>NW_026947514.1:9200700-14000700 GCF_034190915.1 Cavia porcellus
TAATGTAGTGCTTAGGCTCTGAAGTCAGAACAGGCCTGGGGTTAAATTTGTCTCTGCCTTTTCTTAATTCTGTGGCTTTGGCCAAGTTGTTTTAACCTCTCTGTGCCTCAGTTTCCTCTCTGGGATACGCAGTGGAGCAACGTAGCCCCCTAAGGGTGCTGAGATAAGTCCTGTTGTGTATTGGGAGTAGCAGGTAATCAGCAGCAGACAGTGCCAGCCAGATTAGTGACCTCACTGTCTGTCCCAGAGAGAAGCCAGTGACTGTGCTTGTCTTCCACTGTTCCATCCCCATGCCTGGAACAGTGCCTGGGACAGAACGGGCACTCAGCGGGACCCTGCTGAGAGCCCTGGTGCCCCTATGACAGCTATGCTTCGTGTTTTCAGGAGCCTCACCCTGCTTGGTCCTCACGACATTGTGAGAGAGCAGCTGCCATTGTCCCCATTCAACTAATGGAGAAACGGAGGTGCGGAGGTGCTGAGGAGCTCACCAAAGTCACAGTGCTGAGTCTTGGGGGGGGGTGGTACTGGCCCGTGAGCCTGGGCCATCTGAGCCTACAGCCCCAAGGCATCACCAGAGCTTGCTGCCTCCTGGCTCTGCACCTCTGTCCCATCTCACCTCACCCCTGCCTGCTCTTCACAACCGTCTCCCATTTGGTCGGTTTTTCTGTTTCAAAACCACCAAGACCTCAAGGTCCTCTGTGATGGTCCCAGCCCCGCTTCTTGATTCTTGTTCCTCCCCAGACCCCTTTTTTCTCTGTATCCTGGGGGTGGGGTGGGGGAAGACAGTAACCTATTGACCTTGGTTTAAGGGCTCACCCTGGTCTCTGTTCGACTATACAATCCCTGTAGCCACACCCAGCCCAGCTCATCTTGCACACCCACGGTGCCCTGCATGGTTCTGCCACATAGTAGGTGCTTAGCAAATGTGGACCTGATTGAGTCAACACAGCGCCTGACAGAAATCTGCTGCAACTGCCAGGCATCCATTGATTTCCTTTCCCTGCTCATAATTAGCCTTTTGTGGAAGGAGAAGAGGCAGGGACACCCAGAGGCATGTGTCCAAAGCCATCCGGGATCCTCAGCTGAGGGCTCACGCAAAGATGCAACATTAGGATGCTGCAAACAGGTTCCTCCCCTGCTGGTATTTATTCCGCTTAGAGAGCCTCTTATTCAAGTCATCCGGGGAGAGCCATCAAATGTGCCATGTGCTCAGCTTAGCACTGTACAGCTTCTGTGGGACATGAGTGGGAAACCCCTTCCTCTGGAGGGAAGCCAGCTCCGCCTGCTCCGCTGTCAGACATTACAGCGGCTCACTGTGTTGGCTGTGAAAAATGACAGAGACCCGGAGCTGGTACTGGGTGAGAACCAGGGATCTTGGCATTTCTGGTTTGCAGAGAATGTAATTCCAAGTCAGGTGGGAAGCAGAGTAGTAATTCTGAGCCCCCAAATCCTCTGCAGAGGGTAACACTGACAATCACAGGCTCTGATCGCCCCTTGCTCTGTGCCAGGCCCTGCTAAGTACCTTACACTCATGGTCTCTTGAGAGTGAATGTGGACTGCAAGGGCCCTGAGCAGGTGATTTTATCATCCAAGTCTCAGAGCAGGAAGAACGGGAATGACTTCACGCAGCCTGACCAAGGTCACAGAGCTGATAAGCGACACACTGGGAACCCCTCCTTGGCTCTCTGGTCCAGGTAAGGAATGGTATCTACAGCAACACAGGAGGCGCGAATTCCTGCGGGCTGAACACAACACATTTTACTTCCTGCCCACGACAGTTCGTATTTGGAGCTTTTGGCAGGAGGGCTTGCACACATCACTCTGGGTCCCAGATGCCTGCTTGCTTGTGGCTTTGGATTCTTCTTCAGCCTCGTGGCTTCCTCTACTGAGCCATAGATCGGTGCACTGGGGAGGACTTTGTGCACCAGCCTCGAAAGAGACTTAAGTGCAGCAGTTGCTGGTCCTGGTTAACAACCAGCTCTCCCGAGGCGGAGACAAACCTGATCTGTAGCATTTGCTACCCTGGGTGTAAATGGCGATCACGCTCAATTTCAGGCTAATGACAGCTTCACAGCCAGCTCGCCACTTCCTGAGCATTTAACAGTCAGCCTTTGGAGCCAGTGTGAGCCGGCTCTGGTACCTCACTGCCTCGCATCACCTGAATTCCGTGAGCTACCACGTAGCCAATGGTCTGCTGCCACCTCCCTGCCCCACAGCACCAAGTGAGGCCCGGGACAGTCAAGCGGAGGTGTGACCAGAAGGAGAAAGAAGCAGGTTATGGTGGTGATATAGCAGCTGCACCACATCTGGAGGGATAGACTGGCTCTGGTGCCTGATACATTGGCTTCGGCTGCTTCATGACAAAGCCACTTCGGCTGCCTGCAGGAGCTGAGAGAGTCCATTCACCCAAGCTGCCCTGGGCACCTGGAACAGTGGCCCAGCTCCCCTGTCCCCTGGGAGCAAAAGAGAGATGCCGACAGAAGGTAACGAAGCGGGTCAGGAAGGGAGAAGCAAGGCCCTCTCCATGTCCACCTCTGGAAGGAAGAGGGAGAGAAGGAGCCAGGTTCATGCGCCGACTTCCCCCTCAGTGTTGCAGAAGACACAGCCTAATGGTGTAGTGGAAACCAAACCATCACAATTGTTAAGGAACAGGGATGGGAAGCGGGAGAGGGAAGCAGGAGGCTTCAGCCTCACTGAGGAAAACCCACTCGCAAAAGACAGCAGGCTGGGGTTTGCGCCCGCCAGTTCCTGTTTCTCATTTGCTGTGGAGCTCTCGACTTCCCACACTCGCAGGCTCCCTGACATGTGTACTGAATGAGTTCTCAAGATTCAATAAAAGGCACAGAAGTGGGGAGCCAAGGTAAACTCTTAAGGTGGGGTGCAGTCAACATGCATGGGAGCCCCCTTCCCCCACACTTTGGGGATATGCCATGGGCGTCCAGAACAACTGTTGTAAGTAACTTCCATTAAAGATCATTTCTCAGTTTATGAATGACCCCTCTGGGGGAGGCAGGGTGGGTAAAATCTGCAATAAGCATGTAACAATAAGCAGTGCCAGAATTATCAGAAGCCTGGCTGAAGGGGTCCAGGATGCGGGCGGATGCTCTCTTCAGGGTTCGTGGGAAGTTCTTTGCTCAGAACATCACCCTCTGTTTGCACCCTTCCAGCAGATGCCGTGGAACCTACTCTGCGCCAGGCCCTCTAAAGGCGCTGAGCAAGGTAGATGCCAGTTGGGTTCTCTGGTACTGAGGCCAAGAATGCTAGAGATAGAAAGTAGTGAACGATAAAGCGGAGAAGAGGGGGTGTCAAGAAGAGCATCAGGCCACAGCAGCTCTGACAAAATTGTCTGGGAGTCCCTGCGTAGGTTGCCCCCTGAAAGAGTCTATGATTCTTTGGATAAGTATCCCCTAAAACCCATCAATCAAAGGCTTTGTATGGGGAACCACCCAGATGACTGTCCTTGAGAAGAGGAGCAGCCATCTCCGTTCTGGATGAACTTGGCTCTAGCTCCATGTATTGATGTGTACAGAGCTGGCTGGGCTATTACTTTGTCCCTTCGATTGGCTTAAGCAATGTAAATTGGGCTGGGTGAGGAGCTGACGGGTAATCTCTGAGAAGCATTAGATGTCACTGATTTTAGGTTAAACAAAACAAAACGAAAAAACAACAACCTAAAAGTATGAGTTGCCCATACAAAAGAGGTTCCAGGGAGCTAAGAAGCCCTTTTATCTTACGAGGACATCACAAGTCCTCCTCGCCTATGAGAAATAGGCCCTTCCTAGATGCTGAACTTGGCCTTGGACTTCCTGACCTCCAGAGCAGTGAGCAGTACTAGTTGCTGGAGCCACCTCGCCTATCATGACTTTAGGGTTGTTTTAGCAGCCTGATCTAAGGTACAAGTGCATGCATCTCTTTCATGACTTTTTACCACTTTCAGACACTGGAACTTCTAGCTAATGTCTCCCACACGGAATATGCCCAGCAGTTTCCATGGAACCCTAGGTGAGCTCTCCTCTGAGACAACAGGATCGATGAACCCCACTTACTCAATCATCTAACATGTGTGAACCAGAACTGTGCTGCACCGGATAGTATGCTAGGACAGTGGCTCCAGAGATACCCGTGCCGTGGTTTCTTGCCATCAGAAGAGATTCATTCAGTCTCACTGGAAAACAGACATGAAATTGTTATTACCCAAGATGCTTCCCTCTGCCTGGGATAGGGTGGGAAATCACGAGAGCCTTCCTGGAAGACACAGGTGTTGAGGAGTGGGTAGGAGCTGGTCATAGGATGAAAGGTGGAAGATGTGCTAGGTGGAGGAGCCATCAAATAAAAAAAGAGACAATGACACACTGTCTCGAGCCCCACCACAAATGATTACATGTTCCAGGATGCATACTTTCATCTCTTCCTGCCACTCTCTGTAACTGGCTTTTCTCCAGATCTGAGGTTTGCAGGATTTTAATTTCATAATTTTTGCACAGTGTGGGCTTTTAAATTCCAGGCTGATGTGATTCCTCCCAGGGTTTGTATTTTTGATCTGTGTGAGCTGCCTTCAATTAGTTGGATGCCACCAATGTTCATAAAAGCACCATCATCTGGACAGCCAGCTGCTGAACCGTGGTCCGGGCCCTTATCTAACTCGCTAGGAATTTAGATGCCAAACGTGAACCAGAGCTGCCAAGAGCAGGCTGCAGCCCTGGGCTCAGACTGGCTCCGTTCTGCACCGAGCCCTCTTAAAACCAGCTCTTTTGTCAGAAATCAAATATTAATGTAAAAGGTGAATAATTCATTGTGAATGCCTGAGAAGCTCAGAGGAAATCCCCAGAGGAGATTCTGTGCACCAGTGATTCTATAGTTTTAGGTCTTCCCACTAGCTCAAAGTGAGAGGTGCTGGGTTCAGAGAAAGGGCTCTGAGGCCAGGCCACCTTTATTTGAACCCAGCTCCAGCACCTGTTCTCTGGCTGAGTGACTTCCATGTGCCTCTCGTGACTCCTGCCCACCTCCCCTATACTCTGGTCTGTGCTCCAGCAGACTGAGATCCACAGACTGCAGCAGCAGCACCCAGGCCTCTGCCTCCTGGTGGGTTCGAGCAGTGGGAAACCATGCAGTGACTTGAGGAGTGAAGAAGAGGCGTGCTGGGCATTTCCTCCTGAAGCTCTGGCCCTCTGTGCTGGACCGCTGCGGACTCAGCCCACGGCCTTGGTGACTTCTCTGCATAGTTCTCTCTTTCTCTGCTGACCACCCCACCTCTACCCCTTCAGATCTGGTGGTAGCCCAAGCTCTCAGAGTTACCAGCCCCAGGGTGTTCCCTGTTGCTTCCTTCCTATATGGTCAGGGTAAGCCTGTCCACATGTGATAGCGGGTCTAAACCTACCATTTTATCGTCTTTGAAGATTCCAAATGATCAGCTGCTGGTGATCTCAGTCTCCAATTTGATAAGTCACTCTTTTATCCAAATTTCCTCAATTATTTGTGTGCTAATACTTCCTACTGTAACCTTGATTGATACAGAAGGTGGATGACCTTGAGCTGTGCCTCAGTTTCCTCATCAATAAAATGGAAATGATAATGATAGAATGCAGTTCAGGAAATTGTTTTCAGGGTGAAATCACGTAATGCATAGAATGGGGTGAAGCAATACATGAGGAGTCATACATCCTCAGTCAGGGTATCAAAGTAAAAACCACAAACTGTCTTCCAAGTGAAACTGAAAGAATCATGACCTAATATAGCAAGAAAGCAAGGCATTGGGAGCCTGAATGAACCCTGACTTTCCTACTATATGTGCAATGAATACATTGTTTTACTGCTGATATTCAGACTTGGGCAAAATGAGGATAATCATACCTGTGTTCCATGGGGAGGAGGAAATACAATCTGTAGGCAAAATCCGTGGCACGTATGATTCCCTCTGTAAATTGTAGCTTTACCTTTATATGGCCAGACTTGTAACTTCGCTTCTAGTAACTACAAGCCCTCTGTCCACCGTGGTGGCCAAAGGGAGCCCTCTGGCACTGATTTATTTTTGGACTGCTTGGAGCCCCGACCTCCTGGCAAGAAGGTAGGAGTGGACTAAGATTACCTCTTCCCTAACACAGCCCCACCAAAGGCTTTCCCCACTGTCACCGAGGGTAAAGTGGACCCAAACTATGAAAATGAAACTGGGGAAATGTCATTTACACGAAGGCTATTCTCAAAAACCCAACACGGTGATGGGAAGCATCACCTTGAAAACAATGATAGAAAAGAAAATTAACAACACCGTCACAACAGTAGGAGTGACATTAAACAGCAAGAGGCCACATACTACTACGGTGGTTAAGAATGTGGCTCCCAAAGGGTGACGCTTGGCCTCAGATCCTAGCTCTGTAAATTACCGAGATTCTTGGGACTTCATGAGCCACCAACAGTCTCAAGAGAGTGGTCTCTCCCTCATAGTGTCACTGTGATTGTTCAGTTGGTTTTAGTTTAATGGGATACAATCAGTAATAATTACGCATCACTCTAAACTCCAGTCCAACAGATATGAAAGGTATTTAGTGTCTGGCACACAGGAAGCGATGAACACCGCCTCCAGGACGGTAGTATCTTGCAGCACAATTGTAAAGCAAGTCGGTGGAGGCGTTGCACATACATTATTGCTAAACACCCCAATAACACCTGGCAGCTAATTACCCACATAAATTGCACTTCCTGTGCGGGGCGCTGTGCAACTCCACACACACCATCTTGATTAACATGGTGTAATAGTGTCTCTTTCGTTTTTATTCCACAAATAAGGCCCAGAGAGAACAACTACCTGATTTTTAGCCTAACCTTGCCCGAATCGTGAGCCTCTTTGCTTGAATGTTTTGAAGAAATCCATCTCCATCCGACAAAGACGAGTGCTTTTCAGGCCCCTGCTGTTCCAGGAAGGTTTGGCTACAGGTCCAGAAGCCCTCGGCCTTCTCCCCAGGGGGCTTCTGATTTCCTCTTTCTGGAAACAGCCTCAGCTTAATGTAAGATGGCCCACCTTACGCACACCTGAGCCTCGGGAGGAAGTGTTTGTTGTGAATCCTTACATTTCTCCCATTTCTTCTAGAATCGCCCAGCTTCCCCCTGGCCTCCCCCACTCGATGCTCCTTTTGGTTCCTAGAATCCTCCTGTCTTCCCGGCCATGCTTTTGGGCTCATTTTGCCACTTGCTTTCGGAGTTCCGTGCACTCAATCATTTCCCACCCGGATCCCGCTTCTTCCTCTTTGTTTCGGTGGTTATAACCATTGCCCTGACCCCTCCTGAAGTCAAGGCTCCCCAAAAGACTTTGGATGTGTTCTGGCAAACTATGAAATGCTCTTCGCTCCGACACATCACTGCCATTCTCTCCATAGCTTTGAGGAGCAAGGGGCCATCAGACGGCCCCTCTTGGCACAGGGGAAGACTCTTTTCCTGTCTCGGGCCACTTGCTACAAAATGCATGGTCCCCTGGGTTGCTGCTTGAATTGCACGCTGCTGTGTTCAGTTTCTTACAAATAAGTGATCCTCTCAAGGGTGTGGACAGCGGGATTTAGATTTCTAGATCAATCCACTGAGAGGCTGGAAGGCAATGTCAGGCGCTGTCTCTGAGGACGGGGTGTGATGTACGCATGTCACACTTGCAGCCATTGCTGCGTAATCCATGCACGGCGTGTGTGAATCACTTTTACGCCTGCGGCACACAGGTGGCTGAGTTTACACAGTGTCTCCCCCAAACTTTTAGCGTAGCCAGCAGGTCTGGGCGTGCTGTGCCTGACTTTGCTATTTTTCTTTTCAAACTGCCAATAATAAATGCCAAGAGAATTGAGTGAGTTTATAAACGGAAAGTGCCTGGGATGGAGTTTGAAGCTCTTGTCACTGTTCTGCAGTGAGTCCTGGAAGTTGGGCTAGGCTGCTGCTTATGTAGGCTTCATGATTTCCTTCCGCATCACCCCTCACTGTCAGACACCTTCCTTTGCTTAACTCGGTTCAGGCATCACCTCCTCCAGGAAGCCCTCCTTTCTTTCTCCTGTGTCCCAGGTCACGCGAGGGTCCCTGTGGACTTGCAGCCCCTCATCCACACTGCGCGGAGACTTGCTTGCTTTGCCTTATGGCATCGACTCTCTCCTGACAACGGAGGCTTGGGATAGACAGGCCCTTGTTGTCCTCAGCTCCTGCACAGGTCTGAGCATATAATAGATGCTTTTAATTCATGAGAGTTAAAATGAACTCACTTTATCTGAATTAGAATCCCAATTGCCTTCCAATCCAAAGCAATTTGCCCATTGAAGTCACATACCTGGAGGGGAAGAGCCACAGAAGAAGAAAATTAGCAAAATCTGACCCCCTCTCTTTCCAGAAGAGGTAACTAAGAGTCTCCCCTTTAAAAAGAAATTAATTCCACCCAGAAATAAATCTGCCCAAGGAGAGCTTCAGGGGGTCACCCACCAGCAGGGGCTTTTTCCCATGAGAGCTCACGGACACACCACAAAGACCCCTGCACAGCACGGCCCAGCCAGAGCTTTGGCCAGCGATTACCAGGGGCTGAAGGCTTCAGCAGCTCAAGGGGCTTCTCAGCAGCTGCCGGAAGCCATTTCTCTTCTCTTTAAACTGTTTATTAAAACACAAAGCAAAACCCACTGAGGGAAAACATTTTTCTGCTTCTGCCTCCAATTAGCTAGCTATTTCCACAGTGAAGATTTTTTTGCTTTAGCAAAACATCCATAAGCAGTGTAGAAATGGGGCTCTCCCTCCTCCAGGGGACCCCGGGGCTTCCAAAGTTGAAATCAATTGGATTCAGATCCCAGCTCTCCTACAAACGAGCTGAGACTGTGCGCAAATCATTTTTCAGCCTTCTATGCTTCAGAGTGGTAGCTGCCTGCACGGCGGAGGGGCCCCTAGGACATGAGGAGTCTGCCTGGCTCTTTGGCCAGCTCACCAGAGAGTGCCCCAGAGGTTGCTGGGAAACATTTGCTACTACAAAAAGCCTTTGCCCCTGCTCAGTCAGAGGCCTATGCTGCCCAGGGTCTGGGTGGCCATGGACAAAAAGAAGTATGATCTGCCCGGTGCCGGGTGCAAATCCTAAACAGTGCATGACCCTACAGTAAAACTGTTCCTCTTGCATGAGTGATTTAGGAAAAGGATGCACAGTACAATTCATCGGCCATTGGGACACACAGAGGGACCTTCTGGGTAGCTTCTGCACCAAATATCACCACTTCCAAATGGGAAACCTCAGGAGTAAGAATGTGGATGTTTCATAGTACTAAATGTTAGTGTCTATCTGTGATGGCTGGAAATGATGCAACCTTTTTATGACCAGAGGGGGTATACCTGGAGAGCAGAGCTACCTCCCAAAGATGATGGAGCAGAAAGCTGAAAAGACCCTGGGGCCTCAGTGTGACATTATTGGGCTTCTAAATTAATCACCCTATGTCTAGATCCACTCTAACTTCTGGGATGCAAAATAATTATTGTCCTTTCTTGTTTAAACTACTTTTAAAGTAGTCATCTACCACACGTAGCCGAAACCAGTCTAACAGGAAAGAAGTGACTTGTGGTGTGTATTATCACAGGAATTTCATCTACCTCTCTGCCCAGCTAGCCATCATTAATGTATGCCTACTCCACATTTAGAGCTCACAGGTTCAGGGGCTTCCACGTCACACACAGTACAAAAATAATATTTTCAAAACTTAAAGGACGACTTTATTCTCAAACCATTTAAATCCAGTGTGCAAGTCTCAGCCATCACAATGGTGATAGTGGTATCTGTAGCCTTCAAATTCCTCAGTTGGCTATGACAGGGCCAATCTACCTGGTTTAAATGGAAGAGGAATTTATTAAAGATCATCAGGAGCTTCCAGAATTCCCAAGAGCTGGAGACTGGGGCAAACAGTGCCCAGATCTTTGCCCGGCCCGTTCATATCTTACTGCAACCCAGAGCCTCTGAGCTCAGGCCCTGCTGACACCTTGAGGTGGGTGCAGCTGTCATGTCCTCAGGCTCTGGGGTGGATGCCAGGGCCTCTGTCCTCACCAGCAAAGAGTCCCAGCTTCACGGAAACCTGGGCAATGACTCTGAGCTCTCCCTGAGGAGGACCACCCTGAGAGTGGGAGAAGTGTTAAACATATTGAGCAAGAGGTCTGCTCACCGTGGTTTCTACTCAGGATGCTGTTTAGCTGCAAAACTCCTCTTGAGCAAGGGGGTAGTTCTGAGTGCCCACGGAGGTGCCAACTTTGGAGGCAGTCAGTGGTCAGGTCACCAAACTTAGACCTTTAAAGACTGAAGGTCACGTCTTGCTTCCACTATGAACCAGCTGGGCCCGAGGGTCAGCCTGGCTGGGAATGGTGACCTGGGAAGCTCCCTTGAGACCCAAAAGAACCAGCCTCCTGTGTCTAGGATGTCTCAGTGCTCTTGTCAGGGGCTCTGGGAAACCTACTCCAATCCTTCCTCGGCCACAAGCTGCTGGTGACCTTGAGAGTGACATGACCCTTCCTGGGGCTGCAGTCACTGCATGTTTTGAAAGGTGACTTAGACCAGCAGTGTCTAGGTGTCCTGCTGTTTCGTTCCTCATTCCCCAAGAGATGTTACATCATCTGTCGCCTCAGAACACCTACGGTTTCTGTAGCCATCATCTCCCATGCACAGTGCCTTCCTTCTGGGGAATCGCACACGTTAAAGAAGCAGCTGCCCAAGAAATCTGATGCTCAAGCTTTAGTAAATTTGCACCAGCTATTTTTTCAAATTAAAAGTGACCGACGAGTGTTTTTGCAAACAGAGCGCCACGTCAACACCTTCTAATAATATAAAAGTCTCTCCCCAAAGATGTGCCACCAACTTGTGGCAGCAGCTGCCCACTGAGTCATCTACAGACCCAGCCATGTCTACCCAGCAGCTGGTGCAAAGATGTCCGCGCTCACATATCTCTTTGACTATGGACAAGCTTCCGTCTGCCCTTCTGAGCCTCAGCTTCCCCATGCTGCAAAGTGGGTATTTAAAATAAAGAACACTTGACCCAAAGAAGTAGCCTGTAAATATGCACAGAAACCTCCTGCCACTGCCAGCACTTAGTAGGTGCTTGGCAGGTGTAACTGTCCCCACCTTCCAGAGCCGTATTGTTACCTGTGTAACCTCCTTCTAGGATGCTCCAGGCAGCTGCCCACCCCTCATACAGAGCCTTGCCATCAGATCTGACTCTTGAATCCTGAAAGGCTCCTTTCAGAACTGACTGCCAGAAGTTCAGGTCTCCCTCAGACCTGTCTGTCTCTAACTGCAGTCCTGGACCCTTGCCTTGTCTGTCTCCCAGTGATGGCCTAGATAGACAGTTCAAGCACTGACTGAATTAAGACGGAATGAATGATGTAAACAGCAAATTGTGATAACTTTCAGTGATGTGTGGTGGGGCCCCCACAACAAGATTCACAGGGCCTGTGATTACACAGGCACACACATACAGGCACACCACACAGGCACACGCACACATGAGTGGGAGCTCCCGGAGCTGGAAGGGAGTTCTGTGTCTCTGTTTGTTCCATGATTTGGAGCTGGGCTCATCGTGACCAAGGTCCTGTGTGCTCCAGCACATGAGTCAGCAGCTCCCTGGGCACAGTGTGGCCAAGCTGATGACCGGACGTACTGAAGGCCAAAGCCTGGCCCTGCTTGCTGTGAGGCCCTGGCAATCACTTCCCTTACCTCCCGAGACAGTGTGGTGCTTGCTGGGTGTGACCCAGGCATCATCAGCCATGTCCTCTACTGGCATGGCACTCAATCATTGCTACAGCCTTCCAAGGTTCTGAGACTATTTCATTGCTGGGGGGAGAAACTGAGGCATGGTCCCAAAGTTGCACAAAAACTGAGCAGGCACTAAAGCCTGGGCATTAGGCACCCCATTGTCTCTTACTCTCCCTCCCTGCCACAGCGAACCAGACGAACTCCAAGAAGACAGAATGCTCAGTTCACTTCAGCCACTGGAAGCCTAAGTCAGGGCACCCCATCCTGAAAGTGTGGCTTGGGAAGGAAAATGAACACTCTTCAAACTTCCCACCCACGGAAGCCAGGTTTCAGCATGGCCGTTTGGTAGAAAGAGCTCAGTGCCAATGCGTTGGAGCCAGACAGACTTCTGGCATCAATCTCAGCTCTCACAGAGCTGCCGTTGGCCTGTGTGAGACTCAGTTTTCCTATCTGTAAAATGGGGCCCTGTGTGGACAGCAGTCATTGTGAAGACTGAAGACACCATGTCTGCAAAGGGCTGCTCAGGGAGCCTGCCGTGCAAAGGCAGCTCCAACTGCCAGCAGCTCCTGCAGTAGCTAGGATGTGCTTTTACCCTCCAGTCTCAAGGCAGCACAGCCAGGCTGCTGAAAACGAGATGAGCTTAGCTGGGTACAGTAGTGAGCACCTATCATCCCAGGACCTCCAAAGACTGAGACGGGAGGATCACAAGTTCAAGGGCAGCTTAAGCAATTTAGCAAGAGCCTGTCTGTGAAAATAGGAAAGAACTGAGGACCAAGCTGAGGGGAAAGGCCCGGAGTTCAGCCCCAGGGATGAAGACGGGAGGATGCATTTCCTTATAGTTTTAAAGGTGCGTTCCGCCCCCAAGTCATTCCCTGTTCAGTGCTCTTTTCTACCACATCTCCCTCCTCTCTGCCTTGCAGAAGAAAGCCAGTCTAAAAAAAGAAGGGGAAAATGCCACCCTTGGCATCTTCTCTGTCCCTCTCTACCAGCTGCCGTTACCATGGTAACCCAAAGCCATTTGCTTCCCTCCCTCCACTGAGCCTCCTCCTCTGCACACAGTGGAGGCCTCTTCTCAGGCCCCAGACAGACACGTTTAAGGCTTTTCTGCTTATCTTTAAATCCCCCTCCCAGCTCTGCATCCTTCCAGCTTCCTGTTTCTCACACTCACAAAGCAGAAAGGACCATTCCACAGAGCTGTCCACAGAGTCCTTCATGCACACCTCAGAGGTCCGTAGTAGGCAGACCTACTATGTGCCAGCATCGTGCCAGAGAGAAATCTGTCCATGTTGTATGGATGGACAGGCCCCATCCTTCCACAGGCAGGGAAATTGAGGCCCAGAGAAAAAAAGAGACTGCGCAGCTGGCAGCAGAGCCTGTCTCTGAACCCTGTGCCTGGTGCCAAGGTGAGTGCCATGATTACCCTCACCAATCAGCAGCCCAAACTTTCCATCTGCAAGAAATGGCCCACCTTGGAGCCCTAAGCCTGGGCGGAGCCAGCCCGCTTCCCCCAAACTCCCTGGCTCCAGCTGAAGCTATGGAGTTAGGACTGTCTTTCTGACATGCTAATGCTGGGTCCCTCCACTGCGCAAACTTCCAGGTGTGCGGGAACCTCCCCTGACTCCCCAGTTGCCTCTTTACCTGGCACAGCTGGAGCCACTGTGGCTGCAGGCAGCTCTGCCCCACTTACCTGCCAGCAGCATCTGTGAGCTGATGACACCTGGGCTGGCCACTGCTCCTCCCCCGCTTATTAAAACGCACCTGCCATCCTTCTCTCCTGCACCGTGGAAAGGTTTGCTCAGCAGCCCAGACGCCACCTGCTCAGAAAAGGGTGGAAATGAGGAAGGGGGTTCATGTTTTGTAAAAATTAACCTGCATCAGCTCTGGTGCCCTTAAGGCAATTGCTTTGAGAAGTAGAGGAATACCCAAGAGCTCCAATCACTTAGCTAGAAATCCTTCATAGTAGCACCTATTCCTAATGGTGCAACCTTCAGGGGAAGTGTGGGGCAAGTCCTGCATAGGTACTGGGTGCATCAACTCTTCCATCACACCATCATCACCATCATCACCACCATCATCACCATCACTACCATCACCATCATCATCATCATCATCAGTGGCTTATTTTTGTACTCCTCAGGAGCAACTGCTTTAATTCTGCAGGCTGACTTTTATAGACTCACCTCCCTATACACAATGCACTCATAGCGCCTGGTTGAAAGGTTTGACGATTGACTTGCCACTGTGGAGATGAAGTCTCTCTCACCAGCTCCTGTGCCCACCATGTACACACAGCCCACCTTCATGTTTCCAATAGCCTTATGCGGTCATCTTATTTCAATAACAGGCTTTGCGTGGTTGTGTCTATGTAAACACAACACCAAGCCAGAGTGTGTTTGCCTTCTATGGGGTGTGAGCTACGGAAATGCACCACTCAGATGGCATGCGGTGGAGCGTAATTGGCTGGTGGCCTCTGCTGCTGCCCCTCTGGGCCCATCTTTGGGGTCACTCTGAAGTTCCAGTCCTGCAGCCAGCGGCTCAGCCTGGGCTCGTTCCTGCAAGATGCGGCACACTTGTAACGGCATCGCTGGCTGGAGAACCCACTGACAGCTGCTCCTTTCTGAGAACCTCACTTCTGTGCAGGCCTTTCTTTCTTCTCCTTCTTCTTCTTCTCTTTGACCAGGAATCGAACTCAGGACCTCGTGCTTACCAGGCAGCTGCTGTGCCACTGAGCTAAATCCCCAGAAGGGCAGGCCCTTCCCAGTGAGTTCCTCTTTCTTTTTTAAGGTGCCTTTCTCTACGGGAGAAAATATTAATTGTTAATAGAGAGGGATCATTTCTTAGAACTGTACTTCCCTCTGTTTGGCTTCTGTTTTCTTGGGCTCTTTGTCTATTTGGAAGTTTTGGTAGTGAAGGCATTCCCCAGACTTCTTGGTTGAATGGCAGTACTTATAAGTAGCCACTAAAAAGGAGTGGAAGGGTTGTGAGGAGCTGGTTATGTTGGGTGATCTGGCTGGGAACTTTCCCCAGGAAACCCTGGCTGTTTGATGCCTCTAATTCTCTTCTCTTCATGGGTGAAACTTTGCATGCCCAGCCCTTTCTCAGATGCCAATGGGCCAGCTGACCAGCTGGTCAGCTTTCTTAGAGCCACAGCCAGCCCAGCTCCAAGCAAAGCCTGTTCACAGCGAAGATATTGCTTTCAGGAACCATCATGTAAGGACCGTAGTTAATAATTTCTTTAAAGATTTCCAACTTAGCTTTTAGAGTTATGAATAGTTAAAATAAGTGAATACATTTTCAGTTTAGACACATTATGCAAATCCAGTGGAATATTGCACGAAAGAGCTTCAATCTGCCCTGACCTTATCAAAGCACTGCACTTGGTTCAGACTCTGCTTTACTGAGTTCGACTTTAAGCACTGATAAAATGTCCAGGTGTCCTTAGAACGGTAAGAGCAAGAAAACTAAATGCTGCATTTTTGTCCTCGCAAACTCTGTGTTCTTCTTGTGGACTCAGAGTTCCCATGACACATGCAAGACCACGTGCCGCTGAGGGACAGGGACCCCTGTTCCCCCCAAGTGTTGGGGATACTGCCACGCGCAGCCAGCCACCTCTGGGACGGGCACGCTGCTCAGCTCGGGTGCGTGAAAGCTCCTCCGTGAACAGGCTGCTTGGAAGGACGAATGATAAAAACGTGCAGTTCTGAGACATCTGTGTCCCTGAGATTCCACAGACGCCACATGGCTGGTTAGACCTGAGCCACAGAAAACACTTCTTGGAAAAACCTGATGCCCCTGTGAACTTGACCGCCCTGTAGGAGTGGAGTCATACAACATTTGTTACTTTACAACTGGCCTGTTTCACTTAGCACAGAGTCTTCCTGCTTTAACATGTACCAGAATGCCATCTCTCTCTCTCAAAGGCTGCATAATATTCCACTGTGTGTGTAAACCACACTTCACTCACCTGTGGATACCTGGGTTATTTCCACCTTTTGCAAATGGTGACTGGTGCCCCAGTGAATAATGAGTATATGGATATATGTTTAAATTATTTCAGAACTGCTGAATCATGTGGCAATTCCATGTGTAATTCTTGAGGAATCACCTAATCCTTTTCCACAGCAGTTGCACTATTTCACATTCCCTAGCAGGACACAAGTGTTCAGAACTCTTCACGTCTTTGCCAACATTTGTTATTTCATGTTTTTATTTAGTTGTAGCCATCGGAACGGGTGCGGGGCAGCAGATTGACTTTTAATCGGTACTATTGTTTCTGTGGAATTCTGTACAATGTGCAGCTGCTTCCCACACCCCAGGAAGCACCTTGGTGTTTCCCTTGTATACCCCAGCATTGGCACTCACCAACCCTGCCCATGCTGCAGCACTGCGCCCTGGGCACCCCAAGGTCTGAGTCCCTCTCCTCATCTGTCTAGAGAAGGAGCTTCCATCTCCTGCTGGGCTGGGAAAGGGGCTTTCCCAGGGGCAGGAGGGGATGGAAGGAAGCTGGAAATACATCTTGAACTGTCAACCAGCTCCCCCATTTCCAACGGCAAATCAGCACGCGCACACACACACACACACACACACACACACACACACACACACATTCTGAAAGGCTGGGCTACCCCTTCCAGAGCCTCTGGGGAGCTCTACCCAGTGTGTCTCAGGCCCACTTTGGCTCGGGCTTTAGTGCTTCCACCAGTCACCAGCCTGTACTTAGGTCCCTGTTTCACCCCTTCTCTCTTTGGTCTTAAGAATCTAAGCCTTCTTGGAAAACTACTTAGTGTCAACTTGAGGGAATTTCAGAAAGCAGCTGTCTAAACGTGTGTTTGACCTGTCATGTATAAGCCCCAAGTGATAAATATGCAATATTTCACTTAAATTTTACTGTTAGACTGAAGATGGGAACTGGACAGAGGTGAAGGAGTATTTTGAGTTTGGGGAGGCCTCCCCCATGGCAAAGTGCATCAGTGAAACCTTCCCTGCCACAGAAACATGTGAGCTAAAATGGGAGGGAAGAGGAAAAGCTTGATTCATTTATGTATCGCATAAAGTTGTGATCCATTTATTGTCCACTCACCCAAAGTGACATTGAGTAGCCCCCCCTCCACATACATACATACATACACACACATGTCCGTGGTGTGAGATTCCAGCCCATCCAGTTGGTCCAAGATTCTTTCCATTGCTCTTGGCTCTCAGAATCACCCTCCCCTGCTTCCAAGTGCTTGTAAATCTCCTAGACTCACCCACCTGTCCAAAGTGGCCTGTGTGTAACAAAAGTACCTCAATCCAACCTTTGTAAAATCACTGAACAGTTCCTCTCTCCTGCGGTAGTGAAGGCTGCATAAAGGTTTCCTAAAAGATACTCTGATGAAATAACAGGATTGTGCAGGATTCATCATCGAAGACAGCCTACAGGGGACAGTTAATCCTCGAGGAGGCAATAGAACTGACCTAGGTCTTTGCCCACAGAAAGGAGATTCAGGATTCAAAGGATGACCTTGAACAAAACTTCAGCCAGCTCCTGGCCTAAGCAACAGCTACACATAATTTATTGGAAATGAAGTCCTTGTGATTGACAGATTGGCACTGATTAATTATCTTAATATTTGCTCTGGGTCCCACGGATGTGCAGAATGATTAAAGAGGGTTTTTGGAAGCAGCGACTTGTTTGCACTTGGTCCCCTAATTGTTTGCTAAATGATTCACCATAATTACATGTAACATCTCAATGCTCCCCCAAGTAAGATTTGCACAGCATGGGAATAAAAAGGAAATTCCCAAATCATCAGTACACTGGGAAGTGGGGGTACCTCGAGACATTCCAGAAGGTGGCACAGATATGGCCTGTCAACCCAAGGCTCTGATCCTGCATATTGCCCTGGTTTCTACATTAACCTGGGCAACTTCTCACATGAACCTTGGAGCAGTGTTGTTTCACAGCAGCATATGGATAGAGTGGCTCATTTGGGTGAGGCAGCAAGGGAGCCTTGGTGCCCCCAGGAGCCTGGGTGCCAGACCTGGCACGGGCACAGAGTGTGGGGGAGAAAACCTGAGGAACAGAGAGTGAGACTGAGCCATGATTGGTCTCCCTGGGCTGGGAAGCCTCATCCATCCCTCAGGCATCATGGCTACTGGCCTCCAGGCTTTCTTGCCCAAAGATAAGGAAGTCTTGGACCTGGCCTTCTCATGTGACAGGCGAGGAGAGCTACCACTCACGTCACCCAGCCGTCATTTCTGGCTCATCTCAGCCACCGGTTGGCCAATAGAGGATCATCTGAGTGGTGAGATAAGGGAGGCAACATTTAAGAGAGATCTTAGGGGGCCCAAATTCCCAGAAACCCCTCTTTTGATTTCAGAGCGCCTTTACCAGTCAGCACCATGGACAGCGCCAATCAATTCTGGTTTCTGGGGACCAAACTGGGAAAGACTCACATCCTGGGTCTGAGTGCCTGAGTGGTCCTGAAGCCCAGTTGGCCCCTTTACAGATGAGGATTCTGAGGATGGGAGATCGGAGAGGATTTTCCGGTATCAAGCTAAGTCCAGAAGCTCAGGACAAGCATGGTGTTGCCCTCTGTACTGTGTGGTCCCTCCTGGGCCCCTGGTTCCTTAAAGCAAGGGCTCAGCCTGATTCACCTGTGTCACCAGATCCTAGCACAGGCCAGGCACAGAGGACACACCTGGTTTACCCCATGTACACTTCACTGTTAAGCCAGGTCTTCTCAGGTGCACCCCATGAGCCAAGGCCATGGGGTGACCAGCTGTGATCAGGAAGTACCTGCAGCTTCGAGCTGGCACTGCCATGCCTCATGGGCAAACCTGTGTGATATTGCAGCTTTCCCCGGCTATGTAAATTGTCTCCAACAAGATTGAGAATTATGAGTTCTTATTCCCTGAATAATTAATAATTCCTAGCATAAATATGTGTATGGTGTCCACATGAAATACTGCTTTGACTTGAGAGGCAGGGAAGGGAGACAAAGACAGAGACAGAAACAGAGATGAACAGAGACAGACACTTAGAGACATTTAAAGAGAGAGAGAGAGAGAGAGAGAGAGAGAGAGAGAGAGAACATGATATATCACCGAGTCTCTACTCTTATCCAATGGGCTCCAAAACCAAAGGTGATCCTTTAGAGCAGAGAGGATTCCCTGACCAGAGTGAAGACTGTCCATCATTTGCTCTGAGCAGAAGGGAGAAGCAAACTTTATGATTCACTCTTGGTTTAAAATTAGCTCCCCCTTCCCTAAGCCTAAACCCAGAACAAGAATCGATTCTATTAATCTTCCACAGGGTATGCTCTGGGCAACACCTTTGCGCCTATTCATTAGTCTCTGGCTGTCATCTCCTCAGCGTGTAGGCGCTGATGCCAAGAAAAACCTCCAACAGGAAGCTGCATCGTGGACCAGCCCCAGGCCCCTGCTGCAGGTGCTACTTGTTGGAGAAGTGCAAGTGATGGCAAAGGCAGACAGTAACGTCAGGCGAGGTGGCCTCCCCTCACCTGTGGGGGACCCCAGCAGATAGCTCAGATAAGGCTCTGGGGCTCCAAAGGGCAAGTGCCACTGTGTCTCTGCTGATCAGACCACACGTGATTCCTGTGCCGACCCCCATGGCCCTTGCTTCACCCACCAAGCAAGTCAGGATGGCAGCACATCAAGTTCTGGGTCATCCTGTGACTTTGGACTCATGCTTATCCCATTCTAATCCATGTCCATAGCTCTAAACCCATCAGAGTTAGGTGCAGGTAATACAATCTGCTCTGACCTTTGAACAAAGTTATCTCTGCTCTTCCCTCCTAGGCATGCCTGGCTGCTGGATCCCGCCTGCCTCCCTCCAGGCCCCAGCCAGCTGGAGACTCGAGGCTAAGCCAGCTACCCTCTCAGTGGCCCAGAGTCGGACCCCATATGTCCCTCCTCCAGCCCCCGTGCAAGAGTGATTTACTTACTGCTTCCCTTAAGTGGAGAATTCTTGGGGACAGAGAGCCTGTGGCATGGACGGAGGCTGACTGACCCACACCTTTGCCATTCCCACTCCCCCCACTCTGTGACAAATGAAATGATCAGCTGATTCCAGATGCAGGGGTGGGCACGCATTAATCCAAGGTACCATAGAAACCTCATCCCCCAGCAGTCATGGGTCCTGGTTAGCCTAGGAGATGTTGCTCGTGGGCAAAAGGACCCAAGGGCTGGGACAATCAGAAGGAAGTAAGAGGCTGTGCCAGGAGAGTGGGTGAGGAAGACCTTTCTCTCCCCTGGTCACGAGTAAAGAAGGATTACGGTCCCATGGTCCTTGGCATGAAGGGACCCCAGTGTGCGTACAACCTGTGCCTGCTGGAAGCTGGAGATGAGACACTGCATCTTCTTTATCATTAGGGGGCCCTAGTCCTCAGCCATTCTCTGAGCTTCTATGTTGCAGTGCTTTTCCAGGATAAGCAAATGTGGACTGTGTTATCTCCATTCATTGTTGGAACCCTGAACCGATATACTCAGCCCCAGTGGCCTTCATCCAGGGCCAGAAGCCTACAGGAAACCTCAGATGCTTCAGAAGGAGAGCGCCAGCTCTGGGTCACCCAGGTTCTCATTAAGACATGAATGATTAAGAGGAGATTAGTGCTCTAAGTGCAAGGAGAACATCAAAGGCCAGATGGGGCTGGATGCTGGGTGGGAAAAGCAAACATCTCTCACAGACTGTGGGCAGCCAGCCCTTCCCCGGGCCCCCAGCTCCTGTCCACCTTCCACCCTGCCTGGTGGCACAGATGCTTAGGCAGGCTCTACTGGATACCCCATGGAATTCTATATTGAAGGAAATGCCCTAAGGGTATATTTTAATATTCACCTATGTAATATTGTTTAATATCTTTCTTTGTCCATCAGCATCACACAAAAACACAAAACTCCTTTGTCTTACTACAACAACCAGTCATCTGTCTCCACAGCCTCTGCTGATCATCATCTGTTTTTGTCTTTGTAATCGATCTGTGTTTCTGCTTTCTGTCCTTTCTCTTAACTCTTCCACTGACAGGCAGCAAAGCGGGGAAGGATCCGGGCTGCACAGTCATCGAATTTACTGTTCTAGACGTCTGCGTCTTCTGTACCATGGTAACGGTGGGCAACGGGAGGCAAGCGTGGGGCACCTCTGTCCTTCACAGGTTAATCGCTGGGCAGTCCAGCTGCACACACAGCCAGAGCAGCTCTTGCTCTAAGATGCCAACTTAGGATCTGTTAGGTCCCAGGTCCACGCTGCTCAGTATTCAGCACCAATTAATCCTAAGTTGGAACTCTAGGACTGGGCTCCTGTGTGTTCACGGTGGCCCACGAGAGCATGCCCTGTGCTGTCATCATATGAGTGCCTTCTGTCTCTTCAGTGAGGACCAGAGGAAGAAGCGGTTTCCAGAGAAGTGGACCCTGGTGGGGTGGAAAATCACTGTCCTCCCCCGTCTACTCCTGCATTTCTGTTGCATGTCAGTACATTCCTGTATGCATCTGAAAGATGCCTTCTAGAGCAGGACCCCTTTCCCTGGCAGGCCTCTGGATTTGGGCCCAGCTCTGCTGCCCACCGCCATCTGACCATAGGTCTTGGAAGCTCCTTGTCATGATGTATTCAAGCCAATAAGTGAGGACTAGCTGTGCTCAGCTGACACTGAGCATGCACTATCTGAAATAGCACAGCGAGACCAGGTGGCATGTCACCTTGGTGAATTGCCATGACTTCTTAAGTTGAAGAAACTGAGGCACGGAAAGATGAAGAGCTAGTTCTGGCTTAGGTAGCAAGCATTCCGTGTTCAGAGACATACGCACTGACACGAGCTCCTGCCAGGCCCCAGGTTAGCCGGGAAATCCGTGCATGCAGGCAGGCATGGGTATGAACGAAGTGGCCCCAGGTGGGGTGCTGTGTACTGTGTTCAGAGGTCAAGTGCCTGGGCTGACATTCAATGCCTCAGAGATTCTGCCCTTTCCTTCAGCCCCTGGAGGGAAACAGCAGCCACTGAAGGAGACAAATTAAAAAATATTCATTATGCTGCTTCACACAGTGGCAAAAGGCTGAGTCATTTAGGCCTCCATCCCTTGGGGAGCAGAGAGGAAAGCACGGTATATACATCTGCAGAGGTGTCAGCTGGAAACGTGATATATGGAGACACTCAGTCCCCAGATTATGTAATTCCTCTGGGAGGCATGAGTAATGCATGTTTGGGAGGAGGCACCACTGTGAGAGTGGATGTGTGGAGAAGAGGTGGATAAGAGGGTGCAGAAACAAATGACTCAAATGAGGCCCAGGAGCCCCTGGGAACTCAGCCCCCGGTGATTGAGAACCAGCCCTGGAGGTGCAGAGAGTGGCCGCAGGTACCACAGCACCTTGCTGCTCTGCACGAGTCCAATGGCCCTGAAACAAGGCTGAAAGGGCCGCTCCTTGGGCTCCTCTTCCCTTGGGGCATCTTCAAGCCATCCCACCTTGGGGCTCCTGGAAGGTGACCTCTGTGTCTTTGACCATCCCCCTGGGAAAATGCTTTATACCTGTGACTGCCTCAAGTCTCTGGGCCTCACAATCAAGACACATGGGACAGAGAAAGGAGTTGGCAGGTCAGTTCCCACATTTTCTGAGGTTCCCTTTTTATCCCTATTAGGAATGATGGTTCAGGAGAGGAGTGACCCGTGATGCTCGGGGACTTAGGAGGTGTCTGTATGTCTGTATGTGTGTGTGTTGGGGGGGGGTTACACATGTGTGCATGTGTTTGTTTATTTGCAGTACTGGGGGTTGAACCAGGGTCCTTGCACTGAGCTACATCCCCAGGCCTTTTTAAATTTTGAGACAAAATCTCACTGTCATTACATTGCGTGGACTAGGCTCAAAATTGCAGTCCTCCTGCCTCAGCCTTCCAGAGGGCTGGGATCACAGGTGTGTGAGAAAGACTGGTGTTTATTAAACATCTACTGTGTTCTAGGCTGGCATCAATATTTTCTGCACATTATCTCATTTCACTCTCCCATAAATCCTGGAAATAGAGACATTTTTCCCCAACTATAAATGAGAAAGCAGTCTAGTGCCTCAGAGACTGAACAGTCCCCTCTCACAAACCCCACAGTTAGACGCACAGAGAGAGGATGAAGTCAAGTTTTCCCTACTCCAAGGGTCTTGATCTTTGTGCAGGTTGAACATGGGTATTGTCTTGAAAACAAGAAAGGAAACCAGAAGCTCCACTGTTTTCCAAGATTCGCCTCTGCCTGCAGTGATGCTGCTCGGAATGAACTCAGGCTGCCAGGCAGGGCTGGAATTCATTCTCTTCCCCTAGAATCTGCAGAGCTAAGATGAGGCAGGGTGGTCTGTGCGTTAACAAGGCTTCTCTGAGCCATAACACCGGCTGGCCTGGGGAGGTTTCACTCGATGACAATGGGAAGGAACCTGGAGGACTCGAGGGAGGATTGCAGCCGCATGGGCAGGCTGCAGGGGGCCCGGGCTTGCTCGTTCTTGGACATGAGGGCACACATGTGTGCACCAGACACATCATAACACACAGATGCACCACACACCACACACGTGTACTCCACAAATACATCACAGCACATACCGTATAACTAACCCCCAATGTACATGCCACACACACCACATAAACACGACACACACCACACACATATGCATCACATAAATATGTCACACATGCACACACACACCTATGTATGCAAACATGGCACAAGCATATCATACACATATGCACACTTTACATACCACAACCACACACACCACAAATACAATACACAGGCATCATTGTGCAGGCCACACATACACATCACCTAAAAATAATATAATAGGGGCCAGGAATAGAGCTCAGTGAAGCAGTGTCTGCCTGGCCAGTGCAAGGTCCTGAGTTTGATCCCTGGTACCCTCTCCCAAAAGTGCAATGTAATACACTACACGTGTCATACATACAAGCATCACACAAAGCACACACACCACATACAGTATACCCACAGTACACATATATCACTTGAATATACATATATACTACACAGAGACACACACATGCACCTAGATCCCACATGCATATACACCTCACAAACCATAACATATGCCACACATATACCTCCCTACATGGACAGAAAATGTACAGAACACCACACAAAGACACCATATGTGCATGTGTACACAGCAGACACAGCACAAGTACATCACACACACACACATATATATGTACATGTCACATACTCAAGACACATATGCCTACAAACACTGTAACAGCATGGCTCACGCAGCACACCATCACATACACACCACATATAAGTCTAGCACACAGGTGTACAACACACACATACACCAGCACGCACACAACATACATGTAAATACACATCACACGCAATGCACATATATACACACTTCACTCACAACACACATAAACATCACATGCAGAAGACACATATGTACATGTGGCACAGACATTTGCATATATACATGCAGCACGCAGACACCTACACCAAACACAAACAGTTCACACAGGCATGCACACATATGCACACCATATACATATGCGTACACCTCACCTATAAGCATGCACACACACACATACACACATCATATGCACACAAACATAGGCACACAATACATAAGTGCACATCCCTCCACATACACAAGGCTTACACACCACATCACACATGCACACACTTGCACATGCAGTACAGCACAGAAACACACAAACACAGTGCAGATAATCCTTGCTTCAGTTTGAACGTGAGCCAGGTCTCCTGAGACAGCTTAGCATGGAAGTAAACAGTACTAACTTCTCAATGAGTGTCCTCTGCATTAAAACAAAACAAAATTTCAAAAAACCTGGGCTTTTGTGACTGCTGGTTTTTATAGTTGCACCAGCAGCTTCCTGCCAGCAAGGAGATGGGAGCAAGTGGCGTTCTCCACCTCAGCCCCACGTTTCATCTTTACCCTGTCCGGCCCTCCGCAGATAAAAACAGGGTTCTGCAGAGCTCTGGGACTCTTTTGGGGGGCTGAGCATTACTTTGAGAGTCACTGTCTGCAGGCAAGGTTGACTCCACCCAGTGGGAGATGCTTGAAGCACTTCGCTGTGAGCCGGCCCCACCTGCCACATCTGTTTAGCTCTGTCCCAGGCCTGGTGCTGTCAAGGACAGCACTGAGCCCTTTTGGGGAGAGGGGTTCTGCCTTTGGGGAGAGTTCTGTGAGGCTCAGTGAATGGATCGGGGGGGGGGGGGCAGGTGCGTGGGAGGTGTTGGGCTGAAGCTATGTTTTGGAAACTTCATCTTACACCACTCTTGGATAGTCCGAGAACGGGGAGCTACTCAGAGAAAAGTGGGAGGCCGCGTGGTTGGCTAGGCTGGGACCTAACACCCCCAAATCCGTGCCTGCTTGTGTCACTCAGACGCTGGATTTCTACAAATAATTCTGTTCCAATGTAGTTTGAAACTCAGAGATCAGAAATATCCTTAAGAATATTCCTACCCAGCTGCCATTTGCTGATTGGTGCATATTTTCATCCACTGAAGAGTATGTTCATTTTTCCAATCACTCATTCAGCATTTTGGGGAGACCCGGTGCCCACAAGGCTAGACATGGACGGTAAGAACGTGAACAGTGCGTCGCTGCTTCATAGGGGCGTGGTGTTACTAGTGGGAGGGACAGAGGTGCCCTGACCCTCCTCCTGTAAGCTGAGGATATCCTGGATTATCCTGGTCATCATCACCACGTATCCCTTGGTTTTCCCAAGAGAAAGAAGATGCTGTGCCCATTTTACGATGAGGAGGACAAGTGACAAGTCAAAGGTTCCACAGCTATGAAGGACCATACTGGACTAGATCCAACCCAAAATCTTTTTGCCAGGCATCTGAACTCTCTACTACCACCCATCCCTGAATTTCTTGAAGTGACTTGTTGAGACACATGACAACCACTGCGTGGGACAAGCCATGGACTAAGAGAGTCCCAGGAGGAAAGCAGATGAGTCGTGGAGGCTCAGTGAGGGTGAGTGACTCTGGAAATATTCCTGGCTAAGAGAAATGGGGGCTGAAGCTGGACCCCAGAATCCTGGGGCAGGACTGGGGGAGGTGTGACAGACCTTCCAGTGCAGGAGCGGCCGAGGTGACAGGAGGAGAAATCTCCCTGACAAGAAACGATGGAAGTGCAGGCACATAAGCCCGCAGGCCCTCTCAGGCCCGCTGTGAAACTGGGTCAGCCAGCCCCTGACGCCGAGCGCCCTCTTTGCCTGGAGTTTTCTACCTGGAAATGCATTTCATGCACCACAGATGTCATTACTGAACCTCAGGGGATGGAGCCATCTGAGAACGCACCCCAAGCAATGGTCAAATGATGAAGAAGGAAATGGGGGCCAGGGACACTGTCTCACTCTCTCCTCCTGCTCCTCCTCCTCCTCCATTCCCATGGAGCTGGAGTCCGAGACAGGAAACGCAGTGCATGGGGCACGGGCATAGTGGTGCCAGCGGCGGGTGGGTGTGTGCTAGAAGAAAGCCCAGGAGGCAGCCGGCTGGAGCCACACAGGTTCCACCTCTACAGAGCACTTGGGGAAGGAAGGAGGCCCGATCCTGCTCCCGAGCAGTGTGACCTGGGGCACTCCGCTTCTCTTCCCTGGCTCCTGGTCTCTCCTCAAGGGTACAATGAACCCAGTAGAGCAGGCGTGCCAGGCAGGGATCTGCAGAATAAGCAAGCTAGTGAGAGCGACTGCATACCTTACACACCCCCACACACTCCCCGAGTGTACACAGGGTGATCAAAGCAGACAGAGAGTGTTTAAATTTTTAAATGTTCCCCTCAGAGCACAGCGTTCACTTCATATGGACATGCCCATTGTTCTTGGCACTTTGCAAAGCAGTTCTGGAAGACGCCTTCTGGGTCTTTGTGAGACGAGATTAAACACAAAACAAAACCCCAAACCCCTCAGTGGATGCTGCTGCCTAGTGCCGTCCAACAGAATGGCAGGCGTGCAAAAACATGACGCTGTGTCCTCACCCACATTCACCAGGTCTGGCACCATGTATGTGACTTCCGGTTCTGCCCCAAGTCAAAATGACCATGAAAGGTCAGCATGTTGGACAGATTCAGGACATCGAGGCAGCCATGCAAACACAACTAGAGACATCAGGAGAGGACTCCAGAGCCACTGCAGAGCCTGAAGGAAGGCATGAGTGTGGGTTAAAGCAAGGGGGGTATTTGGAGAGGGATTAATGACAGTGTGCTTTTTACTGTAACAGAATTTTAAAAATATTCACCATAGTTTTCAATTTACCTCCCACATATCTTAAAGAGACAGGTCTTACCTATCTTCACAGCTGTATTGAGCTATACACAACTTTATATGTGTTTATCTATGTGGTCACCCTGCAGGACATTGGTGCACACAACACCTGTGGTCACCAACATCTGCAAACATTCCAGCCCTCACCTTGTACCTTTGTGCAACCTACACACATCCTTCTGTAAGCTTTGAATCAATGCTAGAGGAACTCGTGGCCCTGACACAATGCAAATGCGATGCAAATTGCTATTCTATGGTGTTGCTTAGGGAATCATGACCAGAGAAAAACATGTGTATGTGTCTAGTACAGACGTAGTTTTCTTCCAGTGTTTTCCATCCGCAATTGAATCTTCAGAGGCAGAGCCTGTGGATAGGGTGGAATAGGCTGACTTTCAGACTCTGGCTCCCGCTGTCCTGAGTGCTGGAGAACCTGAGTTCTGTCAGCTGAGCTGGCAGATGGGAGCTCAGGCAGGAGAGGACGCTGCAGTCCTGAGGTAGAATTTGCCCTCTGAGAACTGCTTTCATCCTCAGCCTTCCACTGGCTGCAAGTGGCTGGGTCGTGTTATGGGCCATCCTCTTCCCCAAGCTCACTGAATGCAGGCATTCATAATATCTGCAAAATCCTTCCCAGCCCCTGCCTCTACACTGTATTTGATTGGACTACTGAGTCCTGGAGCACAGCCAAGCTGATACCCAGACTCGCCATCACTCCGGGTGATCTGGAAAGTCCTTTCCACCTGAGAAATGTCCAGCCATGTTGATCAGATGTGCCTGGCACATGGGAAGCAGGGCAGACCCCTGGGTGGACACACTGAGGTGATGCATCCTTCCATTCTCTGGTCCCAGATCACACTGTGCAGCAGGCAGCCAGCTCTGCACCCCAGTCTGCCATGTACCAGTTCTTAGGCCTGAACACCTCCTCCTCACCTGTTTAACAAGGGACCAATGGTGCCCACCTCACTGCCCTCGAGGGTTAGAGGCAGTAGTGTTGTGAGCTGCCTGCAGAGCAAAACACATCAAATGTGCTCAGGAAATCGTGCCCAGTGATTCACAGCTTCCATCAGGCTCGTACCTCACCCCTGCCTGCAGCAGCTGTGGTCAGGGACACGCGGCCTAAGCCATGGGCAGTACTGCCCCAGTCCTGCCTCCACTCTTGGAAAGGTTCCTGCTGCTCTGGCAATGTATTTCCTTCATGGGTCCTCTCCCTTTTTCCCCTGCCTCCCACTCCTCCTCTCCTTCCTCCTCCTCCAGCTCCTCCTTCCCCACTCTGTCTCCCTTTGTAGACTCTTTCTCCTCACCCCTGCCCTGGGCCCCTCCCCGCCTCTAACCTGCCTCTCATGCTTCATACCCTGCCATCCAGCTCTCTCCTCTGAAAGACTCTTCTAGCTCTGGAGCTGCATTTAGGATTGGCTGAGGTTTCCCGGCAAACACTGTAAGACGGCTTCTTCCCCTGCCCAGTCCTTCCTCTTTTCCCTAAGCGCATCCTCCAAAAACACTCTTGGTAAACCTTCCTGACTCTGTTGCAGTGAGCTTAGTATAACACACCGACCTTCGCAGCCCACGCCCTTATGATCGTTGAATGATGTCGGCACTGGTTTGTTGGGGAAACCGTCATTAATTATCTTCACCAAACAGAAGCTGGGGCTGGCAGTGGAATTCTCTCATAGCTACAAACCTACAATATGTGACACTTCCTTCAGGGCAGGGTGACAGCCATTGAGGAAAAATGTAACTTAGGGTAGAAATACGTCAATTCATGTTGTCATAAAACAGCCACACATGGTGGAACTGTTGCCCAGTTTTTCAGGAAACTGATCACACACCTCACGAGCCGGCGGCTCCAGAGCAGGGCTCAGGAAACTTAGCTGTGGCGGTGTGTGCTACCGGCTGCGTTTGCTAAGATGTAGTAATTGATGAGCCGGATCCGAAAAACGGGAGAAAGGAATCCAGAAACGTGAAGACTTTCAGGGATGAAACAGCCGACTAGTTTTAGATTTCAGATAGAAAGACATAGGAGCAAAAAGGGCACTGGGGTACAAAACTCCAGGTAAACCTCCCCAGAAAGGTCAAGTTCCCAGGACTGGTCAGACTAACAGAACGGCGTTCCCTAGCTACAGTGCCAGATGTCAGTGAAGCTTTCAGTAAGTTGGGTGGAGCGCAGGAAATACTGCAGACTAGGAACTAGTTTTAGAGCAAATTTGGGGATTTAGGTATTGACCTGCTACATGGACTTGGCTGGGAGCAAACAGATCTGAAGAGTACTAAGTACTAGGTCAGATTACCATGGCAATTGCACGGCCAAATTGAACAAGCCCTTAGCTCTGTGGGTCACATCACAGCCTTGTACCAAACTCCTGAGCCAGCACGTGGGATGAGGAGCCCAGCCATCCCCAGGAGGGGCTCGTTTCTTCATGCTTCGCTCATAAGCTACCAAAGAGGCCAGGAGAGGGAGGAATTCCCCATAGTGTGCAGCCATGGCTCCTGGGTAACGATGAACAAAGGCGGAGCTCACCGAGAGGGGCGTCAGGGACTACCATGCACTCCTGAGGTGGCGCCTGCCACACTGCCACAAGCACTGCAGAGTTTCCAAAATCTTAACAAAACTTTGGTAGTAATTATCCCCGGATCTCTAGAACCTCTTTAGAAGCTGTCTGCAGTTTCGGTTGGACCTTGTGTTTCACATCTGAGATGCAAGGGAAGCCCTGGAGGGCACATGAGATTCTTTTCTCCTTCTGACTCCGGTCCTTTCGGGGGGTGTGAGTGCTGTGTGTATTTTTCTTCTCTCCTCTTCCTTCCCTCTGCTCCCTCTCTCCTTCATCTCCTCCTTCTCCTTCTTCTGGGTCTACCTGACTTTGTGCTATTATTTACTAAAACACTAGGTATTTGTAATATTTATATTATTTATAAATAAACTGAATGCATGCCTTTCCTTATAAATACCATTTTAGAAGACAAACTCTCCTGAGTATCTTCTGCACTCTCACCCCTACCCTGGGTGACATTCAGCTCGGGGGCCACTGGGGACAGGCTATGTCATTCATCCATGTTGCACTACACACTTCCTGTCTGGAATGCCCTCCCTGACCTGCCTCAGTCCCTCTCCCAGGCCCCAGACTCACCCGAAACACACCTGTGCTTTTGTCCAGACGGGACTCTTGTGCTCCAGGGTTAAACAGATCATCTCTTCGTCATTGAGGCGCTGAGACCCCTGGACCCCTGCTTCATCATGGGAAGGTCCCTTCATGTCCCTGACTGGGATGGTTAATTTTATGTGTCAGTGTAACTGGGTTAAGGTGTGTCCAGATAGCTAGTCAAACATTATTTCTGGGTGAGTGTGAGAATGTTTTTGGAAAACATTCACACTTGAATTGGTAGACCAAGCCAAGAGATCCATCCTTACCTGGACAATCAGGTACTACCCAGTCTGAGAGCCTGAACAGAGAGAAAAAGCCCGAGGAAAGGCGACGTCCCTCCCTTCTTGAGCTGGACCCATCTCCTACTGCCCTTAGACACTGGAGCTCCTGGTTCTCAGGACTTCAGACTGCAGCAGCTCCCCGGTTCCAGGCTGCTGGACTCAGATTGAACTACACCATTGGTTTTCTGGGTCTCCAGCTCACTAAAGACAGATCCTGGGACTTCTTGGCCTGCATAATCATGTGAGCCAATTGCCACATAAATTCCCTGTTTATATTCCTATGTATCATACAGACTCTGTTCCTCTGGAGAACTCTGTCTTTTCTTCCTTTCTCAAACGTGAGGTGTTGACGCCATCTCTGTGGTCTGAGAAGGCCATCCCCCCTGCATCAGTGCCTCTCAGTTTGAGTTATTCAACCGTCTTCACTTGCATGACTTTTGCTTGGAGAAGAGAAGATCTTGTGACTTGAACGTTCCTGGGATACTGAGACCAGGAAAGTGGGGATCTGTGGTTCCGTTTCACTCAGGACCGGGTAAGCAACGTCCCTTGGCTGTGATGACTCCCTCTGTCTTCTCAGGATTTGGGTTTTGTTTTTGAACACTAGGAAGTCCAGGAGGAGAGTTGGAGAAAGAAGTCTAAGAATTACCAGAGGAGGATTCCCTGGCCAGGATCTCTTCCGAGAATTCCTCATGGACTAGGACAAGTCCAGGAGGACACACCTCTGGTGGAAGCAGACATTGGAACAAGTCTATCGAGTCAGGCTTGTGCTCCAGGTCCCCCTGCTGTGCTTCCCAGATACTCAGTGAGCCCTTGGGAAATCCCTGCGGCTTAGTACCAGGGATCGAGGGACAGGGTTTGGCCTTATGCAAGCTCTGTTATTCAAGAGCGAAGGCATCTTTGTGGAAACCACAGTAATCAGAGGGGAGTGACCAGGATGAAGAAATGGGTTTCGGGCGGACTGGGACTACTCTGTCCCTGCATGGTTAAGCTTGGGTATTGGTATGGCTTGGATACAAAATCCCCACTGTCTGTAAAAGACTCCTGAACAGTCAAAGGTTGGTTCCCAGTGCAGCAATGTTGAGAGCTAGGGTTTTGAGAGGTGGGCAGACCATAAAGGCCCTGACCTCCTCAAAGCACTAATCCATGGTCAGCTCATCGCTGAGTGGACTGTTGGGAGCTGGTGAAACTGTAAGGGCCTCTTGGAGGAAATAGGTCTCAGGCAACGTGTCCAGCTTTCTTTCCCCACGCCCTTTTCCACGATGTTTCCACCTCGCCACCAGCTCCTAACAATCAAGACAGCCAGCCACGGACTGAAATTAGCCAAAATAAACATTTTTTCCTTTGAGTTGATTTGCTCATGTATTTCATCACAGAGACAGAAAGCCAACTAGCAGATGTACACACCAGGAAGGGAGCCAGTCCCCTAAGGACCTTTCCAAGAACATTATGAGATCTGGACACAGGCCAAGCAATAGCTCCCTTGTGGGTGGTGGCTCCTGTGCATCTCACCCACACCCCACAGCAGAGGAGGCATCTCCACGGGAGCATCACCTACGACAGCTATGCTTATCGAGCAGCTATGTGTGTTGGGCACTTTAGAAGCCGTATCTCAAATCACCCCACAACTCTTCGTGGAGAAGTTCCTCCTTCTCTGTGGACAGGGAAGAAGTCTGAAAATCAGAGAGGTTATCTGACTAATCTGCAGCCCACAGCAAAGAGCAGAGTTAGAATCTAAAATACCCAGGTTTGTCATATTCCAAAGCTACTCCTGTCTGAATCCAGCTCAGTTTTGTCCCCTGCGCTTTGCACCTTCCCTGACAGGAGTCCAGTCTGTACCTCCCCAAGTTTCCCGCCCACTCAGCCAACACCAAGCCACTGTCCACCTCCACTGAACACTGTTCCAGCCATTGAGAGTCTGGGATGACCTGAGTGTGTATGGCAAGTGACAGTTTAACCACATGGCTGGGATTGATCTCAGCCAACAAAGGGACAAAGGCCTAGATGGCCAGTGGTCCCTTGTCATGTTTGTTTCCCACTTTCTCTGTTCTGCAGCCTTCCTGACTGATTCTCACACCAGCATCCTCAGGAACACGCCCTGTGTTCCTTCTTCCCAGGAGCTCTGTAGACCAGGCATTCGCCCATTTACCCACTGGACACTTAAATTCCTTCTTGGTGATGGTCCTCTTGGGCATAAAATCACAAAAAAGATATCAGGGCTTGCTTTCCAGAACCACAGGCACAACAGGGTGGACACACAAGGGCCCTGAATCATGGTGGATGATGTGGCAGGAGGCTGGACAAGGAACAGCAGGACATAAAAGAAGGGATAGTGTATATGTTCTGAGGACAATTGAATCCAGGCCCCAGGAAGGAGGTGATGGATCAAATTCCAGAAGGAGTATGGCGGATGTGGATCTCCTGAAGGGGTAGGTTAGGGCTGGTGCAGGAAGCAGCATTCAGGAGAAGGGGATGGCATGAGCAACCTAAAGGCTCATCCATCTGTGCTCTCCAAGTCCTCGACAGCAGGGAATGGCCTGGTCTTAACTGTTAAAATCATTGAGTGGAAGCCTGTTGATTTGGGTGACTCAAACACCCCAGGTTCTCATAGGGCCAAACTGAAACCTGACTCAGAATTTTAAAGGAAACTGGTGACCTCAGCCCATCACCTGGGCATGAGATGTGTCATGTCTTGACCTTCCTACCAGAGGAGTCCAGAAAAGGCGACACCCAAACTTTAACCAATCAAACAGCTCGGCTTCCCCATTTGAACCGTGACAGTCCCTTCCAGCAGAATTCTGCACCACTTGTATTCAGACCTGACCCACTCATGAATCACTGGTGCTCAAAGAAATGCTTTTATTTTAATGTACCTCACTTTATCTTTTAACATGGGTGATGGTGTGCCTGTGTGTACACATACATGCTTGTGTGTGCACTTGTGTGTGTATGCATGCATGCATGCGTGTGTGTGTGCTTGTGGGCATTTGGGGGAAATGTACCCAGGCAGATGCCTCAGCCAGTGTCCAGATTCCCCAGGGCCTGGAATTCACACCTGACTGGAGAGAGGCTGGACAGCATCCCTGTGCACCAGAGTCCTCAGGAGCTAACAGCTACAGATCACCATGCCTTTCCTGCAGCGCTGCCTCAGTGAGGCTGGGCAGGGGCAGTGGATTAAGCCTGATGAGCACCCGGGTGCTCCCAGCGCAGGTGGTCCTGGTAGCCTGCTTGCTGGGGGAGATGCAGAGCCTGAGGACAGCCCCTTAAGTCAGCCCCAACCCAGCTAACAGATTAACGCTGACTGCCCATGGTGAGAGTCACTGTCACCGTCATCTTTTAAAAGCACGATGCAAGGCTCTTGTGGGGATAAAGCTCAGCCTGTGCCACGAGTCACCCCCAGGGGAGGCTCCGCATGGAGAAGCACTTGCCTGCACTTGCAGCCATCTGCCAGGGACAGGGATAGGATGAGCTCTTTCCTTACTCTACACTGCCACAGCCCTGGCTAGAGCACCACCAGACTGTCACCGCAGGTTCACAGCTGATTATGGAGATCAGGGCAGGTCAGCTGATGGAGCCTCTGCTGTCTTTCCCTGGAGCATTTAACAGAACACAGCGTTTGAAGGGGCCAATGGAGTAAATCCGAGGAGTGACAATGCAGGTCCTGTGACCTGAGGGCACCAAGGGCAGGTGAGGTCCTCCCCACAAACTTTGAGTTTAGAACAGGGTTTGCGACAAGGGATGTCAGGAAGAACTATCCATTCCATAAAAGGTCTCTCATGTTCCCTTTTCTTAAGATTATTTATTCCAACGGGGGATACTCAGGGATGGTGAGGTCTCTGCCCAGCCCTGGGAGACACAGGTCTCTTCTGTCCACTGCACAAGGAGGACTCCCTGTGGGCCCCCACCCACTTTTTTAGACAGGGTCAGGGTCTTAGGAATTTGCTAAATGGCCCACATTAGGCTTGAACTTGCGCTCCTCTTGACTCAGCCTCCCAGACTGCTGGGACTCCAGCAGCAGCATTCACCTTGTTCAGAGAAAGCAAACTATTTTAAGAGGAGTGGCAGTGATGGTGACACCGGGGAACACCTTAGCCCATAAGCAGAGGTCCATTCATTATGCACGAGAGCCCCCTGCTGGCTACACAGAAACCTGCTCCGCAAAAGGGAACTCCTCCAGTTTAAGGGACTTGTGCTTGTGAAATCAAAGCGCACGCCTTTAAAATCCATGAAGAGAGTTATCTCATGCAATGTGCAATCCTGAGTGTTGGGGTCCACTATACGGGGCGAGTTAACTAGAACCTTACTCCACACAGCACACAGATAAGAATTCCAGATGTACTGAAGAGTTACATACAAAAATATGGACTATGAAAAACTAAGAGGAAAATAAAGGTGGATGCATTGCCATTTGATTTATGGTGGGAAATGACTTAAAAATAGGTTTCATGAAGGGAAATACGAGTAGACTTGCCAGGGGGAAGGTGTGCATTTCTCTGTGGCAGTCACTTTGCCCCGAAATGGGCACAGGATGGAGGGCCCTGTGCCGGGCCTACTGGGGAGACACTCAGCATGACACTGGGAGGGGGGGGGAGCCAAGGGCAGGACAGGCAGAGGGAGGAGCTAAAACACAATGCAGTTGCAACAGGGCTGAGGAAGGCAACTTCCACCTCCCAGAATCGAGGCCCTTGGCCCGCTGCGAGGGAGGTGTAACTTTTTTTGGTAAGTGGCAGCTCCCGGGATGAGACTCCGCTCAGACCAGCAGCAGCAGCACTCCCAGAAGCTGGGGGGACGGTGTCTTCATCCTCCCGTGGAGTCTGCGTGGGATACTGCAGCACCCACTCTAGCCATGTTTGTCTGGAGCCACGTTAACCTTCCCTTGAGAACACCGACAACTGATACCTTTCAGTCTCTGCCAGTGACACAGGTTTAAAAACCCTGAAGATTGTTTCAAATCACTAAAACACTTTTGTCGATATATTTGCTGATTCCCTCCTCTATCTTGTAGTTTAGTAAAAAGTTAAATGCTTAGCTCCTTTTCTCACTAACTCTGACTTCTTCATAAAGTGGGGGTTTTGCATATCACCCAGCTATGGTTTGGTTAGGGGTCTCCTCATCCAGCCAAGACTCAGTTTGGGGTTTGATTAGGAAGATTAGAATCTCAGTCTGATTGTGATGTCCGGGGGCAAACTCACCTCTGGGAGGTGGTTAGGGTTAGATGAGCCACCAGAGTGGTGTTTCCATGATTAAATAACTATGACAATGCATGTGGGCCACTTTTTTGTCATCACGGCAGAATGTCTGAAAACTATTTAAAAGAAAAAAGATGTATTTGGCTCATGGCTTCAGAGGGTTCAGTCCATGGTCATTGACTGTGTTGTTTCTGGGCTTGTGGTGAGGCCAAACAGCATGGTGAAGGGTGAGTGAAACTGCTGTCCTCATGGAGGTCAGAAGCAGAGCGAGAGCAAGGGCACAGGGCAGAATGTGCCCTCAGCCGCACACCTCAGTGACCAGTCCATTCCAGCAGGGCCCCCACCACCTCCCAGTGCACCACCAGGGGCCGGGCCGCTAAGACTCCAGCACAGGCTGGGGAGACACTCAGCATCCAAACTGTCATATCCTCCCCCTGCTCCCAAGGCACACCCTTCTCACGGTGCAAAATGCATCCAGTCCATCTCTAAGAGACCTCAGCGTCCTGACGTTTCCAGCACAGCTCAAAAACCTAAGTCCCAAGTGTTCTCTGAGACTCCAGGCAAGCACTTGGTTGTGAGCCCTGATAAACATAAAAATACCATAAAACCTGGGCTTGAACACGTAATTCCCTCTGGATTCATGCATGCAATCCAAAGCATTTGTGCATCAAAGTGAATTTCCCAAGAAGAAATAATGAAAACTCAAATGGTTCACTCTGCAACCCAAGATAGTCATAAAAATGATTATAATACAGCATTATAATACAAAATAATACTAAAATGTAAGATATAAAGAAAAACAAGTAAGTAAACTTGCACTGACCTTTGAAAACCTTCCTGGCTGGTGTGAGGGACCCAGGGAAAGGAGAGGATGTGTGCGGACTTTGCCATCACTAACGGAATCACTGCTGCTGGCTCAGTGGAATCCTTTTCTTTTCATGTTACCTTCACACGGATCCTACCGAATGACACTTGCTCTCGCCTCCTTTGAGGGTTTCAACAGGAATGCGACATTGCATTGTGGTGAAACAAATTCACTGCTAGCAGCACGGCTACAGCGTGGTCAGGGTGGTGCTCTTCTGCAGAATTTTGCACTGTTTCTCACATCTTACATGTCTCTCTAATGTCACTTGAAGTGAGGAACTCCTCCATCTTTTCCTCTACCTCTCTGCAGACGAGGTCCCCTCGATAACCTCTTGCTGTTGGGGGATGATCACCCACGATGGGCAGGGTGGGGAGGGGGCCATTGGCTCAGCCGTGATCACGTGACATGCAGCATCCCATGCTGCCACTGCAGGATATCACTCATTTAGCAAGTTAAAATTTATCTGAAATGCTTGCGTGTCTCATAGAACATGTTACTCACTGTCCAAGGTTTATCTCCAAAATACAGTGGCACAGAATCAATGTTCTTGCTCCCAAGTAGAGGGACAAGGGTATAGAAAGGAGGGATGTTACCTGCATGAGTGAAATCCAGAGTGAACATTAAATCCTGCAGCTTTGTGACTGGTGTCCAGGGTACCTGGAGATGGGATGAGTTCCAGTGTCTCAGTGGCCTCACAGCTTTCCTCAATAGCCATTCTGTGGTTTGACCGCTGTGATTCCTGGGGTCAGCACTGCAGAATCTGCCTCCCTGTCCCAGCTTCACACACTGTCCTCTCAACGGCTGCCTGCAGGCACTTCAGCCCTGCCACTTATTATCTGGCTTTCAGGGGTTTTGTTTTTGCAGTCTGGGTAGAAGCCACCATTGTTGGAGACCAGGCTGTACAGGCGTTTTAAGCTGCTGAACTCAGGGACCTCTGGCTGGGTTGGAGAAGCGCAATGCATGGTACTCGGAAGTCAAGATGACACCACCGCGGAGGTACCAAGGACACAGGCTGCTGACCCTCCCCCTGCTAGCCCAGGGCAGTAAAGCTGCCTACCTTGGAGATCAAACAGTTCTCCTAATTGGCAACACTTACTGGCTTTGTTCCAGCTTCACAGGCTTTGGGGCTCTGTACCCTCCTCTTCCTTCACCCCAAAATCTGTGGAATAAATACAGCTGTCCAGAGCAGTTCTTTATCTTTAATCCTAGAGAGTCTTTACTCCTGAGAGAGAGCTCTGAACTTCCTGGAGCTCCGCAAAACACTTGTCTCTCTTTGAGCTGTTGCCGTAGGCTTGTTGTGGAGGTTGCGGGTGGCTCAGTCCAGATACATCATGATCCTACAAGACTTTCACAGCCTGTACCTGCCATGGGTGGGGTCTGGCCAACCCTGAGATGCAAAGCACTAGGCTTCCTTCTGATGGCACTAACCTCATGAGCAACCACCCCTTCTCTGGCCTCAACCTTATACGTGTTCTTTTTCCAAACAAACACCTGGATTAGGGGCTGAATGACAGGCTGCCCTGACATTTCCCCTGCTGTACAAACCAGTCTGTGACTTTAAACTCAGCCTCTGCAAAATCTCAGGACATAGACACAATTTAGAGAAGTTCTTTGCCCAAACGCAACACAAACGGCCTCCAGTCCAGGTGCCAGGAGAGTCTTCCTTCCCATCTGAGACCTCACCAAGGACAGTGCACACTTCAATCAGCGTTCAGATTTCCCAAGCTCCTATCAGAATCAACCCACAGTCCACACTTATTGTATTCTAGGGCTTTTGCAGCCTGCATTTCCAAATCTTCCCACAAACCAGTTCCAAAGGCTTCTTAACCACACGATCAGAGCAGTACCAACTCTAATACTTTTCAGTACTAATTTCTTGTGTTAGATTTCTGTCCCTGTGACAAAACACCTGGGAGGGGGGAGATTTAAAGATAGAAAGACGAATTTGGTTCAGGGCTTTAACGTTTCAGTGCTTAGTTGGCCGGCTCTATTATTTCTGGGAATGGAAGGATGGGGTTCAATAAAGCTGCCCATTTCTTAGAGACCACAAGGAGAGAGGGAGAGAGGAAAGGTCCAGGACAAAGTACACCCTTCAACAGTGAAACCCAGTGATTCACTTCTTTCCACTCAGCCCACCTGTTAGAGTTTTCATCAGCTCCCAATAGCACCACCACACTGGAGCTAAGCCTTTCATAGCAAACCACAACCATGACACAGTGAAGAAGCATAAAGACCAGAAGAGTACAGACGGATGTGGATTTGCTCCTTTGCCATGTGATGCCCTGTGCACAACTTCAAGCCTCTGCCAGCAAGAAGAACATATCCAGAGGAGGCCCCTCAGCCTTGGGTCAGAACCACTGGCCAAAATAAAGCCCACTTTCTTTGTAGCTTGCCGATCTGTGACACTGAGTTATTGGCAACAGGAAATGGGCAAATGCCCAAAGATAATCTGGAAGTAACTTATAAGCTAGAAGCTTGGTCTTCTATACCCCTAAAGCCTCAAAGATATTCGTAAGAATTTAAAAACTTTCCACCCTAACTGATTTCACCCTCCATTCCCATCAGTTACACTTCATTTGAAATATGTATTTCAATTTTTTTCTTTTTCTTAAAAGTATGATGTTAACATCTTTGGTGAATTCTGGCTGCCAACCATTGACTTAACAGTCAAGTTCTTTTGAGAAAAATTTACCTTCTGGCCAAAACAGCAATTAGCTTCATGCATAGACATTCAGACATCCAGTTATGACCACTGAACCTTCTGTGTCTGCAAACGTTCACATGTGCAAGCCTCTAAATGTCATGCTTTAAAGATTAACTTCTAAGAAAAAGTCATTGCATTGTCAAGACACGAGATTTTTCTTTATTGTAAATAGAAAACTTGAAGCATTGGTAGAAATGTTATTGTTGAGAACGAGTCCCCCACCCGGCCCCTTTGTGTTAGCTGGACAGGGCCCCTCTAACCCTTCTCTGTCTCACCCTTCTCTGCACAGGGCGGTACTGCTGACACCTCCGGTCTCTGTGTCTACTGCTGGCTTGTCCTCTGTCCCCAGGTGTCCCTGTCTTCTCCAACACCAGTGTTTCATAAATGTTCTCTCCCACCACCTCCAAGGCCACAGGGCATGTGTGGTGTCCTTCAAATTGCACGGGGCATGGCTGCGAGATACAACATGAGTCTGAACGACCAAGTTGCAGATCTGGGTAACAGTTAATAGTTTATGAAATGTTTTCACAGGATAGGCCCCCAACCTCTAGAGATTTACAAGCCAGTGATAGAAACAGAGATATTCAAATACCTGAGCTTAAATAAGCTACTACAGGATCAGATTTTGGGGGTCGAGAAATAAGAGATGAATTTCAATTGAAAGGAAAGTAAGTAACCACATTATCTGCCTAGGAATGAGAAGTGCCAGCAATAACACGAACATACCACACGGGGGCAGGAGAGGCTCGCTGTGACCCAGACTTGAAGGTTAGTCTGTGCGGGCTCCTACACAGGGTGCAGACAGAGATGTTAGTTTACCTGGAAGGGCCAGTTAATCCTCTAGTGCAATTCACCTCGTAAGAATTTCTTCCTGGCTTCCCTTTCCCTTCCTTTCGCCGCCGTCCTCTGCCCCGCTGCACTGTGACTTGTCCAAGCCCACACACCCGGCCAGCAGAAAAGCCGGGATTCGAACTCACATCAGGTCCCAAAGCCCAGCTTCACTTACGTTCCTTCCTTTTTCTTTTTACACCTTTCAAATTACACAAATGCAAGAAATACAGCCTCACTGTTAAAAGACAGAGATAAACTTGTCACTGTGACTGCCACCCAGCACTTCCTACATCTCAAAGGCTCGCATCACCATGGTGTGACCCTTCCCAGTCCGACCAAGCAACTACAATACGTAGCTATTTTACTTAAACCCAAAGAGGTCACCTGAATTACTTCCCTGCTGTGATGTACTTATTGACTTAAAAACACATCATAAGATGACATTTGGTTTTAAATTGTTGCAAAGTCACCCACTAGGGTGGACCAACAGGGTAGAAATCATGAAACAAAAGGGGCTGTGCCTGGCAAAACGTTTACTCACACTAAAATTGTCTCAATAATTATAGACTTGCAACTGAAAGATACAAAAATGGAAAGTACATTGTTTCCACTTTTACAATAACAATAGACAAAAAAAAAGTTTTTGAACTCACGAAATAGCTAAGGACCCAGGACAACTGAAAGAGAGCCTCCGAGGAGAGGTGGGAAGTGAGCAAAAGCGTTTCCAGATCCCAGGAAGAGTCAGCTAATTCCCACAGGACAAACACAGGCAGGCCGGAGGAGGCAGAATCACGGGGGTCTCAGACACAAAAGGACCCGCACCTGCTAGCAAGCTGTGCTCCAGAGCACGCCCTTGGAGAGAAGGATCCAGAAAGGATGAACAGTGGCCACTGTTGGGGGGAAGCACAGATCCTGTCCTCTGTGTCTCCTGAAGACCAAATGCCTTAAGCCACTGCAGAAGAGCAATTAGCTAATTGTCACCTCGGAACACTGGTGAAAAACATTCTAGCTGGGGGGGGGGGCACAGGAAATACCCTCCCCCTGCTCCTACGGAAGGTGCTGGATTGCTGTCCTTTGACCAAGATCTGAGTGGGAGGCAGGCAGCATCGCTGAGAAGGCCCCCCTGTGCCACCAGGAAGGCTGGCTCTGGTTAACGCTGAGGCTCGAGAGGAAGCTCTGCTCAGCCCTTCCCCAGAAGTGGATGGCTCCATGGGCACCCACTGGGCACAGCTGGAAAGGATCCTGCACTTGGTGCCATCTATAATTTTTAAAAGTAATTTTTGAGCAGGGGGTCCTGCACTTTCATTTTTCTACTGCAAACTGTGTAGTGCATCCTGCCAATGGCCTGCGACAGTGTCAGTTAACAACAGGTAGCAGCAGTCTACAGCCCGGAGAGGTTGGGGCCCTGAGAAAGGTCCCTCCCATCACCTGTTCCCGCCAGGTGTGGCCCAAAGGAAAAGTGGAAGCTGAGGGGAGTGCATAAACTATTCTTTAAAACTCTGTAAAAGCAGCCTGGATGCTAAATATTGCATCACTGGTAAATTCTCCCAAATGTTCAAGGAAGAAATTATATCAGTTACAGACAGGCTCTTCCAGAACACAGAAAAGGAGCAAAAACTTCTGTTTGTTTCACGAGCTCAGCATCACCCAGATACCAAATCCATCCAGCTGTCATTTCAAAAACCTGAAAGAAACTAGAAATGAATTTTATGCTGGAACAAAAACAAAATTTGTTAGTGAAAGGATTTTGCCCTGAATGGGAAGCTGCAGCTGCCCCATGCCAGATTTTCTTTCTGTTCCCTGGACTGGGGTAATGGTCTCACGTCCCTTGGGGCAGCCGGAGGCAGAGCCATTACTAATCCATGGGAAATCCACTCGTGCCTTTTGGTGACGACCAAAACCACGAGTTTTGGAGCCGATTACCGTGGGTCTAGAAGACCATGTGATGACTTGACCTGCCTTAGGCCACGGTCCATTGGCTCACCTGACTGTGATTTGATTACTCTGTGGGCCATGCCCCACGCTGGATTTTATCATGGGGACCACTTCCTGTCCCCCAAAAAACATACCTATGGGGTGCCTGGTTCAAAAGGCTATCTGAAACCAAAAGGCTGATCTTTTATTTATAGCTTATCACACTGATTACAAGTTTACAAAAGCTCTCCATCTTTAGGCCTTTGTTTTAAGAATGTGTCCCTCTCTCCCTCTGCTCCTCCAGGATCCCTCCCCACACTTAGGAGACAGCTCTTTTCTTTCTTTACAGCTTCTCCCCTATATCTCACACACCAAACCCCGCAGCCTTCTCAGCGTCCTCCTTTCCTCCCCACTTTACCCGTTTCTCAATCCTTCCTTTCCTGTGCCCGTGGACAGTATTGGGGGAGGTGCATGTGGACAGCATTGGGCTGAGCGCTGGTGGTGCAGGCCAGATGTCTGCAGTGGGCACTGATGGGCTTGCTCCACTGCTCTGGGCTCTCACTCCACACCCCAGCCCCACGCCCTGCCCCCTGCATGCCCCGCCCCCACGTGCCCCACCCCCATGTGCCCCGCCCCTGCGTGCTCCGCCCCCCCCGTGCTCCGCCCCTCTGTGCTCCCCCAGTCTCCTGAGCAGTCCCAGCCCTGCTACCAGAGCACAAGCCTGCGTCTGAGCAGCAGCGTGGCTCTGAGCGGCAGCAGGTGGGAGGAGACAACGGGTCTTGGCGGGGGTGGGGGTGGGGGGGCAATTCTTATTTCAAGAGATTTCTTAATTTCACAAGGGTTTACACCAATCTTATTTAATATAGTTCAAATTGGCCAAATATATTTGAGTGCACTCTGATTTTATAAGACACATCTGTTGTTTGTTCAGTCCATTAATACCATACAGATATCTGTCCATGTTTGTCCATTTGCCTGCTCTGTGAACAGCTGTTCCTTTGTGTTTGAGCTCAACATTTTTTTCCTTTTTTACATTCTCAAACCATTTAATCAAGTTTTGTTTGGGTTATAAGTTAAAAAACATGCTTCCACCTAGTTTTCCAGCTGGTCAAAATGGTGCTAAAACTGGTTAAATAAAATTTCTTGGGGTGAGACATTAGACGAGACTTCAACTAATAAACAGGGAAAGTGGCCACCTGGTAATTTTATCAGCCTTGTTTATTGATTGAGGCCTCTGATAATCTCCATGGCCTTATGGGCAACATCTCAACTAAAGTTCGTATGACTAAGGCAACTCATTGCTGCTGATCTGATGGTATATTCATGCTTTCAAATATAAAATTGGGGTTGTTTCTGCTGTCTTTTTCTTGTGTTCCAGCCAAGAGATACAAATCAGACCAACATGAGGAAACCAATCAAATAATTTTTAAATAAAAATTTATATAATGTATGATGACAAGTATTTTCTTTCAGATCCAGACATACGCTTAGAGATGCTTCACAAATTTCTTCAGTGTTCAAATGTTAAAACATTCATGGTTAATAGCCATTTAATGTTCAGTGTTAAGCTTACTGCCTATTATGTACTGTACTGTTATCAATCTTCTCGATGTTCAACAACTAAAATTAAGAGATAATTATAAATTCCTTTTGGATTCCTTTTGCTGGGATCCATCAGATCTTTTACAGAAAAAAGGTTATATGATGCATGCAAAACAACAAGACCAACACTGGGGCAGAGGCCAGGCTTGAGCCTTTCCCAGCCCATCTGCCTGTCCTGGCTCTGCTCTCTGCCAAGCCATAATTAACTATACTCAACTGGCATTAAATGACACCATAACTGATTTCTCTCCTAAATAAAAAGGTAAAATTAGTAAAACAGGCCATCCTCCAAAAACCAGATGGCATTAGACATTCTAACAACATAAAGAGATACATATATATGACAGATAAATGACATGTCAGTTCCTAAAATTCCCTGGACCTTGTCCTCCTTATGGGAAGCCATTACTAAAATACCCTGTTGATTGTATTTGACTCCTGCATACTTAATTGATTCTACAGATACCTTCCTCTGTAGTCAGATCCCAAGACAAAAGGCTAAACGTGGCCCTCAAACCCCACAGGGAGACCTTCTTAATATGGGTTTTCATGTTTTCTACAACAGAGATAAAAAAATAACAACCTGATCTTTTAGCAGTGACACTTGGAGCTCTGAGACAGGTAAACCGACACAACGTGGAGCTGGCTGTGTGTTGCTGTTTGAGCCGTTGGTTCTCTTGGAGAAGCTGTGGTCCTCACATCAAGCATTGCTTCCTGGCTCTAGAGGGGAGGACGTGTGCCGCTTGGTGTCCAGGATGAACCATCATGCTGGCTTCCTGGCATGTATCGGACTGTGCTTTTCGTTGGAGGAGCTCAGGGCCTCTGTGTTGCTGAGGATGGCTGTGGTGCCTCTCAGGATAGCCCTGGTCTTTGCTGTGAGTGTGACTTGTCAGCTCCAGTGTAGAACCCTCAACCCACCAGCACAGCTCCTTCAACCGGATGGCATGGACTTTCTGGCTTCTACCACTGACCTTTGGGTTTTCCCAGCACAGATCCATAAAAGAGACTGGTGTGAGTCCTTTTTGTGGGCTCTGGGCCTCCAGTCGGACTCGTGGGAGGCACTGTCATGAGCTCTGGGTTTTCATCTGGACTCATGTGGGACATTGCTATGGGGTTTAGGCCCTTGACTAAATATTCTACGTCTTAGGTGTTGCAGATAGATTTCCTGCATTTTCTTGTGCTAACTCTCGGTGACCATTATAAAAATATTATAAACTCCATGTCTTGATTCTAATCATTCTCTGTACAACCCCTGACTACAACAGGGGGTGACAGAATTCTCGTAAATCCTGGTAAGGTGGCGGTGGGAGTTACACACCTGCTTATATTTGTTGGAACTCAGAACTGGACACTCAGCAGAGCCGATTTTACTTTGTGGGTATCGAATCTTAATTAAAAACAAATATGCGCAAATTTTCTCTCCTGTCTTGAGTTTGTACATATCAGTCTGTAAGCACGACTCATTTTCAGTCAGAGTGCCGTGTAGCTTGCACACAAGAGATCCTAGTTTATTTCTCCATTTCTTAACTGATCCTCCTTGAGGTTGGTCTTGTTCTTTCTTTTCCTCCCATTTCTTGCTGGTTCACTCCTGCTTATGCCACAGTTTCATTTCCCTACGATATCTATCTACAAAATCAACCCCTGGGGCGAGCCTTACCCTAAATGAGGCTGAGCCTTGGAGAATCCTCCCGTGTAGCTGAGTGTGGGCAGAACCCGGGACAGCACTGCTTCATGGTGTAAGAGTTGAATGCTTTTTGACTTAGACACTCATCTTTAGCGCCACTGCCCTCTGTGACAGATTGAAACAGCTGATTTAAACCCTTCTGTGGTTCGTTCATCTTGTTTGCCAGAAATCCTCCCTTCCAGGGGCAGCTGATCGATTTTATTCTAAAATTACCTAGGAGCCAGGTGTGGTGGCTCACGCCTGTAATTCCAGTACTCAGGAGGCTGAGGCAGGAGGATCGTTGAGAGTGCGAGACCAGCCTGGGCTACAGAGTGAGCTCAAGGCTATCCTGAACTGCAGAGTGAGACCCTGTCTCCAAAATAAAAATAAATAAAGAAAGAAAGAAAGAAAAAAAGTTATCTAGGATTTCTTTGGGAGTCATAGCAATCTTTTTAAAACAATGTTAGATTACCTTAGTTACCATTATCTATGACTTTCTTTGCTATGTACAGATGATTCATTCTCTCTCTCTCTCTCTCTCTCTCTCTCTCTCTCTCTCTCTCTCATTGGGAAACTCAGGAAAGCATGACAGGAACGGTTATCTACAGTAACTACTTTATATACTCTTAGCCCTGGATCTGGAAACTATGATGCACCACAATATCCAAAAAGGAAGAAACCATAGCTAGAGTGTTCATTATAGAACTGTCAGTGCCTAGCAGTTCCTGGTATGAAATTGATGTGCAGAGGATATTAAATAAACAACCGTCCACGTCATCCATCCCGAGCCAGCCAGTCTGTTTGAGTGCTGTTACTCACAGTTGTTAACTCATCATCAGAGGTGACAACCCCCCATCTCTCTCCAATGCAGGGTTCTCTTCTGAGCTCTAGAACTGCACAGCTGCCCATCAGGCATCTCCCCTGCGATGACTCCTCTACACCACCCCTGCCATAGGCATGGCCATTAAACAACAGTAATAACCTATTTATTGAATATGTCCTATGTGCAAGTACAGGGCAAGAACTTTCCCAGAATCACCTCATTTAGTTGTCATGACAACACAGTGATATGCTATCATTGCTCCTACTTTGCAAATGAGGAAATTCTGGGCTCCACATCCTTAAATACTTCCACCTCAGCACCCAGAGTTGGGCATCCTGTTTCCTGTATCAAATCTCAGCCCACTGTGTGTATAGAATGTGGAAAATTCTACCTACATGTTGGGTACAATGGACTCCCCCCAAGAGACATATGAACACTTTAAAAATCATATCAAAAAGCAAATCAAACCCAGAGGTGAGTTCATTTTATAAAAGTGCCCAAGAAATCTCATACCTAACACTGGAGAACTCCTCTTAGTCCTCTCAGGCACTAGAAACCTTGTAAAATTGGGCAGAGACCTGCAGTCTCCTTTGAGGCCCCCATGGTCACTATCCTTGCCCCAGCAGCAGTATGGGACAGAGACTGCACATTCTCTACTCCAAGAACATGCAAAATTGGCCCTTTTCCCAGTCCAGGATTACCCCATTCTCTCCTTCAAAGATCATAACTAAACCAGTCCTTTCTTAATGCAAAGATCCAGCTCAATCATAATCACAAATGTTATTAAATCTTCTGGGAAGCCAGGAACTTCCAAATTAGAACTGAAGGGTTCACTGCACATCCTGCTGGGCTACAGAGAAGACAAAGATGTTTTCGCTTTAACCGGAGAAGCCAGACATCAATTAATGTCTCAAACACTCTGCCTGTCAGTCTGTTTGATCTGCCAGGCTTCTTCGAACAAACTGTGCCACAGATAACTGTAAAATGGTCAAAACAACTCAGGCCGGTCGTTTGGATCTTATGGATGAGAAGCTGAAAGCCACCCTGAAGTCTCTGTCCAAGCTGTCAGGGAAGCTCCTCAGAGTTTCACATGTTGTCCAGGGCAGAAAGCATAGCTCAGGAGTGCAGCACTTGCTTAGCGTGTTCACAGCAGGGATTTGGTCTCAAGCACTGCAAAGGGAGGAGGAGGGAGGAGGAAGGAGAAGAGGGAGGAGGAAGGAAGGAGGAGGGCGATTCAATCCTGATGTTAACAACTTCAGGTTCAAAATGGCTAGCTCTTGTTATGCAAGCATAAATCTCACTTAAAAAAATAAAAGGAAAAAAATGGTTTCTTGGAAAAATGACTGGTACCCAAGTCATGACCCAAAAAAGCACAACATGGGCTTATATATCTAGTATAATCCTGAGAAGTAAGTGCTCAAAACAGATGATGCGAATCTACAGAGGACACTAGAAGCAATTGAAATCAATTTGAATGGTTTGCCAAAGGTCAAATCTAAGCAGTGTGAGCATAAAGATACTGATAGGTGTTGGACTGAATTGTGTTTTTTTCCAATCTTATGTTGAAAACCCAAACCATCATCATCATCATCATCATCGTCATCATCTTTAGACATTTAGATTTAGGAGGCTTTAGATTTAGACAAAGCTGTGAAGGTAGGGCTGTCATGACAGGATCAGTGTCTTTACACAAAAAGACACCAGAAAGCACCCCCACCGCACCAGGTTCTTCCATGTAACAGAAGACACACCAAGAAAGTAGGCCATTCATAACCCAAAGAGCCCTCACCAGAACCCAACCATGCTGGTATGCTGACTTCAGACTTCCATTCTCAAAAACTATGAGGAATACATTTCTGGTGTTCAAGCAATCAAGTCTATGGTATTTTCTTATGGCAAACAGAACTAAAATCAATAGTAATCTGATTGTAATCTACTGAGTAAAATAATTGAGTATCTGTTTAGATACGAGTGAATAAACAAGCAAGTAGAGGAGAAAGGAAGCCTCTTCCTTACAACAGAAGTAGAAATAAAGGTGAAATTAGCAAATTGCCATTTTACAACCATCATAGAAACACCATAACCAGAGAAGGGTCATTGCTGGGTGCTATCACGGAGGAGGAGCAAGATACATTGTACAATGTGTCTCCTCACAATTATGTATTTATTCAGAATGGGAAATGGTAGTTTTACAGTGGAGAAACCTCTGAGACATCACCTGAGCTAAGTGATTAATCTTGGGATCAATAATCTTACCAATAATGGGATAAACCAACCATACTTGTTCCTGGGATAACACAATCCCAGGTGGCATATCCTGCCAAAAATGCATTCCTCACATTCAACAGGATAGGAGGGTCAGACAAACCCAAGTAAGACACATTCTATATAACAAAGATGCCATAAAAATCAAAGAAACTAATGAACCATTCCAGACTAAAGGAGATTAGGGGGCAATGGTATTTAAATGCAATGCTTAACTCTACCATTTCATCACAGATCAGAATAAAGTGGCCTTAAAAGACACTATGGGACAATTGGTGAAATGTGAATAATTTCTATACAATAGATAGTACTAGCATATTAATATTGAATTGTCTAATTTGATATTTACACTGAAAGATAAAACTTGTTTTAAAAAATATTTTAAAATCCTTGTTTTAAAAATCCTTGTTTTAAAAATATTTCTACCCAATAATTGTGGGTAGAAATGCATGATATCTGCATCGCCTAGTCTCATGGGTTTAGAAAAAAATGATAATTTGGATATGCATGTATCAAAAGAATTATAAATCAAATGCAGAAAAATGTTATTAACTGATGAATCTGGGTCAACAGAAACATGGGAGCTCTTTGTACTATTTGTGCACATTTTGATGTTTGAAGTGATATCAAAATAAAAAGCAACCTAATAAAATCCAAAGATAATTATATTCAGCTATTTATACCCCAGCTGTAAGGGAAAAAAGCTAAATACAGTCAAAGAGTGAAGATTTCCAAACCTCTCTAAGTAGGTTAGTTTCTGTTGAGCTGCCAGAGCTACAGGAACAGAAGTTGGTGACGGTGGTTTTCATGTCATTTTCAAGGAGAAAGAAAGTAGAGAAGCAAATCCTAACCAACATTCTCAGTGCTTCCAAACCCCAGTTGCCTGCACCCCAAGAATCAATCTGAGTCCAAGATTCTTTCAGCTGCAGAGTAGAAATTCAGTTTACAATGGCTTTGCAAATGAGACTCACTGGTTTACCTAGCTTCCAGTTCCAAGGTCCAGAGTTCCAGGGACTCAGAGGTGTGTCACACATCTGTCCCACTCATCTTCTGTTTGGAAGCCTTTGACCTCAGAAAGGCTCTGTCACCTCGGGAGCAAGATGCCCAGCAGCTCCACAATTGCCTTCTACCAGCTTCATAAAGAGCTCTCTTTTTCCCTAGTGGCTCCATAGAAAATAGCAATGGAGCCTTCCTGGAAATAAAAGTCCACCCCTGAGAGACTGAGACATGCAATCACTGATAGTCTACGTTTGGGCAGGTCAGTAACCCTGCAGTAGCTCAGAAGTTGGGAGGCAGAGGAGTTGTGAGACTGGCCTCACCACTCTTGTGGTCAGGAAAGGGAGCTACAGCAGAAAAGGCCAGGAAGGATATTAGGCAGGAAAAGAGCAGAGGTCAACAATGTCCTACTTCATATGCCGCAGTCCTCTCAGGCCCTCCAAATCCCTGTGACAACACAGTGTGACAGAGTCACATACAATCAACACTGCCTTACCCCAAAGCAGAGGCAGCCTAAGATCTGTTCAGATGCAGATCCAAAGCCTTATCCAGGCAGATTTCATTAACTTCCATTATATCTGGGTGGTCCAGAAACGAATGGCTGAAAGGAAAATTAACTCCCTGTCTAACACTCTTGTGCAACAACAGAGAAGGGAAAACAGAACAACAGTAACAATTCCCCTGGGAAAGGGGGACACCACCACTTTGCACCATATAACAGCAGGGGATCTCTCTTGACACTGTGAGCTCCTGCTCGGCCACTGTTTCTGCCTCCAAAGAGACAGCTCCATCTTACTGTCATGCAGGTCAGTCCTTGTGCTTCAGCCCTCCATCACTGTAACAAACACCTGAGATGATCAAACTTTATTATAAAGAGGTAAGTTTCTGGGGCTGGGGATTTAGCTCAGCGGCATAAGCGCCTGCCTTTCAAGCAGGCAGTTGTGAGTTCGATCCCTGGTACCAATAAAAAGGAAAAAAAAAAAAAAAGAGGTAAGTTTCTTTGGCTCACTGTTTTGGAGTGTCTGGTCCATGGCCAAGTGGCCCCATTGCTGCTGGCCTGTGAAGACACAGCTTGTAGTGGTGGAAATGCAGGCAGTGAGCTGGGGGAGAAAAGGAGAGAAACAATGGAAAGACAGGAGCCCCATAGCCCCCTTCCAGGGCAGGACCCCAGTTATCTAAAGTCTCCCATTTGGCCCTACCTCTTAAAAGTCTTCATCTCCTCCTGACTGCACCACCTTAGGGACCAACATGGGTGGTGTGATGGGGCCATAACACGGGCCCTGGGATCCAGTGTTTCAAAAGTCACACATCCCCACACTGCCCTCCAGCTTACTTCAAATCTCATTAGCTTCTCCCAATTCTCTATTTTCTCCTGAACTTATTTTACATTTTAACTCCTGAGGATAAAGTTGACATATTAAGGATTCTTAAATACTGCATGTAATTTTCTGGTTGTTTTTACATTTTGTTATGTATCACAAATCTAGTTCATACCATTAAAAATGGCAAATTAAGGGTTAGCTCAGTTTGTGGTTTTCTAGGCTGTGCTATTGGTAACACTATAGCCAAAACTGACATAATTGTTCTAAATAGCTGTTGGTCCTGATAATTCATGACTGAGATTAAAGGTCACAGAAAATGCTGTGTCATAGTGCCAAAGAACGAGGGACAAGGCCAAATAAACAATAATTTCTCATCACCAACAAACTGAAGACATAAAATCTTCCAACATACTCAAGACCCAAAAACCAGCTACACCCAAGATGCCTCAGAGAAGTAATCATCACCTAAGGGTCCTAAACACTAGCATTAAAGCAACCCAACATAGCCAATTTCCAAGCATCACCCCAGGAATTAAATTTTAAAAAAGAAAAGAAAGCAAAGAAAAGAAAATGAAAATATGCTTAAACCAAATGCAACCCCAGACATCCAGTTTGCCAAAGGCAAATCCAAGGGGCCATGAAGTGAGACAGTCTGAAAGCTTCTCTCCAGGCCTCTCTGAAGGGGAAACAACAAAGCAATTGACTGGGGCTCTTGAAAAAATGAAATCAGAAATAATCTTTCAGATAAGTACAGTGATGGTGTCCAAAGTAAAGAGCATGCGTAGGGACACCAAAGCTGATACAGACAAAAAATAGATGAGCTTTAAAAAATTATGGGAGCTCAGCATGGGAAAGAAATGGAATCCATAAAGCAGATTCAAGCAGATGTCTGGGAGAATAAAAATTCCATTGGAAGTACTCGAAGTACATTAGGCCAATGTGAGGACAGGATCTCAGATACTGAAGACAGGCTTGCAGTTAGTGACCAGGAAAAGAAAGATTTCTCAAAAATAGCAAGGGACTATGAGAAATCAAGCCAGCAGCTGCTAGATAAGACAAAGAAGAATAATTTAAGGTTAACTGGAGTCAATGAAAAAGCAGGAGATAGCACAAATGATGTTTGAGAAATGTTCAGAGATGCTGTGGCAGAAAACTTCCCTGGTAGAGAGGAGGAATTTGACACACAGATAAGTAAGGCATACAGATATCAAATTAGCCATGATAAAAAAGCCTATAACCAGGCAAATCATAGTCAAGATTCCAGAAATCCAATACAAGAATAGAATCTTAAAAACTGTTAGGGAAAAGAAACAAATCACTTATAAAGCAAAGTGGATCAGAATCACAGATGACTTCTCAGCACAAATGTTCAAGTCAAGGAGAGCTTGGAATAAAGTGCTCCAAGTTTCAAAGGAAAACAATTTTGAACTCAGATTGATGAATTTTCCAAAACTATCCTTGAAAACTGATGGAGAAATAAGATTCTTGCATGACAAAGAACAGCTGAGGACATTTCTGACCACCAAACTAGCACTCTAAAGTGTTCTGAAGAACATTTCAGAAAGAGATAATAAGGACAACAGTTCATGAACCCCAGTAGAAGGAATCCACTAGGCAAAGCAAACAGTTAGAGGCAAGGAAAAAAATGAGGAACCAACAACAGGAAAATAATATGACAAGAATAAGTCAACACATATCAATTATAACTACCAATGTTAATGATCTCAATTCACCAATCAAAAGACACAGAATGGTAGAATGGATCAAGAAGCAAGACCCAACAATATGATCCATACAAGAAAAACATTTAATTCAAAAAGAAATTTATAGACTGAATGTCAAAGGATGAAAAACAATATTCCATGAAACAGGAACTCAGAAAAAAAGCAAGTGTAGCTATTCTGTCTGCAGACAAAGTCAATTTCAAGCCAAGATTGGTTAAGGGAATTAAAAAAAATGTCACTACATCCTTGTAAAGGGAGTAAGCCAAGAAGAAGAGATAACAATCATAAATATAAATGCAACAAATACCAGTGTACCCAACTATATAAAACAAATAGTAACAGATGTAAAAAATCAAATAAGTCCCAATACAATTGTATTGCGAACTCTCAATACCCCACTATCACAAAAAGACAAATCAATTAGACTAAAAGTCAATAATGAAATAATAGAACTGAACCAAACTTTTGAACAAATGGATTTAGCAGGTGTCTATAGAGTGTTCCACCCCACAACATCAGAATACACAGTCTTCTCAGCTGCACACAGGACATTCTCCAAAACAGACATAGAACATGCTTAAGTAAATGCAAAAGAACTGAAGTTATCCCACACATACTGTGACCACAGTGAATTGAAATTGGAAATCCATGGCAAAAGTAACCACAAGAACTTCATAAATAACTGGAAAGTAAATAGTACCCTCCTGAACATCCAGTGGGTCACAGAAGAAACTAAAGAAGAAATCAGGCAGTTTTTACAGTTGAATGATATTGACAGTGCAACATATCAGAACTTGTGGGCCACAATGAAAGCAGTCCTAAGAAGGAAACTTATAGCAATAAATACCCATATCAGGAAAACAGAGCAACCACATATAAACAAATTAATGGTGAGCCTCAAACTTCTAGAAAGAGAAGAGCAGGCTAAGCCAAACGCTCATCTGAAGGAGGAGAGTTTAAGATCAGAGCAGAAATTAATGCATTGGAGACTAAAAAATAATACAAAGAATTAATGAATCAAAGAGTTGGTTCTTTGAAAGATTAAAATTGACAAAGCCTTATTCAACTTTAGCAAAAAAAAAAAGCAAAGACTCAAGCTACAGCATTAGAAATGAAAAGTGTGAAGTCACAATAAACCCTGCAGAAATCCAGAAGATCATCTATACATACTTTGAAAACTTGTATTCTAATAAGATGGAAAATACAGGAGAAACAGACAGATTCATGGATATATATGAATTACTGAAATGAATAAAGAAGATATAAACATGCTAAATAAACCAATATCAATCAATGAAATCAAAGATGTAATTAAAAACCTTCAACAAAGAAAAAGCCCAGGCCCTGCTGGATTCATTGCTGAATTCTACAAAAAATTTAGAGAAGACCTAATGCCACTACTTCCCAAACTCTTCAGTGAAATTGAAAGAGAAGCAGTTCTCCCAGAGTCATTCCTGGGAGCACTACCTTAATACCAAAACTAGAGAAGGACCCAACTAAGAGAGAGAACTACAGGCCAGTCTTCCTAATGAGCATTGATGCAAAAACCCTCAGTGAGATGAACAGATAAGCAGATAAACTGGTAAACAGAATATAGCAAATATCAAGATTATATGCCATGATCAAGTGAGATCCAGCCCAAGGATGCAGGGTGGTACAGCATAGGCAAATCCATAAATGTAATACACCATATTAACAGAGCCAAGGACAAAAATCATATGATCTTCTCAATAGATGCAGAAAAAGCTTTTGACAAAATCTAGCACCCATTCATAAAAGCCGTACAGAAAATTGAAATAGATAGCCTTTATCTCAATCTGTTAAGAGCTATCTATGACAAACCAACAGCTACCATCATAAGAAATGGACAAAAACTGAAAGCTTCCACTCTACAATCAGGAACAAGACAAGGACGTCCACTGTCTCCACTCTTATTTGACATAGTCCTGGGAATTCTAGCCAGAGCGATTAGACAAGAGAAAGAAATAAAAGGAATAAAAATAGAAAAAGAAGAAGTTAAACTACTATTATTTATAAATGATATAATACTTAGAAAACTCCAAAACCCCACTAAAAAACTGGTAGATTTAATAAATTTGGTAGCATAGCTGGATACAAAATCAAGACTCAAAAGCTTTCCAGTACATGAATAACAAACTTACTGAGAGAAATCAGGAAACAACACTTTTTGCAATAGCATCCAAAAGAAAAAAAAAAAAAAAAAGAGAGAGAAATACCTATGGATCCGTTTTTCTAAGGATGTAAAATAATCTACAGTGAAAACTGCAGTACTCTGAAAAACGAGATTGAAGAGGATATTAGATAATGGAGAGAGATCCCACGATTTAGAGCAGGAAGAACCAATATAGTGAAAATGGCCATACTTCCAAAACTGTTACACAGATTCAGTGCAATCCCAATCAAAATCCTTAACATATCTCACAGAATTAGAGAAAACAATCACAAAATTCATCTGGAACAGAAGAGACCTAGAATAGAAAAGGCAATCCTGGGCAGCAAAGACAAGATAGATAATATCACATTCCTGGACTTGAATTATACTATAAAGTTACAGTAATAAAAATTTTTAAAAGAACAGCATGGTATTGGCAAAAGAACAGACCCAAAGATCAATGGAACAGATTAGAAGATGCAGAAACAAATCCAGAGACACTCAGCCACCTTATCTTTGGCCAAGGTGCCAAATATATTCACTGGAAGAGAGCAGCCTCTTTGACAAGTGGTGCTGGAAAAACAGGCTCTGCACATGCTGAAGATTAAAGTTGGAACCCTATCTTTCACCATGCACTAAACTAAATTCAGAACAGATCAAAGATCCAAATATTAAAAGAGAGACAATAAATCTGTTGAAAGATAGAGTAGGGAAAACTCTTGAAGACACTGGCGTAGGCAAAGACTTTATGAACAAAACCCTGATTGCACAGGAACTATCACAGAAAATCAGCAGCTAAGATCTCACCCTATTAAAAAGCCTTTTCATAGCAACAGAAACCACCAGCAGAGGGAGGAGACAGCCCACAATGTGGAAGAAAATATTTGCCAGCTGTTCCTCAGACAAAGGATTACTATAAAAACATATTAAAAACTCAAAAAATTCAGTCCTCCCAAGTTTAAAGACCCAATGTAAAATTGGGCATCTGAGATGAATACACACTTCTCAGATGAAGAAATACAAACAGCAAATAAATATATGAAAAAATGTTCAACATCACTTGTCATTTGAGAGATGCAAATTAAAACAACACTAAGACTCCAACTCACCCTGAAAAGAAAGGCTATTACCAAGTAATCAACCAATAACGAACACTGGAAGGGTTGTGGGGAAAAAGGAACCCTTCCTCACTGTTGGTGGACATGTAGACTGGTGCAACCACTCTGGAAATTCCTCAAAAAACTAGGATTGGAGGTCTCATTTGGCCCAGCTATTCCCCTTTTGGGTATCTTCTCAGAAGAATTAAAAGCATCACACCACAGCAATACATGTACATCCATGCTTATAGCAGCAAAATTTGTAATAGCTATATTGTGGAAACAACCTAAGTGTCCATCAACTGAGGAATGGATAAAAAAGATGTGGTTTTTTTTTGGTACCAGGATTTGAACTCACAACCTCATGCTTGCCAGGCAGGTGCTTCTGCTGCTGAGCTAAACCCTGGTCCAATGTGGTATTTTATACAATGCAGCATTACTCAGCCATAAAGAAGGATAAATTTAACTTTTATAGGTAAATGGGGACCATCCTCGTAAGTGAAATGAATCGGACACACATGTGTAAACATCGCATTGTCTCACTAGTCTTGAGAAGCTGAAAGAAACTATATATATAAAAGATAAGGTAAGTTATACTACTGATTTCTCTGAGCTCACTGAAGGAAGGTTTGTGGTAACGTTGTTTGGAGAACTTCTTGCAGATATCTTGTACTCAAGTAACTGATTTAAGATAACAATATGCAGCGTATACACCATTGTTAGTCCCTTTTAAAAAGCCATGGTTTTGGCAAGGCAATTCCTGTTGGTATAAGTTCCAGGTCTCATGACCGCCTCCAGGACTCTGCAACTCTGGCATTTAGCTTCCCAATACTGAGATTTCTTTGTTTACAAACCCATCAAGATTCTGGTCTATTTCTGGAAAACTCCTTGGGTCAACATCTGAAGCTAGATTTTTGCTTGTGTGTATTGCCCCTGTATTCAAGCCCTGGCTTGGGAAATTCCACAGGCGAGAACCTGGCCTCTGTCTTCTCCAGGCATCCAAATTATCCCTCAGCCCCCCTTGCCTGTATTTTTTCTGATAACCTAACAAACAAAGGGAAGAGAGGTGAGCGCGATGTCTGCTCTATGTCCAGGCCAGATTCCAGTGATGTCTCTTTGAATGGAACAACTCTCACCGTGCATATTCAGGACCAAAGGTGACATTTGAGAGGGATCCTGGGAAGTGAGAGGATGCTACGCATTTCCAAAAATCCTTAGTGGCCTTCTTTGTTCCTGTCCTTTAAATTAACTTGATTCAGGGACAGACCTGGCATTTCTAATTCTGCTCAAAGAAAGACGGTCTGACACACAGCCAACCTGGATTCCCACAGCCTCCCTTGGGAAAGCCAGGTGTGATTCTCTTGTCACTAGGATGGGCCAGCACTCATCAAAGCTCTCCTCCTTCTGGTAAGAATTTATTGAGGTCTACAAGAAGCAGCCACCATGCACTACTGTTTTGTGTCCTGCCATGTGCCTTAAGGTCCAGCACAGGCAGACACACAGCCCCATTGCACGGCAGGCCAACAGCTCCCGGCCAGCTGACCTGGTCCTGTGTAACAGGGACAGAAACTGCCCAGCCACACTCAGGGAAGCACTCCTTGTTCCTCACCCTTTACCACGCAGCTGCTTCTTCATTTCAGGTGCTGTCACTTGCAGTATCTATTTCTGTTCCTATTTTAGTATCAAGTCAGATCTCCTGGTTGCAGACACAACTCTAACTTCCTTCCTCGAGTAATTAAAAAGTCCAGGGGTGGCTCATCTTCAGGTTCCGTGGGATCTAGGTGTTCCAACGCCACTGGGAACTTCATTTCTTCATCCTTCAGCTCCGCTTCCCTAAGGTTGACTTTCGCAGGAGGAAGCTGCCTTGCAAGCCTGAAGTTCACTTTCTGACATCTTAGCAACATTGCAAAAGAGCAGATCTCTCTCCACTCCAGAAGCTGGGGCTGACTTACTTGGTCACCTTGGGACTAACTGTGCACTGCTGAATCACATTCTCACAGAGGCAGGAGATGGGATCAGCTTCAGCTCAGCCCACAGACAGGCAGCTGAGGACAGGGAACCGCAGAAATTTGATCTCCATACTTTAGGGAGCTTGAAGTCCAGAATCAAAGTGTCATGAAGACAACACCCTCCCTGAGATTCTCGACAGGCTTATCTCTTGCCTCCTAGGTTTTGCTGGCCAGCAAACTTTGGTGGTCAGATGTATCACTCCAACCTGCCTTTCTCTTCACATATCTGTGTCTCAGCTCCTCTTATAAGAGAAGCCAATTCTATTGGATTATGGCGCACTGTAACGATCTTATTGTATAACTTGATTTCATATGCAAGACTCATTTCTTGTATTAGTGACTTTCCCATCCCTGGGATGTAATGCTTGACACCGCAACTTAAAGGAAGAGAGGGTTATCTTGGCTCACAGTCGCAGTGGGTTCAGACCAGGTTGACTGGCTCCACAGCAGACATGGCATGGTACAGGGACATGACAGTAACAAGCCACTTCCTTAGTAGCAGCCATGAGACAGAGTGTGAAGAGGGGAGCTTCAAAAAAGAACACAGGCTTCCAGGTCACACCCCCACTGACCTGCCTCTATCCAGGCGCCACCTCCTAAGAGCACATTCTGCTGCTAAACTCATAATAAATGAATCCACCAATGAGTATATGAGACTTTGCAGGGGCAATTTAGATCTAAGGCATAGCAACTCTAATTGCAAACAAGGTTACATTTGCAGATACTGGGGATGTAGACTTAGTGGTATCTTCTTGGGGAATATGAAAGCATCCTAAAAAGGCCGGTTCCTCAGAACCAGGTTCCTTCTTACAATCATTACAAAGTCTAGAAGGCAACCTAGACTCCCTATGACGAGGAAGCCAGGGGAGTCTGCCGGGAGCTTCGCATGCTGGGGGCCCTACTCAGAGCAGTAGCATCCATCTGCTCGGCCCCAGGCAGGCTCCGAGGAGAGGACTCTGCCAAGTTGTGAAATGTGGGGTGGATGAAGCAGAGCAGGCAGAGAGGGAGAGGGTGCTTCTTGCCGGGGAGAAGGAGCAGAGCTTGTGTGATGAGGGCAACGAGCTCAAAGGGAAATCAAAGAGGAAAACGTCAAAGAGAAAACGGGGCAGAACCCGGAGGGTTACATGAACCACGCAGGGGAATCAGACGTCAGGACACCATGCCACATCCTCACGGTCCTGACGTCATGAAAAGCCAGGAAGAGTAAGTGCAGGCTCCCGTGGAGCTGCTGACGCTTTGGTCAAACCCTCACTGACCGGTGAGGTCAGTGGTGTCAGCCCCATTTACACTACAGAGAGGGAACCTGAGGTTTCCAGAGTTCACACGGGTGAGGCAGAGGCTGAACGATCTGGGCCAGGCTGTCACCTGAAGGGACCTCGAGGAGTCATCTTACTTGGGGAAAGGGCACTGCAGGACATGTGGTAGCAGCGGTGGACAGATGCTAGGCCAGAGCCTGGGGTCCAGTCCTCTCCTCACACTCATGAGCTGTGCGACCTTGGGGGAGGTGCAGGGTCCTCTGGGGAGTGAGCAAAAGGTGAAGGGATGGGAAGGTGACATGCAGGAAAACAGAAGCAGCCTGGAGACCTGTGATCACCGTCACAGTAACTGTCACATTGTTGTTACTTTGAGATGATGAGACACGGCTGCCCTGGACAGACAGACCTGCAGGAAGAAAAACCCTCAGTGATCTTCCTGGTCACCACTGGCCGCCCTCTTTGGCAGGGTTGCGTGCTCCCCATTATTTCCTCCCAGCACAATCAGTGCCTTGATTAAAATGACTCCATCAGATTCTTCGGAGGTGCAACCAACAAAGGAATCAGAAACAGCGGCTCCTTTCTGAGGATGGAGCCTGGAAATCTGGAAGTTTCCTGTGAAAGCAAAGCAGTGTGGGAGGCGCTGGACACTGAGGTGGAGGCTGGGGAGCGAGAGCTGCTTTCTGTGTGTGGGAGACACCGGCAGATGCCTGGCCTGGATTTTGGGGGTTTTCTGAGGGTAAGCATGGCTGGATTTGCAGTGCTCCTTAGTTTGGTCGACTTGGGAAATGGAGGCCTCGTTTGGGTTAGAACTGCCCTAGCCTGGCCCCCTGCTGCAGCCCCTTCCTGCCTTCTTCTTCCTCACAGGCCCGCTCTGCATCTGCCATCCCGGCGGCCACCGTGCCTTCCCAGACTCCCCCACCCCCAGGCGGCTGCTCCTGCTCCCACATCCCAGCTGAGCAGTCTGCCCTGCGTGTGGCCCCTGTGGTCTCCAAGGAGATGAGATTCAAGCCACAGACACTTCTTTACTTGGTTTAGTAGCCATGTTTTTTTTTTTTTTTTAAAGTAAAAAGAAACAGATGAAATCAATTTTAATACTAGATTTGACCTAGTCTAATATATGCAAAGGATTGTTACCTCAGCACAAAATCAATATTTAAGATCATTGCGGCTCTACACCGTTAAGTCTCCAAAATGCAGTGTGTTCCAGCTCAGAGTGGCTGCATTCCCAGTGCTCAGGAGCCACCTATGGCTGCCACATTGGACAACACTGCTCTGCATGGCAGGCAATGCTTCTCCAGGTACTAACATGGTACACTGTGCTCTGTGGAGCCAGAGCCCAGGAAGGGGTTTTCCCCATCCAGGGAGCCTGGCATGGTGCCTGCTCCCTGGAGCATGGAAGAGCTTAGTTTTGGAGTGAATGCGTGATTGAGTGTGAGGATTCCTTTTTCGTCCTGCAAACAAATAGTGTAAGGAGATGAGGGCTCTTGTTCTCTGGGAAGGGCAGTGCCCAGGGACCCTGTCCCAGGTCCCCTTCTCTTTTCTATGCTGCAGTAATCCTGTGCCAAAAAGGAAAGAGAAAATCCAACAGGTCAGTATCTGTCCATCTAGCATTTATTCAACCATAACTGCTTTTTAGCTCATTCATTTGCCCATTCCTGGAACACTCCCAGGGCACTCTGTCTAGGCACCAGTGCATTCCCTGGCAAATGAGAAGCTGCTGTCCTCTTCCTCTGCTGTCCTCCGGTCTATCTGTTCCAGTGGACACTTGGAAAACTGGAAGAAGCCTAGGTGAACCAGTGGTCTCTGGTAAAATAGATGCCATCCCTTTCCCTGGATTCTACGCTTCCCTCTCCTCTTCCTGGAGCCTACCGGATGCTCAAAAGTCTACACTGATGAGTGGGATACTTGTTGAGCTACAGACTAAACAGACGAATGAATGAGTTAATTCTCGCTTGCTTTATAATTACTAGTGTTTTGGATTGGCCTGACTAAAATAGAAGCTCCTTATGATCAGGGACCATAACATAGAAGATATTTGGAGTTGGGAATCGTCTGATCAAAACCGCAGCACCGTGAGTATTTGCTGAGAGCCCTGAGCACGGTTAACCTCTCTGGGCCTCTTTATTGGGGTTCAGCTGCAATCTACACAAGATAAGCGGGTGCTCAGTGCATACCTGTTCAGTTGGATCAGACTGAATTGCAGTTTCACAGCAGAGTCCTGGGAGCTCTGAGGAGGGAAAGTTTAATTTGGTTGGGGGAAGAATTAGCTGGCATTCGAACCCCAAGAGAAGGATCCATTGCTGAGTCAGCTTGGGGAAGATTCTACATCTTAACACAGATACAGCTGCCGGGTCTCTTTTCCCAAAGCACAGGCAGAAGAAAGCATCTCACTGAATGGGTCCACCGAGGAGGGAGGGGTGGGGCCCAGCCTCCGAGCCCAGCGGGAGTTCCTGTGTGCTTAACTGCTCTGATGGCCCCCTTCTTTTCTGCCTGTTAGAAAGGGATGAGACCTGGCCACATTCAACCCAAGATGGCGCTGTTTGAATAATTTATCAGGTCACTCAGCAGGGAGCTCATGAATGCTTAAACTATGTAAAGGCTTTCCAGGGAGGACCAGCATCCAAGATCTTGGGAGCTTCCTGCCATCTGCATCTGGGTCCCAGATGGGGCCTTCTGGCAAGGTCATGGCCCCCTGCTGTGGCTTTCAGACTTAGAGCCTTTTAAGGAATATCATGTTCCTTATCTTTGGGTCCTGAGTTCTAGGCCCACATGAATTATGTATCCAGTACTTGGCAGAGTCACAGTGTCCCTGACCCAAGGCCCACCCTTCCCCCAGCCCACACCATGCGTCCTGGGTGGACAGCAGGTGGCCTCTGGCCTCTGCCCTCTCAGCTCCCTGTGGCTGTTAAGACACCCTGGCTGCTACTGGCTTCTGTTTAATCCAATCTTTGCCAGTCTCCCTGATGATGGGTACGAGCTAAAGAGAAGACAGTATGGCACTGTGAATATCTGTGCCTTGCACAGATTCAAGGTCCCCATTGCTCTGAATCCTCCCCTTCACAGCTGCACATTATGGGATGGAGTTATACCAGCCTGGGGTGGGTGTTGCACATGGCATGGGTGACATTACACCTTGAGACAGACAGGTGAGGGAGTCTGCTCATCATCCAGGAGGAAGACGTGGCCTCGTCCTCTCTAGATCATGAACTGCATACAGATAGAGTGCTATGATGGAGCTACTTAAGCTAAAGTGAGCAGGGAGGACCTCCTGGCGGAGGTGGCTTTCAAAGAAAGTTCTAGAAAAAGAGATTTCCGAGCAAAAGCACAGCAAGACTAATTGTCAGAAGGAAACATGCTTTGCCAGGTGTGTTCCTGGGATGAAAAGAAGCCATGTGGCCAGAACAGGGAGGAAGAGGGGTGGGGCTGAGAATGAGGGGTGCTGACTCCTAGATCTAACACCCTACTCTGGGACTCAGTAAAACACCCCTTCTACTGGACAGAAGCCCCTCACCAGACCGCAGGAGGGAGCATGGGGGAATTATAATACCCACTGACTTCCCCACCAGGAAGCCCGGCACAGTGTGCAGCCGTAGACTCATACTAGAAGGATCTGGGTAGGACCATCATCTACTTGAGATGGAGCCAAGTGGAGACACAGCTCAGTGCTGGTCAGGTTAAACTGAGATACTAGGAGCCGCTCTGGAGAGGCCGCTGAGCAGGTGGCCGGATGTGCCTCTCTGGAGCTCAGGACAGAGCTCCGGGTGTCCTCAAAGATTCATTTTACACACTCCTTAAGCGGAGCAGCAGAGGAAAATCTTCCTCATGCCTGCATCTGCCAGGAGGGTGCTTGGCAGCAGTGAGAGTCCAGCAAGGGCCTGGAATCAAAATTTAAGGAGGTGATTGCCGTCAGCATCCTGCAAATGTGGGAGCGGAACCTAAGCGTGATGGGTGATTCAAATGAGACATGGCGGTCATTCAACAATTGTGCTTAATTGGACACTTTTTTTGGGAAAGAAAAAAGAACTTCAACTATGAATTCACAACATATAAAAAAAACAAAAATAAATCATAGCCCTAAGCATTAAAGCTGTAACTAAAAAATCTTTTTTCAAAAATGAAAATTTTCATGACCTTGAGGAGGAAAAAGATCTATTGGATTTTACCAAAGGTGAGAACTTCTCTTTGAAAACCCCACTACAAAATGAAGGCAAAAAGAAAAGAAAAGAAAAGAAAAAGCTACAGACTGGATCAGGCTGGTCCTGGCAAGAATGTGGAGAGAGGGATCTGGGCAGGTCGGGAATGTAGATTGGTGCAGCTGTGACAGAAACAGCATGGAGGCTCCTGCAGAAATTCAAGCTGGCGCTGCCACCTGATCCGGCCACAGCGCCCCTGGGACATCCCTAAATGGGGAACTGACCTCCTCTCCAGGCTCTCCACATTTGCACACTCACTGCAGCGCCATCATCAGGCCAAGACAGGGAACAACAGGCAGATTATCCAGGAAGGGAATGTGGGGAGCCTCTTGCAGTGTCATCCAGTGAAGAAGGGGACCCCGCCATTGGCCTCAGCATAGACAGCCCTGCAGTAAGTGAAATAATTCAAAGTCAAAAAGGAAAAAATGGTGAACTTTCTTATAAGTGAAATCTGAAAAAAAAAATTCAAATAAAAAAATTAGAGGTCTAGAAACAGAAAACACAACTGTGGTTATTTCGGGTGGAGACCACAAAGGTACAGTTTTATAGGACGAGAAAGCCAGAGATCTAATGCACGGCACAAGGACTGTAGTCAATAACGCTGTATCGTATGCTCGGAACAGGCTAAGACAGGGTCTCAGGTACTCATCCCACAAGAAAAATAAAAAGAAAGAAAGAAAAATAAAAACAAGGGGGAGGAAATAAGGAGGGAAGGAAGGAAGGAAGAAAAGACAGGCAGATAAGTATATGAGATGTTAATTAGCAGCACTATAGGAATCATCTCATTATACATGTCAAGACAAATATATCAAAATATCATGCATACTTTAAATATATATAATAGGAGATCAAATTAACTAAATAAAAATGTGAAGTTTAAAAAAGACTGACCAGATTTGTGGTACATACTTCAGACACTGGGCTTCTATCTAAAATACATAAGGGACTCTTTCAACTCAATCATAAAATAACAAGCAATCTAACTTTTTAAAAAGTAGGCAAGAGATCTGAACCGACCATTCACAAAAGAAAATAAACAAATGGCCAATGAAGAGGAGTTGATGACCAACGTCATCAGTCACCAGAGAAATACCAGTTTACATCAAAATGCTGCTTTACATCCAAGAGAAGAGATAAATTAGAAGCATTATGAAAATAGCAAGCGTTGCTGAGACGGGAGGCTGCTGAAATTCTCCTAATACTGTTGGTGGCAACGTAAAATACACAAACGCTCCATAAAACAGAAGAGCAGTTCCTAATAACCATACAGTCAGGAAAACACCATGTCTATGCAAAGGTTTATACAAAGATGTTTATAGGGTTTGTTCATAATTACCAAAGGCTTGGACATACTCATTTATATGAAAAGGAGAAATAAAACTGATACATTCATACATCAGAATACTGCTCCACAGTGAAAACAGAGGTACTGATACATATGCAATGATTCTCCAAACCCTCATGAATGATGAGCTGCAAAAGAGGTCACATGGGAGTCATTTCGTATGATTCCATCTATGGAGGAACCTAGGAAGGAAAATCTAGCCTGTAACCAGGAGATAGAAAGCTGATCCTGTTTTCTGAGGCTGGAGGCAGGACGGGGCTTTGGACAGACAGCACAGGGCAAGAGGGAACCTTCATGGGGATTATCACCTTCTGACTCTTGACTATCTGTGCTGGTTTTGTGCCAAGAGCCCTGACTTGTATATGTAACACAGGCTCATTACTGTATGTGAGACAGCGATGGACTGACTTAGAAATACTTCAAAATTCATCTTTGGTTGATGACCTTCTGAATCCTCTGGGCCTCTTATCACTGCATGTGCAGCAAAGGATGCTTTGTTTCTTCAAAGATGTTGTTATTAAAAAGTTCTCTTTACCACTAGGACATGGTGAACATCAGAAAGGAACTCTGAATTGGCAGGACCACACCAGGCCCTTTTCGGAAAGGTGAAAGGTCAGATCCTGGAGAAGGAAAGACTTGGCTAGAGACATGCGACTTGATGTAGACACTGCTCTTGGGGTGCTTTGAGCTTGTAAAGCCAGAACCAAGTGTGCAGCCAGCTTGCCTTCTCTCTAGTCCTGCCTTCCCTCCCAAGCTGGGTCCTGAGAGATTTGGGTGAGGCCAGACTGGAGGGCAGGGAGCCGCACAAGCACTGGTCTCAGACATCTTCTAGTTGAGACCTCTGGCCCAGGAGCACAGCCCTCCGCATCCATGAGGGTCCTGAGCCTGCTCACGGCTCAGCCCTCTCCGTGCTCATCGTGGTCCTTCCTGCCTCCCTGGCCCTCAAGAGGAGCGAGTAAAACCCTAGACGTCTGCTCCTCACTTCTATTTACCATGGTGTTGGAAATTTCAGCCAGTGCAATAAAGCAAAGCAAGAAAATAAAGAATAACAAGATTAGAAAGAAACAAAGAGATCATTTGCAGATTACATGATGCTCTACACAGAAAATTCCGAAAATTCCATCAAAAAATAAATCCAAGGGCTAATAAGCTCTAGGTCACAGGGTACAGGATAAAGGTATGAAATCAATGATTTCAATATAGGCACCCCTCCAAAATTTATCTGCTGGAACTTAGACCCCAAGAGACAAAACTAAGAGGTGATGAATAATCAGTCATGCACAAGACGAGCACCTTGTAAGAGGAACTTCACATGGTGCTCCTGTCTTCCACGCTTCGCACCTGTCTGCGTCACAGAACACAACGTCAGTCCCTCCGAGGGTGAGCAGTGAGGGGTCATGTTGGAAGCAGAGAACGGGCCCTTGCCAGACACCAGGTCTTCCAGGACACCTCGGCCTGGACTGCCCAGCCGCCCGGCCTCCAGAACCATCAGCAACACACTTCTGTGCTTAACAAATTACCTAGTTCATGGTATTTTGTTACAGCAACTAGAACAGATGAAAATGAATACCATTTACAATCACCGAGAAAGGAAAAAAGAAAGGAAGGAAGGAGGAAGAAACATAGGTATACATTTAGCAAAGTTACATTTATAGAACTTATAGACTGAAAACTATATAACACTGATGGAAATAGGTCTACATGATTGGCCACACGAGCTGCATTTCATTGGTTAGAGGAATCAACATAGTAAAAGATATGATCTCTCCCAGGTTTGACACATAAAGTTAATAATTAATTCATACAGTTATACACACATGTATTCTAAGAAGTCTGTGATAAAGAAAATGAATAGGTTAAATAGTTTTGAAAAAATACCTGGTTTTAAGACTTAATTCACTATAGTAATCGAGACGGTGTGGTACATGGCAGAGTGACAGACACTTAGACCAATGGAACAAGACAGAGAACCTAGAAACAGCAACATAAATATGCTTAGCTGGTTTTTGACAAAGATATAAGAGCAATTCAGGAGAGGAAAGATTCGTTTAATAAATGGTGCTAGAACAAGGGGGCGCCCTCTAAGGCATCTGCCTTTTGTTTTTGTTTTTGATTCTGGGATGGAAGCCAGGGTCTTTGCTTTGACCTCCATCCCCAGCTCTTTTATTTTGCTTGGATTCTCCTGTCTCAGCCTTCCTGCAAGAGTGTGGCACCAGGCCTGGCCTAATTCTCTACTGAATTTTATACCTTGTATAATGTAACATTAAAATATAAATCTGTTAGGAGGAAAAAATGGAGAAAGTCTTTAAAATATAGGGCTAGACAAGAAGTTCTTAGATTTGGCCCCACAGAGATATAATCATAGAAGAAAACCCGGGAACTGGACTGCCTTAAGACCTAAAGTGTTTACTCTATCAGTGGGCTGGTTCAGAAGTTGCAAATACAAGCCATGGGCCAGGAGTGTGTGTTTGCAAACTATGCATCTGATGGAAAAGTAGTTTCTGATACACAGGTAACTCTGGCAGCTCAGGAGTAAACCAACAATATAATTAGCAAATGGCAAAGGACATGAGCACCAAAGAGGGTACACACCCAGATGGCAGACACACACTTGAAAAGTCATTCAATAACATTCACTGTTTGGGATTGTAAAATGCAGCCCAAAGTGATACCACTGTGCCTCTAAACAGGACAGTGCCTGCACTGTCTGGGTTCTCCAGGGAAATAGAGCAGAGGATGACCAGAGTCAGGGTGAGGAGCTGGCTCACATGAAATCGAGTCCAGAAAGACCCTTGATTTGCCACTCATGTGCTGGGGGCACAGGGAAGGGACAGTGCAGTCCAAGTCCATGGGCTCCAGGTCCAAGAGGTTGATGTCCTGACTCAAGGAGTGAGACAGGGAAGCAATGAGGAAAAACCCCTTTTCTGCCCTTCTGGGCTACCTGGGCACCTAGCAGGACCCACCTGAATGTGGAGGGCCGGCTCCTTGACCAGACCACCCACTCACACCCAGTCTCACTGGGAGGCACCCTCAGGGACATGGCCGGAAATAAGGCTTAATTCCAGATATCCACAGCCGGTCTAGCTGATGTATAAAATTAATCATTGAAACACCAGCTGCAGGCAAGGGTGCGTAGAAAATAGTGATGTACTGCTCACGGAATGCAAAATGGGGCTGCTATTGTGGAAAGCAGTCCAGCAGCTTCTTCAAAAACTGACAGATGTAGCCAGGTGTGATAGCCTGGGCCTGAAATCCTAGCTGCTTGAGAGGCTGAGGCATGAGGATGGATAGTTTGAGATCAGCCCAGGCAACTTGGCAAAAGCCTGTATCAAAATAAAAATAAGAAGAAATAAAAGCCTGGGAATGTAGTAAAGGAGCCCATTCTGAGCACGTGCAAGACCTTTGGTTCAATCCCCATGACCACAAAACCAGAAACAAATAAACAAAAAACTCCAGAAACCAAAACAAACAAAACCCCCTGAAAGATGCAACTACCCTGTAACCCAGCAACTGAATTCCTGGGCATTTATCCCAGAAAAATGAGGACCTGTTCCTACAAAAAAACTATCCGTGAATATTCACAGTACCTTTATTCATAACCACCAAGTGTGGAAACTGTTGCAGCTTGGCATAACTGATGCCATCTTGAGCCCTACATTTTATTGTTCTGTATTTGACTCAGGAGAATGGAAAATTACTCAGGGTACAAATCCCATGAGAAAAGCAGCATGAGCTCTACCCACAACAGAAAAATTAACCTGCTCAACAAAAGAAGCAGGCTACAGGTGTCAACCAAAAATTAATGTAAGATTCCAGCTAAAATGTTTCCGATAGGATGCCTTTTTGTGGTTCTCTGTTTAAAAGCTTTGTAATTTTTCCAGTTCAGGGCCCCTTGGTGAGACGCTGAAATGGGTCCACAGGAGTGGTCGATGAGCTCAGCTAATTAAATTCCAAATGTATCAATTTGGCTGCTTGGGTTCTTACACTGTTTACGAACCTACTTCAGAAACAACACAGATGTGCCATAACAGGTGTATGGTCAGACATACTAGTGCATCCATGAAACAGAATCCTACCCAGCAATGAAAAATGAGTAACTGCAGTCACTTGATGAGCCTGCGGCGACCCACACTGCCCCCCATGGTTATGGGCTGCAAGGTTCTGCTTGTTACTCCAAAATTATGGTGGTTGCCAGGCACTGAGGGTGGGTGGAGCTAGAGGGGAGCAGGGCTGGCCGTAAAAGAGCAGGTGGAGGGGGCTCTGGGAGTGCCTGTGTCCACACGGTCAGGGTCTGTACCCTGGCGGGGACACTGTGCCATGACCTGGCAAGACATCACCCCTGCAGAAAGCAGGATGGAGGGTAGCGAGCTCTCTCTGTCTCACATGACTGCACCTGAACTCATGATCATTTCAAGATTAAAACTTTCCTTTGCAAGAGCCATCGTACAATTAATTACCTTAGCAAAAGATTGGTAAGCTCTACATATCAAAATATGACCGTGATTAATATTTTATATCTCAGGATTGTATTTATTTGTGCTGTTACTGTTTTTCTAGTTTTTATTTTTATTAGTACACGTAGGCAGTACATAACGATGGCTTTCCTCCCCGCGGGGTGTGGGTGCACGTACAAAACACATCTTAGTCCTCTGCACCTCCTTCCTCTCCCTCCGTCTGTCTGTTAGATAGGGATCCATCATGTGCTTCGAGAGAAATATTCATGATCTACCAGATAGCAGTCGTTCCCCAAGAAGAGTTGAAATAGTGAGATCTAGTCCAGTCTGTTTCAAGGAGCTAACTAGGTAATTCCAAAACATACCCAGAAGAGGAAAAGGTCAAAAATAGCCAAGAAATAGCTAAGTGAGGAGAACATCGGCCTGGCCATATTTCAGCCTCAAAGTACAGTAGCTGAGTCAGATAGCATTAGTGCTGGGACTGATGGACCAGCCATGGGCCAGAGAAACAGCCCCAGCCTTGCACGGACACGTGGACAGTGGGGTGTACGCCCTGGGAAAAGGGCCAGTGTGGTCAGTCAAGGGCGGGAACCATGGAGTCTTTCCTTGGGGAAATGGATGTTGCTTCCTGATCCTGAAAATCTGAAAGAAGCTACTTACAACACCTAGACACAGCAAAATGAATATCTAAAACACACAGATAGTTTTACAGAGTCATAAGGAAAATATCAACAACAGAATTTTAAAGAGCACTTTAGGAAAGATGTCTCTTACCTGAGGAAGTGTGACACTGGTCAACAGATGTACATAAGATGCTTAACTAGTCATCAGAGAAACAAAGATTCAATCCAAATGAAGCACTGTTTCACCGTATCACACTAGCAAGAATAGAAAGTCTAACAGTACAAGGTGTTGGTGAAGACATGGAGCAATAAGAACTCATGCATGTTATTGGTAGGATGGTACAGTGGGTAAAGCCTCCTTGCAAGGTGGAAAGTGATGGATATTTAGTGAAAATGCAGATTATCTGAGCACATGCCCCAGTGGTTTCCTTCTTAGCACACTGTCTGCATCAAGAGACAAGTGGAAGAATGTTCTCAAAAGCACTGTTTTCTCAGGGAGGATAGCTGGAGTTCGTGCACATAGCCATCAAAAGGCTGGTGCATACCTACACCTTCAACAGAACTGCAGCTGCACAAACAACTGATGCTGATTTAAAAAGAAATAGCATGAGGGAAGAATATATCAAAGAACGCCTGCACACTTCCATAGAGGATTAAAGCAGGTAAACTATAAAGAAAAGCAAGAGTGACATTAAGTTGAACACTTACAATAAAAGAGACCCTGGATAGCAGGGCAGGTAGGAGATGCGTTTGGAGTCAGCCCACCAGAGTTTAAAGACTGTTGCTTATTCTTCTGTTTGTTAAAAAGCAGGAGCTGTGTCATTATTTAAATTGCACACACATTGGATGAACGCCCTTCCAGGCATGCGGACTTCAGCCTAAAGCATATAATGTTTTCACAGCAGGCAGAGAGACACAGAAGATCCTGTGAAGCAGCCGGGCGGGTGCCAGGGGTGGGGAGGTGGCAGCGCCCATGCAGGGAGAGGCATAGGCCTGGCTGGGGCCAGGGACAGAGAACTGGTGTGAGGGTGCGGCTGGAAGGTTTGGATATCGGTGTGGAGGGGGGGGGGGCAAAGCAAGATGAAGGAGGAGGAGGTGGGTGGGGGGAGAAAGGGAGGAGAGGGGAGCTCACCAGAAGGAGGAGAAGGAAGGGAAAGGAGCCTTCCTGGAAGCAGGAGGTCAGTAAGGTCCTGGCCCATCGTCCCGCAGCCCCACCTGGCTCTAGGCTGCTGGGTGCCCTCGAACATCTCCTCTATCTCGCCACTCAACAGCTTCGGATCGATGACCAGACGTCCGTCGCTGCAGACAAGCACCCTTGAGTCCTGGGACGGCCACCCTCGGGAGGGGCCAGGTAACACTCACTGAGACCCAAAGGCGCAGAGCGCGCCCCTGGAGATGGACAAAGCCGGCACCTGTCTCCCAGGCCACTGGTGTGCTGTGCAGTACTACAAGACATCACCGCCAGCCCGGCCACGTTAGAGCTCACTGAGTTCTGCCCTGTGACAGACACATCTTTTTCAATTCTTGGGTTCTGTAATCCTTATTTTGTAGACATGAAAATCCAAATGTAAAGAGATACTGACTTGCCCCAAGCCACGAGGCGAAACTAGAGTTCAAACTTGTTCTGCCCAGTTCCAGAGCTGAGCGTACGCTCTGGACACTGCGGGCAGAGTTGGCGCAGAAAGCTGGGACCCTTCCTCACTTAACAAAGCACGACACCAGGGCCAGGAAAGCACTGCCCAGGGCCCCTGGAGGGTCAGGGTGCACTGTACAGAGCAGGGCGCCAGCACGAGGCACTTGGGCCGGAGGCTGATTTTTGCATCCACTCCAGTCCTCAGTTTCCCTACCAGGCCCACGCAGACAGTGGGCCGCGGATGCTCCCTGCCTAGGAGGTGGGGTTGGGAGTGGTCACGTGGAGGGGCGCCGGGCCCCCGAGCCCCGCCCCGGCACCGCCCCCTCTCCCTCTGCACCCGGAGCTGAGCAACAGCCGTGGGGCACCGTGCGAGCTCCCGCCGCCACGCCGGGGCTGCTGAGGTCCGCGCAGGGGTCCGGGAGTACCTGCTCACTGCTGGACCCACGCCAGGTCGGCGGTGTAGACAGCTGGCCCAGCCCCAGCAGCAGCGAGCACTGGAGCGCGGGCGGCGGCCCGAGCAGCAACGACACCATGGACCTCTCTTTTATGGCCGCGCAGGTAATGGGGGGCGCCTGCTCCACGCGCCCTGGGCGCGGAGTTTGAGGAGGCTTGGGGTCCCTGCCGCGCCCTCCGGGTTGGGACTGCGCGTGGGCGCCAGCCGGGATCCATGTCCTGGTTCTTTGTCCCGAGCCCGGCGGCCCCACCTGTGCGCGCGCCCGAGCTGGCAGGCTCAGGAACCCCCTTCCCCCAGGTGGGCGCGGGGCTCCTTGGCACCCTGAGTGCAGGGACCCCATTAGCCGAAGGCTTCTAGGAACCCCAGCAGCCGCAGGCGCCAGCTCCTCCCCACCGCACCCCACTACCCCCTCCTCCTCCTCCCTTCCCCTTCCGGACCCCGGAGCCATCCAGGCTGGTGAGGCGCGGCCCAGAGAGTGGGCCACCCCGCTGTCCCAAGCCGTGTGCTGCGCGGGTAGTCTGTCGCTCTCTGGTGACCTCGAGTGCGCCCTGTCCCCAGGGAGGGAGGACCGTAGCCCCTGCTGCCTGAGGGAGGCGGTGGGAGCGGCTGTGTGACCTGCGGAGCATCGCATGGAAGCCCAGCGATCATTCTATCGATCTTTGCTTTGCGCCCGGTCGAATGGCCATCATGCCTGGCAGGACCACAGTCCTTTCCTGCACGCAAACAGGCTGCTGGGGTAGGAAAATCGGCTAACCACCTCCACCAGCTTAGCTCGAGCATCCTCCTGGGGTGGGAATCGCATCTCTGGCCTCAGCTCTTTGGAGCCAGAACAATGGCAGAAGCCCTGCCGGGGCGGAGCAGTCAGTGGCCCCTGGGAAAACCCAGTGCAGACCGCTGGAGCAGAGCTGTGTGTTGGGGACAGGAAGCTGCAAGTCAGACCTTGCAGCTCTGATGCTGTGGTGGTCACTCTGGGGGCGAAGGGCAGGGAGGCCACCCAGGCTATCCTTCTGTCTCCTGGGTGTACTGCAGGAACCCCACCTGCTGCTCCTCCTGTCATCTGGAGGAAGTTGGAAAAGATGCTGCTTTTGCCCAACTTCACCTGTGATAGAAGCCAGTTTTAAATACATGGGCAGAATCCATACTCTATGTGGATGGCAGGTCCTGGCGTGGAGGGTCAGAGGACACAGAGTCCCCAGGTCAGCGCCAGGGAGTTCAGATCCCAGCTTTCCTCCGCCCCTTAATGAGTTTCCCAGATGCTAATTGCTGACAGGAGTATTGCTTCTCCTTTTCTGCCTGATCACTGATCTTTTCCTGAACCCAGGCCTGGCCATAGTGTCAGGTAGAAAAACAGCCGTCACCCTCGCAGATGGAGGTGGCTTTCACTATGTGATAACTGAGGAGCTTTTCCAGGGTTTATTTCTAGGGGAAACAGGAACTCACCAGCTGTCCATGGCTGCCTTGCCCTCTGGACACCCACCTGGTGTTTGCATGGTTATGAGGTAAATTGATCATTGTTCCTGGAGCATCACTGTTGCTATGGTGACTTATCAAAATAAACACAGGGCTTTTCAGTACCAGTGGACAAAACCTACCAAGAGACAAGGAGACACGGAAAGAGACTCAGTTTTTAATTATTTATTTATTTACAATTTATGTTCACTTGGCCAATTTTTTTCCTGCTAACAAATGTTTGGCGTCAGTTGCATGCTCAGTACTGTGCCAGCCACAGGGAGCAGAAACACTGGAAAACATGCTAAAGGTTCCTGAGCGTCTATGTCATGCTAGATGGAGCCTGCTTAGCGCCCTTACATGCTGCAAATGCTCAATGGTCTGTTCTCATTTTACACATGGAGATGTTAGATTTCAACAAGATTAAATAATTTACCCGAGGCCACTGTTTGTAAGGAGAACAGGTATCAGCGCTAAGCCGGAGTATCTGGGTGTCCACTTGGCAGCGTTCTGGGTCTCTGCCTTACAGACGAGGCAGCCTAATTTAAGATGATTCCTTTCTCCCCCTCCACCCAGAAGTGGTCTCCACAGAGGAGAGATGAAACTCCCAACCTGCTAGATGTCAGATGTGGCGCCCTGAGATCAAAGAATGAATTCTAAGGAACAATGGTGGTTAAGAGTAGGAAAGATTTATTGAGAAATAGCTCCTGGATTCCCAGGAAGGATCCCATGAGTAGCCACCAAGGTCCTTTGTCAGGGGCACTTATACATCAAGATCATAATGTAGGTACGATGTGGTCAAACTATAAACAGCCTGTAGGATACAAGTGTAGCTGCTTGGCTAATATTGATCCGGTAGGAATGCCGGTCTTGTAGCAAGGAGACATGGGAAGAACAAAGCACATTTTGGGGAAGGGGTGGTTCTGGATGCTCTGGTCACTCATGTGGGTGATCTATAGCTTTCTGGACTTCCTGGAGCAGGTGGGGCTAATGATCGTGTAATTCTGAGTTACTGCTGATCCCTGCTGGACCTCGTGTGGGCCTGGTCATTGCATCTCTGTCTTGAGGCCTGTCTTCCGATGCACCACCAGCCACAAGTCTGGGGTCTTTATTTGTTCTGCTGCTTCTTTGAGAGCCCAGTTGGTACTAAGGTGGCTCTCCAGTGAGGGACTGCGCAGGGCTTGTCCTGAGAGGGTACACATCTCCGCTCAGGTGTGTGCAGTGACCACCAGGGCTGAGTGCCTGTCTCTGTCCCTTACACACCCACTTTTTCTGCACTGGGGAGTTTATAGAGAAACATCTGTGTGTCCCCCTCTTCCTCAGTGTTACTTACCTCCCCCTCACATTAAGCTCTTATCCAGGCCCCAGGATGGGGACTCGGGGGTCCGGGGTTGAAAGGTGTTTACAGATATTGGACAAATGATGGGTCAGCAAGGGCAGTGGATTGGGCAAGGGCAATGGACAGGCAACAGGTCCAGTCAAAGTGAATCCTCAACAGACGGGTGGATAAGGATATGATGGGATGTGGGTCCAGGAAAGAGGGAGTACGAGGTGTCAAACGGGAATGCCTGTCATCTCGAGGACTCTGGGAATGGGGCTGGAGATGGGTTAAGACTGTGAGCGGATTTCCTCAGTGGTCCTGTGAATTAGTGTTTTAGAGTGACAGGAAAGCAGGGAAATCCAGGAGACAGCTCTCCAGAGAGCTAGAGGGTAAGGGACACAGCAGCACTGGGAGAGTGGGTCCAGGGAGGTTCTAGACGTTCACATATGATGAGAAGCTCACATCTAACAAGGGTGGTGGGAGCCATGGTGGGTTAACTGATGAAGTGAACGAAACCAGGTCCGTGTGACTGCAAAGCCCACGCTTCCTCGCCATAGCCCTGGGATGTGTGATTCCCGTTTGTGACTTAGGACCCAGCACAAAGCCGCTTTAGGAAAGTTTGCATCTCCCATGCTGAACATTTGGAAGACACCCTTCAGGGATGTGTTGTGATGACCTCCTTTGTCCTGCAGATCCTTGTGCCCAGCTGTCTCTCCTGGGTGTGAAGACTCAGTGCTCAGTCATTTTTTCAAGCACCCTGGAAACACCCCAGGCCCCCTGGGTCTCCCAGAGAAGGCCCACCTGCAACTCCAGGCAGATTCCGGATACACCCTGGAGAGGGCTCCTGCTCTTGCTGTGTGGGCCATACTGAGGCCAGAGCACCAACCCAACCAAGCAGGACTCACCCCTTGGTCTCTGCTGGGTAAAGCAGGTCCTTGGCAGGAAGTCATTAAGCATAATGCCAATTCAGCAACTTAACCTACAGGCCCAGAAAGTATAACCTCAGAATTTGCCCCAAATTAAGGTCCCTGTTCCCCTCCCGGACCTCACCTGCTGTGCATGCAGAGTGTTGTGTTTTGGATATTTTTAAGCAAAGTAGTTCCTGTAAGGGGACATATGACCCCAAATCAGCTGGCTTAAGACAACAGAACTGTATTTTCTCATAGTCCTGGGAGCTGGAGGTCCGACTGAAGGTGTCAGCCAGGGGCTCCAGGTAGGCTCTGGGTGGGAATGCGTTTCCTGCCTGCCTCCTAGCTGCAGGCTGTGGCTGGAAATCCTTGGCATCTTGCGTTGTTCCAGTTTCTGCCTTGAACGTCCATCCCATGGCCCTCTAGGTCTCTTCTTCTGAGGACACCAGACTTTCTGGCTTAAGGCCCACCTGAGTGACCTCATCTTGATGACATCTACAGAGATTCAGTTTCCAAGTAAGGTCGTGTTCAAAGATGGGGGGTTGGGACAGAATGTCTATCTGTTGAGGAGTTGCAGTTCATTGCATGACAGACTCTGAAGAGCATAAAGGATAAGGGCATTGGCTCTTGTGTTCCTGGATACTGGTCTTAGAGATGCATTGAGCTGGTTGTTTCTCTAAACCTCAGTTTCATCATCTGTGAGATGGGAACAAAAACACTTCATTTTGCTCATTCAGCAAATGTGCTCCTACCTGGAGCCAGTCTCTGCTGGGAGGTGAAGGCAGGTACCTGGACCCCACAGGGGTCCCTCTCTAAGTGCGGAAGACAGGGGGAGGCTTCTACAAATTGCTAAGTTGCTAAGTTGATCCTGTGTAGCTGGGATGATTAATCTAAGATGTCCCCTGAAAGCCTCCTATGATTACGTGCAGGACCTTACATAGACAGGTTGTGGGGCAATATAGTTGGCTTGCTGTTGAGAGGAGGGTTTGGTCAAAGCCCATGCCATGAGCAGCTTGGCACTGCTATGCCCCTGTGCCATGCCACTCTCCTTGGCACCAGGTGACATGGACTGAAACCTCCACAAACCTTGAGGCAAAATAAACCTTACCGGCTTCAGGTTGTTGGTGCTGAGTACTTTGCCCCAGCAACCAGGAAAGTTACCACGGCAGTAGCTGTCTATGGATACAGGAGCCAGGCCCCTGCAAAAGTGTCTCCTGCTGAGTGGGGAGCAGAATGCAGGGGCAGGTGCTGAGGAAAGGAACCCTGGGTCCTCCAGGGCACCTGAGGGATGGAGAGGGTGTGTGGCGGCCGTGGAAAGGATCTGGCCTGGAGGTGCTTGGGCAGCCTGCAGCCCCTGGCTTCTCACTCAGCCATGGTGACATACCGGATAGGGCTCCCGGTGCTTCTGGGCTTTGGAGAAAGCCTAAGCTATGCTTTGCACTGTTAGTGTATTTAATATTGGCAATTAATTAGGCATTTTTAACAAACCAAACATCCATGGCGTGGGCTGCTTTGGTTAATTACTGCTTGTCATTCTGGTTAGTTAGTGTCTCAAGACAACCGTTTATTTTCCTGTCTGATGGGACCCAGTCGGTTTGTTTTGCAGCTCTAAACGTCGATGGGGTGCTGGGACTGGAGCCTGAGCCTAGGCTTGTGGCTCCCTCCCGCATGTGATGGGCACCTCTGGACAGCCCGCTGCTCTGGCCTCTTCTTCCACGGGTGATCTCGGCTTCCTTCCAGCACTCCTTGGGGAACTGCGGCTTCTTCAGACGAGGCTGGGGGAGTCCCAGGATGTTACCAGCATTCGAGTCTCTTGGTCAAGAAAGTCCTGGGAAGGGAATCAGATTCTGGCTCCTATTATGGGATGGCAGCTGTGTCGGGGGTGGGGAGGAGCAATGGTGGCCGTCAGGGGAGACTGACATTGCATGGACCAGAAGAAGCAGATGTGAGAGCCAGGTTACTCCTGGGGCTGCAGAGGCCTTGCATCTAAATTGGACAGGTGTGTGCGGAGCCTGGCAAAGCCTGGAGAGAAGCCTGTCATCACTAAGGAGGGGGCTGTGACCGTAGGAGGCCGAGCCATATGGGATTTTCAGGATGGCAGTGTCACTGTTCGGACCTCATGTTGGGTTGGTCTGGGAAGGCTTTCTGTGCGTCAAGGCTTTCTGGGGCTCCCCCATCAGCCTGCTGCCAGGAGCCTTCCTTGGCCTTGCCAGGTCGGAGGGGACAGTCGTCCCTGGGTCATCATGCTGACACTGGCCTGGCCTTGCACGTGGGTCTCAGGGCAGCTGAGATACTGAGCTGTTTCCTGCCGGCCCCACTTTGTCTCATCGCCTCAGGACCTCAGGAAACTCACAGTTAATTTCCATTTTAATTATTCTTCATGGAGAGGGAAAAACATCCAAAGATGTCTGGTAGCACTGGAGAAGGGATTCTGTTCTCTTTTCAATGGGTCTTAGCTACCCTGGGGAGCCTGTGGGATCTGCTTCTCATCCCTGCAGGAGCACACCACTGCCCAGGAATGTAGAATTCCGTCTGCGATTTGGTGCTTTCTTCAGGCAAGGATTATCATTAGAATACAAATTGTCTATTATCGCAAATGTTTTTAACCAAAGGGCCTGTCTGGTTTAAATTCCCATGGAAAAGATGTAAATATTTTATCATTCTAATTAGATCTGCCTCATCAGAGAAGGGTGTAATGAGCTTTGAAGGAAGAGGTGAAAATCTGGGGAGATATTTCCAGGCCGAGTTGCTAGCTTGTGTCTGAGGGGACCTGGAATCTCACGGAGCTCGGAGGTCAGGGGCGTCTGGAGCGGGGTGATGAGAGTTCACACAGCCCCTGCTGGGTGTCTTCCAGCATCCCCGTCTCTCTTCTGTCTCTCCCTGTTCCATCCCCTTGAGGTGTCCACACTTTCATTATAGCAGCCGTTTATGGAATGCTGGTGAGGTACCAGGCAGGCGTTGAATAGTGCCCTGGATCCATCTCACTTAATCTGTACAACAACCACAAGGATGGGTCCTTTCGGGGTCCATTTGAGAAGCAAGGAAACTGAGTCTCCGTGAGCCAAGTGACTCCCCAAGGGCACACAGCCAGAATTCAAACACAGGCCTCTTCTACGATATCCTGTGTGGGTTTTTTTTGACTTAGTTTTTATTTATAGATTTATATGTCTACAAATATGTATCTGAGAAGTTTTTGGTTCAGAAAAAATGAAATTACAGTGATTTCCCTTGTACCCTCTGTCCTGCACATACGGCCTGTTTCATCTTCAGCATCTGCCAGCAGAGTGGCACATGTGCTACCATTGATCCCTCTGCAGTGATAAGTCACTGTCACCCAAGGTCTACAATCACAGTAGAGGCCACTGTAGGTGTTGGATGTGCTGTGGGGTTTGGATAAATGTAAAGTGTTATGGAGTATTTTCATGGCCTTACATCCCCTGTGTGATTCATCTATTTCTCTCTCCTTCATCTTAATCCCTAATAAAATATCCCATTCATCCTTTTACTGTCTTTAATAGCTTCACTTTTTTCACGGTAAGTTGGAGTTATGCAGTATGCAGGCTTTTCAGATCTGTTAGATAATATGCACACAAGTATCCACCATGTCTTCTCTTGACACGATAGCCCATTCTTTTTAGCAGTGAGTAATATTCCATTGTCTGGATATGCCAGTATACTTATCTGTTCATCTGCTGAAGGATATCTTGGTTTGTTCCAAGTGTTGGCATCTATGAAAAAGACTGCTATAAACATTTGGATGCTGGTTTAGGTTGTAACAATGAGTTTTAAAGAGCTTATTTTTAAAATGCAGCCGGACAGTTTCCAGCCTTTAATTAAAGTGTTTAAACTTTAAGCCATTTACATTTAATATAATTTGATATGGTGCAGTTTTTAAGGATATGATTTATCATATTTTTTGCATCTGTTTTTTATTCTCTTTTTCCTCTTTTCTGCCTTCTGTTGGGTTGAGAAATTTTTATATTTCTATGTGTTTTCTGAAGATTTATTAGACACAACACTTTGTTTTTCATTTTAGCGGTTGCTTTCATATTTTAGCTCACAGCCCATCTGCAAGTGATGTTATGCCACTTCGTATGCAGTAAGAAATTTACAAGTGAATTTCTTTCTAAGTTTGGTGCTATTGATGCCACACATTTCCTTGTACATATGCTCTGAACCTCACACTATATTGATACTATCTTTGTTTGAAAGTTTTCTTTTAAATGATTTAAATAAAAGGAAGAAAGCCTTTGCTGTTTCTCCCTGTAGTTATTATTTTCAGTGTCTTTCATTCTTTCGCGTAGATCCATATTTCTGTGAGGCATCTTGACCTTGTGCCTGAGAGACTTTACATCTAGCACCACAGAAGTGCCGGCAATGAATTCCTCCAGCTTTTATGTGTCTGCAAAAGCATCGCTTTTTCTTTGCTTTTATTTTGGATCTTCACCGGGGCACACAGAACTCTAAGTTAGCAGGTTGGTTAAGGATACTGTTCCATCTGCTGTTTATTGATATTATTTTCAGTGAGGAATTTACTGTTATCTTTATTTTGTTCTCTAAACAGAATGGCTTTTTCCCTCCTTGGTGGCCGCCTTTAAGGTTTTCTTTCTATGGGGTGGTTTGAACAGTTTTATTACAGTTGGCTTTATGCCGTCACCTTCATGTTTTTTATGCTTAGGTTTGTAGATACATTTACTTTGCATCACATTTGTAAACTTTTCTGCTAGTACTTCTTTGCATATTTTTCCATCCCTCTTTCTTCTCTCACTTGTCCTTTGAAGACTCATTATACATACATAAGACTGCTTAAAATTCTCTCACAGTTCATCAATATCATATGCATTTTTGAGTCTTTTTGTGTTTCATGCAGGCTATGATTATTGACATATCTTCATATTCACTGACATTTTATTCTGCAATATCTAAGCTGTTGACAATCTCATCCAGTGTATTTCTGATCTCATAAATTGTGGTTGTGGTCTGTAGAAGCTTAATTTTTAAAAAAGTCTTCCATTTTCATCTTAATGCATGCAGTGTATCCTTTAGCTTTTAAAAACACACCCCATACAGTTATAACCACTTGTCTTCCAGTTCTAAATTTGGGTCAGGGCAGAGCTGGTTTTGATTGACTGTCTTTTTCTCCAAATACACTTCATTTATTTTTCTTGCTGCTTTGCATGACTGGTAGCTCTTGCCTGCATGCCAGACTGTGCATTTTACCTTGCTGCGGGCTAGATGCTTTTGTATTCCTGTAAATGTTCTTGAAGATGGTCCTGGGATGCAGATCAGTTACTTGAGAACAGTCTGAGTCTTTCAGGGGCTGCTTTTAAGATCTGTGAGGCAGACCAGAGCCACTGTTGGTCTCAGAGGAACGACTCCCCACTGCTAAGGCAAAGCACAGCCACACTGAGCAGATTCCTTCCCAGCTGAGCAGCCCCTTGGCTGCCTTGCGGGTGCCCTGTGACAGGACCTTTTGGGAGACATGAAGGAGACCGCGTGTGACACAGGTGTTGTGTCTCCGTGCTAGCATTTGGAAGGGTGCTAGCTTTGTGAGGGGCTGGATTACTTTAGACCACAGTCCCAAAATCTGGACCCTGGGAAGCTCATTCCTCACAAGAAAGAAACAAGGGACAAGGCAGGTGGCTCCACCCTGAGTCCTGCCCAGGGGAGCAGCCTGTGGTTCAGCCAGGCAGGGACCCTGCTTGGCCCCATGAGGCCCCATTATCTGTCTCCTCAGCACAAAGATCTGGACGATGATTAGAAATGCATTAAGTTGTGGCCAGCTGGGAGGGAAATCTGAGGGGGTTACTAATGTGCTCTCCCAGGTCCCCTGCGCCATCCATGGCAGCACTGCCCAGGACGCCTGGCTCTTCGCTGACGTCCTCTGTCCCTCCCACAGAGGTGCCACCTGGCCCTGCTGTGTCTGCAGCAGCTAGATCAGCCAGTCAGGCGTGTGGCTATGCATGAAGGCTGTGTGGGAGTGTCAGGAAGCCAGCTTTGTCACCAGCTCTGCGGGTCAAGTCTGCGGGTCACGCACACCCCACTGAGCACTGTCTGTAGGCAGACAAATGAGGCAGGCACTCTCCCCTGGGGATGAAGAAAGGGTCAGATGTGCCACCAACCACACCATGCAGGAAGTTCTGTCCATGTGCCCATTTCAGGGATGAGATGGGGCCCAGATTGCTCAAAGGTCAGGGCCAAATCATTGTTAAATGGGGCTAGGAAGGGGCTAAGCCATGGTCAGGGTGAGGTCTGATCTTGGATCCCAGGAACCGGCTGAGGGACATTTGGTAGCCTGCAGAGCACCGGGGTGGGCCTGCAGGGGGACCTGAGCCTCAGATGAGTCTGCATCCCAGCTCTTTCTGTCCTCTGTGCAAGCAGAGCCAAGTGTGGCTCAGGGAGCTGTTCCGAGGCCAGGACAGGCTGGGGCCCAGGCTGGGGAGGAAGGAGCCTGCCCTGTCCTGAGACGGGGCCATTACTTCCTTTCTGCCGCTGCCTCTGGCTCCACCCGGCTTCCACTCGAGCAGTCTCCTGACTCAGGTCCCAGAGCGCACAAGTTTTTAGCCCACTGATGTCAGGGCTGCTGCTGCTGCTCAGCCTGGTAAATATTTAATAAGTGAATGAAGGGACAGCAGGGAATCAATAAAAGCAGGAGAAAAACTAGACCTGAAAGCTCATCTGGCATCAGCCTGCTGGGCGCCTCCACCTCGGTGGGGTGGGGCCCTCAGGCCACCAGGTCAGCACCAGGCCACCACCCCGTCTGTCCCTCACACCCCAGCTCCCCATCCCCTCCCCTGAGTGTCTGCTGTGTGCTGGACCTGTGCATTTGGTCAGTCCCATGTGGGATCTCTGGATCAGTCACAGCGCACTGATGAGGACAGGAGCCCACAGAGGGTTGGACACCTGCTCGGTGTCTCACAGCACAAAGGCCATGGGGCTGGCTTTGAAAGAGAGTCCTCACCGCACTTCTGGCCTGCACTGCCATAATAGTGGCTCAGAGAGGGTGAGCAGCCTCCCTGGTCTGCTCAGCACCAGCACTTACCCTGCAGAACTGGGGTAGTTGGTCAGAAGAGGCCTCTGGCTGCCTCGGAGAAGCCTGAAGGCCCCTGTCCTGGAGTTGTATGCATCTCCCGTATGTCTCAGTAGACATCATGCGCCTTACCCATGGGTAGAGCTGGGCATGGGGCACAGCCCTGTAATCCTTGCATTCTGGGAGACTGAAGCAGGAAGACCCCACAGCCCAATCTGAGCAATTTAGTTAGGCCTTGTCTCTAAAAGAAAGAGCTGCGGACGTAGCTCAGAAGGAAGGTCCTGGGTTCCATCTCCAGCACCACAAAATTTAAAAAAGCACAACTGCACAGGACTGCACAAATGCGGTCATTATTAACGCCTGCCAGCTGTCACCCTGTGTCTTCCCCATGTAGTATCCCTGCCACTTGTTTAATTTTAACTAAATGTGGCCATTTGCCCGGCCCTTTTCCCCTGTGACCATTCTCTCTGGGATCTTTTTTAAGTTAGTGTGGTCCGGGAAACAGATCTCTTTAGAAGTGGACTTGGTACTCTAGGAAAAGCTGTCACCCCCCGGGGTCTAGCACGGACACCCTCATTCCTGTGGCCAGTGAGAGCCATCTCTTGCCCTATGCAGTGCTGAAGCCTCGGCCTGTTTGGACGGGGATTCTCTCTTTCCTGAATGCTGCTGTTGAGCCAGGGTCTCCCCTCTGGAATTTATGCTACTGATATTTTTGGACCTTGACACAGAAATGTCAAGAACTATGAAGGGCCTGAGATTTTACCCTGCGGCATCCACCATGCCAGTTAAAGACAGGAGACCCCAGGCCTAGCTTCAGAAGGCCGCCCAGCTCTCCGCGCGGCCTGCAGCTGGCCTCCCTCTTCACTTCGGTGCTGTCCTCTGGATATCCGCGCACACAGTGGTGTCACGGCAGAAACCCTCAGGCACAGCAAGTCCACTCTTACAGGAGGCTGCTGCGACCCGCCCGGCCTTTGCCTTGTAGGAAGCAGACAAACTTTTTGTTAGCCTCACAAATGTGCCCGGTGCCCCAGGCATGCTCTTTCTTCAAGGCTACTCACCATACAAACATTTTCGAGAAAATAGTCCCAAAGAAAAGCTACTGATGCTTCTACTCAAAAGGGAGGCAGAGGATAAGGGACCCAAGGAGGATTTTCTTCAAAAACATTTATTTATATTTATCCTTTAAAAGTGCAGCTTCACTAATTAAGCTGGCACCCCAACCTTTCTGCTCCTGGGCTGTGTGACCCTGGCCAAACTCCTAACTTCTCTGGTCCTAGTACCTACAGCCGAACTCTCGTCTTCCAGAAGTGCTGTTAGGGATTCCTTGAACTTGGGTCCTGGGGCCCTTTCCCTGTGCCTCGTGTAGAATGGTCATGAAGAGAAGACAGCAGTACCCAAGGCCACTGTGACTTGTACCCACCCCTGCTGGCCACTTGGTCCTTCTGTCCTGACCATCCCCCCTGCCCTGCAGTCCCTGCCCTGTCGGATGGTGCAGAATCACCATCCCCGCCCTGAACCACGGCCAGTAGCAAGGACTTAGGTGGTCGGGTCAGGAGGACTCAACCCAGGCACCTGAGTGTTACCTTCTGAGCCTCTGTTTCCTAACCTGTCATCAGGACCTGCCTCCTGGGATGTGAGGAAGTGTGACAGGAGATGATAAACACGCAGCAGTGTGTGGGGTGTCCCACCCGGTGACAGGGGCTCAGGAAAGCCATCACAGTGCCATTTGCATGGCCATAGCCTCCAGTGCACAGTGTGGGGCTGACAGCAGGCGTTGGCTGCTGCTCCCTAGAGGGGACTGATCAGTCAGAGCAGACCATGGCGTGCTGGTGGGGAGCCAGCCTGCCAGGCGCCTGCAGATGGCTCTGTGTGCCAGCGACCTCGCAGCCATGCTGGGCTGGGCAGCTGAGCCTCCCCTGACTGAGCACCCTTCTTGGTGGTGGAGGTAGGGAGCTGAGCTTGGAAATGGGCTCCAAATTCCTGCTCTTTGGTCTTGCCGCACTGTACACATACTGTGTTGCCTTTGGAGGTGAGGGTGACAGCTCTCTCTTCGAGTCCTGGGCTGGGATTCAGCATAGCCCGGTGGCAAGTGTTGAAAGCAGAATCAGAGAGACCCAAGTTTGAATCCTACCTTGAGACCAGCAGGAAGCCAAGCATATAATGTGTCCCTCTGCGGCTCTTATTTCTTGTCTGTGAAGTGGGATGAGGACCTTCTCGCCTTGCAGAGTAGTGAGAGTGAGACAGGGCCAGAAGTATACTGAGCCCGGTCGGAGTCTGGTGCCTGCCAGATGCTTCATTCCCGCGTCTCTCTTGGTCTGCAAGATGAGGAGGAGTGCAAAGACCACAGGCTTAATTTCTGTGCACAGAGATGGACAAACTCTGGAATACAGCCCAGAACATCCTGATCTCGATTCTCTCCAGTCTTGTTCTGGCTTTTGTGACTGGGAAAATCATGTGGCTTCTCTGCCCCTTACCTGCCAGTATTGGCGGCTAATCACGCCCCTTCTGTGATGTTTGGCAAAAATGCTGGCACTGTGCTTGGCACGGGATCCTGCTGGTCCTTAGGATCCATTGCAGCTCCAAGGCCATCAGTGAGCAGGGATTCTGGCCTGAGAGAATGGCCCCCCTTATCAGGGTCATGGCCAGTATGAAGATGACTCAGACACTGGGCGCTGGGTGAGACTCAAGACATACTTGGACAGAGTCCATTAGAGGGGCCTGCTGTGCTTCACATGTGTGCATCCTTCCAAAGTTCACATTGAAACTTAGCCCCAGTGCCACAGTAGTAAGAATTGGGCCCTTTAAGAGGTGATCAGGCCCTGGGGCTGCAACTCAAGAACTGGTCAGAGCCTTAGAGGTGGTGCAAATTTAAGAAGGGCCAAGCAGGAGATCTTAGGACCTTAAGGTGAGCACTGGAAGGGGATTGTGCAACACCACTCTCTTCCCCTTTCTTCTTGTTCCTGGCCATGGGTGGTTTTGTTCTGCTGCCCATTCCCCGCCATGATGCACTGTTCTCTACCACAGGCCTGTAAGCTGACCATGGACTGAACTTCCACAACCATGAGCCAGAATGAATCTTTCTAAACTGATGATCCCAGGTGTTTGTCACAGTGACGGAAAGCTGACTCACACACCAATTAAGCCTGTGCGTCAGATGAAGCATTGAAGGCTATAGAGGCGAAGGATACGGGGCTGTGGGCTTGGGCCATGAGCCACCTGCTGGGCTCCCTCTTCCCCCACGCTCTCTGCCGGGCTCGCTGTCTCTTGGGTCACTCTGCCCACCCTGTCAGGGATTCCTTCCTTGCTGCCTCTTCTGCCTCTCCATCTGTGCACAGAGAATGGCTTACTGTTTTTGCACACTCTGCTGACTCACAAACACAGCTTTGGCTCCTGGAAATAACCAGCACTCTTTGATCCACTGAAAGAAGCGCTCTTGGCAACACCATTTCTACCTCCCTCTTGCAGACTCCCTGTGCTCAGCGCCTCAGCGGTGAACATCTTCTGCCTCTTGGCCAATTTAAAGTCATGCACCTTCTGTGGCCTCCCAGGGAATTCCTCCAGCTTTTGTGTGGGAGACCTCTTATAAAGCTCTGATCGTTCCTCCAGATGGAGAATATTTCCAAGCAAAGCAGGATGCATCACAGCAACTTTCAGATAGCTTTGAAGTTAACAGGGAAATTTTTCCACGCAGCTGGACACTCAGGCATGTGGTAGAGATTAATAAGTGACATAGAAAAATGCTTCGATGCTTCTGTGGGCCCACACCCTTTACCCTTCCTTGGAAAGCTTTGGGGATGAGATGCACCAGTCACCTGGGCTCAGGCCTACATGTCCCATCCGTCAGGACAGAGGTAAATGGGGACCTAGAAGGACAGATCTTCCTACAATCCCACCTTCTGGCCCAGCCCAAATGTGCTGCATCTGATGCTTCCCTGTGGGAGGCTGTAGGGTTCCAGTACCGGCCCTGGCCTAAAGGCATGTCCTGAGAAGGTCAGGCTCCTGTGTGTGCTTGGCTGCCCAACACGGACTCGGACCCTGCCCTTCTGACTTCCTCAGAACACCAAATGTGCTAACCTGTGCAGACAGCTTTGCAAGCATAGTGCACAGAGAGACTTCTGGGTGTAGGCACTGCCCTCAGCATGAGAGACGGGGAAAGGCTCTTACTATTTTCCTTCTACAGAAGAGGAAACGGAGACCTGGAATGATTCTCTTGCCTATGTCACACAAGGAGCTAGCGAGTAGCCCAGTGCACTCTCTCTGAAGGCCACCACACCGTGCTTACCCGTCAGACCTACGTAGCTCTTTGGAGCAGTCCTGTAGGCCCCTACTCCGGTCCGAGGAGCAGAGCTGGGTCCCCAGTCCTCAGGCCCCAACACCTTCCCAGCCCCACTTCAGCAGGCTGAATACAGGCAGTACATTTTGAATATTTTGAGTGAAGACCCTCAGTGTTTTGCCCTCCAAATGTCCTCTCTCGTGAGGCTAAGATACAGCCCTTTCTTCCCCTGGTGGCAGCTAGGAAGCAGGAGGAGCCAGAGAGCCTGTGCAGGTGTCTGCTCCTCCTGCCGGGTCCATCCGGGCCCCAGCCTGTGGGATGGTGTTGTTCCATTCAGAGTGAACCCCCTTCGCTGTCCCACGTGACAGTCGTGTCTGGAAACCCCCCACAGACATGCCCTAAAGTGTCTTTCCTAATTCCCTAGGTGTTTCTCAATCCAGTCCAGTTGACGATCGAAATTAATCATCATGAGCAGAAAATACAGAAGGCTCAGCGCCTGGTCGCTGGGAGGTTGGGTGCTGTTGCGAGCAGTCACGAGGTGTGTGTCTTGTCACCTCTTATTTCAGCTCACACACTCACTGAGGGAGCGACCTGTTTAAGAGTGTGACAGATAACAAATGTGGCCACCAGGAGAGCCTCGTGTTGCTGCTAGAGCTGCCGTGATGAGTGGGATAGGTCCATTCCCTGGAGACTTTGTTAGGGTGCGTGTGCAGCTGACCGCAGTAGCTTAAGTGGCACTCATTAGCCGTGGCATAGCCACCACGTACAGATGAAGCCTTTGGGTGAGCAAGATCTGAAGAAACCCACACCGCAGCATAAGCCCCCTGTGCTCTCTGGAATCCTCAAGGGGATGATTCTTTCATGCCCTTCTCATTTTTTTCTCCATCATCCAACTCTGCTTAATTAGGTGTTAATCAGTCTCCTGAGGCTCCACGCTGGCATTTGGAAGCCGGAGCTCTCCAAGGTTTGCCCTTAGCTCCATTCAAGTGCCTGCTGAGTGCATTCATCAGCCCCAAGCTTACTGCAAACTGGCAGCTGGGATGTTGTCCCACAGGCCAGGTAAAGAACGTGGGAAAGAGGAGAAGCGGTGCGCCTGTGTCTGCACCCCAGGGGGGTCAGAGCAGACCTGGATCCCCAACCCCACTTCTGTCTACCTGAACTGGAAGAGGAGCTCTGCAGTCTCAGATGGCTCCCTGTTAATCAAGGAAGACCCACGGATGTTTGTGTTTTCCTTGATAAACATTCTCCTCTGTTCTCTCTGCCTGCTGGAAAAGCTGGGGCAGAGATTGCAGTCACCCTCGGGTGTCTCTGCCTTGGTCGTTTTGAACACCAGCGCTGTCTTTTCCGGTGGGAAATTAGGAAAATCTCGCTGCCTTGCTCCCTGCAATCTGCAGTGCCGCTCCTGTCCTCGAGAATCCTCTCCTGAGCCCCATTCCCCTCAGACTCGCAGGTATGGGCCGGAGCCCTGTCCCACACAGCCTCAAAATGAGGGTCAGCGTACTGCCTGCTCCCCTGGTTACTCAAGCACCTCCTCTAATGAGGAGCCCGTGTTTCTTCACCTCTGTGCCCTAGTTCCTCTCAGAGAAGAATATGAGCTCATTTCCAGGATAATGTTCTCCCCTATAGGCAGGTACCGGTGGAGGGAGCAACAGACGGGTGTCAGTGTCCAGGAAAGCCAGTGGGTGCTTACTGAGTACCTACTGTGTGCAAAACACAGAGGATGAAGGAGGCGGCACAGCCTGCACTTATAATAATGGCACAGGGCTGGTGTCAGATCGCACACACGGAAGACCTGACCACCTAAAAAGACGCATCTTGTCACCTGGTGCTTGGGAGACATTCAGCAGGTGGGCCAGGCAGGGAGACTAAAAAAATGTAAGAAGTCGTCTTTCTAAAAGCCCTCTCCACCCGCCACAGAACAGGACGGTGGCTTCGCTCTGAGGAGTGACTCAGGTCAGTCCCTGTCTGTGTTTGCCTTCCCCACACCGGGGTCGGGGGCTGACCGTGCACTCATCCCCAATGGGCAGGTGGCACCACAGCCTCTTTGCTGCTCCCAGCCCGGCTTGGGCCTGACACAGCCGCTCTCTTTCCCCCAATGCAGCAGGGCGCAGCTCTTTGCTGGTTTCCTACCCTCATAGGTTTACAGACATAACAGCAAGGGAGGCCACAAGTGTCCCAAGTCGGCTCAGGTCAGCAAGGGACAGCCACCTCTGTGCCATGGGTCAATGCTGCGGGTTCACCGGGTGCCGCTCTCTTGGCCAGAGGAGGAACTGGCATGAAGGATGGGTCGGGAGCTCCAAAGCTTGCTCCCAGTGCAGGCTTGGCTTTTTGTTTCATATCATGCCATGATTATTCTTGCAGATGATTTTGCAGTAGAGGAAAGGACTGAAAATAATACACAGGATCCCCATTTAGGGAGGCAGATCCCCTGGGGATGTCTTTATAGCAGGGCACATGTAGACCACTCCATTCCTGGTTGTTTCTTTTGTTCCTCCAATCTTCCTCCCGTTCCTTTCCGGAGATCACATTCCATTCTCTTTAGGGCTCTGCCTTCCAGGCTGTCCCCAGGCCTGCGGTGGGTGCTCAGGGAAATGTCTCTTCATGTAGGGATGAACACCTGACCGTCAGGTTTCCCACCCATCACCTGTGGTTCTGGGACTCTATCCACTCAGGGAAAGGTAATCTAGGATGAGGGGGTCCCTGCTGCTTGGTTCCAGCACTGCAAGTGAGTCACTGCAGGGGTGCCCTGGAGGTCGGGGAGGGGGTGGGTTGAGCAGGTACTAACTAAGGGCAACCTTTGTGAACTCATCCCCATGAAAAACTTTAGAACTCCCCCCACTATCTTGTGTGCTAAGCTGCCAATACCCAGAGAGATGGAAGGATCTCTGCAGAGATCTGCAGAGAGGCCCGGTCATAAGGGACAACAGCCATAGCCACTTGTTTGTGCTCAGGGATGCTGGGAGAAGGAGCCATCTCATCTTGGCCCTTTCTCTTTGAGGCCCTCAGCCAGTCTCCTCTAGGACACTGTGTGACTCTGGGATCCTTCTAGGCCTCAGGCTCTCACAGTAGAACCTGAGCTGTGCTGGGGCCAGGTCCTGGGGGCCTGGACTCCCACCATCTAACATTTCTGTCTACCAAGGCAGAATGCTCACTTCTCCTTGGTAATCCAAGATGATGTACTGTGTGGAGACAGCATTTTCCTCTACTGCGTTGTGTTGAGTTGCCATGGCAACGGTTTCAAAAGCGGTGCTTTTTCCTCTTTATTCTGTAATGCTCTCAGGTTTTCCAAGAATACCATTGTTTTCCTGTGTCTGCCTGTGGTCTAGGCCTATCGGGTGGTCAGAGCTACCTCCTGCATGTGTAGAACGCGACTCACGGCTCCATTCACAGCAGTCAGTTTAGTAAGCATTTTCAGTACATGGTGCTCTTAGCATCTACTTTATGTAGGTGGATGAGCTAGGAGAAGGTAGACTTAGCCTTTATCCCCTTAGAGAAGGATGAGGAGAGGAAGAGGTAGGAGAGAAGGAAGACAGGAGGATGGATGCCATCCATGTAGGAAATATGCATGCATTGGAATGTTCCCAACTCATTAATTTGTGCAATTAATATGTATTAATAATTACAAGAAGAAAGAGTTCAAGGTTCCTGAGAAAGACAAGTACTCGGTGAGCCAGCTAATTATCTAGTAACATAACAGCACAGTGCAAGGTAATCATCTCAGTGTGATGAATGGAATATTTTGTCAGCGTAGGAATAAATTAGTGTGGGGCCCTTTGGGGCTATGAATCCAGTCTGGTAAGTGGCAGATGTGGAATTCGGTTCCTAATCTGTTACTTAGAAGCTGTACAAGGCTCATGGTTGTAGAAATAACCATATCTCTCTGAGGCCCAGGTCCCCACATCAGTTCCTTTTCAACTGTGACTCAGTTTCCTCAGCTGGAGAACAAGGATATAACATTTATCTTGTTTTTAATTGAAAGCTCAGGAGCTAGAAGCCCGCCAGCTTTCAGTGCTGAGCAGGAAGTATCTGCAGCCTCTGTGAGGGGGAGACAGGAAAACAGGAGGGTCAGCTTCAGATCTGAGTCTGCGAGCACCTTCCAAGGGCCCCAGGACAAAGTCTTTTTTTTTTAAATCGGTACCAGGGATCGAACTCACGACCACATGCTTGCAAGGCAGGCGCTTATGCCGCTGAGCTAAATCCCCAGCCCCCCAGGACAAAGTTTAGCAGCAGGAATTGCCCACAGACTTCCTTCTCCCCAAGAATGGAGCTGTCTGGTTGAGGGTGGCCCCTCCACCCTGCACTGCACCCCCGTTGCCCTCCCAAGTTAGGCAGGAATTTGCAAAAGAGGGACCCTCTGGTTTTCCACAGTGGAGTGTCCTGGCTGTCTCTAGCGGGCATCTCTGCTCCTCAGATGACCTGTAAGTACCCAGAGTCCTGCAGCCTGTACCTCGAAGACCACCTGGTCAGTAAGGGAGTGCCCACCTTGAGCAGCCCCAACCCCAGGCCAGTACCTCAGCCCAGCCGTCTGTCTCTGGAGCTGGTCCCTGTCACCTCCTCCCTGTTGTGACACTGTCTCTCTCTTCTCCCATCTTGTCTTGCCTGTGCAGACAAAATGTAGACATGTGTGGTACTGCAAGACCTCAGGGACAAGCAGGCACTTAGGCATGTCATCCGTAGATCCAGATTCCTCCTGGGTTGCAAAGGTCTGTGCTTTCTTCAATCTCCACCCCCCATATGCAGTATGCACACACACACACACACACACACACACACACACACACACACACTTTCCAGCTCAGCTTGAGCAAATCACTCACCACTTTCTGAGGACAGTTGTTTCCCACAATTGTCGGAGGCCCTAGTGGAAACCCTGCCAGTGCCATGGGCAGTTCTGGAGACCCTGTCCTGCCCTCCACTCTGGGCAGAGCCCCAGGGCTGCTTGACATCTTTGTGTCTCCTTCTTGAGGCCATATCACTTAGTTATCACCAAGGGCCGACACTATCATTAAACCTCAGTACTGAGGTTTCAGTTTAGAAAAATCTCACACATTAACATCTTTTGTTTTAAAAGAAAAACAAAATAACATATGTGCCACCACTGCTGTGACCCATTAACCTATGTGTCTATTCTTTTGACACTAGAGTCCTAATAACTCTGTAATAATGTGTTGAGGTAAAACAGAGTGAGTTCACTAAATTTGTTCGTTTTTAAAACTGTTTCGGCAGAGCTGTGTCCTTAGCTTTTGCATATACATGTTCAAATCTGCTTGGAGGTTTCTAAAAAGATTCCTGCCAGGTTTTTCTTTGGAACTGCATTGAATCTACATATCAATTTGGGAAGAATTTGCATCTTACTTCTTGTATTTGAATATTAGTTCATACAGTTCATGACCTTAGCATCTCTCTGTTTATTTAGATGTTCTTTGCTTGATCAGTTTGTGTTGTGTGCGTCATTCAGATTGAGCACGTATTTTGCTTATGTATACTAGGTATTTTATTCTTTGATGTAATTGTAATGGGTAGCTCTAAATTTTGCATTCCAAATGCTCACTGAGTGAATATAGAAATACAGCTAATGTTTAAATACTGACTTTGTAGTCTGTGACTTTGTAAAACTCATTTATTATATGATCTTTTTGTAAATTCCTTGGCATGTCTATGTATGCAATAATATCTTCTGATCTGAGATAGTTTTGTATCTTCATTGTATGTAAGAAAGCTGTGCTTTTTTTTCTTTTTTGCGGTGTGATATTGAATGGATGCACGCTATCAGCTGGTGGTTGTTCTGTAGGTGTTCTTCATCAAATTTAGGAAATTCCCTTCTTTCATTTTGCTAAGAGTTTTGTTAGAAGTGGATGTTGAGTTTTATCAAATCCTTTTTCTGTGTCTGCTGATGTAAGTGCTGTTTCTTCTTCGTTATGTTCGTGTGGTGGGAATTATGTTGATGGCGTTTTGCTTTGTTTTCTTATTAGCACACGTTTACAGCGCGCGGAGCTGGCGTTCCTGTGCGGAGCTGGCACAAGTACCTGCCACATCTGCGTTCCTGCGTCTTCCCTTCCGCCTCCTCCCCTCTCCCTCCATCTCTTGGTCCTCTTCCCATTTGAGAAGGATCTATCTCTGTGTTTCCTGTTACCTGTTTTTTATTTTGCCCTTTATTTATAGTTTGTGATTCTCCTCTTGTAAAAGAAACCACAGAATATTTAAGCTCATGCGTCTGATTTATTTCACTTCAGGCCACATCCATTTTCCTACAAATTCAGGTTTGTCTTTCTTTACGGCAGAGTAGTACTCCATGGTGTATAAATACCATGTTTTCTTTATCCGTTCATCTCTTGGTGGACATATAGGCTGCTTCCAAGATTTAATTTTTGTAAATTGTGCTGCAGTAAACAGGAGTGTGCATGGGTCCCTGTAAATGATGTTTTTAACTTTTTCAAGAAGTTACCTAGAAGAACAGCTGTTTGAGTTTTGAATATTGACTCTGTAGAGCATCCTTATGATATATTGCAGATATATAATAGTGGATATTGCTGGATTCAGTTTGCTGATATCCTGGTCAGGGCTCTTTGTCTTTGCTCAGTTGAGAAGTTGACCCACAATTTGGCTTTGTTAACTCAGTAACGCTGGTGTTCTACAGGGGACGGACTGGAAAGCGTTTCTTGCCTTATTTTCTGGAAGAGAATGTGTAGATTTGGTATTTATTTTTTCTTATGTTTTTGGTTGAATTTTTCATTGATCCCATTCAGTTATTTCCTTTCGTAAAAGCTTTTTATCTATAGATTTAAATTTTAAAGCTACAGAAACTCATCAGTCTGTTTCTTCTTGAGTAAATTCTGGTAGTGTGTGTTCTTCAAGGAATCGGTCCATTTCACGTACATCGTGGAATCTGTCAATGTTAGTTATTTTTAGCGATCCAGGAACTTTATTCTTCTCTCAGTGTCAGTGACGTCTTCAGTTTGTGATATTGGTAATTTGTCCTCTCTTGCTTCATCTGGTAAGAAGCTGATCGATGGATTTTACTGATCTTTTCAAAGAGCTAATTGGTGGATTCATTCATTTTCTCTGTGGTACCTGCTTTGAATTTTGTTGATTTTTTTCTCCCATCCTTGTTATTTCCTTCCTTCTTACTTGATTTTGATTTCATCTCCATCTTCTTCCTCATTTGCTAAGGCAGGGCTTAGATAATTGAGTTAGGTTCTTTCTTCTTTCCTAATACATTTGACACCATAAAGTTTTCTTTACGCACTGCTTTTGTTCCATCAAAACTTTTTTGATAGCTAGTATTTTTCACTCTTTCACAGTTCAAAATATTTCCCACTTTCTCGTGAGACATTCCCTGTGATTCTTGGATAATTCAGAAGTACGCAGTTTAACTTCCAAGTTTGGGGAGATTTCCCCACTGACTTTTCTGATATGCCTTCTAGCTTAGTTATGTAACTGTAATTCTCTTCACCTTGCTAAGAAGGTTTGTTTCACGGTTCAGGCTATGGTTTGTCTTGGTGGATGAGAAGAGGGCATTCTGTTGCCAAGGGCAAGAGTCCTCAGTGTCACTTAGCCCCTGCAGTGGCCGGGACATTCAGGTCTTCTGTGTCTGCACTCAGTCTCTGGTTCTTTGTATCACTAAGAGCCAAGAGCTAAAGTGTGATACATTTGGATGGGAGATGCTGGGGGTCACTGGCTGAAGTATGCCCTCCAAAATTCCTGTGTTGCTGGGAGAGATGACAGATGCCTGTAATCCCCGTACACCAGAAGCTGAGGCAGGAGGATTGTGAGTTTGAGGCCACCTGGGCTGTATGATGAGTTCAGTGCCAACCTGAACTGCATAGCGAGATCCCATCTCAAAACCAAACAAAACAAAGAAACAACAAAACCAAAACTCAAATTTTGAAGGCTTAACCCCCAGTACTGCCTGATGCGCCTTCAGATAGGGCTGTAAAGGGGGGACTAAGTAACATGAGGTCTGCGGGGTGGGCCCCGATCCAGTATGACTGGTGTCCCTATAATAGGTGGAATTGGGGTCCAGACACACAGGGAAGAAGCTACAAAGAGACAGGGAGAAGACAGCCTCCTCCCACCCAAAGGCTGAGTCCTGGGGCACATTGTCCCTGCCAACACTCCTGTGTTGCAGAGTCCTTGGCCACGGTGCCCCCACCGCCACAGCAACACTGACCCTGAGGCTGCCTTGGAGATCCCCTCAAGCTTCCAGTTCCCAGGATGTCCTTCGCCTGTCCCTTCTGGAAGGAGGGGTCTGTCCTGGAGCTCTTTCCTTTAGGGAGTAATAAAGGCAGAGCCCAGTGGCTGACCTGCTGAGACCTCACCCTAAGATGCCCTGCCAGATTGCCCTGAGCCCACCTCCTCTCTTCAGTGAGACAAAGCCCACCTGCTCATTTCAAGAAAGACATGCACGCATGCAGGCACGTAAACATGTCCAGAGCAATCCAGGCATAGCTTGAAAGCTGGCTGGGCAACCTCTGATATCAATGTCTCTGTATGTCTACTTCCTGGGTGTCTTTTACTGAGTCCCTCCTCTGTCCAGGACCCAGCTCCAGAGGATGGAATTGAGACTGACCTCTTGTTTCCCAGTGGTGAGGTTTCACTGTTTGAAGGACTTTGAATTCAGAATTTATTTTACAAAGGAGGGAAAAAACCCATAGAAATAAGACCAGAACAAGCATCCTGAGACAGATGGATGTGCAGCGTAAGCAGGAGGCGTGGGGGTCGCCGTTAACAAGTGCAGTCAGAGGAGTACGTGATGAATTCACCCCACAAAGAGCACGCGCCTGCAAATGCCAGCTCCTGCCTCCTCGCCTTTCATTATTCAGGTGCTGCATGCCTGCAAGAACCAAAGAGAAGAATATTAGTAATTACGGAGTGAATATGGGGGTTCTGTTTTCTTTTACCATAATGCATGAGTGGAGGCTGGGTACTTTATAAAAAGAATAGGTTATTTACATTACAGTGCTGGAGGTGGAGGGCCCAATCAGCAAGGTGCCAGCTCTTGCAAGGGCCCCCTGACTGTGTCCCATCTTGGTGGAGGGCACTGTGGTGGGATGCATGTGACAGGGAGAGGTAGCATCATGGGACAGAAAGCCAGGGTCTGAGGAGGGGCCACCTCGCTCTTTCCCAAGGGTCCTCTCACAGGAGCTCACTAGGGCGCACCCCTTAAGGGCCGTACCCCTCTAGCCCCACCCCAAGTCCGGGTTTCCTGCACTTGCACCTTGGAGGACCATCCCCATCCTACCATGGTGGAACTGACTTATCCATCCTGGCAGCACCTGCAACAGTTCTGCGTCTTCTCTGCTGCTCATGGGAAGGAAATCAGGCCAGGTGTGTAAATGATGCGTCCCAGGCCCACCCCACGCAGTGAACCAAGATCACCCCCAGTGTTTCTCACACCCAGCCCACCCTGGTCCCCCAAGTTCAGGGGCAGCAGAATCAATACAGCATGAGCCGTACTCTGTGCTCACCGCAGGAAAACACTCCCGAGGGAAAGAAGGGGGGCTTGCACAGTGTGGGCTGCTGCATCGCTGGGGACCCCTCGGATCCGGGCTTATGAAGTCCAGCCTGGGGGGAGCCCTTCTGCTGATTTCATGCCCGTGACTTTCCCTGTCATCTTTTTGTCTGTTAGGAAAGGGGCCCAAGGAGCTTGTGAGGAGCAGGCCATACCCTTGTCTTCACATGAGTCCTCTGTCTAGTGGACATGGAGGTCCATTGTGGCAGTCTTTCCTGGGACAGGTCTGGTGGGGCTGGCAGAGTGATTTGCACACAGAGGCATTGAATAAACACAGAGGAAGCAGAGGACACAGGAGCAGGAGCTGAGGATGCAGGCACCTAGAGTGGGTCGTCAGGAGGGAGGCACCTTCCTGTCCCCCGCCGGGGTGTGGGTAGACAAACTCTCACACTCACCTCTGCCCCAGACAGGACAGCAGGGGCTCAGCCCAGAGATCTCTGGAAGGGAGGTGTATCGGCCCCCTTGGAGCCCAAGGAGGCACCTGTCTGGAAGCCCCTGCGGAGCCAGCAGGGAGGAGCCGGGGTGTCCAGTGCCTGCCTTCTGGGGGTCAGGATCACAGCTTGTGCCTGAGAGAGTGCCACTTCCCCAGAGGCCACCTGCACACAACCATGCTTCAGCCATGCCCTAGGGGCCTCTGTGGCAGGGGCCAGAGACACCCAGGAAGTGACCTGGAAAAAAGAGGTGCCTTCTCAGCAGTGGCGTCCACCATAGCCAAGCAGAAATTGGGGGTCATATATCTGGCAACAGATATTTGTTAGGGGGAGCCAGAGCTGGGTAAGGTGCAGGTAATCCATAAAAGCAGATAAATCTGTTTCCCGCCATGGAACCCCTGGGGACAGGCCTGGGTTGTAGCAGACGGGGCCTTCGGGCCAAGGGATAGAGGATGCCAGGCTTAACTACAGGATGCAGCCTGCAGACCCTGAGCACCCACAGTGCCCACAGCCTGACCTCCCTGGCCCCGCCCTTCCCGCACAGAAGGCTGGCTGCGCCCCAGGCATCCTACCCCACCTGACCCACGTCACCTACTGAGGCCCAAAAACGAGGCCTCACAGCTGGCTCACTTCTGCTCTCCGCCCCAGGTCTAACGCACTCAGATTCCCCTTCTTTGTCCGCCCCTTCCCCGACTCACAATGATTCCACTTGGGATTTTTTGACTTTACCGGGATGTAAACGGGATGCACAGTCTATATGCTTTAGGTTTCAGATTTGGCTCCTTCTGGGCTAACAATACATAGTCCCCGTAAGTGGGAGGCCGGCGGAGATCCCCACCACCCACCCCCACCCTCACTCCAACCCCCACCCCCACCCCCGTGCACTGTGCTGTTTTCTGGTCCTGATTTCTGTTAGGTGGGGTGCATTGCCTGTACTGTTTTTAGCTTAGATGGGTTTCAGGACACGGTCCCATCATAAGTCCAGGAGCGTCTGTGATCTGCACTCTTATTTATATGTCATCATATTCCCAATATACTAAACGACGGAAGTTTAAGTGTATTCATATGTGTGCTCCGCCACACAAGGACGCCAACATCGGAGTACTGAGCTCATCCCTTAGCCAGCGGCCCAGTCCCAGAACCCGGCCTGGCCCAGGCTCCCTCTAGTGACCGCCTCCCGTCACTACACCTGATGTTAGAAATAAAAATGGGAGCCCTCACCGCGGGAGCCCGCGGGAAGCTGCTCTTAGCAGAAGCAGTGCGTTCTTTCCAGAGGGACCCCAGGACTCGCGAGAGTCAGGCTCGGAGCCAGTTTAGCGTGGCCACTCAGTACCCTGGCAACTCAGGTGCAGTCTGACTCGGGTGGTGGACACAGGCAGAGCTGGAAGCACCCAGGCAGAAGCGTTTGACTTCCAGCAGACTCCAACCCAGGTTAACCCTGTGACCTTGGCCTCTGCATATCCATCTGTAAAATGGGGGTAACAGCAGTCCCCTCCACCAGGATAGTGCAGTGATTAAATGAGAGTACCGTCATATCTCCAGCTCAGTCCCTGACATAGCAGTGGTCAGTTACACCAGGGAAGGTGTAACTGTTCCCTGTTTCTTCACTCAGGTCCTATTCCAGAGAGGCATTTATCACAGAGCAAACAGACACCGGGATGAACCCTGGAGATGAAGGCATAACCACCCTTTATGTCTGGGGAGGGTCTCACAGGGTCTGAGGTGTCTGACTCTGGCTCTTGGGCTGGAGCATGGTGGGCCCTTTTTATGACCATGCCCGCAGTGCCCTTTGAGTAACCCCTCACTACCACCCTGCAGACTGGGCAGCAGGGTGGCCTTTTTAAAAAAAATGATAGGAGCGACCCTGGAGACGGACGTGGGTTGTGATGGGCTGGATGTGCAGCTGGGGAGTTAGAATCATTCTCTTTGGGGGAGACTGTTCCTGCACTCAAAGGTCACATCTGCTGAGTCAGATTGTGTATGTAGGAGTCTGCACTCATCAATAAAAGAGGTGTGCAAGGATTTACCTGTATCATTTAGATGAGCCCGTATGCTTTTCACATTTCCTGACTCCAGCTCTAGGGGAAAAGTTGAAGCATTCATACTTGTAATAGAACGTTGTATTTATGAAGATATTGCACAACTAAATGGGATTGGTGGACTTTTATAGATGGGGATGTAAAGCTACACGTGTAAAGGAGCCCCACCCCGCTCCTTCCCTGAAACAGACACCAGATAGACAAGAAAAGATATCAAAATAGTAATAGCGATCATATGGGGATTATGATCTTCATTTTTTTCTTAATTGTCTTTTACACTTGTTTACGGTTCTATGCCCATCGTTTATTGTTTTTTAAATTATAAAGAGAAGAAGAAAGGCATTTACAGCCCACACTGTCCTGGAGGGGCCTGGTGAGCGAGTGTGGGCTGTGGTCCCAATTACCAGCCAGCTGTGGATCAGTTCCTTAAACTTTCGTGTGTGGAGTGTGTTGAAATACTCACCTACCACTTACACAGAAACAAAAGCAAAGCCTTGCATAGCTGGCCTGCTTCAGTTTTGTGTGGATACACTGGCCAGGCCAGTCCCCCTGGGGCTCTGCTTTCTACTGTGGCCCTAGGTAATTCTCTCTGTCCTCCCTTGCAGCTGCCCATGATGGGAGGAGCATTCATGGACTCGCCCAATGAGGACTTCAGCACTGAGTACTCCCTGTTTAACTCCTCCGCCAACGTCCACGCGGCCTCCAACGGTCAGGGCCTGCCCGAGGAGCCTCCTCGGTCCTCCAATGACGCTGTCTTGCTGTGGATTGCCATCATAGCGACACTGGGGAACATCGTGGTGGTTGGGGTGGTCTATGCCTTCACCTTCTGAGGGGACAAGGTCCCCATCTCTTCCAGGACGGCCTCTCTGTGCTGGGCAGAGGCCTCCCTCAGGGCCCTGTCTTGCTGTTGGCCTTTGGCTGCACCTGGGTTCTAGAACCAAGAGTTCTGACCACTTGGGTCGCCTGTCCATGGCAGTAGCCATGCATCTGGAATTTCCCTGCCAGTCCTGATGTCAAATATTCCATGCCACGGTTGATGGGACTCTGGAAACGTGAAAGCCTGAACGCTCAGCTCTGAGCGGCATGGCAGGACAAGGCCTCCAGAGAACTGGCTAGAAAGGCCTTGAAATGTTGGCCCCAGAACATGAGACCAGGAGGAGCAGCCTGGTGGGGTTAAAATGTAGATGTAGTTTGGTGATCGTTTGCTAGCAGTAAAAATCACTTGTGTGTCTCGGTTCTAGGCAAACTCTTTCAAGTGGTGTGCGGGGAAGGGCAGGAGCAGGCCTGGGAACTTTGGGGTCCCCCACTCAACATTGGTTTCATGTCCAACCCTTCCAGATATTAATTGTGACCTTCTAGGGCTGCAGACAGTTCCTAGTATGACTTAGAAATGACACTTTGTCACCTGGCTCCCTATGGGACCCAAGCACATCAGGAAACAGGGGTGGGGTTACCAGCAGTGAGGTTTATGGGTGAGTGTTAGTGGCTTTCTACCTGTGGATGGACGTGCTGATCTTTTTAAAGAGGGGAGAAGATACCTTTGAAAGTGAGACCTGCTAGGCTCCGAGTCTTCAGCTGCCCTTTCTTCTCTGAGGAATTGCCGGAGTCTTCACACCCAACTATTGCATGGATGGGATGGGATTTGCCTGTGGTCCCAGGGCTGGTGCATGAAAACACCCTGGCTCAGCTGTCGTTGTTGGGTCCCCACCTTGGCATCTGTGCAGCAGCAGCATGCATGTCCAGGGGCTCTCCAGGTAACAAGACGGGCAGAGCACTCAGCGCCTGGGTTTCTAACATGGTTCTGACAGGTGTGCCCTCTCCTGCAGCTCTGAAGGCGCTTCTGGCCCCCCCCCCCAGTTTCCTTAAATTCTTAAAAAGTGGTGGCTGGGGGTCCCGGCAAACAGGGAAGCTCTGCACTCAGACTGGAGCAGGGCGGCACTTGTGGGGTTAGAACAGGCTGGTTTTCTTCTCCAGGAGAATCTTGGCCTGGGTCCCTGTGGTCTCAGGGAACATGAGTGCTCTCAGTGACAGCAAAGGGTGCCTCTCATATCCAGAGGCAGACACTGGGCTGTAGAAGTCTCAAGCTAATAAGATTACCTGCCTGGCTTCTAGACAGTGCCATGGACGGCTGCCAACTCTCATTGCTCAAACCTGTCTTCAGCCACACACCCATCTGCAAATGCACGGGCCACAGCCCAGGCTGTGTGTGCACAGCCAGTCCACCTGGGCGGCCAGAGAGAAGGAAATCGTGCTGGGGGAGGCTGGCCTGGCCTGGGCATTTCCCTGGCTTGAGGCTGTCTGTGCTGGATGCCTTTGTAGAGCCCTGCACATCCCACTGGGACTCCCCTGAGCTTAGACTTTCTTAGGGCTCAGCCCGAGGGAAGCCAGGGGGCTGGGGGAGGCCTGTTCTCATCGGGGTCACTCCAGCACAGTGCCCTCTGGGCGCTCGCCCCAAGGGAGCCTGCAGCCCCGCCAAGCAGTAGGTGGCAGAGTTCAGTCTATCTCTCCCTCCTGTGCTTTCCTGGTCTGCTTTTTTTTCCACCATCATAGATCTCTGTACCCTCCTGCCACCCCCGCTGGGCTTTGTCGTGGCTCTAGGGCAAGAGAGAAACAGAGACCTGACTGAGCCTCAGTGTCACCTTCAGGCACTGGGCTAGATTCACAGACTCATCCTCCATCCCATTGTTGTCCCGGTACTGCCACCAGGCTCAGAAGGGGAAGTCAATTTCCTAAAGCCGCCCAGCAGAAAGCAGGCAGCTGGGACTGGAACCCAGGCTCTGAAGCCTCTGACACTGTCCTGCCTTTTGTGGCCATTTGGCTCCACTGGGGCCTAATTTCCAGATGCTGTTTCCTGAGGGGCCACTTCATGGGCTGGGCTGGGCCAGCTCTGGCTCCCACGAGCTCCTGAGGTTCTCAGAACTGGGCATGCTGGGCCCCCTGCTGCTTCCCTTCTGCCTAGGTTGTGCCACCATGTAAGACTGGCCACACAGGCCTCTCTCGGGCTGTGGTGAAGTTCCAAGTGGCTGGTTTTTTGGGACATGTGCAGAAGGGACCCTGGTGGAGACTGCAGAGACCTGCAAACTGCACGCATGGAAGAGGGGCTTCACAGGCAGGACTTCCGGTCAGAGCCCTGGGACCCACACAGCACAGGCCCTTCCCTGAGCCCCAGGCTCTCTGGAGCAGGGAACATGCATCCTCTTCAGGCCCCAGCCAGGGCCCTGTTTTGCCTTTTCTGTGCGTGGGGTGAACCCCTTGGATTTGAGGGACAGTAGGAAAGAAGGATGGATGGAAGGAAGGAAGGAAGGAAGGAATGGATTTTACCTCTCCAGGAGCCGGTTCTTGGAGAAAGGTGTCCATTTGCTAGAAGGCTGAAAAGAAATGAGACCCCAGACACACACACACACACACACACACACACACACACACACACCCTCCAGAGAGAGGCTCAGATCTCCACACAGAAGTCCCAAGACCCAGAGAGGAAGTCCCAGGGCAAGGAGCACAGGCTAGCACCAAGCTTCCAGCCCTGTGTTCAGTGGTGGGCTGGGACAGTTGCCAAACCACCTCAGCATTTGTCAGGATGTGTCCCCAGGGCCAAAGAGACTGGGTCACATGTACATATCATCAGCGTGGCCACCTGATGCCTTCCAGGCAAAGAGTCCCCTCCTTCTGCAGGGGCAGGGCTCCTCTCAGGATGAGCAGGGCCCTCAGTAACTACTGTTCCCCATGGGCTGTTTTGCATATCTTGTTGAGCAAATCTTATGTGTTTCCTGAATCTCCCCTTGCCCTGGGGCAGATGTGTGGGTGCAGGGGGGGCACATTAATTCTCCCATTTTTCTGTCAAGGAAACTAAGCCCAGACCCTCTGCCTGAGACACCACAAGAATGGAGCCAGGACCGAGCCACAAGTTGGTGGGCACTGCCCTGCAGCTCCCTCTGCCCACAGCCTCCGAGATGAGTCCCCTGGGATGGGGTTTCACAGGCCAGAGCCCAGGTTTGGTCTTGGAGAGCCCACACCAAGTGTAAGTGTGGGAGGAGCAGGCCCAGTACTGAGGCTCAATCCTCACAGCAGTGTGGGTTTAGGGAGCACCTGACTGGAACCTTTAACGTTTAGAAAGAGAAACTGAGGCCACCCAGAAAAGCCATGGCAAGCCAGCCTTGAGATGAGACCGTGTTCCTCTGCTGGCTGTCACTAGGCTCCCTTGGCTGCATCCTGCAGATGGCCATTGGTCGTCCCCAAGCAAGTCCCGGGGGTGGGCTGCATTGCACGATGGAGAGCCCTAGGTGTCTATGCTCAGGGGCCCAGGAGACCAGCAGGAGGCTGAATCTTCCCCATTCACCTGTGCCAACCTCTCCCATCCCAAGGTGTTCCCCAGGGAGAGGTTGAGGACAGGCAGGTGGACTGTGCACTGTGAAGCCAGAGACAGGGAGCCCAGGCTGTCCAAGTAGGGTGGGGGCTCTCTTAGAAACCCTGAGAAGCAGAATTACAACAGCTCCGACTATTCTGGGGTTAGAGTTTAAGCAGCACTTCCTGTCTTTGGAGGAAGGGGATAAATTCACACCAAGGACCGTAGCAACTGAGGGAGGGGCAGGATGGCCCTGGGGCAAGGAAAGCCACCATCAGAAGTGCCAGAGGACAGCCCGGAGGACACTGAGCCTGCAGCTCCTGGGAACACAAGTCTGTGAGCTTTGTTCAGAGTCCCAGAAATGTTTTTTCAAGACAGAAAGTAAAAACAGCAGAGGACTCGGGCTCAGGTGCTCAGAGCAGATCCTGTTGGCCCCTGATTTCATCCTGATACCATGCTGGTGGTCTGGAGCCTGCCCAGACCTCTGCATCCCAGCACGGGTGAGGCATGTCGTCCTTCTCCAGGGTGACTCCTGCTGCCCAAGACGAGGTTTGAGACCTGTTTTGCCATGGGAATAAATCCTGACAAATGCACATGTGTGCAGGGGATGGTGCGCTCCAGCAGTGGGGTAATGAGGCCACTCCGTGTGGCCAAGTAGTCTCTGGGTCCCCTGTGCCTGTCCCCCCCCCCCCCAGCACCCTGTCTGCCACTATCTTAGTGAGCCAGAGAATTGGCATTTTGAGTTCAGAGCATTCTGGAAATGGCAGTCTTTGTGGGGCTGACACTTTCTGGAAGCTGGCAGGCGGGACTTCAACCACTGACCTTGAGGAAACTGAGCCTGGTCGCGCTCCCCTGAGCTGGGGAGCAGAGCATCAGGAGCAGGAGCCCAGGGCTTCTAACTACAAGGGCTCTGATTTCAACCAGCCTGCAGTATTCAGCTGCCAGCACTTGTCTGTCAGGAGACATTTGTTGTTGTCTGGAGAGCATTTTGACTGCCACAACGTGGAGGGGCTGTAGTGACATCTGGTGGTTGGAGGCCAGGGTTGCTGCTTAGCATCCTACAACACATAGGTCAGTCTCCATAGCAGAGAATGGTCCAACCCCAAAAGGCTGGTCGTGCCAAAGTCAGGAAACCTGATGCTAAATGGTGTGGTCTCTGATTTCAAAATGCTGGGTTTCCCCGAAGCTTCACTCCTCCCCATCTATGAGTCACTGAGTAAATCAGAACCCTTCTGGGCAGCAGCAGGGACCGTGGTTGCTGGCCTAGGGTCACATAACTGCAGTGAGGAGCTAGGATCTGGAATTCCTCATGAGTTGGATTGGACTTTGGAAATGCACGTGACTCTGAGTCCATGCACTGGGGCTTTCCAGAGGACCCCAGCCAGAACGGAGAAACCTCCACAAAGTGGACAGGATGCTGAGGCTGGACTTGCCCCGTAGCGAGGTGTCTCTGGGGGACCTGCAGGGACTGGTCCCCAGGAGCACCTCGAGGAGCACTGTTGTAGGGGAGCCTGGCGCACAGGCTCAGGAGAGGACAACAGGCGCTGGACGAATCTGCATCTTTGTCCCTCACCCTTCCCCGCCTGCCCCACCCTAGTCTCGGGCTGGAAGCGTACCAAGTCTCCTTTCTATTATGTCAACTTTTACAGAATCCTTATTCTTGTAACTTGCCAACTGCATACACCACCTCTCCGTGCTGAGAGAATCGAATTGTTTCCATGTCTTACTAATGTTTTCAGAACCAACTTGGGAAAGTACACGGTTTCCTTGATATAAAAGTATTTTAACTATTCTTGTAGCCTTTGCCACCACAGCACCTGGTCTGACCACTTGACCCGCTTTCTTTTACTACAGTGAAAAGGCTCGCTCTCAATGTGGGCTTCTGTGTGCTCTTTAGACTGAGAATCTGTAACCGCCAGGGTGTAAAAATGTAGCAGTGAAATCTCTCTCTGTTAACACTGTTGCTGTGGTTGTCATTTTCTATTATGATGATTAAAAAAAAAGAACAAAGCAAAGCTTTCACTCCTCTCTATCTGTATCACACTTTTCCCAATATAAAGGTGCTGTCCCTTCCTCTGCTCCAGGTGACCTCTGTGCTGGCCATCCTGCTCCTTCGAGGCAGGATAGGGCCCCCTCTTTGTCCATTCCCCTCGCAAGGCCACTCCATGGTGACCCCTGCAGGAAGCTGCCTCTTTCCCCGCCCCCAGCACCTTGATACAGTGCCTGATTCATAGCAGCCCTCCAGCAGGTAATCAGAGAACAGATGAATGATCCCAGCCCAGCAGGGAAAGGACAAGTTCGCAACTGTAGTTCTGCCCCTTCAGCCACTAATCACAGCAAACAGGGACTCACTGGACGTTTGGTGCCATTTGGAGCCTGTGTGTGCACAGCAGTTATTACTGCGTGGCTACTGTTATTATCCACACTTGATGAATGAAGAAACTGAGGCACGCAGAAGTGTCTGGTCAAGGCCAGGTGACTGGTGAGCAGGTCTGAAGACCTGGGCTCTGGTCTCCCGCGGGCTGGCGTCTTCCTCTCTGCTCTTGGATCCTGCAGCCGAACGAAGAGAGGCCACGGCCTGGTCCTCCCAGCTGACCTCTGCTCCCGGTGGGGAGGTGACCGAGAGGCAGCTGGATAAGGCAGAGATCCTGCTCCCTGTGCTCCCGGCAGCAGGGAGACTGCAGACTTCACACAAAATATGCAGAAATGGGTGATAGCAGAGTAACGCAGGCTGGAGACTGGGTGGCCAGGCCTGAGCCTGGAGGACATGGTGGTTAAGGGACAAAGCCGAGCAGACGGGGCCTTGAATGCCTTGGTGGGCAATGGGCCACCGCCAGCTGTCCTCAAGGCAGGGCTGGGGCAGAGGGCACAGGAGTGACTTCCATGCTGCTTAAGGGGACCCCAGCCTAGCCCCCACTGGATGGTGCCCCTCCCTGTCACACGCCCAGGCGAGCACACTGCTGGTGCCTGCACTCCAGACGGAGGCGTAGGGTTTCGTAATTATGGAAAAGACCAGACAAGAGCTCTCAAGAAGAGGAGGCATCTGCGGCCCCACTCCACTAAATTTGTCTCTTTAGAGGCTATGGACTGTGCAGCCCACACCAAAAAATGTCTTCTCCTTCCCACCCACCGCCTCATTAGCACTCTCAGGAAATTTTTGACTCTGCAGATTTTGTTTGTAGACACAGCCATGAGCACCCGTGTCCCGCCATCCTGATCTTCGCTTACACTGTGAGCTAGTTGGGTGGCCCCTCTCTGGGGAATACGCAAGGCACCCGTGCAAGGCAGAGGCCCCACAGTGCCCGGGCCAGGGCGGCACAGTGTTGGACTTCCTCATTGGTGAGCAAGTACAGAAACGGAACGGCTGGGAGGAAAACACAGTCTCCCTTGGCGACTCCATCAGCAGCCAGAGCTGCCTGCTCCTCCAGGGAGGGAGGAGGGAGGAGGGAGGAGGGAGGAGGGAGAAGAGGGGCGGGACGGGGTTCCCTCGCAATTCTGGCCAGGCTCCCCTGTTTTCATGGCTGCCCACTGCCCACTCCAACACCTGCATTCCTGGGACTTCTCCACTGGGCCTCTACTTGGTCTGCAGCACGCAGTGGCCAGGCTGCTGGGGTCAGTTCTGCAATCAGCGGAAGGCCATTAACTTCCACAGCAACGCTACTCCCAGGCCTCCCTCCGTGCTCCAGGCAGGCATAATAACACCCACACCTGGCGCCCCCAGGCTGGGGCGAGGGAACATGAGGTGTGGCAGGGAGAATGGGGGCGGACAGAGGAGCACCCCCTAACAGGCTGAGGATACAGAGCACACGGAGGAGCGTGCCAGGGAAACACAGTGAGCAGGGGCCGGGGGCTGGGCATGCCAAGTTGGAGAGAGTCATCAAAGGGCGGCTTGGTGGCAGGGGTTCAGGTAGGGCGACAGTTCAGAGAGGAAGCATGATGTGTCCCACTGCAAAGCATATGGTGAAGGAGAGGATTCTGTATGTGCTTCTTCCTCGATCACCTGGGGAATTCGTACTCCTTGTAAACTTACTGGGCCTCTGCTCAGAGCTGCACAGACAGAAATTCAGCCTGGTCCCTGTCCCCAAGACACTGGCAGCGTGTCTCCAAGTCCCATTGAAGGGTATATCGTGATGGTGGTTGGACTTTCAGGACCCACTTCCCCTGAGATTAACCCTCGGGAGGCACCAAGTTGCTAGCCACGGTCTCTACGTGGTGACATGGGCTGGGAAAGCTACCCCTGGCCATGCCCAGTGCACTCTCCACCTCTCTGTGCCCTGCTTCCAAATGGCTTCTGTAGGTTTGGTGAGTTGGGATTCACTGCTGGTTTGGGGGCACATGTGGGTGGGTCTTAGACTTCTGAGCCCCATCGTTACTCCTTTTAGGATAGAACCCCTCTTCTTCTTAGAGGACCGTATCCCTCAGTCTGTGAGGGATCTGCCCAGCCTCAATGGCCTGAGTGTCCCGTGATGTATACAGTGTAATCATGGTTGTAGCTTGGTCAGCTGAGATGTTCCAGTCTCCCTGCCCTGGGTCGGGGATGACCACACAGCCTGGTGGGTACAGGCCAGGTGTCTACTCTGATCTGTTGCGGGGAACACCAGCAAGTGGTGTTTGTGTGGGAAACTCTGCAGCACTGAGAATCATGAAGATGGGACCCTTTGGTGGTGGTGCCACGCTGCCACTTAGAAAGGAGCCATCTAAGAATGAAGAAGCCACAGAGGAAGCAGCATCCAGAGACCAAAAGAAAACCAAGCCACATCTAAAGGCCTACCTGAGGAGTCTCTGTGCGGACAAATTGATCCCTGTGTATTTAAATCAGTTTGAGTTTGGTTTTGCTTCTTCTGATGGGAAGTCTTGACTGATGTTCCCTCAGTGAGCTCTGACCTTTAACCTGCTCGGGAAGTGGCCTGTTTCAAGCTGCAGGCTCCATCCTGTTCAATGCCAGCGCCCACCCTGGGCACCCTGGGCTCTCTTGCCCTGCTGCCACCTGGCTGTTTTGCTGGTGCCCGCTGGTTCACCAGCCCACTGGCAGCCTGCACCTGGAGTGTGGCAACAGGTCCAGCTTCTCCAGTTTGACCCTGTGTGCCTTGCTTTATCCTTGTCTGCTGGCCCTGCCAGCCTGAGGTACTGCCAACTGAGTCCCAACACCTGGGTCCAGCCGTTGTACCAGCCTGGCCCTGCTCCTTAAAACATCAGACTGTACAGACAAACGCTCTGCTTAGTTTTGTTCTATGCCAGTGGGACAGAGGTAGGAGAATGGGCGGCCCCAGCATAGCCTGTGTAAGTACTGTCACTTTTAGGTGCCAAACAACCATTTTATGCACAGAACTTTACAGTTTATACAAGGTATTTCATGCAATGGACCAAATGTGTCCCCCAAATGCTACACTGGGATCTCAACCCCCAGTGTGATGGCATCAGAGGCAGAGCCTCGGGGAGGTGAGTAGGTTACAAGGGTGGAACCTCCAGGAATGAGATTAGTGCCCTCATCAAAGGGCCCCAGAGATCTTCCTCCCTCTTTTTCTATGTGAGGATATAGGAAGACAGCCTGGAAGATGCTGCTCCGTGATCTTGGATGTCCAGCCTCCAGAGCTGTAGGAAATAAATTGTTACTGTTTATCACCCCTCAGTCTCTGGCACCTGGTTGTAGCAGTTGAGGTGACAAAAACATTTCCCACGTATTTTCTCATCTGATCCTGTAGTGAGCCCAGCTGTGCTCCTCTCATATTGCTTGGAAGGATACATTGGTCAGCTTCACATCACTGTAATGAAATACCTGAGCATTTACCTTATACAGAGAAAAGCTTTACTCTGCCGGAGGTTCTAGAGATTCCAGGCCCAGACTGGAGAAGCCCTCAGCTTTGGCCTCTGGTCAGGGCAGCTCATTATGGCCGGAGCGCAGGCAGGGCACACAGCTTACAGCCAGGAAGGAGAAAGAGAAAAGGCCGGCCTCGGCCTCCATGGGTGCCCTTGGGGGTGCACCCTCAGTGACCCAGGGACCTCCTGCCAGGCCTCACCTCTCAAAATGCCCAGCTGACCAAGCCTTTACCATATGAACTTTGGGGGAACACATCTGAACCACAGCAAGGGATGTAGGCCTTTGGGGGTGCCTTGCCCCAGCTGCACTGTGCTTTTGCCACCATGCATGCTGGCCTGGACGCAGGATCCACAGAGCCCTGCTCAACCTAAGGTGACCTCAACCCCCACAGGCTGGTGCCCAGGTTGCCAGCCCATCCTTTACCTCAATGGGGCATTGCTGCGGGGGGAACCCTGGGGCTCATGGCAGGTCCCGCTGAGCTGCTCCCTGCTCTGCTCCTTCCCCTTCCAGCCCTGCCCTCGGTCTCCCCAAAAGCGCTTCCTTCATAAATCACTCTCACGGAACCCTTGTCCTCTGTGTGCTTCAGGCAACGCCTCTAAGGTGATCCCACAGCTGCCCGGGACCTGGATATGGTCATCCCCACCCAAGAGTCGGAGAAGCTGAGGCTCAGAGAGGTTCAGTGACAGCCAGTGAACAATGGGATGGGCTCAAACTCAGCTCTGGTGGACTCCACGACCCAAGCCATGTCACCCACTACTGACACAGTCAGTCCTCAAGCTGGACCTCAAGAGCAGAGCCTGGGACTGGGCGGACGTCCCTGAGACCCATAGTGAGGGGAACAGTGGCAGCCTCAGCCCGCATGTCGTCCTGCCTTCTCCTTGACCTCTGAAAGCCGATGGTGCGCGCCCTAGCATGCTGTGGTCACCTGTTCATCCCGGGAAGACACTCATGAGCAGGAAGTCGCAGCCTGCATGTTCAGCCTGGGACACTGCTGTGACAGTCGATGTCAGAGGGCTGCTTGTTAGAAGGCTGCTCACAGAGGGTCTCTCACAGCCACTTGCAGTCATGTGCTTCAGGAAAACAGACCCAGTGTGGAGAAATCCAGGGAGCTGGGCCCAGCAGGGGGCGCTGTGGCATTAGGAACCAGCAGAGACCCTCTGCAGGCCGAGGGCGAGGAGTCTGGGGGGAGAGGACAGTGTAGGCATGTTGATGGATATGAGAATAGGAGAGTGAAAAGGCAGTGAGACCCGTGACAGGGCAGTGTGGGCAGGTGACAGTGGCATCCCAGGTAAGTCCGTGGGCAGCATCAGTGCTGATGAATCCTCGCTGGCTGCCTGAAGCTGTGTCCGGCTCCCCCACACCTAGATTGAGGGAGCATGGAGCCATGCAGACCTGGAGTTGCCTTCAGAGGGGCATTTGTCAAAGACCACAACTCCCTGTCCCCCTTCCTGCTTTTTCTCCTTTGATTGGAAGAGAGTATGTCTGTCCCACTGTTGATGTTCCAGTTGTGATGTTGAAAGCCCATGCAAACTCCTACTGTGCCCAAGAAACCCTGGGCCATTACATGCATTCCCCTAAATTGCCCCCAGACTGTATGTACCATAAATTATCAGTCCTGAGCTGCAGGAAAACAGATCCAGTGTGGAAAAACCCAGGAAGCTGGGCCCGGCAGGGGGCGCTGTGGCATTAGGAGCCAGCAGAGACCCGTATGGATCACTGGGCCCTCGGCTATCAGACCCATGGCTGCCACTGACCACTTAAGAACTGTGGCGAGGCCCAGAGCCTTGCCCAGCTGCTGCCACATGGGACCACAGGAAAGCTCGCAGAGAGGAAGTTAACAAAGTCCTAAATAAACGTCCAGGCCTTCAGACTGGGGCCAGCTGCTGGACCCCCTGCCAATTCTGTCCTCCAACCTCGTCAGCTCTGGGCAGGGCTGTGTTTTGTTTTAATGAAGTTTTTTTTAAATTGAAATGTGACATAGAGACAAAAAAATGCCCGTGTCCTATGAGCACCATACAGTGAATTTTCCCAGACTCGTGGTGGCCTTGAACCAGGAATGTGGCTGACGACAGAGCATCCCCTAGAGGCCCTGAGCCCTGCCATGCTGCATGAGATTGTGAGACATGTTATGATTGGCTGCCAATAGGCAGCAGCCAAAACTCCTAATTTCTGGTTTTTCTTGAAAAAATGGAAGGATCCACATGGTGGCACCTGGCTGTGCCGTGGAGAGGAGCTGGGCCTGGCAACAGCTGCCGTCCTCAGTGACATGTCCCCACCGTCACCCCAGGTCCCGGGCCTTCACAGGTCAGGCTCTGCACTGGGCCCCACTTTCAAAGGCTCTTTCCTGTCCTATAAGACAGAAGGCTCTGGGGACGCTGGATGCGACCGTCCAGCTCGGTCATTCTCCTCCAGCCCAGAGCCTCGTGCCCTCCCCTGGGCCTGGGTGGGTTTGCATTTATGGAGCTCACTGCCACAAGTGCCCACACACGTAGATTCCATAGCAGGGGCAGGGGGAGGACAGCTGTCATGAGATGAAGAGAAGGGACATTGTGGGTGGGAAGAACATGGGGGAAGACCCGTGACAAACACACACACGTGTGTGCATGCGTACACACACATGCAGTCACACACACACACACACACACACACACACACACACACACAGGTTCTTATGCAGTGTGCCTCCCCTCGCCCGGGGCCTGGAAAGTCAAGGGCCAGGTGGGCAGCCCTATCTGGCTGGTTCTCAGCCCCACACTGCTCCCTCCTGGGCCTAGCGTTTTTCAGTCTCCAGATAGAAAATGTCTCCAAAACTAATTGAATCTGTACTAAACAGATGGGGACTTTCCCTGTCATTATCCTCTAAACAATGCGGTCTAACAGCTGTTCACATATCATCTGCACTGTGTAGGGTATAGGAGGTGTGGCCTACAGATGGGTTAAAGTGTACAGGAGGCTGTGTGTGTGTGTGAGAGAGAGAGAGAGACAGCGAGAGACAGAGAGAGACAGAGTGACAGAGAGAGACAGGAAGACATCGATCTTTAAGGAATTGGTGCATGCAGCTGGCATACCTGGCAAATCGCAGGGTGGCTAGAGGCTGCCAGGCTAAAAATTTTTCTCTGAGTCAATGTTGCTGTCACACCCGACCCAGGCCAGACTCCATCAGCAAACAAGCTGCTTTCAGCAAACAACAGGAACCCAGCCATGGGCCACGCTGTTGTGGTACCCAGAGCAGAAGGCCTGATATGACTCTGCCTCTCCTCTGACCTGGGGCTGATATCTTCCATGATCTCACCCTGTTCCCACAAGGACAAATAAAACTGGCCTTATTACTTAGCACAAAAGCCTGCTGGATGATCATTAACACAGTCGGGCCATCTTCCTTCCAAATTCCCTTCATAGCAGGTTGGAAACTCAGGCGAGACTTCCCTGTAGCACCCCTGAGGATCCCTCCCTCTCTCGGCCCAAGGCTACCTCCATCTCTGTTGTCTCCACCTTGCTGGGGAGGCCCACCTACCTTAGGGAGACTAACTGTCCTAACAGTCTACTGATCTAAGTGTGGGTCCCGTCTGTAAACACCTTCCCAGCAAGTATCTCACCCAACAAACTGTGCCCGGCCGAGCTGGCACCAGAGGAACCAACACAGGGCCCTAGAGGCCACGTCAGATGTAGCTCTCTTTCTGGGTCCTTGGGATGCGTGTGTCCTGGTAAGAGGATGAGACGTATTTTGTCCACAGTTCACAAGTTTGCAGCTCATACCTTTCAGGTGCCAGGTGACCACTTGGACAGCTGACCCCGGGCAGTGGGAGTTAAGGGCCATTGACTGCCATGCCAGCTGGCTCTCTAGCAGTGAGTCCTTCTGTCTTTATTCTTCTGCTGGGAAGGGAGTAGGTTTGCACTCTGGGTTTAAGGAGCATGCGTTTGGAAGTCATGTGTGTGTGTTGGGGTGGTGGTGGCATTACTGACTTGCCTGCAGGTATCAGACTTACAACCTTCTGCTAAGGCCTCCCACCCCCAGCTTGTGTTGGCTCATGTGGCATGGGAGTGACAGGGTTTACGATCACACTGCCCCAGAGCAAGACACAGGAACATCTTAGGCATTCAGTGCGACCGTGTCAGCAGCTGACCTCACCCACGGGAGACAGTCACAGCCTCTAGCGGTCACTGCCTTTCTGGGAGCTCACTGTCAACATCACAGCCCAGTCCTGCAGTAGAGCTTGCTCTTCCCTGCCTTGAAGAGTCAGGCAGGGTCTGCCCTGCTTTAAGGATTTTCAAGGAACACCTGTCTCCCGGACTAGGGATCTGGAGGGGGCAAGAGAAGACAAACTGACCTCAGAAATGGGGGCCAAGACCAGCTCCACTGTTTGTTGTTATAAAGTTTTATTGGAAACATCTGTGCTTGATGTTGTAAATAAAGTTTTATTGGAAAAAAGCCATGTACAAGCAGTCACATACTGTCTCTGGATGTTCAAACACTGCATGGAGGTTGAGAAGTGGTCACAGAGGCTGAGTGCCTGGCAAAAAACAATCGTTTCCTGTCTGGCCCTGAGTTTGCCACCCACTGTAAAAGGCCCCTGTGGGAGCTGTCCTTCCTGAAGAGCAGGTACTGGTGGGACAGCCCCTCCTCCTGACCCTCCTCTCTGTCACATGGGGACCACCTCTGTGGGGAGCTTAGCAGGGGGTCTCTCTGAATGCCCCAGCACAGGAAGGCAGCCCCACATCCATCTGCTTCATCAACGCTCCTCTCCCTTCTTAGCCCTGGGTTGAGAGGGACCGTAGAGTATGGCCTCCATAGCCTCTATGGCTGCATGATTATTGCTATGCAGGGGCATTCAAGGGGACATGGGTGGCTAATACCCAGTACTCCTACTGCCCAGGCTGGGTTCCCTTTGCCTGGATTAAAGGGCATCCTCTCTTCGTTCTCATGAAGATGCCTGTGAACCATGTGACTAGGCCAGTGGCCCACCAGAACTTGACTGTGACTCCCCCCCAGCCCTAACCTCAAAAGAGAGATACACATGTGGTCTCCTAGCATCAGTCTTCACACCTATAAAATGGAAAGCAGGAGCCCTGTTCCAGGCTGAATGAAAGCTCAGCACGATGCCCCCATCTGATCCCTCCAACAACTGTGGAGGTTCAGGGGATGGGTTTCTGGGGCAAGAGAGCTCAGTCACTGGCCCCTGGCAGCCTGTGCAGAATTCCTGGCCTCTGTCTCCCTGCTGGCCCCTGCTGGTCCCCAGGATGGGGAGGGCTGGGGTGACGGCGCCCATGTGACAGCGGGAAGGAGGCCAAGGGAGTCATGCGGAGAGGATTACAGTGATTGCACGCCCATCCCTTCCAGATGCGCGAAGCTGGGGAGGGACTGTGGGCCCTGAGCCAGTGTTTACATGATCGGTTTGCATCCCTGCAGCCAAGTGAAGCAAGCCAGAGGAGGCCAAGCTAATCCCTCTGGCTCTCAGTGCTGTGCCCCCAGTGAGACCATCTTCTACCATAATAAACCACGCTGGGACAGTCACCCCCTGCACACACTTGCCTCAGCTGGCGTGGCCCTCCCCACGTCCTGGGCCAGTGCCCCTCCCATCTGTGGGGTTTCTGTGATGAGCAGCTCCAAGATGACCAGCTCACCCCCGTGTCCAGAACTTTCCTGACTTACATTGAAAGCCCCATGCCCAGGGAAGCTCCTTGGCCTCCAGAAAGTTGCACCGTCAGCGGGGCACAGCCCACCCCAGAGTGAGCACCTCTGTTCCCTGCCTGACACTCTTGTTTCTTAGGGTCCTGCCCTGCTGCAGGGTCCTCACATGGACCCCAATCTTGGGACCTGCTTGCTTCTGGTTTGTCACACCCAGTACTGCTCAAGGCCCTGACTACCCTGCTTTGTTGGGGTTCCTGCTGCTGTGTCCCCTCTATTCTGCACCCCATCCTCCTCTCCCTGTATCCTTGTCTGTCCCTCCTCCCTTCCCCATCAGCTCCAGGAGGTCTGGGCCCTGGTGCTATACTCTGGGCCTTGAATCTGTAGCACCTTCCACTTGGTCTGACGTACAGCTGCCACCCAGAAGTGTGGGAGAAAAGGGAAGGGAGGGAGGACAGGAGGGAAGCCCTGAAGCTACTCGTGTCCCTCTACTTGGGCAGAGGACTTGCTGTGCTGCTCGAGTCTAGCTGGAGCATGGAGGCACCAAAGGGGTCCCCAACAGCTGAAGGGTACCCAGGGGAGTTTCCCAGTGCTCTCTGGAGAGCAGATATTTCCCAGGTTCTTCTGCTGGACACAACCTGTGCTAGAAACTGCTAAGACCACTCGGATTCTGACTGCACGAGATAAACCAGAGAGCACGCACTGGAGTTGTGCCCCGAGGGTGAGCTGCTGCCCCTGCCACCGCAGCCCAAGGTGCCAAGGCCCATCCTTCCCCTTCCCTGGCTGTACAAGCACATTTGTCCTGTGTCCATGGCAATGACCATGGCCTCTTCCTCTTCCCATTCCCACTTGGGATATGAAGACTGTGTGTCCACGGGTGGGAGTGTGGAGATGGAGCCCTCTCAGGGCCTCTGGGCAGGGCTGCTAGGCTCAAACACTGGACAGATGTGGACAGGGGCCTTGTCATCACGCCGGACCACAGGCAGCTCAGGCGCAGCAGCCACCTCCCAACTCGCTAAATCGAGTCTCTCCTCCTTTACGCCATGGATGTTGGGTACTGTGTCCTGGTGATGGAAAAGCTAAGGTAAATAGAGATGGATTCTATTAACAAAGCAGGCATCTGCACAGGGTGTTTCCGAGATTCCCAGGTGTCTGGCTGCATCCGGTCTTGGGACAAACAAGTCTCCCAGAAGGGGCTGCCGAGGCCCAGCAGGGCACTGGTGTGACAGGGTCAGAGACCTAGAAAAGCCGCTCAGGCCATGGTGGAGGAGGAGATGGGAGGGGAAAACTGGACAGACAAGATTCCAAGAGGACAGAGACCTGTGGGGCCTGAGGGCTGCAGAGTCTGTTCCTGGGTTCAAGTCCAGGCTGGATACTAACTGGTAGTCTTAAGCCCCTTTCTTGGGCTGCCAAGGGCAGGTGTGCCAGGTCCTTCTGTGTCCCCCAGTGCTGAGGACCTGCCTGGCTCCTGGTGGCCCTTGGGAACACTGGTGTTGTTTTGGGCTGGGGCCTGGCAGCAGGAAAGAGAGGCCCAGTCCCAGTTCCGGAGCGTGTATGGATCCCACTCTGCCTCTTGCATCCCGATGGACCCAGACCAGTTGTCTGCACCACCCCGTGGTTAATTTCTGCCTGTGACGTGAGAAGAATACCTATCCCTCGGGCTGTCATGCAAACCAAACTTGATTCTGCCGGCCAAGGCTTTGCTGGCAGTGGATGCCTGGTTCTGGCTTGTGTCTTCTTCCCTGACCGGATGCAGAGGTGGAAGAAGCGGATAAGACTCACAAGCTCCAGCCCACATTTCCTAACCCTTTAGTTTTCTCCCAGAACCTGGTGTCAGCCTCGGGAACCCTCGGTGTCAACCACTCTGAATAAACATCTGCCCCTGTTCTGGTCCTGGTGGGTGCTGAGGCAAGGCAAGAGACATTCATTTGAAAGCTCAGGCCTCAGAAGTGGATCTAATTGCAAGATATCTGAAAACTTTTTCCAGCTTGGACCCAGTTGTTCCCACAGCGTGCAGGGCTTCTCACCTCCCAACACTTCTGCTTGGGCTTCCGTTGAATAAATTTTAGAGAGCACCTGCCTGGTACAGACCCGGAGCTCAGCACTGACGGAACAAGAGCGCCCTCTCTCGGTTGCTTTTTCAAAGTGCACTTCCTGACGCCTGCGGTGTGCCTTGCACAGGGTACTAAGCCTGAGGCACCGGGCACCATGCCTGGTTCCTGCCCTGCAGACTACAGCGCCAGGTTCAGACAGCAAGCAGGGAAAATGACCCCGTCTATCACTCCCTCTCCAGAGCCTTCTTTTACACTGAGTGTGCATGATGTTTTCATAGGTACAAAGAAACCACAAGCAATCGTGGAGGGACCCAGGCATCCCAGGTAGGTACCTAGAAAATTAGAAGGAAGCAGATCTTGTGTAAAATCTCTGAACCTCAGACCATACATGCGACACCCAAACGCTAATGTATCCATGCAGTCAGGTTGCTTGAGTGCCAGCTCTGTGCTAAGCAGGGTAGTGGAGCTTCATGCATAAGATGTAATATGGTTTCTCACCACTTCCGTGGTGCAGAGGCTGCAGGATGGCGAATCCGCGGGGACACCATGGCAGTAGTTCCTGATGTGATCACCAAGGAGCAGCTGGAAGCCATTTGCAGAAAACAGCCGTTTTCCCCCAAAGAACCGCTGTTACGACTTCATGAACAATTCAAGGACGCAGTCTCCAGGCAGGGGCATCAGTGTGTTCCGAGGTCCCCTTTCCTGTGCTCCCGAGTCTGTTTGTGTCTTCAGCTGTGGACTAATCAGCCTGGAGTCAACTTAGCCTCCATCTCTGGAACTGTCAGGGTGGCTTCTGGCTTGAATCATGCAGAAAGGGAAACTCACTTTTCCACGAGCTGAATGGCACCCTCGAAACCTATGAGAACCAAATGACTGTGGAGTAAGTACCATGAATAATCTGCTGTCCAAGACTTTAAAGACAGGAGGGGTACGGGGTCATCGGCCTGGTCAGAGACCGTCAGTGGTCACAGAGGTGGCTCCACTGTGACCTGTCATGAGCCCTGCAAGGGCAGCTGCTGACAAGCTGAGACCACAAGCTGACATGTTGGCCACAGTGACTCTGGTGCCCCATGTCACCTCCTGCTGCTCCCAGAAAAATTGCCAGGTGGATCGTGAGGTCGTGACATCTGGAGAGGGAGAAGAGAGGGAATTCGGGGAACAGGGAGGAGAAAGCCTTGGAGGACTGGAGCACAGGGACGGGCCGGGGTCTCCGCCATGAGGTCAGTAAAGAAGCTGTGGGCTTCTAGAGTGAGACTCTCCACGCCTGCGTGCCCATCTTTCTAGCCAGCACAATTAAGACAACGAGAATAGAGGCTTGGTGACAGCAGTGTGTGAATGCCACAGCTGTTCTCCCGTTAAGGGACTGTGTTTATTCTGCCTTGTCTCTCAATGCTCACGAGGTGCTGAAAGAGGCTGGTTTTGGGATGTGCACTGGGAACTATGTGCAGGGCCAGCACTGGTGAGGCTGAGTGAGGAGCCACCTCCACCCCACAGACTTAAGGGGCACCTTTTGGTAGTAATCAGATTGTAGAAAATGCACACTCTTTTCTTTTTTCTTTGGTACCGGGGATTGAACTCATGACCGCATGCTTGTAAGGCACGACTTATCCACTGAGCTAAATCCCAGGCCCCTGCACATGCTTTTCAATGCAATGCCTTTAAAATCCAAATAAATGCGCCAAATGACAAAACAGTAACACTTTAGACGATGCATATAAACATTTAGCACCTTGCCTGGGATGCAGTAAACTCACGTGTCATCCTGTAGCAGCATGGAGCTGGTAACCGGAAGCACCCCACACAGGGTCCTGCTCTGCCCAGAACTCGGGGTGCCCAAGGGAGTTTGCTGCTAGGAAATTCAAAAAAGGGAGCATTTGTTGATGAGAGAGACATTTCCTTTATCTTGTCTTTTTGACTCAGGTTCTGGACCAGCTCTGCCTTAGAGCAGGTGTGGACTCCCTGTCTGCTCAAAGAGAGAATAGCAGGCACGGGAAAGCGGTTCACAGCCACAGCTCAGCTAAAGCCACAGCCAGGAGAAAGCAGTCCCCAGGGCCTCTGGCTTCTCCTCCTCTCCACAGCGGCCTCTTGTTCTGCCTGAGCATAGCCTGAGCTGTTTATTAGGATTACTAGTGTTAATTACAGAACGTTGAAAATAAATACCCCTTCCCCAAAATGTGAGGTGTCAGAAGCGTTCCAGATTTTAGAGTTTTTTTCACTTTGGAATATTTGCATATACAAAATGCTGTGTGTGGGGAGGAGATGCAAGCCAACCCATAAAAGTCATTTATGTTTGAAATACACCTTACACGTATTACCCGTGATGATTCACACAATGTTTTTAGTCATGCGAGGTCAGGTGTGGAATTTTCTGCTTGTGGCTGGCACCATCTCAGCCTTCAGAAATGTTCCAGACTTTAGAGCATTTTGGACTTTAATTTTGGGTTTTAAGGTTAGAAATGCTCCGCTGGACACACAAAAGTAAAGGGTAGCACAGTGGCACGACCATCCTGTGTGTCTATCACAATGATCAATAATCAGCAATGCTGTTGGCTGACCTCGTTCTGCTCACCCCATCTCTTCCCTTTTTACTTTCCCCCGAGTGTTCTGAAGCCATCTGCAGATATTTTATTCTGTTCCTAAATACTTCGGTTTGTGTCTCCAATAGATAAGCCCCAGCCCCAATACAGAAAACATAAAAATAAAAATAAAGCACTGTAAGATCATTTTCATGTGCGGTGAGACTAAAAAGACTTCCTTAGTCCAGAGTTCAAATTTCCCCAACTGTGTCAACGGTGCAGCCTGCCACTTCTGACATTCACAATCAGCCTGGCGTTCTACCCTGAAAGTCACTCATTAACCTTTGCTCTGGTGACTCAGCACCCAACTGTGCTTGCGGAGGTGTTCAGGACAGGCTGAGAAGTTAGTTCCTGCTGACGCCTAGGAGCCAGCCCTGCTCCGGCTGCGTCCATATGGCCCCCACCTCTTCTGCTCTCCCTGTGCCTTGTGCCCTGACTACACTCTGGACATGGGCTTCATCTGGGTTTCACAGTGGCTTCCTAGTAGTCAAGCCAGTGCTCTAAACTAGAGATGATGCACCATAAAGATGTGTGTTTCTGCCTTTCTTTGAAATTATGAAAATCCAGCAGCACTAGGTCAACGGCACCCCCTGGTGTCTACAAGTGAGGGACACAGTGGTCCTTCTTGGGTCTCCACAGCCACTGGCACAGGTCCCGAGAGCTGAGGCTGAGCACCAATGGCCTACTGAGCTCTTGCAGTTGGTTTTCTGTGGTAGGGGGAGTTCTGTGGGCTCTGACCACCACAAAGAGTCTAACCCAGACGTTACTCTGAAAGGGCAGCTTGGTACAAAACGTTTCACTGCTTTGTCATTGTAACAAGTGAGAATGGTGGTGAGATGCAAGTGTACCCAAAAAGAATGGGGTTTGAGTTGTTGTCTCCTGACCGAGGCCCGTTAACCTCCCTGACGCGGTAGCTGTGGCAGCAGAAGCACCCCCCTCTGCTCTTGCAGCAGAGTCCCCTTTCCCTGACTGCAGATTCCCTGGGTCTTCCCCGGCTCATGTTGCAGTCCTGACTCCCCAAACCTCTGAGTGAGACTGCTGGGAGACAGGGCCTTTTACAAAGGTGATTAAGTTAATACACAGCCTTTAGGATGGGCTCTAACCCAGTCTGACCTTACAAGAGAAGGTTGTAGAGCCCACAGAGACCTCAGGGCTGTGTGCACAGTGTCAAACGTAGAAACAGGGAAGGCCAAGGAGAGAGAGGCCTTGGGAAGCTAAGCACGCTGGCACCTTGAACTCAGACTTCTCTAGGCTCTAGAACCCTGAGACGACAAATGTCTCTGTAAACCACCCTGTCTGTGCCACAGCAAACTGATACACATTTCTGGCCTGGAATCCCCACACCAAGTCTTCAGCCTGTGCTTCTACCCTAACCCCTAGACCTGAATATTTAACAACCCACATCCTAGCTGCAAGCAAAACTCTCAAGCCTGAGCAGAGCTTCGGAGCCATGGTGGTGGGAGGAGACTGGGGATTGGACTGTAAAGGGATGCAAGTCAGCCCAGGGTGCCTGGGGGATTCTAAAGTGCTGTGTGGAGGTCTGTAAAGACCATCAGAGATTTTCAAGTGCCATTTCAGGAAGCTAAATCATGCGACTGTTACCTTTCCTTATTAGGAGCGACCAAGCTGCCTTCAGAATGTTCTGTTTTTGGATTTTAATACTCAGTCCTGACAACCAAGTGGAGCTGATCACAATAAACATTTGTGGCATTCAGAGCCTGGAGTCGTTCCACGGCAGTGCAGAAGGGCAGCATGGAGTGAATGCATGATGCTCCAGGCTGCGCAAACATCACTTAGTGTGCAGACTGCCTCGGTGGAAGAGGCCAGGTTGGGGCTCAGGACAGGGTCGGGATGTGGTACACAATTCATAGAGCAGGCCGGGAAAAACCAGCTGAATTTCCTGTGCTTATGGCCAAGACATCATTAGAAGAACACAGTGAACTCAGCCCACAGGACCACGCAGAGGAACAGAAAAGCTGCTACACAGACAGACAGAGTGAGCAAAATAAATGCAAAAAAAGAAAAAAGAAAAGAAACTTCAAATGTGCTTTGAGTTTGGGGATGAAATCTCAGAACTGTGTAAAAAAATTAATACCAAACAAGAGTCCACACATGACATAACAATAACTTTTGCTCTGGATTTTTAAAAACTTTATGAAACACTGTATCTAATAAAACAATGAAATAAATATGTTCAGGATGCCCAGAGAGTCAAAAAAACAAAGGCGTTTTCTAAGAGAAAATGCCAGGGATTTAGCTCAGTGGCATAAGTGTCTGCCTGGCAAGTGTGAGGTTGTGAGTTTGATCCCCAGCCCCACAACCAAGAGAGAATGCAACAGAAATAGGCAGAAATTAAACAAGATGGGTATGAGAAGGGAAAACAAAATCTTAGAGTCCGCTATACAGAGCCAACCTTATATTCTCAAGAAATGCAGTAAAGTTTGTGGGGAAAAAAAAGTTTACTAAACTTTCAATAGAAATTTTTACACAATGAATGACATATGAAAAAATAAAGTTGGCTTTGACTCTGAGTGGTGGTCCTGAAGAAAGGTTGCTGGGAAGTGTGCAATACAATGATGCACGGAGGGAGCCAGGAAGCTGTTCATAAGTTTGATTTGGATTCATGAATTTCAGACTGAGGAATTTATTCCACAGCGGTAGCCAGACAAAAATCAGACTACAGGCACAAACATATTCATGGCTCCCCACGATGGCTAATTCCTAAAAACAAATCGAAAACAGAATGTTTATTATGAAAATAATCCAGTCAAATACAGCACAGCCAGCAAATGCAAGAATATAAACAATTACAACAGCACAAAAGCACTTCTAAGGATTAATGACAAAAAGATTCATGTTGAAAATGGATTTTGCTTTCTGGCCACAGTGAAGTCACTATGCCCACCTCATCTGCCCACCCTAAATAACTGTCAACGAGACAAAACACAAGAGGCGGCTACTTTCTAGTACTGGGTGAGGCGCAGGGCGAGAGGGCCAGCTCCGAAAGAAGGGAAACTCACAGGGTGTGCCTCATTATACCCCTGACCCTCCGTGAGGACAGTTTCCCGGCTGTGACGCCACAAGCTGGAGTCTGAACAGACCTTGTAATTCCCCTCCTCTGAGGAAGCAAAGGCCAGATCAGAGGGAAGCGGAAATGATCTCATTCATGAGCCAGCACATCAGAGAGGAGGGAGCCAGGTACAGGGGTGGGCGGGCACAGATTGGGGTCCTCACAAGTCCTTAGGACATTTCCAGGTCGTGACTGAGGGCAGAATAAGTTACTTGAGGTTGGATGATTCCACCCACATTCCAAGAACACTAAAGGGCATCCTGTGGAAATCTACTGCTAACTAATTCAGTAACTCACCAAACATGAAATTAACAGAATTGATGTATGCAGACCTAGATAATCTGGAGTTCAATGTCACAGAATTTAAAACAGTTATAAAAACAGTTTCACAAAGAAAACTTGAGACGTAAGTGGTTTTAGTAGTGAATTCTGCTAAAAAAATTAAAGAAGTAAATAAGATCAATATTGTATAAACCTTTCTATAACTTAGAGAAAGGATGATCATTTCTCAACTTGTTTTATGGAGCTAACATTACCCTCAGCTCAATAAACAGATGTTTCCAGAAAAGTACAAACCAATATTGCTTGTGAATATAGGGCCACATGACCTCAAAATTTCAATTCAGTAACAGTTCAATCCAGCAACACATGAAGAAGTGTATCACCTCTTGAATGAGTGGGCTTTACCCTAGAAAATCAACTTTCATTTAATATTTAAAAATCAGCAAAGACGCACTGATGAACACTTTAGTAGTTTCATAAAAAGTTAAACATAAGACTATCATACAGCTGAACAGTTTCATTGCTATCTATTGAACGCAAATGTAAGCACATTTGCAAAAACTTGTGCATGAGCATTCATCACAGCATTATGCATAAAGTCCGAAACTGAAAACAACCTAAATGTCCCCCAAGTGGTAAACAGAAAAAGCATAGTATTCAGCAGTAAAAAAGGGAAAAAGTACTGTTAGACACTACACCTTGAGAACAGTATGCTACATGAAGGCAGCAGACACAAGAGCTACGTTCTAGATGATTATACTTATAGATAAAAAGTCCAGATAAGACAAAAGAACTGGATTAGTTATTGCCTTAGAGTGTAGAGTAGGATAAGAATTAATTGAGATGGGCACAAAGGAACTTATTTGGGGAAGGAAGATATTCTAAAACTAATTTACAGTGGTGCACAGAAAGTTAAGAAAAACCATCTTATTGTACACTTGAAAAGGCTCAGTCTTATGGTAAGTAAAGCATGCTTCAGTAAAGTCATTTTTAGTGTTAGGTATAATGATGCATAGCTATAATGCCAGCACTCTCGAGTCTGGGGCAGGAGGGTCAAGAATTTGAGGCCACGCCAGCCTATATAATGAGTTTAAGGCCATGCTGTGCACACAGTAAGACCCTATCTCAACAACAACACAGCAACAGAAGTTATTTTTAAAAAGCAATCAGTGTAACCAACTGCTTTAATAGAATGGAGACAAAAAGATGGGATCACCTTAGTAGATGCAGAAAAAGCATCTCACAAATTTTAGCAACCATTTTGTGATTTTAAAAAAAAGTCTTATCAGAACCCACCTGAAGAACAAAACAAAAATCTTCCTCATATTAATAAAATGCATCTATGAAAATTCTACAACATCATATATGATTGTAAAGGGAAGATGTGCCCCCAAAATCTGGAATTAATCAAAGATTTCTGCTTTCACCAACTCTGCTCAGTATTTTACTGGAAGTTTTAATGAGTACAAAAAGGTAATCAGAAGAATTAAAAGCAGAAAGTCTGAAAATATAAATGTAAAATTGTGTCTAGTCAAAAATGATGTGATTATACATTTATACATAAAAGATTCTGAGGACTCTATGTAATGTCTAACAGAGTAAATAAATTTAGAAATGTCACACTCTAAAAGGGCAATATCTCAAAATCTGTTGTATTTCTATATTCTAACATTGAATAATTGGAAAATAAATTTTAAAAACAATATAGCAGCAACATTTAAAATACTTAGGATCAAATGCAACAAAATGCATGAAAGACTATACAGAAGGCAACACTTCACTGAAAAAAGATGAGAGAAATGTTGTATTTTTATCTTCTTTTATATAAAAAGATATGCCTTGAATAAGAAGGTAGTATCATTAATGTGTCCAGTAACCCAAAACTGTTCTACAGATTTGGCTCAGCATCCCAAATGCATCCAACAGGGACAGAAACTGATAGAGAAACTGATAAGCTTAATTTAAATTTATATCCATATGTCAATGACCTGGGATAGACAACCCATTTTCTTTTTTTTCCAACTCCATTTAATCTCAAAGGCAAAAAAGAAGAAGAGATAGCAGCTGCCTGCAGGGAGGAGTGAGTTGGGCCGAGCCACGGGACCCTGTTCCAGCCTTGCCGACCACCCCACCCGGAGGGCACATGGCAGCTGCCCCATCTGAAGGAGGGAACTGGGCCAAGCCGTGGGAAACTGCTCTGACCTTGCCTGTGACCTTCTTTCGGCCTAGAGAGCACCAGCACTAATGCCACCACCTGGAGGAGGGAGCAGCCCTGCTGAGGAGGTTTGAGGCCTACCTAGGCCATAGGGGGACACTCTATCAGCCTGGGGAGCTTTGCCATCCAAGGAGCTGGATGGATACACAACATCCAATCCCTGGGAGAGTATGAGACCCTTGCTTTAGGGTGTTGGGGGCCTGCTGGGCTTGCAGCCATACTAGATTGGGCTTAGCAGGATTTGGGATTGCCTGGACCACACCAGGTGGCCTTCTTTCCCTCAGGGAAGCTTTGCTGCCACAGTGGGGAGCTGTGTAGCTTGAGGAGGCTTTAGGTCTACCTGAGAGGAGCCGGGCAACCTTCTCTTAATCTGGGGACTTCTCTGCCCAAGGAGGGAGCTATACTACCAGAGGAGTCCCAGGAGTCCAGGACATAAGAGACAATTTCCAACATGCCCAGGGGAAGGTTGGAACAACACTTGAAGCTCGGAAATATAGGAAAATGACAAAACGAATGACCAAAATGCAATCTCAAACATCCAGCCCATCCCAAGAAAGCTTCGGAGCCATGTATATAGAAGAAAATACATGTCATATGCCTGAAATATCTGAAATAATTGTAACCAAAATAAAGAAGCAATTCTGGGAAGCCTTAAAGGAATTCAAACTAGAAATAATCTCTCAGGTAAAAGAAGAAATGATAAAAGAAATGAAGGAGATGCTGAACATATCTAAAGAAGACACTGTTAAAAAATTGGAGGAACTAAACAATAAAATAGAATCCCTGGATGAGCAATATAAGAAACAAACAGAATATATAAAGCAGATGCAAAGAGATATACAAGAAACCAAAAACTCCATCAAAAGCTGTAAAAACCGCCTCAATGACTGTGAAGATAGAATTTCAGACCTTGAAGACAAGATTGCAGCCAGTGAACAGGAAAGGAAAGATCTTTTAAAAATAATAAGAAATCAGGAAATAACAATTCAACACCTACAAGATGATGCAAAGAAAAACAACATAAGGTTAATAGGTATAAATGAAAAAGAAGGGGACAACACAAATGATATAAAGAGACTATTTACTGAAGTAATAGCTGAAAATTTCGCAAACATGAGATTGGAAACTGATATCAAGATCAATGAAGCATATAGAACTCCAAATAGCCATAATCAAAATAAAACTATACCCAGACATATAATAATCGCCATCCCAGAAATTGAACAAAAGAATAGAATATTAAAAGCTGTCAGAGAGAAAAGACAGATCACCTATAAAGGAAAACCTATCAGAATCACAGCAGACTTCTCAGCACAAACAATAAAGTCAAGAAGAGCATGGAGTGAAGTATTTCAGATCCTAAAGGAAAATGATTTCCAACCTAGATTGATGCATCCTGCAAAACTTTCCTTCAAAATGGGTGGAGAAATAAGATACTTTCATGACAAAGAACAGCTGAAGAACTTCATGATCACCAAGCCAACCCCACAAAGAATACTGAAAGACAGCTAGATACATTAAGGAAAAAACCACTAAACAAAGCAGACAATTAAACAGAACAGAAAGATAAAGATGCAACAGCAGAAAGATAACATGTCAACAATAAACCAATATATAACAGTTATAGCCATTAATGTAAATGGTCTCAATGCACCAATTAAAAGATACAGACTGGCAGAATGGATCAAGAAACAAAATCCAACCATATGCTGTCCACAAGAAACCCATCTAACCCAAAAGGATACTCACAGAATGAAAGTCAAAGGATGGAAAACAATACTTCATGCAACAGGAACCCCCAAAAAAGCGGGGGTAGCTATTCTGTTTGCAGACAATGTGAACTTCAAACCAATAATGATCAGAAGGGATAAAGAAGGTCACTACATACTGGTTAGGGGAAAACTTCAAGAGGAAGAGATAACTATCTTAAATATATATGCACCAAATTCCAGAGCACTCAGTTATATAAAACAAGTATTAACAGAAATGAAAAACCAAATTAGCAGTAATACAATTATAACAGGAGATCTTAACACACCATTGACACCAATGGACAGATCAACCAGACAGAAAATCAGCAAAGAAATAAAAGAACTGAATCACACCTGTGAACAAATGGACTTGATAGACATATACAGAGTATTCCACCCAACAACAACAGAATACACATTCTTCTCAGCAGTACATGGGTCATTCTCTAAAATAGACCATATATTAACTCACAGAACATATTTAAATAAATGCAAAAGAGTTGAAATTATCCCTTTGCATGCTATCGAATCATAGCACTATGAAATTAGAAATTAATGATAAAAGATACTGCAAAAATCCCACAAACACATGGAAACTAAATAACATACTCTTCAGTAATCAGTGGGTCACAGAGGAAATTAAGGAGCAAATTAAACAATACCTACAAACAAATGGAAACACAAATGCAACTTACTGGAATCTGTGGGATGCAATGAAAACTGTCCTCAGAGAAAAATTTATTGCACTGAGTTCCCACATCAGGAAAACAGAACGAATACAAATAAATAACCTGATGTTACACCTCAAACATCTAGTAAAAGAAGAGCAAGTCAACCCCAAAGCCAAAAGAAGAGAGGAAATTATAAAAATCAGAGCAGAAATCAGTGCAATAGAGACTAAGAAAACAATTTAAAAAAATCAATGAATCAAAGAGTTGGTTCTTAGAATAAATAAAATTGATAAACCCCTAGCCAACCTTATTTTTAAAAGGTAAGAAAAAGCACGAATTCATGCAATAAGGACTGAAAAAGGTGAAATCACTACATACCCTATAGAAATACAGAAGATCATCAACACCTATTTTGAAAACCTCTACTCTCAAAGGTTTGATAACATAGAGGAACTAGACAGATTCCTAGAAGCATATGAAGTACCAAAGCTAGATCAAGAGGATGTAAAACTGCTGAATAACCCAATTTCTATTAATGAAACTGAAAACATAATTAAGTCCTTACCTACAAAGAAGAGCCCAGGCCCAGACGGATTCATTGCAGAATTCTACAAGAAATACAAAGAAGACCTAATGCCAACACTCCTTAAACTCTTCAGTGAAATTGAAAGGGAAGCAATCCTTCCTAAATCGTTCCTAGAAGCAAATATTACTCTAGTACCAAAACCTGAGATGGACCCAACTGAAAAAGAGAACTACAGACCAATCTCCATAATGAACATAGATACAAAAATCCTCAATAAAATATTGGCAAATAGGATGCAGCAAATCATCAAGAAGATCATACACCATGACCCAGTGGGATTCATCCCTGGCATGCAGGGATGGTTCAACATACGGAAATCAATAAATGTAATGCAGCGTATCAATAAAGCCAAAAATAAGAATCACATGATCATTTCTATAGATGCAGAAAAAGCTTTTGATAAGGTCCAACATTCATTTATGATAAGAACCTTGCAGAAAATTGGAATAGATGGTCTTTACCTCAATAGAATAAAGGCCATTTATGACAAACCAACAGCCAGTATCATACTAAATGACCAAAAATTGAAGGCCTTTGCTTTAAAATCAGTCACAAGAAAAGGATGTCCCTTATCACCACTCCTATTTAATATAGTACTGGAAATACTAGCCAGAGCAATTAGACAAGAGAGTGAAATAAAAGGCGTAAAGATAGGAAAAGAAGAGGTTAAATTATCATTGTTTGCAGATGACATGATACTCTACATAGAAGACTCCCTAAACTCCATTGAAAGACTCTTAGATATATAAATAAATTCAGCAATGTGCCTGGGTACAAAATCAACACTCAAAAATCAATAGCATTCCTATACACTAACAACAAAATCACAGAGATGGAAATAAGAGAAACCACACCCTTCATGCTAGCAATAAAAAAAATGAAATATTTAGGAATTACTCTCATGAAAGAAGTGGAAGATCTATATAGGGAAAATTATAATACACTGAAAAAGAAAATTGAAGATGATCTCAGAAAATGGAAAGACATCCCTTGTTCATGGATAGGAAGAATAAATATTGTGAAAATGGCCATTCTTCCAAAACTGTTATACAGATTTAATGCAATCCCGACAAAAATACCATCAACATACCTCATAGACCTCGAGAAATGACTCCTAAAATTCATCTGGAACCAGAAGAGACCTAGAATAGCAAGGACAGTTCTCAGCAACAAAGGCAAGGCAGGAGGCATCACAATCCCTGACTTGAAGTTATACTACAAAACAACCATAGTAAAATCAACATGGTACTGGCACCAAAACAGATCCGAAGATCAGTGGAATAGATTAGAAGATACAACCACAACTACAAACACACTCAACCACCTTATCTTTGATAAAGGGGTCAACTTGTTCACTGGAAGAACGACAGTCTCTTTAATAAATGGTGCTGGAAAAACTGGCTCTCCATGTGCCGAAAACTAAAACTAGACCCATGCCTATCACAATGTACTAAAATAAAATCTAAATTGATCAAATATCTAAATATTAAAACAGAAACACTAAATCTATTGGAAGACAAATTGGATAAAAACCTTGAAGACATAGGGGTAGGTAGAGAATTCATGAACAGGACTCAAACCACACGGGAAATACTTCCCAGAGTCAATAAATGGGATCACCTCTTATTAAAAAGTTTCTGCACGTCAAAAGAAATCTCCAGCATAGTGAAAAGAAAACCCACAAACTGGGAAAAAATCTTAGTGAACTGTCCCTCAGACAAAGGATTTCTGTCTAAAACATATAAAGAATTAAAAAGAAGTCAGACCCCCAAAATTCAAAGACCCAATCCAAAAATGGGCATCTGAGGTGAATACACAATTCTCTGATGAAGAAATACAAACGGCAAATAAATACATGAAAAAGTGTTCATCATCATTAGTCATTAGAGAAATGCAAATTAAAACACACTGAAATTTCATCTCACTCCTGAAAGAATGGCCAGGATCAAGAAAACCACCAACAAATGCTGGAGAGGCTGTGGGGAAAAAGGAACTCTCCTGCACTGTTGGTGGGAGTGTAGACTGGTACAACCTTTGTGGAGGTCAGGCTGGAGATTTTTCAGAAAGCTGGGATTGGAAGCCCCATTTGACCCAGCTATTCCACTTCTAGGCATATTCCCAGAAGAACTGAAAGCATCATACCACAGTGATATATGTGCACCCATGTTTATAGCAGCACAATTTGTAATCGCCTGATCTTGGAAACAACCTAAGTGTCCATCAACTGAGGAATGGATAAAAAAGTTGTGGTATTTTTATACAATGGAGTACTACTCAGCTATAAAGAATTATCACATTGAGATATTTATAAATAAATGGGTGCAGCTTGAGACCATACTCATTAGTGAAATAAATCAAACTCACATGTATAAATACCGAATGGTTTCCCTAGTGTAAGAAATGATAAGAATACATAAAAGTATGTGGTAATCATGATTCCCAATCATATTGGTTTGAAGCCTTATAATGTTTTCACTTATTAATTGGAATAGTTTTATTCTGGGGTATTTGATTTTATTGTCTGTGATGGTACGAATAGCTATTTTGAAGAAAACAAGGTGTTATAATAGCTAGTGCTGACTTAATATCATCTTGTTTTGAAGTCCCATCAAGCTGTTGTCTGTTCCCATTGGTTTTAACATGTTGTATCTTACTATATTTTATTTTCTGCGATAGTCTAAACAAAATTTTTATAGGCAAAGAGGTAATATAGAAACCATTGTTTGTTTTCTGTTAGCTGGTTCTAAATACCCTGTAATTCTTTCATGCTCTTGAATGGCTTCACACTGTCTTGATATGTTTGATGTTATAGAATACAAAGTTATACTCAAATAATTCAAGGAAAGAGACACTATGGTGACTACCATTATGTCAGGTTATCTGGTGGTGAAGCACAATGATGCTTAAATTGTTCGGTTCTGACCTGTGTTGTTCTGTTACTATGTCCTCTTTTATCTCAATCTCTCCCTTTTTTCCTTTTTTAAAGAAATTAATTTTTTTCTTATTTTTTAAAAAAACCAAAAACTAAATTAAAAAATAGCGGGATATATTATGGTAACTTTTTGTTTTCCTATTAACCTGATTTGAACCCCAGTATTGCTCTCCCCATCTTGTCATGACTGATTTTACTATATTCTATTTTGTTTGATCGTATCAAGTTTGAGGGTATAGGCAACCACTTTGAAGGCAATAAGATTCACTATGATGCCCATTATGGTTTGACTATTATCTTCTTTTGAAGTCCCGTAAGGTCTCCGTGTAGGTTTTATTGATCTTGTTCTGTACTGTTTTGTTCAATTCTATTACACCTGATGATGTAGGCACCTCTTTTTATGATAGCAAGAGGCATAATGGTAACCATTTTTGATCATCTTGTATTCTGTTTTTGCATCATGTATTATGTCCATCCTTCTGTTCTAACTGACTCTGTTTTGCTTTGTCACATTTGTTTTTTTTTTTCTTTTTCTCTTCAAAAAAAGTTATAAAAACTGTGGGAGTAATAAAACCCAAAAAGTGTAAATGTTATTGTAAAAAAGAGAGAAAAAGAAAGTGGTCTAAAGGATATAACTGCATGTATATTTAAGTGTGTAGGACAGAAAACCATATTATGGAGTTTTTGTTGGATCATTGAACAGAACTGTCTGCAATCTCACTGTATGAATGTCCACTTTGTATGCTTTAATTTTGTAATTTGGATAACTGTTTCTAAGATGACAATATGTAATCTATTAACTTGAGGTTTCTTATTGTATATTTTTTTCTTGAAATTATGTATTACTTGTACCCTTTTACTGCTTTGTTTTGCTTTTTCTATTTAAATAAAAAAGAAGAAGAAGAAGAAGAAGAAGAAGAAGAAGAAGAAGAAGAAGAAGAAGAAGAAGAAGAAGAAGAAGAAGAAGAAGAAACAACTACAACAAAATTTCAGAACACCTTAATTGGGAACAACAATGATACACACATTGCACATTGTCATCCCCAGATCATTCACCCAGAGCACAAGACAGCTGCATTCAATTGTATGAACAACACCAACACAGACCTTTTTCTTCAGTGAACTCAGAAAAATCAGTAGTGTAACTATCTTAACTATCTTTTGTATGGTTTCTTTAAGCTTCTCACACTTGTGAGACAATCAGATATTTACACATGCATGTCTGATTTATTTCACTTATGCGTATTGTCTCAACTTGCATCCATTTACCTATAGAAGTCTCAAGTTTATCCTTCTTTTTGGCTGAGTAGTACTCCATTGTATAAAAATACCACATCTTTTTTTATCCATTCCTCAGCTGATGGGCATTTAGGTTGTTTCCAAGATCTGACTATTACAAATTGGGCTGCTATGAACATGGCTGCACATATATTGCTGTGAGTGATGTTTTTAATTCTTCTGGGAAGCTACTAAGAAAGGCAATAGCTGGGTCAAATTAAACCTCCAATCCTAGTTTTTTGAGGAGTTTCCACACTGATTTCGAGTGTTTGCATCATTCTACACTCCCACCAACAGTGGAGAAGGATTTCTCTTTCCCCACAACCCCTGCAGTATTTGTTATCGGTTGATTACTTGGTAATAGTCATTCTTTCCAGAGTGAGTTGAAATCTCAGTGTTGTTTTAATTTGCATCTCTTAAATGACCAATGATGTTGAACATTTTTTCATGTATTTATTTTCCATTTGTATTTCTTCATCTGAGAAGTGGGTCTTCATCTCAGATGCCCATTTTTGGATTGGATTCGTAAACTTAGGAGGACTGAATTTTTTGCGTTTTTATATAGTCTCAACAGTAATCCCTTTTCTGAGGAACTGTTGGCAAATATTTTCTCCCACAGTGTGGGCTGTCTCCTCACTGTGCTGGTGATTTCTCTGGCTGTGCTAAAGCTTTTCAGTAGGGTGAGATCCTACTTGTTGACTCTGTGCAATCTGGGTTTGGTTCATAAAGTCTTTGCCTACACCAATGTCTTTAAGAATTTTCTCTTTTAGCAGATTTATGTATCTATTTTAATATTAAGATCTTTGATCCATTCTGATTTTAGCTTAGTACGTGGTGAAAGATATTGATCCAGTTTTAATCTTTGGCACGTGTAGATGAAGTTTTTCCAACACCATTTATTAAACAGGCTGTCTTTCTTCCAAGAAATTTATTTGGCATCTTTGTCAATGATAAGGTGGTTTAGTGTGTCTGGATTTGTTTCTGAATCTTCTAACCTATTACATTGATCTTTGGGTCTGCTTTTATTTTTGTTTTTGCCAGTATCACATTGTTCTTATCATAGTAGCTTTGTAATATAATTTCAAGTCTAGGACTGTGATATTACCTGTCTTGTCTTTGTTGCCTACGATTGCCTTTGCTATTCTAGGTCTCTTCTAGTTCCAGATGGATTTTAGGATTGTTTTCTCTAATTCTGTGAGACATGCTATTGGAATTTTGATTGGGATTGCATTGAATCTGTGTAACAATTTTGGAAGTATGGCCGTTTTCACTGTATTTCTTCTTCCTACCCTAAATCATGGGATCTCTCTCCATTTTCTAACGTCCTCTTCAGTCTCCTCTTTCAGAGTGATGTAGTTTTCAGTGTAGAGGTCTCTTACATCCTTTGTTAGATTGATTCCTAGATATTTCATTTTAGGGATGCTGTCGTAAAAGGCATTGTTTCTCTGATTTCTCTCTCAATGACTTTGTTATTCATGTATTGGAAGCCTATTGATTTTCAGTGTTGACTTTTAACCAGCCATGTTACTGAATTTGCTTATTAAATCTAGAAATCTTTTGGTAGAGTTTTTGGGGTCTTCTAAGTAGGTTATTACATCATCTGCAAATAACAGTGGTTTAACTTCTTCCTTTCCTATCTTTCTTCCTTTTATTTATTTCTCTAATTCCTCTGGCTAAAATTTCTAGGATTATGTTGAATAAGAGTGGAGACAGTGGATATCCCTGTCTTGTTCCTGATTTTAGAGTAAAAGCTTTCAGTTTTTGTCCATTTAGTATGACGGTAGCTGCTCATTTGTCATAGATGGCTTTTATCAGATTGAGATAAAGCCCATCTATTCCAATTTTTGTAGTTTTTTAAAATCATGAATCAGTGCTGGGCTTTGTCAAAAGCTTTTTCTGTATCTATTTAGATGATCATATTATTTTTACCTGTGGTGCTGTTAATACAGTATATTACATTTTATTTATGTATGTTAAATCATCCCTGCATCCCTGGGATGAACTCCACTTGATCATGGTGTAAAATCTTCTTAACGATTTGTTGCAGTCTGTTTGCCAGTATCTTATTGAGAATTTTTACATCAATGTTCATTAGGGAGACTGGTGTGTAATTCTTTTTATTGGTTGAGTCCTTCTCTGGTTTTTGTATCAGGATAATGCTTGCATCAGGAATGAATTTGCAAGTATTGCTTCTAATTCAATTTCATTAAAAGAGTCTGAGAAGTAGTGGTGTTAGTGGTCTTCACCAAATGTCTTGTAGAATTAAGTGGTGAATCTGTAAAGGCCTGGGCATATCTTTTGTGATAGATTTTTAATTACATCTTCAATTTCATTTATTTATATTGGGTTATTTAGGATTTTTATATCTTCTTGATTCAGCTTTGGTAATTCATATGTGTTTAGGAATCTGTCCATTTCTTCTGTATTTTTCAACTTGTTGAAATAGGTTTTCAAAGTGAGTATATGTCGGTGTCACTCCCGGCCGGCAGGAAGGACACACAACAAAGTCTGGCAGTGGACAACCTTTTATTTTCCTTCTCCGTACAGCCTGCCCTGGGATCGCTCCCAGCCGAAGCCTCCTCTGGTCCGCTCCCCGCGGCTCCTTCCATGCTTCGCTCCGAAGCCTCTACCGGTCCGCTCTCCGCGGCTCCTTCCGGGCTTCTACTTCCCCCCAGGGGTGGCACCAGTATATATACGGATACAGTGTCCAATCATATTAAAGTAAGCAAGGCAAGCTGATTGGCTAACATATTATTGAGCGGGTTGTTTACGCGGTAAGCAGGAAACTAACGTGCTCGATGGGAGGGGTAATCTAACTCAGGCTTTACTCTTTACCACAGGCCGCATGATCGCTATATGCGGCGGCTCGGCAATGTGGTGGCTCCCAACAAGTATAGATAATTTTTCAGGATTTTACAGTGTCTGTTGTGATTTCACTATTTTCATTTCTAATTGCATGGATTTGAGTCTTTTCTTAATGCTTTTAAATAAGGTTGACTAAGGATTTGTCAATTTTATTTATCCTTTCAAAGAGCCAACTCTTTGATTCATTGGTTCTTTTACTGTTTTTTTTTTTTTTAGTCTTAGTGTGATAATTTCTGCTTTGATCTTTATATTCTCTGCCCTTGTAAGAGTTTTTGATTTAGCCTGCTCTTCTCTTTCTAAAAGTTTGAGGCTCACCATTAAGTTGTTTATATTTGGTTGCTCTGTTTTCCTGATATGAGTATTTAGTGCTATAAATTTCCCTCTTAGGACTGTTTTCATTGTCCCAAAAGTTCTGGTATGTTGCACTGTCAATATCATTAACTAGTAAAAATTGTCTAATTTCTTCTGCGATCCATTGGTTGTTCAGTAGGGTGCCATTTAATTTCCAAGTGTTTATGAAGTTCTTATGGTTTCCTCTGGCATAGATTTCCAATTTCATTGCACTGTGCTCTGATAGTATGCATGGGATAATTTCAGTTCTTTTGCATTTACTTAAGCATGTTCTATGGCCCAGTATGTGGTCTGTTTTGGAGAATGCCCTGTGTGCAGCTGAGAAAGGTGTGTATTCTGATGTTGTGGGGTGGAACAGTCTATAGACATCTACGAGGTCCATTTGTTCAAAAGTTTGATTTAATTCTAATATCTCATTATTTTTTTATGTAGTTGATCTGTCTTTTTGTGACAGTGGGATATTGACATCTCCCAATACAATTGTATTAGGTCTTATTTGATTTTTTTATGTCTGTTAGTAATTGTTTTATATAGCTGGGTGCACTGGTATTTGCTGCATATGTATTTATGATTGTTATCTCTTCTTCTTGGATTGTTCCCTTTACAAGGATGTAGCAATGTCTTTCATTACTTGATGAGTTGTGGTTTAAAATTCACTTTGTTTTCCAATAGAAGAGCTATTCCTGCTTTTTTCTGGGTTCTTGTCGCATGGAGTATTGTTTTCTATCCTTTGATTTTCAGCCTATGAGTTTCTTTTTGAATTAAATGTGTTTCTTGTATGGAGCATATTGTTGGATCTTGCTTCTTGATCCATTCTACCAGTCTGTAACTTTTGACTGGTGAATTGAGACCATTAACATTGATGATTATAACTGATATATATTGACTTATCCTTGTCCTGTTCTTTTCCTGTTGTTGGGTCCCCACTTTTCTCCTTCCAATTGTTTGCCTTCCCTTGTGGATTCCTTCTTTTGGGGTTCATGGAGCTGTAGTCCTTATTATCTCTTTCTAGAATGTCCTTCAGAACACTTTGGAGTGCTGGTTTGTGGTCATTAACTTCCTCAGCTGTTCTTTGTCCTGGAACTATCTAATTTCTCTATCAATTTTGAGAGCTAGATTTGTGGGGTATTTCAGTCTAGATTGAAAATTGTTTTCCTTTAGAACTTAGAGTACTTCATTCCAAGTTTTCCTTGACTTGAGAGTTTATGGAGAGAATTCCGCTGCAATTCTGATGAGTTTTCCTTTATAGCGATGTGTTTTTTTTTTTCTCTAACAGCTTTTGGAGTTCTATTCTTGTGTTGAATTTCTGGACTCTTGACTATGATCCACTTGGCTGCAGAGTTTTTTTAATCATTGCTAATTGGAGTTCCATATGACTCATTTGTGTGTATGTCAAATTCTCTTGCTCTACAGGAAAGTTTTCTGTCATGATGTCTGTGAACATTTTTTTAATGTTATTTGTGGTATCTCTTGCTTGTTCATTGACTCCAATTAATCTTAAATTATTCTTCTTTGTCTCATCTAGTAGCTGCAGGATTGATTTTTCAAGTTTTGCTAGTTTTGAGAAATCTGGCTTCATCTGCTTCAAATATTTTCAAGGAGTTTTTATTCTCCTGGGTATCTGCTTGAATCTGCTTTGTGGATTCAATTTTTTTCCTATGCTGAGCTTCCGTAATTTGCTTAAGCTCATCTACTCTTTTGTCTGTGTCTACTCTAACATTGCCAAGCATGGTATGTATTTTAGTAATCTATATAGTTATCTGAGAGATTACTTCTGATTTCATTTTTTTTCCAGAGCCTCATTCAATTGCTTTGCTGTTTTTACTTCAGAGAGACCTGGTGCAGAGCTTTCAGATTGTCCTACATCGTTGCCTTGTTGATTGGCTCTTTGGTGAACTGGATGCCTGAGGTTGAATTTTGCTAAAATGCCTTCTCATTTTATTTTCTCTTTGTTTTTAAGCTTAATTCCTGGGATGATGCTTGTAAACTGCCTATGGTAGGTTGCTTTATTGGTAGTATTTAGGACCCTTAAGTGATGATTTCTTCTCTAAAGCATCTTCCAGGTGTAGCTGGTTTTTGGGTCTGGAATATGTTGGAAGATCTTACCTCTTCAGTTTGTGGGTGATGAGAAATTGTTGCTTGTTTGGCCTTCTCCCTGGTTCTTTGGCACTGTGCCACAGTATTTTCTGTGAGCTTTAATCTCAGTCATGAATTATCAGGACCAACAGCTATTTAGAACAATTATATTAATTTTGGCTATAGTGTTACCAATTGCATGAAACACAACCTAGACAACAACAAACTGAGCTGGCCCTTAATTTGCCATTTTTAATGGTACGAACTAGATTTGTGATATATAACAAAATGTAAAACAAACCAGATAATTATATGCAATGTATAAGTCCATGACGTGTCAATTTTGCCCTCAGGGTTAAAATTTAAAATGAATTAAGGAGAAAATAGAAGAAGGAAGAAGATAAAGAGGTTAGAAGTGAGACTGGAGGACAATGGGGGATCACATCAACTTGGGGAAACTGGTGCAGAAGACTGAAGGAAAAGAGAGAAAATGATATCACTGAGTTTTATTGGATCATTGAACAGAACTGTTTGCAGTCTCACTATTGGAATGTCCACTTTACAAGCTTTAACTTTGTGACTTGAACAATTATTTCTAAGATAACAATATGTAATCCATTAACTAGTGATTTCCTACTGTTTATTTTTTTCTGTAAATCTGTATAACTTGTACCCTTTCTCTGCTTTTTTTTCTCCTTAAATAAAATTTTAAAAAAAAGAGAGATAAAAGGAAGAACAGAATGGAACTATACCCACAAAGAGATTAGGCACCACTTCCACAGTCATAAATAAACAATGAAGGAGAAAGAGAAAAAAAAAAAAACTCCAACAAATAAATAAATAAATAAAAATGAAAAAGAAAACAGTCTACCTGCAGGAATCTCTCTGGGTTCACTAGTAGACAGTCTGTGGTGATAGAGTCCTGAATCAAGGCGATCTATCCCAGCAAGCTAGCAGTTGCTTTATGGAAGAACAGTGGGTAATCCCAGCAGGTAGCCCTGAGACCACACTCATTGGGCTCACCACAATCCAAGCAGTTTCCACCGGTCTGCACCCAGCTAGGGGCTGCTGGGGGAAGCCTAAAGCAATTCTGGGTCCTGGGCTTATCTGGCCCAACTCCAAAATGGCTCCCAGCTAACTCTCTCCCTGGGAGAGGACTGAGTCCTCTGCACTCACCGCCAGCCAGTGCAGTCCTCCATGTCTGCTGCTACCTCCAGTGCTGCGTCTCTCTGCAGAGGCCCTGGGGTCGCCAGCTGTCACTGTCACCATCACTCTGCATGCCCAGGTTCAAACAGCTCCTCTTGTGCAGTGAATCCCATCTCAGGGAGAAGGCACCACCAGCTTCTGCCTTCCTCTTCATTGAAGTTTTCTTTTCCCTCTCTCTGTGGGAAACACTTCAGTTCACACTTCAGGTTCTTCCGGGGTCCAGGGGACCCACTTCCTTTCTTCTTGTCTTCCTCACGATGCTATATTCCAGCCTCTGGGTGGTTACTCTCAGAGAGCCTGTTTTGTCTGCTGCAATATCACTCCACCATCTACCCAGAAGTCCAGACAACCCATTTTCTAAAATAAACAAAGTTGGAAGACTTTCATTCCCTGATCTCAAGACACACTATGGCTGATCATGACAGTGGTGTTAAACTAGTAAAAACTAGCTCAGTGGTGGTGTTTGCCTGGCACACAGAAGGCTCTAGGTTAAACCCCAGGACTACAAAAGAATAGTAGACAAATTGACCCATGGGACGTAATAAATGTTATATGAACAGTAACCCCTCCCTGCAAAAATGCATCTCCTCCTAGGAGCTCATGTCCTTATTTGGAAATAGGGTCTCAGTCAGTGTAGTTACCTTAGGAATCTCAGGATGCGGGCGCCCTGAAATTAGGGTGTGTCCCAAATCCAAGGACTGGCTTTTACAAAAGAGGAATTGACACAAAGACACAGAGGAGAAGAGCATGTAAAGGCAAGAAAATTGGGATCCTGCAGCCACAAGCCAAGAATCCAAGAGTCACCAGAAATAAGCAACAGCAAGCAAGGGTTATCTAGAGACTCTGGAGAGAATATGACCTTGGCAACAGATTGATTTGGGCTCTGGACGTGTGAGCGTGTGAGCTTTGGCTGTTGTCAGTTACTCTGTTTATAATACTTTGGTGCAGAAACCCAGGGGACTAATTCCACAGAGAACCAGAAGACAACTAGATACAGCCAGTGAGCATTCAGCAGAGATGCCAATTCTTTTCAACCAATGGAACTAGAACAATTAGGGATCTAAATGGAAAGTGAAATCCTTCAACCTCTCTCCCACACCATACATACAATATATTTGAATGGGTTGATCATAGATCAAAAAGCCCAAACTATAAAACTTCCATGAGAAAACAGCATTTATGGACCACAGTTAAAAATTTAAAACACAAAGCACTAACCATAAAAGAAAAGACTACTGCTTTGGGTTTCATATAAAATCCCAAGCTTTCACTTTTCAGAAATCACCACTAAGAAAGCAAGAAAGGCCAGGCATGGTGGTGCACTCCTGTAATCCCAGCACTCAGGAGGCTGAGGCAGGAGGATTGTTGCAAGTTCAAGACCAGCCTGGGCTACAAAGTGAGCCCAAGGCCAGCTTAAACCTCATAGTGAGACCCTTCCTCAAAAGAAAGAAAGAAAGAAAGAAAGAAAGAAAGAAAGAAAGAAAGAAAGAAGAAAGAAAGCTTCAAACAAGAAGACAATGAAGTTAGAGGTGTCCTTTCAAAATACAGTGAATGTTTACATTTTAAAAATTATTACAACAAAAGATACATCGCCATGAATCCTCTCACAATCTTCCCCTTCACTGTCAACACACCTGTCTCTCTCATTCCTTCCACTTTCTGCAGCAGTTCTAGAAATCTTCTTTCCTGAATAGCTTTAGTTGCACTGTTATGGTACCTTGATACCCTGATTCAACTCAAGATGCTGAACTGTTGTGGTTGTTTTGGCTTTGGGGAAGAGCCGAAGTTACAGGGTGCCAGAGCCAGTGTCAGTGAAGAAGGGAGAGAAGACACATTGTAATTATTATCGTAATTAATTTTTTTGGAGGCAGGTCTTTCTATTTTGTTTAGGCTGGCCTTGAACTCTTGGCAATTCTCCTGCCTCAGCCTCCCAAGTGCGGACATTACAGGCATGTGCCACCATGCCCAGCGATACTGTAATGTTTTTATTTGACAGAAATTGCTGTAAAGTTTCTGAATGGGTTCAGTACATCAAGGTGGTCACATAGCAAAGACATTCATAAAAAAGAGCATTCAGAACTACTTCAGAAAGTGGCAAGGATGATAGGAGAAAATATTCAGAGCAAGTGGGAGTAAAATTAATTGCGAGAGGCCTTTTACTGCAATATTTTTACTTAAGCATGCACTGTATTTTTAATCACTCCTAGTATGCATGCCTGACGAAGCAGTTGTATCCAAAATACATGAAGAGGTTCTAGTACTCAAAACTAGGGTCTGTACTCAAAATGAGAAGACTGATAATCCCATTTAAAATGAGAATAGGAAAAGACTTAACCAGTGAAGTCTGCACAGATGATATAGAGATGACTCATAAGCCCGTGGAAACATTTTCAGCGTAGTCATTGGAGAAATACAGATTGAAATACAGTGTGATAAGACTTCATCCTTACCACTGGGACTCAAATTGAAAAGGTTTATTTTAAAACAGTGTTGGCAGGAACAAGGAGCCCTAGAAAACATCAGTGCTGCCCTAAGACCATGACATAAGGCTGATGTTTCGGACAGAGAGTGACCGTCCTTACAAAGTTAAATACATACTCTCTGCTCACATCTGCTCTGCATCTGTGGGTCCAACCAATTATGGATAGCAAATGTTTGGGGTGGGGGGAGTTGCATCCCTATGGAACATGTGTTGATTTTGGTTTTTGTGATTATTACCTGAAAAATACAACTGCTTATATAGCATTTATCCTGGTTAGGTATGATTAGTAACCCAGGGCTGATTTATGGAGCATTGTTCATGGATTATATGCAAATACTATGCCATGTTATATAAAGGACTTGAATATGCAAGGACTTGGGTATTGATTTAGACCCTACGAATAATTCCTTCTAGATACTGAGGGCCTGACTATACTCACAGCATAACCCAGCCATTATACTTCTAGGTATTTATGCAAGAAAAATAAAAATGTGTGTGCAAACACATCAAAAAATAATACACAAATGTTCCTAGTAGGTTTAAACATTCAAAACCAAAAACTAGAAGCAAACCAAAGGCACACCAGTGGGTGAGTAAATGAACAAATCATAGTACCGCCATCCAATGGGTTAGCACTCGCAGTCAAAAGGAAAGAAGCTCCAACCCACACAGCAACATGAATATCAGGGCGTATAATCCGTGACTGTACTCCTAAGAGTTCTGAAAACAGTTAAACAACAGTGATAGAACAAGTTACACAGAATAGCTGATGGGTAGAATTGGCTGAGAAAGGCTACAGGGGAAGCAATCGGGCTGTGGAAGGTCTTGGCTAATCAAGGTGGCTGTTGCTTGGCAAATTTATTTGCCAAAACTCAACATTTCATATTCTTATCATATATAAACTATGTCCAATAAAGTTGATTGAAAGTACATTTCACCACTGCGTTCTTTGGGGGGTCTGAACCTAAAGGACATTGTCCATACTGGAGGTCGCAGGTGTCATTTGCACGGGTGAAGGCAGCAATCAGCAGCAGGAGGATGAAAGACAGGCAGGGCCGTGGGTGCGACCTGGAAGGGCTTCTCCTGTCCTGCTGATGATTGGACTTTATCTGTTTAAGAAACAGTGAGTGATAAGAATATTTTATGGATATTTTTGGAAACATTCCATGTATATTATTGTTACACTTTTTCAGGGAAACTTATGACATCTTCCACTCGGGAGGTGTGAAATCTATAGCTACCTAGCCAAATCAGCAGTCCATTCATACAGAAAGGTGGAGGATTGTTACCATTTTTGGCAATCTACTGCAATCATTTTCATCATTTTGTGTAAAAAAAAGTTCAGAGAAGTTAAGTAATTTTTCTGAGGCCACACAGCCAATAAATACATAGTGGTGGGGCTCTGTCTTAGTTACTTTTCTCATTGCTGACACTAAATGCCTGATGCCCAAAGTCAAGGGAGGGAGGCTTTATTTAGCTCACAGTTTATAGAGGTATCAGCCCGTAATCGACTGGCTCCAAGGCTGGGTGAATGGCAGACAGGCATCACAGAGGAGAAACGGTTCATGGCAGGCAGAATGCAGCAAAGCAGTAAGGGATGGTCACAGCTCTCTTTATCCCTTATAGTTTATCTCGGTTGCTTAGGGCAGGCAGCACTCACACCATTAAGCCTAATGCCCTCCATCTGAGTCCTGTACCAGGAATCAATCCCAGTGCTGCACACGAGTTCCAGCCACCTCTAACAAAGCCCCCTCTATTACCGCATGAAGTTTTCAGGGGCCATCTAGACACAAGCCATAACAGGCTCCAGTTCCAACCCTGTATCACAACAAAATAGGATTGTGATTTTAAGGAGTTTCCAGTGTTTATGCCATTTAATCCAATACTCCCTCTATAAATTTATAGAATCAACAGATCAGAGAATGGAAGAGCAGGAAATTTATGAGCAGCAGATGTTTCTGAAATGATTTTGATAGTGATTCAGATAATTTCCTGAGCCTTAAACAATAAAGAAATCCACTTCCTTTCAGCAGCATCAGGAGCTGAGATTCCTCGGTAAATATCTCACTCACCCCACATTCCTCATCCTTTAGAAAAAAGACTAGCATTAAAAGCTAGAAGCAAACTCCTCAGCAAGTACAGGCTGGGTCCAAGCCCAGGTCTACGGAGGACTCACAGATTTGTGGCAGTGGAGAGCCAAGAGGGACAGGAGAAGAGTTCTGCGTAGCCAGGCTACCTGTTCTTGTGAGAATAACCCCAAGATTCAGCAAGAAGATATCATGGAAAATTTTGTAGGTTCAGAACATTATCCAATCATTGCTGAAACAAGCCCGTAGGAAGTGAGTATGAAACAGGGCATTTGAGGTTGAGCCCCAGAGGGAGCCTGCTGTTTATGAGATCCCAACAACAAGGCAAGGAGAAACACGCTGGTGGAGTGTCGTGACTAGGGTGATCCTGCCGGGCCAACACGGGAAACAGGAAATAGTGGCTGGAAATGTGCACACACCCATCCACAAAGGGAGACGTGACTAGGCTGCAGAGGAGTTGAAACTACGGTAGTGTACTTGGGTCTGTAAAGTCATCTTAAGTATAAGGACCCAGAGTGCTATTTTCTGCTTCCTGCAAGGCACAATCTGAGGCTGCACGCTCTAGTTTAAAGGAGTAGAGTCTTCTTACCAAAGTGCTCAGTGTAACCTCCAAACTTGCCCTGTCACAGATCTGGTGGAGATTCTGATGCCGAAGTGGTCCGGGTGGCCTTGCGGTCTGTTCTAACAAGAGCACCAGTGACTGTGGCACTGGGTGTACTGGTTATTTTTCTCTCATTGCTGAGGCAAAATACACAACACCCAGTATTAAGGAAGAAACAGTTTAGCTCATAGCTTGCAGAGGTTTTGGTCCATAATCTGCTGTCTCTAAGGCAGGGTGGCGTGGCAGAGGGGGCAGTAGGGGGAAACAGCAAATCATCAAGAGCAAGCAAGGGGAAGCAAGCCTCTTTCGCTCCCTTGTATTGTATGCAGTGTCTGCCCTCTGTGGGGTGTAGCACTCACACCATCCCGTGCCTTCCTCTTGCACAGGCTCAGGATGCTTACCAAGTGAGGATCAGGGCCCCCTGCTGACCCACTTTGTTAAACTCCTAGCCTTCTCAAGTTGACACAATGAATGGCATCCCAGGGCAGAAAGGGCATGTCCTCTGAGCTCTAGGATGTGCAACTGCTGAGTTACTTAGTTAAGCTTTTAGACTTCTCACGTTGGCACAATGCATCAACACTGGGACCAGTGTGGGATATAGTGTCATGCAGCTGCTCAGGGCTGGCTGGTTTTGTCTCAGCTGGACACTTGTAGAAAATAATTGGTCTCTTAGCATATCTTTAATGGATGGCTTTTTAAAAGCTTGTAGTTTGCTATGATTTATATCTAGCTATCTCCGCAAATCCTCATGCACTCATGGATATGGTTTTAAAGAATCGACTGGACCATATGTGCTATCCTTCTGGGATTCAGTCCACTATGAATTTATAGTTTAATGTGATTGAGAGGTAAAGCCTGGTGGAAGGAGGTGGGTTGTTGGAGGCGTGTCCTGGAAGAGTCTGTCTCTCTTCCTCCTCCCTTGATCTCTCTGCTTCCTGCTGCCACACCATGAGCTGCTTCTTTTCTGCCATGCCACCCTGCCTTGGAGCCAGCTGACTATGACTGAATCCTCTGCAAACTGTAAACCAAAATAAACTTTTCCTCCTTTAAATTATAGGTGTTGGATGTTGTGTCTTGATAATTGTTGTACACTAGAAAAAAGAGCTTCGTTGTATTTGTATTATGCCAAAATACCTGTAACATGGCCGTACTATGTATATGTTTTCTTTCCCCCTCTGGGTGACCTAATTGATATGTTAATCAATGCTCTCCTCTATAAAGAATTATAAAATCTTACCTAATTGATATGTTAACCATTGTTGCCCTCTACAAATAACAGATGTTATTTGGTGCTAAAATAAGCTAACAGAGGTTGTTAATTACTGCTAGACTGCTCTGTCCTCTCCTAAGGAAAACAAAGGCCTTCCTCATTAACAGTTTTCCTGATCCATGCCCAAACCCCTTACTTTGTAAACTGTGATATGTACTTAAAGGTGGCAAGTATAGAGGAGCAACACACAAACAGCTTTTGCAATCTCCAACTGCGCTGTGTCGCTGGGCCCAGGATAAAATAAATCAGCGCTGCTTTTTAAAATACGTTTTTGCCTCATTTTTTAAACCCGAGTGTGGGGGCTCGTTTTTGGATTACAAGATTTGGGGGCTCACTCTGGATTAATGGGGGACCCCCCAAATTATTTTTTCACCGATCGATCGGCCAAACATCTGTAAGTATTTGGGTTTTGTTTTTTTTTTGCCTGTTTATAATCTGAGTGCACACATTTATAACTGCAGATAAAATGAGACAACTTCTGGGGGCCTTTTTCCCCTTTTGTATTTTAGGGCTTTTGGGGCCCATTTGTAACTTTGTTTGGGCTTCAGCCCATGTCAGGGTTTCTGTCTATTTGTAATTAGATACGTGCAATGACTGCAGACGAGCTAGGGCTCCTTCTGCACTGGAATCCGGGGCTATTGCCTGTTTGTAATGTGTGTGGCTTCAGCCTGTTTGGGGCTTCAGCCCATGTGTGTAGTTTCGGCCCTGTGGGGCTTCGGCCCATCCGGAACTTTGAGGCCTTTTGCCTGTGTGTACTTTGGAATTGTCTGCCTGTTTGAATCTGTTACTAACTTTGGGGGGTTTTTTTGGCCCATTTAAACTTGTTAAATTTGTTACTAACTTAGGGGCTTGTTGCCCATTTCTGTTGCAGGATCCATGTGGCTCATCGGACTCAAGGTTCATAATGAAAATTATCTCCTTTAGCTCACCAAACTGCACAAAACAACCTTTGTTTGTGTCTTTAACGTTGTTCTTGTCTTGTGGTGACTTGTTTAATGTTTTAGTCCTCAATTGATTACTTGCAACCTGGGCATGCCTTTTTTAAAAAGTATTTTTCTTTCTGGTTAAAATGTGAACATACGTGCACATATATGTATATTTATGGTTTTTAAAAATCATATTAACTTTACCAAATAAAACCAGGTCATACTGTAATTGAGCCAGTTAAAAAGGTTACAGTTTTTGTTAAATACAGCATTTTAATGTAGTAAAAAAGACATAAAATGATTAAATATGCTTTATTTAGACTACTAAAAAGGTCATTTCAAGGATTTTGTTAAAGGCTTTAATGTTGTCTAAAAAGCAAAAAAAAGAGTAACTGGTAATAAGTAAAGTAAAAAAGAGGTGGTTTTGTCTTAAAGTAAAAATGTAAAAGAAAAAAATGCTTTCCTTCTGTGGCTTGGCTATCAAGAGCAAAGAGCCCAACAAAATAATTTACAATACTGTGAATTTGGGGGAGGAAAATTTCTAGGAATGTTATAGATTATAAAGACAGAGTTGAGATTTTGATTGCTAAAAAAAAATTCATCTTGTACTGGAAAAAGCCGATCTAAATTTAAAAGAAATAACTATTGTGCTAATGTGATTGGTGATTATAGAGATAAAATACAAGTTCTTGCATGTGCTGTAAACATCTGAGAGATTATACAGCACAATTAATTTAATTACCTATAAAAAAGCACTTTTTTGTTAAGTATATAATTTCAGTAAAACAATGGCCTGCCACGTGGCACCCTGGGACAAAAAGCGGTGTGCCATCCAGATGAAGCTTGCTCTCTGATCTGTAATGCCAGAACCATGTTTTCCTTTTGTCCCACCCCGATTAAACAACCAGAGGTAAAGAGGTTCCCCGGTATCACCAGTTGTTCTCTTTGTAACTCATTCGGCCCCAGACATCAGACAAAAATTGCAAAAGTTTGAGAGATTTAAAAAAAAAATGCCCTTCAGTCAGTTATTAGAGGTTGCTTAAAAGAGATTTGACAACCTAGAGGACCCTAAAGACCAGGCTTAAGTGGTTTCTGCTGGACAGAAAGACTACATTGGTTGTTGGACTCTCCATTTAAAAAAAAAAAAAAAGACTCTTTCCTCCCAGCAAATGCAAGCCATCCAACAGATTCCAGTCCCTGTGACTAAAAGGCAAGTGCAAAAATTTCTAGGAGCCACAGGACTGATCCAGAGTTTGGGACCATGGCAAAAGCCTGTTGCCTATCTTTCCAAGAGACTTGATAATGTGGCAGCTGGATGGCCACCTTGCCTACGAGTAATTGCCTCAGTGGCTCTCCTTTTAAAGGAAGCCCAAAAGTTGGTTTTTGGACAAAAGCTCTTAATTGTCTCCTCCCATTCACTGGAGACACTCATTAAGGCCCCTCCAGACAGATGGATGTCTAACTCCCGAGTCATGCACTATCAGGCACTACTTCTGGATCCGACTACTATTAGTTTCAAGAAGACAACAGCTTTAAATCCAGCTGCTTTGCTGCCTGACGAAGACCCCTCATTGCCTGACCACAATTGTACTGAGGTCATCAATCACCTCCCGGGATTTCAACCTGATCTAACAGATAAGCCACTATATGGAGTTTCATCCTACTTCTCTGATGGAAGCAGTTACATTTATCAAGGTAAGCAGGTCGTGGGAGCTGCCGTTACCACGGACTCTCAGGTTCTATGGGAACAAACCTTGGAGCCAGGGACATCGATGTGGTGCTAAAATAAGCTAACAGAGGTTGTTAATTACTGCTAGACTGCTCTGTCCTCTCCTAAGGAAAACAAAGGCCTTCCTCATTAACAGTTTTCCTGATCCATGCCCAAACCCCTTACTTTGTAAACTGTGATATGTACTTAAAGGTGGCAAGTATAGAGGAGCAACACACAAACAGCTTTTGCAATCTCCAACTGCACTGTGTCGCTGGGCCCAGGATAAAATAAATCAGCGCTGCTTTTTAAAATATGTTTTTGCCTCATTTTTTAAACTCGAGTTTGGGGGCTCGTTTGTGGATTACAAACGTAATAAGAAAGTAACTAAGGCACAGTTACAGTGGGGTATGAGCTCTGCCCCTGGTACTGGAGATGGTTTTAGGGATCCATGGTCTGCCAGGTGTGTTTCCTTCAGGTGCTGCACTGTGGGACAATCTGAGGACTTCTGGGGAAGGAACTGGAGCAGCACAATAAGGCTGAAGGCTCAGGATTTGTGTGTATACCGCCTTATAAGGCAAAGTTTCAACATTCCTTTCTTGGGAGAGAGGCTTTCTGTTGCATAACAGCACTGCCTGACACATCTTCTAGACACCACACAGAGGTTTTGAGGTTATAGAAAAGGGTGGTATTTGAAATCCCAAATCCCTGGATGTTCATGCAGGTCCCAGCATTTACCAAACATGTGGTGCTGACCTTGTAGGAGCCGCGGTTTCCTTGCCTCTGAGCAATGAAGAAGGGTCTTCGTCTGCAGGGAGGCACGAAGGTCAGGGAGACAGCAGAGCCTACTGAGCTCAGCAAGTGAAGTTGTAGTTTAAGTGCAGGTTCCTCTCTTCAGTCATGAAGTTTGGAGATGTGTCTAGGACTTCCATAGGCACAGTGTGAGAGATTTTTTCTTCACATCCATGAAGTGCTTTGAAAACTCACACTCAGGTCTACAATCCCTTATCTGCAATACCAATGGCCAAAGCCAGAGCTTCAAAGTCTTCCTGTACGTGGAGGGATGGTTTAGGCTGGCCTGATCTCATTTCCAATAAACCCAGACGTGGACAAGAGGCTCTTCGTGGTTTTTGTTTGTCATCTGTCTGGCTCTAGAAATAGTAGCAAGTTTAATTTGGGATGCCATCTAACACACAGCATGTATACAGTATTTTTTTCCTAAAATCTGGAAAGATCTGAATGCCGGGACAATCTGTCCTGGAGGTTTCTGAGAGGGGATCCAAGCCCTATCCTCTTCTGACTGAGTTGTGGGATTGTTAGCCTTGAGTAACAATCTGCAATCCAAACAGGAATTTCTCCACTACATTTCCCACAGATTTCAGTCTCCCAGTTTCTTCTTTCAGAGCAGGCAGTGCCACATTATTTAAGTCTTGGAAACTCACCCCACTGGGGATCACATCTCCTTAAATGGTATCTGCTCTCTGCACAAATCCAATTGCTTTGACCCTCCCTCAAGGGTCCCATTTGGTCACCTGGAGCCCAGAGACCCTGGAAACCACTTTGCAGCTGGTTATCACTCTCAGGGTTGGCTGTATGACTTACAGGGTCCAATGGGAAATGAAAAAGTGGGATCCCTGTTTGGACAGAGAGAGAGAGAGAGAGAGAGAGAGAGAGAGAGAGAGAGAGAGAGGTCATTAATGCAATAAAATATAAAATATATAAAATAGTCTAGCTTAATATGATGGCACACAGCTCTAATTTTAGCTACTTGGAGGCTGAGGCCGAAAGATCATAACTTCAAGCCCAGCCCAACTATTTAGCAAGATCCTATCTCAAAATAAAACTTTAAAAGAACTGGGTGTGCACATGTGAGTGTCTTGTCTCCCCTCCTTACAAAGCCACCAGTATTCAATCACAGACCCCATCCGGATGACCTTCTCTAATCCCAGTCACTTCCCAAAGACCTCACTTCTAAAGACTGCACCTAGATTAAGATTCCTCCCTCTCAGTGCTTCACAGCAGGGATTAGATCTAATCTATGTGCCACTGACGGGGCCTAGATGGTGACACATGAGCCTGTCCTTCTAGGGGCTCACTGTCATGCTGTAAAGAAACATGACAGGATCACTAGTGTCTTAATTACTTCCTTGTGGCTGGGACAAAATAACTGACACAAGTTAAAGGAGGACCTCACAGTCTGCAGAGGTTGCACTTCATAGTCAGCTGGTTCCAGGGAGGACAGCATGGCAGAGGAGAGACAGTCCATGGCAGAGCAGGCAGAAACCTGCCTTTCATCCTTCCCTTTATATTGCAAGGGAAATATACAAGCCTGTTGGTTGGTGCCTCCCACATCCAGGATGTATCTGTCCTCAGTAAATCCATTCAGGCACCCCAGAAATCTGCCGAACCAATTATTAATGAACCAATCCAGTGCTACACACCCTCAATCTCAGCATCACACACTCATAATTCAGCCACCTCCCAAAAGCTTCACCTATGAGCACAGGAGGTTTTGAGGGACATCTAGCTTCAAGCCATAACAGTTAGTGTCTAGGATTCAGCTCCCTGGAGAACTGGGTTCAAGGGAGTTATTGAGTTTTGCTCTTGGGAGTTGATTCACAAGCAGGGACAGGAGGAAGACAAGCCTGGGGAGAGGCAGGGGACCAGGCTCAGAGTCCAGTGGAGCCCTCAGACAATGCTGCATGTAGTCTGGAGCATTGAGGGGCGCTCACTGGCCCCAAGTAAGGCAAATGAGCACAGTCTTCGTAGCCTTAGTGAGCCAGTCGCTGGCCATGGGAGCACCTTGGAAGGAGCTATCACAAAGATGGAACAGAAGACAGTACCCCAGGAAGGGTTCAGGTGAGGGTGTTGCTCAGAGGACAGGCCACAGTCAGCAGATGGTTACTGTTGATGAAAGAAAGTAGCCCAGACTTAAATAATGGTTGATATTTACATATACCAAAAGGATGTTCCAGCTAGGGGCATGGGGATGGACACATTGCCTGAAGAGGGAGCCTTGATAAAGCACCCTACCAGTCCCATCAACTGGTTAGACCATATGACCCATCATGCTGGGACACCTTGGGGAGAAAAAGAAAGTATTATTCATAATCTTGGTGGTATAACAGGTTTCTGTGTTATTCTTCTCTTTTCAGGCATAAAGAAGCCGAGGTACAGAAAAGCTAACACAGTCACTGTGGGTAAACTGATGCCATGTGGTAGAATCAAGTTTCATCCTTGCATTCTAGCTCCAAAGATGTATGTTCAAGACCCTGCTGAGAAGAACTGGAGGCCTCGGGGATGGGGCAGATGAGAGGTGTAAACCAGAGCTTGCTGGGACCTCTGAGTTAAGCTTGAGCACCAAGTAAACAGCAGGGCTGTTAACTGGGTAAATGTCAAAGCTGGGTGAGGGGAGGAAAAGGGTGCCTTCATCCTTTTTCCACTGCTATAACAGAATACCTGACACTGGTTTATTTATAACATAATGAGGTTTGCTATGGTGTGAGTATGGGTTGTCACCTCTAAAAACCCGTACTGCAGTACCACCAACCCTGTAGGTAAAGAATTAAGAGGAAGGAATCTTAATCCAACCGTAGTGTTTGGAGGTTACTGGGATTAAATAAATTCATCAGGATGAGGTCCACGATTGATTACTGGTGGCTTTGTCAGAAGAGGGAGCAAGGCCATGACACAAGTCTGTCTCCCTCCGTGTCATGCCGTGTGCTGTCTTGAGACTCAGCCAGCAAGACAGCAGCCTCGACATGTGGCCAATAATGTTGGGCCAGAATTGTGAGCCAAAATAAACCTCTTTTTACAACTTAGTTTGTGGTATTGTGCTATGAGCAAAGGAAAGTGAACCAATACACAGTTTATTTTGGCTTGTGACTCTGGAGGTCGGACATCCGTGGTCAGGCGACTGCATCTGCCCAGGGCATTGCTCTGCTGTAACCCAAAGCAAAAAGCAGAAGAGGAAGTGGGTTCCTGAAGAAGAGGTCAAACATGAGGGTAGCCCTGCTTCATAACCACCCCTCTCTAGGGGGAGCAGACTGAATCCCCAGCAAGTGAGGACTTACTCAATACCTAGGATTCACCCAGTCCCAAGAGAAAAGCATTAATCCCTCTTAATGACCTAATCACTTCCTGAAACCCCCACACATTCACAACACACTCCTTTGGGTTTAGGCAGACAGCCACAGGATCTCAGCGAGGTGGGCTTGGAGACAACAGGACTGACCCTTGGGAGCTTTTCTCTCTGGGTCCTGCATGTGGCCTAAGGGCTGTCTGAGAACAAGGAGCTCCAGCCAGAGGCTCACCTGTGTGGCCATAGGAGAGCAGGCTCTGCGTGCAGCCTTGTGCTGGGAGGGGGAGTCACTGAGCTGCAGAGTCCCAGAGCTCTGCCTCAGTTGAACCATTCCTTCAGGGATGAGGCTTCCTAGGGATGTTGTTGTCTATGTCCTTGCCACTGGCTGCATGCAAACTAGCAAACCCCCACTGACTGATCTTGTAGGCTATGAGTGCATGCATTGATTTGCTACTTCCACTCTTTGGGCTGTGGGATTTACTGATAGGTGAAAGACCACCCAGAAGTCTCAACGTGAAGAAAGAACATTTACTCCACGTTGGCTAAACTTGGCCCTGTCTTCATGTGCTGATGTGTACAGAGCTGGCTGGGCCATTTCCTTTCCCTTCAGTTGGCTCCCAGCAATGTAAATAGGGCCAGCTGAGGTGCTGATGCACAATCTTTGAAGCTAGGCAACAGTCACTGTTTTCCTGACCCGTGACTCCCCAAAACATGGTTGAGCCAGGCAGGATGAAGAGCCATGGCTCCAGGGCTGTCAGCTGGGTTTGAGCCTCAAGATAAGAGGCTATGACTTCCCAGGGCAGAAAAGCTTGCACAGCAGAACTGAAGCACAGGCCCTCAAAACATTAAATGCTACCTCAGTTGTGTTATGCAAATTGACCATTCTGCATATTCCTCTTTGGGTATTGCAGAGGACCCTTTGGGCCTCCTACCTAGCTCAGCTCTCAGTACTCCCATATTTCCCACCATTCTCACAGTTACTCATCCTCAAACCACTCCCTTCTTCACGATTAATAAAATCAAGGTTTGGCACTGGGCTGAGTCTTTGTTCCAATGGGCCTTTGTCCTGGGTGGACTTAGGACCCCTTGGCTCTCCATAACTATATGTGTCTTAGCGCCTCTATTCTTGCTGTGGGTTGCACTAAAAGTGACAGATTAAAATTAATTTATCAGAATTCCCATAGCTTTTTCCTGGGGTTACAAACATAATCTTCCCCAACAGAGATGCTGTCTGGGAAAGGCTCTGTATACTGATATGCAAACTGGGGAGCTCATAGAGCAACAGCTGATGAAAGGCCAGAATTGAGTCTTGGAGTCACCGATGCACACTTACATTTGGTAAAGGATCCTAGGAAGAGAAGCAAACCTGGAGAGGGAGCCTGAAGACTCACCTTTAACATGATGAGTCTGAGGTCTCAGCGATACATGTAAGGGACCTGTAAGTCCATGGGAGTCTAATTCTCTAGGCTTGCCTCTCAAAGTATGTTCATGGCTTCTGGTAGAAATTTGGGTACTGGAATTGATTGCTGGTCATTATGTGCTACGTGTGAATTGATGGCAGGAAGGGATCCTAGAATAAAACTATCGGGCACTACGAGACTTAAAGGTTGTAAAAAAGAAAAGGGTCTGAAAAGGAAGGTAAAGAAGTGTGGATATAGGGGAGGAGACGTAGGCACAGAGACTTAGAGGATGCCAAAGGAGGCGTTTTAAGGAGCAATGGCCAGCAGTTTAAATGCTGAGAAGAGATGAGCAAAACAAAGTCTCCAAAGCCTTGGCTGCATTTAAAAGTATGTAATTCGCCTTGATGAGAGCTGATTGCAGGATGTAGGGTGAGGCAAAAGCCCTACATCCTGCAGAACAATAAACAAGACTGAGGAGAATAATTTGTTCACGAAGTTGCCTATGAATGGAAAGGAGAGGGATAAGCCCCACGACATGGGGCATGAGTCTAAGAGTGTTTTGCAAACATAAAGCTTTTGGATGATGGAAAGGATCTGATGAAATTGATGAAAGAAAGAGAAAAGGAAAAAAGACAGGAAATACTAATGTAGCCAGGATCCCTGTGAACGTGAACGTTAAACACAACAGGGAAAAATGTCATATTCCCTCTGTAGAAGTGTACGTTTGCAGGAATCTATAATCTGAAAGACAAGTCTACACCAAAAGAGGCAGCTATAAGCTATCAGCCCACACTGTCAGAGAGCACCATTCATGGAGCAGGAATTTAGGCAGGGAAACTGAGGAGAAAGAGAGTAAGTAGCAGGACAGGGAAAGTACTCTATATATCCATCCACCCATCCATCCATCCATCCATCCATCCATCCCTCCACCCATCCATCCATCCATCCATCCATCCATCCATCCATCCATCCCTCCACCCATCCATCCATCCATCCCTCCACCCATCCATCCATCCATCCCTCCATCCATCCATCCATCCATCCATCCCTCCACCCATCCATCCATCCATCCATCCATCCATCCATCTATCCATCCATCCATCCCCCTATGCATATCGATCCACCCCTGCCACCACCCATTTACCCACCCAGCCAACAACCTTCCAGTCAGCTGGCCAACCAGCCATTTGCATGAAATTGAAAGTATGTGAAACTACACATCGGAGGGCACCGTGCTAAAAGGTTAGCATCTAGATGGGAAGTGGAGACTTACCGGTGTGTGAATCTGGCTGGCTTCACTCTCCCTGGGTCTTAACTTGCTTTTAGGGGACCAGGGCCAAGTACTGAAGAGTTAACGTAGGGCTTTCTCACTGAGCTGTGTCCCAACACTTTTTATTTTTTATTTTTATTTTGAAGCAGCTCTTTGCTGAGTCATAAAGTTGCCCAGGCTGAATTCTACCTGTGATCCTTCTGCTTCAGCTTCCCAGATTGTTGGGATTATAGGCACACACTATTACACTGGACTTTTTAACTTGCTCTTAAGGTCCTACTGTGTTTCTATTAGTTGTGTGACCAGCAAGCCAAATCAAGAGGACCATGGATCAATAGCTTTGTTCTGTGTAGACGCAAGGCCCAGGCTTCCCAGGGTTGTGACCTGCCTCCGTCACACCTGTGAATATGTTGTATGCGGTGATCACATATCTGGGAGATCAGACCTCTGATCCCAGCTCAGCTCCCACTGCGTGACCTTGAAGATGATCGTGTGACCTTGAAGATGACCACGTGTCTTTCTGGGTTTTTAGTTCCTCACCCAGAGGCTGGGAGGAATTTGAGCGACAACAGATGGACCCCAGAGCTCTTTTCAGATCTGAAATCAAAAAACAATTCTAACCCAGTAACAGAATGACTGTGCAAATGACTTAACTAGGTAAGTCCCCAAAGAAGATGGGCAAATGGCTCACAAGAATATCAGGAGGTGTGTGACATTGCTGGCCATTAAGGAAACGTTAAGGAAACGCACATCCACACCACAGCGAAATACCACTTCCTATGTGCTGGGAGGGCCACAAGGAAAAACATGGGAAACAGCAAGTGCCTGGAAACCTGTGCATTGCGAACAGAAACAGCACAGCCACGAGGAAATCAGTGAAGCGGCTCCACAGAAAGTTAAACAGAATTACCATACGACCCAGCAAACCCACTTGTGATGTATTTGCAAAAAAACTGAAAGCACATATTCCAGTTAATAGAGCTCTGTCCACAATAGGGAGTGGAAACAACCCAAAGCCCACAGGTGGATGAATTACACACAAAGTATGACCTGTCTGTGTAATGAGACGTCATGCAGCCATTAAAAAGCCCTGCTACAGGACCCAACACAGATGAAGGTCAGGCGTGCGCTAATGACGGCAAATAGGTCACACTCTGCATGCATCTACTTCTGTAAAATAGCAGAATGGTTCATGGGAGACACAGGAAACAGATTGGTGGTTGCCACGGCTCAAGTGGAGTAAAGAATGAGGAGTAACTTAGTGGACACGGTATTTTTTTAGAGTGAAGAAAATGTTTTGGGACTAAATAGACATGGTCAACCACTCTGCAGTGTGGATGTACTAACGGCTGCTGAGCTGGAGACTTCGAAGTGTTCGCTTACAATGAATTTCACTTTAGTTTTCTTTAAAGAAATGATCCTAAGCTCTTTGCACAGCAGAAACAAACAAACACGCAAACCTCAATTCCTCTGAGGCCACTCGGAGCTCCAGACCCCTCCATCCCCTCAAGGCTGATTAATGGGCTTGGAGCCAGAAGCCCAGACACACCGGCCCAGCCCGAATGACCAACCCCAAAGATCCAGCTGTCTCTTCACCTTCCCTTTCCCCAGCTCCCCTGCAGGATACCCTTGTCCTGTTTGGAAGCCGCCCTTCCCTCCGTGAGTAAAACATCACTCCTTCCTGACCACCTATTTTGGGAACATGTCTGAGTAAGGAAAAACAACCTCCATATAGGGAAGGCCATCAGGCTGCCCCGGCCCTGAGTCCGCAGGAAACAGACAATTTAAAGTTGGCAGAGGCTGTGGCCCAGGCTTCCTGTGGCATGGGAGTCCGGGTCTCACCTTAGTCTGGCTGCACGGAGATGCAGGAATCGGTCACACCCTTACTTGGTATCCAAGCGACTCTTGAACAAGTTGATTCTCAACTACTTTTTTCCCTCAAGGAGTGAGCAGAAATGGCCACTTTCAGCCTCTTTTTTGCAACAGGAATGTCAGGCTGGAAGGGAGGAAATGGGAAAGCTGGAGAGAAAGCAGTGAACTGCGGATGGGCGCGCTGAGCGAAAGTGCTCTGCAAACTCCCTGGAGATTTGAGGCGAATCTCCCTGGTTCACATTTCAGCTGAGGACTTGCACTGCAGGAGGCCCGAGGTAGAGAGGTTTGCCTGCCAGGGCAGGTGAGTGGCCAGGTGCTCAGGTGCGGCCGCACGGCCCTGTGGATGCCCACCCAATGCCATCCTTGTGAACCACAACATATTCAGGGCCTAGTGTCCCCAGGTCATATCACCCACAGGGGCACTGGAGGTCAGCACAGTCACAGTGTAACACCAGCAATGGTCAGCGCTCATTTCAAAGCAGCACTGCACAGTGGAAAAAATGCAAGCACCGAGGCCTGGAAGAGCTGGGTTTGAACCGCCATCTTTAATGCTTACCAACTGTGTGGCCTCTCTTTCCTGATGGAAAGAGTGGGATGTGTTTATGTGCACCACACACACATGCAGGCGCACACACACATCACTATGTGAGTCGTAGATACAAGAACAACGAGTGCAATGTGACTAAGACTCAGCGACCTAGTAGGTTGTCAATAAAATAGTGCTGATGGTTCCTCTTGGCTCAGGCTTTTATCTTCTTGCAAGGTGAGTTCTGGCTTTGAGGTCAATCTGACATTGCATGTCCTATCAGAAACTTGTAGAATCACCCACTCTGGACTGCCAGGAACATTAGAAATGGAAGATAACATCCTTAGGAGCCTCATCTGCCCACACACACACGCACACACACACACACACACACACACAAACACAATATTTGGAAGAAAGCGTTTTGGTATATGTGTGTCTATGGGAGGATGAGACTCAGGATTGAACTCAAGACTTTTGAAATGAGTCACATCCCCAGCTCTTTTTAATTTTTATTTTGAGACACAGAGTCACTAAGGTACTAAGTTGTCCAGGCTGAGTTTGAACTTGCAACCTTCCTGCCTCAGCTTCCCAACATGTTGGGAATTTCAGGCATGCACTACAATGTCTAGCTCCTTCAAGAACTTCTTAGAGGAAACCAAGGGGATTTTGACTTCAAGATAAGCTCCCAGGGAGTCTTTGATATCTAAATCCGGGAACCCCGGCGCCTCCGAAAGTGTGACTTGGAATAAGTCAGCTTCCAAAGAATGGAACTTCCCCTGAGATAGGATCCGGTTCCCAGTTCTGTCCAGACAGGGCTGCCCACCCACGCCCCTTATGGCTGTGCAGAGAGTGGGGCTGTTCTCCTCCTCGGAAGCCCAAGTGTGAACTCTCAGTGACAGAGACAGGGCCTCAGGACAAGTGTCCGGAGCACAGGAAGCAGCACTTGGGAACTGAACCAACTTTGTCCAAGAGACAGGGCCTGATCAGAGGACTCAGCCAGGTAAGTGGAGGAGGGTGGACGTCCAGGGGTGCTTGGGACACACGGAAGGGGAAAAGGAAGCGCCAGGGCGGAGCCCACAGCCTCCACTGCAGCCTGGTTACCTCCGACATGTTTACTGTGAGGAGCAGAGGGGCACAGGGACACTTGGCTTGAAGAAAAAATCTGCCACTTACAGTTTCTAGAGGAGTGCATCTTTCAATAATCACAGAAGGATCCGATTGTCCCAATGGAGCTTCAAACTCACTTGGCGTGAGAGACAGGCATGTCGCTTCTGGTGTGACCTAGGGGATTTGGGGAGACCAAGTGACATTTGCAGGAGAGCTCATTCTTCAGAATCCCTGTGAACGCAATCATTTTCCTCAGACTTTAGAAAAACAGAAATAGAACTCCTGCTAGCCCTTGATGTCTTCTTGCAGTAAATAAATGCATGAAAAATACAGGAGAAAGCTACATATTCATCAGGAGGAGGGCGGGGAATTCAGCTCAGTGGCATAAGCGCCTGCCTGGCAAGGGTGGGGTCGTGAGTTTGATCCCCAGTACAAAAAAAAAATCTGTTTGTCAGGAGGTACACATCTGATAACACTGTACTTTTATTTAACCTAATTTATAACAGAATACATCGTTTAATCAATTGTAGGCCAATAGTCACAATGATAATTCAGAAAAAAAGTTTAAAATTCAGAGCTTATATTCAAAGACATTTGTAATTGTCTATATTTCTATTGGTAGCTATATTTTCATGCCAAGTAACAAATACAAGGCATTCAGAAAAAGTTTGGGGAAGGGACGTGAAGCATAAATGTGAGCTCAGAGAGAAAAAGAAACAGTATGACATTATGACTTTGGCAGACAGGTTGGCTATCCACATATATAAACACTGACCACACACCGGTGCCCAAGCACTATTGCTGATCAGGCCTGAGCAGCCCTGGTGTCGTACCCTATAAAAATCTGCAAGCGACAGAGAAGCGCTTACTCCCAAAGGAGAGAGGAAGGAAGAGGCCTTTGCCAGTTCAGGGTCTGATGTGAGCCTCCCTCCATGGGGTGCTGCTGAGGGTCTGAGCCCTGGGGGATGAGAGAGGGTAGCGGGTTGTAGGGAAGGCACCCACTGTCTGGCCTGCAAGCTCCTATTGCTCTAATACAAGGATCACGAGATCTTCCTCTGTGACCAGAACTCCCTAAGCATCAAGACTGTCTCATTTATCCCCGCATGGCCTGGTCCACAGCTGATGCTTCCCAGAATGATTGCCAGATGAATTAATGAATTGCATTAAGATTTGGTTATTCTAAATGCTCAGTAATGATACTTTAGATAAACCAATTATGGTATAATAATTCAAGGCAGTGGTCTGCAATCATGAAAAATGACACTTAATGACGTAAGAAAATGCTGATGATATGTTCTAATTGCAAAAAAAAAAAGCTACAAAATAACACATAAATTACAACACAATTGGGCTTTAAAAAAACACTAAATATTTCCCACAACTTGAGAGAGTATCAGTCAACTCCTGGTTTATGTCCAGTTTGTTTTGGAGAAACAAGTATTTCATGACTCTTTGGGCTTTTACTGAAAATTCATGCTGTAAGGGAAGAATTTGTTTAGTTTCTGATTGTTTTCATAGCCATGGCATGGATGAGAAAGCAGGTATTGGGACTAGGAGTAAGAAGATAAAAGAGCCTTCCCAAAGAGTCGGCCCAGCTTCCTGGGGTGTACCAGGCAGGACATCTTGACAACTTGGACACTTAAACATGGCAGTGCCATGGCGTACCGGAACATGAGGAAATATCATCCTATACAGATGCATACAGGCTCATTTGCAAGGAAACATTTTAAACTTCCGAATTTTTAAATTTAAATTTTTCAGCAAGCATGTTTGGCTAAAAGGTTGAATAGATCGTTATACAAAGTCTAGGAAGATTGTTTTATTGAGAATGAATGCGTGATGCATAATAACTCCACCCTTTCCGGGGAATTTGTAGTGCACACAATGCATCTTAATGCTTTTTACTTCCCCTTCTCTCCTCCCCCTCAGCTTCCTCTGCCTCTAGGTCCCCTTCCCAACACTACAAAGTCCAAGAAGATTGAAGGCAGCACTTCGGAAGCACATGTAAGCTAAGTGAAATTCCTCCTGGATGTATCCGGAAACCCTGGCTGGGAAAGAGGAGGGAAGATAACAATTCAACGTGCTAGCAACACTGTGGACCCAAACACACGCCACCAAATAAATCATCCACCATTGTTCTAAGCTTGAGGCTGCAGGACAAACACTGTGTGCACAGGAGCCAAGAATGTGAAAACACAGCTGGCCTGTTCCCCCTGGACCAAGACATTAACGGGTGGTGCTAAGCTGGCCTTGGTCCATCCCTCGGTCGGGCTTCTGCCAACCACTCAGCATGCAGAAATGGGGAGGTGTTTGAAAAATGGTAGAATCAGCTTCCAAAACAGGATAAAGTCTCCGGGGTCGTCCCCCCACCCCCCCAGCCTGCTTCCTGTAATGTGCAACTCCAAGAACTCAATAAACACAAAACATATAAGACTGCATATGCGAATAAGAGTTAAATCTGAGCTCACATTTCTCTAGAGGACAGGGGGCCAAGTAAACACATTAGATGAATCTGAAAAATTATTCTGATAGACTCTTACCCTTCTGCGGGACTCATGGAGAAAGCTGTGTTTTTATGGCAGTTTTAGGGTGTGGTTCATCTCACTTTGCAATTTAAGAAACATTTACTGAAAGTTTACTGACTGTACACAAATGTTTGGAGATTGGGATAAAGAAAACAGACTTCATTTCTTTTTTCTGGGAGGTGTTGGTACAGAAACTGATAAAAAAAAAAATAACTACTGTAGTTTAAAACAAAAACAAAACTGGCCACAGCCACTGATCATCAGCAAAGTCACTAACATGGACTGTGTGCCCTTATGCGCTTTGCCCCAGAAGTTTCCCTTCTCAGCCCCACTTTTCAGATGAGGAAGGAGAGGTTGGGAGAGGCTCATTGGCCCCAGTTTAAATCCAACATTAAGACCCGGAAATAAAGTTAGAGTTTGTCTCCACTATTTTACGGTGAGGTGTCGGTGTCGCTCCCGGCCGGCAGGAAAGACACACGACAAGGTCTGGCGGTGGTCAGGCTTTTCTTTATTCTCTCCTTATACAGTCTGCCCCGAAGCCTCTACCGGTCCGCTCTCCGCGGCTCCTTCCATGCTTCAGTCTGCCCCGAAGCCTCTACCGGTCCGCTCCCCACGGCTCCTTTCGTGCTTCTCTCTCTCCCGAAGCCTCTACCGGTCCGCTCCCCGCGGCTCCTTTCGTGCTTCTCTCTCTCTCGGGGGTGGAGGCACTGGCTATATATAGGATTAATAGCTAGGCAGACTACCCTGTGAGGCGGGAACTTAGTGGGGTGATAAGAAACAGGTGCCACACAGGCGGGCTCGATGAGAGGGGTAATCTAGCTCAGGCTTTTGTACTTTCCCACAGGCCTCGCAATCACCGCGTCTGATGACTTGACAGTGCCACGGCTCCCAACATCTCCCCCTATTTTATTTTAAATGATGGCTACGCGCATCGCAGCCCGTCCTGGATAGAGTGCAGAGGCCTATGCCCCAAACTGAGGCCCACCGTAGGCCCTTAGCGTAGACCCTGGTCGGCCGTCCCAGGGTCCACCAAGGCCCTGAGGCCCTCGTCCTTTTTTCTAGGGCCAGGAATGAACCGGACGGAACCTGGTTGCACATAGGCATGCACTCATTTCTCTCCACGAATCCCCTCGGAGAGAAATTTATCTAACAATCCAGCGGCTTTCGAGCGGAACGGGGTAGGGCCTGGCTTAGGTTGAGTCGTGCTGGGGAGGCACGCTCTTACCCGTCATTGACTCACCCACCCTGCTACATGTTGTTGTCTAGGGAGGAGAATGTGGGAAGCCTGTCACTTTTAAACGCGGTCGTAGGCCATGCGAGCGAGCCATGCGTATACAAGGGTAGCACATAGGGGAGCAAGCCGTTCCAGGCCCCCAAAAAGGGATTGTCCTGCAGTTCTTTTAGGGCTCATCTTGTTGTTGGGTCTGCGGTTGGCCTCTGGTGGAACAGGCCTGATCTTCAGTCGAGGGACTTGTCGCGTCAACCTCTCTGGGACCCACATTGGTTCTCGTCCCGATTCCTGCGGAAAGACACAAACCGCGCCTCGGCTTCCTCTTTTGTATCTCTGCCCTCCTTGACGGACCCTTCTCGGGAGCTTCCTCACTGTGCCTGTTCAAACACCTCGCGTACTTCTACAAGTTCTTGAGAGCTCCCCCCGTAACTACCCTCACTCTTTAGGCACGCGTGTATCATTTCCCACAATGGACGAGCAGAGACTGAAGCTCTACCCTCCCGTTCTGCTAGGGAAAGGTCTCTGCCCAACTTTTCCCAGGAGGGCAGGTTTACATGCCCTGTAGGCAGAAACCAGGGAGCAAAGCTGTCAATCTCTGCAAGGAAATTTTCTAAAGTCTTACGCCCCACCTTGAGGTCCTTGGACTTTAGGAGTCTCCGAAGGACCAACACCAAGGCTGTGTATCTTTACTTGGCATGTTTCCCATTTTTAATATATCTTCTGTTATTTTTACTTCTATGTTTATGTTTTACACTCTTTTATTACCTTAAGTTCTGGTGTTATGTTTCATACTCACCGCGTGAGGCCCAAGAAACCCGCCACTTACGCGTGAGGTTGAGAGGAGTCTACAAACCCTGTAGGTGCGCGCCACCCAGGGCCCAGGCTTATCCTCTACTCACCTGTCCTGCAGCTGCAGCACTGTGTAGGAGAATGCAGTCCACCGCCGCGTCTCGGGGTTGATCAATCCCCGTGCGGGCCACCAAATGTCGGTGTTGCTCCCGGCCGGCAGGAAAGACACACGACAAGGTCTGGCGGTGGTCAGGCTTTTCTTTATTCTCTCCTTATACAGTCTGCCCCGAAGCCTCTACCGGTCCGCTCTCCGCGGCTCCTTCCGTGCTTCAGTCTGCCCCGAAGCCTCTACTGGTCCGCTCCCCGCGGCTCCTTTCGTGCTTCTCTCTCTCCCGAAGCCTCTACCGGTCCGCTCCCCGCGGCTCCTTTCGTGCTTCTCTCTCTCTCGGGGGTGGAGGCACTGGCTATATATAGGATTAATAGCTAGGCAGACTACCCTGTGAGGCGGGAACTTAGTGGGGTGATAAGAAACAGGTGCCACACAGGCGGGCTCGATGAGAGGGGTAATCTAGCTCAGGCTTTTGTACTTTCCCACAGGCCTCGCAATCACCGCGTCTGATGACTTGACAGTGCCACGGCTCCCAACAGTGAGGTAGGATATACGCAAACCTGTTTGGGCAGGGATCAGGGTGACAATTCTTGGAAGGAAACTGGTGAGGCCTTTACTGTAAGAGGAGCCACTAAAGAGACGTTTCGAATGATTGGTTCAGTTTTGAAAAAAGAAGAAGGGAATGGTATCCAGAAGCCCCACAACAATAATCCAGGTAAATCAATTTTAGGTGTTGATGGCTGCCTGATGATTGGTTCTCAGGGACCACTCCTGCATGTGGTCACTTGTCCGAGGCCACCTCCTTCTCAGAACAGCCTCAAACAAACCTTCAGAGACTGGAGAGGAGACCAAATTGTATGTGACAGCTGGTTCCCCTTTGCTGTCCACTTCAACTTGAGAAAGCCAGAAAACCCAGGAGGACATTTCAGGAGAGAAGGTTGACCTGCTCAAAATTGGCAAATGGCAAGTGACACTCTTAAGGTGCTGTGTAGGGCATGATTGAAATGCCAAGACATGTGAGAGTCCTGGACGCTGGAGGGAGGGAGGTGAAAGAGAAGTCCTGCTGGTGTGGGGTGTCCCCAGGACCCCTAAGGACTCAACAGCAGGAGGCCCTTCATGCACGTTGATTGAGCTCCTTGAAAGGCAGCTGGAGAAGAGGCAGGTGGATCCCACAACCATGATAAAGAGTCTTGTCTTGCCCTGTGAATGGTGGAAGCCCTTGCCAGTTTCTGAACAGTGTCTTAGTCCATCTTCTGTGGCTGCAGAATCCCTGAGATGGGGTAAGAATAATGCAAAGAGGTTTATCTGGGCTCATGGCTCTGGAGGCTGGCAAGGCAGAGGCATCTGCGTGGCTTCTGGTGAGAGTCATACTTGCTGAGTTGTGGCAGGAAGTGGAATAGCCAGGTACATGTGCACGAGAGACAATGCACAAGGAGGAGGTGGCAGGATAACTCTGCATCCACCCACTCTTGCATCAATCCCCTTACTCACTCAGTGTTCTCTTAAAGGCCCCATGCCTTGCAAAATGTCACACTGGGACAATTTTGCAACATGGGTTTTTGTAGGCACAAATTATCTTCAAGAAATAGCAGACGGCTTGATGCAAAGTATATTCAGAGGCGAAACTGTAGCTGTGATCTAAAGAAGTCCCCGTGCTCCTTTCCATACAGCCTGACAACAAAGCTCACAACACAGTAATGAAGCTCAGGAAAGCATGACGTGTAAACCACAAGCCAACCACTACCTCCACTGCCTCAGACTTCACCTCTGTTCGCGTGTACACTGTGTCTAGGAAACTGAGTCTTACAAAACTGATGAAAATGTAAATCATGCGGAGTGCCAGCAAATGGAGTTACATGGAAATTGGTGAGAAGACTATATCTAGAAATTCAACAAATATTCAGAAATTGAACCACAAACTTCCAATAGTGCATGAGTCAAAAGTGAGCTCACAAGGGAAGTTAGAAAACATTTAGAACCATAAGAACATTTTGCAACGTGGCTAGTATGACACTTGGAGACAGTAACAGCATTATGTGCTTGTACTAGAAAATAGGAGAGCGTAATGTCAGTTTCTCAGCTTCTAGGAGAAGAGTTAGAAAAAGGAGGGGAAAGTAAATATAAAGAAGAAAGTAATAAAGATCATGTCAGAAACTGATAAAACCGAAACATGTATGGAGAAAATTAATAAATCCAAAAGGTTTTTCTTTGAAAAGATAAAAGAGGGGCTGGGGATTCAGCTCAGCGGCATAAGCACCTGCCTTGCAAGCAGGCAGTCTCGAGTTCAATCCCCGTACCGATAAAAAGAAAAGATAAAAGAAAATATGGTAATAATAATAATCAGTAAAAAGTACAAACTACCAACTCAGGAATGAAGAGTGTGTTTTAAAGAGAAGAAGAAAAATAGAATAAAATAAACTTTCAAATCAAGCTAATAGGAGAGTAACAATGAAAAGGTTTTTCTGCATCACCAGAATAACCGTAATACCAAACCTGACAAAGACATCTTACAAACATGATTACAGAAAACTGTCCCTGGTAAACATAGACACAAAATCTCAACAAAGTGTCACCATCCAAATCTGCCCCATATAAAAAGAAAAGTGCATCATGACTAAGTGAGTTTCACTACAGTAATGCAAGGTTAGTTTAACCTTTGAAAATCAAACAAATAAATTGCCATGTTACCAAAATAAAAGACAAAATACATGATAATTTTAATCCATGCAAAAAGGAAACAGACAAAAGTCAAAACTATTGATAATAAAATTGTTGGGAAAGGCCAAGGAAAGGCCATTTGTGAAAATATACAATTCACCTTATACCTAATGTTGGAGAATCTAGTGCTTTTACCTTAAAACCAGGAGCAAAGCACGGATGGATTCCCTCATCTCTTCTCTTCATGTTGGCCTCCACGTTCAGCCATATAACAAACAGGTGAAGACAAAAGGCATACAAGATAGTAAGGAAGAAATAAAGTTTTTAGATGGGATGATTCTTTACTTAGAAAATGCTAAGAACTCTACAACATTACTGTACTAGAATCATTGGGTGAGTTTAGCAAGGTCACAAAATGCAAAGTAAATATGTATAAAATCAATCATGCTTTTATATTTTAGCAGTAAGCAACTTGAATTTTAAAAAGCAATGTCATTTACATAGCATCAAAAAGTATTTAGGAATAAAAGTAAAAAGAAAATAGAGATGTATAAGATTCTGTACACTGAAAACTCAAAATTGCCAAGATAACCACATTGTGCTCATGGATTTGAAGATTCAATGTTTTGTAGATGTTGATTGCCTTTAAGTTGATGTATGAGGTTCATGTAATGCCAATCAAACCAATTACAGTAATTGGCAATGGTCCTTCTGAAATTTGAACTGCAAGACCCAGAACCAAGAATATTCAAAGAATATCATTAGGAAAATGTAAAATAAACATAACAAGAACAATTCATACTACTTGGAGAGCTAAAAGTTGAAAAAAACAAATGACCACAAAGTTGGAAGACTTGCACTTATGACTTTAGACTTGAAGATTTATTGTAGAACCACATTCATTAAGAGAGTATGGCCATGATGGTAAGGTTCTGCAAACAGATCAATAGACCATGATAAACATCTGGGCATAAACCCATGTGTATATAGTTATGTGGTTTTTAACGAGGTGCCAATAGGTAATGAAATAGGGAAAGAAAAGCCTTTTCAACAAATCACAGAACAACCAAATAATGGAATAAAAGAAAGAATCAACTGATTCTATACAACCATATTCACAGTAAGTTTACTTATAGTGTCCCCTTCACACCATTAATTAAAATTAATTTACTATAAATGGCATTCAGCACTTAAAAAGACTAAAATAAAAATTCTAAGTCAGGAATTGTAACTTACCTACAGAGAACACAGAAAGCAGCAAGCATAAATGAAAAAAATAGTAGGTTCAAATTTACCAAAATTAAACCCCTTGTTCCCCAAAAAGACATTGTGGCTTTAAAAGTGTTTAAGTAGGTCTGATATTTGGGCAAAATATTTATAAGCATCTCTGGTGAAGAAAAGGTAACAAGAATATTTTTAAAACTATTACAACTTAATAACAAAAATTAGGCAAAAGATTTAAACAGATACCTCACAAAAGAAAATCTCCAAATGGTAAACACACATGGACAAAATGTTCCATGTGACTCATCATTAGGAAAATGCAGATTAAAACCACTTTGAGAGCAATTCAGATTACTCAGAGAGCTAAAAGTTGAAAACTCTGACACCATCAAATGTGGCAAAAGCATGGAACACGGGGAGCACACACCTTGTCCAGAGCACACACTTGCACTACACACACCAATGTGTACACCATCACCCACGATCCAGGAGACCATGAGAACACATGCCCACAACAGGTAACATCAGGTTACACAAATGTCCTCAGCCTGTAAATCATCTAGATGCCTAGCAGGAAATGAGTGGATAAACACAGGCACTATCAATAGAAATTGTCCCAGTATGCACAATGATGTGGGGAATTTTCATAGCCATCATAGCCGTGACACTGGAGAGGGAAGATACACACACAGTCACGCAGTGTGGGATTCCTTTTACATGAAGTTGAGAATGAGCAAACTAAATCCATGGTGGCGGATGTCATAAAATAGTTGCTTCTGAGAGACAGAAGTTGACGCAGGGGGGCCACGAAGGAACTTTCTATGGCACCAGAAAACACTTATTTTCTTGATCAGGAATGTATGACTCAGAAACATGCATTTGTCAGAATCCATCAGACTGTATATTTGAGACCTATGAATTTCTCTCTACGTAAATAAATTTTACATCAACTGAAGAACTGCATATATAAATGCATAAAAATATAAAAATGAGGGAATAAATGTTTATATAGAATAGAAAGTTTGAATAGTATAAGAGGAACTCTAAATGCAAGAGGGATAATTTCTTTTGGGGAACGTGTGAGATCAGGGTCCAAGAGCCAAGCATCCTTCAGCACCCTGGATGACACTGTAAGTCAACTTTCAGCTCATCACTGCTTTCTCCCAGTGCTAGCACCCTCTGCCAAGTATAAATGAGCCTCACGTTACAAGAGTCCCCTGTAGAACAGCACCCAGCCCTGGCTGTGGGCCTAATGTGCATTTAGAAGCATCCTCAGAGACCAGTCATCTCCCTGGGGACCACGGAAGCAGGGGCATAATTACTTTAGCAGCTGGAAGGCATTGTTAAAACCAGAACCTTTGCATGGCTAATTACTTCAGGGATTTGTACCTACTGGATTGTAGCTGGCAGTAGCCCAGGACACAGGGTCAGAGTGGCAGAGCGTTAACTAGAAAATCTCCCCATCTCAACCCACCAACTTTGAGGTTTGGGACTTGCAAACCTGCACAGCATGACCGTGTGTGCAGAAGCAGCCCATTCCATGGGGCAGATGCCACGTGAAAAATTAGGAGCCTGATGGGAAAAATATCTCTACTGCTGCTCACTTGAATATTTATGAACCAGCAAAGCAAGTTATCAAGGCCCTAGTCATCCAGTCTCCTGGGGCTATAGGGAGGCTTTCAGAAATGTTTTTCTGATACATGACATTTTTGAGAACAGTCTTTGAAGGCTCAAACTGAAGCGTGAAATGAACTAGGGACTTGAGGTTGGGGCAATCTGTCTGGCCTTTGTGGGGGATCTTTGAGGGGAGGAAGTCTGCCTTCCAGGACTGCGGACAACTGGTTCCAGCTAGAGATGGACATGGATTTGACTCAAGAACTGAACCAGGTTCTGCAAACACATAGCACAGCCAGGAGTAGGGGTGGACAGAGGCAAGAGGGCTCCATGAGGGCTGTGGTGGGGCCTGAGGTGGATGCCCTGTGGGTCCCTCCTGCCTCCAGGATTGGGATAACTATAGGCTCCCAGTAATCTCCGGACAACTGTCACCTCTCAAGGCCTGGGGATGTGCCCTAGGATGGCCCAATTAGGCTGAAGGAATATTTGTTCTCCCTGCCTTTTCCTGGTGGCTGTGAATAAGGAGGCATATTATCCCAACCATCACTGGCTACTGCTCGGCAACCATGAGATACAGCAGATGCAGGGTGACATGCGTGCTGAGTGACACAGTAGAGAGACTGAAAAGAGCTTGTGTTTCCAGTGCCAGCCCCAACCTCAGAGGTCCTGTACCTAAACTCCCTGTCTCCAGCTGGAGAGCTATGGAGGACGCGTGCTCCCCAATGCCTCTGCCTGTTGGAACCAGATGTCTCTCTTTTCTAAGAAGCCTCCTGACTGCTCCAGAATCCCCGGGGAGGACACACAGTGATGAGAACAGCAGCCTAGCCGAGACTAACCACGGAGGAGCAAGCCACAGTGGAGGAACCAGGGCTCTTTCACAATCTCTCCCGATGTCAGCGTGCGGAACATCCCTTCTGCGGAAGATTCATTTGCATACCAAGTATTAGGAATATTCTTCAGTGCCAGCAAGCAGAGTGTTCTCCCTCATATTGTATGAGGCCCAGGGTCCTCTTGATCCATCTCTCCTGCTGTACTTTTGCAAGAAGTATAAGTAGGAGAAATATCTCACATTTCTTGTTAAGAAAAAAAGTCTCAGTTGAGTGACAGTGATGAGGGGCTGCTACTCCTTGGCCTCCCTGTGAAGCAAGCAGAAGATACATGTCCTGGGGCAAAGGGGAGCTCATGCCCCATCCAAAGGACTTCAGCTGCTGGTAACATGCGACATTGTAACACTCAGATTACCTGTCTTCTGATTTGTTGAAAGAAGCTGTAAATCCAATTCATGTGCAGTTTCTCTAGGTTTTTCTAAATTATTTTACAAAGCAATAAAATAGATGGATGCCGTGGAGACCAAACAAAACACAGCCGTGCCTGCTTCTGTGTAGCCAAGGCTGGGCCTGGCAGATGTCAGGCTGCAGAGTGGGCCCCGTTTCTGCACACAGACTGCCAGCAAGGTACAAAGTGTGCCATCGAACTGCTATTTATAGCTCTGACAGTGTGGAAACAACCTAATTTCTAATAGCCAGGCTTGAGTAAACCATGACAAACCCACTGAGAGGAAAATTATGCAACTGTTTAAAAAAGTGTTTACAGAGTAACTTGAGAGCATCATGATTATGATACCGTGTCAAGTGGGGCGGGAAGGGTCTACAGCATTTTGTATACAACATGATTATAGCTTTGGCCAAGAACACCAAACAAGATGATGCATAAAAAATTAACTCTAGCAGTGCACGATTCGAACAACCATTGGCCTTGTCTCTGGTGGGCAGAATATTGTTCATTCTTCTTTTGCTTATGCTTTGCTGTACTTTGCAAATTATCTGTAGTTTTATAATCATGAAAACATAACATTTGCATTCAGGTTGATAAATAACTGGGAAATAACTTTTGTGAGCCTTGAACCTCAGCAGACCAAGTTCTGGTGAGTTCAGTTCTGCAAACTTTTTCAGGGCAGCTAGTTTGTACCATACTATGGACCAGGCATGGAGGGCAGAGCTGGAGTAGAGCCTGTCCCTGCCCAGGAAGAGCCTTGGTAGCATCAGGACAATGCACTGAGAGCCAGGACAGCACTGAACACCAGCCTGAGCTCAGAGGACACATGTTGGTCCAATCTTCAGAGGAAGGAGGGGCGAAAGGTTCTGGGTGAGTCATGGGTCATCACAAGAGCTCTCAGGCTAAATAAAAGTAGGAATGTGGCCCTAGGTGAGACACTTTGCAGGCTGTCTTACTCACTTTCATTATCACTGGGGTAAATACCTGATACCCACAGCCTGAAGGGGAGCAGGTTTATTTGGGTTTATGTTTCAAGAGTCTCAATCCTTGCATGGTTGGCAGCTCCAAGGCAAGTGAGCATGGCACAGCAACATGGAGGAAGAATAACTGATCATGATATGGTGGCCAGAAAACAGAGCAAGTCAAAGAAGGAGCCGGGAAGGGAGATACAACGTCCCAGGTCACTCCCATGGTGAATCACCTCTTCCAACAAGAGCCTCCTTCCTGTCAGCAAAGCAACTATAGCATCTCTTAACCCAGTCACCTTCCAAAGGTGCACCTATGAGAGCATGAGGTTGTTAGGGACATCCAAATATAAAACATAACCCAGGACAAAAACACAGAAGGAAGAAAAAACGTGGCCTTGTAGCAAATCCAACTTTCTCAGTTTGTTTTCTGTAGCTGTAACAAATTACCTGAGGCTGAATGCTTTATAAAGTAAAGATATTTCTTTAGTTCATGGTTTTACAGGATGGAAGTTTAGGATCAGGTGGCCTCTTTCAGTCTTGGTGAGGACCACCCTGGCTGTGTAGCATCATGATGGGAGCACATACAAGAGGGAGAGCAAGATCTTGTGGTGAGAACCCAGAGGAATTCCAGGGCCAGGCTCGCCCTTCCACTGCACTTGGACTTGGGGAGAAGAAATTTACATTTTTTTTCACAAGTCTGTGCCTTCATGACGTGATCACGTTGCCAAATTTTAGTGATTCTGTTACCTTCCAGCACACCAAGAGACCAAGCTTCCAGCTCACACACGTTCTGAGGACCATGAACATTCCATAACACTGAGGCCTGGCCCATGAGCTGCCTTACATCCTCAGATCCATCTGTCTTCACTGCTGTTAGGAGAGTCAGCCAGGACAGCTCTCTCAGCAGGATGTGATCAGTTGGCCACTCCAGGCTTAAGTCATCTTCAGGGCATACAGGATCAAGCACAGAGGTGTTGGGAGTGCTCAGTTCACAATGCATCCTTGATTTAGATGCACTTATTTCTTTGCTGGCAAGGACCTCAGGACAGATTTTGGGATGACAGGAGCTATGGGTGTTTTTGTGCTTCCTGCCCTATTCAGGCAGAAGCAATTGACTGTCCTAAAGAAGCAAGAGAAGTAGATGTTTTGGACCCAAATTCCAGGTAAGCACAGCCTCCAAGGACACCTGCAAGCTGCCAAGAAAGCATACAGGCAAGAATGTGGAACAACCCCTCTTGCTAATGGCACAAGGAATACAGGGGCCAATACTTCCTTTCCAGGCTGGCACAGGTTGAGGACCAGCTGTGGACACGGCCTCTTTCAGCAAAAGAGAAGATGCAGGGATTCACATAACCCAGGGAGAGAGAGTGGCGCTCCATATCGGAATGCAGGGACCTCAGAGTAAGGAGAACCGCTGTGCGAAGCCACAGCTGTGAGAAGGGGCACAGAAGCTGTTTTGTAAAGATACCTTATGGCCTGCAGAGTGCAGAGTGGGTTTGAGAAGCGACTGTGAGGTTGCAGAAGCATGGCGCATGGAGAAGGAAAAGAAATGGAGAGGGAAATGGCCTTAACCATAACCTGAACCCTAATCCTAAACTAACCCTAACACTACCCTAACCCCCAACCCTACACTTAGCCTTACTTTACTCCTAAATCTAACTCTAACACCTCAAACTAACTCTGAACCTAACCCTAACCCTAACCTACCACTTCCCTACTTCTGTCTCTAACCCTAAGCCTAACCCTAACCTTAGTTCTATCCCTACTCTTATCCCTATGAATACTCTTACCCTACCCTGAGACCAAACCATAACTTTAATCATCACCATAACCCTAACCTACCGCGATCTTTATCCTTACCCTTAGTGTTCCTCTAACCCTAGTCCTAACCCTAACCCAACCCTAACCCTAACCCTAACTTGAACCCTATTCCTACCCCTGCACTACCCTTATCCTCCCCATAGCCCGAACCCCAACCCCAATCCTAACTCGAACCCTAGACCTACCCCAATCCTTACCCTCTACACCTACCCCTACTCTTACCCTACCTCTAACACTAAACTTAACCTTGACCCTAACGCCCAGCTCAGAAAGGTTGAAGGTCTTCCAAATGGTCAGGCAAGGTACAGATGTTGATGACTGTCCTGTTGCCCTGGAGATTTGTCCCTGAGACCTTGCACACACACCCTGCCTCCCTCCCCCAGCCTTCGGGATCAGCTGCATAGACTCGTGCACACTCAGCGTGCATGGTCTCATGTTTTGTTAGTGGCAGCAGGAGGGGCCCAGTTCCTCACACACACAAGTGGGGTGGGGGTGGATTGGCTGAAATAAGCCATAAACTGAACTCCATGGAATTCAGTGGAATCAGCCAATTGGGGTCAGAGGCATCCATGGAACCTAAGCACCCCACTCCACCCCAAAATCATGGAAAGAGCTTTGGTTTCCCCAGGAGGAGAAACAGGTACTCTAACTGATCTCACCTGGACCACAGGTGTCAGGGCCACCTTTCCTGCCTTCAGGTCTGGCAGTGATCTATTCCCATCACTTACCCCTCGAATCTACCTATGCTCCCCTGGGCCAGGTGAGAGCCTCACTGTGAGCACCCACCCGTGTTACACCTGTGTGACCCCACTGCATCATCCACCGCCCCACCATTACCACTTACTCACTTCTCCACTTCTGCTCTAGACACTGGCTGGGATCCTCAAGGTCAAGGGCTGAGTTTATCCATCTCAGATCCCCAGCACCTAGCTCGAGCCTCCTTAGAAATTGGTGTTGCCCAGAAGAGAACTGGATTATTTGATTGCTGTTTGGTATTGACAGATTTGATTCAAAACTGATATGATTGATAGTATCAAGTCTGAGAGTATAGGCAACTACACTGAAGATGACAAGACTCTACGATACACATTCTGGTTTGATTACTGCCTGTTTTTGAAGTTTTATACTATTTACAAAGTTGTGTTTTATTAATACTGTTACGTATTGATATATTCAATTATACTATGTCGGATGATATAGCCAATTCTATTGAAGATAACAAGAGACAGCACAGGAACCATGGTAGAACTCTTTGTACAACAGTCTTATATGTCTTTTTGTTTCATGTGCTTATAGGAATATATTTTGTTTTGTCTTGCTTTTTTTTGTTTCTCCCTCTAATATAGAAAGGATAGAAATACATGTTAAGACTCATGCAAGTGTAGAATCTATAAACAGTTTATGAGAACTGATCTTATGACACATGTTGAAATGAACAGATACTTTGGAGAAAAAGAGACACTAAAGTACCCAGTGCTCATTCTGGAGTGTCATAATGTGAAACCCAGCAATAGTGTTATTCTTTGTTCAGAGTGATATTAGCCTGCTTGGGTTTGTTCAATCTCAACATAATTGAAGATATGGATAACTGCATATATGTTTAAGTGTATAGGATTGATAACCATATTTCTAAGTTTTTGTTGGACAGATGAACAGAACTGGTTGCAATCTCACTGTTTGAACCCTAACTTTATATGCTCCACTTTAGTATCTTGAATAACTATTTGTAGAAGACAATCTGTAATCATCAACTAGTGATTTCTTACTGTTTTTTTTTCTTTGAAAGTATGTATTATTTCTACCCATTTTCTGTTTTGTTTAGTCTTTCTTTAAATAAAATTGAAAAAAAAAAAGAGACACTACAGTACCCAGTGCTGATCCCGGAGTGTCATGATGTGAAATCCAGCAATACTATTATTCTTTGTTCAGAATAATTTTAGCCTGCTTTGGTTTGTTCAATCTCAACATAATTGAAGATGTGGATAGCTGCATATATGTTTAAGTGTATAGGATTGGTAACCATATTTCTAGGTTTTTGTTGGACAGTTGAACAGAACTGTTTGCAGTCTTGCTGTTTGAATTCCCACTTTATATGTTCCACTTTTGTATCTTGAATAACTATTTGTAAGAGGACAGTATGTAAATATCAACTAGTGATTTCTTACTGTTTATTTTTTCTTTGAACATATGTATTATTTCTAGCCATTTTCTGTTTTGTTTAGTCTTTTTTTAAATAAAATTTTAAAAAAAGAAAGAAACAGAAGAAAACTGGATGGTCATTTCTGGAGTCTAACACTGTGCTAGACACTGACAGTCTCCTGGCAGGCAGTGAGGACCCTGCCTTTCTGGAGGTATGAAAGAAGAGGCCAAGCCACAGCTTGCCCAGGACCCAGGAAAGGCATCCCCACTCCCACTCCCATGCCCAAGAGTGGTGGCCTAGATGGCTTCAGTGCCTCTTCTGACTCCTGATTCCCTGGCTCCAGAGAGCAAGGGCCTGCAAAGTCCTGGATCCAGCACAGTTAGCTGACACCAGTCTTCCAGTTTCCAGTGAGCAGTCTGCAACCAGTGAACAAGAGTTGAGTCACCATGTGGAATGCTTGGGCAGAAGTCCCCTCCCCATTAATAACCACTATAAACACATTCAGGTCAGCTTTGTTTGTTTGCTCTTTGGAGTTTATGTTGCTGCACGAAATCTAATGTAAGAATGAGCCCACAGACATCTGACCACCCGTCTTTAGTCATCGCCTGGTTGTAAATCATCCTCACCCAGCCCACACTTGTCGCACAAGAAGAGGAGGTGGAGGCGTAGCAGCCCTGGCCTCTGGCAGCGCACCCTAGGGAGGCTTTACAATCTTCACCATTCATGGATGGACCTTGCTTCCCAGTGGAAGCTGAGAGGTCTTCAGGCTGGGCCGCGGGGCCCACTCTGTTCAAGGACCTTCCTGCGTTGGCTTTTCTAACCTTTGTCTGCCTTAGATCCCCAGCAACCTGGGTCACTCCTGTTCTATAAAACCAAGTACGTAAGTTATTTCTTGGGAAGCTGGAGCATGCCCTGGATGCTTTCTAGAAGGGACTTGTTTCTGGTCTTCTCAGTGTATTGAAGTCCGGCATCACTCGTCAGAAGGCAGAGGCTGAGAAGGACAGGGGTTTTCCCAGAGCCTCAGTTACCTACACGCCCTCCCGGCTCTAGGTAGTGGGCTCTTCTGCCATGCGGATCCTCCCAAACCTGGTCCCCTCCCAGGGTTCCCACTCAGCTAGTGCATAAGGCTCTACCTGCTTCTTCATTTCCAAGATATTTCTATCTTGTAGAGTTGGCTAGAATCCTTCAACAATAGTAGCTTAACCAACAAGACGTCCCCCATGTCGCATGGTAACATGGTGTCCCTAAGTAGGCAGCCCAGGGCTATGTACCTGCCTGAGGAAGCCATCAAAAACCTGGCCTCCTTGTGGCCTCAGCCCCACAGTCCTTGTCTTAAAGATCTCCTCACTGTCACAAGAGAGCAGTTCTACCTCCAGGAATTCCAAGGAAGAAGCCAGAGAAGGAGATACATGTTCATGTGACCTGAGTGTTTGCCTTCTTGTATGGAGAGCAGTAAGTTTTCCTGGTGGCCTTGTTTGACAGTGCACTGGCATGACTGTAGCGTTTGGCCACTTTTACTGCAGGGCTCCTGGGAAGGTGAGCCATGCGTAGTCACATCGCTGCCTGCTCCTCTTGGCAAGGACCACAGACACTGGACAAGCAATGCCTGCTGTGCACGCTCCTTACCCTGAACCCGCCAGAGCCTCTCCTGTAGTCTAACCACTCAGACCCATTTCCCTATCTCCCCATAGTTTCTGCCCCTGTGCAGGCCCACAGCAGCCTTCTATAACCAGGCTTGTCCACCTCCACTTGCATGGGTGATCTTCCCTAAAGAATGGCCACCTCACCATGCTCTCTAACCTCCAGTTCTTCCCCTCACTCAGAGGAGGATATCTAGCTTCCACCAGGTGCTCCAAGGTCCAGGAATAACCCAGAACACTTCTTCCCTCAGCCCCCAAACCTACCAATGTCCAGCCCCCAACTCTCTCCCACTCCCCACATGGCAGATTCACCCCCATGCCTCTTTGCTTTGGGTCGCATCATCTGTCCAACTGGTATTTTTGTCAGCCACTAAGGTGTCTGGTAGTTCCAGGCTTTTGTAGAACTGGACAGAGACAACAAAGGAATATAAGTTTCATTTGTTTATCAGTAAAAGAAAGAAAGAAGTACAAAGAGCGAGAAAAATAGAAATAGAATTGAAAAGAATAAGAGAAAAAACATACCCCATATACAGGACAGGTCACTGGAAGAGTAAGAAGACAGTTACCCTGAGGCCCTCAGCTATCATCCTCCTTCGGACGCCAGATCTGGGCCATCGGGAGTTCTCTGTGCCTGCATCTCAGCCGTGACTTGATGGTGTTCTGTGATTGACAGGCCACACCCAGTTGTCTAGGCTCTGTGCTGTGCCCTAATCTCCTGTCTCAGGATGACTTTCTTCCTGTAAGGGAGATGTGGGAAATCCCCTTAGATCTTGGCATGGATGCCACTGGTCCTGTAATACTGGCTGATCACCCCAGTGGCAGCTGACTGTGTCCTCCTCAGAGCACCCCTGGGTGGTTTCCTTGGTTTGACCCAAAATACAGTTAGGGGTTGCAGACTTTCTCATTTTTCATCCAGTAATGGCCTCTTGGAGATTCCAATGTCCCCATGCTTGGGGCCACTGGTGACACCAGATGATGATAAGTTAAACAGATTGTCTCCTGAATCTAGAAATATCCCTGGACTCAGGATACATTAGACCCTAGAGTATTCACATGAATCTGTTTCTGCTGAGATTCTCTTATGTGTGGGGGAGACTGTTCCCAGAGAGACTGACCATCTGATTAGTTTGGAAACCACTGATGAGCAAGGTCTGTAGCTTATTCCTCTGGGTTCCTCTTGACTGGCACAGTCCCCTGGCCCCAGTGGTAAAGGAAGGGGAAGTACTGAAGTGCCGGTGAGATGTGAGGTGCCCTGCTTCATCCTGGACACTGCAGGTCACTGCTGGTCCCCACACTTCAATTCTGACAAACTTCATTGGCTCATGTGCTCTCAGGCTCCTAGAATCTGTTCAATGGAGGTACAGTCAATAGGACATCAGAAATGAAGTCTCCCACTTGACATCTCTTATCCCAAGTCTCATTCTATTCAAGCTGGAAGTGCCTGGCCTGCAGTAGGCATCTAATAAGCATTAGCTGTTTCTGTTGTTGAGCACTTAGTAAACGGAAGTTGTTTCAGTTGCTGGGTTCTTTGGTAAACCATTAAGTACAGCATTAGATGGCCACAGCTGTCCCCATCTTATGCTGTGGCTTCACCTTACCTCCTGGACCAAACACCATTCATGCAGATATGGTGAGCCTCTGTCCTCCGACTACCATTGTCCCTCTGCATTGTCACACTTCGATTGCTGCACAAAACTGATACGGTTTTCCACCTTTTCCCTGGCTTCCCTGCCATGTTTTTATCATAACAGCCCAAGAGAGTGGCCGAAAGGCCAGATCAGCTGCCGCTTCGTGTGCTGAGAACCCTCCAGGGCTCCCACCCTATCCCCCTAGAATAAAGCCAAGTGGCCCCAGGACTCCTGTCTCTCTCTCTCTCTCTCCATGAACCTCCTGTTCTGGATTTCCTTGGTTCCAACTCTGTCTCCTTTGTATGTTGGTTCATGTGCTCTCTGTCCACCCTAGGAGGCTGGAACTCAGGCAGGTGGAGCCCATCATGCAGTTCCTGGAGCCCCCCCACCCCGGTGGAGTCTAGTCACATGTCTGCATCACAGGGGCTCCCCAAAGGAGAGGAGGTTCTGGCCCACAGTGGATCCCCCAAGATAAGTGGCAGGAAAAAAAAACCCACTGATTGTCCCTGGAGATCTGGCAACTTGGCAGTTGTTTGGAGTCGCCAAGGCTGCCCGGCAGATGGGCTGACCATTCAGGGTTCCAGAACACCTGTGGCATGAGGCAGAATCTGGTCTCCACCCAAAGCCACCTGCTTAGTGTCCCCCACCTTTTCTATTTTGCTTCCTCTGATCCTCTTTCTCCCAATAAGTCACTGGAGCAAGAATCCAGTCTTGGGGTCACTTTTAAGGCAGAAAGATATTCATGTGCCAAGAATGAAGTTTAGCAAGGTGGCAGAGAAAGCGCCAGTGAATCAAGTCTAGTCGATCCTCTGGACGGGTGGGTCCCTGCCGTGACTTATATCTAGATGTCCCCCCAAAGCCCCATGTGCTTTTGGGGAGGCGACTGGCTCATGGGAACACGATACTCATCAGTGGATTAGTGTGTTACTGGGGCTGAGAGAGCTGTGTGTGACACTGGGAGGTGAAGCCTTCTTGGAGGAGGTGGTCACTGCAGGGTGGCCTGGAAGGGTCCACCTGCATCCCTCTTCTCTTAATCCACTCTGCTTCCTGCTGCCATGCCATGAGCAGATTCTCCTCTGCAATTCCCTCTGCCATGGAGCCAGCTGACTATGGACTGAAATTTCTACAAGCTGTGAACCAAAATAACCTTCTTTTTCTTTAAATGGTGGTTGCAGGTATTTTTCTCCAGAAGCAAAAAAAGTAACTGAAACAGTCGAACATCTGTGAATTCTACCAACCAGGGATTGAAATATTGGTGGGGGAGGTACACCACTTGCCTGGAACATGTACAGATAGTTTTCTTGTCATTATCCCCTATGACAGCTCTTTGTACCAACCTATGCATTGTATTCTGTATTATAAGTAATCCAGAAGTGATTCAGAGCACAAAGGAGTGTGAACAAAAGTTCCATGAAAATTCTATCCCATTCATAGTAGGGACTTGGTATTCCCTGGTTTTTGGGGTCCATGGGAAGGCAGGGGAGTCCTGAAAACATAGACACTGAGGGTGCTAATGTTGTGGGTCAGTGTGGAGAGGATGAGGGAGTCAGGAAGTGACAGGAGGAGTGAGGGTCACGACAATGGGCGATGCACATCAGGAAACATGGGGCTTTGCTGAGGAGGGGACAGTTTGAGGCACACAGAGCCATGACAACAGTAACCTTACAGATTAACCCAGCTTTATAGCCTCCGAGACTGCAGAGGAACCACAGCCAGATTTGATCAGAGTTCATGCCGGTCCAGTTTAGCAGGGGAAGGTGTGGGCAGGGGGCAAGGAAGGACAGGGGATGGGATGGAATGCAGGACCATTCAGTAGAAAGTCCGCGGTCCTGGATAATGGCAGTGAATCTTGGTGATTTGGTGCTGGGGCTCCAACTCATACTGACAGGTTCCTCTGGGCTTCAGGCTCATAAAAGGGATGTCTCCCAGCATGAATGAGAAAAACAGTTTTCACGGGACTTCTCTAAATTTGGAGAAAATCACAATGATTTCTATATGCAAAGCCTAGAGGTCAACCAGAGTCTCCCTGACCTTTGTGGACTTGGACAAAATTCACCCAGATCCCCTATGTCCAGGTTCTGAGCCTCCAGAGGGTCCCTCTCCTTCCCACCCAAACTCTTGCCCCCCAAAATGATTTCCATGACTTCTCAACAGCTTGCTTCCTGCCAACTTCTCTCTGTATGTAACCAAGGCTCCTGGATTCTGGCCTCTGAGCTCTGGACACAAAATCCAAACCTGGCTTCTGCTGCCACATATAATGAGCTTAACAATTTAAGACGTGTGTCGTCTTCAGCCAGGCTGGGGCTCACCACTTCCTATGGCAATCTGGCCTCACTGTCCTTCACCCAGGTACAACTCAGAGTGACAGGTATTCCTCCCTGGTCTGGGGCAGGATGCTCCCCTGCCACAGGTGCTGGGGCTCAGCCTGGATCCCAAGTGGGTCCATCCAGGATCATGTCCCAGACACACCAGGATGCTCCCCCAAAAGGGGTTAGGGAAGCACAGTTCTCTCAGGGCGAGCATGTGGTGCAGTAAATGGGGCACAGATGCTGGCTGAACCTTCCTGGGCCTCAGTTTTCTTACCCAGACCATGGGGCGAGCAGTGCAGTGAAAATCCTCCCGCCACTTTCCCTGTGCTTGGCTCTAGGCCTCTGCTTTATATGCATTTATGTCATATGAGTTAATTTCAACATTAACCTTATCAGCAGGAATTCATTCCTCCACTTTTCACAGAGTACAAAATCATTCTTATTGAAAGATTTGCCCACCAACTCAGTGTTTTTAATTACCTGAGCAGGATTTCGTGGTGAGTCTTCTTTGCTTTGAAAACTTTGTTTCTAAACACCTGGGTTCAATACTGGCTCTGTCACTAACCAGAGCTCCCCCTACACACACACACACACACACACACACACACACACACACACACACACACACACACAAACACCCCAGCCTCAGCTTCTCTGTCTGTAAAATGGAACATCCCTTCTAGTCTTTGCAACTCAAAATCTTTGGCTTAGGGGCTGGGATGCAGCTCAGTTGTACAGCACCTGCTGGCAAGCTTGAGGTGGTGGGTTCGATCCCCAGTATAGAAAAACAAAAAAAAAAAAAAGGCTTTGACTTGGAAGAACCATCCCAACTGCATGAGAATTCAAAATCCCCTTCATGGGTGGTTCCCTCTCAAGTCTCCAAATAGCTTTGCCGATCCAGTGTTTAGTTTGATTTGAAGGCAGGGCTCAGGGGGAGGAGAGTGTGCTGACAGCTTTCCAGTTCTGGGAGATCCCTAAGCTATGCCGTAATTTTGTCAAATGTATGACTTTTAGGGTTTGTCTAACACGTGTGTAACTTTTCAAAGGTCTTGTGTAACTCATAATGGGGCTCCCTCCACACAGTCACAGCTCTAGAAAAACTCAGACAACCTGTGCTTAATGAAGAAGAAGGGAAATAAGGGGGTTCACTGAACCCCTTCTACCTGCTGGGAACCTTTGCATTCAGGAAAGCACAGACGGAAAGCCAAGGCCCTGGGGGAGAAGCCATATGCTACACCCTGGAGTCACCCAGCAAGGCCAGGGCCTCAAACAAGGCACACACATGAGTCCCGGGAATTGAGTCCGACAGCCCTCCAGACCTCAGGGAAGAGGTGGTGCAGGACCCCAGAGCCTCTCTCTGCGAGCTTCAGTCAGTACTCATCCCTTCCCCCTTGTTTTTCTAGAATTTCTAACTGGACCTCTGTCCCGTTCTGGATTCAGCCTAACTTCCCTTTATCAATGAAAGATTTCTTTGGGAAAATAATTCTCCCCGTTACTTGCAAATTTTAAAACATTTTAAAAGTGCAGCCGTATTTTCTACATTCACTGTTTTCTTTGCCTCAATTTGAATTCAGAACAATTCAGGTGTGAAGCTCCCTGACACCACAGATGCAGAGAAGAGAGGACCAAAGAGCTGCTCTGCACTCAGGACAAGACACTGTGCTGTGATGTGGCGTGCCCATGTGTGCACACGTATGAGTGTGTGCGCACATGCATCTGGGCAGAAAGTCAAGTGACCAATCCTGCATAGGATGTCCTGACTCAGCCTTAAGAAGTGACCACACAGCCTTGTTTATGTGGCCAGATGCTGAGGTACACAAACAGTTGATCTAAGCAACTTGTTTGCCTGCTGAGCATCTGACCCTCTCCAAAGTCACAGCTGCAGAAAACTCATGGGTCTAGGCCAGGTGTGCAGGTAGAGGCTTCTGAGCTCTTGACAATGACTCAGCAGGACTTCCTGGCTGTGAAGCCACCTGACAGCTGAGAGAGGAGATTCTAGAAAGAACCATGGGTCAAACATAGATCAGGCTTTGTCTCCAGACTCTTCAGATGTACTGGGCTTCTCCTGTGCTTCCTGGAGCCCCCAGTACCGTAGTTACCCAACAGCAGCCACCATTCACAAGAGGGGACCCTGCTGTAGAACACCCCCCACCCCCACTCCTGGGCCAACAGAAAACCAACCAAGCCCTGTGACACAGTGTGTGCAGTCTTTTACCATCTGGGCCCGCTACTCGGGCCCCCACCAAATCCACCCATGACTTTATCCCTGAGGTCACGGTTGCATGGACATCTGACCAGTCCAACATTCTGGGGTCTTTCTGATCCAGGGTCCCACCTACTCCTGGCAGACAAGGAGCAGGATCAGAGCTCAAAAGTGAACAAATGGAAGAACAAAATAAACCTGTAAGGGTATACCGGACATGCCAAAGAACTGATATCATAGATATAAGCAATTATACTATTAGGAAGAGCGCTATTTTCACCTGTCCTTATGGAGAACTTCGTGTGGCTCAATGTAAAGTGTTTTTTTAAAATAAGAAATTTAATATAAGAAAATTAGTCAAGCAGCTTTAGAAAGCAATGCAATGAATTTCTCATTATAGAAAATATTGCAAGTATAATGAGGTCAACCATATATTATCTGAAGAGTCATCCAATGTCACTTGCATGTGTTTTCTTCCAGCCTCTCTCTCTGTCTCTGATTTCTCTATCATCTCTATCATCTCTATCTCTATCTCTTTCTTGCTTTCCCTCTCTAAACAGGTAATGTAAGTGGGAACAAAACATTTTTGCTCTTTGATATCCTGTGGTTTTGAGTCAGCATTTTACTGTGAATACTTTGCTGCTCTCTGATTCCAGTGTCTTCTGTTTCCAAGTCTGTGACATCGAGCCATTCATTAGACCTTGCTAACTCTAATTCTCTTCTTCACAATAACCACAATCTTACTGGGCAGAGGCTGCTGATGTTCAACAATATCGCTTTCCCTCTCTTGGCACACATATTGTTCAACTCTATTTCCCAGCCTCCTTTGCTGCTCAAAGAGGTCATGTGACTATTCTGGCCAATGAAAGGAGGAGGAGGAGATGTATACCTCTTGTGAACCTGGCTCATAAACTCTCCCCCAAAGGGTCTTCCTTTCTCTCTACCTAACCTCCAGGACTCCCAGGCTGACTGGATAAACAAAGGCCATCTTGAAACAACAGGTGGAAGAGCCACAGAATGGAATGGATCTGAGTCTCCAAGTTTAAAAAAAGCTTTAAAAAGGACTCAAGTGCCCTCGGATGGCAATAAGACATAAGCTTTCACTGCTTAATGGTATCATGACTTATTTGTTTTTTAGCGTAATCTAACCCAACAGCTACTGACACCTTGTGCCATTTAAATAAAATATGTGAGACTAATTGCCCATAAAAGATATCTCAATATGAGCCTTGAGAAATTAAAGAACAACAGAAGAATGAAGAAGCTATTTGCTAAATTGGATAAGGCACACGGCTGTGGGATTTTAGGGATGGGCATGGGTCTTGGAGGAATTGAAAATGGATGATTCATCCAACATCACCACCCAGGAGGCAGGAGGAGCAATGAGGAAGCCCTTGGGCATACACATGATGAGAAGTAGAGAAAGTGCCCAAGTAGGGGTCAGGGGAATGCTCAGCAACCAGTGGCCACTTGCCTCACTCAGGACCTGGGCTTCTCATTCCAATACACAGAGCCAAGGATCCCCTGACATCGCAGCTCCTCAGCCTGTACCTGGTTTCCTACAGGTCCTTAATTCCACATGGTGAATGCATCTCTAAGCAGCATCCCTTTCTCCATTTCCTTCCGCAGCCAGTCACCTCTGCCTCTCACGCGGGCATTCCACCCTCCACATCCCACACACATCCTCCCCAGGACACTCTCCCCACCACAGCTTCCCAGGAAATGCAGTTTGACACTCCCTGTGATGGTTAATTTCATGTATCAGTCTAGCTAGGTCTTGATGGCCAAATTCATTCCAGATGTGTCCCTGGGGTGCTAGGGATGTGATTAATGTTGAAAGCCAACAGAGCCTGTCTTGTTTACACAGCAATCCAGTGCCTGTGACGGGGGCACACAGTGGGTCTGCAGGTGAGCTTAAAGACTGTAGTGATGGAGGGTCCAAATTATGACCCAAATGGTTGCATACAGCACAGATCGCTCTTTGCCTGTGCGTCAGATCCTCACACGCCTACGTTTCCGTGCCATTGCACAAGCCTTGACCTAAAGTGATTAGGTAAAGCTCACTGCTTTTGGCAGCAACCCCACGCTTGACATTTCACCCACAGAACTCACAACTGCTGCTGCCCCCCCCCCCCAGCTTTCCCTTTCCCACCCTCTGCATTCCTGCTCTCAGAGGCTCAAGCTCCTGGTCTCATCCCAGCCTCGCTTTCCTTGCCAAAGAGGCAAATTCAGCTCCTGCTCAGCCAGTAATTTCCTGTGTAGCCCAGGGCAAAAGACCTAACCTCCTGGGGTTTGGCTCCTCCTCTGCAAAGGGCTGCATGGCCCTGCCCGCATGCTGTTCAGGCACTGGCTTCCTGCTGTGTTTTGATCTGACTGCCCTCTTCTTGCTGTTAGGACTTCATTTCAAATCCACCACTCAGCAGTCCAGGCCATGTAACTCCTCCTCGGCCACTGGGTCACTCGGCGCCAGCCACACCCACCGGAGGAAAAGTGGGACTCACGTGTAACACAGGGGCCTTCACCTTCTTCCCAGTTCTGTGATTGCAGGGGCAGACTCAACTCCTTTGTGGGTGATATACCCACCACATGTCCTACGTCTCTAGCAGGTTATATGTCATCTGTTTTTATCCAACAGAAACTAATTCTGTCATGTGCAGGGAGGAGAACAGTATAATTTCAAGAGCATTGTAATAGATCTCCCTGCTTTCTTTTTCTTTTTCCAGCTTTCTGAGACAGGGTTTTGCTATGCAGTTCAGGCTGGCCTCGAGCTTTCTTTGTAGCCCAGGCTGGCCTTGAACTCTCATCAGTTCTCCTGCCTCAGTCTCCTGAGTGATGGGATTACAGGTGTGTACTAACAGCCCCCAATAATGTCCCTGCTTTCTATTGCTTCTGTTTTGCAAATGGGAAGGAGACCAGGTGATGGAGAGAGAGGAGGGATGAGGAAGTAAAGAGAATCAGGACGTGCTATGCACGTGTACCATCTTTCCATGAAACATGGAATCATGACACACTGCAAACATGCACTAATAAAAATAAAAATTAAAATTAACAGAACAATGCAAACAAGCAAACTGACTTTTCATGTGGTCACCAACCAAGTGAAGAAACAACCTCAGTGATAGCCCCAAGTGTCCTTCTGGGATCTGTGACCCCATCCCATCCTCACCTCCTAAAGGGTCAAAAGATTCTTCCAAGGCTTCAGTCTCACCCTCACCACTTACCTAAAGTCTCAATGAAATCACATGCCGTGGGTTGAGGGCGACCCAGAGGCCATTTGAGGGGCTACTTTAATAGAAGATGTGACCTGAGTGCTGGGTGGACTCTGTCCCTTGGAATGCTGGTTCCAAAGGATGTTTCCTCCCTCTGATTTGGTCTCCCTTTACTTTGAACCTTGTTTTTCACTGGATGATGTGGCCTGAGCCAGAATGATGTGCGAGCACCGGACAGCTGGCTATGTTTGGAATTGCTCCTCCCCCATCTTGGCCATGTTTGCCTTGAAGCCCACAGAATGGATTTTTCCCTCTCAATAAGTTATTTTCCAAGGTACCCCTGGCTCCTCCATGCAAAAGATGAAGTTCTTTGGGACCAGCCTACAGCTTACGTCTTGAGACATGCCCAGCACCCCCATCTTGACAGTGAAGACAGGAGTAAAGTTGAAGCCAAAGCAATAGCTTCCCTTGGCACCCAGAGTAGCCAAGGTTGCTCACTGCCCATTAGAACTGATTCCCCTGATGTCTTAGAGATAGATGTGTCGCTTGGTGTGGGCTGCCCAATGCCTGGGTAGAACCCACTCCCCAGGCTGTCTGGAGTGAGCACTGCCTCATGGGCTAGAATTTAACCTCAGTGAGGGCTCCTTCCATACTCTCTTCTCTGTCCCTTAGTTCAAACCCTGGACAAGTAGTCACCCAAACCCAGCCATGAAAAAGACACCAATGAGCAGTGAAGTAGTCAATAGTAAGAGCTTGGTCCCTGAGGGACTGTGGGGGTACAGTTGCCCTGACTGCCCAGCCGATTCCCTAAAGGTGGACACACCATGAAGACAGGTACCCATCCAAAAGTCATTTACCGCAGGACTCTCCTGGCCAACAGCTTTCAGCCCCGCTTCTTGGCATGTGCTGTAAGACCTTGGCTTTTAGGTAAAGACATTGTCACCCTGTAAGACTGACCAGTAATAAGCACAAGCGCCCTGAATGGAGTGAGACTTCTCTCTGTTGTTCTGTTAGTGAAGATTGGAGGTATGATGCATTGATAGGCAGGAACGGAGCTGAAGGAGGGTCGTAGACAGATCCCCGAGACTGAATTTATTCTATTCTGATGAGGGTCATGAAAGGTACAGGAGGTGCTGCTTCAGGAGATACCAGAGATTAACCCATTAGAACCAGAGGGGAAAACAAAAGCAAAATAAGACACCAAAGGAGACAAACTGAAAAACAGATGTACAATCAAGAGGAAAGTCAGAGAGAGAGAGAGAGAGAGAGAGAGAGAGAGAGAGAGAGAGAGAGAATGAGAGAGAGAGAGAGAGAGAGAAATAGAGATGAACAGAGTCAGAAACCAAGATAGATACAGGACAGAGACAGAAAGACAGACACAAAAGCAGGATCAGAGAAGCAGAAGAGACAGAGAGACATGACAGAGAGCTACAGAGTCAGGATAACAGCAGGAGGGAATAAGCAGGCTGGCGGTCAGGTCGCCAGGTCAAAATCCAGGCTTTTGGTCTGCTGCCCAGAGTCTGGGCCTCGTCATCACCGGGATGAAAACCATGTGCACTTCTGACACCATCGCGCTTTTCCAGCTCCCTGGCCACGTAGGGTTCGTCATGCCTGAGTCAGGGGAGGTGCAATCATCTCAGCCCTGGCCTCTGCTGATGGAAAAGTAGGGCCTGGAAACTGGGACCTGTAGAGAACTAGTGGCCCTGTCCTCCCCCGCAAGGGACATCTGTGTCACCTGGGCAGTATTTGAACTTGGCAAAATGCTTCCCAGTCTATTTGACATTCACAAGCTTAATGATAGGACCTGAGCAAAGGGGGGAAACTGAGGCTTGGCACAGGAATGTGATGTGGTTAAGGAGGTTGAATCAAAGGAAGATACTCGGCTGCAGAGAAAGTGGTGGCTTCGGGCTGCAGCATAGATGGCAAGGGCTCTCATGCTGGTGCCCGGGATGGGACCCAGGCCCAGTGTAGAGGACATGGTAGAGCCCTGTAAGTGGCTATGACTCCTGACCCCTGGGAACCAGCCTTCCTAAGCTGCAGGAATAGTTGAGTGCCTGTAACCCTCCTCCTGATTCCTCATTCCCTGGGTGACCATGTTGGTCTGCTCACTTTTCTAGCTGCCAGAGGCCACCTGTGTTCCTTGGCTTGTGGTCTCTTCCTCCATCACTGAAGCCAACAATAGCAGCTCACATCCTTCTTACTGTGCATGACCCAGACACTGACTCTTGCATCTCCTGCCCGAACTGAAGCAGCCTTGAGATTATACTGGGCCCAGATAACCCAGGACAATCCATCTTCAAACTAATTAGCCACCTTGACTCCATGACAGTCTTAGAAGCACCTTGCCATGTCACACAGCTTAGGACGTGGACTTCTGGGCAGGTGAGAGCGCCACAGTACCCCTCTCGGAGGATGGCCCTGAGGGAGAGCCCATAGCTGTGGGTCACCTCAAACCACACATCCAGCAACAGACGAAGCATTGGGAGAGGTAGAGGAGCACTGGCCAGATGGCCTCCAAACATCAGATGGGCTTCCTGATTCTTTGGCTGGAAGATGTCAAATCCATGGATTCTTGGTCAGATAACAGGGAACTAGAGGCAGAGAGAACCACTTGTCCCCAGTGGGCTGCAGACTGGGGTGTCTGAGTGTGAGTTCCAGAAAAGCCAGCCAGTAGCTGTTCACAGAAACAGAGGCTGATCATCTTTGGGGGAGAGGGGCAGCACAGGAGCCACAGGAAGAGAGGAGGTGGGGAGACAGATTAGGAGTGGCTGAGTGCCATGGTCTTTGTCTCTCTGGAAAGCAAGGAGGATAGCAGAGACAGGTGGTGAGCCTTAGGGTGGGGGCAGCCACATGGGTGTCCTCAGCCCCACCATTCCACAGCTGAAGCTTTGGCCTGCGCTGAGCCTGCCTCTGGCAACCTCAAGGCGAATGAGAGCTGGGCGCCTCACTGGGGAGCCCTATGTAGTGTGGGATGTGTCTTCCCTGCAGCCCTGGGCACAGTAGACTCCATGAATAATCCTGTGGCTGCAGGGACATTCTGGTGGTGGCCAGGTCATCTTGTACCATGCTGCATGATCTCCATGCTTCTTTACACCTCTCCCTCAGATCCTTTCCCCATTTCTACTGGGTCACACTCCCAATAAGTACCCTGCACAGGAACCCTGGCCTCAGCCTCTGCTGTTCTGGTGACCATGACAGGTCCCTTCTGCAAAGTCACTGCGTGTCATGGATCCGGAACCCTTGAGTAGCCATGCTGGTGCTATCGCTTATCTCTATGAGGTGGCAAGAGTGTGTCACAGAGGAGACTGGCAGAGGAGCCACTGGTTGCAGAGCCTGGATCCTGAAAACTGCTCTGGAGAGATGATTGGTCACAGCCTGTCAGCCTGGGTCTGTGTGATCTCTGGCTCCCACTGGCAGGCCCAGTCCATGTTCTGCCTTCTCTGCAAATGCCAGCAGCCTCCTTCCTCCCAGGACTTTGGGTAACCCCACAGGGCCTGGAGCTCTGCAAGGAGTTGGGCACCCAAGGTGTAGGATCTGCAGCCTCTGTCTTAGAAATCTCTCTCTGGTCCTTGGTGCTGTCTATTGCACTGTCCCCACCCAGTCCTACACCTGCTGTCCTCTGGCAGGTGTCTTACACCTCTCTGCCCTGAGCTCAGAGACCGAGACTAGGGTCAGGTTCCCAGTGCACAGAAAGAAGGGCATCAAGAGCCAGGTTGGGGACTGAGATACAGGATCAGCCTTCAAAAGCCAACCCCTCCAATTCTTGGCTGTATGACCTGGGTGAGATGCTGCACCTCTCTGAACCTCAGTTTCCCTATATCTAAAATGGGGACTGATGGTGCCTATTTCACAGATGTATTCTGAGTATCATATAAAATTACAACACAGGCAGCATTAGATACTAATTAGTAGCTCATAATCATGCATTATTACCTGTTGGAGAGGGGAGGGTGACTTCCAGCTGACTCAATGGTTCTTCCAAGCAGCTCCTTCACTGAGGTTCCAGGCCCAGGAAAGGCCCCCAGAGCAAGTGCCAAGACACAGAACTATGCATGAGCTCTCACAACACTAAGTGTGGAACTGCAGAGAGACCCTGGGGTCAGGCACAAGAGGAACTGCATCTGTCCACCACTGTGGCTGGACCTGGCCTTTGCCTGAGGCCTTGATGCATGTACTTAAGGGTCTTGCTGCCCCCATGAATGCAGGAAAGCCAGCTGGAGGTTTCCTGCTGCCCACATCACAGGATAGTTAATTGGGGCCAAGGTAACTAGTTGCTAGAAGCATTCGAGCACTGTGTCTGCTTATCTATCCTGGCACAGCCTATAAGAGGCCTCTTTTTATCTATTTCCAAAGGCAGAGCCTTGGTGAAGACTCAGAGCCCTGGCCCAGGGTTCTGGGGAACCCTCAGCGTGTGTTATGGTTTGTGTCTGCATGTCCCCCCAAAGCCTCAGGCTGTCATAGGGTTTTCTCAGACGTGGCTGAATCTAGAGTGTGTAATGCTGGGGTTAAGGGTGCTGGGATTAAGGGTGGTGATTCCTGGATCAGTCCACTGACTGGATTGGCACTGCCCTAATCCCAGGAGTCTGGGTAAGATAAAAGGAGCAGAAATAAGCTTGTCCCCTACTTGATGCTTTGCTACTTTCTCCCTTCCATGACTGTTCTCTGCCGTGAGCCATACTGACTTGGAGTTAATGGATTATGGACAGAAACCTCTACAAACTGTGAGGTAAATAAATCTTTCCTCCTTTAACCTTGGGGTATTATATCTCAGCAATGAGAGAAAAGTAATTAAGATAGCATGGTACTACAGGAGCGTTGAGTGCCAGCACCCTGAGTTCTGGTGCTGTGGTGAGATGGGCCCCAGAAAGCCACTGAGCAAGAGAGAAGCCACCCCAAGTGCAAATGGCCACCTGTGAGGTCGCAGGGATGGCAACTAAGTCCATGGCATTGGGGCGGGGGATATGGACACACACCTGGAGACCCCAGCACACTCAGCATCTCTGTACCCGAGAGTAGACTGAGAGCACCAAAATCACCAGAGCGACTGTCCCCTGACCTCCTCAAGGCATGTTTGCAATTTCCAGAACTTTATTTCTGAGCTGAAGATTGACCCCTTTGTCGTCGTAAGAGGGCTTGGGGCAGCACTGCAGAGCCCACTGCTACTTCTGTGCATCAGGCACATTCTGAGGCCCAGGACCTATCAGGGAGAGAGGAGACCAGGCTCCTGACATCGGGATTCCCCTTCTGGAATTGGAGTGCTACCTGCACAGGGCGGGGGAAAAGCAGATGGAGAGGATAGGCAGGGGGATCTGCATGCGTATATCTGTGTGCAATGTGCTGCTGTGCCATGTGTACCTCTGTGTGGCATGTGTGCAGTACATATGCTCGTGGCATGTGTATTGGTGTGATGTGTATTGGTGCATGTGCATTTATGTGTTGTGTGTGGTGTGCTGGTGTGGTCTGTATGTGTGCCTGGAGCATCTGTTGTATATATGGTATGTGTATGCAGTGTATGCTTGTGTGGTAGAGTGTGGGCACATGTTACTGTTTGTGTGTGTGTGTGTGTGTGTGTGTGTGTGTGTGTGCATGTTGGGACATTGTGGCTATGTGATGTGCATCTATGTGTGTGTGTGCTTGTGTGCTGTGAGCTACTTTAGTGGTCCACAGGCTTCTCTAGAAAAGGTGGCACTTGGGGCTAAGTGGCAGGAGAGGCTGGCCACAGGACATGGGAAAACACTGGGGACTATCTAGCTGTCCACACAGGCTTGGTGGCCTCATGGCTCTGGCACAGCTCTGGCAGCTCCTTGTGGAAGAACCCCTTTCCCTGGAGGCTCAGAAGGGTCCCCAGTGCAAACCTACAGGAGAGAGTATTCCTGTCCCCAAACAGATCAGTGGCAGTGGTGGGTAGAGGGCAGATGACCCAACGAAATGCAGCTCCAAGCCTTTCTTTATGAGGCTGCCCTGCAGGCTGTTCCAGGCTGGCTCCCTTTCCCTTCTGCCCAAGGCCACAGCCATTTGGAATTCACTGTCTGGTAGCGCACAAGAGACCAGGAGTCTTTTACACAGAACAGCAGCGGCAGCAGCCTGTGCCTGTGGACCTGAGCACTCAGGCCATCTGTGGAAGCGCAGAGCAAAGCCAGGCCTGACCGTGGCCTGATGCTGGCTAGCGGCATCACCTCCCTTAATCAGGTACACCCCGTCCACCATGTCTCCAGGAAGCCATGGGAGGGGAACGAAGACACCTGGGGGAATCCAGGCTCAGCGGATAGTGCGGCAGGGCAGTAGGGCCCACTGCTGGCTCCTAGGGCAGGGTCTCTGGGCATGGATGGCTAAACTGGGACCAGAAAGATGAGAGGGCGGGGCAGATGAAGGGAAGAGCAGGTGGTGGGAAGGGCCAGGACTGACAGGACGACTGTTCCACTGGGGTGGGGGCATGGATGTTAAAATACTGATTCTCCTGCACGGATTGCATAGTGGACCCTTTCCCATGGCTGCTCCCAGCACCCCGCCACCTCAACTCCTGCCCCTGGAGCCCTGCTCCTCTCTTATGGGCTGAATTGTACCCCACAATATCTTTTATTGTACCTGTGAACATGACCACTTTTGGAGATGGGGTCTTTGCAGACTCTTCCCTTAAAAGGAGCTCATTAGGATGGCTCTGACCTGGGGGGGGGGGGCTGTGTCCTAACAAAAGGGTGGGTTTGGACACAGATGCACACCAAGGCAGACAATCGTGAGCGTTGGGCTCTCTGCCCCAAGCTCAGGAGTTACCAGGATGGAGGCGGCCTGGGACAGACCCCTCCCCAGAGTCCTCAGCGGTCACATGGCCCCGCACACACCATGACCTTGTACCTCTGGCCTCCAGCACCCTGAGTTCACACGTTCCTGTGGCTTAAACTGCTCAACTTACGGAAATTTGTTCTGCTGACTCCAAGAAACTCACACACTCCCCATCATCCACCCAGGAAAGGGGAAAGTCCGGTGGCTCGCAGAATGCTGTGCTGTTCCCCCCAGAGTAGGAAGGGCTGACTGGCATGTGCCGCCACACTTGGCTTCCAGCTCCTGTTTGGTGTTGATGGACAGCCAGGGCTGCTGGGCATTTGAGAAAAGCCACTAACCTGAAAGCAAGGTAAGAGAAAAAGAGGCCAAAGATGAGAAGCACAGAGAACAGACGAGCTTATAAAAATTATAATTAATATCCTACAAGGATAAAATGTGGATATAAGAGCATCGTGCTTTTAAAAATGAGAGTAAGTGGAGCTTTTTTGACACTGAAAGTGTCACAACAAAGATTGGGAAGGAAATCTTTACAAGCCATGTTCTTTCTGATAAAAGACTTTAACTTTAGATGAAGAACTCTCAGACTTATTTATATGGAAACTAACAAGCCAGTTAAAGGGCTTGTGACCAAATGGCCACAAGAACGACAAGATGTATTGGTCACCAAGGGAATGCAAATTAGTGCTACCCCAGATGCCACTCATGCCCACCGGGGCAGTGAACAAAAAGACTGACCTCAACAACTGCCGGTAAAAGTGGGAATTCCTGGAACCCCGTAACTGCTGTCCGAGTGCAAGAAGCTGTGGGCAGTTTGAAAAATGGTTTGGCCGTTTCTTGAAAAGTTACACATTTACCTCCAATGTTATACAACCACTCCGCTCCTAAGCATGCAGGATGAAAGAAACGCGTCTCCACACACAGAGGGTGCCTGAACACTCAGAACAGCTTCCCTCCCCAGCGGTAACCCCACCCCGTTAACAAATGAAAGAACAGGTGGGTGACAGATAACAGTGCACTGTTAGGGCTTCCACGCCTTCCCAAACATCTTGTGCTGGACACTTGATTTTCATAGTCATGTTATTGGTGTTCTCAAGGTGGAAGGTGATCGGGTCGTGAGGGCCCCACCCTCCTGGCAGGATTAATCTGCTCAGGGGTTAATAGATTAATGGATTACTGTGGGAGTGGCTGTGTTGTAAAATAAGTTTTCTGTGGCACTTGTGCTCCATTTCACGAAGTGACAACTCTCCCATGCTGAGGTGACAGGGAGGCTCTCAGCAGATGTTGAGCAGGTTCACCAGAATTTTTTTTTGGTTCCAGGGATAACTTACAGCCTTGCACTTGCCAGGCAAGCACTTACACTCCTAAGCTAAATCCCCGGCCCAGATTCACCAGATATTGAATAGATTCACCAGATGTTGAGGACATGCTAGTCCTGTGGACCCCCAACCTTCAGAGCCATGAGAAATACATTTTCATTCCTTACAAATTAACCAGTGTCAGACATTTTGCCATAAAGAAGTGACTGAGACATCTATCTATCTACTCAACAATAAAAAAATAATGATTTGCTACACACTATGTAGATAAATTTTGAAGTACTTACATTGAGAGAAAAATCCAGGCCAAGACAAAGTGTACATGCAGTCTGATCCCATTTTTATAAAGCTCTCAGTAATGAGGATGAGCCTATAGTTGCAGAATGAGATGGGGAGTGGAGGGGAGAGAGGGGCTCGGGCCCAGGGGTGACAGGTGTTTGCGATTTTGATGAAATGAACCATTTCAAAAACATATGTGTACCTAGAATTTTACCAGACTTTGCACTTCATTTATGTGTAGTTTGGAGCATGTCAGTGATACCTCAGGAAATCTATTTAAAAATATAACTGAAGATTGAATTTTCAAAAGAAGAAAGGGGAGACAGCACAGAAGCAAAGGGGGGAGGCACAGGGGAGGGGTGGGGATGACAAAGAAGAATAGGGGTAAAAACTTCTGAGAGTCCAGAGATTCCTTCTAGATGGTTCAAAATTTGAGACTATGAGTTTTGGGAAAAGGAAACAAGAAGCAAATGAGAGGGCAGAGGTTGGCCAAGAAATAATAAACACGACCTCATGGGGCAAAGGGCCTTTGTAGATGCGGGGAAGGACTCTGCGATGAGAAGGTTATTCTGGATCATGGCTGTGGGCCCTGCACTCATCCTGAATGGAGGGAGAGAGAGCTGAGGCCCTCGCAGAGAGAGGGCCACCAGAAGCATACAGAGATGAGAGACACGGCCAGGAACCAGGGGACTCCAGGAGCCCTGGTGGCACCAGAAGCTGGAGAGCTGTGAGAGGATGTGTGTCTGCTGTTTCAAGCCACCAAGTGGCGGTTCTATGTTCCAGCATCCCCAGTCCACAGCACAGAGTGCTAAACAGGGTACCACGCCTGGCTGTGCAGGGGTGGCCCTGCCACGCTGCACCCCGGATCTCACGGGTGCAGTAACAGAACAACTGGTGGGAAATGCCCTCTAATTTTTACATAATCGCATTGGGAGAATTAGAGAGGAAGCACGTGGACCACATACGCACACACACAGAGTGAATCTTTCCATGCAAGCCAGTCGCTGCAGCAAATAAACCCCAGCAGAAGTGTGGTCTGTGACTGGGACAGCGGTGCCAGCAGGAGCAGGTGAACATGTCCCAGCATTGCCATGGCAGCAGCAGAGGACGGAGGCCTTGCACACAGGGTCCTACGGAGGGAGGAGCAAGGACATTTCTGCTTTTGGTTGACATCTGTGGTCATCATTTGACTTCTTAGTTGCTTGTATGAGTATGAGACAGTGATAGAAATAAAAGCTCATTGAGAGAAAGGAGCCAGACTTCCTGAACCCATTTTCTCCTGGGGTAACCAGCCCAGTGGGGACAGGTGTGGGGTGTGTCATGGGAGGGAGGGCTGGAGAGGTGGCAGGCAGGTCTCCGGAGGTGAGGGTGCACAGGGCCACCCTCAGAGGACCTGCCTCCCAGCCAAGTGGGAAGAGGAGTCACTGGGGCACTGGACGACAGGTGTTTGCCTCACTGAGTAGGGTCCAAAGAGCACAGGGGAGAGGCAGACAGAAGAGGGGAACATAACTGGGGAGTAGGCACTGGGTCTCTGGAGGGGCTGCCACTGGGGAGGGACTGTGGGACATGGCCTGGCCTGCTGAGCCTCACTGCACTCAGCCACGGGGAGGAGACCAGGCTGGACACAAGGGCACAGCGTGTCCCAGCGGTGCCATGGGGGATGGCTCCAACGGACACCCTGAGGCAGGCACTGCAGCAAGCAGCAGCGGAGGCCGAGGTAGGTTTGCTACCTGCAGGCAGGCTGGGTAGAGGTCTTACAACTCTGTCCCCATTGAGGCCAACGCCAGGCTGAGAGAATTTGGAGGACAGAGAGATTCTTTCCAACTGAACAACCTCTGGAAGACAGGCACTGAGACTTGCTAGGAGTTGGGGCTTATCATGTGTAAAAATATACAGAGTTGAGCTGAATGTTGTGGTGCTTGTCTATAACCTGGAGCACTTGGGAGGTTGAGGCAGGAGAATCTCCAGTTTGGGCCAGCCTGGATTGCATAGTGAGAGCTTGTGTTAGAGTAGAGCAGGCATGCCAGGCACAGAGCGCTGTGCATACAAAGGCTTGGGCATGGCAATGGTGATAGCTTGGCCCGGGCATGGGACATGCAAATCGGGTATTATGAGCATGTCTACCCGTGTCAGTCACCGCATTCCTGAGCTCAGGAGTCTCCTGGCTCTTACACTTGGGGTACATGTAGGTTGCGAGGATTCCCCAACCAGGCATGAACCAGAGGCCATGATGGGTCAAGGGATTACCCCAGAGCCATTCCTGCAGGATGGCAGCAGACAGACAGGTCCCTCCGGCAGCCGGACTATGGGCAGCCTGGTGCCCACTGAGCACATCAGCAGGTGCCCACCAAGGCAGCAGTTGTGTCTACACAGGAGCAGTTCCAAGATAGTTTGGGGAGCCATTGCTGGTTGTGTGCCATCCGAGCCACTCCTCTAGGGTCCCCCAGTGGGGCAGACTGTGAGGATGGACCAGCCCTGGATGCATGGCCCTGCCTAGGTCCCCTTGGTGGTCTCTTTGCATCCCATATTCCCAGGGGCAGGGAGATGATGTTTATCAGTTCATTCGGCAACTGTTCCTTCCTCATTTCCCTTCTGTCAGGCTCCCAGTCAGCATCAGCACTGTGATCTGATTTCAATTTTGCTTCCATTAGATTGCTCACAATGTCTCACAAAAGCTACCCTCGGGAAAGGAAAAGGTCACCTTCTAACTTTCTGAATCATTCTGGGCTAGGAAAAGAGTTTAGATTGGTGCCCGGAAGAGTGGCGGCCACCACCCCTATGGTCTCTGCTGCTTGACAGGCCCTCCGCTATTTCCAGTAACAGAGAACCGAAGACCTCCTTGGGTTCCTGACAGGGCCGTTTCTAGGAAGGTAGTGTCTATTTATGGGGCGGAATAACAGGATGTGTTCTCTCAAAGTCACCCGAGTGTCGGGGCTGGTTCTTCCCTCCTTCCAGAGGTCCAGTTCCCCACACCTTCCAGGATGGCTTCTGTTATATCCCACCAAGTGACAGGGGGACCCAATGGTGGAACAAGAAGGGCAAAATCCCACCCATGAGAATGGGCTGGGTGGCCCAGGAATGTCCTTCCTGGACCCCAAGCTCTCCACAGACATTGGGAGGAGGGTCCATCCTTCATGCTCCTTCTGCCCATGCCATGCATTCTGAGACCCTCCCAGTCCCTTCCCCAACAGTGTCCACATGAGGGTTCAGTGCCAGGGCCCATGGCTCCTGTCCCCATCTCCTGGTTTCTTCAGTATGCTTTTCTCGGGGGAGCCCCTCACCCCAGCTTCTCCCTGCCCTCTCTGTATGCTGGTTTCACTTGTGCTGTTGCCTAGTGCTGTTGCCTCCCAGGGCTGCTGGGAGGAGACCTATGGAGGGACTTGGACAGAAAGTCCTCTCCTACCTTCTTGGGTGAGGGGGGTTCATCCTGACAGCAAGAAAGGACCAGCTCCTAAGTAAGGTCAGTGGGTGAAGGAAGGACAGATGGATGCATGCATGCATAAATGGATGCATGGTTGGATGGATGGATGGATGCATGCATGCATGCATGAGTGGATGAATGGATGGATGCATGGGTGGATGGATGCATGGTTAGATGGATGCATGGATGGATGCATGGGTGGATGGATGGATGGATGCATGGGTGGATGGATGCATGGTTAGATGGATGCATGGATGGATGCATGGGTGGATGGATGGATGGTTAGATGGATGCATGGATGGATGCATGGGTGGATGGATGGATGGATGCATGGGTGGATGGATGCATGGGTGGATGGATGGATGGATGGATGGATGGATGGATGGATGGATGAGACTATAGGGGAGATTCAAAGGGTAGTGAAAAGGGTGCAGATTGGGGTCAGACAAGAAATGACCCATGCCATCTGCAACCTTCCTTCCTCTGCCCACCAGTGTTGATAAAACACATGTGTGTGCCACCCTAGGTACAGGGGGTAGCTCAGCCAGGGCCCTGTTTTCACTGATCTCACGGTGGGCACAGGCAAACAAGCAAACATACCATCCCACATGGTGGGCATTAGTGACCAAGCTCCCATACTGGCATCAAGCTCCCATACTGGCATACTGGCTCCCATCTTGTCTTTGTAGCCAAGACAGCCAGAAGGTTTTCCTAGGAGAGGCCACTAAGGCTGTGACCTGCAGGGCAGGCCCTAGGAGAGGCCACCAGGGGGCCTGTGGTGTTCACATCCTGTAGCAGGATGATTAGGTGGTTTGGAGATATGTGGGCAAGGGGATGGGGCACGGGAGGAGTCCTGGCTTCACAGGCTGACCACAGAGAGGCCTCCGGATTTTATTTTCAATGTACATAAGCAACAGGAAGAGCTTACCTTGAAAATTACTCATGACTGAAAACAGGTCTGTGGCTGCCTGAAGGAGTGGATGGGGACTGCAGATGGAAACACAGGGTCTGGCTGGGGACAGTCCTGTGAGTTTGGCTCTGGGGTGCTGGTCCAAAATTCTGAACTTGTCCAAACCCACAGAACTGGGTACACAAAGTATGGACTATACCGTGCATTGAGTGCCGGGTGCTATTTTTTAAGTGTTTTAAACGATCTGTCCAGAGAGTGTAGAGGATACATGAGAGTCTGGGGAAGGTGGGAATCCGTGGGGCTCATAGGGGAGCTGGCGGCTGGGGCAGAGGCTGAGTCCAGGCAGGTGGTCCAGGCAGGTGGTAGCCTCAGGACAGATGCTCAGGCTGTGGACCACTGCAAGCCCCAGTTTCTTCATGGGGGACACAGGACACCTGATGATTCCCAGCTGGGAGGCATCACATGGCACCAACACCATGGTGCTATAACCTGCAGGATCCGGCCAGGGCAATGTGTTCAGTGCCCTTGCCTCTGGGGCTTAGCAGAGGGGCTGTGGCTGTTGGAGGGGAGCTGACTAGGTGTGGGGGCGGGCCACTGCACTTAAAACTGACCTGAAGGTGAACTTCCGGAAGGGGAGTTGCTGAACAGTGACGACTGCTGTGGCCACCAGCCCGTGGTGCAGCAAGGCCATCCCCTGCAGAGGAATGTGCCCCAGTGCTGCACACTTAGACTGCTTCTGTCCTGGGGAGGCAGGTGCTTAGCTCAGGCTGGATCAGGGTCAGTCTTGAGCGCAGGTCTAAGGAGGAGCCCCAGCCTGCCAGGAAGGCGCAGGCTTAGGGCTGCCAGCACGCCAGGATGCAGGCCTGGGATGGTGTCAGCGGGCTCCTCTTGCTCCTCTTTGGTCACTCATTAGGCTGGGTGACCCCAGGTTGGTAACTCAACCTCTCTGCCTCCTCCTAAGGCCAGAGGCCAGAGGCAGGACAGTCCACAACACAAGGCAGGGGTGAAGGACTTATACACTTAGTGGTTGGGAACTCAGTACCCCAGGGTCACAGTGGACTTCGTAACTAGGAGCTGTGTCCACCCCTGTGAATGAGAGAAGAGAGAGCCTGTGGCGGGGGGATTAAATGGTGCTGGGCATAGAAAACTGTCTGATTGCTCCTCGAAGAGTTCAGTGCAGAGTCAGCATACAGCCCAGCATGCCACTGGGTTTATTTCCAAAAGAACTGAAGCAGATACTCAGAGGCGTCCACATTAGCAGCTTGAGTCACCTCAGGCTAAAGGCGCATTTTCCTGGATGCCTTTGGCCGCTAAGCGGACAAGGCACTGTGTAACATACATGGATGTTTCTTATGTCTGGCCAAATAGCAGAAGCCAGACATGAAGGCTCACATTGAGGGCCTGTGGTCAAAGGGGTTGGGGGTGACTGCACAGTGGGGTCCCTTCTGTGGTTAGTGCAGTGCTCTGGACCCCGATAGAAGTGATAGCGGCACATAACACTGTCAGTTCCACAAAATCTACAGCAGAAAAGGCATAGCTTTAGGCTGCATGTCTCCTGGAGTTTCCAGCAATGGGGGCAGGCAACAGGCTTGTGGGGCACACTGCCGCTGGGTTTCTCGACATCCCCAACTCCCTCCCAGATCCTGAGGCTGTGAATGGCAGCTCTGGGCTTACAGTCAATGTATGTGCCTGTGGCCCAGCCCCTGCCCATGTCTGTCGCGCCCCCTTGTCACCTCCTGTCAGTTGTCTCATCTGAGTCTCACCATCTTCCAGGCAAGTGCATTCTGCAGTGTGAAGGCACAGGGCTGGGCAGGGTGCGGGGAAGTTAGAGGCAGGTGCAGGGCCACCCCACAGCAGCACATGGTCAAAGGGGACCTGATAGGGCAGGGCCAGCAGCGAGGCACAGCACAGAAGCCTGTGCAGAGCAGAGGGCATCCCCTCAGGCTGGGCCCTCCTGGCTGCATCTCCCCTGGGCAGGACGAAGACAGAACCTGGACTTGGGACAGGGATAACAGATGGAGTGGGGTCAGCTCTAGGTCCCCTCTGCCGCTCCCCCAAGTCTACTCTGCAAACCCTCACCCAGTTACCTGAACTCTCACGTGTGGGTTTCAGGTCTTTAGAGGAGAAGCCGAGAGCAGGTCCTGTCCCACTGGAGGGGCTTCCTCCTTGGCCTGGGTTTCCTGAAGAAGATGGATTGGGGCTCCTAGACCCCATTCTGGCAGTCAGATAGCTACCGAGGCCATGCTGAGGGGTCCCTAGCCTGTGGGCAGCGGGAAGACCCAGGCAGATCCCGTAATCAGCTTCAGGAGAAGAGGGCTGGAGCCATGCCAGGAGACAGGCCCCAGCCTGGCTGGCTGAGGATTTCTCAGCTCAGGAAGTCTCCTGCGGGGGCCCCAGCACCAGGAAGTGAGTAACCTTAGCATCTTACCCCCTACTGGTGACAGAGGTAAGAAGCTAGGCCAGGCCGGCTGTCAAGACCAAGGCTGCTTCCTGACACCCCAACCACTATCCCCAAGAGACCAGCCCTCGCCACCCTCTTCCCAGGGGAGCACAAGGACAGAGGGACAGAAGGAGGACAGACTGGCCTCCAGACCTCACCTTCATCTCTCCCCTCCCTCATCCCTCCTGCGGCACCAGGCATCTCAAGGAGGTCACTTGTCTTAAGTATCTATTTAATATTCACAATCAGCACAGGCATATGACAAAGTGGCCAGAAGGAAAGACACACACACACTGACGGGTCAGACCGCGGTGACTTAAGTGTCCCCAAGTGAGGGATTCCCTGTGCAGCCCAGAAACCATACTGGGCACCCGAAGGCCTCTTTCCTAAGTGGTGCCCCTGGCCCCACAGCAGGAAGTTGGGGAACAGGGCTCAGAGAGGCTCAAAGCAAGGCCAAGGTCCATAAGCTGGTCACAGAGGCCACGCTCTCCTCTCACTGCAGGGTGGCCTCAGAGGCAGGAGGACACTGTGTTAAACCCCAGTGGCCAAAGACCCTGTCCTAGGCTACAGCTGCGCACTCACATGTAAGACCCAGGGAAGGGAAGGAGAAGGGGTGCCTGTCCCTCCAGACGGCTCCCCTCCCTCCCCTGTTCCTCTCCTTCCCCTCCCCCTCTCCAGCTCTCCCTCTGCAAGAGCATAGACTGCTGCCAGAGTTTTCAGTCCAGAGGTAAAGAAGCCCAGGGCATTTGGTTTCCCTGCCTGGAAGGAAACACAGACAAACCTACCACAAGCAACTGGCTGTGAGCCCACAGGAGAATTAAATGCGCTGATGTTCACACCTGAAACTAGCATCGCACGACCTAAAGACAGATCCTAAAATCCAGGCTGAAATTTAAAATTTAACTTTTCTGTATTTAGAACATTAAGTGGCAACAAAAGAAAAAAGAAAAAAAGACAAAAACACCATCATGAAAGTCCTGGAGAGAAGCCACAGCAGAAAGGAAGAAGTCTGCAAATTTGGTACCTTTTCCTTCTGCTTTCTGAAGCAGGGGCCTCACGGTTTACATTGGTGGCCTGGCCATCACGTACCGTGGTGAGACACTCAAGGAAGATAGGTGGCCGGAGCGGGTACTGGGCCACGTGGCCTCTCTCAGCCTCTGTTACCACATCTGTTAAATGAGGATAATAGCTTTGTTGGCTGTGAAAATTCAGCAGAAGGACCCTGCCACATGCTTCAAGTGTCCTGGGGTGCTTCGAGGGGTTACATTAGGGAACGAGGGCCTGGGCTGAGTCCACCATGCCCAGCTGGAAGGGTTGAGCTGAATTTTCCCTTATAAAAACAGAACACCAAAGATACGCTAATCCAGACAAAGAGGAGCATGAGTCATTACTGTATCCATAGGAGTCCTTTGAAATGACTCCCAGCCTGGCTCTGCCTGTAGATAAGGTATTGGAATGAACGTGGTCATTCAGTTCTGACATCACATTGCCTGATGGCGTAGGTAACTGATAGATGGACGCTGGCTATGTGGGTGGGTGGATGGAGGAAAAGAAGGATGGACAGATGGGGCAGGATGGGTAGATGGGTGGGGGTGATGGAAAAAGAAGGTAGATGGATGAGTGGATGGGTAGGTAGGATGGTGAGTGGATGGATGGATGGAGAGGTGAACAGATGGATGGATGGATGGATGGATGCATGGATGGATGCATGGATGGATGCATGGATGGATGGATGGAAGCATGGATAGGTGAGCAGATGGATGGATGGATGGATGGGTAGATGGATGGATGGATGCATGGATGCATGGATGGATGCATGGATGGATGCATGTATGGATGGATGGAAGCATGGATAGGTGAGCAGATGGATGGATGGATGGATGGATGGGTGGATGGATGGATGGATGGGTGCATGGATAGGTGAGCAGGTGGGTGGATGGGTGGATGGATGAGGAGATAAATCTGTGGGGTGATGGATAAGTAGATGGGGGAACGGTGAGGAACAAGTGTAAATAAATGGAGGAATAATTATTTTATAAGAGTTAAACAGATTCTGTTCATGGCAGGATTCAATATAACAGGAAGGCAGAACTTTTGTGACTCATCTCTCCCAGGGTCAGAAGGCTGCTAGGTGGGGCTGCACAGGGGTTTGCGTGTGGGAACAGAGTAACAGCAAGCTGGGGCTGGGGGGCAGCTTCAGGACAGCTTGGGAGGCGGCACACTTTCTCACGCTTCCTGTGGACTGGTTAATCTGAACACTTCCCTGACTCCAGGCCTCAGGTGCCGTCCGCAGTTCCTGGTACCCAGCTTCAAAGTGATGGTGCCCCGGGGTGTGAGCCTCAGCTACGCTGTGGCTGGAATGTGAATTCAGACACTGTCAAGGAACTGAGCAGCTTTCAAAACTGAGTCAAAACAGCATTTTAACTTTTTTCCTAACCATGTGACTGCAATGGATGGAGATATGAGATGACAAACCTCTGTCTTTTGGAGCTTCTCAGTAGTATTTACAAAACATCACAGTGGATGTAGGTCTTCGAGGGTTTTCATCCCACAAACAAAGGTGTCCAGCCTGGAAGTGGCTTCCAAGGGCTTCCTGTCCTCGTGGGGCTCACAGGTGAACCCTCCCATCGCAGAACCCCTCAGCAGCCTGAGAAAGGCTGTAGATCTCTCCCCAGAGCAAGCACAACCAGGGCTTGTCCACGGGCCCCAGTTCAGGGTCTGCCACATGACCCAACCTACCAGATGCAGATGAATCAACAGGGCCAACCAGGGCAGGAGGCCCCGGACTCAGGTTTGCAGCCAAGCCCCAACTGGATCCTACATTACATTAACCTTCCTGCCTTTCTGGGACTCAGTTTCCCCATCTCTAGGATGATGGGATTGGACTCAATCACTGCTTTGATTCGGAGAGGTTCAGGGGAAGGGAAGACAGCAGGTAGCGCTCTGGCCCTATCTGTCCCCAAGTCCTCCCAGCCCAGTCTGACCTGCTGTCTCCCTGAAGGACTTCAAGCAAAACAGTCAATGAGACCCTGTGGTTTCCAGCTCCTCAGCCTCTGGGAGAAGTGAGAGAGGTGGGTAGGAGTCTTCAGAGGGGAGAGGGGGAAGCCGGAGTGTGCAAGTGGAAAGAAACCACTTTAAGGGTTCTCCAGAGCAACTCCCATGTCTCAGAGGAGCGCAGAGACAGGACTCACTGGAGAGCAGGACGGAGAGATGCTTCCAAGTTTGCCATTGTGACCCTTGGGAGATGTGTGCGGTATTTCAAAAACTTCTAAAATCTTCAGAACTTCCCCTGCCCACCTGGACACACTGTTTACACTGTCTATGTAAACACCCACTTTTTTCACTGGAAACCCAGACCAATAAATAACAATAAGCAATACCTGTTACATTACACATGTGTATTTATGTGGCCCTTCACACGCTGCTTTGCAGCCTGCTGGGACACTTTTGTCACTTGGAGTTTGTACCTGGCAAGCAGTTTACAAGGTAGAGCATTTCTCTGACAAACAGAAAAGGTCTCCATGCTGCTCTCAGAGCCCCCAGGGCTTGGAGGGGGCTGCACCTATCTGGCCAGGCCCCTGCCAGCTGGGACTCCCAACTCCTGCGGCTGCCGGCCTGGCTGCAGCACCAGGCAGGGGCTTGGAGCCAGGCTGGAGGTGGAGGGAGGAAGTGCCTAGGAGGGCGATGACATCAGCGTCCCAGCCCTTGAAAGATGAGCTGTTCCCGACACTCAGCTCCCTCAGCTCCAGCTCCTGGGGCTCCTCTGAGAGGTGGAGACTGTGGGGAGGACAGGCAGCCTGCTGGGTGAGGAGGCTCAGAACTGACCGCACAACTGGCTCCAGACCAGACACAGTGAGTGCCAGGCAGGGGTGCCCAGCAGCCTTGCCTTTGGAAAGGGCGGGATGTCTTCCCAGGGAGGGCAGGCAGTGGGAGAGGAGCATTTGGAGTGTTCTCTCTGGTTCTGGGGAGTCTGGGGAAAGTTCCCTTCCTTTGCTAGTTCTGACATGTGGCCTGGGAGAAGCGCTCTGGCAGGAGGAAGTACCTTGCATGTTTTCTGCTTGGAGTTTGGCAAGAGTAATTCAGTGATTGATTTTTATGGACGCTGGATGGATGTCTCCAGCTAGAGAAAGGGAGCAGTGGGGGCAGCAGGGAACTGGGCTTTCCACTCACAGCTGTGTCACCCTGTGTTATCCTGAATAGCTCTGTAATCTCCGAGCCTCGGTTTCTCTGTCTGCAAAGTGGTCTGCTTGCCTGCTCCGTGGGGACAGCAGGGACTCATTGGCACAGCAGAGAGGGTTTGCCCATGTTGGCTGATAAGCACTGGGGTGACCAGAGATGACGGCTTTATTTCAGACAGCTTTTATGTCCCTCTGGTCATGTTCCTGGCCTCGATGCAGAGGAGATGGTGCAATCCTGCCCTGCATTTTAGTTCTAACCCTGCTTTCTTCCCCATGGATGACTTTGTTGGATAAGTTATTTTGTCTCCGGTCCTGAGCCACTGGGACGACTCTGCTGCTCCCAGTTACAGCAGCGGCCCCTGCCTGTGTCTCGCCGCTGCACACACTGAGCCTGATTGGAGTCGCCACTGAGGGGGCAGTACCGTCTGCTGGGAGGGGTGGGCAGTGGGCCACGCTTTCCAGCAGGTTGGGATATGCCTCCTGAGTCACGGGCTGCGATAGGAAGTGGGTGCCCTGGCCAGGAGTGGCGTCGTGGGGGCTCCTGGGCCAACCCCACCTCTGTTCCTTCTCTGTGGGGAAGGAAAGTCTTGCATAGCTGCATGAGCTACTCCTGATGACAGCATCCCCACTCCTGCTTCTCTGGAGAAAAACACACTCTGCCTTTCTATGCTCTGGCAGCAGCGCCATGACGGGGACACTGCCCCCAGTCGTGAGCCCTAGGAGCACGGAGGGGAGTTTGCTGTTTCCCTCTACTTGGCAGGAGCAAGGAACATTGAAAGTCAGAGTCATGTGTGCCACCTGCCACCAGCTGTACCCCAAACCAGGTGCTCGTCCTACACAGATGTGATGCAAAGCATTATGGGGTGCAGGGGTGTCTCAGGCCCTTGGTGCTCAGCTCTCTTACCTGTAAGCTCGGGGAGGTTTGATGTTCAGTGGTGTCTGCTAGATGAGTCTGAGGACTTTGGGTCGCGCTGAACCTGGCCAATGTGGGGCACAGAGCTCCAACAGGGGACAGCAGGAGGCAATCAAAGAACCAGGAGCCAGGTAGAAGGTCAGCAAGGGATAGGAGAGGAGGAGTCGCTTCTGGTTCTTCTTTAGCAAGGCAAGGTGACCAGCAGCTAAAACAACCTATGACACATTTCACAGTGACCAGGAGAGAAGGGCACGAATTCTCCAGCACCTAAAAGTGACCAGTGTTCAAAGATAGGAAAACTCTTGTTGCCGTGATTTGATTACTGTGCATGGTGTGCATGCGTGGAACCTATAAAGATGGGCAAATATGTCCAAAAACATATGCAAGAATATGTACAGAGTAAGGTGTTTTTAAATAATATATAAATAATAATAAACAGCTTGAGGTGACAGCTTGCTTCATGCAGAGGAGAAGATCATGAACTTAGGGGCTTTCAGAGACATCCTGACAAGTGGACACAGGGACATATGCCTGCAAAAGGACATCTGGAAAGAGAGGGACACCAGGGGACAGCAGGCTGCATCTGGGGGTAAGAGTGACAGGCTAGACAGGCCAGGAGGGATGCTTACTGGTCAGTGTTTCCTCCTTTTGATTCTTTGAGCTTTGATTGTGAACACATACATCTCTTGGCAAACAAATAAATATAAAAAGCAAAATAAAGCGGTATGGAAATAGAAAGAAGACCAAGTCCTCTGAGAGCCCCATCATCTGTCACCTGTGCTAACTTTCCCTCGTGTGAGAAGTGGCCTGAGAACAAAATGCAGGCAGTAATTCATGCATTTGTGCCCACACGTGGGAACCAGCTCTGCAAAGAAGCTGTCAGGGAAAGGGCAGGACCCAGGGCATAGGACAGCTGGCCCTGGGTCACTCATGCTTTAGTGGTGACATGAGAAAGGACATTCACAGGGCATTTACCATGCCTGGTTCTGTGCTGGGCTCCATAGCTGCAGGGCACCCCAAAACGGGATCCATACCCTCAGGCTTAGGTCCTGGGGCAGAATTATTTTTTCTGAAAAAAAAAAAAAAGCACTTGATTAAACAGTCTAGTCAAATGGTAAATTAATCACACTAGATAATTCAAAATGGAGAATCCTACAGTCACACTACCCTGAATGTGCCCCAGTCTCATCTGATCTTAGAAGAAAGAGGAAGATATGTTTTAGTCTGAGGTCACGGCAGCAAGTTGCGTACAGTATGCCTATAAAACTTCATGACTGTTTATAAGGGCTGATCAGAAGAGAAAAGATAAGGAATTTAGAAAAATTCTGAAAGGGACTTTTTTGAGGTAGTGGGGGATTGAGCACAGGTCCTTTGCACTGAACGATGCCTCCAGGTTTTCTGTTTTATTTCTCGATTGCTTGCTTGCTAGCTAGATAAGGTCATTCTAGGTCGTTCTAGCCTTAGTTTGAAACTAATTCCTTCTGCCTTAGCCTTAGAACCAAACTTTTCCTGTAATTTCAAGCTGAGATTAGGAGGGGAGGAGATGGGAAGAATGAGACAGTACTGAAGGTTTTACTTATCATGAAGAAGAAATTTTTCTACTCTTAATGCTAATAAATGGCTGCAGTTCTGATGTCTGTCACAGATGTAGAAGCGTAAAAAGGGGATTCCCGGAGGGAGCTCATTGACAGGAATTGACTAATTTATAAAATTAAGCCCTGAAGAAAGCCTCAGGGCACAGAGATTAACAGCAGTAAAAAGCTACAGACTCAGAGCTCTACCTGGTGGCCTAACTTGACTATCCAGCAGAAACTAACAGCAAGTGTAAAAACTGGACATCATAAAGGTCTCAAATTTTTAGAAAATACACTCCTCGAAACTCTGCCATCAAAAGTGCAATTAGAGCTGTTTGGGGGATGCTTGATCAGAACCCTGTTAGGGAAACTGAGGCACAACTGAGATCACTGAGGCAGGCGAGGATTTTATTGCTGACGGGGTACGATCAGGCCAAGGGTGAAAAGACCATTGGCCCGGAGCAAGGGGTGAGGGCATTTTTATAGGGGAGTTTAGGTCAAGGAGGGGGCATTGCTGGGTGGGGGGTACAGAGTTTTGGGTCTCTGAGTAGGGGGTCTAAGGCTGGGTGATGGCAGGGTTGGGTACGGGGTGCTGGCAGGCACAGCGTGTCTCCTGTGATTTTTGGTGGAATCGGCCCTCTGCAGGTTGAGCTGTACAGGCTTCCTGTTGAACGCCATGGCCCCCCAGGTGTGAATAACAGGTCTGCCTGGGGAGCTTTCTCTCTCCTAGTCGGGTGCTGGTCTGGCTCAGAGACCTGACAGACACTACCTGCCTAACTAGGAGGCTGCTTCCAGAGCTGGATTGAGAGTTAGGAATTAAACTGCAAGGATTATGTGGATTAGGTGCCTAATTCAGAGAAGCTGGGTGCTGAATAGTGACCTCCTCTCCAAAATAGAAAAAAGGAAATAATAAGACACAAGCAAAATGATGCATTAGGAGGAAGGAAAACATTACTACCAGGAAGCCACTTTAGGAGACCCCTGCCGGCTGCTTTGAGAGCAGACAGCAGGAGAGGAAGTAACATGAGACACGCTGTGTGGTGAGGCAGAGAATTCAAGCAGGCAAGTACGGCTGGGCAGGGGATGAGTGTGAAGAGCACACCCCACCCCGTCCACCAGTGGATGGCACGGGGAGGTCAGATCTGCCTCCCAGGGGTCCGCACGCACCTGCCCTCCAGAAGCTGTCCTTTCTCTGGTCCCCAGGGTTCGCCAAAGCTCCTGGATCTCAGACAGAAGGCGCCTCACCTCTAAGAGGCTGCAGCCGCAACCCCTCTGTGCCCAGCCCTGTTATCACTATCTGGGCTCCAACTCTGAATAGCTAGGCATCCAGCCAAGGTCACAACCCAGGCTCATGCATGGGCTGGTCACCCAGCCATGCAGTATTCTTTTAAATTTTTAAACTTTTTTTTCCTTTTCGCTGTTGCCCAGTAGTGTTGTTGAACAGTCCAGAGGTAGACTAGGCCATCCTTGCCGAGTAACCCAGGGCAGGCTCCTGACCTCTCCACACCTCTCCTTCCTCACCTGGGATGGGAGATAGGTGGCACCATGTGGGGTGGTGCCTGTACCGCACCCCAGCTACAAGAAGACGGCTTATGCCTTCCTCGTTTAACCACTTCCTAAGAGCCTGCTCCAGGCTCCCCAGCTTGGGAACTGACTCCCACATGAGAGCCAGGTGGGGTCCAAGGGGCTTTAATACAGTGCAATGCATCTGTAACTCCAGGTCCCATTCCCAGAGGATGCTGAGGCTGTCACATCAGTGTTTTGTTCCAGTCTCGAGAATCAGGAACCAAATGGCAGGATTTCTACTCTTTCCTTTTCTGAACCTCTGTCTGCTGTCACCCCTCACACACACACACACACACACACACACACACACACACACACACCCCTTGCTCTTCTGCTGTCTGTTATCCCCACAACCAGCTTGTAATACCTCTGTGATGTCTGATTTGTCACTGTGGATAAGTCCTAAGCTCGTGTTTCTTTCTCTCTCTCTCTCTCTCTCTCTCTCTCTCTCTCTCTCTCTCTCTCTCTCCCTTTGTCTCTCTCCCTCCCTCCCCCTCTCTCTCTTTCTCCCTGTCTCTCATAGGTTTCAGATTCAAGGTCCACACCCAGGTAGAGCAACTTATACCTACATGGGGCAAGGCAAATACTGTGGCCAGGGAGGCTTGTAGAACTGGCAGAAGCATATATAAGCCCCATTCCGGCTCCCAGGACACCATTGCCACCCCACAGTGATCAGATCACAAGTGCTCCTCCATGGTGTCCCTGCTTGGCTGCTGAAACAGTCCTTTGAGATGAAGCAGAGGCTGAGAGGCCATGGGAGCCTGGCTGGCTCTGCCCACTTTTTCTTTTTTCCACAGACAGGCAGAGTGTAGAGGTGAGAACTCCAGAGGTTGCCCAGGGCAGGCAGGAAACTAGCCTGCTGCTGGGGAGAGAGAAGGAGGGAGGGAGGGAGAGAGCAAGGGAGGGAAGGAGAAAAGGAACAGAGGGGAGAAGACGGCAGAACAAAGAGGAAGCTGGTGGAGCCTGAGCCCCAGCCTGGTCTCTTCTTTCCAGAAGCCTCAGCAGGTCCTACCCATCCTATGATTGGGACACTTTCCTGTCCCCTCCTTTCCTACCCCCATCTTCCCAGCAGGGGACATGTGCACCAGTGGGAGGATAAATACCAGCCTGGGGACGTTTTTGCAACTGGCCTTGGGAATTTCTTCCAAGAGTCCCTGTGGCTGAGGGGAGGGGGGCAGAGGAAAAACAGAGGATACACCATGCCTGAGCATTAAAGGAGGCTGGTGCTGAGTGTCAGGGGTCCTTCAGGGTCCTGGCGATAGCTCTCGCTGAGATAGTGCCCCTGTTGATGCTACAAGAAGAGGACCCAGGCTCAGGCAGGGCTACTCACATAAAGTCACGCCCTAAGTCAGTGCCACGGTTGAGATTTACCCAAATGCCAGCCAGTGTGACTCCACCATCCAGTTTTTGTTGTTGTTTTTTTTTGTTTGTTTGTTTTGGTTTGTTTTTTGTTAGCCAGAAGATTTGCCTGACAGGGCAGATTGGGGTGACCTTAGAGGAGTGCATGTGGGAGTCCCAGACACCCAAGATCTAGTTTGGGTTCCAGCTTCTGAGTCCTCATCCATGAAATGGAGCCCCCCATCCCACACAAAGCACAAGAAAGGGTGAGATGACACAGTGTCCCTTAGATACATTTTGACAGCATTTTTGAATTACAAAGAGAAAAGGAAATACTATAAACATCAGATTGACCAGAACTTGGAGATGGCTTATAGGGACAGGTAACAAGCAGGAAAAGTCAAGCTTTTCTGCAGCAGCAAATATAGGAGACCCCAGTAGAAGAACATCTATGGACTAGAGGTAAACAGGTTGTAATGCTGTGTTAGTCCATCTTTCTTTCCTATAACAAGGTGCCTGAGGCAGGCCAACGTTATGAAGGAAAGAGGTTTATTTAGCTTATGATTCTGGGAGCTGACAGTTCAAACAGCATGGCACAGGCTCTTACAGGCCCTTTCCCTTGTCTCTGTCACCACGTAGTAGATGACAGTGTGCCAGTGCATGTGGAAGGGAGAGATCACATCACTAAACAGGAAGAGGCTGTTTAGCAGCTGGGGTCTCCCAATGTCTTCTGAGAGAGTTGCCAATGACCTAAAGACCTCCCGCTAGGCCCCGCCCCCTAAGTGTTTCACAGCGCCTGTCAGTAATGTCACCCTGGGGGCCAAGGCTGCAACACAGGAGCCTTTGGAGGACACACTGCAAACCACACCTGATACTGCACAGAATGCTGTAGCATGAAAGGGCTCAGGAAAATACCATTCTTGCCACCATCACAGAAAAATTACTCAGAGATTTACTGAACTGAAAGAGACGTGAATCCGAACAGAGAACAGGCTGTGGAAGGATTCGCTCCTTTTCCCTCTGTCTCACTGGGGTACAAAATCATGGAATCGGGTGGAATGATAGGACCACCAGTGGACTTTCCAGCCAGTGGGTGACCGAATCTTCACACTCCTTGCTGCAGACGCCACGCCTGCTTGACTTCCCTGGGGACCAGAAGCCCATCTGCTTAGGACTGGTGGCTAAGCACAAAAAGAACCATTCAAGACAGTTTGCAAAAACATAAACATTTTCTTTTAACCGAAAACATGGGGACGCTTTTGTTTACCAGTTTTTATGTAAGCAAGGGCTTTCTCTAAGCATGACTTGGCCATTCAGCTTTCTTACATAAACACACCGTGGTTCATTTTGTTTTTTTGTAAAAGAAGAAAACACGTAGGCTCATTTAAATATTTTCATTACAAAAGTAACAGATGTTCTCCAGGGGAAACATGGAAACCACTACAAAGACTACAGAAAACCAGGAAACAACCCATGATCCCCTGCCTCAAAACAACCACAACCAGTAATGATTTCGTGTTGTGCCCTCTAGATTTTGGGCCATGTTGTGTATATAATTTAATGCTCGGGTTTGACAGGACACTGGCAGTCTGTCACTGGGTGAACTCTTAGGAACATCATTCTCCTCCTGCTCAGCAGGCAGTGCACGGAGAGAGTACAGAGTGCTTCGCAGTCCCCAGTCCTCAGCATTTAGGTTGCTCCTGCTCCTCTTTTCATGATGATGAACTTTTCCGGCAACGAAGCATTTGCTGTCCTTTTGTATTTTCCAAATAGTGTGCAAGAAGGAAAAGGCATTGTTTTTGGATTCTTGATTTGCCCTAAGTGTCCTCACTTTGAACTTTCCAGAGGCAGGACTGGCGGTCAGTCCTTTCCCTGTTCAGAGAGGCCCAACCGCCTGCCTGCCCCAGTCTGTGACCGGACATTCAGTGCTCACTGACCACGTGGTTTTCACACTTCCTGGGCTCTCGAGCTTGCCACAGGAGGGGAGACAAGTGATCAAAGCTGAGTGCACGGAGACAAGGACTCTGGCATCTCATGGGACACAGACTCCTATAATACAACCCCTAACATCGATGCGCAACTCCCAGTATTCAACCCCACTTACTGATAAGGAACCTGGGGCCCAGATTGCTCAGTCACCTGCCAGGAAGCAGAAACAGATTTTCATTCCTTCTTCCCCTGCGTTGTTTTGGAGCAGGGTGGGAGAGACAGCTGCCTCAGCCTGGGTGTGCCCTTGCCTGGCACCGGTTGGCCCTGGTGGCCTTGGAGGATTTTGTTTCTGGCTGCAAAAATTTCAAGCACAAAGAAATTATGCAAGCTCATGCATGTCAGAAAGCAGGAATTTTCCACTTGGGCCATACAACAGCGGACTAACCTCATGGCCTGAGTGTGGCCTGCACCTCACATAGGCTCTGCAACAGCGGATGAACCTCATGGCCTGAGTGTGGCCTGCACCTCACGTAGGCTCTGCAGAGGCCCCACAGGGGCCCGGGGGGAGGTTTCCAGTCCCCTCCCACCAACGCAGTGACAAACTACAGCCCCTTGGCTCTGAAGGGTGGAGGATACTTGTATAATTGAGACAGAGGTGACACACACTCTGTCTCCCCACCTCCTGCAGGAACGCAGTCATGGGCGGCAGAATAGGCACAGACTTCATGTGGTCCCAGGCCAGACTCAAACCCCACGCTGGGCATCCTTCTGGAAACCAGCACCCTCTCTGCTCCTCATTTGCACCCTGGAAATTGGCTGGTGCCACACCCTGTTAACGCCTGCTAAGGAAAACTCCAGCCCACGCATCTCCTGATTTACAGTCAGTCAGCACCTCCAGTACCTCCATCCCACAAAAGAAATGCCCTTAGTCAGCAAAATTGGAATAAAGAAGCTCAGCGTCGGACTGGGGAGCCATAAACAGTATTATAATTTAAGGAATCGACCCAAGTACACTAGAAATGTTGCCTAGACTACTTGAATATCTTTAGTAGCAGGGAATTCACTACTGCAAGAGCCACTCGGTGTAGCAAACACTCAAAAAGCAGCCATGCTTTGCCCAGAATTCAGAGAGGCAAATGCTGTCCTGTGCTCCGGAGATGACCACGTAACAGTCAGAACCGGTGTGGAGAAAACGCAAAGCCACTTACAAAGCACTCTGCATGGGCACTGATGGGGAAACTGAGGCCCGAGAAGGAAAGCTGCCTGCTCAAAGTTAGGTGTGAAGCTCAGAGTTGGGGCCTGGAGGTGAAGTACAGGGCGTCAGCCTAGCGTGCTCAGGGCCCTGGTTTGATCCCTGGTTTCACACATATGAAAAGCCCAGAGTTGATTTAGAAATAGTAATACTGACTACAAGAGCCTCCCCGGGGGGCTGCTGGCTCCCTGCTGCCCTGGCTGGGCACGAGGCAGCACTAGCTGCCTCCAGACCTCAGGACATCGAGACACCAGGACATAGAGACATTGTACAGTGTGCAGCTCACAATCCCCGTCTCACAGCTGAAGAAGCGGGGATCAGGAAGAGGCGCCTGGGGTTGGGGTGCAGGGAGGCACCTCTGGATCTCCAGTCTCCATGCTCCAAGCTGGACCTGCTTCAGACACTTGACCCAAACCAGGTCGGGTCTTCTTTGGTTCTTTTTGTCTCTCGGGTGGTTTTGCGTGCGTGGCCACCTGGCTCCTACTTACGAGTCTGGAACCCGAGGCAAGCACCTACCCGGACTGAATGTCCATTCTGTTTTCTAAAATGGGCGTTAGGTGTCCCTGGCTGGGCAACAGCGCACTTGGGTCATAAACTATAAAATGCCGTACCCATCACAAGCTGCCGTGTTGGGAGTGGATGCTGGCTCGAAGTTTCAGACCAGGCCACAGCTATTTCCTCACCTGGCAGTGACAACTGGACTGTGGGTCTCTAAACTGAGATTCTTCCAAATCAGAAATTCCATAGCTTTAGCACGCATGGTGCACGCTGCTGTCTGCAAAGTGCTTTTGCTCTGATCTTACCTCGTCCTCATCCACTCAAGGCCTCAATGTGACAGGAGCCTATTTTACCGTCTGCTGAAAGAGGACGGTGCTCAGTCCCATGCCTCCTCCAGGATGCGGGCCTCTCCAGCAGGGCCCCAGCCAGCTCCGCAGAGGCCCCATTTCCTGCTTGTTAAGTGGGGACTTCAGTGCTGTCTCAGGCTGCTGTGAGGATTCATTCAGTGTGTAACATCTGTTATGTGCTTAGAACAGTGTGGGCGCGTGACAGACGACAGACACACTTGCTATCAATGTCATCATCATTACACAATGTCCTTTTGACAAATGTTGCCTGAGTCTGGGCCAGGCCAGTTCTAGGAGGTGGGGACAGAGTGGACAGAGGGGCCATCCCAGCACTACCAGGCTGGCTGGCCAGGAGAGAGACAGGGAAGTGAGCAGTTGAGGCAAGGTGTGCCAGGGCTGTAACAGGGGCTTTGGAGCAGGGACCTTGAAGAATCCAGGAGGGCCTCCCAGAAGAGCTGACAGTACACTGTTACACACCAGCGCTGATGATGAATAGGGGCTGCAAAGGCTGCTCCCCTGCATAGACAGCTAGGAAGGAACGGGGCGGGGAGTGTGCTAGGCCTGATGAGTCTAGAGCCATTTGTTACCTTAGACTGGCTGTCAGCCATGGCAAGATATTCCATTCACAGGATATGGAAATCAGCAAATGGCACAGACCCTGGCTTTTCTCCAGGGAGTTGGGGGCACCAGCTCACCATGCCTCTGATTCCTCTCTCCAAAGAGGCCAGTCTCCCCCCAGAAGCCCTGGGGACTGGGGCATCTCTGGCAGGTTCCCATCCCACACAGCAGGCGAAGTCTTTGCATTCCAGGGCCTGACCATTGACCTCTGGGGAGCAGGAGGTGACATCTGCCCCTTGGGCAGCCCTGGCCCAGTGGGGGGTAAGGGTCATGTACCCCCCCCCCAGCAGTAGGGTGCCCTGGCCACTTCTGTATATCCTGGCAGAGCAGCCAGTGTGGTTCCTAGATGGCAGTGGCACAGGGATCCTTGGTGCATGCCATCGTGCCCAGGGAAGCTTCTCACGTCCCGGAGTTGGAATGCCCAGTACTGGAGAGCCTTGAGGGCAGGTGTGGGCTCTACTGACCACTCTGTCACAGTAAACAGCAGCACAGTGATGCTGGGGTTAAGTGATGCTGGAAAGGTTAAGTCACCTGCCCAGGTTATCCACTGATAGAGGCAAGGCCAAGATCTGCCCCCCACATCGGTCTGCTCCTGAGGTCAATGCCCTGCTCAGGGCTCAGGTTTTCCTAGCTTTCTCTGGGTGTCCAGTCAGGAGAGACGCTGGGCCTACCACTGCCCTGCAGACTGGCTTTCCAGAACATGCTTCCTCCGACTACTTCTGCAAAAAGCACTCATGCTGGCAGAACAGAATCTGGAACTCTGAAAAGTGACCCCTTCTATTCCAAGGGGCTCCACCTCCTGCAGCAGAACTGGGTGGAGAATGGAAGTCATGTGTCTTGGGGGGGGCCTTCAGCTCGGGCAGGGCTGTGGGGAGGCCTGACCGTGCAGAGTCAGAACCTGAGCCTCAGAGGCTGCAGGGAGCTGGGCAGGGATGCAGGGTATTGTCCCTCCCGTGCCATACCTGTGAAGAGGATCTGACTCAGACTGACCCTGCTGCCCCTCCCAGGAGAGCCTTGGGGAGCCAGTGGGTAGGAGATGAGTCTTTGAAAACCCAGTGGGCTGATCCACTCAGCTCTGTCTGCATGCTTCCAGGACCAGGAGCTATGGTTACCCCTCTCTAGGGTGGGATTGTACAAAGATCTCCAGAACCTTCTGTTTCACCCCACATCCTCCCAATGAAGAACCAAAAGCCTAGAGATGTCCACCATTTACTCAAGAGTGCTGGTCATCAGGGCTCTGCTCCTGCAATGCTCCTGCCACCTCTTTACTGTAGAGTTCCAGACCAGGAAGGACCTTTGCTGGTTGAGAGGCCAAGGAAGGTTTCTCAGAGGAGGCGCCATCTGAGAGGGTCCTTGAAGGATGGCGCTAAGAGGTTGTTTGATGTCCTGGTTCTTTTTGTCTTTCCCATGAAGTCATCTCTGCTGTACTTCACACTGGGCATAACAAGTTCCCCAGGAAAGGAAGTTTGTGTGAATGAATGAATGAATGAATGAATGAATGAATGAATGGATGAGGCAAGAAGATGACTTCCAGAAAGCGGAAAGGAGAAGGTCCCTTCAGAGCTGACTGAGAGCACATTGTGGGAGCCTTTAGATCCTGGATTCTACGGTGCGCAGGAAGGGACAAGACTCCACCTCCTCTGCCTGTGCCCAGCCAGCTGTGCTCTGTGGCTCCTCTTGCTCACCTGTTCAGCTGGGCCCAAACTCCTTCATGATTCTTGTTTTCCTGAGGCTGGCTGAGATTCTCTGCCTACCATCATCCTCTCTATTGCTTGTAAACTGGGCTGGGTGGGTGGGACACAGTAATGGTAGAGGCCCTTGGCCAGCAACCCCCTACCATTGCAATAGCAGCTCCAGGGCCACCTACTGGGTCAGCAGGGATCTTTGAGGGGCTGGAGAGGTGCAGAGAAACAACTTTCCTAGGCACACCCAACCCCGGTCCCTTCCCAACTGCACTGCCTCTGGGGCGTCACCTTGGTGGTGCACAGCCTTCCGCCCCCTCTCATGTGGCTCTAGGCTTTGCTCTCTGGCAGGCATTTCTATTTCTTCCTGTTACAAAGGACTTAACTGCTCACAACAGGAAGCTGAGATATTCAGAGGCATGGGAAGCATGGCTCTTTCTTCTCACACAAAGGCAGCTAATCTCAGCATCACCGGGGTGCCTTGAATCACCTCTGTGTTGAGCTGGGTTGTGGTTGACATCAGACAATACTGACCCTTGGCTCTGTCCCCCACCCTGGGGTTGGGGCAGATGTGCGGTAATAAAAAATATAAGGCATCTAGAAATCAAGGCTCCAGCACCTGGGTTCCAGGTGAAGCTCAACCACTAACCAAATATGTCCTGGAAGGATGTTTGCCAACTCTGAGCCCCCAAGACCACTTCTGTACCCCAAGGGTGTCTGATGAAACTCTGTCCATGAGGCCTCCCACTCTGACCTCCCAGGTTCTGGAGGGTTCACCTGGGGAGAATTTCCAGGAGTAGGAAAAAGGAGGAAGAGTGTGTTTGTGCTTTAAGTCTGATGGTCACTGAGGCAGTGTCCCCGTGGGTACAGCCCTGACCCTGGCCTCTGAGCCTCAGTGACCTGGATCAGGCTCCTGAAACAGCAGGAGGCAAGCCAAACACAAGCTCCCATTCCAGGGAAGATTCCTCGCCTCTCTGGACCTCAGTTTACCCCTCTGTGAAGGAAAAGGAAGGGGCAGGTTGGACACTTTCTTTGTCAGCTCCAGAGCACTTTCCTCCAATAAAACTGCAGAAAATGGTGCAGAGAGGAAGGACACTGACCACGGTGGAGCAGCTCAAAGCAAAGCTGTTCTCCGCACTTTGTAATCTTCAGCGTCACCTCACACAGTATATGCGACTGTTACCCCAGTCACAGCAGATAAGAAAACCTAAGGCCTCACAGAGGTAAGCTGCGTGTCCAAGGTGATCCACAGCTGGGAAGTGTTGGAGCTGGGATTCAAAGTGACTGCGGGTCTCAGTCAGGAAGCCACAGGGTCCTCAGGATATGTCTGGCACCTGTCTCAAGTGCTGGCACATCCATGTGTATGTGAAGGTGGACAGAGGCCCAGAACTAGTGGGCAGCACCCCCCCCCGCCGGACAAGCCCAGTTAGTGAACCCAGACCCAGGATATGTGTGCGCGCACGCGTGTGTGCATGCGCGCGCACACACACACACACACACACACACACACACACACACACACAGTGGCCACTCCTCTGCAACCCGTCTTCCAAACTCAACTCAAGACCCAAGCCAGAAGTGGCCAGCAAATTTGAGACTGAAAGGCGTCCTGCTTCCTGGGTGAGAAAGCCTCATTATTAGATCATCCTGGGCACCCGACACCCACCAGAGTCCAGAGGAGGGGAAGAGCCACACTGCCCCCTGGACAGATGCCCTGGGAATGCTGGCTTTGCTGCCTGGCTGCTGGTTCCCCAAAGTCCCCATGATCATGGCCAGTTGAGCCCCAATCCTAGCTTCTCAGACAGCCACATGCACAGAGCTTCTTTTCTGCGGGGAAATAAGCCAGCCTGCCCTCCAGGATAGCGGGTCCTTGAACCCCCTCTACCCTTCAGATGTGCCCTGGCCCAGGAGTCCCATTGGGCGGGAGTTTGTCTGGTGTTGAGGAAAGAACTTGACATTGGGTTCAAGGAAACCTAGGCTGAATCTCACCTCTCATTAGCTGTGTGCAGTGCAAGGGCCTAGGGTCCATCCCTGGCTCTGCATGTTTATCTGCAGCGTGTGAAAAAAGGTGAGTTCACTGCTCAGTGGTGCAGTGTTGGGGGGTGACAGGTGGGTGTTCCATAACTCCTGTTTCCCTTGCCTCCGTCCTGCAAAGATACCTGCTGGAAAGCAAAGGAGAAAGAAGCATGCCTGCCCTCTGCTGGTCAGCAGCCATCTATTGACCACTCACTGTGTGTGGGACACAGGACAGAGAGAGGAAGTGGCACCAACACCAGCAAGTGGCACCGATGTGCCCTGGGACAAATGCAGAGGACAGAAAGGGCAGGAGGAGGGAGGGGTGCCCATCTCAGTTGAGCAGAGAAACAGCCTGCAGGAGACGGGCTCTGAGCTGTATTTCAGGGAATGGGCGAGCATGCTGTGGGTGACAGTGAGGCCATCTGAGCTCTGCAGGAGCCTCCTGGAGGGGCAGGCAGAGGTCTTAGGCACAGCCTGAAGCTGATGTCCCCAGCAGAATTTCAGGCTGAAGTGTAGCTCAAGCAGTAGCCTTTGCCTAAGTGTGTTCAAGACCCTGCTCGCAACCCGCAGAGCTACAAACTGACCAGAACATAACTAAGTTTTCTTTTCTTCTTAGGAAATCTTGGGTCTGTTCTGAAATTCTCTCAGCTTTGTGGGTCACCCAAGTAACCAAGGGTTACCCCTGTTTTGCACGGCTGCCCACTGTGGTCTTCAGTCACATACGCAAAACACCTGCACAGAGACCGGGGTTAGCATTAGGTCTCACACCAGGAAAGGGCTGCCTGGCCAGGTGGATGCAAGGAACAAGAACCAGCCACGCTGGGTGCGGGCAGGCAGAGAGAAGGGCAGTGGGCAGGGGCAGCTGGAGCTCAAATGGGGGTAGGAAGCACCCCAGGGAGCACTGGGAAATGTGTTAAATGGAAAGGGACTGAAGGGGTGGCTTCATAAATGACACCAACAAACATAGTGCATGGTATTAAAGGTGTCATCATCACATCCATGGAGCAATGGAAAATTCCCACGATGTCATGTACCACGTAACTCCTGCCAAAAGATGGTGGCAAGTGAATCTGGGAAGAGCTGTGTGGAAGGCTCCAACTGTGGGGTTTTAATCATTATTTTTGAATGTTTCTGTGATTCTGGAAAGCGAGACTTTGTTTTGAGGAGCAGAAGTGGCAGGGTGTCAGATGAAACTGCTTTTTATTAAAGCTACAAAACTCAAGGTAAGGAAAAGAAGCAAAACCTGCTGAAACGAATAATCTAGCCACAGTGAACAAGGAATGATAAAAATTTTTTAAATTCCAGGTTAAAAAAATAAAAAGGTCCAGGTATCTGAGGGTAGACAGAGTCAGGACAGTGGCCTTCCTGTCCCCTACAGAAATCAAGATAGGAGGGGATACCTGTGCCCTCCTAGGTGGCTTCTAGAATGTTCCTTGTCAATAAGGTGCACAAATGCTGGAAAAGCCCCAGTGTGCATGTTGGGGATTAAACCTCATTTTTGGGTTCAGCTGACTTTGGGAGCTCAGCGGGTGGAGGCTGCCTTCCCCAGAGCCCCATCTTTTCCCCTTGGGCTGCTCTGGTCTTCTCTGTGGAGCAGTGGAGAAAGGGCTGCTGGGAAACCTGCCCGGCTCGCCTGTACTGCTGAGCTGGAAAAGGCTTAGGAGGCCTTGTTGTGGGTTCCCCTGTCACCCCTCCTCTGCCGTGTGCTGTGGCCTGAGGTCTGCCTGGGGACAGTTTCCACACAGCATCCTGACTCGGTATCTTGTAAATCAGGTGTTAGGGAAGGACATTAACCATCCAGGTGTTGGAGAAGGGGACTCAGGACCACAGTCGTTCGAGCTCTGGCTTTGACTGCAGCTTTCTGGGTGACCTGGGAGGCTTGACTGACTTACGGAGCTCATGTTCAAGAGCGTGGAATTGCAAAGCACAGGTAGACAGGTGGAGGACTGAGGTGAGAAGCTGCAGGAGGCAGGGTCCTCACTTGCAGACCAAATATAATTACAGAGAGTGAGAGCCAAAAAAGAGAGCCAAGAGCAGTGGAGAAAACCCAGGACCATTTGCCTCAACGGCCCCCTGGGTGGGCAGCAGGGGAGGAGGAGACGCCCCCTGAATAGCACCCTGTTCCAATGTAGCTCAGGCAGAGGCGCCTCTGGGGGCAGGCTGAGCAGCTTAGAGCTGGGACCCTGGGCCACAGGCTTCTGCGCTTGACCCACATTGAATTATCTGCTCCTTACAGCAGCTGGAGGACGTGGGGGCTCTTTTATTCTATACTGCTGTACCCATGTGATGGGAAACTACAGCAAAGGTTTGAATTTAAGACAAATGTATTGCCTTAAAAGACATATTTCCGTGAAACCTCTTCAAATCCCCCCCCCCACTTTAAATACACTGATCCCCTCATTCTGCCAATTTCTGAAGCAGGTCTGTCAGCCTTCTTTCCTGAGTGTCGTTAGCTTTGCTGCTGTCCCGTCCACCTAAATGTCCCAAAGCAACTCAAAACACTGAACTTTCATGGCTGCACTGACTGTGGAAAAGAGCCACACGTCACCCAGGCCAGCTCCCACGAACAGGGTGGAAGGGGACCGGTTCAGCTCATGTCTCAGAGTCCCCCAGAGCCTCATGCAGTCTTTGGTAGAGGTTTTCAGGGGTGAATCTAGAGTGTGTGGCTGACTCATGATATAATGCTGGGATTAAAGTTGCCAGAATTAAGGGTGTATGATTACTAAATCAGTCCAGTGCATGGTTTGGCACCACCCTAAAACACATAGATAGAGTATAAAAGGGGTGGAACGGAGTCGCTCAGGTCCCTGGCTTGCTTTTGCTCTCTTCTGCCTGTAATCAGTGGTTTCACCTCTGCCTGGTGCCACTCTGCCTTGGAGCCAGCCATCTGCAGACTGAAACCTCTACAAACTGAACCAAATAAACCTCTGCTCCTTTGGGTGTCAGGTATTTGGTTTCAGCACCTAGAAAAGGACACACTGTCATGTTTCCTGAGCCCATCTTTTCAGGGAAAGCAGTGGCAGTGTTCATTACAGTTTTGTTCGGGCTTTGTAAAGACACTCATGAAAGAGGACACCAGAACTGCTTCAGAAAGTGGCAAGGAAAATGGGCTAAGTGTGTTTGGAGGGAAGGGGAACTTTGAGGCAGTTTCTGGCAAGTTACCTTTAAGGCAATATTTTTAAAAAAAATTTAGTGATTTGTCATACATTTTGATCCTTCTATTAAGAAAAATGAGATTAAACGGTGAACTCCGCGGAGGAGGACTCAGTCCAAGGTCTGTTACGAGGTGTCAGTCGAGTCCCCAGCCCCAAGTGTGACCTTCACACTCTGTCTCTGCCCTAACTTCATCTCCTGTATAATTTTTAAATATCAATTTATTTTTGAATTATAACTTCATTTCAACAAACTTCAAAGGAAAAATGACTACCATGTCATTTAAAAAGAATGACCGGTTAAAATGTCAACCATCTATAAGAGTTTGGGGCATCAGCGATAGCGTCAAGGCTGCTGTGCTTGTCAGAAGGGACCATTTTGTGCATTTTTGTGGCTATAACGGGACACTGAGACTGAGAGAAACATGGGGAAAGAAATTTATTTGGGCTCACAGTTCTGGAGGCTGAAAATCCAAGCCTGCGGGGTCCTTCTGAGGGTGCCCTCCCACCCTGCCCCGTGACCTCGTTAATTTGCATCTGTGCCTGGCGCCTAGCACGTGGTGAGCAGACTCCATCTCCCTCCACAGCGGAGGATTGCTGTGTGTCACCGTCCTCACCTGCCCTCTAACCCTCTCTCCACCTTCTCCAGCAGGAGAAAAGCCTCAACCACACCCCACTCCAAGTCCAGATGCCTTCAAGCTGGAAGAAGCTAATGCTCCTGTCTCTGTATGAAGAACCTGCACCCACCGAAGCCTCCCTCAGGTGAGTCAAAGGTAGCCTTCGGGTGACTCATTAGATGGCCTAGAGAACACCCTGAATTGGTAGGTCATCAGACGCTAGGTGAGCCCTGAAGGAGCAGAGTATTGAGCCCAAAGATAAAAACTCTAAGATGTTCTGGCTCCTCTGAGGGTGTTGTCCTGTGGGACTGGGGAGGGACACTCCTGGTTGCCTTGGACCCACCAGCAGCAAGGGCTCAACCTTGAAGTCAGAGCCCCAAGGTCAGACACAGGTGCAAGTTACTGCAGAGATGGGGTGTCTCTCACATCAGGCTGACTGAGTGGGACCAGAGCCCGCTAAAGAGAGAATGCAGCAAGGGGCTATCCACTGGGAAGGGAGGCCAGGCCAGCAGGTGCAGAGTTGGCAGAACACGGGGAAGGACCCAGCATGGCCTCTCCAACCTGCAGCAGTACAGCCAGCCACACGGCCATCTCAGCCAGGGCTGTGGCACTGACCCCACAGCTCCTAACCCAGGACTTGCTAGGTAGCGTCTGGTCACTCTGTGGCTTCTCAGAGTCAGCACTGGGTCTGCTCTCAGCCCATTGGCTGAGAAACTACCAAGTAGCATCTCGAGCAGTACTGCTGTCCCTAGTAAACTGGCCCAAGAAAGACACAGACTCCACAGCCAAATGCTGAGGAAATGGGCTGTCTGTAGCTGCAGTCTAGGCCAAGAGTTGGACGAGGGGACTGTCTAGAGAGGTCCCCTGTAGAGGATGCTGGGGGTGGGGGGCATCAGCCTCAGGGGTCAGGAATGCAGGGCCAGTAGAGGCAGCTGGTGTCTGCATCTCTTGTCTGGGCCTCAGCTGGAATGGGCAAAGCTGGGGGCTAGCAGCAGCGGATGGCTTGTCTGGGGGCCACAGGCTCCACGTTCAAGGTCACAAGTTGCTTCCTATCCATGTGGCTGCTTTCAGATCCCCCCAACATGGTGGCTGATTTTCTCAGGGGGACCAATCCAAGAGGCCAAGGAGGAAGCTGCAGCCCTGAAGTCACACGCTGCCACTGCCACTATTGGTTAGAAGCAAGCCACCAAGGGCAACCCACACTCAGCAGAAGGGTTAGGCTCCTCCCATGGAAGGGAAGAGTGTCAGAGAACTGTAGGACATACTCAAAGCCATCACAAGGAGGTCTCTCTGACGCACACCTCCTGGGCCTTCAGGGGCACAACCTCACTTCCTAGGCTCCCCATGCAGACTGTGCTTGTGGCTTCCCCCAGCCTCACCATTTGCACCTCCCCCCTGCCCTCTCCAGGACCCACCAGCAGCAGCCTCCTACCTCTGAGACTGCTGACTCCCCTGCCTGTTCTGTCCTCTTCTTCCATCCCTTGTCCAAATGTTCTTTGTCCTTCAAGACCTACCTCCAAGGTCATCCCTGACCTCATCTGTCTGCCCTACCCGGTTCTGTAACTGTGTCCCTCCTGCCACGCCCTGGGCTCATCACACACCGGGCCGTGCTGTGGAGCAGGATGGGGACGTGGGATTCCTCTCCGTGTCCAGTCCCAGGCAGCGCTCCCAAAACCTCTCCAGACTTGGAGCAGTGACAGTGAATCACAGGCCCCAGCCTGGCTCAGGAGAGCCCAGCTGCCCTGATAAGTGGAGGGGCTTTTCCTGGGAAACCCCAGAGGCAATGAGCAGAACCACCCTGTCATGAGCTGCTCAGCTCCTGGGCCGGAGATCTTCCCAACCCTGAGCCTCCCAGAGGAGTCTCTTTCCCTCTGCCGCCCCTCACCCCAAGGGTACAGAGGACAGGCCAGGGGGTGTGTGCTTTGGGCTTTTCCTTGTATCTTCATAACCACTCTTTGATTTCAACCTCGCCACTGCCAGGTAAGGAGAGTGAGGAAGGGTAATACATACCGCAACAAAGCAAAATGCGGGCTCAGAGAGGTCAAGATGTCTGCTCAAGGCCACACAGCTGGGGTGGAAACCCACACCTGCTGAGTGCTGTGTCTCGTTGTGGCAGGCAGGGATCAGGTAGTGAAGACTTACAGAAAGCAGCCTAAGCCCCAGTTCTGAGTCTCGCCTGAGAGGAAAGGAGGAGCAGTAGGGAGTGATGAGGTCATGGACACAGAAGCCAAAGCCGCACGACTTTGGTGATACAGTCTGACGCTGGGTGTTTTAATATGCAACAAAAGAAAATGAATCCTTGTGTTTATTGAACCAAATGCAGAGCTTGGAGCTTCTGGTGCACTGCCTCTCCTCCTCCTTCTCCTCCTCTTACTCCTCTTTTTCTCCTCCTCCTTCTCTTCCGCTTTCTTCTTCTTCTTCTTTAATTTTAGATGCCAGAAATCAAACTCAAGACCTTGCATTTATTAGCCTGGCAGGCCCTGTGCCGCTGAGCTGTAATAGGGTCCACCATAATCTTAAGAAGTAGATTCTGTTATTCCCATTTTCTTGGTTAATGCAGTGAGGTTCAGAGACATTAACCCATCTAATAAGTAAGGGAGCCAGGACTTGAACCCAGGAAGGCTCTCTGGCTCCCAGGCCCTGCCTCCCTCTCCGTCAGGCACCCTCTCTGGCACAGGATGCCAAGTACACTGCTACCCTCAGCCAGCAGCAGCTGTTCAGTAGGCGGTTTGTGGGCAGCTGGGCCCTGTCTCCCCAGCCCAGGCTGGAATCTCCCCGTGCGGTGGCGTGACTGTGGTTTTTCTTCTCCCATTCCTTCCTCAGGGAGTGGCATTTGAATAAGGAAGGAATGTGTTGTGCAGTCTCCTGGAGGAAGCTTCCGGGGCCCCCAGTTGTTGATTGCCAGTGTTGCTGATGGATGCTGGCCCGGAACCCTCCTGGGGAGATTCAAGATGAAGCAATGAGGTCTCCACTCATTCGTGCAGTGGCGAGGGCTCCCTGAGACCCAGGAGGTCAAGAGTCCCCCAACCTTAAGTTACCCCGGGGAACCAACTGCTGAGTGACTGGGCTTCCCTGTGCCCCTGCAGCTTCTGCACCAGCTGCCTCTCCCTCAGCTTGTGACTTTGAGATGTAACAGCCTCTTTTCCACTTTCTTTCAGCTCTGCAATGTTCAACATCACCTCGCAAGTGTCAGCTCTGAACGCAACCCTTGCCCAGGGCAACAGCTGCCTTGACGCTGAGTGGTGGAGCTGGCTCAACACCATCCAGGCACCGTTCTTGTGGGTCCTGTTTGTGCTGGCAGTGCTGGAGAACATCTTCGTCCTCAGTGTCTTCTTCCTGCACAAGAGCAGCTGCACAGTGGCAGAGATCTACCTGGGGAACCTGGCGGTGGCCGACCTCATCTTGGCCTTCGGGCTGCCCTTCTGGGCCATCACCATCGCCAACAACTTTGACTGGCTCTTCGGGGAGGTCCTGTGCCGCATGGTGAACACCATGATCCAAATGAACATGTACAGCAGCATCTGCTTCCTGATGCTGGTGAGCATTGACCGCTACCTGGCCCTCGTGAAGACCATGTCCATGGGCCGGATGCGCGGGGTGCGCTGGGCCAAACTCTACAGCCTGGTGATCTGGGGCTGCGCACTGCTCCTGAGCTCACCCATGCTGGTGTTCCGGACCATGAAGGACTACAGAGATGAGGGCCACAATGTCACCGCGTGCCTCATCATCTACCCGTCGCTCACCTGGCAGGTGTTCACCAATGTCCTCCTGAACCTGGTGGGCTTCCTGCTCCCCCTCAGCATCATCACCTTTTGCACAGTGCAGATCATGCAGGTGCTTCGCAACAACGAGATGCAGAAGTTCAAGGAGATCCAGACGGAACGGAGGGCCACCGTGCTGGTTCTGGCTGTGCTGCTGCTGTTTGTTGTGTGCTGGCTGCCCTTCCAGATCGGCACCTTCCTGGACACACTGAGGCTCCTCGGCTTCCTCCCCGGCTGCTGGGAGCATGTCATCGACCTCATCACGCAGATCAGCTCCTACCTGGCCTACAGCAACAGCTGCCTCAACCCGCTGGTGTATGTGATCGTGGGCAAGCGCTTCCGGAAGAAGTCCCGCGAGGTGTACCACGGGCTGTGCAGGAGCGGGGGCTGTGTGTCCGAACCTGCCCAGTCAGAGAACTCCATGGGAACGCTGCGCACGTCCATCTCGGTGGACCGGCAGATCCACAAACTGCAGGACTGGGCGAGGAGTAGCAGCGAGGGGACGCCACCAGGGCTGCTGTGAATGTGTCCGAGGACAGGCACACACAGTTGCTCTTCAGCATGGGTCCAGCAGGGAGCAGAGGACATCTCACGTGACCGTGAGCAGTGAGTCAGCATCTTCAGGAAAAGCCAGGAGGGTGATTCCTGCCCTCCCCATTGCATGGGCAGATCTGTGACAACAGCAAGTGGAGCCCCGTGAGGGCTCCCCCGGGGACAACGGCGTTAGTCTTATTGCTGCCACACCTGTTCCTTCCTAAAAGTGGAGGGGCAGGGGCAGGAAAGACTGCAGGCCGTGCTGTCCTCCCTGCCCTGGTGTGACCGCTCAGATCTCAGACCCGCCACCCAACAGGACCTGGTAGAATCTTTGTCCTGGTGTTCATGAACCCATGCAGCTCAGAATTCAGAGGGTGATTTCTCAGTTCAACTCTGAGGGGTCCCTGATAGGAACCCAGAGACCAGGATTCCGCGGCTCCTCTTCTCCATGCAAAAAGAACCCCGCAGGCACTCTCTGGGCACTTCCTGTGTATGCAGCTGGGCACTGGGGGAGATAACGCAGTCTCGATCTCGAAGGAAGCCAGAAGCTCTGTGGGTAGGGGAGGCCTGTGGGCAGGCAGGCACCAGCAGGTTGTCTGTCCTTCTGTGCTCAAGCCACACTGTAGCGGGTACAGTAGCCCGGGTTCTTACTCAGCCAGAACTAGGTGCACAACACCCTTGCCTCTGCCTCAGTTTCCCCTGTGTAACATGAGGTTGCGGGACCGTTAAAGGTGGTAATGGGCACAAAAGGACTTTGAGAAGTGAAAGGTGTTATGCACGTGTGAGGCATCCTGATGCTCACGGAATGGGAATAAATAATTATAAGGAAAAGACACAGAGGTTCAGAAATGGCTCTGTGGACTCGATGGGATTTGGCATGGGAGCAGAAGGGGGAGATGATTCATTCTGCTCAGCCCTCGGCCTCTCATCCCACACATGTGTGAGCACACACGTATGCATACACATTGCACACGCACACCCACATGCTTGGGGGAGGCCCTCCTGTGTCAGGATTGTGGGGAAGCTGGGGGAGATTTCTGATGGGACCGCTGCACTTGGACCCTGCTGGAGAGCGCCCCAGGGCAGCAGCCCCTGGAGACCCCAAAGCGTGACTTCTGGGGTTCATTCCCTACACAGCGGGCTAAGGGTAAGGGTGTCCAGCTGGGCAGGCTGGGCATGTGTGACCCTGGCGAACTCTCGGGGATAGAGACGAGGTATCCACAGGATGAACAGCCGGCAGCTAAACAGAGATGGGGGAGCGGCCATCCCAGCGGCCTCCATCAGAGGCTGGGGAGAGTGGCGGGGCTGTGGGAGCAAGGCACAGCAGTGCTGGCCGGAGGCAGAGGGTGCCAGTCCGTTTTCTGTGGGGAATTCATTTAGCTATTTTTTTTAAGAGATTAAGACAAAAGAGGACTTAACAAAGCAGATCAGATCAAAACAATGCAAGCAACACAGTATTTTACTACTAGACAACCCATAATTAACAGTAACTACCATAATGTCTCTTTCTTTGAAACAGTTGAGCATAACTTCATATGCCATAGTATCAAACATAACAAAACAGTATAGAAAGCCATTCAAGAGAATGAAAAGCATTACAGGGCATTTAGAACAAAATAACACAGAACGAACAATGGCTACTATATTATCTCATTTTCCATAGAAAATTTGTTTATACTATCACATAATAAAATCCAATAAGATATAATATGATAGAACCAATGAAAACAGAAGAACAAAAGCATAGTAGGACTTTAGAGCAGTTTTTACTCATCTTAATAATCTGCCTCCTGCAGCCAGCACAGTCCACGGCCCCTGGGGAGATAGGAAGGAACGTGGGGTTCAGGCTCCATCATCAAGCCACATAGGACCAAGGCAGCTCAGGATCGGTGAGCTTAGGAGAGACCGGAAATGAGTCTTTGGTAGCCAGCTATGTCCAGAGAGGCCAGACGCCAGGCCTGGGGTAGCAAAAAGCCCACATATCCAGAGCAGTCTCACCCTGAGAATGATCGAAGAAGGGAGCTCCCCAAATTCCTTTTCTCCCAAGTACCCATTTCTCTGTCCCAATACACACGCAAACATGTGCGCTTGTGACCAGAGAAAGAAAATAAGTGACACAGAAGAGGGACCCAGATCCCGTGCACAGAGTGAAGGGGGCTGCTCGGCATGTGCCCCCCCATCATGGCAGGGGGTATGATGGGCGGGGACGGAAGGGGATCGAACTCACAAGCTCACAACTGCCTGCTTGCAAGGCAGGCGCTTATGCCGCTGAGCTAAATCCCCAGCCCCCTTTTTTTTGTATTTTTACCAGTACCAGGGATCAAACTCACGGACCACAGGCTTGCAAGGCAGGAGCTTATGCTGCTGAGCTAAATCCCCAGCCCGGAAGGGGAGTTTTTATGTGGCTCTTTCTTTGCCGTAATTCCTGAAATCCCTGCATTTTGTTTTAAACTTCATGGAGTGAGAGATTTATTTACTTGGTTGATCTTATGTCCCGTAGGTCAGAGTGGTCTCCAAACCTTTGCAATTTTGGATCCTCATAAGTAGAAGGGGAAAAAAAAGACCCAATGTGTACACTTAGGTAGACAAACATACTCTAAATATAATCAGTAAGTAATGTAAGAAAATTTCAGGAAATTGTTACTTTCCCCCATCCTACATGCCTCCATGGATTGCTGATTACCAAATCTCCATCAGGGGCCCAGCGGGCTTCACGAGGTCCCAGAATCACAGAGATGGCAGTGACTCTGCCACTCCTGCATACAACATGTATTTACTGAGCACTTACCATGTGGTCCTCCCCACAAATTGGAAGTATCCACTAGAGTATCTGGATAAGAAGTCACTTTGCACAGCCCCAGCAACGGGGAACTTTTTGTCCATTTCATTTTGGGATCGTTTTGTTAAGTCATGATTTGTTTAATGAATCATTCACTGATTCATCCAACAAAAACATGCATTTTGTGACTCTGTAAGTACCACGGCTGATCCACGCAGCCACTCACACATACCAGAAACCTGGGCTCACTGCTCTGTTCTCTGCCATGCTTCCTGCTCCTCCCCCAGCCGATCAGCTCTTAAGAGTCCCTCCCCAAGGGCTTCCTGCATCTGTCTGCTTCTTTCTGGATGCAGCCTTCCCCTCCTCGGGGTCCCTCTACTGAGCCATGACCATCCCCAAATCCTCGGTCTCTGTTATGGCTTGCATCTGGATGTCTCCCCAGAGCCCCAGGCACTCATGGGTGGCTGGTTCATGGCTGTGTGATACTGGATTCGTCCCTTGATTGGGCCAGCATAGTTCTGGGTGTGGATAATGAAAAGGCACCAACTACTAGGCATAACAAGAATGAAAAGGGAGCACCTCATGGCTTCCTGCCTCCCCTGCCATGGGCGGTTTCCTCCCCACCATGCTGCTCTGCCTTGGAGCCAGATACTGACGGAAACCCTCAGACACTGTGAGCTAAAATAAATTTTTCCTCCCCTGCCTTGTGGGTGCTGCATATTTTGTCCCAGCAATGAAAAAGTAACTAGGACACATTTGCACCCATAGGAGGCTGCAAGCAGGAAGAATAGAGCCAGACACTGGCAGGGGGCGGGGGGGGGGGAGGGAACGACACATAGTTCCCCTTTGGGCTCCGCCCTGGCCTGTATTTGTTTGCGAGTCCGCCTTTCCTTAACCATAAAATGTCATCTGTGTCACAATCATTAACGAAATGATTGCAGGAAGTGTTCAGTACAATGCCTGGCACACAGCAGGCACTGATCATGCCTTCACTGGGGTTTTGGAGGTAGGGATGAGGATGTGGGAAGGAGGGCACTGTCCCAGGAGAACCCTGGGTTCTGGGCCTCGGAATTAAGCTAGGAAAGCCTGAGCCTTGTAACGACAGTGGCTCAGCTGATTGTTTTCTGGCTCCATGATGGTGCCAAAACAATTCGTTCAGTAGAAGCCACATTTTGAATCTAGGTGCTTTTCCTGTAGTATATGGTACCATCCTCTCTTAGTGGTGGATATCAGATGTAACTGCAGCTCCCAGGCAGCCCTCAGATCACAAGAGGAAATGATTGACAGTCTGCAGTGGGGCGTATTCCCAAAGTGGCCTATGAGCTGGGTCAATGCATCCAACACGCCCCTCTTAGCATGAAGTTCTACGTCCACATACGGGCTGCCTGCCTCCCTGTACTTCCCTGTTCCCATCCACATCAGACCCAAGTGCTGGGACGGATCCCAGGAGGCCTTGAGTTCTCCCTCTGGTGAACCCTGCACTGAGCACCCTGAGCCCAGAAGCCTGAAGCAATGCCCTTGCCCAGGGGAGTGAGGGGTGGGCACGATGTAGCATTGGTTCAGGATGCAAGGAAGTCTCAGTCCAGAGGGAAGCCACGTGGCAGGACCCCAGAGCAGGGCCCACAGCCTGTACCCACCGCAGCCAGCCAGGCATAGAGGCTTCACAGCTGACCCTGCGCGTCCATGGCCTCAGAGAACCAAGCAAGGAGCCAGGCTCCTGAGCACACTCCAGCAGTCGGGATGAGGACTGAGGGCTGAGAGGGCCTTGAGTGCCACTGAGCCCTGGGAGCCCACGCTCAGGATGATGACACTGAGCTGTCTGGGCCACTTGGGTGCTATCTTCATGAGTCAGTGCCGTGCCTCAGCCTCTGTTCCCCAATCCCTGCCCCACTGCAAAGCCCCCCCCAACCCCATCTTTACCCGCATCCTGGAGGATGTGGGGGTCGAGGATGAGCAACAAAGATTGGAGTGTGGCAATAGCCATGCTGACCATTCAAACTGATTTGTGGTTCTGGGCTGAGACTGGGCTTGGTCCAAGGCCCCTCAGGATCACTCCTACTGAATGGGCTCTTCCCGCCCCCCAGCAAGGCAGAGTGGTTATGCCCCCCACTTCCTGGCATGGGAACTGAGGGCAGGAACTTGCTAAGTTCTTAAGGAGGGTGCTGATCAGCTCTGCCTGCTATGGGGGACCCAAGTGTGACAGGGCACATGACTGCCACTGAAGAGCCCTGCACCCAGCTGTTCCTAAGGGGTACTTCTTGGCTGAGGCTCAGGCTATTTTTACCACAACAAGCAACTATGCCTCTTTTAGGCCTTGTGCGTGCAGAAAGCCCCAACTCAAAATAGCTTCATTTAAGGTCTGTGGGCTTTACGTAACACAAAAGCAATGCACTTTTGGTACAACCTCGAGTCCAATTTTGGTAAAGATTATAGGAGATAAAAGCTATTGTAGGGAGTTAAACAATGTCCTCCAGGAAAGTCCACTTAGAATTTCAGACTGTGATTTTATCTTAGAATAGGGTCTTTGCGGGAGTAAATATCAAGGAAGGAGTTTTTATTGGATTAAAATGGGCACTAAACCCAATGACTGATGTCCTTATAAAAAGGGGTTGCCAGGCATAGTGGCTCACGCCTGTAATCTCAGCACTGGGAGGCTGAGGCAGGAGGATCATTGCAAGTTCAGGACGAGTCTGGGCCACAACGTGAGCTCAAGGCCAGCCTGAACTGCATATCGAGACTCTGTCTCAAAAAGACCAAAAGAAGGAGGAGGAGGAGGAGGAGGAGGAGGAGGAAGATGAAGAGGAGGAGGAAGAGGGGGAGCAAGGGAGGACCACTGAGATGTGGGGAAGCCACAGAGAGGAGGAGACAGAGACTGCACAGTGCTCTATGGACAAGGAGAGTAAAGGACGCATGGAGCCCCCTGAAGCCACATGAAGCAAAGGGCGGCTCCTCCCTGGGAACCCTGGGACACCCCAGCTCTGGGTTCTATCCTCCTGCATAGCTAAGGAGGGAAGGGTTCCAAAAGAACAGGATGCACAGGCAGACCCGAAGCAGAGGCTCCCAGGCCTCCCTCTGAGTCCACAGTACACGGGGCTTGGCCCAGGCCCCGAGAGTGCTCCATCAGCCTGCAGAGCCCGGACCTGGTACCCTGTGTCTCTTCTTGGGCTGGGCCAGGCTGACTCAGGGCGCCTTAGACCAGCTCAGACAGAGACCAGGAGCTCCACTCAGGCTTCCAGACGGCCGACACTGCTCTGTTTACTGCCGCCCCAGCAAAGTGGCCAAAGATGCATTCGGAGCCTGCTGAGCCTCCTCAACACGCCACCCTGAGTCACCCTCCAGGCTGCGAACAGAGCCCAGCACTGGCCATCTGCTTCCTCTGCAATCCACACTGAGGTGGAGGGTGGCTTTGTGGCCTCCTGGGCGATGCCTTCTTGTGCAACCACAAAACAGTGATGAAATCAGGAGGCCAGCTGGCTGTCCCGCAGGATCTGCTGGGGCCCTGGGACTCTGTGAAGGAACCATTTGAGGACACTACCGAGGCTCCAGAGAGGTGGCAGCATAGAAAACCACCAGTTCATCTGCTCCGCAGTGATGTAGCCAGGACCAAGCCCTGCCCCTGTCCTACCTGACTTCGAGGTCAGTGCTTGAGGACCAGGCTCCTTCCTGACTTCCGGGTCAGCTTTGGATACAGAGCACCTGCTCCGGGAGGAAGATGCTGCAAGATGCATGATTCCAGGAGGCTCTGCTCCCAGTCCCGAGCAGCCCGCGCGCTCCTCCTCCTGTGTCACTCAGCCTGAGAGCGCCTTGCAGTCATCAGCAATTGTCCCCTTAAGGCGCTGGGCTGGTGCTCCCCAGTGCAACCCCAGCACCACCTTTCCAGAACTGCACGGCTCCTCCTCTAATTTTTTTTGGCCTATTTTAATCCTGTTACTTTTAGTAACTTTTAATTACTTTTGCAGAGTTTGACAAAGTTTCACCAAAAAGAAAAAGACCCTGGATCTTCGTTAAATGTCTGGAGAACGCAACCAGTGCATCCTCCTGGTGGAGTTTTGCAATTACGAGCCGGGAAGTCCTGCAAGCTAGACTCCTCCACGGGACTTGTCTGCCTTGGACTCTCGCAGAGCTAAACACAGAGCCCTGAGGGCTGCCCTGGCCGTGGGGGCAGGAAGAGCCTTCATCATCCTGTACCCTGGTGCCCACTGGCCCGGCATCCACAAGGGCTTCACAGTATGCCAGCTGGTGTGACATTTGTGTACGCAAACAAACAGGGCTGGGAGCTGTGCAGCAAACCCTCCCTGGGCACCTTCCCTGCAGCACCGCTGTTGTAGGAGTTGGGACCAGAACCTGAACTCTGAGAGGGAGGGGCAGCGGGCTGCTGACCGCCCTCACCTGACCCCATCATGGAGTGGCAGGGAAGCCTGGGACTGGGGCGCTTCTCTGGCTAAAACCCAGCCAGAGCGGTGGAACCATCAGAGCCCCTGGGTGACTAAAGCCTCCACACCACAGAGGCCGCTGCCTGTAGGAAGGGGCTTCCTGGGAGGCAGATGCCACCCTTCCCCCGACTGGGGTCTCCTGTCAGCCCAGATTGCTGCCCCCATGCATCCCCTCTCCTCCTCCTCTCTCCCTTTCCTCTTCCTCCGCTTTCTCCTCCTTTTCTTGTTCTTGTTCTTATTCTTCTTCTCCTCCTCCCTCTTAAACATCTTTTCTTCCACCATTTTTAGATCTCTAGCAAGTGGAGAAAACTGCTGGAGACTTTGTAGCACAGTTAGTTACACTGAGGTATCAGTCACAGAAGGCTGAAATGTAAAAAAAAGTCCCCACTCTGTAGGGACAGGTCAACCCTGTGATCCAGACATGGGGGAGGCTGCCCCTCAAGAGCAGGAACAGTGGCCTGGAATCCTGCCCTGGCTGTGTCCCTGCTAATGCAGGGCTCTGGACACAGCTGTGTTTTAGGAATCCACAGAGCCATAGCTTCCATGGCTTGGTTGATAGGATGTGCTGCCTGACTCAAAAGAAAGCCAGGACTTTCTCAGTTTCTGAAATGTGAGTTCCAGGGTGGTCCAATCCATAGAGCCTACTTACATGTAAGTTGTACTCAGAGCTGTCAGGGGAGCACCTCTGACCCCATGGGGCGCTGAGTACTGTGTGAGTCAGTCTTGCTCTGTGCTCACCATTGGGGCCCTGGCGTCCTCATGGATGGCTTCTTGGCTGGGCACCTGCATGACCAAAATGCACGAGCCGTGTGGAGTTTAGCTCTACATAAGCTGTCTCCCAAGCCGCTGCCTTCAGGGGCCAACTGTGAGTGGGGGAGTCATCTCTCAGTGCAGGCTGAGGCTGTGTGGGCATTGGGGAGTCACAGCTTCCTTGCCAGTGCCTGCCAGGAATAGCATCCCAGGTCTCCCAAAGGTTACACAAGAGAGTCGCTGAGTATCCTCTGCCCGCCCCCTAAACACAGAGAGAGAGGAGTGCCTGGGTGCCTCCCCAAACTGCTGGCCTCCTCTGTCTTCAAAGGCAGCCCCACAACCTCCAGGAGCAGAAGGGTTGTATTAAAGGAAGCTGCAATCCACAGAGCGGCCAGAACAGAAAGCCACAGAGGACAGCGCTTGCCAATCCCAGCCAAAGCCCTGAGCTCTTTCACTTTCTGAGTAAGTAAATGACTGCCTTCCTGTCTCTTAGGAAAGTGGGATAGAAAAGGAGGAGCTCATGTGTCTCAGGGAAAAATAAATAGAAAGTTTCCTTCACAGCTGTACATTGTCAGAACCTGTGTTCTGTGTGTGCATACACTGAACGGGAAGAATTGTGCTTAGATTGAATTCTATGCCCAGTGTGGGTTTAAATTGTTATTTAGGACAGGAGGGAGAGAGGGGACTCTTTGGAAGCACTTGGAAAATTCTTTTTTCTATCACAGCCAATAAATCCATCAGTGCTAACTAAAATCCCCATGACACTGAGTGGATGCCCACCCATGACAATCCATAAATGCTAATATACAGACACCAGCTCAGTCCATCCAGGATGACTCAGAAGGTTCTGTAGGCAGCAACTGTGCAGGTGAAGCCTGGCTTGGAAGTCGCATTTCTCAGGAGACCACATTGCTTTCTTAACCCCTGACTCTGGATTCAAATGCCGTCCTCATGCCCTGCCTGTTGGAATCGGAGTTCAGGTGAAGAGGGCCGATGTGGTGGAGAAAATCATGCTGTTCCCTATTTCTGGCTGACTTTTCCAACACAGGCAGCAACTGGTGCAGACAACCCTGTCACACAGGTGCCGGCCACACTCAGGCCTTGCAGATGGTGCAGCTGCAGTGCCTGTTGGAGTGGCTGGGGTGGATCTGAAGTCCCTGTGTCCGTGGTCCAGGTGAGAGTGTCCTGCAGGGCTCTAAAGAATTACCACACATTGAGTGCATTGAGCAGCACATGTCCCGGGGCCAGGGTTACCATCAGACATTGCTGGGTCTGGTTCCTTCTGAGAGCTCCAGGGAGATGCTGCTTCTTGCCTTTCCCGGCTTCTTGAGGCCACCAATGCCCTCAGCTTGTGTCCCCACTTTCAGCTTCAAGCCAGCAAGGAAGCTGTGTCACATTTCTCTCTGACCCCAAAGACTTTGTGAAGCACCTGTGTGAAGACATCGATCCCATTCGGGCATCCTAGACTTGGGATAAGGACACAGACACCTTAGGGGGACAGTATGTTGCTGGTCCCACCTCTTTGCAGCTCCAAACGGTCTGGAGCTCAGAGGTTTTGTGCAAATTACACATGTACCATTAATTCCTGGTGAAAGAAAAGCTTTTTTGCTGGACGTGTGGTTTTTAGTCAGTCACAGTGGAAGAGTTCCTACACAATTTGAAAGTCCTGCCAGACACTGAAACAGAGCTGTAGACCTGTGAGCTCCCACAAAGGACAAAGCCACTCTCCACAGAGCACGCAGAGCCCCGCTGTTCTTGGGGTGAGCACTTCCTGGGCTCTGCTGCCCAGACTGTTTCCCGGATTCTTACCTAGCAGCAGCCAATCGTCTTCCCTGACTGCCCTCTCCTGTGGTAACTGCTTCCAGCCGTTGGCCTTAAATGTCACCCATGTGGTCAGTCACAACTTCCAGTGACAGCTCCTTATCTCAGATCTTGTCCCTGAACCCACACCTGGTGACCTAATTGCATAGCAGTGGCCCCACCTGATGCCTGAGTTTCCTGAGTTGGCTGTGGTCCCATCACTTGGTGGTCACCCACTCCCAGTCATGTCTGTCCCTCAGGAGTCTCCGAGGCCAGGAGGCATGTTCAGGAAGGGGTGGTACCTCTTCATCTCCATGGAAACCAGTGGCCATAACCCTGGGTACGAGGGAGGCAGGATGTGGGTCATTGTGTAGCATTGTGTGAACATGGCCTGGGGTCAGGGCAGATTGGGGGTCACACCAGGCACTGTCACTCACCAGTTGGGACCTTTCACACTCAGGTGACTTCCCCAAGCTTGGCTTAATCATCCACTCAGGGCGTCACAAGCAAATAGAACAGACATGGGGCCCCTAAGTTGGAACCCAGGCTCTGCAACTGTCCAGCTGTGAGATGTGCGTCTCAGTGCCCAGTATATGGGTCATTGCCCAGCTCAGGGCTGCTAAAAGATTAAACAATTAAATGCAAACAGATAATCACTCAGCACGGTACGCACAACACCCCCTACATCATGAGGGTTAGTTGCTGTTCCAGCATTGAAGTATTTCAAGCCAAGCAGAAGAATATTCTTGTTCTGGAAACTCTCCACCATGCCCACCCCGAGCACCCTGCTGGCACAGCCCTGGGTGACAGCTCTCTCCCCAGGTCCCAGCCACATCTGTGTCTCTTGCCTGCAGGGACACGGTTCGCCATGAGCCGGGGCTGCCATCCTGTGTGTTTTATCTTGGGAAATACTAGCACAGAGTACAGGTCATTAAATGTTCCTTGCACTCAAATCACAACAATAACGTGGTTATTAATAAGACTGTCCTGCTGCTGAGAGCTTCCAGGCCATGCCAGGCACCAAACTAAGCAGTGGTCGATATTACTGCCAGCCCTAATAGCCACTCCTTACGGGGGACACATGAGCTCCAACTTTAAAAAGAAAGGAAAAGGCAGTGGCTCTGAGAGGCCCATTCCAAGTGACTGCACCTGCATTTGAACTCAGGCGTTCAAACCCTGGTCCCTTCCCGTAACTAAGAGGCCAGGGAAAGCCTCCTCCAGAGCACTGGTGGCAAACCTATGGCCTCCGTGCCACAGACAGCTGTTTCTTATCACTGAAGCTCTAAAAGACTGGCAGTCACCGCTCTGGAGGACCAGATGGTCAACACTGTCAGTGTACCATGAAATAGCAGCCCTGGACGGTGTGCATCTGGTGGGCGTGGCTGTGTGGCAATAAAACTTTATTGGTCAGGACAGGCTGGATTTGAGCAGCGCCATAGGTTCCAAACTCCTGGGTTACGCTACACCCTTTTCACTGTGCGTCACCGAGGATGGTATTCCAGACCTTCATGGAGCTCCAATTGTCCAACTAGACCCAGGGCCCCCACCCCAACACCACATCACGTGATGCTCCCGAAGCCTGGGACGTACTGTACAGAGTGTTACCAACATTTGTCATTACCCTCTGTGTGTTTGGCCTCTTGGGAAATATCTTGGTCCTGTCCCTCCTCTTGCTGTCCCAGCAGAGCCTGAAGGTGGCAGCAATCTACCTGGCCAACATGGCAGCCTCCGACCTCATGTGTGTCTTGGGTCTACCCTTCTGGGCAGAGAACATGTGGAGCAGATTCCACTGGCCCTTCGGAGCCATTCTGTGCAGTGTCATCAATGGGGCCATCAAGGCCCACCTGTTCATCAGCATCTTCCTGGTGTTGGCCATCAGCCAGGACAAGTACATGGTGCCGGTGCAACCCAGGGTCAGCTGGGGGTGCTGGTGGTGGTGTTACGCCCAGGCCATCTGCCTGCTCATCTGGGTGGCAGGGTCCTCTTGAGCACCCCCACATTCCTGCTGGCTCCGTCAAAGCCCTCCCTGATCTGAATGTCTCTGCCCTCATCCTGCTGTTCCCCACCAGGACTGGCACTTGGCGAGGATGGTGGAATTAAATGTCCTCGGCTTTCTCCTCCGCTGGCTGCCAACTACCACGTCCTGGCCTCACTGACTGTTGGGAAGAGGTGAGCAGGAGCTAGTGTGGAGGTCCCCAGGGCGGCAGGCCCACAGCGCTGATCTCCATGCTGGTGGTTGCCTTCCTGCTGTGCTGGCCCCTACCACTTCTTCACCTTCCAGGGCTGCTCTGGGAGGAGGGCACCGACCTGGGCCTGCAGCTGATGGCAAACCTATGGCCTCCGTGCCACAGCCAACTACCTTGCTTTCACCAATAGCTGCGTGAAGCCTGTGACCTATGTTTTTGTGAGTCTCCCCGTAACGACCAAAGTCTGGGAGCTTTATAAGCAGCAATGCCTAGAAGTCTCGCTCCCATGTCCGGATCCCGCAGCAAAGAAAGCCACCAGCTCTTCTGGAGGAGTTGAAACAGCAGTGACCCAGGAAGCTTGGCTTCTTGTTGCTTCTTTCTGACACTGTAAACACTACAAGGCTGAATGACAGCCACCAAGATAGCCAGGACCTCGTCTTCATGCTGGTAAACGTACCTTATGGGGTAAGGAGGACTTTATGGACTTCCAGATGTGGAGATGATTCTGGATTATTCAGGGACCAATGAGATCTGGAGGATCCTTATAAGAAGGCAGCAGGAAACACAGACTCAGGACAGAAGCGCAGGTCTGCATGACACAGGAAAGTGGCCAAAAGTCATGGTTTTCACGCGCCCTCTAGTGGCAGAAAAAGATGTGACACCTGATTCTCCCTGGAGCTTCCAGGACAACCAGCTGCTGACACCCTGACTTGAGCTCCATCTCCACAACTGAAGAGAATAAATTTTGGTGTTACTTTAAGCTATGGAGTTTGTAGAGCTTTGTTCCAGGTTCAAGGGAAACTACTCCTCACATCCATTAAGAGCCTCTGTTACAATTTCATTGGTCTAGAAATGTCTAGGTTGACTGCAAGGAGTGAGAGGTGGATCGGCAGAGACCCTGTGTCCAGGGAGCTTCCAGCCTCTATGTAATTCTCAGAAAGAACTGAGATGCCACAAAAGCACCCCGCAAGCGCCAGCAGGGAGCACTCAGGGCAGAGAGGCACCATGAGGGGCACAGCTGGAGGCGTCTCAGCAATGGTGGAAGCTTAGCCTGGGAGAGGGAAGGAAGGGCTGCAGGCACCCAGCACCCAGGGCTGGAGGGCTGAAGGCTGCTCAGAGCAAAGGAGGGGAGAGCGTTCTTATCGAACACTGGCTGGTGGGCGCCTTCCTCCTCACCAGGTGCCCAGGAAGCCCCTAACATTGGCTTTCCTTGAACTTATGGAACAGGAAGAATTGTTAGGAGAGATCACAGGACAGGTGACACAGGGGTTGTGAGCACAGAGAAGGGGCCCTGTGTGGGCAGCCAAGGGGGACACTTAGGCTTCCAGAGAGGCCAGCTATAACCCAACCTGAAAAAGTGGCAACCGACCAAGAAAAGGGGGAGAGGTGTATTCCAGACACAGAGTCCAGCCAGACACAGGGCCAGGCAGGTGTGTAGGTCAGGAGGGAGAAGCGGGAGGAAGGGGAAGAACCAGCCATGTGTGGACCAGGCTTGGGGCTGGATGGCAGGCATATCAGGAGGATGCAGGGTGACCAGCAGGAAAGAACCCTGCAGCTGCAGGGCAGGAAAGTCTGAGTGGAGCCTGCCAGATGCAGAGTCACTCTGCACGATGACAAGGTCAGGTATAGCCATGGGACTGGGTGGACAATGCAGAGGGACAGCAAGGGGTGTGGGAGATGATGAGATCAAGGAACAGCATGTTCATCTGTGGTGTGGGCTGTGCACCAAAGAGTTCCAGATGCTGCAGGAACACAGGGAGGAGATAGGGAGGTCAGGGGCAGTGTCAGTTTCTTGGACAGCGATTAGGAGGTGCAGTGAGCAGACCCCAAGACACTTACTGGGAGCCAATGGACAGCCCCACACCTGTTCTCCTCAGGGAGAACCACAGAGGCCCAGATTCATCCCAGACAGGGAGAGGAGGCCAGCGCTTGGGGAGCCTGTGATAGCCATGCAGGGCCACCAGGACCTCAGGGGAGACCCAGGACCAGGGATCTGGCCATAGACGTTTCCTGGAGAGCAGAGCGGGTTTCAAACACCTGCACTCGGGCCCACCAGCAGCACCAGCCTGTACATGCGTTTACCCTGGACCACATGGTGCTCAGAAACTGCATTAGAGTTCATTCCCAATACTGAAATGCCAAGGAGTAGTCCAGATTCTAGGATCTCCATGACACGAGGACCAGCCTCTCGGAATGAGTGTGGCACCCCTCCCTTCACCATTCCTACTGAAGGAAAATCAAACTGGTTCTTACTCTGTGGCATGTAGGGTGATGATCCAGCCTGAAGGGGGCTTCCTCCCTTTTCTGTCCCCAAAGCCATGCAGCCACCTGTGCTGCATCTCCTCTGAGGTCATCTGGAAGCAGATACAAGATTATTTAAAACCAACAAATACTGTCAATACCAGAAAATGTATCCACTTTTACAGAGTTTCAGATATTAGTAAACCATGCTTTGCATCCAATTTTTACTAAACGTTTCTGCCTTCAATAGGAGGTGATTAGAACAATCCAAAGCCATCCAAGGTCAGTCTCCAATAAAATATTAGGTATTGCTATATCTCAAAATGTTAGTATCCTCATATGACACCTGATTTATGTGCTGCAAAATATTTACATTATTAAAATACTAAAATAAGCTACAACTGAACAAGTTGAACTTTTCAGTGTAGAATGAAATGAGTGTACTTTCAAACAACTGAGAAAATTAGATGAGCAAAGTTACAAATAGGAAAAAGAAACAGTTTTCTATGATGACACTATTTTTGTTATAGTTACATTCAGGACAATAAACTGAATAAATGTTAGAAGAGCCAAGCGGTCATTCCAATCACTGAAACTATGCCAAAACATCCCACACCTCTCCCAGGTGAGAGTCACTGCTCTAATTAGACTGGGATTCATTTTCATCCCTGATGAAGGTGAAGCCTAAATCTGTTTTATTCCATGTGGATAGTTTGCCGATATCGTTTCTGTGAGAGGCTATCTTTTCCTCATTAGAGGTCCAGATTTCACCAGAGCAATAGGTCTTCTGATGTAAGACCTTGCACAGGATGCACCGCGGCTACTCACCATGTTGAGCAGTTTCTCAGGTGCTCAGCACAGATGCTGCTTTTGAAGATTTTGAAACACACACACACAGTGAGGCTGACTAGAGTGAATTCTTTTCTGTTGTAAACCCACATCTGAAATGAATATGCAGTTTAGGATTCTGTTAAGATTTCATGGAAGCTTTCCTTTTTTTTAAGAACATAGAAGCTGGCCAGGACAGCAGGAGGCTGGAGTCCCCGTCATTCAGCAGTGGCTGAGACAGGAGGATCCCTTGAACCTCTCAGTTCAGGGCCAGCCTGTGCAACATGGTCTCCTGGCAAAGAGGAAATGATACATAGAAGGTGCCCCAACATAAATCGATGAAACAAAAACACAACACCATATATTCCTGTTCTCAGAGCATAATCCTGGGTAAGGAACCACATTATTTTCCAAAGCATTTACATCTCACATTTTTTAATATTAGAGCAAATATGAAAATGAAATAGTTGACCGTGGAGCAAAGATGGCAGATAGATAACAGCAGGCTACAGAGGCTCCCTGAGACAGTCAACTTAGAATCCAACATAATACAGTGTGGGGAGCCCCAAATGGAGGGAAAGGAATTCTCTCATCCCAAGAAGAACCTAAGGTGAGAAAAACCAATCAAACATAAACTCCCGGCCAGCCGTACCCCTGTACAGCCCGCCGCCCGCAGCTCACCCAGACAGGCCATCCTTGCATTGATGTGCTCCAGCCGCCACCTATGACGCTGTTGCCACGGGCCTGTTGGAGGATGGATTAGAGGAGCGACTGGGCACCCACCTGTCTCCGCCACCGCCTCCCTCCCTAATCCAGGCCACATCCTGGAGGGTGCAAGGAGGGCACATTGTGGTGTCATGGGCCTGGGACCCGACCTGCTGGGACGTATCACCGCCTTCGCCCTCGCCATTCATGTGAGGACCCTAGCCCATGGCGCCGGTGCTGAGTGGGCTCCCGCCACCAGAGTGCCCCTGAGGTCCCTGGGTGGGCTTCTCCGCCACCAGGCACACGCAGCTGAGCTGCTGTCATGTAGGGAGCCTAGAGCATCTGCTTCTGAAAACACCTCTTCAGACAATAATCAAAAATACAGAACCAGAACTTTCTGGTTTCCTGCCGAGCTTGACCGGCTTCGGGGAATTGGGCCTGCCAGCCTGGGCCATGAACTCTGGACTGGGTGGCCTGGGGTGAGTGTCTATACCATCCTGAGCCCCTGGGAGGGAGTTTACGAAACCTCAGATAACAGCAAATTGGGGAGGGCAGCAAAACCCCAGTCAGCACACTAAGCAAAGATCCTAAGCAATACGGAGAGGGCCAGAGACCCCCACGGACATATCTGTCTGAAAGAAACTAGAAATATGAAAAAAGATAGAAATAAAAATAAACCTTCAGCCACTGACCCTGAAAAATAAGCCCAGGAGAGGTAAATACAGAAGAGAACCAGTGCAGTAATCATGCAATATTAGACATAGCAGCAGCGGATATAAAGAAATACCTTCATGACCTAATAGACAAATTTAAAACTGTACTTCTGATCCAAGTGAGGCAAGATAGAAAAAGATTAATTAAAGAAATGATAAGCTCCTCCCAAGAGAACACAGATGGAAGAACGGAGGAACTCAGAAAAGGAAGAGAAACCTTTGATGAAGAATATAAACAAAATCTAGAATACATGAAACAGATCCAAAGAGATTACCAGGAAACTAAAAACTCCATAGAAAGCTGGAAAAATGCCTTGACAGAAACTAAAGTTAGCCTTTTGAAACTTAAAGAGAGATTTATGGTTTGTGATCATGAAAGAAAAGACCTCTTAAAAATAACAAGGAACCAGGAAGAAACAATTCAAAGGCTAGAAGACAACAAGAGGATTTATACCTTAAGAATAAAAAACGTGAGCAAAGAAGCAGGAGTAACCACAAATGAATGACAAAGACTATTCACAGATACAATTAAGGAAAACTTCCCAAGCATAGGAAAAAGAAATGATATCCAGATGAGTGAGGCATATAGAACTCCAGCCACCTACAAACAAAACAGATCTACACACAGATATATAATAATCAAGATTCCAGAAATCCACCACAAGAACAAAATATTAAAAGCAGTCAAAGAAAAGAAGCAGATTACCTACAATGGAAAAATTATCAAAATAACGACAGACTTATCAACACAAACTCTCAAATCGAGAAGACACTGGGAGGAAATAGTCCAAGCCCTGAAAGAATATAACCTCCAACCAAGACTGATGTTCCCAGAAAAACTCTCTCTCAAAATTAATGGGAAACAAGATATTTCCAAGACAAGGAGGAACTGTGGGAGTTCATGGTCACAAACCCAACCCTACAAAAAATACTGAAGGACATTCCAGAGAGAGAGAGGAAAAAGATACCAGGGATTACAGCAACAGTGGCAGACAGGCCTCAATGAACAGGGCAGACAGTGGAATGAAGGAGTAAAGTGGACAAGTAATAGCAGAAGAATAAAATAGCAGAAATGAGGCAGAGATGGTATAATCTTTAATACAGATAGCCCTGATACACTAACAAAAAAGAAACACAGGCAGAGTAGATTAGGAGGCAGGATCCATCGAGATGCTCTAAATAGGAAGTACAATCAACCTGAAAGAGGGTTAATAAACTGAGAGTCAAAGATGAGAAAACAATGGTATATGTGACAGGAAAACAGAAATAGGGACAACTCGTCTAGCAGCCGCAGATAGATTGGAAAGCTATGACACTTTTGGGCAGTGTAGAACTACACAGCTGGAAGGAAGGAAGGAAAACCTTGTGACTTGTAAAAGAGTACAGCTTAAGATCAAGCTCAGGGGTAGAAAGGTTTAGCAACACTCAGATAGTTAACAGGTTGGCCCCTTATCTAAAAACTAAAACAGCTAGTGGGACCCAAAATATACAAAGCACCCTGAGAAAGGGAAAGGGGAGGAATTGTCTAAAAAAGGAAGGCAGAGCACACTGTTAATAGTATATCAGGATTTAAAAGTCATAGTAGTCTTATCGTTGTGTCTAGTTTGATTATATTTTGTTCTGGTCTGTCTACTCATATTAGATTTGAGGGCACAGACAGCTAACCCAAGAATAGCAGGTTATACCATGGTAACTATCCTTAATTTCCTGTTCATTTACACTGAAACCCTGTATTACTTACATTGTCTTACTATGAATGGTCTTATTTGAAGCTGGTGTGTTAGACTATTGTTTAGTCTCCACTGATTTTATTTGAATTTGGTATGCTTGATAGTATCAAGTCTAAGAGTAGAGGCAACTACTCTGATGATGACAAGATGTAAAAGATACTCATTCTGGTTTTGATTATTAACTGCTTCAAGTCCTACAATGTCTTCAAAGTTGTGTTTTTATTAAAATTCCTAGGTAATGTTATGTTCAATTATATTATGCCTGATGATGTGGACAAGTCTATTGAAAATAACAAGAGAAAGCATAGTAACCACTGTAGATCACCTCATATTGTGGTCCTGTATGTCTTTTTCATTTCATGTTTTTCTAGGAATTTATTTTGTTGTCTTGTTTTGATCTATTTTTCTCTATAATACAGAAAGGATAGATACACATGTAGAGATTCACACATGGGTAGAATTTCTAAACTATTTATGGAACATATTATATATTACACGATGTAATGAACAGATACTCCGATGAAGAAGAGACACTAAGAAACCCAAGGCTAATTCTGTAGCATTATGATATAAACTCTAGCAATACTATCATTCACTGTTCAGAATGATATTAGTCTAGTTTCTTATGTTCAATTTCAGCATATGTAATGATAAAGACAGCTACTACAAAGAGACTGAGAAACATTATGGTAGTCATTATTGACTTCGCAAAAATCAGGTCTTGAAGACCTAAAAAGTCTTCATCATCCTGTCATGATTTGATTAGTTCTATAATGTTCACTATATATTCAAAGTGTGTGAAGATGGTGACAACTATTTGGAAGAAAACTAGAGACAAAAAGAGAGAGTGAAGATCTCCAGTGGGCTTGCTTTGAAATCTGTGTTTCTTTAAATTGTTTCCTTATAAACTGCTTTGTTCTGTTCAACCTTACCCTCTTCAAGATATAAAACAAGTGTGTAGGATTGATAACCACATTACTAAGTTCTTGTTGGATCGTTGAGCAGAACTGTTTGCAGTGTCATTATTTTAATATCACTTTGTATGCTTTAATTTTGTAAGTTGAGCAACTATTTCTATCATGACGGTATATAACTTATCAACTGGTGATTTGTTACTGTTTGTTTTTCTGAAATTCTGTAGTTTCTACCCTTTTTTCTATTTTTTTCTTTCTCTTTAAATAAAAAAATTTAAAAAATGAAACAGTTGTGAAGAGTTTTTGACAACATACTTTCTTCTTCAAAAGGATATTACTGATTGTAGTCAAAATACAAGTTCAGTATTTCTTATCCAAAACACTTGTGAGAAAAATTATCTTCAATTTCAGATTTGATTTATTTCAGAATATTTCATTAGGCTTTATTGGTTGGCATTCCTCATCCAAAAATTTAAAATCTATAAAGTCAGGCCTCTAGATTTGGAAGCTATTTGAATTTGATTTTGACAAAAGAAAAAATGAAAAAAAAAAAAAAAAGAAATCATGAGTTACTCCTAAGTGATTTTTCTTTAATTAGTAAGATAATTAAAAGCTTATTGTTCTACTCAAAATAGTTTAAAATATCTCGTAATGTAAGGAAGGCACATTCAGATGCTGCATAGAAAACATTTTATGGCACCACAACACCGCGAAGTAAATGTGTCTAATACACACAGATGTGTCCTCTTCCAGTCCACTGGCAGTTCAAATGTCTCAGTCCCCTCAGCTTCGCACCACAATGCTACACCCAGAATTGACCTGTTGTTTTCTGCTCTTTACCTGCTCCAAACCAATACCTTTTCCCTTCGGGGAGCTGCATCCCGGTTCATTTTATAGGAGGTTTTGGAAAATCTCCTTTAGGAATATTTTTGGTATAATTTCATCTCTAGGTCTGATTTGGTATCAATCAAAGTAGACACTCTGGGTCTGGCGGGAGCTGAACCGTGCATGGCTTCTCTCTGCATATCGTGGCCAACACCCTCAGCTCCAGAGCATGGTTCTGTCTTCTCCATGTGCAGCCTGGTGCTGGCTGCTACCCTAGTGGCCTTGAGTTCCAGTATTTTATTATATTTTATGGTGAGAATGCGATGTTCCCTGGCCTTCTTGTTCAGGTCTGCTCACAGGCGTTGTTTCTCTACAGTGCAGGGCTGCAGCTGTCCTTCACAGTCCCCAGCGTCCCGGGTGGAGGAGGGACTCTGTGGTTCTCTCAGCCCTGCTGTCTCTTCAGATAGAGCAGATTTTTTAAATTGTTGTCAGACTTCTCTCCTCCTCATCTACGTGGTCTTCTGTCTGTAAGGCACAGGTATTATGTGGTCAGGGTTATATACTTTCAAGTCTTAAGCCCTGCAGCAGGAATTTACAAACTCTCACCACAGCAAGTCCAAGGCTCTGTCTCTCAGTTCATCTCTATGGAAACATATCCCAGCACTTTGGTTCACACTCACAGCGGGAAGAGCTTTTCTCTGCCACACACGATAGGGCTTGCACATCCCAGAACCCCTTACTGTGCAGCAGAGAGTGTGTGGAGCGCACTCCACCTTGACACCAACCGCAACACTACTGAGAGTACCACAGGGAAACGCCAGCTCTCATAGCTGCCCATTTCCCATTGCACTATCCACTGACCAAGCTGTCTTCAAGGCGGCCTTACCTTGGCGATTTCATTATATTTGCATGTTTCCTTCCAATGTCGATGCCTTAGCTTGGCTATTTTTTCTTCATGTAAATTCTGCAACATTGCTATCTCATTTTGATGGTGGTCAAACTCTTCATTTCGGGGCTCTTGAAGTGTCTTAAGAGTTAATCACAAAGTTAACCAGATTTATAATCCACACATTTGCCTACGCTGTTTATTTCAGTGCTCTCCAAATCAAGATTATTAAAATTATTTCTCTGATCCCATCAACGATGAAAAGAATTTACACAATGTCCAGAGAGAAGCAGAATTTTGAAAACATTCAGTCCCTCTTTTTTATACCTCAAAAGAGGTGTTTTGCCTAGTTTTGGTACTGCACAAGATTATCACCGAACTCTGGAATGTTAAAGAGGAAGATGACACATTCCAACCCAGCCTGGGGAACTTACTGAGACTCTGTCTCAAAATAGAAAGGCTGGGGATGCGGCTCAGTGTGCAGGTTCCGGGTTCAATGTTCGGTACCAGATGCGGAAACATGCGTTTCGGATTTCAATAAGTGAACCTCCGTAGGGATTCTTGAAAGAAAAGATGAGCCAAAGCATCTTTGCCTCGAGATTTATAAGCAAAATACCTGAAACCAAGGTAGAAGGGCTTCTGAGCCATACTGGGCAAGTAAAAGGGCAAACCCAGAAGCTGTCACCAGCTCGTCCCTCAGGGCACTGCCTCAGGGCCAAGCCTGGATCAGCCTGGATGTCTGAGGCACTGCCCGGCCTCATGGGACCCTGTCACCTGCTGCTTACTGGACTAGGCAGGCTTCTCAGGGAGGGTTTGTCCTGAATGGCATTTCACCCTGGAGGCAGGTCATGGAATGAACTGCAAACCTCTGACAGGAGGAGGCGGTTTTTCTGAAGGGGCCCCTTGGTTTTCACTGAACCCAGGGAGCCGGTTGTGGCCTTGGGCAGAGCCGTGGGGCTGGGCAACGCTGAGCTCCTGGGGAAGCCGGTCAGCCCGATTTCCCTGGGAGCCTTGCAGTGCGGCCAGAAGCAGCAGTGCACTGCGCACTGCACAGCGCTGAGGGCTGCTGGGGTGCTGGGCATCCTGAGTCAGGGCAGGAGCCAGGCCCCAGCCAGACGCTCCTTCTTGATGAGGCACAGCTCAGAACGTTTCAAGACCTCCGGTGGCAAGTGGAGCCAGGCCTAGAGACCTCCATGAGCAGAGGCTGCAGTGAGTGTGCGCATGCGTGACTCCCCAGCCCTCGCGGTCTCCCAGAACGCAGCGCAAAACCGCCAACGGATCCCCGAGCTGGCTCTGAGCCGGGAGGGAGGTTCAGGGGCTCCCTAGTCCTCACACCGCGGCGGTTGGGCTTTTGGGACGGTGTAGAAATTACAGGAACAGCTCGAAGAGCTCGCCCTCAGGATTCTTGGGGATGAGGAGAAACCTTGGGCCAAGCCCTTGCTGAAGAAGCCAGGAGGTGAGCTGATGTCTTTGTGGGTGGCAGAGCATCCAGGGGCTTGGCTGGGGTGAGCAGGCCTGGAGGGAGGGCTGCAGACCACTTCTTCAGGAGCTGATCGGCCCAGCCACGCCTGGGCGGTCCACAGTGAGTGTCCAGCAGAGGCTTCTGCTGCAGGAGCCTGTAGAGGAGCTCGCTGGGTGCCAGTGCTCTAGGCCTCTTCTCTCCCTCCTGCTACCCTTCCTCCTCCTACTCCACCCGCTCTCCTCCTGTTTCTCTCCCATTTTTCTTCCCCCCCCTCCTCTGCCCCCTCCATGCTCCTCTCCTCCTTCCCCCTTTCCTTTCCCTCCTCCTCCCATCTCTATCTCCCCCACCCTCTTCTTCCTTCTCTTCCCGAATTTTTAGACCTCCAGCAAATGAAGAAAACTGCCGAAGAATTTGTAGCACAGGTAGATCCACTGAGGCAGCAGTCACAAGGGCAAAGATGTAAAAAATAGCCTCCACTTTGTAGGAAGAGGGCGCCCCTGTGTTCCACCTGGGGGAGCTGGCCCTCAGGAGCAGGAAGTGTGACCTGGAATCCTGGTCTGGCTAGGACCCCCCGAATGCAGGGCTCTGAACACAGCAGTGTTTTAGGAATCCACAGAGCCATAGCTTTCATAGCTTGCTTGATAGGATGTGCAAAAGTAAGCCAGGACTTTCTCAGTTGGTGAAATGTGAGTTCTAGGGTGGTCCAACCCATAGAACCCACTTACGTGGAAGTTGCCACTCAGCACCGAGCACTATGTGAGTCAGACTTGCTGTGGCGTCCTCATGGATGGCTTCTTGGCTGGGCACCTGCATGACCAAACTGCAGGAGTGGTATGAAGTTTAGCTCCGTACAAGCTATCTCCCAAGCCAGAGCCTTCAGGGACCACCTGTGAGTGGGGGAGTCATCTCTCAGTGCAGGCTGAGGCTTTGTGAGTGTTGGGAAGTCTACAAGCCAAAATTGGGACTCAGAGCCTGTTGGCAATTATAGTGCCTGCTGTGAAGAGCTGGGCAGGTCTACCTGAGGATATACATCAGAGGGGCACTGCGTACCCTCTGCCCACCCCCAAATGACAAAGTGACAGGAGGTTCCTGCCAACACCCTTATCTCTCCCTGTCTTGAAAGATTCACTTCTGGGCAGCCCCACGACCTCAAGGAGCAGAGGTGATGTGATTTAAGGGCACCCTGTATCCACAGAGCACCCTACACTGAGAGCTATGAAGACAGCGCTCACAGTCCACAGCCCAGCCGGAGCCCGGAGCTCTTCCGATTTCCCTCTGAGTAAGTAAATGACTGCACGTCCTGTCTCTCAGGAAAGAGGAATACAAAAGGAGCTCATGTGTCTCAGGGAAAAGTAAGTAGAAACCTTCCTTACACCTGTACATTGGCAGAACCTGCATTCTGTGAATGCACATGCTGAGCGGGGAGAATTGTATTTAGAATGGAAGATTGCATCACATGCCCAGAGGGGGAGAGGGGGACCGTTTGGAAGCACTTGGGAAATTCTTTTTTCTCTCACAGCCAATCAACCCATCAGTGCTAACTAAACTCCCCGGGACCCTGAGTGGATGTTCACCCATGACAATCTATAAAGGCTAATATACAGACACCAACTCAGTCCTGCCAGGATGGCTCAGAAGGTTGTGTAGGCAGTGACTGTGTGGGTGTAGCATGGCTTGGAAGGGGCTTCCTCTCCTGAGACCACACTGCCTCTACGTTTGTATTTCAAATGCATTCCTCATCCTCTCTGCTGAAATCAGACTTCATTTGAAGAAGGCTGATGTGGTGGAGAAAATCATGCTGTTTCACAAGCAGCAGTGCGAAGCGTAAAAGTGTTGAGAAAACAGAACCCAGAGATGACAGGGGCTGCATATCTAGTGTGAGAGACACAGCGAGGAGAGACCCCTGAGCGGGCCGTGTAAAAGTAAGCATGGCTGTCTACTCACTCACACAGAGCAAGCTGGGTTCCTAGAAACAATCTAATATTACTACACTACTGTGGATGTCTACGGCGTGAGCACCTGCCATGAGTCAGGTGTACCCAGGCTAAGCCCAGGAAGGGATGAAGAAAGCAGATTCTCATCTCTGGCTGATTTCCCAACACAGGCAGCAGCTGGTGCAGAGGACCCTGTCACACAGGTCCTGGCCACACTCAGGTCCCACAGAAAGGGCAGGGGCACTGCCTGCTGGAGCAGTTATGGTGGATCTGAAGTCTTTGTGTTCCTGGACAAGATGGGAGTGTCCCTACAGGGTTCTAAAGAATTACCACACATTGGGTGCATTGAACAGCACAGGTCAAGGGGCCAGGGTTACAGTCAGATGTCACCAGGGCTCGTTCCGTCTGAAAGTTCACCATGATGTGGGCTGCTCAGAGCAAACCAGGGAAGAGTATTATTATTGAATGCCAGGTGCCGCGGCCAGCGCGGGGAAGGAGTCAGGCGAGAGACTGAAGACACAGGGAGACCAGTTGCTCAGGAGGCAAAAGGCGATTTATTGAAGGACTCTAGAGTTTTTATAGTGTTTCAAAACAAAGAGCAGTACAAGTCACTTCAGGACACTTTCTTGTGCGCACAGCAAAGGTAAACATGTTCTTGGGCCCGTGAGAAACTTCTATGTTGTGCAGCCCAGAAGGTAAACATGTTCCTGGGCCCATGAGAAACTTCTTTGTTTATGTTCTGAAGCTATTCCCAGGTTAATATCAGCGCGATGCTTTGTCTAGAAGGCTGAGGTTACTGCAGGATGAGGAACTGGTTGAGGTCCAGCTTCAGTGTGTGGTTTTCCACACCCGTTCACTGCCACACCCTGGTTCCTGCTCCCAACAATTGAACACTGGCTGGTGGGCACCTTCCTTCTCTCCAGTGCTTAGGGAGCCCCAGTCTCTGCCTTTAAGGAGTTTAGAGCACGGGGACCATCGTAAGAAGAGTGTCACAGACAAGTGACAGACACAGATGTGAATGCACACAAGGAGTCCCAGGTTGGGGGTGAGTGGGATAGTTAGGCTTCCAGAGAGGCCACTTATAACCCAAGCTAGGCAAGTGGCAGCTGATCAAAATATGGGGGAAGGAATATTCAGGACACAGCAACCAGCCAGACACAGGTCCGGTCAGGTGTGCAGGTCAGGAGGGAGGAGCTGGAGGAAGGGAAAGAACCAGCCAGTTACGGAGAGCTTGAGGATGGAGGGCAGGCGTATCAGGAGGATGCAGTGTGACCTGCAGAAGAGAGTTCGTGAGGCAAGGGTGACAGTGTCTTGGGGCCCACTGAAGCTGGAAAATGTGAGTCCTTTCTGGGAATTTACTCTAGCTGTGCCCAGTGAATTCCTGCAGAGCAGGCCCAGAAAGGCTGGCAGATTGCTGCAGAGTGAGGTTGTGCCTGAGGCATGGCCATGGTTCAAGCCTTTGGACTTCCTGGCCATAGAACCAGTGCCTTGGAAGAAGAGCACGCTGTGCTGCCCATGAATGTGGCAGACTATGTCAAAGGTCTTGGTCCAGCGCTGGATCCAGGCCAGTGCCACACATGGGCACTCACATGTGGGTTCAAGGGATGAGCTTCAAAGGGTTCTTGTGTAGTTCTGTTCCAGTGCCGACGTAGGTAGCACCTTTTCTCTGCCATGTGCCAAGATGAGGTGCAATCCTGGATCTACTGTCGGCACTGGGCCGGCCCTGCGTCTAGACAGTACTTCGTTAATGACTTTCTGTCTTTACTGCTGTTCCTGCTGGATGGAGTCAGCCTCTCTCCTGCCCTGGCCCCCACCATCCCCCACGCTGTCCATCCTGGGAATGAGCAGCCCGGGCCCTTCCAGTTCCCAGTCCCTCGCAGCTGCCTAATGTAGCTGCAGCCACAGGCAGGGACTTAAGTCTCTGGAGATGAGTCAGGCATGTGCTGAGGAGTAGGCGGAAGCTGTCCAGGGACAGCTCCTGCCTGAACACTGAGCACTGAAACTTCAGTGCAAAGCAGCAGGTGATCTAGGAGACTCGGGAAAGTGTGTGTAAGGCATGAAGTTATCACGTTGTCAGTTTACACTGGGTTTAGGGGATCGGACCCCTTTGTAATGGAGGAGCACCTGTTGGGCACAGAGAAATAATAATGGGCAGCGTGAGAGGAGGCAGTTTTACATTTCTGATGTGGACTAAGACAGCTTCCTGTCCAACACTCTTCAGAAAGAGAAACTCAGTAATTAGTTAAGGAGAAAGGTGACGCTAAGGAGCAGCCCCATCTCATTACTTAATTTTTCTGAAAACTAGTTTTACCCACCAGCACATAAACATTAAAGTCTTCCCAATACATTAAAACCTGCAGATCATCAGGGCAACATTGTAAACAACCACATTTAGTGGCATGTGTTTAAATACTAGGGTTACTCCCACTTTCACTTTCCCTTACTATATTAGTGCTTCTGCTTTATCCACATCCACATGAAAGAATCAAGTGCACCCCTCAACCACTAACCACCCGGGTACCCCCAAACTCCACACCAAGCGTTTCGATGATGAGTTTATAGAACACTAAAGAGTCATTCTCTCCTCTGAGTGCCACATCCCTGGCGGGTGCTGGTGCTGGTTCTGGTGCTGCTGAAGTGACCTCCCGTCCTCAGTGGCCACCGTGAGGGGACCCAGGGTTCCAGTTGCTGAATCTCTGAGTCCTGATGTCCCAGACAGAGGCCGGTGGCAGTGAGTTCAGGGACGCCGCTCGTCCCAGTTCTGTGGGTGCCGCTGCATTCACACTCAGTTAGTCAGGGCTGCGTTTCTGCGAGGCGGGCTGCAGTTTCAGAGGGCGCCTTTGAACAGGCTCCTCCCTGCTCCAGTGGAATGGTGCGTTCACACAGCGCTCACCCATAAAAGGACCAAGCTCTGGGCTGCGGCCCCTGGCATGGAGCTGAAGGGAACTGTGCCAAGTGAGAAAGACCACTCTCTAGAGCGTTCATCATTTAGGATTCTACTCACAGCGCATTCTGGAAATAACTGAATCAATGCGACAGGAAGACAGTGGCCTTCAGGGATTACGGTGGGAGGCAGGAGGGGTGAGGATGGCTGAAAGGGGGCAACATGTGGGGCCCTGTGACGACAGTGCCACATCTTCTCTGGGGCGGTGGTCACACTAACACGCATGGGTGACAGCAATGCAGCAACCAAATACAGCCTCCTCTCAGGCCCCTGTGACCTCGGTTCTCTAAAGGCCATCCGTGCTTCCTTTGCATCTGTTTTCTAAAATGCTTTGCTTCCCTTGAAAGCTGAACCTCACCTCTGCCTCAAGTGGGCTTATACTCAGCAAGACTAAAAGGCTGTTAGAGAGAAAGATAGAATTATTTTTTATTTTTCCTTTGTTTTGCAAGTTAAAACAAAACTTGTTTTAGCTTCAATTAGGTCAAATCAGAAAAGAAAACACCAGATTATATAGCAGTCTTTTCTCTGACACATGCATTTTTAATATTGTAAAATAATATTTTATTAAATTTAGGGAAATTACAACTGCAAGCCAATGCAGGACTTATTTCCTGAAATGCTACTTTGTGATAAAGCAGGCACTAATACTGCTGATGGTTTCTTTAGAGTGCTTAACACTCCGCCTGAAGAAACCACTACTGTTCTCAAAAGTCTTTCGTACAACCCTAGGGCTTGTGGGTGACACTGGCAAAGGGATACACGTGGTAGAACATGTGACACAGACTTCAGACACAGCCAGGTCACCAGAGGCCAGGCCCGGTGGGTTTAAAGAGGCACAGCTGCAGGGTGGGGACTGCAACGGATCCCTATCTCTTGTGGCTTCCTTTGATTCTGGCCCTCCCAAATAATAAAGTAGGGATTCTTATTCTCTACCCTTCATGAAGAAGTCAGGTGAATACCCTTGCTGAGTAGAAATAATAGCATAAAAATGTCCTCAATGTTTTGTCAAATTGATTAGCAGACATACGGATGAATAATTCAAATTAATTCACTCCCCATGATTTATCAATTTTAGAATTCCACCTCAGTGGTAATACCACATGTTGAGTGCTTACTGTATGGTTGTTTCATTACCAGTTATGAAACATATAAGCTTCACTCTCTGGAATCACCCCTTTAATATGGTTTCCTCATTGTTGAAGGACACACGCTTTCCTTACCCACTGGAAAGGTGAAGAAGGACTTGTGCATTTAAGATTTCTCAGCCACTGCAACCCCCATGACAGTGCTATTTTACAACCATACTTAGCATGCATTCATCACAAGAAAACACCATGTGTCAGGCATTCAAATAATCTCATTCTCAGGTAGATTATTTCTCTGTTGGGCTGAACCCATTCATTTGCAATGGAATAGGTATTCAGCTTACAACCTGATGTCTTAGTGGACATTCAAAGCTTTATTTATGACAGAAAACAACCCTCCGATATTGCTCACTCAGCAGTGGAATAAGACCAATAAAGTGGGCCTTAGAGAAAGGAAGCACTGAGACAGATTCATTCAGTGTGCTTGTCATGGAGGGTCCCCGGATTCCCCAGCTGGATCGCCTGTAAATGTTGACTTTCCAAATGGGAACAGCTTCGGGTGTTACCTTCTCCCCCCACACACACTTGCAAGCATAGGACAGAGGACTGACCTTGCTCTCTGCTCTACAAACCCTGTTCATCTCAGCCCACACTAATGTTTCTAGCTCTAAGTCACACAAATCCATCTGGGCTGGGACCTCTAAAAGAGGAGGAAGGATGGAAAGGAGGAGAGGAAAGGAGGGCGTGCAAGAAGGCCCTGAGGTCTGGACATAAGGCATTTGAGGCTCTGCTTCTAGATGCTGCGCCTAGGACAGCAAGACACAAAGTGTTTTAGAACCTTCTCTGCGCGTGGATGAAGTTACAGCTTTTCACTAAATTTAGCGTGCAGATACTTTGTGTAAACGATAGCTAGATTTCACTCCTTTTTCTTTCTAAGGTTCAGAAAACAGAGAAATACTTGTCTAAATAACTAAGGAAGTTCTTCAACTTCCAAAATATACACATTGAGCTAAATTTACATGCATGTGATGGAAACTGAAGAACATGTGATCCTAGGCACCTATAGGTAGTCCAAATTAAAATAGAAAGATTTCAGAACAAAAAGTTCTCCCAATGGTTGAGCCCTAGAAAGAGCCTAGGTGCCCCAGCATTTTGTTTCCCAATAAATGGGAATGGAGCAGCCCATGTAGTCAGTCATTTCTCATTCCAGAAGCTTCTTTTCAGCTACACACACACACACACACACACACACACACACAAATTGACTGAGGCCCATGTGCAAGTATTTCTTGTGCAAATCAAGAGCAGAAATGTGCTGTGCACTACACAAGGCTCCTCTGAAATACAGGGAGCCAAAAATGAAAAAATTGACAGCAGCCATCACAGGTGCCTCAGATTTTGGTAAAATGGCTTCAGTCTTCTCTCAGAGTTTATTGAAAAAACTACATGATTGCTATTAAATCCATTTTTATTAGCAGGAGACAAAAATATTATCCTAACAAAATATTTCAAACTATAATAATTTGAGGGAGAACTTTTCAAACGCCTCTGTGGGAAAAGCATTTAATGCACCACAATACTTTGAAGTAAACCTAAGTCGACAAACCCGCCCTGCTCTTTAAGGAGGACACCAGGTGATCAGGGCTCCTTCCCTCAGCCTCCTCCTGCCTGGCTGTCCCCTGAACACGCCTGCTCTCTCCTGCCCACACTTGCTCAGAGCAGCACGTGCTCAGCCTCCTTCCTGGGGCCGCACTGCAGGTCCTTTTCTTGCAGCCCCCAGGAGACTTCCTGTCCATCCCTTGGAACGCTGGGAGCTCAGGTACCTTCCCTGCAGACGTTTCTACGAGGTGTTCATTTCTAAAGTTCACACTGCCTTCTCATGGCTGATACTGCTGCCTCCAGAGCTCAGTTTCACGTATCTGTTAAAAAGATTTTCATTCAAAAGATGTATTTTGAAAATAATTTCTGAACCCCTGCATCACAGTCTCTCTTCAGGCTGGACGTGAAATCTAGAACATTTTCAAATTCTCCAAGTCATTCTTCCAACAAAAGCCAAGAGTCACAGCTACTTTAGGGTAAACAGGACAGATGGGTGCTCTGTTTGAGCCTTGGGAATGTGAAAGAAGCCGGCGACTGGAGTTGGTAAGAACTCGGTTTCATTTGTAAACAGATAGACATGAACCTCTGCACTGACACACCTTGGACGCTTTTCTGTTTTGCACTGAGGCAGTGAAATCCAAGCCAATGCTTAATCCAAGTCTCCTGACTACTGCCAGCTCCACAGTTTATAGAAGCTGATGTGAATGATAGAAAGCAATCCTTGGAAGAAAGAAAGCTCAGAGCGCCTAATAGGAAGAATTTAATCCCTCATGCATGAGAACCAACATGAAGTAGTTTAGCCTAGTTATGATCTCCATTACCAGATTTTCACTTTACCCTCCGAAAAGTGAACAAAACCTCACAAAAACTCCATGGCAAGAGTGTCACACACAGATCCTTGGAGTCCTGGCATCCCCAGCAGAGAATTCTGAGAGTCTCTAGGGGAAAAGTGGACCCCTCAATTCAGTGCCTTAAAATGGATGTGTTGCCTTACATTTTTTGAAGTTTTTTTCTCTAAGTATTTTACAGAAAACCAAGCTGAAGCTGGAGAATGGAAGCCACCAAAATCATCAAATCACCTGGCTGGGTTCTGAGTGCAATTCAGGGTTTCTGTTTCCTAGTCTGGGAGGATCTCTGACCCCAAATGTTCCCCGCATCCCTTCCTGGATGGCAGCACTCTCGAGTTCCTCTGGTTTTCTACACTCATCCAAATTACCTCCCTGGGCAACGTCAGGTTCAAGGCTTGAGATGTCCTTGGACGAGCTGTTGTTGACCTGTTGCTGTGAAAGCAGGGGTGCAAAGTCTCTGTCCGCAGCACAGAGCACCGAAGTCCAAGGAGGGACCAGAGCTGACAGAGGACGGTGCAGTGGGTGCTGGTGCACCGCTGGCCCCGGGGGCACAGCCTGAGCAGCTGGCTGCAGCTTCAGCAGCTCGTCCTGCAGGGCGCTCTGTGGTGCCTTCAGAAGGCTGATCTCTGCCTATGAAATCCACATGGTGCAGGAGAGTTTTACACACCACAGCCGGCCTGTTCTCAGCTTTGTAGCTTTGAAAGGCATAAAGCCTTCTCTAAGATGACCCAGTAATCATACTTTACTAAGTGAACCCAGGTTTCTACAAGATCCTAACAGTAGAACTTTATTTGTAAAGCAAGCATAACGACGATAGTTAAAGCAGAGATGTTTCAAACAGTGTGAAGATGAAAATGTCACAAGTATGTTAAGTGAGACAATGAAGTTGTCAACGGAACACGGTTTGCTGACTTCTATGGAGGGGAAGTGAAGGAAACTTCTTAGGGCTGCGGCTGCAGTTACCGAGTCCCATTGAGGAGTGGGTACAGCTGTGACCGTCTGTGCACTCAGGAGCCTCCTCTGAGCACCTGTGGCCTGGACAGTCTCCCAGAACCGGGGACGGCTGGGCTTAGGCTTAAGATGCACCAGGACTCGGGGCACCTTGGCACAGAGCTGCACAGCACAGCTGGAAGGATGCTTGCATTTATAAGTCAAAACTCTTCAGATAGGATAATGCATTGTGGCCATGATTTTTATGCAGAGTCTCAGAAGAAAATAACAGAGCTGCCGTGGTGGTGCACACCTGCCGTGCATCACGCAGGGAGCCTGATGCAGGAAGATTGAGCTCCGCCATGACAACTTCATAAGACCTTCTCTGAAAATGACAAATTAAAAAAAGAGATGGGGTTATATCTCCATGAGTAGGCCCTGGGTTCAATCCCTAGAACCCGAGGAGGAAATATACGGGTACCTCGGTTTACAGACTTAATTCATTCCATAGTGCTGGAATAGATGGCCCCTTTCATGCTCCTGAGGGGAAGATGGCTGAGATCCTGTTCATCAGGCACAAGACAGCTACAGTGAGGCTGACCAGACTGAATTCCTTTCCAGTTTAAATGCACATCTGAAATGAGTATGCAGTGTAGGATTCTATTAAGATGTCATGGAAACTTTCCAGTTTTTTAACAACATAGAAGCTGGCCAGGACAGCAGGAGGCTGGAGTCCCAGCCGTTCAGCAGGGGCTGAGGCAGGAGGATCGCTTGCACCTAGCAGGTCAGGGCCAGCCTGGACATCACAGAGAAACCCTATCTCCTGGCAAAGAGGAAATGATACACAGAAGGCACCCCAACATAAATCAGTCACACCAAAGGACAGCACCTGTATTCCTGTTCTCAGTGCATCCTCCTGGGTAGGGAGCCCAGTTAATTTCCAAAGCATTTACATCTCACCTTTTTTCATATTACAGCAAATATGAAAAATGAAATTGTTTTGAAGACTTTTTGACAACATACGTTTTTCACCAAAAAGATATTTCTGATTGTGGTAAAAAATGCAAGCTCAATATTTCTTATGCAAAATACTTGGGACAAAAACTATCTTCAATTTCAGATTTGTTGTATTTTGGAACATTTTATTAGACTTCCTGGTTGGCATTTCTAATCCAAAATCTAAAAAGTGATACCCCTGGATTTGTAGGTAATTTAAATTTTGGAGTAGTGAAGCTGAACTTATGCAAACATCTCTTTAAATTATGAAGAAAATCAGAAGCAAATATTTAACTTCTATTAATAATCCTGAGTCATACAGTGTTTAACATCTAGCGCAGGAAGCATCCTAAAAGGTGGAAAACTTTCCTAACTGTGCATTCTTTCAGTAAGTAAATATCAGTAAAGTGAAGAGGAAGTCGAATCCTAAACCTGCAAAGAGCAAATGTGCACAGGGCACCAGAAAGCTCCTTGCTCTCCTGTCTCTCTTCCCCTCACACCTGGAGACATGGCGCCCCCTGCTGGGCGGTGTGCCCAGGGTGCTCCACCCTCTGGGTCTCTTTCCTGCAGAGACCAGAACCCCCAAAGCTGGCATCTCTGAGGCAGAAGGGCCCTGGTGCTGACAGGCAGCAGTGGGCCTGACTGGCCAGAGTCTGGAGGCCCAGCGGAAAAAGGGAGCTGGCCAAGAAGTCAAGTTTTTTGCATCTTCTATCTGGGAGTTTTTAAATGAGCGAAAAGCTTTCCTTGATAGGCCACTGTTCTGCCTGTCATCTCTTTTTCACACATTTACTGTGCAAAGTAGAGAAATGACACAAAAACCGCACCACCAAGTAAGTCCTAGAACCATCCACCATGCTAGGGTCAGCCACATCCTCACTAAGCCTTCTTAAGCAGCACATAACACAGTAATTAAAACTAGCACAGTTTGATTTTGTGGTTCTTTTGTTGCTGTTGTTGTTTTGTTTAGTTGTTTGCTACTGAGTAATCTACATTCATAGATTTGGTATGGTTTTCTTTTGTTTAGAGGCAGAGTCACAAAAAGTCCAGGATGGGCTGGAAATTTCAATCCACCTCCTTCAGCCTCCAAGGGTGCTGAAATTTCCCACCTATCCAGCCAGGCCCGGCTCCTCACAGCTCTGTAAGGAGGCTTAATATCAGCATGTAGAGCTGAGTGTGGTGATCTGTGCCTTGGTTTGAGCACAGCCTGAACAGTTTAGCTAATTAGCCAGATCCCATCTCAGCACAGATGAGAGGAAACTGTGTGGGGATGTAGCTGAGTGTGGTTATCCTGGGTCCAATACTCGGCACTGGAAAACAACAGTGTATGTAGAGCGGCCCACACGTCACAGAGCCTGGTGAGGACACACACAGCCTAATATGCTCACTGCGCTGCTCTCACGCCACACACTTCAGATGCCAGGGTGGGGACCACTGACCCCGCAAGTCAGGTTTTGGGGTCCCCAGCATTTCTCTTTGCCAACAATGCAAAGGGCTGGATCCTGTGTAGTTGTCATTTCTGGTTCCAGAAACTTGTTTTCAGTGACACACACACAGTCCACACAGACGAGGATCACTGAGGCACAGGCATTTCAGATAAGAGATCAGGGGAAGAGACACAGTGTGGATTTCACAGCGCTTCTCTATCCTACAGGAATCTCAAAATGACAACATTTCACAAGAGGCCTGATGCAGGCCTAGAATTGAATTCATATGATCTCAATGCTGCTCTGAGTATTTTTGCTATAAAGAAATGCATGAGTTAGAGGACAACATGCAATGTATACACCATTGTTACCCAGGATGGACTTTAAAGTTTTGTGGTAGTTATTTTCTTTCTTGTTTTTATCTGTGAACAAAATGGATTGGAAAATAAAAAGAAAAATTACAAAACAGAAATACATAAATTGCACCTAAGTAACTTTTCTCTAATTAGTAGGATGATTTAAAGCTCACTTTTCTAAGCAAAATATTTCAAAACGTCTCATAATGTGAGGAACACACATGCAGATGCTGCATAGGAAACCTTTTAAGTGAACCACACCACTGCGAAGTAAACGTTTAAACACACACAAGAACGGTCCTCTTCCAGGCCACTATCAATTTAAAATGTGCCAGTCCCCTGAGATTCCCACCAATGCCGCACCCAGAATTAAGCTGTTGTTTTCTGGGCCCTACTTGCTCCAAACCAACACCCTTTCCCTTCAGGAACTGCATCCTAGTTCGTTTTCTTGGAGCATTTTAGAAAATCTCGTGTGATAATTTCAAGCCTATGCTTTGCTTATTTTGTCTCATTCAATACCTTCCATAATATCCTGCATAAGTGGGGAGGAGCTGAGCTGTGCATGGCTTCACTCTGTAAGACATGGTCACTACCTTCCCTACCTCCTATGCAGCCTGGTGATGCCTTCTTGTTTAGTGGCCGTGAGCTCCAGTACTTTGTTGTACTTTCTTGGAATGATGCGGTGTTCCCTGGCCTTCTTGTTCAGGTCTGCTCACGGGCACTGTTTCTCACAGTGCAGGGCTGCAGCTGTCCTTCAGAGTCCCCAGCGACCCGGGTGGAGGAGGGACGCTGTGGTTCTCTCAGCCCTGCTAGATCTTCCTTCATTGATGTCAGACTTCTCTCCTTCTCCTCTTCAGCGTGGTCTTCCGGCTGTAAGGAACAGGTATTACCTGGTCACGGTTATATAGTTTCAAGTCTTAAGCCCTGCAGTGGGAATTCACAAAGTCTCACCAAGGGCCAGGGCAGGTCCAAGGCTGTGTCTCTCAATGCAGCTCTATGAGAACACAGCCCAGCGCTTTGGTTCACACCTTACAGCGCGAGAGTTTCCGCTGCCACTGATGACAGGGCTTGCACAGCCCAGAATCCTGTACTGTGCAGCAGAAGGTGTGGAGCGCACTCCACCTTCTCTGGAAGTACAGCACTCCACAGGAAACCACAGGAAAAACCAGCTCTCCCTGTAGCACGTTTTCCATTGTGCTGTCCATTGCCCAGGCTGTGTTAACTGGGACTTCACTATCTTCAGGGCGGCCTTACCTTGGCGACTTCCTTATGTTTGCGTATTTCCTCCCGATGTTATGTCTTAACTTGGCTATTTTTGCTTCATACAAACTCTGCAACACTGCTGTGTCATTTTGCTGGTGGTCAAGCTCTTCCTTTCAGGGCTCCTGAAGTATCTTGAGAGTTATTCATAAACTTAACAGCATTTGTGATCCAGACATTTACCTGAGCTATTTATTTCAGAGCTGTCCAAATCTAGATTATTAAAATTACTCCTCTGATCTAATTGAATCTGAAAAGATTTACAGAGTCCACCGAGAAGCACAGTTCTGAAGGATCTCATTCCCTCTCTCTGATACCTCAAAAGAGGTGTTGCGGCTAGGCTTGGTATTGCACAAGATAATGACCTGACTTGGGAATGCTGATGGAGGAAAATCACAAATTCCACCACAGCCTGGGAACTTACTGCAACCCTACCTCAAATTAGAAAGTGTGGGAATGTGACTAAGTGTGCAGGTTCCGGGTTCAGTGCTCAGTACCAGATGTGGAAACCTGTGTTTCTCTTTGTAATGAAGGGACTTCCACAAGGATCCTTGAGAGGAAAGATGATCCAAAGTGTCTTTGCCTAGAGATCTAACCAAAGTGACTGAAACCAAAGTATATGCCTCTGAGGCTCCCCACAAGATACCCACTGCACGGTGGCCTTTGGCTAAAGCTTAGCTTTTTCAAGTAGCTTCTGGCACCCTATTTTAAGAAAAGTTTTTTAAAAGCTCTCTGTAATCACCCTATGTTATAAATCTGTGGACTTGGTAGAGTACTCCTCTGGGAGTGCCAATACAGTTGCCTTTTTCCTGATGAACTTCTGGCTCCTTTAGACTCAGTTTTCCCTGAAACACCAGGGACCCACGAGTGGTGGCCTTGGGAACATCGGTCTCCTGCTCTGCCCCTTTAACTGCAGCCTTTCTCCCTGGGCACCACTGCCTGCTGGCCCTCTCTGTGCTCTGCACAAAGCCAGGCTTGGGAACCAGAGTCCCACCCTACTCTCAGGAAGAGGAATTCCTACTCACAGCTAGAGAAACCCGGGATTTCTGCCTTAAGCTTCCAGGCTCTGTCAGTCATGGAACCTCTCCCCCATGCATCTCACTCTTCTGCCTGGGGTCTGCAGTTCTGCTTGACCCCACCTTCCCCTCACCTGGGTCTTAAACCCAACTAGCAGTTTGCCCACCATTTTTGGTTTGCCTCTTCCAATTCTTTGTTCAAGACAACAGGGATCTGGAATGCTTTTGTTTGGCCAACCTCATTTAAAGAAACTGCCAGAAACATTGTTAAGATCAAGTGATAGTTAACCTATCTCATCCAGCATGCAAAATTCAGTATGATATAGATTAAAGACCAAATGTGAGAACAAAACTTCAAAATATTTCCCTAAATAAACATGAATAATCTATCTTCAAATGAAAGAATGTATTCTTATGGAATCAAAGTAGGGATTTCATGCTGTGGGTATAAAAAAGCACGGTCACCACGGCCTGGGCATGATTGAACTGAGAATGAGGAGACACCTCGGGGGGCAAGATGGGCCACAGCTGAGGCCACCTGGAGACTTTCTGGATAGTTTTCCTTACTTGGCCTCATTTGTTGCTCTGAGGGATCCTTGAACCCTTCCCATGATCCTGTTGAGGTTTCCTCTGTTGTCCACTGAACTCCTTGCTGGTTCTGATTAAATACCTGTTGCCAGGGTCGCTGTGCAGCCCAGCTCGCAGAGTAAGGAGCTCTGCTGAGGATTTTCTTCATCCTGCAGCCCTGAAGATCATGCCGTGTGTCTCATTCCTTGGAGCCTTCACTGTGCACCCATTAGGATAATTAGGGCTCTAGGTACAGAGCACAACAGCTTGGCGCCCAAACAGGGACTATACAGTAGACACGTCTGCTGTGGACGGTGACCTTCCTTCACTGTGTTCCTGGGGTGGAACACAGCTCTGACATGCATCTATTTTATCTTCATTTTTTTGGAAAACATCTTCATCAGGTAAGTCATGGGGAATGCTTAGCAGAACCACAAAGCAGAGCTGCTTTTCCTTCTCAGCAAGGCAACCCCTGTGACCTCTAAGGATATTGTGATGCCCTTCTTGGATAGTGATGATCTATCTGATCAGGTGTCCTTGGTATCCTGATGGGGGTTGCTCATCGTGGAGGATTGGAATAAGACAGGCAAACTGCAGTCTGAGGAGCCTCGAGCTTCAGTCTCTGTCTTGCACACCTGGCATCTTTGCTGGGATGCTGTGACAAGATTTGGTACCACTTGGGGAACACCCCTTGGTTAGTCTCCTGGTTACCCTGGGGTGTCACTTCTGTTGCTTCCACCTCTCCACTATAATGCTTCTGCCCCCTCGCCACTGCCACCACAAGACGCAAGCCTTGTAAAGCCTTTGGCAACTTCCCACTGGTTCTAACTCCCATGTAAATGCTGGCCCAAGAAGATAAACACATGGGGAGTTAATCGCTTGTCCTGTTTTGTGTCAACAAGGACAAGAGCCCAGCTTTGAAAGTTGGAGTGCTGATTGTACTGGAATGTTGTTCTTCAAGTGTGATCTCTCCTGCCCATTCAGCTGAATGTTTCTGAATCTGTAGCTCAACTAATTGTCTTGCCTTATATCTCCTCTAAAGCTCGTGATGTTACTCGTGGATATCAAGGATTTGGATCCACCATGATGGCTTCTGCTACACTCTCCTGGGAGATGAATAAATGCCCAAGCCTCTCTTAGCTATTGACAACTTTTCCTTTTCAAGTATTAGCTCCTCATTTCGATGCTTTGTGGGGAGACACAGATCCTGCTGATGTCTGACTGTCCTCCTTTACAGCAGGCCCTGCAGAGCAGTGCTCACACAGGCACCGCAGCTGTGGCGGGTCAAGTCCCGAAGGACTGCCCTCTCTCCTTGCTCCTTTTCTGTCAGATCCTTTGCCCACTGGGGCTGTTGTTGCATCCAGAGTAGCAAGAAATTTATTGTTGAATGATTACATTTACCCCACTCACCTGGCGGTAATTCAGATGAAAGTCACTTGGTTCTGGTGGCCGGGAGGCAGACTTTTTGCTGACCCTTGGTGTCTATGTCCCTTATTTTCTCTTTACCTGCAGAATCCCCACAGTCCTTTCCAAGATCCTTTTCCATGAGATCTCTGCTAATTGGCCTATAACTAATGGGGCTGGTCGATTTACAGTTGTAGATTCTAAGTTTGCAAAAAGTTATTGTAATTCATTTTGGTTAAGGAAATGTTTGAGTGCACTACGATTTTGTAAGATGTTTGTCAGTCCATCTGTGTGTGTGTTCTCTGTTTGTACAGTCTTCTAAGCAGCTGCTAGGAATTCCTGAGCTTCGTGATCATTTACATGTGTGGAGCAAGAAGCAAAAATGCCCATACAAGAGTGCCTACATGGCACAGAACACCTAGAAATGCCCTGGGAGCATGTTGGGGGTTGGGGTCCGTGAGCCCGTTTAGCAAGGGGCGAGGGTAGCAGTACATAGTGGCCCCTGGGGAACTTAAAGAGTTCTCACAGACCCTGACAAGCTGTGTACTTGTTTCTGGGTTTGAATCTGTAACAGATCATCCGTCTATATTTGTCCATTTGTCTGCTCTGTGAAAAGCTGTTCCTTTCATTTTGAACTCAATAATTTTTCTTTTTCCATTTTTGGTTCATTTGAACAAAAATTCATTGGGATATAGATTTACAAAGCATGCTTTCTCCTTGGTTGCCAGCTGGTCCAAAGCAGGCAAAGATTGAGTATAGAAGTATAATATGTTAAAATCATGGAGTTCAAAGTCTCATTATTTAAAAAAGGAAAATAAAATTATTAGGATAAGTAACAAAATCCCTTAAAGTTGGGATTGTTGGACAGCTCTCTAACTGATAAATAAGAAAGCAGTTGCCTGGTAACACTTTTAACCAGTTCTTGTTTATTGATGAAAGACGCCAGTAATTTCCATGGTCTTGTAAAGAGACCCTCCAACTAACAGTTATATAACATGTTATTGTTATATATTCATATTGGTCATTCTCCAAAAGAAATAATACAATAATCTGGTTTGAAAATCCCTGTGCAATGATTTCCTATGGCTCTGATAATTGACTGCTATCAACTTCGTAATGTACTGGGTATATTCATGGTTCTGGATGCATAGGGCTCCCATGTTGTGAATCAGGGATTACTCATGGTAACAGACTTGTGTTTCCTTTCAGACTTCTGCTGGTACCAAAAACTTGTGAGATTCCGCTAAAGGTCAACAAGTTGGATAGATACTTATTTTGTATTAGACAATGGTGATTGAAAAAAGGGATATTTTAAGTCAAAACAGAAATTTGGATTATTGTAAAAATGTCATGATTTTCATGATACAATAATATGCAAAATAATAATTCATGACTTACTATGTAAAGTATGTAACTGTTAACACTATTGGTATTCTAATGCTAAAATACCCATGGATAGTAGATAACAGGTTTCATTGGGTGTTCTAAGTTGCTGCATGTTTAGATGAGATAGTAATGTTAAGCTTACTGCCTCTAATGTTCTCTATAATTATACATCTTTTCTTTGGGATGTTCAACAGCTGGGGTTTAGTCGTGAAAAATTAGAGCGGATGGGCTAAAATCCTAGCCATATTTTGGCCCTAGCACTTCAAGGTCAGTGGGGACCCAGGAAACAAAACAACATCTGCTGTGTCATCCTAAGATACTGAGTGATTCCCCGGGCTTTTGATTTAGAAGATGAAGAGACCACAGAGGAAAGTGAATTTCAATGTATGGTGTGCCTAAGGAGAGTCATCAGGAGAAAGCTCTCCCAAGTTTTCACAGAAAGTAACTTGGTCAAGCAATGGCCATGACTCATGCAGATGGCTGACACCACTAGAAGAGCCAAGAGGTGCTGGGCATGGTCCTAAGATAATTCTGAGGAGACCTCACTGACCTAGATAGGAAGTAAGAACCTGATTGTATTTAATGCAGATCTCATCTTAGCTTGTTCTTGAACCTCCTGCAGAAAGGTGTGACTTCCAGAGGTGTGATGCCATGTAAAAGTTGGATGTGGGGAAGCTGGGATCACTAACAACCCCTGACAATTGCTGGCTCCTCTGGTAACTGGCTACGGTTATGAGCTGATGGACCACACAGAATTTAAATTGTGGGAGTTCTCCTAACACAGCTTCTCTAGCTTCTGCTGGCTCCTTGTCCTGTGTATCAACAAAACAAAAAGAGGGACATATTGGAGAGCATTGAAGCTGAATACAGGGGCAGGGCTGTGATGTGGGGGCGGCCTCAAGCTATCTTGCCCCCTGAGGTGTCTTCTCATTTTCAGTTCAACCATGGCCTGGCCACGCCAGACCCTACGCATGTGTCGAGTGTCAACACTCTTAACAGGATGTAATGACACAGAAAGGAAAAGATTAATTTTCCCAGCTTCTCTGTGCAGTGTTGTGGGGCCATATGAAAACCTATTCAACAGGTTACAAGGAAACTTGAGGTGACCAGCGCCTGAGCAGAGTTCTTAGAGAACTGCTGACCTTTGCTCTATTTCTTTCCCTCTGCCAATGGAAGATAGAAAAGAAGCCTAGATCTGGAGGGATCATTTTTATCAATGAAGTCAAAGCTACACACAAGTTGAAATGGACAAGAGCAAGACAGACAAAGGATCTGAGGCCTCTGAGGATGAAGAGCCTACTCAGAACCTGCTCATGTCCGGGTTTGACTCACATAAAAGAGAGAGGAACACCTGGCCTATTTCCTCACAGCCAAAGCTTAATGTGATAAGAAAAGTCATTCTGAGTGATGTCAGTAAATGTTTTTGTATTTAAAATTGCTAGAACAATATTAAAGGTAGTATTGTCTTCTTAACACCAAGAAATCCTGGAAAGGAAATAATTGAGAATTTAAGCGATACTTTACATAATAAAGAGAGCCAGACAGAAAATCTCCTAGAGGAGGAGTGGAGAATCCCACTGTCAGCAGGAACACAGCAGGCACAAACACCCCAGAAGATGACAACGAATAGGACCACAAAGTGGGACATGTTTAGGTGAAGACTGGTCACTGTGAAAATGATAGGTGCCCTGTAGGGAGCACTTCCTATCCTGTCTGCCAGATTACCTCATCTAATCCTAGCTACATGACACTGGGACAGCAATCTTGTGACAAGTTTAGAAAAAATAAGGAATTTTCCCCACACTGAACATCTAGACTGTGTCTATGCCGGGCTTCAAACCTAACTGAACCAGAATGCCAAAGTGCTGGAAGGATGGGTGTCCACTGAGGTGTGATGGCTCATCGCTGCTGGATCCATCAGTAAATCTTTTAAAATCCAACTTATTGTTTATAAAGCAGTTTATACTTTACTGATAGATCAAGATCATTGGTCACCACCACCACCACCATTCCTGGTATAATATATAATATAATATAATATAATATGAATGTAATCAGGACAAGAAAATAATAGAAGATGGCAAGAAATGTTCGGTACTGTATGGAAAATATTCCATAGTGTCATGGTTTATGTCAGTGGCCCCCAAGCCTCATGGAATTATGAATGCAACCAAATTAAGCACTTGTGATTAGTTTGCTGTCTAGCACTTGGATTGGTGGTTGAGTGTTTCACCCGCCCAGGGGTGGAGCCAGGATGTGATGTAAAGGTGCGTAGGGGGTGTGTCGCTCTCTCTTGCCAGTCTGGCTTACTGTTAGCAGCTGCCAGGAACTGCAGCCCTGCCATGCCACCCAGCCTTGGAGCCATGTGAGTGTGGACTGAAACCTCCAAGAACTGTAAGACATAAACCTTTTCTACCTTCATTTTGAGTGTTTTGTGTTTTGTTCCAGCAATGAGAGAAAAGTAACTAAGACACACAGAAACTGATAGAATGAAGACAGTACAAAGATTCCTTTAAACTGCTACTATTATGCTCAGTAGTACGATGTTACTCTCAGAGGCCCCTGGGACTGCTGTAGTGACCCACCGTAACCTGGGGAGCTGATCACAGGAATCTCTTTCTCCCAGATCTGTGGGACAGGAAGTCCAAAGTTGCCAGGAGATGGTCAGGTGATGCCTGCTTCCTAAATCCTAGGTGGAAGCTGCTCACTGTGCCCACAGATTTGGGAGGGTTGCATAATGTCACTAAGGAGCCCCAGGACGTTGCCTTTTCCCAGCTCATGCTACACCTCAAACATCTAGAAAAACAAGAGCAAGTCAAGCCCAAAGCTAAAAGAAGATTTTAAAAATCAGAGGAGAAATTAATGCAATAGAGACTAAAAAAACAATCCAAAGAATCAATGAATCAAAGAGTTGGTTCTTTGAAAGAACAAATAAAATTGATAAGCCCCTAGCCAACATAATTTTAAAAAGCAAAGAAAAAGATCAAATTCATGCAATAAGGAATGAAATAAGTGAAATCACTACAGACATTAACATCTATTTCAAAAAGCTCCACTCTCAGGGACTGGGGATTTAGCTCAGTGGTATAAGCCCCTGCCTTGCAAGCACATGGTCGTGAGTTTGATCACTGGTACCGATTTAAAAAAAAAAAAAAAAAAAACCTCCACTCTCATAGGTTCATCAACAGTGAAGAAATGGACAGACTCCTAGAAACATATGAAATACCAAAGCTGGCTCAAGAAGATGTAAAACTGCTGAATAACCAAACTTTTATTAATGAAATTGAAAATGTAATTAAGTCCTTACCTGCAAAGAAGAGCACAGGCCCAGATGGATTCACTGCAGAATTCTACAAGAAGTACAAAGAAGACTTAATGCTGACACTCCTCAAACTTTTCAATGAAATTGAAAGGAAAGCAATTCTTCCTAAGTCATTCCTGGAAGCAAGTATTACTCTAGTACCAAAACCTGAGAAAGACCCAACTAAAAAAGAGTACTACAGGCCAGTCTCCCTGATGAACACAGATGCAGAAATCCTCAATAAAGTATTGGGAAACAGGATGCAGCACATCATCAAGAAGATTATACACCACGACCAAGTGGCATTCATCCCAGGAATGCAGGGATGGTTCAACATACAGAAATCAATAAATGTAATGCAGCATATCAATAAAGCCAAAAGTAAGCATCACATGATCATTTCTATAGATGCAGAAAAAGCTTTTGATAAGGCCCAAAACTCACTCATGATAAGATCCTTACAGAAAATTGGAGTAGATGGTCTTTACCTCAATATGTTAAAGGCCATCAATGACAAACCAACAGCCAGTATCATAGTAAATAGCAAGAACTGAAGGCCTTTTCCTTAAAATGAGGCACAAGACAAGGATATCCCACATCATCACTCGTATTCAACATACTACTGGAAATTCTAGCCAGAGCAATTAGACAAGAGAGAGAAATAAAAGGGGTAAAGACAGGAAAACAGGAAATAAAATTACCATTATTTGCAGATGACATAATACTCTACATAGAAGACTCCCCACAAAACTCCATTGAAAGACTCCTAAGTATAATAAATAAATTCAGAAATGTACCTGGATACAAAGTCAGTACTCAAAAATCAATAGCATTTCTATACACTAACAACAAAATCACAGAGAGAAAAATAAGATAAGCATCCAAAGAAATGAAATACTTAGGAATTAATCTCATGAAAAGTGAAAGATCTATACAGGGAAAATTATAATACCCTGAAAAAGAAATGGAAGAGGATCTCAGAAAATGGAGACATATCCCTTGTTCATGAATAGGAATAATAAATAATAAATGGCCATTCTCCCAAAATTGTTATATAGACTCAATGCAATCCCAATGAAAATACCATCAACATACCTCATAGATCTAGAGAAATCACTCCTAAAATTCATTTGGAACCAGAAGAGACCTAGAATAGCCAAGTCAATTCTAAGCAGCAAAGGCAAGGCAGGAGGCCTCACAATCTCTGACTTGAAGTTAGACTACAAAGCTACTGTAATAAATCAACACGGTACTGGAATAAAAACAGATCTGAAGATCAATGGAATAGATTAGAAAGTACAACCATAACTACAAACACACTCAACCACCTTATCTTTGATACAGGGGCCAAACCTGTACACTGGAAAAATGACAGTCTCTTAAATAAATGGTGCTGGAAAAACTGGATCTCCATATGCTGAAAACAAAAGCTAGACCCATGCCTATCACCATACACTACACTGAAATCTAAGGGGATCAAAGATCTGAATATTAAACACTAAATCTGTCGGAAGACAAAGTTAGTAAAAATCTTGAAGACATAGGGGTAGGTAGACAAATCCTGAACAGGAATCAAACTGCATGGGAACTACTTCCCAGAATCAATAGCTGGGATCTCGTCCTTTTAAAAAGTTTCTGCATGTCAAAAGAAATTCCAGTATAGTGAAAAGAAAGCCCACAACGTGGGAAAAAGTCTTAGGGAACTGTTCCTCAGACAAAGGACTTCTGTCTAAAACATAAGAATTAAAAAAATCAGACCCCCAAAACTCAAAGACCTAATCCAAAAATTGGAATCTGAGATGAGTACACAGTTCCGAGATGAAGAAATACAAATGGCAAATAAATACATGAAAAAATGTTCATCATCATTACTCATTAGAGAAATGCAAATTAAAACCACACTAAGTTCGATCTCACTCTAAAAGAATGACCAAGATCAACAAAATTACCAATAACAAATGCTGGAGAGGCTGTGGGAAAAAAGAACTCTCCTGCACTGTTGGTGGAATTGTAGAATGGTGCAACCACGTTGGAGGTCAGTATGGAAATTCCTCAAAAAGCTGAAATTGGAAGTCCCATTCCACACAGCTATTCCAATTCTAGGCATATTCCCAGAAGAACTGAAAACATCATAGCACAGTGATATATGTACACCCATGTTTATAGCAGCACAATTTGTAATAGCCAGATCTTGGAAACAACCTAAGTGCCCATGAACTGAGGAATGGATAAAAAAGTTGTGCTATTTTTATGCAATGGAATACTACTCAGCTATCAAGAATGATCACATTGAGATATTTATTAATAAATGGGTGCAATTTGAGATCATACTCATAAGCAAAATAAATGAAACTAACATGTATAAGTACCATATAGTCTCCCTAGTGTAGGAAATGGTAAGAGTACGTAAGAGTTTATGGTAATCATGATTACCGTTACATTGTTTTGAAGCCTTATGATGATCACACTCATTAGCTGGAATGGGTTTATCCTGGTTTCTTTGTATTTATGATCTGAGATGGTATGAACAGGTATTTTGAAGAAAGCAAGTCATTATAATAGCCAGTGCTGATTTAATATCATCTTATTCTGAAGTCCTACCATGCTATTGCTCTTCTGTTTCCATTGGTTCTATCATGTTGTGTCTTATTAGATTGTATTACATGTTATAGTATATCTAATCTTCTATGGAAAATGAGATAATAGAGTAGCCGTTGTTCATTTTCTGTTAATTGGTTCTGAATGCCCTGTAATACTTACATTCTCTTGAATTGTTTTATACTATTTTGTTATGTTTGATACTATCTTATATGAAGTTATGCTCAACTATTTCAAAGAAAGAGACACTATGGCAGTTACTGTGAATTACAGGTTGTCTTCTGGTGAAATGCTGTGTTGCTTACATTGTTCTATTTTGATCTGGTTTATTATGTCTGTTTTGTCTTAATCTCTTTAAAATTAAAAAATTTTAAAATAAAAACATTTTTAAAAAGGAAAGATTTCATTAAAGAAAAGGGGGAAATGATTGAGGATGACAAGGTATGTCATGGTACACGCATGATTTCCTGGTTCAAATTTTCACAAAGGAAAAAAAACTCTCCATTTAAAAAAATACATAGCAAAACTATTTAACCATAGTGGAAGAAATCATGCTAATCTTCAAAATCAAAAGAGAAGCAGCTAAGTCATATTGACAGACTAACTATTACTTGGTCCACTCAGGGCTAGTGTCCCTATGGGCGAGCCTTGACGCAGAGCTCCAGCAGTCAGGGGCACCCATGTGTGGCTGGCCTGGGCTGTGCAGGTTTCAAAGCAAAGGAAACATGGTCGGCTTGGTTGGCTGCAGGCAGAGCTGGCTGCTGAGCCATTTTTCCAAATGAGAAGGCAAAACCAGAAGCTGCCACCAGCATCTCCCTCAGGGTCCCGCCTCAGGGCCAAGTGTCCATCAGCCTGGATGCCTGCTGCACTGCCAGGCTCCAAGGGACCTTGTCACCTGCTGCTTACAGCAGCGGGTGGGCTTCTCAGGGAGGGCTTTGTCCTGAATGGCATTTCACCCTGGAGGCTGATCATGGAATGGACCTCACATCTCTGAGAGGAGGAGGCAGTGTTTCTGAATGGGCCTCTTGGCTTTCACTGAACCCCAGGAGTCTGTGTTGGCCCCGGGCAGAGCCCCAAGATGGGCACCACGCTGACCTCTGGGGAAGCCTGTCAGCCCCATCTCCCACTGAGGCTTGCAGTCCAACCAGAAGCAGCAGTGGCACCGCCCATTGCACAGCAATGTGCGCTGCGGCTGTGTTGTGCATCCTGAGTCAGGGCAGGAGCCAGGCACCAGCCAGAGGCTCCTTCTTGATGCGGCACAGCTCAGAAGGCTCCCAGACCTCTGGTGGCAAGTGTCTTGTGAGCCAGGCCCTGAGGCCTCCATGAGCACAGGTGTTGCGTTGTGTGCATGCCTGACTCCCCAGCCCTTGGGGTCTCCCAGAACTCAGCCCATAAATAAGGGATCCCAATGCTGGTTCTGAGCCAGAAGACAGGATCAGGACTGCCCTTGTCCTCGCAGAGGGGATACTGGACCTTTGCGAGCTGAGCTCCTCCTCAAGATTCTTTGGCAGAGGAGGAACCTTGAGCCAAGCCCCTGCTGGGGAAGCCAGGAGGTGAGCTGATGCCTTTGTGGGTGGCAGAGCTTCCCGGGGCTTGGCCTGGGTGAGCAGGCGGGAGGGGCTGCAGACCACCCCTGCAGGAGTTGGTCTTCCTAGCCAGGCCCAGGCAGCCCAAGGTAACTGTCCAGCAGGCGCTTCTGCTACAGGAGCCTGTAGAGGAGTCACTGGGAGCCCCTGCTCTGGGACTCCTCTCCCCTCCTCCTACTTGTCCTCCTCCTGCTCCTCCCCCTCTCCTCCTCTTTGTCCCCCTTCTTTCTCCTCCTCTCCCTCCTCCCCCTCCTCTTCCCCCTCCTCCTCCTCCTCCCCCAGCATGCTCCTCTCCTCCTCCCCTCCTTTGCTTTCCCTCCTCCTCCCCTCTCTTCCTCCCCGCCCTCTTCTTCCTTCTTCTCTTCCACAATTTTTAGATCTCTAGCGACTGGGGAAAACTGCTGGAGAGTTTGTAGCACAGTTAGTTCCACTCAGGCCTCAGTCACAGAAGGCTGAAATGTAAAGAAAGTCCCCACTCTGTAGGGAGAGTCAAACTTGGTCTGGTCTCACTGTTGGGGCCCTGGGTGCTCATGGTTGGCTTCTTGGCTGGGCACCTGCATGACCAAAATGCAGGAGCAGTGTGGAGTTTAGCTCCGCACAAGCTGTCTCCCAAGCCCCAGCTTTCAGGGGCCAACTGTGAGTGGGGGAGTCATCATTCAGTGCAGGCTGAGGCTGTGTGGGTGTTGGGGAGTCTGGAAGCCAAAATAGGGACTCAGAGCCTGTTGGAAGTTATAGCGCCTGCTGGAAGGGCAGCCTGGCAGGTTTCAGAGGTCACGCAGCAGAGAGGGGCTGAAAGTCTTCTGCCATGCCCAAATGACATAGAAGAGGCTGTGGATCCTGCCAATACCCATGTCTTGCCCTGTCTTGAAAGAGTCCCTTCTGGGGAGCCCCTTGACCTTGGTATGAACCCAGTATCCACAGAATGGGAAGCACAGGAAGCCATGAAGACAGCACTCACAGTATAGAGCCCAGCTAGAGCCCGGAGCTCTTCTGATTTCCTTCTGAGTAAGTAAATGACTGTTTCCTGGCTCTCAGGAAAGTGGGATACAAAAGGAGCTCTTGTATCTCAAGGAAAAATAAATAGAAAGCTTCCTTTACAGCTGTACATTGGCAGAACCTGCCTTCTCTGAGGGAACACGCTGAATGGGCAGAATTGTACTTAGAATGGAACACATTGTATTCCATGCCCAGGGTGGGTTTAAATTGTTTTTTAGGACAGGAAGGAGAGAGGGAGACTGTTTGGAAGGACTTGGAAATTCTTGTTTTCTATCACAGCCAATCAACCCATCAGCACTGACTAAGAACCCGGAACCCTGAGGGGATGCTCACCCATGACAACCTTCAAGAGCTCATTTACAATCACCAGCTCAGTCCCTCCAGGATGGCTCAGAAGGTTCTGTAGGCAGTGACTGTGCAGGTGAAGCCTGGCTTGGAAGTCACATCCTCTCAGGGGACCACGGTACATTTCTTAACCCCTGAGTCTGCATTCAAATGCCGTCCTCATCCCCTGCCTGGTGGAATCGGGGTTCAGGAGAAGAGGGACAATGTGGTGGAGAAAATCATGCTGTTTCCCGTTTCTGGCTGACTTTCCCAACTCAGGCAGCAACTGGTCCAGAAAACCCTGTCACACAGATGCTGGCCACACTCGGGCCCTGCAGATGGGGCAGCTGCAGTGCCTGCTGGAGTGGCTGGGGTGGATCTGAAGTCCCTGTGTTCCTGGTCCGGCTGAGAGAGTCCTGCAGGGCTCTAAAGAATTACCACACATTGTGTGCATTGAGCAGCACATGTCCCGGGGCCAGGGTTACCATCAGACATTGCTGGGTCTGGTTCCTTCTGAGAGCTCCAGGGAGATGCTGCTTCTTGCCTTTCCCGGCTTCTTGAGGCCACCAATGCCCTCAGCTTGTGTCCCCACTTTCATCTTCAAGCCAGCAAGGTAGCTGAGTCACATTTCTCTCTGACCCCAAGGATTGTCTTCTCAGAAGCATCTGTGTGAAGACATCGATCCCATTCGGGCATCCTAGACTTGGGAAAGGACACAGACACCTTAGGGAGACACTATGCTGCCAGTCCCACCTCCCTGTAGCTCCAAAGGTCTGGAGATCAGAGGCTTTGTGCAAATTACACATGTATCTTTAACTTCCTTGAGAACCAGAAGCTTTCGCTGAACATCTGGTTTTTAGTCAATCACCGTGGGAAGAGTTCTTACACAATTTGAAAGTCCTTCCAGACACTGAAACAGAGCTGTAGACTTGTGAGCTCCCACAAAGGACAAAGCCACTGTCCACAGAGCGCACAGACCCCTATTGTGCTCCAGTCAGAACTGCGTGGGCTCTTCCGCCCAATCTGTTCCCCATGTTTCTTGCCCAGCAGCAGCCAATCTCCTTTCCTGATTGCCCTCTCCTGTGGTGACAGCTTCTAGGCTTTGCCGTTAAATGTCACCATATGGTCAATTGCAACTTCCAGTGAGGGCTCCTTATCTCGGAACTTGTCCCTGAACCCAGATCTGGTGACCTAATTGCATAGCAGTGGCCCCACCTGATGCCTGGGTTTCCTGAGTTGGCTGTGGTCCCATCTCTTGGTGGCCACCCACTCCCAGTCATGTCTGTCCCTCAGGAGTCTCAGAAGCCAGGAGGCATGGTCACCCTCAGGAAGGGGTGCTAGCTCTTCATCTCCATGGAAACCAGTGGCTATAACCCTGTGTATGAGGGAGGCATGATGTGGGTCATTGTGTAGCATTGTGTGAATATAGCCTGGGGTCAGGGCAGATTGGGGGTCACACCAGGTACTGTCACTCACCAGCTGGGACCTTTCACACTCAGGTGACTTCCCAGAGCTTGGCTTAATCATCCACTCAGGATGCCACAGGCAAGTATAACTAACATTGGGCCCCTAAGTTGGAACCCAGGCTCTGCAACTGTCCAGCTGTGAGATGTGCGTCTCAGTGCCCAGTATATGGGTGGGTCATTGTCCAGCTCAGGGCTGCTAAAAGATTAAACAATGAAATGCAAACAGATAATCACTCAGCACGGTGCGCACAATACCCCCTACTGCATGAGGGTTGGTTGCTGTTCCAGCATTGAAGTATTTCAAGCCAAGCAAAAGAATATTCTTGTTCTGGAAACTCTCCACCATGCCCACCCTGAGCACCTTGCTGGCACAGCCCTTGGTGACAGTTCTCTCCCCAGGTCCCAGCCACATCTGTGTCTTCTGCCTGCAGGGACATGGATCTTCACAAGCTGGAGCTGCCATCCTGTGTGTTTTATCTTGGAAAATACTATGTACACACTGTCAGTGTACCATGAAATAGCAGGCCTTGGCAGTGTGTACCTGATGGGCATGGCTGTGGCAATAAAACTTTATTGGTCAGGAGAGGCTGGACTTGAGCAGAGCCATAGGTTCCACCTCCTGTGTTACCCTACACACTTGTCACTACAGCGGAGTTCCACACCCTCCTGGAGTTCCAGGTGTCCAACGAAAGTCAGGGGCCCAGCCCAACACCGCATCATGTGATGCTCCTGAAGCCTGGGATGTGCTGTACAGGGTTTTACCAACATTTTTTACCTCCTTCTGTGTCTTTGGCCTCTTGGGAAACATCTTGGTCCTGTCCTTCCTCTTACTGTCCCAGCAGAGCCTGAAGGTGGCAGAAATCTACCTGGCCAACTTGGGGGCCTCCGACCTCATGTCTGTCTTGGGCCTGCTTCTGGGCAGAGAACATGTGGAGCAGATTCCACTGGCCCTTCGGAGCCATCCTGTGCAGTGTCATCAATGGGGCCATCAAGGCCCACCTGTTCATCAGCATTTTCCTGGTGGTGGCCATCAGCCAGCACACGTACAGGGTGCTGGTGCAACCCAGGGTCAGCTGGGGGTACCCGTGGCATGCGTAGGCCATCTGCCTGCTCATCTGGGTGGCAGGGCCCTCTTGAGCACCCCCACATGCCTGCTGGCTCCATCAAAGCCCTCCCTGATCTGAATGTCTCTGCCCTCATCCTGCTGTTCCCCACCATGACTGGCACTTGGCGAGGATGGTGGAATTAAATGTCCTCGGCTTTCTCCTCTGCTGGCTGCCAACTACCACGTTCTGGCCTCAATGCATTGTTGGGAAGAGGTGAGCAGGAGCTAGTGTGGAGGTCCCCAGGGCAGCAGGCCCACAGCGCTGATCTCCATGCTGGTGGTTGCCTTCCTGCTGTGCTGGCCCCTACCACTTCTTCACCTTCCAGGGCTGCTCTGGGAGGAGGTCGCCGACCTGGGCCTGCAGCTGACCTACTTCTTTGCTGTCACCAACAGGTTTGTGGACCCTGTGATCTGTGTTTTTGTGGGCCTCCTCATCAGGACCAATGTTCTGGGATATTTATACACTGCACAGGTGTAGAAGTCTCCCTCCCATGACCTGATCCCACAGGAAAGAATGCAACCAGCTCTTCTAGAGCAGTTAAAACAGCAGCAACCCAGGAAGGCTGGCTTCTTTGTTGCTTCTGACATCATAAACACAAGGCTGAATGACAGCCACCAAGATAGCCAGGACCTAGCCCTGGTGCCTCTGAATGTACCTTATGGGGTAAGGAGGACTTTATGCATATCCTGATGTGGAGATGATCAAGAGTTATCTGGTGACCCATGAGATCAGGAGGATCCTTATAAGAAGGCAACAGGAATACAGACTCAGACAGGACCGAAGCACAGGTCTGACCGGTAAAGGAAAGTGGCCGAGTCATGGTTTTCACGCGCCCTCTAGTGGCAGAAAAAGATGTGACACCTGATTCTCCCTGGAGCTTCCAGGAAACCCAGCTGCTGACACTCTGACTTGAGCTCCATCTCCACAACTGAAGAGAATAAATTTGGTGTTACTTTAAGCTTTTGAGTTTGTAGGGATTTGTTCCAGCTTCAAGGGAAACTACTCCTCACATCCACTAAGAGGCTCTGTTACAATTTCATTGGTCTAGAAAATTCTAGGTTGACAGCCAGGAGTGAGAGGTGGATCAGCAGAGACCCTGTGTCCAGGGAGCTTCCAGCCTCTATGTAATTCTCAGAAAGAACTGAGATGCCACAAAAGCACCCCGCAAGCGCCAGCAGGGAGCACTCAGGGCAGAGAGGCACCATGAGGGGCACAGCTGGAGGCGTCTCAGCAATGGTGGAAGCTTAGCCTGGGAGAGGGAAGGAAGGGCTGCAGGCACCCAGCACCCAGGGCTGGAGGGCTGAAGGCTGCTCAGAGCAAAGGAGGGGAGAGCGTTCTTATTGAACACTGGCTGGTGGGCGCCTTCCTCCTCACCAGGTGCCCAGGAAGCCCCTAACATTGGCTTTCCTTGAACTTATGGAACAGGAAGAATTGTTAGGAGAGATCACAGGACAGGTGACACAGGGGTTGTGAGCACAGAGAAGGGGCCCTGTGTGGGCAGCCAAGGGGGACACTTAGGCTTCCAGAGAGGCCAAATATAACCCAACCTGAAAAAGTGGCAACCGACCAAGAAAAGGGGGAGAGGTGTATTCCAGACACAGAGTCCAGCCAGACACAGGGCCAGGCAGGTGTGTAGGTCAGGAGGGAGAAGCGGGAGGAAGGGGAAGAACCAGCCATGTGTGGACCAGGCTTGGGGCTGGATGGCAGGCATATCAGGAGGATGCAGGGTGACCAGCAGGAAAGAACCCTGCAGCTGCAGGGCAGGAAAGTCTGAGTGGAGCCTGCCAGATGCAGAGTCACTCTGCACGATGACAAGGTCAGGTATAGCCATGGGACTGGGTGGACAATGCAGAGGGACAGCAAGGGGTGTGGGAGATGATGAGATCAAGGAACAGCATGTTCATCTGTGGTGTGGGCTGTGCACCAAAGAGTTCCAGATGCTGCAGGAACACAGGGAGGAGATAGGGAGGTCAGGGGCAGTGTCAGTTTCTTGGACAGCGATTAGGAGGTGCAGTGAGCAGACCCCAAGACACTTACTGGGAGCCAATGGACAGCCCCACACCTGTTCTCCTCAGGGAGAACCACAGAGGCCCAGATTCATCCCAGACAGGGAGAGGAGGCCAGCACTCGTGGAGCCTGTGATAGCCTGAGATGCAGGGCCACCAGGTACTCAGGGGAGACCCAGGACCAGAGCTCTGGGCATAGGGGTTTCCTGGAGAGCAGAGCAGGCTTCAAACACCTGCACTTGGGCCCACCAGCAGCACCAGCCTGCACATGTGCTTACCCTGGACCACATGGTGCTCAGAAGCTGCATTAGAGTTCATTCCAATACTGAAATGACAGGGATCCAAGCTTCTCCAGGACATGAGGAAGATCTAGCAACCCCGACCTGTATTCACTCATCCAGCAGATATAATGGTGGCTTCTACTAGGCAGGACACTTTATAGGGGCCAAGAGCACAGCTAACAGGAGGGGACCCCTGCTGGGCCCCTTGCAGCTGGGCTTCTGGAGCTCCTAGGCTTGGTCTTTTAGGTGCTGTGTGTTTGCGCTCCCTTGTGGACCAGGCACCCTCTTGCCATTGTGGTACCTGCTTAGCAGGAGGAAGCAGTGGAGTCTGTAACCCCTGATGTCCTGCAGCTCCTCCATTCACTGTCCAGGTAACAGAAGGTCCTGGGACACACACAGGCACCCACAGGGAGGACCTCAGCATGCAGTGCAAAGGCCTTCGTCCTGCATCTCATTTGATTTCAGTGCTCTGTGGCCCCACGTGCTGAAGCAGATTTTCCCAAAAAGACAGAGGCTGCATACACCAGGCTGGTCTGACATTGAAGAAGTCACCTAGAGAGCAAGCAAAATGTTTTAGAATCTTCTACACCTCTTAGATGAAGTCACAACTTTTCACTATATGTAGGGGGAATTTATGTCATTGATGCCTGGATTTTACTACTATCTCTCTCCATAAAAGTTCAGAAAATTAAAATCATTGTCTAAATAAAGAAGTATTTAAAATTTCACAACATAGTTAACTAAACTTCAGTATATGTGTGATATAAACTAAAGAATATGTCATAGCATCGGCCTGCATGTAGTCCATATGAAAATGTGGAGATTGCAGAAAAGATCTCCCAATAGCCAAGCTCTGGAAAGAGTCCAGATCACCCCATAGGCAAATGATGAGGGAAGTTGGTGTCCATAACGATGGGCTTGTATTCAGCCCAAAAGCCGGACGAATTCATGCCACGTAAAGGAAAGTGGATGGACTTGAGACCATAATGTTAAGTGAAGTAAGATAGACATGAAAAATTCAACATTGATCTTTTCTCTTATAAGAAATATGTTTAAGTCTAAAATAAGACAAACTTCAAGCAGAAGAGAAGAGCATCGAGGAAACAGGTGTCAGGGAGGGAAGAGTGACAGTGATCAAGACACGTGACACCACGAGCTGATCCGCCAAGTATTGGAAACATACACCAATGACAAATAAGGTAAAAACGAAAGCTGTACATAGTTATCTCGTTGGTGAGACAAAATATCAACAAGCCAAAATGAAGCAGAAAAAAGTTCCTTTAGCTCAAAGTTTGTAGAGGTTTCACTCCAAAATCTGCAGGCTCCAAGTCAGGGTGGCACTTGGCACAGGGGCCACATCTGCTCAGAGCAGGGAAAAACAGCAAAAGCAACAAGAGCACAGGGGAGAAGCGAGGCTCTTTTCTTCCCTCAGCCTGTCTGCAGGCTGCATGTCGGAGGGCAGGCGAAGCTCGCACAGCCCAACCCCAGCACCAGACACGGAGCCAGTCAGAAACTGTGTATTCAGCTGCCTCCAAACAGCCCACTCCTCACAACACATGAGACTTTGGGGGACATCCAGACACAAGCCATAACCATAGTCTGATGGATAATTCAGTGTCACCTCAGGACATATTACTAAAGGTCAGCACCAGAGATACAATGATAAATAAGATGCTTTAAACCTAAAAGGTGGACACAAAAATACATAGACATGCCCACACCACCCATCACCCATTGCTTCCAGGCTGACCTTTCCACATGTCCAAGTGTTTTCTAACATTCTTGGAGGTCTATGTCTGTCTAGTAAACCAAGCATACATTCTTTTCAGGTCTGGGTTTCACTACTGAGTGTAACACATAGAGTTCCAAGAGGAAAAAAATATTCTCAAACTATACACTCAGCACCTGACTCTGATTAATAGGCAGCACCATGAGTCAGAAAGGCAAACAGTGACCAGCAAAGGTTTAGCCAGTTCACTGCCATGTCCAGAAGAACCACACAAGGTGGCTTTGCAGAGACAGGATTACCTGACAGAATCAGGAAAATTCTTTATACTATTTAAATTCACAGGACCAGTTCAAAATCAGCCTTCTATAATACATATGGTATTAAAATGTGATACCTTATTAGAATTTTAGAATCAGCATTACACATTTTCAAAACCACTAGCTAATATTACTGTCAAGCAAAAGCTTAAGCTTAACATTTTAGTCTCAACATTGAACAAAATAAGGCTCTACTTTTACTTAATAGTTTTTCTATTACACTTATATTTGTATTAGTCATGTACGACTTACTGAATCTAGATGTTTCATGCTAGAAACAGAAAATTTGGGTGGTAAAACACTTGGATAAGATTTTGTTTTCATAGAAATTTCAAAAGAAGTTACAAAAAATGACTAATAAAAATATTTTGGTTCTGTTAAGTTAAATAACAATTATATTCACTACAACTAAGAATTGTGCCAACTACTATAAATAAGTGTTAAATACTAATCAGGCCATTTGAATCCTTATTTTTTTTTCTCTTTTTTTTATACAAATTGGTTTTAGAAATTAAAATGTTAGCACTTTATATAAATGGTTATGATAAATTAATATTTTATTTTAACTTTGCTACTGGAGATTGAACTGGTGACCCTGTGCTTGCAGGTCAGGCGCTTACACAGCTGAGCTAATGTAAGCCAAAATTCACGTTTAAATGATCAGTGATGACAACACTCATCTCAAGCACTTTGTAATCAGAAACAGGCGGAAGAGAAAACACAACTCTAAGCATCAGGCATGCTGAGTACATCAGGCCTTTGCATCTTAACAACGCTGACATGAACAGTTTTATCAAAGGAAAATGAGCATTAAACAATTTTCTACAGCCCTCGCCAAAGGTCAGGTTGAATAACGCAGTGCACATCTTTCCTCTATGTTAAATTTCATGCCATCCAGGAAAATGCGGATTAATCCCACTGAGCAAAAATCAAACTGGTTCTTACTCTGAGGCATGCAGGGTGTTGATCTGGTCTGCAGGGAGCTTCCTCCGTTTTCTGTCCCCAAAGCCACCCAGACACCTGTCCTGCATTTCCTCCTTGGTCTGCAGGAAGCCGCTGCAAGATTATTTAAAAACCAACAAATACTATCAATACCAGAAAATGTACCCACTTTTACACGATATCAGATTTTAGTAAACCATGCTTTGCATCCAGTTTCTACTAAACCTTTGTGCCTATTGAAGGAGGTAATTAGAACAATCCAAAGCCACCCAAGGGCAGTCGCCAATAGAATGGTAGGTATTGCTGTATCTCAAAATGTCAGTATCCTCTTATGACACCTGACTTATATGCTGCAAAACATTTACACTATTAAAATACCCTGCAACTGTACAAATTGACTTCTTCAATGTAGAATGAACTGAGTGTACTTTCAAACAATTGAGAAAATTAGATGAACAAAGTTACAAACAATAAAAAGAAAGAATTTTCTATGATGACACTATTTTGTTAAAACCCATTCAGAACAATAAACGGAATAAGTGTTAGAAGAGCCAAGCGGTCATTCCAATCACCGAAACTGTGCCAAAACATCGCACATCTCTCCCAGGTCAGAGTCACTGCTCTAATTAGACTGGGATTCATTTTCATCCCTGATGAAGGTGGAGCCTAAATCTGTTTTCTTCCATGTGGATAGTTTGCCGATATCATTTCTGAGATAAGCTATCTTTTCCTCTTTAAAGAAAACTAGAATGTGTCAGTGCTCCCAGCATGAAGTCATGTTTAAGGTCACATGGCCACTGTGCTATTTTCAAGCCAAGCTAATGAACATTATCACTGCAAACATTTATCACATCTTTGTGGTGAGAACACTCAACGTTTTCTGTGTAGCTGTTTTAAAAAACACAATACATTAGTATCTATAATCACCTCACTAGATAAGATAACACCAGAATTTATGCTTCCTGAGTAACTACACATTTGTACACATTGACCAAACCCCACCCTCCTTCCCCACTGCCCACCCACGCCTCTAGCAAGAACTCATCTACCTTTAGACACTTTTACTTCAGAACATGTTAATGCGACAAGTGCTCTAGAGCTGAAAAACTAAACAGAGCACTGGGAGGAACCCAGGACCGGGAGTCAACAGAAGTGAATTTGAATCCTAACTTAATCACTGGTTCATGGGGGATAACTTGTAGCTTCCTTATCTGCAAATAGACTCAATAAATACTTCATATACCTATTAAGAATGATATAACATAACATGTAGGGATAATTTAGGTGGAAACTCCTTACAGAGTGAAATACAAATGTTGACTGTTAGGGTAACTTGCTAGGCTCCCTAAAAACTCGAGGTTATGCATCTTTTCAACTTGACACTGCAAACAGGCCTGTTATGCACCAGATATTCAGCATGTGTTGCAGCACACATAGCAAAGCCTGGCCTGAAGTGTCCCTGAAAATCTCACCCTAAGGAATGTTTCTTACAATGGGTCCCTCAGAGGATCAGAATCACCTGGGAATATTTATTTGTTTGATAACAGTTTCTACACCCCTCCATCACAGTCTCTTAAGGCTGGACGTGAAATCTAGAACAGTTTCAAATTCTCCAAGTCATTCTTTCAACAGAAGCCAAGAGTCACAGCTGTCTTATCATAAACTGGACAGAGGCCTGTGCTGTTCTGAGCCTTGGGACTGTGAAACAAGCCGGTGATTGGCGTTAGTAAGATCGGTCCTCTTCAGACTCAGCTTTACTCACTAAAGCACAGACATGAATCTCTTGACTTAAACACTTTGGTTGTTTTACTTTCTTGTAGCACTGAAGTGAGATCCAAGCCAAGGAACTACCAGTTTATTCCAAGTCTCCTGTCTACTAACAACTCCACAGTACATAAATCTGATAAGAATGATAAAAAGCATTCATTCCTTGGAAGAAAGCTTAGAGCGTCTAATAGGGAGTATTTCATTCCTAGGGCATAAAACATGAAATAGTGTAGCATAGTTATGATCTCCATTACCAGATCTTCATTTTACCCTCTGTATAGTTAACAAAACCTCAGGAAGCCATATCACACACAAGGGCCTCGGAGTCCTAGTGTCCCCACCAGAGAATCCTAGGAGTCTCTAGGGGAAAAGGGGACCCCCTCAGTCAGGTCCTCAAAATGGATTTGTCACTTTACATTTTTTGAAATATTTTCTCCAAATATTTTACAGAAAAGCAAACTGAAGCCGAGCTAGGGAAGCAACCAAAATCACTTTACCCTGGCTGATCACAAGTGCAATGCACAGTTTCTATTTCCTAGTCCAGAAGAATCTCTGACCCCAAATGCTCCATTCATCGCTTTCTGGACAGCACCACTCTTTTGACTCACTTCTGGATTTTTAAGCTTATTCAAATTGACCTACCTGGGCAACACGTCTCCAATGGCCAACCTCAGACTGAAGTCTTATGACTCTTGTAATCCACAAACAAGCCCCCAGAGCCCAACCTCGAGTTCAAAATGGGCAAGCCATGTTTTTAAAAACCAGGACTGATTTATTTTATCCTGGGCCCAGCGACACAGTGCAGTTGGAGTTTGCAAAAGCTGTGTGTTGCCTCAAAACTTTTTAGCCTTTTTGTAGATATCACAGGTTACAAAGGGGTTATAGGTGTAGACCAGGAAATCTGCTCAGGAAATGTTTCCCTTAGCAGAGGACAGAGAAGTCTAGCAGTAATTAACAATCCTTTGTCAGCTTATTTTAGCACCACATCTGTTATTTGTAGAGGACAACAATGGTTAACATATCAATTAGGTTAGGTTCTCAGGTTCTTACAATCCTTTATAGAGGGGCATTGATTAACATATCAATTAGGTCACCCAGAGGGCGGAAAAATGCATACAGAACAGCACAGCAGCATTACAGGTACTTCGGTCATATAAACATAATGAAGCTCTTTTTGCTAGTGTACAGAATTCCCCACTGATTTTAGTCAGTGATCCAAATCATTGGCTCATGGGGTTTTCAGACATAGGTATCTGTTTATAACCTTGTGGCTTTAAAATCATAAGCTTTATAGAGTCCTTGGAGGGAACGACAGTCTACTTATCCGTAGGTTGATCGCCTTCAGAAGCCGAGACCTGCTTGAAGTGGGAATGATGAATCCAGGCAGGCTTTCCAGCTACTTTGATAGTGGTTGGAGTGCTCAGTCTACAATGTAGGGACCTTTTTAATTGTGGCTCAAGAGATTTATGGTGATGCCGCTTGATGAGGACCGGTGTCCCAGGCTCCACAGCAGGGCATTTGTCCTAGCAGTGGGCCGCAGGCAGAAGACGCTGTTGAAACAACCGGTGTATGGAAGTCAGAACTGGCTGAAGAGTCTGGGGGGATTTAATAAGATCTTGATTAGCTAAATCAGCTAATTTTTCCTCAGAAATCTTAGGGATAAGACAAAGAGGTCTCCCATAAAAAGCCTCAAAAGGGGAAATACCAGTAACAGAGGGTACATCCCGCACCCAAAAGAGCAAAAGGAAGGAGACTCACCTAGTTTTCACCAGTTTCCAAGGCCATCTTAGTTATTACTGTCTTTAAAGTCTGGTTTATCCTTTTTACTTGTCCTGAACTTTGAGGCTGGTAAGCACAATGGAGTTTCCAATTGATCTGCAAAGTTTGGGTTAGCTTTTGAGTTATTTGGGCTATAAAAGCCAGGCCATTGTCGAACCCCATCTTCAGAGAATACAAACATCAAAATATGGCAGCAATAAGATTCAGAAATTATTAGAGCTCTGTGATGTTATGTATATTTCACCCTAATAAAAATTAATGAAATTCATATTTTTTCAGATATGGTTGCAATACAAAAAGCTGTCATCTTACAATACACATTTCTATCAAGTCATACAGCTACAGAAATACAAGCTCTAATAAAAACAAATGCATTTCCCTATTGAAATAGGGAAGAGTGGGCAGTTCTACATAAGGAAACATGAGAACACGTCTTCAGCTGAAAAGCTGCAAAGTGTCATTACAATCAGAAAACCTATACCATGACTGAAACTCTAAAAATGTCTGAAAATAATATAACTATGCTTCCCTGACATATAATGTCTTGCAGACAGTATGGCAAGAGTCTCTCAATGTTCTCATCATGAACTGTTTCATCCTTACAGAAGCAGTGGGTGAAAAGTCAGTCTGTCATCACTCTTTTAGCTGTGCCAAGATCAAAATGGGATCTGCCCCAAATCTGAGGGCAAAATAAGCAGCGGGGATGGAAGGACCCCGCAAGAGGAGAGGACTCGGCAGTTTCAGTGGACACCAAGACGACGCGGTCTTCAAGGAGGGAACTGGGACCCCCATGGGCTTCATGGCAGAAAATCCCATGAGGAGGGCAAAGAAAAGGGCCCACTGAGTCTGGTCACCTGGTGGCACCTGGGGATGGAAATGGGGACCACGGGGCCACCCCAGGGTCCCAGGAGCCCACTGCCTCCTCGCCAGCTGTTACCTTTCACCTCCTCCTCCTCCTCTACATCCTCCTCAGTGATTGGGACAGTGAGGGGAGCCAGGATGCCCCCCACTTGACCCAGTGACTGGCCCAGGCCAGAGCCCAGGGCTCTGACCCAGGACCACATTGCAGCGCGTTTCCTCAAACTCCTGGTCCACTCAGCTCGCATGAAAGGGTCCAGCACTGACCACAATTCCGACAACCTCGCCAGCTCCCTGGAATCCTCCTCCTCCTCCCTTGCACTCAGGGTTCCAGCCACAATGCGGGATCCTAGCAATGCAGACTCTGGCCTAGGGTCACTGGGGCTCCCCTCCAAGGACAGCCACCCCACTGAGATGGCCAGGGATGCTCAGGGCTTCAGCACCCCAGACTCACCCACTGCTCCCCATCCTCCTGGAGCCTTTGCACTTTTCAGGACCCAGCTCCCCACAGACCCAGGCGCAGGGCAGGGCGGGGTGGGCCCCTGTCCTCTCACTGGCCTGCTCCTGCCCTCCAGGCTCACCCTTTCCTCCTCCACTCCCCCATCCAGGCTATAAAGCAGGAAAGGGGATGCACTGAGGGTTCCCCTCCCTTTGCCTCTGTGGGGCCTTCGTCCCAGAAGCCCCTGTGTCCAGCAAGGCAGGGAAGTGATTTCTCCCCACAGAAGGAGGAGGCTGGGTGGGGAAGGACTGACAGCAACAAACACCTCGGGTTCTGTCACTTTCACCTGCACCAAAAACTGTGTAAAAGTCCGCGGAGCTAACCGGCCACGACATCCGTCCTTCTAGCCTCTTCTAGCCTCTTCCTCGCGTTTCTTTTTATCCTGTCTAATAAAACACCCCGCTACTCCCCATTATTTCCTTGCTGTCATCACATCCCTGTGCACTACCTCAAAACCAAACCCAAAGGGAACTGGCCATCTCTGGGGGGCGCTTGCCTGCTCTGCACACTCTTTCTCCATCATCGGAGCCTAAGAAGTGGTGGCTTCTCCGCCAGGAGGGGAGCTCTCAGAGCTGCTGCGACCCTCACAGGGGAGGGTGGGTTCCTCACACCTCCTGCCCAATCCCCTCCTGAAGCCCCAGGGGGCCTTGGCCAGACCCGGAGCTGCAGTCCTGTCTGGAGACAGCTCTCTGGCTGCTGGGAGATGGTGGCAGCTGAGACAGAACTGAGAGGCCCTGGACCGGGCTACTCCCTGGCGGTACTCAAGGCTCCCCCAGTGGAAGTGAGTCCCGACACTGACCCGGTAACCCCCAGGAAAATCTCCCCTTCCCTGTTGTCCCCAGCTGCACTCCTCCCTGCGGGGATGGGCAGACTCCCCGGAGCTCCAGGTATCCCGTTTCCCTGGATGGCCTGAGGTGACTGACCCTGTGCGAACCCTCTCCTAAGCCTCCATTAGGAGCTGAGCTACAGGTCGGATTTTCTCTCTGCACTGTGGCTGACCCCTTCCTCTCTTCAAGCACATACTGATAGACTTGCAGGGGGAGCAAGCTAAGCTCCCCTTCCCCATTGTCCCAGGCGCCTGGTCAACTCCCATGAGGAGATTGTAGGTCCCCCTCCTTAGGAAAGAGGTTACCCCCTGCGTTTCTTGCACCAGAAACTTCTCACCTTTTACTTGGACCAAAAGGTTTGTGGACAGACAAGGAAAGCACCCGCCCAGCACTCAGGCAGGGTTTCTCTAGCTGGGCCAACACGTATTACAACGTGCGGGAGACACAAATCTTGACCAAGAATGGTTGATGTGTATCTCCCGAGCCATTTCACAGACTGGGTGCACCTGTTAATCTACACTTAAGTGGGGTTCTGTAAGGACCCCTGTTATTTTGACCTTGGTAGTTTTCCCCTAGGAAAAAGCCAGCCTAGATAAGTCCACTTCTTAAAGTGGCCAGACAGGGTCACTGTCCTATATTAACTAAGACACATCTGCAGGCATTTTCCAGTTTCCGCTGTTCCTGGGAAGTCCTCACAATTCATCGCCTCCAAGTCTACGTATCCACCAGGGGAGCAGGCCCTGGGTGCGCCTTCCTGGGCTCATCGGCTCCCAGCGTGACTACCGCTGAGAGTCCTGAGGAGGCTTCCCCTGCCCTGCCATCCCAGGCAAAGGGAGGCGGGGAAGAGACGCAGGAGAGAGGCCCTGGCTGCAGGAGACCAGCTTCCGATCACACCCGCACAGGCTGTAAGCAGCGCAGGCTGTGAAGAGTTCATGCCACAGCAGGCTTGCTTCAGGCAGTGAGCCTGGCTGAAGCCATGTGGCTCATGAGAGCGCTGTGAATGGCAGGTAGGTTCCCATTGTCTCCTCACCAATGGCCTCAGCAGGGACCAGTGATACGGGCTGTGAAGCTGTGGGGCTCCGATATAACGTGGCAACTGAGGACAAGTGACTCTTCCCAAAGTCCTCTCCCAGAACTGTGGCTTATTTTACTTGAAACTGAGTTACTCATTGACCATTATCTGTTTTGGTCTCTTTCGTCCTCAGTGCTAAAATGTTTTGTTCCCTTCTTGAAGGCCTTGCCTGTATCAGCGTCTTATCCCCAGAACCACAATTGGTCTCCTCACTCCATTGTTCAGCAAATAAATACCAGGGATCTGGCTATTTGGGGGTCCTGGCTCAGCACTAGAGGAGTGTTGGGAGCCGCAGCCCCGAGCCCGGTCGCCTCACTTGGCGGACGTGAGGCCTGTAGTAAAGAGTGAAGCCTGAGGTAGATTACCCCTCCCATCGAGCACGTTAGTTTCCTGCTTACCCCGCGTAAGCAACCCGCTCAACAATATAGTCTGCCTGGCAACTGATGATGTTAGCCAATCAGCTTGCCTTGCTCACTTTAACATGATTGGACACTGTATCCGTATATATACTGGTGCCACCCCTGGGGGGAAGAAGAAGCCCGGAAGTAGAAGCCCAGAAGGAGCCGCGGGGAGCGGACCAAAGGAGGCTTCGGCTGGGAGCGATCCCAGGGCAGGCTGTACGGAGAAGAAAAATAAAAGAAAAGGTTGTCCACTGCCAGACTTTGTCGTGTGTCCTTCCTGCCGGCCAGGAGCGGACATCGACAGGGGAGCACTGACAATCCCAGTTTCATGTTTCACTTTTATTTTGTCTGAGTTTTTCTTTGCAGTCTTTCCTTATAGAATCAAACAGGAGGTTGGGGTTCCTGCCAGGCTCCCTGATACCTTGCCTGGGTTAGGGTCTGTATTCAAAGGCTGAAGAGAAGCTGGGTCCTGACCTCTCTTACAGATGGAGAACACATAGGCTGGAAGCTTTCTAGTCACCTCTCCAGTAGACAGGGGATACAAAGTCTCTAAAAATAAGATGGAAGTGTGCCCTTCCTCTGCACAATACATTGGCCTCACTGTGTTGGAGGTTTCAAATAAAAATTGAATGGGGCCCATCTTAACTTCCTCCTCCCCAAAACCTTAAGACAGCTAAGAGGATTCCTTAGTACCTTGGCTTCTGTAGGCTACGGATCCCAGGCTATGGGGAAATAACCCGCCCATGTCACTGAAAGATTAAAGACGCACAGGCACAAAAACTCACATCCTGACATGGGATCCAAAACAAGGCAGGTCTTTAAAACATTTGAAAAGGCTCCCCCCAGGGGCCCAGCCCTGAGCCTTCCAACAGGAAGAGCCTTTAATTGATAGGTAGTGGGAAAACAGGGTATAACTCTGGGATCATCTATGCTAAAGGGCCATCCCAACAGCCGGTCAGCTGCTAAACAAAAACCTGATGTGGTCACCAAAGGCTGGCTGACCTGTCTTCTGACAGGTGTTGCTCTTGCCCTGCTGATTCCAGACACTACCAAGCTGACCTGAGGTAATGGCCTGACTGTGGGCTCCGCTCACCGTATGTCAGGGCTGCTGTCCTCCAGGAAGCCTGTGGCTCTCAGACAGCTGACTTTGAGAGACTGGCCTATGCTGCGGGAGGGACCTGCCATCAAATGAAAACCTGTCCTCACCCTTTCCTTTCCCTTTCCCCTAACCAAGAGTGCCTCACAGTTTGATCCAGCCCCTCTGCCCATTCTCACTATTTTCCTGTCTTTGTCCCATTCATTCAGCTGTCACCCTAAGGCAAAAAAACGCTTCACTAAGTAAATCTCTCTCTCCATCCCTGACTTCTCTTTTGCCCTGTAGACCCAAATAGTCAATTCCTTGTAGAAAGACTCCAAATCCATTTTCTCCCCTGACTTAGGCACCAAGTCAAGATTCACTCCCTGTGACTGTGTAAAAGACAAAATTATTCACTTCCATGGTGGTTTTATACTGATGATGTTCTCAATGCTTTTTTCAAATAGAAAGAACTCAGTGGTTATGTTTGGTGATAACAAGGTACGTGACCTCACGTTACTATGTATGTCTTGGTAGTCTAGTTGTGGCAGCTCTGTCCCTTGTTGGAAGCCATAATATTGGCTTCCTCTACACCCGCTGAGTACACACCTGCCTGAGCTCTGTGCCATCCTGTCTTACAGTTCCCATTTGCTAATCTGTGTTACTTTAGCCGGTGCTGCCCTGACACCAGCTGACAGCAGAGCTGATGGTGGCTTCCCAGCCATGTTCCCTCTGCAGCCAGGGCCATGCTCTGTTCTTGGACAAATGCAGACCCAGCTCTGAGCTTGGCCAGGGATGACAGAGTAGTATTTCCATCCCTTGGCACTTGTGCATGGGAAAGATTGGGTCACCTAAGACCTGCCCGACCCGGTAGGAGCACCATCTGAGCCCCGTGTGTGAAGTGAGGACAAGAGCCAGGGCCTGGGGGAACAGCGATGGAAACTGAGGCAGAAGTGTTTACGCACTAGACTCCCCTCCCCGGGAACCCACTTGATGTGGTCAAAAGACAGACTGCAACACATATGGCCATAGATCAGCTTGGGCTCGCTTTGCAATGTGTGTGAATCAGAGCAGCCTCTACCCACAAAGCAGAACAAGAGCTCCTGCTCGGCAAAGGCAAGATAGAAGGTTTTACACACCAGGAACAAGGAGATGGAAGAGTGAGGAGAAACCCGATTGGCTAATCTCAGTAAGACTTACAGGAGGATAAGGTTCCCTTATTATGTCGGATCAGGTAGACTGGGATCTTCTAATCTCAAGAAAAGACTATTCTGCTTTGGGTTCTTCTGTCCCCAGGCTGGCAGTGGCCCCTGACTGTCCCACATGGGCCCACGGAGGGAGCTGGAAATCAGCCTTGGTTGCATTAAGCCTTGAGGCTTGGGGTTTTGTGGTTGCAGCCCGCCCTGAGGGGTGCAGCAGAGCCCCTGAAAGTCACTCAAAGACATCCTCCCTCGCTTAGGCTCTAGGGAGCACAGGGAGGTTGGGAGGGAGCCACAGAGGGAACCTGGAGAAAGCTGTGCTAGGAGGAGCTCAGCGAGCTGCCTGGGAAGTCAGCGCAGGGGCGAGCAGGGCTGGGAATTCGGGGACAGGGGTGTGGAGTCCACTGCAGAGGATGGGAGCAGGGCAGGGCCGCGTGGGGCAGCTGCACCCATGTGTCCTGGACCAGTAGCTGCCACGGGCCCTCTCTGCCTTGGGAGTCAGAGCCGCATTTCCAAAAACAAAGCTCTTATCATAAGGGAAGCTGATGTGATGAGATAATCTCCTTTCTAATGTTTTAAATTCCATCGCACCACTGCAGCAGAGAGCACAGGGAACAGTAAGAAATGTGTGAAGTCACATCAGTCTGATCCGCAGTGCACTCAAAATAAGTGCTAAGACTTATTAATGTGCTTCCCTTTATTCCTAGGGCAACCGTCAGCGTGAAATTTTTAGATGAAAATGCAACGAGCAGCACAGCAAAGTGGCAAGAATACAAGACCCCAGCTCCGCCTCCCAGGTGCTTAGTGACCCACCACGTTGTGCTGTGCCTCAGTTTCCTCTGTAACAAGATGGGAAAACTGAGCCCTAAGCCTGTTTTCCCCTATGGCTGAAAGTGCAAAGTGCCCTCATAGCCAGCAGTAATTACAGAAGCAGTAATCAAGGTTACTGCTGAGAAGAACAAAGAGCTCACGCTGGAGGCACTGTTGGAAGTGTAGACTGGTGCAACCACTGTGGAAATCAATGGGAGATTCCTCAACAATCTAGCTTTAGAGGTTCCATTCGGCCCTTCTATTCCCCCTCCAAGTATTTTCCTGGAGCAACTGGAACATCATGCCTGCATGCGCACCCATGTTTACAGCAGCACAATGTGTGATGGCTGCATCTTGGAAACAACCCATAATCCCATCCGTCAAGGAGCGGATTACAAAACATGTGGTACTTTTATACACTGGAGTAGTTTTCAGCTATAAAGAAGGATAAACTTGAGAGTTGTATAGGTAAATGGATGCAACTTGAGACCATACTCTTAAGTGAAATGAATCAGACTCGCATGCATGAACATTACACTGTCTCCCTAGTGTAAGAAACCGAAAGAGTAAATAAGATCCAAAATGTACAACAGATGTTGTGAAATGGGAAGGAACTGTTCAAAAAGAAAGAGAAACTGAGATGAGGGAAAAGAAGAAAAGAAGGAAGGGAAAGAGAAAAAGCACAGAATAGTTGAGATAGTTATACTACTGATCTTGATTAGTTCATTGAAAAGAAAAGTTAGTGCTTATATTGTTTGATCAGTTTTTCTGTATCTTATAGTATGAGCCTATATCTTATAGTATGAGCAACTACTTTGAGGTCTCTTGGGCGCTCTGCCTGGTGACAGGAAATATCACAAGAAACGGTCAGCAGCTCCTTACATGAGCTGGCACACACACCTGACACCCTGGCCATCAGGGACCAACGTCGCCCTACCCAGTGAGGTTCAGGGGATGCTGATGCACATGCCTCCTTTCCAGCCCTCAGCCTCCCTGGACTGACCCCTAGACAGTGCTCGAGGCTGCAGGGAACACAGGCTCCCCGTGGCAAAGCCCCACTCATTCCCAGATAAACTCATTTTTCCTGTGAGCCTCTGAGTAGGCAGTGTAGGCTGACCAAAAGGACCGGTGTGGTCGGTGATGAGGATGGGGCTCAGGGCTCTGCTCGAGTTTCAGGAAAGTTCCTCCTCGTGGGACTATGGATTACTGATTCTTCCCAAGCAGAGCAAGGACCTAGTAGGTGACACCAGCGCTTGGCTTTTATCTCCCTTCTGTGTCAGTACAAACTGGCTCCAGAGACCAAGTGCCATCCCCTGCAGCTCCTGGCAGGAGACTTCCCAGGGCAGATCTGTGGCAGAAACTTGTGCCTGATACAGGCAGGTGACAATTCTTACTGGCCACTGTGGAGCAAGGACAGCGCTGGGCTCCTAATTGCCTTCTCTCAGCAGCTCCCTGGGGTGGCCCAGGGCTCCCTCTCACCCACTCTCCAGGTGACCTGTCCACCAGCCATCCACAGCCATCCACAGGTGACCTGTCCACAGAGCCGGGTCAGGGCAGAACAGCAAGGGCCTCGGGCATCACGCAGACTCCACCCAGGGCTGGGAGGTACCCCAGGCTCCCTCCCAGCACAGATGGTCCTTGATCACACAGGAACTGAGTGTCCCTGTGCCTTACCTGGTCTGTGAGTCCCAAAGGGGATAAAGTGTGGAAGGGGCAGTCAGCACTCTGTGGACAGCGAAGCCTCCCTGCAGCCTCCACGCCCTGGTCGGTAAGTCCTGCTCCACCAGCCTCCTGCTGGGCTGCCAGGGTGGGCACTGTGTCCCCTCCCATCTGGCCACAGGGAAACTGAGGCAAACTGTCCCTTGTTGGCAGAATCAGGACCTGAACCTGGGAAGCCATGTATAGGCCATTCTTGTGGGCAGAGCCAGAGGGACGAACAGCCTGATTGCCTCTCACAGCACACAGTGGGCCCTCAGGGTGAGCACTGGGTAGGGCTGCATGGTGCCTCTTCCTCTCGGGTCAGGACAGCTCCAGAGCCGCTGATGCCCCCTGGCCTCAACCTGCAGAGGTCTGAGGGGTCATCTGGGCAGTGCCGCCCTCGCCCCAGCCTATTCTCTGCCTCTGTCTTTGCACACGGCTCATCCTGTGGAACCCAGCCTGAGCCAGGACCCAGACCTTGGCTGGGGGGTTCCCCTCCCCAACTTTCTTAGAGCAGAAAGGGAGCCTGTTATCTCCAGTGCATCAGAGCTTGTTTCCCAGGATTCCAGAGGACAGTCCCAGGGCCCCCAGCACCCACCCTGCTCTCCCACCCCAGGGAGCCTGTGTCTCTGGTCTCTTGTTGGGAAGTGCTGGCTCCAGAGATGCGTAGGTCCATTAGCTCCTCAGATAACTTCTGTCCCCTCTATCCCTGCCCACTCTCACCTGACTCAAGGCCCTGGTTTCCATCTGTGTGCCCTCCTCTGGCTTGAAAGCTGGAGTTTGCCAAACCCACCACTCTCAGCCCCTCAGGTCTTGGCTGGGTCTAAGTTTTGAGGGCTACATACATTTCACTTAGACCCCTCCATCCTGCCTTAAAGATGAGGTCAGAGAGGTTCCACTATTTGGTGTGGTTACACAACTGCTATGGACAGAGTCTAGAGCCCAGGTCCGTTCCTGCCTTCCTGCCACAAACACTCCTTTTTGGAGGACCTGACACATCTGTGTTGCCATCAGCACTGGGGCAGTGGCAGCCCGAGCCTCGTCCCATGTTGTGTGCAGGGATTGAGCAGCTGGGTGCGGCCAGCAGAGGCTCTGGGGCTGGAGCCTGGGGTGGCTCAAAATCCGAAGCTCTGACAGCAGCATGAGAAGAGGTTGGCTGTGGGCTCCTGAGGACCAGGCACAGCTGGCAACAAGGGGACCCTGGGGAAGAACAGAAACAGGGGTCCAGGAAACACTTTGGTTCCTCGGTGACGAAGTCAGTCCATGTCATTTGACACAACCCATTCTGCAAGGAGAGAAGCTTCTGTCTGAGCAGGACAGAGGGCAAACCAGCCAGGGCGGCCCGAGCCGCTGCAGGACTGCTCCGTGAGGGAGACAGGCAGCTCCAGAGGCAGTTTTCCGGTCACCCCAGTAACCACGGGCAGCCAGTGCTCCTGAGAAGCTGCTGAGCACCCCGCCAAGCATCCCCTGGCCCCAGGCATCTACACTGGACAAGGACACTGCTGTCCTCTGACCCCAGCCCTGAGCAGCAGCCAGGTCTCACCCTCAGAGCAGGCCATACACGCCTGACCAGAGCTAGAGGCCTGACTGCGTCCAGCTCAGCTTGCCCTGCTGTGTGGGCCTGAGCCCCACTTTTCCCAGCCTGTAAGACACTCTGGGACCAAAGACAGAGTCTGTGAAGTCCTCAGACGCAAGGACTGTCTCATGGCCTTCACCAGCAGCAGCCCAGGTCCAGATGTCATGGGATGCAAGCAGTCACCAAACTCCTGCTCCAAGGTTCGCAGTCAGGAGGAGAGATGCACAGAGTGGGTGGGGAGCTGGGCAGGAGTCAGCCAGCCTGGGGTCATCACCCTGCTCTGCATTCTGGCTGTGTGTCCTTGTCACAAGCCCCTGCCCTCTCTGGGCGGCAGCCTCTCTGTGTGTTAAGTAATGGTGATCAACAGAAACCACCCAAGAACTTTCTTCTCTTCTTTATCCCTCCTGCTAAGTGGATATTGTACTTATTTTTTATTAGTTTATGATTATGATATGTAATAATTACACCAATTTGGGGTGATCATAACAGAGTGTGAATGTTTACATGTTTTTCAAAGATATTACAGTAAAAAGCACATTGTCACCAGCCCCCTCAACATACACCCCCCACACACACTTCAAACCCACGCATTCCCTCCCCTGGCCACTTTCTGAAGCAGCTCTGGAGTCCTCTTTCAGCCGTGTCTCTAGGAGTTGTGTCAAAGCCCGGTGTGTGCTGCTGCCCGTCCTGTCCAGCGGAAAGGCAGGCTGGCAAACACACTGCCGGGCGTCCTCACCCCTCATTCACACCTCTGTGACCCTGGCTCCTCCCCAAAGCCAAAATGATCAGTAAAGGGACATGTTCAGAGCAGTTCCATCAAGGCAATTGCAAGAGCACAGCTAAGGGCAGGACAGAGGACTCCAGCACTGCTTCGGGAATGGTGGGGACGATGGGATGAGCGCGTGCAGAGCCAGGGAAGTACTCTGAGAGAGATTAATGCCCTTGTGTCTTTTGCTGTAGTACATTTGAAAAAATGCAAACACAGGGCCGGGGATATAGCTCAGCGTTACAGCACCTGCCCGGCAAACATGAGGCTGTGAGCTCAATCCCCGGAACCAAAACAAATAAAATAAATAAATAAACATTTACACCAAATCCACCTCATGTACCCTTTGCTCCTTGCCCACCTTCCCAGCACTTCCCCTCTCCTGATCCCCTTCCCTGTCTCCAAAAAGTTTGCCTCCCTGTTTCCTTCCATCCCTTCTTTGTTTTACTCCTTAATTTGTTTATGTTTTGGATTGTGCGATAAGAGAAACCATGCAATGTTTAACTTCATGAGTGTGGTTTATTCCTTGCAACATGACTGTCTCCAGATGCGTCCATTTTTCTGCTGACATGACGTCATTCTTTTTTTCACAGCCGACCACTATTTCGCTGTTTCTGCAGCGCTCATTAAAAAGCTTAGACTGTTCTTGTTTTCTAGAATCTCAAGATGCATCAGTGGCTTATTGATTTGGGGTCACTCTGTTTTCCTAATGTGGGCAGTGATAGCTACAAACTCCTGCCTTGGAACTGCTCTCACTGTGTGCCACAAGGTCTGATATGCTGTATTTCTGTGGTCATTTTATTCTGGGAATTTTGAAGTTTATTCTCTGGTTTTTTTCTGTGACTCACTGGTCATTCACAAGTACATTCTTCAATCTCCATGCATATTTGTGGTTTCTACAGTTTCTTTTGCTGTTAATTTATAGTCTTATTCCAGTGATCTAATAGGGTGCAAAAGATTATTTCAATACTTTTGTATTTATTGAGACATGTCTTATGGCTTAAAATGTGGTCTCTTTTACAGAAATTTTTATGTGTTACTGAGAAAAATGTGCATTCTGTTGTTAGGTGAAACACTGTAAATATGTGTTAAATCCATCATCCTATGGTGTAGTGCGACTCTGATATTTCTTTGTTGATTATTTGTCCAGTTCAGCTGTTTGTGACAATGGTGTACTGTGACTGTGTTATTGCCTATCTGTTCTTTTATGTTCGGTAAGTTTTATGTTATGCATTTGGGTGTACTAGTATTGGCTGTATGTGTATTTACAATTATTGTATCTTGTTGCTTAATTGGTCTCCTTGTCAATATGTGGTGACCCTCTTGACCTTCTTTATCTCTTCTGACCAGACTGAAGTCAACTTTACCAGACATCAGCAGAGCTACCCCTGCTCACATTCATGCTGTAGCTGCTGTAGCTGACCTTGCATCTTCCATTGTGTATTCTATGGGTGAGGCGCATTTCTTGTAGGCAGCATATATTGAGTGGGTTTTTTTTTTTTTGTAACCAAGCTGCTAGTTTGTGCTTTTGATTGGAGAGTTGAGACCATTTGCATTGAGTGTCATTACTGAAACACATGTACTGATTCTTGTCATCATATTATGTTCTAGTACTTGATTCCTTTTTTATTTTCCTTTTTGTTTAATTACTCTCCTAGTGAGACACTCTTTCAGGCTTTTGGTGTGGTCAACCTCATTTCTGTCTGGATTTCCTCGCATATTTTCTACCGTGCTGCTTCCATGGTTATGAATTACTTCAGTGTATTTATCATAGAAGGTTTTTATTTCTCTATTAATTTTGAAGAATAACTTTGCAGGATATAGTTATCTAGGTTGGCAGTTATTTTCTTTTGGGACCTGAAAAGCTTTTATCCAAGCTTCTCTGATCTTTAAAGATTGTAATAAAATTTGTTGTTATTCCAAGAAGTCTGTCTTTATATAACTTGGCATTTTTCACTAACAGCATTTAGTATTCTCTCTTTGTTCCACATTTTTAAAATTTTGACTATAGTGTGTCAAGAAGAGCTTCTTTTTCTGGTCACACCCATTTGGGGTTCCAGGTGCCTCATTTATCTGGTGTCCATCTCTTTCTCTAGCTTTGGAAGATCTCCTATCATAACTTCAGTGAATAATTTTGTTTTACCCTCAGTCTCTGCCTTGACCCTTTCTTCAAAAGCAACCGTTCTTAAGTTTGTTCTTTTAAAGTCATCTAGAAGTTTTGCATGTTTCATTGTCTCCTGCTGATTTTTCAGTGTCACTGAGTAAATGTTACTTCCTCAAGATTGTTCTCAGGTCCTGACAGTCTGTCTTCTGGCTGATCCTGACTATGGCCAAAACACTCTGGATTTTCATTCCAGGATTTCTGCTGATCTCTTATCAAAGCTTCTAATTCTTTATTGAAGTGCTCTTTTATAACCTGCATTGTCTCCCTTAACTCATTCAGTTGCTTATTAGTACCTAATAAGCCGGGTGCAGTGGTTCAGGCCTGTATTCCCAGAACTCGGGAGGCTGAGGCAGGAGGATCATTGTGAGTTCAAGACCAGCCTGAACTGCATAGAGACCCTGTCTCAAAAAGACCAAAAAAAAAAAAAAAAGATCTTGATTATCTCAGAGATCTATACTTTTAGCTGCTATTTATGTCTTCTTTAAGCAGCTTAATTACTAAGAGCCTTCAGCTATGTATTTATCCTTCTTTGAGCTCATCAGTCACTTTATTCATCTCTCAAGTTCTTTGTCTGGCCACTCATCCTCTTCAGTGCCTGTGAGATCCACTTTGACAGAGTTAGAAATTTTTGGAGTGTCATGTTGCATTGTTTTCTCATGATTGCTGTGATTTTATGTTGAATATTGCAGACCATTTATTCCAGATTCTCTAATTTATTGGAATATAAATTTTCAAAATAATTTCTTATAATCCTCTCAGGTGTGGCTCTACCCTGCTGCTCCAGAGACTCTCTGCCCTTGATTTCTCCCCACCTTTAAGAGGGACCTGGGTTCCTTAGCACCTCAGATAACCTCCTGCCCCAGGTGTTCCCTCCACCTTCTCTCATTCAGGGTTCACGATCTTCAGTCTCATCTGTCTTCGCCTCACTGGTCTTGATGCCCAGGAGGTGGCAATAGCCACCACTGTTTTCCCCCAGAAGAGTCATCCAAGGCCGTGTCTGGGTTAGGTTTTGGCAGCTACATTTGTTCTATTAGTTCCTCCAACCTTCCCAGATTGTTGTATTTTGTTATTTTTTTTGTCTGGGTGCGGAGAATGGAATCAGAATCTTGCAAGATTAAGCATGTGCTGCTCCACTGTGTTACACCTACAGCCACACCACACCCACAAATGTCCCACCTATAAACACCGTCAGATTAGCTTTCTGCTGTCCTAATACTGCACACTGAGGAGTGAACTCCAGCGAGTTTCAAAGAGAATGTGCTATATTTATCAGGGCAGAGGATGGTGTGGACAGTGCAAGGTGCAGGCTGGGCACATTGTGACGGTTAAGGAACTGAAGATGCTTTTACATGACATCAGGCATCAGGTATGGGACACGGTCATGGGCCCTGACTCAGAGTTTGGCCTTCCCTTCTCTGTCTTGCAGGACAATGTCATCTTCCATCTCGAGGGCCCTCCTTTTATTGGCTGGCTTATGCTCCCTTGTTCCTGGCTCCTGGGATGCAGATGTTGAATACACGAATGGAGATTTGCATGACCATGAGCATCATGAATTTGTAGTCTGCCATCATGTTTTCTACAACATTTTTGATCTGGCTTTTTCCTTGTACCAAAAACCAGCCATGTCATCAACAAGCACCAACACCTTACTGTCCCCAATTAGCATTGTGGCTGCTTTTGCCATGCTCTCTTTGGGGGCCAAAGGGGATACTCTCACACAGATCCTGGAGGGCCTACATTTCAACATGGGAATAGTTTCTGAAGCTCACATTCACGAGTGCTTCCAGCTTCTCCTCCACACCTTCCAGCATCCTGACCACCATCTCCAGCTGAGCATGGGCAGCAGCCTCTTTGTCAATGATGACCTGATACTCCTCCATCAGTTTGTGCAGGATATCGAGGAGCTGTACTACTCAGAAGTCATCTCCATCAGCTTTGGGAACTTGAAACTTGCCAGAAAACAGATCAACTCTTATGTGGAGAAGAAGAGCCATGGAGAAATAGTGGATCCGGTCAAAGTTCTGAAGAAAGACACAGATCTCGTCCTGGTGAATTATATTTCCTTCCATGGTAAGTAGGGCTCCCTAGCTTCAGGCGATCTCTATGAAACAATACAGCATGTGCTGCAACAACCCCTCCCTATACTGCCCTGGCAGGGAATCCCAATTTGGGCACTGTTATGTTCAACTCAGAAACAATGAAACAATTCCATGAACCAATAAGAAGACTGTGGGACTTGTGAACATCTTTGTGGTCCTAATACACAGTGGAAATGCCGAGAAGAGAGAGGCACCGGAAATGGAGTATTTCCCTAACTAGTGAACCAGAGATACAAATTGAAACAAATGGTGAAGACAGTAGTAGTTCATGGATCATAATTTAGACAACCTCAGAGTCATGGAAGGGTGTCAGCTTTTGAATACTAACGACTTGGGTAAAAATCCTGCCTCCACCACTCATTAGGCTTGATACAAAACAAGTCATTTGACTTCTTGGAGGCAGCAATTCTTTTCCTCATCATGGACAAAAACCAAATAAAAACTCCTTTTGAAAGGATTAATCAAGGTACACAATACAGGAGTTTGGGTACAAATCTATTCCCTTGTTATCAAGTGATGGAAGAATTAATCAAGTTATATTTTACATAGGGACACACAGAACTGAGCCAACCAGCCTTAATCCTCAGCCTCCCTCCCATGTCCGAGCAGTGGGAAGCCAAGACACCACGGGCCCCAAGTTCTAAGACAGCTTCCAAGGATCCACGGAAACAGCCTGGGAGAGGGGAGTGGGGGTCCAGGCCAGGGCCTCATCCCTGGGCAGAGTCCAGCAGTACAGAGCACCCAGGCCCCGGTCAGCACAATTGAGGTCCCTGCTCAGCTGCCACTTGGGGCAATTCTTGTCCCCTCACCAGTCTCACCACCTCCTCCTGTCCAATGAGAAAGGCAGGCTCGGGGTCCCAGAGTCACCCGCCCACATGGACGGACTGGAAGCCAAGGCACACTCGCAGAGGGGAGGCAGCCCAGGCTGGCCCGCTTCACATGCTGTCCAGAAGAAAAAGGCCTCAGGGTGGAACCCAGAGTGTCTGCCCTCAGAGTGACTGAACCACCCATCTGTCAGGAACAGGAAGCCTCCAGGAAAGAGTGCCCAGGTGTGACTTAGGGACCTCTGTCCATGACCAGTAATTTCATTAGCATCCTCAGTCCTGTAGCAAACACATAGAAAATGTAAATAAAGATGCTTCTTCTTTGGAGCCAGCTTGTCACAAATCAGCCTGAGTATATCCAAATTCCAGGTCCCCCTCCTGCTTCAGGGTATTCCATGAAAGCCCGTCAGCAAGTGCTTGTCTTTATCCCATTTGACAGATGACCAGGGTGAGTCTCAGGGGGCAGTGTCTCAGGAGGGACTCAGGGCTGCCTTCCTCTGACCCAGGTCCTAAACCTCAGTCCCTCCCCTGCCTGACATCTCTCTCTCCAGGAAAATGGACTGTTCAGTTCCCGGCTGAATATGCTGCGGAAGAAGACTTCTACATAGATAAGGAGACAACCGTCAGGGTGCCCATGATCAATCGCCTAGGTGTATTCTTACTGAGCCGGAATGAGGAGCTGTCTAGCTGGGTGCTGGTCCAGCATGCTGTAGGTGACACCATGGCCTTCTTCATCCTGCCCGACCCAGGGAAGATGCAGGAGCTGGAGGAAGGCCTAACGCAGGAACACTTCAATAAAATCCTCAGAACCATTGGTGAAAGGTGAGTCCCCACTGCCAGAAACCTACTAGGAGCTCTGAGCCATGTCTAGACGGAGGTCCTTTAGGACTGGAAGGGGCCTGGGGAGGGTGGGCCCCACCTCTTGGGTCACAGCTATTGGGGAATGACCTTGTGCTTCCATCCAGACCCAGTGTCAACCCCGTTGCACTGGCCAGGCTCAGTGTAAGGGTCAGTAACCAAAGTACCACAGATCCTGGCCTTGGGACATCTCCTCCCACCATGGACAATGTCTCTTCCCACAGCACAGTTATGTTAGGATAAAGAACAGGGCGGGGGGCCTCCAGGCAGAGGTGGCTGCCAAGTGTGGCATCTGCGCTGCCCCTGGGTGGAGAGCGTGAGGCCCCACGTGGAAAGTCCTGGAATAGGAAGCAGTTTCCACTCAGCCCCTGCTGCACTCAGCCACACCCCACTGAGAGTTTGGGAGCTCTTGGAAGAGAGGGGACCACATACTACAGGACAGGATGACATCACTTCCAGAGGGCACCTTGCTTCTGCCCAAGGGCTCCTTCAAGGAGGTGGCTTCTCTGGGGCTATCAAGATAAGAAGGTCCCTGTGAGGTTGACATTCTCCACGCCTGGTAGAGAGGGAACTGAAGCTCTGAGCAAGCAGGGCAGCTTCTCATCCTGCTGTGGAGGGGACAGGGCACTGATACGAGACACAACCAGGAAGGACACAGGCTGGACCCCAGCAGAACTCGAGAAACACTGTAAATCTGCTGCCTTTTCCCTCACGCCTGCCAGGTCTGCCAGGATACACTTTCCCCGACTGACCATTTCTGCAACCTACGACCTGAGGAGCATTCTGAGCACACTGGGCATCACCAAGATCTTCAGTGATGAAGCTGACCTCTCAGGGGTCACGGAGGTGGCATCCATCAAGCTCTCTGCGGTGAGGTCACCTCCTGACAGCACTGCCCTCAGTGTCTGAGGAGCAGAATGAGTGTTGGGAAGAGCTCGGGTGTGTGGCTGGGCAAGGAATCACGGGCAGCAGACAAGGTCCGGGCTGAGCTCATTCCCAGGACACATGGAATTAACTGGGACGGGAGGGCCCGGAGGAGGAGACAAAGGAAGCGGCTTCCTGTGCTGCTGGCACTGCAGGGATCTCCCTTGAAAGTCTCACTAAGCCTTGGTCTCATCTTTTCTTAGGACAGTTGGGTTTTTAGGCTTCAGTTGACCCACACTTACACAGAGAAGCTTAGACTCAGTGATTTCACAGAATATTCTGGAATCTTCCATCTATAAGATTTAGAGCTTTGGTGAAACACTAGGTGTGAATTAAGTGAGTTCAGCCACAGAGGTCAATGGCTCAGAGAAATTAAAGGGGACCATGATCAGATGCAGACCAGTGAGGGCTGTGCCCTCGGGGGGACTGGGCACTGAGAAGGTCACCAGCAGAGTCCTCATCCCAGGACCATATCACTGATACATGGGAAAGCAGAGGCTTGTGAGAGGACGTGGCCTCCACGTAGCTGTCCCTTCTCGATATAAAAGGTGTAGCCAGGATGGGAGGATGGAGCCAGGAAGGAAGCAGAGGACACAGGAGGAGGCCAGGCAAAGGCTGAGACTGAGGGAAAGTCTTGGTGTAACCACGCGGGGCAGAGACCATGGACAGGGCAGGGCCACTGGGAGGAGAAAAGCCCTGTGAGGCTGCTCAGAAGAGGCTCCACTAGGGCCTTGCTCTGGCCAGTGGTGGGAACGGCCCATCCTCAGAGCCTGCCTCTGCCTCTCTCCCCTCCAGGCCGTGCATAAGGCAGTGCTGACCATCAATAACAAACAGACAGAGACCGAATGGACCACTGATTTGGAAGACAGTGCCTGGTCACAGACCCTCACCGTCAAGTTCAACAGGCCCTTCCTCCTCTTCATCCGGGAGGAAAACACCAACATTCCGCTCTTTGTGGGGAAAGTGCTGAATCCCGAGCAGCACTGAACACTTCAGCGCTTCCCTGACCAGGTCTCCTTCCCGGGTGACATTAAAGAGATGCTGATCTGGCCACTGCCTGTGTGTGACCCACCCCTTCTTCCTCCTGTGTCCGAGTCTCCCTGTGCATCCCCAGGTTACACACGGAGGTCGCAGTACCTCTCAGTGTCACTGCACCATTGTGTGTGGGGTCCCTGCTGTGTAGTCTGTGCTGGGAAGGACAACTGTGGCTGTGTCCTCATCCTACAGCCCCGGGCCCCTCTGCTCCTGAAATCTCCAGTCCTGCCTGGGCGACATGAGGGGCCTGTGTGGCTCACCATCTCAAGGTTCACAAGTGTCTCCTGTCCCCCAGTGAATCCACACCCATACACACACACACACACACACACACACACACACACCCCACTGCCCACACTGTGTCTCCCTGCAGGATTGGGCACACCCACCCACTGCCCCTCCTGCTGCTCCCAGACCTGGCAGCTCTCTCCCTGGCACAGAGCTGCCACCTCTGCAGCGACGTATCTCTGTTCCCTTCCATCTCACTTTGCCACCTCACCAGCACTGGCCCCTGCATCCTGTTGGGAGCCATCGAAGCTGGAAATTGACTTAGGGCATGACCCAGAGGTGATCCTACCACAAAATAAAGAGCTCCCGGGTCAGCCATGTGCAGAAGTTGCTACAGCCCAAGAAAACTCCTAGCCCCTGGACAATCCAAGCAGTGGGTTGCTAGGCAGAGGAGCTGAAATTGACATCCTCTTTCCCAGTATAGAAATAAACACTCTGCATTGGTTGAGCAGTTCCTTTCCTCCCATCAGGAGGATGAGGACTCCACCTGACCCCAGCTTTGTCTTTTCTTTATTTTTCTCATCCTCTCATGGTCCTTAATCCCAACAACCTCAGGAGCTACACTGGGTTGTGGCTTATGGTGCCCGAACACAGATGGGGTAAGAGACTGAGGTGAGGGGACACTTCTTGTGTGCGTGCAACTTAGGGAGAGAAGTTTCTTGGCATAGGTCATCATGTAAGAACCGGTGTCGCAGGGGAGAAGACCTCAAGGACTCAGCTCGTAGTGAGGAGTAAAAAGTTTATTTCCATGCACATGGGGTCCCCCAGGCAAACAAGTGTGGAGGGCCCTGAGGGGGAATTGTGTAGGGTTTTTAAGGGCGCAAACGGGAGGCAAGTGAGTTTACAGAAGCAGACTGCATTGGTTAATTTTGAGCAGGATAGGACTTGGCAGAAGTTGATTGGAGGGGTTTGGGGTTGAGTAACCATGGAGACTGGGGGTCCTAGCCCAGTCACTATGTGCCCAGAACAGAACAGTTACTTGTCTTACTTATCTCGTTGAGACAGAACAACCTTGCAGGTGCATTCTTTTTTTTTTTGCTCGGTTCTGATAGCTCTGGGGAGTTAGGCATTCCTTTCTGCTCTGCTCTGATAGCTCTGGGGAGTTAGGGAGTTAACCCTTTCATCTCCCCCTTCTTCTTGTAAATGGCCTTTAGGAAGTTAAAACTTAACCTAGTTGGATTTGAAGGGAGAAGGGGAGGGGAAGCAGCAGATAGAACGAGCTTTTTTGGTCTCTTCAATCACAGGAGTGTACTGAGATTGGCTTCATCAGGTGTAAAGAGTGGGGCATTGAAACTCCCTTATTCTCTCGGGCCAGTTATAAATGGGCTTGAGAGAAATCCCTCCCCCTGAAAAGAAAAGAAAAAGGTATATTAATTATATCAGATGTCTAACTATGGGACAAACATTCAAAAGAATCACAAATGCATAAGGAACTGTTTGTTGTATGCTTGACTCCAGTATTTACGTTCCTTCTGTGGATCTGGATTAGACAGGGTCATAATAATTGTGAGCTTCTTGAGACAATCACAATGGAACTGGCTTCAGGCACTGTTTCAGAATTAAGTCCAAGCAGGGAAAAGATGGTAGCATGACCACCACCAACCTGATAACCTTAACTGAGCCACTAACTGTCCGTTCGACAAAACCTTCTACTATGAGTCCAAAGCACAGATGATGGTATCATTGGCCCACTTGATGTAAACCCAAAACTGCTACAAAAGAAAAACTTCCAGCAAGGCCAGCAGCAGCCCTGCCAAAGAGTGGGGTGTGATGGCTCAGATGGCTTCTCTGAGATGGCCTGACCCCACTTGGCCCGGCAGGCTACTAATGGTTGGGGTCCTGATTTGTGGTTTGCTGATTCCTATTTACAAAATGCTCTAATGAAAGACAATTTCAAATAACCAATATGACAACAAATAATCTTTAAAACTTCTAAAAATTCAACATTTGGCTTTCACTATCTGATAACAGGCTGGCTCCTGCATATCACTGTCTCACTATGGCTTTGTGGTGGGTCTTGATATCTGGTAACGTAAATTCTCAAACTCCATTGTTTCTCAAACTTGTTTACTACAGAGGTATTTGTTTCACAATTAATGTAACTCTACATTTATTTAGGTCCTTTCTGCTTTCTTAAATCAATTTTAAGTTTCAGTACAATGACACTACACAGCTTGCTAAATTTCTTGAGTTTATCTCTGGAAGGAGAAATTGTACATTTACATACTTGGAAGGAAATTGAAAAACAGCTTAGAGCAAGACTAGGGAAAAAATAAACCAACACAAATCTAGTTTAGCTGAACCTCTACACATTTTTAAGGGTTATTTAACAGGGAGAAACAGCCACTTTCGGCTACTTCTCACGGGACCCCAGGCAGGAGAGGGCACCAAAGCCTCCACTGAGCTTGGAGTTTGGCCCAGACAAGAAAGGTAAAGAAACAATGTTGCTTGCTTCAGTTTAAGGGGAAATCAAGGTTATGTTTCAATCTGCTCAAAACATAGTTCAAATCTCCTTAGATTATTGTATTGTTCAATTGGTTATTTTTCCCTGAACAAAAATTGGAAAATCTATAAGTAAGGAAAGGATACCTAATGATTTTGGATCTCTGATACTAATTAGAGAGGTGGGACATGGCCGTGGCCTTCCCAAGCCACCCTGGATTTTCCTATCACCTGAGCACATGCTTTATGCATCAAAAGTTTACACTGCACTGGTGCTCAGATCCCCAGCAATAGCCGGGCCTCCAGCCCAGAGCAGGAGCACTACCCACATTTCGCAAGAGAGCCCAGGGTATCTAAATATAAAATGCACTTTTCTTTTTTCTCTATATCTTACCACAAAAAATATGACCTTCAGGTCTAAAAAGAGTTAAATGTGTTAAATGACAATTTAAATTTCAAAAAACAAAAGGGAGAGTTCACTTCATAATACATTTCACTTGGCAGTATATACTATTTAAAATATTTAACTTCTAATAAAGATCTAACTACTGAAGCAAAAAGATAATGCAATCAAATAAAGTTTAAAAAGAGTCCATTGGAAAGATTTGCCTACTGACAATAAAAGCATCCAGTCCAGTGTTAATGTGGGGTGGAGGGTATGCATATATTTTTCCATGAAAAGCTAAATGGCCTATCTGGGAGCCAGTGTGTGCTGTCCAGCTGTATCATGGGCTCAAACCCAGAAAAGGAGTTGATTCTACCTCTCAAGAAGCTGATGCTCAGTCCTATGACGTTGATGCCTTAGAGACCATGCCACAACCCATAGAAAAGGATGAAGCTAGAACCAAACTTAATTGACACAAGGTGTCCAGAAGATGGTAACAAAAAATAAAATGTCCAAACAGATGAAAGAAGTACATGTTAAGTCCTATGACAAAAATATAATTAATCATAGATAAGATTTTGTCATTTTCAAATTATTTGATAAGAGATCTCTACTAATTGACCTACAACAAATCTGACTGGTCTATTTAAAATTAAAAATTCTACAATTGTAAAAATGTTTATGTAATTCAATTTGGCTAAAATATATTTGAGTGCACTCTGATTGTGAAAGATATTTGTAAATCTGTCTGTGTATCTGTTTGTTTATCCAATCTTTTAAGCTGTTGTTGGGAGTCACTGAGCTAGTGATCGCTCACACATATTGAGCCCGTACAGGAGTGCCCAAGTGGCATGGAGAGCCTGAGAAACACCCTGAGGGCATGAGGTGCTGGAGGTGACAGGTGTTCCAACCTCAAGGACACAGAGCTAGCTCAGCAACGGGGCATGAAATAGCCCCCAGGAACTTAGAGAGTTATTGCGGACACCAACAGCTCTGTGTTTGCTTCTACGGCTGTTTAAATCTGTACAGATCATCTATCCGTTTGTCCATTTGCCCATTCTGTAAACAACTGTTCCTTTTATTTGAGCTCGACAATTTTCCTTTTTTTACATTTTTGGATCATTTAATCAACATTTATTTGGGTTATAGAATTATAAAACATGCTTCTACTTGGTCCAAATGCCACCTGGGTTGCCAGCTGGTCCAAATGATGCAAAGATTGGTTATGTAAATATAATATATATTGTTGTTTACTATTGACTTGAGTCTCTCATTGTTTAAAAAATTAAATAGTTAAATGTTATAATTGGATTTTTTATAAGTCATCAAAATTATATTAAGATAAGTAAAAGTCCCTTGGGGTTGGGATTATTGGACAGGACTTAAATTGATGAATAAAAAAAGTCTTGTTCATTGATTGGACCCCAGTGATCTCCATAGACTTATGGGAGACACCCCAACTAAAGTTATATAAAAATATTATTGTAATATGCTCACATTGATCATCATCAAAAGAAATAATACAGTAATATTTTTTATTTAAAAATGCCCATACAAAGGTTTTCACATGGTTATGACAAATGATTGTTGTTAACTTCATGATGTATTCATATATTCATGCTTCCAGATTGGTTTTCCAAAATGTAAATGGTGACAAAATTTTGATTCAGAGTCAGATCTCTGCCTTCAACAAATGCTTATGAAATCTACATCCCACTAAACATAAAGTTAGGTAAAAAACTTTTACGTATTAGAGAGGGATACTTGACTAAAAGGAGGTATTTGATGTCAAAATGCAAATTCAAATGTGTATTTAAAAATGTCATCATGATTGTCATGTTAGAATATCAGGTATGGTTTTTATTTCTAATTTTCTGTGTAAAATACGTAACTGTTAATATTCAAATGTTCAAACATCCATGGTTAAAAAACAATGGTTCTATTTTATGTTCTAAGATGTTTGATATTTAGATAAGATGATAATGCCTCTACACATTGTACTGTTATCAATCTTTTCTTCTGGATGTTCAACAATTGAGGTTTGGAGACCAAAAATTAAAGAGACAGATGGGCTAAGAGGACAGCCAGTATTTTGGCCCTAGCCCTTCAAGGTCAGTGAGGACCCAGGGCAGTAGAGAACCTCTGCTACCTCACCCTCTACTTAGTGAGTCCCTGGTCTTCTGACTAAGAGGATTATGAGGCCACAGAGGAAAATGATCATCGGTGTGTGGTGTGCCTAAAGAGAGTCACCAGGGGCAAAACTCTTCCAAGCTTTCACTGAAAGCAACTTGGTCAGCAATGGCTGTGACTCATCCATAAGACTGACACTGACATAAGAGCTAAGAGCTGCTACAGCTGGTTCCAAGGTGTTCCTGAGGAGACCTAACTGACCTTGATAGATAACAAAAATGGATTGTATTTAAAACAGGTCTCAACTTGGTCTTGAACAACCTGCAGAAAAGGTACAACTACTAGAGCTATATAAAACAATACTAAAGTAATAGAGTATAAAAGAAACTCGAATCACTAATACTTTTTGACAATTGCCAGCTACACTGGTAGCTGTCACAGATTAATGAACTGCACAGGGTTTCGATTGCGGAACACAGGGACTTAAAATCTTTGGACTGCACTTAAAATAAAAGATCTTCTACAGAGCTCTCCAACAGAACTTCCACTGACCAATAATTCTGTGCAACAACAAAACAAAAGAGATGGATACCTTGAGAGCCATGGAAGCTGGAAACTGACCTAGGGCATGACACAGAAGTGCCCCTACCAGAAAACAAAGAGCTCCCCTGTCAACCAAGTAAAGAAATTGCTACAACCCAGGAAAACACCAAGGCCCTAGACAATCCAAGCAGTAGGTTGCTAGGCAGAGGAGCTGAAATTGACATCATCTTGCCCATTATAGAAATAAACATGCTGCATTGGTTGAGCGGTTCCTTCCTTCCCATCAGGAGGATGAGGACTCTACCTGACCCCAGCTTTGCCTTTTCTTTATTTTTTTCATCTTCTCAGGGTCCTTAACCCCAACAACCTCAGGAGCTGCACTGGGTTGCAGCAGAGCCCCACAGGGTTCTTCCTGAAAGCAGCAGAGCTGGGTGGTCAGTGGACCCCTTTATGTGAGGAGCTGGACAGGACAGTGACCTCAGTTCTTGTCCCTCCATCACTGCCCCAGGACCCTCACACATCTCCTATTAGGAACAAACCCTTCTCCTCAGTGCAGGAGGGACTCTGGGTGGAGCCTTTTGTCTCCTCTCGGACTCACCAGGACCACCAGGCCCGAGGCACTTACTCTGTGTCCCCTTCTGCTCCCTGGACATGTCGCCTGCAGGGGGAGGAAGGACAGCACCTGTCACTCCCAAGGCCTCTCCCTGCCTGCTGCTGGCCAGGTTCTTCCCGGGACCATGTGGGCCTGGCTCTTCCTCCATGGCCTTCCAGTCATCTCCCAGGGAGCCACCAGCCCAGTGACACAGCACCAGACCTCCCAGATGGGGTCTGACCAGGCTCCAAGGTCCTGCTGAAGGTTGTGGCACCGGAAGTCACCTGGGCCTGGCAAAGGCGCCTGCCTGCTGTCCGGAGGCTGCAGGTCTTCCCAACTCTGAGTGTACCGCCCATCCCCAGCAACCAAGGACCATGGCTTCCCACTCCCTGGACTGATGGACACACAAGGCACAAACTGAACCATAGAGCGGGATTTCTTAGGTCTGATTTTCATGTGGTTGCGAGTTCACATGTTTCAGTCTAAATAGCAGTACCAGTTGTTTCCTGGATACAGGTCCTGGGTGTTGAGTTTTCGGTCCAGAACCTCTGTACCCCATTATCAGCCTGAGGACCGCACACATCCCTCACACCTGTAGGGGCTTTGCTTCCCTTCCAAGGACTCAATTCCACCTCAGACACCGCCTCCCACCAGTTTGGGCCATGTGGGAGGCATCGAGGACACTTGAGACTGGTTCCCGCCCTGTGCATTGCAGTCTAAACTGTCTTGCGTGAGGTCATCCCAGAGCCTGAGCCCCTTTTGGTGGTGGCCCAGCATGCACCAGAGCCCGTGCCTGCTGTGGTCTTATGCCATCCCGCTCAGATAAGGAAGCTGAGGCATCGGGAGGTTGCTGTCTTGCTCAAGGTCACATAGCCTGTAAAGGACCCCAGTGTTCAGGGGCTCTTACTGGTCCTCCAAAGCTCACCCTTCGCTCCACGCTGCCTCCCTGGGGGCTGTGCTGGGCCAGGGGACAACTGTGTGCTACCTGCGAGCAGGAGGAAAGCCAGTGGCGGGCACACTCTGGATCTCTGTGAGAAAGCATCTCATGGCCCATGGCAAAGCAGCCATCTGCCAGGGCGCACCCTGGCAGGTTGGCTGTGTGGGAGGAGGTGCAGATTCGAGGGTGGGGTAAAATTCCTGAGCCCTCGAGGAGGGCAAAGAAGGCTGAGAAGGCTGTGAGCGCTCACCTTTGCCACCACCATTTTGCCATTTTATTTCTGATTATCTGTCTCTAGGAGGAAAGACCGCGGGGAGACACCCAAATCTAGTCAGGGTGACGCCCTAGACAGGAATCAGCTGGCTCTTGAGGAACCCACAGGGATGGCAGAGACCAAGCAGCACAGTGAGTCCCTTAGAGATGCCTGATTCTTTACTTCTAAAGCATTGATTTATTGTGAATTTGATCTTCAACACCTGTCCCCCAACGATCACGGCTAAGAGTTGTTTCCAACAGAGAAACTGAGGCTCCGGAGCCCAGTGCACACTGAGAGGGTGGGCTCATCCCTCTTCACCCTGCTTGCACCAGCAGGCACTGGAGTCCTGTTTTTGGAATCACCCTTGGCATTGAAAATGTTAGATAAAGAACGATTCAAAGAAAGAGCACTCAGGAGACCAGGGACAGAGTGGTGACCACATCCTCCATGCACACTTTCCCTCGCCTTTCCTCTCTCCTTCTCTGGCTCCCTCTCCTCCTCTGTTTTCTTCTTGTTTCTCTTCTTTCCCATTAAAGTTCCTTTATTGTCCTCCATGTGTCTTCCCTGTCACTCTGAGGGCTCAGCCCCCTGTGCATCCCACTCGGGGCCTGCAGAGGAAGCAGGAAGTCAGTGCAGGGGCGATCAGGGATGGGGAATTCAGAGACAGGGGTGTGGAGTCCACTGCAGAGGATGGGATGCCAGGGACCCAGGCCCTGAGGATCAAAACTCTAGTACTTTCCACTTAGGATTGTCTGCAAATGAAGAGAAGACAATGTAATAAGAAACTAAGTGCATGCGTCTGCAGTCCTGAGGTCCACCCAGAACCGCGTGCCTCCTAGTGACCCCTCTACATCAAGCTACATGTCCAGGCCTCATCACAGTCTTTTAAATTATTTTCACACAGACACAATGAACAAATCACATTAGAAATACATATTAAAGGACTTCCGGGAGAACATGGCAGATAGATAGCAGCAGCTACGGAAACTCTCTGAGATACCCCACTTAAAATCCAGGAATGGTGCGGGGCGAGAAGTCCTAAGCAAGGGGAGATATACCCTGCTGACCCAGAAATGAACTAAACTAAGAGAAACCAACTGGAAATGCAATCCCGGTGCTATAACAAAAACAGATAAGGTCTCAGTGCGGAAGCTGGAGCCCACGCCACTGGAAGCTGCAATTTGAATTTCCTGCAGCCGCTGCTGCGTCCCAATCGGCACAGCAAGGAGAGAGGTGTGAAAGCTGAGAGTGGGAAGCGGCGAATGGAATTGAGAGCAGGCCGGGAGCCCTGCGTTGACCTGCGGTGAGTGAGTGGATCGGGGACCCTTCCATAGAGTAGGAGGCTTCAGCAAAGGACATACTGGGACTGGACAGACTAGCCGGAACAGGATGCTGCAGTGTCCTTAGTCACATATTCTCCTCTCAAGCGGGATTGGTGGGGAATGCCTGGCCTGGGCATCGCTGCTGACTTAAGACCCAGTAGGCTAGCCAAAAACAGGTCCCAGTGCCTGGAGGTGCACCCTAGCAGTGAAGCCTTTGGTAGGTTGACCTGGAGGGGCAGGCCCAGTATAGGCTGCCCAGGTCTGTGTCTCCCTAGCACACTGCAGTGGGCGGGAACACCTAGCCAGCACAATTCAAACAAACTGTAACCGACAAAGAAAGAAACTGGGCCTCGTATAAATGCTTGTATGGAACGAACAAAAAATATGGGAAGAGGAACCTCAATACTGAGAAACATGCAATATCAGACACGGCACCAATAGACATAAAGCGGTATCTCCAGAGCCTCATAGAGCAGTTCAAAAATGAAGTTATTAATGACCTAAAGCAAGATATAAGTAGAATAGTTAGAGAAATGCTGAGCACCGCCCAAGAAAAAACAGATGGTGGAATGGAAGAACAGAAAAAAGGGGAGAATTGTTTGATGGAGAAAATAGAGAAAAAATAGAATACATGAAGCAGGTTCAAAGAGATTACCAGGAAACTAAAAACTCTATTGAAAGCTGGCATAACAGCTTGAAAGAAACTAAGGATAGATTATCTGAACTGGAGGACAGATTTGTAAGGTGGGAGCATGAAATGAAAAACTTCTTAAAAATAGCAAGAAAACAAACAGCAATAATACAAAGGCTAGAAGATGATCTATAAATTAAGAATTAAGAACATTTGGATTCATGCACCTGGGGGGAAAAAAAGAATTAAGAACATAAAAGAAGAAGTAGGGACACAAACAAATGGACTACAAAAGCTATTCACAGAAATAATCCAAGAGAATTTCCCTAATTTAGCAAAAGGTAAAGATACTCAGATGTATGAGGCATACAGGGCCCCAGCCACCCACAACCCAAACAGAGCTACACCCAGGCATATAATAATCAAAATTCCAGAAATCCAATATAAGAACAGAATATTAAAAGCCGTCAGAGACAAGAAACAGATCACTTACAAGGGAACGCTCATCAGAATTACAGCAGACTTCTCAGCACAAACCATCAACTCACAAAGAGCGTGGGGGGAAATAATTCAAGCTTTGAAAGATAATAACCTCCAACCAAGATTGATATATCCTGCACAACTGTCCCTGGAAATTGATGGAAAAACAAAGTGCTTCCAGGATAAAGAGGAACTAGGGGAATTTGCAACCACCAATTCAACTCTACAGAGATTACTGCAGGATATTCTAAAAATAAAAAATACCAAGATTCCAGAAACAGTGGCAGAGAGGCCACAATGAATGGAGCAGAAAGCGAAATGAAGAGGACAAATTGACAACTAATGACAGAAAAAGAGTTCAACAGAAATGAGGCAGAGAAGATTGGATGGTAGGAACAGCTATTTTGGAGAAAACAAAACATCATAATAGCTAGTGCTGATTTAATATCATCTTGTTTTGAAGTCCCATCAAGCTTTTATTCTTCTGTCTCCATCGGTCTTAACAGGTTGTGTCTTATTGGATTTTATTATATGTGATAATATAAGCAAAAACTTTTATAGACAAGGAGATTATACAGAAACCATTGTTCATTTTCTGTTAGTTGGCTCTAAATACTCTATAATACTGTCATTCTCTTAATGGTTTTACATTGTCTTGATATGTTTGGTGCTACAGTATATGAAGTTATACTCAAAGATTTCAAGGAAAGAGACACTATGGTAACTACTTTTATGTCAGGATATCTTGTGGTGAAACACTATTTTGCTTAAATGGTTATGTTTTGACCTGCGCTGTTTTGTTGTTATGTCCTCTTTTATCTCAATCTCCTTTTTTTAATTATTTACTTTTTTATTTTTATCTTTTTAATTAAGGGAAAAATAAATAAAAAATAGCAGGATACATTATAGTAACCTACTTTGATTTCCTATTAACTTGATTTGAAACCCTGTATTGCCCTCACCATCTTGTTTTGACTGATTTTCCCCTATTCTGCTTAGCTTGATAATACCAAGTTCGAAAGTATAGGCAATAACTGAAGACAATAAGATTCATTATGACGCCCATTCTGGCTGACTATTATCTTCTTTTAAAGTCCTGTAATGTCTCCAATGTTTTGGTTTTAATTTTTACTGTTTTGTTCAATTTTATTATAACTGATGATATAGGCAATTCTTTTTAAGATAGCAAGAGGCATGGTAACCATTGTTGATCACCTTATATTTTGTTTTTACATTATCTATTATGTCCATCCTTTTGATTTGACTGACTCTGTTCTGATATGTTGCATTTGGTTTTACTCTGTTCAAAAAAAGTAATAAGAACTGTGGGAGTAATAAAATCCAAAATGTGTAATTGTCATTGAACAAAAGAACAGAAAAGAAAGTGTTCTAAAAGTTATAACTGCATATATGTTTAAGTGTGTAAGATAACTATATTACGGACTTTTGTTGGATCATTGAACAAAACTGCAGTCTCACTGTTTGAAAGTCTACTTTATATGCTTTAATTTTTTAACTTGAACAACTATTTCTAAGATGAGAATATGTAATATATTAACTAGTGATTTCTGTTTATTTTTTAAATTTTGTATTACTTGTACCCTTTTTCTGTTTTTTTCTTTTTTTCCTTAAATAAAATTTAAAAAAGAAATACATATTAAATTAAAAATTATTTTTTTCTTTAGTTGATAATTAGTAAGAAAGAACCTCAAAATATGCTCTTAGGCATATCACTGTCATTGTCTTTTATTTCCAAGGTGACTTTCGGCATTCAGGCATTAGGATTAAAATGCTAAGGGAAGCATAACAAATCAGAATACAAGAATCCTTTTGCCCTCTACTTAAACAGGCCATGCAGTGTCTCTGGTCTCATTTTCCCTAACTGCAAAATGGGACATTGTGCCTAATTCACATGTCTCCTTGGAGGAAAAAGATGCCACTGTGTGCAAAGCCTCTCTGCGTGCTGGTACTTAGCGGATTTAATAAAGATTCTGGGTAACACAGGTTTAGAGGCACAGGCTTCGTCTGTCTCCTCATAAACTCATGCAACAGTAAGAGGGGAGAACTTTACTGACTTGTGCTTTTTGCAGCTGAGGACCACGGCATGCAGATGATCCATCAGAGCTGGCTCCACTGACGAAGCCAGGCCAGGGAAGTTCACGCAGGCCTCAGCTGCCAGCAGCTGAAGTCCTGGAAGTGCCCAGCTCACATCCTGCACAGAGGGTAGCTGGTCCCAAAGGCACTGAGCGTCCCCACACCCCTCACACAGTCTGTAAGTCCCCAAGGCTTGAGAGCACATGAGGGACAGGCGATACTGTGTCCTGCCTCAGCCTCCTGCAGCCTCAGCACCTTGGTCAGTAAGTCCCGCTCCAGCGGCCTCCTCCTGAGCGGCCAGAGTGGGTGCTATGAGCCTCCCTGCAGAGTTCCATGTCCCTGCTCCATATAGGGAAACTGAGGCACACTCAGTGCAGCCCCTGGAGAGAGCCAGGACCTGAGTCCAGGCAGCTGTGCCTCTGTGTGCTCCACCAGGTGCTGCAGATCCCGCCTGAGCCAGGACCAGGACTGGTCTCTAACGTCCTTAGAGGGGAAGGGGCCCTTCTGGCTCTAGCCTGTCAGTGTTTCCCAGGACTCCCAAGGACAGTGGCGGGGGGCCTCTACCTCTGCTCTCTGAACCCCTGCCCAGGGTCCCTCTGGGCTCCGTCTCCTGAGTCCCAGCCAACAAGGAAGCAGTGTGTTCATTAACTCCTCAGATAACCCAGCTGCCACTTCGCCCCCTCCTCCTTTGTTCTTATCTGAGTTCATGGCCTCTTGCTTTATCTGTGGCGCCTTACTGATTCCCTGATCAGGCCCCACCTCTGTAGCTCACCTGATATGAAGTTGTTCGGATAAGGAGAGCCAGCAGTGTGTACAGAGGGACTGCTCTAGAGGGGGTCTGGGACCTAACTCAGTGTTAGCGACCTGGGGGAGACAGACAGTCAGAAAGGACATTGGCAAGGTGAGGAAAAGCCCAGTGACCCAAACACGGGGGTCCGGAGAGTCCACACCTCACAGGGACCCACACAAAGTCACAGCGCAACGCAAATGCTCAGACTTCTGGAAAACTAGAAAACCACAAATGTTCAAGAAATTTCGTGATTTCAAGTAGATAAAGCCTTTAAAAAGAAGACCAAAACCAACCAGCAGTCAGCACTAATATCATTTACTTTACCAAATTTGAACAATGTTAGCAAAAAAGGAAAAGAAACAGAGGAACAAGCTTAACAGTACAATCTTTTTTTTAATGGAAAAAGATAAAATTTCATAACAATATAAGAATAACAATAGTTAATACATTGCATATTATTGTGTTTAAAGTAGTTAATCAGAAAACAAGCTATGGACCTAAAAATTCTCCAGCAGGGGAAAGGGACATCAGTTCAAAGAAAAGGAAAAGTTCAAAGACAGGTTTATTGCAGAACCAACCTGAGAGGGATGCTCTGGCACTACAGACCAAGCGAGCCAACTCTCATACAGATTATGGGATCTTTATTGGGTCAGGAGCAAGAAAAGGGGCTGTGGGAGGACAGAGTCACGATGGGACACTCAAGGGGAAGAGCTGGGTACAACGGAGTTGTGGCTGTCCGCGGACAGGGCTTCAGAACGCGGAAGCAGTTGCATGTTGTTTGTAAGAGCAGGGTGAACAGGGATCGGGAATTCCAGAGCGTAGCTGTGCTTACACTGTGCTTATTGGGCTTCATCAATCCATATCTACAGCAAATATAAAAGCATTGCAGGGGAAGGGATTCCGATTCCTTCAAACAGTATAGGAAAGTAAGTGCCATTAAATTTCCCAAGAAAAACTTTGTGTGTGTGTGTGTGTGTGTGTGTGTGTGTGTGTGTGTGTGTACATACACATTGGACCTTCGAAATATATAGAATATATATGCTAAACAGACAGCAATGCAATAACACTAAGAGAAATCAATACCCTGTTTTCAATAATTAACCCAACAGTCAGAAGATCAGTAAGGAAGCTGAGACCTAAAGAACACCGTAGACCAATGGACCCTAAAAACATACTCAGAACACTCTACCCAACTACAGCACAACACGCCTTTTCACAAGTACACAAGAACCTTTCTCTAGGGTGGGTCACATACTAGGCCATAAAATAAGTCTGAAATTTTAAAAAATGGAAGAAAAGACATCTCCTGGTCATGGTAGAATAAAAAAAGTTTAGCAGAAGAGAAACTAGAAAATCAACAAATGCATAGAAATTAAACAGTCTATTAAACAACCAACAGAGCAAAGAAAATTCCACAAGGAAAATGTAAAATGTCTTAAGACAAATTAATATGGAAATATAACAAGCCAAGATTTACTGGATGTAACCAAAGTAAAATTCAAAAGAAAATTTGTACTGTGTCTTTAGATGCTCTCAAATCAAAAATCTAATGTTTACAGTTTTAGGAACTAGGAGAAAAGACAAATTAACTTAAAGATTAGAGCAGGTGTCTGCAAAACTATGTTTTTAATGAGTCATAGGAATAATACAGGATAACATAAAAACAAGAGTAATAGAGAAAAACAATAAAATCAGGAGTTGTGCTTTTAAAAAAATTGACAGATCTCCCTGGAAACCAGCACCATGTTCGGGCCGTGACCAGAGTGGGGACAGCCAGAGCTAAGTCTCTCTTGGTGAGTCAGCACCATTTGTGAACTGTGGACATGGGGGTGGGTGGGGGTGTTACCAGGTTTCCCACCCGAAACCATATCATTTTCATTGTCTGGTTGGGTTAGATTGTATTCTTTTTTATTTTGCTTATGTTAAATCTGATGGCATGAGCAGCTATTTAAAAGATAGCAACACATACATTAATATAGCCACTTTGGATTTACTTGATTTGTTTTAAAGTCTTTTGCTCCATTCATTGTTTTGTTTTTATTGTTTCTATTCTATTTTGTGCTGTTTGATTTGTACTGTGTCTGAAGGTATCTGCAGCTATTTTGAAGACAACAAAAGGCATTATGGTAACTAATGTTGATTTCATAAGGTCCTGTATCACTTATACTGGTTTATTTAGATTGGTTTTATTCTATTTTCCTTGGTTTTATCCTCTTTAAAATAAAAAATTAAAGTAAAATAAAATTTTTATGCACACTAAGATATTCTATATAAAAATGCCTTAATTGTTAACAAGCCAATGTGTTATGATACCAGTATCTTCTTGTTTCTAAAAAATTAAAACCAACAGTGTTTCTGGCATAAAATCATGGAATTTAATCAGGGGTTTCCATTCATGTAGACTGTTTTCATTAAAACATATTCCACACCATTTTTTGACATGTGAGAATACTGTTAATATCTCTGATTTTTTGCCAGAATGTTCATGTAATGTATGTATGCGTTATTGCTGGATAAAAACAAAGGTGATTATGTTTTAAAAAAGGCAGATTTTGCTTCAATCAAATAAGTAAATAGAAAAATTTATATCAATTTTCATCCTATTCTTCCAAAAACTGGAGAGGAGAAAACACTTTCCAACAGTCTATAAAGCCATAATTACCCTGATAGCACAGCCAAATAAAGATACAATAAAAGAAAACTAGAAACTGATGTCCATCTCAGCTTGGACGCAAAAATCCTCAACAAAGAACTGGCAAATAGATTTCAGTTTAAAAAATATACACCATGAGGAAGTGATATTTATCCCTAGAATGCAATCTTGGATTAATGTATAAAAATCAATCAGTATAAGATGCCATATTAACAGAATAAAGAAGAAAACACACCTGATTATCTCAATTGATGCCCCCCAAAATTTGACAAAATCCAGTGCCATACTATGATTTTAAAAACACTCAACAAAATAGGAATAAAACCTGTCAGAATATTAAAAAGCCATAGATGAGAAGCCCACAGCAAACATTTACTCAGTCAGTGATGAAAGACCAAAAGATTTTCTCCACAATAGGTGAATAAATAAACAAAATGTAGTGTGTACAGTGCAGTATGACTCCGCCTGACGGGAAGTAAACTCCAGCCCACGTTACAACATAGACGAGTCCTGCAGGCGTCACACTGAGTGAAGCAAGCCGGGCCCAAGGTGCACACTGCACGGGTTCACCTCTGTGAGGTGCCTAACGAGTCCGATCTGCAGAAACAAGAAGTACAGCGGTGGCTGAGGTGGGGAGGGGCGGCACAGCAGGTCGGGAGTTGCTGAATGGGCAGAGAGTGCGAGTTCTGAAAGATGGAAACAGTTCTAGAGGTTGGTTGCACAATTACATGAAAGTACTTAATACTACCGAACCACATGCTTAAAAATGGCCAAGATTGTAAATTCCATGCTTACATGTACTTTACCACAGCTAAAAACATAAAACTACGAATCACCTTTCAGTGGAATAACAATGATTAGATGAAAACATTTTCTAAATAAGCTAATGAAGTCTCTGACATACTAAACTGTTAGTCACAGTCCTGAGGTGTGCATGTTGTTTTTACATCAGTTCATTTAAAAACATGAATTCAACTGAAGGTTGTATAATTTAAATATGTTAAATAAAACCTATAGACAAACCAAAAAATCTTATAACAAATATGACCAAGAGATAATTATTTTAATTTTGAAGAACTCTTTCTAACATATAGGGAAACAGTAATCTCAACTGCAAAATCAGCAAAGTATTTTGCAGTCTGTAGGCAGATTGGGAAAGAGACAAAAAATGTGGCCAATGGGAACATTCAAGAATACGAAACCTCAGCCATAGCTTGAACTCGTTACCTGGTGAACAGAGCCCTTGTTCCCCCAATCCTATTGGCACAGACAGCCACGGTAACACGGTTATGAGCACGCAAGAAAACAGATACTGTCATATACTTATCATATTAAGGCGTGTAAACCCCATCAGGAGACAATTTGGTAACATTTATTAATTAAAGTTAAAAGAAAAGTGACTCTACTTTTCACTCAGGAAGCCCACTGCTAGGAATTTACCCGATGGAAATATTCACAAATGCTCTTTTTCACTGTGGCACTGTGTGAAGAGGAAGATAAATGTACCTTGTAGGAGTCGTTTTTATGAATGTAAGTACATCTCTGCAGTAGGACATCATGCAGTCTGTAGACCGCGAGAGGCTGAGAGGAAAACAGCTGCAAAAGCAAAAATTTTATGCAGTAAAAAGCAAAATACAGAACATAGTGAAGCATATGATTGCTGCTGTGAACATTTTCCCAACCAGTTTACTGAGCATGTACTATGGGGCAGGAACTGACGCACAGCCGTGAACAAAACAGACAAGACACCTGCGACGGGAACCCAGGAAGAGATGCAGCAATAAAGCAGGAAAATCAACATCGGGCACAGAGAACGGTGATGCATCCTGCAGGGAACCATAACGTAAGGACAGGGTGAGCAGCGCTGGGGGGCACATGCAGATAGAGAGGGCCAGAGAGACTGCGTCTCTGCGCTCACCTTGCTGTACACTAGCAAAAAGAGCTTCGTTATTGCTCCTTAAGTTTGTGTTATGCCAAAGAAGCTATAACACCGCCTACTGTTCTATATGCGTTTTTCTTTTCCTCTGGGTGACAAAATTGATATGTTAATCAATGCTCTCCTCTGTAAAGAATTGTAAATCACTAAAAATCTTACCTAACTGATATGTTAACCATTGTTGCCCCTCTACAAATAACAGATGTGGTGCTAAAATAAGTTGACAAAGAATTGTTAATTACTGCTAGACTACTGTATCCTCTGCTAAGGAAAACAAAGGTGTTCCTCATTAGCAGATTTCCTGATCCACGCCCATAACCCCTTTACTTTGTACACTGTGATGTCTACAAAAGGGCTAAAAAAGTTTCAAAGCCACACACAGCTTTTGCAATCTCCAACTGCACTGTGTTGCTGGGCCCAGGATAAAATAAATCAGCGCTGCTTTTTAAAATATGTTTTTGCCTCATTTTTTGAACTCGAGTTTGGGGGCTCATTTGTGGATTACTCGAATTTGGGGGCTCGTTTGTGGATTATAAGAGCCTTACCCACCAAGAAGGTGGTACCTGAGCCCAAGGCATGCAAGAAAATAAGCCACGTAGGTCCTGGGAAAAGAGCAGCCAGGGGAAGCGGGTAAGTGTGTGCAAAGGCCCTGGTAAACGGATGCGCCTGCAAGTTCAAGAGAAGCAAGGAGGCCGTGTGACTGGAGCAGTGGAGGTTATGAGAGACCAAGAGATTATGAGAGACAACCCTTTATGACCACCTGAGAGAAAGAGGATGCTTCCCCAATGTGAATTCAGCCATTATCACTAAAAGGGCTCAGGACCTTGTCGCTGAGAGTTGCTGTGGTTCACTTTGGGGGAGCTCTGGTCCTTACACTGAGCATCACTTCCTGGCTCTGGAGGTGAAGATGTGGGCCAGGAGAAGCTTATCACATTGGCTTCCTGGCATGTACTCAGCAGTTATCATCAGAGGAGCTTGGGCCACACTGTTGCTGAGGATGGCGGTGGTACTTTTCAGGGGAGCCCTGGTCCTTATTTTGAGTGACTTCTCGACTCCAGTGTAGAACCCTGAGCCTACTGGGACAGCTCCTTCACCCCGCTGGCATAGACTTTCTAGCTTCCACCGTGGACCTTTGGGCCTTCCCGTTGCAGATCTGTAAAACAAACTGGCATGAGTCATTGTCATGGGCTCTAGACCTCTGGTTGGACTGTGGGAGGCACTGTCATGGGCTCTAGGTGTTCAGCTGGACTCATGCCGGACATTGCTGTGGGATCCAGGCCCCCGGCTGGATTTCCTAGGTCGTTCGTGTTACAGACAGATTTCCTGCACTTTCTTGAATTTAACTCTGGGTGACCACTATAAAGTAATACTACACATTCTGTGTCCTGTATGCAGCTGTTCTCCTTGCAACCCCTGACTACAACAAAGCTCTTTGAAGGGGACTGACAAGGGCTGATGCGCACAGAAGTGGCAGTGGCGAGGCCAGTCTGCTGGAGACAACATCAGGGTAAAGAGACCCCAGACCTTACTTTCCCATCTGCACACTGCACACCTGACACTCGCTTTACTGACACCCAGTGGTGCAGATGGCTTCAGATGCCCCTTGACCTCCTGAAACTCAGTGGCACCCACTGAGAAGACACAGAAAGGCAGAGTTGAGTTGACATTCTTGGCTCAAAATGACTTCACCACGGCAGGTATTAGGATTCTGCTTCCCAGACTCCCAGCCCGCCTTCCTCCTTTCTGGGCATTACCTAGAGGGTACCTGAAGGCCAGGGGAGGGGGTGAGTGATCACAGCTGTCTGCTGAGACTGGGCGGCCAGCCCCACGATTGCACAAGCCCACATCACCTTGGGCCTGTTAATATTAACTCAGACTCCAGCTGGGAAAGCATGGCAAGCCTTGAAGTCACTGCTCTGATAAAAATTGTTTTGCTCATCCTTGTCAAAGCTTGTCACTTGGCTTCAGTGGCGACAAATACACAGCTTTAATCTCTGTGGCTACATGTTGGGCGGGCCCCTTGCAGGTGCAGGGCAGAAACTAGTTTAAATCAAAGTGAGAGCAGAAATTCAGTAGAAACAACATGAAGTGTGGGCCAAAAGAATTATACATAATAACCACCTTGGGTCATTTTAATAATTATGCCATCCTCTAAGAATATACTTGTGATCTTTTACTGTAAAGTGCTCCTATATCATGAGTTGTCCTGCTCTTCTGTATCCCTCTCCCCCATGTGGGACATCCATCATCCTTACTTCTGATAGGACCAGGGTCCCGGACTTTACAAATGTCATATTTTAAATAGCCTGGTTCTCACAATCTGCTCTCTGTTACTTTCTTGGATCTCCTAGATATATGAAATGCTCTACATATGGTTTGTCTCTCAACACTCATGCAGGAGTTTAATTCCCAAATCAAATGTCAAAGGCATTAAGCGAGTGGAAACTAAATTCAATTCTGGTGTTTAGAGGTGGAGCCTTTGGGAAGTGACCAGGTTCAGTAAAGTCATTAAGGTAGGGCCCTGGGATCGAATCCTGATGGCTTTGTGAGGAGAAAGAACAGACATAGACGCATGAACTCCATGTCTCACCATGCGATGCCATGGGTCACCTGGACTCTGCCAGCAAGCAGGGCATCATCAGAACTGAGTCAGCGCAGCAGCACCCTCTTAAGCCCCCAAAACTGTGTCTAAATAAGCCTCCTTTCCTCAGTCAGTGTGCCTAAGATATTTCACTGTGTGACGGAAAGCCAACTAAGGCAGCATCCCAGAACAGGATTAATTTAGACCACTTGTGAATCATTTCACCACTTGCTGGTGCCCTCCCAGGACAGTCACAGTTAACAGACTAAGGTACTGGCCCACAAGGAGATGGAGTCTCAAATGCCTCCTCAATCCCATCTCCCAGACAGCCCCTACAATTGAGCTCCACAAATCAGATAAAAACTACTGGCTACCCCATCCCAAGAAAGTATATCCAAAGAAACGGCACAGAAAAATATTAAGCCAAGAAAAATAACCAGATGTGTGTGTGTGCGTGTGTGTGTGTGTGTGTGCATGCATGTGAGCATGTGTATGCATGTGTGTAGGTTTATGCACCTCAGCTGAAACGGGTCCTGGATGAGTGACTCAGGACCTGGGAGTCTCACCATGTCTCACCCTCCTGGTCCTTTTCTCACCTCTGTAGCAACCTCAGAACGCATCACCAGTCATAGCAGGGTGGAGAGCTGTGTGTCGCACTGCTCAACATGCCAAGCCTGCCACCATCCCTGCAAGCGGTTTGTTTGTTTGTTTGTTTTATGATACCGGAGACTGATGGGTACTAAACCCAGGGAGTACTGAGCTACATCCCCAGGCCCCCACCTTTGCTTTCTGAGACAGAGTCTTTCTGTGTTACTCAGGCTGGCCTTGAAGTTGCAGTTTGCTTTAGCCTCCCAAGTAGCTGTGTTACACACTTGTTCCTCCACCCCAGCAGTGATCTGCTTTTGAACAAATCACTCAACCTTTCCTGGGTTTACCTACAAAATATAACCCATGCCTCTTCATGGGGCTGTTTAGCACACAGCACAATTCCTACCACCACGCAGCAGATAAATCAAAGCAGCAGCTACCCTGGCATGTGTTGTCACTGCTGTCATCAGTCCTATCCTCATATAGCTCTGTCCGCCTGGTCTTGTTCTCACCTGGAGGCCTGCACAAGGGAGTGGGACGATGCCCGGAGGAACACAGTGCAGATGCCATGGTCTGAAGAGTCCTCAGGGAGCACTGCCTGGGGGGTGCTCAGCCAGCACTCCTCTCCCCTGTTTCTGGCTGGAAACACCCTACCTTCCCTTCAGGATGAGCTCAGGGCCACATCTTCAGAGCAGACTCCACTGAGCGCCGAACCTCTGCTCTGCCTGGTGGAGGGGCCCTGTCTCACCGAGTAATTAGTTCAACATGAACTCTGTCAATTCGTATTCTTACCATCAGTTCAGGGGTTCCCCAGCTGAGGGTTTTTCCTACACTCTCATCCTCACCCTGTCCTGGAGTACCTGGGGGTGTACAGAAGTCCATTTTCCCATCCTCACTGAGGTCTGGGAAGTCTGTATTTGTAATCCCATGGAAACATTATTGGAATTCCAGCAAGTTAATTCCAATATACCACTTCCAGTGCAACTCATGGCAAAAATAAAGACACTAAGACATATTTACAATTATGGGCAGCCAAGGGGACCTGAGTCCAACCAGATGGAGGTTTATTGGAACCAAGGCTTCGGCCCAGGGTCTAAATTGGATTTTATTAATTTGTGAAGAAGGCTAGAGGATGAGTGACTGTGAGAATGGTGGGAATATGTGAGTACTGTGAGCTGGGCTACTAGGAGGCCTGAAAGCTAATACACAGAGAGAAGGACATGCAGAAAGACCAATCTGCATAACACAACTGAGGTAGCATTTGATGTTTAGGAGGCCGGTGCTTCAGCGCTGATGTGCAAATCTTTTCTGCCCTGAGAAGTCAGAGCCTTTTATCCTGAGGCTCAAGCCCAATTGCAGCCCTGAAGTGTTGCTGGCTCTGCATCGAGCTGGGCTCAACCATTTAAGGAGACACAGACAGGGAAACTGCAACTGTCATCTGGCTTCAAAGATTACGCATCAGCACCTCAGCTGGCCCTATTCACATTGCTGAGGGCCTACTGAAGGGAAAGGAAACAGCTTAGCCAGCTCTGAACATAGCAGTACGCGGAGACAGGACAAGCGTTAGCCAACGTGGAGGTAATTGCTCTGCATTCAAGGAGAGCTGTCCAGGTGGCCCTCCACAAGGCGGGATTCAGGACCTGGCAGCAGCCATGGGGACTTTGCCCTAATCCCCTCTCAGTGCCCATCCAGGTTTGAACACAGAGCAGGTGCTTCCCCAGTGCATGGATGGAGATGTGGATGAAGTGGAAGGAGAAAGAGAATGGGTACATTGGTCACCTTTCCTGTTACTGAAACAAAATACTCAATACGCAAAGCATAAAGGAGGATGTTTAATTTGGCTCACAGTTTCAGAGTTTTTAGTTCATGGTCAGCTGGTTCCAAGGCAGAGAGATCACGGTGGAAGGGCACAGTGGAGCAAAGCTGCTTACTTCATGGCATCCAGGAGCAGAGCACAAGGAAAACCACCAGAGAGGACAGACTAGGGATCAGATAGAGTCCCCAAGGTCATGCCCTTGTGATCCTCTCAGAAATGCCAGAAGTGTGCTTTGCTCCTCGAGATGTCTCAACCTAACCAAGCTGATAGCCAGGCTTTACCATCAGGGGTGGGAGCGGAGGGGAGGGAGAGCACTTTCCTGGCAAGGAGCGACCTCCATCCTTCCTCCTCAGCCTGACCTTGTGTGTTGCCTCCCACATCCAGGCCAGTTCAGCAGCTTCCGTCCCTTCAGCTCCCATGCACCAGTGACCACTGCGCACGGTAGCTGGAACATTCACCTGAGGAAGGTACAAGCTGACCTTCCTGTGTGACTATTACTGCCAGGATGAGCAGGTGACATGTGCCACCCTCAGCCCAGAACAGCTGCCCCGGAGGGCAGATTCCAGGGTGCAGTGATACCTCAGTGTCCTTGGCTTGGCCCATAGGAAGCACTGCTCCCTCCCCAGGCTTCCGGCCTGGTCCCCAGGCTGTGCTGTGTATGTCCCTGGGCAGACAGCTCTCTCTGTGTGGCCATGGACAACACAGAGGCAGCACTAAGACACTCAGCCTTGCAGAGGCCCTGAGGCTTGCTCAGGAGGACCCTCTGTGGAGGGGCCCCTCATTCTGAAATGGGGAGCCAGTGCAGCACTGCATAGAGCCCCAGTTTTGGAGGCAGCAGACCTGGCCAGGAATCCTCTAAGACTGGGCGGACGGTGCCTGAGGTTGCATCCACCATGGCTCACAGAAGTGATCTTGGTGAGGAGCAAGCCAGGGTCTGGTTCTGGATCCAGATCTGCATCCTCCAAAGCTCAGGCTGCGCCCCGCCTCACTGTCCCTGTGAGCCCCCATGAAACTGACCTCGGGGCTCTATGGAGGGGCAAGCGGTAGGAAGCTGCCGGTGGCCAACCAGGGTAGCGGCTGTGTTTCTTTGTCTGGGGTGGCGCACCCTGTGCTTGCCCTCGTGCCTGTGGCCAAGGAGCAGCTGGCCAGGAAAATCCCGCACCAGCAGTGAGCCCAGTCTCCTCAGCCTTTACAAACCATTCCCACCCTGCTTCAGCCCATGCAGCTTCAGCCCGTGCAAAATTCGGCCTGCCTCAGCCCAGGCAGGAACTCGTCCTTCCCAGCTGCGGCTGCGAGAGCTCAGCTCACACTACTGGCACTGAGGGGGAGGCCAAAGCTCAAGGCCTGGGTGGAGCCTCAGCAGATCCTGTAGGCAGGGGCGCAAGCACCACAGCCAGCTCCCGCGGGCAACTCCCTTCTGCCACAGGACCTGCTCTTCCTGGGCCGCGTCGGAAAGCGGTGCAGAGGTTTTAAGATAGCCTGGGGTCCCCCACACCAAAGTCTTCTGGTCACTTTCAGCAAAGCCAAGGATGAGCCCAACTGTGCCAGGAGACAGCAAACCCACGGCAGAGTCACCTGCCTTCTGCAGAGACAGTCTCGAGGCGATTCTGGCCATTTGCATTTTCTTTAAAGGTTATGTCCTCCTCTAATGATGCTAAAGTCTAATGAATGAAGCTAAGCCATCTGTTGTAGTCAGGGGTAATACAGAGAACAATTAGAATCAGGACATGGAATTCATAACGTTATTTTGTGATGGTCACTCAGAGTTAACACAAGATGGTGCAGGAAATCTATCCACAACACCAAAGACATGGAATATTCAGCCAAGGGCCTGAATCCCACAGCAATGTCCCACATGAGACCAGATGAAGATCCAGAGCTCATGACAGTGCCTCCCACGAGTCCAATAGGAGGTTTAAAGCCCACAGGAAGGACTCACGCTGGTCTCTTTCATGGATCTGTGCTGGAAAGCCCCAAAGGTCAGCAGTAGAAGCTAGAAAATCTTTGCCAGCGGGGTGAAGGAGCTGTGCCAGTAGGTTGAGGGTTCTATGCTGGAGCCAAGCCATGCTCAAAACAAAGACCAGGGCTATCCTGAGAAGCACCACAGCCATCCTCAGCAACACAGAGGCCCTGAGCTCCTCTGATAAGCACAGTCGAGTACATGCCAGGAAACCAGCGTGATGAGTTCTTCCCAGAGATTAAGCAGCACACATCTTCATGTCTGGAGCCAGGAAGCAATGCTTGATGTTAGGACCAGAGCTTCTCCAGAGAACCAACAGCATAAACAGCAACACGTAGAAGAATCCCCAGTTCCACAATGCCTCCCTTCTCTCTCTCCCTGTCTCCATCCATGCTGGCAACTTTCCTCAGATGGAACACCCACACTCAGCACCATGGTGATTTAATTCTGTGACGTTGGACTATCAATTTTTAATCTATAACACCATCTTTTGTCAAGATAAATAGTCCTCTGCCTCTGCAAGGCATCTTTCTAGAGGTTACTCCTTTCTCCCACACCTTCACCCTCCTCCTTCTGGAGCCTTCTCTGGGACCTCCATCGCCTGCCTTTTCCTTGTCACTACCAAAGTTTTAGGAAAGGTCGCCCCCACACGGGACAAGCTGTGCAACCTGCAGAGCCCCAGTGGCATATTAATACATGGGCCCTTTGTACCCAAATCACGTTTCAGGATGGCACCAGCAGAGCATCAGGCCCTTCAGGGCCCTGTGACTGCCCAGGCCACACGCGCTGGAAGCCAGCCCTGCCCAGTGAGTTTTGCTGATGTGCTGCCTCTTCCAGCCGAAGGCCAGCTTGGCCTCAGTGCATTGCCATATGTGTGGGGTCCAATTCCATGCTGATACCCCACAGTGCTCTTCCTCTGTGGTTCCACAGCATCTCCGTGGGGGAGCCTGCCCCCTCCAGCAGCCCCAAGTGCCCTGTGCACCAAAGCTTCCAACTCCGTGTGTCCAGCTGAGTCCCCTTGGCTATCTGGTCTTTTTCTGAGTGTAGCACCTCAGCTCAGCAAGTTCCAAACCCAAAGCATTTCCTCCTGCCATCTCTTCAGCCTCTAAGGTCCCCCCTTCCTGTCGCAAGAAATGGCTCAACTCCAGCTCAAGCCCCAGCCCCAGCCTTGAGGATCCCACAGCTGCACAGGTCCCAGGTGTGTCTCTCCTCCTATCACAGGACCCTGTAACGGAAACCGCACACCATGGACTTTACCTCCCTGGTCTCTTTGCAGTCTGACCATTGGCTTTCTCCATGGCCACTAATCTTGTCCAAGCTTTGAGATCTCTCACCGAAACTGTTGCCACTGCTTCTTAACTGGCCTTCTTGGCTGCCCTGCCCTGTCCGTGCCACAACCCACTTTCCATCCTGTAGACCCGCTGACCCTTCCAATAAGCCTGGTGTGAGCTGGTCCTTCACTGCTTAAACCTGTCGGTGCCTCACCCTGATTATAACCCTTGCTTCATGTCTTTTTTTTTTTTCTTTTTTGTCTTTTTAGTTCTGGGGATTGACCCTAGGGGCTCACGTGTCCTAGGCAAATGCTCTACCACAGCACTACAGCCCCAGCTCTTTTTGCTTTTGAGATAGGCTCTTGCTATGTTGCCCAGGCAGGACTTAAACTTGCCGTCCTCCTGCCTCAGCCCACTGAGGAGCTGTGATAACAGTCACGCAGCACAGTGCTTGGATTTCATACATTTAGGAGGCCTGCAAATGCCCCATCCTCTGCGACTCTTTGGCCACATCTCTGTTGCCCTCCCTACCCTTCACTGGGCCCAGGCTTCCCTCTGCCTGGTTGTCTGCTTTGAAAAGTTTCCCATATCTGAGGTGCACACCACAAAAGACGGCAGTAGGGCAAAGTTTCTTTTCAGCAAGTTAAACACCAGTTCGAAGAGGAAAAAAGTGGAAGAGACTGAGGAAAAGGGAAGGCTTCATTTCCAGGTAGTTCTATGAGGAATGATTTTTACCATCAATATTTTTCTACTCTGGAGCAACCACGTTGCCAAGCACAATTCCAAAGCGAACACTGCATGTTAAGAGCATGGATCGAAGACTATCTGAGGATCAAGTTTGCATGTAGCATGGGAATGCTTTAAGGAATAAATTTTCAAAGACTAAACATTCCATTTAAGTTTTCAAAAACAAATGACCTCTGTAGTCTAGCGCGTGACACTCATTACCATTATTTTACTCCCAGTGAGTACCTGACAGTTCCTTTGGTGAAGGGATGAGCGTGTTGGCTCACAGCTCTCCATACCCAAACAGAAGGAGCTGAAGAACCTGAGGCAGATTTACACTGCTTTGTTTTAAGTCTTTGGAAATCAAGAGATGGAGAGAGAGGGATAGAGGGGTGGGAAATGGGATGAAAAAAGGAATTAAAATGTGCCATATACATGTACTAAAGTCATACAATGTAAACATCATGTATTGCAGAACATGTTAATAAAAGTAAGTAAAATCTGCTGGGTGTGGCAGCGCACACCGGTAATCCTAGCACTCAGGAGGCTGAGGCAGGAGGCTCAAGGTGAGTTCAAGGCCAGTCTGGACTATGAAATAAATTCAAGGCCAGCCTGAACTGCAGAGTGAAACCCTGTGTCAAAAAGACAAAATACATAATTTTAGAATCATAAATTGTTCAATCTTAAAACAGCACACATCAGATGAGAATTTTTTTTTTTTTTTTTAAAGTGTTTCACTCTGCAGTTCAGGCTGGCCTTGAACTCATAATTTAGCCTAGGCAGGCCTGGAACTCACAGTAATCCTCCTGCTCAGCCTACAGTGCTGGAGTTACTGAATTGCGTGCCACCATGCACACAGCCTGATAAGCACTCCAATACATCAGTTTCAGTAGTTCATCAATTGCTGCAATAAATACCACATGTAAGTCACTTTTCTCCTTCTGAAGAAAAAGTCTGCAGCTGTTTGGTAAAAAAACTTTTTAAAAATTATAATAGATAACAATCATCAATATACATTTACTCAATACTGGCACATTCAACTATATAAAACAAACACTAATGGATAGGAAAAATCAGGTAAATAGTAATTCAGTTGTAATGAGGGACTTCAAGCCCCACTATCACAGACAGACCAACTAGACAAAAAACAAAACAAACAACAACAAAAAAAAAAAACAAAGACATATCAGAGCTGATCAAATCTCCAAACAAATGGACTGAGTAGATACTTACAGTTTTCCACCCACAACGGAATACAAATTTTCTAAGCAGCACATGGGACTTTCTCCAAAATAGGCCACACACTAGTTCACATAACATGCTTAAGCAAAGGCAAAGAAAGTGAAGCTGCCCTGTGTATATTAGCTCATAGTGCAACACAACTCAAAATAAATGTCAGAAGAAACCACAACATCTATGTAACACAGGGAAACTAAATAATACTCTCCTGAACAACCAATGGGTCACAGATAAAATTAAAGACAGACAGTTCCTATAACTAAACGATAATGTCAGTATGACATATCAGAACTTATGGGATGCAATGAAAGTAGTCCCACGAGGGACGTTTATACTGATGAATTCACATTGATAAAATGGAGCAAGCTCAAATAAATAACAATCTTGAGCCTCAAAGTTCTAGGAAAATAAAAGAAAAACCCAAAGTTTATACAAGGAAGGAAATTATAAACATCAGAGCAGAAATTAATGCAATAGAGACTAAGAAAACAGTACAAAGAATCAAAAGGTTGTTTTTTGTTTTTAAAGATTTGGTTACTGATTCCCAGTACCAAAACAAAACCCTTAGCCAACCTTATCAAAAAAATGCAAGACTCAGATCTATGCAATTAGGAATGAAAGAAGATAAATCACAATAAATCCTATAGAAATCCAGAAGATCAACAGTACCTTCTTTGAAAATCTGTACTTAACTGAGATGGAAAATTCAGATGCAATGCAACAAATCAGTAAAATCACACACCATGACCATCCCAGGGATGCAGGGTTGGTTCAACATACACAAAACTAACGAATGTAATATATAATACTAACTGAACCAAGACAAAAATCACAATGGCAAAATGAAGGCCCCAGGTGTAACGTGCTGACCTTAGAAACTGTTTCAGTTGCTCCACATGGAGTGAAACTTCAGTGGCGAGCAGCAGATGATCTAGGAGTCAGTGAAAGTAACTTTTAAGGTATGAGCTGAACGCGTTGTCAGTTTACACTGGGTTGGGGGGGGGTGCCCACTATAAGCTGGGGAGCACCTGTAGGGCACACAGAAATAATAGCGGGCAGACTGACAGGAGGCAGTGTCACATTTCTAATGTGAACTTCTAGGACAGTTTCTTTTCAAATGTACTGAAGGACAGCAAAATAGTTAAGAAGAAGGGTGACAGTGTGAAGTAGCACCATCTCAGTTACTTAATTTTCCAGAAAACTAGTTTTAACCATCGACACATAAGCAACTTTCCAGTTAGAAATACACAGTTAATTACAGCCAAAGTTATAAACAACCAAACTTAGCCAGACCTACTCACATATTTGGATTAGTCCCATTTTTACCTTTCTTCACTATAGAAATGCTTCCTTTTAAGGCATATCTACATTTACCAAATCCACAAGAAATGTTAAGTGTCAGCTTCAACAACTAACAAATATGAGCATCCTGATACACCCAACCTCCACACCAGGAATTTCAATGATGGGTTTACAGAAAATTAAACACGCATACTCTCATTCTTTAGTTCCGGATCCCTGGCTGGTGCTGGTTCTGGTGCTACTGAAGTGACCTCCCGTCCTCAGTGGCCACCGTGAGAGGACCCAGGGTTCCAGCTGCTGAATCTCTAAGTCCTGATGCCCCAGACAGAGGCCGGTGGCAGTGAGTTCAGGGACGTCGCTCGTCCCGGTTCTGTGGGTGCCGCTGCATTCACACTCAGTCAGTCAGGGCTGCGTTTCTGCGAGGCGGGCTGCAGTTTCAGAGGGCGCCTTTGAACAGGCTCCTCCCTGCTCCAGTGGAATGGTGCGTTCACACAGCGCTCACCCATAAAAGGACCAAGCTCCTGATACTGCGGGCCCTGGCATGGAGCTGAAGGGAACTGTGCCAAGTGAGAAAGACCACTCTCTAGAGCGTTCATCATTTAGGATTCTACTCACAGAGCATTCTGGAAATAACTGAATCAAGGCGACAGGAACACAGTGGCCTTCAGGGATTACGGTGGGAGGCGGGAGGCAGAAAAGAGGTCACAAGGGCTCCTGGTGATGACAGCGCTGCATCTTGACTGTGGCGGTGATCACACGAGTGTGCACAGGTGACAGAAACGCAGACAATGTAACGCACTGTCTTTTTCACAGACTCCTATGACAGCCCAGTTTTCAGCTGTCTACAGAGTTCTCTAAGGATCATTCATATTTGCTGCAGATCAATTTTCTGCAGAGAAGCCATTTCTGACTAGTATTTTTTCCTTTTCATTTTTTAAAATCCTTAAATTACCTTTAAAAGATAAACTTCATCTCTACCTTACTTCTCTACCTTATAAGAACTTAAAATTCAGAGACTGAACTATAAAGCTGATATATATATATATATATATATATATATATATAAAACTACTAGCATTTTCCTTTTTCCTTTGTTTTTCCAAATTAAAGTAAAAGAGAAATGTTTCTAACTTAAATTGGAATAAATCAGAAAAGAAAAAGGTTATATAACAAACACTTCTCTTGGACACCTGCAATTTCTAAGAGTTAAGAATATTTTTATTAAATTTAGGGAATTAATAGCTGCAAACAAATGCATGATTTCTTCCAAAAGGCCACTTTGTGATAAAGTATATACACATAGTGTTGATGGTTTCTCTAAAGTGCTTAACGTCACAGGCTCGCGAATCACTATTGCTTTAAAAGGTCCTTTAGTACAGCTCCAGCGCTGTTGTCAGGAGACACTGGCAAAGGTGTAAACGTGGGCAGAACATCTGAGATGGGTTTCAAAAGCAGATGCCCAGGCCCACCAGGTCCAAGCCCAGCTGGGTTAATAAGAGGCACAGCTGCAGAGCGGGGGGCCAAGAACGCATTCATGTCTGTTCTTCTGCCGGCCCTGGATTCTGCGGTATCTAGTAATAAAACAGGGATCATTTAGTCTCTGTCCATCACAAAAAAGCCAAGTTGAAAAATGTGCTGACTATAATAGCATAAAAGCTTTCACTACATTGTCATATGAACATACATAACTATGATTAATCAATGTACCACTACTATTAACTTTAAATTTCCACTTTATTGGTAAATACACTTGTCTTTAGCACTATTTTGGGACTTGATTCAAGATGACAGGATAAATAAACCTTAACATCCAAACATAAATACTGATTTGTATTAGGAAAATGTGCTTAAAATTCACTCTTGGTAATTCAAAATGTTTTCTGCTGAAAACAATTCTTTACTTATATATTCTGTTTCTAGACTTGTCTCTCAAATAAACATAATTCATATCCACTGGGTTTTTACTTACTTATTTTTTGGTACCGGGAATCCCTGCTGGGTTCTATATCCCACAAGCAGAGGTCTATGAAATATTGATGGGTGACATTTTAATTTACATTTCTCTAAAGGGAAGCAATGTTGAATATTTCTTCACATATTTATGGGCCTTTTGTATTTCTTCTGCGATGTTTATTCATTTTGGTTCCTATTTTTGGCTGGATCTTTTATGTTGGAGGGTCTACATGTTTTCAGTTCTTTACATATTCCAGATATAAGTTCTCTGTCCAAGGTGTAGCTGGCAAAAGATCTTCCATTTTTATTGCTTTACTCTGTTGGATGTTTCATTTGCTACTCAGAACCTTTTAAATTTGATATAATCCCATGTGTTGATCTTTGATGTTAATTCTTATATAATTAGGATTCTCATGTAATTTTTTTTTCTTTTTCTTTTTTTTTTTTTTTTTTGTCTTTTTCATTTTTATCGGTACCAGGGATCGAACTATAATTAGGATTCTACTCAGAAAATCCTACCTAACTCTATGACTTCAAAGAGTTTAACTATTTTATCTTCCACAGATTGTTTCTGTTTTCATATTTAGATCTTTGACCCATTTTGATTTTAGTTAAGTGCATACTGAGAGATACTGCCTGGTCTAGCTTTAATTTTCGGCATGTGGATACGCTAAATACAAATAATCAACACTTGAAAAAATGTTGAACTTGACTGGCCTTTAGAGAAATACAAATTGAAACTACACAGAGATTCCATCTTATCCATAGAGAATGGCTATCAACACAGAATCAAATAATAACAAATGCTAGAGAGGCTGTGGTCAAGAATTAACCCTTCCACACTGCTGGTGAGAATGTAAACTAGCACAAGGAGAAAACAGGTTTTCAGTATCTGGTATTCCTCTTAAATAAAGTTATGACTTTTAATTAAATTTAGCAGTCAAACATGTAAACAACTAGATTTTACTACCTTACCATTCTATGAAAGTTCAGAAAATAGAAACATTTGTTTAAATACCAAGGAAGTTTTTAAGATTCCAGAATATAAATATTATACTAAATTTAAATATATGTGTGATATAAGCAAAAGAATATATAATAACATATACCTTTTGGTAGCCTATCTTGAAATACAAAGATTTCCAAAAAATTTTTTTAAAAAGACTACCTCATAGTTAAGCTTTGGAAACAGCCTAGATGTCCATCAACAAACAAATGAATAAAGAACATATGGCATATAAATACAGCCAAATTTTATTTAGTCATAAAGAAGAATTAACTCATGACATTTACAGAAAAATGGATTTTTTTTTTTTTTTTGCTTTTATAAGGCAGGGTCTTTGGTTTTATAAGACAGGTCTTGTGTAACCCAGCCTACCTTGAACTCACAGCAACTCTCCTGCCTCAGCCTCCTGAGTGCTGGGATTACAGGTGTATGCCACCATTCCTGGGTGAATGTACTTTGAGATCATAATATTAAGTAAAATAAGTGACACAAAAAATTAAATACTGTATGGTTTCTCTTCTAAAAGAAGCCCACAGTGTAAACAGTGAAATAAAGGCAGACTTTTTGGAGAAACCAAGAGATCAGAGAAGGGGTGTGGCAAGGGGAGGACCAAAAATTTTATATACATATACATTTACATATATCCCCAAATGAATGCAAATCCTCTATGTTGCAAACATACCAATAAAAATGAATAAATTATACATAGTGTAACAGATAATGCAATTTCAATTCAATCAAGCTTACCACATGTCAGTATCGGGGGTATGAGTGTAAACACCACTGGACAGGAAGGGTTCAGGCACAGATAGCTACAAGCTCAGCCGCTCGCTTCCAGCTAGACCCTTCACACGTCCAGTGCTTCACAACCCTGTTTGCTAACTGAGCATGTACTATCTCATGTCAAGATCTGGCTATTGATTATTACACTTAGATTTTCCAAGAGAAAAACTTTTCCTAAACTATAAACTCAGCACCTAACTCTGATTAATAAACAGCATCATTAGAGAAGAAAACAAGTGACCAGGAAAAGGTTTAACCAATTCACTACCATGTCCAAAAGAATAATTCAGAGTGGCTTATGCTGAGACAGAATTCTAATATTGGATCTACAAAGGGAAAATATTGTATACTATTTAAACTAATCTAAGACATTTAAATATCAGATTGTTACTATACAGAAAGCAAAAATTTGATTCCTTATTGGAATTTTAGAATCAGTGTTCCACATTTTCAATAACACTAATTTAGTTAGTATCACTGAAGAGCACAATCATAAAGGCAAACACTCAGTTGGTAACACTGTAGAAGAAAATGGGCATTTGACTTTACCTTTCAAGGCTTCTGATACATTTGTATTTAATTCTCTCTGTCTTGGTGAACTGAGGGGTTTCATGTCATGAACAGAAAGCTTTGGTGGTGGAACAGATGGATGAGATTCTGTTTCTAGAAATTTAACAAAAAGTTCTGAAAAAGACTAAGAAGAAATACTTTGGTTATATTAGGTTAGATATCCAAATTATATTCACTACAGCTAAGAAAATGTACCTGCTATTGTAATTGTTAAATACTAATCATGCCATTTGAATCTTTTTGCCCTTTTATAAATAGCTTTATAGGCCATCCTAGCAACTTATTTGCAGCTACTGCAAATTAACAATTTAATTATCTTTGATGACAGCACTCCTTTCAAACATTTTATAATCAGAATTAGCCAACTGAGGCCTCTCATTCTCATCAGAGGCACGCAAGACATCAACTCTTTTCATTTTAATAACATAGACATGAAAAACTGTATCATGTGAAAACAAGTATTAAACATAACTTTCTAAAGATCTGCAAAGATCTCCAGTAATATTATCAGATTTAAAAAATGTAGTGAACATCTTTCCTTTAAATTAAATTTTATGCCATCCAAGGAAAATAAAGACTAATCTCATTCTTTGTATTTCCTTGTTTTAAAAAGAGGAGAAACTACAATCTCACAGTGTTAACACTGAGCTAACACCCACGGTAGACCAGGCACCTTGCGTTCCCACATCCTCACTCCTCCTCCTGCCAGCCAGGGCTCAGGGCAAGTGCCCTCTCTTCTGGTTTGCAGCTGGATTCCCAAGATTACAACTTCCAGGACACACCAGTGCTGAGTAGGTATCACTGTCTTCATGATGCAGAATATGCATAAATAAGTAAAATAATGCCTCTTTAAGAATGGCATAATTGTCAGGCATGATGGTGCATGCCTATAATCCCAACACCGAGGAGGCTAAGGCAGGAGGATTGCTGTGAGTTTGAGACCAGCCCAAGCTACATTGTGAGATCAAGGTCAGCATGCATTACATAGCGAGACTGTCTCAAAAAGCTTTCCCCGAACACACACACACACACAAAAGAATGGTTTAATTTTACAGAAAGACTGCCCAAGGCAGCAGGATCAAACACAGATAAAAGAACAGTAAAACTCTTTAAAAAAAAAAGTACCATAAAGAGTGAAAATAAAACCTATATGCAATCAAATTATTAAAACTGGTTGTCATGTCTAAATCTGTTTAAGTCCAAAATAATAAAATGGTTATATAAATTGCCCTAAGTAAGAAATCTGATTCTTTGCTATGAACATACAATCATCATTCATATTCAACAAAAGTAAAATTATTCTTACACTGTTAAGCACAGATTGTTGATTGGGTCTCAGGGGTGTATTGGGGACACTTTTTGATGTTCCAAGCCACCCAGTCATCCACCTAGTTACACCTCCCTGATCTTCATTAAGCAACTATAGGATTATTTTAAAACAAAACAAAACAAATTATCAGTATGAGAAATGATAGCCATAAACAATTTCAGATATTAACAAATCACACTTTTAGTTCAATTTCTAGGAAGCATTTCCTACTACTGACAAAGGCAACAAATAGGACAAAATTCTATCCTAAGCACTATCTCGAATACAATTTTGCATACTATATTTCAAAATTTCAGCATCTTGACATGAGAACTAGTTTACAAGTTGCAAAGTATTTAAACTAACATCATACAAACTGAACAAATGTATTTCTTCAATGCAGAATAAAATTTCATTTTCACGTAATTGAGAAAATTAAAGTTACACACGGCTAAAGGAAACAATTTTCTATGAAGACCCTACTTTTACAAATATGTTCAGAACAATAAGTGTAATAAATGTATATAGAGCGGCTTTCACTGCCTAGTTACCTGTTCCATTTCTTCCCTTTTAATACCCAGGATGCTTCCCATTAATCGGAACACTTCATGACGCTGGTTTTTTGGTGTGTGGAAATGACCAATGAAGAGATTTCTCATAAGGACTCTGGAAATGGAGGAGGACACGGCTGACACCATATGGAGTGTCCCCAGACAGTAAACACAAACATTTGATTGCACTCACACAATTAAATATTTAATTATAAAAAGAATGAGCAATAAAACATTTTAAAGGGGCTTATAAGAAGACAGAGGCAACCCCTGTTGGGAATATCTAAAACAACTCACAGTGTTACCCATATCGCCTTCTTCGACCCAGTGGCCACACTGAGGAGGTGCCTCATTCACAATTCTCGCTGCCTGCCAGTGCTCAGGTTCCCCTGGAGCAGAGCCTTAAACAGCTGTTTTTGTGTTTCATCACTGTATTTCCCTACTCACTTGTATTAAAAATTTGCTGATACTTAAATTTTAAAAATATTCATTAAGAGTATCTGCATGTATACCTAGGTTCAGACCCAAGACACTTGAGCAAGATATCTTCATGTATAGACAATAAAGGGAAAAAAATAGTAAAAATAAATTTAGTACATTATTCTGCTGACCTCCACTAAAACTACTCACATATCTCATTATATATGAAAAAGTTTCTTCTAAATTTAATCACATCTAAACATCTGCATGTAGAAGCTATTTAATCATAAAAACCACCATCTCTACAAAATACAAAAAAGTTAAGAAGTAGAATCATACTTGTCAACTTTCCCTTCTGTGCTGTTTACTAAGTTCATCACTTTCTTTTGTGCATCATCCAACATTTCTTGTCGGAGCTCATCTGTTTTAAAACAAGCAAAGACAAATAAAGACAGCTGTTAACCGACAGACGTAGCTGGACGAACAGAGGGTAATTAGACTTATGACATCATTACTGTGAACTATGAAGGTATGGCCTATTCTAACTGAAAATATTTAATTACTTTTATGCCTTCTTTGGTTTAAGCTCTAATACAGAAATTATCTAGAAGCCAAGGCAGGCATTATTCCCATAATTTACCCCAGTAAGGTAATCGATTCCTCAACAGAGTATTTTTAAAAGGCTTCCACCTTCTTTTAAAACTTAACAGTGAGTGTGACTGGGATGGTGCATTGTCTTGCGTGGAGTAATGTAAAAGGGATTCAAACCCTTGATCTGAACTACAAAGAGGGGAGATAATGCTGGATACTTCTACTCCCCGACTGACAGCAGGAATTCGTGACATCACCAGGGAATCATCAACTTCGAAATTTCAAAACAATGGAGAAGACTCAAGAAAATTATTTAAAAGTATAAGATAGAAAATGATATCACAGAGTTTTATTGGATCATTGAACAGAACTGTTTGCAGTATCATTGGTGGAATGTCCACTCTACAAGCTTTAATTTTGTGACTTGAACAATTATTTCTAAGATGGCAATATGTAATCCATTAACTAGTGATTTCCTACTGCGCATTTTTTTATTCTGTAAATCTGTATAACTTGTACCCCTTCACTGTTTTTTTTTCTTTCTTTTCTTTTCTCCTTAAATAAAAATTAAAAAAAAAAAAAAAAAAAGAAAATATCCGAAGAATTCTTCTAGAACCCTGCAGCTACTTATTTCAGTTACCAGGTAAGCAAGTGAGAAGAAAACTTTCATAGGCATTTAGTCACTGGCTGAAAGTTCCAGAAGACAAACTACAGATTATCATTGAAGTGACAAACGTTGCATAATGCCAGTTTACTCATTGATGATATCGAGGACAATTCAAAACTCCGACATGGCTTTCCCGTAGCACATATAGCATCTATGGAATTCCATCTGTCATCAATTCTGCCAGTTAGGTACATTTCCTTGGCTTGGAGAAAGTTTTAACACTTGATCACTCAGATGCAGTGAAGCATTTTACCTGTCAGCTTTTGGAACTCCACCAGGGACAAGGCCTAGATATTACTGGAGGGATAATTACATGTGCCCCACTGAAGCAGAATATAAAGCCATGGTGCTGTGAAGAAGGTGGACTGTCTGGATTAGCAGTAGGTCTCATAGAGTTGTTCTCTGACTACAAAGAAGATTTAAAACCACTGCTTAATACATTTGGGCTCTTTTTCCAAATTAGAGATGGTTATGCCAACCTGCGCTCCAAAAAATACAGTGAAAATAAAAGTTTTGTGAAGATCTGACAGAAGGGAAGTTCTCATTCCCTACAATTCATGCTATTCGGTCAAAGCCTGAAAGCACCAAGGTACAGAACATCTTGCATCAGAGAACAAAAAACATAGATATTAAAAAATACTGTTCCCAGTATCTTGAGGATGTAATAGAATACTAATACTAATGTGGCCAAAAAGCCCTACAACAAAATGAAACAAAAACCCTGACAATCACACGTGGCTCACAGTGTTCTTGCATGGGACAGAGCCTTCTTAGAACATATTGGAGATATAACACAGTACTGGCACTCTCTCGCTCTCTCTGTCTCCCTCTCTCTCTCTCTCTCTCTTTTTTTGAGACAAGTTTTGCTACACAGTTCAGACTAGCCTTGAACTCACTTTGTAGCTCAGGCTGGCCTCAAACTTTCAGAGATTCTACTGCCTCAGCCTCCCAAGTGCTGGGATTACAGGTGTGTGCCACCACATCCAGCTACCTCATTTTTAAAAAAGGAAAAGAACAGCAACAACAAAAAAGAGAAGCGGTACGTGATGTCCTGTATCTATAGTCCCAGATACTCAGTGGAGCTGAGACAGGCAGATCACTCGAGCCCAGGATATGAAGCCCAACCTAAACAACACAGGGAGACTCCCTCTCAAAAAAACAACTCCGAATGATAGACACTTTCTAAATAAAATTCACAAAGCAGGGAGTAGATTATGAGGCAGTAAATTAAATTACAAATTGGTCTTTGTATCTCCAGTGCTGACTGCACTGCTTGCTAAAAAGCAGATAAATAGTGGCTATTTGATAATTAATGAAAGAGCGATTGATTCTGTCTAGGAAGGAAGAATACTGGGAGATGACAAGAATAAATGAATTATGTTCTGAATTATCTATAAAGGAATGAAAGTACACAAAACATTAACTGAAAACATTCTCGCCAGTATACAACTTGCTTTATACTTAGAGAAACTCATTTTTAAAAACTCCAATCTCTAAAGTATAGTTCAGTTTAGATAATTATATTACACAAACATTTGAAATGTGACCATTGAGGCCAGGTATGGTGATGCATGCCTGTAATCCTAGCACTCAGCAGGTTGAGGCAGGAAGTCACTATGAGTTTGAGGCTGTGTTGGGCTACACAGTTCGAGTCCAGCCTGAAGATACTATCTTAAAAAAAAAGGAAAAAGTTGGAGAGTTTAATTATTTCCCTAACTGGTATATAGTTTTTTCTTAATTTGAATTTTGGCACTGTCTATTAAACCTAGTTGTTTAATCACAGATAACTTTTAAACACTTATGGCAACTCGGAAAGCTACATCTGGTACTTACATATTTTCTCTAAAATCATCATGTTTGTCAAAAACATCTATAAGGACATCCCTCCGAAGGATGAGTATGAAAGCATCAGAGAATGTACTTGGCCTATATTCTACAGGACACTGTATGTTTCCTTGTATAAAACATGTTTTGAAAAACAGAATGTCTTTATCTAAAATAAAAATTCTAACATTTAGCACCATGAAGGTAGTTCTACGAAAAGCACTTTGAATTTCCTCTATATTTGTAGTTGAAACAGTAATTTCTAAAAGAAAAAATATAATGATGCTTTTTGAAATGAGAAGCCAGTCAAAAGGTTTTTTATATTATCAAGAGTATAGCTTTGAGAAAATAAAGTGACACTCTTTTAGAGATGTAAATCAGTATAAGGACTAGGTAATGTAAGAAAACAGACTGTTAGGAAAAGCTAAAAAAAGCAAGAATAATTTAAAGACATAACAACCAACTTTCCTTTCTTCTTGTCTGTGTAACACTGGCCCCTTGCCTGCCTTTTCAAATACCAAATATACAGGCTTAATTAGGCCAAGCCTTTTCTGTATTGACACTGACTCCACAAAATACACCCAAAATTCCTATACATTGATGATAAATATTAATTATCACTTTTTATATGAAAGGAATATAGAATCTTTTATTCTTTCCAACATCTACTGAGAATGGCTCAGGTATATATCTAGAAGGGACTGTGGCCTTAAGATATTACAGCACATGCCTAGATACATCAAACTCTGGGAGGCTGAAACAGAGGATCATAAGTTTGAGCCAGGACTGCATAACTTAGTAACCTTGTGAGACCCTGTCTCAATAAATAAATAAATGAAATGAAATGAAATGAAAAGGCCTGGAGATGTAGCTCACACTCTAGTACAAAAAATAAAGAAGAAAAGAAAGGAGACTCACAGTAGCATAATGTACAGCATTGAGTTATCAGAGGCCAAAGAGTTAACCCACAGCCCACCTTTCTCATTTACCCTTTAGTGTAACCCCACCCTAAGATAAGAAATCTTCAGTGAACCCTTAGGTGTGCAGTGTGTTCCTTCTGGGCTGGCCCTATGTCTTCTAAATAATGCTGTGGTTGTGCTGGCCTTGGATCTAACTAGATTGCTTTCTCCTGAAGTACTGTCTACTGGTAAAGGCAGCCATTTCAACAAGGAGGCTCCGAGCAGAGCGGTTACTAACATGTCTTCAAACGAGATAGAAATACCAACAACAAAAGACTAGTCAGACGATAAATGTTTTCCTGATGGGAACACAGTAATGTGGAAAGATCATGAGCTTTGGCCATGGGCACAGAGATCAGACTACAAGTCTCAGTTTCTTTAACCTAAAAAATCGAAAGGACCTTGTACCATTTTGGCATTGTTTATAAATGGTAAATCAAACTACACAACAGAATAATACAATGCAGACTGAGTAACATAATACAGTCTTTTACACCAAGAGTCAGTAAGAGATACTCAGTTTCCTGGCTTCCTTGCTGCTCGTCTCCAGGTCCCCTCTAGATTTGGAGTTCCTAAGCTGGTCAGCTCTTACAAAGGATTTTCAGTGGACAGTCAGTCATGTGCCTCAGAGTAAGTTATTTTTAGGACAATTACCTTACATCTTATAATAATTATTACTTGTATTCTAAAATCTCCCGTTTCCTGTCTTCCGCTGGGTTTAGGTGCTGGCCTTCCCCTGGGCCTCCAGGCCTCAGTGGCTCTTAGCTAGCTGCCTCCTTCGGGTCCACGCCAATGTTCTCGGTTGAACAGTATCTCTGATGTTTCACTTCCTCTTTTTGCCTATTTTTAACTTCTGTTTTATGTTGGGTGGAATGTGTTTCTAATTCCTTAAATATGTGTCTTGTCTTCGTTGTGTCAACATAAGACACCTAAAGTTGATGAACTTCTAGGTTCCACAAAGAACTTTTCAGTTATCTTGAGTGGCTTCATAAATCTGACATTAAGTGAGGATGTGCCACCTCTGTCAGCAGGTAGATTCAACAAAGCCCCATGTTAATCTAAGCTCCCTGTTAATCTAAAGTCTCACTGATAATCTGAAACACAGAGCTCGCCTTAGGGAATGGATAGGGCCTATGCGATAAACTACAAGCATGGGGGAAAACAAGGAACAAAGACAAACATGATCAGTGTCTGCATGTAAAGCCCCATCTATAATCATAAAAACCTACTTATGTAAAACAGGTAGCCAGGTTAAGTTTTAGGGTCTCCCAGATCATATTAAAGTCTCTAAAAATAAAGGCTTTCAGTGGTAGGAATGGTGATGCTTAAAAGGCTGATGGCAAGAAAAGCATGTGGAGTATTTTATATTAATATATTTATAAGTACTTATTGTGGAAATGTGTACTCGGATAAAACCATGTGGCTACAGCAACCCCTTTATAGTTGAGGGTATATAAGTTTTGTGTGTATGTGGTTTCCTGTATTTAGTATTGCCTTTATTTAAAATAAGGATTCAAATTGCATTTAAAGAAATACTGCTTTAGAAACTGAACTTCTTGGTGCTGCTTATAAGTATTATCTATAAAGCAGTATTAGGAAAATATATTGATACAAAGAATATGAAATTTAAAAAGTTTTTTAAAACCTAGTTATATGCAGACACTTTGCTTCACAAAGTTACTCCCTTTTACTTGAGAATACTGTCCTAACAAATCAGGTAGGATGTGCAGGAACAGATAGGGGAGAAGCCATAATCATAAAAAGGCAGATCAGTCAAATCAACTTGGTTGGTTGTCAACAGAGTAACAAGAAACAAAACAGCATTTTTCTCAACATCCAAGAGAAGTAAGTCCATAGTCACAGCCACCTTAATCTGGTTTCATAAGGATCAGACAAAATTTGAAGTAACTCCATATAGAAGATATAAATGGAAGCCACGCACCAATGGTCCCCCTCAGCTGTGCCAAACCAAGGCAGAAGGTGCACCTGAGTCAGAGCACTGCGGGGGAGAAGAAAGGGAAAACCTACTTTGTTTTTTAAGTTCTTCAATTTGTTCTTCCTTTACATCCAACTGTTCTGTAAGTCTTGATGCTGAATCCAAAGCAGCATTTGCTTCATCCAAATGCTCCTGAGGGGAAAATGTGTATTAAAAAGCAGTATGCAAAAACCCTGCCGCAGCCACGCAGCTGCGGAACACATCAGAATCACCCTTTCCATCTTAGCTAATGAAACCGCACGTCTACGACCTTGGAAAAGTTCATGCAACTAAGTAAGTATCAAAGATACAGCCCATACTCTTGTGTATGTATTTCACAGTGTAATACTGCCTTATTTAGAGAAACTAAAGAGAAGATTTTACTAGAAGACAACATGGTGACAGCAGTAAAAGTGACAAGAAGATATAAAAAACAATGATAGAAAAGTCCCCAACAACTAGAACAACAAATGTTTTTGCTCTTCTCAAATTTCACAAGCCATGACTCTCATTTGAACATTTCTGTCCTGCGTTCAGGACAGCTGAATCTATTCTTATGTGAAAACCTCTTTGCACACACTGTATGTTTTCCTAAGCTGTCTGCCATGTCAATTTGTAGGTCACTTGTACTTTGTCACCTGTGCTATGCAAATACTGCTCATGAGCACTGCCAGCTTTCTGATGATTACCTGTTGCCATTTAAACATGTTTAGTTATACATGCTAGTTTGCTCTTTCGGCTTCTTGAGTTTAGCACTGGTTAGGATCTTCCTTGTCCCAACCATACTGTAGTCTTTAGATTTCATTGCAAGACATTTTGTTTCTCTAAAATTCAATCTTTAATGTAATATTGTTCAATGGGTATACTTTGAACAATTGGTAATCTCCTAAATGTTAAAAGAATCATTACTCACTGCAATAATCAAAAATATACCTACATATCTAACACCACTCCCAGCTGAGAATCACAGTTTAATGCAGGTAGACACTTTGGTACATGGCATAAGATGCAGCCCAATTTTATTTTTTCCATATGAATAGTTTCCAATATCATTTACTAGATAAGCCATCTTTTTCCTCATTAAATTAAAACTGGCTTAATCAGGATTTAGTTTAAAATTTTTAAATATATCATAGATCTTAATTATAGTTTCATTTTAATATCTTGCAGGTAAGTGCCTCCTTACACTTACATTTGTAACAATTTTCTTAGCTACTCTGGAGATTTTTACCCAGGTAATTTCAGAGTGAGAGCTTTTTTGGTGTGTTATCTTGGATAGACTACAGTCCTCAGCTATTCAAACAGAATCTATATACTGCTTTCAAGCTATCTTTGCAATGGTACTCAATATTCTTAATCACTTAGGTTAAAAAAAAAAAATTACCTTAAAGAATTCAAGGGCCTGAACCAGTTAGCAATTCATCAAAGCAGGGCTTTTGCTTCCCCAAAAAAGATTAAAAAAAAAATCTTTCTGTGGACAGCAGCTTTGACCTGTGCCCTTGGAGTCCATCCTGCCTTTGACTTCCCTCACTGCTGAGGACAGCAGTCTGGTGTAGGCCTGGGTTGGAGCCCTGATTGTGAGCCTTACAAACCCCAGACTGACTTAGACAGCCACTGCCACCGTGTGGCCAGTTCCTTAAAATAAAACACACATGGGTGCATCCAGCTATTTGTATACACATGCACACAGGGACACATGCTAACGATACTGGCTGTGGTCCTAGGGGCTGAAACCTTCCTGATACACAGAGAGACTAAAACCAAAAATATTTAAATGAAAATATCCCAAATCCATAAAATAAAAGTTACTGTAAAGAAAATGTTACATAAACTTTAAATCATTTGACAGACAAGACACTCAGGGACCACTGGAAACAGTGAAAGTGTTGAGTAAATTTATCTTCTCTTTAAGTGTATTAATAAACTGACAAGCATACATATTCACTAAACAAAGACCTCATTAGTAACCAGGGAAATGCGAGTTACAGCTACTAGAAGAAAGTCCTCCTGTACCTAAATGAGTCCCCCAGAGCTCACAAGTTGGAAACTTCACCCCAGTGTGCTGATGACTGGGGACAGAGCCCTGGGATCACTGCCCTCATGAACAGATCAGTGCCACTGCTGTGGGAAGGTTTCTCCATAAAGAGACAAGTTCAGTCACATCTTGCTTTTTCTCTGTGGCCCTCTCTTTGCCTTCCTGCCATGGGATGCTGCAGCAAGAACACCCATATCAGACACTGCTTCCTTAATCTTGGGCTATCCAGAGCCCAGAAGTGTTAGCCAGTACCTTCCTTTCCATTGCAAATCTCCCCGTGTGGGGTCCTCTGTAACAGCAGCACAGAACTCACTAAGACACTTCCCACCCAACAGATTGGCAAAAATAGAAAAAGTTGTCCATACATACGTACCCTATAACTCAGCAATCAGAATACACACCTGAAAGAAATTCTTGTCCGTATGTATGAAGAGATATAAATAAGGAAGTTTGTAACCATGCTGTTTGCACAGATATGTAAAATGACCTTCATCAGTAAAATGGGCGGTACAATGTTGGTTTCTATATGAAGTGGTAGGAAGGCATGAGATGTGGAAGGATACATAAGATACTTCAAAGGATGGCACTATTATACAAGGTGAATATGTAGGCATTTGCGAAACTGCTGTTTTTATATTTATTCTTATTAAAAATTATTTTCAGTCACTGAATACTTAAAAATTTTTAAACTCTTTTAGAAAATAAGTGCTAGGACTACAGATATGCGCCACCATGCTCTGCCATTCTTTTTTTTTTTTTTTTTTTTTCTTGTCTTTTTCCTTTTTATCAGTACCAGGAATCGAACTCACGACTGCTGCCTGCTTGCAAGGCAGGCGCTTATGCCGCTGAGCTAAATCCCCAGCCCCCTGCTCTGCCATTCTTTAGTATTTTGCTCCCTGTTCTGCCCAGCAGAGGGCTAGATACGGTGGAGCCATTCAAACAATATGTAAAGCAATGACTGAATAATAAAATGTCTAAGAGGAAAATGTCAGCTCACCTGTAAAGACAACACCTTTCCTTCTAGACTTTCCGCCTTTTTCTTCCATTCAGCTATAAGTTGTTTTTGCTTTTCTAACTCAGCAGAATACATAGCTTTTTCCTCTAAAAAGAAAGTTACATTAATATTTTGAAATTGTATGACAAAATTAGAACGCTAAACCACTTGGTATTTTAATAATTCAACAACAAAGACCAAGCCTCTCAAAAAGGCAATTATACCCTGCCCGCGCTAAGCGCAACGGGAGTGGAGCTCGCGCCCGCTCTCCTAACCCTCCTCCGCGTCCCCAGGCGGCGGGCTCCTCCTCCCCGCCCGCCCTCCGCTGCTCCACGCAACGCTTCCGCTGTGGCGACGCCTCCGGCAGGGCTGCACACTGCCTCGCACGCACACGTACTCTCGCAATGATTGTATTTAAAATCCAAAATTTCGACCCTGAGAGTAACCCTGAAGGGGCACACGAGTACGAACACAAAGTTTTGCTTGGATACAAAGCCAAAAGCCTGCCAGTGACTTCATCATCCGCACATCCTCTGTGCAACTAGCAGCTGGTCCACCGGCAGTTCTTACTGAGCGTGTGCACAAACGAATGGATGCGCAGAGGGTGCATGACCTGAGGACGACAAGGCTAAGCGTGGAGTGCAGTGTGAAAACGCGCGTTGGGTTCTCAGGGCAAACCTGCTCTGATCATTGTTTCTGTGTCCTCCAAGATGTAATTAGGACTGACTCCAAAATGTAGGTCAGTATGCCCTGGGGTGCGGGTCTATAATCCTGACTCCTCAGGAGGCTGAGACAGGAGGATCACAAGTTTCAGGCCTGCCTGGGCAACTGTCCTGAGACCCTGCCTCAAAATAAAATAAACGGGTGTAGTACCCTGAACTACACCCCCATGTACACACACGTACACACACATACACATTCATACATGTACATAGGTTCACGCACATATATGTATACACATACATACATGTACACATGTGTGCTCTCCTTGGGTTCAAGCCCTAATACCACTACCAAAAAAAAAAAAAAATCAAAGTACAGATGAATAGCTAACAATTTAATGAATTTTATTACCAATAAAGACTCTGAAGGGGATTCAACTTTCAAAGAAATCAGTATTTTCTGTGAGCACCTCACTTTCCTTTGCATTTCCCCATCATTTGATCATCGTTTTTCATCATCACCTCACAATTGCCCAGTTTCTGTCTAATAGTTTATAATCTCCAATCTTAGATGTAAAAGGAGTCTAAATTAATTTGTTAACGGCTATTTACCTTTCCCTCCTATAAGTGAGGAACCTGTCAAAGACTTCCTTATACCTAATTTCTTTCTTTTTTTTTTTTTTTGTACCAGGGATCGAACTCATGACCTTGCGCTTGCCAGACAGGCGCTTATGCCGCTGAGCTAAATCCTCAGCTCTTCTACCTAATTTCAATCAGGATTGTGAGACACACAATTACCAGCTACTATGATTGTCTTCACTGAAAGAACCCTACCACTTACCTTGCTGGAAGTGCTCTAGAACCATCTGCAGGTTGGCTAACGACAGAGCATACTGCTTTACTTGCTCCTGAGAGACCGACAGCTGCAGTGCAGTTTCATCCCTCTGCTTGGAGACCATGTTCAACTGCTCCTGCAGTGACTCTACCTGCACATTGGCTTGATGACTTAAAAAGAAAAAGTCAAATTCAAACTGCTTCTATCTATTAAAATACTTTTACAAGATCACTTCTCTTGCATCTTACTGCATTAAATTCAAGTTTAAGCTAGATTTTAAACTCAAGGCAATCCTCCTGTCAGGCTCCAAAGTGCTCAGATTACAGGTGTGCACCACCACACCTAGCTAGAGATACTGTTAAAAGTTGAAAACATCTTCACTATTCCCCACATTTCTTTTTAAGATGGCAAAATACAACTTAAAATTCATAGCTTAACCATTTTCAGGCAGCCATGTCAGAAGCACTTAGCACATTCACAATGCTGCACATCCTTAAGACCATTCATCTCTAGGGCCTTTCTCACATTGAAACACCATCTCTAGTGTGTAACGATGCCCCCTTGCCCTGGCAACTAGTATTCAACTGTCTGCCCCTACTGATTTCACCTTCTTTGTATTTTACTGCATTAAATTCCAGTTAGACCTCAAAAACATGCAAACATTTCCTCTGATCTTTGTTGTTTCTTTAAATTCAATCATCTTTCCTATACAAGTAACTCTGAACTAATGCTAAACCTTTTAAAGCCAGGAATTAGGCTGACCAACATTAGCAGAGGAAATATTCACAAGCTCCAATATTCATGTACCTAGGTTAAAAGTCTTGGATATAATTTATCATAAAATTTTAAGTTGTAAGGGATCTTTGTGGTCATTTTACCAGCTTCCAGAATAATTAGGAATGGAGTCTATGACACCTCCTTGCTTTTGATACCTGTAATCATAGTGAATTTGCAACTTTCCAAAGGCTGCCCCACTGATGAACTGCTCTGCTTATCTTTTACTATCATATTTTTTTTTCCACCATGAAATACAAAAAACTCTCCCACTACTCCTAATAATTCAGAGACCTCAGAGAGATTTATTTATATAGCATTTACCAGGGTTTACGTCACTGGAATATACCCCTGATGCACTATAATGATGACATCCCAAACACTGCAAAGGTCTTCCTGGGTATTTAATATCCAGCTAAGTTCCTACTCAAGAGCAGCCTACTAACGTTCGCTGTGATCAATTCACTTTGAAGACACTTTACTCAAAAGCACTCTCTTCTGCAAAGAGCTGTAAATTGAGAAGAGAACCTGAGCTTTGCCCCCAAAGTGTCCCTGGGCTTCATCTAATATTGTTGGTTAGCAAATCGAAGCATGATTCAGGGATAAACTGACCTATGACAGTTCTCAAAAGGTTAACAGATTAGGTGTTAGTATTAAATAAGGGCTTAAAACATCACAATCTGCTTTCCTTACTTGTTCTCACAAAACAGAGTTTTACTGTAGTATCTCTAGTATATACTGTGGGAAGTATACAAATGAGAAGCATCATTCTTACACCCTGGAGAGCTTACATTTTACAGGACAGGAGACAGTATATAATAGGTCAATAATTATCTCTACCCTAAAGTAAAATGTAAGTGCTCTCTCAAGATATTATGCAAACCTAAAAGAAAGATACCACAATAGGGCTTGTTTATGGACACTAGGAATAGGGTACTAAATAAAGTACCTTTTGCAAAGAAAATGAAATTAGATGGATAGTGGGATTCACAGAAAAACTGTTAGGGACTGGGCCTGCTCCTCAGGTACAGAAAGGAGATGAAAAGAAAAGGGAGAAGAAAAGTATGAAAATAGTGCCTATAAGCAGCTGTGTGATACAGTCTGCCTGGAAATAAAGCCAGCTTGGAATGCAGCCTGGGATCAAATTATGGAAGACTGATTTTTAAAAAGAAGGGAATTACAAAGTCAGAGCTCTACTTAAGAAAGGTTATTAGCAAGGATAAATGAAAGGGATAGAGACCAGCAACTATTTTAATTAGAGAAAAATAAAGGCCTGAAAATTGCAAGGAAGAATCATGGTACATAATATGACAACCTAAGGATATTTAGCATTTCTGCCAAAATAAAGCATATATATGAATTATCAATGTTCTTTTGTTTTTTGTTTTGGAACTGAGAATTAAACTCAGGACCCTGTGCTTGCCAGGCAGACGCTATGCTGCTGAGCTATACCCTAGCCTCTATACTGTTTTACTTTTTATATCAAAAAATTTTTCATTTTGGGAGCTGGGGATTTAGCTCAGCGGCATAAACACCTGCCTTGCAAGCAGGCAATCGTGAGTTCGATCCCTGGTACCGATAAAAAGGAAAAAGACAAAAAAAAAAAAAAAAAATCTTCATTCTGAGTCAGAAAGTACAACATATCCTGCAAAGTGGTGAGAAGGACTCACCCTAGGTATCTAGCATCTCCTCAGCATCACACACAGAAAAAAACATACAAGATGTGCATATCATTAATACATTTTTCCAAAAAGTAATCTGGCAGTAAAGCCTCAGAAGTTTTAAAGTATCACTTGACCCAAAAGTTCTATTGCTAAAAATTTACACTAAGGGAATAATCTGTCCTCTACAAAAAAAAAATCTCACGACATCATGACAGCTCTCAGTGACTCTGAAAAGTTGAAACACTCTAATTGTTCAGGATTAAATAACCAGGTCAAAGAAATTATGTCAACATATTGTCAAGTGAAATAAATCAGACACATGTGTAAATATTGCATTATTTCTCTGATATGAGAAATTGGAAGTGTAAATAAGAACTAAAATGTGTAACAGATATTGAGATATAGGAAGAAAATGGTCAAATGGGAAGGGAAACTGGGGGAGCAGGAAAGGAAGGGAGGGAAAAGAAAAAATGAGAAAGCAAGGAAAATTGGAAACCACTTTTTAAAAGAAATCTTATTAAAAGAGAAAAAAAGCAAAACAGAAAAAAGTGTAGAAATAATACAGAATTTTTAAAAAACAGTAAGAAATCACTAGTTGATAAATAACATACTGGGAAATAGTTTTTGTAAATAAGAAGGGGAAGACAGGCTGAAGAGAGGAAAGGGGAATGGGGAAAAAGAAGAATCAAGATCTATCATGTACAGGCACAAATTCCCTATTGTGAATGTGATCACTATGTCTACCTACAATGTACCCATAAACTTAATTAAAAAGAAATTATGACAAATCCAAATAATGGTATGCTGTTTAGCCATATTATATTGCAGAATTATATGGCTTAATGTATGCTAATTCATAGTAAGTGACAGAAAATGGGTTACAAGAAACTATTAATACTATGATCTTATTTTTGCTTTTGAAAAGATATATAATGTACATATACAAGAATATCGCATAAAAAGGATTATCTTGGATGAATGAGGCTGTTTTATGTTGTTTTGGTTTGTAGGACTTTTCTGAAGTAAAAAGCATATTTTTTATAACAAAAAACTTTAAAAAACAAAAGTAAAATTCTTTGAGAAAAACAAAACTACAAAATGCTGTGTCTTGGTCGCTCAAAAGTTCTAATAAATCGAGAGTTAATCACTCATCCTCACCAAGGTTCTTACCTTGCTACTTTACTCCCCTCCCCTTTCGCACATACATACATAGTTCAACCTTAGATCATTTCATAAAAAATAAACCCTGTAGTTAAATTAGTTTTTTGGAAGCTGGACATAACTAGTAATCACATTCCTGGTGGCCTGAACCACCAGTGGCACATGCTTGAATGGCCCAGGCCATCCAATGGGACAGTCATGCATGAACCACTCGTGGTTCAGGTTTAGAACTACCCAGTAATGGGCTGGGGATTTAGCTCAGTGGCATAAGCGCCTGCCTTGCAAGCAGGCAGTCGTGAGTTCGATCCCCGGTACCAATAAAAAATGAAAAAGACAAAAAAAAAAAAAAAAAAGAACCATCCAGTAATGAGCAGCAAATTACAGCCCCACTGTGAATGTGTAAAATGAGCCAGAATTCAGGCTGTTCTCCTAAAAGGACAAGTGGCAATTATCAAGGACAGTGCTGAAGAGGCAGAGTTTCTATGCTGGATCTGCTTAAGAGTCACAGGACCAAGTAAGAGAATCCCACACAGTATGTGTTCCTGGATTCAGCCGTAGCTTTAAATCTCTTTACCCTTGATTCTTTCACTGAAAATGCAGAGAAAGATTGTTGTGAAACAACAAACACAAAAAAATGCTGACTGTGACACTCAAGATGTACTCAGTTAAAGTTAATGCAAAAATGGAAAAGTTACCTTGCATTTTCCATTGCATTAGAGGACGAAATTAGCTTTTCCTCCAGTACGGTAACTTTCTTCCTTAGTTTGGCCTCTCTGTCTTCTGCAGCCAAAGCTTCCCGGGTATAAGAATCTTCTGATTCTAAAAGATGGTTACGCAACCTCTCTAGCTCCTGATTTAACCGTAACTCTTTGTCACGTAAGTGCTGAACCTAGGTGGAACACATTTCTTTTATCTTTCTTCTACACAATGCTTCCTCGGCACTTCATCTCCCTGCCTTGCAAACCACTGTATTATCAAATCTTTTCCCATTATTGAAATGTATTAATTGTATACTAATAGCTCGTAAGATACATTTAAGCTAGGAACAAGTGCCCTGAAATAATCTTGAATATTTAGCTCAAAGTATTACTTTGTAGACCTGACTTGCTGTATGGGTAAAAAGACAATGGAATTATGCAAAAGTCCTGGCCTCTACTGTGACTATTCTTTCTGTAAATTGCACTATTATTTCATACAGTATGGGTGAGAACTTTTTCTTTTACAAGCAAAATGTTATGATTTTCACTTTTGAAAACAAATGAAAGGCAATCTAAAAAGCACAATCTTACTAAAGTACATCAGAGGACAAAAAATGAACAAAGAAATGAATTTGTTTTGATAGTCTTTCTAATTATCCTACTTAAAAGTTATTAAATTTACTGTTGGCCCACTGTCATTCCAAAGTGAATACATACCTCATTCTGTAGGGCATTGTTTTCCATTTGTTTCTGTTTCAGGGACAAGGTGACTTGGTCTCTCTCCAGTTGAAATGTAACTGTCTTCTCCTGCATTCCTTTAACTGTATTTAAAAGTTGATTTAACTCCCCAGTCTTGCCCTATTGGAAAGAAGTATCTTTTGCTTTAAAGTAAAATATTCTTTCTTAACAGTACAAAAAGGTATAGATTTTATTTATTAAGGTAATAGTTTAAAATATCTAAAAAGAAAAAATATATCTAAAAAGAGAAGCAATTCCAAGAAACAGAAAATATACTCAAAGTATTTATCAAGAAGGTTACAAAATCTTGAATACCATTCTTAGACCATAGGCTTCTCACAAAGAAAAAAGCAACATGAAATATTCAAATTTCCAAATAGTCTCAGGCTTTGATGTTCATGCAGTCCAGAGGTGAAGATACACCCTAAACCATGCCTTAGGACTCATCCCAAATATTCATTATACCATGATTTCTATTCAGAGGTGTGGTACCCAGAAACACTGATGCTGCATAGAGACCAGCAAGAGACAAGCTCACTCATTCTCCTCACCCTTGCTTGCTCTTTAAGTAGGAAAATGCTTCGTGGAAGTACCCAGACCACTAGAAAGTGACCAAGCAAAATTAAGACAAATCAAGACAATGAGGGCCCAAGACATGACTCTGGTTCTAAACAGTTGCTGGCTGTTTATCCAGCATTAGAAAAGTAAGGTGGTAGGCCTCGTGGCATTTCTTATCAGAGCAACTCTTCCGGTTCTGCTGTGGACTCTGCACAGTTCAAAGCCAATCCTGCCACCAGCCACAGTGCAGGCTCTCCCGTAGCAGAGCTCAGTCCTTCAATCTAATTCACAGCTCATTCCTGGAGCCCACAAGGAACCACTCAAATCTAACTGAAGTTACACAATGAACACCATGCCAGACAGCAAGCATGTGTGCTACTCCTGAAGCAGACTTTGAGAGATCAGCATCATCACTTCATTGCTTGCTATCTTCTAGAACTCGGCAGACCTCAAGTCCTACATGTGCAGCTGAACAGCATCATCTTTCTGTTAGACATAGCCTCTGAGCATCTGTGAGCCTGGCTGCAGGTAGCACAGCCTTTCTCTGCAGCAAATAGCTTGTGGAGCCACTCCTGCAGCGCAGATCACTGGCCGCGCAGATCACTGGCCACGCAGTCACAAGTTTTGATGCTGTGCCTGCCAATTGGAACTGTAGCTACAGGCTCCTGGCCAAAGGTGCTCCAAACTGCTTGCACACATTGAGATGGTCTCAGGTAAGGATGAGAGAAACCCTCAGGGAACAGGAAGCAATGCTGATCCAACCTGCTTTCAGTCCTTTCATGGCAATGAGGAAGCTCTGTCTCTCGCTCCGCTTTGGCAACAGGAATAAGTCTTCAAAGACTATAGCTCATGTTGCCTATGAGTTCCATTCCATCTTTTTTTCTTTTTGCAACCACTATACCACTGAGGCCTGGTCCCCTGGTTCCACACGACCATGTAGATGTCTGATTCACCACTCCCACTGATGAAGGCCTTGGTGCCACTGAGGACATAACAATCTCATTATCGTTCAGCAGAGATCACAAGAGATGCCATACCACTCCTACTTCCTGGTTCAGTGAGGCAGCAGGAAGCAAATTTCTCCTTGGTACAGAGCCCTGAACAAAATGTGTCTGTTCCTCAGCTGCAAAGCTATCACCCATCCAGGCACACATGTGGATGCTTCTGTACGCTGTGGTACTGGTACAGCCTATAGTCAAGGCTTCAAAGATGACAGTCCAAGGTGCCGAGGATATAGCTTAGTGACACAGTGCCTGCCTGGCAAGCACAAGGTCATGAGTGTGTTTCGCAGTCCAAAAAAAAAAAAAAAAAATTGGATATGAAAAGATGACAGTCCAGACTCAGCAGCATCTGTTTGGATGTATGCTACCTCAAAACCTAGCTGGGCTGCCTTCCGCATCTTTTCCACAGGGCTAGTTCCATTGATACAGAAAGCCCTGCACTGATGGCAGGCCTGGGCTTGGGCCCAGGGAGTGCTGTGCGAGCAGCCAAGGTGAGTGTTAAGGTGCCTTAACCCACACCACATCCCACATCGCTCCTGCTTCCCTACTGGTGGCCCTCAGGCCCCGTAGCACCAGCAAGGACCTATACCTGGGTGCCATGGGCTGCAGTGAAAATACATTTCTGTTTGTTTGCCTGTTTGTTTTTGAGACAGTCTCTCACTATGTAGTTCAGGCTGGCCTCGAACTCAGTATGTAGTCCAGACTGGCCTTGAACTTGCAGCAATCCTCTGCCTCAGCCTCCCAAATGCTGGGATTACAGGCGTGCGCCACCATGCCTAGTGTTAAAATATATTTTTAAAAAGACATTCTCTTCATTAAGTAATATATTTTAAAATACAGTTAACTCTATCAAAGTCACAGACACAAGGAAAGACTCTGACAATATCAATCTTGAGGAGCCTAAGGAGGGACATCTAAATATCATCTGGGACCCAAGAGGGTAGCAAGGAACAGGAAAATGACAGTTGGTGAAAGTTAAAGCATTTCAATAAAGGGTGAAATTTAGTAATAAATATACTATAATGACACAAGATGCTAAGAATAAGATAAACTGGGTATGAGGTATGTGAGCACTCTCTCCATAATCTGTGCAACTCTCCTATAAATATAAGTTATTTTAAAAGAAAAGCTTTATAAGAGTACTCATTTTCAGTACTGGGGGTTTGAACACAGGACCTCTGCACTAAGCCACATCTCTATCCCTTTTATTGAGACAGGGTCTCATTAAGTCACTGAGTTGCCAAGGCTGGTCTTGAAATTTTGATCCTCCTGCCTCAGTGTATCTCCATATCCTGGTATTAGAAATTTGCTTCTAATTTGATCTGACTTTGAAACAGGATCTCATTATATTGCTTAGGGTGGCTTTGAATTCACTATGTAGCAAAGGTTGGCTGCAAACTCATGGTGACCCTTCTGCCTCAGTCTTCTAAGTAATGGGATTATAGGTGTGCACTACCACACTTGGTAATAGAAATATATATATATATATATATATATATATATATATATATATATATAAATTTTGTCTTTGTCTTTGTTTGTTTGGCTACAAGGTTTCACTATGCAGTTCGGGCTGGCCTTGAACTCACTTTTTAGCTCAGGCTGACTTGGAATTCACAGTAATCCCCCAGCCTCACCCTCCCTCGAGTGCTGGGATTACAGAAATGCATCAGTATCACCACACCCAGCTAGAAGTATCTTGCCAAACAGTAATAAAAATGTATGCTGAATGCACTCCATATATTAACAAAGCAGAACAAGATGACCCTTCACTGCAAAAGTAAGACCAGGAGGATAACTTGTGACTAGGAATTCAGGGCCAACTTGGGCAAAGTGGTAAGACCCTAGTTTCTATTCTTTTCCGAGACAGTGTCTCACTATGTAGTTCAGACTGACCTTAAACTCACTATGTAGCCTAGGCTGGCCTTCTACCTCAGCCTCCTGAGTGCTGGGATTACAGGCATGCACCACCACGCCCAACTAAGAACCTAGTTCTTAAAAAAGAAAAAAAATGAATACACACACACACACACACACACACACACACACACACACACAATGCAGATAATGAACCCCTCAGGATAAATCAATGAAACTGAAAGAAGTGTATAGTATATTTATTACTAAATTTCACCCTTTATTGAAATGCTTTAACTTTCACCAACTGTCATTTTCCTGTTCCTTGCTACCCTCTTGGGTCCCAGATGATATTTAGATGTCCTTCCTTAGGCTCCTCAAGATTGAGAATTCAAAGCATACTCCTGGATAGGAAGTCAAATATTTTCCAAAGAGTTTTCAGTTAACTTTTTTCATATTACAAAGAAAGAACAAATGCTTGAGAAATTACATAGATTTGAAAATCACTTGAGAACACACACTTCTCCTTTAAAAAAAGATATTACTGATTATATAGATTATCTCTTATCCAAAGTGCTTGGGCCAAAAATATTTTCAATGTCAGATTTTTTTACACTTTCAAACATTTCATTAGACTTTATTGGTTGTCCATCCTAACCTGAAAGTCTAAAATCTATAATATCAGCATTCAAAATTTTTACATTTTGGAATGGGGATACTCAACCACTAAAGCATAAAGATATTCTTAAATTCTATGAAGAAAATTGAAGAAAATGTTTAGTTTATATGACTTTCAAGTAATATACTTAAGAACTGTACATCCTTTTACAAACTCCATTCAGAACATACCTGTTCTTTTTCTTTCAACAGCTGCTCAAAAGCAACAGCCTTCTCTTTCATTGAATGGCATTCAAATTCTTTTTCTCGAAGCATCATAGAAAACTTCATGTTAGTCTCTTGTAATGCCTGGTATTCAGTTTCTTTTGCCCTGGACGTTTCTACAATTTTTTCATTTTCTACTTTTAGTTTAGCAATTTCCATTTCTAGAATTAATACTCTCTCTTTTAGGTTTGTTACTGCCTGCCTCAAAAGCTCATTTTCATTCACTTTGTTAGTGAAATTTTCATTAGAAGAAAGTAACTGATCACTTTTGGCTTTGATTAAGAAATCTTTTTCCTTAAGTAAGTTCTGTAAAACCTCTTGTTTCTCTTTTAGCTGCTTAACTTCTGAATCAGTTCGTTCGTATTCTTTTCTTTCTTGCTCTGAGGTAGCTACAAGTGAATCAGACAATCTGTGATTATTTTCCTGGAGAGTTCTAATGGTTGCATCTTTTTCTTGCAGTGATTTTCTTAGCTTGTCTATCTCTAGTTGAAGCGTCTGAGAAGAATCGCTTGATACAGCAGATGTACTTGGTTTAAGTAAGCCAGAAGACAGATGGGGTGAAATGTTGTCAAGCTTCCCTAAAAGAAGATCCTTTGTACTGCAGAGCTGGCCGATGCTGTGCTGAACTTGCGCCAATTCCTGCCCAAAGTTTTTGAGTTTGGTTTCATTCTGCTCATAACTTTGGATCAGGCCAGTGTAGTCCACCTGTAACTTTGAGTTATTATCACTGTCAATCAAAACTTGCGCCTGAAGCTGGTGAAGTTCTTCCTGAAGCTGGGCTGACTCGTGCTGCATATTTTGTACTGTGGTCATCACTTGCTGCTTCCATTCTTCCATTTTCTTTACTTGCTGCTTTAATTTATCACGTTCCTGCAGGAGCTCCTCAAATTGGTTACTATTAACACCTCCTTCATTATCAGTGCCGGAAGTCTGTAAAACTGCCAATAAAGTCTGACATTTCTGACTTAGTGCATCTATTTCAATGTCTTTTTCTCGAATGATACGAGATAAATTCTGAACAGTTTCTCTAAACATATCTTGGCCACTGCTTTCAAATCTTGTGGACAGTTTCTTATTTTCATCTTGCAATTTAAGGAGGGCTGCTTCTTTGGCAGCAATGATATCTATCATTTTGTGATATTCACTTTTTAGATGGCTATTTTCCCTTGTCTTCTCATCTAGAACAGCAAATAGTTTTCCTTTTTCCACATCGTAGGCCTGTAACTGCTGCTGAAGATAAGCAATGTCCTGGGTATAGGCAGCTGAAGAAATCCTAGCATGTAGAGCCTGTATCTCCAAGTCTTTCTGCTGGATAATCTGGGTGAGTTTACCAACCTCATCTTTGGACAGCTGATCAATCTGTTTAGTTAAAGATATATTCTTTTCATTTAGAAGTTTAATCTCTAGCTCTCGTTCTTTTATTCCTTTCACTAATCTCTCAGTTTCAGCTTTAGATAAATCATGCTTTTCACTTCCATTTTCTATGGTAAGACTCTGAACTTTAGTATCTTGAAAAATATCAGAATTCTCTGTTTGAATATCCTGTCTTTCTTCATCTAACTGGGATTTTATTTGTTCAATTGTTTTTTGTAAGTTCTTAATTTCTTCATCTTTCTCTAAAAAAAGCTGGGTATGTGTGACATTCATCTGCTCATGTTGGTATTTAAACTCATCCATTTCCTTCTTCTGCTCCTGCAGAGACTGAAGTAGTTGCATCTTACTCTGGTTTTGATCTTCAATTATCTTTAGATGATGTTTAATTTCTTCTTCTAGATGGTTTTTGATGATATTCAGCTGAGACACCTCACATTCTAGTTCTGTGACACTTTCGAGGGTTTTAGGCTCAGCCACAGGTAGAGCTCGACTCTGCTGTTCTTTGAGTCGCTCCAGTTCTTCTTGCAGATGATTATTTTCTTCTTTCATAGATCCAAGACTTCTATCCTTTTCCTCTATGGTCTGCCTTAAAATTTCATTTTTTCTTAAGGCTTCAGAACATTTAGCTAATTCCTCCTGTAGCTTTGAACTCTCTTCTTTAAGTTTATCAATAAAAATATCTTTCTCATTTATGACTTGTGTCAGTTGCTTCTGTTTTTCTAAACTTGATGACAAAGCTTCCTTATTTTCTTTATGATCACTAGCCATTTGCTCAATATTCTTTTTAAGTCCTGCTATTTCAAAGTCTTTCTCTCGATGGAGGTTAAGTAGATGCTCACGTTCCAGTTGTAAGGCAGAGGCACTTGCATTTGACAGTTCCTCAACAGTTTGCTTATACTTGTTTGCTTCTTCCAAAAACTCTCTTTGTGCTTCTGCCTGTTCCTTTTCCCTTTTGAGTGTCTCTACAATAATGTTTCTTTCCTGAGAAATCTGTTTATTACTAGCGATAGATTCTTCCAACTGATGCCTGGTATCTTCACATTCTAAAACCAACCTTTCATTTTCCATTTTGAGATCAAAAACAACTTTCTTTAAATTTTCATTGACTTGTTTTGTTTCTGAAAGATTCTGACTTAAGTTTCTAACTTCAGTTTCCCTTTCTTTAAGTACGTCGTCCTTGATATGTCTGCTCGAGGCTTGATTAAGAGACTGAGTTAACTCACACCTGACTCTAGACAGTTCCTCTTCATTTTGTCTGATATGTTCCTGGAGTTGAAAATTCTCCTTCTGGATATTTACATTATTTTTCTGTGCTTTGCTTAATTGATCTACTAAATCTGTTATTTCGTCCTCAAGTTTTTTCTTGGTTAAATACAAATCATTTAAAACCAGTTCATTCTGAGTTAACTTTTCTTTCTGCAGGTCTAACTCTTGACTGATGTTCACTTTGTCCTCTTCTAGCTGATGAGCTCTCTTTATTTCATCATCTAGCTCGTGTTTCAGTTTCTTTATAATGCCATCACCTTCACTTTGTTGTTTTGATAGCTGATCTTTTATCAAAATCACATGCTGAAAGAAAAATTAATTAGCATGGTAATTTCACATTTTTTCATTTTAGCACTCAAAGATCATTTTGTAAATTTCATTCACAAGACTAATCCTCAGATATTTCTAATCTTTAAAAGTAACTTTCTATTGCAACATTACAAAATTACTTACAAATATAGCAAGTCCACCCAATCATTTTAGGAATAAGAATTTCAAGCCAAAGAAAATAAATAATTGATATTATATAATTTCAACTCTTAAACACTAGAGCAAGAATTACCAAACTAAAGCCTGTGGGCCCAAACAGGTCCCCTGGCTATTTTTGCAAATACAACTGTATTGAAACACAGCCAGACTCATTTGTTTACACTTCTCAGCTATAGAGTTGCTCAGCTGCAACTAAGATGATGTGGCCTGCAAAACAAAAACTACTGTACTATCTAGCACAAAGTGTGTTGTCTTGCTGACTGCAACATCAGTGAACAAAAATACTAATGAAATCACACAGTCAAGTTACACATAACATTTGTGCATACTAATCGCCATGCAGCCCACTGACTACGCTGTGCTGCCGTAGACTCACCACCCTGAATGCAGTATTACCTTTGTAGCTTCTTGGTTCTGTTTGTCTAATTCTTCTAACTCAGCTATCAGCATTGCCTTTTCACTGACACTCTCATTCAGTTCCTTTTCCTTTGTCTCCAACATAAATCGTAAGTTGTGCAATTCTGAATCCAAATTCAGGTCTTTCTCAGCTGTACTTTTAATTACTTCATATTCATTGCTCAGTTTTGAGAGTGACATCTGCAGTTCTTCCTTAAATGATCAAGGAAGAAAAAGAAACATCAATTGTCAGCTGAAAAGACACCAGAAGATTAAACACACACCAACAAATGAACTTCGGGTATCCATTCTAAATGGTCTGTACTGAAACATTAGTGAATAATACCCAAGTAATGATACATATGAAATACAACAAATCACAGTCTTCATGTTTGCTTGTACTTGCAGCTTCCAGTGAAAATATTTCTATAACCCGAGGTGTAACAATTGTCTGTTAACCTTCTAGCTCCAACTTCTTCATACAAGACACTTCCACTGGAGAGCGTGTCCTAGGCTACTCACACTGCTGGTGGCCTCTCCACACTCCCACCACACACACTTTTCAGGAGGCTCCAATCGCCCAGTTTTCATCACTTCCAGTCTAACATCCAATAACCAACCAGGAATAATTTAAACAAAAATGAAAAATCAATATTCATTCACTCTAGGGTTTATTTTTGCTAATTAGAAAATCAGAGGCTTTTCCCTCATTTAAGAAATTTGCCTTATTACTTACTTCTGTCAGAACATGAAAATTTCTCTTGATGTAAGAAACTGCCTTCCTCCCTTCCTTTAACTTCTGAGAACAGCTAAGCCTCCCAGTCTCAGAGCTGACATTCCAACAGGGACCTGTACACGCAGTATAGGGTCTACTTCTCAGTGTTTATATTTAATGGCTTGCTCCAAATTCCCACAAGTGGACAGTTTTCTGCGTTTTAACACTGTTTCAACATCTGTTATAATGTTGGTGATAAAGTATACATCACCATAAAGCCTTTCATTGACAAAGATTTTTAAAATTTAAAACTTTTATGTAATCCACTTCAAGAGTCTCAAATTTCTTCAAATAATCCAGTACGTTTGCTTAATAAAAATGTGTTCAATGAATGTATTTCTAGAATCTGTCATCTTGTGTTGTATGCATGGAACAAAGTCATCAAAGGAACCAGATCTATCTATCTCTCATCAACAAAAAGCAAAGATTTTTCTTTCCTGAGGAAACAGACTTTATGTGGCCCTTCTCTAGTCCCTCAGCTCAGGGAATAATTCCTTTTTGATCTGTATGATTGCCTCATTCATTCATTGCTACTGTTTTTTATCCTAAGCAGTTTATATCCATTGTTTGGTTTATTAGGAAACTGAAACTAAGATATATACAGTGCATGCCAATAAAAATGTCATCAGTAAAAACATAAAACACAATAAAAAAGATCAAGAAAAACTGTATTAGAACATCCACATTGGGCTGGGGATTTAGTTCAGTGGTGTAAGTGTCTGCTTGGCAAACGCGAGGTCTTAAATTCAATCCCAGGTACAAAAAAAAAAAAAAGAAAGAAAAGAAAATATGCATCACAATTTTCATTTCCTTTTAACTCATGAGTTTGTTCTGAAATACATTTGAAAGCTGGAAATAACCTTCTCTAAAGTTATCACTTCATTAAGGGAAACACAAAGGTTTTTCTCAAGAGGATCTTAAAAAAAAAAATATATATATATATATACTTTTGGCACTCTTAAGCAGAAAGCAGACCTATGACAAATGCAATTCAGAGAAGTTACAGGACTAATAATAAACATCAAAAGACAGGAGAAACAGCTATCAAAAATAGCTATAGAATCCAAAAATAACAGGGATGGAGGGAATGAGAAAGCTAAAAGAAACAAAATGCAATAAGTATATATATCAATTCCCTATGATGAATTTATTCACTAGGTATCACAAACACATTAATAAAAAAACAAAGAAAAAAAAGAATCCAAAAATAACCTGGAGTCAGGCATGGCAGCACACAATGTAATCCAGCAATAGAAGGCTTAGGCGGGAGGACAAGTTCGAGCTCAAGGCCAACCTGGGCTACAAAATGAGTTCAAAGCCGGCCTGAACTGCATAGTGAAACCCTGTCTGAAAAAGAGAAGAGGCAAAAGACCAAAAAAAAAAAAAAAAGCAAAAAAAATCATGGAAAGCTTGCGGGACCTACTAGATATATGCAGAAAGTTTTGCAAATTACAAAGTACAGCTAGGCGATTTAGATAAAGACCAGAATACAAAAGGAGTAGAATTGAAAGAGATACATATAAGATAGTAATAGAAAAATGACTGGGAAACATGGCCTTTAGTGGGCAAAAACAGTGGTGTCAAGTACCCCAGAACGTATAGGACACTACACAAAATTTAAGAATTTTGTCACTTAAATATTACCTATATACTCATATGGGAAGCTGTTGAAAATAAAAAATTAGGATATATAGCAGCAATATGCACAGTACACTGACATTTGTACTTCTTTAAAGTAATATATAAGTATAATCATAACAGTATTCACACAGTCTACAAAGACATACTAGAAATTGGTAACAGATTGTCTCAGGAAAAGAGATCAAGCAACAGGGACACAAAAGACATTCTACCTGAACCACTTTACATTCTTCTGGAGGTATGACTGAATATACCTATCAGCATTATTACACAAAAATCAAGAATCAAATTGAGTTGAAACAATGACTGCTAACTTAATACCAGTTTTTAATTGTCCCATATTCAAGCACCCGTCGTACACAAATTTATCCCAACCTAAAACACCACTGTAGAATCCCATTCCACCCTTTGCTGTCAGTACATACACATATACTCCATTCCTACCGTTATCTATCTGTATCCCTCACCAACAAGAAATTGCTACGTACCACGACAGATATATTTGGGCATGATAGCAGCATCTACACCCCAGACCTCCAGACCCACCTGTGTGTGCTGCTATACATGGGACTTCACAGGAACTACAACAGGGCTTTAGCTATCTTTTCTACTCACAGGAAAGATATGCGCCTCATAGCTTATCTGTACACGTATACTCTGGCCAATCTCTCATACTCTGAACCTTGACCGACAAGTGTCAATGAGATCAGCTTTGTCCTGGGGACTCTGTAACAACACCTTCCACTTTGATACAAACTAGCCCTTAGCTGTGAGATGTAACACAAACCCCATTTTAATTCTGTCCCCATTTTTATAGCACCCACCTTTTCTTGACTCAACAATGACTTTTCTGTTTCTAAGACTTCAACACGCATTCTAAGTTTCACATTGTCTTCAGCAAGATTATTATCCTGCAAATGTTAAAGCAACGTTTTCAGAAAAGAAATTTCCAGTTGAAAAAACAGCAGGCTAGCTATAGAACTGTGCATTTCTACTCAGTGTTTCTTCAGTGATACGCAAAAATTCGAATAGTGTGACATTGGACCATCTCGACCCAGACACTCATTTCAGACACACATATATATAGGATTAACCTATTTGAAAAACTACAAAAAATATAAAAGAACTAGCAATTGCTAGAAAAAGAAGCAAATCTCTGAATTCTATAAAGAAAGTAGAAACACATTCACTTTGGTATGGGACGTGTTTCCATTGTCCCTACAGATGCAATATTTGTCAAACTAATCTCAAGAAGGTATACATGTTTTTAAGTTATACAAGTTTTCAACATATATTGATTTTATAGTGCAAAAACAGTTTATGTTTGTTAATACTCAGCAAATAAGATCACTAAAATGAAAGTTCTTGGGGTAGGTTCACATGTGTTTTTAAGAAAAAACAAAAAATAATCACAGTAAATCAAAACACATTTTCCTAGTTAATCAATGCCAGAACCTTTCTTTTATAACTTGAGTTTACCTGGTTCAAACTACTCAGTTTCATTAATTCATTCTCAGCATCTGTAAAAACAGTAGATGAACCGACATTAAAATATAGAAAACCTTGATGTGTACTTGCTGTTTAAGTGCAACCCCATTAAAATCACGTATATTTCTAAGCACAATTGGCAAGAATTAATAGTTTTAAGAGAAATATATTTTGTCATTTTGTATTTCTGGTTTCAAAGAAATGATAATGCAAATGCCAGTTAAAAACCATGTTAAAATCCAACTCTGTAGAAGAGTGAGAACAAATTATAACCGAATGAGATTATTGCTTTAATAAAAATATAGATATATTTCAAAATGAGTTCATCAGCTTGGATGGCTGGAGGTACTATAAGGTCTAAGATTAGACAAGAAAACAAATTCTAAAAAGCAATGATTATATGTTTATACCACAACAATACAATAATCTCTCAGTTAACTAAAGTGATTTAGATATCAATCCATTACAGATAGATCCATAAATAGAAGGGGTTTTGGAAAAGGAACAGAATAAACTTAGCTGAAATAACTCATTTCACATTCCCTCAGGAAACAGTGACCACTTACCAATGAACCCGCTGTCAAAGAGCTTACAACTCGGAGAGGAAGAAAAACAAGACAAGACATGATGGCAACACAGTGCAGTCCAGCAAACACAAGGTACCATGAGAACAAAACGGCAAACATGGAGTCCAGACTGTGGCAGCAAGTGAAGCAGAGAAATGGCAGCACAGGTATCTTCCCGCAAAGGGAACACTGCACCCACACTGAGTCAATACAGCTTGCTAAAGGAACCATACGGCTATTCCCCAGAGAGAAGGCAGCCAGTACAATGGGGCAGAGCCAGGAGACAACACTGGCCTAAGGAAGTACACAGAGCTCAACATGGCCAAAGCCTCAGGATGGTAGAAGAATGAATACAAACTGAAGAGGCAGAGACGGACCAGGCATAAAGGATATTATTACATGTCTAACCGCATACACTTAAGACTTCTTGAAGCTCCCAGCAGGCCTCAACATAATAAGAGCAGGGGAGTGACCTGCTTGCTCGGTGTTTCAGAAAATTTATTCCGCCTGTAGAATATTTTCAAAAAATGGCTTGAAGAAGGAATCATAGAAAGAAGAGAATAAAAACAGCTAACACTTTTCTAATACTTGTTATGGGCCAGACATCATCCTAAAAAGAACTTAGCAATGAAAACATTGAGGCAGAGATATAAACTAAATCCCCAAAGCCAGCTCAGCTATTTGGTGACTGAGCTGAATTCCAGTCCAGTCTTGCTCTTAACTGCTGTCCTATTTTCCATTAAGAGATCTGCCACAGTTAACAAAAGAGCAATTATAACTGACTGAAGGATTCTGTGGTAACGGAAATGGAAGAGGGAAAGGGATACAAGAGTAGTTGTTTTTAAAGCAAATATATTTAAAGAAATACTCAACAGGATACGTACATTTGTTTTATAAAAGAGCAGAGTTACTAGAACTTAAGCCAAATGAGAAGCATGTCCAGAACCCACTGTACTGCCTTCCCTTGGCCCACATGGCAGCTCTAGGAGAGAAGCCCCTGTGAGAAACCGTGTCCCAGAAGACACAAATCCTGAAACATCACTCAAGGAGAGCCAAGCAACTTGCTCTGTGCCAACTCTGGTAGTCTGCCTTGAGAGACTAGTAAACCGTACTAGGCTGGGAAAGAGAGAAGGGAAGAGATTTTATTTTGAGACTTAGTCTGAAAATCCATATGATTTGTGGAGAGCAGGCCATTCAAACCAGACCATCCAGAAGCTCATGATAAACAACTGGATAGGAGATAAAGCTGTGGAGAGATCTCAAGTACACAAAATTCCCACAGAATGAATGAGTTCACAAAGGTTGGAATTTATACTGTAAGAGGACATAGTGCAAAATGCACAGCGAAACAGCTCCTATTATGTTTTCCTGGTGTGAATGAATACTGGAGTTTTGTCTACTTCCCTCAATACTTATTTTCTTAACCTCAGAATAATGGTAGAATAACTAAATATTCTGAACATGGAAAATGGTGGAAGACCTACTATAGACCTACTTATTGCTTAAGTCTTTGCTTTGATACAGGTGATCATTTCAAAAGGTAACCAATCCACTCTTAAAGATGAAATGTTGCATTCTCTACTGGGAGACTCCGGCTGGGCCCAGATGGGTACAGAAAGTATTCAATTCCATACAGAGTAAAGCAACAGACCCACACTTGCCCACAACAATGTCTATGGACATAAGTATTTCTCAGAAATCAACATGGCTTCTTTTTGTCTGTTTGTTTTTATATCTGGATGCAAGGTCTCACTATGCAGTTCAGGTTGGCCTTGAATTCACTATATAGTCAAGACTGGCCTCAACTCATCATGATCCCCTTCTTAAGCCTCTCCGGTGCTGCAATTACAGGTATCCGCCACTGTGCCCAGTTAAATCTACATGGTTTCTTACATCACTGACTTCCATATAAATACCTAAAGAATAAACAAGAGACGCTGAGAGACACCTAACCAATACTTAATCTTTTAGTAGAAAATTCGATTTGTGATCCACTAACTATGAACTGAATCCAAACCAAACAATACTAATCAAATTATAGTCATTTTTACAAATACTCCATTTCACGAAGTATTCAACAATTCAATTGTATGCCTCTTAAAACTCAGTGAAATACCAATCTGAAAAAAGTTCCAAATATTTTATACCAGACAGTACTTGTTGTGGTCTAAATACTTCTTCCGTGGGGGAACTCTGTGTAAGAACTCTTTCCTTTTCTTTTGCAGTATCACTTTGCTTCATGGCATAAGTCTTCAATTCCAGTTTCAAGTTTTCACACTGTTCAATTATTTGTCTCTTTTCCATAGTTAGCTGTTCTTGTTGTCTGCTCAAAATGTCTCTGTCATTTTCTGCAGAAGATAATTTTTTATTCATGTCTTTTATTTTGTCCTCAAGCTCTTCAATTTTTTTTGTAGATTCCACTTTTTCAGTTTGTAGAACCTGAATGGTTTTCTGTAATTCATACATCTTAGAGTTATCAGTTACTGAAACTCCTGAGCCACCTAGAACAAAAACATAAAGGATGTTGGGGCTGGGGATTTAGCTCAGCGGCATAAGTGCCTGCCTTGCAAGCAGGCAGCCGTGAGTTCAATCCCTGGTACCGATAAAAACGAAAAAGACAAAAAAAAAAAAACAAAAACATAAAGGATGTCAAATCTTAAGTACCAAGAACTAAATATCTCCCTGAATACAACTATCAGATTTAAGGGTTCAGAATTTGGAAAGTTTATAAAGAAACGTTAAATTGGTTAATGAAGTTGAACTAAGCATTTTTTTTTTTAACAGTCGCAAAGTTTTATTAAAGGTAAGAAAAGAAGTAGGCTCTGTATTGAGTCTGGGCCAAGTAACAGTAGGAAAACAAGTCCACCCTACAGAATGAGGGCAGGCAGAGAACACAGTGACCCAAGCACTTTCAAAGACATATTTAAATCAACTAATAAAAATCTATGTATCTGAATTTGAAAGTAAAAACAACTCTAATCCTTTATTACCAAACTATCCCCACTAAACCATGCAAACTCATCAATTTCTTTCTTGTTTGCAACAAGAGCAGGACTTTTCCATTTCAATCTTGAAAGTAGTAGTGACGATGGAAATTTCTGGCAAATGAGCAAAATTAGTCATTCCCTCATTATTTAGAACTTGGTCTACACCTACACCAATGTTCTGGTCTTAGAGAGATAAATTTGTCACTTAATTACATCATCAATTTTACGAAACTGAGAAGACTAACAACCTTGCTGTAACAGATTTTCAAGTTCTTCAATTCGTTCTTCATAGCTGCTTAATTCCTCTCGATGTCGATGACATATGTCCGTCAGCTTTTGTTGATGTGCATTCTGTAATACTGACATTTCATGTTGATGGTCATCAATTTCCTGGCTTCGGCTCTGTTTCAGTTCCTGAAAAATTAAGTTAACCACATTTATGGTAACAAATTTAGGTAACCTGTTTATTTCACCAAAAACTTACACTATTAAATTTAATTATCTGAAAAGAATTTAAATACAGTTCCCAAATTAAGACAATTCTGAACGAATTCACTTGTTCCTTACTCTTCAGAAATGGTTTTTCTAGCAGCCTCAGTGTTGCAAGACTGTACTCCCAGCACTGTGCATCGCTGGGGAAGAAGGATCACAAATTCAACTGGCAATGTAGTGATTTAGTAAGACCCTGACTAAAATAACGAAAGGGTTAGTAGGCTACAGCCCATTATGAAACTTTGAATTCAACCTCCAGTACCACACACACACAAATGTTTCTACTTTTAATGATAACACTGACAGGGAAATATTATAACAAAAGATGGGGGGATATCTTTTTCTCAGTCTCTATGTCTATGCCCTTGTCCTATTCCTAAAAACGTTATTCCGGCAATATCAGAAGGCAGTCTGTACGTATTGTGTAACTACCACTTTTCTCTTGCTCAGCCTTTCCTACTGTCAGTCTCAATGGAGCTCCCAACCTGTGGGCCACAATGCCTGGCTACCAAAATTGAGATGAGCCATGTATCTCCAGACCTCGACAGGAAACAGGATGAAAACTGCATCTCCTAAGTCTACTGACGGTGGCCGGTAGATTCCTCATGCTGGCACATGCCTGTGTTTCCTAACACCAGAATGCTTAATTCTTTCTTCAGTCCTATAGTCAGACACCCGGTCCTTCATGAAAAACTCCTCTGCTTTACTTAGCAGTAGATGGTTTTTGTTGCTTGCAACCAAGAATCCTACTTGATAACAGTTGCTATTTTCTGAAATGGCAAGTCAATTATTTAATAATGTGCCAGAACTAAGCTAAAAGCTCAAGACAGTCCCTACAAGGCAGCCATGATGATGTTTACTTTTGCTAAAGTAGCACAGCTGGTAGGTAAACAGTGTAGCCAGGATTAAGCCACGGTCTGACAGGGGGACTTACCAACATTAGTAGTATAATAATAGTAAATCCAAAAACTAAAGCTAAAAACAATGCATCTGATCATAATTTCAATAACATATGGAACTAAGATTCTTCTTAAAAGAAGCATGACAGAAACTAGCAAAATTCTACCAGTAAGGTAAAACAGTTACTACAGTGAATAATATTTATATTTTATCAATATTCTTTAACCCTAAAACTTGAAATGCTATTGGAATTTTTTTAATAAAGGTAATTTTATGAGGTACAATGGAGACATATTCTACCAAATGATTTTAGAGAGATATTTTAATTGATTGATTTATTTAAAATTTTCACAGTCCTGGGGAGTACTTTAGCACTGAGATATATCAGACTTATTTTATTTTGAGGTGAGGTCTTGCTAATTTGCCCAGGCTGATCTCAAACTCGCAATCCTTCTGCCCTGGCATCCCAAACAGCTGAGATTATAGTCATGGGACACCCAGCAAAATATTTTTATGTATCTTATTTCTCATAGAGAATAATCATGATTTAAAATAGTTAAAAACTGAGCATGAGAATGCATATAGTCTTTCATAGCTGAGACTTCTAAATTCAACCTATCTTTCATTTTAATATACAGATGTTTAGATACACAGCAATCATTGGCAATCAAAATTTGACTTACCTTAATAACATTTTGCAGTTTGCAGATTTCACTTTGATCAGAGCTGTAAGTTCCTTGTGTCTTATGGGTTAAAAAAGACAATTAGAAAGTAATTGCACCAATTTTCATGTTAAAAACTCACAAACATTAAAATCTACTTTTCAAAAACGGGATGTTTCTCAGATTCTCATTAAAGAATACCAAGCACTTTTTAAAGAAACCTAGTCCATTACAGAGTAATACACAATAAAAAAGATGACCTAGTCAAGAATTTGCTAATTGGAGAAATAACGTTGTATAAAATAAAGGCAGAGAAGAGGAGAACAGAGCTCCAGAGATCCAGCCATGGAGGGACTCAGGCAGCTTATTCGCCCGCCCTCTTGGTAAGCGTCTGCAGCTTGGGCCTGGAGAAGAACCATTACCTGTGAGCCTACTGCCACACGAGCTGAAAATCAAGCACCCTTCTCCCACCTGCCCGCTCCCCGCTTAGCTACTGGGGATAGATATTTCAACATCTCTGGGGAGGATGACCATATGCAGTAAAACAAATACGGGGATTTCCTTCTATCTGCTGTTTGAAGGCAAAGGTTGTTTTCACTGTTTTGTTATGTTTCTTTTGCTCTATTCAGTATTCTCAATTGGTTTTACAATGTTCTATTTTTGGTTTGATTTTACAACATGTAACTGACTGGACAGCTATTGTTAAGTTAAAGAGATACACCATAGTACTTATTACTACTATCCCAATATCCTACTGTGAAATCCTGTACCAATTTCACTGCATTGTCTCGATTGGCTTTGTTCTGTCTTGTGCTATTGCATTTTTACTACTTTCAAAATTAAAAAAAAAATACATGTTGAGACTCATGCATGTGTAGAATCTATAAACAGTTTATGAGAACTGATCTTATGACAACTGATGAAATGAACAGATACTTTGAAGAAAAGGAGACACTAAAATAGCCAGTGCTGATCCTGGTGTGTCATAATGTGAAACCCAGCGATAGTGTTATTCTTTGTTCAGAGTGATATTAACCTGCTTGGGTTTATTCAAAGTCAACATAATTGAAGATACGGGTAACTGCATATATGTTTAAGTGTATAGGATTGATAACCATATTTCTAAGTTTTTGTTGGATAGTTGAACAGAACTGATTGCAATCTCACTGTTTGAATCCCCACTTTATATGCTCCACTTTAGTATCTTAAACAACTACTTGTAAGAAGACAATCTGTAATCATCAACTAGTGATTTCTTACCGTTTATTTTTTCTTTGAAATTATGTATTATTTCTACCCGTTTTCTGTTTTTTTCAGTCTTTCTTTAAATTCAGTTTTAAAAAGAAGACACTACAGTACCCAGTGCTGATCACAGAGTGTCATGATGTGAAATTCAGCAATACTATTATTCTTTGTTCAGAATAATTTTAACCTGCTTTAGTTTGTTTAATCTAAACATAAATGAAGATACGGATAACTGCATGTATGTTTAAATGTATAGGATTGACAATCATGTTACTAAGTTTTTGTTGGACAGTTGATTAGAACTTTTTGCAGTCTCTCTGTTTCAATTCCCACTTTACATGTTCCATTTTTGTACCTTGAACAACTATTTGTAAAATGACAACATCAACTAGTGATTTCTTACTGTTTTTTTTTCTCTGAACGTATGTACTATTTCTACCTATTTTCTGTTTTGTTTAATTTTTCTTTAGATAAAAATTTAAAAAAAAAGATAAAGGCAGAAAAAGAGAATATTTTACTTATATTAACAAAATGTAAACAGGATGATAAGCAGTTTAAAGAAAATTTCTACAATAGGTTATCCAATATTAACACTGAAAAATTGTTTTTGAAATTATTTTGAAAAGGTCTCTATCTCTTCCTTAATATAGAATAATCTTTGGTTTGACAAGAAAATAAAAGGAATTTGGATTCTCTTCTTCTTCTTCTTCAGAGCTGTATGTTGTTCATTTATCCTTTAAAAATATTTTAACTGTCACCAAATAACTATGTATTAAGGGAATAATTAACATTATCATCTCAAATATTTATCACTTCTTTGTGGCAAGAACATCCAAAGTTCTTTCTTCTATTTTGAAGTACACACCATTATCAATGGTTACCTTATTGTATAAAAGACCAGAACTAATTTTATACCACTGACCAAACTGCCTAGCTCCTCTGTACTACACACCCACTCCTCTAAAAAGCACTCACTTAACATTATTAACAATTACTAGATAACACATTAATGAGTCAATGACCTGAAAGACAAAATATAGTACAATGGAAAGAACACAAGATTTGGAGTCAAAAAATATATATTTAGTGCCAGGCGTGGTGGCACATGCCTATAATCCCAGCACTAGGGAGGCTGAGGCAGGAGGGTCGTTGCAAGTTTGAGACCAGCCTGGGCTACAAAGTGAGCTCGAAGCCAGCCTGAACTACATAGTGAAATCGTTGTCTCAAAAAGAAAAAACAAAACAAAATGAAATGAAAGAAATGTACTTGACTCATAATTTTAATCACTAAGACAATGAGTATATTATTCTTGGCAATAACTAAAATAGAGGTAATGAATACTTTACATAGTTACTAAAAATAATATATATCTACATATATAAATAATTTTCATTGTGACTAGCTAGAAAATTAAGGCCCCTACAAAGTCCCAATTATGCTTTTTTCACCTTTACATTTCAATACAGGTCTGTCACAAACTAGGCACTCATGATGTGCTAAAGTGAAAATACAAAAATCCTGTATCTTCCCTTAGGATTTTAAGAGTAAAATCCAACCTTAGCAACTTTTCTTGAAATATGTGGCTCCTATGAGCAGATCACCTGGGAGTATTTGTTTGTTTGAATGCAGTTTCTAAGGTTCTAAAATAGACTCTGAAATCAAAATCTCTGAAGGTGGGACATGGAAACTACAATCCTGTCAAGTTCTCCAGGTCTCTTCCAATGAAGTGAAGAGTCACAGCTTTTTTGGTGACAAGCTGGACAGACACCCTCTGTCTATTTTGGACACTAGGAATGTCTAACAATGTTGGAGATAAGGAGGTAATTTTAACTGGTAAGATTTGTCCTTTCCATAAAATATATTCACAAAATGAGAGAAAGTATCTTACATATATACTTTTGCTTCTTTCTTGTTCTGATGAAGAAACCCAAATGAACAACGTACCAATTTATTCCAAGTCTCATGTCTACCAACAAATTCCAGAATACCACATAAAGAAATCTAATATGTATGAATAAAAATGTTCCTTGGAAGAAAGCTTAGAGCCCAAAATACAAAGTATTTAATTCCTAATGCATGCGAACCAACAAAAAATAGTTTAACACATTTTATAGTATCAGTCCCCAGATTTTCACTGTACACATCACTAACACTAACAAAACCGCAGCCCACATCCAGGGAAGCCGCATCACACACAGCACCTGGGAGCCTTGGTGTCCCCACCAGAGAAGACTCGGAGTTTCTAGGAGAAGAGGAGATGGCTAAAAACGACTTGGTAGCTTTAAATGTTTTTCAAAACGTTTCCTCAAACATTGTACAGAAAGGGAAACTGAAGCCGAGAGAAAGGCAACCCACAAAACCGTTTCACCACTGGCTGAATCGCAAGCGCAATGCAGGCTTCTATTTCCTGGTCTAGGAGCATATCCCATACCAAACACTCTACATGTAGCTTCCTGGATAGCACCCCTATTTTTACCTACGTCAAGTTTTTAAAACTCATCCAAATTGACCTACCTGGGCAACCCGCCTCCAGTGGCCAACCTCAGATTCAAGTCTTGAGACTTCATTGGACAATCTGTTTATTTCCTGTTGTGATGAAAGCAGGTCACCAAAGTCCATGTCATCAGCATACATGGCCGAAGCACCGTGATGGATCGCATAGCTGATGGAGGATGATGCAGTGGGTGCTGCTACCCCGCCGGCCCCTGCAGGCACTGCCTGAGCAGCTGGCTGCAGCTTCAGCAGCTCGTCCTGCAGTGCGCTCTGTCTTGCTTTAAGATGGCTGATCTCTACCTATATATTTATAATTTAGAGAAAAGACTTTAAAAAAAAATTGACCTCTTTATAGATCCCTAATATTAAATAGTACAATGATGTATCTAAGATTATCCAGCAACAATATGCTAGATAATATAATATGCTAGTTACTAAGTTAATCCATATCTTCCGTAACATCCTAACTTTAAGATATCCTAAAAAAAAAAAAAAAATACCACAGTTAAAGCACAAATGTTTCAAACAGTATAAAGATCAAGATTTCACTAATAAGTTAGCTAAAGCTTTAAAGTTCTCAGATTGGCTTTGCTCCTATAGTCTAAAAGGCAAGGTGGAGAAAACCATGAAGTACTGGGCTCTAAACTGCAGAAACAGAAAAACCACCCATTCAAAGAAACAGAGAACTTGTTTTTCCTGTTTTTAGAATCTTATTTCCTTTCTTTCTTTAGACATGATTTTTTCTTTCCTCTTTATTCTTCACTGGTTTACAGAGGCTTGGGGTATTTTTTTTTCTTTCCTACTTTTTTTTTTAACTCCAGCCATCTGTTAATCCTTTCTTAACCATTCTCCTTGTTCTTTGTTTTCTTTTTTTTTGTTGTTGTTTTGTTTTTTTCTGTTATCTTTTATTTCCCATTTAGAAATTAGATAAGTTTTTCTATCCTTAATCTAATTCTACAAATACCCTTCTACTCAATAAGATCCTTTGATTGGCCAGGCGTAGTGGCACAAGGTTTGTACCTTGTAATCCCAGCACTCAGGTGGCAGAGGCAGGAGGATTGCTGAGCTCGAGGCCAGTCTGGGCTGTAGTGACAGCCTCTCTCATTTCCTGTCCAGCTTCTCATCTCCTATTGTTTATTTTTCAAATTTTTCCTCTACTATTCTTCTGTTCCCAACCTCTAGATTTACCTATATATGAATTACCAAAGCTAAACCAAGAAGATAAAATTCTGAATATGCCAGGTATGGTGGTCATGTGTGTAATCCCAGCACTCAGAAGGCTGAGGCAGGAGGATTGTTATGAGTTGAAGGTCACCCTGGGGTATATAGTGAGTTCAAGATCAGCCTGAATTACATAATGAGATCGTGTCTCAACAAAAATACAAACAAAATATCCTGGATTCTCCAATATCAGACAATGAAATTGAAGGGAAAATATTATCAAGTAAAAAAAGCTCAGGTCCCAATAGATTCAAGAACTTTACAGAAGATCTAATGCCAACATTCCTCAAACTCTTTAACAAATTGAAAGGAAAGAAGCAGCACTTGGGAGACTGAGGCAGGAGGATCACCTAGAGCTGAGGCCTAGAATAGCAAAAGCAATCCTGGGCAATAAGAGCAAGGCAGGAGACATCACAAGCCCAGACTTCAAGTTATACTACAAATATTCCTCATTTAATGAGCTGTTTAACAACTGTTTAGACTTACAACACATCTTTTTTTGTGTGCATTTTTGTACATCTTGTTTACAGAGCCTCAGTGTCTTTTTTGTACAGTCTACCTTGTTTATGCAATATGCTAACTCTGCTGATCATACTGTATAGTACTGTAGTTTCATGTTTTACTGTACCTTACAATACTGCATTAAGAGTTATGCAAATAAAAGCAAAGTTATGGAGTTTTCTTTGACCATTTCTTTGTTCTGAATATGTATTATAACCTACATACTACATACAATTCCTCAGTTAGCAACCAATTCAGTTAGCAACCTAGGAGCAGGAATGGAACTTGGTCATTAAATAAGTAACTCAATGGATCAAAACAGAGCATGTAGAGCCAAGTCCAGGCATCGTCAGCTACCTTATTTTTCACAAGGGGGCCGAAAACTTACACTGGAGGAAAAATAGTTTCTCTAACAAACAGTGATGGGAAAACTCATTGTCTTCATAAAGATTGAACCTAAACCTATATCTCTTACCATGTATTATGTAAACTAAAATTAAAACTGATCAAAGATGTAAGTATTAAAACAGAAACCTACTGAAAGATAAAATAGACAAAGTCTTGAAAGCAAGACAAGGCAAGGACCTAGGCATAGACAAGGACTTTTTGAATAGAAGAAACCCAATGGTATGATCAAGAATCAACAAATGGGATCATAGCAAATTAAAAAGCTTCACAGCAAAAGAAGCAACCAACAGAGTACAGAGACAACCTCCAGAATGGAAAAAAATCTTGTCAGCCACTCCATAGAGGACTAATACATAGAATAAATATAGCACTCAAAAAAATCCACTCCTTTGTTTTGACTGATTTTCCTCTATTCTGTTATGCTAGATAGTACCAAGTTTGAAAGTCTAGGCAACAACTATGAAGACAATAAGATTCATTGTGACGCCCATTCTGGTTGACTATTATCTTCTTTTGAAGTCCTCTAATGTCTCCAATGTTTTGGTTTTATTGGTCTTATTCTTTACTGTTTTGTTCATTTTATTATAACTGATGATATAGGCAATTCTTCTTAAGATAGCAAGAGGCATTATAGTAACCATTGTTGATCACCTTATATTTTGTTTTTACATTATGTATTATGTCCATCCTTTTGATTTGACTGACTCTGTCCTGGTATGTCACATTTGGTTTTACTTTCTTCAAAAAAAAGTAGTAAGAACTGTGGGAGTAATAAAACCCAAAATGTGTAATTGTCATTGTACAAAAGACAGGAAAAGAAAGTTCTCTAAAAGATATAACTGCATATATATTTAAGTGTATAAGATAGATAACCATATTACTGAGTTTTGTTGGATTATTGAACAAAACTGTTTGCAGTCTCACTGTTTGAAAGTCCCCTCTATATGCTTTAATTTTGTAACTTCAACAACTATTTCTAAGATGACAATATGTAATTAACTAGCGATTTCCTACTGTTTATTTTTTCTGAAAGTCTGTATAACTTGTACCCTTTTTCTGTTTTTTTTTTCTTTTTTCTCCTTAAATTAAAAAAAAAAAAATTTAGATTCCTTGACAACAAACGACCACCCAAAAAAATGGGCAACTGAAATGAACAGCTTCTCAAAAGTACTACAAATGGTAAATAAGTACATGAAATGTTCAACATCACTGGTCACTAGAGAAATGCAAATTAAAATAACACTGAGATTCTATCTTACTCCAGAAAGAATGGCTATCATTAAGAAATCAAAAACTATTACTACTAGTGAGACTGCAGGGAAAATGGAACCCTTCTACACTGCTGGTGGGAATGTAAACTAGTACAGTCATTATGGGAGTCACCTGAAGACTGGTCAAGAATCTAAAACTAAAACTGAAACATTTGACCAGCACATTTCACAATAGCTAAATCTTGGAAGCAGCCTGTATATGCATCGCAGATGACTGAATAAAGGACATGTGGCATTTATTCACAATGCCATAATAAAGGATAAGTTGGAGCCATTTGTAGGAAAATGGATGTGTCTTGAGATCATAACGTTAAGTAACTCAAACACACAAGCTTAAATACTGGGTGGTTTCTTTTATATAAGAAACCCAAATTAAATAAAGAACAAAATAAGATATAGATAATAGGAAATTAAAGAATGTTTCCCAGAAGAGTTCTTCAATTATTAATCCAAACATTCCGTTTCTGCATTTTGTGATGTTTATAATATTTGACAGCTATTTAAAAATGTAGGGGCAAAGTCAGCACCTCCCAAGAATTTACCACACTGGGACTGAGAGGATCCAACAAGAAGCCAACCAGCCAGCCCTTCTGGTAAGCCATACAAGCCATGTGGCTTCTAGGAGAAAAGTCAGTGTCTCTCGTGAGCCTATCCCACCCCTATGTCTAGTCATCCTGTGTCTGTTCCCCTCCCCCCAACAAGCAACTCGCTGGTTTGGAGCAAAGGCTGAGTTGATAGCAATAAGGTACATAAAGCAACTGAATGCTTGCATTGTCTGGTTGATTTTGCAGACCTGGGGCCAGCAGTCTGAGCATCTCTTGGGATGATGACTATGCAATATAGCAAATACGGAGCATTTCCTTCTATATTGTCTTTGAAGTCATATATTATTCTCACTGTTATGCTTTATTCTGATAGTTTTGCTTTACTCAATATTCTGTTTTGATTGGTTTTATTCTGTCTTTGGTTTGATTTTTCTATACCTGATGGAATGGACAACTATTGTGAAGATAACAAGATATACTATGGTAGCTATTGTTGTTTTCCTAGTATCCTGATTTGAAGCTCTGTACCAATTTTGCTGCTTTGTTTTGGTTGGCTTTATTCTGTTTTGTTTTGTTGGATTTTACTATCTTTAAAATTTTTAAAAAGTGTTTTAAATATATAAGCTTTAGACTTCACTAACCAGTGTTCTTTCTCTGTTCACGATAATATTTTGGACTTTTATCAAATAGACTTTTGGATGTGAAAAAAAATGGGTTTGGTATTCCTATGTAAGGGGGAAGTACAGATAATTTCTTAGGACTCTGTAATTACCAAATCATAATGCTGATGAAAACTGTGTCAGTCTATGCTCTCAAAACTTTCTAAATCAAGTCTTTTTAGATAAAACAGTGTGCCCACAGTTATTAGCCCAAATCTTAGAAGGAAATAACTCAGCTACACATGGTGGTACAAATCCCAGTCTCAGTACTCTGGGAGGCTAAGGCAAGAGAATCACAAGTTTTGACCCAGCCTGGCAAATTAGAAAGAACCTATCTCAAAATAAATAATACCAAAATAAATATGAATACCAAATAATACCAAAATAAATATGAATACCAAAATAATACCAAAATCTTTACCTCTTTCTGTTGCAATTGATTTCGATAACTTGTAGACTGCTGCTTTATTTGAAGTTCTGATGCTTCGTGCTTCTCTTCTAGGTCACTACAAAGTTTTTTAAGTCTTTCATTCTAGAAGAAAAGAAAAAAGTATTTTCAACAAAAGGATTATGTTGTGATCAGGATTTACAATGGAAAGATTTAATCCAGGATGTGTAATTTACAGGATTATTTTATAATATTCACCCAAAGAGTCAAATGCAAAGGAGTACAGGAGATTTGTTCACACATTAGAGACCCAAAGAATCCAGCTGAGGGTCTGGAATCCATGACAATGCCCTCCACAAGTCCAGCTAGAGGCCTAGAGCCCACAACAATGTCTCACGCAAGTCTGTATCAAGGATCTGAACTGGGAAGGCCCAAAGGTCAGTGGTGGAAGCACAGAAAGTCTGAGGCAGCGGGATAAAGGATCTGTGCCAGCAGGTTGAGGGATGGAGCCAGGAAATAACACTCAAGGCAAGGACGAAAGCTGCAGCTGTCTTCAGCAACAGCTAGGACCCAAGCTCCTCTGAAGAGAATATCCAAGTTCATATCAGGAAGCCAGGATGATGAGCTTCTCCAGGAGAATCAACAGCGCACCATCCTCTGCTCCAGTTATCTTTTCATGCTGTTGGAACAATCCTCAGGTGGGCCTTCCACACCCAGCACCACGCTGACTTCGTTCAACTGGGTGTTACTTAACCCACCACAAATCACAAGTATAACTCGTTAGTAATGGTTATATGCACGCCACACTTATGTGTAAAAACATACTTTTCATACAAGTACCAAATGTAAGTCTCAGATAAAATTCTGTATTTTCAAGATAAAAAGTTACAAAAGCATGTTTATACAGATATGCCTAATTGTAAACTAAAGGGGGAATAAAGATTTTGCCACTTTGAATTTCTGCTAAGAAGCTCCTGCCTAAGATTCTCTCATTTTTATATACCCAGTGCCCAGCATCTAGTAGGTAGAACATGTCCAGAAAATGAATGAAGAGATTACATGTTAAAACAGTTGTGTTTTTTCCCTAAATGGTAAAATTTTTATTAAATTATACGTATTTTTTAAAATTTTATTTTGAAAGTATACAACAGAACAAGACAGAATAAAGCCAACTAAGATCGTACAGTGAAATTGGTACAGAACTTCACAGCAGGTTACCAGGATAATAGTAATAGGTATCACAGTATATTTTGTTATCTTTATAACAGTTGTTCTTTCAATCACATATGTCAAAATGAGATGAAATATAGAACACTATAGAACTTATCAAAACAGAATATTGAATAGAGCAGTACCATTAATCAGAAAAGAGCAAAACAGTAATGAAAATACTTGCCTTCAAAGAGATGGTAGAAGGAAGTTCCCCTTATTTGCTATGGTCAACCTCCCAGGAGATGCTCAGATTTCTGGTTCTCATTTGATAATGGGGAGACAGAAGTGGGATATTTGACTCTAGGCTGTGCATCAGTAGGTTCACTATTGCTTAGCAGGGAGGCAGGCTGATTGTTTGGTTTTATAGCGTCCTAAGTTCCAACATGGCACGGATCTCAGGAGCTGCTGCTGGTTCTCCCCCTGGAAGGGCTGCAGTCTGCCAAACTGCCACCCATTACCAGGGAGGAGAGGTGCTTGCTTGGCTTGCCAGTGTCCTAAATTCCAACATGGCGCGGATCTCAGGAGCTGCTGCTGGTTCTCCCCCTGGAAGGGCCCCAGTCTGCCAAACTGCCACCCATTACCAGGGAGGAGAGGTGCTTGCTTGGCTTGCCAGTGTCCTAAGTTCCAACATGGCACGGATCTCAGGAGCTGCTGCTGGTTCTTCCCCTGGAAGGGCCCCAGTCTGCCACACTGCCACCCATTACCAGGGAGGAGAGGTGCTTGCTTGGCTTGCCAGTGTCCTAAGTTCCAACATGGCATGGATCTCAGGAGCTGCTGCTGGTTCTCTCCCTGGAAGGGCCCCAGTCTGCCACACTGCCACCCATTACCAGGGAGGGGAGGTGCTTGCTTGGCTTGCCAGTGTCCTAAGTTCTAACATGGCGTGGATCTCAGGAGCTGCTGCTGGTTCCTGCTTGGCTTGCCAGTGTCCTAAGTTTCAACATGGCGTGGATCTCAGGAGCTGCTGCTGGTTCTCGCCCTGGAAGGGCTGCAGTCTACCACACTGCCACCCATTAACAGGGAGGGGAGGTGCTTGCCTGGCTTGCCAGTGTCCTAAGTTCCAACATGGCGCGGATCTCAGGAGCTGCTCCTGGTTCTCCCCCTGGAAGGGCCGCAGTCTGCCACACTCTTAAATTATATTTTTAACCTGTAATACTAACTACTTAAGCACTTAAGGCAGGAAGATCTCAAATTTAAGGTTAGCCTGGACAACTAGCAAGATCCTTTCTCAAAATAAAATTAAAAGTGTGGAGGTGTGGAATGTAGCCCAACATTCCCTGGATTCAACTCACAGTTTGAAACCAGGAAAAAAAAAAAAAAGATTTTTGGTTGGAGTACAATTAAAGACTCACATTATTTGCTTCCCTGTCCTCCAGGTTCCCTGAGGTACCTCTAAAAATCCCCATGTGAAAACTAACAGCAGAACTGTTTGAAAAACGACTGTTACAAGTATATGAAGAAGGAATTGAGGGTGCAGCTCAGCAGTAAAGTATCCGCCCTGCATACATGTGGCCCTGAGCTTGACCCCCAGTAGCGCAGCAAAAAAGTATACAACATAGTCTTAAATAAAATTTGGTGATCCTAGACATCACAGACTTTGTTGATAGGGAAAAAAATGACAAAATTACTCAAATCTTATGTACCTAATTGATAAATTATCTGTTATTATTCCTTGATATTTGGATGAATATAATTAGAACATATTGGAACAAGACAAACTGACCCTACAAGAGTTTAAAGAGTACAGCTAAGAATTTACTAAGCATTTTGTCGATATATCTACAATCACAATGTAGCCACGTTGACTGAGGAAAAGCAATGGACAGTGGGGTGGTGAAGGTGAAGATTTTTCCACTTTGGAGACATCATCTGTATTATTTTTAAGTTCAAACAACTTCTATGTGAAAAGCCACTTCCGGTAGAACATGGCGGACAAATAACAGCAGCCACGGAGGCTCTCTGAGATTACCAACTTAGAATCCAGGAGTGGTGCCGTGTGAGGAGTCCCACACGAGGGGAGATGTACCTTGCCAACCCAGGAACAAAGTAAGCTGAGAGAAACCAACTGGAAATGCAATCCTGATGCTATAACAGGAACAGATAAAATCTCAGTGCGGAAGCTGGATCCCGTGCCACTGGAAGCCACAATTTGAATTTCCTGCTGCCGATACTGTGTCCCAATCCGCACAGCAGAGAGAGAGGCGTGCCAAAGCTCTGAGAGCGGGAATCGGCCCAAATGGCGTTGAGAGCGTGACTGGCAGGGAGCCCTGCATCGACCTGCAGAGAGTGAAATGGGGACCCTTTCATAGACTAGGAGGCTCCAACAGAGGACATTCTGGGAACGGGCAGACTAGCCGGAACATAGTCCTGCAGTGACTTTAGTCGCATATTCCCCACATATTCCCCTCTCAAGCGGGAGTGGTGGGGAGCGCTTGGCCTGGTGACTCCGCGGACTAAGATCCTGTAGGCTAGCCCAAATTAGGTCCCTGTGCCTGGCGGTGCACCCTAGCAGTGAAACATTCAGTAGGTTGACCTGGAGGGGCGGGCCCAGCAGAGGCTGCCCAGGTCTGTGTCTCCCTAGTACACTGCAGTGGGCGGGAACACCTAGCCGGCGGATTCAAACAAACTGCCACAGACAAAGAGAAAAAAAAAAAAAAAAAACTGAGCCTCCTACATACGCTTGTATGGAAGGAACAAAAAGTATGGGAAAAGGGAACAACAAGAAAGGCTCCTCAGTCCCCAATCCTGAGAACACTGATCCAGGAAAGGTAAAAGCAAAAGAGAATGAAGACAGAAAACATGCAATATCAGACACGGCACCTATAGATATAAAGCGGTATCTCCGGAACCTCATAGAGAAGTTCAAAAATGAAGTATTTAATGAAATAAAGCAAGAAATAAGTAGAATAGTTAGAGAAATGCTAAGCACCACCCAAGAAAAAACAGATGGTGGAATGGAAGAACAGAAAAAAAGGGGAGAATTGTTTGATGGAGAAAATGGAGAAAACATAGAATACGTGAAGCAGGTTCACAGAGATTACCAGGAAACTAAAAACTCTATTGAAAGCTGGTATAACAGCTTGAAAGAAACTAAGGATAGATTATCAGAACTGTAGGACAGATTTGTAAGGTGGGAGCATGAACTGAAAAACTTCTTAAAAATAACAAGAAAACAAAGCAATAATACAAAGACTAGAAGATGACAAGAGGATCTATAACTTAAGAATTAAGAACATAAAAGAAGAAGTAGGGACTCAAACAAATGAACTACAAAAGCTATTCACAGAAATAATCCAGGAGAATTTCCCTAATTTAGCAAAAGGTAAAGATACTCAGATGTATGAGGCATACAGGACCCCAGCCACCTACAACCCAAACAGAGCTATACCCAGGCATATAATAATCAAAATTCCAGGAATCCAATATAAGAACAGAATATTAAAAGCCATCAGAGACAAGAAACAGGTCACTTACAAAGGAACACCCATCAGAATTACAGCAGACTTCTCGGCACAAACCATCAAATCATGAAGAGCGTGGGGGGAAATAATTCAAGCTTTGAAAGATAATAACCTCCAGCCAAGATTGATATATCCTGCAAAACTGTCCCTAGAAATTGATGGAAAAACAAGGTGCTTCCAGGATAAAGAGGAACTAGGGGAATTTGCAACCACCAATTCAACTCTACAGAGATTACTGCAGGATATTCTAAAAATGAAAAATACCAAGATTCCAGAAACAGTGGCAGAGCGGCCACAATGAATGGAGCAGAAAGTGAAATGAAAAGGACAAACTGACAACTAGTGACAGAAAAAAAGCTCAGCAGAAATGAGGCAGAGAAGGTTGGATAGTAGGAAGAGCCATTTTGGAGAAAACAAGACATCATAATAGGTAGTGCTGATTTAATATCCTCTTGTTTTGAAGTCCCATCAAGCTTTTGTTCTTCTGTCTCCATCGGTTTTAATGTGTTGTATCTTATTGGATTTTATTATATGTGATAATATAAACAAAAACGTTTATAGACAAGGAGATTATACAGAAACCATTGTTCATTTTCTGTTAGTTGATTCTAAATACCCTGTAATACTGTCATTCTCTTGAATGGTTTTACATTGTGATACGTTTGATGCTACAGTGTACGAAGTTATACCCAAAGATTTTAAGGGAAGAGACACTATGGTAACTACTATTGTGTCGAGATTATCTTGTGGTGAAACATTATTTCGCTTAAATGGCTGTTTTGACCAGCACTGTTTTGTTGTTATGCCCTCTTTTTTTATCTCAATCTTTTTATTATCTACTTTTTCATTTGTATCCTTTTAATTAAGGGAAAAATAAATAAAAAATAGCAGGATATATTATAGTAACCCACTTTGATTTCCTATTAACTTGATTTGAAACTCTGTATTGCTCTCACCATCTTGTTTTGACTGATTTTCCTCTATTCTGTTACGCTAGAGAGTACCAAGTTTGAAAGTCTAGGCAACAACTATGAAGACAATAAGATCCATTGTGACGCCCATTCTGGTTGACTATTATCTTCTTTTGAAGTCCTCTAATGTCTCCAATGTTTTATTGGTCTTATTCTTTACTGTTTTGTTCAATTTTATTATAACTGATGATATAGGCAATTCTTCTTAAGATAGCAAGAGGCATTATGGTAACTATTGTTGATCACCTTATATTTTGTTTTTACATTATGTATTATGTCCATCCTTTTGATTTGACTGACTCTGTCCTGGTATGTCACATTTGGTTTTACTTTCTTCAAAAAAAAGTAGTAAGAACTGTGGGAGTAATAAAACCCAAAATGTGTAATTGTCATTGTACAAAAGAAAGGAAAAAAAAGTTCTCTAAAAGATATAACTGCATATATATTTAAGTGTATAAGATAGATAACCATATTACTGAGTTTTGTTGGATTATTGAACAAAACTGTTTGCAGTCTCACTGTTTGAAAGTCCCCTTTATATGCTTTAATTTTGTAACTTCAACAACTATTTCTAAGATGACAATATGTAATTAACTGTGATTTCCTACTGTTTATTTTTTCTGAAATTCTGTGTAACTTGTATCCTTTTTCTGTTTTTTTTTTTCCTCCTTAAATAAAATTTTTTTAAAAAGCCATGAAAATTATGATTTAAGGAGATTAGATGAATTCCCAAAGAAAATCAATGAAACAAATCAAAGGAATAATTGCAACATCCACAGATCCTAGTTTGGGACTCCACCCCTAGAAGTACCCTTGATTAAGATAACACTAGTTATCTTCAGCAAGAGTAGTGAGAACGTTCACGTAACTGTCTTCTACTGGCTGTTTTGCAACATTTTCTGTGAGCTATTAATATGAAAAATATCATACATAACTGAGCCACAATATACTGAAGTCAAAATGTGTTTTTAAAAGTGCACTTTAAACTTTTTCACATATAAATACCTACAGTTATTTGTTTAACTCTGGAACTTAAAAACTTTGAAAGTGGTCAGAGGAGGGGCAGGAAAACTCTGAGTAATAATTAGAACTTAAAAACTTTGAAAGTGGTCAAGCAGGTGGCACATGCCTGTAATTTTAGCCCTTCAGAGGCTGAGGGAGGAGAACTGTCACAAATTCAAGGCCAGCCTGAACTACATGATGAAGTCCTGTCTCAAAACAATAGAAACTCTTTGAAAGTGGTCAGTACCTAATCAAAAAGGCTGAGGCCGGAGGATCACAAGTCTGATGCCAGCCTGGGCAATTTAGTGAAACCTTGCCTCAAAATAAAAATTAAAAAATGAAGCACACAAAAAGGTTGGGGATGTAGCTCAGTGCTACTGTGCTTGACTAACACAGGACCAAGGCCCTAAGTTCCACCCATAACTGTAAAATAAAACAAAAGCAGCACTGAAAAGAGCATAAATGAAAATAGACTTCTGAGGGCCTCCAATTCTAGTCAAAGTTCCTTCCTAAAGTCTGGCTACATTTCCATTCTTAGAGTTGATGACATACTTAAAATGTCAAAATATTCAATTCTGCTTATCCCCTGTGGTATACTCTCAGGGTCCACTGAAACTAGTTTTAATTTCTTTGTTAAGTAGTCCTAACTAGTTACAATGATAGAAATGTATGGCTCTTCTTTGTTAAGGGTTTTCCAACAGAGTAAGCTTGATTATTCTTTTTAATAGGCTAAAACTCATTCTCAAGCCAGGCCTGGTGGTACGTACATGTAATCCCAGCATTTGGGAAGTTAAGGCAGGACGATTTCTGTGAGAGCAAGGCCTCTGTGGGCCACAAAGCAAGTTTAAGGCCACTCTGCAAGCAAGACCTTGTCTCAAACAAACAAACAAACAAACCTTATTCGCTCTTGCAATTATCATAAAAGATACTGGACCATTTTATAAAACTACAAACAATTATGGGGTTGTAGTGATCTGAGGTTTTTCTTTCTTTTTTTTTTGGATTTTAAAAGATTTTACTTTTTTTAATCATCCTGAGGATTATTTTATCAGTATTTATTAAATATCCCCAGCTATGCTAAAAGACAATGCTAATAAGGAAATAGAAGACTCAACAGAATCACTGACAACATGCAATAGTGAAATAACCAGCTCTCTGGCTAATGTACATACTGCATCTCTTTTAAAAAGGCCGCACAAGCCTGGATACAACATATTTATCATGGTCCTCTTCTTTATTGCTTTCACTGAACACAGCTGGAAATTAAGGATTCTTCGTTTTCCGTACAGAAGGAGACATTTCATAACTGTAAGATGACTCAGCCAGGCAGTGGCACTCATCTGTAATCCCACCTGCTCAGGAGACTGAGGCAGAAGGATCAGATGTTGAAGCCCAGCCTGGGTAACTTAGGGAGCACCTGTCTCAGCGGAGGGGGAGGAGGGAGGCTGAGTACATAGCTTAGTGGTAGAGGATCTATACATTATGTGAGAAGTACCCCCCAACCATCAGCAGCCAAAACAAACAAACAAACAAACAAACAAACAAACAGACAGACAGACAAACATTTAAAAGGTAAATGTGAAGCAAAGAGATGGAAAGTAGGACTCCATCATTCAACAGTTATGCTGAAAGTGCAGAAGCAAATCTCCACGAGTCGTTATGTGGCAATATCTTAGATTATTTTCTAAAACTCAGGAACTGACAAGTAAACAATTTATTTCTGAGCACATAAAGGAAATATGACTTTCACATCAATTAATCATTCATTCAACAAGAAAATACCTTATTCTACAAGAGGCTGACAAAGCCCTGACCATCCCATTTTGCTACGTGAGTATGTCACACTTCTTTCATTATATGACACTTGTGAGCCAACATTTACTTGATGTGATTCAAGGTATGTCCACATACAAAGGTGACTGTAAGGAAATAGATGACATAGAAATGAAAAGAAGTTTAATGGAATAATCATTCTAATTGGTATTTATAAACCTAAGAAAAATGCTTTGTAATTATGGAGCAAAGCTGATAGCCACTTTGTCAAACAAAATCATTAGTAGGCAAAGTTCTCAAGAGTATCAGTTTAAAAAAAAAAACACAAATTGGGTTGGGGATTTAGCTCAGTGGCATAAGTGCCTGCCTAGTAAGCACAAGGTCAGAAGTAGTAATAACCCAAACCTGTTAGGCAGGTATCTAAAATCTGGAATCAGTATTTATGAGATAGATATGCTCTCATCTGTAATAAGAATTATGAATATACAGTATGCCTGTTTTAAGATAAGGTGTCACTATGTTGCCTACTGTGGCCTGGAACGCCTCGGCTCAAGCAGGCTCCCTGCCTCCGGCTCCTGGGAACCTGGGACTACAGGCATGCACCACTGCACCCAGCTTTACATGTTTTCAAAACAAAAGTCCAAATATGTACTAAAATTTGAATTTGCTATATTTAAATTATTAACATTTTTGATACAACTTTTCACCATCACTTTATTCATACCTATAATTTGTAAAACGACAATCTAAAAAAATTAAAAGGAAGCCACTGGATCAAGATGGTAAATGTGATGACTATTTTTTGCCTTACAGAGAATTAAGTTAGGTTGATTGCGGTTACCTGCTTCTAAAAAATTCTAACTAATTTAGTCACTTATACACAACAACATCCATGACAAACCTAATTTCCTCTGAAAAACATATTGCCTTTCCATACCCAAACCTTCTAAATAAAATAAACAGTGGAAGGATCACCTCATTCTCTTACGGCAGTGAGTCTTCAACAGGGCAGTCACATAAAGGGTTAGATGCAGGGACAGCAAACCTTTCAGAGCTCTCAAGGAAAACAGACACCTGGCCATGGCCCGTGAGCCCAAGGTTCACCCCAGTGGTGAATACATGAAGTCTGTACATAAGGTGAGAGTCACCTACACTTAAAATTACCTTAGAAAACAAAATCTTTAGCAGGCGTGGTGTACACACCTGTAGTGCCAGCACTTGGGAGGCTGAGACAGGAGGATCGCTGTGAGTTTGAGGTTAGGCTGGGCTATCTAGCAAGACCCTGTCCCAACAATAAATAAATAAATAAACAAACAAAAAGACCAGGCATGGGGTATACACCTGTAATCGCAGCTGTCGAGGCTGAGGTAGGATGATCACTGGGAGTTTGAGGACAGCCTGCCCTACCAAGGAAGTTCAAGGCCAGCCTGAACTGCATAGTGAAACTCTGTCTCAAAGAGTCAAAAAAAGAAAACCTTTGTTTTCCTCTAGTATTTAAGTACCTCAAAGTACTTTGGATAAGCACCAAATGAGGAAGTTGGCTTGCATTTAGGGATATGTTTTACCAAAAATAATTATTTCTAAACACTGGAATCATACTTGCCACGGTACAGTGATAATGCTGTAAGAGGTGTTCACAAAATTGAGCCTGATAGCACAGAAGATTTCTATCTCCCCTCTCAAATGCGACACAAAGAATTCAAAGCAGACATTCTCTGCGCAGGTTAACGCTCTTTACTTCCCTGAGTGCACACTGGAGAACTCCCCTGGGGTAATGCCAACACACATACTTCGGCTGTTTAGCTCCTCTGGGTGGCCCTGCACCAGTGAGTACTTTCCCAGGGATATCCTACCTCAGTCTTACAGAGAGGAACTATCAGGTCAGACGTCCCCAGTGCGCCTACCTACCTTGTAATTACTGCCAAGGTGTCCAAATGCGGCTAACCTGCTTTCTTCTAGGCTATAATGCTAACACAGTTCCTCTGGAGAGGTCCCTGCACTTTTAAATTCCACAATGTCCCATAATGTTCTAGACCAAAGCCTAGCGACACTGTCAGCAAGTATTTGCTTACACAGAGAGGAAGCACGCTTAGGCCAGTCCTTGCAGGCTACTAACATCAGGTGTTCTCTCACCCTTCTTACCCAGGGCTCACCAGAGGAGTTTCACTGTCCTTCCTAACGCCTCCCACTTTGAAACGCTTTCATGAAACGTCTTCATGATTTTCCTGTGAATACTTTTTGAGCTTTCCCCAGTTCTTTTAAACAATATGTTTTAGTCCATATGCCTAAAACTATTCACAATGACACTCATATTAAATAAAACAGTAAAAATTAATTTTCTATTCTTATAATATTTGTTATTCTTATACTCTTCTTTGTATTCAAATGTTATTTTTTAATGTTAGGAAATTTAAAAGTGTATTAAACAATCTTATTCTTCATATATATTTGATATTCTTCATATATACTTCATATAGTTAATAAATATACTGCAATTTAGCATATTGTAAGATCACAGTAAACCCTCTGTAATGGTAAATTTTGGCCACTGTTACTCCTACATTTGTTAATCTTCCTACTTCCAGTACACAGAAAGAGAGACAGGAATACAAAAAAACAGTAAACTGCAATGACATGTAAATGTACTTTTAATCTACGGGAGGCTTCTCCAAGCTAAAACACAACAACACAAACCCAAACAGATGAACAGGAAGACAGTAGCGGTGCACTGAGGAAGAGAGGGCCAAGCAGCGCGCGGCTGCGCACCTACAGTCCCGCGGTCCAGGAGGCCGAGGGAAGGGTCAGAAGCTGGGGCCACTATTAACCAGTAACAAATGCTCACGGGGCTGTGGGGAGTCAAAACCCTCTCCACCGCTCGTGGGAAGGTAGCCTGGTGTAACCAATGTGGAAACTCCTCAAAAACTAAAATTAGAGGCTGCATTTGACCCCGTTATCCCCTTCTCGATATCGTCCCAAAAAGTTAAAAGTGCCACACCTCCGCGGTATCCCCACACTCATGTTTACAGCGCCATAGCTTGTAATAGCTAAAACCTGGAAACAGCCCACATGCCCATCTCCCAGGAATGGATAAAGAAAACGTGGGATTTTTTTAATACAATGGAGTACCAGTCTGTCATAAAGAAGGATAAACTTGAAACATTTCTGGGTAAATGGACGCACTTCGAGAACACACTGTAAGTGAAATAAAGTGGACACACATGTTTAAATATCACAGTTTCTCTGGTAGGAGAATCTAAAAGGGTAAATAAGGACCCAAATGCACAATACACACTGGGAAACAGAAAAAAACATTCAAATGGGAATGAGAACACAGGAGGGGGAAGGGGAAATGAAGGATGGGAAAAGAAAAAAATATAAGGAAAAACAGAAACAAACCTTTTATAAATAAGGAGTTTAAAAGGGGTTGAAGAGAGGAGAGGGGAATAGAGAAAAAAGAAGAAATGAGATACATTACATACAAGTAAAGCTACCATGATGAATGTGCTCCTTATGTGTATCTAAAACATACCAATTAATTTTTAAAAAACTGGAAAAAAAACCCCAAAAGTTCAAAGCCTGCCTATATAACTTAGTAAGGCCTTGTTTGGAATTGAAACATAAGATGGATGTGGTAGTGCACTCCTGTAATCAACACTTGGGAGGCTGAGGCAGGAAGATTATTGCAAGTTTAAGACCAGCCTGGGCTGCATAGCAAGACCCCACCTCAAAAGAAAGAAAGAAAGAAAGAAGGCATAAGGATGTAGTGCAGTGCAAAGGTTCTGAGTTCAATCCCCACTGCCACAAAAAGGTGAGTTTGTTTGTTTGTTTGGGGTTTTTTGGTCTGTTCACACTTAATATTCTTCATATACACTTCATATAATTAATAAACTTGCCTTAGCCTCCCAAGGGCTGGGATTATAGGAGTGTGCCACCACATCCAGCTTTCAAAAAGTGTTTTTTAAAAAAGAGAAAACTGAAAGTGAGTAACTTTCATAGCCTCAAAGAAAAAAATCTAATTTTGAAAGTCGTCTTTAATATTCCTTACCTCTGATTTTAAGACTGCGTGGATGGCTTCAATTTCCTTTCTTCCAGAATTAGATAAATCTGTTATGAAAGAAACAGCATATATTGACTATTTGAGCAATACTGTATGAACAAGCAGGCAAATGGCCTTTTTTGTTCTTTGGCAGTGCTAGAGTTTAAACCCAGCCTTGTGAATGCAAGGCAGACATTCCCACTGAGCTGTGTCTCCCAGGCCTACCCAGGCATATTAAGACAAATATAGTTCACTGAATGTAAATTGAACACTAGGCTGGTAGGAAATTTATGTCCTCTATCTTTACTCTTTGGCAGTTTTCATTAATATTTTTCTTGTATGAAATTGGAGATTTTTGCAAATGTCATCATTAACTTATGCGGTAGTTTTAGAAGAAATTTGTTCAACTGGGGCTTAGTGCCTTATTTATAACTTCCACTATCCAACACTACCCAATAATGAATGACCTGTAAACAAGGAAGAAAAACAAAAAACGCTGAAGAGACACCTAAAGCAACACAAACAGAATCCTCATACATGGGGATGAGACTGATCTGGTTTTACACATTTCCATTCAAAAGTGGTGACAGCCCCACTGGCCAAAATAGCAGCACTGAATCTGTCAGGAATCAATGTCCCCAAGGCAGATGGGAGGGAGGGGGCTCTGCTGTTTTACTTTTTATTTTTTATTACTCAAAGCCCTTTAACACTATAAAAACATTTCTTGTAACTAAAGTTTAATTTTAAACAAATACAAGCAGCACAACTGTAAATTACAGTGACAAACGCTCTCCTTGTTTGACAATCATCAGGTAGGGCTGCTTCGGCAACTGTTTGTATATCTTGCTTGAAACTCTGAAAGAATCCTAATAGCTACTCTTCAGAGGACTAAGTATCTTTGGATCTGTTTAAGAAAACAGCTGTTAAAGGCAGCAGCTGTGTCCAGCAGGAATTTTAAAGCGTATGCACCACCCCTCCCCCATCCTCTCTCACCTAGCTTCACACAGATGTATAACTTTACCCGGATACGTGGCCTGGACTTTGTAAGTAAAGGGGAGATATTATGGCAGCCAAGAAATTCTGACTTTCTCAATGAGAGAAAAAATACCTACCAGATTTTAATGCTTACTATTTGCTAGGCACAGATCTAGACATTTTACATTCACCAATTCATTTAATGCTCTTAAACTCACAATTGGCACAATCATCCGGCCCACTCCCCTTTTTTGGTGGGGAGTGCACCAGAAATTGAACTCAGGACCTTGCACTTGCTTGGCAAGCACTGTGCCTATCACCTTCCAACCCTCCCCACTTTTCTTAACAGAGAAGGAAATTGGGCTTTTTGGAGGCTAATATTTAATAATTTCCTAATGATACAACATGTAATGCATGGAAATGGAGTTTCCATTCATGTCTATGTAATTTAAAAGCCCACGCTCTCAACAATGTCTAAGTCAATAAGTATGGCATTTGGTAGAATAGCAATCTTCTAATATTCTAAGTATGGATGATTTTCCAGTTCTATCAACTCTGCTATTTTGCAACTGTTTTCTTGTATATTACATTTCTGGGGAAAGTAGACACTCTAAATTCTTGTTGAATGAATAAATGAATGTTATTCTATTCTTTAATGATTTATAAAACCAACAAAACAGGTATGAAGCAAGTCCTACTGTATACAAAGGAAGCAGGATAAAAGTATTAAGTAGCTCAAGGGGAGATCTGATCATCCACTCACAAATTTTACTGAGCATCTATTATGTATCAAGGAGGACATCACACACTAGTAATATAAGGAGCAAAAAATATGTGGTCTCCATCCTTTGCTTCAAGGAAAAAGATGAAGTATAGCTCATCAGCACAGGCTGTCAGGGAGACAGCCACACACTTCTGCTAGGAACTCAGATCATCAGCTGTCTATGCACCTGTATGGCAGTTTAGAGCAGCTGCATCATCACAGGTGAGCAGGACTGTATAGGAAAATTGTTTCTGGGGAAAAGTGCAGTTAGAAAGAGAAGGAAAGGCTTCCCCTGCAGAGGTTTGAGTTATAAGGGTCCCTAAGTTCCACGTGCAGGAGCTCTTCAACAGGTGTACATGAAGGTGTGTAGACATGGCAATTAGTATCGCAACCACAAAAGGCAGAGTGAAGCCAGATGGGAAGGTCCTTCACCTTCCAAAGCTAAGAGATTTGGATTTTACCCTGTAAGTAACAGAGCAAGACACTTTTAAGAGTATTATTTTTGAACAGTATCTAGCAGTACAAAAAAAAAAAAAAAAATAGACTGAAACAAAAATGGGACACAAAACAGAAACTGTCCCTGGGAGAGATTATAAAGCTGTGATGACCTCTAGGCGTAATGGAGTGCACCTGTTATCCCAGCACTCAGGAAGCTGAGGCAGGGAAATAACTATGAGCGCAAGGTCAGCTTGGACTGCTGAGTGAGACTGTTTCAAAAAACAACCAAAAGAAAACAAAAGAAAAAGAAGAGTAATAGAGGAAAAGACAATTCTGACCAACTGGAAACAGATGAAAAAAATAAATAAATAAAAGAGAGCAAGGTCAGGGATTTAGCTCAGCAGCACAGAACCTGCCTGGCAAGCACTAGGTCCTGAGTTGGATTCCCAGAACCAAGTAAATAGATAAATAAATAAATGAGAAAACACGAAGATGACAAAAGGTCTTGTTGAGGAAGCTGAGTACTTAGCAAAATCATTAAGATTCAGACTATGGGAGCCAGGTGTGATGCCACAAGGCTTTAATGTGGGAGGCTGAGGCAGAAGGATCACAAGTTTGGGCCTACTCTGGGCAACTTGGTGATTTAATGAGACTTTATCTCAAAAAAAAAAAAAATAGAGAGAAAAGGCAAAGGAAAAGAAAGAACTGAGCAGGGATGCAGAGCAGTGGTAAAGCCTTAGGTTCAATCCCCAGTACTGGGAGGAAGGAGGAAAAGAAGGTAAGAGAAAAGGTAAGAAAGGCGAGTGCCAGAAGAACAAGGAGGAATAAGCCAGTGAACTGCACCCCACACCTGCCCCACATACGGGTGGGGGATGCCTAGTTTCTGGTGTTAGGTGAGCAGGACAGAGAGCTGCTCCCCGCTCTGGGACACACGGGGAGCCTCGTCATTTCCCCACAGTGATCGCTCCTCCTATGCTGCTGCCTGCCCTCAAGACGCTGTGACCTTTCCTGAACACACGCAGAAGGCCTTGAGTTCTCATCCCAAACCTGCCCCATCAGATGCTCCCCTCCCCCAAGGAAACCTGCGCACTCAAGGGAGTTCTGGCGGCTCCCGAGTCTTCCTCCTTCCAGACAGTCACCACACTGAAATTCTAGCTGCAAGCACTTTCAGAAGGCTGAGGCAGGAGGACTGCACATTTGAGGCCAGCCTGGGCTACCAAATGAGCACCAGGCTAGCTTGGACTATAGAGGTGGGAAAAAAAGACAACAAATCATGATTTAAAAGAGGGGGGGATCCTAGGAGTGTAGCTTAGTGGTAGAATGAATGCTTAGCATGCATGAGGCCCTGGTTCAAACCCCAGCTCGCCCATCACCACTGAGTATATGTAATTCTAGGTAAAAATTCAACAGTAAAACAAAACAACTTCAAAAATGAGTATGGTAGGGCCAGGGATTTACCTCAGCAGCATAAGTGCCTGCCTGGCAAGCACGCAGTCATGAGTTCGATTCCCAGTACCAAAAAAAAAAAAAGAGTCTGGTGGTGTATGGCCCACAGCTGTAGTGCTAGCACTCTGAAAGGATGAGGTAGGACGACTGTAAATGATCTTAACCTGGACAACTAAGCGAATCCTGCCCAAAAGTTTTTTTAAAAAATGTAAAGGGCAAGAATGCAGTTCAGTGCCAAGGTGTTAGGTTCAATCCCCACCAACCAGAACAACAAAAAGGGAAGACTGCTAAGGATCCCCAAGGAATGGAGTATCTTCCCTATTCTAATGTCAAAATATGGGAGAAACACACAATTACACACACAATTACACACACACACACACACACACACACACACACAAACCACTTTCAGCTGGAAAGCAGCAACGTGTCATCACAAGGTGCAAAACTATAAAAAAACTGAATAGAAAAACATAGCTATGTTTCACTGATAATATATTCAAGATATTAGGGGCAAGAGTTACCAAATCTTTTAAAATTGAGCTATTTCAGTTGTTACAAAAACATAAGAAAGTAAAACAGTAACTATCTTGATTGTTTTAACTCTGTCAAAGTAGAAGAAAATGATCAAAAAATCAGATCTGCTCCCAGACTGCGGGCAAAATCAAGGAGTAGGATGGGCGGAATCAAGCAAAAGGAAACTCTGCTCAACACTTTTCATCCTCTTTGGGATAAACTGTCTTCCACGAGAGGAAGAATTCCTCCCCAAGGCCCCAGTGGGCTTTCAGCACAAAAAACTGGTGGAGGAGACAAAAGGAGGAGCATACAGAAAAAGAGCAGAGTTCTGAATCAGCTGGTGTCTCCTGGAGGAAGGAGATGGGAACCAAAGGGGCGTCCCCAGGGTCCCAGGAATCAACCCCCCTCCCCCACACACACACTTACGCGCGCGCACACACACACACGCACGCACACCCCGCCAGCTGTTACCTTCCACTTCCTCGGTGCCCTCCATCAGCATATCCTTGGTGAAGTTTGAGATCTGGCCAGTGAGGGAAGCCAGGCTGCCCCCCACTTGACCCAGCGATTGGCCCAAGCCGGAGCCCAAGCCTCCAAGCCAGGACGACATCGCTGCGGGTTTCGGGAACCACCTAGTCAGCTCAGAGAAAAGCGCCCAGCGCGGCCAGACGCCCCCGCCGACTGTTCTGAGCCGTTGCGGAACGGAGTCCCGATCAACGTACTCCGGCTTGGAACCCCAAACGGGTCAATTGAAAACGCCAAGGCCCGATCCAGAGCTTCACCGGGCTCCCGCTTCTGGTGATACAGCCACACTCGCTGGGCCTCTGCTCATTCTCACGCCTTTCCGCCCTCCAGGCCGGCCACTTCTCCCTCAGCTTTAGTAACTTCCCCCGGTTCCGAGGGCTGGCCCTGCCAACTCGACGCTCGCCGCCATGACACCAGCCTTAAAACCGGCCGCAGATCATAGAGAGGCGCCGCGGTGGGGTAGAAGTGCTCAGCGAGGCAGCCGGACCTGTCATTGGCGCAAGGGAGGTTGGGATCGCGGAGGACAGAACGCGGCGGTCGGCCTCCTCCACGTAGCCTGTTGGGTTTGGACGCGAGAGGTGCACCCGGAAAAGAGCCTCTGGGCCCGCTGCGACGCTGGATGACTGCCACCTGAAGCTTGGGGTGCCCCAGGAACCCTGCGGACCGTCACTGCATTGTTGAAACAGTGTTTTAATCCGGACTATGCTCTAGAGGGCAGCGTTGCAAGGAGGCTTAGCCAGGTGGTTTCATCGCGAGGAAGCAACCTCAAAAGAACCCGCATCACTGCATCCCCTACTCTGCTGAGCTGCGCTTGCCAGACGCATATAGTAGGAGGACCTGAGACTACAAAGCTATATAGGACGGATTGCAAGTTGAAGCATTGGGCTGGAAGCACATTTATGATTACCTTTAGATGGTTTTCTAATTCTCAGTTGAAACTTTGCGTACTTTAACTGACGTACGGTGAGCTTTAATTCCTGAAGCAGACGTGTCCTTGAAGTTATAAAGACAAAATGACTTCTTAAGGGCCAGCAGGTCGATTTGATACAGAACTTCTGTACTGATGTAAAATGCCTGCCAGGCGTGGTGGCGCACGCCTCTACTATAAGCTATCGTGGAGGCTGAGGCAGGATGCCTGGGCAATTTAGGGAGATCTTTAAACCAACAACAGCAAAAGTAAAAAGCCACTCCTATCAGATCAGTGGAAGTAGCTGTGCCAGTGCCCACAGCTCCCTCATCCCACACACGGGCTTTTAACACACCAGAGTGTCCTGCACCTCTACTGCCTCTCTTAAAGGAAGAAGTGTTGTAATAGGTCTCAGGAGTTTCAAACAAATGGTGCAATGGTGCGTGGACCCAGCACCTCCCCAAGGAGACTACCACGTTTTTGTTTTGAAAAAGATCCAGTAGGTCTGTAGTTTTTTCACCATAGCAGTAAAAATGCTGACATCTTTCTCTTTGGATTTTATTCACAGGATGGGCTATTGTAGATTGCCCTGCTAGTGAACCCAATATTGGGAATGCCTCCAAATATTTGGAATGTCATGCCACCAGACAGTAATAGTTCTCCCTGAAATGTGAGTGGTTTTAAAACAAAATTAGAAATGAAGGAAAAAAAATCGAAGCATGGTGATGCACACTTGTAATCCAGGCACTTAAAAAGCTGAGGCAGGTGGATCAGTGTGAGTTCGAGGCCAGCCTGGGCTACCTAGTGCATTCAAGGACAACCTCAATTACATGGTAAGACCCTGTTTCAACAACAGCAACAACAAACTGCTTCTCATTCTGCAGTGTTTATTAAATGCTTTCTGTAAATTTACGCAAAGCCCAAAAGCTAGTTATGCAGGCTTTGGAGCCTGACTAGGTCTGTCACTTATTAGCTGTATGACTTTCAGTAGGTATCGTTACCTCTGTATTCATCTGTTTGTGGTTTATAATAATGGAGAATGATAATAATGGTACTTCCTGAGGATTAGGCAATATTGTAAGAGCTTGGATCAGTGCACAGTATATGATATCTATTTGTTTTTGAAGTTTTTTTTTTTAAATGTGCCATATAAATAATCAGCAAATTATTAATGTGTCTGCCATTACTCTGGGCAGTGGGAATTCAGCAGGAGGCAAAAAAAAAAAACAAAAAACAAAAAAACCACTAAAAGTCCATGGCTTCATGAAACTTGAGTCCTACTGGGAGACTATAGATGATAAAATGTAATACATGTTAGGTGGTGATGACTGCTGTGTGGAATGGGAAATAAAATAGGATAATGATATGGAAAGAGGAGATATTTGTAATATTGTAGACTCAAGGGATAATCAGAAAAGACCCCACTGACAGTTTTTGGGATGTGTGTGTGTGTGTGTGTGTGTGTATGCTGGGAACTGAATTAAGGACCTCACATTTGCCAGGCAGGCACTGTGCTACTGAGCTATATCCCCCCCCCCCGGCCCAGATAAAATAATCTTATCTGAGACTTGAAAGAAATAAAAGAGTGAGATATACAGATATGGGAAGTAACACTCAAGGTAGAAGAAAACAGTTGATGCAAAGGCCCCATGACAGGAGAATTCTTGTCAAGTTAGATTTGCGGTAAGCCAATGATGGCTAGAAGAGAATGTGCTGAGGGAGGGCTGTAAGCAGTGTGGACCCAGAAGGGAGTAGCGGGAGCAGATCACAGAAAGCTCGATAGTTCTGGCTTTTTATGCACAGTGGGATGGCGAGTGACATGCATTTAGGACCTAACAGGGTTCCTAATTGGATAACTGAAAGTTTCTCTATTGTAATTGAGCTCAGATTTCCAATACATACTATCTCTAGTTTTATTTCCATTCATTCATGTTGTGCCACAAAAACACTATGATTGTGGGGGCCAGGTGTGGTGGCACACTCCTATAATCCCAGCACTCAGAAGGCTGAGATAGGAGGAGCTCGAGTTCAAGACCAGCCTGGGCTGGCTACAAAGTGAGCTCGAGGCCAGCTTGAACTGCATAGTGAGAGACCCTGTCTCAAAAAGACAAAAAAAAAAGATACTATGATTAAGAAAAAACGTGAACATATTTACATCATTTATTAAGTAATTAGCAATAAAACTATACCTTACTAGTTCCTTAAAAGGAATTTTTTCCCTGTGAGATGGATTACACCTCAAGAAACTTAAAGTTTCCCGATAAAAACATGACATGATGTGTATGATGTACTTCAAAATAATGAGGGTAGGATGTGAATGGTCAGGAATTGATCATTATTGAAATTGAATGATGAGTACGTAGGTTCATTAAACTAGTCTTTTGTTTTTACATTTTTAGAAATGTTTATAATAAAAAGAAATTTTATAGTGTTTCAGCTAAAGACACATTTTCCTTTTCCTGGCAAATAACCCTGCAGCAAATATGGGGATTCATCATCCCTCAGCGAGCAGCAAGAGCAACCCAAGTCAAATACTCCACACTGAGTGGAGCCCCTATGATTTAGACCCCCCAGTTGAAATTGTGAACGTAGGAAAGTTCAATAGATAGCAAGAAAAAAAAGTCCAGAATACTATCAGCTGCACACTGGATTTTGTCTTTCCAGCCATGGTACTAAAAATGCCCCTTTAAAGAAATCAGTTCTGAGAAAACTATCAAAGTAGTAGTTTTTATCTATGCAAATGTAAAGCAAATATTCATATTTGGAGTAAACTTTAAAATATTAGTTTGATATTTCCCTCTAAATTTTAAAGTGTTATGCTTATAATTGCGATTTTCTCATTAAATTTGGGCATTAGTGTCTCCATTGTGAAAAATAAAAGATTTCATGTTCTTATATTCTCCATGCCCCTCCCTTTCCTTCCTTTTCTGCACGATGATATAGTGATACCATGACTATTTCTAAAATCAGTACATAGTGTCTATGTTATGTGATTACCGAAGTCTTTTTTTTTGGTGCCGAAACCCAGGAACGAACGATTACCTAAGTCTTGCTCACTGCTTCCTAGCCAACGGATGCACTGATTGTATCTTTAGTTTTCATCTTTCATTCTTCCTGAAGAGATTCCACTTTTTAAATTTGCGTAATCTTGTGTTACTGCTGAATCACTAAAAGCACTGTGGTGAAACCTACTAGAATTGTGAAACATACTCGTACTTCTGTTTTCAAGCAAACATCAAGAATTCTATCAACTATTTAGACTTAGTCCTTTTTACCCTTTCCCTGCTCTAATGTCTGGTTATTTTCTGGCCTTGTTTTTCTTCTAGAAAGCTGGTCAGATCTTCTGTGTATCAGTGATGCTCAAAATTAATAATGATGTGCTTTATTGTGGGTAAATTTTTGTTTCATTAATATGCTAGGTGCTTAGTGTTTTTAAAAACTGTGTCTTTCAGTTCTATAAATTATTTAAAATATTTTTTATTGATGAATGCCTCTTCTCTAAGGAATCTGTTTCTTTCAGGGATTTTTAATCGAAATCCTGATTCTAGTGCGCACCTCACCCCTACCTTCCAGGATACTTGTTGCTTTCATTTCGTAGGTACTGCTAGATATTCTTCTCATTAAGTGTCAAAGCTGAATTATAGTTGTCTGATAGTGATGAAAAATGCATAAATTTAGCAGGAAGGAAAAGGAAATGTATAAGTAAGGAATGGGGAAGTCTTGCCTAAAATTCTGATCGGAAACGTTTTATGTAAATCTTTGATGTTGGTGGGAAAGTAAAAGAGCAGCCACTACAAAAACAAGTATGGAAGTTCCTTGATGTACCTGCACAAGCTTCCCACAATCAATACAATCATTATTACTGCATACAGGTATTAGTAAAAATTAAAAAGTAAAAATAGAATCACCGTGTGACCCAGCTATGCCATATCTTGGAATACACCCAAATGAGTTAAAGTCAGTACGCTGTACTAATAGAGTATTACTCAGCCATCATTTGAGGAAAATAGATGGATCTAGAGATTATCATGTTGAGTGAAATATACTAGACTCAGAAAGGTAAGTAGCGTATGTTTGCCTTAATATGTGGAATATATGAAAGATGACAAAAGTAGGAAAGAAAAAAGGAGCTGGGGGTTTAGCTCAGTGGCACAAATGCCTATCTGGCAAGCGCAAGGTCATGAGTTTGATCCCTGGTACCAAGAAAAGAGGAAAGGAATAAGGGGAAAGAGGGTATGATCAAAATACATGATCCACATTGAACTCCCTGTACACAAAATGTGATAAAAAATGACCAAAGTACATGCATGTATGAATCTGCCAGAATGAAGTCCATTGATCTCTGTAACAAATACTAAGAAAAGATGTGAAAAGAATTCCACCAGTCCTTTGGGCTGCATGAAGTGAATAGTGGCATGAATTTGTAGAAAAGTAGATACTAGACATTTTTTAAAAAAAATTTTAAAGCTAGGTGTGATAGCACATCTATGATCTCAACTACTCAAAAGGCTGACAGTAGGGTTGCAAGTTCTAGCCTAACCTAGACAATTTAGTAAGACCTTGTCTCAAAATAAAACATCAAAGAGGGCTGGGGATATATCACAGTGGTAGAGGGCCCCAAGTTTAATTTCCAGTACTGAAGAAAAATGTTTTTTCAACTTGATCTGGGGGGATGGCTCAGTGGTAGAATGTAAGCTTAGCACTGGCAAGGCCCTGGAGTCAATGTCCAGCACCAAGAGCACTAGATTGCTTTAGAGTACCAAAATAAAAAACCTTACAAGACTGCTTACATCTCTATTTCATCTTTTGTTCACTACCTGCTAAACCTCATTGGCTTCCTATTCCTCAAAGTTTCTCCAACTCCCAGCACTGTGCTGGCTGCTTCATCTGGTACGGATAGTGGCAACTTTGTATGGCTGCCTTGTGACCCTCTCTTCCAGCATTCTATCCCATCAAGGTTTCTTAACTTAGAGAACAAGCACAGCTCTTACCACCTTACGAAGTCCAGTTCACTAATGCAAATGTTTCATGAGAGTCATGGCCAACCAGAATGCAAAGCACTGATAGAGTATCCCCATTCTAAATGCTTTTATTCATGGCTGTTCTAGGAACTGAGACCACATATGACACATGGTAAGTGCACTAACTGTTGAATGACTGACCGAAGAGGCACCTGTGAGACAGGGAACCTGAGGTCCCTGGCATAGATAACTCAGCACTGAGAGAAGCACCTTAGGCAAGAATTATGTAAACCAATGGTGGCAGCCCAGTGTGCAAGAATCCTCATAGCTGAGGATGGCCAATGAAGTCTAGGGACAGGGTCAGCAAAAAGACAAAGGGAAGAAGGCAAGGAATGTCACAAACCGCCTGGAGATAGGGAAGCCTGCAGTTTTGTCCATGTGTGAGCATCGAGTGTATTTATACAGACCCTGACATTATCACCTACAGCAGACCAGGGTTGTATATTAATCCTATGGGACCACTGTGTGTGTCAGGGGTGGTGAACCTATGGTGTGCATGGCACAGCAGGCTGTCTGTACAGCTGAAAGCTCTAAAGGTTCACCATGAGTGGTATACAAGCAAACACAGCAACAAAGACCCTATCTGAAATTTTTTTCTAACAAAATTTAAAAAGTGTTGGGGGTGTTGTTCAGTGAGAATGCCCTGAGTTTAACCTCCAGGACTCCAAAACAAAACAAAATAAAACATTACTTGTGGGGAACGGTGGCACATGCCTGTAATCTTAGCCTCCCGAGGCCAGGTTCGGTTGTTACCTAATAAAACCAACTCAAAAAATAAAAAGTTACCAATGTGCTTTTGGCCTTCAAGGTTAAAAAAATAATTGAGCTAACATAAGTCAAGACTTTAAAAAGAATGTGGATCCCTTGGCTTCTAGTAATCACAGCTGCTGGCAGAGTACCAGTGAGCTCCCAGCCTGCTCCATCCGCCACTGAGCTGGCTGAGAGCACTCTGTACCAGGGCTACTCCAACTTACCACTGTGGGTCTGACTCAGCAGGGTTGAGTGTGGCCGAAAGTGAGTGTGCTTTTAGAAGCGCTTGGATCCTACAGATGTGGCTGGCCCCCTCCCTTGGAACAGGCTGGTTATGAATCAACACACATCAGTAAGACAGAAAATAAAAAAGCAAACATTCTCTCTTTATTTTTATAATGTCTTTGATATTTAAAATACAACTCATTGAATACCCACATCAACAACAGAATCCTCAGCATTCAACAGTGCTTTGGAAGCCCAGCTTTTGGAGCATGAGACAGGAAGGCTGTGTGTGGACAACGCGAAGGGCTGCAGGGTTGGGTCCTGAGCAAACAGCACTGCCACAGTGCACTCTATCATGGCCAAGACAATGTCTTTTCTTTCATGTGTTCTTGTACGTGAACTTCAAAAAGTTTACACAGAATAACAATAATTTTTAAAAAGTAATTCCCAGTAGTCCAGTGTTATAGAAATTAGATAATTACAAGTTCAAATTTAATTTTTTGAAAAAAAAAACATTAAAAATTCCAGGGAACATTCACCTTTAAACTATGTAAGAGACAACAGAGTGCTTCCTAAACAATAAGGAATCTTAACATACATTTCATTAATGCTTCCCACTGCTTTGTCTATGTATCCGGTCTAAAAATAATACTGATACACTATTATTAAACATGCCAATTGCCATACATTTAGAACTTGTACTATTATATTAATTCTTAAAATGCCAGACTGTTTGGAAAAGATAAAAATAGCAAAAGAATTCTTCAAATTAATCAAATTTTAAAAACTAGCCATGTCACTATCTTTTTATTCATGAAAGAGAACACACATATATAGAACACATATAAGACTTTAAAAAATACAAAGCCAGTTCATTTCTTTAGCAAAAGATGCAAGTTATAAAGGGACTATGAGTGAGGAGAGCTTTTACTTTGAAAAATTACACTGTTGAAACAACTAGTTGATCCAATCTGGTTTCTCTTAATTAAGGTCACTCTATCATATATCCATACTTGTTAGGTCTCAGACACAATTCATTTTGAAAATATTGGCCCAAGGCCTCTTCAACTGCAGATAAAGCTGTGTTGCTTTTGGCTTTTTTTCTTTAGTGATGCCAGGCAAGAACTCCATCACTGAGCTATATACCCTCCCTTGACAGATGAAGTTTTTAATACGTGGTCTCAATATTACTGAATCTTCTTAAAATTTAAAACATCAAGATTTTTAAATCTGTGATTTTTAAATTACCGTATTTTGTTTATACAATGAAATCAATTTTCAGATTTGCAGTTTACTGGGCCAGTCTTAAGAATTTAGTAACTCTTGGCACTAGCATGATTTTAAAAACAGTATCAAACATAAAGACATTCAAAATGTGACTTCAGTTCTGACTACAGTAAAATTCATTTTGTTCAATTTGATATCAAATGGAACAATACAGACTACTGGTAGTTTTGCCTGTAATACCACTCAACTACTTTTGAGCTTTCTTCATTAACTTTGGCATTATGAATAAAGCCTTTAATTAAGAAAAATCAAGTTTTAAAACAAAAGCACCTTCTTAAGCAAAATATTCTGTGATTTGTAAATTATTTGGCCAAGATCTTAGAATTTAATATACTTTACCTGCAGCAACTACTTCAATTTTCATTACTGAAATATTTGTATGTTAATTACTATAAAAAGTACATTGTTTCAGATCAGAGGTTAACTCTGAATTTTTAAAACATAAATAACTACTTACTAAGTCCATGATACCTGAAAATATGAAAGTGGTATTTCCAAAGTTGGCTTAAACTTTACTTGTAACACTAGAATCACCACTGTACATATTTTATCCTGGTAATACAAATTATACATTAGAAAAATGATACCATTAGTTTAAATATTAAACATTAAAGTGTTCCCAATTGGTAAAACAAAATGGAAATCTTTATGAAATTTTTAGCAGGACAGTTATTGTGAATCTACCTCTTCCTGACTTCCTTGCAGGTGGTTTACATTAAACAGTAGTTCCTGATGTATGAATTATAGCTTTGTATAACTTAAAAATTTTTTCAGTTAAGGTTATAAGCTCTGGCATCTTTTCATACTGGCTCATCAAGAAAGAAATGGAGTAACCCCAGCACTCGGGAGGCCGAGGAAAGAGAATCACTGATAGTTCAAGGCCAATCTGAATACACAGTGAGATCAAGGCTTGGCTGAACTACACAGCAAGACCCATCTCAAACAAAACAAAACACAAAAAAGAAGAAAAAGAAGTGGAATACAAATGTTCAGATAAGTTTAGGCCAATTCAAACAAGATGGCAGGTCAATGGTGACTGTGGATCTGTCTGCCAAATACAACAATTTTACAACGAACTAAAAAAACACAATCTAACATATCCAGTGTATGCTCAGCTCTGCTTTAAAAAGTCCCTAACGTGAAGGTCAACACGCCATATTTCTAGGGCGTGTAATATATGAACTTTATAAACCCCAAGGTTAAACTTTAAATGCATACTGGTTTTCTTATTTGTATCTTAGGTAGCTCACCAATTCAAGTGTATGAAAAGTTTAATGCAATCAATTCATGGGAAAAGGTAAAGGCCAAATAGTCATGGAAAATATGACCAGCACACCAGAGACAATTGTGTAAATATTCAGTCTTAAAATATTCAGCTTTGAAAATCTTGAGGGAGTATTCCTAAACTCTCATGGATATCCCTTGTAGTTCTAAAGTTTTATATAATTCTGCAACATTTTTTATTGTTAAAAGAAAACTTCAGATTTTAAAATAAAGCAAATTTTATATAAGGGACATTTTAAAAAACTAACTAGCACAAAATAATGACTTCAAAATTCTGTTGTAGGGCCAGGCATGGTAGCCCATGCCTGTAATTCTAGCACTCAGGAGGCTAAGGCAGGAGAATCACCATGAGTTCAGTGCCAACCTGGGATATATATAATGAGTTCAAAGTCAGCCTGAACTACACAGCAAGACAACTGTGTAAAAAAAAAAAAATGTTCTATCCAAGAAAAAGATATTTCATAATAAATAAAAAATATTTTTTCTTTTACCAATAAATCCTACATCAAAATTTTCCCTGATAAAATATTTAGCTACAAAGCAGTAGGGTAATATACCATACTTAACTTTTCTTAAATTGTTGCCTGAAATTTCTTCTTGAAGTTTAACTAATGAACAAGTCAACATTAAAAGGGGCTACAAAAGGGGATAAGAAGCAGGAAACAGAATCTAAATTACCCGTTTTAGGGACAGATGGTATATTGACCAAGCAAGAAACTGCATCTCAGTTAAAGAATATGTTTATCAAAACTATGGAGTTTCTTTCTTTCTTTCTTCGTTTTTTGTTTTTTGTGTTTTTTTGAGACAGGGTCTTGCTATGTAGTTCAGGCTGGTCTGGACTATGTAGTCCAGGTTAGCCTGGAACTTGCGGCAATCCTCCTGCCTCAGCCTCCCGAGTGCTGGGATTACAGGCGTGCACCACCATTCCCGGCTAGGACTTTCTTATTTACATAGCCATAATTACTGTGACTTCTATAAATCTTAAGCTACTTAAACATGATGCAGCTGTCAAATAACAGTATACACTTAAATATATTTTTATTAGTACATTATCTCCATGTTCCAAATTACCATTCCTGGAAAGTTATAGCTAAGAGAAAATGTGAAGTAGGAATCTACAATCCATGACTCCATTGTAAATATAACGCAAAGCTCTAGTCACAAAAGAAAAAAAAAAAAAAAACCCAAAATAAACTGTCACTAAAACTGAAGGCCAAACTGCATTTACCATACATTCATGGTGGGTATGTATGTTAAGTCTTCTAGAGAAGGAAATCTGCTTGCACACTATGCTTCTCCTACTCTTCTCAATGGAGGAAGAAATAAGGTGCAGGAAAACGGTTACAACAAAGTTGTAAAGTGACGTAACTGAAAAGATACAAAGCATCCGGGAAAACAAATGCTTGTATGTTTTTTAAAAAGTCTCATTTACTCTCAAAATATTCGTGCAGAGCTGATTTCAGAGTGTAGGAATGGACCGAAGTCAGGAAATAATGATCCCATTGTACAGGGCTTAGAAAAAGCAAAATCTCTTATAAGATTATCACCTTTCAAAACAATTGTAGAAAAATAATGAAAACCAGGTAGTAGAGAAATTGTGATCACAGAAAACACCACTGTGCATGACACACACAGTTGGGAGGCAAGAAAGGTTTATCCTTCCAGAATCATTTAGACAGGTAAGAGATACTTTCCTGAAAGGTTAATTTGGTTAGTGAGAAATAAAAGCAATTATTAGATGTTCAAAGTGAGCCAAATTATAACAGAAGACAAAAGTAAAACTGTATGGGACAAGTGTGATAGCAAGAGCAAATTAGGTGATCTGCAAAAAACAGCCAAGAAAATGCCCTAATTTTAGACACATTAGATATTGCACACTCAAAAAAGAAAAAGCAACGTTTAGAAGACTATTTAAATTTCTTTAATTGCTGAATGCCCTTTTGGCTAGTTTTTTGAGGATCATTATTTAGTCCTACAACTGATACATTTTCTACTTGCTCATTTTGTTTGCAAGCCGCCTAAAAGTTTTCTCTGATGAACAATGCTCTCTTTGACACATTACCAAAATGGACCCTATGCTGTAATCACAAATGACAATGTTGGAAAGTATGATTATGTAAATGATTTTAAAAGATACTATTTTTTCCCTTCTGTTTTCAAATTATTTGTAACAGTTTCTAAAGACATGGTCACAGCTGCCTGAAGCATGTCTTCTTCACTCACAGAATCACCTGTAGAGAAATAGAGCACACATACTTCTTAGAAATTTCTGGAAAAATCTCAGTCATCAAAAGATAAACTCAGAGGAAACATACTTCTATTTGAATATTAGTTTTCATTTGATTTTTTAAAGTTCACATAAATTTATTCTTCAATAGTTTTATAATTTTGATAGCTGCAGAGTTGAATACCACCACCAAGTCTCAGTGGGGAAAAAAAAAAACCATGAGCCATATTCTCTATTGTACAGTTTTTCCTTTTCCTGCAAGTCCTATAATGGAATCTTACAGTAATAAGTATGTAGCCTTTTGAATTTGAACCCTTTCATTTAGTAAAATGCATGTTTATTAACAATTTATACTTTTTAGAAAGTTTTTATTTTAAAATAATTGTCAGTTCACAGGAGGTTGCAAAGATAGTGTGTTCCTTTCAACCCTATTTCACCCAAACTTACATGTATTTCACTTCATAGTTATATTTGATATAAGTAAAGCTCAAGACCAAATCTCAACCTTAACACTGGCTCAGTGTTGTGTGTGGTTCTACAGCTCAGAGGTAGGGCACCTGGGCTAGTGCATATGAAAGCTGAGGTGTTGGTCCCAGCACTGCAAAAACAAACAAAAAGACACACACTCAACTTATAGTATCACAAAGATCTGCTTCCAACTCTTGTATTATAGGCACACAATTTTTTCCCACTCACTTTTCTAACCGCTGGCAACTACTTATTCTTTACCACTACATGTTTGTTATTTCCAGAGACCTTTTTCAGCTAGGGCATGATGGCCCTGCAATGCATGTAAGTTGTTGCATGTATCAACAATCTGGGCCTCTTTTTTCTGAACCCTGAAAGTCGTATTCCATATTATGGAAGTACTATATAGTTTGTTTAACCATTCACTTACAGTAGGCATTTGATTGTTCCCAGTTTTTGATTAGGATAAAGTTGCTATGAGCATTTTTACTTCTCTAGGATAAACACCTAGAAATGTAAATGCTGACTCATATGGTATGTATTCAGCTTTTAAAGAAATAGCCAAATTTTTTCCCCAAAATTATTATTCTAATTCAGATGAGATGTAGAGTCGGCACGCCTGTGAATGCCTGTGGTCTCAGCAACTTGGCAGGCTGAGCTAGGAAAAGCAGCCTAGGTAACATTAAGAAAGGCTCATCTCAAAGAAAAAAAATGATGTAGAAAGTTTACCTTTCTTATTTACAATAGAATTGCCTTCAATAATTTCTATGTGTACTCTGAAAACCAAGTAATTATAATTCTTATATCAACCATCAAACGTAATTTGAAAAATTCAAGAGGAGAAAACCTGTTGTGTTTACTCACATTTTATTATTTCTATTGTTCTTTCTTCCTTCTGGATTATCAAAATTATTTATCTTTTTTTGTTTATTTAGAGAACTTCTTTTAGCCATCCTTCAGAATAGGTCTGCTGGAGACAAATTCTCTTAAATTTCTCTTCATTCCTGAAGAATATGTAATTTTCCATTTTAGACTTTTTCTTAAGCAGTTGAAAAATATTGTTCATTTCTTCCTGTCTTCCACGACTTCTCATAAGAAATCTGCATTCATTCAAATTGTGGTAGGGAAGGTTACTTATTGCTGATTTTAAGACTGATGAGCCTGGGTGTAGATTTCTTTGGTTTTTTCCTATTTGAAATTCACTCAGCTTCTTCAATTCATGTTTCTATCTTTGGTCAAGTTTTCAATGACTATGTCTTCAAAAACTTTTTCAGCCAGTCTTCTTATCTCAGAGGTTCCCATGACACAAACATTAGAATTTCTGTTAGAACACCACAGGTTCTAAAGCTGTATTGATTTCTTCCAATCTGTTTTCTTTCTATTGCTTATAATGGGTATCCACTGTTCTTTCTTCAAGTTCAGACTTTTTGTCTTCCCCATTCTATTTTGCTACTGAGTCTATTCACTGAGTTTTAAACTTCATGTGGTTCTTCATATATTCTATTTCTTTGCTAAGGATATTTTTTCACTTGTGACAAACATGTTCACTGAAATGCTTACTACTGAAGCCTTTTTTGTGATGGCTACTTTGAAAATCCTTACCACATAATTCTAACGTCAGTGCCATCCAGGTGATGTCTACAGACTCTCTTTTCTCATCCAACTTGAGATTTTCCTGGTTCCTCATAGGGCAAAAATTTCCATTACATCCTGGGCACTTTAAAGATGATGACACTTGTGGTCTTAAGTCTTCTGTTTTGGCAAGCCTTCTGTCACAGCTTTGGTGAGAAAGGGCAATCCTGCCTGGCCACTGTGAGACTGGAATGGAAGTCCAGGGTCCCCCAGGCTCTGATAACTGGGGCTTGGTGGTGATCTTTACTGCTGAACACATGTGAGAGTTCTGGTTCCCCACTACACCTCCACTCATGTCTTCCTGGCTAGGAGGGGAAGAGTCCTTTATTAACGTTCCCTAAGTAGCCTCCAAAGACACAGCAAAGTGGTTTCACTGTTGCTGGGTATCAGTGCCAATTCTGAATCTCCTCCAGGCCACTTCTCTGATGCCACCCATGTTGGGAGCCAGACAGAGGCCTCAGAATCACCAGGTGGAAGTTCAGGATCCCTAGGACCAATGATGCCATGCAAAAGGGAGCCTTAGTACTTCCTGGATACTTCAGCTCCCCATTCCGCTTTTTCTGGCACCCCCGCTAAGTAAGGGAAGAGATCATCTTCTTGCTGCCATGCTGAGATATAAATTTATGCTCCCATTATTTTCTGCTGGTGGGGGCAGTTTATTCTATGGTTTCTGACTGGACTACAGTGCTCATTATTTTAGAGATCAGGTACATTAAGGGTGGTATGACCACAGACAAGTGTTCATTACGTTCAAGTCTCCTTCTTGTGAGGCAACCCCGTTTGCCTATACACAAGTTCTCCGACTCCCTGCAACCATTTCTGTAATGATTTTTCTCTTGATCTGCATCTGTGGATTCTTCAGAGTCAAGACTAAGAAATACAGGGGAAAAAAGAAAATCCAGGCCACTCACTGCCATGTCACTCCTCTGGCCTGAGGTCCTTGGCCAATCTATCTTCTCTTTACCTTTGAGATGATTATGCTTATTTTCAAATAGGGTTTTTGACTGCACTTCAGGGATGAACAGAAAAAAGTACTACTTTATTCCTTTTAATATTCTACTGCTTTGATATAGTACCATAGTTTGTGTATCTACTCAACAAATGATAGGCAACATGTAGGCAGTTTCCAGTTTCAGGCATAAGTGCTAGAAGCACTTACGTTTTTGTATTAATCTAAGTTTTCTGTTTCTCTTGGTTATATACCCAGAGTGGGTCTCCTGCCATGCTGAAGTGTATATAGGAATTGAACTCACAACCTTGCGCTTGCCTGGCAGGTGCTGTGCTACTGAGCTATATCCCCACCCCTATACAGATAAGTTTATAAAAGAAGGCCGAACTGTTTTCCAAAGTCGCTGTACCACTTTACATTCCCATTAGTGTCTGAGTTCCGGTTCCTCTGATCTTTGCCAATGTGTGGCAGTGTTTATGTTTTCATGAAGCCATTCTTATAGAAGTGTAGTGGTAACCCACTATGGTTTTAATGTAATTTCCTTAATGACTAGTGACGTTGAGCATCTTTTCATCTCCTTATTTGTCATTCCTTGTGACAGTTAATTGACTGTGTCAATTTGAGTAAGAAATGCCCAACTAATTGGGTCAGCATAGTTCTGGGTGTAGCTGATGGGATTTACTGATGCCACCCTAGGGCAGCTTATTACCTGGGTGGTTTGACGGAAAATAAAGAAGCAAGCTCAATTCTGTGTCTTCACTGGAACTCCAGTCTTCTCCTTGTCCTTGGACACTGTCTCCTGACTTCCAGCACAGACTCCCCAGCCTCGACCATGTAGCCTGCGGCCTCCTGATACAGACTCCCACAGGACACAACACTGAGCTCCAGGCCTGGTCTGGATTCTCTAGATCTCCAGTGCACAGACAGACCTTTTGTACTGTCACAGCTTTTCCATTTCGCTACTGAGACTATTCACTAAGTTTTAAACTTTGATTATTGGCTTACTGACTCTAGCGGTGGCCACTGTAAGTCAATCTTGTAAATTCTTACATGTATGTGTATACCTTACATTAAATCTGTCTCTCGAGTAAACACTAGCTAATATATTCCTATATCTATTCTTTTCTCCTTTGGAAACAGGGTCTCACTCTCCAGACCAGCCTTGAACTTGCTACATACTCCAGGCCAGCCTAGAACTTAAGGATTCTTCTGTCTCAGCCTTCAAGGTACTTGGACTACAAGCATGCATCACCATGCCTGGCTCATCCTTCTCTTATTTGGTGAACTCCTTTTTCATATCTTTCACTTACAAGACAGTTTTGAGAATTCTTTACAGAGTTCTACTTGTAAATCCTATGTCAGATATAATTTGTCTTTCAATAGAATTGTACCGGCAATACTCAGCCAGAGTTTAAGATCTATTAAATCAAGGCTTGGTGAGCAACTCTGTATTTCTCTTTATTTTATTATACTCAAGAAGTTTTAGCTTTCCAGGTGGTAAAATGTATTTATTTTTGATCTACTAATATTATCTCAAGAATTGTTGGAGAATGTATTATTCTCAAGTTGCAAACACTGTATTTATAATTTTATAACTAAATATTCATTCTGTGTTCCTGCTTGCCTGCTCCTTTTTCAAAGGAAATTTAATAGTTTATAAACTCATCCAAAAGTTTTAATAGGATTAAAGAGCAAAGAAAAATGTAAAATATCACATGAAGCCTGTGTGTCCATGCAAGAAACATGACATGCTCACAGAGCTGTACCTAGATCATTCCCAAGTGCTCCTGAACTCGTGGTTGGCCTTTCATGTGGCTGTGAAGCCTGTCCTGATGGATCTGCCCGCTGCTGCCTGAAAGAGTCAAAAGTAAGTGGACACTAGAGAAACAAAACTTCAGCATAAATACGCCACAGGAACATCTATTCTCATAGAAAATAAACTGTATCACAAACACAAATACTCACTGGCATAAACACCATAAAATAGTATGATTAGTATGATAATTAAAAATAAAAAAACATAATATTTTTTGAAAATTGCTCTCACTTTGTAGTCTAGCCTTGAACTCAAAGCAGTTCTTCTGCCTCAGCCTTCCAAGTGCTGGAATTACAGGCCTGGGTCACTACTACCTACTTTATAAAATATTAATAGTACCAAAGTGCTAAGTAGTCATCATGTAAAAATGGAGGAATGGAGCTACGTATAATGGCATATGCCTGTAGTCCCAGGTACTTGGGAGGCTAATGGAGAAGCACTGCTTAAGTATAGGAATTGGAAACCAAAGTGGGCTACCTAGTAAGATCTCCTTTCAACAAATAAACAACCATGCAGGAGTATATCTTTGCACTTAGAAAATATACACTGTGAGCTGGGTATGGTAGTACACAACTCTAACTGCAACTACTTAGGAGACTGAGGCAGGCTCTAAGCAAGTCTGGACCACTTAGTGAGGTCTGCCTTAAAATAAAACTTTTAAAAAAAGGGATAAGGGAGACAGCTCAGCACTAGAGCATCTGGCAAGCATGTGAGAGGCCCTGAGTTCAATCACTAGTACTGGGGGAAATGCAAAATAAAGCAAAGATCAGAAAGGCGCAGAAAGGACAGGAAAGATACACATACAATGAAGTACTGTGATACAGTAAGAAATAATTCAAGTTATTACCAAATGATTCAGAAATGTTTCCAACTAATGGGTAAAGGGCACCAAAGGGTATAAGGAACTCTATGTACTACTTCTGTTTTCATGTAAGGTAAAACATGTATTATTTTATATACTATATAAATACAGAATACTAAAAAAACCTTACACACAGCTAATGATCTGAGAAGCCAATCTTAACCAGTGTATGTAAGGCTTTAAAAGCAACTCAACCTTTTCAACTACCTGCAACACTATTAATACTATAGTACTTTTTTACCCCAGAGTCCCTCTCAATCTTGAATTTTAAAAGTGAGCAACTGACAAAAACATTCACCAGTGGGAATAACAACGTCCCTCGCTGGCTTAAGCCAGAATGTTGACATAGCATAAGTGTTTTTTGTTTTTTTTTTTTTTTTTTTTTTATCAGTACCGGGGATCGAACTCATGACCATGAGCTTGCAAGGCGGGCACTTATGCCGCTGAGCTAAATCCCCAGCCTGACATAGCATAAGTGTAAGACACGAAGTGAATAGTCAAAGGTGCATACATGGACAACATAAGAGGGTGCTCTTTCTAGTGAACCCTGACTCCAGAAATATGGTAGGAGGAAGGAAGATACACTGTGTACTGGCAGCAGCTGGCATGCAAGAATACCTGCCACAGTGTAAGACTGAGGTAAATGACAATTTCAGAGGGATTACATTCAGTCTACTTTTCACTTTGTATTCTTGTTATCTGGTAGAAAATAACTACATGTTCATGGAGTTGTTCTACTTTTAATTTATGAAAACTGAAAAAGCTAATCTTTTTAAAAATTTTTTTTGGTGTGAGATAGGTCTTGGGTTAGATGTAGTTCAGGCTGGCCTTCCAATCACTATGTAGCCCATGATGGTTCTGCACACAAAGCCATCTTTCTGCCTTCACCTCCCAAGTGCTTGGATTACAGGCGTGTGCTTCCATGCCCTGCTTACAAAATAGTTTATGTCCATTGCTTAATTTGATGCTCATAACACATGAGTTAAAGAACGTTTTACAGTGACGTGGATGAGGTAGTAGTTTTGCTTGACATTTTATCACAGAAAAAACAGATCTAAAGATTACTGCTGCAAAAAAAGTCACACTTGTGAAAATAGTATGTAATAACTTCTTCATGGATTATGAATTTATAATAGGTAGATTTTTAACAGTACTTTTTACAAAAGCAGAAATCCTACAATGTGATGATTTATGTATGCATATTGTAGTTACTACACTAACTATGAAGCTTTAAATATTCATTCAATGGGAGGGAAAAAACCAATAAAACTCTATGAATAACAAATTAATATCATGAGCAGTTTCTGTAGGTATGAGCAAAAGTCAGCTTGACAATTCAGAGCCAGTGGCTCAAGGACAGAAACTAGAAAGACATTTAGGTAACGAGTCAAGAATTTTACTGAAAGGCAAGTAAGAGTCTCTCAGCTGTTCTATAAATGACCTCTAACGTTTTAAATGTGAGCCAATGCTAAAAACAAACACCAATAAGTTAGTTCTTAACCCTTCTCAGTAATGTGACTATATAAAATATTCGCTTGTTCCGTGTTCTCATCAGTATTTTCAAGGTCAAACCAGGAGGCAGAGGCTGAAGCAGTGTTCAATTCACAATCAATCATCCAACAAGGAAAGGAACATACCACTATGCAAACATTTTAAAAGGGTGCAATGCTGACTGAAATATGTTTATTAAAACATATTAGTTAACTGTTTTCTAAGTGTGCTTGTTATAACTTATTATAGCTAATGAAATTATATTTACTATTATTGAAAGCTAAAATATGCTGGAAATTTCGTATTTTTAAAATAAAAAACTAAAAAATATTTTTAAATACAAAGGGTTAGACTTTATACTTCACATCTTCAGAGGTTTCCTTTCCTTAGGTATATATGTGAATTTTGTAGTTTCTCTACAAATATGTCTGTTTGGGCCATTTTGTTCTGGTCAAAAAAATGTCTCAAGCTTGATAAAAATATTTGGAAAAACAATTTAGAAATCTGCATTTAGCCCTTAAGAATGATTATATTCATTGCTAGGCACAATGGCACACACCACTAAGTCCTAGCACTCAGGAGGCTGAGACAGGAGGAATGCTGAGAGTTTGAGGCCAGCCTGGGCTACACAGTGAATTCAAGGCTAGCCTGAACTACATAGCAAGACACCGTCTCAAAAAGCTAAAAGATGAAAAATAAAAAGATTGATTATATGCTGTATTAGACATCTTCAAAATAGTTAAAAGGAATGATGAGAGACATACAGCATGGAGTCAGGATGAGGGCTGTTCACTGCGGATCACAACCGCAAAAATCAAAAAAGTTTACATATGTCATGCTAATCCATGGACTTTATGAAGTCTCAAGCAGCCTATTATAAAGACTATTTCTCATCAAGAGAAAATAAGTGTAACTAATCTAACTAATCTATACTAATTGTGTGCCTGTGTAACGAGAATATGCCCAAATACTAGTACCAGTTAGTGAAGGACATTAGATAGAAGTATATTTGTGATTTTTTTAAAAGCTATGGAATTCATCAAAAAATACATTTTCTAGAATATTAGTTTATCTACTTAAGTAGTTTTTAAGTTATTTTTAACACTAGCTATATACTTGATGCAGAACTGTTAATGAATTGTCTCTATTATTGTATGGCAGAAGTATTTGGTGATATTTAACATACACGCATTTTGGAGACACTTGCTAGAACAGTTATTAATTAAATAAAATGATAATCTTGATTGTTACAAATGATCCAAGCTTGGACATGGGCAAACTGAAAGAATGGGAGTTGGAAACATAAAAAGTGAGATTGGCCATATGCTGACACATATTCAATCTGAGTAACAAATAAAAAGGGGCTCACTATGTTAGTTTCTCTAAATTTGTACACTAATTTATACTAATTAAAAATTTAAAAGTTAATTTTAAAATTTAAAAAGTACTAATAAGCACTATTTTAACTATCATTAAATTCATTAATCTTTCATTGAATAAAGACTGGAAATATCTCATATCAAGAGGATGTCAACATAGTGAGACCCTGTCTCGATAAACAAAAAACAAAAACACACATGCCCAGAAAAGTAGGTGTCATTTCATGTGAACTTCCCTTTGTATAGCTGAGTTGTGCTTTAAAAAACACAGAAAAAAAGAAAAAAAATCACATGTTCATTATACCATCAGATATAAAATGATCCAATATTTTTGACAGCACTAAAATACTGGCAATTATAATCACATGATGTCATCCAATTTCAGGGATACTGACATGTGAAAATAGATGTATTTTTTTTTTTTTTTTTTTTGGTACCAGGGATTGAACTCACAACTGTCATAACTGCATGCTTGGAAGGCCAGCACTTATGCCACTGAACTACATCCCCAGCCCCTAGATGTATCTTTAAGTTGATGAAATACAGTAAATTACAAGGCAGATTCAGCCACTGGCCTTTCACTTTTGACCTGCCATCAGAAGATCTAATATCGATTATAGATCTTGTAATTTTTTTAAAGTGTTTTATTGTTCTTTAAAAAAGAAGGAAAGAAGACTTGTGAGTAATAGTTACAGGAAAGGAAGACTCATTCAGAAGTTGGAAATCTTCGTAAGCACTTACACAGCTGGGCACAATATGGTTTTAGGAATTGCTGATTCAGATTTATGGTTTGCTTCCATGCTCAAAGCTGACAGGTCTGCAGGCCCTCACTAAAGTAGCAATGAACAGGACCGTGAACCACCACCTCTTTTTGGGAATGTGTCCCCCAAGCAAAAATGCTGTTTTTCCTATTAACTAATAGAGGAACAGTATAGGGTTAGTCAGCCAATAAGCTTATGCAAGTGATCAATAGGCCTTATTCCTCTGTTACCCTTATTCCATTTTCCTTCTGATAAACAAAATTTTATAGTTTCCTTCATCCTATTTCAAGTAAATTTATTCATTATCAAGGCAAGGTTTTTCCCTAAAACTACAGTATATTCATTTCATACTTGCTGTAAAAACTTTAAAAATATATTCAAATGTTCAGAGTTCAAGTAGCAACCAATCATTTATAAATAGGAAAAATAGCAAGGCAAATACTAAACATGCAACTTTAATTTGTACCAACTCCTTTACTTTTCAAAGTAGGCTTCTCTTCTCCTTCGCAGCTCTTCAAATGTAAGATCTGTGCCTGATGTCTGTGCAACATCTTGAGATATATTTCTGGAACCCCCTGAAAATAATATAACAAAACCCAACTATTTTATCATTGCTATTCTAGCAATGATATAGTCTTATTTGAGCAAGCTTTCAAAATGTTTTCTTCTTTAAAATATTCGGCTATTATTCTGTAACTATTAAGTCTCAGGGGAAATCTCAGACAGTAATTTGAAATCTACTACATGTCTACTACAGCCAAAGCTGATGCCCATCTGTGATGTAGCAGCTGTCAGAATTTAAGTCCAACAACCAACCTGGTAAGAGCAGTATTTAACACCACAGTTGTGTGCGCTCTTTAACATTAAAAATAGCCAGTACTTTCAGAGCCACAGTATTCCTTGAAGCAGCATAAGGGGTAGATGATGATAAAACAAATCCATTTTCTATATTCCTTTATTCTTGGTACCTGGGTACTCTGACAATTGAAATGTTTCCCTATTCTTACTGGTAATTTTACTAACCAGAAATTCTACATAAATTGTGAAATAACACAGTAAGAAAACTGCATTATATAAAAATATCTAAGATTTAAACAGCTGGTTTCTATCCATTTCTGGGCAAATCTAACAGAGCCCTACTAATCAAAAGCAGGACTGCACACCATATGGAGTATTCAAGTGTACCTGGTGGCACAAGGTGTTCAGGATAAAAATAATTTTCTTTCTTTTTTTTTTTTTTGTCTTTTTCCTTTTTTATCGGTACCAGGGATCGAACTCACGACTGCCTGCTTGCAAGGCAGGCACTTATGCCGCTGAGCTAAATCCCTAGCCCAATAATTTTCTTATTAATAGAATCTAAAGTGTATTTAGACATTAATAAATTCATATATGTAAGTTTACTAGTTGAGTAGAAGCAAATTCATATGAATAAAAACTACACAAACCATTTTACACTTTTACATAAGCCACTTTGAGTTATGTGTCAACATTTGTCCCTTGCCTACAATCTTCAGGAATATACTGTCGCTCTTCTGTACTGGTGGATTTATAGTGCACAACAGATGGGGCCACCCAGAGAAGGCTTAAGCCTTGAGTTTTGTAGGAGACAATCTGAGTGACTCCCCTTCAATGTAGAACAACTGCTGCAACTTAGGTTATATTGAGACTTATTTCCCTACACTGATAAATACAGAGCCATGCTATTTCCTTCTGTCTTCAATTGGCTGTAAGCATTGCAAATAAGGCTGGCCAGGTACTTGGTATGTAATCTCTAAAGCCATCAGACAGACTCCTGTTTCCTCACATAGTGCTCTCTGTAAGATATGAGCACAGCAGGATGGTAGAGCCAGTCAGCTCCAGGAGTGTTAACTAGGTGCAAGCCTAAAGATAAAGAGGCTATGAGTCTCCAGGGCACAAATGTTTACATATCAGAAACGGAAGCAATTGCTACCTTAATAAAACTACACAGACTGATCCCTCTGCATGTCATTCTCCCTGCCTGGCCAGCCAGCTCAGGTTACTCACATAGTTCCTGCCATCCTCACTGTCACTCATCCTTGAGCCACCCCCTCCTAATAAATGCTGGGAGAGGCCTTGGATCAGGGCCTTTGTCTGTACATCCTCAGGGGGATTGGACTTAGGACCCCTGGCTACTCTTAACTTTGAAAATATGTTGGTGTCTTTACTCCAGTAACCTCTCAATGCGATTACAAAATAACCTTTTGCATTGTGAGAAAGACAGAGAAAGAAATTACAATATTTGGAGTAGCACATTCAATATTTAGGATTACAATCAAGTTTCACAGCCAAAAGGTGATGAGTTTTTGTCACATCAATTTATATTCTGTCTATGTCCAATGGCATTCATTTATAAAATAGCTGGTTTAGGTAAGGGTCCATTTGAGTTCCACAGAGACTAACCTCAACTTATAGTGTTAGTAGAATATTGTAACCAAATAGAATAAAGAGAAATAAACATATATTAGCTGAGCATAAAAGTTCTAATACAGGTTGTTATAGTTATGTGTGTTACAAGACTGACTGTACATAGCTACTGCTTCTGCAGTAATTGTCAAAGTTTCTATTAATACTCTTCTACAGAAATGAAGAGTAATTTGAATCAACTCATCAAAAATGAATAAAGTACCCATCACAATGTGTGTACCTTGCATACTGAGCTGAATAGCCCTGCGAAGATCTGCTTCTTCATCTTCCATGTCAATCTGCTGCCGACTTAGTGCCAGTGCCCTCTGCAAATCCTCTTCATCTTCATCTAACATTCCTGACCCATCATTTCCTTCTAAGACTTGTTCCAGGTCTGTTTTAAGGACTCTAAAGAATAAAAACAACCATATTAACAACAGCCCAGTCTTCAATTTTAGACATAGCAAAAAAGCATTTGTACACTAAAGGATTTTTCTGAGAAAGGGTCTTGCTAGGTAGTTCAGGTTGGCCTTGAACTCACTATGTAGCACAGGCTGGTGTCAAACTAGCAGTGATCTTCCTGCCTCAGTTTCCTGAGTGTGGAGATTACAGGAGTGCCTCACCACAACCAGCTTGTACTGTAAAGATTTTAAGTAAATTTAAAAACATGCTTTTGGCAGATAGGGTTAGAACTATAAGGATTATATTATCAGCCAGGTATAGTGGCATACAGCCATAATCCCAGCACTCTGTAGGCTGAGGCAAGTGGACTGATGAAAATTTGAGGTCAGCTTGAACTACACAGTAAGTTCAAGGCCAACCTGAACTACATAGTGAGGCCCTGTTTCAAAAAACAAGAAAAAAAAGAAAGAAAGAAAAGACAAGACCATGTTACATAAATCTAGGTTAATATAGTTAAGTAATTCAGAGAGGTGTTATGGTTTTTTGAGATGTGGTCTCACTATATGGTTCAGGCTGGCTTTGAACTCACTATGTAGCCCACGCTGCCCTTGAAATCATGGCAATCCTCCTGACTCCAAATGCTGGGATTACAGAAGTGCACCACCACATCCAGTTTACAGAGACATAATTCAAAATAGCTCAAAAAAACCATAAAGCCTAGCTGGGTGCAGACGTGTGTGTAGACTCATCTCCTTGACAGGCTAAGGCAGGAGCTGTTAATCAAGTTTAAGGCCACCTAGAGTAATTTGAGAGAGTGTATCTCAAAATAAAAAATAAAAAGGTCTGGGATGAAGCTTGGTGGCAGAGTACCCAGGATTTGACCCCCAGTACTAAAAAAGAGGAGAAAAAATTAAAAAACAAAAGAGGAGAAAAATCAAGAAACTAGGAGTATAGTTCAGTAGGAGAGCACATATTCAAGGTCCTGAGTTTTATCTACAGTACCACAAAAAATCAAATTAAATAAATAAAAGATAAGGTTTAAAAAGAATCACCAACATTAAAAGGACTGCATGTTCAATGTAAGCATAAAAATGTACTTCTTGCAATGAAATATTATCATGTATTCCACATTTCAGGCTTTATTTTTACCTCTGCTCTTTCAGTTGTGCTAACTCTTCTCCAATGAGTTTTGGTCGATGCATCTGTTGGACCCTGATCATCTGGAGAAGTTGGTCAGCTTCACAATCTGGCAGATCACCCTTAACAACAAATATAGAATAACCTAAAAAAGGCAAACATAAACTAAAGCAACTAGTAAGAGATTCAAAACTGATTTAAAATGATAGCAGACAGACAAAACTGGTTAAAAGTGGTAGCAAAAAACATTCTGGCTTCTTTATCCACATAATGTACTGAACCAGAGAGCAAGTATGAAACAGAAAATATGAATGAGAATGAGAAGCTGCCTAGCATAGCAAGCAAAAAAATGTTAACTGAAGATTCAAAAAGAACTTAGTTTATATGATGATTCTTTTGTTGTTTGTTTCTGTGAGATATGGTTTCACCATGTGATTCAGGCTAGCCTTGAACTTGTGGCAATCCTCCCTCAGTCCTCTAAGTGCCAGGATTACAGGCACGTATGCCATGCCCAACCCCAAATGATGATTCTTACATACACTAGTATGGGGACCTCAAACCAATTCTGAAAGTCTCAGAGCCTTACTTTCCCCACCTGTAAGCCTGGAATAGCTGAATCACTGAGCCACCATGAGAAACAGTGACAGGTGCTGCATGGAGTCTATCAACTGTTTAAGACATCAGTCTTGGTTTCTTTAATTGTTGGACAAATAATGGAACCTTCCTCATAGGCTTGACGTGAGCAGAGCCAGCTGTTGTGTGTCATATGGGTAAAATGAATCACCTATGGAAACAGCTGCAAACAGACCCTAGTCTCACTGAAACACGAGCTGGGAAGCCAATATCCAAAATCTAGACAGATTATCCAACACACGGGCTCACGTTTTAAACAATTTCGTTAGTCCAGCTTATTTTTATAAATATGAACTAAGAAAGACAGAGTACTTGTAGCTGGATATTATACCTAGATTAAAGTTTTTCTAACACAAATTTTTTCTAAACTTTGGTGACTGTTATTGGGTATCTTTTGTTATTAAAGATAACCAAACAGATCAAAAGGACCATTCATGGAAAAACGCAAAAGAATACATTTAATTTTTTTAAAAGGACAAAGTATACTCAGGAGTTCAGATATTTAACATGTTTTCTCCCTGTAAAGTTATTTCTAGATCCCCAAATAAGTATGTCAGCTCACCACAGTATTCTATGCAGCCCATCAAAGAATGGATACTCTGCCTGGCTCAGGTAACACACTAGAGGTCCCAGGTTTTCATCAATACTTCTTTATTAAAGAATGCTGGGAAGTCACTGATTGGTAAAGCCTCAGAGTGTGACATAATGTTCAATATATGTTTTACCAAAAGTAATCTGGCTGCTTTATCAATACACAGCAGTGGTGGCACAACTATGGCTCCTGTGCCACAGCTGGCTGTTTGTTGTCACTGACAGCTCTGAAACATTTGGCATCACTCGTATACAGGAACCACAGTGCAGCATGAGTGATCCTTACTGAAATGGAAAATCTGAGACAGTATGTATTCACAGGCCAACAAAACAAGTCTTTCTGGACTTTCAAGTGAAGATGTTGAAGTCAGGAATTAGAATGAGGCACTGTGGCACACACCAGTAATCCCAGCTCTTGGGAGGCTGAGGAAGGAGGATTGCCATGACTTCAAAGACAACCTAGGCTATGTAATGAGTCCAAGGTCAGTCTGAACTGTATAATGAGACCCTGTGTCAAAAAAACAAAATAAATATATAGGAATCTGGTGTCAGGATAAATGTCTGAGCAAACATAAAGTTTGGGAATTATTAATGTATAGATTTAGTTCAAGGTAACATTCAAACTGGTGGGATGGTACATAATTAAGGAGCTGTCCAAGAACTAACCTCTAGGTCACTTCAACAAAGACTGAAAAAAAAAAAAAATACCCACAAAAGGAATCTGAAAGAAGCAGCAAATAAAGTATGAGAAAAAGTACAGCATAGAAGCCAAAAAAAGGTGGTGTTTCAAGAAAGGAATATAGTTAAGAACTGAAGTTTTAGGTATAGACAAAAGTATAAAAAAACAAAGTAAAAACACTATAATCATACATGCAAATTGGATATAATGACACTATGGTCAATCCATAACAATAAGCATGTTAGTGTTGATGCTAGCTGTGATCTCTAAACACTGTTATTAAAAGTAACCAGGTATCCTTACGGAAATGAGCAAACAAGGCCAGTACAGGAAATACACAAATAGGCCTAAAACATCTCCTTACAAGCCTTTGAAAGGCTGGGTGGCATGTCAGATACTTGGGGTTAAATTCAAAATAGTCCCACAGTCCACGATGACACAATTTGAGTACTAATATGAATAAGCACAGTGGGCTGAAACACATAGAAGTATGCTTTAACTGACTTTTTAACAATAATGTTTTAAACAAAAGAAAGATACTACTTGGTCTCTTTTATAGGATTTGTAAAACTAATTTTAAAAACTGATAAAGGGAACTGGAATTTAACTCAGGGGTAGAGAGCATGCTTAGCATGTGTGAGGCCCTAGGTTCAAACTTCAGAACACACATACACAGAAATAAAGGAAAAGAAACATTTATCCTGGTTTTTCTACACAAGCCATTACTTCAGGGTAACCAAGCACCTAACAAGAGAGTTTATTTGTACAGAAGTGTTCTGGCTAATGAATGAATGACAAGATTCTAATATCATTATTTGGTAAGCTTTAAAGAAATAAAGAGATCTAGGGGTTGATCATTATAAACTAAGATCAAAGCCAGGTACTGTGCTGCATCTCTGTAATCCCAGCACTTGGGAGGCTGAGGCAGGATGGTTATTGTGAGTTTGAGATCAGCCTAAACTATATAGCAAGACCCTATTTCAAAAAAAAAAAAAAAAAGCTAACATCAGAAAAAGACAACCACATATCAAGTACCACATGATCTGTAAAATCTTCAATCCTCCCCATAAATTCAACCTGAATCTGATCAAGCACTTAGATCTCAGAACCAGTCTTCTTTAGAGGACTCAGAGATCTCAAAACAATGGGCTCAATGAAGACAAAGAGTGTGGGAAACAGGACAAATGAACCATTTTCTCTGCCCAGTAAACAAAGGAAAAAATACAGAGAAGCAGAAGGTCTCCAGTTAGACTTAGAAAACATACAAATTCAGTGCAATCACTGAACCTTGTATCAACCCATGTTGCAATGCACAAATTCTAAGAGACAAGCAGGGATACTTGAGATTTGAACACTGACTGGGAATTTGATGTTACTGAAACCACCATGGCTAAATCAATAAATAAATAAATGCACCATGATTAAAAATTTAAAAATTTTTAGATGTGATTATAGCATTGTCAGGTATAATCAGGTTTTTTTAAGGCTGCTTTTAAAGATTTTTAGTAAGAAAATACAGAAAATGATGTCTAGTATTTGCTTCAAAATAAGCAGAAGGAAGTGGGCAAAGTACATAAAAGATGACAAACCATGAGACAATTGTTAATACTTCGTGAAGGGTGTATAGGGCAGAGGTCCTTACATTATTTCTTTTCTTCTGTATTTATCTGAAATTTTTAAAAGCACCTTCATTTTGTTCTGTGATTGGAATGAGTTCAGGAACGAAAGACAGGCAGGTGTGGTGCTGCATACCTGTAATCCTAGTAACTTAAGAGGCTGACGTAGGACGATTGGGCCAACTGTGTAAGAACTTGTTTCAGAAAAAATATTTAAGAAGGGCTGGGATACAGTCCAGTGCTCCCTGGATTTAATCCCAAGAACTGGGCATGGGGCAGGGCACTGCACACTAGCAGTCTTCTCAGAAGTAAATTTGAAATGGGAAGGCAGTTAGAATTCTAAGGAGTTGCGAGGCCTTTTCTTTTTAATCTTTGGAGGTAAAGATTTTATTTCTCCACTGATAGGAATTTTAAAAAGAGAGAAGTGCATCACCCAGAAGAATGGAAAGACTGACGTAGGAACATCTTAAGTAGGTGAGAGGAGCTGGAATCCAACCCACACACAGAGGAACTACCTTGGTTAGATGCAGGGGAAGGTCTACCTACTTTAATAGGCTCAAAGTGCAAGTACAGATACAAGCAAGTTGAAAGATTTTCTGGCAGAAAGATAGAAGTTTTTTCTTTTGTTTCTATGTTACAATAGAATATAAAGGAAGACCATAAGCAAGGTGTTAAAAGGGGAGAAAGAAGAGGCCAAAGGTGTGGAGAGCTGTAAATTTCACTTGGAATTTATAGTAACAAATTTAAAGTAAAACGAATCCGTATATTTTATGCCATTTTTAAGCTATGTTGTGCCGCTCTGGTACAGGAATGACCAAGGCCAACCTCTGACTTTAAATTAGGGTACAAATTTTTGTCACTAAAGCATGATGGAAGAGGGCTGGGGGCTGGGATGCAGCTCAGTGGTAGAGTAACTGTCTAGTATTTGGGAGGCCCTGAGTGAGAGAGACAGACAGAGAGACAGAGAGAGGGAGGGAGGGAGAGAGAGAGAGAGACAGAGACAGAGAGACAGACAGGCAGAGACAGAGAGACAGACAGCAAGAGAGACAAAGACAGAAACAAAACATATGATAGAGAGGGAAGAAAAGGAAAGAAGTTGAAGGATACCTCAGAGTGATGATAATGATGGGTTATAGGAATTAAGTACAGTTTAAAAAAAAAAGCAAAGGTATAAGGGGAGTATTTGGGGCCATGGTAGAAGATGAATTGTTAAAAATAGCAGAAACAGAAAACACAGAGTGAAGATGGGAGGTAGTAGTCAACAAAAAAATCATTTTTGTCTTTTTGAAATAGAGTCACTATGTGGTTCGGGTGGGCCTTGAGCTTACTTTGTAGCCCAGGCTGGTCTCGAACTTGCAATGATCTTGCCTTAGCCTCTCAGGTGCTAGGATTACAAGCATGTGCCACCACACCCAGTGCACAAAATATTTAAATTTGGGATGGAAGGTGGTTTTGGCTATTGGTACAGTATAGCAAGAGCAAAGAAAATGACCTTTGAAAGAAAGTATTGGATTATTGATACAGAAATCATTAAAAGTGATATAAGAAACTAAAGGAGAGAGAGAGAACATGATCAAGGTCCTAAAAGCTCTAAAGAAAAAGGACGAGGCACACAGATGACTGCAAAATGGCAAGGGCATGTATTTCAAGGGAGACAGAGATCATAGGGAAGAAGTATCCTAGAAGGTACCACAAGGAACAAGAGTAGAACCCTCCTCTCTGCCCTGTGTATGTGGGATATGGAAGAAACGGCTAATATTTAGAAGGGCTGCAGATGTCCAAGTATCAGGGAGAACTAGCACTGAACACCATCATCCAAATCGCAGTCCTAAATTCACCATCTAAAATGCAGTGATGATTCTTCTGCACTGCCAGGTTAACATCACTGACACACTCACATCTAATGACCCAGTATTTTGTTGACTGGTCTCAAACTTCTGATCCTTCTGCTTCTACCACCCAGAGTACTGAGATTACAGCACGTGCCATCATACTTGATTTAAAGACCCAGTTTTATTTAGCTACTTGGAAAGATAACATTACAACATTTTCAGTCTTTATTTACCTTCCTGTTGTAATTGAGCCAAGAAAAGTGCAAGGTATGTATCTGATATTAATTCTGGACCCGTCAAGAGAGAATTCAAGTTAAACCACTGGAAAAAAAATTGTCAATATTTAAATTAGTGTACAATATATGTAACATAAAAGTTTCACATATCAAGAATAGATATAGTCCATCAAAACTTAGTAAAATGGCCTAAAACAATTGGGAATATGGCAACAGATTTTCTCTTTCTTCCTTTCTTTTTTTTTTGAGACAGGGTTTCCTTATGGAGACTAGGCTGGCTTCAAACTTGCAATTATCCTTCCTCATCTTTCTGGTTCTCAAACTGAGCTTTTTAAAAAGTAACTTAAAAATGTAATTTTTAAAAAAATAAATTAGAATATTGCTGATTTATCATTATTAAATGCTGTTTTAAAAACAAAAGTTTCCTTTAAGACATAAACTTCAACCTAGAGCCTTTATACTGAGCTACATCCCAAGACCTTTTTCTAAGACTAGGTCTTGCTAATTTAAGTTATCTGAGCTGGGTTCAAACTTGCAATCCTCCTCTCTCCACCTCCCAGACCGCTGGGATGACAGGTATGTGCCATCACGCCCTACTCTTTAAAATGGATTTTTTGATAGATGTAATTAAATCTTTTTTAAAAGCACCAATCCATTACTAGTCATACTGATATATGGAAAAATAACAACTACATAGTTTTCCCACTACTGATAATTTTGGTCAACAGACTTCAATTGTGGGATGACAGACAGTCCAGAGTTTATGATAACTGCCTCATTCTAACAAAATCACTAAGTCACCATTGTATTTAATTAACAGCACTGTCACAATCTCAAAAGAGTCCTAACAATCCATGAGATACGAAAAGTTTCAAAAGTTATCATCAATATCATGAAAAACTATTTTCCTGGATTTTGATACTGCTGATAATACTTTTTTACAGTAAACTGTTTCATTACCCAGGGACCACAAACAGAAATATCTAGTAAAAAATGTGACTTTAAGGAAAAAAAGTCAAAACCAAAGACAATAAACCAAAAGTTGACATCTGCTGTATTTTTCAAAGATAAAATTAGTTAAAACATAAAAATTCAATTTTGAAGAGTTAAAATATCAAAGTCTCAAAACAAAAACATGTAAGTTCACCCACAAATCAACACAAAGGAACCTGTGAAATCTAAGTTTTCAGATCTTAAAACTCCATATTACCTTATATAAAAAAGGAAACAACAGTGGATCATACCCTTCTGAAAGTAAAACCAGAGGTTAAACACTCAGCAGTGTCCTGCCCTGCTATTCCCTAGCTGAATCCCTCTGAGGTTGGTCTCTAGTCTAAGCTACATATTATACCTTCTTAACTTGCTCTGAAACTCAGAAAGAACCTTAAGGTTTTGGTTTTGGTTCTTTCGCAGCAGGAGTTGAACCCAGGGCTTTGTACTTTTGCACTTATATATGCTCTACCACTGATCTACCCCCAGCAATAATCATTTAAAATGAGGCTTCATTCAGGTACCTGACTTAAAAGGTAACAACAAGGATTTTATTTATAATTATCTTCTATTAATTTAATGCAATGTACTTTCTTGGCTTTATGCTCTCTTTTTATTTACTTATTTCATTTTTAAACAGTTTTATCCAGGTATAATTGATATGCTACAAGTAGAACCTATTTACCAATAGTACAGTCTGAAAGTTTTTTTTTTTTTTTGTCTTTTTCTTTTTTATCGGTATCGGGGATCGAACTCATGACTGCCTGCTTGCAAGGCAGGTGCTTATGCCACTGAGCTAAATCTCCAGCCCCAGTCTGAAAGTTTTAACATTTGTGTGCACCCAGGGGAAGCAACAACACAATCAAGACAGAGAACACATTCCTAGTGCTGGGGTCCTCCCTTCTCATTCCTCTTCCTCTGCATCTCACACAATCACTGGTCAATTTGCCTTCTGTCACTAAAGGTGAGTTCCTATTTTTCTAGACTTTTATATAAATGTACAATATAGTGTGTAGCATTTTGTATCAGGCTTCTTTCAGCTTAATTATTCTGAGACATGTCCATGTTGTTGTATATTATCAACAGTTCTTGTTTATTCTATAAACTAGTTTTCAATAATCCTCTAAGAGTGAAGATTCTAAGAAAAAGGGTTTTAAATGACTGCTTCTTAAAAATGTCTGCTAAAGACACATTTCATTTTTAACAGAGATGATTCTACATAAGTGTATCTACATTACATTTTGGAATCATTTCAATAATCTTGTTAAACACTAAAATGAACAACATAGTTGAATGTGTTTATTCATGCTTGACATGATTTAAGGCCTTGTGACAGTACTGTGCTAAACACAATCTATAAATCTATAAATTAACTGATATTTATCACATTAAAAACTCAAGAGTCTTCATATTTGCATCATCTAAGAATTTACAGAATTTTTTGTTTTTGCTTTTGAGCAAGCTATGTAGTTCAGGCTAGGCTTGAACTCACCATGTAGCCCAGCATGGCCTTGAACTCGATGTGATCCCCCTGCCTCAGTCTCCAGAGTGCTGGGATTATTAGAATACAAACTGTATATGGTTGCTACAAATATATAAAAGAATATGACATTATCTCTCTCTTTGTTTTAAAGACAATGTCTAGCTATATTGCCCAGACTGGCCTTAAACTTGAGATCCTCCCACCATAGCCTAAGTAGCTGGGACTACAGCCATGTGTCAGGGCATCTAGTTAGACATTTTCTCTTAAAATGATAAATGGCAAATTTCTATTCAGCAAGACTGAATCCAGACTGAGGATGTGAGGCTGTAGCTCAATGGCAGGATGCTCACCTAGTAGGCATGTAGTGCTTGGTCTGATCTCCAGTACCACCAAAAAACAAAACAATAACAACAATGAAAAGAACTCCATGCCACACATAGTATTTATCAGTCAATTTCATTTCAAAGGCAAGCATTGCTTATGTTTTAATTTCAAAAAAGGGCAGAATGAGGAAAAAAAGAGGGAAGAAAAAAATTACCTGTTTTCCTAATTTTCTAACTGTAAACCAGTGTTCTTTATAATTGCAAATAAATGATTTTTCATTTCTAGAAAAGAAAAAAAGTACACAGTATTAAGCTAAAATACTAAGAATTCTCATTTAGGGATTGAAAATAACCACAATACCTTGTATGCCTATACCAATTCCACAAAACGAACATCACTACTCTGCATAAGAAAACATGAACTAAATTCTTTTTACATAAACTAATTTTAAAAAACTCTTATTTATTGACTAGCAAGCATTAAACAAATCAAAACAATTTGGGATAGGTTGATAGGCACATTATCATTGATTTTCTTTTTCTTTTTTTTCTTTTGTCTTTTTGAGACAGGGTCTCACTGTAGTTCAGACTGGCTTTAAACTAGCTTTATAGCCCAGGTTGGTCTCGAACTCGCAATGATTCTCCTGCCTCAGCCTCCCAAGTTCGGGGATTATAGAAATGTGCTGCCATGCTCAGCTCAGATTTTCTAAATAAAGCAATACATCTCTCTGACTTCTGCAGCAGCTCAGTAATACCATGCCAAAGTGGCACCCTTTGCAGTGCTCAGGACAGTGTGTGACACCAAGGACAGGGTGTTGGGAAACTTAGAGGGTAGACAGATTCCCACAGACATCAAAGGGATAAAGAGAAAAGGCTATGAGAATGAAACAGGATACAGCAAAACAGCAGCATCCAAGTCCTGGGGGGTATCTTCATGATAAAGTGCTTGCCTAGCATGTATGAGGCCTTTGGTTCTATTCCCACTTTCAAATTCAAAATGTGTTTTTCTTCATTAAGAAATTATAACCTTAAAAATCAAATTCAGAAAAAGAAGGAGAAAAAAATCTTACATAGGATCAATCCTGAGTCGCTGATACTCTGGACTGTTGAACAGGATTAGTTCCAAACCCCAAACTTTCAAGGCATTGCTTATAACCTGTTTAAAATAATAACAACAACAACAAAACTTTTCATGAGATAAACCATCAACTCCAAACTTGAGTAGCATCGAAACATTAGTTGTACAAATATTATGCTTCACATGTAAATTTGTGAAGGGATGGTGACGTAAGTCCATAAATTCTAGCACTCTGGAGGCCAAAATAGGACTGTGAGATGGCTGGGGATGTATGCCCAGGACTCAATTCCCAGTACTGTAGGAGAGGGGAAAAAGTGTGTTTACATAGTGTGATTAAATTCATAAACACACACATGTATTTCAAGACTGTTTTTTATACCAGGTTTAGATGTTCCAGAGAACCATACAATTCCTAGCCAATTCCTAGTATCTCAAAAATCGATATGAATTCCTTCTAGTAGGTGCTGGTCTTTTGTTTCACTTCAGTTTTTTTAGGCAAGGTCTTATTACACAGCCCAAATTGACTTTAAATTTACAAACTCCCACCTTCCTCCCACCTCAGCCTCTGGAATGCGTGCCTTCCAGCCCAGCCAGGCACTGTTCTTAAAACTAGTCCACTATAGCAGGGTGTAGGTGGTGCACACCTGTAATCCCAACACTCCAGAGGCTGACACAAAGGGATTGCCATGAATTAAGAGGCCAGCCTACTCTACATAGTGAGCTCAAGGCCAGCCTGAACCACACAGCAAGACCCTGTCTCAAAACAACCAACCAACAAACAAATCCACTACATACATCTGATAATATAGCTGCTATGGGCACTGCTTTAGAAGTTATATCCAACTCACTACCTGCAAAGTCGGTAATAACACATCTATTAAAGTAATAAGGGATAATGTTTCACAGATTTTAGACTTCTGTGGTCATGGGTTTGTAATTTGTAGAACAAAATACAAACTACGTTACTTCAAATGGAAAAAGAGGGAAATTTCTGAAAATTCACTATCTTCCATGGAGTCAATAAAGAAACGTGTGAGCCAGGCAGTAGGATGGACAAAAAGTGAATGCAACACAATTAGTAAACATGAACTAAACCAACAAGGGTGCCACATGCAAAGCAAATGACAACTGTTGGCCTAAATGACTTCTGATCTTAGCCTAGTTGCAGCAGCTCCAATCACTAACAGGGACACAGTAAAGCACTGGACAGAAATGCTGGTGCGTCTAGGACAGTAGCACAAGGAGAATACAAGCAAAGATACTTGCAGAAATACGACCTTTAAGTTCTCAAAGAATTCTGGACACATCTCACACTGTCAGAATGAGACATCTACAGATAGAAGAATCTTACAAGCTCATACATAAAACCACCACACGCTGGGGTGCAGTTCAGTGGTGGAATGCTTGTCTAGCATGCATGAGATCCCAGGTTGGATCCGCAGCACTGCAGGAAATAAGTAATTCCTATGGAATTAAAAGAAAGCTGTAGAGGCTGAGTGTACACAGCATCAGAGTGTGTCCCTAGCACTAGCACACAGAAGACCCTAGGTGAGATTTGAGGCACTGAGGGGGAGGGAAGCGGCTATAAATTTCTTAAAAAGATCAAAAGTACAACTATAACTAAGGGATCCAATCTTGTTAGGTTGTTTTAATGGAAGGTATTGCACTTAAAACACTGTGATTTATTAAAATCAAGTTACTTTGATCCCCAGGACTGCAAAATAATAATACTACTAATAATAATTTATAAATACTTTTAAAACAATAGAAGAATTAAGATTCCTAGCACTTAAAAGCCCTACTCTAAAGCAAAAGTTCCATCATCCTAATGTTCATGTTTGTCTGTGTAACAATTCAGTACTCTTGCATACAGTACTATATTCTGTAGACACAATCTGTCGGAAGACTGAAGGTCACAGCATTACAATGACTGTAACGGGCTATGGAAAGATATTCCACAGCACCATGAACTGAGCTTAAACAGTGCCTCAGACATGGATAGCATTTGTTACATGCTTGTGATTACTTACTTGAATAGAGAAAAAGCCACTGTCATCCATATTTCCAGAAGGCTGCTGTTCATTTTGAGGAGTAGTGGCAGGAGGGGGAGGGGAAAGGATAAAAACTGTCATTAGTGTGCATATTTAAATTAACAAAGAATGGCTCATCTTTTTCTAAGCAATGTATTTTTGAAAAATGTAATTTAGTGAGTTTAAAATCTGTACCTGTAAAAACGTGCGATAGTCTTCACTAGTAACGCCTCCTTCTGCCATTCTCATCCTTTCTTCCTCATCCAGCTGGTGGGCAATTGAGGATAACTCCACAGGGCTAAAGTATTCTCCTTGCAACAGATTATTCAGGCAGTGTTGAGCACAAAGTGATCCTTCTTGCTAACATTTCCAAAACAAAAAATTGAAGTGTCATTTATTAAACACTTGTACAGTGTCTTTTCCTAACAACTTTAATGATCAACTTTTTAATATAACTAATCCAAAACTTTTGAGCTTCAGGCAAACATGATTAACACAGGTACATACATTTGCATTTGTTAACATTAACTTTATAGTTCTACCCTAGATGAAACTGCAAATATGAGCAAAACTTCAAGAGTGACTTACAATAACTTTCTCTATCAAATCTTGTATTTTACTACAAACTATAAAAACATCTAGGCTCTCTAATTTTCACTTAAAAACTCATCTTTGGAGATTCCATGGCAAGTATTACATCTGAAGTAGAGTTTTAATTCCTAGGATATTTATTCTTTTGCTTTTTATTAGTACAAGTTTGTATTCCAGGCTGGGGAGTTAGCTCAGTGGCATAAGCGCCTGCTTTGCAAGCGTGCAGTCATGAGTTCGATCCCTGGTACCCATTTAAATACATAAATAAATAAATAATAAAAACAAGTTTGCATTCCTGTGGGGAGCTGGTATATGTACATAACACATTTTAATTCCATTTTTTCATCCCCTTTCCCTCACCTTCCTATTGGAAAAACATCTGTCTCCCTATTTCCTATATCTAAATTGCTCAGGCCAGTCTTAAACTCACCATCTTCCTGCCTCAGGCTTGAGTAGATTACAGCCATGGACCATCATGTCTGGCTAAACATTTATTCTTTTCACAAGATAATCTCTGCTTAATCTAAATGTTCCCAGCATTTCATTCAGATTTTAAAAACTGAGAAAATTCTGTCCTGTGTTAAGACTTGTAGCTACAGTTGAAGCTCTCTTCAGGGAACCTTACACATTAGGTACACAGATTATGTAGAGGTGTGATGAGAACTGTCCCAAACAGACCCCAAGAGCTTTCTCCTGGACAAGTTAGCAAGAGGGTTTGCAGCCCAACTCAGCTCCCATAGGACCACATTTCCTCCTCAGGAAGGGTGGGTGTAACTTTTCACAGAACCAGAGGTTCTGGCTGGCTTTTTCATACAACTGGGACTCTGAACTCAAATCCAGACTGCCCAGCACTGAGCAGTCTGTTACTCTCCTCTTCCCACCATTGTTGCTTTCCCTAATGCTAACTTCACCAGTGCTGCACAGAAAGGGAGATTCACGGATGGATAAGTAGAGACTGCAGGTCTGACTCTCTGTGAGACTATGACAGATGACAGAACACTTCCTTTGGCTCACCCTAGCCCTCTAAAATGTCTTCCTCCAATGAGGTCTATTTCTTAATTTGACCTGCCTGACAATGCAAATTGTTCTGAGCAATAGTATACATTGACCCCAAAGAGCACCGCCTTGCAAGGTAAATACTTCTGATTAATCAATTTTCTAGGAACACAAATGTAGAAAGACATGGAGTATGTAACATATAATAGAACAGAAAGGTAGTATGGATACACGGTGAACCTAAGATGGAGCTCAAAGAAATTTATCTTCATAGTTTGGTAACAAATGAGTCCCATGGAGCTAGAGAGGTAACTATTCTTCAAGTTGCAGCAACAACAGTGGCAGTCCTGTTTCTACTGTTTAATGTGCTATTATACTTCCACTGCCAGAGAGCAAGTCCCACTGCATGATACAACATGAAGAAGAGAGATACACAAATGTTCTACTTATACTCCATGAAAAACAGGTAAGACAAGCAAGTAGTAAGCGAACAGTTGAATGGCTAAAAATACACAAGGCTGTACATAACTTCAGACATAAGGGAATAGATATTATAATCACAACATATTACTACTACACACTCCAGATCGGCTAAAATGGTAGAGAGGATTAGAGACATACAAACTATTATATGGTAGTAAGTGTAAATTAGCATAACCACTTTGGAAAACTCTTACCTTCTAAAGCATAAGATATACCCACCCTATGATTAGCAGTTCCACAGCTATGCACATAATACAAACAACCTAGTATCCTGCTTTGAAGTTCTATAGCAATTCTGTTGCTTTGTTTTGACTAGCTTTGTTGTTGTTCTATTGGATTTTACTATCTTTAAAATTAAAAAAAAAACATAATACAAACATGTTCATCAAGAGAAACATATGAGGTCATTCATAAAAGCACTATTTGTAAAGATTTAGAAACCAGCCGGGTGTGGTGGCTCACACCTGTAATCCCAGCACTCGGGAGGCTGTGGTGGAAGGATTGTTGCGAGTTCGAGACCAGCCTGGGCTACAAAGTAAGCTCAAGGCCAGCCTGAACTGCACAGTGAGACCTCCCATCCAAAAGGCATAGTTTTGTTTTAAATTAGCATTTGGTTTTTACTTTGTTTCTTGGGCTTTTTTTTTTTTCCTGTCTTTGTGATACAGGGTGTTGCTATGTAGTTCAGGCTGGCTTTGAACTCACTAGACAGCCCAGACTGGCCTTGCATTCAGTGATCCTCCTGCCTCAGCCTCTCTAGTGCTGGGATTACAGGTATGCACTACCATGCCTGGCTTTTTATTTATTTGTTTTTGATTAGTATGATTGTGACATACAATGCCAAAGGAATAGTTTGAATCACAGAAGCATACAGTGTTGTAATCACACAGAAATACTATATAGCAATGATAATGAATCACAACTATGTGGATGTAAAAATCTCTCAATGTTTGTCTTAAAAACAAAACAAAACAAAGATAGCTGGGCATGGTGCACTCCTGAAATCTCAGCACTCTGAGAGGCTAAGGTAGGAGGCTTTCAAATTCAAGCCCAGCTCTGTCTCAAAATAAAACAGCTGGGGACTAGCTGAGTGTGAAGGCCCTAGGTTCAGTCTCCAGCATCACAAAAACAAACACCTACACCACGTTTTTAAGTACTATGACTCTACCTGAGATTGTGCATTTTCTTGCCTTATATTCACCCCCAAAAGATCCCCAGTTACTTCTTACTCATCAAGCTTTTACCATAGAGTAAGGGAAGCTCATTTGCTAGTTAACATTCAATGGTGTTAGAATTTCAAGAATTGAGGCCCAGAGGATGAACAAACTGCACGTCCAGTTCTGACAAGATGTTTTATAAAAACACAAGTGTACCTCATTCACATCACTACCCAGTTTTCAGGACCAATCTGAATCCATTTCAAATCCCTAGAGACACAATTAACTACATCTAACCAAGTAAACCCTTAAGGTGCTCTCAGAAATGGGCACGCAGTGTTCACGGTTGGGTAAGGAGTGAGTTGGAGCTGGAGGTCACCTCCTCGTTATAGCCACAAAAGTGAGAGAAAACTGTGTCTCCTCCATTTTTTTTTTTTTTTTTTTTTTTTTTTTTTTTTTTTTGTGACAAGTTCTCCCTACATAGTACAGCTGGCTTTGAACTCATGAAGACCAGACTGGTCTGAAACTCACAGCGATCTTCCTACCTTAGCCTCCGGAGTGCTGGGTTGAATGCCAGGTTTCATTTTGTTTTAGGTGCTGGGGATTGAGCGCAAGGCCTTAAGCATATGAACAGCCCTGCCCTACTCCCTGCTATGTAAGAGCAATGGCCAGCACTTTGTTAGCATTGACTGCCCACCTAACAGGTAGCTTTCTGAGCACTCCTAAGTCAGAGGCAGACACGTCATATCCTTATTTTACAGAAGTAGAAATGAGAGCACCAGGTAACAGGTAACAGGTAACCATGTCAGCAGCAAGTAGAAGAGCAGAGATTTAACACAGATAAATGTTTCATCGTGTATCCTATCACCACTTCCTCAAGACTCATTTGCTTGAAATTTGGCTTTTTGAAATATCCTAAAGATGACTAAGAGGGCTAATGAGTGTCACAAAATCAACGCTCAGTAGCTTTTCAATGTTTTCATGGTTACCCTTCCCAGTTCACGGTAAAATTGAAAGTACCATTTCAGATGACCCAGTGAATGCACTAAATCAGCCAATACTGGACGTAAAATCAAAAAAGAAAGAAAAAAGGCAAACAAGCAGGAAGCAGAAAAAGAACAACTCTCACAAAACCAGCAGTTACTGATCATTAGTTATTTAGTTTTAGGGTTAAGAAGGAGTTATAAACGTTAGCCTGCAGGCCAACCTGCTTCAATAGCTAAAAATGGTTTTATATTTTAAGACAATTGGAGAAAAAACACCCATATACACAAATGAGAATGTGACAGAGATGCATACAGCCTGCAAAACTGTATTTACAGAAAAGTTGTTTAAACAAACAGCGTGTCTTTTATGTTCAAGAAACTCTGTGTGGGTAACTATCCAACTCCCCTCACCCCTCAACCACCACCATATGAAGAATTCCTACAATGTTGCCCAGGTAGGCCTGGAACTCTTGAGCTCAAATGATATTCCCACCTCAGACTCCAATCCGAGTAGCTAGGACTACAGGCACACGCCATCCTGCTTACCTACGGAATTCTCCTGATCTATTTAAGTAGTATCTCAGACTGTTTTTACATTCTAATTTAATAAAGAGTACTAAGTGGCAAATCTGAAAAATGTGGAAACCAGTATTCCAAAAGGAAATGGCTGCGAGGCTCTCAGTGGGCAAATATCCCTCTACTTATATAATTTTCTGAGGGCCAAAGTAGGGTCTCTGGCTCAAGCATTGAGAGCTTGTTGTGGAAAGAAAGGAAAAATGACACGGGAAGCTCAAATATTCTCATATGGATTGTGTACACGAGTAACAGTGGGCCCTTCGGTTACACACACATTTTCTTAAAATATCTCAAAACGTTGTCACAACAGTCTTCATCTGCTAAGGATATTCCAGCTCATGACAAAAGTAAATGTATTTCTGAAGTATTTTATAATCTAAACCATGCTCATAATAGAAAGTGATTGGTTTTGGGCACAGATTTTCATGACACTGATGCCTAGCTTCTTTTGATACCATGGCTCAGTAAGCCCTTCACTGAATTCTATCCCAAGGAGGTAACAATCTAACAATGGCACTATAGCACAGTGACCAAGGAGGTAACAATCAGTGCTGTTAAAAATGTGCTGGTGTGGTGGTGTAGAAGACAGTTTATTTAGTCAGCTTATGAGTAAAGCAGCTAGCTAGTGTAAGAGCCTAAGAATGAGGGGGTGACCGCCACATTGACAAAAATTATGAATAGACAGTGAACCAGGACTTTGGGCAAATTTTCTGAATTTCCTCAGGCAGCATGGGATGCATCTAGCTCCCTACGAAGATCCTGAATGGAGGTGCAGTCATTCCCTACTAAGATCTTGAATTGTGAGCAAGTTATTGCAAATTATCCAATTCTTTCTGAGACCCTTGTTTAAGTACTGTGTGAAAGAACTGGACTAGAGAATCTGGGTCCTTATTGGCCATTTTACATCCACAGAGTACCTGTGATAGGTGATCCCTAAACAATTAAGTAACTCCTTGTACCCTCCTTGCCTATATAATTCAATCTAAATCGAGAGGCCATTGGGCAACCCGCCTCCTGGACCCCTCCGGTCTCTCTGGAACTACTCCTATTCCCCAATATACCTTTCCTACTCTCACAGTGAGTTCAAGGCCAGCCTGAACTATACAGTGAGACCCAGTCCAAACAACTGAAAAAAAAAAATGTACAAGTCTCTGGAAATTGAGCATAAACTGTTTAAAGTTCTCCATGCTGAATTCTATGCCAATGCTTTTGAAAATTACAAAAACAAGTCGGGGGATAGGAATACAGCTCAGTGGCATAAGCACCTGCCTGGCAAATGCAAGGTTCTGAGTTTGATTCTCAGTACCAAAAACCACGTGGGAGCCAGGCTATAGCTCAAGTGCACAGCACCTGCCTGGCAAATTTGAGGTCCTGTGTTCAATTCCCGGTGACTCTCCTCCAAAAATGAAAATAAAAATATACCATGTATATGTATAGTTTTCACCCAGTCTCTTCAACCAAATAAGCAAATCTGTCCTGCCCACGATTCATAAATCATGCCAATTGTGTCAAAAGATTAGCAACTGTACCACAGTCCTCCTTGTCCACATACAGAAATCCATCTGTTCCTAGCTCCTGAAACATTCAAAAATGGTTTCTAAAAAGAAAAGCATTGTATCTAACATGTAGATTTACATAACAAATGTACACTATTCCACGTTTCTTTTGTTGTGTGAATTTTTGTCTTAATTATTCCCAAGTACTTTTTTAAAAAATCCCTAGCTCGCATTAATTGCCTCGGTAGCCACCTTTCCCAAACATCAACCAATTATAAAGTGAGATGTATGCCAGAGCTGTCCTGAGGAAGGTTTCACTCACACCCAAACGACTTGATAGCTGTGAGAAAAGACCAGTTTCTCAAGATACCACAAACAGTATTGCCAACAGCGTGGTCACTGGCGAATTAAGGCAAGAACAGCCTAGGCAGATCAAAAATATTCCAGTCCACCCCTAACACCTAAAAACAAAGCTGGCCTGCAGATCCGGAATGATGGGATTATCAAAAAAAAACCAAACCCTAATACCCCCGTAATAAAACACTTGTGACGACTTCTCTGCTTTGGAGCGTCAGGGATTTCCTACTTCACTTCCTAAGCGTCAGGCCCTACAATGGCGAGCCAAGGTCCCTGCCCTCCGAAGGCTCACAAATCAGTGCAGAAGGACCTGAACTAGACCCCAAAGACCGAGGCGCTGGGACATTCCATTATAGAACGGAGCAGCCAGACAAGAAAAGTTAATTCCGCCAGGGGTGGGCCGGAGGGAGTGGGTGGAGCCGGGAAGGGAGCGGGAGCCTTCCCAGAGGAGGCTCTAGGAGAGCGGGAGACACAAGGCATCAAGGCTACTAAGGTGGCACGGAAACACCGACGCTGACCCCTCTCGGTGCAGCCTGCAGCCGCCCCGGCCCGGACCTGATTCCCTCTCGGATCCCGGAGCTAGTGCTTTAGTGGCGGAGGGCGCAGCGGGGGCGTCGGTGAAGCTCCCAAACCCGGGCGCGGCAGGCGGGCGGCGCCCTTCGCCCCGCGAGGTCGGGATGGGGACGCTTCGGGCCTCACCCAGCCCCCGGAGGCCGGCCAAGCCGCCCGCCATCGCTCTGCGGACGGCTCCCCTCAGAACGCGGACACTCACTTTCTCGTGGAAGATGGACTCCATGTTTATTTGTCTGGAGCCAACGGCCCCCGCGCGGAACCAGCCCCCTCCAGCTCCGCCCCCGGCCCGGCCCCACCCCTCCGCCCACCCTGCCCCACCCAGTCCCTGCTCACGTGCCTCGCGAAGACCAATCATACGCCAGGACGAGTGTCACGTGAGGTGGGGAGCGCGTGAACGCTGGGGTGGTAAATGCAAAACACGTGACCTTGGTGGCCTGTTACCCAGCGGCCCGCGGGTGCTGCAGCGCTACCTGCAGCCTGGAGGATCTCCTGCACCTCCCACCCATTGCTATGGATTCATGGGTGTTTGAATTCAGGGCATTGGGTGAGGATTATCTAATCGGGTTCTAGGTTATTTATGTTTTCCACTTAAGTTTGTACTTTCTACTTGTAACATCTGCATGTAATTAATGTGTGCTTCATCACCCACTAAAAGCTTCAATCAGAAAAAGGGATTATTAGATTCTCCGAATACCTACTAGCACTTGTGTAAAAATATTAGCTAGGGCTTATTATATCTTAAACACTTTTCTAAGTTTTTGTTTCAAGAAAATTTTAAGCATGAGACATTCAAATGAGTAAACGTTAGGCTTGGGAGTTGTGGTTTGAGCTGTAAGATGAGGAGTTGTTAATATTTTTAAAAAATCATGAGAGAGCATAAAATTGTTTTAGAGAAACCAAGAGATTGAAAAGGTAGCAGTTGGGTCCTGGAGATTGAGAAGTAATAGGGAGTTAAAGCAGAGGATGTAGTATTATGGAAGCCCTGGGAAGAGACTCCTTCAGGGACCAGCCAGGGTCACTTGCTACCAAAACATTGAGCAACACAAAGTACTTAAAAGAGACCACTAAATTTTGTTTTTTATGGACTGTTTTGATGAGTGCAAATGCAAGAGGACCACAAGGAGCAGAGTAAGGTAAGGGAATGGAGACTGCCGCGAGCACTGGGTACTCAATGGGTCGAACCTGGTTACCCTTTATTAAACATTTTTGCGTGCATTCTATAGTCCTGTATTGGGGAGAACGCTTTGTTCTTAAGGAATTGTGGCTTAACAAGGTAAGTAAATTATAGTCTCAAGAAGTGCAAGAACAATTACAACTTTTCTGTATGTTTTAAAGCTACAGTTAATGTCTTTCAACTGGTCAGCTGTCAGGACTTTGTCTAACGAAGTATCTCAGACTGGGTGATTTATCAACAGAAATTTATTGTTTATAGTTGTAGAGGCTGAAAAGTCTCAGGTTAAGGCATCATTGAATTTGGTGTCTACTGAGGTCCTTCTCCTCATTGTGGTGACTTTCTTGTCATCCTTACATGGCAGAAAGGCAGATGGAATAAGCTCTGTAGGGCCTCTTGTATAAAGGACCTACTGCCTTTCATAAGACTTATGCCGTCATGAGCTACTAGTGACCAGAATGTCCACTTTTACTAACACGTTGAAGGGACACCTTCAAACCATAGCAGATCACAGCATAATGATCTGAAGATCATTCTGGATTCTGTTTGCACAGCACTTCCACCTCACCCTTAATTATAAGTCTGCAGATGTTACACATGGGCTCTGATGGTCTCTTCACTATCACTTGGTGCAAGCCTTCTTGGATTCTTCTGTAGCTCGTCCATGGAATGCTGAATGGATTGCTGCTTTCAGTCTCAATGTGTCTAATTCATAGTGTTGTCAGTGATCTTGCTTTCAAAAATACAAATCTTACCGTTTTCCTTTTATTGTACCAAAGAAGTTTATCAGGCAATGGAGTTGTAATCATAAAGACAACTAGTATCGCCTTCAATGCATTTGTATTGGGAGAGGTTCTTACACAATTACCTATTTTTTTTTCTTTGTCTTTTTCATTTTTATTGGTACCGGGGATCGAACTCACGACTGCCTGCTTGCAAGGCAGGCGCTTATGCCGCTGAGCTAAATCTCCAGCCCCCTTACACAATTATCTAAATCTTTAAAGTCCTTCAGAGGCTTACCATTACCTTCCTGTTGTCACATTAAAAAGCTCTTTGTGGTCTGAGCCAATCTCCTTTCTCACTTTTAACTCCCTAAATTTTTTCTGCTCCAGTCAAACCAACTTCTTCCCTTGACTTGGAAACTTTGACTATGCTTGTACCTGTCACACCATACTAGCATTATTACTTGACGTACTGCTAAACTGTCACCTTTTGAGGGTCACCAAAGTCTTGGTTATTTTATCAAGGGTTGATGTAAAGCAAAAAGAAAAAAGTATCTCAGTAATTCAGGAGAAGGATGCTACTAAGTTTGATAACCAAATAGGTACCCCTATGTATCATCTTGGACAGCTCATTTTCTTTAATCTGCTTCCTTGAATTATGTCATGTGAGATTGCACAGATACCTTTTTAAAGAGTAAAAGCTTTAAATTTAATTACAATTTATTAGTTTATAAAACAATTTATGCTTTGTGTTGAAGTTAATAAATCTTTGACAAACTCAGAATCACTAAAATTTTCAACTATGATTTTTGCCAAATAAAATTTTGTATCATCCTATTACAGTTCCCTTGGAGTACACTATCTTACTTTGTATCACTGTAACAAAGCATCTGAGGCTGGGTAAGTTTATAAGAGAAGGGGGGTTATTTCAGTTCACAGTTCTGGAGTTCCAAGGTCAAGGACCACATCTGGTGATGGCTTTCTTGTTGGAACAGTATTGAGATAGTTTAGGACTTGGTAAGAGACAGGCACCAACATACTCAGCTATAGCCTTCCTGTCCCTTGAGCTGTGTGTATTTTCTGGTCTCTCTTCTTATAAAGCCACCAATAATTCAATCATGGGGATTCAACCTTGATGACCTTATCTAATCCCAATCCTCTCTCAAAGGTCTAAAACTCTAGATATTGTTAAATTGTTCCTACTATCTTAATGTCACAGTGGGGATTACATTTTCATGTGTGAACTCTTGAGGGACACAATGGAACCATCATAGCACACACAATTTGAAAAAATTTTTTGGAAAAATATCTGAACAAAAAATAGTACATATATGATTTAATAGTATTGTGGACCAAAGTAAGAAACAAAAGGTAAATGCTAATTACAAATTTAACATCTATAGAGTCAGAGCCTCAGTAATGATTTTATAAACCAAGTTTACTTAAAACTTGAAGACTAACTTAATAAAACTATAACTATATATATATATATATATATATATATATATATATATATATAGTGGCTCTGCACATGCCAACGATTAAATTTGGACTCGTATCTTTCACCATGCACTAAATTCTAAATGGATCAAAGATCTAAATATTAAGACAGAAACAAATCTGGTGGAAGATAGAATAAATAAAACTCTTGAAGTATTGGTGTAGGCAAAGACTTTATGAACAAAACTGATTGCACAGGAACCATCACAAAGAAGCAACTGGGATTGCTTCATATTGAAAAGCTTTTGCACAGCAAGAGTAAGCACCAACAGAGTGCAACAGATGACCCACAATGTGAGAGAAAATACCAGCTGCTCCTCAGACAAAGGAATACTATCAAGAACACATAAAGGACTAAAAAAAAAAAAAAATCAGTCCTCCCATATTTAAAAATCCAATAGTAAAATGGGCATCTGAGATGAATATACATGTATCAGATGAAATACAAACAGCAAATAAATATATGAAAAAATATTCAGTATCACTGGTCAAAAGATATAAATTAAAATAACACTGAAATTCTATCTCACCCCAGAAAGAATGGATGTTACCAAGAAATCAAGCAATAACATGCTGGTGGAGCTTTGGGGAAAAAGGAACCTTCTCCAATACTGGTGGGAGTGTAGACTAGTGCAGCTACTGTGTAAATTAGTGTGGAGATTCTTCAAAAAACTGGATTGGAGGTCCCATTTGACTCAGCTACTCTCCTTGTGGGCATCATCCAGAATTAAAACCTTGTACTACAATGATATATAGGTAGTCATGTTCAGAGCAACACAGTTTGCAATAGCTAAATCTTGGAAACAACCTAAATGCTCATGACTGAGGAATGGATAAAAAAGATGTGGTATTTTTATACAATGGAGTACTACTTAGCCATAAAGGACAAACTTGAGACTTTTGTGGGTAGAGGAATCAACTTGAGACCATACTCATAAGTGAAATCAGACATGTATGTGTAAAAATAGTATTGTCTCACTACTGTGAGAAGCTGAAAGAAACATTATATACTGATTTTTCTGAGTTCATTGAAAAGAAAGGTTTGCAGTGGTACTGTTCAGGAAACAGAATGCAGATGTGCTCTGGGTGACTCATATGGGATGGCAGTGTATGTACCATTGTAGTCCCCTGATTGTCGTTTTGAAATTTTTTCTATTTGAAATAAAATCGATTTTTAAAAAAAGTATCTCAGTAAGAAGTGTAAAAAGATGCCAGGAGTGATGCACATACCTGTAATTAGTACTCAGGAGGATGAGGCAGGAAAATTGTGAGTTCAAGGCCAGCCTAGGAATCAAAGCAAGTTGAAGGCTGTCCTAGACTATATAGATCTTGTTCCCTCACCATCAAAAACAACAAAAGACACACAAAAAAACCTCACTAAACAACAGTATAAAAAGAATCACACTTCAAAAATCTTATAATTAAATAACAAACATGTTTTTATTTTTCTCATATATTTTAAAATGTGAATATTCTGTAATTTAGCCACAGTCTTTATTTCCAGGTAACTTCTTCATTGGGCCTCAATTCCCTATATAGAAAGAACGAAAGGAAAAACTGTAAATAACATTTTTAAGAGATGGTCAGAAAAGTATTTTATAGTCTATTAAACTGACCCATTAAAAATTTATATTAATCTTATTTTCTCTTATGACTTCAAACTCCTACTGTATCTCATTTTCCTGGATTAAAGACATTAATTTCTTAATACATATAATAGCTATTATCCTTTCAATGGGTTTATTCAATGTTTTCTATATACTTTTTAGCTCACTGAGTCTTTTTTAAAATCCTGAGTTGTAAACCACTTCTATGTAGTACCTGTGGATATTACTTGCTCCTCTTTTCCTTTTTGTTTTTGTTTTGTTGAGACATGGTTTTGCTATACAGTTCAGCTTGGCCCTGAACTCACTATTGTATCCCAAACTGACCTTACACTTAGGGCAATCCTTCTGCCTCAGTCTCTCCAATGCTGGGATTACACGTGTGTGCTACTACACCCAGCTACAGCCCTCTTGTCTCTTGAGCTTCTTCCAATCCAGATAGATGTGTAACCCCTGGCACATGCTCTATGTAACTATAACCTTCTGCTGCCAGAGGAGCCATCTCTAAAGACACAATGGGACCAGGCAGCTGCCAGCTGTGATCACTGCACCACTGTATTGAAAGCTCCGAGGGGTGCTAATGAAAACACAGCACTGGGTCACTTGTACTATACTTACTTGACTTGGGTCATGGCTGAAGTAAGGTAATATATAATAATATATACAAAAGCTTTACACAGGATAAGATTTGACTGTTTTAAAACTTTGTTTTTATACTAAAATGCACCCTGAATGTCAAGAAATGAGACTTTCTCAAAGATCCACTATAGCCTATCCATAAACTGAAGACTGTTTATATTCCAGAGGTAATCATGTAATTTTATCAAAGCAGTAAATAACAAGCCTAAAAAATAGTATCACTTGAATCTAAGTTCTCAGGGAAGAAAAATTATCGTTCCTGTTTATCTTTGGCACATATTAAGAATATTCTAGTTGGCCAATAGCCAGCTTTAAAAGAAATAAATGCATGAACTAACCTTTTATATAGCATACTCTTGTTCCGGAAGGCAGTTAGCTTTTCATCATTCTTTCTGTCCAGATAACATCCAAAGACAAATCCCATAGGGACAAATATATGTACCCAGTGGTCACGCACAATCTGAGCTAAGTTCACCATGATTGCTAAAAGCAAAACAAAAAGAGTATCAGAAATATAATTTCCCTTAAAATATTTTCTAAATTGTATCTGAAACAGAAAGTTGTGGATGTGAAATAGCTCTTAAAACCCAAATGTGCCTCAAAATCTGCTTGGCATAAGAATACACAGTAGTATAGTAATAATAATAAAAAAGAATGTAGTATAATCATTAAAATCTACTTGATATGGCTGGGGATTTAGCTCACCTGTCTGGCAAACTCGAGGTCATGAGTTCGATCCCTGGTACACACACACACACACATACACACACACACACACATCTCCTTGATAAATAGGTGACAATGATCAGTTTAAAATTACACTGCAAAAGAAAAGTTAAAAAAAGAAAAAAATTACACTTCAGTAAAACATACTTATTAAATTTTATTTCTCACTTTACCAGTGACTTGATTTAGGGCTGAACAGCAGAGTTTAAAAGAATTTTACTTGTAACACTGGACATAATGGTGCACACATGTAATCCCAGCATTAGGCAGGCCGAGGCAGGACTGCCTTGAGTTCAAAGCCAGTCAATAGTGAGTTCAAGGGCAGCCTAAACTGTAGAACCAGACAGTCTCAAAAACAAAACAAAACAAACAGCACCATGTGGGTGTTAAATAATATAATGCCTCCCAATGCAGCAGTATCACCTTTACTGGATAAGAAAATATCCAGTGATAACGATACTAAGAGGTGGAATTAGGATGAGTACATACTCTGGCAAGTTTGCTCTTTGGCCCAAGCTCTTTTCTTGTGCTTTGCTGTCTCCAGTAGGGGTAAATATTTTTATTAACCGTATTTCATTTTTTTCCTAATACTACTTTTTCTTCAATTTAATTCTCTTCCCTTTAACTTTTAAAAAGAAAACTATATGAAATGTATTTTATTTTTGTAAGTCACTGTGAAGCCACGTTGGAAACATACAGATAATTAGATATTTTAAAATATACATTCTGCTAACTGTACCCTCAGCAGTATTTTACATGTTTTGCTTTGAAAGTACGCATTTAATCGCCTATGCCTGCAATCCAGGCTACTCTGGAGGGTTAAGTCAGGAGGATCTTAAATCAAAGGCCAGCAATTAAGCAGCGGGACACCTACACAAGATAAACCAAAGGGGAGCAGGGTCGTAGCTCGGTAGCAGAGCTCTTATCTATCAAGTGAGAGAGTTCGAGCCCAGTAGAACAAAATAAATTTTAAAAAGGTAACCTATGAAAAACTGTACTCAATGCATGGAAGAATCTACTCCTGCGGTGTTAATGCCATATATACCCTGGAAACCAAACACAAGTTTATTACGTTTTTAAAAAACAAACTGGCAAGTGTATACTTTGTGGAATGATCGACGCAAAAGGGTATGATATTTACAGTCAGGTGAAGAAGTCAGATCGCTGAGACTGGGACAAATGTGGACGCTCCTGAGAAGCAGTCCCTTCCCCTGCTTCTGGCCAGGCAAGGGATCTAGGCTGGTGGTCTCTTCAGTTCGGTCGGGGTCCCTCTAAAGCCGTTTTCTAGTTATGATGGCCTTGGAGTACCCTTCCCAAAAGCCTCCGGACGGGAAACATACCTCATTTGTTCACTCCAAGACAAACAGTTGTTTTTCTTTCCCCTTCTCTGAGGACCAGACAGCCGTACCATACGCGCACACCACCGCCGAGCGCTTTCCCAGAACCCTTCCCGCCTGAACAACCGTGATCGCTGGCATCACTCCTCCCAGGGTCCCCCGACCCACCTGCGACCTCGGGGCCAACAACGACCCAGCGACCAAGGACAGCTGCGAGCTCACCCACCAACACTGGCGGACGCTGCCTGGCCCTCAGGACTTGCCATATGCAGCGCCCTCACGGGGGAACGCGTAGCGGCCTCTTTATATTTCTTCTTATTCAAATTGTTTATTCTCCACATTTTAAAAAATTCAAAAATTATACCTAGCTTGTGAATACAACTGCAGTCCAAAGTGAAAAGATCTGTTGATGCAAATACTAACGCCTTCTAGCGGCTTCGTCCCCATCACCCCTGAATTGGTATCGCCCGGGTCGTCCCCGCCTCCGCCGCGCGCCTGCAGGTTCAAAATGGCGGCCACCGGTGAGGGGTTTCTGCTTGCCGGTGGTCAAGGGTGCTGTTGAGCGCGCGTCAGCGTTTTTCCTCCTTGAGCCAGGCTTCGACAGGGGTTTGGGAAGGGCAGTGGACGGCGCTGGGGGAGGCCTTAGGAGGCAGGTGAGGGCGGGAGAAGGAAGCGAGCCTTTGGATGGGGGTGGGGCGTCCTCGGCCCCGGAGGAGAGCCGGACTCCGACCCAGTCTCGGGGGAAAGTGCTCTTGCGGTTCCGGTTGCGACTGTCCTGGAAGTTCTCCGCGAGTGAAAGAGAAGTGACTTCACGGGTGGAATACTCTCGGGTTGTTTGTGACAGTCCGTACGGTTCACTCCCGCGCTCGCTCTCCTTCCCTTTCTGCGGTTTCCTCCGCCCTTTCCGTCTAGGACTGGGGGACTCATCCGACGCCGGCTTTGGCCTTCGCCTCGTGGCTGCCTCTGCTCTCAGCCTCCCTACCCGGGGTCTTCTTGCTTTCTGGGGCTTAGCCTCCGCGAAGCTGCTAAGCACTGGGCACAAAGTAGGCGTCCAGTCATCAACTCTGGAGACTTCAGATGCTAGTACCGCGTCTTAACAGAGTCGCCTCTCTCCATCGCTCTCGAGCGCTTCCACTGCCACTGCATTCATTCTTTTCAACTTCGTACTCTTTTACATGCTCATCAGAAAACAGGAGGTCAGATTAGCACTGATATTTGCGAATCTGTGACCAGGCAAATCTGAGCCATCGGTCTTGCCCATTTCCAAATCTTTAATTTTACTCCCCTTTGATCCTGTTAGGAAGTGCTGCTCTCCCTGAACGATCTGGGAGAGTCTTGCCGTTCAGTGAGCTCTAGGGCTTACCCAGTCTCTCCTTTCCTTTGTATTTTGCATACTTTCCTTTGATTGTCATCATCAACATGCATGATCCCTATTCAGAGAGCACGAACCGATATATAGTATTTGTGATGCAGTAGTGCTGGTCAGAATCACTGCCCTGGAAGGATTTATGATATGATGAAGCTTCACTCTCAGCACACGTTTCCTTTGCTCTGAGCACCACGCTTAGTTTTGGAGATACAAATGTTATGACTTTAACTTTGTGTATACATTCAACATCCATGCAACACCTATTGTGTATGCTAAGTAAAAATAACCATTTGAAGACAATGAAATAGCTTTATGAAAGAGTATTTGAACAGGGCATGAAATGATCAAAAAGAATTTGCTAGGCCAGGAGATCATTCCTGGATGGAGAGCATGGATGAAGTTTGGAAAAAGTAGGAAATGAAAAATGTAGGAAAAAGGGGAAAATAAATGTTTGAGCATGCAGTGCAAAGGTGATTAATGAAGACATAAGAGGTAGATTGAGATCAGTTTGTGAATCTTGATTTTCAATCAAGAAGTTGAGATTTTTATTCAGTAGTTATCAAGGAACCATTGAATTCTTTGTGGAAGGATTGGGTTTGAGACCATTTGTCTCAAGATGTTTTCATTAATAGCCTTATGAAACATCAGTTTGGTACAAGAAAAGAAGAGGAAATTTGCAATCATTCAGGTAAGGCAGTGAATTCCTCTGTTGAGGTAGGTCAGTTGAGAATGTTAGACTGAATGCCAAATAGAATTTTAACTAGTGTCTTCCAGCTTGTTGGCTAGAAGATGACTGGTTTTCTGTCTCGAAGACCATCTGGGGTTGAGGATAGCATTAAAATCCAGTTTGGTGGCTGTTGGGTGGCATATGCCTGCAGCCTCAGCCATGGTCTCTGGAATGCTGAGCAGAAGGATCAGGAGATCAAGACCCGAGTGGGCAACTTAATGAGACCCTGACTCAAAATAGAAGGTCTAGAGATGTAATTCCGTGACCCTTGGCTGGGTTCAAGCAAACGAAAAAATCAACAAATCAAATTTGAGTCATGAACATAAAAACAAGATGACAGTGTTGCCATCCTGCTCTTTTAAGTGACAAGCATGATGCTCCACATTCTAAAGCATTTATTTTGGAGTCTAGACCTATACTGTTTGGTAGCCACCAGCCATATTGGATAATGAGCACTTGAAACGTGATTAGTTTGAATTGAGATGTGCTGTATATCCTAGGTACACCCTGGATTTTGAAGTCAGTACAAAAACCAGAATGTAAAATGCTTCAATTTTTTGAGGATTATGAGTTGAAATAACAGTTTAGATTAAACTATTAAAATTTCATCTGCTTTTTTCAGTGTGGCAATGAAAAGTTTTTAAATTATGTGAGGCATATTTCTGATGTCGAAACTAGTCTGTTCTGGGCCAGTGATGGTGAATCTATGGCGTGTGTGATGCAGCAGGCTGTTTGTATCATCGAGAGCTCTGAAAGGTTTTCCACTACTGGTCTAGACGAATGATGGGGAATGAATAAGGAGGTAAATTCGAGCTGGGCCGTGAGAGGATGATGAGCAGTGATGTCATGGCACTCCATTCCCAGTGAAGGCACTGAGCTGTTTTTGTCTTTTGTCGTTGGGCAGAAAGGCCTTCAGAAGTTTCCAAGCAAAAAGTTGTGTAGAGGTGTTTTTAATTGTTTTTTTGTTTGTTGGTTTTGAGACAGGGTCTCATTTGGTAATTCAGGTTGGCAAGAATGTTTAGATTGAGATGAAGAAAGAAAAAACTTACAAAGAAATAAAAAGATCCAAATACAAGGGAAAGAGGCCCCGCAGTAATAAGGTACTGGTGGCAGGACTAGAAAGGGGTGATGCACGCGCTAGGCTTTCTGAGGGAACAAATGTGAAACTGCAGGAATTTCAAGCCTTATTTACTTGATTAGTGAATGATATTATAGAATCATAAAGTACTTTTTGAGGCTAAAAAAATTTAGTCGCAGAATGGGACTGGCACAGTTGAGAGGGGCAGGCAGTCTGCTAAATTCTCTTAAATCTATCTCCCTCCTTTCTGTTACTGTTCAATCGTACACGTCAGCTCGTTTTCCTAAAATACAGAATTACAGTCTTTCATCAGGCGTGGTGGTGCCCGCCTGTAATCCCAGCATCCAAGAGGCTGAGGCAGGAAGATAATTATAAGTTCGAGGCCAGTCTGGGCGTCATAAGTAAGTTCAAGGCCAGCTGTACTACACAGTGAGACCATGCCTCAAAACAACAACAAAATGATCTTTCTATTTGTTAATTAACCATACAATCTTTCTCTGTTGTCTGTTGAACTAGGGCTAAGGTTTCCAAAGCCGTTCATTATGTGGCCCCTTTCTCTTCATTAGCGCCCCTCTCCTGTGTTTTGCTTATCTCCACTTGAAGTATGTTCTCTCTACCCAGGTCCCACAAAACCTTGATGAATAATCTTACTTCCTGCTTGTGGGATTTCTGTTACTAAGAATTTTGAAAACTCTTCATTCTTAACCTGCATATTCAAGCTTGTGATCATAACCAACTTGGCTCTTTATTATTTTACGTCTTTTATTATATTATCCTTATTTTATGTGAACCTAAACTTCCTAAACTGTGGTATTTATTTTTTTAATGGAGTGAATGTTATACTGTCCACTGTTATTCATGGCATCTTGAGCAAAGTGTACAAATTAAAACACAATTCTCATTACACTGCATTCATAGGAGTCTTTTTTCCCCCCTTTTTTAGATTTATAAAGAACTCTTCCTCTGAACTTGTGTTTCATCATATATACAACTGGGATTTCAGTAAGTAATGAATGTCTAATAAATATTTAGCTGTTTTTTAAATTTGTTTATTTAGGTGTGTGTAGTAGGTATGGTGGTACTGAGAATTGAATCCAGACCCTTTGTGCTGAGGTACATTCCCCAGCTCTTTGTTTTTCTTATTTTAAGCCAGAGATTGTAGGAGTACATCACCATGCCATTGTAAAAAAGGTTTAAGATGAAACCATTTGATAGTGTCTGCAAGACACTTTGTATTTTAACTCACAATCTAAATGGAAAAATGTATAAGTTAAAGTAAAGTTGAGCAAAAAAAAAAAAAAAGGTTTAGGCCTTTATTATAAATTACGATAAAGGAAGCTTTATTATAATTTTGGTAAAGGCGTTTTCTAGTTCCCAAAATTGTATTTATAAACATTTTTCATAAAATAATGTTGTTTTTGTGGTTCTTATACCTCAAATGGGAACAGCCTAAGTCACTATATTTCAGGTTTTAATTTGCCAACAATTATTTATTGAACAACTACTCTGCAAGGCTTGTGCTAATGCACCAGGTGGATCAAGTATATTCCTGTATTAGAGAGAGGTCTCCCAAGGAAAGGGAAATACAAGTAGGTAACTATTAATGGTGTGTTAAGAGCACTAAGTGTTTTGTTTTGTTTTGTTTTGTTTTGGAGACAGGGATCTTGTTTTGTAGTTCAGGCTAGCATGGAAAGTACCCCAGGCTGGTCTCAAACTTGGAATCCTCCTACCTTAGCCTAATAGGTGCTGGATTACAGACATGTGCCACCATGCTCAACTGGTTAAGTTCATTTAATACTAGTTATGCCTCATTCCTTCACTTAAGAAACATGTGTTGACTGCCTTACATTAGGCACTCTGGAGGCATTGGAATATCACTGACCGATACACACGAAGTCCACATTCTAATGTAAATGTCAGGCAAGAGGAGTCAGGCAAAGCAAGTAAATAAATAATAAGCAATTACAGAGAGCACTAAGCATTTTTAAGGAAATCGAATGATCTTGCAAAGCTCGTCTTGGTCAGGCACCCTTGTACTTCTGTACTTTAAGAGATCAAGGTAGGAGGATCACACGTCCGAGTCCTGCCTGGCAATTTAGTGAAACCCTGTCTCAAAATTAAAGAAGGAGCGAAAGGGGCTGGGGTGTGACTCAGTGAGGAGATCTGTGTTCGAGCCTAAGTAACACCTCCCCCAAAAGAAAAGATGCCACAGTGTACCAGGAGTGGAAAAGGACTCCAGAATACACAAAAGGTATGATAGAATCACAGGGAGACATAGGAAACACACAAGCTAGTGAGTCACTTTGGTGACTAGTGATAGGAAATTAGAGAAATCAAATGGGTTGTTAGGGTCACTGATAAACCTCCGTGTACCACTCAGCCAGCGTGCATTCCCTGGCTGCTCCATGTGGTGCCGTGAATAGGAAGGGGGTGAGGATGGGGAGACACATTTGTGAGAAAATACTTCAGAAATTGTGCTTGAAAGAAGAACATAAAAGTATTACAACGGGTTTAGAGTCATGGGGCTTCTTACAAGCCCAAATTCTCGAGTGCCTTTGAATGCTCATGAAAGCGGCATGTCAGTGACGGAGGGAAAAGAGGAAATGGCTGAAGAAGTCCGGTCCTAGAAGGTGAAGAGTGGGATCAAGGACTCACGGGAGGATTGGCCTTGAATGGGGTCAGGGCTATTTATTACACATAAAAGGAGACTCAGCAGTGTACGTGCGGATTGATGAACTGACATGCCATCTGGAAAATGAGGAGTTGCTGTCCGGTTTTATTTTCTGATTGAAGAATGAAGTGACATCATCAAGTGAAAGTAGGGAGGGCAGAGTGGCGTGGTCTGAGCAGGGAATTGGTATGCGCAGGATTCCAAGGTGGAAGTTGACCTGCAAAGAAAAGTAGGGCTGACACAAATACAGCTATTTGAGAATTTTGATGTGAATTTAAAGAGCAAGCAGCATAGTTTTGTGGGGAGTTTCCGCTTGTCTGACAGCTGCTGGAGTAGACCGTAAATGACTGGGGTCAGCTAGGGTTGGGATTTTGCCAAGTGGATACAAAGGACTAGAAAAGTAGGTATTTCAGAGTGTCTGCAAAATAATGATGGATCATACATGGAAGGCCGAGGATCTGAGTAGAGGTAAGAAGGGGTCATGGATAGTGAAAGTGTGGTCAGTGGTTCGCAGTGAGACCAAGGATTTCTGCAGGGGAAATACTTGAGTAAGTGGGACATGATAAGAATGGGATGCTTGAGAAATTTCAAAAGTAGCATATGCAGTGGTAATGATCAGGGAGGGGGAAGTGGTAGTGGGTGCCTGAAGTGAAACAAGGATTACTGCAGTTAAGAAAGTCAAGGCATTGAGAGCTCAGTATTGAAGCTACTGGGAGGAAGACCAGCTCAGGAGCTTAAGTTCTTAGTGAATCAGATAGATCAATAAATGCTAGCACTGAGAGGGAAATTTGGAAGGCTACTAATGAACTAGCTGAGTGGCATAGGCTTTATTAGGACTGGAATGTTTAAAAGGCAAAAGGGAACTTGGGCAAAAGGGTAGCTGAACTGAGGAGCTTTTGAGGTCCAAGGAGCGCAAGAGCTTTAAAAATTTTAAAAGCTGTTGAGAAGGAACAGCATCATTGGGAACTGCTTAATGTCTATGAAGACAGGCAGGCAGGTTACAGGTGAGAAGAAACATACTGCGGAAGGCAGACTGGAAGGCTTTAGGAGGTGGGAAGGTAGGAGTTTGTGTCCAACCATGAGAAGTACATGTCAGTAATAATGGATAAGAGAGAAGTCTTTGATTTGGGACCTTTACTCAGGTAAACAAGAATAGGAGGTGTGGGGTGATTAGCCTCTGGTGGGATCGTCAGGAGAAGAGCTTGGCTAGATGGTAAAACATCATCAGGTAGCTCAGTGACCGGCTGTCCTCCTTACATAGTTAGCCTTATTTCCTTTCCTTTCCTTTCATTTATTTTTGGTTTTTGAGACAGGGTCTTTATGCATTTCAGGCTGGCTTGAACTCACTGTGTAGCCCAGGCTGGCCTTGAATTTGCAGAGATCTCTCCTAAGTGTTGGGATTACAGGCTTGTATCCTGGCCTGATTTTAAGGAACTAAAGTTGGAAAGTTGTAGAGATGAGCTTTCAGTTAATCAACAGTTTTATCATGTCTGTTTACAGACACACAGTTCTAGACCCCAAATCCCAGTAGATGTGTTGATGTCATATCTTTTGGAAATACATCCATGCGAAAGGTATCCCAGCCACATTCTATCAAATAGTGTTGAGGACTTGGTGTGTCAGATTTTACTTCAGGGATTTCAAACATAAGATACCACTTCTGTTTTCACTTGCATTCCAACACAAGCTTCTTAGCATGAAACTCCTTGAAAAGTATGTGAATTTTTATGTTTATATGTATGTTTTGAATTTTTGAGTGTTATTTTAAGGATTGGAGAGAAAGGAGAGTTTGTCACTTTATCAGATTCTGAATGTGGTCTATTTATTCAGGGTTACTGGTCTAAAAAAGAGAAGGACATGTAAACTAGTCATTGTAATGCAGTGTAGTCTATGCCATCATATAGGGCAAGACAGAGGAGGGACAGGTTCATTGTGAGGAATGAGTTCATTAATTGAGTAAACTCTTATGTATTGGCGAGCTTGGGTGGTGCAGTCTCTAATTGCAGTAAACCAGCATGGTATCTGAAAGCCTTCAACATCCTGTTACATATATATTAATACTAATGTTTATATAATCAGATATGTAGGTGAGATAAGGTTAGTTGACTTACTTGCTCTGAATCACACAGGAACAATTTCAAATCTGGGTATCTCCGATTCCAAAGTCCGCTATTTTGTATTAAGGTACTATAGGGAAACACCGAAGAACTGTAAATACAAGGGTGGGACTGTGCTTATACTTTTAAACTTCATAGTGATGGCAGTGAGTGTTTAATGTTTGCTTTCCATGTTTACAAAATTTCTGAGCACTTAAAAATGTAAGGTAATTTTAGTTAACTTGTCTGTTATATGTGTAAGATTGTGCTTTTATGTTTCAAGTATGTTTTTCTTTTGAAAGAACCTTTTAGATTACTCTTACTGGACCAAAAAGATGACATCGATTATCAAGTTAACTACCCTGTCTGGGGTCCAGGAAGAATCTGCTCTTTGCTATCTTCTCCAAGTGGATGAGTTTAGATTTTTACTGGACTGTGGCTGGGATGAGCACTTTTCCATGGATATTATAGATTCCCTAAGGAAGTAAGTTCTCTTTCACATTTCTAGACTTCATTCAATTGACTTTTTGAAAAAGATAAATCAACTTGTGTTTCATATACTTTTAAAATACGATTTAGACGTTATATAGTATTGCTATCTTTTCATTAAGTATATAGTAAGAATGTTATTTATGCCAAAAAACTGAATAGTGACCATTTTAGCCTGTAAAGTCTTGGTTGAGTTATTAGCTCTATTGATTTGAATTGAGTGAAATCTTAAATTGTCACTTGGCTAATGGATCATTGTAAAAATGTTGCTCTCTAGTTTCAGGAAAGAGCAGGAGTTTGTAAAACCTTCCATTTGCCAGTGCTGGGGTGTATTACATTAGCTTACTTTCTGTTGTTTTGATCCTTGACGTGTTGACTTGTCTCTTAGAATAATAACTATGAGATACTAAAGAATCTTAATCTATCAAAAAGATTCAGCCAAGTGTAGTGTCTCATGTCTGTAATCCCAGCACTCCAGAGACTGAGGCAGGAGGGTCATTATGAATTCAGGGCCAGCCTGGGCTACATAGTGAGTTTAAGGCCAACCTGAATTACAAAATGGGGCCCTGTCTCAAAAACAAAACAAAAAACAAAATAAAACAAACAAACAAAAATACATATATAACTAATTAATGAAGGAGGGAGACTTAAATTTTGTAAAGACTTTTAAGCCAAAAAAGAAAAAATCTATTGCCAGTAGAAACTTCACTGATTGATGTTTTACTGTACTGTTGGTTAAATATCCATGGTAAGTGGGTGGCTGATTAGTTATTTTCTGCTTAACAGTTTCTAAAATTCCAAGCTGAGTTCCTGAACTTAATACTATATAAGGTAGCCATTCATCAACTTGTTTTGTTTACCTCTTTCTTTTTAAAATATGTCTAGACATCATAACATCATATGTCTAATGGAATTTATGCCATAATTTTGTTGTCTATGTAATACAGGGCGTAGTAATAATTGAAATTCGTAGGTATATAATTTTACTTAATTGTTTTGCTTTTCTACCCCAAAATAGTCTTCAGTTCAGAATGAGTAATTTTGACCATTCTGCTTTTACCCTTAAAAACAAGAATGGAGGGCTGGGGATTTAGCTCAATGGCACAGCACCTGCCTGGCAAGTGCAGGGTCCTGAGTTCAATTCCTGGTACCAACTCCGCCCCACCAAAAGCCAGAGCAAGTTGTCTTATTGGTTGTGTTCTCCCAGGCATGTTCACCAGATTGACGCAGTGCTGCTGTCGCACCCCGACCCTCTCCATCTCGGTGCCCTCCCTTACGCTGTGGGAAAGTTGGGTCTGAACTGCGCCATCTATGCAACCATCCCTGTGTATAAAATGGGCCAGATGTTCATGTATGATCTCTATCAGGTAATTTACACCGTTAAGGAAAACTGTTCCACAGCATCAGTGATTGCTTTTAACCTCCCACTTGTGTCATTCTTTTAGTCTCGGCACAATACAGAAGATTTTACACTCTTTACGTTAGACGATGTGGATGCAGCCTTTGATAAAATACAGCAGCTAAAATTCTCTCAGATTGTGAATTTGAAAGGTAAAAAATGTTTCTGTGATAAATAATCATAGTAAACATTTCTGTAAGAATGAGTTTTGTTTTGTGTTTCTGTGCTGCTGAGGATTGAACCTAGGGTCTCACACAGGCTAGGCAAGCGCTATGCCATGGAGCCTCATTCTCAGCCTGGACTAGTGGAATTTAACCTTCAGAAAAATGTTTAGGAGAATCATAATACAGCTTGTAGGCACTTTAGTCTGAGAATAGAAGATTAACCTTTTCTGCCTTGACAGGAAACTCTGAACTTCCATCTGAATTTTTAAAGTATTCTAGATTAAATTTTAACAACAATTTGACAGCTTGAGCTGTTAGCATTTTTGTTAGCTAGCTTGGAAAAGACTTATTTTAGTGTTTATTATGTAGAAAGAATGCAAATAAAGGGTGCAGATCCTACTCCTTGGAGCTTACAGTTGGATTCAAGAGATATTAGCCCAGATGGCTAAATACAGTGATTGAAGTAAATAAAGTGCCGTGATAACGGAGTAGAAAATTACTAAATTCTAGTATTGGACATTAGAGGGTTATTGGGTCGAGATATATTTTCAGTGTATTTGTCATCTAGAGGAGAATGCATTAGAGATTTTCTTAAAAATAAGCTTTAGTATTGAAAATATGGTGCAATAATGGACTCTCTTTTCTTTAATCTTTAAATAATGGACTCTTGAGAATTTAATAAGGAAGTAACTATAGTCTTAGTAATTTTGCTTGTATTTAGTTTTTCTGTAGGAATAAATTACCCTGAGAGTTGAATTATTAGCTTAGATGTTAGAAAAAATGGAAACACATGCTCGTATAACATGAACGTTAAAACTCAGTGGGAGAGTACCTGCCTTGCATGTATGAAACTCTGGGTTCAATAGCCAACATCAGACACATGCACACAAAAGATAAATTTGTTAGTTAATAGTGTTATTTAGTAGTGTACTAGATTTAAGGATTAATCTCTAGCTGTCTACTTAGGAACACAGTTATCTTTGCAAGAATACAAAATATAATTGCAAATGTTTGCCTCCATGGAAGAAGTCTAATAGCTGAGAATAGGAGTATAAGATTTGCTTTTCACTGTATGCATTTTTACTTCTGAACTTTATATTATTGCATATGATATCTCTTAACACAGCTTTGAAATATAACCATTTTATAGGGTTGTGAAAGAAACTTGAATATTGTCATTATCTTGTTGTCATAGGTAAAGGACATGGTTTGTCTATCACACCTCTGCCAGCTGGGCATATGATAGGTGGAACAATATGGAAAATAGTCAAAGATGGAGAAGAAGAAATTGTTTATGCAGTTGACTTCAACCACAAGAGGGAGATGTAGGTATATGAAGACAAAAACTAAAGGAAATGCAAATAGCATCATTTAATTCTGTAAAGGCAAAATTAGAAGCATTTTGTTTTTAACCAAAATCTAGAACAATTTAAAAGCATTAAGTAGTGAATATTTTTATTTTTACTTGCATTGTAAGGGAAAAACTTTGGTGTAAGACATGAAAGAAGTTTTTAAAATTTATGTAAGATTCTTCACTGTAAAATAACTGCCTTCCTGAAGGTGTTGTGAAGAAAGTGAATTTTTGTACCTCAAACTGTTTTAGATGCTCTCAACCTAGTACTTAACAGAACATTTAGGGAGTTTTGTAAAATCAGGAATTGTTAATATATCCATATTTAATATCACATTCTCTTTAAAAGGAACACAGTAGTTACAGTTTTACATATTTCATTTTGCACTTACAGCATTACTATACATTTTTTGGTATTCAGTTCCGTATAGATTTTTGTTATATTTGTATAGTAAGTTGGAAGCTTGTTTGTATTAGATTACAATAGTCTTAAATCTTTATGTTAAGAAACGTTTAAGACTAATAGATTGAATTTAGACTTAGTAGATTAATAAAAGATGGATATTTGAGTAAGTGGTGAATTTCATTCTTTTACAATATAACAAATTTCAGATGGATTAGAATTAACTAGAAAAGGAATCGATATTGGTTATCTGATTTGGAAAAATTTAAGCATGAAGATAACAGACCAATTTACAAAGGAGAAGATTTGATTAAATACAGGATTAAACTGTACATAACAGTAAACTAAATTACAAAACCAATGAACTAGGGAAAATAATCACAAATGGCCAGAAAACTTAGGCACATATATATATGTATATATATATATATATATATATATATATATATGTATGATCAAGTATTAATCAAATATAGTTTCAAAATAAAGTGAAAAAAGAATGTAAATAATAATATTCCTTTATTAAGTATGTTAAAATTTTTTAATAATAGTAGTCTTTTAGGAAGTATTTTGTGAATTGATCTTTCTGTTTGAACCTTTATGGAAAAGATTAAGTGCTGTGGCGAGCCATTTACCAATACTTGTATAGTTCAGTAAATACATTTCTAGGAAAGTGCCCCAAAGAGATGTTTAGAAATGTAGCTGAAGCTTTTAAAAATTTTTTTGAAAGATTTTAATGGCAAAAAAGTGACAAATATAAACAAAAGGAAAGGTTTGAATAAATACAGTACAAATATGATAGGAAGCTTTTACAGTTGCTAAAAACTGGTTTAGAAAACAATTTTAGTGTCATGGGAAAAAAGTAGGATATATCCGGTCATGATTATACATGTTCGTAATCCCAGCACTCAGGAGGCTGAGCCAGGATTGTCTTAAATTCAAGACCAACCTGGGCTGCATAATGAGTTCAGGCCAGCCAGAACTACACAGTGAGACCCTGTCTTAAAAAACAAACAAAAAACACCTAGTCCATAGAAATGAGAATGTAGGACTATGTATGGAATATCCACTTTTTTTCCTTCAGCTTGAGGTACTATTTTGAAGGCCTTGTGTAGGCCTTGAAGCGCTCTGTAACACTAAGCTAAACCCCAAAACTTGCTATCCTCCTTCCTCAGCTTCCAGAGTAGCTCAGAGTACAGATGAGTACCACCATGCTCAGTGGGATATCCATTTTCTAAAATTAAAAATATATATGCATATAAAAGCTTTCACACTTTATTTTTATTTGGTTTTGGTTTTTTGAGAAAGGATTTTGCTGTGTAGTCTAGGCTGGACTTGAACTCAAGATGTAACCTAGATGGTCCAAATTCATGGCAGTTGTCCTGCCTCAACCTCCTGAGTGCTAGGATTATAGATGTATGCCACCATGCCCAGCCAAAACTTTTATAATTTGAAGGATATACTCAAAAGCTATCAATTATTTTGGTCTGTGGTGCTCCACTGGAAGATTTTTATTTTCCTTTTATGCGTACTTTTAAAAAATTTACTTGACTTCTTCTGAATCAGTGAGCATATATAATTTTACAGTTAGCAGGAAGAAAAAAAGCTTTATAAAAGCAGTTGTTCATTGTTTAGAGAATCTATTACTTTTGATTTCAAGTGATATATTATTCTCTTTAAACTTTAACAGCCACTTAAATGGATGTTCCCTGGAAATGCTGAGCAGACCCTCTCTCCTCATCACGGATTCATTTAATGCTACCTATGTGCAGCCCAGAAGAAAACAGAGAGATGAGCAGCTGCTAAGTATGTTTTACCCAGCACTCCTTCTAGAGCTGTGGAAGTGCATGATAGCATGGAATTCTTTTTGTTGTGCTGACCTTGGTCATAAGAACTTAGCTAACTCCAGTAGTTTTGAAGAAATATGTGACCATACCAGCATTTAAAATACGAGGATGTAGGCTGGCTTCTCGCTGCCATTTAGCATACAGCTTGTTCTCCCAGGCACTCACCGATATGTCTGTATATTAAGACTTCATGCATATTAATTGGAAAAACGCACTCTAAGAGAAACTGAAAAAACAGATACAAGAGGGTACACAGAGGGAGCTTCTCTGCTGGTTTTAGTGCTGGGTTTTTACCCTCTAGTCTTCTTGGTTTTAAAGAGATATCTCTAAACTGTTGCTGCTTTTGTTTTGATTTGAGCTACTTCACTTCATGTTCTTTTTTATAAGTCATATGGAATTTCAGGAGGGAAAATTGAATTACATTTTTTAGTATGTTAGCATCCACTCTCTTAGTCTCTTTTTTTTTTTCCTCGTGGTACCAGAAATCAAACTCAGGGCCTTGTGCTTACCAGGCAGGCGCTATACTGCTGAGCTATGTTCCTGGCCCCAGAAAGTATAACTTGTATATTGTGTGACTAATCACTAACTTGAAGTTCTTCAGGTCATGGTTTTTTGTTTGTTTCTGCTAGTTTTTCTTTTTTTTTACCAATTATTTCCAAGTAGACTTTCATGTAAAGAAATCTGTGAAGGTTAAAAATATATACACATGTGAAGACTTTTATACTTTGTTTTTTGTTATTGTTGTTTGGTTTTTAAAGAAAATGTGATTATATTCTGTGGGTATGCATAGAAAACATGTATTTTAGGGCTGGGCATTTAGCTTAGCAGCATAAGCACCTGCCTGGCAAGCATAGGGTCATGAATTCAATCCCTAGTACCAAAGAAAAAAAGAAAAAGAAAACATGTATTGTATACATGATGGATATGTATGTATATATTTGAGTGTTTGTGTGTCTATGTAAATACTGGGATTAATAAACATTACTAGGATAGACAGGTGAATGCAGGGTGGCTTGGAAGCCCCCATGCTTATTGCGTTAGACCTGGTCAGTTTTCCCAGTGAATTTTTTTTTTTTTTTTTTTTTTTTTTTTTGAGGCAGGATTTTGCTACATAGTTTAGGCTGGACTTAACTTACCACGTAGCCCAGGCTGGGTTTGGACTCATAGGGATCCTCTTTGCTTGATCTCTCAAGTACTGGGATTATGGGCATGTGCCACCACACCTGGCTAAGATACTATTTTCTATGCATATTTGATGTGAAAGAAGTGGAAACTACCAGTTTATAATATTTAAATGAAAAAGCTGAGCGTTAATAGCCTTAGTTTTTACCTCTAATGAAGATAAGCTTAAGAAAATTAGAAGTTGTGCTAAACAAAATTTTTCATTTTATACCAGGCCTAGTAATAGCTTGTTTATAAATTGTACTCTGCATTATAAACACAGGGAGACAGCATTATCTTTAATTTTGTAGCACTGTATTATTTTTGTTCTATAGGAATTTTGCATTCTTGTTTTCTAGCTAATGTCTTGGAAACCCTTCGAGGCGATGGAAATGTGTTAATAGCAGTGGATACCGCAGGCAGAGTTTTGGAACTCGCTCAGCTTCTTGATCAGATTTGGAGAACTAAAGATGCAGGGTTGGGTGTTTACTCACTGGCGCTCCTAAATAATGTCAGTTACAATGTGGTGGAGTTTTCTAAGTCCCAGGTTTGTTTTCATGTCATCATTTATAACAACAAAGTTTGCCAGTGGTTGGTCCTATGAAATTAGTAGCTTAATTGCCATTTGGATATTACTTTTCTGAAGAGTTGATAACAGTAGCTAACGTTAACTACTTATTGTCCTGTATGCTTTATGTAACTATTTACTCTATATATACCTTATGAGATAGTTTCTATTTTTGTGTCTGTTTCCCAGATTGAGCAGGTGGCTTTTTGTGTAATTCTTGATATCCTATTCTGTAAAATGAGGACAAAGATAGAACCTACCTGACAGGATATAACTGTTAAAATTCATTATTCTTTCTTTTGTGTAAACTTTTTCCTTTGAAATAGCAATCTCTAGGATAAGATCCTTATTTAGCACATACACTGCTTTCTCAAAAAGATTTAAGGCTACTTAAATAATTATAATCACTGGAAAACTGAAGTTTTAGGCTGAGAACTGGACTGGGAGAATTTAATAGGGGAAGAATCAGAAAATTGCTACTTGTCAGGAGAGCACAGATTGCAGCAAGTAGTGGGAACAAAAGACTTGAGATAGAACTTGAATTTCGTGACTATTGTGGAATACACTGAGGTGATAGTATTTTCTAATCACTGTTATCTTTCCCCCTATTTTAGGTAGAATGGATGAGTGATAAATTGATGAGATGTTTTGAAGATAAAAGGAATAACCCATTTCAGTTTCGCCATCTTTCTTTATGCCATGGTCTTTCTGACTTGGCTCGAGTACCTAGTCCCAAAGTTGTCCTTGCCAGCCAGCCTGACCTGGAATGTGGATTTTCAAGAGATCTCTTTATTCAGTGGTGCCAGGACCCTAAAAACTCAATCATTCTAACTTATAGAACTACTCCTGGGACTTTAGCACGTTTCCTAATTGATAATCCTTCTGAAAAAATCACAGAAATAGAGGTAAGCACTTGTATGTGAACTTCTATCTTAGAATTGTTTAGTAGTAAGTTATTTAAAAATTAGTGTTTAAAAATAAAACTTACAGTTGCTTTTTCAGAATTAACAGAATAGAGCATTTAAAACAAAAACTTGAGACTCTCCTAACTGGAAATTCTTATCTCAGAACTCTTCGCTGTGCTCTGTGGTACCATCCCTGAAGGAATATATCCATGTACACTGTATTCTTGATCTCTGAAAAGTGTCAGTCAGCCTGTTCTTTAATTGAAATTTGGTTGCTCTCTAATCATACCTCTTGGACCTCTTGTTTTGGGTTTTTTTTTTTTTTCCCCATGTTTCTTTTACTTTAAGTGGGGTTGGCAGCTGTCCTTGTTCTGGATTGCAGTTTTCAAGCCATTTTTTTCCCTTTGCAGTTCACGCCATCAGATCTGATGATGTGTTCCTTATTTCTGACATTCATTAGTCTGTTGGTCATTATCTGTCATTTGTCAGTGACTTTAGTCGCTGGTTTATAACCTGCCTGTCCACTCATGCTCAGGACTCTTTTCTTGCAGATCCATATATATGCCCTGTCCCACTCTTAAGTGTTCTCAGTTCCTTGACACCTTACTCCTAGTGCTTGTTTCTTTCACTCTACCTCAGCCATCCATTCCCACTGTCATGCGGTCCCCTCCCAAATCTTCATGTCAAGACCCCCACTCTGACCTTGCAGCTGACTCTTTCTATTCCTTCCATACCAACATGCTTCAGTCCCATTGGGCCTTTCAGTTCATAAACTCACCTTTATTCATCATTCTTGTAGCTTAGAGTCAGTTCTTGATTGATTAGTTTATTTTTCCAAATCCACTTTATTTCAAAGAGAAAGAAAAATTTCAAACCATGTCAATTGGTTAACTCCCTCTCAGCCCAGTCCGCAGCACATAGCTTGTCACAAATTGAATAGAGAAGATAGAAGCAGACAGGGCTTCCTTTAGGTTACCATTACAAAATATACCTCCCTGTATCTGCATCCTCATCTGCTCCCTTATCTCCGTGATGGGAGCAAGACAATGTGCTAAATGACTAAGACACTAAAACTTGTATTGCCTAAAATAACCTGTGGGGCCTGGAGGTTTAGCTCAGCGGCATAAGTGCCTGCCTTGGAAGCAGGCAGTCATAAGTTCGATCCCCGGTACTGATAAAAAGGAAAAAGACAAAAAAATAAAATAAAATAAAATAAAATAACCTGCGCATCACGGCACCGCTGTTCCAGAATTGGTATTCCTGACTCTGGAGTTCATAGCGGTTGATGCTGGATGGATAGTTAATAACCACCATGGATGGACATTGCTTTTCATTTCATCTTCATGGCGATTGATTAAAGAAATGTTTAGTTTGTCAAAAGCTAAGTGGTATCTTTGTTTTAAATAACTCTAGCTAAAAAAAAAAAAAAAAAAAAAAAACAAATGAGTTAGGTGTGGTAACTTACACCTGTTATCCAGGCATTTGAGATTGGGCCAGGAGAATTATGAGTCAGAGGCTAGGCTATGCACCTTCGCGATTTAGCAGGTGCTCAAAAAATTATGCTCCCTTTAGCAGCACATATCCTAAAATTGCAAAAAATAAAAAGAGCTGGAGAGATCGCTGACCTGTAGTGGAGGTGTCACGCCCCAGGGGGATCGGAGTGTCTCTCCCCGCATTCTCAAAATAAATGTCATTTATATTTCAAAAAAAAAAAGAGCTGGAGATAGAGCTTAGCAGTAGAATGAAAGGCCCTATCATACGAAAGGCCCTGGGTTTACTTCACAGTACAAAAAAAAGGGGCCTGATATTAGTAACTATAATCTGATATATGTATTCACTATAAATACAGAATTGTTGGGCAAGCACAGAGTAAAATACTGTCTTGGGTTATTAACCAGCTTAGAAGTACCAAATTAAAAGAACTCGGAAGTACTTGAAACAGTTTCATGAGAAATGAAATACTAGACTTGAAATTTTAATTACTAGAAATTTAATTAAGGCTGATACACCTTTTGAGGAATTAATAAAAGAATATTAGAAGTTTGAAGAATAGGCAATGATACACAGACGTGTATCAGAAGCAACTGAAACATGAAATATCAGAGTTTTATTTTTTATGAAGTATGCTTAGTGTTTAGAACTCTTTCCCTGCTCACCTTTTTAGAACTATTTCTCTGCTGTTACTGCTGCCTCCCCATCATCTATTGTCTTTTTCCCTTTACTTGATTACATCCCAATCCATTTTTATCCTACCCTCTCCCCTCCAAACCTGCTTTAAAAAAATTGATCAATTGATTGATTGTGACCGGGTCTCATTACGTAGTTCAGGCTGGCCTTAAACTTGCTTTGATCCTCCTGCCTCAGCCTCCCAAGTGTTGGAGTTACAGGCATGCACTATTATACTCAGGCCAACCTTCTTTTTTTTCAGTCTTTCTGATGGGAATAGCAGCCCTTTCCACATACTTATTCACACTAAAAATTTGGAGTTAAAAATGTTGCCTAAAGGAAAATGTATTAAAAAGTACATACGAAGTATAGTGTGTGATGAATTTACACAGTGGACTCACCTGTCTAACCTGCAACCAGTCAGCTCCCCACACATCCCCTTCGTGACCCTCTCTGTGCCCTCCAACGTAACCACGTACAGATCCTGCACAGATCATTAACTCACAGATTACCACCACTCTTCTTTTGGTGGGTGGTACAGGGGACCAAACCCAGGGCTTCACACATGCTAGGTGAGCACTGAGTTGCATTCCCAGCCTTCACAAGTTCTTTAAAACTGTTCCCTGTCTGTATCCAGTCGATCAGCAAGAGCTCCCTCACAGTGAAACCAGGAGGTAAGTGTTGATACTATACGGCCGTATCATTCACTGACCCTGTCCAGCTCCTTCCTGCCCCTTTTTTGTCTGGATGTCCATCCAGGATTACTTGGTAGGTTACATTGGCATGATGGTTGACATGTTTGAGGCATATGTGTTATTCCCTTTCCCCTTATGATAAACAGATATGCTTTTTTTTTTTTTTAACATGTAGTTTAAAAAAAAATGCCAGTTTGGTTTAACACTATCCTTGACAAACCAGTAAAAGTCACTGCTATTACTCCGTCTGTTTAGTGCTTTTAAAAATAATTTTAGTAACAAAATGAGAAATGTGCATAAAGCATTGTGTTGCATGCCAAAGTACCTTGCTCACTTCCAATAAAAAAGACTTGTATGATTGAATTGTGAGTTAAATTTGCTGCTTTGTTTTTGAAACACCATTTTTCCTTAAAATAATATGATTATTCACTTTTGGGAGTTTGAATGATACTTTCTTAAAAATTAATAAGTAGAATCTGTTATTAAAAGGAAAGTGTTAACATTTGTTGCCTAAATCTGATAAACATTTAACTTTCAAGTGAAAATTAAAAATTTTGGAAATTCTGGAACTGTGTCATGGGTAGCTATAAAGATTTCTGATGAGATTGATGATGACATTTGAGAATGTAACTTTTAAAAATCTTATCATTTGTGAGATCTGTAATTTGGTGAATAGGTATTTCTAAATGACTTGAATGCTGTTATCAAATATTGCATAAGTAAAAGATCTATTCAAAATAAGATATATCAATAAATTTTAATTTAACAGAACATAAAAAAGTTACTATGGTATGATTTCAGTCCACATTATAACTAACCTTTGAGAAATTACCACTTTTTAGCCAGACATGGTATCACAAGCCTGTAATTTCAGGCTGTGGGAAGTTTAAAGCCTAGCCCATGCAATTGAGTAATGTAGTGAAAATTTGTCTCAAAAAAAGGAATTTGGAACATAGCTTAGTGGGAAGTCCCCGGGTTCAGTCCCTAGAACTGTGTGCACACACAGACATATACACACAGAAGTTACTGCTTTTTGAGTTTCATTGTATTAAAGATAAATATCTGTGAAAAAAGCTACTTCCCCTTAGAATATCCTATCTAGATGGGGCAGCATTTTCTTCATATGCTTTAACCAGAACAACATATTGGAAGGAGTCATGTGCAGATGCAGGATTCATGCAGAGTCCAGCCATCTCCTGTTGAGTCGGGGAGTAGAGTTGTAGAAAAATGTAAAGTAATGCCATTCTTCTCACTTTTTGTTTTCTCTTAGAAAATATCATTTTTGTGAAAATATTTTAACATCTAATAGTTTTATTATTCTAATTGTTATGGTAAATACAAAAGAAAACTGGGATTCTCTAATTTTTAAGTATCTAAGGTAGTCTAGGTAAAAGTATGGGAATTACTGATTTAATCAATTTATATAGATAGATTCTAAAGTTTTGCCTAGTTTTTACTATTACAGACACTACTGCAGGGTACCTTTTTTGCACATTTGTGTGATTGTTTCAGTAGAATGAATTCCCAGGAATATAGTCTGTCAAATGATATTTTCATTTTTAGATATTAGCAAATTATCTTTAATGTAGCTGTATTAAATTTTGCAGATAGTAGATTAAGGTTCCCTTTCTTCATTGTAATTAGTGTTGTCAATCTTGGCAATTAAAATTTGTGGGGTTTTTATATTTTGCATTTTTTGAGGACTATAGTTAGACACCTTTCTAGACTACTACTCATCTTTGTTAATTTGTAAATGGTTTATATTTTTGTCTTTTTGATGTCTTGTTTCTTTTAATTTTACAAAATTTTAAATGTAAGATGTTTAATTTATTTTTAATATTGCCATATTTATTCATCTTTTCCATTATGGTTTTGGCTTCTGAGTTTTATGTTTTATATAGGTTTTATGTGGTCTCATCTACTCCAAATTATAAAAATACTTTTCTATATTTTCCTCTAGTTGACTGGAACTTTAACCATTTTTATTTAAACCTATCCTAGACATGTGAGAGCTCAGTTTTAGTTCTAATGTATGTAGGATCAATAATTGCAGGTAATGGAAACTTGATTAATTTTAGAGGGAAGATAAAATAAAATGAATTTGATGTGTCTGCCTTCACCCCCTAATACTGACAGTTTCTTTTGTCTACTATTTTTCTTTAGTTGAGGAAACGTGTGAAGCTTGAAGGGAAAGAACTTGAGGAATACTTGGAAAAAGAGAAACTGAAGAAAGAAGCTGCTAAAAAACTTGAGCAGTCAAAAGAGTGAGTTATGTGCATACAGGTTTACGTAGGTTTTAAGTTTACGTATTTACTTTGAAGTAGTCCCCCAGCCCTGCCCCAGCACTGGGATTGAACCCATGGCCTTGATGCTGAGTTCCATCCCCTGCTCTTTTTTTTGCAATCTTTTGAGACAGCATCTCACTAAATCAGTAACTTTGCCAGGCTGGGCTCAAATTTGTGATCCTCCTACTTTAGCTTCCCAGAGTGCTGAGATTACAGATGCAGCCGTTGGAAATATTTAAATTTTCTTAGAACTTCATTACTTTTGTTACATCTTTCAAATGGCTAAACTACTGATTCCTTTCAATGCTGATATTAATCTGCACTTCTCAATTGGTAGTTAATGCTATATTTTATAAAACATTGATCTAATATTGAATATTGTTATATCATCCGTTGAATTGATACTCAGTTAATAACATTGAATTCAGTTAGCAACATTGAATATTAATTCAGTAATAGATTCATAAATACTAATTGAAAGTCTCTGGGGACTTTATGACCTCCAGGGCAGATATAGACTCCAGTGATGAGAGTGATGTCGAGGAAGACATTGACCAGCCGTCGGCCCATAAGACAAAGCATGACCTGATGATGAAAGGTGAAGGTAGTCGTAAAGGAAGTTTCTTCAAACAGGCAAAAAAGTCTTATCCTATGTTTCCTGCCCCAGAAGAAAGGATTAAATGGGATGAGTATGGAGAGATTATCAAGTATGTGAGCAAAACACACTTTTCTTTCTTACAGATTGTAGGTATCCGTTGTGTTATTTCAGCTCAATAAATTTGGCCAGCATGTGCTTTGTTAGATTCTGAATACTGTGGCTCGAAAGATGTAGAAGACTTGTAGTTGGAAACAAAGGTAGAAATGTTGAGGGCCACCTAGAAAATTTATATTAAGGGAAATAATATTTTGTTGTATGAATGGTTTAAAAAGATGAATAAGACTTCCCCATGTGAAAAGAAGTAAGAGACGTCTTGGAGAAAAGCATGGGATAAAAGGAAATTTTGATGTGGTTGTATGTGTTAGGAAATGGGTTATGATCCACACATGATACACGTTTTAAGTTATAAGAAGAATATGAGGTAGCATGAGTAGAACCATAGAAGAGCCATAAAATCTACACCCATGGTCAGAAAACAGCTGCATCACATCAGCTAAATGCAGATTTAAACGCTTTTGGGGTCCCCGTTACTTCCCTGGTAAATGTTAGATGCCTCAGCACACAATGTGCTATCTTTCATGATCTGCTTTCTTCTTTTCTGTTGTTTTCTGTATTTATGTTTCTGTTTGCTTCATGGTTTGTTTTGAGATGGGGGCTTGTGGTAGTTCCAGGCTGCTCTGGAACTCCTAGACTCAAATGACTCTCCTGCCTCAGCCTCTCAAGTAGCCAGGATTACACACATGCCATTCTATCTGACTTAGTTTCTCCGTATTTCTTGTACTTTTCTTTGTGTATCCTTAATGCTGTTTGAACATGTAAGTGGACTTAGGTCGTTCCTGGGTTTAACTAGGAAATTCTATTGTCTACTTCGCTCTCTAAAGCTAGAGAGGAAACAACAATTTCACACGAATGTGTGGCTTTGTTTCTCTGTTTTCCATGTGCTTTCTTTGTCACTTCCATAATGCTTTTTTTTTTTTTTTTTTTTTTTTGTACCGGGGATCAAACTCACGACCGCACACTTGCCAGACATGTACTTATGCCACTAAGCTAAATCCCCAGCCGCTGTAATGCTATCTTTTTTTTTTGTCTTTTTCCTTTTTATCGGTACCGGGGATCGAACTCACTACTGCAAGGCAGGCATTTATGCCGCTGAGCTAAATCCCCAGCCCCCGTAATGCTATCTTTAGCATGTAGTATACTTAGGTCATTCTTGGGATTAATGAGGAAAATTCCCTTGCTTGCCTGGTCCTCCAGCATAATAGAAAAGAAAACAGCTTGCCACTGATGAGCTTGCTTGCAGTTCCACTTGGCCAGTGGGCAGTCTGTTTAACACATGGACATTGCTTTTTAGCTTTAGGATCTTTATCTGAAAATGTGAATAAGAATTATATGAGGGCTTTCTTTTTTGTTTTATTTATTTATTTATTTATTTATTTATTTATTTATTTATTTTGCAGCTGGGGAGGTGCTGGGTTTCAAACCCAGGACCTTATGTGTGCTAGGCAGGTGTTCTACCATGAACTGCACGCCTAGCCCTGAAGGTGTGTTCTTAAGGCACTGAGCATAGAACCTGATGTGTAGTAAATGGGCCTGAAGTGATTGCTACTGCTGCTGTATTATGTAAACTACAGTTAGAGATCCTGGCCTGCAGAGGATAGAATCTGCTGCAGCAATGTGGGCGTTGGAGAATAGATGCCTGTGTTTTCAGAGGAGTAGAGTGGACTTGGGAGTGAGGTGTGGACAGTTGTAGGAGGTTAGAGACAGAATTTTTAAAACAAATTTTGATTTTACTTTTAATTAGAACTGATATTGGAAGTAAAAATGGGAAGACGTGTTAGTAGTACACTGAAATAAAGATGAAGGCTTATGAAGGAACTAAAAATTTTGTATCTGTATTCTCAAAAATGTACAAATAAAGAATTTCCTGCTTTCTTTGTACAAAAAGGAAGTAACAGTTCTAAAGGACAACTTAGGAGTTCCTAGGTGTATCATTCTTGGGATTTGGCAAAGGAAACCATAGAAATTGACAAAGAATAATTATTTGAAAAGAGGGTAGTGCCTGATTGCAAAGTACTTCTTATAGCCACTGACCTCTTCTAATGACCTTTCAGCAGTCTTTCACTAGGGGCCTTTGACTAGTCTACACAATGTGCATAAAGAGCATGCTACGGTGGGCATGAGAAACGCGGCGTATCTAGTCATTTGATGATTGATACTATGAGATTAAATGTACATTTTAGTCTTAAAATTTGTGAGCAGTCTAGAAATGTATGATACCTGCTAGTTGTACATCTTTTATAATATCAGCTTGCTTCTTACTACTTCTAATTAGAGACTTACTCTTTAGACCAGAGGATTTCTTAGTGCCAGAACTTCAAGCTACTGAAGAAGAAAAAAGCAAATTAGAATCAGGTTTGACAAATGGAGATGAGCCCATGGATCAGGATTTATCTGATGTCCCAACTAAGTGTATTTCTACAACAGAATCTATTGAAATAAAGTAAGTGCTTTTGCTTTTGTTACATTTGGAAAATAGATTATAAGATAAAATTTTACATTATTTCCAAGTGAAATTTCTCAGTATCCTCTGGCAAGTTGATGCTTTTAAAATTAATTGCTTTTTCCATGAAAAGATGTGTGAAATATGGTGCTATTTTCTCTTCATTAATGGTATTTGAATGTCCAAGTAACTGAATGAGAGAGAAAGGGAAATGAACATTAAATTTTTCTGGCCTTCTCATTGTCTTGCAGCAGGTAAAAGATAATATAATTCAGCTTACAAGTTTTAATTTTTCTGCTTAACTGCTTGTTTCATAAAGTATGCTTCTTGACTTAAAAATCACCAATGCCCTAATGTATAGAAAATTTAACTGAAGTTTTAATATCTTCATAACTTCTTATAACTACTTTTTTTCCTTTCTACTTAGAAACCTTTTCCTTCTCTTTCTCCTTAGTATAGTTTTGAAATTTTTTGAGTCATCAGAGAACAAATTGGTTTATTTTCCCAGTGATATGTTTTATATATTCTCAGGTATAACTAGGGCATAAGTAATTCACATTGACAGTGTAACACATGTTTTCTCAAGTTGTGCATACATTTCTTTCCTGATGATAAAAGTCATTTTTTTAAAAAAAAAAGCTTAGCTTTGGAATTATCTGAAAAGTAAGGTTAAATAATCGTGTCTAATTGCAGAGCCAGGGTTACTTACATAGACTATGAAGGACGCTCCGATGGAGATTCCATTAAAAAAATCATTAATCAGATGAAACCACGCCAATTGATAATTGTCCATGGCCCACCAGAGGCCAGTCAGGATCTGGCAGAGTGCTGCCGTGCGTTTGGAGGGAAAGATATTAAAGTGTACATGCCAAAGCTGCATGAAACAGTTGATGCCACCAGTGAAACGCACATCTATCAGGTAAGGAGGCTGCCCCGTGAGCCATAGGAATTAAGCACTTTGTGTTACAGACCAGGAGGCTTTAGGAACGCTGGGGTGAGTGAGATGGACATGGTGCCCTGCAGAGCTGAGAGAGTTCATTGGGTTTCTAATGAGCAAAGAGCATTTCCATCCTGAATATACTTTTTTTTTTTTAATTGTTGTTGTTTGTTTTGCTTCATTTGTTTTTTTTTTTTGATATGGGGTTTTGCTATGTAGTTCAGGCTGGTCTTGACCTCACTATGTAGCTCTGGTTGTCCTTGGACTCATGGCCATCCTCCTGCCTCAGCCTCCCAAGTGTTGAGATTACAGGTATGCACCACTAAGCTTGGTTATTGCCTCTGAGAAAGGAAATACAGGATGCCATGAAAGTATAAAGATGGATCCCTGAGCCAAATTGGGAGGCTTAGAAAAGGTTTCCTGGAAGAAGTGGTAAGTAGGCTGAATCCTGATGGATGTTTAGCTCAGCTGTGAAGACAGCTAGAGTAGAAAAGAGAGGTAAAGCATGTTCCAGGCAGAGGGAACAATATTTGTAGAAGGGAATAGCGAGTGTTCAAGAATCAAGTTTAAAAAGAAATTCACAGATGCCAAGATTCTCCTAATTGGAGCAAATCGGAGACAGGTACAGCAAATAGGACTAGTAGAGGAGAGGTGAGCTCTTACCTGGTTGTGGGAGCTGGTGACAGGAGTGATATCTGTATCTGAAAGAAAGCGGTTACAACTTACCAGGCAGGAGAATTATTTTGGGTAGAGCAAGAGGAAGCAACATTCCAAGTCACAAGGTGTGACGTGGCGTGGAGTATGTAGTGCTTTGGAGTGTGCCAAGGACCAGGGGCTGCGAAGGACGTGTGGCCCAGCCTGGCCGCGTGTGAGCCTCAGTAGTAGTAGTGCAAACATGGGAGGCACCAGCCTGGCACTCATAGCGGACAAGAACAATGCGTGTGATTCCAGTGTGCAGCCAAGCTTGAGAGCCTCCGCTTCAGGAAGGAGACCAGGACCCTGATCTTACAAGCCGTTATGAGCATCAGATGAGGGGGAGATTGTCAGATTGGAATCAGGTTTGAATCCTAGCATCAGACTTAGGAAATGACAGTGAGAGGCCACATGCAATTTGTTAATATATACTCCGTGGGTTTTATCTCCCCTCCCTTTTGCGCATCCAGGTGAGATTAAAAGACTCACTTGTCAGCTCCCTTCAGTTTTGTAAGGCAAAAGACGCTGAACTAGCGTGGATAGATGGTGTCTTAGACATGAGAGTTTCCAAGGTAGACACAGGCGTTATTTTAGAAGAAGGAGAGCTCAAGGATGATGGAGAAGACTCAGAAATGCAAGTGGATGCTCCTTCAGATTCCAGCGTAATAGCTCAACAGAAAGCCATGAAAAGTCTGTTTGGAGATGACGAGAAAGAAACAGGGGAAGAAAGCGAGATCATCCCTACTTTGGAGCCGCTGCCACCGCACGAGGTAAAGAAAGCCAGTGCCTTTTCAGTCTCCTCTTAATTTATCTTCCTTCTAGTTTTCTTTTTATGTTTGTAACCATTTAAAATATGTTTTATGTAGGCTGATCTTGGAATTCTTAAAAAAGATTACTCAAGCTGAGCCTGGTGCCTATGCCTGTAGTCCTAGCACTTAGGCTGAGGCAAAAGGATCATGAGTTGGAGGCCAGCCTGGGCAACACGTGAGGTTCAGAACCAGCCTGGACTGCAGAGCAAGACGCTGTATTGGCTACTCCCTCTCAAAAAACAGATTACTCAAGTCGTGTTGCTGGTTTCTGTGTGTGTATTCCGTCTCTGTGGCTAGAACAATTTCAAGGAAACCTTTACCAAATCTTTGAAGATATAGAATAGTTTCTTAGGGATTTTTGTTGTTGTTGTTGTTTATTTGATTGTTTGTTTGTTTGTTTTTGGTACCAAGGATCAAACTCATGACTTTGTGCTTGCCATGACCTTGTGCTTCTGCCACTGAGCTAAATCCTTGGCTTCGTGGTTTGGTTTTTCAGCATAGATTTGGTTTGGTTTGGTTTGGTTTTGAGTGTTTTTTTTTTAAGACAAAATCACACTATGTAGCAGCTCATTCTATAGTGCAGACTGGCCTCAAACTCTCAGAGACACTCTTGCCTCAGCTTGCAAAGTGCTGAATTATAGGCATGTGCCACCACACCCAGCTTTCATCGAGGACTGTTAAATATTAAATTTGATTGTCAGGATCATCTGCCTGCTTCCAATCAGATTTAGAGTTCTCTGAGAATGTCATACTCTTGCGTTCCATTTTGTATGTTGTCGGGTAACTTTAAATCACTTTTGGATTTGATGCAGTTAGAATCTTTGATTAAGCATAGCCATAATTCTAGCTTAGTATTTATTTACATTTTCTCAAGAGGGAATTGCTTAATTAGCGAACATCTCAGGAAATGAAACATAGAACAGTATTAGAACTGTAAGAGCTCTACATGTTCATTAAGTGTAGTCCAGCGCAGCTATGAATCTGAAACTCATTGGATTCCCTTTTAGTGCTGCTCTTGAAATTGGCAGGAGGAATTAGAGAGAATCTTCTGTTCTCTCTGTGTGGAAGCCAGCGCTCTTCTGAGCAATTTCAGAGTGGCAGCGTCGGGCAAGGACCACTTCCCTTTCTGATTCCGAACCGGTCGCACTCACTGCCTTCACCCTGAGGGTGGGGGAGTGGACGTGGGATTAGGGAAGAATTATCCCCCGAACTAAGCAAAGGACTGGGATGTGGAAAATGAGTTTTTGGTCAGGTCTGCCTTTTGGCACTCTACTTGACCCTCTCGAGCAAGCGGGTGAGTGAAGAGCGTGTTAGCACACCTTCTCTGTTATTAGGAGGCATGACTAATAAGATTGTGAAACATCCAGAAATTGTGAAGAGCTTTGTAACGTCAAGTGCTGAGGTGAAACCCAGAATAACAAACGTGGAAGGTGATTTGCAGTCTTAAAGAGATCTCAGAGGACTTCGTGTAGTAGTAAAAAATCTCAGCAATCTGCAGCACTTTAGTTTATTCAGTACAACTGTGTGAACGATGCTTTATTTGAAGTTACTGTTTATCCTTTCACTTTACCCAAGGTTCCTGGACACCAGTCAGTCTTTATGAATGAACCAAGACTGTCAGACTTCAAACAAGTTCTTTTACGGGAGGGGATTCAAGCCGAATTCGTGGGAGGCGTACTTGTCTGCAACAATCAAGTCGCAGTCCGGAGGGTAAGTTCATTTTTAATAAGGACCGAATTGAATGCATGCGGCAGATACTCTGTCGGTTTGAATTCCTTCTTGATTGATAATGTCACGAAACTGAAAACCAGTAATTTATAATGATGACCTTGAAGGGCTATATGTGACTCTGAAGAAATACATAATTTTATGGTAAATTTTTATTGCTTGGATCCTCTGTCATTTATGTGTCTATATAAAATTTGTTATTTGGATAGTTATATTTGATAAATCAGAACATTCTATTTCCCACTAGTTGTAATCTATTTAATATATTTTGCTTATTATTCCTGCATATTAATGAATAGCAAATGTACTAAATAACTTTTCTTAATCTTGGTTTCTAGACGGAAACTGGACGCATTGGATTAGAAGGCTGTCTTTGTCAAGATTTTTATAGGATCAGAGACCTTTTGTATGAACAGTATGCCATCGTGTAAAGGACATGATGTCAAGAAGCATCTGCTTGACCTTTCTAAGAAAAAGAGTTCTTACCTTATTCTAAGTTTTTGCTCTTTGGTTTTGTAGCATATAAAGTGAATCTGCCTGAAAAACTGAACCTGTATTAAATTTTTAAAAATGTAAATAGAAGGCTGGGCATATAGTTCATGGTAGAGTGCTTGCCTGGTATGCACAAGGCCCGAGGCTTTAATTCCCAGCATCAGAAAAAAAGAAAGACAGAAGGAAAATCGAAAATGTAAATACCATTTTGGAAACACCCAGAGTGAGCACCCTGCTTTTGGCTTGAGAGTGATAGAGGTTCTAACAAGTATTCAGGCTGAGAATTAAAGATGACCAGTTCCCTTAACAGACCCTCACTTTAGAAGGGCTTTTTACTTGAATCATATGCAATTAGCAAACCAGCTCATGGCCTTAGAGAAATGTTTGCATGTCCTCTTGCAAATAGCTTCTTGTATTTTCTAGAATGAAAAGAGAAGTATTTGGCAAAGATGTGCTGCAACAAAACTAACTGATAAGAGTAGTTTCGTGAAGATGAGGTGTTTAAAAAGAAGTATATGTGCTATGATTCTTCTTTTGAATTCCAGTCTGTGTTTTCACATGGTATGTATCTATTCCCAGGGATTCACTCTAATGTGAAGTAGTATGCATTTTGTTCAGGAATCAGTTTTTTTTCTCCCATTTCTTGTTCTCAGGGTGGTGGGGTATTTTTGTTGTTGTTGTTCAATTTCACCATTATTTGAATATGTGTCATCCAAAAGAGCTGCTTGATGTTTTAGTCTTAAGGGTTCTACGTATTAGATACAACTACCAACTAGGTTGCTGTACTTGAAACTGTTAAGTGCTGTAATTGTAAGAAAAAGTTGAACTTCTCATTTTTTTATAAAGTAGCAGTGTAATTTAATTAAGGTATGTAAATGTTTTCCCCTCTTAAGCTTGCTCTCTTCTAAGGTTAGTGCAGCAGTGAAGACATTGCCACAGAAGTAACACTGAATTGGCTAGCCACAGTAGCACATGCTTATGATGATCTCAGCTACTACTAGCTGAGGTAGGAGGGTCACAGGTGTGAGACCAGCCTGGGAAACTGAGCAAGACATTCTCAAAATAAAGAGGATCGGGAATGTAGCTCAGTAATAGAGGGTTTGCCTAGCAAGTGTGAGGCCTGGGTTCAGTCCCCAGTACTGCCAAAAAACAAAAAAAAAAAATACCAAATTTGGATAAGGTCATCTTCACTGTCCTGATACAGAATGAATCATTTGTATTAGGAGTAGAAGTTGAGTATATGCAATTTTCATTGGATTTTAGCAATGAAAACCTCGGTGCCCTATTTTAATTTGTTGATTATTATTATTATTGTTTTAGAAAGTAGCTTACTCATGGTACACCTTGAAGCTTACCCTCTTTACACTTAGCATTTTTAAGAGAATCAACCTTTGTTAATTTTTGTGGAACTGTATATTTCAACCCAGTCACATCAGAACAGAAGTAATGCTTCATTCTGTTTCACATGCTTACAGAGCTACTGCTGTGGATTATAATACTAACACAAAGTTTACAGCCTCCTGATACTGAAAACCATATATGCAGACTAATGTTTCAGAAGATGAATGGCTAAGTTGCATTTTCTTTTTAGTACCTCAAAAATTTTTCTCTTAAACTTTTGCTGTTGTATAATTCCACTTATATCCCAGGGGATAGAAAGTCTGCGTTTGTTTCATGGGTTAAAGTGTCTGGGTTGACATGTTATATTATAATACCAGCGTTGAATAGTTTACCTTGCCTACCCTCTCTGTTGGCCTATGAGCAATAATTAGACTTTACAGTACAGAGCGGGGTGTGGTGGCACATTCCTGTGTTCAAGACGCTCGGGAGACTGGGTCAGGAGAACCGTGTTCAGAGATAGCCTGGGCAGCGCAACAAGATAAATAAGTAAATAACCAGCCAACCAATCCACCAGCTGCTTAAAGCTTGCTACTTATATGTCATTGAAGTGCAATACCTTGACTTATTTTCTAGAGAGAGGATAATGTTATTGAAATAACTAAAGTGAAGGCCTTTGTTTTAGCATGTTACTTAAAAGAAATACCAATTTTACTAACAACTGGGAGGCAGAACACAAACTCAGTGAAACTTTCAGAACTTTATTGTTTCAAAGCAAGAAAAAATATATGGGGACTGTGTACAGATACCTACAAATAATTTTGTTAAATTTTTATAGTAATATTTTGTTGCTGTGGGCTTATACATGTCAGAGATTGTTAAAATTATTTGTATGATTTCATGGCTTGATAGGTGACCAGAAAAAGAAATGAGGAAATCAGTTATGTAAGGAGGACCATCCGCCTTTTTAGAAACTGAGGTGTAGTTAGCATGCCGTAAAGTAGTCATCATTTTAAAATGTACAGGTCATTTGGTGTATTTTCAGAATCGTGGAACCGTTATTCTACTGTCTAATTCCAGAACATGTTCGTCATTCCAGAAAGAAACCCCATACTCACTGGTGGTTATTCCCTGTTTTCCCTTCTCCGTATCTGTCAGTCATTAAGTTTTCTGTCTTTATGAATTTCCCATAAACACTGAAACAAGCAACATGTGGCCTTTCGTGTCTGACTTCTTTCACTTAACATAGTACTGTTAAGCTTCATCCATTAGTAGCATGTGTGAGTGTCCTTTTTTATGGCGGAACTCTATGGCGTTGTATGGCTATGCTATACCATTTTGTATTTTCATCAGTTGGTGAACATTTGAGTTGTTTCCAGTTTTTGGCTATTAAGAATGCTGCTTTGAACAGTCATGCATGAAGCTTTTCTTTTTTTTCTTTTTGAGTATATATTTTCAATTTTTGTGCATATATGCCCTTCTTTTGAGTCCTCACTATGCAGTTCAGGCTGGCCTTGAGCTCACTTTGTAGCCCAGGCTGGTCTCGGACTTGCAAGGATCCTCCTGCCTCAGCTTCCCAGGTGCTAGAATTCAGGAATGCACCGTAATGCCTGGCTTCTTGGGTATATACCTAACAATTGAGTTTTAATTCTGCTTAATTAAGGAGCTGGAAGACCGTTTTGCAAAGTGATTATACTATTTCAAATTTCCACCAATGTATGTATGAGAGTTCCGTTTTCTTCACGTTCTTTTTTTTTAAATTTTATTTAAAGAAAGACTAAACAAAACAGAAAATGGGTAGAAATAATACATACATTCAGAGAAAAAATAAACAGTAAGAAATCACTAATAAATGTTTACATACTGTCCTTTTACAAATAGTTGTTCAAGATACAAAAGTGGAACATAATAATGTGGCAATTAAAACAGCGAGACTGCAAACAGTTCTGTTCAGCTGTCCAACAGAAACTTAGTAACATGGTTCTCGGTCCTGTACCCTTAAACATACATGCAGTTATCCCATACCTTCATTTATGTTCTTCACATTCTTTTTAACGTTTATTTATTTAGGCTATCCTAGTGCGTGTAAAGAGGTATCTTGTTGAGCTTTTAGTTTGATTTTTCTCTGATTAATAATAACAAGCATATAATGTGCTCATTAGCTGTCTTCTTTGGAGTAATATCTATTCAAATCCTTTTTTCCACTTTTAAATTGTTTTTTTTAATGATTGAGTTATAAGGTTTCTTTAGACATGTTCTGGATACTGAGCATGTATATATATGTAAGTAAATATTTTATATGTGTAAATTATATGTATATGTGTTACATATGTGTATATGCATATGTATACAGTATTTTACATACATATATTTTACATATATATGTAAGTAAGTATTTTATTCCAGGCTAGCCTTGAACTTGAATCCTCTTGCCTCAGCCTCTTGAGTAGCTGGGGGTACAGGCATGTACCATCATACCCAGCTTTGAATTAATTTCTGTTAATGGTGTAGGGAGATTATTTGCCACCCTTGGTGCAAATTAGTCGTTTCATTGATCGTTATACATCTGTCTTTATTTCAGTATTGTAGAATCTTGATTACTTTGTAGGAAGTTTTGAAAGTGGGCAGTATGACTATTTCAGCTTTGTTCTTTCAAGATTATTTCATCTGTGTGAAGTCCCTGAATTTCCACATGAGATTTAGAAACAGCTGATCAGTTTCTGCAAAGAAGCTCACTTACTTCTGATGGCGGGAAGCAGTTTTTACAGCTTAAAAACTCTTAGAGAGGATAATGGCGGAGGGTGACTGAAGAGTTATCTAGCTAGCCTACTATTTGAGTTTTGAATGGAGGAGCCTGTGCAGTAGGAAGAATTGCTCAGCGTGGAACCGTCCCCCATGCAGTCTCTGCTGATTTATATTCATTTCTTCTTAAGACTGGCAGCTGTTATTAGGACCCTAGCATGCTGAGGAAGACTGATTGCCATTCTGTGTCACGGCCAGTACAGGTGAGAAAGTAACTGTCACCTGCTCTTTTCTTTGGTCATAAGCTTCTACAGTTTTATCACAAGGTTATTGTTCTTTAAAATACTGATGAACTGGGGGTTTAGCTCAGTGACATAAGCGCCTGCCTGGCAAGAGCGAGGTCATGAGTTCGATCCCTGGTACCAAAATAAATAAAGTATTGATGAACTGATGAGACTTAGGTCAGGATGGTTTAGAGTGAATACAACAATGGGAACTGAAATAGGAGCATGCACCAATTCCAAGGAAAGATTCAGGGGGTGGTTTTTTCCCCTCCTTTTTAATTTTTCAGTTGTGTTTATAGGAAAATACCCAAAAAACTTTGCTGGAAGTGAAAGTACCTACTATTGCTTCACCATCTCTCCCTGTTGTCATTCCCACAACACCCCCAACATAGGGCTTCATTGTTCAATGCTTTTCATTTATTATTCAGGCTCCTCTCATTTTAATTCTGAAAATCAGAATGATTCCAGAGGGCCTAATAGAAGGCTGGAGAGTTTTATATCTCTCCCTTGTTATATGTCAGAAGAACCAGAAGTGTGTGTGCCTTTATGTGAAGTCGTTAATGGATACTGGGAGTGAACACAGGGCCCCGTGCGTGTTCTGCAGGCAGTTGCCCACTGAGGTGTCTCCCCCAGCCCCTGCTCCAGCTTCTGATGCTGAGCAGTAGTCTCAGGCAGGAAATACGCAGAAGATTCCTCAGCACTTGCTTTCTGAAGTAAGTATTGTTTAGTATTCAGCTTGTAGTATTTCTTTTTTACCTGAGAATTATATTCTTTCTAAAAGTACACTAATTGTACATCAATGCTAGTGGAAGCCTTGAAACAAATCACTGTAGGAAGCTTTATTTCGAGGATACTGCTTCTGCCCCTATTGTAAATTGTTTGGATTTTTTTTCCCCTCAAATTCATTTCCTAAGCTTATTAGGAATGGAAATTGCTTCGGAACTATATGATGGTCTCGGCCCAATATGTCATTACCACTTCACTGTAAATGATGGAAAAGAACTAAAACGCCTAAGGACAGAAATTTGCTACCATAGACAGTTTTTATGCTAAAAACCATTTAATGTCAAACTCAAAAATAGTGGTGTGTATACCAAAAATTATAAAAGTTCATGACTGTGATTTCAGTTTCCCCGTAGGCCATGGCTCAGCGGCCTTTCATATTTTTTTTATGAGTATAAATGCTGTATCAGCTTTCCCTTAGAACACAGTGTCTGACACCTGTAACTTTAATGGGAGAGGTTTACCTTAGCTTAGAGTTTCCAGGGGTTCAGTCCATGGCTAACTGGCCCTAAAGCAGCAGTGTTGTGGCAGAGCGTGTAGTGGAGCAGAGGTGTTTTGTTTACAGCAGCAGGGAGTAGAGCGGGGAACAGTACCAGCGAGGGTGGACCACGGCCTCAGTAGTACCCAGAGTCACCCCAGCAACATACCTGGAAGTGAATTCTACCAATGCCGTAGGCACCTGCCAAGTCAATCAGGTTGATACAATTATCTGTCACAAGTGCATGAGATTGTGAATAATTTTCATTTATGTAAAAACATCTGAAATTACAGAATTTTAATTCTCAGTGACTTTTAGCATATATAGTTTTTTCTTTCAGGGAGATAAACTCAGCTTATGAGTTGGGGGCAGGAATGCCCGAGAAGCAGTGCTGTATCTGCATTGTGTCGGAAGGGACAGGGTCAGTCTTCCCCATCACTGGTTGGTGATGGTCATAGTTGGTTAGGATCTCTTAAAGGTTTCTCTACTGTGAAGGTAACAGTACATTTATTGTACTTTTCCTTTCTTTCCTTTTTGATATTGACAGAATATGCATCCTATGTGTATATCCACAGTGAAATCAGTGCTGCAGATTCTTAACACAAGCGTGGAAGTATCATTTTGTCAGGGGCTACTTTGAGACTGTGGCAACCTCCTGATTTTCTGCAAGTTCTTATACTCTACTTTTGGCATGATTCAATGATGTCTGTCTGAATCACTGCCAAATGGTGATTTTCTAGTTCTACCTCCTACTTTTGATTAACGTTCTTGCTTCCCATTTATTTATCCTGCATTTCTGTTGGTAGGGAACGTGTTTTATATCTACACATTACCGCCATTTATCCTAATGATCCCATTGTGCTGGGTGTGGCAGGTGGGAACCCTTTCAGGCTGACCCCAGGGTCCTTTTGACACATGCCCATGTTCTACATTTCTGGCTTCCCAAGATATTCCAGGCTCATCTTGTGTTTTCCCTACCCTAGTGGGATCAGACATTTCCCCCAGAGAGTCCTGGTTCACTATAGGGAAGAATGATATTTAGAATCAAGATCAGGGTACTTAGCTATGCTCATTGCTACTGTGCTGTCATTGCCACTACGTCTCAGGGCCAGACGTGGAAATGCGTGCAGCTGCACTGCTTTCCTTGTCCATCTGTGCACATCACAAACCACAAGTTCACAGGGCTCTTCCACGCCACCTTAACTTCACCAGGCTTACCCTAGTCTCTCATACTACTTGTACATAATTCGTAAATCCTTTATTTTTAAAAACTGGCCTCCAGTAGTCCTCAGTAAGTGGCCTATTTGTTTACTGGCCACATGATTCACCAGTCTCCTGACCATAGATTCGATCCCTTGCTGCAAGCCCCTGTGGACTGTTGCTGTAACGACTGAGTTTCTTCCCTTTCCCCATCCAAGGCGAAACCTGCCAGTTGCACCCCATAGTGGATATTTTGAAACTGACACCTTTGTCTCAGCCGGGAGTGCCCAGGACACACACTGCAATTTACTGTACTCTAGCAATGGTGAAATAGGCAGAGCTTCTGGGACATTTTGTTTTGTTTTGTTTTTTGGTACTGGGAATTGAACTCAGGACCTTTCGCTTGCCAGGCAAGTGCTGTGCCATGGAGCTCTGTCCTTGGAGCTCCCTTCTGGAGGTTTTTACTTGAAGATCATATGGAGTCTTTGGAGCTTCCTTTTACTTATTTTGTTGAAGTGTCTTCCTTATTACTTTCTATTTTGTCATTAGGCCTTGTGCATAATGTTCAAGCAATCATCAGACAAATAATAATCACTATGGTGGGGTTGTATGGCAGAGGAGAGCGTGGAAAAGAAGGAGAGACAATGGTCTCAGTCCAAAGTACTCCTAAGCTAGAACACATTAGCCAGTAAGGATCTTAAATAATGTGTATTATTTTATAACTGTCCTTGCAAAAGAACTTTGACTGTCAGTCATTTGGCCCATCCACCCCCTTAACTCTTAACTCTTGGGCGTGTCAGGACCAAGCGCACTGTGCTGAGTACTGAAGCGTTCTTTTATTAAACAGTCAGTTATTCTTCAGTCTGAGCAGTTTGCAGTGGGAGGAATAATATGCTCTTGGACACATGATTCTTTGGTAAGCACAAGATGGAGTCCAATTATATAACAAACACGGGCAATCTGTACAGATTGTTGGAACTTATTTCTACCTGTGGGGAAACGGATTATATGACCACGATTATTTCCATTTTGGAGATTTAGCTCACCTAATGGGAGTAATTGCCTAAGCACCCTTTCACTACAATAAAAAATGAGCCCTAACAATAGTAGCTCTGAGTATTCCTGTGTACCAAATGCTGTGCTAAGTACTTCATTTGCATTGCCCTAGTCCTCATGATAGTGGGCTATATATGTGCCCTTATTATCCCATGTACAGATGAGGAAACTGAGGCATATAGTTTGTCATTTGTCCTGCAGTTGTCACACATAATGGGTATCATGGTTTATGCCAGTGGCCCCAAGCCTTGTGAATTACGGACTGGACCAAATCTAGCATTTGTGATTGGTTCGCTGTCTAGCACTTGGATTGGTGGTGTGAGTGTTCTACCCGCCCAGGGGTGGAGCCAGGATATGATGGATGGCGGGAATGTGTGTCACTCTCATTGGTTTGCACCTTGAAGTTTGCAGCTGCCAGGAACTGCGGCCCTGCCATGCCACCCTGTCTTGGAGCCATCTGAATATGGACTGAAACCTCCAAGAACTATAAGAAATAAACCTTTTCTTCCTTCATTTTGGGTGTCAGGTATTTTGTCCATGCAAGGAGTGAAAAGTAACTAAGACGATGGATATTAACAGTATGTAAAGATTTTGAAATGTTATAAAAATTCTTCACTTTTGGGGCTGGGGATTTAGCTCAGTGGCATAAGCACCTGCCTTGCAAGCAGGCGTTCCTGAGTTCTATCTCTGGTACTGGGGAAAAAAAAAAAGATGGAAAAATTCTTCAGTTTTGAACAAAAGCGGTTCACTACCTTAAAGTAAAAGGGAGTTACTGAGACAGTGACCTCAGGTGTCTCTGGGGGTCAGGCAGTAGGCCCAACAGTCTTTCAGGGCACAACCAAGGGAAGGAGCCAGCTGTACTAGACAAGAGGGAAGCCAGCCCTGTGTTGACTTTTGCTAAGTGCCAGCTCCTGTGCCTTGTCAGTCTTACAAAGATTAGACAAGGAAAATTCTAAGGATCCAAAAGGCTGTTGCCCAGTTGGAAGAGTGGGTCCTGGGAGGCAAAGTGTCAGCTCTCCATCCGCAATGGACGTGGTTAAGAGATGGGGCTCTGGAGTCGAGGAACTCCAACAGCAAGACCATGATCCCGTGCAGACTGAGGATGTTATTATGAATGTTAGTTCTTCAGTATTCAGGGATGATAGAACAGAACACTGACCCTGTCCAGGGTCAAGAACAGAAGCCATCCAGAGCAAGAGGAGCACCAGTAAGCACCTTCAAACATGGTCTTAAGAAAGTGCCTTATTCAGGTGCTTTGTGTTACATTATGGCCCTAAAGCTTCTGTATCACACACCCCCCCCCCAGGACTGAGGGATTGACCCCAGGATTGCTGTACCACTGAGCATTTCTCCAGTCTTTGTTTTGGTTTTTGTTTTTGAGACATGTCTTATTGAGCCACTCAGGTAGAACATGAACTGGTGACCCTCTTCCCATGCATTTAGCGGAGGTTACAGACAGGCACCACCGCTTGACTGTTTTACACTTACAGAACTTGTTTGAGGGGCCTAAGTGGCTTTTTCAAAATCACAGAGATGAGCATTGGTGAATTGGTGCTTTTACCATGCCACTTCATGTGCAATAAAAGCCTTCTAATGTTTAGGCTTTCAACTTCTACACAAGAATCCTTTAGAAAAAAGGATTACAGTTAGTTTCCTCTAAACAACAGTAGAATTTGTCCCATATGACCTAATATAGATCTAAAATAGGAAAAAAGCATACTCAAGAAAATAGAGAGTGGCATGTTAGTGAAGATACTGCGTCTCTTTTTATCTTTACTGCTGATTTTATCTGTTTTCCTTAGAAAAAGAATACAAGCATTCTTTGCTCAAACAAAAAGAAAATCCACCCTCTGCCTGGAATCTTGAAACACGTTTATCCAGGAATGCTTCTATGTGGGTGCTCAAAAGGCATCTTGACAGTTTCTCGTGGAATCTTGGGGCGGGCTGGGGGTGGGGTCCTAACCTTTCCAAAGCTGTTGGAGACCTCGCATCCATTGATCTGTGTGAGAGTGGATTGCAGGCTCTCTGCTTGACTCACCTGATATTGTAATAAATTTCCTGGTTGAAGAGATTGGTGGCAGGTTAAGAAACCTGACAAATGCCCTGTCACTAGGAGAAAGCAGCTTTGCGTCAGAAGACAGGATTGGGACCTGAAAGCAGTCTGACAGGTTTGGACAGTGTGCCCAGTCTAAGCAAATGAAATGTCATCGGTGTTTCCAAACGATGCCACAGATACATAATGGAGGGTAGCAAGCTTAGCATAAAACATCTTACTGTGTGACAAGGGCTGCCCAAAAAGGTAGTGGCCGTAAGGCCACATCACTTACAGGCCAGTGGACTCTAATTAACAACAGACTTTCAAATGAAGATGGGGATGGTCCGGCTTTATCTTACTGGTAAGGCTCCACTTAGAGCCTCTCATTCTATGTACAGCCCCCCTTTTTACTTTGTCCTCTAATAATAAATTCACATTATAGCAAAATTTAGAAAATGGAGAACACAAAAAAATAGAAAAGCACTTCTATACTAGAATTTTGGCCCCCAGCCGTTTTTAATGAAGTGTTATCCTTGATAGGCACACAATTTGTATTGTGCTCTTAGAGGAAAACCCCTTGCATGTTTATAAACATCTTTTAAAGGTGGCAAATACTTAATCATACGGCTGTATCATTGGGTGGATTCCAGCTCTTTTCGTCTGCAATCTGAAATGCAGAGAGTCATGCATCATGGTAAGATTAATGCTAGCAAGGAACTGCCAATAACCCAAGTAGCACTTTTTAAGAAAAAGTTAGTAACTGACTGAGGCCGCGAGGAGAGTCCACAGCTTGCTAGAACCAGAAGTGAACAGGAGGTGAGTGAGGATCCTTGGGTTGGGGTATGCTCTAGGGCTCATGGAGGAGGAGGCTGGGAGGGAAGTTATTTACCTTCCAGAGTGAGCTTTTAGGAACTTCAGAAGCCACCCAGAGGCTGGTGATCGGCTAAGCTGCAGTGGTCCTTCATCCCCGTAGTGACCTGACTTCCTGTGCCCACTGAATAATAAACGCTTTCTGTGGGGAAGAAGATGAAGTTGTCAGTATTTAACAATTAAGTGGGGGTCAGGAGTACAACACATGCACGAGGCTCTGGGTTTGATCCCCAGCAATGCAATAATTTTTTTAAAAAATGAGAGCAGTGGTGATCTTCCTACCACCGTTTCCTAAAACATCAGTTACAAGCATTTGCTTCTAGGGCCAGCGTCTTTTAGGAGTTATCTACATCTGCCTTTCCTTCTCCTACTGTTTTAAAAACATTAAAATGGAGGCCAGGGATTTAGCTCAGTGACATAAGCACCTGCCTAACAAGTGCAAGGTTGTGAGTTCAATCCTGGGTACAAAAAAAAAAAAAAAAGTAAAGTTACCTCTTACAGCTTGTAAGACCATATTTGTCCCTGAATGCCTGGGGAGAACTGGAACAAACTTTTCAAAACATTTTTTAGATATCTCACTCTCCTCTTTACCTGATTTCTAGTAATTATGTAAAAGATGTTTTAAGCCAGGCGTGGTGGCACAGGCTTGTGATTCCAGCACTCTGGGAGACTGAGGCAGGAGGATCACTAGTTTGGTTCCAGCTGGACAACTTGAGAGTCTGTGTCAGAATAAAAACTTAAAGGAAGGGAGCTGGGATGTAGCTTAGTGCAAAGGTCCTGGGCTCAATCCCCGGTATGGGTGGAGGAGCTTGTGATGAGGAGAACAGAGCCACTGCAGAAACTACCGCCTCCCACAAGCAGCTTCCAGCAGACACCACCCAAACCAGCAATGTTCTGGTCTGGGTGACTCCTCCGTTCCATGACTGTGGGTTCCTGACACAGGAGACCACTATTAGCATCGCTGGCTTAGGTGCTCTGAAAAGTTTAACTTCTACTGGCAATTCTATGGAAATCAGTGGAGGAAAACAGACTGTACATTACATACTATAAACATGCCAGGCCTGGTGTTTCCTTTTAGTTGCTGGCCCAGAAGGAAGAGGGTTATGATTGAACATTTCCTGTGTGTCTTCACTTACTATACACTACCTTGATACAGTCCTCAATGCAGCCCGGAGCCAGATTTAATGAGTTATCCCCACTTTATAGATGAGGAAGTGAAGACTCAAACTGAGAATATATCTGGGTGTCAATTATAAGGAAATAAGAGCCTTGGTCAGGATCAGAACCCAGATTTCTTGCAATTCCAGCACCCTGGGAGGTTTAGGCAGGAAGATTGTAAGTTTGAGCTCAGCCTGGACGATTCAGCAACTCAATTAGATGCCTCTCATAAAATAAGATCTGGGGATGCCAGGGATTTAGCTCAGGGGCATAAGTGCCTGCCTGGCAAGCATGAGGTCATGAGTTCGATCCCTGGTACCAAAAAAAAAAAAAAAAAGCAGGGGGTGTAGCTCAGCACAACAGGTCCTGGGTTTAAAAAAAAAAATCTACATTTCAGAGCAGTCCCAAGTACCTACTTGCACAAGGATACATCAGATTTCCAAGGAGTGCCTGGGACTATAGACTTATCCCTAAGAGGCAGCAGGTAGGAGGAAGGAGGAAGCCTTGGGTTGTATGAATTAGAAGGTAGAATGGGAGAACCTCACTGTTTCTCTGATGGTGTGAGGGGAACTCCAGGATGTTTGTTGGGGGGCGGGGCTTTGACTCACTTCCCTGGCCGTGTTTCAAAATAGAAACAAAGCTGTGGTTTAATCCAAAATCACATGACCCTCTAAATGCTGGCTAAGTGCCTGCTCACCTGTCCTACACGGGGACGTTTTTATGCTGCTGATAGAGTGGTTCTAGGCAGGGTTAACAGTTTTGAGATCTCTGCCTTTGAATTAAAATAGGGAAAGGACTGGTGTTAAGTGCAAATTCAGAAATCAAGGAAAACCCTATGAGCTCATCCAGGAACAGAGGTTCCAAATAGTTAATAGCCGTCTCCGGAGCTGCTAACCTTGACTTTCTAATCCCCTGTCTCACTGTGAAGGAACAAAAGTAGCCAAGGAAGATAAGGAACCTGGAGACTGGGCTAACGCTCTACCACAGCAAAGCTGATTGGCCCAGACCCCCTGCCACAGGAGAGTACTGAGCTGACAGCCGCACCTTCGGGTACTGAGCACTTAACAATTCAGAGGGATGGACTGGTACTGTATACCGCTCTGGAAGATGTTCATGTTACAGTAAAAAGACAGTAAGATGCATTTTAAAATGTAAGGTCATTTTAAAAAGCTGTGTGTGGCTGAGGGAACATTCTAACCTTGGTCTGAATTAAAGATGAATGTTTTCAAGGGTTTTGTATGAATTTTTTTTGTACTGGGGATTGAACCCAGAGCCTTCAAACTGAGCTACATCCATCGCCCTCTCTCCCTCCCTTTAAAAAAATGCGGAATATTACTGGCCTTTAGAGAAAAGCAAATTAATACAATGCTGAAGTATGGCATGGTGGTACACGCCTGCAATCCCAGCACTCAGGAGCCCCAGCCTGGGCTACAAAGTGAATTCAAGGTCAGCCTGAACTGCACAGTGAAACTCTGTCTCAAAAAGACAAAAAAACAAAATGAAAAATCCCAAACCAAAAAATCTCAAACAAAATCTATCTATTTATCTATCTAATCTATCTATCTATCTATCTATCTATCTATCTATCTATCTATCTACATCTTTGTGTGTGTGTGTGTGTGTGTGTGTGTGTGTGTTTGAGACAGGGTCTCGCTAGCAGTTCAGGCTGGCCCTGGCTCACTTTGTAGCCCAGGACGATCTTGAATTTGCAAAGGATCCTCCTGCCTCAGTCTCCCAAGTGCTGGGATTACAGGAGTGTGTCACCATGCCTGGCACAATATCAAAATTGAAATTTCATCTTACCCCAGAATGAATGCCACAATCAAGAAATGAACAATAGCAAATGCTGGTGAGCTGCGGGGGATAAAGAACACTGCTGGGGGACTGTATACTAGTGAAGCCATTATGGATATTAAGGTAGAGATTCTTCAAACACTGAAACTAGAAATTCCGTTCGACCCAGCTGGTCCCCTTCTAGGTGTCTTCCCAAAAGTTATAAACCCATGTTTATAGCAGCACAGTTCATAAAAGCTACACTGTAGAAACAGCTTATATGTCTGTTAACGGATGAATGGATAAAGAAAAGTTCCTATTGCCAGGCATGGTGGTACATGCCTGTAGTCCCAGCACTTGGGAGGAGGATCTTTGCAATTTCAACCAGCATGGGCTACAAAGTGAGCCCAAGGCCAGCCTGAACTGTGTTTCGAGACCCTGTCTCAAAAAGCAGAAAAAGAAAGAAAGAAAGAAAAAAGGTGCTATTTACCCATAATGGAATGTTAGTGTACCCCAAAAAGGACAACCCTGGGTCATTTGGGGGAAAATGGATACACCTTGAATCTATAATGTGAAATGAAATAAATCATACATACAGCTTAAAAATGGTATGGCTTCTTTTATTTGAGAAACCCAAAGTATAAGTAAATCAAAAGCAGGTAAAAGATTCGCAACAGGAAATAGGGAGTTAGATCTTCAGCCAATGTGAGGGAGACTGAGATGAAGGGAGGCACGAGGGAAGGGGACATGAAAAGGAGGTCATGTATCTGTGCCGGCTCTCCACAATGCATTCGTGATGTATTAATTAAAAAAATATCGAGACAGGATCCTGGGTCACTAATTTGTTCAGGCTGGGCTCAGACTTTCTGTCCTCCTGCCTCAGGTTCCCAGAGCACTGGGATTACAGCTGTGTGCCGCTCTGCCCAGCTAAATTTTACTAATTCTTTTCTTTCGCCTCAATGACTACTTAATCAGAAAGGAATTGTGGAAATGTGTGGATGTCACATAAAAGTCCTCCTCATCAGTGCGTGTGCCGTGGAGCTGAGCAAAGGTGGCAGAAAGAGAGGAAGATGGAGGGGGGCACGGAGAGAAAGGTCAGGAGCAGAGGAGGCTGTGGGGAGGCGCTGTCCCCTCAGCATCGCTGCCCGTGGTCCCTAGCATCTTCAGCTGCCTGGCCTGGCATTAGCAGACCCTGTCTTTGGGGACATCACAATATCATGCCCTCTCTGCCCACCCCATTTCCAATGTATATTCCCTGCCCTTTGCTTAGTCTGGACACGCTCTGTATTAATGTGGTTTCAGGAGAGATGTTTGAAGAACACTTCAGGTCTGCTGTGGTACTCAGCCACCCAAAACAGATGACAGGCATATAATAAGTGAGAGTAGATGCAGATAGAACAGGGGAGACTTGGAATGCTTGATACCACCACTTGCTCTCTCTCTCTCTCTCTCTCTCTCTCTTTCTCTCTCTCTCTTCCTCTCTCTCTGTCTTTTTGAGGCAGAGTTTCATTATGCAGTTCAGGCTGGCCTAGAACTCACTTTGTAGCCCAGGCTGGCCTCAAATTTGCAGCAATCCTCCTGCCTCAGCCTCCTAAGAGCTGGGATTACAGGTATGCGCTACCACACGCAGCTCTCTGGTGCTTTCTGACCCTCAGTTGATGTTTCTGTCAAGTGGATGTGGGATGAAGATCGGACTGGCTAATCCACAAGATCCTTCTGTGCATTATGATTTTGTCACCCATACCAAGTGCACCGTGCCGCTGAGGACCTGCCATTCTAGTTTTCAGATCCGAAGCACTGCAGGGAATAGGTAATAAATGTGAGACCTGGGGAACGAACGCCTTTCTGGGTCCCCACAGCTGTCACCCTCCACAGTCCTCCCCTTCCTCGTTACCGTTACCACCCAGTGGGGAGAAACATAGTACATTAATTCAGCACCATGAAATTAAGGGGGAGACAAAGGACAAAAAAGTAACTGTGCACAGTGTTAGTACCTGCAACCAACATTCCTTTATGGAATAGATTTGCTAAGGATCCCCTCAAACCTGATCTGGGGGCATCTTTCATACACAAATGGCTGTCCTTGGAGCTATTTTCATACTGAAACCACATCTAGTTCATAATAAGTTGCTTTTATTAGTAGTTTTCAATGGTGGTAAAGGCTTCAACCTCCCGTCTAATCTTAAAAAGGGTAATTAGTTGGAGTTATTAAAAACTCGCCATCCTACAGAATTTAAAACTCAGCAGGGCTTCAGAAAACATTAATTCCCCTTTAAAACGCTTTCTTCTGCAAGATACTCTAAGCAAATGAGCTATTCCTTAGAAATAAGAGAAGTTCTATAAAAAGTGGTGGAGGGGATACATCTTTAATGCTCTGTATAACCTAACTCCCTATTCTCAGCCTGAAGTAGAGGGTAGAATCCAGAGAAGACACATAAGAATATGAGGGAAATTAAATACATTAATTTATCTATAGTTAAGTATCTACAGAAAACATGTGGAAGGGCAAAGAGGGACTTTTTTCTAACAAGGAACTAGGCTGTGAAAGGTCACCATTTTAAGAACTTATTGTTGCAATTATAAGCCATAAAAGAACCAAATGATGCTTTAATAAAATAAATGTAAGGTAGATTCACATTCTTCTGATGCTTATGGAATTGCCTCATCCACTCAGAACCACCTGGCTTCTGGAACAATCCGTGGTCAGAAAATTTACGTATTCATTGTTTCTCAGATCATTTTCTGTGTTAGTCCATGTTGTAGTAGGTTTATGTTCCCTGAATGGAGTTGGTACATGTCCCAAACATATCTTAACTCCTTCTTTCATTCCTTTACCTGTTTTTATTCTCCCCCATCCATTTTCTTAATCTCCTTTCCCTTTTGAGGAAGATCTACCTCTTTACTTAAAAAATAAATATTTTTTAAGGGAGGAGAGGGTTATTTTGGCTCATGATTTTAGATGGTTCAGTCCCTGGTAGACTATTTCCAAGTGTTCAGGAAATTTGGAAATGGAAATGAATGTCACCCATCACCTACTGTGCATTCTCTTGGTCTAGTACGTGTTAATCCACACGTAACCCCGAAGTGAGACTGTTACCAGTCAGAACCATTTATTGAAAACTGGCTGTGCAACACTCTGGACTGATTGCCTGGGGAGAATGAAGAAATGAGGTGCAGCCCTGGCTCTGAACTTGCTTAAGGCATGGACACAGTAGTGCCCTCAATCAGTCAGACCTGAGCCAGTCAGCCCAAGGGCAAGGCCATGTGTAGGGAAGGAGCAGGCCCTCTCTGCTGGCCAGGCAGCTGCCATGGAGCAGAATTAACCTTGGGAGAGATGGAGGCCCAGCCCTGCGTGGTCTTCTCTTTGCCTCCCTGCAGATTTACAAGAAGACCATGTGGCTGCTTGGCCATTGGCTCCCCTCGTATATATTTCTTCTAATGTAGTGGTCCCCAATCTTTTCAGCACATTGGACCCATTGGATGGAAGATAATTTTCCACAAACAGGAGTTGGTGGAAGACGGTTTCAGGATGATTAAAGAACATTACATTTATTGTGCATTTTATTTTTTATTTTTAGATTGTAATATATAATAGAATAGGTATTCAGCTCACCGTAATGCAGAATCAGTGACCCTGAGCTTGATTCCTGTAACTAGGAAACGCAGGTGGTGGGGAGCAGCTGTAAACACAGATGCAGCCTCACTCCTGGCCCGCTGCTCACCTCCTGCGGTGTAACCTGGCTCCTAACAGGCGCTGGAGACCCCCACTCTAAAGAAAAGGCGTTACTTACAGGCCCTGGTGGGAAGTTAACCTGGAGAGGAAGTGTGGAAGGAGGAGCCATGCTGGGTTTTATGACAGCGAGCCTGGGTTTGAAGCCGGCAAGCAGACAGGCTGTGTTCTGGTGTCTGCTCAGTCACTTTAGGGCACATCGTGGGGTTCTCCCCATCAATGGGATGGCCCAGGACAAAGCCCCCTGCTTTACCCCACTGATGAGAACAGAGAATGTAGGTGGACAGGTTTTGCCTGCATCGCATCCTGCCCCCTTCTGTTGGTGACAACACCCGCCAACCACTGTGCATGAAAGTGAGTGAGCCATGCTGGCCCTTGAGGTCCTTCCTCTCCGTGCACATCTGCTGCTGATCACATGAAAAAATTATTTCCCTTTTTGGGTTTGCTTTTTAGTTTGAGCTGGTTTTTCTGAAACTTGAATTACAAGAGTTCTAAAGAGGGCCCACCTCAGAGAAAAAACAATTGTGAGAGCATCAGATCTATTTGTTGTTTTTCTGTAAACCTTGGGTTTCTCTAATCTGTGGGCAGGAGAGGATGTTGCCCAGCTTACCCCATGGGGTTGGTGTTGAAGGACAGTGGGATCAAACTGGACCAACAGACAAACCTTTGAAAGTCAAAATACCAGACAGCTGTATTGGTCAGTCATCTGTAGCCAGCTGTCTCTTCAATCAAGATTCTTTTTTTTTTTTTTTTGTTATGCTCCAGGAAGCTTATATATATATATATATATATATATATATATATATATATATATTTTATTTAAGAGGAAAAAGAGAAAAACACAAAACAAAACAAAGCAGTGTATTCAATCAAGATTCTTGAAAGTTACAAGTGGAAATACTGCCAAAGCAGAGATATTTTTCCCCTTGAATTTTCTTTTCAAAAAAATTTTTTTTTTTGGCAAGGAGGACAAGTTGCTTTTAGATTCCTAAAGTTTTCCTAAAAATGGTGAATTATTAGAAACAGGTAGGGCCAAGGATGCATTAGAATTTGCTAGTGCTTGATCCAGAAGATTCTTTAGACACTGAATATTCAGGAATGGAGCATCATTGGTAACACACAGGCAGAGGGACGCAGGACAATTTGACCTGCCAAGGCCTCAGTGGTGCCTGTGCTGTGAATGTCTCTACTGGCTCCATCCCACCCTCCTTGGAAGGACCCCTGCTCCAGCCAGGGCTTGCAAGCTACACCCACGACATCTGTTCTTCAGAAAAATGACAGTGGTAGTCAAATTCACTCCTCCCACTAACCCTAAACTCTTCTATGGATCTTGAAAAAGGAAGGAATTTTTCCCCTCCTGATTCTGGTAAGAGTTTTAAAGGACTCACTTGACCTCCTCCACCTTAACTATCTTAACTCTGTTCTCTGCAGGCTGCAGCTCAGGAAGTAAATACACAAAGCACCAGCCTGGGGATAAAAAAACTCAAAACTGGGAGACCAAGATGGTGGAGCGGTAAGCAGCAGAGAAAACAGCCTCTCTGAGAGTCACTGTCCAGTCACTGGAATACAGCACTGTGAGGAAGACAAGAGGGAAGGATGGGAGTCCAGTGGACCCAACAAGAACCTGAAGCCCCAACTGAAGCCCAAAGACAGAGGGAAAGGAAAAACTTCAACAAAGAAGAAGGCAGTAGCCAGCAGCGCCTGCTCCCTGAGACAGGACTCCCTGCATGGGAGGAGCTGTGCAAAGCAGCAGCCACAGGGGGACGGTGACACTGACAGTGATGGCGACAGCTGGTGACCCTGGAGGCCTCTGCGGCAGTGGAGAGGAACAGCAGATGTGAAGGTTAGTGCTGTTGGTCCTGGTATCCCATGAGTGAGAATGACTAAGGGTCACAGAAAATACTGTGACACAGTGCCAAAGAACCAGGGCTGGGTCAAACAAGTGACAACTTCTCATCTCCAACAAACTGAAGAGGTCAGATCTTCCAATAGTCTCAAAACCCCAAAACCAGCTACACCTGAAAGATACCTCCAAGTTGTCATCACCTAAGGATCCTAAATGTTAGCAATAAAGCAACTCGCCATGGGCAATTTACAAGCCCAGGAATTAATTTAAAAAAAGAAAAGAGAATGAGAAAACACGTAAACAGAATGCAACCCCAAACATTCAGTTCACCAAAGGCAAATCCAGGGGGCAATGAGGTGGGACAATCTGAAAGCTCCCCCCCAGGCCTCTCTGAAGTGTTAACAACAAAGCAATTGTATGAGGCTCTGGAAAAAATGAAATCAGAAATAAGCCCTGAGATAACTACAGAGATTACTAAAATACACACCATGCTTAGCAACATTACAGCAGATACAAAAAGATCGATGAGCTTAAGAAAATTACGGAAGCTCAGCATAGCAAAGAGATGGAATCCATAAAGCAGATTCAAGCAGATGTCTGGGAGAATAAAAATTCCATTAAAAGTATTCAAAGCAGATTAGACCAACATGAAGACAAAATCTCAGATACTGAAGATAGGCAACCTGGAAGAGAAAGATTTCTCAAAACTAGCAAGGGACCATGAGAAATCAATCTAGCAGCTGCTAGATGAGACAAGAATAATTTTAAAATGATTGCAGTCAATGAAAAAGCAGGAGATACCACAAATGCCATTTTAAAATGTTCACAGACATCATAGCAGGAAAGTTTCTTGGTAGAGAAAAAGAATTTGACATACAGATAAGGGAGACATATAGAACTCCAGTTAATCGTGGTCAAAAAGAATCTATAGCCAGGCATATCATAGTCAAGATTCCAGAAATTCAACACAAGAATAGGATCTTAAAAGATGTTAGAGAAAAGAAACGTCATTTATAAAATAAAGCCCATCAGAATCACAGCTAACTTCTCAGCACAAACTTGCAAGTCAAGGAGAGCTTGGAGTTAAGAGTTCAAGTTCTAAAGGAAAACAGCTTTCAACCAAGACTGATGTAACCCACAAAACTATCTTTCAGAATTGATGAAAAATAACAAACTTCCGTGACAAAGAATATCTGAGGAAATTTATGACCACCAAACCAGCATTCCCAAATGTTCTGAAGACACTCTAGAAAGAGATAATAGGGATTACAGCTCCATGAGCAATATAAAGAATCCATGAACCCCAACAGAAGGAATTCATCAAGGAACGCAAACAATTAGAGAGAGGGGAAAAAGGAGGGGGGAGCCAACAATAGGAAGATAACATGACAAGGGTAAGTCAATACATATCAATTATAACCATCAATGTTAATGGTCTAATTCACCAGCCAAAAGACACAGACTGGCAGAATGGGTCAAATAGCAAGATCCAACAATATGCTGCATATAAGAAACACATTTAATTCAAAAAGAAATTCATGGATTGAAAGTCAAAAGATGGAAAACAATACTCCATGAGACAGGAATCCAGAAAAAAGCAGAGGAAGCTATTTTATTTGCAGATGAAGTGAATTTCAAGTGAAGACTGATTAAGGGAGATAAAGAAGGTCACTACATCCTCAAAGGGAACAATCCAAGAGGAAGAGATAACAATCATAAATATATATGCAACAAATACTAGTGCACCAGCTATATAAAGCAATTGCTAAGGGACAAGAAAATTCAAATAAGCACTAATACAATTGTATTGGGAGACAAGAAGACAGATCCACCAGACAAACAATCAATAATGAAATATTAGAACTAAAACTTCTGAACAAAGAGGCTCTACAGAGTGTTCCACCCCACAACATCAGAATATACATTCCTCTCAGCTGCACACAGGCCATTTTCCAAAATAGACCACATACTGGCTCATATAACATGGTCAAGTAAACACAAAGGGATTGAAATTATCCCATGCATACTATCAGACCACAGTGCAATGAAATTGGAAATCCATGGCAAAAGAAATTACAAGAGCTTCATAAACACATGGAAATTAAATAGCACCCTAGTGAACAACTAATGGGTCAGATGAAATCAAAGAAGAAATCATACAGTTTTTATAGTTGAATGATGATAAATATAAAACATACCAGAACTTATGAGACACAATGAAAGAAGTCTTAAGAGAGAAATTTATGGCAGTAAATACCGTATCAGACAAACAGAGCAAATGCATATAAACAACTTAATGAAATGATGAACCTCAGACTTCTAGAAAAAGAACAGGCTAATCCAAAAGCTTGAATGAGGGGAGGATATTATAAAGATCAGATTAGAAATTAACACACTGGAGACTAAAAAACAATACAAAGAATCAATGAATCAAAGACTTGGTTCTTTGAAAGATCAAATAAAATCGACACATGGAGTATTGTTGTCCTTAGCCAACTTTATCAAAAAGAGGGGGGAAAGACTCAAATCCATACAATTAGGAATGAAAAGGGGGAAATCACAACAGACCCTACAGAAGGTCAGATCATTTTTACCTACATTCAAAATTTGTATTCCAATAAATGGAAAATACAGAAAAATGGACAGATTGATAGATGCATGTGAATTACAAAACTCAGAAGACATAAAAATCCCATAAAAACATGTGAAAATCATAAACAAACCAATATCAATCAGTGAAATTGAAGATATGATTAAAAACCTTTCAACAAAGAAAAGCTCAGGCTCTGATAGATTTACTGCTAAATTCTACAATAAATTTAGAGAATACTTAATACCACTACTTCTCAAACTCCTTAATGAAATTGAAAGGGAATCAATACTCCTAAATTCATTCCTGGAAGCAAGCATTACCCTGATACCAAAACCAGAGGAAGACCCAACTAAGAAAGAGAATTACAGGCCAATATCCCAAATGAACATAGATGCAAAAATCTTCAGTAGGACACTGGCAAACAGATGCAGTAAATGGTCAAGAATATTATACACCATAACCAAGTAGGATTCATCCCAGGGATGCGGAAATGGGTTCAACATATGTAAATCCATATGTAATACATCATATCAACAGAGCCAAGGGCAAAAATCATATGATCATCTCATTGATGCAGAAAAAGCTTTTGATAAAGTACAGCACCAATTCATGATAAAAACCCTACAGAAACTTGGAATGCATGGTTCTTGTCTCAATCTAATAAAAGCCATCTATGACAAAGTTTCAACAGCCAACATCATACTAAATGGACAAAACCAGGAAACTATCTCTCCACAGTTAGGAACAAGACAAGGATGGTCACTGTCTCTACTCTTACTCAACACAGTCCTGGAAACTTTAGCCAGAGCAATTAGACAAGAGAAAGAAATAAAAGGAATAAAGTTAGGAAAGAAAGAAGTTAAACTATTGTTATTTGCAGATGACATGATACTACCTAGAAGACCCCCCAAAATCCACCAAACGACTCATGGATTTCATAAGAAAATTCAATAAAGTAGCTGGATACAAAGTCAACACTCAAAAATCAATAGCCTTCCTGTACATGAATAACAAAGTCACTGAGAGAGAAATCAAGGAAACAACACCTCCCATGACAGAATCCAAAAAATGAAATACCTAGGAATCAATATAACAAAAGAGGTAAAAGACCTCTACATTGAAAACTATAGTACTTTGAAAAGGGAGATTGGAGAGGATATTAGAAAATGGAGAGATATTCCATGCTCTTGGGTAGCAAGAACCAATATAGTGAAAATGGCCACACTGTCAAAACTGTTATATTCAGTGCAATCCCAATCAAAATTTCAACAGCATATCTCACAGTATTAGAGAAAACAATCCAAAAATTCATCTGGAACCAGAAGAGACCTAGAAGAGCAAAGGCAATCCTGGACAACAAAGACAAGACAGGGGGCATCACAAGCCCAGACTTGAAATTATACTATAAAGCTATTGTAATAAAAACAATGTGGTACTGGCAAAAAAAGAAAAAAAAAAAAAAAAAAAAAACAGAACCAAAGATCAGTAGAACAGATTAGAAGATGTAAAAACTACTCCAGACACACTAAGCCATATTGCCTTTGACAAAGGTGCCAAACACATTTACTGGAAGAAAGACAGCCTCTTTAATAAATGGTGCTGGCAAAACAGGCTCTGCACATGCTGAAGATTAAAGTTTGACCTGTGTCTTTCCCATGCACTAAAGTAAATTTGGAAAGAATCAAATATCTTAATATTAAAACAGAAACATTAAATCTGCTGGAAGACAGAATAGATAAAACTCTTAAAGACATCGGTATAGGTAAAGGCTTTATGAAGAAAACCCTGATTGCACCAGAACTATCACAATTGAATCAACAACCGGGATCTCATCTCATTGAAAAGCTTTTGCACAGTAAGAGAAACCACCAAGAAGTGAAGAGGTAACCCACAATGTGGGAGAAAATGTTTTCCAGCTGTTCCTCAGACAAAGGACTACTATAGAGAACATATAAAGAACTAAAAAAAAAAAAAAACAAAAACAAAAAAATCAGTTCTCCCAGATTTAAAGACCCTAATCCAAAAATGGGCATTTGAGATGAATACACATTTCTCAGGTGAAGAAATACAAGCAGCAAATGAATATATGAAAAAATGTTCAACATCACTTGTCATCTGAGAGATGCAAATTAAAACACTGTGAGATTCCATCTCATCCCAGAAAGAATGGCTAGTATCAAGAGATCAACCAGTAACTAACACCAGAGAGTCTACGAGGTACTGTTGGGAATGTAGACTGGTGCAACCACTGTAGAAATCAGTGTGGAGATTTCTCAAAACTAGGACTAGAGTTCCCATTCAATCCAGCTTGGGTATCTCCCCAAAAGAATTAAAAACATCGTACCACAGTGATATATGTGCACCCATGTTTATAGCAGCAGAATTTTTAATAACCAGATCTTGGAAACAACCCAAATGCCCCTTGACTGAGGAATGGATAAAAGAGATGTGATAGTTTTATATGATGGAGTACTATTCATCCATGAAAAGGGTAAACTTGAGACTTATGGATAAATGGATTCAACTTGAGAATGTACTTACTAGAGAAATAAATCAGAAACACATGCAAAAGCCAGGCATGGTGGCTCACGCCTGTAATCCCAGCACTCGCAAGAGTGAGGCAAGAGGATCGTTGTGAGTTCAAGACCAGCCTGGGCTACAAAGTGAGCTCAAGGCCTGCCCAAACTGCATAGCAAGACCCCGTCTTAAAAAAAAAAAAAGAAAGAAAGAAAAAGAACACATGCAAACATCATATTGTCTCACTAGTAGGGAAGAAAAAAGAAACAACTTATATATATGTATATATGTATGTGTTTATATGTGTATAAAAATGATAGTTAAGATAGTTATACTACTGATTTCCCTGAGTTCACTGAAGAGAAAGATTTGTGTTGGTATTGTTTGGACAACTGAATGCAGATGTCTTGTGTTCTGGGTGCATGATTTGGAGGTGACAATGCGCAGTGAATGTATCATTGTTGTCTCCTGATTGTTGTGTTTTGAAATTTTGTTTTATTTTTTTCTCTCTGAAATAAAATGGGTTTGAAAAAAAAAAAGCATGAAACGTCAGCACTGAAGTCAGAAGCGTCCTGCAGACACGCGTGGCTCCCTTCACACCAACACAGAGGCTCTCTCAGCTCAGGTCCCTGCTGTGCCCGCCAGACTAATGCCTGTTTGTGACTCTGAACAGGAGGCAACATCCCACTTCCCCAGCCCGAAGACTGGACAGTACTCCCAGACAAAGCCCAACGTTTTTGCCAACCTGAATATGTGAACTTTTAGGTAAATAAGTAAAAAAGTCACATGCTTGTAATACTTAAATTGTTAATGTGATGATTTTATACATCTGAAGGTCACCTATATAAAAGGATACGTTAGTTTAGAAATGTGGTTTTGTTCCTCTTTTGGATTTCACAATTCTGCTCAAACTCTGCTCATGCTTTCTTGACATCAGCATTTTTGCTCCATTCCTGATGATTTAACGCCATCTGAAGAAGCTCAGACCAGCTCCTGCCCTGCTTGAGGAGGACTCTTGCCTTGAAGGGACGGTGGAGGGAATGCCTAAAGTGAAGGTATCCAGCTCACTGAAGTGGTGGCCAGGTAGCCTCTGTACCCCAGGACCATCTGGATAAGGCCAGCTCATGGACTGTAACTACAGATGACAATGTTAGCTGCACATAGTATCACTTACTTATAGCCCCAGCTGCTCTGGAGGCTGGGTCAGGGGGATCTTTAGAGCCCAGGAGTGCGAAGCTAACCTCACCAACATGGCAAAATCCCATCTCAAAAAAAAAAAAAAAAAAAAAAAGAGAAAAAGAAAAGAAAAGCAAACCATGGCCACATTAGCCCTGGACAATTCTGTGCCTCAGTTTCTCTGTCTGTAAATTGGGGTTATAGCGATAAAATACAAAGACTAATTCTGGTCAATATATACTCAATAAATGCTAACTTCATATGATTTAAAGTATCTGATTAATTCTGACTGTATTCATTTTATGCAGCTTATATAATTTAGCTCAGAAGTATAACATTTGCACATTCTTTGGAGGAAACCTGCTTTGTTTAATTAAGTCTACTGGTACATTTTAGGTATATACAATGATTCCATTCATTAGAGGGAATCTGCACCTGTACGTGATATGGCCTGAGTCTTTGTCCCCATTCCTCTCCCCTTCCTCCACTCCCTGTCCTCCCACCAGAGACTTGCTTTCTCACAGTGCTGCAGAGCAACATCTACTGTCTTATTCATTCATTCATTCATTCATTCCTCGCCGATTCATCCCACCGTGCCTGCTGCCCGTCCGTGACAGTGTGATCTCCTTCTCTATTGTTGTCGCCTTCAAACCCAGCAGGAACCTCACAGCCATCTTTCCTCCTCACCTTCCTTCCTTCCCCCTTTTCAATCATGGTTTCCCAAGTGCTTGGGAAGTCAGGGCGTAGGGCAGCTGGCAGGTCCTTTGGCCCAGCGCTCTTGCTTTCCAGGAGGTGGCAGAACATGTGGCAGGACAGGGACCCCGGCAGGTCCTCTTTCCCAGAGACACCTGCCCATCGCCCACAGCACTGCTGCATGGTGGCTGCCTACTTGCCAGTCAGAGATCCCAGGAAGGGGCGGTTCATGTCCCCTCAAAGGCACAACAGCTGCTCTAGCCTCCTCTTCCCGGCCGCCCTGCTAAACACCTGGAGTGGCGCGCACTGCGTGTCAGCTGGAGGTGGCACCAATCCTTCACAGATGGGAGTGCTGAGCCCCTGGCTGGGAGGTTGCCCTAATCCTGCTCTCTGTCGCACTAATTCCCTGCAAATCATCTCCCAGGCTGGCCTTAGCCTACTTCCCTGGGGGCTAGAAGGCACACGAGGTAAGCCACTCAGTGTCACGACAGAACAGCAAGTCACAGGCACAGGCCATCGGGAGGGCAGGAGGCGGCGCTGGGCTCCACAGCCAGGCACTGAGACTCTGCAGGCTGAGTCACCGTCCCAGGCCAGAGAGCTGAGGGACTTGGACTCTGGCACACTGTTCCAGGAAGGTCACTTGGGGAAGATGAGGCCCAAGTGACACATTAATTATTAACAAGGCCATTGAAAATCAGCTCCCCTTGCAGGGTGGAGCACTTACTTAAAAGCTCCTGGTATGGGGCAGGTGCCTAAAACATATTGTTTGAATAAAGCAGAATGTTAATCGTGGTAATAATGTTTTTGCTAATTCTCCCACTGAAAGGCGGGGCTAATTTTGTCACTTGGAGTCCAGGCTTGCCTGAATCACTTCTTGGCCAGCAGAGTATGGTGAAGTGATGCTCTGGGTCTTCTGAGGTGTTACAGGTTCCACCAGGGCTTCCTGGAACTCTTAGGCCTGGACCACTCCCTCTCAGCTCCTGGCCTTCCGTCCTGGAGCTAGATGAAGCCAAGGCAGAGCCTGAGGACCTGATGGTTACCCAGCCCACCCAGAATGCAGGTGACCACGGCTTCCACCACCAAGTGACCACCCCAACATGGGAGATGCATGTGGGATCTCCCCAGCTGAGCCCAGTCACCCAAAGCACCCAAGCCATGGAAGCACAGCTCTGATGTGGAATAAGAGGAGGGAGGGCAGCCCAGAAGACCTGAGCTCAGAGGTGCTGTGTGAGCAGGTGTGGAGGGGGCCTTGAAGGTGGTTACCAAATGGCTGGGCCCAAACTAGTGATCCTCCCGCTCAGCCTCCCGGAGTACTAAAATTTCAGACATGAACCACCACACACAGGTATCCTGGCTATGCCATTTATTTAGGTTTTTTGAGACAGGGTCTCTCCAAGTAGTTTAGGTTGGCCTTGAATTCACTATGTAGCCTAGGCTGGCCACAAACGTGTGGCAATCCTCTTGCCTCAGCCTCCTGAGTGCTATGATTATACGTCTGCACCTGCCTCATGGATTTTAGATGATAAAATTAAAAAGGCTTACATTTCCACTGCTAAGCTTCTATTCAGATGGAGTTCTCACAGAGTGCTGTGTCAGTTAAGGTTTCCGTTTGAAATAGAACCCATCTTGACTGATTAAAGCACAAAATAAATTTACTAAAAGGTCACTGGGCATCTACTCATGATAAAAACCCTGAGAAAACTAGGATTAATGGGAACCTCTCACCCTAATAAAGAGGATCTACCAAATTTACAGCTGGTGTGGTGTTTAATGATGAGAGATGGGATGCTTCCTCCCAAAGAGCAGAAAAAGCCCAGGGCATCGGTCCCCTCTGTTAGTTAGTGTCTGAGATGCTGCGGTTATGCCAGAAAGAGCCATAAAAGGCAGAGGAATAAAAAAAGAAAGAAACTGTCAACAAGGCAGGCGTCATAGTGCACGCCTGTAATCCTAGGCCTCTGGGAGGCTAAGGCGGGGGATCATAAGTTCAAACCCAGCCTGAGCAATTTAGAAACTTGGCCTCATTATAGAAAAAGGTTGGGATAAAGTGCACTGCGGAGGCCCTTTGTGCAATCCCCAGCACAGCAAAACAAAACAAAGCAAAAACCTGTTAACCATACAGTCGGCCACATCGGAAAGCCCAGTGAATTCCTAGACACTGTTAGATCTGACAAGCCAGTCTAGCAAGAACACGGAATACAGGGTCGACACACTAAAATATACTTATTTAATTGTACTTTTATATACTAGTAATAAATAGACACTGATTTCTTTTAAAAGAAATATTTATTAACACCAAAAATCATGAAATACTTCAGGATAAATAATGTGCAAGGGTTATAGTTTAAAAACTAGAAAGTGTTGTTAAGAGAATCAACAACTTAGGTATACTGTGTTCTGGCTTAGAAGACTCCAGACTTTCAAGCTGCTAGTTTTCTTTTATTGATCTCCGGATTCAATACGGTCTCAATCAAGGCATCAGCAGACTTCTTTGGGGACAACTGAACGGATCCTAATATTTATATGGAAAACTAACTCACTAAAATCATGTTGATAGAGAAAAACAAACTTGTAAGACTCACACTGTCTGATTTCAAGATGTACTATAGAACTCCAGTAATCAGCACTGTACTATTGACGTGGGAATAGACACATAGATCAAAACAACAGAAACCAGACTCTGACAATACACTTACACATATATCTATTGATTTTTGGTGTAAATGTTAAGGCAGTTCGACAGAGAAAAACAATATTTTCAACAAAGACTCTGTTTTATATGCAAAAATCAAAGACTCCTCATCTATACCACACACAAAAATTAACTTACAAAAGACCATAGGCCTAAATATAAGAGCTAAAATTATAAAACTTCTAGAAAACAGGATAAAAATCTGGATACTTTGGTTTAGGTAAGTATTTCTTATGATACCAAAAATACAAGTAAGAGAAGAAAAAAATGATAAAATGAATTTACTTAAAATTTAGAACTTGTGCTCTTTGAAAGATACTTTATAAAAGTAAACAGTCAAGCCACAGAGTGAAAAAACATATTTGATGAAAGACTAGTATTAAAAATACAAAAAAACTCAAAAATTAAAAAAAATAGACCCCCAAACAATAAAAAGTTAGCAAGATCAGACACTTTCCCAAAGAAGATGCTTGAATAGTAAATAACATGACAAGTTACCTGACAACACTTACAGTTAGGTAAACACAGATGAAACCCATAATGGCTGAGTATCCTACCAGCCCTGGGGAGGCTGAGGTGAGAGGGTCCCTGGGATCTGAGAGTTCAAAGTTAGCCTGGTTAATAAAGCAAGACCCCCCCAAAAAACAAACAGAAACAAACCAGCAAAAAACAAAACCCTCCAAATAACAAAAGGAGACATAATGAGATTCCCGCACTCCTATTAAGATGATTCCAAATTTTAAAACCTGATATCAAATATTGGCAAGGATGTATACTAGCTGGCATTCTCACGTGTGGTTGGTAGAAATGAAAAATGGTATGACCATTTTAGAGACCTGCTAGCAATTTCTTACAAATATCTTTGTTTAAAAAAATATATGTATTTACCATATGACTCAGTAATTTAACTCCTTTGAAAACTTATGTAAGGCCGAGATTACAGCTCAGTGGCCCAGCAACTGCCTGGCAAGAGCGAGCTTGTGAGTTCGATTCCTGATCAACAAAAAAAGGGAAAACCTCTGTAAATTTATAACAGTTTTATTTATAGTCATAACAAATAGGAAACAACCTAAATGTCCAGTAATTGGTGAGCAGATGGGCACATTCCGGTACATTTATAAAATCAAATACTATTCAGTAGTAAAGAGGAACAAAGTAATTACACACGTGACAACAGGGATGATTCTCAAAAGCATTCTGTTTGGTGAATGCTTGATTCTGTTTGCAGGGTATTCTGGAAAAGACAAACGTACACGGAGAGAAGTCAGGCCATTTATTGCCAGGGTTTGGAGTTAGGGCACACAGGAACGTTTTGGAGTGAAGGAAATTTTCTCTATTTCAACTGTGGGAGTAGCCATGCAGCTATATGATTTGGCAAAATGTATAGAAGTGTATACTTTAAAAAGGCAAGTATCACTACAGGTAGCTCCACCTCCATAAACCTGGAGCAAATGAGGTCAGCGGGAGTCCAGAGAACTCAGTCCAAGACTACATGGCCATAAACAATGCTCAAAGTCAGCTGGACACTGGACTCAGCTGGGTCAGTGAGTGGGATTACAGAAAGCACCCCAGGTTTCAAGAAAAGCTGTTACCATCTTGGAGTTGACAGAAGATAGACCAGACCCAGAGGAACACAGGCTCAGACAAGGCCTTTCCCTGGGCCTTGTGCTTAAGCAAGAAAGAGACACAGCTCTAAGAGAAAGTCCAGTCCCAAAGAAAGGAAAAAGGGGTGGGTAATGTAGGAAAATGCTCCCATCAAAAGTTCCAGTCCAGGAACTCCAGGGAAATAAGACATTCAAATCTGCAGGGTGTGGGTCCCCACTGTCCAGTGTCTGAGCTCAGCTCTGGGCTGCTTTGACTACGAGGATAAGACACGCTGCAGGGCGCTGATCTGCGGCTGCCTCTGTGTGGACTGCATGCCTGTACAGCTATTTTAACTCGGGGCCACAGGAGCCCTGGGCTCCCATTTATGTTCCTTCTTGGTTCTGCTATGAAAACTCGAATCAGGCACATCCCTGCGAGACTGATATAGGGGAATGAAACTCCCGACCGACTGTCTGCGAGCTCATGTTCTCTAAAATCAAAGAATGAATTTGAGGAACAATGGAGGTGAAGAGCAGAATATATTTATTGAGAGAAAGAAAGCTTCTGTCTGAGAGAGACAGAGGGGGTCCCAAGTGAGTTGCCAAGGACTCTGTCTTTTCCAGGGATTTTATAGAGTGAAATCATGGGGTGAGACGGGTTCAAGGTGGGGAAACTGGGAACTCACAGGCAGACGGGCATGAGGTGGGGCAGGACTGTGGTTAGCCAATAAGATTAGTAGTTCAGGTAAAATTGATTAAATTGGGGACAAATAGGGAATCAACTCTCCTAGAAAGCAGGCATTCTTAGAGCCGCTGTGACTCTTCCCTAGGGGGTTGGAATGGGACTCCTGGATTCCTCAGGGTGATAGGGAGCTATTTAGAGGACCAGTCCTTAGGATGTGGGTGCATTTGTTTGATCTTTTGTCTCGAGGCCTGCCCACAGCAGGAGGTGTCCGTCTTCCTCACAGTTGCAAGGTACCTGGGCTTCTGCACTGGCTCCTTCCAGGACCCAGCCCTGCCTCACTGCCTGTAGCATTTCTAACTAACCCAGCTGCCTGTAACAAGGCCTCTCCCAGCATCTGATCATTCTGTCCCGTTTCAGTGATCCCTGAGGGACTCAATTCATGGACTGCAGAGGACCTCATGCTAGTAAGAGAGGCCTGGTTGGTGTTGTCAGCTTCTAGAGTGGGAGGCAGCTCCATCTCTTCAGATGGGGGATTTAGCACGAAACGAAGGGGTGCCAGTATTAGAGGCCACTACCAGCAGTCAGTATCACAGTTGGGTTTCCGATCCTTATCTTTCCAACTAAGGCCAAGCGATTAATTACTACAGGGCAGGAGTGCTGGTGCATAAAAGCCGCTCCCAGGCTCCAGGAGTATGAAATGGACTGAAAACTGCAGACAGGACAGCACCCGCACAGAAGCACACGCTGTGCACATACACTTCCTCTGCCCCGGCACTCAGAGCACCAAGCTTCCCGTGGGCCCCTCTTCACAGTCCTGCCCACAGACATCTCGGCTGGGTCCCTCGGCATAGATGTGTGTGTCCTCCGGCACACACCACCTGTGTTTTCTTTTGGCCGAGGAGCAGACAGGTCCCCAAAAACAGGAAGGGGACCAGGGGGACACCTCCTCCCTGTCCCACAACTCAGAGCCTGGACTTTTGGAGCCCAAGCCGCAGCTCACCTAGACATCAGTGTCTGGAGGGACACGCAGGAGGAGACAGGGGCAGTGTGGGTGTCCAGAGGAACAGGAGACATCAAAGTCAGATTTGGCAATCAAAGCCTTTCCTCCTTTCTTTGTTCATAGAGCTCTTGGCTAGAGCAGTCTGGGCCTGTGTTTGCCTTCCTTCCTCTGGTCTCAGGCTCTGTTGAGCCCCACTTTAGGGTGCTGGCACTGTATCCCTTCCACCCAAGAGATCTGGATCTCCCTTTCACCCAAGAGATCTGGATCTTGGGCACCTGCTCTAAATACCCAAACCGTCCCCATCCTGGCCTTCTCTTCCCAGCACCCTTGCAGACAAGAACAATGACTGTGGGCTGCTCCTTCCACACAGGGGTGACAGAGCTGTAGGGAACTATGGGCTCCCCAGCACCAAGCTGCACCGGCTGGGGAAGGAACCTTTTAGATGCAGAGCCACAGACAAAAAGAAAGCTTCTATGAGTCCTACAGGTCATTACAAAGGCCAGAGGGGGAGGGGGGAAGAGATCAGGTGAATTAATCAGTTAACAGCTACAGGCAAAGCCCACAAAAAGAGTGCTTGTGTTGAAACCTTGACTTAAATCCCATCACAGTCCACCAGGGCTACCAATCCCACTTTCCATGTAAATCTCTGGTTTATTAACCCTAACCAACCCAGAAGCAGCCAGGACTTCTAACACATCTTACAACGTGGGTGAAGCATAGAAAGGGTGTCCTGTGAACTAAGCAAGCCACCAACAGACAGAGATCTTACAATTCTCCTTGTCTGAGTTCCTATACTCGTTAGATTCTTAAAGACTCAAAGAAGCATGGTAGTTTCCAGTGGGTACGGGGAGTCGGTATTTACCTGGTGCAGAGATTCAACTTGGGAAGATGGAAGCGTCCCGAAGATGGAAGGTAGTGACGACTTTCATACAACAATATGAATTATCATCGCTTTCCAGTGTGAATGTCACTGAATGTACACTTAAAAATGATGAAAGTGGCTGGGTGTGGTGGTTTAAAATACTGATCGCAATACCTGTAATCCCAGTTACTCAGGAGGCTGAGGCAAGAAGATCTCAAATTCAAGGCCAGCCTGGGAATCTCAGTAAGACTCTGTTTCAAAAATTACAAAAGCGCTGGGGATATAGTCCAGTGGTAGAGCACCCCTGGGTTTGATCCTTAGTACTACACACACACACACACACACAAACACACACACACACACACACGGGGGGGCTTAAAATAGTGACTTTTATGTGTATTTTACTACAAGCAAAAATGGCATAATGAAACGTCTGCTCTAAACAAATACTTCTTTTTGTGGGCTGAGAACTTGGTATGCTGGGCACACACTGGGTGAGGTGGTGGAATGCACAGGACACAGCCAATCTGGGCTTTCATGGCACTGCCATCCCAGCAGGGAGGCCGGAAGCTGGGCAGAGTCCACTCGTCCCTCTCCAGACACCTCCATCCTTGGTGCCCCTCCGACTTTCCCTAGGAGAGTCCTCCCGGTCTGACTGCCTTATGCCTCCCAATCCAATTTCTACAAGCAAGTCAACAGCTAAGCAAGACTTGTGGTCTGTCGGTGATAACTGCTACAAAGGAGACACAGCGCGATATGATAGGAACTAAGTGGGTTCTCTGGTGGGTGTAAAGGGAAGGGACGCGTTAGATTGGGTAATTAGGGAAGGCGTCCAAGGGGGAGAAGCGCATTGAAAACAAATGATAGATGAGGAGCTGCAGCACCACAGGACAGCCCTGGGACAATGGGTCTTCAAGTCAAAAGCAACTAAAAGTGCAGTCTCGGTGCCAAGAAAGATCTGGGAATATTCGAGAAGCTGAGTGAGGCTGCTGGGACTCGGTGGAGTGAGCAACGGAGAGACAGCGGAGCATAAGCTGGGGAGTGGGGAGCAGACTCTGGGGGTGTGTAGGCATGGTCAAGGGCATGGAGAGTTTTCTGAGTGAGATGAGAAGCCATTGAAAGGCCTTAAGCAGAGATGAGGTGATCCAATGTGGACTCTGATGGCAGGGGGTGCTGTGGATAAACCCAGGATCTCAGGCATGCTGGGGCGCCTCTGCCAATGAACTACAATCCTGCACCCCTGATTTGGGCTTTTTGATAATTGTCTCTGGGTGCTGTGTGGGTAGGGGACTGCAGAGCAGGAGCGGAGACAACCAGGTTAGGGGCGCAGTGGGGAGGTCATTGGCTGCAGGGAGAGTGGTGGAGGCTTGGAATTGGGGGGTCTGGGAGGGGTGAGTGAATTTCACCCAGGATCCCTACACACTAAAGCAGGAAGTGCCAATGGATGGACGTGCAGGTTGCATGAGAGGCAGGGACTCAGAGAAGCCGGTGGCTGTTGATGCTTCACAGGAGAGGAAGAGTTGGGGGCAACATTAAGGTTCTGTCCCTGAGCTCAAAGTCTGTGTTTTCTTTTCCTGCTATTATATTGCCTCCCTCAAGTTGATAAAATAAGAGATCAACACCACTCCTCCCCTAGCTGTCACTGCCCTGTGGGCGAATGTAAACGGGCGAGTGACAGGAGGTAAGAAAGTGTCCTCAGGTACAGCACAGACTCTAAGAGAGCATTCATTCTCTCATCCCCTTGAAAGGGCTTACAACACACAGTGTGCTTGATCACTGATCACAAAATCGGCAGTTTTAGACAAGGGCCTTCCAGAAACAGATCCTGAGGCAAAGATGCACAGACAGAGATCCCCAGGGTGTGGCCCCAGGAAATCTGGCAGGAGCATGGCCCTCATGTGAGAAGCTGGGGAAGGAGTCAGGCTAGAGTTTGGCACTGGGAAGGTTACACCGAATGCCACCATGATGTGGTTCCTCTGGAGACAGCAGGCTGAGGGCGTGGAACACGCCCCGGAATAAAAACCCGCCTCTTCAAGATCCTACCCTTCACTGACTGAGCGGCTCCTAGGGGCAGTGATTTTCTAGCTTCTGCACTGGGCCTCAGAGAAGGCCCCCAGATGGAGCACTGCAGGGACTTCCAGGAGCAAAGGGTCAGTGTGCACAAGAATGTGAGAGCCAGGGACACAGGGACAGGGGCGTTCATGGTTTTTGCTATTTCTACACGAGCAAAATGTTTCTACTTCTGCTAAACCTATAGAGTAGCCTAAAATTACTAACCCATACTATTCAAAGTGTAGTCAGTAGCTCAGTATCACAGTTAACACGTACAATAAAGACTTTGTGAACCAATCTCCTACTTCTTTTATTGAGAAAGACTTACTATAAAAAAAAATCAGCCGATCTGGACATTGCACCTCGTGGTGAAAATGTATATGCATTCTGGAGGAAGCTCCTTATCTTATTGCAAAATTCACCGACCAACTCTTTCTGAAGCAGTGTGCTGGACAGTGAGATCCATAAGGACAGAGACTGTGACATATTCACCTCTGTCTCCCAGGGCCTGGCACTGTGTCTTGTACAAAGGAGGCCCACTTGGTAGATCTGCATGTCCCATCTTGATCTGGGTCCCCCAAATGAGAGGGGACCCAGAGACCCCTCTCAGCTCTGATGCTTGATCCCTCTCAACCTCAGATCCACTGGAATCAGTGCTGTCTCGGGAGAGGGACAGCAGTTGGTGTCACTGGCCCTCTTTAAGTTTTACATTGAGTATTGGGGTCCACTCAAGTAGTCAAAGCTCTTTCCCATCCCTGATTCTGCCTGGACCAATTGTTCTCTGTTCCTTGGTGACCACAATGAAATGATGATAGTGTGATTATCCAACACATGGGAAAACTCAGGCACTGGAATTTGCCTGCTGCTGGTTCTTTTGTGTGTGTGTGTGGGGGGGGGAGGATGGGGCAGAGAGAGGGCAGTACAGGAAACTGAACCCAGAGCCTCATATGTGCCAGGCACTCTAATGCTAATCTGTGCCCCAGTACTTTCTCCTTTCCAAGTTTATGTTGAGACAGAGTCTCTCCAAGTTTCCCAGGCTGGTCTCGAACTTGCATTTCCCCTGTCTCAGCCTCTCCTTCACGGTTAGTGGTAAAGGTGTGTGGGAGCTCTATGGCTTGCTGTTTGGGCAGAGGCTTTGAGCTCAGGTGGCCATCACAGAAAGAGGCAGGGAAAGCCTGCCTCCACACTGCGAGTGTTAATTGTGTCTGGATTTGTGTAGGAAGCTAAACTCTGTCCCCATCTGGATCAGGAACCTTCCTGTACAGATCCAGTCCATCTCCTTGGGAAAAAGAGGACCTTCTTTCTACTGGACGCTACATTCAAAGGCTCCCTCTCCCACACTCATCTCCTTTCCAGGATAAATCAACATCCTCTCACTCCTTACGTCTTCTTCATGTTACACTTGGACTCTTCCAGGTCTTCTTTCATTTCCACGGTCCTGCAGATTGCTGTCTCCAGGAAGAGGAACCTGCTCTGGCCCCGGAAGTAAATGCCGCTCCTGTGGCTGCACCCCATACAGGGAACCCCATGAAGGCAAAGATCCATAGCCAGGCCACTTGCTCAAGGGGGATGCTTCATTCAGCTTCTCATGGGAACACTGATTATGATCAGGAAGAAGGACCGAGCAGGACAAAGGAACTGAGCCCAGCTGAAGGAAGAACACGTGTGCTGTTGAATAGCTCACTCTACCTGGCTTTTCTCACTAGGTCTCTGGAGATCTGTCACCCTCTGAGCCAGCCAACAGCTCAGGGCTGCTGTGATGTGCACTCCCGTCAGTTCTGAGTAGCTTCTTTCACCATCAAGGCTGGTTTTTCTTTTAGGCAGGGTTACCAACTCCTTAGTGTCCTGAAACTGCCATAGCAAATGATAGCACAGTGGAGGGCTTCAAACAACAAGAATTTAGGACTGGAGGTGTGACTCAGTGCTAGAGCACTTGGCGAACATATGCAAGACTCGGTTCAATTCCCAGCGCTGTAAAACACAACACAGCACAAAGCGGAGTAGGAATTGATTCCCTGACGGTTCTGGAGGCTGGAGGTCTACACTCGGGGTGTCAGCAGGGCTGTGTTGCCTCTGGAGGCTCCAGGAATAGATCCTCCCTCATCTCTTCTAGCTTCTGGTGCCTCCAGATGTCTCTTGGCTTGTAGCCTCACCACTCTAATCTTGGCCTGCACTTTCTCATGGCTGTCTCCTCTGTACCTGTGTCCTTTTTCTCTCCTAATCTCTTCTAAGGACGTTTGTCACTGCATTTAGGGCTTACCAGTTAATCCAAGATGATCTCATTATAAGATCCTTAATTATGTCTACGAAGGCATAATTCCAAATAAACTCACTTCACAAGTTCTCGGGATTTAAATGTAGATATCTCTTTTTGGAAGCCACCATTCAACCCACTGCACCAACTAATTTTAAAAAATCCTTAGAAGTTCTCTCATCAAGTGTTTGAGAGTGCCAAAAGTATCCCCGCATCATGCCTGGCTTGCTGTGTGACTGGAGGCCCAGGGGCATTGCGAGGAATTATTCCACCTCCATCACACAGTCAGATGTGATGGAGTTTTGTTGTTCCTGCAAGCCAAGGCTTGGCCAAAAGGGGAGGGTTAGGGCTTGCCGAGCCAGTAGTCATATTTTACCCATCTGCCCACTGTGAAGTTATCATGGGTACCCAGGAGAAAAATCCAGATCAGGACAGAAGTACAGTACAAGGGGGTCAGCCCTGCAGCCTCGAAACACCCACCAGCCTTCGAATGCAGGGAGTGAACCTGCTGGTCTCCCAGGGCTGCTGCAAAGCGGCATCACAAACCATGTCTTTCTACACCACGAAATCGGATTCTCTCAGAGTGCTGGGGGCAGATGTCCAAGGTCAAGGTGTCAGCAGGGCTGTGCTCCCTCTCGAACTCTGGATGGAAGCCTTAGCTGCCCCTTCCTAGTGTCTGATGGTCCTGGTCCTCTTTGGCCTTCCTTGGCTTGCAGCTATGTGCCTCCTATCTCTCTGTCTCTATCCATACATGACCTCCCCACGGTGTCTGTCTTTACATCATCTTCCCATGACTTATAAGGACACTGGTCACACTGCAACAAGGTCCTGGTCTGCTCTAGTGTGACCTCATCTTAACTGCATCCGCACAATCCTATTTCCAAACAGGGCTTCATCCTAATGTCTGGGGGTCAGAACTTCAATGTGCCTCAGAGAGGGACACAATTCCAGCCGCAAGCATAAGCTAAGGACAGCACACAAACTCAGCTGACACTGGGGCTTGATATGGTCCCCTGGGCTGCCTTGGGACTCAGTGACACAGCTGGTAGTAGTCTTTGGGGGGCCTGTGCTCACTTGGCTAGACTGAGGGCGGAGTGTGAGTGCAGGCCCTGGTCTGGAGCACCTCTCTGAAGTGCAGAGGCGTTCCAAACTGCCACAGACTGAGGTCCCAGGTGCTGTGCCCTCTCTCTTCCTGCCGGCCCTGCGTGACCATCTGTGGCCAATTCCCTGTGTCCCCTGTCTGCTCACCTCCTTAACTCCTGGTCACTGATGTCAGTGCTAAGATTGGCAGCTGGTGTCTATTTATGATACTCGTCATGTATGTACTCATAACTGAAGTCACATCGTGTCACTCCTCTGTCCGGCAATCACAGTGGCTTCTGTCTTACTCAAAAAGAAAAATTAGCTGGCCACCACTACCCGCTCAGCCTCTGTATGGTCACTTTCCTCCCTTCTGGGTCCTACTCAGAGGCCGACCTGCAATGAGTTCTTCGGCTGCCTGCTGGGTGTGGACAACCAGGGAACCCAGGCAGGAGACTGGCAGGAGAGAGAGCAGTGAAGTCGGGGTGCTTCTCCCCCACCTCACTGCTTCCCTGCAGTGTGTCCAGCTGTCACTCAGTCAGCAAGCTGCCCTCTCTTTTCTTTCCAGGTTCCAGTAATTTTTCTATTTTTTTCCCTCCAGTTCTAGGGGTGGTGATGGCATCTAGGGGTTCTGAATGATCCCCTGGGCTGTCCCTAAATCCTAACTACTCTTTTCAGAGAGCTCTGTAAGTAAACTCCTCTCCAGCCACCACTGTGAGCTGCTTGCCAGGGCCTTGACCAGCGTCCCCTTCTGAGCCCTGTGACCTTGTCCTCTGTCCCTCTCTAGGTATCAGCCACACCAGCCACCTCACTGGGCTTTGACCTGTCCATGTCCCTCGAAGTCTGCAGACTTTGTTCTCTTCCCTGCAGTGCTCTTTTCCAGGTACCCACGCAGCCAGCATCCTGCTTTCCAAGTCCTTCCTCAGTGTGAGTGTGAGACCTCCCCTGACCACCCTGCTGGGAATCACAAGGTCCGCTGGCCCAGCACTTCCAGGCCCCTTGTCCTTGTTGTCTTCTCCTGGGATGCTCTGCAATTCCTGCAAGTCACCTGGATTATCTGGTTCCCCATCCTTTGGTTTCTGGGGGCAGGAATGGCTGATGGTTCATGGCTGTGTCCTAGTGCCAAGTGCTAGCATGTATTAAGCAAGCATTCATTCATTCACGCATTCAACTCAATGGATATTCATTGCTCATCTGCAAGGTGTCAGGCCCTGTCCAAGTACAAAACCATCTTCATGCTCATTCCTTGCCCTCTGATTTCTGACCCTTAAATGGCCTCTGGGTCACTGCTACCCAAATCCTCTAATCTCTGAGTGCCCTGCAAGGCCATCTAAGATGCTAGCCTTTCCAACCCAGAGCCAGGCTGTTTGCCATGGCTGGAGTCACAGTGAGTGAACCCTTTCCGTGTGATGAGACCACAGCCAGCCTGGCCTAACCGCAGCCTGCTGCCCTCTGAGGCAGCATTTTCTGAGACCGCTCTCTAGGTTTGCTCATCTTTCAACAATGACAGGTTTGCACACGCAGCGTTCTGCAAAGGCCCCCTTGGCAACTAAGGGCTGGTTGGTTTCCTTCCAGCTTTCTAATAAATCAGCTTCTGAACCCAACTCTTTCCAGTCGGTTGAGCTTAGCAACATCTCCTCTTCAAAACTCAGGTAATCGGGATGTAACAGGACTGTGCTGCCAGAGGTGTCAGGAAGTTCTTTCCAAGAATCTCTCAAGCATAGTGGTCATAGAGTTAACTAGTGTCTCTTGAAACTTCTTCTGGGGATTCTGAAGACGTAGCTAGCAGTAAGCCAAAAAGAACCCCTGCCCTCCAAAAAAAATCCATGCATGCAAAATAAGCTTTTAACAGCCTATTGCACCTTCTGTTCTGTAAAAGTGAGGGGACTGTTCTATAAAAGTGAGGTGGAGATTGGTGTTTTAGTGGCTGAGACCCTAAGGGCAAATCTCCTCCCAAAGAGGACTGTTAGAGTCTGGAGATTTTTCCTGTTTCCAGTTTCACTGAAGAGAGTGAGAAAATCAGTGGCCCAGAACAGTGGCACAGGGTGTCCAGTAGGAGGGTACCGGTGTTTCTGGTGCTCTCCAAGGGCACGAGAGGAAGTAGGAGACATGACTTCTTAGTCCTTCTCTGGTTCTAAGAGGCAGAAGGAAGAACAGTGCTGAGTATTCTGGGGCAAGGAGGATTCACTGGGTTTCCTGCTAAAATACTTTGCTTTATATAAGCAGCATGCGGAGTTCTGGTCGCTTTGGGCAGAGGAAGAAGATTGAAAGTAGAAGTGAATCTGGAGAGAGCAAAGAGGAAAATCATCTCTCACAGAGGTACCAGTGAAGGATTCTTTCTCCCTCATCTAAAACCAGGCACATGTAGTGAGCTGCTGCCCACCGCCAACTCCCTGCCCTGGTGAAGGAAGCATCCTGAGATCACGGGGGATCCCTGGCGTGCCCGTGTCAATGTTGGGTGCAGTGTGATCATCTCCACCTTGCAACAGGTCTCTCCAATACCCTGCAACTTCAAAGAACACAAATGATGCAGAAGGACCCCTGAGAAGCTAAGGTTAACATCGCTCAGGGAGGCTGCAGGCTACAGGTAAGGCCGCAGTGTTATCAGAGGTTTCCCCAGCCAGGTGACTGCCGCCCCAGTGTGAGTGGCTTCTCCCCTTCATTACACCTCCACCCCTTCACGGTACCACAGTAGCTTGGGAGCCCTGAGGCTGGTCCTCTGTACAGGGGGGCAATGCTCTGGGGCTGCACGCTGCACCTCTGAGGCCCGTTGCCCATGAAGCTGGTCTCCCTGGCACTCTTGGGGAGGGTGTGAATGGATGCGTCAGGGCAGTTGTCCAATATGCCAGAGCCTGCTGTCCCCTGGAATGGGCCAGAAGTCATAGAGTGCTCCTTCTCTGCTGCCTCTAGGCTCACCCTTGTCCTTTGGTGTCCTGTATCTCCAGGGAACGCCTCCCACTCTGCCAGTGCATTTCTGGTCCTCAGTCACGCAGCACTAGGCCAAAGGAGACCTCATGAAACACGAGCGTATGCTGTTTTCCTCTCCAGACCAGAGGCAAAACTTCTGTCCTGCAGCCCGAAAGGTCCATCATGGCCGTCGTTCATGATGCTGGCTCAGGGTACCTAAACCTGGCACACAGAGGGTCTCTTTTTAGGCCTCGGTTCCTGCATTATGGGTTAGAAGTGCTTGCACGGTGTGGGAGACAGGGAGGGAAGCCGGAGCCCAGGGCACCGGACTGTTTCTCACCTTGCTCTGGACCTCTTGCCACCTTGGCCCCTTGTTTTACCCTTGAACCTTCTAGCTAAGGACCTCTGGCCTGTGCCCTGGACATCTCTCCTTGACTCCTGTACTTGGCACTGTCTTTCTGGCCTTGAGCTTGGCTTCCCCTTGAAAATTTTCTAGCTCACCCCTCACACACTCTGTACATGCTATTGTTAGCAAATGCCTCTCCCAGCTCAACCTGGTCCTGGCACCCTTCATTACTGGAAATTTCTATCTTTCTTTTCTTTTTGTCTTTTTCCTGTTTATGGGTACCGGGGATCGAACTCACGACTGCCTGCTTGCAAGGCAGGTGCTTATGCCGCTGAGCTAAATCCCCAGCCCCGAGATTTCTATCTTTCATCTGCTGTATGTGTACCCTCCCAAGGAAGCCTCATGGCCCTTTGGCCTCCTTTCCACCTGAGGGCTTTTGTCAGACACCAGGAGTGTGCTTGCCCCATGCACAAGCAGTGCCAGAAGCAGCCCTTGGGGCGATGAGCAGAGTGAGTAGACAGACACTTAGTTTTCTGGTCCCTCAGTTGAGCCAACTCTGCTTCCCAGAGTTTTCCTGCAGGACTACGTTCCAGGTGTCCGTGGTGGCCACTTGTTTGTATAATGCTCCCTCCACTGACACCCTTCTTCCCTGACTCTCTTCCCCATTCCTTTGAAGATATTTCTGGAATACTTCCCAAATAGACTACTCATCTAAACTCTTCTCTCTCAGGGCCTGGTCCTGCAACAACCCAAACTAAGATAGGGCTGCATCTTCTCAGTGGTGTAGGCAAGAACAGAGAGTCCATGGGATCAGACATTAGTGAGAAGCCAAGTCAAGGGGAAACAGAGGACCAGAGAATTTAAATTACTTGCGTCAGTTGGGGAATGAAAGTCACAAGGCACCTGAGAAATATGGAGAACAGCTCTGTGTCTAACATCCAAGGCCTTTTCCTTGTGTTGTAAGATTTCTGTTTTTTAAAAAATCTTAACAACATCAACCACAATAACTATACCGTAAACTTACTACATGTGAGACATTCTAATAATTGCCAAGTGCTGTAAATAAAAATCCAAAATGCCAGCTAAATTTGGGACACACACTAAAAGCTCATCTGTTATTTACAATGCACATAATTAATTTGAATTTTATCTGGCAATTGAACATAGAAGGAGTAACCGAATTATATGATGAATGTTTAAATTAAAACACTTATTATAATAAAGGACATATCGCCTTTCAAGATACTCCCTTTTTCCTCCAACATACTTACCCTATTGTTCTGACCACTTTCTGAAGCAGTTCTGGACGTCCTCTTTCATGAGTGTCTTTATGAGATATAAGAAAACACAGTGAGTTGCTGATGTCAAGCGCTATCCAAAGACAAAGCAGACTCGCGAAAACCTCACAGTCAGTCCTCCTCCACCTTCTCCACCAGATCTGACACTGTGTGACTTCTGCCTCTGTCCCCAAGTCAAAATGACCACGCAAGGTAAATATTTTGAATCAATTCAAGACACAGAAGCAAGCAGGGCAGTGCAAATACAGACCAAAAAGGTGACTTCCACAATAGCTTAAGAACCTAGCAAGAGCTGGATGCAATCTTAGGGCTTGGGAAGGCCAGGCAAGAGAATTACTGTGAGATCAAAGCTAGCCTGAGCCATACAGCGACACCCTGCTTCAACCATTCCCCTAAAGAAAAAGAAAATGGCAAGAAGGGTGGGATAAGTGTATCCAAAGCAAAGGGGAGTGTTTCGATGGAGATAAAAAGCAATGTGTGGGGCTGGGGATTTAGCTCAGCAGCGTAAGTGCCTGCCTTGCAAGCACATGGTCGTGAGTTTGATCCCCGGTACCGGGGTGGGGGTGGGGGAAAGCAGTGTGTGTTTTTTTACTGCAATAAATTTAAACATTTCCCATTTTTTAAATCAGATCTCATACAATAAGACAAATAAACATGTCATTTTTCAGACCATGACATACACAGAGCAACTGAGTGACCTCCTCAGGGTCACAGAGCAGCTAAGGAGAGGCTGGGCTGTGACCCAGGCAGTCTGACTCCAGAACTTGTCCTCCAGCTGCCTCTGCAGAGCCCTGACTGCTTCCCTGTCACTCAACAAGGAAGTGGGAGGTATCTCCAGGAGATGAGCTCTCTGCCACTTATTGTTCTGTGGTCAAGCCATTGGAGAGCACTGTGGATTGGTGTTTGCTTCCTGACTGGAAATCTTTATGGCAACTTACAGAGATTTAACCTCAAAACTTAGATCACAAAACAGCTTCTTGGTAGCTCGGTGAGGCAACGGAGGTGGGTTTGGAGTGCCGTCTGTAGAATTACTGTCGCGTGGGGACCAGAGCTCATCTTGGCAAGGATATGGGGTTTTCCCAGGCCATCGGTAAGTGACTACCTGTTCTGGTTTGCCTGGAAGTGCCAGGCTCTCTCATTGGTTCAGCACTGCATGTTTACTTCATTGCATTTTTATTAGTACGTTTGCTGCGCACTCACTGTGGGGAGTTGTCTCACGGACAGCACACGCCTTAGTTCTTTTTGCTGCTCTTCCCTTCCCTCTCCTCTTTCTCTCCCTCCTGTTCTCTTTCCCATTTAGCATTTCATTATTTTTTTCAAATTAAAAAAATTATTTAAAAATATACAAACCAATAGATTTCAAAAAAGATCCCTCCTGCCCATTCAAAACTCTTTACTTTTGTTTTACTGAGTTAACCCTTAATCACTTTACAAAGTACAATTGGTGGCATTTAGTATATTCACAGTGTCATGGCATTTTACCCTTAAGCATACTGACTGTTCCAGTGGAACACATTGTGTGGGTCTGGCACACCTCCACTTGGTATTTCTAACATCTACTCTGTCCTCATCTAGTTGTGTGTAATGCATGTGTCTTAGTCTATTTTCTATTGCTATAGCAGGATACTTAAGACTGGGTAATTTATAAAGACCAGGAGTTTATTTGGATCACAGTTCTGGAGGCTGGGAGGTCATGGAAGCATCTGGGGACCTTCTTGCTGTATCACAGTGGAGACATTGTATGGCCACACAGGGCAAGCATGCTAGGGAGTGCTCAGGTCTCTCTTCCTTTTCCTAGACAGCTTCTAATGCCCTCCTGGGTGCCTCCTCCTCATGACTTCATCTAATACCAGTTGCCTCCCATGGGCTTCACTTCCAAATATCATTAATGTATGGACTTGGGGATTGAGTTTCTAACACACAAAATGTAAAGGGACACATTCAAACCATAGCAGCGTGAAAACACTGTAATCTGTGGGTAAAGCCGGTTGTTTCCTAGCATTCTCTCTCTTCCTTGTTACACAGAATTAACCAACACCTCTTTTTCAAGGACAGCACGCAGTAAGGGTACTCACACATTGTGTGTGCTACAACACAAGTGACAGGGAATGGCACTGCTGCCGGTCTGTCTAGTGAAGGAGAAAGTATTTGCTTTGATGTTGCTGGCCCTGATGCCTGGTGTGCCAGACCCTGGTGCTGACGGCCTGTGCTTGCTGTTTATGTTGTGGCCTGCAAAATGCTTGAAGCCACCAGGCTCCTGGTTGATGGTGTCAGCGGGAAACATGAGAAACCGTAGGGAAGGTACATATAAACACGTGTGGGGAACAGAGGCTGAGCATTCTTCTCTGAGAGCACAGAAAGAGACGCCTGAATGTACTTGCTACAGTGTTGTTGTCACTTACAATATGGCGAAACTATACTTATTCGCTATAGTTTTTGGTAACTTTTTTTTTTTACATTTTCAGTGAACCCTTCCAGCCACAAGGAGCTCACAGACATTTGTATGCATATTTAATGAAAACTTAAAGTACATTTCAGCTTCTGAAGCTGAGCATGTGCCCAGAACAACAGGCTGATGTCTGCTATTTACCCTGGATGGGCTGGAATCACTGACCACATGAAACCCAGAAGATACCAGTCTGCTGAAGAAGCATCAACGTGTACTTAAAGAAGGTAGGGGGTGTTCCTAGGATGTGCTGCCCTAACAGGACGGTCTAACAACATGCAGGGTCAGCAAAGCCCGTTTATACACCAGGACTTTTTGTTCCCCTGAAATGATTACTTTTTAAATGAATCTTGCTCATTTTGGAGACAAAGTCATTGAATAGATATTTCTCCAAAGAAGGTATATGCATATACAAAAAGGATATGAAAAGTTGTTCGACTAATTATTAGTGTGCTATTAGATTTTTGTTACTGTGAGCAAATACCTGCAACAAACGTTTCAAAGGAGGAAGGATGTATTTGGGCTCATGGCTTCAGAGGTCTCAGTTCATGGTCAGCTGACTCCATCATGGTGGAAAGGCATGAAAGAGCAGGACTGCTCACCCCATGACGGCCTCGAAGCAAGGAGAGGGGAAAAGAGCCAGCGAGGAAGGGGCAGGGATAAGACACTGTTATGGATTAAAAACTGGTGATCAGCTAAGGCCAGCTGGATTACATCACCATGGTGCTGAGCGTAGATGCTCCATCTGAGGAAAGTTACCAGTATAAACAGAGACATGGAGAAGGAGGGGCACTGAGGTGCGTGGAGGCGTTTGAGGCTCTGTGGGTTCTACTACAAGTTGCTGTTTGAGCCGTTGGTTCTCCTGAAGAAGCTCTGGTTCTCACATCGAGCATTGCTTCCTGGCTCTGGAGGGGAAGACGTGTGCTGCTTGGTCTCCAGGATGAACTCCTCATGCTGGCTTCCCGACATGTACCTGACTGTGCTTGTCGGAGGAGGAGCTCGGGGCCTCTGTGTCGCTGAGGATGGCTGTGGTGCTTTTCAGGACAGCCCTGGTCTTTGTTGTGAGTGTGACTTCTTGGCTCCAGTGTAGAACCCTTAACCTACCAGCACAGCTCCTTCACCCCGCTGGCATAGACTTTCTGGCTTCCACCGATGCTCTTTGGTCCTCCCCAGTGCAGATCTGTAAAGAGACTGGCGTGAGTCCTTCTTGTGGGCTCTGGACCTCCAGTTGGACTCGTGGGAGGCACTGGCATGAGCTCTGGGTCTTCATCTGGACTCATGCAGAACTTTGCTGTGGGATTCAGGCCCTTGGCTAAATATTCTTTAGTGTTGTAGACCGATTTCCTATACTTTGTGTTAACTCTGGGTGACCATCATAAAACAAGATTATAAACTCCATGTCCTGATTCTAATTGTTATCCTCACAACCCCCGACTACAACAGTCCCCAGGTCATGTTCCCGTGACCCAGGCCCTTCCTTCAGCTAAACCCCACCTCCTAAACTTCTATTACTTTCCAAAAAATGCCCTCAAATAATGATCTTGTTAATGGATCGATCCACTGGTGAAACTGGAATCCTCGTGATGCAATTACCTTCTCAAAGCCCCAACTCATAAACACATGAGCCTTTCGGGGGGCATTTTAGATTTGAACTATACCAATTAGGGAAATACAAATGAAACTCACAGCGACCTACCACTTTGTACCCAGAAAGACGGCTATTAGGAAAAACCAGAAGCCAGCAAGACTCAAGAAGAAGTGGAGAAAAGGAAACTCTTGTGGATTGCTGGTAGAAATGTAAAATAGCCACAGCCAGTATGGAAAACGGCTTGCCAGTTCCTCAAAACTTTAAACATAGAACGACCATATGATCCAGCAATTCCACTTCTGGGTGTGTATCTAAAATAACTGACTTGAGCACTCAAACGGATATTGCGTACCCATGTTCACAGCATAGAAAAGCTGTGAAAGCAACATGAATGTGACGTGTAGCTACAGTGGCATATTATTCCCTTGAAGCAGCGAGGAAGTTTTGACACAGGCTACAATATGAGTGAACCCTGAAGACACTGTATAAGTGTGAAATAAGCCAGTCACAGAATCACAGTTCCTATGTGAGTCCACTTATATAAGCTACTTGCAGTAGGAGGAAAGATCGCTGGGTACCAAAGCCGGGGGTAAGAAGAGAAATACAGGGAGTTATTGTTCAATAGGTACAGAGCTCTAGTTGGGGATGATAAAGACCTCCTGGGGAGGGGACAAACATTCAGAGAGGGATAGCGGTGGTGGCTGCAGCAGTGCAGATATGCTAAATGCCACTGAACTGTACACTTGTGTGACACTGTGCCTCATGACTATAGGCAAACTTTTTTGAGGTGCTGGAGATGGAACCCACAGCCTCCTACACACCAAGGTAAGCAAGTGCAATTATTATATGGCATTTATTTATTTATTTATTTACTTATTTTTTTGTCTTTTTCGTTTTTATCGGTACCAGGGATTGAACTCACGACTGCCTGCTTGCAAGGCAGGCACTTATGCCGCTGAGCTAAATCCTCAGCCCCTATTATATGGCATTTAAAAAACAATAAAAGTAAACAGAAGAATTAAGGTGGTAAATTTATGTTATATGTATTTTTGCCGTAATAAAAAACTATTTTTGCTCATTTTTTTAATTCCAAGTTTTCTTGTTTGTGCTCAGGAAGAAGCGATAACTGTCACTGTGTGGGCTCCCCTGGCAGAACAACTTTGCAAACAGTTACACGACGCCAGTTTGATATTGATGCCATCTGATGTGTCAAGTGGAAGATCACTTAACTCTAATGAGGGTTTGCTTTTTTCAATCAGTTCCTGGAATCAAAATAAAGCCCTGGGAAGCGCATGCTACCACAGACGACACATCTAAACTGAATGTAAACACAATCATAAATTTAGTTAAATGTCTGGCATTAAAGATAACTCTGCTTTTGTGATCTCAACACAAGTATCTATTTTGGTGAAATACAATTTTGCAATAAAAATAGTGTTTTCCCTAAACTGAACTACCAGGGAGCAGTGGCCTGGCATCGGTTGTGATGCCATGTACAGCATTTTCTAATTCATTCCGAACAGCTGTGATATTCTCCCAAGTGAAACAGAAGCTGCAGTTGTTAAATGCGACAAATATTTTTATATACACTCAGAGTAACTGTGATAAATCTGAAGCAATATTTAATAAAAATCTTTGGCACAGTAGCACATGCTTGCTGTCTCTATTGCAAACCACTAATCAGATTTTAGAGATGTTTGTGAGTTTGTAGAATTATCAACTTGCTTTGGTTCCAGACCCCCTGTGGATACCGAAACCTACAGATGCTAGAGACTCTTGTGTGATACGATGAAGTGTCTGCATGTAGCCCACTTCGCATTACAGGTTACTTGTAATACCTCAAATAACAGCAGTGCTATATAAATAGTTGTTGTACTTTATTGTTACGGGAACCCTGACAAAGGATAACTGCATTTTCAACACACATATAACTCCCGCTACTCAAATCTTTTCAACTTGCAGTTGGAAATTGTTAAATGCAGAATCTGCTTTGTAAGCTTGAGTCATAGAATGGCTCCAGACTTTTCTTTACAAGTGTAGCAAGTATTGATCAAGTATTTGCAAGTATTTCATCAAAGTTCTCAATGAATGCACTACTGAGATAAACCTGAGCTTTGGAAACTTAGCGAATTGCAATGACTGGAAATAAAACATGCAAACTGGAATGTACAGAGACGGCTTGGAAGAAAACAAAGGAGGAACTGAACAAATTCAGAGGTGAGAGCTGCCGTGCGTGGTCTGCACCTGTGTTTTGGGAAATCTTAACTTGAGGGGAGAATACTTAGGGGAAGTTATTATTTTTATTTGTACAAATTAATATTGTTTGCTAGAACATGATAAAACCCAACAAGGTCCACAATGCAAGTGTGGCAAAACGTTTAAAAGAATCATAAAATGTTTTATTTGATGATTTAAAAAAATCTTTTGTGTGTGTGTGTGTGTATGTGTGTATGTGTGTGTGTGTGTGTGTGTGTGTGTGTGTGTGTGTGTTTGGTTTTAGTTTTGGCTTTTTGAGATAGGGCCTTGCTATGTAGCTCAGGCTGGCCTCCAAAGCATAGCAATCCTCCTGCCACAGCCTCCCACATGCTGAGATTATAGGCATGAAGCACCTCATCCAGTGTTAAAATATCTTACAGCAATAGTTATCTAAGAAAGGTACTCTAAATGGAGGTGAAAATATAGGTCCTATGAAAATATTTGAATGAAATATTTATACATTTTAATATGAAATAAATTAGAAATGAAAACATTTTTCATTTAGCAGAATTTCTTTTAAGCTCACCAGGAATCTCTGTGCCTTCAAAGAACAAAAAGTGGAGGTGTCAGCAATTTCAAAGTTGTGCAAAACAAAATGTAACTCTGAAGAAAACTCCTATTTTATGAAAACCTAAAAATAATGAGCCCAAATTGAAAAAGAAAAACAAAGCAAAATACATTCTTTAGAAGAATATTTCTGACACAGTATTAGAATAAGCTGCAGCATGGAAGTACTTGACTGTGTGCCAAACGCACTGTTCAATTTAAAATGTTTGTGTAATCAATAAAAACTACCTATCTTGTACTTATTCACATTTGTTATTTTTGTTTTGACAAAGAATTTTAAGTATCATTTTTGAGTGGAAATATTTTATAGACCTACTAATATCATAACACTAATTTGTCAATCAATCTATAAACTCATCCATGTAATTTCAACTATTTTTAGGGTTCCCTAGTCTGTAGGGAAAGAGACCAGCCTGGAGAGTTTAAATTCTGCTCGAGCAGACAGTCTGGAAAGAGCCTGGGTGTCTGCCCCGGCTACCATATGCTTAAGAGAGTGTAGAAAGACTAATTAACAAGCAGCAGGGAGATGTAAAGTTTTAAACTTCAAAAAGTGTATTCGAATAGGAAATTATTTGGTGGGGTGCAGTGGCACATGTCTATAATCCCGTCTGCTCTGAAGGCTGGGGCAGGAGGATCACAAGGTCAAGCCCAGTCTGGGCAACTTAGTAACATAGAGAATCCTGGATCAAAATAAAAAAGACTGGGTTGTAGCTAGTGGTAGATCATTTACTTAGCAAATAGGACACCCTGAGTTCAATCCTCAGAGAAAAGTAAATGAAAGAAAGAAATATCAGAACAGAACAGAAAAGAAATGGGCGAAGTTACTCAACCAGAGAAGCAGGAAAGTAATTAAGACCTAAACTCTCATGTTAACTTGGTTGATCAAATCAGTTCACCTCCTCATGCCTCAGTGTTATCCTCTATAAAGCAGCAATCCTTTTGGGGGTGCAATACTAAAATGATATAGATATGTTTTGCAAAGTACACAGTGTAATACAAAATACAAGGGATTTGCCTTACTTAACTTATATGGGATTTATTCAGAAACACACCCTAAGGCAAAAATGAGGACTCTTAAAATTTGGGTGCAAGGTGGCCATGGAATAAACAATATAATTGCCTCTATTTTTCAGGACTAATAAATTCTTAGTCATACAAATAATATGCTGCATGATATTTTGTCATTTGATATTAATTAGAGTAATAAACAGGTTTGGGTTTCTTTTTTCTTTTGGTTACTAACAAGGAAGGTGAAGAATTGCATGCAAATTGCCTTATTTGGAGTTGAAACAGTTTGATGTGAATTTTCCATTCATACCAACCAATGTGGTGCTCAGTTCACAGATTCTGTAGATTGTTACCTACTTCCTATTTTCCTGTAGGCAATGGGACCCTAAACTGGAGATACAGAGTTAAATAAGGCAATTTCTCTCATCTTTTGGGTCCACAGAGGCTCTTTGCAACCTTCTTAGTTTTTGTCCTAGAGTTTCAAAGAGATGTTGTGTTACTCAGCTTTCTGTTACTGTGACAAGTACCTGAGACAATCAACTTAAAATAAGAAAAGGTTTACTTTGGCTTATAGTTTGGGAGGTTTCAGTCCATGGTTGGCCCATTGCTTTGGGCTTATGGCAGCATATCATGGCAGAAGTGTGTGATGGAGCATAACTACTCATCTATGATTGGGAAGAGAAACAGAGAAAGAGGAAGAGATTGTGACCCCACAATCTCTTCAAGAACATATCCCAGTGACCTAAGATCTCCCTCAGGCCCCACCTCTTGAGGATCCCACCAACCCTGGAGTGCCAAGCTGGAAATCAAGTACTGAACAATGAGTCTTTGAGAAACATGTCAGATTCAAACCACAGCAGGTGGGCTTACGAGATCTGTGACCCCTCCCCAACCCTCCAGCATGCTCCAATGTGCCTCTGGTAGGAGACTTCCCTGATATTGGCACCAACAATCGTGGACACTAAGTTTGGAACCACTCCTCAGAGAAACAACCATCCCAGATCCTTTAGGAAGATCTTGAATCAAGAATCTGCTGTGGAAGTGGATACTCCCTGTTCTCACTGGAAGGACAGACATCTCAAATTAAATGCCCAGGATCAGGAAAGCAGAAGATGACATGGGTATGCTATCATGAGGAAGTGGGTTCGAAGGTATCAGCTTTATCTACATGATGGCTGAAGGAGTTTTTGGTTTTTATTTTTATTTTTTTTAAAGTTTTTTTTTTTTTGTCTTTTTGAGACAGGGTCTCTCTCTGCAGTTCAGGTGGGCCTTGAGCTCACTTTGTAGCCTAAGTTGGTCTCGAACTTGCAGTGATCTTCCTGAGTGCTGGGATTACAGGCATGAGCCACCACACTCGGCTTGAGTTTTTGGTTTTTAAACATCCATCAAATCCCCAAATCAATTGTCAGCCTGAGCACAGCCCATACTTTTTCTCCAGCTACTGAACAGATGGGCTCTCAGTCAAGGTTTCCTGTATGTAAATCCCAGAAGCCCCGCCTGGCTCAAAATTGCAGTAAACAGGAATACCCAACAGACCAAGAACACTAAAATTGAAAGAAAAAAAATTCCCCCCAAAGATCACACAATACCTGCTACAGGTTTCCCACAAGCACAGCTCCAGGGTCCCACTGATTAGGCAAGGAGCAGATGGACCAAAGCCACAGTTCCGATCCGGTGTTTGTTTCCCAAGCAGGTCCGGCTGGCCCAGGCTGGAAAGAGACTGAAGATTCCATTTTTCCATTTTCTAAAGGAAGTAAGGAGTCTCCTGTGCTCCAGCAGCACCAAGAGGCATAGAATTCTAGAGCTGGATGATGCATTGCTCTAGGTTCCAATGTTCCCTTTTTATTTTTTGAATTGTGATAAAATGTATCTGATGCATAATTTGCCACTTTAAACATTTTAAAATGCACAACTCAGTGGCATTAAGGACAGTTACACTATTCTTCAGCCTTGCAGTTTCTATTTCTAGAACTTTTTCACCATCTCAAACTGGATCACTAGTTCCCCAGCCCATTAAACACCAATTCCCTGGTCCCTGTCCGCAGCACTTAGCAGCCACCGTTCAGCTGCTAAAATTCAACCACTCATTTGAGTTTCTCCCTGAGTGGACTCCTGTGGTATCTACCCTCTCCCTGGCTGGTTTCACTCAGCCTGAGGCCCTCAGTTTTCATCCCCGTTGCTGTGTCGAGATCTCCTTTTCTCCGTTTGCTTCTGTCTTTTGTCTGCTGTGGATAACGTTGCTATAAATGGGGTGCACAGTATCTGTGTGGGTCCCTGATTCCGATTCTTCTAGACATACATTCAGAAGTGAAATTACTGGATCGCGTGTAATTAAAGGCTGAACTTTTTGAGAGACTGGCAAACCGTTCCATGCTGGCATTTCACACACACACACACACACACACACACACACACACACACTCACACACACCCAGCAGTGAGCAGGCTTCCTAGGTCTTCACCCCTTCTCCAGTCTCTCACTGTGTTTGTTCATAATAGCATCCTTAGGGCTGCGAAATGGTATCTCCCTGGGGTTTCGATTTGCATTTCTCTAATAATTAGTGATGCTGGACTCTTTTGATGAGCTCACTGTCTGCATATCATTTTCGGAGAAGTGTCTCTTCAGGTACTCTGTCTACTTCTTAATTGGAGTGGCTGTTGGTGTTGAGTCAGTATCTTTTTTCAAATAGCAGAAAAATGGATCATAAAAAAGGATATGTGCAGACAGGTGTGACAATGTGTGCCTTTCATTCTGGTACTCTGGGAAGCTGAGGCAGGAGGATTACAAATTCAAGGTCAGCCTGGACAACTTAGTGACTTAGACTCTGTTTCAAAAATTAAAAGAAAAACAGGCGGGCAGGACTGAGGATGTATCTCACTGTGAAGGCCCTGGGTTAAATCCCCAGGATAGATAGATAGATAGACAGATAGATAGACAGACAGATAGGTTCAGCTGGATTGTGCCAAGCCAGGAACATCAGAGAGTTTTTTTTTTATTTTAAAAAGATTAAGATAAAAGAGGACATAACAAAACAGATCAAAACAGAACAACTTAAGCAACATAGTGTTTTACCGCAAGACAACCTGACATAAGAGTACCTACCATAGTGTCTCTTTCCTTGAAATATTTGAGTATACCTTCATACACTATAGTATCAAACATAACAAGATAGTATAAAACCATTCAAGAGAATGAAAGTATTACAGGGTATTCAAAAACAACTGAACAATGGTTACTATATTATCTCCTTGTCCATAAAAAATTTTGTTTATACTATAACATATAATAAAATCCAATAAGGTAAAACATGATAAAACTGATGGAGACAGAAGAACAAAAGCTTGGTAGGACTTCAAAACAAGATGATATTAAATCAGCACTAGCTATTATAATGTCTTATTTTCTTCAAAATAGCTGTTCATACCATCACAGATAATACAATCAAACCACTCAGAATAAAACATTCCAACTAATGAATGAAAACATTATAAGGCTTCAAAACAATATAATGGGGCATCATGATTACCACATACTTTTATGTATTCTTACCATTTCTTACCCTAGGGAGACTATATGGTATTTATACATGTGAGTTTGATTTATTTCGCTTATGAGTATGGCCTCAAGCTGCATCCATTTATTTGTAAATATCTCAATGTGATAATTCTTTATAGCTGAGTAGTACTCCATTGTATAAAATACCCCAAATTTTTTTATCTATGCCTCAGTTGATGGACACTTACGTTGTTTCCAAGATCTAGCTATTATAAATTGTGCTGCTATAAACATGGGTGCACATATATCACTGTAGTATGATGCTTTCAGTTCTTCTGGGAATATGCCTAGAAGTGGAATAGCTGGAGCAAATGGGACTTTTAATCCCAGCTTTTCAAGAAATCTCCAGACTGACCTCCACAATGGTTTTTTGTCCAAATTCAATCTTTTCAGAGGGGGAAACTGGGTTGGAGAAGGTGAGGAGACTCCCTAAATGCCACAGCCAGCAGGACTCAATTCCAAAGGATCAGAGTTTCCTTCCTCAGCCCTGAGGTTAAGGACTCAGTCCTTTCCCTTTCAAATTCACACACTGAAGTCCTGATTGTTAAGGTGACTGCATTTGGAGAAGGGCGAGAAAGGAGCCAATGAAGGTTAGATAAGGCCACCAGAGTGGGGCGCAGCCTACCAGGGCTGTTTCTCATGCAAAGAGGGAGCCACACCAGCAGCAGGGGCACAGCAGAATGGCCTTGGAGGGCACGGCGGTAAGAAGGTGGCTGTCTGCAACCCAGGAAGAGTCTACAGCAGAGACCATGGATTTCCTACTTCCACGACAGTGAGAAAATAAGTTTCTAGTGTTCCAAGTCACCCAGTCTGTGACTCTCTGTGATGACAGCCCAGACATCCGCATTGAGAAAGCGCGGATGGAGAAGATCCTGGAGAGAAGCGCCAGGGCTAGGAGAGAGGTGGTCAGGTTGGCTGGAGGGTCCCCCAGGCGAGGGCCGTGTTGACAGTTCTCTGGAATCTCACAGCCTTCAATCTGATGTCCATGTAATTCTGTCTGGTGAAATACAACTTTCTGATGTTGAAAATAAAGACATTAACAAATACTATTAAAATAAGTTCAAAGGCTTCCTGGATATCAAACGGCTCTCCCCAAAAAGTATTCTGATGATTTGAAAGTCTCAGATGTGCGCATACTAGATTTCCTTCAAAGCTCCTACGGTTGCTGCGTGTGGTGGCTCACGCTTGTAATCCCACCACTTGGGAGGCTGAGGCAGGAGGATCGTTGTGAGACCAGCATGGGCTGCAAAGTGAGCTCAAGGCCAGCTTGAACTGCATAGTGAGACCTTGTCTTAAAAAGACAAGACAAACAAACAAACAACAACAACAACAACAAAAACCAAAGTTCCTAAACTTTTGAACCTCTCTCTTGTTTCCCTCTCATTTCAGTCTTTCCTTCTCTCTGCCAAATGAACTATTTATCTTTCTCAGACCAGCTCAAGACCCCCTATGTCTGTAAGATTTTGAGATGCTTCAGGTGATCTTGGCCACAGACAAATGGGCTCAGCAAACAAAGGCCAAGAGGAAAGAGAAGCTAAGCGCAGCCGTGGATCATCGGGCTAGCACTCAAGAATGTACCTTGGGCCGAGACTAGAATGCTTCGTGACACACCGAGGCGGAACTCTGATCCAGGAGAGGAATGAGTTCAGCTCTGTGTGGGTCTCGCAGCCTAGTACCGTGGCTGGCGTCTGCAGACTGAATCTTCTGAGGCACAGACTTCACTCTTGCCGCCCTCATCCTCTGCTCCATCCTCTGGGCTCACTGCCCACCCCACTTCCTGCCCAGGCCTGTCCCCCTGTCCAGTTCTGCTCTGTTGCATTCTGGGTAAGCTTCCTGCTCTCTCTCTTGTTTTGCTTGCTGGGGACTTTTATGTCACAACCCAGGACTTCTTAGGGTCAAGAGTGGGATCCCAGTAAGAGGCTGAGACTTCCCTGGCTCTGAAGGATTTAGAGTGGGCTGGGAAGGGTGGGGATGCTAGCTGGACAGTCGAACGGAGTGATGAAGTTGAAGTTTACAAGGTGTGATCAAAGTACATGGTGAGTGTTTAAATAAAACTTATTACAATAAAAGACGCATCGCTATTAATCCCTCTCAAAATACCCCCTCCTACTTTGAACAGGCTTATCCATCATTCCCACCCCTTTCAGAGGCAGTTCTGGGAGTCCTCTTTCGTGAGTGTCTTCATGGGATATGATCGAAAATGCAGTGAATGCTGCTATCCAGTGGAAATGCAGGCTCACAAAAACATCGCTGTGCGTCCCCACCGTACTCATCGGATCTGGTACTATGTGACTCCTGGCTGTTTTTCAAAGTCAAAATAACTGTGAAAGACAAATGTTTGAATTGAGTCAATGGGGCAACTAAAGACGTTCATAAAGGAGGACTTCAGAACTGCTTCAGCAGTGTAAAAAACGGTGGTGGGTCAATATGATCAGAGCAAGGGGGAGTATTTTGAGGGGGGTTCATGGCAACCAGTATCTTGTACTGTAATAAATTTTTTCTTTTGAGTCATAGTCTCACTATGTAGACCAGGCTGACCTCAAACTCTTAGCAGTCCTCCTGCCTCAGCCTCCCGAGTCCTCAGATTACAGGCATGAGCCACTGTGCCCAGCATACTGTAATAAATTACTAAAAACGTGTTGTAACATCCACTGTATTCTCTGATCGCACTGCACGTTTAGGAATGAAGGCATCACAGCCAGTGCTCACTCTGTGACAGTGCTTCTCAGTGCTAATAGCTTCGGAACTTCCTTCCCACGTGGGCTCTGCTGTGACATGTCTGGGTGGGTTCTAGGAAGCTCCCGGGGGCTGCAGCGGCTCCTTCAGGCTTGAGTATCGAGGATGCACTACGTGGACTAGGGGAGGGATCCCTGTGCTTGAATCTGGGGGGCCTGGAAGGGGCAGTAGCTTTGAGACCATGGCCTCTGGCCCTCCTGGTGGGCTAGTAGGTCCCTGATGCTCCTTCTCTGTGTCCCAACTTCTTAGCTCAAGCATCGTCACACATTAGAGCCATCCCACAGGCTTACGACGACACAGCTCGCCGGCCCCACAGCCAGACTGCCAGGCTCAGCAGGTCCAGGGTGCAGCCTGTGAATCGAATTGTGCGTAACTTTGTAGGTGATGTGGAGGCTGCAGGGCCGGGGACCTTCAGGCAGAGTGGCTGAAACCGAGGTGCCACAGGTTCAGTGCTGGCTGTGTCCCTCAGGACAGCGTGATCCAAGTCCCTGCCATGCTCCGAGACTCAGTTTCCACCTACAGGAGGGTTAAGGAGGTCTTGGCTCTCAGAGCTGCTGAGCAGGTAGCATCTGACCTTTGCAAAGGTCTGCGAACTCCCAGTCTGTTTGGGGACCTTTCTGCTTTTGTGACACCAATTCAAAACTTGTTCTAGGGGTAAGGGCTGTAGCTCAGTGAATTTGGCCTGTGCCTAACATGTGTGAGGCCCTGGGCTCTACCTCAAACACCATAACCAAAAAAAAAAAAAAAACAACAACAACAACAAAAAACTTTTAGTTGTTTGACTTACTCATAGAGTTGCATAAATTAACTGAATAAATTGCATACTTTTTTCTTTTTTTTTTTTTTTTTTTTTTTTGTCTTTTTCATTTTTTTATCGGTACCAGGGATCGAACTCATGACTGCCTGCTTGCAAGGCAGGCGCTTATGCTGCTGAGCTAAATCCCCAGCCCCCATGCATACTTTTTTCTAGACACTATTTAGGAAAGTGGGGTCTAGAAGCCTTGTGTATACATCACCCAAAACAAGGTTTCTCAAGACTTTTTTTTTTTTTTTTTGGTGTTTTGAAACATGATCTCACAATGTAGTTCAGGCTAATCTTAAACTCAGTGTATACCTCAGGCTGGCTTTAAACTCATGGTACTCCTCCTGCCTCAGCCTCCTGGGTTGTAGATGTGCACTACCATGCCTGGCTGGGTCTGTCAAATCTTATTGTTCACAGGACACTTGGGATCTTGTTTAACTATAGACTTTCAGACAGTAGGTAGGGTTTAGACAGGGTAGGGTTTGGAAATTTGCATTTTTAACATGCTTCCAGTGGTGCTGGTCTGGGAACAAGAATTCTGGGACAGAGTTCTCTTGAATCCTTGGCCCTGCCCAGACCTTGCCTGTTATTTCTTCCTTCAGCAAACTGAAGTTGGAAAGCTGTGCTCTCTGTGGTTGCTTTAATCTCCTGCCTTTTAAATAAATGCAAGTTGCAGGTGCGGGGAGACCTCTCTGTCACGCAGCCGTCTGCACACACAGCTCCCTAAGGCTTCAGGGGCACTTACAGGCTGCTTCTACAGTTGGGACTGTGACGCTGGGCAAATCATTCCCCATTATTTAATTCCTCCAAACTAATCTGCTCATCTGTAAAATGGGAAAAATAAAATCTGTCCTCTTCATGAGTCACTGCGAATCTGGATGACCCACTGTGTCTGAAAGCACTTTGGAAATTGTAAATTTTCAAATACAGAGGATTACCGGAAAAGACAGGGAAGCTTAGGGCAAAGCTTTCGGTTTCGACTTCCAAAAAAACTAAATTTAGTGCATTTTTGCAACAGGTGCAGCAAGAGGATTGAGGGGAATGAGGGAAGTGGTAAACTGTTCTGGTGTAGGTCCTATTTAATCCACGCATGAGTTTATAAAACCTTTGAATTTTGACCAAGAGCAGCTAGGAGAGAAGACCCCTCACTCGATGGCTGTTTAAATCGTTAAATGCACAAAAGCACATACACTAGCTGGACAGCAGCCTGCAACAGCACAACGTCCTTGGTCAGTGGAGGGTTTCAAAGCAAATGAGTGGTCTGGAACTTAGGAGCCATTTTCATAACACAACCGGTCCTGGGAGTCATGCTGGAGCTCCCAAGCCCTCTTTGCTTAGCGAAATCCCAAAGTAGCCGTGCATATGGAGCAGCAGGGTCAGCAAGGTGAATGTGAAACCCTGAGCTAGCGCCGGGGTTGGGGGACGGGCTGCACTTCCTTTCCAGTTCTGAGAAGAAAATCGAAGCCAAGAGGAGAGGAGTGCGACCTTAGAGTCATTAAGCAGCAGGGCAAGGATTCACCTCGGTCTGCTGATCATGACTGATTCATGTTTGAGGTCTTCCAGAGTCAGCAGGGTTCTAAGGTCACCTCGCACACCTGTCCCTGCACCTGCAAGGCCAGTGGAGCCCAGCTTCCCACCTGCTGTTAGCTAGGAGTTCACAATTCTTTGGTTTTTAGAGGAAGCCTGCTACCTGTGAGCTCCTGGTTTCTATCGACTCCAAGAAGCCTGATTCATCTCTAGTTGGAAGCTAAGTTATTGCCTGTAATTTAAGAGTACAAATGGGCTTAGGATTCATTCCAGCTACTGAACTTATATAAAAGAGAGGATTATTTTTCTTTCACCTGAAGCTGGAAGCTAGGCGGTACAGAGTTGGGTGATAGTCTCACACACTCTTCTTTATGGCTGATTTCCATAGTCAAGTTCATTTTATGGTTGCATTATGGTCACTGTAACTCCAGCCATTGCGCCAGCATTCCAGGTAGGTAAAATGGAAGCAGATAGGACAAGCAATGCAATTCCCAGATGATTTAATGTTTTTGAAGTTTGGTGTGTTTCCACATCCAATATACACTATGTTGTGTTTCTAAGAAAAAAGGTAGCACGGATATTGTCATCTCTGCCTTGCTGAGATTCTGCATAGCTCATGGAACTAAAGGACAGACATCAGGGTGAAACTGAGTGTTTTAGGAACCCACAGAAGTCACTTTATGAGTCTGTGTGGGATAATTGCTCCGCTGCCGTCTGTGAATGTTCACTGAGGGTCATACGCCCAGGAGAAAGAGCCCGAGTTGAAGTTTAGAGACTCTGCCCACTGGGTGCAAGGTCACCATGGCTGACAATCTTCTTTGCTACCCAGGAATCTATCCTCTCCTCTCCTCTCCTCTCCTCTCCTTAAGAAGTAAACCCTGATTGTCATCACCGCCCTTTGCCCCCTGGAACAAAAGACAAGATCTCTCAGTCTGCATTTCAGCTCAGTGGGCCTTATGACCGACTCCTGGCCCACAGGATGTAAGGAAAATTGCACCGGCCCAGCTGCAAGCATGTGTACTCTTCCCACCTCCCTCTTTCAGCCAACGGCCTGGGTTGTGCTGGCTGGTGCCTCAGTAGCCATCCTGGATCATGAGGAGAGGTTCCCTCTCCTGTACTTTTGACGGGAGGGCAGAAAGATTGAAATCAGTGATCCTAAGATATGGTGGAATTTCCAGACTGTTGCTGGACTGTTAGTTCTGGAATTCTTCTACATAGAAGGAAAGAAAAAAAAGTAACAAAAAGAACCTCCTCAGTGTTGTTTAAACTACCACTCATTGGAGGGCTCCCACCTTGTATTCAGCTGAAACCAACCCTGTTGAAGAGGATTGCCTTCTGGACAGGTGATTTCCCCTGGAGCAACCTTTCTCCTAGGACCTCTCTGCATCCTATGAAAATACTCTTCAGTGTCCTCCCCCATGGTGTTCCAGCACGAAGAGGCACACCAGAATCTCACTTGCCTCACGCTGGGACCCACACAACATATGCAAAGTGCTTGGCACATGGAACGCTCGCCAGAGAGTAACTATTATTACGACCTGTCTGGCACAGTTCCAAGCACGCAGGGCTCAGTCTAAATCAGCAGTGTTGCCCTCCTGTACGTGCAGAGGTGGTCAACCCCGTCCACCCTGGCTCAATTCTGGATGAGCAGCTAGGGATTGACTGCGTCCCTAAGAATCACGTTCATTCTTGTCTCTCCTTTGGGGCCATCCTGGACCAGCCCCCGTGTGTGTGGGGGCAGCTGTCATCAACTATGAACACTTCCTTCCTACTCATGGGAGTGGGGGTCCCCCAGGAAGGAGCTGGAGCCCCCCTCCTTAGGAGGGACTCATGACATCAAGTGAGTTGGGTTGGGCCAGCCACATGGCACCAGCTTGAACCATGTTCCTTCTGACTCATCCTAAATATCACAGGAGTCCTGGTTCCCTGTCCTGGACTCCAGGACCTGGAGATATCACCCTGCCACTTCTGGCCACCCTAAGCCCAGGCATTGGTTAAGCCGAGGTGTCGCCTTCTTAGACTCACAGGTGCTAGCATGAATGAGTTTTTGCTTTTTGATTTTTGTGTGTAAGCAGCAAATCAGAGCTCAGCCAACTGTAGGAATTCCAGGTTGTTAAAAGAACTTGAACTAAGGGAAAGGAGAGTAAAAACATTCCGAAACAAATGGAATGAGCAGGGGCCCAAGTCAGGAGATGGCTTCCTTCCAGGGCTCTGCTAAAAGCGGAAAGCACGCTTCTCTCGCCTGGGGAGTTGCCTTTCCTCTCTGGTCCCCCTCCACCCCATGCACCCCTCCTTTCTGGTCTCCCATTTCCCTCTCCCTCCTCCTGGAGGTCTCCAGGATGGGCTGGGATCCCAGGGAGCATCTACCTGTCCCAGGTCCCCCCAGTCGTCCCCTTCCTCCTCCCGGGAGTCTTCGCTCTGCTGAGACCCTGAGACAGCAGACAGGGAGGCTGAAGACTTGCTAGTGAGGCCAGAGGGGGCTCAGGCAGGGGCCCCGCCAGAACCCCTAAGGCAAAGGTCGCCCAGCTGTCCCTGGTCCTTCCCTTGTGGGCGCTTACCTGTGGCATCTGAAGTAGACACAGCCCTATGCCCTGGACGCCTGGGCCTTCCCCTCCGAGGGGACAGGGTTTCCTGGCAGGATCACAGGCGATCACCTCCTCTTGGCTGGGAAACTATTATAGGTTAAGTTTTGGAAAGTCTTAGAAATTTCTAGGGTGCCATCCTATGCTGCACTTTGAATGCAAGGGAGAATCAAATGCTATCTCGGGAGACGGGTCCTTGGGGTGTCTGGAGCCGTGACTTGGGAGAATTTGCCCACAGGTGTCCCCCATTATCTGTGATACTGATCAGGCAGGATTTCTTTTTATGGGGTCCAGCTCTCCATGCAGCATATAGAATGTATACAGTACCGGTGGTCACACATGTTCGGACTGTTGAGTGAAAACCCAGCAGCAAATGACAATGTCTCTTTGAAACTGAGCTGGAGTAAAACTCTCGAGAAACCCTCATAGGAAAGAGGTGGGGCATGAAATGCAATGAAAAGGTATTCTTATCACCAATTTATAATGTATTGACAGTCTATTTAACTAGTGTATTAGTTATCTCTTGCTGTATAATAAATTAACCCCAAGCCTTGTGGTTTAATTCAGCATTATTATATCACAGGTTTTATGAGTCTGAAATCTAAAAGGGGGTTAGAAGCCGGGCACAGTGGCCCACGCCTGTAATCCCAGCACCTGGGAGGCTGAGACAGGAGGATCATTGCGAGTTTGAGACCAGCCTGGGCTACAAAGTGAGTTCAAGACCAGCCTGACCTGCACAGCGAGACTCTCTCAAAAAGACAAAATAAAAGGGGGTTAGCACAGAGCTCGGAGCTCAAGGTCTCATCTGTGGCAGAGGCGAGCAGTCAGCCAGGATCACAGTCTCGGAGGAAGTCTGCACAGGCTGGGGTGCCGCACCTCACACCCATGGTTGTTGGAAAACCTCAGCCCTCATCACCTGGGCCTCTCGGCAGCCTGGCCTGGGCTAAGTACCTCAACAGAGACCGAGGACCATGGCACAAGCCTTTTCTAACCAACTTGGAAGTGACTTCCTGTTGGTTCTGCTATTTCCAACTGAGAAGCAAGTTACAACCTCCAGGCCACACTCAAAGGGATTAAATAAAGCTGTGGCAAGGGGAGGCGGGAATCACTAGGGCCACTTTGAGGGTGACCTCCCTCCCTGCCTCCTTCCCTTCCTGCCTTCCCACATATTCAATCCTCCAAGGATCTGTTTGCCTTGCTCAGCACCATGGTGTCTCTGCTATTTTTTTCATTTAAGTTAGGAGTTCCTCAGCCACAAATTCTCCTGCCAAGGGAATTTTCAGGAATCTAAGTCTTGAGGTTAGAGAGAGAATTCTAACCTGCATTTCCATGGTTTGGGGTTAAGTAGCCTGCAGTGTGAATTCTCTCTAGACGGCGAAGGCTTTTCCCGTTCAGTACCCACAGTCTTTTGTGGGATCCAGGAGGCCCTGGTATTTATTCTGCAGTGCAGTCCCCCGGCCACGGTGAGCACCCAGGTTACAAAGGAAGTGAGGTGTGTCCCTGTGGCTGCTTCTCAACAGTAATCAGAACCTTGGGGCACCTCCATTCCCTGGAAACATTTTCACAGTCAGCTAATTATTGTAGGCTTTTTAGGCTTTGCTAAAAATCCTCTCCCAAATGATGAACAATATTGTGCTGTTGAAGCAATTGCTAAAACAGCTTTGAGAATAGATTTTTCTCCTAAACCAAGTGCAGTAGGGCCTGTAGTCCCAGCTACTTGGGAAGCTGAGGCAGGAAGAGCCCAGCCTGGGAAATTTAGTGAGACCTTATGTCTCACCTCCAAAAAGAACAGATATTTTTTCCTTGTTTTTGAAGGAATGAATTATATTCAAGTTAGGAGCCACCACTGAATTAAATACTTGGTTCTTTCGGTTATTCTAAACACCTCCGTCCTGTAGAAGAACCATCACCTTCTCAGCTGTGCTCTCACTTCCCTTACAGCTTCACCAGTCTGTTCCTCGCGATCCTTTGCGGTTCAGAGCTGGCTCTTGGAGGCCCTGAGGTCCCCAGCTGTGAGCGGAGGTTCGGGCACTGCACCATCTTGGCTCTGAACTAACTCCTTGTGTGATGGGGGGGGGGGGGGTCCCTTCACTTCCGTGGCTTCGGTTTCCTGATCTGTAAAACGGGGCTTGTTGTGGTCCCTTCTCACAGGGCTATTTGGATGACTCACCAGAAGCTCATCAGAAACTACCTGGAACATTTTTAGAGGCTCCAAAATTAGCATCTTCTTTAGCTGTTGTGATCCACAGGCAAGGGACCAGTAGATGACGGTGTGGCTGTCTGGAGGGGCAGATGCTGGTCACGGGCAGGTGTGCTATCTGGGCACCCTGATGAACAAATTCTTCTCCCAAATAACAGTCAAGTAAGTGCACATCCAAGCATCAGGGTTGCCCGTGAGCAGCATGCACATCAGGGATGTGCTGTCCTCGGCATTTCTGTAGCAGGCGGAGAGCTGAGAGCTGGAAGTGGTCCTTCTTTTAGGATTCTGGTTCCCAATCAGGAGCAGCCCCATTACCACCACTGGGACCCAGATGCAGGCACCCTCATGGGTCTCAGCACACGTCCAGGCTACGATCCCCCTGGCCTGTTCTGAGCTCGTATGTTTGCATTTTGTCATTTTTCTACTTTTTCCCCCACTGCTACCTGTTGTTTATTGCTATCACTGGGCTTGCTTCTAGAACTTTCTAATTCCTTGTTTACATGAGTGTGGAAATTCCTAGAGTTTTCTGTTAAAGACAAAGCTTAGAGTGCAGATCTGAGGCCCATGCTATAGGCAAAGCCTTGTGGCCCAACCAGTTGGCCTGCTCTGAAAACACCATTTATACAATTTTTAAAATTTCCATACAGTAAAATCTGGCATTTCCCTTCTTGGTATACTGTTCTAGAAATTTGGGTGTTTTTTGTAGTTTTCATTTTGTTTTGTTTTGTTTTTTGTTTTTTTGAGACAGGATTTCACTACGCAGTTCAGACTGTCCTTGAACTCACTTTGTAGCCCAGGCTGCCTTCTAACAGCAATCCTCCTGCCTCAGCCTCCTGAGTGCTGGGATTGCAGGTGTGTGCTACCATACCTGGCTAGTTTTAGGAATCTAAACCGTGTACATTTGTACAATTACCACCACGATCAGGCTGCAGAACAGTTGCATAACCCCATGACTTCCTTTACACACCTCCTCTTCTTTCCTCCATAAGCCCAGGCAACCAGGATCTGTTCTCACTGGCACTTTTACCTTTTTGAGGCCATCATGTCAGCGCCATGACGTGGTATGTGATTTTCTGAGACTAGTTTCTCTCGCTCGGCAAAGATTCACCAACCTTGTTGGGTGTTCATAGTTCCTTCCCTGTTGGCACAGAGTTGAAGTCCATCTTTTGTTATTACACATTCCCCTGTGAAGAGCACTTGGATTTTGGGATCTATTGTTTGATCACAAATAAAGCTGCTACCAACATTTATGTACAAGGACATCTCTGTTTTTATTTTTCTACAGTAAATATCTAGGGCGAGATTGCTAGAGCACACAGAAAATATATTGTTTAAATTTTTTAAACAGTTAATCAAATTTCTAGAAGGACAGCATCATTTTGCATTTCCACAGTGATATACAGAAGTTGGTGGTTTTTTGCCTGTTTTTATTCTAACCATCACTGTGGGTATGAATTGATATTCCACTGTGGCTTTGATTTGTGTTTCCCTAATGGCCAATGTAGTTGAGCATCTTTTCATGTGCTGATTAGCAGTTCTCACATTCTCTTTGATAAATTGTTTATTGGAATCCTTTGTTATTTAAAAATTAGATGGTTGATTCTTCCCTGGTAAGTTTTGAAAGCTCTTTATATATTTAAGTTACAGTACAAGTCCTTCATTGGATATGGACTTCATCAGTGCTTAAGACAAATTATTGAAGCCCTTGAACTTTTCCCCATTTTTTTTTTCATTTGTTTTGTTTTCTGAGACAAGGTCTCACTGCACCACAGACTGGACTCAGATTCTCTATGCAGCCCAAGCTGCCGCTAGCTTGCTATCCTCTTGCCTCAGCCTCCCGAGCGCTGGGATTGCTGCCATGTGCCACCAATGCCCAACTCAGTGTCTCCCCACATTAAATGGGGCTAATGCAGCTGTCTCTCCCTGCCTCACAACGTCGCTTTAAAACTCAAAAAGGAAAAGCAACTGAAGCATTGGAGATTGATTAAGAGAACACATCTGGCGTCTGTAGTACTCAACGGTGGGATTACAATTCATCCATGTATTGGTTCTTGGCTACGTTTTTGGTGGTAGAGATTGTTGTGTGAATAGAAAGTGGCTAAGAGCCTATTTTGTAATTTGCATTCTATTTTTCCCTTTCCCTTCAGGCACCTGACAGATAAAAGAGGTCATGATGAAGGGGAGCTGTGCTGGGAAATGACCTCTGCTGACAGTTGTGACCTTTTGACTTGGTATACTGGGAGCACAGTGTCCTCCTAAAGGGTGGGGGAAGATTTGGCCAGGAAGGAGATAGAAGAGGGTGGTGGCCTAGCAGGCAATAGCGGTGTTGGGAGCTCCTTCATGCATGCTTCATTAAGCTTTAGCAAGCAGTCCTAACTGCTGCCCCTGGGCAGAGGTCAGGAAGTGAGCCAGTTGTGTTGGAGCCTGGTGCTGCTGACTGCTGTGGAATGGTCATGTGACTCAACTCAGCCAATGACACACAAGAAGTAGTTTGGCAAAGGATTCTGGGAGAAAGGTCTTCCTTTGCAGGAGGGCTGAGTAAAGCTTCATTCCTTCCCATCTGCCCTCTCTGTCTCTGTCTCTCTTTCCCCTTTTGCTGGGATGCCATTAGCATAGCTGCCACCACAGAGGCCCAGCATTAGAACAAGAGACCTGGAATAACCTAAGCCCTCAGTTACCTCCTTGAGCCCTACCTGAAAGTCCTTGGGTGTTGCTGTTGATCTTTCTTGTCTCAGTGTGAGTTGGGCACTCTGCTCTTTGCAACCCAAAGCAGAGTAGCTGTTATATGTTTCCCTCATCAAACTCCTTCTTTGTCTAATCAAACTTTGGCAGTGCAATCTGAGAGTCATGGGGTGGGACAAAGGAACAGGCAGGGGACTGTTCAATGTCCTGCTATCAACTAATTTTATAGATCAAGACTTAACTTGTTTCGATTTTACCACAGGAGTGTTAAGCATCCCCTTATCCCTGTTAGCTTGTGTTAAATGGAGGGGTGCATCTGAAATGCAGGCTCTCCTCTGAGGAAAACAGTTTTATTCTGTAGTCAAGTGCACAGTAATGGGACCAGCCCGGGTATAAGACCCGCTGGGCTGCTTTAGGGAAGATGCAATTAACATATTGTTGCTATGCCAACACTAATAATTTCTTTTGGGATTTTTTTTTCTTCATATAGGCATTGTGGCTGAGTCAATAGTGTAACCCAGGTACTGGTGGTGGAGGAGGAGGTTAACCTATTTTAGAGAACAAACTGTTTTCAAAGACAGGAGCAGTGGCCACTGGCAGAACAACACCGTGCTAATTATGCATTCATTAGAGCAAGCTTTGCAGCACCAACCCTAGTGCTACCCAAATGGCAAACCCAAGGAATCCTGATGAGCCAGCAGTGCTCTGTGGCAGGTGGCCTGGAGCTTGGCAGAGCGGGTGGTGGGCTCACGCCTCACAGGCAGCTCCAAAGCAACGTATATGAGCTGCCTTGAAAGAAATTGCGTGTGGCCTGCGTATGCTCGGAGGATTTCTCAGTTTAGACAGCTTGGTTGGGCTTCTTTAGTAACCATGGGTTACCAAGGCAGCATGTGTGTGTGTGTGTGTGTGTGTGTGTGTGTGTGTGTGTGCCCATGCATCAGTGTAACAGAGAGATGAGACAGACTAGGAGGAAGACAGAAAAGAAGGGAAAGAGGGAGGGAGAGACAGAAAGGGGATGAGAAGCACCCTAGCCAGCGAGAGTACCACTTGCCTCTTGTTTATGGGTCTTCCTGAAAGAAAACTTAGTCCTTGTCCTTGACCGACTCCAGTTTTCTTTGGTGGCTTCTCAGATCATCCCCTGAAGCACTGAAGGCCAGCACAGATCAGGTGACTGTGTTCCTTAGCAGAGAAGTGCTAGCTCATTGAAGAAGAGCAGGCATCTAGTACTAGTGCATATTTAAGGTGCGGGGAAGTGGGGGTCACTGAACAGCAAGTGCTGGGAAGGGGCCAGGAGCCCTTTCCCTGAGCTACCTGGGACCCAGATTTCCCTTTTCTTCCTCCATCTATCACAGTTTGAGCAACTGCTCTGTGCTGGACGCTCCAGCATGAGTGAGAAGATGAATAAAACCCAGAACCTGTCCTCAAGGGGCTCATGATTTAATCAGGGACACACACACACACACACACACACACACACACACACACTGGCATGCAGGTCTGATGAATGTTGAGATTTGCTAGCATAGAGGAGCACAGAGGAAGAGCATTCCAGCTGCCATCTGAAGGTGGGCATTCCAAGCTCGGGAGGGGAGAGCCAGCAGTGTGGGCAAAGCCTTTACCCCTTGATGGGGTAAATATGAGTTGAGTGGCTTGTTCAGGGACCAGACATGACCGCAGCCTGGTAGTATGCTGTGGACTCTGTAGGTGGATTAGCCAGGTTTGGATTCAACAGGAACCTTGGCCTTTTAACCCGTCTAAGTCTGCTGTGTGCTGTGTAAAAGAGGCTGCGTGATCTTTTTGCAGTTGCGATAATGCGGTGAAAGCGCTTACAGCAGCGCCTGGCAGGTGGACCGCGCATCCTTCCATCCCGGTTGTTCCCGGGCATTGCTCTGCAGAGGACTTGGCTGCTGCTTTCATCCCCCCCCCCACCCCTGTTCTTCCTCAAGGCACCGCGGTCCTGCTGCACAAGCAAAGTCTTGGTCACAGGAACTACATATTAATTTTTTAAAAATGCAGATCAGCAAGACATTCTGCGGAGCGGGAGCTATCCATACAAATTCATAGTCTCAAAGAGCAGTGCTGGCAGCGCTGCCTCGAAGAGTCAACCACTCGTGGCTGGGTTTTGATCTTTAATGCTGTGCTCGGCTAGCGGATCCAGGCCTCTGCTGATTCTGGGGCTTGGCAGGGGAGGATCAGGATAGGAAGCTCTGAGTCATTTCACGCTATTGGCAGCAAGAAAGAATGCTTTGAACGACACCAGGGCACCCTAAATGTGCTCTCGTGAATAAGCTTGACAACTTGACCATCTGTGAATGCGCTTAATTGGAGCAAAATTGGGAAAGGTTGCGAGTTCATCACAGCATGCAAATGAGAAAAGTTAGTCTAATGTACCAAAGGCCAGTTAGGTTGTTTGGGGAGGAGGACTGACCCAAGGGTTACTCATGCACACGAGTGTTGAGTCTGTCTGCACGGTGTGTAGCCCTGCACAGAGATCAGGGTGTGTGTGTGAGCCTCAGCTTTATTCCTGACCCCTCTGCACTGGGTCACACGGGGACTGGTCCCTGCAGACCACCAGGCTTCTTAGGGTGTGGACAGAAGAGAGGGAAGCTGGAGGCGGGTAGGAGGGAGAAGCAGACCCAGGCTCCCGTCTCTGCTCTCTCTGCAGAGTCCCTGGCACTGGCTCAGTCCCCTCTGGGCATCGCCTCTGTGGCTATAGTTGTCTTTGGAGCCACCATGGCACAAGCTTCTTCAGGGGGACCCCAGTCCCTGAGCTTCATTAGCACTGTCTCTCCTTTTTTTGTCCCCACCAGCCCAAAGATGCTAGTGGTGTCTCACTGTGGCTAAATCTGGGTCACTTCATTGTCCCCTGTTTGACTCTTTAGCTGTATAACCCATGCCCTTCCATAAATGGCCTCCATGTAAATTACTGAAATGACCACTATCTTGCTGCTTAGTACCTGGTAGAATGTGTCACTGTTTCTATCTTCATGAACAGAAAAGAATAAACAGCCAAGACTTCGAGTAAACCAAATAAACCCAGAGAAAATAGACACAATAGCAAGGACAGGAAGGGTCTCTGAGTCCTGGGGAGGAGGGGCCGGACATGAAATCCAGGCAGGAAGGAGCCCGGGGCACAGCGCCAGGGTCAAGCGCACACAACCAGCAGGAAGAGGCTTCAGCAGGACATTCCCGATGCCAGCTCAGTCACAGACCCTGAGGTGGGGGACGAACTTTGCAGGTCAGGACTACAGTTTTATGTGCTTTGATATTAATGGTAATAAAATTCTAATAATATAGAAGTTTTGGGCCAGAAATGTAGCTCAGGGGTACAGCACCTGCCTAGCATGTGTGTGGCCCTGAGTTCAATTCCTGGTACGAATTTAAAAAAAAAATAGAAGTTTTAAATAATATGATGTGTTTGATGCCGTCATCTAAGACGGCATCTCAGTGGCCCATCTCGTCCTCCAAGGCACACACCATTCCCTGGACAGCTTCTGACCACAACCTTGCAGCTCCTGGACATCGTCTCTGGCCTTCTGAGCCTGCAAGGCTCATGGAGGGGCAGCCCAGAAGTGTCCATCCCAGGGAAGCCCTCAGCCAGATCAGCTGGCAACAGTGGATAAACATCACAGCGCCTTTGCCTCCCTTGGGATACCTCTGAGTGGTGCTCTTCACCGGCTCCCACATTTCCAGACAGGGCAGAGCCCAGTCACTACGGTGGTGACCTGCTTGAGAGCCCATCCATCCTACTGACTGCTCCCTTGGTCTGCCAGCTGAGTCTCCGAAACGCTTCCCAAAGGAATGACTTTTTTTATTATTATTATTATTTGAAAGAGATTAAGACAAAAGAGGACAGAACAAAGCAGATCAGAACAGAACATTGTAAGCAATACAGGACTTCACCACAAGACAACCGAATATTAACAGTAACTACCATAATGTCTCTTTCTTTGAAATAGTTAAACATACCTTTACATACAATAGTATCAAACATAACAAAATAGAATAAAACCATTCAAGAGAATGAAAGTATTACAGGACATTCAGAACTAACTAACAGAAAACCAACAATGGCTACTACATTATCTCATTTTCTATAAAAAATTTGTTTATACTATCACACATATTAAAATCCAATAAGACACAACATGATAGAACCAATGGAAACAGAAGAACAAAAGCATGGTAGGGCTTCAAAGCAAGATGATATTAAACCAGCAATGGCTGCCATAATATCTTGTTTTCTTCAAAGTAGTTGTTCATCACACATTTAAAATCAAACGAAACAATAAAACCATTGCAATTAATGAATGAAAACATTACAAGGCTTCAAAGCAATGTAATGGGGAATCATGACTACCATAAAATCTTATGTAGGCTTACTGCTTCTTACACTAGGGAGACTGTACAGTATTTATGCATGTGAGTTTGATTTATTTTGCTTATGAGTATGGTCTCAAGTTGTGCCCATTTATTAATAAATATATCAATGTGATCATTCTTTATAGCTGAGTAGTACTCCATTGCATAAAAATACCACAACTTTTTAATCTATTCCTCAGTTGATGGACACTTGGGTTGTTTCCAAGATCTGGCTATTTACAAATTGTGCTGCTATAAACATGGGTGCACATATAACACTGTGGTATGATGTTTTCAGTTCTTCTGGGAATATGCCTAGAAGTGGAATAGCTGGATCACATAGGACTTCCAATCCCAGTTTTTTGAGAAATCTCCAGACTGACCTCCACAATGGTTGCACCAGTCTACACTTCCTTTTTCCCCACAGCCTCTCCAGCATTTGTCGTTGGTAGTTTTCTTGATCCTGGCCATTCTTTTAGGAGTGAGATGGAATCTCAGTGTGCTTTTAATTTGCATTTCTCTAATGACTAATGATGGTGAACATTTTTTCATGTATTTATTTGCCATTTGTATTTCTGAGAACTGTGTATTCATCTCAGATGTCCATTTTTGGATTGGGTTTTTGAACTTTGGGGGTCTGATTTTTAAAAATTCTTTATATGTTCTAGACAGAAGTCCTTTGTCTGAGGGACAGTTCACTAAATTTTTTTCCCAAGTTTGTGAGTTTTCTTTTTACTATGCAGAAACTTTTTAATAAGATGTGATCCCAATTATTAATTCTGGGAAGTATTTCCCATGCAGTTTGATTCCTGTTCATGAATTCTCAACCTACCCCTATGTCTTCAAGATTTTTACCTAATTTGTCTTCCAACATATTTAGTGTTTCTGTTTTAATATTCAGATCTTTGACCCATTTAGATTTTAATTTAGTACATGGTGATAGGCATGGGTCTAGTTTTAATTTTCGGCATACGGAGAGCCAGTTTTTCCAGCACCATTTATTAAAGAGACTGTCATTCTTCCAGTGAATATGTTTGGCCACTTTATCAAAGATTAGGTGGTTGAGTGTGTTTGTAGTTGTGCTTGTATCTTTTGGTCTATTTCATTGATCTTCAGCTCTGTTTTGACTCCAGTACCATGTAGATTTTACTATTGTTGCTTTGTAGTATAACTTCAAGTCAGGGATTGTGATGCTTCCTGCCTTGCCTTTGCTGCTTAGAATTGTCTTTGCTATTCTAGGTCTCTTCTGGTTCCAGATGAAGTTTAGGAGTGATTTCTCTAGATCTATGACATATGTTGATGGTATTTTTATTGGGATTGCATTGAATCTGTATAACAGTTTTGGGAGAATGGCCATTTTCACAATATTTTTTCTTTCTATCCATGAACAAGGGATGTCTTTTCATTTTCTGAGATCCTCTTCGAGTTCTTTTTCAGGGTATTACAATTTTCCCTGTATAGATCTTTTACTTCTTTCATGAGATTAATTCCTAAGTATTTCATTTTTTTGGATGCTAGCGTGAAGGGTGTGGCTTCTACTTGCATCCTTATTTTAGGGCTGGCTTCTAGGGAACTCTAGCCTAAAATACCATTTAAAAACATACCTGGTTTGTAATAATTTTTGATGTTGCAAAGATTACACGAGTTGTTCTGGTGTAACCCTGACCCAGCGCCTTTTAATGTTGACTTTTTATATTTCTTTGTTAACATTAAGAAATTTACACTGCTGTGTTACTGTTGGCTAAGCTCCAGATGGTATTTGGGTTTAATCAAGTCTTTGACAAATGTCCTTTTCTTGTTCCAGGATCCTTGAAGAATAACACATTGCACTTAATCAGCAGGTACATCTCCTTGATCTCCTCTGGTCTGCGATGGCTTCTCTGTCTTTCCTGTTGTTCATGATGGTAGCAGATTCTAGGTGTCCCAGTGAGGCAGTTTGTAGATTGCTTCTCAGCTTGAGTTTGGCTGATGAGCTTTCTTATGATTAGACTGGAGCAATGGATTGGGGGAAAAAATTCTCTCTCAATCCAAGTGCCCTTTCCGTTACATCAGCTCTGGTAACACATCGAGTTGTAAAACTTAAAACACTTGTGAAAAAGGCAGGTGGTTTCAGTTCTGAAGTCATCATAAGCGAACTTTTATTACACATAGACAGGATCAAGGCTGAGGGGCGAGGAGGAGAGGAAGAGGAAATGAGAGGAGTAAAGATGTGCTGTGGACAGGAGCCTAAAGACTCCAATCAACGTAAACAATATACGTCATGACATGCACTAAGACAAATAATATCAACATGTGTGCGAAAGGGCATAGGGAGCCCGAGGGGGAGAGGGAAGGGGCCTAGAAAAAAAAGGAGCTGTAAATATGTCTGTAACCACTCCTCCACAATGATTGTAGACTGCATGAATTGCAAACATGTACTAATAAAATAAAATTAAATTAAATTAAAAAAGAGAGAGAAAGGAACCTGGACTAGTGAACCAGGGTGCAGGTTTGAATCACCTTTGACTTGGTTCCTAGTTTCCCTGCTTCCACCAAAAATCAGCAACCCCCGCTCCACCTTCCTCTGTCTGAGCTGTGCCCTCAGCCTTTCTAGCCTTGGAAGAGTAATGAGCTCCCCCACCCAGCGCAAGAAATAAAACATTACCGAAACCAGAGGATGATATAAAAGTAATGTAGCAAATCGTAAATAAATGCAGCAATAATGCAACGAAGGTAATGTATCAAGTGAAGAATAATGGATTATGACCTTGGCGCGGCTGTCTGGGAGTGGGCAGAAGTGTACTTCGGAATACATTGTACGACCCCCGTGTGTCTGACTTTCTGCCTGCTATGGAGGTATCTGAGGTATTCAGAGGACACGAATGCAGTTTGTAATCACATTTTAGATAATTTACGAATGTTTGATTCATCAAATTTATAATTGAGAAAGATTGGGTTTTATGGTTCTGTTCACTAGACGTAAGTGTAACAAATTAAGCATGAAGAGAAAGTCACATGATTGCAGTGACTGTTTGCCACCGTAGGAAAGCGCCTCGTGTGTCAAAATGTGAATCAGCGGGTTACTGCAGAACAAACGGCTTCCCTGCTCCCGCCATAGCACGCCCCCATCCTGAGTGTGGGCTATTAGTTTTCAGCCCATTTACAAAAGAAGGCACTCTCATGCATGCTTCAGCATTTTCAAATCTCACCTCATCTTATCCCCACAAGAATCTGGAGGTCAAATCTGCATGTGCCAGATAAAGAAACTAAATGCATAATTTAGATCCATTTGGCTGTGAGAAGGAGAGCAGAGGATCCAAAGTGACTTCCTTGAAAAGCAGGCCTGCTGGCTACAGGGCTGGTTAGTTCAGGAGGCCCCCCCGCTCCTCATGATCACAAGGTATTCCAGGCGTCCTCCCTAGTATCTCCACAGAAGATGGCTCTCCTGTGGTCTCAGAGCCCCTTGGTGACTTCCTTTCATCAACCAGGATTGAAGTCCAGTTTTTTTTTTTTGGTCTTTTTGAGAGAGGGTCTCACTGCGCAGTTCAGGTTGGCCTGGAATTCACAATGATCCTCCTGCCTCAGCCTCCCGCATGCTGGGATCATAGGCATGCACCACCATGCCTGGCTTTGGGATTGAATCCTGTACTTGGATTTCAGTTAGTCACTGAGGAAAGAGGGACAAAGTTACCAAGATTGATGCAGATTATTTAACCCTCACCCCCTGTGACTGGGAGCACGAACCTTCAGCCAAGTCGGAAGGAACAGGGACTGTAAGAAGGTGGCCCTCACAGAAACCCAGAGGACAGCAGGTCCCAGCCAGGCCCAGCGCCTTAGGTTCCACCTTACATTCTTTCCATGCTCCATGTCTTAGAAGGAGGTCACCTCGAAGGGGTCTTTTTTCTCCTCTGAGAAGTGCATGTAATTGCAGGAGGACTTCCTTTGCAAGCCGTGAGGAGTAGGTGAGTGAATACATTTAAAGACCGGAGCTCCTAGGAGGCTCCTTAGTACTGTGTTCTCACTATGCACCCAGGCGTGTGTTAAATATTTTGCAGTTAGTCTTTGTGACTCCTCTGTGATCAACAGATTTATTTCAGAGGTGAGGAAATTAAACTACTGGGTGCTAAGTAACATGTGTCAGAGCCCCGTGGAGATTCAAATCCACGCTTCTGAAGAGCTCTAAAGGATACAACAGCAAGTGTGTTTAGGGGTGTTAAATAGCTGACCACATTAATGTTTTTGTTTGGATCATTGAACACAGCTGTTTGCAGTCTCACTGTTTGAATGTCCACTTTGTATGCTTTAATTTTGTAACTTGAACAAATATTTCTAAGATGATAATATGTAATCTGTTAACTGGTGATTTCTTACTGTTTTTTTTTTTTTTTTTTGTAGTTCTGTATTACGTGTACCCTTACACCGCTTTGTTTTGTTTTGTGTTTTTCTCTTTTTCCTTTTAAATAAAATTAAAAAAAAAAACAAATCCATGCTTCTGGAAGCCCGAGCCCTTCTGCACTTTACCCCTCTACCCCTGCCTCATGGTTTCTGTCCTTGGCTCCTTTCTTATGGAAAAAAAAAAGCAAAAGTAACTCCCCCACCCCCCATATAGTTCCAGCGAGGCGGACCCCTTGCCTGCGGTCTCCCTGCATACAGGACCTCTCCGTGACTCTGGACTTCCTCTGCAGGGACAGCAGCCCCCATATTCCAACAGCAGGATTTTCCCAGTCACCCTGCCCACCATTCTGCTTAGCTTCAGGCCAAATCTGTCCTGTTTAATCCGTGCTGGTCGCTCTTGCTGAACTCTGGGTCTGGTCTCCTTTAGTCTCTGTGACCCATTTCCCCACTCCTAGCTCTGCCCTCTTTGACCCCAAGAATCCACCTCAGCACTTCTCTTTGAGGACGTGGCCAAGGTTCCAAGGCCACCTGCAGGGACCAGGAGTGTAGGAAGAGTTTACTCCCATAACCGCCACAGAGCCTCCGATGGGTCAGGCAGGGAAATGTCCCCTTCTGGATGTCTGCCCTCCTCTCCCGCTTCTGCCTTGCTGAGGATTCCTGTGCTATTTTCAGTCTGTGAGCTAGGGGGAGGACAGCGTGCTCTACACCTGTGCTGCCCAGACAGGTGGCCACTTGTCACATGTGGCTATTTAAATTAGGCAAAGTAGATGAAATGGCACATTCAGATCTGCAGCCACCCGAGCCACACTTCACCTGTGGCAGGTGGCTCCCCTGATGAATGTGCAGATGAGAGTGGTCCCATGACTGTTCGCCTTTTGGATGGTGCTAGTGGTTCCCCAAAAAATCCACTGGAAGAATTGTCCAGGCACTGAATGCTGGGGTCCTCTCCCCCAGAGTTTCTACTTCCTCTCGCTGAGGCACAGTGGGAAGGTTTTCATTTGTAATTATTTCCTAGGTGCTGCTACAGTGCTGGGCTCGGGACTGCACTTTGAAAACTGTTACTTGCTACTCACCAACAGGACAGCTGATGGAGGAGACTCCCTGTGCCAATCTGGGGTGGATGCTGATAGCACCTGATGGACACAGTTCCTCAGCTGGGCTTGAAGAAGGAGCTTGAAGCTAGCTTTCTTAGAGCAGATACTAGCGGGTTGGCAGGGTTCTTGGATGAGCCAAAAGCCCTCCTCCCCTATCCAACCTACCAACAACAGAAGATCCTAGAAAAATGATCTCTGGATCCTTTGGGCTTTGCTTCCACTCATCATAACTTCTGAGAAGCAGCTGCTTCAGTACTGACCCAAATCATTTTCCTTTGAGGACAGTGAAAAGCGCTCACCAATGTTGTAGGTTTAGTTTGCTTTCTGCTGCTGTCACAAAATACTGGAGGCTTGGTATTTTATAAAGGAGAGAGGTTTACTTAGCTCACAATTCTGGAAAGTCAAGAGCATGGTACCAACATCTGCTTAGCTTTCATGACAGTGGTGGGAGAGTGCAGAAGATGTCACAAATGAGACAGGGAATCAGAGGGTAGGGAGGGACTTTTCTTTTGAGGAGGCTGAATGGGGTACAAGAAAGAGGCTGTGTGGGGTAGAGGAAGTTCACTGGATTTGGTCGTAAGATTTGGATTCAAGTTGCTGTGTGACCCTGGGCATTGCTCCTCTGAGCTCAATTTCTACAGCAGTAGCAACAATGATAATATTTACTTTATAAAGCCTCCTTATCCTCAAGTGATATTCTCCATGGATTTCCTTTGTAAATAGAGCACCATCCAAACCTTAAGCCCAGCAGCTTGGTGTGTAGCTCTTACGGCACCAGCTAGGTTTGATCAGTTATTTGCCTATACTGTATGCACCTCTCTGGACAGCCTGGAGATGTCTAGGGACAGGGCTCTGTTTTAATCATCTATTCATCTTTGAGCCCCCTGTCTTGATTCAAGCTCCAGAAAATAGTTCTAGAAACAATGATTGTCATACTATAAAGCGTACAGCCTGCTATACCTTGAGCACCATTTTGACGCTTGATTCCCATAATTCCTACTGCATCCCTATAAGGGACAGCCCTGCTAATGAATGTGTGCATCACAGGCGGTGGTAAGCAAGGACAGCTGCCAAGCGTGGCCCCTCCTCATCTTTAATGTGCATCAGGGAAGCTGGGTCTTGTTAAAATCCCCGTCCTGATTCAGCAAGCTGGAGGTCGAGGCTGGGGCTCCACACTTCCCACGAGGACCCCGGGCCATGCAGAGCACACTGTATCCAAGAGCTGTGTCACTCACTGGGTCACCTTGCAGGAAAGACCCAGGGCCCTGGGAGGAGATGGGTAGAAAACCCAGGGAAAAGAGCTTACAGGTTCTTGGAGCTGACATTCTCTGAAGGGATGACAAAGGAAGGTTTTGAAGTCTCGTTGCAGCCACTGGTCCTCGCAGTTCCCAGGAGAGGAGCAGGCAAAGAGCGTCCAACATCCGGAGCAGAGCTTCAGGCCGGAGGGAGATGTACAGCTGAAACGTGGCCTCTGGTTCAGAAAGCTCCGGGTTCTAACCCCAGTTTGCCACGCACACACTGATCCACCTGCAGCAAGTTACTCGGCTGGGTCTGTTTCCTCAAGGTAGCATGGACACAATAAAAATGCCCCAGGCTGGACCAGGATCCAGAACCCTTGCAGAATTTAAACAGGGAATCAGAACCCCTGCAGAATTTAAACAGATTGGCTTTAAGGCAGAGAACTGTTTTCACAGGTGACGGCAGAGCAGCAACAGAGATTAGCAGGAAGATAACACGAACCAGAGGCCCCAGGGAGGAGGCCAGAGGGTAGGTCCACTCTGGGGCCGAGGCAGGAGGATTGCAAGTTCAAGCCCAGCCTGGGCAACTACGTGAGACCTGAAAATGGAAAACCAAAGGGCTGGGTACGCAGCTCGGTATGAAGACCCTGAGTCAAATCCCTGCTACCACGAAAAGTCCCACACAAAGTGTGTGACCACCCAGCAGGGCTGGAGCCAGTGACACCTGGCCCAGGGGCCACCCAGCTTTGGCCAGGGTGTTTCTGAGGCCGAGAGGGAGAGGAGCCATACCTGACCTCTCCCTTTGCCCATCCTCCACTCTCCCGCCATCGCCTTCTCTGGTTGCTCCGAACAGGAAGCTGGGAGATGCTGGCAGATGTTGGCCCTCTGCCCTCCGAAGAAGAATGGGAAAGGGATGTGATGACTCTGAGAATCGGGAGGCTCTGGCCTGCTCCATAGGCTGGAGGATGCTGTGAGAAGGCACAGGGAAATGCTCAGGATGTACTGCTGGCCACACCAGTCATCAGCTGATCCCAGGAGGCAGCCAGGCTCCCTGAGAAACTGCATCTGCCAGGCTGACCTCCGGCAGCCTACAAGTCTTTGTATCCTCTGTATGTGGGCGTGAGGGGCTCCAGGCTCTGTAACTCAAGGGATTTATCCACTGGGTCCTGGGGATCCCAGGCCATGGAGAAGATTCCTCAGACCAATGAATGGCCAGGGGCCCGGGGAAGTGGGAGAGACACGGGCAAGGAGTGAGGCATCCAGTGGGCTGTCTCTCTTTGTTTTCTCTCCTTCCTTGTTTCCTTTCCCTTCTTTTCTTAAAAATCAGTTCTTTTATCAGAATCACCTTAGCTATCAAGACTGCAGAGTGTCCAGCCTGGTGGGTGAAAAGATCTGTAAACCAATATTTGGTTTGAGGGTATCTTGGTTATAATAAAGGGAAACCCATTTTAAAAAGTCAAGCTAGAAGTGGTTTTGTTTGTTTGTTTGTTTTGCTTTGCATTTAAAGGGACGGAATCTGCTGGGACCACGTCCAGGATGTGCCGCCCAATCTCACAAGTCTGTGCCATTTTTCCTACTGGTGTGAGCAACAGCCCCACCATTCCACCACGCCATGGCCTGCTGTTCCCACCCCTGTATAACTCTGGATGCCTTTTCACTTTCCAAGGTGCCAGGAGACTCAGACCTTGAGTCCTTGAGGCCACACATAGCCAGCACATCCTCATCCATGGCCACATTCACTACTCTCCATGGTGGAATTATTGCTAGAACCTAACCTGACCAGCTCTCTGGAGCGAGACTCCACGTCCATCATAGTGGCCTAAGCAGGCAGGGGGCAGAGGGGCAGAGGGAGGGCCCCATGGGCTGTGCTTCCAAGGAACAGGTTCTGACAGGGCAGGCGATGAAACATATTTCCTGCCAGAAATAATTACAGATCTGGTCTAAGGGGAAAATTGGATGTGGAAAAGCATTTAAAAGGATAATAGCGCCCATTTATCAAGCCTTTCTGTGTCAGACACTGTGTAAGTGATTTTTATATGGCGTACCTCTTTTAATCCTCACAGTAACCCTCCAAAGTAAGCATTATAATTATCCTCACATTACAGGTAGGGAAACTGAGGTAAAGAAGGTTGAATAAGTTGCCTGAGGTCTGATCAGTGGGGTGATCACCGCCACACACCTTCCAGAGAATGGCTGCTCATGGAGGCCATTTCCTTCACATGACTTCCAAAAATGCTCTCCACACTGAGATTTTGGACTAACTTCCCTGTGGCCACAGAGAGTGAGCCAGTTGTGTTTGGCTGGAACTCTTCCCTTTCCTCTTTTTGTTAAAGGACTTCAGGTTCCCAAAGTGGGGGGCAATGCCCCTGATTTCATGATTCCACTGCCAGCTTCCTATGCCCAAATCCTCTTTTAAGATCATCTTGGTAGTGTCTTTCTCCATCACCCGAGTCCTAGTCCTGGTCCCCTCCTCTGTGGGTGTCAAGTAAATAACATAGATTCTTCCAATGAACCTTGCATATGCTTAATACATATTATTCTTAGAAAGTGTGTGTATTTGGGAGTTTACTTTTTAGGGAATGTTTATTTACTTTTCTTTTTTTTAGATCATAAATAAAAGAACTTATTTCAATAATTTCTTAATCTTAAATTGACTATGTTCAGGAATAGATTTGGAATTACAGAAGTGCTTTGAATATAAACGTAGAGGTTCTGTAGAAATCTTACTTTCTCTGGTTGCTAACACCTTGTATTTGTCGAGTACATTTGTCACAAGGAATAAACTAATATTGACATTATTATTCACTAAAGTCTGTATTTTATTAATACTTTCTTAGTTACATAGAATTTTCTGTCCCACAATTTCATACTAATATATTACATTTAGTTGTCATATCTCCATGGCTTTGATAGTTGGGCCTGTCTTGTTTTTGAAGACCTTGACAATTTCGAGGGTACTGCTCAGTTATTTTGTAGCTGTTTCTTAGTTGGGATTTACTTGATGCTTTTCTCATGATCAACCTGGGATTATGAGTCTGGGGAAGAGAACCAGAGAAGCAGTCATTGTCATCACGTCGTATGAAAGTCTTTCTACACTCCAGGCTTGGCTTGTGACTGCCCCTCTGCCCCGGTGGCCAGGCAACCCTGTCCTCTTCTGTCCTTTAAATTCCCCCTGTGTTTCTTCTTACAAGGATCCTTGCATTGGCCTCGGGACCAACGTGGTAACCCAGAATGGTCTTACTCAGGAACGTTAGCATTCTGCAAAGATAGTTTTGTAAAATAGGGCAACACTGACAAATGTTAGGAAATGTGGTTGTGGATTTTGCATGACAGGTTAGCACCACTCAGTCTGCTGACTTAGCAGTGTTTTTCTCCTGTAGATCTTATTTCTGGTGGATGTAAAAACACATTGCTAAACCTAACTTCAGTTAAGATTTTTGTCTTAGAACTTTCTTCTCAGAGTTTTATCATTTTGCATTTTAGGTTTAGACTTATGATTCATTTTGAGTAAATTTTCATGCTGGTTGTAAAATCTATGTCTAGGTTCACTTTTTTAAAAAAATGTGAAAAACCATTTATTTTGTCACCTTTTGTTGAAAAGGCAGTTCTTTCTCTATAGAATTGCTTTTGCAAAATTGTTAAAAATCAATTGAATATATTTTGCCTATTCTTTGGACTCTTTCATTCCATTAATGTATTCTTCTATCTGTTACTACTCCATGAATACAAGTATTTTTTTCCTCAGTCTTTCTCCTCCCCTTTTGTGATATTGCTGTCTTTTAATTCCTTTATACAATTACAATAGTCATATAACACATTGTGCTACTACTGTTGCTTCAAACAATACCTTTAAGACTAATTAAAAATAAGAAAAACAAGAGACGTTATTTATGCCATCCTCACTTATTCCTTCTTTGACACTTGTCTCAGTCACTTTTCTCTCATGGCTGAGACAAAATTCTGACACCCAAAATTAAGGCAGGAAAGGTTTACTTAGCTGACAGTTTATAGAGGTTTCAGTCCATAATCAGCTGGTTCCAAGGCAGGGTGGCGTGGCAAAGGGACAACAGTTCATGGTGATGGAAGACAGCAAAAGCAGAAAAACAAAAAAGAGAGTGAGAGCTAGCCTCTCCTCCTCCCTTATCTGCATGTAGGTTACCTAGGGATGGTGTAGCACTCACACCATCTCAGTGCCCTCCTCTTGCACAGGCTCAGGATGTTTACAAAGGAAACCAGGCCCCTTGTGAGTCATTTAGTTAAACTTCTAAACTTCTCAAATTGATACAGTAAATCAAGCATTGCAACATTTTAGAGCATAAACAAACACCCAAAGCTGTCCTTTGCCCCCTGAGATGTAGAACTGCTGAATTATTTAGTTAAGCTTCTAGACCTTTCAAATTGATACAATGTATCAATTACTACAACACTCTTCTTTACATTAAACTAAGACTTTGATTTATATCATCGTCTTTTTGCCTGAAGAATCTCTTTGGATAGTTCTTGCAAGATAGATGGCTGGCAATAGATTCCTTCAGTTCCTGCTTGTCTGAGAAAAATCTTATTTCTCTCTCGCTTTTAAAGGATACTTTTGCTGGATATAAAATTATAGGGTGGGTTTTTTCTTTCCTTGTTTCTACACGAGGAGAACATGTTATCTCTCTCTGGCTTCTTTCAAGATTCTTTCTTATTGTTTTTCTATAGTTTGAGTATAATGTGCCTGGTGTGGGGTTTTCCTTGTTGATTTTTGCTTATTTGCTTTGTATGTCTTCTGATTATTCGCTAAACTTCCTGGATCAGTAGTTTGGAATGTTGTGCCTATTGTAATTTTAAGTACTTTTGCTTCATTTTCTTTTTCTTGTCTTTCTAGCATTTAATTATACACCTACTATACTTTTTTATATTGTCTCATATTTCTTAGATATTCTGTTCCATTTTGGTTATTCTTTTTCCTCTTCCCATTTCAGTTTGAGAAATGTCTTCTAACCTGTCTTCAAGCTCCTTGATTCCTTCTCTGGTCTCATTTAATCTCTTGATGAGAATAAAGAATAAAGAAAGGCATTCTTTATTTCTGTTTTGGTGCTTTTTACTTCTAATATTTCCTCTAGAATCTTTCTTAGAATGCCCACCTCTCTGCTTACATTACCTTCTTGACTTTATATATGGTCTAGGATTTCACTAGACCTTTTAATGTAGTGTCTTAGTTTTTCATTTCTGAAACAACATGCCTGCTAACTACAACCTAAGGAAGAAAGGTTTATTTTGGCCTATAGTTTGCAAGTTTCAGCCCATAGGCAGCTGGCTCCAAGGCAGGGTCACACGGCAATGGGAAGCAGAGAGAGTGGTCAAGGGAGGAGGAGAGAGATGGACCCTTCCAGGCCACACCCCCAGTGACCCCTCCTCTGACCAGGTTTCACCTTCCTTCATAATATTTAACTATAAACTCATCTGTGGACTAATCCACTGACAATGTTATGCTCCCATGATCCAATCTCCTCTCAAAAGCCCCAACTATGTGCACATGAAGCTTTGGAGGGAGGGACATCTAGATATAAACCATAACACATATTAACCATGATATTTTAAATAACCTTTCTGGCATATGACATCTGTCATATCTGAGCTTGCTTCTGGTGATTGATTTATGCCTTCAGATTGTATTTTATTTCTTGTCTTTTGGCTAGCTTGATCATTTTTGGCTGACAGTTGGGTTTATTTAGGTAATAAACTGCATCAAACAGGCTGTCAGTGTGGGGTTTCTGTTAACCTGCCTAGGAGTTGGGCTGTGCTTGATGTGTAACACAGGTGTGTGCTCCAGAACTTTTAAATTCCTCCAAAGTCCTGGTTTTTGTCTTCTCTTCACACCGGGATTCCCTAAGGATTCCTTCTCAGAAAAAAAAAAAGCCTGCCATGTACCTTTTCAGCCATACCGCAGTTGGTTATTAGACTGGATTTTTGTGTGCTGGTCTTGCTTCTTATTAGCTTTATGACTTTGGAGATGCTTCTTTCCAGACCCTTTCCCTCCTCTGTAAAATAGGAATCAGATCCCTAAGGGCTGAGGACTGAGTGGAATCCTGAGTTGCAACCCTGAGCTCTCTGTCTGGGAAAGAGCAAATTCTTGGTAGACTCATCAGGTCTTTTTGGCTCTAAATTACTAATCGCTATTGTTAGTTGGCAGGCAACTCAGAATATTGCTTTTGTTCCTCACCCACGCTGCTGGAATTGGAACTTGTCTCTCCTTGCCCCAGGGGCTCTGCTTTAGGGTTGTTTCAATAAGCAAGCATGTTAAAAGTAAATGAAGGGTGCCTTCCAGGTACCCCAGATGCTTTAAGCAGCATCTAATGACATATTTAAGTGCAGGACCTGCCGGAACTAGAGAAAATAATAACCTCCTTAATTGCACACTGATCCAAGATACATTCTCCCAAGTAAATAATACACCCTTCAGAAGTATCCTAATTAGGTATTTACCTCGGTGATTGCAACGGCTTTGCCCTGCTCCCCCGGGAAGTATTAAGCATCATATCAGGGCTGATAGGACTGAAAAACAAACCAGCCTCAAGAAAATAAACCATGTCAATGGTTTTCCTGAGAAAGCGGAATCTGGGCTCTGGGGAGACAGAGGAGGTGTCCTCCCCGGCTTGGGCAGCGTCTTCACGTGTGTGAAGGCAGCTCCTGCCAGGCAGACTCAGGTCAGGCTGAGGCAGCACTCTCTCCCCACCGTGCTCAGCTTCCAAAATGAGGAGCTGGAGCTGCACAGGGCAATGCGACTGACCCATCAGGCTGCTGAGACAGCCATGGGTGAAGGAGCCGGGGCCCAGCCACTGGGAATCGTGGATCACTGGCTTGGTGGGTCCTCTCTGTGTCCCTCTGCCTTCACCTGGGGAGGTGAAGGGGGCCTCAGACAGCCTTGGCTGGGGGTGAGAAGGTGGCCTGGCTCGGTTCCCTCCCCTCTCTTTCTTTCTTTCTATCTCCATCTCTCTCCCGCTTCCTCCCCCTTCCCCACCACTTCCCTGCATCCTTCCTTTCCCGTCCTTACTCTTCCTCTTGTCTTTTCTTTCTCTCTTCTCTCTGCTGTCCTTCTTCCTCCAGAACTCCAGGAAACCCAGCCTCACTGCCCACACAGCAGTGTCCCCAGGCCAGGCAGCGGCACCCCAGGAGCAGGCGCCCTGGTGGGGAATGAGCTGCAGCTTTTCAGCAGCACCTGGCAGGAGGCCTCAGTCCTTGGACCCCGATCTTCACTCTCAGGCGCGGTCACTGGGCCTCAGGATCAGAGTCATGTAGCTTTCTGGGCCCAAGATCTCTGCAGATGCGCCACAGAGTGCTCAGGGCTGCCTGTGAGACCACCTTGATTATGTGCTCAGGAGTGAGTGTGGTGAGCTCTTCTCAGCACACAGGGCCAGCAGCAGTTAGAGGGACTTAGGTCTCCTCATTTGTCTGTTTCCTTGAAGTATTGAAGATTGAACCCAGAACCCGCCCACTGAGCTACATCTATCCCCGGTCCCCCTCGCACTTTTGTTGTTAGGAGACAGGATCTTGCTGAGATGCTAACTTGCTTAGGCAGCCTGGGTTCAGTCCTCCTGCCTCAGCCTTGTAGAGTCCTGAGCTCACAGGCCAATGCAGTCTAGCCCAGCTCCTTCTCGCCTTGACCTGTGCTGCAGTAAGCCAAAGAATATTTCCTTTCATCTGCACTCATAGAACCCCACCTGTGTGGTACAGAGAACTTCCCCAGCCTGGCCAGGGAGGGTCACGGGGATCTCAGAAGTTAGCTAGTTCTGCAGTTCTTAACCTGGAGCCTGAGACTGGGGTTTTGTATTGGTTCGCTGGGGCACAAGCTGAGTGGCTTGAACAGCAGAAATTTATCTTTGCATGATTCTGGCTGCCAGAAGTCTCAGGTCAAGGTGCAGGCAGGTTGATCTCTTTCGAGGCCACTCTCCCTGGCTTACATACCCCTGTCTCCTCCCTCTGTCCTCACTGGTCACCCCTCTGTGTGTGTCTCTGTCCTAATCGCCTCGTCTTATAAGGACACAAGTCCTGTTGGATTAGTGCCCCTCCACATGACCTCGCTTTACCTTGATCACCTTTTTAAAGGTCCTTCCTTCAAAATGGAGTCACACTCTAGGGATCCAAGAGTTCGGACTTTAGTGTATGAATTTTGAGGGGGAAATAATTCGGCCCCTAAGAGGGATCATGGATAAAATCCTTGGGAAGAAATGAAAAGGGAAAATTATGTTTTCATTTTCACTAAACTCTAGCCACAGTATAACTTATTTTTCCTGCAGCACCTGTGACATTGTCATCCATAGAAATCACAAATATTTTCACATCAAATTACAGTTGTAATAGACACCCTAAAATATTGTTTATGTTCATAACTGCTTTGAAATTATAGTTTTTATACCTACTGCTGGGTCTTGTGCTTCACCCCATCTACTAAGGAGTATGTATTTTGCATATGACAAATTTATGTTTCAGAGATTGGTAATTATATGACAGTATAATTGGTTTCCCTTACGTATTCTCCTTGGTTTTATGCATTTCAAAGCACTGTCTTGAGAAGGGGTCTATAAACCTCACCAAACTGCCAAATGGATCCAAAAATACAACCTTGGGCCCAGTTTAAACCCTAGGTTATTTTTTTTACAGGGGAGGAATATGAGGACAGAGAAGTGAGTTCATCTCTCTGTGGCCACAAGCTGGTTGTGGATGACTCCTCGACTGTGACCTCATCTGTCTGGTCACACCTGCTCATTGTTCTTCTACATGAAGACTGCTATGAAATCACTGGGCACGATGGATTTTGACTGCTTCAGGGTACCAGGAGATCCCGTGTTCTCCCCAAATGCCCAGCCTTGAAGGAACCTACCCTGGTCCCCTTGAGGGATATTCCGCCTTCTACAAGTGGGTCCTGGCCCTTTCCCTACCTCTCCGTGGTGACCCATCCAGCAGGGTAACCAATGAGTGCTGGTTTGCCTGAGTCTTTGCCAGTGTGAGTGCTAAAAGGCCCAGGCCTTGGGAAGTCCCAGACAAACAGGTGGTGGCCCACCCTCCCATGCTGAGCTCTCTTCTGGTCATCTTACGTGAACGTCCCCAGGCTGCCCCTCTTCCCCACTCTGCTTGGGTCTCCAAAGCCTGGTTAAAGTCAGGCTGCTCCTTGCTTCTCTATTTCTCCTGACTTGGGAACCACTGGGGGAAAGGGAACCACATGGCCTGTGACAGTGGACCCTGGCCCACAGGCTGGCTGTCTCTCCTTGGTGCCCAGCTGCTAAAAGCGGTGTGGATCGGTGTGTGGCCTATGCTGAGGGCCACCACCCTTTCTGCCCATCATGCCTTCTTCCCTTAGGCTCCAGATCCCTGACACCCGTCCCTCTTCTTGGCGGAGATCCTGACATTCTCCTAGGAGTCCCTCTGCAGCTTCCCTGGCTCTGACTGCTCGCAGGAGGTGTGGCTTCTAATTCTCATGCTCCCCACCTGCCTGTCCTCCTCTGCACAGTGAGAAGATTCATTGACATGTTTTTTTCCAAACAGTTAGGACCTCTTTCCCTCCAAGGATGACTTTGTAGCCATTCTCGAGCCAGCAGCATTCAAATGGCAGTTTCTTCTGCCCCTGGTGCCTTGGGGTAGTTGGGAATCATTGTTGTAGGCACTGTCGTGGGCATTCATTTATTCCTTCCATGTGCCCTGGGCTGCGATGTGCAGATGCAGAGAGGAACAAGGCCACCACTGCTCATCAATCAGGTGCCCCAGATAAGGGAGATCAGCCATCAGTAGCAACCATCATGGGACACACCAGCAGGGTATGGCATGGTCTCCCAAGTGTGGGGTGAACCGGGTGAGGGTGCAGTCATATTTCTGCCTGCTGAGGTAGACAGTGAGGAGGAGGTGACTGGTGTGACTCTCACATGCTCTGTCTGGACCAGCAGCAGCAGCTGGAGATTGTGGGAGATGCAGGCTGTCAGCCACACCAGAACTTCCGGATCAGAACCTCTGGGTGCTAACAAGCTCCCTGGGAAGTTTGAGGGCTGCTTAAGTTTGAGAGCCGTCCTGAGCTCGGTGAGAGCCCCCCACCAATGCCCTTCACAGGTCAGGTCAGTGCCGCCCCTCCTGCAGCCTTCTCTGCCCCTCCTGCCAGGCTCTCCCCCCCTCCACACCTCTCCACCAGTGGCACAGTGCTTTGCCCTCTGCCCAGTACTGTGCAGGGGAGGCGAGTTTTGGGGTGCAGCGTATGAACCAGAGCCCCTCTGACGCTCAGGCTGGCACTCATCCCTAGCTAAGCCGTGTTCTAGCTCTGCGTATTTCCTCTCCCCGACTCCCACCTTCCAGGAAACACTGAAGCAAGAAACCCTGTGTCAGACTCTGCTTTGGGGACCAAAGTCAGAGGCTGCCCTGAGAGAGGAGGCCAGAAAACATCTGCCAAACGGAAAAGCAAGAAGGACATCGAGGTGGAGGGAGGCCGAGTAGGCAAAGGCCTGCCCACACTGGGAGGCGGGATACCGGCTCTCTTACATGGCTTGAAAGTGGGGTGCCTGGGGAGCATGTGTGGGGTGGGCTGGGAAGTCAGACGGAGCCAGAGAAAAAGGTTTCCTGCAGGCTGGGCCAGGAGCAAGATGCCACTGAGAGATGAGGGAGGACAAGGAATGACTAGATTTGCATCCTGAACAATGACTCTGGCAGCAGTGACATGGATAAGAGAGAGCAGGGAGAAACCACTCAGGAGGAGCAGCAGCTCCTCCTAAGAGAGGAGGTGACAGAGGGCCCACTGGACGGGGAGAGATGCAGCCAGGCCTGACATCTGCCTGGATCAGGCGAATGGCAGAGCCGGTTACAAAACTGCTGTGGACCCTGAGTAACTGCTCATGGGGTCTGAGCTCTATGGTGCACGTGTTGTACAGCAGTGTCTGGGGTGACTGCTGATATCCCCTCACCATGGAGGTAACGCTTGTCTTTCAGGGTAACAACTCAGAGCCCTGGGAGCACCAAGACCACGCAGCAGGTGGAGGACCCGCAGGAGAGGACAGACAGCAGCCCAGGTTTAGGGGTGGGGACAGCGTGCTGTCATGGCAGTCAAGAGCACAGGGCAGGAAGGGGAGGGAGCGTGGCCACTGGTGTCACACTTGGGAGGCAGGCTGCTGTCCATCGGAAGTGGTGTCATCACTGAAGTCCCGCTTGAGTGGTGCGGGGAAGGAGACACCCGGCTGGCTGCAGAGGGGACAAAGGCCGCGGACGTGCAGAAGGGGATGCGGCAGCAACTCCTGAAGCTTGGCTGTGAAGAGCAGGAGACAGCCGGGTACCCCCTCCGACGCCCCAAGCTACTTCCAAGATCCTCTGTAGCACCACCAGCACACCCATGTCATACAGGGCAGGCGGTCACTGTGGGCTTCAGGCTGTACATGTAACCAAACCCCCTCTGCTGAGTATCAGCAAGTCATTTGTGTGTTCCTGGACAGAAGGGCAGTAATGTAACTTGGCTGACACTGTTTGAATAGGGATTTTTTTTCATTGTGGAGACACAGGTGCACTCTCCCAGGCAGTTTCAAACAATGCTTTACAAAGATGGTTTCGTCAATCAGTTCTGATTCCCCGGGTGCCAACCGGAGCCATCCATCACCACGAAGCCTCTTGGCATTAATGAGAATGTCATCAGGACTTCTGCAGGATTCTCCCTGCAACTCAGCTTTAAATAACGAGATTATTATGCTTGACTGTCATCCCGGCGGGGTGCCCCCTCCCTGCCTCGTGTAGGGGAGACCTTCACCTTGATAGCATTTCTTCTGCTCCACCAAAGGAGGGCAATTTGCCTCGCATTTGGGAGACGGAGTAAAACTAAGCCAAGATGCCTCGTGACAAACGTTCCCAAATCTTTTGCAAACGCTGCCGCATGCCTCTCCTGATGTTGAATATTTACCTTTTTCTCCAGGCCTTGGGCTTCCCGAGGATCTGATAAATAGCTGGAGGTTCTGACGGACTTTGAGTGGATGTCGTAGTGGTAATCTTTGCGATCTGTGAAGTGGGTCTTCTTAAATCATAAAGGTAGTACAAAAATGGCACCCTGCACTTAAGACATTTATTTCCCAGAGATTATTTGCTTTGACCAAGAAAATCCATGAATCAGAAGAGCACGTGGTATATCCCAGCCGGGTCTCTAAGGCAAGCATAGCCTGAGGCCTGAAGGGGAAATGCGAGCCTGCCTTTCCCTGGGGGAGGGGTGAGTGGAATAGGTTGGGGAGGGCTGGGGCAGGGAGGAAAGAGCAAGCAGCCCCCGGCTCCAGCCTGTGCCGGGGTGCAGGACCCGTTTGCAGTGCGGGGCATCTGTTTTCTATCTCCGCACCACAGTGGTGTCCAGTTAGCCCTGTCCTTGACCTCGAGTTCAAAAACTCTCCCCTGCAGCCCTCCCTGTGAGCCCTCTGTTGTCATTAGCCTGTCTGACCGGTTCACGGGTAACTGGGCCCCTGTTAGGTCTCTGCCTTTGGCTCTTTCCCCCAGGAGTGGTGGGGTGAGGTCTGTCTGTGTGGGGTGGAGAGGGGTGCCAGTGAGGCGCAGGTCACAGAGATCCACCCCTTCCATAGGCTGGGCTGCAAATCAAGAGCAGCCTGGCCTTCTGAAGTCCTCTTCTCTGGCCCCCGAGTTTTGGAAAAAGCCCCTTCGTGTCCCCCAGTCTTGTCACTGGGCTTCTTCCACCATTTCGCCTGGGCCTCTAGTTTAACCCTAAATACCCTAAGCAGTTTCCCCAAAATAACCATCTGTGGTCAACGCATCAGAAGCAGCCAAAGTGATGCCTGGAAACACACACAGATCCCCTGGCTGTACCTCTGACTGCCCCAGGTGCCAGGAGGAGAGTGCCCAGGGACCCCCTGAGGCAGGAGACTCAGGTTTTCTATTGCTCTGAGTTTGTGATTGGAGCCCCTGGGCTTTAGAGTAGAGGCAGCCCATGCAGCAGCTGTGTGTGCCACACCCAAACCTTCCCACCCACGCCCAGCCCCACTTCCCTGAAACAGATCTGTCTAACAGATATCTGTGCGGCAGCCACTGTGTGCCAGGCAGGAGCTGTGGGAAGTTCAGGGACATAGCCCGGGAGCTGCGAGCCCAGGATGGAGCAGAAACCTCGGGGCTATTGAAAGGGGATGAGGCTGGGGTGAGGGTCCTGGATTTGAGGCGGAAGCAGAGGGCCGGAGAGTCTGGGTCACATCCAGCATAGTCTCTGCTGTCCTTCACCTGGGAGAGGTGCCTGTGCCATCATGATTATCAGTGATGAAACTGATGCAAATCCCCTGGACACGCCTTTCAGCACCCTGCCCGATATTTCAATGTCAGTTTTTATTAATTAAAATTAAATAACATTAAACATTCAGTTCCTTTGTCAATCTGACTGGCCACAGTTAACAGCCACGAGTGATTGGTGGCCACTGCATTGGCAGTGATTCACCCACAGAAAGTTCTGCTGATCAGCCTTGGATGGCTCTCATCTTCACATCCCTTGTTCCAGTGACATTTTTGGATGAGGTCCTTGGATTCACTGATTTTTCTGCTACTATAATGAAATACCCAAGGGTGAGCAATTTGTTGGGAAAAGAGGTTTATTCAGGTACAGGTTTGAGGTTCAGGGGCTGATGAGGACTTTATGGTGGGTGGTGTTATAGTGGTGGGAATGTGTGGGAGAGGGAGAGATCACACGGTGAGATTGGAAGGCACGTTATTCCTTCCTGGGACACACCCCAAATTACCTAACTGCCTCCCCGTAAGCCCCGCCTTTTACTAGCTCTGTCTCTGAACATCACCACACTGAGGACCAAGCTTCCAACACAGGGAACTCTGGGAGATCTACTCAAACCACAACAGTTAGTGCATGAAACAGATAGAAGGGAAAATTCTGACTGACGCAAGATGAGGATCTCAGAGTCCCAGCTGGCCTTCACCTCTGCTGGCAGGAGGGTGTAAGGAACCACAGAGGCTTTCAGAGTAATTTCCAAATGACCACTTCCCTGTGGCCGTTGACACTCCCCCCCCCCCCCCGCCCAGCCTGTCTGGGTTGTTTTTCTTGAGTCCACCTTTCCCCGTGCCCCTCAGGACTGTGAGGACACTGCATGCCCTTCTGACCACTCTGCCTGTTATCCTGTGTTTGTCTTCTAAGACCCAGTTCCAATACCATGAGACAAACCCAGCTCAATAAATGGGGATGGTTACTCTCTGTGCTTTTTTTTTGAGATAGGGTTTCACTAAATTGCCCAAGTTGGTATCAAATTGATAATCCTCTTGCCTCAGCCACCCTGGTTCTGGAATTACAGGTGCATGTCACCACATCTGGCTGCTCTCTATCTTTTGCTGTAGTGCTGTCTTTAACTGCCTTGTGGTGAGTCTGGACTGTAGCTTGGAAGGGCAGGACGTGTTTCCTTGTCTGCAGGCTGGGCACGTAAGCAGGATGGGAATCTCAGTGGAAAGAACGAACAGAAGTTGGATGGAGTCGTGTGGTTTTGGAAAGAGAGCAAGCTCATCCTGACCCACCCCAAATGCATCTCAGTCCCGATTTCTTTTGCTTTACTTTCTTTTTAATTTTTCTATTGGCTTTTTGAAACAGAGTCTTGCTATGTACAGTTCAGATTGGCCTTGAACTCATGGTGATCCTCCTGCCTCAGCCTCCCACGTACTGGGATTACAGGCCTGTGCCACCGTGCCCAGCATCACTCCCTATTTCTCACCAACAGTGAGGGTACCTACAGTGCCCAGGTCTGTCCCAGTGCTGAGGAAGGATACTGCAGCTGAGCAGGGCCTGGAGCTCAGCGGCATCTCACTCTTCCCTCCCTCAAATATTTATTAGGCGTTTACTATGTGCCATGCACTGTTCCAGTTAGGACTTGGGCTACAGCCTGAGCGAGTCACACAATCCCTGTTCTCATAGAGTTTGCATTCTAAGCAAAATAAAGCAACAATCAATCAATGAGCAAGACATGTATTTTGTCAGTTGGTGCCAAGGAGAATACTAAGCTGGAAGGGGTAAAGGGAAAGTGAAGACAGAGTTGTGATCAGGGTTGCAAGGTATAGATTGATACAGCCCACATAATTTATACAATTATTTTATAATATTCACCCAAAAACTGAAATGTAGAAGAGTGCAGGAGATCGGTCCACACTCTAGAGACCCAGAGGATCCAGCTGAGGGCCTGGATCCCACAGCAATGTCCTTCACAAGTCCAGCTGAAGATCTAGAGCCCATGGCAATGTCCTCCATGAGTCCAGCTGGAAGCCTAAAGCCCCAAACAATGTTCTCATGCAAGTCTGCATCAAGGATCTGCACTAAGGCCCAAGGACCAGTAGTAGAAACTAGAATGTCTGCCAGTGGGATGAAGGATCTGTGCCAGCAGGCTGAGTGAGGGATCTGCACTGAGGCCAGGAAATGATCCTCAAGATGAGGACCAGATCTGCCCACAAAAGAACTGCAGCCATCCTCAGTGACAGCGAGGCCCCGAGCGCCTCTGATGATAGCAGCTGAGTTCATATCAGGAGAGCCAGGGTGATGAGCTTCTCCAGGAGAATCAACAGTGCACCATCCTCCCCTCCATTCTCTTTTATGCTCTTTACGATCCTCAGGTGGGCCTTCCACAGCCAGCACCACGCTGACTCAGGTCAGCTGGATGTTACGAGTTGACCATTAGTTAACGCACCATGCGTGGATTCAGAGCGTGACATTAAGCACAGCACAATTTAAAGCAGGAAGCCAGTAAGTTCCAGGAGGAAGTGAATCTAGCTGTGTGCCCAGAATCAGGATGTAGGGGAGGCACACGGACGCTGGGGGAAAGTGGTCCAGCAGAGGGGTCGACAAGAACAGAGGTGGGAGGTCGCTGGGCCTGTTTGAAGCCAGATGGCGGACTCGTGTAGGCTTCCGGCTGTGGACCCACTGGAGGCTCTCTCCCTGATTTCTCTTGAAGCCCTGATTTCTGGTGTGACTGTGTTTGGGGGGAAATCCTTTCTGCATTACTTTGGATTGAAGCTAGGGCCTTTTCACTGGACTACACCACTAGCTCTTTTTATTTTTTATTTTGAGACAGAGTCTTCCTGAGTTGCTAAGTTGTCCAGGCTGGGCTTGACCCCACCGTCCTCCTGCCTCAGCCTCCCAGACTGTTGGGATGACAGATGTGTGCTATTGCACCTGTCCTGGAGATACGACTTTGAAGTGTAATTAAGACGAAATGTGGTCATAAAGATGGAGCACTGCCACACCAAGGACGGGCCGTGAGAGGAAGGAAATTCTGCTATTTAAGTCATTCAGTGGCATTTTGTTATCATAGCCTGAGCAGACTAAGACACCTCGGTGGGGACTTTGGCTTCCACTCTGAGACAGAAGCCACAGGCAGGTTTGGGTGCAGACCGGCACCTACTTACTTCTGTATTTCCGTGCTCAGAATAGAGGGCGGGGAGCAGAAACCCCACAAAACCTCAGGCGAAGATCTACCCGACAAGGACCCTCGTCAGCTCTTCAGCATCAAAGTGGGACCAATTCACGGATGAGCCAAAAGCCAGGAAGCTCTGTGGGAAAAATCAGACAAGGAAGTCCATGTCTGGTCCAACGCCATTTATGCAAAATGTCCAGAGGACACGTGACACACATGTTCTAAAATGAAACTGTGACAATGTAGGTCTAACTCCACAAATTTACTAAGAGTCATTGGTTTGATCGGGAAAGTGGCAGGGGAGGTGGCAGGAAGCATTTGTGCGTGTATTTTGTGTATGCACTGAACAGGATTTGCTGATGGATTCCACGTGAGGTATGAGAGGGAGAAAGGAAACAAAGGTTGGCTTATGCAAAGAATTTAGAACACTTTCTATGTGACAGGTCTAAGTGTTTTACTGATAGTAAAACCCTTCACCCTTGTAATGGTGCTATAAAGAATCCCATTTTACAGAAAAGAAAACTGAGCTGCAGAAATGTTAAGCAACTTTGCTCAAGTCCGTCATTTGGGTGACTGTGGGGAACCGAGTGAGTGGGGTTGGCATTCAGCAAGGTGAGGAGAAGTAGCAGTACAGGGGGACATTCATTGGAGGGGTTCAGACACATCAAGGAGCCAGAGGTCAACCTAGATCAGAGTGCAAAGGGTGTTTAGGGTAGAAATAGGCATTTAGAGCCATCAGTGCTCAGATGGGATTTAAAAGCCTGAAACTCACAGAGGACCAAGGGAAGACCTGGAACTGATCCCCGGGGCTCCCCAAATGCCTTGCTTGTCATAATGGACAAACAAAAGCATGAGAGAGAGAATGGCTGGTGAGGGGTGGGGTGGCCTGGCAGCCAAAGGGACAATAGTTTGAGAGGGGGCCTGAGGTCTGGTGTGACAGATGCTGCTGCTGAGAGCCAGCCACGGTGAGGCTCGGCAACTGGCCACTGGGCAGAACAACACAGGCCATGGGGCCGGCGGTGCTGGGGTAGTGGGCTGCCCTGTGACTTCCTGGCATATGGAGCAGAGGCACATGGAGGTCCAGGAGGCCTCAGGGATTTGAGGACGTGATGATTTCAAGTCCTGTGAAGGTTGGGGACATGCACGAGCCTGGTGCATTGGGGTGGCCCCTTTCCGAGGTCAGGTGTAGAAAAGATGGCTTTTCCTAACCGTACTCCTCACTCCCTTCCCCAGTCGAGTAGGAGCCAACCAGAGGGGACACTGAAATTGCCAGTGGTCACTAGGGTGATGGGGTTGGAGGGAAGATGTATCAGTCAGCTTTCAGTTCCTGCAACAAACACTTGAGGTAATCAGTTCACAGAGAAAAGGTTTGTTTTGGTTCATGGTTTCAGACCATTGTCTTTGCTTTAGGGCCTATAGTGAAAGAGCACACTGTGGGGGGATCATTTGGCAGAAGATCTTGCTCATCTCATGGCAGGAGCAGAAGCCAGGGTCTCAATACCCGCTTCAAGGTCCCAGCTTCCTCTCCAAGGATGTACCTTTCTTCCATAAGGCCCTGCTTCCTGAAAGTTCAAACACCTCCAGCAGCACCGTGATCAGGGGACCAAACTTGTAATGCATCAATCTTTAGATACATTCAAGACCTAAAACCTACAGCAAGGGGCTTGGTTGGAGCCACTGAACAGCTGGTTAAGAAGCCTGTCTTGAGTCTCGCTCTGGGAACTCTGGGGCACGTCTGTGAGCTACAGGGATGAAAGGACCCGGAACATGGAGGGATTCAAGTCACTTAGCCATGGACCTTCATGCCGAAACGTAAAACTGAAGGCAGAAACTCAGAGCTATCTCAGGATGGAGGGCTGGAGAAGGGGGGCCCAGAGCCCGAAGTGCTAGGCATGGAACACCAATGGCAGCCAATGGTGAGTGACAGACATATGGAGCTGTGCTGTCATGAGCCACTTGGTCATCTGTCCCAACCTCAGGCCAAGAAATATGTGCAAACAAAAATGCTGGATTCCAGACATGAGTCAGCACACAGGAGAACCTAAATTGATGACTAAGTCTCCCTTGGTCTAGTAGACAGAGATTTGGTTAACTAACATAAGTTGAGTAATTAATTGGCCTGATTTGGTCTCCTCTGGACCATACAGGTCTGGTTAACATTTGAGACACAATTAGAGTGGTTACATGTTTCCCTACTGGCTCTGCTCGCAGGAGGCTCTTTGTGCATTACTTGGTGGGATATGAATTACTTCGTCTGGTTTATAGAGTGAAGTGCAGACTGTATTTTCAGCTCTGCAGTGGGTGGAGAACAGTAGACGGGAAGCCATGGGATTGGCTCTGGTAATCCCATGGCAATTTAGGACAGGGGCAGACAGGCAGGCTTGGTGACCTGAAAAAAAGCCAGACTGGACTAGGGCCAACTTACATGACCTCATGTACCCTTGTTCACATCTTAACAGCAGCCCTAGATCCAAATCCATGCACACTGAGGGGTAATGGGGGGCTTCAAAAGGTGATTTTGGAGCAGAGTGGGGAGACACCATTCGGCTCATAACAGCATCCAATAAGATTCTGAGATTCCCGCTCCCCCCTTGTTAACTCCCTAGGAACTAGGCATGATTCCCTCTGGACATCAGTTTCCCATTTGCTTTGTCTCCCTTAAGGGAGGACCTCAAATTGGTGAAATAGTTTTGCAAACTCCACTGCAGGGGATCTCAGAGGGACCTTACCTCCTACGGGGCACTTTGGAAATCTGTGTGCATGGGTCGTTCCTATAGTTGAGATTCAGCCCCTTGACAATTAGTGGATGGGAGCCAGGGAGCAGCACTGAGACATGACGGACAGCCCAGGGATGACGAACTTTCTAGTGTCCTCCGCACATTCATGTAGGTGGAAAAAACATGTAATCATGGGAAGCCAGAGTATAATTCTATATTACGTATAAACACAGAACAGTGGGCCCTTCTTATCCACAGGTTCTGCTTGCACAGACTCAACTGACCTCAAGTAGAAAATACTGGCAAAACTTTGTGTGCACAATGGATGTGTGCAAGCTTGCTTCTTATTGCTATTTCCTAAACAACATAGTGTAACGGTGGTTTACATAGCATTTACATGATATTAGGTATTATAAGTAGCCTAGAAAAGATTTAAAGTATATAGGGAGGTGTGTGGGTTACATGCAGATATGGCACCATTTTACATACAGGATTTGCACATCTATAGATTTTGGTATTTGTGGGGGAACCTGAAGCCAATTCCTTGTGGGTACTGAGCAGTGATTGCATTTCTGTTTTCAGAAGGTAAATGTTTCCTTTTTACAGGGCTGTGTAGCCGATCAGATTGAGAGAATGTTGTGTTTTATTTTGTTCAGAATGCCATGAGAAGTTATTCACCCGTTTAGAAAACATTTTCCAACAACACAGGTTAGAAAGTGGGTCTCTAACGGCCGCACTGCTCAGAGGGGTCTGAGTTCCCAGGTGGCATCGCCGTGCTGATGTGCACAGCCAGGCAATCCCAGTTCTGCAGGGAGGTGTCTGCCTCCCTCGGTCTTCTAGAATCTCTTTGATATACATGATCTCAACTTCCCTTCTTTATAATCTTCCCAGTACAGCCAGAGCACTAAATATTTTCTGGAAATGATGAATTGGGTATTTATCCACAAATTCCATTTAAGGATAGTAGAGGCAGTGATAAAGACATTTTAAAAAGAGAGCAGTTAGCCAGGGCTGTGAAATTATCCCTAAAGTATCACCCAGGTGCCAGCTTTGGTGGGGTGACCAATGGTGGCTGTTTTGGAGCTCAGGCAGGCTCAGCTTCCTGGAGTGACTGGACCTGATGCAGCCCAGAATGATGTAATTGCAGGGAGCTCCCTTCAGAGCAAGGGGACTTCTTTGCTTTTGTTATTTTTTCCTGCCTCAAGGTGCTGGCTTCACAGTGGCTGCTAACTGGAACTTTAGATGACAGGTTGATCACCATGGAGGCTCCTGGACTTCCGTTGGCCCTGTTTGCTGGCACGGGGGAGCTAAGGGTAAGGACACATGGATAAAGGAACAGCTCCTCTGAGCCTAGTTACCTGTGCCAGGCAGCTGCTAACAGCATGACAAGCCAGGTCGCCTGGAGGCACAGGCTGGGACAGATCCCTGGGGACTGGGTCGTCACGGCGACGTCACTGGGTGGGAGCATCAGCTGGGCAGGCCACTTGCCTCCCTGGACACTTGTGTTTGTGTTTCAGCTTCACTCCAAGCCTGGAGCCGCCCTCAGTCCCACCTTGGGGCCTCGGGTTTAATTAGTGGCACAACACGTAAATGAGGTCTGGCTCCCCAGTGACAGCTACCCTCCCCTGGCACAGCCACTGAGCAGGCGGATCCTGCACCACCCCACACCCCTCCCTTGTCCCTGGCCCAGGTTACTTTCCCTGGGTGTGTCATTCTGGGTGATATGGCAAGTCTACCAAGACAGGCCTCCTTGGTATCGGACCATGTCTCTCCGAGGGTGGCCCTGCCTGTCAGCACCCACTGTTCACAAACCTCCTCAGTTATGCCCTCTTCCTTCCACCCATCATGTCCCTTGGGCTTCAGCTAAGGGGCCCAAAATACAATCCATGCCCCTTGTCTGACCCCCTCTCTCACCTGTCTCAGCTTGCTCCAGGCATCGCCGCCTGTCTGCGGGCAGATTTCCAGGCCACCCCCAGGGCTTGCAGGAGCCCTATTTCTGGAGCTAAAGCCCTGGAACCAGTACCGTGATATAAGTTCCCTAAGCATCTCTATGTGTCTGGGAGCCTCTGGCTACAGAACAATGTCCTGAAGCCTGCATGACACCTGTGACCTTCACAGTCAGACTGTGGTCCACCTATCCAGCCTCTCTTCTCAATCGGACTCCTCCTCCCTTCGCCAGTGCTCCACACTTCATGAGCCCTGCAGTTTCCTCCTCCCTCTGCACCTGCTCTTCCTTCTGTCTGGAAGAACTCTCCCTCTTCTCCCTCTTGTAGACTCTTAACATCTTTAGGACAAGGTCAGACGGCACACTCTCTGGCAGCCTCTCCTGAGTATCTGTTCCCCAGCACAATGTCATAGCGTGATTGTATTCTCCCACCTTGCTCTGCCTTCTTCCTTTAACCCTAAAGAGCACCGCCCCCTCCTGTGCTGGCCCCTGGAGGGCAGGGGAAGGTATCCTATTTATCTTTAAAATCTAGCAACAAACGCCATTCCTGGGACGCAGTGGGTGCTTGGTAAATATTCATGTAAGTTTAAGTGGTCTCTAGGACCCTAATTTCCCATCTCTTCTTAATTGGGGTTCTGCCTTCGGTTGCCAGGCTTCATTTAAAGCTTGGTCATTAAAAAGCAGTTCCTTTGTTTTCTCAGTGAGGCTCATATTTAGCCAAAGAGATTTATTCCTCCAATAAACGCCACTCTCCAGGCAGCCACATTCATCTGCTTCCCCTACTGAGAAATGAAAGAGAAGCCCAGGATGCACCCAGAACCCCTGTGTGAGTCGATGCAGAAAAAGGGGCCAGAGAAACTCATTTAAGTCTCACTGCCAGCTGGTGATCAAGGTTGCTTCCCTGGCATTTGTCTCCTGTGTTTGTTTGTAGGGTTAAATGAGATGCTTGGTGGCGTGGGGGGGGGGGGGCATCTCAGAAAGAACTCTCTTTTTTGTTCAATTGACAGCTTTAATTTTCAATATGAAAAAAGGCAATCTCAGATTTGTGTTCTAAGATAGTGGCTCACCTGTCAAGGATGTAGAGATGACAGGAATGGTTGTTAGCGAACTCATAATTCCCCAAAGGCCAAGTTGGTCAACAGGCTCCATGCTGCAGAAATTCGTGCTAGAGATAATTCCCAGTTCCTGCTGCCCTAAGACTGCTGAAAAACTCTACCTGAAGAGGGGGTAAGGTTGAAGCCCACCTGATATTTTTTAGGGCATCTATCTCTTCATTTCTGTTTTTCCTGACAGAATTTCATGTTTTTTTAAATTTTATTTTGAAAGTAGTAAAAATACAATAGCACAAGACAGAACAAAGCCAATCAAGACAATGCAGTGAATTAGTACAGGACTTCACAGTAGGATACTGGGATAGTAGTAATAGGTACTATGGTATATCTCTTTAACTTCACAATAGTGGTCCAGTCAATTAAGTATAGCAAAATCAAACCAAAAATAGAATATTATAAAACCAGTTGAGAATACTGAATAGAGCAAAAGAAACATAACAAAATAGTGAAAACCTTTGCCTTCAAACAGAAGACAGAAGGAAATCCCCCATATTTGCTCTACTGCATATGGTCATCCTCCCAAGAGATGTTGAGACATCTATCCCCAGTAGCTATGGGGGCGGGGGGAAGGGTGCTGGATTTTCAGCCTGCGTGGCAGTAGGCCACAGGTAATGGTTCTCCTCCAGGCCCACACTGCAGGTGCTTACCAAGAGGTGGGTGAATAAGCTGCCTGAGTCCCACCATGGCTGGATCTCAGGAGTTCTGGTTCTTCTCCTGGCCCATGCTCAGACTTTCATGTTTCTAAGGATTCCTGCTGTGACACTATTCATGTTTCTAAGGATTCCTGCTGTGACACTATTTTCAGATGTAAACCCACTGACCTAGGGAAGAGGTCTTCCTATTCTCTGCCAATTGATCTCTATAAGGATTCAGGGGCCCTGGGAGAGGGAAGTATAGTGTATTGCTCAGTTTTCCATTGCTGGAACAAACTACCTGATCCCTGCAACTTAAGGAAGGAAGGTTTATTTTGATTCACAGTTTCAAAGGATTCAATCCACGGTTGGCTGACTCCAGCACAGAAACATCATGATGGGACGGTGAACTGAGGAAAGCTACTCAGACTATGGCATCAGGAAAAGGCCAAACGGGAAGGAGGCAAGGACCAAATATAGTCCTTGGGTCAGAAGTCTTCATTGATCTCCTGGGTGTCTCTCAAGCTGCAAGCTGGCAATCAAACTGAGCCATCACAAATGGCAAACACTGAGTAGGGTAATAGTATGCTGAGCTAGATACAAACAGTCTTGCTCCTAAAATTCTGAAACTTCCAAATGGGAAACAAACTTTGGAGATCACCTTGTCCAACTCTTCCATTCCATGTTTGAATTCTCTTTGTGATATCCTCAGCAGCTGATGACTATGTAGCCCTTACATGATCACTTCTAGTGCAAGAAAACTGATTGTCTTCCTGGACAGCTCATTCTGTTTTTATATTGCTCTGTTATCCAGCTTTTTCATATGTTAAGGTGACATCTACTTCTGTGTCTTTTAGGGGTGGTCATGCTGGTTATTTAATGCTGATTATTTAATGTATGAAAAGTCTTCAAAGCTTTGAAGTTTTACCATTGTCTAGGTTAATTATCCCTGGATCTATATACTACCTCTGTGGGTGATGGAAACCCACATTATTTTCAGATGTAACAAAGATCTATTTGAAGAGAGCTCCCAGTGGCATAGCTCACATATCTCTCTCTGCATGAGGACTGTCATACACAGCCATCATACAAAATGGTGAGTGCTCCTACCTTAGGACATGGCACAGTGTAGGGCACATTAAGGTAGTTAAGTATTTCTTAAGTAGATACAAAATGGGTGGGTGAGCTGGTTGGGTGCATGGTTGAATATGTAGGATGAACGAATGATTTAGTAAGTGGAGGAAGCCAATTTGGAAATGTGTAGATCAGTTAAGCCGTATCTATGAAACCTCTTCCTTATTCATACTGCACTGGGCAGAAGTGCTCCAGAGAGAATGAGGTGTTTACCAAGATGCACAGTGGTAACTTTTATCCAAATATTGGATGCAATCTGACGCAAACCTGTGAAAAGTTTTCTTCCTCTTTGGAGCTAATATCTGATGACATCCACAGTGTAGCAATTCACCAGCAGCCTCAGAAATTAGGATTGAAAGAAGTCAGAGCTAGCGGATATATTAGGTATATTAGCACTCAGTAGGTCATGCCCTCTATTTTACAGTGAGTGAGACGCTGGAGATGGAAGTGATTTACCCAAAGTCATACAGAATATTAGTGCCAGAGTCAGTTCTGTGGTCCTGCCTCTCTACTTCTGGTCTACACCTCTTTCCAGTATGCATTTGCTACTCAGACATTATTTTAGCTTAATCTAAATCTCCCGCGCATGTGCTTCAAAATGTCTGTTCTGCATTGACCTTGTGGTCCTGAATTTGAATGCCACAGACAACATCCACTCTTTCACTCACTCAGTTTCTACCAGCCACTCTCAGGACCTATCTCTCATGGACCAGGCTCTATGCCAGGCTTTGGGGGACAAACGAGACATAGCTCCTTTCATGGAAGAATCTAACTGGGGAGAAAATCCATACTAAACAACAAGCAATGGGCTCAGCCTATAAAAGGAACATGGGTGCCCAGAGGAAGGAATAGCTATCTCAGAGGACTCAGAAAAAGCCTTCCAGCCTCAATAAAAATTCAGTTTTCTTAGTTTCTTTTTGTTGTTGTAACAGAACACCATAGGTGCTTGATAGTGAGCTGAAATCTATTTGGCTGTGGTTCTGGAGGTTGGGAAGTTCAAGATCAAGATCAAGGGGCTGCCTTGGGTGAGGGTCTTTTGCTGTATCATGCTATGATAGATGGTATCACATAGAGGAGGCGTAGGAAGGGGTCAAACTCACACTTTTCTCAGGAACCCAGTCCTGCCATAATAGTATTAATGTATTAGTAAGAGCGTAGTAGCGGTCTTAAAGGATTGATAGGAATTTGTGAGTAGGGCAGGCATTTGAAGCAGAGAAAAGCTATTTGCTAAGACAACAAGCTTTACACAGTATCCATCCAAGGTCCAGAGCCGGGTATGAGATGTTACTACGTATATGAACCAGGCCCACAACTGTAAAAGTCTCCCTGAAGGCCCACCAAGAAGTGCTGTGACACAAGTTAGCCATTCCATGATTGTCTGTTCTTATGTCCTGGTGAAATTCTAGACAACAAGAGCCTGGAAGTGAATCCATTTCAGAACAAATTCTTTCACAAACCTCATTAAAACTTAGTAGTTAGCAAGCTACCTGTTTCATAACTGGTCATAGGATGCACAATATTTTGTAGAAATGATTTAGATATTTTTTTGCCTTTCATTTTGACCATTAGTATGGAGCATAAACAATTCTCCATGTGTGTATATTATAAACAACTTTGAAGCTGTTCTTTGAAGTTAGTCTCCCTGGATTTTAATGTGAAGTTCACAACAACCTCTGCGGAAAGCACTGTGGAGAAGAAGACGTCATGTGATCTAAATTTAAAGATGGAACAGATAAGATCTGTGATCAATTTTCAGAAACTGTTGTGCACTTGGGTTGCAGAAACATTAAGGGGAAGCTTGTAAGCTACCTAACAGAACACTTAAAGATCCAATAAATAATAAATACAATGCCACTGTCAGAAATCTTGATGGAGGTCGGAGGGAGCCAGAGAAGTAATTTGTGCAATAAATCCTGTGAATTCCTATTGCTTTTTTCCCCTTCAGACAGGCTAAAAATAGAAGCCTCAAATAAACATACATCAGAGGTAGAAAAAAAGAAAATGGGGATTTAGAAGGGATTGCTGCTTGATGGTCTAAGTCGACAGTATGGAAATGTGAATCATGATTTCAAGCACAGAGGCACCAGCACATTTCCTCAGGAGCCATATGGGATTGGAGGAAACTTCTAGATGGGTAGTTGGGGAAAATATTGCAGTGCCTTTTGGAAACAAATCACAGTGGACAAAGTGAAGACCCAGGGAATTACAAACATAGTTGCTACTTGGCTAATGTTTTCTGGGCATCCCTTGATCTGAATTCTCAATTGTTAATGACCCCAACCCAGGCCACCTCAGTTCTGATGTGTGAAGCATCTGCCTTCCCCTCCCATCACCAATGAAATCCACCAATGACCTCTGTGTTGATGAGGTCAAGGGACACTTGTCTTGTCTTCTCCCCTGCTGCATGTGGCACTGTCTCTGACCCTTCCTTTCTTAGAATTGACCTCTTAGCTTTCAACACACACCTAACATATTTCCTCCTACTTCTTATCCACGTGTTTCGAGGATCTTCTTCCTTACGTGTGCTTACATACTGATGTTTCCCGAGGGCTAACCCTTCACTCTTATTCACACAGCCTGCACCTTTGAGAATTTTACATTTCTGTCTCTGCTGAACATATATCTTAGCTCAGTGTCTTCAAATTCACTCTGTGTGCTGTTCAGTATGGGTGCTACTGTCCTGCGTGGTTACTGAAATTCAAATTCTTAAAATAAAATTGAGTGAATCATTCATTTCTCCATTCACCTAAACCACACTGCAAGGGCTTGAAGGTTGCTTAGGAGTATGATGTCAGGCACACAGCTAGAGAATATTTCTACCATCATCAAAAGTTCTGTTAGGGAGCACTGTGCTAGTTTTTGCTACCTGAGTATTCCACAAGTACCTTGTTATAGTCTATATCTTGATGCCCCCCAAGACTCTCAAGCACTCAGAGATGGGGCTTTTTGGAGGACGATTGGATTATGAGTATTTACTGATGACTTGCTTTGGGGAGGTGGGGTCTGGTCAGAAGATGTAGGGTATCGTGGCCTGGAAGATTATTGTCTTCTTCCTCAGCTCCTCTCCTGACTTGCTTCCTCTTTGCTCTGCCATGAGTGAGCAGCATTCTTCTGCCATACTTTGTGCCACACTGTCCTGCCTGGAATGAAACCTTTACCAGCTCTGAGCCACAATGAACTTTTTCTCTTTTAAGCTATGGGTGTTGAGTACTGGGGCTCAAAGGAAGAGACTGTAACTAATACACACCTCAAACTCATTATGTCTCAAATATATTATCAGCAGGATGTTAGTTTGTGTGGCAAAGGGTGCCAAAGAGAAATAAAGGAGTCAGAGAGCAGTAGTTGCAATGATAAATAATATATAACCCAAATCACACAGGCTTAAACAATGAAGGGAATTTTTCAAGCTATGTAACTAAATGGTTCATGATTTTTGCAAAAGCCTTGTGCAATACCTAGGCAGTGTTATCAAGGGCCATCTCTCCATTCAACCATCCATCCTCAATGCTGTCTTTATCTAAAAGCCAGCCCTACTTGTGGGTATAGATTGACTCCCAGCAGCTCCCAAAGCAACAGCCTTCTTCAGTCCTGCTCAGAGAGGGGTGGAGGATCTCGGTCTCAGCATTTCCTAGGAAAGTCTTGAGATCCACTCTGGTTGGGTCAGCCCAGACCGCATGCCACACCTGACCTAAACTCTGGCTCTGGGGCCATGGGAATCATCATGTGATATGGCCCCATGTCCAGCCCTGGAGTTTATATCAACTAGGATAAGATTTTCCTGATTCACAAGGATCTTCAGGCAGAAATTGGGAGCATTTGAGGAGAATGAAGAGGAATATTTTGAGGATGATCCAAAGATGCATAATAGAGAGGGAAGGTATGGGCTTACGGGGAAATCAAAAACTGGAGTTTACACTGAATCTTCACTCTTTTCATATTTTTAGGATTTAGGCACTTTGGGCCAACCTGAAGAAAGCCAATCAGCAGCTATTGCAGGACCGTGTTCCTGTTTTGTAACATATTCCCATTCAGTAAAGGACCTGGCTCCTTTCACCTTGTATTCTCCTAGAGGAGGATTTTGCTTCTCAGCTGTAGAGATGACGGCTACCCAGGGTGTCCGGAGAACCAGAAAATTGGGCACATCTTTCAAAACTCAAGGTAGAACAGGTGGAGATCACATGTATTGAACATTTACTTCAATATGTCTTTTCTCAAAATAGGGAGAGAAAACAAATCAAAGGAGGGAATGAAAACAGGAGGAGAAAACACAAGTGGACACAGTATTACAGTATCTGCAGCTCACATTGGTGACAAGTAAAGCCACTTTGATAATAGCACAAGAAATTATTATACATACCAAAATCAGAATAGAGAGATTTCCTGTCATTTTTATACTGCTTTATTTAATGTTTGCCACTAATCCATATTAACTGTAACAAAAGCACCATATTCCTAAAAGTTCAGGGAAAAATTCACTTTGGTTTGTGGGGCAGAGGTTGGCAAAGCCTTGCCTTTGTGAGTCAAGACAAGTATTCAAATGAACCAAAGTTGTTTTTTTTCACAATAGCATGTAATGAGCATCTTAAACATGATGTTTAGAGTGGCCTTGCAAACTCTATGGACGACGGTTACTCTATTCAGGGAGCCTTACCAACTGCATTTAGCTTTAAGTAGATTGTCACCCCTGGAGAGTCTGCAACAGAGGGCCTCCAATTTTCTCATAAGTAATGTAGTGCTGAGAAAATGGGCTGGAGGGTATTAAAATTCTCTTCTTGTACAAATACAGAAAAATATTTTTCTTTGAAGTTGCTTAAGATCATTTATTTCAAAGCCAAAGCAGCTGAAATATGTACACGGTAGGAAGCCTTCCTGACAATCATTTATGAAACTCTGAGAAGTAGTAAAAAAGGGGGTGACCATTGTCATGGGTAAAACTGGGCTCCTTAAAAAGGTAGATTGAAGTCCAACCCTCAGACCTGGGAATGTGACCTTGTTTGGAAGTAAGATCTTTTTGTTTGTTTCCCGAGGCAGGCACTCTGTAATTCAGGCTGGGCTTGAACTCACTCTGTATCCCAGGATGGCTTTGAACTTACAGCAATTCTCCTGTCTCGGACTCCTGAGTGCTGGGGTTACAGGTGTGCGCAACATGCCTAGCTGGAAATAAAGTCTTCGCAAATGAAATCAACATGAAGTCACACCAGATTGGAGTGGGCCCCCATCCAATGTCTGGCATCTTTATAAGAAGAGATCACTTGTCTACAAAGACCTAGATACAGAGAATAGGATGGCATGCAGTGACATGGGTAGAGATTGGAGTGGGGCAGCTGCCAGCTCAGGGACACCAGGGATTGCCATAGCCCAGAAGCTAAGAGGCAGGCGGGGTTCTCAAGACCCTTCTGATAGAGTGTGCCCTGCTGTCACCTTGATCTTGGCCTTGCAGCCTCCAGAACTGTAGGAGAACAAAGTTTTATTGTTTTAAGCCACCCAGTTTGTGGTCACTTGTGGCAGCTCTAGGAAAGTAAAGTAGCCACTAAGGGGGTGAAGGTTTCTCAGATAAACCACGGTCTACCCTTTCCTTCCCGGCTCTTTAGAGAAATACAGCTTCTAAGTGAGCTCACAAACATTTCACTGTTACGCTAAAGCCACTGTGGTGGATTGGCAACTTGTGGTGCCCAGTTAAACTGGATCAGTGTGGTGCTGGGTGTGGGGGCCATCTGGAGACTCTTGCCAACAACATAAAAAGGAGGCCTGGGGAGAAAGAAGGGGTGCTGTTGGCTCTCCTGTTGCAGTTGGGTCTCCTGGGGGAGCTTGTTGAGCTTCTTTCCTGCTATGAACTTGGATGTTCTCATCATCAGAGGAGCTCGGGTCCTTGCTGGCACTGAGAACGGCTGCGGTTCACTTTGGAGGAGCTCTGGTCCTTACTTTGAGCATCACTCCTGACTCCAGAGGATGTGTGCTGTTCAGTCTCCTGGAGAAGCTGGTGACACCAGCTTCCTGATACAAACTCAGCTGTTCTCATTGTCAGAGGAGCGTGGGACCTCACTGTCACTGAGGATGTCACTGAGGTACTTTTCGGGAGAGGTCTGGCTCTTATTCTGAGCATTGCTTCCTGGCTCCAGTGCAGAACCCTCAACCTACTGGCATAGATCCTTTACCCTGCTGGCACAGACTTTCTGGCTTCCACCTTTGGGGCTTCCCAGCACAGATCCATGAAACAGATTTGCATGAGGAATTGTCATGGGCTCTAGGTCTTCAGCTGGACTCATGCAGGACATTGCCATGAGATTCAGGTCCCCAGCTAGATATTTGGAGGCTTTAGTGTGTGGACGGATTTTCTGCACTTTTTGTATTTGATTTTTTGGGTGACTGTTACAAAATAAGACTATAAATTATGTGTTCTGTATTAAAGTGTTTTCCTTGCAAACCCCTACTATACCTTCTAGAGTCAGTGTCATTGTTTTTGTAACCCAATCTGTAAGAACCCCCAACTTTCTGAACTGAATCCCACCAACCACACAACACAACTAGTTAGAAAAGAAGAGGCCCAGACAGGGAAACAATGGGCATCTGGTTTTCTGGATATGAATGGACTCCTGAGCCCATTTGTGGTCTGGAGGAAGGGCATTGACTACAAAACCCACTTCTGCCCTTTACTTGAAGAAAGCCTTGAAGAAGACATTTAAGCTCTATGAGCCTCAGGATTTGCCTGTAAAATGGGTCTATAATTTCTGTCCTGCCAATTTCTTAGGGTTACTTGGAGATCACATGCAAGAGACTGAGAGCAAGCTAGTTTTACATGGACACTGCGTATGAACATAAGGTGTTGATTTTACCAGTATGGTCACAAAACCTAGTCGGTTAGTGATGGAGGGAAAGGGTACTAGGACTGAATATCAGAACCAGGGCGCCTCTGACACCCAACACATGGCCTTCATTTCTGCCTTCTGATGGGTACCCCAACCAGCCCTGCCAATTTTCCCCCCTAAATTATTTTATAATTGTAGAAATGTCTGTGTTTCCTTCTCCTTACTCAAATCTTTTCTCCTTCTCTCTACCTTTCTCTTCCCTCCTCTTTCCCTCCCTCTCAAGCCCCATCTTCCCTTTGAAAAGTTTCCAGGAGAATGAATTCAGTGCTCCTAGTGTCTTGGGCATAAAGAACTCACTATGCACTTGAACAGAAATTATTTCCTTTGAAGAATCTCAACTTTAATCTCCTCCAAGGCAGGTTTTTGTGGTGTTAGAACAAAATGACACAATGCTCTTCAAACTAAAAGCTTTTTTAAAGTAGCATTGAGAGAAGCTTGCAACTTCGTTATAATTGGAGGCTTGCTTAATTGGATGGGTGAGTGTTTAAGTAGTATTTGGTGATTAGGACTAATCAAATACTCAAGCATAATCGATTCATGTTTTTGGAGGAAGGCAATTACTATCTCTGACATTATTGTGGCTGAAAAAATTATATCCTGGCTGGACTGAAGCATTGTTCTATATAATGCATGTCGCAATAAGGTTGGAATCAACTGTCCACCGAGCCACCAGCGTCATGGCAGATTTGGTCACAGGTGATCGACCTGGAAAGAATCTTTTTCATTTGAGAGGCTTCAGGAGGTAAGGAGAAGCTTGAGTGTTTCCAGGGGACTTGTGCTAAGGCTGGTGATGGGTACGGGACAGAGACTACTGGGTTAGACTGGGTGTGATCTCTCCCCAGAGTCAGTAACCATCACCCAACTCAATAGCACCAGCCCCACCCCCAGCCCTTCCCAGCTTTGGAAAAGTGTGAGAGTCACTGAATTCTCTCAGGGAATTGAGGAGAACAATTCTCGCTCATCCCTGTCTCACCCACACAAGGAAATTGCTGTAAACCATCTCAAAGGCAAAAATAAGGCATTGACCCGATAGAGACAGGAGGGACTATTCTCCATGCAGTCAGTGATGACAGAGAAACTGGAATGCGGCTGGAGGAGTCCTCTGTAGTCTTACTGCTCTAATCTGAACTCTCCATGGACCCCAGCCCTGTCCTTTCAGGAGCAGCCCGTCATTCCCACTACTGTGGGGTGGGTGTGGTTTGAAAGTGTCCTCTGAGAGTTCCTGTACTGGAAGCCTGGTCCTCTGCATATTGATGTCAAAAAGTGGTGAAACCTTGATGGGGTGGGGCCCAGGGAGGTTATTACTGCTCCTCCCTGTGCTCTGGCTTCTTGTCTTGCCATGTGAACTTTTCCCTTCTTAGGTATCCCATCCTGATGCCACTGGCCAGAAAGTGACACAGCCAGAGGGCTCTCAGCAAAGCTGGTGCCATGCTATTTGGATCTGTCTCGAAAGCTATGAACTAACCAACTCTTTTTTCTTTATAAAGTTCCAACTCTCATGCATTTTGTTACAGTAATGGAAAATGGATGACTGCATTATCCAAATAAGACTTCTGGACCTCCCATCAGGGGCCTTCCTGATTGAGTTTTTAATTTTTTTAGTTAGTTTTAGCTTTTTGAGACAGGGTCTTGATACACAGTTCATGCTGCCCTTAACTTTGTTTGTACGCTTCCTACTTCAACCTCCTGAATGCTGTGATTATAGGCATACACCACCATACCGGGCTTTCTCCCTTATTGATTTTGAACCTACTTTAGAGAGGATGTTGTGCCCTGAATGTCTCCCTCTGTAAACTTGGTTTGCCTGTGCTTGTTTGTCAGCAGCTCCTGAAGATGCCCAGGTCTTGTTTCCTGAAGACAAAGCCTCAGAGGACCAGGTGAGGGGTGGATAGTCCCCTCCTCTAGCATTCCTAGCACTCTCTCCATTTGTGCTCACGAGCACAAATTTTACTTGCTGTCCACACCCCACTGCTGCCTCCTGAGTGGCCATTTCTCAGGGATGGTGGAGATCACTCTTTTGCATTTCTGCTTTTAACTGAAAGGTCAGAATAAAACAAGCCCTCTCCCCAGAGCGTATAATTTACTCTTGTCTAATCGCTGTTCATTTCCGAGAGCTGAGGACATGCAAGGGCCTGGGTTCTGCCTTGGAAAGGAGAAATCCTTAGATCCCAGAGCATCTGGAGATCCCTGATCTGGGGTTTTGACACAACTGTCTTCTGCAGGACTGGGACGACTATATCCTCGGGGGTGCTGTCCACTGAGAGGCCCCTCATTCCCTTCATCTGCACCCTGTTCTGCAGAGTTGGCACGGGGAGCAACAGTGGGACCCGGTGGGCCAGGAGAATTTGGGAACAATCAGGCATTTTCACTCCAGCCAATGCGTGCACTCACCTGTAGCCCTCGGTGCCTAGCTCCAGCAGAAAGGAAAGCCTTCCCTGCCCCTAGCAGCTCTGGGCATGTGATGCCTCCAGAGCACGTGAAGAGCATCCTTGGCCAACGCTTTGCCCATCCAGTTCTACCTGGAGGGTTTATCGGGAAACTTGGAAAATCAGAAGCAGCTGTGTTGGTCACACTGGGACCTGCTCAGGAGAGCAAGAACTGAACCCAGACCTAAGGATCCCGGAGATACAAGGTTTCCATGAGCTCCTCAGTCCAGCATCTATCCGATTCTTCTAGATTCTCAAGACAGGAGTTTGGGAGGCATCTCAACTCCTCCCTCTTCTCCTTCTGCCCCAGATCTTCTCTCTGGGACCAGCCACTCTGCTTCACTCTACCTTTTCAGTGTTGTCTGAGTCTGTGCCCAGATGTCTAGTCTGAGTGTCACCCTGTCCATGCCCACTGCCCTTAATTTGATTTGTACCCTATAATTTGCCCTTCTCCAACCTATTCTTCCACATTGGCTGTAGAATGGGTTTTTACTCACCTCTGCAGAACCCCTGAGCCTCTGTTTCTTCCAAACTCCTTATACCCAGGGCCCTGTAGGACCTGGCCACAGGGGCTCCTCCAGGGGGACCTGCTGCCATCACCCCCTCACAGTCCTTTCTGTCATCCTACTAAGCTTCCTTAACTCAGACGTCTGCCCTATTTTCTCTGCTTAACCTTTCTGAAATCCAGATGGGTGTGAAAATTGACGTATACACTTAGTTACCTGCTCTTTGAAGAGCCATTGGGAAGTCAATACAATTAATAACAACTTGGATCAGAGGAACCAGCATGACAGTGGCTGGAGTGACAATCAGTTTGCAAGGGAAGCAGGACGAAAGGGAGAGAGATTTGCTCTGCTCTTTACTTTATCTGATGGAGCCCAGGGAGAGAATGGGAAAGATCAAAGCTGTGTTTGACCAGCATCTGTCCAGAAATCCTGTGAAAAGTGGATTGGAAAACAAACAGGATGGAAGGAAGATGGGAGTGGGAACCAGACTTTAGAAGCAGAAATCCCTAGAAGACACCTTGTACTTTTATATGAAGTAGTGTCCTAGTTATGCACAGTGGGTACACGGCAGAAGTGGGGAAGTTTTTCTGCCAAGGATAAATGTTTGAGGCTTATCGTCCATTTCTGTCTGTCACATAGCACCATATACTTCTGCTGATGTGGTGGTTCAAAAGCAGCCAATTTATAAATGAATGGCTGTGTTCCAATAAAACTTTATAAAAATAGGCAGTGGGCCAGATTATAGGTCATGGTTTGCTGGTACCCAGCATGTTCTTAATCAGAATTCTGTATTAGCTGTAGTACAAATACAGAGAGTATCAGAATCCTCAGCGGAAAGTTGGACGGTATGAACACAATCCGGAAACCAATAGGGGGTCCTGAGGCTCCCTGCACCCCACCCCAGGAGGAACCCATCACCATCCCCAGACCTACAGGGGCTGCGTCTGTTTGTGGAGCTGGGGGTGTGAGCTGTATCCTTGGGAGTGGAGCCAGCTTATAGAAGCTGTGGCTGCAGGTACATGGCCGCCTTCAAGGTGGCACCTAAACCAGAAAGGAAGAGAAATGTTAGTTTTTCCCAGAGTTGAAATCTTCACTCCCATTTTGTTTGAGGTCCATCCTCTCCACCCCAAGCCCTTCTGTACCTAAACAAATGAATGTCTTGAAGATATTCCCCAAAGGCTATTCCATAACCCTACTTAATAACTGAGTACAATGCCCAGTCCTTTCCATCTAACTAGCATTGTCCCCAACCAAAATCTCATATGTAACTGGTTTTTAAGTCCTCTTGTTGCAACATTCACAGGTGCAAAGCACAGCATAGGTACTGTGGGTTTTTGAAAGTAATTAAGACTCAAGGAACTAAAAATCTGAATGCAGAGGAAGGAAGGTAAAACTTTGGTCCACGGGGAAGCTTTGCAGAAGAAGGTAAAACTTTGGTCCACGGGGAAGCTTTGCAGAGGAGTGACAACAGAACCATTGGTTGAAGGATGCAGTAGGGTTCTTGCAGACAGAGGAAATAGTGTGAGCTGGGGCTTGGGGCTGAAAGGGGTGTGCTTTGGAAGAGCCTTGACTGGGGGGAAGCTGGAGCAGGAGCTGGCTGGATTGAACATAGCGGTGGGCACTGGCTGGGTTGAGATTAGCTGGTAGTGCCGGAGTGTTAGGGCATTAAATACCCTGCCAAGAATGTTCAGTGTGATTCTGGAGGCACATGGCCTTCATCAGAGACAAATAATAACCAAGCCCACACCTTGAATGCTAAACTTTTCATAGAAGATTGAAAAGAATTTCCAACCTCTTGCTTTGTCTCCTCTGACAAAGCTTCACCTATGTCTCAGAGACAGACCTTGTCCTCACGGCACCCTGTTCTGTTCCAACTGCTTTTTGGAGTAAAACTATTTCTTCCAAACAGTTAAAGGTGAATTTCAGAACTCATTTACCTATTTCTACTTATTGGTAGGAAGATTCGCCTGATGAACAGCAGGAAGATGAAGTTGTCTTCTCCTTGGAGAAATTATGTGTGCCCCTGACATTTGGAGATCACTCCAAGTTCACGCTTTGTGAGAAAAAGACACAAATTGCCTGCTGAAATGGAGCTAATGTACCCATCCACAGGTGACCTTGCTTTCGTCTGGGTGCATTCATTATTAGCTGGAACGCTCCTGTGATGTGGCCTCAGGAAAGGCAGAGGGGAGTTGTGGTTCAAGGTCACTATTAGGGCATTTGTCTTGTCACTTATTAAATAGTTATTAACAACTGATCGAGTGCCCAGCAACAGACAAGATGGGGGCCGTATACTCAGTGCACTGGAGAATACAAATCCTGCCCCCCTGGAGTATACGCTCAATGGACCAGAGACTCCATCTGTCGGATTTACTGCTCGATTGCCAGGCTTTTTAAAAACAGTATCCAGTGTGTAGTAAGGGATTTGATTGCTATTTACTACACGAAGGAATAAATGAATGAAAACTGCTCTGTTTTAATGGAAAGAATATCAGGCATCTGGGCTTGAGTCCTAGATCCTGATTAGAAGCGAGCCTGTGTCCTTATCTCTACACACAACTGGCTTAACCTAGTCAAATGTAAAGGTTTGATCCTAATAGTGCTGACCACATGCAGTTTCATATCACAGCCTCGTATATCTTTACCTTCCTGAGTGAGAGAAACCTACCTAGGGAAAGGTTATAAATATCATAGTCTCCAAAATATCACCATATACTCGAGGGGTTTCAGGTAATGCCATTACTATAAACAGGGCCAACTGAGAATCCAGTATGACAGAGACACTAATATACAGAATAAGTAAACTGTTTTCTTATTGGTCTGCCTTGTGTGACTTTCAAGAGGCACAGCAGGGACAGAAACCCCTATTTCTCTCTCTGAGACAGCATACAGCACCAGTTGATGGAACGTTCTCCAGCCCCCTAGTTATATAATCAGCAGAATGATCAGCAGAGTTGGCTGGCCACCCCCCATTGCCCTTTGCTTTTTGGTCAAGTGAGCCCTCACAATGGCCAGCAAACCTGCTCTTCCTGGGCAGTTGTAGCACCTCAGACAATAGGTCCACTGCCAACTGTCAGTCCTGCATTTATCTGCCTGACAATGGCTCAGTTCTGCACTGTAGCATTATCCAAAGCCCACTTTGAAACACATACCAGTGCCCTCCCACCCCCATCCCTGCTGGGAACTTTGAAAGGGATCTCAGCACAGCCAAGCTGTGCTGTAACAACAAGGGGATTTTCCTGAGCAGGAGCCGGGGCCAGCAGGATCCCCATCACCATGCTCACATGTCAGGGGAACTTGCAGGCGGTGGCTGAGCACGCATGCACAGCCTGCCTTGGCTCCATGGTTCCAGCTAATGTGGTGTCTGCCCACCTTGGTCACAAATATAGGCCAAGACGGTAGTTGGAACCGAGATGGTTTACAGTGTCCTGTTTAGATAAAAATACCATCTTTCTCCCCCTGACAGTTTTCTTTTCTGCATGAAATGAAATAATTTCCACTCTTGGAAATTATTGGAGGTGCTGGGTCCCTAAAACTTCCCAGTGAATAACAGAAGTATGGCAGTGCTTGGCATCGTTACCATGGTCAGGTCTTCATCGGTCATCATCGTCAACGACAGCGTGCTTTTGACTAGCATTTACAGGGCAAGGGGAAGTTGCCATTTTGTCATTTGATATACTGAGTACTAAGTACTGAGGCATACAAGGCAGCGACTCCCATATTTACTGAAACTGAGGGAAACTGAGGCTCAGAGGGGTTAAGTGACTCGCATAGGGTTTGCAAACATACTTTAGAGCCAAGGTCTCAAGCCTCATGGGCCTGAGTCATCTCTCGGACAGTGCCTGAGCAGGCGGCCACCTGCCTTCTGCTTGCATGTCTCCAGCAGTGATGTGCTTGCTTCTTCTCAAGGCAACTGCTCCCTTCCACTGCTGGTTGAACCTGATGTGAATTCCCCTCCGCCCGAAGGAGCCCACGCCTGCCTCCCTGTGTTTTAGGTCCAGGGCTCGTAACCCTTCTTCCTTGGCTATCGTGTTGTCAAGTTCTCTCTAGCAATCTGTTACACATGTCGGGATAGCTCCCAGGCCTTGCACACAGACATCTTCTTCTCCAAGCCAAATAATTCCCCCAGCCATCATTGTCTTCTTCATTTAGAAATGTTTTAAATTGCTAGTATTCCTCTTAAAATGGCACCACCAATTTAACATGATAGTCTATCTGTGGTTTAAGGAACAGAATAGAATTGTTACTACCTTTCCTTTGAATTAGAGTCCTGTGTGTCTACAAATGCCACCAGAGCCTGCATAAATTATTTGATCTAGCTTCCACCCCATATAATAGCATATGGATAAGACAAGATTTGATAAGATGAAATAAAAAAATCATATAACTTTCAGTGAAAAAGTAGCCCTGGGGACATTATGATGGTACCCTGGCAGTGCCAAGTATGCTAAAAAGGGCAGAGCCAGACACTAAAGTCTTGGTCAACCCCTCATGCCACATGCCAGCTTTCTCTGCCCTCTTCTATTCTTTGCACATGGATCCACCAGTGCCCCCAGCTTCAGGGACCCACACAGGAAGCTTGTTAATACAGATCCCTGAGCCTGCCTCCAAGTCTCTGGAGGGGGATCCAGTAATTGCTTTTCTGACAAGTTTCCAGGAGCTTTTGCTGCTGCTGCAGGTCTGCAAACCACACCTAGAGAATAACTCCTTGCAGGGATGGGGAGAAGGAAGGTCCCTGAATAATGTGATAGAGCGGCACAGCCTCACCTGTCTAGAGCAGTCAGACTCTCAAACAAGAGACAAACAGACTCATTTCCTAGGGTACCAGATATAGCAAATAGAAATGAAGGGTGTATATTCAAGTTTGAATTTCAGATAAACAATAAAAAGTTGCAGCTATCACATGGGACCTATTTGTGCTAACATACTGTTATCTACCTGAAATTCAAATGTGATTGGCAACCAGCTCTTTGTAAGTTAGGCAGATATTCTTGGTATTGCTTTGCCGCAGTGCATTAATCTTCCTTGTCACTAACTTAGCATCAAGACCCAGGGTTGATCCTGGATCTCACACAGGGTCTGGAGCACCTTGCCTGTTTCGGGGTCCTCCTGGTAACGCTCCTCCTTCTTATCTCCTCTGAGCGTTGGTTTTCTTAACTGGGCTTGTGTTTTCTCTGGACCAAAGTTCTGCTCCGGTAACTGCTGGGAAGCTCAGTCTCTAACAGAAGAGAAGTCATGATGGTGTCCTAGTACCAGTCCTGGGTATGAGGGCCAGCCCCAGCTCCCTTTTCCTAATTATTTTTACCTGCATTTGCCGAGGGCAGACACAGTGTCTTACAAGCTAGCATGGGGCCTGGAAAAGAGGAAGTAACTGCTATTGTTTGAATGGATCCTCCAAAAGTTAAGGGTTAGAAACCATTCCAAACTTATATGCTAATGAAGGCTGGAGGAGGAGCCTTTGGGAGGTAATCAGAATTGGATAAGGTCATGAAGATGAACTCCTATGATGGTGCTAATGGTTTTATAAGAAGAGGAAGAGAGGCCTGAGCTAGAACACTTGCTCTCTCCCCATGTGACACCCTCGCCACGTTACGAGGCAACAAGGAAGTCCCTGTCAGACATTGGGACCAAGCTCTTGGATTTCCCAGCCTCCAAAAACACAAGCCAAAGAAACTTCTATTCTTTATAAAGTACCAGCTGCGGTAACAGGAAACAGATTAAGACAGTTGCTAATACCTGTTTGTGACGTGACCACCTGTGTCCGGTTGGCCTTCTGGGGTCATGCTGGGGCCCCAGGCTTACTCAGACAGCCGCTCACTCGGTGCGCATTCAGGCTGCACTGGCACCAGGAATTGCATCCAAACCCCCATCCCCACTGCACTGTTGAACTTGGAAGTTGCTTGGAAAACTGGGCAATAAGCAAATGAGCATTGTTTGGGGAAAAGGACCAACATCCCAGCTCTTCCCCTCTGGGTGGTCTCTGATCAGCTGGCAGGAAGTGGCAATGGAGCCCCTGTGATAGAATTGTCTAGGAGTTTAGATAGCATCAAAGGTCTCACCTTTAGCAAAGGCCACAGGTCAAAGAGTCATAGAAGTTTAAGATGTAAAGACACCATCCCCACAAATTGTAGAGGGATTGTGCCCCAAGGAAGTGTTGCAGAAGTGGCCTTGAAGATCCCAAATGTCAAGAGCTCAGGGCAGATTTGCATGTAACGCTGTTAGCAGGCAGGAGCCGCAGTGTGCAGGGTGGGACCTACCTCTGCCAGTCCCAGGACCCAATGCATCTACATTCCCAGCACCACTGTCCAAGTTTATGTGCATGAGGCAAGGACAGTCAGGACTGGACCTTAGCCCTGAGCACACAGAGGCCCTCTGAAAGATTCCTGAGCCTGCACCAAAGTTGGCGTGGAAAAATGTGAGCTGGGCTTTGGCCCCTGCTGCAAACAGTGATGCGGTTTGCATTCCTGAGCCTGGGAAGCACAACAGGCCCACGACTCCAGATTTTGTTTCTTTCCATTCTTTGAAGCTTAACTCTGTTCACCTGCTAGGACTCTCCACTTGGACTTGGGGTGCTGGCCACCCCTGACCTGGATTCCTCTGTTTGCCTAGCAGAGCCTCAGATGTCAGCCCACATTCTGCCCATCTTGGGTGTCCGATGCCCATCTGGCCATAAGCCACCATGCTGGCTTTGCTCAGAGGCCCTGTCAGGGCCAGCCAAGAGCAGCAGCCACCAGTCACTGCCTCCTCTGTCCGGGGCACGGCGCCAAGCACTTGGTGTCCTTTTTCCCATTGTTGTCCATTCACTGACCTCACCCTATGGTTATGTCCAGATTTGTCTCAGAAAGATTTTAAGGTAAATTTATTTTCCAACCTTCGCAAAAACCCTGGGAGGTAAGGATTGTAAGGATTATTATTTCCATTTTAAATCCTATAAACTGCTGCTTAGAGAGGGAAAGAAACAGCCAGTGAGCCCAGGTTACCGACAGGACTGGGATTTGAACATGGGTCGTGCTGATTCCAAATTGCACTCCTCCTTTTCTGAATAGACTTAAAAATAAAACTAGGAATCACTCATACACATAAAGATATAGTCCCTACAAATTGCAGAGGGGTTGTGCCCCAGAGTTACCAATATGCTAGGTTGTAAGGCACGATAATAAAATCCCATCCTTGTGGACCTAGGCCCCTGGGCTCACAAGACTTCCAAACATTTCTGGGGATCCAGTTGAGCTGAGTGCTCTGTAGCCACTTGTCCTGTGACTCGCATCTACCTGAGTGAGTGTCCTCGACATCCAGTTGAGAAACTGAGATGTCCAGCGAGGCCAAGGTCCCAGGCAGGAGGATGCGGCAGATGGAAATTCAGCCTTGATCTTTTTGACCCTCAAAGCCAGCGGTGCCCACATCTAGCTGCTCCTCATTTGCCCTGAGTACATTTTTGGAAACATAGATCTTTGAGCTCCATCCCTGATCTTGGTGATCAGAATTGCCAAACTGGAGAATGCATGTTTCCCAAAACTCCCCAGGTGACACTAATGCAACTGGTCCCCAGACAGTGGTGGGGAATATTCTCAGCACCTGCTATAGGAGCAATAAGGATGGAACAACAGACAACATTTGTCTGACTTTGCTGCTCAGAATTCTCAATGTCACATACAGCCAAGGTCACTTAATAGATGACTGTCGGAGACTTCTAATGCTTGGCATTTATAAACTAAAATGAGTCTACGGCTAGAGTTGACTGAAGACTCTAATTCAGCATTCAACTGAGAAGCTGGCTGCCATCCAGCTCTTGGCAACAGAGATGGCTGGGATTCCTGCAATTTGGAGGAAGGACTCACTTTACCAAGATTCACTGGTGCCCTCTCCAGCTGGCTGTGAATTCCAGTCACTGCTCTTCCTGCTTTGACTGTACGTTTCTGTGAATTCAGCTCCAGCTGCATCCACGGAGCATGTGGTGAGAGGTTTGGTTAGTCTTGCAGTGTGAATGATGCCAATCATTTACCATCAACCATATGCGGAGTCCATACTAAACTAACGTTACGGATACTGTGATTGTATTTGAGCCATCCATATCCTTGTCACCAAGATAGATGGGTGCATGCACCTCTAATTTCTCCAAATTTGCTTCAAAGAGGCATGGCATATTATCACACTATCGCTTTCCATCTGGAAACTGGGACTGCATGGAGAAGTTAGCCTTGGGATCTTTTGTCCAAAGTTGAACTCCAATCAATAAAGTTTAAATGCTATTAGCTTGAAGACCTCAACTCGTAAAGCCGAGAGGGCCCTTACACCCGAAGTCAGGGAGCCTCACGATGTGTTTGGCAGTGGTGGTTCTAAAAGGTTCCCATCACGGTGCTGACTGTGGTGTCTTTAACTAGCTGGACCCAAGAGGTCATTTCTTTAGTTTTTAAAACGCATGTCAAGCACACGAACAGTGGCTGCCTGCCCAGTAATGTGACATTTCATTTACAGCAGCCCAAGAGCGTAGCTTGTATGTGTTAATATTGGATTATTTCTCTTCATAGTTAGCTGCCTCCTCACTTCACTGTTGCCATGACAACGCTTCTCAAACACCACTTCCTACTCTGAATACACAATGTAAACAATCTGCAGTTGAACATTTACCAATTTAGGGGTTCGGAGTCAAAGCCCACAGGTCTACGGTTAGGAAGGAAGGGGAGCCATCAAGGTCAGGCGACTGGGAGACTCGTGGTGGCGTGGCTGCCCCAGGTCATGAGGGCTGGGGGAGCTCACAAAGTCACTCAGTAAGTACTCTGCTCTTTCTTGGAGGGGCATTTAGTATAAAAGGGGCTTTGAGTGATGCATAGCACTGACAGGGACAATTGGGATGAGCACCTCAAGCACTGGGGAGTGAAGTGACTCTCCTAGTGTCACACAGATGGTGACAGAGTTAATACTAGAAGCAGGTTTTGTCCAGGAACTGCAATGCTTGGCCCGTATGTGTTCCTTTGCAGCCCTGGGCCCACGCTCACAGTGGACATTGCTTGCATCCCAGCTTTCTGTCACTGAGTCTGGGTGCAGTCATTGTCAGTGCCAGCACAGCAGAGCCTGCCAGGGCTCCAAAGACCGTGTTCTCCCTGCTAAGGAAATCAGGGACTTAGCCTACAAGTCCTGGGATCCGCACAGGACCTCACTGGAGGCATCGCTATTTTCTTTTTATCGAAGGAACTATTTTTATTTCCAGTCCCTACCCACACGCAGTAATGCATGCAATTTTCACACAGTTATAAGTAAGGCAGGGAAACTGTCATTTTTTTTTTCAATAGAAAACTTCAGACCATTTTCTTTCAACTTCATAGCAACCCTTAGCATTCTTTGACTCCTGAGCAAATGATCACTTGATTTTTGTGTCTTTAGAAATGAACCAAATAACACAGCTTTGGAGCATCATTTGAAGATTTTAACACACAGACACCAGGCTCAACCCTAGTACAAAGCCCCCAGGGTCCACTCTACGAGACTATGAGAACTTGGTTTCCCCTGCTTGTAAAAGTATGTGCTAAGGTGGAGGTTTGCCCGCTGTCTGTACTCCTAGGGACATTTCTTGGGTTTCCCCAGTGGTGTCAGCTGTGGTCACAAGACCTGTAACAGCATCTCTGAGAGGCAGGCCTGGCCCTCATTTCCCTATTCTGGTCCAAATCTGCTGGAGCTCCATTGTGAGCTCTTCCCCAAGGCCCTGAGCATGTTACCCATGAGAAAAAAGCCACAAGTATGACAGGACTCTGGGCTAAGAGGACCCAAGAGAGGGCTGAACATTGAGCCTGGATCACAGACAGTGCTCCCCTTCTCCAGTCACCAATATACCTGTCTCTGCATTCTGTTCCTCAATGTCCTCTCAGAGGATGGAGGAGACTGAGAAAACTATCCCCTTTCTATGCTCAGATTACACCTCTTTACTGAGAAAAAGGAGCTACAAGGCAGGAAGCTAAGCTCAGAGGACTGGCTGGCCACTGCCTCACTGGGAAAGACATGTCCCTTCTCTGAGCCTCAGTTTCCCCATCTGTAAATGCAGGGTTAGACTATAATTAATATTTCACAAAGCACCAATGCTAGGGGAGATATTAAATGGTAGGAGCAACAGGAATCCAAGTGGACTGAGGTTGAGAAATGCCAAATGCTGCCAAACGAAGGACTCCGTAGTGAATGTTCTCAGAGGCATTAATATGCCTTGCAGAGTTACAGAAGGAGATAGAGCACGCAGTGTTTCCAAAATGTATTCAACCATAGAGCCCTGAAACTATTTTAGTGTCAGCATTACAATTCTCTTTATTTCCTTGAAGAAGCAAAAAGAAATTGATCTTTGCATCTTTGAGTGTGTAAGGCACTTTGGTCTTTTAGCTTATTTCTAAAATAGAAATAGCCACTGGTGAGGACCTAAAACAGGGAGTTCCTTGAAGCCCTTAGAAGGTGGCTAGTGGATTGGGGCGGGGTGGAGGGGGAGTTTCTATTTCCCCAGAAATTATATTCTAAGTACATTTACTTCATAGACTGTCCTGGAGGACAAGGACTATAGCATCCACTGGATTTTCAAAGCTATTTGTCAAAGCCACCCTTACCAGCTAATACCCCAATGAGGTCTGATTGTATAGTAACTTGGAGGTGAGAACATACCAGATAAGACTTTGGTGTCTTGATGGGTGTTAAGGGGAGTTGGGAGGATAAAAATGACAGAAAAGAGAAGGTGTGGAAAGCAAAGGAGACTAATCTCAGCTTTATTTTGAGCAGGACAGCTCCCCCTGCCCTCCATATTTCTCCCCTGGTCCCAGGGTACATACTTCTAAAATCCATTCCGTGGATCTTCGTTATGAAATATGGCTACTGAATATTAATACTTTGTGGCAGAGAGAAAATTACCACTGTATGCAAAAGTCTTCATCTCTTACAGGTCACCAGGGCTCCGTTTATTAAATCATTGCTCAAGGGCGCAACTGTCCTGAAAGTTTGAGTGTCCTCAAGGCCAGACGCTTTCTCTCTCTGATTCAAAGACACCAGCGCCTCTACCACGTGCTCCCTCTGTGTAGACAAGAGAGCCCTATGGAGAAGCTGAGGGGTGATGGCAGGGACCCAGCCCTCAGGACAAAGCACAGCCTGTACAGACACGGCCCTAGGTGACCAAGAGAGAAGATTCTGGTGGTACCAGAAAGAACAGGCGAGAAGTCCAGATCCACAGAGGCAGATTGTAAAGTGGGAATTCAAAAGCAGAGTTATAAAGTTCACCAGCCTGCCTGTCTGCTGTCTTTTGATCACTGGCCTTTGAGACAGAATACTAATCATAAGTTTATACATTATTATTTACCAGCAGCCTGAGGGATTAGAATTCTCTGGGCTTGAAGAACCTCATGACTACTCACATGCACGACCCAGCGAGGGAACAGTTTGGGGTGTGGCAGAGAGCAGGACATAACCATATTCTGTTATTTTCATGACCAAAGCGTTCTTTTCTGCCTCTCCTTCGATGTCTTCGGAAGTATCTGCATTTTCCTACCTGAAAGAGCTTTGCCTCATGGGTAAGAATTTGCCAGAGTTTGCTTTCAAAAAGGGGCAGGAAGAAAGGAGAGGCCCCCAAAGCTAACCAACGGCATTCATCAGAAATCCTTTGAATTAATTTAAAAGCTGAGTCATACAGACCCATCAACATTGCATAACAGCCATTAAAGTATTAGTTTGACTTTGGGGGACACTTTATTATGCAACCCAGCGGTAAATCTCCTCTGGGCCTTTTTTTTTTAATTCTCCCAAACAGTTGCAGTTTGTTAATTTATTTTCAAACGAACTGAGTCTGTGTTCATCCCAGCTTCCTGTTTGGCAGTGACTTCCTCGCAAGGGTGGTGGACCATGCAAAGGTTGGGGTCTAGCATTACAGAGACACACTTGATATTTTTAACCCTTCCGATCATATTCAAGGCAACAGAGGCAGAACCGTCAGTTGCTTCATTTAATGACTGGATATGGGCAGCTCATAGAGGCAGGAGAGAGAACGCTGAACCCAGGCTGATCTGAGCTTCGGGCTTCTTCTGCCTTTCTGGGTCTCAGTTTCCCCATTAGGGCTTGGACAGGAAGGCTTGTTCTTGTTAGAATGGTTAAGAGCAGGGACCCACATTATCTGGCTTTGAATCTCAGCATTGTCGCTTATTAGCTGTGTTACTTCAGCAAATTACTAACTGTTCGGAGCCTTGGGCTCCTGCATCTGCGAGCTGAGTGAAATGCTACTTGCCTCACAGAGTCAGTTGTTGGGAGGATTAAGTGGGTGAGTAGATGAATATCGAATTCTTTTCCTTCCCCTTGTCTCTCTCCTCCTCCTCCTCCTTCCTTTGTGGTTCTGGGGAAGGAACCCGAGGCCTTTCTGCTGAGCTACCTCCCCAACCCATAGTTTCATTTTGGGATGGGTCTCCTTAAACTGCCTGGGCTGGGCTCGAACTTGTGATCCTGTGTTAGTCTCCCAGGTGTGCACCACTGAGCTCAGCCTTGCAAATGTTTTGAACACTGTCTGGCCAGAGAGAGAATGAAATACATGATCTAGAATTATGATTGTTCTTCCAGGGACCCTGGCAAGATAGCAGCTGTGCATGGCACAGCCAGCTCACCGAGCCTTCTCTTCTTTTCCTAGAGCTCATTTCCCAGCCTCCTCCCGGCCATGACCAGCTGGTTGAGTTGTAATCCATGAATGCACGTGGAAACAATGTCCGCACATCCAAATCCAACCCATCAAAACCCTCTGCAGGGGACTCTACATCCTTCCTCTTCTGCTGCTTCTGCACGGATGAGCTCAGTGCCCCGGAAGCCACGTGTTGAAGATGGCACAGCCATGAGATGCAGGGCCCTAGAATCTTTCAACAACCAGATGGAGAGGAGCAACCTGCTGAATGTGACAGTTTGAATTTCACGTGAAGGAGAAACTTCCTAAGTGTAAAATCAGTGAGATTCAGGGTTGGCCAGGAAGGCGCTGCTCAAGGTACCAAGTCCCGTGGGAGAAAGCCACCTTCCCGGAGGAGCCACCCTGGTTGTAGGTATTTGGTTGTTCAACTCCAAGTTTTGCACGTTATCTGGGTAACAACCAAAGGATGGTCAGTTCTCTAGACAAGCACAAGAGCTCAGATGGCTAGCAAGCGCTGGCCTAGTATCTGGCAAGCTCCCCACAGACTGTGCCCAAGCTTGGCTGCCTGAGCTGACTGCCTCTGCTTTCTGGACAATGGAACAGCACTTCTGCCTGGATGCCACAGGGAACGACTCAGATTACCCAGGCAGTAGTAGCCTAGGTTCAAACTATATCCTGTCAGTCTGCAGAGTTTCGTCTGTCCCTATCTTCAAGCCTCAGCCATTCCTACAGAGAGAATTCACAGGAACTTTGCCACCAAAGTGGGCAAAGTAAAAGCTCTTCCATTACAACTCAGGGCACTTCCTGACAAGATAGGGGCCAAAAGAGGCTCCTCATGTGCTGCTGGCTTCTGGTGGGGAAGGACTGGCGGACCTGTGCCTGAGGTGAAGATGCTTCTGTCCCCCTGCCGCGGCAGACTCCTTTCCTTTGGTGAAATCTCCAGCACTCTACGTGTTCCTCTTCCCATCTCTTGTCATTTTCCTCCCGGCACAGAGATTTTTCTACGCAGGTGGCGAGGCCCTTCCAGACTTGCAGAGAGGCCAGGGCTTTTGAGTTCTGAGCCACTAGAAAGAAATGACAAAATGTGAAAACTCAGCAGAGCATACTCAAAGGAAAACAAAAGCCACGCTGCTCTTGCCTTGGGCGGTGCACGGACACAAAGGAGAGCCTGGCTTGCACACCATGTCGTGGTGTGTGCTAAGACAAGGCCAGTCCAGCGCAGGAAATTATCTGGGTCTGAATTGGAGGTGCCTTCTGAGCCGCCTTGTGAACCAAGTCCCTTGTCAGATCACCCTGCTCTTGTCCCTGTGGTCCCCTCCCTGCCTGGTCGCCGCCATCAGACTCACAGAGCCAAGTGAATGGAGGGGTAGTGAGGGGGGGGGGGACACTCTGGGGTGTGTACTTGGGGCCAGCAGCTTGGATTTGTGACCTCTTCTGGGGGATCTTGGATAAGCCACTAAGTCACAGTTCTATACAACCGGTTGAGGCTGATGGTACCCACCCAGATCTGCACTCCCACAGTGACAGAATTCTCACACACGGGCTGCTCAGATAGACAATCCCCAGCCCTGGTGAGGTAAGGTCATGTGACTACATTTCCACCAAAGGACTGTTACGAGTCTCAGGGGCCACTTCTGGCTCAGGGATTTATTGGGTACTCTTCCTTCCTGTCCTCTTTCTCCTTCCAGTTTGGCTGGAACCAGGTGTGGTGGCGATTCAGCTATGGCCGTGGAGAAGATGCTAATGGCCTAAGGGGTGGCCGGGCAAGTATGAGGGAAGGGTCAGGAGAGGGCTTGGGTGGCCCTGATTCCACCCCCAGTGGTATGAATGAACGCGCAGCCAATGTTGGGGGTGCTGGCTGAATCATGCCAGGTCTTACATGCAGAAGAAGTGGGGGTTTATTTCCAAAGCTAGAGGGAGCTTCTGGGGGTTTTAATCACATTTTTCTTTCTCCAGAAAATCACTGGATTTGACGATGGCGAGGGGAATATGGCAGAAGACTAGGGTTAGAGAAACTGGTTCAGGAGCAATGATGCTCACGAGGAAGGGACTCCGTGGAGTTAGAATGGCTGCTGACAAGTGGACAGATATGAGGCCTAGTGAATGACGGGCTCAGTGGGAGGATGGGGAAGAGGCGAGAGGACAGAGATGAGCCCCTGAACACACAAGTCTGAACTCCTGAGAAGGCTCCAGCTGGAGAGTCAGCAGCAGAGAGAGAACTGATGGGCCCTCCTGGGAAGAAGGGTAGAAAGCAAGAAGAAAAGGGCCTAGAACAAAGTCCCAGGAAACCAGGGGGTGCCCTTGCCAAGAGGCTGAGAAGAGCTGTGCAGAGACGGAAGAGAAAAACCACTGCACGCATGTCCAAGATGCGAGGATGTGACTGCAGGAAACAGGCTCGCAAGAGCGTCCGATTCTTCTGGGATCTGTCCCCGGGTCACTAGCGTCCCTGACGGTGAAGATGGATGAAAGCCAGTGAGATGCAGAAGCAATGGTGACAACAGGCAGCCCTAACAGGGTAACCATTGCTCCTCTTCTCCATGTTGGGTGAAAATGTGTTTATTCATTTATTCTGTAAAGACTTTATTTATTAAGCACCGAATGGGCTGGGGACACTATGTTGGGGGCTGTGGATAAAATGGTGTGGCTCTCACTTGCTAGGAGGGGCCAGGTACTCTCGCCCATGTCACACGGCTAGCAAGGCTGTGATGGAAAGCACATCAGCGTCTTTGGGACACAGCATGATCAACGCATCTGAGGATGAGGAAGGAGCAGGCAGGAGAGGGCTCGGAAGGCAAGGAAGGGAAGCAAGCCTATCAGGGTGGGTGTCACTGGGGCTGCCCCTTGCAGAGCTCAAGTCTTCCCTTCCAGAATGGCATTTCTGGACCTCCTCAGAGCTTAGTGAGGCCACATGACTCGCCTTGGCCAATGGGTGGTGAGTGACAGTGAACAAGTCACTTCTGGGCCGGAGCATTCAATGGTCAGCACCACAGCCTGCCGATGGTTCTTTGCTCCCTGGCACGGAGGCCCAGACTGGCAGCTCTCAGGTATGTACATGACTCCTCAGTGCACCCTGCTCTTGACAGACCAGAGGCAGCAGCCTGAAACAAACTTGTGTTGTTTGAGTCTTAGTTGTCCTGTTATTACAGCACAACCGAGGCAAACGGTTCTTGAAATGCGGTCCCTGAGTCAGCTGTATCAGCTTCACAGGATGTGCTGGAAATGCAAATTTTCAGGCCCCACTTTACTACAACAGAAGCCCTGGGGTGGCAGTCACAATGCCCCTGGACTGCCAGCAAACCTTCCACTGGAGACTGAGGCGTATGCAAGTTAGAGAGCTGCAGCCTAGCTGGGGCAGACCGCCACAGCCATCATACAGGGTAGAAGGCATGAGAAATCACACAGAAGGTCATTCTAGCAAACTTCAAAACTATAGGGAAAACACTGATTAAACAATGAGCCCATGTGTCATGTGAAAGGATTTTTAAGAAAAAAAATACTGTGCTCATCACCCATGGACTCAGTCATTCCATCAAAATGGCTAAAACGGGCCACATAGTCTCTCCTACTGCACCAAGTCAGAAGAAAACACGACGGTAGAAAGAAACACTCCACGTCCAAAGGCACCACAGCTAGGTACCAGGATCCACCCAGGAATGCACTTCCCTTTGTGCCCGTGGCCTTGCTCATTTAGAAAATGCTCCTGAATTCTCTGAATCTGAAAGGCACTTGAGACCCAATTCCCTCTGCCACAGGGTTAGTCATTAGTGCTGTAGCCAAGGCTGTTTTGTAATGGGCACTATTTACGTGAAGCAGAAAGTACAATTTCAAATTGCTTTTTAAACTGTCAAATAAAAGAAATCCATTTGTGCATGTGAAATTATCCCAAAGGTTCTAACTATTAACTGAAAGCAGGTGAAAAATGTCAAAGAGAAAAAATGTTCTATTTGAGAGCTAGTGAAATGTTTCAAGGCAAATACCTGATGACACTTTTGACCCGCTTTGGATTCAAAAATATCTATTTTCACTGTCCTAGGGGAGCTCCATGAACAGAATTTTAAGAAAATATTAAATTCCAGGGGGGAAAAAGATGCTAATTTCTTTATTGGTACTGTTTTAACCAATCTGACCCAAACACTGTCTTGTAAACAGGGCAACTGCCTGGTATCACTTACACTTTTCCCCCCTCGGCTTAAATTTGATGTTGAGGGCCTTATCCAAGCAGCTTTGCAAGTAACATATGTAGCACTATTTCATGGTCTTCTATTAGTTATCCATGACTGCATCTGGGTACCACCCAGTTAATGAGAAGGAAATCTGCAAATGTAGAGAAAAGTGCCGTGTCAGGGGTCTGCTTGGTAGAGGGCACCGCATTGGAGGGAGGGTCTCACTCAACCGAAGGCATCTCTGCAGACAGAAAAGGAACCCCGGCCTCTTCCATCTCACGTCCTCCAGGGGTTTCCCTCGCAATTAGTTTTGTGTTCATGCCTTTAGTATCTTTGTTGGTCTTGAAATAATGCTGCTGAAAATTATTAGAGAACCTTCTCCTTACAATCTAGGCACCTCTAACCTGTGTCTCTATGCCAGGCAAACACAAGCAAAACACAAGCTTATTCAGTCCAGAGGGAAGCTTGCAGGTTGTAGCCAGCAAGGGGCATTGAGACCAGCTCAAAAAGGAAACTCTTCACACACTTGAATGTGCACACAAATCTCCAGGGGATCTTGTTTAAAGTGCACACTTTGGCCCGCTAGGTCTGGGTGGAACTGTAGAGTCTGCATGTCTCACAAGCTCCCGGGCAATGCCCATGCTACTGCTGCCACAGAGTGGCATAATAAGCAGTGAAGAAATATTGCACATTCTGCAAAACAGTGACTGTAGAACCCTACTTAACAGCATTTATCCAAGGGTCCAGCTCCATTTGATTTAGGGTTCCTTGAAAGCAGAGACTGAGTCTTAGACATTCTCTCCTCGTATTTCCCTGGCTGGCACTTGGCATGAGGCCTGCGCATGGTGGGTATCTATTTAATTAAACAGACTTGGCCTTGTTCCAAAAGGGATTTTAAGTGGATTTAACCCTTAGTAGACCCTAAATGGCACGTGATAAGTTGGTCAGGGGAGGAAGTGAGGCCTGGAGGTCCTTCCCCATAAAGGTCCCCTCCACCTGCCTGTACCTGGATTACACCTCCCCGTTCTCCTTGGAAAATTTTCCTCCTGCCCCATTTTTAAAAGCGGTTTACACTAGAGGGCCGATGTGAAAAGAGGAAGAAAAACAAAACAAAACCAGAAAGCACTGCGAAGCGCTGAGGCTCCGGAATATCTCAAAAGCTCAACTCTCGGTGGCAGAGCTGCAGAACTCATCCTGCCTGTCTCCAGGGTTCTGCAGGTCGGTGTCTCGTGTCCACCACCCAGATCCCCCGCCAGCCCCAGGGGCCTCACAGAAGCGGATCCCGGCGGGCGCGGGTGCCTGTTGGCTTGGTGCAGCCTGTTTGTTAGCTGTGCGCTAGCAATTAACCTTCTTAGGCATCTCCCGTCTCCGGGAGTGGTGGGGTGATGGGCCTGGGGTCGCCCTTAGGGTCGTGGGGGATTCCGGGTAGGAGTTACTGCTGTGTAGAAACCCTCTTTCGAGGGTCCCCAGCGGTGCCATAACCGGTTTTCGCTGCAGCAGCAGCGGACAATAAAGAGCGAGCTCATTAGGCTCCACAGGGGAGGAGGGAGAGAAAAGGGGGGAAGGGGATTACAGTGTATTGGTCCGGTCAGCGGGCCTCGCGGGGAAGGGCGGCGCGCACCGGCGAGCGCGCCCGAGGGGACGAGTACACGTGCTGGGGAGGGCGGGGGGAGGCGGCGGGGCGGGGGGAGGCGAAAGCAGCTCGCGGGAGGCGCCTCGGCCTCGCAGACGCCAGCGCCGGCAGGCAGCCGAAGAGTCGGAGAGAAAGTTCCCGGGGAGAGCGCGCCCCCAGAGGAGGCCGACTTGGTGGCCGCTGCCGCCGGGAAGGTCGCAGGTCCCTTCGCGCCCGGTGCGCTTGGTCGCCAGGGCTCTGCTCGCCGGGAAGCGGCGGAGCGTAGGGGCGGCCGCGGCTAAACTTGGAGGCGGCGGCGGCGGCGGAGGAGCGCGAGGAGGATGCTGCGAGTGGGCGCGGGGGCGCGGGGCGCGGGGGCGCACTGAGTGCTCCCGCCGGCTCCGCGAAGCGGGCAGGTAGCGGCTCCAGCGCCCGGACTGCGCCAAGCCTGCAATCCGGGGCCGCCAGCGCCACCGTGCCGGCGTCGCCTCCTCGCCACGGAGCCATGGTGCGCGGAGCGCGCACGCCACGCGCGGGACTCTGAGCTGCGACCGCGCGGGCGCCTCCACCAGGACTGTCTGTTCGCGAGACCTCGCTCCCCGCCGACCTTGCTCACGGTCCATGAAGCTTTGGCCCGGAACCTCTCGCGACTGAGCTGCGCAGCGCCCGTTCCAGCTCCAGCGCAGCTCGGCCACAGGCAGCGCTCCGCGCCCTGAAGCTCTCCATCCGTCCTCTCCCAGGGACGGCACCCGGGCGCTGCGATGGCGCTCCGCGGGACTCCTCGGCGGCGCAAAGTTCGCGGGCGGAGAGAGATGCTACCGCAGCAAGTTGGCTTCGTGTGCGCGGTGCTGGTCCTGGTGTGCTGTGCGTCCGGCCTCTTCGGCAGCTTAGGTAGGTGCGGATACCAGCCTCCTCTTCCCCAGGTGTTGGGGGGGCTTGAGTCGGGAAGCCGTGGGACAGCTCCCGCCCTGTCCTCCTCAGGTGGGTCCCCAGGGTTTCCCAAGTCCCCTCCCTGCCGGTAGGCAGGGTGCACCCAGGAGGGCTGATAGACACTGAGCTAGGCTTCTGCCGAGCTGTGCGCGGCCCCAGGGGGCCCAGGACGCGTCTGCAGGTGCGGGTTACTAAGACAGAAGCCTGCACAGCCTCTGTCCCTGGAGTTCAGGGAGAGGGGCAGCGCCGCGCCGGGCAGGGGCGGGCATCTCTTGCACCGCGTGGGTGAGATGAAGGGTCCGCTTTCCCATTCTGTAGAGCAGCAAGGGCTGCGCTTTGAGTCCTTCAAAGACCCAAACTTAGAGGCTGGAAACTGGTCCTGGGTCTGGACTCTCCCAGGTTCCCTTCCCTGCCTGGGTCCAAAAAGGTGCCTGGGTTTTGTGACGTGCCTTCCCCAAACCCTAAATACACTGGGCAGTCTGTACCCGCGGGGTATTGCTGCCGTGTTTCAGCATCCCTGCATTCAGCTCCTCTTAATCCCCGCGGAAGGGGAGGGCTGTTTTGCACTCTGGCCTCCTCCAAGAAGAGACAGGGTCTTGGAGTCTCCTAGGATACGCACCCTTCAGCAGGCCCAGGGAAAGAGCAGAAACTTACCCCGTGTCTGTTGGGGAAGGTGTGCCCACAAGTCACCTTCAGGGGACATTCGTTGCCACCATACTCTCGTTTTGAGTTGGCTGCTGTGAACCTTTTATTTACTTTTTTCAATGTTGAAAGAAAGAAAGAAAGAAAGAAAGAAAGAAAGAAAGAAAGAAAGAAATGCTAGTGGTTTAGCCAGCAAGTCGTGGAAGAACAGCAGATGGTTGTCCTGAGCAGATAGAAAGGCCTTTGGTGTCTAGGGACCATTTAGAGAGATTTACAACCATATGTAAAAATCAAATAAATCAAATGAAAATTGATTAAACTACCAAAAAAATTTTTTTTCCAAAGCCCAGACTTTATGATTTGAGGATAGAGAATTAAAATTTGGCTCTTTCAAAACAAACCCAGAAAGTTTGTTGTAAACATCTTAATATCTATTGCCATGCAGTTGGGCAAGTCAGTGCTTTTTTTCAGGTCCACACCACAAATACCAAAATGCCTAGAGGTTCCTAGGCATCAGCATTCTAGAAGAGGTACCTTTATCCTCCTAAAAATGTGTACCAGGAGAGGGAAATGAGTGTGTGGAGATCTACCGTGAAGGTATCCTTATTGGCTGGATCAGAAATTACCTTCCTTTCTGCCTTTGGTAACAGACCACCTCCTCTCCTCCCATGTCACTCCTTGTGGCCCTTAGAGCCAGCAGTATCAGCAGCTTGTTACCGTAGACTCAAAGTCCCACCAAGACCTGCTGGACCAGAATCTGCATTTGACCAAGGTCCCCTGTGTTCTGAGTGAACATTCAAGTGGGACCAGTCCCAAGCCATTCTCCTCAGCTGTCTACCTGTTTGCTAACTTACCATCTGCCTGCTGGTTCCACCATGGCAGGGGCCACCTGAGTGTGTTTACTGAACGAGAAATTAATGGTCACTTAACCAAATCCTATGTTGCACCTGTGAGAGGCTGAGACCAGCTCAGTCTTACTCAGATTATGTACCGACCCTTCTGAGACTAAAAACAATGAATTAAATCCAAGTAGAGAGTGTGGTAAGTAGGCAGGTGGTAGCATACTTCAAATCATTGTATGCTTTCCCTACAGGGGTCTCTAAACAGCCAAGCAGGGCTGTTGCTGCCTTAGCTGGATGCACATACATATGTAAGGTCACTGAGAATGCAGGCTTGGCATTGACTAATGATGTCTCTGACTAATTTCCCAATCCAGGGCACAAAACAGCTTCTGCAAGCAAACATACTCTACAAGACACATGGAGAAACAGAAAGCTGATGGCACCTGTGAACGGGACTCATACGGCTAAGAACTGCACAGATCCTGGTAAGAAATACATTTGTCTCTCTACTTTTCGAACGTGGCTTGGCCTGGAGATGGTGCTTATTGGACAACTCCAGCTAGAGCCAGGAGAGGTGATTTTAGGAACCTGTGAGTAGGGTGGTGAGAGGTAACCGCAGACATTCATCAGCTGGGCTGCTGAGCAAGGTGAGTGCTTTCTTAACCCAACAGCTATGGTCACACTCAAGAGTTTGAAATTCGTGTCCCTTGTTCTCACAGTGCCCTATGCTTTCCATGCTCTCTTGTGTTATTGATTCCCCTAGTTTCTTTGTTTTTGGCCCTTTTTGCTTACTGTACACATTTGATGGAGCTCAAGAGGCAACAAATCCAGCCACTCTGGCAGATGGCGCTTTGGGGTGGCCTTCCTGGGTCAGAGCACACTGGGGTAGCTGCAGCGGGACACTGGGATGTGTAGCCTTTCTCTGGAGTGATGGCCCTATGATGCCCTGCTGCCCCAGGAGAAGCCGTCCACCCTGTTCCTCTTCATAAGTCTCTTAATGGTCACTGGAGGACGTCTTTCCTGTTCCCCCACCATATTCAAGCTTTGCTTAAATAAGTGAAGGTTCTTGAGAGGAGAGAGTACCCACAGGGAGCCAGGCCCCCCACAGGGCACTTGTAGGCATTAAGTCTGGTCTAACACTTGAGGTCTTTATGAGGAAGATCCAATAAGGAGATGTATTCAAAAGCCTGGAGGGGATGATAAAGTTGTATTATAAGCAGCTTTTTTGCCAAGTTCCTGGCAAATCACATGCTCTTTTGAAGGCACTGTTTTGCCTTCTGTGAAATGGATAGAAGAGTACTTGCCTGCTCAGCATCAGAAGAGCCCAGTAAGGCTCTGTGTGTTTAAGGAGACTGTGAGGGGAAGGAGCAGGTCTGGACAGCAGTCTTCCTGTGTTTTATGTCACCCTCTGTGAGCCAACTGTGCCTATTTTACAAGTTAGGAGAGGTCTGGGGAGGGGGCACAGATTGCTCAAAGCCACAAAAGTGATGAAGCTGGCTTTGGAACCAGATGTCTCATTCATTCATTGAGCTTAAAAAGGCTGAGGTCATCTCTCAGGGCTGCTGGACATTTCCTGCACCACTGACCTCCCTCCCCAGGGGCCAAAGGACATTTGGGATACGGAGGAAGAGACCGCCATTTGCAGGGACGTGTTGAGATTCTGCTGCCGAGTGGCTCCATCCATCTGGTGGCCCCATAGGTGCTAGTGTCTTACTTTCGCTAACCTCAGCCAGCACATCTTTCCAGAGAGACAAATGCACAGGCTGCCCTGCCCTTGTCATGGTAAACAAGCATAGGACTGGAGAAGCTAATGTGGGGCCCGCCCTGTCACCTCAGAGACCTGAAGTGCTACTATTGGGGTCATCCACATGAGATGACATTACTGCTCTGCAGAAGGATCGGTTAGGGACGTTTTGGCCCTGTTCTGGTTCACTGGTGCTGTCCTCATGGGCTCGCTGTGCCCTCCTCTGTCCCCTGAGTAACTTCTGTCCCTTGGACCTGATCATGTTGTCTGAGCCTGGGTCCCATGTCTAATGCTAGGGTTCTCCTGTGCTCTATCATGGTCTCTGTATCTTCTGCGTCCTGTCTGATCAAAAGGTGTCCAATAGACATCTAAAGCAGTCTGTACTATTTGGCAAGAAGGCCTGACCTTGTCCCTCTTATGGAGAGAGAAATGCAGGGAAATTGGCAGTGTCTTTAGCAATGATTAACATTTGCATTATGCTTTGTGTTGACTGTTTCCGGAATAGAGCTGGCCACACAGAAAGGACTCAGTAAATATGGGTCAAACGAGGAGGAAAGTCCATTTCTGCTATACCTCATACTTCAGTTGTTATTGTGTTTGTGCAAAAGCAGAAACACAAAGCTCAGGAGTTCAGTGCTTCTGAGATCTCTGGGGCAGGAGGCACCTCCTGGGTTACCTGCCATGCCCCCCCCCTCCACCACACCAGCCCCTCATCTCCTTCCTTCCTTTCCAGCCTCCCCATCCCGAGGCTGTCTGCCCCTTCGCATTCCACACCAGAGCAGGCACCTGGGCCCTGTCTCCAGCCCACACACAGGTTGGATTGGGGAATGAATGTAAGCAGGTGCTGGGTGCAGCCTGTCACAGGAAGGAGCTTCCAATAGAATACAGCAGAAGAGATCTGGACAGGTTTCTTGACCTGAGGTGATGATGAAGAATAGCCAGTTCCCATTCAGCAGCCTCGCAGGAGGCTGAAGGTGGGGAGCTGCCCCTATGGAGTTCTGGGTCTGATGCAGTAGGTGACGATCAGACCAGCCTCTCTTGCAATACCAGAATCCTTCACCAACTGAAGTTAGCAGGAAAAAAAAACAATACTGGAAGTGTAGGACCAAAGGTTCCGAAAGTGGTGTCCATGACTCAGTTTCTCTCTGTTGCTGAGTTTGGTTGTGTTCTACTGTGGGAAGATTAGGTCCAAGGTCCAACCTGAGGTTCTCCCAGACTCAGAAATGCTGGAAAGACTGTGTCCAGGGCTGAGCTACTCCACAGGGTTCTACCGAGTTGGGTTGTCTTGGTCATATGACGACTCTAAGCCAACTTCTCGGGGCCAGAGGAATGCTGGACCCTGACCTGGCTTACACTTGGGCCGCAGGGTCCATCTCCAGAGAGGGTGAAGCCACCTTTCTGTGCTCCTGCGCTCCCCCAGGGAGTGAGTTACTGGGCAGCTGGGAGTGAGTTACTGCAGGCATTCAGATTCCCATCCTGGGGTTGCTGCTATAGGAAAGGTGGGCCAGAGCCCCAGGTTCCAGTTTCAGGGCCATGAGAGAAGGTGGCATCCAGTGGGTGCCTCTCTTCTACCCAGCTGCTGGAGGCTGTCCTGGCCTCCCATCGCAGGAGACTCTTATCTTGCATCTGTCTCTACTGGCGGGGCTCTTTGTACTGCTCTTCCACAGAAATTCCTTAGGGACATGCAAGTCAGGGCTTTTCGACCGTGTTCATGCCCTAGCCCCAAATGTTAGCACACATCTTCCTAAGACCCTCCGTTGGCAGGCTCTCACTCCCTGTGCCTCCTGTGGGCTTTTCTTGGTTGAGAGAGGAGTCACTTTATTTCCTCAAAGCATGAATGGGGTCCTGGTCTTCCGGGAAAACCCCCTGGGGGGCTTGGGGTCTTTGCTCTGCTTGAGTCTTCTCCCAGGCTTCAGTGGTGGTGTTTTAACCTTAACCTTTGTGTTTAAGCTTATGTGTCTCTCATCAGCCACCCCTGGCCCAATGATAGCAGGCACCATTATCTAAAATAGCTTTGTTTCACCAGCCCTTGAGGGCTGCCTGCTCTGTGCCTGGAAGAGTCCTGGTGACACATGCAAATAGCTCAAGAGCTTTATAGATACATTATAAAATGCTCAACCACCAGCCCAGAGGGTCTGACTCAGTGGGTTTGGGGTGATCCCAGGAATGCAAACTTTCTAGGAGCTCTCTAGACAATTCCAAGGGGAAGCCAGAGTTGATATTTGCTGGGCTAGAGCCCACTGCTCAGTATGGTAGCCTGCTAGGAGTCTGGGTCTTGGACCCACACTGGATTAGAATCTGCAACCTAACAAGGTACCCAGGTGACTCCCGTATATCCCAAAAGCCAAGAATCCCTGGGTAGAATGTGTTGAACACTTTGTTGTTGATCAACAAATAGTCAAATGTTGGGCTGGGCAGCCAAAGGTGTCCCATGGTAGGACACCTTTCTAGCATGTGTGATGCTCTAGGTTTGATCTCAGCACTGAAAACCACTTAAAAATTTTTTTGACATAGGGAGGCTAAAAATACTACTTAATTTTGACCAGCAATCCCTATGAAAAAGCCGTAATTAGTTTTTCCCCAGAGGAGTGAAGCCATGACCTGGGTTAAGTTAGGCCTCAGATGTTTATTTTCCTGGTCTTTGCAGAGGAAGCCATGAAATAGGGAAGCGTACAGATTATGAAATAGGAATAAGTAACACTGACAGCCAATCATTGGGGAGGATCTTAGCTCTGGCTTTAACAGACATTTATTTCTCACATTCAGCGCCGGAGGCTGGGAAGTCCCAGGGCAAAGTGCCCATCGCCGGTGATGTCTAGTGAATTCTTTTCCTAGCTTGCGAAAGGCCTGCTTCTCTCTGTGTGCTCACATGGTGGAGACAGAGCACAAGCTCTTTGGTCTTTTCTTCCTGTCCTAAGGGCACTAATCCAATTGTGGTACCCACCATCCTCATGACCTCATTTAACCCCTCGGATCCCTCCAAAGGCTCCACCTGCAGTACCATCACATTGGGAGTTAGGGCTTCAAGCCCTGAATTTTAGGGTAACACAAATGTTCAGGCCATTGGAAGAACCGATGTTTCTACTCATCTCTGGATGAGTGCACCTGGAGTGTTTGTATACAGCTGAGGATTTGGAACCTGGTGCATCAAAACCTGGTCTGTAGGCGAGAGACACCTGGGGAGCCTGGAGGGTGTAGAGGTCTGACTCATGAAATCAGGACCAGAGACAGATGCTTTCCATGGGTGACTTTTGGAGCTTCTGAAAATCAGAACCCCTACCTAGCTCTTCCACAGTGGCTTCCTGCTTGTCACTGTGCATCCCCCAAGCTTTCCTGGGTCACCCTTTCCAAAGTAGCTCAGTCACAGGCCGTTGAGGCATCTTGTTCTAGCTCCTTAAGGATACCGGATACTGATTCTATCCATTGTTATGCTGTTTGCCTCCTCCAACTAGAATATAAAAGGCAAACGCTCTATTTGCTTTGTAAAACCACAGTATATCAGTTTTTCTATCTGTAAAACGGGATTCAGGGTCCCTAATTACATCCCTATTACATGAATTGATACCCGTAACACGTGCTTAGACCCTAGGTTCTGTTGTCATTGTTATTTCTCATCTGTTTACCCTCGTACGGATACAAAGCCTATGTACAGGAGGTGCTACACTGAAAAGCTATTTGTGGAAGAAAAATTAACAAGCAAGTATCATATCACCATTTATTCTTTACTCTTCTGGAAACAAAAATATGTTAGTTTGTGGCTTTCTTTTTTTTAAATTTTAGGAGGATTGGGAGGATGGCGAATACCAAAACTTTCATAAATTTCACTTTATATGAAACTCCTCTTGTCTCTTAATAGGTGTTATTTTACATCTATGTTGTTGATCTGGTGCTGGCACGGCTTCTCCTGTTCTCATGCTCCCCCTCTATATAAGAATAGAGAGTAAGGGACTTATCCTCCTCTGTGTTATTATTGGTCCCTTGGGTTTCCAACCTTTCCTGTGTGCCGTGTTTAAAAAGAAGAAGAAGAGAAGGGGATCTAAGTCCTCCTTTACCCTTTGCTTTTTGATGTTTGGGTTTCTTCTGCCCAGTTGTGTCTTGGGAAGGGCCTGGTGGCTGTGTGTGCACCCGAGAAGGTGGGGAGGGGCAGGCTGATGCAGTGGCCTGAGGATGGGAGACGCCTTAACAGAGTCTGAAGATGAAGGTGGTTTGTATCATTTTGGGGCTGGGGGAGACTGACGCAGGCATTAGACAGTGGATGCTTTGGGGTGTGCTTGGTTTACTCACCCCTTCCTGTTTCTTCTGCACCAGGCTGAGGTGCAGGTGGATGTGGAGGAGAAAGGGTGGCTGAGACAGCAGGATGGGACCCAAGTACCGGAGCTGGTGCAGAGCCTTCAGTGCCGGGTCTCGGTAGGCACCCTGATTTGGGAGCCAGGGTGCAAAATCACAAGAACTCAGGAGGAGGAGGAGGGACCTAGAGCTACAAACAGTACATCAGTCCTGTGGGTGGGTCGGTGCCCAGATACGGGCTGCAAGACAAAGCCTCTGGATTTGGAACAAATATCTGTTCTAGCACTGCTTCAGCAAGCTTGAGAGACAAGTCATACATCCCGGGTTTTCAAATTGTTACATAAAGGCAAATTCTGAGTTAGAGAAGCCAGAACTGAACTTAATACTGGGGGGCAGGGAGATCAGTGTGTGTTCTTTACAGCAAAAGTGGGAGTTCCAGACTGGGCAGGGCCTCTGCTGGGCAGGGCAGCTTCCAGAGAGCTAGGGAAAGAGTCACTGGCTACGTTGGGACGGTGACAGCCATCTGAGCCACCGTCCTGCCCACCAAGGCAGGCTGGGGAAGCAGCAGCCCTTCACCTGTGGACCTACACTTTAGAGGTGGCTTGGAATCAAGTGGACTCCCTGGCTTGGAAGCAAACAGTCTGGGTTCTCGTCTTGGATGCGGCAACATCTTGCCTTCTGGCATTTGAGGCTTTTTTGCCCTCTTTTTCTCCCTCTGTCGCTCTCTTGAGAAAATGAAGCCTGGAAAAGTCTGAGGGTTTTCAGTAGCCAGCAAAAGCTCAGTTTATCTGTCTTGGAGATGGTGATTTGACAGCGTGAAGGCAGATGTGTGGGTTTGAGTCCCAGCTCACCCTTACTGGCTGTGTGACCTTGAACGTGTTACATAATCTCTAAGCTTCAGACTTTCTCTTTTGTAAAATGATAGCAGCCCTTCCTACCCGCCTCAGCAGGCTTAAACTGTAGAAGTACTCACACCATGCCTCCTGCACAGGGTAGCTGCTGTGATTCTGGCTTGCCCCGTGGCCTGGTCGAAGTGCTTTTTGTGGGTTAACTTAATGCTTCTCCCAGTGACCCTATCAGCAGGTGCTGTGATTGTCCTTATTTTTCAGTGGAGGAAAAGGAGACCCAGAGATTAAATAACTATTCCAAGGCTATTCAGCCAACACACTCAGAGCCAGGTAGAGTGTGTGTATGTTTGTGTTTAATTAATAGGCTTTGTTTCCTAGAGCATTTTAAGTCATACAAAAACTGAGCAGAAAATACAATCCCTCTGTTCTCCATCCCACCTCCAACGATTCCTACTATTTTTTAACATCTTGTCTCAGAGGTCTGCCGTGGTGGCAGCTGATGGGATGATATTGTTATTGACTATTGTCCACAGCTGACATTAACATTTGTTCTGTGTTGTGAAATCTACAGGTTTTGGTAGACACACAGAATAGTTTCACTGCCTGGAAAATTCCCTGGGGAGCCAGGTTTTTAATATTTGGGTGACTGAGTCGTAAGCCTATATTCTGGGCCATGATTATTAGTACACGGGGCAAATGAGAAGGACAAATGAGCCAGGAGAGTGTCCCCAGCTACTCCAACCTGCCGCCCCCTCCCGGGATCAGAGAATACCTGTCCGGCACACATTGATGGGGGCCCACTGCTTGGTGTGTTTCTAATACCGATTTGTTTGCCATCAAAAGTTTTTCCCCCTTTATCCAAACTATCAGGGCCATCTGCTAGCAATCGCTCCTCCTAGCTGGGCCATCTGCTACCCCCGACTTGCAGATTCTCCGCTCTTGACGACGAGCCGGCCTCCCGTGATCCAGAGCGCGCCCACTCGGCTTCCTCTTGAACTCTGAGGCGCGTTCCTCCCGAGTTAAAAATGGCAATCATTAAGCACCGCCATGTGCTGCCTCAGGTGGAGGAGATCCAGCCATTCGACTCAACACAAGAAGGGAAAGCTTGAGGGAGGATCTTTGTGTTTATCGTTGTCCATTATCCAAGAGGCCGCTGGCACATAGGCTTTCGTTAAAATGGAGGAGAATCACAGTGCTGGAATAGTTGACTATTTCTCCTAAGAAAGCAGTGGCTGTCCCCCTTGGGAAAGGAACAGAAGGTCATTGTGTGGCTGGGAAGGGAAGACACCTTCCTCCAGTGGCTCTTCCTTTTGCTGATAGTTTCTGGTCTTGCTTCAGCTCGGTACTTGGCTTCAGCCAGGCTTTCACAGTAACTGGCCAAGAAATTAAATGTAAGGTGTGTTACTTAAACGTCTGTGTGCTTTGCCTTGTACTGGACTCTGAGCTCACGGGAACCAGTCTGTGCTGACATGGAGCATAAAATGAACCCATGAAAGACAGGCCAAGGCTTAAATCCCAGACAAACTTGCCTGTAACAAATGCACAGTGGGGAATCCCCTAAGGAGAGTGTTAGGGAGCAGAGAGCCGAGTGATCAGGGCAGTGCACCTTTCCTGGGCAGGAGGTAATGACCTCTAAGCCCAGCCTTGAAGGATAGGCTGCGGATGGCACTGTACATTTACAAGTGCTCCCCAAGAAATCACATCATCCCCGTACCTGGAGGAATGCTTACTAGCAACTGCTGTGCCTCGCTCTTTGGCTGTCCAAGGGGAAAGAGAAAACAAACACTAGCCAGGAGTTCCAGCTCAGTGGTAAGTAATGAGGCTTTGGGGATTTATCCAGGAGTTGGTGTGCAGTCAGAGCTATGGTGGAATCAGCTTACATTGATTTTAATTTTTTTAAGTAGGAGTGATGAGGATTGGGTGTGGCTGGAAACGTGGGTACAATCCATGCCACCAGACCAGAATGAAATTGCAGACTGGTCCTTGGGGCCGTGCTAAGCCATGGTTAGGACAGACACCACCATTCCCTGGGTGCGCTTGGCTCTGTGACCGCTCAGGGTAGATTGCAGATATAATGATGCAGGTTACATTTCCCTGGATCCCCCAAGCCTTTGATCGTTTTTGTGCTTGGATCAATGGTAGAAGCTAGAGTTGGAAGTCAGCTCAGCCCCCAGCTTGTAGTAACTGGCTGCCCAGACCCCCATCCAGCCTGTCAGGGAGCTGCACCCCACAAACACGGCTGTGGTCTCTCCACTGTCCTGTTAGCCTGCTGATGCCATGGGTGGATCAGGAGGTGCTGGCTTTGGAACGAGGACTGTGGAGTCAGACCCGCTGGTTTCCCGTCCTGCTCTGCCCTGACTAGTTCTGTGCTCTTGAACTAGATTACTTTCTAACTTAAGGGAAGGGGCAAGGTTTGTTTTCTTCGCTGATGTGTCCCAGCTTAGTGTGGCTTTGCACGTGCACGCGTGCTTGTGATGATCACACAGCACCTTCCCCACAGGTTCAGAAGCTGTAAGTATGTTCATCTCTCACATGGTGAGCACCGTCCGAGTATTTGCTGCTGAAATACCTTTGAAAGATAAATTGAACTGAAACTGTATGGAATACGTATTAGGACTGGTCCCTGATGAAAGGCTGAACGTGCAATTTATAGATGCAGTGAAAATGAAGAAGGGCTCTCTGGAGCTTGTGTTTGCTCGTTATTCTTTGAAAACCAAAAGCTGTCGACTTTGTATGGCTGACCTCAGAGGTGACCAGAGCATGCCGTGGAGTGTTTCCTTTAAATCTGGTACTTCTGTTGGTGACATGACACCTGGTGAATGGGATCCCACATTTGGAGACCAGATTTTGTGCTCTGGCCTGACAACCAGTGTGATTTTTGTGGAAGTCATTTTGACAGTCTAGGCTTTAGTTTTCTGGCTGTGAAACAGGCCTAGTGATGAAAGCGTTTATCCCGTGGGCTTTTAAGGGTTAAGTATAGTGTGCTGGGCAAATATGATTACTATGGTTTGCACAATTATAACAGATACTTAACTCTTTGAAGAAGATCCTTTCCATGTGACACACAGAAAACTAGTTGTTTGGTGACTTTTTAGACTTGATCCTTTTAGGAGGAAGACTTGGTGAAAACATTGCTCTTGGTTCATATAGGCAAAGACCCCGCTGGTGGTCACAACAGAGGATGAAGTCGTTGAGACCATTTTTTTCATCTGTGTAAAGTGTTTATGACCTCGCCCACGCCAGTTCATCTGGCTTCCTACTACAGATGTTGATTCTGTTTTACATGCCAAGTTCCATGAGAGCTGGGTAGATCTCTTGCCAGTTGGTTTGGCTCCATGCTGTGGGTTTACTGTGAGGTTGTGGGATGCATGCTGATCCAGGAAACCTGTGTGCTGGGCCTGTGGCGATGTTAAAACTGACTTTGGTGTAGACACTGCCTCTGTTCTAGAGCTTCCATTCTAGCTGAGAGGACAGAAATCTGCAAAGCTGGTCTGTAGTGTGAGGGGGAGTGCTGGGTGCCACAATCCTGGTGGTAAGTGCAGAGAAAGGAGTTAAGTCTTCAGTGTCAAGATCATAGAGGGCATCATATAAAAGGTGGCACTGAAGATGGGGAGGGGTGGCTTTGGAAGGGTACTAACGGAGTAAACCTTTGGGCTGCCCCTCCTACCTGCTCTGCACACCTTGTCTCACTGATCTTATTTCTTAGAGGGCAAGCAGAGGTGGTTTTGTGCACTCCCTGTTACAAAAAGGCAGAGAGAGGTTAAATAACTTGCCCATGGTCTTCTAGCTCCGAATGGGCAGAGCAGAGCTTTGAACTTCAACAGCCTGGCTGTGGAGTCTGTGTTCTTGGAAACAGGAAGGTGAGCGCCCCTCCCGGCTAAGGGCTGGGTAAGGAAGTTTGGGGCAGAAGGTGCGTAGGTGGGTTTGGATGCTGATTCACCCTGTAATGTAGGTTGGAACGAGGAGCCTTAAACCCCCAAGGCCTTTGTGCTCTACCTAGTGGGCTGTGGGAGCTGCTGATGGTTTCTGAGCAGCTCTGTGTTTTAGAGCGACAGCTCTGCTGGCATGTGGAGGACAACTCGTGCTTCGTGAGCATCTCAAGGCAGAAGACAGTGGAGCTGGAACAATTGGGAGCTATCACAAAGAGAGATTTAGGCAAAGCAGTCTCTTGTGTGGGGTGCCACGGAATGGACAGGGAGAGAGGCAAATCTTGCATGAGCACAGGTGGGAGATAGCAGTTATCAGACTACAGATGACATCTGTGGTCCATGGCACCACCATTTTCTGAAATGGGAATTTGGGCATTCTTGAGAATCAATCCTTCCTTCCTTCCTTCCTTCCTTCCTTCCTTCCTTCCTTCCTTCCTTCCCTTGCTCCCTCCTTCCCTCCTGTTTGCCTTCCTTCCTGCCTGCCTTTGATTCAGACCCTTCTATGGTGACCCTAGTCCAAGAAGAGTCTTTTTCTGAGCACGGTGGCTGGTTTTTGTGCCCTAGTCTACATTTTGAAAATGCATCTGATGTACTTCCTGAGCATCAAAGGCTGAAACACCAGGGTAATGCTGAAACCAAGGAGAGAAATCCTTGTCCTTGGTCACCCCATAGGTTGGAAGGACAAGGTAGGCTTCCAATTGTGGGCAGCCTGGGGCCTACTTGGAGGACACACTCAGGCACCTGGCACAGCATTTACAGTGACCGAGCTGGGCTTTGATGCCAGTGGGTATTTGCTGGTCAGATGGGCAGGGTAGGACATTCCTGGTGGTGTATAGGGCCGACTGCAGAACTAGAATGGGAAGAGAGAATGTGGCCAGATTAGGGCTGAGGCAGGTGTTTGCAGTTCAGATCTTTGGGCACAATGGCTCCCTGGACTGGACTGTCCCAGGTTCCATGTGCTGTTCCTGCAGCTGGGTTTTTGCCTATCATAAAAGAGGTCTGAGGTGTAGGAAAGATTCCTCCCACCTTCAGGACCTGGCAGGTGGGGCAGTTTAGGGAAGGAAAAGGTACAATTCCTACCCTGTAAAGCAGAATATCGAGAAGGTATGGGTCACTCTAATCCTTGTGCTCCTCTCCCATGTCGCCGTGCATGTGCAGACATCCTGTTTATTAGGGCTTGACTCCCATGGGAGTTCACTGAGGCCTCAGTGCAAAGGCAATTTGTGTGCCTTTGGAGGAACCTTGGAGGCATTTAAACAAAATGATAGGGAAGAGTGTGTAAATATAGAGCACGGTACGTACCAGGTGAGAGGGAAGGCCCTGAGGCCCTTGCTGTAGGGGAAAGCCCACACTCAGAGTCTCATCTTGGTGTCCTTTTCTGCCTGTTCTCCATGCCATGAATTTGCAAGTGAGCAACCCACTGTCCCCCGAGAGAGAATTCATCACACTCTATGTGCACCCCATAAAGTAGCTGCTGCCCAAGCTGGTGACCTTGGGACTTACCCAACTTGGAAATAAACAGCTGTTACGGAAGTCCCCAATATGATGCTAAAAATGCCTTTTATTGCCAAATAAACTTCCTCATGAAGGTGGTTGACCTCACTTGACCATAGAGGCATGGACAACATGATGGCCTGGACACTTGGATAAGGTGGGACATCAACTCACAAGATGTGGCCAGGAACCAGAAATGGGGATCCCTGCACTGAGATCCCTGCACTTTAGCCTGGAGAAACTCAGTACCAGAAGAGGTAGGCATCTCCCCAGAGACCTTCAGTAGTGTTGACAAAGGCAGTTACTGGAGTAGACAGAATGATTTATAAGCGAGATTAGAGAAGCTGAGCAGCTCTGGCTCATGAGCTAAGCATCCATGAAGGAGGATATGTGAGGAACAGGCATCTGACATAGTGTGCCTGGCTGTGCAGGGCTGTGCCTAGGAGAGTGTCAGGCTGGGGAGAAGACCCGAGGCCAGCTCTCTTCTGCTAAAGTGCCTCTGAAATCAACCTTGGCTTCTGCACCCACTTTCCTAGGAAACTGCAGGGAAATTCCATCACCTAGGATGTTTCAGTTAGACAGGGCAGCAAGCTGGAGGGCTGATTAGGGAGAGAAGCTATGCCACCAACGGGATGGGCTTGCCGCATGGTTGCTTCTTTTCACTCTTTAATTTTGGGAAAGTTCTTCTGTAGGTCTCCAAGCGGGCAAGCCCTTGGAAGGGTTGCTCTGAAATCTCTTCAGTCGTCTAAAACTTGCTTGTGTTTTCCTTAGCCGGTGAAAACCCTAATATAGTGCTGTGTGACAAGCAGCTAAGTGGCTTGCAGGCTCTGGGTGACCCATATGCATTAGGAGGAGGAAAGAAGCGGGGCCCTAGGCACTTAGTCTCCAGCCAGATGTGCGGAGAAGGTACTGCTGCTGCTCCTCCAGGCCCTGGGTTCACTGTGAGTGCTTACAGTCACACGATCAAGCCAGAGGGGAGCTGCGAGATCAGGAGGAAGGTAGTGGTGTCACACCTCCGCGCAGTGTTTCTTCGTGGCTGTGCCCATGATCACCTGGATCCTTGTTGAAATGTGGGTGCAGGGGGTCTTGGGTGGGTCCTGAGCCTCTGTACTTCTAACAATGTCCCTGCTGCCGACACTGCTGTCTCCTGGAGACCACACTCAGGAGTGGCAGTGCAGGGTCTGCCTTACCTAGGTTTGAGTCCCAGCTTGATCAGTAAGCTGGTGGCTCTGGGCGAGGTACTCAGTAGCCTCCACCAGCCTCAGTGTCTCCGTCAGTGACATGAACTCCAGGCCTGAGCTGACCAAAGTCCTGTTAGAATTACCCACGATCATGTTTGTTGGGTGCTAAGCCCCATGGCAACAGAAAGCTTATACTCTTGGAGGTTGGGCCAGTGTCCCCCAAACATCTTCAAGGGGTACTGGCTCCATCACCTTGTTGGCTTCAAACAGTGTCCAGAATCAGAGAGCTTTGAAGAAGACTGCAAATTCGGGCCTTTCTCGGACGTGGACTGGGCCACAATGATGCACTGAAGGTTCTGAACTTTTCCACAGTCAAGAGACTGCTAAGTTTTAAAAGTAATTTTTTCCTGTGGTAATGTAACAACAGTTGCCATTCTGTTAAAGTACATAGTTCCGTGGCATTAAGTACATTTCCACTGTCATGTTATCGTCATTACTGTCCAACTCTAAAACTAGTCCGTCTTCTAGGACTGAAACTCTGTTCCCCTGAAACACTAATTCTGCAGTCTCTGCCCTGCAGTCCCTGGTAACCACCCTCTGGCTTTCTGTCTCTGTGGCTCTGACTACTCCAGAGCCCTGCAGACGTGGAATCGCAGTATTTGCCCTCTTGCATCTGGTTTGTTCCACTCAGCACAAGGTGGTTGTACCTTGTGTCAGGATTTCCTTCCTTCTTAGAGGGCCAAGGGACAGCCCCTGTTATGTATAGACTACATTTTGTCCATTCTGGTGGATGGGTGACAGTTTCCACTTTTTGGCTATTGGGTGTTGAAGTATCTGTTCAAGTTTCAAACTTTTGTGAATTTAATACTCACCTAATTGGGACAAGTGTGTGAATGGGTGCCATCCCCAGCCTGCTGTGTTACAGCAGAGAGGTGGACACTGTGGTCCTTGGCTGAGGTCCTTCCACTCTGGCTGTGCCCCAGAGTCAAAAATACCCTTTCCTGGGTCCCATCCTTTATCAGTTAAGTTGGAATGCCTAAGGTCGGGTCTGGCCCAGGTGTTTTGAGAGCTCCTGGAAGACGTCATGAACACACAGGATTGAGAGGTCAGTGGGATATCTGTTGCAATTCCCCGCATGCTGCAACCCTTCTGTCTCCTGTCCCAGATCAGCCAGCCACCTGGGAGTTTCCTGGCCACCCAGGCTCAGCGAGGTGGTCCTGGAGTGTAAGCGAGGGTAAGGAAGGCCTTGGGGCTGGCGGCAGCCTTGGCCTTGAGCTCCCATAAATCCGCCTCTTGTACACAGGTATTCCTTGTCTCTATCTCCCTGGGAGACTGGGGAGGGCCCAGGCTGCACCCACAGGAAATCACCAAGTATCTACAGATGTCAGCTGCCACAATCAGGACCTGCCTTGCCATAGTGTGCAGGACTGGCTGCAGGCTGGAAGCACTGTTTCTGATTTGGAGGATGTTTTTATTTATACACACTAACGGCATCACAGTTTCAATATTTCTCCTCTGGAATGATCACTGTTGCTTCTCGTCGTGTGGCAGCTGAGAGATGGCATCTCTGACGCCAGTGTTCCCTGCCAGCTGGCCCCGGCTTGTCAGAAGCACCCCCTCCTTGACATTGATTTGTCTCAGCACCGCGTCACCTCAGGAGCCACTATTTAGTGGTCTACCAGCCCTGTCTGGCAGCCTGATCTCACTTTGGTTTGATGTGTAATAGTGTGGACGAATGACTTACAGGCCTCTAAATTATTATTTTTAAAGTATATGTCAGGCCTCGGGAAACAAGCCAAAAGTATATTTTTATTCCAAATTAAATCTTCCAATTTAGTCATCTTTCCCTAAGACCTTTCCCCAGGTCTTTTATAAGGAAGTCAACCCTAGAGAGATCCAGGCATTTTGCTGCATCCTAAAGGCAGGGCAAGGTGCCTCAGGGGGAATCAGTTTCCTGGGCCCCTGAGGTCAGAACCCATGGCAACTGGCCTGACTTCCCTGCAAGCCTAGTAACCAGTTCCCAGCCAAGCCATAGAGCCCAGCGAAAAGCAAATCCTCTGGTCTGGCACATACAGCTGCAGTGCCATGCGTGATGGGCTGTCCTTTCTTTCATTTGGGGAGTGTGAGAAACATGATTTGAACAAACTAGCGGAAATGTCCCCGTGCTGGTCCGTGGCACTGAAAGCTTTGATATCCAGGGTAATGATCCAACAGCAGTAAAGGTGATGACTCGGATCCTTCTAAAGAATCTTTACGGCTTTTTGACTGCAGATTGTAGCCCACTGGGAAAGTACTTGCCTACCATACTGGAGGCCCTGGGTTCCATTTCTAATGGCCTTGGACTCCAGCCCCCATGCAGACAGAAGATATGGGGTGTTTCCCCTTCTCTGTATCAGGAGCCCCCTCCTACAGTACGTGCTCATCCGTTGAGTTGGGTGTAAATTCCATCACCCAGGGCAGAGCTCGAGACAGGGCTATTGGCATTTTAGATCTGAGTGTGCTGGCCTGGGATCAGGGCGTGTGTGCGCGCTGGTCTCTGGTGACTTATGAAGCTCTGTGGGCTGTGGATGGATCTCTGCAGCCCTCGAGCTGTCGCCCATGGCCTTGCTAAGCACCTGTTGTGTGGCTGCCTGTTCACTGTTCAGCTCCTCTTCCTCCACACCTTGGTTTCCCATTCTTCTTGGTGCCCATATGAGACGATCTCGGGTAGCAAGAAGCAGCAGCTGCCGCCCTTGAAACTGCACGGTGCAGGCGAAGCCTCTCTGCCTGACATGGTTTGGTCATAGCTGACCGACCCCTCATCTGTAATTGTGTCTCAAGATTCACTTTCTGCATGCAGGCCGCATCGTACAGCTGTAGTCCCTGATGTCTCTCTTCAGAAGTTGGCAGACAAAGTGGAGAGCCGTCCGCAGACTTATTAGAGATTCACGGCGACTCTCCGTAGGATTGAATGGCGGTTACTTTTGAGTTTACCTAATCCTGGAGGCCAGATTTTTGGCAGCCGGCTTCTCCCTGCCTCCCAAATGGATTGGTGCAGCTCTCCACCCGCACCTCTCCACCACCCCTGGGGCGAAGTCTGCTCAGGCATCTGCTCACTCTTTATTTACTCATTTGTTTGTTTCCCCAATAAATCCGAGAGCCTCTGAGGTGTGAGAAGTGATTTGCCAAAGGTAGATGAATGGAGCGAGGCTCACCCCAAGAGTGTGCAGCATGAGAGGAGAGAAGTCGCGTGACTCCAAATATTAGCACATTCATCATAGCCACGTAGCTCTGCTACACGCATTCACACGTGTGCCTGCACAGGCACACACATGCACACGTGCATGCACAGAGTCCCTGAAGCTTAGTGGAAATGTGTTATTTACTCTGTAAAGCTTTTCACGCCCAAATAAACACCACTGCAGTGCCTGCTCTTGCAGAATACCACAGGTAGGGAGATCGACTCCCGTCCAGGGATCCTGAATTATAACATGATGGGAAAGGTGGACTAATAACTAAAATGTGCTCCGGGGATAGAGGAGATACAGATCTACATTCCTGAGAGGGGGGCGGAGCCCAGCCATAGTCCAGAGGAGCAAGGGACAGTTCCCTCATGGAGGACTGGGTCTTAAAGTTGTAGTGACCTTTGATCTTACAGGTGGTGGGAGCTCCCTGCAGGGTTTTTGGGAGATGATTTGCATTATTGTTTGCTTCCCCCCAGCTCATCCTAGAGAGGTGGGGATGTCAATTGCATTTGAGGACCTTCCATCTGTTGACACTGGGCATGGATGTGTGACCAGCTTTGGCCCATGGCAAGTGAGCAGCACATGGTGTACATCTGCCAACCCTTTTCTCTCTCCCTGAAAATGGGGTGTCCTAGGTGACACTTACCTTTCTGCCTGGATTCTGGAATGGGAGGACAGGAGAAGCCATCCCTCAGTTGCCAATTTGTGATGGGAAGGAGAAATAAATGTGGGTTGTGTGCTCCCAGTATTTTGGGGATTGACTTGGCGGTGTAATCTTGCTAGCCCTGGCTAACAGTCTCTCGCTGGTGGACTAGTGTGGCTGACATGAGCAGGGTGAAGGGAAGGCCCATTTGGGGAGAGGGGTCATCTTAGAACCAGGTAAAAGCAGACTTCTATCACCTAGATAAGGAGTTTGGATTTCTTCCCCTCTTCTACCTCAACTTTAGTACCAGGAATTGAACCTAGGACCTTGCACTAAGCTACAAACCCAGTCCTTTTTTGTTTTTCTGTTTGTTTATCCCTTGAAACAGTCTTGCTAAGTTACTAAGTTCTTCAGTTTGTGATCCTCCTGCCGCAGCTCCCCAGAGCCCTTGGATTGCAGGTGTGTACCTTACAGGGATGGGGTTACAGACCAGAAGTTTGGATTTCTTCCTGAGGCCACAGGAGTCAGGGGTGGCTTCTGAGCTGTGAGTTCTGTGCCAAGGAAGGTGCTTTGGGACGGTGACTATGACCCCGAGGGCCAAAGGATGGATGGACCCAGTTCTGTGGAGACATTCAAGGCTTTTGGGGTGGGGAGGACGTGGAGAGAGATCTCACTCACTTCAGGGACTGACTGGATCGAAACCAGATTGTTAGAGACTAGGTGACTGCCTGGAGGTGAATGGGGACAGAGGCCAGTCCACACCAGGGAGGGTCTTGGGCCCTCCACATGCAGGGGGAAGGGGCTGACCCCTGCTGGCAGGCCTCCCGCGTGGCCTTGCACTGCCCTCCCTGCAGTGCAGCCTTTTGCCAGGTCACAGCGGTGTCTGGGGGCCCGGTTGGGGGATGAGAGGGCGTAGATTCCCAGTCCTCTTCCTGCTTTGAAACCTCCCGAAATCCCACTGCTGTCCTGGTCACAAAGGCTGAAGGTGTGTGTGTGGGTGACTGTCCAGGGACACGATGGAAGCAGAGGGTGGCAGGGGCCTGTTTAGGGTATACTGAGCCCCAGAGCGAAATTCAGTCCCCTTGCAGGCCTTGGGTCCTGCCACTGGCCCCTTCTCATTGGTCAGTGCGGTGGCACCCACCGGTCACTCATCTCATCCAGCAGTGTGGCCAAGTGGCAGGCGTGAGCGCACTCCCTGTGGTTGAAGATGCCTCTGCCACTTCCTGGTGGGGCCCTGGGGCGAGATACTTGTGAACCCTTCCAGGCCTGAGTTTGCTGGCATGCGGTATGGCACAGGCAGCCCTGGGGTGGGACCTGGGGTAGCGGGAGGGCTGTGTTTATGGAGCATCTGCCCCGGTGCAGAGCAGGCCTCCAGGAGCTCGCAAAATAGACATGCAAATAAGGAGATGTACAGTGTCAGGGACAAATACTGTGAAGGAAAACATTGGGATAAAGAGACAGTGACCGGGAAGACTTGGGAATCTAAGAGGGTGTTTGGGAAGCCTCTCAGCAGCCCCTGGAGCGGATAAAGTAAGGCAGGGCTTTGTCGATATCTGTAGAGGCAGGAGGACTCTGGGGACTTCGTACTTGCTTTGTGGAGCCAAGAGATCAGGAAGTGCAAAGGGCCTGAGAGGAGATGTGCTTGGGTGTGTTGGGAATGGCACGGTGTGACTGGAACAGAATGAGCTCTTTGAGCGATTTCTTTTTTCCTTGTAAGAAAATCAGTTTGCTGCTTCCACTTCCTGTCTGGGTTCTGTAGCAGATGCAGCATTCTGGAAAGTAGCCGAGGAATATGAATGTCTTGTCATTCTGAGGCCTTGGGTGGTCGGTGTTCCCATCTGTAAAGTGGGAATGGTCTTTCTTACCCATTTGGATGATGGTAGGGAACACACAGGCTGTGTGTCCTCAGCCTCTCTGTGCAGGCGTTCAGTAAACATCAGTCACTCTGAGCCCTAGGAGAGACAACCTGAGGTCACGGACAGATGCGGCTCTCCCAGGTAGCATGTTGGAATGAAGTCTAGGGCCCTAGGGAGTAATGATCACTGTTGTAACCACAACCATCCACTTTAAAAAACGAAACGGCCCTTGCTTGCACTGTGATTTGTTTGTGGTTGTGGCTGCTTACAGTGGCAGTTTTACCCGTGAAGGGTGTTCTGAACCCGGGCTGCGGTTCTCCCTGTCACCAGCTCTCTAGTCCCCTGGGGAGCGCTCAGGGCCCCATGCTGACATCCCCCAGACAGACCCTAATCCCCGGGCGTGGGCCAGGCCTGCTGATAAGAATGTGCGGCTGTGGTTAAAAAGGACCGAGTCTGTGTCCCCAGGTTCCCCCTGCACCGCGGGCTGGGGTAGGGGCCAAAGCCCCCCTGAGCTGCCTCCTTGGTGTCAGAGCCCCAATGTGGCTTATTCATGCAGCTGGATGTAGTTTTATGCTTTTAATCTTCTAGAAACAGACTCATAAAAATGAGAATGCTTTACGGCTGGCTGTCCGCTCTCACCCAGAGCCCAGGCAGGTTCTAGTGTTAATCTGTTTCTCTTTCCGGGAGTTCGCAGTAAGCCTCAGCCAGCCTGAGGGAGCCAGTGCGGTACATTCCCGATGCCATGCGGGAGCTCACACTGAGCTTGAAGGGACCTCGAGTGCGCGTGAGTGTGTGTGTCTATCCAGGGCAAGCGGCAGAGCCAGGAACATGAATTCTCAAGGCACTGTAGCGACCAGGAAGGGCTATGCTTCCCGTTAGGTAGTGAGGTTCTCATTGTTCATTTTGTTTCCCTTATTGCTATGGTTGCTAGGAAGCACATGTGTTTAATTCTTAATTATCTTAGACTTAGAATTTTTAAAAAATGTAATTTGCCATCTCTACCTTACATCACTTCTCCACTGTCACTTCTTTTTTACTCTGATTTTAAGCCTTTTAGGGGAAGTGTTTTCTTTATAAAAATACTTTATCTTTTGGATTTCTCATGTAAGAGAAATCATGTGATATCGAAGCTTGTATATCTGATTTATTTCATTTAACATTATTGTCTCAAGGTGGATCCGTGTTCCTATGAATGGCGCAAGTGTGACCTCTGAAGCACATTTTCTCTCTCCTTTCATCTGTTGATGGATATGCATAAGCGGCTTCCAAAACGTAACTGTTATGAACAGGCGGGGTGCGCATGGAATCCTATAATATGATTTTAACTCTTTTGGGGTAATACCTAGAAGGGAAAAGGTAGGTCAAGTGGGATTTCTAGCTTCAGAGTTCTTTTGAATCTCCATATGTGTGGTTCTACACTGTTAGTTTACATCCCACTAAAATCGTAGAAGAGTTTCTTTTACCCCACAGCTCATTAGTGTTTGGTATTCCTTGATTTCCTGATGAAAGCCATTCTCTCTGGGGTAAAATGGAATCTCAGTGTTGTTTTAATTTGCATTCTCTAATGGCCAGCAATATTGAATATTTCTTCATGTATTTATTGGCCATTTGTACTTTTTCTGGAAAGTGCATATTCATTAATTTCAGTTTCTTGTCTTGTGATGGAGTCTTTTGTTTTGGGTGGTTTTTGTTTTTTGTTTTTTGTTTTCTGAGTTCTTTATATATTGCAGGTACTCGTCCTCTGTCTGAGGGGTAGCTTGCAGACTTTTTTCCCCATTCTTTAGGTTTTCTCTTCACTCTGTTGGCTGTTTCCTTTGCCGTGAAGAAGCTTTCTGACTTGATGAGATCCCATGTGTTGATTCTTGGCACTATTTCTGATGCCTGCGTGGTTCGTGCAGGAAGTCTTTTGCCTGTGCTCATAGACAACCAGAAATAGGGAGACAGATCTTTTTCACATGGGAAGGGAATCCAGAGAGGGGAGAGAGGGGACAAAGGAGGGGAGAGGCATGAAAAAAGAATTGAGATGCATCATATACATGCACCAGTGTCACACAGTAAGGTGTAATCATTATGTACTGTAAACGCGGACTAATAAATAAAAACTGAAAAACTACTTTTAAGAAAAGAATTACGCCTTGTGCCTGGGTATCTAATTGGAACAGAGCTGTTCTCGTCATATTCAGAAGGACAAGTGTTAAGCTTCTTTTGTAACCCTGGCTGCCCCAGATGCAAATCAGTTCAGGGGAGGAGACACTTGCTCAGAGGTAGACAGGAAGCGAGAGAGCCGCGTGCTGTGTTTACTGACCGTGTGAGCTTGGCACGTTTAACCTCCCTGAGCTTCCGCTGACTTATGTATGAGGTGGAAAGGATCCCAGCCTTGCAGATTCCAGAGCAGACTGAATGTGCTGAGGCATAGAACACACTTGGCATGGCCCCTGGCACTTAATAAATACTGACGTGATCGCATTTTTCCAGTGAGCTTCGTGCTACATCAGGGTAAATGAACCCCTATTGCAGAGACAGTGAGCCCAAGGCGCCGTGGGCCACGAGTCCTTGATGTAGCCACTCACTTCTGCTGTTCTTTTTTTCTTTTTTTTTTCTTTTTATCAGTACCAGGGGTCAAATTCACGACTGCTTGCTTGCAAGGCAGGCGCTTATGCCACTGAGCTAAACCCCCAGCCCCGCCTCTGCTGTTCTAAGAGGAGTCTGTAAAGAAAGATGTCACAATAAAACTTTATTAATCCTGGGCCGTGGTTGTGCTGTGGAGCATATACTCCATGGGACTGTCTTCTCCATCCACCCTGCACCACATCGGAAATGGAGACTTCACAGGGGTGACTTTTGTGTTGTCTTCTATTAGCTTCTGGGTTAATTTTCCTCCATGATTCATAGTAAGGAAAGAGATCATGCTAAGGAATCTAAAACCAAACCAGTATGTCTACGTTTTTTTCTTCTCTGGGCCTAACCTTCTGAAATACAGGGGGAAATCCTTTCATAGTAAAGCACTCTAAGAGTCCTCCCTGGGGAAGGCTTTCTGAGCCCAAAGGCCACCAAGGGGCCGAGCCTGTCTCTTATCACTGTGAGCACATTGATTACTAAGAACGCTGCTCTGGGGTAACACTCTGAACTTAGGGATCCGTGAGCTCCAGGAATCTCATAAAATAAGCTATCACAAAACAAAAGCGAGAGAGCTGAGGACACCCTCTTCTTCCAGGTTTCTTACCCAAAAAATGATGTAAGGATTGCTGTTGACTTTCATTGTCCTGAATAATAAGAACAATAAGAAACTGTAGCCCCACCCCTTGCTTTCTTTCTCTGAAAAACTGTAGTTAAGGGTCACAATGCCAGGAGGTCGGCATTCACAGTCAAAATACAGAATATTTCCGTTACCTCAGGAACACTTCTTGTTGCTCCTGGCATTTTAAAATGTAAGCTTTCATTGACTTTTGGGGGAGTCTGATGGGGTAGCCCACTGGCAAAGTGCCTCATTCATTTTAATGATTTACTTTTTCAAATACCACCTGCAGCTCAGAGTCGTGTTTCCAGGAACAAAATGTCTCAGCTTTGAAGAAAGAGTTTTGTAATTGATTGTCATCATAAGTGAGAGTTCTTGTGGGTGTAAGGATGTGGCACTGGTGCCACAGGGTGGGCACTCATCACTCTACTCTGCAGACGGTGGAGCAAAAGGGTCATTTTGGGCTGACCACAGCTACAGCCTTATGAACTGCATTGGACCCTGCAAGAGTCTCCATTGCCATGATCAGGAAAAAACGACACCAAGCCATATAATATTCAACATTCCAGAAATTCAACACAAGAGCAGAGTACTAAAAGCTGTTAGAGAAAAGAAACAAATCCACCTACAAAGGAAAGCCCATCAGAATTACAGTAGACCTCTCAACACAAATCCTCAAGTCAAGGTGTGCTTGGAGTGAAGTATTTCAAGCCTTAAAAAAACCCAAAAACCTCCAACACAGAAACAACCCTACAAAACTATCTTTCAAAGTTGATGAAGAAATAAGATACTTCCATGACAAAGAAAATTTATGATCTTAGAAAATTTATGATCACCAAACCAGCACTCCAGAATGCTCCGAAGGACATTCTAGAAAGAGATTACAGGGACTACCACTCCATGAACCCCAACCGAATGGGTCTACCAAGCAACACAGGTAGTTACACAGAGGAAAACAGGATAACATGACGAGAATAAGTCAGTACATACCAGACATAACCATCAATGTTAATGGTCTCAATTCACCAATCAAAAGAAACAGACTGTCAGAATGGATCAAAAGCAAGGTCCAACAGTATGCTACATACAAGAAACACATTTAATTCAAAAACAAATGTGTAGACTGAAAGTCAAAGGGTGGAAACAGGAACTGAGAAAAAAGCAGGAGAAGGCATTCTATCTGCAGACAAAGTGGATTTCAAGCCAAGACTGATTAAGAGACACAAAGAAGGTCATTACATCCTTGTAAAGGGAAAAAGCCAAAAGAAAGAGATAATATTCATAAGTAAATACCAGTGCACCCAAATATATAAAAAAATTAACAGACATGAAAAATCAAACAAGCACTACTACAGTTGTAGTGGAGGATTTCAGTAATCCTCTATCACAGATAGAGCAACTAGAAAAAAATCAACAAACAAATATCAGAACTTAACCAAACTCTTAAACAAATGTAGCTATCTACAGTGTTCCCACCCGATAATGTCAGTGTAGGAATTCTTCTCAGCTGGCTGTGGAATGTTCTCCAAAATAGACCACATATTAGCTTATAAAACATGCTTAAGTAAATGCAAATGAATTGAAGTAGCACCCTTCTGAACAACCTGTGGATCACAAATGAAATTAAAGAAGAAATTAGACAGTTTCTACAATTAAATAATAATGCCAGTACAACATACCAAAACTTATGGGATGTGATGACAGCAGTCCTATGAGGGAAAGTTATAACAGTAAATTCCCATATCAGAAAACCGAGCAAGTTCAAATAAACAACCTAATTTGAACGTCAAGCTTCTAGAAAAACAAGAGCAAGTCAACCTCAGAGCTCATACGAGGGAGGAAATTATAAAGATCAGAACAGAAATTAATGAAGTAGAGACTAAGACAATATGAAGAATCAATGAATCAGGAGTTGGTTCTTAGAAAAATTAAATAAAATTGACAAACCCTTAATCAACCTATCAAAAAAAGAAAAGAAAATACTCAAATCCATGGAATTAGGAATTAAAGGGTGAAATCACAACAGATCCTACAGAAATCCAGAAGATCATCAATATATATTTTGAGAATCTATATTTTAATAAGATGGAAAACACAAAAGAAATGGACAGATTCCAGGTACATATGAATTACCAAGCCTGAATCAAGAAGACATAAAAATTCTAAATAAATCAGTATCAGTCAGTGAAATTGAAAATGTGATTTAAAAAATCTACCAACAAAGAAAAGCCAAATGAATCCTATAGGATTCATTTCTGAATTTTGTAAGAAATATAAAGAGGATCTAATGCTGCTACTTCTCAAACTCTTTAATGAAATTAAAGAGAAGCAACACTCCCAAATACATTCCAGAAAGCAAGCAAAACCAGAGAAGGATCCAATCAAAAAACAGAATTATAGACTTCCGGGAGAACATGGCGGACAGATAACAGCTACTATGGAGGCTCTCTGAAAGGCTCGGTTCAGAAGTCAGGAAGGGTGCAGAGTAAGGAGACATAAGCAGGTGGAGATATGCTCTGCTGACTCAGGAACGAACTGGGCTGAGAGAAACCAACTTGGAACACAGTCCTGGTGCTAAAACAGGAACAGAAAAGCCTCAGTGTGAAGGCTGGACCCCGCGCCATTGGAAGCCGCGATTTGGGTTTCCCGCCGCGCGACCACTGCCTCTACAGCGGCTCGGCAGGGAGAGAGACGCACGGAAGCTCTGAGAATGGGAATCTGTGAACAGAGTCGAAAACAGGACGGGCAGGGAGGCGTGCACTGACTTGTGGTGAGGTGAGTGAGAGAAACTGACACTCTACCACAGTTTGACTCCAGCGGAGGACTTTCTGGGCCCGGGCAGTCCTGCGGGAGCAGGGCGCGGTGGCGACTCCAGCCACACATCCCCCTCTCAGGCGGGATTGGTGAAAAGTGCCTGGCCTACGTGACGCTGCTGGCAGACCCAGTAGGCTAGCCCAACCCAGATCCCAGAGCCTGACGGTGGCCAGGAGGGGCAGGCCCCGCATAGGCTGCCTGGTCCGTAACTCCCTGGAGCGCTGTGGTGGGCGGGAACACCTAACCGGCGCAATTCTATCAGGCTGTGGCTGACAGAGAGAGAAGCTGGGTCTCCTATATAAGCTTGCATATATAAGGAACAGAGAATATGGGAAGAGGCAGCAACAAGAAAGGCTCCTCGGACCCCAATTCTGAGAAACAGGCAATAGCGGACACCGCACCAATAGACATAAAGTGCCATATAGAGAGCCTCATAGACCAATTCAGGAATGAAGTTATCAACGACCTGAAGCTAGAAGTAAGCAGATAGTTAGAGAAATGCTAAGCACCACCCAAGAAAAAACAGATGGTGGAATGGAAGAACAGAAAAAGAGGGGAGATGGTTTGATGGAGAAAACAGAGAAAGCATAGAATACGTGAAGCAGGTTCAAAGGGACTACCAAGATACTAAGAAGTCTATCCAAGACTGGCATAACAGCTTGAAAAAAACTAAGGACAGACTATCTGAACTGGAGGGAAGACTTATAATATGGGAGAATGAAATGAAAAACTTCTTAAAAATAACAAAGAAACAAACAGCAATAATACAAAGACAAGAAGATGATAAGAGGAGCCATAACTTAAGGATTAAGAACATAAAAGAAGAAGTAGGGACACAAACAAATGAACTACAAAAGCTACTCACAGAAATAATCCAGGAGAATTTTCCTAATTTAGCAAAAGGTAAAGATACTCAGATGTATGAGGCATACAGGACCCCAGCTACCTAGAACCCAAACAGAGCAACACCCAGGCATATAATAATCAAAATTCCAGAAATTCAATACAAGAACAGAATATTAAAAGCTGTCAGAGACAAGAAACAGACCACTTACAAGGGAACACCCATCAGAATTACAGCAGATTTCTCTGCACAAACCATCAAATCACGAAGAGCATTGGGGGGAAATAATTCAAGCTTTGAAAGATAATAATCTCCAGCCAAGATTGAGATATCCTGCACAACTGTCCCTGGAAATTGATGGAAAAACAAGGTGCTTCCAGGATAAAGAGGAACTGGGGGAATTTGCAACCACCAATTCAACTCTACAGAGAGTATTGCAGGATATTCTAAAAAAAGAAAAATACAAAGAATCCAGAAATAGTGGCGGGGAGGCCACAATGAATGGAGCAGAGAACAAAATGAAGAAGACAAACTGACAGCTACTGACAGAAAAAGAGCTCAACAGAAATGAGGCAGAGAAGATTGGATGATAGGAACAGCTATTTTGGAGAAAATGACATCTTAGTAGGTAATACTGATTTAGTATCATCTTGTTTTGAAGTCTCATCTAGCTTTTGTTCTTCTGTCTCCAATGGTCTAAACAGGTTGTATCTTGTTGGATTTTATTATGTACGATAGTATAAGCAAAAACCTTTTAAAGACAAGGAGATTATACAGAAACCATTGTTCATTTTCTGTTAGTCGATTCTAAATACTCTGTAATGCTGTCATTCTCTTAAATGGTTTTACATTGTTTTGATATATTTAATGCTACGGTATACGAAGTTGTACTCAAGGATTTCAAGGAAAGAGACAATATGGTAACTACTTTTAGGTCAGGATTATCTGGTGGTGAAACACTATTCTGCTTAAATGGTTATGTTTTGATCTGCGCTGTTTCACTGTTATGCCCTCTTTTATCTCGATCTCCACTCCATTATTTACTTTTTTATTTTTATCCTTTTAATTAAAGGAAAAATAAATAAAAATAGCAGGATATATTATAGTAACCCACTTTGACTTTCCATTATCTTGATTTAAAGCCCTGTATTACTCTCACCATCTTGTTTTTGACTGATGTTCCCCTATTCTGTTTTGATGGATAGTATCAGGTTCGAAAGTTTAGGCATCAGCTGTGAAGAAAATGAGATTCATTATAACGCCCATTCTCGTTGACTTTTATCTACTTTTGAAGACCTACAATGTCTCCAATGTTTTGGTTTTGTCGGTTTTGTTCTTTACTGTTTTGTTCAATTTTATTGTAACTAATGATATAGGCAATTCTATTAGAGATAGCGGGAGGCATTATGGTAACCATTGATGATCACCTTGTATTATGTTTTTATATTATCTATTATGTCCACCCTTTTGACTTGACCGATTCTGTTCTGTTATGTCACATTTGGTTTTACTCTCTTCCAAAAAAGTAATAAGAACCGTGGGAGCAATGAAACCCAAAATGTGTAATAGTCATGGTACAAAAGAGAGGAAAAGAAAGTGCTCTAAACTATATAACTGCATGTATATTTAAGTGTATAAGATAGAAAATGATATCACAGAGTTTTATTGGATCATTGAACAGAACTGTTTGCAGTATCATTGTTGGAATGTCCACTTTACAAGCTTTGATTTTGTGACTTGAACAATTATTTCTAAGATGACAATATGTAATCCATTAACTAGTGATTTCCTACTGTTTATTTTTTTTCTGTAAATCTGTATAACTTGTAAAAAAAACAGAATTATAGGCCAATCTCTCTAATGAACACACACACACAAATCCTCAATAATATACTAGCAAACATAATGGAGCAAAATCAACAAGATTATACACTGTGACCAAGTAGGATTCATCCCAGGGCTGCAGGGATGGTTCAGCACATGCAAATAAACAAACATAATAGATGGTATTAACAGATCCAAGGACAAAAACCATATGATCATTTGCAGAAAAAACATTTGGCAAAGTCCAAAACCCATTCATGATAAAAAAAATACAGAAAATTGAAATAAAAGCCATCTATGACAAATAACCAACATCATACTAAATGGACAAAACCTGAAAACTTTCACTCTGAAGTCAAGAACAAGACAAGGATGTCCACTGTTACTAATCTTATTCAATATAGTTCTGGAAACATTAGTCAGAACAGTTAGACAAGGGGGAGAAATTAGAGGAATATCGGTAGGAAAGGAAGGAGTTAAATTATCATTACTTGCAGATGACATAAAAGACCCCAAAAACTCCACCAAAGAAACTCCTAGATTTAATAACCAAATTCAGTAGCATAGCTGGTTACAAAGTCAGTGCTCAAAGATCAATAACATTCCTGTACACAAATAACAAACTCACTGAGAGAGAAATTAGGGAAATAACACCTTTAACAGCAACATCCAAAAATGAAATACCTAAGAATCAGTGTAACAAAGGAAATAAAATACCTTTTCACTGAAAACCACAGTAGTCTGAAAGAGGAGATCAAAGAAAATGGGAAAAATATTCCTTGTTCTCGGGTAGGAAGAACCAATATAGTGAAAATGACCATATTTCCTCACAGAATTAGAGAAAACAATCCAAAAACTTGTTTGGAACCAGAAGAGACCTAGAATATCAAAAGCAATTGTGGGAAATCATCACAGTCCCTGACTTGAAATTATACTATAAAGCTACTGTGATAAAAACAGCATGGATCTGGTTTAAAAAAAAAAAAAAGACCCAACGATCAACGTGACAGCTTAAAAGATGGAGAAACAACTACAAACATACTCAGCCACTGTATCTTTGACAAAACAGCCAAATATTCTCACTGGAGGAAAGATAGCCCCTTTAATAAACTATGCTGGAAAAGCTGGCTTCCACATTCCATAGATTAAAACCCATATCTCTCACCATGCACTACACTAAAATTAAAATGGATCAAGGATATTAAAATAAAGACACCAAATCTGCTGGGAGATAGAATAGGCAGAGATCTTAAAGACACTGATATAGGCAAAGATTATGAACAAAAACCCTGGCCACACAGGCACTTTCACAAAGAATCCACAACTGGGATCACATCTTATTAAAAAGTACAGCAAAAGAAACCACAAACAGCGAAGAGACAACCACAGTGTGGGGGAAAAATTTGCCAGCTGTTCCTCAGACAAAGGACTGATACCTAGAATATATAAAGAACTTTAAAAAAATCAGATCCCGGGGCCTGGGGATTTAGCTCAGTGGCATAAGCGCCTGCCTTGCAAGCAGGCAGTCGTGAGTTTGATCCCAGTACCGATAAAGAGGAAAAAGACCAAAAAAAAAAAAAAAAAAAAATCGATCCTTCCAAACTTAAAGATCCAACCCAAAAATGAGCATCTGAAATGAACAGACACTTCTCACATGAAGCAGTGGAACTTGCAAATAAGTATATGAAGAAATGCCCAACTTTACTGGTCATTCAAGAGACGCAAATTAAAAAAACACTAGGATTCCGTCCACCCCAGAAAGAATGGCTGTTATCAAGAAATCCATCAATAACACATGCTGGCAGGGCTGAGGACAAAAAGGAACCCTTCTCCACCATTGATGGGAGTGTAGACTGGTGCAATCACTGTGTATGTCAGTGTGGAGATTCCTCAAAAAATTAGGACTAGAGGTTTAATGATTCGATCCAGCTATTCCACTTCTTGGTATCTTCCCAAAAGAATTCAAAGCATCACACCACAGCAATATATGCGCACCCATGTTTATAATGGCACAGTGTGTAATAGCTGAATCTTGGAATTAGTCCAAATGCTCATCAACTGGTGAATGGATAAAGAAAATGTAGGGCGTTTTTGTACAGTAGAGCACTACTCTGCCCTAAAGCAGGAAAAGTCTGACCCGTTTCTAACTAAGTGGATGCACCTCGAGACCACACTCTTAGGGGAGCAAACCAGATACACATGTTTGAATGCCGCATTGCTTCTCTGGTACGAGAAACCAAAAGTATAAGGATCGACATGTTTAATAGATACTGAGAAATGGGAGGCAAATGTTCAAATGAGAAAGGGAACAAGAGAGGGGAAGGGGAAAGGAAAGAAGGGACAAGAGAAGAAGAATAAATAGGAAAAATGGGAACAAAGTCTTTGTAAGTATGCGGAGGAAGAGAGGGTGAAGGGGAAGAGGAAAATGGCAAAAACAAGCAGCAAGATGTGTAACGTACAGGTACAAGTTCCCCCTAAAATGTACAATAAAATTAAAATGCAATAAAGTATCAACAGAAAGCGTGCAGGATGAGAGTTGTTGCGAACTCCCCTATACCAAGTAAGTTCTTTCCGGGAGCTCCTAGAACCGCTCACAGCTACTCCCCAGGAACTGGCTCCCGATTTACAAAGAAAGCAAGTTGCCAGGCAAATTCCACCTCATAAGATGAAAGAGAGATGCGTCCCCAGCCCTGCAGCCTCTCAGGCATTCTGATCACAACTTAAGACAGTCAGTGAAATTCAGGCATCAGGATTCAGCTAACCATGTAGTCAGGAGCAGGCGACTTCAGGCTCCTCAGTGATGGACTCGGGGACCATTTGGGGCTGGGTTTTGGGTCCCAGCACTGAAGACACACATGCAGGATTCTCCCCCTGGTTGCCCAGGCTGAGCATGACCTGTAAAATGTCTTAGCCGATCCACAAGTTCAAATGATGCTGATGACATCAGTAAGACTCCATTTCTGATATCCAGCATGCCACCCAGTACTAAGTTACCAGAAAATCTAGTTGATTTTGTCCATTAGCTGAGGACCAGATGTTGATGGAAACAGAAGACGAGCTGGCTGTTCGTGTTCTGATGTCTGACCTATGAAGGCTGGGATGCTTGTGCCCCATCACAGCCACTGTGCCCCATCACCACCCTAATCCTCAGTGCGGTGGCCTTCGGAGGTGGGTCCTTTGGGAAGTCGTTAGGTTGAGAGGGTAGAGCCCCAGGAAATATGATCAGCGCCTTCACAGGAAGAGGCCAGGGAGCCAGCCCAGCTCTTTATCCATGTGAGGATCCACAGAGAAGTGAGCATTCTGCATTCAGGAAGCGGGCTCTCACCAGAACCAACCAGGCTGGGCTCCTCCAGAACTGAGAAAAATCTATTTCTGTCATGTAAAAGCCACTCAGTATATGGTACTTTATCTGCATGGACTAAGATACCTCCCCTGGGGTGCAAATTGCTGGCAATGGAACCAACCAGCCCTGTTCCCAGCACTTAGCTGAAACTATATGTGCACAAATTCGTGTACATATGTACACACACACACACACACACACACACACACACACACACCTTTGTGACGTTGCCTACGCTGAAAGCTCAGCGTAAATGACATGCATCCTAGACGTGGTCAGCTGGCCAGCCAGGGCTCCAGAATGCCACTTCTAGCACTGATGCACCGTGGCACCCAAGAATATTTTTTTAAAATTGCTCTGTGTCCCCACCATGAAATAGGGATAATAAGTCCTCTCTCAGGGATTGATGTTAGAGCCCAGTGAAAATCAGTGGTGGTTGTTATTAAGTGGGGAAAAAAGAGCTGCTCAGCTTCTGTCTGTCTTGCCATGATTTCAGCCACAAATGGCCCTCAGAGCCCTTCCGAGGGTTCCCCTTCCTCTTACTTGAAAGGGGCAGGCTCCATTTCAGTTGAGGGGGTAAAAGTAAGGACAGCAGCCGAGGAGGGTGATGGAGGAGGAAAGGAACCCACCGTTGGTCCCTGCTGCCCCATCAGTACTGTTGCAGGTGGCAGGGTGAGTCCTGGTCCCCGGGGGACAGTAGGGATCTGCCAGGGAGACCTTGAACAAGGAGCTGCTTGCAGAAGGCACAGTGCTGAGTGCAGGAGGGAGTACACATGCAGGAAAGCTGCCCAAGGCAGGGGTGTGTAAGTTGAGACTCTAGACAAGGAGGAGTTACCTAGGTGAAGAAGGGAGAGGAAGGAGGCATGATCAAAGGCCCTGAGGCAGGGAGGACTATGGTATGTCACAGCAACCCAGGTGAGTTTGGAGTTTTTAGGCTGGAACAATGGGGAAGGAAAGTGGCAGATGAAGCTGTGAGGTTGCAGGAACCATGCAGAACAGAAAGGGGTTGGGGAACCTGTGTGATCGAGGTGGAAGGGATCGAAGCTCAGGACCCTTCAGCATGTTGGGAGTCAGAGGCAGTCCTAAGGCTCACTGTTCCCTGGCCCTTGTTTCTCCATGTACTGAAAGGGAGGTGATACAGCCGGTGTCTAATGTCCTTTCCAGCCCACATTACAGCAGGGGACTTACTGGCCCCCTTGAAGAACATTCACAAGGAAATTGAGCTTGCCTGCTGGGTTAAAAAGGGAGTCTGTGTTCAGCAAATGCCATCAGCCAGCATTAGAAGGCCTTGGCTTGTGATTCTGATTGGGAACTTTCCCCATTCTGATTAGGATTTCCTGCCAATTCTTTTGAGACAACACTGGAGAGGAACTGTATGGTTCAGGACAGGATTTTTATTTTTTAAATGTAGAGTCTTTGGATAGCTAATATACTTATATGACTCAGGCAAAAAAAAAAAAAAAGCTTTTAAAGGAAAGAATATGTGGTGGCCTGGTGTCCCAGCGAGCTGGGAGGCTGAGGCATGCGAATTGCAAGCTTAAGTCCCACGTGGACTATTTAGTGAGAGCTTATCTCAAAAATAAAAGTACAGCACCTGGGGATGTAGTTCACTGTGAAGGCTCTGGGTTCAATCTTCTGTACCACACATAAAAAAAATGATACCATGAAGTATTGTCCCTCCCAGGTACCCCACCCCTCCTTCAAAAGCAGCTCTTTATGTTTTTGCGTATATAGGTTGAATAATCCTAGCCTGGAAATCAGACACCTGAGATGCTCTGAAATATAAATTTTCACGTCTGACGTGATGCACTGAAGTTTGGATTTGAGATTCTCAGATTACTAGTTAACCATCCAGTAAAGTTCTTGCAGATACCCCCAAAATCTGAAAAACTCTAAAATCTTGAATATTTCTGGCTGCAAACATTTTAGATGAGGGTTACTTACACGCGCGTTCACCATGATTTGGAGAACTTTCTATGCTGCAGCTAGGAGCATGCGCTGATGTTGGCCTGTGCCTCTCCTTCCTGTGTGGAAGACGTAGGCAGGTCATTCTTTGAAGTGGCCTTTGACTTCTCCATGGTTTCCGCTGCTGCACAGTACTCTGTGGCATGGCTGGGCTGTGATCTACTTACCTGATTCCTTAGTGAGCTGCACACATGCAGCTGTGATTGTAGCACAGAAGGCAGGAAACAGTGTTGCCGTGAGTGATTTAGGATTGGAATTGCTTCATCAGGAGCGGGTGAATTTGTCATTTTGACAGATGGCTCCAGTGGCTGGACATCAGGTTTGTACTGGCTGGCAACCTCTGTCCCACCAGTCACAGAGGAGAGGCCAGTTTCCTCTACCCTGTGATGTTATTGGATTTGCTGAGTTTGCCAGTCCAGAGGGGAATCATGGTCTCTCTCTCTCCCTCTCCCTCTCAATCTCTCTCTCTCTCTCTTTCTCCCTCTCCCTCTCAATCTTTCTCTCTGTCTCTCTCTCTCTCTCTGTCTCTCTCTCTCTCTGTCTCTCTCTCTGTCTCTCTCTCTGTCTCTCTCTCTGTCTTTCTCTCTCTGTCTCTGTCTCTGTCTCTCTCTCTCTCTCTCTCTCTCTCTCTCTCTCTCTCTCTGAAACAGGGTCTTGCTAATTTCAAATTGGCACAGCCCAGGCTGGCCTCCAACTTGCAGCGATCCTCCTGCCTCAGCCTCCTGAGTGCTGGGACTGTGGGTTTTATCTCTGCCTCACTTCTGAGCTGAGTTGGGCATGTCTTTCTGTGTGAGTCACTCATTGTGTTCCTGCTCCCGGTGCTATTGTGTCCGTTTCTCTGCAGATATTTGATCAGCGTTTGATCAGTTGTGCCCCGCTTTGGGCTTGGTGTTGGAATAAGGGAGCATGGTCAGGTTCCTAGCCAGGTCCCCAGAGGAAAGCCTAGCGCAGCCTGAGTTCAGTTCCCACAATAGCTGTGACCCAGGAGGGGGTCAGCACTCTGGCCCCACTTGTCCTGCCTGTGCCTGCCATAGTCCTTGTGCAAGCTTCCTGCAAGGCTGGCCCAGAGGAGGTGGCAGTGTGCTGTCACAGTGCCAGGGTCACCCCACTGTCACTAAAAGAACTTCCTGGTCTCCCACGCTCCTCCCATGAGCTCAGCCAGAGTGATCTGCCTGTCAGAGCCCCAGAGCCGGGCCTGGGGTGTTGGGGGGCTTACCTGCTACTGAGAGGTTTGTCCAGGCTCAAGGCCAGCTCTGCAGGTATCCCAGTTCTAAGAAGATCCAGAGGATGGAGACTGCTGCGGACACTGCTGTGAATGGCAAGGACCTGGGGGAACAGGATGCAGGGTCCCATGGGTGCTGCTGAGCTGGAAGGCTGTCCAGGCCCAGCTGAGGCCTCACCAGGGAAGCACTGTGTGAGCCGGGAAGGCGGAAAATGAGGGAAGGGATCGGCAGACACAAGGGCCGGCTAGCTCTCAGGTCTGGAGGGGCAGGAGAGGCTGTTAGCTGGGAACAGCAAGGCCAGGGTGACCGGGGTATGGCGGGGGCAGGTGGAGAGGTGGAGGGTAAGTTACAGAGGTGGGGGAGGGCAGAGGTAGCCTATTTCTGGTTTCCGGGTATTCGGAGCTGGGCCATTTGCTTGTGCTGGGACACAGTAGAGTTGCTTTTTGGTACTACAATGATGTTTCAGCTTTGCTGAATTTGTGTTGGCTTATCACAGTTTCCCCTCTGTATTAGAGCCACATTTGCCAATTTCCACCAGCAAAGGCCCACTTCGTGTGACAGCCTCTTCTGGGGGAGAGGACTGTGCGCACAGGATCCAGGGAGGACGGAGTCTAACATCCATAAACATCCGCACGCAGAGTTTCATCGCAAGAATCAGATATCCTGGTGTAAACACAGAAGCCCGCCAGCTTGATTTAACTTCCCAGAGGGAACCTAGCTTTGAAGAATATATATAGCATTTCAGGACTGGAAGAGACATTTGGGTATTCACGTTCATAACGGCCTTCCTCACAGTGGCCGAGAGGTGGAAGTGACCAGTGTCCACTCGTGGGTGAGCGGGTAGACGGACGTGGTGTCTGGTGGTCAGCGTTTACGAGGCAGGGAGTTCTGCCACCCACTGCAACATGAATGAGCCTGGAGAAAATCACGCTAATCAGCCGGGCTCAAAAGGGTGCATTCTGGGTCCCTCCCACTTAGGCACGGGAGTTACCTGGGGAACTCAGATTCCCAGAGAAGGAAAGTAGGTGGATCCCAGGGTAGAGACGGGGAATGGAGAGAGAGTATTTATAAAGTGCAGAATTACCCTTTGGTATTCTTTTTAAAGTTTCTTTTTCTTTATTTTTATTTCTTTTTTTGGAACCGGAATCAAACTCAGGAACTCCCGTTAGCCAGCCAGGTGCTGAGCTGCTGAGCTACATCCCTGGCCCAGAATTTCTCTTTGGGAAACTGAAAAAAAGTTTCAGAGAAATGGCTGGGGGTGCAGATGGCTTCACAGCAAGGTGGATGTAATGAGACCACTGAATAGCACCTGGCTGCATCGTAGGTAATATATGATTATTATACAAGAAATGCAAGTATAAATTTATAATTTCCAATTATAAACGTGTATGTGGTGCATTTCAAAACTATGACAAGTGAACGGAGCTATTTCCAGCCGTCTCCGGCTGCTCTCGGTCGCAGGAGGGAAGCCGTGCAGGTGGAATTCCTCCAGCTCGGCAGGTGTTGTGTTTGGTGAGGCGACGTGTGAGGACCCGCTCCTGGCAGCTTCGTTCTTTAAGGTTACTTGGTCAAAAAGAGGGGAGCAGAGAGAGCAAAATTACAGTTGGTTCTTTTCTACTCAGAAACTTTCCTTTTTCTGAAATTACTTGTTTCATTTCTACCTGGAGGGGACATAAGATGGAAATATTGTACAAGGGACAGAAAAAAAAAAAAAGTATACAGTCAGGTAGGCTGGCGGCGGATCTGTGCAGCCGTGAGAGGTTTCTTTCCGACCTAAAGAGCAAATGGTGGTGACCCAATTGAAGCATTTCTTTTTTTTTTATTTTCAAGAGAACAAAACCTAACAAAATAAAACAGAATAAAGCCAGTAAAAACAAAAACAGTGAAAGTTGTACAGAACTTCAAAACAGGACACTAGGAAATCAACAATGGCTACCGTAATGTATTTTGTTATCGTCAAAATAGTTGTCCAAACCATCAGACATAGTAAAATCAAGTAACACAAAACAGAATAAAACCAATCGAAACAGAACAATAAAACAAAACAATAGATCAGAACAAAACAAAACAGCATAATATTGGATCAAAGGAAATCCCCAGAGTTGCTATACTGCATATTGTTATCTTCCAAATAGATGCTCAGACTACCGGCTTTAGGCCTGCAAAGTCAGCCAAATAAACAAGCGTTTAGTTGTTTTTGTACCTCAGTTGCTATCAACTCAGCCTGTCCCCGAGCCTGCCAGTTGCTCGGCGGGAGGCTGGGCGCCGTGTTCTTGATTCTCAGCCCACGTGCCAGTTGGCTGACGGGAAGGGTGAATTGGCTTCTTGTTGACGAAGCATTTCTTTTTAATTAAGGTGACCATTGGCAGTGATAGATGTGGTGCTCATGGGTTCTGCTGTTGGCAAGCACATGCTGAAATCCACCCCATGGAATGATCTGTGGCTTGCAGAGCCCCTCGGGTCTGTGGGTGCTGGAAGCTGGTGTCAGGAGGGCTGAGCGCTGGGCTGAGCCAGCAGTGAGCCCTGTGTAGCTGATTTTGACTCATCGTGGTGAGGAGAGTACCAGGCTCAGACATGCACTGGCCTCCCAGACACCTCCCCTTGGACACCCAGGAGGCGTCCCCAGGGTAACCCAGTCACCACGGAGCTCTCGATGTCCTGCTGCACATGCACCCCAGGCCTTCGCCACCTCAGTGGTGTCACTGGCTGTCTAGCTACCCAGCCAAAGCTGCCACTGTCCTCTTCCCTGCACATCTCTCTGGCCCATCTCCCCCACAACATGTCCCAACCTCACTTTCCTCCACCTCTGGTCAGCTCCCCAGGCCCAGCTACCTGCCTCTGTAATGTCGCCTGGTGGGCAGAGCTGGCCAGGGTGGCCAGGCTGGTGCAAGGACGCCTCTGCTAGGGTCCTGTCCCGGGCTCAGCCCAGCCCAGCCTGGCTGGTCCTCCTGCCTGGTGTAAAAACCTCTTACTGTGCCCCCTGCCTTCCTTGTCCATGACCTGGCCAGGCACAATGACTTTTGCAAGCACTTCTGAAATCATCCTAAGTGTTTCCACGTTTGAACTGTGAATGTAATTATAGCGAGTACTATAAAGTGGCCGCTCGTGTAATGACCACTCAGACCAAGAAGCAGCCTGGCCAGGACCCCAGGAAGTTCTCTGTGCTTCCTGCCCACTCCCTGCTCTGACTCCCCCGTAACCCCCAACCTCCCTGCACGTAACCTCTGCCTCGTTGCCCTCCTCCGGGTAAAGCTAGCGTGAGTCTACCTTTTTAAAAAAGCCTTTATGAAAAAAGAGTCATTATTGGTTTCTCTCTTGTGCTCCTGGTGGCCATGGTTGCTGTCCAGTGTTGTGACTATTTCACAGAGGGGGTCACTGTAACCGTCCCTCCGTCTGCAGTTGGATTTCCGGGTGGTGGTTGCCTGTGTCCTCCTGTACACATCCTTGTTCCTGTCACCCCAGCATACATGCTTCTGTGTGGGTTGAGTAATCTGTAGGAACAGAGTTGTCGGATCACACTGCCCAGCAGCTTCCCAATGTGTCTGTGAGTCCCTGTGCCTCTGTGACCTCAGCAGTGATTCGTGCTGAGGTCTTGGTGCAGGGCAGGAATTTCATTATGGTTACATCTCCCTGATCTATCTATCTATCTCTCTATCTGTCTGTCTGTCTGTCTATCTGTCTGTCTATCTGTCTATCTATGTATCTATCTATCTGTGTATCTCTCTCTCTCTTTTTAGATGAGGTCTCACTATGCAGTTCACACTGGCCTTGAGCTCACTTTGTAGCCCAGGCTGGTCTCAAACTTGCAACAATCCTCCTGCCTCAGCCTCCTAAATATGGAGATGACAGGCCTGCGCCACCACGCCCAGCTCTGATTTCTTTTTCAAAGTAGTTAAAAACTTATGTTTTGTATGGACAGGTGATAGCCATACACGTTTATGGAGCACAGTGTGATGACCCAGCACACGTGTACGGGGAGTGCTGCTCAGAGCGGGTGAGCGGCAGGTCCACATGTGCCATCTCTCCCCAGATTCCTGAGAGGGTGGAGTTCTGCACCTTCGATCAGTCTCAGGGCCGCTCTGACATGAGTGAAGTGCTCTGCAGATTGCTTGCTCATTTTTCTGAGACTCTCAGCTTACTGTTTTGAGAAGCTGTTTAGGCCTTTTTGATATGAATTCTTTAATTTTTGCTACAAATATCTCTTATTATGCGGCTTGCCTCTTCCTCTTGAGGGTGTCTTTGGATAAGAAGAGAGGATTAATTTTAATACAGTCGAATGCATCAGACTTTCCAGTATAGTTAGCGTCCCTGCGCTTCACTAAACATTTTTTTTTGTACCCACTCGCCTAGTTGATCTTCTAAAAGCTCTGTAGTCGAGTGTTTCTCAGTTCACACTTCTGGGTTTGATTTCTGTGAGTGACACTTTTTTCTGGTAGACCAAACTGACTATCCCACCGCTGTAAAACATGGAACGGTAATTGGGTAGATTACACCTGTAATGCCAGCCCTCTTGGAGGCAGAGGTAGGAGGATCATAAATTTGAGCCCAGCCTGGGCAACCTAGCAACTTAGTGAGAGAAACATTTGTGTTAGGTCCTTAGATTCACTCCCAGTGTCACATACATGCACACACACACACACACACACACACACATACATATACACAAATGGAAATTTTAATGTCACTATCTTCTCATTTTTCCATTTAGTCAGGTGCATTAAATCCTCAGAAGACTTCAAAGCTATGTTAATTTTAGCCTTCAATTGTGTTTCTCAAACAGGACAAACTCATTCCTGCCCCAGGACCTTTGCACTTGCTGATCTCTTTCCCTGGAATCTGCTTCTCTCAGAATTTTCCTGGTTATCTCCTTTGTATCTTTCCTATCAATATCAGTCTGCCAGAAAAGCCTGCCACATTTACCGGATACACATACACCTGCTGCCATTATTTTCTCTTTCACTTTAAAAGCATTTATCCCTCTGAACTATTTTTTATTTACTTTATACCCCTTCCTCCCACACTAAAATGCCTGTTCTCTGAAAATAGAGGTATGTTTGTTCCCACTAAGTCTCTCGTTTGAAAACAGCCTACTAGTAAGTACTCATTCACTGTTGAATTTCCATTTTATAATTTTTTATTTTACTTTAAAGAAGATAAAACCAATCAAAACAAACCAGTGTAAGAGATACAGGACTCCAAAACCTTACAAAATCGACAATAGTTACCATAATGCCTTTTGATGTCTTCAAAATGGCTGTAGATAACTTTAGACATAGTACAAATCGAACAGAACAGAACAGAATAGAAACAATAAAAACAAAACAATGAATGCAATAAAGGACTTCAAAACAAGCCGACAGTAAATCCAAAATGGCTGCCGTAATATTTCTTGCTATCTTTGAAGTAGCTGCTCCTGCCATTGGATTTGACATAATCAAATAAAACACAAGAGAATAAAACCCAATCCAGAAAAACAACGGAAATGATATAAGACTTCAAAACAAGACCACAAGGAATCAACAGTGGCTGCCACCCTCAGAAAGAGACCCCCTAGATACCACACTGTGTGCCACTATCCTCTGAACCCAAGGTCGACCTCTGGGCCCAGACCTGCAAGGTCAGTGCAACACCAAAGCACCACAGGCATCCAAGTGCATTTCACCGCCGTAGCTGCCATCACAGCCTGTGCTCCTCCATGTCAGCCAGTCACTTACAGCAGGTGGGTAGTGGGGGCTGGTGCTTCCTGTTTGCCAGCCCGAGCACCCGAAGGGGCTGGGGTCTGTCTGTCCTAGTCTGGCGGTGGCTCACCGTTGAATTTCTTGAAAGAAAAGTCCAGTGAAAAATTAGTCACCCAATTCAGCAAAGGATGTTTTGGGTTGATGTGTGTTGTGAGGATTTTTGTTGTTGTTATTGTTTATCGAACACTAAGGTAGTACTGACGGGTACCAGGCACAATTTTAAATTGCTTCTAGAATATGAGCTGGTTTAATTCTTATAAGAGCCTTTGGAGTAGACATTATTTTTATTCCCATTTTGCAGATGTGGAAAGTGAGACAGAGAGACCTTAAAACACAACTTAAAGAGGACATTTAAACACAACTCAACTAAAATCTAGATATAACAGCAATTCTCTTATAGATTAATATTTTTAAACATAGCTGATTATTTGAGTAATCTTCTGTCCTGATTGTTCTTCTACTTACCATTTGATTCATTAACTGTGTTTTATTTTTATCATCTCTATAAGATGACTTTTTCTAATTGGATTATCCACCAAGAGTGATTATACTGCTAAGTAAATGAAACTGTACCCTTGAGTTATCAGATTTCTTGGCTGACTCTTTTACTATTATAAATAAGTTGTGTCAAGATCAATGTCTGCTGCTAAAAATGTTTACAGTCATTTCTTAAGGATGCTTTTCTGAAGAACAGAATTTCTAGGGCAGCATACACAAATTTTTAAGGCTTGATCTGTTAAACTCCTTTCTAAAAGAATCGTAACAGTTTGCCATCTGTGAGAAATACAGTTTCTCACTTTTGAATAAACTTTGGTGACCCATTTTAATGGTGAAACTCCATTACAAATCGGATAATTGTGCTACGAATTATTTGTGTCCTTATCGTTAATCTCACCTTATGTGTGTAAAAGCAAGACACTTTATTGGTCAAATTGTTCTCTTTCATTTTAAGGTTGTTTTGTTTTATTTTTGTCCTTTGGGATAGGGTCTCACTATGCAGTTCAGGCTGGCCTTGAGCTTACTTTGTAGCCCAGGCTGGTCTTGAACTAGCAACGATCCTCCTGCCTCAGCCTCCTGAGTGCTGGGATTACAGGCGTGAGCCACCACGCCTAGCTCCCATTTTAAGTTTTACAATTTCTCTTTTCTGTGACTAGCTAGTGTATTTGTTTCTGGCCTGAGGCTTTGTGGTCATCTGATCAAATGTGTATTGTGTGCTGCCCACCAGACTAAGGAAAGACTGACCAGAGACTATACTTTGTCTTGGCTGCTGGGGTGGCGATTAGGCTTGGAGTAGGGACACCCTAAAGCTATGTCCTGGGTATAGAGCTGCATCCACTTCTGGGCTCAGCCCATGACATCTGAGATCTCTAAGGGTCTGGAGGTAGTTTCCCCTCCTGTTCACAGTTGAGCTGATAAGGGATTTTTTAATAGCATCTTAAAGAATTCTGAAATCTAATGGGGAAAAATAATCTAACATAAAGGGGTTTTCACTGGTTTGTAGTAAAGATATTTTAAACAGAGATGCGTAATAAAGGTTACATTTCTGTCCTGAGTACAGTCACCACGGCCTTCATGCCCTGACCCTCCTCCTCACTTGATCCTTGAAGAAGCCCTGCAGAAATAAAATCACTGTATAAATTTGAAGGGCTCCACGCCCTATTTGGCCGGGGGAGGGAGGCTTCCTGGTGAAGTTCAGTGTGCGCCGGCTGGACTGTGGGTCATCTCCTCCACACTGTACCTGCCTGAAGGCGGTAGTGAGCTCACTCACTGCACACCTCCGACAGGTAATTTCCTGGAGCAACTCAGCTGGTTGGCCCCAGACTCAGTCTCTGCCTGCTCTCAGAGTTACAACCGCACAGAAATCTCAGATCCTCAACTCAGCTGTGCAGCGCTGTCTCGGACTTCAAAGGATGAGATACTCTGTGTACGAACAAAATTAGAACGAAGCAATCAGGCCTTTCATGCACACGTTTGGAACGAGAGGGACTTGCGGTGTCAAAGCAGCGATGTTGCCCCTGGAGCCCCGGCTTCCGGGTCACCAGTGTGTACACGTGCAAAGCCACAGGTGTCCGTGGCCAGGATGAGGCAGGGCCGTGAGCATTGCTGAAGGTGTCCATGTGGCTGGCATTGCTCCCCACGCATGTTTCAGCTCAAGGACATTGCCTGATTATGCAATAGAACAGTTTATTTTTTTGTAGACGATAGCATTTGAAAGTACAAAAATGTTCCCTGAACTAGCTAAAAACATTTTAGAGAACAGTCTCGGGGCTTCATGTGTCCTCCCCGGAACACAGCACACGGGAGTACAGAAGCAGGGGACGGGGAAGGGGGAGGTGATGGCTGCATTCACTTATTTGAAGCCGGAAGATCTCAGCTGCTTGAATTTCCGGTTGCTGTCTAGGTCACTTAATGAAAATTAAAGCCAGTGAAGGCCAAAGGAGAAAGGCAAGGAATGAAGGGAGAGATCTCTCCATGGAGGGCGCATGGCTGGATTCCTTCAGTGACAGTCACAGCGGGCCTTTGCTGAGTGTGGTTACGGCAATAAAATGGAATGAAGTCCTTGCCTGTGTGGGGTGCATGGGGATCCCCCAGGGGGCCACAGTGACTGCTCGTGGAGGAAGGGGCTCTGGAGTGGGGCAGGGGTGGCTGGCATGGGTGGGGGTGTGACAGGCCCAGCCGGGGTGAGGTTGCTGTGGAGGCCTCCGTTGGTCCTCTGAGGAGAAAGAAATGTCCCACTGGTGATTGGAAATGGAGCCTAGGACATCAGGGGGTGGGACTGGCCCTAGGGACAAAGACGGCATCTTGGGAAACATCGCGGGCAGAGGCCGCTGGAGGTGTTTGTTGAAGTCATCAGTGCTGCTCATAGCCTAGGGCACAGGGAGGCCAGAGCAGGTGTGGCTCCCTAAATCAGTGTGAGAGACCCAGGCGTGGAGCTTTATGTCCTTCCTAGCTTGGTCCAAAATGCACACTTCAGGCTTCAGCTTCCCTGTGCAGCCCCAGCCAGCCAGCCTTGGTGTCTGACCTCAGGCCCAGGCCTCTCCCATCTGCCTCCACTGAAGTCTGGAGAGCCTCAGAGCCCCATTTTTGGGGTACCTAGATGGTGGAGCCTTGGAACCTCCTACCTCTATGCCAGGCTACCTCCTGATTTTGGATCCCAGGCCTGTGTTCCCGCTGCTCACCTCCCTCCACTTGATGGGCCACTGAGGCCACGGCGGGGGGCCAGGGAATGCACCCATCTGAAAAATCCTATCAAGTTACTGAGCCAGTACATCTGTCTGGCTGCTGACACAAGTGGATACCCATTGAAAGGATTTGGGGTCACAGAAGAGAAGGCAACTAGCTTAGGAGCCATCGCAGGGATGGGGAGAAACTTTGGCTAAAAGTGGGAGCAGCTAAGCCGGGCACAGTGGCACACACCTGCCATCTCAGCGCTTTGGAAGACTGAGGCAGGAGGACTGTAAAGTCAACCCCCCCTGGGCAACTTAGTGACATCCTGCCTCAAAATGAAAAATAAAAAGAAGGTTGGGGATGTAGTTTAGTGCAGTGGCCCTGGGTTTAGTCCCCAGGATTAAGAGAAATAAATAAGGGACATGTTCTCTAGCCCTGGAGCAGTCTGGCGTGCCTTGTCCCCCATCTTGGTGTCCACAGCCACTCCTCTGCCCTGTCCGCAGGGTTTTCTGGTGCTGGCTTTGTGCGGCAAGATACCGCAGCCCAGGGAAGAACGCACAATGCCATAGATGTTGTGTGGCGGACACTGGGCACCTCCTGTGTGGTGGACACTGCTCAGAATGCCCAGAAGGAGACACTGGCCTGGATGGACTCTCACTGGTGTGTGTGTGTATCCAAGCTCTGTATAATGAAGCTCACAGAGCAGCAGTGAGCTGTAAACCGCTAACCAAGAGGAAGAGAGAAGCAAACCCAGGCAGGGAAAGCTCCTGGGACATGCAGCGCTTTGCCTGTGGCCCTCTGGGTGGCGGCTGTGCTGTGACATGGGGTCCAGGAATCAGGTGCACTGCTCAGCTCCTGCCCACGCCTTCAGGACAGGCCTTGGCCAGCCTGGTCACAGCTGGGACATGAAGGTGGAGCAGGCAGCTCGAAGCCCACCGGGCTGTGGGGTGCAGGGGGGATCTGAGCACAGTGTCTGCAGGCAAACCTGTTCCCCCGGGGCTGTCTCCAGGCCCCCACCCAGGCAGGGGCCGCCGTGACCCAGCAACCTCAGACCCTGATGACCTGACATGAGACTGCGTGTGCCCCTCACGCTGACCTCCTGAAGGTTCTTGTCTGCTTTGGACTAAGAACTCCGAGACTTACCCTCACCCTGGGTGAGGAAACTTCTCCACCTGCGGTCAGGAAGCCCCGCTGCCTGGCGCCACTGCTCCACCCGCGTGTGACTCCAGCCACGCCGGCCCCCACGAGCCTCCATGTCCATGTCCCTCTCGACGTCCTCACTCTGGCTCGCCGGCATCCACCACCTGGTGGCTCTGGGTCCTTCTTCAGCACCCACCGGCCAGGGCACCTCCGTCAGAAACATTCTTACCTTGCTGGGGTGGAGTTACTCTGTTTTTCCACCCGGCTTTTGTGACGTAATCAGATTATAATTACTAGTGTCACATAATTAGCTTATCATAATTAGCAGCCTTTCCAGACAGGTTGGGAGTGTCTAGCCCACCACCCAGCCAGCAGTTGGCACATGATGTGCCCGAATCTCTATTGAATGGACTGAATGAGGCTTTGCTGGACTCCTGGGGGACAGACAGTGTGGGTAAGATGAGGGTGTGCCATGAAGGGAAGGGGATGGGATGGCCATCCTCGGTGCCCAACCTGTAATCTCAGCAGTCTGGGAGGCTGAGGCAGGAAGATTGTAAGTTCAAGCCCAGCCTGGGCAATTTAGCAAAACCCTGTCTCAATATTTAAAAAAAAAAAAGGTGGGGTGGAGAGCTTGGAGATATTGCTCAGTGGTACAGCATCCCGGGGCTCAGTGCCCACTCCCACTAAAGGTCAGAGAAAGTACAAATAATTACCCATAAACACACAGGAGAAAACAGTGTATACAGTCAGCAACAGCTGTGCAGGCAGAGGGAGGAGATGGCACAGTGGCTCTGGGCCAAGGGAGGTGACTTTGGAAGGTGAAGCCCCATGGGAAACAGCTTTTCCCTCTTTCGGGGTCCCCCCATAGTCACAGGAGGTAGGGGAGCCAGGAAAGAAGGGAGAAGGCAGGAAGGCAGGAAGGGAGGGGAAAAGGATGTTAGTTTTTTTCAGCTAGGAAGCTCTTCCTCATCTCTGCAGGGCCATCCCCCACCCCAGCTGTTCCCTCCGTGATCACCCAGAGGGTCCCAGAGCCTCTCCAGAGCCCACAGGCTGTGTCAGTGACCAGGACAGGTGGTTCCTGTTTGAAAGCATCCCACCAAATGGCAGACAGTACCGGCACAGACACAGTGCCTAGTGGACACCGGCCACGTGAAGTTCATCTCCTACTCACCCCTCTCCGCCTGAGCACGCTGAGCGCACTCCTCAGTGTGCTCTGAGTCTCTTTTCCCTGAGCTGCCTGCCCTTCCCTCCCTCTGACTCCTCCCATCCCATCCGCCCAGCATGGCTTAAGTTTTTCCTGGATACCCAGTCTGATGTGGACCGAGCCCTGTGTACAGCCAGGCCGCTTAGCACTGACGTTTTTGGTGTCAGCTGGACCACCACCCACCTTGTCTTGGAAACCCCAAAGGCTGGGACCACTTGCTTGTCACTGGGCCCACATGGTGTGGCATGTGCTGGAACTTAAGAGTTTGATTAAACTGAAATCCCCCTCACCAGGCTTCTGGAGACTTGGGGCTCTGGGCCAGCAGGGTGACAGCAGCAGCCCGGGCCTTGTGCTGCCTCGTGCAGGGTGTTCTTAGCTCATGGTCAAAGCCTTCATGTCTAAAGGCCATGTCTGGGTGAGCCAGCTCTAGAGGGCTTAGGCTGGCATCCTACAGCCCTCCTCCCCCAGTCTCTTGAGCGCTCTGACCTCTGAGGCCCTGTGGGAGCCTCTGAGTACTGATTCATGTCTCTCTGTCTCCACTGGATGCTCCCCAAGCTAGGACCCCCGTCACATGGTGATGTGCTGGTGACGACCAACCAGCCTCGGTGCCCAGCATCTTAAAAACTCCCCTGGGTGATCCAGGCTGTGACACTGAAGGCCCAAGCAAGTCACAGAAGCCAAGGATGACAGCTCGTGTTCATGGATTACTGGCTGTGTTGGCTACTGTTCTTGGAATCACATGTCTACCAGCTCTCCATTTGCATGGCAAGACTTGAGGAAACAGAGGCAGAGAGTAAGAAGATCTTGCTTAAGCTCACATGGTGCCAGGGCAGCAGTAGGATTGGAAATAAGCAGTTGGCACCAGAGCCGTGCTGCTTCTGACTATGCTTCTGCCGTGTTCCAGGCATAAATACCAACAGTTACCTTTGCGAGCTCACTGTGAGACAGACACCGGAAAACTCCTTTGTGCCTGTAAGCTGGCTTAAGCTGCCCTGTCTTTGTGGCGTGGTACCGTAGTACGTCTATTTCACAGCTGAGGCGGTCAGGCCTCCCTGTGTAACTGCGGTGAGGGGTGGTGGGGTTGGGAGGAAGGCTTGCTTTTTGAGCAGTGGGTGCTGCCCAGTCCTGGTCCCTTTGGGCTCCCCTTGTCACTGAGAAGCAGGCCCCTGAGGAGGGGCATGGTGTTGTGAGGAGGGCATGGTCCGCTGGCTTACCAAGCCTGCTGCAGCGGGCAGATGGCCCTGGGTCAGTGGTGTTGGAGTATATCCCTGCAAGCAAGAGGAATTTGTCAGCCAGATGCTCGGGATAAACACAGCTCTGGTCCCCAGCTAGACAGACAAGGTCACAGCAGGCTTACTGAGCCAGGACTTGGGAATCAAGGGGTGACCTCGCATCAGGAGATACATTGATCGGTGTTGGTTGTCACTGGTGTTATGCACGGGGCTACCTGGGTATTTTGGGGAGGGCGGAATCTGCCTGCTCTGAAATCTTTGAATCTTTGAATCACCTCCTCTGAGGCTTGGAGCTTAGAAATAAAACAAGGAAACTAGCGCCACCTTGGAACATGTTCTCTGGGTGACAGGTGCCTGCTGATGTGATGTTTCCCTGGGGGGTTCTAAATCATTATCTTTTTAGCTGTCTACAACAACTTTGGAGTAGGCAGGGGAATGGGTGTTTGCTTCTGTTTCTTTTTCATTTCGATACGCAGAGAGCCCAAGTAACTTGCCCAGGATTACACAGCAAGCTGGGACGGAGCTGGGCCCTTTGTTCTGGGGTCAGAGCTTCCCCTGCTCTGCTGGATTTGGTGGAGGAGTGTGCTTTCTGCAAGGCTGTGGGGTGACATATTGCTGAAAGTGGGGTGAGGGCACAGATGAATGCCCCATGCCATCCAGGAACTGTGGGCAAGTCCTCGTTTGTCCCTTAACACTGCCCAGTGCTGCATGAGAAAGGACCACGTACCTCACTTAGCCTGAGGCTAGAGGTCTGCCCTTTAGCACTGATCCTGAGAAGGCAGAGTGTGACCAGTGCCAGGGCCTGAGATCTGTGCCATTCAAGGCAGGAGATCAGACCTTATCTTGTAGCTCTAAAGCACTCGCTGTGTGGGGGATGCTGTTGTAACTTTGCTCATAGCTTGGACATCTTCATGACAAGCGAGTGGACGTGAAGTGACATGGCACTGAAACCAAGGCAGACTGAGGCCCACACTGTCCAACTGCAAAGCAGCAGGGCTGGGATTCAAACCCACAGCCAGGATGTACCCTGGACTCCAGGCAGAGCCAGGGAACAGTTGTGTGATTCCAAGGGGCTTGGAAGATAAAGATTAGAGAAAGGAATGAGCATGAAGGGGAATGGAGAAGAGGGAGCAGAAGCAGAGGTGACTGAAGAGGACAGCCTGAGGACCCGTCCCAGGAACGCACCGAGGTCCCCAGCAGTGTGCAGCTGCAGGACGTGTGACCGTGGGTCATGAGTAATGCACCATTGCACCAAACCTCCAGGCTCCATCAGCGCCTACGGGTCGGAGCATTTCGTGGGGGTGAAAACACAGAGGAGGTGACATCTAGTATGGGGAGGGAGAGAAAGGCTGGCTTTGCTGCCCGTGAGTGCGCAGAGAGGAACGGGTAAGGAGAAATGGGAACGCTTGGCGAATTGTCAGAGTATTTTTGACAGAGTTAAACACTCAACTCTTATAGAGATAATGAGTGAGAATGTGTTGAAGGTTTATTTGATGGACTGATGAGGGAGGCAGCAGAGCTGGTCCGGGGAAGATCCAGAGGTGTCAGCAGAGAGCACAGGCAAGGGTGTCCCACGGGGCAGCGACTCTGTGACACTGGGATTACCTGTTAGTGCTGTTAGTCAGGGCAGTTTACTATTTTACCAAGTTAGCCTCTGACTTTACCTAGTCAGAGCCACAGTAAGGAGAAAATCATGGAAGTTTTGTCCCCTGAAGAACTGGGTGCCTTTCTCTGGGCTTGTTAGACAGAGCTGCAGTGGAATGGTGAAAGGGCCGTGGACTTGAGCCTTGGGTGACTTGTTTCCTACAAGCATTTGGTGACATCTGGTGGAGGGGCCCCTTTGAATTTCTGCTAGAAAACGGGTTTTGGGCTGTAGGTGTAAGAATTAAAAGACACAGGCTCTGACTTCTGCTCTTTCCCAGAAGCCCATTGTAAAAACAGTAAAAGAAGTATTTGTTGTGGTTTGTTGTTGTTTAAATTAAAATCCAGGAAGAAAAGAAAGCACAAATGTCCAGGTTTTTGGAAGCAGGAAGAGAGTCAACATTCGGTAAGTGTCGGTGAAGGTCACTGTCTTCCTTCCCTTCCCCAGTAAGCACAAGCAGTAAACCCTCCACCCCAGCTTTGGCAGAAAATGAGGGTTGACTGGAGAGAGAGGGAACCAAGGTCCGTGGAGGAACGGAACTAGCAGGAGTATCCTGTGAGAGCAGCACCCAGAGCTTCCTTACCCTACTCATCCAGCAACCAGTTCTAGACCCGCTCGAGTCCCGAAAGCTCTTCCGTAGGGACTCCAGGGCATGAAAGGCTCTAATGACCCTGAGTCCATCTGATCACCCTTCCAGGAGGCCTTCAGCCACCAGCCTCACCCGCATGCCCAGAGCTGCCAGGTGGCCTTTGTACCACTTACTGGACCAGATACTCAGAAAGGTGACTGAGGAAAAACTTGACCCTGTGAGTCCAAGGAGAACAGAAGAAAAGCAACTTGGAGGCAACCAGCTGTGTAGGGAGGGCAGCTGTGTGGGGCTGGGGGAGGCATATGTCCCCCAGCATGGGAAAGCAGACTTCATGTTCCCCCATGGATCATACTGTGATCGTGAGGAAACGATCAGACAAAACTATATGTGGTGTGGTCTGCAGTGTACCCACCTGGAGACTGTAAAGACGTCAATGCAAAGAAAAAAGTGAGATCTTTCTTGCAAAGGAGATGGCAGAGATGTGCCCCCAAATGCAATGGTTGGACCTTGATCTGGAAATAATATGTCTCTGTGAAATGTGTTTCAGGGATAATTAGGGAAATCTGATTATGAGCTCTGTGTGTGTGTGTGTGTGTGTGTGTGTGTGTGTGTGTGTGTGTGTGACTTTTTTCCAAGAGTAAATCCCTTGATTGTCATAACACTGTTGGGGGTAGGAGCTGGATTTCTTCACTGGATCATTCTTTGTGGTGGGGCTGCGGCTGTCTTGTGCATTGTGGACTTGAGCAGGCTCCCTGTTTTCCAAGGTGCCACAGCACTGCTCCCTTTCACTTGATGGGTCAAAGTGTCCCATTGTCAAAGATCTCCTGGAGGAGAGGATACAAATTTGCCCTGAGTTGAGATCCATTGCTATGAAGAATCTCCTTGTTCTAAGGAGAGGAAAGGTCCCAAAGTATTTAACGATGCATTTCATGATGTGAGAAACCCATCTTCAAATCGCTTAGCAAAATGGTGTGCCATGCAAAGACAAGTTGGTGAATCTCGGTAAAGGGCTGTGGGTGTTATATTATTTCAGCTTTTCCTTGGTTTGATAAATTTCTAAGTATGTTGACATGAAATTGCAAAAGAGAACCCCTAGAATTTAAGCGCTATTGAAGAGAAGTAAAAACAAATGTTTGAGATAAAACTGAGAAAGTCTCCCAAATCGTGGAGCAAGAAGGCAAAGATGTGAGGACAGCAGGTTCCTGGAGGGGCTGCGTGTTAGCTGCGTGACGGGGCACACCTTGCCCCTGAGGGTTTCCAGTGCTCTGTCAGAAGATGGAGCTGCCTCCGCAGCAATGTAAAAAGGGTGCTGTTTTCAGCATCTCTGGCAGAATCTCTGTGACGTTTAAGTGATACCCACTGTGCATAGTGTCAGTGCATAGTGCTTGTGAACTTTTTGCTCTGGCTGCATTCATTCATGTGTTTTATATTTTCCTCTGAGAAATAGTGTTTAAAAATATTTGTATATGCAACCATGCTTTAAATAAAACAAAAATGGGGGAAAAGGTAAAAAAAATAGAAGATAAAATCTGGCCTAATACCAGGATAATAAGAATATTGGAGAAAGAGAAGGCAAAAATGGAGAGAGAAAATCATGAAAAATAGTAATTTGAGAGCACCAGCACTGTGTTTTGATGACAGACCCGTAAGTCTCTGGGAGAGCGGGTGAACATAGGCTTCCCTGAGGCTTCCCACTGTGGGACTGTCCTTGGTGCCTGGAAAGATGCCTCGAAGAGCAGGGAGGACGAGATCCCATAGAAGATTCACGTCAGTGGCACCAGGCTTTGCTGCAGCACTGTGGACCCCACAAGACCCCAGAGTGAGCTTGGAGACCTGAGAGCTGTTCCAGCTCAGAACCCAACCCGGCTGAGCCACCAATCAAGTCTGAGAGCAGGAAAAAGACATTTTCCAATGTGCGAGGTCTCAGGTGTGTCTCGGAATCCCGTGGCTCTGCAGGCACCTGCCTTTCTGTCTCAGGTCTGGCTGGCCTTTGGCCTCTGCTAAGTGCCTTCAATAGGTAGCACTCGGCAAGAGCCTGGGCCGAGGCTCCCATCCTCCATCCAGATGGCATCTCTTGTCTGTGCCATTCTGCAGGTGTTTCCTGGCCACGCCCCGGAAGGGTCTTGTCCTCAGGGGACCCCTGGCCTCCCAGGGAGAAGTCCCCATGGCTCTCAGCTGTTACACACCCTTTCTTTCTCAGGCTGTGTCTCAGGTCGTGTCCACTTATGAATGTGGCCCTTCCCACTCCCATTCTGTCCCTGTCTAAGGATGCATGAATGGAAAACAGACATATGTGTGCAGGAGGGAGGCCAGTGCAGGCGATGGTGCAGCCCAGCTTGTAGCAGTCCAAAGACCTCTCAGGACTCAGACCCACAGCTTGGAGGTAGGGCAAGGTGGGGTGTGGGCCCCCAGCAGGAGCCAACCCCACCAGAGCACAGAGGCACAAATAGACCCTGGAGGGCTGTAAGATGAGGGTCTGCTAGTGTGTGTGTATTTTTTCCTGGACCCTGGGGCCCCTGGGACCCTGGGACCTGGGTACGGGGCATGTGGATGTCATCAGACAGAACCACCTTCTTCCCTACCTCCCTGTCCCAGACCAAAGACAGGCAGGGTGCAGGGAGGCCATGAGCTGACAGGCTCTGACCTTGGCCAGTGGCTCTGACCTTGGCCAGCCATTGCCTGCAGGAGTTTGCTGTTGGTATCCGGATCCCGACCACAGCAAAGAGAGTGCACAGTGGGGCCCTCACTGGGCCCAGTGGATGTCCTTGGAAGCTGGTCTTTAGGGGATAGGCCAAGATGGAGGGGGCTTCCCTCATCCATCATCGCCACGTGTCACACAGCACACACGGACTCTGTTGGGAGTACAGATGACAGAGCAGGGCTGTGACAGCATCAGACTCCGCCTGCCCCTCGACATTGCTTTGCAGCAAGCCAAGGAGCTGGCTGGTCCCCGGAGGCTTCTGTGGAGGATCGCAAGTTTGAGCCCAGCCTGGACAACAACTTATCAACTTAATGAGACTTTGTCTCAAAATAAAAGTTAAAAGCAAAAAGACTGCAAAGGCTCGGGGTTCAACCTCCAATATCACAATCAATCAATATGTGTATGTCATAACAACCACTATCATATAGTCGCTGCATCTGGGAAATTTCCTGTTCATTCAAATTAGACCCCCGCCTCTGTTGCCTCCTTGGATGGGGGCCAGGGATATAGCCAAAATGCAGAGGGAACCCCAGAAAGTTACTTGCTTTTGTCCTTCCCACTGCCCAGATCCTGGAGATTGAAGATAGATTTGGGGGTCCTGTGTGGCTTTGTGATTTTACCCTATCTTTCCCTCGTCAGCCCAATGCTGGAGCCCACCAAGTAAGCACTGTGCCCTTGTGTTGACAGGTCCCTTCCTGGGGGGGGACCATCCAGTGACCTGCCTCCTTCTGGTGGCAGAAGTGGGGCAGCTGCCACTTACTTACCCAAGAAAGTGTACCCTCAGAGGAGAGGAATGACTCATCCTGAGGTCCTCCAGGCAGTGAGAGGCAGTAAGCCAGGATCAAATTCAGGCCACCTTGAAGGATGATTCTGTCAGGCCAAGAGTACAGAGACTGTCAGGCCCATGAAATGTGGCATCAAGCCAGAGAGCTGATCTCAGAAAGAGGAGGCTGCCCTGCATGGGGATTGCCACACCCAAGGATGCCCACAGGCAGGTGCCTGTCAGATGGGGAGCCAAGCACCTCTCACTTGGCCTGCAGCGGCCTCAGGGACTCCAGACAAGGAGTCCGCAACTCCACAGCTCTGCCCTCCCCTCCTCGCCTCCGAGCCACCAGCTCTTGCTGTGTTTGCTCATCATGTTCACCATTTGAGGTCTAGTCAGAATTTTAAATTCATGCTCTCGGTAGATTAAGCATTAAAAAATAGGATGTTTGAGCATCCTATTATGCAATCGAAGTTAAGAGACTCTTAAACATCGGGTGCAATGTTTTGCAATTTATGCACTTGACCTATTTTTGTTAACAGATCTTTAATTCTCTTTAAACATTTGCTCCTATCTTTTGCTTTTATTAAATTTTGAGATGCACATGTATTTTTTGAGCCCCTTGGATCACAAAATGTCAACAGATTAACGAGTACATTTTTTTCCCCACTGCCTGTGACCTGAAGGGTTACAACATTAACCTAAATCTGATTAGAAAGGAGGGCCGCCCCCTCCCAATCCTCACCCAGAACTTGTGGTTGTAAAATGAGAGAAATGTGAGAAATTAAACCCATGATCAGGTTTGCCTCCAGCAGCAGCAGCATTTGCCAAATTCCTCTGTGGGATTGGGTTTGGCAGGGTGAAGTACGGTTGCACGCTCTACTCCCAAGTGAGCTGAGAATTTGAGCTTGAGTTTCAAGAGACAGTCAGGAGATGGTCATTTCTCGTCACTACGATGTTTGTGCTTTTTTCATTAAAAAAAAGTGTTGGAAAGGATGTGAACCCTCATCCAGTTGCTGGTGGGAATGTAAAATTAGTGGGGCCACCAAGAAGAACAGTTTGGAGATTCCTAAACAAGTTAAGTATGGAATTGCCCTGTGATAATTCCACTCCTAGGTATCTGCCCAAAATAAGTGCCCAAACAAAACTTGTGAATAAATATTCATAGAGATATTATGCATAGTAGAAACAAGCATTCATAAGCTTTCAAATGGGAAAAATTAAGTCCGTATGGCCATACAGTAGACTGTCACTTAGCTGTGAAGAGGAATGAGGCACTGGTATTTGCTACAACATGGGTGAACCTTGAGAGCATGTGAGTGAAAAAAGCCAAACATAAAGCACATACATAGAGTGGTTCCATTTATATAAAACGCAGAGACAGGAAACTGACTGGCGGCTGTCAGGGGCCGTGGAGAGCTGAGGAGGGGCGGCAGGGGAGTATGGTCCATAGGTACATGGTATTGTTTTGAGCTGGAGAAAACATTTTACAGCTACATGGGTTGGCGGTTGCACGTCGTGAATACTAAGTGACACTGAGTTGTACACTTAGAAGTGGTTAACTTGATGTCATTCATGTGACTCTCACCTTAATTAAAAAGAGAAGAGGGTCTGGGTGTAGCTTGTGGTAGACATGTGCTTAGCATGTATGAAACCCTGTGTGTAATCCCCGATACCTGAAGGAAGGGAGAGGAGGCCAGAGACAGACACAGAGATAGAGACAGACACAGAGACAAGGAGATTCTCCTAGCACACCATGTGTGCTCGCCATGAGGCTGGGTAGATGAGTTGGGAGGGTCGGCTCTGGGTGGTCCACGGAGATTGTATGAAGAATGGCAGAATGGCCTTTGAAAAGAGGCAGACATGGTTCAAATCCCGGCCCTGTCAAGCTGCGTGCTGTTGAGTAGGTTGCTTAACCTGTTCGGACCCTTATTTTCCTGTAGAACCCTCCTCACAGAGGACATAAAACTCTTATGGTCAGCACAGATGGCTTCCAGCTGGTGGCCTGGAGAGTGCCACGCTTCCGATTCCTAGTTCCTCTGCAAAAGTCAGAGCCGGCGCACCCTCCCTGCATGGGTGTGGAGGTCAGGACAGGAGGCTGTGAAGCCATCTCCAGCCCGCACGCGCTCTCAGGCCCCGGAGGAGCTAGCGAAGCAGGCTGTTTGGAGGAGACTTCCTTTCAGTGCATGTGCAGGAGCCTGGGCAGTGCTGACCGTAGCCCTGAGTCTCTGCCTGCCCAGCACCCATTGAGAGGCAGCAAGTGTTCCCTGGCCCCGTGGGTGGGCAGCTTTGCCATGCCAGGATTATCCTGCCAGCCAGTCCCGGGGTCAGCGGGCTAAAGCTGCTTTAGTTCAGGTGCCTGCAGAATCCTTAGGCTCCTGCTGTCAAAAGCTGAGTGGTGGTTGGTTCTCAGCCTCCTCCTGGGGACCATGCATGTCTATAGATATTTCTGGTGTCACAGCCTGGGATGGAGGGAGGTGACAAGAGCCTGTAGGCCTGCAGCTGGGCTGAAGCACCTGTCATCTGTCCTCTGTCAGAGGCAGCACAGGGTGCATTTAGGGCTTGGTTTGCCTTGAGGCAGAGAGGGCGGGGGAACCTGGGGCTGTGCTGTGCCCCGGTGGAGAATGGCGTGCCTGGCTCACTAAACAGGAAGATGCAGGGGGCTGGAGAGGGTAGAAAGGAGAGAGGAGGGAGGCCTGGAATTTGAGAGGACTCCCAGGCACACAGGGGAGTCCGGCCTCAGGGGAGCAGGTGCGCCTGGAGTTGCTGCTTTCACGCCTCATTATCTGTGGGATGCATGGGCACTGCTGTGGCTGGGAGCCCCCTCTTGCCCACTGCGCTATAGATTTCCGTGCTGAAAACGCAGGGGTAATTGCTTTGTCTGCTCATCAGCCAATGAGCATTTGGTTTGTTTAGAGCCATTAGGAACGGTGCTGCCCTGAGCGACCTTGAACTGCCTTTGGGGGCCATGTGCATACATTTTTGCTGAGAATTGCTGGTTATGGCAGTGTGCACATAAGTCACAGATACAACCAAATGTTTTTGGGTTTTTTTTTTTATTTTACAACTTTTATTAGTGCATGCAATACAGCGTAATGATGTTCGCTTAGGGGAATCGAGGCACACGTATAACAGATCTTAATCATTTTCAATCCCGTCCCTCCCTTAATTCCAAGTTTTACCTTCTAGTCCCCTGTCATCTCTACTTTATTTTATTCATTCATTCATCGGTTCCTCTGTTCATTCATTTGTTTATATTTTATGTTCTCATAGAAGAGAAAACGTGCTATCCAGAATCTCAAAATAGTTTTGATTTCCTGATAGCTAATAGCATTTCCCCAGTAGCTAAAATGAACATTTTCCCAAATATTTATTGGCCATTGGTACTTCTCCTTTGGAGAAGAGTCTATTCCGTTCATTTGCCCATTTTTTGATTGGGTCATTTGTTTGGAGGTGGATAATTCTTTCGGGTACTTTATGTGTTCTAGATATTTCTCGTCTATCAGAGGAGTCACCTGCTCTTTGGGTGTCTCATCTTGTGCTGTGCAGAAACTTCCTGATTCGACGTGGGCCCCTTGGTTGATTCTTGATGTTTTTTCTCATTTCATTGGAGTTCTGCTCACAAAGTCCACGGCTTCAGACGTTTCCCTTATGTTGTTTTCCAGCCCTTTCAAAATGTCTGTTTTTATATGTCTAGGTCTTTGTTCCATTTTTATTTGACTTCAGTCAGTGCAAAAGATAGGGAATCTAATTCCAATCTTCTTGATCCCCAGTTTCTCCAGCACCGTTTGTTAAAGGGACTGTTTTCTCCGATGTGTTTGGCCTCTTGGTAAAAATTAGAACGTGCTGGATGCATGGGTTTGTTTCTGTGTCTTCTGTCCCATTCCATTGGTCTGTTTGTCTGCTTTGTGCCATATCACGGTGGTTTTGTCACTCTGTTTTCATAGTACAACTTAAATCCAGGTGCTGATACCTCCAGCATTAGTGTTTTTGTTCAAAGGTATCTTGACCAGTCTGGATGTTTTCTATTTTTGTATGAATTTTAGAATTGTTTTTTCCCAGTTCTGTGAAGAATGTTGGTATTTTAATAGTGATTGCATTAAATCTGTAGATCATTTTTGGTAATATTGACATTTTTGCTTTGTTAATTCTTCTGATCCAAGCACAAGGAACACTTTTCCATTTTTCTAATGTCCTCTTTAATCTATTTCTTTGGAACTCTATAATTTTCATCAGAGAGGTCTTTTACCTCCTTGGTTAGGCTGATTTCTAGGTATTTGATCTTTTAAGTTAGTACGAATGGAACTGCTTCCCTGATTTCTTTCTCTGTGGGCTCATTATTGCTGCCCGGGAATGCTATTGATTTTTGTGTTGATTTTTACTCTGCCAGGTTGTTTTCCAGAGTACGTCACTCTGTGGTCCCACCTGACTGTGTGGGAGTTCTCACTATTCCCCGTCCTGGCCAGCATTTCCGTCCTTGTATCTTGTGGTGTTAATATGTATGTTCTTGAAGAACAGAGAGCAGAGAGTGCCTTTTCTTGTACTCACTGGCTACTTGGCTATCTTCGCCGTGGCATGCGTCTAAGCCTTTTGTTCAGATTTCTATCACGTTGTCTTTTTTTTCTGGTTGATTTGCATCCAGGTACTCTGTCAGATGTCTGTACTACATTTCACCTCCTGTACATTACATTTTCACTCTTTTGGTGTTTGAGCGGGATATTTTAATTTAGCTAAAAAATTTTTGAGACATAATATTCATACATCTTTAGGGGGTACAAAACCACAGTAATAATAACTTCCATCTCTTCAAACATGATGTGTTTAAAGGACTGAACCCAGGTCCTTTACACTGGGTTCCCCCAGCCTTTTTTATTTCATATTTTGAGGTAGTTGCCCAAGCTGGGCTCAGACTTGTGGTCCTCCTGCGTCAGCCTCCGTTCAGAGCGCCGGAACTGCAGGCACGCACCACCGCCTGGCTCACTCGTCATTTTTATGTGTTGGGAAATCTCCCTTCTCTAGTCACTTTGAAATCCATCAAGCTCTAATCAAAAGCAATTTTTAATGTTAATAAGAGAAGGTTAATGATGAGAGAAGTGAAGCAACTCTCTTAACTGGACACGGAACAAAGTGACTTCTAAGCCCCAGGGAGGAACCAGGCTGTGGCTGGCGAGCATGGTCAGGAGGAAATGAATGAGGGCCGACTACCTGGTCTCGCCCGGCAGAGACCACAGGAGTGGGCATTGAGTCTTGAACCTTTCTTTATCGGGCAGCTCCCCAGCTCTCTGTAAAAGGTGGGTGATGTCTGCCCAGTTCCTCGGGGACCCACTTACTCATGCGGGTGAGGGGATTCTTAGGAGTGACATCAGCAATGTCCTCAAGGGTCCCATCCCGGCTCTAGCGGTGGCCTGGGGGGATGGTAGGGGCTGAATAACTGAGAGAGAAGAGACCAGGCTCAGCTGGGTGTAGAAGGGCTCCTTTTTCTTGATGCTATTGTGAGAGGCAATTTCCTGATTTCTTTCTCAGTAGTTTATTATCAGTGTACAGGAACACTATTGATTTTTGTGTGTTGACTTTATATACTGCTGAGTTTGGTTATTAATTCCAGGAGCCTTTTGGTGAAGTATTTTGGGTCTTCCTTGTAGAGGATCATGTCAACTGTCGATTATAATTTGACCTCTTCCTTTCCCATATATATCTCTTTCTCTTGCCTGACTGGTCTGGTTACTGCTCTGAGAACCATATTGACCAGTAGTGGTAACAGTAGACATCTTTGTCATATTCCTGACCTTAGAAGGAAAACTCTGTCTTCTCCCCACTATGACACTGGTCATTAGTTTGTCATAAATGGCTTTATCAGGTTAAGAAAGGTACTTCTATACCTATCCTCTTCAAAGTTTTTTTTTTTTTTTCACAAATAGGATGTTGGATTTTGTCAAAGGCTTTTCTGCATCAATTGAGATGATCATGTGATTTTTGTCCTTGTTTCTATTTATAGGATTATTATATCTATTATTGATTTGCATATGGTAAGCTCTCCCTGCATCCCTGTATGAGTCATACTTGGTCACGGTGTATGATTTTTTTAATGATTTGTTGCTTTTTGTTTGCCAGTATCTTGTGGAGGATTTTTGTGTCTATGCTCATTAGAGATTGGCCTGTTAGTTGTCTTTTATGGTCTGGTCCTTTTCTGGTTTTGAAATCAGGGTAATAGTATTTTCCAGGGCTTTGGTAAGTAGTTACTACTAATAATCTGGATTTTGGCAATCCATTGTGATTTCACCTTTTTCATTTCTAAGCATGTTGATTTATGTCTTTTCTTTCCTTTTTTGGTGATATTGACTAGGGGTTTGTCTATTTTGTTTATTCTTTTAAAGAACCAGCTCTTTGGTCCTTGACTCTTTGTATGGAGGATGAGTATTGTCTGCTTTGATTTTTATAATTTCCTTCCTTGTATTAAGTTTTCGATTCGAATTGTTTTTGGTTTTCTAGGACCTTGAAGTGTTTATCACTGGGTCATGTGTTTGAACTGTTCAGTTTTTCAGTGGCCATTCACAGTATAAAGTTCCTTTTCAGAACTGCTTTCATAGTGTACCACTGGTTCTGTTGTTGTACTGGCATTGTTTGATCATACAAACTGCCTAATTTCTTCATTGATTTCTTCTGTAACCTACTGATTTTTCAAGAAGGTATTGTTTAATTTCTATGCATTTGCACAATTTCTTGTCTTTCCAACCCCTTTCTGCCTCAGGGCCTTTGTACTTGCTGTTTCCTCTCTCTGAAATACGTGTCATTGTAGGTCTTCACATGGTGGATCCTTTGAGTCCTCCCAGGCCCATCTGAAATGTCAGCTTCTCAGAGAAGCTTTGCCAAGCTTTCCATCTCAAGTGGCCCCTGGCAAAGTGGCATGCAATCATTTCACCCTTCCCAGCATCAGAACTGCTATATTACTCCATTTATTTACTTATTGCTGGCTGCTCTGTTTTAAAATGTAAGCCCTCGAGAGCTTGCCTCGCCTGCCTCATCACTGCTGGTTTCTTTCACCTGGCCCAGTGTACAACATGTGGGAAGCGCCCAGCAAGTGCTTCTTGAGCACAGATGAGGTTCAGGGTTGCATGTGCATCTCTGTGCCTGAAAACCCCTGGTGGGATGGTGCCTGGTGAGGCCTCTCCCGGTCCCTGGCACTGGGTGGAGGCAAGGCGGGCCTGGCACATAATTACCTTCATCAGCTCTTTACAGGATGAAGTGTCACAGGTGACAAGAACACTTCGAGGCTCCAGGTTCTGACGGAGGGAGGGATGAGGAGGTGGTGACGAGACTGCAGTGCACAGTGTCACTGGATCCAAGGGTTCTGCGTCTGCAGATTAACCAGCCATGGACTGAGACTGTTAAAAGTTGGGACTGTACTGAGGGTGCACGTATTTGTGTCACCGTTCCCTAAAAATGATGGCGAAGCAACTATTTGCACAACACTCACATTGTATCAGGGGTTGCAAAGCCATCTAGAGGTGACTAAATTATGCAGGAGGATGGCACGAGGTGGATGGAAACCCGGCACGGCCACCTGCAGAGCCGTGGACAACCAGAGTGTGATGTTTCCGAGTGTCTTAGCTCCATTTCCCCTCAGACACCCAGGGACAACTGTGCACTATTAAAAATAAATATGCAGAAGGTACGGGGAGAATCAGGATGGGAGTTGAGCCCCCGACTGTGAGCCTGCCGGAGGCCGGGCTGGGGAGAGGAGAGCAGCCCCACTTCTGCAGTAAGCAACCAGCTGATCGGAGGAGCTGTATCGTTTGATTGACTTTTCGGGCCTAAAGCTGGTAGTCTGAGCATCTATTTAGAGAACAACAATATGCAATCTGGTAACTATGATAGATTTCCTACTGTCTCATCATGTTTTGATTTGTTTTATTCCTTTTAAAACACCACTTTAAAAAAATATGCAGACCAAACATTGACTGAATGTTTTGAGAGAATTTTACTTTTTTCCCTTTGTGCTTAATAGTTTGAAAAAAATTTATGTAAATGTGTATATTGTCCAACCAGGAATATTGAGTTTAAAGTGAGATGTACATTTTTGTTTTTCTTTAATTAAAAAAAATTTTTTTAAAATTTTTTGGTACTGGGGATCAAACTCATGATCTTGCCAGGTAGGCACCTAGGCCACTGAGCTAAATCTCTGGTGAGATGTACTTTTTTTTCAATGTTTCCTTGTAAAAAGCTCTGCTACATACAGATTAGAAAGACTTGCTCTGAAGACCTACAGCCTTGCTGTGTGACTCCCCCTCCACCTTGGCATGAGTTTAGCTCACTGAGCTTCAGCGACCCCTGTGAGTAGTCCCCGCTGCACTCGCTGGTATTTGGAGTGCCACCAGTGCCACTGGGCACCGGTTCAGCTCTGCCAGCATAATGTCTTGCTTAATCATCTAATACCCCTAAACACGGATAGAGGCAGAAGTGGGGGAAGCAAGGTGAGCTGCTCTCCCTAGAGTCAAATCAGCCGGGAATGGAACACAGCCCCAAGCCACCTCCTCCCGAGTCCCTCCCTGGAGACAAGGAACACCGGAGCAACCCTGTAAACCTGTGCTGGAGAACCCCAAGGAGCAAGCTGCGGGAGGCTGGATTATCATCCCCTCTGCACCCTACCTGGCCGAGTCCTGGGTGGGCGCTCTGCCCCCGCGTGGCGGACATGAGAACTGCATCCCTTCAAGTCCCCGCATCCCAGTGGGTTTAGAAGAACACTGGATTTAATTAGAAAATCAGCATCATGGACCTCTCTCATCACCCAAGAGAATGAGCCATCGGCTACTATCTGTCAGCTTTGGCATCTCACCCACCCACCTTTGACCTGGCCCAGCTGGCCTGTGTGAGCCACTGCAGTAGTCTGCGGGCTGCTTGGTCCCCCACAGTCCATCCTTCCCATGGCCTGACAGTTGTCTTGGTAACCAGCAGAAATATTCCTGAGACTTTCACATGCAGGGAGCCAGGGGTCATCATGGCAGCAGAGGGGACCTAATGTTGACTGTGAGCCTGACCCCAAGCTGGGTGCACAGTGGTCCCCGGTCCCCTCCTGTCCTCACTTTGGCCCGGGGTCCTGCACATCTTTCTGCCTAGACCCTGGAGGGCACCAAGAGGAGCAAGGTTCAGAAGTAGATCTGATACCAGGAAAGGCATCGAGTCACATGTGTGCCACATGGGAGGCAGCAGGGGGTCGAAGATTCTGTGTGCTGTCCCCTCCCTGGGCTCATGCCCCCCTCCTCGGCCTCGCAGGCAGGCCAACAGACCGCACCCACATCTCCCCATTCCAAAGCACTCCCTTTCCCACAAGGGTCTAAGCTGCTTTCCATATTTAAGTGCCATATTTAAGCCACCCCTGACCCTGTCTGCAGGCTCAAGCCGAGGCCAACGTGTGTGTTCTCTTGGGGTCTCCCCTGCTGTACCAAAAACTCACTGAGGCCAGAGACAGACAGACAGACAAACAGACACTGTGTCAACCTCTGAGTCATTGTCCCTGCCCCAGCAAAGAGCTGGCACAACATGGGCTCAGCAGTTTGAGGACGAATGAATGAATCGGTGAATGGTAATGCAGAAGCTGAAGGATGCTTCCCAGGCGCCTTGTCTTCTGGGGCTTCCGGGTGCCATCCTGAGCCACTCTCAGGGTCCCCTACGACCTTGGGACCATTGCCAGTATGACCCAGAGCTAGCCAGACCCCACATATGGGGCAGAGCATGCTCTCAGCAGAGAGCAGTGTGGCTCCGAAATGTAATCCAGAATTAGTCTGGAGCAAACCGTTGAATGACTCTGGCTTGACTCCAGTGAGAGACAAGTGGAGTAAACATGGAACAAAATGAATTTTGATCACCGCTGTGAATATTTCTGTCTTGCATGGTGTCTCCCCTCCCCCAACTGAAGCATGAAATAAATATATTCACAGTTCCTCAGAGGAGCCTGGGGCAGCCTGTGGGGGAGCGGGTGGTGGGACTTAACATAAGAAGGGAAGGGGAAAGGCCTTGAGCAGAGGTTTTTGCCTCTCCTTGGAAATTAAAATTTGCTGCAAACTTCAGGGCTATATCTATTAAAGCTGAAAGAGAGGGCTGCACCCCACCACATAAATGCTATCCGAGAGCCGGTGTGGTTTAAGAGGGGTTGATGGAAAGCAGGTTTTAAGGCCCAGCTCTGACATCCAGAACATGATCAGCTGTTTGGGACCTGCTCTGCACCTGCCTGGTGGGCAGGGCCGAGGAGTAGCCAGGTGGATTGGGTAAGAAGTGCACCAGCTGTGAGCTAGGTGTGAGGACAGGTAGGCAGGTTTTGGGGCTCAAGGGACAGTGAGCTTAGAGCCCCAACAGGTCCATCCTGGTGGCTTCATGATGGCAACATTCTAGGCAGGCCTTGGGAGATTCAAGGCTTTAAAGACCTCTGAAACTAGTCCTGTCCGAGGCTGTGTGAGATGCTGGTTTTCAGCAGGATGCAAAGACTGCAGAGGGGGTGGGAGTCTGACTCCTCTCTCCCCTCATCTGTGCCTTTAATCCTGGCTCACACTGACTGCTGTAAGAAGACTGTCATATTTAAGAGCCGCAAGGCACACTGCTTGGGTTTGGATTCTGGCTCTTGCTTGCACTAGCTGTGTGATTTCAGACAAGGAACTAACCCTCTCTGAGCCTCCTTTTCCCTGACTGGTGTAATGGTGTAAGGACTGTACTTCAGAGATGAGGGGTTCACAGCAGCAAGGGGAACATCTGGGAGGGCTTAGAGCCTTGCCTGGAAAACGGTGAGTGGTCAGGGCTGCATGACCAGGAGCCCTGTGTTGGTGTGGTCCCAGGGCCTCTGGACACACAGCTGTCTCCTTCGGGTGCTAGGATAGCATCAGCCCTGACTGCCAAGGCTGCACTGGGACATCTAGAGGATGGCGCCTGCTGGTCACATGTTCCCCCCGTCCCACACTTCGATGCTCTTCTTGATGTCCCACTTTTGGGGTACAGGGGCAGGAAGAGAGAGCTGGGCGGTGTCCCCTCCAAGACAGGACAAGCAGGCTGTGATGGAGAAGGAGAGGCTCATAGATGGCGCTCTTGTCCCCAAAGGGCTTGGAGGCCACCTCCCCTGCTAGGAGCAGGTCTCTCTCTGCTCCATATAAAGGAGCATCTTAAACATGCTAGAGGGCCCAGGCAGGGCGACTGAAAGACTTCCAGGCCCCAGTCTTAGCTGTTTAGGGGTGTGCTTCCCATCCCCTTGTGGTGTGAACCCCGGCTTGGGGTCATTCTAGCTCAGTAGAGGGTGCTGGGAGAGGCAGAGTGGCTCTCTGGGGATGTGTGCAGGGGATGCTGTGGTGACAAGCTCTGGAGCAGTGTCGGTGAGGCAGGGCCTGGGTTTGACTCCTGTAGTCCTAGTGCATCCCCTGGACCCCCCGGGCCTCGGTGTTCTCAGCCGTGAGAGGGTCCCAGCAGAGCCCCCCACCCATCTGCGGTTCTGATGCAGGTTTGCATACGACAATGCACAGAAATCACTCTGTCGGAGTCCCGACCCCCGCAGTGGGCTGTATCCAGCTTCAGTCCAGCTGTGAGCTGCAGAGTGGCTTCCGGAGGGGGCGGGGGGGGGGTGTCTACAGTTTGGTGATGGTGTCGAGGTAGCTTTTAGCACAGAGCCCTACAGATAATCAATCCTCAGGTGCAGAGCAGTATGCTCTGTCGACCAGCGCGGTTGTTCAAAGTCACCCTCACTCTCTGCTCACCCGGCCAGGCAGTTAAGCCATCAAAACTCAGAAAGAACCAAGGCTGTGCTGGAGTCCATCCCACTAAAAGGGCTTGTTTGCCATGGCCGTTAATCCCCGTTTCATGTGTAAGCAGATTATCTGAGCGGGGCTGGTCCTGCTGTGCCCATGATCTGCAGCCACTGGCCTGTCCTTTGAACCCTGAAACTCAGTTCCTTGTGGTGAATGTGCGGGTGCTCCAAGGCGGTGACATTTGGCCTGGAGCAGGAGGCTCCCGTGGCTGCAAGAAGGTGTCCTCGGAGAGTGCAGACGCACATCCGTGTGGGCCTCGACGCCCCATACCTGGCTGGATCTGCACCTGGTGCCTTGTGACTCGGTCTGTGGTCCCCTAACCCACACCCACCAGCCTCTGCCCTTCCCAGGGAGGAGAGGAAAGGGCAGGAACTGGGCCGGTAGGGGTCGGCCAGGTAGGGGTCACGGCTGGCTTGTGCAGCCTGGTACGCAGCCTGCTGGCCGAGTGTGTTCACCTTGTGGCCAGCTCTCTGTTCTCTCCGTCTTCGAGACACCATAGTCTTCCCAAACAACTTTTTGCATCCGCTCAACACTTCCTCGCTTTCCCTGTCCCAGTGCCGGGTGACCGCCATGCATGCCACTTCCATCCCTGTGACCTTGACTACTTCAGGGGTCTCAGATAAGCATGATCATGTGGTATCTGTCACTCCGTGAATGGCGCACTGTGAGTGTCTCGTGGATGTGGTGGCGTGTCGTAGTGTGCGGCAGGGGTCCCTTGCTCGTCGACACTGAGTGGTCTCCCACTCTCCGTGGGCGGCAGGCATCATCTGTCTGCTCAACCCGCCTTCCGTGTCTTCCCCGTGTCAGCAGCGATGAACATGCTGCTGAGAGGACTGACGGACGTACAAACACCTGTCCAAGTCACTACTTTCAGTTCTTGGCTTTACACCCAGAAACGGAATTGCTGGGTTGCATGGTGACGCTGTGTTTAATTTTTAGGCATCTTCCACCCTATTAAAACTCTTTGTATGCAGAGCAGCCTGTACTGCTTGAACGGGGCCCACACTCCAGCCTCCCTGAGGGGTCTCGTTCCTGTATCAATTCCTTCCTTGTCACCTGGTAAACCCTGGCGAGACCACACAGAAGGTGTGTGAGGTTTACATCTGAAGGTAAGGAGATGCCTGAGGGGTGTCCCTGACCGGGGTCCCCCCTCCCCAGCCCCAGGGTGAGGTCTGCAGTGCTGCCCAGGACCCACCGGCCCTGTCCTCCGAAGTCCCTCACAGCTCCCAGTGGTTGCCTCCAGACCTCCTTTTTGGTGGACTGGAGACACTGCCCTCAGGGCTGGCCTGTGCTGCCCTGTCCTTCCTGGCTCACAGCTCCTTCACATCTGCACTGGCATGATCTCACCAGCCGTGGACTTGCCTAATGAGGAGCAGGAAAGAGACATCAGAGATGTCATCATGCATCTGTTCATCCAGAGAACTTGGTCCCCATTCCAGATAATCACCCTGGAGATCCTGCTGTCAACCCCGAAGGGTGTCAAGGCTGGCGGTGTGCAGGCATCTGGGGTTAGAGCCTCTGACCCCCCAGCACAGCTACCGTCAGAACTGGGGCCCAGGATGCACATGACACCTGCCCAGGTCAGCCTGCACGCCCCACCGTCCCAGAGTTCATTTTGTATTTTCCTTGAACAACAACTCATTTTTGGTATATGCCTTGGGTCACTTAAAGCAAAAATAAGATAACCGGAAGCAAAGAGGGGATACATAGGGACAGCAAAGGTGATGTTGGTGGTACGTGAGTGTGAGTGTGAGTGTGAGTGTGTGTGTATGTGTGTGTGTTGAAACCAGGTCAGCCCTGAGCTGATCACCCCTTTTGCCAGGTGATGGCCCCAGAAGGCCTTTACATGATCTCTCAATTCTGACACGTTTGACATTTCCTGCATCAAATGTTGAGATGGACGCAGTCTTTCTCTCCACCCTGCTCTTGGAAGGGAACTAGCCTTTCTCACTCACCTCTTGTGCATAGATGTTTTCTCTCTGTCCAGGCATCACTGCCCACAACACACATGCAGTGGGTACTGTTATCCCATTTTCTGGGTGAGTGAACCAAGGCTCCCTCCATTTTGCTGGAAAGTTGCTTAGCTGAGATCTTAATCCAGTCTGCTGCCAAACCACCCATTCTTCCTGCAGGCCTTCTGTCCGTGCTGAGTGTCCTAGCTCCAGGGTCTACACAGCCTGGGTCAACTCAACCCCTGGAGTTCCAACCCCTGGGGGTCCCCTGAATCTCTCCTGGTAGCTTTGCCGTCTCCCTTTCCTGTCCCCAGTGGGTCCTGCTTGCAAGGACCTGGATTGAGATGGTTATATGGAAGAGGAGACTGAGGCCCAGCTAGAATGAAGTGGTAAAGACCTGGCCCGGGTCACTCGGCTGCTCAGTGAAGCCACATCCCTGGGCCAAGCCTGTGCACCTTCTCTTTCCCTGGTCTCCACCCTGGCTGCCTCCTCCCTGCCCCGGGTCCCCTGGGCTGCCGCCACCTCATTAGCAGCACTCATTTCCTGTGTCTTCCCTGGGCTCCTAAACTTTGCCACTCAAATCCCCTCCCACCCCAGCCCCTGCATTCTCCACTGAGTCAAATTCCCAAGCACCCTCTTGTTTTCTTCCCTGTCTGTTTGGTTTTTTTCAGCTTATGCCTCTTCTGTGGGTTTGGTGCCAGCTGGTCCCTTGCAGATCAGAGGTGTCCTCTCTTGTCCCATCTGCTTTGTAGAAATCTCATCACGACACCACCTGTGTCTTCTCTTCTCCCTCATTTGAGCCACCACCACCACCCCAGCCAGGCTCAGGTCTGTGTCCCCAGGGCATCCCTGATGCTGGGGCTGACTGGTTTTCTCCATCAGGCACAGCCAGAGCAATTGTCTTCCTTGGACCTTGCCTACACTTTTGAAGGTCTCGGGCATAGCGGGCTCAGCTAGTCACACAGAACCCAGGTCTCACTTCCTCCTCCTCCTCCTCCCCCTCCCCCTCCCCCTTCCTCTCCCCCTCCTCCTCCTCCTCCTCCTCCTCCTCCTTCTCCTTTTTCTCCTCCTCCTCAGTTTCCATGCCTCTGAACATTTATCACCCCTGGGACACAGTCCCACACTTTTAACCCCTCCCTGAGTCAAAGCCCTCCTCCAGTTAGTTTCCCCCCAAGGTGAGGTCTAACAGTGCAACTTATTAAAACAGTTTCTGAAGCTGTATTTCTTCGCCGCTCTAAGTGTAGGCTTTGTCCTCTGTGTTTGTGTTGCGTGCCCAGAGCAGGCTGGCGGCTTCCGGGTACACACACACACACACACACACACACACACACACGCACACGCACGCACGCACCAGCCTCCCCAGCTGTTCTCTATCACTGCACTCCTGCGACACCACACAGGCAACCAGCAGCTTTTAAGCAAAGCGGCATGGCCCCAGGTCTCCAGGGAGACATCATGAGTCTTACTCTAGAAGCCTCGAGTTGGGGGCGGGGTGAGGGCAACCAGCATGACAGACCCATATTTCAGAGACTTGGCACAACAAAGGTTTATGGTCGCTGGCGAGACGCCACAGCAGAGGGTCTTCTTTGTGGTCCTGCGGGGATCCAGACCCCTGCCCAGTTGTGGCTCAGCCTCCTCTTCAGCTCAAGGTCTGCTAGTGGGAGGGGAAAGAAAATCAGTGGAATAAATTCGCTTGCCACCGACAACCTGTCACCCTGCCCGTGAGAGCTGGCCATATGGCTCCAGCTTCTGGCAGAGCCTTGAGGAACATGCCCCGCCAAACAAAATACCTCAGCAACATCTCTCCGGGGCACAGATAGTGCTGGGGTGCACGTGGCCACGTCTGCCATCCGTGGGTTAGAGAGGTGCCTCCTCTGTGCATCAAGCTTGGAGCGTCACCTCTGAAAACACATCTTTTATCGGGTTGCATCTCCAAGTTTTATGTCCCAGCTCAAGCCCTGTGCCACCCCCAGGAGCCGGGGTCTCAAGCATTGGTCATGACCACCTTGTCATGCTGGGTTTCCCTAGAGTCTGCAAGGGGAGCCCTGTGGGGTTTTAGAGAGAGATGGCTGGGTTCACCTAATCCCCACCCAGCTGCAGGTATAAGCGGTCATCTTTGAGGACCATGATATCCTTCTTCTGCCACATGACCTTGTCACCACCCAATCTGGTCTACTCCCCTTGAGTCTGGGTTGGCTTTGGTCACTTTCTTGACCAGCAAAATGGGGCAGAAGTGACATGCTAGGCTTGGAGCATACATTGTAAGAGGCCCTGCAGCTTTCCTCTGGGTCTCCCGGGACTCTCTCTCAGCCACACTCTCAGACGTCCAAGTGACATGGTGTTCCAGTCGACAGCCCCAGCCGGGCTCCCTGCCGACAGCCAGTGTCAGCTGCTGGCCCCAAATGCGCCACTGTGGGCAGTCAGCCCAGCAGAGCCTTTGGATGGCAGCGACCCCAGCACCATCTGACGGCTGCTGCCTTTGCACGTGTCTGCACACATGGACAGTGCTGACCCCCAGCTCCATGTCCTCAGCCACCTGCACCGCCCACAGAGCCCCAGCCCAGGCAGCATTGCATGAGGATGCTCAGCAGGTGCCTTTCTCAGCCAGCTGATCCTCCTTCCTGCTGCCCTCCCATCCTGTGGGCCCTTCTCTTTCAACATTACCAGAAACTCTTCACAATCTGGTCTCTTAGAACAAAGGCAGGATCCTTGGACTTAGAGATTAGTGAGCAGGACATGATGGTATCATGAGCTGAAAAATATATTGGACAATTGGCTTCTTGTTTATAATTTAGGGTTATTGAAAGGTAAGAACAGTTGCTTTCTTTCTTCTGAGGCCCTGGGTGGGAACCCCACAGGGTCCCCTCAGCCTGTCGCCGGCTCTCAGAGGTCTGAGCCTTGCTCATTGTACTCTGGGGGCGATTTTCCACCCTAAATATCTGCTGGGTTTATGTATCTGGGTTTGAGCTGCCCTTGACACCACTCCTCAGTCGGGGCTGCTAGCTGGCCTTGTGCTTCAGAATCTTCTGGGCCTTGCTTTGGTGTGAGAGTGTGTGGAGGCTCCCACCCTCACAAACCCACGGTTGACACTGAATCCTGTGTGGTGGTGTAGGAGCGTGGGGCCTCTGGGGAAGTGAGGGATTGGTACCCTTGTGGTAAAGACTCGAAGGAGCCTGTCTGCCTCTGCCATCACGTGAGGACTCACAGAAGGCTCTCACCTGGCCTGGAATCTGTGGGTACCTTCATCTGGGACTTCCCAGTCTGAAGCGCTGTAAGCAGTCTGTCATTTATTAATTACCAGTATGACCTGACGCAGTGACAGAGAGACCACTCGGAGGCAGTTCAGAGGAGGGGACAAAGAGCAGAGGGTGACAGGACTGGTTAGGACTGACTTCCTGTCCGTCTTGTGTGGAATCTAGACCGTCGGTGGGCAGCGCCCCTTCTGGAGGTCTCTGAGGAACGGTTACTGCCAGGAGGTTCTGGAAGTTTCTATCACTGTCCTCACCTGGTTACCAAGCAGGAATGGCAGAGGGGCTGCTGTCTGATGGGGCTCGGTGTCCCGCTGAGGGAGGTGGCAAGCTGTCAATAGGATAAATGCTATCATTCCCAATTTTCCTTTATCTTTAATGCTCGTAGTTTGTCACTCTCTTTATAAATTAGAATGTTTTTCTAGGTTTGGGAAATGCAGAAAAAATACGGACATCTGCCAGCAGTTAACCAGTAATCCAAATGGGAAATTGGCACAATTCTAACACTGCTGTTTTTACTGTAACGTTTAATCTGACAAGAATTTTGTTCCAAACGTAAGAGAGGTTAGGATCAGGTGGTATTATTTTAGTAGACATTCTGATTATTCAAATGCCTTTAAAAACTACTCTGAACCATAAAGGTCTGCTTAATAAGTATGTCACATAAGCCGTCAGCATCACCATCTAAATGTCCTCTGTAAATATTAAAATGTTAATGGGGGGATAAAGGAGGAGAGAAAGCAAATTGTCCTCTGTCAGCCCAGGCTGCTCTGCTTCTGACAAAATTTCCCAGCTCCCTCCAACCAAAGACAGACACAGTGTCATGAAGTGATGCTGTGAATTTTGAGCTGTGGGTGACTCAGAAGCCAGAGCAGGGTGCGGCCGGACAGTGTGACAAGAGGACAGACATGCACAGGGATGCAGGTAGGGCCTGGGGTGGATAAGGCATGCCCAACCCAGCTCTGAACTTGACTGTAGGTCGGCTTGTAAATCGGTACCCTAACCTATTGCCTAGTGGTAATCTACGAGGCCTGGCATTTGCCAGACTTTCATAGGGAAGGGATCCTGGTACCCTGGGGTATGAGTTCTGTGGAATGAGCCTCCTCCCCCTGCTGCCTGGAGCTTGCAGGCTCACAGAAGGTCTAGATCTCTGGCTGTCAGGTGAGACTGAGGCTTGACCCAAAGCCTTAAGGGTCCTCCTAATAGGCCAGTGCTGACTGAAAACAAAAATAAAGCACTGGTCGTTGTGGGCACGTGCTGCACCTGTAACTGGTTCCACAGACTTCACCTGCAGAAATCATGAAGGCTGCTAGTTACCGGGGCATCTGTTAAGGGTGCTTTGCTAAGACTTTATCGGTAACCACAAATTAGTACATTTCTAGAGTTGGAGGGCCCTACAGCAGAATTTTGTAAAAAGTCGGATTGCACACAGCCACTGTCGATGTTGCCCTGTCCCACCTGCCCGCGCAGATGTGCAGAGCTGGAATCCCATGACTCGGCAGCTGCACCTTGGTCATAGTTTTTAACCTCTGTCCTTGCTTTTCTTAAAGCAAATCACTATTTCATTGCCCATTTCATTTGATGAAGGCCGTTCCCATCACAAAGTGAAGTTGGCTGTTTTTGCAGTGTTGGCTTACCATTTGCTACAAACTAAACTGAGACTCGTGTGTATTTTCCTTTGAATAAATCACCCATCCTGCCCACTCCCGCCACCCGGAGCGATGCTTCTTCTTTGTCTGAGTCCTTCATCCCCCGGGAAATGGAAACACACGAGGTTAGGTGTCTCTCAGTGCTGTGTTCCCCCTTCATGGACACCGGTGAGAGAAAGATAAATTTTAAAATTCCTCTGTGCTCCTGATCGACAGCTAGGGAGTGGGAATCAATGTGGCGGGGAGCAGGGCGGCGTGTAGGAACGTGGCTTTCTGCGTTATCCCACAGTGGCGTGGTTTAAAATGCACCCACACCTCTTCCCCGCTGTGTTGGGCTTGCAGGGCATTGCTAGCTCTTTACCTGGAATTGGCTAGATCTCATGCAGAGCATGCACGGTGCTGTGCTCTGCTTTTGCATGTGTCTGTTCTTTCCAGCTTCTGGTCTGAATTCTTCTTCCTGTTTGCAGGACTGTCTGTTGTGTCATGATGCTGTGTTGACAGAGCTAGTGGAGGCATTAGGGGAGCTTTGGGGGGCGAACGCCCAAGGCTCGCTGAAGCCTCCAGGGTTATAGGGCTCTCCCTCAGCTGAACACCGCAGCTCCGTGACCCTAACTGGAGGACTCTCTGGCTGGTTCCCGCCATCAGGGTGCTTAAGAACCTACTGTGCAAAGTACCTGGATTACAAAGTCTTAACATAAAGCAGCACTGGGTAAAAGGGAGCAGCACCCCTCGCCTCTTTTGCCGTGGTAATGGCTTCTCAGTTGCTGTGCGCTGAGGGTGGTGTGAAATCTGTGGAAGTGGAGAACCCGAGATTTGCATTTGGAATGCGGAGCTGTCTGTTCTCAGAATCCCACGGAGAGCCAGCCGCCTTCTGCGCCCAGCGCCTTCTGCTCCGGCCTGGCTCCTGGCCAGGCGGCATGGGGAGGAGGCCCTGAGTCACCATGTGGAGCGACCATCTGTGACGAATGGAGCGAGCACGGCCTAGAGTTATTTGGGTTGCTGTGTTTGGCTTGAAAACGAATCCGTAATGAGCCAAGCACAGCTTCCTTAACTCCCAGCCCGGTGCTCTTTCCCCTGCTGGAGGAGAAGGAGGGAAGAACTTTGCAGGAGAATGAGTGCCAAAGTCTCCTGGAGGAGAGGATCTTTGGTCAGGGCTCAAGGGGAATTTGTCACCATTGTTATCATTATTATTACCAGTGGTGCTAGAGATTTAATTCAGGGCTTGTACTTGCTAACATTCAACCACCATCCCCCAAAGATAAAAAGATAGATAGACTTGTAGACAGGATCTGTCTGTGATGCTCAGGTTGGCTCAAGCAGTGTTTCTGTCTCAAGCCCCGAAGTAGTTGGGCCTTCCAGCGTGCACCACCAATCCCTGCTCCTGAGAGGTTTATAAATTGACTTGCAGTAAGAAGTGCGCATGACAAGTGGGTGGGGGTCTGCATGGAAAGGGCTGGTGTGCAGATGCGCTCTGGCCGAAGGGAGGTGTCCTCCGGAGAGCTGCTGGCCAGCCTGAAATCGCTAGGCAAAGGCCAGGCTTCAGAGGAAACGAAGACTCTGAGTTAGTTTCATCATGATCTAGCATTGCAGGTGGGGATGTGGTTCAGCACAACAGGAGCCCTCCTGATAGACAGGCTTCTCCTCCAGTGTCACGCTTTGCATCCTGAACACCAAAGCAAAGGACATGTGACTATTTAGGAGTTGGAGAAGAATGGGAATTTGTTTCCAAAGCTTTCTTGCATCAGGAAACTTTACACAGGTCAGCAGGAGCCCAGCCTGACCTTTGCAGTGACCTCTCTGAGAATAAGTCATAAACCTAAAATTAAGTCCCACTCGCCCAGCCTTGAGCAGCCGTGATGTCCTCTGTCACATCGTGGGCCCTGGGCCTGGGGCTGGGCATGAGGAGTGGGGCCATGCTGTTCACACACTAGCATCATCTTGCTTTCATTTTAAAACATTCCTGTGCCTTCGAAGCACAGTGTGTAGAGTCTGTATTTGTCCATGAGGGGTCCACACCATCACAGGGCTGAGCTGCCGCTCCACGGCTGCTGTCCGCTGGCCAGGAAGGAGGAAGCCTCAGGAGGAGACAGCATGCGGCCCCAGGTCAAGGCTGACCTCCCTAGAGGGCTCAGGGCCCAGCACTCAAAGGCCAAAGGTCCCAGAGTGCATCATCCATGGGCAGCAGCTGATGTGCCTGGGAGGCAACAGGAGCCCCTTCTCTGCCTCACTGTCCCCTCCTGGCCCATGTGGGCACTGCCCCTTTGGAGGCCAAGTGTTCCCCACTCAGTCGCTGACCCACACACCAGTCTTCTCAGGAAAACCCTCCCGGACACATCGCAAAGGTGCTCTACTAGTTCCCTGGGTACCCCTCAACTCACTCAAGGTGATACCCAAAGTTGGGGTCCTGCGTGCTTCACTTGCAGGTGGGTTATTGCGGTCTGTTGACTGTGGGAAGCCCTGTGCCAACAGGACAGGGCTTTTTTGATTTTTTTTGTTCTTGTTTTTCAAGCCACGGAGAGCCTGGAGAATAGCCCAGCACAACTGTAGTGGGGCTGGCAAGGGCTGAGGCTAGACGGGGCTTCACAGGGGAACACACATGCAAGGTCAGGGAAATGGGTATGTGAGTGCCTCTATGTTGGAAAAATTGGTAAGGGTTGGGTGGGGAGAAAGCTACAGGCCTGGGCCCTGGCTTCCAGCCCCAGGGCTGGAGAGGAGGAGGAGAGAGAAGAGACAAGGATAGAACTATAAAACCTGATTAAATTCGCATCTCCTTCTTCCTAAAGACTGTCAGCCCCGAGGAGAAGCCCAGCTAAGCCTCCGCCTTTCGCTCGTGGATCTCCCTGAGTGGGGAGAGTGCGTGCTCCCCACCTCCGTCCCGCCTCAGCCACACCCTTCCTGACGCTGGCCTTGCAGCAAGGGATACTTGTCATGTGGCCCAAGGGCTGAGGGACAGAGTTTTATGGAGGGACTGGGCTGTACTTGGCGGAGTCCACAGAAGGGACACTTGTCTTCCCCTTTGGTGGGACCATCCCAGCCCAACACCTGCTTCTGTGCCAGGTGGGATTTCTAAGACCAAGCCGACACACTCTGAGATGACACTGTTTCGATGATCAGGTACCCTGCTTCAGGGACTCTAGCAAGATTTAGGGTCTTAATTAACAACCTTAACAGCCTAATCCTGGTGAGACTAACAAGACGACATTTAAATGCCAGCACGCCCATGCGACACCTGGGGGAGCTCCGCTCACTTATCCAGGCCTCAGTTGATCTCAGGCTGCATTTTCAGCAGCACACAGAGTTCTCCTGACCCAAGTTCTCGGAAGGTGAGCATGTTGTTAATTTCACGCTTGCTGAGTTAAAAATGTCACTCAGCGGCACCTGAATTGCCGCCTTTTTGCTGAGGTGGCAGAGCCTCGCCACGCCGACACTGGCTAGAGGGGGAAAGAGCGGCCACTTGGTGTGCCACATACAAATTAGGCAGATTAGCAGCCCCCAAACCAGACCTTCCTCTCCTCCAACAAAATATAACTAAGAAATCAGGAAAGGACAGTTGGGTTTCCACAGAATTTGCACAGAAGATAACCTCGTATCACTGTTGCTTTCCAAATGCAAGCGATTGCCTAAGAAAGAAGGCAGTTTTTCATGATGCAGACGTGCAGAGTGAATTTTGCCCGGTGCTTGGATGGAAAGTTGCTGTTTCTTTCTGAGCACCACCGTGTGCTTTTTATATCTATTTGCATGTGTGGTGCAGAGGGTCCATCCCACATGTTAGGCAGGGACCCTACTAAGCTACATCCTTCGACTCCCTCTTTTTTTTTAAATTTTGACATAGGGTCTTGAAAGTTGCCCCACTTGGGCTTTAAACTTGTGATCCTTTGGCCTCGGCTTTCTAAATGCTGGGGTAACAGGTGTGCGCCATGGTGCCCGGCTCTGCCATACATTCTTAGAGCATCTTCAGTTACATTGGTGATTTGCAGGGCTGGAACACGGCTGGTTGCCGGGCCTGTGGGAGCTGAAGGAGCCAGTCCTCCTCTCCTCCTGTGATCAACTTGGTGGGGGGGGGGAGTGTAGAGGACACAGAAGGAGAGAGAGAGAGACAGAGACAGAGACAGAGACAGAGACAGAGAGCGCGCTCATGGGGAAAGGAGGCTGTGGTCCTTGGCTAGGAAGCTCTGGCCTCTGTTGCCCCCTCTGAACCATGAGTGACCGTGATTCTTTACCATGACTTTGAGCCCTGAGTTCACTGGGTGTGCCTGTTCTCTTTTGTTCAGGGTCCAGTAACAAGCCTATGTGTACAGCTGTGCATGTTGTACACTGCACAACTCTCGGGGTACCATTCAGATCACATTGTTAAATTATCTCTTTTTCATAAAAATATTCTAGCATATGGAAGCAAAATGTTTTGAGTAAAACTTTTCTACTTGCTGGCTGCCCTGGGTTAGTATGGCTTAAATGCACAGACAGAGAAATAATTGTAGTACACAACAATTGTCAGCATGGATATGGGTTCGAAGCACAGAAGAACTTAGCAGAAGACACTGTCCCAGTGCCTGTGAGAGTTATGGAGGACTTCACAAAGGGCAGCCCTGGGGAAGATCATCGCCCTGAGCAGAAAGGGAGTGTTGTATAGTGGCAAAGAAATTGTGTTCAACATCCAACCTACCTGAGTTCAGATCTCAAATATGCCATTTGCTGTGTGACCCAGGGCACGTTACCTACCCTCTCTGTGCTCTACTTGAGGATTTGTATTTCCCCAGCCAGGCGAGTGGTTCTGCAGGATTGAACCTGGGGAGCGCAGAGAGACAGCTCCGCCCTGCTCATGCGGAACAACACACTGCCATCTCACACTGTGTGCAGCCTGGGCCCTGACCAGACAGAGGCCCAACACACACACCAACAGCAGGGTCTGTCCTGTGTCCCTCTAAACACCAGCGCCCATAAAAGTGAAAGAGAAACAGAAGACCACAGATTCAGAGCCGTCTGGTGCCACTGCCTGATTTCCTTGACGATGTGCTAATAAAACTGATGGAATACATTAGTTCCGTAAGGTTTAAGCACTTTAGAGTTTGCTGATTGTGGTCCTCAGGGAATATCTGTCAACTCCTGCTCTTCCATCGGGGCACCAGGGCAACGCAGAGTGGCACCTTGTCTGCGGGAACAGATGAGCCTATGTCAGAGTGAGACGCACGTGGTTGCCTTGCCTACAGATACCAGCGTGAGTTAGACGGGGTCACAGGGAGGCAGGCGGGGCTGTACCTGTGCTTGGTGTGGCTGTCCTAGCTGTGGTGGCCCTGAAACATCTCGGGTGCAATGGCTGGAGTGTAAATTGCCACCCTTGTCTGGGGCACTCACCCTTGGGGACAGCCAGGAAGCCAGTGCTGAGCCTGTGCATCTCAAGGGTGACCTCGGACGGTGAGCAGCACCTGGGCCTGGATGATACACAGGCATCCATCGGAAACCATCATCCTTTTGTAGGCGAGCTAGGCTGAATCCACGCAACAGAGAGAACTGCCACATCTCAGTGTCTGCTGCGGAAGGGTCTGTGTCACCTCAGGACATCCAGCGTGAGCATCCAACAGCTGCCCACGGCATGGCTCAGAGAGTCACCTGCAGCAGGTAGCTTTGGGGCCCCTGGAGAAGGATGCAGCATTGAGAGGATGCTTCTGAAGTATTTTAGGTCAGAAGTGACATCCAAAATGACAGGATTGTTCCCAGTCTTCTGCATAGAGTCAGGGTAGCATGCTCTAGGTATAAAATGGCCCCCCAAGGCTTCTGGAAGCTGATGGATCATGGGGGTGCTACACGTCAGTGGATTCATCGATTCATTGATGAGTTTACCACTGACTGTGGTGTTAGGGAAGTAGAGCCACGTTAGAACAGGTCCCTGGAGGGGTGGCCTGGAGGATTTTTGTCCCTGGCTCCTCCCTTCTCTCTCTGCTTCCTGGCTGCCTTTAGGTTCAGCTTTCCTGAACCATGCTTTTCTGCCATGCTGCCTTGGAGCCACCAACCATGCAATGAATTCTCTGAAACAGATAAACCACTCCTCTGGTAAGCTGTGCCATCATACATTTTCCCAGCAATGGGAAAGTATCTAATACCGAAAGTTTGTACCAGAGAAGTGGAGTGATTGCTGAGTGTACTTGGCCACATAGCTTAGAGCATTTGGAGCTGACTTTCAGGAGTTCAGAAAGCTCTGGAGATGTGGGCTAGCAAAGCCTTAGAATGCTACAAACAGGATTTGATGGATAATTCTGGCGGGAGCTCAGAATAGTCGGACAGTAAAAGCTAGACTTAGGAGGATTCGGTCGGGGAACAAAGACTCCATTGCCAGTTGGACTACAGACCATGTGTGTTACACTCTGGCAGAAAATTTATCTTCTCTTTGCCCATGTCCTGAGATTGAAGGGGACTGAAATGAAAGGCAGTGGACTACTTCTGACAGCAGAAATTTTAAGGCAGCTCAATATTCAAACTGTGATGTGGATACCACTGGCTGCTTTAGCCAGATTTATAGTGAGAATTAGGAACAAAAACCAGGATCAGAAGCTATGGAAAATTTTGCTGGTGGCCAGAAAAAAAGTGCCTGCAAAGTGGGGGCAGGATGATTCCTGAAAAGATTAGTATTTTAAAATGCCACTGGGTGTGGTGGTACACACTTGCAATCCCAGCACTCGGGAGGCTGAGGCAAGAGGATCACTGTGAGTTCAAGGCCAACCTGGACTACACAGTGAAACCCTGTCTCAAAAAAAAATTACAAAGCTAAATATTTTGCATTAATACATAGGGTAGATGGCTTGAAGGCATCTCATGAAGTGATCAGGCCTCACATATCTTCCTAAAGATGTAAAAGGATAACCTTCTTGGAAAGATTTTGCTTTGAGAAGAGAGCTCCAGGGCCCCTTGCACATTCAGGGCCGCTTAGGGAAAGCGTTTGCTTGAGTTTAGCCATCCACACACTCAGAGGACAGGCTACTGCTCAGTGTGGCAGCAGATCTTGGCATCATCCATGCAGCACGGTTTTTAAGACATGCGGAATGTGAGAGTTGTGGTGGTCATAGAGGCTTCTACCCAGATTTCAAAGGAAGCCTGGGGGTCAGGCAATGTGCTCCTAAAATGGACAGTGTGTGAAGCTGCGGGAGTGAGGCGAGAGGTGCAGGAGGGACCCCAGTTGCAGATGCCGGGAACATGAACTGTCTGCTGAGGAAAGCCACACACAGTGATCGGAGCCAGCTGGGACTCCTGGAGGGCAAGATCACAGGCGCGGGGCCACTCAGGCCCTTTGGAGCTCACATCTCATCACATCCTGCTCAGTGCTGGACATGGAGCTACAAGATTTAATGTCTGCCCTGCTAGGGTTTAGTCTGTCTTTGGTCCAGTACTTTCTGTTCCCCTACGTCTCCCCTTTGGAATGAGACAGTTTGGCCTGTACCACTGTATCTTGCAAGTATTTAACTCCCTTTTTGATTCTTACAGGGACCCATAGCTAAGAGTTTACATTGAATCTCAAAGGAGACTTTGGACTTGGACTTTCCAACAGAGCTGCAGCTGTTAAATCTTTGGCAACTTTTAGAGATGGAATAAATGCCTTTTGCATAATGAGGTGAACATGAGTCTTTTGGGGGACCAGGGGGGATGCTATGGTTTAGGTTAAAAATGTCCACCAAGAGTCTCACGTATTTACAGGTGAGGCATTTGGAAGTTGGTTGGACCGTGGGGGGGCGATATGCCTTAGCAGATTAATGGGTTGCTGAGTTCATGGTTGAATGTGCCATTAAAAGAGGCGTGGCCAAGCAGGGGGTATTCTGGTCTGCGGCTCCTCTATTTTCTGCCTGCTTCCTGGTTGCCGTGGCGTGAGCACTCGTCCTCTGCTCCACCCTTTCACTATTTTGTTTCTGCGTGGAAGCACCAGCCATGGACTAAATCCTCTGACAGTGTGAACCTAAATAAACGTCACCTCCTTTAAATTGTGGTGCCAGGTGTTTTGTTCCTGCAATGGGAAAGTGACTGACACACAGGGCCACCCTTTAGCCAAATGTTGAAATCTCGCTTCTCTCTTCTGTATCTTTCAAATATTCTTCTATTAAACACCTTCACTTGGGCCCTTTCCCTCTGCCCTCCACGCGGGGGCTCACTCTTCAGCCAAACCGCTCATTTCAGTGCTGCTGATCCCAGTATTGAGGTAAAGTGACAGAGCTGGTTCATACTAACATGATATTGGCTGACTGCTTAGTGTCTGTGGAAAATAATTAATAAGAATTTAAAAAAAAGAAATAACATTTGAACAAGACTCACACTGGACTTACCAGAGCCTCAGTTCAGTGACTGAGTTAGAATACAGTGAGTCATGCTGGGCATGGTGGTGAATTCCTGTAATCCCAGTGTTCCCCGAGGCTGAGGCAGGAGAATCACAAATTCTAGCCCAGCCTGGGCTAGTGTGCCCCTGTCTCAAAATGTGTAAAAAGGGCTGGAGATGGTTTCAAGTTTCAATTTCCCACTGGGGGGGGGGGAGCAGCAGAAGAATGAAGGAAGGAAGGAAGGAAAGAAAGAAGTGAGCCGTGTGGCTTTAAACATAAATCAACTAGAAACAGAAAAATCAATACGCTCCTTGTGCCTCGGGCCCTGTGCATGTCTGCCTCTGTCAGCAGCTGGTCTGTGCGGCAGGGATGACATCCTGACCGGGTGCAGTCTCAGCTTGGACACTCACTGGGTGACTCTGGGTGAGTTGCCGAACCTCACCGTGCCTCCCAACACTGCTGTCGTAGGAATTTCCCAGTGCCCCCCGCGTCATGGGTCTGCCTTCCAATTGCAAGCCACGTTTTCCCCAGAGAAAGGACAGGGACATTTAAGGCCAGGCCGTGGGCACTGTGCTTACAATGAGGTCAGTCTGAGCCGTGGAGCAGAACTTGCCTGTCAGGCCCCGACTCCTAGTCAGGCAGAAGTAGGGGCTGGAGTTTTGCAGCGTGGGCTTCACCCCGTGGTGAGGCGCAGTGTCGGGGTCAGCGACAGCGTCAGAAGCACAACTCCAATAAAGGGATTCGGATGATCGTGTGAATGCCTTCTTTTTTGGCCATGTTTGTTTGCAGGGTGAGCTCGGGTGGAAATCAGCTCCTGGGGGTGGGGGGAATCACGCATGCGCATTGCGGCCAGCGTGAGCATGCATGTGTATGTGTGTGCCTGTGTATGTGTGTGTGCGTTCGCGTTCTTATCCACAAGGGGATGATGAGTCAAATGGGAAAAAAAAGTGACTAAATTGACCTGGGATTAGAGTCTATTATTATATTTGTTGTGGTTAAGTGGAGTCTGCTGGGTTTATTTGCTGAAGGAAACGACTTCCTTCATTACTGACTTGATTGTCCCAGAATAGCAACCAGCAAACGCTCCTGATTTGGAAACTGGGGAGCTGCCCCACTGCTGCACGTTTCCCTTGGGGACCTCTCAAGGGGGCAGGAGGCGGTGGGGACTGATGGTTCCAGGATGTGAGGAGTGAACCCTGGTAAAGAAGCCCATGTGGAGGTAGAGCCGCGGGGACTAATTCATACTAATATGTAATTGGCTGACAGCTTTTCTCATGTCCCCAGGTTTGGGGACAAGTCTGGCTCTGCCTTTCCAGCTGGCTGGCTACAGACCCCTCATACACCCTTTTGACTTTCAGTTTCCCCATCTGCAAAACTGGGATAAAGAGATCGTCCCTTGGAGTTGTCTAGGATGAAGTAAGAAAGTGATGTTACAGATGGTGGCTGCCTTTTTCTCTACCACAGTCAGTGCTGCTGGTTTTTACTCTTCCTTTTGTCCTGAAGCCGGCTGATCTGTATTCTTCTGGCTACAGGAAGTTCCCTCATGGACAAGGGGAGAGACAGCCTTGCCTATACCAGATGGAAATGCTCATCCCCCAGAGCAGCAAAGTGCAACCTTTTCCCAGTATCCAGCTTGGGCCTTCTGGGTATCTGCATCCTGACCACGGGAGGCCCAGCAAGCTGCCCTCAGCAGCTCGAGCCACTAGCTGGAAGGCTGGACAGGGCAGAGGGTTTGGGCAGGTACCCGCTGGCCCCTCACCTGCAGAACCCAGCAGAGCTGAGCCATCAGAGGCCAGGCTGAGTGGTGTTATTGCTGGGATTGAGTAGCAGCGTCTGACTGCCCCACCCTGTTGTTCAGGCTCCTCTGCTTTTGAGTTTTCTCCTGAAGGAAGCGTACATGCAGGAGGGCACACTCTGCACATTCTCAGATTCACATGGGCCCAGCATCCAGGTCAAGAAACGAAATATCCCCAGCCCCATCTCTGTCCTGATCCCCTCCCTGGGGCAGAGGCAGGGCAGCCACTCCCTGACTTGTAGCAGCGGAAACCAGTCTTCTCAGTTACCTTTGAAAAGTAGAACCTCTGCTGGAAAGAAAGTGTCGCGGCCCATGTGTCCTTGGTCATGCGGACAGCTCTGATGGAGCCCTGGTTATGTGCCAAGCCGCTGCATCTTCCTCTGCCCACACAGATCATCTCACTCTGTGCTCTGCATGATTCCAAGCAGTGGGCACTGAGATTGTACAAACAGCAAACTGGGGGGCAGGGCGCGGGGCGTGCCGTGGTCAGGGTCCTGGGCCAAGGCCACACTGATGACTCAGGAACAAGGAGATCGGCCCTGTCCAGGCACCCTGGACGTAGTGAGCAGACAGACCCTGTGCACTCGCCAGTTTAGAAGCTTGGTAGTAACACGGAAATTCATTCCAAGCAGGCATCCACGCCCTGATGCTTGTCCCTGTGGGAGGCTCATCTGTCCCACACGCTCTCTATGCACATGAATCTGAGCTCGCCCCCGCCCCTCAGGTGGGTGCTCATTTCTCCGGTCCAGGTGAGGAACCAGGCCTTAGAGAGGAGAGGGCACGCGCATGCTCTCCGAGAGTGTGTGGACTCTGTCCAGTGTCCTCTCTAGCCTGCCAGCAGTGTCCCATATTAACCAGCCCCTCTGTGCTCACACCCTGTGGCAGCTCTCTGTCGAGCTGGCCTTTCTGGAGCCTCTGTGGGGGACACAGTTCTGGGACCCCAAGATGTGCAGCCCTACCCCATATGTCCGCCTCCAGCTGCCCTCTGGGCTTGAACAGCTGAGGGAGAGCTCCGCTGTCTACTTGCCCATTTTCCCAGTGCGCTGCTGCCCGTAGCACAGTTTCTGTGCCTCTTTCCTAACCATCTCAGAGACCAGCTACCTCCCTGCCTTCATTTGGCCTCTCACTCAAGGGGGTTTTTAGTTGCCAGCCCCCTGACCCTGCCCTCTCCCAGTCAGAGCCTGGTGTGTTTGGTATGCAAGCCCCGAATCCCAGCAGTTCGTGGTTGCTGAGCCCTTGGCTGGTGGAGGGGAGCAGGAACCCACTCTGCCTCCTGGTGTTTCCTTGCAGAGGTTTTCCCGAAGCTCACTGTGCTCGGTTCCTTGGGATTATGTGCCCTCATTCTTGCTCCAGCGGTTATTGGGCATCTACTGTGTGTAGGAGTGCCACCTAGAGATCAGTAAAGCAGATGCAAAGGCTGCTGGATCTTTCTCCAAGGGAGGCACAAATTGTGGTACACAATTTGGAGATGAAAGGCTCTGCCTTCTGGAGCTTATCCTAACAGCAGCTAAATGTGTAAGGAGTTTAGGCTGAAAGTGGCCAAAACCCAGCCTGGAATAGCATGAGCAAAGGGTGAGAAATGATTGCTTCCTGAACTGGCATCCAGAGCTGGCTTTAGGTATGGCTGGATCCAGGCATCAGTGGAGGGCACCAGGATTGGCTTGGCTCTCATCCATTCTGGTTTCCTTCCTGCTCTCTAAAAAAGGGCATTGGGACTGGGGGTTTAGTTCAGTGGTACACATGCCTGCTTGGCAAGCAAAGGTCCCAAGTTCGATCCCCAGTACCAAAAAATAAAAGAAATACAAAAGGGTGCTGAACAGTGCAAGGCTGCAGTGTACTGTGCCCGTTGCAGGTTTAGCAGACACTTGGGCTCACGGGTTTGAATAGCTGTTCCTGTCCAAAAGAAGGCCCACAAAATGCCTCACTGAGCCACTCACCTGTGTCTGAGCCAAACTCGGTAGACAAGAGTGAGAGGAAGTGACTTTACCAGGCAGCAGCTGCAGGTGTGAGCTCAGTCGCCTGCCAGAGCACTCAGAGGAGCCGCTCTAGTCTGAGCTGGCCCTCGAGTCCAGTGGAGTGGAGTCTGACCCACACATAGTCTTGTCCCCAACATACAGACAGACAGGCTCACCCACTTCTTTCTGCCTGGATGGTCACACTGTCTACAACTGTCTCTTCCCTCCATCCTGTGTCACTGAAGCAGCCTCTGTCCAAGGTCCCTGTTCCTTCCCCCATCCCCGAGTGATGCTTCTAAACCAGGGCTCATCCAACCCCAGCTGGCAGCCGGAAGCCAGCGCCCACCTGTAATTAATACAACCCATGCACTGGGAATGGTTTCTCCATATTTAAGTGGCTGGGGAAAAATCCTTAAAGAATAATATCATGTACTCCATGAAAGTGATATGAAATTCACATTTCAGTGAACAGAAATCAAGTTTCATTGGCTGTTTATGTATCATACAGGAACGCTTTCATACCTGAGATGTTTATGATCTAGCCCTTTTCAGAAAAAAGTTTGTTAACCACTCGTTGAGAACCCTCCAATCCTGTCATCTCTGGGCTCACGGATCCCTGGTGTCCTTATCCTGACACTCAGTGTCCTGCAGCCCAGTTGACCCATATTCCAATCTCTCCTCCCAGGGTGGCCTCCTTGCCACCCGGAGCATCCTGGGTCCTAAATGTGCAGGATTTCCGGTCCCCTGGGCTCTGTCTGTCCTTCCTCCTTCAGCGCTGGTCGGCTCCTTTGCCTGGAAGGTTCCCCTTTCCTCTGGGCTGCACTCAGGACATCATGCCCAGCTCAGTGCTTCCCTGAGTTGTCTTTTCTGAGTCGGAGTTCACCACTGCCGCTTCTGCATTGCACTCATCTTCTGATTTAGCCTCTTCCGGTGGCATTCGTCATGCTGCAATCACCATTTATCACACATCCGTTTCCCCTTCCCCAGCAGATCACAGATACCGCCTGATTCATCCAGATGCCCTCGAAGTCCCAGCACAGATCTTCCTAGTGCATACCACATAGCTTGCGGCTCATCAGAATGGACGAAAGTCACAGTCTGGGCTCAGTCCCTCCTCTTCCCAAGACAGACATGGGGGTTCACAAGGGCTTTGGAGGATCACAGCTGGTGGAGAAGAAAGGATCAAACCAAGGCAGGATAAGCGGGGAGACATTAGTGTCCTGCAAGGTTCATCTCCACAGACTGGAGATGTGACTTGTTGATGAGATTTCAGGAGAGGACCGGGCAAAGGGGAGCCGTGAGAATCAGAATTGTCTTGCAGGTTCCTAGCTGCCTAGTCTCGGGGCGGAGTGCTTTGCCAAAGGACAATGTGCACTTTGACAACGTGTGAACTCATGGGTTAGCCATCGGTGAGCTGGGCGCACTGTCACACACCTGTAACCCCAGCATTCTAGGAAGTAGAGGCAGGAGGATTGCGAGTTCAAGTCCAGCCTGGGCAAATCAGTGGTTTAGTGAGACCCTGCCTCAAAATGAGAAATGAAAAAGGGCCTGGGGTGTAGCTCAGTCTTGGGGTCGGTACTGCAAACATGCATGCATACACATGCATGTATACACACACACACACACACACACACACACACACACACACGAGTGAGACAGCAGGAGTTGAAGGTCTTAATGACCAGAGTGAGTCAGGCAGCACTGTGTCATTGTACAAAGACAGGAGGAGCTACCACGTTCGCTGCTTTCTGGCTGCTGTTGGCACGAGGGCTGGCTAGTTCTTGGTTCCCCAGGGCTCTGTGGTGCAGTGGGGATTTTAGTAGCGTCTCTGCTCTACCCACTAGATGTCAGTAACACCCCAGCCCCAGCTGTGACAACCAAAACTGTCCCCCTGCTGTCACAGATGAGGTGCAACCCACAAACCTTCTGAGCGAGAGCTTTTCTTCTCGCGAATGCTTCCCGTGCTCTTCTTTGGTACAAGACCTGTTTCTTTATTAATGTTAAGAAGTGAATCCCTAGGAGAAGGGCCCCACCCTTGGCTGTAGCCAGGGCGGATTGCTTTCCCGGAGTTTCTGGGTCAGAGAGCTCGACAACCTCGTCTGCACACTACCAGACTCAGAGCAGAGCGTGATCTCTGCTTGCGTAGACAACACCGTGGGATTTTTATTTTGATGCTTTTGACATAATGTTCGTTCTCCTCTTTTAATGTGACTTTTCCCTTTGAGCATACAAACGCGCGTGAGACTCGTGGTGCCAGATTCACGCTGGAAAGCTAACAGCTTAGGTCTGACTAGTGGAAGGGGGGTCACGGCCGCCCTTTTCCTATCCATCGTTTTAGGGCCGGAGGTTTAGCTCAGTGGCACAAGCACTTGCCTGGCAAGTGTGAGGTCGAGAGGTGGATCCCTGATATCAACAACAACAACAAAAAAAAAAAAAAAAGGAAAGAAAGCTACTTACCTATTCATCTTTTTATGAGTTCTTTCACTTCTTGACCATTTTCTCAGACTGACGGCTCTGGGACAGAGGTCGGTCTCCCTGATGTCAACTCGTCTGCTGCCCCTCCAGGGAAATGGGACCAATTCAATTCTGTGTTCTACCCTAGAAAATGGCCTGGCTTGCGTCCTGTTGAGCAAACCCCTGGAAGTTTGGCACTCTTGCCTTTCATCCTGTGGTTCTGAATAAGCTCACAAGTGCCAAGAGATGTGGTGTGAAGAACGCGTGCATTTAAGTTCTGAGCTTGAAACTCTGTGGAGATGTAGGAAACAATCTGCCGCCCTCCTGGGGAAGCAGAGCGTGGTGTGTGCACACATGCATGTGACCGAGTAAGGGGTGCAGCTGGCCGCTTTGCTGCCGTGGTCATTTCTAACCTTCCAAGCTGGCGGTGAGGGGAAGACACTGGGTGGAGAATTCACAGTATCGGGTAAATAACGAGAATGATTGAGAAGCCAATGGGAAGAAAAGAAGTGGTTCCCTGACTTAATGATTGGCTTCTCTCCACTCTCTATGGCAAAGGACTGATCGCTAATAAAACTGAGCTGAGAAGCTATGTATTGGGGTCAGGCATTCTATGGGTCACTGTGCAGCCTCCCCCTGAGAGGAAACAGAGGCCGCTTTGCCTGACTAATAGTAGTATTACTGAGGCCAGGCTCGAACTTGCAGAATCTCTCTCCAGCACAAAGTTGACTCACCCACCCTGTCAGCCTTGATTGTGTGGATTTCTTGGAGGATTGGAGATGTGTTCAAAAAGGCATGTGAGGTAGAACAGGCCACAGTAGGGGCTCAGGGAGCTAATGTGGCTCATGTCCTATTCTGTTTCTGATGCATCTCCCGTTTCTGACAAGCAAAGGAGCTCCTCCAACCTCACAGGGCTTTTGCTGAAAGCAAGGAGCTAAGGACTTGCCTACAGCTCATAAAGGAAAGGCAAGAATAAAATTCAGACCCAGCTAACTATTGGAAATGTTTTTGACCGAGCCAGAGACAACCATAGGTACAGAACCTAGAATGAATAATGGAGACTTTTTCATTATTTTGAGATTTTAGGAAAAGGGCCAAATATTAGTCAGCTTCCCTGGCACTGGACACAACACCTGACATTCACAGCCTAAAGGAGGAGAGGTTTGATTTGCTCAGGGTTTCAGTCCATGGCTGGCTGGCTCCAAGGCAAAGGCGTCTTGCTGGAAGGGTGTGACAGAGCAAAGCTGCTTAGTTCATGGTGGCCAGAAGCCCAGCAGGGGAGAAACACAAGAGAGGAAGGACCAGGACCTAGAGGCAGCACCCAGTGTCACAGCACCATGACCCTCCCAGACACAGCAGAGGAAGTTTACTTAGTGTTACTAATCTCCTCGGTGTTTTGTAATCTAACAAAGTTAATGTATCCAGGATGAGTGGTCACAGAGATTATGCATCCCAGTGACAACCTCAGTCCTTCAGCAAGTGTTTGCTGTGTGAGGTGCATCTGGAGAGCCACTGAGGTTGCTGACTTCCTAATTTATACCTGTGATTTTTGCTCCACTATTAGCTGAACTCTGGCAGCGGGGTGGCCTGTTAGAGTCATACACACTCACAGGGACCATGCGTATGTCCAGCTGGCACCCATGTGGGGCTGCCAGCTCTGTCTGCACACAGTTCTGCAGAAGGAGAAGCTATTCTGTCCTTTCCAGAAAGTTCTTTGGGACTCCCCCAGTTGTACCTGGTGAACTCAGACCCTAGCCGTACTAAGTCTTGGCTGGGGACTTCTTGCCGTGAGGCTCTTCAGGACTGGCAGGAGCTGGGTAGAGGAAGAGACGGTGTGTGCCAAAGAGAGAGATGGCTAAGAGACTTGGAAGGGAGTGCTGGGGTGGAGCAATCCTGGCTCGTAGACGTGGTTTCGGTGGTAACTGTGGCCCATCACGTCTCTCCATGAGCTCTCCCTGTGCTTTTCCTCTTCCCAGAGCTGGTCCCTGAGTCCTGCCTTGTCTTACATATGGCTCCACATACCCTGCCCCTGGCTTTATGTCTTCCGACACAACATCCCGAGTTCTTCCAAGAAACAGAATGGATAGGAGCTACACATAAGTATGTCCTGTGTCACCTTGTGGATGTTTATTTACATCCATAAATCCACATACATAGGATGTGCACATATATGTGTATGTGTCATCTTTCCATCACTATAATGAAATGCCTGAGCCAGTTAACTGTATAAAAATAAAAAGTTCAAGCTGAGGAGGATGTTACACTTCTGTAATTACAGTTACACAGGAGGCTGAGGCAGGAGGATCACAAGTTTATTGAAGGCTGGCCTGGGCAACTTAACAAGACCCTGTCACAATATAAAAAGGACTGGGTACATAATTTAACACTAGAGTACAGATCTAGCATGCAAAAGGCTTGGTGTTCAATCCCACTAGTACTAGCAGAGAGAGAGAGAGACAGAGAGGGAGAGAGAGAGAGAGAGACAAGAGTCACAGAGAGAGAATGTTTACTTAGCTTATAGCAGTATTAGAAGTTCCAATCCAAGATCAAGTGGTGCCATTGCTTTGGGCTCTGGTAAGGTGGGCATGGCATGGTGGGTACCCATGGCAGACAAACTCCTCACTCTGTAAGCCAGGAGGCATGAGAAGAAGGAGAAGAAGGAGGAGATGAAGAAGGAGAAGGAGAAGGAGAAGAAGAGACTTAGGTCCCACAATACCATTTGTAGTCACGCCCCCAATGACCTAAAGACCTCCCTCCAAGCCCCACCACAGCATCTCCCAATTGTGCCACTTGGGAACCAAACCTCTAATAAGTGGACCTTTGTGGAATTCTCAGCCAAGCCATAGCTCTGTGTATGTGTGCCGTGTGTGCGAATGTGCAGGTGTGCATGTTAGTATGAATGTATATTCACAAAGAGGTTTATTTCAAGGAGTTAATCAGTGAAGAATAGATATGAACTGGCAAGTTCAAAGTCTGCAGGGCCATCAATGGGAAACTCGGGCAGGAGCAGGCACTGCAGTCTTGAGCAGAATCCCTTCTCCCAGAAACCTCGCTTTTTGCTCTTAAGGCTTTCAGCAAACTGGAGTGGAGTTGAATTCACGCCCACGTTGCCAGGAGTAGAGTCTTTCACATAAACTGAAGAGATGGGAGGTGCGAGCCACATTTATACACTACCTGCAGAGTGATGCCTGGGTTTACATGTGCTGGCAGCCACTAGCTAACGTCAGCTCCACCCGGCAGTGCATCCCTCCTTCAGGGCCAGCGCGGGGCAGAGGTGAAGGGAGGGGTCTCTCCAGCCTCGCTCCAGGATCCTTTCCTGGTAGTGGGGAGCTTGGACCGCTTGCTCCTGGCAGATCATCTGCCTTCCTTACCTCTGAGGGCAGCGGTGCTCCTGAGACGCAGCCCCAAGCTGCAGCACCTTCCTTTCCGCACACACCCCCACAGTGCTGAACTTCTCACAGCCGTCTGGCATGGGGAGGGACTTAGTGTCGGTGTTGGGCTCATGAAGGATCTTCCTGGTGTGTTGCCCATTTGTTAATTTGAACTCTGTTGGCTAACTGGTCTTTTTTAAATCCAAGTCATCATATTCCTAATAAATAGAGTGACCATGACATGTGTCATCCAAACTGGGGCACTTGTGGGAGTGAAGGGGACACTTAATTATGCTGGACAGCAGGTGTGAATCAGGGTTGTGCTCAGAAACCACAGCACGTCCAAGACCTAAGCGTGGTTGTTGCTGTGAGCTTGTTAGCACCCTCTGGAGAGAGTGATTTCAGAGCCTGTGTTCGTGAACAAGGGCTTCGTGAGGTCAGCAGGGACGAGTGTGGCTGCAGGTTGAGCTGAATCCCCAAAGAGAATATACTGAAGTCCTGACCCTTGGTACTGTGGCCGTGCCCTTGCTGGGAGATGGGACCCTTGCAGATGTCGCTGGGCAAGGTGAGATCATGCTGCATTAGGGTGATCACTTCTAAGAGGAAGAATGCTCTGTGAAGGCAGAGGCAGAACGTGCAGTGATGTGGCCATAAACTGGAAACGCCAAGGACCGACAGCTGCTATTGGAAGCTAAGAAGAGGTGTGGAACGGATTGTCGCTGAGGCCCCAGAAGGAACCAACCCTGCCAGCACCTTGGTTTGAGACTTTCAGAACTGTGATGGGACAGGTTCCAGGGGCTTGCAGCACGTGGTACTTGGTCACGACAGCCCTAGGAAATGCTTCGGTCACAGCCCTAGCCCTGATGACCAGCACATGCTGGTAACAAATCACAACCAGCCACAGAAACGGCACATTCACATGCAGTCACCCAGCAAGGAGTCCCTTCGCTGGGACTTGTCACAGACTGCCTGCCGTATGGCCTTGCCAGACAGTGAGTGAATAATTGTCTCTGCCGGTTGATTGGACACCTCCTGTTAACACACGTGGCCCTACCTCTGCTAACTGAGGGGACACAGGGTGAGTGTGTGCTCTTCTCCATGTGGGGCATGGCCTCCCTGGAAGACTGGGCTCCAGTCCAGTCCTCAGTGATGGGGAGATGACTCAGGTGACTCCACAGTGGAGCGGGAGGCAGAGTGCCTGTGATACAAATATACCAGAGAACAGTCACCATGTTGGAGCTCCCGCTGCTTCCCAGGCTTCTGCAGTTGATCTTTGACCTCTGGATAAGCTCACTTCCCAGCAGCAGCAGCAGGACCAGCGCCTTCCCCTCCCCAGGCATCTCTCCTATGTGAGGAGACATAGGAATGGCTGACACGTGTCCTCTGTATGTGCATGGCTCGGGTGCCGCCCACGTGCTCATCCTCACCAAGAGCAGGGTGACAAGGACACTGGTGGCGAGCTCTAGTTTGTTGGTGCCAACAACCCCTTTTCCTTGGCCATGAGACCCTCAGCCGGTGTCTCTTCATTGAAACACAACTTCAATGTAGTCACATACGCAGATTTTAAGTCTACAGTTTCAGGTGTTTTTTTTTTTTAATCAGTACCAGGGATCGAACTCATGACTGCACACTTACAAGGCAGGCGCGTATGCCGCTGAGCTAAAATTGATTTTTAAAAAACAACTTTGAGTCAAAGTAGTTCACTTCGAGTACAAGGATTTGGTTATAGACATGGACTGTACCCGATTATTTTAGGACATGCTCTTTGAGACAGTCTTTTCAGGACTGAATCCTGTGTGTGCTGAATTCTCGTGTTATTTCTATCAGGAAGAATTTCTTCCAGATGATTCTGCATTTGCTTCTGGTTCAGAGGGAAGAAGGGGATAGGGGTTGTTCAGGTATCATGGCTGCCCCAAGATGCCAGCTTTGTGAAAAGAATTATTGGTGCAGCTGAAGGGTAAGGCCCGTGACTGAGATGAACAGCTGTGGTTTTGGTTGTAGTTGCCTCTGTGTGTGTGTGTGTGTGTGTGTGTGTATGTACTAAATCTAAGACTGATACACAGTTACACACAATGAACAACCATTTACATGTGAGTCCCAAACTCAGTGCCTCGCAGTATTTTGTACTGGCCCTTCCATGTTTCCCAAAGATGATTCTTATAGTAGAAATACCTCAGCCTTAAAGAATCTGTTCCTCACTACCCCAGGCTAGAGCTATTTGGAGTCCAGCATGGCTTTCAGGCATCCTTTGCTCTAGATGGGGATAAACGGAGACGGTCCGGACAGGAAACAGGTGGAGAGGAGCAGAGGCAGGTGGGAAGACGGGTTTTGCTCAGCTCTCCATCACACGCGTGGTGTCCAAGCCCTAACCCTGGTGGGCCAACCTAGACAGCGACACCAGGCCCTTCCTGTCTCTCTCCTCGGGCCATTTACCTTGGCATGGCCAGGGTCCAGGCTTGCCATGTGCTTCTCTGCACGGGCTGAGTGTTTCATGCCTACTTGATACTTTTTCTCAACAGTATTTTGAGCTTTTTCTCTGAGAGACGGCAGCAAAGGAGACCAGACTAGAGGTGTGTGTTAACGGCCTTCTGGTTGCTGGGCGTTTTGCCGTCCTTCCCCTGCACTGTACCAAAATCTTATGTTTGTTCTCCCCTCCTGATTCTTCATCTTCGAGCTTCTTTTGGAGGATGTGGAACATATTGGTACAGAAGAACCTTCCTATTTCTTCTCAGTCTTTGCCGAGTGTTGACTTCAGAGCACAATCCATGCTGCATACGTACAGAATGTGAAAAGGCCTCAGTGAATTTCCAGTCTTTTTGTGTGTCTGATGTTTCCTCCAATCAACAGACCGAGGGTGGGACTGTGCTCCTTTTTTTAACCGATAACCAACGAAGGCAGAACAGAGCTATAATTCTTGTTTTCTTTAAACACAGCAGGATCTTAGAATTAGAGGTCATAAGCATCCTCACTGGGACGGTCTTCTCGTGTCACAAATGATATCTTAGAATAAATTCCAAATGAAGTATTGTGTCAAGAAGGAACATGTTTTGGTTGTGATGTACAGTCAGGTGCTCTTGAGTGCTAGATAATACAGATTTCCATCTCGGCTCTGCCACCGACTAGATAGATGTATGACCTTGAGCAAAGTACTTAACCTTTCTGAGTCCTCATTTGCCAATCAACAAAATAGAGCTAATAATAGTGTTGGGTTTGGACCTGGGTATCCCCAAAGGCCTCATGCTCTCATGGGCAGGGCTGGTGTGAGTAGCTTACAGGGAGATATAGCTCCTTGCTTTAAGGAGATGGGGCCTGGCCATGAGAGGCAAGGCTTGTCTCCCTCCACAGCTCCTCCCTTCTCTGTCTGCTTCCTGGGTGCCTTGGCGTGAGCAAGGCCCCTCCGCCTTGCCGTCCTGCCTTGGGTGCAGCCATCTATGGACTGAAAGAAACCTCTTTTCTTTCAAGTTGTCTCAGGTATTGAATGCCAGTGATAACAGTGACTAAGATGGATAGTAAGGCACAGGCTCCCTCAATGGAACACAGTGTGTAAAGTAGTCAACTTTCAGTCAGTATAATGAAATACCACAGGCAGCCAACTGACGTGGGGACAGGGCTATTCTGGTGCTTAGTTTGGGAGGTTACACTCTGCAGTGAGTCAGCCCACTGCTTCTGGGCAGCAAGGCAGCACATCGTGGAGGGGACACGTGATGGGGCGGAACTGCTTACCTCAGGGCCAGGGAACAAAAGAGAGAGGAAGAGATCGGGGTCCCACCTCCCCTGTGAGAGCAGGTCCCAGTGACCTCAGGACCCCTCAGTAGGCCACACCTCCTACAGGCCTCCTTCTGGTGCTGTCTGGTACAGCAGCCTTTGCCACAGGGACCCTTGAGGACACTTACGATCCTGGCTGCAACAGTTTCCTAGCCTGCTTGGCATGTGGTGAGATGTAGATGTAATTTGCTAATTATATCTAGAATAATTTATCATGCTAAAAAGTTGCACCTGTTTTTCTAAATAGAAATGACTTGCCAGCTACGCATAGAGGTATGCACCTGTAACCAGCACTCTGGGAGACCGAGACAGGAGGATCACAAGCTTGAGCCCAGCCTGGGCAATGTAGTAACTTAGTAAGATCCTGTCTCAAAAAAATGAAACAGGACTAGGGACGTAGCTCAGTGTGAAGGCCCTAGGTTCAATTGCAAGCACCATAAAAAAGGATGTATCTTAATGGTCCCTGTCCTTTCAATAAATTCAGTAGTGGTCTGTATTACCTGTTGTTGACTGGCTTAGAGACTGTTGTGTAGTGGCTGGAAGGTTTGGGTCCTAATTCACTTTAGATATGGAGCACTTGCTTTATGGAATGTTGTAGGTAGATGTCATCTGATAGAGGTGGTGGCAAAATGGGGACCGACAAATCATCACCACAGCCTCCCAAGAGTGCTAAGCCTGGTATGGAGGACCTGTAGATGCAATTAGAGCATATTTCTAATTGTGGAAGTGGAGACCATCCAAACGAAAACATACACAGACACTTATCCAGAGTTTATTATGGGAGGAGGTTGGCTTCCATCACTGTACCAGGTCAGGGAGGCTGCAAGGAGGCTTGTGGTGGGACAAGAAGGCCTTCCCTGTGCACAGACTGGAGGGCAATGCTGTGGGGAAGTGGAGGTGGTGGGCCAGAAGCAGGGCATTTCGTCTCAGTGATGAGCGTGTACTCCTGTCCCAACTCTGCTGAAGCAATCACACGCGAGGTGACTTACAACAATGACTTGTTCTCTCCCGGCCCAGGAGGCTCCAGGTTGGAAAGCAAGGTGCTCATACAGGCTACTTTGGTCCTCCTGTCCTCCAGGAGGAGAATCTTTCATGCCTGTCTACTGGCTTCTGGTGGCTGCTGGCAATTCTTGGTGTCACTTGGCTTCTAGATGCTTCACTCCAATCTCTGCCCTTGCTGTCCGATAACCTGTTTTATCTCTGTGTCCTCTCCTTTTCTTAAAAGGATGCCCTGATTTAGTATGAGCCAACTCAGTGTAGCATCACATAAAGATCTTGTGTTCTGTTACAGACTGAACTGTATCCCTCTGCCCTCATTCATACACTGAAGCCCGGATTCTCTTTCTTTTTCTTTTTTTTTTTTTTTTTTTGGTCTTTTTTTTTTTTTTTTTTATGGGTACCAGGGATCGAACTCACGACTGCCTGCTTGCAAAGCAGGTACTTAGCCGTTGAGCTAAATCCCCAGCCCCAGAAGCCCAGATTCTCTCGGGTGAGGATACTGACTATGGGATCTTTAGGGAGACAGCAACATTAAATAAAGTCATAAGGCTGGGACCCTAATCAAATAGGATTGGCGTCCTTAAAAAAATAAAAAAAAAGGAGGAGACACGAGGAGTGTACACAGAGAAGGTGGCTATTTGCAGGTGAGCAGGGATCTCACCAGAAGTCGCTTCGGTCAGCACCTAGATCTTAGACTCAGAGCCTCCAGAAACATGAGAATATAATTTTTTCTCTTGTTTAATATGCTCAGTCTTTGGCATTTTGTTTTGATAGCTCAAGAAAATTATAACACTATTTCCAAATAGGATCTTAGTTTCAGGGTCTCGGTGGTAAGAAAGGAGACCGAATTTGGGAGGACAGCATTCAGCTCGCCATGGGAGCCCCTTCGGCTTTCTCTGGTTGGTGTATAGTCATCTCTCTGTCCCTGTGGCAAAATACAGAGGGCCATTAATTTATATCAGATTTGATTTTGGCTCTTTGTCTCCATTTGTGTATTCGGGCCCTTGCAGGTGTGCAGCTCACTACCTGTGAGGCTGAGTAGGACAACTGACCTCTCTGGACAACAGTGTCCTCCCCTTTCAAGTTGGAGACTCAAGGAGTTTTCACGGAGCAGGGCAAGGATATCAGCGTCAGTGCAGGGAGAGAGGGGACACTGGAACAGCAGTGGGTAACCACTGCTCCTGTGACACTGATGACCCCAAATCCCTCCTAGGGGGAGAACGGAGCCACGTAGCATCTGGAGCCTGGTCCAGTTGTAAAATTCCATGGCTGCTCTTGGAAGGAACAATCCTATTGCTGAGGCTTCTGATCATATTTTTATTTTTGCAGTGCATAATCTCTTTAGGAACGTACTGAAAGAAAGATAGGATTTTAGACTCCTTTTCAGGCTGGTTAAGCCCATCATTTAATCTAATTATATTTACTCCTGTTTGGGACTAGGAGGGTGATGGGGTAAAACAGAGACATACCAACTGTTACCCATGAAAGGTATTAGATTCTTAGCAAAGTTATTTTAAATCAGAGAATTAAGGAGGGAAAAAAATTACAATCTTTTGCTTTTGATTCCTGATGCCTGGGTGGTTTCTAAAACACATACGTTATATAAGTTGAAATGATAGAAATTGGAAGCTATTTAAATGACTCTCCAGCCTTCCAATCTAGTTTTCCTAGTTTCCTACGTCAGGGCTTAGAATGCATGGTTATTTTTAGCCAGGGTAAAAAGCAATTTGGAGTCAGTTTCTTTTAAAAAAAATTAAATTCACAGTTTATATTCCCTAAAGAGAGTCAACTAATTGAAAGGTCTAAGAAAGATCGGCATCAACCAGAAAGCACATCTCTGTCGACAGTGTTCTGTCCTCAGAGAATCACTGTATGGTGGTTGCGGGGCAGTTTGGAAAGAGCCAAGGCATGGCTGCAGGCCAGACAGGCAAGGTTTGGGGTTTATCTCCTTTATGCGTGGACAGGCTGTTTGGATGCTGTGTTTTAAATAGACAGAAGCAAATTGCAAAAGGATTTGGGATGCTGGTTAGCAGATGCATGCAATGGTCCGGACAGAGATGCTGCAGGGTGGGGGTGCAGGGGGAGGGCTGCGGCAGCCCCTGAGGGATGGCCAGGCCCCTACGGAGCCCTGGGTGATGGGGAGGTGTGTGTATCAGCTCATGTTCTCTGTGGGGCATAGAAGCAGCCTCAGTAATTTACACAGAAAGGAGTTTAACTCAAGGAATTAGATGCATACAAATTTGTAGGAAAGAAATGTTTGTGCCCTTCCTCAAATTCCGTAGGGAAACTTAACCCCCCAAGGCGACGGCATTAGGAGGTGGCATCTCAGGGGTGACTAGGTCATGAGGACTCACTCTGCCTTTACAATTGGGATTAAGGCCCTTACAAAAGCGGTTCCAGGAGCTGCCTGTTCCCTTCCACCACGAAAGAAAGTAAGACCTTGATCCTGGCTGTCCCAGCCTCCTAACGTGTCAGGAATGCAGCCTGAATGGGCAAAGATAAATGGAACATGGAATGCTCAAATTAAAAAGTCCCGCTCAGAAATAAGTCAGTGGGTACCACGGCAAGTAGAGTCCCTCAGTGACACTCTGTGGCCTTGACTGCCCCTGGAAACGACAGCAAGAGCACTGCACCTCTTTCCTGCCCTCAAACCCTGTAGCCTGACAGAACGCACTTTATGGTCAGAACCATAGGTGCAAGGGCGCTGGGGCTCCTCACAATGAGAAACAGGACTGATCGTATATGACCAGGCAGGGCCCAGCCAGTGTCCTCCGCAGGAGGATCTATGTGATTCAAGGTGCTGAGACGGATATTCAATGCCTCTTGGCCTGTCCACCCGTCTCAGAGAGGGAGGAAGTATTGAGGACACCATGTGGATTTCTTTCCTGCTAACCAAGATTGGTAGTCAGCCATTCACTGTCATATTTGATTGACTGCTAGATATGTAAGGTCTTGAGCTCAGGAAAGAAAGAAATTTAGGAAACTAAAGAATGAAATTTAGGAAACTGTGGAGACTGAAAAGGAGAAGCCAAGGAAAATGAGTCGAGAGAGAAGATGGTTGGAGACAAGCCCCAAGGACACCAGCATTGAAGGGTTCTGAAGAGGAAAGGGAACCCCTACGGGAGACTGAGTCATGGGAGGAGCAGGAGGGGTCAAAGAAGCTAGTTGGGAACATTTCAGGGTCAGCTCCCACAACACATGTAAATCTCTGAGCATTTTTCTAAAGGTAAGATGCCAACCAGAAAGGCTGCATATGACATGACTCCTTTAGTAGGACATTTTGGAGAAGACACCAGAGAGAGAACAGATGTGGGATTGCCAGGGCCTGGGGAGCAGCAGGGAGTTGGCTATAAAAAGCCAGTGCAAGGGAATTTTGGGGGTGATGGAACTATTTTATATGGTGATAGGTATATGACTATGCATTTTTCAAAATCATAGAACTACATCCTACAAAGACTAAGTTACTGTGTGTAAAATGGATGAATGGCGGACGCATTGCATGCATGCCTAGATGATGGATGGATGCATGGGTGGATGGGTGAATGGATGGATGCATGAGTAGATGCATGGGTGGACCTGTGTGGATGCCTGGATAGATTGCATGGATACATGCCAGTGCACTATTTGTCTTGAGAGCACAGTTCTTGCCATGAACCCTAATTCCAAGGAATCAGACGTTGGCCCTGAGAGGCATTCCTATTGTGGGTAAAACCTCAGTACCCAAGGGGCCTGGCATTGGTTGAGCCCTTAACTCAGCTACTTCTCTCACCATTCCAAACTGGCTGCATGACTATAGGTGAATCCTTTAGCCACTCAGAGCCTCTCCTTCTGCTACAAAATGGGAAGCATGAGCTGCTCAGGATTTCCTGGAGACTCAAGAGCTTTGAACAGTTAGTACTGCAACTTGATGTGGACACCACCATCTTCGTGGGCTTGCTATGTGGCATCAGCCTCCCCTAAGTCAGTCACTGCTGGTTTGGGTCACTCTTCTCCATTATGGCAAGCTTGTCCATCATATGTTTATCTGTGCATCCACCCCAGGCCAGACAGGCAGACACGATGTAAGTACACATCCACCTCCCCTAGTGCCTGTGTAGAATGCTTATGAAACATATATTGACATTTATCCTTTTGATATTTTCCAACCCACTGCTTCCTAAACACCTTTGGTGCCCTCTGAATGTCAGGTCACTCTCTGAGATGAAGGTTCCCTGCCCAAGATGCTCTGGATACACAGAATTTCATTTGATGGTCCCCAGACAGCCCATTGTCTATAGATTGGGTACCTTGGAATAAATTCATTCATTTTGAGAACTGGCACCAGTGTAAGCAAAACTATAATGTCTCTAAGGGAAACATAATTCAGAACATCATCTCTGTGCCTTTTTGTATATTAACAAAACCACAAATGCCACTGGCCATGATGTCATACGCCTGTTATCCCAGCATTCTGAGAAGCTGGGGCAAGAAGAACACAAGTTTGAGCCTAGCTGGGGTAATTTAATGAGACTGTCTCAGAATAAAAAATGATAGGGGAATAGCTCACTGTGGAGGTCTTGGGTTTAATCCCCAGTACCACTCCCACGCACACACACAAAAAACTCAAGTGTGCCTTGAGCACGATATTTTTAGGGTGTGAGGGGATTAGAGATGCTTTGACCTCGGGGCCTTTAAAGGTTTTCCTCTGATATTCAGGAGGGCAGATGGCCGAGAAGACCTCCCTTCGGCACCCCCGGCCCTGCACATATACAAGGCATCCAATTGGAGTGTGGCAGACGCTAGCGTGTAAGGACTCCTGGGCATGTCCAGAACTGAGAGTGATGTCCCTCTGGGTACCGGGTCCAAAGGCAAGAATCTTAAAGAGGGGTGTCCTTCCTTTGCTCCCCCCCAAATCTGTGGGTTTGTAGGATCATCTCTGCTTCCCTGATCTTAGCTCCACCTGCAGGCAAATCTGTCCCTGCCCTACACCCCAGCCCTGGATTTCTGCAGCTTAAAAGCTTATGCATGACCTCGAAAGCCATGTGTGTGCCCTGCTCATCCTTCCCTCCTCCCCGGTGGGGATTTGGGCAGCAGAGATGCAAACATCACGCCCTTGAGCATAGCCTAGGGCGCCCGATCTCAGCAAGCAGTGGGAGGAAAGCCGAGGTCTCCTTGGGGACATGCAGTGACACTGTTCCCGCTTGTGGCCTGGGTAATCCATTGCTCTCTCTTGTTCCCTGTATCTTGCTTCCTTTTCCTCTCGAACCCACTTTTATTTTCTCTCCTGCTTTCTCACACCATGTCCTCCAAAGCTGTGGGGACAGGATACGCTTACAAATTGACAGTTCTCTGGCTTAGCTCGCTTAATCCTTACAGCACCAGGGTCTGCCGTGATCCCCATTTCTAAGTGAGCGAATATTCCTGAGCTGTTAGAAACACGCCAGAGTCACAGAGGTCAAAGGGGCAGAGGCACCCCCGAAACCTCCGTCCATCTGCCTCTGTGCTGGACATATGGCCTATCTGCACTTCTAAGTTGCTGTTGTCGGTGGCAAGGGTGGAGGAACAGGCTCCCCTGCCCCAAAGCCTGGCCACTTTTTGGAGGATCTTATCTTAAAAAGGTGGATGAGCTGGTCTCAGTACCAGTCAACAACTCGGGAGGCCAAGTGGCCCTCTGCCTTCTGCAGCCTTTGACGTCCATGCCAGGACATGCCACCCACAATGAGGATATTTGTGTCATCACACTGCATTTTTGCCACTGAAGAGGCTGAGAGCCAGAGAGATGAAGTGACTCAGCCAGACAAGCACGTGGGTAGTTGAGCCGGGAATCCAGTCCACAGTGCAGCGTGATTTACGGTTCCAGTTTGTGTGACCGGGTGCTCCAACCTGCTCATTTCCCTCTCTGAGCCTCGCTCGAAAGCAGACACATGTATGGCTACAGCTCCTGCCTTGTGGGTTCAGAATGTGCTAGGAATATGAGTGGACACCAGGAGTGGGGTGTCATAAGCTAGGAGCTCTGCTGGTCACCTGCAGTCTTTCCTGGTAGAATCAACACCACGGACGGTGTTTGCTGTCCTCCGTGGCCGCCTGGCGTGCACTCGAGGGTACAGAGCAAGGCAGCAGGGCTGACAGAGTCCGTTCCTACCCAAGGACGAAGCCATTTATAACACACACCCGTGGCCTGCTGCAGGCTGGATGATACACCCTCAGCAGCAGAGAGGCAGCACAACTCGATTCTTATGCTAAAGAATTTGTAGGATTGGATAAATCACCAGCCCTCACAACACTGGTTTGGAAACCAGGAAATGTCTCAAATTCTCACAGCAGAAACATCTATTGATCTGCGCTGAATGTCCCAGACACAGTCCATCTCTCCTGGAAACAAGATCCTGGGCACAGGAGTGCCAGGTCTCTCCTTTTATAATTCCTGGTCTGCGTGCACACGGATCTGGAAGCAAAGCATGCCCTTGAACTGGCAGCAGCAATTCTGTTTTTTCATTAAATTTTTTTTTGTTGTTGTTGTTTGGTTTTTGAGACAGGTCTTGCTATATAGTCCCAGCTGGCCTTGAACACAGTATGTGGCCCAGGCCAACCTGTCACAGTCATCTGCCTCAGCCTCCCGAGTATTGAAATTACAGGCATGTGCCACCACCTCTGGCCTCATGAAATACATCTTGTTTCAAAGTGGGAGCCTTTTCTGGATGCCTGGGAGCTGCTGCTTTTTGTTTCTTTTTGCAAAACTGATGTTAAAAAATATAATAATTCCGTAAAACAGAGACACCATCATTTTCAGAGCTTAGCATCAAAGTATATTTACAGAGAAAGGATTTCTGCCCTGGACACTTACTTAACAGGCCTTTGTCAAATGCCTACCACGAACCTTGTGGCATTCCAGGCATGAGATGGTTGTCAAGGGTAAGAGCATTCTAATAGGATGAGATGATGTAGATTGTCACTTTTATTAGTATTTTACCATTAGGAATTCAATTGATTAAGGTTTATTGAGAACTTACTGTGTTCCAGGCCTTGTGTAGGCACTGAGGATGCAGTGGTGAACCGGGCAGCATGAACCCCTGCCTTCCAGAAGCTTCCAGTGTGTCCTGATGTGATGCGGACCAGTAGGGGTCTGGGAATGTCTTCCTGGGCACTGTAGAAATGGCATGCATTTGTGCAGTGTTTCTCCATCGTTCATCTCAGGAAGTAGGGCACGTGAGGAGGAAGACCCAGTCTGGGGCTACCCAGGAGCATTCTGGGGCAGACAAGTTGCTCAGAGCTGCAAGGAGCTAGAGAGTTGGTCCTCAAGCCCTTCATGTTTGATTGGTGGCCACCTTCTGGCCACTATGAATAATGTAGCTAGCTGTGAGCGTTTGTGCACAGCTTTTTGTGTGGATATGTGTTTTCCCAGGGTACTGTTTAGGAAGTGGGATTTCTGGGTCCTGTGATAACTCCCCTACTTACTGATGAACCCCCAAAGCTGTCCCATTTCTCATGCCCACCATCAGTGGGTGAGAATTTCATTGTCTACACTTGTTATACTCTGTCTTTGGAACTGTAGCCATCCTAGTGGGTGTGAAATATTTTATTGTAAGTCTCCAACTTACAAACATCTGAGTTGCCAATTTTCACGAGTGTATTGTGTAAGATTCATGTTGTTATGTTAACCCATAAATCCAATTTATTCACATGTTCCCAGAATATCAAAAACCTGATCAACACGAAGGTACTAGACTTTCTGTGTATAATCCAGTAAGTCCCCAGTTTACAAACATTCGAGTTGCGAACTTTAACAGGCATGAATGAATTTCAAATTATGAACTTTTGTAGATGCAAATAAGTTGCAGAAGTAGCTCACATGACTGCTGGGCATTGTCATGTTGCACTGGTGTATGTGCTTCAAAGTAAAAAGAGTTTACTTACAGATTTGTGTATGTGTGTGTGTTTTCTGTGCTTTATGCTGTTCATTTGTGTCAAAGGTGAATAAGACTCATTTCGTCAGACTTACAATAGAATCTGACTTACAGATGTTATGGAGCTGAACTCTTCTGTAAGTGACAGAAGTTACTCTGTCTAGTGACATTTTCCGAGCAGCCCTGGTCCACCCTGAGAAACAGCTGCCCCTTTTGCTGCTCATCTGAGGCTGGTGGGCTCTTTCATTCCTCAGTGGACCCCCAGAGGACCCCCAGAGGACTCCCAGAGGACTCCCAGGACCTTGATGCCTAACACTCTGCCGTCTCTTCTTGTCTTCCAGCGATTCACGAGTTCCCCACGGACCTGTTCTCCAACAAGGAGCGACAACATGGAGCTGTCCTGCTGCATATCCTCGGGGTAGGTGTTCCTTGGGGTGTGACATCGTTACACTTGTATTGTGAAGACTGTGTGGTGTGGCAGAGCCACAGCACAGCTGAGATGTGCTTAGTCTTTGTAACAGCTCTGTGAGGAGAACGGATCCTGAATGGTCCACTTTGTCCATGATGTTTGAAATATGTTAGATGACTTGCCCAGTGTCACACACCTAGTGGCCCCACAGAGTGGGGTTCTTTCCTGAGCCTCATTTTCTTTTGTAAAATAGGGACGCCACCATCTATTCCCAGCATATAAACATGACTGGATATGCATCCCAGGACATCAGACACCATATGGCATGCAAGCCCTCCATACATAACGTAAGGGCCATCATGATTCCCACAGCCACCACTGAACCGTGTCACTCCGATGTAACTGTAGGTGGAATCGTGGATGGACTTCTAAAACTTCTCTCCACAGACAGACAGATCCTGACGGCACATAGTAGAGTTCAAGTAGCAGTTCAAAAAACCCGAATTGGGGCTGGGGATTTAGCTCAGCGGCATAAGCACCTGCCTTGCAAGCAGGCGGTTGTGAGTTCGATCCCCGGTACCATTAAAAAAAAAAAAAAAAAAGTTAAAAAAAAAAATGGAAAAAACCCGAATTACAGATCTCCTGCCTGTGACAGGGTAGAAAAGCTCTAGCCCCACCCAGACTTTCACCCTGCCTGTTTTATAAAGTATTAATGGAGCACAGCCCCTCCCAGTCACGGCTGAGCCAGCCATGGAGGCCGTTGAGCTACCGCGGCAAGACAGAACAGTTTTATCAGAGACCACATGATGCACAAAGCCAAAGGTACTTTTTGAGTCCTTTATGGAACCGTTACTGGGCTCTGCTGAATAGTTTGGGAAAGCATCTGATCCAGGGTGAAGTTTCTACTTTCAATCAACTACAGCTCACTTCCCAGCCCCTTAGCACTGTCTATTAGTGCTTTAAAAGAGATAATTAACAAGTGGAATCTGGAATTCCTCACACAGAGAGCAAGAATCACAGAATAATGAATGCGTGAGTTTTTAATGAACAGGACAAATCACCAGTGAAGATCAGAGTTTAAAATGAGGGTTGCAGGCATATTTTAAACAGCAGGCCTGTCTATTTTTTCTGCAATGGAGTTATTATGTTTCCAGATTCTCTGACTTTACCCTCCTTCTCTTTCACGAAAGGAGAGTGAGTGTGATTCACTGGTCCCGCAGTCCTTTGGCTCTGGCTTCTGAAAGTCTGTGACAGAATTTTTCTTGTTGGTTATCAGTGATTTTACAGAGATAATTGCGAGCAGAGTTACCAAATATGGCGAGAGCACTGAATCCAGCCTACTTCCTGGCTTTATAAATAAAGTTTTATTAAAACAAAGCCACACCCATACAAGGAAGGGCTCCTCAGGTGAGCAAAGCAGTTGCAACTAAGACTGGCTCACAAAGCCCAGAGTCTTCTGCTCTGGCCTTGCAATGAGCAAGTTTCCCTCTTTAGCTGGCAGGAAGACCTCAGCACAGCAGGCATTTGTCTGCAGCCCCGAGAAGGTTTCCGTAGTTTGCTGGGGAGGTGGCGATGTTGTGGCTGTGAACTCAAGTCAGCCTTGGGAGACCTGCAGGTGGGCGGGGTCTCTCCCAGTCACCCACTCCCCTCCCCCTCATCCTCACTGTTTTGTTTTTGCTCCAGCCCAAAGGTTATTGAGTCAAATCCAGGGGCAGTCATGCATGGGCCCCAGTTGCTTGGCCACAGTTAGTGCATCTTCTACTTAATTTTTACTGCATCACCGTTCATCATTTGTGAAATTGGGGATCAGTGTTTCGGCTTGGGCTTCATTTTTACCAACAGGCCGTGCATGCCCTCATGCAGAGTAAAACCAACCTCTTTCCCGTCAACCCTAGTCTTTGCTCCACCTTCCAGCCTCGAATTCTCTGTTCTCCACCTCCCCACTCCCTTCCCCCTGCATCCATGATTCTGCTGTTCCTTGGAGGCATCGGACACTCTTGCCTCAGGGCCTTTGCACTTGCCCTCTTCAGATTGTATAGATTCATCATTTTCTGGTTTGTGTTTGCCCCTCACTAAGGTAAGGCACAAGAGACAGAGGTTTCTCCTGGTATCCTCACCACTGTTTCCCTGATGCCTACAATAGTGTGTGGCATGAAGAATGAACTCACTGAAGCTGGGCTGGAGGCTGGAGAGATGGACAGGGCAGGCAGAGATTTAGCTAGAAAGCCATTTTGAAAGTACCATCTGGGGCTGGGGACATAGCTCGGTGGCAAAACGCCTGCCTGGCAGGCACACGGTCCTGAGTTTGATTCCTGGTACAAAATAAAAAGTACCCATCTGCTTTTACTTTCCCATTAAACAGATAAGGAAACTGAGCCCTAGCGATGGATATCATATCGAAAGTCATGGACAAGTAAGTCCAAGGACCAGTGCACACACATCTCCCAGTGTGAGCAGCAGATGTGTTTCCACACGCACTGCCCCACTGGCCCTCAGGGACTGAGCAGCCCCTTGATTCAGCAGGGAGAGTGTGGGTGGGAGCAAGAGATATGCTCTCAGTGGGTTCAGCAGGATGCTGTTACTTGGGGCGTATTAAGTGGTGAATCTAGACATTCTCCTTCTTTGGCCTTTGGAGAGCAGACTCTGGTGCTAGAAAAGAGACATGCTTCTCTGAGAAAGGCCGAGGAAGATAAACTGTGTCTCCCGCTGTCCACTCTGGTCACTAGTGTGTGGGGAGGGACGGTTTCCTACGCCCCAGTAAGTTCTCCAGCGAACACCAAGTGGGTGCTCCGTAATTGAGTTCAGTTCAGACACCATCTCCATGGAGGCAGCGCTGGGCCCAGCAGGCTGAGGGCTCAGTCCCAAGGCTGCCTCCACAATGCCAGGCGGTCACACTGGTTAACAGGCTACACATTGGGGTTCCCACGTCCTCCTCCTCAGTCCTAGATGGCTCACAGAACTCCAGGGCACACGTGCTTACATCTTCCGTATGTTGCAAAGGATGTCACCCAGGGTGCAGAGACATGGCCAGGTGGAAGAGACAGAGTGGAGGGGTGGGGAGAAAGGTGGAGCCTCCATGCCCCTCTGGGGGTGCCACCCTCCTGGAAGCCCCATGGGTCAACTGTCTGGAAATCTTCTGAACCCAGCCCTTTGGGGTTTTTTAGAATCCCCATTACATAAGCAGGATTAAGGCATCCTTGGCCACTGGGGACCAGCTCAGCCTTCAGCCCCTCTTCCCTCCCCTGACAGAGAGACTGAAAGCCCCAACCCCACTAATGCTGCTTTGGCCTTTCAGTGACCAGGGCCCGCCCCCCACACCTCCCATCTCATCAGCATACAAAAGACTGTGATATCACCCCGGTCAGAGGACCGAGGGCTGCAGGAGCTATGTGCCAGGGACCCAGAACAGACACCAAAGTTACATTTCTCACTAGGTTTCAGTGCCAGGAGAGGAAGGCTCCTGAGCCCGTGTGGCCTCTGTTGTAATCCCCACTGCTGCTGAGCATGCTACTGCACCTTTCTGGGTCTCAGCTTCCCCAGCTGTCCATGCAGAGACAGTGAACAGATCTCTGTGGTGGAGGCTTTCTTGTCTCCTGGCGCCTGTCCAGGCACCCTGGCTTGGGCGAATTGCCCTCTCGGTGACAGGGCCCGTACTGACCCCATCTGTCTGGTTTCCTTTGCAGGCGCTCTACATGTTCTATGCCTTGGCCATAGTGTGCGATGACTTCTTCGTTCCATCGCTAGAGAAGATCTGTGAAGTAGGTGGAGGGGACTTGGGGACCCTTGGTGAGGCCCCAGAATGGTAAAGGACAGATGGCATGTAAACGAGAGGGCAAGAAAGTCAGGGCTGGGGTGGGGAGATTGGTGGTAGAGACCGTCACACTGAGCCCCTGTAGTTGGCCCTGAGATGGCCCTGAAGCTGCCTAATCAGCAGAGAGGGGTGGTGCCTTCTCCCAGGGCCTGGCAGAGGAAGCCACTGCCGATAGGAATTTGCTGTCCAGAATGCTGGCACCAGTGCACCCTGTGTGCCAGCCCTGGCCTGTGAGGGAGCCCAGGGAGTCCCGCACCTATGTAGGCACATTGTCCATAACCAGCAGGGGGCAGGCTGCAGGCCACAGGTGAGGCTGGGCATCCCATGGGGCGCACCTCTGGAGGATGCTGGGCCATAGCAATGAGTTTCCCTGCCCCAGCCTTTGCAAGCTGCCACATTCACCCTCTGCTTATTTTGGTTTTTTCTGTTTTTTTTTTTTTTTAAATTTTTGGTACCAAGGATCAAACTCATGACCTCATGCTTGCCAGGCAAGTGCTTATGCCACTGAGCTAAATCCCAGCTATTTTGTTATTTTTTTAACTTTTCCTTTTTTCTCCCCATGTGTAAGATCCCAGTCTGCCTCCTCCCTCTGCCTTAGTCTTGGCCGGAGAAGGAAAAGGCCCTTAGATGGCAGCACCTGCACCAGCAGGCACTTGGGGTCCTGTCACCCTCTTCCCGTGATGCCTCCTCGCTGCCTGGGATCATGCCAGTGTGTGATGCTTGAACAGGAAACACCGCTCCTTAGGGCCAGGTGCTTCCTCAGGATTTTACTCACTGCTGGTGCAGCCTGGTGGCTCAGCGTCACTGCAGTTGAGAGTTTTCACTTCGGAACTGGGTCCTCCTAAGGGTGACCTGTTAGGGTGACACACAGGCTCCCCATAGCTCCCCCCACCCTCAGAGGTAAACACTGGGTGCTAGTGCAAGGGACTATCCCAGGATGCCATAGTGTGGGCTGTGGTGTGCTGCCCCCAAGGGAACCTTCGGGGGGACATGCAGCCTGCTGATCCTTGCCAAATACACACCTTGGATTCCTGCTAGGCTGAGAGCCTTGGGAAGCCACAGCAACAGGGTCAGGCTGCTGCCCCTTTGGAATTAAGAGAAGCCTGTGGAAGGGGGGCTGACTGAGGCACAGGACTGTACAGAGGGAATGGCCAGGGACCCTCGCAGGTTATCTGCATCCCTGAGGACAGAGAGATGAGCAAGCATGGTGGTCTCAGCACCTCCCTCCCCATAAATAAAACCAAGGGGATTAATGAGACATCAGAGGACAGGAAGCCAAAGGAAGGGAGGAGGCACCAGTGTTGGGGAGAAGCCCTGGAAGGCTTCAAAGAGGAGATGGTATTAGGTCCAGACTTTAGAAGCAAGAGGGATTTCAGTAAGCAGGGAGGGAGAGAAGGGACTTACAGCCGGAAGGAATGGGCCAGGCAAAGGCCAGGAGGAAGGAGCAGTGTGCGTTCTTCTGAGAGCTGGTGGAGGTGCGTTGGTGGCAGAGGCTGTTCTGCGGGATGCTCCTCTTTGGCAGGGCTCAGGTGTTTGGGCATCTGTACTGGGGATCATTGCTGTGCCCACATCCTGTGTCAAACCCAGACCTCTGACTCAGGGCCCCTTCTTCAGCCTGCTGCTCAGGGAAGAGAGTGTGCTCCAGGCTTCTTTGGTGGCCCCAGCATCCAGGATTGCCCTGGGCCACTTGGGGAGGAGCCCTAAAAGCCTCCAGTCCATATTCTAGATCACAGCGCAGGCCTCATGGCCTCCATGTGGCCTCCCAGAGCACCTGGGCATAGACAAAGAGTCCCCAGCCTTGTCTTGTGCCAGTTCAATCCTGGGGACGGGAGCCCTGGGTCTCTGTGAGTAGCTGGGTGTGAAGCCTGCACCTGGGATGCAAAAACTAGGTGTGTGCCAGGACCCCAGGTCCCATAATACCAGTCTTTTCATATGGTGCCCTGGGGACCAGTGCCACACTGGTGGACTCTTGTTTAGCTAGGGACCAAAGATGACAAAGTCCCTGCCCTCATGGTCCAGCAGGAAAGCAAGTGTGTGCCTCGCATGCCCTCATCCTCTAATCTGTGTTTGAATAAGGGGCGATAAGGCTTGGGGGTTTAGCTCAGAAGCTCAAGCATCTGCCTGGTAAGCACAAGGTCCTGGTACCTAAATAAAATAACAAGAGAGGACAGTAAAAAAGGCCAGTCTCTAATGGGGAGCATCTGGCTCTGGGGGCTGCAGAAAAGGCTTCATCAAGGGAGAGTGAACAGCAGGTAGATGGCTTGGGTAGGGACAGGGGCTTCTGAGTTGAAGGCCCAGGGGTGGGTGGCTTGTGCTCAAGGTTAGGGAGGAGAGGCTGCCCCGCCCCTCCAACCTGGGTCCCACCACGACTTCCTGCATCCCAGCTGCCCAACTGTCCGGGTGTCCTGTCCACTGCCCCATGTCACACTCTCAGGCCTGGGGTCCCTTCTGTTTCAGAAACTTCACCTGAGTGAAGATGTGGCTGGAGCCACGTTCATGGCTGCCGGAAGCTCGACCCCTGAGCTGTTTGCCTCTGTCATTGGTAAGACGCAGGCTAGGGAGAGCCCAGGCTCGGTGCCCAGAACAAGGGGGGCTTTGGTTAGCTCAGAGCCTCGGGCTTCTTGCCTGTAAATCTGGACAGCCAGAGGGACGGACAGTAGATTGGTGGTTTCTCAGGGTGGAGGTGCTAATGGACGTGAGATTTCCTTTGAGGATGATAAGGGTGTTCTAAAATTAGATCCTGATTTTAGTGGCTCGATTCTGTGACTAAGCCCAGGGTTGTACCCTAAAACGGGTGAATTTCATGCCATGGGAATTGCATCTCTAGAACTGTACAAAAACCAGGAGCATCGGAGGAGCCGGTTCCTGAAGGTCCCCCAACCCAGCCAGTTTATGCTTCACATTCATGGTGCTGTGTTGATGCTAAGAAAGACCTGCTTCTCTCAGTGTGGGGAAACTGAGGCATGGATAGGACAGCCATGCAGCCAAGAGTCAATGATTCTCACCTCTGCCCACCTTTTTCTCTCTCGCTCTCTTTATGGCTGTACTGGGGTACAGTACCCAGAGCCCCTGCACCGAGTTACATCTCCAGCCCTTTTTTTTTTCTATTTTGAGACAATCTTGCTAAGTTTCTAAGTTGCCAGGGCTGGGCTATAACTTGCAATCCTCCTGCCTCAGCCTCCCAGAGTGCTATGATTACAGCTCTGTGCCACCACGCCATCTTCCTTTCTTTCCCTTTCTAGGTGTCTTCATCACCCATGGAGACGTCGGGGTGGGGACCATCGTGGGCTCTGCTGTGTTCAACATCCTGTGCATCATTGGAGTGTGTGGACTGTTCGCTGGCCAGGTCAGTGAATGACCTCGTGGCCTGGAGGGGCAGTGCTTATACTGTGTGCAACCAGCCTCTCTGGAAGGTGGGAGGGGACATCCAGCTGAGGTCAGGCCGGTCACTCCATGGCACTGGCTTCCCTCTATGAGCTGGTTTGCTCCTGTGAGAAGTGAAATTGATGTTTCTTCTCCTCCAAAGTCTGGAGGCCTGAGGGGCGTGAGCAGTATCAGTGACTCTGGCCAGTCCCCAAGCTTTCTGGTGGCGACTACACACAGGTGCCACCTGTAACCTTGTCCCCTAGCAATACCAGCCTTGGCCTCCTGCAGACATGAAGTTGGCTTGTTGGTGGTGCCTTGTTCTATAGCCTCAAGAGTTCAGGGAAGGTTAGACTTGACCGCAGGCAGACGCAGGCTTATGGTCAGGCCCTGCCTCGCCTAGTGGGTGGCCGATTGTTCCAAAAGGGACCAGTGGCACCTCTGATCTGCTCCTTATAGCTTCTGAGAAAACATGCTTGGTCATCACCTTGGAGGACCAGGGCAGTTTTACTACTGCTTGAGAACATTATTTGGTTCCATCCTGTTCCACAAAGTATAACAGTGCCCGGGTAGCCTGGGAGGGCCCCGCAGGGCTTGTCCTTCGGGTAGTTACTGCACATGTCCAGCCCAGCCAGTAGCAGCTGCTGCCCTGCTCCGCAGGTGGTCCGTCTGACGTGGTGGGCTGTGTGCCGAGACTCCGTGTACTACACGCTCTCTGTCATCGTGCTCATCGCGGTGAGTTACCCCTCTAGCCCCAGGTATCGGGTTGCCCAGCACCCTGCAAAGGCACCAGACTCTTGCCTGTCTCTGTCCCTAACACCGTAACTGGCACTCAGCTGTGGAGTGTGCTGGCTCTGCCTTGTGGTCTCAGTCGCAAGACCCCATATCCTGCTCTACCTCCACTGTGCCTCCCGTGCCCAAAAACTCATACCTGACATCTTGGTTATCAAACAAATCCAGGAGCCAGCATCATGACACAAAGGCCCTGGAAAGGACAAAGCACGTGCACATGGTCCTTGTGGTGACCTCAAGGACTGTGCTCCTCTGAGTCCCTTTTGATCCCCTTGTAGGCCATTTGCTCTTCTGCCAGACCTCAATCTCAGAAGAGCTCTCTGGGTTCACTGCCACCAAGGGGCAAGACTGGGAAGACAGCTCGGAGTCAGCAAGAGGGCAGCTGGGAGCCAGGCAGGAGCCAGAAAGGGAGAAAAGGCTGAGGAACCCAAATGAGGATCCCTGGGGTCCCTTAGTGTGTGTGTGTGTGGGGGGGTGACATCATAGCACACGACAGTGAAACACACTGCCAAGGAATGTGTCATCCCCAGGGGACCATTTTTGAGCCAAAAGAGCTTTAAAGTGGTGACGGGAAGGCATATGTAGACTTTAGGGTAAGGAATATAACAGTTCTCAACCTCATCAGATATGCGGCCAATTTATATGACACTTAAGCCATGTATTGGTTAGCTAGTGCTGTGTAGTGAATTCCCCCTCCCCCCAAACTTAGCAGTTTAAGACCAGCAGTACTGGGGCAAAAATCTGGGAGTGCCTCAGCAGGGTCCTCCCGGCCAAGATCCCTCACATGGTGCAGTCAAGGCATCTACCCAGAGAGAAGTATCTCAGGGCCCAACGTGGCTGTTGGCTGGCCTCAGGCCATGCCAATCTCACAAGTGAGCCCTCCATCACTTCTCCCCATTCTCTTTGTTAGAGGAAGTCACTGGGTCCAGCCCACATTCAAGGAGGCATGCATATCAGGCAGTGGGGTCAATGAACCATTTTAGGGTTCCTACCACACCCCAAAAATTAAAGTGATAGGCAAAATAGTCTACCAAAAGACAACTTCAAAAATATATATATATGTACCCTCATTGTTTCATAAGGAAGAGTAAACTTAACTTATAGTAAACTAACCCATCTTTCAGTATATAAATGTTTCAGCATGAAGGTGATAGAAGATCCCATGAAGTAACTGTTGCCCCGTACAGTCTCCGAGCCCTTCACCCACAAATGCAGACTGACATCTGCTGAGTCAGCTGACGTCGTGATGTGTTCCCAAAATAATGAATGACCCCTGCTAAAATCCCGAACGGATCAAAGTGCGTTCATCCTTTGCTTTACACGACACTAGCCTTGCGAGCAAAATTCAGTGTTTTCTAAAACTTGATAAAAAGATAATTTGATTTGTAAATTGGAGTCACATTCAAGGTTTAAGTCATTGTCTTTCTGCTGGCTGAATATTTCTCAGGACGTTTAAGACGCGTACCAAATACAGAGAAAATTCATGCAGGAGAATTGTCTCACAGGCCTCACATTGTTTCACACCTCTGTTCTTCAGTCCCTCTAAATGGCATTGGTGCTCCTATGGGTAAAGAGCTAAAACCATCCCTGTAAATGTCCCCAGCCTCCGCCGACACAGTCCAGTCCTTGGTTCTGTTGCGTGTGCCTTCCTCAGAGCCTTGAGTTCTGACTGGGAACTTTCTCAGAAATGCCTGACTTGGTGATTTTCTCAGAAATGACTTCCTGAACCAGCTCCTGTGTGTGCCACCCACTGTGACAATCATGAGAAAGACACAAGGCCAGAAAATGTTCCCTGCCTACCCTGGCATCGTACATTGAGACCCTTGTGTGTCCAAGATCAGATTGATGGGAATAGGCTCCTCCCTACCTTCCTGTCCACAGTGAGTGATGCTGGGGTGGTCGCAGGAGTGCCCCCCACCCACCCAGCTGAAGAAAACATTTATCTGTGCCTTCTGCCGGAGATACTGGGTAGGAGTTGTTGAATGTGTTAATCAGTAGGTTCTCCAGAGAAACAAAACCAGTAAGCAACTAATGGATGGATGGATGGATGGATGGATGGATGGATGGATGGATGGACAGTGAGAGGTTTGTTTGGTACTGGCTCTGGTGATTTTTAAGGTGAGAAGTTCCATGATGCCCTCTGCATGCTAGAGACCTGGGAAGATATGTAGCATGGCCTAGGCCAATGGTGTGAGAACACAGAGGTCTACAGGTACCAGTCCTGGAGTCCAAAGCCCAAGGCCTCTGTAATTCTGAAGTCCAAAGGCAAGAGCAGGAAGGTTCTCCGGCTCCTCGAGAGAGAGAGACAGAGACAGAGGAGACAGAGGGAAAAATCCCAAGTACAGACTCACTTTTCTTCTTCCTGTTGATCTCTCCAGTCCCTCAGCTGATTAGATGGTTGGGGGGAGGTCTTCCTTACTCAGTGCAATCCAAATGCCAGTCTCTTCCAGGATCAGCCTCACAGACATGTCCAGGAATGATACCTACCCACCATTTGGGTGCCCCTCGGGCTAGGCAAGTTGACACCTAAGATTTAATTTTCACAATGAGCACTGACTGCCACTGTCCCCACTGTCACTCCCCTCCAGTAATACAAGCTGGATCTTCCCCTTTGGAATTCCCAAAGGCGTTACCCCACATACACACACTCCTTATGTATAGATACCTTGCTCTTTGAGATTCTTTGGTTTTAGCAGCTCTGTCCCCATAAGGAGCGGAGGCTTCTCTCTGATTAGCACCCAGAAGCAGGGTGGGCTGTAACAAAGCCCAGGCCACTTCTCTTAGGAAGACCCCACTAGGCCAGGGCCACAGTTGCAGCCCACGGCTGGCCTGGTTGCCTGTGGAGGACGGTCACTGAGAAACGGAACAGGATGCTGCTTCCTGCAAAGTGAGGCAGGAGGCTGCTGTGAGCTGGCTGGGTGCTTAGGGGTCTGCATTGTCTTTTATTTGGAATAAATGAGTCTGCTGTTGTTTCTTTTGTCTTCCAGTTTATCTATGATGAAGAAATTGTGTGGTAAGTTTTTAAAGTGTACTTTGCATTGCTTTTGGAGGGGCAGATGTGGGGGAGGGGATTAGTTCCCAGTATCCTCCTTTGTTGAGTTTGCAGAATCATTTGTAGAATCATTTTTATAAACCTAAGCTTGTAACTTAGGAAAGGATGGTCATCCTAAAAAATCTTGGCTTTATCCTTTGAAAATGAGAAAAATCATTTCCCTCTACATTCCTACCCTGCCAAATGCCAAGATTTATCACAGAGCTAAAATGATCACAACACCACAACTGTGGGATTTTGCACAAGGAGGATCCAGTAACACACCTATTTCAGGGACAAAGCTGTGACAGAGGTCAGGACAAGGCAGTGAGTGGACGGGGGGAGTCGTAGGCAGAGAGACCAAACAGCACCGCACCAGACTCCCCTCATGCCTTGTGGGAGAATCAATTGTGGTGAAGTAAAGGGCTATCAAAACCAAAATTGTATTTACTTATTTACTTATTTATTTATTATTAAGCCCAAAGTCTTTTCCCTAAGCTACATCTGCAGTCTTTTTATTGTGAGACAGGGTCTTACTAAGTTGCCCAGGCTGGCCTCAAAGGTATGATCCTTCTGCCTCAGCCTCCCAGAGTGCTGGGATTACAGGCATGTGCCACCACACCTGGTTTCAAAAACCAAATTTTAGGGGCTGGGGATTTAGCTCAGTGGCATAAGCACCTGCCTTGCAAGCAGGCAGTCGTGAGTCCGATCCCCGATACCGATAAAAAGGAAAAAGACAAAACAAAACAAATTTTAGAAGAAAATACACAGACTTACTGGCCATTCCTTTAAAATTATGATACACATGGCTTAACTATGGTTGCTCTGTAATTATTTTACTATAAAATTTTATTTTTCATAGAAGAATGCTTTTGAATATTTTATTGATATTTACTTGAATTACATTAAAATTTTAAAGAGAAAACACAAGAACTCATTTTATGACATCCAAGTGGGAAGTAATTCTGTAAGATACGTAAAGCACAAGCTTCTGAGGACCAGGCTGGTACTGAGCTCCATTCCCAAGCACGTGAATGCATCTTACATCCATATGCATACATTCTGCCTGCTCGTTACCATGATCCAGAGCCTGTAGGTGACCGCTGGTGGGAATTCTCAGTTATGTGCTGTGCACCCAGAGAAACCTGGTTCTGGCCTCATTCTGGCCCCTAACCGACTGTGTGACCAGATAAAGCCTCTCCACCTCGGTTTCAGTTTCCTTAGGTGCAGATAGAGTTGGGTGGTGGCTAGGTGGTCAGCAGGCTCCATGCAAATGAAAGAAGCACTTCCCAAATGATGTTGCCCACGCTGGGCACATCAGGGCTTCCGTATGCATCAGTCAGATGAACAAGGTAGCTCAGGGGCTCAGACACCCTCATCCACGGGGACATTCACAAGAGCAACAGTGCTTTCAGGAAAAGGCCCTGTCACCACCATACTGCACTGAGAACAGCCCAGGAGGCGCCTGTGCCCTGCCCCCCCCGTCCCTGGGAACTTGAGTCCCTTCTGCTGAATGCACAACCTGTCTGGTCCCTGGCCAGAATCTCGAGTGACTGTTGGTTTCCTAAGAGTTCAGTCCCCAACCCCCAGGGCATGGCAGCCCTGGTCCTGCCTTTTCCTAGGTCTCTGGGATGTGGGGGCTTCACCTGGGTCCTGTGTACCCCAGTAGTTGAGAAGGTGGCCCATTACCCTTCTCTCTCTCAGTCACCATGAAGAATCTCACTGGAGAGGCAGCCTCAGGCTGGGGCATCATGCTCATTGACCTGGTCCAGCACTGGGCAGTACAGCCAGGGCAGGGGAGGACATCCAGCCTGCCACCCACCCTGCACCGGTTGGTCCCAAACCATTCTCCCTTGTGTCTTCCAGGTGGGAAGGCCTGGTGCTCATCATCTTGTACGTGTTTTACATTCTGATCATGAAGTAAGTGCCCTCTCCCCTCCAGCCCGGTCCTGCTCCCATCATTGCATAGAGCAGGGGAAGTTCTGTCGGATTCCAAGTCACTTTGGAGCAGCCCCTGTTGTCTGATGCCCTGCTGGGGGCAGCCAGCATGGGGGACAGTTGATCAGACACTCTTCTGGAGGTGCTGTCTACAATCAGATAGGGGAGTCGTGTTAAGTGGCCAATGTGTGCAAAATGATAGCATTCCCTGGATGAGTCACCATCAAGGACCTCTGTCCCACCCCGCTGTGGGCAGCTTCCCCATCTGACAGAATAACCAGTCTTTTTCTGCTGGCTTAGTAAATGTCCTGATCATTCAGTGCCACTCTTCCAAACACCAAGCAGCTTAACTCCTCGGGGCTGCTGCTTTGCCCCGCTGCAGAGGCTCCCACTCATAATCCTGGGGATCATGGACACTGTGTTCTGGGTTGAACCCAAATCATCTCAAAACCCCAAGGAACCTTAGCTAGAGAGAAGAATGCGATTCTGACACATTCCTTCACGTATGGATTGTGTGCGTGGATGAGCGGATGAACCTTGAGGACACCCAGGACAAAGACTACAGGAGCCCATGTACATGTGGTGTCTAGAAGAGTCAAGTTTATAGAATCACACATAGATTAGAGGTCAGAGCAGGCTGGAGGATGGGGGTAAGTGATCAGTGGATGTAGAGTTGCCATTGGGGTGATAAAAATGTCTGGGAAATACTAGTGATGGTTTACAATAGTGTGAGTGTAATTAATCCTGCTTAAGCGTGCACTTACACACGGGTAGTAGTTATACGGGCAATTTTGTTATATATTTTTTCCACCAAACGCCCACAAAACTATTCATGGCCAAATCACATTCTGCCTCCCTTCTCCCTGACAGGTGGGTAATTAAAGGAGGATGATGGCAGTCTGGGGGTTATGAGAATCCTCACAGTTAGATGCTTTCATGAAACTAAAATGGGTGACAAACTGTCACACTGCAAGAGAATTGTCCTCAGTGGTTCCCTCTCTGAATTCCCATCAGTTAGAAGCCTCTTGGGGCATGGTGGTGGTGGCTGTGAATGATGCAGGAGGGCCACCAAGGAGCCCATGTGGACCAGAGTTGCTGCTGGGGACAAGGAGCACAGGCCAGCGATGCCTCCTTTGAGCCTGTCCCTTAAGCTGAGCTGAACTCCTTTTATTAGAACAGACTTGTAAAATACCGTAAGCAGGATTCAGTCATTTCTTGGGCAGAAGGTCTCTGCTCCTCCAGGAAGCCTCATAGCTCAATAGGAGCAGGTGTCCCCAGCCTGTGCATTGTTGTGGGGGTCCTGTTGGGAGACCCCCGTGGTCTCGGTCAAGACCTCCCTGCTTGCCCAGAACCACATGGACTGCACAGAATGGGGTGGAGCACAAGATCCAGTAGATAAATGCCACCCACCTGGTTGGCAGGGACCCTCCTCTGCCCTGACCCCCTGCCTCCCCTGACTTGCAGGTACAATGTGAAGATGCAAGCCTTTTTCACCACCAAACAAAAGAGCATTGCCAATGGCAACCCCGCCAACAGCGAGCTGGAAGATGGTAATGACTTCTATGACAGTAGCTATGATGACCCTTCCGTGCCATTGCTGAGGCAAGGTAAGGCTGAGCAGACAGGAGTGGAGACACTTGTCATGGAAGCCACTTCCTTCCCCCCATGCACACACACACACACGCACGCACGCACACACATACACACACTCCTACAGTGCCGTGCTCTTACCTTTGGTCACACTCATCCCGAATAAGGAAGGAGAATCACAGTTTTGAGGTGTGTGCAGAGCGGTGTTTGTTAGCTGTAAGAAGGCTGGAGCGGGCATGCACCAGGAAAGAGAGTCAGCAGTGCCATCTGTGGGAATTTGCCCGGGGCTAAGAGGCCTTGCCTTTTCTAACGATATTGCCATGGAAACTTCTGGTTGGAGCCAGCATTAGAGTTCTGTCCTCAGCCTCAGCCTCCAGGCAGGTGGCTCTCCAGCCACCACACCAGAAGGAGAGAAAGGACTGCCAGCTGGTGGATTTTTACAGAAACCACTCTTGAGCTGGAGATATAGCTCACAGTAGAGCGTTTGCCTAGTATTCATAAGGCCCTGGGTTCAATCCTAGCACCACAAAATATATATATATATTTTTTTAACACAAGGAACTTATCACTTTGAGTGGTTTCCACATAAAATTTAAAAATAAAAAATTCAATGTCTTGGGAGGAGAAGGGGGAACAAAGCCCTGTCCTTACCTCTCTTGTAAATGCCATTTTGTACTGAAGTGTTCTTAGGATCGTGGAACTCAGCTTACTAGATCACGGTGCTGGCTGGTTTCCAGGTGGCCTTTCTCAGAGCCTGAGTCACCTCATGTCCCACATGTCCCAAGCTGGCCTAGCTCAGAGACCTCACTAGAGGACATGCAGCCCGCCCCAGGCATGACTTGAACAGGAAGGTGAAGAAAACACTCAACCTTGGGCTGAGGTACTAGGAAAACATGCCATTGTTGTGTGACCCTCGTGGCAGCTGTCCTTGGCTTGGACACACCACCTTGTGGTGTCACATGACGGGCGGCACCATCATGGGATGGTGGGATGTCCCAGGAGCAGGTGCCATGGCTCCTGCCTCGCAAGACTCCATCCTTCTGAGCCCATTGGTTCCCAAGCAGCCCCCGTGACAGGGCCGGTTCCACAGAACAGATCCTGGAGCCAGCAGTATTGGTGTCCTCGCCCTCTGAGATGGAGGCCCCAAGCACCCAGGCTCCCTGGGGAAGAAGCCCCCTACTAACACCCTCCTTCAATAACCCCCTGGCGTCTTCGCCACCATCAAGAATGCTGCCCCAGGCTCCACCGCACGCTAATCATCTCTGGCAATCTCTGTCGGCCTCTGTCTCCTTAACTCTCCTCTTCTAAATTGTAAGTAATCTGCTCTCATCCAAGCAATAACACTTGCATTTAAACAATAAATAAACCCACCATGAGCCAGCCCAACAGCGCACGCCTTGTTGGAGGTTAGTGTCCACCTCCACAAATGCATGGGCCTCCTGGCTGGGGCTTCTAACACACACGCCTCCTGTCTGCTGAGCCTTGCTGTTTGGTGGGGGGTGTGCATGTGTGTGCACACGCGTGTGTGTGTGGTGTGCGGTTTACGCATCTTTGTGCCATTAACTCTTGCATGGGTTTGCTCTCTGGACTGTCCCTGGCTACCCTACTACATGGGATCTGGTAAGCAGTGCAGAGGGACAGCCGTGTCTTTCTTCACAGCCCTGTAGAGGGGACATCACTGCCTGCTTCTGTGTGCTGTGTTCATGAGCAATGGTTCAGGGGATCTGGAGGCCAGTGTCAGATCTCCAGGGACACCAGCACTCAGCATGTTTGTGGAGATGGCAAAGAAGGAGGCAGGGCTGAGAGCTTTGTTCTGCTTTGTGAGGAGAAGGAAAGGGTCAGAGAGAACGCAGCTCGCCCTGGAGTGTGAGGTTTATCAAACACAGGGGCTCAGCTCACCGCTCACCCTGCACCCTGGGATTAGCAGGCTCCTCTCCTGGGACTCTGTTGCCCAGTGCAAGGCCTGGGATCCAAATCCTTGACCTCATGGCTGGCATTAAGAAAGCAAGGTTAGAAGCAGTGTTTAGAGGGTGCCCCCAGCCCGTAGCACACGGCTTGCCGGGAGTTTAGACCCAGTGCTGTCCGCTGCTTTCCAGCATTTTGTGCTCCTGGGGACCCTTGTTGATTTGTAAAGTTTCATCTGAGCCCCTGGAAAGAAAGGTTCCACCACAGGAGTGAAAGGTGCTGTCTGATGACAGGTACGCTGCTCTGTGAGGCTTGGGTGAGGAGCAGAAGGACCCTGGCCATCAGCAGGGCTGGCCCAGAGAAGAGAGAGATGGCACCCACTGATGGAGAGGTCGAACGTCATGGGGGCTCCAGTAACTGGTTCTGTGGCAGGAGATGCAGATGTGCTGGGCTCTGTCTGACACGTGGTGCTGCTGTAGGGGCTGCAGAACCAGGGATCCACTTTGGAAAGGGGAAGAGCTGCCAGGCCTCCAGACCTTCAGGTGGCCACCAGCTATGGGTTCCCAACCCTAGATGTTCACAAGACGAGGGGAAGCCAGTGGCCCCAGCTCTCAGGTGCTATCCTCAGAGAGATCAGTACTAATCGTAGCATTGTGCTCCATAGTGAAGGAGAAGCCGCAATACGGCAAAAACCCCGTGGTGATGGTGGATGAGATCATGAGCTCCAGCCCTCCCAAGTTCAGCTTCCCGGAAGCCGGCTTACGCATCATGATCACCAATAAATTTGGGCCCAGGACTCGACTACGGATGGCCAGCAGGATCATAATTAACGAGGTGAGTCCTCAGCAAAGGAAGAGCAAATGGCCAGGATAGTCCTGGCTTGTCAGGACTCTTCCTCTCATCATTCTCCCTGCACCCACTTCAGACATTTTCACCCAGGAAGTAAACAGAAGTCATTTCCCAGCACAAACGCCTAGATGCATGGCTTCTTTGGTCATGCAAACTAAAGCCACGATCCCGATACTGCCCCATGCTCACCAAACTGGCTCACATTAAAAGGCCCAACCGTAGCAAATGCCAAGGAGGATGAGAAACCACCACCGAGGGCTGGCTCTAGACACCTGTAAGAAAGAGAGGTGCGTGAGGAGCAGGGTGACTGTGGGACGCTGTCTCAGCGGCCTTGGTGTCCGCCTTGCCCCTGTCCCTGCAGCGGCAGAGACTGATCAACTCGGCGAACAGTGTGAGCAGCAAGCCGCTTCAGAACGGGAGGCACGAGAGCATGGAGAACGGGAATGTTCCCGGGGAGAACCCTGAGGACCCCCAGCAGGACCAAGAGCAGCAGCCGCCACCGCAGCCACCACCCCCTGAGCCAGAGGCGGTGGAGACCGTCTTCCTGTCCCCCTTCTCCGTGCCAGGTAAGTTCGTGGGGCTGCTGGGGACCCAGGCGTCAGTAACCCTCCCTCCTCACTTGCAGTTGGACCTGTGGGCCCAGTGTCATTGGCTCCTTGTGGACCTCATCTTTTCTTCTCCCTCTTAATGTGCTCTATTGAAGTCACACCAGCCCCCGTGCTGCCTTGCTAGATATCAGCAGTACTCCTGCTCAGGGCCTTTGCACTGCCCTTCTCTGGAATGCACTTCCCCCATTATGCATGTGGCTTCACCTTCATGCTCTTCTTAAATGTCACTGTGGTGTTCCTGGATGCCATTATGTAAAGCACTTTATATTCTCCTTTCATGTCCTCCCCCACTAACGGCAGCTGTACAGAGGCAGGCATCCCCGTCCCCCGTGCCTGCATACAGCAGGTGCTTGGCGGATATCAGTGAGTGAATGAGCTCAGGACTTCCCAGTGGAGAAGATCCGGAACCCAAGGGGTCCTCCGCAGTCCTAGACAGGAAACAGAGATCTTCTCCGGATCCCCTGTTGAAAGGGTCCCACTCTCAGGGGTTCTTTCCCGGTGTCCACATACCAAAAGGCAACAGAATTCCAAAACTTTCAAATCCCAAATGTGATTTGGGATTCAGAAAAGAAGCCAGTGTTCAGCATCAAGGTCTTGAGGGATGCGGCTGCTCTGCCCCTCACCCTGGCCTTGTGGGGGAGCTCCTGGCTCTACGTGGACAGCGTGGGCCACCAGGCTGGGTCCTGCTGCTGTCCTTTGGGGTTACTGGCTTCTCTGGAGCTGTCAGGGACACTGAGAGTGGAGGGGTCATCTTCTTCTCCAGACGCTGGTTCCCCAGGTGTTGAGTGGGCCGTTTGGACACATGGATGAGGGAGGAGCTCCACAGGGCAGGGTCCTGGCTGGGCAGCACGTCCCCCAGGAGAGCCACTCCTGAAGACATTGGACTGAGACATCCCAAGTAGTCACAGGTCTGGCCCCAGGCTGTGGGTTCCACCAGTGCCCCTCACAGCCTGAGTGGTCCTGACATCAGCCCAGTTCCTCCCCTGTGTCCGAATGGGGCTGAGTAAAGGGACTTGGGACCTAACAGAGGTCACCAAAGGAGTGTCAGTTCCTTGGGACAAGGAGAACAATGCTAGCAGGGCCACCTCAGAAACAACTGAGGCAGTCAGTGGGTGAAGAGTACCCTGTGGGGATTTGTGTGTGTGTTCTCCAGCTCTGCATCCCATTGTGCAGACATGGGGCCCAATGGAACACGGCCACCACCCACCACAGTCACCCTGGTCCCACGCTGTCATGGCCAGGAATCTGCAAGAAAACCAGAGAAGGGGTCAGCTCCTGCTCTGCACAGTGAACAGGTAGAAGGATGCCTTTCAGTTTCCTTCCAGCCTGGAGTGTGGCACCAGTGGATAAAGAGACGCCCCAGACCAGCCCCCGATCCCCACGTCCTTGTCCCAGGATCTGGTGCTTCTCAGGAACAGGCTGTAGGTCTATGGGCTACAGAATGCAACTGTCTTGCGAGGGTGGGGACCTGATGGCCCTGGTCCTCCTGCTCCCAGGCTCTCTGCTCCAGGGACTCCTCCTCTGAGGCCGCCCTTCCTGCAGTGGGCCTCTTCCTCCCCAGCGCCAAGCCTCTGGGGTGGTCCCCTGGGCCCTGTCCTAATCGAGCCAAGTGCAGTGAGCTTCCTTCCTGCCCTCGGGAACAGGCCTGGGTTCCTGTGTCACAGGGACAGCTCCCTTTGTCCTGCTGATGTGTTTCTAGGGTTGCCCTTGGAAACCACAACTCACTTCCTCCTCTTCCCTAGTCCTGTGGGCAGAGCAGGAGGTGAGAACAGAGTTGGGCGGCTGCTGTTTCAGGGTGTACAGCAGCCAGGAGAAATTGGAGCAGCCTAGGCAGTGGTTTACAGGAAGTTAGAGCGAGCCAGTGAGCCCTCGTGCCCAGAGAAAAGTCCCCACACCCAGCCGGGCCCTCCCCTACCTGCTTTTTTGGGCTCATTTCTGGTTATGGATTCACGATGGCGGAGGGATGCAGGGTGGCTCTGAGCGTGCTCCATCATCTGATGGAATCTTGGGCCCACCAGGGTTTCCAGAAGTTGGGAATGAAGCTTCCCAGGAAAAAGGAGCTTTGTCCCCCATGAAATCATGGACTGTACCCCCAGCTCTGCCTCTGGGCTCAGTTTGGGAAAGCCCCTGACACAAGCTGCTGTTTGTGGGTGTCTGACGGTCCAGGATGTCCTGTGAGTCCGTGGAGGCCTCACCTTGACCCTTCCATGTGATGTTTCTCTCCTGCTCCTTAGGGAAAGGAAATCACACTGGGCTCACCAGGATGCTGACCTTCCTGCCTGCTATTGTTACAGCAGCCAGTATCAACCAGGGACCTGCCGAGTCCCAGGACAGGACAAAACAGACTGTTCTTACAGAGCTCTGTGTCAGCCAGTTGAGATTGTGATTACAGAATAGTCTAGGCAGGTGGGTTAGCGATGGAATTTATTTTCTCATACCTCTGGAGGCTGAACGTCTGAGATTAGGTGCCTGCGTGGTCAGGTTCTGCTGAGGGCCTCTTCCTGGCTTCCTCCTGCGGCTTTTCTTCAGGGTACACCCCTGGAGACAGAGCTAGCGAGATCTCTCCCACTTCTCTCCGTATAAGGATTAGGACCCCACTCCTATGACCCCACTGAACCTTAACTCCTTCTTGAAAGGCCCATCTCCAAAGATGGTCACTTGAGGGATTAGGGCTTAGCATACCCTAGGGAAGCAGTCACAGTTCAGGAGCTTTGAGGGTTGCTGGTTGTTTTCCCCTGTTTGAAGAATTACACGTGTGTTCACTCCCTGAAGTCTCAGAATAACATGAGGTGAGATAATGATTATGTTCATTTTACAGAAGAAAAAAGAAAGCACAGAGCTGTTGGGTGGCTTTCCCCTGGTCACCCAGTAACTGGAAAGAAATTTCCACCGGAGCGGCCCGTGCTAGTCCGTGCCCTGCCTCTGCATGCTTTGCACCTCCGTTTAATCCTCACAGTCAGCTTGTGAGGGAGTACAGCCATCATCCTCACTTCACAGAAGGGAAACTGAGGCTCAGAGAGGCTGTGGGACTTCCCAGCTCACACAGCCAGCACATGGGAAGCCAGTCTTCACCCTGTACTTGCTGGACTATGGCTTTCTGGACTGGCTGGTCCAGCAGGGAGCAGAGTCCCAGACTATGGGCCCCAGGGCTGTCACATAGTGGGCTTGAGGCTTTGGAGAAGTCCCCTCCCCTGTGACGCAGTTCAGTTGGCCTCATTGGAGAAGTTGAAGTCCAGCCCTGGGAGCTCTTGGGACAAGAGCAGGACCTAAAACTAACCAAAAGCTCACTCTGGGCTGGGTGGGGTGACTTACGTGTGGTGCCCTATTCAGTCCTTATGACGACCTTGGGAGGTAGGGACCAGTGTTTTTCCCGCCTCACACCCAGGGTTGTCCCATGTCATAAAGGGGGAGGGGGCACGCTTGGATTTGCACACTGGTATTCTGACCTCAGAGTTGCGTGGGGGACAACATCGTTACCCATCACGTGCATTCCTTTGGTCCTCCGTCCATCAGAGCTGTGAGGAAGTTGATTGCCTCTGTCCAGGATGCCAGTGTCTCCCGGCTTGCACACAGGTACCCATCTGTGATGACTCCGATGTGATGTGTTGAGTTGGGCTGACGGTCCACAGGCTGTCTTGAGGACTTGGACAGGACCGCTCACCCTTCTCTTCCTGTATTATTATAAAACCCGGAACTCAAGTCAGGAGATGTCCTTCTCCCCCTTCAGTCCTCGGTCCTCCAAGGCTTCTGAGAGCCTTGCTGGTGGGGAGGAGCTTGCTTCCTCCAAACCCAGTAACTGGGTACTGCAAAAATGGAACTTTGCACAGCTCCGTGTACCGTTCTTTCCTCTCAGCTGGAAAAACCATAGAGAAACTGCACGTGCTGTGGCCCACTGACCCGTGGGGTTCCAAGCCTGGCTCTGTCTGGCCCCAGCCCCAGAGTCACACAGCACTTCGGGTAAAAACGACCTTGTTTTTGCCTCAGTGGTGGCAGCTGCCTCTGATCGCACAGTTCACCCTCTGCATTGTAAGCTGAGGTCGGTGTTTCAAAGATGTGCCCTTGCGGGTTACTCTGTACCACTGAGGTGTCAGTGCACAGACCGTACGAACAACCGCTGGCTGAGCGTTTTTATTGCTTGATATAACAGCTTTATTGGGATGTAATTCACTTCTAGTACCATTAATACCTTTAACCATTCATACCTTTCTGTGCTGGTGTGTGGCCTAACATGCAAGAGGTCCTGGCTCCATCCCGAGTACTCTAAAACAGAGAAGCTGTAAAGTCCACAATTCCGTGGCTTTTCATGTATTCACAGGTTCTGCAGCCATCACCACAAACGATTTTAGGATGTTTTTATTCCCTTCAAAACTCCCATAGCCATTAGCAGTTCCTCCCTTTTCCTTCCCTGCCCCTTCCTAGGCCCTGGTAACTACTAAGCTGCTTCCTGTCTCTTGGAATTTATCCATTCTGAATATTTCGTATAAATGAAATCATGCAGAATATGTCCCTTTGCGGCTGCTGATTTCATTTAGTATGATGGTTTCAGTGTTGCAGTAGGTACTGATACTTTTTTAAAGTATCCCATTAGATAAATAATGCTACATTTGATTCATTTTTCGGTTGATTGGAAATTTGGGTTGTTTCCACTTTTTAGCTTTTGAAAGAGCTAATGGGGCATTGTGTAGAGGGAGACTCAGAATTTTTTATCTCAACGAAAGCAAGATTTCACCAAGTTCTCTGGCGCTAGCAGTCTCTGAATACCAGAGTTAAAAGGAATCTTGGGAATTTTTAAGCTAAGCCTCCTTATAGGCTGGAGTGGGAAACTGAAATGGGAGGAGAGAAGCCCAGGAGCTTGCCAAAGTGCATTCCCAAGCAGACAGACAGAGCCAGGCCATCTGTCCTGGAAACTGCTCCATGAGGCCCCTCCGCCAGGCCAGGGCAGCACCTGCTGGGCTCATGCAGGACCATGTGTGCTGGGGACCCTGAGGCCTCTTGGATGACGGTGACAGAAGCCACATTGCTCCCTTCCACTAAAAGGAGGAATTAGAAATAAGCCTCAGGGTGTGTTGTCTCGGGGAGCAAAGCCAGCATCCTCACCACCCTGCCTGGTAAAGCGGCCCAAACCTCACCTCACAGAAAGGCAACTCACCTCACCTCGGTTCTGCCTTTCCAATGAAAGAAGCTGCTTTGAATCCAAACATTCAAATCTGGGAAGCTTTGCATTTAGCTTTACTTGCAGCCTCTGCAGGCCCCCAGGAGGTTGCAGTGGGGTGCTAGGGGCCAGCTCAGTCTCTGTGGAGTGGAGTGAAGTTGAGAGAAAGCTGTAAAGCCTCTTAGCAGATCAGAGACCAGAGCCGAGGACCAATAGGGACCCAGGTGGCAGCTGGAGCCCCTTAGTGATGCTGCAGAAGAAGAAGCTGTCTCTGCTCCATCTGCAGCATCGGCTGAGCATCCTCTGTCAGTGCATCAGGTCTGCAGCCAGCCCTGCTGGGGGTGATGGGGGTTCCAGGAAGCCCCACATCAGTGAATAGGCGCCATAGTCAGGGCTGGTACCAAGGTCAGCCAGCCCCCAACATGTCACCCTCCGATCAGTTCCTCTGTTGACTTTGGCCAAGAGGATGCAGTACTGGGCTGGAACGCCCACACTGGCATGGAAGGGGCCGCAGGAAGGAAGGCCAGGGGGAGGCCAGCTGCCTGGTCAGTGGGTCCAGTACACAGCAGATCTGGAGGGCCCTCCCAGCCTGCCAAGGGAGTGAGCCCCAGGGCCTGCTGGTGGGGTAGGAATCAGCAAGCACTGAGGTCCCTCAGTGTCCCCAGGACTTACAAATTCAAAGCAAGGCCTCAAGGCAGGACACTGTGCTCTGAGTGGTTAGCTTTCTTTCAGCTGCCCCGCTCCTCAGGGTAAGAGCAGCGACAGTTATTGGTGCCACAGTGGGGAATGACAGGCCAGGACTACTCTCTGTGCCACAGCCTTGAGGTCCCCATAGTGGGGTGTGACCGGCAGACCAGCCAAGGATGCCTCCTTCCAGAGGCCTCTGTGCCTAGCGGTGAGGGAGTATTTCCAAGGGTCCCGTTCTATCCAGCCATGCTGCGCATGGACCCTCAGCGGTCCGGCTCTGACCTTGCTGATATCACGGCAGGTCAGGCTGGCCTCCCTGCTGCCCCAGGCCTCAGGGTGCCTGCGTGGTTGCACTGCAGAGCTTGACCTTGTCTGCTTCCTACTGGAGCAGGTGGAAGTTACCGAGTCAGCATCAGAAGGCTCTGGAATCTGAGAGCCTACTCGCACAGGTGCAGCCACGCGTCCCCCGTGACAGCTCCTGTCCAGACTCACACTGGCACCGTGCAGCGGAGGCTCTCATTAGCCCAAAATCTTTCAGCTGGGGAAACAGAGGTATGGAGAGGCTAACTACATTCTCACACTGGGGTACGTCAGAGCTGGGATTCAAACCTGGCAACCTAGATGATCACAAAGGCAGTCAATTCAGTCGATCTAAAATTCAAGATACAACAAAAATGTAAAGAAAAGAATTAAAGATTATGCTAAAGTTCATTGTCCCAAGGATTAAGAGACTGGGAAAACTCACGTAGTTCTCTTCAAGAGGATTTTTCTAACCCAAGTGTGATGGTACACGTCTGTTATCCCAGCACTCTGGGAGTCTGAAGCAGAAGGATCACAAGTTTGAGCCCAGGCTGGGGAATTTAGCAACTTAGCAAGACCCTATCTGAAAGTTTAAAATTTTTTTTAATTAGACCAATCAGTTGGATTTTTCATTTGAGATGAAAACTGTATGATAAAAGGCTATAATCTGACAGTCAGCAGGTGTTAGTAGAGGCCCTTCCAAGGCCCAGGGACTGTGGGCCTTAAAGGCAGAGACACAGAACAGCATCGAGGACTTCGACCATGAGAGCAAATGTGTGGCATGCGTGCCGTCGCAGGCACTCAGAGGCTTGTCTTCAATGACGTCACGAGTTGTGTAAGTGTTTATTTTTTCCTAAGCTAAAACCTCAGTATTTGGATTTAATTACAGTGTTGGCACTTTGTAGTACGTGCATGGGTTTTTGGGCACTCGTCTCTAAAATGTTCACTGTCACCACTTAGACTGTGAAAGAATTGCATTCAGGACATGCTATTACCCTCACCACCTCAGATGCTTGAATTTCACTTAGCTGTGAAATATGGACCTCCTGCCCCCAAAACCTGATATGAAAAGCAAAGAGTTTTTGCTAAAATAGCCTCTGTGGAGTGAGCCACAAATGTTGGGCAGGGGCGAGGTGACATTCATTAACCCAGCTATGACAGCGCTCCATTCCATCTGCACCTTCCTCCTGCCTCCCGAGAGCCAGCCCAGCTCAGGAGCTGGGGCACCAGGGTGTGTGTGTGGCCTTGCCACTAACTTCCGGTTGGCTTTGAGCTGTTTGTTAGCTTTCATGGGGCTTGTTTTTCCTCTTTATAAAATAGAGCTTACCAAGTGGAATTTATTCCACAAATGCAGGGTTGGATCAACATATGAAAATCTATCAGTGTTATACATCATGTTCATAAGGAACAAAGCCACATAGTTATCTCAATAGACACAGGGAAAGCTTTAGACAAAACACAACCTTTTCTAATTAATTTTTTAAAAATCAATAAATTGGAGTAGAAATAGACTTCCTCAGCCTGATGAAAGTCGTCAGTGAAAACCTACCATTAACATCATACTTAACAATGAAAGACTGAAAGCTTTCCCTCCATCAGGACCGAAGCAACAATATCACCCTTTCTGTTCAGCATTGTGCTGGAGTCTCTAGGCAGGGCAACCAGGCAGAAAAAATTTAAAAAGTTAAAGGCATTCAGACTGCCAAAGAAAATGTAAAACTTCTGTAGTGTCTGATGACATAATCTTAAACGTATGGAAATTCTAAGGAACGTACACATACAATAGAATTATTAAAATTTAAAGATACAATAGAATTATTGAAGTTAAAGATACAAGAGAAGAGCAATACACAATATACAAAACTCACTTTTATTTCTATACATTACCAGTTTGAAAATTAAATTAAGAAATTTTACTTACAATTGCACCAAAAAGAGTAAAACATTTAGGAACAAGATTAATAAAAGTAATATAAAACTTGCATACTTGAAACTAAAATGTTGAAAGAAATTAAGAGGGTAAATAAATGGAAAGATATCCAGTGTCCATTAATTGGAAGAGGTCCCCAAATTGATGTATTTATTTGTGCAATCCCTATCAAAACACAGGTTGGATTTTGTCAGGAGCTTATATGGAAATGCAGGGACCCGGGTTAGATTAACAAACTTGCTAAAGAACCAAATTGGATGATTCCAATTTCCTGACTTCAAAACCCAGCACAAAAAAAAACAATAATCAAAACTGTTTGAAAGCCAGGTATGGCCATGCATTCTTGTAAGCATTTGGGATTGCAGCAAGTTCAAAGCCACCCTGGGCTACACAGTGAGTTTAATCCCAGCCCAAACTACACAGTGAAAAGCTGTCTCAAAAAACAAGTAACAACAACAAACAAACAAAACTGTCTGCATAGCACAAGCATAGACATGTGGGTTAATGAAATAGAATTGAAAGTCTTGAAATATACATGCATTTCAGATTGATTGATTTTTTTCTTAAACTACCAAGACAATTCAGTGGGGCAAAGGATACTCCTTTCAACAAACGGTACAAAGACAACTGAAAAGCCATATTATTTTTCTTAAAAAATGAAATTGACTCTCCTGCTCCATAAAACAAAAATCAGCTCAGTATGAAAAATGTAATAGCTTAAATGTAACACCCTAAATGTGGTCGCTTAAAATAGAAAAACCCTTAAAAGAAAACATATGTGTAGAATTCATGGCTTTTAATCACAAAACAGATTCTTAATTGCCACCAAGAAACAAGCAACAAAAGAAATAAAAGCCAAGCACAGCGGTACATGTCTGTGATCCCAGGCGCTTGGGACACTGAGACAGATCGTAAGTTTGAGGCCAGCCTGGGCACAAGGGAGGAAAGAAGGGAGAGAGACCAGAAAGAAGACAGAAAGGAAAGAAAGAGGAAGAAAGGGAGTGTGGAGAAAAGTCGTAAGAGACATAAATTACACAACCAAAACTGAAGATTTTGGTGATTCCTAGGACACATGCTAGAACGTGAAAAAAATGCACAAAATGGGAAAAATGTTTATAATTTATATATCTGTTAAATCAGCATCTAGAATATAGATATGGGGTAGGTCTTACGATTCAGCTATAAGCCAATTTGAAAACGGATGAAGGGTTTAGTAGACATTTCTCCTAACGTGTAAATGCTAGTTAGAGACTCAAGATAGAGACTCATGAGCTAGCACTTCACACACCCTGTGGAATGACGATACTCAGAAATGATAAACAATAACCAGTAATGGCCAGGAGGTGGGAAAATAAGAATCTTCATGCGTTGCTAATAGGAAAATAGTACCTCAAAGAAAGTAACCAGTTAGCACATGACCCAGCAATGCCACTCCTGGTCATGTATCACAGAGAACTGGGAACTGTGTCCTCGCAGACCTTTCTGTTCCAGTGTTCATAACAACACTGTTTGTCACTGCCAAAAAGTGGAAACAACTTCAGTATCCACTAAGGGACGAGTAGGAAGCTAATATGGTACATCCAGGCCTGGGGATGCAGCTCAGTGGTAGAATGCTTGCCTGGCATGTGTGTGTGAGGCTCTGTGTTTAACCTCCAATATTGCACACACACACACACACACACACACACACACAAATTCTGTATATGCAGATATTTTTCAGCTAATAAAAGGAATAAAATACTGATACGTGTTACAATCTGAATTGAACTTTAGAAATATTATGCTAAATGAAAGAAACCAGGCACAAAAGGTTGAAAGCCTGTACCATGTGATCCCATTTATATGCCCAGGAAAGTCAAATCTACCAGTACAGACAGAAACAGAAGACAGAAGCTACAAGGGTGGGTGAGTGAATTCTAACGGGCACTGGGTCTCTATTGGTGGCGAGGGAAATTATCTAGGATTTTATATTGTTGATGGTTACCTAACTTTTGCTTGTACTAAGAATTACCAAACTGTACAGTGCAAATGAGTGGATTTTATATGACGGTAATTATATCTCAATTGTTTTCAAATAGGGTTAATTGAGAGCCATGGTTTTCAAAGTATGATCTGGAGCCTGGCACTCTCACTAGCCCTGGGAACTTGTTAGGAATGCAAAGCCAAGCACTCTGAGAGATTAAGGCAGGAGGATCACAAAAGTCAGCTCAGCCTGAGCAACTTAGTGAGATCTTGCCTCAAAATAAAAGAGCTGGGGAATGAGAGGGTCCTGGGTTGTGTCTTGAAAGAAAGAAAAGAAGGAAGAAAAGAAAGAGAGAAAATAAAAGAAGCAAATTCTCGTGCCAGGCATGGTGGTATACCCCTATAATCCCAGCCACTTGGGAGGCTGAGACAGGAGGAACTTGAGATTCAAGTTCCTCCTGTGCCAGCCTGTCTGTATCTTTCTCTCTGCCTCCCTCCCTCCCTTTCCCTCTCTCTGGCTCTCCGGCTAGTGTATCTCTTTTTTAAGAGTGCAAATCCTCAGACACTCCTTCCAGACCTGCCACATCATCAGCCCGAGGATCTAACCTCTCCACAAAACATTGCCTTCCTCTCCAGGCTCAGGAGCAATGCTCTAGAGATATATTCTCCAGGTGGTGGGGACGCTCCTAGCTCCAGGGCCCATGGAAATCTGTATCAGCCAATGACACACACCCCCACATACCGCTGCCTTGATTGGAGTGTCTAATTAGTTAACTGTCCCAATTAATCTGAAGTTTCCATCAGCAACTGCATCTGTTCATACTTTGTCCCTCCAGTATGATTAGCCATCTGTCTTGTTCCAGCTCGTTTTAAGGACTTTTTGTCACATAATTAAATTGTAATGTTCTGCTTCAGAAGGGAAACTGGAAAGCTTGGTGGAAGAGACGCCAGCAGCCGCCCCTCTCCTCTTCTCCCCACTGCGTCTGCACAGCAGTCAGCGTCTGTGATGAGTGTTTCTCCCCCATGTGGCACCTAAAGGGCTGGAGGGGACCAGGGAGGGCTTTCAGGTGCATGGGTGGTGGAGGTGTCTCTTGCAGTGGACATTGTCACATCCCTGTGGCCTCTGCAAACTCTTTATCACATCAGGCATGAGTTAGTCTAGGCTTTTCTTGGGTTAGGGACCCAGTCAGGTGGCAGTAAGTGACCTGAGCACTCATCTCAGCAGGACTGAGCATGGGACGTGGACAAGGTCACAAGACTCTGCTGTTTGGCTTCTTCCTCTGCCATCTTGCAAAGATGCTTCCATCCCATTGGGTCATCCAAAAGATGGTGCCAGTGAGTGGAGGATTGTGTTCTCCATGGAACAGAAAAACTCAAGTGGCAGAACCTGAAACTCAAGGCATTTGTTTTTCTCATATGATAAGTCGTGTGACGGGACACCTGTGGCTCCAGCTGCAGGTTGGATTTCTGTGGTCTGTCTTCAGCACGTAGCTGTGGCTTCCAGGGTTTAGTGTGTCCGTGTCTCTTCACCTTGGTCCTGTGATTCTCTGAGTTTCCATTTCAGGAGTCTTTCCTGATGCTGTTCTGGCCTCCTGGCGGACGTTTAGGAGACACCTGACTGCACCCAGGTAGCACATCCAGGTCCTTGGCAGGGAGTGTATTTCCAAACAGTGATTCTCACATGATTCTTTGTGGTTAGGATTGTGTCTTTCTCAGCTGATCTCTTCTGTGTCTTGTCCTCACATCTCAGGGAGCCTTTGTAGCTTTGCATGCATTTAATTAGCGCCCAGTTCTGCCATGAGTCAGGGATTAGACGGGAGCTCTGTTGTCCCACAATTATGGAAGGATCCACCAGTCCCCGGCTGTGGGGGGCTGGCAGTGTAGCCACAAAACTAAAAGCCCCCAAGGTAAACACTGATGGCTTCACCTGGAACCAGGTCTGTATAAATTGTGCTGCCTCCACAATAATGGTGAGACATGCTGTTTAGTGAGATTCTTTTGTGGCACTGACAAATACAGTACTGTCATGTCCCCACACCTCCAGCAGACCCCAGCAGCATGCCCCCACCTCCATTTCAAGGCAGGAAAGTAAGCTCGGGGGAACAGCTGGCCCAGTGCCCACAGCTGATGACTTGCCTCGACTTGAACCCCTGATCACCCCTGATCTACTTCGTCATGGCTGGTCTCACCCTTGACCTTGGATCACTGAATTTCACCATTTAGAGCAATTAGGTAACAAAGCAGTCATTAAAATGCCAAATTTCACAGGACAATGTATCACCTCTTGCTAATCCACTGCTAGACAAATGTAGGAGGCCCCAAGAGCCATTGCCAGATGTTTTGGCACCCAACCAGGAGAGGTGGAGAGGTGTGTAGAGTCTGTTCATTTGTTAGTTAAAAGTGGCAAGGCCAGAGCTGTAGTAATTCCTAAATATTTTTAAAATGCAAGGGGTTTGTAGGAGGGAAAGGTTGCCATGGGCTGGCTGGGGTCAGGGCTTTGCCGCAGAACTAAAACAATGTGGAAGAAACAAAGGGGGCCAAGAGAGGGCGCCACCCATGAATGTGTCTGTACCTTGGCCATGACCCCAGTCATAAATAATCTGCACACGGACACGTGTGCACACATGCTTATCTGTGGGAAGGAAGCAGGTTTCATGCACTAACATTTACCTTTCGCTGTGTGGAGTGGCTGTAATCTTTTCTGTCTTTTTTTGAGACAGTGATAGTTGCCATCCACTTCCTTAATTTCTCAGTCCCCTGGTGGATCTCAGCCCACGGTGAGGAGCTCGGCTGTGGAAGGGGTCCCTTGGAGGAATTTTTCTGGGAAACGGGGCAAGACGTGATTCTGGCCACATGGGTGGGGCTAAGCTGGTGGTGGATGTCAAAACCGGATGCAAAACCCATACCAGGCAAAAAGACAGTTGATGCCATTCGCTGACTGTGATGTGAGAAACTCTCCATCCTGTTGCCTTTGTGTGTATCTGTGAAGGGCTTCCTTGGTTTGCAGAGTCCAGGGCCACATTCCCCAGATTGAATGCTTCCCCTTTGTGCAGAGGTTCCAGACATGCTCTTGGAACTCCTCTGGGTGGAGCTGGGATGTGGACTGGCAAGGGGACACCTTGGGAATTTGGACAAACCAGTGAGGCAGAAAACTATTCTACCTTTGGGCAGGTCTTACAAGGTCCAGAAAGATCCAGGACGACGGGCGTTGTTTAGGTACAGAGTCTGGGATACACACAGAGACCGATTTGCAGATTGCTAGCTAACCGTATTCTCTTGGCTCATTATAAGCAGATTGATTTTTTTCTTACTAAATGCACTTTTAATTATTTAGGAAGATTTAAAAAAAGCACAGATGTACAGAACTAAAACAGCTAGTGCCAGCCTACGCTGCAACTTTAAAAATTCATATACCATAAAATCTACCCTCGTAAATGGTACAATCCAGTGTTTTTCTTGATACGTTCATACTTAATGCAATCTGATCAATATATATTTCCAAAACATTTTTTTTAGCCTAAAAGGAATCCTCATGCCCAGCAGCAGTGACCCCAAATCCCCTTCATCTTTGCATCCTGTGAGCACCCCTGATCTACTGTCTGCCTCTGTGAATTTGCTTGTTCTGGGCATTTTGTATAAATAGAATCAGATTTTTAAAGAACAAAATCTGACTTTTACTGATACTCTGTATTCTATTTCATTTATTTCTACCATGATCTTTCCTTCTTTCTGCTTTTTTCTTTTACTTGCATTCTTTTTCTTTTTTCAAGAAGTTTAAGTCACTGACTTGAAATCTGTCCCTTTTTAATACAGGCATTTACACTCACACATTTCTCTCTAAGCCTCCTTTTCACGGCATCCCGTAAGTTTCAGTAGGTTGCGTTTTTGCTTCCATCTCCAAGTGTTTTCTGATTTCCCTGGTGATTTCTTCTTGACCTGTAAGTCATTGAGAAGCCTGCTATTTAACGCCCACATATTTGTGATCCTTCCAGTTCTCCTTCTGTTGTTGATTTCTAATTTCATTCCACTGGGGTTAGATAACATACTTTGCGTAATGTCAGTCCTTTGAAATGCAAAGGATCTTGTTTTATGGCCTAACGTATGGCCCGTCCTGGAGAACGTTCTGTGTACACTTGAGAAGACTGTGTCTTAATGTGATTCATCAGATTTTCGGAGTCCTCCTGAGCACACATTCTCTGAGTTTCCTCCTGCCCGCTTCCCTCCCTCGTCGCCTGCTGTAACCCCCTCATGTGAGCTGGAGAACACCCTCAGCTCTCTAAAATCCCAGTTACCTTTCTTCATTCTTTTTACCTTTCTGTTCCTCAAACTAGAGCGTTTAAAATGACCTACCTTCAAGGTTGTCAGTTTTTTCTTCTGCCTATTGAACCCTTCTTATGAATCGTCTGTTTTAGCTATTATTTGTCTTAATTCCAGGATTTCTGCTTGTTTTGTTGTGTTTTGATTTTTTGGTACCAGGAATCGAACCCAGGGCCTTGTGCTTGCCAGGCAGGTGCTGTGCCACTGAGCTACATCCCCGGCCTCTCTACTTGTTTTTTTGAAATCACTTTTATTTTTATTGATTTTTTTGGGTGAGATATCATTCTCATACTTCTGTTTTATAGACATTAAAAAAGCTCCTTTGAACGTATTTTTAAACAGCTAATTTAAAGCTTATCTAATAAACTCAACATTTAGTCTCCCTCAGTGGGCGTTTATGGGCTGTATAGGCAGGCAGTCCTTAGTTTGTACATCCTATAATTTTGTTACTGTTATAGAAAGTTGGGCATCTTACGTAGTACAGTGTGACAGCTCTAGGATTTACATTCTTCCCCCTTCTAGGGTCCATTGTTATTTTTATTATGCTATTTGTTGTTCTTTGAGACGGGCTCTCTTAAGCTACTCAGTCGCCCAGGCTGGGCCTGAACTTGCAACTCTCCTGCCTCAACCTCCCAGAGTGCTGAGATTACCCAGGATTACTCTGGGTCTCCCACCACCACCACCATTTTGCTGTCATTGTACAGTTTGCAGCTCTGTATCACGCTTTCCATTTGCCTTATTCTGATCGAGCCTTACCGTGCTTGAGGCTGAGATAAGAGCTTAGGGTGGGCGCCGGTCTCTGCTAAGAAGCAAGCAGCACGCATGCAACCTTGACGGTGCACAGGGCCCCTTAGATTCCCAGGAGCAGATGGGAGCTTTGCCCTAGAGGCCCCTGCCAGCCTGGATCTTGTTCCCCAGCTTTTCCTCCTAATGTGTTTGGTGAGCCTCCCGTTCACCCCGGGTGCTGTCTTCCACCTCAGACACCGGGATTGAATCCTTGCCTCTGATTGCGTTCCTCGAACACCTGAGAAAAGACTTTTCACACTGGGGATCTCTGGTCCAACAGAGAGTCGTCTTGAAAATGGAAGTGGGCACTTCCAGTGACCACCCAAGAGCTTGAGTAACAATCATGCTGTGGAAACAGACACCCAGCATGCTTTGCAAACAGGGCACTTAGAGACTTTCATTGCTTTTATTTTTATTAGTCCATGTTTGCAGTACATGATTCCAGTCTTCATAAGGAGTCAGCACATGTACATAGCACAGCTTAATTCTTTTTACGTGCCCTTCTCCTCCTCTCCTTCCTCCTCCCTCCATCTCTCAGTCCTCTTCCCACTTGTGGATCCGTCTCCCTGTTTCCTGTCACCTGTCCTTTATTTTGCTCTTCAGTTTATTTCTACTTTGGGTTTTCATTACACTCATGAAATACCTAAGCTTGCGTGTCTGATTTTATTTCACTTAACATTATGGTCTCGAGGTGCACCCCTGTCCCACAAATGTTTTCCTACAAATGTTCCTACTGTGTTTTTATAGCACAGCAGCACTCCGTTGTGTATAAACACCTTATTTTCCATGTCTATTCACCTGTTGATGGACATGTATAGGCTGCTTCCAAGATTTGGCTGTTTTGAGTTGTGCTGCTATAAATACAGGTATGCACGTGTGCTGTAAGATGCTGCCTTTAACTCTTTCCAGAGGGTGCCTGTAAGCTAGGTCAGATGTAATTTCTAGGTATCTCTAACCTGATAGCCGTAGTGGTTGTTAAATTTATGTTCCCACCAAAAGCATTACAGAGACAACCTGTAGAGGCTCTTTCTAGAGCATACTCACCCACAGTTTGGACACATGAACCCACTTGGCCCAGTCTGCCTCCTCCGGTGGCTGCCAGGCTGCTCCTTTTCCTGGCACTGCGGCTCTTCAAGGCTATTCCTAAGCAGGTGGAAGGGAACAGAGAACGGAAAGTTAAGATGCTACAGAGCTTCCTGGTCTTACCGAGATCCGGCTGATTTTCTGAAGTAAACTTTCAACCTTTGATTAATTTCCAGAATTCTGAAAAAGGAGATTTTAGCCATTCCCACCTTTGTCCACGTTGTGAAGACAATTGTCCACGCTCACTGGCTTTGCCAGCAACCTGGTCCTCAGCCGTCCGGGCACACATGCTCTGCGCTCATTAAGTGCACCATGTTTGCATCTAGTGGCTTAATGAGGCCACTTCTCCCAATGGGGATTCCTTGTTAGGGTCCAGTAAGATGGGGAGCACTAGCCAGGACACCCACATTTTAGTCTCGCTTCTGCTGCAGGCTGACTACATAACCTTGGAGCAAAGGAGCTGAGCTTCGCACACCACCTACTGTGTACTAGCTGTGTGCCTGGTGTTTTATGTACACTGTATCACATCTTCTTGCACAGACAGAGATAGTGTCCCTGGTTCACAGGTGAAGAAACTAATCAGATACAATGTACTCAGCACTGTCCTGCATGTGGCCAGTACTCTGCATGTTATTGTTCTGTTGCTCTTGTGTTGCTGTAAACTTTACCATCAGAGGAAGAAGTAAAGTTGTAGTGATTGTGCCAGGTCACTTGAATTGCAGATCAAATTTGTCTGATTCCAAAGCCCATCCACTGTCCACATCTCCACTGCAGTTCCCTGGTTCTGTGCCAGATGAAGGATTTGAACTGATAAAAGTTATTCAGTCAACAAGCACAGGCTCAACCGTCTGCTTCCATGACATGATAGAAGTCTGTGATTCCCCAGTTGCTTGGAGTCACATCAGTGGCATTCTTTTATAAGAAGGTATGTAACACAGTGTCTTTATCTCCCCTACTTCCTTGTTCCTTTGTTTCCTGCAGAGGCCAGAGGGGACAAGGCCAAGTGGGTGTTCACCTGGCCCCTCATCTTCCTCCTGTGTATCACCATTCCCAACTGTAGCAAGCCCCGCTGGGAGAGGTTCTTCATGGTCACCTTCGTCACCGCCACTCTGTGGATCGCCGTCTTCTCCTACCTCATGGTGTGGCTGGTGAGTGGGCAGTGGTGGATGAAGGAAGACTGGGCTCAATGCATCATGGGAATTGCTGGTCCACTTTGGTCAAGCTGCTGACCTATCTGCAGCTTATTTCTCTGGAGAAAGGGTTCTCACAAGGATGCACAGTACCATGCTATCTGCACTTATATAAGTGCCTTTTTATCTCATCTCAACTCCCCATGAGACAAGCATTTTTATTGTCCCCATTTTACAGATGGGGAAAGCAATGTGTTCAAGATTTCCCCACTAGTGAGTGTTAGAGGTGGAATGGGTTGCCAGCATTGGCCTCCGGGTCCATCATCTCAACCGCTGTCCTGAGCTGCCAGTTACTTCAATACTGAAATTCTCAGATGCCATCAGACAGACGATTTGCAGGTGAAGAAGTGCTGGCATGGCTTTTTGTAAGCTCCTCTGACCACATATGCCAGCTCCTGCTCAGAACTTTGACTGACTGGGCCAGGATGTGCTGGCCCATGCAAGTGCCCCTCCCCTGTGCTCTATGATCCACCTTCAGAGCCCTCTCTTCCTCATTCTGAGTGAGGAGCAAGAGAGGCTCATGGTCACGCACGACTGTGGTTCAGTCCATGGTGAAGGAGGCCCCGCCAGCCACCCCTGCCTCTATGGCTGACCTCGAGTCACTGCATTGTCCTCCCTATGTCTGACCCAGGGGCTGAGATGGCTCTCGTTCTTGACCTGAGAGGCAGCCAGGCCGGGAGAGTTGCCACAGGCACGCAGCCCCCTGTCCCTTAGCTCCAGAGGAAAGGTGCAGTGTTGTGGGGACAGAAGAGGAGGGCGCGCAAGGAAAGGTGTGAGTCCTGGTTCTACCTCAGAGGAGCCATGAAACCTGGGCAAGCGGCTCAACTCCCTGAACCAGGGCGAGCGCCTCTCGGAAGTGGGGTGGTCACCAGTCTTACAAGCCCACCGGGAGAAAAGGGGAGCCTGCCATTGCTGGCACAGGGCGAGTCCTGGCTCTGCGCCCAGCCAGCTCCAGCTGCTTACCGTCCCCATTTCTTTACTGTCCAAAGCCGCCCAGCAAGAGGTGATAATAAAAACTGCACTTTAAATGCATTGAATTTTCACATCTTAGTTCTTCACGTAGAGACCAGCCAATCTTTGCATTTTAAGGAAAGGATCCAATTGTTCTTAGTAATAGGTATTCCCAAACAACAGGGAAATTTAGCTCAGCGGCATAAGCTTGCAATCAGGTGGTCGTGAGTTCGATCCCCAGTACCGATAAAAAAGAAAAAGACAAAAAAAAATCATGACATTTGAGTAGATATGAGAATTAGGAAGATCAATTAAGAAATGTATGAATTTTTTTCTTCTCTAATTAATGAAAATAACAGGATTGTTAAATCAGTTCTAATTAGCAAGCAGTTAGAACACTCCCATCCACACCCTCTTGACCTACAGATCCCACCCTCATTTCCTGTTTAATTTCTCTTTTGAGACAGAGCCTCACTAAGCTGGCCTGGAACTCAGCATGTGGCCCAGGCTGGCCTTGAACTTGTGGGAATCCTCTTGGCTTGATGTCCTGGGGGCTGTGATTGCAGGCGTACACCACAATGCAGAGCCCCCTCCTTGTTTCTTAAACTTCTCTGCTTGGCCTGGGGTCATAGGAACCACTTAACGGGACACTCTGACCTGCTGAACTTCAGATGGCCTCAATTGAGGGCCTAGGAGAGCCTTGATAATAGAAATCTGTAAACAAGCTGGGCATGGTGCCAGTGGAGAAGTGTGGGGCCCACACACGCTGGCTGCAGGCCAGGGCTAAGCTTTGCACTTACAAGCCATGGTTCATCCGGGGCTGCCTGAGAGCCTTGTGAAGCTCATCACCCTTACTTTCTTTCTTCCCATTGATCACAAACAAAGGATTGAAATAGAAGACAAACATACTGCTGTGAGCATCTGGCACAGCCAGCCACTATCACCTTATGTTTTCTTATCTCACCCTCATTAGGCCCATAAAGGATTGTAGGGCTCGGAGAAGTATGCTAGCTTATCCAGGACACATAGCCATTCACTGGGGTTGGGGCCCATGGCTGAGATGAGGGCAGCTCTGGGGGTGCTCATTCCCCATCTCTAGATGAAGAGAGGCGAGGAGTGTTGTGAACTGGAGAAGCCCAAATGCTTCCAGAGCTTCCCATCTGGCTGCTACCCAGGGCCCTAACCATCTCTCAGCAGCAACCAGGCACGGGCATCATGATCTTTAAAATACCTCTGTATCCTTTGATACAGGAGTTCTGTCCTTCGGAATTTGTCCTAAGGATGTAGCAGGATGATAAGCCAAAGATAGATGCCCAAAACAGCACAACAGAGAGACCTGAATTCGGGATGTCAGACAGGATGCATTGGCTTGGATCCCTGCTCCACTGCTAACCAGCTGTCTGCTGTGGGCACTGTTACTCACCTCTTGGAGTGTCAGTTGTTATAATTAAGGTGCCTCCCTCATTAATGGGCAGTAAATAATCAAGCACATGAGATTGTAAGAAGTATGCCACCTTGAGAATTGCCTGGTACACTGTAAGCGCTCAACAGATGTTCTTACAGCGAACAATGCTGTAAGAATAAAAAAGAGGTCATCTACAATACATAGCAGTTAGGTTTGGTGAAACCTTTCCAACTCTACAATGAAATCTAATTATCAGTTTAAAATCTGTCATAGACAAAGATTCTGTACTCACATTGTGTAACTACAAAATAGATATTAGCAGTATAAGCTAATGTCATTTTTTTCTAACACATATACCAAAAGCAAGGTCAGGGTACAGTCTAAAATAATTTTCAAGTGACCTTCCACAGCCACTCACCAGAGATACAAGCTTTTAGGCCTCACCCTGGAAGTCTAGGGGAGCAGCCTGGCAGTCTGCGTGTTAACAAGCCTTCTCTGAGACTTTCTATATTTTCAAGTTTGAGAACCACAGGCCAAAATGAAGTGTTAATGCAGATTCTCTGTGGGTCTTGAGAAATGGAAGGTAATTTTTATTTTCTTTTCCATGTTATTTTACAAGCGTTTTAATAAACCCATATTACTCATGTCACCAGAGGAAAAAAAAGTCATATTCCAGATTTTTTTTTCTTGGGTACCACATTCAAGTGAAGGGCACACAGGGTAAGGAAAGCCCCCAGGAGTTCCACTGTCAGTTCGTGCCGCCCACCCCTCTCTCCTGCAGGTGACTATCATCGGGTACACACTGGGGATCCCCGATGTCATCATGGGTATCACTTTCCTGGCCGCGGGCACGAGTGTTCCAGACTGCATGGCCAGCTTGATCGTGGCCAGACAAGGTATGGATCTTGCCCTGGTCTGCACAGCCATTGGCGTCAGCCTGCTGACCCTGTATCTTCCCCAGCTAAACTCGGTGACCAGGTTGTGAAGTCTGCCATGAGGGAGATCATGAGTCTAAAGCGCCATGGGTTAGATTCCATCTGTGATGAAAACACGACCAACATGAGATGAACCTTTCTAGATCTTTGGAATCCTTTTCTTGGGTGATTGTCTAAAAATGAACGTGTCCTGAGATTGAACAGAGCCCAAGCCCAGACTTCAAGTAGCAAATATCTCCCTGTCTCAGAAAAGCAAAAAGAGCTGCTTATAAATCCAGCCATTCCCCCATTCTTCTTCTAATGGCTGGAAGATACAGCATCCTTTGCTTTGTTTTCACGGGGGTTTATTAAATGGCCCGGTGGAACAGCATGAGTGGTAATTTACAGTCTCTGAAGGCAGAGCAGGAGCTATGAAGGGTCAGTCTGGCCGTGACTCTGGGCTGCTTTTCTGCCAGTGAGGTGGCATCACAGCACGGACTGCCACAGATCTTCCAGGAAGAACAGCATCTGGAGGTCTAGGGTGGGGAAGCCCGTGCCCGTGCGGATGTTGAGTGGTAGGCAGGTGCCTTTCAGAGAATGGGGTTTAATTGGGTAACCTTGGAGGAGTGTGTTGATTTCTTGGAGCAACCATGACCACTAGGTGGCTTAGAGCAACTTAAATTTACTTCCCAGCTCTGAAAGCAAGGTGTGGGCGGGGCCTCTCCTGCAGGGAAAGAGGAGGAACCTCCTGGCCTCTTCCTGGTTCCCAAAGCTGACCGCCATTCCAGTCTCTGCCTGTCATCTCTTCCACCCAGTGTGACTTTATCTTAATGTGTTGACATCTGCAAAGACCCTATTTCCAAATAAAGTCACTGTCACAGGTTCTGGGCAGACATGACTTGAGGGCTCTTCCTCCCAGTACAGTGAGTGAGGGGAAAGCCAGTGTGTGCTGAGGGCCTGTCTGGTGTTCAGCAGCATGAACTCAGATGGGGTCAGTTACACCAGCCCCAGCGGCACACAGGTGATGAGTTCATCCTCGACTAGGGGCACACAGTGGCTGGCCAGAAGGACAAAAAAGTGTATAGTTCAAACAGCTAGTGAGGGGGAAGGTCGTGATGCAAGAAGCATAAGGCTTGAGGGGCCCCAGTAAGGTCAGTGAAGTCTCTTTTAGGAGCAAAGGACAGGACACGATCTCACAGTGGCCGAGGGGGTTTGTGGGTGTCGAGAGATGAAGCTGGGATGAGGGTGTAAGCGGGCATAAGGGTGACACCGATGTGGCTGATAGAGAGTCCAACAGACATGATTAGAATTAGACAGTTTCTTTACAACAAAGGGCTCAGAAACTCTGCTCAGAGACCATTGCACAGAGCAGGAGACCATGCGTGCCGGCCCCAGGCTCCCTGCAGGCTCCCAGTTCACAGTGTGGCCCAGGTGGCGCTGAACTGGGCACGTGTGAGAAACGGACTCTCAGGCCCTGCCTTGGCCGCACTGAATCGGCATCTGCAAGTTAACTGGACCCCTGAATGATCTGTACACTCACAGAAGTGTGAGTCACTGCCCTGAGTCCTCCGTGGGCCACACAGCCCCGTGGCTGCCTGTGCAGTACGGGGAGTCTGCTAGCCTGAGAAGCTCGTTTCCTCTGTCCGCCCTCAGCCATCTTTATTTTCTCACCCTGAGCTCCCACCAGGGGACAGTAGCAGCTCCCGAGCATTACTACTTGTTGCCATGTTTTACCAGACTGGACCCTGGAAAGGCTGTTCCCAGGGAGCTGACAGCTCAAGGGACCAAGCTGCGGAGAGTGTGCCGTTGTCCGCAAAGCACCTGGGGCAGGCAGGGAGGAGGGTGTCAGTCCAACTTGGAAGTTTGTGTGCCAGGCTCAGCAAACAACAGCAACAAGGACAGGGCGGGAGGAGGAGGTAGCCTGGCACGCAAGCAGGACAGGTGCAGACAGAGAGGAGCCGCTTGTCTCCAAGGCTGGCTGGAGCGATCCTCAGCTTTACAGCTACCAGGGTGATGTGATGGGTGATGTGATGGGCTGTGTGTGTGCAGCTGAGGACAGGCATTTCAAGTGGGACAGACTCAGCCGTCGTAAGACTGGTGAGGACAGCTTCGCTGTCTACTTTCTAATACTCTCAAGGGATCGAGGTCTTCCTCTGGTGTGGCTAACTTGATGCTGGGTGGTTAGGTAGGAACCAGAAGAATGGTGGCATAGCCAAAGCCCCTGAGATGTCTCCAGTCTGGCTGAAGGAAGATAGTTTACCCTTCCACAACCATCGGACCATAAGATCTGATGCCCTGTTATCTCAGCCAACGCCGTGGGTGCTGTTACCTCAGCACAAATACGCAATGTGGCTGGGTATATATGATCCTGGGCCAGGTGTCCTGAGACCGAGCCATTTGCAATCTGTGTGCCTTTGATCACCTTCGGCCTGAGGATCATGTCACCATCCCCTTTGGTGTAAGTAGGAGGATGAAACCGGGCCAAGCTCATGGTGCTGCCTCAGAAAATGTGAGCTGACGAACCTGATTCATTCACTGAGGTTGTCCTGACTGCATGCTCGGTGGCATGCAGCACAGATGTGTCATCTCACAGTTCTGCAGGTCAGAAGTCCAGGGTCAAGGTGCAGTAGGCAGGGCTGGCTGTTTCTAAGGCTGAGAGGGAAAAGCCTTCCCAGGCCCTCTCCTGACCATCTCCTTGGCTGTTTTCATCCTCACTGGGACTCCTCTTGTGGGCTGTCTGTGTCTAAATTTCTCCTTTTCACAAGGACACCGATTGGATAAGGCTTACCCTAATGATCTCATCCTTACCCTCTGCCTTGTTAGAGGCTCTGCCTCCAAATATGGTCACATCTTACAGCAGTACAGAACTCCAGGACTTGCACATTGAATTCTGAGACTCACAATAAGAGGGCCCTTGAGGTTTCATGAAGGGCATAGATCTCCGACCTCAGAAAGTGATCTTAGAAATGCAGAGTTGTGAAGATGGAATCGCTTTCTAAGCAACCGCATTGATAAACAGTTATAAGACAGAACGTTGGTTTTCAGTGGCCCGCTCTTGGTGAAAGAGATGTGTTGATTGTCCCCCCAGGCCTTGGAGACATGGCAGTCTCTAACACCATAGGAAGCAACGTGTTTGACATCCTAGTGGGACTCGGCGTCCCGTGGGGCCTGCAGACCATGGTTATTAATTATGGATCCACGGTAAGTTCCTTTTACTGCATAAGGAAGTAGGAAAGTTGCATGTTATAGAAAATAGTGGCATTTGCCTAGTTCTGCCCTCTTTCTTTGACAGCTCTCTGGGTAACCTAAGGGTGTTTCCAGGTAGGAGACTGTTTTCTAAGGTTTGCTCAGTGCTGTCCAGCATCTGTCCCTGTTCTAGGCCAGGTCCTCAGATGAGCAGAGTCTGGACTGGCACCCACATTGTCCTGATCCCCCACAGCCCCATGTTTACCTGAGGCCTCCATATTTACCTGACAAGGAGATGAGCAAACCAGAACACACTGGGCTTTCAGAGTAGATTGGTGAAGCTGCCCCAAGATTCGCATGCGTGTGTTTAATTTTCCAGGTGAAAATCAACAGCCGGGGTCTGGTGTATTCCGTGGTGCTGTTACTGGGCTCCGTCGCTCTCACTGTGAGTCTTTGGGCTTCAAAATTAGAACCCTCATGCGTGCTGCTTGGTGTCCAGTTCTGCCCCATCCCATGCATGACTCCAGACACCTCTCCGTCATGTGCTTCTGTCAGGGAGGGGCAAAGCTAAACACAGTTTTGCCAGGAGAACTCACGACCACTGAGCAGAGAGGATATTAACAGGGGAAGGGAATTCCGCTTCTTTTCTTCTTGGTACCTGGTCCAGTGTCCACTCTCCCAAGTGCTAGTAGGAGTGTGCCCTCTTCTCCCAAAATATGCACAGAAAAGGACAATCCAAGATGCAGTTTGCCAAGAGTGGCTTATAGGAGCCTTGCATAATTTGCTCAGTGAAAAAGACCACAATACTCTGATGCAAAGGACAAAAGCCGTTCAACCCTAGAGAAGGCCTGGGACATGTGCACCTGAGAAGTGACCTCTCTGCCCGGGGAGGGTCAGTGGCCCTTGAGTGTCCTGGGATCAGTAGAACCTCCCAGGAACGTACCCTGATGTAGTCAAGTCTACATATTTGGGGCTGATTCTGGTCAACCTGAAGATAAGCGTGGTGGGGCCCATTCATTCTTGTTCACATTCTGCAGAAAGTTCTAGGGTTGTTAACACACATGTTCATTTTTAGCCCCAAAGCCCTTGTTTGCTGGCCCCAAGCCCAGCTCTCATGCTCTCTCCTCCCAGGTCCTTGGCATCCACCTCAACAAATGGCGGCTGGACCGGAAGCTGGGCATCTATGTGCTTGTCCTCTACGCCGTCTTCCTGTGCTTCTCCATAATGATAGAGTTTAACGTCTTCACCTTCGTCAACTTGCCCATGTGTCAAGAAGACGAATAAGAGGAGCTGCCGCCCCGGGAGCTGTTTCAGCCACCTGTGACACTGGTGACCTCTTCTCTCTCTCCTTCCCCACCACAGGTCTGTCCTGCCTGGGCAGCCACCGTCTGTTCTTCATGAGCTGGAAGGAAGGGCCATTGTGGTCTTTGTGTAGTCACAGGCCAGCTGCTGGGCGTCCGTGCCTCCTGGAATCCTGCCCCACTCGAGGCAGGTTTGGGGGTTCATTTGAGCCGAGCAGCTCCGCAGACCCCTGAGCTGCCAGCCCCAGGGCTGTGTGTCTCTTTGTTTCTCGCACACTGTAGTCAGAGGGCCTCCGCGTGCAGTTTTCTTTCTGTCACCTGCACAGCCTTGACATGAGGCAGTCAGTGAGTGCGAGGTCTCCTGGGGCCAATGCAAAACAGAGCAGTTGCTCTCAAGTGACCTCTCTGGGTCACAGGGTGAGCCCCTTAGGCAGCACATGGTACCAGCTGGCAGCTCTTGAGGTTTGGAGGAGGCAAGGCATCAGCCTGCTGGGGGTTTGAGACCAGGATGGCTGACTTTCCGCTCCTTTTTCTGGAAAAAAATAATTGGAAGAATGGAAACTTTTTTTCCCCAGCAGAAGAGAGAAACACAAACAAAATACTCTTATTATCCTTTTTATTGATGCATTCAGAGAACAAGCAATGAAATACTAAAAATAAAACATCATATAGATCATCATACTTGAAAAACATCATTCCACACAAAAGGATCATGATGGGACCAAAAAGGTAACCCTTGCAAAAAGTGAATCCTTTGTGTATCATCCTGCTTTGACTCTAAGACTTCTGGTTTGGAATTTAGAAAGAGGTGAAAGACCACCATGGAATCAGGTGCTAACTCAGAGACACGGTAGGGTAAACTGTAACGTTTACGGCTAGACATTCCAGACCTTCTGTATGATGCAACACACTGTCCCTCCAAGCATGTTGTTTCTTGTTATTGCTCTAATTTCCAAATCACCTGCGGAGAGACCCAATTGTTTATATGCCCAACAAATTGCAGAAGCGATGGCTCATGACAAGAAGAAAGATTTCCTGAAACACACCAAATTGCTCTCTGGTTAGCTGAAGGCAAGTATGAAAACCATATTTTAGCATGTTTAGAGCTAAGTTTCTTGAACCTTATAGTTTGCTACACATGAAAGTGGGGGTGGGGGTTGATTTAAACAAGATAGAAAATATGAAACAATATTTAGCTTCTTCATAGCTCTAAAATATATATATTTAAAGATTTATGAACATAAACCATTCTTGGGTTCTAAAAGGAAAGCACAAATTAATTTTATATAGAGTGTTTTTTTATTTTTTTAATGTTTCTATTGCAAAAGTCTATCAGATGCGAAGCACTTTTAATATTGAGATATTTTGCACAAAAGAAGGCATGGGACTGACCCATAATGATGTGAGAAGAAAGGATTTGAATGATTCACCAGAAATTGCTTTAAACTGGTAATGATGAGTTTAAATCCTGCAGTTAATCCCTTCCTGAGATGTGGGACTCATCACCCACATTGGAATTTCTAACTATGCCCTTTAAGGCCTCTGGAATTTCCAAAGGAGGAAGTATGCAAGCTTGTGTCCCTTAAGTTCCTGTCAGCATGAACCCACCATGGAACCTCATTCCCATTCCCAGCTTCTCTTCGGGGTTCACATCAGTATTAGTAGCTGCACCAAGTCAAGGGTTACTTTTAGACCTTCTTGCTGGATATGGGGCTCAGCAATCTTCAAATTGAAATGAGTGATTTTCCTAAGAAATGAGCTAAGCAGGAAGGGAAGGAGCCCATAGATGCATTGGGATAAATTGTAGTTGTGCAGGGTTTCAGAGCCACTGGGGATCACTATGTATGCTGAGAGCTTCGGTCACCTGGCACACACACACACACACACACACACACACACACACACACACACCCCTCTGTTTCACAGACTCATGCAAGTTCTGAATTCTTCTGTTTCCATTTTGATTCTCCTAACAGCTGTGATACAAGTAGGGATTATTCCATTTAATAACCAGTTTAGTCTTGGAGAGGTCAAGTGGTTCTAGTTACTGGCCAGTGAGTAGCAGACCTGGGCCAGGCATCAGCCCAGCACCCTCCCAGCTCAGCCAGGGCACTCGGTTGTCCAGCCTGGGGTCGGGTGTGGCTATTCAGGGCCAAGCCTTTGCCCTTGTCTGGGGTAAAACCTCATCAAACACCTAATTGGCTGCTGGTTCTCCAGGTCATCTCCTAGAGAAGGAGATGTCCTCCTCTGAGCTTCCTGTTTTTTCCTGCAAAAGACCAAAACCTCCTTTTAGTTATGACAAGGCATAGGTCACATGGCCTCTGAAGAATTTCCTGCTGGTTTTTAATTCTCTGAAATCCTTGTATAACTTTCAGAGAATATTTCCCAATTACTCTCATCTTCTTCTGTGGAATCCATTTGAGATTGTAAAGTATACTGCAGTTGCAGTTAGAGGTTTAAAAAAATTATATTTTTAATAATGTAGTGTATTCCTCTTGGCTAGTTTCCTTTGGACTTCAATGTGCCAATGTAACTTCCTTAAGGCTCTATGCATTTATTATATCCAGGAAACTATATGTACAGTATAGTCAAAAAATTCTGTTTTTAACTAAATGTTTTTCCATCGTGACTTTAAAGACTTCCTTGATAATTTAAGTCTTGGGGATTTAGCTCAGCAGCATAAGCACCTGCCTTGCAAGCAGGCGGTTGTGAGTTCGATCCCCAGTACTGATTTAAAAAAAAAAGTCTGCAAAGGTCCAGATAACTTAAGTCTTCACTTTTTAAAACAATGCTTTCACCATTATGCAGGATTACTTCCTTTATTTTATGCCCACAGCTAATTAGCTCATTAGCAAGGGGTAATTACTTCTGCTACAAAAATAGTTTTTAAAAAACTGCATGTAACTCTTCCAGAGGGAGGCAGAAAGTCAGAATGAAGCACTGCACTCTGATGGCGAATGTCTATAAAACAGGAGCAGGTGGTCCCCACCTCAAAAGATTGGGAACTTACCCTCCCCAGCCTGAGCACTCTGGTGTGGATGGGGTGCAGTGTCTTGGGATCCTGGCCCTGGGGATCATTCTGGGTCAGCTGCCCTGAGAGCCTGAAAGTCAAGAGCACTGTGGGCAGGTCAGCCTCATCCCCTCCCCGGCCCCATCCTTCCTGGAACTCAGTCTCTAGTCTGCTGTCCCTTGTGCTCGTCTGCCTATCTCCTGTGTCTCTGCTTTGTGCACAGACCTGGCTGCCCTTGTGACTTTCGCCTGCTCATTCCCCTCCTCCCTTGTGAGGGTAACCTCTTGCTTTTCTCTGGCTGTTCCCAGCTTTTGCCAACCCAGCACTGTAAAGGCACAGACCTCCCCACAGCCAGGTTGAACCAGGTGAGATTTGCATCTCACTCAAGGGCAGCCCTAAAGATCCTGACCCAAAAACCCCCATCCTGGGCTGCCCTCTCCTTGTGCACCTGCTCTTCCTTGCTGGTGAGGCCTCGAAGCCTGATCACAGCTGCTGCTACACCTGAGAGCGCTGGAACCCCAGCAGGTGGCCTTGGAACAGTATCGGTACATCCTTGCCCTGTACCTGGCTGTCTCCAGGCCTTGAATCTTATGGCCTCTCCTTTGCCTTAATGCGGGGGGAGGATCATGGGCAGGAGGGACCAGGAGAGGCCCATTCTTTTCCCCCTGGGAAAGGCAGACGAGGAGCCCAGAGCCAGGCCGAGGCTGCTTTCCACTCGCTCCCTCCCTCCCCGAATGTGCAGTGGGCTCATGGGGCTAAGATACTAGAACAGTGGGATCCTGTTCTACTTTTTAAAGTTTCCCCCTGGAGGTCAGCAGCTGAGAAGCTGAGAAGTCCGAGAGCTCCAGCGTCTCCAGTGCACAGTGGACACTGCGTGGCCTCCACATCTCAGATATCTCCCACGGGCTCCCTACTGCTCCCCAGCAATTCCCATGGAGTCAGCCTTCCCTGTAGACAGTTAGCAGGTGTGTTCCAGACACCTGAGGTGGACTACATCGGGGAGCCACTCTTGCCCTAGGGTGAGCAAGTGGATGTCTATTTACAAATTAGAGAAGGGTTCTTTATTCCCATTCTTCCACACATGGGAGCTGTCTTTGCAGGCAAGCCATATGAGTGATTTTAGAGCTTTGAATGTTTTAGGAGGAGTTAAAAAAATTTCAATGGCAAATGGCTTCCAGGTTGCATTTGTCTTTGCTGAATCGTCAAACATTTACAGGCGCACACTGCTAAGAACACAAGCCCTGCTTTGTGTCATCGTTTGCCTGTGTGTTATTAAGATACCCTGCAACTCGTATGGTGTCAGTCTCTAGTTTTTCAGGTTGTGTGTCTTCCTCTTGCTTCTTAGCAGGAGCTAGGAACTTTCTGTCTTACAGCCTGAATGCCCTGGCACAGGAGAGGGGGCTGTGGGATGCGTCTCTAAGAGGTGAAAACACACACTGCCTGTGTGAAGGTCAAGGCCTTGTCTATGTGGCTTTTCTGTCCGTTACAGTCCCCGAGCTGGGGTGTGACTGTTCCTTCGTTAAAAGCCCATTGACAGGTCTGCCCACACCTATTCCCACTCTGCTGCCAGAATCCAAACAGTTGCTCCTTATGCACCATGTTAGTTGGGATTTTTCCATTTACAAGGCCAACGGAACCCTCAGTCCTGCAGAAAGCACGTAACCTTTGCATCTGCTCACTGGAAAACAATTTTTTTAAAGAGAAGGACCATGAAACTTTTGATTTTCTAGATGCATGTTTCAGAATAATCAGGGTTTATATACAAAGGGAGGGTCCCAGACCACAGTAGAGTTGCCTTCCAACAGGAAGAGGCCTTTCCTCCTTCTGAGGGTGACTTGGCTGTGAGCCAGGCTGCTGTTTCCCCAATGTTCTGGTGGACTCTTCTGGCTCCTGGGGACCCTGCCTCACATCGCATCTTGGCCCCTCAGCGCCAGAGCCCCCATAACCTACTCTGGGTTTTGCCATGTGGCTCACACTAGGGATATTTGGGAACCCAGCAGACAGAATCATGGCTGGGCCACGGTGACTGGAGATTCCATAGGGTGGGGAGGCTTCATGCATAAGACCGGGCTTCCAGTTTACAGCACTCATTCCCTGGCAGGGCGCCTCTGCCTGTGTCTCCCATCCAGCTGGGAGCAGTTGCTGATGTCTGAACACAAAGAGAGCTTTGATTGCCCAGAGAGGAAAGAGGCTGCTGGCCAGCTGGGGCCAGCTCCAGGGCAGGGCAGGATCTCCAAGACGAGGGCCAAGCAGGGTGAAGGGGAAGGCTGGCAAGATTTCTCCAGGGTGTTTGGATCTTCTTGAGGTACAGCCAGAACCTCCTTATAAACAACCCATCCAGCTTCTGGGGCTGTCCACACATGGCCCCCTGGAAGACATTGCTGACAAGTTGGGCCGAGTGCCGCCATCTTTGTTCTCTCTCTTTGACAGGCAGAGCAGGAGCAATGGGTCAGAAAGTTGTAAATAATAAATATATTTATGCCGCTATTTATTTTTTCAATACCTGTGGCCTCCTGCACTGTGAATGCTCTGTGATATGAGATTCTTAGTTCAATAAAAACTGTCATCAAATTGGAATGAATTGATATTACTGGTTCCTAAACGCTGGCATGAGTTTACTTTTATTGTAAAGAAAAACCTACAGTAAATATGAACTAAACTTTCCTGAGAAATCTAGCAGTCAGTATTGTAATGCAATATATCAAAAAATCTGTACACTGTCAATAAAATAAGCGAGCACAAGCTGTCTTGCCCCCTGTAGAGCTTCCATTCACCTTTTCACAGACATATACATGTTTGTATTTTTGGAAAAAAATTACACTGGAATAACAGCCATTGGAAACCATTTCTATTTGCATACTGAGAAAAAAATAAACTTCAAAAAGGATGTGAGATTGGAGCTTTTGATTATAATGGTCGGAAATGAAAAAAGCAAAGCGAAACTTGTATCTGGTGGACTAGCATGAGTGACCACCTGGTCAGCTTCACAGGTGGAGGACCTGTACAGTCACACTACACATCACCCCACATTCAAAGGGCCCTAGCATGGCTGTCACCATCTTAAAAGTCTTAATGATTCTTTAAGCAGATCCTACATTGTGTTTTGCACTGGACTTGGTAAATTATGTAGCTGTCGTCATCAGGAAGATTTCTGCCACTGGCTCTGGTGTCGTGGGAAGTGAAGGGCGGTGGGTAGAAGTGATGGTTAATTTCTTCCATCTGTCAACTTTCCTGAGTCCCAACTGCTTGACTGCCACCACAATTCAACATGCATGAATCATGTGAACATTTTTTATGTGTATGTCGAGAAGGATTCCCAAATCCTGAACCCAGATCCTTCCCACTGAGCTATATTCCCAGCCCTCTTTATTTGATACAGGTATTACTAAGTTCCAAGTTGTTCAGGCTGAGCTTGAACTTTGTAACTCCTCTCAGCCTCCAAGAGTACTGGGATGTTAGGTGCATACCACCATGCTGCCAGTGCCTGGCTTCACTCAGATATCTGGCAAATTAGAAACTTAACAAAGAGCCTGTCTTGGAAAGTAAAAAGGACTGAGGATGGGGTTCTGTGTGATCTGGTTCCCAGAATTGCAAAAGTAAGCTAACGCTAAAGATGGTAGATTGATGGATAGATAGAGGATAGATAAATAGATTGATAGATAGATGATCGATAGGTGATAGATGATAGATAGATAGATAAGTAGATAGATAGATAGATAGATAGATAGATAGATAGATAGATGATAGATAATAGGAGTGGTTCTAAGCAACTCCAAGTCCACCATGGATCTTGGTGCAGGCAGTCTGCTGGCCCACTGTTGGAGAAATAAGACCTTCCTTAATTTTTGTCACTCATCTTTACTAGCTGATGTCTACCAGGAAGAGCAAAGGGGAGAGGCAAGGGGGGAGCAGGAGCGGGTTCTGACATCTCTGTCCCCACCAATGGGCTGCTCCCTGACACTCAGGTACACTCTCCTGTGAGGTCTCACATCCTACTTCGTCCTCAATGTGTGATCACTCTGGGCCCTTGATGTCAGTCATTGCCAGGCCCAGTGCTCTCATTCCTCTCTCTGTCTTTATCTCTCCATCTTCCGACCTCTCCTCTACTTCCTTCATAAATCAGAGTCCTTCCCTGCACTCCATTCTGAAGCCTCTTTATTCTACCCAGTAGTTCTTGATCCTGGCTGCCACTGGAGTCCTCTCAGATGTGGAAAACTCAGGTGCCCAGACCCCACCACACAGAAGAGCCAGCTGGCCTGGGCATGAGGATGGCTCAGAGAATCTCTGCAGGTGATGCTAATGGTCAGGAACCGTCATCCAGCTCAGCACACTGGGCTTGCAGCCCCCCAAGCGGACCCAGCTGGCCCCTCCGCTCTTGTCCCCAAATCAACACTTCTAGCACCAAGGTTCTGGGTCCCTCCAGAGCCATCCCACCCCATATGTAACCTCCTCCTGGGCTCTCCAGCTAGCTGCCTCTCAATCCTTGCAAAATCAGCATGAGCAAAATTAAATGACTGCAAATCTGATTTTTTTAAATGGGCAAATGTTCTCAACAGCTTATTCAAATACCTGAAAACTTAAATACTAACAGGTAAATGGAATAAAAAAAAATTCTAAATCCAAAAAGAAATGCTTACATAATCAGAAAAAAAATCTCACTTGAACTCTAAATGTTGCAAAAGTAGTTAAGGGTAAAGTGGACTGGTGCCCGCGGCTTATTTTGAGATGCATCCAAACACCGATGGATGGATGATAGCAGATGAGGGCAAGTTTAGTAACAGTTCCTGGTAGCGTGCTAATGGTGGGTATGAGTGCTCATTGTATAACTTTTTTTCAACTTTTCTGTATGTTTGAAAATTTTCATAAAATTTTGTGGGAAGCGTCAGATTCATCCTTCAACCCCAAACCTACTCCTTCACTTCACTAAGCCAGTAGAATCACTGCTGTGCACTGCCAAACAGCTGTTGATTTTTTCACTTCTCCTGTGAAACCTGTTTTGCACCCTCTTCCCCGTTGCTGCTCAGCCATCTCCTCCCCACTGCTAGCTCCCACCTAGCCCTGCCTTAGGGTTCCCAGCGGGCCTTCCAGCCTCCACTTCAAGCTCTCCTCCCAGTCCACTCCTCCCCTGGAAGCTGTGAGATCTTCAGAGGAGGCAGCTGCTTCCTCCTCCCTCTCTGGCTCAGCCCTGGGGCCTGTAGAGTAGGCCGTAGGCCAGGGAGGTGAGGTGAGAGGCTGTCCGCTGCCTTTTCTGGAATGTCTGCCCTGGGAGGCACAGGAAGAAAGAAAACCAAGGGATCTTGCCCCCCTCCCCCTGGCAGAGCACTTCCTGGAGGTCACAGCCACAGACCTGAGTCCAAGGGCAGGCAGCAGGCCAGGCCAGTGAGTGCGCCTGAGGCAGGGACATCGTGTCTCTTCTTCCCGCTCAAGGCTGCTGTCAGGAGCAGCAGCTGAACTGAAGCCACACTCCTTCGAAACTGCCTGCTGTGGCAGGACAGCAGGAGGAAGGTACCAAAGAGCCCGCAGAGACGGGCAACTCTTTTAAAAATCCTCCTGCCTCAGCCTCCTGAGTCCTGGGTTTAAAGGCATATACCACTGGCCCAGTCCTTCCTGTACTTCTCTGTAGAAATCAAGTCCCGGGAGATTCCCTATCAGCAGTGGCTAAAAGATCATAGATTTCTCCCTCCCAGTTTAGTTCAGGGCTGGGGCTGCACCCCACAATACCAGGGACCCAGCCTCTTTGCTTCAGCTCTGCCTTCCTCAGCGTACAGATTTTCTCTCAGAGTCCAAATTCACTGCCTAACTTCAATTTGGCTGCAGCCTCTTAAGTCATCCAGATGCAGAGGCAATCAGGTAAGCTACTCCCAAGGTCTTAACCCACGAAAGTTATATAAGAGATTTATAAAAAGTCATTGTCATTTAAAGTTGTTGAATTAGCAGCTCATTTGTTTTGCCTCAGCCCCCAATAGTAACTAATACTGTGTGTATAGTTTTTCCATATTTATTCGGCTATCCCAAGGGCCCTCACTCTAGCCATACAGTACATGAATGAGTCATACTTATAGACTGCCTGCCCAAACACAAATTCCTGGAGAAGGTGGCACAAATCATACCCAATGTGTTCTGGTCCCTGGAGCCTGCCCTGCAACCCTGGCACACAGTAGGACCGCAGCTTCCTGCACCCAGCAGGAACTCTGCTTCCCAGAGCACAGCCCGGCTTCCGGGCTTGACTTGGAGGGGGCCAGCCAGCTGAGCGATGAGGAGCTGCTCATGCTGAATCATCGGCCTCCAGTCAAAAATGTGGCTTTGTTTCCAAGAGGTCACTGTTTCAAAGTCTCTTTCCGGTCGCTCACTCCCAGTGCTGCCAACGCGGAGGAGGGACAGCCCAGCAAGCGGGAAGCCACCTGCACCACTGCCCAAGGCCCTGCCCACGCCAGCGTCCCTCTGAGTCTTCAAGGCTCCCTGCAGGGTCACCCCGCCATTCCTCTTCTGGCCTCCCTGATCTGCCTGGTCTTCAGTAGGTGGGAGGGCGTGGGGTGAGTCCCTCCTGCCGACCTCCATGGCCCTGCTGTCAGAGCCACTTGAATTATGCCTATAACTGATGGCTTTGTTTGTTTAACAAAATACATAACACCCCTACTATAAATTCCACAAAATAATCACAGAATGTTGTCACTGATTTTTGCCAAGTTTTTTTTTTTTTTGTACCAGGCGTTGAACCCATGACTTTGCGCTTGCCAAGCAGGTGCTGTGCCAAACTCTGCTTTCTGTACCAACCTGTGACTTGAACGTTAGAAGTGAATGCATTTTTATTTCCACTAAACAATATGAATGAACAACAACAAAAAAAAGACCTAAGTCAGAACTTCACCCATTCATCAGTGAGATGAGTGATTTTGCTGTGGAACTGGATAACAGTTTCAGAAACCTGGAAGAAGCCAGGCGTAGTGGTGTACGCCTGTAATCCCAGTACTCTGGAGGCTGAGGCAGGAGGATCACCATAACTCTGAGGCCAGCTTGGTCATATAGTGAGTTCAAGGCCAGCCTGGACTGCATATGAGACCCTGTCTCAAAAAGAAAAACAAAACAAACACTAGAACTGTTTTGAGAATTTTTTAATGCTTTTTACAACATTGGCTACGGAGATGACATACTTTTTAAAACTGCTATTTTGAAATAAAACTGACGTACAATAATTGTAGAAGAATAAGTGCACAATTTGGCAAGGCTTGATGTAGTCTTATACCCTTGAAACCATCACCACAATCAAGATACTGAACTTATCTATCAATCCCAAGTTTCTTCCTGTGTGGTCTCGAGCTTATGGCCGTGTCTCTACAAATGGCTTGGCCAAGTATTATCTTCTAATATCAGTATTCATGTTCTTCCTTCTTTCCAACAGTATCTTAGTTTTGATGAAGTTTCAGCCCCTCCCCAAGATCTGGGAGACAATCACCCACTAAGCGTAGGGCCAACACGGCCTCCTTGTTCACGTAAGCCAATGAGTACGTCAGATGAGACCCCCGCCTGGCCCTCAGGCTCAAGGGGCTGTGACCTGCATGTCTGACCCTTGTTCCTGCCACACCACCGTCAGTGGGACCAGAGAGGCAGCTGCTTATTGCCAGAGGTCATCCCAGCTCATCCCAGACCCTCGTCCAATAGGAACAGGGATTTTTGCTCCCATCTGACCATAACCACACAGACCGATTATGTAGTAATAGAGTTTTCTCCGCCCCATGGCCATTTCTCTAAAGTCACAGGAAATGGAAATATTCGAGCTGGTTGGGAGTCAGCAGATGGAAACAACAGAAGAGGAGCTGAGTTCTGCTGATCTACTTTTGCAAAACAATGTATCCTAAACAGCATTCAACTGTATTGTAGTTCTTACCAAATTTATGCTAAACTTTACCTGATAACTGATAAACCAACTTTATCAGTTTTACCAGTCAGGAACTCAGGCTCGTCTATTGATACTTCCGTCCAGTGGGACACTGACAAGGATTACTATGTGGCAGTGAGCTAACAACAGACCAGCTGGGCTGGAGGGTCCCAGAGGCTTAGGCCCCATATCTGGTGTCTTGGTGGATTTGTTCACAATTCACAGCCAGAGGCCACGGGATTGGAGACAGCAACTATCACTCTATAGCTTTGCCATTTTGGCTTAACCTCGCCCATACCCCAGTGGACCCCCATAAGCTGACCAATGGATACCATGTCACTTGCTTCCGGTCAGGTTTGGCAGTTGGAGGCTACTGCAGGGGGCTGTAGGGAGCACAGAGAGCCTGAGCATTTGTTTTGCTCGCTGGATCCCTTGGGGTGGCCATGAGCAGGTGTGCCACTCCTCCACTGCGGTCCTTCTACAGGACAGGTCTGTCTACTTCTGGATCTGGTAGCCACTGTACTCCTTATCTTCTAGGTTCAAGATGGAAACAAATCTGAGGGCTATGGCATGCTCTCTTGCATGTTCCTGCTTACACATTTCTTAAACTCTCTTTGAATTATCCTAATCAGAAAAGCCACTAGAAAACCCGACTGATTTATTGAAGGCATTAACCATAATATAAATAACAGTCAGTATAAATACTGACCACCCACCGTATGCTGTGTCCAAAGCACCTTTCCTACATTAACACTATCAACACACAGCCACACTATGAGGTTGGTGCCATGACTACCCCAACTGTCACATGAGCAAACTGACCCCCAGAGAGGCAAAGCAAGGGATTTGATCACTGGCAGCTTGGCTCAAATCCCTGCTCCTACACACTTCAGAGCAGGGAAACTTCTGTTGACAGGACATGCCGTTTCCAACTCAGCAAAATTTGGGGGGTCTGAAAAACAAGACAGTGTTGTGAGCCATTTTTCTTTACTAACAGCCCCTAAACACTCCCAGGAGGCTCAGAGTTGGCTTTCCGCAGACTGACCCTCCCCCTAAAAGTTCCTGGGTTCCTATCTAGGACCCAGGCTATTGCTCTCACCTCTGAGGACCGAGAGGGTGCCAGGAGCGGATGAAGAACCTAACAAAAGAATGGAAGATGCGGGGTGGAGCTGTCACCGTGCAGAATCTGAAATCTTCTACTGACCAATAACAGAAGCCTGCCTCAGATGAGTTTGCTGCTGATTTCTGTTTGTTTGTTTGCTGTTGGTTGGCTTGTGTTTTGAGACAGGGTCTTGACATATGCTTCAGGCTGGCCTGGAACTCACTATACAGTCCGAGCTGGCCTCAACTCTCAGTGATCCTCCTGCCTCAGCACCCCAAGTGTTGGAATTATAGGCATGCACCACCATGCCCAACTGAGTTTGCATTTTTAAGAAAGGAAAAGTAAATAAGAAGGAATGTTATTGGTGCTTTTAACTAAGGACTAACTGTGGACATGTCTATAAGCATGTTAGAATCCAAGCCTCAAAGGAGGTCCCTAGGGCAGAATCTCTGTCCACATTGCTTTCCTATATCTTGGCTCCATCCCTGAGTTAGAACTACACTATATGGTGGCATAGAGTGGCCCCAAATCTGTAATCTCCCAGTTTAAATCTACCTTGGGGTTTAAGGGAGACTGAAGTATTTTCTGATAGCACCAGCCAGTCCCAGGGAAAGATCTGATTGGTCAAGTAGAGTCACATGTTCATCCATGAACCAATCATTGTGACTGGTGAATGCAGGGCTCTGATTGGCCAGACCTTATGTCTGGTCAGGATTCAGCAGAGGCCTTAGCTGACAGCAATTGCTCAGATTTCTGGAATCCTGGTAGTCTTGTCTTAGTCTGCTGTCAGTAACAGGGTCACCATGGGGCTTGATGTGGTGTCCACCTGAGGAGTTCTGGCTTCTCAGAACAGGTGAGCAGTGGGGCTTTTAGGGGGACTCCATGGGGATGTGATGGGAGCCTGGGGCTGGTCCCCTGGAACCCAGCTCTGAGGGCCCTGTCCTGTTCCCCAGGAGTGATTCAGGATGCTTGAGGGAAGACTTTTTGGGGTCAGAAGTGGTGGCAGGGCTTCCTTTTGGTCAGAGATAGTCTAGAAGGGACTGAAGGACCATTCCAGGCACAGCAGTTGGGTGGACCACAGACGGGCTCAGGGAGGGCTGGGGATGGCTTGCGGGCATGTTTTAGGAACAGCAAGAGACAATCATCGTGCTCTATTAGTCATCTCACTTGTTCTCAACACTGTCACAGGTGAGCAAGCGAGGTTCTGGGAAGGGTCCAGCCGAGGCCACCCAGCTAGAAGGCCTTGAGGTTAGATTTCAGCTTGGATCTGTCCTCAGTGCTCACTTTTCAAACAGGAAGCTACAGTCCTCTCAAGGGAAACGGTGGAAAAGTGATCTGAGATGCCTTAGCCTTGGAGGAGAGAAGTCACTGGGGCCTGGTCATGACCTAGCAATCGAGATCTGGAGGAATCTGGATTACAGTGGTATGGCCGCCGCAGCCAGGGTGGCCTCCTGGGGGCCACGCTTTTTGTGTGTTTTCTTAAAATAATAGCTTTACTGGGATGCAATTCACATGCCACAATTCACCCACTTAAAGCGTATAATTCAACGGTTTTTAGTATAGCCACAAAGCTGTGCAAGGATTACCACAATCAATTTTAGAACATTTTCATCACCCCCAAAAGAAATCCTGTAAGTATGACGAGGCATTCTCCACTCTCTACTCCTCGGTTCCTGGCAGCCACCAAGTTACTTTCTGCCTCTGTGAATTTGTCTGTTCCAAACACTTCATGTAAATGGAATGAGCTTCTTCATGACTAGTGCCTTCAACTTAGCATGCTTTCAAGGTTCATCCCTCTTACAGCAAGTGTATCTTGAGGGTTCCACTCCTTTTCCTGGCTGAATGACCAGGCGTGCATGAATATACCACATTGTGTTTATCCCCTACCAGCTCGGGGACATTGGGTTACCTCCCCTCTTGCCATTATGAGTAAGGCTGACGTGAAGGATTTCACACAAGCTTTTGTATGGAGGTGTTTTCACGTCGCTTAGGTATATTCCTAGGCATGCAGCTGCTGCCTCATAGAGTAACTATGTCCTGTTTGAAGACCTGCCAGCTTAGTCCCCAGAGCAGCTGCCCAGCATTTCACATTCCTACCAGGAGGTGGTACGTTTAATGTATGCTCAGATACTGGGATTCTTTCCTCTCTAACTTCTGAAGGGCTGAACTGAGGGAAATTCCAGGAAAGACAGGGATGTGGGGCTAGGGCTAGCAGCCTGGCCAAGGTATGCAGGGTGGAGGGGGCTGGCAGTGCATTCACCAGAGCACTGGGCTTTGGTCCTGTCTGCCTCTGCTTGCTGCGTGACTGTGGTCAGGTCACTTCCTCTCTCTTGGCCCCAGTCTCCTTATCTACGACATGAAGGTGTTATACCATTGGGTGAAGCCAAGGACGGTGGCGAGCACTCTGCAGTGCACAGTGCAGCCCCAGTAGCAAAGCACTGTGTGGCCCCAGCTACTCCTAGAGTCTAAACAGAGAAACCCTGCCTTGGTTGAGGCGGCCTCAGAGGGACCAGTGCTACTCAATCACTTTCAAACATGCTGAGGCAGGCAGTGGGCTCAGACGGCACCACTGAGTCCCTGGGTACTTGGACAAGATGCCTCCCGTCCTGCTGGGGTTGCTGTGGGTGCCTGGTTGTGGGATCCCGCTGGCTTTCACCCACTGCTTTCATCTAAGTGTGGTGTCCTGTACACCTGAATTCAATGCCAGACTTGATGGAACAGCCTTGTTAGGTGGTGAGGTCATCATCAGTGGAGACATCTCAGAGAATGTCACCTGTCAGAGATGTGACTCTGTCACTGTCAGAGACTCAGGTCTGGGCTCCTCTTGAGGCATTTCTAAGCTCTCTGGGGCGAAGGGCCAGGCCGAGGCTTCCTGCTGAACCCAGAACACCCCAGGAGCTCTGGGCATCCGCACCTGGCTCCCGAGCTGGGGCTGGCAGGAGCGCAGAGCGCCTCTTTCCCGCGCTAGGCTGGAGACTTTGCTCTAAGTTTCCCTCTCCCGAGCCCCCGCCCGCGGAGGCGGCACCGAAGTCGCGCGCTTGGGCCCTGCCGGGGGCCGTGCCGGGCTTCCGTGTACCCCGGGGAGCTCGGGCCGCGAGCCGCCAGAATATGTATGGCCCTTGATTAAAAAAACCCCTTGACCACCAAGGCCAGCCTCTTCCTGAAAGCCCCGCTCGCGGCGATACAGGAAGTGGCAGGGAGCGAGCGCCCGGCGCTCGGCGGCGTCCCCACTCGGCTCTCGGGGCTGGCGACGGCGCCCGCCCGGGCCCCTCCCCAGGGCAGCCGCAGCGCCATGCGGGCTCCCTGGGCGCCGCGGGCCGCTCCGCACGCCTGAGTCCCGCGGAGCAGCGACCCCGAGCCGCCGGCGGCATGATCCGACGGGCAGGAGCGCCGGCGCGCGGGGACCCTGCCGGGTAAGTCGGCGCCGGAGCCCCCTCCCGTGGCGCCCGCGCGGCTACTGCACGCCTCGGTCTCCCGGAGCCCTCGGAGCTCCGGGAGGGTCTCCGGCTTCTGGACCTCGGGGAAAGGGAGGGTCAGGCTGACTGCAACCACAAGTCCAGCCACGGCCAAGGCTGGACCTGAGTTCTGCGGGAAGGGGGCGGCCCTGGGTCTCTGCAGCGATCTATGATTTGGAGAAACTTTTAAGCCCGACTTTGCTCCTTGGAAAACCAGCGCACACTTTCCGCGTCTGGGCAGCGGGGTGTCCAGGGAGAGCGTCTCTACCTGTCGGAGCCAGGGTGCCTGTGTAGACCTGGCTCCTTCTTCTGGTTCCTTCCTGGCTTGAATTTTGGATGGGAGCACGCGCGGTCCCGGACCCGCCGACCTTCAGCACTGCCTGAGTCCAAGGCTCGGCCGGGTGTGGGTTGAGGAACCCGAGGTCCAGCAACTCGCAGGCGTCCCGAACCCGACAACGGACCCTCTTCTCTGGACCCAGGCCCGCCTGGGTCTCCTCCCCCATTCCATTGGCCTGGCCCCGGACTGTAACCTTCGACCCGGCCTTTGCCGAACCTGGTGCTCTGAGAGGATCCAGAGCGCTGGGCTGTTCGTGGTCCCCCGGGGCGAGGACGCAATTTGGATAGCGTGAAGCTGAACGGTGTGGAAGCCGGCTTCCTAAACGGATTGCTAGTGTCTAGTTTTCTGTCCCCCATTGACCCGAGCTCTCAAGCTGCTCAGCGCTTCGATCTGTGAAGATCCCTGCCTGGCCCAGGGGGCGTCCCTGGAAGCGTTAGGGTTGAGAAGAAGCCAGCTTCCGGGCGCATTCCTGAGAGAGCTTCTGGGAATCTTTCCGAGTGCCTCAGCTGATGGGCACGTCTCAGGGAGCCCTTCCCTGGTTTTCTGTTTAAAAGCCCTGGGTCTGTCTCACGATGGACACTCTGTTGCTCCCTGGCCAAGCTCTGCAACCGGGTCTCTGCCCTGCAAAGCACGAGAGTTGGGCTGATCCTTGGGCAGATCTTGTGCAGCCCCTAGACAAGAATGGGACACTGGGAGTGGCTTGCAGGGGCCCTGAGGCGCTCCAGACGCCTCTCTCCACCCTTTCTAACTTTCTAACTCTCAGCTGGAAACCCGGTGACTGGAAGCTTTTCCTTGGAAGAGATCTCTGCAATGACAAATGCCATCCGGTGGGAGGAACTGGGAATTCCCAGGGGGACGTCCCCCCCCCACTCAGGTTGCTGGGTGGAGCCAGAAAGGAGGGGGTTCCAGGAAGGAAGGGAAGGTGAGAGAGGCTGGGCCCTGATCTTCCCAGCTTCCTATTTTCCCCAGGAATGACCCAGCCTGACCTACACTTCCCTTGCCTTTGTTCATTACTGGGCTAGTTATTTAATCACTGTGCACCTTAGTTTACTTTTCTATAAAATGAGAGTCAATAATAGTATCTCCGCCTGACATGTTGTATTAAGGATTAAATTTATAGAAAGAATTCCGCATCTTGCCCTGGCGAAACCCTTAATAGTTATTATAATCTTTGTGATCTTTTGTCGGGTGTGACCCCTCCTTTTGTCATGTTACCCTGAGCAGTTGAGCTGGCCTCTGCCTGGTCATGGTAGCACCTCCTTCACAGGTTTGTTATGTGGGCTGGGTGAGTCAGCAGGCAGGGTTAACACACCATCTCAGGCCTGCTTGGAGCAGCGCCTGGTACATCCTAAGTGCTCTGTGAGTCTTGGTTTGCTGCTAAAACTCTGCACTATTTTAGAACACCTTTTGGATTAGACAGGTTCCTGGAGCCTCTCATTACTGCAATGCCCAGAAGCTGAGAGGAGAAGCAATCAAATGCTCTTCCCTTCCTACACCTCTGACCACCCTAGGCCCTGCAGAGCACAGGGGCCGGCGCTGGGTCCTCAGTGCTGGTCGGAGTGTGTTCGTGACCCTGTGGTTCCAGAGCCCCCTCCTTGCAGTCTTGCAGCTCTGGTAGCTAGGTGGGCTCTCCTATCACACCTCCACGGGGCCAGGATGAGGTCACTGGAGTGCTGGCCCTGGAGTAGGCGGCTGAGGCTCTTTGCAGCCAACTCTATTTCTTATTGGCTGGGGAGAGAAAATACAGGCAGGTTGCCTGGTATTCTGGGCACCAGCACTCCCCCCCCCCCACCCTTCAGGACTATGCATTCATCAACAAGCACTGTGGGGCACAAGGGCCCAGCATTAAAGCAGGACCCTGCCTACTTGCCACTGATGCATCCCTGGAGAACAGACAAAGGTCAGGGTAGGGGTGTTGGGCACCCAGAGGGTACCCTGCACAGGCAGTTGAAGGAGGTCCCTGTGGGAAAGGGCATTTATCAGAGGCCAGAAGGACTCAAGGGAGCAAAAGCAAGGATGGGGGTGCAGTTGGCTAAGGAAGCAATGAGACCAGGGAGACGGGACAGAAAATGGTGGGACCTGTAGGGCTGGAAAGGCTGTGGTGACTGCACTAGCTGGCCAGGGCCAGGATTTGCATTTGTACAGGGAGTTGACAGATAGTAAGTAGAGACAGAAACAGAGACACCTGCGGGAGCCCTTGTGGTTACCAGGAATGGCCAATATTGGGCGGGCAGTGGAGGCTGGAGATGGTAGAGCTGCAGGATTTGCTGACAGACTGCAGGTGAATTGGAGAGAGCAGGGGAGAGAATGGCTCTGGTGAGGCTGAGATCGAAGGGCCAGCGCTTCAGGGGACAGGTGCCAAACTGCGGAGGAGTCAGCTGAGGACTCCTTCTCCTCCTACCCACTCGAGCTGCAGCTTCTGGGTTTCAGGGGGACCTGGCAGGCACCCCATCTGCTCATCACAAGAGCAGACCTATTGCGTTAATTTAAATGAAGAAATAGAGACCCAAAAGTGTGGACCTCTAGTCTCCTTGGCTTGGGAGTCCTGCCAAGGAGCCCCTCAGCCATTCTAGGCTCCAATCAAGGAGTTGGGCGGGGGGAGTGTCTTCCAAGGGGTGGGGATTTAGGGCTGGAGTTCACCACTTCAGCTTTGCCCTTTGACCTGGGCTCCCTTGCTTTCTGAGGTTGATGCTCTGAGGGGTCCTGGCTGCCATTCAGCCTGAACACCCACAGCTTCCTCTAGCCCCAACAGAGATTCTGCTCTCCCAGTGCCAGTGCATACCTGGGGTCCCAGGCCTCCAGAAATCCCACTACCTGCCCTGAGAGGCAGCTGGGAGTGCAGGGGTTCCAGAGTGCCCTATGCTATGGCTTCTTGTCCTGGTCCTGGGTCCCTGTTTAGTAATCACTAGGGCACCTATATTTTAACCCCAGAGATTCAGAAATCAGAATAGAATCCTGCCAGGTATTGGTCTTTCCTGGTTGTTTGAGGGAGGCCATTTGAATTCCGCCCCCCAACACTCTCTACGGGCTCCATTTTGCAGGCAGGACTCTGAGCTGACCGCATCGCCTCCCAGCATAGGGCCTGGACAGAGATAAATAGATGACAAATAAGTGACAATCATGGCTCCTTCCGTCCGACACTTTCCACCATTCCTCTTGTCACTATGAGTGAGTCATCTCCTGAGTTTGTATCACCAGGACAGTGACAAACCAGAAGAACTAGACAGGCAGCAATGAGGAGAGGAGGGAGGGGGCCAGGACACGATGGGGGCTTCATGCAGGACCCCACCCTTGGGGTCTGGCCACTCTAGCGACTTAGGGGGACTTCTGTGCTTAGAAGGGCCATGATGTGAGTGCAGGGACCCAGAGAGGCCCCCTAACTGGAGTGGCGGCCACGAGTCATCATGCTTTAAGTTATTTAGTGCTGATCTGATGACCAATTCTAGAACTTTCGGTCAATGTAGCTGTTACCCTGAACCTGCTGTTTACACCGAGAGCCAGGAAGTTGCACTTGCTTCTTCCCAAGAATGCAGCTAAAGATGCAAACATCATGAATTTTCTAGTGTTGATCCACCCTGAAGGTGCCCTCTTGGTGATGTGGTTCTTCTGATAGGGACAGAATTGGGGGACCCTGAGGCCTGGACACGTGTCTTCTGTGGCTGTGTGCCCGCCACAGTCCTTGGTGGCCCAGAGCTGCACACTGTCCTGTTAAGGGCTTTGAGGAAGCCCTGTCATTGTGCTATGAATCCATTTTTATACTTAGCAGCTTTAGAGAAACCAAAACCCCTTTAGTGTTGTGTCTTTAGTGTTGTGTCAGGCCTTTTTTTTCACATCCTGTGTCCTGCACTTAGTTGTCACTCAACAAATGCCTGAAGACTATGAGACTGCATGTGATTCTGAAAATCTCCAAGCAGACTTCTTTGTGTCTGAGGCACCTGAACAATTTATAAGGTGGCCAGATGCTCCAGTGGGCCGTGGCCCAGGACTGGGGTGGGGAACCCAACTCCCCTCTGCATCAGGTCATGGTCCTCATGGTCATGAGTGGGGACCCTGCTTAGTCTTCTCTCCCCTAATGGACCCTTCCTAGCTGTGCCCCCTGTGCTTCTTGGAGAGAGGCTGGGAGAGAGCAGCAGTTCAGGATTGTGTCCTTAACCAGAGGGAGGATGCTAGATAGATGTGCAGCTTCTGGAGACCCAAATGCAGGTTTCTAGATTCCTGAGAACTAGAAATTTAAGAGCACTATGCTGTATATGTGTGTGTGTGCACACGTGTGTGTGCACGCATATGTGTGCACTGCTCTCTTGATTTGGAAGATGCTTAGGGACATGCATGTAGTGGGACATCAGCAGGCTGGAGGGTTCTCTCGGGTCCTTCTGGTGTTCTGAGATTCTTTGTCCAGGAAGCAAGTAACCCCTTCCTTCCCTCTTACCTCACTGTCCCACTGTGAGAAGGGAGTGCTCAAGGCCTGACCTTTGGTGATCCTCTGAATTCCTGGCCCACAGGCAGCAGAAGCAGGATCCTAGGGTACTGTTGGGGATTGGGGTTAAAGCATCAGCCACAAACAAGGCCCCCACTTCTTGTTGATGGCTGAGTAGGCACAGCCTGTGAAAAACCTGTGGGTGCCTTTTTCTAAGTGCAGACCCAGAAAGGAGCCCTCTGGACCATGGCCTGACCTAGAACCTGGGAGGAAATGCTTTTACACTGCAGTGGTAGTAGACGACCTTTTGAAAAAAGGCACCCTTGGTTTTGGGGGTTCATTTTGGGTCGAGGCCCCTGCTTCCTGGATGGTGTATGGAGAAAGCTTCCGTTGCAGGAGCCATCAGGCAGGTTGGCATGTCCCCCTGTGTGGGGCTGCGGAGGTGGCAGACAGCCGGCCACCAGGAGAGCAAAGGCTTCATCAAAGGCCACCCTGCGGGGTCTGGGAAGGATGAAGGGAGATGGTGCTCAGACCAGGGGAAGGAGCCAACCAGGCTGCAGCTTCTCCCTGGCTCACCCAGGGCTGCCCCACACAGCCAGGCGTCTGTGTAGGAAGGGTGACAGTGATACCGGGCACCTCGCACCACCAGTGTGACACAGTGAAACCGAGCATGCCCTTGGAGGAGTGAAGAGGGCTGGTGGCTGTGCAGGAGTCCTGTCCTCGGTCTGGTGTCCACCAGGCAGCAGGGAGGCCTTACTGACCTCCTGTCGTGTGGCTGTAGCATTTCAGAGAAGAGTCTGAAACATGGTGGCCTCTGCCTCGGGCACATGTCCTCTCTAGGGGTCAGGGCTGGAGAGCGGCTGTCTCAAAGCAGAAGCAACACTCGGCCTGGAGCTCTCGAAGCGGCCACAAACCCCTTTTCTATCTTGCTTCCATCCCCAGGGTGCCCCTATTTCAGCCGTAAGCCTCTGAAAGAATGACCCAGTTTGCTAGAAAATGTCGGTTCCTTGTTAGACGAAATGGCCCGGGGAGAGATTGTGGTCAAGACTTGTCTGTGTTTGTGGCAGTGGTGCACACGAGGCCGCTCCTATGGGTGAGTGATGCACCAGCCTTTGGGTCAGGGCTTGCATCCTCCCACCTGGGGGCTGGGGACTGAGAGGTGGCCCTGAGCCTGGGGGATAGGGTTCCATGAGAGGGAGGGAGGCCGGAGTGGGGTGTAAGGGTTCTCAGCTCCCCCACCTCACTGCTGACTCTGGGTTTCGCAAAGCCAACAACTTTTTAACTTCCTAAGTTAAGAGATGACAGTCCACAGCAGGTGTGGGGGATGGAAGTAGGAACCTATTTTCTGAAAGATCAGCTGCTGAGGGGTGAAGGACCCCAAGAGGAAGGCACAAGGTAGCAGAGGAGCCCTCCCTGGTCCGGCACTTTGCCCAGGGCCCAGTCCTTGTGTTCTTCACCCACAGAGGACAGGATGTGATTTTTAAATAAGGACTTTGCATCTGAATTTACAGTCTGGTGGTCTCAGGCCATAGTCAAGCTGTCAAGAAAGAATTTACTTTGTAATCCCAGCACTCAGGAGGCTGAGACAGGAGGATGGCTGTGAGTTTGAGGCCAGCCTGGGCTGCAAAGTGAGTTCAAGGCCAACCTGAACTGCATAGTGCAAGCCTGTCCCCCCCCCCCAAAAAAAAAGAGAGAGAGAGAGAGAAGCCGGGGCTTCTTTCCCCAGTCTCCATGTCCTGTTTGCTTAACCTCAGCTAATGTCAGAGAGGGATTATGTATATTTCCCTAGCATGTTGCAGCCAAACAAAGGACTTAGCCTTGGCTGACTGTACCTGATGACACTGGTTGTGCTTGCACCTTTCTATTCCTGACATTTGTTTTTTTTTTTTTTTAACAGAACATCCATCTCATATATATTCAGGCTTTCTTCTTGCAGTGAGTCCTTCTTTATCCATCCTTACCCATCCAACTGCCCTTTCATACATTCGTTGTCCATGTATTCACCATCCTTCTACCCACCCATCCATCAATCCTTTCATCCACCTACACACCACTGTGTACACATATTCTTGCATCCATTTGTGTATCCACCCACCCATCCACTTGAATAATTAGGAATTTTTAGTTTATCTACAATTTTATATTAGTGAGTTTTTCTCATTGCTAAGACAAAATACCCAACTCCCAAAGTTAAAAGAGCAAAGGTTTATTTGGTTCATAGTTTGTAGAAGTTTCAGTTCATATTCAGCTGACTCCAAGACGGGGTGCTAAACCAATCAACAGACTTCTAGTAATCACCCACCTCATAGCATTACACCACAAATCAATCACATATTCTCAATTCAGCCACCTCTGAAAAAGCCCCACCTATGACTGCATGAGGCTTTGGAGGGACATCTAGACACAAGCCATAACACTTACTAATGAAAACAAGTTACATCTACACACAACGAGAGTCTAGGAAACTATTTAGAAAAGTGTTCAGGTTGTACTTGGCTATGATAAGCAGGAAGGGCTCCCGGGTGGAGGTGGTGTTTAGGTTGGGTTTTATAGTACAAGTAGGATTTCAATCACTGAAACTGGATGTATGCCAAGGATATTCAAGAAGGAGACAACGCTGGGTGGGAGAGCAGGGCAGGCCAAGTGTGCAGAGCCCTGAAAAGCTGGAGGGGGTGGGGAAGTGCTGCTGTACGTGAGGAGTGTGGAAAAGGGGATCACACTTAGCTACATGAGAAGACTTTGACTTTTATTTAGCAAAGTGCCAAAGGCCACAGGCCTGCCTCTCCACTTAACAGTGAATGGCCAAGGCTGTGGGCCACCCACTGCCTTTCAACCTGTCACACTGTCCTCCCCAAACTGCTGCAGATGGGCTGATGGCACTGGGAGGGTGACGGTGACAGTGATTCTCCCTGGGAGTCATGAATACAAATCAGAGTGAAAAAGTCTGGGGGTTTTCGGGAGCATTCCCACCACCTGTAGCCCTGTGTCTAGAAGCAGAGCAGGTGACAGGCGGTCCCCATCCCTTAAATCAAGCTGCGAGTTAGTTTCCGGGGTTGCCGTAACACTGTGCCACAGACAAGGCCCCTTGAGACAGATGCTGATTCTCACAGCTGTGTGGTGGGCAGAAGCCTGCAGTCCAGGTGCCCGCCCCAGGGTCCTCCTTCCTGCTGCGTCTTGGGCTCTGTGGCTGCAGACTGTCCTCGCAGGGCTTGGGTTGTAGCTGCATGCCTCCTGGGTCACCTGGCCCTCTTCTCCCTCATGTCTTTTGTTCTTATAAGGACACCAGTCAGATTGGGTTTAGGGCCGGCCTTGCTGTAGGATGACCTCTGCTGAATTAATTATATCCACAAGGACCCTGTTTCCAAATAAGGCCACATTCTGAAAGTCTGAGGGCTTAGGACTTTGTGTCTTTTGGGGGACATGGTTTTACCTGATATGAGTTATAATGAACAAAGAGTAAAATTCCTTCTTGGAGTGGGCCTTGCTGTGCATTTGGACAAATGTGGTCAGTCACTCACCAGCTCACCTGTCAAGCTGTGGACTCTGGTGCTGTCTCTGCACCAAGTCTCAACAGTGGGACAGAGAAGCCGACTTGCCACAGTGTCCCGCAGAGGCAGAGTGGAGAGATCCGGGCTGTGCACCGTGGGACCTGCCCTGCCTCTCCCAAGGGAGGGTGACTGTTGTGGCTCAGTGTGGCTGTGTGGATGTGTGGGTCAGAGAGGTGGAACAGTGAGAACAGTTTAATCAGGGCTCACAGTCAGTCTTGGCCTCGGTTTCCTCATCTGTAAAGTGGGGGAATTCATGGCCATTTCTAAGTCATGGACTTATGGCTGTGCATGGTGAGGTAATACACATGAGGATCTGGTCAGATGTTTAGAAGGTGTTCCATAAAACTGGATCATTCTCCGTGATCTTCCCAGACTCTGCCATTTACAGTGCCTCTTGTGGCTGTACAGGGCCACGGACTACGTCCGTGTCTTGGAATAGGGAGGCTGGGTGCCCTGTCCTGGTCTTCTGTGAGGCCCCAGGCTGGCCTTTTGCCCTCTCTGATCACTGCTTCCTCCATTCCCACAGTGTGGAGGTACAGCACCCCTGTGTGCTGGGCACTGGCTGAGGCAGTGGGTGACTTGACAGCCCCACTCAGTGCCACTCCCTACAGACCTGGTTTCATGATCCGCCCTGACAGGAGGAGGGAGTCCCAAGTGAGCACCTCTTGGGAACCCCCAAGTTTGGAGGCTGGCAGAGGCCCCTTCTGCAGCTGCCACCTGCTGTGCTCCTCCCCTTTCCTCATCAACATACCCTCTGCCTCTGATGGGAACAGGTGAGGTGGCAGTGGTGGCCTCAACAGCTGCATGGCTGGTGCTGAGCTGACACCTGGCCTGGCTCTGCAGCAAGTAGTGGGGTGCGACCTGCAAGTCCCACCTGGCTGAGGAGGAGCCAGACTTTGAGAACAGGGGCCACTCCGAGGTTGGCCTCCAATCTGACAGGCACATTTTCAGTCGTTCAAAGATTCTGGGCTCCTAAATCGGCCTCACTCACAAATCAGGACTCACAGTGCTTTCTGAGCCCAGAGAGGACCTGCACGGAGCCGTGGAGATCTGTGTCACCAACAGGCCAGTATGGACTCATTTGGCCCTCCCATCTCAGCTCTCATCCTGCAAACAAGTGGCCTGTCTGTTTCTGCTTCATGCTATGGTTTTTTTTTTTTTTTTTTTTTAACCTGTTGGTGCTTTTTTCTTCGTGATTTCACTGCTTCAGGTAAACCCAAGCGAGGTGTTAAAGAGCAGTCTAGAGTTCTAAGTACAAGACAGCCCTGATAGGCTTTGGAAAATGCAAGTGTCAGGCAGGACTTACGGTGCTACAGCCAGAGTGCAGTGTTAATGAATCACATACTGGGTGAAGTCTTTTTGGACAGAGGCACAGGACAGGGTGACCGTCCCACAGGCTCACAGCAGCCCACCCCTGAGTTTCCCTACAAGCAGTAGTTCTGTGTCTGCTAACTCAGGACTCACTGCAGCCTCCATTCCACAAATAATGGACTGTGTCTCAGTCATCTTATGGCTAAATCTATCCAGTCCCTACCCTGTGCCTCTGGGTTTGAAGTGCTACCAAAATTTTCTCTAAACTCCCTGGAAAACATAGAGAGGTCCTTGGGATGTGCTGTTCTGGGCTTGGTCCTTTTTCACCTCAGTGAAGTTCAAGTTTCAAGGACAGTGGTCCACGCTAGGATTTCATATTCTGTGGTTCTAATAGAGTTTTTGGAGGGAGGTTGGGTTCGTATGTGTATCGCTGAAGGCAAATAACGAGCAAAGATTCTTGGCATCCAGATTCGACTCAGAAGACCTCTCTGAGTGTCCTGATCATTTATGTACTTCAGGCCACTCTGCTGGGGGCTGTTTTCTTGGTTCATTTTCCCAGCCCTGAGGCTGTTAGTGAGGAAACCAAGCCTTAGCAAGTGACCTGATTCAAGCTGCCTGCAATACTTGGCAGACAATCCTGACAATCCTGTGCTGCCCCCCAGGCTGCTGCCTCTGTACGCCCAGGAGTGCTTGGGTCCCAGAAGGGGTTCTGTTGCATCTTCCCGGCCCCACTAAGGGGTGATGCCCAGCACTCCTCAAGCTGGCCCTGTGCATATGACCCCATGGAGACCTTGGAAGTTGCAAGATGACTGCCAGCCCCTTTCTTGCAAAACCTGCTGCCAAAGTCTGTGTTCTGGGAGTCTCTGGAGGTGGTTTGTACCTGGCAGGGAGTGCAGAGAGACTCACCATGTGTGAGACACCCCTGTATAGCTAGCTACCCAGCCCTCACATTCCCCAAGTCAATTAGGTAGGGTCTTGGTTAGCTCATGCTGCTATAATAAAAAAAAACATTGACTGGGCAGCTTATGGGGAACAGAACTTTATTCGCATAGCTTCAGGGGCTGGGAAGTCCAAGATCAAGGTGCCACCAGGCTCAGTATCTGGGAAAGGCCCATTTCCACCTTAAACGTGTCCTCACAGGGCAGAAAGAGTGAGAGTGCTCTCAGGGGGACTCTTTGTAAGGGCCCAAATCTCACGTACGAGGTCTTACTCTCAAGACCTGATCCCCCACCCCCCAAGTCCCCATCTGCTAGTTCCATTACCCAGGGATTAGGTTTCAGCTTGTACATTTGGGGATCAAACATTCAGGTTGTAGCGTCTAGTGTCCTGGGTTCCCCCAGCCTCCCTCCAAAGCTCACCAGCAGTGACTCAGTGCCAGCCATGAGGGACTGTGCCACAGAGCAAAAGGTCCATTAATAGGGAACACAATCCTTGAAGTGGGACTGCAGGCCAAGGGTGCAGCACCCACTTGATTTCGTGAGGTGGGTGGGCTTGGGAGGTGGCCCCCAGCCAGGAAGCACCGGGTCTATCCGCAGCCTGGGGTGCACGTGTCACAGCAGGGGCGATACGATCACAGCAGCTGCAGGTCGGGTTAAGGGGTGACTCAGTGTCACCAGGGCCAGAGGGAGTGTGATGTTGCAGGAGTTTCTTGCAGGGTGCAGACCAAAGACCTGCACCTCTCAAGAGCCCGCATGGCATTCTGAGCTCTCTTCCGGCTTAGTAAAGGGGATTCTCTCTGTCAAAGCACATTTCCCACCTCCGCAGTCATCTTTACCCTGAGAGTAGTTGCCTGGAGTAGGTGGGAGCAAGTAACCTTTCTCTTACTTTATTGCTGAGAACACCGAGGGCAAGGGAGGGAGGGCGATCGCCCAAGGTCACACGGCAGCCTGAGGCTAGAAGAGATTCTGCTTTTTCTGGGTGGAGTATTTTCTGCCCCACTCAGAGCTGCTGAGGGAGACTCATGTCCTTGGTCATATTTGCCAAGCCTTTGCTAATCTCTAGATGCCTTGTCTTTTTTGTCCCTCCCACAGCCCTGCTGGTCAGTGCTGTTATCGATCTCACGTTGCAGATATTGAAAGGCCATCTCGGAATGCAGGCAGGTGGCTCCCTTTCTGGAATGAGCTGTATCTACCAGAGGCTGCGGCACCCCCTGCACACCTCATCGGTGTCTATGGGGTGCTGTCTCCTTTCTGTTTCCCACTTCAATCCCAGATGATGAGAACTGCTGGGCAGACAGCAGGCAGGGTCATGGTGGGATGTGGGGCGGCCGTGAGCTGTTGGTTCGCCGAGGAGGAGGGTGGCCTGTGGGAACGGAGCACAGCTCTACCCACTGTTTGTGCCTCAAGTCTTGCTCCCTTTTCCCCAGCCTCATTCATCCCTGGGGAGGAGATGGTGACAAAAGGAAGCTGGGCACGGGAGTGGGGGACTCCTGAAGCCCAGGAGCTGGGAAGGGGAGGAGCCTGCACGCGTGGGGCCGGGGATCCATGTGCAGTGGCCAGGCCATGACACACAGGAGCTCTTCAGAGTCCCTGTTTTACAAAGTAAGTGAAATGGACTAAGGCGAAGTTGGCAGTCACACTAGTCCTGTTTCCAGTGCTCAGTAGCCCCTTGTGACTAATGCGATGGTCCTGACCAGTGGAGACGCACACTGCTTTCCTCACCGCAAGCATGCTATTGGACAGCACCAGCTAGACTGGAAACCAACAAAACCTCCCGCCAGCCAGAAAGTAAACTTCAGTATCAGTTTGATGCCTTTAGTCCCGTCTTAGGCACTGACGTAGGTATAAAGTCACATTCCTGAGTTTATAACCCCCACACACTTACCGGTTATTGGCTTCTTGGTTCTCTCCATACAAAAATATCTTCCTTTTATTTATAGATGAGGAAACTGAGGCACAGATAAGGAAAAGGGTCACATAAGGAGAGAGTCGGAACAGGTCCACACTAAAGGGACCAAGTCCCTCCTCGTTTGTCCAGGGTGGATGGAACGCAGCAGGCTCCAGGGACTTTATCAAACCCCTGTACACCCCACTGTATTATACCAGAAGGAGAGACCCAGATAGGCAAATGGCTCTAGAAATGTTCATTGTTGTGTATGTGTGCATGTACTTGTACGTGTACACGTGTGTGTACTATTCAGAATTCTCTCCCTCCCAGCAGGTTATGAAGTTGTTCTTCATTTTCTCCTCAAAGCTTTTGTTTTCCCTGTACCATTAGACTAGAGTGTCAGGACAGAGTCGGCTGTCCTGTGACTGAAGAAGCCAAGAGCCATTCCCGCCCACCTCGTGTGGGCACCCAGTTGTCCAGCACCTTTTACTGAAAAGCCTGTCCTTCCCACAGTGTTCTGTGACTGTTCAGACGTCAAGGGACTGGGTGAATGTGGCTCTGTCTCGGCACTGTCCTCTACCACTCATCCCTGGGTCTCTTCCTGCATCAGTAGCATGCAGGGATCAGTGTTCCTTCAGGTTCTCCACATCCTGTGGAGAAAAAGAATCCTCCCCTTCTTCCAGCATGACTGTTCCCAGCCCTTTGCTCTCTGCGTGGTCTTTCATCACTCCTTGGGAATCTATTTGGGACTGGGCTGATTTTTGTAGGTCTGGTTGTGTAGGACTGGTACCTTGATACTGTTCCGTCCTGTCCCCAGCGACAGGTCTACTCCTCCAGCCCTTTATCCTGAAGTTGTACCTTATGATGTTTAATTTAAAGCCCAAGCAGGCTTAGATGACTAAGAACAGAGACTCAAGACTGTTAGGCTGCCGATCCCAGCTTGCTAACTCTGCCGTCCCAGTGAGTTGCTCAAATTTTCTGTGACTTAGTTTCATCCACTGTAAAATGGGCGTGATAAAAGAGTTACCTTCTTCTTTTGTAACAGTACTGGGAATTGAAACCAGGGCCTCACTCACGCTAGGCAAGTGCCTGGACACTGACGCTTTTTAACTTTATTTAGAGACAGAGTCTCTTTAAATGGCCCAGGCTGGCCTTGAACTTGCAATCCTCCTGCCTCAGCCTTGTGTGTGGCCAGGATTACAGTGTGCTACCACATTGGGCTAGTATTCTTTTAAAGGATTAATAGAGTTACCACATGAAGGCACTTAGAGCAATGCATGGCAAATGATAAACAGTAAATCAGAAACATTGTTTATTTATTCCTGAGTAGGTAATATGTTCATAGAAGTCAAAAGAAAAGTATACAAAGAAAAAGATATCTAGGAAAAAGACTGCTTTCACCTCCATCACTGTGTGTTCCCTCACAGCTCTGCCACACTACTAGTGTCCTGTGTTTCCTCCAGAACTTCCTATGAAAATACAGTTTTTTTTTTTTTTTCCCAACAGAGAACTTAGTATGCATACCGATCTGTACCTGGCTTTTGTCCCTTAACCACACACCGCGGAACTCCTGCCATATCAGTGTACAGAGAGCTTTCTTGTCTCTTTCTTGGAGTCGCACAGTCTTCCATTTATTTACCTGGTCACTTATCGATGGACATTTAGGTTGTTTCCAGTGAATCCAAGGAGCACATTGTCAGTGAGTCCTTTTGTGTACATATAGACACATTTGTAAATGTGGGTCATGACCGCTGGGTCATAAGGTGTGTGTGTGTTTGCAGTTGTGTCAGAAGTTAACTAAGTAGCCCCTAGTGAAGGCTGTACTAATTAGTGCCCTTGCTGGGTGTGTAAGTGTGCTTTTGGGAACCTTTTTAACAGCTATATATTACTTTAATGCCTGTCTTAAGTTGAACTCTAAAACTGCTTTCTCTGTAGGGCAACAGTGGTCGAATGTTTCCAGTTTCCCACTAATATGTCCCACCCACTCAATTATTAACCTTTTTCTTGAACCGCTATCCTGTGCTGGGCCTGAGCATACATTTATAGAAGTGCCAAACAGTAGAATGCAGAACTAGGGACTGGAGGGAGCCCACAGTGAGGGTTGTCCTTCGCCAGTTCTGTTTCCTATTTCTAGATGTCACAACCAAACATCTTTATCCACAAATCTCTGTATTTTAAACTGTCTGTTGGAAGTGGAATCTAGAACGAAAGTGACCTGCTGTGTTTGGTCTTAGCCGAACAAGAGAGCAGAGTTCTTGTGTTTGTGCAGAACCCAGTACATATGAGTGGTGCTTAAAAAAATCACAGGGTTTAAATTAAGAAAAATTTATAGGAGAAGATCCACTGCCAGTAATGCCCCTCAGAATACTCTCTCACATTGCAAACACATTTATCCCATCATGCTTGTCCCTTTCTGAAGCAGTTCTGGACGTCCTCTTTCATGAGTGTCTCGTGGCACTGCTGTGGCTGCCTCGCTGTCATGAATCAATTCAAAATTTTCACCTTCCACGGTCGTTTTGACTTTGGGAAAGAGAAGGAAGTCACAGAGTGACAGATCCACTGCATATCATGAGTGAGGACACGCTGCAATGATTTTACGAGCTTGCCATTTCCAGGGACGGCACTGGACAGCAACAGTCACCATTATTTTTGATCATGCCTCGTAAAAACTCACATAAGGGGGCTTCTAAAACTACTTGAGAAAACGGCATTTCATTTCGAGGGGAATTCATGGGAATGTGTCTTTTACTGTAATAATTTAAAATTTAGTACTCATTATGTGTAGATTTTAAATTTTATTGGTACATTTTAGATATACGTAATGATCACATGCATTATAGGGAATTTGTGCCTGCACATGATATATCTTGCTTCTTCTTTTTTTCCCATCCTCTCCTCTCCTTTCAACCCTCTTCCCCTCCTTATTTACAAAAGCTTTGTTTCTATTTTTTTCCCTTCTGTTCTTTTATTTCTTATCCCTTCCTTCCTTCCTTGTATATTTTGATCATTGCATGTATGAGATCTTCTTAAGGATAACTTGCCTTTCTCAGACTTTTGGGTTGTTTGCATTTTAACCCAGTTATGTGGCTCAAATTTAAAAGCCACAAAAAGGGTACAAGAGAAGAGTCTCCCTCCTGACTGTCCCCAGCCTCTCTCCTCTCCTGTCTGTCTCTGCAGAGGTGACCTCAGCTCATCCCAAAATGCATGTGTGACACATGTGCACTGGGCCTGCCCATTGCCCTTGGTGTCCTGGTTCCTGTGCCCCAGAGGCCTCCAGCTTCAGTCCCAGCTGGAACACGGGTCTCCTAATCCTGCCTTGTCACCATCTGCATGTTCAGGGACATTTCTGGGGCTCTCTGGTGGAGGGGTCAGGATATCAGTCCCTGGAGGTGGCTATTACTATAATTAGTTATGATCAGTCTCGGATGGGTCCACCCACAGTCAGTGCTGGATCTGTACTTGGGTGATGAATGGGCCGACGATTCATCACTAGTTCTGCCAGGTACAAAGTACTGTCTTGAGCACTTTGTAACAGCCACGTGACCTAGTAAGGCCTAGATGCCTTCCCCATTTTAAATGTAAACAAACTGAGGACAGGAATTTCTCCTTTCTCACTTGCAAAGCCACTAAACTGAGAGTCTAAGCAGGCTGACTGACTTTCATGCCTGGGGCCTAACCAGTAGGCAACACAACCCTTGTCGTACTAAAGGCCTGATTGTACACGGCATTGCGGACAGAACTGGTGCCATCTCTGTGATCTGAGTCTGGAGAGGAGTGCCTGTCTGGGACTGATGGAGTGAGATGGTCAGCAGAGCAGGCTGAGTCTGATCCGGTGTGGCAGCAGGGGCTGGGACCTGTGAGCCACAGGAGGCTCTAGAAGGAAGTAGAACTCAGGAAACTGTGAGTGTCCAGGACTCTTGAGCAGAGCCCAAGACGAAGACAGAGGAACTTGTCAGAGCAGAGGTGCTCTGAACCACAAACCTCAAAACATCTGAGCAGAGCAGGACGCAGGCCTGGTGTAGGGGAATCGGGCACCAGAAGTGGCCATCACTGGAACAGTGCCTCTGCAGGCCTCAGCAAGGCCCTTGTGGGGTCCATGTGGACAGACAAGGACCAGAGGGGTCGGCGGAGCCCCCGAGAAATCCAGAGGCTGGTGTGGGAGGTGAGCAACACCCAGCACACACTCTGAGCAGGAGACGGCCTGCAGCATACAGGTATGGTACGTTGGGAGGCCTTCGACCTGTCAGACTCCTTGATGTGGGCTGTGACTGTGAATGGAAGTGCCCTGGCCTGCTCTTGGCACTTCTGCAGCCCGGAAGTACCCCTCAAGCTGACTTCCCCTCTGAGGTTGGGGGAGGGCTACAGGGTGGGTCTCTTCCTGCACTGATCTGTGGAGGGTCAGGACCCTAAAGTGGCCCTGGGCTCCACCTCACCTACTAGGCCTTAAGGTTTTCTGGCTGAGGAGAAACCCAGGGAGTGTTTTCTGCACTCTCTTGTGGGAAATGCTAGAGTCTAGTTGCATTCTTTAACCCCTGCAATGGTCTGATGCATTTGTTGAGTGTGAGATTCTGAAATCTGTGGCTTCTCTTCCATCCCCATGGGACCTCCGTGGTTAGCCTGTGCTGTGATTTGGGTCTTGAATGTGCCAGGAAAGAGGTGGCAGCTGAGGCTTAGCCTCACACACATCTGGGAAGACAAGCTGGTCAGAGGAAGCCGCAGGGAAGTAGGCCTGGCTGCCTTCCCGCACTAGGCTCTGTGCTGGGTTAGGGCCAGCGTCTTGGAGGAGAAGCCTGCAGGCTTCAGGCAGCCCCTGGTCAAGGGTCATTTGAGTCACAGAGTCATGGAATTCAGAGTGTTGGACGGAGCTTTAGTCCTTTGACTGACCCAGGTTCAGTAAATACAAGGCACAGCTGCTGCTGCTGTCCCCTGCAGAGTCCCTGGCAGACATCATTAGCAGATTGCCCTGTGGAGGCTCTGACAGACATCACTAGCAGATTGCACTGTGGAACCCTTGGCAGACATCACTAGCAGATTGCACTGAGGAACCCTTGGCAGATGTTACTAGCAGACCCTACATTTTCTCTCTGTAAAGCCTACAAATTTGGCAGTAGCTGCCAAGAAACTGGAGTTCAAGAAGCCATCCCAGACCTCATCCAATCTTATTTTATTGATGACCCCATTGAGCTCAGAGCAGGGAAGTGAGTTACCCCAAGTCACATGGTGAGCAGCAAAACTAGACTGTGATCCAGCTCCAAGTTCAGGGCCATTTCCTTTATGTCACCACACCTATCATTCTGTGAGTACAGTATTTGTTATTGCACTGCTTATCTCATAAAACATTATCTTCCTTCATTCCCAAAATGTGATCCCAACTCTCAGAATCCAAATTGATTTTCCAGTTACCCAAAGTATTAGGTAGCTGCAGAAAAACTGGTGCTTTCTCACATTCTTTTTGAGAGGAATACAACACTGTCTAGTCTGAGGAAAAAGATGGCTAAAAGCCTTTATCTGGTGCTCAGGGCATACTTGTGGGGTTGATCGTTTCCCTGTTTTGAGACTCCATAATTTAGAACTACAAAGAGAGAAGATACTCAGCTTGTCAAAAGGAAAAAAAAAACATTAAGAGCAGAATGCTCAAAATTACATCATAATCTAGGTGCTGTGGCAGACACTTGAAATCCTAGCTACTCAGGGGGCCAAGGCAGGAGAATCACAGGTTCAAGGCCAGTCTGGCAATACAGTGATCCTAATTCAAAATAAAATCTAACAGCAACTGAGTATAGCTGAGTGATAGAATACCCCTAGGTCTAATCTCCAGGACTGCAGCAAACAAAAACCACTGCGTAATTTAAGACCAACTGACTGATAAGGCTGATAAGATAATTCACTGAAAAAATAATCTTTCAACAAATGGTGCTAGAAGAAGTTGATATCCACATGAAAACGAAGGAAGGTGGACCTTTGCCTCACCCATACATAAAAATGCAGAATGGAACAAAGACCCATATGCAAGAGATAAAACTATAAAACTTTTGGAAGAAAATAGGAGCAAATTTTCATGACCTGAGATTAGGTGATGTTTTCTTGGTTATGACACAAAAGTGTAAGCAACCAGAGGGAAATGCACAAATCAGAATTTGTCTAGTGTCAAAGAGCACTCTCAGGAAAGCAAAATAACCACAAAATGGGAAAAAATATCTGCAAATAGTGTATCTGATAAGTGACTTGTGTTCAAACATACAATGAATTTAGAACTCAGGGCTAAACATGTAGTAGGCAAAGGATATGAATAAACATTTCTCTAGAGAAGATATTCAGATAACCAAAAATGAAGATACTCAGCATCCGTAGTCAGCAGAGAGCTGCAAATAAAAAACCACGATTAGGTTGTACTGCACACCTAGTAGGATGGCTGTAGCCAAAAAGACAGTAACAAGTGCTGGAAAGCTTGTGGAGAATCTAGAACCCTCACGTACTGCTAGTGGGAATGTAAAGTAGCACAGCCACTTTGGAAAACAGCCAGGCAGTCCCCCAAAATGCTAACCACAGAATTGTGATCTAGCAGTTCCACTCGTAGGTGTATAACCAAGATAATGCGTCCCGTACAAAAACTTGCACATTATTTGTAATATCTCCAAGGTGGAACAGCGCTAATGGTCATCAACTGTTGAATGCATAAGTAAAATGTGATGGGGAACATTCATCAGGAAAGAGGAAAGAAACGTTGATACAGAAATACCACTAGTGCTACCGCCATTTCGCCACGAGGAAAGCTCGGACTCGTTATGCCAAAGAAACCAAGGACCACTGGTGTGTGGTTGCATTTATGAGAAATAGCCAGAATCAGCAAATCTATAAAGACAGAAAGTAGCTGAGTGGTTGCCAGGGGCTAGAGTGTGGGGAAGGGGGGAGGGGAGTAGGGAGCGACTGCCAGAAATAAATTTCCTTTAGGGATGACGAAAGCATTCTAGAATTGATTGTGGTGGTAGTGGTGCAATTTGGTGGCTATATTAAAAATCACTGAATTAGACATTTTAAGTGCTACTGGAAAAGAAACTATTCCATCTATAAATTCGTGGAGACAGTGTCTGTCAACATGCAGCTCAGGGTCCATCGCGGGGAAGCAGGGGATGAATGAGACCTCACAGCTGGGTGGGAGAGTGGAGTTGTTCGACCTGGATGCCTGCAGATACACAAGCCAAGGTGAGGCGCTTTGTAGGTGCATGTCTTCATGGTCCTATAAAATACTGTAGGAAAAGCGCTGTCTTGTAGGATTGCAGCCCATAGAAATTGAGAATGGCTTCCCAGAGTGAGCTGCTTAGCAGGGAGCCGGCACATCTCCTCTGATGATGGGAGGAACGTGCTAGGGGAGATGCTGACCAGGGGACAGCGGGACCTTTCCTGTGTGAGGCTGCACCTGGCAGCTCACAGAGGCCCTTTGTCAAGTATTCAGAAGCGTTTTACGTTGGTTATGAAGCCATTGGGAACTTGACATCAGCAGCAGCTTGAGTCCTTGATCCTTGGGAATCAGCAGTCTTTATACCCTGAGGAGCATTTGCTTCTGATTGACTGTCGCAGACAGGTGTTTTATCAGCACACTGCTGCTAAGTACTCCAAAAGGTCTGTCTGGGTGCTCACCATCCCCAGACCTTCCCAGTTTATCTCCATCCCATAGCTGTTCCTTCTCTCTCGTTCCCATTGTCACTTCAGCCTGGCTTTCTCCTTGAGCTGTGTCCAGCCCCGCCTTTGTTTGGGAGTTGCCACTTGTTCTGGCTCAGCTGTGAGCTGAGCTCTTCAGTTCCCCACTAGTCTCCCTGTTGTGCAGGAGGACCCTGAGGCTCACAGGGCTACTGTGGCTCACTGGGATCCCAGGGCCTGACCAATGCTAAGGCCTTGGAAGAGGAGCTGGCCTTGCCCCCAAAATACCTACAGCCCACAGTGCACTCTTCCTGTAGCAGCTCTATCAGGGATGAAGAATTTCAGGGTATAAAGCATTCAGCTTTAGCTGCTGCCCTTTGGCTCACGTCCTGCAGCTGCCATAGGACAGAAGGTCCCCATTGACCTTCCCTGGCTTCTGCCCTGATGGCCTCGTGGTAGCTGAGAATTTCCCTAAGTCCCCTGGGGCTGAGTCTCTGAGTACCTGGGCAGATCCATCACACGGTGGACTTATCTTGATCACCTGGTGGCAGGGGTCTGTGGGCTCAAGAACTGCCTTTAAATGTCAAGACAGACAGACAGAGGGAACATCGTGAGGGAATCGTGCTGGCTGGCAGAAGACTGTGCTCAGGGGCCCAGGCACCGTCATGTCTCCGCTGGTGAGGGGAAAAGTGTGTGTGTGTGTGTGTGTGTGTGTGTGTGTGTGTGTGTGTGCATGTATTTGCTTGTTTTTTAAATCAGATATTTCAAAGCATAGAGCAAGCTGCAGAAAGACAGAAATTCCTGTGTAGCTTCGTTGAATCCTACCATTTTGCCATATTTCCCTTAGCAATAAATAAATCTTGCAAGACAGGATAGAGCTTCCTTTACACCCCTCCTCCACCCCACTTTGCTTCTTGGCCCCCGGGTAGTCGTCACCCCACACCGCAAACAAGACAGAGAACTCTTGTGTTTATTTTTAGACTTTATATGTTTTCATTCCTTCTGTCATTTGCTTATTGCTCCGAGCATTATAGTTTTGTATTTGTTTGCTTTCAGGACTCCTTCTTTTAACTTTATCTTTTTGACATGATGAGATTCCCAGGAAAGTTACAGGACTACAGCATCAAATTCCTGTGTGTAGCGCTTCACTCAATTCACCAGTTGCTAACACCATGCCACACTGGTTTGTTTTCGCTGTTCTTTTCTCCAGCTCCCTTTTTTCTGAACAATGTGAGAGGACATTGCAGGATCACAACTTATTGCCCTTGTCCTTTAGCAGATCGTTCTCAAACCCAGGGTCATTCTAACCACAGCGCAAGGATGGGAACCAGGGAATTAACATTTGCACAATAAACAGGGTTTTGTGACATGACAGTGTACCTGGTTTGTGCCTTGTAACCTTGCCACGGTCCTGGACTGACTCCCTTGGAACTTACGACCCATCCTGTTACGGATGGACACAGGCGTCTCCCCTGTTCCCCTCCCAGGTCAGTGCTGCAGCTTTGGTGGCTACCATCATTTCCCTGTGTCCAGCATCTCATTTTAAATTTGAAGGATTGTCATCCTAGCGGGCACAGCTGTTTTCTTGAGGTGCCTCCCTCTTGGCGCTCCAGTGGTTTTTAGGGGGCTGAACCATGGTTCTCACCAGCCTTGAGCCATTTCCTGTGTTGCTGCCATAGCAACTGAGTGCAGCGGGTGTGAGCAGGGCTTGTTTGGGAGGATGAAGTGTGCTTGGTGGGACCAAGTGGGAGGGTGTCCCCAAAGCACAGGTGTCTGAGGGAGAAAAACAGGCATTGACCGCATTTATAGTTACCCCAGCTAGAGCAATATGAAATGTTCACATGGGCCAGATATTATTATCAGCTCCATTATACAGATGAGAAGACTGTGAAGATGCTTAATTATTATAAAAACTTAAAACAAACCCCCTGAGTTTCTCAGAAATAGCTCTCTCTCTCTTTTTTTTTTTGTCTTTTTCCTTTTTATCAGTACCAGGGATCGAACTCACGACTGCCTTCTTGCAAGGCAGGCACTTATGCCGCTGAGCTAAATCCCCAGCCCCAGAAATAGCTCTCTTTAATCATGGCTCACATCACCTTCTGCAAGTCATTTCAATGTGCATTTATATGCCTCTGTGTGTTTCCAGGTGGGATGAAAAAAATTACTTAACTTTATTTGCCAGATACTGCAAGAATGCATCATTATGGGAACTTTAAAGAGACCCTTCTCTCTGAATTTAAAAGTTTAGAAATATTGAAATGTTTTAGTGCAATGGTTGGAAACAGATTTTGGAGAGAAGTTGCCTAGGTTTGAGTCTCAGCTCCACTGCTTGTTGGTTGGGTGACCTGGAGTGAGTTCTGTGACTTCTCTGTCCCTCGCGCTCCTTAGCTTCCCATGGGACTATCAGGCTTAGGGCAGCTGTACTTGTTTCTGAGGGCTGCGGTAGCAACTTGACAGCATCTTAAAACAGTGAGGACTCACTTCCTTGCAGTTCTAAATCCCAGAATTGCAAAAGTCCAAGTGAAGGGGTCACTGGGGGCTCCTCCTGGAGCCTCTGATGGAAACTGGTTCTATTCCTTGTTCCTGGCTGATCCTGAGCCCTGGATACCCCTAGAATGGGGGCACTGTGACCCTAACCTCTGCCTCTACCTTCATGCGGACAGTCTGTGTCTTTCCTTTTTTTTTTTTAAATGAGGACCCCTCTCATTGGCTCTAGGACCCACCACAACCCCAGCTGAATTGATCTCAACATCCTGTACTTTATTACATGTCCAGAAATCCTCCATTCAAGTCACAGGGTCTGAGAGTTGACTTTGGACATATCTTTTGGGAGAGTGACAGATCACTATGATAGGGATGAAGGTGACCAAGCTCCCAGGGAGAATGGGCCCTCAGTGGACACTGTGTGCTGTGGAGTCCGTGTAAATGAATCAGTCAAGGTAGGTGTTGCCAGGGTGCTGTTCACTCAGCTCCTCACCCCTTCATAATACATGGAGTCCTGTTTAGATTGACAGGGCATCCCCTGCGGCCATTAGCCTAAATTCCCTCTGAGAGCAGGGACCGGCTGCTCTGTCCTTGTCATGCTGAGGCTGAACACTGTCCTGCCTGGGTCAGGATGGTGGGTAGGGTGGTAACAGCCTATCTCCAGGTCCCAAATCCGTACAGTAGCCTCGGTTCTCCTCCTAGTGAGGCCATGGGCAGCTTCCCTGGGGCTGGTATTGATGGCCCAGAGCAGGCACACTCTTCAGCTGGAAAATTTCAAAGCCTTCCTTCCAGACAGCACCCCATCCAGGCCACAGCCTGCATACTCTGATCCCCTACTTGGGCCAGGCCCTGGACCAGCAGTAGAGCGGAGCTTTCCTGTTCTTCCTGCCCAAGTTTAATAGGCTGGTGACAGACTCAGGCATTGTGCAGAGAACACACTCACTCTTTGGGAGCTGCTGAAAAATTCCCAAGGATGCTGGATGCTGAGTCTGGGCCAGAGTGTGGTTTTGCCAGCATATTGACCACATGTATTCAGAGGGGTATCCATGGTCACTGCAGCATGGGGACCACTGGGGTCCATCAGAACTTGGGCTCTGGACCTGACTCAGAGAGCTCAAGCCTGTAAAGGAAGGAAGTCTCTGTGACGGAGCTGCTCTAAGCTCTGGGGCTCATTATTTTGTATGGTCCATGCCCCTGAGGTTCTTTTGCTGCTTTTGCGGGTACCTCGTAGAGCTGGCATCTGGTCAGGGGAGGGAGGCTGTGGGTGGCAGAGCCTCTGTGCAGTCAACAGATGACAGAGCTCCTCAGCCTTAGCTGCTCCTTGTCTCTCTTCTAGAGGGTAGGGGCTGCAGCCATTGACCTCTTTTGGGTCCTCTCAGCCCTGAGATCCTTACTCTGCTGACCCCCAACTCGTGTCCTGAACTAGTGTCTATGGAGGCCCAGCAGCCAGGGGGATCTGCAGAGCCTCGGTGGTCCTGGAAAGCAGTGGCTTGGGAGGCTTTGGCGTCTGTCATCAGTCTGGGCCACTGAGGCCGCTGACTTTGATGTACACCCCTGCAGGTGTCTGGGATAAGCCCGCCCTTATTTGTCTTTTCATCACCGCTGGTCTCAGGCGTGCAGAGATCCTCCCAGTGGTTGTTACGCTGCCAAGAAAGTTGGGTTTTCTTGGCAGTGTTATCTGTGTTCACTCAGGGCTTGTGTTTCCCAGGCACTTGAACTTGTGGGTCACCACTAGAGCTTGATGTTGCCTTGAGCACAAGGCAGCTGACACAGACGGCTACCCTGTCCCTCCAGGCCAATATGGCAAGAGCTAAAATCAAGGCTGCGGTTAGGGAGAAAAAACAATAGCTAATATTCACAAAATTACATGCTAGGCCTGGTGCTGCAGGCCTGTAATCCAGCACTTGGGAGGCTGAGGCAAGAGGATTGCCGAGAACTTGAGGCTAGTCTGTGCTACACAGTAAGTTCAAGGCCAGTTTGAACTACATAATGAGACCATGTGTAAAATAAAAACAAAACTAATTACATGCCAGGCACTATGCTAAATACCTAACAGACATCTTATTGAAGTTTAGTACTATTAAGCAAAGACAGCTTGACAACTCTTGACCTTTTTTTAAAATAAGTGATTACACTGGAAGATAAAGTATACTAACCAGATAGCACACACCTGAATTAAAACCTAGAGCTTCTAGTACAGCAGACAAGCTTCATCTGAATAGACCTTATAGTTTGGGAAGAGCTGTATCCCCAGAAGTCCTCTATAAAAAATGTTCAATACACAGCAGAGTTGTAAGAATTTTACAGTGAATGCCCACAAACCCACCACGTGTTTTCCATATTTACTTTTTTTAAATGTATATCCTTAATTATCTATGAGTGCTGTTATTTTATGCATTTGTAAGAAAGTTATAGACTCTGAATATGTTAGTACACATATCACTAACTAGAGTTCAGTGTTTAGTTGTGGTTCTTTTTATCAGATTGGTGTAAAATTTACATAAGATACATTTCTAAGTGTACCATTTGAACTTTATGTAATTTGATTCAGATGGTGGGGACTTTTCTGCATCTAGCTTCTTTCATTCAGCACAGTGTTTCTGAGTTTCATCCATGTGGTCAGGTGTATCAGTGGGGCCTTTATACTGCTGACTGTTCTTCATGCTGATGTATTGATACCGGTTAAGGGGATCTTTTGACCTAGAGATGGTAGAAACAAGACAGAGTTAATATTGCAAGCTCACATATTATTGCACAGGCAAAGATTTATGGGGAACTACAGCCAAACTGGGACAGCAATTGTTCGAGAGAATTCCCAAGCTGCTACTCCCAGAACAAAGGGCGTAGCAGGGGTTTGGTTTTGTTTTGCTGAGATAGGCTAACATCCAGTAATTCCCGTCAACCAGGGCATAGTTCCAAATGATGTTGCTTCTTGTGATGGACGTGGACCCCTCGGTGGGTGGTCATGGTCAACTTGTCCTAGAAGCTTGGATTTTCATGTATCTGGCAGCATCATTCTAGCATAACATCACAGCTTTGTATAGCAATGCCTCAGTTCACAAACACTTCTGTTTGCAAACAATTTAGATCCACCAACAGAAGAGTTCTGCGAAATTTTGCTTCTTGTTCTCGAACTCCACATTGCGTGTTGGACATGACAGCCGCCGTCTTCCCCACATGAACCTAAATGCAGTCATCGTCTCCAGAACTGGGGAACAAATTAAGTTTGTAAACTGAGAGGTACCACTGTACTTAGTACAGAGAACTTCAGCTAACAGAAACCACCCAGGAACTGCTGAGCTACTGCCAGCAGCTATCAGTGCCACCATCCTGTGTAAATATCCTGACCTTGTCACAGGGCTGAAGGACTTTTAGTGCTTGAGCTGCTGAAAAGCACAAGTCTGGTGTAGAAGACACACACACCAGTTCCAACAGTGATGGGCCGAGCTAAAGCTGCACTGTAAGTTTGGCCTTGACATTTTTTTAAATGATCAACATGTCCACATGCAGAGCTGAGTAAAATCTGATTCAAGGGTAAAGACAGCAAAGGAGATAGATAACGAAGGCAGAGATGCTGTGCCTTTTATCCCATTCCCGTCACCCATCAGACAATGTAGGTCCCAGAGGACAGTTAACATTTTCAGCAAAGCAGCCTTCAGGTCCCTGGGGGGTTACTAAGGCACCTGCTTTCACAGTCAGCAGTGCTTAGAGCTGCTGTCTGTGCCAGTGCTCGGAGAACCCTAACAACGTATTGCCCAGCTATGTGGCCTCCAAAATTAGTGATCTCAAGCTGACTAAGAGTGAGTGAAACGAGAGGGCTTATTTAGGTTTTTCTTGATAACAATTTCTCATTTCGTGCAAACATTTTGATTATGTGCTATTATTATCAAGGTCTCACAGTGGGTCTGTTGAAAAATGCCACCTTGTAAAGGGTATTTACTACAGCCAGGGGCTTGTTTTGTCATCCCAGCCTTCCATCCCATCCGCATCCCACCATGATCATCCCTGAATAAGTCACAGTCTGCGTGTTCCACCTCCTATTGGTGGATACCTGGGCCAGTTTTAAGCTGTTATAAGTAATAGTGCTATAGCCATTTATGTACAAGTCTTTTGGTAGGCATGAGCTTTTGTCTCCTGCGACCGGAACCACGGAGCCATACAGCAAATGCATGTTTAGGTTGATAAAATCTGCCAGGGCAGATCTGCAAAGTGTTTGTACCGGTTTCAACAAGAGGTGAGAGTTCTGATTATTTCCCACACTCACCAACGTGTGGCGTTGTCACTCTTTAATTTTAGCCATTTGAGTGGTATCCCATTGTGGTTTTAATTTGCATTTACCTAACGACTGAGGATTTTGAGCAATTTTCATCTGTGTGTGAGCCCTTTTGTATGTCTTGTTCTTGGAAGCATCTGTTCAAATCTTTTGAATGTCTACTTTTTAAATGATTTGCTAGTTCACTATTAGAGCTATGTTTTACAAATATTTCTCCCAGCTTGATGGGCAAAGTTTCAATGTTGACACAGTGGATGTATATCTGTTTTCTCTCCTAGTTGATGTTGTCTGTACCTGGTCTGATGCTTTTACTTCTGGATTGGGAGGAAGAGCTGGAATCCTACAGACACTGAGGTGGACAGAACAGCTAGAGGAGGACAGGTGGGCTAGTGCAGGTTCTGCTGGCGTGAGGGACAGTGGCTTTGGGTGGAGGCTTTTAAGAGCAAAAGCCCAGATGGTGAATGCCTTGGATATTAGAGGACGGGGACTGGATTCTTTAGGAGCCATTAGAGTCATTAGCCATCCTTTAGGAGCCTCTCAGAGCAGGGAAGGGACAAAATCACAAGAGAATGAGGTGGCACAGTCCCTGTGACTCACAGAGGAGCGGAGTTTCCACTTGGTCACCTGGACAGGAGCTCCAGATGCGGGGGCTTCTGCGGGGAGAAGCAGCGGATCCTTTCTGTGTGTTCTCAGAGACACATGAGATCCTGGCAGATCTTTCCCAGCTCACTGTTTCTGGGCCAGAAAGCCCGAGGGCTGGTCTAGGGCAGCAGTGAACCAGAGCCAGAGGCCCAGCCCTTGCCTCTGCCTGGGGAAGTTTCTCATGCACTGAGAGTCAGCCCACTCCCACCTCACCTCCTTTCCTGCTCACCTTGCCACTCGCCCACCGCCTCCAGGGCAGGAACCCCAGGCTTTGGAACCTGCCCTGCTTTCCACCTGGACATCTCTTCCATGATTTCTGCATCCAGGGGTTTAGTCCAAAGTCTCTCAAAGGTGGTGATGGTGGAGGTCCCTGGTCTCCGGATTTGGAATTTCCAATGGCCCTTTTCCTCTCCTCTTGCCATCCCACCATGGAACACACTCAGGCTATGCATTCACAAAGACTGCCTCTCCTGTCCCCCTGGAATGTAAATGTCATGAAGGTTTGGGGTCTGCCACTATCTGTTTCTCTCTCTGTCTCTGTCTCTGTCTCTGTCTCTTCTGTCTGTCTGTCTGTCTCTCTTTCTCTTATATGCTGTTTTGCCATTTTGTTCTTGCCCCTAATCCATGCCTAGAACAGGATCTGCCTCTTGAAAGACCTCAGAAATATTCATGACATGAGTGAATGAGAGGCCATCTGCCACCTTCTCTAGAGTCTCTGCCTGATGGTGGCCCTGGTTCTGCAGGACAAAGTGGGATACACTCAGGACCTAGTGAAAGCCACTTAGATGAGACTGAGGCCCCAAGTGGGAAGAACTTAGGCAAATCCTATCCCAGGGGTAGCAGCAGAGGAAATGCTGCAAAGCAGAGTCCTGCCAGGCCCTCCAGGGGAAGCCCCGAGTCCAGTGCAGATCTTCCAGGATGGTTTTAACAGGTGTTTTGGTGCCAGATGACAAATGTGTTTTCAAGTGGAGCTGGAGGAACCTGTGGGCCCCAGGGTGCTTCTTTGCTGGACAGTTGTGTCCTTCCTTGGGAGAGGAGATGGCAAGACTTGGAAGTACTCAGTATCCTCTGGGCCACTGGCCTGGAGCTCCAAATGAGACTGCTTGCCCCGTGCACAGCCATGAACTGCTGATTGCTGCCATTTCCTGCCCCATGCTTGTTTCCCCAGGGACATTTCCTTTTGCATGGCCTGCAGGCTGTGGAGCCAGAGGCAGCTCCCCTGGGAGGGGAGCAGAGGTGGGAATTTTATCAGCCTTTGGGCAGCTTCACCTGATGATCAAATGTCCCCCCTCCTGCCACACCTTCCCTCCCACTCCCTGTAAACCCAGTGAAGCTAGAACTTCCCACCCATCCCTCCCGGCCCTCTTCCAAGTGGCTTCTCACAGCAAGGGCCTGCACACTTCTGGAAGGAGTCCTAGCCCTGCTCACTGCTACCCCAGCAACGTACAGAAGCACAGGACCAGCTGAGAGGCACTGTGCCGCTTCCTGGCCCGTGCATGACTGGCTTTGTTCCATTAGTTTCTAGCCCCACAGACACCACTACGAGCGACCTAGTTCTCAGGCAGACCAGCACCAGAACTCTTGGCCCACTCGCCTCCTGGGGCCCAGGAACTGAGGTGGCTGCTCCTTTCCTGGAATCAAAACCGGCCTGAGTGTGGTGCGGCAGAGGACATGAGGATGTTGGAGTCTCACTTCTCAGTCTCTAACCCAGGCAGAGTGATGGACAGGAGGCCGGGTCCCAGGGCCCTCAGTTTCACTATTTCTTGAGTCTGTGATCTTCCTGCTAGCTCGCTCTGACGTGTTAACAAATCATCATCCTGGTGTGGGGAGTGTTGACTGGGAGGGGACTTAAAGGAACCTTCTAGAAAGAATGTTCTACGTCAGTGCTGTTGAACAGGAACCTTGGGTATAAGTCCCACAGTAGTTAAAGTAGCCCTACAGTAAAAAGAAACAAATTTCGATAGTGTTTTACTTAACCCAACATACCTAAAATATTAGTTCAACATGTAATCAATGTAAAAAAAAAACTATTGATGAGCTCTTTAATATTCTTTTCTTCATACTAAATCTTCAAAATCCTATATTTTATTGCACATCTCTTTTTGGATCAGCTGTGCTTAAAGCTAGGTGACCACTGTGAGTGACCATGGCAGTGGTCAGCACACGCTTAATCTGGATAGTAGTTACATGTGTGTAGATGTGTAGAAACAGGACTTGCTGTACAAGAGATGTTTGTCCATTTTGATGCCCATAAGTTACTCTTTAATTAACTTTTTTTTGTCTTTGGAGACAGGGTCTCACTATGCAGTTCATGCTGGTCTTGGGTTCACTTTGTAGGCCAGGCTGGTCTCGAATTTGCAACAATCCTCCTGCCTCAGCCTCCCAAGTTCTGGGATTACAGGAGTGTGCCACCACACCCAACTCCAATTAAAAAATATTTTAAACCCTCTTCATGGCTCTATTCAAATGCCAGTAGTCCTTTTCTGAGCCTGCTTGAATTGAGAGTAGCTTTTGGTGTTACACAGAGCTCCTGTTATTAACCCCCTCTTTGTCTATGGCCTGCTGCTTGTGTGATATCTCACTGACTTTATTTTTTAAGTTTTTTATTTAATCTATTGATTGATGGATAGATGGATAGATTATAGGACTGAGGGTTGAACCAAGGACCTTTGCACTGACCTACATTTCTTCCTTTTTTTTTTAATCTTCTGATACATAGGTTTTTAAAATTTTTTTAAAATTTTATTTAAAGAGAGACTAAACAAAACAGAAAACGGGTAAAATTAATACATACTTTCAAAGAAGAAAATAAACAGTAAGAAATCACTAGTTAATGTTTACATACTGTCCTCTTACAAATAGTTATTTTAGATACAAAAGTGGAACATATAAAGTGGGAATTCAAACAGTGAGACTGCAAACAGTTCTGTTCAACTATCCAACAAAAACTTAGAAATATGGTTATCAATCCTATACACTTAAACATACATGCAGTTATCCATATCTTCATTTATGTTGAGATTAAACAAACCAAAGCAGGCTAAAATCACTCTGAACAAAGAATAATACTATTGCTGGGTTTCACATCATGACACTCCAGGATCAGCACTGGGTACTGTAGTGTCTCTTTTTCTTCAAAGTATTTGTTCATTTCATCATGTGTCATGAGATTAGTTCTCATAAACTGTTTATAGGTTATACGCATGCATGAGTCTTAACATGTATTTCTATCTTTTCTATATTAGAGGGAGAAACAAACAAAGCAAGACAAAAAAACCATATTACTATAAACATATGAAATGAAAAAGACATATAAAACCACTGTACAAGGAGTTCTACCATGGTTACAGTGTTGTCTCTTGTTATCTCCAATAGAATTGGCTATATCATCAGACATAGTATCATTGAATATATCAGAACATACCAATATTAATAAAAACACAACTTTGTAAATAACATCAAAAACAGGCAGTTATCAAACCAGAATGTGTATCGTAGAGTCTTGTCATGTTCAGTGTAGTTGCCTATACTCTCAGACCTGATACTATCAATCGTAACAGTCTTGGATAAAGTCTGTTGATACCAAACAGCAATCAAACAAACTGGATTTAACTAAGATCAGTCATGATAAAACAGTGTAAGTCAAACAGGGCTCCAGATTAAGTTAATAGGAAATTAAAGTTGATTACTGTGCTATATCCTGATGTTTTTGGGACAGCTGTCTGTGCCCTCAAGTCTAATGCAAGTAGACAAAGTGGGACAGAATAAAATCAATCTAAGCAGAGTGGTGTGAGTAATATGGGTTTTAATTCCTAATACACTATTAACATATCTTCTGCCATCTTTTTTAAGACTATTAAGACTTCCCCAGGGTGCACTGTGCAATTTTGGGTCTTATCAACAACCTTGGTTTTAAATTGCGGGGGGGAAACCTGCTATTTACCTAAGTGGTTCTGAACCTTCTCCCTCCTGGACTTGACCTCTAGTTGTATTCCCTTACCCATTAAAGCCTGTCTTTCCAACCTATCCACAAATACTGGTCCAGTTGCCCCTATTACTCGCTGGTTCCCTGTCACATAGAGAATTGTTTTCTCATATTTGACTTTCAGTCCAAATACCCTTTTTCAGGTTAATTATATTTCCTATAAAGAGCATCTCGGTGGACTGTACCTCCTGATCTACTCTACTTGTGATTCTCTTTTTTCTTAATTAAGTGTATCAAGGCCATCTATATTAGAGATGATAACCAACCTTATCTGCCTTATTTCTGTTGTGCTCTTTTTCTGCCATTAGTTGTCTGCTTGTTTTCTTCGTTCTGATTTCTGCTCCATTCATTGAGGCCTCTCTTCCACTGTTCCTGGAATCCTGGTACTTTTCTGTCTCTCTAGAATGCCCTGCAGTGTTCTCTGTAGAGTTGGATTGGTGGTTGCAAATTTCCCCAGTTCCTCTTTGTCTTGGAGGCATCTTGTTTCTCCATTAATTTCTAGAGACAATTTTTCAGGATATATCAATCTGGGCTGGAGCTAATTTTCTTTCAGGGTTTGGAATATTTCACTCCATGTTCTTCTTGACTTGATGGTGTGTCGAGAATTCTTATGGGCCTTCCTTTATAGATGATCTGTTTCTTGTCTCTAACAGCTTTTAATATTCTGTTCTTATATATTGAATTTTTGGGATCTTGATTATTATATGCCTGGGTATGGCTCTGTTTTGGTTGTAGGTGGCTGGAGTTCTGTATGCCTCATACATCAGAATATCATTTCCTTTTCCTTTGTTTGGGAAGTTTTCCTTAATTATTTCTGTGAGTAGCCTTTGTAGTTCCTTTGTTTGTACCCCTGCTTCTTCATTCACATTCCTTATTCTCAAGTTATAGATCTTCTTGTCATCTTCTAGCCTTTGTATTGTTACTGCTTGTTTCCTTGTTATTTTTAAGAAGTTTTTCCTTTCATAATCCCACATTGCAAACCTGTCCTCCAGTTTGGATAATCTATCCTTAGTTTCTTTCAAGTAGGTTTGCCAGCTTTCAATGGAATTTTTAATTTCTGGTAATCTCTTTGAACCTGCTTCATGTATTCTATGTTTTCTTTATATTCTTCATCAAACAATTTTCTCCTTTTTTTGTGTTCCTCCATTCTTCCATCTGTTTTTTCTTGAGAGGTGCTTAGCATTTCTTTTTTAAATCTATTTATATCTTGCTTTACTTGGTTAAATGTTTCACTTTTGAACTCATCTATAAAGTCCCAAAGATATCTCTTTATGTCCACTGGTACCGAGTCTGATATTTCATGTTTGCTGTCCTCAATCTCTTTTGTATTTACCTTTCCTGGATCAATGTTCTCAGGGCTGGAGGCTGGGGACTTTTTGTTGCTGCTTCCTCTTCTCATATTGTTTTGTATGTTTCTTCCATACAGGCGTATAGAGAAGGCCCCAGCCTCTTTCTTTGTTGGCTACAATTCTTCTCTGACCTACATTTCTAACTCTTTTAAAAAGTATTTTTATTTTGAGATAGGATCTTGCTAAATTGCCCAGACTGGGCTCAAACTTGTGATCCTCTTGTCTCAGCCTACCAAAGTGTTAAGATTATAGGCTTTTAACACTATGCCTGGTGTCACCTGCTTTATTGTAAGAGCCTTAAGGTGTAGACCCTTGGCCTATCCATTGTATGATTCCCCGAAGCCCCTCCTCCAAGTACATGGCTGCTAAGTCAGTAAGCACAGCTGAACTTAACACCCACTTGTAACACTCTCTGGGCCAGCTACAGGACAGGCTGATCTTTTGATTTTTTTTTTCTCAGTCCTGTTCCAGATGTTGGCAAAGGAGAGGGAGAGGAAGAGGAGGAGGAGGATAGCATGGGGCTGCGTCTGGCAGCCACCTCCAAGAACTACCTTCCTCATCGGGGTATCAGTATCCTGGAGAAGCTGATCAAGACGTGCCCCGTGTGGCTTCAGCTCGGGCTGGACCAGGCAGAGGTGACCAGGATCCTACATCGGGAGGTGGCCGGGGTGAGTCAGCAGCAGCAGGGAGCTCAGAAGCTCTGTGGGGAGGCATCTGCCATCACACAGCTGCCTGTTTGCTCTCTTTTCTCATCTCAATCTGCTTTCAGCTGCAGGGTTTCTCAGAGCTCAGTGGTGGACTCTGGGAAGACTGCCTTCTGCTTTGGGGAGTACAGAGTGGGTGGCAGGTGGGCCTGGCTAGATATCGAGACTGGAAAGGCAGGACTACTGGGGTCTGGAAGCCATACTGGCCTCTCTGACCCTGAGAGCTCAGCCAGGAGGCTGAGAACCAGAGGGTGTCAGGATGAGAATGGTTTCAGACTCCCTTATTTTATAGATGAAGTAAGAGATATAAGTGTGATGGTCAGAAGATGTTTTGGAGTCAGGCTGTGTGAGTTGGGCTAGCAGGTTAAGTTTTCTGAGCCTTACTTTTGTCATTTTGAAATGAAGACATTAATATTCTTTCTCAGGGGTGCTGTTCCTAGAACACAAGAAGAGAAATAGATGAAGACTGAATGTTTGAATGGTGGGTGATGGACAATAGATGGATGGGTGATGAATAATGGATGGATGGATGATGGATGAGAAGATGTTGGATAATGGATGATGGCAATTGCCTTGATTACTTTTCTCTCATTGCTAAGACAAAATGTGTGACACCCAAAATGGAAGAAGGAAAGGTTTATTTAGCTCGTGGTTATGGAGGTTTCAGTCCACAATCATCTGGCTCCAAGGCAGGGTGGCATGGCACAGGGTCTACAGTTCAAGGCAGCAGAAATGCTGCAAGAGCAAAAAGAGGGAGAGCAATCCTCTTTTCCTCTGTTATATTGTAATCAGGCCAAACCATTGCCAGGGGAGTGTACCACTCATACCACCTCCATGCCCGCCTCTTTCACAAGCTCAGAATGTTTACAAATTGAGGACCCTGGTCCCTACTAAGTCACTTAACTTCTAAACTTCTCAAGTTGACACAATGTATCCACCATCACAACAATGGATTATGGATGGTTGGACAATGGATGGATAGACATTGGACCATGGATGGATGGATGGATGGATGGATGGATGGATGGATGGATGAATGGATAATGGATGATGGATAGATAGATGGACAATGGATGATGGAAAAATGGTAGATGGATGATGGGCAATGGATGATGGATGGATGAATAAATGATAAACATACACACATATGTATGTACGTATGTACATAATACATTTAGAATAAGCCAACTGAAAATGACCATTGTGGTTCTGTGGGATGCTTTTGGATACCAGGCTCTGTACTTTTCAATCACTATCTTTCAATAATCCTTTGAGGAAGGTTCTGCTATTGACCCATTTACAATCAGTGAATCCAGGGCTAAGAAGAGTGCCTTGGTTTGGCTTCCTCCAAGACAGACTCTAAGCCAAGGATTTAAGAGACAAGCAGGGAAGATGGCTGTGAGTGCACTTGTCACACAAGTTAGGCCTGGGGCAACTGGAGCTGACTCCTGCTGGGGAGCCCCGGGCATCTGTACACCCATGTGTTATTCACTGACTCCTGACACTGCTGGACTGAAGCTGCATATTGTGAGGATTCATTTTCCAGCCCCTCCTCTTTGCCCTAGGACTCTAACTGGAAACAGCCTGTAACCTGGACTGCTTGCCTTAGGACTGGAGTCAGTGGAGATGAGGCCCAGGCCTGGGCACCAAGGCCAGTACCACTGGAAGTGAAATCACCTACTTAAGGTCCACAGCTGATAACTGAGACCCAGCTGAGAGCTGAGTCCGGTTCTAGCTGGGCCAAAGCATACCCACCACTAAGGAAGGAGCAAGCAAGCAAAAACAGAAATACAATATAATCATCCACCCTGACCCTCTGGGTTCCCCCTCTATAGATTCAACCAACTATGGGTGGGAAATGTATGGAGAAAAATTGCCAACCATACTGAATGTGTATAGATGATTCCCTAAACAATATGGTGTAATAACCATTTACACAGCATTTACATTGCATAGGATGTTATAAGGGATGATTGAAAACATATAGGACAATGTGCATAGATTATGCCAAGTACAGTCTTACAGCTCTGAGAAACGTGTTGCTGGACTATTTCATCACTGTTGTATGAACATGATAAGCCGTGCTTATACAAAGGGAGATGGCCATCTGTGCCATCTGATGGATCCTCTCAGCAGTTTCCATCAGGTGGGCAATACTAGTGTCTCCATCTCCATGTGCAGAATGGAAGCACAGAAAACTATTGTAGAGTGTTTACAGCATGATCTTCAGGAATGCTAGAAAAGCCCTTTGCTGCATAAAATCTCTCCCACAGGCCTGTCTGAGATTCTATCATCACCGTGACTCCATAATTTTGGGTTCAGTGTGGCTGGTTCCCATGCTGAGAGCTCTCAGAGACCTCCCAGGTCCCCTTGGCAGCTGGAGGCAGTGCTGCTTCATGGCCAGAGCCAGTGCCCAGCCTCCTCAGCCCCGAAACCAATGACCTTGACCTCACCTCATCTCCTCCCTCAGAACCCATCTCCCCAAACCTGCTTTTTGATAAGACATTGGGAACATGGTGATTTGTGTGTATCCAGCAACAAGGAAATCAAAAGCCACCTTTCTTTCCTCTGCCATTACACTGGTTTGTTTGTTTTTGTTTTTGTTTTAGAATAGTTTTACAAAAAGTTGCAAAGATAGTACAGAGAGTCCCCTGTGCCCACACTGAATTCCTCCTGCTGCAAACACCCAGCAGTAGTATGGAAACTTTGGCACAATCACTGGTGTTAACCAGGAGTCTGCACTGAAGATTTTCTTCATTTTCAAGTTTCTTCTGTCCCAGGATCCCATCCAGGACCATACCACATGTAATCATCTTATCCCCTTGGGCTCCTCTTATTCTGACAGTCTCTCAGACTTCCTTTGTTTTCGGTGACCTTGAGGGTTTTGAGAAGCACTGGTTGAGCACATCTGGGGATCTGTCTAATGGTTAGACTGGGTTAAGGAACGTGCAGAGGTAAAGTGTTGAGGTTACCTGATATAAAGCGGCTTTGCAGGCCTGGTGACCTTGATCACATAGTGAGATAGCGTTTGGTTTTTGACTTCAAAGTTACTCTTCCCCTCTCCCTTTCATACTTTCCTCTTTGCAAGGAAGTTACTGTGCTTAGCACACCCGAGAGAGAAGACAGTTGTCTTCTACATGCATAATGTATTTGGAATTATTCTCTACGAGAGATCTGTCTCTTCTCCTCCATGTATTGATTTAATCATCTTCTTATGACAACATGGGATCCTGGAATCTTATTTTCTATTTTGAATTGCACTCCAATCTCATTGTGTATTATTATTTACTTCCTTATTTCATTGCACGAGTCACTCCAACTTTGGCCATTGCCAGTGTCCCAGTTGGCTCCTGTGTCCCTTGGAAGCATCCTGTTTTGTGTGTGAGTGTGTGTGTCTGTGTGTGTTACACATGTGTATCTTTTCTGGTTGGCATACTTCCTTACTTTGTGGCACTACAACATGCTACAACCTCACCTTATTTCCTGCCCCACCCCAGAACTGGCCTTGTCTCCTTTGGTTGGAGAATGACATTAGAAACCGAGGTGCTGGGTGCATTCATTGGTACTGGAGTGACCTGGCTTCCAGGCCAAAAGGTGGTCTTTAATGAATGAACCCTCTTGTAAATTTGCCTTTGACAGTGGGGCAAGTGGAAGACTCACAGGCAATGAAATGTTGTATGGGCCAGTGTATACGTAGTCCAGAGCCCTTTGCCCAATACTGTCATTCATTATTAATTTGGCATTAGCATTCAGTGAAGCCCCTCCTGTCCCTTCACGAGGCCAAGGCCAAGGGACAGATATCATTGGTTGTTGTGGGGCACTGAGCACCAGCTCTCATCCCCCCAGCAGCCCTAGGGAGCAAGAGTACAATCTCTGCACTGCAGGACACTCGGCTCTGTGTGACAACGGACCCATCCTGAGCAGCATGGCTGCTAAATGATGAACCCTGACTTGAATCCACAACTGACGACCTTCAGAGCCTTTTAAAAAATACAGTGACCTGGCCTCAACCCCAGAAATGCTTATTTCTCTGGTTTCGGTTGGGCCACATCGCTTAGTGCAATTTACAAGCTCCCCGGGTGATTGTGACCTGCAGCCAGCCTTGAGAATGCTGCTCTGTGCCATGCTCTGTGTAATGAAGAGAATGAGCCTCAGTTTCCCCATATGTAAAATAAAGGTATTGGACACAGTTCTACACACTGTCCTCAGCTCTGCTGGATCGGGACTGGATTGGTGAGGACCTTTGCTGCAGGTCTGCCCACTCACACCTGCATGTATCTAGGGTAGAGTCTGACCACTGGACTGTCCACCTCCCTGGGCACAGAAGCCCCTGAAGTTGTGACCTCTTGAAGAACCAGCTGCCTCTGTTCCTGCCTAATAGGCATGATTGGAAATTTTCCTCATACAAGTGGAAAATAGTCCTAAAATAACAAAAGTAGAAAAGCAGACAACTCTAGGTGGTGCAGGCCGAAAACGGAGTGTGAGAACCAAAGCGTGCTTAGTATATGTTGTTTTTGATTTTTATGTATTTCAAGGGAGGGGATGCAGGAGCTGCACCTTTCTCTCCCAAAACATACCGTACCCCACCCACAGCAGAATCAGTCAATCCTCCCAAATCCATGCCATCAACCCTCCAAAACTTGTGCCAGCTAGGGTAGGCAGGGAGGGGATCCTGCACTGGCTGTGCCAGCCTCCTGGATCTCATAATGCTACCTCACAACTAACTCTCTTACAAGTTTCTAAGGGGCTGGGAACGGTCCCTGGGCAGTGCTTCTAGAAGTATTTTCTAGAAGGAAAGAGTCCTGGGATCCTTTGAAGCACTGGCCTCAGCTCCAGGCTGCCCTCCCCACTCTTGGTGGGAGGAGTCACAAGAACTTTCTGGTCATTTTTAATCTACCCCATAAGTGAATGATCTGAGAGTCATTTTTTCCTCTCCTTTTGGTCTACCTTAAAACACAGTGTTAATCTTACTGCTAATTATTTATTTACCAAATGAGATTGCGCATTTAAATGTCTCAGTACGTGCTTTAGCACTGCTGAATGATAAATAATAGTCACCTACAAATTGTTATTATGAAGTGCATGGTCTGTGCCAGGCATTTCATATACACGAGCAGCAGCTCTCACAGCAGCACTAGATGATGACTGTTCCTGTGCTCATATTCAGATGAGGGAATGACAGTAACCTTGCTGGGGACTTGCAGCTGGTAGGTGGTGGAGCTGGAATGTGTGTTATACCACATCTGTGAGCAGCTGGTTGCAATGTTAGAAAGAAGACCAGGGGTCCTGGGAGAATTTGCACACAGAGCCCTCCCTGGGGGGAGGGGCCGGAGAAAGAGCTCTGGGTGGCCCAGTCAGCTTGCTGGTCCTCCACTAGGTGACTTGAGCAACCTCCCTTGTTTTGGTAGTATCTCCTTTGAATATAACCAGGCTCCACCAGTGAGAGGGGAGTGAGAGGATGCAAACAGCTCACAAAGATGGCCTGCCCAGCGCTGACTTGTCTGAACACTGCCAGCTTGCACACAGGGAATTCGCCACAATCTAGAAGGTTTTCTGGGAGTCACTGCTGCACAGAGGTGCTGTGTTTTCAAGTGCTGTGTGTGGATGCCTCCGAGAGGGCTGTAGCAAGTGGCTCAGCAACTAGACCTCCTCAGAGGGGCATCAGATTGAGCCTCTAACTCTAACTGGTCAAGGCCAAGCACTGACACAGCTCTGCCTGCAGTGGGCACCTGTCAGCCTGGCCTTCCCCCTCCACCACCTGGGCTGCACGTATCAGAGGAGCCTCTATCCAGGCTGTACCCGGACTCCCTCCCTGGCCCTGGAACTCACAGCCTCTCCCACCCCCTAACCCCCTACCCCAGACCAGTGCCTCCCTTATCATCCTTTTCAGGTAAGAGCCTACAATTTGGCCCAGGCAGAAGAGAAGAGCTGAGTGGCCGTGCTGCAAGGGTAGGTGATGGGAGTCAGGCCTAGAGGACCTTCCAGTCCTGCTGATACCGCTGAGTAAACACCACAGTCATGATGGCCAGCATCAAGTGACTGGCTACGCAGTGTGGTGGTGACTGACACCTGGCCTGTGTCCTGCTCCTGCATAGCCCACTGTGTGACTTTGGGTTTATTGGACCTCCCAGTGCCCTGGGTCTTCTTCCACCAAAGGGAATAGTTGTGGACCTGCCCCATGGGCGGGGCAAGGGCTGAGTGATACCAAGCCTTGGCGCAGAGGGTTTCAACTTCCAGCTCCAGCCTGTCACTGAAGCTCTCTGTCCTCTGTTTTTGTGTTGCATTTGCCCCTCCTCTTGTCGTAGATCTATAAATTTTGTCTTTTCAACTTCTGCCTCAAGGAAATCTCTGGTTTCTTTTTCACAATATCCCCATGTAGTAGACAAATGCCAGGTTCCAGGTGGAGCAGAGACTTCGAGGTGGAAGAATGGGGCTCAGCTGTGGTGGGGGCGAATGGAAAGGTGTCCTTGGAGCACATCCTGTCAGGTGTGTTCTTCCCCAGGACCTGGTCTTTGTTTCTGCTGGGTGGTACCAGGTATTGTTACCCCCCTTTACCAATCAGGACACAAGCTTAGAGTCACAGGTACTCAGGGTCACAGAACTGATACCTGGCTGCTCAGTCTGAAAGCTAAGAAGAAATGCAAATGGTAGCTGGGTGTAGTGGTACATGCCTGAAATCTCAGCATTCTTGGAGGCTGAGGCAGGAGTTCAAACCCAGCCTGGGCAACTGAACAACTTAGCCAGACCTTGTCTCTAAAAACTGAAAAAAAGCTGGGATGTTGCTCAGTGCAAAGGCTCTAAGCTTAATGCCCAGTATAAAGGAAGAAGGAAAGAAAGAAGGAAGGAGAAGACAGAAACAGAGATAGAGAAAATCAGAGAGAAAGATCATATCCCTCTTGGTCTGTTGGAGAAGTGTCCATCCCAGGGTCCCCTTCTTTCTCTCTCCCAGCAGCGTGGGGTGAAAGCAAGGTCCATATCTGAGCAAAGGGAGAAATACAATTGCAGTGTGCATGGCAGGAAGGCCTAGTGCAGGCTGGCCACCAGAATTTACACAGTTCACCATGTATTAGGAATGTGGACAAAACAGAAAGAAACCATTGTAGAATACAAGCATAGTACATGTTGCACTGTGACCGTGGCCCCATGCAGGGATCTCCCCCCACACACACACAACTTCACTCATGAAAATCAAGTGTCTTCTATTTTATTTTGGAAGGAAAATCTTTGGTGGCATTCACACTAACGGTCATGGCTCATCATTTGAGAATCACTGCCCTTTCCTCCTGTGCCAGCTCAGCAGTGTCCAAAATGGGCAGGCACAGCTTGACCATGCCCCTGACTTTCTAACCATGACCTGGCACATGTCTCCCTTTGTGAACCGTAGGTGCAAAGGGCACACTGTCCCAGCTAGACAGGAGCCCATGACTTGCTTTCAGGTCACAGGGCACCAGCTCCTTCCCACTGCCCACCCTAGCTCAGGTTCAAGGGTCAAACTTTGCTTAGGCCAACAAGGCCTTTCCAGAACATGACTGACTCCTGCTCTGGCTTCTTTTCCACAGCCAGCAGTGCGGTCCTGGGGGCACCCCAGATTCACTCTTTGCACAGACACACGCACACACTCACTCACCCACATGTACACACATTCACAGATATACTCAAACACTTGCACATATACATACTCATACACTGTGACACACACACACATTTACACACTCAGCCTCACACTCTCTGTCTCACACTCCCAGTATTTTCTGGCACCAATTCTTATGTCCCAACTGAGTAGCAGCAGTTCAGTTTGTCCCCTTCTTGGTGTCACAGAGACATCACAGCTAACGGGAGACTACTTTTTGGATACCAGCCCGAACGGGGTCCCCAGACCACCCATACTTCTGTCCATCAAGGCTACATATTTGGGATTTCTTTTTTTTTTTTTTTTTTTGTCTTTTTTTTTTTTGTCTTTTTCCTTTTCATCGGTACCAGGGATCGAACTCACGACTGCCTGCTTGCAAGGCAGGCGCTTATGCCGCTGAGCTAAATCCCCAGCCCCTATATTTGGGATTTCTAAAGCCCCTATTCAGGCTTGAGACAACACCTCATAACTCACTGGAAGTGTCACAAATACAATTACAGATTTGTGATACAAGATTGAACTCAGGAGCAACTGAAAGGAAGAGAAACATGGGGTGAGATCTAGGCAGGTAGACGCAGAGCCCTGGTACCCACATCCCAGGAGCTGGGTACTTTTCTGTCCCTGCCCAGCAGTGTATTCCCCAACCAGGAAGTGACCCTGAGCGCCCAGATCAGAGCCCTTACTGAGGTCCCGTTTCATAGGCACAATTGAGAGACCTTCATCTCCAGTCCTGGCCCCACCATGAGGTCAGGCTGTCATCTCTGTGGCCAACCCTCCCTTGGAACCATGGCCTGGAGCCACTTGCTGTCATTGTCTCAAGTCTGGTCAACGGGGCTCCTTAGGTATGACAGACTCGTGTGGCCCTCGGGACATGGGTCAGAAGGATGTTGGAGCTCTGTACTAGGAATCAGGGTGAAGGTCAGCCATGCTTGCCCCACACACTCACTCACATACACTCACACTCACCTACACACTGGCACACTCACAGTGTCCCACACGCCGCTGGAGCAGCGGCAGCTTGAACCCCTGGAGAAGAGGCAGAGTGACCTCTGCCTGGAAGCTGTGTCCTGGGGTCAGTTCATGCTCAGGTTAGCACCCAGAGGGAGGGGAGTAGAGTCTGGGCAGGGCCTCTGAGAGAGCAAGGGCTGTGCACACTCACGCAGAGGAAGACCTCCAGTGAGTAGCCAAGCAACGCAGGTAGTAACAGCACCCAGGCTCTTCCTACTTGGTGATCTAGACCATCACTGCCTCCCTAGGCCTTGATTCACCATCTAAAACATGGGGGGGATAATGATAGAACTCCATGCATTTAATAAAAAAACTGAGCGGGACCTAGTGCACTATTGTTCAGACACGGGGCGTCTGTGTCAGCTGCTAGAGGTTGACAGTAGCGATATTGTTTATTAACAATATTGCATTAACAATTGTAATGTCACAGCAGTATAGTCAAGGACCAGTCACAAGTGACAAAGGTAGAGACTCCAGAGCCTAATGGGAAGTTCCCCTCCTGAGCCTCCCGTGCTCAGGGCCCCCGCCTGGCATGCTCTTGGCAGCTTGGGCCTCACTGCTGGTCCTGCAGACTGGCCTGGTGCTCATAGACTCAGACTCCAGGACAGGGGCAAGGGTGGCAGGGAAACCGTGTCCTAGAAGCCGAGGAGACTGCAGGAGGTGTCAACAGGGAAGCAGGGACAACTCTGGGCAGGGCCAGGAGGGGCTGAAATGGACATTGTAAACAGCCTGTGACAGGCAGCAGAGAGTCCCCTCCCGGTGACTGCTGTGGGGAGGGTGCTGCCCATGAGACCCTCCAGGAGCAGAGCAGAAGCCTTGGCATAGCAGGAGATGCAGGGGTGACATGCTGGTTCCAGCTCAGACCTGCACCAGTGGTCAGTTACTGAAACACTTGTGTGTCATCAGGGCCCAGAGCATTGTTAATCAGAGGAGAGGATCCCACTGCTGGATGATGCCCCTCAGTGCCATGATGTGGAATCCATAGAGAGCAGCCTTGTAGCACAGGGTCTTGAGCGTCTGCACCGGTGTGTGGGCGCTGAAGCCCTGGAGACCCTGGCCAGGCCACCCTTCCTGAGTGTGTTCTGTGGGCTCAGCTCTTGCACCCACCTGAGGGGACCAGGTCCCATGAGGATCAGAGAGCGCCTCAGTTTCTTTGTTTATAAAATGGAGATGATGGAAAAATCATACCGTGAGGTAACTGAGAAGACAGGACCTGTTAATACATGTGCAGTACTGTAACAGCTTCATGTCAGACACAGCTTCGCGTCAAGTACTAGCTATTTTTGCTTTTGCAGGGGAAAAATGTAAATTAACTGATTCTTGTGATTCTTTCCAACAGCCTTCCCCAGAGCTATGTGCTAGGGAGTGAGTTGAAATTCACCCGAATGTTATGGCTTCCACATGACCTCTGTAAGCCAGGGCTGTTCTAAGCACGGGTCCCTGGACACTTGCGTCACTCTCAGCTATAGCCCCACATGCAGAGAATCTCAGGGCAAGTACAGGAACATCCAGCCCTGCCCCATGGATTCTGGGTCTGTACTACCCTCTGAGAAAAGCTGACTTGGTTGATTTGCCCAGTGGACAAATGAGAAATCAGGATTTAAGGAGCCTCAGTTTGGACGTGGGCCAGATGACATGGGTCTCTTGGCATTGAAGCCTGCGTTCTCCCGGGGATGCTTAACTGCCTCTGCCTTGTCTCAGGAGCCTTCCAGTGGCTGCCACCCACTGTGGACCTTCTAGTCTGCACCCACGCCTTCTATTCACTGAGCCACCTCTTTCTCTCTGGTTTCAGCTGTTCCTGGTCCGCCGGGACAGCAGCCGAAAGCGTCTGGTGCTCTGTGTCCACTTCCCGTCTCCGGATGATGGCTCCTCCGAGGTGCTCGAGTACACCATCAGAGAAGAGAAGTCGAGTAAGTGCTCGCCCTGCTCATTCTGGCTCGACCTCTGCGGCAGCACATGTAGTACCTGCTAACCACAGCCTCTCCTCTCCCCACCGCAGGGTTTAAAATTAGAAAGGAGAATGCCGGCGCACCCAGGCCAGTCTTGTTCTGAGCTCAGCTTATCACTCAAAAGCCAGTGTTAATTTCCGCTCCCCCCATCACGACTTGTTGGCTGCACCTCTTCATGGCCAGGGTGAAATTTCTTCTCGTTAGCTCACCACAAGAATGCTGGAGAAAAGGGAAGAAAAGAGGAGGAAATGCTTGGCCCCCTAGGTTCTAGTGTCAGCTTGGCACCCTATCAAACCATGATCTGGGACATGTCACTTAGACACTCTGAGCCTCACTTTTCTGTGAAATGGACGTAATATTCACCACCTCACTTGAATGCAGAGCTTTGTGAGAATCAAATGGGCAGGCACTTTGAAGGCAGAAGTCTGATGTGTGCACAGAGATGCCAGGCCCAGACCTCAGTGGGCAAATGTTTAGGGGTCTCCATCCACAGTGAGACCCTGATAGATAACACTGCCAGCTTGAGCCTCTTCTAATCTGCTGGACTCAGCCACCTGAACCAGCGTTCCCTCATGGACCACTTTTGCATAGGCCAGGGATTAAATCCAAAAAGTGTATCAAAAGAATCCATGGAATATTCCAAGCACTAGCTCATTTCCCCTTAGAAAGGAATACAGGGTATTGTGTGGATCTGACCCTGGATCAGCGGCAGACTGGCGGCAGTGGAGGAAGGGCCAGTGAGTATTCTCTAGCGTTTGTTTCTCAGGGAACATTTGTGCCAATACCAGGAAATGCGCAGATGAATAAGGCAGACTGGCCTTGGCGGTCCAGGATGTTTGGATGGTGAGGGTTGGAGGGTGAGAGATGCAAAGATTTGCTGTGCAGTGTGGCAGGTGTTACTACAAAGGGATCCCTGTGAGGGGGGAACGAGGGTGGAATCCCTGTAGGAAGGATTCCATCTGGGTCCCAAAGGTGTCTGCATTAATCCAATTAAAGGCTAATTTTTTTAGAAAGGGAAAGCTGAAGCAGGTTCCCTTTCCTTCCAGAGCATGGCCTTTTCACAGAGACCCAGGCCCAGGGCATGGGTAAAATACATCTCATTCATTCATGTGTTGGACACATATGGGGTGTCCGTTCTATGCCAACCACCATTCCACTGCTGGTAGAGTACAGTGTAGAGTGACCATCAGATGAGAGTCACCATGGGAAGCAGGGAGTCATGGATGATTAGCCAGCTGCTACAATGAAACTATGGCTTAAACTTTGGTGAAAGCCAGTTTTTGCTCACATCTAAGAGTCATCATCATGCAGGGACCTCAGCAGACAAAGGCTCCTTAGCATACAGCCTCTAGTTTCCCTGGGTTGGAAACTAGGCTACAAGGAGAAAGTATATGGAGGAGGCTTGTGGGTGAGTCTTACCGTCCAAGCCTAGAAGGGGTTTGTTTCCCATGCCCATACTCTATTGTCTGAAAGTCAGCCTTGGACCGCAATTGGCTGCAATGGGTCCTGGGAAATGTAGTCCAACCGTGTACCCAGAAAAAAAGCAGAGAGCCTGATGTAGTGAACCACTAGGCCTCTGCTCACTGAGAAGAGGGAATTGGGAGTGAGGGAATGAGTGAGGTTAGGTAAAAGGCCGTACATTTATATATTCAACTTAAATCATCTCACTGTCTGTGGAGTCCAGGGGGAAAGAAAGTGTGGCATTCTCAATGACTGCAGAAAGGGATGGAGTTGTTTTGGGGTGTCTACTTCTGACTAGGATGAGGTATTCTCCCCAAGTGGCCCTGGGCCTCAGACCCAGCGAGTGCTTGTATTCCCCTGACAGATGACCAGCAGCTAGAGGAGCCAGTGAGTGGAGAGGTGCCAGGCACTCGTTACCTGTACTCCTTTGGGAACCCAAGGGCTAACTGAGCTCTGGAATTTCAGTGCCATCTTTGGGGGAGGCTGATTGTGAGAAGTGCTGGTGTGCTTTAGGAGCCAGAGACAGGAAGGCTGAGCAAGGCTAGGCCACTGGAGGGCTTCCTGGAGGAAGTCCAGGGGAATAAAGCTGGACCTGCAGCCTGTCTATAGTTCTGTTCTTTGTCTCCCCCGATCTGCCCCAGCTCTTCAGGGTCCTCCCTCAGAGGTCTCTCCACCCAAATACAACATACCCCCAGAGGCATCTTAACTGGTTTCAGTGCTTCATTTCCAATTAGGAGCCTGTCCAGAACTGGACAGTAGCTACAGGGGTAATAACAGATTTTATTCACAAGCATTGCATCATGGGAACTCAGTGTAGAACTGGCCAATTCTGAATTCAACATGAACAAGTAGGAATTTATAGCCAAGGAACAGGGTGGGGGTTAGCAGATGGAAAATAACTCAGAGGAAATTGAGGGTAAGGAGAGGTTCTGGCTAAACTGATCTAACAAGATTGTTGCTGAGGGCCAAGGGTGATCAGACCTGGGGAAGGTGGAGGCCAGAAGCTCTGATCAGATATACTGAGCAGACAGCGAGGGGTGTTGTCCCTTGCTGAACTGACCAAGCAGACACTTACTAAAACTGGATTTTACAAGGATATACACAGAGGAGCATGGGAGAAAGGCCAGAAGTTGATCATTTGGTGGAGTGAAGAAGGTTTGTCACACCCAACGGACAAACTAAAGCTTTCAAGGAAGGAAAAAGCTTATTTCCCTAAGGTCTTGTCTTCCTCCCAGGGCCATGTGGTAGGATCTCATTTTCTGTTGTAAAATTTTTAATATACAATGCTCAAACTTGTTGCAAAGATAAGCAGAACCAAACCAGTGTCCAAACTCTTCCAGTCCTGATTCATGTGTGTTCACTGCGAGCACAGCAATGTCCTCTACAAGTTTCCCAGTGTTTTGTTTTGCTCTCCGCTGTCTGACTTGCTGCTCCCCAGGCATGCCTCCCCTTAGTCCATCACCAGGCAAACCCGGGCAATACCCAGAAAGCAGCAGGCGCTTCCTCTCTTTGTCCTGTCAGTTCTCGGCTCCTGCCCCTCTGCTCTTGCTTCGTCCTGTCCTCCTTAGCATCAGGATGCAGCACACACTGGAAGCCACCCAATCTATTCGAATCCCATCTCTGCCCCTTATGACCCGTGTGACCCTGCACAATATCCACTACCTCTCTCAGCTTCAGTGTCCTTGTCTACGAGAGGGGGACACCAAGGGCACCTCCCTCGAGGGGCACTTCGAGGAGTAATATATCCAAAGTGTCTAGGAGCTGAGACCCCATTGCTGCTCGGGTGAGGGGCTGAGGAGGAAGTAAGCAAGGGAAAGGCCCAGGCCTGGAACTGGGCTTGTCTTTGGGTTCCCCAAACAGAGTAGAGGCCAGGGAAGGAGACTGGGGATGTCCCGAAAGCCAGTGGTCAGCCTCCTCTGTGGCCCCAGCTTCGGCTCCAAACAGGAAACGCTTGCTTTGACCATCTGTGCTTGAGCGTCCTGTTTCTTGGGCAGACTTTTTCTGTAAAGCCCTGAGCCAGGCAGCACCGTAAGTATATTTCTCACCCATGTGAGGCACTGAGTTCTTTACGATAACATTTCCTGCAGTGTTGGTGCCCATCTGTCCCTGGGGGGCGGGGGTTGGCCCCCAGAGGAGGTGAGCCACCAGCATTCAGGGAGGAGGCAAGAGGCAGCAATCCATGATGATTCTGAGGGTCCCAGTCAGAGATGGCAGATGCCACTCCCCGTTGTATCTTCCTGGCTAACACAGGTCACATGGCCAGGTGGACTCCGATGGAATGAGAAGTCTAACACCCCTGCATACCTGTGACCAGCTGGAGGGGGAGCGACTCCTCCGAACAAGTAATGCTTTGGGGAGGGGCCCAAAGGACCAAGGGAAGGGGTGCTGGTGTGGAGATGGGGGTACAGGGCAGAAGAGCAGGTGGAAGCTGGGCCAGCTTCTCCAAGAGAGCCCTGCCCTTTGGTGGCTGAAGTAAACCACCTGGCCAGAGGGCACTACATGCTGAAGATCCTTACCTGAAATGCTTGGGACCAGAAGTGACTTTTTTGAATTTTAGAATATTTACATTTACATAATGAGATGTTTGGAGAACTAGGACCCACTTCTAAACGTGAAATTCATTTGTGTTTCATATACACCTTACACACACAGGCTAAAGATGACTTTACGCAATATTTTTAGCTCACCTACAGTTTGACTCTGACCCATCACAGGGGTCAGGTATGGAATTTTTCACACATGGTATCACTCAAAAAGTTTTGCATTTTGGAACACTGTGGATTTCAGATTTCTGGATTAGGGATGCTCACCCTGACCCTCCTTTTCACTGATGTGCCTTGAAGACAGTGGCAGTGTTGCAGCCATGAGATAGCATTTTTCTTTTGGTAACTAAGAAAAAGGGAAATCCAGTCGGCCCTGTCCCTGGAAGGGGAACCATGGGACACCGATGGGTGGCGTGGGCCGCAGGAAGTGAGCTGCTGGCACTCAGGGTCTGAGCCACAGCGCCGCTTCCTCCTCCCAGCTGACTCCCAGCCTTAGAAAGGGTTGTCCATCTGGCGTGGGTGGGATGTGGTCTCCCCCAGAGCAAATCTCCCACTCTCAGGCGTCTGATTTTAGGTCAAGTAGCTTAAGTTTCCTTGTCCACAAAATGGGGACATCTCCAACACAGCTTTGGATGGACTGATAAGCAAGCCAGTCAGTAAGTGCATGCAGGGTCTCGGGCCAGCATTGCCCAGTGGAAGACCATCCACTTCATCTCTTGTTCATGGGAGAAAACTGTCGCCTGCCCATGTGTAGCAAGCATCACTACTGATGAGTAGTTATAATTAGCAACTCAGAGCTCGCACCTCCAAACCCCTCACTTCCTGTGTTGCCTGGCCCCTGGAGAACCCTGAGAAACTCACATATCTCACATTGGTTATCACACAGAGAAGTTCTGGCCAAAATAACCAGTTTGTTTCGGTGTTTGGCTTTCTCCCTTTTCAGCTTCCAAACTTGGAGCTGGACCAAGAAAAAACAAGTATGGGACAGTTTAATCTCCAAGAACTTTATTGTAAAGTTTTGGTGGATTTTGAATCACAAGGGTACATACAGTTTTAGTCTTTCTCACTTAAGCATTTTATGATGAGCTCTCTCTGTATCACTAAACATTTCAAAAATTTTGCAACTATTTAAATATATGCAGAATGGCTTCTAAGGGAAGACACTTGTAACTTAGGTTCTCTAAGACATGATCCTGACATGGGAGACCCCCCGCAACACTTACCCACAAATATAAGCCAGATCATCTCAAGGACTAGAATGTAAGTGTGCACTGGAAGGTGTCTAAACTGATTGCTCTTAGCTGAACAGCATCAACTCAGGCTTCTTTTGGCCTTGGAGGCTGAGAAATAATTATGAGAAGGTAAAATTAGGTAACAGGCCTGGGAAGTTGAGGTCCCAGCCTGCATCAAGACTCAGAGGCTGGAAAGATAATCTGCACCTCTCTGTACAGGTGAAGGATCGGAAGAGGAGGTAAAGGTGAGCCTGGGAAGGTGGGATTCAGCCAGATCACCAAGGCCTGAGACAGCCTCCTCAAAGGTGTCAGGGATTTGCTTTGTAGCATTGTAGGAAGCCACAAAAAAGTTTTTAGCAGAAGGTGGCCCAGTGACATTGACATTATAGAAGCACTTGGCTGTGTGAGAGCTGGAAGGGGCAGTAACCAGGCCAGGACAGAGGGAAGGAGGCAGAGGCCTTGGACAGCTGGCTGCCAGGAGCAGGGCTGGAGCTAAGAAGGGGTAGACCCAGCTGTAGTCACTGCCACAGGAGAGGCGCCGTGGGAGAGCCAAGGCCTCGCGAGAGAGTGCTACAGTGCCTCTCCAGGAAACGCAGACAGGGGAACTGTGGAGGAGCTTGTTTTGCCTTGAGAGAGCAAGACACAGAAAGAGGCTTCGACAGAGATGGAGAAAGATCCAGAGCACAGGATCTTCAGGCCAAGAGAAGGAAGACGATGAAGGAAATGTGTTGGTGTCATGGGGGGCCCTGGTCTGTGTGTGTGTGGACTGCCACCTTCGGGGACTTTGCAGCTTCAGAGAGCAGCTCACCTGGATTGTTTTTAGGGATCCACAGGCTTCTGTACAGCCACCCCTCTTTGAAGGGTGACTGTAGAAGGTGTCCAGGAGAGCCATAGGCATGGGCAGCATATGTCTGAAATGGTTTGCTCTCCTGTAACAGACTAGGTAATTTATAAAGCACAGAAACTTATTTCTCACGGTTCCAGCAGTCCCAGGTTAAGTCACCAGCAGGCTGTGTTATCTAGTGACAGCTCCTGTCTGCTCCCAAGATGGTACCTTGCCCAAGTGCCCTGTAGAAAGAAGGGTGCCGTGCACTCACGTGGTAGGGGGCAGACGGGCCTAGGAGCAGAAGGCAGTGTGAAGTCTCTTTAAAAGGGCTTTAGAGATGGAGGTATAGCTCAGTGATACAGCGCTGCAGGCCCTGGATTCAGTTTCCTGCACCACAAAATTAAATAAAGGCCCTAATCCCATTCACGCAGAGGAGCCCTCATGGCCTCGGGGTCTCTTACCAAGCCCACCTCTCACTAGGCTGAATTCAAACCAGAGTACTCTAAGGACACAAAAAACCATTCATAAGGGTAAAGATGTCATGATTGAATCACCTCCAGAGACCCCATCTCTTAATACTATGGTTAGGTTTCAACATATGAATATTGGGATCACTGATATTCATAAAATGGGCCACACTTGCATCTGAGAGCACCCCCTTGCATCTGAGAGCACCCCCTTGACTTTCACCGGTTCTGCCTCCCTCCCTGATAACCTGCAACCTGGAAATTCTCTACTCAGTAAACTGACTTGTACCTGTGTGTGAAAGTCTAACATTGCCATAATGTTCTCTGCCAGGAGTGTGTGCATCTCAGCGAGAATAAGGTCCCCAGCTCTAATGTTTCAGTGATGGGATGTCTGGCAGGGCAGGGAACCTGGCCTATAGAAGCCAGCATCTTCCCTGTGCCCACTGCTTGCCCAGGCTCTCCTCTCTATAAGGCTGTGTAGGTGGACAGGGAAGTTTCACTACCCATTTCTTGGGTGTTCTTGCCTGTCTGGAGCAGTTTCTCCCAGCTGTCATAGTGCGGCAGCCTCTGGGAGGAGTGACAGTCTCTACGTCACCATATGGAACCGTAGCCCCATCTCTCTCCCCTCTTTCATGGGTATCATGTTTGTTCTCTGCCCCTACACTTGCCATGCTCTCTGTCTTCTGCTTTGGGCTGCTCTCTGTGCTCCGCCTGAATCTGGTCTTTGTCATCTTTGTCATGTGATTCATGTCTCCTCATCTTCTTGCTCTACTCAGAATGGAAGCTTCTTCCCTTGGGTTTGTGTCTGACAATACCAGTAGTCCCCACAGCCCAACAGAGAGCAGGGCTCACTGCAGCCACCCAGCTTGATCATCCTTGATCATCTGGGTAGTAACACCTCATTCCTGTGCAGAGAGATGGCCTGATATGGAAGGACCAAGAGGGTCAGAACCCAGTGACACCAAATTCAATATTTATCCCTTTGCTTTCATCAGCTGTGGAATCTTGGCACTCCCACGCAGTCCTCTGCCTAAGTCTTGCCTTTCTCAACGGTGAAATGGACTCAGAATCAGAGGTGATCTATGTATGGTAGTGCCTGGATCATTATAAGTGCTCATAAAATGTTACTTGTATGGGCTGGAGGTGTAGGTTGGTGATGGAGTATGTGTTTAGTGTGTGTAAGGTTCTGGGTTCAACTCCCTAGAGATGTGTAATGCACAAACATTATTCATCTCTCCTCCATACCTTACCAACCCCTTCCCATGTGGCATGAGTCTGAGGACTGGAAAACCTGGTTTTGATCGTGTCTGACATATAAGAAGCTGAAAGAATCCATTCTTTCCTCACAACAAGTAAAAAGCTGAGTAATCTGAAAAAATCAACAATACTTTTGGATTTTGCAGAGAAGTGGGACACAGGGTGGGCAGCTGCCCCCCAGATTGGAGAGGTGATAGGTCAGTCTAGAGAACCATCACCTCCAAGAGCAAAAATCACAAACACAAACTTCTTCATGCCAGTTCAGAGGTGGAGAAACCCAACAAAGTGATAGAGGGCCAGAAACTCAGTGTGAGGGATGTTAGGGGACCCATACCCAGGGGTCCTTCATTTGTGCCAGTTTGCCAGCAGAAGCTACACATGTTCTCCCAGAGAATCTAAAAGAGAGATTCCTTGGTGAGGGATGAGGGGAAAGCAGTTGTTGGGATACACTAGAGTATTGTTTTTCTGTAAGATCTGCCCTCGTGAGACTCTTTAAGGAGAGCCTGACCTTCAGGCATTTTTATCAGAGAGTAGCCCACCTAGAGAACGGAAATGCCCAACTCCAGCCCACCCCAGCCATCCCAGGGATAAGGGAAGATGCCCCTACCAAGAGCACTTGTCAGATTCACAGTTAAGTCCCCAGCTCCCCAGAGCTCTGAGATTTGCTCACAGACCCACAGAATTCTGTGAAGAAACTGGTGATGGGAAAAATGAAGATGAAATAAAAACTTGCTTAGTCTTAATTGATCTAACAGACAGGTTTGTAGAAAATGACACCTGCAACAATGTACTCCATTATACACCCATATATAAGCAGAAAGGGTAACAGCAATGACTCAAGGAATAGCAAGGATCCCTGTCAAGCAGTATGATGTCGTTTGAAAGTGTTCTTGGACTATTTGTGATATAACTTGTAAACTCTAAAACAACCACTACAATAGTTTTAAAAGAACTGTTAAAAAGAACTATTTCTGGGACTAAAAATAAAGTTTAGGAAGAAAGGAACCATATAAAATGCCTGGTTAAAGTCACAGAAACAGAAAAAAATAGTGGAAGGCAAAAATATGACTAAAAAGGACTACAAACAGAAAACAGTAGATGTCAATGCAACTATTTGGTAGATGTGAATCCAACCCTGTCAATAATGGCTTTGTATGTCTGTGGCCTAAGTGCACCAATCAAAAGACAATCTGTCAGAGTGAGTCAAGAAACAAGACCCAACTGTATGTTGTCTATAAGAAACCCACTTTATAAAAATACATGTACACTAAAAATAAATGGGCGGACAAAGGTAATATCGTGCTAATCCTAATCAAAAGAAAGCAGGAGTAGCTGTTTAAGTTCAGAGAGACTTCAAAGAAAGTTATTGAGGTAAAGAGGTACATTACAGTGTGATAAAGGGTTAGTTCTCCAAGGACACATAATGACCCTTGGTGTATGTGAGCCTAACAACAGAATTTCAAAATATTTGCAAAAATGAGTAGAATGCAAAGAGAAATAGATGAATCCACTGTTATAGCTTGGAACTTCAACTCACCTGTGAGATGTGGACAGATTCAGCAGGCAGAAAATCAGTCAGGATGTAGTTGAACTCAACAACAATTTCTATCAACTGGATGTGATGGACATCTGCAGACTACTTTAGTCAACAGGAGCATATTCTTCTCAAATTCACATGGAACAGTGCCCAAAACAGACCACCTTCAGGATCGGAAGACAAACCTTAATGAATATGAAGCAACAGAAAGTATATATTGTCTGCTCTGTGATCACGGTGGAATTCAAGTAGATATCAGTAGCAGAAAGAGTGGAAAAACCCAAAGTACTTGGAGATTAAACAGTGCTTCCAAATTACACACAAGTCAAACAAGAAATTTCAAGAGAAATTCAAAGATACTTTGAAGTAAATGAAAAGAAAAGGCAACTTATTGAAATATGTAAAATACATGCCGGAGGGAAATATATAAAATTGAATGCATAAATTAGACAAGAATAAAACTTGGTTTCACACTTGGTTTTCTTACTTAACTAGCTCTGGAAAGTAATGCAAATTATTTGACTACTGGTTCTTAACTTCTCTAAGACATGCAGAGAGGTTCATGACTTCAAGGAAGTTATTAGAAAATACAAGAAAAGTTTGTGAACATACCCAAACCTTGGCAGATGAATAAGAGTGTTCTGAACACTGTTATGTTCATTCATTCATTCATTCATATATGTCCCTCACACCCATAGAGCTCTGTGTAGTGATAAGACAGGGTCCACATCTTCAAGTTCATGTCTGGCCAGGGTTGGGGCAGAGTAAAACAGTTGTTGGACAGTGTGATCAGGGCTCTTGTGATCAAAATGAGCCAAGTGACTGAGTAAAGGAGAGGGCTGCACAGGTAGCACTGGGCAAAGGTCCCTTCATGGGCACAGAGGTGGAGCTGGATCAGAGTCTGTCCTTAAAACTCACTTGGAGTCTGGGAGAACCAAGAAGCCAACCTGTTTCTGTGAGCCAGCGGCAGTCATGGGCTGGGAAGAGAATCAAGAAGCTAAGCCATGTGCCCTCCCATAAGCAACTGACTGATTCAGAGGAACACAGGCTGAGATGATAGCTATTGAAGTGAAAAACCAATTTAACACGTGTATTGCTTGATAGACTTTGCAGGCCTAAAGCTGGTAGTCTGAGCATCTATTTAAAGTATAAGAAAATGCAATATAGCAACTGTGGAGGATTTCTTGCTGAAAATGGTAGCCATTGTTAATTCCCTATTATCTTGTTTTGAAGTCCTGCATTGTTTTGTTTTGTTTGGTTTGGTTTTATTCTGTTTTGTTTGATTTTATTTTATCTGGTGGCATGGGCAGCTACTTCCAAGATAACAAGATATATTAAAGTAGCCATCATTGATTTTCTACTTTTGTTTTGAAGTCCTGTATTGCTTTCATTGTTTTGTTTTGATTGGTTTTTTTTCTGTTCTTTTTTGATTTTATTATGTCTGATGGTATGGGCGGCTATTTTGAAGATAAGAACATTATGGTAACCAAAAAAAAAAAAACAAACAAAAAACAAAATCCCCAAACAAAACAACAACAAAACCTTCACTTAGAGCCAGTCATGGTGGGACACACCTCTAATCCCAGCACTTGGGAGGCAGAGACAGGAGGATCACTGAGAGTTCAAACTCAATGTAGGCTACATAGTGCATCCAAGACCAGCCTGAGTTGCATAGCAAGATCCTGTGTTGAAATAGAACAAAAGCTCACTTGAGCAGCTAAGGAGAGGTCGGTAAGAGGAAGAAACAAGCCAAAGTGCTTCTGTGAATGTTCTGCATTTCTCACATCCCTGCATGGAGGCTCAGTTTGTGCTGGGCAGATGGCCCAAGGGCTTTTAAGGCGATGTTCCTAGGAGACTCAGCTCTGAGTTTTCCCCAAAGGGAAAGTTGACTATTATCTCTGAGCACCTGTGGCCCACCTCCCAGATTTGCTTTGCTCTTGAGAATTTCAAGCAGCTTCACCCAACAAAGTGTGAGTAGCATTCGAATTAGTGGGAATTTGAGTGGATGTCACTGAAATGGATTATCTTTGGGCTCTCCCAGTGACTTACTATGTGACCTTAAGCAAGTCACTCAATTCCTCTAAGCTTCCTGGAGAAAACACCCTCTTCCTGGCCAGAGATTGATACAAAATGTCCTGGAAAAATAAAGCCCCACACATTTACTTAGCCCCAGATGTCACATTCACCTGGGTTAGAAAGCCTCACCACAACCTGGAAAAATACATGTTGCCCTGCATCCAGCAGCCCACCTGGCCTCCTGGAAAACCAGGTTGTCACACCTGTCCCACCAACTTCTCCTGTCTGCCCAAACTTTAAGGAAGAAGTTGGAGATGAGATCTGGAATGTTCCATAGAAACAACAAGAAGTCTTCCCTGGCTCTTTGTGTCCATCTCTCCTTATCCGTCCAGGATCAGTGGATAGTTTGTACTGCTTTTATCAGCAGACCTGATCTTATGACCTGTATCTATTGTGCTTCTTCACTATCTCCACTTTGGTTTTTACAATGACAACTTTTGGGGACACTTACTACATTAGCGGAACATTCCAGAAGGGAAATCTCTCTCTTTTCCTTCTAGAATGTCCTAATAATGTAGTTCCCAGACCCAGACTGACCTTGGCACTTATTAAGGGGGGTTCTCCAGTTGATACTCAGCTCTCCAGTATCTAGGCCCTGAAATCTAATTCTCATTCAGCCTTTGGCTCATTATTGGGGGCCTGCTGTGTGGCAGGGCTTTGGGGTTGTCTTCACCACCTAAAAACAGGTGCTGTATTCTTCATTCTGCAGATAAGGAAATTGCACCAAAGGATGTGACTGGGTTTTAGCTCAGGCCTGTGGATGTCAAGGGCAAAGCTCTTGCACCCAAGCCAGGTGGTTTCCTGTCTTACCTCCTGTCTTCCTCTTCTAGATGACTCCAGTTCAGGAGGGTGGCAGAGAGGGAAGCAGGTCAGGAAATAAAATATGCTATTCATGGTGCGTCTTTTAGCAGAGGACTTTTTACTAAAGCACTTTGGAATTACCCTCTGAGTCTAATTAAGCTCAGAGCTTAATCATTGATTGCAGAGAGCCCAAGTGGGACAGGAAAGTGGCTTCAAGAAGGACAACCGTGGAGGAAAGTCACCAAGTTCCCAGCCTCCTGATGGCTGAGGGGAGGCGGACTTCTTTCTAGATTGCTGCTTTATGGCACACAGGAGCTGACTCAGACCTGATTTAGAAATCAGCCATGTATGTCCCTTCCCAGTTTGGGCAGAAGTGCATTTCGGAAATTGATCAACACTATGACCAGATGTGAGAGGGAAATTGCCCCTCACACTGCTGCTTAGATTTCTCCCCTTCCCTGCTCTGCCTGGGCACCAAGCACCTTGGAACTAAGTAGGACCCTCAAGCTGAAGCTGGTGCTTCCTGGGCATCCTTAAGGGTCCTTCTGTGGTAGCTGGAGCAGTTCTCCCTGTCGGGATGGTACCTGGGATGACCCCATCCCAACCATCTTGACTGTACTTGGAGAAACCACATGTTTTTTACTGATGAATCAGTGAAAGACACCTCCTTGGACCTGCAGTGTGGGCCGGGAACAGGCAGAACTGAATTTCCTGATGTGCAGCTGGCTGGGACCGTGTACCTCTGCTGGCGTCCCCCTCCACCCTCCACCCTCCACCCTCCACCCCGCCTTCTCTCAGACGACTACCCTGTCTCTCACTCTTCATGTCATCTTCCGTCTGTCCAATGCCTCCTTCTGTTTTGGCATCTGAATCTATAGTTTAGTTCACAAGGTCTCATCTGCATTGTTTCTGTCTGACCTCTCTCTCTTCCTCAGATTCCAGAGGCCTCATTTTCACGCTCGCTCACTAGAAAAGAGCAGCTTTCAAGGAAGGAGTCTTTTGTTTTTGCATGAGCAGTGTCATGGAGAGTCACCACCATGCAACATCCGTGTGAGGCTCAGAGACAGTGCTTTCAGGAAGCGCAGACCCGTGAAGCACGAGGAAGGCCCTAGATCTGCGACAATGAAAAGATAGGGGTCTGGGCCCTGCATTCCAGGAGCATCTCTGGGGCCTGTGAACACACCCGGTGTCATGGAACTTGGGGAGTGGGGTGGCCAGTGCTGTGACCCAAAGGAGGAATTGGCTGTGCTACCCAGAAAACCGTACCCAGCATGATAGGGGCCTGCCTGGTGTCAGAGAGAGAAGAGATGTGCTCCACAGGACCTGCTGGGCTGATGAGGCAGGGCCAATTTTGCTCCTGTAAGGAAGCCTCGAGGAAGCCCCGGGTACTCTCACCCACCCACACCATCCCTCCTGAGCAGAAGACACTGATTGGTGGCACCTGGTCAGGAGGGTAAATTAGAGTTTCCTCACCTACCAAATACTGATAGCGGAATTGTCACCAGTGATTAGAAGTATAGTCTGACACACATTGGGCACTAGTAATGATGTATGGAATTATTATTCTTACTACTAAAATCTTGAATACTGTTATCTTCCATGGCTACCCACAAGGCTTAAATCTGTACACAGTCCAGTACTTGGAAGTTGCGGGGGGGGGGCAAACAGAGGTGGATTCTAGAACCAGAATTTAGACCCCAGAGAGCAGTAGAATCAACTGGAAAGCACCTAGGATAACCCCCTCCTGGCAGGGGTACACCTTTTCTGGACCTCAGTTTCCCCATCCGTGCAATATGGGGTGAGATGACAAGAGTCCTTTTTTCTGGCTTGCAGTGTTTCCCTTCCCATTGCCCTTAGCAACGACCTGGGGCATTTGGAAGGGACTCTGCTTGGACCCCTAGACATAGCTCTCAGGTCTCTGTCTCTTTCCTGTGAGCCTCCAGCCCACAGTGCTTGGGTGAAGTTCCCAGATGGAGACTTGGGCCAGCTGGGGCATTGCATGGGTGACTGTGCTTTGGCATCATCTCAGAGCATGTAGGTGCCAGCCAGAGCTCGGCCTGGACCCTTGGGCCACATAAATCCAGAAAAGTTGCTCCCCTCACCGTTCACCCCTGAAGAATAGGGAAGCAATTTGCATCTGTTTCAGCAAAATGAGCCATTGGGTAGACTGGTGATTTTAACTGACAGTCCTTCCTCTGTCCTACCACAAACTGGCCAAGTGGTGGTTCCCATGACAACTATAATGTTACTGAGTAGGAGGGGCCCCCACCCAGGCGCAACTGTGATCTTTAAAATGGGGAAGAAGTCTGCTCTTTGCTGTAGCCTGCAGGGAGCCCATAGGGAGCCAGAGCTGGTCATGGGCCCCTGGAAGAGTGGACACTTCCTACCACTCACCCATTAGGCCCTGCACACACGCCCTCCCTCCTGCTGTCCAGCTGGGAGCTGCTCCCAGCCTCTTGTCACCTGGGCTTTTTTATCCTCATTGCTGGTCTGTACTGCTGCCCTTTCCTTCCAGGGGCAGCTTTGGTGATCCCCTTTTAGGAAACAGGATGAGGTAAAGATCCATCAGGACTGGACATTCCTTTTTCTTGGTGAATGGAAGATTCAGAGGAGTGTGACTCAGTGGTATCACACAAGGACTTGAGATAAGGCCCCGTTCTGGATCCACCCAGAGTCCCTCCACCCTAGCCAGGTGTGATGGAGACTTTTCCTCCAAGCACTCAGCCCTCTGAGAGGTCAGGCTCTCTGCCACTCCTGTGGCAGTGGTGTCAGCCTCTCTTTGCACTCGTGGTGAGTTTCCTGCCGGTGCAGTTCTAATCCATCTGGTGTCTCTTCCATAAATCTGCGTACTGAGGTCGCACTACAAGCATGGTTTCTCTTTGCTAAGCAGTTCATCAGTCACCTCTCCCATCCCACCCAACCCTAGGCAACCAAAGAGAATGAGCAGATTGTTTTGAACCTCTGCCACCCCTCACCAAGGACTTCTCCATGGCCTATGACATGGACGAAGTCTCAGTGACCCTTCTGGGATTCCTGATCGGTTTCTCTATTTACCTTCACCTCTACAGGCTGTGAGGACAGTCTGTGCTTGCTGGTGGATGAATACAATGAAGATGTCCTAGCCAAAGAGTAATTCTGACAAAGCCCTTCAGATTGCCATTACAACTAGAAACTATTTTGGCTATAGCCAAAATGTATTAGAATAGTAATTTCTTGGGTTATCAAAGCTGCCTACTAAAATGAAAAATTGAGCTTGTTGTTGTTGTTGTCGTTGGATTTTGTTGTTGTTTTGGTTTGGTTTTTTTGGTACTAGGGGTTGAACTCACAACCTTATGCTTGCCAGGCAGGCACTTATGCCACTGAGCTAAATCCCCAGCCCGAGCCTATGTTTCTTGAGGCAATATATACTTCACAAATAATAATCCTTGCAATGATTTTCATGTAGTGATCTCTGTAATGATTTTCCATGTAGTGATTTGCAAATCATTATCTGACCGAAGACTTATATTTAGAATATATAAAGCTATCTCAAAACAGCATTAAAGACATGTAACCCATTAAAATGACCAAAACTGAACAGATATTTTTGTAAAAGGTATATATATATTCAGTAAGCACTTCCTCAGCCGCACTATAATTAGGAAATTGCAAATCAAAACCATAAAAGAAGATCCACTTCACACCCACCAGGATGGTTATAATCAAAAAGACAGACAAAAACAAGCTTCACACAGAGCCAATGGGAACATAAAATGGAGTTGTCGCTTTAGAAAACTGTTTGACGGTTTCTTAAACATGTAGAATTACCATGTGACCAAGTAATCTTATTTCTAGGTGTATACCCAAGAAAAATGAAAACATATGTCTACTCAAAAACTTGTACACAAATGTTCACAGTAGCACCATTCAGAGTAGCTAAGACACAGAGATTACCCAAGTGCCGATCTAACGAATGGGTAAAAGCAGGACAGTAAGTCACAAAGCATCATACATCGTGTGATATACGAAATACCTGTAATAGGTAAATCCACAGGGACAGAAAGGAATTGGAGTTTGCTAGAAGCTCACAGGAGGCAAGAGTAGGAATTTCATGACTATAAGTTTAGCATTTCTTTTTAGGGTAATATGTTTCTAAAATTGATTTTGTTGGTGATGTGCATATACATGCATACATAAAAACCCATTAAATTATACACTCTAGGTATGTTAACCATGCACTAAAATATGTTAGCTATATCTTAACAGAGTGACTAAGAGATAAAAGAACTTAACATTAAAACTAAAGAATAGGACCAGAGTGTAGTCAGTAGTAGAACACCTGTCTAGCGTGTGCAAAGCCTTCGGTGCAATCCCTTGCACCACAAAAATAAACAAACAAATAAATAAATGTTTTAAAACAGTCCAATTAGTAAATGTTATGGCTTGTGTCTAGATGTCCACTGAAAACTTTGTGAAGTCATAGATGGGTTTTTTTAGAGGCAGCTAAATCAAGAGTGTGTGATTAGTTTACGGTATAATGTTAAGATTAAGAATATTGGGATTACAGGTGGGTGATTATTAAATTAGTCTGTTGGTTGAACACTGCCCTAATCCTGCTAGCCTAGATACAATGGCAGAGAGCTTGTCTTGTCCCTTGCATGTTTTTGCTTGTCTGCTTGTCATAAGCTGGTTCTACTCTGTGATGCCCCTCTGCCAAGCCACCTTGCTTGGAGCCAGCCTCTTGTCGACTGAAACCTCTACAAACTGTGAGCTTTCCCCCTTTACCTTTGGATGGCGGGTATTTTGTCTCAGCAATGAGAACAGAAGATATGAAACAGACATTTCACCAAAGAAGACATGTAGGTAGCAGGTAACCATTATAATCTGGTAGAGAATGCAAATTAAAACCATGAGCCACCGCTCCACACCTGTGGGAATGACTAAACTAAAACACAGACAGGGACAAGGCTGCAGGCTGTGAGAACAGGAAGTGGATCCCCCTGCACTGCTGGCGGGAAGGTAAATGGTACAATGGAAGGCCGCTCTGGGAATGGGGCGGCTGTTCTGAACACTAGAGAGGGGCTTGCCGTGGGGCTCAGCAAGAGAAGTGAAAACACTTCGCGTAGAAATGCACACACATGTGTTCACACCAGCTGTAGGCATAGTAACTGAACACTGGAAACTGGCTTCCCACATGTCTTTCACATGAATGGCTAAACAAACAAATGGGTACCCTGGACTAGTTAGCGATCTGCGAGAGAAAGGAGTGAGCTATTGAACCACTCAACAAGTTGGGTGAACCCCAGGGAAACTACTCTGAGCGAAAGAAAAGAAGCCCATCTCTTAAGAACATAAATTTGTGCTTCTGTGTTGAGTAGTCCCCGCTTGTCTATTTTGCTTTCTATGGTTTCAGTTACCTGCAGACCACTGAGGTTTGAAAATATGAAATGGAAATGTCCAGAAGTAAGCCATTGCATCAGTTTTAAATTGGGCATCCTTCTGAAGAGCAGCCTTACACAGTAACTAAAAGCAGCTCCTGCTGCCCAGCTGCATCCTGCCAGCCATAAGAATCGCCTCTTTGGCCGGGCATATCCAGCTGGGTACTTCATGGGTTAGTGGCTTAGTAGCCATCTCAGTTACCAGATTAACTACCATGTAATTGCAATGCTCACATTCAATGTTCTACTTAATAATGGCTCCAACGTGCTAGAGGAGCCATGCAGCAGACTCCAGGGTTCCACGGAGAAGCCATGAGTGGTTGCTGTAAGGTGGTGGGAACTCATGGCGCTCATGCTGCAGCCGGCTGTTTGTATCACTGAAAGCTCTGAAAGCTTCACTGCTGCTGCTTCAAGGAAAAAGGTGAAAACTTTTAATTTTTCAAAGAAAAAAAATTTTATTTCTGAGGTTGCAAAGATCTATAGTACAATGCAAACCTGAGAGAAAGACCACATGCTCCTAGCTTATTACGGTATATCTTTGTCATTTTTCTATCGTTAGTTATGGTTGTTACTGTCTTACTGTATTTAATTTATCATGGATGTGTATGTACAGGAAAAACATAGACTTTGGCACTATCCCCTCAGACACTAGTACATGTACCTTTCCTGTAATAACATAATCATGAAGATGGGGAGCCAGTCAGCCGTTACCTGAGTTAGAAGTGGCCACAACGAAGTATCACCAGGAATTCTGGTGTTGATTGTAACGTATCTTTTTTGTTTGTTTGTTTTGTTTTTTGTCTTTTTCCTTTTTATCAGTACCAGGGATCGAACTCACGACTGCCTGCTTGCAAGGCAGGCGCTTATGCCGCTGAGCTAAATCCCCAACCCCAACTGTAACGTATCTTGCTTAGGATGGTAACTACATGAAGCCACCAATGCGATAAAGCTACATAGTTCTAAACACACACCCTCCCACACACACACGCACACATGCACACACACGCATACATGCAGGCAAAACTGGAGACATCTGAGTAGCTCAGGATTGCACCATCAGTTTCCTGGTTTTGACACTGTGCTCTAATTATGCACGATGCGTTGGCGGGGGGGGGGTGCTGGAAGAAAGGTGCTAGACTTCCCTGTTTTGCTTTGCAACTTCCTGAGAGCCTAAGTGTTTCAAACTTTATCAATAAACAAGTACATATATAAATATTTAAGAGCCGGCAGCATGCTGAGCACAGTGCTAGGAGCTGGAGGTCCTGTGGAGGAAAAAGGGAAGATGCACGTAGTCTCTGTCCTTTGCATTACTGGGAGGGTGGGGGGTGTGGCCACTGAGGGTCTTTGCACTCAGCTCCATCCCCTGCCCCTTTAAATTATTTTATTGCTGAGCACAAACTCATGATCCTCCAGCCTCAGCCTCGCAGAGTGCTGGGACTACAAGTGTGCCTCACCAGTTCCAGCTGCTTTTTATTACTGAGTGACAAGACAGAATTTATTTAAAAAACAGAACCAAACCACCTTCTAATAGCTTTCAGTTTTTCTTGCATGTTCCATTTTGATGCTGGGACTGTCATTCCCAGGAGCATGGCTGGCCTGTCCCTAGCTCAGCCTTGATGGTGAAGTCACAAAGGAAGAAGTTTCCTTCCCTCAGAGTGGAAGTCTGACTGTTGTCACCTGTCAACACCTTGGAGTGTGCCAGCAGCTCACCTTAGACACGGTTTAGGGGGAAGCTGGCGTGTCCCCATTAAGGCTTTCCATGAGGGAGAAGTCAAACATGCCAGTCTGAAGCTGGCCCCTCTGCTGGGAGAGCAGGCAGGAGGGCTCTGTGCCCCAGGCTTGACATCTCTGTCCTCCTGGCAGCAGGCGGCATGGGGTGGGGACTTGCTCACCATGTGAACACCTCCTGCGAGGACAATGGACACTGGCCACTTTTGGAGACAAACTTCACCTTTTCTTACAGAATCTTTTCTTACAGAAATTTTATATGCTTATTATAAAAATCACATTTTTTGAAAATAATAGCACGATTCTGGTGTATTTGTTTAATGTGTTTAATATCATATGATTTATCCATTTAAGTCATATAATTCAGTGGCTTTTAGTGTACTCAGAGTTGTGCAACCATCACCACAGCCCACTTAAAAGCATTTTGGTCACTCCAGAAGGGAAATTTCACATTGCTTAATGGTATGGGTGTTCTCATGCCACTGAACTGCATGCTTAGAGATGGTTAAAATGCTAAATTTTAATTTGCCATGAAAAAAAAAACCCTGCAGCTGTCACTCTGCATGCCCCTCCCAGCCCTAAGCAACCTGCAGCCTCTCTGTCGCTGGATTTGGCCACCTCCGTGTCCTGCCCCGCTGTCTTCTGCAGGCCATACCATGAGCCTGGCTCAGTGCTGGATTCCTCACAAGGGAGGGGACACCAAGACGTGTGCTGTCAGGTTCTCTGCCACTTTCCAACATTGCAACCTGTAGACCATGCTTCACATGCTCCACAAGAATCAGTGGCTTGGACAAGACGCAGGGTATGCGCTTCCCAAAAAGGTCAGAATCTGGGAAACAAAGGCTTCTGGGCAAAGGTGGGGTGAGAGCTGATTCTTGAGGGCAGAGAGAAGAGCTGAGCCCTGAGGGTGGAGAAGGACTGAGAGGAACTAACTCTGTAGGGAGAAACAGCAGGAACCAATAAGTGAAAGGGCGCAGGGGCTGCAGGACAGAGGGAGGGAAGGGAGAAGGGTCCAGCAGAGGGACTGCGTGTCCCTGCGTGCACCATACCCAGGCCACCTGATGCCTTGAAGCCCTTGCGCGGCAGCCTACATCCAGTGGTCTTTCTCACTAACAGTTGAGGTCTATTAATACTAACCTTGATTGGACTGCCCTGTAACGAAGGATTATAGCAATATGCGTGTATGCTCTCAAATTCTGGAGCCCAGCCATCTGGAATCAAGGTGTAATGGGGTGGATCCTCCGGAGGCCCTGGCAGACCCATTCCAGAGCTCCCTGGCCTTCCTGTGCTCACTGTGCATCCTTGGCGCTCCATCACTCCATGCCTGCCTCTGTCCTCACATGTCCTTCCCTTTCTGTCCCTCATCCCCACACAGCCTTCTTATAGAAAGATACCAGTCATTGACTTGAAGGCCACACTAGACCAGCATTTCAACTTGGTTACATCTGCAGATTCTGTTTTTAAATGAGGTCACCTTCACAAGCACCAGGGGTTGGGACAGCAGCCCAATCCTACCCTCAACAGGCTGCGTTTGATTTTTTTTTTTTTTTTTTTTTTTTTGTAGCAGGGTTGAACTCATGGCCTCATGGTTGCCAGGCAGACTCTGTGTCACTGGAGCTATATCCCAGGGCCAGGCATTTGATTCTTGTGGTTTTTAGAGCTTCACAAACTGAGGCACAGAGGAGAAGCAACAGCCTTCAGGAGACATGCACACACTTGGTTAGGATCCCAGGAGCCTTACACACAAGCCACCCACTGGCATAGCACAGGACATAGGCAGTCCTGGAAGCCAAGCCCATCTCCTATGGGAACAAAGGACTGTAGGTGGCTCACAGCATGCATTTGCCTCAGGGCAAGCTGTCTGTCTGGGCTCCTGCAGAAGTCCAAGGTGTTCCTTTGACCCCTAAGGGAAGGCCCATAAGCCACATTTGGGAGGTCTGAAACCCTGGCCAGGTACCCTCAAGGCCTCTAGGTGTCCCCACAACCCTAGTAGACTTTTGTAAACAGTTATCAATTTCCTAGACAGTGTGCCATGCACTGCACCAGGTTTGAGGGAGACCCAAAGATGGACAAAACCCCCCAAACACCATAAGCAGATGTTCCTTCAGACGTGACCTTGATGTGGAGGGTGTGTTTGTATCTTCAGGGTGGAGGAGGGTGGGTGGCAGGGGCTAGAGCTGGAGAGACGAGGTCCGATGTGATCCTAAAAACCCATGATTGTACAGTAAGAAGGTGATTCAGTGCAAATCTTATGAAAATACCAACAGCATACTTGACAGAAATAGAGAAAACAATCCTACAATTCATATGGGACCATAAGAGACCCAAGGGAGCAAAAGCAGTTTTGGGCAACAAGAGCAAAGCAGGAAGTGTAACAATATCTGACTTCAAACTATACTACAAAGTAATAGTGATAAAAACTGCATGGTACTAGAACAAAAACAGTTATGTGCATGAAAGCAATAGAATTGCTTTGGATTTGGAAACTTTTCCAGGCACATTCAGTTCTCTGATCTAAAACAAATGGGCCAGAAGTGTGCGTTGGAGGATAGATGGCTCATTTAACACATAATGTTGGGAAAACTGTTATCTGTGTGCAGAAGATTGAAACTGGACCCTTGACTGTCACCATATATAATTAAAATCAAAATGGATTGAAGATCTAAACATTAAAAAAGAAACATTGAATCTACTGGAAGATAAAATAGGTAAAACACTTGAAGACAGGTAAACAGAACTTCAGTTGCACAAAAAAATAGCAAGAATTAAGAGGTGGGATCGTATCAGACTCAAAAGCGTCTACACAACAAAAGAATCAATTGAGAGTTAAGAGAAAAACATGGAGTGAGAAAAAAATTTGCAAGCCAGGTGTGGTGGTACATGCCTCAAGAGGCTGAGGCAGGAGGACTGCTGCAAGTTTGAGGGCAGCCTAGCCTACAAAGTGAATTCAATGCCAGACTGAACTGCATAGGGAGACCCTGTCTCAAAAAAAAACAAAACACAAAAATGATGATTGAACTTTTCTGTGTAGAACTGTGCTACAGCCTGTGCTGTAAGACCTGGGATTGCTTGTTTATGTCTAATGCAGCAGGCAGAGGGCCAGAAAAACTGTCTAACCAGGAGGCAGGGCTGGTTTAGAAAGAGATGGAAGGAGGGCAAGGTGGGAGCGGGGAGGGATGACTGACTTTAAGTTTCCTTCTGTGTTCCGGGTGGCCAGGGGGAGCTGCTAATTGTGGGGTATCCCAGTAAGGAGGTCTGGGCTTTTTAAAGTGTACATTCCTCCCAATCCCCCTGGAGGAATCCCCAAGGAAGATCTTTCTTAAACTATTTTGCACACGAAGCATCCTCTGTGCCTCTCACTGCTATGGGGGTCTTTGGGCCCCAGCTTTCCTCAGCCACTGTCTGTGCTGCCCCTTGTGTAGCGGGCTGGTGATGCCACCAAATGGAGGCACAAGGTGACGCTGGGCTACCCCAGGCCACCTGTACCTGTCCCCACCACACACCATGGATTGAGTTTCTCTGCCTGAGGTCATTTGTAGGCTCCAAATACTTCTTGCACTGTACTCTAGTTAATATTCTTCTTGAAATCTGTTATAAAGTTTTGTATTCAACCCAATGGGACACTACAATCTCTTTGCTGAATGCAAGCTTTTTAAAGCATCATGTTAGCTGTTGAAATCAGTGCTTGGTGTGTTAATGAGGCGCACGGGCTCCTCACAGCTGCACAAATGCATGCTTATTGCTCTTCCTAGGCTCTAAAATCCTCCACCTCATTTTTCCAAAAGTGATGAGTGTGTGTGAATTAATACCAGTTAAAACAGGTAATCCCCGGGACACCCTCAGAGTCCACTTCTCACTTCTCAAGGTCCAGGTGGCAGCTGGTATGTATGCGGCCACGTGAGTGAACAAAATCAGCAAAACCAGGACCCACACTGAGCGTGGCAGACACCACCACGACTTCAGCCCTCAGGGAGCACCGCCTCTCTCCCTGCCTGCCTGTCTCTGGAGGATTCTCACCCAGGGCCTTTCTCCTCTCTCCCCAGTATTGTACCTGGAAGGCTCAGTGCTTGTGTTTGAGGACATCTTCAAACTGATCGCATTCTACTGTGTCAGTAGGTGAGTAGCCCAGCCCTGCAGGAGGCTTGCAGAGGGTCTTCCCTTCCCTGCGTTAAAGGACAAGCAGTACAGTGCCCACCTGCTGCCACAGACATCCAGGGCAAGCGTGGGTGCATACGGGGTAAGGTGGGGGGCTCAAAAAGGAATCCTCGAGGGAAGGGTGCCCTGATAATACCAAGCAGAAGTGTTAATTCTGACACTTGCATGGACTGGCTGGTAAGAGCCCCTCCCTCACCAACACTTGCCCTTCTGGCCTGATGGCCGGCTCCCATCTCTCTGTCACCACACCAAGCACAGCTTGGCATAGTAGGTGAGCCTGACCCAGTCCCGTGGCAGGGGTTATAGAAGGAACCTCTTGTAGGGGCATCAGCAGAAAAGGCTAGTGCCCCTTCTAAGGTGGGAACTTGTGATTATTAAGCAGCTTCTGGGTGGAGCAGGCATCTGGTAACCACACCAGACTGTTCCGTTCATTCAGACTGGTTTCAGATCAACAAGAATTTAAAAATATCTTTTGGTGCCATAAGTCAAAAACCCTTGTCAAGAGCAGAGGTTGAAAACGATGCACCAGGGTCCGTGATTCCAAGCCACCTCTGCTGAAGCCCAAGCTCAGCCTGCAACCCGCACTCCCACCCCTCAGGACCCCTGGCCCGATGGCCAGGTATGAGTACTCAGGATGGAAGTTGAGACTAACAGCTTCTGCCCCTGTGCCCCTTGGCTGTCTGTGCCAAGATGAGCCTGAGGGGCCAGGTGCCCACCCTCGGGAGCAGAGCTGCAGAAGAGGCTGGGCAGTAGGATGCTGAGGAAAGATGGTGCTGGCAGGGGTACCATGACGAGCTCCCACTGACCGGGCATCAGGCTGTGAGCTGCACACTGCCTCTGTGTTCTTCCCACCCCCTGTCCCGGTCATGCCAGGCTAAGAATCCCACCCCCAGCATTGTGTGGAAGACCTCAGCAGAGCAGCTGGAATGACCAGGAATGACCCAGAAATGACCAGGCTGAGCTACATGTGAACCCAGTGTTCTGACTCCTGAGCCCCAGTTGCTCCTGCACACAGAGCAAACTGTACTTAGACCATGGCCAGTGGGGTGCATGGTGCCCCCAACAGCCTCTGCCCTCATATGTGGAATTTTAGCCAGGGCAGACTTCGTGGGAAAGATCTGGCATGGGAAACTGCAGCAGCCTCAGGACATAAGAGCCGCAAGATGACTGGAAGGCCTCAGTGTCTGCGCCTGGAGCTGCAGGGGCTTCCTTTCACAGGTGCTGGGAACCGTGCTGCCGCCCCTGGTCAGATGGCCCACAGCAGAGCAGTGTGGCCACAGCAGCAGTGGCACTGAAAGAAGGGAGAGCAGGGGCCACTTAGGGGCCACTGTGGCCTCCAGGCCCTACGTGCCAGGCTAGAAGTTCGGGCAGTCACAGCAAACTGGGGAATGGGGTTGGGGGGACTGCGAGGTGTTGGGGCTTTTAACCTGGGTGACAGGAGGATGACTGTACCTGACTGCCAGCCACTCTGCTCTGCCCCTCACTGGATTCAGTACAAGTCTGGACAAGGGGACTGCTCAAAGTGAGTGTCACTGCCCAAAATGAGGAAGGAGGGAGGTGCCCTGGGGCCTGCCCTCCCTAGGAGACGCCCAGCGTCAGGACTGAGCCACCATCCTCCTAGCCTGGAGAAGGGTGCTGCTCGCTGATCGGCTTCACTTTGGAAGGACGCTCTGAACCCTGTGCCTGGGAGCGTCTGTTTATAGCTGGTTGCTCAGAAGTGCTGATGGGCTGAGACTTGGAACTGGCATAGTGGTGTGGCCCTGTGGGACAGAGCTCCAGGTAATTAGCATCAGAATGGAATCAAATTGGCAGGTGGCCAGTTGGTATCTGGAGAACTGGAGGAATGACTTTTAGTATTGGAAACACCTTCCTCCCTAGGGATCATAAATTCAGTTTAATGGATCACGACTGGCTTTTTTTTAAAATGAAAATGTAAATTGTGCTAGATCATAGAGTGTGTCTCATGGACTTGGAATAAGATTGTGTTGTTAAACTTTTAGGTGTGTGTGTGTGTGTGTGTGTGTGTGTGTACATGCTGCTCCATTCCCGGATCTGACCCTTGGGCTTGGATGTGGAAATCTACTTCTAGCCACTACCCCAGGGAATGCTGATCTGTGTAGTCTGCAGAGTATGGACAGGTGTTGGGGAAGCAATGGGGTGCCTTTTGGTGTTTGGTTTTCAGTGTATGTTCCAGTGGCTACCTAGCATCCCAGCACCCTCTCTAAAAGACCTTCCCGGCTCTTCCCAAGATCCACAGGCTTATCAAATAGGCCAGACATTTTTATCCCAGTCTCAGGTGCCTGTCTTCTCTATCTTCACAGCCTTCTAAGATTTACTTAGGCAGAGCGAGTTGCCACTGAACCCCAACTTTATCACTGAGCTGGGGGTACAAGTAAGACCCCGAGGTGGGATTGGAGGAGTGGGGTGTAAATGGTCGTTGTTCTCTTAGAATCAGGAAAAGCAAGCAGCTCTGTCAGCTTGGGTTGTTTTTTACTGGCATGTATTGGTACAAGCTTAGGGGAGGGCGTCAGTTTGCAAATACCGTCATTTCTTAACATCTATATCCCAGTGGCTCCACACACTCACAGGTTAGAATCTACCCAACAAAATCCTAAGCAAATTGATGTGATAAGCTTCTTCTTTGCAGCATTGTTTAGTATAGTGGCAATTTGGAAATAATTTTTTTTTCTAAAATTGAACCAAGTCCAGGGGTTAACAGCATAACTCTGGGAACAGTCGGTTGCATTCAAGTTATGCATCATCACCTACAAGCTGTGGGATGGAGGAAGCCATGAAGTCTCTCTGTGCCTCAGTTCTCTCAGCTCTGAAATGTGTTTAGGGAAATTACCTGTACCATGGAACTGCTGAGAACATTTAAGAAGCTGACCTATACCAATCCCTGAGTAAATTCTGTAAGTGCTAGCATGAAAGAAAGGAAAGAGAGAGAGAGAGAGAGAGAGAGAGAGAGAGAGAGAGAGAGAAGGAGGGAAGGGAAGGGAAGGGAAGGGAAGGGAAGGGAAGGGAAGGGAAGGGAAGAGAAAGGCTTAATATCCATCAGAAGAAGAAAAATAAGTTTAAGCCCAGCCTGGGCAAGTTAGTGACATAACAAGACCCTGTTTCAAAATAAAAATAATAATAGCTCAGTGTGAAAGCTTGGGTTCAATCCCCAGTACCACAAGAGAAAGAAAGACAGGGACAGAGACAAAAATGACAGTTGCCATTTGGAATACTTTGCTGCATAGAAAGGAAAGAGGCCAGTTTGCACTCACAGGCTTGTGAAATGTTCTCTGGCCACAGCTCAACCGTCATGTGAAGAAAGCAGGCTGCAGAGAAATGGATGTAACAAAGCACTGTCTTTGCTTTCATAAGTGGTGTGTGTGCACATATGTCCAGGGAAGAGAAGGGCCAGGGAGGCCACTTGCCCTGCCTGATAGGACAGTGGGACTCCAAAAGGGTGGTGACCTGCATGTTTTATTTTAAACATTTCAGTATTAACTCTGTTACAGTGAGTACATATTTCTTTTCTAATTTAAAAATTCTAGCCAAGCGTGGTGGCACATGCGTATAATCCTAGGCAACAGGATTGCCATGAGTTTAAGACCAGCCTGGGCTACACAGCAAGACCCTGTCTCAAAAACAAAAACAAACAAACAAACAAAAATAGTAGGACTGAGACGTATGTAACTCAGTGGTAGAGCACTTGCCTAGCTTGTATTAGGCCCTGGATCCCATCCCCAACACCACACACAACACTAATGTCTTCAAAAAATCTATCACTTTAAACAATGGAGACAGTGGTAGTGCCAACATCAGAGGGTCATCATAGGGTCAGGTTAGGTGCAGTAGCATAGGTAAAGCTCTTAGTACTTGATTGATAAAATTCAGTACATGGTAGTTCCATTTCTCTTTTTTAAAAAAATAGCATTTATGACCCTGGTTTCCTGATTAAAGCTCTTGTCTTGGCTGGATGGTCTTGAGCAAGTCTCTTTGCTTCTCTGAGCCTCTGTGTCACCCAGTGTGGAAAAGGTATTAAAGTCTTCCTGCGGGGTTGCTGTGATGTACTAACACCATCATCTGACAGAAGGCCTACCCTGCAGTAGATGTCAACAGACACTCACATCTCATACGTGCTGTTCTTGGCGTGGAAAGTGGTGGCCCCTGGATCGAGTGTCAGACTGGAGCTGCGTGGAGAAGCAGAGATGGTTAAAACCTTTGCACACCAGGCCAAGAGAAAGAAGTCCATGGGGTGGGATGAATCTAAGCAGATGTGGGTAGAGGGGATGAGGTGGCTGTTCCTGCTCAGAGATGAGCAAGGCACATCCGCTGTGGGACAGCTAGTGAACTGGGGTGGCAGTGGGGAGACCCACCAAGCTGGGGAAGGATCTGGGGGAGTATACTGAAGAGGTACAGCAGGGACCAGACTGAAGGGCCTTGGGTGCTGGGCTGCGAGGCTGGATGTGATCTGCAGCTGCCTCAAGTTCCTCAAGGACTGAGGGATGGGGTGTCAACAGATTGTGTTGGCGGCAGGGGCCGGCAGCAGATGAGATGAGTGACCTCTGCTGGCTATTGTAATAGTCACTTTGCTGGTGACTGGAACCCATAGGAAACCCCGCCCACAGGCCAGACAGCCACATCGATAAACTGAGGCAGCTCAGGGGTGAATTTTGTCACCCTTCCAAATAAGAGATGAGGTGGTGGTAGAAGACCTGGTCCTGCGATGGCCACGGAGCTCTGAAAGCCTGCCCAAAATGGGGCCCCAGGTGGCCTCGGGTTCACAGGAGAACCACACAGGTAACCCAAAGGTCAGCTGGCAACCTGACTTGTTTCATAGTAGAGGAGCCAAGGCCACGGCCAGGTCTTCACAGAAGGGCCCAGAACCTTGTGCAGCCCCACCTCATCCTGCTCTTCGTCCCTCGTGAAAGTGCAGTCCTCAGGCAGGTGCACGGGCAGTCTCTGCTTTCGTTCCCGAGTCTTGATGGGTTCATTTAGCAAACACTCTGGGTCTCCGTGGTGTGAACTGCACACATGGCTGGTGCTGGGGAACAATGCCCTGCCCTGCCAAGGGCTCACAGGGCACCCAGCCTGGGCGACAGGGAGAGGAAGAGTGAAAGGTTGCGGGGTGATGGCCCCAGGATGGATGGGATTTTAGTCCTTGGAATCAAGGTGTGGGCAAGGTAGACAGGGCATGAACCAGCGAGGTAGAACAGGTCACCACAGCAGCTGCCACCTATCGAGGTGGCTGTCGTGGTCCTCTCCATTCTCATTGATTCCCATTTTCATTGAGGTGAAAATATTGCTCAGAGGGCAGCGTGGGTGGTTAGCAGGCTTTGAATGCCTGCACAAGACAGAATTGGGACTGCCTTCCCCTGCTACCCCCATGAGCAGGCTGGGCTGGAAGGCAGGAGGCCTGGGGCACTCTGCACTCTTCCAAAGAAATACAAACAGAGCTCAGATGTTGTGGGCTCTCCTCACACATGGGCCGCAATGCAGGCTGTTCTTGTGGCTGGGACATGCTGCTTTCCTTCTCTGGACCTAAGTTTCCCCATCTGTCTGAACTGCTTCTGAGGATCTTTGGATGGAGCCCTGAACAGGTCCCCTTTCAGACCCCAGGAGACAGCTGGAGCCAGAGGCTGTGCGCTCGCCAGGGGTGCCAGGAGCAGCAAGGTCAGAGGGCAGGAAGCGTGGGTCACTCGCCTCACCCTAAATAGCACCTGTCCCAGCAGGCCAGGAAAGCAGACAGAATCGAGACCCTGCCCCACTCCCGGAGGCCTCCCAGCACTCTGTCCCTGATCTGCATGGAACTCTCTCAGCCTCAGCCCTGGCCTTGGCTCCAGGGACATTTCCAGAGTTGAGCAGACCCCAAAGCCTCGGGACACAGGGTTCTTCCTTACCAGCTGCAGGTTTGGGTACAGAGGCGGTGCACCTCAGCCCCCTCCCCAGGCCTGACCTGTGCCCCTTGTGTCTTCACAGAGACTTACTGCCCTTCACGCTGCGGCTGCCCCAGGCCATCCTTGAGGCCAGCAGCTTCACAGACCTCGAGACCATCTCCAACCTGGGCCTGGGTAAGTCCTCTCTATGGGAGCAGATGGGACTAAGGGCAGAGGGAGGCCCCTTGTGCTGAGACCAAGCTGGACCCTCAGTCCCCGCAGCTATGGGAGCACACGCTCTCAGCCCAGGCTGCTGAACGCCATTGCAGGGAGATCTGTTGCTTCCGGCCAGCTGCCCAGGAGGGCCTGATGCACGGCCTGTTTGTCACACAGGGTGGTGGCCCACTTGGGACCATAGAGGCTGAATATATTAGGCTCTAGGCAACGATGGGCCAAGAACAGAGCCCTTTCAAGTGGTGGCAGAGTCCTCCCAGTCTGTCACAGCCCCGGTCTCCAGCCCTGTCCACATCAGAAGGAACAGCAGCGTGGATGTGATGATGATCTGGAGCTGGAGCCGGCCCCTCACCCCCTTGGCCTGCCCCTGCCCACCAACTGGCCCTAAGCTCACCGCCCCTTTCACCTTGGAGCTTTGAGGAACTCGGAGGGAAGATGAAAAGGAGCAGGAAGAGGGACTGGCCACTTGTGATCTAGAGCCTTCCAAAGAAATACAAGCAGAGCTCAGATGTTTTGGGCTCTCCTCACACATGGGCCACAATGCAGGCTGTAAAGAGAGGGAATTGGCCAGTGCTGAGCTAGACTAGGGCCTCACTATGCTGCCCCCGGGAAAACCAAGATCTCCAAGCCCATAGCTGCTGAGGAACTCATTAGTCACCTGTATGCTGGGGACAGAAAGTTTACTACAAGTGATCAAGGGCAGCCACTTTGGCAGCCTCTTCAGTGCCTAGGCAGAGGCTCAGAACCTCAGTACCCCAGCCAGGTCATGTTTATGAACAAAGCAGGTCATCCCTAAATCTTTAAGACACTTTGACACTTGTGGCTGACACATGCCTACACCACCACAGGGAGCAGAAAAGGTGATGTCCGAGGGGCAGAGCCAGGACACGGGAAGTCAGGGGCAGATGTGGGGCTAGGGACAACTTCCTAGCTCCTAGGCCAGGCTGCTGTCTCCAATCACAGCTTAGTGGGACTTCTGAACAGCACTGCAAGAGATGCCAAAGACAGTTGGTGGTTAGGGGCCAGGAAATAGCAGGGTTCAGATCCTTGGAGTTGACATCCAGTGAGCATCAAACTATTTCCTAACCTCTCTAGCTGTGTTGACTCATCCCAGCCTTAACCCTGTAGAGTAGGGGCTGTCGATATAATCCACACCGTCAGGCAGACAAACGGCTGCAACATGTCCAGTGGCAGAGCTGGGGTTTGAACCCTGACTGTTTAGCTTCAGCAGCTGCCGCATCTCACACTGAAAGCTTTATCCAGATTCTGCTAGGCTAATGTACGAAGTTTATAAACCTCATTTGACATTGAAAATAAGCACTGAAGTATAAGGCTTCCCTCGTCCCCCGCAACCCTGAACCTGGTTGCAGTCCAGAGTTTATAAATCGTAATCTTAGGGAAAAGTTATTAGAAGTCTCACGAGTAAATTCCAATCTACCACTTCCAATGCAGTCCATGGTGAGAAGAAAGATGAACGTATCTGCAGTTATGGGGAACCAACGAAAGCCAACTAGGACAAAGGCCATGACCCACGGCCAATCCCAGTTTTAATAGTTCATGAAGAGGGGGTGGCTCGGGGTAGAGTGAGTGTAAGAATGGCAAAAACTATGGGAATTCTGCCAGCTGGGCTAGGTAGGAGGGGCGAAGGCACCTCTGCAATGTGCAGAGAGGTATGCGGAAAGAATACGGATTCCTGTTAACAGGCAGCCTCTAATTTTGGAGGAACCTGCATAACACAGTTTGAGGAAGTATCTTGTGTTTTGGGTCAGCTGCCTGAGCTCTGATGTTGGCCTGATCTGCCCTGGATGCTCACTGCTTCTTTCTCGAAGCTGCATCCCAGCGGACAGCCGACAGCATGGCTCAACAGCGTGGCTCCCTCGGCCTAGGAGGGAGCTGTCGGCCGGGGCATCTCAGACCAGTCACTTTGCTTTGCATTGCTTCCCCCGCATGGAAGAGGCAGAGCATTTCCCTAGCCAGCTCTGTGAGTATCAGTCCATCGGAGTAGAGCAACGGTGAACCAAAGTGGAGCCTAATTGTCTCCTCTCAGGGGCGCCGTCTCGGTGGTCCTCCACACTGGAGTTCATACACCAACCCTCCCCACACTGATATTTTAATTGTTGGACTTTTACCCTCCTGGCAGCTTAGAGGTAGGACAGGTGGCAACTTCCTGGGGTCTCAAATGACATGGCTGATGCTTTTTGACCCCTGCAAAGCACTGGCTTGTATAATAACCCTTGCATAATCTAAAGACAGAATATACATTTTTAAGATAGCAATGCAAGTTTTAGCCAAGCCACAACCTTGTCCCAAGTGCCCCAGATAGGAAGGAACAAAGCTGGGGTTTGCACTGAGGGCACCTGCCTCTGCTCACTGATTCTCCATTGCTCTGTGTGAGACTTCATGACCTTCTCTGTTGTTTTTGCAATAATGGCTACTTTGGAGGCCAAGTTGGTAGGACAGCAGAGATGTGAGGCCTCCATCAGTGTTGGCCGCTGCTTCCCATATGCCACGTGGGGTCCAGGCAAGTGTCCCTGGCAGTCCCTGCCCAGGCTCCCTGCAGCTTTCTTTCACTGGAGAAGCCTGATTACTCCATGACCTAGGAGCACAGTGGGCCTGAAACAAGCTGCTCCTCCTGGGGGACCTTCTTTCCTGCCTGGAATGGCAGAATTGCACCCTGGCTGGGCTCGACCTCAGGTACAGCGTGGTTGTGGAGAGGGGCTAGGTCACCTGGGAAGCCAAGGGCAATTCAGACTCACCTGTGGACACACACTCCCTCGAGAAGCGAACTTATGTGAAATCTGAGTATAGGGCAGCTTAGGAGCTGGAGGGTTCTGTTCAGACTTAGTGTCCTCAAGTTCTCAGGACATAAAGTCAGGGTCACCAGATTGATTTTGTCCCCCGCACCCCAGGAAAGGTTGAATTTCCAGTCCATCCCCCTATGGATGGAGACCGGGGACAAGGAAGCACATCCTCTCAGAGGCCAGAGGCCTGACCTCCCCCGGCCGGTGCAGGAGTGGACCTCACAGTCTTCACCTGCAAAAGTAGCAATAAATATGAAAACGGTGGCATCTGCCAGAGCCCTAGGCATCACACCCACTGTGCCCAGCCCCTCATGCATTTTACTAGGCAAAGGTCTCTCCTGGCAGAGGGTCCAAACCCACTCAAACTGCCCGGATGAAAAGAAGGACTCTGGGAAATGCAGGTGAAAGGTCTCCTGGGTTTGGGGGCAGCAGCCAGCTGCTGCATGCACACGCCAGCCCCCCACCTCCTCTCACGCCTGCTCCCTGACTCCAGCCAGCCCCACCTGGCCCCTGTGGCCCACACAGGTTCACCGGGGGCATTTGGTGAGCACTTGCTAGCCTTGAGCTGAGAAATGGAGAAGGGTCCTCATCAGATGCTCCTCTGGCATTGTCAGTATTTCCGGGAAAACCAAAAGGACACTAAGAGGCAAATTCACAGTTTAGGTGTACACAGACACTATTTCATTTCTCTTCCCCAAACCCATTTCCATGTGAGGCCTTGGAAACTCACAGAATCTAAAGATCTTACTCAGCCAGAAGCAGAAACAAGGCTCTGACACCTCATTTCAGCGAGGATGAACCTGGGAAGTGTGCCTCTCGGAGAAAGAAGCCAGACCACCAGGCACATGTCTGGCTTCGTCTGGGTAACAGGTTCAGAACAACAAATCCAGAGACAGAGGCACGTTGATGAGTCCCAGGGGCCCTGGGCATAGGGTTCCCTGCTGATGAATAGGATCCCTCGGGGGTGATTAAAATGCTGTAAAATTGATTGTCATGACAGTTGCAGAACTCTGTGAATATACTAAAAGCCGCTGGTGTGTTTTCTTAATGGATGAATTATGTGAATGATATTTCAGTGCAGTCGTTAGGCAAGAAAGCAATCAGTAAGGAATGGCTTTCTGCATTAGGACATAAAAGAAGATGCACTCACATTTGGAGCTTTCTGAGGTTGGACTCAGTGCCCTTTGTACTCCCTGCCACCTGACCCTCAGCCACCTCTGCTCGCTCCTCCTTGTTCCTCGGCTTTCCCCTCCCCCTCCCGTCCAGGGGAGGACAGCATGGTGGCCATGTCCTGCAGAAGCCTGGATTTGGAGTTGGGAGAGGGAGGACAGAGAGCCCTACCCTCTGCATCCTCCCCTGCGCGTGCTTCTGTGTGTGTGTGTGTGTTTTTTTTTATCATTTGTTTGCTTTTATAAAAGCCCAGTAGATTTGGTATGTTTATTTGTTTCTAACTGACAAGATCAGAAAAGGAGGAGGATGAAAACCACGCATGACCCCTCAACTGCTGCAGAAATGCAGTTTTTCTCTTCACTTTTGGTTTTGTTTTGCTGGAAAATGCTTGTGGCTTTCAGTTTTTTTTTCCCCTCACACCCAGAGTCAAGGAGTGTTTAGTTAAGGGATGTACTGGATTTGCATCCCCCCTGGAAATCTTGCAGTTATAATAAGTTTTTGAGGCATATGTGTTTCTTATCCTTAGTGCCAACAACTTTATTTCCCTGGCACCCTACTCATATTTTTTTTGGAGGGGAATGAACCCTGCTGTCTAGACACGAATAGTATGGCTGAAACAGAGCTGTTCTTTGGCAGTGGGACACCGTGTGATGCCTCGGAATGTCTGTTCCTGAGCCGGTGTAAGCAAGTCCAAATCTGGACTTGGACAAGCCAGCATCCCACAGGGCAGGCTATATAAGGTGTAATCTTGAACTTCAGGAATTTCACATTCCTTGGGGCCACAGAGCTAACGTAGGGAGTATTCAGCACTAATCTTTCATGCAAATGGAACTTAGAGAATAAGGGTTATTGGCAGTGGGTCCTCAAACCCATCTGCAGTACATATACGTGTAATAGTTTAAAAACATGTTGGAAAAAAGGCATATGTTCTCTAGCTGTTCCATGTCTGCATGTGGCTTGCTTTTTCCTTTACATCATACAATGAGAATTCCTCTAGTTATTAAAGATTCACTGAAATGTGAATTTGAATGACTAACAGTCCATCTTTGGGATGGCCCAGAAATATGCATTCCCTGTAGTAACTGGACTTTCGAGCTGTTGTCGTGGCATCTGAAGTGCTTTGCTGTCCCCATTCTGCTGCTGCTTGCCCAGGGATGCCAAGGGTAAAAATTTAATTTGCTCTCAGGCAAACAGCCAGTGCCTGGCCTAGCCAGGCCCTCCGAGTGTCCTAGGAGTAGACACCTACTCCTGGTGGAAAATGTGCTGTTCGGACTGGCCCTGCTGTCTAGCGAGATGTGTCCCCTGTAGACACAAGGCAGGGCCAGAAAAGTGACTGCTCCATTCGGAGGGCAGCACAGAGGCAGCAGGGGAACATGCCACCCTCCTCCGCCTCCTCTTCTTCCTCATTCTCTTCCTTTCCATCTCCTCTCCCTCCTCCTTCTCCTCCTGTTTCTTTGGTGTGTGTGGTACTGAGGCATCGAGGATTAAACACAGAACCTCCACACTGAGCAATTTCCCTGCCCATTTTTTATTCTGATACAGGATCTCGTGCAGGGGTCAAACTCTCCACCTCCTGCCCCGGCCTCCTGCTGCCACACCCAGCTAGGACAGGACCTTCTTACGGGAACCTTAGCAGCTGAGACAAGTCTTGGCATGGTGCCACTAGGCACTGGAACGCACAGCTTTGCCAACCACTAGGATTGCATGGCACAGCGTTCCGCTTCTCTGGCCTTGGTCTCTGCAGACTGCAGAGAAAGTTACCCACTTCCTTTTTCTTTTTTTTTTTGTGTGTACTGCCAGTGTGTTCCCCAGCAAGGCCCCAGACCCATGTTGCAGCACCTCAGCCCCCAGCTTCCCCTCCCCTCAGAGCAGCACTGACCTGGAGGACTGTCCCCTGCCACCTGGCCTATCTTGAGGAGCGGCGCAGCATCCTGGGCACTGAGCACATTTCCCTGAAGCTCAGGGTCTGCTCCGCTCCTGCTGAAATCCAAGTGAGTGGTGGAAAAGGTGCTGTGTGGCCTGGCCCTGCTGTCTTGGAGCGGCTGTCCACATGCAGGGCATTCGCTTATGGAGCTCCTTAGCCCTCCTTTGGCTTGCTCTCACTGTCCTGGCTCCTCACCTCCCCAAGCACGGGCCATGCCCAGCTTGAAGTAGGAGCTAACCTGTGTCCCTTCTCCCAGAGCCCTGCCTCTCCTCTGGCTGAGCTAATCCACCCGGGCTGGTGGTGGACTCATCTGTACCGAGCACTGTCTTGGGATCTAGAGATCCACAGATGGAGGAGGCATTGGTGCTGTCTTCTGGAAGGACAGAGCCTGGTAAAGAGAGCCAGACAACAGCAGAACATTGCTCTCCCAATGCTGGTCACTAGAGTCAGAGTGTACACCAGAGCTGGGGGACACGGAAGAACAACGGTGAGACCTGGATGTGTCATTAAGCCTGTACTAAACAGGTAACATGTGTGAAAGATGAGTAAGCCATTGCAGGTGAAGAAAGTGGGAAAAATTCCAAGCAGGGGAACAGCTTTAGCCAGGATGTAAAGGCAGAGCAGTGGAGGAAGTGGAGAGCAACAGACAGAGTGAGTGGGCTGAAGAGTCAGTAGATGATTCCAGAAAAAGATTTTCACAGGCCAGAGCCCACAGCCCTTGATGATCTAGGCAAAATCTCTGCCAGGGCCGGGTGAATGGTGAATCTACTCTCCTTCCCGTTAAGGGGTGCACATAGCTGGATGAGTCACTGCTAACTCTCAGTCCTGGGATTACACCCCACTTACCTTCTTTGGGTTTGTGACCCTCTGACCATGAGGGGGGCCAAGGCCCACATCCTTGCGAGTGTCCCTATCTCAGAGCCAGCACAGGCTCTGCAATCCTCCCCCCATCCTGTGAAGCCTCCTTTGTTTCAACATCAAGAGCCTGTTGTGTTTTTACCACATCCCCACTCTGGGTCAAGCCATCATCATCACTGATGCCCGGAGAGCACCCCAGATGGGAAGTGTTGCAAGTTCCTGCAAAGGAAGGCCACACAACACAGCGGTTGAACACGGGAACCCTAGGACAAGTGTGACCCCACTCAGATTCCAACCCCCTCACTTACTAGCAATGTGATCTCAAGTGAAGGCTTTGGTATCTATCCCTGGGTCTCCTTTTCAACTGCAAAATGGGAGTGAAGCGTAGGATCTGGGAACAGTGAGGTGGGCCATGCAGAGCAGTGGTCCACAGGGTGCCACCCAGCCAAAACTTTTCAAATGCTCCTGATATTACTTGCTGACGAGTCCCTCCCAGCAGTCCTGGGTGGGAGGTTGGCCCCACCATTCAGGAGGAATTCTGCTCTTCCTGGTTAATTTCCTTCCCAGTATTAAACTTACAGTGAATAGGACCTGCTCAAGTGGCGTGTGAGTCAGCTGAAACTATTCCCAAGATGTCACATCCATGTGTCTTTTTTGGGAGGGCGGGGGGTCCTGAGCCTTTATGGTTACTTGATGGGATGCGGTACCCAGAGACCAAGAATTCCTGAACCCAACCTGCCTTGGTGGCTGCAGCCATGGACTGGGTCATGAGAAGTGGTCAGCAGATCTCAGTGCTGGACCCAAACATCCAGACCCGCCAGAATCAAGTTGGTTTGCAATAGTCAGGCACCGAGGTGACACTCAGTTCTGGTGCTGCTGGTCACAGACCATAGGTTTGTTTTTCCTGCAGGTAATGACTGCAGTGGACAAAACAGGTCAAAGCACCTTCTCTGATATAATTGTGTTCCCTCCTCTGAGCCCTCTGATGTGAGACCTCATTTTTGAGATGATTGAGGGCTAGAGGAGTAGAGCACCCTATCTTGTGCTCCCGGCTGGGCAGCTACAGGGGCTCTAGGCCTCCAGTCCCTCCTTCCCACCCCATGCCATTCCCACACACGACTCCTGCGGCTTGTTTGACTCGGGACAGCCCTTGTTGTCGCCCCAACCCTAGGTCACTGGCGCCCCCCGTGGTGGGCTGTCACATTTCCAGAGCAGCCCCACCTACCTGCTGAGGAGGAAGGTTTGGGGCTTCCCCTCCGAGACAGGCAGGAAGTCGTGGGAGAGGCTTAGCAGCCCAAGAGGGGAAAACAACTCTCCCCAGAGAAGCAAGGTCTGAGCAGCCTCCCAGGCTGCCTCCTGCACATGCCACCCACCCTGAGGACTGACGACCTCTCCCTCTCTGCTCCCCACAGGCTTCTGGGACTCCTCGCTGAACCCCCCAAGAGGAGGTGGCTGCCCACCAGAGCCTCCAAAAGACCCAGCTCCTGGGGGGCCCGTAGCCTCCAGCCTCAGGTCCACAGCCCGTTACGCAAACTGTTCCTGCGAAATTGAGCTGTCCATAGGAAACGACCGCCTGTGGTTTGTGAATCCTGTTTTCATCGAGGACTGTGGCAGCGCCCTGCCTGCTGACCTGTCGCCTCCTGGCAGCTGCCTCTCGTGCCCTGAGGCTGCCACCTCGGACGCTCCTACCTCACCCACCTCCAGGTGGGCCCCTCGCCGCCCACCGCCCCCGCCCCCAGTGCCCTCCCCCCGAACCCCTGTGCTCCCTGCTCCTGCTTGTCCTTTGCCCAGCACCCCCCCAGTATTTGCCCCCCACCTCCCATCCCATGCCCCAGGACCCCCAGACCACCCAAGCCAGCCACCCATGACAGCTTGCGAGAGGCTCCCACACCCCACTGCAGGACTGGGCACCTTCAGGGAACAAGAGATAAAACTGGGAACGGCCCCCACCCCCCCGCAACCAACCCCCACCCCGCCAATGCCCACGAAGAAGAGCCTTCCAGCCGTGCCTCCCAGGAGACGTGTCTCTGAGAGGCTGTCCCTGGAAGACCAGAGTATGGGGGTGGTGGCTGACAGGAACCAGCTGGGCCTTTCCAGGACGACCCAGCTCACCCTGCCTCCAGAAGGGACCTCGGAAAGCCCTAAAGACAATCCTCAGAGTACCACAGGACAAGCCCAGGAAGCAGAGACCAAAACCAGTGATCTGGGCAGCATGCCAGACCCTACCAGGAAGGCCAGACAACCCCCAATCCCACCCCCCAGGAAGAAACGGATCTCCAGGCAGTTGGCCTCTATCCTCCCAAGTTCCCTGGAGAGTGTCAAGTCCCCCACAAAGGAGGTGACCTCTGAGAAACCCACGCCCAGTGCGCCCAGAGAAGGCCAGGGCGCTACCCTGCAGTCTGGAACTTCACAGCTCCATGCCCAGGCTAACGCCTGTAGCCAGAGCTCTGCAGAGTTCAAGGGCTCCCTGGCTTCCCTTCCAGACAGCCTGGGAGTGCCCTCCTCAGCTGTGGACCAGGACTCCTACTCAACCAGCAGTGCAGAGGAGGAGCTGGATTTCAGCAGCCCCAGCGTGAAGAAGAAGCCATCCATGATCTTGGACAAAGCACGCCACCGGCTGAGCTTTGCCAGCTTTACCAACGTCTTCCACGCCTTCCTCTCCAACAACCGCAAGCTGTACAAGAAGGTGGTGGAGCTGGCGCAGGACAAGGGCTCGTACTTTGGCAGCCTGGTGCAGGACTATAAGGTGTACAGCCTGGAGATGATGGCGCGCCAGACCTCCAGCACGGAAATGCTGCAGGAGATCCGCACCATGATGACCCAGCTCAAGAGCTACTTGCTGCAGAGCACCGAACTCAAGGTCCTGGTGGACCCTGCCTTGCACACAGAGGAGGAGCTCGGTCAGTACCTGTTCGGGGCGAGGAGGGAAGGATGGGAGCGTAGACTCGGGATCCCCTATGCACGCCACAGTTGGTTACACACTCTCACCCCTTCTCAGTGTGTGCCCCTCTCTAGCTGCTGCACAGGCGGCTCCTCTGCCACACAGGAGCTGTTACCTACACCCCCCTCTCCCACCCTCCGCAGCACGCAGCCTGCTCAAGCCCATCCTTGTTGCACTCTGCTTCCCAATTCCTTCCTTCTCTTCCTTGATAAACCACTTGCACCCAGATCCTCTTCCAGGGAACTGACCCAAGCCAGCTCTCTACTCTGACCACCTCTCAATCAGCCCCCAACCTTCCCATCCTAGCCGGCCTCTAACCCAGTAACTAGCGAGCCTTTCTGAGTTTGACTCACAATGACATCTATATTGTACATTGCAATCAACTACACACCTATGTAAATGAATCAACCGGACAGGGTGATTCATACCTGTAATCCCAGTTACTCGGGAGGTTAAGTGAAAGGATCTCAAGTTCAAGGCCAGCCTGGGCAACTTAGTGAGAACCTGTCTCAAAATAAAAAATAAAATGGTATAGTGGTGTGCAGATCAGTGATAGAATGCCCCAGAGCTCAAACCCAGTCCCCCGCCCCAACACACACACACACACATCACTGCTATGTGGCTAAAGCACTTGTTAAAACGTGGAGCTGCTGATGGATTAAGTAGTTGGTAACAGTTCCTTGGCACCTTCTTGGGGTCCCCCAGCTCTCTCTTCCCCTGCCAGTAATTAAAGGTCAGTGCTGGGGACAGGAAGGGACATTTGGGACTCTGCAACATAGTCAATTCATTGTAAGTGTTCCTTCCAGAAAGAGCCATGAGTGCTCCCAGCTGGCCACTGGGAGCATAGTGTCTCCAGGCCACAGGACCGATGGGCACTGTAGGTGTGGGCTTGGGAGGTGACACTGAGGTCAGAGGCCAACAGCTGCCTCCCTGGCTGCCATGTGTACACAGGGCCTGACAAGTGGGGGGTTTCCAGGAGGGAAACTCGGGGCTAGCTCGGGCAAGGGTCACCCACAGCAGCCCAGGGATTTATTTCACAACTGGGGGCCAAGGGAGAGCAGCCTTGCTCCCACGGAGCTCTCACTGGGGGATGCTAAGTCCCATGGTGAGCAGACGGTTGACAGAGTTCTGGGCTGCCCAACTCTGCCAGACACAGTTTCATTCTGGGAAAACAGAGGAGAGTAAAACCTGCACAAGTCCCTCTTACCTCTGGGAAGGGTGACGGGCAGCCAGCAGGAGCCTGAGGAAAGGCATCTAGTGAAGTGACACAGTGCAGAGCGCGACGGGCAGTGAGGTCGGGAGACACCTGGGGAGGTGGGTCACTAGGACCTGCAGGCCACCCTGGGGACTTGGCTTTCCTGCTGCGACAGGGTCAAGCCAGCAGTGATGTCTCACAGGTGCCTGAGGTCACTCTGCCTGTGAAGATGAGTGAAACCTGCTCCGAAGCCACTGTCCCCAATCCGGTCGTACAGTGAAGGGTCAGCAAGGGCAGGGGGGGGGCAAGGAGCTGGGATTCCGGTCTGTCCTGAAGGTGGGGTGCAAGACTGGTGGACTGTGGATATGAGCTGAGAGTTGGGTCCCTAAGAGATGCAGCTGTTCCTTCCTGAGGTGGGCCTTGGGGGAAAGTCCTAGGCTCAGATTTGGATAAGTGTCCTTGGAGCTACTTACCAGACACTCCAGTGGGCACGTCGAGTAAGCTGCTGAGATCTGAGCCTGTGGTTCTGGGGTGTGATATAGGCCGCAGATAGACATCTGGGAACTGTCAGCACAAAAGGAGCCACGAGTCTGGTGAGATCAGCGCTGATCTGAGGACAGTGCAGACATGGAGGTTGCGGAAGGGCACGAGGCGCAGGGAGACTCAGAGGAAGCCGGAGGGGCTGAGCTGTACAGAGAGGCGGGCTGGGCTCCCCTGGTGGGAGAAAGCAGTGTGGACACAGGCATAGAGGTGAGAGGATCAGAGACTGCTCTCTCAAGGCCGCGGATCTGGCCTGGAGACCAGTGGGCCTCTGAATGTGCGTGAAGGGACAGAAGAGGGGACAGCGCGGGAGATGAGTCAGGGATGAGTGGTCCAGCCCTGGGCAAGACAAAGGAAGTTAGCACCAGCCAGACCACTGCCAAAACCAGCAGGAGTGATCTGAGCGCCCTGCGGTGGCCAGCTGGTTGGACAGGGACTCACCACAGGGCATCTGCAAAGGCCAACTCTGTCTCAGGTACCCAGATGCCAACAGGTACCAGACGTGGAGTCTGCCAGGCATGACGAGGCGTAGTGTCCCCAGAGCTGGCTCTGGGCTAAGTGTGGGGTAGGGAGGCTTCTAGGCAGAGAGAAGGGGACACCAAAGAAGGGCAGGGCTGCAGCTGCAGGCAGCAGGTGGGAACAAGACTGAGTGGCATCAGCAGGACGCACTAGCTGCGTTCCAGACCTGCACACCTCAGCCTTATGAGCAGCTGGGTCACTGCTATATCCGGGAAGCCGTGGCTCGGGGCTCGGTAACCTGGCCATGAGGACACAGAGGTAGCAGTAGAGCACGTTCAGACCACACAGTGGCATGTCCAAGAGCAGATGCTCTGCTGCTCTGTCCCCACCCAGGACCTGCCTGTGCCCAGGGGGATCTGGGGAACCTAAGTCACATAAGGCACTGACCTTCCCTTTGGCATTAGGGTAAACGGCACAAGGAGCCATTGAGACACAGTCCTGGCATGTGTCTGTGGCCACAGAGGGCAGTCTGGAGAAGTGGTGCCCCTAGGAAGCCAGGGCTCTCTGATGTGAGAGCCTGAGGACCAGCACAGCCCTCTCCTTATGCAGAGTGGAAAATAGGCCCTTCCATGGGAAGAAACGCAGTCAGGGTCACAGAGGAGCCCGGGGCAGCGGGAAAGAAAGTCCCTCCCCAGTCTGTGCTCTCTGTGTTCTCCTGATGGAGGGGATGAGGGAGATGGCAAGACGGGACCCAGGACAGCCAGGACTGACTGCCAAAGCCAGACAAGAGCAATCCCATGCAGGGAAAGCTTGTCTGGGTCTCTACTGAGGATCAGCCACAAGACTCAGCACAAGTCTCCCCAGGGACAGGGCAGCCCAGGCATCTTCCATAGGGCAACACTGGGACTGACCCTGCTGGGGGAGTAGCCGCATCCCTCCTGGAGATGTGATGGGCTAAAAACAACTTCCTGGAAGTGTTTTCCTACTGTCACCAGAAGCAGCTGATCATCACTGTGGTGTCAGGCAGATGCGACTCCAGGTCCTTGTTTGGCCTCCTGTCAGAGCCTAGGTATTTCCATTGGCAGGGGGACCATGTACCGTAAAAGACCCATTGCTGTGGGTGTAAGTTATCCCATTGTCCTGCTGCTTTCTGAAGCAACTCTGGAAGTGCTCTTTCATGAATGTCTTTATGAGACGTGGTCCAAAATAAGAGTAAGCGCTGCGGCCACATGCCATCCGACAGACGGGCAGGCTCGTGGACACATAACAGTCTGTCACCTACCAGATTCACCAGGACTGTGCAACTTCTAGCTCTTCCCCAAAGTCAAAATGACTGTGAAAGGGATACATTTTAAATTGATTCAGGACCTTGAGGCAGCCATGACAGTATAACCAAAGCCCTCATGAAGGAGGACTTCCAAAACTGCTTCAGAAGATGGCAAGAATAATAAGATAAGTGTGTTCAAAATGAGGGGGAGCACTTATGGGAATTCATGGCAATGTGTCTTTTATTGTAATAATGTTTTTAAAAATTTAAACATCTGTCATATTTTCAGTCACACCCTATAGAGTTATTGTGATCAGAGTTCACTGATGCTCCCTCCCCAAGTTGAGCAGGACTGCTGCTTGGATCAGAAGATATTTCAATGGCAAAGGGCAAGCAGAGGCAGGTGCAAAGGCCCTGGAGAAGGAACAAGCTGGCAGAGAGGAGGAGAGGCCTGAGCACAGGGAGCATGCAGAGCTCCAGTGAAAAAGGTTGCGGGCCAACCACAGCAAGCCTCACGGACCACAGGGAACACTTGGGCTTTGATTTGATTGTGCTGTATACTGCTTAGTTTTCCCTGGTACCAGGGAAGCTCAAGGAAGGTTTATTTGGCTCATGGTGGTAGAGATTTCTGTGCGTGGCAGGCTGGCTCCAAGACAGGACCATCGGGGCAAGGGACTGTCATATTCAAACATGCTGTGACAGAGGCAAGAGGCGCCTGGTCTAAGCTGGGCAAGAGACTGTGGGGCAGCCTGACCAGCCCAGGTCAGGGCAGTAGCCATGGAAGTGATGAGATCTGGGGTGTGGTATATTTTTGAGCTGAGTCAAATAGACAAGGGTCTTCAAAGAGAGGTCAAGAATAAATCCACACATCATTTACAGGGCATCCAGGCCCTCGGCATACAGCTGGCCAGGTTGTACACTGCAGAGCTCCAGAGTAACTAGTGTGCACTGCATTGGTGAGCAGCCCTGAGGCTCACCCTGTGCCAGGCCCTGTGAACAGCATAGCATGCAGTGTCCAGTTACTTGAGTCACTGGGGCTCCTGTGTCTGTTTGTCCCAAGTGTGGTTCTACTGGATTTAATCCCTGTGTCAGACATGCTGAGGCTGAGTGAGGCCTACAGGGACCAGGACAGGGGAGGGTGTGCTGCTGGGCAGCAGGGCCGCATGGCAGGACCCCTGCCACTGATGCCCTCATCTTGTGCTCTGCCCACCTGCAGAAGCCATCGTGGAGTCAGCCCTGTACAAGTGCGTCCTGAAGCCCCTGAAGGAAGCCATCGACTCTAGCCTGCACGAGATCCACAGCAAGGATGGCTCCCTGCAGCAGCTCAAGGTGAACCAGCAGGTGGTCCTGGCCACTACCACCACCGATCTGGGCGTGACCACCAGTGTGCCCGAGGTGCCCATCCTGGAGAAGATCTTGCAGAAGCTGGCCAGCATGCACAAGGCCTACTCCCCCGAGAAGAAGATCTCCATCCTGCTCAAGACCTGCAAGCTCATCTACGACTCCATGGCGCTCGGCAACCCAGGTAGGTGGGGCTCTCCCCCTGGGTGGCCAGCTGCCTTTGTTCCTGCTAAACCCTGGTCTGCACAGGGCGGTCTGCATCCAAATTTCTCCTTTTTTAATGAGAACAGTGGTCATAACAGGGTTGGGGCTTTCCCTTGTCCAGGATGACCTCATGGCCCCCTACATGTGTGGTGACCCGATTTCCAAATAAGGTCACGTTCTTCAGTACTGAAAGTTAGTCCTTGGGCGTGTGGGTTTGGGAGTGGATCCATTTCAGCCTGCTGTGCTGACCTCGAGTGGGTTCCGTGGTCTAGTCAGCTGTAGCCAGCTGGAACTGGCTGTTGAGAATTGGCCACATTTGTCTGTCAGGTGGCGACTGGCAGTGGCTTGTGCCGAGGCTCCTGGACCACAGCTCTTGGTCCTGTATCAGGGTCATGGGGGCTTGTGCCCAGGCCCATCGCTGGGGCCAGGAGATCAAGCGCAGTCTGCCAAGCCTGCTCGGTCCTGGCCTGAACTTTCAGGCTGTTGCTGGTACATGTCATTGTTTGTTCTGTCATAAGATGAGCCCTGATTTGGAGAGAGGAACCCTTGCTCATGCAAAGTTGCACTGCAAGGGGTATAGACATAGGGAGAGGAGTGCTAGGGACACCAGCATTCCTCCCAGTGGGTCAGAATAGGCATCACCACACCGTGATGCACACCCCACCTGTCTGCTGGATGCCCAGGCACAGTGGGCAACCTGAAGTAATGAAGAATGGGGAGATTCTCACCTCTAAGGCTGAGGACATAGCTCAGCAGGTATAAGCACCTGCATGGCAAGCACGAGGTTATGAGTTCAGTCCCCAGTACCAAAAAAAAACTCAAAAGATTCTCACCTCTATGGCAATACAGACTGGATTCAGAACCTCGGTTTGTATGACCTTGAAGGATTTCCTTAGCCCATTAAGACCAATGTCCTCATCTGTGGAAGCTGCTTTACAGAGAGTGGAAGCTAAGACCTCCATGGCCCAGAAGCTGTGCTCAGTCACTGAGAATATGGAAACAGCCTGTGTATAATGTTGGCTTCAACGCTTCGGCTTGCAGGTGCAGCTGTGGCTGCCTGAGGAACAGGGTTCTCTCCTCCCTTGGAGAAAGGCAAGCCCGTGGGCCATAGACCAACAGAGAGGGATGTCAGTTTTGGATGTGGCCCAAGATAGGCTCTCTCCTTCTAGAAGAGCTTCCCTGGGTACAGGCCCAGTGCCAGGTCAGAGTCACTTTTTTTTGTGCTAAACTAATTTGTGTCCCATGATGACAATGAATGTTATTTCCCAAAGGCAGTGCCACACTTAGAAATACTCATGGACTCTTTCTCATCATGTTGGAAATGTGCAGAAACAAAAGGCGATAGTAGACATGTGGGGTCACAAAGGCTTTCTCTTCACAGGGTGGAGGATAGATTTGGACATCAGGTGCCTTATGCAGCCTGCAAGCCAGTGAACAGGCCAAGAATGCAAGCACAACCAAGTACTCACCTTTAAAAAATACCCACAGAAATAAGGCAGGGTTAGCAGGCAGCCTGCAGAACCCAGAGCTCTCAAAGAGATGGGTGTGGGCAGCCCTAGGGTCTGGAGCCCTGGGCAACCTGGCCTGCCTGAGCAAAGCACTAGCAGGAACAAGCCAGGAGCCTTCTGAGACTGAGCGAGCAGTTCTGGTCTGCAGCAGGATGGGCAGAGGAACATCAGAGAAACTGGGTTGAGGCAGAAAGGAGACAGAGCCCTTCACTGGGGGCAGCCTCGCCCAGAGGTACATAGGCGAGCAGACCCACGTTTCCATCCCAGCTCCACCCCCTAGCTGCTGGGCAGTTCAGATGACCTAGTGCACAGTCTGCTTCGTCCCAGTTAAAGGACACAGTGTTCCCCACCTTTGGGCCTCTTGAAACCTAGAGGAGCCTGCAGTTGGCAGGTTGCCTGGCAGCCGCACTTCCTAATGACAGGTGTCCCCTTCCCTGTTTGGGTCTTTGAAGGAATCATTTCCCCCAAGTCCTGCAGAGCTGTAAGGGCTGTAGGCAGAGTCAGGGCCAAGGGTGCACCAGTGCCCTCACCATGCTCCCGTAGCTTGGCTAGGAAAGAACAGTTCCCTTCTCAGCAAGCTCTGTTTTCCCAGAAGCCTCTGGCTTCCTGGAATTCTTTTAAAACCCCAGTCATGTGGGTGAGGTTCCAACCATGTGACCTTTGCTATCCCTGGATCTGACTACTAAAAAGTTACCCAGAGCAGGAATGGGGGAGGGAGTGGCTAATTTTGAGAGGAGAGGAAGGTAAAGAAGGGCAGTCAGTGGAACCGGCAAGCTGGGGACAGCAAGTGGGGGACAGCAGATGGGGGACAGAGTGGAGAAGGGGAACTGTAATCTCTGCTGACTTAGAGATCATCCAGCCAGCAATTCTGAGCTGTGATTACGAGGCCAAGGTCAGGGCTCTGCGTGAAGGTCTCCCACTAGAAACCAATGGCTTCTCACCAAGGGACTGTGATGAGTGCCTTCCACCACTGGCTGGGCACTGGACTGGGAGTCCAGTGATGCTCGGTTTATTCTCAGCCGCTGGCAGATTGGAGACACACACATGCACACACACCCCAGAGCCTCAGCCACTTTGACGTGTGGGCCTGGGTTTGAACCTTAGCTTCCTTGCATGGCCCTGGACAACAGACCACAGGGCTCCCCTACCGTGCACATCACGCCCGCAGGACATCCCTGAGCTGCACGGGATATCGAGTCCTCCTGCCCCCGGCTCAGTGTCCCCATCCATAATGAAGCTGGGAACTCCTCTGGAGGCTCCGGTGAGGAGACCCCAGTGTGTGTCAGTGCTCAGGGGTCGGGGTACAGCAACCACCGCCTCACTCCACCTTCCCTGATGTGCACTGGCTCCCCAACTGGGTTTCACAGGGCTCTCGGGGCTACTAAAAAAACACCAGATGGCAGGGCCCAGCACCAGCCTTGCTGGACCTGTTCTACACACGGGCTCTGCATGGGGTTTTTGTCTGAAATAAATAGTTCTACTGCTATTTTTAAAAAGTCTTTCCCTTGGAAATAACTTCAAACTTCAAACACACCCAAGAATAGAAGCAGTGCGCTGACGTAGGCACACGTGCGTACTATTGTGAACTGTTACTCTTTCCCCGGCCACCCTCTCTGTCTCTCTCTGTGTAATTCTTTTCTGAATCGTATAAAGGACAGAGCGCTTACATACTCTGGGCTGTTTGTCCGTGGACACCTTCTTGAGTGTGTCATGGAATCTCCATAAGCACTAAGGCTGCACACCGGTGCACACCCACCCAGGAGCCGTCTGTGTCAGAGGTGTGCATTGCTTTTTATCTCAGCTATCAGATTGCCTCTCGGTTGAATAAGTTCCTCGCTCACACCTCCCCGCTCCAGGGAAGGATCCTGCCAAGGGCCAGGTATTCCATGTAGCAGGCGCGCCTTCTGCCTCCCTTCCTTTGGAATATATGCATAGTCTGTCTTTGTCACTTATGACATCGTTAGTTTTGAGATTGTCATGCAGACTTCCTTCCCCGCCCCCTGCTTTTTCCTTTACATGAAAGTTCCCCATTTTGTGTTTGTCAGATGTTTCTTCATGATTAGATTGAGGTTTCGCCTTCTCAGCCACATCCCCACTGACTCGTATTCTCTTCTGACTTTGACACGGGGTGGTTTTAGGACTAGGGCCCCAGGCCCTGGACCCAGAGCTGTGTCCTGTGCAGAGTTCCCTGTGGCTTTTGCCATCTAGAGCATGGTGATTCAAAATGAGGTCCAGAGACCAGCAATCCAGCACTGCAGGAGCACTGAGGAGCCCTTCAGGCCCCACGGGGAGGCAGAGTCTGTGTCCTCTACTAAGAGAACAGCCCCTCGCACCACCGTATGTCCACCTGCCCCGTGCTGCCTTTGGTCTTCCAGGAAAGACACCCCTGCCTGTCTCTCCTATGGCTATGATGGTGTCATTCTTGTGTGGCCCACTGAAAACAAGACTAAAATGGGGGGGGCTGGAGATATAGCTCAGTGGCACAAGTGCCTGCCTGGCAAGTATGAGGTCATGAGTTCCATCCCGGTACAAAAAAAAAAAAAACATAGACTAAATGGAGCCTGACTGCAGGCGAGACCTATTAGAAGAATGAAATCGTGTGACCTTGGAAGCACAAGGTCTGAGTTCCCTGGCCATGCTGTCTTTTGCGTCGAGATGATGCTGTTCCAACACTGAATTATCTCGCCCTGTGCCTCTGCTTTCATCACTGTCCTAACCAGCCAACTAGGTATAGCCACACACTTAATAATGGCAGTGGCGTATGTTTCCCACAAGGGCCGTGTAAGGTCCCAGTCAGGCAGGTTGGGGAGTTTGCAGAGGCGGAAAACCTGGGATAAACTTGCCCTCCATCCGCACTCTTCAAGCTTCATGAAGCTTGGTGAGAGCAGATTCATCTCTTTTTACTTCGACCAACAAGTCATTCCCACCTCTTTGATGACTAAGGCCAAGCACTGAAAACCAGGAGAAACAGATCCGAGCCCAGGAGTCCTCTGGGGTGGTGAGGGGATACAGCGTCAAATCCACCAATGAAAATAAGTAGCAGGAGATACCGGGGTGTTGAGGTGCACAGGCTGCCCTGGAGCCTTTAGTAATGTGAAGCACATGGGCTTCCAGAAATGCCACCCAGTTCTAGTCCCAGGATATGCGGTGCACATGGCCAGGTGGTTGGATGTGGGGCCAGCACAGGTGGTGATGGGGCCCAGTTCCCTTGACATCCATCTCCCAGCAGAGACTATGAGGTCCAGGGGTTGTGGCTGGTTCAGGCAAGGCCAGGGCTGGTAAACTGGATGGGAGGAAGGTTCTAGATGGGGACCCCAAGAGCCATAGGACATTACTGAGAGTGAAGAAGCCAGAGAGGAGGTCAGGCTGTTGGTTTTTAAAAATCTATGCTAAAGGGTTGGGGATTTAGCTCAGCGGCATAAGCACCTGCTTTGCCAGCAGGCGGTCGTGAGTTCGATCCCTGGTACCAATAAAAATGCAAAAAAAAAAAAAATCTATGCTAAAACAAAGCCTAAAGTGATTAGTCATGACAAAAGTTCTTCATATTTATTGTTGAAAAGTTGATCGGTGGTAATGTTTTTGAGAAATTCTTTCTAGCCTTAGCTGATTGATAGATAAATAGAAAGACATACAGACAGTTAACTAAGGAAATTCTGGCTGCTGTAACATCTAAAGTCCACCCCCTGTAACTCAGCTCACTTCTCACTCATGCACAGCTGAATGGGGGCTGCCATATTGTCACGCTGAAGGAGGTGGTTTAGGTCCCCCAGGCACTGATGTCTGCTGACACAGAGATTCAGGCCTCATTTTTCACCCCACAGCGCAGCTGGAGTTGAGCCCCTCTGAGATGTCATGCGCTGAGGTTTTTGGGACACATTGCCCTCTTGTACTTCATAGCAATCAGCTCTAACAGCAGGTAGACACCATTGTGCTCCCTATTTCCAAAGAAAGTGAGGCATGGCCGGGAGCCACTTTGAGCAGGTGATGATAGACCAGGTCTGGAGCCCAGGTCTGCCTCCCAGGCGGCCTCCCTAGGGCACCAGCAGTCAGAGATGACCTCAGAAAAGACAGGCGAAGCCACAGGCAGAGTTTCTCCACCCTGCAGCCCAGGACTTCTCGGAACAAGTCTGGGGGCTGTGACTGCATAGCTGCCTGGCTGGTGGGCTGAGCTCTCTGAAGAGGAAGCCTGGGATCTGGGATGACACCTGGGGTGAATGCAGTCTGCTCAGAGCAGAAGTTGGACTTCACCAGCATCTCTGCAAAGGGCAAACCACCAAACCAGGCTCAGGAGTGCAGCAGGACGGAAGGGCTGGCTCCTCGTGACACACCAGCCACAGAGCGTAGAGGTGACTTCCCACCCACCATTCCTTCTCCCCAGACCCTGGGTCGTTCATCCAGCAGCTGGCAGTCCATAGTAGACCAGGGATTTTCAAACTGGTTCCAGGGAGCTGTCTAGAGAGCCAGAGAGAGCTGGGAGTGGCCCGAAGGGTGCTGAAGAGGAACTGGACAGCCAGCCCTGCTGTCCCCACCCTGGCCAACCAGAGAAGCTGACTTCTGCGCAAGATGCCCTCCACAAAAGGCTTCCACTGCAGAAGCCAATTCAAATTCCACTGCGTTGGATGGTCTCTACTGTCTAAGAGCCTTCTTATGCTTTCATCAGATAAATTCAACAGTTGAAAAACCGTCTGTTGACAGTGGAGATGCTTTAACAGCAAAAGCCTCGAAGACCAGCCCTGTTTGTTCATTCCTTTGTTCCACAGTTAGAGTACTTAAACACCTACCACGGGCTGGGTACGTGGAACAAATAAAGCGTCCTCCCCGCCCCCCACCCAGCAAGGCAAACTTACTTGAATTGCAGAGGACAGTAAGAGACAATGAAACACACAAATGTCCTGCCCAGAGCTGCCACTGCTCCTGGGATGAGTACTGTAGGGTACGTAAGGGACAGGATCGTGCAAGGAGTGTGCCCCCAGACAGGCCCTCGGGGAAGGCCTCTCCCGGTAAACATGTGATATTTACTTTTCCACTCTGCAGTGATGGGACGCAGGAAGCCCACTGTGAGGGCTTCAGAGCTGGCTGGTGAGGAGTTCAGGGAGGAAGCGAGTTGCTTTCAGCAGGAGTCCTGGCAGAGGGCACAGATCAAAGTGCATCCCAGCAAGGAGCCTCGTGCTCCCCCAGGATGGTTACACCACCACCTGCCGGTCAGCACAGCTGGGGTGAGCATTGTTACAATAAAACGATAAATGCTTTTTCTAAATCAAGGCTCTATAAACCCCGACCAACTCTGACCTGCCACCTGATTTTTATATGTTCAATGTTATTGAAACATAGCCACATCTCTCCACGTGCATGGGGTACTACATCACAGTGGTGCCACTGTATAATTAGGGCAGACACTGTATGGCCTGTGAGACTCAAATATTTATCATCTGGTCTGGTACAGTAAAAAGTTTGCTATCTTTAAATAACGCTTCCTAAATGATCAACCTTTGTTTCAGCTGCTCATTTGATGCTCACAACAGCCCTACATAACAGCAGTCCCAGTTTTCAGATGGGAACAGTGAGGCTTAGAGTAGCTTGGTGAGTGATCTTCCATCACCAACTCAACAAATGATAGGTAGGGACCTTCACATCCTTATGGTCTGCGTGATTCCCAAGAGCACCCTCAGGCTCATTTTTGTCTGAAGTAGAACTTGCCTACTCTGAAGTCTTCTACCCGTACAACATGCCAGAGGTCCTCACCCGCTCTGCACAGCTCTGCCTGAGCAGCTCCCCCATACTACAGATGGCAGGCAGATGGAAACTGGCAGAAAAGAAAGCAGAAATCACTGGGAAACACAGGTTGCAGCCAGGAGGGCTTTGGGATGCACAGCCAGATGGATGTGAGCTCTGATCCTTGCAAGACAGATGTTAGATCACAGGAAACTTGTTTGGCGGCTGTGCCCAGCATTCCAGTGCTGCCGCCTGGGGCTCTCTGTGCACAGACAGAGCTCTGAGCCCAGGCTCAGATCTTCCTGCAAGGAGAGAGCAGCCCTAGCTACCCTGAGAGCGTACTTTAGCCACGCTCGATGCTTGGCTGGGTGCCTAGCCCCTATCAGTTGCTTGTGCATGCTTCTTACCTACGGAGGAGGAAGACCTGGATTCTAGTCCCAGCTCTGCAAGAGACCAGCCATGCAGCTTTGCACGAAGCGTGCAGCCCTGAGCTTCAGCTGCCTTGCAGTGTGACTGGACCTGTTACCTCCAAGCCCATCTGTGCGCTGAAATTGGTTGCTATGCATTTTCGAGAGCTAACTGTGTATGTCTCTTCCTATCTCCATGAAAACAGTTAACATCAGGGACACTGGCAAGTCAGCTTTTGTTTGTTTTTCCTTTGGAGAGCTATTGGGAAGCCACTCCTAGCACACTAGCAGACTTGGGCCTGTGGCCACCACCCTGACCCCAGGCAGACATAACGGGGTCTCGTGAGAGCACCCTTTAAGTCCACATACAAGCCTACATACAAGCCCTGGGGGCTGGATAAGTTGGGAAAGAAGCTCAGAGAGGTCTAGCGACTCTGCACAGCTCACACAGCCCCTTCTCTGCTGTGAGGAAGCTGGCAGTGTGAGGAAAGGGCAGCTCTGAAAGGTGCAGGAACATGGGAGCTGGAGCAGGGCTTGGGAGAAACAAGAGTTGGCAACGGAAAGACAGGAAGGGTGTCCCGGGCAGAGGGAACAGTACGTGTGCTCAGGGGCACAGCGGCCAAGAGAGACTCAGCACCTGAAATGTTACCTGGGAGGGTGATGGAGCCATTGTCCTGAGGGGGAAGTTGGAGAGCAGAGTGGGCACATTGACCGGGGGTCCAGGAGGGCTTTATGGGGCAGAGGAGGAAACCTGGAAGGGTGAGTGCCAAGAGGCTGCCGCTGAGTTAAAGCTGGATTCAAGTCCTGGCTCATCAGTCCTTGCTGTGCGACCTTAAGCAAGTAGCTTAGCTCCTCTGCAACTCTCTTTCCTGAGTGGGCACAGTGAACTGAACTCACCTCCCGAGTTGCCTCAAGAATTCATCGATACGAATCAATTGCAGAATCCTCTTGGCCTTTTAAAGTTTCACACGAATGTGGCTGTCTGCAAGGGTTGGTCAGGCAGGTCAGGCAGGTGGCAGACCCCTGGGGCAGGGAGCAGGTGGCTTGTGCGGAGGCCACTGGCTAGATGGCTTGGCAGAGTGACTTGTGTCAGTGCCGTGACTCCAGGCACACTCCTGCAAGGCCTTGGGCACCAGGGCATAGGGTCAGGTCCTGACTCTAGCTGTGGGAGCCGCTGATGGTTCTTGGGCAGGGACAGTGCACAATCAGAGCTTCACTCTAGGGACAGACACAGCTCGGTGGCAGGTGGGAGCGGGGCTGGAAAAAGCACTAGTGAGGACAGGAAGTGGTCAGATGGGGGACTCTGAGTGGGACAGGGCTCCAGGGAGCAGGGGGACCCCAGCCTTCTCTCTGGGGACTGAAAGGCCATGGCCGCTGAGGCCGGAAGTCCCCCAGGGACTTGAGTCACCCTCAGTACTCTGATTCACTCACTCCCCGGAACACTTCCTGTGCCCTTTTGATGTGCCAGGCTGTGTACCGAGAGGCAGAGGCGAGGTGTCAGGAGGCCGCTGGGGGACAGACGTGGGACTGAACACACTATGGAGGAAACCAGAGATGGGCCCCCAGTTTCCATCATGGGGGTCAGCAGGGTTTCCTCCAGGGAAGCAGGGAGCAAAGAAGCAAGCACCAAGGACTTTCTGCACCCGTCACAAGACATGGCCCAGCCTCCAAGGCCCTGACCCAGCGGGACCATCCTTTGGCTGAGAGTCCTGACCCCCAGGTAGGGCAGTTTCCCTTGCCACTGCAGGTTTGAAGCTCAGTGAGTTTTGGCAGGGATTGCCCTGTGCCCTGGGGGCACTTTTCGAGCCATCGCTGCCCATCCCTCAGATCTGCTAATCAGTAAGCAACACCAGGCCTCAACAGACGTCCCCTGGGGGACAGAACCACCCTAGCTGAGAACCACTTCCTGGCAGCAAAATAGCTTGCGGGACTGTGAGTTATACAACAGAGGAAAATATGTTCCTGGAGGTGGAGTGCCAACTGCGTCAGCTGTCAGCTCCAAGGCAAGGTGTGACTTGCGAGGGAACCCTTCAGGCCCAGTTCCGGTTCAGAGCCGCACCATCCGACTCACCTTGTTCCCTAGCCATCCATCAACAAAGAAAATACAAATCTCCATGGACCAGAATTTTAATAACTAAACTATCCACATGAGAAAAAAAAAAAAAAAAACTCCAAGCACGAAATATTTCCCCAGAAGTCCTTCAGGCTCATAAAGGTTCCAGGAGACTCCTCAGAATGAACTCTGCTCTGGGAGGGCCTGAAGCCAGGAAAGCAGAGGAGCTGGGGCTGCAGAGCTCAGGTAGGAAGATTGGGGGTCCCCTTTAGCAGGCATTTTCACAAGAGCATGGCAGGGGCACTCCATGTAAATCTTGTCATAGTATTGTCACTGATACCCATGGCATGGTCATGTTATCTGTGTGCCTTCAAATATGACTGGAAATGCAGGCTCAGAGAAGGAAGCAGATATGCAAAGGTCACACAGCTGGTAGGTCATGCCCTGGGACCGACACTCCCAAGTCTGACTCATTGCCACGGGTTGCCAACCCCTTCAGCCTGTTCATCTTACAGGTGCATCTGAGCTACCTGGGGAAGCAGCACCCAGATGCCAGAAATCCTTTTGGTAGCCCTTTACAGGTGCTGCTTCAAGTTCATAATCTTTTGCTCATCTTGTTCTCTCAAAAACCCCAAAAGGCTGTCAGAGCTTGTGTTGCTGATCCCAGTTTGCAGATGTAGAAATACAGTGTGACCAAGAGAGCAGAAAACAGGGCACGGTGTTCTCTGGAAATCAGACCGAGGGGCAGCCTGGCTAGGAAGAGGCTTTGGTGAGTGTCTGAGCAGGTGTGCAGTGGCCGCTCTGGCCACTGACTGGGTGTGCTTCCCACTGATGTTGACAGCTTGTGCTCTGGAGACCTCAGGCTGCAGTGTAGACTGCAGGTTACACACCTGCACACTGCCACAGCTGACACAGAACTGAACCTTTCTTCACCCGCATTTTCTGGTGCAGGTTGGCAGGATACTTCTCATCTGCACAGTCCTCAGGGACCCCCGACTTCTCCCACCTTCTTTCTCCACCATGCTTGAGCTTTTCTTTATCTGCATGCTCCCTCCCCTCAGGGGCATGGCCTGGAAGTTGAATATGCCACTTCCCTCTTGAGTCCCAATGACTAAAACTTAGATATAAGGCTGCACCTAGCTGCAAGGGAAGCTGGGAAATGTAGTCTTTATTTTTGAAGACCATGTTCCAACTAAATCAGAGGTTCTTTTACTATGAAAATAGACACTGAACAAGGCAGAGGAGATGAAGAGGCAAAGTCTTCCTTGGCTGGTTGTCCATGACCCTGAAGTCACAGTCCCTGGCTTGGCTGTTGGTCTCAGTTTGGGAGGGTCCAGAGGGCAGAGACCAGCTATGATTCCCTCCACCTCCATGTGTGCAGGGCCCATGCCAGTGTCATCTACAATGCTGACAATTACCCAGTGCACTTTTTGTGCCATTCTCTGCCCTAACTTCTACCTATAGGGCCAGGATTTGGGTGAGATGAGACACTCACTTTAGAGACACAATATAAGGAGTACCCTAAAATGTCAGTAACAAAATATTTGTATGTGTGCACATACACATCTTTTAAAATTCAGCGGTTTTTGGTATATGCACAAGGTTGTATTTCCAAATACTCTAATTTTGAACACTCTCATCACTGACAAAACAGACTCTATCCTACCTCCCACTATTTCCTGGGAACCACCGACCTGCTTTCTGTCTCTTTAGATTTCCTTACTCTGAACATTTTCTAGAAATGGAATCATGCAATGTGTGATCTTTTGTGATTGAATTCTGTCACAGAAGATAACATTTTCATACGAATAAAAAAGAAGGAAAAGAAGAATGAGAGGGTGGAAGAGGAGGAGGAGAAGGAGATGAAGAGGGAGAAGAAGAGGAAAAGGAAAAAGGAGGAAAAGAAAACATTTTCATGATGTCCTGACATCCTACAAGCTTGTCCCTTTGTGATACCTACCAGTGTCCACCGTGTGGATGGAGCAGTTTGTCTGCATTTACCCAGTGAGGAGTATTTGGGCTGTTCCCATTCGTTGGCTGTCACCAAGACTGCTGCTGGGAACACTGCTCAAGTCATTGTGTGCAAGTGTGTCTTCAGTCTGTCACACGAGATGGGGCACGTTCAGGGTGTACAACCATTCTCTCAGATACACAAAATTTAGGGTGGAATCTAGTGGCCATACGTCAAAATGAGTACTTTTTTTCTGAGAGGGTATTGCTATGTTGTGGAGGCTGGCCTTGAATTCCCTTATGTAACTCAGGCTGGCCTTGAACTCAAGGCAATCCTCCTGCCTCGGCCTCCTGAGTCCTGGGAACACAGATGTGGGCCACCACCCCAGCATAAGTACTACTTTAATGCAGTATTTTTAAATATAAAAATTACTGTAAAATCCAGGATGAACAAGATACCAACATTTTAAATAAGCACAAGCTTATTGTGCAGCACGATGGATCCCTTCTAATCAGCCCATGATTTCCTGGCCCTACTGCTCTCCACGGTGTGCAGATAAATTGATAACCCTGGGTTTTACATACAATGAGGTTCTGTTTAATTGTAGAGCATTCGTTACCCCCCCACCCCTGCATAGTTCAGCATATGGGAGGGTATTTTGATAAATATCTGCGGAAGAGATGGACGCGGCACCCTAGTCCTGCCTGGGAGGGAACCGAAGGCAGGATGATTGCGAGTTCAGTTTCTGCCTGAGCAATTTAGTAACTTAACAAGAAACGGTTTCAAAATAAGGGCTGCAGACACGTCTCAGGGGTTTGAGCCCCAGCACTACCAAAAAACAAAACCAAAAGCAAAAGAACCCTCCAGAAGCACATTTTCCTTTTGTCTCAGGCCTCGGTATGACAGCATGCCACCGGCCACTCGTGTCATTTCATTTCACAGCTGACACCTTATCTTCTGGGCCAAGGAGAGAGCTTGAAACCTCCTCTGGCCCTTTTCTAATTTGTCCTGAAACAAGGTCTTGCTGAGTCACTAAGTTGTCCGGCTAGGCTCAAACTGGCAATCTTCCTGCCTCAGCCTCCCAGAGTGCTGGAATTACAGGTGTGTGCCACCATACCCAGCCTGATGTTCATATTTTTATTTAGATTTTCCTCTTTTATCAGGTATATTCTGCAGGGGCCACTTTGTAAAACATGTCGACAAGGAATTAACTTTTTTTTTTGTCTTTTTCATTTTTATTGGTACCAGGGATCGAATTCAGGACTGCCTGCTTGCAAGGCAGGCACTTATGCCACTGAGCTAAATCCCCAGCCCCGAGGAATTAACTTTTGGAAAGAACAGAATTGCTGGCATGTGTTGGGCTGTTGGTCCACCTGGGACATACAGGGTTGTGACTGCATTACCCTCCCTCAGCTCTCCCTGGGGTCACACACAGACCTGGTGGCCTCTAGCTGAATCCAGCCTGAGCCCAGGCTCCCTATGTTAGAAGAAGTGAAAAGCTGGGTTGGGGACCCAGTGTGGTCAGTTCCCCTGTGCAGGCTGCTCTGTCAGGCTACCTGACCCCTGTGCTCATGAGCTGGGTGCCAAGGAGGACTCGGGGCCGTGCTGTCCCTGTTTGGAACTCGTCACTTGGTTCTGCATCGTCTGCAGTGGTCTTCAAAGTCACCCACAGACAAACTGGGATGGGCCTTTGAGCCAACCACGGCCCTCCTCTTTGCCCTCTGCCTGTCTCGGTGACAGCATCTGCTGCTATCAGCATCCCCTGAGCACTGGAAGCCTCACCCACAAAGGCGGAGACACAGGCTGTTCCTTCCCGATGTCTTCAGGGAGCCCAGCCTAGGAAGGCTGGACAGCACAGGGTGAAGGCACCGCTGGTGGGGTCGTGGACGTGCAGTGTGCTCAGGAAGAGCTTTCTGTTTTGTAGCTGGGCAGGGATATGTGGGTAAGGGCAGGGAACTGCCCCGCAGGCAGGGCTACCTGGAGGCAGTGGCTCTGGACAGGCCTGGGAATCCGTGTGATATGAATTTGATGACCAAGCACAGGGAAAAGGCCACTTCCCCAGTTCCCTCTTCCAAAACTGTAGCGGGCAAGGTGCTGATCTCAGCCAGCTCCCTCTGTGTCCCGAGAACCCTGGCCGAGTAGAAATGGCCTTCACCCAGGGTGACCAGCCAGCCTGGTTGAGCACAGTCCCTCGCTGGGCAGGGACAGGCTCCCAGGGAGAACCTGGCAGAAACTCACTGCCCTCTCTCCCTCCTGCTCCTCCTAGGGAAGCCCTATGGGGCCGACGACTTCCTGCCTGTGCTCATGTATGTGCTGGCCCGCAGCAACCTGACAGAGATGCTTCTGGACGTGGAGTACATGATGGAGCTCATGGACCCCGCCCTGCAGCTGGGGGAGGGTGAGTTTCCACCCCCGCTATCTCACACCCCAAGCCAGGTGGCCCAGCAGCCCACACTCGGGCTGTACCCTGGGGACCCCGTGCCTGCCCTGCCTGGGGGAGCTCACAGCAGAGCCCAGAGCACAGCAGTAAGAGAGGATGTCACCACTGCTCCACTGGAGTGGGGAAGGTGGGGAACCCAAATGGAAGGAGTGTGTTACCAGCCAACACGATGGTGGGGGACTTCCCAGAGAAGGCCGCGCCAGAGCTGAGCAGTAAAAGATAATAAGGGGCCTTCAGGTAAAGAAGGGGGCAAGCGTTTTTCCTAGAGAACACCTGGGGGTGGCAGCAGGAGAGATGAGAGTTCTTAGACATGGCGGCCCCTGGAGACACCCAGCACCTGCCCATTCAGCCCTGGCCATTGGAGGGAGGTTACTGGGGTGTCAAGGGGCCCTGCTGTCAGTAAGATGAGGGAGGGGGAAGTTGCTGTACCCACCCTCAGTTTCCCTTCCCCTCTCCTCCTTCCCACCACTTCCTCCACACAAGGGGCCCTGACCACCCTTCCACCAGGACCCTCCAGGGTGCAGCTGACCCACATCAGCTCTGAGGCGCCCTCTGAGACATCAGCCTTGAAGAAAGGAGTGAGAGTGCCAGGCCCCCAGTGTCTCCTCTGGGCTTTCTGGTTTTAAAAGCAGCTAACCCTCTTTGCATGTGTTTGCATTTTTAGTATGTGCCCAGATCCAGTGTAATAGTCTGATGTAAATGATTTTATGAGTCGTAGTTTGGTTTGTTTGCTTTTGAGACTGGGTCTCACTCTTTAATTCAGGCTGAACTTGAACTTACTATGTAGCCTGAGCTGGTCACGAACTCACAATAATCCTTCTGGCTCAGCCTCTGGACTGCTGGGATTATGGGTGTGCACCCCCACACCCCGTTGATTGTGTGTTCTGGAAAGCTCAGAAGAGCGTCAAAACCACGAACTTTGTTGTTATAGGTAACCTTGGCCTGTGGCTCCAAAAACCTTGGAATTCTTGTGTTTTCCTCTTTAGTTAAATATTTCCTGGAGTTCTAAGAACTTGCCTTCCAGGAGTCCTAGGAACACAGGAGAAGCCAAACTTCTTTAACCCAGTTATTTACCCATCTATTCATTTATTCATCTGTCCCATTTATCCATTCTCCCATCCACCCACCCATTCGTCCATTCTCCCATTCATGCATTCTCTCATCCATCCATCCACTCATCCATCTGTCCATTTACCCACTCATCTACTCACCAATCTGTCCACCTACTGATCCATCTATCCAACCATCCATCCACCCACTAATCTATCTATTCCTCCGCCCTCTCATCCATACAGCCACACACCAGCCCACCCACCAGTCTACTACCCGCTGCATCCTGCCAGAGCCTGGCTGCAGTGTAGGGCAAGGCAGGCAACACCAAAGCCTCCTGAGAATGAGTGAACACCTCACCCAGCGCCCTGCACTTGGGCCTTCACCTCCTGGACTGCCTTTTAGGTTTTACCAGCCCAGAACATGCACATGGCAGCACCCAGAGGTCAAGGAGGTAGCAGGGACTTCAAGCTCACTCACCAGTCTTGCAAAAATCCCTCCAGTCTGAGGGAAAAGAGCAGAAGAAGGCGAGGTTCACAGGGACTTGAGTCTTTCTCCCCAAACCCAACCACCCTGTTCCCTAGGATTTGTCCCAAACAGGGACAGCAGCTTCCCAGAGGCTCACAGGAATGGTCACTGTGGTATCAGGGCTGCTCTTCGTGTAACCTCTAAAAGTTAAGTCAAAATGTCAGATGTCAAAAAGAGAAGATATCGACAGTAAAGCAAGGGTGTCCCCACCAGCCAGCACAGCAAAGTGACAGCCTCAATATGTGAAAGGCTCTCACTCCTCAGTAAGAAAAGCACTGCTCAGCTCTCCTCAGTTCATAGTCTCCTGGGTTGGGGCCACGTCCTCTCACCTAGCACCACTGAGCTACTTCAGGGTGGCTAACAGCGAAGTTTTTCATGGGATTTCCTTCCACTGGGAAGAGGTAGACCTTAATGGACTTTTAAAATGCAAGCAAACAAGATAATTTCGCATCTAGCCAGGTGGTCCCAGCACTCAGGAGGCTGAGGCAGAAAGATCACAAGTTTTAAACGAGCCTGGGCTACATAGCGACACTTTGTCTCGAGAAAAAATTTTAAAAGAACAGATGCTTTGCCGTCAAGTCCCATGTGATGGATGTGGAGAAGCGAAGCGGGCTTGGGGCTGGCGAGTGCTGGTTCATCCTGGCAGCAGTGACTGCGGTGATTCCCACTGTGCTGGAAGGTGAATCTGTTATTCCTGGTTCCCACCCAGGGATCCAGCAATGTCCTGTGCAAGGGACAAGTACCACTGCTGTGCTGTCCGAGCAGCCCACCCAGGACTGTAAACTCAGCCCCCACCCCAAAGTTAGAGGAACGATATTTAAGGAAAGGAATACGTTTTATTTGTAAAGAGGAAAAGGAAGGTGGGGGAGAAGATCGATAGGTACCCTGATAAGAAGGACCCAGGATAGGGGCCCTTTATTCTCGGCTGCTTCTATAGGGGGTCAAGGATCCTTCCCGCTACCGAGAACTTGCCGTAACTCAGTTCATTTCCGGGCTCCTCTGCCTATGTCATCTCTTCCGGTGGTCTAAGCTTCTGTGTCTGTTTACTTGTCTGTCTTAGTTGCTTTTCTCATTGCTGAGCCAAAATACCCAACACCCAAAGTTAAAGGAGGAAAGGTTTATTTAGCTCACATTGTGCAATTGGCTGGCTTCAAGGCAGGGTGGTGTGGGGGATGGGCATCACAGAGGAGAAACAGTTCCAGACAGGCAGAAGGTAGCAAAGCAACAAGCTGACCACAGCTCTTTCTATCCCTTGTATCTTATCCGGACTACCCAGGACGGGCAACACTTGCACCCTTAATCCTGGTGCCCTTGACCCGAGCACTGCACCATGAATCAGTCACACACTGTAGATCCAGCACCTCTGAAAAAGTCCCACCCATGACCAAATGAGGCTTTGGGGGGACATCTAGACACAAGCGATAACGCTGTCCTTGAGCTACTTTTCAGGGCCTTATCTTTGGGGTAGGCAGCAAGCTGGCAAGGGGGTACCTTATTCATGGTCAGCTTAGAGTTAGGAAAGGAGCACGTGGATGTCTGTTGTGGCCCAGAGTGGATAATATATATAGGGAGCCTTGCATGATTATGAATATGCATATATGTTTGTATGTGTGCTAGTGCATACGTGTGAGTACTAGGAGCTTCCCTTAGTCAGCCCTGCCCCTGCCCCTCCCCCTCCCCTGCTGCCCGCCTTACGGTGGGGGAGGGGTGGCTGTTTCAGCTCCTTGGCTTTGTAGGCTTGGCCCTCCCTGACTCTGCCTGTCAGCTCTTTCTCCCTCTGGTGAGCTACAGTGCCACCCACCGATGCTACCCAATGCCTTCTCCATTTTTTTTCTCTGCCCCCATCCTTGACCTATTTCCTGGGGGAATTTCTCCAGTAAGTTTGTTTTTAACTCCTTTTAGTCAGAGTCAGAGAAAACCTAATGATCTTCTATGTATTCTATTTTTTCACTCTGCCTAGACCCCTGTCTCTACAAATCCTTGCAGCTAAAGCAGGCTCAGGCCAGGCATGGGGCTGAGCAGGGCCAGGGTGGGGCCTGCACCACCCCACCCCGCAATCCTGCTGTGGCCCCCTGGGTTGCTTCCTCCTGTTCCCAGCAGCCCAGGGGCCTTCAATGGGATAGGCAAGGGCCCTCAGGAGAAGACCAGTCTATTCTGGGCCACTTTGGGTACTTGTGAGAAAGCCACCAGGTTCCCAAGTCCTGACCCAAGGCTGCCTAAAGCCCCTGTACCCCGCCTTGTCTGGCCATGGCAGCCAGAGCCCACCCACACCCCAGCCCTGTATATAGCAAGTGTTTGCCAGGCAAAGGTGCAGGTGGGCATGACCTCAGTATGCCACCACATGCCTCCCATCCTCAGCCCTAACCTCCCCGAACAGTACCAGACCCGTTCACACTGGCCCAAAGCACCAGAGGCCAGAGTTTCAGGGAGGTGGAGGGGCACCCACCAGGAGGAAGGGTGGGCACACCGGGGCCCCAACACCTCTCTGTCCCACCAAAGCTAGTGGGTGGGCCCAGCACTTGGGGTAGGCCCCGCCTCACAGCCCTTAGCCCTTGGCTCCAAAATGACCTTGGGGTCTCCAGCTTGGGCAGGGGCTTCCATACCCCTCAGCAGCCTCAACCTTCCCTCTGAATACATGTGTAGGCCAGGGCCAGGGGACAGTGTGGGGGCAATGTTGCTGAGTCTCCCCATCAGCCATCCTGCTTCAGACCCCAAGGTATAAGAAAGAAGCGGGATCCCACCCGCAGGGGCCACGGGAGGAGGCAGACAGAGCCCTGTGAGACCTGCAGATCCGTGCGCCCCTGCTGCGTGGAGCTCAGCCAGTTGGGATGCGGTGGGACACCCAGAGCCCCAGACTTAGCAGTCGAGTTGCTCAGACCTGGAGAACCAGGAGAGTGGAATAGAAAGAGTGCTCTGCAGCCTGGACCTGGGCCCTGGTGCTGCCCAACTGCCTGGTCACCTGCCTCCCTGGCTGGGGAAGGGAAGGTGCTAGGGGTGACCCGGGTTCTCACACTGTCTGGGCCCGCTGCCTTTCTTGCTGGGGTAGGTGGGCGTTGGCCCGCTTAGGTTGCTATGATGAAATACCGTACCCTGGGTAACTGAACCCCAGGAATTTATCCTTAGTTCTGGAGGCTGGAAATTCGAAGACCAAGGCACTGGCCAATTCCGTGTCTCAGGAGGACTGTCCCTCGTGGACGGTGTCTTCTCACTGTGTTCTCACATGGTGAAAGGGACTCAGCAGCTCTCTTGTCTCAGGGCACTAATCCCGCTCATGAGGGCACCTCGTCGCCTTCTAAAGCCCCACCTGCCCCTGGCCCTTGGGTTTAGGACTTGGGCACTTGGACCTCTGAATTCAGATAGAGGCAGCGTGAGATGAGAGCTATGGTCTGTCTGCCTGTTTCCCAGTTCGCATAAGTAAACAGCTCTGTGTCCCAAGAAAGCCTGCAAGCTGGCCCCCTGTGCTCTCAGGCTTTCATGATCTTCCAGGGCCATTCTGTGTGATGCAAGTCACAGAGGACCAGTCACGGGGGCTTGCTGTGTCTGCAGCAGGCTTTGGGACAGGAGAGACCAGGGTTGATGAGGCCTGGCTCCCTTTAGATCTCTCCCCTGCTCCTACCACGCTGGGAGAGTGCAGGCCAAACAGGAGACATGAGTACCTTCCCAGACTCCCACCTCTCCTGCAGTGCCCTCATGGGCTACTTTGTCCATGTCCCATCCCAAGCCGGCTCACAGGCAGCTATGCCAGGCTAATATTTTATTAGGAGCAGTGGGGGTTTTCGATCAACAGAGAACAAGTTTCCAAACTCTCAGCGGTGTTGCCCCGCCACCTAGCGTTCCTAAGAGGTACTGCATGTCCCCAGGCAAAGGGAAGCTGCTGAGAAGCCAGAGTGGCTTGAGCCAGCAAGAGGGTCCTGGCAAGGCCAGAAGCTCCTCTCCCTTTACCCGACAGGAGGAAAGGGACACCTCCCTTAAGTCACACACCCCCACATTATTGTGCCCTGCCTCTTCTCTGGGTTCAACCCATTTACTTTTCACATTGTGGGGTTTGCAGGTGAGCAAACAGGCATAGAGCAGAACTGAGGTCATGGGGCCGCCTGCTACAGGGTAAAAGCCGGGGCTGCTCTCTGAAAACAATGTTCTCATCCAGGGCACTGCACTCTTCAGGACAGCTCCTGACCACCGGGGCTTTGAGCTCAACTAGGAAGGGCTCTTCTTTGCATAGAGATGTGGCACCAAGTTCCATGTTAGTAGTGCAATTCTTATTTTAAAAGTATCTCTTCTATGAAAGGGTGGGTGACCCGTCAGCCATCAAACCCTTTATCCCCCACCCACCCACCCAGCCTCCCAGCCATGTGGGATCATTACCCCTCCTGGCTGTGAAGTCTGTCGGAGCATGCAGGCAGCTACATCCGCTGTACCAGGAATGCTCTGGGCTGCAGGTAAGCTCAGTGTCACCAACAATGGCTTGGATCAGAGCCAGGAAGAGCAGGGTGAAAGCTGATATGACAGCAGCTTACTATAGGCATTCTTCAGAGAATCACAGATCTGGCTCTTGGCTTCTCTCCTTAGTACGTGAGCCTTTGTCTTTGTGCCTGTCCCCTCTGGTCACAAGACAGCTCTGGGCTCGTCTCTGCGTGCCAGGCAAGAAGCAAGGGGCCAAGCAAAGCCCAAAAGGATAGACTCAGAGTCTGTGCATTTCAAAAGGCCCCACCAAGAGTTCCTACTCACATCCAAAAAGCCAGAACAAGGGCCTCCCAAGGAGCCTGGAAGCAGATACTTTCAGCCCAGTGTTACTTCCCCAAGGGACAGTGGCATTCACTTAGTGAGGAAGGGAAGGTGGGGTTTGGGTGGACCCCTAGCAGATCTGCCTCATGTCAAAAAATCACTGACCTGGGGGTTGGGGATTTAGCTCAGCCTCATAAGCACCTGCCTTGCAAGCACACAGTCGTGAGTTCAGTCCCCAGTACCAGAAAAAAAATATCGCTGACCTGGCCCTTCAGGGAAGAGCAAAAAGGTCTGGCGAGGGGTAGAGAGACCCAAGGAAGCAGCACCAGGAAGTAGGTAACACCAGAGGTCAGAGAGAGCCCAGCACAGGGCCCTCCTTCCCCGGGGACCCTGGTCACTGTGGGACCTCGGCTAAGTCACATTCTGTCTCTAGACTTTGGTTTGCTGTCTAAAGTGAGGGACCTGGCAGGCTTAGGACTTCTCGAATTTTTTAACCAAAGCCCCTAACAAGCTTAGGACCATGAGCATCCACAGGTGAAGTTTGCAGTTCAAAGTGTCTTGAAGGCAACATTAGGGATAAAGAATATTCATAACTTAACCAAGAAGGGAAAAAGAAATGGAAACCTGAATAATTCAAAGTCTTGCTTATCTACATCAAAAACATCACCTTCTAATTAAATTTTCCTCTGCGTCTTTTAAAAATTGTTTTTAGAACGGATAATATATTCACATGGCACATACTTTAAAGCACATACTGTGTTTGATACCCAGTGAGCCGTCTCTGACCCGCCCTGCCTCCCAGCCACCCCTTCCTCCGAGCTGGAAGCATCCACATTTGTGTCCTTTAAATAGTAAAATACTTAAAAACTCATTTTTGAACATCACTTAAAAAATAAGCCAGTGTTGCATGGCAAAGAGGAGCCATTGGAAAGTTCCGGGCAGGGCTGGATATTAAGGGCCTCACGACTTTGGGGGAGGCAAAGGGGGGAGGCCAGACTTTGAAGCAAGTGACTGCCAGAGAAAGCAGTGGGTGGAGCGCGAAGGAGGTGGGCGGGGTCTTGAATAGGTGGGTGGGGCTTGTGAGGTTTAGGCTCTGGGTGGACCGGGCTGACTTGGACCACCCTCTCCCTTTGGTGGTTGGCTGCAGCAATCCTGGCTCAGCCCCACCCGTATGACTCCCTGCAGGCTCCTACTATCTGACCACCACCTACGGGGCCCTGGAGCACATCAAGAACTATGACAAGATCACGGTGACCCGGCAGCTGAGCGTGGAGGTGCAGGACTCCATCCACCGCTGGGAGCGCAGGCGCACGCTCAACAAGGCTCGAGCCTCACGCTCTTCCGTGCAGGTGTGCTGGGTGCGGTTGGGGAAAGGGGGTTCCAGAAGGGTACTCCCAGATGTCAGGGGTCTAGTCTGGCAGATAGGCTGACTACAAAGAGGACCGAGATGTTTGTCCACCCACTGTCACTCGTATGCTGTCCCAGCATCCTGCCAGGGCTGGAGATATAGAGATCCCAGCTTATCTCCAGAGTTGCCCCAGGGTCCCTGGACAGACATTTCTGGCTGAGCCTCCCCACATCTCTGTACAGCTGTGATTCAGGGCTCCAGGCCAGACTCCTGCCTCCTCCTCCATTCGCACACCCCACCCACCCCAGGAGCAACAGATCCTGCCACAGTTCCCAGAGCAAGCTGAGCTCAGCCCCCTGGCTCCTCAGCCTCCATCCAGTGTTCCCCCTTCTCCAGCAGCCCCTCTGAGAAGCCATATACCCATCCCCCCACCTCCAAGAGCACACCGCCCTCCTTTGTGCTTTCTCACAGCATTATGAACCACAGCATGTTGCATCCTCCAGAAGGGTGGCTCATTGCTTATGTGTCTCAGTGGCCCTAGGCCCAGGACCTGGGACAGAGCAGGTCTGCCATGTGTGGAGACCGGAAGAAATTAGGTCAGTAAGCCACACAGCCAGCCTCTGCACCCAGAGCACACCAGTCTTGGACCCCACTCTTGGCTTTCAAGATGACCCCTGTACAGTTTAAAGAGCCTAGGCCTGGGGTGCGGGGGACTCAGGTTGTGGACCCAGCTCCATTCTAGCTTGTTGCGTGACCCTGAGCAGTCCCCACCCCTCTCTGGGATTCAGTTTCCATATCCCAGGAGGCCAACTGGGAACCAGATGTTCAGGGCTGCCACGCTGATGTCCCTGCCCCTCCTCCAATCAGCAGCATCCTAAAACTGGCTGACTTTAGCTTCTGTCAGTTTCCATGTTGGGACTGTTTACACCCATTTCCGCTCTCTTCACTGAGTTTGGATCTGGAAGGAGATGCCTGCCACTGGCTCTCCCAGGCTGGCATGAGGGGCTGGCATGAGCCACCTCCAGCCCACAGCTGTTCCCTGGCCCCTCCCAGCAGCCTGCCTGCCCCCTCCCCAGCTCTGGGCATGTGGGCCTTCTGACCTGCGGGCCCAGCAGCCCCTCTTTCTTGCTGCTGCCCCGTGGTTTTCAATGCTGGGTCAGGCAGGGCGTTGGTGAACTGTACCCCAACCCTGGGAAGACAGAAGCTTGGGAGAAGCCTGCAATGGGAACCCCTACAGTGCCGTTGGAGGGCCTGCCCTTCCCAGGACTGCCTCTGCACCCCACGCCTTAAATCTTCCTGGGCAGCGATTGCCCAGTAGTGGGCAGTGTGAGTAAAGGTCCCCAAGGACGCCTGCGGGGCCAAGGAGAGCCCAGGCAGCCTCCAAGGCACCCAGAGAAGGGAGCTTGGGCCTTCCCTCTGGGAAGGGCAGGAGCCTGAAGCACTCAGTACTCTGTAGCCAGTAGGGTCTCCACTCCCCCTGGTGGGCGCTGTCACCTTGGTGTAGATGCTGTGGTGCCGTCTGCTTGCTGTTACCACTCTGTCCAACAGGGGGCAGCCCCGCACCCTTGAGCTAAATCCCACGGGGAGACAAACCAGTCCAGGCTCTGGCTGGCTTTACCTGCGCCCCACAGCCGTGATGTCAGCACCGCGGTGATCCTTGGTTAGCAGCTGAGGAAGCAGAGGCTGGAAGAAGCCAGGGTCACGCAGTGAGTGGGCGCAGATTCAAAGGCAGGAAGGTCACGGGGCTCAGGGGCCGCAATCTTCTTTCCAGGGCTGGTGAAGGTGGTGATTGTGCTGTATTCGTGTGTGCACAAGAGCGTGTGCGTGTACCCTGCTCACGCGATGCCCCTGTCCTAAACACGCAGTCCTTACCCCAGCTCCCCTCCCCGATTTTGTCCACCCCACCCCAACTCTCGTCTCCCCGCCCTGCCTCTGAACCGTAAATCCAGCCTCTGGGGCTAAACTGTGGGGGTTGGGGTAGGTTCTGCATCTCTGATCCTAAGCACACTGCCGTCCCCACCCTACACCACCCCGAGTTAGGAGGACCCATGGACGAGGTCAGAAAGTGAGCGCGCGAGGAGTGAGGGCCAGCCTCTGGACTGACCACCAGGGGACGCTCTGGGTGGTAATGAGGATTACCACTCAAAAATGACACCGGGAAGGGTCCTCCCCACACAGAAAGGAAAGGTCCCCGCTTCGCAATCGCTCCTGCCATCCCCGCCGGCCCCGCGCGTGACCGCAGGCGCCCGTCTCGCCCGCAGGACTTCATCTGCGTGTCGTACCTGGAGCCCGAGCAGCAGGCGCGGACGCTGGCGTCGCGCGCGGACACGGCGGCGCAGGCGCTGTGCGCGCAGTGCGCGGAGAAGTTCGAGGTGGCGCAGCCGGAGGACTACCGGCTCTTCGTGCTGGTGGACGGGCGCTGCTTCCAGCTGGCCGACGAGGCGCTGCCGCACCGCATCAAGGGCTACCTGCTGCGCAGCGAGCCCAAGCGCGACTTCCACTTCGTGTACCGGCCCCTGGGCAACGGCGCGGACGGCGGCCCGCCCTGCCTGGTGGTGCGCGAGCCCAACTTCTTGTGAGGCGGAGGCCGGCGGCCTGATCAGAACGACAGGGACCGGATGGGGGGGCCTCCCCGGTCACCCACTGGGTTGCGCACCCAGTCCCCTATCAGACCACACGCACGTGTACATACATTCTCAGCGACAAGCCCAAGGTCACATGTGCGTGCCAACCCAAGGCAGGATCATTGTGAAAACATGAAGCCAAAAGCACTTAGTGAGACGGGAGGCCATGCTCTTCATTAGACAGAAAGAGAAACTGAGGCTCCCAGAGGCTCTCCAGCCTGCTGCCGCATAAAGCTGCCCCCTGCGCAGGGCGGCCCCCTCTCAGACCAAGCCCTCTTCCTCCATGGCCCACTCTGGCCTTGGTCTTGGCAGGAGGAGCCTGAGCTGTTTTCCCCAAGACTGGCCAGGAGGGGGCACCTGGCCGCCGCTGCTCCCCATCCCCTCAGGGTGGAGCTGGGGTATTTTGCTCAGCCCGGCATCTCAGGAACAGCTCTCAGGGTGCCCCAGCCCAGAGCCTGCATTCGGCCAGAGCACCCTGTCCCCCGTGGCCTGAGCCCTACGGGGCTTCCAGGCCAGACTAGCGCCACCCACGCTGTAGCACAAGCGACAGGGCCCAGCCTGGGCAGATACAGGATCGCTGCAGGAGGCAGTGTGGGGGCTGTGTAATAAAAACCATTTCAGAAAAAATGGCGCTTCCTTCTCTGACGGAACTCACTAGCCTGGCCATGTCCTCAGCGTGACCCCAGCCTGAGGCTGTACGGAGGGCCTGCCTCAACACCAAGGACCCTGGCCCTGTTTACCCCTCAGCATGGTCATCTTCTCATGCCCACCATCCTTGTTTCCTGACATTTCAAGCTCTGGGTCATTCCCTGAACCTCCTCTTGCTACTTTCCCAGAAATACCATTCCTTGTGAGCTTCACCTGGTCAACTCCTATGCGTGCTTCAAAGCCCATCTGCCCCGGGAAGCCTTCCTTGACACTCCCTCTACCCAGGTTGGGCCAGGGTAGAGGCCGTGTCCCCAAGACCCTGTGCTTCTCTCCCTCATGGGAGAGAGATCTTACTTCTTTTAACAGATCTGGATGATTTGTATGTGTCCTTGACACGGACTAATTAAAAATTAAAGTGCTACTAAATGTCAGCACTCTTGTAGGTCTTGAGGACACAGAATGTGTAGCATCCCAGTGTGATTAAACCCTTGACCACTCAGCCAGTGCACAAGTGAAGCTCAGCCCTGGAGGTCAGTGTCCAGTGCCACCCTGTCCCCTTCCATACTTCCGCAATGCCACGGAAGCTGGGAAGGGCTGCCCAGCCTGACGCCCCAGCTAGAGCCTGGAACCACTGCCTCCGCTGGGCTGGAAGGAGTGGAGGGGCTCAGAGAGGGCCTCACCCGCCCAAGTGCGGCGGGACTGGGGCTCGGAGGGTCTATGCCTGGGAAGGGGCCAGAGCCAGTGGGCTGGACCGAGGGTGCTGCTGGAAGGACACTGTACTCATGGGCCAGACTCCACCCGAGGCCACCACTCAGAAGGGCTTCTGTCACCTGGGCGCCTCTGCCCAAAGGGGCTGATCCAGCCGGGGGTGGCATTGCTGAGCTGCACTGCAGGCTGCCGGTGCCTGGAGTGGCTCCCTGCCATTCATCTGCACAGCCGTTCATAGGGGAGGGGTGGGAGAGGAGACACTGGGAGGGCTCAAAGAAGGGCGTCTGAGTAGGACTGGGCTGCTGTGATGAAGCCCCAGAAGCGGCGAGTGACCCCCTCCCAGCTCTGGAGCTGCACGCCGGCGTGCAAGAGGTGGCCAGGTAGCTCTCCTGAGGCCTGCAAGAAGCCCTGCTGCGCTCTGGGTCCTCACAGCCTCCCACCGGCTCCTGTGTATCCTTGGTCCCGCCCATCCTGCAAGGCCCCAGGCCTGTTGGATTAGTGACCTTGCCCTAGTGACCTCACTTAGTCACCTCTTTATCAGTCCTATCTCTGCAAGTACAGCTGCATTCCGGGGTCAGGACTTCAACATATGAGTTGGGAATGGGCCCAGTTTTGTCCCTAACAAGGGTGACTTCCCTAAGGCCAAAAGGAAGTCTCAACTAAGAGTTGGCTGAGCCCACATCCAGGGCTCGGTTTCTTGTACCCACACAGCGTTCCAAGTGTCCAGTTTGTAGATATCCAAAGCCCAGTGAGTGTTGCCCATGGGAGCCCAGCTCTCAGGGACCCTGCTGTGACAATTGGGTAAAGAGAGGATCACAGAGCTGTCTTAACCAAGGGCCCCAGGGTCAGCTTGGGTCCTGGTTTTCCTTGGGCCCAAGCACAGAGTCATGCATGTGTGTTCAAGGGTGACAGGGTCACAGTCAGTGACAGAACCCATGAGTGTGTCCTCCCTGATGTTTGTCCCCTGCCCCTTAGGAGCTGACTCTGTGCCTTCTCCTGGCCCTGAACCATGCTAGGACAGGTCGCTGGGGCTTCCGTAGACACAAGTGTGCCCTGTTGCTCATGGCCAGCCTGCAGCAGAGCCCTGTCCATCCTGCAAACTCCTGATCTCTCCCCACCTCATCGAAATGGAGTGCCAGTTCTAAGTCTGTGCTGGGGACCAAGCCTGCTGGTGAGAAGGGCAGAGCAGACAGAAGCCCTGAGAAGGACACACACGCACAAACACACACACACACACACACACACACACACACACACACACACACACGGAGACTTTGCTTTCTCCTCTCTGCTGTCTGAGCCGTGTCTGAAAACCTTGCGTGACAGTCACAATGTGGGTGCTCAGGTGGCCGGAGTCCAAGACTGCAGCTGCCAGCTGCTGGACAGCTCATGTGGGGTGGGAGGGGGAGGAACAGGAAGCAGACCCTGTTTTTGCATGAAGGTCACATGGGGACCAGGAATTTCAGGGGAGAAAAGTGCAGTGCCGCATTGTGACACTGATTTCTGGGAAATCTTGGCCTCTGAAGAAAGATCTCTGGGAACCATCTCCATGCAGCTCAATGGCTCTGGGCGGAAAGGGAACTCAGAATCTGTGATTGCAGGGTTAGAAACCTATTCAGCAGAGTGATAGGAAGAGCCTGACCTTGGAGCAGGAGACCTGGGCCCCAGGCCAGACGGAAGCCCTCATTACCTGCCTCAATTTTCTGATTCTTACAATGCGAGTGCTTGTTGTAGGGAGTCTGCAGCTTCCTGGGCAGGATCGGGCAGGAGTCTCTAATCTTTTTGTAAAGGTAAATAGCTGCAGCGTTGGCTCATACAGTCACAGAGACTGTTTGCCACCAGTCACATGGCTAAGAAGACAGGTGGCAAATCCAGTCTCTGCTCTGTCTGCCACTGGCCACAGCCGGGCCAGAGCACTGCAGTGCCCTGAGGCGCTCGCAGTATCAAGCACTCGGGAGCTTGCTATGCGTTGGGGTGATTTTTAGCTCTGTGTGACCAGAATGATGACGGAAGATATAACAGCATCTGAAGGGCCTGATGGGCATGGAATGGGGTGCCAAGCCGCAGGAGGAACCAGGAGTCTTTGGGAGACAGAAATGGCTGAGTCGGGCTGGCAGGGCAAGGCGTAGCTGGGTGCCGAAGGAAGGGGGCTGCTGAGAGGCCACTGGCCACTGGCCCTTTACATTTCTGCCTGCCTCGGAAAAGACTCATTGATAGTTCTTGTTTCAAACTTTTTTAAAGGTGTTTGAGTAGCCTTGGAAGATTCAGCTCATTTCTCCCTTCTGGGAAAGAGGCATATGTTTTTTCCTTGTTAGGTTAATAACATAACATTTCTTACCTTGGAAAAATAATGTCCCCTTCCAGAGTAAAATGTGGACAGGCCTGCTAGGGCCCTTCTTGAAGAGATTATTTCCTAAACTGGAAGGTTCTAAGCCATGTCACAGAGCTATCTGGGCCCAGCTCTGTAGCACCCTCAGGACACTGGGCAAAAAAACGGCCTCAAAATATGACACTGGAGCCACCTTCCCTGCCCTTTGAAATCTTCTGTCTCTGACCCAGGGGTTTCGTGTCCTCCAGCACCTACGAAACATGGCCAGCTGTCTTGCTAGCTTGTAAATCCCAAACCCAAACTTCAGACTTGTGACAGTTTTTGACAAGGAAGGGGGAAGGAGGACCAGTGGAAGCACACAATAATGAGCTGTTAGGGGACCTGGTCATTTTTAGGCAAAGAAGCGGGAGTTGAGCCTGCATTAGGAAGCTGGGTTGGCCCTGAGCAGTCTTGGCTAGCAGTGCGGGATCCTGGAAACGCTCCACAGGGCCACTGAATCCCACTGTGGTGGCCTGGGGGGAAGGGGTGCTATCTGGGCACATACAGATGCAGGGGTACAGAGAGTGAGGTAGGAGATGAGGGCACGGCGAAACTGGCTGGGGAAGTAAAAGATCCCAGGCGTGAGCAGCTCCCAAAGCCCCGTGTGTGGACTGCTCCCGAAAACGGCAGCAGGGTTTGAGTCGGATACCCAGACCGGAAGTCAGCCTCAGGCGAGGGGTCCCAACACTGCTCCTCAGAACCGGGCATTCTCGGGGGCTCCCCCTGAGGAGCCGGTGCTGTCGTGCCCTTGTTTCTGTAGCAGCCCGCGCTGTCTCCCAGATGCAGTGTGTGCTTTTATCCTTCCTCTTTCCCTCTTTCCATTTGCTTGGCTCAAGCTCGCTCTGCAGATCCAGTTTCTCTCCCACACTTCACTTTTATTTTCTCAAGTACATTTTGCCGCTGCTTTTTGTTTATTTCATTCAATTACTTAAAGCCAGAAGAACCTGGACTCCAACTCCCGGAGGCGAGGCAAGCAATCCAGGCTGTGGTGACGTTTGATTGGTGATCCACTTTTTAGAAACGAGCTACATGATAACAAGAGGGGTTAGCTTCTTTGAGAAATGGTGAGGGGGTGAGATCAGGAGTGTGCGTGGTGACTAGAGGGTGTGAAGGAGAGGAAAGGGCTTAGGAAATGTCCAGAGCTCTAGCTTGGCTGCCGTGCTATCAGCTGAGACGTGACCGCAGGCTCGAGAGGGCACAGGTCCCATCAGTGCTGGGTGTGAGGATGTGACATGCCTAAAGGAACCCGACTCGTGGTGCAGGCCCAGATGTGACTGGGCAAGGCCTCAGTCCTGGTAAGGGTCGAGTGTTCTGGAAAGGCAGAGCCGAGGTCACCAAGGGGAAGGTCCTCGAGAGGACCCTTGCCTGCCCCTGGAGGTCATAGTTTGTCTCCTGGCCAGCAGCCAGGCCACTCTCCGGCCTCCTGGGTGGCCTGGTGACCATCACCCCCTCTGCTGGCTGACTTCTCATAGGTGAAATGAGGTGACCAGTTTCCTGGGGACATACGCCCCAAAATCACTAAAACAGTGCACTGCCTTATTTCAAAAAGAGCTGGGAAACAGGAAGAAAATGATTTTAAAAAGGCATGGAAGACCAAAGTCAGAACTAGAACAAGCTCAGAAATGAGACAGCAGATAGATGTATCAGCCAGAGAGAAAGGGTCTAGTTCTGGCTGTCGGTTTTAGAGATTTCCGTCATGAGCCATTGCTTTGGGCCTGGACCAGAGCATTGTGGTGGACCACGCTGATAGCCCATGTCCCTGTGAGGTAAGACCTTCCTCAGGCCCCACCTTCCCAGAGCACTGTGCTGGGGACAAGGATTTTAATACACAGGCCTCAGAGGGTGTTTAACATCAAACTCCAGCCATAGAGTGGGCATCAGAAGGAAAATCGTTTCAAAAATGAAGTCAAACTGAGCATCGTCACACATGTCTGTAATCCCAGTGCTCAGGAGGCTGAGGCAGGAGGATCACCATGAGGTCAGCCTGGTGAGTTCAAGTGAGTTCAAGGCCAGCCTGCACTACCTAAGGAGACCCTATCTCAAAGCAAAATGGAAAGAAAAAAATTTAAAAAAGAAAGTCAAGACTAGGAGGGGCATGGACTGAACAAGAAAATGCTTGAATAGGAAAAGGCAGAACAGATAAAATGTTTTAATAAACAAAGGCTACAAAAACATGGCCTGTGACAGAAAAAAGATTAATTTGGACTTTATTAATATTAAAAAATAAAAACCTGTGTGCAAAGGATACTGTTAAGAAAGAGACAAACCACAGAAGGAACATTATTTGTAAGACACATAGGATAAAGGATTTGTATGCAAAGAACTTTTGATTCTAATTGAGAAAATAACTAAAAATAGGCAAAATATCTGAGCAGATTCTTCACTAAAGAGAATATACAGATGGCAAATAAGTATATGAAAAATGCTGAATTTGACTTGCCATTAAAGACTGTAAAACAGAACAATGAGTTGGTGCTACACATGTGTTATCAGCTTTCCATGACTGAGCAAAATACTTGTGATGATCAGTTTATAAAGAGGAAAACCTCAGCTGGGAGTGGTGGTGCCTGCCTATAACCCCAGCATTCAGGAGGCCGAGGCAGGAGGATTGTGAGCTCAAGTCCTGCTTAGGCCGCGTAGGGAGTTCAAGGCCAGGCTAGACTCTGGAGATCTTGTTTCAAATAAACAAAACAATAATAGTAAAATAAAATAAAAACATAAAGAAGAAAAAATTTGTTTTGGCTCACAGTTTTAAAGAGCTCGGTCCATCATTGATTGGGTACATTGCTCTGGGGCCAGTGGGGGAACCAGAAGTCATGGCCAGAGAACAGTGGAAGAAGCCCATGCACCTCACGATGGCGGGGTTCCCATTATCCCTTTCATGGGCACATCCCCCAGTGACCTAAGACCTCTCACTAGACTCTTCTTAAAGGTTCCACCATCTCCCAATAGCACCACGCTGGGGACTAAGTCTTTAACACACAGACCGTTAGGGGACGTTCACAGTGCAGACTATGGGAATGTACTGATGATTAGAATAGCAATAAATAAATAAAAATTTTAAAAAATACATAAATGCAGGCAAAGAGGCAGACCAAGAACCTTCTTCATTCATTGCCAGGGGGAGCACAGAACAGTGCAGTGACTTTGGAAAGCGCTTTGACTGTTTCTCACAAGGCTAAGTAGTGGTCTAATAATCACTACCCTGTAATTCACACAACAATTGAAAAGTTAGGTCCACACAAACACTGCCAGCAGCTTCTAGCAGCTTCATTTGTTAACCACTGCAAAGGGGGAGCAACCAAGAAGACCTTCAGTAAGTGAAAAGATAAATTATGGCACATCCCTGCAATGGAATTCAGTGATGAGAAGCTGTCAAGCCCTGCAGACATGGAAGAAATCTAACAAAAGAAGCCACCTTGAAAAGGCTATCTATGGTACGATCCAGAGCATCCAACTATCTGGAAATGGCAAAATATAGAAATAATAGGATTGGGCCTGCCTTGCAATCGCATGGTCAGGAGTTCGATTCCCAGTACCGATAAGAAAAAAAAAAAAAATCATAGGATCAGTGGTTGCTCTGGGGGGTGAGGGTGAAGGGAAGGTTGAGTAGCTGAAACAGAGAGGACTTTTAGGACAGTGAAACTACCCTGCATCAATATGTCATAGCGGATATTTGACATTAAGCATTTACCATAATAGAACTTTACAGTGTAAAGAGTGAGGCTTCCTGCGTGCAATTTTAAAAATAGCCCTTTAAGAATTTGGGAAATCCTAGAATTCAATGCAGTCTGCTGCAAAATAATCTCACTATACTATGGGGGGGAGGGGGTTAAGGAATTTTGGAAATGAATCTGTAAGAGTAAAGACAATTACTCAAAAGGTAATTGCATGTAAGGAAGGCACTGTACTTGGAAAATTGTTCCCCAGTGGGAACAATTTAATTGCTACACATGTATACTGAAATCAAACGCTTAATCAGTGGGTGGTGAGTGGTGGGTATCATGTTTTTCCCTGAAGTGGGAGTTCAGATTTAAAAATGGGGTGGGGGGAGAAGCTGGAATGATATACATGACAATGGCTTGTAGACATCAGTATGAACTTAAGCATAGTTTAACATAGAAGCGCATGGTTCCTGGAACTGTAGGTATGTCCATACACATGGGGCAGGAAGTCATGTGAATGTATTTCCCTGTTCTGTCGGCTGGGAGGACTTCAAAGCAGCACCACCCTAGAAGCAACAAGCACATTTAGTACCCAGGTCTTTGTTTCTAACACAGATTTCCAAAGGAAGCAGGACGGATTGGAGAAATGGCTGATGCCGAAACTGAGTCAGGAAATTCAGAAAATTAGCCTAGGGCGTCTTACAGTGACCAAAGCTGAGGAAATCCGCAAACCAAAATCACCTACACTAGTGAGGATGGGGAGATGTACACAAGGACTTGGAGCCAACCGCAAGAGCTCCCAAAGGCCAAAACTGAGTCACGGCTGCAACAAAATGTTGAGTGACAGTCCAAGTGTAAATATCTATGAACCCACACATTTATGCCTTGATTCTGGACTTCTTAACCGGCAAAGCTGTGAGAAATAAAGGTCTTCTGTTTACAAGATACTCGGTGAATGTATTTTGTTATAGAGGATAATTTGTTTACAGACAGAAATCTAATAGAAAATGGCTTAATTCAAGGGACAGAAAGCCCATTTCTACTGGGGCTGCTGGAACCAGATGAGGAAGGAGAAGCCAAATCAGTGTGATTTATAGTCGTTATTTCTCTGAGAAATGAATCAGCTACTTTTCAGCTCTGGAACGTTAACAATCAGTCTCTGTATTAAGTCATTCCGTATACTTTTGTTCGGAAGGGGGACAAGTGAGAAGAGGAGGCAGGGTCCTAGGAGCAGCGAGCAGTTCCAGAGGTCAAAGAGATACACTTCTTACTCCCTGTAACTTAAGCCTTCTCAAGAGCCTCCCTTTCAAAACTGCACTTAGCAGAATTTCCTTTGCCCATCAGGCAGCCTCAGGCTTGCTCCCCACTTAGCATGAGGCAGCCGAGGTGGAGTATTTCCCTAAAACCTGACGGTGTTTCTCCTAGAGTCTTATCTAGGTCTCTATCCAAGAGTCACTTGCAGAGCCATAGAGAAATAAGAGAAAGGAATCTGTTGGTGCTGATGAAAAATGGGCCAATTAGAAACAAAAACATCACCCTGGAATTTATCAGGCATAACAGTATTTGCCAGCATCTTTTCTTCCTTCCATAACCACAAGAGTTCATGGAGCCACACACCTCTAAACAAGACAGGTACGCGGAGACTGCTCATCAGAGCATCTGGCTTTAGCTCATGCAACTTTTTTCTCCTTTGCTGTCTACGCAGCCATATTATGGTTTAAATGAGCTGTCCCCTGCCAAAGACTCACATATCAGGGGCTTGATTCCCAGTGCAGCAATGTTCAGAAGTGGGGCCTGGAGAGGTGATTGGATCTTGAAGAACTCAGCCTCCTTGCTGGTAACAGGCTGGTGAGCTCAGGGCTGAATGGACTATCAGCGGGCAGGGCCCTGTGGGAGGAAGCAGACCACTGGGGTGCACCTTTGAAGGCTCCATCCTGTCCCTGGCCCTTTCCCTTTCTCTGTACTTCCTGGCAGCTAAGACTTCGCCCCATGGGGCCCTTCTGCCATGATGTTTCTGGTTGGAGCCATCTGACTACGGACTGCAACTGTGAGCCAAAATACATCTCTTTTTCTCCTTTAAGCTGTGTCAGGTGTTTTATCTCAGCAATGGGGAAGTGACCAACATGAGCCATCTAGAGGTTTTTGTTTTAACAACTTAAGACACAATTTATACGCCAGGTAATTTCTCCATTTACAGTAAAATAAGCCAGTTATGGTGGTGCCAGCCAGCACACGTGGGTATAATCCCAGCCCGTAGGAGGCTGAGGCCAGAGGACTGGCATCAGTTCGAGGCTGGCCTGGATTACATAGTGAATTCCAGATAATCCTGGACAGCACAGTGAGACCCTGTTTCAAAACCCACATGAAAAAAACTATAGAGTAAAAGAATTCAGCAGTTTTTCAGACAGATGACCCTTGAACAACACAGGAGTGAGGGCCACCAGCTCTCAATCAGTTGAAAAATTTGTGTATGATTTTTTGACTCTTCCCAAACCTAACTCCCAGTAGCCTGCTGGTGACCAGGAGCTTTCTTGTCACGTCCATTAACATATTATCAAATAATATGTTATAATATAATATATAAAAAGAACAGAGATCACCCTTTACTGCAACACACAGTTTACTAGAGAGACAAGTCGCTCATTTGCAAATGGTCAGCCTCAGCGACAGTGTCAGGGGATACTCACTCTTGAACTCACCCCGTAACAGTGAGAGGTGGCTGCAAAATGGTGGACTGCGGTCAGCTTTATCTGATAGCTGTGATTCCGTACTGCACTTCTAAAGTTTGTTCACATCTCTCTCAGCCAGAAATAGAAAATATGTTTTCTATTTTTGATAAATTTTAACTTTTTAATAGATTTATGTACATTTTATAGTAATGATAAAACGTATATTTTGTGTGGTTATCCTGTTTTAATTGTTTGACATTTCTAGACTACATGAGTCATCTGTTTTTTCAAACTCTCTCAGATCTCCAAAACCAAATCTGTATAAACAAGACCAGTGAAGCTCAAACATGTGGAGTTTAAGGGTTGATTGTGTATTCATGATTGTACAACCATCACCAGTTTTATAACGTTTTCATCACCCTCAAAAGAACCCTGATACCTCTCAGCAGTGCCCTGCCCAGCTCTCCCTGTCCCTGGTTCCTGGACCTGCCGAACTCTAGTGTCTGCACATTTCCATTCCTGGACGTTTTATATCAGATAAGGTTTTTTACTGGCTTCTTTCCATCAGCTCTCTCCTTGTTTATTGCTGCACAGTTTGCACTGCCTGCCGTTAGTGTGACCTTCACACATCTTTAACAAACCCGCTGCAGGACCTGCGTGTGGAGTGACTGCACCAGGGAACAGACACACACACACAGAGCGCCTGCATCTGGTGTCAGCCCGGCCCGACCTTGCGGTCAGAGACGCGCGGACTTCAGAACAAGAAGGTGGACTTTGTGCTGAGTACAAACAGGGAAACGACACGGGACAAGCGGCACAGTCAGACCAGCCAAGGGGCTGTGCCGATGCAGGAGGAGGTGTCCAGGGAGCAAGAGGCAGCCAGGGCTGAGGGCTAAACCGTCCAGAGTGCAAAACTGCAGATGCCAAGAGAGGAGGGCAAAGCACGAGGCCAGAAAGAACAGGAGACGCAGGCACTGTAGGAGGGGCCAGCAGAATCAATGCCAAAGTAAGGAGCCAGAATTGAGTACCTGGTTCCAATTACAAATCTTTATTTTCCTAAGACTCGTCCATCACTGCAGAATAAAATACAAAAGCAATCAAAATTATAATATTTTCTAAAAATAATTTTCCATTGGGAGGCTTACAGCCCCTTCAATAAAATCATGTTAAGACTTGAAAGAGGTTTCAGCATCAAATTTCTCAGACCAAAGATTCCCTCACTGGTTATGGAAGTGCAGGGAACCGCTTGCTGTTGAAAACTAACGGGCCCCTCCCCACCCCCAAAAAACCCTTAAAAAGCCAACAGGCCTCTCTCAGCAGAGCTTTGTCCACCCAACTGTGGCTTCTTCAGAGTTTCACACGCATCCTGGAGACTGGGTAGGAGAGGAGGCCAGCATCTTGTGAAACAGGCCTGGCGTGAGGCCGGGCAGCCATTCCCTGGTGGGCCCGGGCTGCCCGGCTTCCATTGGCCCCACCTCCACAGTCTCTGGGGAGCACATTTTAAGGAACAGTGTCACACATGGAGAAGCACCAAGAAGGCGGTTGTTCAGTAGTAACCAAGGCACACCTTGTCCATGGACGACTTTATCCTGTTGGAGACAGGAAGGAGAACTTGGTGAGAAGGAAGATGAACTCCACCCCAGGGGGAGCAGTCACTGGGGACAGATCTGCCCGACAGGGTCGCTGAGAACACAGCTGTCCTGTATGCTGTTGGCCGTGTCTCACTACGTGAGTAACAGCAGGGTGCTCCCTTCTATGTTCAGAAAGACACCGACTATTCAAAGGTCAACGCCGCTTTACCTGTCAATCGGGTATTTCTTCTCGCACAGGTTGACTAGGACGTACAAGTGTCTCAGGGCGTACTCATACTGGAAGAAAACACAAGGAAGGATCAAACATCTCAGCTCAACCTGCAGTCAGCCTTAAACCTGGGACGGCTCTCCTGCAGTCACCAGGCCAAAGCTTCTCAGTGAGGGGCTCAGGGATCCCCTCTTCCTCTTGAACATCTGATGACATTTGCAGGCTCTCTCCAGAGGAAGTTGATCGCATGAAAGCTCTGCACACAGCCTGCTCTTGTGTCTCAATGCTGAACTTCCAACTTCCCCCGGAACTTTGCTTTCATTCTGGAGACCTTGTTGTGGAACAGGCGCAGAAGGAGGGAGGTGGGCGGTATGTGAATGCCCAGCTGGACCACACCACCGGTAGCACTGAAATAACCAGCGATATTTATCTTAAGAGAACTTCAGGGGAGCTTGGGAATACCCACGAGCAAGAAGATCGATTTTAGATATTTCTAGAGGGCAGGAAAGCAAGACCAGGGGTAAAGCGCAGTCACTGCTGCCCTGCACAGGACACCCCGAGTGTCCTCGGGAAACCTGATATTATAAAATCAGGGGAAGGGGGAAGAAGAGAGTCTGCACAGGATTTGGTCCGCAGGCCACAGTTTGCCCACCTTCCTTCCTCTGACGGGATCCATGCATCCTATAGAAACGGGGACCAGTGTGCAAGATAGATAACCATACTACTAAGGTTTTGTTAGTTCATCAAACAGAACAGTTTGTACTGTCACTGCCCACTTTTTATGCTTGAACAACTACTTCTAATCTGAGAACAACATGTAATTTATCAACTAGTGATTTTTTACTTTTTTTAAAATTTCTGTATTATTTCTACCCTTTTTCTGTTTTGCTTTTTTCTCAAAAGACAGACAGACAGGAAGAAAGAAAGAAAGAAAGAAAGAAAGAAAGAAAGAAAGAAAGAAAGAAGAAAGAAAGAAAGAAAGAAAGAAAGAAAGAAAGAAAGAAAGAAAAAAAAAAAGAAGTGGGGACCAAGCTTTTTAGACACTTGTCAACTCTACTTCTGCAGAAACTCCTCTCCCTCCTCCTCCACTGACATCAGCCACACATGGTGGGGAGGGCCCACAGCAGTGTGGGGAGAAGCAAGCACCCCTCAAAGCTAGCATTAATGAGAGTCGTCATCCATGACGCTCAGGCACGATTAAGTCATAACTTGGGCATCTGTATTCCTCTCGGCTCCAGGTAAGACCCAACATGAGCCACAGTCTCCATAGCCCGGATGGAACCTCCAGAGGCTATCTGGGGGTGGCGTGAGGCCAGCCTTAGGGTTCGGGTGCAGGATCGCGCCCCCTCACCGTGGACGAGTGCCAGTTGAAGCAGTGCGTGCGGAAGTGCGTCACAGCCTCCTTGTAGCAGTCGTGCTCCAAGAGCTGGGCTCTCTCAGACAGCAGCCTCTCGGTCTCAGCCTCAGACCCGGCCAGCAAGAAGACGATCTTGCGTACGGCCTTCTCAATGATGTGCCGAACCTGCGGAGAAACGGCTTTTCTAGATGTGCTGCATGCCAGGCGGCTTCTGCGACCCATGATGAACATTTAAATCTGTCTTTCCACCGTCCTGGGGAGCGAGGTGGGTGACAGAGTCCCCAACAAATATGTTCTGAAAAATGTCTGCAAGATTTCTGTGCTACTTTGCCTTCTAGGATCTCCTAGCACAGCGGAAACATTTACAGCCAATACCAGGAGCAAATGTAGAACTCGAGCCCAGGGCGGATTGCTGTCCCATGAATGGCTCTGCATGCTTCTAGGCACCTCTGCCAGCTCAGGAAACCACTGACAGTTAGATGGGGGCAGAAAGGGGCTTCGTTTTCCTCCCAGATGAAAAACAGCCTCCTACTAAGAACGCTGCTCCACGCTCACTTCCCTAGCATCTGGATCGCCCCTGTCCAGTGGAGTTTGTGTCTTTTGGGTCTGAACAATGCAGGTGCACACACAGCCCACTGTAAGCTTGGCCCACAGTCATGGGGCCCAGGGCTCTCCCAGGTGCCGGACGCCTTCCTTCCTCAATTCTACATTTGTGCAAGGCTGGATTCTCTTCTAATGCCTCGAGTGAACCATCAGAGCCCTGCAGAGCACATGCAGGGGCAGACAGGAGACTCCAGGTGTCTCCCATTATGCGGGCCTAACAGATTTGCAAATGTGTCAGGCAATATCACTCTTCTCATCAGTGTTTCAATTTTGGAAAATGGTTATTAAATACTTTAACACAAAATGGGTTTCTTATTGTTACTTTTCAATGAGTTCTATGTTTTTTAATCTCGATTTTCATTTTTTATGGAAATTCTTTAATGCACAAGAACATAGTAATGCAATAGCTACCAGGAAAGTTGAAACCAGTAAGAAGCACCCAGGCTTGGAAACAGTTTTCAAATCTGCAGCAAATACCGAGAAACCTGGTATGATTTACATTGCTGTCAAGCAAACATGAGAAACTCTGGTTTAAGGACTCTCCAAAGGACAAGGATGAAATGCTCTTCTGTGTCATTTTAAAACACAGTCAGTAACAACAGATATAATGCACCATACGCAAAAGCACTTTAGGATCAACAATTACAGAGTAGAAAGAGGGCCAAAACTAAAAAGCAGGAGTAACACTGTGTCAAACTACATGTCAAATGCCAGCTAAAAACATGCTCTGGCTGAAGCAGGAGGATCACTGCAAATTCAAGGCCAGCCTGGGCTACTTAGTGAAGTCAAGCCCAGCCTAAAATAGATGGTGAGACGCTATCTTCAAAAATAAAAATAATATAAGCATGTCCTGGGTACATACATTGTCACATACAAGGCACATACTCCTTTTTAGGGACTAATTAGATATATGCATTTAAAACACATAGCTTTCTGTTTTTATCATTCCTAGAAAATCCAGGCCAGATTTCAGTGCATTAATCACCCTGCTGCACTGACAATGGAACAAGTGTTCACACAAATCTGTGTGTTGGCAGGAACAGGCAACCCTTTTGCCAGGCATACATTGAGTATCCAACCATGATCTGAAAAATTCTGCCAGTGTTGAAGCAATGGATGAGCTAACTGCAGATGCACTCAGCAGCGAGGACCCGAAGCACCCTAGGAGGAACTTCAGGCTATGACCATGGTTACTTGGGACAGCAAAAATTCTTTGTGGATTAGTTGTTTTACAAACTATGAGTGGCTAATGACCCAACAAGCAACAAAACAAAACTGTCTTCTTAGCAACAAGGTATAAAAGAGGGAAGCATCCATGTGCCATGGCCATGGCAGGATGCAGGAGAGGGGCCCCATCCTTGGCTCCTGAGTTTACTTCCTAATGGAGGTAAAGATGCCTGCTCAGCACACTCACTTCTCGCTCATCACTGAAGCTGGTTCCCGCGCGTGGGAGGAGGGGTGGCCAGTTCTGCCAGTGCCCTGAGCAGCACCAGCAGCAGCAGACAGGGCCCTCACTCACGCACACAGCCCACCTCAGCTGGGCACAGCCATCTACTTACGTCCAGATGCTGCTGGATCTGTTTAACGAGGGCCTGGGACTCGTTCCAGTCATTGGTGCTCATCAGCTTCCTTTTCATGATCTCCAGGGGCACCTCTGGGCTCGGAGTGAGGTCAAGCTGTGTGATCGGGGGCAGAGAGATCGGGGCACTGGCTTTGTGCTTCACTCCTTGAAACTGGATCACTTTCATGGTAGAGATGGACTGGAAAGAGACAGAGAAAAATAGTGTCAGATGGGAGGGCCAGATATGAGGGGCGGATCCTGCCACTTGGAGCTAAGGTCAGGGTCCCATGAGAATGGCAGAACCGGGGCACAGAGCAGTGAAGACGCCCAGCTTCGGACCCTGCGTGCCTCTCGGGTTAGCACAGACTCTCTGGTCTGTGGGGAGAGAAAAGATGCATGTATTTTTGTTCCCAGCCAAGCAACAATCTTCTAAAAACAGTTCTGAAACTAAAAACACACAAATATATACAAACACAAAATTTGGAAACGATCTGTCACAGCTCCTGACACCAAATATAGCTAATGCTGAGGGTGCTACAGGACAAAGAAAATTCCCAGGCAGAAGTCATAGGACCAGGGCAACGCCTGCCGTGCGACACCTCCCGCTGCCCTGTTCTTTCCCACACCCACTCAAATACCCGGCCAGGCTCTGTGGTGTCCTGGGGGCACTTCCTGCACCCCTACACTGCAGGGAAGGGGTGACCGGCTGGGCTTTCTCCACCCGATCCTCTCCTAATGGCCGGTGTTGCCACAAAGGCCCACTGCTCCCAGCAGTGAGCTCTTGGATGGTGGCAGCTGCCAGGCCACTGTCTTCCACACGTGCGCCTGCACCTCGGTCTTGTCCACAGGCACTGCTAAGCCCATGCCACCCACAGTCAGGCAGCCCTGACAGACTCACCTATCTGACCACTCCAATACCCTATGGACATAGGTGGAAGCAAGTAAAACCTCTCTAATTTGTCCAAAAGGGAAATCAATGACCTGCGGCTCAGAATGAGACAGGACCTGGGAAGGTCCATGGCATGGAACGCAGGGCACAACGTCAGGAGGCCTAAAAGAGGCCTTCTACCTCCGTAACCTGTGAGCCAGGCCAGCCTTGGGGTTTCTGGACACTGCCTTCTCTCATGCACAGGCGACGACACATGCTAAGAGTGGTCATCATTTGCCAAATCTGCACATTTGAACCTAGGGAGGCCTGGTCCTGAGCCTGAGAAGGCCCTCGGGACAGAGTCACCAGGCAAGGCAGATATGTCCCTCCTCAGCCACTCCTCACCTGGATCTGTTTTGCTTCACCAAGAGCTGACGTTCCAGGTGAGTCTGCTTAGAGCTCATGGAACAGGGAGCACACGGGAGGCCACTCACCTTGTTCCCATACTGCATGACATGGCTGGTGTTGGTGTGGGACTTCACCAGCTGGTACTGCTTGTGGAGCGTCTCCCTGCTCAGATCTTCCTGCAAAAGGGAAAGTGTGAGGGCGTGCAGGGACCAGAGCCTGACTGTTAAACTGCAGGTGGCTGGCAGGTCCCCCAAAAGGCTCACCATGTCCGAGTCTTCCATCCAGTTGACGCTGTACCAGTCACCCAGGTACGTGGACCTCTGATCGTCATAGTAGCAGGCGTAGGATGACTCGCTGGGGTTGGCAGCAGTAGTCGCATAAACTACAAGCAACCAAAGGGATCTCTGAGTCACACTCTGTGCCCTGCCAGGGACTACACCAGAAGCTGGGGACCCTCTTCCCCGGTGAGTGTGCAGCCTGCCTGCCACCACGCAGCAGGACAGGGCAGGGAGGGGAGATGGGTGGAGGTCACTGTGACCAGCCCTGTGGCCCAGCACAAAAATGCATCTGAAATTGGATGTGGAAGAGAAGAGGCCAATGATGGTCTTTTCACAGCAATAAGTAATGAAGATGCTTCTCTAACAATGGATAGGGACGCAGCTCGGTGCTAGAGCCCCTTGGTTCCACCCCCAGCACCACAAAAAAATTAAAATAAAATAAATTTTTAAAACCCTGTAAATGTGCATGCTTAAACATCCTGCTATTTTGGAAGAATGCTGACAAATTGTAACGGCTCAGAAGCTCAAATAGAGGCCTAATTTTGTTTCCAGAGAGAGACAGAGAGAAAGAGAATTAATACTAAATTAACATTTAGATGTGGGATGAGGATGTAATTCAGAAGTAACACATTTGCGTAGCATGGGCGAGGCCCTGGGTCATGGGTCCGATCCCCAATACCACCAAAAAAACAAAATAATAATAAATTTCATTTAATTTTAAAAATGCTCAGTGGGACAAAAGCTTTAGAATAACTGCCATTTACTCTGTTTACCCTGTCAGGCCCAAAAGCTATGGACTCTGAATTTTGGACACGTTATCATATAAAAGGTAACACCCCAGCTCTGGCACTACTTTACTCCACCCCCTGTTTACAGATGGGGACAACTGAGGTCAACTGAAGTCACTTGCCTGAAAATAGCCAGTCAGTGACCAGCACATCAAAAGGACCATGCTGTTTCACAGCCCATGTGGCTTTGGACAAAAGTACTTTGCTAGAACCCAGAAATGCACAGTGAAACTCATTCCACAGTCTTTGTTCCCTGGCTACTAATAGGAGCAGAGGAAGCCAGAGCTACAACACAGAGCCGTGTCTGCACTCTAGGCCACCCCGGAAGGCCTTGCTCCATGGAGCACCCGCTTCCCGTCACCAGCATCTGAAGCCGACTGATCACCCCAGTCCTATACCTACCGTTGATGTCCTGGGGCAGGTGGTTCATCATGGAGCCGGACTCACAGGCTTCAATGTAAAACACCATCTGCCAGGTGAAAGAGACAGGTGAGGCCCACCGGTCCCGCTGATGCTGGGGGGCCCTGACACTCCTGCCACCAACGCTGGAGTCTTTCACTTTGGCTGTAGGGAGACTAAAGGGGCTGTTGCCAAGTGCTATGGAAGCCACTGGACAAGGAGTCCAGTGTGGGACATCACTCGCAGGACAAAACAATCTCCTCACTGACACAGTTCCCTGTGACGCTAAGGGAAACACTTCACCACCCCACACAGGGAGAGGGTCCAAAGGCCTCGCACCCTCCCCGATTTCTCTTGGAGGTTTCCAAAAAGGGTGTGAGAGAGGCAATAGGAACAAAGCAGAACTATACTATGGATGGTGTTGTGTTCCTCCCCAACTGTCCAAAACTGGGGACAGCCTTAGGAAGAGCCATCTCCAGTGCGGTTCCCAGACCTGTCTGTGACAGCCCCTCCCCCAGACTGCTGGGTCCAGCCCAGGCTGAGGGTTACACTGGTGAACAAGCTCACTATGATTCTGATTAAACAGCTCGGGCCCTAGAATCACACACAGCATTAACTGCCAGACCCCGTGGGTCAGTGCTGCTTGGAAGGAACCCTTTGCAAAAAACCCAGATGGTGAGCTAGAGGGCTGGTCACAGGGTATGCGTGGGGCTCTGTTCCTGCTGCTCCCCTCACTCTCCTCCCCCAAGGGAGCCCCTGGCTGCCATTACCTTCTGGTACATGTGGTGCTTGTACATGTAACGGATGGTCTTGTTCAGGTCCTTGACGTGCAGCTGCAAAGAAAGAACATCACCACTCAGAGCAACACATCCAGAAGAACCATTTCATCAATTCTTTCTCAGCAATCCTTACAAGGAGCCATGGTGAACAGTAAAATTCCCAGAACGTCAGCCAAGGGTCCTATTCACATATTTAAGGGAAGAAAATGCGCTTCTCTAACCTGAACTCTGTTGTGTCTACTGTTGTCTCACCCTGGCCTGAGATACCTCCTGCTGGTGGGACACCAGCTGTAAAAGATGTCCTCGGGAAGACTTCAAGTTGCTATGTCCCCTGCACACAGCGCACATGTGCAAACCTATGGTGGGACATTAGAAGACACACACCATGGTTTAACCCAAGCATGTAGGCTTTGCTTTGTGTCTTCCAAGGTTGTCTTCAAAATGGTAAGAAATATGGCCAGGAGTATAGCTCAGCAGTAGAATACTTGCCTAGCACGTGCAAAGCCCTGGGTTCAGTTCCCACCATACGCACACGCACGCACATGCACACAAACATACACATACATTCATGTGCATGATTCAAAATAAAACTCACATCATCATTGGGAAAAGCCAGTATTCCAGGTGCTCCGTGGTCAGTGAAATAAACGAACACATGATCCCGGGGGCCGCTGCCAAGAGAGAAGTGTGGCAGTGAGAACCTACTTCTATTTCCCTTTCTCTGAAAAGCTGCCCTCATCAAAAAGTGAAGAAGAAGTTTGAGGATTATGGTTACCCAACCAGGAGCCAGGAGGAACACTCTGTACCTAGTGCTATTCTGCACCACGAGCCCAGGCCTAGGGCCCCGAAACTGTGCACAGGCTGGAGAGGAGGAGACCACTGACTGGCAGCCTGACACCAGCCTCGCAGGACCTGGAGAGCAGGGTGAGGGGGGCCTTGGAATTTGCACAGCCCAGAGCCCTGCCCTGTTCCTCTCCTCTGGGGACCCTCCCCTCTGACTCACAGAAGCTCAGCTCATGCCCAGGCCTCCTTCCCTTTTGGCCTGTAAGAAAATACTACCCAACACTTTCGGCTTCTCATGAAAATGCTACCTAAAGTAACAGGAACTGCTGAGAATCTCTGGCCCACAACCAGATGGGCAAACCCTGGGGTTGATTTTCCCCAGTGTGAATGTCAGTGAGCTCCTTTGCCATGGGCAGACAGTGCTCCACAGGCAACAGAGAACTGTGGCTTAAGGGACAGAAACATTTAAGAATAGCGAGGGAAAGCCAGGTGTGACACACGCCTGTCATCTGGGATGACCCAGGGAGGCCAAAGCAGGAGAATCCCAGGTTCAAACCCATTCTGGACAACTTAACGTGAAACTGTCTCAAAATTAGAAAATAGAAAAGGGGTTTGACATGTAGTTCCGTGCAAAATCTCTGAGTCCGACCCCTAGTGCTGTGCTCAAAAAAGAAAAGAAAAAAAAAGTGAAGGACCTGACATGATAGGGTTAATTCAGCACAGAAATGTCAAGAGAAGCCACAGAGCCTCATCCCCAGGCAGCAAAACCCCCTTAGGGACTTCTCTGGGTGAACAGGAAGAAGGAAATGGTTTAAACCATGCCGGGCTTCCCAGCCCCGACCTTACCTCTTCAGGACTTTTCCGGATCCTTTGCCCTTCACTGCTTCTGCGTCACCTTTCAGCACTGCAAGGAAGTTTTCTGGGGTCACATCCTGCACGGAAATGAGGCAGAATCAGAGGCCGCTGTCAGTCCGCCTGAGCCCAGGCCATGTGCCACACACGTCCAAGGACACGGGAAAGGCCAGCACTCCCGGGCCCGTGCGTGCCACCTGTGTGGGTGCCACGCTGAATGTGGTGCGTGCTGACTCCGCACGCCTGCCACGCCTCCTGATCGCTACAGATCTTGGTGGAAAATGGCAAAGTGCAACAGTAGGGAAAATGGGCGGAGGGACACCCAGGAGCTACAGAGGGAGGTGGACAGGCGTCCGGCCTGCTGCCTGAGAGGCCTCGTCCCAAGGGTACTCACTGCTCTCATATTGAAGTTTGCAAAATTGATATTTGATCATTAAAAGCAATACAAAAAAAAAAGGAAAAAACATAATTAAAAATTTTACTTCTGAGTCCAAACCTTTCCTCGTATTAACTACATAGTAACAATCTCATTAAAATAGGGCCAACTATATTACACATGCTAATGTTAAATTTGATTATATTCAAATTTTTTTTAAAAAAGTGGGCCAGATATGATGGCATACACCTACAATCCCAGCACTCAAGAGGCTGCGGCAGGAGGATTGCTTTGAATTGAAGGCCAGCTGGGGCTACATTGTAAGTTCAAGACCAGCCTGAACTACATAGCAAGGTCCTGTCTCAAAAACAAAGAAAACAAAACAAAACAAAGAATAATAACTAACACAATTCATCTTTAGGAAAATCTTGAGCTACTATGTCCTGGTTCTGGAGCTGAGAAAGCTAATCATAGATAATCTATAATAAGATTAATAGCAAAAAATCAGATTACTATTGAAGGAAATATCAGGCATAAAACATGCAACGATTAGCAAGTAAATATCACTGGACTGCAATTTATTTGGAACACTCTCCTTTTTCCCTTTTCTTTCAAAATTCCCATAATTGATCAGGGCCTGGTGGACACACTTGCAGCCCCAATTGCTCAGAAGGTTGAGGCAGGAAGATCACCTGATCCCAAGGATTTGACACCAGTTTAGGGAACACAGGGGACCTTGTCCCCACCAAAAAATTAGAGCTAGGGAGGAAACTCAGTGGTATTGCATGCTTGGCTAGAATGTGTGAGGTCCTGGGTTCCATCCCAGCAGCAAGAAACAAACTAACTAAAATATTTCAGAAGCACTAATCTTGAAACACCGACTAGAAGTCAGTCTGTCAAGGATCTGATTCTAGAAATACAAGAAGGAAAGAAAAACCTTCACCGACAGGAAAACACAACCTGCCAGCTCCACCCCCAGAATGTGCTCACATCTCCGGTGTAATCCTTCAGGACTCCCGCATACACATCTGAGCCGCCAGGCCTGTTGATCACAACACCTGGAGTGGGGTTTCTGCAAATTAAAGGACACAGCTGAAATACAAACTGCAACAGTCTCTGAAATCTTTCTTCAAAGTATGTCCTCATCGTGTGAAAAAACAGTAAATAACTGTTTGCCGAAGACATTTACCATCATCACCTGCAGGGACATCAGTGTGCCAGCGGCTTTAGCAGCCTGGGCATCCCAGGGCTCCAAAACCCAGGAAGTCTAGGCAGGATGGGGAGGGGCAGAGCTCTAGAAATGCACGATAGGGGTCAGGGGGTGAAAGCAGAGGTGACCTGACACCACACAGTCCCTGGGGCAAGCTTTAGCCAAGAAATCTCAGGAAACAGCACAGAAAAATAAGATTTAAACACCAGGGTGTAGGGCTGAAGGCTCAGAGCGGATCCCTCGGGAGAGGTAGGGATGGGCTCTCAGTAAAGGCTTAAGGGCAGCATCCTTCTGGGGACCACAGCCGGGAGCCTGCCAGGGTATCCCTGAGTTGTGTTCAAAGCTGTATCTGGGCATTCTCAATGCCTCGCATCTCGCTCGGCCATTGCTCTGGGTGCCATGTTTTATTTTTAATGTTGTACTTTGCTGCCAAGTTGACAGCACTCTTTACTTACTGGTCAGAGTTGGCAATGTCATCATACATCATCACGACGATCTGCTCATCCGGGATCCCATTCCGGTGAATGATCTGGTAGGCGTGGCACGCGTCAGCCTAGGAGGAAGGGTTTAGTGAGGTTTTGGGCGCCGCAGGGAGGAGGCCCAGAGGGGAGTTCTGGATTTAAGCCTCAAAAAATAGCACAATTAAGAATGATGATGAGCCAACAGGTTAAAATGTTAGCAGCTTCGAAGCTGAGGCAGGAGGATTCTTGTGTGTTCAAGGCCAGCCTTGGCCACACAGTGAGTTCAACGCCAGCCTGAACTACACAGTGAGACCCTGTCTCAACAGACAAGTAAAAAGGTCAGCCTCTGCTGGACAATGGAGCACATCTCTGAAATTTTCAGCACTTGGGAGACTTAAGCAGGAAGATCCAGCCTGGACTATATAGCAAGACCTTGTCTCAAAATAGAAAGAAATACACAAATACATAATAACAAGAAAAAGATTGTTAAAGAAAAAAAAAAACTAAGCAGCTAATTTCACACCACCCAGGATTCTTTTCTGGTCTGAGTAACTTTGGATCTGCTATTGTCACCAGAGAACGAAGTGAAAACTCAAAACTTAACCTCAGGCCAGGTGTGGTGGCACACATCTGTAATCCCAGCAGACAGGAGGCTGAGGGAGGAGGACTGGAGTTTGGGGCCACCCTGGGCTATGTGGCAAATTCCAGCCTAGTCTGGACTAGAGAGAAACATTGTATCTCCATCCCTAAAAAATTCAGCTCAAAAACTGGAATGAAAAAAAAAAAGACAATATTAAGGACAACTTCCGAGATACGACTCCCCGCCCACACGTGGCCAAGGTGTGCTGCTTGCTTATTACAGTTGACCTGCACTGCTCTTCAAGAAATGGAAATCACTTGAGGGCAGAAGAGGCAATGCCACGTCTAGGTTTCTCTTTGCCACTGATTCCGTCTTTCCAGGTTGAGCGTGAGTAAACAAAAAGCTGCCCAGGAAAGGCTTGGCCACCGCACATCACACCCCAAACAGCACCTGGTGCCATGAATGAGCTCCGTCAACACTGCGCTGGCTTCTCCTGCAGACGTCCAGCTAGGGCTTTGGGTCACGGTGCTCAGCATGCAGGGCCTGAACGCTGAACGGAAAGGTCCAGGGCCCAGCCGGCCAGAGCTGCTGACAGGTGCTGCCCTCCCCACATCCAGCCCTGGGCTAGAGCTTCCCCTGTGTGACTGCTTTTCCTCTCACAGTGGCTTGGGGTTTGGGGGAGCTCACCACTCCACTTTACAGATGGGAAAGGGCAGTTTAGGGAGCGGGTAGCTTACAATCTGCCTCCATGCCTTGACAGGCCTTCAGGAAGGACGACAGGGCAATCACAGAGCTACAGAGGCCCCTGGAGAGGACGAGGGACTGACAGTCTAAAATGAGACCATTTTTAAATAGTGACTAAGTATTTTCTATAGAGGCGGGCATCATTTAATGACCAAGATGTGGTCTGAGTTGTGTCATTAGCTGATTCACTCTGCTGTGTAAGCTAGAAGGGCTACCGCGGAACTAGACGATGTGATTTCTTTCTTGCCTTCCTTCCTTCCTTCTTTCTCTTTAAGGGAATGAGGATTGGGCCTTATGTATGCTTTACTGCATCAAAGACACCATTAAGAAAATGAGAAACAAGCCAGGTACTATGGGCCGCTACACTGGTGCCCTCCGACAGTCTGTGCCCCATTGGGAGCCCTCAGTATCTTTATCCCCATTTTAAAGAGGGCAGCAAGCGCAAACCAGGTCTGCCCGCCTGACATGCCTGTGCCCCTTCCTCACACACTGAGGTCTGCCTGCGGCTCTGCCCAGGTCTCTCGGGGGGGCTCAGCTGCCCTGTTCACTCACACACTTCTTTGTGGGAGCCAAGTAGGTGGAGGAGGCAGGGTCCAGCCTGCTCACACTTGGGAAGTGTTACTAACAGCCATCCGAGGTACCTCCTGGGGACGCCTCAGACCTCTGTGCAATTTTCCCTGTAAGTGGAGAGCCTGTGCTGCTGAGTATACTAAAACTGGAGCTTACAGCAAAGACTACCATGAGCCCTGTGCAAGGATGACATGCAAAGGCATGAAGCGTTCTGTATTAAAAATAAAAAGAAGAAGAAAGGCAGAAAGACCACAGGAGGAGATGCCTGAGTATTGAGCAAGGCTGGAATGCAGGGCAGAGACTGCCATGACTCAGAGGCTTTCAGGGCTGGTGTTAGGAGTTCCACATAAGGCATCCCATGACCCCCGATGCAGCTGCTGCCCTCCCCGTCCCCGGTGGGGACAACTGCATACTGGACTAGGGGGTCCCAGGCCACACACAGCAGGCACATCCCAATCACAGGGAGGGGCCCTTTCCCAGCCAGGTCTGCACAACTCCTGTCTCTCTCTCTGGACCACCCACGTAAAGAGGCCACACCTGGAGCTGGGATTTTGCAGGGTCCTCGCTAAGCCCCCTCCCACCCCAGAGCAAGAGCTGAGATGTCCCCACTAACACATCAGGTAGGCAGAGAGCAGCAGGGTGCCTAAGGTCTGTGTGGTCAAAAGCAGTTTCTTTCCAGGCCCTGTGCTGCCTGCTAAAGGCCCCTTGCCCATCCGAGCTAGGCTCAGCACCCCCTCAGCCCTGCACACCATGCCCTACGGAGTCTGACAGCACACAGCACAGCTTGTCGGAGGACCACACAGTCAGCTCGGCCTGTCCACTCCCTCACCACTGTCTGCCAGCCTCTGTCCAGAATCACCCCTGAAGCCTCCAATATTTATTGGTTGGCCTCTCAGGGGAAAGTGCACGTTACATAGAGCCAGACAGCAGCAGCCATGCTTGGATGCTTGGAGTACAAGGGTGGCAACCAGGCAGGGGCTGCACAGAGCGGAGCCCGTGTGATGCGGGGGCCAGCGCAGACTTCTCTGCTCAGTCCTAAGTGATCGGTTCTGTCAAGGGACACGCGTTAGCCAGTCCGCTGGCCATGGCACACCTCACTATGTCCACTCTCCAACTTCCCAGCCTCCTTCCCCCACCGCAGGCCAGGTTCCCTCGAACTACAGCCCTTGCTATCCTGGCATGCCCTCTTGTCATCTTCTTCCTTTCTATCTGAGTCAGGAGCTTCCTTGAGTCATGGCTGATTTCAACAGTGGCAACATGTGACGCAATTCTGGCCTGGCAGACAGGGGGTAAAGTCCTAGAAAAAGATTTATGATCTGAACAACAGCAAAGCATTAAAATGCACTGCTGGCCTCCTTAGGGTTTTGTGTGTTACGATGTGACATCCAAGCTGCTGCAGCGACTTTTGGACCATGTGGAGGGCTTATCTGAAGACACATCAACAGAATGATGGTGGGACAGAAAACTGGGAAGGACCTGGTTTGAGACAATGGGGCTCAAGTGCTTAACTGACCAACCCGGAAGTCTCCACATTCCTTGGTCTTTAAGCCCCTGAGGATTTCTGTAGCCATGGCCACTTCTTCACTGTGACTTTGGTGCTCCCAGCCCATGCTCCTCCCTGTCTCTGCCTCTAGCATCCTCAAGCCACTCCTCTATGAAGCCCTCTGTGCTCCAACCCTTGCCCTGGACCCAGACATGGCCTGCAGGCACTATGTAGGGATTCACCTCTCTCAAGTACATCTACACCTGCCCCCTGGGGCTACCGGCCTCCGATTGGTTCTCACAACTCCCATCCCCACCCACACCCCTCGATCCCCTTGCAAACTCAGGGCCTGACCTGAGCAGTATAAATAAGCACTTTTCTTTCTCTCAATTATTTTTTTCTGTTTTCCATTTAAAAAAAAAACTTGAATGTGTTGTTTTTAATAAATGAGAAAAGGAACTATTTTTAAAGCATGAATTGTGGAACCACACTGCCTGGGTTCAAACGGCAGTTCCACCCCTGACTAGCTATGTGACCAAAGCCAAGTCACTCGGCCTCTCTGCCCGTCAGCTTCCCATCTTCAGTAGATGCACACCAGGCAGGACCCGTCCTCCTGAAATGTGTAAGCATTGAGATAGCACATGCTACATGCTCAGGCAGAGGCAGCAGGAGGTCAGCACCTCAAGCTTGTACATGCCTGCTGGAGAGGACCAAGAGAGGCCACTTCCGGCTGCTCAGCTCTTCTTGGTACGTTCTGGAATCACACCTCCCCTCCTGCACGCCCATGCCTTTTTCCTGGCCCTGGCCTATCCTCGCCCTAGACCATCTCCAGGTCTGCCTATGGCCCCCCCAACCCCAGTCCTAGTACTAGGCACAGCGCCTCTCTGGGGATGCTCAGCAGGGTCCCCAGCACAGTCCCACTGGCCATGGACTTGCCCTCAGGTACTTGGAGCCGAATGTTCCACCAGCACACCAAAGGCCAGTCCCCTCTGCTATCTGTGCAAAGTGGAAAACAAAAATCTAAGGTGGTCAAGACAGCACAAGTCTAAAACAACCACCATAAAGCAGAGGAAAGTGCTCGGCAATGACCACGAGGGCGCCCAGCGTGTCAACACTCCCTGCACAAAGGACACCTTCGGGAGTGTTGCATTAACCCAAGGAAGAGGGAGACCTCCAGTGACACATCAGGTCCTAGGGGGAGAGGTCTGACAAATGCTCTTTGGGTGCCATCTCTGGTGCCGAGGAAGCATATGTCAGTGGCTGGCTGGGAACAGACACGGGCCGACAGGGACCTGGGCTGCGGAGGACGATGCAGTGCACAATTCCCCTCCACTTGACCCCAGTGCCACCATCCTCTCCTATTTGAGGATAAAGAGTTTGGTCTGTGGCCACTATTTTTGTCTCGCTTCCCTCCTTTCTCATTTAATAAACACTAAAAAAAAAAGTTTCTGAGAGGTCAAGGTAACTGGCTAAGTCCTACTGAACAATGTTTAACCAATATATTAGTTCACAGTAGGTTGAAGAAAAACCACGGGGCCTTGTTCAGTAGACTCACAACTTCTCTCCTTGGTGGTTGGGGGGGGGGGGGGACAGGGAGACTGAGCCAAAGACAATGGTGGTTAAGTATTAAGAGGACAGGGATTATTTTGCCACGATAACAATTTTGTAATCAAGCTAAAGTTCCTGTTTGGCTGACACACAGCAACCACTCAAGGAAGGAGTCACAAAGTCAGCTAAATCAGCCGCCTCTGCCTTTAACAGATATGAAACGGGTATAAAAACAAATGCCCTGTGGGAAACTGGACTTGCCCCAGATCAAGGTAACAGGCAGCACCCCATAGGATAGGTGGCCAAGGACACAGGCTCTGTCCCTGCGCCATCCAACTTGGGGCCACAGGCCATGGCACCGGAAGTGCGGCTAGTCTGATCCGAGATAAAAGCACAACACATGCTGGATTCTCATGACTTAGGCAAAAAGAATGCAAGGTATCTCATGATCAATCTTCGCAGTGATTGCAGAACGGCTGGGACATACTCGTTTAAGTAAGATATTAATTCAGCCTGTGATTTTAGTTTTTAAAGTGTAGCTACTAGAAAATTTCCCAGGACCCAGCCTCCATCCAACCATCGGCAAAGAAGGACTCAGAGCTGGACCTAACCGTGGCAGCCCCACCGCAGGGACACTGCCTCCTCTTCGCTGTTAGGAGTACCACTCATGTCAGCAGTTGTGAAGCATTTGTGTGGATGTGTTTTCACTCCTCGGAGGTATGTTCCTAGAGTGGACTCGCTGCCTCACGGCCCATTTGGAGGCTGACCAGTCTGGCAGGTCCTCCAACAGGTAAATAGGGGCACAGGGATGAGGAAAGCAGCCCAGCCAAATTGTGGAGGGCAGAGGGGTCTGGGGCACATAAGCCAGTCTGCCTTTGCTCATTCTGTGGCCTTGGGCAGGTCACCTCCTCTCACTAGGCCTGTCTCCTTATCTATCAAACGAAGATGTTAGACCAGGGGGTACAACCTGTGTGATTCTTGCCCCCACGTCACTGAGCAATATCTGGAGGCATTTGGGGTTGTTACAAGTGGCTGGGCGATGCCACTGATATCTAAGGGGCAGAGACCAAGGATGCTACAGACATCCCACAGTGCTCAACAGCCCCAGCAACACAGTCACCTGGCCTGGGTGTCAAGAGTGCCCAAGTTGAGAAACCTTCTATTAGACTAAGGTAACCCCATAGGAACATTAGGGGAACTGCCAACTGTTTCTCAAAATGACTACATGGTTTAATAAACCCCTCATGACATTCGAGGGGTCCAATTTCTCCACATTCTTGCCCACCTAACAGATGTGTAAATTGTTTCACAAAAGGTCCTTTCTACTGACCACATCCAGGATTGTCCACAGATGCCAGTGTCATAAAGACAAAACAGTCATCTTCTTACCTGGTGCCTGTAATTATACCAGCCATTGGAGCCTGCGACAATCACCACCCAGTGCTTGCCGCCATCCTCCGGGTCATCATCTACACTGGTGGGCAGAGCGCCGGAGCCCAGGACCAGGCTCAGCAGTGCAGCAACCTTCCACAGCATTCTGTACCTTGGAGTCCAACTGCAGACCGGAGAAGCACATGGCAGAGTCAAAGAAAAAACACGAACAGGGAACACTGTTGTCCTCAAAATAACCATCACAATAAATGCACCAAAAATGCAGGATTTATGCAGAGGGAAACCACAAACACCAAGAAGAATTGTGTGTCCCCTGTGCCATCCCCTCTCCTATGTGGACACAGAGGCTGTCTCTGTCCCTGTCTCCCTAACTATTCTGCAAATGGAAGTTTCGTCCAAAACGTGCTTTTAGCTCCTTTGAAAATTTTTATCACAACCCCAAAATACAGCAGATAAAATTCATCAACATAATTCACTGCACTGGCAAAACTTTACCATGTACTACGAATTGTTTATAAGAAATAAAATACTGGTAATACAAACTATGCCCAAAAAATGTGAAAAGCAAACAAAATTTAATAGTAGTTACTGAATGAAAATGTAATAGTGGTGAATGGGATTAAGGGTGATCGTCATATATGCCTCTATTTATTACAATCAATGGATATTACTTATACAGTCTGCAAACATTCAATACGTGTTCAATACTAATACCGATGGGCAATTTAAGCGTATATGTGAGCGGATAATTCAAGGCTTTGACTAACACAGAACTTGTACACATGTTTGATGCAACAGGCAGGGCAAACAGCATTGCCTTGCTTCACAGGAAAGGGGACAGATGTTCGAAAGCCAGTGACCCTTTACCCATGTAGAGCCAACCTTGGCCAGAGACCGGAGCCAGGTCCCAGGAATTCCTGGCCCAGCGCTTTCTGCTCTGTGGCTCTGCACCTCAAGACTTTAATCTTAAAAACCTATGTGCTCGATTTTATACTTTAATGCCTAAACTTCGTTTCTTTTTTGCGATAGGTCTCAAACTTCTCAGCTCGAGTGATCTTCCTGCCTCAGCCTTCCAAGCAGCTGCACTATAGGTAGCAGGCCACCACGTCCAGCCAATGCTAACACTTTAAATGCACATTTTTAAGCACAAAGGCAGAAACAGGCTGACCCTAGACACCTCGCATGGGTACAGGATCCTCCCTGCCCTGTGTGCTGACTGTGCTGCTCCAAAGGAACTCCTTCTGGAGAAAAAAACACAGGCAGGGCTGCGGCTCTGTGATAAGAGGAAGAACATGCTTTGAGACCTCTGCCTCCAGGCCTCCAGCCGGCTCGGCAAGCAGGCCGGCTCACTCGCCACCTCACAGCCAAGGTTCCCTGAACACCAGCCCTGCCAGACAACTAGGTGCTGGGAACTGATGAACAGATACAGGGACAATGCCTCTGCCTCCACGGAGCCTGCAGCCAGCGAAGGATGATCACCTCGAGCTCAGAGCCCAGCACTCTGTGCCTAGCCCCAACAGCACTGTGAAGGCTTAAAGACCTAAACGCACCTTACACCAGGGCTTCTCCAAAGTGCTCCCAGCTCCCCTGCAGATCCGGTTAGGATGAAGATTCAGATCCTGCAGACCCCGGAGTGGGCCCGAGACTGAGTTCCCTGTGACACGGATGCTGCCTCCTCAGACCGCACTTTGATGCAGAGAGCTCCGTAGTCACCCCTTGGGCTCGGGTCCACCTTGGCCCTAAGCCTGGCATCCAGCCAATGCACTGCGCCACCCTTCACTGTGGGAGGTTTCAATCTGAATTAAATTCAGCTGCCTTTTGCTTTCTTTCTTGCTTTTTTTTTTCTTTCTTCTCTTTGCAATGCTGGGGATTCAACCCAGGGTCTTCCCACTGAGCTATATCCCAAACCCTCCACTCCCCTTTTTTTTATTTTGAGACAGTGTTTGGCTAAGTGGCCCGGACTGGGCTTAAACTTGTGATCTCCTTGCTGTGGTTTCCCAGGGTATCCAGCTCCATGCTCGGTCAAATTTAAGTTTCTTAAAGCTCCACTGCAAGACCAGTGGGTGGGTGAACTAAGTAGGATGCTCTCAGATTTGGTTGGAAAAGATTTAGTATTCACCTAACAGGCGAGGTCAGTGGACAGTGAGTTCCCCTGCTGACCTGCTAATGTGCCATGGTCCCTCAGTCTGACCAGCACTCACCAGGGAGGGGAGATAGCCAATGCAGGGGGTAACTAGGCAAGTGCATGAAGAAGCAGGCAAGAGAGAGCCAAGAAGGAAAACAATGTGTGTCCCTAGAGCTCTCCGGTGGCCCACAGGGAGATGCGACAGGGACTACGAGGTGGGCAAACCAGCAACCCCCTCTGATTCTGAGCTCACCCAGCAGCCTGCTGGCTGCATTCAGGCCTCCGCAGAAGCCTTCCTTTAAGTAGGGATTGGTAAAAATCCTTCTGTAAAAACCTGGCAGTAAGTATCTGTGGCTCTGCAGGCCAGGTGTCTGTATCTCACAAGTACCCAGAGACAGCTGGTAAAGGAATGAACACGACTATCTCTCAGAACTTACAAAAACAAGTGGTATGTTTGGTCCGTGGCTACAGTTTGCTGACCCTGCCCTAACAAACAAGAATGAGGCCCCAGCCCATGTGACAGGGACAGCTTTTCTGGCTAGTAAGCATTCATCCAAAATTATGGACCTGGGCACAGTAGTGTATCTAGCGACTAAGACTAAGACAGGAGGATCCTGAGGTCAAGACCAGCCTGGGCAGCACACAGGAGGCTGCCTTAAAAATAACCAGTAAGTAGGCTCCTCAACGTGTCTATGAGTGTTTTCTGAGTTTGACTTATATGACTTAGCCCCAATGAGGCTCATTCTTCAGAAAATGCTGGTGTGTGACTTCCCCACCTCAATTTAGAGAAAAAGGAGCAGATAAATACAGTCAACCCTCTGTATCCAAGGGTTCTACATGGTGGACTAGCTTGGGGAAAACTGTATCTACTGCCGTGAACATTCTGTTTTTCTTACAATGCAACATAATAACTTCTTACATAGCATTTACATTGTACCAGGTATCATAGGTAATAAGGATGAGTTAAAAGTACATGGGAGGATTGAGTTGGTTCCATGCAAATTTTTACCTAAGAGACACAAGCATCCATTCCCAGGGATACAGAGGGACAACAACCCAAATCAATGGGCAGCCTACAGGACTGGACACCACCCGTTTAACAGCCTGAATGAGCCAACACTACAGCAGACAGCAAGGCAATCTCACCTTGAATCCTCTAACTATACTATAACGTGATAGGAGTAATCCAACACCCAAACGGTAGTTTTATGGGTCTGCATGTCACTGAACAGAAAATGCCACTCTGCAAACACATGCACTGACACTATTTCAGGGAAAGCATTGGGACCTGGGTGGAGATGAGACATGAAAGAGATGTACCAGGGGTGATCAAAAAATACCCTGAATGTGTGAATTAAACAGTGTATTGCAGTAAAGATGCGCTGTCACCAGTCTGTTTCAAAATTCTCCCTGTGATTTGGACATACTTGCCCCTCACTCTTGCTGCCTCTGACGCAGGTCTGGAAGTCCTCTTTCCTGTCTTTACAAGACCTGGTAAGAACTGCAGGCGTGCCGATGCTGAGCGCCATCGGGGGAAAGGCAGCCTTATAAAAACACGACAGTGGGCCCTCATCATCTTATTCATCAGAGCCAGCACCTCCAAATCACCACAAAAGGTTAACATTTTGAATTGACTCAGGACATCAAGGCACACACAACAGCACAATGAAAGACACACTCAGGAAAGTGTTAGGCAAGCAGACATGATCAGGCCTGAGGGACAACAGGAGAGTCACAAAGAACACAGGAGACCTCAACGTTTAACACATTATCATCACATATTAGGTCTCACACCCAGAGACACAGGCCTTCTACTTCTAGAACATTCACACAGCATTTCTGGTTGCCATAGTGAGGGCCCAATGACACAGGAAAAGAAACTCCTTCAAAGACCCTGCCGCCCTGGCCTGGGACCTGGTTTAAATTAAGCACTTCTTTTGCAATGCCTTTCCTAAGTTTCTGACCTGACTAATGCCCCCGAGAGAACACTGATCATCTGAAAAGGATTAGAAGACATTTGTCAATTTCAAAGTGAGTGTTAAGAAAAATGCCAATAAGCATCATAATTTCCCTAGTTCCCTGAACCCCAGGGGTAACTCTTGTGTGCATGATTTCCAGACTCTAAGTCGGGGCAGCTGCCTTTGTGGCACGGATTGCCTTTCCCACTTGGATCTGTGATCTCTCTGTATCTACTTTATAATAAATTCTTTGCAATAAAATCTGTACTTCTGCCCGGCCACGTATGGGCCTTGACTAAATGCTTTCATGAAAGGCACAAGAGACCCAAGAGGCCAGCGAAGGTCAGTTCCTCCAAACGTCAGGACTCAGCTCTTGGACAACAAAAAGACTTCGAGAGCTGCTTCAGCAATCCTGGCACAGTGGCACACTCCTGTAATCCCAGCACTCGGAGGCTGAATCAGGAGGGTCGTTGCCAGTTCAAGTCTCTGTTTTGGGGACCCTGTCTCAAAAAGACCAAAAAAAAAAGAGAGAGAGAGAGAAAGAAAGAAAGAAAGAAAGAAAGAAAGAAAGAAAGAAAGAAAGAAAGAAAGAAAGAGAAGGAAACAGAGAGGCAAGAATGATGGCATGGTGTGTCCAAGAGGAGCTGAGTGTGGTGGTGCACGCTTGTAATCCCAGCACTCAGAAGGCTGACGCAGAAGGATCACTGCGGGTCCAAGGCCAACCTGGGCTACACAGCAAATTCAAGACCAGCCTGAACTATGAGACTCTGTCTCAAAAAAAAAAAGTGTGTTGAAGAGTATTTTGAGGATTAACAGCAATGTTACTTTCACCGTAGTGATTTTTTAAAAATTTAAACAGTGTCATTTCTGACTGTACCTTGTAAGCAGCAACCAGTGTTCAAAGCAGCCAACCTCAGACAGCAACTTCCTGAAGAACACGTGACTCCCAACAAAGTCAAAGAAAGCATCTAAGGCACAAATAATCCTGTAACATCCTATTATTCTTGTTTTATTAAAATGCAAATTTGATGAAAAAAGTACAAGATCCTTGCTGCATCAGCTCCTGAGGCTGTTTTTATTTGTGCCCTCTAGGGCCCAATGACACAGGTGTCATTATCTGCTGCCCCTGAAACTCACCCTGTTATCTACCCACACACACACCTACGCCCCTAAGTCCTCACAGGCGCTGGATGACAAAGCAAAGCAGGGCCAGGCGGTGCTGAAAGCTATGGGGGGACCGAGGCAGGAGAGGGAGGGAGGGAGGCCACAGTGGACAGCCTGATTTTTAAAAGGGGAACATGGTGAGGGCCTGTCCCATTTGTAAGAACAAAGCACAGAAGCCACGTAAATGATACCCACAGGGGACTGTCCAGCTAAATCAGCTATGGCTCTGTGGTTTCTCCTTTTAGTGGGATATTGTGAACTCAAACTTTTTTTAAGTTAAGACAAGCACTTGCCTAAGAAAGGCCCTCATTCAATATCTAACACCAAAAAAAAAAAAAAAAAATAGTTAGGCAGGTGCTAAAAGTACCAAGAATGGAAAGCTGTCCTTGGGGTGTGCTGGCACGCAAAGAGAAGGTGACACACGGGGAGGACAGAAGAGAAAGGCTCCACTAAGTGACACACTAAGTGACATACCAGTGTGTTGCACAAGTTTGTGCATGTATGGACGCGTTGCCTGGTAACAGGAAAGCTTTATTTACACCATCTTCACATCCCTGGGTGCAAATATCTTTCACAGACACGGGAGAACACTGAGGCTCAGAAAGGTAGAGAAAACTCACTGGTGAGTGGCACTGCTGGGCCCGAGGTAGGACAGAAGAAATAAAGACAGGTATAAAGGAGACAAGGAAAGTCATAATTTTAGCTGAGCACGGTGGTGCACGCTGATAACGTCAGCACTCAGGAGGCTGAGGCAGGAGGATTGTTTCAAGTTCGAGACCAGCCCGGGCTACATAGTGAATTCAAAGCCATCCTGAACTGCACAGCGAGACCTTGTCTCAAACACACACACACAAACAAAAATTTTAAAGACTGCAACTTGCCCATATCTGTATTCACATCTTTCCTCCTAAGGTTTATTTCTGCTTCCCTGGCTTCTCTGTATTTTCTTTCTAGGCCCCTGTGATACTCCAAATCTTTTAAAGATGTTCTAAATCCATAGTTAGGTTAGTAGATAAGGCAAAGGGCAGAGACCTGACCCTCAGATGGAGAAACAGACTCAATGGTTTCAAAGAATGTTTTTCCAGGAAAACAGATCACTCATCCTTGAAAACACAACAGACTTTGAGTTGGCCCTTCACCTTTAAACTGACAGATTCACAGATTTCCAAACCCCCCAATCACGTAAGCATCCCCAGCTCCTGACTCCAGCTAGCCTCCTCTTTGGGGGAATTCCTCCAGGACTCCATTTGATGACAGGACCAACACACAGACCTGCCTGTAAAGACCACTTGTCCCACTGTACCACCTGTTTGTCACAATAAGAGTTGTTGATACCAAAGTCTGGAGCTCCCATAAGCACATACACTGCAAGTCCTCAGACTGGGCCAGGGAATGGCCAGGTCACACTGCTTCCCCGACAGTAGGACACCCTGGCCATCTTCCCACCTGACTATTTCAAGGCACTAGAGGGCTCTCTAAATCACAAGCTCTGGTCCTGTCTCACTGCACCGCCCTCTTCCTCACAACACAGACTCTGCACACCTGAGCAGGTAGATAGAGCTCTCAGGCAGCAAAGGGGCCCCTTTATCTAAACCTCTGAACTAACTTTGAAGAAACCTTCTACCAGGTCCCAGGTCTCTGTGGGGAGAGAGGGACCTTAACCTCCAGAGACCACACCTCAACCACCACCAAGCATGACCCCACACTGCCAAGCCCATTCTCCGCTCGATCTGGGTTAGGCACAGCCCATCATGGAAACCAGGCAAAGTGGTCAGCTGAGCAAAGACATCCAAAGGAGTCTTCCCAACCGGAAAGTCTTCATCTGGAGGGCATCTGACCATGCACAGGGCCTTCGACTGAGGACGTACAGGAGAAACAAGGACAGGTGACAGGAACTGTCTTCTACACTAATTGTGGTCAGGCTCCTCTGAGCCCTTTAATCCCCACAAAGCCTTGGCCAACTGGACCCAATTTTACAAGAATCCATATACCCTTGATACCTGGTTAAGTGCCTCTTAATAACTTTCCATGCACGGGGTCCAGCACGCACTACCCTGAAGTAGCACCCTGAATATTCTAAATGGAAGGAATCCCTGTGCCCCCTCACCTTGCCCGTGGGCTATCAACCCCCAGCGAACCCTGTGTACTGAGTCTGTCTTTCCTACCACCAGAGCTAGAAGAAAATTTGTCTTGTTTTTAATTACAGCACCCACAGTCATTTGTCTTTAAGACACGCAGGGCCCTCCTAGCTCACACCTGTAATCCTAGCACCTTGATTTTTCCAGTTAGAAAACAGGATTAAAACGAAACACTAGATAGTATTTCAAATGAAAAGTGCATTTTATTCAGATTAGCCATCATTTTCTACAGGGAAAAATCTTTTGTTGCTTTTGTTGTTTCTGCTTTTTGAGACAGTGTTGCTACCCAGTTCAGGCTGACCTTGGGCACACTACGTAGTGGAGGTTGGCTTCGAACTCATGCACTCATGGCAGTCCAGCCTCTGCCTCCCAGTACTGGGATTACAGGCGTGTAGTACCTCGCCCGGCTACAGGGAAAAATCTGTGATTCAGTGGTAAACTAGATTCTAGATTAGATAACGCTTTTTAGGCGATTTAATTCTGATTCTGTCATAAGGTGAAAAAGCATACTATGAATAACAGCAATGCAAATAATTCTTGTCTATAGACATGCAAATAATTCCCACCAACTAACCTTCCCGTAGCCCAGTGTTCACTCCCATTTGCACATTCACTTCAATATTTCTAAATTTGCACATGTGACTCTTCTGTGGTCTCCTCTAAAGTGACTGTAACACCTCGCCAAGCTTCTTTATTAATAGCTAAGGAGCATTCTTAACAGATTATAGATCTAGATCTAGATATCTGTGTAGATTGATGACTTTATTTTATTTTTTAAAATTATCTTCTAATATTACGAAAAATACAAGCGATTAATATATTTCAAAATGTCACCAGGCAGGGCCTGGGATAGTCCCCCTATAAAGGAATGGGGACTTCAACCCGCCCCATGTAGGTTATTGACTCTCTTTCTCTTCAGAAAAGTGGTTCAGGCTGTGCCCGTGAGAGGCACAAAAAGATTTATTATGTAGAACCCAAGAACCACATAGTAAGAAAAGGGAGGGGAGTTCAAGGATGAGATACGCTGTAGTCTGGGGCTGGGCGTTTTGTGGTTTTAGAGGAGCCTCAGACAGATGACCAGGGACATCTGTTTCTTGAGTTATTTATCATTAATTTACCTAGAGTCTACTTCCTTAAGTGACAGAAAACGAGGCTATGTCAATGAGGTTAAAATGCAAACCATTCATATGTGTTCTATTGGGGATATGGCTGGTACCTGAACGTGCTATTTCTTTAAGAGTGGAAGCCTGAAATTTAAGGATTTATAGCTTGCAAAGACAAACACAGGGCAAATTTATGATTTATAGTATCTTTAAGACTCCTAGAAATTTAGAAGTGAGGAGACTGGAAAGGAAAAAAAAAAAGCCTAGAGGTGAAAACAACGTGGTAATCTTGGGTAACTTTATGTCTTAGAGCTGCAATTTATCAAAATCACCATTTTTTTTTTTTTTGAGACTTGCTATATAGTTCAGGCTGCCCTTTAACTCACTATGTAGTCTAGGCTGGTCTTGAACTTGCAGCAATTCTCCTGCCTAGGCCTCCCAAGTGCAGGAATTATAGGGGTTCACCACCACTCGCAATCAAAATTATAATTTTTAAATGAAAATTCCTCATCGCTTTCTACCTATTGTTATTTCTTCTCTCCTACCTCAAAAACAAACACAAACAATATTTATTTAAATCTATTAAAATGGTTAGAAGGTTTCACGTATCTAGCAATCCTGGCCCATGGTTAACAACTTCTCCACATTTCATTTTCAATGCTTATTTCCAATGCAAATTTTCTTTTATTCAAATTACTATTTTTGAAACCTGGTAACAATGCAGTTTGTAGTCTTTTTCCAAACCAACTTAACATAATTTTTATACCTGCATGCTCATTTTTAGGTTAAACTTTTACTTTACAGGAAAATTTTTATTTGAAGAAATTTAGGGGTAGACATTAAACTATACAAATGTACAAAAATAACACAAAACATCCAAGGTCTGTTACCTAGAGAACCAGCCTATTGACTGTTAGTATTTTGTAAATTTGTTAGGTCTTTTTTACACATAAAACAGATAAAACACTACAGGAAAATTTTTCCTTCCATACAATCCCATGCCCCGCATTCTGCAAGGTAACTGCTATCCTAAACGAGCATCTCCGGGTGATTGATCACTCACTTTAAATAGATCCCTATCTACTCTGGATACATTCCCATGCCAGTGAACTTTCAGGCTGTTTCCAGTTTGTTTGTTTTTTTAAACTGTTACAGACAGTGCTGCAATAAAAATCTTACTCTCCCTCTCTCTGCATACAAATGTCAAAGGTATTTTCTACAAGTGGAACCACAAGGTCTTAAAATACATACATTTTGCTAAGAGGCCATTCTATCCTAAGATACACACGCATCCCTCATTTTCTGTATATCTATTATTGCTTGACAGAATCAAACTTTATAACTCCTACTCTGATAAAAAGTGTTCTAATCATGGTTTAAACATTCACTTCCTGGATTACAGGAAAATCTGAGTTACATGTTTATTCAAGCATTCATATTTCAACACCCTCCATACATAGGAGAACTTCCCTTTAATCAACTGGGGTTCAAATTATGATCTACCAGCAACTTCTGAGGTTAAAAAGAAATACTGGGCATTTCTTCAAAAGTTAGTCATAGGTAGGAAAACCTGACAGAGCTTCACTTCGGAACACAGCCATGCCCTGCACAGTGATGTTTCGGTCCACAGTGGACCACACATATAACAGCAGCTCCACAAGACTATAATGGGGCTGAAATGTCTATTGTCAATGGCATTGTCGCCATTATAATGTCCTAGCATAATGCTTGGGTTGAGGAGGCAGCTCAGTGGTGAGCAAACAAATTTACTAGTTGCAAACTCTGCCAGATGCATAAAAGTACGGCATATACAATTTAGTAGGGTACATACACTTGACAATGATAAGCCATTATGGTAGTGGTTTGTGTAGCTACTATATTACACCGTCGGTTTAGAAAAAGCTCCAAATTATATACATGTATAAAGGTTACTGTAAAACAGTAGGCCCTGTTATGCCAGCAGCAGCCTCAGCCCACCTCCTGGGCACCTCATCTTTTGGTTGCAGGAAGAGGCACATCCAGTGACCTATGCGATGTCCAGGTTCCTGTGAATACACTCCATGGTTGAACAACACTGAAATCGCTCCATGGCACCTCTCACAACACATCCCCATCATTAAGCAACAGCATAGGTGTATTTTTTATTTTTTTCTGAATGGTACTGGATACTCTGTATTCTCTTTCTTTGACAACTCAAAATCTCTCCCACTTCATGGGTCTTTAAAACTCTGGGAATTATTGCAATCGTCTCTAATAAGGTCTCTCTCCAACAGTTTTCTATCCTGAAAGGTAGTTAAGATACAGATCTACACTAAAAGCAGCTTCCTGGGCATTCAGGACAACATTGAGATCTCACAGCAGCGCCAGACAGTTCACCGCGTCCCTCTCTATGTTCATGGCTCACAGAATCCACCACCCACATGAAAATCCTTCTTTCAATTAGGCTCGACTCCAAGTCCAAAAGCACTGCTCTCGCCCTGCCTCAGCCAGGCTGCTTCCAGGTGAACTGCTCCCTCCTCCAGCACTAGCTTCTGTCCACCCCCAATTTAACTTGAGCACACCCTTCTATTCCCACCAGGCAGGGTTGGATGCAAACCCTATCCACACCTGTACTCCTCACAAAGGAATCCCAACGCAAAAACCTTGTAAAGCTCCAGAAAGCCGGACAATTCCACACGCTGCAGGTCACAGGTCCAGTGTCAGACCCAGAGCAGAAAGCACGTGACAGGGAGCGCCTTCTTCCAGCCTCCAGATGCTACAGCCCAGGACACATAATCCTAAACCCTACGGGGACAAGGAACCACTCCCGGTCTGCTGGCACTTTCCCAGTTGATGTGGGTAGCTCCGAAACTCTTCCTGGACCACATCTGCCTGATTTATCAGAAGGAAATTTTGGGGTATTTTTGTTTGGGTGGTTTTGTTGTTGTTGTTGTCGTTAACAGATCTTCCTCATGGTTTTAACCCTCCGTGTCAAAAGCATCAACAGCCTGAATTCCTAGGATGAAAGGTCGGAACCAAGCCCTGCATCCTGCCTGACACTCCCTAGCAGCGTGACCTCAACTGATCCGGCCTCCTCTGGATCCTCAGTTTCCCCTCCGGAGCTACACGCCTTTCCAGCCAAAGCAGGCGGAAAAAGACAGAGCCCACCTCCTCAGCTACCATCACGCTGGCAAGACTCGGGGCGCCGGCGTGTCCTGGACTCAAGTTTCCCCAAAGTCCCCTTCCCAGGGCAACAGATGGATTACTCAGACAGGGTTTCGGGAAAGTGAAAAGCCAAGCTTCGCGGCCAGGAACTGCGGCTGATCGGCTGCTCTGGCCTAGGGCGTGGATACTAGCCGTGGTCCACTGCTGGGGCCCCGAGTTACCTGCGGCTGCGGCGGCTGCGGCGGCCGGCGGCGGAGACAGCAGCACCGTGGGAACTCTTGGAGCAGCGCAGCCTCAGACCAGAGAACCACTGACGTCAACCCTGCACTGATTGACCCGGCGAGCTGCCGCTCCGTACGCTAAGAACCTACTGGGCCGCGGTGATTGGTGGAGCTGTGGGGTGGGACGTCTCCAAGAACCAATAGGAAGAGAGAATTCGGCCTGTGCGTCACGGGGACTAAAAGTACCAGCTTTCATGGGCGGGGCTTTGGGGCCTAGTGTCACTGGAGTCTAAGGAGGAGGTTGTGCAATCAGCTGGAGTCAGGGGACCCTGGTTCTTAGGGTTCAGGAGGGGCCGTAATTCCAGAAGGGTCCCAGCCAGGGAATCACACTAACCCACTGGTTTCCAAACTTAGTTTTGCATTGTATTCACGCAGTGAAACTTCAAGAATGTTGTTGCTCCCTTGTCATCCATAGAGATTGTTGTGATTTTACTGGGTCTGCGTCCGGGTGTTGGGATTTCCAGCTGATTCGGGGGTGCAGGCCCATTTAATTCTCATCCCAACCCTATGAAAGATGGACACACTTACTGTCATCCCATTTTTACAGAGAGGGCAACTTTACCATAGTAAAGTCAGGGAGAAGTTAATTTTTCCAAAGTCACAATATATCCTCAAGTGGTGGAGCCAGAACTAGGACATTGGCCGTCTGATTCCTGATTGCTCTCATTCTCTGAATAATGATATTAATGTTAGTATTATCACACAGTGAGTTAGTATTATCACACAGAAATATAGAATACTGTACATACAAATGCCATGTGGTAGCACTCAGGAATTTGAATTGAATGGACTTGGTGCAATGAAACAGTGCAATCTTGACCAAGGATACCAACTCAAGATCCAAGTCTCCATCCATTTGTTGACTCCTTTGATCTTTTTTTTACACCGGGACTTAGATCAGCATTTTGCTTTAGACTTGCTGCCTGTTTTTGGTGGGGAGATGTTTTGTTTTTGAGGCAGGGTCTTGTTATGTAGTTCAAGCTGCTCTTGAACTCACTACATAGCCCAGGCTGGCCTCAAACTCATGCTGATATCCTGCCTCAGCTTCCACGAGTGCTAGGATTACAGGCTGTACTCTGCCCAGTTTTTAAAATAAAGCTTAAGACAACACAGGCACTCTTCCTAGTTTAGGTCTTCTTTTCCAAGTTAGGTGTTCTTTCTAGTTTAGGTATTATCTCTAGTTATTTTTGCAAACAAAATCGAGTTTAACCCTAAGCGAGGGACTGGATGACCCATAAAGTTAAAATTTCTGTGGTCCGAGCCCTGAATGAAAAAATTTGCTGGCCTTAGATCTAAGTACATGACTGCATGGCCCCAGATAATTGCTTAGAAGTGACCTTGGACTTCAAGCTTAGATCTGTCCAGGGCTATGCCATGGGCTCCTTGACCACTACGCTTTCCATACCATGAAATGGGGAGCATTTGAAGTTCATTCATCTATTTTTTCAACACCTCAAACAGGTGACTCTTATGTGCCAAGTGTTAGAGAGGTAGTGGGCATTGGCAGGTCTGATGGACAAAGGGAACTCCTAACCAGTATGCTTTCTAGTGGGAGTAAAGTGAAGAAACAAAATTAAGTAAAGATCCACTATCAATGGATAATAATTCATCGTCATATAGTAGGACGCAGACCCAAAGATGCAAGGCCTCTTCTTCTAGAACATGGCAGGTAGTATTCCTGGCTGTGATACCCAATGTTCCAGTGATATAAAAAAGGAAATTTCTTTAAAAACCCTTCTACCTTGGACTGGGATCTGGTTTGAATTAAGAACTTATCTTTCAGAAATTTCTTCCCTAAGTTTCTAACATGATTAAGGCCCCTGAGGGGACACTGACCCTCTGAAAAGGACAGAGGACATTTTGCAATTTTAAAGTAACTGCTGAGTAAAATGTGGATAGGCATTGTAATTACCCTAGTTCCCTGAACCCCAGGAGTAACTCTTGCTTACACAAAAAGATATCCAAGTTTGCCGTTGGGACAGATATCTTCATGGCTCATCCTACCTTCTGGATTGCAGGTGCGATTTTCTGTGTGTATTTTACAATTAATTCTTCCTGTATTTTTGCATGGTTGCCTATATGTCTTGACTGAATTCTTTCATTAAGGGCACAAAGGACTGAAGGAAGCAAGGGACAAGTTCCTTGCAGTAGTAGGAACCTGCTGTTGTGTTTGGAAAATTTGTTTGTTATTTTCTTTCTACTGGATAACAATTTGACATTATATTCAGTCATCTAGGGCTATGCTTCTGTGTGTTTGTTGCGTGTTCCAACACTTTCAGTCTGAAGATAGCAAGTGCGAATAGCTCTGTTAACTTCACCCCAGCCATACAATCCTGTTTTGAGAGGCTTCCTTCTTGTAGAGTCTTGTTTGTTTTATGTGACAATGGATTCTAAAACTGTTATAATCTTTCAGTATATATTAAATGGTTTAGCTGGGCATAGTGGCATACACGGGTAATCCCAGCACTGGGGAGGCTAAGGCAAGAGAATTGCTGTGAGTTCAAGGCCAACCTGGGATGTGTGGCAGAACCTTGTCTCAAAAAGGACCAAAAAAGAATTAAATGGGGCTGAGGATTTAGCTCAGCGGCGTAAGAGCCTGCCTTGCAAGCGTGCAGTCATGAGTTCGATCTCCAGTACCAAAAGTAAAAGAATTAAATGATATACACCAGTCTATGCATTTGGTAATGAGTGTCAGCCCACCATGCCTAAGATATTTGACAAGATGCAAGATGCAAGACATTTGACAAGATGCAAAATGCATCATTTGGAGAGAGGCACATCGAATTGCTTATTAGTTACAAAAAAGAACATAAGTCAGTAATAGAGTCTGATGGATCACCCAAATCCAGGACATGGGCAAGACTCATTACACCCAGTCCTAGGACATGGTTGGAGAAAAAGGAATGCTTTTTCACCTACTACCAATTAAACTTTTATGCCTTTTTCTCAGAAGGGGAACATCTTTCTGGGCATATGTGTTCTTTTTCCTTGAAGATGAGTATTTTCTAGTAGGTTTCTGTAGTCTGCCTCTTGATACCCTATAATTCCACTTAGATCTTTTTTTTTTTTTTTGCAAAAATGGTGGGAAAGTGTAAGGGTCTCTGACATGCCTGGAATAACTATTATTTCTACCTCAGTAATGACTGAGTTTAAAAGTTCTCCTGTCTTCCCACACCATAAAAAGTATTTTCCTCCATCTGAAGCTCATGTAGAGCTACAACCGCCAGTAAATAAGTTCTTCTACTATAGATTCATAGTGCCTTTCGAGTCACCTTGTATCACCTAAGCCTGAGCTATTAAGAAGGCCAATGGGGATTATCATTTAGTGTAGAGCTCCGTGCTATAATCGAGGCAGTTATTCCTGTACATCCATTAGTGCCAAACCTCTTCACTCTGCTGCACCAAATTCCTTCAAACACCTAAGGGCCTACAGTCCTAAACTTTAAAGTCACCTTCTTTTGTATTCCAATTCCCTTTCTCCCTTTGATTGGACCAGGGAGCTGGGTTGGAACAAACAGCTTTCTTAGACTGTTCCTCCCCAAGGATTAGGGACAGTGCCCATATTTTTGGACAGGTTTTAGCCAGGTATTTAAGTGACCTAACCTTAACATATGGGGTTGTCATACATGATGTGGGTGATCTTTTTTTGTCTGCTTCTCTCACAGAGGCCAGGATCATTTGGCTCAGACTTTGAATTTCCCACTATTTAGAGCTCATCTTAACCTAAGGCTACAAGCTCTTTCAGTAGAGCATGAACAGGTCGCCCAAGTCCATACAGCCTCTAGCACCAGAAAGCAGCTTTGCACTCTCCCATACTATTATTTGCTATGTATTCCTAGATATGGCGAATGGTTAAACCCTATATGAGTCCTGAAAAGGACAAACCAGGCCTAGAGGACAACTGCTGGATAACTCAAATGTAATCTGATTTACTGATGGCCACTCCTATGTAAGAAACGGCAAAAGACAAGCTGGCTATGTAACTGCTTCACTTGTGAGCGTAATGGAGGTCTGGCCTTAGTCTTTAGGGACATCAAAGCAACTGGCTGGATAGACTGCTTTGACTCATGTTTTAGGGCTCAGTAAGGACAAATCGTACCTAGTCTACTCGGATTTCAAATACGCTTTGTGGTGCTACATGTACATATTGCTGTTTGGAAAGAAGGGGGCTACCTCAGTGCCAAAAATAATCCTATAAAATATGTACCTCAAATATGAGATTATTATATCTACTTTCCAGATAAAATAGCATTGCAAAGGCTATCAATTGGGAACCCCTGAGGAAACAAAACCAAAGAGTGGACACAGCAAAACATGAGCAGGATTTTATCTTCCATCTTTTATACTCTGGAGGAGGTCACCCTAACCTGTGATTACACTCAGGAACCAGATGGATGGCTCATCTCAGGAAATCTCCTCCTTGTCCCTCAATGAGATAGTGAGAGGAGAAAATAAAGGGACAAAGGGCAAAGACCTGAACAAAACAAAATAAAGTAAGTAAACTAACAAGTGTGATAAAGCCTTGAGGGGAGCTGGAGCTACAAGAGGCAAAGAACAGTTCAAGCCAGTTGGGGCTGGGGATTTAGCTCAGGGACAAGCACTTGCCTTGCAAGCAGGCAGTTGTGAGTTTGAACCCTGGTACCCATAAAAAAAATCTGTTGGCAACCAAGGTACCTGTGTTTTTGCACATGCCCTGCCCTTTTGCACTCCAGAGAGTTGTATGTAAACATTGTAAACATCAGGATTCAGGTGATTCCTTGGCGTCCTCTTGCCTCCATCATTTAGTGACGGCTTTCTTTTTTTGTCCTGTCACATGATTCCTGTCATGTAAGCCAAGGCAAGCTACCCTAGATATGCAAACAGGGTCTTTGGTTGCAAAAGGCTTTGCAAGACTATTGATCAGGTCTCATGAGGCTGTCTGCTGTGTGCTCCTAATAATCCCCAAGGATCTAAGCCTCCTCCCTTGGAAAGACGTGGACAATACCCACATGAGGAAACTGATTTTACTCAGTTGCCTTTTGGTCAAGGATTTAAATATCTACTAGTTTTCACTGATACCTTCATAGGATTAATAAAAGCTTTACCAACTAGGTCTGGAAAAGTATTTCTCCAAAATTCATCTTCTAGGTGACACAGCAGGTATCTACAGCCCTGGGAATTAACTATTATCTCCTTTTTAGAGGCTTCAGTCTTCAAGCAAGGTAGATTGACCAATTAAACACTAAACTTTTACCTGAAAAAGTTAGGTCAAAAACCCACCTTTCACAAAAGGTAATTCTACAATAGCACTATTAAAAATGGTGCTTGTCTTTTCTTACATACTGGCCTCCTACTAGACGTAGAGACTCAATCCCTAGGTCATTATATATCTACACTAAGTATTTTCCATAGATAAAACAGAAATATGAATACAGGGATTGCCACAAACATCCAGGAGCCTCAAAGCCCTCTCTATCAACCTGGAACATTAATTCTCATCAAAACATGCAGAGGGGGCCCACAAGCCAACAATTAGCTTCTCTTTGAAAGGTCTTTTCCTTGGTATTCCTCTCTTCTTCAGTAGCTATTAAGTTTCTAGGAATTGCCAGCTGGGCCATCATTCCTGCGTCAAATCTTGGAAGGCAGAGATGCTGCCAATCATGATAAGGCCAACCACTGAGACTTCAAATATCTGTTCAAAATCTTCAGTTAAAGGCTGTGGCCTCTCCAGGGGAAGAACCACCAGTGTCTCCTGAGATCCGTGCCATGCTGGAATGTAGGACCCTGGGAAACCAAGCAAGCAGCTCCCCTCCCTGGTAAGCAGCTATGGTGTGGCAGGCTGTGGCTGCCCCTGGGAAAGAACCACCAGTGTCTCCTGAGATCTGTGCCATGTTGGATCTTAGGATGCTGGGAAACCAAGCAACCAGCCTGCCTCCCTGCTAAGCAATAGTGAGCCTACTGTTGCACGGGCTGAGAGTCAAACATCCCACTTCCTTACCCACTTTCCCCTGCCCCCTGTTAGCAAATGGGAACCAGAGATCTGAGCATCTCTTGGGAGGTTGACCATAGCAAATAAGGGGGACTTCCTTCTACCATCTCTTTGAAGGCAAATATTTTTATTACTGCTTGCTTTATTCTGATTAATGGTGCTGCTCTATTCAAAATTCTGTTTTGATAAGTTCTATAATGTTCTATTCTTCATTTTATTTTGATAAATGTGATTGAAAGTACAACTATTGAGAAGATAACAAGATATACTGTGATAACTATTACTGTTATACCAGTCACCTGCTGTGAAGTTCTGTACCAATTTCACTACCCTGTCTTAGTTGGCTTTATTCTGTCTTGTTCTGTTGTATTTTACTACCTTCAAAATTAAAAAAAAAAATGAAAAAAAATCTTCAGTTAAGTAAATGCCTCACACCCCTGCCCTACCACCAGATGTCTGAATGCACCTTGGGTATTCTCCTAATTGGAACCTTTATTATAAGGACCCTTCTGTTCATTTGTGCAGATGGAGGATAGGGCTTACTGACAGGTACCTAGAAGAGGCCGACTAACACTGACCTTAGGAAGTTCAATTGCTCTCCTCCTTAACTATTTCTGATGCTCTTTTTTGTGCTTAATCTGCCTTACAGGATTTAAGACAACAAGTCCAGGCTATGTCAGGTTTCAACTCTAACTTTGCAGAAATGTTATGAGCTTACTTTTCTGGATCAGCTTGGTGGAAATGATTCCTAACCAGAGTCTTTATTCTTATAATCCTTATATTTGGACCATAGATAATAAACTGTTTCCCAAACTTTTATTTTTTTCTGTTTCCAGCCACTCTATCTACAAATGGTCCTGCATCCTCCTGACCCGGCCATCTATGTAGAACATCTCCATTGGCCCTTCAGACCTAAAAATCAGCAAGTCTAGGGATCCTAACTTCCTCCTTAGGAGGCTTCTCAGCAGGAAGTAGCTAAGATGATGGGGTTCCTCAATACCCTAAATGACTTTAGGACCCCAACTTTTGAGGAAGACTGATAGGCAGGTGGTTAAATATCAGTGACCCCAGGGACAATGATGAGGGTATCCAAAATAGCTTGCTTTACTAGTTATATTTTAGTAAAAAAAAAATCAATAGACAATACATTTAAAGTCACATATTACATCTCACACTCAATGATACAGGACCTCTATTTCTAGAACATTCATATAGCATTTCTTGCTGCCATCCCTTATGGTCTAATGATATCAGGAAAGAAAATTTATTTAAAAACCTTCTTTGGGCTGGGACCTGGTTTAAATTAAACACTTATCTTTCAAAAATGTATTTCTTAGGTTTTCAACATTATTAATGCTCCTGAGGGAATGCAGATCATCTGAAGAGGACAAAAAGACATTTTCTTTTTTTTTTTTTTTTTTTTTGTCTTTTTCCTTTTTATCAGTACCAGGGATCGAACTCACGACTGCCTGCTTGCAAGGCAGGTGCTTATGCCACTGAGCTAAACCTCCAGCCCCAAGAAGACATTTTCTAAGTATCTTCAGCAAAATTTAGGTAAGTATCATGATTACCAAAGTTCCCTGAACCCCAGGGGTAGCTCTTGTGTGCATGAAAAGACATCCGGACTCTCAGTGCAGACACCTTCGTGACACTGCTCACCTTCTCTCGCAAGGTGTAACTCTCTGTATCTACTTTACAATAAATTCTACCCATTTCAGCACTTGGGAGGCTGAAGCAGGAGAACTGCTTTGAGCTTAAGGCCAGCCTGGGCTACATGGTGAGCTCAAGGCCAGCCTGAACTACATAGCAAAACCCTGTCTCAAAAAAACAAAAACAAAGCAAGAAAAAGCTAAAAAAAAAAAAAAAATTCCTACCTGAACTCCTGCATGGCTCCCTGTATGTCTTGATGGAATTCTTTCATCAAGGGAACAAAAGATTAAGGAGTTTCACTCGGCTTCCTGGTGAAACAAGTGTATTTGAATGTTGAGACAAGCAGGATTTTGTTTCTTCCCCCTGGAGAATTTACTGTCCAGCAAATAAGACAGAAGTGTGTCCCTGAGCACTTCCTAATTCACCCAAAATAAAAGGTGGGCTTTGACTGACTAGGGCTCAACAGTAGAAATGAAATAAAACTGGTGGCCAGGTGTGTTTAGGTTGACAAAGAACCAAGGACAGCCCCTTTAGTCTCCTTCCACCACAGCATGGGCCAAGGGCTCAGACAGTGGGACAAGAGAGGGTGCCGATGGGAGGAACTTCTCAAGTTGTCTGGGTTGAGGCGTGGAGCTCCCAAGAAACGGATGGTATGGCCAGGCCAGCCCCAGAGCAAGAAGGCTGAGATGCCAGAGGCCTGGCCTGAATACACATGGTGGACTTTGCTCTTAAACTGTCCTGGTTCAAATCTCAGTTCTGTCACTATGTGACCTGAGCACCTTGCTTGGTGCCTGAATGTTCCCAAATGGAAACTAAAACCCAAACCAGACACATCCCTGGAAAACTATTCTCATTTCATAAGTTCTCTCTGAAAATTAATTTTTTTAATACAGTGCTTAGTAAATTTCCTATGTACATTAGCTACCCTTGAGGTTCAGAGGATCTCTTTGGCAGACAAGACAAGCAATGTTAATGCGTGAGGTGTTTTCCCAAAACCTCTGGATTCAGGTTTAATCGCAATGCTGGCAGTGTGCAATAAGGAAGTGGGTTTTCAGTTGCATTTTGGGCACTCATCACTAAAAGGGCACCCATCACTGGCCTAGGGGAAGCAGCCCTGCCTCTGGCCGGCACCAAGCAGCCCCAGGCACAGATAGCTCAAGTGCTTGTGGAAAAATACATATGGCGACCTCCATGTCCAATGCCGTGTGCAGAATTCTCACAATGAAAGTTGTGGCTGGGACTCATGGTTTCACAACACGCAATCGGAGGTTGGTGCAGTCATATGAAAACAAGATATGTCACAGAGTACGGCAGATAACTAGGCCACCAGAGATAACAGCTCTATGGAGCTGTTTCAGGCTGAGATTTTTTTAAAATCTGATGATAGGAAATTGAGAGATTAAGATTAGAAGGCAATAAGAGTTGAGAAGGGCGTGGAATCTGTGGGCAGATCAGCGCCACTGACATTTGGAGTGGGCAACTCTTGGTTTTGGATGAATCATCTGTGCACTGTGGGATGTTTAGCAGCATTCCTGGCCTCTCTCCATCTGATGCAAGTGGAACCCCTTCCCCAAAGTAGTGACAACCAAAAATATCTTCAGATGTTGTCAAGAATACCCTGGGAGTGCAAAATGTGCATGCAGACCCCATGTTGAGAACCCCTGACTCAGAAAAAAATGGCTAAAAATGTGCTCACTGAAACATACGCTCATCCTGTTTGTATAGAATTTCTAGCTCTGGTACTTCCTGGCTGTGAAAACTTGGGCAATCATTTCACTCTCTGTGCTCCAGGCGAGTTATTTGTAAAATAGAGAATGACAGTAATAGCGCTTTTTCTCACTGGGTTGTAAAGACTGAATGAACTCATATACATGCTATGGTTTGAATGGATCCCCCAAAGTTCACATGTAGGAAACTGAATCCCCAAAGCAACAGTGTTGAGGTGTGGGACCTTTAAAAATCCATTAATGGTCATGAGGTCAGAACTCTCATGATCCAGTGGATTATCCCACCCTTGCAGTGGTTAGTAGGTTCCTGATAAAAGAATAAGTACTTTCCTTTCCACATTTATGTTTCTGTGTCTCCCTGTCTCTCTTCATGTAATTTTTCCCATCATACTGTTACATGACACAAGACCTTCACCAGTTGCCAGCGCCATTCTCTTGAACTTCCAAGCCTTCAGCATTTTGAGCCAAATAACTTCTATCATTTACAAATTACCCAGCCTCTGGCATTTTGTTAAGCAGTGCAAGCAGCCTAAGATGACATGATATGAAGACACTTAGATCAGGTATAGCAACATATCAGCTAAAGCACTGAGTCACTATGTCAGTATGTCATCTGTTTGCCAAGCATATGTTAAATGCTAGGCACCAGCCTGAGCCTGTAGGATGCCTATAATCAATTCTCCTAGCACATTTGGAGTAACTTTTATGGTTTGACTGTGCCCCCCAAAGTTCATGTGCTCAGGCTTAGTTCTGGATGCAACATTACTGAGAGGGAGTGAGATCCTTAAGAGCTTCTCAGAAAGACTGTGATGTTGATGGATCGCATATTACTCTGGTCTGAGAAAGTGACTCTTTTGTGTGGGAGGACTAGGTATATCTAGAGTAGGTTGTTATAACAATAAGTGTGACTTCCTCTGCTTTCCATTGCTTCTCTGTCACCATGTGACCTCCTCTGGTCTTCCACCACATTCAAATGCAGCATGAGGCCCTCAACAGGTGCCAAGCAGATGCTGGTGCCATATGCTTGGACTTCCCAGCCTCCCCCAGAACCATGAGCCCAATAAACCTTGGTTTGTTATAAATCACCCAGTCTTAGATATTTTGTTATACCAACAGAAAATAGAATAAGACAGTGATCTTTATTAAAATGTATTTTAATTAAAGTATAATATATACAGAGAAAGGGGGGAAATTATAAATTTTCAGCTCAATTAATTTTCACAAAATAAGCTGACATAGCATTTCAATTAATTGAATAAACATGTTAAGGCAACCAACACTCAGATTTAAAAAAAATTGAACTTAGGGCTTGAGAGTTAGCTCAGTGCTAAAGTGCTTACCCAGCATGTACAAGGTTCTTGAGTTTGAGTCCCAGAACCCCCCCACCCCAAAATCTGGCCAACCAGTACCCAGGAAATCACTCTAGGACTCCCTAAGGAGTTTTTAAAAGTATTTCATACCCTCACTTCTCCTGGATATTCAATTATGCTGTTTTCAAACTTCCATGGGTAGTACTGATCAAGTACTACTTTTTTTTTTTGGTTCAGTTTTTTTAAATTATGGTATGTATATATAACATGAAATTTGCTCTTTTAACCATTTTTTTTAATTGCATGGTTCAGTGGCAGCAATTACGTTCACAATGCTGTGCGACTATCACCACTACTTTCCAAATTTTGCATCATACTCTTCAGCTCAAAACCTACTCTTTCTCCTAGAATAAAATCCTACTGGGGCTGACATCACCTGATCCCTGCCGGTCCCCAGGATCTCATTTCTGCCACCTCACTCAACTCTGATTGTGATGGCCTCTGGCCTTTGCAGTTGCAGCTGTCCATTTCTGCATGCCCCTCTCCTTCTGGGCACACAGCTGGCTTCCCTGAACAACTGTCCTGAGCCAGTTGGCTTGAAGTCACACATGAACCTCTAGACTCTTTACACTCTGGCTTTCTATTGTTGCTAATTGTCAGTCTTGCAACTAACATTTAAACTGCTCAAGGGCAGGGATCCAGTTCATTCTATTTATTGTCTATTTCCCATTCTTAAAACAGTAGCTGTCATGTAAAAGGTGCTCAGTAAATGCATATCGTTAGATATTATGATAAGGTAAGAATGATTTACAATATTTCTGTACACAGAAGAGTTTTCTGAGGATTTCTAACCAATTAATAACCACTTGTTTGACTCTGTAATAGGCAGTATTCTAAGACTGACCACTGTAACCCTCAGTGGTCAAGAATCTCTTCCCTTGTGAGAATGGCAAAAATCACTAACTATGGTCAGATATCGTTCCTGTGGTTGTGTTGTGTTATATAGCAAAAAGGAGATCACGGAGCAGGCAGCCTCTTTAATCACAGGAGACATGGGAAACAGATTTTTCTCTGGCTGGCTAAAGAAGGGTTCACTGCTGGTTTGAGGACCAAGGTACCATGGACATGAAGGCATTAAGGAGCTAAGAGAAGCCCCTAATGGATATCTCACAAGGAAATGGAAGGAATCCCCCAACTTACAACAGAATTCAATCAACAGCCTGAAGGGATATAGAAGTGGACTCTTACCCAGAGTTCCAGGGAACTACCCAAAGTACTGCCAAAGAAAAATTACCCACTGTGCACTATGAATTGCAGAAAAACAAGTGTAACAACTTGCCTTAAGTCTTAAAGGCAAGTATGTATGGAGGAAGAGAAAAAGTATGGAAACCTAGGTCCCCTGGTCTGCAGCCCAGTGAGGGCCATTTTTGACATAAGTTTGGTCTTCATGGCAGAAAGATTCAGGTTCGAATCCTGCTCCACTGCTTACTAACACGTGTTCTTCTGTATAAATGGAAATAATGGCTACATTTTTATCTCATGGAAGAAGAAGACACACAGAAGTACTTCATCATCACTCGTTTTCTCCATTCACTGTGCATTTTCTAGGTTAGTCTTACAACCCTCTGGGAACTCTACACAGTAGTCAGAGTTACACTTACAGATCTTCATTTTTAAAAAATTTTATTTAAAGAGAGACTAAACAAAACAGAAAATGGGTAGAAGTTGATAGAATTTTCAACATGGAAAGGAACCATCTGATAGAATTTTTGGCATGGCTAAAAGATAAGTAGTATGAAATGAAAGCGGCCTTTATTTTAAGAATGTGAAGAGAGACTCCATGACCCTCCAGGGTCTGGCATTCTCTCTGCCAGACACGTGGTGTGGGGGCATACATGTAGCTTAGGTTTGGGGTAGTGCCTAAGGGGCATTAGTGATGCACAGGTAGCCTATTGGTATTCATTTCGCACCACAGGTAAATTGCCTAGGGGTGGGAAAAGTGACCTCAAGATAGAGCCCCTTGGTTCCACCTCCCAGGTTCCACCGGCTACAGTGTCCCATCTGGTGCAAAATCCTTTCATTCCTGTCTTTTGATTATTAGGAAAAAAGGGTGAAGATTTACTGATTCCTGCTGAAGGGGGGCACTGTACTGGGGTTTGGGAGGGTCAACAGGATGACGGTTGATGCCCATGTAGAAGCTGGTGCCAGGTGTTTTAACCAGGACAACTTTATCACTGGTGAATGCCTGTATGTTAGACTGGAAAAACAAAAAGTCAAGGTGTTATGAGGAGGCAGGCCACTATCGTATTTAAGGACCCAGGAGAGGTAAAAGGAAAGGTGCCTTTGATTTTGATATGTCATTTTATCAGGGCCATGTTGAGGTAGAATCATTGCTACAGTGACGTAGAATTCTGAAAAATAAGTGTGGGGTTATGAAAGGTGATTATTCCCCCATCTGAAAGGGTAAAAGTTAAGAAGGTAGGCAGGTAAGACTTGTGTCTGGTATGCATGATGTGGGAGTCTTTAGGAAATACTGTTGAGAGTCCTGCTGTAAAAAGGATAAGAAATTAGGAACCATATTGCATAACAAAACATGACAGCCTGAGAGTTGTGGCTGTGAGGCCTTGGTGAGGTGAAGACAAGTGGGCAAAAGGATGGTTAGATCTAGGGCTGGAAGGGCACCACTTAGCCTGAGTGATGTGAAACCAGGATGGCAGTCTAGCAACTTTGACTGCTGTTGAGGTTGCCAAGAAGACCAGGTACGGGCCGCTCTAACTTGGTTGTAGTCCTTGCGATGATTTGCTGTAACAGGACTTTAGTAAGTATATCAGCATTTTCCCTGGTTGTGGGAAAGCTTTTATTTATCCTGAAAAAGTACAAACAAGGTGAGAAGGTTTAATTTATCTGTCAGTCTTGACCAGGGTTGTGTCTGAGAAATTGGTGAATAAGAAAGGAAGGAGATGCTATATGTCCCTGAGGCAAGGTTTTACTAGCGATAACAAGTGTAAGCTGTTGAGACCTCAGAGTGTCTGGGTCAGTCTGCATAAACGCAAAGGAATAAAAGGCATTTTTAAGATTTAGGACTGTAAAGTGAGTGGTGGAGAGGATATGAGAGCATGGTATAAGGGTTTGGCACACTGGGTGGACTGGGAAGAAGCGGTCTGGAACCTGCATGAAATAGGCCCTGTCTGTAATGGCTGTATAGGTTGGCCATCAATACCCCTATAGAGACTGAGGACTTAATATAGTGGCCTGAAAACTCAGGAAGAACCCTATACATGGCCTCTATGTCCGCAAGTATAGAGAATGTCTTACCTGAGACTTTTATTGGGACTTGGGGCTCTGAGAAAGACACCTTAATGGGGGCTGTGGACCCCGAGCCCCGTCAGTCTTCAGCAGCAAGTTTAAGCAGATATATCAGCAATGAATCTGGCAGTGTTGGCATTTCCTGTGAGGGCTAGAAGTTAGGATGGCTTACCCACTCTCTGGTGGCTAGGACAGTCCAGTAGCCCTGGGGTAAGGTCTCAAAGGAATGCCAGGATGGGGCACTCTCTTGCCCAATGTCCTCTGTTGCATTTGAGGTGTGGCCCATGGGAGTGGGGCAGGCAGCTCCACCTTGTGTCAGTTTACCTGTCTCAGAACTCCAAGTGTCACTGCTAAAAGATCAGATTGTTATTTTTTATCTCTATGGATGAATACATGAAAAGCCATATTAAGAAGGTCTCCCTGTGGGGTTTGAGGGCCAAGTTCAGCCTTTTGTCTTGGGATCTGGCCCACAGTAGAAGGTATCTGTAGAATTAATTAAGTATGCAGGAGTCAAATATAATCAACAGGGTATTTATGATTATAACTTTATATAAGTATCTATGCTGTTAAAATGTCTAATGCCATCTGATTTTTGGAGGATGGCCTGTTTTATTAATTTTATCCTTTTATTTAGGAGATAGATCAGCTATGGTGTCATTTAATGCCAGTTGAGTATAGTTAATTATGGCTCAGCAGAGGGCAGGGCCAGGGCAGGTGACAGGCTGAGAAAGGCTCAAGCCTGGCCTCTATCCCAGTGTTGGTCTTGTTGTTTTGCATGCATCATATAACCTTTCTTTCTGGAAAAGATCTAGTGGTTTCCAGCAAAAGGAATTTATAATTACCTCTTAATTTTAGTTGTTAAACATCCAGAAGATTGGTAATAGCACAGTACAATATAGGCAGTAAGCTTAACATAGAACATTAAATGGCTATCAACCATGAATGTTTTAACATTTGAACACTGAAGAAATTTGTGAAACATCTCTAAGCATATGTCTGGATCTGAAAGAAAACATTTATCATCATACATTACATAAATTTTTGTTTTAAAATTATTTGACTGGTTTACTCATGTTGGTCTGATTTGTATCTCTTGGCTGGAACACAAGAAAAAGACAGCAGAAATAATCCCAATTTTATATTTGAAAACATGAATATACCATCAGATTAGCAACAATGGATTGTCTGTTGCGACCTGTTGTCTCTTTCTCCACCATAGTGCTCAGAGGCGCACTGGCCCTTGGGGGTGGGAGCTGGGACTGCTCCAGAGACGTGCAGAGCGTGCAGGGTGAGGACGGAACACAGAGGATGGACGGAGCCTGCAGGATGGGCAGAGTATGGGGGTGCAGTGTACGCAGAGTAGGCAGAGCATGCATGGCCTGCTGGGCGCAGAGCTGGGGTTTGGCATGAGGGCCCAGAGCAGCCCACATGTACCTCCCCCAATACTGTCCGGGCGCACCTCCCCCATCCCAGCGGGAAAGGCAGGTCAGTGCACAGGGGGACTGAGAAATGGGTGAAGCAAGAGGAAAGGAGGACACTGAGAAAGCTTTGAAAGGCTGTAAAGAAAGAGGCTATGTTATCTCTAAGTGTTGGGAGAGGGAAGGATACTGGAGGAGCAGAGGGAGAGGACACATTCTCAAAATAAAGGCCCAAAGATGGAGAGCTTTTGCAAACTTGTCATCAGTGCTATAAATAGGTATGGTTTTTTAGGGGGGGACAGGAAGTGGTTCCCAAGATCATCAAAGGCACAAGTGGAGTTTCTGTGGATTACAGTAACAGCTCTGCCCGTGAGAGCTTAAAGGCTCTGCCTCGGGGCTGTCCAGGGATGTGAGCGCATCACTGGAGTCCAGGGAACGGGAAGAAAACCCATGTGGGGCCTGGTCCAGCGCCAAATAATCTCCAGAGGTTGCTCACCTGTGGTAAATGAATTAGGCCGGTGCTGTTTACAAACCAGCAGTGACAAGTTTAGCAGCTCCCGCATGTTGAGAAATGAGGAATTAATCCAGTATGTAGTCCCGTCTATGAATGGCAGGGGACTCATCAGCAGTCTCTTGTCTGCCATTCCCAGTCAGGGAACCATCTGATAGAATTTTTGGCATGGCTAAAAAGATAAGTATGAAATAAAAGCGGCCTTTATTTTAAGAATGTGGAGAGAGACTCCATGACCCTCTGGGGTCTGGCATTTTCTCTGCCAGACATGTGGTATGGGGGCATACATGTAGCTTAGGTTTGGGGTGGTGCCTAAGGGGCAAAATCCTTCCAGAAGTAATACATACTTTCAAAGAAAAAATAAACAGTAAGAAATCAGGGGCTGGGGATTTAGCTCAGCGGCATAAGCGCCTGCCTTGCAAGCAGGCAGTCGTGTGTTCAATCCCCGGTACCGATAAAAAAGAGAAAGACAATAAATAAATAAACAGTAAGAAATCACTTTAGTTGATGATTACATATTGTCCTCTTATAAATAGTTAGTTATTCAAGATACAAAAGTGAAATATACAAAGTGGGGATTCAAACAGTGAGACTGCAAACAGTTCTGTTCAACTATCCAACAAAAACTTAATAATATGGTTATCAATCCTATACACTTAAACATACATGCAGCTATCCATATCTTCATGTGTGTTGAGATTAAACAACCAAAGCAGGCTAAAATCACTCTGAACAAAGAATCATAGTATTGCTGGATTTTACATCATGACATTACGGGATCAGCACTGGGTACTGTAGTGTCTCTTTTTCTTCAAAGTATTTGTTCATTTCATGATGTGTTATAAGATCAGTTCTCATAAACTATAGGTTATACACATGCATGAGTCTTAACATGCATTTCTATCCTTTCTATATTAGAGGGTGAAGCAAGACAAAACAAAACATATTACTATAAACACATGAAACAAAAGACATATAAAACTGCTGTACAAGGAGTTCCACCATAGTTACTGTGTTGTCTCTTGTTATCTTCAATAGAATTGGCTATATCATCAGACATAGTATAATTGAATACAGCAGTACATAACAGTATTAATATAAACAAACTTTGTAGATAGTGTAAAACTTCAAAAACAGGTAGTAATCAAACCAGAATGGGTATCATAGTGAATCTTGTCATCTTTGTGAGGCTGCCTATATTCTCAGACTTGAGACTACCAATCATAACAGTTTTGAATAAAATCTTCGATACCAAACAGCAATCAAACAAACCAGATTTAACTAAGATCAGTCATGATAAAACGGTGTAAGTTATACAGGGATCCAGATTAAGTTAATAGGAAATTAAAGATGATTACTGTGCTATATCCTGATATTTTTGTGACACCTGTCTGTACCCTCAGATCTAGTGCAAGTAGACAAAGTGGGACAGAATAAAATCTATCTAAGCAGAACAGTATGAGTAATGTGGGTTTTAAATCCTGATACACTATTAACAATATCTTCTGCCATCTTTTTTAAGACTATTCCTCCCCTTTCACTCCCCAAGGGTGCACTGTGCATTTTTGGGTCTTACCAAGACCCTCAGTTTTTAGGTTGGGGGGGGGGCAATTTGCTATTTACCTACGTGGTTCCAAGCCTTCTCCCTTGATCTCTAGTTGTATTCCTTTACCTATTAAAGCCTGTCTTTCCAACCTATCCATAAATACTGGTCTAGTTGCCCCTATTACTCTCTGGTTCCCTGTCACGTAGAATATTGTTTTCTCATATCTGATTTTCGGTCCATATATCCTTTTTCAGGTCAATTATATTTCCTATAAAGAGCATCTCGGTGGACCCCACCTCCTGATCTACTGTCTGTGTTTTTCTTTTTAGTGTATCAAGGCCATCTATATTAGAGATTATAGCCAACCTTCTCTGCCTCATTTCTGTTGTGCTCTTTTTCTGCCATTAGTTGTCTGCTTGTCTTATTCATTCCACTTTCTGCTCCATTCATTGAGGCCTCTCTGCCACTGTTCCTGGAATCCTGGAACTTTTCTCTCTCTCTAGAATGCCCTGTAGTATTCTCTGTACAGTTGGATTGGTGGTAGCAAACTCCCCTTTTCCTCTTTGTCTTGGAAGCATCTTGTCTCTCCATTAATTTCTAGAGACAGTTTTTCAGGGTACAGCAATGTGAGCTGGAGGTTATTTTCTTTCAGGGCTTGGAATACTTTGCTCCAAGCTCTTCTTGATTTGATGGCCTGTGTTGAGAAGTCTGCTGTGATTTTGATGGGTTTTTCTTTATAGGTAATCTGTTTCTTGTATCTGACAGCTTTTAATATTCTGTTCTTATATTGAATTTCTGGGATCTTGATTATTATATGCCTGGGTGTAGCTCTGTTTTGCTTGTAGGTGGCTGGACTCCTGTATGCCTCATACATCAGGATATCATTTCCTTTTCCTATGTCTGGGAAGTTTTCCTTATTTCTGTGAATAGCCTTTGTAGTTCCTTCATTTGTACCCCTGCTTCTTCATTCACATTCTTTATTCTGAAGTTATAGATCCTCCTGTCATCTTCTAGCCTTTGTATTGTTACTGCTTGTTTCCTTGTTATTTTTAAGAAATATTCCCTTTCATGATCCCACATTGCAAACCTGTCCTCCAGTTTGGATAATCTATCCTTAGTTTCTTTCAAGCAGTTTTGCCAGCTTTCAATGGAGTTTTTAATTTCCTGGTAATCTCTTTGAATCTGCTTTATGTATTCTATGTTTTCTTTATATTCTTCATCAAGTGATTCTCTCCTTTTTGTGTGTGTGCTCCTCCATTCTTCTGTGTCTTCTTGAGGGGTGCTTAGCATTTCTTTTATTAATCTACTTATATCTTGCTTTACTTGGTTAAATATTTCACTTTTGCAATCATCTATGAGGTCCCAAAAATATCTCTTTATGTCCACTGATGCCATGTCTGATAGTGCATGTTTGCTATCCTCAATCTCTTTTGTATTTACTTTCCTGGATCAATGTTCTCAGGGTTGGGGGCTGGGGACTTTTTCTTGTTGCTTCCTCTTCTCATATTTTATTTCTTCCATACAGGCATATAGAGGAGGTCCCAGTGCCTTTCTTTGTTGGTTACAGTTCTTCTGAAGTGTGCTGGCTAGGTGATCCTGCCCACTCCAGTGTGCTACTGTGGTACAAACAGGGGCTGGGTTTGCTGGCCAATCCCCTCTGGGTCAGTCAATCTGCTGATGCCTTCACTGTGTTAGTGTGTGCTGTGCATAGAGAATTGGTTTGGGACAACTTATTGGGTCTCAGCCAGGGGCATGACCCAGGCCAATCATACCCCACCAATCTCATCTGGGAAGGGAACAACTGACTGAAGTCACTGCTGTTCCTTGTTCATGCCAGTCCCGCCAATTCCAAAATGTTGTCCCCATTGTTGCCTTTTCTGTGGAAGAGTTTTATTCCCACACTCACTGCAAGTCGATGCAGGTCCCTTGCCAGCTCCTTTCTCTTTTGGGCTCGCCGACCTTTGACTTCAGTGCAAATGCACTTCAGTGAAACTGCAGTTCCAGTGAGTTGAAGCAGTGGGAATTCAGGTGGCTTGATGTGTTGTAGTCATGTGACTTCGGGCACTGCCCGATCTTTATTTTTTAAAAAAATCATTGCTCTGCCCTGATCAAAGCTTTCATTGGCTTATGTAGCCTCCATGACATGCCTTCCCAGTTCCCTGTCTGACCACTGCCTCCCCCATCTCAGCTTGCACCAGGCCAGCTGCACTGACCTCTTACTGAAACTCAGGCACACCGAGCTCGCTCCTGCCTCAGGCTCTTCCCTACCCCTTTCCCTCCATCTGAAAGGTTCTTTTCACCAAATTCTCAAACTTGTTCTTTTATTATGAACTATGAGAACACAAAAAAAATGCACAAAACACATACACGTAGTTGAATAAATAATTATAAAGCAAAATCACCAGTATACCCACCATGCAGGTCAAGAAATGCAATGCCATCATCTCCTGGAATGTCCCTATGGGGCCCGACCTGATCACACTTCCTTCCCTGCCTGCAGAGAGTGATCTCTGTTACTATGACGATCATTTCTTTAGGTTTTCTGGTTGCTGTGGCTTAGATATGGCTTGGGTGTGCCCATATTTAGAGTCTTGGTCTCAGTGTGGTAATGTCCAGGTGGAGGACATTTAAGGGGCAGGGTCTAGGTAAGACCCTTAAGTCTTCAGGGGTATTACAGTCAGAGAAACAGGCACTCAAGGAAGTCAGCACAAAAAGTAAAGACAGGAAGTTTGTGGTTGGAGGTGCAGATGGAGACTCGGTAACCAGGTCTGCATGTCTTCAGAGAGACAAACAGCAACTTGAGATTATACTGTAACTAGCACCATATGGTACCTGGTACAGTAAGTCTAGACAGGCATCAGTCACCCAGGTGAGTGACCAGAGCGCCTGGACCCATCCCTTCCCCAAATGTCTTTGTTCTCTCCATATACCCTACATGACTCGTTTCGCAATGATTTTTTTAAATCATTTTATAGGATCAATAATAGCTAAATGGCTATACTTGGGACCCTATAAGCTGATTATAGTTTGACCCACCTTGTAGCCATGGTGTGACTTTCTGTATAAATGTCAGACTTCCCTCTGACAAAGGGGCTTGGTGGCCACCCATTCGGGACCCCTCCTGGAAATTCAGGAGCTACTCTCCTTCCCTGTAATTCAAGTCAAACTCTTTTAACTTCTTCCTTTGGTGTGTGATTTCATTCCTCAATGATATGAAGCCACAAACTCAGCACATTGGACATCTGGTGGAATCTTGGTTAGTTCTCAGGAGAGCAAGGTGTTAAAATACTTGAGTCTTATCCTGAAAGCACCATCTTGCTTCCTATCAGACCATGTGATCTCTCCCTCCTCCACTCACTCCCACCAGAATGCTGCCTGCTATGGGAACCTCGTCAGTGCTAATGCTATGCTTCTGGGATTTTCAGCCTCCAAAACCTTGAGCGAATAAACCTCTTTACTTTATAAGCACCTAGTATCAAGTATTTCATTGTAGTAATAGGGAAAAAAACTAATACAATTTGTATTTGAGCTTTATTACATGACTGGGGAATGTTTTACATACATATATATATATATATACTTTTGTACCTTGCTCCTTTTAATAAACATTATGTATAGAACAGTCTTCTATATGACTGTTTACAGAAGTTCATTCACTTATTCATTCTCATTGCATTTTGTGTGTATGTGTTGCTTTTGGTTATTGTTGTTTGTTTTGTTTTGTTTTTGAGGCAGGTTTTTACTATACATCTCAGGCTGGCTTTGAATGTACTTTATATCCCAGGCTGGCCTTGAACCCATGGCAATCTTCCTGCCTTAGTCTCCCAAGTTTTGATGTACCATCCTGCTTGGCTGTTTTTTGGGTTTTCTTGGGACAAGTTCTCACTGTGTAGTTCAGGCTGGCCTTGAACTCACTATGAAGTTCACGGTGGCCTCAAACTCTCAGCAATCCTCCTGTCCCAGCCTCCTGAGTGCTGGGATTACAGACATACACTGGCTCACTGAATCACCTTTTTAGTTTTATTATATCACAATTCATGTTTGTTTCATTCAAGGACATTCAGGTTGCTTCCGGGTTTACAGTGGGGCTGAAGTGGCTGATTTCATAGTATTCTGGTACACAGGTGCATGAATGACTCTTGGGTCAGTGCCAGGAATACACTGGACCCAGGACAAGCGCATTTTTACCTCCTTTGTAATGTCAAGCCAGTTTCCAAGTGGGCTGTCTCACTTCACATTGCCTCCGGCTGTGTGTACGAGTTTCACATCTGCAAACCATACACACTCGGTATTGTCACACTGCTTGCCAAGCTGGTATGTTTAGAACGGCATCTTGTTTGAGCCCTGAATCCATCTGAAATTGATTTTAATATATTGAACAGGCTATTTCCTCAGTCCATTCAGTCTCTGCTCACGTGTAACTTTCTCAAAGATGTCTCCTAGATTATTTTTTCAATAATGGGAATTAAACCCAAGGTCTTTACACTGAGTTACATCCCCAATTCTTTTTTGTTTTTTATTTTGAGACAGGATCTCACTAAGCCCCTAAGTTGCCCAGGCTGGGAACAAACTTGTGATCTGACTGCCTCAGCCTCCCAGCGTGCTGGGATTAAATGCATGTACCACCATGCATTGCTTTTCTTCAAAAATTTTACAAACCCCCACCCCACACACACCGCCAGTTCCCCCATTTCTCTCTTTCTATTCCTTTAGCTGGTTTTATTTTTTATAACTTCTAAGTTTCTCTTATGACATTATATTCTGTATGTACTGTAGTTGGTTATTTTGATTGTCTTAACAGGTATCAGCTGTGGCCTAAAGATTTTGTGTGTATTCACCATTTTAATCCTGACAACCCTATGAGCAGCACTCCTACATAGCAGGTGCTATTATTGGCCTGATTTTAGAGATGAAGAAACTGAAGCTGGGTGATTAAATAACACTCTCAAGGTTACACAGCTGGTAAGAGGCAGAGTCAGGCAATGCCATTATTTATTTATGTCTGTTCTCCCCTGGAATGTGAGTTCCAGAGGACAGCAGCTTTGTCTGGTTTGTTTACCCTGCTTCCTCTGGATCCCAGAACAGTTCCCAGCATGCAAGAAGTGCTCAATACACCTTGTTGAATTGCCTTGGAAAAGCAGATCTTGGTTCTTGGTAAGAGCTGCCTGCTTTATTTGACTCTGACCTGCAGAGTAATGAGGAGATTATTAGATTTGGTTATTTCTCCTCTGCAAATCAGATTGCCCTGGGTGCTTCCTCAGTGATGACTAAGCCACGGTTACCTACCCCAGAACCATTGGCATGTTAGGCTGAGTAATTCTTTGTTTTTGGGCTCTGTGTGTGCATTGTAGGATGGTTAGAAGCATCCCTGTCTTCTACCTGTTGGATACCAGTAGCAAAACTCTCCTCCCAAGCTGCAACCCTCCAAATGTCTCAGGCATTGCCTAGAGGACCCTGGGTGACAACACCCTCCCCCAAACAGTCACTACGTTGAAGTTTATCTAGGATGTATGGCAGTGTTGCAGAGTGGAGAATGAGAACAATATGGTCTGGAAACTTTGCAACCAACAAGAAAAACCCTGAACTAAATGTGGTGGCACAGCCTGTATTTCCCAGCTGCTTCAGAGGCTGAGGCAAGTGGAGCTCCGGTCATTGGAGTTCAAAACCAACCTACGCAACACAGTGAGATCTCATCTAAAAAAAGAAAGAAAGTGAAAAAAAAAGAAAGAAAAAGGAAATGGAAAAAAGAAGAAGGAAGAAGAAGAGCTAAAGCTGCAATTCTCTTCCAAGAAAGCAAAGTACAGCTGAGCATGGTGGTGCACTCTTGTGATCCCAGCACTTGGGAGGCTGAGGCAGGAGGATTGTTGCAAGTTCAAGACCAGCCTGGGCTACAAAGTGAGTTCAAGGCCAGCATGAATTGCATAGCGAGACCCTGTCAAAAAAAAAAAAAGAAAGAAAGAAAGAAAGCAAAGTTCACGCCATATTTCCCTCTTTTTCACTCCAAGGTTCAATAGTGGGAGGAGGGAATCCTAGGGTCTGGAGGAGGTTCATATGCATAAATCCTTGCATGTAAGGATTTCCTCTCACTTCTCAGCACCTGAGCCAAAAATTCACAAGTCTCTGTGGCAAAAGCTCACGTTGAAGAGGCAGATTGGAAGTGGCTGAGGAAGGTGTCCAGATGTATGAGCAGATGTGTGGGACCGCAGTCACGGGAGATTCATATGCTTAGGAGCAGAGTGGAAAAGACAGCCCAGAATCTCTGGACCTTGCAAAGCACACAAGTACAGAACAGCACGTCCTGCTTAGTCCTGAAAATCCAAGTGGACCAGCCAAGCAGCCACCCAAGGCTGTGTGCCCAAGGACAAGACCAAGCAAGTTTCAAGGCTTCAGAGGCTGGTAAAGAGTGGAGGGCAGCACTGGAAAAGGGCCTTCTTTCCACCACCATGATGCCACCGTCTCTCCAGACACCATGCTGGAAGAGTGGAATCAGGATGGGTATCAGCCAGAATGCAGTCAGCTGCTAGGACACAGAACAAAGTGGCAGTGTCTTAAACATGACACTCTAGCTCATGACTCTCCTCCGGTATTAGCAGTTCAGAGATGATGAGCAAGCTCCTCAGTGCTGGGAACCAGGCTCCTTCGCTTTTAAAGCCTTCTACTGCTGTACTATTGGCTTCATCTGATCCACCTGGCTCCAAACCATGGCACATTCCAGGGGCAAGATGGAGACCAGAGACATCATTATCCTGCTCACCGGAACTGAGTCAGAGGGCCGTGCCTGGCTCCAGGACAGGCTGATGGGTGTAGTCTTATTTAGATAGCCATGGATAAGGGCCAGCCATTCTATTACTAAATGAAGAGAGGAAGGACACTTAGGGACAGCTGTCCCTGCTTCTAGGGAGACAGTCTAAAAGTCTAACCCACTTTTTCCAAAGAATCTGAAAGTGTTTAAACCAGAAGAATCAGCCTGAAAGTCTAACCCACTTTTTCCAAAGAATCTGAAAGTGTTTAAACCAGAAGATACTTCTCCTTGGCCCCATTCACTGCTCTTTCCCACTGCAACAGGGGATCAAGCCTCAAATCACAGTACAGGAAATACATGAACAAAATACAGTTTGCCAAGCAGGGGACACTGCATAAGTTTGTTACCCTACTGAGACAGAAAACAGAACTGGGTAAAGTTTGAATTGTGTATCTTCTACTCCAGAGCACCAAGCAAGCCTACAGTTTAGGAGAGGTAGTCTGTCACTAGCAGGCACGCAGCTGAGGTTTGTATGGGTCCCCCAAAGTTCATGTTGGGAGCTTAATCCCCAGTGCAACGGTGCTGGGAGGCGGGGCTTCAGAGAAGGTGCCTCGAAAGGCTTCATGTAATCACAGGAATGGGTTGGTTACATGGAGCATGGGTCTCATCTTGTCCTGTCCTCCTCCTACATACTCTCCTGTCCTTCTGCCTTGAACTATGGAAGGACACAATAGGAAAGCCCTTCACTGATACCATCACCAAGCTCTGGGACTCCCTGACTCCAGAAAAATTAGTCAACTAAATCTATGTTCATTGTAATCACAATGGGTCTCAGAGCAACCCATTCTCCTGCAGCAACAGCAAATGAACCAGGACACCCCAAAGCAAGTCTAAAGAGAGGCACATTGGGCCTCTGCAAAGTCCCATGAGAATTCAACCAGTACAAGAAGACAACAGAAGAGGGGAATGTCATAGATCAACAGGGACAAGCTTGGGGTCAAGAACCCGATGAGCCCGAATTTAAACTTGTCTTCCCTTTTAGTACTGTAAGAGTAATAAGCCCTCGTATTACTGTTGCTGCTGGCATTGCCACCAAACCAGATCCAAGGAGGTTCTGGGAGCTGAGATAACAAACCTGCCCATAGAACTGCTGACACCAGCAGTGGAAAGAGAATTTTCAGGACTAGTCAGTAACAGGCATAGGAAGGGTTTATTAGGCAGAAATTTATAGGCACACGCTCCAAGAAATAGAGTGTAGGGCCTCAAAAGAGAAGCATGTTATTTCATGGAATTGGGAACATTTATTTTCCTCTTGAGAGAGTAGAGATGCTGGGAAGAGGTAAACCATAGCCCAGAAGGGTATTGACTCATATTACAGGAATAAGCCCAGGTTCTAAAAATTTCTTGCTTTTTTGAGTCAGGATTTTGCTATGTAGTCCAGGCTGTCCTTGAACTCAGGGTGATCCTCCTGCCTCAGCCTCCCAAGTACTAGGATTACAGGCATGTGCCACCATGCCCAGCTTTTTTTCTTTTTTGGATGGATAATTTTTAGAGCTCTCTGAATTCGCTCATCCTGTTCCTTTATCTCGGGATCAGGTTCCTGTTCTTTGCTTTCTCAACTAAGCCAATGTATGGACTTCGCTATTCCTGAGGAATTTTGGATGTGATGGCTTGGCAGCAAAGGAGCCTAAATTTAACCATGGAATGCTGGCATGGATCTGCTTGGGTAACTCCTGCTGAGCCCCAGAAGTTGAAGCCACTGTGAATTGTGTAATTGAACAAGTGTGCATGTCTGTGCGCACATGTGTGCGTGTGTTGATAAGTATGAAGTTTGCTGAAAAATCTGTGGCTCACCCAAAGGAAACCCAACCCACAAATTTCAAACTGATTTCTAGTCACATTCGTATTTCCCCACCATCACTCTCCTTTCATTTCCACTTTTCCCCCTAAAAAGTCATTCTTTTAGTGTCAAAACTTGTTTCTGGGGGGAAAAGACTTGATTCTGTGGGGTCAAAGTAACGTACGTGTGTGTGTGTGTGTGTGTGTGTGTGTGTGTGTGTGTGTGATCATAATTTTAAGTGGAGAAAAAACACCTTTAAAATCTTTGTTTTTGTTTCTATCCAGCAACACTGTGCATGATGAAGTACCTGTCTGCACTAAGAGGAATTGTGTATAATATTCTATAAAACAGATCAGGATACACGAAGAAGACAGGAGCCACAATGGGTCAGTTCCCTGAAGGAGAAGCCTGAGAGGTGATCCTTGTACAAATGAGCCCCTGAGAGGTGAGTCAGGACACACCTAGGGTGGACAGAGGGATCAGGGCAAAGGAAGCAGCTCTGTGAAGATGCAGGTTTGGGTGGAAGCGGACCTTGACTGGATCCTGTGGATCTTTTACCACATGGGATATTCTACCCAGAGGCAAGAAAGCTGAACTGTTATACATGCCAGCTTTAGGCACTCATCGCCGATAAGGTGGGTGTAAGCTCCCCGCTGGCACAAAGGAAACCATCCTGAAAAGAAAGCAGGGTGAGTTCCCAGCAGCCCACAGCAGGTGCGAGGCAATACACTGGCCCAGTAAAGGGATCTGGGTAGGGTACCAAGATCCACTACACTGGACACATCATAACTTGTCCATGACACTAGAGTCAAGCATATATGATAGCTTTTTCATTTCACTATTTGTACATTTTTGCTTTTTGAATAGACTTTTCGAGCAGTTTCATGTTCACAGTAATACTGAGCTAAAAGTTCCATTTTCTAAACTTTTAACACAGAGTTCCCGTATACTCTCTGCCCCTCACTGTATACACAGCCTCTCTACTGTCAACATCCTACAGTACAATGGGACTACACTGACTCCCAAAGTCAATGTGCTAATTTACCTTAAGGTGTTAGCAATCACTCTTGGTGTCGTCCTTTGTACAGGCTTTGACAGGGGCGTAATGGCACGTACCCATTATCGTACACAGAGTAGGTTCGCTGCCCTAAAATCTATGTCCTTCCCATTGGTCACTACCAATCCTGACATTTACTTATCTTTTGACTGTCTCCGTACTTCTGTCTTTTCCAGAATGTCTTATAGTTGGAAATCACACAACATGTAGACCTTGAAGACCGGTTTCTTTGAGTTAATAGTATATATTTAAATTTCTCCCACGTCTTTTCATGACTTGGTAGCATATTTCTTTTTAGCAGTAATATTCTGTTGTCTAGAAACATCACAGTTTATGAACTCATTCATCTGCTGAAAAATGTCCTTCCAAACCGTGGCTGCTACGAAAACAGCTGCTTCATTATAAACACTAGGGTGGAGACTTTTGTGAAGACATAAGTTTTCAACTCCTTTGGGTAAATACAAGAGAGTACTCATTACTGGATTATATGAAACAATATGTTTAGTTGTTTAGGAAGCCACCAAAGTGGCTGTACCATTTTGTATTCCAATCAGCAGCAAATCCTCACGAGCATTTGGTGTCTTTAGAGTTATAGAATGTGGCCATTCTAGTAAGTGTCCAGTGCTATTTCATTGTTTTTTTGTTTTGTTTTGTTTGGTACCAGGGATCCAACTCACGACCTTGCAATTGCAAGGCAGGCACTTATGCCTACTGAGCTAAATCCATGGCCCCTTCATTGTTTTAATTTGCATTTCCCTGATGAGTTGCACAGCAGGCATCGGTGAGGTATCTGGGTATTTTGCTCATTTTTAATTTTTTAAGAGTTTTTAAAAAATATTTTAGATAACAGTCCTTTTACAAATGTTTTGAGTCTCTGCCTTATCTTGTTAGTCTGATTCATTTTTTTATTTTTTTCATTTATAAAGTGTTCTACTCAGTGTGAATGGACTTTGAAAACATGACAAGAAAATGAAATCACAGAAGCCTTGTATTGTATCATTATATTTTTATGAATTGTTCATTATATAAATCTGTGGAGTCAGAGAGATTTGTGGATGCCAGGAGCTAGGACAGAATGGGCCCAGAGTTTTGATATGATGAAAATGTTCCAAAATTCAGCAGTGACAATGGATATACACTTGCGAATATACTAAAAGCAACTAAAGTGTAAACTTTGAAAGAGTGGATTTTGCGGTATGTGCATTACATCTCAATAAAGTAGTTAAAAACAAACTTTGCACTGTAGGGCTACAAACTCCATCAAAACTTCACAGCTGTAAAAATTGTAGTTGAATACTTCCTATAGATATTTTCACTGAAAAGTTGGGCTACAAATCAGGAAAACACCTTCTTTGACATTGCCAAATCTTCAATCTCACTCTCCTTTTATATTCATGCGTCCTTGAAAGCTGGACCCGGACTAGGAGATAAAGACATCAGGGGTCACTGTGGCGTTCCCCAAGTATCTTGGCCCTTGAGGCGGCTCCGGATCTTGTAACTAGTGCCTTCACAGTACACACTGAGAGGTGAGGTCGTAGTTCACCCGCAGGCCTTGCAAATCACATGCCCCGCTCTGCTGAGTCTTAAGAAAGTACCCATGATCATCTACCTACGCAGTCAACATCTTTTCCTCTGAGCCAGTAAGCATTTCTTAGTCACTGACAGATGGATTTTGCAAACTTTGGCCATCATGTGATAGTGGGAACTGAGTTAGGTCAGGTGATTTATTATGATCTTCAGTGACAGCTGAGCCAAGGTTTTCGGCAGAAGCCACGTCCTGGGTGAACTTGGCCTGCTTTACGTTTTAATCTGCCCTGGAATATCATTCCTTAGAGGCTGCTGATTGCGGGTGGATGAAGAGTTCCTGGATCCTGTAGTAGGAAGACACCTTGGGACCAGCAGCAGTGATACAGGAAACCATCTGTGCCACCCTACCCGGGGCCTGGCTTGGATGGGCCACTCCCCTGTGACAGCCTTCTGCTCATTCTCATCTTGGAATAAATGAGTTGAACTCTGTGATCTGTAAGACTTTTCCCACTTGAATGGATCAGCTAGTCCAGGGTGTTTCCCAAACTTGAATTTCATAGAGCAGAACAGTTTTCATTGACTTTGAGGAGCTGACCTTATTTATAATAATACAGATTACCTTTCCAAGGAAGGAAGGACAATCAAAAAAATAAAACTGGTAACTGACATTTTTTATCACGTCATTTCCAGAAAGAAAGAAAGTAAATATTAACTTTTTTAAAAGTCAGAGGAAGCAGTTTTAAGTCCGGCTGAAGTCTGGTCCAGAGGTAGGGAGTTGTCAACAAGTTTAGCAAATCTTTTTCCTGGGAGGAAAGGTCTTTATCGTTTCTGGGTTTTGTTTTTTTCTTTTTCTTTTTTTTTTTTTTTTTTGTTTGTTTGTCTTTTTGAGACAGGGTCTCGCTATGCAGTTCAGGCTGGCCTTGAGCTCACTTTGTAGCCCAGGCTGGTCTTGAACTCACAGCGATCCTCCTGCCTCAGCCTCCCAAGTGCTGGGATTACAAGCATGCGCCCCCATGCTCGACTCCCTATCTCTCCATTCTTATCTATATTTTTATCCTTTTTCTTGTGCTTGCCTTTCTATCTCTAATCTTGGCTTGGCTGCCTGATTAAGAAGTTGCTTGAATTAACTCTTTTTGAAAATTTACTTATTTTGGAGACAGGGTCTTGCTACATAGTTCAGGCTGGGCTAGACTCACCACAGAGCCCAAACTGGCCTCAAACTCCCAGAGATCCTCCTGCCGCAGCCTCCCCAGTGCTGGGATCACAGGTTTGTGCCACTATGCCTGGCTTTGAATTAGTTTTTCAAAAGTGGGTTATTTTCATTTATTCAGTCCCATCTTTACACTATTCTGCCTAGTTACTTAACTAAACTAAACTACTACACCATCACTCCTACAATCTGATTTTAGAACATTTTATTACCCCCAAAATATTTTATGTTCATTTGCTCATCACTTCCTGTCCTCACTCACCACGCCTTTCCAGGTACCGTAGCTATGCAACTTATTTTCCTATTGGATCAGTGTTAGCCAAGCGGCTGTACGTGTAATCCTATAAATTGATTATAGTCGGGCCCACATACCCACATTATGATTTTGGTGTATAAGTTTCCCTGATGGAGGGCACCCGTGGACACCCACTCAGGGCCCCTCCTGGAAATCCAAGATCTGCTCTTCTTTCCTTTAGTTTCAATAAAACTGTCCTAACTTCTTTCTTGGGTTGGAGACTTTGTTCCTCAATGCTGTGAGACCATGAACGGTGTATGTGGCATCTAACAGGTCAGGAGTTATATTTGTCTGTATCGCTATTACCCTGGCTCCTGTGGTTCCCTCTATTTCACTTCTACATCACTTTCAAAGCCATTAATGAGGGCACGATCTGCCCTGTGTGTGGGCTCAAATTTCAGCTCTGCTTACTTACAGTACTGTGATCTTGAGTAAGTTATTTAATTTTTCTGTGCCTTGGTTCCCCTGACTATAAAATGAAACTAATAATAATGCTTCCTTGAAAGAAGCTGTTGTGAGGATCATATGGGTTTATATATGTTGCACAAGATTTAGAACAATAATACCTAACATACGGATGCAAAATCACTTACTGTTATTACTGACTTGATCTTCCAAGAAAGCATAATAAATAGCCAGCTCCAGAAGTGAAATTTAAAAATCTGCTTAAATCTTTCAAAAGTGATTTTCTTCCTTCTATTAACCCCTCCTTGAATCTCAGTTTTAGATCAGATTTCACCTGGAGCTTAGGCTAAAAGTTTCTAGAAAATCCCTTCCTTAGAGAACAGTCTACAAGAACACTTTGCCCAGACTCCTGGCTGAGCAAGGCAGCGCAGCTCTGCTATTCCCTTGATGGATTTTCTGGCTCCTTTGGGACATCTTGCTCAGAAGCTACTACCTAGCCCTTCAATAAGAGTCTGGGTTTTGCTTTTATCCCATTCCTCCTCTGTGGGCACTTAGCAAATTCTGGCTGAAAATCAGATGAACAGAGCCCTCAGGCTCCCACTTCTGCTGAATCTGTAGAATAAATAGAGTCCCCTTCTGACCTTTGGCTGTAGAACTTTAGAACTGGAACAAGTTTGGCTATAAGTTAGCCCAAGGCTCTGGCTTTTCAAATAAAGAAACTGAGTTATTTTAGGAAATACAGCACCAACCATCACGCAGCAAATAGCCTTGTGGCAGCTCTTCTGGTTTCCAGCCAGAGGCCTCCTTTCAAGTGAAAAGGGCCCCAGATTCAGGGCTGGACTCACCCTCCAGTCTCACCCTGAGAGTTATTTGTGGAACTAAGTTTCTATTGTCACCTTGTCTTGTGTTCTAGTACTTCCTCTCCCAAATACAACTTCTTTTTCAATTTTAGATGTCAGAAAATCAAAGAAACACTACCAATATCTCTTGTCACATCTTTCTCAGCCTTCAGCGACCACGACGGGACCCTGGCAGAATCCCCTTTCTTGTTGGGTGATATACTCCAGCAGGCCTCCAACTTCCCAATTGCAGAAACAGTGAGGTTTGCTTGTCATGTTCATCAAAATATACACGTGACAATGAGCGTCAGCTCAAAAGTAAAAATAGTTAACAAAAACAGAGTTCCTCTTTTTTTTTCTTCTTTTGCTACAACTAAGGATTTGGTGAAAGCCAGATCACTGACAGGATGAAACTGTCAAAACAGGAAGCAGTAAACAGCTACCAAAGCTGTTCAACAAGACTCCTAAACCCGCTCCAAGCTCTCATGAATAAGCGGCAGGCCCCAAATCAGTGAAAAGCTATGCAGAATGGAAGGGCGGGTTCAATGCTCACTCCTGTACAGGTGCTTTAAGCTAATAAGCTCCTCAGGGCCCTTCCCTTCCCTTAAGTTACTCAGCCACACAGTTCTGGTACCTGGGAATTATTCCTACTCCTGAACAAATAGACCTTATGTTCCCCACCTCCCCACACAAACCTTTTACCCAAATCCTATAAAAACTCTTATTTCAGATACTATGGTAATTCATGGATTTCTGCCCCAATTTAAAATTTTATTTCTTTTTCTTCTTTTATTGTTTTGCCCAGGATTGCTAGTATGACTAATGTTCCTTTGATCAACATGTCTATCTCTGTGCCAGTGCCATGCTGCTTTTATCACTGCAGCTTTGTAGTATAATCTGAAGCCCAAGATTGTGATCTTGCTCTGCTCTTGTGGCTCTGGGTTGCTTTTGCTCTTCCAGCTCTCTTCCATTATGATAAATGCTAGGATTGTTTTTGTTAGTCCATGGAGAATGGTATCATCATTTTGATTGGAATTTCATTAAATCTATATATCAGTTTTGGTGATATGGTTATTTTAAATTTGTTTTATTTTATTTTATTTTGGTACTGGGGATTGAACTCATGATGTGGTGCTTGTCCTGCAGGTGCTTATGCCACTGAGCTATATTCCAAGCCCTAATATGTCTATTTTGGCTGTACTGGTTTTGTCTGTTCAGAACAGAGGCTGTCTTTTAATTTTCTGATGTCCTCTTCAATCTCTTTTTTTCAGAGTATTATCTAGTTTTCTTTCTATAGAAGTCTTTTACTTCTTTGGTTAGGTTAATTCTCAGCTATTTAATTCTTTTGAAGGTATTGTGAATGGAACTGTTTTCTTTATTTCTTCTTCAATGGGTTAATTGTCAATGTACAGGAACATTATTGACTTTTATTTATTGAGTTTTGCATCTTCCTACTTTGCAGAATTGCTAGCTCTAAAAGTCTTTTGCTGGAGTTTTGTGTGTGTGTGTGACTTCTGTGTACGAGATCACAACAGTAAATGTCCTGGCTTTACAACAGTAATTTACTTTAGCTGGGCACTGTGACGCATACCGGTAATCCCAGCACACAAGAGGCTGAGGCAGGACTCTGAGGCCAAACTCTCATAAATGAGTGGTTTCTGTGCTACAGAAGCGAGTTCAAGGCCAGCCTGACTATACAGTAAGACCCTGTCTAAAACAAAAAGTCATCTACTTTGCTAGTATGAAATATTTCAAACATAAGGCAAGACTATATAATAACAAAGACCCTCTATACCACATCACTTTAACAAGCCATATTTTATGTCCTATTCATTTCTGGCCCCTTCAAAAACAAGCAAATTTAAGAACTTGTCCCTGGTTTTCCATTCTTACTTCATCTAGGTCCTTCCATTCACCCCTATGCAAGGTTGAATATAATAAACAGTCTCTCCTTAATTTCCAGCTCACTCAGGATCTTAAACTGTGTCATTCTAACTTTTGGTGTTCAACACAAATTACCAAGTCCCGTCAGGGAAAATATAATGCTAACTGTGAGACCACGGGAGGAACTTGTAATACATGGGGCTCATATTTGGCCAAATTTAAGTGATGTAATCAATTGAGAAATAATGCTTTCAATTCCTTTTTACTGCATATATCAGACCAACTTCCTGTTAACTAACACGATATTTTGCTTCTGGTTGTATACTGTTTAAGTACAAATATCTCAGGATGAATTCTTCAACTGAATGTATCTAAGAGACTAATTTTTCTGTTGATCAAACATGGAAGCATATATACTTCAGAAGTTAAAGATCCTGGGGCTGGGGATTTAGCTCAGCGGCATAAGCGCCTGCCTTGAAAGCAGGCAGTCGTGAGTTCGATCCCCGGTACCGATAAAAAGGAAAAAGACAAAAAAAAAAAAAGAAGTTAAAGATCCTTCTGTCGCTGCTTTCTCCATCCCAAAATAATGACTGTCATAAATTAGTATTTATAATTCTGTGCATTAACATGACTTTTCAAATCTATGAAATTACATACTATTATTTTATGGATTTTAATTTTAAAATGCATGTTATTATGGCCCACATATCTTCCTGTAGCTTGTCTATTCAAATTACAATTTTATAAAGATAATTTGTTAGCCTCCAGCCACTTCCAGCCAGCTAGGCAAGTGTAATCAATCTCTGAGGCCCAGTGAAGAGGTGGACTCAGGTGTGAGAACAGCAACTGTGCCACTGGCTAAGCAGAAGGATCCTGACCTTGTATCACATTGTTCTTTTAACATTTTGGTCATGAAACACCCCAAGGCTGTACTACACTAGGCAGCACACTGTGACAGACTGCACGCACAGATCAGCCAGCTTTCACACTGATCCGTGATGCTCAATCTTGTCTCCTCCCCCAGCAATTCCCCCCGGTCCAGGTTATTTTCCAGAAGCAAACTGCAAACATTATTTCATCTCATCTCCGCGAGGACCCCTGAGCGGGCCCCTATGACCCTCACCTCTTGGTATTCATGCAGCTTTTCCTGCATTGAATTAGAGACAGTCTGTGAAACCAGCAGAATTCGGTGGATGTATTGGTTTTTGACAGCCGAGGCTGGGTCATAAAAGTCACGAGGCTTCCTCTTTGGTGTCTTGGGTGACTTGCTGACGGAGGCAAGGCTGGGACTGAGAAAAGGTAAGCAAACCACTGAGGATGCAAAACACAGGGAGTCATTTATTCTCAGGCGTTGAGCGTGTACCTGAGACATGACCCCAAGAATGAGGGTCTCATTTACCTCCCTCGAGGCCTGGCCCTGGTGAGAGACACCAACTGCCATTCCAGGTGGACACTAAGGATCTCTGTCGAGATCTGGGAGACTGCAGCTCCTGAGAGAGACTCGGGAGAGAATCTGAGCCCGAACTGCCCTCAGAACTGCTGCCCATGAAACCTAGGTGATGGTGCACGATGTTGTGTAAGCCCCTAAGTCTGGGCATTAGATAACTAAGGCGGACACTGGCACCCAGAGGTGTATGCTGCCCTAACAAACTCTGAAAATATGGGAGTGGCGGGGGGATTAAGCAAAGGGTGGAAATTTGCAGCATTTGGGAGAGTATGTTCATGGCGGCCTTCCATGGAGGCTACCAGTGAAGGTTGAGGGGTTTAAGCAGGCATGTCCTACCCCTGAGCCCCAGACCACACATCTCTGGACAGCGAGTAATGTGGCCCCATTAACATTTTTATTAGATTTTCTTTTTTTGTGTATACATTATAGTGGTGCATAGGGGCTGACCCCAGGCCTTTATACTGAGCTACATCCTCAGAATGGAAGTTTTTTCCAAATTGTCTTCTAAGAAAGGTTCTTGTTAAGGGGCTAAACTGTCCAGACTCAAACTTTTGATCTTCCTGTCTCAGTATCCCAGAATAGTAGGACTACAGGACTGTACCACCAAGGTCAGCTTAGCAATGTTTATTGTGACTCATGTGCAGGCTGCATATACTACAACACTGTGGGCAGAGGGAGCACGGCAGAGCTGACCAGTGTCCTACACCCATCACGCAGTCACTGCAGTCCACACCTGCACAGTGCAGCCGTTAGGAGCACTTGTGTGACTTGCCAAGTAACATGCAGCAAAGACAGGACACAGTATTTCAACCTAGGACTCACATGTGTGCTTGTGAAGACAGGTGTTTATTGTTATTAAGCAGACATGTAAGTGTTCTTAATAAATTTGTTTATGGTAGTACTTTATAAAATATTTTTGAAAATAAAGAATGCTCATTATTTATAGACATTATATTACATAATTGATATACAGCCCAAGACAATCTGTCTTCACTCAACGTGTCCCAGGCAAGCCAAAAGGTCAGACAGCCATGGTTTAAAAGAAAATATTAAAAGAAACTGGAAGAAAGGAGATTCTTGATACACAATGGTCAAAAAATCAAAGAACACTGTCACCCACAGTGACATGGATACTAGAAAATTTTCCTAGCCAACAGGGTGATCTGAGTGAGGAAATCATCAGGGAAGGGTTGGATATGTCACCTGATTTCATCCTGCTACAAACATTACAACGCAAGAGAAAAGATGCAAAGTAAAGAACCCATTCCAAACAAAGGTGAAATATCTGAAAATTCCCCCTATTTAGACAAGAAGTACTGCTAAAATTAAAAAATGTTTTCCAGGCAAAAATTACAGCATGACCAGGCAAATGTGGTTTACAAAAGTGAAAACAATGGTGGACTGTAAAATCCTTTGTTAACACACTAAAAAAACCCCAAGGCAGTGGCTCAGATAATCATTCAAATAGCAGGGCTTCTGTGAATTTGAAGAGCACTGTGCCCAGGCAGGCACGCAGTGGAATGCAGTTATGTAACCATGACTTGGCACAGGTGAACGTGCATGTGCTGGCTACGACACGATGTAAAAATGTGAACGTGGGATCCCAACCTGTAGAGGAATTATACCAGAAAGACGCAGAGGCTCTGGCTCTTGTTCTTCTGCTCTTGTGTTCTGCTCTGCTCCATGCTGCCTGCTCTTGGTGCTGAAGTCTTGCGGATGTACGTTCTTTAGCCTTGGAAACTCACCTGTGAAAATCTCTCTTGCCCACCCCCCTCACCCCCTAGCAAACCAACAATGTGATTGGACTCAAATACAGGGATTTTGGTATGCACCACATGGTTTGGCAAATTCAGGACGGGTTGAATGGTTCTAGATTAGAGAACAAGTGTTCATAAATGCTTCCCCCGGGTGACATAAGACAAGTACTTTGAGCCAAGGAGAGACTGACTAGTCTAGCTACAGGAGAGATGAGACTCAAAACTGAAACTTAGCAAATGCAAAATCTAGGATGCTGAGTTCCCCTAAAAAGAATGCTAGAAAGTCTTTTATTAACTACTCTGGGACAGGGGCAGTATTTTGGAAAGATAAGAAACACTAACTACCCTGCCCTTCAGTTTTAGTAGCCAACAGGAATTTGGATTCTGAAGCCACAGATCCTTTCCCCAGAATTATGAGCAATCATGGCTACTGACCAAACTCAGCAGCAGCAGGAAGGCTGAGTGCTATCTGCGTGTGGAGTACACAGTGGGGGTACCGCATGGCTGTGAGCAGCACAGTGGCCACATGACTTAGAGCCTTTGTGGGCTTGTGTCAGGCAGGCCCCAGCTATCAGTGGGACCAAGGGAATGGAGTGCTGGAAACAGATCATGGTACAACATGGCTGTTATTACATAAGTGCAAGCACAACATATGAAGACAGCTCTTATTAAATTTTTAAACATTCAGAGCCTTAAGGGTACAAATTAAACTGACTCTAAATTAAAAAGAAAAAAAGGGTGGAAGTTGTCCAAGACACAGCACTCTGTTAGACACTGGCCACTCAGTTTGTTCTCGAGTTCATCTTAAGAGCTCAAGCAAATTCAAGACTTGAGACAGAGACACTTGATTTGCATCGGAGGCAAAAACTTCCATTACCAGCTCTTGGTGATGTCATTCATCAACTCCTGAGTAGGCTCCCAGAGCTCCCCAGAGCAGTGTTCTGGGCAGCCCGAGAAGACAGTGAACAGTGATACCATAGTTTCTGGAGCTAACACTGTAGAACAAACCATTCTATACTGGTCCCAGGTCACTAACCAGGTACCACCAAGGAGAACCAGCCCACTCCAGGCTTTTCTCCACCCAATTTCCAGGTGTAGGGACGTAGTCCTGCTAGTTTGTCACCCTGCCCAGGGTGAGGAGGAAAGACAGACACAGAGTCAGCTTAACATGCTGGCAGCCGAGGGCTCTTGCCTCTAGTAGGCATCTAGCTTACCCTGATTTTTATTCCTGGATAAGGAATATGCCTGACCATGTAGCTTATACTGCTTTTTATTCACTCAAACATGGGTACAAGCTATTAAAGTAGTACAATTTTCACATCTTCCATTGTCCATTAGTACACGTTTGGATAAACAACCTGATCTCAGCTATATTAAACTGTGTCTGAAACCAGCAATCATCCCTGCATGCTACTTGTCAGCTTTATGCTCACAGAGGAAGCCAATTAGGCTTCAATTTTCCTTAACTGGTCTCCCACAATACAGTATTGTCATGAATTTTGCAAGTCTTTTGGCACACATCAGTCCCCAATTCTTGTTCTTGTCTACATAAGAACCATCGAGCTAAGCAGCACTGAGCACAAATCTTCCTCAATAAAAAAAAAGATCCCCAATAAATAAAGGAAAAAATGTGACACCTTTGCTGAATTTCTTGATTGGTGACCTTATAACACACATCATACACATCATTCAATGCTTACATTTGCCGGGGCTCCTTGGGTAATGTAGTTGTCCATTACGATGCTCTTGTCATTGAGAAAGATGTTCTGGTTTCCACACCACACTGACTGGTGACTAAGTTTGTTCCCAGATGCCCCCTGGATATAATCCAACTTGAGCAACTTGCCCAATTCTGTGATGGCACCTTCTTTCCAGGTTCCGATTCATGGAAAAGGAAAGATAATTTAGGTGGTAAAACCACGAATCACAGTGTGGCATCTCAACCCTTATGTCCTAGTCAAGTAAATTAGCAGCATTCATCTTTCTGAATTTCAGAATCCTCTGCAATGAACCAGGGACGCCTGTGTGTCTTCCATTCCTCCATCTTTGAACAGGAGGCTCCTATATCAATTGTACTATGCTATGTTCTACTATACTATGGGGCACAGCATGGATGACTTGGCTTTTCAGTTCATAGATTTTCAGAGCAAGAATAATTACAAGAGAAGCCTGGGTATGACTTAGTGACCTTTTGCACTTTGAGATGATACTGTGATGGGCGAGATATATAAGGGATGAGATATATAAGGACCTTAGGAGGTAATTTGCATCTTACAAGGACTGAATAATTGTGGGCCAGAAGACAAATTGTGGTAGCCATCCTCCCAACCCACACAAACTGCAGAAGATGATAAATATTTATCGTTATGTTTTTTGTTTGGGGGGTTTTATTGTTGTTTGCTTTTTTTTGTTTTTAGTATTGGGAATTGAACTCACAATCTCAGGCTTGCCAGGCAGGTGCTGTGCCACAGAGCTATATCCCCAGCCCTATTGTTATGTAAGTTACTATATTTTGTTAACTTTTACTTATATGTGTTTACAGTACACAATGATGACATTCATCATAATCATTACCTTTATCTGGGATTCACTGCCTTTTCTGTAGTTGTTTTGCATTTTTTTGGTTTTTTTCACTCCCTTTCTTTAACATCTGTTAAGATTTTGTCCCTGTGATGGACTTTTGGTAGTTTGAATATACAGTGGCCCAGAGAGGTTCACTTTTGATCATGTCTATTTGGGGTTTATATACCTCACTTGTCTGCCTGTTTATTCCTTTCCCTTTTGTACTTGGGAATTTCTCTCTTGTTATTTCTGTGAACAGGTTTTTTTTTTTATGTTATTTGTGTTGTCCTCTAGTTTTTTCATTTTATTCCAGTTATTCTTAAATTAGTCGTCTTACATCATCTAGCAGCTAGTGGATCCATTTTTCATTTTCTCTTGTTTTCAAGGTGTCTTTGAGTAGAAGGCATCGTTTTGTTTTGTTTTGTTTAGAGGCAGGGTCTAGCTTTGTAGTACAGGCTGGCCTTAAACTCACTATGTAGCCCAGCTTGACCTCAAACTCACAGTGATCCTCCTGCCTCAGCCTCCCATATGCTGGGATTATAAGCATGCACCACCATGCCCAGTTTACATTATTATCTTCTAATTGCAAAATTCTGTCCTCACATTGGTCAGTTCTGCTGCCCAGACTTTTTCTTTTTAGAGGATTTTTTGTAAAAAACAAAAAAAAAATTTCTTGAGACAAGGTCTTGTGAAATTATTAAATTGTTCAGTTTAGGCTTGAACATGGGATCTTCCTGCCTCAGTCACCAGAGTGCTGGGATATAGGTGTACCCTGCACTGTCAAAGTTACTCTGGCTGCTCTGTGTAGAATAAAGCCCAGAAAGAAAAGCAGAGATGCAAGATAAGAGCAAGGCTATTGGAAGAACCAAAGTGAGGTGATGGTGATTTAAAGGAGGGGGGAACTCTGTAGGCTGTGTGGACTGACTGGACTTGGATGTTCCCAGAAGGTTAGAACCAAAAACCTTGCAGAGGAGAGGTGAGGATGACCCTGAGGTGCCAGGCTGGGTTGTCTTAATGTTGCAGCTAATATGTACTAAATGTAAGTGTTTTATCTTTGCTAATGGTGGAAAAGAAATCAACAGTAATTTTATAGCGTTAACTATCAGAAGATTAACAAAGCTTTACGGTTATAGAGTTTGGGAGTGGGGAATAAGAGGAAAACTGTGGGACTCTTAACTATGATGTGAAACAGAAGACAGAAAGGTGATACAAAGGCTCTTGCTGGGGAGTGGAAGAATGTTTATAGAATTAGGTAAAGGTAAGAAAAAACTGGTGAGAAATAAAAGATAAAGAGGGAGAAAAAAGAGAAATTATATGGAGAGTAAAAGTAAGAGAAATATTTGAAGGGAGGAAAAATTAAAAGGGAGAAGGTGGGGGAAGAGATAAGAACCAAGGAGAAGGACAAAGGAAATTGTCCCAAGCCCCAGGAAGCTAATGAAGAAGAAAGGAGGAAAAGAAAAAGAGAGAAAATAAGAAGTTAAAAATGAAAAACACAAAAATACAACCAAAAAAGGTTCTTTTCTGTAATTTCAGATATGTGACTTTCTTCCAGGATCTACAGTTTTGGGACAATGTTCAATCCAAGATACATCCCTGCTCAGAAAGCAGTCAGGTCTTAGACCCCTGCTGGATGTGGTCACCAGCAGGCAATAGGATTAGGGTAAGGGAGGCACCAATTCTGTGAGTTTCAGATCCAAAGTGATGTAGGCCAGTACGGCCTCTGGCTGTGGGGGAAGAGGCCCCTCTAGTTTAACCCTCCGCCAGTCTGATTGCAGCTCCCTGACGGCGTCCGGCTCCTCTTGCTGTCTCTCACCCAATCACTGTGGGCGTGTAACCCTGAGAGGAAGCGGCCCTGTGGCTGTTCCACCCTGGAATGGCATCCGGCCACTCTCCAGGCGGTGTGCAGGCAGCTTGGACTGGAGTCACTCTCCAGCTACTGCAGCAGACGGCATCCACCAGTGCCGCATTTCTCTGAAGGTCTGTGGAATCCCGGCTTTCACTTTATCTTTGTATACTGGATATTCCTTTCTTGTGAGCCAGGAGCCAGGAGCCGGGGAGAAAGTGCGAACTGCCCCTGCCTTTTTTCCATGTTGCACTCTGTCTCTTAATTTTTCTGCAGGCTCTAATTTTCCCATCAGATCTTTTGTGGGGCCCAGGGATCCACCTCCTTTCCTGTTTTCTTCCACAAGCTGTTATTTTCCAGTATTTGTATTCCAAATCTTAGAGAAGCCGAGTGGGTTGTTGGCCACCCCATCATTTTCCCAGAGGTCCACAAGTCATCATGTTTTTATAGCTCATTGTGTACTACACACGCATGCATGCAAGAACTGGTGGATCCTAACAAAGCCTGTTGTCTGGTTAGCAGCATTGTACCAGTACCAGTTCCCTGGGTTTGATATTGTACTACAGTGATGTAAGATGATTCTACCGGGAGAAACTAGGTGAAGGATATGGTAGATCTCCTTGTTTTTGCAACTTTCTGTGAGTCTGTAATTATTTCAAAATAAAAAAAAATTTAAAAGATCTACATTAGGTAGATTTTTTCAAACAAATACGAAACAGAGTAAAGGTTTATCTTGGCTCCCACCTTCGAGGTTGCTGTCTGTGTTCAGTTGGCTCTGTTGCTTTGGGTCTGTGTTGAGACAGCGCCCTGTGGTGGAGCAGAAGCACAGACTGTGTACCATGAGTTAGGAGGTGAAGGGCCTGGTGAACCTCATTAGCATGGTCCCCATGGACCTAAAGACTCCCGCTAGACCCCACTTTGTAACCCACCACCTCCAGTGGTGCTGCTCTGGGAACAAAGCTTTTAGCATGTGAATCTTTGTGGGACAATCAAGACCCAAACTATGGCAGTGCCGTTATCTTTTAGAGGTATGTATTGGCAGTGTGTGTGTGTGTTTCTGTGCAATTGTATCATGCATACATTTGTGTAATCATCACCACAAACACAGAGCTACTCCTTCACAAGGCCATTCTTCATAAAAACACAATCTTAATACTTTTATCACACGTAAGTGACCATATTATTTAATGTCATACAAATGCAGTCATTGCTCAGATTTCCTCAAATTTTTTTCTTGTCCGGTTCAGAACGTGACTTTATAACAAAGATTCTCATTATTGAACTTTGTCCTCAGTGAGGATCCTCAATTTTTTCATGTTGTCTTTTTTTTTTTTTAAACTGGGGATTGAACTCACAACCTCACACTTGCCAGGCAAGTGCTTGTGCTGCTGAGCTAAGTCCCCAACCCTCGTGTTACTTGTTTCTATTTGTTTGTGCCTATTTGAATTAATTCCCATAAATAAACCCCATATTTTAGCAGTCTTCATCACACTTTATCCTCATCCCTTGAAACCACTGATTAACTTTCTATCTCAGCTCTGGTGTCAGTACTGGTGCCCTCCCCACCCTCATATGAATTAGTGCTCTTATAAGAGATTGAACGGAGTCAGACACAGTGACACATGCCTATAATCTCAGCACCAAGAACGGTGACAGGGCCTGGTACACAGTGGCATTTCCCGAAAGCTGGGGTGAGGCTTCTGCTCTTCCACCAAGCTTTGCAGTCTTCATTTCCTCTGCTGCTTCCTCCTCGAAAAACATCTGTTTTTGGTTCTCACATCCTACCAACCACGACCTCTCATTAGTCTTGGGTATCTAGGGTCAGGAGGTACAAGGTTTATTTCTGGAAATTAATTCAAATAGGCACAAACAAAAAGTAAGAAATTAATATTACTCTTATTAATTTATTTACTTATTTGTCTGTCTCATTTCTTTTTTGCAACAGGGTCTCACATGTAATTCAGGCTGGCCTTGAACTATGTAACCCAGGTTGGCCTTGAACTCGTGGTGATAATCTGGCATCAGCTTCCTGTGCCATATCTGGCTTCGTTAGTCTTTACTTATACTGGGGCAAAGCTCTTTTTTCCTTGAGGGGCCGACTCCCTTGGTGTGTTGTCACTTTCCACAGCACAGTCAGTGCACAATTCCTTGTGATTCCAACATACTCACAGCCAGTCCTTCTGATGCGATGACCATTCCCATGTCCTCTCCAGTCAACCATGTCATCAGCAGGAGCCACAAGCTCTCCAAAGTCTGCCTTGCACATCCCATCATCCACCACTTTCTCCTACCTTCTATTTCATTCACTTGAAGACTCCAGCCCCAACCATGCTAGCAACTCCCATGCAGACCTTATGATCCACTTAGTCCATCGTGTTTCCCATTCTCTACTTCCCCCACAGCTTCACACCCACTAAACTCCACACTTTAAAACCCTCATACCCATTCACAAAATTTGGTTTTGTTTAGTTGAATTAGCAACGGTCTTTCCATTGCTCCACCTGCTTGTGGGTCAGATGTACGGGGCCACCTGACTCATTTCACTGCACACTTGTGACCTCCCATACCCTCGAACTGGCCATGATGCAGCCCAGAGACCATCTGCTGTCTCCCTCCTCCATCTGTTTCCACTCTGTTAAGCAGCACTTTCCTGCTTCCTCCTTCTTTACACCCAGAGCCTCCTCCCTGTCTTCACCTTCAATGGGTGACCTCCTCTCCTATTTCATTGGCAAAAATGAAGCCATCAGAAGAGAATACCTACAGGCGCCTACCAACATACCTACCCCACCTGCATCTGTGTCTGTCTAGTCTGCCTTCCTTCCTGTTCGGATGGGTGAATTGGTCGGGGTTCTAGCTCAGGCCATTTCCTTTAAGCATGCTCCTAATGTATTTTCCTTTTCTGTCTACTCAAGATATTGGTACAACCTGTTCCACTGATAATCATCAAACTTTCTTTCTCTTTTCCAAAGAGTTCTGACAGAAAAGGGAGAAAACTGTCCTGACTGTGCTGTCTCCTCCAGGTACTGCTCCTTTCCCTCCTACTTCTTTAGAATGATCAGACTCACTGTCTCCAGTTTTGTCTCTCTCATAAATTGCAGCATAATTAGATAATGGTGTAACATACAGCAATGATTTCCTCCCAATGATATAATGTTACATGCACTATTGAGCAAAATTGGAAATGGAAAAAAGACACAGCAAAATAGCACTCTGTCTGTGTACAATAAAGTTTACAAAAAGGAGAAACTAAGCTAAATTATAGAGCTATATTAGTCCCTGAGAGAAATACCTAAACACACAATTTAAAGGTGCAAAGATTTATTTCAGAGGCTCAGTATTTCAGAAGATTTAGTCCATGGCCAGTTGACTCCAAGACAGAAACATCATGGTGGACAGGCATAACAGAGGACAAATGCTGATCACATGGTATTTGAGTAGCAGGGAGCAGAAGGGCTCTAGAGGAAGGAGTCAGAGGCCAAATATACTCCCCAGTTATGTCCCATGACCCACTCAGACAGATCCACAAGTGTGCATCCTTAGTCCTATGCATCTCTCAAACCAATCAAAATTAACCATAGTAAGTCCACCCTATGCCAACTTGACACCAAACACGTCTCCCCCTTTCTCCTCCTCCTTCTGTTTTCCCTTCTTTCTCTTCTCCTCCTCTTCCTTCTTGAGCTTCTCTTTTTCCTTCTCCTCCTCTTCCTTCTTTTGCTTTGGAGACGAAGTCCTAATATATTGTTCAGGCTGGCCTTCAGTTCACTACTTAGCCCAGGCTAGCCTTGAACTCATGGTAATCCTCTTGCCTTAGCCTCCTAACTGTAGGGATTATAGGTAGTGCCACCACACCCAGCCCAAACATACCTCTTAAACTATACTTAAACTCCAAATAGTGACAATAACCAGGTGCTATCTAACATGATATAAGTATCTTGTGTGCAACTGAAAATTCCCTAATTCCTTCCCTTAAAGTGATGATGGGGAACCTTTTAGAGACCTTGTGCCCAAATGGCAACTCAAACCCACTTATTTATTGCAAGTGCTAACACTGTAATTAAAACCGAATACTGAGATTTTAGCTTAGAAAAAAACAACATGGCCACTTGGTTTGCGTGCTGACAGAGAGAACTCTGTGTGCCTGTCGCAGCGTGTGTGCCATGGGTTTCCATTATGGCCTTAAAGCCTTCGTATTATTCAAAAGTCCACATCGAAATCTAAGTGATCCTCTATAAATTTCAAAAAACAAACAAGCAAACAAAAAAAACCAGTAAAATAATCCTAAAACACTATGGCACAGGGTAGGCATTCTCATTCCCAAAAAGAAGAATGGCATGGGTGGGACTGGGGCAGGGAAAGGAATCGCATGACCAAAACCATCGGCACAAACATTAGGTTCTATAGCTCCACGTCTATCACTGAGTGGTGAGATGTGAGTTCCAGAGGGCTTGGACGGCCACATTCCCCGGCTTCAGCCCACATGCCTCCTCTCTTGGATTGATTCTGCTTCTTTTCTGTGACTTTCCTTAGCAGACAGTCTCTATTTCTGGAATCTCTAACTTCCTGCATCTGTACTGATGCTGGTCACATTTGAGTAGCAGGGAGCAGAAGAGCTCCAGAGAAAGGTCAGTTCTCTTCTCCTTCTTTATAATGAAATGCCTTAAAAGAATGATCAGACTCACTGGTCCCCCTCACAGGTTCATGTATTGCCCCTTCAGGGCCCCTTGGCGGGAACTCTGATGCTGTGATACACTGCTTGGATTTCTAACCTCTTCTCCTTGACCTCCTGACTCTTATATTCAATACGCCTGCAAAACCAGCATCATGTGGATAAAGCCAAGGTCTGCTACCATTATTGTTGCAGAATCCAAGAGATTAGAGAGACCAATGGGGAAAAACATCAGGACTTATTTCCAGGTTTTCAGGTATCACTGACCTAGTCAAACTCACGTCTGAGGTTCTGAGCACTAGAAAAAAGAAAGGTTTCAGTTTTATACATTTTGCTGAGGGAGTTGGTCTTTAGAAACTGCAGGGAGGGCAGTGAGGGTATAGAAGGAAGACAAAGCATTTAACAACTTATCCTTGAAAGAAGACAGAGCCTTATGAATCCTGAGACAAGATGATATAAACTCTGTTTACAAGACACAGATGCCAATCTTATCTGCACCAGAACAAGAAGTTATAGCTACAAGGGAGGAGGAGAGGAAGTTTGAGGGGACTGTTTTTTAAGTCCTGCTTTAGCATGAGCAGTAGCTAAAACCTGTGAACCATGGCTTCAGTACATTCTCTGTACCTGGATAGCTGAACAGTGGAAAATGGTTCCTTAGGCATACCTGAGAAAGTAGGGCACCCTGGAGCTCAACTCTCAAAGTAAAGAGATACAAACAACTTTATACTCTTATACCCTTGAGCCTGTGATCGGTGGGGTTTACCAGTTCCTGAGATGTCCTCATCTTTACTTTTGTTCTGGTACCAAGTACTTGGTTTCTTTTTGACACTAATCTCTTTAGCAAACATATCTTCCGTTGCCCCAACTTTATACATCATTTTTCTTGCCAAACTGAAAAGTGTTTAATTCTTTCTGCTCTACTTTTTGCTCCTGATTCTTACTATAATCTGGCTAAAACCAGTCAGCAGTACCCATGCTACAGCCTAAATGTTGTACTGCCTTGAAATTAGTTAATCTACCACTTTTAAACTCAACCTCCTGCAAATCTCAGGACATGGACAAAATATAAGACAAATCTTTGCTAGAATGATCCCTCACCCAGATTTCTTTTACCTTATATCTACAGTCTCTCTTTCATCCCTAATGAAAGGGTTTTGGCCCAGACAGGACACTGTAGCCGGTAAAGCCAAGAAGCTCTATCTCCCCCACCCCTAGGAATCTAGCTCTGGTGCCAAACTAGTGCCAATGGGCTACCTGTGCATCCCTAATGGCCCCTCAGGCACCACCCCTAACCTAAGCTACATATAGGCCCCCACTCCACGTGTTCCACACAGAGATTGCGGACCCCAGGGTGGAGATGCCATGCCCCAGGGGGTCAGGGGTGTCTCTCCCCGCATTCTCAAAATAAAGGTCATTTATACTTCATACTTCTTATCTTTTCAGCCACCGCCGGTCCCCCACAGTTCTATCACCTAACAGGCAAGAAGTTGACTTGCAAGTCATTTCTGACTTTTGCTCATTTCTATTTTTTATTTTTGCTCCATGAAATAACAAAACAAGTTAAGCCTGACAGCACAGGGCTGTAATCTCAGCACTCCAAGAAGCTGAGGAAGGAGGATTGCAAGTATGAGTGTAGCCCAGGGCAATTTAATAATTTAGTAAAAATTTCTTTCAAAAAAAGTGTGGAGGAGGATCTCTGTGGGGAGGTTTGCTTATAATTCCAACACTTCGGAGCCTGAGGCAGAATTGCCGCAAGTTCAGCCTGGACTACATAGTGAGTTCAAGGTCAGCCTAGACTACACGGTGGGACCTTCTCTAAAGAACCAAAAAGCAAAACAATAACAAAAAACAAAAGATAGTAACAGTGGCTGGGAATGTAGCTCAGTGTAAAGGCACTGGGTTCAATTCTTAGTAGAAAAACAAAAAAATCTAGATAAGAATGTATATTTACATATTTAAGTGTATTTTATGTACACATATCTTACATACTTTATATACTTGAATATAGTAAGTCCCCAATTTATAAACATTCAAGTTATGAACATTTAAGTGTACTAAAGATTTACAGGTATATTATATAAGGCTCACTTTGTTGGACTGCAAACAAATTTGAGTTACAAATGTCCTTCTGGAATAGAATGTGTTTATAAGTTGGAGAATTACTGTATTTTTTTATATATGCACACATATTCCAGATATATATAAAATATATTAAATATGTACAATACCACTAAACATGGATCAAACTGGCAAAAATTATAAAGTTGGACAAAACCATCATTTTATTTATTGCTGTTGTTTAAAGTACGGAGGATGGAACGCAGGGCCTCATGCTAGGCAAGAACTCTACCACTGAGCTACATCCCCAGACCTAAAGTCATCATTTTAAATGCATGGAGGAGCTTACAAGACTATAGAAAGTATGAGAAATCTACCACAGTCAAAGTCCAAATCAGATTCCAGAAGCTGAGTATTATGGTTAGGATCTGGACTGCCCCCCAAAGCCTCATGTGTTCAGAGATGGGTCTTCTGGAAGGTGACTGGGTCATGGGGGCCCTGTACTCATCAGCAGATTCAGCTTGGTTGAATGTGCTGTTAGGAGAGCCTTTGTTGGAAGTGCTCCTTGGGAATGTAAGCTGAAAAGCTCTATCTCCACCCCCAGTTCCTCCCTTGGTTGACTTCTTATAGAATTTGTTTCTATGGAGATGAAATTTACATGACATAGAATTAACCGTTTTAAAGTATATGATTCAGTGGCATTTGTTCGTTCACCATGTGGGGCAGCCTCTAGCAAGCTACAAAGTGCTTTCATCACCCCATTAAGTAGTCACAATTCTCCTCACCCTCAACTCCTGGCAACCTGTTGTGTCTTTGTTTTTTCCTGGTCTGGATTTTGTAAACATACGGGATCATACCCTCTCACCAAGTGAGATGAAATCAGTCACTTCCTCTTCCCTTGAGCCCTTTCTTCGAGCAGTTTCCAGGATATCACACTTCCAGTTTTTCTCTGGCCTCAATAGTTCCCTAAACGCAACTTCTGAACATTGGTAGGTCCAGGGCTCAGTCCATTCTCCTTGTCCCTGTTCCTCTAGGTCTCTGGCTGATTCACAGTCACATGGCTTAAAGTACCACCTATATACCAGTAACCACTAAATAAGCACACGGATCTCCAGCTGAGACTCTCACCAGGGCTCCAGACTCACTTCTTCCATCGCCTGCCTGGTATCTTCACCTGGCATTTCATGCTCGTCAAGCTCCAGTCTGAACTCCTGATCTTCCCTAAGCCCATTCATCCCACTCCTTCTCCCACCTAATTCATGCATATGATGTCCATCTATTCAGAAGACCAAGCAGACAACTTTAAAGCTTTCAGCTCCCTGTTTCTCTTTCTCTCATACCTTGAGTTCAATCTTTCTACTGGTTCTCTTCAAAACAGACGCAGGACCCAACCACTTCTTGCCATTTTTATGCCTTCTGCCCTTCGTTCTGGCCAGAGTATTGCAACAGCCTGTGATTGTTGTCCTGCTCCTGGCCTTGGGCCTTTGTGGTATATTCTCCGTGCACCAGTTAACTGTGGGGCAGCACCAGGTAATACATTTGTCTGTTCAACACCCTCCCCTGGCTTCACAACCCCTGTAGAATCAAATGCAGACTTCTCAGCGCGGCCCACAAGGACCTCTTACTGAGCCACCTTTCCAACCTCACTTCTGATCTCTCTGCTCCCTCTGCCGGTGGCGCAGGGCCTTGGCAACTCTCTCACCCTTCTGCCTGGAGCACCCACCCCTGCTCCTCAGTCACTGGGCTCATTCCTCACCTCCTCGGTCCTTGAGCATTGCCTTTTTATTCAGGCCTCGCTATCCACATAATTGAAAAATTGCAACCTTCATCCAAACATCATCGCTCTCCCTCCTGCTTTGAATTCCTCCACTGAGAACTTATTTTGTTCGTCTCCTGCACTAGAATGTAAGTTCCACAGGCACAGAGATCTTCACTACTAGATTTTAAGCACCTACTTGGGCATCTGGCATATAATAGGTGGTCAGTAAATATTTGTTGAATCAATCAAAGAATACACTTTTCAGAAAGACAATTTTTTTTAAAAAGGAGATCCTACTGATCAAATGAAAATTTGCTTATTGTTCCTAGAAATGTGAGACTGTTTCAGAACCCCACTTTCCCTATGCCTGCCTTAGAAGGCCCCCCGGCACCCAGAAAGAAGTGATGTGACGTTGTGAATTCAATCAGGAACCAGGGAGTCACCACTACCAATCCTTCTTTGGGCTCTGAGCTCCTTCTCTGGACTCCTGGCTCCCGAAGGAAGGGGGCTGGTCTGCTCCTTTGGTTTCTCCTCCTGAGCACCGAAGTCCCATACAACCACAAAAATGACATCTTTCTGTCCAAGAAATGGGAACCCCACCAGGCTTCAATATGCATGCACACCAGGTTTCTCTCCAGCGTTTCCACAGAAAATCCCCAGAGTCACACCTAAACTGAGGAGAAATGCTACTTTGTGGGCATGTTAGGATAGGGGTAGGAGGGAGATGGACACTAAATAGACAAATACATATGGTCACATTTTCCTGGTCCTTTGCATTTCTGCTTTTTAAGTGTGAGGGAGTAAAATGGGTACTTTAGCAACCCTGTGGTCTGATGTGCCCCTGGGAACATGTGTTTTGTTGTGTTTATGTTTAGTGTGTTGTTTAGTGACTTGTGTGAGCTAATCCTGCAGCTTTGCTCTCACACAATCTGTTGACACAGGTGTCTCTGCCCAGGTTTCTTTCTTTCTGATTTCCAAAACTGATTGAATAGGATTTTCAACAGGACCAACATAGTTTGGGATGCAGCTATGCCTGGTCAGAGGTGATGCTTAAATACCTCAAAGCAGGAGGGTTCATCTGTAGAGAGGCTGCACTGACTCCATTTTGCCCCAGATACCTCTGATTGACAGTGTCTTGGTAGAAAATGCAGGCCTTGCAACATCCCCTCAAGATAAAAGCATGAGGTCCTGTGAGGACAAGAAGCAAAGAAGTTATATAATCTAAACATGCACAACGAGTTTCTTTGTTCTTTATCTCAATAAAAGCTGCTTGCTTACGCAGACCGCAGACCGGATGGCAGCCACTTTGCTGACCCTTGGTGTGTGCATTCCTTTATTTTTCCTTTGCTTGCAGAACCCCTACATTCACCAAGCTGGGGGGACTGTGGTGTAGCTCAGTGGTAGAGTACTTGCCTTGCACAAGTGAGGCCCTGGGTTTAATCCCCAGCATTGCCAGAAAAGGGGATAAGAGGAAGGGGCTTGGAATGGCATTCAAAACTCAGACAGTTTACAGGATTCCCTCTGATTTTTACACTCCTGGATTTTCTTGTGTCTCCTCTGCATCTGTGCAATGCTTTATTTTTAGTTAGGGATGCACATATGACTGGGACTCTTATTAGATTCTCCTGAATTTGAAGTCTTGTACACTGCATCGTTAGTGTGTGTGAGGGGAAACTCACCCAAACCCACGATGGCTATGTCGTCCTTAGGTCTCCCTGCTAAATTTCCAGGAGGCTTACACAGTTGTTTATCCAACCAGTGTGACCACCCAGGTAGCTGTGTGTTGACATTCCCTGCCTGGTCTTCCCCTTGGCTACGTACTCCAGGCTGGTCCTGAGCTATGTAACTCAGGTTGGCTAGAACTCATGTTGTTCTTTCTGCCTCAGCTTCCCAAGTGCCAGGATTACGTGTTAGCCACCACACCTGGATAACTTTTTCCAACGTTACCTTTGCTTTTTGGAGACAGGATTTGACAAGCTCCTCACTCTGCCATTCTGGAAACCACAATACAATCCTGTTTGTTTAAAACCTCCTTCCTAAGTTTTATTCCAAGTCTTCCTTCCTGTCCTCAGAGCAGACTAGCTTGGCTGTCCTAGAAACTTCCTTCTCTTCCATCCACTCTTTTACACTTCTGGGGAGGAAGGGGGGAGGGGAAAAGGGACACATTTTTTTCTCTGCTAGTTAAGATTATAGTCTCTGTGGATTGCTCCGTTTCTTAGGCAAATCCAGCTGGGCCTATAACTTCTGGCTGGGTACGCACCTAAGGAAGTCTACATGGGAATTCTTTTTATTTCATGGTTTTTGGTTTTTTTACCTTAGACAGGGTCTCACCATGTAGTGCTGGCTGACCTTGAACTTCCTATGGAGCCCAGCTGGCCTCAAACTCATGGCAATCCTCCTGTCTCAGTCTCCCAAATGCTGGGATTACAGGCATGCACCACCATGTCCAGCACGTGGGAATTCTTTTTTTTGTTTTTGTTTTTGTTTTGCGGTACCAGGGATCGAACTCACAACCTCATGCTTGTCAGGCAGGCGTTTATGCTTATGCCACTGAGCTAAATCCCTAGCCCTTGTGGGAATTCTTAAAACACTCTTTTCAGAAGCCCATGTGCCATCAACATCTTTTTAAACGTGGAAGATTTGACTTTTCTTCAACTTTAATGTTTTTATCCACTCCTTCAATGGTTAAGAACATTGTTTCTCAGTCTCCCTGAACTAAGTTTGAATCCTATAGGTTCTATATATTTTCTGTGTGAAGAGAACAAGAAATTAAATCTCAATGAACCTCTTTGCCTTCATCTGTTAGATGAGGATATGTAGCAGTCAAATTCCACTAGATAAGATGATGACTATGTAAGAACTAATGCTAAATCTTAGAGGTTTCTAATAGCAACAGTTCATTTCTCCCCATGTGTCATGTTAGATGTGGGCTGCTCCACATCTCTTTCCTTTCAGGACCCATCTGAGATTTACATTCTTATGACAGGACAAAGTCTAAGACAGCTGGTAGAACTACATCATGGCTCTAATGCTCCTGCCTAGATGTGACAAGATACTTCTGCTCATATCCCATTGGCCAAAAGCAGGCCATAAAATCAAGTATGAATGACTTAGTGAAGCTTGAAAGAAAATTTGTCCAGGATGCAGTCACATGACTGCAGTCACATGGCAACCAGTGATGGTATCTCATCCTTAACAGAAAGAGCAACTTAAAATTGAGAGTAATTTCACCTACTACAGGTTAATAACAATACCTTCCTTAATGGCACTGTGAATGAAGTGAAGCACATCCAATGCTTAACAGTATTCTGCACTTAATAAGGACTCAGTAAACGTTGGATACCATTATTAGCTGGTGTTGTAACTATTCCCAATATTTAATTTGGAGACAGTAACACATTGAATCTAAGAGGCATGGGATTTGAAGTAATGCGGACCCCTTAGTGAGGCAGGTGGTCTTAGATCTAAATTCCTTAACCTCTTTGAGCCTTAACTTTCTCAATCTCAAAGTTGGGATACTGGAGAACACATTGTAGGCTTGTCGTAGGGTCAAATTAGCCTGGTCCTGTTCACGTAGTAAAAGCTGAGTATTTGGTAAATTAACGAATACAGATCTGCTAAGGATGAACTTGACACATTATAGAGCAGGCAATTATTAATATTAATAAATTGGCACAAAAATAAACTGATAGTCTGTCGTAGGCCTATATAACTTGTGAGACCCTCTGCTAGTTTAAAGACAGTCTGTAAAGTTCTGACACCTCAAAGCAAGATAAGGTGGCAACTGAGGACTTGCAAATTCTATCTTAGTAACTGCAGTTAGCAGACAATCAGGTTACTAGTTAACCCTGATCTGTTCCTGATTTTCCAAAAATGCGTTGTTCCTCAATTCCAGAACCTTGTCAGCATCAGCAGTTCATCCCCACAGCTTCCTGCAGCCCACCAGTACACCCCCTAGTCAAGCCGTACACCTAATAAAAGCCAAAGACCTCATGCCTCATGGTCCTATTCTGTCTCTGGGCTTTGATCATCCTGGCACTCCTTGTAACTAAGATATACGTTTTGTCTGTATTTTATTCTGTAGTCATACCTCTGAGCGGGAGAATAGTAGTCTTAGGCCAGGGTCCTGATACAGATTTTAGACTAATTTCACAGATTCTATGAACTGTATACAGTCCATAACTACAAGACTGCTGTCTGGAAAACCTTTTCCATCTTTTAAATTTCAGCTCAATTATCTCCTTTGTAGAAAGACCTCCTATTAGAATCTGATTTAAAATACTTCTCCCATCTGCAGTCACGTCTTCTGTCTTTTTTTTTTTTTTTATCTTTATGGCTCTGGCAATCCTCTGAAATGGTCCTGTTCACTCATTTGGTTTATATACTGTCACTAGATTGTAAACACCATGAAAATTGGAATCATCTTTTGTGTATTTTCGCTTCCTTCGGTGAATATCGGCATCGTTAGTGGTAAAACTGTAGAGAAGCAAGGTTAGGTCTGGCTGGTCCAACTCAAGCTTCAAGTCCCTTCCATCGAAGGAGAGTCACGCAATCTTCGTCTCCTACTCTGCCCACAGAGGCTCCCCACTCACTTGTGGGCGTGCCTTCCAATGTTGTGACTGCCACGTGCAGGCCTCGGTCAATTGGAGGCGGGCTACGTCACACGCACGCAGGCTCTATCCCAGCCCAGTCTCCCCGCGGGCGGAAGAGAGCGTGGCCCAGAGCAAGGCCCCCGCAGCTGCCTATGTTACTGCCTGCATTGTTTGCAGGTGGTTAGAGGCTCTCAGTTCCTCACTGTTCAGGCAGCTCAAAGGCCACTCTGTTTTGGGGTCCTTGCTGCCCTTCCACGTCTCCCGGAAGAGGTAGCCGGGCCCCGTCAGTCCTGGAGGTGGCTTACACATCCCGGGCCCTCCCCGGGCCGGCTGCTGCTGGGGCCCGGCCTACGAGGGTGTCGAGACCGCGGTGCAGCCCTCTGGAGTCTTAGGTGAGGCAGCAACGAGGCCCAGAGGCCGAGAAGGGTCCACTTGGGAAGCTAACGGATTTGGAGCGAGTCGCCGGCCTCGGAGGAGACTTGGCTTACCTCATCTTTTCCCGCCCTCGGCTTTGGGGTTTGGAGCTGAGGAAGGAAAGGGAAAGTCCCTTTGGGCTTCAGCCGTTCTTTACTGCCCTGCCTTTCCCAGTCCCTTGTCTAGTGTGAGTTCGCTACAGGCTCCAGAGGTTGGGAGGAGGTGGGTGGGGAGCGCGCGGGGATCTGACAGCCCGACCTCAGCATCGTTTCCCAACAGCCTCATCCCGTCCTCCCTACCGACCCTGGGCCTCTGCGATCTGCAGACCCTCCCCCCCACGCCTCGTTTTCCTGCTTCTGCAGCGCCAGAGGATTCGCTGCGACTTTGAACCTCTTGACATCTGCTCCAAATATTTGTCAATGGGGCGAGTGCCTAGGGCGCATCCTGATACTTAATTAGGTAACCAATGCTAGTGTTTTAAAGCCCTAGTAACTTTAAAATGAGAGGCAAGATACAAAGAATTAATAAACATGTATTTGTTGTTTTCTTAGGAGATAATTTACTCCATCACCAGTACTGCTTATCCGAGAATAATACTTTATAAAGGCCTGTATGACGCTATGTATGCCTGAAAGTGTTTTACCTCCATTGTCATAAGTTTGCATAAACTCTGAAGTACACAGGCACGTGTCACATTTATAAAGAACAGGTTTAAAGAATGAGTTTCTCGGGCTGGGGATTTAGCTCAGCGGCATAAGCGCCTGCCTTGCAAGCAGGCAGTCGTGAGTTCGATCCCTGGTACCGGTAAAAAGGAAAAAGACAAAAAAAAAAAAAAAAAAAAAAAAAGAATGAGTTTCTTCTTGGGGCTGGGAATTTAGCTCAGCAGCATAAGCGCCTGCCTTGCAAGCAGGCAGTCGTGAGTTCGATCCCCGGTACTAATAAAAAAGAAAAAGACAAAAAAAAAAAAAAAAGAGTGAGTGGGAATCATTGGTGAGCGAAGCAGACATGGTGTTTATGTAAATACCCCTGCTTCTCCAGCAGGACGAGGCATGTTTAAAAAACAGCACATGATTGTAAAAATATGAGTGGCTGTGAAGCAAAAGAAAGGGTATGAACCCTAATGGGACCTATTTAGATGAAAAGAACTGTGAAGCAGATGACATTCAAGTGAAAAAAAGACAGTAAGAAAGAGTTAATCATGAAAGAAGCAAAAGTAATGACATGGACATTCAAGAAGTGGTGATTGATTTTTTATAGTGTTCTTTTATATCATGGGAGTCACTTGCTGTGTCATTGCCTTGAATATGTGGTGCTTGAACATGTGTCAGATGGATGGTTATGAAATCATGTTTTTTATTCAGACCTGAGCTTAATGTGTATGTGATAGGCACAATATTTGAATTATTGAAATTACACGTTAGGCATATTATGTGGACCCCTAAATTATCTATAATAGTGCTTAAATTTAACACTAATAGTTTTTGTATTTATTAGAAGGACTTCTCAAATTTCAACACTTCGTTTTGTTTTGTTTTTGTTTTTTGTTTTTTTGAGACAGGGTCTTGTTATGCAGTTCAGGCTGGCCTTGAGCTCACTTTGTAGCCCAGGCTGGTCTCAAACTAACAACGATCCTCCTTCCTCAGCCTCCCAAGTGCTGGGACTACAGGCATAAGCCACCACACCCAGCTAAATTTCAGCACCTTGAAAGGAACTCCAGATAACTGTTTTTGTTTGATTGTCCTGGAGTCTTGCCTTGTATCGTGTGCTATTTGGATGGTGTGTTAATTTGCTAAGGCTTCCATAACAAAGTACCCTAGATTAGCTGCCTTGGACAATAGAAATTTATTTTCTCACATTTGTGAAGTACAAGATCACGGTTGATTCCTCTTGAGGCTTTCCTCCTTGTTTTGCAGGTGGCCACCTTCTCCCTTTTTCCTACCGTCATCTTATCACTTGTATGTCTGTTTTTGTCCAAATACCCCCCCCCCTTCTCTTTTGAGACAGGATCTCACTATGTAGTCAGGCTGGCCCCAAATATGACAACTCTCCAGCCTCAGCCTGTCTTGGGATTACAGATATGCACCAACATACCTGGCTGAAATTCTCTGTTGTAAAACACCAGGTTGTTGGAGTAGGGCCCCTTTAATGACTTTTTTACTGCATTACCTCTTTAGAGAGTTTGTCTCCACAGCCACTTTTTAAGGCCTAAGGCTTTAAACTTCAGTATGAGGTATGACTGAAAAATATGGTGAATGTTTAGATTTTTTTAAAAATGCAGCTTAAAAGAGACACATTGCTATAAATGACCCTCAAAATAAACCCTCCTGATTTCAAACACACTTATCCTGTCATTCTTACTACTTTCTGAAGCAGTTCTGAAAGCCCTCTTTCATGAGTTGCTTTACTTACATTGTCTTGGCTGCTTTGATATCCTGAATCAAGTCAAAACGTTGACCTTTCATGGCCATTTTGGCTTTCAGGAAGAGGCAATTTTGGTGAATAAGGTAAAGGAGGAAAATAGAGGACACAGCAGGATGTTTTCACAAGCCTTCCCTTCTGTTAGATGACATGGGCAGCAATTCCCATGTTTTGATCACACCTTGTAAAGACTCACAAAAGAGGACCTCCAGAACTGCTTCAGAAAGTAGCAAGAACAATGGGATATGTGTGTGAGGAGGAATATTTTAAAGGGGATTAAAAATAATATGTTTTACTTTAATAAGTTTTTTTAATGTAACCATTTAGCATATATTTTCATCACCTACTAAATATGAATTTTAGGGGGAACACAATTCAGCCTGTAACATATCAATCTATTACATTACGATTACTTTTAATTGAAATAGAAAGACAGCCAGCTGTGGTGGCAAACACCTGTAATCGGCACTCACAAGGCTGGGACGTAAGAATCACAAGTTGGAGTTCTGCCTCCGCAGTGTAGTGAGACCCAGTTTCAAAATTAAAAATAAAAGAGGGCTGCGGCTGTAGTTCAGTGATAGAGTACCCCTGGGTTTGTGATCGCCAGTACTGCAATTCAGTAGTGGTTGTAATAACATTGTGGTAGCTGCTAAAATCAGTGCTTACTGTGTGCCAGGCATTTTGAAAAGTGCTTTTTTTTTTCTTCTGTGTTATTAGTCTGAATGAGGTGGGACTTTTGGTAGTCTTAGGTACTTGGAGGCTGAGCCAGGAGGATTACTAGAGCCTGGGAGTTTGAGGCCAGCGTAGGCAATGTAGCAAAACCCTATCTCAAAAAAAAAAAAAAAAAAAAAAAAAAAAAAAAAAAAAAAAAATCTGTAAGGCAAAAGTACCCTTAGATTCCCCGTTTTGTAGCTAAGGTGTCTCAGGTTCAGTGGATAGTTTGCTGAAGGTTACCTAGCTAGTGAGGCGCAAGATTGGAATTTCATCCCAGAGCTATCTCACTCCAGAGTTTGATTTGAACTGTTAAACTCCACTGTTGTGCCACACTGATCATTTGATGTCTTTTTTACAGGTTCACCTCTAGGATTATTTTGCTGCCGTCATGTCTTGGTTGGTTGATCTTGCTGGAAAAGCAGAAGATCTTTTAAACCGAGTAGATCAAGGGGCTGCAACAGCTCTCAGCCGGAAAGAGACCACCACCAGCAGAATTGCTGACTACCCTGAACTGCATCAGCAAAATACAGATTTGACTTATCAGACTGGACCCAAAGCTACTTACATTTCATCAGCAGCTGACAACATTCGAAATCAAAAAGCCACCATCTTGGCTGGCACTGCAAATGTGAAAGTAGGATCTAGGACACCCGGGGAGGCTTCCCATCCTGTTGAAAATGCATCTGTTCCAAGGCCTTCATCTCAGTTTGTTCGAAGGAAAAAATCAGAACCTGATGATGAGCTGCTGTTTGATTTTCTTAATAGTTCACAGAAGGAGCCCACTGGGAGAGTGGAGCTCAAGAAAGAAAAGGGCAAAGCCCCTGTCTTTCCAAGCTCTCGGACATCAAATGTTAGTTCTGTGAACACAGATGTCACCACCGTCAAAGCCAATGAAGAAAATTCTGGAAGCCAAAGCCATGGTAGTTAACCAGTCCCCCACTTGTTTTATAATTAAGCCAATTGGATATATCATGCTAGCTTGTTTTTCACCCACTGTTTTAGAATCTGGACCACTGGTATAAGAGCAGGCCTTCTGCCAAGGTGTGGTATAAAGAGGGGAGGTAGCCTTGAATATCACTGGTGAATATACAGTTGTGGTAGGGACCTTGGAGTATTGTCTGTTGGTAATTTCACCAAGCCCAGCATCTAAGAAATTGTATCAAATTGGAGTCCCTAAAATAATTTAAGGGTGGTTTTTTTTTTTTGTTTTTGTTTTTGTTTTTTTTTTGGTTTGTTTGTTTTTGAGATAGAGTCTTGCTATGTTGTAGATCAGGCTGAGCTTAAACTGTGTAGCCCAGGCTGGCCTTGAACTCTCAAGGATCCTCCTGCCTCAACCTCCTGAGTGCTGGAGTTACAGGCATGCACCACACCTGGCTTTAAAAAAATTTTTTGAAATCTGAAAAGCATGTTATTTTAGATTTGAAACTATTTCAGTTCATTTATTTTACTGAAATTAAAATGATTGAAAGTTATACGCCATATATATTCTGAGTTGAGGAGAGTTGTGTGTGTGTTAAAACCTGTGTCCTCCAGAGGTACAGCTGAGAGACTGTGAAGTTGAATTGTTGAAGGTAGAAATTCAGCCTTCTGGTTTGCAGTTGTTTAATGAGCTGAAATTACCCCTGTAAGCACAGCCACCTATAAACTGAGGGTAACATAGTGGATGTGGCTAATTAAAGTACTTGCTGAGCATTTGAAAATTGCAGTAAACTTTCTAGATTTTTACAGAAGTTTTTTATAGAGTCAGTGATTGGTGGAAATATAGTCTTAAATTTTAAAGTTTCTCTCAGGTTTGGCTGTTAGTAAATAAAATCCGTACAAGACCAAAGTTATATAGAAGCATGGGTATTAGGCTTTTAAAATAGGAGCATCCGGTAGCAGTTGATTATGTTCATACACTCCTAAATTTTCCTCAACTTTTTTTTATTACACATGTACCTGCTGGATGCACAGATAAAGAAGTATCTAGTGGGTAAGGCAGTTATGTAGCCAGGTAATTTACATACAGTAATGAAGTAATTGAAATATTTGTGAGAGTGCTTTGGAAATAGGCAGTAGCTAATTGCCCAAGCTATAGGGGAAGGACTCACAGAGGCTCTTTTTGAGCTAGCTTTTTAAGGATAAGTAGGAGTTTGTCAAATTTTTAAAAAGAGAAGTTCTAGATACTTAAGATTGAAAGCCATGAAAAAATAAAGCCAGCAAAGCAAGTTAGGATCTGTTTGAAGGCTTTTGTATAATACTGTTACCCAGTGTTCTTAGAGATCATTGCTAAAGGTTGCTCTCTGAACAGCTTACATTAGAATCACTGTGTGATGCAATAAAAACTGAATTATCATGACCTCCTCAGACTTCCTGAGTCAGATACTCTGGGGGTGGGGCAGGCCATCTGAATTCTTGTCCCCAAAGCTATTGTTTGGCCAGTGAAGGTTTAAAGCGACTGCCATGTCATGCTAGTAAAAGTCATGCTAAGCCATGTGATGCTAATAGAAGTCTTTAAACCAAGAGTGACTGTGCATTTGAGAAAGCAGCTTGCATTTGAAGAATGGACCTAGGGGAACCTGGTTAGCAGGGAAATGAATTAGAACCAGTTCTAATGCCATTTTGGAGTTATGAAAGTTAAGTTCACTTCTCAGGGGTAAGGTCTCAACCTTAGAACTATTCACATTTAGGGCCAAATAATTCATAGTTGTAGGATGCTCTTCTGTCCTTTGTAAGCTGTTCAGCAACATCCCTGGCATTTTAACCCATTTAGATGTCAATAGCACCCTCAGCACGAATAAAAAGACTAACACAGAATCTAACAAAACTGCGTAAGTGGCCAGATTAGAAAGTGTACATACCGTATGATACCATTCATTAGTTTTAGATACTTAGCCATAGTAGTCAACTTGAGCCAACAGTGCCCTACCAGAAAGTAATATACACCTGGGAACCATGCTGGTATAACAGGGGTGTGTGTGTGTGTGTGTGTGTTTTCCTACAGACGTTGCAAGTAATTCAGATCATGAATCTGAAGGCCAAGAGGATTCTTCAAAAAAAGATGCATCCTCTAATGCTGCTATTCACACTGATCACAACCCGGCATCTGGTGAGAATGGCAACTCTCATGAACTGTCCAACCTCCGACTGGAGAATCAGCTGCTGAGGAATGAAGTTCAGTCTTTAAATCAGGAAATGGCCTCTATACTTCAAAGATCCAAAGAAAGTCAAGAAGGTAAGGTTTTATTTAATTTGTTCTGGATTAGGAATTTAACATTCAAAATCAACGACTTTACATCTAATTAAGTGTAATTTAGGTGAGACTTGTAAAATGGTGTTTTCATAGAAATACAGGACTCAAATTTAAAAACCTGTCATCCTCCTATCAACCCAAAACAGAACATTGACTAGTTTGGTCTTTTTTTTAGCCATTACTAAGTCTAAGAACTGATAGGAATTACAACACACATGTTTGCTGTGTTGATACATTGTTTATTTGTTTTTGTCTTTTGGAGACAGGGTCTAACTTTTGGTTCAGATTGGCCTGGAATTCACTATGTAGCCCAGGCTGGCCCTGAATTTACTGCAGTACTCTTGCCTTGGTCACCCAGGTTCTGGGATTACAGACACGCACCATCACACCTGGCCTATCGAGTTCATTTGATTTATTCTGAACTTTCTCGGGGACTGTTCCATGAACCATAGGTGGGATAAAATAAGGGATCAGTGTTGCTGCTCCATGGAATTCAGTTTAAATAGTGCCCTTGGGAATTAAATAGTGCAGTGAGGTGGCCCCAGAGTAGAAAACCCAGGTTCCTCAGAAATGGTTGATTAAAAGGGAAATAAATAATTTCATGATTAAGCTAGTTACAAGGGAAGATGTGCATGTTATTGTAAGTGACTGAGGAGAAAACAAAAAAGGAAATCCCCGACCTTCTTGGAGCTAATGAGGGGCGTGAGGGGATAGTGGGAAAACTTTTGCCCATAGATGGGAGGAGGCCCAGAAGAGCAGAATAGGAAGGTTGGTTAAGACTGAAAATTTTAGAAAAAAACTTCACTTTGCCAGGACTGACAGAAGTAGTGGAGTTGTTTTTGTTTTGGGGGTATGGTGTGTGTGTGTGTGTGTGTGTGTGTGTGTGTGTGTGTGTAGGACTACAGTTTCAGATGCATAGGAGGGTGTAGAAATGCCATTGTATTCTGAAACAGAGCACTACATTTCCCCTGGCACTGATTTTCTGGGTTAAAAGGACATCTTTTCCAATAGTAAATGAAAGAAACAAATTCTTTACTGTGTTTATGTTTAGGCTTTGTTTTTGCCTTCATTTTGTTTTTCCTGAAGTGCAACTTCGTTTTGGATTTCCATTCTTTTATGTTTCTCCAGCAGAACTCAACAAATTCACTGATGATTTTAATGTCGTTAACACTGCTATCTATCAGTTTGGGCTCCCAAGTGCCTTATAATGTATCTCCAGAAGTAACAACATTGTGGAAGAACAGTTAGCTTCCTGCTTCTTTTCAAACCCATTAACTAATGTGTGAATATTGGCCTTCAAAAATGGGTTTCTCATTTGGGGCAAAAAAAACAAAAAAAGATATTTGTAATTGCCTGGTTTTAGTAAAAACCAAACTCGTAAATGGTCAACAGTCTGTGTGCTGTGAAAAAGATATGTTGGTTTTGCTCATGTAGAGAAATTTCGTGTTTATAGAATTAAACAAAGCAAGAGCAAGAGTTGAAAAATGGAATGCTGACCATTCAAAGAGTGATCGAGTAACTCGAGAACTCCGAGCCCAAGTCGATGACCTGACAGAAGCAGTGGCTGCAAAGGACTCTCAGCTGGCCGTCCTGAAAGTCAGACTCCAGGAAGCTGACCAGCTGCTCAGTACTCGCACGGAAGCACTGGAAGCCCTGCAGAGTGAGAAGTCACGGTTGGTCATTCTGTAATAATAAAAGACATGAGCTGGATTGGTCCTTTCCAGGACAACTGATGATGAACACTGCGCTGCATCCCAGTTTATGAAAATTGATGTGAGGGAAAATGTGGCAATATTGGAAGTGTGTGCACTTCCAATGGATTCATCAGCAGAGTGCAATGGCATATGCCTAAAATCTCAACACTGGGAGGCTAAGGCAGGAGGATTAGAAGTTTGAGTCTAGCTTAGACAGCTTAACAGCTTAGCAAGATCTTGTCTCAATAATAAAAAGCCCTGGGGAGGTAGCTCAGTGCAGAGCCTTGAGTTTAATCCCTTGTACCACCAAACATAATTAATTAAGTAAGTAAATGATTCATTGTTGTATTTGGAGATGCATTGTTAAGAGATGCTGAATTTAAAAGTATTTGAATAATTTAGTTCTTTTAACCTTTGACATGTGATGTGTGCTTATATTTGGAACCCTAAAAATACAGATTACATTCCATTAGAATGGAAAAATATTTTCTAAAGATATTTTAAATAGGTCGTCTTTTTTGTTTGACTAACAGAGATCCTGTAAAGATTATTCTTCCTTATCATTTGTGCAGTATGGAAATCTGTTTTTTGACCCTGCTGTGTTTTCTTTTAGAATAATGCAGGATCACAATGAAGGAAGTAGCCTACAGAATCAAGCTCTGCAAACTCTTCAAGAGAGACTGCACGAAGCAGATGCCACTCTGAAGAGAGAGCAAGAAAGCTACAAACAGATGCAGGTTAGAAGGGAGACAACAGCATTTTGTTGATAGTTGGACCAGGGGGAATGACTATGTGGTGTTTCCTAACACGTTTATTATGAAATTCTGTAGTGCATGTTGGAAAATTCTCTTTCTGTGACAAAAATCAGATATTTGGAAAATTAACTTAATCCTTGCTAAATTTATTTCATTTTACCTGTGAGATGGTTAATATTTATTATAGATACGCAGTTTTCACTTAATTTTGCAACAACCTTAACATTATTTGAACAAATGCTGGTTTGAGGCAGTTTTGCTTAAGCTTTTTCTGATTTCTGTTAACTCTAATTCATTTATTTCAAGAGACAATTGTACATAATATTATTTAGAGTTTTACTCTAAAACAGTTTTTATCCGTAGTTCAGGCTCAGCCCTGTCTGTGCTTTAGAGTTGCCTACAGAAGGGTTTCTGATGCACTCCACTGTATGAGGTAGAACCTGGACTTGGGTAGTTTATTTTTACAGGACTTACAGGCATGTCCAGTGGGTAGCTGGGGTTGCAAACCACTGGTCCAGGAGCTCTTCTCAGCAGGTGAAAACACTTCAGCTGTAAAAGTACATGTCAGGTACTGTACAGTAATGTGTTTTCTTAAATTTAACATGCATTTCATTTAATATAGTGTAAAGTACAGTTTGACCAACCCTGATCTAAAAACTAAACATCAGAAGTGTTCTAATTTTGGAAACTTTTTGTCACAAGTGGAAAATGCCACAGTATAAAGCTTTCTTTTGTGCATAAAATTATTTCAAATACTATATAAAATTACCTTTAAGCTATTTGTATATGAAATACAAATGAATTTTATGTTTAGACTTGGATTCCATCCCCAAATAGCTCATGTACATGAAAGTTTCCCCAAATCTGAACTACTTCTGATCCCAGGCATTTCAGATGAAGTGTTTGCGCCCTTACAGTATTATCATCTTAAACTTGTATTTTTAAAAATGACATACCTTTTTGCATACTGAATTATTAACACATGGTATATTTTACACTTAAGGCACATTTGAGTTCTGACAGTTTTCACTAGGAATGCTTGCTCTATATTTAGATTTCATAAAATTTACAAATGAGCAAGTACATTAATGTACCCCAGTTGTTCTAAACATATTTACAAGTCTTTCTAAGCGTAGGCAGTTACTCAAACAGTGAGAGTTACCACATGACCTAGTAGTCTATACCTACATGGTGTTTATGAAAGAGAATTGAAAATACATGTCCATATAAAAACTTGTGCACAAATATTTATACCAGTATTACTCATAATAGCTCAGTCTATAAGTAATACAAATGTCTGTCAGTTTCTACATAAACACATTGTAGTGTACCCATATAAAGAAACCTTATTCAGCCATAAAATACAGTGGTGGTGATCTGTGCTACAACATGTGTTGATACTTGGATGAACATTGGAAACATTGCATGTTAAAGATGATAGACACAGTAAGCCACATGTTTAATGATTCCATTTGTGTGAAATGTGCAGAATAAATAAATTCACAGAGAAATAAAGTAGATTAATGGCTGCTAGGGTTGAAGAGAGGGGAAAATATGGATCTTTGGGTTGACGAAAATACTCTAGAACTCTATTGTAATGGTTGTACAACTGAGCAAATACACTGAATTATACACCTTAAAGGTGCAAACTTCGTGGGTTGTGAATTATATCTATTTGAGGGGTGGGGGTGGGAATCAAACTCATAGCCTTGTGCTTGCCAGACAGGCACTTATGCCACTGAGCTAAATCCCTATATCCTATTATTGAAAAAAAAATCCAAACAGAATTATTAGTTGTTTCAATGTAAGTTAATTATAATAAGTAAATGAAAAATTCCTCAGCTGCCTTAGCCACATCTGACATGTTCAGTTGACATTCGCAGCAGACCTTTTGCTCCTTCTCTAAACAAGATAATCTTGGATCAGAAGTTTGTGAGATTCACTTATTGCATGCAGCTATAGAAGCTTTCTGATTGAGAATAAAGGTAACAGTTCTCAGCCTAGTACTGACAAGCAGTGTGTTTTTAGTGTGCCTTAAAGGCTTCTTAAACTAAAAATATTAGTTTCTGAGAAGTTTCTTTAAAAAAATACATTCATAAAGCCTAGTCTTGCAAATTGCAATTCAATTTGGGATTAAGATAACCTCTGGAAAAGGCCTTTGTTTTCTCCAGCAAATGCTGTAGTTGATTTTGATGCATTGCCGTGTTTCCACGCCACAGTTTTAGATTGTCTACTCTTTGTTTACCTCCTAATAAATGAAGAGTTTTTTTTATTATGTTGTTGTTCTGAGCCAGTACATCCCATAAGATGTCAGAATTAATGATTACAAAATATACTTCAAAGTTAAAGATATGTATGAAATAATGATTTGTCATAGAATGAGTTTGCTACACGCCTTAATAAAATGGAAATGGAACGGCAAAACTTGGCAGAAGCAGTTACTCTGGCAGAAAGAAAATACTCCGACGAGAAGAAAAGAACTGATGAACTGCAGCAGCAAGTCAAGCTACACAAGTTGAACTGGGAGTCTTCTAAGCAGGAATTAATTGACTACAAGCAGAAGGCCACTAGAATCCTCCAGGTAAGCATGAAGTATCCACTTTCGGATGTGAAGATGTGTTGGTTACCTGACACAGTGGCTAACTTTGTAGCTATTGTGAAATGGCTGCTGTTTGGCTGGATTGCCTGGCTGTACTTAAAAAGCTTATAAAAAGGATAAAATCCCTCCTGGTCCTACCAAATTCTTACGTAAAACTGTTCTGCCACCTCTTAGTTCAGATTATTAATATATCACCTTAATCACTGTGAGGTGTTAATGTTTGTTGCTCAGCAGCCCTGTTGAATTTTTCAGAGTAAGTGATCTAGATCTTCTCCAGCTCTCAGAATCATCTCACCATGCTTGCTTTCTCCTCTGGAATCTCTAAGGTGACCTGACCTTCTTCTTTACTAATTTTAGGAGTCCTTTCTAAGAAAAAACTTAATCTTGTTTCAGATTTGTTTGTTTGTTTTTAGCACCTTGAGCTGTTTTCCTGCCTTCTCTTCTTTCAATGCAAGATGTATCAGAATTATTATGTACCTGCTATCTTCTTTAGTACTGTTTAACTTTAACTCCTTCGTGTAATTTCTGTCTCTGCTGCTTTGCTGACAAAAAGTATATAATGTAAAAAGCATATAAAGTATGTAGATCCTTTGTCCTTCTTGTGTCCATTCCCTGTGATTTGATAGCATATTTGGCACTGTTCCTTTCCCACCTTCTTAAAAGTCCTGCCTTCTACCACCCTGGCGCTCTTTTTGTCCTATACTGTTTCCGTCTTTCTGGGGCCTGTCCCCATCTACACAGAATAAGAATCTTCTTAAGTTTTGTCCTACGCCCTCTTTCATTATTCTTTCTTACTTGCATGATCAGGTACTCACTCCGCTTCTGCTTGTCACCTCTGTGAGATTTCAATCTCCAGCTCACCTCCTAACCTGTTTCTAGCTGCCTACTGTACAAGCATCGGATGTCCCAACCCTAATCCTTCTGCATTTTCCTTTCCTGGTTTATATTTTTGCTACCCAGTAGAAAAGCCTAAATGTACACAGTCGTTTACAAAAAAAATCCCAAAACCAAACACAAAACTAAAACAGGGTCATTTTATACTCTACCTTTTTCCTTTAGCTTCAGTCTTCAGGCTGTGAGCTCACTTTTTATTCTACCCCTGTGAAACACCATGCCCAACTCCTCCAGACTCCGCTTCCTAAGTATTCATGTTTTCACTCTCAATTTGTTAATTCATTGAGAAGATATGTATTGAGCGTCTCACTCTTCACTAGACACCAGGGTGGGTGATGAGACACAAAGCTCAAGAGATGTATCCTCTTCTTGTAAGGGAACATTCAGCTTAGTGGGAAGAAACCAAAGTAATTGATGAAGTTAATAATGCACAGTAGGAACTCAGAGAAAAGGCCATCAGAATGAGCCTGGGATGTCAGGCATGACTGCTCTGAGGAGCTGAAGCCTGAAGAATGAGTAGGAAGACTTCTGCTGGGGAGGAGAGTTCAGATAGCAGCGCATGTGTATGGGAGAGAATTCAGATAGAACAGCCTGTGCCAGAGTCAGGGGATCTGGGGAACTCATCATGCTTGGGGGAGCTAGTTCCACCTACTGCAGCATAAAATATAAGAGATTAAGATGCAGGAGATAAAACCAAATTGGCAGCAGGTGCCAATGGTAGAAGAAGTTCTTGTTCATCTGTAGGTGGCAGGATGTGGGGATGGATTTAAGTAGTATGAATCCAGGTGCAGTGAAGAGGCTTGGCAAGAACTGGACCCCATTGTTCATCCTGGGACCCAGAATAGTGCCTACTATCCAAGAAATTACTGACTGCATTGGAGGGATAAGGGATGGGCAGGGAGGTGATGAAGAGGTGATTATAAGAAGTAACGAGAACCTTATCTAAGTTTGTGGAAATGAGGATGGTGAATGGGGCAGCTAACGCGGGAAGTAAAAGATACGAGACTTAGAGATTTACCTGAAGGGGAGAGGAAGAAGTAAAAGGTATGTAGGATGACTGGCTTTCTGGTTTGCGTATCTGAATGTTGTTTCCCTGTGCTATCAAAGAGAAAAGCAGGAAGGACAGCAGGTTAGGGTGGAAAGAGATTGTAACAAGTAATGGTGAGTTTTCAAAGTTGATGTGACATTGATGTGAAAATATCAGGCAGGTAATTAGAAATACAGGCCAGGAGCACAGCAGAGAATGTAGGCCTTAGCCATGAGCAGGCAGCATGTAAGTTAGGCACATGAGTGAGATTAATTGAGAACAGTGTGTAGCCTGAAGAGGTAGAGAGCACGGGCTGAGGGCTAGAGGCGTCCCCTTATAGAAGAAGCCTGCACAGGCAGGACCTGAGCTGGGGAGTGCCCAGACATTGGAACCAGGGAGAGACTAAGGGCTTCCATTGAAGGAAGCCCAGCAAGAGGAAGCTTCCAGTAGGGGTGACAGGCAGTGGGGGAAACAGGCAGGCACACAGTGGCTTTGTTATGATGAGGACTGGGTAGGGTCTTGGCCTGGCACTGGGAGTCTCCCCGTAACCTTGGAAGAGGGGCTCTAGGATGCACTGGAGCTGAGGATGTGAAGACAGAGGCAGCTTGACTGTGGACTGAGGGATAGTAGCGACCTGGGAGTGAGAGGGCGGGTTTGGGTTTTGTGATATTTCAAAAAACTCAATATAAATGATCGTGTTAATTACAGAAAATTTGAGAAAGAGGAAAAAACTGGAAGAAGGAAATAGAATGGAAATATGAATATTATTCTACTATGTAGAGAAAGGTTTTTTCTTCCCAGTACTGGGGATTGAACCCAGGGTCTTCACACTAAGCTACATCCCTAACCCTTTTAAAATTTTGGACGGGGTCTTGCTGACTTGCACAAGTGGCTTCAGACTTACAGTCCTCCTGCCTTAGCCTCCCAAAGTGTTGGGATTGCAAGCTCATAGTACCATGGCGGGCAGGAGGTTCTTCCTGATGGAGGAGAGTAGGTTTATGGCACAGTTAGGGTGAAGCTGGTGCTCTAGAACTGACACCGTATAAACTGGTCTTCACATGTCAGATGTCTGTCTCCCCCTCAGCTCATCCCCCATGCCAGGAGTCTACTGGCTTTTTCTGTAGTGAGTCATATTTTAAAATTGTAAAGCCTGTGAACTGTATGTGATCTCTATCACACATTTTTTGTTTCTATTTTTGTAGTCCTTTAAAATGCAAAAGCCTTTGTTAGCTTGTAGGCTGTTAAAACACAGGCCACCGTTCGTGAACATCTGCTTCCCAGCACTGCCAGGTTAACCATCACGAGATGTGTCGCTGGTCACTTTGCTCCTAAACCCACCTTTTGGTAATTTGTTTCAGCCCGTGTAAAGTGAAAAGATTCTAGCCTGGCATCTGGAGCCCTGTACAAATTGGTCCCACCAGTACTATCTGAGCTGTATCTCCCAGTGCTTTCTCATAGGTCCTCTGTGCCTCTGCATTTCTATGATTTGCCCTGGGCTTCCCTTTAAAATCTTAACCATATTTCAAAAAGATTTTTTTTTTTTTTTTTTTTTTTTTTTGGTACCAGGAGTCAAACTCAGGACCTTGCGAGGCAGGCACTTGTACCACTGAGCTATATCCCCAGCCTCTTAACCATGTTTGAAGGCCGGCAGAAATGCTGTTGTTTAGGTGAAGCCTTCTCTTCCCCAGAAGTTGCTTCTCTTGCCCAGAACTCTGCAAGTAGTCTGGCCATATCCCAGTCTTGGGTTTTTTGCTTTCTACTAGATAATTTCTACTTGTAATTTCCCTTTCAGCTTATGAAACTGAGTAAGAAACATTATCTTTATTACACAGAAAATTCGGCACAAACCAAATCCTTTGCAGGCGCTCTATAAATGTGTGTTGAGTGGCATATGATGGGGGGGGGGGGGAAGCATGTGAAGGAAATATGAGAAAAACCTTGTTTATAAGCAATTTTCAACTGTTAACACAATTGTGGAGACTAAAACCTAAGGACACAATACAGCAAGGATCCGTTGCATTTTTACCCACAAGATTTGATCATCTGTGGACTTTTATTTGAGGGAGATAATAATTGGGATGTTTCCATAGTGGGTTAGTTTCTGTATGGTGAGATGATATTTAATGTGCTGTACAAGCTTGCTGGGGATATAGCTCAGTGTTAAAGATTGTGTACTTGAGTTTGATCTCCAACACCATCAAGCAACAAAGATACTCAGTATTCAAGGTAATGTTTGCTTTGCTTAAACATATTTCTTTTTTATAATAGTCTAAAGAAAAATTGATTAACAGCTTAAAGGAAGGCTCTGGTTTTGAAGGCTTGGATAGTAGTGCTACTACTAGTATGGAGCTAGAAGAACTTCGCCATGAGAAGGAGATGCAGAGGGAAGAAATCCAGAAGCTGATGGGCCAGATACATCAGCTCAGGTCTGAGCTACAGGTAAGGCTCTCTGTGCTTCAGCTTTCCGTGCAACCTTTTATCCCTCATGGTATTGTTTTGAGCAGTAACGAGTTCTGTATTTGAGCGGGGAAAGGATATGCCTGAAATAATGTGTGAAGTTTCTGCTGGAAAATTAGTTACCATGCGGAAGTGAGTCTCATGCAACAGATTTTTCCACTGACTGTAACTCTCAAGAGAGTAACAAACACAGATCCTGATACTTAGCAAGTGCTACATGACTCTGGCTTCAGGTCACAGCAGGGAACCAGACCACGTCTTTAAATTTATGGGTCTTACATTTGTCTTAAAGACAGATTAGATTTGGGCTTGTAACACTGAGATGTTTTCTCTTAATAAAATAGGCTCAGCAAAGGTCTTTTTAGTTTTAGGTGAGTTTATACATAATTATTATATTTAAAAGTAAAATTGAGCTATTTATTTCCTCATGCCTCTTGCCTTAGCCTCCTGAGTTCTAGGATTGCAGGCATGTATGCCTGTAATTCAGGCAATACGCCTGCTAGACCGTGTGTTCTTAATCATTCTGCATTCTGACTGCCTCCAAAGAATATGCCTGATTTAGTCATACTGATGATAAAGATTAATTTGCCTTCTGCTAATCCCTAAACTGAAAAGTAGAGAAAAATAACGATAATTACTGCTTTTTTTCCTCTAAATCCACAAAGCTATGAATTTAAGGAGCTGTACTGTGATTGTCTGGAAGTATTGTTAATCTTAGTTCTTCCAAAAAAAAATTGAAATCAAGAGTTTGTGGAGATGAGACATGAGTATAAAAGAGAATGTACAAAAAGACAGGATGCAAAATTAAGATGCTGACCCAGTCTCCCACTGTACTATGTTAGTGGACTTAATGTTTAACTCATGGGAAAAATACCAAAACCTCGAGCTCTGTTCTTTGCACCGCTAGACATAACAAGAAGTGATTGAGCTTGAAGAAGTAAGGTTTAGAAATATGGGAAGGTGGGATATCAGGTAATAGTTGTAAAGCTAAAAGGAGGAAATAGTAGGCTAATGCCAGGTGGTACAGCATACAAAAAAAGTTTTAATACTGTTCGCCTGCTGCTCACACACACTAACTGTATCCTGGTCACGGGTAACTAGTGCGGTGAAGTCCTTTTTGGTGTTGTATTTCTCCTTTTTTGCAGTCGCTACCTTTTGAATGGAGATGTGAATCTCCCCGAGATTCCCTGTCTGTGCATACTTGGGGACGCCAACAGTATATCTGTGGTGGCAGCTGTAGCACCTGGTTCACTCCACTGACTGCGGGCCACGCTGTATAAGGAACATCGGGGTCCTTGCTTGTCATAGACTGAATCCAGGCCTCACTCACCTTTGTCCTTCTCATTCCTGCTGAACTCAGTCAGGGTCAGCTGTTGGGCTGGCTTTAGCTCAAGCAGTTACTTCCTCATGCTGGGCTTTTCATCCGTCGGGAAATGTTGAGCTCAGCTGTTATGGCTTTCACATGTGCAGTTCTTCTTTTTAGGACATGGAGGCTCAGCAGGTTAGTGAAGCAGAATCAGCAAGAGAACAGTTACAAGACCTGCAAGACCAAATAGCCAGGCAGAAGGTATCAAAACAAGAGCTAGAGACAGAACTGGACCGACTGAAGCAGGTAAGATTTTGAGATGCATGATTATGGGGAAGATGCTGCCCTCTGGCAGTCACGTGAGGACACCTGCCTGGGAAGCAAGGGCCTGGGCCCAGAGCAGCTGTGGAAGGAAGATGGGGCCTAGAGGTCTCTCCGACCTTACCACTCACCTTCTTAAGTTTTTGTTTGTTTGTTTAAGCACAAAGGAGAAGCAAAAATGGGTATGTGACTTACCTAACATTCTAAAATTAATCAGAGAATTGAATAGAACTCATAATGCCTGTCACAAGGAACGTAATTCTGCTACTCTATGTCTATTTTATATATCTTTGCAGAGAGTTAGAAGCATACATATTGGTCAGTTGATTGTCATATTTTATTACATTTGTACTTTCTGTGAACTACAGTGAATATTTAACAGAAATACAGTGTTAGTGCCATATTAACTGCTCTTCTGTTTGGGAAAAAATGGGTATATGGACCACTCTTAAAAATCACATTTGAAATTTTATTTTGTTCAGTTAGCAGTTATTTCTCACTAAGCCAAATTATTTTACATTAATGTATTTATATAATAGTTTCTGTGTTATCATCCATATTAAACATGTTTATAGCCACATTTTTGAAGTGTTCCTATAATATTAATAATATCTTACGTCTACTAAGTAACTGCATTATCGTAGGCATCAGTACTATTCATTTTACAGGAGAAAAAACTATAATTCTGTTACACATAAAACATTTCCAGTTTGGTAAATTTAAATATACCAAGCTTCTTTGTTATTATTTTTTCATATGTATTTAAGTATTTTTATTAGATTTATTATGAAAGTAGTACTTAAAATCTGTTTCCTGAGTAGTAAGAGGAAACTCACCAAGGTCTGTCATAGGCTGGTTTTGACAACTTAATTACACAAGTAGGACTAATTAAAATTAACCTCAGCAATTGCAGAAAAGTCATAGTTATATAATTAAGATTCTGTCCTTTCAGAAATTGCACTTTATTTAAGGATCTGTTATACATTAAACGGTAGCAGTTTGATGAACATGTTCTTAGTGAGCTAATGGTCATTTTCTCATGGAAGACAGCTTTACTGCATCCACTCCCCACTGCCCTTTTAAAATGGGGGAGTCGAGTCAGAAAATGAGCTGAACATAGCTATAGGCTTTTTACTAAAGTAATCAATGTTCTAGATGTGTAAAGTATTTAATGTTAGGTTTGAATGGCCTCCTTATTAATTTACGTAGTCTCAGCCTTGAATTTTGTGATAGCCTAGAGCCTGAAGGAAATTTGGAAGGCCTCCTTGTATTTGTGATTCTCCTGTCCTGATCACCTCTCTAGCTGTCTCCTGATTGGCCTGAATCTGCATTAGTTTCAGTCTGCAAAATGAACAGGTTGGGGTAACAGTCTGTGCTTTCACAGTCTGATTCTGTTGCCTGCCCCTCCTGCACCCCTATGCAGTTTGCATGGAAAAGCATCATGCTTTTAAAAGTTCTTGATAATGTTCATTGCCCTGTCCTCCCTGCTCCACATTATCTTTCAGTGAGTTAGATATGTGTTTGGATTGGCCTGTGCTCTGCTCTCAGGTTCTGACCTGATTGAGTATCCAGTGTGCAAACCAACAGTGCATCAGTGCAGTTGTGAGAGGAGCTGGTGTTTCTTTGGTGTCCCATCTCTCTTATCAGTGCTGAGCAAAACAGATATTGCCTGTAAGCACATGAAAAGCTGCTTGCTCAGCCTTGTTAATCTTGGGGAAATGTGAGTTGACACCACAGTGTGATACCAGTACATATTGACTACTTATGATGACTCAATACCAAAGGTTAGCAGGGATAGGAAAACTGGAACTCTTTCTTATTGCTGGTGGGAATACAGATATTATTACATTTGTATGAATGTAGCTGTTTTGAAAACAGTTCAGGAAAAAATTTGACAGGTTCTTTTGAATTAGATACACACTAACCATATGATCCAGCAGTTCTGTTAATGAAAATATGATACATAAAAACTTGTGCCTGGATAATCATAGTAGCTTTATTTAGAAAAGCGTAAAACCAGAAAGAATTTAAATATCCATCAGTGATGGAATATCCATGCAGTAAAATACTACTCACTAGTTAAAAGGAATGAACTATTGATATAAGCTACACACAGAGGACTCTCAGAAACATGTTAAATAAACTTATCCACTGTAAGTTTCCATTTGTTGGACTTTGTAGAAAATATAAAACTGATCACAGGAATTGAATGTAGAATACGTAAGAGAACTTCTTGAGGCAGTAGATATGGTCTGTATCATAGTTGTGATAATGGCTAACAATTGTCAAAATATAAATGATTTTATTCTTAAAATTTATGAATTTTGTGTATATCTCCATAAAGCTGATTTTATATATTGACTGATAATATAAGAAAACAATTAAACCTGGGCATGGTAGTGCATGACTAGAATCCCAGCACTCCTCAGGGGAGGCTGAGGCAAAAGGATCACAGCAAGTTCAAGGCCAGCCTGAACTACATATTAAGACCCTGTCTCCAACAAACAAACCAACCGTGCCTCCAAAAAAAGTGAGAGGCTAAATTGATTACCAGCTTGATGGTGCATGTTTTTTAAAATTTTCTTCTGTAGGTTGATTTTTTTTCCCTTAACATTTCTACCACTTAGTGAGATACCAAAATCATATTTTGTTATTCTTACATGTGTTAAGCAACAACATGGATCTTCAGTTTTATTTTTGAATAATCATGAAATATTCTTATATTTTTTAAAACCATAATGTGTAATTGTTACAATATAGTGTCACTTTTTTAGTTAATCTTGTGTTACTGACCAGTCTGTTTTTGTTGTTTTCTAAATTTTTAGTTTCTAAAGATCCTGCTATAAATATTTTTAAAATTTAAGTCTTTGACATTTTCCTTAAATTAATTTTCTAGAAAGTGAATTACTAGTTAAAAGCTATAATTTTTTTTGTACTAAGGATTAAACACAGGGCCTTTGTAATGAGCTATATCCCTGAGCCATTAATGTGTGTGTGTGTGTGTGTGTGTGTGTGTGTGTGTGTAAAGGACTGTGTTCATGAGAAAAGAGCGAGGACACAGAAGGTAAACTGAGACTCAGCTTTTGCTGTGGCCCTCACCAAAGAATATCATCTGAGGTAATATATGTGTTATCTGATGTCCAGCAGCTGAGCAAGCTCAGCGTGCCTGCCTGCACAGGCACAAAGGTAGGACACGGAAATGTAACTGCATCTCCACCCCATGTCAAAGTGTGGTTTACATATGCTTATGCTTCTCTCCAGCATAACCAGCTTTACTGGATAAAGGAGCTTCTTTCCAGCAACTCAATCAAATACCTTAAATTTATCACCTGGAAAAAACACACTTGTGACACCAGCAGGAGAAAGCAGAACGTGGCTGCCCATTCCCCAGGCAGAGAGTGGTCTTGAAGAAACCTCCCGCACAGGGCGAGGCTCTTGCAGGCATTCTTCAGCTGCTGAGGGCCAGGTGGTTCCTTGAAGTGCCCTGTGCCTTACAGCTTAGCTTACCTTATCTTTCTCATTTCTGCTGCATCAGAGATTCCTTTCTCTCAGAAAAGGGAGGAGGGGATGCACTTACAGCACAATCTCCTTTTGCTTTTGTTGGGAGGGCCAGGGGTGGTGGGAATAGAACCCAGGGCCTTGTGCATACTGGGCAATGCTCTACAGTGAGCTCTGTCTCAAGGCCAGAATCTTTGAAAAATAATAATGGCAATGTGTGAGTGACCAGGAGCTGTGTCTCCCTCTTAGAGATCTACAGTTTAAAACACAAAGCTTAAAATCTCAGTTCTCTAAACAGGTAGGACTTCAGGCAAAATAATTGAGGAACAAAAAATAAAAGCTGGATGTCAATGCACCCAGAAGTGAGGGATAACTTTCCAGGTAGCTCACACAGAGGTTTATGTGACTCCCTCAAGCCACTTCTGCTCTGCGTGGCTGTCTCCCCTTCTGTAATCACCAACCACTCAGAAGCTTTATGGAAACACCAGTGGTAGTGGAGGCCCTGTCCCTCCTCTCCCCCAGCAAGGGAGGAGTCTTGGGAGGGTGAGAAACCCTCCCAAGGGCACACCAGGACAGACAGAGTAAGTAACAGGCTTGCGTTAAACACTGCTGCATTACTGATCACAGTAATGGGCAGTAAGTTACCGTTTTTTACAAAAATACACAATAAAGTCTTAAGAAATTGACTTGCGTTGAAGCTTAATGATTCTTATAGTAATAGATTACAATAAAACTCTAGTTGTTGGCTAAGTTCCATTGTTTTTAATTCTCTTTGACTTTTTCTCCTGGTCTTCTGTTATGCTTTCTGCAGGTTGCTTCTTTAATCCCTTCATTTTCCTGGCTTATAGTTTGCTTTGATCTTGTTTCTGCATATGAATCCTTCCATAAGTTGCACCAAAAGCATGTTGGCACTTTTTTTCTTCTTTTTTGACTCAAGAGCTTTTGGCATTTCCTTAGATAACTTACAGAGGTCATTTGAAGCCAGGTGTGTCCGTCTCAGAACCAGATCCAGTGAAGGTCCTATGTTCTAATTCAATCCGTGGTGTTCTGCAACTGGATTTCTTCAAGAGCAACTTACAGCTGCAAGAGTAAACGTTACCCTTCGGAGCAGTGGCGTGCAGAACATACTCTAACCCAGCCCGGCGTGTGTTTACTACCGTGGGGCCTCTGAAATAATCAGTAAGAAGACATTTAGTCTTCTGTAGTCTTCTATTACATCAGGATCATCACTAGCAATTGTTAACATGGGTTCTGTTCCCTCAGGACATTTACTGTTCATAATATCTTTTAGAGACACAAATTTCTCAATATCCAATTCAGTCATGTCTAGCACATAGTAGCCATATACCCAGTAACCTATTGCTGGGTTATTGGGATGCTTCTTACTCAATCCAAATATGAACGAAGAGCAAGCTAACTTACTTGAAAAGAATTCCAGTGAGGTCTGCTCCTCAAATGGTCTTGTAGCGGTTTTGTTTTGTAGAGTACTTGGTATGGTTTTTCAGTGCATGCACGTCTTTCAGGACTTGTGTCACTGTTGCATTTGCATTTCCCCCCTTAATCAGCATGGCACTTTTAATATTTTCACTTAAGTTTCGGTTCTGTCTTCTCCAGGAATCTCTTGGCCCTTTTTGTTTTGGGGTTTAGAACTTGGTCCAAGACGCCCATAGCTATCACAGCCTCAGTGTAGCCAGTACACATGCGCTGTGTGGACACGTGAGAAAAGCCCTTTTGCTAGAGCAGCGGGAACTGGAAACTTGCTTTTTGTTTTTTGAGACTGGGTTTCACCATGCAGTCAGATTGGCCTTGAATTCACTGTGTGCCCTAGCCTGGCCTCGAATTTGTAGAGGTCTTTCTGCCTCAGCCACCCATCCTGGATTCTGGGGTTATAGGCGTATACAACCATGCCTGTACGGCTAAAAGCTGTGCCCTGCTAAAAGCTCCAAATCTTTTTTTTTTAAAATGTGGTGCTGGGGACGATCTCACAACCTCGCACCGGCCAGGTAGGCACACTTACGCTGCTGAGCTAAATCCCCGGCCCAAAGCTCCACATCTTTTAAGGCTTACGATATGATTTACCAATTATGTTTTGTAAGAGTTTTTATGATGATAAAATTTTTCTTTGCATCCTTACCATAGATGTAATGAAAATGTATTTGTTTTATTAGTAGGTTATATATGCAAATTTACTACTTAATTTGCATTTCTCTGGTTATTACTGAGAGAAGTTTTCACTGTTTGTTAATAGAAATGATATTGCTAGGGGAAAGGTACATTGTATTTGTGATTTTGACAGATTTTGGTAGGTTGCTTTCCATGCAGCTTGTGTCAGTTGATAATCTAGCAAAAGAATATTAAAGTTACTTCCCCCATAGAGTGGGAAAATGCAGTGTGTTATGTTATTAAAATGTTGGATTTTGCCAGTGCTGCCTGAAAAGTGCTATCTCAGGGCAATTTAAACTTCGAATTCTTTAAGAGTAAAGCTCACTATCTTCTCAGAGCATGTAAGGGCATTTGTATTTCCTTCTCCAACAAATATTTTATTGCTATCTGTCAGTCTTCTGACGAATCACTTTGTGGGAGTTTGAGGTATTGTGTAGATTAACCTTTTGTCTATGATATGAATTGTAAGAAATTTTCCCCAGTTTGTCAGTTATCTTAGTTTGTATGGGCTTTTACTCCATTTTGTGTCATGTGGAAGTTTGATTTTGATGCTATCAGCTTTATTATTTTCTTCTACTAAGGCTTCTAGATTTTTAGTCACGGTATCCCTGTCTCTGAAATTATTTAAAAATTCATCTGTGTAGTTTTCTTCTGGAGTTTTTATGGTTTCACTTTACATATAATTCTGTGACCTATTAGTAGCTCATTTCTGGCGTGTGAGGTAAAGTATGGATCCAGCCTTTACCTTCTCCCATCTGATTCCACCTAGGTGTCTTTGTACCATTTTTTAAAATAGTTTGTCTGGAGAGGCCACCTTTATTGTGTCCTAAAAGGCTCTAAGTATCGAGATCTCTTTCTGGGCTTGCACTGTCTTCCTTTGGTCAGTTTGGCAATTTACTCACCAATACCACATTGCTTTTCATTTGTGCCTTTTTATGTTTTAATACCTTTATAACTTGTTCCCCTGTTGAGCATTTTCCTGGGTGTTCTCTCTTGCTATTTTCCATACAAACTCTGGAATGGCCTTGTGTAGATTTTTTTTAAAACTACAATTTTTTAAGAATAGCAATCATTTCAAACTTATTAGTTAATTCGAGGAAACTGGACATCTTTGTGATATATTCTTATCCAAGAACATGGTTTGACTCTTTTCAATAGTTTCACATAGGGGGCTGGGGATTTAGCTCAGCGGCATAAGTACCTGCCTTGCAAGCAAAGCAGGCGGTCATGAGTTCGATCCCTGGTACCGATAAAAAGGAAAAAGACAAAAAAAAAAGAAAAAAAAATAGTTTCACATAGAAAAAAAAAGTTTTACATAGCTTATACAGTTTGGAAATGTTTTGAAAGTTTAAATGTTTAAAATTAAATGTATTGTCTTATACTGAATTTTTGTTACTTTATTTTCTTATGAACTTTGCTCACATTTTTAAGTTAGCTTTTAGTTTGTTTGTTTACTGGGACTTACATTTTTAGCTGATTTTTATAATACAAAATTGTTATTAACAGCCTGATATTTGAAAATTGTATTGCTAACAGTATCAATCTCCATCTCAGACATAGTGAATATAATCTCTTGCGCTGTCATTTTTGTTACTGTATACTTGAGATTTGTAAAGAGATAGCCTATTCTTCATACCTGCTGGATAATATTTCATGGCATTTTCTAGTCCTCTATCAAGAGGTTTCCTTTTTTTTTTTTTTTTGTAATCGGTACCAGGGATCGAACTCACAACTGTCTGCTTGCAAGGCAGGTGCTTATGCCACTGAGCTAAATCCCTAGCCCCTAGGTGTCCTTTTTTTGAGACAGGAATTTTCTGTGTAGTCTTTGCTGACCTTGAACTCACAGCGATCCTCCTGCCACTGCCTCCTAGCATTGGGATTCCAGGCGTGCACTACCACACCTGGCATCTCCTAACATATTTCTGAGCCTGGGTCACAACATGTTGCTGAAGTGTTGACTTCACCAGACCCTCCACATCTCTTCGTTTATTCATTCAGTGTGTACTTAGCACATACTGATTGCGTGTGTACTTAGGGTGGCCGCATTCTAGGCACTGAGAATGGAAGAGAGAGCACTGAATTAGCTTTTATTTATGCCTGCTGCCCTTTGTAGGAATTCCACTACATAGAAGATGATCTATATCGAACAAAGAACACACTGCAAAGCAGAATTAAAGATCGAGAGGAAGAAATTCAGAAACTCAGAAATCAGGTAAGAATCTGCATTTACAGCTTAATGAAAAGATGTCGTTGTAAAGCTACGTTTTTAAGAAGGATGCAGTAACATCCTCTGTGTTTTCTCCAAATTCTAAGTTATGTTCAAGTTGGTTCAGAACTTTCTTGGAAGCCATGTGTTTCTCCTTACGCTGTGCATTATGTCTTTCATTCAGTCTCCCTGTAATTGTACTTGTCCTTTCCTCCATGTTCAGATTGATGTAATGTGTAATGATTAATTGTTAAAATAATGTGTATAAAAATTTACAAATTCTTTAGTTTTAGTTAATGATCTAATTGAAACCATGAAGAATCAAACAATTTTTGGTTTAAATTACTTGAACAGAAGTCCATAACGTTTGGGGGGTGGTGCTGAGGATTGAACTCATGTCCTTGTGCTTGCCAGGCAGCCTCTTGTGCCACTGAGCTAAATCCCTGGCACAAAAGTCCATAATTTAAAACCTTGTATGTACCTTTATTTTTGTAAGACTTGTGCACAGCTAACTGATGTGAGTGTTCCTTCTTCCCCTGCCTGCATTCGTGAAATGCTAACAAATAGTGGCATGACTTTCCAGCAGAGTGTTAGCGAGATGAAAGCGAGAAAAGCCCCTAACTGGTGTCATCCTGAGATAAGCATTTCTGTATTTACTACATATTTATCGGGTACCTGTGGTGTCTGAAATACTTGAATGTTTGTCTGAAACTTTGTTTTGTTTTTGTTGCTGAACTGAAAGCCTGAGCTATAGCTTCAGCTTTGTGCTATTTTTATAAATTAAGAATTAATCATAGAAGGATTTCTTTTAAAAATTGTTCATTTACTTAGAACAAAACAAAACAAACTTTCGTCTACTGCAAGGAAGTTAATTTATACAATTTAAGGTGCTGAGAGAACATGGCGGACAGACAACAGCAACTTCTGAACGCTCTCTAAAGGCTCGGCTCAGAGGCCAGAAATGATGCGGACTAAGGAGATACGAACCAGTAGAGATATGCTCTGCTGACTCAGGAACGAACTGGGCTGAGAGAATCCAACTTGGAATACAGTCCTGGCGCTAAAATAGGAACAGAAAAATCTCGGTGTGGAGGCTCGACTCCGCGCCAGTAGAAACCGCGGTTTGGATTTCCCGCCGCCCGGCGGCCGGCTACCTCCACAGCGGCTCGGCAAGGAGAGACGCGACCGCCGAGCTCTGGGAACGGGAGTCTGGGAAAGGAGTTCCCGCGCCATCGGAAACCGAGGTTTGGATTTCCCGCCGCCCGGCGGCCGGCTACCTCCATAGTGGCTCGGCAAGGAGAGACGCGCAGAGGCTTGGGAACGGGAGTCTGCGAACGGAGTCGGAAACACGACGGACAGGGAGGAAGGCTGACTGGTGGCGAGGTGAGCGAGGAACTGACTCCCTACCGCAGTTTGACTCCAGCGGAGGTTTTTCTGGGCGCGGGCAGTCCTGTAAGAGCAGGGCGCGGTGGCAACTGCAGCCGCACATTTCCCTCTCGGATGGGATTGGTGAAAGGTGCCTGGCCGGAGGGACGCTGCTCGCGGACTCCCTAGGCTGGCCTAACCCAGATCCCAGAGCCTGACGGTGGCCCGGAGGAGCGACCGACTCCCGCGTAGGCTGCCTCCTCCGCAACTCCCTGGGGCGCAGCGGTGAGCGGGAACAACTAGCCAGCGCAATTTGATCAAGCTGTGGCTGACAGGCAGGGAAGCCGGGCCTCCTGTGTAAGATTACATTTTATAAGGAACAGAAAATATGGGGAAGGGAAGCAACAAAAAAGGCTCCTCGACCCCCAATCCTGAGAATCAGGCAATAGTGGACACTGCACCAATATACATTAAGCGCCATTTAGAGAGCCTCATAGACCAATTCAGGAATGAAGTTATCAATGACCTGAAGCTAGAAGTATGCAGAATAGTTAGAGAAATGCTAAGCACCACCCAGGAAAAAGCAGATGGTGGAATGGAAGAACAGAAAAAGAGGGGAGAATTGCTTGATGGAGAAAACAGAGAAAGCATTGAGTATGTGAAGCAGGTGCAAAGGGACTATCAAGAAATTAAGAAGTCTACCCAAGACTGGCATAACAGCTTGAAAGAAACTAAGGACAGACTATCTGAATTGGAGGGCAGACTTGAAACATGGGAGAATGAAATGAAAAACTTCTTAAAAATAACAAAGAAACACACAGCAATAATACAAAGACAAGAAGATGATAAGAGGAGCCATAACTTAAGGATTAAGAACATAAAAGAAGAAGTAGGGACACAAACAAGTGAACTACAAAAGCTACTCACAGAAATAATCCAGGAGAATTTTCCTAATTTAGCAAAAGGTAAAGATACTCAAATGTATGAGGCATACAGGACCCCAGCTACCTACAACCCTAACAGAGAAACACCCAGGCATATAATAATAAAAATTCCAGAAATTCAATACAAGAACAGAATATTAAAAGCTGTAAGAGACAAGAAACAGATCACTTACAAGGGAAGACCCATCAGAATTACAGCAGATTTCTCTTCACAAACCATCAAATCACGAAGAGCATGGGGAGAAATAATTCAAGCTTTGAAAGATAATAATCTACAGCCAAGATTGAGATATCCTGCACAACTGTCCCTGGAAATTGATGGAAAAACGAGGTGCTTCCAGGATAAAGAGGAACTGGGGGAATTTGCAACCACCAATTCAACCCTACAGAAAGTATTGCAGGATATTCTAAAAAAAGAAAAATACAAAGAACCCAGAAATAGGGGCGGGGAGGCCACAACGAATGGAGCAGAGAACAAAATGAAGAAGACAAACTGACAGCTACTGACAGAAAAAGAGCTCAACAGAAATGAGACAGAAGATTGGATGATAGGAACAGCTTTTTTTGGAGAAAATGACATCTTAATAGGTAATGCTGATTTAGTACCATCTTGTTTTGAAGTCTCATCTAGCTTTTGTTCTTCTGTCTCCAATGGTCTAAACAGGTTGTATCTTATTGGATTTTGTTATGTACGATAGTATAAGAAAAAACCTTTTAAAGACAAGGAGATTATACAGAGACCATTGTTCATTTTCTGTTAGTCGATTCTAAATACTCTGTAATGCTGTCATTCTCTTAAATGGATTTACATTGTTTTGATATACTTAATGCTACAGTATATGAAGTTGTACTCAAGGACTTCAGGGAGGGAGTCAATATGGTAACTATTTTTGGGTCAGGATTAGCTGGTGGTGAAACACTATTCTGCTTAAATGGTTATGTTTTGATCTGCCCTGTTTCGCTGTTATGCCCTCCTTTTTCTCAATCTCCACTCCATTATTTACTTTTTTATTTTTATCCATTTAATTAAAGGGAAAAATATAGCAGGATATAATATAGTAACCCACTTTGACTTTCTATTATCTCGATTTGAAGCCCTGTATTACTCTCACCATCTTGTTTTTGACTGAGGTTCCTATATTCTGTTTTGCTGGATAGTATCAGGTTCGAAAGTTTAGGCATCAGCTGAGAAGATAATGAGATTCATTATAACGCCCATTCTCGTTGACTTTTATCTACTTTTGAAGACCTACAATATCTCCAATGTTTTGGTTTTGTCGGTTTTATTCTTTACGGTTTTGTTCAATTGTATTACAACTAATGATATAGGCAATTCTATTAGAAATAGCGGGAGGCATTATGGTAACCATTGTTGATCACCTTGTATTATGTTTTTATATTATCTATTATGTCCACCCTTTTGACTTGACCGATTCTGTTCTGTTATGTCACATTTGGTTTTACTCTCTTCCAAAAAAGCAACAAGAACCATGGGAGCAATGAAACCCAAAATGTGTAATAGTCACTGTACAAAAGAGAGGAAAAGAAAGTGCTCTAAACTATATAACTGCATGTATATTTAAATGTATAAGATAGAAAATGATATCACAGAGTTTTATTGGATCATTGAACAGAACTGTTTGCAGTATCATTGTTGGAATGTCCACTCTACAAGCTTTAATTTTGTGACTTAAACAATTATTTCTAAGATGGCAATATGTAATCCATTAACTAGTGATTTCCTACTGCGCATTTTTTTATTCTGTAAATCTGTATAACTTGTACCCCTTCACTGTTTTTTTTTTCTTTCTTTTCTTTTCTCCTTAAATAAAAATTAAAAAAAAAACAAAATTTATACAATTTAAAAAGAAATTAGCATCTTTGATATTGCATAAAAATCTCCCAGAGTGAGATTAAGATTAATTCTGAGTAAATAAAAATGCTGCTTCTATTTGTCTTATTATTACCTAGGTCCTCCTAGGAAAGCAACATGTTGATTTAAAAAAAACCAGTTAGCATTCAAATGTTTTTTCATTCTTTGAAACTGCTATGTGAAAGTAGAAAAACATAGGGAATGATAAACTTGATCATTATCCCCTTACTAGATTTGTAAAGTAAGCAAAAATTAATTCATGGTAAAGCCATAGCTAAGCTGTGTAACATAGGAGAAAAAATACAGGAATGTTTTTGCAACTTAGAGGAAGTTCTTAGCTTTTTTAAGATACAAAAAGCACTAACCATGGAAGAAAAAAAGATAGATTGAAATTCCTCAAATTTAGAATTTTCTGCACATCAGAAGTTATCAGTACAAAAACAAAAGAAAGCAAGCCACAGACTGAGGAAAAGATTTATGACATATCTGACAAGGAATTTATAACCAGAATAATAATAATTCTGTTAATAAAAAGATCACAGCCAGTTTTTTGATGGACCAGAGACTTGGGTAGAACCTTCACTAAAGAACTTGCAGAGTCGGGGAAGCACAGGAATAGGTGCTCAGGTGACCAGCGCGATCTGCTGCACACCTGTGAGCGTGGCTGCGGTTAAGACCGACTCACGCTTGGTGGTGTGCAGCTGGAAGTCCCTTCTGTTGCTGTGCAGCTGCTCAGGGAGCAGGACGGCCACCGTACAAAACAGCAGTTTCTGGTAAGGGTCACATTCCTCTGACCCGTGACTCTAGGATTTACTCGATAGCCAGGATGGTGTATGCCCACAAAAAGACTTACACACAAATATTTATAATGTTGGTCCATAAATAGCCAAGATGGGAAACTACCCAAATGTCCATCAGCAGGTAATCTTCCTGCTTCAGCAGGAAGATTGAGTAGCTGGGATCATAGATGTGTGACACCACACCTGAGTATTCTGTTACTTTGTGTGTGTGTGTCTGTGTGTGTGTGTGCGCGCACGCGTGCTGCTGAGGATTGAACCCAGAACCTTTGCACTGAGCTACATTCTAAGCTTTTTTTTTAAAAGAGTCTTGTTAGAGTCTTGTTAAGTTGCCAGATTGGGCTCAAACTTTGAATTCTCCTCCTTGCAGATTTGTACCACTGCACCTCACTTCTGTTATATTTCTTCTTAAGTACTAATTTTTGACCCATAAAATCTATTTTGTGGCTTATGATAATTTGAAAATCACATCTGTAGACATTGGACGAATCGCTAGAGTTTGGAAAACCAATTAATGCTACAGCTTACCTGTGAAAATATAGCAAGGTGACGTCCATATTGTATTACTTTCATTTTACATAATAATTTTATGAGCACTTTGCCTTCCAGCTCACCAACAAAGCACTAAGTAACAGCAGTCAGTCGGAGCTGGAAAGCCGGCTGCATCAGCTGACCGAGACCCTCATCCAGAAGCAGACCATGCTGGAGAGCCTGAGTACGGAGAAGAACTCGCTGGTCTTCCAGCTAGAGCGCCTCGAGCAGCAGATGAACTCTGCCTCTGCGGGCGCCATCAACGGGCCCTCCATTAATATGTCTGCGGTTGACAGTGGCGAAGGTAACCCACAGCCAGCATGGCAATCTAGCTAGAGTTCGATAAATTACAGAAACAACACTTTTGTTTGAAAAGGAACATCATACAGTGGAAAACCAGATTGTCTTGCCCGTGAGACCTGGGCCGTGTGCTGTTAGCATGATCATTGGTGAGGGGTGATTCCTAACTGTCCCAGAGGCTGGACCTGGAGAAAGCAGGCCTGCGGGTGATAATCACATGGAGATGTCTGAGATATTACACAAGATGATACCGGCAAGGCAGTAACTTAGTAGAGAGGCGCTTGTAGGAAACTTGAAGCAGAATTTCTTAGTGATCTCACAGTGAATGATGACCACAGTAATGCTGGTGTACAATTCACATCCGTGCAGCCGTGCTCTGCCACTCTTAACAGAGAAATCTGTGGATTCTAAGAACATACATTATAAAGGATAGTATGAACATCAATGAGTCATTTTTAATCTTAGAACCAAATAAACTCTACAAATAGTTATTCAGTCTTTGACTTTAAAAAAATCTTTTTAAAAAAAAAGTGTTCAGCCTGGCTTTGAACTTGATATTTCTGCCTCCACCTCCCAAGTGCTGGGATAAAAACATTATTATAAAGAGATATGTGTCACAGATGTGGGGTTGTAATTATACTCTAATTAGGGTGATCCAGGAGATTTCATTGGAAAATGCCATTAAAGTCCCAAGCAGGAGGGGCTGTGAAGAGGCCTAGGGGAGGGTACCAGCAGGGAGACAGGAGTGTGCCTGGGTGTTCGGGCACAGCTGTGAGACTGGTGCGGCAGGAAGAGCGGTGCAGGCTAAGTCTGCAGAGCGAGGAGGCTGTGGGCCGTAGAGGGGATTGCTCTGCAGATCGGAGGTCACTGAAGGGCTTGAGAGGTGCCTGGGCAGACTTGCACTTTACCATGGCGCTCTAGTTGCTGGGGCAAGAGTATCTTCTGTGTGAGGACGTGGTTCAAGAGTCAAACACTTGTCTCGCATGCCCGAGGGCCCAGGCTCACCCCCGGCACCACAAAAGGAAAGTCCAATGCAGAGGGCTCCGAGTAGAGGCAGGGCGTGGGGGAGCCATGTGTGAAGCCATGTGAGAGGTGGCAGTGGTGACCAGAGTGGGCTCTAGGGGTGTTTTGAGGACTTACTTTGAGCTGACAGAATTTTCTGGCAGCCTGGCTATGAAGTTTGAGGGGAAGGAGTGAGGGATTTTGACCAGAGCAGAGGGTGGGGGAGGTAGTCATCACCCTGGGCGGGCGGAGAGAGTGCCAGGAGAGGGAGGTTGGCAGAGAGAGTGAGGAGTCAGAAGCTAGTCGGGTCTGCTGAGTTTTAGACGTTTGCTAGGCCCACACGGGAAGTGCAGAGGCTTCGGAGGAGGCAGGGGTGAGGGGAGGCCGGTGTCAGCCTGTGAAAGCTGCCCCAGGAGTGGGGCGCACTGACACTGGCTCGGCAAGACTGGGCACTTGCAAACACTTGCATTTTTGCTAAGATCACTTTCTTAGTTTTTATTTTTTAAAATGTGCATATGGAAACATAAACATTTTCTATAATGAGTTTATCTGTCTTTATTGTTTCATCTACTTTGAGTGTAATGGTTAGGAAGTTGGCATTGAGAATTTCTTGCATGTGTGGTAATTTGCGACTATAATTGCAGTGTATCTTAAATGTCTCTCTTATTTAAATAGGCACGCGTCTACGAAATGTTCCTGTTCTTTTTAATGACTCAGAAACTAACCTGGCAGGAATGTATGGAAAAGTTCGCAAAGCTGCCAGTTCCATTGACCAGTTTAGGTAAGTGGTGCCGATCAGGACAAGTGACAGACCATCAGCTATTTTTATAATGTCGTGGCTACACACACAGGGTATCCCATGTGGGAAGCTGATATTTAAAGTGACATTTTCGTTATTCCTTGAGTGATATTTCAGTGTCCTGAAATTGGTTCAAGAGGTCTGACAGTGCCTACACTTCACTGATGATTAACTTTGACCATTTTTCTTCTTTTGGCAATAAACTGTTTTAAAAACACTCATTAAATCTAATTGAGAAATCCTCTATCTTATGTGGAAATATCCATCGTGTGTTTTATCAAAGTACTTTATCATATTATTAGAAAAAATGCTACTATAAACTGTTCATTTTAATATTTCATAAATGTATAATAACATGTAGAATTTATGTTACATATTTACATAAGATTTTTGTAATAGAAAATGTTTTAATAGTTTACATATGGCCTTAGTAAAGTTCACATCCAAGTAACCAGTTACGTCCTTTGCTTTTAATGTTTATTAAACACATCTTAATGAATTGTTGCAGTATAGTCTTTTCTTAGCTGTGTCTGAGTAGAGCTATAATACTAATGGTAAGAATGATACACTAAAATTCCTGAAGCCATGGACTAGGATGAGGGGTCTTATCTCCAAATGAACAGTGTATCTCAGGCCTCCATTTGTTCAGTGTACAGTTTTTGTAGAGCCTATGCAATCTGTTCTGCTGGTGCAGTAAAGGAAGCAGGAATTGTGTTTTCTTGCACATGTGTCCGTCCTGGAAGGGAAAGATGTTGCAGGTAGGCCTGAGTGTCCAGGGCTGGCCATCATGCTGTTCCATACCCACCTCTTCAAGTGTCTGCTGGCTTCTCCACAGCTCTGCCCTTTTAGAAGTCTGTATCTGTGCAGAGCTCCCTGAAAGGCTGTGTACAAGTTAATGCCAGACAGACATATTTCCTATACATGTGGCTCGCCACCTCTTTTGTAATTTCTTTAAAGATGATTTAGAGATGGACCAGATTTGCCTCCTTTAGTAACTGTGGCCATAGAATTTCAAGAAATACCTTTTATTGAGGTGTAACAGCCACAGCCAAATATAATGAAGTATTTACTGAGACAGTTCTTTATGACATTTCTGTGATAAATGGTTTTCCTATAAAGAATCATTCTGTGGTGGCCACATAAATAGTTTAAGCGACTAAAATTTTAAAGATATTAATACTAACACAGGCAGATGGTTTGTGAGTGTAATTTTCTTCTCTCTTTCTCCCCCATCCATTTGCACAGTATTCGTCTGGGAATTTTTCTCCGAAGATATCCCATAGCACGAGTGTTTGTAATTATATATATGGTGAGTAAACTTGCATGAAAAAATAATTCTGTGTTTGATTTTTGACTTTTTTTCTTCAGCTGCTGATCTTACTGGTATTTCAGCAAATTTGGAAGAAGATAGAATTCATTTTGATAATTTTTTGTTCTATAATTGCTTTAAAATACAAGTTAACAATTCATTATGTGTAGAATAAAAATTTCTCAAAAGCTCTGCCTACAGATAAAATTAACTTTAATGCTGTTCAATAGTTACCTCCATTTTTAACCTCCTCTATTAATAAAAATGGTACAAAGCAGTTGCTTCTATTTTTATCTTGGGTTATAAAGTTTAGTTATTTTCCTGAGTGTGGTTCACCTTCCGGGAAGGAATCAAGGCTGACCTATTTTCTTCCAGATGTCTTAGCTTTAGTACTGCGGTTGCGGAGGTACAGGCTGCTCCGTCATGCAGGCAGCCCGGTGCCTCTTGGTTACTGAGCTCGCTGAGCTCTGTGTTCATGTGTCACCTCATTATTCACCCATGAGTATGAAGTGGGCCCCACCAGGTTTCACACTCAGTGCACCCTCGGCCTAGCGAGCGTGTGGGTCTCAAAGCAGCTGGGCTGTTTTCTCGAGAAAAAATTAAAACCTGCACAAAGAGGAATTTCTTGGTCTACTAGAGGGGAGAGTTACTCCTCTAAATGAAAGTTTTTAAGAAGAGAATGGGAAGAACGAGAAAAAGGATTCCATCAGAAAGGATATGAAATATCCCCAATGGGCTGACTTTGCAAGTGTCGGAACTGTCAGCCTGATGGGCTGCGCACCACATCCACAGTGACAGGCGCTGAGCAGCGGAGCTTCCCATCCATCCTGTCCCACCCTGAGCAAACTAGAGGAAGCTGATCACTGTGGGCTGTGGACTGCGTCCTAAATTAACCTCTGGGCATATTACTCCCATCAAGAATACTTTCCCAGGGTGTGAGGTGGTGCGCGCCTGTAATCCCAGCACTTGGGAGACTGAGGCAGGAGGCTGTGAGTTCAAGGCCAGCCTGGGCTACATAGTGAACTCAAGGCCCACCTGAACCACATGGTGAAACCCTGTCTTGAAAATAAAAAGTACTTTCCAACTCCTCTTCACCAGCGCCTGGCTGAACTCTCAGAATACCAACCATGAGTATTTGGCAAAGCCTTTCTAGCTACCCTATATCAGTTCTCACCATGCCTGGATTCTGCATACTTGCCTGATGGGTTATCTGTGCACACACGTGCTTACTGTGAGCGTGCTAAAGTTCTCAACTGAGAACTCTGTAGATCTGGCAGCTCTTGGTTACTGAGCTCACTGAGCTCTGTGTTCATGTGTCAGCTCATTATTCATCCAGGAGTATGAAGTGAGTCCCCACCAGGTTTCACACTCAGTGTGCCCTCTGGGGACACAGCCAGAGAAGCCATGGTCGCCACCCTGGGTACATTGCACAGTGGGCCTTCAGGAGAGGTGGACTTGCTGACTAACCCATGAATTGCTTTTTCTTTTTTAGGCTTTGCTTCACCTCTGGGTCATGATCGTTCTGTTGACGTATTCACCGGAAATGCACCGCGACCAGCCATACAGCAGATGAACTGAACCCGTGGTTTCAGTGATTGGTTATCTTTTGGGGGCCTTGGGGTCTGTAGAAAGGCCATTTTCTTAGACCTGCTAAGAAAGGTGCACAGGATTATTTTATCACTACAAGCTTTTAACATTCTAAGTTATTGTATAAATTCTCTGCTAAATCTTCCTCTTCCTTCCTTCAAATGATAGGAGTTTCTAAACAAACAGTAATTTAACAAGCCCACTCTGCGTTTTCTGAGTCCAGTGGTCCTGATACATACAGAGAAAGATATGGGGGTTGTTCACATCTGTACAGATGTTGCTGTATTTTAGGTTATACTGATTATGGGTTATAATCAGGGAAACTAATTGTATTAGTCATAAAAATAAAAAGTTTGCTTTTTTGATAGCACAGTCTGCTTTTATATTTTCCTGTATTTAACTTTACGAATGGAGATTTACTTTTTATATGTTAAAAGCCAGACTGGCGTAAACCTTTTTATATAATACATGAATAAAATTGACTGTTTGTTTTTCCTTTTTAAATGCTGGTTTTTCATCCCCATCAAACAAGAACTTTCCAGGTGGACCTGAGTGAGTGGAGCCAGGAATAACACCGGTCCCTGAGCAGTGATCGCGGAGGCTTGCAGCTGCTCTTGGCGGAAGCCCCGTCTCCCCTCTCCATCCCGTGCCGCCTGCCTTTGGTTCTTGTTCACACGCCACTGTCTTCCTCCACCTCTCCTTTTCTCCAGCCCGCACCTTGGATTCGTGGCAGCGCATCCACCCATAGCCTGCTTGTGGCATTTAGCAAACAAAGCTGTTTGGGCGGCCTGTGCACTTTAGTAACACTGGTGCAAAATACTCTAGACTTTCACTTTGAACTTTTAAGTCCAGTATAATGCCTGCTTGACTCTGCTTTTCATCTTACGTCTGAATTCTTAAGTAGTTCTGTCACTGCGTCCTGGTGGTTTCTTCATATGTGGTTAATACGCATATGTGCATCTGGGGCTTTGTGAGGGTCTAGTCTTTGTGGGGGAGGTTGTCTTTTTATTTTTACTTTTTTCCAGTACTGGGGTTTGAACCCACGGTGCCCCTGCACCAAGATACATCCCCAGTCCATTTATTTGTATACATTTATTTGTATTTCAAGACATGGTCTCTGTAAGTTCCCCAGACTAGGCTCAAACTTAGAACCCTCCTGCTTGAGCCTCCAGAGTGCTGCAATTTCCAGCAAGCAGCACCATGTCCAGCTTCCCGAGTGATGTTCTGACGTAGTCACTTGGTGCCTGACTGAAGACCCGACCAGATCCTATTCCTAGTGATATCTCTGCCTGACTAGCATGTAAACCTATAAATCCTCCAAAAGTTATGGCCCACTATGAGGTATGTGTGTTTCTTATTTTTCATCACAAAAAGTTCATGTTAGGTGTGTTTAGGCTTTTTTTTTTCAACTTACAAATGAAAAAGACAAAAAAATTTACATCATGTAAATGTATTTGGGGTTGACATAGAGGCACAGTACTAAATCTGAGATTTGTGCCTCAGTTCTTCCTCAGTCTGAGTTGTGAAGTCTGGTCTGACCTCAAACAGAAGAATTTCATCTTGTTAATGTATTTTAAAAGTCCTCTCCCTCTTTCTAATTTGGAAACATTTCTGGAAAATGATTAAAACCAGGTTACATAAATAAAATGGAAAACAGCACATGCTTCCTCCCTGTGTAGTCCAGACTTTCTGTCTCTGTGTCCTCCTGGCTTGCGCTGGGATGCCTGTAAAGCTGTTCTTCAGGCCACATGCATTCTTGAGTTTGGAAATAGTTTGACTGTGTCCGGCATTTTTTCCCAGTTATTTCTTTAGTTGAATTTCAGTTTCATTATTGAGCACTAATAAATGGGAACTTTTGAAAGTGTTTCCATTCACTTATCCTCAGATAACATGAAACCTTTTGACCTAATTAAAGGATTTGCACAAGAGCCAAATCTGTGTCCTCCTCAGTCCAATGCATTTATTTAAAAGCATTTCAAATAAACACCTGTGCACATATATATACAGTTCTGATTTGTATTTAGAGGTGTCAGTTGGAAAATGAGATTATTTTTACATGTCTTTTTCTCTAAACCTTATGCTTTGTAAAAACTACAATTCCTATTGCTACAGAACAAAACCTTCAAAGGAAATGCCTGGATTTTGTTAAAATGTGGAAATACACTTAGGCCTGTGCATTTCATAGATGAGGGAGAGGGGTTTATGGGCCAGAAGCCAGCTTTGTCCAAGCCGCTCACCTGTGGGAGGCAGAAGTTACCCAGCTGGGCCTCATGGGGCGCCATCGCCTCACTGCAGGAGACCAGCTGGTGCTGGACGCTGGCCTGGCCTTGGTCTGAATGCAAGGGAAGGAAAGGGCCAGTGAAGCCCAAGAGGAGAGTCAAAAGTGAAGGGCCTGAGAGACAGTGTGCCTGACCCAAGGGGGGATAGCTGAGAAATGTCCCACGGCTGCTCCGCACACGCTGAGAGCAGGCTGTGGAGTGGGGAGGGCAAGAGGCCCAGCGGGGCGAACACAAGGAGCGCGGTGAGCACAAGCAGCGCGTGCTCTGGGGCTGTGGGCCAAGGAGGGGCTTGGACAGTCCCTTATGTCACTGTGTGGAATCCCGTTAGCCTCTGAATCAGCACATGCCCAGGGAGACGCCTTCAAAGTCTGTGCTTGGGAGTCTGCAGATCACCAGTTCACATGCACATGCCGAATGGAAATAACATGTCAAGGCGAAACCAGGCTTCTTTCCTGTTCAACAACTAAGAATATCAGGTCAGTGAATTCAGACATCCCTAACTTCTAAGTCTCTGCACTCAGTTAAATCCTTCTCTTTGTTCAAGTCGGGGACAAATAAGGGTACAGTCCTTCATGTCTGGGACTTGGCCCCCTCCCATCTTTTGACTAACCAACCTTGGTGCAAGTTGCAACCTGGCATTTCTGCTGTTCTTGCTGATATAGACTTGCATGTCTTTGGACATTTCTAATCCTTTGGGAAAGACGTTCTTTAGCCAATATTACATCACCAGGTCCCAGAACAGTGCCTGGCACACAGCCAGCCCCTGATGGGTGCTTACTGATCATCACTGAATGTGCAAATGGGGCAAAACACAAAGGGCATCGGCGGTTCCTGTGGAGCTCCACAGACCTGCACTCAACATCCATCTTGTTCACATAGCTCTCTTGTTTTCTAAAACCATAGCAAAGATAGGCTCACTGGCCCCTATGTTGAGAGCAGTGAGGCAGGAGATCAGGGTGTGGCCTGGCCATCACAGATCCAAGGCACGTTCTAAAGCCATGCGCCTGGGGCCAGAAAGCACTATCCTCACTTCGTAGGAGAACTCAAGCGGATTTTTGACTGGATCACTTAGGCCAGACGTGAGTGTGAGGCCTGAGAGGACAAAAGATGGCCGCCATTAGGCTCCACCACTGTGTCCTTTCTCTTCAGTGGCCTACTTTTCCATGCAGAGTGTACTTTTTCCCTACCTTTAATTGGCCTGCACTCACTCTGCAGAGCTTATTTCCTTTCCTACCTTTCATAAATGGACCAATTCTTTATTCAGCATGACGAGAACCTAGAAAGAATCTCTAGAAGGATCCCACTGCACCCCAGAATTCCAATAATAGTAGTGTGGATTTAGATTGGACTGTTGAGCTGGCTTTCCCAAAAGTGAGAAGCCCTAAGAATTTAAAATACAAACGCAGTGGGTGCTCGGTGATAGAATTCTTGCCTGGCATGCATGAGGCCCTGGGTTCTTTACCTATCAGAGCAAAAAATAAATACAAGAGCAAAAGCTGACCCAAAAATATCACTGGTCATGGATGTTCATTCTGGCTGTTACTTTAAAAAAATACATTTGACTGGGTAGCTTTAAACAAAAGTTTATTTCTCATAATTCTGTAGGCTGAGAAGTCCAAAGTGTTGGTGTCTAGAAAGGGCCTGCTTCTAATTCATGACAGCTTCCTTTCCACGGAACCCCCACGATGTAGGGGGGCAGAGATCTCTCTGCAGCCTCCTGACAGCTCTGCCCTCCGGACCTAATCACCTCTGAATGCCCTCACACTGGCGATTAGCTTTCAACTTCGGGATTTTGTAGAGACACAAAATGCGACCACAGTGAAGACCTTGAGTCATCAGAGAAAATGCAGCAAAGCTGCCTGGACTGTTCCGAAACGGAAGGGCATGTGATGTTGGAGGGGAGAAGGCTTCCAACAGAGCAAGACACGCTGCAAGTAGAACGACTTTTAAAAATATATTAGGAGACACAATGTTAAGAATAACTGTTCAAAGCATAGAGAAATATTCTAAGACCCTCCTGGGCCAGGTGACCTGACTTGCTTTGACAAATGAAATATCAGTGGAAAGATGGCTGCCATTCCCAAGCAGAATGAATATAATGAATTTTATTTAAAATTTTTTTATCACCCTATATTGATCATTTACAGCAATTTCTGTAGAATAAAAACATGTGTTTTCAGTGGCCTTGTTCAGCGGATCTGGCACTGCGTGACTTCTGGCTCTTCCTAAAAGTCAAGATGATCATGAAGGCTAATGTTTTAAATCGATTTAGGACATCAAGGCAGCTATAACAATGCAGCTAAAGACACTCCTGAACTCATGAACTTATGAACTGCTTCAGAAAGTGGCAAGAATAATGGAATAATTGAGGGGGAGGGTTTGGGGAAAATTAATGGTAATGTGTCTTTTGCTGTAATAAACTTTAAACAATCATATTCCAAATTTTAAAATTTTAAACAGTCATATTTTTGCATCGCACTGCGTAGATTCAGGTTTTGAAAGCTCTGCCAAGCAACATCTGGCTGCTAGAATAAGCTGTTCACTAAGAGCAGATCAAGTTTCCCCTCTGCCCCGCTAACCCCGGCTCCTCACATGCTGTGCTTGGGCCACGCAGTGCTGGGTGCACCAAGTTTTGCTCACATAGCAGGGTTTATGCCAGCAAATGTAACAAACCCTGGCGACTGGCTTTAACTCACAAATGAGGCTTAAGAATTGAATCTAAGAATTAATTAAACTTTATAAACACTAAGAGGCAGAAGCAAGGGGATCCCAAGTTCCAGCCCAGAATGGACAACTTAGCAACTTAGTGACTCTGTCTCAAAGTTTAAAAAAAAAAAAACAAAAAACTCTTTTTAAGGGCTGAGGATATAGCTCTATATGAAGGTCCTGGGTTCAATCCTAGTACTGCAAAAAAAAAAAAAAAAAAAGAAAAGAAAAGAAAACAGCCCAATTACAGTCAGGGCCACGATGTACATTTGCAACAGAGACCAGTATCCCCCAAAGGGGTGAATATTAGTTCTTAGGAGGACAAAAATATGTTACTACTCTTACATAGAATTCTCAGATACGCACATACCACAGAGCAGTATACTCGTGGTAATAAGATTTTACTGGGGTCAAGAATAAAATGACAGGTAAAATGATAAGGATAAAGCCTGAGAAGGCCCGGGCTAGATGCTAAGGCAGAGATCTAGCTCCTGCCTGCCCAGAGGCTACATTCTAAAGCTGGAACTGGCCTGGGAAGTCCTACATGACTTGCACACCTCGAGGCTTCTGGCCACTCTGCGTGTTTTATTTCCATCCCCAGTCTCGCCCCCGTAGGAATCCCAGTTGCTCACCGTCCCTTCCTGTGAGGGGATCAGCTTCTTGTCCCTGGAGGCCCTCCTTGGCCACGCGACTCGACTTGCTTTAATCAGTGAAATATTGGCAGAAAAAGCCTCTGCCACTCGCAGGCAGAAGGTTTATCATCTGTGACCTTCCCACCAAGATGATTCCTCCCCCTCTAAGTCCAGCATCCCCGGATCGGGGCTGCTTCCTTGGCCAAGGCCTTGGAGTGAATGAGAAGTAAATGTGCAAGGCTGTGGACCCCCGAGTTTGGGAGATAACCTAGCGTAACTGACTGATGCACCCCGTCCACTGTGCCTGCTTTCCCTTCAGCCCCAGACTCCTCTTCATCCACCGCCACGACCACGTCAGCTTTGATGCTACTTTGTCTGAAATCAGGGGCCCTTTTCTTCTTCTCTGGAGGCTCCCCAAAGGCTAAGCAGGAGACAATCATATGAAGAATAAGGCTCCCTCAAAGTTGTCCACATGCTAATGTCCTAACCCCTGGAACCTTGAGTATGTCACCTTACACGAATGTCACCTTACAAGGCAAAGGGATGCTGAGGATATCGTTAAGGACCACCAAATAAGGACATATTCCAAATTAAGCAGCTGTCCCAACACAGCGTTCTTGAAAGTGGAAGAGGGAAGCAGAGGTCAGAGGACCTTGAATGTGGAGGACGGGGCATAAACTGAAAGAAGCAGGCAGATAGCTCTAGAGCTGGGGATGGCAGGTTCTCCCCAGGGCTGCCAGAAGAAACGCAGCCCTGCGCAGCCTTTGCTCCCACCAGGATACCCACCCCAGACCTCCAATCTCCAGAATGGCCCGAGCGATGGCCCATTGCTCTGTGCCACTAAGTTGGCAGTGATTTCTACAGCAGTGGCAGAACACTCTCTCCCTGGCCTGTCCCCGTGCTTGCAGGGTCGCCCTTCACCGCCAGCACTGCCCTGGACACACTGGTTACGCCCACCTTGCCTGGGCCTTGAGTGGGGCCAGACACTTAGCAAAACCTCGAGGCAGACTTGCAGAATGAACCAACTATTTTCAAAACCAGGACTAGTGAGAAGCAGTGACGTGTGACAAAGAGAAAGGTAGCAAGTTTAAGCCGGATACTACTGCTCTCCAGCCGGCCAAGACACATCTCCAACACAGTGTCCACTTTCCTAAAAATGGGGAAAATGCTACCATTGTAAGAAGATTATTTTGTAAGCTGTAAAGTATATTTGTGCATTTGGGATTTTTTTTGGAGGGGGTGGCCTTTTTTTTTTTTTTTCTTTTTTGAGACAGAGTCTCACTACATAGTTCAAGCTGGCCTTGAGCTCACTCTGTAGCCCAGGCTGATCCTCCTGACTCAGCCTCCCGAGTGCTGGTGTGCATTTGTTTTATTGGGTGGAATGCTCATTTCAAACCTGGTTGGGGAATATGGAGTCAGTAAAAAAACAGCGCTTTTGACAGTCAGTCAACCATGTTCACTGAAGAACATAAACAGTACTCAGAACAAGATATTGATAAGGCTACTCTTGTGAATAAAAAACACTAAATACTAAACAGTGCTCCTCTCTCAGAGACTACTGCTTCTTTGCTAGTAACAGTGCAGTCCCATTCACTCTCCTTTTAAGTAACAGGTTTCATCACCAAGTTGCCCAGCCTCCACCCCAGACCTGACCCCTGATTCTTTAATGTCCTTTACAGTCCCCAACACAAGCCAACTCTACCAGAAGGCCCTGTGGTCCCTACTCTGGAGCTTGTGTTCAAGTTACTGTTCTGACCACAGGCGTGGTCTTTGGCTAGTTGGCTTGGGTAGAAGCTCCCCCCGCTCACCTTCATAATTTTATAGACAGGCAAATGGGCTCAGAAACCCCCAAGGTCCTTGTATTACTCACGAGTGGGATCACACATATCTTTCATTTGTTTCCATACAGTGATGGGTTTGGACTGTTCGGTTACAAAACAAGGCAGTGTCTCAAATCTGTCTGGCATGTAGTATTCTATTGCACATCTTGGCTAGAACCTTCCAGTAGCTTTTAGTATTTGGAGAAAATCTGCTATTTGTTCAAATCAAGCTCAGTCCTGGGGCTGAGCCAGACGCGCTCTAGTGAGAGGTAATTGTTCTCCATCAGTGTGAGAGGAAGCAGGTGTGTTCCCCGCTTTCCTCTGATTGATGTCTTTGGGCTCTAAGAACAGACCCTCCACCAGCCACCCAAGCAGGAAATTGCCTTTCTGCAGAAGGTAAACAAGAATGTTTATTTTTAGTCATAAAATTGGATCTAAAAGCATCTCAAATCACTTGAGGTTTTTTTTTCTGATTATTAGAGCAAAATTCCTTAATTGGGGAAAACAGAAAAGTTTAAGGAAGAAAATGTCCCTTCTCCACGGAGCCACCCGTTATGCTAATCAGTTATCACCCTGGCCTGCTTCCTTCCAGCCGTTCTCCCCGTGTTCACATACACCTGGGCCCGGAAGCGGAGGGGACAGCTGGGGCTGAAGTCGCACTGTATGTATCATTCTCCTCATCTCCTTCCCTTGCATGTGTGTCCATGTGCACACGAGCACACACTTGTCCTGCTGGGGCTCCAACCCAGGGCCTCACATGCTCTGCCACAGAGCTACACCCCCAGTCCACACTTTTTTTCTTTTTTAATTGTTTCTTTTAAAGAGAAACAATATAATGGGCAATTAACAATGGTTACTATATTGCATAATATTATCTTCAAAGTAGTTGCTCAGATTACAAGATACAGGCATGCCAAACTGATCAAACAATATAAGCACTAACCATTCTCTTTAATGAACTAAAAGAAATTAGCAGTATATCTTAGCTAGCTTGGATATATATATATGTATATATATATATACTTTTCTTTCTTTTCCCTTTCTTTTCTGCTTTACTCATTTCATTTTTAATTTTTGAAAAAATTACAAAATACACAAATACACGTTCATTTTAAAATTCCAAGCACTATTATACATAGAGCAAAAAGTCCTAGCGCCCCTTCTCCTCAGCTCCTGGAGATATCTTCTATCAAATAAGGAAGAAACGGGACAATGGCACAGAGTGCCTTAGTGTCCGGTGTGGGGTTAGGGTGACAGATTCTTCCTGTCCTTCTGTGATGAGTAGACCCGAGGCCACCCTCCAATCACTTCCTGCCTCCTATGCCATGCCTTGGTCTAAAATTAAGTGGGTGGCACTTGCTTGTAGCCCACTGGATCCAGCAACGCTGGGGGTCCTGCTGGGGTTTTGCTATGTGACATGGCAAAGCCCTGGTTGGCTTGAAGCAAGCACCACGTGTAGGGAGCTGATGGGGCAAGCACCGGGGACCTCAGAGCAAGCGTTAGGTGACAGCCAGCAAGAAGCCAAGGTTCTCAGCAACGCAACTGCGAGGAGTTGAGTTTTGCCAACAGCCAGGATGAACTGGAAGCAGAACCTTCCCAGTCGATCCTCGGGTGAGATCGTAGCATCTCGCCTGCAGCCTTGTGAAAACCCACACACAGGACCTGGCCAAACGGCCCAGAGTCCTGACCTGCAGGCTGTGAACCAGAGAGCAGACTCCTGCCCTGCACACACTGCAAGCTGCTGAGCTGAGGAGTCCTAAGGTGAGCCGCTGAACCTAGGGCTCACTTGTTAGGCAGCAGCTGGAAACTAATACACCTTTTCTACACATTTCCCTGCTCCTTGGGTGCACACGACAGGCACCCAGCTCAAGCTGATGTAAGTAAAAAGGAAACCGATACTGCACTTAGCTTCAGCAGTGTTCAAAACCAGTTGCTCAAACATTGTATACCGGTACTTCACCTTTCTCCTACCTTCTCTGAGTTCTTTCTTCCGTGTCAGCCTGATATAGGTCCAAATGTACATCCAGTTTCTATCCTGTGCTGACCCCGCAGTACCAACCAACCTTAGTGAACACCTCCATACAACACTCCACAGTGCTTAGGAATGCACTAGCAGAAAAACATTCACACTTCCAGAAAAGCTGGACAGATCATACAGTGAATACGCATGAGCCCTGCACTTAGGTTCCTGCATTTCCTTCTCTGTCTTCGCTGCCCTTGCTCCCTCTCCCCATTTCTGAACAATTTAAATCTCAGACCTTGAGGTACTCCTCTCCTCTGAGGATATGCTAGCTTGTACAAGAAAAACAAGGCTCCTGTATAACAATACCTTTACACACCCAGGAAATGTAACATCGCACAGTGAAGCATCTTCTACACGGTGCATATTCAAAGTTTTCTAGCACTCCTGAGAGTATTCTTTGTAAACTGTGGCAAACTTTTTCAACCTAGGATCCAAACTGCGATTCTATCAAATTATCCTCTTGATCTCTGCTCTAGAGCGGTCTTTCACCCTGTTTTTTGGTCTTTCCTACAATGGCCTTTTGAAGAGTGTGAGCTGGTTATTTTGTAAAAGGATCCATGATGTGGATTTGTGTCCTCATGATTAGATTCAGATGCAACATTTATGAGACAGATACTCTGTTAGTGATGCTGGGTTACTGCATCAGTCCAAGAAGGACATGATGTCAGTAATCACTCGGTTAAAGTGATTTCTGCCAGATCGCTCCGCTGTAAAGGTGTGTTGGCCCCTTTTGCTGCTAATAAATGTTTTTTATAGGTAGAGAACAAACTTGCAGTGATTTTTAGACTGCACCGCTGATCATTAGCTGAATTATTATATTGGTAGCTGCAAAGTAGTGATTTTCCTAGTTTCTCACTTTTCTTTCTATTGTTTATTTTGTTTTGTTGAGACAGGTCTCTCTATTCAGGTCAGGCTGGCCTTGAACTTACTGTATCCTAGGCTGGTCTCAAACTCAGCAACCTTTCCGCTTCAAATTGCAACGTGCTGGGATTTCAGGTGTGTACCGCCAGGCCTGGCTCCTTTCTATGGTTAACTGGTCTTTTTATTTCCCTCTATCCCAATTTCTAAAAATATGATCACTGTGTACAGTTCAGTTTAAACAATTGAATTTGTTAAAATCCATTACCTTCTGCATGCTTTGTGGGTAGTTAAATGTCCCATACTTAGCCATGAGATCAGAGCACTTCGTTTCCTGGCACACCAAGATGTTCCAGGCTAATATAGTGCTTCCTCACTCTGCACTTGGACCAGCCATCTCTGCAAAGTCCGCCGTTCCTCTTAGTAGAGAATAACATTTGGAATCCAAGAGATCCACACCAGGGTCTTTCATACTATTTTTAAAGTCTCTAACTACCATTTAAAGTTGCTTTATAATACTTCCATTAAGTATTTGGACTGCAACTTCACTGCTCCATTAGTACTGGGAATTTTGGAGAGAAAGTATCTTTATCACTCGAAATAACCTGCGATGAAAAGCTGTGTGCGTCAGTCTCCCCTTTGCTGTGAGTCTGCGAGTGAGTGCCTTAAGCTCCTTCCAGAGTGGGGTCACTGGGTTAGAGTCGGCACTCTGCAGACTCCCTCGCCAACCATCCACTTGCCCTCCAAAAAGCCTACGAATTGGGCAGCGTGATCCAAGAGAGGACAGCGAGGTCTCCTAGATACAGCCCCTGCTAGGGCAGTGACCCTGCTGGAGTCACCACTACAAGTGAGGAGCCACGGCCTGAAGGCCCCAAGCCTCCCGCCCATGCCTCCGCAGCCTCTCCCCGATCTCCAGACCCGGCGGGACCCCTGGCTCACAACCATGGGGTAAGACAGAGAGCTTCCTCTCCCACACCTGTTAGTCGCATAAGCCAGGGGCAACAGCCCCACTGCCACCCCACTGTAAGCTGCACCCTGAGGGTGAGGGCGGCTCTCAGAAGCAACAGCATTGGACCTGGGTCAGGAAATGGGTGGAGATTTCAGATTGTATAAAATGCAGATAAGTGACTATGCAGAACAGGTGACACCCAGATTCTCACCCCTACCCAGAGCTTCGCACCTGTTAAACACCCTCCTCTCTCTGCTTGGTCCCCTGCCCTAGCTCAGTCACCACCCTCGACACCCGGTACCCCTTCCTGGCTACCCAAACCCCTTCCTGGCCTGCCAAGCTGGCTCAGAGACCGGCCCTCCCTCCTTCCCTTCACTCCTCCCAGGACACTCTCCCCATCCCCAGGAACTGAGAGCTAAGAGGCAGAGGTGCTAGATCAACAGCTCGGATAAAGATGCAGTCTTAACTGTTACAAATTGTGCTGGCTTCCGGGAAGGGACAGTAAAGGCTGTAAAGAGAAGACAGAGTGGGCTCCACTAATGAGGCAGACGGTCCCTGTCCCTCCCCCTCGTCACCACACTGGTAGCATCTGTGTTCTGACCAGCTTGGCTCTTTGAGGGCAGGAACTGTTCCATAATGATCTTTTTTCTGAGATAGGATCTCTGCCTGTGATTCAGGCTGGTTTTAAATTCACAGTATAGCCCCGGCTGGCCTTGAACCCGCAGTGATCTTCCCACCTCAGTCTACCGATTACAAGTGTGTACCACCACGCCTGGTTCCATAATGATTTTTGCCTGGCATCTACTGGTGCCTGACAAATGGTTGTTCTTTCACCACTGAATGTTGACAACAGGACACGTGGTCAGGGGGCCTGTGAGGATGGAGCCTTGGGACAGCTTCCAGAGGCAGTGACACTGCCCAGCCCACCAGCCGGGCACCAGAGACAAGCCCTCTGTGCTGGGAGGAGGTAAGGACTGCCTTCCTGAATTCTGAGGCATAAAGACAAATTCTGGGAAAATTTACCTTTTGTCCCTTTGAGGCAGGACCTGAGAGCTCGGAGGTCCCATGGCCTGAGAGATGGTGATGTCCAAGACTGTGGATCTGCTCTCTTCACCACTGGAAGCTGGACTTGAGGCCACATTAGTAACAATGGCCACTTCCAGGACTTGGCCACTGTCCCTTCGTATTCAACAGAAGTTTGGTGAGCGCCTGAGATGGGTGTGGTTTGAGAGTACCAGGGCCCTCTGCCCCAAACTCCCACACTGTATAGGCCATGAAATGGGGTTCAACTCTGTATTTCCCGCTGGCCGGAGAGCTGAGGACCCAGGGTAGAGGATGAGATCTCGGCCAGGGTCCTCAGCCCAGCCCCCTTCCCACCCTCTGACACCACCGGCTGGGCCCAGGCAGATCTGCTCCTGCCTCCAGGCCATGGGCCCAACCAATGAGGAGTCTGTACACACCTGTCCCTGGCACCCTGGGAGTGGACGACCCATTGAGATCATGGGACTCTGCAGCTAAAGCCGAGTGTGGCCTGTCCTCTGAACGTACGGGATGACCCTCTGTACACATGGGATGTCACTGAGTTTGAGAAGGATGGGAGGCTTGCTCAAAGCCACATGGGCGACAGCCACCAAATACAAAAGCAGCTCCGCTGGTCCTTTCCTGGCATCTGACTTCCAAGCCCACGACATTCATACCTAGAGAAACTCGAAGCAGCAAATGAAAGCATTTTGTAGTTGTTGTGTTGGATTTTGTTTTGTTTTGTTAAAAAACACACCCTAAGCTGGAGGTGAGGGGATCAGAGCCCCTGAAGGAAACGGGTGCATCCACTCCAACCCTGCAGGGCCACTGAGCTCAGCAGCCCTGGAGCCAGGTGCTGGGTTCTTTTCCCCGCTCGCCCCAGCACAGCATGCGCCCACCGCAGGGCCCCTAAGGAGCCCTGGCCCTGCCACTGTCCTTCCCGGTGCCTCCCGGGGCCCCCTGGCTTCATGCCTTCACTCCCACCCCCACCCCTGCCTCAGATGCTCTGACCACTCTCTGTCCTGCAGACCACAGGTGTCCCCTGCGAGGTGGGCATGGGCATGAGAGAGGCCCCTCTTGGAGCCTTACACACAGGGCTGTGGTTCTGTCCTTTGCCAGCTCTCGGGCCTGCACAGGGCATCACCTCTGCAAAGGCTGCAGAGCTGTAGGGTGCGGTGCAGAGCCACCTACGGACCAGGGGGTCGCCCCTCAAGCACCGCCACCATCCCACTTGGGAACACAGCAGTCGCTGTGCTCTTGTTCACTGAGCATCATCAGTCAGGCTCCTGGAGCTCCATTTCCTCCTGCTAAACATGGCTAATAATGCCGGGGTCTGGGGGCTCTGGGGGTTTAAATAAGATAACATATGCAGGGCAAGGCCTGCTGTGTAATAGCTGTAAAATAAATAATAATTACTGGTATTGTGCTCTAGTAATATGTAGTACACTAAGGTAAGACATAAGTTTTGCCAAGCAACGTTACGATGTGACTCCCAGTGTCACCTCACTGCAGCCTGGGCGGAAACAACCCCTATCCCTGAGGAAACACAGACAGTAGGTAGCGGGGCTGACCCTCGAGCCCGATGCCTAGGACCCCGAGTCTGTGTGCTTAGCCCTCGCCAGGGGACGCTGTGCAGAGTGGCTGAGCCCACCTCGCCCTGTGGGGGTCCTCGGCAGCAGGCCCTCTCCATCCCCTCCTCTGACCCCACATGCCACGCGTGATGCAGGGACACGCAGTCCTCCAGCCAGTGCCTGTGTGCTGCGCTCCTCTTTCCCAAGCCCTGTTCTTGTGCCAGGGACATGTCTCGGTCAGCTCTGGCTTAGGCTGCAAAACGCCGTCAGCAGGGCAGGTTACACGGCAAGCTGTCATTCTCACAGCTCTCAGGCTGGAGGTCTGGCTGGTGGGCAGCTGTTTTGGGGGGTTTTTCTTGCTTTAGTTTTTTTGTCACAGGCTCCAATAGTGAGGGAAAAGAGAACACTGTGGTTTCCTTTCCTTTTTTCTTTTCTCTCTGTCTCTCTTTCTTAGTGTGTGTGTGGGGGTCACTGAGACAGGATCTCTCTAGGTTCCTTGTGCTGATGTTCAGCTCACAATCCTCCAACCTGTTTCTCAAGTACCCGAAATTACAGGTGGGGCCCACCACACCCAGCTCTTCCCCTTCTTACAGGGACCCCAGTCCTCCCGTGCGGGCCTTCACCCTCATGGTCTCATCCAAACTCTATCACTTCCCAAGGTCCCCACATCCAAATACCATTACTCTGAGGACTCAGGTGTCACCTTAGGAATGTACAGAGGCCATAAACATTCAGTCCATGGCAGGATATAAATGTGAAAAGCCATTCAGGAAGCTTTAGATCTATTATGGAAATGATCAAAAATAAATTGGAAAAGAATTAAGTGGAACTTCTAGAAATGACAGTAATGTAGTAAAGGAAGTAAGATAGAAAAAGAAACAGGTGCGCAAGAGAAAAAAGGACGCCCAAAGGTGTGTCACTATTAACACATTAAAAAACAAGACGACGCATTTAAAGCCTGGACAAATTAAACTATTTTTCAAAGACACACCAGGTTAAAGGCTGCTATTACTTAGCTTGTGTAAGAACATTGATCAGTGACCTTTGGCTCACTCCATCCCATGCTCCAGTCAACCATGACTGATAGAAAATGCTGGAAAGCAGGGTAAAGGGGAGGTCACCAGTGTGAGAGTGCACAATGCCACCATTACAATCATTAGGACAATTATTAGGACGTGGTTTCCCAATAATGAGTCAGCTACTTAGAACTGAGCATTCATAGACAGACTTTGATTGTGTGCAATCTAGAGGTAGCTTTAATTCTGCCATAATTTCAAAATAGTAGATGTTTGTCAACAAAAATGTAAGATCCTTACAACAACGAATACAAGAACATCAGTGACTTCCATTGGCATAAATTCAAGGTATAAAACTGTGGTTTGTTGTTTACATTCATAAAATGCCAGGTTCTAGAAAGAAAGTGATGTAACAATGTAACATTTTCCCAATTTAAGTTAATGAACTCCCTAAATTCTCTGTAAGCTTTCCCAAGGTCCAACCGTGGACCCAAAGTTGAGAACCCCTGGAAAGATGAGCGGTGCCTCGGTCCCTGGGCCTGCTCCGAAGAGGTATATGGCAGGCCGCCTGCTGGCCACCCAAGGGACTCATTTTACTAAGTCACTGAGATTTGGACGTTGTTACAGCACCTGGCATTTACTTATTCTAACTAACACAAAAATCAAGACTTACATTCAAGAAGTCCAACCAATCCTTAACGGATAAAAAACAATAAATTTGCACATAGATAAATCATAGTAAAAGTGCATAAACGTGCAGACAGTGGGAACATTTTTAGGACAGCTGAAGAGGAAAGAGAGACTGCTTTCCAAGGAGTAACAGCAAAGCTGACAGCTAATTTCTCACGAGCAGTGATGGAAACCAGAGGGCAGGGCAAGATCACTGTCCATGATCGGAGAAAACGTGTGCCAGCCTCAAATTCTACATTAATAATAAATATTTCTTAAGCATAGGATGAAGTAAAGACACTTTCCAATAAAACAAAATCAGACTGTTTGAACCTCACTGTGACAAATTCCAAGAGAAAATGCAGAAGACGGAGCTGTCGGGTGGGCCCAGGCTGCTCCCTCGGGGAGGTCCCCTTCGGCCCAGCCCTAAGCAGTGGGAAGCAGGACTGTGCTCCGTACTCTGCCCAACTCGGCTCTTAACTGAGAATGAACTGCACAAAAGACTGAGTCAGTTAACTACCTCTGTGTAACAAGATAATCCTAAAAATTTAAGGCTTTAAAGCTACATAACTAACTGGCCATGAGGACACACACCTATAATCCCAGGGCTTGAGGCAGGAGTATCGCTGTAAGTTTCAGCCTGGGCTATGTAGTGAGTTCACGGCCAGCCTGAGCTACATAGCAAGACCCTCTCTCAAAAGGAGGAGGGGGAGGAGGAGGGGGAGGAGGAGGAGGAGGAGGAGGAGAAGGAGGAGGAGGAGGAGAAGAAGAAGAAGACAAAGACAAAGAAAAAGAAAGCAACCAGAGTAATCGCTCCGGAGTAGTTAGGAAGATCTGTTGAGCTGGACCAGGCTCAGCTGATACTAGCTGGGCTTGCTTTCGGTCTGGAATTAGCAGGTTTTCTGGCCACTGGCTGCCCTCAGGGACCTTGTCCTGTGGCCGAGGTGGCTGGCTGTCATCCGAGTGAGTGGGGATGACACCCAACAGCCTAGCTTGAGCTTGAGCTTTTTCCCTGGTGGTGGCAGGGCCCCAAGGGTGCAGGCAGACCGTGCAGGCCGGCCCACCCCGCTCCCCCTCGTGCTGACCGCCTGGCTGACGCCTAGTATAAAACCTGCTCTGCCCCAAGAGCTCGGCAAACAGACTCCACCTCCGAATGGCAGAAGACACTGGCAAAGCGCGGGAGGGGAACTGTGTTACTGGGACCAGCGTTTCCAAATGGTTTATCAAAGTGGCTTTACAAGGCAGTGAGGCTCTCTACAAGGACGGCTTGGGACAGGATCATAATTCTTCAGTCCCACGCCCTACGCCAAGGACCTTTTTACACACTTGCCTCATTTGACTCTTTCACTACCAGGCAGTTCAGCACCAGTGACGGTGAGACCAAGTGTCCCGGCTGACGTCACACAGCCAGGCAGTCAGGCAGGGCCAGCCCCTTACTACCACTGAATGGCCCAGGCAGTATGAGACCTGGGTGTGCGGCTGTGTTTGTATCACAATTCCATAGGCTTTAGATGCCTCATCCTTCTGTTTCCCGACAAACGAATGTGAGTCTAAGGTTAAACAACGCCTGTGGATGCTCTGGAGAAATAAAAACACCACACGAATTTGAGGCTCAAGAGACAAATATCATTAAGACCCCCCCCCCTCCAGCAGCACGTAGTGGAACAGTGGGGGCCTGTGGCTCACACAGATTTGGCTCTGCCAACTATTTATTGGGCAAGTTATTGGGTCTTTGTGAGCCTCTGTTTTCTCACTTGCAAAATGGGGCTCCACCTCTCATGTGATTGCAAGGATTGGGGAGTATGAGGGATTTGGTGGTGCCTGGCTCTGCCCGTGCACAGCAGGTGCCGGGTAAACACAGCTCCCCTTCCCTGGAGTCAGCTTCTGTTCCCTGGGAAAATTCCTGGGGCTCGGGAGGGGGGCTCGAAGCAGCTCTGCCAGCTCCCCCAGGAGAAGAGGGCATCTCTGCAGCTCCGGATCTCCGTCCTCATGTGTGGATTGCTCTTTCCTGCCAAAGCATAATTAAATCCTGGAGCAGCGAGCACAGATGATTAACAGTGAGGCTCGAGAGGCGTGACTTTGGTTAATGTCTACGGCTTTGGAGGAGCCTGGTCTCAGGCAATTAGTCTCTATTGTGTGATTAGGCTGCTCGCTTGGCAGGAAGGGAGTGAGCAGCTTGCCTGTCTGGGGCAGCAGATGGAGGGAGGGCTGGGCCCCGCCTGGGCATCGCAGGCCAGACGCAGGCCGGACTGACCGGGGCAGGAGACCGGGGAGGAGGAGGTGGCCCAGCTTCCCCTGCGCAGGAGGCCACACAGCCGGCTGGACCCCCATGGGCCCGTGCCCACTGTCCTTTCACGATGCTCGAAGCCAGGGCGGGAAGCGCTATGTGAAGTCTGAGTTATAATAAAATAGAAACATGCATTAGCTAAACTTTCACGCTGCCTTCCTTCTGTATGGGTAACGTATCTCATGTTTCTAACCTCGAAATATACAAAAAGACCAACTCTCCTCAACCCACCTCTGACACTCTGTGCTTATGTGGCAAACCCAAATAGATGTTCTTTCTCCACTTCTTACTTTTTAAAAACATAAAGGGACTTAAAATTATAAATATGTATGTGTGGGTATGCCAATTTCCCAAAATAAATGTAATTATTACGTATCACACACTTATACCAATAAAGATTTTTTCCAAAAAAAAAAAAAGCAATAAAAACCACCAGTGACAACAGACAATAACACAGGGGTCGGAGCACAGGGCAGCTGGGATGAATGTGTCTCTGGCCTAGGCAGCAGCGATGGCTTCACAGGTCCCCGCCTGCCCCCAAGCTTCCTGAGGGCAAATCCATCAAACACGGACAGCTTCAATGTGTGGCACACATCTCAGTTAGATGGTACGGATAGACAAATAGATAAACAAATGTTAACGTCCCTTTTGGAGCGTGACAACATGAGACAGATCTTGTCAATTTCCCAAACTGTCCTCGAACTCAGAATCCCAGCGCCTCACCCTCCTGAGGTCCTGGGCTGACAGGGTGAGGCCCAGCTTTATCCCAAACTCTTAAAACAATGCCTACTTACTAGTGGGATTTTATGTTGTTTCCTGTCTTCAGCTACTACTAGAAAAAAAAAAAAAATGCCCAAAGGACTTACCCAGAAATGAGCAACGCATGACCCAGGTCCTTCTTCAGGGTGTGTGTGAATCTGTCTTTAAGGGAACAGTACCAATCCTGTCGCCATGAGGCCAGGTCACAGTTCAGAGGGCTGAGGTTACCAGAATGGGCCAGTGGCCTGGGCTCTGTCTGCAGGAAGGAGGAAGTCTGGGGTACACAAGTCCTTCTAACAGCCAAGGGCAGAAGTTATGCAGGTCACTCTGTTCCCGTGCTGTGGGTGCTAAGCTGGGGTCAGGGCCACCGTCTTAGCCACTTCCCACTGCAAAATACCAACACACACAACTTAGGGAGGGGAGGTTACTTTGGTTCATGGCTTCAATCCATAGCAGCATGGCAAGGAAGTGGGGTGGGGGCCCCAAGGCCCCGCAGTTGGCATGATGAAGATCCCAGGACCTGGGTGCGCTGGCCAAAGGGGAGGATACCGGAAGAGATCCTTGCTGAAACCTGCTTGAGACACAGCAGTCTCTTAAGGCAAGGGCTCAAATGACAAGCGTAAAGGCTTGGAAACACTGGCCAGATGCTGCTTTCTGAGCCTCAAAAAAACAAAGACTAAGGGAAAAAACCATGAAAATAAGTGTCGGGGTGGCTGTGAAGACCCTGGAACCTTGTGCACTGTGGACAAGGTTATAAAACGGTGTGGTTGCTCTGGGAAAGAACATGAAGCTACTTCTTAAAATGTAAACCACCAGGTGACCGGCTGCAGCAGCTTGAGTGTGTGCCCCTCTAAGATGCGTGCTGAAGTCTCGCCTGTGTGGGTGATGTTCAGAGGACATTCCTGGGGGACATGGCACAGTCATGAGGGCTCCAACCTCAAGAGTGACTTTGGTGACCTTAGGAAAGAGGCAACCCCGTTGTCTACTGACAGGTAAATGGACAAACAAAATGTAGTGTCTACCTCCGGTGGAATCATCACAATTTACTGGGGCTGCCGGAACAGGTTACACGGGGCGCCTATGAACCACAGAAACGTGTTTCTTAGTCCTGGAGGCCGGGACAGCTAAGGCTAAGGTGCCAGCAGGGCCAGTGTCTGCAGATGGCTCATTTCCTGCTGTGTCCTGAAGGAGTGAAGGTCTCCTTTGGGCCTCTTTTTCAAAGGCAGTAATGCCACGCATCAGGGCTTCACCCTCATGACCTAATCACCTGTCTCTTAGCACTATCCCATTGGTTGTTAGGTTTCTCTCCTAGCGCTCAGGGAGGCTGAGGCAGGAGAATCGCAAGTTTGAGCCCACCCTGGGCAATTTAACAATTTAGCAAGACCCTGACTTAAAATTTAAAAAAAGATGAAGATGTCACTTAGTGTAACTGAGTTTGCAGTTACAGGGCCCTGAGTTTGATCCCCCAGTAACCTTCCAGTAGGAATCTCAAGGGACCACAAACATGCAGACATAGCAAGAATATCATTTAGCCTTGAGAGGAGGGAAACGCGGTCACATGCTGACACGAATGAACTTTGAGGACATTGAGCTCAGGGAAATAATCTTATTACAAAGAGAACTGCATTGGTCCCCTTTTGGCAGCCCGTAGGGCAGTCAGAGTCATAGGAACAGAAAGCAGAATGGGCTTTCCAGGCAGGAACAGTGTTGGACAGGGCACTGCTAATGTTTAAGGGGTGCAGCAGTCCAGTTTTATGAGGTGAAAATGTTTCAGAGATCCAGCTCCTGGCAAAGAAAATATATGTGACACTACGAATTGTACTCTAAAAATGATATCGATGGTAAATTTTATGTTACATTTTTGCCATAATTTTAAAATGTGTTACAAAATAAAGAAAACGCACATGTATCTTTTAAAAAAGTGTAGCTTCAAATGCTGTGTCCGCTAAGATTCTGACTCTCACATTCTGGGATCCGGAGGCCGTGGAGACAAGGAACAGGTCAGCGGGGAAGGAAGGGCGCCCGGGGGAGCGCAGGTCATCTTTAGGATGGTGGAAGCATCTGTCCACCACATACTGGGCACATCTCTTAGGTCTTTATCTGAATCCACCACGTGTGCAACACAGTGAGCCCCGTGGGAAGTGACTCTGTAATGTGGGTGCAGGTTTCAGGTTAGGAAGCAGATGACGGTGACAGTGGGGAACGAGAATGCACTCAGGACCGCTGAGCTGTACACTCCCAAGTACAGGTGTGGAGGCACAAGCTGTAGTCCCAGCAGTAGGAAGGCCGAGGCAGGAGGACTGCTGTGAGTTTGAGGCCAGCCTGAGCTACACAGTTGGGTTGAAGGCCAGTTTGAACTACACAGACCCTGTCTCCAAAAAAATAAATAGCAAAATTCATGTTATGTATATTTTACCACAATTTTTAAAAAGTCAGAACTCCAAAGTAAACTTCAAGACATGATCACATGACAATATCGGCTCAAGTGTTTGAAATGGGCACCTCCGGTGTAAGATATGAACGGGAAATCGTGGAATCATGGGAGGGAATTGTTCTGGGTCCCTGGGAACTCTCTGTACTTTCTGCTCAATTTTTGTGTAAACCTAAAATCATGCTCAAAAATATAGTTTATTAGTTTTTTTTAAATCCTGCTTTTGTGTTTTGCTAAGAGCAAGCCTGGGTCATGTCAGCGGCTGTCTTGGGACCAACAAGCCTCAGGCTGTGTGTCTTTCCGATGGGTCTGGGCAGGCTCTTGTGTGGGAGACTGGGGACAGTTATGAATCATCACAGGGTCACACAAGTGACAGCGCTCAGCCAGAGCCTGAGAGCAGCCATGCATCATCCTGGCAGGACCCTGGGCTCTCCAGGGACGCTGTGAGTCCCCCCTCCCCTGGGGGCCAGGCAGCCCTGGGGCCCAGCCTCCCCTGCTCATCCACCTTCTGTGAAACCAGAATCTTCGTTTCTTCCCCAAGCCTGCAGTGTCTGCCTAGATCTGCGGCATGGTTGGCCAGGAGGGGCTGATTCCTGCACCCCGGGAGGGAAGCTGAGGCCAAGGATAGGTGCCAGGACTTGCAGAATGCCGGGCGCTGCCCGCTGGCTGTGGCTTGGCTTTGAGACCCCTGATCCTGTATCCCGGGCCCTGAGAGGGAGAGTCCTTCTCTCCCACTCCGTATTTATTGTTTTTAAATAACTGACAACTGTTTACGTGATCGCATGCATTGTTTCAGATAACTCACAATTGCTTTAAATGATCGCCTTTGTTGTCTGAGATACTTTACTGCAGAGCGGATCGATGTCTGCGTAGGACCTTGAGATCTCAGAGCCAGACGAAGAGAGGCAAAGTGGGATGACCTGCACTCAGGCCGCTCAGGAAAAGTCACTGACACTGTGAAGCAGACGCTCAGATCGCTTTTGCTCTGAGTCTTTACCCATTTATTAAACAAACCCTTGTTAGCTGCCACTAGGTGCCAGGCACTCCTCTGCGAACTGCGTTTCTGACCTCAAGAAGCTGAAAATGAACACGCGCACACACATGCACACACGTACGCACACACCCACGCAAGCACGCACACAGGTATGCATGCACCCATGCATGCACGCACACGCACATGCTGCAAAGTGTGTTTTGGTTTCTGCGGGTAATGAACCTGAGGTCTTGGAAATGCCCCCACCCCACCCTAAGGTTAGGAACGCTTTGCTGTGTGGTTCGGCATCGTGCCCTATCCTGTGGCCCCGCTGCCGCTTCCTCATGTAGGCTGCTGCGGAACAATCCGTGCTGCCACGAAAATCTTTGCAGTTGCGTTTTTGGGGCACATGTATGATTAGTTCTTCCTCTTGTGGTAAAATTTATATAACATACAGTTTATTTTTCCTTCTCTTTTTTACAATAGTATCTGGGACTGGACTCAGGACGACAAGCTGAGCTTTTTTTATATATTTAATTTTTAATTTTTTTTTTTTTTGTCTTTTTCCTTTTTATCGGTACTGGGGATCAAACTCACGACTGCCTGCTTGCAGGGCAGGCGCTTATGCCACTGAGCTAAATCTCCAGCCCCTATATATTCAATTTTGAGACAGGATCGTGCTAAGGTTCCCAGTCTAGGCTCGAACTTGTGATCCTCCTGCCTCAGCCTCCCAGTGTGCTGGGGATTACAAATGTGTACCACCACACCTGGCTTATTTTAGCCCTGTTTAAAGGTAGAGTTCAGTTGCAGTAAGTGCATTCACACGGTTGTGTTACCATTACCACCATCCATCTCCTGAAACCTTTCATCTTATAAAGCTCAAACACCGCCACCCCATTCTCCACCTCCCCTGCACCCCCGCGACCAACTCTGCTTCGTGCTGTAAATTTGACTGCTCTTGTCCTTTAATTACTGAACTTCCACTAGTAGCACTCAGCACGATGTCCCCAAGGTACATCCACACTGCAGCACATGTTGAGATATTCCACTGTGTGTGCATCGAACTTGTCACTCTGTGGTTATTTCTTGTGTGTGTGTGTGTGTGTGTGTGTGTGTGTGTGTGTGTGTGTCCTAGGGACTGAATCCAGGGCTTTCACACTGAGCTACACCCGTAGCCCTTTTTATTTATGTATTTTATTTTATTTCAAGACAGGGTTTTGCTGAATGCCCTGGGTAGGATTTGAACTTGGAACCCTCCCGCCTTGGCCTCCCAAGGTGCTGGGGTTGTAGGCATGTTCCACTGCTCCTGGCTGGTTTTCCTGAAGTTAAACACCATGCTAGCGGTGTTGCCAGACGTTTCGCTGCTTGCTATCTAATCCCTACGTGCCCCTTTCTACGCCCGCACTCTGTGGAGTTTCCCTTCCCCTGCACCCTTGCCAGCACTGGGCCTTATGAGCTTTTTACAAACACTGACATAACTTCAGTTTTTAGTGTGCATTTTCCTAGCGAGCTCTTACACAACCACTGTACAGTTATTAAAAAAAATCAGAACATTTCACCTCGATACAATATTGCTACCTCCTCTCCATATTCAGACTTCATTAAGTGTTCCCGAAATGTCCCCCCACCCCGCGCCCCCCACCCGCAGGCAGCACACGCTGCACTTAGTGGCTAAGTCCCTTTGGTCACTTTTCATGTGAAACATTATAAATTATCATGTGTTTTCATGTGAAACATTATCTTTAATATCTCGGCCAACTTGAAAGGCCCCATATGGGATCTGGCTGCTATTTTCACGTTGCTTTCTGGTGAAGCTGAGGATTTCCCCTAGTGTGACTTGTTCGTTTGTGTCTCTCTCTTGGGCACTGCCTGTCCCTTGTCCCTCCTTCACTCCAGCGCTTTAGAACTCAGCCTTGACCTTCCACTGCAGCCTCTGGCGGGGGAGGGTGGTGAGCTGTTTGTGCTGGCCAGGCCAGGCCCTGTCCCCTCAGATCTCTTCATCAGTCCCTTGGCCAGCACTTTGAAACAGCGCAGTTGTCTCTGGAGCAAGGACACTCCGTCCGTCCTTCCCAGCCGTGGGGAGTACAAATGTGTGATTCCTGTTTGGGTTCTGTGTTTCCTGCAGGATCTGACACAGCCCTGGATCAGTGTCCAAGTGGCCACCTGCTGAGTGTCAGCGGTGGTCAGCCGCCCCCAACGTCGCTATCGATCAACTTCCAGCTTCTCCTGTTTTCTAAGCCTGGTCCCTGTTCCAGGAGAAGGGGTCCCTGCTCAAGGAAAGGCTCACAGGCTTCTGCAGGACCCAGCCTGGGGTTGCGACCCTCAGCTCAGGATGCAGCCTGGGCCGCCGGCTTCACACACAGGGGTCCTGAACAGCAAAAGAGTGCGATTCCTCTTCCGGAAAGAGGGCGAAAAGCAGAGTTTTGCAGACTCAAAGCCACCGCCAGGGGAGGAACTCTGCCCACGCCACCATGACCCAGCTACATTTATTGTTTAGGCTTGTTATTTTGGTTTTATTAAAATAGTTACCACTCCTTTTATAGTCATAAAAAAGGAAGTTTAAAAAATAGGTTTTAGCATTTAAGGTCTCCTCTGCATCACATCATTTTTAGGTTTTACATTTTTCTAATGAAGGAAAACAAATATATAATGAGGGTAGAAACAGGATCATGAATCCTGAGATAATAATGATCATTTCTGATCACGTTCACAGCTCCAGTCCTACCCCCCCGCCCAGATTATTAAGGAATGAATTTTAGACATCATTTACTTTCCTCTGTAAACACCTCAGCTTGTGTCAGCAAAAGGTAAGTTTCCTTTGTTTTTCTTTGTTTTCTTTTCCTTGGCTGTTTTGCAGGGCAGGGAACTGAACCAGGGCTTTCACCCATTTCATTACATTCCTGCCTCTTTTTGTTTTTTTACTGTTTTGAACCAAGGTCTCGCTAAATTGCTAAATTTTCCAGGCTAGGCTTGAACTTGTAGTCCTTCTGCTCAGCCTCCCAGCGTGCTGGGATTACCATGCCAGGAAGTTTCTTTTGTTGTTGGCATATTAATTTCACATCACACCTAAAGAAATAACAAACAAATTTTTTTTTGTTTAACAGAAATACCTAGTCCTTGTTCAATGTGCTCATTTTTCTGGTTTGTTCAAGTCAAGATCCAAGCCAGGCTTATGTCTTGCATCTGGTTGCCCTATGCTATGGTCTGACTGTGTTCCCCAAATTTCAGGAATTGGAAGACAGTTTTCTGTGTGATTGTGTTTAAAAATGGGGACTTTAGGAGCTGCCTATTGAGGACAGTATGCTTATAGATGGGATTTATGACCTTATACCACGGCTGGAGAGGACCAATATTTGTCCCTTTTGCCCTTCTGCCTTCTATGATATGAGGTGCCATCCTGGAAGCCAGGTAATGGGTGTCATCACCAGATCCAAAGCCTAGTGGTGCCTTGACTTTGGACTTTCCAGTCTCCAGAATGCAAGAAAATAAATTTCTATTGTTTACAAATTTCCAGTCTCAAGTATTTTGTTATAGTAGTATAAACAGACCAAGATAACAAATTTCTTAATCTCTTAAACCATATGCTATCTGGCCTTCATTTTTTACCCTTGAAATGTATTTGTTAAAGAAACTGGGGTCATTTGTCCTGTACGATATTTTGCACCTTGTTGATTCTGTTTTTATAACATAATTTAGTATTCCTCTGTTTTCGTAGTTCCTATAAATTAGTACTTAAACCAAGAGTATTTGATGATCCACAGAAAGGCTATGGTGAAGTGCCTCTCGCAGTAAATGTGTATTTGCCTTAAAAAGGACTCCGGAAGGAACTCAGAGTGTTCAAAGAGATCAGAACGATGGAGGATGAGAGTGCACAGACCCAGTGCTGTTACTGACTCATGGGGTGAGCAGCTTGGGGTGGGGAAGGGGTGGGTGACAGTCTTTTTTTTTTTTTCCTCTTTTCATCGAACCAGGAATCGAACTCAGGACAGCCTGCTTGCAAGGCAGATGCTTATGCCGCTGAGCTAAATCCCCAGCCCCAGGTGGCAGTCTGAAGTCCCAGGCTGCCCCATGAGGCTGCCCTCCTGCAGTTAGGCCCTGAGACCTACGCTAGGGGGTGGGGAATCTGCACAGCACATGGGCTCAGCTCAGCCATCCCCATATTGGAATCAAAGGCAACTGGCCCTCCTGCTCTGAGCAGGCCCACAGCTCTCTCTGCGTGAGACCCTGGAACAGGACGCCCAGGGGTGGGGGCTGGGCTGCTGGCCTGCTTTACAGATTCCTGTACCTGGTGGTCACTTACTGGAAAATGTATCCCCAAGTACCAAGCGAATGTCAGCTCCTGTCTTTAGTCACGTGGGAGATGGTGGTTGCAGATCTCCAGGGCACATGCCACAACTCTTAGAAATCACATTAAAGTGTTCATTTTTCTTCTTCCTGTCTTTTATTCCCTTTAATCTCCCAACTCCTTTCTCTGTTTTCTTGTTTTTTCCTTTCCTCTTTAATAATCAATTTAGTCACTTCTCAGTGCGCTAGGGGGAGCTGCTATTTAACAAAACCCCGCAGGCTCCTGCAAAGCCACCCTCTGATTTGCACCCCTAGGGCGGGACGGGGTTACCACTGAGCTGCACACAGCAGAGACGACCTCTAGCCAGCTGGTCTGGACCCTCCTAACACAAAGAACGGGTTTGGGGCACCTGGTTAGAGTCCTCTCTGCAAGGCCAGCTGTGGGTGAGCTGCTTCCTCTCCCAGCCTGGTGTCCTCGGGCCGTGCCGAGGCCCCGACTCTCAATCCTGTCCCTGCCACTCCTCTGCTGTGTGAACCGTGACAGCTCCCCACCTGTTCACGCTTTCCTCAGCCGTGCTCAAGGAAGAGGGTTTGCCCTGAGCTCTCAGCACAGAGCCCGGGGTTCAGTAAACAAGCAGTAGTGTTGTCATTTACCAGATGAGGCTGGGCCCCCACATCTGAGCTTCCTTCCCAGCCAAGAGCCTGGGACACACTTCACACGTGTTGGTGGCCTGCGAGGCGTTCTCTGTGTGGGCATCGCTTTCTGCTGTGTTGATGCAGTGTTTCCCCTGTACAGGAGCCTCCCCTGACCTCCAGGTGACACAGACCCGACTGATCCCTGCTGGGGACTCTAATGTGCTGCTGGACAGAGGGCTTCCTCAGCCTGCTTCACCCCTGGCAACCCCTGGGACAGCCTTGGGTGGTCCTCCTGGGGTCTCTGGCCCTACAGCACCAGAGGGGAAGAAGGGAGGAGACTGATGTGACCCTATGGTGGTGACCATGTCCAAGTCTCAACCCCTGAGGCAAACTGGCTGCTCCCCAGCCGGGCTTGTGGGCCTGGACAAGGGGTCTCCGTGAGCGCCTGTGCAGGCTGGGAGACTGTAGGAGAGGAGAACAGCGCAGTAACTTAAAAGTAAGCAAGAGAACCGGGCTGTGTAGGTACGGCCTGTGCTTCACTCTGGATCACAGCAGGTGGATGTGGATTCTGGGTGTCTTTACTAGGGCAGGCGGGAATGGGGCTCAGGTGGCCTCCAAAGAAACATTTTATGCCCTCTGGCCTGTGATGTGGCTGGACATTCAGCCCTTTGTCATCCCCACTGGCCCTGGCCATGGCACCAAGGAAGGAGCCCAATCTCCTGCTCCTGGAGTCTCCCCTGGAGCCCTGAGCAGCTTCAGGGTAGGATCTGGGATCCCCCAGACCTGCTGGCCTTTTCTGGAGCTGGTATGGGAGACCCTCACCCTGCTCAGGAGGGCTGAGGTAGCCGAGCAGGTAGGGAGGGTGTTTGCCTCTGCACACTGGGAACATTAACTTTAGAAAAAGTCAAAGAGCTGGAGAATATGAAGGAAGGATGTAGAGGCCTGGGAGAGGGAAGGAGAAGGGAAGAATACAGATATGAGGGGAAAGCAACACTGGGAAAAATAAAGACAGAATTTTCTGTCTTAGAGGAAAGAGATAAGTCCTTAAGTTTAAGGAGCACAAGAGACTTAAGCAGAATAAAATGATTCCACAATTAGACACACTGTAGAAATTTCACAACCCTAAAGTAGAGGAGACCTTAAAAGCTCAGAGATAAAAGACAATTATCTACAGAGGAACAATAGACCCTCAGTCACAGCGGTACACAATGGAATACTTCATACTATTCTAAATATAATTCTAATGATATCTTGAAGTACTAGATGTATCTGTCATTCAGAATAATGAGGGAAACATAAAACCTGAGAGATTTATTATTGACCCGTGTTAAGGGCTTAAGAACGAACTACAGGAAAAAGAAAATCAGGTCAGGAGGAAGGAATGAACTATTCTCAGTAATCTTGATCATGTAAGTTGGTAAGCATGAAAAAAATTAAGGCAACATTCAGTATTCACTAGAGGAAACAACAATCGTAAGAATGATTGATTTGAGGAAATGTAACAATAGATATAATGATAACATGTATGATGGGGGGCTAGAATTTGAGGTAAGAATACCTAAGATCTTTTCATTATTGAGGGTGAAAGAGGAATCCTGATGAACTTATGCTTTGTTAAATCAAGTGGGCTGGGCTGGGCTGGGGATTTAGCTCAGCGGCACAAGCACCTGCCTGGCAAGTAGGCTGCAGTTTTAAGGGTAGCTACCAAAGGAGAAATAATGTCTTGCTACCTACCAGTAGAGACACAATAGAGGGGGAAAACAGACGACAGGCCAAGACTTCAAGAAGGAAAAAGATGAATGGCCAAGTAGATAGAAAACTTAAAGGGTTAGGCATGAATCCAAATCATTGCCAATCACAATAAAGGTAAATGAACTAAATTTGTCATTTAAAAGGAAAGGCTGCAGAAAAACCCATTGTTTGGTGATAATAGGAACACTTTCATCATCTTCCAACAGTCAGATACGATTATCCTTAGTATATAAATGGGGAAATTGAGGCTCAGATAAATTATGCAACACTTCAGATTCAGTTTGTGTTGGGGCTCAGATTCTAGCCCAGGCCTCTTCAATCTGAATTTAGTCCTCTTCAAAGTCCTCCATCTGTGTCTTCTTTTTTGTCTCTGTTTAAGTGTCTTCAAACAGTCCCTTATAGTTAAAGTCATCTATTATCACCTGCTTTAGGGACAGATGCCCATTCTGGCCACCGGTCTGTGTAATCTTATTTATATTTCTATATTAGGGAAGAATTATTTCTCTTCTTGGTATATATATATATATATATATAGAGAGAGAGAGAGAGAGAGAGACAGAGAGAGAGAGAGAGAGAGAGAGAGAGAGAGAGAGAGAGTCTTTTCACACAGGTTCTCCCCATGCAAATCAGGCTGGTCCTGTGGCTCAAGCTGGTCTCGAACCTGCAATGATCCTCCTGCCTCAGCCTCCCGAGTGCTGGGATTACAGGCGTGAGCCACCAAGCCCAGCTAATATGTATTGATTTAAATGCCCAAGTCTGTAGCATTTGTTACAGCAGCCGGTAGGAAACTAAGGCAGACTTGAAGACCCCGAGCACTAGGAGGGTGAAAACTACGGGAAACAAAAGTTCATTCTCCAGTGACAGTGGAGCTGCTTTAGATTTTTCTACCTCTGGACATACTTTGCTGGAGATTTCATATACTTAAAAGGAAGACACTCCTTTTCAGTGTTCATAAACTTAGTACCTGATACAATGATAAAGACCACCTCATTTTAATCTTGATCTTAAGGACAGTCCTCTAGTGTTCCACTGTAAAAAGTAATTGGATCATATGTAATCTGAGAAACTTTGTCTTACGTTAAAACAAGCATTTTATATTTTGAATTTTTAGAGTTTTAAAAATAAAGACCTGAATCTTATTTTTTGGAGTATCTCTTGATTTAATCTTATGTTTTTCTTGTATGAATTTATATAATAGTTGATGGACTGTATGTTTACATTTCCATTCCTTGGTTACATCCTACCTGGCTATATCACATTATTCTCTTAACATACAATTGCATTCTAATTACTAAGAAATAGACTTCGATTTGCTCAAAAATCAAGGTTCTGTTCCCAAGGAAAAGAGCTGAATGAACAAAGCTTTACCTATGGTTAACATCAGTCTGTAATTTTTGCTGTGTGTATTTCAGATACAATCTAGAGTTATGTTGACTTTATGAAATAAATTGGGTAGTTTTTATAGTTTTCTGTGTTCCAAAATGGTGTGCATGTTTGTTGGGATTCTTTGTTCCTTGGCCATTTGAAAGAATTCATGGATTAAAAACATCTTGATGTGGAAACCCATTTGCAGGGAAAGGCTGTCTCTACTCCTCCTGGCTGCACGGGATGGGCGCGTGGCCAGGGACACTTCCTGACTGAGAGACAAGATCCTCCCAGCCTAGGCCGCTCTTGTCACCCTGTGTGGTCCAGACTCGGTGTGCGCCTGATCTGCTTAAGCATGTATCTCCCAAGGCACTTGGCCACTCCGATACCTGTCACCTGCTGCAAAAGGGTTAGGGTGCTCCCATCTAGGGGTACAGAGGGGCGTGTGTCAGCACCTTGTGCCCACTACTGAGAGCAGCCTGCTTGCTATGGGACGCCACTATCCAAGACACAGGCTGACCTGTCGTGTCTCTACTCCAAGGGGGTCATCCCCATCCAGGGCAGAATATCTGTGTGTCCCTGGTGACTCCAACACGGCAATACAGCAGTGTCCAGACCTCTGCTGATAATGGGCAGCAGGTGCCACTTCCTCCCGTTTTCTGCAGCACACTGGCTTTGCCAGGTTCATTAGGGGCCATCAGCCCTCTCAGGCTGTGTACTGTTCTAGTATAAAGCATTGGGCTGAGAGTCCTGAATTTGGGGATAGGCTTTGTCACTTCTGGCTGCTGTGTCTGCTCATTCATTCATTCATTCCTCCCTTCTACGGGTGCTGTTGACCCTAACAAATGCCAAGTGCTGGGCTGAGCTCTGAAAATGTAATGGACAATTAAATAAATAAGGTCCTTGCCCTGAGAGCACTCTCCTTGTACAGAAGGAGAGACCAAACATGGGCAAAGCGACCAGTACATTAAACACAGAATTATCTGAAAGGAAATGAGGGGGAGGTGAGAATAAAGAAGACTTGGGGTGGGTGTGGTGCTTCTGTGTATGCAGTGTGCCCTGCCCAGATGCCCTCAGGCCCATTAACCCCTGGCTATGCGTGTCCACCCTGCCTGATGCCTGTGGCTTCTTGGACCTCATCTCCATTTTCCACAGAGAATTCTCTTGGGTCACAGGCACTGGAAGTCCTGAGGGCTTGTGCTGAGCTCCCCAGCAAGGCTCGGATCTACCTTCTGGCTGGTGCAGGAGGAAGGAATCCCAGCTAGTGGCTGCCCTGTGGTTGCACCTGGCTGGAGTGCGGCCCCCGGGGTTCATGTGCCAGGAGAGTGGTCCCTGGGTTGTTCATGTTCATGTAGTGACACTAAAGGTGGGGGCTGCGGGAAGATAGGTCACTAGGGGTGTCACCCCCAGAAGAGGATAGTGTAGTTCTTTGGGGACTCTGAGTATTTCCCACAGTAGTGGCTGTTACAAGAAAGCAAACTGGCCCTACATCCCTCTGGCCTCTTTCTTGCTGTGTGATCTCTCCTGCCTTTGCTCTGCTGCTGAGATGTCATCTGCCATGAGGCTGATACAGGGATGATATCAGAACCTCCAAATATGATATAAGGGAAATATTAGAACTCCCAACCCGCTAGATGTCCAATACACTGACTCTGTACTCCCCAAAATGGAAGAATTAATTCTAAGAAACAACAGAGGTTAAGAATAGGAAATACTTATTGAGGGAAAGATAGATTCTGTCTAAGAGAAACAGAAGGGGGCCCGGAAAGTGCGTTGCCCACAAATCCTCTTCTCAAAGGAAACTTTGTAGAGCAAAATCAGAAGTGGACATGAAATCATGAGGTGGGCATAAGATGGGTCAAAACTATGATCAACCAATAAGATTATAAGTATAACTGCTTAAGTAATATTGATCCAATGGGGAAGCAAGCCATGTAGCAATTGTACATGGAAAGAACCATGGGACAAGGTCTCGACCCCCACATGGATGACTGATTTATTTAGAATATCAACCATTATCATTTATCCCTGGAGAAGGAGGTGCAGTGATTTCATCTTTATCTTGAGGTCTGGGCTTTAATGAATGTGCCTCCACCTACAGTTATGTGTTCTCGTCTTCTATATGGACTCCTCCAAGCCTGTCTGACTGCCTATATTGTTTCTACCTAACTTAGCTGTCTATAGTAAGACCCTACCAGAGGTCAAACCTGGAAGGCTCCAAAACTGTGACTCCTATAAGCTTCTTTTCTTTGTACATTTCCCCCACCTCCAGTATTTTGTTATAGCAATAGAAAACAAACTAATTTACCCACCCTGGGGATCTGAGACAATCTGAGATATAATTTAATTTTGAAGTTCTCCATGGGATCAGGTTGAGTCTGGAACTTCAGCTGAGATGCACACCTGATTAACTATTCTCCATACCTAATCTGCTTCCCTGACTCCCTTCCCAACTTTGTACCCCTTGAATCACCCATCCACAAATTCCTGACTCAGGGTTGGTTTAGTGGAACCTGACCTAAGATGACCTCTGAGAAGAGATGCATCTGAAACTGAATCCTGAAGTGTGAGAAGTAGCTCATCATAGGTTCTGGATGAGAGCTGCATTACTATGAGAAATCGAGACATGGGCAGAGGGAATGGCATGTGCAAAGACCCTGAGGTAGGAAGAGACTTGCTAAATACAAGGCTTGAAGCTGCATTTAATGTGAGAAACAGTGAGAGGGCCAGTTGTATGGGTGAGAAGACAGGTCAAGGCTGAAGAGTGAAGGACCTTGAATGTCTCAACAGTGTGCTTGGGTTCTGTGCTGCAGGTGGTAGGGAGCCACGGAAGGATCCTGAGCAAGGGGAGCAGGACACAGTGTGGGCAATGGTGGTGCCCTGTGCTCTGAATCTGGGAGCCAAGCATCAAGATAAATCCGATGGGCTGGACTCTGGAGAACATGGCGGACAGACAACAGCAACTACTGAACGCTCTCTAAAGGCTCGGCTCAGAGGCCAGGAATGATGCGGACTAAGGAGATACGAACCAGTAGAGATATGCTCTGGTGACTCAGGAACAAACTGGGCTGAGAGAATCCAACTTGGAATACAGTCCTGGCGCTAAAATAGGAACAGAAAAATCTCGGTGTGGAGGCTCGACTCCGCGCCATTGGAAACCGCGGTTTGGATTTCCCGCCGCATGGCGGCCGGCTACCTCCACAGCGGCTCAGCAAGGAGAGACGCGACCGCCGAGCTCGGGAACGGAGTCGGAAACGTGACGGACAGGAAGGAAGGCTGACTGGAGGCGAGGTGAGCGAGGAACTGACTCCCTACCGCAGTCTGACTCCAGCGGAGGATTTTCTGGGCGCGGGCAGTCCTGTAAGAGCAGGGCGCGGCGGCAACTGCAGCCGCATGTTTCCCTCTCGGACGGGATTGGTGAAAGGTGCCTGGCCGGAGGGACACTGCTCGCGGACTCCCTAGGCTGGCCTAGCCCAGATCCCAGAGCCTGACGGTGGCCCGGAGGAGCGACCGACTTCCGCGTAGGCTGCCTCCTCCGCAACTCCCTGGGGCGCAGCAGTGAGCTGGAACAACTAGCCAGCGCAATTCGATCAAGCTGTAGCTGACAGGCAGGGAAGCCGGGCCTCCTGTGTAAGATTACATTTCATAAGGAACAGAAAATATGGGGAAGGGAAGCAACAAAAAAGGCTCCTCGACCCCCAATCCTGAGAATCAGGCAATAGTGGACACTGTACCAATATACATTAAGCGCCATTTAGAAAGCCTCATAGACCAATTCAGGAATGAAGTTATCAATGACCTGAAGCTAGAAGTATGCAGAATAGTTAGAGAAATGCTAAGCACCACCCAGGAAAAAGCAGATGGTGGAGTGGAAGAACAGAAAAAGAGGGGAGAATTGCTTGATGGAGAAAACAGAGAAAGCATGGAGTATGTGAAGCAGGTGCAAAGGGACTATCAAGAAATCAAGAAGTCTACCCAAGACTGGCATAACAGCTTGAAAGAAACTAAGGACAGACTATCTGAATTGGAGGGCAGACTTGAAACATGGGAGAATGAAATGAAAAACTTCTTAAAAATAACAAAGAAACACACAGCAATAATACAAAGACAAGAAGATGATAAGAGGAGCCATAACTTAAGGATTAAGAACATAAAAGAAGAAGTAGGGACACAAACAAGTGAACTACAAAAGCTACTCACAGAAATAATCCAGGAGAATTTTCCTAATTTAGCAAAAGGTAAAGATACTCAAATGTATGAGGCATACAGGACCCCAGCTACCTACAACCCTAACAGAGAAACACCCAGACATATAATAATAAAAATTCCAGAAATTCAATACAAGAACAGAATATTAAAAGCTGTAAGAGACAAGAAACAGATCACTTACAAGGGAAGACCCATCAAAATTACAGCAGATTTCTCTTCACAAACCATCAAATCACGAAGAGCATGGGGAGAAATAATTCAAGCTTTGAAAGATAATAATCTCCAGCCAAGATTGAGATATCCTGCACAACTGTCCCTGGAAATTGATGGAAAAACGAGGTGCTTCCAAGATAAAGAGGAACTGGGGGAATTTGCAACCACCAATTCAACCCTACAGAAAGTATTGCAGGATATTCTAAAAAAAGAAAAATACAAAGAACCCAGAAATAGGGGCGGGGAGGCCACAACGAATAGAGCAGAGAACAAAACGAAGAAGACAAACTGACAGCTACTGACAGAAAAAGAGCTCAACAGAAATGAGACAGAGAAGATTGGATGATAGGAACAGCTTTTTTTGGAGAAAATGACATCTTAATAGGTAATGCTGATTTAGTACCATCTTGTTTTGAAGTCTCATCTAGCTTTTGTTCTTCTGTCTCCAATGGTCTAAACAGGTTGTAGCTTATTGGATTTTGTTATGTACGATAGTATAAGAAAAAACCTTTTAAAGACAAGGAGATTATACAGAGACCATTGTTCATTTTCTGTTAGTCGATTCTAAATACTCTATAATGCTGTCATCCTCTTAAATGGATTTACATTGTTTTGATATACTTAATGCTACAGTATATGAAGTTGTACTCAAGGACTTCAGGGAGGGAGTCAATATGGTAACTATTTTTGGGTCAGGATTAGCTGGTGGTGAAACACTATTCTGCTTAAATGGTTATGTTTTGATCTGCCCTGTTTCGCTGTTATGCCCTCTTTTTTTCTTAATCTCCACTCCATTATTTACTTTTTTATTTTTATCCATTTAATTACAGGGAAAAATATAGCAGGATATAATATAGTAACCCACTTTGACTTTCTATTATCTCGATTTGAAGCCCTGTATTACTCTCACCATCTTGTTTTTGACTGAGGTTCCTATATTCTGTTTTGCTGGATAGTATCAGGTTCGAAAGTTTAGGCATCAGCTGAGAAGATAATGAGATTCATTATAACACCCATTCTCGTTGACTTTTATCTACTTTTGAAGACCTACAATATCTCCAATGTTTTGGTTTTGTCGGTTTTATTCTTTACGGTTTTGTTCAATTGTATTACAACTAATGATATAGGCAATTCTATTAGAAATAGCGGGAGGCATTATGGTAACCATTGTTGATCACCTTGTATTATGTTTTTTATATTACCTATTATGTCCACCCTTTTGACTTGACCGATTCTGTTCTGTTATGTCACATTTGGTTTTACTCTCTTCCAAAAAAGCAACAAGAACTGTGGGAGCAATGAAACCCAAAATGTGTAATAGTCACTGTACAAAAGAGAGGAAAAGAAAGTGCTCTAAACTATATAACTGCATGTATATTTAAAAGTATAAGATAGAAAATGATATCACAGAGTTTTATTGGATCATTGAACAGAACTGTTTGCAGTATCATTGTTGGAATGTCCACTCTACAAGCTTTAATTTTGTGACTTGAACAATTATTTCTAAGATGGCAATATGTAATCCATTAACTAGTGATTTCCTACTGCGCATTTTTTTATTCTGTAAACCTGTATAACTTGTACCCCTTCACTGTTTTTTTTTCTTTCTTTTCTTTTCTCCTTAAATAAAAATTAAAAAAAAAAAAAAAAAGATAAATCCGATGGGAAGACAGTCCTGGAGCCCCTTGGTCTCTTTAGCTCTCCCCTCAAGGCTCCCAGGCCATCACTGGGGTTTGCAGGAAGGAAGAGATTTAGCTGGATCAGCTCTTTAGAATGATCGCTCGGGTAGTCATGCAGCAGAGAGCAGAGGACATCAAGATTGGAGATGGAGAGATCATAGGGGCAGGGCGGGGGCGGTAAGGATCCTCACGCAGAGCAATGCGGGCTTGAGCTTGGCAGCCCTGCAGCAGAGGGGGAAGCCAGTTGCTGAGGGAGGTTGGGTGGGGGATGGAAAGCACCCGGGAGGCTGGAGAGCATAGTGGAGAGAATTTAGTTGTAAAAGTATTATATGAAAATATAACAACTTTAAAATGAGGCAAGTGATAGGAAGCAAAGCCCTAGGAGTAAAATTTGAACTCCGGCAAGGAAGTTGGCCTTTCCTAGCAGGGTTTCAGCCTCGGTGGGGTGAGCTGTCTCCACACCTGCTGTCAGGAACAATCAAGCAGGAGCAGAAGGCTTGTTGTGTCCCTTCCCTTCAGCTCTGGCAGAGCCAGAGAGCCATTCTGTAATTTTTATCATCCCACAAACCAAGCTGCCGAGAGCCTGAAAGTCCTGGGTTTGGAAGGAGCGTGCTTTCCAGGTAAGCTGAGAGCCCAGCTGCCAATTGCAGTCAAAAGCGTTAAGTGGTTTCTGAATGGCTGCAGCGTGATTAAATTTGCCACTTAACCAAATTGCTTTCAATTGCTATGATTGGAGGGATGCAATTGCAAGGCGCTAGAGGGGCTGAATGGGAAGAGGGATGCTGCCTTGTGTGACCAGGGATTGAACTCCCTCCCCTGTGCAGCCTCCTGCCAGCTGGCACCCAGCCCCATCTGCCGTCTCCAAGATGGAGGGCACTTGTGTCAGGGAGACCACAAAACTGTGAGGGTGGCCACCATGCTTGTTCTCACTGTGGCCCTGGCACGTCCCCCCACCTTAGTGCTCTAGGTGTCCTGCTGTTCTAGGCACCAGTGATGTAGCCAGGAACAAAAGCTCAAGGCCCCTGCCCTTGCAGAGTTAACAGCCTACTGGAGGAGAAAGAAACACGAGCAGATGAACACAGAAGTGTGACAGCTGGTCATCGCATTATGGAGAACACGAAACAGGCCAGGACAGGGCTGCGGTTTTCCATAAGGTGACCAGGAAGCCCCCAGCAAGCAGGTGACATATGCAAAGGAGGTGGAGGAATGAGCCGGACAGGTTGCTGCTTCCCAGGCAGGACAGCTCAGGGCAGGCCCTGCGCGGAGGAGCAGCGGGTGTCGGGTGTCGGGGGCAGCAAGGGGAGGGTGGGGAGTGGGTCAGAAAGGTAACAGGAAATGAGGTGCAGATCGCACAGGGCCAGGGCCATTGTGGATTCCACGGGCCCTCTGCTGTCTCTAACCCTGCTCATCTCATCTGCTGTCTCTGCCCTGCCTTTCCTCCCTCTCGGTAAACTGGTTAATCATCTCCACTTCCTGGGGTCCTACATAGCATCTGGCTCAGCACCCACTGTGGCAAGACACCCCCCTTCCAGACCCAGGCCACCTCCAGGCCCTGGAGAAGGGATTCTGAGAAGGAGTCCCAGTGCCGTCCTTCTCTGGATCTCCTGCTCAACCCCTGGCCATGCCCTGTGCCTGCTATGGTCTGAATATCTGTGTCCCCCAAAGTCTATGTTGAAACCTAATCACTGGTAAGGTGGCATTAGGAGGTAGGTACTTTTGGGTGTGATTATGTTGAATGGGATTAGTGACTTTATAAAACAGGCCCCACAGAGCAAGCTTGCCCCTTCTCTGAAGCACCTATGCTCCAGAAAGTGGGCCCCCACCAGACACCAAATCGCCATCACCTTGATCTTGGACTTCCTGATCTCCAGAACAGTAAGACAAGTGGGTGTTGCTTATAAGCCACCCAGTTTAGGGCATTTTGTTACAGCAGCCCAAAGGGGCTAAGATGCTGTCCAGTCTCCACCTCTACTGGCTCTTTGAGGGTCTGTTCCCCTGGGTCCCAGGGCTGGAATTCTCCTCTGATAAAAAGAAATAGCATTGCTTATTTTCACAGATTAAAAACGTAACACATGCTTCATTTATGTTTTAAATTAGGTAAAAGAGAAAATTAAAATGACTCCCCTAGTGAAACTCATATTTAGCTGTGCATCCTTCCAGAGTGTTTTCATGAACACACACACACACACACACACACACACACACACACACACACACACGCTTCTTTTGGTTATAAAAATGGCAACACATGCTACAAACTGTTCTGTAACCTGCTTGTTATTTTGTTGCTTACTCTGTGAGAATGTTTCCCTATCAGTACATCTGGTCTCCATCAGCATTTTTATTTCCTGCAAAATATTCGTGTCTAAGAATATTGAATATCACACACTCCCATAGACATCTCAGTTCACCCCCTCCCCACAACTTTTCCTCTCATAACCAGTGCTCTGTGTACAAACTTGTTCACAAATCTTTGAGCAATAACATTGGACTATTTAACCTTGGGGGCGCATATCACCCTCTTGCTCATATCATAAAGGAAATTAATTTTTATTTTCAAAGTCAATGATGATTAAAGGAACAATGGTTGCCAGGCAACCTACAAGCTGTGCTGTGGGTGGAGGCCAGAACAAACAGGAGCCTCTGCCCTGCCTCAGGAAGCCAGCGCCTCCACCTCCGCTGGGGCCCTGGCTGCTAGGTCCTGAGCACACCCTACACTACCTGCCCGAGGGATGGAGACGCGGGCTTCCCCTCCTCCATCTCTGCCTCCTGCTCAGCCACTCTTAGAAGGGCAAGTCAAGACCTTGCTGTGGAAGTTACCCCTTCTCAGGGGACTTCAGGGGCTCAGTTGCTGAGAACCTCCTGAGTGAAGCTGCTTGGGCTCTACAGAGTCCATGTCCGGGTCAGAGCCCAGGCTCCCACCCACCTTCCAGATGTCACTGGGGGTGACATCTTGAGGCACCTGCAGTGCCCATTAGCGGTTTTCAGTGTATTTTTGGTTTCTTTCTTGCATCAGGTTCTGTGAGACGTAGGACCCACTTCCATCTGTAGCAGGCTAACAACATATGGGGTGGGGAATGATCAGAAACTCTAAAATGGACAAATGGAGTCCCTACCTCCTCAGCTTGGGACTCGGCAGAGGAGCCACGTCTGGACTGTCACCATGGGGAGCAGAAGTCAATCTACAATTTCTCTCCCAGTGTGTCTCTTCCTTCCTTGGGACTCCTGGCTCCCATCAGGAAAAGCCCCCAGGGCCTGCATGCGGCTTGGTGGGCTGGGGGACGGAGCAGTGGCAGCTGAGACTTTTGGGGTGAGCAGATGCTCAGGGTGGGGACAGGACCTGAGAGCCAGGAGGAGACTGCTGCTGCAGCCCCAGGGGAAGGGAGAGGGTGACAGGGCAGGTTCCAGCTCTGTCTCAGTCACTTAGTCTCTTCCTGTCCTTCCTCTCCAGGACATAATGCTGGCAATCATGGTCACAAGAAAGTCCCCCTGGGTGTCAGGTGTGTATTAGGACCTTAACACATTCTCTCAATGCTGTGGGGAGACAGTTAGATGGGAGGCCATTGTTTTGGGTGCTAGGTCTCAGTAGATGAGACCAAACCAAAAGAGTCATTCATGCTAAACGCCAGGCCATCAGAAATGCAAACTTCAGGAAAAGCAGCAATCCCAAAAGAGAACTGTTTTTCCTGAAAACAGGAGGTTCCAGTCCACTTGAGTCATGTGATAAGGAAATCTTCTCTGGTTTAATCCTACTGCTGTTAACCAGTCAACTTTTCCTACTGGTCTGTTTCCCTGTGTGCATCTTACACTGTCCTGCTGTAACCCACTGGAAGCTCTCATTCTGTTTTTTGTAGAATTGATGTAGGAATGATACCAAGATCTCCAAATATGATATAACGGGGATATTATAATTCCCAACATGCTGGATTTCAATATGCTGATTTCTGTTCCCCAAAATTGAAGAATGCATTTTAGAAACAACAGAGGTTAAGAGTAGAAAATGCTGAGAGGAAGAGATACAGTTCCCGAGAGGTAGCAGGGGCCTGGGTGGGTGCTGAGGACCCTGCTTCTCAGGGGGAGTTTTAGAGAGCACAGCTCTATAGGCGTAAGTGGGTTACAGCTCTAATCAGTCAATAAGATCTAGCCACTGAGGTAATATTGATCCAATGGAGATGCCACATAGCAAGTGCACAGGAAAGAACAAAGAACTTTGCAGAAATTGATGAATCTGAGGGTCTTGGTCACCTACCAGGGTGACCAATGTCTATCTAGATGTTATTAGGCCAGGTGTTACGGCTTATCTTGTCCTATGGGAAGTACACAGGCCTGGTTATTTCATCTTTGTCTTGAGGTCTGGCCATCAAACAGATGCATCTGGCCAAGGCTGTAATGTGGTCTTACGTCTTCCTGATTCTCTCCAGGGCCCAGGCTTATCAGACAGCCTGTAATATTCCTACCTGGCTTAGCTGACCATAGTAGAATGGTGCTGCCCCAGGTCCTGAATTGGGAATAAGTCGGTTAGAAGGCCTGGCGCTACAGTCCAGGGGTCAAGCACCTGCCTTCCATGTGCAAGGCCCTAGGTTCAGTCCCAGTATAGCACGGGGCGGGGGGGGGGGGGGAGCCAGGTAGACGTCTAGCTAGTTTTGCTGTCTTTTGACAGCATTATTGTAGACCTCATTTAGAGGTGAAAATTAGAATATTCTTATCTGTGGAAAAATAGCAAGTAATGGGGCCAATATTTTAACTCACTTGCTTTAAATGATATGATCGAACTCACAACTTCACGCTTACCAGGTAAGTGCTTGAACCACCGAGCTAAATCCCTGGCCCTAAATGATATGTTTTTAAAGGACCTTGTTCCTATAACTTTGCTGACCAGTGCTGAGTGCTGACCTGGGTGACCAGTAGGAGATTGCAGGAGTGGTGATAGACAACTTCCGAGGCCCAGTCACAGAAGGTATCAGTTTCCAGTGGGTGCTATGCCAGGTCATCTCTGGGGGATGCCAGCTGTCGTGTCCTCAGGACCTCAGGCAGCAGCCCTAAGGCGACACTCATGACATAAACATCCGGGTCACTAGTCAGCACCAACTTTCCTGCAAGAAGCCACATGGGAAGGGTACCCTAACCCCAGTCCAGCCTTCAGGTGACCACAGTTCTCATCCACATCCGGAGTAAAGCCTTGGGGCACCCGCAGCCATGCAGCTCCCACACTTTGGGCCCTCAGACATGGAGGGATAACAGTTGTTTTAACTGCTGTGTTTGGAGAGAGTAATCTAGAGCCCACACCATGGGGTCTGCCTCGTGACACTGGTGCATCCCCTTTGCTCTAAGGGTCAGGGGGACTCTGGAAAGATCTCTAGAACAAACAAGTCTCTCCTTAGAACTCGAGAGCGACACCCACCAGACACTGGTCCTTCCAGTTACAAAGGACAGAGACCTGACCCGAGGGGCAAAGAGGTAATCTATGGAAATGTCACAGCGAAACCCGTCGTTTCTATAATATGTGGGTGCTGATTGTAATAATAACAGAACCAACAAACAGAGAAGAAAGAAGAGTCATCCCACAGTTAGGTCACAGGCAGGAGGGTGGAAGCTGGGATGGCGCAGTCCGAACCCGAAGGCCAAGGCACAGTGAGGATGGGCATGTGGCGGTCAGTCAGACTGGAGCCCCAGCACCCTCACGCCTGGGTGGGAACCAGGGTGCCAGAAATGCACGTGTCTCCGGGGCCCAGAGCAGAGGCGCCCACTCCCCTGTGGGCTCGGCCTCCGCTTGCATCTTAAATCCCAGAGCCCTGGTGCCGGCACCTTCTGCCCGCTGGTCTCAACCTTCCGCCCCAGCATTCCATCCAACAGTCTGTGGGAACAGAGGCCAGAAGGCCGCGGCCTCCCGACAGCCCCTTTCTGCCCTAACTTCCCAGGGCCACTGGAGGCTCCTCCAGCTGCCTGCTCGGCCCCAACCTGTGGGCCCAACCTGAGCTTCCAGATCTGTACAAGGGACTGGGCAGCGGGGAGGTTCAGACTGTCACTTCCAGTCCCTCCTCACCCTCCTTGTCCTCGTCCTCCTCCTCCTCGTCCTCCTCGTCCTTGTTGTCCTCCTCCTCCTTGTCATCGTCCTCCTCCTCTTCCTCTTGCTCCTCCTCTTCCTCTCCTCCTGCTCCTCCTCCTGTTCCCATTTCTTTTGCTTCTCCTTCTTTGTGGCACTCGAAGGTTGAGCCCAGGGCCTTCACGCTTTTCCATTCCTGGAGACATGGTCTCAGTGAGCCCCCCAGGCTGAGCTCTCCCTTCCAGTCGTCCTCAGCCACCCAGACCACTGGGATTATGGCCGTGCGCCACCACAGCCGGCTAGCATATTCCCTCCTGAACAACAAAAAAGCCTGACACAAATGGTGAAATGGAAACATGAGTTCTTTCCTCTATTTTGGGACTATTTCATGTTTTCAAAATGCATTTTCTCACTGCAGGATGGGGGCAACTATCCTGTTACCAGGATTCAGGGTAGGGCAGGGGGACTGCTGCTGGAGATTCTTTTCAGGATTTTGTTATCCTGAACAAAAAAAATGGACGAGAAATGTGTGAAAGATTTTATATTCATTGAATGCAGGGAAAGAAGTACGCTCTGCAGGTGAGACAGGGTCACTGAAGAGAGTGCAAGGGCCGCAGAGTTCACGGCCGTTGTCTTTTTTTATTGCCCATTTCTCAGGCTGATGCTGGGTCCAGGTTGTCCTGTCAGAACCCTGGGCGATCTCCTGCCAGAGGAACTGGAGATCGCACTTCCCGGTTGGCCCCAGCTGCAGGACTTGGGCCCGAGGGCCCAGGATCTCTGGGACTGAGAGGTCACAGCCACTTGCCCAGACAGCTGTCCACGCCCTAATCTCCTGCCTCTGTCTCACTTGGCAGAGAGGAAACTGAGGTACAGAGAGGCAAAACTAATTGACCAAGGCACAGAGCTGACATGAGGTGGAGCCAGGATTCGAACCCAGGTAACCCTGGTCCTCTACAAACCTGCAAGGGCACCCAGTCAGCCGCAGGAGGAAGACTCCCTTTAGTCCTGGGGAAGGACAGATGGCTGTGTGGGAGCGGCGTGTGTGTAGACACCCAGGCACTGGGCAGCTTCTTTTTCTACATTACCTTATTGCATCTTTGCAGCACCCCTGGAAAGTGTTATTGGCCATATATTTACACATTTAGAAAGTGAATCTGGGGGCCAGGAACAGTGGTACATGCCTGTAAACCCAGCACATTAGGAGGCTGAGGCAGGAAGCTCACAAGTTCAAGTCTTTCTGGACAATTTACAGAGACTGCATCTCAAAATTTAAAACTAGATGGATGATGCGTAGATAGTTAGATAGACAGATGGATGGATGTCAGTGAGAAGTCCCTGAGTTCACGTCCTACAACTTACAAAAAAAGAAAGACAAAAGAAAAGAAAGAAGAAAGTGAAACATAAGATCATGTAACCTGCCCCACATCACATAGCTGTGTGGGATCAAGCAAGATCCAAACTCTGTGTCTGGCAGACTCCAGCACCTTGCTGTCTGGCACACGGAGTCCCTGCAGGCAGGACCAGGTCTCCCATCCCCAAGAACAGAGCAAAGGAGTCTTTACATAGGGTGAGTCTTCTAGTAATGCGACCAAGATGGCCCTGCTTGGGTTTCCACTTCCCAGCTGTAGAACCAGTCCAAGCCTGGCTCACCTCTGAGTTAATGCAAGACACCCCATTCCAATCCCCCTCTGTGTCACACATTCAGAGGTAAGTGTGGGCAGGAGTCCCGCTGCATGCCTGTCCCCACGGGTGCCAGCGGTGCTGGATGATGGAATGGGACACTGTTCCCTCCCTGGAGCTGGCTTTCTCCTGCTTCCCTGCTCAGCTCAGCACCAGCCCCCCAGCTAATCAAGCACCCACTGTCTGTCCATCCTGATTAGATCACCAGAGCTGCTGCCCTGGGCAGCTGGTAGTCAGACTCAGACCACATAACAGAGGGCACAGCTGACTCGGGGAAGAGGTAGTCTGGGAAGGGGAGGCAGATGAAAAACCAATGACCTGCAAAGACATTTATCCTTCGGGAGCCCCACAGGACAAGTTCAACCTTTTGATAAACATTTAGTGAGCACCTACTGTATACACATGCCTATTTTTAGCACTGCAGTAAGGATCAATGTTCCCACCCTATTCTCAGGGGGACATCCTCAATAAAAAAATAGTGTTTTGAAATTTGCTTTCTTATTCACTTCCCTGTTATAGCTTCAAGAATTTTGAAGCCCCCTCTCTGATTTTCCACCCACAGGCAAAAACCCCTTCCCTTCTCCTGCTTCTTTGGCTGTGCGTGCTTTATTATGTATGGTCTGTCACCTGTGCAGCAGTGCTGGGCACTCGAGAGGGTTTGAAACCACCAGTCTACAGCCAGGGAAGCCGAGGCAGGCAGAGGAAGGGTAAATGAGCCAGTGTTGCAGGGGAGGTTTTTAGACCTCTGGTCCCACAGTCTTCCTCTGCCCACGGTGCCTCCCTGCTCGGGCGATGCTAGGCCAGCAGCCCAGAGTCAAACCCATGTCTGGATGACCCACCTGGATCCATGCAGTGACCTGTGGCTCACACATCGTGGGGGCACAAGCCAGGTGCATGGAAACATTCACTGTGCTGCTCACACCAGGGACCTGGGCTCGAGGGGTGGCTGGGAATCAGGTTTGAGGGCTCTGGAACTGCACATCCGGACGGGGTTGGGTGGGAACAGACACGCTGGGTTCTCAGGAGGCTTGCAGGTAAAATGCTCTCCTCTGGAAGCCCCAGGTCTTCCAGCTAGCACTCACCCTCTTTCCTGTGAAAACCTCTACATGCAAAAAGGAGCTGTTCTCTTTGAAGAAGGGTGACGGGGAGCACTGGTTCCTCCCGTCCAACCCACCAGGCTTCTAAGAACCAGGGCCTCTGCCGAGCAGTTCCAGAACTCTGGTCTCATCCAACTTCTTCTTCACATAGAGGTAAACTGAGGCAACTTAGGGATCTATCACTTAAGGAGCTTGTTTGGGGTTAGCCAAGTGAGACAGAATGGAAGTGGTCACTTCTTGGCCACCCTGCCTTGATTCCATGCCCCTCATTGGTTCTATGCACCTCACTGGTCCTGCATATCGCCTGCCAAAAATAGGTGTGTGCATACAGTAGGGCAACAGGCAGAGTTCTCCAGTGGTGACAAGAGTCACCAGGGCTGAGGAAGTGCTCTGGTCCCAGGGCCAATTCTGCAGTCTGCTCTTGTGGTGTTTGGACTGTGTATCTGTCAGGATGAGCTGGGTTATGCTGCAATAACAAGATTCACCTCATTTCTGACTCCAAACAACAAAAGTTTATTTCTCACTCATTAAAAAAAGTCCATTGCTGGCCCAAGTTCCTGTCCTCCACGAAAGGGCTCAGCAATCAATCTGCTTCCATCCTCTGGCACGTTCCTCTCCTCAGTCTGCTGCGGGGCAGCCGAAGAGGCTCCTAACCACTTTCAATCAGGGTGAAACACCGCACTCCTGCTCGTATTTCATTGGCCAAAAAGGTCCCATGGTTACGCTTAATTCCCGGTGTGGTTTGGGGCTTGTATCATCAGAGGGTAACAGTGTATGTCTAGAAGTTGTTGGTGAGCACTAAAAACATCAGCCAGGTCCCCAAATCAGCAGAGTGGCCGACAACACCTCAGGTTGTTCCTTCCCTCTTTCATTCCATCAAGCATTCAGCCTGCTAGTTTTGACCGTGCAAGGTGCTTGGGAAGCAGCCCTGTAGGATGGGAGCTCAGGCTTCCTGAGTCCCTAGCAGGGCTTTCCCACCCTCCTCTACATCTACATGCTCTCCTCTACATGCTCTCACTAGCACTACATGCTTAGATTTGGGTCCTAGCTTGCAATCTCCTTAAAGCAGAGCCTGAGATAAGGATTAGGTCCCAAGCAATTTACTTGCAAGGTCATTCCCAGAGGGAACCCAGGAGCAAGGGAGTGAGATGGGACAGGAGAAGGCCACTCAAGCATGCATTACTGAGTTGGTCACCACTGTGGGCAACTGGGGCTTGATTCTTTCAGGAACCCATCAAGGAACCGTGTGAAATGCGCCTCGGAATTGTCCTAAACAACAGGGACGCTGGCTCACACACTCACTGGCCAGTGATCCCCCTGACTGAGAATTGTCTCTCAGGGCACAACTCCTGCCATTCGCTGCAGAAAGTTTTGAAGCAGAAGGGCTGAGATCTAGTGGACCAGCGAGTAAGGACTGGTGGCCAAGGCTGCAGGGGTGTGGCTGCATTTGGTGGGGGTGAGGCTGATGAGGAGAGGCGGAGGTGCAGAGAGCTGGTGGCAGCTACCAGAGACGAGGGAGAAGCCACGCCTGTCACCAGCCATATGGAAACCAACACAAACCGCCTGCATTGTCCAAACAGTGGAGGCGAGCACGTCTCAGGGCAGCTGCTGAGCTATTTTCTTTCAGCCTCCTTTCCTGATTTGGAAGGAGGTGCCTCCTCCGCGTGCAAACAATGAGGGAAAACAGGAGAAAGTTGGTGCCAGATACCCGGGCGTAGGAACAGGATGGCGGGCAGCCACAGGTGCCCCAGGAGGAGCACACTTGCACAGTCTGTTCCGAAGTCAGAAAATGGAAGTGGGACAGACAAGGACATGTCATATGATCCACTGACCGGAACATAGAAGGCCTTGCCTCTGGAGCCCATGGTCTCTCTGAGGACGCTTCCACCCTGGCCACAGAAGCAGAGACCTCTGGTTCTGGTCTTGACACTCTGCGAATGGCATCCCTGAGACTGACACAGAGGCACAAAACTGTGAAGTGCCCAGCGGGGAGGAGGGCAAGAGTGGCTTCCACACAATGTTGACCCCGCCACAGCTGGGCTCTGTGCACCACTGTATGGAAGAGGCCCCTGAAGCCAGACAGTGAGCCACCTGCCCTGGGTCTGGTCCCCCGTGAACCAGCTTCTCGTAGTCTCAGTGCAAAGGAACAAACTCCACGGCAGCTGTCTGAGTGGGGACACCCATGGGAAGACCGCTGGACTCACACTATGACCATGAGCTGGCGAGGAAACAGGGCAGAGACAAGTTGGTGGTTGACACACGACCCAGCCACCCTCCTTGGAAAGGAGAGAAACTCACACCATATCAGAAGGACTCAGGGAGTAAAGGCCAAGGCCAAAAGATACAGCATTTGCAGGCTGTGGCCTCTAACTCAAATTCTGTCTGTCCTTGGGCTGGTCTGGGTTTTCCCATCAAGGTGACCCATAGGGCTCCTTGAGAGGTGATGCTCTCATGGCCAGCGAGTTCTGGCAGGTGGAGGAGGGCTGCAGAATCAGCTGAGGCCCTCTGGGGAGTGGATCCTGGGGTTGCATAAGTGTGGGAAGGGAAAGCATCCTTGTCCCCAGGGCTGGATAAAATTATAATGAATGGGACAGCTCACCTCGATTTCTACTCTGAGGACCCCTGCTTCTTCCTTAAGCAGCCGCTGCTGCTGGCTGAGAAATGGCTCCCCTGGAACAATTCCCCTTCAAGTCCCAGCAACAGCCTCACCTTCCTGGGGCCTGAAGTCACGTGAGGATGTATGAGGCAGCACTTGTTGGGGTGATGGGAGGAAGCAGAAGGGTCAGTGTGACAGGTGCACTCCAGTGCTTCTCAGGGACTCCCTGCTGTCCTGGAGCCATCAGCTGGGCCAGGGTCCCAGGAAGAAGAGCCCGCACACTTCCATTCGGAGCACTCACACCCATCAGGCTCATGCCCTGGGGTGTGTAGGCCTTGCTTATTTCCACAGAGGCTTTACATACAGGGCACAGAGATGTGAACAATGAATACTAGAATCGTTCAGGGAGAGGAAGAGGCGACCTGGCAACCTGGGAAGAGAATCTGAACTCTCAGACCCGGCTACACTGGGATCGCTCAGCAATCAGACGAGATGGATGCTTTTCAGTGGGAAAAATCCTTATCATTTCTCTAGCTTTGTTTCCTCATCCTGTACAAGGATAATAATAGTGCCTCCCTCAAAGGACTGCTGTGCTTAGAATCGTGCCAGGCACATAATAAATTCTCCATAAGTGCTAGTTCTCTCCTTAGCTGTTGTTATGCTTATTACCATAAGGACCGAGCTCAGTTAGTATTGTATGATTGAAATATGTACAGTTGGATAAAAGGTTGGGTGTGGATGACATCAAAGATGGAAATAGCACTGGTTTGCCTCTGATTTGGTCTGGTGCCCATGGAAACTGAGGAATATTGATACTTGACATAGTTTTTTTGTGAGCTGAGGTGCACCTGGGGTCTCTGCACTTTGCCACTCACAGAGGCAGGTTCTATGCCCACCTTGTTCCTTTCTCACCAGCGGAAGTTGAGTCCTTCAAGGGCATGGCTAATGCATGAAACCAAGGCTCCAGATGGCTGTGGGAATGCAGCCGGTGCTCATCTGTATTTGGGGAATGAGTAAATGAATTAGGGAATGAACATTGCCTGGACATCTCAGGGAATGGCAGCACTGAGCCGGCAAACAAGGACCTCAGAGCCTTCCTGAGGGAGGAATGGGAGGTAGACAGTTACCACTTCTTGCCTTGGGTTCTTGCATTTGGGTAAGGCAATGTCCACCAGATAGAAGTGGATTCCGTTCAAGTGCACTTCCAAAGTGGTAAAGAGCTTGGGCTTTGGGGTCCCTCAAATCAGGGAGGAAATACTGGCTTGGCCTATCTCTAGCAGCTTCGCGTTTATAAATGACCCTTGATATTTGCTTCTCAGGTATGTTGTGGTAACACAAATGACCCTGTTGCCTAAAGGTCCATTTGCTCAGGGGAAGGGAGCCAGACAGTAGCTCTCTTCTCCTAAGGGGTTCAAATCACTAACACGCTGTTATGCAAGAGTTTTTTGCAAACTGCAGAGTGCTGTGCACATACCAGGGCTCGTGAGATGGCTTGTGTAGTGGAGAAAGCCTGCCCCTGGAGTCCCGCGGGGGCAAGCCTCCTAGCGATGGGAATAAGAAGTGAAAGACACCAGGAAGCCAATGGGGCCCTTCATCTACAAGGCCCTTTGGGGAAAAGAGTCAGACTGCCGAGGGTCAAGGTGTGTCTCTGTCTCTCTGCCTTGTGACCTTGAATAAGTGACAATGTAGTAAGAGCTCAGTGTCCCTGTTGGTGGTAAGGGGTCATGGTAAGCAATTTGTGGGTGGTCGTGGAGATTAGACAGTTACTGTCTAAAAGTGCTGGGCCCAGCAGCTGGGCTGCAGTAAAAGTATCCACTCCCATTTCTCCTCAGTCTCATCCTGGCCATCCTAAGCATCAGGGTCTCCTGCCTCAGCTGTCCCATCTTTGGTTTGCATAGCATGAGGAGACCATGAACTAGGAGAGCAGAAGCCAGCAGGTGGGGTTGATGTAGTTATAGGTGACAAGTCATTATCATATGAGGCCACTGTTACCTCCATTTCACGTGTCGGGTCCCGGAGCCCCAGCTGGCACAAGACACATATCCACCTCTGCCTGTGTGCAAAGCCTGTGACTCAGCTCATCCAGGATCCTGCTCCTGCTATGATTCCAAACACTGTGTGGGGTTTTGAATCTGCGGGAGAACAGGGATGGAGACCAGCCCAGTACCCACTCCCCGGGCCACCCTGATTCCTACCCATCCTCTGCCTTCTACTGTGACTCTTTGTCCCAGGGCACTTTCCCGGGTCAATGGTGTTGGAAGCTTCTCCAGGACATCACTAGCTTGGTCCCTGTCTTTCTCTGCCACAGATAAGAGAATCATTAGGTAATTGCATTTGTCCCTTATCTGGCTCCCCCACTTTATGACTTCCCTGGGGAGATGCTATAACCACAGCCTCCGTGCCAATTAGCCCGTCTTGTGGCTGCATGTGCAGGCTGCAGGGCTGCTACCCGGGGAGAAGTGTGCAGTGAAGCAAAGATTACATCTTCAGTGGCAGGGACACCCTGTTCCTCAGCACGGGACATGCTGACAGCCCTCGCTGTCTCCTGGGAGCACAGCTGGTGTCCTGCAGGAAAAGTGTGAGATCCAGAGGAGGAAGCAGGGATCTTGTCACAGACTCTGACCTGGGCTTTCCGTGCGACCTCAGGACCAGCCCATAACTCCTCTGGGTCCCAGGCTTTTTGTAGGTCAGTCAGAGGGGCAATAAACCTCTTCCCCATGATGATCAAACTGGCTGGAGACTGCGAGACATCTATAAACATCATCTCTGCTTTTTTGTGGTGACCTCTTTTTAAAAAACAGCTTTAATAACATATGTATGTACGTATTTAAATTGTACAACTTGGTAAATTTTGATGTAGTATATCTGCATGTCGCCATTACCATAATCACAGTAGTGAACACATCCTTCATCTCCGAAAGCATTTTTTGGATCCTTCGTATTCCCTCTCTCCAGTAGTTTCTTCCCTACGCCCATCCCCAGGCGCCACAAATCTGTGTTCAGTTATTACAGACTTATTTACAAATATAAACGGGTTTTTACAGTGTGTACTGTTTTTGTCTGTCTTCTATTTTGAGATTTATCCATGCTTGTATGCATACTAATAGTTCATCTATTTTATTGCTAAGTAATATGTCACTAAATGGGTGTGATACAACTTGCTTTTTTATTTACTTACCTATTGGTAAAGATGTAGGTTGTTTCCTTTTGGGGAATACAGCAAAATTTCTCTGGATATTCACATGTGAGTACTCTACCTAGTGTGGAATGCCTAAGTATGACAGATATATGTTTCACTTTTAAGGATACTGGAATTGCTTTTCAAAGTGATTGTACCGTTTTACATCCCTACTAGCAGGGTAGAAGGGTTCAAGTTCCTCAAATTACTTTCTATATTGGGGAACTGAACATAGGTACATCCCCACTGAGCTCTATCACTGAGCTACGTCCCTGGGCTTTTAAATTTTGAGGCAGGTTCTTGTTAAGTTTCTCAAGCTTACAGTTTCAACCCTTCTGCCTCAGCCTCCCACGTAGCCAAGAACACAGGTGTGTACACCAGGCCCAGCAAAGATCCTGCCTTCCTGGGAAGCCAAGTCACCAGTGGGCCCAGTGCCCTCCCTGGTCTCCCCAGATGCTGGCCAGCTCCTATGAGGAGGGGCCCTGCCTGTGTTGTTCATTGTTTTTTCTCACCACCAGACACAAAGCCTGGCATTGTGAGCACTCAGGTGTTGAATTAATGACTCACAGAATAAAACAGCAAACGGACATTGAACTGAACTGAGTGTTCTTTTCAGAAAACCCTTCTCTACTGAGGGGCACACGAATTCCAACTGGCAGATAGGAAAACTTCCTAACAACCGTGCTTAGGTCTGCACACAATGCAGACTCAGAGAAGCACCTGATCCCGGCCCTTTCCCAGCCACGTTGTCTTCCTAAGGTGAGGCTGGGCTTGGAGATCCCCGGAGTCCTCGGTGTGTATCTCTCATCCTCCCTTTCTTCTATCATAGAGGCTATGAGGGACGAAGCGACCTTCCAGGGACCTTTCCAGGCTGCAGTTCCAGGACAGATGCTCTAGGACTCAGCTCTCGGATTGATCTCACTTCTCAGTGCCACCATCCTGTGTCTATGTTGGCATTTATCACTGATGCTACATCTCACTCTGGCCCTGAGCCACCTGTTGAGCTGGGAACCAGGAGGGCTGTTGGGAGAAGGGTGCTGTGGTTTCTTCTGAACCCTCTCCTGGGGATGTGATAGCAATTGAAGGCCTCTGAGCCCCTCCAAATAGAGAGAATCCCTACTTCTGAGGCTAATTCAGCATCCTTTGCTGTCTCCCAAACTACTGTGTGTGTAGAATGCAATTTACTGTTTACATTTGGAGCCAAATGTTTCTCACCACGTAGTTTTCACCAAAAAAAGCTGAGATGCTGGCAAGGCCACCTCAGTGTGGAAGAGCAGAAGAACAGGTGTTTGGATGTCTAAGACAGCAGTGAGTAACCTCCAAATATTACCAGTGGGGAGCAGTGCCATCTGCAAGAAATTACCTTCGCAGTCTGAGGGGGAGAATGTTTTGGATTCTTCTTGTTTGTCTCAGAGAGCTTGGGAAGAAGCAGTCATGGAGATGTGAGAGAGAGGGGATCCGTGAACTGGGAGGCACTAAGAGGCAATGCAGGTCACATCTCTTCCTTGTCACTTCTGCCATTTTAAAGGATGAAAATTATGTCCTGGGTAAGCGAATTGACTTGTCTAAGGTCCTCTAGCCAGTAAGAGGTGGAGCCAGGACAAAGTCTATGAAATCATGCAGAAAAGTGGTAACACTCCCCCTGGGAGCCAGGAGGGCCTTCAGCTCATCAAGACAGGAGTGTGAGAGACCCGGGGGAGACGCCTGACGCCTGTAGCTCTAGTTTCTCAGAGTGGAAAATGCCTAACTCTTGGAAATATGATAAAACTGTAAAAAAGCATTTTTAAGAAAAAAAGCCATATGTCTTGTTATTCTGTCAAGATCTAAATTTTTTAGTGTTTAGACAACTGTGGGTGGGAGGAGGAATATCTTAAAGCCTTGAGTACACGCATCTGCTAGACAAGAGGCCCCAGCCAGGGCTGGCGGAGATGCTTCAGCACCACGGCCAGCGGCCCCGCAACGGCCTCTACGCAGCCGCTCACAGGAACGACCTGCCCTTGCATGAGGAGCTGCTGTGCTCTTCACTGGGTGACACGAACACGGGGTCCAAAAGGGACTCGGCACCCCAAATGGTCGTCCACCTTGCAAAAAATTCCTTCGTCATGAGCAAGCTAAAAAAATTAATTCTGTTCCTATGAACGTAGAAGCAGGGGTGATTTAAATCCACGTCTTCCCCCTCAATAAAGGTGAAATCTTGGGGAGCAGCTGAAAGGTTTGCTTAGTATTTAGCAGTGCAAAGGGAATACACACCTGACGTGAAGTGAGTGTGGGTGCGGTGGTCAGGGTTCACTCACATCTCAGCGGACCTGGGCCCGCAGAGGTTGCACAAGGTGCAAAGATTTCATAGGCTAGAAGCACGGAGTAGACTTGCACTGAGCTTTAACGTCTGGGGAAGACGGGTAGGTAAGGCAGAAGGTGTTCTCAGCAGACAGAGGAGAAAAGGAGGCAGGAAGGAGCAGGGCACACTCAGAGGCCCGCATAGGTGGGACAGGGCTGATGTGGCCAGGCGGTCACCATAGGGAGTGGGGGACTGTAAACTCTTGGCTTCTCCAGCGGGTAAAACTGCCTCAGACCCTCGTAACCCTTTTTCTGTGTTCTTCCCCCGCCCAAGTTGTATCACCTCTTCTCCGTGTGCTTGGTAATGTTTCCCCACTGACACGAGCCCCCGTGCTGCCGAGAAAGCGATTCACAGTGCTCAGTACTCACACCGGCTGCCAGGGCCGAGATAGGTGGAGCTGAGCTTTGCCCTCAGGGACAAACGAGATTCAGACGGGAAGGGAGAGAGGCGCCTTGGTGGTGGAGGGAGCTCTGGGCTGACTGGGGTCCAGGCAAGGAGGAAACCTCAATTAAGGTTCCGAATTCTCTGCTGTCAGTTTAAAAGAACAGGCTGACTTGGGGTGCTCCGTTTCTGAGCCTTGGGCCCAATGGAGGGGAGAAGGCTGTTAGCTGGTTTAGAAATATCTCTTGGCAGGAGGTAAGGAGCCCCAAACTCTGGCTTGTGGGCCCAGGCGTCGGAGAGCTCCCTGTGAACCCTGCTCAGGGCCACTAGAGCTCCCCAAAGACCTTTCTGCTTGATCCCCTGATTCCCAGCTGGGCTCCCTGGGAGGTCTGAGCATCTACTCACCACCTCCCCTCAGGGGGAAGCAGGATCAGCACCTTTCAGTCCCCTGGGGACCTCTAAAACCTTCTTACCAGTCCTCTCTTTTGCAAGCACCATACACAGCTACAGGAACCTCAGTGGTCCTAAGACGCTTGGTAACCTGGAAGAAAATTACATCCCCAAGTTACTGGGCAAGTAGGTGGCATGGCCAAGGACAGTGCACTCACTCACTCCAGGTCAGGGCCTCTGTGGCACACTTGGCACACCACAGTCCCTGAGCCCTCACAGGAGCACCAGAAGGTAGATGCCATCACTGACAGCCCCTTACAAAGATGAGAAAACTGAGGCTCTCCAAGTTGAGTTGCCTAGTCCTGCAGAACATGGATCATTTTATCAGTCAGTGATCTGCAAAATAGAATCACATAACCAAGCGCTCCACTAGAGCAGAATCTGGGGGAGGGAGGACAGCAGTGAGCTTTGAGAGCCACCTAGGGATCTGAGTGGGGGATCACTCACAGGTGCTGAGCTCTCTTAAGGACCAAGAACCGTGCCAGGCTTGCTCCCCTGGTGGAGGCTCCCCTGAGCCAAGGCTGAGGGTGGCACTGAGTTCTCTCAGCTGGGTTCATAGAAATCCCTCCGAGCAGCCTCGGCACAGGAAATAGAGGCTCCTGCCAGGCCACCCAGTGAGGGCTCCCTGGCTCCAAAATACGGCTCCTCCCACCATTCCGGGCTGCTTTGGGCAGCCAGCAAAGTCACCCCCAGTCCCCTGGGGGCTCCTCCCCAGCGGGCTCTGAAAGTGGGCTCACAGCGAAGAGGAATTGGGACCTGAGCGAGAGCCACTTCCGTCCTCAGAGTCCCCACTGGACCTTGCCCCCCCCCCCTTTCCCCAGAGCCCAGCACTCCAGCTTCCAGTCGCCTTGGGGCTGGGCGCTCTGCAGCCTGCGCATCGCTGAGCAGCACCCTCCTTGGGGAGCCCTGCACCCCTCCCTCGGTTGCCCTCTAGTGGGATGCAGAAATTTCCACCCCAGAGTGACAGCACTGCTGGAGGGTCCTGCGCTCAGCAGGGAGGTGCGGCCATGGACCCTGTGAGAGCCTGGCCAGGACAAGAGGACAGAGAAGGCCCCTGGGAGGACTCTGCTCCCCTCAGAGCGGGCCAGGCCTGGTCCCTCCAGCCACCCTGCTGCGCCTCTCGTCCTCAGGGTCAAGGCTGGCGCCCGGGATGCCCTCCCCCTCTCTCCACCACCCCCTGGAGGAGACTTGTCAACCGCTTTATTAGATTAAAACAAACATCTGCAAAGAAGAAAAGCAAGACCTTAATTGGAAGCCCTGGAGATGTGTGCAGAGCAGATGGGGAGGATCCAGTGAAATCGCCCCATGCTGGCCTCTGCGCAGACCTCGGAGATAAGGACACATTGCCAGGCAACAGGGTTTTTCCACCTGGAGGCCTGATAAGGGCTCGGCGGGGTTGCGTGTGTGGAAAATATGACTTTATAAATGAGACCGGGACGTGTTGACTCTGCTGTCCAACGACCCGGCTCCCACCGTGAGATAAGCAACTGCTGCCTTCCCTGGGGCACCAGACGCCCGGCAGGGCCTGCCCGCACGGAGACATCCCAAACCCCAGCTGCAGGAGCAGCCAGTCCCAGTCCTGCCAGGGCCGGGGGGCGGGGGTTGGGTCACAGTGGCTTTCTCTTATCTGCCCCCTGACCCGAGTCCAAGCTCCCCAGGAGGGTGAGTGTTATGGTTGTGGGAAATGAACAATTTCTTAATGAAGCACCGCAATGCCTCACACCTCCAGCTGCCCTTCTCCCAGAGACTTCATCTCTCTTGGAGGAAAAACCAAAGTCCACACAGGATTGTGTGACATCTGGTGCAGCATCCTCTCACTTCCTGATACCCACGGCCTCAGTCTCTTCACCACCTTGGCCTTTCACTCTACCTCATACCTGCCAGGCATGCTCCTGCCCCAGGGCCTTTGCACTTACTGTCCATTCTGCCAGGGATAGATATACATGGCTCTGTCCCTTGATGTCAAGGTCTGCTTCAAGTTACTATCTCCATGAGGTTTACCCTGGCCACTAACTCAGTGAGGCCCATGCTCTCCCACTTTGGTATTCAAGCATCCTTACCCTGCTCAGATTTTCTTTTTTCACAGCAACTGTCACCTGCTGGCCTGCTATAAGCCACACCTATTTATTGTGGTCTATGCCTTCTTGTCTATTTCCTCAGTCTAGGACCCAGGCTCCAAGAAGACAAAGGTCTTCCCTCTTTTCTTCACTAGCACATTGCAAGAATTGAGAACAGAGCCAGGAACACCAGAGGTACTCGATAAATGTTTGCTGAATGAAGAAATGTTCCCCCTTCCTGGTTCCTAAACAGCTTCCGTAGAACCGGTAGAAAAGAGCGCCTGCTCAGAACCACCTCTGCCAGGTAACTGGGCTGCCCCCAGGAAAGGACTGGGGATGGCACCACCCCACCCCCACGGCCTGGGCCCAGAGGGAGGCAGCCTTGTCCTGGAAGGGAAACCCAGGGGGAGGCACCCGGCAGTTTATATACCATCCTGGCCCTCGCACTGATTGGCTGTGTGACTCCGCAGAGGGCACTATCCATTTCTGAGTCCCAACTCCCACTTTTGGCAAAAGATACTCCCGTTCTCCTCTTTACCTAAAAGCAAAGTTCTTCCATATTGTGAGTATGGGGCCTACGGTGGGGGTCCGAATCCTGCCTCTGCTGCTTGGTAGCTGTGTGGTACTAGGTAGTTTAGGCAACCACTCTGAACCTCTGCCCCTAATGTACACATGGGACGTGAGCCTTCCAGGCCCCGAGCACCCTGCTCAGTGGAGCAGGTGCCATCAGCTGCCTCCTTCTGTGAAACCCTGGGAAGCGGCAGCAGAGGTCTTTGGGGCCGATTGTGAGTCGCTGCTGTTTGGCCGGTCAAAGCCCTTGTTCATTTCCCAGCCTTAGAGGTGTGGCTCATTCTGTGGTACTGGGGACTGAATCCAGGGCCTCCACCTTGAGTTACATCCTTCGGCCTTTCTTCTTTTTTGAGATAGGATCTCACTAAGTTGCCCAGACAGGCTCCCACTTTTGATCCTCTTGTCTCAGCCTCCCAGAGTATCGGGGTCACGGTGTATGCCACCAGATGTCAGCTGACCTTGCCATGTGGCTCCCACCTTGGCTGGAGGCACTGTAGTGGCCTAGCAGAGACGAGACTCTCCCTAGGTAGGACAGGCGTCCAAAGGGCCACCCTCCAAATTAACCCAGAGGACACCCCAGCCCTTGCTGCAGGGAGGGAGCAGAAATCTGGTGGGCACGAGAAGGGGAGGGACCAGAAGAGCACACACGGCTGCAGGAGCCAGGCCCATCGAGAGGGTGAGGACGCTGCAGACCACCCACACCCCAGACGCAGCCCTGGCAGGTCCGGCTCTTAGCCGAGGTTCCCTGAGACGAGACTGTGACTGCCCACACAAGGTTTATCAGGATACCAGGGTTGGGACCATCAGAAAGAAGCATACGGAAAAGATGGGGGGTTCCTAAAGCGTAGCTGTCAGGAAAATGTGCACCATCAACAAGGTGTCCGCCATCGAGCCAGACTCCACTGTGACCAACAGGGCTTAACCCCGCGGCTGGCCACTGTGAAATGGGACAAAGAAAGCCTTCCTTAAAATTACCCCACCCAGGGGCAAGGAAGCAGGGGCACCAAGGACCCGCTGGAGGTGGACTCCCTGGACTTCCTGTAGGTCTCCTGGTTTTCATAAAAAGCCTTTGGGTTCAAAGCATAGACTGTGGCGTTGGGAGCTGTGTCAGAGTCCTGCAGGACCAAGAGCTCTGAGCAGGGTCCTGGCTGCATCTGCTGCATGAGTCGGACTCATGTGGGGGTTGTGGGGAGCAGACAAGGGCCTGTAGTTTCACTTACGGTCACTCAGGGCTGCCTCTGGGTCTCACTTGGTTGGTGGATTAGTAACTGGTGGTCAGCTTATAACACGAGTCAGCCTGGTGCTGAGCCTGATGGCCACATGAGGATTGTTGCAACCATCAAAGGCAAAGGCAGAGTTTTTGTTTGGTGCCCTTGGTGCTCCTGTTGCTGTGGGTTCTCCTGGAGGAGCTTGTTGAGCTTCTGTCCTGATACGAACTTGGCTGTTCTCATGGTCAGAGGAGCTTGGGACCTTGTTATCACTGAGAATGACTGTGGTCCACTTTGGGGGAGCTCTGGTTCTTAACTTGAGCATTGCTTCCTCCGGAGAAGAAGATGTGTGTGGTTCAGTCTCCAGGAGAAGCTTGCCACGCTGGCTTCCTGATATGAACTCGGCTGCTCTCATAGTCAGAGGACCTTCTTGCTGAGAACGGCTGTGGTACTTTTCAGGGGAGCCCTGGTCCTTAACTTGAGTGTCACTTCCCGGCTCCAGTGCAGAACCCTCAGCCTGCTGGCACAGATCCTTCATCCCGCTGGCACAGACTTTCTAGCTTCTACCACTGACCTTGGATCTTCCCACTGCAGATCCATGAAACAGACTTGCATGAGTCATTGTTGTGGATTCTAGGCCTTCAGCTGGACTCACAGGAGGCATTGTCATGGGCTCTAGGTCTTTGTTTTTTTAGTCAGTACTGGGGATCGAACTCATGAGAGCACGCTTGCAAGGCAGGCGCTTATGCCGCTGAGCTAAATCCCCAGCCCTGGGCTCTAGGTCTTCATCAGGACTCATGCAGGACACTGCTGTGGCATCCAGGCCCTCCACTGGATTCCTTGAGTCTTAGTGTGTGGACAGATTTCCCATACTTCTTGTATTTAACACTTTGGGTGACCATTATTATATGTGCTGTAAATAATTGTTTTCCTTGCAATCCCCGACTAGAATACTTAGTATCAGCATTCTGACCAGACCCAAGGGTACATTTGCAAGGACCACCTCTGGAGTCCCTGAAGGTCACCTGGCCGGGTTCTGGTGTCCCCTATCCTCCTGTTTATGGAGTGTGGTGGTTGGAGAGCTCCCAGACATGCCAGGAGTGGACATTTTCTGCCCCATTGACAGGCGAGGATACCAGTCCTGTCCTCTCTCCCCACCCTACAGAGTAAGAGGCACTTTCTCTGCTCCATAGAAACAGTGATTCTTTTTATTATGGCAAAATATACACCAAATCGACCATCTTCACCATTTTTAAACGTTCAGTGGCTTTGAGTGAGTTCTTATTGTCATCCGACCATCACACCATCCATCTCCAGAACTTTTTCATTTTCCTAAACTGTGCCTGCTGGACGTGGTGACACACGCCTGTGATCCCAGCACTCCAGAGGCTGAGGCAGGAGGATCAATGTGAATTCAAGGCTAGCCTAGACTACATAGTGAGTTCAAGGCCGGTCTGAACTACACAGCAAGACCGTCTCCAAAAACCACTGTCCCCATGAAACACTAACTCATTATATTTTCTACCCTAGTCCCGAGCAGCTACCATCCCATCCTCCCTCTCTGTGAATCTCATTCACAGAGAGTGATTTTTGCCAAGTGTTCCAGGGCGCTTCTCACTGTCCAGACCTGCTTCCTCTTCCTGGGGGAGGGGGGGCAGAGAAGTCCTTCGCTGCTGGTCTCACACACAGAGCTTTATGTGCACGATTGTTCTTTATTGCACCAAAACAGGGCAGCTTGTGCCGGCCTGTAAATTTAACAACCGTGGCACACAAAGAAATCGCGGTGGATGACAGCACAGACAAACATTTATGATACCATGCTCGGAAGGAAGCAGGTGTTCTTCCAGGGACCCACATCATAAGGCCACCTCTCCTTCCTCTAACCGCAATGAAGGAGCTGCTAGAGAATAAACTACCCACTCTGGCTCTGGGTGGTGCGGGTGAGGTGATTTCCCTCTCGGGTTCTTGAGATGAAACACGTGTTCCTCTTCTGCTGTCTTCTCCAGGTTTGGGGGCCCAGCCTCCTCCCTGTGCTAGGCCAGATCCTTCCTCCCTCTGAGCCTTTGCCCTGGCTGTCCTCTGTCCTGGAGCTATCTTCTCCGAGCTGCACACTTGTCCCCTCCCTTGCCAACTTCAACTGTCCCCTTTTTGGCCAGGCCTCCTCAGGCCCACTCTAATTAAGTGTAACCCTGCTCCTCCCCAGCACGGCCACCTCCTTCCTCATTTTGTTTTTCTCTATAATGCTCTCACTGCCGACAGACTGTACTATTACTGATTTATTCACTTATTTATTTATGGTATTGAGCCCAGGGAGTGCTGAGCTGTACCCCAGCACTTTAAAATATTTTTATGTGGAGGCAGAGTCTTACTAAATTACTCAGTTGGCCTCAAACTTGCAAGCTTCCTGCCCCAGACTCCCGAGGGGCTGGAACCCCACGTTGTTTATTGCTGCACCCTTGAGCATCTAGAACAGCAGGGCACCAGGCTAAGGCATTATAAACACTTGGGGGTGCTTAACAAGTGGCTTTTGACTGAATAAGTGCACAAATGGGGCCATTTCAGTCTAGATGTTTCTCATTTAGGGGCAGGAAGCAGCAGGAAAGGACAGCAATAGGTAGTGGAGCAAGAAGGAGGGGGTCTGGGGGACACAGGTCGATGCCACGCTGTCACCAGATACCCTTCCTCTGACCCAGTGGTTTCCAATATGGTCCCCGGCGGGAAGCAGCACCATGGTCAGAGTATGGAGGGTCCTCCCCGACCCCTGAGGAAACCAGCCAGGAAACAGAACTTCACACCAAAGACCCAGGCTTCGAGACCATGCACAAGGAAGCCATGCTAAAATACAGGGAGGGCTGCCGGCGGCTAGAGGGTGAGCCGAGAGCTGGACCACTGAGCTAATGAGCAGACGCCACAGGACTGATTCTAGCTTAATACCGAGGTGTCCAACAAGGGGCTGAGCAGCTAGGTGAAAGGGGCTCCAGCGGCTGCGCCAGCAGAGTCCAGGATCCACACACCCATGGGTCCGATCTGCCACAGGTGGGCGCAACAGCCGAGCACCCAGCGCTCGGCACTGGGAGGACTGATGACTGAAGAAGCAGAAACACATACACTGACTAACTGTGAAGGCACAAAACTGGGTTGCCAGAGAGGGGGTGCCTGGCACAGACAAGGGATCGGGAGCCCTCTCTAGGGCCTCCGGGGTCTTTTGAGGTGCCCTGAATGGTGGGCATGTCTCCAGTGCACCCCAAGGAGAAGGAAGCTGGGAGCCCGGCGCTGGGATCTTGGTGCATGGTGGAAAAACTCGAGGCCGAGAGGTCGGGAGCGCCCTGCCCAGCAGCACACGGTAAAGCGGCTGAACCGTTGGTGGGTGGAGCAGCAGCTGAAGCCCTTCCTCCCTGCACGCGGGCACTCCTCGCCGCCAGTCCCACCAGCTGCCCCAGCACAGGGCAGGGCGGAGGGTGCCAAAGGTGAGCCTGGAGGAGGAGCGAGTTGCAGCCGGACCCCGGGGGCGGGGAAGGGGCAGGGGCGGCCCGGTGACGTCATTTCCGGGCTCGGGATTTTCTATATAAGCGGGGTACAGGGGCGCAGCTGCCAATACTACTGCCGCACTCCTGCTGGGCGCGCCATGGCTCGCGGGCAGACCGACGGAGCCGCGGACGCTCGCCCGCCGAGACGCGGCGCCCCTGCCCGCCGCCGGTCCAGCAGCCTCTCGCCCGGCGCTGCCCGGCGGGTCCCCAAAGCAGCAGCCGCTCCACGCCCCTGGCTCGCCATGCGCTCCTGCGCCGTCCTGGCGTTCCTGCTGTGCGCCGGGCAAGGTGAGCGGTCCGGGGGCTCGGCCGAGAGGGTCCCGGGCGTAGGGGCGCCCGGCCTGCTCTGTCCACGCGTCCCCTGGGCGCGGCGAGCGTTCAGCACCGCGGACAGCGCCACGTTCTTCTGGCCAGCACTGTGGCCTCCACCCGGCCCCGCGGGACACCCAGACAGGACTCCCGGCCGCATGGGACGGGGCCCCCACCCCTAGTCCAGTCTCGGCGTCTCGGCTGCATGAGGCCACGCCAGCTTTGCCCTGGGGTGGCCAAGGTCACTGGGGAAGGGGGGAAGACCGCTGCTGCTTGCCCTCCCGCCCCTCTCCCTCTCCCATTCTTCCACTTCCCGACCTTCCTAACGTCTCTCAGAATCCCTCCCCAGCTCCTTAACCCGGCCTTTGGGGTCCCCCCCCCTTTCCATGCTGCTGTCCCCGCCCCAGTCCCACCGCTCCGCTGGCCTTGTTTTCCAGGCACTTGCCTGCAGTGCACACACACACACACACACACACACCCGCCCCGAGTTTTCCCCAAGGTAAGGGTTAAGGCCCTTCAGTGCAGCCTCTGAGGGCCTCCCCTGGGCGCAGCATCTGAGGAAGAGAAACAGAATCAGCCCTAGCCTCTCCTGTGGGTGGGAAAGTTATGAGGGGCAGCATGGGATGAATGGGCCCCCATGAACCCAATCAGGAAGGCCTGGGCTCCTCTCAGTACAAAAGCGTGACCCTGGTGCTCTCTCTTCTTCCCAGTCACTGCCCTCCCCGTGAACAGCCCTATGACTAAAGGGGACACCGAGGTAAGCAGGAGCACCGGGGATGCCCTGGGATGGGGGAGGAGGCTCCGGTGGTGGACACCTCGCAGCCAGTTCTCCCCGGCTGCAGGAGTAAGACTGGCAGCTAGCCAAGAGCCAGCACTGCGGCTGCTGCACCTGGGGACAGCTTGCAAAAGAAGATATCAAAGATTGCTTGCTGTCCCCGCTGTCCCGCTGTGGGGACTTCCCCAGCTCTCTCTCAGGTTGTGCACAGCCAAAGGGGCCTGTGTGCTCCCCGCTGGGTCCAGGTGCCAGGTCTACCACCCAGAACACTCCAAATCCAGGGGGCCCGCTGTGGCTGGTGGGAGTGGCTTCCTGTGGTCATTGCTGTCCACAGACCTGCCTGGCTCTGGTGTCCCCCTTTGTTTTTTTGCTCCCCCTTTAGATCTGATAGCAACACCCCGATCTGGGAGGCCTACAAACCTTAGCTTTCCCACAGGACCACAGTGAAAACATTCTTGATTTTTGCTTCTTCACCCAGAGTTCTTGCTAGTGGGGAGCTGCTGGTGGAGGTCACCATGGAAAGTGCTTAGGGACACCACTGTGAGTTGGGGTGGTCCCTCATCGGTAAGAAACACTACACACATGATATACTTGGAATTTGTCCCCATTTGAGCTAGGGCTGTTTTCCAGGCCCTGTACTCACCTGTGTCTTTGCTTGAGTCACTAATGTTACTCCTCATTTTCTAGGTGCTATTTTTTTTTGTTCGAAGTTACAATTTAAATCAAAAGCATCAAAGAAATCTCAACCTTCATTTCTTTAATTACAGTTCCAATTTTTGTCCCTAGGCCAGAATTTAAGCCTCCACACCACTCATTCTAGCTATGCAACTTTGGGAACACTTAACTCCTCTGACCCTCCTCTTCCTACGCCCTTGAGGGCGGCGTGCAGAGTAGGAGTCACGGATGTGAAGTGCTTGGCACAGAGCAGGTCCTCAGTAAAGGGATCCTGTTTTTCTTAGAGCTCCCCTTCTTGACCTCTCAGCCCTCCTGGGGCTCCTAATTCCTGCCTCAGAGAATTGTCCTCACAGACTGGTGATTATCTGACATGCCCAGTGCAGTATCTGAGGTTCCGGGGAGTCCAGGGCAGAGGCCGCCGGGCACTGATGCCAGAGCCCATATTCAATCCATGTTGGTCGCTATATTATGCTCAGCAGTATGGGGTCACGGGTGCCAGAGCAGCTGGTTAAGACCTGAGTGTTCCACCTGAGGCTGTGACTGCACACACTGTGGAGCGTTTGCCAGTTTTCCAGCTGGGATCCGTAGACTGGTTGCCTTGGCATCCCCGTCACAGCCTCCCACCGTCTCACTCTCCACCAGCCTCGCCTGATGCATGTCTGACACCGCCTTCTCTGCCCAGCTCTAGGCTGTTGAAGCAGGTCTGCAGCTGAGAAGCCCTCCTTGGGCACGTGCGAAACTGCACGCTGTGTTCAGCTTCCCCATCTGTGCCTCGTCACCCTGGAGGGGGCAGTGGGAGAGCACTTCACTCCCATTTTACAAATGAGGACACTGAGAGGTTAAGCCACTTTCCCAAGGTCATGACACTCGGAAATCACACTTCTAGGAGCATGCTCACCAGTGGCCATCTATTTAACTAGCTGTCCACAGTAGCTTGCCGGACCCTGGATAAGACTTTCAGAGAGATGGCTGCTGTTGGCCAGGTGTAGCCAGTGTAATCCTTATCCAGCCAGGAGACTCATCCCGTGCATGAATATGGAGCCAGACTATGAGCCTGTCACACCTCCCATGTGACAACACTGTGTGCTGGAAACAAGATAGAGCCAGGGAAGTCTTTGCTATCTTCTGTGCAGTCCTGGGAGAGCTGACCCTGAAGCATCTGCAAGGCCACAGCACTTTGCGCCACATCCTCCTGATCCCCAGAAGAGTTCCTCAGCCTTAGAGAAATAACCTTGCAATGAGAAGGTAGCATTACCCCCCCATACACACACACGCACACCCTACCCTCACTGTGATCTATCCTAGAGGGGCAGCTGCTGTCCTGGCCATGCAATGGGGGTGCCTGGCACATGGTAAGCATCATGTAGGGATTTTCTATCATTCCTGATACTACTGGGTTAAGAAGACAAACAGAGCTTCTGAGCCAGGCACCCACTCACTTGTGGAAATCAAAGCAGATGCCCTTCGTTCTCATTAGAGTTGCCCTAGAGTCCTTAGGGGCTGAGCCCACCCCCAAATCAGTCCCAACTTTTCCTCCACTGTCTTCCAGGTGATGAAGTGCATTGTTGAAGTCATCTCTGACTCGCTTTCCAAGCCCAGCCCCATGCCTGTCAGCCAGGAGTGTTTGGAAATCCTCCAGGGAGGTAGGAGTCCAAGGCTGGGGCCGGGAGTTGAGCACTAGGTGTGTGACTTTGGATGGAATCAATCATTGAAGCTGCTAACTACTGAATGAGAGCTGGCCTAGGCCAGCACTCAGCTGGCATCTGAAGGAGACTGGTACTGAGAGAGTCACAGTTCCTATGCTCCCAGAGCCTGTAGACCAGCAGAGGCAACCTAACACTAATACAGTGAGCTGGAATTTGGGCAGAATGGAGCCAGGGCTGGAAGACCAAGCAACCAGACCATGGGCTCCCTGAAGCCTGTATCTCGTGTGCTATATCCCCGGGGTCAGAATGCATTTGTCACCTGGCGGATACCCTGTGGATCTGTAATGAATAAGAAATGTGGGGGGGGGGACCAAATATTTCCACACTAATGGTCGTCTTGGCCAGCTGTGAGGCAGAGTCCTCTGGGTTGGAAAGCAGCATTGATAATCCAAGTAGAAAGTGAAGAAACGATCCTCCATGTCTGCAGAGCAGACACGGCATGGGCAACACCATGGTGGTGAGAAATGTGCTTGGAGAGACCCCCATTCATGCTCAGGGCTGCTGCCCATAGTCTGAAATCTGGGTTACGGAACAGTGGCCAGCCTTCTGATGTAGGAGCTCATTTCCATGGCTACCCTAAGATCTAGTCTTATTGCTGCCACCCTGACTTTGAGTTTCTAGAACAAATCCCTTTGCACTCAGCTGGAGATATTGATGGTAACCTCTCTCAGCCGTTCCCTGGAAGCCACCCATAATTCTGCTCCTCCCTCGCAGATGAACGGATCCTTTCCATCCTGCGACACCAGAATTTGCTGAGGGAGCTCCAGGACCTCGCTCGCCAAGGTATTTTCCAGGCACTACATGCAATTCTGGGTAAATGCCAGTAACCGAGTCAGAAGATCAGGGTGCAAGGTTGAACAAGGTCTGCCAGAACACCCAGTTCTTTTCAGTGACAGAGCAGAAAGGTGGGGTCCTCCATGCCACCTGGCCAATCTGTTACTGACGCTGTTAATGAGATCTAGGCCCAGCAAGGTGGAGTATCTGGTCCAAGGTCACTCAGAGAGTAGGGATGTGTCAAAACCAGATGCAGCCTTCCTAATTCCTGACGGCCTTGGACTTCAGCTGTTTTAGGAAGGCACTCTCAGGACTAGAATGTGGAGAGGATTCTTTTCTTCTGTAGGCTGAGAAGTAAATTGATCATAAAAGAAAAAAGGCCTTTTCCCCTTGAGTCTGCTGAAGGGGTGATGGGGGAGGCAAGGTCTCACCTGCCACAAAACACAGACCAGACTTTCAGTGTGTTTCAGAGCGAGGCATTCAGAAAGCCCACACTGGGAATGCAGTGACTGTGAGGTAGTGAGCTCCCTGTCCCTGAGAGTATCCCAGCAGGGCCTGGACAGCTTGCTGGGCAGAGGGCCAGGCTGCTGTCATCTTGCAGAAACAACCACTCCCTCCAGGATTGCTGCAAGGCACAGCGCTGCCCGGGCCCATTAGAAAACTCTGGCTGCTGCTAGCGGATTCCCCGAGAGAGGCGAACATTTAAACAGGCTCAAGACCACTAGTGCCTTGGGTGGGAGTCTGGTGCCTGCTTCTGACCCAAAGGAAGACCCACCTTCAGGGCTGGGCTCGGTCTTGGGGAGGGGGGTGAAGGTGGTTCTGGCTCAGGAGGCCCCCTCTCTGGACCCTGTGGGGCAGGCTGGGCTGTGAGATCGGGGAAATCGGGGGGATGGATGAATAGACCCAGCCATGGCTCTCCTCGGTTGTCAGGCCTACTTTCTGTCACTCAAGGCTCTGCCCAGTGGCACGCACATACCCATGTGGTTGTCAAACACAAAATGGGTGCCTGGTATAGAATAGGTACATACAGGTGGAGCCGTGGCTGCTAGCACCTGTCCGTTGTGAATTTTGCCATCAGCAATCCTGGGTTTGAGGTTTTTAAAAATTATGCATTAAATACTTTATTACAAAATGATAATTTTTTTTGAGATCGGGTTTCACTATGCAGTTCAGGTGGGCCTTGAACTACTATGTAGTCCAGGCTGGCATCAAACTCATGACAATCCTCCGGTCTCAGCCTCCTGACTGCTTGGTCTACAAGCATGTACCATCACACCCAAATGAGCAGTTTACGTTTAAATAACTAAATATCATGTCAAGAAGACTATTAGAGCAGAATGTGTGTAGAAGCACGCAGTGTACGTGCCCAGCGTGCCGTGCACAGGTCAGGGACTGTTTCCCTTTACAAGAGCACTGTGAGCTCCTTCAGCCCTTGCCCTCACTCTCTCATGGGCCCTGTAATGCCTGGCACACTTGCCTCTTAGTCCCTGCCCATGTCAACAGTGGCCATAGAAGAGCATCCAACCATGGAAAGCCTGTGTTGCCCCAGGTCCCCACACTATGTAATGGCCAGGAGAGGACTAGAACCCACATTTGTCTGAGGCCGGGGCTGGCCCACAGCTTCCTCAAGATGCCAGCTGTGGAGCTGGCCTGGCGGAGGGGCCAGCATCCGGAAGTAGGCACAGGTGTGGGCAGTCCCAAGAGGCAGCAGCATCTTGGAACGATGCAGAGAGCGGGGCTTGGGGGTCACAGAAGTGGGTGGCAGCCCCACACTCAAGTGAGGGGAGTGGGGCTTGGGATTCCTGGCAGTGGGTGGCAGCTCTGAGCTCAGATGAAGGTGCAGTGCTTGGCCTAGGCTCCTGATGGGCCTGGGTCCCTCAGTGTCTCACTGGGCAGGCCTGACCTGGTCACCTGATTTGCACATGGCGACTGGGCAGGGGTGCCAGGGCTGGACCAAGTGGGATTCTCTTTCCTCTTCCCCACCAGGGACCAGGGAGAGGGCACAGCAACAAAAGAAGCACAGCAGCTTCGAGGAGGAGCTCTCAGAGGTGGCAGGGAACAACGGTGACAAGGCCAGACAGGACGGTCAGTGGCGCTCAGCCGGCTGGAAGTGGGGAGGCCCATGAGCACCATGGTCATGACGGTCAGGGCATCTTCAGAGCCCAGAGCACCTCCCTTAAGCCCTGGATGGTAGCTATTATGTCCTTCCCTTTACACAGGGGAAACTGAGGCTAAGAGAGATTAAAGTCCCTGCCCAAGGTGAGTCCCATGACAAGGATTGGAATCTAGGTTCCACCTGCCCGCCCCAGGGCTGGTGTTGTAGGGTAGACAGTCTCTGGCCTGGCAGGTGGCACTGCCCACCCTGGCTCCACCCTGTGGCTCCCTAGAGCTCCTGCAGGGCTTTGGTGGTCAAGCTGGAGGTGCAGGCTCAGAACCTAAGTAAACTGGGTCCTCATTCTTGAAATCAAAGAACTTTCAGGAGTCAGAGAGGTCATGGCTTGGGGCCATGTGATGCCCTGTCACCCGTACGCCCTCACGAAAGAGCCGTAAACTAAGGCAAACCGCAAATTTAAGTTCCTAGGAGCTAGGTCACAGTGGCACTGCAGTGGGGCAATGTGGTCGACTGCCCACACGCAGGCCCCAGCTGTCACCCTATAGCCACTTGGGGTGCTGCCTGGGCTCCCACATGCTGTTTCCATGGGAGGGGTCTGTAACCCCTGGGCACGTGCACACGCTTGAAAGCTTTAATGCAAGCAGACCCTGAGCATGGCGTTTGTATGTATGGGATCAAGGCTCAGCTCTGCTGCCTACAGCCTGCGTAAGCAGGGTTGGGTCAGTGTCCTCTCTGTGGGCCATCTGGTTCTTTGTGCAAAAGACATGGGACCACCTGTCACCTGGAGTCCTGGTGGAGTTCAAATGCTGGCATATGCTTGGCTATGCTTTTGTCTCCAGGAAAATACCTCTTTAATAAAACCTTACCAATACTGAGGAACTGGGCATTTAAAGGCAGAAACCCTGCATGGAGGGGACAATGAAGCCATGGTGCCCAAAGTCACACAGCAGTTCAGATTGCTGTCTTCTGGGCTCATCTTCATGGTCTGTTGATTTTGGGGTTTGGTTTTTAGTTTTTAAATCACACCCTGTTCTATGAGGCAGACCTCATAGACGCCAGCTAGTTGTGTGCAGAGCAAGCCCAGACACAGAAGGCAACCCTAAAGCTTGTCTTGGGCTGCGCTTCCTGGCAGCCAAGTCACGTGATGACTAAGATCTGAAATTGGCCCCTAGGGAGGCCCCGCACGTACCCTGGTCCTCAGGGCCTGACTTTGCCCTGTTGTTTCTGCAGAGGTGATGGAGGAAGCGTCCCCCAAGGAGGCCGTGAAACCAGGAAGGGACGCTAAGGAGACGAGCAGTGAAGCCACAGAAGGAGCTGGGCCCCAGGCCCTCCCAGAACCTGGGCAGGGGTCCATGATCTCACGGAGCAATCAGACCCCCAGCGAGGAGGAAGAGGACAGCGAGGAGGAGGTGGCACCGGCGGCACCCGACACCCAGCCTCCAGCCAACCTACCCAGCGAAAAACGCCCAGGCCTGCAGCCTGTGGGGGACGCTGAGGGCCCTACACGGGGTCTGGGAGACAGCGAGGAGGACCTGGGCACACAGGAAGGGCAGCCAGCAAAGAGAGAAGAGGAGGAGGAACAAGAGGAGGAGGAAGAGGCTGGAAAGAAGGCTGGGCCTGGGGAAGAAGACCCCACTGCAGCACTGAGCTCCCACCAGGACCTCAGTGACAAGGAGAGCCCAGAAGGTGACAGTATATAGGACGATAGGGACCTCCATAAGCTTGTCTGGGAGATGGGGACAGGTGAAGGGATCCCCATTCATGCCATCTTCTCCTTCCACCTGAAGGAAAAGGTGTGGTCTCTGTTTTCCAGATGGGGCACACCAGGCTCAGAAAGGTTGAGGAATGTGCCCAAGGTCACACAGCTCATGGGTAGTGCAAGCCGAGATCCCTATCCTGGCCCGTCTGACCCCCAGACCATGCTGCCTACAGCCACCTGCAACCTGGGAGCCAAGAGGGCTTTGCAGGGTGGGAGGCCAGGGGGCTCTGAAAACAGACAGGATGACAGGTGGGGGCAGTGCAATCCAGGACAGTGTCAGCTTCCTCTGGGCTGTACGAGACTCTAGCTCCCTTGAGGCTTGTATGAGGGCCTCCTCCAGGCTGGGTAAGGAGCTCCAGAGGACAGGGGCGGGAGGAAGAGATGGGCTCCGGCTCCCTGACCTCTTTGAGCCAAGAGGGTCTTACAAACATGGCATCAAGGTAGCCCTCCCTCTGAGGGGTCCCTATGGAGAGGCTAGGCTGGACCCTGCAAGACCCCCAATCTGTGGCCCCGGGAATGGCAGACACCAGGGAGAGTGGTGGCTCCTCCTTATTTCCTGCTCTTGTCACCACCTGCTCCAGGTCATTTGGAGGCCCTGGCTGTGAATGGAGCTGGGAAGACCGGGGCTGAGGAGGCTCAGCCCCCCGAGGGGATGGGAGAGCAGGAGCAAGAGGAGGACATGGCAGGGGCCCCTCCAGGCCCCTTCCGGGGCGGGAAGAGCGGGGAGCTGGAGCCGGAGGAGGAGCGGCTCTCCAGGAAGTGGGAGGACTCCAAGCGCTGGAGCAAGATGGACCAGCTGGCCAAGGAGCTGGCAGCCAAGAAGCGGCTGGAGGAGGAAGACGAGGGGGAGGAGGACCCCGACCGCTCCATGAAGCTCTCCTTCCGGGCCCAGGCCTATGGCTTCCCGGGCCCTGAGCCGCAGCTGAGGCGAGACTGGAGGCCGTCTTCCCGGGAGGACAGCATCGAGGCCGGCCTGCCCCTCCGAGCCCGCAGCTTCCCTGAGGAGAAGAAGGAAGAGGAGGGCAGTGCCAACCGCAGAGCAGAGGTCGGTATGGGCGGGAACCTACCCTGGGCCGGGCTCACCCCGACATGTGGCCCTGGTGCCACGGAGGGTACGTGGTGCCCTTGCACCTAGGCCCAGGGAGGTGCTCAGCTGGGGCTTCTAGGGTAGGGGAAGTGCCCCGCTCACAGTGGGCAGGAGGACAGGCGGGTGGCAGGGAGGGCGAGGCAGGCAGAGGGGACTCTGTCCTGAAAGCCACTGGGAGGCTGTGCAGTTGTGAGCAGGGCCTGGGGGTGACAGCAGAGTTCGGAGTGTGATGGGGAGACTGGAAAGAGAAAGGGCTGGCAGACTGACCTGGGGGGCACCTGTGGCCTTGAGAGCTGGGAGGGAAGTGGGCAGGGACAGTAAGGGACAGGTCATGAAGCTGGTTCAGGCACAGTCTCCTGGATCCCAGTTAGCCTGGGTACACCTTCCTCCCAGATTGAGGCCTTTTGTGGCAGAGCGGGGACAGGGCCACCTGGCCCCTGGGGCGTGGTGACGGGTCGGGAGCGTGGACCTGTATCGGCAGACCTGGGCTCATCCTCATGCCAGCTGTGTGACCTTTGCGGGTCATTGCCCTCCTCTGAGCCTCACCAGTTCCCTTATTTGGGAAACGGGGATTAGGAGTCCTTTCTGTTCACCTCATTATCACAATGACGACACACACGAGCTCCAGCTCGAAGACCTGGCCCTGCCTGAGGTCACTTGGGTAGTTGAGAGGGGGTGGTGCAGGGACACAGGGCATAGCCCCCCAGGAAGGGGGAGCCAGGTTCCTAGCAGCTGGAGGAAGCCCTGGTGGCGCCTGGTTCAAGTCACAGGCCAGGTTGGAGCTGGGGCTCAGGGGGCTCCCTGACCCCCTAGGGCTCGTCTTTGCCCACCTAGAAGAGGTCCCAACTCTCTCTCTGGGCCTGGCATGGGGTCTTGTTGGCAGCCTGAAAGGAAGAAGGCCCCTTCTTGGCTGCTGGGGCTAGGAAAGGGCATGTGCCCTTGTCCACTGAGCCTAGGGGGACAGGCTACAGGACAGCGGCTGTGGACGTGGCACAGGTCAAGCAGCCTTGAGCACCCCTTCCCCACCCACCGAGGTCAGGGAGAATTCCCCACCAGATTCCCCTCTGCACAAGCAGAGGGAGCCCAAGGTGGCCGGTGGAGAAATGGGGACCCTAGAGTCTCACAGACGCGATGGGGTGGGGGCTTCCTCTCCCAGTGTTCCTATTTCCAAGGCAGTCATTGTCAGTGTCCCTGTGGACAGGGTGTTCCATCAACAGCCCCCAATCAGCAGGGACCCCAGGAAGACACCCCCTTGTAGATCAAGGCCAGGGAGGTGGCCTCCTTCCAGCCCCGAGGCAGGCTGTACTCTCCTGGGAGTCTAAGCTCTCAGGGCCTGGATGCTCTGCAACACTGGGTCACAGGGCAGGGCTCAGCGGGGACGCTTGCTTCCCTAAACCATACTGGCAGCCAGAACTTGGGGTCCTGCTGAGATCAGGACCTAGGACGAAGGAAGGCCCAGCTGTAGACAGGCGAGTGTGGGCTGTTACCAGAGCCCCCCGTCCACGGCACAGTCCCCGCAGCACAGTCCCCATGGCCCCTCAGGAGCAACACTGAAGCACAGGTCCAGCTCAGGCCTGGTCTACCACGCAGGCCACTGCTCCCTGTGCAGGTGTGTGTGCGTGCTGGGGGCTGGCTACAGGGACCGGAAGCATTGTTTCCCGCATGCCCTGAAATGTCAGGAAGTGAGGCTGAGAAGCCACCGTGCAGCTCCCCGCCTTTTGTGCATCACAGTCCTCGGAGCACCCAGCAGGGTGATGGCATTTGGCCATGAAGCAGATGGGGCTCCTGAGGCTCACAGAGGCAAAGGTCACACAGCTAACCAGGAGCGCAGCCAGTCTGGGCAACTGTCCCTGATGCTGCTGGCACAGCCCAGCCCCGGAGTGACACTCAATGCTCTCTCCTAGGACCAGGAGCTGGAGAGCCTGTCAGCCATCGAGGCAGAGCTGGAGAAGGTGGCCCACCAGCTGCAGGCGCTGCGGAGGGGCTGAAGCACTGGGAGAGGGGTGGCCAGGGCCCCAAGTTGCCCCATGGCCCTGGCTCGGTGGTCCCCTCTGCAGGCCCTGGCCAGGCGGGCTGGACACTGCTTCCGGTAGGCAGGTGTCCTCCAGCCCACCCAAGCCCAGATCACCCTGTCACCCCCTCCCCCGTCTGCTCTCACCCCCATGGGGCAGCTCCGTAACTTTCAACACGGATTATTTCTCTGTGAGCACTGGCAGCTTTCTAGAAGTCCCCCCTCCACGTTTGCACCCACTGGGCACAACTGCAATAACTTCTGTTCTTTTGGTGAAAGCTGAGAACTCCTGACTATAATATATTCTGTAAAAGAATTATCGAAAGAAAAATAAATCTGCTCTGGCCTCTTTCTTTTTTTTGGCTTTTTTTCTTCTCAACTTTGAGTGGGGTGGGAGCCCTGGATGTGGGCAAAGGGACTGCAGAATTCAGTCAGCCTGGGGTGACTCCTTCCTGGGGTACTTCCTAGCTGTGGGATTATGGACCTCAGTTTCCTCATCTATAGAATGGTGGTGCTCACCTGCCCACAAGACCGTGTGTACGGTATAGGTGACACAGGTGGAGGTGAGGCCAGGTTGGGACACGGTACTTGTTCTGAGATGATCCTTTCCTAATTTGCTGTTTCCCCCATCCCCTGTGGGGCTAGAAGCCCTGCTGGCCACAGGTACCAGGGCAGTTGTGGACTTCCTGATGTGTCCTCTGAGCTGCACACATCCATCTTGTCTCCGCCAGGGCTGCTGGTGATGTGCACAGGACTATGGGGAGTCTGAAGGTTCTCTATATCTAATGGTTCACTAGAACAAAGTGGGTCTTAGTCTCAGTTTTGAGAAGGAAGAAACTGAGGCCAAAAAAAGGTGCAAGGGCTCATCAAAGTCACAGGCAAGAATGAGGCGCCCCACAGATTATGCAAATAACAGGCAAGGATGGGGTGCTGTACCCCATGTGTTGGTAGACCACTAAGGCCAATCATTCAGACACTCAGCAAACATTTGTGCACAGCTGCTTTGGGCTTCATAGGCCTAAATCTGAGCATTTGGCAATGACTAGGACGAGCCCTGGCTTTGAGAAACTCACTGCCCAGAGAGACAGCTGGACCCTTCCACAGCCAAAACAACTTGCAGGACCCTTGGCGGCAGGGAGGCCAGCCCTGGCCTCTCTGGGAGCCCATGTCCCTGCAGAAGGAAGGACAGAGGTGGAGCTTAAGTGTAGCTCTGCTTGCTGGCTTTGGTCAGGGATCTGCAAGTCCCTGTCCAGATGGCAGCTCAGACCTCCAGTAACAGCGAAGCAGGGAGGGTGGTTCCTCCAGGCAGGGGCAAGAAGACTCTGGGACCTTGGCAGGCATGGGACTGGGGGCATGGGCACTGTAGGCCCAACTCAGAGCCCCCTGCCACCCTGAGGGGGCCCGTGCAGAGCCAAATGCAGGGCCCCGTCTGGGATTTGGGAGCCACGTCCCGAGGACCCGGGTGATGGTTCTGCCAGCCTGGGGCTTAGCCGTCTCTAACTTGGCATCCAGCCTCGAAAGACTGCAGCGCATCTCTCCGAAACTTCTGGGTTCTCCTTCTAGTTCTAGAAATAAACCTCCTGCTCCCTTTTTGCGCATGTGCCAAGTCCTCTCCAATCCCAACACTACACAGCCACCCAAGCCTCCACCCCAGCCACTCCATAAAGGCCATTCCCCAGCGCCCTCTTTTTGAGGGAATCTTGAAATTTTCTGCTCCCATGACCACAATAAAGGCCTTTTTCTCTCTGTCTCCCTAACACTGAAAAACCTAACACCAGGCTCTGGCTGATGACTCTGAGCAAGCCGGGTGCAAGAGTGAAAACCTAGATTTTGACTTCAGACTGAAGGTGGAGTCCCTGTCCCAGCCACTACCTAGCTGGAGAGCTCAGCCACGTCAGTTTTATCATCTATAGAATGGGGACAACACTTCTTATCTCCTTACTAGACAGTGGGAAGGACTGGAGAGACGGGTAACGTGGACCAGAAAACCACGACTAAATGACATGAGTCTCTGGGGTCCCAGAAAGCCTGTTGCTGCTGCTGCCTGCCTCCTCTGAAGGGCTGTGGTTGTAAGGTGTTTATTGCTTCCCTGTTCCTAAATGTCAGGTCACACCCCACTGACAGTGATGTAATAACTGCCACAATGCGAGGTGTATTCCACCGGAGTCCAGGGACTGCCCATAATGACCCATCCCAAAGATGTAACCATGCACTGTAACCGCATGGAGCAAACCCAATCCAGTGGGCAGAAGCCCTGATTTCGTAGATAGAAACTCACACCGACTAAGGACTCACCAGCTTGGACTCTGGCAGAGCTTCCTGTGAACAGGGTAGGGGTGACACAGACAGCAGCTGTCATGAAGCACAGGTGGAGGGGTGGCACAACCAGCAGTATCCAAGTGAAAGCCCTCCGCAAGCAGCTTCTCCACAGGTAGCCTCAAAGGTGACCTGGCACACCCTGGAGAAGGATCCATTTGTGCAAGATGCCAAGTTGCAGGGGATTCAGAAAATAAAGTGAAAACAGCCATTCCTGGAAAAGGCCCTGGTCAGCCTCGGGGCACCCTTCCTGGTCATAGCCTGAAGGAAGTGGGTCCAGCCAAAGATCACACAGCCTGTGACAGCCAGCTCTCCTCTGCACGAGGTATGGGGTGGGGCTCCGAGCCCTCGCTGGCAATGCTGTGTGGAGTGGCGGAGGCCTGAGGGGGACTCAAGCAAGGACCCCTGGCCGCGCTGTCCCAATGGGACTCAGGCCGAGGCAGGTGAACGTGGCAGCAGGTGTAGCCAGGCTGAGTTGAGAAGCCGAAGCCCATCAAGGGTTACTGCACTTGTCCACCCCACGGTGACCTGTGCTGGAGGAACTGAGCTCCTTCAGGGACAGGTGATGCCCAGCCCAAGAGCTCTGGAGTCACAGAGGCAAGGAGAGGAGCTGCCCACTGGGTAAGTGACTGGTTTCTAGGGGACGGAAAAGAGGGCAGACACAAACCCCAGGGATATTCATGGGGCCAGCCAGTGGCTCTCTGGCCAGCAGCCATTGTAAATGCCTAAGATCCAGGCATGAGGCTGGCAAGATCAAGGGGACAGTTTCACCTGGTCTTGAAGTCGCTTTTCTCAGTGGGCAAAGCCAGGTTCCTACTAGAGCCTTGCGGTTTGCTACCACGCCCAGTCAATGGCCTCTGGGGACAGGAAAGCCTGTTCAAGGTCATCCCTCCGGCACCAATAGGACTAAGGACATGGCAGACCACATATAGGATGTGACTCCCACACAGGACACTGGGTGACTGTGGGCCAGCCGTACCCACACTTCCGTGATGAAGTGACATGTCACTTTCATGGCAAAGTCCAGGACAGGCTCCCCGTGACTGTCTTGGTGAAGACAAACACCAGCACCCTGGATGTCCTGCACATGAAATCGCGTCACTTCGTGACCCAAGGCATCTGTTCCCAGTGGTTCAACGTAGGAACCATGAGGTGACCTTCTGAAACCTTCAGCCCAAACACAGCCCTGCTGGAGCTGCAGCCCCGTGCCCTGACCACCACCAGGATGGGTGCTGTGGGGCCTCAGGGCAATGTGCTGACCAGCTGGGGAGGGAAACTGAGGCCTGGCTTCCAGCCGCACTGGGCGCTGGCAGCTGACCCCAGCAACCTGCTTCTTCCTGGCGGGGCTTCCTGTGGGTGTGATGCTCTCAGTGGGTTCACACCTCACGGACGAGGAGGCTGCCTCAGTGGGACTGTTTGTCCCTCACACAGCCCAAGGATGGGGCCAGTGAGGCCTCAGGGAAAACGTGCAATGTGCTCAACTTGCATAGGGCGGGACATACACCCGGGGGACACGTGGGGTTATCTCAGCCTGGCATCCTTCACAGCCTATCGGGTCCTTATCACCATCTACAGGGCCTGACAATGCTCCTGTGCCTGCTGGACAGTGTCCATCAGCCTGATGGGTAGCCCCTGTCCACTTCACACTGCAAGGTCTCTATGAGGCCAGACCCCATCCTCAGTTTCCATTCCTGGAAGATGCGACTCCCCCCCCCCCCCCGTCACAGTGACCTGTAGAAACTTAGCATCCCAGGAAAGTAGTCACTTGGCACCCAGCCCTAGACGCAACCATGCGTGATGCTGGACAGCACTGAGCTGCCCAGGGATCCGACAGAGCTGAGTCACGCCGCACACGTCGCCCGTCCTCATGGCAGAGTGGCATAGGATTTTATTTAAAAGGCATAAAGCTGCTTTATTAGACATCTTTTCTTTAAAGATCAGGAGGATGACATAACAAACGCGAGCAACATTTTGTAAACACGTGTGAAATGCAGTTTGATTTCAGTAGTTTATTTCGGAAACAAAGCAGTGCAAGAGGCTGGCCACGCTTTCCTGCTTCCCGGACTCAGGGTCAGACACCATCAGGGCAACACTTGGTTCACGTAACCATGGCGGCCCAGGGCCCGTTTTCCAAGGAAGCTGGGCACTTTGGCTTCCGCCCCTCAGCCTGGCCCCGCCCTGAAGGAAGGAAGCCTTCAGAAACCCCACTGTGTGCCTGCCTTGGCAGCCTCCCTAGGGCCACTCTGGGCCCCTTCCAGTGTCCTCTGCCTCACAGGACTACAGAGGGCAGATCAGAGGCCTTTTCTCTTCCAAAGTCGACTGGTTTCTTATGACACAAGATGCTGTCAGGGAGTCCCAGGCTCCACACACTCTGGGCAGAGAAGGCTGTTCAGATGCCCCCATCCCCTGGACCCTGGACCCTGGTATCAACTGTGGTCAGCCCGCAGCCATGACGACAGGACAGGTGAGGCTGGGGTGGGGTGCAGTTCCTCGAGGGCTGGCTTAGTGCCTGGGCTTACGAAGACCAGGAGGGCTGTGCGGTGCCTGCTTGCGGGATAAGGGCTGCTGCAGGTGGACAGCAGTGGACCCACACGGCCTGGGTGTCCCCTTCCTGCCCTGGAAGAGACCTCAGATGGCTCTGATGCCCCCCAGAGGCTCCATGTCTCACCCTGCCCAGTGCCACAGAGAAAGCAGACTGCCGCTCTGGGCTAGGGCGCAAAGCCAGCTCTTCAGTTCTCTGGTCTCGGCTACCCACTAGGGACGAGGGGACAGAGGCCCAAAGACTCAGGAAAATTGTTCTAAGTCCCAGCACAAATCCTGGGCACAGGTGGACTCAGCCCAGGGATCCTGGCAAGGGTCAGCACTGGGCTGGACCTACATGGAGAGGCCTGGTGACTCCGGGGAGCAGGGGAAGAGTGGCAGCAACCAGGGGCCCTGGCCTCTCCCCCGGGAGCTTCCTCTCCCATCCCTGGAGTGGGAAGGCGGGTCACAGTGCAGATCCCCAGCACAAGCTCTGCCAAAGGGCCTGAGAGCTCCCTGGCTTAGCGTGAGGGTTCGGCCACACACGTGGGGGCTGCTGGTCCAGAAGACACGGCAGGGGGAGGGGAAGGTCTGGGCGGGGGCGGCCTGGAGCTGGGAGGGCGAGGAACCGTGCCTCGGTTCACTCTGCAGCCACCAACCGCACATCCAGGCCTCCTCGCAGGGTCCCCAAAGGCCTGGCCCACAGCAGCCATGGAGACAGACGCACACAACCATGCACACTTGCACAGCAATCACACACACACACACACACGCACGCACACACACACACGCCTGCACACACACACACATCCACTTCACATTCACACCTAGTGTTGAAAACACAAGCATGTGTAAACTCAGTGTGAAGAGATCTGCACAGCAGGAACTAGGCAGGGTGCCCCTTTCCCATGAGCTGGGCTACTAGGTGCTCTCTTCATCTTCCCCCTACCCCTCCTTTAAATCATGACATCATAAAATCAGATTAAAAATTAAAAAAAGAAGCATCAGATCATCGGGAATTCTCAGTAGCGTCCCCATCGGGAGCTGCTGGCCCAGCGGGTATATCTGCGCTCCGCGCTGCCCCTCTGGGTCTTGAGCTCCATGGCTACTGCGAGGAGGCCTTGGTGGCCAGGGAGGCCACGCAGTGCTGCTGGAAGCTGGGCGACACGCCGCCAGTGCAGCCGAGTCTCTGGTGCGGCAGCTTGGCAGAGCCACCTGCGCCCACGCCGCCCGTGTCGGCCTCTGCGGTCCAGGGCGTGTCCTGGCCCATCAGGCTGCTGCAGCAGCCAGGGCCGGCGCTGCACGTCCGCTCGCCCGCCAGGCTGCCCGACTGCTCGGCCAGGAGCCTGCTGTGCCTCAGAGGGGCCACATCCCCCGCGGCAGCCACACTGGTGCTCTGGTCCTGCAGGACGGTGGCGATGTGATTCAAGAGGTCCGTGAAGAACTCGCTCACACCCTCGTATCCTGGGGCGGGAGACACAGAGAGCACAGGGGTGTCAGCCAAAGGGTGATGGGAGGAGGAGGTGACACGGAAAGAGCAGGCCCAGCAGAGAGGAGGCTGGGAGAAATCAAGGGGGGCACATGTGGTCCCAAAGCTGGCCCTTGATCCCTAGCTATCCCCAAGGTATGAAAAGCTGACAATTTCAGCTGATGCAAACACCCTGTCCTATCCCTGCCAGGAATGGTCTCAGCATCTCATTTAATCGCTGGTCTGCCCACTGCTGTGGTCCGGATAAGCATCCCCCAAAGCCTGTATGTACAGCTTGGTTCCTGCCCTATGGAGCCTAATGAGGTGAGGGGATCTTTACAAGGTGGGGGTCAAGCGGAAGTCTCCTGGCCAATGAAGGTGTGCCCTTGTTCCCCAGCTCCCTCTCTTTCATTCCTGAACTGAAGAGGCTTTCTCAATTCCAGAACCTCCAGCCTGCAACGTGCTGCCCGCTCACAGGTCCAGAAGTAACGGGGCCAACTTTGAATCATAGATTCAAACTCACACCTCTAGCTAAAATCAGCGTCCCATACTCTTGTGGCGAGTAACTCAGGTATTTTGTTATAGTCATAGAAAGCTCACAAACAGAACTACACAATGTGGTAAGGCACATAGGTGGAGGTGGTAGTGCATAAGGTCACTATGCACTTGGAATAATGATCGATCTCTCAGGACCTGGTCAGCCTAGCCAAGGACAGATCACTACCACTGTGTCTACTCTGTGCTCGGCTTCCACGTCTGGACATGGAGAGAGACCACTGCAGAGGCACCACTGCTGGGGCAGCTTCTGTTCCCCTCTCACCCTGGAAGACCATGCACTGGGATTGGCACCCAATCTCCAAACTATAATCCAAATAAGCCATTATCGGTGCGTTCATCAGTTTGCCATTACTATAGCAAAATACCTGAGACAATCATGGCAAAAAGCTCTCTGGCCAGTCAGGTGATTTGTACCCTGGCAGACTAAAAAGGCAAGGCCAGGCTGTGGGCCTGGGGCGGAGCTCCGAGAGGTGGGGAGCCTCGGAGTCAGCAAGCTTCTTGGCTGAGGGGCCCTCATCTTGCCTCTGCCTCTTAGAGATGGGGGTGCAGTGCTGGCTGGAGCACTGGAGGGGCGGGCAGTGGAAGCAGCAAGGAGCTGGGAGTGGCTGGCCCTGCCACCAAGGTACCATGCAACCAGGACAATTTCTTTCCGTCCGGGGGCCTCAGCTTCCCTGCATGTGCACTGTGGAGGGCTGTGCTCCCCTCAAGGTCTTTTCAGCTCTGTAAGTACGGCAAGTCCCAGGGGATGACTGATAGAGCCGGTCAAGGCCAGCGGTGCAACCAACGGCACAGGTCATGAGGGGGTGACGAGCCGCCTGGGCCTGCTGCCTTCCTGGTACCCACACGTGGATCTTCCTGCCCCTCCTGCGCCCTGGGCACCCACCCTGTCGATGCTCAAGGCTCTGCAGGCCCCACGCGAGGGGGCTCCTGAGACCCCACCAGCTCGCTCCTCTGCCACTGCCCAAGGACTGAGGCTGAAAACCCAGGAGCCTGGCGGGGACAGCACCAGGCTGCAGCTCACCTGGGAAGGCGTTGATGTCGATGACCGCGTGCTGCCCCGTCTGGTTGTTGATGATGATGTCAATCCCGAAGAGCGACACGCCCAGCGCCTGGCGGAGGGCCCGGGACAGCTCCCGGATGACCTCGTCGCTGGGCCGCTCGAACACACCCTCGATCTTGTCCAGCTGCCGACACACACACAGGTCAGGCCGGGGTAGGGGTGCCGGCCACACCACACAAAGAACCCTACAGGGGGTGCCGAGCCCTGCCACCCTGCACGCCAGGACAAAGGACAGATGGGCCGTGGTGAGCACTTGGCCCTAGGCCTGCTCTGGCCTGCAGAGGACCAGGCAGCCCTGGAAGTAGATGGCTCGGCAGTGGGCTGAGTGCTTGTCAGTACCCTGGAGGCTGGCATCATTCACAACATTTACAGGACGGGGAAAGGGCTCAGAGAGGGCCATGGCCAGTCCCGAGTCACACAGCATGAAAGCACAGGTTAGGGATGAGCTTTTTCAGCCTCTAAACCCAATCCTCTGGTAGGGAGGAAGGCCATGTGCAGGGTCCCGGACCTAGACGACACGAAGGTGGAGGTGGGACAGCGCTGAGCTGAGCCTTGAAGGTGGGAAGATCTGGGGCGGGCAGAGCGGAGGCAGAGCTCAGAGGCCGCAGGAGACAGCGACAGTGGAGACGCAGAGCAAGGGCAGAGGGGGCGGCGGGCTGTCGCGTCCTCACACCGTTCCTCCATCGTGGGCAGCGCAGCTGTGGGTTCTCGCGCTGGGCCCATCTTCCCTTCCCAGCAAGCGACAGACGAGGGCATTTCCCTGGGGCTGCTAGTTGCTGCTGCTCCCACATGACTGGCCAGGCCACCTTTAGCTTTTAGTGATGCTCCTGTGGGGCAAGCAGGGCTGTCCCAGCTGTGCCTCCCACTCTGTCCTAGTCTAGGTAGCCTGGGACAGGCACCTGAGCCTTCCCGTGTTCAAGCCTGTTCCCTGGCCAGGGCCTCCAAGGAAGTGGACCTTCAAGTGGGGGTTAAGGGATTTGGATTCAAATCCTGATAGTGATTTCCAAGCTTTCTAGATTCTCGGGAAAGTTTCAGTTTTCCCATCTGTAAAATGGGAATAGGGAAGCTTCCATCCTGGACTTGCTGCCAGGGAACCCTGCATCTGAATTATAGGGCAAAAACGAGCACATCAAGTGCCTAATAAATGGGGAGTTCCGGGTGTTGGGATTCAGGGGCCAGAGGGGAACAGGGTGGCTGATGAAAGCACAACTGCGTTAAAACATTGAACCCAGAATATCACATGACTCAGCAGCTGCACTCCTGAGTTGAAACCCAAGGGCTGAAAACAACTCCAACACCCGTGAACACCCACTCGAGCTGTGGCATCGCTCACAACAGCCATGGGGGGAGCGAGCCAGTGCCAACAGACAAACGAAGGGAAGAGACCGTGATGTGTGGCCTGAACTAGAGAACATCGGTCTCTGGAAAGATCGCACTAAAGAAGCCAGTCACCAGGGGCATGTGTTGTGCGATTCGATTTACGTACAATGTCCAGAGTGGGCAAATCCATGGGACAGGCTTCAGGGTGGCGGTTACTCGGTGCTGGGGCAGGAGGGACAGGCCACTCGCAGGCACAGGGTGGGGAAGGCCAAAGAACCGCTCCGCACTGAACCGCTTGCTTTAAGGTGGGTAATTTTATCTGTGTGACATTTATCTCAAGAAACAAGGGAGTGAAGCTGGGTCAGGACCCAGGGCCCTCGGTCACCAAGACAAACAAAATGGTCTCTACCCCTGAAATGGACAACAGGGAACTTCCAGAACTGTGCTATGCAGGGTCTGACACCTGGCACTGTCTGCTCTGTGGTTTGAGCCACCCGTCCAGCTCTGCAGAACAGGCCCATGACACCAACACCCTGTGTCTGACCTGGGGAGGGAGGTCCCCAGCAGTGGCCTGGCAGACTTCTGGGCCACTCGGAGCCTGAGGTTCAGCCCAGGGAGGCCCCCGAGGGCGCCTCGGCTCGCCTGCTCCCTACTGCAAGCCCTGAGCTGTGGCCAAACTCTGCCCAGGCACCAACTTCTCAACCCCAGTAGATGAGATAATAAAAACATTCAGGGCCCAAGACTCTGGTGAGCTGGTATTTCAGGCTCATGGCAGGGCCAGGCTGCGGCTGCCGAGGCTGCTGCCCCGTTACCATCTCCTGACGAGTTGTTTATAAAGCTCTTCCTCAGTCCAGTGAAGGAATCTCAGAAATCCTATTGAAGCCATGTGGTTACCCAAAACCAAACAGCCAGCCCAGGACAGGGTGAACGTGTGGAAATCCTGCCAGTGTGTTATACACAAATGGTGTGACCAGGCTTTCTGGGGAAGGAGGCGATGGAGTTGGGTGTCCCAGTGGACTGTCCCGATGGCCTTACCCCCCCCCCCCAGGGACACTGAGCACTCACTGCACACATAGCAAAGAGCGAGTCCCACCTAAGCCTCACCCCAGCAGAGCTGACAATGGCCCGGACAGGGTACATCGAGGCCCAGCTTGAAGGCACCGGCTGGGACAGGAGGTAGCTCCCAGGCCAGCAGATCCCTGCATGGTACCCCAGTGACACCAATTCCTGGATCACAGAGGCTGAGTCAGGCTGGCACCTCCCAGGGAAAAGGTGGCACCAATGATCTGGCCCTGTCCTCCACCTCCAAGGGCCAGCCCAGGTGGACTCTTGAGGAGCAGCCACATGTTGAGGGGAAGGCAGGACACCTGCAGGCCTCCCTCGTGGGGAAGAGCCCGGCTGTGTCCAGGCGGACCTCTGCTCACAGCCCTCAGTGTCCCTCGGGAACACTAAGTCACCCAGCTTGAACTCAGACAGTCAGGGTTCAGTCCTGAGACGCTAGCCCTGTACTGGGCAAGGACACTGGCAGGAACAGCATCTCTGGAGGTGTGCAGAAGGGAACTGGACTCCCTTCTGGCTGGATGAGGTGTGGACATCCAGCTGGGAGGAAGTCCTGGAGAGTCTCACACCGAGCAGACGGCCTTTCCTGCACCGAGCACCTACTCCATCTAACCGCATGCACTGGCCGGCCCCAAGAAGCTTTGTTTATAATCTGGTCACCCCGCATAGCTTCCCTGACTGGCTCCTGGGGAAATCTGTCCACATCCTGAAGGACAGCAGTGTCCCTCCAGGTCCCTGTCCACATCATGCTTTGTCTAATCCTCTGAGCTTCCCAAACAAACCAGAAACAAACACCAAGGTGACATGCTGCGAGGACTCGGGGGACAGGAGTGCGAGACCAAGGAAGCTCCCAGTGGGCCACACAGAGCAGGCCAAGGTGCCATGGCCAGCTGTAGCTCTTGTCCCAGCCCAGGAGAGGAAGGGGACACAGGCCAAGCCTCAGAATATCAGATGGACATGAGCTCACGGAAACAGGCGCCCCAGGACAGGACGAGTCCAGGGAACAAGACAGTAGCACTGCTGGCCTGCCAGCTAGATGAAGGGGCGAGCAGCAGACTGCGGCCCGGAGGTGGTTTCCATCTCTCAGAGCCGCTGCTCAGCATGGCCACTGTGGGAGGAAGTCACCTAGCTTGGACTCAGACGGTCACAGTCAAACTCTGCTCACCCTTGGCAAACCTAGGGGAGTTACCAACTCTCCTCTGGTTTCCCCTCTCCACTGGGCACCTGGGCTGAAGCCTCACAAAGTGCACTCACTGAACACCAGCTGCAATGTCCCTGCTACTGCACTGGGGGTGGGGGACTCACACCACCCCACGGCAGGCTCCTAGCCACTGCTCACTGGAGACCCATGTGGACAGGAGAGATGGGACTGTGAGCAGCAGGGCAGACCCTAAGCCACACCCCTGCCTCCACCCAGGCTCCAAAGCATCACCTGTCACCTATGCACAGCTGTGGTGCCCTAACCTTAACCCTGGGGCCCTTTGCCCTTCCCACTCTGCCTGGCCGAGAGCCCAGCAAGGGGCCCCAAGACCAAAAGCACCTCACACCAAGTCCAGGTGAGGGCAGGCCACCACACAGAAGCCACATACCTCGGTGAGGACCGACGATGACTCTGGCTTTGACACATTGTGGCTGTTGAAGAAGATGGACTCTCGGTCTGCAAAGGCACAAGACAGCAAAGGGCTGAGTTAGAAGGGCCAGGTAGGGACATGATTCCACCAACGGACACCAGGGGGCAGCAGCACCGTAGCCGCTAGCCAGGGAGGCTTCCAGCAGCGGCAGTGCCCAGCTCAGCTGGCAGGGCACCCTACCCTCAGAGATCCTGCGTCATGGGTGGGTGTGTGACCCTTCCGTTTCCATTTCTCTCTCCTCCCAGGTAGAAACCACTGTTTATTGGGCCCTCGACACACGGGGTTCCCTCACACAGGACACCTGTCTTAAGTGACAACTGGCTCTTTGATAATGTCCTCTCCGTGTCCCCACTGTGACACATGTTGCATATATGTCAGCAGGCGTTGGGAGGACAGGGAAGCTCATGAGCTGACATGGGGTGCACCCAGGTGTCAAAAGCCCTCCCCCCAAGTCCCAAGGCACTTAACGAGAATCAGCCAGGCCACTGCTGGTGTACAAGAGCTTACACTGTACAAGACTGCAGTTTCCCCACCACGTAGGGAAAATACAGGAAACCCAGGCTTCCAAGGACCCATCCAACAGAGTATCCAGAATGGACTGTCTTCCCCAAAATGCCCTCCACCTCCTCCAGCCCACGCATTCCTGCTCCATGTCCACCACTGCTGCACCCACCACCCGTCCCTGGGGCACGGAGGAGGCAGACCAATCCCCGGACACCGAAGTGGTAAGCTGACAGTATGTCCTTTCATCCTCGGGAGAAACATCCTTGCAGAGTGAACCAAGGTCGCTCTGGGGAGATGTAAGGCCGGCTGGTCAGCTAGGAATGGTCTCAAGCACTCCAAAGCATGAGCACATGAAGGCACGAATCACGAAACCACAAGCCCAGGAAAGAGTTCTAGAAAAGTCTACACCCCTGACCTCCCCCAGCCCCAAGAGCAGCATGGGACCATCCTGCTTAGGAGCCTTGAGGAGCCCAACAGCCCCTGCTTGGCCTTCACAGGGGGAGGTGCCACAGATCCCTCCCCTGAGGACCTGTGTGCCAGGGCTGGGGGACTCCATGGTGCTCCAACAATCATGCATGAGGCAGTGATTCTGGCAGAGGCCAAGCAGGCAGGCGCTGAGATGTACCTCTCATCCTTCCCGCTAGTGGGGCACAGAGGCCCCTGACCACCCCGATGTGTCCAGCAGTCCTCCTGCCACTCTGACCAGAGCCAGTCCAGATGGGGGGCATAAGAGACGGTCCTGGAAAGGAGCCTGGGGGAAATAAACACCCTGCAGGACTTGTGTCAAGCAGCGCCACCAATCTCCACTCCTGGGCACTGATAGCCATGAGGGAGCCTTGGTGGGTGGCGAAGCTGGGCGGGCCAGACACGGGAGCCGGACTCCGGCGGTCAGCACTGTGCTCTGGCCTTCTGTAGCCAGGCCCACCTTCTTCTTTTCCTTCTTTTTTTGTACCAGGGATTGAAATCACAACCGTGCACTTGCAAGGCAGGCGCTTATGCTGCTGAGCTAAATCCCCAGCCCATAAGCCCCACCTTTTTATCTTGCAGCTCCCCAGCCCAAGCGCAGGGTGCTTTCCCACCCAGCCCCTTGCAGGTCCCCCAAAATTAGTGGCCAGACTGACAGAGCAGGGGGGACAGAATGAGCCACCATCAACAGGAGGACCTGGCAACGTTGAGGGAGGCCAGGAAGCCCCCAGGAGTCACCAAGTGCACACATGGGCACTTGCTGGTGCCAGGAAAGGATAGAGCTGCACCAGGCACCTGCTGCACGCCCTGGACTGGACAGACCACAGCTTCCGACAGCTTACTTCCATGCACACATATCCCAAAGGGCTTCTCCTACCCCACTATTTCTAGCCCGTTGTGTTCCCGCCAGAGGATGGTTTGGCAGCAAGAGATGCCCCAGCCTCAGGGTCTCTCCATGTGGGTTTCATGCAGTGAAGGCAGCTTCTAGCCACTCCCCAGCACCCTAGGCAATGTGGAGGCCAAGATGGCCTGGAAGGGGCCTGAGCCCCAGGACAGTCCTGGCACCCAGGGCCTTGGGGATCTCTAAGACACCCCACCCCTCTAACAGAAGCACTGCGCCAGGGCCTAGCTCCCTGAGCTCAACAGCAAGGCTCTTGGTCCTGGGAGCTCCCTGGACTGGGGGCCCCAGCCGGTCCCTATTCCTGGACTACACCTAAGAACACACAGCACGGGTGACAGCAGGGTCTCCACCGATGTCCTGCAGAGGAGGGAGGACCAGGAAAGGAAAGATGAGTGCTCGTGGACTCAAGCTACAGGCGAGGAAACTAGATCAGAAAGAAGAGTCCACGACAAGAACAGCCCCAACATGCCAGTGACTGAGCAGCCCAGCCCCACCTGTGGCCACACTGCCTCCAGCCTCCGCGTGTCTCCTGTCCTTTCCGGGTGTTACAGTGGTGCCGAAGGCGACCCAGTGGCCTTCGAGCTGCATTAAACCCCACCTTCACAGCGGGGTCTGCAGCACTCTTCCCAAGAGCTCCCTAAAGAGGTGGTGTCCTGGATCTGCGCTACTTCCACTGCAACCTCTCATTTCAGTGACAACTGGCTCTTTGATAATGTCCTCTCTGTGTCCCCATTATAACACATGTTCACCAGGGCAGAATATGTCTCTGACAGGTCCCTGGCTGGACCCCCTGCACCTGCATAGAGGGGCCAGGGTGGCAGGTTCGGTCAAAGCAGCATTTCATTACCCGGAAGAGGTACCGCAGTCTACGCTGGCCAGCTACGGACTGCAGGCCAGGACGGCTGTACTGTAAACACAATAGCTTCCTTGGAGCACAACCCACCGTCCATCCCCATCTCTCTACAGCTGCTTTTGCTCTGCAACGGCAGCATTAAATAACCAATAACCGGGAAGGCAGTGATTTATTAACCATTCAGCTTTTTGCAGAAAAAGTCTGCTCACCCCTACTATGGTAAGAGGTACCCCTAAGAAAGAGCAATGTAACGGGGACCCTGCACAGATCCGGAGGCCCACGGTACCATGTCCTCAAGGTCAAGGTAAAGCATAAGATAAACCCACGACACAGAAAAAGAGCGCAAAAAGGTGCCCATCTTGCCCAGCATGAGGTAGAGAGAGAAGGCACCATCTCTCCAGAAACGTGACCCACGCTCAGAGAACAGATGTGTATCCTCGCATCCTGGGAAGCAGGCACAAGCCCACACCAGTCTGCCATCAGAACCTGGCTTGGTTCCAGTCAAGGCACCATGAGGTGGCACAGGCTACAGAAATCAGGCCCTGGCCTGGAGATGATAATGCACAGAAAACAAAAGTACACTTGGTAATTTCGAGACCGGCAGTCGCAGAGAAACATCCTTGCCGCTCCCAGGTCCTGAATGGCCCCAAGCCCACCTCCCAGTGAACACAGGAAGCTGTGGGGTCTTCCACAGTGGCTTTGGGAGCCAGAAGGCTGGGTGGGGGATAGAAAGGACCAGGGCCCCCAAGTGCCCTTCCCAACTCGTCCGGTGTGAAGGGCTGTGGGTGTGCTGTGCCAAACACACAGGGGAAAGGCGGTACCCACACTGCTTGCTTGGCACAACACACTAAAGACCACAGCCACAGAACCAGACACCTGGGAGGCCCAGCTTTCATGTGGGGTTTTATTATTTGGCCTAGAAAGAGCAAACAGCCACGAGAACAGACATGAATGTCACTCGTGCGTGGCTCCAGCATTTTCCAACCTGGAAGGAAAAGTTGGAAAATGCAAACAAACGCATGTCTACGTGCAAAAGAAAGATCTGGTGGTGAGTTTCTTTTAGGGGATGTAGTGATTTGGATTAAAAAAAAAGAAAGGAGATGACCTAAGACTTGGGTTCTTTTTTTTTTTTGGCAGTGCTAGGGGTGGAACCAAGGTCCTTGCATGTTAAACAAACCTCCTACCACTTACGCCTCTAGTCTTAAGGATTCTTAATATACTTTTCAGATATTAAAAAGATGTATTTTTAAAACTCAGGAAAATAATAAAGGAGTTTTATAAATATGTCAGCCTCTTCTGGCCGGTTTGGCAGACTGTCTCCTGGTGGTGCTCCGCGGGTGAACACTGCTCCAGGACTCTGCCTCCCACGCCATCACCCCGCTCCGTCCAAGGCCCCAGGGCTTGGGTGTGGGAAGCAGAGTGAGGATGGGGTTCCACGGCCCTGGCTGGGCGTACCCCTGCACTCCCCAGGAAGTGGAAATTGATGCAGATTCCTAAAGCATCTGCTCTCCATGTATTCATAGAAAGAAAAAAGTGTCTAAGAGAGAAGACCCCAGAAGGGACGCCATGAGGGTGGACAGTGACCGGAGCCCCGGGGGAGGGACTTCACAAAGGCACCTCTGCTCATGGAAGCAGCCCGTGTCAATGCTCCTCGGGAGGGCATTTCTCCCATGCAGAGAAACTATGACAATCTAAAGCAAGGTGCGCTGGGCACTCAGATGGATATCCATGGCCATGGAACCTTCCCAGAAAGCCATTCCAAAGACATTGCCTGAAAGCTTTGACCTCTGTGATGTCAGGGCTCTTTGGAGCAGCCCCAGCACCAACAGGTCTTTGACTTTGGGACAGTTTTTAACGGCCAAGGGTAGCTGGTGCCAGGCCCACAGGAGGCAAGCAGTGAGCTGAAGGGGGTCTTGAGGGACACAGGCTACTCCCAAGGGGGCCCCTTGGGGGATGGAAAGACAGCTGCAGGATGCACACACCACCACTGTGTGACCTCTGAGGAACCCTAAGGACCCCATCCACTGATTCAGGACCCTCACTGGCCAAGTTCTCACCTTGGGGCAGTGAAGGGCAAGGTGACTGTGCCCACCGACTTGCCTGAGGTCCCACCCCAGGGACCCTCGCATCCCAGCAGCTCTGCTTGCTAACGGAGTACAGGAACCATGCGGCAAACAGAGTAGGCGTTGAGAATGGTGTGACAACCTTCAACACCACCCTGCACTTCCCTAAGGGGCCATGGGACAGCTGGGGCTCCTCCTGAGTCCCTCTGTGGACAGGAAGTCTGCAAGTATTTCCTGTGGTGGATGGGGCACTGCCAGCTGGAGCCCACAGTGTCTGGTGGATGGGGTCCCGGTCCCCCTGAAGACGGCTCACAGCCTCCAGGCCACACCTCCAGGGTCTGGCACAGCCCACTGGCACACAAGGCACAGATACCTGATGTGCCGGCGGAGAAGTTCTTAAGCGAGGGCCTCTGGACCACGGTGTAGGACTCGCCCACGACGAACACCTTGTAGAGCACAGCATTGTGGTTGATGAAGTTCTGGACCACACAGGGCGGCTGGATGGCACTCAGGCCCTCCTGGTTGAACACGATGGCCATCTGGGGAGACAGAGGCCAAAGGCTATCAGTTTACAGCCCTACCCCCCAACACGGCCGTGTCATCTCTCCAGGGCACCCCCTGGTCCCCTGTGGTTTATCTCTATGGCATGAGGTCCAAGGATTGGAATGCAAGAACACATGTGGATCCATTTGCGTTTGGTGTGAAGCTGGGAAATCCTGCATCCACGAAGCCTACCGTGTAGAGCCGAGCAGGCTGTGTGCTGCACAGCCTGAGAGTTTCCTTCACTCCACAGTCCCAGGGACTTGGACCCTGGGTCCTGTGCTACTCAACTCTAGGACACCCTGTAAGAGCCTCAGAAAGACCCAGGAGGGAGGCAGGCACAGAGCCATGGCTCAGGAGCTAGAAGCCTTGGGCCAAAGCCGTTATGGGTGTCATCTTCACAAGGCCCCTCCAAGACGGCACATCACCATTCCCTGCTTACAGGTGAGGAGGCTGAGAGAGAGTCATGTCTTGTGCACCTAGTCTACAGCCTCTGGGGGCAATAAGCCCAGGCAAGGACACAGCAGGGGACTGAGGCAAAGAGGGCAGGGGCAGCTGTAGGCAAGCACCATCTCTGTTGACCAAGGCTGGGGAGAACCCTGGCCACTGAGCCAGCTGTCAGTGCCAGCTCAAGCTAATCACTCCAGGCCCCAGGGTGGAGCCCCCACGACCTGGCAGCCCAGGACTGCTGAGCGGCTATGACAGGGCCTGGACAGCTGGGCCACTGCACAGCCACCACCCCTCATGTCAACTAGGTCCCCCTCAGTGGGCCAGGCAGAAACACAGGGAACCGATGTGTGCTGGGGTGGGGTGAGCCTGTCTCCTCAGGAGAAGCCATTGTGAAAATGAGAAGGCCCAGGCGCCCCAGGGTCAGACAGTTTGGGTGAGACGGCCTTCTGGGCTTGGCAAGTGGGGTGCCCACTCAGCTCTCTGTAGCACAGCAGCTAGGCCCCAGGGGTGACTTCAGAGTGCTTGAGCTTTGGGAAAAGGGAGATGAAGAGAAGGAGGAGGAGGAGGAGCACGGAGAAAGAGGGGAAGAGAGGCGCTGACTCTCCACCATGGAGTGTGCTAGCACCTGCCTGGCTTAAAATCACAATGGACACCTGCAGTCCAGGGAACGTGAACCACAAAGAGTGCTCTGGCAAAACCAGAGCTGGTCTGGGCGGAGTGAGAGGCCCCGTGAAGCAGAGGAGGCCGTGGGTGAGGCCACCAGAAACCCCCTCCTGACCACAGCCGATTCCCAGGCACCTGTGTCTTCTACCCAGCCTGCACATGACGCTGGGCACTATGGAGGTGCAGGAGCAGTCACCCCTCAGCCCTGCCTGGCCCGTGGGGACACCCTGTGAGGTTGTTGTGGCAGGCCAGCGCTGAGGCCAGGGTGGACCAGGGCAGCCCTGGTGCTGGGATGGGCAGAGTAGTACATGCAAGCATGTCCATCTTGGGGCAAATGGTTTCCCTGGAGGCACTGACCCAACCTGAGGGTCACAGCTGCCATGAAGCCAGCAGGGGCCAGCAAGAAGAGCCTGTCTGGACCAGAATGCCCAGGGAAGCTGACTCTATAGCAGCTTATCAAGCAATTCCCCTGGGCCGAGTGCCACACTGGAAACCCCTGATCCTTCTAAGATTGCTGCTAGATCCCCATTTATAAATGCAGGGCAGATGTTCAGAGAGGCTCGGGAACTTGCTCAAACTCACTCAGCTGGCAACACAGAACACCCAAAGTGGCCCAGTCCTGTGCATTCCAAGGTCAGGGTCCTCAGGCCTCCACTGACTGGGCCGTGGCCCGCCTCGTGGCTGACCAATCTGATGCAGGCTGCTGCAAGCACAACTGTGCCCACCCCCACACCCATTCCCTGAAACCAAGAACCCTGGTGACAGGAGGCACGGGGAACATAGCGCTGGCTGGCCTTGAAGGGCACCCCGGGTGCCCACAGGGCTCCTGATCTCTGAGATGGCTGCTCTTTATGGCCAGCAGTGACTTCCTTCCCATGGGCATTGCCAGCCCTGTCACAGCCTGTCCCCTGCTCCAGTGATGCTATCTGTTTATAGACATGGCCCTGTAATTATTTACAGGAATAAAGAGCACAGCGCGGTCTGAGAAAGGGCACAGTTGGCAGGCTTCCATCTTAGTCACTGTTCTGGGAGCGTTCTTGGGAGTGGGCTGCCCACAACAGGCTTCCCTCGGGCCCCCAGCATCCCCCCCAAGTACCCCATCCGCAGATAGCATCCTGGTGTGCTTCCTGGGGGTTGGGAGGACAGCAGGGACCCAAGGGAGCTGCCTCTGGCCCCCAAGTCCTCACTGTGCACTGCCTTCCTTCACGCCCCTGGGGTCTCCATAGAGATTCTCTGCCCCCAGGCCAGCGCTTGATCACAGGCACCATTCCTGACACCCAGGTGTTCTGGGCACAGCTGCAGGGGATGGAAAAGGTACAGGATGGCAGAGGTCATGGCACACCTGCAGGCATGGGTCCCCTTTCCTTCCTCCCTGGTCCCCTCTCAGCAGCTGGCAGACCTCAGGGGCAATGATGGAGTCTTCCCAGTTCGTGGCCTCCCTGGGTCAAGCCCAGTGCCAGCCACCAATGAACCAGAGGACACAAAGACCAGGACAAGTCAGGCTGCTGTGACTTCCACAGGATCTGCTGTGTACTTCATGTGTGTCCCCAGCAACTCTTTAAGCAGAGCCCTGAGCCCCAGGATGAGGGTGTTCGGAGGTAAGCAGGTTCTGATGAGATCCAGGGGTGGGAGGGTCCCCTCACAATGGGATTAGTGCCTCACAACACACTCTCATGTTCTACACACACAGCGGGTGGTTGGAGGAAACAGATCTCACTGCCAGCAGCAGCCCTCACCAGAACCCAGCCCTGCCAGCACTCCAACCTGGGACCTCCAGCTCCAGGTCTGAGAAAACAAAGGTCTGCATTTAAGTTGCACAGCTATGGTGTTTCGACACGGTGGTCCTGCTGACTAAGCCAGGCTCCAAATGGGGCAGGTGGCCCAACACATCCTCCTGGCCTCGGGGGGACAGGGACAGGCAGTGTAGATGAGGTTGGACACAGTGTAAAAGGCCACAGTGTATCCTCTGCTGACTCCTGCAGAGCCTGGGAAGGCAGCTGCTCATTGGGAAGCAGAGACCAGAGCAGGACAGGGCATGGCGGTGGGTACGGCTCTGGCCATGGAGCTCAGGGGTTCCAGTGAGACAGGAAGGGCTGACAGGATTGGGGGGGGTGGCAGTGCAGGGAAGCAGGGGACAGGGATAGTTGCGTCTTCCACTCACCTCATGAGAGTTGGTGCCATGGGCCACTCGGGTTTTACAAACTGTGGGTCGGAAAGACAAGCAAACAGGAATTAGCAGGACCAACATCTACACCACCTGACCTGGCGGACGTGGAGGGACCAGGCAGTGGGGAGCTGATGCGATGCACTGGGGACAAACAGTGTCTGCACCAGCAATGTGACAGACCCCCCAGGCTAGGCAGGAAGGACGTCTTTGGCCCACAACCCGGAGACCCACTCAATAGAGGGGCAGAGATAGGACCCAGGGCCACCTCTCCTTGGCAGCCACAACTGCCCACACTCAGGCGAGTTGAAGTCCCAAGGTCTCTCAATAGTGCCTCGCCCGCTCCCCAGGGCCAGCAGAACCTGCCCGCCCGCACAACGCAAGGCACACGCATACATACTGAAGGGGAAGGCCAGGCCATTCTGCTCCAGCAGCCGCACAGTGTCATTTCCACACAGGCTCGTGAGCTCCATGAAGGGCGGGGAGCAGATCCTGTCATCTGGAGTGGAGAGAGGTCAGGTCAGCGCCCTGCCCGAGGGTCCTCCAATACCTGCCACTGCACTCCCCAACGCTGACTGTCCCCAACTCTGCAGTGTCCTGTGTGTGTGAACGCTAAGGCACATTCTTCAATTGTACTTTCTAGTGTTAGTTCTATAATTATAAAAGTTTTATCTGCTAACCGGAACATTTGAAGAGCACAGAAACATACAAAATACACACATTCACATATAATTCCCCTGCTCCCTTCTTCTCAGCCTTTGTTTTAAATGCGAACACACCGACCACGGCTGTCTGGTAGACACCATTTTGTAACCTGGTTTTCAACTTAATTAACTGTTTTCCAAGCTCAATACTTTTCCACCATGTGACATGTTGGCTTAATGACAACCCCAGGACGACATCATGTGTCTGGTACCACGCTGATGGCTTCACGCATTATCACCTCTGCAGCAGCAAACTCATCTCACAAGCAGGAAACAGAGATCAGAGGGATGAGAAAACTTGCCCTTGGTGACGGTCATCATTACCTGTGCAGGGGTGCCCCCTAGGGTGGCCTGTGACACTCACTACCTCCATCTCTCAGCCCGCTTCCTGTGTCTCTCAGGCCAGGCCACCCCCGCCTTGTGCTGCTGGTCCCCCACCTGGTGCCCGCACTGTGGGTCCTAACACTGTGCTGGGTTTTCAGAAAACCCCTGAGGCTGAGTTTTGTAATCATTATGGGCTTCCTGTTGCCAAGCACCAATAAGGGCAAAGCGGGTTTCTGGTGAGATAACAAGATGTATTTTCAATCTCCACTGATTATTCACTAACTCATTTGTTATTACTGAGTCCAGTCTACCTTCTCTGGAAAGACCATGGGCTCCCAGGAGGCAGGACCAGCCTGTACTTTGGGCACAGGGACTGGCCAGGACTGAGCAGTACTGAGGTCACCCATAATTTTGGAAAGCAGACTGGCAAAGCATTGTCCCCAGAGCTTCCAGCTACTCAGCTGGCCAGGAGATCAGCACATTAAACCAAGCAGGATCGTTCAGCTCATAAAAACCCATGCCAAGAACTGCATGGGGCATATTAAAAGTGCCTTTCCTCCCACCTTACCTCTCTCCCCCAGGCAGAGTTCAAACCCTAAAGAGATATGACATTCAGGGTTGCAGGGTTTCCTTGTGGGCCTTGGAGGGTGTTGGGAGCCAGCACCTCCTGGGTCCCTGCCGGGGTGTTCTTTTCATCCTCAATGTGCTGTGACAGTGTCTGGAGGCACAGACCCAGAAACGGGGTCCATGGCGGTGTTGCCCAAGGTCACATGCTGGCCCACAGGGCCAGAACGAGGGGCTGGGCTTGCCTGGCGGCCAACAGAAATCAGGAGAATCAGGTGGGGAGGAAGGGTGCTCAGCTCAGGCTCTGGCCACACATAGCCCCCAGAGTCAGCCTGGGCAGAAAGGCTGGTGGGCGCTGGTGGCCCTTCCACCATGGGAAGGGACGAAGTGGGCTGTGCAAAGATTCCTTGCTGCAGACCTCCGGCCCTGCAGTCTTGTGGCCACGCAGACGCAATGCGCAGGTGTGAACACGCTGTAGGACTCAGCAATGCACGGGCTTCAGATGGGAGCTCACCTGATCTAGCAGGGGCTGGGGTACCACCTCTGGACGATGACAGGGCACACACCCTCTCCCAGGAAGGGTAGCTGTTGGGGGCCCAGAGGTCATCTCCTGGCAGAGTTCTCAGACCACACCCCCCAACCCTCCTGCCAGTTTCCAAGGCAGGTGAACCAGCCTGGTTTCAGAGTTTGGCTTTTCAGACTTCAATGCCCCCCAGCTGTAACAACTCCACGGTGGCTCCTTCAGTGTCATCGATGATGGCCAAACACTGCACTGGCTCTGTGCCAGACGCTGCTCCACAGGCCACACTGCCACTTGTTTACCCTCATAAAAGCCCCACGAGGAAGCCTTTACCCCATCCACAGTGAGGAAACTGGGGCACAGAGGTACAGCTCCCCACGTGGGGTTACACAGGGAGCAGTGGTGGGATCAAGGCTGAAGAGTGACCTCCTCTGCCAGGTGACAAATCCCAGGCAACAGCAGCTTTGGCTTACGGAAATCAGTCCACGCCACACACCACATCCCAGCAGCCCCTTCACCCAGGGCTGTGCTATCCGTGGGTTCAGCTCCTTCCAATTAATGCAGTTCAAAGATCTCAAATGTAAAATATCAGAAATCAAAAACTCCTAAGTGCACGCCATTCTGAGTAGGGGGATGAAATCTCCCAGCATCCCCTTCTTCCCAGGCCACTCCTGAATCACCTCACTGTCCAGCATGTTCAGCCTCTGCACACTACCAGCCTATCAGTCACCTAGCAGCTGTCCACTGCCGTGTCTCAATGCTTGTGTGCAAGTAACCCTCATTTCATTTAATGACAGCCAAAAAGCACAACGTCAGGGAGGCTGGCAATTTTATTACAGCATGTTGTTATAATTGTCCTATTATGTAATTACTATTTATCTCTTACTATGCCTAATTTATAATTGAACTTCATCTTTGATGGTGCCAGAGATGGAACCCAGGGCCTCATACTAGGCAAGTGCTTTACCATGGAACCACACCCCTGGTCCTATAAAGTGAACTTTATTATAGATATGTAGGTACTGTACAGCGAAAAAACCCATAGAAATATAGAAGTGGGTACTGTCCAAAGTTTCAGGCACCCATTGAGGGTCTTGGAACTCATGCTCCATGAATAAGGGAGGACTTAACTGTAACCCAACAAGAAACAAAAACCACCCGCCCTCTTCGTAGATGCAGGGAAAGCATCGGATAAAACCCAGCACCCTTTCATGGTAAAAACACTCAGCAACTAGGGATGGGAGGGAATTCCAAAACCGAATAAAGGCATCTACAAAGTCCATACTTAAAGATAACATCAAATTAATAGCAAAAGTCTGGATACTTCTCCTCTAAGATCAGGAACAAGACAAGACGTTGGTTCTTGTCACTTCTACTTAACACCATACCAGGGTTTCTGCGGGGGCCATTAGGCAAGAAAAATGAAATGAAAAGCATCCAGATTGGAAAGAAAGAAGTAAAACTATATATATTTGCACATGATTATAATCTGGCACATAGCCACTCTCAAGGACCCCATACATACGCACCCCCACCCAAACTCCTGAACTGATAGAGTGAATAATAAATGAATTCGTTAAGATTGTAGGATACAAGATCAATATAGGAAAAGCAGGTGTATTTGTATTCCACAGTGATGAACAATCCAAATGTAAAGTAACTCATTCCATTCCCAGGAGCATCAAAAAGGATAAAATTCTTAGGAAAAAATTTAACACTGCTAATTATAAAATGTTGTTGAAAGGAATTAAAGAAAATGTCAGTAAGTGGAAACACATACTATAAACAGGAGATTTAATACTGTTAAACTGACAGTTTTTCCAACATGATCTACAAATTCAATACAACACTCACCAAAATCTTGGCATTCTGTTTTTAGGAATTAACAGGCTAATCCTAAAATTCTTATTAAAACGGAAGACAGCCAGAACGTCCAAAGCATTTTTAAAACACAGTGAAAGACTCATACTTCCTGATTTCAACATTTACTACAATTGAGAAAATCTGGTATTGACATAAAGACAGAGACAAGCCTACAGAATAGCCTGGGGAACCCAGAAGTAACCTACACACCTGCTGATTTTCTACACAGGCACCAATGGGGGAAAGAATATTCTTTCCAGTAAATGGTGCTAGGACAACTGACTATAACATGTAGGTGAACAAAGCTGGACACCCATCTCACCTTATATACAAAACTAATTCAAAGCGGGCCATGAGCTAGCTGTGAAGCACTAAAACTACAAACCTCTCAGAAAAATTACCAAGGCATTAAGCTTCACAATCATCGATTAGCTCATGCTTCTAAGATATGGTACTAAAAGCACAAGCAACCAAAGTAAAAGTAGATTAAATGGATAGCATTTTAAAAAAAATTGTGCTTAATAGGGTGCTGTAAAGATAGTGAAAAGACAACCCACAGGAGAAGAGAAAATAGTTATAAACTGTACAGAGTGGTGCCTCGGTTCATGAATGCTTTTGTTTGCAAACAATCTGGTTCACAAAAAGAAGCATTTGGCAAACTCTTGTTTTTGTTTGCAAACTCTGCATTGCGTGACAAGTATGACCGTAGCCATCTTTTCCAGAATTGTGGCGTGAATTAAGCTTATGAAGCGAGGCTGTATCTGGTAACGGTCTCATATACAAAATATACACAGACCAACTAAACAACATAAGACAAGCCAATTAAAAATAGGCAAAGAATGTGAAGAGAGGAGTTCTCAAAACAAAACCAAAAAACGGCCCATAAACACCTGAAAAGAGGCTCAGTATTATCAGTAAACCCAGTCACAGATGAAAAACTGCATCAAAACCACCATGAATACTACCTCAAACCCACTGTTAATGGCTATCACTAAAAAGGCAGTAAGAGGTGTTGTTGAGGGCATGGAATATTTCAAACCCTTGTACATTTTTTATGTCAATTAAGAAATAAAGACAATGGGGCTGGGGATTTAGCTCAGCGGCATAAGCGCCTGCCTTCAAGCAGGCAGTCGTGAGTTCAATCCCCGGTACCGATAAAAACGAAAAAGACAAAAAAAAAAAAAAAAAAAAAGAAAGAAAGACAAGAAGGAAACCCACAGCTGACATCGTGGGGTGTCTGCTCTCCATGGGCCCCCAGGCTAAATAAAGCCTTTACATCCAGAGTTTCCTTCAATCCTCCCCACAAATGTGCAGAGTCCAGTCCCCACCCTTGGGAGTCCAGAGAGAAGTCGGAAAAGGGACAAAAGGAGCCCGTCTGCCCCAGTGATGTCTGGAGTCCAGCAGAATGCAAGGAGAAGGCACTTTTAGTGAGTGGGCAGCACCCAGCCTCAGCTCACAGCCGGCACCCTTCTGAAATCTCAGGCTTTTGGGTGCACAAGTGGGCCGAGAGAGTCGCGTTCACACAGTCATGTGTCCTAATCTGGGGCTGACTGCCCACATCCGGAGCTGCAGACACCACTGGCTGGCTGCCCTGCTCCCACTCTTGGGAAGCGGTGGGGACTGGCCGAGTGACACTGGGTCACTCCTATTCCAAGCTTAGGCTTCAGCTGTCAACTAACTAGCCAAGGAGCCAGGCTGGGTGGGGGGCAGGCTGGAGATGATCTGTCGCCGCCTGGGTCACAGACCACTGCAGGCCTGGGGCAGGGAGCCTGGAGCCTGGGCCTGCTCTGCCTCTGGGTACAACCGACAATGCCTGCAGCCCAAATCATTCTGGTCATTACAGTAAATCAGATACCACTATTGGTGTCGCCTTGGTTCTAATAACCATTCACCACCAACAACAACAAAAACAACGGCAACAAAACGTGTCAAGCGTCTACTAGCCAAGGATACAGTGATAAACAAACGGACATCCCCGCTCCGTGGAGTTCAGGTTCCAGCCACAGGCACGGAGACAGTAACAAACCCGATGCAGAGGGTACACAGGAAAACAAGCCAACAAGGACACGACACAATGCTGGAGGACTGCTGGTGTCAGGGGAGGTGGGGGTACAACACGAACACGGGGTGGGCAAGGGAGGACTGTGTAACTGGGGAAGCACCTTTCAAGGAAGGAAGGCCCAACACTGCCTCCAGGATGCGTGACCTGGCCCCAGCCTTGGCGATGAGCAGTGGACGTGGAGGCCACCTAGCTTCGGGGGAGGCTGGGGACAGACCTCACCTTGCGGTACCAGGGCCAGAGCTGTGGCTGCTGTTGCTGCCCAGAGAGGGCCCAGGTGCAACCCCACCACCTCAGGGCAGCAGTCCCTCGCCGTGCCCGCCTGAGGGACAGGGACAGCAGAGGCTGCCCCCACTCCGTGGGCTGCCCGCTCACTCTCGGCACTCCTGCCAGCTGCTCCTGCCCCCACTCGGGACAGGACAGGCTTGTCAAGTCAGTGCTGGGAGCCCAGGAGGCTATTTCTGGTTCCCAGAAAAAGGCTACTGCTGCTGGCTTATCTGTCGTCTTTATTTCTGGATGGGCGCTGGAAAGAGGCTTTTTTGGTGAGATAGTGGGTTGTGTCATCAGCCCTGGGAAACAGCAATGCTCCAGGCTCCCTCTCCGTCACCCTAGGCCTAACAGCCGCGGAGAGGGGAAGAACCTAGCTCAAGGCTACCCACAGTGACTGGCACCAGAGTCACATCGCTGCCCTGTCCACTCTGCAAGTGGCCTTGCTCTCAGAATGGAGGCAGCTGCCATAGAACTGGCAAGAAAATAAGCAGATGGATACGACAGGACAGCAAAGCTGGGGAAGAACCTGGAACCTTGTTATGGCACAAATGGTCCTGCCCATCCTGTCCCCAGCCCCGGGTGGCCCCATCTTCAATAACATGGGTCAGGCTTTCTCGAAGTGGGAGGACAGGCAGCATAAACAGCCTCCTCCGTGGTCACCCTGGGTCAGGGCAGGAGGCATGGAGACACTGAGGCAGGCAGAGGGAGTGGTAAACAGGGCACACAAGGGACACAGCAGCGGAGCCCAGGACATGAGCCTGTGGATCTGGACATGAGTTCCAGAGGCACCCTGGCCCTAGGCGTGCCATGCAGCCTTTGGGTCTTGGGTTTCTGATGGGTAGAAGTGGGTGGTGATGAGCCAGGATGTGGAAAGTGCATCAGAGCCTGAAGCGCCCGAAAAGGGAGCCTGCCATGGGGGCAGGAGGCTGGGCCTGGAGCTGTGCTCAGGGATCAGCAGGAGGCTCTGGGCTCCCAGGCACTACCAAGAGTGAGGCAAGGCAGAGGGAAAGACGTGGGTCCAGGCTAAACTGTGCATGCCGGAGGCAGCACTAGGAGCGTGGGCAATGGGGACTTCCAGCCAGCCGCGCAGCTTCCATTCCCAGGAGAACCAGCAGCGAGGCACAGCTCTCCAGGCAGGAGCTTGCAGGGTTAGAATGTCCCTTTAAGCTACACCCAGGAGACACCTGAGAGAAGGTGACAACTGAACAGGGCTGGTGGTGGTGAAAATTTCAACCTATACAAACACCCTAGCCTCAAGGGGGAACCGTGGGTCCCCCCGGATGTCAGGCAGACCCAGGCTGATGAAGATAGGCGTCCGACAGATCACATCCTGCCTGGACTCAAGCAAATGAGTGAACAGAAAAATGCCCTTCCGAGGCTTCCGCCCTCCTGGTCTGAGGGAGGGACTCACATCCAAAAGTAGCTGGCACCGGGCCCAGGGCACCCACTGTGTGTGCCTCAGGCGCCATTGTTCAGCTGGCTCAGTTCTGCTTTGCAGGGACACTCCCAGTTCCCAGCGCCCCCACCTCTATAGCAGGAAGCCGCCTTATTCACAAAGGGCCAGTGAAAGGCCCCATCACGTCCCAGGCACAGGAAAGGAGGAGGCCACCAGGGTCCAGGTTCTCACCAAGTCCTCAGAAAGCATAAGGTGGGGCAGGACCAGCACCCGGCCTCCTAGGCACACAGGGAGGCCACACTCATCTGCACACATCTGCACACACGATCTGCAGCATCGAAGCCAGCCCTGTCTTTGGGCACACAGCATCCTCCAAGGGGCACTAGGATACCTGACCTGTCCAGTGCCCCAACCTCTTTGGCCTACTCTTCAGGGCCAGCTCTGCCACAGGGGTCTCAAAGAGTGGGCTTCTTCCCTGCTTCGCCCAAGGACTCCCGCAGTTGGTTAATCCAGGAAGCCCCCTGGGACTCTTACCCACAACCATCTCCTTTCCACAAGGCTCTGCCATCCTGTGACTCTGCCATCCTGCATCTCCCCACCATCTAAACACCCCAGGCTACAACAGGCTGCAGACTCCCCCTTCCTAGAGCTCCCCATCTGGAGCAGCCTAAGCTCCGGGACTGCGGAGCCCAGGTCTCCCCAGCCTGACCCTGAGTACTTTCCCGTGACTGGCTAAACCCTGTCCCAATCCCCAGAGCCTGAGAACGGCACTACACTCGGACAGGGGCTCTTGAATGAGGCAAGTAAGATAAAATGGGGTCAGTAGGGTGAGCCTTGGTTCAGTCTGACCGGTGTCCTTGTCAGAGAAGGTTAGGACACAGGTACACAGCAGGATGACCCTTGAAAGACAGAAGGAAAGGAGTCTTCTGCAGTCGAGGAGAGAGGCCCTGAGAGAAGCAGGCCTGCTGACATCTCTCTCTCGGACTTCTGGCCTCTGGAGTAGAAACAGTAAATGTCTGTTGAGGCCTTGCCAGCATAGCACGGTGCTCCCGGCCACCTGGTGCTCCCGGCACCATGGTGCTCCAGGCAGCATGGGCTTCCAATGTTTCACCTCTGGGACTTTCTTTCTTTTCCTCCCTCCTGCACTAGTGATCCACCTTCAAGCACTGCCGGGTCCCCCTCTTCCCAGGCTCTGCAGGGCTAGCTGTCCCTTGATGCCACCTCCCACTGCGTTCACCCAGGACCCACCTCCTACTGGCATGCCCTTCCCTGCCCTGCTGCACACTGCCATGTGCCTGCGGCTCCTCCCCTGTACCCAATGCGTTTCCCTGGGTTTGAGCTCTGACTCAGTAGCCACAGTGGACACTCCATAGCACAGTAAGAACCACTGCTCTGACAAGCCTATGTGTGGGAAGATAAACTGACAGAGGGAATTTGAGCCACGAAAAGAAGGAGCTGCCAGTGAAGGCGGTGGCCCGCAGTCCCCCATCTGGCCACCATGTGGCACTGTTGGTCCAGAACAGCCCAGAGAACCATAGCACAAACTTGGCACAGCCTGGCAGGTTACCCCCCAACCTCCCTGTCTTGAATTCTAGGCATGAGAAGACACAAGCATGTAGGGTGGGAAGTACCTACAGGCCTGAGCCAAGAAGAGACCAGAAAGGGCCTCAATAAGGGAGAAGGAAGACGGATTAGAGCAACATGGGAGGGCTGGGCACGGGTGCTCCCCACCTTAGGAAAATGTCCCATCCGCCTGGCTGCAAGGGTGCTGGGCATCAGTCACAGCAACCGTGCCCTCCCAAAGGTGACTGACCCTCCATCCAGGTCTCCACCCGTCACTGTGTCCTAGTGACTCTTCCCCTGCAGCCCAAGGACCCAACGGCAGAGAGGAGCAGGCACCCAGAGTTGAGTTAGTAGGGGGGTCTGGGGTGTGGCGGTACACGTGTAATCCCAGCACTCTGGAGGCTGAGACAGGAAAATTGTGTGTTCAAGGTCATCCTGGGGCAACTTCCTGAGATACTACCTCAAAATGAAAAAAACAGGGCTGGGACTGTAGCTCAGTGCAAAGGTCCCGAGTTCAGTCCCCAGCACTGGGGGGAAAATAAACAAAACCTGACAAACAAACAAAAAAATCCAGAAACAATTAGACCGCACAGACATCATTCTGTATCTTCAGGCCCATTAACAGTCCTGCATGAGATAAAACTGAAATAACACGTTCTGTTTTATTTGTTAAGACATAAAACTTCCAGGCCCTGAAGCTGGCAAGCCCCAGGGATGTGGGAGTAGGCGTCTGTCTGGCTCTTAGAAACCACTGACATGAAAATCTGGTGCAGCTGTGTGTGGGTCAGCTCGTAGGACCCCTGAGTCCCCATCCTTATGGCCCCCCTGGGTGAAGGCAGCAGCTTCTGTCAAGGCTACAGAGGACTCAAGGGCTTTGCCTCCAGCTCCCCTTTGTGTGCTATGGTCAACCCACCAACTCTGCACTAAATGAATTTCACCTGCAGTCTCAATCAAGTACCCACCCCGGGAGCTCAGTGCTCTTACCAGTGGCACCTGGAGCCCATCATAAAGGTCTGCCTGGGTGTCTGTCTCCCTGACATGATCCAGAGGCTCGGAGAGGGCAGGGGCTGCTTTGGCCAGCTGCCTGGGCCTGATCTGGAGCCTGAGGGCAGCAGGCCTCCGTGGTGCATTGCTACCTACACATCAGCTTGAGGTGTGCCGACATTTGGCTCATATTATTCTGGGAGGGTCTGGGTGAGATAAGTATTTGGATCTGCAGGCTGAATAAAGCAGATTGCCCTCCCCAGGAGCAGGGGGCTTCATACAATCCCCCAAAGGTCTAAATGGAAATCGGGGTGGGTGCTTCTAAGCAGGGACATCGGTCACCACCTGCACTTGGACCACAGCTTGCCCCAGAAGCTCTCCTCCTCCTCAGTGCTTTGCAATTGCATAGAACTTACACCACCGGGTCTCCACATTCTAGTGTGAACCCATTTCTTTCGTGTCTTCTTCCGTTAGAAGGCAGGACAGGCCCTAGAAAGAAGGGCAGGCTGTGGACTCTGCAGGCAAAGCCAGCAGAGGTGCTCCTTCTTGGGAGGCATGCTCCTCGCCCCAGGTCCCCAAGCACACTGCATGAACAACCTGGCTACTCCGTCACAGACCAGTGAGCAGCAGCCACGTGAGACTGCACTGGAGGACCGCTGGCTGACCCAGCTAAGCCTCGGATTTGTGAGTGAAACAAATACCTGTTATTGCTGAAGCACTGTTTTGGCTTCCACAGAATAGAGGCTTACTGAAATGACATGTGTGGAACAGGTTACACAGTGCGGGTGGGATCCATGTCAACCACAACCACACGGCATGGGCAGCACGTTCCCTGTGGATGTGACATCAGATGCTAAGGGCATTGCTCACGGTACACTACTGCAAAGCCGTGGGGCAGAGGACTATTACCCTTTCTACTCTGCAGGGGAGGAACAGAGCAGTTCTGTGCTCAAGATCAAAGCCAACATGTGGTAGAGTGGGGTTGCTGGGTAGGCAACCTGTACCCATAGCTGTGCCCACTGCCACCAGCCTGAGTTACCTCATGCCAGCCTTGCAGCAAGATCGTGAGTCCTCTCCACTGCCATGTGAGAACACAGAGTCCTGAAAGAGCTAAGGTTCCATTCCCACTTCCAAGACCAGGAAATAGGGGTGGAACCAGACCCATGTCCCTGACAATGCATGGTAGCTCCTGGGATACCTGGCCGGATACTCCACACTGCCTGGAGATAGATATGGAGATAGAGATAGAGATAGAGATAGAGATAGAGATAGAGATAGAGATAGAGATAGAGATCTCCAGTAGTTAGATTCCCACCCTGTTCCTGGGAATAAGAACAGTCCTGCTGTAGGGCTGCTGTGAGGATAAAATGAGCTTAAAAAAAAAGACATAATAAACAGGAAATGTCAGATCAAAACATCCTGTCCATCACTATCATTACTATCCGCCTCTTGGAAACATCCAAGGTCACCCCTGAGAGCCTGTGGCTGCTCTGTCTGGCCCAGGAGGCCTAGGCACATGGAAGAGAAAGCATTAGATGTTGCATCTGCCCTGCGGCCAGAGGCAACCCTCTTGACCTCCGGCATCAGAGGAGGTGGGCTTTCCCAGCCATCTGCCCACCGTGTCAGAGAGCTGCTCAGCTGTGAATCTCCAAGCCAGAAAACGTCAGAAGCCATTGAGACCTAGGTTGCCTTCCTTTCCTAGCAGGTTGTAACAGCTTAGAGGTCACCCCTGGTTGGAGTAAGAGGAGGAACAGAGAAAAGATGAGGCAGACTTCGTGGCCCTGACGGTGTTGCTGGAGTCAGTCCCAACAGCACAGGCCAACCCCACAGCCCAATGCAAGAACGGCTCTCATCTTCCTTGCTCTGTTCCTGTTCTTTCTACCCGCTTTGCTCGTGTTGGCCTGGCTCCCAGGAAGGCCCCTTTCCCATCCGTGCTGCTGAAATGGATCTCCTGTCACTGAAGCCCCGGAATCGGGTCCAGGCTGGTCCAGGCTCATCACCGTGGCAGACTACTTCCCCATTCCCACACTGTGTGGGTTCCTGGCAGCCACGGAGACCTCCGGGTCACCCTGCCGGCTGGCAGCACTGTCCACCGCTGCAGGCTGGGTACACGAGTCAAGGCTATTGGCATCACTCAGGTCTCTCACCAATGCCCTTCAGTGCCACTGTTTCAGTCTCTGGACTCTGTCCTGCCTGCTCCTGCCCACTGTCACCTCAGCAGCCTTGGAATCTTTCCCCTCACCCTGCAGCAGCCCCCACCCACAGACTATGTCAAAGCTGGCATTTCGACCACTCAGGATCCGGAATGGTGATCCCCCAACCCCAGCAGCACAGGCAGGCCCTGTTTGTCTTGAACACCACCATGTCCTGAAGAGCCCGTCACCAAGATGGCTGGGGCTGCTCCTGCTCTGGTCACAAGGCCAGGACCCTCTCCCACCTGGTGCCAGCACTCGAAGCGGGCGTCTGCTTCAGAGGCTCCTCCAGTCATGGAGCTTCTCATAAAGTAAGCCCCGAGAGCAGCCTTCCTTCAGGTATCCAGCATGTGTTCCATCCTAGCTCTGCGCAAGGGACATGAGGTCCCCAAAGTCACACGTGCTCCCTGTCCCTGAAGCCCTTGTAGTTGGGCAGGGATGAGAACAGCACAGAATGACAAGGCAGTGTGACAGAGGACAACAAAGGGCTGTGTGGGCAGGGAGGGGGCACTGAGGCCCACGGAGGAAAGGAGGGTACAGCAAAGAGGGCTTCCTGGAGGTGACCTCAGCCAGCCCCAAAGCTGCAGCTAGTCAAGGGGACTGAGGACATGCTGGACAGACACTGTGGACAAGGTCCAGGGTCACTGTGGAGCCTCGCCCAAGGAGAGGGTGGACAGGCAGGGCCGCTCACTGCGAACGTACAGCACAGCCACTGACCATGCCAGGAAGGCATTCTGTGTGCTCACTGTGCAGGCAGGGCCCTAAGATCCTAAGATTCTGTCCCCGGCACACTCGCCCTGCATCATGGCTGGCCTGTCTGGCAATGGATTTTGCCCTGTAACAAGGTTCTGATAACGTTGTTGACCTCGCAGCAGGGAGACAAACTGGGGGCCCTGCCTTTAACACAGATGCACCCTGAAAGCAGTGTCTTTTCCAAAGATGAGGTCAGAGAGTCCAAGCCCTGGGCTGGCTGCTCTGCCACTGCTGGCTGGAAGATGGACATGCCACCTGAGAGGGACATGGACACACGCAGGAGCCCACAGCTAGCAAGGCCAGGGGTCTCAGTCCTCAACCACAGGAAATGCATTCTTCCCACTCGAGTCCACTTAGTCCAGCTGGCCCGTTGGCTTCCACCTGTGACTCCCTCAAGAACCCAGGCACACGGGGACTTCTAGCTGACACAACTGTGAAATAAGCAATGTGGCTGTCAAAGCTTCTCAACTTGTCATTTGTTACACAGTGATAAGGAACTAGACTCTGCTTTTATTGTGAGTTTTCAAGAGGGAAACTTAATTCAGCTATTTGGAACCACCTAGCAGGAAAGGGAGCATTTCCCCAGTGGCCACATCCACCACCCTGTCCCTGAAGCCTTAGGGCCAATGCCTTGCCATAGCAGTGCCCACTCTGTGGGCAGGTCGGTCCACTGGCTGCAGGCAAGTGTTGCGGGAAGACACTGAAGGCCGATGACCGGCCCGTAACGGAGCTGCGGTGTTCCTGGACCAGGATAGAAGGAAACAATGGCACAGGTACAATATTTCCCGGCAGGATGGAGCATGCTGTAGTCAGGAGTGAGTGGTTTTCCTCCTGACTGAGCTAGGGACCAGACAGCCCTGTGCCCCAGGAATGCTCAAGCCTAGGAGTGGAGGAGCCAGACACTGACCCAGGTGGAGACAGACATTCCTGCGCCCTGAGCAGCTGCCAGAAACATGGATTAGCCCACAGCAGCTGTTCCTACTGATTCACGGCCCCTTCCGGTCCCCAGGCAGGCATCACTACCCCACTCAGCCTCAGCTCCCAAATGCTGCACTTATTTGGTCCAAGATACTGTAAAAATAATGTCTTGGGTGCGCTTTCTAGCCCTACATGTTCTAAAAGCAAAAGAGGAAACTAGCTTGGCTCTCGCATGAAGGTGAAGCTTGCCGTGATGAAACTCCATACTTGAGACAATTCCCTTCATACAAAAAGGGCTTCACTGATCGGTAAGAAAAGCACCAACAATTCAATAGGGATGGCAGATACTATGAAAAGATTCACTCATGGAAGAAATGCAAAAGACAATAAGCACGCAGACACTCAATCTTGCCAATAACAACAAATTAAAATGAGCTGGATGTCATTTTCCCCCAAGTAGATGGGCATGATTAGGAGTAAAATTATTCAAACTTTCTGAAGGGCAATCCAGCAAGACCTGCCAATATGTTTAGAATTTTTGATCCAGAAATTCCACTTCTAGGGATTAATTTTATAAAAATATGCAGAGCTCCATTTACTGTAACCTAGTTTCTTTTAAACAAATCCAAACAAAATTGGAGTAACCTCACGAGCCTAAATAATTGAACAGATTATAACTCACTCATTTAGAGGCTGAAATAGTATGTTTTTATCAAAAAAGGCAGATCTCCTCTCCCTCATCTTTACAGGCAATCATGGAAAGATGCCAAGATATACATCCAACAAGAATATAAGCCATTCCATATACGTAATATGATTCTGTTTCTATTTTTGAAGTGCACAAACATTTCTGCAAAGTATGAGAAGATCTAGAAGGACAGATTCCCAACTATGAGTAACGGCTGCCACTGAAGACTCAGGAGTCACCAGCATCGAGGGTCCCTCAGGTTACGAAGCTTCAAGGAAAGGTGGAGCCTGGGACTCTTGGGAGGCTCCAGCGTGGGAGTCTTGAGTGTGCTGGGTACCAAAGGCCTCTCACCAGGGGCCACACAAAAGGGGGAGTGGGCTTCATAGCAGAGAAGATGAAGAAAGCAAACTATTGCTGCTGTATTTTGTTGATTTTCAGGTTGTTTTTCATATAATAGTTTCCATCTGTGCAATTGTGTCTCATAACCGATGGCGTGACACAGTTGCCTTACCATTTTCTGACTCTCTTCCTGGAATAAAGATCAGTACATTTTACAAATGGTGACAAAATTCAGTACATATCCTTACATTGCACTCAAGATTCAAACACGTACATTAAAGACTGAAAAATTCTGTAGCAAACAAAAACAAAAACACCTACTCCAACACATCTTCTGACGTATCTGACACTTCTCCTTCTCCTTATTCTGCCTTTCCCTTAATTTATATGAAGTTATGTGGAGGCCCACAAGGTACCACCAGGTGTCCCATGAATAGCAATGAAGTAGCCAGGGGTTCCTGTCACTTCCCAGTGTGGGAGGAGTAGAGAGGGACAGAATGTTTAAAAGTCTGCATGATGAGAACTTCACAAACGCCACAGCAGCAAATGCTGCCCACCAGAACAATGGAATGGTGCTGCCACCGTGCAGCAATGGCCAGGGGACAAACACAGCCCCGCAAAGGATCTTAGATCCTAGAGAGCAAGTGCCAGCTATAAAGGACAAAACGGAAACCCACAGGGGAAAAACCGCATAGACCTTAGTCAAGTAACTACTGTCACGCAGACAGAAGGTGCCCAGGTTGTCATGTGCTCCTGATGTGCAACTAGGGTAGGGTCAGCGTCTCTGGGGTTTGGTTCCTGCCCAAAACACATACACGCAACCTGATCCAGAAAGCATCGGACGAACCCAAGTGGAGGGACATGCCACAAGCCAAATGATCAAAAGCTGGTAGCTTCCCTTTAAAATCAGGGATAAGACAAGGATGTCCACTCTCACCACTCCTGGCCCATATAGTAACTGAAACATTAGCCAGAGCAATCACCCAACAGAAAGCAATAAGAAGAATACATATAGAAAAGGAAGTAGCCAATTATCATTAATTGCAGATGACATAATCCTTTACCCAGAAGACCCAAAACTCCCCCACCAAAACAGTCCTTGAGTAACTAAATTCAGCAGCATAGCAAGACAAAAATCGACACACAAAAATCGATAATGTTGCTATACACCAATAGTGAACTCACTAAGGAAGAGATTAGAAAAAAGATTTAATACAAGCCCACTCGAAATTTCAACATTCTTTACAAAACTGGGGGAAAAAACTCTCCCAAAATTTTTACAGAACTGAAATAGACCTAGAATTGCAAAAGCAATCCTGAGCAACAAAAACACAGTAGGAGAAGTGCTAGGAAAACTGGCTCTACACATGCATAAGACTGAAGCTAGATCCATATCGGAACGCACCCAAATCACATCAAAGTGGATCAAAGGCATGAATATTAAAACAGAAACACTAGATCTGCAGCTCACCAGCAGTGGACAGCCGGCCCTGCCTGCATGCGCGCCTGCACCCCACCCCCATCCCATGGCAGGGGTTCTTCCAGAAATCACTTCTCCCAGGCTCTATGGAATGTTCTTTCCTCTTCACTTGGTGTGTATGTGACTCATTTTCAACGCAGTTTCCAAACTGCCTCGAGGATGAATCCTGGTGAAACTTCCGTAACACCACAGGTGGGGAAGCATGATCTGTGCCGTGCGCACCCCTCCCCCAGGAGGCCTGGCATCAGGCAGGCCATCTGTCACCTCCAGAGCTCCTGCATGGGAGGCTCTGGGAAGAGAGCAGAGAGCCACTCCTCAGCCTAAAGCCGTCAGAACCCTAAAGGGGCTCTCAGTCACTGCCCTTGGCCCAAGACCTTCGTATCTGCTATATCTGGGGACAAGGAGACAAACCCACAGCTGTCCAATCATAGCCTAGGTGCCTTCTTACACAAGATTAAGCCAGTTCTGGACTAGCTATAGCCTTGCCCAGAACTGTCCGACTCTGGACTCTGGCCTCACGTAGCACAGTGAGCCACCCTGCGAGGACCAGCCTACAGAGAGCCACACCAGGTGGATCACGGTGTGTGGCCACAAGCCCCTCTCTCCCTCAGGCCTATTCTAGGCAACATCTAGCTCCCAGAAGCTTCTGCCCTTGGTCTGCATCGGATGCAGCTCAGTGCTACCTGTGCCTCTGCCTAAGGGGTGGGGATTTGGGGATGGCTGTGGCTGCAGGCATAGGTTTGTCCCCAAGTGGTTCATTTATAAGGGAATGCCGTGGCCTGGGCCCGTAGCAGGTCACTCTGGAACTTATAGCTGCTGTGTGGAAGGGACTGTTTCTGAGTTCACAGGCTGAGGCCATCCTGCTGGCCAGCCAGAGGAGCAACACTCATTCCAAATGCCCTTTCCACCTGGGACAGGCGGATCCTCCAAAACAGGAACCTGTATCTTGGGTAGTGGCACAGCAGACCACCAGTGTTCTCTAAAATTTATTCTAGCCCTTCTCCCACAAATGATAAAACTCCCAAATTTCAGCTGAGCATATGGCTGCTCAGAATAAGGACTCCATTTCCTGATTCCCTAACAGCTTGGCATGTAACTAATTCTGGCCAGTGACATGGGAGGAGCAACCTGGAGCTGCCGCAGCCTCCAGAATTCCTCCTTACAAGAAACCAGGGGCTTTTTCCCATTGTTTCCTCTCTATCCTAACATCTAGGTCTGGATGTGATAGCTGGAGGCTTAGTGACCCTTGTGGACCAAGAGAATGCTAGCTGGGAGCGGCCTGGGCCCCTGCCGCTGTACAGTGACGCGGTCACAAAGCGGCTGGGCTTTGATATCAGAAAGGGAATTCTATCTCGTCTGAGCCTGTTATTTCAGTTCCTCGCTGCTGCACCAACCTGCATGCTAACTACACGGGTAGGGGTGAGGCTGGCAGCTGAGGGGCGGAGAAAGGACCATGTTCCCTTCCAGCTCTCAGTTACAAGAAGGTGAGCTTTGGGAAGGTGGGACAGAGGTGGCACTGACTATATACAGGATGCCAGGTATTCAAGTGAGCCTGGGGCTCCAGGGTGCAACCCTCACCTGTCTCCCTGATGCTCAAGAGAGCAAGTTCTGCCACAGTGGATGCTCTGCACAGACGCAAGGGTCTGCTGGTGACCTGCGCTAAGTGCTCTGCCTTAGGGCACAGGTAGGGTCATCTCCCTGCTCCAATCAGCTCGGAGCCACACAGTCCTGGCACAGCCTCCCCAGCTTGGTCTGTCCTGCAGCCTGGGTTCTCCCTGTCTGAAGGCAGGGAGAGTGCCTCAGCCCAGAGGGAGCTGACAGCTCAGAAAGCCCTCCTCCCAACACAAAAGCAGTGTCACTGGGACTGCTATAATTATTGGGAACTTCGAGGATAATTATGTCCCTTTACAATATGCCTACAAGGGCCACATGCCTCCAGGAATAGCAAGGAGTAGGGTGCAGGAGCGCCAAGCATGTGCCTCCAGGATGGCTCTGCATCTGCAGAAAGGACAGGAAGGGGGTCTAGAGGAGACCTGGCCAGCAGTGCTGCCAGGCGAGCAGTCCCCTGACAGGCAGGAAAAGATCCAGGAAGACCCAGGTACCAGTCACCCTCGAGAGCACACAGGTGAAGACCACTAGAGGCTGTCTCCAACCACATCTGCACCTGTCTAAGACCTCATCCCCTCAATCACCAGTGCAGTCAGTGCCTGCAACACTAATCAAAGATGTGTCTGTCCCTTGCTGCCCTCCCCAGCCAGATGGTCCCAGCGGCACACAAAAAGACCCACGCCACCTCTCCCAACTGCACTCATCACACTGCCCAACGTAGCCCACAATGCCACACCCTCAGTCCTCACCATCCAAGCTCCTGCTCCAGGACATCCAGGGAGACAGCCTGTCTGAAGTAAGCCCTATGTCTTCGGAGCCTCTGTCTCACCCCATCCCGGAAAGACTCCCAGGCCAGGCCTATGTCTCTATCTTCGATTCCTCAAACACAAGAACCCATGGCCAGAAAGTGAGCTCCCTGGAGTGAGAAGCACAGGCCTAATCCTAAGGGCCAGCCTGAGAGGGAGCTCGGCTCGCACAAGCCGTGCACTGGCTCACACAGAGGTGTGGGCGACCCACCTGAGCACCCATCTTCCTCCCAGCCAATGAAGAGGCGAGTAAGGGAGCAGAAGCAGGGACTGAGGAAGAAGAGAAATCTCACCCATGAAAGGAGCCATACATGAACCCCGAGAGCCCCCACTTCCCTAAGAGGTCAGAGGACAAATGGCTATTCTATGGGGCCTGCTGTGGAGTGGCCAGTCCTCCCAAGGGGCTGGGAAAGGCCCAGAGAGAAACCTCTGTGCCCAAGGGAGGTGGGGTCACCTCATTCAACAATTATGCAGGCTAAGACAGTCCCTTTGCCAACCTCATCCTAGAGCTGACCTCTCTCAGGCTCCTCTGGGCAACCCAGCCTCCACACTGCAGCAGAGGGAGCAGTCAGTCTAACACCAACAGAGCTGGGACTTCCCTATCCCTTGGCTCAAAATCCCAGTGTGACTCCTCACTAGACCTGCCCAGGCCTAGTGTGTGTGTGTGTGTGTGTGTGTGTGTGTGTGTGTGTGTCCTCTGCAGCCGACCTTCTGCTTATCAATCCATGCTCTTTCTAGAGCACACCCTCGCCCCTCTGCCACCCTGAGCATACCTGCTCTCTAGACACAGGCTCAATCTGAACACACAAAACCCATTCCTGATTTTTGACTCCTGGAAATCTGACATGGGCTCTATGACCTAATTCAGATGCCTGGGCCCTGTCGTGGTAGCAGGAGCAGCATAGGTATAGCTGCTGTCCCCAGGGGGCCCAGCGGGCCACGCAGCATGCTGAGTCTCTACAGGTGTCATCCCAGTTATCACCACATCTTTCTAGAACACAGGCTGGGCTGGATCAAGTGACTTGTCCAAGACCACACAGCTAGCTGGGGCCCAGATGCAAACCCAGCCTTCATCTGTCTCCCTCCAGAATCCCATGTTTTTATCTCTAGAAAGTCCCTTGGTGGCAGCTTCCCAAACACTTGAACCATCACTTCTAATTCACTGTCAAGGACATCAGATGTGGCTGTTGACCTGCCATCTTCCTCTACCAGCTGGCTTCTTGCATGGAACAGAATTCTCCTGGGACTTACAGTGTCCAACAAACACCGCTGGAATGAGGCTTTTGTTAGAGCCTGTGCTATACTGTTTAGACTCTCGGTCTCCAAAATTATGAGCTAAATAAACTTCCTTACTTTATAAAGGTAGCCGATCTCAGGTATTTGAGTATGGTAACAAAAAGCCAACTGATGCTGCTGCATCTATAAAATGGGCAGGATCATCATGCTCACTAGAGCAATGAAAGAGAGAACATGAAGAGGAGGCTTAGGCACGTGGTGCAGACCTAATCAATGGTGCACCCCTTTCTCATGATAGACAGACTTCCGCTGCCCAATGAGCCAAACTGTAGGTAGAGCCCCAGGCCTGAGCAAATCATTTTCCCTTAAAGTGACATAAGAGCTCTCAACAGGAAAACTAGATTCATACAGAGAACACTGGAAGGTTACTATTAACATGAATTTTCCAGAATTCCACTCACATATGCACATACCTTGAAAAGGCAGTCTAGACTTTTCTGGAGCTTCCCTGCTCCCTACTTAGAGTAGAGTGGGGAAAAAGTCCTTAGGGATCAGAGCCTGTACCTGGTACAGGCCCCACAGCTAGGAAGGAGACTCCTAGCACAAGACCAGAGTGTACCCTAGAAGGCCAGCAGCCACATTACCTATGTGCATTGGTGTTTTGGCTTATATCTAGTGTCCACCCCCAAAGCCTCATGCATTCACAGGTGGTGTTGAGGGAGGTGGCCAGACAATGGCCGTGTGACGCTGGATCTAGGGTGTATGATATTGTGATTAAGGGTGCGTAGTACTAAATTAGCCCACTGATTAGAATCAGCATCATTTTGGGTACGCCTGAATCGATTTACTGAAGAGAGAACCTCCCCCTGGGTGGGGTGGCACCATCCAAAAGGTTTGTAGCCTGTCTGGGAAAAAAGGGAAAGGTTAAACTCACTTCTGCTGCTGTCTCCTGCCCGCCCTGCCATGGACTGTTTGTCCTCTGTGATTCCCCTCTGCCATGCCAGCTGAATATGGACTGAAACCTTTACCAACTGTGAGCTAAAATAAACCTTTCCTCCTTGAACTTGTGGGTGTTGGGTATTTTGTCCTAACAATGAGGATGTAACAAGACAATGGGTTTGGTGAAACGGCTCTAATTTCTGTTTGTCTCCTTTGCCTGGTTACATAGGTCTACCTGCCCTCCTGCCGCTGCCCCCTGCGCCCCGTGTTATCAGGACACTGCACCACCACGCCAGGATACAGCTAAACTGAGTCTTCTCTCTGGTGAGGGCCACTCTCTCAAAGAGCACCTTGAGGCTTTTATTTCCTAACTTTGTGGTCACAGAAGAGAATGGCAGGGCCACCTCGACTGCTCCTGAAGAAACTCAAGGACTCTTGTGCCCAGTGCTTACACAGACAAGTCCCCACACCCCTGCCCCACACTCTAACACGCGTGTCCACACCTTTCATGTAGGCCTCAATCTTCCGGATGAGCTCATAGGATTTGGAGCGGTCCAGCAGTGTCCTGATGGCAGGGAGAGGGTCCAGGATGATGGTCTCTGGATGCGCATCGATGTACTCCTGAAAGGAAAGCACGCTACTGATTAGACAGGGGGCTGGGCTGACATGAGGAAGACACAAGATTTTATCCCTCAAGTCCTCCACGCAGCATCCCTGTCTTGTCTCTCCCCTTGATATGACCTTGGTTAGACCAATCAGAATCCCCAGGCTACTGACTTAGGAGAGGAAACGTGAATCTGAGTCCATCCAAACACAACCAGGCTCAGGCCTCTGGTTAGGAATTCTGAGAGGAGAACCCTCCAGGCCTCACGGAAGGAACAGGGAAGCTGGGCAGCTGCGAGCAGGCCCCAGAGGAGCTTGAGGGAAGGCCTCACCAAGGTGTAAGCTCAGAAGACAGAGCCAAGGGCAGAACAACCAAATTCTAGTCAGGTTGCTTGTCCCTTGGACACAGCCTCACCTGAACCCAGAGCTGCTCTGCGTGCTGATTACACTCTGTGAGGGTGCCCACCCAGTATGCCCTGCGAATGAGGGCTCTAAAGCCAGGGAAAAGGGGAGGATAGTGGGATGGTGACAATCTCTGTGGGGAGCTGTGATGAGAAAAAGAACCAACACCCAGAGACTTCCCTTCAGTACCCACCAGCTTCATGGCAGGCACTATGCAAGAGAAACCTGGACAAAAACCAGTCTTAAAGAGCTTTTTCACCTCCTTAGAGAACCACAGGAAAACACACGTATTTCTGTTGTTTTAAGCCACCCAAGGGTGGTTACGACAGTCCTAGAGAACAAACATCCCAGCTTGCTCCATCCCCCACCACCCTCCACTCTCTGCTCCTCTTCACCCAAGGTGCCCTCCTCGTCACCTGGCCACACACCAGGCTGTGAGGTCAGCAGAGGGCAGAGGAAAAGCACTCACAGTGCCCTTTTCTAGTCAGCCTTATCAACAAGAGGCATATCTGTGATTTCTTTTTCAGGGACTATCTTTTGGCCCTAGTCATCATTTTGAGAGCACCTGGTGAGCAGCAGAGGTTCACACTCACATCTCGCCTGGCATCTGTCTCCCTGGATTCTACACCACAGCATCTGCTTATAGGCCCTTTTGTCTTCTCTGAGTGTTCAGAAACTTCCCCCGCCTCTAGGTGGCGCCAGTGTACATCTGGGAGGCCCAGCACTGGTCCCTATTTTGATGACTTCCTTGGAACTCGCCTGCTTCCACCCCTCAGGTTTCCTCAGGTTTCCCTCACTGCACATTGCACACGTGCCACGGACCTACATGCACAACACAGACCATCCCCATTGCCTCCTTCTCCCCCTTGGAGATGTGATCTTCAGCAGGTCACCTCAGCCACCAATCAATGGGCTTGTAAAGAACGGACCAGTTAACTGATGTGGAACATCCACAGAATGGTGCGGGATGCCCCAGAGGCTTCCTGGGGAAGAATTTATCCAGAGCTGCCTTTGGCCAAACCATCATGCTCAGATGCCGGATGCCCCAGAGGCTTCCTGGGGAAGAATTTATCCGGAGCTGTCTTTGGCCAAGCCCTCTCATCTGGGGGCGCCCACTACTGGGAACTCTCCCCCCTGATACCATCCCTTCATCAGAGCATGTCACAGCTTGGACACATGCTCCTCAAAGGCACGTGTGTTGAAGGCTCTGTTCCCAATGCAGCAATGTTCCAAGGTGGGGGCTCTTGGACCCTGAGGGAGGACTCTGACTCCATTAATGGACAGATCTATCACCGGGTTCACAATCTGATGGACTAGTATTAAGAAGTGAAAAAAACTTCATGGTGGGCCCTAACAGAAGGGAGTGGGTCTCAAAGGGCATGTCCTTGGGCTGTATCTTGTCCCCTGGCCCCTTCCACTCTTTCCCTGCATCCTGGCCACCACAAAGTAAGTAGTTTCCCCCTGTATTGCCCTTTCACCATCATGTTCCGCCTCACACAGGCTCAGAATCAGTGGAGCCAAGTAACCATGGACTGAAACCTCAGAAACCGTGAGCTGAAATACATCTTTCCCCCATTTAAAGTGTTTCTCTGAGAGCAATAGAAAGCAACCTAGCATGCTCTTTTTAGACCAGGTCCCTAGTTCCACAAGAGCCCTCATCCATGAGAAAACTGCCCTCCTGCTCCTGACTCACATGTACATGTACATATATAAATCCCATTACCACCCTACTGTTAGAAGACCAGCTAGACAACAAATATCACGTGCTGATGGGGCTGGGCCAGGACCTGAAAGCACGCAGCTTCTCAACCTCCCCCAACCCACCATGAGCAGCTCGGCATAACACGGAGAGGATTCAGAACCAAGAGACCAAGGTTCTCAGCGTTGCCAGCGCTTTGTGTCACCTTTGGACAAGTCATCAGGCTTCTCTGATCCCTGATTCCTCATCTTCAACATGATAAGTTATGTAGATGACCCCAAAAATCCTTGGAAGGATGACAAGTCCCTCAAGCCTGCCATTTGAAACCCGAGGAGCAGTAGAGGTGGCCTTCAAGGCTGCATAAGGACCACTTGCTAAAGGCACCACAGGACCACATGTCGGCTGCCCTCCTTCACCAAAGGAACAACATCAGAGACACTCACTCTGCTAGGACAGCCTCATTCTCCCCAGCAGCTGAACCACTTAAAATACAGGCATGTACCTTCCTCCCCTCCAAAGGGCTCCCACCCCAGGCCCGCAAGGCTTAGCCTCCAGCTGCTGAGGAACAGAGCTGATACAGTTCCTGGGCATAACAGTGACCTTTAAAGAGAGAACCCAGAATCAAGATGCAAACTTGAGCCAAACTCAGGAGGGAAAGAAGCCACATGAAACCAAAGGAGCAAAATATCTGACAAGCGGGCACCAACAAGCTTTGCAAGTGGGATGAAAGCCTGGCACTCACAGAAGAATCACTCCTAACAGATCCCCCTTGGGAGGGAAGGAAGCAGGCAAAGAGTTTTTCCATTCTCCCTGCTATCCACAAGTGGATTTGCTTCCAAGCTTTTCAGCTTATCTATTGTATTGAAGGCCTCATGCATTTTTCACAAGTCTCTTAGAATTACCAAACAAATTATTGGAAGAAAGGCCCAAACTGTCTCCATGGCAAATGGTAAACATGTGTTCCCTGGAGAGCCTTCCCAGGAATACCCAGAGAGGGCTCTTGGAAATTCACAGTGGGGCCTGGCTTCCTGTACAGCCCTGCGCCAGGATGAAGCGGTGAAGTCCAATGATTAGAGGGGCCAAAGGGGCAGAGACCAGCCAGGTGTCCACCAGACCATGAGCTGCTCCAGGCCTGTGGAATGAAGGTGGCACAGGTACCCGAGCCTCCATGACATTCAAGTCAAGGTGTTCCTGCTGTCAATCTGAGCCAAATGAGAGAACCAGGAGAAATATGAGGGGTACTGTATCCTCTGCAGTCCTTCCAGGCAGGGAGCAAGACACGAGAATTTACTCTCATCTAATAAAGAAAGCCATCAGAAGCCCCAGGTTCAAATCCTACCTCTCTCATATCCCCTTTAGCGGGAACAAGCCACTGGAGTTACATGTCTGAGATTCTGTGAGTGCATTCACATGCCATGTAATAGGGCTACCACAGGGGCTGCTGTGGGCATCTAGGACACCGGGGATATGAAAGAACTTTGGAGAAACAAAAAAGAATTCCTATTATTCTGGAACTTTTAGGCCAAATCTGACACAAGTTCTCTGGAATCACTCTCTCCTGCCCTACCCAATAAACTGGGGATGCAAGCCTTGTGCTTGGGACAGGGAGCCCTGCTGATGCCTAGAGCATGACATGGTCCTCCCATGGCAGCCCAGACCCCGCAGAGGAGGCCAGCACATGGAGAAAAGAGTCAGTCTGCTGTTCCAGGAGGCAGCAGAAGTGCTGGCCTGGGGCACTCGCCCTCCAGATTCTCAGGAGATTGGCCCAGGCTAATCCTCCCAAACCTGTAGTCACCTTTCTAGAAAGTGGTGATTCACTTTTTAGAGATCCATATACAAATAATTTACAGACTATGGTCTGGAGTTTGCTTTAAAATAAGGTGCCAGGAGAAGCACCTTACGAGGAGAAGCAGGGGCACACAGGTGAACACAGGGCGGGCAGCAACTCGCCTGCGGTTCTTCCACACTGTCCACAACACGAAGTGTCCAAAAAAATAGGGAAGAAGCGACTAGATCTTCTTCCACTCTACACTCCAAGTTGGGCCACAAGTGGATTCAAACACCAACACCATCATTCTAGACGAAATAGGAGGCATTTACCCACATGGAAAATACACTGAGAGAGCAATTATGGGAAAATTAACATTAAAAATAATTACCAATAATAATGAAACCTGCTGCCACTCACCAAGGACTTGCGACATGCACACTGATGGATAAAATGGTTTCAGGCACCATCTCTTTTAACAGAAAAAGAATCCTATGAGGTAAGAGCTAAAACTGTAAAACTCTCAGGAGAAAACAATGACAAAAATCTTTGGGACTTTAAACAATGGCTTTTGAGCTATGATACTAAAAGCACAAGCAGGAGAAGCTCACTGGGTATTCTCAGAGTAGAAAATTCTATGGGTGGAAGACACGATGCCCCCACATAAGGGCTTGTGCATGGCCTGCAGGGCAGAGGAGCCTATTGCCCACCCCTGGAACCTGGAGGGACCCCTGGGCATAACCACAAGCTCTGGCAGGTCTGCAAGCACCTCCACTCACGAGTGAGCCCAGCAGTGCTGTGCGAGCAGCAGGGTTTCTCTGCCTTTTGCTGAGGACCCTGAGGCTCAGAGGTTCTGAACAGAGCCAGGCCCCTGACTGCAGCCTGCTCCATCCTAATCACTAGCTCCCCTTCACAGTGGCAAGCTCCACCCTACACTCATATCTGGGGCCAAGAGCCTGCCACCAGGCTGAGCAAGCCTGGGGCCCAGCAGGCCCGAGGGCTCTCCATCATGGGACTGGGAGGCTCTGGCTCCAGGGACAGATTAGGAAATCTCTCCCTCTAGCCAGCAGCTGCAAGGAAATGGATTCTGCCTACCAACAGAGGGAAACAGACCTTTCCCCAGTGAAATCTCAAATAAGATGCACCCTGACCAGCACCTGACATTGTAGTCTGGTGTCACCCTGGAGCAGGGACCCCGGTTGGCCTGTCTGACCTACAGAGGCTGTGAGAAGATAACTGCGTGGCATTTTAAGCTGCCATGTTGTCAATAACTTGTCATACACCAAAGGAAACCAACACAGATCCCCGCTGCCTCCTTGGTGTGAGGCCACCTGCAGGACGCTCGAGATGCAGCAGTTTTGACAGGTGTTGCAAACTGGGGTGCGGCTGAATTCTGACTGTAAGAAAAGGAAGAATGCCAAGAGGAGGGAGCAACAGGAAGCGTGAGTGGCTCTGGAGAATGGCTCTCTCCTGCTGCTCCACCCGGTGCTAGGTATACAGTGGATCTGGTCAGACAAAATCCAAGCTGCTAACTTAGGGGTATGAATACTTTTCTACATGTATATTCTATTCCAATTGTTAAAAACTGAGAAGTACTAGCCAGAACAGCAAGGCCTGCTGCTAGGCCTGCTCTGCAGCATGGTCTGCCTCTAGCTTGCCCCGGGAGACCTGAGCTTCACAGATGGAACAGACCAAGGATGGCAAGTGGCACCGATCACACCAGGCTTCTCCATGGGCACTGCGGCCATTACTTGGACACAATTACCTCTGCCCCATCCCGAAAGGCAATGCAGAATCCAGAGCCTTGCTTGACTCTGGGAAGATACATGATGGCATCCAAATGCATCTGTGACCGTGCCCAGGAGAAACCAGTGGGCCTGTCCAGGGCTCCGTGAGTCTTAGTGCTCAGCCACCAAGAGAAGACCAGAGGAACCACCTCTCAACCAAAGAACAGATTTCTTTACAGCTGTTCAAAAATTACTCAGAGAGACCCTGGGCCTACTCAGCATTATCTCCTCCTTCCAGCTCTTTCTGAGATTGCTGTCTAAACCCAGAACTTGTGGCTGATGGCCACGAAGCCTGGCCTTTCCAGTTGCTCCTCCCGCAACAAGAGCCAGCCTCCTATCCCTAAGGCCTGGCACCATGATGGAGTCCTACAGGCCTCTGGAGGGAGGTGAGTGTTCTTCACTGTTCACACGCACAGGCCACAGTCCTACACACTGCAGCAAAGTACAGTCTCCCCTCACAAGAGCCCCGTGAAAGCGGTCCTGTTGTCAGTTCCTTTATGCAGACAGGGAAACTAGGACTCAGAGTACCCCTGGCCAGGGATCCCTGGTGAGAAAGCAGACCAGCAGGGATTCAGCTGTAGAGTCCTGGGCAGAGGAAGGGCCAGGAAAGTCTGACTCTACTCTAGGTGGGTCAGAACCACTCCGGTGCATCTTTAGGAAGCTTTGCTTGACTCCTGGGAACCCGACAGAGGACTGTGGCCTGGCAGCTCCAGTCTCCCCTCCTAGAAGTGATCAAAACTGGCAAAGACCAAAGGGCCTCTCAGCCCAGTCCATCTTCCCAAAAGTAAGCAGTGACTCGGTCAAGGTCACACAGGAATGCTGCAAAGCCGAGGCCACAGCTCCAGCTGCCTCTCCATCCACGCTGGCTTGCTAGGGGACACCATAGCAGGACTAGCACCAGGCATCTGTTCCCACCCTGGGAAAGGTGAACTCTCACAAATGAGAGCCACACACCTCTTAAGAGAGGATGGACATGACATACTCAGAAGCTATAGTCCACAGAGGCAGGGTCCACATGGCACAGAGAGAAGGTTGTGTGCAAGAGTCCTTAGCAGTGTCAGGGTGACATGGCACTGGACACAGGAGGGCATGGTGGAGCCTGGGGGAAGACGAGTGGACTTACAGACAAGGACCAGTGGGCTCCACTGCAGTCCAAGGGTGAGCACAATGAGGTTTGGCAGAGTGAACCCTGCCCCAGGGAGGCCAGGCCCACATGAGGATACACTGCAAGCCATGCCAACCAACGCTGTCTGGAAGGGACCACCAGAGCACTCCCTTGGCATGAAAGGAACTACTGTTGATGGCCAAGATCAAGCACCTCACAGGAAAGGCCTTCCCAGGACCTCCAGAACACCTGCCCACTTGTCACAGCTTCCCAAAGACCACAGGTCACAGACAAGCCACACAGGCCTGGGTTCCTAGCTACAGCAGAATGTGCCAGGCAGCAAGGCCTGGCACCAAACAGGAGCTGAAGGTCCCTGCAGGTAAGTCTTGGAGATGGGCTCTCAAGAGTCAAGAAAGCTGACTTCCAGGAGAACATGGCGGACAAATAACAGCAGCCACGGAGGCTCTCTGAGATTACCAGCTTAGAATCCAGGAGCGGTGCCGTGTGAGGAGTCCTAAGCGAGGGGAGATGTACCCTGCCGACCCAGGAACAAACTAAGCTGAGAGAAACCAACTGGAAATGCAATCCTGATGCTATAACAGGAACAGATAAAATCTCAGTGCGGAAGCTGGATCCTGCGCCATTGGAAGCCGCGATTTCAATTTCCTTCTGCCGCTACTGCATCCCAATTGGCACGGCAGGGAGAGAGACGCGCGAAAGTTCTAAGACCGGAATCTGCGAACCAAGCGGCATTGAGAGCGGGACTGGCAGGGAGCCCTGCATCGACCTGGGTGAGTGAAACAAATGGGGACCCTTTCATAGACTAGGAGGCTCCAACAGAGGACATTCTGGGAACGGGCAGACTAGCCAGAACAGGGCCCTGCAATGACTTTAGTCACATATTCCCCTCTGAAGCGGGATTGGTGGGGAGCGCTTCGCCTGGTGACATGGACTAAGATCCAGTAGGCTAGCCCAAATCAGGTCCCTGTGCCTGGCGGTGCACCCTAGCAGTGAAGCCTTCACTAGGTTGATCTGGAGGGACGGGCCCAGCAGAGGCTGCCCAGGTCTGTGTCTCCCTAGTACACTGCAGTGGGCGGGAACACCTAGCTGGCAGATTCAAACAAACTGTAACAGACAAAGAGAAAAAAAAAAAACTGGGCCTCCTATGTATGCTTGTATGGAAGGAACAAAAAGTATGGGAAAAGGGAGTGACAAGAAGGGGTCCTCAGTCCCCAATCCTGAGAACACTGATCCAGGAAAGGTAAATGCAAAAGAGAATGAAAACAGAAAACATGCAATATCAGACACAGCACCTATAGATATAAAACGATATCTCCGGAGCCTCATAGACGAGTTCAAAAATGAAGCACTCAATGAAATAAAGCAAGAAATAAGTAGAATAGTTAGAGAAATGCTAAACACCGCCCAAGAAAAAACAGATGGTGGAATGGAAGAACAGAAAAAAAAGGGAGAATTGTTTGATGGAGAAAATAGAGAAAACATAGAATACGTGAAGCAGGTTCAAAGAGATTACCTGGAAACTAAAAACTCTATTGAAAGCTGGCATAACAGCTTGAAAGAAACTAAGGATAGATTCTCAGAACTGGAGGACAGATTTGTAAGGTGGGAGCATGAAATGAAAAACTTCTTAAAAATAACAAGAAAACAAACAGCAATAATACAAAGACTAGAAGATAATAAGAGGATCTATAACTTAAGAATTAAGAACATAAAAGAAGAAGTAGGGACTCAAACAAATGAACTACAAAGGCTATTCACAGAAATAATGCAGGAGAATTTCCCTAATTTAGCAAAAGGTAAAGATACTCAGATGTATGAGGCATACAGGACCCCAGCCACCTACAACCCAAACAGAGCTACACTCAGGCATATAATAATCAAAATTCTAGAAATCCAATATAAGAACAGAATATTAAAAGCCGCCAGAGACAAGAAACAGATCACTTACAAGGGAACACCCATCACAATTACAGCAGACTTCTCAGCACAAACCATCAAATCACGAGGAGCGTGGGGGGAAATAATTCAAGCTTTGAAAGATAATAACCTCCAGCCAAGATTGATATATCCTGCACAACTGTCCCTGGAAATTGATGGAAAAACAAAGTGCTTCCAGGATAAAGAGGAAATAGGGGAATTTGCAACCACCAATTCAACTCTACAGAGATTACTGCAGGACATTCTAAAAATGAAAAATACCAAGATTCCAGAAACAGTGGCAGAGTGGCCACAATGAATGGAGCAGAAAGCGAAATGAAGAGGACAAACTGACAACTAATGACAGAAAAAGAGCTCAACAGAAATGAGGCAGAGACGGTTGGATAGTAGGAAGAGCCATTTTGGAGAAAACAAGACATCATAATAGGTAGTGCTGATTTAATATGCTCTTGTTTTGAAGTCCCATCAAGCTTTTGTGCTTCTGTCTCCATCGGTTTTAACCTGTTGTATCTTATTGGATTTTATTATATGTGATAATATAAACAAAAACTTTTATAGACAAGGAGATTATACAGAAACCATTGTTCATTTTCTGTTAGTTGATTCTAAATACCCTATAGTACTGTCATTCTCTTGAACAGTTTTACATTGTCTTGATACGTTTGATACTACAGTATACGAAGTTATACCCAAAGATTTTAAGGGAAGAGACACTATGGTAACTACTACTATGTCGAGATTATCTTGTAGTGAAACACTGTTTTGCTTAAATGGCTATGTTTTGAACTGTGCTGTTTTGTTGTTATGCCCTCTTTTTTATATCAATCTCCTTTTTATTATCTACTTTTTCATTTTTATCCTTTTAATTAAGGGGAAAATAAAAAAATAGCAGGATATATTATAGTAACCCACTTTGATTTCCTATTAACTTGATTTGCTCTCACCATCTTGTTTTGACTGATTTTTCTCTATTCTGTTATGCTTGATAGTACCAAGTTTGAAAGTATAGGCAACAACTATGAAGACAATAAGATTCATTATGATGCCCATTCTGGTTGATTATTATCTTCTTTTGAAGTCCACTAATGTCTCCAATGTTTTGGTTTTATTGGTCTTATTCTTTACTGTTTTGTTCAATTTTATTATAACTGATGATATAGGCAATTCTTTTTAAGATAACAAGAGGCAGTATGGTAACCATTGTTGATCACCTTGTATTTTGTTTTTACATTATGTATTATGTCCATCCTTTTGATTTGACTGACTCTGTCCTGTTATGTCACATTTGGTTTTACTTTCTTCAAAAAAAAAAAAGTAATAAGAACTGTGGGAGTAATAAAACCCAAAATGTGTAATTGTCATTGTACAAAAGAAAGGAAAAGAAAGTGCTCTAAAAGATATAACTGCATATATATTTAAGTGTATAAGATAGATAACTATATTACTGAGTTTTTTGGATCATTGAACTGTTTGCAGTCTCACTGTTTGAAAGTCCCCTCTATATGCTTTAATTTTGTAACTTGAACAACTATTTCTAAGATGACAATATGTAATTAACTAATGATTTCCTGTTTATTTTTTCTGAAATTCTATATAACTTGTACCCTTTTTCTGCTTTTTTTTCTTTTTTCTCCTTAAATAAAATTTAAAAAAAGAGAAAGAAAAAAAAAAAGAGTCAAGAAAGCTGTACCAGCATCCAGTATAAACTAAGATAAGGCCACCAAGCCCAGCCAAGCAGTGTGCCACTCACGGCATCTACCACTGAGCCCTGCAGTGTATAACCTGAGAAACAGCTGCTGGAAGCCAGCCAAGGCTTCTGCTCCAATCACTGGCAGACCATGACTTTTAGTCCAGCTGAACCTGGCTGGAGCCAATCCAACACAAGAGTCCTGAGACACTGCAAGTTGAGACACAAACAAAGTCATGAAACTTGGGGCAAAGTCCTAGAACTGCCACCAACTCTAAGTGCATTTCTGAAAGTAACCTCAGTTACTTACATCTAGTTTTCCCATTTGAACCAAGAAGGTGTGAGAATTTATATTTTCTCTTGCTCTTATGTTCTAGATTCTGTGATCCGGTGATATAATGGACAAACCACAAAAAGTTCTTGGGTCCTTGAACTGAGACTAGGTACCTCCAGACTCAGGACCTGGGGCTGCTCTCCACACTGCCCTCATGCCTGTGAAGCATGCACTCACACAGGCCACTGCAGTGGGCAAATGGGATGAACACAAGGCCAGGTGCCAGCCACTAGCCCAGGCAACACTGTCCCCTGAGACCGTCTTCCCCCACGTCTCTGTTTCTCCTGGATTTGGGCTTAGTATGCAAGGTACACTCCCCTTACTGCTTTTCGATCTTTATTAAAATGGCTCCTTGGGAGAGGTGAGCTTCCTGTCAGCAGGCACTCTGGTCTTATCCACCCTCATAGGTATTCTGGGGAGACCTCTGGAGCCTGAGCACTCAGCCCAAGGCCCCGAGAGCATACAATACCACAACAGCTTGTAAGGTGTGTGTGTGTTACGGTGTGTATTGCTGTTGTTATGGTGTGTGTATTGCTGTGTGTTATGGTGTGTGTGTTACACTGTGTGTGTGTGTTACAGGGTGTGTGTCTGTGTCTGGGTGTACATGAGCACACCCCCATGCATGTGTGAGTGTACATGGCATTCACACTCAGCTTCAGAATGGCTATGCCGTATCTACCCCGCATGGGGACTCCCAAGTGGCAGATGAGCTGTGGGGCTGAGTGCAGATGCTGGGCAGAGAGTGCTGACAGAGGGTTACACAGGGTCAAGGAAAGTCTTCTGGCTGTCAGGGAGGATGGAGGGGAGGTTGCTGAGACCAAAGACAGGAACTATAGAGGGTCACAGAAGTGGGCCAGGAAGAGAAAGGGCACTCCAGGCAAAGGGACAGCAAAAGCAGAGGCATGGGGAAAGAGAACCCAGCATGCCCGGAGACCTGCTAGGAGTCTGGCACGGCTGGGGTGGACATGGATCTTGAGAGAGAAGATTAAATTAAGGTCGAGGGTAGGAACACAGCTGGAGACAGACCAGTCAAGAAGTCTGGACTTGATCCTAAAGCAACACAGTCCTTGACTGGAGGGTGATGAGGACAGCTTTGCATTACAGTGACCAGTCCAGCAGTGTGCAAGGTCAGGGAATGGAGCTTGGAACAGACATGGTCTTGGCAGGGTAACAGACCAATGCTGGCCTCGGGGGCCTGTGTGCGGGCTTTACCATTCAGAAAGGATTGATGGGCTGCCTTGACCTTCTGCACAATACTGTCTTTGTAATTTGGCAGGGCTGGCAAGAAGAAAATTACAACATGATCTGCCCCAAGCCTATTTACTCCTTAGTCCTGCAGTTTAAACTCATGAGCTCAGGCTGCAGTGGTCAGACCCTGTCAACACAGGGGTACAAAAGAGAAAGGAGCTGGGGGCTCAAGTTCAAGGTCAGGCAAGCTCAGTGGGTTATACCCTTGCTTGAGCATCCAGCAGCAAAACCAACAAGCAAGAAAAGGCTTCCAATATGCCAGGACTGCAGGCCAAAATAAACCAATTAGAAAGCTGTGGGAAATGGACCAGCGTGAGGCAGGTGGGAGTGTGACCGGTATTGCTTCTACGGAGAGAAATCCAGCAACAGCCAAAAATTAAGAATGTGCAAACTCAGCGTTTCTACTCCTAGGTATTTACCTTCCAGATCCCTCATATACCTACACAGAGACACGATCACCAGGCAATCACCAAGGCACATTTCTAGAGCATGATCAGGAATGTCCTAATGCCCATCAGGAAAGAATCGGCTAGGAAAAAACAGCAGGGTGTTTAACATGCAGCTGTCAGGAGCGTGAAGCAGCCTGCAAAGGACTAACATGCCAGTGATTCCGAGGCATCCCACACGGAAGACATTTTTGTTGTCAAAGGAAGAACATCTGTGTCCCATATACAGAACCTCCAAAAAGGCTCAGGGCCATTGCCACCAGTGCTGCCTCTCAAGAGGGCAACAGAGACCCATATGCAGCATGTGTCACCTAGTACAGGACTGCTGAGAGCTACCCAGGATGTCACAGGAAAAGGCACATTTATGGGCAGAATCACAAGGCCCTTGTGGACTCACAGTTGCAAGCTGGATGAGAGGTGGACGAGACTGTGGAGTGCTTAAGAAGGGCAGGGGACACAATTCCTTGGAGTAGAAAGCTAGCAGCAATCCGCCACCCTTCCGGGCAGTAAACAAAATGGTCACAGAGCAAAGGGCCCAGAAAGGACCAGAGGAAGTTGGACTGCCAGGCCCTGGCCACATATAACCCACACCACCAGCAGGGCAGAGGGAAGCCCCATTCCAGGTGGGGGAAGGTACTAGCAAGGGTTGCAGGGGCTGAGCTGGAGCCTGTACACCCAGGAAAAAAGGGCCCCCTGGCTGTGCAGTGGTGTGCACTCATTCCAGGGTACAGGCACCCTCATTCTAAAGGCAGACACCTCCCAGTACCATCTGCTTATGCAACTTCCCAGGTGGACAAAGAGATCACATACTGGAGTCAGCTACCTGCAAGGAGCAGCAAGAATTAGGGCTGGGAGAAAACGTGGATCCATGGGGAGACGCTGCTGCACAAAAGCCCATGACAAATGTCAGCTTAGCCAAAAAGTGAACCCTGAGGGCTGTGGAGGCACTGGTGAAAAGTTATGCTATTAATCTGAGTCAGGCGATCTCTCTTTCCTTCCTGACCCCCTGCTGAACAATGCCTCCCTTTTTGTCCCAGGATCTCAGCATCAAACTTCTAAGCTTCTTCTGGCTGGAGCTGCTCACCTGACAGAGTTCACAGACCCTCTGACCTGGTGCCGCTGTACTTGTTGGGTCCTCTGGACAAGCAGGGCAGAGATAGATCACACATGGCTTGCAGGGCCCGAAAGGAACCTAGAGAATGCATTGCTTCATGGGAGAGAAGAGAAGCTGGGATTTCTACTCATGGATCACAGGCTATGGGGGGCAGAGTGATCTCAGTGGTCACCTGGCCCCAGGTCACATGGAGTGTGGCTCCCTCCCTCCCCACACTTCCAAGCATCTGCTCAGGGGAGCCTGCAGAGCCGGCCGACAGCACATGTCACTCTCAGGCAGCTTCCCTGGATCCAGGCCAAATCCCGCCGGCCCCGCATCTGACAGCCAGTTCTCAGAAAATGCAGAGACCACTTGGTGGCCACAGCCTTCTCTCTTCACCCAGTGCTTGGGCACAGCCAGGACTCAGGGTTTCTACATTAGTATCCCAAGGAGCAGGGGGCTCTGGAATCACAAGGTCTACAGCAGTGCTGCTGAACTCTGGAACAACCAGGGGCCACTTAGACCAGGGATCCTGGGCTCCTTGCGACTGCCTGCAGCCGCCCCAGCCTTCAGATTTCCAGCAGGCTCTGGCTGTGTGAGGGTAGGAGTGTGCACCCCGCCAGATGCCTCTAGCCCTAGTGCATGGCATGACCTAATGCCGGATATGCTAATCTAAACACTGGGCAAGTCCAGAGGTGGACACTGTCCTGCCACTGGTCCCTGTTATCAGCTGGGGTCTTGTCCTCCTCAGAGAGCTTAGGAACTAGAAACTGGTGCTCTACAGTTCAACTCAAAGTCATCAGAGAGAGCATGAGGTCATTTATTGTCAAAGGCCTGCCCAGGGTTCCTTAGGAGCCACCAGACAGAAGCTCAGTCTGGCCCCTGCCTGCCTTCCACTGATGTGGATGTGCTCCCCTGGCCACCTTGCTCAGCTGCACTGGGTTGCCGTGAGCCCTCAGGGCCACTCCTATCTTCTCTCACTTTCAGGACAGGCCCCTTTCAGGCCTCCACTCAAGTGTCAACTCCTCAGGGAGGATCAGTGACAAAGGCTCCCTGGTTATCACAGGCCTTGGTTTGTTTTCTCCTAGTATAGTTAGGGCTGTGTTAGTTTCTATTCTATTTACGTGCACTTGGTTTGCATCATTCCTGCATCACACACACATTCAACACAAACACAACTCCAGGGATTACGTCCCCCTGAGCTGCCTCATTTGCTGCATTTGCAATGTGATTCTGAGCACGTGGTAATAAGATTTGTTGAATGAATGACTACATAAATCAAACAGTTCTTTGATGAGTGAACTCACTCATCAGTGCAGAGACCAACATGGACAAATCAGGGCTGGATGCAGAAGTGTGAAGCCCAGTGTGGAGGCCTGAGGCATGGGGCATGAACCCTCACAGACACTGCAGGGAGAGTTTTGGGGGGTATCCTCATGCCTCACTCTCTGTGGCCCCACAGGATCAAGGCCAGCAGGGGACCAGCATGTAATCTGCCTGGAGGTGGCAATGTGACCCATTACATGAAGCCCATGGAAGCCACACCAGACTTCACTGTTACACAGGCACAGAAACAAGGCAGGAAGTCAGGTCTGAAACAATCCAGGAAAATGGAAAAATGGGTGCACTTTCTGTGGCAAGCAATGCTGATGAAAATAAGCCCATGAGACCACAGTCCCCTCGGAGTGAAGTCTCAATCACTAAAGTCCAGATGTCAGGCTGTGTGGCCTTAATGTCTACACTTACTCACAGGAATGACTTTCCTGACACCCCTGGCCTCTCCAAACTGCGGAAGCCACCTTGTAAGAAATGCAGTGGTGCTCAGCCAGGGATGACCACCCACCCCTGGACATCCGCCGCTATCTGTGGACACTTTTGGTCATCACACTAGGTCTGTGATGAGAGGGCACGCCTGGCTTCCAGCGGGGAGAGGCCGGGCAGGCCACATGGCATCCTGGATAGCACAGGATAGGCCCTAACACCACAGAAGGATCTAGCCCAAGATGGCAACAGTGCAGAGGCTGAGAAGTCTTAAGATGACATGTGTAAAAGTTTCTTCAACAACTGTGGAAAATGTACAGTTAATAAATATCTGCACTTCTACAGCTCCACCAGCCCCAAGCCCTGAGCCGCAGAACCCCTTCTACAAAGCCCGAGGGCTAGAGCCAGTATGCAGCTCAGGCTCCAGCTTCTGGCCATCCTCTCCATCCACCCTCTGGGCTGTACAAAGACCAGCCCTGCTATGGATGGAAACAGTCACAAGTCTACCTGGAACCCAGGCTTCTGCTCCACATGGGAAATGCCAGCAATAAGCTATCAGCACCAAAAAGTGCTACCATCTCTCCTGGGGCAGAAAGAGCAATTCCTGGTCACCCACTGTGGGCCTGGCCCAGGCTCAGCACACAATGGGCTGATTGTGTGGCAGTCTCCACCATGGGAGGAGCAGCAGTTATCTCAAGGCTGACCTCATGGTCACCAAGGATGGGTCTGTTCCTCCGGGACTGGGAAGTTGCCAATTCTACCTCCTCTACTGAGGGAGGCATCTACTGAACCACATTTTGTCACTGCATGGTGCCACCTGGGTCAGAGGCAATCACAGATGACAACCTCTTCCTCAAGTGACTCTGAGTCACTGATCTACACATCGGGGAAGAGGGTAGCCATCAGCTGCTGGCCAAAGCCTCTCCAAGACACATCCGAAAAGAATGTGAGCTTCAATCCTGACCTTGCTGCTCTCTAACTGTTCTCAGGCAGGTGATAACTTTCTTGGGCCTCAGTTTGGTTGCCTGCAAAATGGGGAAGTAATTCCATTATCCTAGGAACTGAAAAGAAGACCAAATTGTAGGAGACAGGAAGGACCAAGTCAGGGTGGACCACATGGGCCTTGCTCAGCCAGAAATCTTTTGTACCTCAGTGGTGACAGCATGAACCTCTCACTGGGACCTGAAGCCCTGGCTCTAACCCACCAGCCCCTCAGGTGAAGCCCACAGAAGCTCACTGGATTCTGTGGAGTTATGTAACCACTTGTGGGTCTGGGCTCCTCCCGCATCCTCTCCATTGCCCCATCTCCTCAGCACAGCGCTGAGCCAACGCCTGCAGCTCTCAGTCAGTGATCAGCACCCGAGGCAGACAGCATGGCTGCACCCAGCAAAGCAATCACTCAGAGCCCCAGGGCTGTGGCCCTGGGGGCAAGGCGCACAGTCAAGAGGCCCGCCCCTGGAGCTGCACTGGGTGGTGCCCCACTCCACAGGTAAGGCAAGCGAGACCCAAGGAGGCTGGCTGGTAAGGAGTGGAGCCTGGAAGACGGCCAAGTCCCTCTGACTCCTGCTCGCCCTGCCCTGTAGGCCAAGTCAGTCGTGTTTCCGCTGCCCTCTGTCTGAGGCTCACCACGTACTGAGGACACATTCATAATCATTACCTTATTGATTCCAATTACAACCGGGAATTCTCAAGTTGCAGGAGCCACAGATAAGGCTGAGAGTAGTGCTGGAGCCACTGTAAGGACTGTGACATCAGCTGTGCGGCCACGTGCTCCAGGCTGCCGGGCCTGCATGCACCAGCACACCTCAGGTGCTAAGGCAGCCAGTGCGCGAGTGCGCGGGCGCACACACACACACACACACACACACGCACACGCACACGCAAACGCACACGCACACAGCTGTCCACACCCACACACAGCACTCACTCCAGGTGCTGTTACAAGGGCGTCACATGTGTTAATTCATTTAATGCTCTTAACACTGGGAAACATTTTAATTTTTTAAGGAAAGGGAACTGCACAGTACTTGTCCCCTGTCTGCAGGAAATGCAACTTCCCCTACCCTTGCAGTCCACTGTAGGGCCAGATAGGACAGTATAGTACAGAAGTCCACATCATGCAGGTCACCTTACTGCCTTTTTGTTCCCCAGCCTGTCAGGCTGCTCAGTCATCATCCCGGGTCCTCTGTAACAGAGCTACAGAGCTGAGCAGACCTGACGCTTGAGCCAGACACCACACAGCACTGGCCATCAGGAGCTGCTTGCTCCGACACCAAAGCCTGGCCTCGCTCAACCAGCCAGCAGGAAGACTGTGAAGGTCCTTCCTGTCCTCCACCGGCCTCTACAGGAGCCTGAGCCCGTGGTTCTGCAGGAGAAGCAAGCCACACTCTCCTTGCCTGTGCCCAGCCCATCTGCTCCCTGTCCCCTGGCTGGGGTGACCAGCCCACTAGACTATGACTAAATGTCATTGATAAAGAGCCAATGCGGTCGGTCCAGTGTGCCCTCTCTGCCTCTTTGGGGACAAGGAAGGCACACCCTTCTCACACTTGTTTTACACAAGTGAATGCCAAGAACTGAGAGAGGAGTGGGGCTTTGCCTTGTCAAGGTTGAGGGAGGAGATGCTCAAGACCATAGGTCACCTAAGGCTGAGGCGATCTAGGCTCATATGAGGGCCCAGTAGGGGCCCCAGCAGGTCATATGAGGGTCCAGCAGCTCAAGTCATGAGCTCCCTCTTCATCCAGGAAACACCTGCCTTGGTGACTAAGGTGCCCCCGCCTGCTCAGAGTTCCTCTTGCCCTGGCTACTTCCATCCCCCCTCACAGGGCCACCCTGCCAATCAGACTTGCTCTTATTGCTACCATCCTGTCCCCTAATCCCTCTGCAGGAGAAAGTCCAAACTCCATAGCCAGGCATGAAATCACGCCAGGATCCAGCCCGCCATACCTCCTACCATTCCTAGTGGCTCCTGCACACAAGCGTGACCCTGTGCCTTCTGTCTTGTAAACCCTAAATGCCCACTCCCTCTCCCAGCTGCCCACCAGGGCTGGTACCCTGCTCCTGGCCCACCGGCTACCTCACATAAGGCTCACCCAGCACAAGGTAGCACTCTATATGCACTTACAAGAAGCACACAGGCACCCTAGAAATACCAGGGAACAGACGCACACACACAGAGGGGCAGACAGTAAGAGATGATAAGGAATTATGACCTTCCAAAGGAGCAATGCTGACAGCAAAGGACAGATGCTGTGTCTGATGATCATAGAAAATGCTCACGCGATGGGCAGCAGCAGGCCTGAGCAGCTGCTTTGGGAGGGTCAGTGTGGTGAGGGGCAGAACAAGGCTGAGGAGACAGGTAGCCACCAGGTCACCTGAGCCCACGGGACACGTTAACAATCCTGGCATTCAGTTTCACAACAGTAGGACGTGTGCAGCAGTCAGTCCATACTATGACAAGAGCTGGGTTTCCCCAACTCATCGTTCTCGTTCTGGGCTTGGAGGGCCATTTCCTGTGGCCCTCGTCTGCCCTCCTGGCAGGCAGCCTAGGCGGATGGTGCTCAGCATGAGAAGGAAGCTGTCCTTGGAGAATGTGATCAGAGGGAGTGGGCCAGGGTCACTAGGGACAATTAATGCCCTATCAGCTGATCAAAATGAGAGAAGAGGCTATGTAGCCTCCTCCTCCTCTAAATTCATTCAGGGAAAGTCCCTCTGGATCAAGATCCCCATAGGCTAAGTCTAGGGCCAGAAGAGACAGTAGAAGAGGGTCTGCCCTCCCACCTGAGAAGGCCTGGGAGCAACAGCAAGGAGAAAGTGCCCATTGTTCCCCTGAAGAATCTGCTTAAGCGGCCAAGAAGCCCCTTGGTCCTGGCAGCCCCAAGGGCAACGTCCCCCAGGGATCTTTTTCCACATTTGCGCACTGATAACCAAATCTCAAGCAGAGCCGGGTGGCACCAAGCTGCTGGCTCCAAATGAACCTTGGAGCAGCAAAACAATTGAATCATGCCAATGACTGTCCAAGTCAAGCCACTGTGAAGCTAATCCAAAAGGAAAAGAGCAGAGCAAAGCAAAACAACAACAGTATGGGGGGGTGGCTTCTATGGCAACTAGTCCGAATGATCTGGAACATGCCCGAGTCCCACACCGTGCCACCTGCCCGCATGGGCAGCCAGAGGGAAGCAGGGCCGCTCAGCTCAGGCTTCCTCCCACCCCTGGGGACCAGAAGTCTATGGAAACATCCCACTGTGGAACATTCTGGGGCTCTCAGGAATGGCTCAGAAATTTACCTTTCCCCATGCATTCAGTCTCCAGATACTTCCCGAGAACCTCAACCCTGCCTCAGGAAGGGCCTTTGTGCAGAGGCGGAGGATGTGAACTGTTCTGCTGCTCACAACAAAACGCAGGAAGGGCTGCTTTGCAAACCCAAGTCCTGGGCTCTGCTTCCCACCTCTGAAATTGATATGTCACTGACTGACATCCCTGTCCCTTCCCAGTCCCCAAACCACACTAATTCCTCCTTGTTAATATCCCAAGGATAAAAATGAATCTGAAGATGAAGGGCACAGTCAAGGTGAAATGTCAGCCTCCAAGTCCATGTGGCCTGGTTCTGCACCTGCACCTCTCCTGTCTGTGCAGAGGGAGATGACCAGCCAGCACAGACAGCACTATACCTGGTGGCAGAGGGAAGCCCTTCCACGCCCTCACCATGGAGCCTTCTCCCCCTACAACAGCCCCTGCTTGTCTGCTCTCCCCCTGGAGCCTCTGGAAAGCATAGCCAGGCACACTTTTCCCCAAAGGATTGTTCTGTTCACAAAGGAGGAAGCCTCCTGGCCTTATCAGGTATCTGGCTTCTTACTAAAATACCAACTGCAATGAAAATTCATCCCAGAAGTACAGGGGCTGGAAGGTTATCATGAGGTCACACTCCTGCCTGGGGACAAATGTGTGTGTAACCTGGATGGGACAGACTAAGCCAAGCCCTCCCTGGAAAACGTGTCAAGTGGCAGGCAGTCTTCACTGAGTCATAGTCCCCGTGTACCCTCTGATAAGCACACCCTCAACATTCTCTTCTGCCCAGAACAGGAACACAGGGAACAGCCTGCAATATTGAGCAGAATCACCTGGGGTTCTGAGTATGTCCAAGGTCACCAGGCAGAGATGGCTGCCCGGTAACCCCTAAGGCACCAGGATAGTACAGTTCTAACAGAGGGAGCTGTGGAAGCCCAGCAGCAGGAAGGGCTGTGAGTACTCACCAGGCATTGCATGTCCCTGGCCTGACTACCACCAGCATCTCATTTTAATAATGACAAAACTGTCACTGGGGCTAGGTGCCAGTGGCGAGGCTGGGTGGGGACATCGAGGTTCACCCACTGCGGGTTCATATCCCACCTCACTGCCTCCTAATTACAGAGACTTGAGCAAGGCACCCAGCCTTCCTGCACCTGTTTACTCATTCATACGGGGGCATCAGGAAATCTTACTGCTCAGTAAGCATGAGTTAATATTTATAAAGTACTTTACAACAGGGCTTGGCACATCGTGACTGCTCCGCAAATGTTTCCGGTTATAATAATGATTGCTATCATTACCCACTGCCCAACCTGTCCAGAGAGTTCAGCAGGGTCCTCACGAAGCTACCATCCTTCCATTTATTCCATGAGAATCCCTGCCCCCAAGGTCTCTGCAGGTCCTCAGAGGGTATCACCAGACACACCAGACATTCGGAGGCCTCCTGGAGAAGGCGAGGTGAAGCAAATGTGGACAGACTGGAGATGAGGAGATGCTTTAGTGGTACCACCTGGGGCTGCACCCATGATGGTGAGGGGCTAGGGTCCAAGAAGACAGAAGAGCCACTTTGCAGGATTGATCAGTGGGTCACCTGAGAAAGTGACTGAATCCTGGTCCTGCCAGGCTCCTGCGGAGACCCTGCATATACTCCTGACCCTCAGTTTCCTGGTTATAAAATGAGGCAGGCAAGTCCTACCCCTGCGACTTCAGGTAGGCTGTGGAGATTAAATGTTCATAGGGTTGAGTGAGGGCTTCTCAGGCTGACCCTCCACGGGACAGACGCCCAGTAAGCAGTCAGTCAATGAGACAAGTGTCTCCCGTTTGCTCATGCTCCAACCCCAGGGTCTGGTGAACTTCCAGTGCATAGCCAGACCTCAGCAAGTGTGATGTGGATCTCCAGGGAGCCTTGCTGGGGCTGGGGATGGTAGTAACATTCAACATCACCGTTCAGCTGCTCTGCCCAACAGGCCAGAAGATTTGCCTGTGACCAGCACCCATTTTACAAATAAGAAAGCTGAGGCTCCATAAAGTCACAGAGAACCATGCCCATGCCTTTCCCATGCTCTCAGCTCCATGAGAAGATACAACCCAGCAAGTGGGGGGACTCTGGGCTGCTGGCAGAAGGTATGCATGACATGGGGACACCTCCCCACCCCACTCCAGCCCCGCCATCATCAGTGCACCACAGGCCCGGAGCAATTGCAACTGGTCCAGGACCACTCCTAGCAGGATTCCGTGGCAAAGAGCTGGCCGAGGAAGCAGGCGAGAGCCACTGGGAGGTGAGGGAGGCTGAGGCCTGTGGCTCTGACTACGTGGGAAAGAAGAGCACTGTCAGCAGCACAGCTACTGTGCGACAAGAGCCCCTTTGTCCTGATGGAGAGAAATGAATGCCAAGTCCCCAGTTATCATACAGAAGTGCTAGCACAGGCACCCCTGTCCCGCCAGGAAGGCCTGGGGAACAGCCACTATTCCAGTTACATTTTTTGCTGATAATATGACTTCATCTTTCGTGACCCTGAACTGATTCCCAGAAAAATCACATCTGTGCACAAGAGCACACACACACAGGGCAGGCCAGTGGCAGTGGCAGTGGCGGTGATAGCGGCTGCTCAACATGAAAACCCTAAGGGGGCCAGTGAGTCATCTTGGGGTCAGGACTGGGAAGCTGCTGAGGAAATGGGTGAGGGGTCTCAATACAATACCTCAGGCAATGCTCAGCAAGGCGCCCACAAGGCCAAGGCAACAGACAGATAGGGAGGGCTCTCCACCAAGGCACAACTTAACTCAAGGCCCTCGTGGCCCCTTGCTCCAAGCACAGCAGAAAGGCCAAGTCAGAGCCACTAGTCAAGGCTGAGCATCCCAGTGCTGAGGATGTGGTGGCCACATCTGTACTCACAGGGATCTGACCACACCCATATGAGCTGGGTAGCAGGGGTGTCACACGCCCCGGGTGTCCATCCTCTGAGTCTAAGGCCTCACTTGCAGAGAAGCGCTTGCCAGGAAGCCACGTCTTGCCAGTGGCAGAGCCACGTCTGCAGATGGCACACTAACACAGCAGCTACAGCTCTGCCTGTAGCTCCCGGCAATTCCCAGGCCTCCCTCTGCCTCCTGCAGGTCCCACAGCCAGCAGCCACCTTCACTCACCTGGAACCTGTGCACCAGCTCCAGGGACTGGCTGTCATTCTGGTCAGCTTCGAGGATGACATCGGTCAGCTTGTGGATAATGACATCCAGGGGCCCCTGCTCCTCAATTGGTCGGCTGAGATTCAGCTGCAAGGCAGGAACAAAACGCGGGCAATCACCTTACCATCTGCCCCTTCTACAGACTAGCCTGAGCCCCCAAGGACCCCCACACCCCTGTAGTACATTAGGAGGGGCCAGCACACCAGCCTCTACCAGGGCAGGATAGTTCAAAGGTCCGGGGTCCCCCTGCTCCAAGTGCAAAACTGAATCCCTTCACTGCCCTTGTGCAAAATGTAGGCAGGACTGACAGCTTGTCTCTGTCCCTAACTCCTCAATGGCAGGGCCCACATTGGCACTTCTGGCCCCCATACCCCATGCCACCCAGGAGCAGAAAACATATAAGCAAGCAATGCTATAAAACGGTTACACAGAAAAGCATTTATTGAATGCATCTCATCTGCCCAACAACCTAGGGAAACTGGGCCCAGAGATGTTAAGCAAAAGGTCTGAAGTCACAGAGTCTAACCTGACCCTGAATCTGAGTGAATACTCTTTAAAAGCACGACAAGTCTCAGCAAAGCTGTGGTCCTAGCAAACCAGCCAGACCTCCACTGGGCTGGGCTGTGGACTCACAAAGAGCTGCAGAGAACAGGACTGCCTGCAACGGGGTAGTGCTGCTCATGCCGCTCCATGGGGGTGTATGTTTATTTTTTCAAGATCCTGGGATTGGGGAGATCAGGCCCCAAGGGAGCCAGAGCTGCTGGCTGACAGTCGGCATCACCTGATCCCAAGCCAGGAACACCTGCCAACAGCCAGGGCAGCCTGACACCATGCTTCCTGAACGGCCAGATGTCTGCCGCCAGCACACAGCCACTACCACCTGCGAGGCATGTCCCATGGAGGCCGTGGCGCCAGCGCGGCACCTGGCTGACCCCCCACATGGCCTCAGCGGGGGCCAGAAAAGGCCACAAGCCCTGCCCTACCTCAACCCTGCCCAAGTGCACCTCCCTCAGGATTCAAGGCTTTCTCTCCATTGTCAGCAAAGACATCAAACGACTGCTACAAATGATTGCTGGGAGCAGGCATGGTGCTCAGAGCCTACATGTGCTCGTGTTGTTTTATTTCCCACCACTGTGAGAAACGATTTTACAATGAGAAGAGTGGAGAAGAGTGACTGGACACCTACCCAGGTCCTCAGTAAGAGGCAGCGGAGGCGCTAGGAAGCAAACAAGACCTAACACAGGGCTTGGCATCCAGTCTGCCCACCCACCCAGGTCCCTTCTCTGGCCTGGAGCCCACTTGGTACCCTGGGAGGCCTGGCATTGACTGAGCTAGGACAACGGCAGAAGATGGGAAGAAGGGAGCAGCCGGGTGTTCACCCGTCTTCACACTTCTTGTGATGCCCGGCCTGCCACCTGTTGTATTTCTGTCAGCGGCCACAGCCCCTCTCCCAAGACAGTTATCTCCGTGGCTCCAGTTACACTTTCGGTCCTTTTGTCCCCAGGCCTCGGGGTGGTGACAGCTCTCCACTGCTGGTCCACCCTGCGGGTTACTCTGTTTCTCCCGAGCTCCTGAGGCCTTGCCCATATCCAGGCGCACCTAAGAGCTTGTTTTAACCCTTTTCAGAACACACCAGTTCTTCCCTGCTAATCTTCTTAAATCCTCTTTTTTTGTTGTTGTTGTTTGCCAGGGAAAACGTTCAGGGATCTCCCTTATTTAAGGAGAAAAAAATAAACCCAGAGACCTCACAAGGAGACTGAAGAATACACTTCTCTCCCCATGGTGACGAGGCTGTGTACAAATCAAAACAACAGCAAGACCCAGATGGCTGAGGCACTACCGTGCCTCCTGGGGTCCCCGATGAGGACAGAAGTGGGGTCCCAGTGTCTTCCTGAGACCTGACACATGTTCACCCTCACAGCAAGCCCAGGCGCCGGAGAGAGCCCTCTCCCTTCCAGACTGGGACAGCAGGACCCAGGATGGGGAACAACCAACCAAACCAAGCAACAGGGAGAGTCAGGCAGCAGGCAGCAGGCAGCGGAGTCTCTGCATCAGCTCCAGCCGAGCTGCCGCTGACCTGGGTTTGCCATTCCATTGGCTTCGGTTTTCCCTCGAGTAGAAAGAAAAAACTTCCAGGGCTTTTCTGGCTCAATTTGCAGACTCTATATTACAGTACATTCAGCTCCAAACCCTCTCCCCCCCACACACAAAAAACAGCAGACTCCGAAGGCAAGGTAGAAAAGCCAGAGGAAAGAAATAGAGAGAAGAGGGGACTCTTAAGTGCCATGGATGCCAGTGTTCTCAGACCAAAGCAGTTACAAATACAGTGATGGGGGCAAAAAACCACAAGGCTGGCACGGCCACACCTGTCCCCCACATCTCCAAAGACAATTCCCCAGGTCTCCCTGCAGCACCAGAGACATAAATCAGCCTGAGAGGCATGATAACACACACCTGTTAAAACTCAGCATTCAGGAAGCTGAGACAGGAAGATCACTAAGTTTGAGGCCAGCCTGAGCTACACAGTGAGTTCAAAGCCAGTCTGAAATATATAGTGAGACCCTGTCTAAAAAAAAACAAAAGAGAAGGAAGAAATCAGCAGGGACGGAGCCGGGAGGTCCCCTGAGGATTTGGGAAGGAGGTGGGTAGAGGGAATCTCTGGCATCAGCCTAAGGCATGCAGACCTAACAACCGTAGGCTGTTTGGAAAATAAGCTCTCTGCGTTCCTGGCCATGCTGCTAAAGGTAAACAGTAGAGATCTGGAAGCCAGCCACTTTTCTCTGTGTATTTTCCAAGCATTTTTATGCCAGCAAAGCCCTTTCATGAGAACAGCAACTCGGGACATGCACCAGACCCAGCCACTCTCTGGCTGCCCCCTCTGCTGCAGCATCTTTGCAGGCTGTAAATGGGATCACTGTGGTTCTAAAGGCTCTTCAGGCACCTCATTTTCCCAAGTAACCAGATGTGACACCTCACTCTGAAAGACTGTTCTCCTGAAAACATTTCACAGGAGTCCTAGTCTCCTCATTGGCTGGCAAGGTCAGGCTTCCATGTGAGCAGACAGAGAGAGGGTCTGGCTGCAGGGGAGGGGACCCCAAGGAGAGAGGATGTGCACAAGCCAGTTCTGTAAGGGAAGGATCCACCAGAAGAAGGGATACTGCAGAGGGCTTCAGACAGGCTGGAGGTGGAGGCCTGGGCATAAGCAATTGACTCAAGTTTGTCATTCTGCCTTCTGACCACACTCTGCCCCCCAGTAAAGAGAACATTTCCAGGGACTTCTTGTTCTCTTCTGGAGAAGGGATCCGCTGCGTCCCTCTCGGCAAGAGTGAGGATGTCTCGATGAAAGGGCTGCCTGCTGAGGCCAGAGGAGGTCCGCGGGCAGTCTGTTTCCAAGTCACGCCATCCTGGGAGGCCAATGCTAGACGCTGCTCTGTGCAGCGTGCAAGGTTCAGAATTTGGAGAGAACAAGGGGCCAGTGTTTCCTCAGTCACAAAGCAGCAAGGCTTGTGGGAGAGGGGTGCTGGGAGGAGGCACACAAAGGCCTGCAAACTCCAGTGGCCCAAGAGTGACCTTTGACTTCCAAAATAATTAACCCAATCATGCCCAGCCTATTATCCAAGGTGAGCCTGGCCAACACTGTTCCCTGCATCTGGAACCAGAGAGGGGCGGGGAAGCCAGGCCCGGAAATCACCCAGCCCTGCGGCTGTGTCTAGGCTGGGGAAGATCACTTAACCACTCCACAGAAGTTTCCACATTCACGAAATGAGGACACCAGGGACTCCTCCCTACACCTCACAGGGCTGTTTGACTCTGAGAGCAAAAGTTCAATCCTTTTTCACACTTCTCAACTCACCCCACCCCAACAGGAAACATTTATGACTCCCTCATGTCACCTGTTTCCCCAGGTACCTCCCTCCAGCACTGCACCAGGACTTCAAAATACACAGCCACCTGCTTAACTCATTGTTTCCAGTCACTGTTTTCATGGGACCTAGGAAGCCCCTCGCACCCCCCAGCTGCGGCTGCTCATCGCCTCGGGCTTTGGAGTCCCTCACCGCCAAGCCTGTGGTATCACAGGATCAAGGAAGTACAGGGCTGCTGCACAAAACCTACAGCTTCCGGAACTGCCCGCACAGGCTGCCATGACTGAGGCTCGCAAAGCTGCAACTAGAACGAGGTGCAAGGACGCCTGCAGGGCTGGCTCCTTCTCAGAACCTTGACTTCATCTCTGAAGCACGAAGCCTCACCAGCAGAGCTCTGGCCCGCAGCTCTCCCGTACTTACTCTGTGCCAGGCTCTGTTCCGAACCTGTGGCATGCAGGGACTCCTGCGATCCTCACGAGAGTCTGAGGCAGAGCTGGTGAGAGGGGCAGAGCAATTAAAAGAGGCCAGGAGGTCTCAACGTTTCACATACATTACTACCAGTACCTCGCACGCAGTAAATGTCAGCTGTGGTATTTCCCGCTCCTTGCTATTCATATTCCTACTGATGAGGGAACCTCCCTGGTATTGAGCCAATGACAGTTCAACACAGGCCAGAACATGAATCTGCAAAGCCTCATTGCTTCTCTGGCTGACAGCAGAGGCCTCCTAGTGCACACTGCCACACCAAAACCTGCTGTTCTGAGGGGATGACAATCAGCCTTTGTGAAGTGCTTATTTTGGGTTCCACACTAGGCTAACAACACTGACTCCATGGGGCACAGATAAGGAAACAGAGTCCCAGGGATTGAGTGACATACCTGAGGGCATGGAATTACAGTACCAGGAAATCCAGTTTTCTTGAACAACCAAAAAGCTACACCTGAAGCAGAGCGGAAAACCCAGGTCTTCTTCCTGCCAAAGCCAGACCATTACTCCACACCAGGAGGCATCCCAGGTGCCTCGGGCTTCTCTTTGCCTCCTCCTTCCCTGATGCACCATGTGGAATGAAGTGCTTTCAGTTGTGGCTTCAAACAGACACCACCATGTCACAAGTTTTGCCTCAGCCATAGGTAAAGCAAATCACTCATACAGAAAGCGATAAGGAGGTCTGATATATGCCTTTTGCATTCCAAAGGTCCAAGCATTCAGAATGGAACCATCACGCCTAAGTTCACAGCCTCGAAGGCACACACAGATCTCAGGAAGGCGAGGTTAGGCCGAGCACTGCATGGAAAAACGGACAGACAGCAGTCTCTGCAGAGTGCAGGGTGCCAGGGGACCTCTTTCCAGGACTTTATTCCAAAGCAAGCTCAGGAAGGAGATGGAGGTTTTCTGCACATGCAACTCCACTCCTAAAGGAGCAGAGCACCTGCGCCTAGCCACCAAGACCAGCAGGCTGGGCCACGGACAGTAGCCCAGACCAGGGAAGAAGACTGTTATACACCCTCCCTGACTGCTTCCCCGGTTTCTCAGCAGCTGCTTTCCAATTAATGGGGTAACAAAAAGTAGGAACAGCTTGGCCAACTATTCACACCTAAAACATGAAGGGTCAAGGTGATTCAATGGCCAGATGATGATGGTGTCTTGTGAGCCAACTTTATTTCAGAGTTCAGAGCGAGCCAGCAAGCATGGCCCCTTAAGAAGAGGACTGAACCCCTGTCCTCAGGAGCTGAGGAAGGCCTGGCTGTGCCCAGGGCTGGAGAGCAGGTTCAAGAACAGACAAAAAGGATAAGCAAACCTATGTCCCCTGACACACAGCCTGTTCCTAGGATGCTGGCCTAAGGCAAGGGTGGGCAGTCAAAGGCCACATGGACAAGACAGAAGACCCAGAACACAGAGCAGGCTTGCGGCAATAGCACCGCCATCACAGGGACTTAACAAGAGCCACCAAGACGAAGCCAAGAGCCCTCGGAGGAGACAGGGGTGTGTGCGCTGTAATACAGTCTTGCAAAACAGCATTTGCTGTGGAAAACACCAGAGAGGAAATAAGGATTGGGGCACTGGGAGGACTGTGAGGACAGGAGCCCTTTCCTGGACACAAGGCATGGCTGCCCCTCCTGGCTCCCTGCTAAGTAAGACTAGTCCTGGCCAGTGACCTGTGGCAGAAAGTGACCCTGTCACTTCCCAAGCAGAGCCCTTAATGACAGGTGTGTGGGCCCCTGGCTCTTTCTTCCCTGGCACCAGCCCAGCAACCTCTCAGAGAGAAGATGCTCACACTCTGAGCGGGTGAGATGGACCAGGCCCCCACTGGTCTCTCACACAAGTGAAGTAACTACTGGTTTAAGCCACCAGGATATGGGTCACTGTTGAACACAATCGCCTCATCTATCTTCACTGATACCACAGGTTCCCTTAACCCCAAGGTTTTTCTACTTTCATTTGTTGACACGAGTATGGAAAGGTTGACAATTAGGGGAGAAAGGTAAGTTAAAGCAAAGAGGTCCCAGCTGGGGTTTGGAGGTTGTTCTTTGTTTTTGGTTTGGTTTGGTTTGGTTGGTTTGGTCTGAGGCAAGATCTTCCTATGCAGCCCAGGTTGGCCTTAAACTTGTGATCCTCCTGTCTCTGCCTCCCAGTGATGGGATCATAAGTGTGTGCCACTGTGCCCAGCCCCGCTGAAGGTTTAAATTACAGTTTAATGTTCATATGAAACAGGGAAGCAGGGACTGACTATAAGGAAGATCACTTGCCCAATCCTCTAGGATCAGAAGACAGAAACTGAGGACAGAGTGAACCATGAACCCAGCTATGCTCCAGCGTACAGAAAAGCAGCCAACAGCCTCTCAGTCCACCCCCAGAGGTGGACTGCACGCGCCCTGGCCAGGCAGGCTGCTGCCACTCTACTATTGTTCACAGTGGTGCCCTTGGGCCTGAGACAGAGCCGATGGGAGCTAAACCCTCCCTCTGTCGCCAGGCACGTCTCTTCCTGTCCTAAGGGGAAAGCACAAATCACAGGCTGCTGGAAAAAGGAAAGGGAAGGGATGGAGGAGAGCCTGGAAGGTCTGGAGCTACACAGAGGGAAGTCAAAGACCATACAACAAAGTCAGCTGTACTCTGTGCACGTGGAGAGGGGGCAGTGCGAACTCCCATTGCCAACCCTGGGGAGGAACCCGCAGGGTCCTCTTGTCCCCAGCACTCCTTTCCCTGAGATTTGCCAATTCTTCCTCCTGAGCCACCCAAGTACAGAGGCCACCCCACTCCTCAGGCAAAAGAGTCACAGGGCAGGGCTGAGTGTCCTGCTGTCCAGACCTGGGGAGGGAATGGCCCCACCCCCACAACTGTTTCCTCACCTGCAAAGCGATGGTAAAAACATCCTTCCTACAACCATCTCCAGCCCGGGCAAGGGGCCGGGCACCAGTTCGCAAGCTCTATGAACAGAGCCCAGGGCACAGATGTCAGCGAGCAGTGTGTCTCCCAGGATCAGGGGAGGGTGGACTGTCTCCAGCTAAAACAGAACCGTTTCTAGCCTCACTTGGCTCTCTACCTGCGCAATCCTAATAATTCCTCCCATCAACCAGGACCCTTAGCAGGTATAGAACTGAGCAGATTGCATACATTCATGTTCTCAGCAGGCAGGGGTCACAGTGGCCATTTACAGATGAGGTCAGGAAAAAACCACCAAGCTGAGCTTGTATTACCAGCAAGCACAGGTGATGGCCACCCCTACACCCAGCCCCCTGTGGCCTAGGACAGGACTTCCTAACCACCCCGCTTTCAACTTCAGGAAGAGCAGGGGCTGGTGGCACAGCTGGGCAGGCACCTTCCCCCAAGATGACAGGGAGCTACAATGTGGGCCAAGGTATGGTCTGAGGGGCTGGTTCCTGCCCACCCAAGAGACAGGGACAGGTGCCTCTGCCAGTGCCTCCCTAGACATACAGAATCCCCAACTAGCATCAGACACGGCTCTGGGAAGAGGAAGGAGCAATTCTGAAATCTCAGCAGGAAGAACCAGAGCTTTCAACACAGCGCCATCTGAAAGCCAGTGTCAGGAAGCACAAGGGTTGGCAAGTATCACTGAGTACATCTAGCTCCTGGGTTCTGAGCCAACCCAGCCTGCCAGTGGTGGACACACAGAGCGGTCTTTGTAGTCACCAAAAATTAATAAACCAAGCCCATCAAGAAAGGGTAGGTGGAATTACTCATGGTACTCCACATGGTAGAACACTAGGCTGTCATCAAAAAGCTTAGGGAGTGATCTCCAAGAAGAAGCAGGGCCCTAAGTACGGAGAGCCATGGAGAAAAGGCTCACACAAGCACCTCCTTGTGCGTACACAGCATATTTTGGGGCACTCCCAAGGAACCAGGGGGGAGTAGCCATCCTCAACCCAGTATGAAAAACCAAAGCTTGCAGACCTTGGGGAAAGAGAGGTTCCTCATGCTGTGTGCTCTGGAATCTCAACCAGTAAAACACCTTAAGATTTCCAAATTACTGAGTGAACAGAAAGTAGAAAAAGCATACCTTTAAAGTCAGAAAGGCCCAGATTCAAATCCAGCCAGAGTCTGACATATACACGAGCACCTGTTGTGTGGCAGGCCCAACTCAAGGAACTTCAAAAGTGTTACTTCCTTTCAGCATCTCAAGGACTTTCAAGGCAGGGCATTTCCTCTCCCTAGAGTCCCATGCTAGTGGGAACCACAGGACTCTGGTCTCCAGGACTGGGGACCATAGAGGAGGACAGTCTGTGTGGCAGTGCCTGGACCTTCACTCAGGTACTTTTAATCCCTTTGAGCCCCAGCACCTCTCCAGCATCTGACCAGACACTGCTGGTGGCGCTAAGCAGGGCACCTAGTCCAGAGCAGGCCCTCGGGTGGGCACCAGCTCATCCTGCAGCCTCTCTGCTCTCCAGCCCTCCAGTGCCTCCTCAGCCCCAGTCCTTTGGGGAGCATCTGCCTGGAATGCTAAACAAGAACTGCCTTTCAGGTTCTGCAGACCTTCTCCATACCTCACTCAAGTCTGAAGCAGCCTGGCCTGACAGAGCTTACCCTACTGGTAAGCAGCAGAGTCCATCTCAGCCCAAGGTGAGGACTACATCTTGTTCCTTCTTATGGGCTCGTGTGGCCCAGAAAAGTGCCCAGTTGTGCCATTGGCCAGCAAGCTTGCACTGAAATGACCTACCTTTCACCCACCCACCTATATCCATCCATCCATCCATTCCTCCACTCACTGATCCATTCAATAAGTACCATGCACTTATACAACCACTACTGGAGACCACGAACTCACAATGGCTAATTTGCATACTTCCCTAAGAGATAAAGGAGGCTTGGATTATGGTATCACCCTTTCAGACTTCCAATTAACTCTTGGGATGGGCCATCCTCTCCCACTCCCTAAGACTAAACTAAGACTACTAAAATGAAAAAGAACATTCCAGAGCAAGATCTCTCTCTCTACCCTCTTGAGACATCCCAGGGTTACCCACTGCCTTCTGAGTACTGACTTCTGAGTACTGACCTCTTGCACTAACCCCTCCTGTCACCACATACGCCACTGCATTGTACACACCAAACAAAACAGTGGCTGAATTGGAGTATCTGGGTCTTTGCCAATCCTGAGGCATTGACCCCCCAGCCCCCCATCATGCTCTACTAAACTTGTCTTTGTTTCTTATTTCACCTTTTCTCCATGCTCCTCATATGGACAGTTGGAGATCTTGGCCAGGTCCCCAAAAAACCACTTCTCCAAACAAATGTTTGCACCCTCTTGCATCGAGAAGACGTGGACTGGCAGACATTAGGTAATTCACAAAAGGTAGTGCTAGGAAAGCGCAGGTCCAAATGTTCTCCAAGCACAAATTCTTACCCGCTTCCTTCCTTACAGTCACTGCCTCCCTGTTCTTCAGCACCCTGCTCTCCCCACCACCCCAACCAGGCTGGAACCCCAGTGCTGGGCTAGGGTGTGGGGTGCTCCAAGGGGCCTGCTGGAAAAGTGCCCAGTCAATGAATTCTGCAAGTCCCAAGTGGCGTCAGGAATAAACTGCAGATATTCTTGGTCTGACAGAGAAGAAAATCCAGGAGTCTGTAGACCAAAAAGCAAGTAAGGACACTGGAGCCTGCCCAGTTCCGGCTGTTGAACATGTCCTTACACAGGACATGTGGCCCACAGGGCATCAGAGAGGGCCAGAGGCTTTCCAGCAGCTAGCAGGCCACGATCCATAAGCACTAAAGATGCCTCGGCCCCCACAGCAACCACAGAAGAGGGAGGGAAAGGGGATATACCTTGATCACTGACACAACTTCTCAGGCCAAATCTTGTCCCCCTAACAGGACAGTGAACATCTGAAGAGACCTGGCCTCTGGGTATCCATCTAGAGTCAAGCATCACAAAGATCAAGCACCAGACAAGGATTCTCCCAAACCCAAGGCAGTGGACAAAGAGACAGGGTAACAGAGGGAACAACGCACAGTCCTCAAGAGACTGGCTTCCTCAGCACACCTGAACAGCAAAGGTGACAGGTGAGCTGTGGTGAGGTGCAATTTCTCCATGAGCTCCAGCCTGGTGACCTCTGAGGCACTCGCTGCCCTTCCTGCCTCCCCACTCTTTCCACGGGAACTTCCCATGAGGCCTGGTTCAGAGTCACACTGGAGCTGCTTAGTGCTGTCTGCAAGCCCCATGACCCCCGTGCTGGCTCAGCAGATGTGGCGAGCAAGGGTGAAGAGCGGGGTGAGTGTGTACCCGCAGGACAGCAGACCAGAGAGGGTGCGGAACACCAGGTGGCAGCATGCGCCCCGCTCAACAGCTGTGAAAACATCACGCACACAGCAACAGCAGCCCTGCCTGTTTCCACCCTTTATCTAAGGTTCGAATAAAAGGAAGCTCTGCTGCTTCACAAATCACCCACAAAAGCTGCTCTTTATTCTGTTCAGGTTTTCCCGAGACTGAGCTCTCCTTCCTGGGGCTGTTTTCATTCATCTGTCCTCCCATTCAGTAACTCTGGTGAGTGACATTGTGCCCAGTGTAGCCATGGTAAGATGAGGTCATCCTGGAGTAGGGGAGCCCTTAATCCAACATGACTGGTGTCCTTGTCAAAAGGACCTCTGGATAGAGGGCGCACAGAGAGAACAGCATGGAGGTGAAGGCGGAAAGGAGGGTGACACATCCACAAATCCAGGAAGGCCGAAGATCAATAGCAAAGCACGGGCAGAACAGGGCCAGGCCTGCAACAAATTCTTCCTCATAGCCTCAGAACAGAGGGAAGCAGTGCTGCCCACACCTTGACCTCAGACTTCCGTTCTCCAGAACTGCGACACAATAAATGCGTGTCTGCTGTTTAAGGTGCTTTGTGGTGCTTATGACAGGGACCTTGGCAAACGTGAAGCCTCACTAAGGAAGCAACGTCTCAGCTGAGATCTAAATGAGACGGAACCAGGGAGACCTGGGGAGTAGGTTCTGAGCAGAGCTGAGCAGGGCAGGGCAGTGGGTGCCGGTCTCAGTGGTGTCAGCAGCAGCACAGAGACCAGTATAGGCTGCAGGCAGGGGACAAGGAGACAGGGGCGGGCTGTGCAAGCGATTGGAAACTGGGGTTCCAGGGTGATGGGAGCCCCTGAGGACTCCTGCAGGGCAGCTGGGGGCTCTCAGTTCCCTCAAAGGAGACTACGCCATTAAATAAGCTAACGCCTACGAGGAACTATGACCGCTTTGTACAATGAGAAAGTGAGTAATCCATGGCAGCTGTCAATCCTATGGCTCTGAGGAACACGAGGCTGGGATAAGAACTTTAAAAACCATAATTCTTTGAAGAGAGCAGCTGACTGTGGGGTCAGGGTCCTGGCACCGATGCACCGAATAAACCAGGGCCATCATCTTCCCTGTGTGCAGCCTGAGGTCTCAGGGTTAAAATGTGGATCTCAGTCCACGCTGAGGCCTTTGGGGAGGGCTTCAAGAGCTGGTGGTAGGAGACAGCTGTTTGCTCCCAAATGATCCCACTTCTCCACCCCACCTTCTCCCTTCTCCCCTGCCTAGCTGAGGCCCAGGATATTTTTTGTGCTGACAAGGGAAAACACATCTCAGAGTCTGAGTGTTTCCTTTATCTCCAACCTCCTCCCAGAATGGCAACTAGCAGCCTCCGCTGCAAGAAGCTAAGAATTCTCCAAGCCCAAAATACTCTATGTGCATCCTCTTCAACAATAAGATAGGAAAACTTGAGTCAAATTTCTACAAAGTATGCATGGATTCTTTAAGTCTGAAGCTGTATTCTTTCTATATTCATTTCTTCCCAATCCAAAAACAGCATCCCTTGAAACAATTTCCAACCTAGAACTACATTAATGAAAGAGTATTACCAAAAGGTATTCTTTAAGCATTCCATGAAAAAGAGCAGTTCAGTATTCAGAATAATATATGAAGACACCAAGTTGAGACCTGCAGGACCTCACCGCTACTGTATTACACTCATGCATCTTGGAGACAGGCAATGCTGAAACCCTTTCTTGCTTCCTTGGGGAAGCCAGCTCACAGGATTTAAAGACCCACCAAACCACATCTGAACTCCACCAGCAATGAGAGGAAGTCCCCATGGATCAGGCACAGGCCACACTGAAGGTAGTCTGATGTCCTTGAATACTTTCCAATTAGCTATATCCTGGAGGACATGTGTCAACCTGGCTCTAGCTGTGACACTGGCAAGTCTCTAAGACTCATGATGGGACAATGGTATCCTGCAGACTCTAACACATTTTACAGCTCTGAACAGCTGCTCTGATGCTCAGGGCATCAGGGAATAAGGCCAGCACAGATCGAGTACCCCATGAAGCCAACCTTTCTCTCTGAGGCATGAGCCTGAAGCCTCTGGCCAGGGCCCAAGGAGATACCAGCTCCCTGGGCAGCAGCCACAAGCCACTTTCGAAAAGGCCTGGTGGCAGAGATGCCAGGGGAAAGACCTGGGAGAGCAGACGTGCACACACCCTGCATGCACATGAGGAAGGTGTGGGTCCAGGGCCTTCCAGATCTACAGACGAAATCTGTGCAGATTCCAGGTTCTACTCAGAGGTCCATGACTATGTGTCATTTGTTATCACTGCAATCCTAAAAGTAAGAGGAGCTCTGTGTCATCTCAGAGGAGCAGGGACAAGGTCAAAGAAGGTTTGCTGATTGGCTAGTCAACTGTGCTAGCACCACTGTGCTTTGAAACAACTCTGAAGAAAAAGCCACTGAACTGGTGAGCTTTGGCTTCCTCAGCTGTGAAAAGGGGAAGAGAAGCAGTCTCAAGAGGCAGGGTTACCTCTGGGCACCTTGGGGACAGTTCCTCATCAGAGCAGGGACCACACCCAGGGCCCACAGCAGCCAGCTCCCTCCAGCAGTCCCAAGCATGGCCAGGTGTGGAAGGGAAAGTGCTCAGTAATAAATACATCACTGCCCCAGGGGCATGAGGGCCAGTGCAGGATGGTCACAGGAACTGGGGGAGCCACAGAGGGCCAGGTGGGGGCTTCTGCCTGAAAAACCTGAATGTGAACCATGTCCCAGAGAGGCCACATCAACAATCACAGGAGAGCTGTTGTCCAGCTCAACAACCACAGGAGAGGTCCAGGTCAGAAAGCCAGGCATGTGAGGGCAGGAAGAGGGCCTTCTGGAGAGAGGAAGAACGGCAGGAGGCTGTCAGGCAGCACAGATGGGAGGGTGACAGGAGGTAGGCCACAAACAGCCTGCATGGCCTGGAAGTGCAGGTGGGGGCACCGGCTGGAAAGGGCACTACAGGACTTATTCCTGTCATGGGGTGGTGGGGTGGATCCCTGGTGGGCAGCCTTGCTCTAAAGCCAGGAACAGGAGAGAAAAAGCTTCGATGCTGAGGCCCCAGACCCCCAAAGCGGTTAACACTTTCCTGTGAATCCCACCTAACTCCTGGTCTGACATCTTCCTCCCTTGCCCTCTCTCAGCATCTGCCCAAGTCACACTGCACCTGAAGTATCCAGGGGTTCCTATGGCAACCACCCTCTCCCATGCAGAAGCAGGAAGACTCTGGAAAGCCCATACCCACCAGGGCCAAAGTCACTGTGTTCCTTGGGATGCAGGGAGGCCCCTGAGTTTCTTGATGTTGACAGAGAATTCTCCTTTCCTCTGGGGATCCTGCAGGCACCCTCAGAGGGTGACCCAAGTTCCTCTGGCCAGCTCTTACTTGCAACCTCTTTGGGAGCGCCCCCTCCCCCCATCCCAGGAATGGAAATGGAAGTGGGCTCCTTCTCAGCTGCCCTGAGGGCAGGGTATCTGCCTGCTGTGGTTTCCTGGAAGCAAGGCCAGTCGCCTGTGTGCTCCTTGAGACCTGGAATATCCTGCAGGAGGTAAGGACTTGGAATGTCTACTGCTGGCTGAGTGGACATGGAATGACTCATCATGGAGAGTCAAATGAGAAACCCAGAAGGGCCCCACCACAGTGGACACACTGGGGTCAGGCAGATGGACAAGTCATGTCCACAGCAGAGACCGCTACATGGCTCCAGCGCACCCTGGCAGATGGGGTGTGCCGGGGTGAGGCCTGCACCCTGAGATACCTCCACTGCTGGGCCCGGTGCCTCAGTGCTCCCTCCACCCTGACATCCTCCCCACCCTTCTGAGGCATGACAGGTCTTCCCTTTTCAGCCCCACCTAGGCAGCTGTGGACACCTCCTGCTTTGCCACCTCTCTTCCCTCCACTTGCTCTAGTGTCTGGGGGACAGTGGCCTGCACTGTCTGCTCCTTTCAACTAAGCAAACTTGGGCTCTCAACTCACTAGGCTCTGATGAGAGACCCCGGACACTCCACGCCATGCCACCTTCATGCACCCCCACCCAGAACCAGCACTCCCGATACGCCCATCACACCCTAGGGCAAGAGGGGGCTTGCCAAGGCTGACACAGTGGGCCATGCACATTTCAGTGAGGCAAAAGAAAATAGTGGTTCTTCAGAATGACTCAAGGGTGTGACAAGGACACAACAGCGGTCTCACCCGCCACCACTCAGAGACGGTGGGTGAGCTGTGCCTCAAAGGATGTGGGCCACCTTCTCCATTACCATCCGTGGACACAACTGCACACACACACAGGAAATCCCAAGTAACCAGTTCAGACTAATCACTGGAAATTCTGCATATGGAAGTCAGGGGATGGGGAGGTCAACAAATGGCCAAGAAGGCAGTGTTGCTTAGGAAACAGGAAGAAGACTGGGGCTGCAGAGCACTGTGTGGGTGCCAGCAGCACTGGAAAATGGAAAGTGGAGGTCTACAGGGCACCCTCCATGTGATCCAGGGTGGCAATAACCACGGTTGACCAGTGTCCAATGCCTGGCAGCAGAGGTACATCCATCTAACTAGGCCAAAGTATGCAGCAGAGGAAGATCCAACAGACTCTGGAGGCCTGGGGCCAGAGCCCTGCGTTCAGGTACCAGTCCTGTCACTTGCTGCCAGAAATGAGCAGACACAGGCCCCCAGGGGTCAGTACCCTGATCAGAGTCAACCAATGCTCCATGAAGATCTGAAGCCCAGGGCTGGGGGGGGCCTGGATACACCTGAAAGGCCAGTAGGAAGGGGGTACACTGCCCAGTGGCCATGTGGCCCAGCCTGACTCGGGTACCCGGATGTTTTCTCGTTCCCTACAAGCATCCTTCAATGGGCTGGAAACAGGTGGCAGTGGAAGAGCCATGCCAAAGCGCCCACTGAGAAGAGCTGCAAGCAGCCACCAGGCCATCAGTGAATCCTGTTCCCCCAAGAGAGACCCATGATGCGTTGCCCCAAGAGGCAAGGGGAGCAGATGGCACAACCAGATGACCTTGCCCTGTCCTCCTGCAGCGGCGGCTGCTTGCTACTCCAGGAGGCTAGGACAGTGCGATGGAGTGAACTGTCCACAGGGTCCATGGCCTGGCCACGATGGCCAGTTCTTCTGAGACTGTGTGAGAACTGCAGGCGACTCATCAAAGTTCAAGGTAAAACCAAAGATACAGGAAGAAAAACTGCAAAGGTGTCTCAGGCATCCAGCCTTTCAGGCTCCTTTCAAGTACTCTCAAAGCAACCAACAATTAAAACAACGTGACTTCCTCTGAGAGCTGGTGAGGACACATGCCCATGTGGCCCTGGAGACTTGCCATCTGCTGGTGGCACCACCACCACCCCAAACCCTCCCCAGCCTGCCGAAGCCCCACACGGTTCATGACTCATCAGGCTGAGCGCCTGGGGAGGCGGGCGGGTGGACAGGCAGAGGGCTCTCCCCAGGAACACTGTCCCTATTCTCTCCACTCTGGAATCATTACCAACAGCCCACCGCCTTCTCTCTCACTCAATACCACAGGCCTGGCACAGGCGTGGGGTGGAAGCAGGATAAGGGGAGATGCTAAGACACAGCAAAGGGGCTAAAAGGCACCATGAGGGACCAAGAGCAGTTGCTGCTTATAGCTGGCTGCTGCCAGGGGCAGGAGCCCCAGACCACGGTACCTCATAATTAATTCCTGGGGTGCCAGCAAAAGTCACGCAAGACACATGTCCTGTCTAAGATTCTCCAACAATTTCTCCACTGCCATCCCTCAGCAACTGTCCTCTGCCATGGGGCAATGGACAGCCCTACTCACCTGTCAGGTCTGATCTCAGAACAATCTGTACCAGGGGGCATCTGAAAGCCTGTTCCCTTGCTCCCTGGGTGGCCCCTGGGTGTCCAGCTCCAACGCCTGTGGGCTGCACAGGAAGCCCCTGAGCCATAGCAAATGTCCCTGTCAACCCTGACCCCAGGACAAAGCCATATAAATGCCCTTTGCACAGTGAACTGGACATGCTGACAGGAAAGGACAAGAAAAGACCAGCACTTCCTAACCCAAGACATCAGACCCCACCTGCTCGCTTAGGGGAGGTGGTGGTAATGTGCGCATGTGCACGTATGTCTGTGCCTCTGTCAGAGATGGCCAAGGGTCACACGCACACCGGCTTCTAAAGACAATCCAGAGCTTACTGAGAACTATGAAAAGCATTTCAGGAACCATGTGGGTTGGACCTCATTCTCAGAACACTGGCTAAAACCAAGAGAAACTTTAGGAAATGATTCCAGCATGACATCAGAGCACCTGCACCACCCACCCAGACAGCCACTGGCAAGGACTGCAGGTCTCCACTTTACACAGCACCCATGGCCAGGCCAGGTCTCTAAAATGCCTATCGGGAGGATACAGGGCAGATGTTTAAACCCGGCATCCAGACAAACATGGGTGAGAGAGCTCAAGACAGAGCAAAGCCACCTGGTGTCTCTGCTGCCTAGAACCAGGAAGACTCCAGATGTGGCTACCAAGGGATGTAGCTTTTTAAAATACTGTAGTTTTCCTTCCCTGGTCAAGTCAATACATGTTCACTGTAAGAGATATTTAAATTCCCAGACTGACTGATTTCCATCAAAACAATTCAAATTTGATCTCAGAGAACACTTTGCTATACAACCCTCCAATTTTTAAATCTATAAATTTACCAAGTTGGAATTATACTAGACAAATTTAGATCCTATTTTTAATTAACATTAATGATTGTATCCCTATAACACATTCATCTAAAGTACTGTCACTAGAAGGTGAATAAAGCAAAATTGATTGAACCAATTCACCATCTATCATCTGGCTGCTTCTAACTGTACAATTATAAATAGTATTCTTGTTTAGAAGGAAAAATAGAATACAAGTGTAAAACTGGAGAATTCTGTAGACAAAGGAGCAAGCTCCAGGTGACACTGCACCCCATGGCAAAGGGCACTTCCTGGGTATGCCAAAAACTAAGATGCTCAGATGACTGCTCCTAAAACCTGAGAACTATTTCATGCTTAATTTTTCTCTGAATTGAGCATCTAACGATGTCCTCCAAGTTCCAGAGTAAATCCCTTGAGTTACCCCATTGATCTGTGTCTCACTTCACCCTGTGGCTTCTCCAACACTCAGCTCTCACCAGGCGCTGCAGTGCTCAAGCCTCCACCTACTTCTAGGTGACACCAGGATCCTGCCACACTAGCCCCTTGCCCTGGGCCCCTGCCCCCTTGTGCAGAGACTGCTTCTCCTGCCTCTCACTTAAACCCTGAGGAGTTACTCCCAATCCACTTCAACCTGGAGCCCCCTCCCATATCCGAGCCTCCTGGAGGGTGTGTTTCCTTAAAAAGTGAACGTGTTTGCAGAGCACCAGGCTCTGCAATCTTAGATCTACTGCTTGCAGAGCAGGGCAGCTTCTGAACCTGTGCTCTGTCACTACCAAATGGGGAGGGGGAGAGGAGCACGGCCACCTCGCAGGGTGGCAGAGGAGTCAGAAGCCTTGAGTCCGCGTTGCCTAGAAGGACCACAGTACGTCGTGCAAGCCCTGAATTTAGGGGTTTAGGGGTAGGTGGAAGGGTGCAAGTGCCCTTGCTTCTCCAAGACCACTCCAGGAGTGTTCTCACCCACCCTCGGCACTCCCCAGAGCAGGGAAACTCTGGGTGAGGTCAGCACACACAGGAGCCCCGTTTCTTCCACCCCAGAAGGCACCTTACCACCAGGTCAGGCTACTACAAGACGCACAATGCAAGTCTATGAATTCAGGCAATATCTTATTCCCTTTAGGTTATATTATCCTGGTTTTAAATACTCTATCTGCAGACATCTTTATGCTCCACTCCCTGGAGGAGAAGACAGACACGGATTTATGCCCTTCTGACAAACCTGGGATCTGAGAAGTTACAAGGTCTACCATGAGGGTCAACAGGATGGGCCGGGGCCACAGACTCTGGCTTTAGGAAGCAGAGTTTGCTTCCTCTTTTGAAAGTGGGGACTGGGCTAAGGATTCTCCTGACTGAGGTACAAAGGCAAGGTGGGACAGGGCAGGGGACCTGCACTGGTCCTACCACCTGCTGGAATGGGTTCTAGGTCCCAGACCACAACACACAGTGTCCTGCCCAGGCACCCCACATACACAACAAACACCAAATCCCTGAAGTCCTCCCCACATGCTGCAGCCAGTTCATACCCCAGGCCTCCACCTGCAGGCCTCCACCTCTTCCTCATCTACCTTTTGAGCTCTCAGCCCGCTCCCCACCCTCCTCTGGGGAAGCCAGCCACACTCCCCAGACAGGAAGTGGCTCTGTGCCTACCATGGATGACTACCATTCCTGCTCCCCATGACTGTCACCCTACAGTGACCCTATGAGGTTATGGAAAACAGCCAAGCTTGAGAGGCGAGAAACTGGGTGTGACGTCTTGGCCCCAGAGGCTGGCTGGAAGCGGCAAGTTACTGACCCTCACCGAGGCCGAGTTCCTGCACCTGCAAGAATGGAGGTTCAGACCCACTCTGCACGGTGTGGTGTGGAGTCCGAGACAAGAACCTGGCACACGAGCACCAGAGCTCTGAGCAGAAGTTCTGGAAGACCACTTGCCAGGCCAAGCCATGTAGCCTCACAGGGAGGGAGCTGACCTTGCACAAGCGCCCTGCATGTCACCCTAGCCAGAAGGGTCACCGTGCTCCGTGCCAGCAGGACAGCAGCAGCAGCGCTCAACGGGCACCACACAGTTGCCTTCATGCAGGATGGGCTCTGTCCTCAAAGGCTTACTCCACACGAAGGCCTGAGCCCTCAGGCACTGGTGTCGCTTACATCTCACTGTAAGAAATGGGACCCACACAGACTATTTGGCTGGGGCTGGTCTGCAACTACAACTGGCAAGCTGGGCTTAAGTAACGGCCGGCCCTGCTAGCTAACGTCTGTGACTGCATGGACAGGAACGGAGCAATCCTCTGCCCAAGTAGATTCCATACGTTCTTATCACACCATAATGTTACATTCAATCTCAAACACAAACTTCTTCCTCCAAGCCCTCCGTCCTGCACAAAGCACCTTCAAATGCCTCCTCCTCCAAGAAGTCCTCCTTGAGTCTTCCCTGCAGGCAGAAGCAACAACCCTTCTCTCCCTCCTGGTGCTGCCTGGGCTTTCTCCCTACTTTTAGCATGGATTACCCGGTGGGTTCTAGGAAGTGAGCAGCAAAACCACCCTGGGCTGACCCCAGCAGCACAGGGCCTGCTAAAGACCACCGTGCAGCTCGGAAAATGTGGGAAGCCAAGAAAGCCCCACTCAGAACCGGGCCCTGCAGTACAGGCCCAGAGGCACATGCAGGGGAGCCTGAGCACACAGTGTGCACCATCCCCTCTGGCATCTGCCTCTGTCACGTGGCTGCCATGACCAGTGCCTGGCTGGCCACGTAGAACAAGGAAAGAGCCAGCCCTTTCATGCCCAGCCTCCAAGACCTAAAGGAGGAGAATCCTCAGAGGTAAACTGGGAGAGGGGTCAGATACTGGGAACCTCCAAGACAGCAAGCATGATGGCCCCTGCTGACCCCTCTAACTGTGAGATCCTGATAGCAAGGACCCATCCCACCCAGGGCCCCCCACCCCACCCCCCAGTGTCGGATGCCACAGGCTACAGCAGGGCTGCCTCACACACCCCTGCCTGCGCCACACGGGGCTCTCACCCTCACACACACCTCAGCCCTCAGGATGCCCACCGCAGCTAGTCATTCATTTCATCTAAGGAAATTAGCATTCTCGAGTACACATAAAACGCTCTAGATGTCATAGTAACAAATCCAAGGTTCAAACACAGGTGGAGCAAACTGAGACACATTGTCTTTACTCCGCCACCGCCACCGCCACCGCGCTGGCCCTGTGAGAGCTCAGCCAATGGATGACAGCCACTCACTGTTCACCAGGGCTAAGATAAACACAGTCCCCTTCTTCTCAGCCAAGCAGCTTCAACAGCAGTGGGAAGCAGAAGACAAGTGGGGATGAAGACTACCCAAGCCTGCTGCTTCTGAGTTTCCTGCAGAAAACACCTGACACACATGCATGGGTCACCCTCACCTGGCAGAGTACTCTTTCCCTTGGGGCTGTGTCTAGCAGGAAATCCCACCTGGGAATCAGGAGAAGCCTGGGTCCAGAACAGCCCCTCTTGTCTGGTCCCAGTCCTGGGTAGCCTCAGCCTGGCTGGGAAGGGGCCAGTTCCCATGTGTAGCTTGATAAAAACCTACCTGTTACACACCAAGGTGCCAGGGGCCACTCCCAAGACACAAGCTCTCTGGGAGCTCAGCAGTAGCAGGGCTGGCACCCTGCCGAGGGCCCACAGGGAGCTCATTGATTACCTTTCCATACCACCTGGCACCTTCCTGATGACCCCAGTGTATACCTTGCTACAGTCCTGGCTTCAGTCAACACTGTTCTGAGACATTTATGGCCTCAAAGTCTGCTAATCCATATAGCATTTCCACCCTGTGCTTGGCAAATGAAAAACCCTCTTCCATTATAGTTTGGATCTAAAAGATCCCCTGAAGGCCATGTGCTAGGGACCTCCCTGACAGCTGATGGGCTTTTTGGAGGATGACTGGCTCATGAAGGTGCCAACTTCGCCAGTGGATTGATCTAGTGATAGACTCACTATTTGAAGGCATTAATGAGAGGAAAGGGGAGATGAGGAGGTGGGGCCTATGGATATTCATCTATGTTCATTCTCCACTTTTCCTCTGCCACACTCTTCTGCATGATGTTTCTGTCTCACCCATGGGCCCACAGCAATGAAGCCTGTGGATCATAAACTGAAAACTCAAAACTACACATCAAAATAAATTTTTCCTAAAGTTGTTTCTCAGGTATTTTGTTACAGCGAAAGAGAGATAACATAATTCCAGCGTCCTTGATTCCAAACACTCTTCGCCTTGTGAAGGACTGATCCTCACCCTCCTCCTCATCTGGCCATCACCCATGGATCCAGAGCTGAGGCTATGAAGGCTCCTGATGAGGGAAAGATGGGATGGGAAGATCTGTGTACAACTGGCTAGAATACTGGTAACCAATTCAAAGAGAACAATGTAAAAATCTTATGTGGACCAAACAAGTCACACACGAGCCCTGGTACGTCTGAATCACCAGTCTGTGATCTAGTCCAATGCCTTGTGTGCAGAGCCAGAAGCTGAGACCCAACCAAAAGGAAGGAGACCATGACCAAGGTCAAGCTGGTAATTAATGAAAAACTCCAGCATAAAAATTAACCCACCAGCTAGGCCAGGGCTAATTAGACGCAGCAGCCGCCTGCTCAGCTGCATAGGCTGCATAGCCACCTGCTCGTGCTGTGCGTGAGGCTTGGCGGTGTAAGACTCCAAGGCTGCATCTTCAGGGACCAGAAAGAACCACAGAGCTCTGCAGATAAATGACTGAGAACCACCTGGGACCATTCGGGTTGAGTAACTGACCATGCTGTGGCTGACCATCACCCACCTGTCCCAAGGACCACAGACCTTGACACAAAAGAAGGACCACTGCTCAGAGAACACCAGCTCTGCAGGGTAGGCAGGGGGTGTCGCCTGTCTTTGGCCCACCCAGAAGAGCCATCTCTAGTATCAAAGCTGGTTAAGGAGGAAGAAGCAAGAAAATACACCAGCACTGTGACCCACTGGGTGCAGCACCCAGGACTCCATGACCAGTCAGGTCACAGGAAAGGGGCATTTAAGCATCAGATCTACCATAGTAAGCCAGAACCCTGACTTAGCAGCCCTGACATATGGCCCTCAACCTAGGCTGGAACTCAGCGTTTAAACTTGAAGTTAGAGAATGATTCACCTGGAACCATATCCCCCTGTCACTAGCACATAGATAGGCTTGAGAACAAAGCAAATCTCCAACCTTGTGAGCCTCCTCTCAGGAGTAGACAGGGGTCAGTCATGTTGCTAGGCAAACTTCAGGTCCCTCTGCCCTGGCCAGTCAGCAACCATTGGCCTCCCAGAGCTTCTCCACAGGGCATGGAGGGGGTGGGGGAAGGGGGGAACAGAAGAAGACCAACCAGGAAACTGCAAGGCCAGGTCAGCAAGGCCTTTTAAATGCAACTTCCCTGATGACTGTAAAGCTTGCTGCTGCAGGAGGCCTGTCCAGTAGCAAGGCTCTGCCAAAAGTCACCAAATGGGCCAGCAGAAAGGGACGGGGCCAGCCTGGAATACACTTAAAAACCAATTAGATTTAGGCAGAAGGATGACAAGTTCAAACACAATCTAAGCAACTTAGCAAGACCCTGTGTCAAAATGAAAATAAAAAAGCCTGGGGACATAGTTCAGTGCCAAGTCCCTAGGTTCAATCCCCAATACCAGCAAACACATAAATAGACCAGAAGACCTTGACTTACATGCAATCAGAGGACCGATGGACAAGGATCAGTAAATTAAGCTATATACAGTAGTTTGGATTTACCTACTATTGTAGGATAAATTTCAAAATCCAATCATTAGCCTGGGCAAAATCTAATCTACCCTGAGTGAAAACTATCAAAACAGTTTTCCAGAAACTATTCTCTTTACTCACTCAAAAATCTTCGACTCCTGACTGCCACTAAGTAAGGACCTACATAGCCCCTGGCTTCCTTCCATACCAGGTTTCACTGCTTCCCACAGCAACTCACAACTCTGGTCAGTCAATCCACAGCCGGTCCGTGAGCCCAGCCCCAAGCCTTGGTAGTACATAAACCCCTCTGCCCTCTCCACCTTTGTGCTCTGCTGCGAACGTCCCCATGTGGTCTGAAGCAACCACACTCCCTGTCTGCACTCCCAGGCCTCCCACAAACTCAAACTGAGAGTTTCTTGTGGTCTGTGCTAGGAGTTTCCTGCATAAACCTGCTTGCAGGAACTGGCTGAGGGGCTCAAAACCACTGAGCAGGCTGTGGGTTACTCCTGAAACTGAGGCTCAGAGATACACTGTTAATTCGGGGCTCACTGCATGGCACCAGGTTCTGCTCAGGGTCAGCCTGGCTCAAGTGTCCTCTCCCTCATGGCCTCCCTCTCGTTCTCCATAAAAGGAAACTATCAGCTGTATCATAAAGGAGGTAAGAGCAGCACACAGGGAGTGGTGAGCATTTGGGATGCATTTCAGTGATCGGACTGCTCAGATCGCTCTGTTCCAGGACCTCTGCAGAGGGCTAAGGAGGCAGGAGAAAAACCCAGCAAACAAAAACATTTCCAAATGAGTGACCAACTGGAAAGAAAGGGGTAGGAACAGGGACCGGTATTTTTCCATTTCCCTTTGGAATGAACACCAAACTCCTCCTGTCCCATACAGTATTTTTGCCTCCCATAGCAGCTGAGAAACTTGTCAATACACAAGAGCTAATGGATAGTTCGTTATCTTCCAAGCTCTGCGACCACACAACCTACCCAGCTGCATCCCACCGCACTCTACTCCGATGGGTGCGGCTGCTGGAGCCCCCAGCATCACGGCCAGGCTCAGTCATCACCTGGAGCTGCAAGCCCGACAACAGCAGAGGCCTCTGGGCTTTCCTCAGTGCTCCCTCCCTCCACCTCCCACCTGCCTCAGCCCCTTCCCCCAAAGCCGAAAGTGGTGGTAGGGAGAGAGGCTGAGGGAAAAGATCTACTTTTGAAGACCTGTAATGTCTCCAATGTTTTGGTTTTGTTGGTTTCGTTCTTTACTATTTTGTTCAATTTTATTATAACTGACGATATAGGCAATTCTATTTGAGATAGCGGGAAGCATTATGGTAACCATTGTTGATCACCTTGTATTATGTTTTTACATTATCTCATGTCCACCCTTTTGATTTAACCGACTCTGTTCTGTTATGTCACATTTGGTTTTACTGTCTTCCAAAAAAAGTAGTAAGAACTGTGGGAGCAATAAAACCCAAAATGTGTAATAGTCATTGTACTCTAAACGGTGTAACTGCATGTATATTTAAGTGTATAAGATAGACAATGATATTACTGAGTTTTGTTGGATCACTGAACAGAACTGTTTGCAGTCTCACTGTTTGAATGTCCACTTTATATGCTTTAATTTTGTAACTTGAACAAATATTTCTAAAATGACAATATGTAATCCATTAACTAGTGATTTCCTGTTTATTTTTTTTCTGAAATTCTGTATAACTTGTACCCTTTTTCTGCTTTTTTTTCCTTTTTCTCTTTAAATAAAAATAATAATAATAATAATAATAATAATAATAAAGAATCAGACCTCTGGGCCACAAAGTCTCTCCCTTAGCCTCTGACTGAAAAGCTGGGCCCTCAAGGCCTCTTTGGTACTGCTGAACCCCTGCCACCAACACTGTTCTTGCCAGCCTCACATTCAGGGCGTTCCCACGACTGAATCCCTTGAAGAACTTTCTCCCCCACTTCGAAGGCACATTAAGTCCAGCGGTTAGCACAGTCATGCTGTTGTGTGGGCAGGTGGTTCAGGTTGGTCAATTAGAGCATTACATTGCCCAGACCAAGCGACCGGTGAATTGGCTGGTCTATAGCCTACAACAAGACGGCTGAAGTCCTCACCACCCAGTAGATGTAAATGTGCCTGCATCTGGAAGCAGGGTCTTTGCAGATGTAATCAAGTTAAAATGAGATCAGGAATGTGAACCCTCAGGCCCTGGGCCGAAGATAGCCTTGTGGAGATGGAGGCAGAGAGGACAATGATGCTACCGAAGGCCAAACACCTGAGGCCATCAGAAGCTGGAGGAGGTAAGGAAGGACTACACACACACACACACACACACACACACACACACACAAACACACACATACACACACAGAGGCAAATGCTCCAGAAGGATCACAGGGAGCATGAACCTCTCCACACTCTGATTTCAAACTCCTAGCCCTCAGAGCTAAGAATGTGTTTTTATTCTTTTAAGCCACCTTGTCTATGGAACTTTGTTACCACAGCCCTATGACACGAATACTGCAGAGCCAAATTGGTTAGCACCAGCCAGCCCAGCGTCTGTTGCTGGACACCTTCTTTCAGGGGGAACTGCTGAGCTGACGGGACAGTGTGGTAAGTTCTCCTGACCTGGCCAGGACCCACCATGAATGCAAAAGTATTTCCAATAATACAAATCTGAATCTTCAATGGCCTGAAACCTGCCAACCAATGTCTCAACCTATTGAGACTTGTATGTCAATAAATTCCACTTACTGACATTTCTTTGTTTTCTCACACAAAAATCTGGTGTTGTTAACCTCGAGTTTTTACATTTTCTCAGACACAGGGTGTAATTGGTCCTTTAACATATTTCCAAACACACTGATGCCCAGTAGCCATCTCACTAGGCACCTAAGCTTCTGACTTACACTCAGAACTGGTTGTTGTGGCCAGCACTTTCCCCTTCAAAGTTGTTTTTCAATGATGGCTCTCCTGATCCCAAAGGTAGATTTCATCTTTTGAAACCAACAATGAAAAATAACAAACAGTTCCACCAAGCTCAGACTCATGAGTGAAAATGTGCTTGACTTTAAGTGCTGACTCAAAACAGTTGGGAGAGAGGGGTCTGAACAGCCTGATGTCAGCAAGAACCCAGGTTGTACAAGTTTCTGTGCTGCTATCCTGATCACGATTACTTCTGTTCTCCTGTCTGTCACCTTACAGTCACAAGATGGCTGCCTCAGCTCCACATACGCCACAAGGCATCTGGAAAACAGGAAGTAGGGAAAAGCCCTAAACAACTATCTTTTCATAAAAGAAGGAAACACTCTTTCTTTTTACTTCCCGCTGGACACAAGTGTACCAAGTGGACACCCTTAGCTGCAAGGGAGGCTGGAATGAGAGTGTCTGGCAAAGAAGCTGTGTTTCCATGTCAGGCCCAGACCAATCCCAGTGCCACCAAAGCAAATGGGACAGTGTGGAAGATGGATAGCAAAGAAGGCAGATTAGCAGGTACTGAAAAATAAGAGTCCTTTTCCCTCTGAAAACCCTAATCAAACCACTTCTGTGGCTTCTAAATTGGCTCTGAGCTAAAGGCAAGAAGTTCACAAGCATCTTTTCTGGAGACCTCCTCTGGGTGTTTTTCTGCTCCGTGCTGCAGTGGTGCACAGAAGAACCCAGGCTGCAGGGAGAGAATGGAGGAATAGGGCAGGCCTCAGACCACAGACCCCTAAGAGGGGATGCCAGAAGCTGGCACGGCCAGTCCTGCAGGAACAGGAACACCTCTGCTTGAAGTGACATCTGATGGGGTCTGAAGGACAGAAGCCATCTGCCAAGATAAGCTGGGCACAGCATGGCAGAGGCACGCAGACAGCATGGCTCCGGACTTGCTGGGGAGCAGCGTGAGCTGAGGCTGCCAGGTGGTAGGGCTGAACTGGGAAGGGCCTCATGCGGTCCACTCCAGAGCTCACACTTTCCCTACAGACAGGGAAAAGCAGGGCAGGTATTGACCAGAGGGCGGCCAAAGTGCCCCCAGGTGGGGCTAAGTTGAGACCAGTGAGCCCAGCAGGGTGCCAACCAGGGCCTGGGGCACCTGTGGTGGAGGCCGGAGGCCAGAATGAGTAAGGATACATCCAGGGTGAGAAGCCTCAGAACCAGATGAATGTGATGTGGATACTGGGGCCTAGGTACCTGCACTGGCTGCCTGGGTAGGAGGTGGGTGGGGGGCTTCATGAGGACTCAAGGAAGCAGCTGCTTAGCGGGGCAGGTAAGAGTCATGCTACAGGGCACAGCATGCCAAACCACTCAGGCTTTCTAGGGGCAGGTGGGGCCAAGAAGCCCTCATGCTGGTAAGAGCAACTCCTGCCTGGCTGTACCCAGTCACAAAAGACCTTGACAGAGCAGCCTTCCTGGGACAAAGCAAAGGCCAGGGGGCAGCAAGCTGGAGGAAGTGCGCTCACTGCCTTAAATAGAAGCAAAGCTGTGGCGGTGGGGAGAGAGCGTTTACAGGAGGGGGATGGGCTGTCCTTAAAGAAAGCCCAGTGGTTATACTGGCCTGCTGTCCCTGCTTCCAGCCTTAAAACAGCAACTGGGCTCCAGGAGGTCCCTCATCTCAGAGGCAGCGCCTTCCACTGGGCTTGCCCAATAGAATACTCAACACTGCCCTGAGCACAGAGGCCCCACAGCCACCCAGCAAAACACACCTGAGTTCCGTGCAGCTCAAAGGCTCCCAAGAGCTCCCGGGCTAGCCACTTTTGTCGTCTATGGCAAAAGAGGAAGAACAGCTGAACCTCAGACTCAGGGGTCACAAGCAGGCCAACAGCACAGCTGGCCTTCAAATGCATCCCACCCATGTGACCGGGTCCTGCCTCGGATTCTGTATACCTCCTTTTGTGTCACTTCTGCCTCTTTTATTCCCTCAGTCAATCAGAAAGATTGTAAATCAAAGTTCCAGAAGTTGAGAGGCTTGGCAAGACTCTTATAAAACATGGTCAGGTGGGGAATGGTTAGAGATCCAGAGTGTCGAGTCACCAGACCCCACTGCAGACCTACCAGGACCTTTGGTTACCAGGAAAGGGTGCGCCTGCATTCCTGGGAGGAAGTGAGTCACTTGCCCCATCAGCAGAGTGAAGCCCAGCAGTACCTGTGCAGGAGATTAAAATGCTCCACTTTCCTATGAGAGTGCCCACAAGGTGCTAAAGCACTGGAATCTCCTGAGGCCTGGGACATGGCAGATACTCAACATTGGGTCCCATTCTGACAGACAACAAGCCACACCAATCAATCACCCAGCAATGGTCACTCTCTGATGTCCAGGGCCTGACATCGATAATAGCTATTCACCTGGGGACAGCACTCTGCACCCACAGGACCTCGATCTCCCCAGGTACAGGGGAGTGGAACATCCCAGGACTCTAGTCCCTAGGACAACCCCACTCCACTCTCTTAACAGACATTGTCAAGTTCTGACCATAGATGCCTTTTTTTAACAAGAAATCTGATACAGAGAGCCCAGATCAAAAACAGCTCTCAGGATGAAGGGAGCCCACAGTGAATAGAGGTAAAAAAGAATCCATCCCTTTCCGAAAACAGGAACCCTCAAGGAACCCTTGAGCGCTTTGCTGAGCCAAGGCTGCAAAACAGTACTCTGTCCCTTGCGTGCTAACCTTAACTCAAGGTGCCTGCAACCTCGGCACAAGGTTCCCACCCACCAGAAAGCTGAACAACCCTCAATCCCTGTCACTGCCACAGCTGGGGTGGTGGCTTCGTAAACCTTTGGGCGGAGACATGTCAAAAACCACAATGCCTATGTAAAAAAACCTGTTACACACAATCCTCGCACATTCCGCTCCAGGGAGCGCCTGCCTCTTCCCTCTTCTGTGTTCAGGTGCTTGCTCGGCAGAGTCTGCATTCCAGCAGGGGGTGCCATGGGGATGGGCTGGCAGCACAGAATGCACAGGATACCAGTGCAAGCCACAGTTCTGCCTAATAAGAGCTCTGTGACCTTGGGTGAATTAGTTCACCTTTCTGAATTTCAATTTCCACAGCCAAAAGGTAGGATAATTCATCATCCCTACATCTTGTAACACGGGCTTTAGGTTTATATGAGGGATTTTTTTTCAAGTGCTTTATAAACCACTCCCAAATGTTAGCAATATTTACAATGATTTTATAACTGGGCCTAGGAAGCCAAGCAGAGCAGGCTTGGTTCTGATCATGGTCATTCATGACCGATAGAGGTAAAAAAGGCAGCCTTTGCAGAAGATCACCAGCCCCTGGGTTCCACAGAAGCCCAAACTTCTACATCAGGCCCTAGCTGACAGCTAGGGTGGGATGCGGGGGAGGCGAGGCCTGTCCTTATGCTGGAGGTCCTGTCTGTCCTGGTGGGAGGGCCCAAGGGATCCCTGGTGAGATCAGAGACGGCCTGAGAGGGAGTCAGTGGGCTGGAAATCCACCCATAAGTCTCACCTGGCCTCCTCGCTCACTGCACACTCACTATAATACTTTCCTGTGCGACCACTTTCCTCACAAGCCAGATCACCGGGGGCTGGTGGTATAGGAAATGGCCTTGATCTCTCACATCATGCTTCAGTCCTATGAGAAGGCAATGCAAGCTTCCAGTCATCCTGAGGACTTGAATTGGGCTCCACATTACCTTTCTCCACCACTGTTCAACACAGTGGTGTTCAGAGGGAGGCACGCACACCAGGGCACCAATATCTCCTGGAATACAGGCAGAGAAGAACCTCTCAGCTCCTCATAGCTGCTAGTCCAGAGACTCAGCATGGGTCACTCAGTCTGAAAACTAAGGCTCCAATCCAAAGAGTCACCCTCCAGCTGCGCGGCAATCAGAATCACCTGGAAGGCTTAGGGCCTTCCAGGACCCACCCTAGAAATTTGCATTTAATTGGTACAATCCATCGGTTGTTTGTTTGTTTGTTTTGCTATGCTGGCAATCAAACCAAGGTCTTGTGCACACTAGACAAGCACTTCGGTGTTAAGCTACATCCCTGGTCTCCATCAGTACTTCTTTAAAAGGGTTTTTAAAAGAGTAAGTGGAGCACAGAGGACTCCAAGACCAGCGGGACTGCTCTTCGTGATACCACCAGGGTGGGTGCTTGTCATTACACATTTGCCCAAGCATAAGAATGGATAAGGCCAAGAGAGAACCCTAATTTAAACTATGGACTTCAGGCGATGATATGTTTATAGGGGCAGAGCAACCATAATACATACACCACTCTAGAGGGGACACTGATAATGGGGGTCTATGTCTGGAGGGGATAGGGGGTTACACAGGAACTACTACAGGTCCCTTCTGCTCAATCTTGCTGTGAGCCAAAAATTGCTCTAAAAATAAATTCTATGTTTTAAAAAAATCTCTTAGGTGACTATGGTTCTGATGGTCTGTGGAGTCCAGGCTGACACACAGAAGTAGACAGGTTAGAGACAACAGATAAAACCACCGGGTCAAGACATCAGAGAGGACTCTAAGGATAACCAAAGGGAGGATACGGAAGGGAAGGAAGCAAAACGCCAGGGCATGAAATGACCTTCTTGCACCAAGGCTCCCAACAGTTCATCATCCCAGTCCTGCTTCTAACATATAGCAGCCAGACATGGCCCCTTCTGACATGGAGTGGGTCAAGCCCCGTGCCAGCCTTGGACTTACTGGAAATGAGTCTCCAGACTCAATTTGTCTGTGCAGATAATAAAGCACTCCGACATCAAGAAATCTTGCTAGGGCTTTTACTTCTGCAAAAGGGCACAAGACCACCCCAGCAATGAGGCAGCAGGCATGCAGGAAAAAGGAGGGCTCCCCTTTTATCCCTGATGCAGAAAAAGCAGCTGACCTCTTTCCCATTGGCGGGTTTGGACTTTAACCATCTCTCCTGATTGGCTAACTCAGACAGCACAAGGGGAATCTGAAGCGCTGCTGAGAGGAAGGGAGAACACAGCAGAGGGGGATATGGAGAAGAGAAAATTCTTGGCCCAAGATAAGCTATCTTTGGTTTGTAGCTGTGTCCCCAGGATTGGAAGTGAGCGAGGATTTTCTGTAACTCAGTGTTCAGGAAGGGCTATCTTGGATGGGCTATCATCCAAGATGGAGTCACTATGATTTGACAGAAAAGACAGAAATTATGTTTCCCACAGACTCACCCACCTCGAGTCACCAGACTCCCAACCTCCTAGCAAGTAAACCTGAGCAAGTCACCCATGTGTATCTGCTTTGATCTCAGTGTCCCCATGGGCCACAACCACCACTCCACTATATGTAAGAGCCCATTCTAGAACCTTCCATGTGGTCTGGGAACATGGATTCTCCTTTAGCATCTCAGACCCCAGTGTCACCCTGGCAACAGCCCACAAACACAGGGAGACCAGGCTTCAGTGCCATAAACAAACCTGACAGATTCAATAAATATAAATGTACTATAGCAATTTGTGGGGAATTTATGAGAAATTAAAAATTCAACTTGAACAATAAACAACTCATTTCAGAATTTGCCCTACTTAAAGTTAAATAAACTTCATGCGAGCATTTTTGGAGCATGACGCAGTGAGGCTAAAAACGGGCCTTGCCAGGAATGCTTCCTGAGCCTTCAGAGCTGGTACCACTGGGAACAGCACGTCACAGACCAGTGCATGTCACAGGGCACTTCGCAATGCACAAAGTACCTGCACCTCCACCTGTGCCCATCAGCTAGTCCTTGCAAATACCACCAGGGCGATGATAGTGGGGCAAAGATGGGGAGATGATTGACACAAGCTTCATAATCAACTTGCCAGAAACACAGTGGCAGTCCTAAGTGCACAAAGCTGGTGAAGGTCAGAGGCAGGATGCAAACCAAGGTCAACCAAGGTCAGCCTGATGAGCCAAATCCCTCATGGTCCCACAGGCAGCCATGTGGCCTTTTGCTATACATAAAAATACTGCACTGAGTGAGGTCAGACGTGCAGAATTGACTGCATTTTCTGGAACTCTACCCTACTAAAAATCATCAAAAGGTCTTGTTTCCAACAGGTTACCAAATGCTCAACCCTGTCAGGGCAGGAGGACTCAGACCTCTCCATTAGGCAATATGAACTTAGTGTTGGCAAGATGAAAGGCTCAGAAAGGAGGAGCAGACAGAGAGACAGAGCAGAGGAGCAAACCCCCGTCTCTGCTTTCAGAAGAGTCAGAGACTCAGGAAGGCAAAAGGCAGATGAGACCTCATCAATCCCATCATCGCTTCACAGAAAAAGACCCAGAGCCCCGCCCATGCTCACAAGGCGGCTGGAGGAAGAAAGCCTGGTCTCCTGCAGACCCAGCCCACAGCCTTCAGCCCAGCAGCCTTAGTTTACTGCTTTCTCCCATGGGTGAGCAGCTCAGGCCCAGGGCATGCCCAACAGGGGCTCTCCTGTTCATTCTTCCCAGGTTTGGTGGTTCTGGGGAGAAAAAGGAGATTATGATCTGAAATTCTAGTAGCACAACAAGTTAACTGTCTCTTACATGATCACCTACCAGCAAGTGGGAGAGAATCCTCATGCTGGCAGGACCCTCCCCGGCTCCTGGAGGCACAGAGGGGGAGGCAGGGGTCCACCCTTTCCTCAGCTCTGCTAATGCAGCTCTATGGTTGTCTATCTCCCCAAGCTTTCCAGGACAGAGGAAATCAGAGCCTTGGTCATTCCAGTATCTCCACAAGTGACTGCCACTGGGGCCTGCGTGAACATCTGGCAACGGAAGGAACGAAGGGACTGGCCCGGATAGGGCCCCACCTGATGAGTCTGTGGGCTCCTCAAAGGATCAATCACAAGCAACCAAATATGGAAAATGAGTCCATGGGACAACAGCCACAAAGAGGCATTTGGAAGAGCCAGACAGGAACATGGATGGTGCTGGAGTGGCCATGCTGGGGCCCAACCCTCCTTACAGAAACCGTAAGATGTACTGCTCGTGGCTCCGAGGGTTACAAGGCAGGGTGGAGAGGACCTGGTCACTGCCTGTTTTCCCTCTGCTCTGCTTCAGGCTTGGGAGGCTGACCTCTGCAGAGAGCATCACTGAGGACTCAGGGTTTCCAGCTGCACGGAGCCAACAGGAGGCACTGTCAGGAGATTTGGGGGCAGGAGGAGAGATGGCTGGGGTCTTTACTCCCCTCTCCTTTTTCAATCACACATAGGCAGTAGTCATGGCTTGCTATGCAGCTGCCTCTTCCCTAAGGCACTTCTTCCCCTTGCCTGCTGATCCACCAATGAGAGCTCCCACTGCCACTGGGCTCGGGGCACAGTGCACCAGCCTCCCTGAACCCTGCCCCTGCCTCTATAAATGCCCTACAATTCTCTCTTCTTTCAGGAGAGTGGCTGAAGGCCAGGGAAGTGTCCTGCAGACTCATGGTGCTAGAAAGAGGCAGGACTAGACCACCATAGTACTGGTCACCTCACATCAGTCTGCATCTCCATCCTGTCCCTGGGTCAATAATTGCAGGGCAAATGGTCATGGGCAGAGCTGCAGCTGGGCCCCAGCCCCAGTGGGCAGAGAGAAAGGGCTGACACATGAGTGAGAAAGAAAGGAGGGAGGGACGGAGGCCTCATGAAACAGAAACACAGGCCACAGAAGCCCCTGGAGCACGTACCACAACAGGGTATCCGTCTGGAAGGACAAACTCCACCACAACATCCCCTTTCTGCAATTGCCTGCAATGCCTGTGGGTTTCCCCCTAAAAAGTACATATTACTTTAACAGAATGCAAAAAGTATGCCTATTGTTTTGGAACCCAAAGAAATAATCACAGACCTGTCCTCGTGTCATCAGAACTGGATGTTCACATGATTCTACTTACAATTGCAACAAATGAGAGGCAAGGCCAACATCCACCAGGAGAACCTAACAGCTGTGGTCTCAACCAGAGAGTATCAGCCATCAAGAAACCCAGACAAATCACACATCTAATGGAAGGGCAACACAGCAGCTACGTGTGTAGTGGGGAACAGGTTACAACAAGACACAATTTATTTAAAATTCAGCAGAGCGCATGCATTTCAGAGGTGGCTTATGCACTGTGATCCTGGCTCCCAGGCTCTCACCAGCCACCCATGAGGCTCTGCATCTTCTAGGAAAACACTGTAAACCCCCTTCTGAAGGGTTAGAAACCAAGTGGACAGGGAACCTCAGTCCCACAACAGTTCCACACAACCACAAGAACCAAAATGGATTCCTAACAGCCCAACTAGAGGGTCTCCCTGGCTGTCCTCAAGGCTAAGGCCAAGGCCTGGCCTATAGTACTCAAGGGAATTTCATCTCTCCAAATAAGCTGGATGGAGCCTTAGCCCCCACCTCAACCCCCAGGATGAGAGCAGCACCGAGGCCTCACACAAGAAAATAACTGCATCCCTGAGCCAAGGAGTGAGCTCTCAGGTCAGCAGAAGCCTTATCAAGCACTACTGCCGCAAGTCCCAGCTGCCTGGGGTTAGGGGAGGGCTGGGCCACCTGTGTATCACATTGTCAATGCATGCCCCCCCATCCTCTCCCAGTTCTCTTCCATGTCAGCCCCCTTCCACAGGCCTTTACAAGGCCTTCTCACTTGCTCTCCCCGCCCCCGCCCCCCTCCAGTCGCATGGCTAGGCCCACAGCTCATTCCCAAAGGCATCCTTGCCCATTCAGGCTCCTGGTGATTCTGTCAAAACATCATGAATAACTTATGACTGCTTGGCAGGGCCTGCGGCCAAAAATGCTGCCCAGGCAGGGAAAAAGGAGCAACCAAAAACATCCCCTGCCAGGAAACCCACAGTCCTGCTAGCCAATGTCCCCAGGGCCCCCATACACCTGAGATAGAAAAGATACTAAGTCAAGGCCAAATTCTTGCCCAATTAGTTCAAGGGTAAACTTCATAAGACCCAAGTCATCTTGGGAGCAAAAAAGATATTGCAAAACCCTTACCATCCCACAACTCCATCTAATCCCCCAGCCCTGTCTCCTGGCCTCTAGTTACCCACAGCGTGGGCAAAGAGCGTCTGACCGTTTCACAGGCTTTCTGACCTGCCCCTGCCTCATCTCACTCATCAGTCTTGTCACCACCAGCCGATGGGCCTCTGAGAAGCTGTACCATCTGCCCAGGGTTGCAGCGACGGAGGGGCGGGGCTGGAACTAAGAATCAAGTAGGTGGCCACAGAAGCAGAGAGGGCACTGGCTTTGTCATCGCACCCCGCTGAATTCAATCCCAGCTCTGCTGCTGCTCAATGGTCCACACAGGGCATAACCTACTCCTCTGGGGGAGCCAAGTCCTCTCACCTGGCACTAACACTGGTACCCAGCAGACAAGCCACAAGCAGGAACTGTCACTACTGCTGTAAGGCTGGTTCATAGAATCTCAAACCAAAGACACCAAATACATTTGGGGCTTTCTCCCCTCTCCCCCAGAATCCAGGCTGCCTCCTTGAGGAGACCCAGGAACTCTAAATGCTCCCTGGGCACCTGATTAAAACCCCCACCCCACCCCTGCACCTAGTTCCCATGGGATCACCAAGAGCCTCCCTAGGTGACCCCTACGGAGTGCTGAGCCCATGCCACTGGGGAGTTCCTGGGACACAGCTGTGGGCTGGGCACCAGCAAGCCGGGATCTTCCTTATAGGGTATGTTCTCCAGGCAGTCTATAAAGTTCATCAGGAGAAGGACTCGGATGACAGCAGTGCTGGCAGGCAGGGCTAGGGAAGGAGCACAGGGTCCCTGGAAGGGCTCTCTCTGCCTGCCACTTACCCAGCCATCAGAGATCAGGCAAGGTTGCTGTGGTTCCCAGGGGAGTCCTCTAGCCAGAATATGTATAAAGGGAAGAAAAGCAGAGCCAAGTTGTAGCTCTGGACTCAAATCTAGAAAAGCCAAGAAAGTGCCATCCAGGATTCCCTGTTTCCCTGCTTCCCGAGGCCAAGCATGAGCAGCACACCAGGCATGGGGCGGGGTGTGTATGTAGCAAGATCTTCACCCCATCATGACTGGACTCCGAAAGAGGGAACAAGCAAATCAGTGCGCCAAAATGCTCCCAGCCAAAGTAAAACCTACTCCAATCCTAGTAGGGTCCACCCTGGATACAGGAGGGAGCCCCCATCTGTCAAAAAGAGGGGAAATAGTGCATTAAGACCTCAGTGGACCACAGCAGGACACTTGACCCTGCCAGACCTACTGTGCAAACCAAGAAGATACAACAACTTTCAGGCACTTCTGGCTTCTTCCTTCTCAAGAACAAGTCACAAAAGGGAGATTCTTTTATTGGGGCTCAACTCCCATTCATCATTTAACTACACCACACCCCTTTTGGACTTATATCTCCCAGAGACTACTGATGATAACAGCCATGCTGGTGGCAACACCTGTGATGTTCTCAAACAGCTGCTTGAGGACAAACCATGCACCAGGCTCCATGCTGTCCCTCACCTGCAGTACTTCAATCCTCAAGTCTCTGTCATATTTCTATTTTGCAGATGAGGAAACTGAGGCTCAGAGGAGGCGAGCAGCAAGTGCAGTTCCAGGTGACAGCCCTGGGAGCCAGGCACAGCTCACTCACTATAGCCCAACACCTATTCTCCACGCACTGGCTCCTCGGGAACAGAACCCTGAACTCGAGGTGAGAGTGTACCCAGCAAAAACCACACTCCCTGCCTGCTGCTGCCAGAGGTGGCTTGAATCTGACCCAGGCATGGTAGGCAGCAGTGTGACAAGGGACTCTGAGAGGCACTGAATGAGAGCAGACTTGGAACACAGAGGATGCCCGAGTCCCTCACTGCCTCCCTACTGCCCAGAACACACACAGGCTAGACGTCCTACAGCAGCAAGCAAGGGGGTGACCTCATCCCAAGAGGCCAGTGTGGAGGCTGGTATCAGGGCACAAACTCAGAGGAGGTCCTTACAAATTTTGCAGTCCAAACAGCAGCCCTGTGCTGCTTATATCCAGTATCTTTCATTCCAGAGAAATTCACATCATATTTTATTTATACCACTGTTATTTCCAGTCAGCTACTGGCAGCCAAACACAATCCTGCCAAGCCTTCAAGGAAGGGATGGCCCCACAGTGAGGCTGCAGGTGTCCTAGGTGCAGGCCATCAGGAGCTGGCCCAGCAAGGAAGAGTGGGGGGCGGGGTCAGGAGAGCCCCCTAACCCCAAAGAACAAAATGTCCCTGGTGAGAAACACACAGAAGATGTGCTAGGCTACTGTCCTTCTGCTTCCAGTATAATTCTTCTTTATCACCCAGGTCAAAACAAAGACTTCCTACTTGTGAAGTTGACAAGGTTCAACACTCAGGAAGAAAACTCAGCCTCCCTTGTTTTTATTCACCCTCCTGAAGACTTAGCAGGCTTCTTTACCATGGTAACTAATCTCATTTCCCCACATGCACTGGCTGCCAGGAAGCTCAGAACTATCCTGAGGTGCTCCTACAACAGCAGGGCTACTAGTTAACCTCTTCTGCTCCTTGATCTACTTTTTTGTCACAATAGTTTCCTTTAGGGGATGAGGTTTCTACCTCATAAAGCATAGCAAACACTGAAAAGCTAGGAATAACCCTGACTGTAAAACTAAAGAAAGCAACTCATCCTTCCTTGTCCAGAGAGTCAAGTGGCAAATTACTTAACAAGTTAGCACTTCCTATGAGAAAAGAAAATAATCAATTCATGAGTATAGCTGGCACTAGGTATCTGCAGCTTCTGCATCCATCCAACCACCTTCAGATCAAAGATATTTTCAAGAAAAAAATCTGTACTCAACATGTATGAGCTTTTTCTTGTCATTATTCCCTACACAGCAATTGTATTTGTTGAGGTATTAAAAGTATTCTAGAAACAATTTAAAGTATATGAGAGGAGCCAAGTATGGTGGCTCACAGCTGTAATCCCAGCACTCGAGAGGCTGAGGCAAAAGGATTGTTGTGAGTTCAAGACCAGCCTGGGCTACAAAGTGAGCTCAAGGCCAGCCTGAACTACACAGTGACACTCTGTCTTAAAAAGACCAAAAAAAGTATATGAGAGAATGTGTGTAGGTTTTGTACAAATACTACACTATTCTGTATCGGGGACTCAAGTAGCTGTGGATGTGAGTACCCCAAGGGTTCCTAGAACCAGTCCCCCAGGATACCATGCAGACCTTTGGAAATGGTATCAGATTGTGTATCAACCTACTGCACAGAAAGAAATGCCACGATCGCTCTGTGAGCCCCAACCCATACACAGCAAGCTCCAGTGCAGATGTCAACTCCCGGGTGGCTCACAAATGCTTCTGCAGTCCCCCACTCTATCCTGCGTTCCCCATTCAAAGGCACCATCGAGTGAAAGGTTCACATCCCAATTTCAAAAGTACTAAAAGGTATTTGAGAAGGTGTTAGAGAACAAAAGAAACACAGAGGAAAAAAGAAATAGGTTAGTACAGGCACAGGAAAGAACAGAGATGCAAATGGTGGTTATTTCCTGAGAACGAGACGATGGGGAACTTTTGCAATTCATTTCTGGAATCCATAATTTTCTGCTAATTGCCAAAGATTCTTGGCACAGTGTTTCTATGTGATATAACATATACACCGGCCGCTGCAGCCCAGAACAAGACGTGGTCCACAGCCCTACAGAGCTTGCTGAGAAGGTGAGGGGAAGCGCCCAAAGCATGCACCAGCACTGCGAAAGGAGGCCTGGTGCACCTGTGAAGGTACACGGAACATGTGAGATGTGACAACAGAGGGCCAAATGGGCCTGGGGGAAGAGCCCAAGAAGGCTTTAAGGAGCTGGGGACCGTGAGCCTGGTTTTGACAGATCACAAGCGTCCACTGGACAGGCCAGGAGGAGGCCTGGGGCAGACCGCAGGAACAGGGTGTGTGGCGCGCAGACTCAGCTGTGTGGGCTGGTGGCCTACACAGGTCTCCTGAGGGTACAGTGTGGGGAGGAGGGAGTCCCAGAGCAGAAACCAGCTGCTCGGGGATTCATGGAGCCCTCCAAGGACTGCGTCCTGACCCTGCATGCTGGCGCAGTAGCCACACAGTGGAGAGGGAGGGCTTCTTTGAGAAACAGCACTTGGGCAACTAGACAGTGAAACAGTGGACCCAAGAGACACCAACACACCCCGGATACAGGACTCCAAGGAAGCACTGGCCTCAGCGAAGCCACAGGGAGCGGAGGGGTGAGAGACGGCCCCAGGCAGCGCACGCTGTGTGTGCGCAGCCAGGCAGAGACGAGCACCACAGACCTCACGGGCAGTGAATCTGAAAACGCTGAACACGCAGAGCAAAAGAGAGTACACTGGTGGTCACCAGAGCCTGGAGCAGTGCTGGTCACTGGTGGGAGGTTTCAGACAGAGAGGAGCAGTAAGTTTTGAACTCTGTTGCAGCAACATGGTGACAACAGCATAGTCAGTAATAATGTATTGCAGGGGAGGGGATAGAGTTCAGGGGCACAGAACCTGGCTGGCAAGCAAAAGGTCCTGAGTTCAATTCCGGCACCAAAATAATAATAATAATAATAATAATGTATTGTGTATTTCAAAACAACTAAGTACATTTCAAATGTCTCACCACATAAAATAATAAATAAAAGAGATGAATACATTAGCTTGATTTAGTTGTTCCACACGGTTATACATATATCAAAACATCACACATCTCATACCGTATATAATCCTATGTTGATTAGAAATAGATTTATAAAAGAGATGAACACAGTGCCAGTGTGCTGGGCTCATGTGCCAGTTCTACTGCCTGACTCAGTTTCCTCATCTGTAAAGTGGGAGTAAGGAAAAAAGCACCATCTACTGCACAGAATTCATCTGTGTACCTCTCCGGATCAGTGTACTGAGTTAGTTAACACACGTAAGTGCTCATAGGAGGTCCCAAAACACAGCGAGGCTGTGTTCACATTTGCTTGGTCACTGCAACACCCATTCCTAAGGAGGTATCAGTATGCACAATCCCTGGGGAGCCAATCAACCCACCGAGCTTTCTAACCAGCTTTTCCTGATGGCCCAGCACCCAGTACGGACCTACTGAGCACCATCCTGCCCCACGCTAGAGGGAAGAGTCACAGGAGAGGCCGCTCCAACACTGGGCAGCCTCTGCCCATCCCAGAATGGCCCAGCTGGAGTCCAGAACAAGGGCCAGTCCTCACCGTTCAGAAACACGGGTGAACCGACAGAATGGGGAGACTGCCTCAGAATAATGCCATGAAAGCACAGACACCCCTGAAGCCATACTGGAAGTGCCAAACAAGCTACAGGAAGGACACTGGGACCGATGATACTATGTTCCCCTGACTCTGGTATGCCAAATAGATTTGCCTGTGAAAGCTTTAAAGATCTTAATAAACAAGCTGTTTAGTGCCAGCTGCCTGGCTCCAGATGCAGCCCCCTTTTATACCTGTGTGTCATTATTGGGCAAACAGTCTACCCTTCCTTTGTTCTGGATTTCCTGTCCATCAGATGGGGATGATAACGGCGTTTACCTGCCTGGACCATTATGAGGAATGCATGAGTAAATGCACAGGATTACTTGCTCCCTAGAGGCTGACTCACAGTCAGAGCTCACCAAGGTCACCTCTAAATACCTGCAGGCAGTGGGCTGGAGTGGTGGCCACACTGCCATCCTTTAGAAGTAACATCAGGGCTGGGGATACAGCTCAGCAGCAGCACCTGCCTGGCAAGCACAAAGTCCTGAGTTCAATTCCCAGTACTCTCCTCACTCAAAAAAAAAAAAAAAAAAAAAAAAAAAAAACCCTAGAAGGGTCATCGGATGCTGCTTTGTAGAGCTCTGCACTCCCCAACCTCCCACTTCCAACACAGCCAAGCACGAGGGACACTGCCATAAATACTGGCTGAGGGAAGAGCCTTGCAGGCAGGGCAGGGCAGGAGAGCATGGAGATGTAAGCAGTCCGCAAGCCACCTGCACCTCAAGAGGACTTGATGCCTTAAACTCACTTTAGAAACCCACCCAAATAAATACCTGAGATGTGACTTGGGTCCACAGAGATGACGTCGGAAGACATCCATGGCACCAGGTAACAGCAAACCAGACATAGATGGGACATAAGGAAGGTGAAAAAATGGCTGCACTTTTAGCAGCAATCTCCAAGAGTTTAAATGGCATTAATGAATGAGAATCCATCCCCCAAAGGCAGACAGAAAAGCTCAGCTGGGGTCCACATCACATACAACATACAACAAATAGCATAAGACGAGAAAACGTCGGGGGGAAACCCTCACAAAGTGCTTCAATGTTCATCTCTGGGGCTTCGTGTTCACACCCTCCCTATTTCTCAACTTTCCAACAACAAGCACACAATACTTACCGACAAGCACGGACCTCAGCGCCCGGCGTGTTGAGTGTGGGTCAGCAGCTCAGCCCTTACTTCACCCACCAGGGCATGAAACCACACTCCTCAGAGACCAGAAAGCTCTGGCCTCAGGAGCACATGCCAAAGGCAGCTTCGGCTAAAGGACAGGGGTCTGCTGGGAAAGCAGGTGCCATACCGTGGGCAAGATGGCATGGGAACAGATCTAAAGGCACAGACCGAAATACAAGAGGGGAGGGAGCGATGCCTGCCCTTTACCCAACCAAAAGACTCCCAGGCACTTCAAGCCTTTACAGCTATGGGGAGGACGACGCATGTCTCCATTCCTGCTTTTGCCCGGGATAGCTGCGTGCGCTAACCCTAACCCTAACCCTAACCACACTGGCCCCGCCTGCTGAGGAGCCCAGCAGCCACACCATGGTTCCGCCGGTTCCGCCGACTGCCCTCTGCACCCAGTTCACCTGGAGACGCAGACTTGGTGCCCTGGGCTGGGGCTCTCTAGCCTCCTGGCTGTGATTGTGATGTAGACCACTGGAGGACAGTGCTTCAAGCTCCTATACTCCACTCTGCAGGACTCCACCCCAGAATAACCCCAGACCGACGGCTACTTTTAAAGCACAATCTTTGCTTTGGGCTGCTACTATTGCCCTTTTCATCCCTTCCTATCCCCCTACATTCCTTCTTCCATCGCTCTGCTTTGATTTTACAGAGTGCCTGCTGGACACGCCACAAGGAGATGGCAAACTTCAGATACCCAGCAAGGGCTAAGGAGTCCCAGGGAGACCCACTCCCATCTCAGCTGAGACTCTGTACAGAGACACCTCCTAAGGAGAACACACCACGCCACCAAGCATACAGCACCCCACTTCCCTAGCCTCTTTCTCCCCTCCCACACGGGAAGCAGGAACTTTCTTTTTTAAGGATGTGCTCCTGCTGAGTCAGCAAGTCAGAGGCTGGGGAAGAGCCACAGCCCTCAAGGCACACGGGCTGCGCTGACACTTCTAACAGGAAACCTAAACAGCCCAGAATAAAAATAAAGCTGACGAGCAGAAACCACCCAGGGTATGCTGATGGCACTCAGCAATCCCAAGCATTTCCCACGCTGTCTTCCAAAATGTGAGCCCTTTTTAAGGGCCACGGGAAAACTGATTCCAGCAGACACTAATTTACATACCTCCTCCACCCTGTGTGTTATTATTTTTAAAAACTGACAGTAGTCACGCTCACACATATATTTGACAACTCTATTTGTTAACTACATATTTTAAGTAAATGGAGTGAGCGTGACAAGTCATTCTCCACGTTTAGAAAAAGAAGAATCTGTACTTCATAAAAATTTTTCAAAAAATAATGAGCTACAATTCATAATAAATAGAAACACAAGAATGGTGCTTTGGGGGGTGACCAAGAAACGCCCATGTTCCCTCTGCCAAGGCAATGTATACTTCTAAGTAGTACAGCTTCGCCTCAGCTAGGTTTCCTGTGGTAAGGGAAACAAGTCCTTTGGAACCTAGCAGGAGTCTGGAGCAGGCTAAGTATCAATCCACTTTAAAGATAAGGAAATTAGATTGCACAGAAGACAGACCAACAGAAACCCAAGTCCAGGTGGGGGGCTTCCCAGGAGGTCAGGCCCAGCCAAGAACAACTGATGCCTGCTCCTGCCAGGAAGGCCTGTGTGGAAACTGCGTGCACAGCCATTTCCCGACCCAGGAGACTGGCCTGCAGGCGCTGGGGTCTGCTGAGAGGTCAGTCTACTTCAAGAGGTCCTCAAAAGTCCCTGCTCACAGTGGGCTGGCCAAACACCTGAAACAGGGTCTTCTGTTTCCAAAATATCAGTCCCTCCCCAAAGGCCAAAGCACTTGCATTCCCAAAGCCCCTTCCCGTGGGCTCCAGAGCACCAGGCAGAAGGAAGACTGTCCACAGGTGTCCAGCCTACTTGTGACCCCGGAATCTGGAAACAATTCAGCGAGGGACCAAACCAGTCACTGGGGACTCAACAGGGCAGGTGGCAGTGGGAACCCAGTGGGGGCTGATCATTCAATACCTTCATCTGCACTAACACAAGACTAGAACTGAGAAAATACCACCTAAATACCAAACACACTCTAATGCTAAAGCAGAGAACTCAGTACCATGGTCTCTAAAGGCATGAACAGCCACGTGACTCTGCGCTGGCTCCACATCAGCAAAGCAGCTGACGAACAAGCACTGCTTGCATTTAACACACCTGTCTGAACAAGCCAGCAGCATCACCGTCTCCCCACCATGCGCTGTTCCTCCAAGATCTTGCACTCCACATCCTGGTGTCTCAGCCAAAAACAAGGGTAGAGCTGAGGGCTGATCCCACACACTCTCACTCCACATTCACCCAGGTGCCTGCCCTGCCATCTGTCCCTCTCTGCCCTCATGACTACAGTAATTCCAGCCAGGCTGTATCACCCAACCTCCTGGCAGAAGATGCAGAGAGCTGCCTTCTAGGTCGGCCTCGCCCACTCAGCACACATGTGCCCTCCCAGCAGGACCTTCTCCCATCACCACCGGTCAGAGCCCCACCTTTCCGGAAGCAGACGCCCGGGGCTCAGCACCCACCCACAACTCACGCAGCCCTCTAGTGGTCTGGCTTCCTGCCCTATCCAGCCTGGTCTCTTGCTAACCTCTTCAGGCCAGAGAATCCAGACTACCTAACCACTGGCCATCAACAGAGCCGGCTTCCCTAGCCTCCAAGTCTGCATGCAGCGGTGCTCTGGTCTGACACCCTGAAACTGGCTGCCCCACCCACACCTACACCTCATTCATTCTCCAGCAAGAGCTATCACCTGGGGCTCGCAGACCCAACACTTCCCTGCACCCAGTTACCTAGGCAAGTGCTTCTTAAAGCCCAGCCCCTGGTCCCTCTTCAGAACACTTTTTGAGTTTTACCCAAAGCTCCATCTCCCAAACTGCAATCCCTAAGACCCTCAAAAGCTCTTCTTTTAAAACAAAGAAAAGAATGGCTTTCCCTACAGAGCCTCCCCATCACTGCCTGGCCCGTGTCCTCCCAGGTCCCTACCGCAGCACAGGTGAACTTGCCAGTGTGCTTGCCAGTGTTGCCCAGAAACACCAAGCAGTCAAAATCCTGGCTCCCACCCCTGGTCCCACAGCAGCCCTGACACACGGGTCTTCTTGCAGGATGCCTTGCCTGCCTGTCTTTCTCAGTCCTGCCTGTTCTCTATGGCTTTGTCATCTGCACTCAAGGGGAAAGCACACCTGTACGAGGAACAGTAGTATGTCAAGCAGTGACAGCTCTGGAGGGATGACAGAAAGGCTGCTCCTACCTCTCCCTCCTGCAAACCGGGGAAGCTTATTTATTGCCTGCCTGCCTGCCTGCCTGTGAAACAGTGGCTGCTTCTGAGACTGAGTTTCGTAATGTCTAAATTCTCAAGGAATTTGGAAGGCGGACAGTGAATCTATAATCAGTTACTGTACTTCACACTTTTGGCTTACTCATTTGCATTTTAAAATAAAACTCCAAGCCCTCTCATACTAACAGTCATCTCCTTCTCCCCGCCCCCCATCTTCTAAAATAACTGGAGGAACTCAGCCTATAGCGTGCCAGGGCAGCAGCCAGGATGCAAACCCACCCACGTGCCTAAGGGTGCCAGCATGGAGGCAGGCGGGAAAGCAGGCGTGCTGTCCTCACGGGGTCTTCCTCCTGTCTGTTCAGGGCTGCTCTAAAAAAGGGCAATAGGACCCCAAACAGGAAGCTTCCCTCCTGAGCTGTCCTTACAGGTCACCCTGGAGTAGAAATGCCCCCGTACCATGAGGCTGATGCAGCCTCCTGCCCCTAGCCAGGATGTCCTCTCCAAAGAGGACCCCCTGGGTGAAGGGGCAGCATTCACTCTGCTAGGTTGGACACTAGGTCACTTTAGCACCTTGCTGTCTTAGAAGCTGAAGGGCATGGGGAGTGGTGGAAGCCCTAATGACCCTTAGGCACAGACCACACGGCTCAGGCAGGCTCTGCTGGACAGAGGACACTCACTGTCACAAGTTGGGCTCCTCCTCCAGGGAGCCATTCTGACTGACCTGGTCCAGTAAAGATCCTCCTCCATGCCTGTCCCCTCGAACCCTCAACCATCTGAGCTGGTGGAAGCCAAGCACAGACTTCACAGAGCTGAAGGAACCGGGCTGGTACGAGAGGCCAGGGCCACAAGCCCACCTATGAGGGCCTGTCCCTCATGGCTGAGTGAGGCCAATGTGAACCCCTGAAATGGCAGCAGGACTGTGGGTCCAGCAGCTTCAGGACAACAGCACACAGGAGGAAAGTGAGGCAAACAGGTACCAGCAACCTCATCGGCATGGTGGACCTCCACACAGGGTGAGGGACACCCTGACCCACAACCCTTGCACACTGCTGCCTTGTCCTGTCCTGCAGTCAGGCCCCAGCACGACACACAGCATGGGCTTCCCCTGCTCCTGAGCACCCAAGGTCTGGCCTGTGATGCCTCTCCCTCCACGAGTGGGTGGCACACATCTTTCATCACCATTATCACTGTATGCCCCAACGGGCCACATGATAGGAGGACAGTCTACCTGCTGACAGCTCACTGCCCAGGAAACCCCGGGGGGCTTCTCTGGGTCTCAGGTGACCCGAGAGCCAGACCCACTGCCATCCCTCTCTGAAGTGGTACCTGGTTCTGAGAAGCAAATGGCCTTTGAACCAACTCCTCAAAATAAATGCTTCAAACAGTGCATCTTTTTGCACATTTTTAAGATAACATCTAAAATTTCTCATCATAAGTTTAAATACTTGCAGAGGATGCAATTTCCAACATACTATAAATATTAACATTTTAAAATAAAACTGTTACTATTTCCCTTTTAAATGGATCCAATGGAATCTACCACAATGATGGGAGAACCACTATCATCCGTTTTAAAGTTACATAACCGAGCTCCTCTTAGACAGCTGAAAAGCTAACAATATTCCTTTCCTTCTTTGGATTCTAATTTCCAATTCACTTTCTTCAGACATGTTTATACTATCACAGTGTACTTCATATTGAAAACTCTTTTAATGATTCTTGTTATACTACTGGGCCCAAATACATAGATAAATAGATATAGATAGATACCAATATAAAAATGTTCCTGTTTAAAATTTTTCCTATGACCTAAACCTCTTTAAAACAAAATTTAATTCTGAATTAAATTAAAATTATAATTACTATTTTAGTACATAGTTGATCAACATGACAGAAACATCCAAAACTGTACAAAACAGTATAAAAAGGTTAAACTTTATCAGAATATAACTCTAAGCCAGGCGAGGGGGCAATGCTTGTAATCCCAGCACCCAGGAGGCTGAGGCAGGAGAACTGTTGCAAATTGGAGACAATCCTGGGCTACAAGTGAGCTCAAGGCCAGCCTGAACTGCATAGCAAGATCCTATCTCAAAAAGACAAAAAGGAAGGAAAGGAAGGAAGGAAGGAAGGAAGGAAGGAAGGAAGGAAAGAAGAAAAGAAAAGAAAAGAAAAGAAAAGAAAAGAAAAGAAAAGAAGAAAGAAAACAACTATAAAGAGCGGGACTTTCTTAAGTTATTTCACGTACCCATAGATGAATTTTTACCTATTGCTAGAATGAGACAAGACTTACCAATTCTCTTTTCACTTTTCTGTTTTTATACATTCAGTGTTAAAACCACTTACTAGAAAAACAAAATACAAAGAGGGAATGGAAAAAGATTTTTCAGAACAAATTCTTTAGATTTCTTTGGAATTATAAGCCAAGAATTACAGTAATCTCTTATCAAAAACTCTTTTTTTCTTCAGGAGTGCTGGGCCTTATGCATGCTAGGCAAGGGCTCTACTACTAAGCTACACTCCAGTTCTCCAAAATCATTTTTAATGTGACCTCAGTTGACAACTTCATCAGGTCGTCTTTCAGTTTGTTCCAAGTGTGGACGAGGAAACAGCACCCTGATTGAGGATTACTAAGACCAGCAACCTTCCCTAACACCTGGGGGATCTCATGGGCTGTAGTCCCACAAAGAGTTTCAGGTCTCCTATGTTCAGTGACAGAGCATGGTTCTGCAGGTCACCTGCCTCTCCGTGCACCAGGTCTGGGGCCAACTGAATTAACTCAGTCTTCAGCCACTAGGATCATGCCCATTTCACAGGTGAGCAGACTGATATGCAGAGTGCTTAGGCATTAGCTGGCATGACATCACACAGCCAGAGACCTGAACCCAGGCAGGCTTTCTCACCACTATGCACGCTGTCCATACAGAGATACAACACAGATGGAACAGCTGGGGGACAAGGAAGGAAAGTTGACAGGCTCCTTCCCAGCACACCAGATGTGGGAGAGACCCACATGAGGAAGCTGAGAAGCTGCAAAATTAACTTTCTCAAATATGCTCCTGCATACACCTGGAAAAGGTCACACACAAATGCTCCTCTAGAGAAAATGATGTCAACGCCTGCTACAGGTACTCAGAAGTCCCCATAAATGCTACCACTGCTACTGCTGCCATTACACAGCAGAAAGAAAAATGACTTCCGTGACCTGGACAAGCACTACAGGATCGTACCAGGCTTCCACAGCCTTGGAGTATAAGCCCAGGCCACAAAATCCTTTGAGTTAGTGGCTACAGGCCAGCAATCCTTGGCAGGGAAGGACACAGCAACAGGGCAGTTTGCTCAAATGCAGTGGAGATCCCCAGAGCAGACAAACAGACAGACCCACACTACATCTCAACTCCTGGTCACACCATCCTGAGCCTGTTTGCTCATCTTTATGAAGGACATGACTCCTCCCACATCCGCAGAGGGCTATACGGAATGGGATAGAGGACGTGACCAGGAGGTTCAGGTCAGCTCATCCTCACCATCACCCTCATTCACGTCTGAACCCACGGACTGGCAAAGCACCCACCTCCAGCTTCCAGGGGCCACAGCCTGGGATCTGGCACACAGAAGCTCAGCTGATTTTGGCAAGGCTGCCAAGTGGTTTGGCATGCATTTTGCACAAAGAGCCTTTCCCTATGTCTTAAAATGTAAAAGTTCTCCAAAGACTCGGGGATGCCAGGAGGAGGTGTGCAGGGAGGCACCGTGATGGGCTGTATTTTTAGATGCTGGGGTGGAAAGCATCCGGTCTGGCACCACCCTGGTCCCCAGCCACTACTTCTGCCCCCAAGTCATCATCAAAATGAACCACAGACACATCAAAGGATTCCAGAGTCCTTTTGCCACACACAATCTAAAACAAAGGCTCCTGTCCCCTACTCCACCCAACTGAGTGCATGAACGGTCTGGTCTGAGAAAGAGCATGAACCAAGCTTTTGACCTCCTGGCTTCATCCAGCAACCTCCAGGGGTGCAGGGTGATGCCCTGCCGTGCTGCACTTTGAGAAGGTGCTTCTTTCCCAGTCATGCTGGGTGTTTGCTGTGCTCAAAGGAACTCACTTCCTCAGAAACAAATCCAGGGAGCAATTCCCCAAGACCCTCACCAGTGGCTGCAGCTAACTGCAGGGAAGCTGAGATATCCCCACACACAGCACCAGCTCCCAGCTGAGGGCTTGCTGGTAGGTAAGGGGCTTCTGCAGAGAATGGGGGTTTCCAAGGTCACCATCAAAATTGGCTGAAGCCACAGCATCCTGCCGGGGAAATGACCTGAGAGATGGCCAGCCCCACAGTGAACAGGCCCTTGGCAGCCCTGATCCTCATTCAGTCACAGAATCCCCCAGATGGCCACGACTAACCTGCCTGGGACGCCCTGAAAGCACCTGTCTAGGCCAGTCCTCAACCCCAACTATCCCCAGTGGATGGATGGACAATCAAGGCCCATAGAAAAGGTCAGTTTCGGTCATGCAACTCTGAAGAGCTGAGATGAACCAGGGCAAAAACAGGTGTGAGAGGCTTCCAGAAACGACCTCCCCATCCCAAAAGAAACCTCAATCAAGTTCAGCCCTCAAATCGCTAGCAGGAGACCATAGGCAGAGTCCAGCAATGCCTCCCCAGACTGCTGGACAGAGGGACCACCTCACCCCACTCTGATCCCAGGAGCAAAGGAGGCTCAGAGCCCCGCAGCAGGCTTTCAGGAAACACCGCAGATGCCTGCCAGCAGGCTCCTCAGCAGCCCTGACCCGGTTCCCAGCAGCTGCAGGCAGAGGCACTCTGAAGGGACAGTGAGGGCAACAGCCATGGGATTCACTGCACACCCACAAGGGCCAGACCAGCATCAGCGGACACACCTGCCCCTCAGGGGTCTCCGTGTATTTTTGCGTTTATGTGGAGAAAACTGTTGCCCATACCCATCTTTCACCGTTCATAACCACAGAAGGTAATGTGCTGGTCAGGAGGCTCCCAGGTGTCCCTGGCCCCAGGCTCCGCCCTGAGAGGCCAAACCTCCCGGCTCTCCTGAGATGCCTGCTACCCTGTGTGGCTAATTCAGGACCTGGGCCAGCCTCATGCCCTGGGTGAGTTTTTTATCCTTCCTTCCTTCCTTCCTTCCTTCCTTCCTTCTTTCCTTCTCCCCTCCTCTACTCATGCCTTCTCCTTCTGTCCTCCATCCATCCTTCCCCCTCATCTATCCATCCTCCAACCATCCTTCCGTTCCTCTATCCATCCAGCCCATCCATCCATCCTCCCTTCCCTGTCTCTCCATCTACTCATCAATCTATCCTTCCTTCCTTCCCTCCCTCTCCTTTCATCCATCTTTCCTTATTCCTCCATACATCCATTCTTTTCTATCACCTCTCGTTCCCTCCATCCACTCATCTTCCTGCTCCTTCCATCCACCCACCCTTCCTTCCTTCCTTCCTTCCCCCTCCCTCCCTCTCTCTATCCTGTCTTCTCCTTCCATCCCTTCTCCAGCCAATGAGCCCCTGACCCAAGTCCATCTAGGGAACAGGACGACAGGAAAACTTTTTGAGTGGCCACTGTCCCTTCACCCTTTCTACCCAAACCCAAGCACTACCATGCCCCCTCCACTCGCAAACTAATCCCCTCCAGCCTCCTTCTCCACACCCGAGCAGCCAGCAGCCCAAGTCTGCGCCCCGCCTGGGGCAGAAACTGCATCAGTTCCTTAGGGAAAGTCACAAACCAGATGCACACAAGGAAAGGACCAAGCACCCAGACGCTCAAGAAGACAGGAAAGCTGGCATGGGCGGCAGGACCCCTACTTGGAAAGTAGTGAAACGTGGTCTGTACTCACCTGCACGACCTCTATGCCTCGTTTCCTGTAGAGAAAAACAAAGAAAAAGGCGTTATTACAGCAGCAGGAATAGCTTTCCACTGTGTCCACTCTGGCTGAAAGAGGATGGGCAGGAAGCTGTGGAAGGACCAGCAGCGGGGCTCTCATGCCATCCCCATAGTGGCCTGGTTTTTGAGAACTAGGTTTCTGAGCTCCCAGCTCCCACCAAAACCACCCAAAGCTTAAATGAGGGTTGGCTCCCAAAGGAGTTGGCTTCAGGGCCACGGCATGGACAGCAGCATCTCCCTGGGACCTGGGGCCAGGCCTTCCTCATGGGCCCCAGATCACCCAATGCACTCCCCACCAGAAATGCACCACCACAGCCTGCATCCTTGCTCAGCCCAACCACTGCCCATGCTCCCCACATCTACCACCTCTGGGGCACACTGTGGCCTGGCCCAGCTACTCTCGCTTGTAGGAAGTCATGGCTTCTTCCCAGTCCTGCATCAGTGTTTCTCCATCTGGGCCATTTGGTCCCCACTGACTCCCTGCCCATCCCCCCTTAACCCCTGGTTCTCCCACACCCTGCCTGGCCTGAGCCTCGTATCCTCCACCCATCACCCCCTCCCACACAGCCACACCACCACCAACAGTCCATGCTTGTATCTAACTCATCCCCACTTGACTTAAGACCCTGGGGTTTGGATTGTGTGTGGATCTGCCCAGGGCTCACAAAGCCTTCATCTCCCCGACCCCAACCCAGACCCTGACACCCCCCCCACCCCCGGGTCCTGCCACAAGCCAGGGCCCATCTCAGTGTGGCCTGTCACTCAGGGATGTCTTGACCTTGACCTGGGTATACATTTTCATCCCAGCCCTTAGGCCTTGGCTTTGGCAGGCTCCCCAGGAAGCCTTCCCTGGCCCCCACCACCTTCCCCACCCACCCACCCACACAGTACCTCAGAAAACAACAGCTCCCGCTGCCTTTGTTCCAGAGTATGGATTGCCGCCACCCAAGAAGCATGAGAGGGTGATGACCAAGATGTGTGTGTGTGTGTGTGTGTGTGTGTGTGTGTAGTACTGGGGTTTTAACCCACGGCCTTCACACTAAATTATATTCCCAGTCCTTTTCTGTTTTTTAATTTTGAGACAAGATCTCACTAGGTCACTAAATTGCCCAGGCTGCATACAAGCTTAGGATCTTACAGCTTCAGCCTTCCAGAGTCCTAGGATTACAGACATGCCACGATGCCTGGCTACGCTGTGCTCATTCTGCTAAGAAGAAGGACCTCTAGCAGATGCTCAGAGAAGGGTGGGACCAGCTCATTGGAGCAAGTACTATGTTGGATTCAAAACTGTGCACCCACCTAGCATACAGACACTCAAAAGCCATTGCTGGTAACTGAAGGTATACATACAGGAAGATCTGGCCAGGCCTGGTTTAGCAAGCTAAGGGTCCAACAAATTTCATCCCAGCAAGCTAAGGGTCCCAGGCAATCTGGGACCGTGAGGGGCTTATGGCCTCAGGGAGGAGACAGGCACAAAGGAAACCTCCAGGCAGTCATGAGCAGGTACCACACATCACCCTCAAGGGCGAGATGCCACCTATATCCAGATACTCAATGTAACTGCACAGAGGAGTCACCACATGAGACACGAGGATCGAGGCCTCAAGAGCTGACCAGGTCCACCATGGGAACTGCTGACATCTCAACAGACCCTGGGACCCAAGGAACCCAGTGTGAGACCACCATGGTTGATGCTTTCAGAGACCTCATGTCATCCTGCTCCTCTCAGTTCCTGAAGGGATGGGGGCCAATATCCATCTGCACCCACAATTTCACGAGCGACAGGCTAGATGTACAATGGCACAACCCTAAGCCCGTGCCCACAAGAGGACCATCATAAAGAACATGTGCCATACTCACCCTCACCCTTTCTGAGAATCTAGACATCTCAGAAGGCCACCCCATTCCCAGGTCCCTCGTCCCCCTGGAGAGTCGAGAAAACTGCAGTGAGCACCAGTGACAATAACAGGACCAACCCCAGGTCACCCGGCAGGTGGCTAGGACTCCCTGCCTCTGCTCCAGGGTGAAAATCTTAACCTCAGACAAGAATGTGGCCCACACGATGGGAAAGGCAGGGGACAGTGAGGGCTACATGTAACCCACACCAGCAGGGGCAGTGAGTCTCCCCAGGGCCCCCCAGGATCTTAGTTTCCCCGAGGAGTCCTGCCAACATCCAGGTTAGCCTGGCACATGGCTCCCACCTCTCTTCTCAACTACAGTGACTTCCAATCAGTCCACATTTACATCATCCAGTCCTTTAAAAGAAAAAAGCAACCAAAACAGGCCTCTAACTTCGAACAGATGGAACACATAAATTAAGAAATCAACAACAATGAAAAAAGTCATCTAGAGAACAGGCTGGCTCAAATCTCAGGGACTGAGCTCCCAGGAGTCCTACAGCTCTTCCAACTGTGGGCTGAGGGAACAAAATAATCACAACTCTGGCAAAAAAGCAGGGGGCACTTGTCTCTCGACTGGCCACATCAAGCCACACCACCAGACACCCTCACTGCCCTCTGACACCTCCAACAGCCCCCTGAAGGAGGAACATTGCTTACCCCATCACTCAGAGGAGCCGGCCTAACCTCAGGAGACTCAGGAGACCCAGGATCTGGCCCTGGGGCTGGGCCAGCCCAACCTGTGTTCAGGGCCAGGTGCCACATAGCTGGGCGGGGGGCATACAAAAGAGCAAGGGTGGTCCCCAACCCTAGGGCCTCAATGTAACAGAGGCATCCTGAGATGCCAATGGACAACCACACTCCCTCCAGGAGCAGAATCCTGGACACCACACTACCTCCTCTGGGCGACATACAGTCACCTGCTGGGGCTTGCTAGTGCATTGGGAACTTCAGCCAAGCAAAGGTCCTGGCAATCATGGATACCCAAGGAGCAGCCTCTGAAATCCTGTCATAGCCAAAAACTCAGAAAGACAATCACAAAACCAAAGGGGAAGGGGAAAGGGGAGAAGTAATGGACATGGCGGGCATGGAGGAAGGGAAAGAAACTGGAGAGCTGGTTGTCAAGTGGTCAGCTGTCCCTCCTGGAAACCCCAACTCCACCACCCCACCTCACCACGCCAGGCACACTCCAATGTGCAAACTGCTCCGGCCTCTGGGAAGTCAGCTGCCAAGGTGTCTGTGACTGCAAAATACAGGCAGCAGACTACATGTCCCCAAGAGGAACCACCACTAACAAGCGACAAGCCATCAAAGGAATAGCACAAAGCAGTAAAAAACAACAACAAAAAAAAAAACAAGGAAGCCATAAGGAATTATCTTCAAGACATCACCATGTGAAAGGTACAAGTAAAAACCCTCTATTTTGTATACAACTGTTTGTGTTAAGAACAACATCCAGGAGAAGAAGGTGTGCTTGTGTGTACACAGAATGCTCATGAAAGCGCTGCGGGAAGATGACCACAGCCAAGGGCACTGGCCAAGGGCAAAGACAGCTGGGGGCTGGGCTGAGGAGGAGACTCCTTCCCACCATGTCTTTCAGTTCTGTGCCAGGTGCCTGCAACACTCTCAAAAACATGGAAAGACTGGTGCTGGGGATTTAGCTTAGCGGCATAAGCCTGCCTTGGAGGTGTGTGGTCGTGAGTTCAATCCTCGGTACCGATAAAGAAGAAAAAGATAAAAAAAAAAAAAAAAAAAAAACCTGGAAAGACACAGCTTCAGTTATTTTCTACACAATAAGTGGCTCTCTAGTTGCTGGCTTTCCCAGTGCTGAAACAAAAAGGATGCCCGGTAAAAACACAAATCAACTGGAGGATGAAGCAAAGCAGAGGAGAACTCGGGGTTTACCAGGAAAAACTCCCACGGTCTGCTCAAAGGGGAGCTGAAACAGCTCGCGCTCAGGGACTACAAGACTGCCACGCTGGCACGCAGCACAGACTTGAACTCAGCCCGGAAGGGCACGCACTGCAGTGCTAACTGTGGCTGCGGCATGGCGATGTGTGGGTCACCTTTCTTTATATCCGCCTGCATCTTCTGTGTTTTCTATAGTAGTCGTACATGTTACTTCCAGTGCTACAGGAGAAATCAACAAAACACTGAAGTTTCACAATTCAAAAATGTTTTATTAAATATCTATATGTGGAGACAATTTTGATAGACTTTAAAAAGCATTTTCTTTATACATACTGGGTTACTAATTTTGGAGCAGAGATCTGCATTACTAAGTTCGGGGCAGAGGTCTAGTCCACAATTCATAAACTTCCTTTTCAAAGGACCCCGGCCTCCACAAATCCAAGGAGAATACATCCTTGGGAAGTTTAAAATTCAGAATGATCCACTGTTTCAGGGAATAAGGATCAAAATCAGAAAGAGGCAGCACTTGCCACCTGAGTGGACAATGGGAGGGTTAACTAAGGAACTGGGGGCACTGGTTAAATAAAAACATGATGAGCTGAGTGGCCTCCCAGCAGGTGTCAGGGCACATGGGCGCATGAGACCCATCAAGGAGCAGGCAGAGCCTAAGAAGCAGGCAAGTGATGTAGTCTGGGGCACGCCAGGAATGCCTGGAACGCAAAACCCAGCCTTTACCCATGGACCAATGGGCAGATGACCTGAGAATCACGACAGAAGCTCATCAAAACAATTGCTAGGAGGTCCACTCCCAAGGAATCTGGTTGAGGAGGTCTGGGCAGGGCCTGGAAGGTTTGTCACACCTCTGGATACAGACAGGCAGAAAAACAGCTGTTCAACCCCAAGGGGCAGCTCTGCACGCCTGACTTTGATTTGGTCTTGTTGTGCAGGTGGGAGAAAGGAGAGCAGCCGATCAGGTCTTGGGATGAGTGAAGGAGACAGAAGAACTAGAAATAGCTGTGGTGCGCAGTCAGAGAAGAGCAGGCTGGGGCCACACACTGGGGCCTTCAGGGAGACAGCAGCAGTTCACTTTCCAGCCCTGGCAGTGCCAGGCAGTGGTCAGAAGTTCGGGCCTCATCCTAGCTGACAGGTCTCAAAGCCATGTGAGAGGTAGGAAGAAGCAGGCAAGGGAGAAAGCCCCCAGCAGACATAGGACCAGCCCCAGCTGCTCCGGACACCCCAGCGTTCCATCTGCCACACCGGGAGAGCCCAAGCACCCATCCCAGAGGACTCTGGGGGAAGGTCCATGCCCAGCACATCACCTGGCTATCCCGGGGACACAGACTCGGTTACCTTTACTCTGTTACTCTGCCTTCAGGCAATATCCCTCCACTGTCTCATGTGATTCAGAGGGACCACACCCCACTCCAGAGGTGGGCACATGGAACCCTTCTAACTGAGCTGCAGGAATGGCATGGTACCCATCTAAGCCAGCCAGTCCTGATCCTCCTCAGGACAGGTCCTGGGGAGCTATCAATACCACACACAGCTCTGCTGGGAAACACCAGGTGACATCATTGCCTCTGAATGGCCAGAATCTGGACTAAACAGAGGCCAAACCCAGAGGAAAGGCCTGTGGGAGCAGTGGAAGAGCTTCATGCTCCTGCCAGAGCGTAGCCCACAGCCCACAACTAATGGCCATGCAGGAAAGGAAGCGGGCAGTTATGCAAGAGGGACACCAAAGCATAGATCAGCCAAGCAATTTGTAGCCCAGCTTGGTACTGGCAGATTTCAGGCACCCGGAATAACAGGGTCCTTTAGCACCCTAGGGTACCAGGCACATGGAGAACATCCCTGGATTACCTCCCCACCTTTCCCTACCTGTAGAGGACAAGGTCAGCTACGTACCACCCAGAGCTCTTCATATCCCCAAAGATGTGGGGCTCCTCCTTCACCCCATGTGTAGATAGCATGCTGCTCCTGAAGCCACTCAGAATCACCCCTAGCCCTTCTCAAGGTCAGCTTCTCTAACGAAGCTTCCCTAGGTGCCCACCCTCCTCAGAGTCCCATACCCAGCACTGGGCACACAGCAGGGGTGCCTGGCTCAGCAGCACTGTCCCCTACTAGGTTCAGGGCTCAGATACCAAGAGTGGCACCAAAACTCTGGATCAGTATCACCATCCCCACCTCCCCTACACCCCACCCCATGGTCAGGCATGGCCGTAAGACTTGCTTTGGCCAATGAAATGTGAAAAGTGGTGACCACATCATTTCTGGGAAGCTGCATTCAATTGCCAGCGTGAGACCTGCTAGCCGGTCCTCTGGACCTCAGAGATGAAGGAACACACAGGAATATCTCCAGCCACCAAAGCCACCTAAGACATAAATCTGTCTGAATGGCAATGAAGCCACGCTGGGAGCCAAAACAAAACGTGATTAAGAGAACTTTAACCCAGGGCTGTTCTCAACTGGGGACAATTGGACCCTGCCCCCAGACATTTAGCAAAGCCTAGACATTTTTTTTATTGTTGAAACTGGCAGAAGCTCTGTAGTCATCCAGTGGGTAGAGGTCCTGCACAGGACAGAACCCTAAAAATAGATTTATCTGCCCTAAACTGTCAACAGTGCACCTGGAGCTACTGCAGAGAGCACATGGTTGTAAAGTCAGTGGATGGAGAGTGGACTCTGGGCGAGCCTACTTCACACCTCTGGGGATGTTTGTCACCACAGCTTCACCTGGTCTATTCTGTCCACAGACGTCACTCAGGAAATGCACCCCATGCCCACATCCTCAAAGTCTTGATGCAAAGCCGGACGTGGGGACATTTAGAAGTACAGACTCAGAGGCACTGGATGGAAAGCAGGGCCCAGGTCCTCCTCTCAGGCCCTCATGAGAGGACCCCTCTCTAAAACCACCAGCTTCTGGCCTAAGTCTGTGCCTCCTCTAGGGCCCCCATCCTCATCTGGCACACTGTGGCTCATCCACCACCCAACACCACCCTCTCGTAGGGGTCCCTTCCCACCACGGCCGGACAACGGTAAGCAGCTGACACTGAAGGCACCACCCTGCCTGCCTGCTCCCTCCCTGCCAGCCTGGTTCCCTTGCTGATTATTTTGTAACTTGGATTTTCCTCCTAATAACAGTGCCAGAAACTGAATTGGCCAAATATAAAGACAACATACAAAGAGAATTTTAAAACCAGTACAAACATTTGAATTGTTTGGATAGCTCCAGAGAATAACCAGATAAACTAGAAGCTGCCAGGTCGGTGTTATGGGGAGAAGGGGTTCCTCCCTCGATTGGATGTCAGCACTCGCCTTAACTAAAGACACCGTGCTGGGTGTCCCACTCAAGGAAAGCAGGCAGACAGACCCCAGGTGTGGATCCCTCTGCACAAGCACAGCTACCTGGGTGGCAGTCACGCCTGAGAGAGGGAGGCATGGCAGGGGGACTGGGAGGCGAGTTCTAGGCCTTCCTACCCCACTGCCAGCAGGCCTGCCTGGCATTCACACACACCCTGCTCTGTCCACTCAGCTGTCTCAGTCCCTGCCTGGTGAGTGAGGGGAGCTTCTGAGGCAGGCAAAAGATGCTGTCAATAGGCAACTCCCTCATGGGACCCTGGGAACAGGAGACATGTACCCCAAAGAGTGCGCATTTTCCAGCCATTCCCCTCAAGGTAGGCTCACTCTTAGAACAACAGCCCTGGAGCTGGGGATTTAGCTAAGTGCCTTCTTTGCAAACACATGTCATGAGTTCAATTCCCGGTACCGATAAAAAATTTTAAAAAAAGAACAACAGCACTGCATTGTGCAACCTGCATCATGGACACAGACAATCTTGGCAAAGCTGCAGTCACAGAAGCTATGGCTAACTCACCCTGTAACAGAAAGCTCCCCGCTGGCCCTCCCTGGACACTGGGAAGCCAAGTAAGCACTTCCCCTTCCTGATAAGCAGTGGCGGTGTGGCAGACTGCAGCCCTTCCAGCGGGAGAACCACCAGTGTCTCCTGAGATCTGCGCCATGTTGGAACTTGGGACGCTGGGAAGCCAAGCAAGCAGCTCCCCTCCCTGGTAAGTGGCTGCAATGTGGCAGACTACGGCTCCTCCAGGGGGAGACCCACCAGTGTCATCTGACATTCACACCATGTTGGAACTTATGAAGCTGGGAAACCAAGCAACCAGCTTGCCTCCCTTCTAAGCAATAGTGAACCTACTGGTACATGGCCTAGAGTCAAACATCCCACTTCCCCTACCCGCCCTTCTTCTGCCTCCCCCCCCCCCCCATTAGCAAATGGGAACCAGAAATCTGAGCGTCTCCTGGGAGGTTGACCATAGCAAATAAGGGGAACTTCCTTCTATCATCTCTTTGAAGGCAAATATTTTGATTACTGTTTTGCTCTATTCTGATTAATGGTGCTGCTCTATTCAATATTCTGTTTTGATAAGTTCTATAATTTTCTGTATTTTATCTCATTTTGATATACATGATTGAAAGAACAACTATTACAAAGATAACGAAATATACTGTGATACCTATTACTGTTATCCCGGTAACCTGCTGTGAAGTTCTGTACCAATTTCACTGTATGATCTTAGTTGGCTTTATTCTGTCTTGTTCTGTTGTATTTTACCACTTTCAAAATAAAATTAAAAAAGAAAGAAAGAAATATCAAGGAGTCAGGCAATGACCCTTATTCCCCAGTGTGTGAGGAGGCAAGGGAGCCATGAAGCCTGGCTCTGACGCCCACTCGGCCACAGCTCCTCCGACCTTGACCAGGTGCTGCCCGCTGTGTGGGGTCCAAGGAAGGTAGTGTGCACAGTGCACTCACATCCAACTGCTGCGGCGATGAGTCCCACAAGCCTCACAAACGTAAGTGCACCCTCCAGCTCTAGGTCAGAAGTCTAGAACGGTCAGCAGGCGGCCTTCCTTCCGGAGGTGCTGGGAGGACCTGTTCTGCCCTGTCCTCTCAGTTCTGGACACTGTCCACATTCTTTGGCTCCTGGCCATATCACAGACTGACCTCTGCTTGCATGGCCACATCTCTTCTCTCTGGCCATCCAGTCTCCTCCTTATCAGGTCTCTGCTGACTGCACGGTAACCCAGGGTCATCACTCATAACTCAAACGCCTCTATGCTCACACTGACCCCTTTTATCACTAAAAGAACTCCAGTTGCTCCTCCCTGTGTCCGGTGCAGGGAACTGAAATGGAGGGTCAGCTAGGATAGGTGTGATGAACCTAAGGCATGCGTGCTACAAGCTCTAGGAGCTCATAGGGGCTTCAACATCCAACCAAGGAGGAGGATGCTGCTCAGGCTTGCAAATGCATGCTGGGTACAACTAGACCTTGCCACCAGGGGGGATGGAACAGCTGTGTACAGGTGTCAAGAGCTAGGACGTGAGGAGGGAACCAGGGAGAAGGAAACCTACAGCCCCAGGCCTAGCAGCTATAAAGTAGGTAAAGGGTCCTTGAGTTCATTTCGAGGTCCCGAACAAATGTCCAAGCCAGCCACATACAAAGTCAAGGCCACCTGGCTCTCTGAACTTTGCCTCCCGAAAGCCTGCTAAATGCTTTGGGCCCATCACCAGGTACACACAGGCCCACATGGGCCTGTCAAGCTCCCCATTTACAGCCTTCTCTTTCCTGAGTCCAAAGAGTAGGCAAGAAGGAAGTAGGGACTGCCTCTGCTGCTGGGAGTCATGGCAACGGGCCCCAAAGAGTTGGACTAATCCCTCAGAACCCTACAACAAAGAAATGCCAAGAGCCAGGCCCTACAGAGAAGTGGGAAATGCCACAAAGGAATATCCAATTCCAACCAGAAGGGAAGAGCACCTGTTTTGGCAAAGGTACAAACATCTGTCCAGGAGGATCTCCCTGCTGCCCCTGCACACCCGCATGGGGACCCCTGTGACAGGTGCCACTTCCTCATGCCCTGTCTGTTCCTCCCACCCTGGCTGCATGCCCCACCCAGGCTGGTTCCTCACACTCCAACCACCTGGCCCTCTGCTGTGGCACCCCCTGGCCTACCACCCACAACACCAAGGCCTCTCCCAGAAACGGCCCTCCGGGAAGGCAGCACACACAAAAGTCACTGCAGAGCTTCGGAGTCTGGCTGGGCAGTCGGCAGAGGCCCAGGGGCCCAGCAACGCCTTCTGCCAGTCTGAGCACCTGCCTACCAAGGGCAGGACAGAGTGAGGTGTGCTCCAACCCTCGACTTACTGCTGGATGCAGGATGCTGTAGCCACCTAACATCCCTAACCCTCAGGAGAAGACCCTAAGAGTGAAAGGAAGGGTTCCAGCAGGCAGGGAGTACAATCTGGGTTCTCTCAGATGGAATTCCTGCCCAGAGAGGGCTTTCTCAGGAACCACAGCTTTCACCATTCACCCCTCACTTCACGCACTCTGACCGAGCACCTACAATGAGACTGGAAATTTTCCCATTGGGGACGACACCACAGTGAGGACACTTCCAGCTGCTCTCAGGGAGCCCACAGTATGAATGCAAACAACTGACAGAAGACAGGAGTACAGTGACTTGTGTCATGCTCTGCAGGAAAGCAGCAGAGGCAGGGGCTGCAGTGACACTCACATACAAAAGGTCCGTGTTATGGTTTAGATCTAAAATGCCCCAAACCTCCTGTGTGTGGGATGTGACTGGAGTATGAGAGCTTATAGCTGACTTGGGGCTGTTGGGAGGCAGAGCATCACTGGGAGCATGGCCCAGAAGGGTCTGTCTCCCTCCCTGGCCCCTCCCTTCTCTCTCTGCTTCCGGGATGCTTTGAAGCGAGCCATGCCCCTCTGCCATAACGTCTCTTCTTTAGGTCGGACAACCATGGACTGAAACATGAGCCAAAATTAACGTCTCCTTCTGGAATGGGTGTCAGGTACTGTGTCTCAGAGATCAGAAGAGTAATTAAGGCAGCCTAAGAGGGGAGAAGGTTTAGGGCTGCACCATTTGGAACTGGGTAAATTTTGATAGCTGAGCTACAGGAGGAAAGGACAGGAAGGACAATTAGAGAGTGAGAGGCAATTCTTTTACGGTTAGATTGCCTGAACCCAAAACTTCCCCCTTTTGGTTAAGCTCATCAGTCACCTGCATCCGCAAGAGTCCATTCCACTGTCCACCCTGAACTGTCACATCCCATCACGGCCACCAACCTGTACTTCCTGTCTTGAAAACAGACATCAGCACCCAGCCTGCAGTCCAGGCCAGAGTCTCACTCATCCCCTGTCCTGACAGTCACCAGTCAGGTTTCACCACAGTCAGGCTTCACATGTGTTTAAGGTCACAGGGAAATCAGGAGGAGACACAGCCCAGGCTTGGTGACCCCCAATGCCCAGCGACACGGCTACCACAGGCTGGAAGAAGAGGTAGGGAAGGGGAAAGTAGCCTCTCAGCTGCAGAGGGAAAGAGAATCTCCACTAACACTGGCTGGCTGATTGCATGTAATTACGAAAGGAAAATGTCCTTTAACATTGCTTCACAATGCAGATATAATTTTAAGTGTCCCTTGCAGTGATTACAGTGCCAGCCCAACAAATGTTTTACCATCAGCACAGTTAGTTCAGGCCCCTGCAGGCAAAAAATAACAAAGCCAACAGAGGCGCAAGTCCAGGACACCAAAGCCCCTCCAGCTGCGCGATACCCAAGGCAGACCCCACCTTCTCCCTGTGGAGCTGGCCCGGGGGCACCAGCCACATCTTCCTTCAGTGATCGTCACACTCAAATGCCAACAGCAAGCAGTTAATGAGGACAGCTTCACCTACTACGTGGGCCAGGTACTCCTCTACACCTCCGTCTTCCCACTCATCCATGACAATGGTACGTGACTCATGGCACCGCGGGAGGGCTGAACAGGGCTGGCCCACAGTGAGCATCTAGTCCGCTGCCACCATCCCTCATTTAGTCCCCACAGCAGTGGCCTCCTCCATCAGGAATCTAATGATAAAGAACAATGCTAGCTCTGCCCGAATCCAAACTTATCACACTGGGTCCTCACTAGGATCAGGGGACACTGGAATCGGTGACTCTCTGCACCACTCAGTCCACCCCTCCTGGGCGGAGCCATGTGCACACCACCCCCTTCAGGATCCTCAGGCTCTGGCTGTGGGGCCGGCCTCCATCACTCCCTGCTCCACTCAGGAAGACACAGCTCTGGGCCCTCTGCCGCACTGGGCTGCCATACACACAGGAGAACCAAAGACCAGAACTGTGAGGGGTTTGTCTGAGGTCACAAAAAACTCAGAGAAAGATGGTCACTTGCAGGAGCCCCTGAGGAGGTGGGGCCACACACCACCATCCCCAGTCCTCACCAGCATCTTGGAAGGGCCATCCCAGCCAGCCCTTTCTGGAACTTGGGAAAGTCACTGTTCAGAGAGGTGAAAGGCCAGGTTAACAGTCCCCAGCAAGGGACAAAGATCATCCTGATTTTCCAGTCAGGCTTCCCAGGCCGAAGACATTAAGTCCTTACTTGGCACCATCCAGACTGAAGGCATATTATAGTTCACCTCTAGATGTCCCACAAAGACTCATATACCCACGGACAGGATTTTTGGGAAGCGACTGGATTGTGGTTGTGTGATGCTGCACTAGTCCACCGAGGGTTTTATAGCCAGGTGGGACGAGGTGGGTCACTGTGGTGTGGCCCGGAAGGGTGCATACCTACATCTTCTACATTTACCTACATTTCTTCTCCCTTGATGTGCTCTGCTTCCTAGCTGCCACGCCCTAAATCTTTTCTCCTCCGCCACACCGCCACACCCTTCCACCCTGCCTCGGAGCTAGGTGGCTATGGACTGAAATCTCCACAAACTCTGAGCTAAAATAAACCTTTCTTCCCTTAACTTCTGGGTGTATTTTGTCCCAACAATGAGAAAGTAAGACAAGGCAGAAACACAGGTTGCTGCATCAAGCACCCATAAGCACAGTCCACCAGAGCCTGGCATGTCTGAGCAGGGATGGTGGGTCAGCCACTGAGCTGGCCAGAGCAGCCATCTGGAAACCATGCAGGACGGGTGCAGCAAAGGCAAGTTGGAACCAGGAGTAAACTGTTCCTCCAACCAGTAGAAGCTCGAACCAGTGCTTCTCAACTGCGTGACTCTGAACTTTCCAGAGGATATCTGGAAAGTTTTTGAGGCATCTTTGGTCCCACAGCCGGGGGAGAAGGGTGGTCCTGGTATCCAGTGGGCAGAAGCTAGAGATGCTGCTGGCTACAGCTGGTGGCAGAGCCCACAGGGGAAGCCACCAAAGCTGGGCATGTGGAACTGGCTGAAGTCAACCAGGCCAGCCAGAGTCTTCTTCCCCATGACAGCCAGGGACTCTGTTCCCCAGGCTCTCTGCACCAGGCCCCACTGAGCTTCCAGGAGTCAGGACCCTCCAGAGGGGCAAGGCAGGAAGAGCAAGAACCCCTGCCTCTAGCACATTCCCCAGGTCCTGGGCAAGCTGCCCACCAGCCACAAGTCAGCCACCCCCCATACCGGAGCACTGATCCCCAAACTCCTGCAGAGCACCTCACCCAGCGTGCTGGCACCACCACCTTTCTGACTGCTGCTTTGCCAGGTCCTCACATCAAAACCCCATAGTCTCTGCACACTCTTCACTGTCTGTCCCCATGCCCAAAAGACAGCTTCTTAAAGAGGAGCTCTGTCATTGCCGGACACACGGTCAGACACGAGCAGGCTCAATACCATTTTCCCAGCAATACCCAATTCCCAACAATACTACGCAGGAAGATACAACCCACACACTGAAAATCACATCCCAGAGGACAAAGTCTGTACCACGAGGGAAGAGCTGGGGTGCAAGGCTGCCCCATAGAACTGAGGTCAGCCCTCAGCCCAATGTGCCAGGCTGTTTCCAACCCTTGGCATTGACCGCTGCGTGCAGAGCTCCAAGGCCGTCTTCTGTTCCGTGCCCGTCACTTGCCCGTCCCAGCCTTGTACCCGAGCCTCCGCCCACTCTGGGCCCATGCTCAGAGGCTGCAGCTTTCTTCCACATGCTTTTCACACTTGAGCGGGTAGTGCATGTGAGCATCTCCTGCAGGACCTGTTAAAATGCAGATCGGTTGAGGTGTCTGGTGATTTTGCAGTTGTCACAAATTCCTGGAGCTTTGAGGCTGCCTGCCCCAGACCATATCTTATGCATCCTCAGATCTGGCCCTCAGTCCATCTATGCTGCCACTACACCTTCCAGATCACCGATGCCTGGTGAGACCTACCTCAGGCATGCTGCAGCAGGCTGTTAGTGCCATGGAAAGCTCTAAAAGGTTCGCCATCAATGTCCTGTACCAAACAGCCTGTACGCTCTTTGCAGGCAGTTGAAAAAAGAGAAGTAAGTAAACCTAGAGAGGACAGAAGCAGTCCTGTGCCCAGAGGGTGTGTCCCCCCAAGCCGGAAGAACTGCTGGCCCCGGGGCGGTCACCCAACTGAAGGCTGCGCAGGCCCTGGCACACTTGGAGCAAGCGTGGCACTTCCCATTTAACCTCCTCACAGGATCACACACACACAGAGCGCTTGGGCACCTTCTCTGCATCACCCGAAGCTGCAAAAGGACCATGAAGTTCAGAAACTGCTTTGTAGGCTAATTCAAAGGGAGCCATGCAACAGGACTCAGAGGGTGCAACCTGGCCTGGAAAGCCTGAAGTAATGGCCCTCATCTGCCTTTCCCTTGCCCTCTCTCACACTGGCCTTGCTGGAACCACACCTTCCGCCCCTGCTCCACAAGCACAACCTCCAGTTCACCTTCATGATGTACCACAGGAACTCTGCACTTGCTGCAAAGCACCTACCTGAGATGCTCCCCTCCCCACCCCCAGCCTTCCTGCAGCTAATGCCTGTCAGGTAGCAGCCAATCTCCTTTGGAACGGCCTTCTCTGACCCTTCACATCATTGCTGTCACTTCACTTTCTGGTCCTGACTGAAATCATCCTCTTTAACTAAGTTGGTGACACATCTGTTCTACCAGCCCGCCCTGGCCCCATAGACTAAAGCTCCGAAGGACAGGACCTTGTCCATCTCGGCCACCACTTGGCCACACTCACCACATAGTCTGGCATGCAGAAATGCCAACAGATGTCTATAAACAAACGGACTAGGGCAAGCTGGGTTGGTCCAGCAAAGAAATAGGTGGACCAAGGACGGGGAGCCTGGAGTCTGGAGGCAATCAGGCACAGATGCAGGGAGAAGGAGTATGTCCTAGCTGGACATTCACCCTTGTTCCCAGTGAGCATCCCGAGGACTCCCCCAGTGAGGGGGTTCTAGGATTCGGGACTACTAGGTTCCAACCTCCTTCTCTTTCAGCTGAAGAAATGCAACTCAGCACTCGGGGGTAGCAGGAGGCTGTCAGCCAAGAAACCCAGGCCCCAAACGAGAAACAAACCTGCTCATTACCACACAGGGTTGACAGGCACCAGGCTCCCCTGGTCAGTTACCCACACGAGCCCCCTCTCCTTCAACAGAGGTCAGGTTCCCAGAGGACCATAATGGGAGCACGAGCCGTGTAGGACCTGAGCAGGTTATGAAACACTTTCCGAATGATGGATCAGCGCTCATTCTTTATGCAGCCTGCAACAATGAGCACCCAGAGGCCCCGAAGCAAGGACCTGACTTTTCCAGCACAGCACCAGCTGGACACCTGCCACATACTGAATCAGAAGTAGCCTGCCTGGTGTACAGGCCCAGATCACACACACACTCTCTCGTGTGCAGAAATGTGCCCCAGCTTGGCCCCTCCCTGTATGCATGCCCAGCGCCATGGCTTTGCTCTTTCCACCAAGGGACCAGGCTTATTTTCTCAGCCCTAAAGTCTGAGCTGCCTCTGGGTCTTGTTGTGGCTGACAGACTGTGGAGGAGAGATTTGGCCTCCAGAGACCTTGAAAATACCCACTGGCTCTTAGATCACTGCCTCCTGGACAGGGACAAAACCTGCTGGAGGCCAAGGCACAAGACCAGGCCATACCTATCTCCAAGGTTAACCAAAGGCCAAGCCAAAGCAGCAAAGCCCCCTTACTGACCAGAAGCTGACTATAAGCTGAGGAGGGACAGCTGAGCCCAGCTCCAGCACGGTGAGCTCAACAGTTCCTGCTTAAGGTCCCCAGATTATGCAACAATACACTAGGCCAACCATTACTTCACATTTTGGGATCAGGAAAGAAAGGACCTCATTTATATTCACAAAGGTGTCCAATGCAATTTTACCTACACCAGCAAAGCACCTGGAAATAACTTAAATATTCAAGAGTAAGATCACAGTTCAGTAAATCACAGCACAGGCATCAAATAGCTCTGTAGTAATTAGAAATGATCATTCTCTATTGTACTTTATTTTCAGATGTGATAATAACCTTGGGATTTTTATGTTTATTTGGTTTTTAAAAATCACATACTGCTGGGTCTGGTGGTATATTCCTATAATCCCTGCACTCAGGGGGCTGAGGCAGGAGGGTTGCTGTGAGTTCGAAGCCAGCCGAGGCTACACAGTGAGTTGAAGACCAGTCTGAAGTACATAGTGAGACCCTGCCTCAAAAATATAAAATAAAGACCACATACTAAAACCAGATCTGATAGTGCACACCTTTAATCCCAGCTACTTGGGAGGCTGAGGCAGGATGCCTTTCCCTTATTTTCTAAGCTCAAGGCCAACCTAAACAACTGAGCAAGACCCTATTTGAAAATAAAATTTAGAAGGCTGGGATGCGGCACTTGCCTAACATGTGTAAGGCCCCGGGCTCACTCCCCAGCACACCCGAAAGCAAGAACATTCTAAAGACCGTATAAACATGGAATTTGTTTATACTACCATGCTATGTGCAGAAAACAGAAACCAAATACAATTTCAACTCCGTAACAAAAAGGGAAGAGAATGACGGAAAAAGGAAATGTGGATGGGAAGAGGCGTAGGGGGATGGTTTGGCTTTTCAAATTTTTCTTTCGGAGTGTTAAATTGTCTTTTCAGTGGACTAAAAATTTCAAGAAAAAGAAGACACCCTTTTCTTTCCAAAGAGGTGGGGTTCAGCACAAGCCAGGGATTGGCGGGGATCAGAGGGTTGTCCCAGAAGCACTTGGGACTGAGGGGAGAGGACTTTGCTGGAAACCTCACATGACACTGAGGAAGTCAGACTTCCCGGGCCATCGAGGACCCTCCCCAGCCACCCACAGGCAAGAGCTCTCCACCAGGAAGAGAGATGGACCGGTACCACTCCTCCCGGGTTGAGGGGGTACATTAGCAGTCCCCCCTTAGACTAGTTTTGAGATGAGTGACAACAACCAGATCTAAATGTGTCTTCAACCAGGGAGAAAAAAATTATAATCAGACCATCCAGTGTGCTAGATATCACCTCTACCAATCCAGTCCTCATCGCCTCTAGAACCTCACAGCATCCCATAACTGAGCCCTGGGCCCCATCTCACAGACTAGAAGAGCCCCACACCTGCCTGAGTTTGGTCTCTCTTGGGTTGGCTCCTCCCTACACGCAGCTGTGCTGGGGAATACAAGAATGAATGGGGTGGGGGGAGGCAGGAGTACAGGGCTCTTCACATGCTGACGCCCCCTCCACCCTCAGCTAGGGGATGATGGCTCATGCTGCAGAACCCCTCTGTCCCACCAAGAGGATGCTATGCACTCAGTGTGTTCCCAATAAACTCAAAGGCTGCAGGCCTAATTCCCAATGTGTTGGTATTTGGAGGAGGAGCCTTTGGCAAGTAACAAGTTCAATGAGGTCATGTGGGTTGCGGTGGATTAACAAGTTAAGGGTCAGCTCATTACACCCAGCTGAACTGAATCAGCGTCATGCTGGGTATGGAAGGCCCACCTGAGAATCCCTACCAACTGCATAAAAGGGGAACTGGAGGGGAAGATGGCGTGCTGTTGATTCTCCTGGAGAAGCTCATCACGCTGGCTTCCTGAAATGAACTCGGCAGTTCTCATTATCGGGACTCAGGACTAGTTGTCACTGACGATGGCTGCAGTTCTCTCTTGGGGGACATCTGGCCCTTACCTAGAGTTCACTTCTGGCTCCAGTGCAGATCCCTCAGCCTGCTGGCACAGATCCTTTATCCCGCTGGCACAGACTTTCTAGCTTCCACCACTGACCTTTGGACCTTCCCAGCACAGATTCTTGAGACAGACTTGGATGAGGCATTGACGTGGGCTCTAGGCCTTCAGCTGGATTTGTGCAGGACACTGCCATGGGAACATGGCCATGGCCCTCAGCTGGATTCTTTAGGTCCTTAGTGTGTGGACAATCTCCCGCACTCTTCTGCATTTGGCTTTTTGACTAGGAATTATGTGTCCTGTATTAAGTTATTCCCTTATAACCCCTGACTACAGCAAGGGGGGAGCCCCCCATGATAGGATTGGTATCTTTATTTAAAAAAACAAATACATGAGGAGCTCAGAGCTCACTCTCTCCTTGCCATGCCAAGGACACATCGAAGAGGTTGCTGTTTGCAAATCAGGAAAAGAACCTTGAAGCCAGATCTGCCAGCTCCACTGCAGCCTCCAGAACTGCGAGGACTGAACATCTATGGTTTATACCCCCCGGTCTGAGGGTTCTGTTACAGTAGCCCAAGCTGGCTAAGATGAAGGAGAAGGTAACCAGGAGCCCTGGACCAGCCTAGGCCAGGAGACTGAGGAGGAGGTTCAAGACTGAGGTTGTACAGAACAGAAAGTAAGGCTTTCCAAGTCACTGCAGACACCATTCACCTGTAAGCCTTATTACATGAAAAAAGTTAAGTCCAGGAGAGATACTGTATATCACAATGTATGTGTATCCCTTCATATCTGCTGGTACAAACACAAAATGCGTGTAAGTCCATGAGGAGGAGGCAACCGGGTTCTCTCTGAGGACTGGGGCTGTGTGAAGGACCTCGATTTTCACCATGAATCCCTGATAGGATTTGATTTTTGAACACACACACATTACTTTTTAACAAAAGTTGTTTAGTGATGTTCACAAGCCCCTTGTGAGCCTGCCCCAGACAGACTTCTCGGAATTTCATGGGTCACATCACCCAGCTTCGTGAGCTTGGTTTCTGTTTCCAGGGCTGCTTTCATCAGCTGCTAAACTACCAAGCCCTCCTTGTGCACTCACAGAGCAGAGCCCCTTCCCCAAGGTTCTTCCACGGTTCAGTCTGACACTCAGCTAAACGGAAGCACTGGGTGGAAATCTGCCCTCCGGGGCTTCTGAGGTGAGACCTTCACATAGAGATTTCAGTCCAGGGCCCCAAAGTCAAATGTAGTCCCTGCCGTCCTGGACACTTCCAAAAGGCTACTTTGGGGTAGACAATGGTCCAGCCAGAGGACAGAATACAGGAAGACTTGGGACAATGAAGACAGCTTGGAGCAGCACACCCTGCAGAGGTTCTGCCCGGCACTTTGCCTAGCTAGCTGCCCCTGACATAGCCACCATTAGAGACCTATGTCTCTATACATAGGGACCCACAGGGGCTGAGCCAGCCTAGCCAAAGCATTCTAAGCAGCTCTCCTCATGTCCATGGCTGGCTCCAAAGGAAACCAAGAGGGACCCACAGCCCTAACTAGACCCACCACCAGATCCTTCCCCAGCCCAGACCCTTTAGTTGGCAGCCTCTAGAAGGGGGCCCCAGGACATCGACGGTCTGGGTTTGTGGCCAGCAGCCACCTCCCAGCCACTTCCTCCCACTTTCACATAGAAGCACTCCCAGCAGGTCTGCTGAGTGGCAAGGTGCTGGGATCTGGCTTCTCATGTCATTGAAGCCAAGGTCAGTGGCCCTCGTTCCAGGTGCAACAACCCCCAATTGAATGGTCACAGCTGTTCCTGGCTCACAAGATCCTCCAGGATCCCAACAAAAAGACACCTCAACCCCCCTGAGCCAGTCAGGACCAAAGATGACAGGCTGGCTGACTTCATATGACATGAGACTGTTTGCTCTAAAAACGCTTCAGAGTCAAACACAGAGGTTCACATGGTGAGGAGCACATCATCCTTCACCTCGGCTCCAGGCAGCAGCTCCATCCTTAAGGCCCTTGTAAACCACACCCCCAAGGCAGTGGGCACCCTCGCCTTCTCCAGGATGCCCACCCATCCTGCCTCTGGACCCAGAATAAGCCAGAGTCACTTTTCTTCCAGAAAAGTAAAGCCAGGAGCCCCACCTGTTGCTCTGACTTGTGGGATACCCTCCCCAAGCCTCTTCTGAACAGCATCCTGGTCTCAGGCAATGTGTGCAAACTCTCAGATCCATCCTTGCATGTCTCCAATCGCAGAACAGCGCTAGACGGTAGCAGACAGCAGCTTCTCCCTCCACCCTGCTGGGCACTGAAGCCCAGAACTGGAGAGCCCCTCAGTCTCTTCTCGGCCATCACTTCCACCCACAGGGGAGCAGTCTCCAGCTTTCCCTGGGGCTCCGGCTTGCCTGCACCCAGACCACGCAGCAACCACAGGGCACACCAATCCCACTCCAGCATTCAGCAGCCCCTGGACCTGATAACTGGTTTACAGTCAGGCACCTGAGTCCAGATGACAAAACCAAACAAGTCCCTGTGCACCGGGGCCTGAGGACAGAGAGAAACCAACACCCAGCTCTGAATCTCCACTTCACCAACAACCAGCCGTGTAACCCCATACCTCACAGTGTCTGTCAGGCAGGTCCCTGGAACTAGGGATTACACCAAGGAACTCAGCCAGTGCCTGCTTAGCACAGCAGTCAGCTGTGAGCACCCACCTTATATACACAGGCCCACACAGAAGAGATGAGGGAAGCAGAGACACCAGGTCCCGAGGACCACCACTTGAGCTTCCAGAACCACCTGTACCTGAAGCCACAGCTCCCCACATTTCTACACTTACAAGAGGCAACACATCCCCTCACCACTGGATGCAGGTGGTGCTGAGGTTTCGGTCACAACCCAGGAGTTGTAGGAATCAGTCACATGAGCAACCTGCTACTTAAATTGTTAACCTCACCTCAACCGTTCACTGGATTTGCTGGCTAATTGAGAGGGTGGGGATGGGAGGATTGCAAGTGTGTGGGCCACAGGTCTTGTTTCCTGGACAGTCCCGGCCTATTCCTGAACCACCCACACTCCAAATAGCCCCCGCCCACTCCCCTCTTCTTCCCAGGGGATCCCAAATCCACAGAACTCCCACCACGGCTAAAAGGAAGACCACTGGGATGGGGAAGGAGTACCAACCACCCAGACCTAGGGACAAAGGTCTCATCCTGGCCAGGGACAGCATCCCCCAACAGTGGCCCAGAACACAAGACCGTGTCCTCTGGAGTTCACATCTCATTGCCATGACTTGCTTCTGGTGTAGAACACGGAGCTACAGGACTTCATGTTTGCCCCACTGAGTTTCTGCCTGGCTTGGCCCCACTGGTTTCTATCCCCGCCACCCCTGTTTCTACCTCTTGGAATTAGAATGTTTATCCTGTGCCATTGTGTATCAGAAGACTTTAACTTTTCTTGATTTTTGCACGGGCTCACAGCTAAGCGTTTGCCTTAAGTCTCAGAGGAAATTCTGAATTTGGACATTTTGGCAGTGCCAAAACTGTTAGGACTTCAGCAACTCTTAGAGATGGACTAAATGCATTTTGCATAAAGAGATGAGCATGAATTTGGGGGGCCCCAGGGACAGAATGCTACGCTTTATATCTGGATATAAACCTAAAGCTCTATGTGATCATGAGCAGAACCTTCGAATTATAAAGACATTGTAGCTGACTTACTGTTAGGAGCTGGGGTCTGGCCAAAGAAGAGGGTCACTCTGGAGGGGACCCAGAAGATTATAGCTCCCTTCCTGGCCTCTCCCTTGACTCTCTCTGCTTCTTGGCCACCACACCATGAGCTGCTTCTCCTCTCCCATGCTGCCCTGCCTGGGAGCCAGCCAACTCTGGACTGAAAACCTCTGCAAACTGTGAGCCAAAATAAACCTTTCATCCTTGAAATAGTGAGTGTCAGACACAGTGACAAGAAAAATAACTAAAACAGGAACCATCCTCTGTCTTCATGAACAAAGGAAAAAAAACATCTGTAATGGTCAACAGCATGGATGCTGGAGTCACTCAGACTGACATCCAAACCCAGGAAGCAGCAGCTGTGAAACTCCAGGAAGGTGACTTACCTTCTCTGAGTCTCAGTTTCCATAGATGGACTGAGTGCTGCAAGGAATGCTGGGATAGCATGAAGCTGCAGCTCCATAAACGGGCTGGGACCTCCAAGGCTAAATGACTTTGCACCAGAGTCTGTGGACCTATAAACGTGCACTTTAGGAGGACACCAGGACCCATAGGTCAGCACCCCAAGAAAAGGATCACATTCCTCACTGATTTACGAAGGCCAGGAGCAGACTCTGGACCCTTCACCCCACCCCAAGGCTTTAGCCCTCCCTGAATCAGCAAGGGGACCTCCCCAAAGCATCTTGAGCTCCCATCACAGCCTGGGCCTTGGCTCAAGGCCAAGGTAAGGAAAAGATGCAGGATGCTGAACTTATTTCCGATAGGCCCAGATGGCCCCTTCCCAGGCCTGTTTCTAGGAAGGTACAAGAGGCCTCTGATAGGATGACCAGCAAGAATCCCACGACAAATATTAATGTTTTTAAAACAACTTTAAAGCAAGAAAACATTCATGTCAGCTGGACAGCTTTCAAACCTAAGATACCCCTGCCACTCTACAATTTGGGCTGAACTGTATCACCCTTCAGAGCTTCTGCCCCCTCCTCTGTAAGTCAGTGTCAGAGTTTGGGGTGAGAAGGAAATTCTACCGGGAGAGGAACTACAGGCATACAACACTTCATTCCTCACAAAGCCCTGAGCCCAGGGCTCTGAGAGGCACCCAGCCTTTGTGAAAAGCTGTCTCATGAAAACAGCCTTGCGGTTGAACAACCCCCAAGAAAGGCTCACGCAGCGCCCCTGATCCCCCTCCCCGATGGCTAGCACACAGCAGGCACTCAGTAAATACCTGTGGCAAAGGCGTGTGAAGGAATGAACGGGGTGCTTTTTAAAAGGAAGGTGCTAGACCCACCCTAGATCCTGGGGCAGAGGGGAGGCTGGGAACCACCTAAACAAGTGTTCAGGGTGGAACCCAGCCCTGGCTGCCAACGGAAACCCAGAGTGAGGCAGAAACAAAAGCGAAAGTGCCACACAGCATTCTCTCTGCACCCCTGCATCCACCTGCCCACCTTGGCCCTCCTGGAAAGCAGTGAACTGGTCCCTGGAAAAGAGCAAGAGACCGCCTGTCTGCCCTCGGCCGTGGCTCACCCAACATCAAGGAGCCTGTGCCCAACCTGGGGAGGACCCCAGGACAGGAATCCTGTCATTCATCAAGCACTGCCATGCTCACTAGCCCAGCGGGGTGCTACACCCACTTCAAACAGAAGAGCAGAGGCTGGGGAGGCATCATCATCTGCCAGTCATTCGCAGCCAGCTGGCCAAGTGCAGAGCTCTGAATCCACTGCCACCCCAGCCAACTACCTCCCCTCTGGGCCCAAACACTGAACACAGAGTATGCCCAGAAAAGAGCCCCTTGATTTTCTTCTGAAATTGGTACCAAGCCAACGCTGGCTGCTTTTTACATTGAAGTTGGAGACCTGGCAGGTTGGAAACAGCAAGGCTTCAGCAGTCAACCAATGTTGAGGATAAATCCCAGCCCTGACACACCACTTCACCTCTCCTGGAGCCTCTGTGTTCTCACCAAGCAAATGGGCACAGATTCCCTTCTTGGAGGGCATGTCTCCCTCTACAATGGCACCTGCCCTGTGGAAAGTTCTCGATGTCTCTGAGATCTGGTGTGAGCTACTGACATGTAAAGAAGCAGAGGGAAGCAAAGCACAGCAGCACCACAGCCCAGGTCCTGGCGGTGCAGCGTGGCCCAGACCACAGGCAGACAGCGGCTGGTGCCTTCACAGGGCAAACTGCAAGCGAAAACACCTGAGGCTGCGGTGCCACCTCCCCCAGCCCCAGCCTGATAATCAGCATCACACCTGGCCAGGCGGTCCCCAGGAATGTCTCATGTGCAAAACTAGCTCCTTTGGGGCCTCCAGACCTACCGTACAGTACACTGCAGAGCAAACCAGCAGCCAGAGGCAAGAAATCTTAGAAACTGGGGAGAAATGATTTCCTAAAAGGTAGCAACCAGCAGGCAGAGCTGAGTGGAAGCTCAGCCCCACCCTAGTCCTCCCACCGAGGGACAAACTCCAGACTCAGCGGGCTGCTAATGCTAGACTAGGGTGTCCCAGCAAGCCCCAGGGACAGAGACCTGGGAATCACTACTCCACAGCCAGGGGCTCTCTGGACAGGTGCCACCCCAGAAACCTTCACCTCCAACACTCCCTCATGGACAGGCCCTGACCCCAAGACGCCCACAGCAAAGAGACCAGCTTAGCCTTGGTTCAGACTTGCTTAATCAGTGCTTCCCATGCCTGACAGTTGTGGGGGGAGGCCAAGTGACACACTTAAGAAATGACAGTTTCAGTTTCCCAGAAGAATCAAAAGGACACTCGACAAGGAGATTCCCAGCACCCTTCCCTGAAGAACCTTCATCTTCTGGGAGAGCTGGACACAGAGGTATGCGTCCCCCCCAGGGCCCTGGCTGCCCACCGCTGGGCAGACCCCGTTGCTATGTGGCAGACAAATGACTGCCAACATGTAGAAGCTTCAGCTGGGGCTTCCTTCCACCCATCACCTCGGAGCACCTGAGACCTACCCTGAGCTCCAGACGAAGTCAGCGAACCTAGGGCCCTTCACAGCTGATTTCCTGAACACAAGGGCTGGACTGAGGCAGGCAGAGGGACTGTGCGACCTCCTGTCCTCACCCCTAGCACACAGCTATGCTCCTTCAGGTGGGAGGTCACAGTCTCTGTCAGGAAAGACTGGGTGGTCACCCTGATCCCTCCTCTGACCGCCCTGTCACTGACACCAGCCACACTTATGACCAGAAAGGTTTCTGGGACCATGCACATAAAACACAGGACCAAAGTAACCAGGCTGTGTGGCCTCTAGGCAGGGGACACTGCCCAATCTGTGGGCTTTTCAGCTCTCGGATGGAGCTCTAGTCCCTCTCAGTACATCACCTCCCCAGAGAAGCCTTCACTAATAAGAGTAGCCCAGTCATGCCTGCCACACTGCCACACCACGCTCTCAGGTTTGCAGCTTCCTGGCTCTACTCCCACCCTGCGGGAGGTTAAATGCATCTGAGTGCTGCCTCACCTGGTCTCCCCCATCTCTCCAGCAGGGCGAGGCCCAGCAGCAGCACAGGGCCACAGGGCCACAAGGCCACATGCTAGGATTTGCCAAGTGTAGAAGACAACAAAGTCCACTATCCCTCCTGACCTGGGACTCACCGCCCTGGGGCTTCCCTCCTGGCCCAGAATACTGTACTCCAGAGTCACTCAGGCCTTTGGGACACAGGCCTTTGTCCTGCCGAAAAAGCTTCTAAACAAGAAGCAGTTCCCGGATGCCCTAACATACTCTTTTGAGTTCCAACATGCACTGTCCTAAACACTGGGGTTTCAGCAATAAATAAGACTGCCCAAGGACTACACTTTCTTTAAGGGGAGACAGACAATAAGCAACACACTGCACAAGTCAGAAGCCCAGCAGTCGGAATCACTAAGCATTACTGAAAATTCCAGTGAGTAAAGAGGCGGGGGAGCGATCTTTGTGAAGGCCTTTGTCCTGACTCCATATCCTGATTCACCCTACAGGGACAGCTGGCAGCTGCTCCGAGGAGAGCCCCTGGACACCCTGGCCCGTTAAGAGGGTGGGACCGTCAGCATTCATGGGGCACGGGACGGCAAGAACGTGGGGCTCCCTCCTGGAAGTGGCGCTGAAATCTCCACCGCCTGTGACAGATACACCTCACTGAACCCTAAATGCAGGGTGGAGTTCTGGGGAGCTGTCACAATCCCCAGCCTGGCACCAGGACGGGCTCACAGAAGCCCGTCTGTGAGGCCCCGCGGGGGAGCACGGGCCACAAAGGCTGCTTTCTGAGGAGGCTTGCAGCAGGCACGACAAAGCCCCAGATAAGATTCTAGCAGCCCAGTGGCAACAGCCCGCCTGCTCCAGTCGGCACCCTCCTTCACGGCAGCGTGCAGGAAGGGCAACCTTGGAGGGAGGCTTTGGTCCTTAGCACAGGGGGAGCCCTCTGCCCCTCTGGTGACTTTGGACCAGCCATTTCAGCCTGCAGAGACCCTGGGCTTCCCCACAGAGGTCTAGCACCTGTCCCAAATTGAGGTCACAAACCCCCAGCCCAGGTCTCCAAGGACCAGGGAGATGAAGAATTGGGTGAGTCCAACTCCTACAGAAGGGATAAGGTGCTTCTGATGGTGGCTCTGCCAGTGAAGGAAGGAGGTGCACATGTCGTGTTTATTTCTAAAATAAATCTTACTTCTAAAAAGGAAGTATTAGCCAGGCATGGTACCTCACACCTGTAATCCCAGCATTTGAGAGGCTGAGGCAGGAGGATTGTTGCAAGTTCGAGACCAGCCTGGGCTACACAGTGAGCTCAAGGCCAGCCTGAACTGCATAGAGAGACCCTATCTCAAAAACACAAAAATTAAAAAATAAAAAAGTATTTATAAAGTACCTCAAAAGCTAGTTGCATTCAAAAGATGAGCGGGAAGGGTAGGGTGTGTTGACACAAACCTGTAATTCCAGCACTCAAGAAGCTGAGGCAAGGGGCTGGGGATTTAGCTCAGCGGCATAAGTACCTGCCTTGCAAGTAGGCAGTCATGAGTTCAATCCCTGGTACCGGAAAAAAAAAAAAAAAAAAAAACGAAAAAGACAAAAACAAACAAACAACAACAAAAATAAGATGAGTGGGAAAAGAATCATACATTCAACTGTCATTCAACAAATGGTCCAGGGAGCTGTACCATGTACCACCAAGCACATCCTGAGGTTTTTACAGAATGCCCCAAACCTGCTAAGACCGATAGACGAAATAACTAACCAGTGGGGGCTGGGGAGCTCAGGGTTAGGACCAGAGGCACAGTTGTGCTATGCCAGTGAGCCCAGCCCACCCTGGTGCCTGCCCAGTGCCCAGGCAGCCTCTAACAATGTGAACTGCTTGATCTCACTCTGGAGTTCAGAGCTGGCTTCTCACCTGGTATCTGTCCAAGTGCTCTGCTGAAGAAAGTGCCCCTCCCCCACCACTGCCATTCACTGTCACAGGGCTGAAACCGCGAAAGCCAGACCAACTCTGTGAGCAATTTCAGAACTTGAACAAAAACCTTAAATGTCTGCCCTGTGACCCAGCACTCACTCATCCAGGGATGTCCACCTACAGATGGCACAGGTACTAACTAGCAAGCTGTCTCCACCAGCCAAAGCCCACAGTATAAGCAGTACTGTGCCACCGGTTTGTCTTTTTTTTTTTCCTGTCTTTTTGAGACAGGTCTCTATGCAGCTCAGGCTGCCTTGAGCTCACTTCATAGCCCAGGCTGGTCTCGAACTCACCATGATCCTCCTGCCTCAGCCCCCAAGTGCTGGGATTACAGGCGCATGCACCACACCCGGGATTGTGTTAGCATTTAGAAAAAAAAAAGTAACACCAGATCTTTTCTAATGGAAACCATTTTCTCCAAGACACACTACCCCTGTGACAAACACGCACACAGCAGTGCGCTGGAGAGAGGCCTGCACCAGAGGGTGCCCTGTGCTGGCAGGACCTCCCCTGAAGGGCTGCAAACTCAAGACGGGAGGCTGACTTCTCACTGCGTGCTTTCTGCCCTCTGAATATTTTTTAACACATTCACGTATTAAACATTCAAAGAGAAAGAGAAAACAAGAAATGTTAGCTAATAATAGTATTATGATTACTGATAAAGGCACAGCATTTTCAGGAAATCTAACATAAACTCCTTTTAATCTCCAAGCTTGAAACAAATGAGAGTAGCACCCTGCTCGCAAAATTTTCGCAACTTCCCTACCCATAACATAGGTGAGATTCAGACTGAGGCCCAGGCAACAGAGCCACCAGGTGGGGTGGGCACCTCCTTGGCGGAGCCCACTGACCTGAGAGGGTGGAGTCCACAAACCCCACACAGCAGCAAGGTGGGCAGCCAGCACCCATCCCAGGCCTCAGGGCCCAGCGCCAGCCCCAAATCTAAGAACACCAACACCAAAGAGACATCACGTGGGTGGTCAGCTCCACTGCCAGGCCCCAGAGCGAGGCAGTCTCATCAAAGACAACCTGTGTCCAGACGCAGTTGGCTCGCGCTGCGGCTCGGTTAGGGATATTCCCCATGTGCCACTGCAGAGGATGCCTACGTACCTCAGGATCCCTGCCCGCCCACACCTCCGAGGCAAATCCAACCACTAAACAAATGAAAAATACCAACCCAGACAGTCGGATGGCATCACTTAATCTGAGAAAAGATCTCCTTCCTCCCCCTGCAGAATCTCACAGACAAATTCCAGCCCAGAATACTAAGCCAAAAAAAAAAAGCAACAACGAAGCCATCCCAGCAGAAAGCAGCCTCGCGATGGCCTACTTTAAAGGAAGAAGTGGGGGTGGGGATAGGGCTGCTGGGAGAGTGCTTGCCCAGCATGCGTGAGACTTAGTTTGATCCCCAACACTGCACCAAAAATAAAAAGGAAAAAATGCAGGGCCTGAGGGGAAGGACAGTCGCAGCAACACCCCAGTTTACTGTAATACACCAGACTCCCCGCCCTGTGAGGGCAGGGGCACCCCACCCCCACCCCCAACCACTGCATCCCAACCCGCTAACACCAGGCCCGGACTCCAGAAGGAGCTCAAGTAAACAGGAGCATCAACAAACCCTCCCTTTTGGTGGGAAAGGACTCGGCGTCACTTGGTCCGAGATGGCTCTGAGACCACATTCCCCCCATGTTTCTCGAAGACAAGAACCTCCCACACATCCTTCTGCCACACAGCCTCCAGGAAGCCCTTGCCTCACCTGGCCAGGAAAAGACACTTCACAAACACCAGGCTGAGCCAGGCGTGCCGGCGCAGGCACTGAGGCAGGAGGCTCAGCAAGAGTTCAAGCCCAGCCTAGGCTACATAGGGAGGGCAAGGCCAGCCTGAACGACGTGGCAAGATCCTGCCTCAGAAAACTAAAAAACAAGCAAACAAACCATAAGGCTGCATTCTGGAGAGGACTTGAGTTCAGGGAAATCCTCCAAGTGGCCATGCAAGTTCCTTACACTTCCTGAGCCTCGTCCTATCCCTTTGTCCCTGGCTGCTGGAAGGATGAGATAAAATGAAGCACCTCATTAAAAGTCAGTTATAGGCAGGGGATTTAGCTCAGTGGCATAAGTGCCTGCTTGGCAAACGCAAGGTCATGAGTTCGATCCCTGGCACCAAAAAGAAAAGAAAAAAGTCAGTTATAGAACTGGGCATGGTGGCACACTCTTGTAATCTCAGCACTTGGGAGGCTGAGGCAGGCAGATCTTTGCATGTTCAAGACCAGCCAAGGCTAGCCTGAACCACATAGTGAGACCGTCTCAAAATGACAAAAATAGGTCAGTTATCATTGCAGTACAGATGGACAGTGTTCACCCGCATTTCATACCAAAGAGCTTCATGAAGTCAAGTGCCGCTGACACCACCTTCTGCGACACAGGCCTAGCTGCAGAAAGAAGTGGGAAGGAGAGGAGCTGGTGGCGAGAGGCATAGAAAACACCCACAAAGGGAGTCAGCTAGCATTCCCCCAATGGGTGCTGCAGAGAACCAACCAATACAAACCGTCTTAAAATCACCCAATATTCTCAATCCATATCTTTACCTCTCCACTTCCCTTCTGAGCCTCTTCTGCATTTTGCAAAAGCCACAGAGGGTAGGAGGGAGCCACAAAGTTGCTCCCAGGTAAGGGACAGAGAGGAGCTGGGAGAGATAAAAGAACTCAACTTGTGTCTCCATACAGAGGGGAAGACACAGAGAAGGAAAGGAACAGAAGGCAGCACCCAAATCTGGCTGACTCAAAGCCCCCTCTGCTGGGAGGACAGAGGCCTCATCCTATGAGGACAAGGGCTCGGCCCCGCACCTGCCTAAATGGATGGGCGCTTCCCAGGACTTAGCCATCTACTGACCCCTGCCTTGTAGAGCAGGACATTAGTTTTCTCAGGGTTCAACTCAGGAAAGTATCGCTGGGGACAAGACAGCAGAGGCGGGGGCCCTGGGAAGATAATGAGGGCACCTTCTGCTGGAGGCTCCGGGGGAGAGAACAGGGCTCTCTGAGCTGTGTCAAGGCCTCCAGCTTGAGCTCCTTGTAGAAGCATGGAGCCTGCTCACCTCTCACCACTGTCCTACCTGTACGACAAGGGCTGGGAAAAATGATCTGTTCCTGTCGAGATAAGGTATTTTTGATTTTAGTTTTGGTTTTGGTTTTAGTTTTGTTTTGTTTCATTTTGTTTCTTTGGTTTTTGGTTGTTTTGTTTGATTTTGAGACAGAGATTTGCTATGAAGCTCAGAATGGCCTCAAACTCATGGTAATCCTCCTGCCCCAGCTTCCCGAGTACTGGGAACACAGACATGTGTCACCATGCCTGATCTAGATAAGGATTCTACAAGACATGACATTCAGCTGGACAACTAACTCATTGCAATCCAGTCAAGCACCAAAACTGCCCTGAGCACTCAGAATACAGCCCCAAGGCATCTCCAACTGTGCCTGGGCTTTGGGAAATTCACAGACAATTCATCATCCACCAACATAGCAACACTGCACCCCCGGACTCTGGATGTCTAACCTATGACAACATGCATCCGCATCTTGGTCCACTAAAATGTCAGGGATATTCACACCAAACAAAACCCAGCAAAAGACCCGGGTCACCATGTCAACAGATGGAGCATTTTGCATGGCCACCAGGGGGCACTGCCCTGGGAATAACGAAGCAACAGAAAAACTCTTTTTGGTGTTTTCTTTTTCTTCTTAAGCTTGAGGAGCAAAACCTCTAAAGCTTGACGAATGAAAACATAAAGTGGGATTCCTTTGGTTCTAGAATGGCCCCAGGTCTTCTGCCTTCTCTCTGAAGTCAGCATTTGGACAAAGGAAGGTAACTAGACAATTGAACTTAATCCTCTCAGAGAAATTAAGGCTCTCCTCTAACTTCCCCCCAGAATGTTTTCCATCATGGGGTGTCCTGAAGCTAACCATCCCTTTAAAGGTAGGGTATTAACAAGACGAGGAGGCGACCTGCAGGTCCTACATGAAGGCCCTGGGCTGTCCAGTCTGTCTTCTCACATCAGCTAGCCACCTGGTGAAACATACCCAGCCAGGCAAATACCCAGAATGATACAAGCTCAGACAGCTACCAGTAGAGAGGGTCACAGGAAAGATCAACTGAGATTCCCCAGGTCTTATTCCAGACAGGGGGAGCTCCAGCGCCCCACATCAAAACTGGACTTCCAGAACAGCCTCTCCACGTTTCCCCAGTGTCCATGGCACCCTTTTCACAGTAAGTGGATTTACAATTCAGGGTTCAAGCTTCCTTTCCTAACATTCCCAAAGCTATGGCTGTGATTCCTGCTGATTCCCATGGGTGTTCCCAGGGCTACTCTGCATGCTTGCAGACTACATGGAGCCTTCTCTCTCCTAAGGAAGCCTGTCTGGGAGGAAAGAGCCAAACCCACCCCAGAATCAGGAGCTCTCGTAGGCCAGACTCGTCCCTCCGGCTGCCGGAGAAGGCTGTGCGTAGGGCTCACATAGGGCAGAGGAACACCAGGCCCTTGGGGCAGCTGTGAGGGGCACTGAGGTGCTGCCAGGCCTGTCTGCGTGTGCCAACTCAGCCCCTTGCCTCTGGCACCAGGCAATAAGGAAAACCAACCAGTCGCTTGTCCAAGATGTTTGGGGACCCACCACAGATGAAAATGCAAGTTGGGCACATTTTCAAAAACCAAATCTATTAAGTGGAGTCACTACATAACAAAAGGTTTCCACCTGGAGTTTGCAAAATGCCCAGGGAGGCGGGGATTACATTAGGCGAAAGGGACTTAAGTAATAGATTTTCAGTGGGGCAAAGCCACAGTCACAGAGCAAAGCAAGACATACCTGAACCAACACTTGGCACTTGGTAATTTATTAAAAATATGATCTATGAAAGCCCAGTCCCCACCACAGAGCTCCAGCATGGAAGGGGGACCCAACCCAGATGGCTGGAAGGCCATTCTGCTCCACATACTTTTACCCAGCACCCTCTAGGCACCAGCTACGCCGATCCCTGGGAGCCCCGGGTATGGCATCCCACCCTTCTGCTGAAGGGTTCCCCTTCTCAGACACGTGGCCCAGAATCACCACCCTCGCCAATTTACAAGACTGCCGGAGGCTCTAATGAGACAGCAAATCACCAGACACAAGCCAAGTGTTGCTGCTCGCTTCAGTTTGGCTCAACTGGGTGATATGCAATGACAGCGCCAGGAGCCAAGCACACGCAGGGCGCACAGTAGGTGGTGGACAAACGCTGGTGCCCTTCTCCACTAAGGGGAATGAGACTAAGGAAGAAACACGCCGGTCCAAAAGTACGTCTAAGCCGCCGGTGACAGCGTGGAGTCCCCGATCTCCCAGGTCCCTTCGCCAACCTCCAGCAGACTTTCCACCTCGCCCTGGGCGGCTGGGGGCCTCCGGGCCGGGTCACAGTGTACCTGAGCGCCCAGGACCGAGCTCATCGCCGCTGCTAGCCACCGCTTCCCTCGGACACTGCCCCCGGCCTCACGGCCACCTGGTCCTCGGACCCAGTCTCCCTGCGCGCCGCTCCTTCCCGTTTTGCTCTCGCCTCCCCGGCGCCCGCTGAGGCTGAGCCGGGCTCAGGCCAGGGGAGGAGGGGTCCCCAGGCGCCCGAGAGTCCCTCCTTACCTGCACAGCTCGGCGAAGGCCTGGAAATTGAGCTTCTTGATTTTCTTCTCGCTCAGCCAGTAGCCGACTCTCTTCCCTTTCAGAAAGGTCTGCATCTTCCTCCTCGGGCGGAGAGCCTGGGTCCGGAGGAAATCGCCCAGAGGCCGAGACTGGGGCCAGCGCGCGCCGCGAGCGTGCGGGAACCTCCTCCCGGCGGCGGGGACGCGGAACGCGCTGGGGCGCGCAGTCCTGCGGGGCGGGGCGGGGCGGGGCAAGGATGGGGCGGGGCTGGGGGCGCGGACGGGACGGGGCGGGACGCGGCGCGAGCGGGGAGGGGAACTGAAGGCGGGGCGAGGGCTGTGGGCGGGGCAGGGCGGTGCTCTACGCGGCGCGCCACTGGTTGGGCCGCCCTCAGCCCAGCCGCCCACCCAGGGCTCTCCAGCCCAACCCCCGGGGCTGTGCCGGGCTAGGGGCGTGGCCTTCTCAGACCACGCCCCCGCCCAGGCTCAGGCTACGCGCCCTCGCTCGGCGGTGGAGGCGGCGACGGCGGCGCGCCGGTCCCACCCTCCGAACCCGCGCACCGCACTCGCCGTTCCGCGTCAGGCGCTACCTTTCCGGATGCCCCGGGACCCCGCAGGACGCACACACCTACTCGTTTGTGGTCCGCGCCCGCTCCGGGCCTGGCACTGCCCCGGCCACCGCCGGAGCTCTGGGCGGCAGAGGAAGCGCCACGGCCGCCAGGGGGCGGCACAGTCGCCACCACTTAAAGGCGCCGCGCCAGCCCTCGTAGCTGCTGGAGGCTTGTGTAGCGGTCGGAGGGCGCAGAAGTCTTACTTTGCAGGAGGGGCGAGGGAAGAGAGTTGTGGTGTGGACACTTTGTGTCCGTCGTTGGAGGGTAGCCGAGCCGCGGAGCTCCGGTCCTCGGTAGCATCTCCGTGCCCCAGCTGTATTCACCCCACCCCTCGACTATTGGTTGAAACTGCAGGGGGTGGGGCGCAGAAACGTTCAATGAGGTGGCCTCCTGGTCACCGGGAGAAGCTGACCCAGGCCCAGGCTTAGGGCGTTGACCACCAACTCGCAGGACACGGCCAAAATGAAAGGAATGTCCCAGGTACCCTTCTCTTCGCAGGATGCAGGGTTGTGGGTGGGCGTCAACCTCAAAACCTGCGGTCCCTGAACCCCACTTGCCCCTGTCCAGGCCCTGCGGACCGTGAGGAGCCTTCCTGTCCTCATAGAGCACCAGGCTTGGGGAAGAGAAACGGACACGTCTCTCCTCCCAGGTACAAACAGGAAAGATGAGTTCCCTGGATGTGAGGTGCCAGGGTGGAGGCTCAGCATGTTGGAGGAGACTTTTTTAAGCTGGCGTTGGGAAATGTGAGAAAAGGAAGAGCTTGGATCCAGGAGGGACAATCTAAAGAACTGGGGCGATAAGGGGGTGAAAGGCTTTCTGGACCCAATTTCAGTGAGGCTCAGCTGAGTCTTCTTTCTGCCTCGGCTGTGACCTCTGGCCCTGTCCTAGACCCCTTGAGTCCAGCTTTAGCAAAAATCCCACTGAGTTAGGAGAATTTGCTGTGCTTGGTAGGGGACTGGTCTGTCTACAGGAAGAATCTTGTCAACTTGCCCAGAATCCCCAGACCCCTGAGGTTTTCCCTTAGTTTCCCATCCACCAATCCCCCACCCCTGTGCCTTAGCTATAAATTCCCGCTTTTCCCCGCCAGGCAGAGTGGAGCTCCAGCTCCATCTTTCCCCTGCTGCAAAACCCTCACTGCAGAAGTCTGCTTCTTAAAGTCTGCCTTGCCATCTTTCACAGGTGCTCGTACGTTTTTCTTTAACAAGGATGAGTAGGGAATGGGAAACTACAGATAGGGCTTTGCATCCTAAACTTTTAGTGCCCAGAAGACAAGGGGACAGTGTGGAGTGGCAGCTCTGTGCCTCAGAAAGGCGGCTTCTTGAAGGAGATCATGCCAAGAACACCCCTAGGGCAGAGGCAGGAAGTGGATTAAAGGCATTTAACAGGACAAAAGAAGGGAATGTGGGCAACAATTTTAGAGAGTTCACTGGCAGAAAGTCAACAGAAAATCTCAGTCCCAGGCTAGAAATGCTCTGGCATAGTTAGGGGCAGAGAGAGCTGTGGAGGCTCAGTGGTCCAGGTGCCTTCCAGGAGTTGTTTTATTCCTTCAACAAACACAAGGGCCCCACGGGTAACATAGAAGCTCTTGAGCACTGGGGTAAGAGATGGGTAAGGGTGAGCTCTCAGCAGAAGAGATACAAGCCATTGATTCCAAACAAGTGATGAGAGCCGAAAGAGAAACACGGCAGGACAGGGCTATCCGTTCTGCTTTGATGAAGGCTGAAGACTGTGGCCCCCGGTCTTGAAGGATGAGCAGAAGCAGGAAGAGGCATTCTAGGTGGGAAGCCGAATAGGTGCGAAGATTCAGAGAACAGGAAAAGACCATGTAACTAGTTGGGCGTGGGCAGATGTGGCCTGAGCAATGGACTGAGGAAGGACCATGGAGAAGTGTTGTACGTGTGGTCACCTCCTAGTGGGCTGCTGGGTGAAGTTCTGGTGTCATCTGAAGAATGGGATAAAATGCTACCCTCTGCTAAGGTGCCAAGAACACCCTGCCCCTGAGAGCCAGGTATGTTGAATGAGGTACCAGGAGTCCTCAGGCTCACAGAAAGCTGGTTCTTCAAAGCCCTGCCCTCGGGCCTGCTTCTCCCCTGATTACAACCTCATGCTTCTTCTTTCTGGTCTTCCAGGTTGCACTTGGTGAGTTGTGTCCCTACAACGGAGAACAAGAGACAGCAAGAAGACCAGATGGCTGGAGCAGGAGGAGGAAAGCAGGAAGTAGAAGCCAGAGAGAATGACCAGGTCCCGCAGGGTACTGGGCCTCGCCTTCTAAGTGAGATGGGACTCTCTAATTGCATCAGGATCACCTGATACGAGCTCGAGCAAATCAAAGGAGAGAGACCAGCTACGTGGCCACTGCAGTGACCTCAGCCAGCAACGATGAGGGCTCAGCCCAGGTGGCAAAGAGTGGGCAGATTGTAGGAAGAGCTCAAGGGGAGCTGAGGGATTTGCTGTGGCTGGCACATGGGACATCACATGCATCTGAGGTCCCTGGTCCAAGTAGTTGGACAAAGGGAGTTGTAAGCAGTTAAAACAGGAAAGACCAAGGAGGTTCAGGTTCGGGGGCTTAAGTCATGGGTTCTGTCTTGGACATGTGCCAGATAACCAGCAGAGATGTCAAATAAGCAACTTGATAAAAGAGGCTGGAGCTCTGGGCTGTGACTCAGGTGAGAGATAAAATCGGGAGTTGCGAGAGGTCTCTCTTAGAACCACAAGACTGGATGAGGTCACCCAGGACGTGAAGGGTAGGAGGAGAAAAGGTCAAGGATGAACCAAGGGAGAGACAGTGTTTGGAGGCTAGCTAGGGGGTGAGGAAATGGGAGGAAATCCAGGAGAGTTCATAGTCCAGGAAGCCAAGGGAAGGTGGGGTCTCTGGAGAAAAGGGACAATCAGGTGGATGGAATAAAGGCGGGGCTGACAGATGGCATTGGATCTCAAAGCTGGGAGGTCATTGGTGGCCTTCAAAAAAGATACGGGAACATCTTTGGGATATGTTGTATCAAAAGAAGCCAGGTGTAATGCAGGACATGTGATAGGCTTCCTCTGCATAAAGCAGCATCTAAATGATAGGTTTGTGTGAAAGATACCCAACAGTCCATGCATAGCAGTTCCCTTTGGGGAGAGAAACGGAAAGGAAAAACTTGGAATGAAGGGAGCCTCATTTTTGTGAATATCTATTGGCCAATTAAAACATTTCTAATCAAAAGTATACTACTTTTGCAATTACAAAATAGATGAGTAAAACACATGGCTGTTATGAAACAGGGAAACCTATGACGTGCTGGGTTACAAGTCCAGAAACATCTGTTGCCTGTAGAAACGGCTGTGCAAAGAAAGGAAACCCTCAGAGGCAATCATGCGGGTTTTCTAATCCTTCACCAAGCTGAAAATGGATCAGGAGAAACCAAAATAGCACTTGCCAATAGAACAAATTGGTATTACCATGCTTTAAAACACTGAAAATAGTTACTTACCATCATTTAAAATTGACTGTGTATTTTCTGTGATTTGAATGTGGTTCAGTTGTGTGTCCCTTAAAGATTGTGTGCTGGAAGTTTGGTTGCCAGTGTGGCTGTGTTGAGGTGGTGGCCCCTTAGGACGTGGGACCAGGGTGATAAGGGTGAGTGGGGCCCTGCCCTCCAAAAGCGACAATGTAACTTTCCATGGACCCTCGTTAGTTCCCAAGGAACAGGTTGTCAGAAGCTGGAAAGCCTGGCCCTTCAGTCTTCTTGCTCCCTTTCTCATACAAGTTCCTCCCATGGCATCATGTGCCGTGTCGTGATGTACTCAGAAGGCTCCCACCAGAGGCAAGTAGAAAGCTGTGCCACACTCTTGATCCTCCAAAACTATGCAAGAAATAAACCTCCCTCCTCTCACAGAAACACCCAGCCTCGGGTGTTTTGTTACAGTGAAAGAAAATAGATTAATAATCAAATATCCCAAATTGCTGCCTCTAGCCCAGATGCATAGCCAGCCCCTGTGTGGCATGTGTTTATGTGGTCCCCTGATCTCCTGATCTAGATGAGTCCCCCTGGTGAAAGAGATGGCGTCAGTTGCCCTGTATAAATTCTAACCTTCTAGTTTGTCCAGTTATTTTCCTCATGGTGCCATTTAGCTTGTCCCTGTCTTCCCTGCATTTCCTGCAAACTTGAAATTATATCTGAAACCTTGATTGGAATCAAAGTAAAACCCTTTAGCTGAACTACAGTGTGGATAGTGTTATGTATACTAGCAAATACAAAGGGTCTGGCTGTGTGAAGATTCTTACATGGCCCAAATCCTAACCCCTGGGTGACTCCCTCTTGTGTCCCCTCCTAGATGATAGCTTCTACCCCCAGAACTATAAAAGTCCCTTCTATTCAAAAATCACAGATGGGGCAGCATGGTGGCTCTGGGAGGATCACAAATCTCAAGCCCGGTCTGAACAACAGCAACTTAGACCGTTTCTCAAACTAAGAAATTAAAGGGTTGAGGATGTAGTTCAGTGGAAAGGCCCTGGGTACAATCCCTAATCCTAAAGAATGAAGTCACAGGTGACTTCTGCCTGCCCCTGTGTTTCCTACGAATAGAACTATAGGAGAACACTTGAGCGTTCACTGTCATCTGCGAGCTAAAGCCATGCTGTGTGCCGTTTCCCCCAACATTGTCTTAGTTTATTCCTGCACTTCTGCTGGCCATGTCCTTGCTGATAATAGACCTAATGATTTTAACACCAATTGATAATCTTGCCTTCATCAGTGATTTCTTTGGAGGTCACAAAACTAATCAGGCACTAAAGTTGGTCATCATCCCAGGAAAAGGTTGGGTAGAGAGATTTGAACTTGTATCAGAGGGAGAGCGGGAGATGATTTCATCTGAGATATGTTCATTTAAAGAATACACGTGATACTTGATATACAATTTCCAGAGAACACTTTTCTCTTTTCTTTTCTTTGAGATAAGGTCTCACTATATATAGTTCAGGTTGGCCTGAAACTCACTAGCTACCCCAGACTGGCCTCAAATTCACAGCAATCCTCCTGCCTCAGCCTCCCGAATGCTGGGATTACAGGGATGTGCCACCATGCCTGGCTCCCAGAGAACTCTTAAATCTACAACTTCCTCTACTTCTGCAGCCACTCTACAGAAAGGCGGCCTTTTCCATTTTACAGAGGGAGGACCCTGACATATAATGTGCCCCGCTGACAGTTGCAGGGCACGGTGATGGCCAGTGGGGTTTGTCCCACTCTCCTGCTGGGCTTTCCCTGCTAAGCTTGTTACAGTGAGAGGCACAGAGAGGTCCAGGGCCGGAAGCCTCTTCGCTAGACCTCCAGCAGGGAGAAGGAAGGAAATGCTCAGCGAGGTACAGTTGCAGCAGCATTTCGAAATGCAGTTCTGTGCAGCAACTGCCCTTTGTGCAGGCCAATAAACCAAGGCAGAGGCAGAGCCTGCGCCAGTCGCCCAAACCAGGCCTCCTCCGCCAAGGCCAGCTCTGTCGGCCGCTACGTCTGTGCCCAAGGCCAAACCGAGGAAACCTGTAAGCAGGTCTCAGTGGAGCTCAGTCTGCATGACGGCCCCTTCTGAAGGATCCGTTCTCCACCCAAGGCCTGGGAAATGCCCTTCTCAAAGCCACCATTCCCCTCCGTGCCAGACATTTAGTGACATTCCTTAAATCCTCTGTGGCACTTAGAAAACATAGCTATTGACTAACTATATTAAGAAATGCCATGGGCAGCCTACCCCTGGCCAGCCCCCTGGGCCCCAGGGACGTCCGCCCTCTGGGTCATGGGGAAAGAGGCCCCTGATGGCCTCTTGGATCCTAAATTGCTTTTCCTGGCACGGGCTTGCCTTCAGGGCTGTGCCAGACTGACAACTGCAGTGGGACCTCACTTTATGAGAAACCTAGATTTTATAAGAAAGCAAGCACACAGTGCGCCCTTGAGTCTGATCACCATTTGGTCCATGTGGAGTCCCAGCACCACACCTGGGCATGGGGCTGCACAGCAAGGGGAGCACTGGGACACGCGACCCGCGGCCGTGCACCTCAGCTCCCCGAGTGTACTGCTCGAGGGGGTGTGCTTCGGAGTCCTGTTAAGTTGTGGGTTCTGGGGCGCAGGGTTGGGGGTGGCTCTGTGGTCGAGCACATGCTTAGCATGCACACAACCCTCCTGAAATCCCCAGCACCATAGAAACAAGCAAAAAACTCTTCAGGTTCCAGGTGGGGCCTGAGACTGCATTTTTGAGCAAGGAGGGAGAAACGGCAAGGAAGCACTCATGAGCTGTTCTCTGCCTGTGTTAGGGTGCCTGAAGCATTCAGTGAACAGAGACTTCTGGTGTGGAGTCCACTCCAGACCTGTTGAATCAGAATTCTTGGCTGGAAGAGTAGAAGGGAGAGTTAGACTCCCCAAAATAAAAACAGCACCGTACCTGCAATGAAATGTAATGAAATGAATTTTAAAACTCTGCATCTACTTAAAGAAATGCAAAAAAAAAAAAAAAATAGAGCCCCCTCCCCTAGATATTGGGGTGCACAGGAGAGCTGAGAATTATGCCAGTGTACCGGTGTGCTGGAGAAGGACGAATCATGGAATTATTGTCATCATTTATGATCAGTTAGTCAGTACTCGGTATAGTCTTTATGGTTAAAAATAATCACTACTATGAATGCTTTTTTTGTGTGTGTGTGACTCTTTAAGACAGGGTTTCACTATGCAGTCCAGGCTGGCCTCGAACTCACAGCTATCCTCCTACTGAGTTCTTCGATGATAGGTGTGCACCACCATGCCTGCCCCCGCCCCCAATGCATTTGTAAGACTCCTTGAATGCGCAAGTAGTGGCTGTACAGCTCTCGTCACACTGCCACACGCCGGCCAGTTATTTCCCCCCGTTTTACAGCTCCAGAAACTGAAACTTCCACCCTTACAGAAAGGATGAGGCTGGGGTCGAGCTGGCTCAGAGCCTGTGCTACTAACCCAGGCAAAAGCAAACCACAGCCAACACAAAGCCTACCCTTGGGGCTGGGGGTTTAGCTGAGTGGTATAAGTGCCTGCCTGGCAAGCGTGAGGTCATGAGTTCAATCCCCAGTACCAAAAGAAAAGAAAAACCCTACCTCCTATTGGTTTTTGCACAACCATTAGGCAAAGAATGGCTTTCACATTTTTTAATTGTTGGCGGGCGGAGTCAAAAGAAAAAGAGTTGATTGTAAGTGGAAATGCCACAGAATCATGGCAGCATCATGAATCCAGCTGCTGGAAGAGTGACACCCGTTCCTTTAGGTCTTGGCTCCTCTCTGGCTTCTGTCCAGCCATGAGAAGGAGCTGAGTAGCTGTGACAGTTACGCTATGGCCCACAGAGACCTAAAACCACTGGTTTGCTGACCTCTGCTCAGAATGGTTTCACTGTTTATAATTCCCTACTTTCCTTTTTTCAGCATGCTAGTGAGGACTCTCCTCCTCCACCCCCAAATTCCGCTAATTTGAATGTGCATCAAGTTGCTGTTATAGGGTGATTCAACAATAATAAGCCAGTTGGTTGTTTGCCCAAGAGACCTAGTGTGTGGATTGGAGGCCACGGATTCAAACTCAGTGAGCATTCCGATGTGTGACCCGTGAAAATGTTTACAGCAGTAGGAAATCTCGGGGCTTGGCTTTCTCTCATAGATATAGCAACACCCAGTCTTACTGGAGCCTGGGCCCAGCCTGCATTAGACAGCTGGCTAAGAAAAGCAAATGACAGTCTAGCACGGTGGCCCACAGTTGTAATCTCAGCACTCAGAAGGCTGAGGTAGGAGGATTGCTGCAAGTTTGAGGCCAGCTTGGGCTACATAGTGAGTTTAAGTCCTACTCAAACTGTATCGTGAGACCTTGTCTAGAAAATAAACAAGGCACTGTGGTCCTAAGCCCCTCAAAACAGGCATGGCATGAAACTTAACTTCTTATCCTAAATTATGTCTGGTTCCAACGCTTGTGGCAACTAAGATATGTCTATGAAATATTATTTTTAATTTGTTAGAAAATAGACAAGCTGAGAGTAGGCCTCTGTGAGGTAACCTGGAGTAGGTCTGGATTCCTCCTGCCTGCCGGAGAAGAAAGGATTCTGGAGAGCCTTTCCATCTTAGGGTGAAGGGGCACTGATGACACTCAAGCCTTGCCCATACCACTGAGCTGTGTACCCAGCCCTTGTTTTGCTTTTAATGATGATGCTGGTAACATAGTCATCAAGGGGTTTTTTGGGGGGAAAAATTACCCAACCTAATCACAGTTAACATTTATTTCCTAGCTGGGCATGGTGGTGCACACCTGTAATCCCAGCACTCAGGAGGCTGAGGCAGGAGGATCGTTGCGAGTGTGAGACCAGCCTGGGCTACAAAGTGAGCTCAAGGCCAGCCTGCACTGCACAGGGACACCCCGTCTCAAAAAGACAAAAACAAAACATTTATTTCCTGCTTGTGTCTATTCTATAAATGGGTATCGTGTTTTACATTTCACAGCCTGTCTTCTCTTAAGCATCTTCTGCATTACAACAGCCTTATAATCATTAGTTGGAATATCTGCCTAATATTCTGCCCACTGGCTAATTAGACCATCAATTCACTTCACTAGCCACTGATGCTGAGTACCTGACTTATTCCTGTTTTACTTCAAGTCAGAAGAATCGTGAGGATTTAGCAGTTTGTCTAAGTACAGCCCCTGCCCTGTAAGCACTAGCAATTATTAAAGATAGTGCAGCATGCAGATCTTTGGCCGTAAGGCCTGCCTATGACTAAGTCCTTGGAAATTCACTGAGTCCTCCTCAGTGAATTACTGGGTCAAACTCTAAGTCAGAGTTATTCCCTGGGTGGCTTGAACTTCTTGGGTAGTTCCTAAACTAATGATGCTTATTCAGTAGCATCCTTTTTTAGTACAAAAAGGGCTGAGGGGCTGAGCATGGTGATGCATGCCTGTAATCCCAGCACTTGGGAGGCTGAGGCAGGAGGATTGCAGTGAGTTCAAGGCCATCCTGAATTATACAGCAAGACCCTGTCTCAGGAAAAGTACAGACTGAGTTTTTGTATGTAAACTACATCCTGTAATAAAGCCCCGGACTCACTTTGTTCATTCCCTTTAAAGACACCGGTCAGCCTGGGTCACTGATCATATTTACATGCAGCTGGCAGGTTGCAAATGGGAAGATAGAAAACCCAGTTAAATCTGAATATCTCGTAAGCAATAAATAATTATTAAGTATATCTCAAGTGGGCAGTGGCCTAAGCTTATACTAGAAAATCATTCTGTATGGAAAATTCACTAGGCCTCCTGGATTTTATCTGGCAACTGTTCCCTGAAGAGCCCCATCCAGCCCTTGAAGCCAGTGCGAATGTGACCTCTGTCTGCCACCCGGAGTCAGCCCTGCACCTCTTTTCTGGGGAGCAGGTCTGTCCGTGTTGACTGGCGTGTGGCCCTCAATGCCATGTTAGGAAAGCCGAGCAGGGCTCCGAGGAGCTGGCTTATTTGTTTTGTTGGGTAAAGATTTTGCCTGCTTACATTAGTGGGTAAAGGTTTGTTTTCCTTTGGGAGTGCTAGAAATATCCAGGCAGGCCCAGACCCAGCAGAGCTGGCGGAATAAATCACAGCCTGCTCCACGATGTCCCCAGGAAATCCCTTCAAGGATGTTTAAGTCCCAGTGGGAAGAAAAGAGAGACTTCTCAGTCTTAAGAGGCAGGCAGGCCAGGCCTCTCAAGGGGTCCAAGTTAGAAGGGGCATCTGGGGTGAGCTACCTTGGATCCATCCAGGTGTTGTAAAGAACCTTGTAGACCTGTCCCAAGCTTTTGGATAACTTTCCTGACAGGTCCCTGCTCACCTGGTTTACTGCCCTTCACCAGCACAGCCCACTTTGTATCCAAATCCCTGCTTTTACAAGATCCTTCCTCCTTTTGTCCCCAACCCCTAGATTCCTCAGGTGTGAGCAGACCTTTTAATCTTCTAACCCAAGACTAAGGTGCTAGGAATTGTGTGACCTCCATCCTGGACCATGACCTTTGGTCAGGAGCACCAGGCGATGTTGGGACCCTTGGAAAACCAGCAACTCTTCCGCCTTGATGGTCCTTTCCCAGGCCCTGCCCACCCCACCTCCTCTCTCCAACCCGACGGGTCCCACTTCTCCAACCTGGACATGACGCTCCGAGTCCGCTCTAGGCCATCGGGCACTTCTGGGCCCACCTGGCTGACCCAGGCAGAGCTGAATTCTCTTCTGCTGAAGTCCACAGTAACACTTGTGGCCTCGGGACAAATTAGCTTTTTCCCCCAACTGGTTCTACTGCTTTATTTCATCACAAAAGAAGCTGAGACAGGAAGGGGCAGAATTAACCTTGACTCTGGACATTCTGGCTGCTGACCCAGACTTCATTCTTCTGTAACCCACAGGCCTTGCCAAAGTGTACAGAGAGGATGAATGTGACCCGGCCACTCCTGCAGCAAAGTTCAAACCCCAAGCCCGGGGCTTCCTGGGCAACCCTGAGGAAGTTGCCTGCAGGCTCTGCTAAGCTGGTTGCCTCCTTTGTTGAGTGAGGGGACCACAAGCCGTGCTTGGAGGGTGTCCCTGGAGGACCAAGTGAAAGACCCTCAGGCAGAACTTGCTCAGCGGCCTGCAAGCCCAGAAAGCATGCAGGGAATGTCAGCAACTCTCTCCTGAAGACCTGACTAAAACACAGAATGAGCAAAAAGAAAAACAAAGGACACTGAAATCACCCTGTAGGAAAATCTCAATTTTGTAGCAAGTCAGGGTCTGGATTAGCAAAGCCACTGATCATAGGTCACTCCCATGACCAAGTCTTGTATCCCATGCAGGATGGCCGGAACAAGACTCTCTTACATGTTCCCCCTCCTGAAAGCCTGCTCTGAGCCAGGCACTGCTCACGACGCATGGGGCTGCAGCAGCAAAAAAACAAAACTCTGCCCCTTGGTATCTCACACTGTAGTTGGAGAAATGTACACTCTGTGAACAAAAAACTTCAGCTCCGGAGTAGTGGATAATGAGGAAAAATATATATAAATAAAACGAGACCCCAGTTGTGGTTCTTGTTCAGGGCTGCAGCACCGCCTAGCGGGAGAATTGGGCATGACCACAAGCTTTTTCCCGCGGTCCCCCTGCTTAGGGCCACACCTGCCTTCAGCCTGTGTAAGGGACACCAGACATCCTGCCACGTCCAAGCTCGGGGTTGGGGTGGGATGAGGGAACTAATGCCGTCTGTGCCACTCCAGCAGCCATCGCGTGGGTGAAAACTCCAGAACCCCAGATAGAGTTATAATAACGCGCAGAGAACTTGTTGCACATGGTTCTCTCTCACTGTGTTTTCGGGAACCATGTGCACGTGGAGGAAAGGCCGTACTTCCTTCTGTTTGGGGCTCCACCGAGCGCTGTTTACCCTTGCACATCTCTCTGCAGCATTCATGGCAACGTACTGCTTCAGGCGCCTTTGTCACTGTGGTGTTTACAGTCACTCTAGGTGTGTGTGCAGATAGATATAGACCACCATGAGAGCTTTTATAGGTGGAAGTTATATTCAGTTATTAAGTGTCACTATCCTTTCATTTCTCATGTAAATCCTATTGGTTACTTTGTTGTTTCGTTGTTTTGCAGTGCTGAGAACTGAAGCTGAGCCCCATCTCCAGCCTTTCTATTTTGTACCCGGGATGGAACTCACATTCCTGGCACTTGTGCCACTGAGTTAAATCCCTGGAATCTCTAACCCTTTTCATTTTACTCTATTTTATTTCCTTTTACTATTTTTGTTTTGTTTTTTGTGGCACTGGGGATTAAACCCGGGGCCTTTCTGCAGAGCTGTATTCCCTGCCCTTACTCTGTTTCTTTACTTTGAGACAAGTTTGCCCAGGCTGAGCTTGAATTTGCCATCATCCTGCTTCAGCCTTCTCAGTAGCTGGAATTACAAGTGTGTGCCACCGTGCCAGCCATCCTGTTGGGTGTTTTTTTTTAATATATACATATGCATATTCTTAGATAGGTTTTATTATCTGTGAATTTATTTCATGCTTATAAAGGGGTCTGTTGTCAGGGGTTGTACACAGAGAACAATTAGGATGAAGACATGGAGTTTATAATATTATTTTTATAATGGTCACAGGGAGTTAACACAGGAAAATGCAGGAAATCTATCCGCAACACCAAAGACATTGATTATCTAATCAAGAGCCTAAACCCCACAGCAATGTCCCACATGAGTCCATATAAAAATCCAGAGCTCATGCCAGTGCCTCCCACGAGTCCAACTGGAGGTCCAGAGCCCACAAAAAGGACTCACACCAGTCTCTTTTACGGATCCATGCCGGGAAGACCCAAGGGTCAGCGGTGGAAGCCAGAAAGTCTATGCCAGCAGGATGAAGGAGCTGTGCTAGTGGGATGAGGGTTCTAAGCTGGAGCTGAGAAGTCACACAACAAAGACCAGGGCTGTCCTGAAGGCACCACAGCCACCCTCAGCGACATGGAGGCCCTGAGCTCCTTCCGACGACAAGCACAGTCGGGTACATGCCAGGAAGCAGCGTGATGAGTTCATCCTGGAGACCAAGCAGCACATGTCTTCCCCTCCTGAGCCAGAAAGCAGTGCTCAGTGTGAGGACCAAAGCCTCTCCAGGAGAACCAACAGCTCAGACAGTAACTCGTAGGAGAACCCACAATGCCTCAATGCAATAACGCCTTAACATCTCAACCCTCAACACCTCCCTTGTTCTCCAGCTATTTATCCTGGCAACCCTCCTCAGGTGGAGCATCCTCGCTCAGTGCCATGCTGATGTAATCCAGCTGGCGTTAAGTTGACCACCAGTTCTTAATCTATAACAGGAACATTACCAACTGTTATAAAAAATGAATGTGAGAAACAGGAAACAGAAAGGGACCAGTCAGGTGCCAATGGGCAGGGGCTCCTGGGCAGGAAGTGCCATTCTCAAGTCTGCAGAAGAGCCCCCCGGAGAGGGGAGAAGGTAAAGCAGGAGGAGGAGGAGAGAGGGAAATCTCACCAGGCCTTACTGACCTCCAGAGCAAGAACCAGCCTTTTCCCCTCTACCCCAGGGCAGCTCTGAGGGTTCAGGATTGGCAGGCAGGACAGGCAGGTCTCAGGTGCCAGAACCACACCGGAAGAGACAGGGCTTGATTTCCTTTTTATTTAAAACTCACTGGGTTCCCTAATGGAGAGTAACTAAGCCCCTACAAATGCAGTATGGTCACCTAGCAGCTTTGACTAGGGGATAGGAAGAGAGACAGTCAGATCTGTGATGTATTTCTGAACGTTAAACCTACAGGACACCCTCACACACGAGCGCACACACAGAATTTTCTGGTAGGAAGTGTGATTTAAAAGCAAACAAATATGCCTAGCATGCTCAAGGCCCGCTGTTCAATCCTGAGCACCAAAACACAAAGCAAAGCAAAAGAAAAGAGTAGTTAAGAGCTCTTCTGAGAAAGCAATGCTGGAGGGGCGTAGGCGGCCACCCACAGGAAACAGGTTTCCAGTGAAGAGGGAGGTTTCGCATTTTGAAAATACAACAGGTCCCTAAAACTACAAAAGATTAAGCCGGGTACGTGTGCACACGCGCACACATGTCTGTGTGTGTTTGCAGCTGTGGGGATCAAACCCAGGGTCTTGTACATGGTAGCCAAGTGCTTTAGCACCAAGCTCTATCCCAAACCCACTGTCAGTGTATTTTAAACAGAGAGGCAGCTTCGGGGGCAGGAGGGTTGTTTTCTTGCTATGCCTTGTTACTTACATATGTATGCTATATATTTCCTTCTACATGTGTTGAATACTATAATAATATATTTTTTAAAGTTTTGTTTTAAAGTTAGCACTAACATGGTTTGTGAACTTGGGAAAACCTCCCCTCATCCCCCCACACCCCACCGCTTGTTTTTTGAGATGGGGTTTCACTTCATAATTCAGGCTGGCTTTCAACTCCTGGTGATCCTCCTGCCTCTGTCTCCCAGGGGCTGGGATTACAGGTGTGCACAAAGCCCAGCACGAACTTGGGACTCTTTTCTGGATGAAGCCAGAACTGACCAGAGCTCAGGCAGCCTCAGAGCCATGGGTAGAAGTAAAAACAACACTACAGTGTGGGGTCAAGGGCACAGAGCAGGACAGGACAGGGCCTGGGCTGGAAGAGCTCGAATTCTGACCTTGGTTCTTGGTGTGTGGCCTTGGGCAGGTTCTCCCTCCCCTCTAGCCTCAGTATTCTCACCTGTAAAGTGGGGGCAGTAGTGCCACCTCCTCTTAGCATTGTGTGAAGACTAACAAGAGAGAATACTCTTGTCCTTCTGTGTCCATGAAATCCACTTCTGTGGATTCACCTGAAAACACTTTTAAAAATAACACAAAAATACAATATAACAACAATTTGTTCACAGCATTTACATTGTATGAGATATGACAAGCAATCCAGTGATGAGTTAAAGGGTACAGGACAATATTTAGGTTGAGTGCCAGGACTACACATGCCATAAGGGACCTGAGCACTTTTAGTTAAAGGGAACTGATTCTTTTGTATGTGACCAACAGAACACAGAGGCCCTGACAAAGGCAACTCTAAGTTTTATTGGCTGTCTCTCATTGCAGGCACTTCATACAAGGTCTCTTTTAGTGTTAATAGAATATGAAGGGGCCCAGGATTTAGCTTAGCGGCACAAGCTTCTGCTTGGCAAGCATGAGGTCGTGAGTTCAATCCCTGGTACCAAAAAAAAAAAAAAAAAATGGGCTGGGACAGGTGTGAGAACTGATGCTCAGGGAGTGGTTTGCTCCTGGCCACACCCATAATGTCATGGCTAGAACGGAACATTGCTGTCCGGGATGCCCACACTCCTCCTCCTTTGCTCCAGGCTAGTTTCTGCCCAGGGGGGGCCCCTCACTCTCTGCGAGATTGGGTGCAGGAGATTTCTTGCTTCTCCTTCACAGTGGTGTCAGCCTCTCTGAGCCTGGCTCCTTCTTCTGTGTTCAGTGACTCACCTTGTGCTTAGACAGCTGGGCTGGGACCAGGGTTCCACCCTGATCTCCAGATTAGAACTTGGGGTTGGGACACGCCTCGTCACCCCTCAGTCTTGCACGTGCCTCGAAGGAGGCGAGACAGGTGCTGGCCCCAGGAGCTCCCAGCGTAGCAGGAGGTTTGAGGATTTGAGTTAATGTCCAAAGGGCTCCCAGTCCTGACACAGAACACGCATGGGGCACAGTAGGGTGCATGGCATGCGGGGACAGGGAAGGCTTCAGGGGGAAGAACATGTTTGGTTCCTGACTGTCTGGAGGCGATGCACCTGGGAAATTTGTCCAATTTTCTGTCTGTCTAGCATCTCACAGAGCAGGGACTCTGTGCTTGGGAAGGCTGAGGAGGCCAGGGAATGAGGTTTGGGTGGGGACCCGACAGGCATGGGAGGAGCAGCCAGGGGAGCGGCTGGAGGTGGAAGGAGGATAAGGGCCACTGCTCAGGGCCACCCTTGTGCCGAGGAGCCTGGACTTCGTCCCTTAGGGCTGTCGTAGTTATTGCCTAGCTGAGGCCTCTGTTTCATGCGTGGCCTGTGTCACCTAGCCCTGGACTGTCTCACCATGTCCTTTAGGTGCTAGGAGCACTGTGAACCAGCCTCCCAGGAGACTGCCAAAGGCTTCTCATGTTCTACGGGTCTCAAGGGATGAGTAAGAGTCTGCCCAGTAAATGTTTCAAGAAAATCTCTTGGGCAGGAAGTTACAGAAAGCCCTTGGAACCATCTTAAACCCAGGGAGGGGCTGGCAGATGCTCAACACCAGCTCCTGGAATGGTAGCATTTGACCATTTCTGGTCAGACATGGTCAAATGCTACCCCATAGCTGACTTCCAGCTGTCAAAGTGACAGTGCTGAATATGCATAACTGGCTGTCATAAGCCAGAGAGAATTAGCTCCACCCCCTAATGCTTAAACTCCAATTACTGAAAAAAATCTAGAAGCTGGGCATGGTATCCCACACCTCTAATCCCACCTATTGGAGCAGCCGAGGCAGGAGAATTACAAGTTCAAGGCTGGCTTGGGCAACTTAGCAAGAACCTATCTCAAAAAATAAAGTTTGAAAAGAGGCATAGGGATGTAGTTCAGTGGTAAAGTGTTTGCCTAACATAGGTGAGGCCCACTAAATAAATAAATACATGCATAAATATATAAATAAAGGAATATAAAGGTGTCTAATAAGGACTAAAACTGGAAATGTAGCTGAACCTGAGACCTGGCCTGGAGGCATGAGCTGGGCTGATTTTGCACCCCCACCTCCCCTCTCTCTTCCTCTTCCTCTTTGTTCATTTCTGCTCCTGCTGTGGCCATTTGGCTTTCTCTGCAGGCCTCAGAGAAAGACACACCACTGTTAACGATTTCCAGATTTTATGTCCCTCCAGACAAGAAAGAAACCAGACGGGAGCTTGGCCTCCCTTTGTGCTGAGCTTAAACCCTCTGGAGGAAGAGCCCACTGCCTAGCTTGGGGCAGGGTCCCAGTCAGCTCGAGCAGGAGGCAAAGCTGTCAACCAACAGTGACCAAGTCTCTATTGCTGTGGGGTGAGGGAGGACAGTAGCCTGAAAAAGAAGAAACAAGATCTGAGAAATCACCCAGATGTATGTCGGCCGGCAGAAAGTGGGGGAAAGAAGCCGGATAATACTTAGTCCTGTCTCCTCTAGCCTTTGAAACTATCCCTCTGGGTAGTCACTAATTCATTTATTTATTTATCCAGCCACTAATGTATCCTGCATTAATTTGGCACCTTGTGTACATTCTGCTAGCAAGTGGGAGGACTGAAAATTAAAACAAAGATGAAGAGATTTAGTTACTGCCCTAAAAGAGTTAGCAATCTGGGAACACACAGGTGGGGAAAGCTGGTCAGGAAAGATGTAGAAAGTGTGGCTGCACTGGCAGCTGGAGTGGGGGCTGGGGTGTCACAGCTTCCGAGACGGGCCGAGACCCACACCCACGAGGGGTTCTCTCCACACCATTCCAGGATCCCACCACGTGTCCAGCGGAATAAACTGAAAGGCTGATGTGAAACTTCTGGCCTGAAGGTGATCAAGGACCATGGCGTCCATCGCAGCTGTGTTCTCCCTCATCCATGAGGGACCCTCGAGTGAGGGTCACCAGCTGCTGTGCCAGGGGCAGCCCTAACGGGAAAGGCCCACAGTGTGGAGGGAGCTTGGACGAGGTTCTGGATGAGGCTTCCAAACAGACTGCTTCACTGGGATCTCTCTCTTTTTTTTTTTTTTTTTTTTTTTTTTTAATACAAATACATTTTACTTCAGGGAGAAAAAGAAAAAGAAAGAAGAAAACAAAAAACTGAAACAAAATTTCAAAAGACATCAATCAGGGGATGACAATGATATATACACTGCACATTGTGATCCCCAAATCATTCACCCAGAGCACAAGACATCTGCATTCAACTGTCCGAACAACACCAGCACAGATCTTTCTCTTCAGTGAACTCAAAAAAAGCAGTAGTATAGCTATCTTAACTATTTTTAAATACATATACATGCACATATACATATGTTGTTTCAGCTTCTCACAATAATCTCACACAATCCAGTGTTTACACATGTGAGTCTGATTTATTCCACTGATGCATATGGTCTCAAGTTGCATCTACTTACTTATAAAACTCTCCAGTTTAGCCTTTCTGGTGAGTACTACTCCATTATATTAAAATACCACATCTTTTTTTATCCATGCCTCAATGACCGGGGTCTCATAAGTGACCGGGAGCCAAAACCACTCGGCCAAGCCATTCTCAGACTCGCGACCCTCACTAACAGTGGGTAGCAACATGTGTTGGGGGGACTCGCCAAACAGCAATGGATGACTCACACAGGTGGCGATGTTCAGGGCTGATAAAGGATAAACTTGCTGAATGGAAACATGGAAAGGCACTGGGGCATCACAGCAGTGCCCTGTGCCAATCTGAAGATGCAGGACATAAATGGGAGCAGGGCACAGCTCGGTGTGGCCAGATCTTAAGTTGCTTGGAGGGCACAGCAGCTGGGCTCTAAAGATGGAGCAGACCAGGACAAGCGGGGAGGGGTGTTCTTTGTCATTTCAGGTGGCTGCTTCCATCCCTGTTGAGCACTTGCATAAAAGGTTGAGCTGGGGAGGGGATATATATTGCTCGGTGGGAGAATATGTGTCCTGGTTTCAATTCTTCAGCACCAAGGTAAATAAATTTATTAATAAACATGAATAAACAAAAGGGCCAAGCTGTGAAAAGACAAAATGGAGCTCCTCCCATCAGTGTTCGGTGGGGTAGGGCTGGACAGCAGAGGGCTTTGCCCCTTCCTCCTGTCCCTTCTCGACTTTCGCCTGTGACTGGGCCACTCTTGGAAAGGCACAGAGGACACTACAGTGGAGGGCCTGGCAGCATGGGCAGAAGAGAGAGCCACTTTTGCTGTGTTTTCTTTTGCATTTTTTAAAAATTTTAAGTCATGAGCCAGATGAAAGGATTCTTGCCCGACTTCCGGGAGAACATGGCGGACAAATAACAGCAGCCACGGAGGCTCTCTGAGATTACCAGCTTAGAATCCAGGAGCGGTGCCATGTGAGGAGTCCTACGCAGGGGGACATGTACATTGCCGACCCAGGAACAAAGTAAGCTGAGAAAAACCAACTGGAAATGCAATCCTGATGCTATAACAGGAACAGATAAAATCTCAGTGCTGAAGCTGGATCCCGCCACACTGGAAGCCAGGATTTGAATTTCCTGCTGCCGATACTGCATCCCAATCAGCACGGCAGGGAGAGAGATGCACGAAAGCTCTGAGAGTGGGAATCAGCAAACCAAACAGCTTTGAGAGTGGGACTGGCTCAACCTGCAGTGAGTGAGAGAAATGGGGACCTTTTCATAGACTAGGAGGCTCCAACAGAGGACATTCTGGGAACGGGCAGACTAGCCGGAACACAGTCCTGCAGTGACTTTAGTCACATATTCCCCTCTCAAGCGGGAGTGGTGGGGGGTGCTTGGCATGGTGATGCCATGGACTAAGATCCTGTAGGCTAGCCCAAATCAGGTCCCTGTGCCTGGCGGTGCACCCTAGCAGTGAAACATTCAGTAGGTTGACCTGGAGGGACGGGCCCAGCAGAGGCTGCCCAGGTCTGTGTCTCCCTAGTACACTGCAGTGGGCAGGAACACCTAGCTGGCAGATTCAAACAAACTGCAACAGACAAAGAGGAAAAAAAAAAAAAAAACCTGAGCCTCCTACATACGCTTGTATGGAAGGAACAAAAAGTATGGGAAAAGGGAGCAAAAAGAAAGGGTCCTCAGTCCCCAATCCTGAGAACACTGATCCAGGAAAGGTAAATGCAAAAGAGAATGAAGACAGAAAACGTGCAATATCAGACACGTTACCTATAGATATAAAAAGGTATCTCCGGAGCCTCATAGACGAGTTCAAAAATGAAGTATTTAATGAAATAAAGCAAGAAATAAGTAGAATAGTGAGAGAAATGCTAAGCACTGCCCAAGAAAAAACAGATGGTGGAATGGAAGAACAGAAAAAAAGGGGATAATTGTTTGATGGAGAAAATAGAGAAAACATAGAATACGTGAAGCAGGTTCACAGAGATTACCAGGAAACTAAAAACTCTATTGAAAGCTGGCATAAGAGCTTGAAAGAAACTAAGGATAGATTATCAGAACTGGAGGACGGATTTGTAAGGTGGGAGCATGAAATGAAAAACTTCTTAAAAATAACAATTAAACAGCAATAATACAAAGACTAGAAGATGACAAGAGGATTTATAACAAGAATTAAGAACATAAAAGAAGAAGTAGGGATTCAAACAAATGAATTACAAAAGCTATTCACAGAAATAATCCAGGAGAATTTCCCTAATTTAGCAAAAGGTAAAGATACTCAGATGTATGAGGCATACAGGACCCCAGTCACCTAGAACCCAAACAGAGCTACACCCAGGCATATAATAATCAAAATTCCAGAAATCCAATACAAGAACAGAATATTAAAGGCCATCAGAGACAAGAAACAGATCACTTACAAGGGAACACCCATCAGAATTACAGCAGACTTCTCGGCACAAAACATCAAATCACGAAGAGCATGGGGGGAAATAATTCAAGCTTTGAAAGATAATAACCTCCAGCCAAGATTGATATATCCTGCACAACTGTCCCTAGAAATTGATGGAAAAACAAGGTGCTTCCAGGATAAAGAAGAACTAGGGGAATTTGCAACCATCAATTCAACTCTACAGAGATTACTGCAGGATATTCTAAAAATGAAAAATACCAAGATTCCAGAAACAGTGGCAGAGTGGCCACAATGAATGGAGCAGAAAGCGAAATGAAAAGGACAACTAGTGACAGAAAAAAAGCTCCACAGAAATGAGGCAGAGATGGTTGGATGGTAGGAAGAGCCATTTTGGAGAAAACAAGACATCATAATAGGTAGTGCTGATTTAATATGCTCTTGTTTTGAAGTCTCATCAAGCTTTTGTTCTTCTGTCTCCATCGGTTTTAACCTGTTGTATTTTATTGGATTTTATTATATGTGATAATATAAACAAAAACTTTTATAGACAAGGAGATTATAAAGAAACCATTGTTTATTTTCTGTTAGTTGATTCTAAATACCCTGTAATACTGTCATTCTCTTGAATGGTTTTACATTGTCTTGATACGTTTGATGCTATAGTATACGAAGTTATACCCAAAGATTTTAAGGGAAGAGACACTATGGTAACCACTATTATGTCGAGATTATCTTGTGGTGAAACACTATTTTGCTTAAATGGCTATGTTTTGACCTGCACTGTTTTGTTGTTATGCCCTCTTTTTTATCTCAATCTCCTTTTTATTATCTACTTTTTCATTTTTATCCTTTTAACTAAGGGAAAAATAAATTAAAAATAGCAGGATATATTATAGTAACCCACTTTGATTTCCTATTAACTTGATTTGAAACTCTGTATTGCTCTCACCATCTTGTTTGGACTGATTTTCCTCTATTCTATCATGTTAGATAGTACCAAGTTTGAAAGTCTAGGCAACAACTATGAAGACAATAAAATCCATTGTGACGCCCATTCTGGTTGACTATTATCTTCTTTTGAAGTCCTCTAATGTCTCCAATGTTTTGGTTTTATTGGTCTTATTCTTTACTGCTTTGTTCAATTTTATTATAATGGATGATATAGGCAAATATTTTTAAGATAACAAGAGGCATTATGGTAACCATTGTTGATCACCTTGTATTTTGTTTTTACATTATGTATTATGTCCATCCTTTTGATTTGACTGACTCTGTCCTGGTAAGTCACATTTGGTTTTACTTTCTTCAAAAAAAAAGTATTAAGAACTGTGGGAGTAATAAAACCCAAAATGTGTAATTGTCATTGTACAAAAGAAAGGAAAAGAAAGTGCTCTAAAAGATATAACTGTATAAGATAGATAACCATATTACTGAGTTTTGTTGGATCATTGAACAAAACTGTTTGCAGTCTCACTGTTTGAAAGTCCCCTCTATATGCTTTTGTAACTTCAACAACTATTTCTAAGATGACAATATGTAATTAACTAGTGATTTCCTACTGTTTATTTTTTCTGAAATTCTGTATAACTTGTACCCTTTTTCTGTTTTTTTTTTCTTTTTTCTCCTTAAATAAAATTTTTTTTTAAAAATAGAGAAAAAAAATACCAAAAAAAGAAAGGATTTTGCCCTAAAGGGGACACTGCAGCAGTGGGAGGTTGGGAGGTGAAAGGTCACCTTCCCCACCCCTAAGCAATTTACCTGTGGCTCGAAACGAATTCCAATGGGCTACCTGTGCATCAGTAATGCCCCTTAGGCTCTACCCCAAACCTAAGCTACATGTATGCCTCCGGCAGAGCGAAAGCCAGACCTCGGTGGTGATGGTGGTGAGTCTCTCTCTGCATTCTTAAAATAAAGGCCACTTTACTTTATATTCTGTCTTCTAACCACACCAAAAACTCTTTCACCAGACACTGCAATATAGCATCATGGGGAAGACAAGAAGGAAGGAAGTGGGTGCCCTGGGCCCAGAAGAATCTGAAATGCAAATTGAAGCCCACAGCGAAAGTATAAAGAAAAACTTCAGCGAAGAAGCAAATGATATCTGGCAGTGCCTGCTCCCTGAGCCAGACTCACTGTGTGAGAGGAGCTGTTCAACCCTGGGGGCTCCTGGTGACAGTGACAGTGACAGCTGGTGACCTCAGAGGCCCCTGCAGAGATACGCAGCAGATGTGGAGGACTGCACTGGCTGGTGCTGTTGGTCCTGATAATCCATGAATGAGATTAACTAGAGGTCACAGATGATACTGTGGCACAGTACCAAAGAACAAGGGATAAGGCCAAACAAGAGGTAAAATCTTCCACCAGACTCAAAATCCATAAACTAACTCCACCTGGAAGATCCCTCAGAGAAGTAATCATCACCTATGTATCCTAAATAGCACCAGTAAAGCAACCCTCCATAGCCAACTTACAAGCGTCACCCCAGGAATTAAACTAAAACAAGAAAAGAAATGAGAAGATGCAACCTGAGACATCCAGCTCACCAAAGGCAAACCCAGGGGGCCATGAGGTGGGACAATCCAAAAGCCCCCCACCAGGTCTCTCTAAGTGGAAACAGCAAAGCAATTGAATGAGACTCTGAAAAAAAAAATGAAATCCAAAATAATCTCTCAAATAACTACAGAGATTACCAAAATGCTTAGAGATGTTAGAGCAGACACACATAAAAATAAAAAAAGATGAGCTTAAACAAGTTATGGAAACGCAGCATAGGAAAGAAATGGAATCCATAAAGCATATTCAAGCAGATATCCAGGAGAATAAAAACTCCACTGAAAGAATTCAAAGCAGATTAGACCAATGTGAGGACAGGATCTCAGACACTGAAGACAGGTTTGCAGTTAGCAATCAGGAAAATAACGATTTCTCAAAATAGCAAGGGACCATGAGAAATCAATCTAGCAGCTGCTAGATGAGACAAAGAAGAATAATTTAATATTAACTAGAGTCAATGAACAAGCAGAAGATACCACAAGTGACATTTAAAAAATGTTCACAGACATCATGACAGAAAAGTTTACTGGTAGAGAAAAAGAATTTGACATAAAGATAAACGAGGCATATAAGATTCCAATTAGCAATGATCCAAAAAAATCTACAGCCAGGCATAGCATAGTCAAGATTCCAGAAATTCAACACAAGAACAGAATCTTCAAAGCTGTTAGGGAAAAGAAATAAATCATGCTTACTATTACTTGCTCAGAGGAATAAGAGAGAAATAAAATTAGCAATAAGATATCAGCATGTGTGCTGTGCCCCAGTAATCCCAGCTTTCAGAAGGCTGAGGAGCAGAATCACCACAGGTCCAAGGCCAACCTAGGCAAGTTCAAGGTCAGTCTACATTACAAATCAAATGAGAAGGGGAACATGAAAGGGGGGAAGGAAAAAAGGGAGAAGAGGAAAAATGAAAACAAAGCTTTTGTAAATAAGGATGGGAAGAACAGTTGACGTTTAGGAGGGGAACGGGAAGGTACAAATTTTCTATGATGAATGTTATCATTATGTAAATCTAAAATGTACCAACAAATATTTTTTAAAACCACTACCCCAAAAAATAAATAAATAAATAAAATTAAAAACTGCATAGGAAGACCCTGTCTCAAAAAACAAAATGAAACCAAACAAAAACCAACAACAACAATAGTGTAACAACAGTCCTTAGGTGGAAACCCCAGGAAGTGTTTAAACAGGGTAATCCCAGGGTGGTTGCTGGGTACAGAAGGGTCAGCAGATCGGGGTTGGACACCAACCCAGAGGCCGCCTGGAAGATTGTGGAGTCCAGAGTAGAGCAGGAATCCAGGGATGTACCTGAGGTAGAACACTCAAGGCCCTTTACACTGCTGCTGTCCGCTCAACAAATACACACAAGCATGTACCAGGGTGTTATGGTTTATATCTAGATGTCCCCCATGCCTCACATGCTCACAGGTATGTGTTTTAGGAGGTGACTGGGTCATGCATGTGTGATGCTCATCAGTGGATTAGTCCACAGATGAGTTCATAGCTAGAGGTGATGCTGGGAGGGGAAGCCTGGTCAGAGGAGGGGAGTCACTGGGGCCACGGCTGTAAGACTCCATCTCCCTCCTCCTCCTTTGATTTCTCTCTGCTTCCCCCTGCCATACCATGAATTCTTTCTCCTCTGCTATGCCATCCTGCCTGGGAGCTGGCCTAGACTGTGGACTGAAACCTCAACAAACTGTAAGCCAAAATATGCCTTTCGTCCTGTAGTTGGAGGTGTTGGTTACCATATCTCAGCAATGAAGAAAGTAATAAGACACAGGGGCAGAAAAGGCAGGCAGGCATCCTGTCTCTTGCAGCAGCTGGCTGAGTTCAAGCTCAGCTCTGCCATTCTCAAGTTCTGTGATCTTTGGAGGCTACCTTACCTCTCTGTGCCTTAGCTTTCCCATCTGTAAAATGGGATTCCTGACCTCTCATTTGTAAAGGGTTTTTTTTTTTGCTTTTGCTTATAAAACACTCAAATGTACAGAAGAGTAGAAAAATACCATAATGTACATTCACGCAGTACCACCTCAGTTTAACAATTTTGACATATCATGTTGGCCTCATTTTGTTGTCACTGTTACTGAACTATTTTAAAGTAAAACTTAGACATCATCGACTTTGACCTTTAAATGATTCAGTGTGCTCAAAAGATAACATGTTTTGCTATGGTGGCCTGGCATACTGTCACCATCAGTCCTAATAAAAGCAACAGTACTTCCTGTACATAATCGAATCCCTACCCTGTATTCAGATTTACCTAAAGGTCCCCTGCTGTCTGTTTTCAAAAGGGATTCCAGCCCACATGTGACTCTCAGAGGATCTCTGCAGCACAGGTTAAATGATCGTAAAGCACTTGGACAATTTTCCAGGCTCCTAAGAGTTCTGTGAGCACTGGTTCTTCTTCTTTGGTCTTTTTTTTTTTTTTTTTTTTTTTTTTTTGTCTTTTTATCGATACCGGGGATCAAACTCACTCTCACGACTGCCTGCTTGCAAGCAGGTGCTTATGCCGCTGAGCTAAACCCCAGCCCCTACCTTCTTTGGTCTTAAAGAAAGAAGCCAGTGGCTCCTGGAGCTGTAGACACAGGATAGCAAGGAAGAGATATGAGAATGTGACCATGCTCTCCCTCTGGGCTCTTGTCCTGAAGGCACGGAAGGATGAAGAACTGACTGGGGGTGGATTATTAGAAAGAATGAAAAGAAGCTCTCCCTAGAAGAGGGGGGCTCTCAGGGAGGTTGCCCTGGAAGCACCTCGATCTAGAGGCTTCTCTGCAGCATTCAGTGAGGGAGCCGCCCGAAGCATGTGCAAAAGCAAAACTATAGTTGTCGCCAAACAGCTTCTTGCTGGCAGCAGATTTTTTCTTTCTCACTCCAGTTAGGCCTCTGTGCCTTCAATTTCTTGAGGCTCATCTCAGCTTACCCAGGTGCTGGCCCTCAGTTTACTCAGTTTACCCAGGCCCTTGCTCTTTGGCCATCTATCTCCTGGTCTCAAGAAGGAGGACCAACAGGTTAGGAGTAGAGCCCACAGAAGGGCTGCCGCTGGCCTGAGACCTTGGAGCAAGTCCTGACTCCCCTCTGGAAGGTTTCCTCAGCTAGAGAAAAAAGTATGTGTCTCCCCAGGGTCAGGACTTGGCCTGCTAGTGTGGGTGACTGCAGAGCTACAGGCCGCTTTTTGAGCAGTTCCTGGCCACTGAGTGACCCTGGCCTTGTGAATAGGGGACTCTATCTGGGCCCCAGGAAAAGGTTCTGGGGCTGAGAGTCTGGGGAGAGCCAAGTGCCCTGCTGGGGCCGCAGAGTGAGACAGCCAATCACTGCCCATGTAGGTTCATAGTTCACACACCAGCTCTGAAAGATGGAGGTGTGCATTTGCTTCAAATCATGGTCTCATTGTGTACAGGTGTGCTGGGTCTTTCGAAGCAAGGGAGAGTGGGGCAGGGAATACAATAGACATGTTCAAGATAGTTCAGTGTCTTCCTGGACAGGGCTGTCTTCTTCCCTTACCTAAGGGAATATAATTGGACTTGATCTCCTAGAGCAAATAACTGCATATTCTGTCCTTTTCATCCGTAGGCCTGAGGAAGTTTGGAGAGGCCACTTATTTCTAAAGGCAGCGCCAGTTATAAGCCCGCTCCAGCTGGACACCACCAGGGCCTTGGCCAGTGAGCTCACTCTGGGGAATGGTCAGCCTCAGTCCCACATCCCATCCTGACTGCTCAAAGGGCAGACTGTCCTCACCTGCCCTCTTCCCTCTCCCAGCCCCATGGATCCCTTTGCATCTGGGAGAATGAGGACCACAAGTTTCCCGCCTTCTGCCTGTGTGTGTTCCCTCTGTACCTGTGGTCTTTCCTTGCACCATATCACTCCAATTTTGGCGCCTTTAGGGCCTCATCTTGACCCTAAGCCCGGGGTATCACAACCCTGGGAAGTTGCAAGGTCAGGGTACCTGGAGACCAAGTACAGTCCCCATGTTCCACATCGATTGGTCAGACACATGACCGTCTATGAGCCAATCAGAGCCCTAAAGGGAAAGCTCCAGGCTCCAGCCTGAAACTCAGGGGAAAGCTGCGTTCTTAGTAGTTAGGAGCAAGACGGAGCTGCATCCTCTGGCAGCCTGACATCCCTTCCGGGAAAGGCTGGGGAATCCTAAAACCACTGAGCAGGAAGGCAGAGCCTCGGAATGGAGAGCTGGACTTCTGACGCATTGTTGAAGTGAGGTGCTTAATACACTTGTGTTTTACTTTTGCCAGTCTGAGTCTCCCCAGAAGGCAGAGCTTGAAGTAGAGGCCCATTTGGTAGCGCTTTGCAGGAGAGCAACCCCAAAGGAAGAGGGGTAAGGGAGAAACAGCCACACCCGTGCAAGGATACAGGGCCACCCTCTGGCAGCAGTGAGTAGGAATTTCTTTCTCCCATTCAAAATTTTGCAATGGTAACGCCCTGCCTGCCCTGTCCCTACAGGTTGCAGCCCTGTTCCTCTAGGGGAAGGCAGGGATGAAGGAAATAACTGCAAGATGAGAGTTCTTAAAAAACTGGGACACAGTACTTTGAAGAGGAGCAAATCTGGACATAGTGGCAAAAGCTTGTAATCTCAGTTACTCAGGGCTGAGGCAAGAGGATTACAAGTTCAAGGCCAGCCTGGGCAATTTAAGACTTTGAAACGAAAGAAAAGAAAAGAAAAGAAAAGAAAAGAAAAGAAAAGAAAAGAAAAGAAAAGAAAAGGCTGGGGTAGAGAGCTTGCCTAATTCAGTCTCAAGCGTCAGAATAAAAAGAAAAAAGAAGCAAATCCAAATGTAGACCTCAAGAGCAAGAGTGAGCCAGGCCAAGGCAGAGTAGGTAAGGGAAAGATGTCAAGAACGGAAAATGAGGCTTTGTGGCTCACGGGCCACGAAGAGCTGAAGAGCTAGCTGTGTTTGTGGTAACAGGGCGGATCAATGAGCATTTATAGAGCACCGAGTGTACACGGAACCTGGCCCCCTATTGTTTGGGCTGCCCCGCCCCTCGCTCCCTTTTTTGGGGGGATGGGGAGACTGATTTATTCCTTCCTGACACCCCATCCCGCCCCTAGCACATGGTTACCATAGGAACAACCTCCTTCTTCACTACTGGACCTCACCCTTCTGGCCACAGTTGATTGGACGAGAAGTGAACACCTCACTGAGGCTGGACCAATCAGAGTCTCGGCTCCTGGAGACCCGGAAGGTTGTTGGGGCCGAGAGAGGAACTGAAGCTCGGTGCCTGGCTGGACAAGTTGCATATCGACTTGGGAAGCTGGCCAAGTTTTCAGACAATGGACTCGGAAGCAGTGAAAGACATTTTTGCGGAGGTGTTGATGACAAACGCAAAATACGCGCAACTGCTCTAAAGCCTAGTTCCTGGACTACTAAGGCTGCACCCCTGCTGGGGGCTCTTTACAACAAAGCCCCCCTTCTTTTTTTTCCCCTTAAACTGCATCCACCAACAAGTCCTAATACCTTGCCAAATGCTAGAGCTTTATAGACGCATGGTCTCTGCCCTGAAGGTCATAAGCCAGCGGGAGAAACAAATGCACTGAGCATTAACTACAGGGGGATGAGTGCTATAATAAAAGTTAGTTCAAGCAGGGTGATCCAGCAGAGATAAATTAAGATAACAGATATAAAGGGGTTTTGAAAAGATAAGCGTGCTGTGTAAGTCCCCTAATTATACCTAGAAGAGTGGGCTGCATTTCTGCTTTCCATGTAAGCAGGGATGCACGGCCATCTGACCTTCAGAGAGATGAGGTGTTATGAGGCACTGCTGGCCTATTATCCAGCAGCAGGGAAACCCTCCAGGGTTCCATGCTTGTATTTCTTCATCTGTGTTTGGTGAGTGGTTGGATACATAACCTTCCAATTTCCCAAAGAATTAGGGAGCATTTGATAGTCTGCCTTGGCTGCCATTTCTTTTTCTTCCCTTCCTGTCCTGCCAGGATCATCCTCTCCTTGACTCTGTGAAATGAGTAGGCTGCTGACTCACTAAAATAAAATCCCATAAGTGAATCACTGATTGAGAAGTTTGCTGATTGATGTACAATAGCCATGTTAACCACATGATGGTGACATTATGTCTGGAGACAAGGTGTGACTGTTTCCAACTAAACCATCTTCAAAATTTTCCTGTGCAAGGATGTGTCACAGTGTTGAAATAATTTACGAAAGAGCAGTGCTGTTTTTTGAGAAATACCTTCTCTCCACCTGTGTCGTGGACAGACACCTGTTTACTCCTGACAGATTTTTGATACTAGAGATAAGAGCCCTACTTTACAAACAAGGTGGGTTTTGGAAGTCAAGCTGACCTACGTTTAAATCCCTGCTGTACTCACTGCCTGATTGCTGTCTTGGAACAATTACAGTCAGCCCTTGCTATCCCCCAAGAGATTAACTCTAAAACCCCTTGAAGATACCAAAATCTAACAAGGCTCAAGTCTCATATAAAATGGCCCTGTATTTGTATGTGAGCTATGCACATCCATCCTCCTGTGTATCTTGAACCATCTCTTGATTATTTACAATACATAATGCCAGGCAAATGCTATGTAAATAGTCATTATGCTATACTGCTTAGGGTATAGTGATAGGGAAAAAGTCTGTACACATTCAGTGCAGATACAGTTCTTTAAAAATATTTACAATACATGGCTGATAGACTCTTCATTTTGGAAGCCTCTGTTAAGGAAGGCCAATCATACTTTCCAGCCCAGATGATCTGCTCCTAATGATCAGAATCTGATACTTAAAAAATCAATCACATTTAAAGAGAATGATGAGTTTTTGAAGGCATGTATCGTGTAAAGCTCAAGGATAATTTTCTGGTTGAGCATCCTGGTGCATGCCTGTATTCTCAGGACTCAAGAGGCTGAGGCAGGAGTGTTTTAACTTTGAAGCCAGCCTGGAGTTACATAGAGAGTTAAAGAACAGTTTTGAACATAGAAAGATCCTGTTTCAAAAAACAAACAAGAAAAAAATTTTTTCCCATAAGATTAACTCTAAGGGGCTGGGAATTTAGCTCAGCGGCATAAGCGCCTGCCTTGCAAGCAGGCAGTCGTGAGTTCGATCCCTGGTACCGATAAAAATGAAGACAAAAAAAGACTAACTCTAGGGGCCAAGGTTAGGGCTCAGTGATAGAGCATATGTTTGGCATGACCAAGTCCCTGAGTTTCATCCACAATACTAAAAGAAAAAGAAAATAATTCTAAACTTGGGGGCATGACCTTCAGGCCACAAATTCCACAAACACCGAGGTACTGTGTTTTCGCAGTCTTCCTCCCCGTACACCTGTAGCACTTTGCAGAATGCTCACACATATATTAACGGCCAGGGTCATCAGAGTGCCTTCTCACAGCTCTTTATCTCTGCTAACCTGTCAACAGAAATGATCTGAACCCTAACAGAACACTTCTGAGACCACTTGACAAAGCCTGGGAACCCCAGCACCTAAAGGGAGCTCTGGTTCCCACAGGGAGTTCTGGTAGGACAGAGCAGAATTTCTGTATATCCTCTGGTATGGCGCCACCCTGAGACCATCACACATGGCAGTCATCTCGAATTCCACCAATTTTTCTGGAAGGGATTCTGGATTAATTTTTAAATGGAGAGTATCCTTTATTTTACAGATGAAACAATCTGTAAGACTTTATTCAAAATTTGAAATGTACAGGCACTTTGTTGCTCACCTTTCACATAAACTACACCTCCACCCATTTTCCTTCAGAGCCTGACAATATTTGAGTGTACAGAAAAGCCCAGCCAGAAGCAGCATGTCATGTACATTTCAGAAAAGGAGACTGGGAGACATCAATTGAGCCTGACTTTTGTTTCCTACAATAAAGGGTTTCTTGCTCTGGGAAAAAATCCATTTTGCTTCATAATATATTTTCTTCCATAACAAAAACAAGGCTCTGCCAGGCATGGTGGTGCACACCTTGTAATCCCAGCCCTCAGGAAGCTGAAACAGGAGGATCACTGTGAGTTCAAGACCAGCCTGGGCTTCACAGTGAGACCTTGTATCCAAGAAAGAAAAAAAAAAAAAAGACAAAAATAAAAACAGAAACAAGGCTCCTGTCTACACCAAACTCACTTGGATTTGTTGAACCGGTGGTATTGACTCATCCATAAAACAAATTATGAAGGGGTTGGGGTATAGGACAACAGGAGAGCAAGTGTTTAGCACTTAGTAGAAGTGAGGTCCTGGGTTGAATCCCCAGCACTACCTTCCAAAAGCAAATTTCAGTTTATTGTTTCTTCTAGCAGATTTCAAGTAAAAACAAAGTTAAAAGAGAAACATATATTTTAAATAGATGAAGGTCATTTTGAGTTGCTATACTTAACCAAATGCCTCTATATGCTACAGACTGACAATCTAGTTTGGCTTGCATAATCCTTCTGGATTGGGGCAGAGTTCAAGATAAGATACAGCATTCAGTCAACAGAAGGAGGCCCTGAAGGTGTTGTTGTCAGAGCTCATTTCATAGGAGCTGACCTCAGGAGCTCCATCATGCAGAAAATACAGCACACCCTCTCTGGATAAGAAGCCAATCAGGGCAGGCTGCATTGGGACATAGACATCGAGACTCTTTAAGTAAACCTGTGTAAGTAGATCACTAGCATGAGGAAGGTTTCTCAGTATTAATTCTGACAAAGGCTAAGTGAAGCTTCATTCTCAAAACTGCATATTGAAAACTAGTTGGGTGGGCTGGGGATTTAGCTCAGCGGCATAAGCACCTGTCTTGTAAGCAGGCAGTCCTGAGTTCGATCCCCGGTAGTGATTTAAAAAAAAAAAAAAAAAAAAACTAGTTGGGCGTGGTGCTACACTCTGGGAAGTTGAGGCAGGAAGGTCATGAGTTTGAGCCCAGCCTGGAATTTAGAGAGATACTGTCTCAGAATAAAAAAAGAACTGAGAATGTAGCTCAGTGTGAAGGCACTGTACTCAATCTCTAGCACTCCAAGACAACAACAGTCACACACACACACACACACACACACTCCTCTTCCTCCTCCTCCCCCTCTTCTTTCTCTTCCTCCTCCTACTGGTTCCTATCATTTCTTCAAAAAAGTAGCTGGGTGTGGTGATGCATGTCTGTAATCCCAGCACTCGGGAGGCTGAGGCTGGAGGATCATTGCAAGTTCAAGACCAGCCTGGGCTACAAAGCGAGCTAAAGGCCCGCTTGAATTGCATAGGGAGACTCTGTCTCAAAAAAGATGGGGAAAAAAAAAAGGTATATGCAAGTTCTGACTGTAGAATTTATCTACTGTTCAAATAAAGGTTGAGTTTAATCACCTTTAACTGTGTTTGGTTTTTTTTGGGTTTTTTTTTTTTTTGTCTTTTTCCTTTTTATCGGTACCGGGGATTGAACTCACGACTGCCTGCTTGCAAGGCAGGCGCTTATGCTGCTGAGCTAAACCTCCAGCCATTAACTGTGTTTTAATAGAAATAAAAGATGTGTTTGAGATACACACTCCTCAAACATCAATGTTTAAAAACATCAATAGCACAACTGAATGAAGACCTACAAATGCATGTGCCAAGCAGGAATCTGCCTGCCTCCTGCAGCCTCATATTAACACAAAATAAACACTGGATTAAGGACCCTGAAATTGAGTTTCAGTTCCTTGAGCTCTAACAAAATGTAAGACTCTGTAGCTTCAACTAATGCAAAGCTTTCCTATTCAAATCCAGAATGATCGTGCTGATGGCCTCCACTTCAGACTGATGCCCTTGGTGACAAATCTGCCCTCTTTTCCTCCTATACCTTCTCTCTGGCCTCTGCAACCACCATTCCTGCCGTAGGCACTGCCTTGGTCACACCATCTTGGCATCAATTGTCTTGCTAGTATCCATCACCCTGGTAACCACTTTCCTGTATTTGAGGATGTTTTGAAGTCACCATACCACTGTGGCTGGAAACCTGAATCTCATAAGTAGCATCTTATGACATCTTCTCGTCTTCTACTCCTACATCCGTCCAGTCTCCTCGGTGCACACTTCCTCTTCCTCTTGACCACCAGGGTCACAGCCACCACATCTGTCTCTCCTGCCTCCTCGTTTATGACCTCCTTGTCCACCGTGTGACAGGCTCAAAACCACCACTTCCTCCTGCTTGGTCCTGGGGACCACAGTGCCTTCTGTCTCTTGGGGTAGAAGTTCAGTTTCTGTCAGGCACCTGCCCACCAACACCTTACTGATGGCACAAACAGTCTTTTGTCCTATTGAGTCACTGCTTAGTCCTGAAAATCCCTAGCAAGTCTTGTCCTCATGCTAAAAGGTGGATTACTGAAATAGTACTTTTAGGAGATGAGGCATCATTCTGGCCAATAATTCTTGGCTGATCTTGCTGTGTGACCGTTAGCTCTGTCACACCAGCCAAAAGACTGTATGGTGGCATCCAAACATTTTATTAGCAGCTTTCTCCAGACATCATATTCATTGAAGATGGCTTAGTTATGCCTCTCTTTTCCCAATGGGCTGCTCCCATTAGCTTCTACAATAAAGGCTTTCCAATACGATTAGGTAGAATTTTGAACAAATGTTTCCTTTAATTTCTGTCAATCTCACTGAAGAGTTGGAACATACACTGGCTAGAGGTCTGGACACTCCTAGAGCAATACATATATTTTCAACCTTTTTTAAAAAAAATTCTTTTTGAGACAGGGCCTTGCTCCTCAGTTCAAACTGGCCTTGAACTCACTATGTAGCCCAGGCTGGCCTCAAACTCATGATGGTCTTCTTGCCTCAGCCTCCAGAGATTACAGGCATGTGCCACCACACCCAACTAGGTATCATTGCTCTTTCATAAATTACCTAAGCGTTATGATGCGTCCTTGGATAGGATGATTTTGAAGACTATTTAGATGGAAACAGTTACTCTCTCGCCAGACATAACGTCACCATCATGTGGTTTACGTGGCAATTGTACGTCAATCAACGGGCAACCACACCCAGCTCATATCTTTCCCTCTTGGATGGGCTCCCTTGCCACATCTTTCTCGAGCTCCTCCCCTTCCTCCCTCTCTCTGCTCCTCCTCTTCCTTGCTCTTCCTCCTCCTCAGGCTCCTTCCTCTAGTTCTTCCTCTGCCTCTTTTTCCCCCTCCCCTCCCCTCCCCTCCCCTCCCCTCCCCCTCCCCTCCCCTCCCCTCCCCTCCCCTCCCCCTCCCTTCCCCTCCCTTCCCCCTCCGCCTCCCCTTTCTCAAAGTACCTGGGGTTGAACCCAGCATCTCACACCTCACACGTCAGACAAGTTCTGTACCACAGAGCTACATCTCCAGCCCTTTTTAAGATTTTATTTTATTTTTTTTTTATCTGTACCAGGAATTGAACTCACAACAGCACACTTGCAAGGCAGGCGCTTATGCCACTGAGCTAAACCCCCAGCCCCAAGATTTTATTTTGAAAAAGTGTCGCATACATGGCTCTCTCCTCGGAACAGCCAACCTTTATTTGTATGTTTACACTACTGTGCCTCACATTTTCACTATTCAAACTCCTATAAAACAGAATTGCGCTAGATTTGATTGACTTAACTTTCTAACCCCAGATTCACACATTCCTATCCGTTTCCCCGTTTTAGGAGGGCCATTAGATTTGGGGGTTAAAATCAGTGAATGTGTCTCAGCCACCTGTCTTTCTGTGGGCACTGTGTCTATGTCGCAATAGTCTCTGGTGGAGGGCACTGTGGTGTCATCCTATTTCATGACAAGGACGCTGATCAGCAGAAATTTAAAAGCTTGTCCAACATCCTTCAGTTCCTAGGGAACCCAGCCCAGATCTGGTGACTCCAATCCACGTGCGCCTGGGGCGTGGCTCTGCGGGTGAGCACTTCCCTAGGATGCGGTGGGCCAGCGCCCGACAAGACCGTTCTCACTCAGTCCTTTAAATGTCACATGTTTCTGTTGTCATTTTTTCATTTTTGTTTCCCCTGTTCCTCTCACCCCTCGGGAGGGATGAGAAATGCGCAGGCCTCAAGCCAGACTGACTTATTTGCCAACTTTCCCAGTAGCTGCTGGCTGTGTGGACAGAACAGTTGCTGTGTTTTCTCCAACCCCATTGTGCACACGCACACGTGTGCGAACACACACACACACATGGTGCATGAAAAAAAATCTGGTGAAATCTGAATAAACCCTGTAGGTTGTACTAATATCACTTTATGGGTTTGATTTGTACTATTGCTGTATAATATGTTATCGAGGAAGCTAGTTCAAAAATACAGGGGACTGGCTGGCCTGGTAGCGCATGCCTGTAATCCCAGCACTCCAGAGGTGGAGGCAAGAGGATCACCGGGAGTTTGAGACCAGCCTGAACTACGTAATCAAACTCTGTCTCAAAAAGACACAGAGAGAGAGAATACAGAGGACTCTACTACTTTTGCAACTTCCTATGCATGTAGGTGTTTTGTTTTGTTTTGTTTTGTTTTGTATGAGACAGATCTTTTTTTTTTTTTTTTAATGAGACAGATCTTGCTATCTAGTCCACAATGGCCTTGAATTTGCTGTGTAGCTCAGACTGGCCTCAAATTTTTGACTGTCTTGCCTTCTGAGTGCTGATATGCAACTATGCATTACTATGCCTGACTTGAGCCTGTAATTTATTTTAGACAGGGTCTCACTATGTAGTACAGGCTGACCTTGAACTCCCTATGTAGCCCAGGCTAGCTTTGAACTCATGGCAATTCTCCTGCCTCAGCTTCTCGAGTTCTGGGATTCAGGTGTGTGCCACCACAGCCAACTCTATGGCTATTTTTTGTTTGTTTTTCATTTTGTTTTTGGTATCAGGAATTGAACTCAGGACCTTGTACTTCCCAGGTAGGCACTTGTGCCACTGAAGTGTATCCCCAGCCTCACTATGGCTATTTTTAAATGAATGTTTCAGGTTTTTTGTTTTTTTTTAACTAAAGGTTAATACTGATACAATTTTCTTTTATTTTTTTTTAAGGGTACCAGAGATCGAACTCATGACCACGCGCTTGGAAGGCAGGCACTTATGCCACTGAGCTAAATCCCCAGCCCCAATATTGATACAATTTTCACAATGTATTTTTAAATGTCAGTACTCAGCTGGACTGTACTGAACCATAGGAGAAATGCTTATGTCATGATACTGATTGAAGAAGAAAAAAAGAAGTCCTGAATTGTACTGACAGCATGATCACAACTGCATTCAAGAAAAGGAACTTGAGATCTCAAAAAAAAAAAAAAAAAAAGGGCAGAGAAATACTGCTAAATGTTAACAGTGTTTATGAGTGACGGGAATTGGGTGCGATCCCACGCACTTTACGATTTCCAAATTTTCTATGAGGAACTTGACTTTTCTTTATGGATTTAACACTTCACCAAAAGACCAGGCTTTCGGTACTGGCCTAGAAAATCTAGAGTGTGTGGTTGCATTCACACGGCTGCGGTATTCATCTTGGAGAGTTTGATAAAGTGGATCATAAAATAAATTATATATACTTATGTTAAAATGCATACAGAATGGCAGAGTGGAAAGTCTAGCAGCTATTTCCTACTTTCCGTTATTAGCTGCTTCTCTTTCTCCGCCCCATTTTATTTTCAGTCCGGTCTTATTTTAGCCTTTTTGGGAGTGTTTGCAGCTCACATTTCTGGGCAGAGCAGGGAAAGGCAAGTGCGCGTCCCGCACAGGGGCAGGATCAGGGTCGCGCCGGGCTGCTCGGTGCTGGCTCCTCGGGCACGCTTGCTTTCGGGAGCTCACGCTGCTTCCTTGTGGTTCATCTTCCCGGGCTGGCGCTGGGGGTCAGCAGCAGACACCTCCAGGGGGCCTCAGAACAGTCGCTCTGCATCTTAACACCGCCGCCACCACCACCAAGTGGCTCAGCGTGGTGCCTTTCACACAGGGTCTGCAGACACATTTCTGGGGGTCTAGGGCTCCACCAGAAACATTTCACGGTTGTGCTTTCACTCTGGATTCTTGTTTTTGGGTACCGGGGATCGAACTCACCGCCCCATTCTTGCCACGCAGGCCACTGAGCTAAATCCCCAGCCCCACCTTCCTGGACGATCATCCCAGAACCCAGTGCGCCTGCGTGACTTAAAACCTGTTTTTCCCTTTGGGCCAAGGTCAGGATCGCGGCAGGTGAAGTCGGTGTGCAGGAGCATTGAAGGCACGCATTTCTCCACGGTTCAAAAACAGAAAGGCGACGAGAAGAGAGAGGTGCGGTCGTCAGAGGTGACCGATGTTGCCGCCCCCGACCCTCGCATCCAGCTTGCGACAGTGTTTTTGGCAGGAAATGCGGCAGTGCCGGGGTCTCTTTACAGCTACTCTGCATGAGACTTGGAGAAGCTTGAGTAAATAGATGGGCTCGTTAAAGTAACCCATGGGTGGTAGAAAGGGGTTCATTAGTCAAAACCCAGGGAAAATCAATGGTGATAATGTCCATGACTCAGATTATAATCCACTGAGAGTGAGAGATACCAAAATACACCTTTCTCCATTACAGCATACACCAGTGATTCACATAGTCTAAGAGGCTGATTTAATTTTATTAACTTGAAGTATGTGACATAAATATAGATGATAGGATATATATATATATATATATATATATATATATATATAGCTCTTTGTGGTTTAGGGAATGAATCAGGACCTTTGCACTGAGCTACATCCCTTGACCTTTTTAATTTTTAATTTTGAAATAGTGCCTTGCTAAGTCACTACGTTACCCAGGATGGGCTCGAACTTGTGATTCTCCTGCTCAGTCTCCAAAAGTGCTGAGATTAGAGGCATAAACCACCACACTGGCTCTCAGCTATGTTTTAAAATGTATTTTAGTCTAAAAGATGAGACAAAATATGAATTTTTTAATACAGATGTTTTCCAGTGCTTAAACACATATACTGAGTGGTTTTGTTTTCTTCCCTGCCTTAGCGCAATTAGCGTGGTCTGGGAAGGAGTCTCCGCCTCCAGCACATGCGCCCTCACTGCTCTTACGCCCAGCACGCACGTGATTGTGGATATCTCCCTTTTCTTTCCAGGAGCATTTGAAGACGGAGCTCTTTCAGCCCGTAGGGAGCCAGTTTTCATTAGACAGTGACTTGGTGCTCCAGGACCTTGGAGGGGTAGGGGAGCACAGAACGAGATGTCACAGCTGTGCTTAGCTGGGGGATGTGACATTTACAAGCTGGAGGTAGTGACTGGGGACCAGTGGAGGAGGCCCTGCCCAGCGAGGCACAAGGGGGCAACGTCTCAAGGTCTGAGATGCCAGGAGAATCTGAGCCAGGCTGATAGCTGCTGCTAACACAGTGTGAACAGGCATGTGGGTGACAGAAGTCCCTCCTCTCTCCAGGCTGGTGCCTTTAAGGCCACAGAGTAGTTAATGTCCTATTTCTTCTTCAAGACTCTTAACTGCAAGCCACAGAAGCTGACTCTGTCATCGGAAGCTAAACAGGAATTTACCAAAGACTACTTGGCAGTTCACAGAACTCAGATGAGAACCTAAGCCAATCTCAGCACTTGGGAGGCTGAAACAGGAAGATCTGTAAGTTCAAGGCCAGCTTGAGTTGCAAAATGAGCTCAAGGCCAGCCCAAAGTGCATAGTGAGACCCTGTCTCAAAAGACCACACCCACCAACACTCCCCCCCCCACACACATACACACAGAACCTAAGCCAGAACCACATCCCAGTTACAGCACAGTAAGGACACCACCGTATCGAGCATCTGGCTATTGAAGCCATGGTGTGACACAACCCATTATTTTCCAGATTCTATCTCCTATCACTGACCTGAGGCTTTCTGTGAGCATATAGTCCTGATCTGCTGACTTTAGAGGTGGCCACATGACCTGCACTGAGCAATGGGATGAGGGCAAAGTGACTGCGTGCTGGTTCTGAGCGGGTCATCCGATAAGCACCATGTGTTTCTATTCCTGCTCACACTCTTTTACCATCTTGCAGGAAGAAAGCAAGCCCCAGGCAGCAGACATCACCTGGGCCCACCCTATAGCCTAGAACCCAGCCTGGCAGAGCCCAGCAGGGTCCACCTGAGCCACTGGCCACCCACAACTAATCCATAGAACTGGAAGTGAGAAATGCATGCTTGATGTTGAAAGGTACTGAGATCTGGGTGTATTTGTTACCACAAGACAAGCTAAGTATGGTATTAGTTAGCTTTCCCATCATTAAGACACAACACCCATCACCCCATCTTAAAAGAGTGGTTTACGGCTCATGCTTTCAGGAGATTCAATCCATGGCTGGCTGGTTCCAAAGCAGAAACCTCATAGAAAATGGATGTGGCGGAGCAAAGTTCATGGTGGCCAAAAAGCAGAGCAAGGGGACAGCATTAAAGAGGAAGGGGCAAGCTACAGTAGATAGTACACAAGGTTTCACCTCCATGATCCACCCAGACACACCCAGGGGTGACCTATCTGCTCATGGTTTCTTAATCTCAAGATTAACAGTCACAACTATGGATGACCAGCTTAGACTCTCCAGCTCCTCCTCTGCTTCTCTAACAAAATACTATGTGAGGATACCCCAATGCCCAAACCCATGTCACACATCTGGGTGCCCACTTGACAGGCAGACAAAGTGTGTTTTGGATGCTTTCATTTTCTGTCGATGGGCCCCATATTCTGTTACATCAAGACCGACAGGCCAGTGTCCTGGTTAGTGTTCTCCAAGACTTTGTATTTACTCCAAGCCTCAGAATGTGGCCTTATTTGGAAGCAGGGCCTTTTCGCGTGTAGTTAATTAGTAAAAATGAGTCCATAGTGGATTGGAGCGGGCCCCAAAGCAATGACTGGTATCTGGAGGCACAGAGAGACACACCAGAAGAAGGCCGTGTGATGACAGAAAAAAGAGACTGGGGAACGTGTCTACAAGCCAAGGCTGCTGGCAGCCACCAGCAACTGGGAGGAGGCCTAGAACAGATCCTACCCTGGAGCCTTTGGGGAGAGCATGGCCCTGCTGACACACTTATTTCAGGCTAATTTCTGTTGCATTTGAGTTGGCATCTTGCTGTGTTGCCCAGGTGACCTCGAGCCCCTAGATTCCAGCAAGGCTCCTGTCTCTGCCTCCTGAGTAGTGAAGACTGCCGTTGTGTACAACTGTGTCCAGTTTAAATTTCTATGGCTTTAAACCCTCTAGTTTATAGCTCCCTATATGGCAGACTTAAGAAATGCACACACAGTGGACAAATCCTCAAGCATCAGAAGGAGGCACAGAAATGAACACTTTTGATTTCTCACCCACATTTTGATAATGTTATCAAACAGTAATTCATGGCAACTATTCTTAACTAGGTTTCTTTTTCTTTCTTTTACAAAAGCAGTTGTCTGCGAACTGGAAATGCAGTCAGGGTGTTCCCTGGGTGCCACAGCCTCTTGTTTTGCTTCGTTTTGTTTTTGTTTTGCAGTACCGGATTAAACCCAGGGCCTTTACACCGAGCTACCTCGCCACTTTGTTTCAAGATAGGATCTCTTAGTTCTCCAGGTGGGATTTGAACTTGCAATCTTCCTGCCTCAGTCCCCCAGAGCACTGAAATTACAGGTTTGTCTGCATCACCATGCCCAGCTGAACTGGGTATTTGGGATCTCTGTCTTCTCCTAGACTCCACTTACTCCAAAGTTAACTTTGCCAGGATCCAGTTGTTTAAGACCCTTCCAGAGAAGAGACATGCCTCTTGTAAAACACTGCATTTCAGAATCCAGGGTCCTCGGTGCTGCGCAGGGCTGGAGCCTGGTATCTGAGCAAGAGCAAGGCTGATTCCATGAGATCCAAGTCACACTCACAAGTCTCCTGGGAAAAGAATCGTGTTCTCCACAGGACTGCCTCAAACCATCTTGGAACAACACAAAGAAGAGAAGCGGGTGCCTTTTTAAACCTGGAGACTGAGCAAGGCAACGGCTTGGAGAAAGGAAGCGGGCAGCTTTAATTAGGCCACTGCGGAGGCTTCAGAGCCGAGTGCCATGCCTGGCTCTTATTGGATCCTAACTCCCATAAATCAACTGTCAGAAGACATTTTTAAAATATGAACTATCAGGTGATAATGTCATTATTAACAAATTTTTCAGGTATGACTTTGGCATTACAAGGAAAAATCTATCTTTAAAGAAGTACATGCAGAAATATGTAGATGCAAAATGCCATAATGCTGGAATAGGTTTTTAAATGCTGAACTATAAGCCAGTCATGGTGGTGCACACCTGGAATCCCAGCATTCAGGAGGCTGAGGCCCGAGTATCCTTGTGAGTTGGAGGCCAGCATGCAGTACATAGTAAATTCAAGACAGCCTGATACATGGTGAGACTCTCTCTCAAACAAATAAGTAAACAAGCAAACAAACAAACAAAAACCCTGTAATAGAGACCCTAGTTTTACCTATTGCTTCTGGGTAAGAAATGTGATATCCAGTGGCCCACCTACTTGTCCTTAGTATGTGAACATTTTGAAAACAAGCAAATGGAAGAAGCAATCATGATGATTTACTTGGTTAAACACCGTATGTGAACATCAGCAAGTCCTGACTTACGAGCATGTTCCATTCCGGGTTCTAATTCATTCATAATCCAGTAAAGTGAGTCTTATACAATACACCTGTGAATCTTCACTGGGGAAACTGAACAGCTTTAGCAGAAAAGTCCTCCAGCTCCTGAAATGTGGGGATCCCCTAACCAACAGGCTGCCCTACTATCCTGAGGGCTATGGGGAAGCCCTCACCAGGCCTCTGGCTCCACCCACAAACATTGTGCTCTCCTATCTATTCCTCATGGACCCCTAGAAACTCGGGAAAATCCTGCAGCTGAGATGCACTGCACATTTCTTTAGACTCATTTGAGAAAAGTTTCCCACATAAAAGAGGGAGAGGCCGGGCATGATGGTGCACACCTGTAATCCCAGCACTTGGGAAGCTGAGGCAGGAGGATCCCTACAAAATCAAGGTCAGCCTGGATTATATAGTGAGTTCAAGGCCAGCCTGTGTGCAAAAACACAAAACAAACAAACAAACGGGGGGGGGGGGGGAACGGGCAGAGGGAACAAAACAGAAAAAAGACCCTTGAGAGCATGGCCACCCAGCCCACAGATGGCGCCTAAAGGAGGAGTCGTGCCATGGTTTCTGCTCAAGGATCGATTTCGGGACAGCTTCTCTAGCTGCCCTACCCACCGAGCAGATCTGTCTGGAGAGAATAATGACAGTGTAGCAAATGGTAGAAATCAAAATATGGGGCTGGGGATTTAGCTCAGCGGCATAAACACCTGCCTTGCAAGCAGGCGGTCGTGAGTTCGATCCCCGGTACCGATAAAAACGAAAAAGACAAAAAAAAAAAAAAAAAAAGAAATCAAAATATACACAAAACGAAGCCAAAAAAATCAAGCCTGGAATGTATCCTGCACAGACTAGGGAGCTGTGGAGATCCGCACGGATCGCGGTTCAGCAGGCCACGTTGTGTTGTATGAAAGGAGAGGTTAGCAGGCCACGTGCCATCTCTGACCGCGACGCCGCTGCCAGGAAGAATACGCCCACCGTGGACTCCGGCTGTCTAATCAGGCCAGCCCTGCGGCTGGCTGAGCCGAGAGGGGTTGCTCCCGGAAGACTGACTGGGGGCTGAGCAGCAAGGCGAATCTACCAGACTTCCTCCTGCAGGATGTGCGCATTCCTTTGATTGCCCCGGTTGCGAGGAAGCTCGCCCTGTGGGGTGGGGGGTGGGGGGGGGCTGTCAGTTACTTAGAGAAAAGGCCACAGTATTTCGAGTGTCCCAGGCCGGGCCATTGTCCTGGTCTAGGCTGCATCCTCGCCAGCTGGCTGAGACGGGTCCAGTCAGTCCCAGGGGACAAAATGCTTAACTCCAGCTTTGGGGAATACATGACTAATTACTACTGTGTTACTCCATGTGCTGCCGAAGAAAGCATGAGTACTAACACAAATCAGAGAGCGGAGCTGGCCTCTCTGACTTATCTCATGGTTTGTTTTATTTACTTGGGATTCTGGAAACATTACACAAACAGGAAGTATTCACTGGAGAAAAGCAGAAACAGTATTTATTCATATATTTATTTATTTTTGTCTTTTTGAGACAGGGTCTTGCTCAGCAGTTTGGGCTGGCCTTGAGCTCACTTTGTAGCCCAGGCTGGTTTCGAACTGTCAACAATCCTCTTGCCTCAGCTTCCTGAGTGCTGGGATGACAGGTGTGCACCACCATGCCCGGCAGTGATTTTTTTTAAGAGGATAAAATCCAGGGCTGGGGATTTAGCTCAGCGGCTTAAGCGCCTGCCTTGCAAGTGTGCGGTCTCAAGTTCGATCTCTGGTACCGATAAAAATGAAAAAGACAAAAAAAAAAGAGGATAAAATCCAGTCACCCGAGGATAACTATTGTTAATGTCTCGCTGTCTGTTCTTCCAGACTTTTTTCTTTACAAATATATTTAGGTATATTTGCCAATATAAAAATGAGATTATTCTGTAATACTACTACGTTCTGCTTTCTTCAACCAACAATAAATTGTAAACCTACTTGAATATCAAAAAGATTTCTATTAGGTGCATCTTCTGAAATTACCAAAATTCAACTAGCTACAAAAACAGCAACTTCATGTGCTTCACCCTCACATGACATTTTAAATGGCTCTAGAATTTGTTGCCTTTTGGATGCTGTATAATCTACTTAATGTACCGCCTATCACGGGGCATTTACATAGTTTCCAATTTTTTTTATAATTATAAATATTACCCTAGCTAGTTAGGAGGGAGGCTGCGACAGGAGGATTGCAAGTTCTATAGCAATTTATCGAGTCCCTACCCTCCCCCCACAAAAATTAAAGGGCTGGAAAGCAGTGTAATGATAGGATGCTTGCTTAGCATGTTTGACCCTGGGCTTGAGCCTCAGTCTGCCTTTTCCCCTCAAAAAGACCCCACACTCAAAGGGAAGGAGGTGAGATCCTAGGGAATGAGAGAAACTGAGAAGCAGCTAGTGATTTACCGCTTGGAGTAGAGCAAAATTTAGGAGATAATTGTGCCTATATCCCAAGGTGGTGAACATATGTCGGTCGTAAAACCTAAGTCAGCCTGTAGGAGTCTTCAGAATGAGGAGAAAACAACCCTGTTTATGACTCTCACCTATGAAAGAATTAGTGACAAAGAATATAAAAGTTTTTTCTCCTTAACCTAGTTCTAATAGAAGAATTTTGTCACTTACAAGTAAAATATAAAGTGGAAGTAACAAAAGCATAAGCTTGTGGTCTATGTATGTTAAAAAAAAAAAAAAAAGAAAGAAAGAAAGAACAAAAACCCAGAGGGCACAGACATTCAGAAGAGGCCACCCAGGATTCTAAGCCCTGAAATCACACCCCTGTGTAATCTCCCCTGAGGGCTGGCTTGCTTCTAAAGAATAGGATGTGACACAGTAATGGATGTCACTTTAGAGAGAAGGCTATACAAAGCTGGGGCTTCGGTGTTTTCTCTGACATCGTTTTGGGGAAGTCAGTCCCGTGATGAGGCAGCCCCTGGTGGGTAGGGAGGCCCCTGGCTGCCCGCTCTGCTGCAGTCTGTGAGACAGCTGGATCCATCCAGGCACGCCGCTCCCAGCCTCTTCATCCAGGGAGTGTGTGTACAGTGGCTGGTAAACCATGTTTTCAGTCTGTGCTTTGGGCTGGTTTATTACATGGCAATGGCAAGGTGGTCGCTATTGGTGATACTGTTTGCTATGCACTTTACTGGGTCCTCACAGTGACCCGAAGTAGAAGTGCCCCCTATGTTGTTGATTCTTACCTGAGGAAACTGAGGTCCAGAAGGGATTAACGAACTGGCTCAGGGTCACAGGAAATGGTGCAGCTGGAATCTGAACTGAGGCCCTCTGGCATCAGCATCTATGTTCATATTTACATTTAAAAGTAGCTACTTGGGCATGATGTATGCAATTTTAGCACTCTGGGAGGCTGAGGCAGGAGGATGGCAATATTGAACCCAGCCTGGGCATCTTAGTGATTTAGCAAGACCCTGTCTCAAAATAAAAAATAAAAAGCACTGAATAAAAAAACCTCCGTGCCAGGACCCCTGAAAACAAAACAAAGCAAAATGAAATACAGCTTGGGCTGGAACTGTGGCTATGTGGAAGAGCTGTGCCCAGCATGCATAGGCCATGCAGTTGGTCTCCAGCACTACTAAATAAATAAAAGTTGGAACCACTGCCCATTACCTGGAAGGCAGTCTTGCAAAGAAAATTAAAAAGTTACTTGTGTTTTGCATTATTTGCCTATGCAGGAAGCAAGGGAAAGGGGTAAAGGGGACCGAATCATCTCAAACTCATCAGTACTTAGCACTGTTTCACTCTATCAGGGCTGGGGCCAGCTGAGCTTCTCCTGAGCCCCACAGTTCTGTGAAATGGGTGAACTACTCTTAGTTACAGAGGAGGAAGAGGGTTAAGCGACACTGAGTGGTGGCCAGCAGTGTTGTCACTTGTCTCTTTTGTACTGCAAGCTGGGTTGCATTATTTCTTGAAAGGAGACAGGAATAGTGATGGAGACGTTTAGGGTTTGTGATCACAAAGTGGCTCCATCAACAGTTCTGTTTGCTTGTACTTGCTCTGGGAGGGGTGCTGCTCTGAGCCAAGACATCCCAGGGGACTACGAGAGACAGATCTTGATGGGTTTCTAAGGCTTGTAACTCTGGACAAACCACTTTACCTATTCAAATGCCTTCTCCTTATTTGAAATTAGGGGTAGTAATATGTATAGCTTCAAAGGTTTTAATTTGAATTCAATAAGACTACATGTATAATGCATTTAACACTGATGTTGGAAGAGCTCAACCAATGAGAGCTGTTATCATTATTATATAGATTATAGTATATGTGTTACTAATTCAGAAATGTGAATTACTTTCCAAGTGTGAAACCCGTGTTGAGCTTTGATGTGGATATGATCTAACAGACCTTATTAGGGAGCTGATAAGCACAGTCATCAAAATCCTAGGCTTACTCTACTTACAGAGGCCAGTCCCATGGACCTAGAGAGGACGCTACTATGACAGACTGAGTACTGAAATATTTTTCCACATAACTTGGAGGGCGGCTACTGTGTTACCATTTTCATAGGAATCCATGGCTCCGTGTTTGGCCGGCCACCCTGAGTGCTAGCGCCACCCCGTGGTGTTTAAATGAATAATTGTTAGGAAGGGAGGGAGCGCCAGTGATTTGTATTCTTGCCATTTCACTGGTTGGCAACCAGGTCATTATAAACTGTGCATGTATCTAGATATGTAATGTGATGTAAATTTACAAGTTTGAAAGAAGTATGTGGATATTGAGCCCAGGGTCCCAATGCTAAGCATGTGCTCTGGTGCTGATTCTGGTCTAACTAGAATAGTAGTTGCAGACTTACAGAAGAGTTTCGGCTTGCTCCTGTACTCACTTGCTTCCCCGTTATGAACATTTTACATAACAAAGGGAGATGTGTCAACTCCAGGCTGATACACTGATACGGTCCTGCTCCTTAAACTCCTATCTCTATTTGAATTTCACTTTTCCACTGGAGTCCTGATCTGTTCCAAGATGACTTCAGGATACAACATGACATATAGCCAATGTGTCTCCACAGTCTCCTCTGGTCTGGGACAGATCTTTTCTTTCCATCTTTTACAAATGATCTTGGTAGTTTTGAGGAATACTGGCCACGTATTTTGTTTAATACCCCTTAAGTTGGGTTTGTCTGGTGTTTTTTATGATTAACCTAGGGTTGTGGGTTCAGGAAGAAAACCATAGTGGTAAAGGCCCCTGTGATCACATCCTACCAGGGATGCCTGCTGAACCAAACGACATCTCTGATGTGAACTTGGGTCACCCGGTGGTGGTAGGATTTGCAGTGAAAAGTTTCTGGTCATCCCCTTCTATACTCTATTTATTGAAAGCAAGTCACTGAGTTCAGTTCACATGCAAGGTGAAAAGCCAAATAAACTGCACTGCCCAAAGTTGGCAGTAGCCACATGAGTTATCTGAAATTCCGGAAGGAAGATCTGCCTCATCTCCTGCACTTATGCATTCAATCTTTATTCAAATTAGCATAAACATAGGTATTTTATGCTTTGGGTTGTAACTTAACACAATGTTACTTATCCTGTAGCTCAAATTCTTATAGCTGCTACTGGATCACTGGGAGCTCTTCCAGGCTGGCTATAATTGTGACATCGTTTTGTTTCCTTGAGCAATGTGGGGTGTGTGTGTCTCTGTGTGTGTGGTACTGGGCATCCACTGAGTTACATCCCCAGCCTTTGTTTTTTATTTATTATAGATTCTTGCCAAATCAATGAATTGCCTAGGCTGGGCTTACATTTACAATTCGACTTCAGCCTCCAAGAGTTCTGGGATTACAGATGTGCACCATTGCGCCAGCTCTCTTTGGTATATATATATATATATATATATATATATATATATATATATATATATTGCTACCAGGATATATTTGAGAGAGAGATATATATATATATATACATTTTTTTTTTTTTTTTTTTGGTACCAGGGATCGAACTCATGACTTCACACTTGCCAGGCAGGCACTCATGCTGCTGAGCTTTATAAATCCCTAGCCCTATATATTTTTCATTAAAATAAAAAGCACATGTATGAAATAAAGGAAACTATCATTTAAATTCCATTATCTCAAGTGTTTTAGTGCCCTATCATTTACATAGTAAATATACTACACAAGAATATATAATTTTATTATTTTACATAATTTTATAAACATAGCTGCCATGAACAATTTTTTAAGCTGGTGTGGTGGTGCACACCTTAATCTCAGCACTTTAGGAAGCTGAGGGAAATTTGAATTCTGCCTAGGCAACTTAGGGAGATTCTGTTTCAAAATTTTAAAAGGGTATGGGGTTGTAGTTCAGTGTGAAGGCCCTGGATTTAATCCTCTGTACCTGGAAAAAAGTTTTTAAAGGCAAGGGTTGTAGCGTAAAGATGGAGTACTTGCTTACCACGTGCAAGGCATTGCCTGGGTTTGTTCCCGGCACCGCCCATGCCCATTTGTCTTTTGCTTTTATGTAGCATTTACCAGACGCATTGAGAATACTTCAAGAAAGGCTCTTTGGAACCAGACTTTGTGTTCTTGCTGCTGGTAATGAATCTTTCTAACTTCAGGCTTCTATTTCTGTCTTTTTGAGACAGGGTCTCACTGTGTAGTTCAGGCTGGCCTTGAGCTCATTTTGTAGCCCAGACTGGTCTCAAACTTGCAAAAATCTTCCTGCCTCAGCCTCCCAAGTGCTGGGATTACAGGCATGCCGCCACAGCTGGCTTCATACCTATAATTTTAAAACCATGTAAAAGATGGTGTGGTAACATCAGGAATCTAAAGATGGGCATTGCAAACTTATGAACCTCAGCACTCAATCTGCCTTGAGTACTCCGAGGACTGCTTTCCTCTATTGGCAATGGAAAAAAGACAAGTTTTGCAGTTAGAGACCTGAATTCTGGGCCAGCACAGAATGGCACATAATCAGTGATTATGATTTACACAGAAAACAACAATATCCTAACTAAAACAAGTGATTTTTACCTTAAATAAACAGCAACACAAAGTTGAAAACTACTAATGACACACATCACGTGACACTGGCAGGGGCACCTACTACTAAACAAGCTGGCATCTCCAGGTTTGGGCAACATATGAGCCTGAGACTTGCCTGTCCTTTCAGGACACTGCACTGCTGTGCACCTGCACAGCAGTGACAGGTATTTGTGCAAGTATGTATGACCAAAAATTCACTGAGAAGTTAAATAAACATTAGTATAGAACCATATCCCTCCTAGTCAATGACACATTTGGAAGTCATTCAATAGGCTCAAAAATGATAGAAACAAAGCAGCACAATGAGTTACTTGGCGGTGACTGATCAACCTTCACACTCTGCCCATCGCACGCAGCATGCTTCGCTGGTTTCCCAAGATTCAGGTGAAAAAAGCCTTCTCCTCCTCAGCTGCCTCCTTAACTTTCATTAGTAGCAGTAATTGAAATAAACCAGGGGCTGGGCCACCCTCTGGCAGATTAAGCTGTTTTCCAGCTGCTGTTTCAGTCCCAGCAATGATTTGATATAGGCGGGTCTTAATTCACACCTTTTTAACTGCTCCTCTTTGTACCAGTTTTCGTAATAAAGGTTTGAGCCATAGTATGTAGGACTAACTTCTCCTCCTTTTTCTGATAAATGGGTAGATATTTCACCTGCAACTCTCTAGGATTATCAACCCCTGATACTAGGGCCTGCAGGCATTTGGGGACTGTAATTACAGTATTACTTGTCTTGGAATATAAATATATATCAAACGCTGGGCCTGCGATGCTGTCAATCGCTTTCTTTTCTCAGCATCTAACACTATCCATGTCTTCACCAAACTGGTGCGGAACATTTAAGGTCCAAATTCTTCAACTGGTTCCGGAGGATTTCTGCCTGAGAATGCGCTCAGCTTTTTGTACTTCAGGTATTGCAGGGTAAGCTGAAGGGTTTTATCGAATGCCTGTGTCAACAATGGGGCCTGCATTTCAGGGATCATGCCCTGGTCTAGGTCATTAGCGTCATTTCCATACCCAAGAAATGGCAACTCACTCACTGTCATGCCCTCTTTCTCGAAAAACTCACTTACTCTGCTTAAAAATTCATTTTGGGGGCCAGAGAGGCTTTAAGATCACTCTCTAGAAGTCCCCTGGTCCAGGTACCTGAGGCCCAAAACGTGACTAGTGCTCTAAGTAAGCCCTCTTAGAGCCACGTTCCTGTCCTCTTCCCTCCAGAACATCTTTCCAAGCAGTATGAATCCCCCAAGGGGGCCAGACCAGCCTGCAGGTCTGGGGATACCGGCAATCAAGAACGCTGTCCGAAGGTTCATGTCCATTCACCTGCACCAGTCTTCCAAGAGCTGTAGCGTCGGGGTGCCCAGAAGATTTAAGATGGAATTTGTCGGGTACGCAGATGTTCCCAGTACTTTATGGTAATTCTGCGCACTACCCACACGGGGCTCGTAAACTTGCCGAGGACTGAGCAGTCAGGCTCATTAAAGGTCCACAACCTGTCCGCCGGGAATCAAGGCGTAAGCAGCACTTTTCCGGCCTCCGCCGCCGCGTGCTCCCCTCACCGCTACCTGCGGTGAGGCCCGCGCGGGAAGGCGGGCGCCGCCGCCTCCTTGCACGCTCCTGAGGCGCGCCCAGCGTCCGCGGTGGATGCCGGGCCGCCCCGTCTCTGCCGTGTTCTCCATTGCCAGGAGTGACTCGGCGGTCAGAGTCGCAAGCGAAGCCTTGAGAGCAGGCCGCGAATCCTGGGAATGCCCAGCCTAGCCTACGCGACCGGTTCGCTCGCACTGCCGGTCTGTCTGAGCAGCCCCAGACGCAAGCGGAGCGGTGGCGCTTCCCTGACGTCACTAGGGGGAGGGCCGGGAGCGTGCGCGTGCGCTTCGTGCCAGAGCCGGAAGCCCCCGCTGCAGCGGCATCCGGGACGGCGGGCGGGCGGGCCACTCGGGACAGGAAGGTGAGACCCGGGACCCACTCAGTTTTGCAGTCAGTGTCGTCAGGCGGTCCCCGCGAGGTGCGGTGCTGGCTCTGCTGCAGGACCCCGAGGCCGAGGCCTGGCGCCGTCTGCACTGCTCTGGTCGCGGCAGGCAGGCGGGCGCTGCGGCGCGACAGGAGGCCCCAGAACCTCCAGACCGGCCGGAGGAACCAGACGGCTCCGGCAGCGGCGACCGGCGCCCGGCCCCCGCGTGACTAGCGCTGGTCACGCTGTACTTAATCACAGTTAGTTGGTGCTCCAGGCTGGCGGTGCTCATGTCTGTCCGAGCCGGGTAGCCCAGGAGATTTGTTTTATGGTGGCTTCTTTGCAATGCCAAAGGCACCCGATTACTCAGAAGTGAGTGACTCTTTAACGCTTGCCGTGGGAACAGGAAGATTTTCGGGACCGCTGTAAGTGTTCAAGAGTTACTGTCTTAATTTGGGGCCTCTGCCATTGATTTAACTGAAGAACCCAATATTCACGTCTGAAGCAATACTATTAAGGCATAAAGCTGTGTAAATGAAATGTACTATAGGGTACTTTCAGTTTCTGAAGGAAGATGTACTGGACTTGTTTAAGCAGAAGGTACATTATAATGTAATGACTCATTTTGTGGGATTCACATGAAAAGCAGAAGTCAATATACTGCAACCAGCGTTTTGTACTTGCTCATAACTATTAGATATAAAGCAACCACCTGTAAGTTGTTGGCATTTAAGATAAATGTATTTTAAATCTTTGGGGGCTGGGGATTTAGCTCAGCGGCATAAGCGCCTGCCTTGTAAGCAGGCAGTCGTGAGTTCGATCCCCAGTACCAATAAAAAGGAAAAAGACAAAAAAAAAAAAAAAAAATCTTGAATGTTAGTGGGGTATTTTAGAATTCTTGGAACTAAACCAAGCACATTTGGGCATGTTTCGTTTTGAAGGCAGGATCTCACTATGTAGCTCAGGCTGGGTTTGAATTTACTAGGTAGCCCAGGTTTGCCTTAAACTCCCAGGTTCCTCCGGCCTCAGCTTCTAGAGTGCTGGAATTACAAGTGTAAGCCACCCCCCCACCCCCGCTAAACCAAGTACATTTGGAAGCGCTGCCATGACAGCATTACTAAACCTTAACTGTATTGTCTTTTTGTTGAAGGCCCAGAGCATGGAGAATGATGAACTTCCGTCAGCGGATGGGATGGATTGGAGTGGGATTATATCTATTAGCAAGTGCAGCAGCATTCTACTATGTTTTTGAAATCAATGAGACTTATAATAGGCTGGCTCTGGAACACATCCAACAGCACCCGGAGGAGCCTAGTGAAGGAACCACATGGACACACTCCTTGAAAGTTCGGTTATTCTCTTTGCCTTTTTGGTTGTGGACAATCATTTTTCTAATACCTTATTTACAAATGTTTTTGTTTCTTTATTCTTGTACAAGAGCTGATCCCAAAACAGTGGGCTACTGCATCATCCCCATATGCTTGGCAGTTATTTGCAATCGCCACCAAGCATTTGTCAAGGCTTCTAATCAGATCAGCAGACTACAACTGATTGACACATAAATCAGTCGCCGTTTTACCTTACAATTACAAAACTGCCAGAACTATTTGTAGTGTGATCACAAGACTGCAGTTTCTTTACAAATCTCAGGAAGTTGTGGTGGGGCTGAGGCTTTTTAAAAAATGTGGTCAGGGAATGATCATTATCTGAATAATGACTTCTTAGGGAAAGCCTGAGATACAGTACTACAGAATCATGGCTGACTTCAGATTTTGGAAGTAAAATTGTGTCTTGTTACTTGCATTGTTTAGGAACTTGAGTAAGTATTTCTACTCTACTGTGCAACATAGTGATGATTTAGTTTTTCCTTTGGGGGAAAAAATGAGTAAGAACATTTCCATCGTGTTAAGTGTAAAAAGGTCCAAACATGGTCATAAAAGTTTAAATTTTATACAATTACTTGACATGCTGTAAAATTCTTCAAACTAAAAGACCAGTTTATCCTATGGTAGCTAAGTTTAATGTTTGTTCACTTTCAGTTTATGACGAATTGGTATAAATTACTGAGATGATCACTGTTTTATCCCCTGGTGCTAGGGACTTGAACCCAGGCCTGCACATGCCAAGCACACTCTAACACTGAGCACATGTCCAGCCATAAGCAGAATTTGTTCTTTTTCTGGGTAATGGCTAGATTAATCATTATTAATGTTACTGGTTTAAAAAAACTATGTGAGAAAGACTAAATGTTTGACTAGAAATAAGGTATACAAAAGATGGGAACAAGATGGTCAGTGAAAATATAAGGAATTTAGGCCTTCAGATCATTTTGATATCCTTTTAAAAGGTACTATCATGTCATCATCCTGATTTTCTTTTCTGGCCCAAGGTCAGGTCTTCAGGCAATGGCATGAAAATGTGATCCTTGTACCTCCTCCTTTGCATCTGTAATACTCTGTGTGTGGTACCAATACAAATAACTAAAAAATGAAAATAGTTTTTTTCTTTTCTGGGATCAGGCTACATTTTTATACAGTTCTGTTAATACTGGTCAAACTTTAAAATACTTTTTTTAGTCATAACATTTTTTGGTGCTTATTACTCTGTTCAGCCTGTTTTAAAAGCCTTATACAATTGTTGCACTTCAGTACCCCTAAGATGGCAATTACTCAGATTTTACAAATGAAGAAACTGAGGCAAAAATTAACCTGTTAAAGGTCATACAGCTACTAAGTAACAGAGTCAAGGTTACAACAGGCACCTGATGCTTGTGTTCCTTACCCTGTACTATAGTGCTTTTTGAGGATGACAAACTTTTAAACACTATGTATGGTCTCCCTAATCATGCCAAAGAATGGAAATGGCAGTTTTAGAAAAATTCCCCTCAATTTGACTGAGCTACTAGAAGCCTGAAAGTTAGTGACCTCACTTTATGTCACATTTGACCCAAAAGGCTAAGCATTCCACAGCAGACTTACTGAAAACATAGGGCAGGTATCTTTGTGACTCAAAAGCTGCAGAACATCCCTTATCACAGTGACTGTTCTAGTTACTGAATCTTCTGATGTAGTACACTCAGTTACCCAAATAAACAGCAGTTTGAAATGCCGGTTTCTGATAGTGTCAGATAACCAAAACCACTTGCATCGTTTGAATACCCAGTTTGCATGCTACAGGCATTATTTTTTGAGAGCTTTTCCCCCCCCTTCACTGTAGCCCTATAAACAGTTACTAGACTGGTACTACTGTCATTTTACAGAAAAGGGAATCTAAAGCACATGGAATTAACCTATCTGTGGTTATAGTGCCATTTTGACATTTTCTTCTCAAAAAATGATAAATTATCTGGTGATGCCAGTGCTCCAAAGGTTGAGGCATAAAGATCACCAAGAATTCAAGGTCAGCCTAAACTATACAGTGAGACCCTATCTTAAGGGGGAAAAAATAAAAAGCAAAAAACAATTTTAAAGAAGAATAAATTAAGACAAGACATTGAGTATTTTACTCTCTTATTAGTCTTGCAGCAGTGACAGTTGGGAATGGTTTAAGAAAATCAGTTCAACTATTTTTTGATTTAAGAAAATGGGTTCAACTTTTTGTCTTGTAAGTACTTTATGTATTACAAAGTTTGTGAGTTTGTCACTTGTGAAGTGGTTTCTTTTTAATGAAGTGATTGGTATCTTTTATACTTGTAATTCTTGCATTTTGAGCTTTGGAAAGTCAATGTTTATCTCTGACTATCAAACTGCCTTGATCACAGAAATATTACAAAGAGAAGGATTAATGCATTTGCAAATATAATTTCAGTTTTCAGATTACAGAATTAATCTGCTTTTTGATTATTTAGGAGTTATTTATCCAAGATGTGGATATGCCTAGTTTTTTAAAATGGCTATTTAATAGCTCAAAGCATTCCTTTGGTAGGGTAAAAAGGATAAGGTAACCCACGAAGAGACTAAAATTGATATATAGGAGACAGGATAATAGCAAATTACTTAGTTCATAGTCACATTGCATTATGAAAAGCAGTGAATACAGGGCTATGTAGTGAGATGAGTGGCAAATACGTGTGTGCTTCAGGGGTTTAGGGAAGAGACAAGCGTTCTAGGGTTCATAACTTGTATTTGCTCTCCTATGTGAAAACAGAGCTGTCTCCCACTATGATTTAACAAGTCATTTGACTTCCATAGTACTGTTGTTTTTCACTGAAACATGTCATACTTCTTTTCTGGTTTCAAACACACTGTCAGTTTTACACCAAAGATGTAAGTTTAGAAACTTGATTCTATTTCAAAACCTTTACAACAAACAAAAGGTTTTCTTCAGGGATGTGGAAATGAGCTACAGTGCTCACATGAAAGTAACTGTACCCATAATCAAACCAGTGTGTTCATCAGTCATGGTAGTCTTTTTAAGATTAGCTAGTTGTCTTAGTCACTTTATTGTCACTGAGGCAAGATACCCAACACCCACAACTTAGAAGTACATTCTGTCTCATATTTTCACTGAATGTTCAGCTGGCTCCAAGGCAGGAAGGGCCCCAGCAGAGGAAACTTGCTTGTATCATGGAGGTCAGAAAGGGAGATTCTCTAGGTCACACCCCTCCAGTCACCTTCCTAAAACCCCATTTACATGTGCATGAGGCTGTTGGGGGACATTTTCAATTCAAACCATAACACTAGAGTTGATTCCCTTGTTGATGGGATGGTAGATTTAACATTCTCCATCTCTAAAACAAGACACGTGCTTACTATAATGCTGTATGGCTTTTTTTTTTTTAAATGACTGGTTATGAAAACTGAAACGAGGACCTTCCCATTAGGCTACATCCCCAGTCCTTTTAAAATCTGGAGAAAAGGGCTTGCTGAACTGCCCAGGCTGGCCTCAAATCTGTGATCTTTGTCTCAGCCTCTGAGTGCTGGGATTGTGTGTACCAACTCACCCAGCCATGACTCATTTTTGCATGAAATGTGTCCCATCACTTTATACCTTCTCCCACATAAAAAGCTCATATAATTTTGGGCCATCGAGAATCACCATGCACTAGTATTTGTTTTCGTCAAAGGCAGTGAGTGGGTGCTGTTTTTTTGCAGAGCCAGGAATTGAACCCAGATCATTCTGAGCACTACCACTGAGCTACAACCTTGGCCTCAGAATGGGTGTTATCCAAGGAAATAAGTAAAAAAGTAAAACTACTGATTCAAATGATGCTAAAGACCCTTCTCAACCTACTGGATCAGTTTATAGGGGTGGGCCTCAGTTTTAGAAGCCTTTCGAATGACTCTCTGAAGGCTCAAAGTCAGTGGTTCAGTGTTTTGCTGTAATGTTTACTGACGACTCAACTGTTGGTCATGAGAGCTGTGCTTTGGAACAGCTTCTTCAACAAGGTTTGCTATAAGTAAACAGCCATTCTAACTGCAAATCTTTATAGAGTTGTATTTTTTGATTTCAAATCCTGCCCAGTATGTCCATGTCTTCCTAATCAAGTTTTACCTCCTTTTCTACAAAAACTGCTGTCCTGTTACACTAAACTGATGGTCAAATCTTGGTTCTCAAATGGTTGGCTTTTAACACTTTGTGTTCTCAGAACATTCTCCAGTTGACCTCTGGGCCAGAATAGTTCAGCAGAACTTTAGTGACCTTGGTGATGTTCTTTACCCATTCCACAGGAATGGGCAAAGCCCTTGAAATGTGGCTACTGTGGCTGACAAACAGAACTGAGAATTTTGGTGGCATGTAGCTACTACTGGATCAGTCTTTAGGAGTGGGCCCCAGTGCCAAGTAGCTACTATGCACCAAGCGGCCCAAGTGCAGATCCTGTCATGGGGCGCCTTCCTCACCACTGCTGCCATCTCAAAGCCGGCTCTGCCTTGGAGGTCTGAGCAACCGCTAATGCCCCAGTTACCTTTTCGATACTTAGTTCTTTGGTCATCTCATCCAGTCACAGCTTTATACACTTAAATTTACAGCACTATCTTAGATTTCTCTCAACTCCTGACTTGAACATAAGCTGTACTGTTTACTAAGTTCTCACCAGGCACATGGAATTTCATCTGTCCGGAACCAAGGAGCCAATGTCCATTCACAAAAATCTGTTACTGGAGCCCCCTCTGTTATCAACTCAGTGGCAGGAGGAATTTTAAAAGAAATGTTGTCCTCAAAAATTCTAAATTTTGGGCCGGGGATTTAACTCAGTGGCACAAGCACTTGCCTGTCAAGTGCGAGGTCATCAGTTTGAACCCCGGTACCAAGAAGAAAAAAAAAAATCTGAATTTCCCTTCTCATGATAAAAGCTGAATTCTTTAACATAGCCAAAATCTAAGTGGCCCGGCCAGCCCTAAATATTTATTTCCTGTTACTCCTTCCATCCCTGACTCCACTCCAGTCACACTGATCTAGATTCTTGAACAGACCAGGAAGCCCTGACTCAGCACCTCTGAGTGTAGCCTGTCGTCTGTGTAGTTGCTCTGGCCTGGCTTGCTTTACTACTTCTTCAAACCTTTGCTCAAATGTCACCTTACTGAGGCTGATTACCCTGTTTAAAATTGGGTATTCTTTGTCTGTTCACTGCCAAGGGCCCCATGCCTAGAACAGTGCCTTGCACACAGTAGAAACTATTAAATTTCTCGTTAAAGAGTGCAAAACAATTGAGTTCACTCTACTGAGAATAAAGGTTAAAAGTTAATACTATTAAGTACACAGCATAATCTGTCATGTTTAGTGTAGTTATTAATAATTTTCAGGTTTTGTGTTATATTCAGAGTCAAGAATTAAAATTGTCAGGGCTGGAGATACAGCTCAGCAGCATAGCGCCTGCCTGGCAAGCTCAAGGTTATAAGTTTAATCCCTGGTACCAAAAAAAAAATTTTTTTTTTAATTGCCTATTTTTGCTGATAGGCCTTGTGCTAGTAGTTGTCTTGAAATCTTCCTTACTGGTGCAAAGAAAAACCTACACCTTTACAAAGGTTTGAAGTGGTGGTTAGAGCCCTTAAATTCTTGTTACAATTGTGACGATTACTCAGGGGCTCAAGGCAATACCTGGGACCCATAAAACATTTTGACTACTTCTATCCCCACTAGAATTTCTGGCAGCAGAGTAAATTTCTATTTAAAATTATACTCCAGGGGCTGGGATTTAGCTCAGGGGCATAAGCGCCTGTCTGGCTTTTGCAAGGTCCTGATTTCATTCCTGGTACCAAAAATAAATAAAACTATACTCCAGTGGTCTACTGGTATTACAATGTGAAGTACTACTTTTAAAAAGATTTGAATAAAGTTTATTTCTATCATTTACTGTTTCCTGAGCCATGTCTTTAAAACAGAGCAATTCTGATCCCAAAAGTCACCTAAGAACTAGAGTAGTTAGTACAAAATTGTGAAATTCATTTTATACTCTGAAAATAATGCACTGATTATACTGCAATTTTTTAAAGGTTAAGGCTAGACATACTGATTTTAGAAACACTTTTTCCTTTACTTTACCTATCTCACATTTAATCTAGCTCCCCTAATCGCTCTTGAAGTTTTACTCTACTTTTTCAGACAAAGTAGTTTGCTGGGAAGTGTGAATCTTTTGTTTTTAGTCTGAATTTTTTGGGGGGCCTGGAGTTACTTATATAACAACAATATATTAAACTGTTAATATGATTGATCTGCCGCATTAAATCATGATTTTTTAAAATTAAAAATTGAGGATTTCACAATGTTTTTCTGTATTTGCATAGAAAAATATATACTTTTACAACAAAAAGAACAAAAGGTTGTACAATGAAAAACTTCCTGTTCTTCTTTGATTGCTACCAGGCTGAGGCAGGAGGATCACAAGTTAGAGCCCAGCATGGTAAACTTGTACTACCTTGTCTCAAAATAAAGGGCTAGGGATGTAGCTCAGTGTAGAGGTCACATTTAAAAAAAAAAACCACAAAAAAATGACATCTTACACAGATTGAACAATTCCATTGAGAAATACCTGTATCTTTAATAGGATAAATATAAAAACAAGATAAAAGTACTACACAACCAAAAACCACATCTCCAACTTATTTTCTCATTTGGAAGAAATCATACACCTTATTTCCTTTAAAAATACAGATCTTTTAGGCAGAAGGATCACAGCTGGAGGGCAGCACAGGCAATTTAGCAAGACAGTCGCAAAACAAAAATATATAGCTCAGTGGCAAAGTACTTGTCTAGCATGAGGCCCTGCATTCAATCTCTAGACATGCCTAAGGGTCTGAGGTCTGAGTTCAATCCCTGGTGCAACATTTAAAAAACAAAACTAAAATGTATTCCTGGAGGAAATGTAAAATTAAGACCTACAGGATGAGAAAAGCTAAACAAAAATCATTTGGCCCAGGGGACAGACCTATTTCCCCCATATTCTTTATCTATTTTTCTCCCTCAAAGTAATTTTTTTTTCTTTATAGGTGGCTAAAAAAATACTTAAGCTGGGCATTTAGCTCAGTGGCATAAGGGCCTGCCTTGCAAGCAGGCAGTCGTGAGTTCGATCCCTGGTACAGATAAAAACCTTAAAAAAATACTTAAAAGTCCTTAGAGTATAGCTAAGGAATCTCAACCTATTAAAAAAGTGTGAAAGGCATTGGCCATAAAATTGTATTATTTAGGGGCTGGGGATTTAGCTCAGTGGTATAAGCACCTGCCTTGCAAGGAGGTGGCCGTGAGCTCGATCCCTGGTACCGATAAAAATGAAAAAGACAAAAAGAAATATATATATATTATTTACATTAAGTACTACTTAAGCACTAACTTTTAGGAAAGTCATCTCTCTTACAAAAATTCTATGTTTCACATTTAAGATTATTTAAGCTTAGTGTTAAGCTGACTTTTAGGCAGAATTTGAGATTGGCTTTTCTGTACAAAAGTAATGTTAGAGCTGTTTCAAACCGTTAAATAAGTTTATACTAACATATTCTAGATTATTTCAGTATTAAAACTAAATAGCATATCGTATAACCCAGAACCTCAAAACACGGGACTATAAGCAAAACTACTATCCTGAAGTATCTTTATAAACATATTTACTAAACAAAGGTAACAAATGTTCAGGAGTCAAGTTCAACCATCAGTTTATATGCTACCTCAACTATATATGGGTAAGTTTTCTCTCTAAAGGTTGTACACAGAGAGGTGGAGTATAGTAACAGTTGAGTATTAGAATCATAATAAACTAAATAAGGTGATATCTGACCATTTGTAGTTGGTCAACCTTCTAGTTGGCACTGTCTTGATGACATAAGAGGATTTAGTGGAAGGCTGATGTTCCAAGTAAAAGATTATTTTAGGGATATGAAAAGTATGTAAATTGAGCATCCTTAAAAGCATGCTGTAAGTTATAGATTTCAGAAAATGTAACTGGAAAAGTACAAAATTATCACTTACATTATTTCATAAAGGTGATTACAAAAGATGATTGATAATCTAACATTTTATCACCTTAAATACTTAAAGGCTGCATATGTAACCTACCTCTTCTAATATTTATCTCAGTTACCTGAGTCAAATAACTATTCTAAAATTCCATTTATTCCTAAAATACTCATATAATTTGTAAGGTTACTTTCAACTCTAAAATTCTACAAATACTTGGTTTCTTTGTGTCTTAGCTCTATCAATTAATCTTGAATGATATACAGCAAATAAAAATGCCTCAGTCTCACTGAAAAAAGAACACACATTCATTTTAGGAACATGATTTGTGTTTGCAGCCTCCTGTGTGCTGGGATTACAGTCAACAAGGATGATTTACTTAGGCTCATATTTGTATTTGTATATATACCACAAAAACATTGCAGTGCACGAACATACCTCATCTTGCTGCAGAGGTTACCAGATAAATCAGAAAATTAATGCATGTTCAGAGTGGAATCATCTCTGGATAGCTACAAAATGAGTGTAGGTACAAACTCAGGGTTTCCTTGAATCTCTCTCAAAGTCTCTGCTTTTCCGTTAGTGTTTCTAGTTTCTTATTTTCCTTTTTTTTTAAGGAACTGACATTCTATAATCCCAGCACTCAGGAGACTGAGGCAGGAGGATCATTGCAAGTTCAAGACTAGCCTGGGCTACAAAGTGAGTCCAAGACCAGCCTGACCTGCATAGTGAGACCATCTCAAAAAGACCAAAAAAAAAAAAGAAACTGACATTCTGACATTTAATACCCAATTTCTGCCACTTGTTCATATCAGTTCTTTTGAGATTTACTGCCAATAATTCATGGTATGTACTTTTTATAGCAGCAGCCTCAAGATGTAGACTTCACACAATTTAATTCAATGGTTAGAGGGCAATAAAATTCAGTTTGTCTTAGAGGATTTTATATATTATATGTATTTTATACATTTCTAAGTCCTGTAATTTTTTACTCAACAAAACAGACTTTATTCCTAAATAATTCACTGTATCTCTCTGCTAGCAACAGAAAACTTTCTGACAAACCTGTCCCAGATAAACAAAATAAATGCTTTTCCAAATTAGATCTCCAGTCTTCTTTAATATGTGTGTGATACTTAGGACAAAGCAATAGTCTTAAATTTCACAAAAACTACTGCTCAGATGGTGTTTTTGGCCGCTTTGCAGATGGTCCATCTGAATTAGTTCTTTTATCAAGGTTATTTTCATCTTCTGCATCATCTTCATCATTACCTTTTAAAATAAAGATGTGTTGTATAATATTATGTTCAGTGGTTGAGAAACATAGGTAAGATAGATAAAATGGCTGGAATAAGACCACTTCAAGGATTAATAAAATCATGCACACTTAAAAATATTTCAGAAATTTCAGTATTTAAAACCTTTCTTTTCCACTGTTTTTTTTTGAGATATAATTCTCTGACCATAAAATGCAGTCTTTTAAAAGCATATAGCTCAAGAGTTTTCTGTATCTCTATTTGTATCCTTGTGTAAAACCATCACAACTAATTCTGCATGTTTCCATTAATTATTCCATTCCCCAAATTATCTTTCTACTCATTAGCAGTCCCTTTTCTATTTCCCTCAGCCCTTGCAATTACTATTTCTATGGATTTGCCTGTTCTGGACATTTTACATAAATTCAATCTATAATACATATAGATAATATCTGTAATAATCTATAATACATCTTTTTTGTCTGAGTTAGTTTTTTTTTTACACTTTTGTCTGAGTTAGTTTTCAAGGTTTATTTCTATTATAGTTTACAATTAAGTTGATAGATACCTGTGTTGTCCTGCTTTTTAGCTCTTAAGACTAATGCTGTTATGAACATGTGTAAGTTTTTGTGTACCAATGCATCCAGTTCTCTTGAGCCTAGCAGTTATGTTAAGTTTCTGAGGAACTGCCAAGGTGTTTTAAGTGGATATACTCTTTTACACTTCAACCAACAATGTACAAGGTCTGCAATTTCTTCAGATACTAACCAGCACTTGTTATTGCTATTTTTATTACATCCAACATCCATATTATCAAGATGGAAACGACAAAAAAAGATGTAAACAATATGAAAAGTAAAATACAGTTTAAGTTCATCTACAGAACAGCAAGTACTGACTGCCGCATCTAGCGCTTAGGTTTTAACTTAAGGCGGTCAAAAATACACCTTTCAAGACAAGATTTTAAAATATTAATGGAGTTGAAATTTCACGGTTCTGCTTCGAAACTGTGATATGGACCTGGGGTCTCTGGGGGTTAGGACATGTTCAAATGAACTGTCCTCATCTTCGGTAGCTGTTTGCAAATCTAGTGTTTATAATTTCACATCTGGTAAAAGTCCTTTTCCTCTTTCAACATCCAGCTCAAAAGTCATACCCTCTCTAGAGAAGCCTGTCTGAGTTTTCTTATCTTGCAATAGTGACAAAGGGTTACACAACCAATTTTTAACTTTTTTTTTCCCCCTGGTACAGGCACTCTAACTCAGGATCTCGCGCTTGCCAGCACTTTTTCACTCTCTAACGTGCCCGCCCGTCTCAGCCCGTGCGTTCAGCAAAGGCAAGAAGAATCGCCTTCAATGCATTTTCCTCCAGACCTCAGCCCAATACTAGGTACAACAAAAAACATGTATGATGAAAGCACTGGGTAAAAACAACTACCACCACATTGCATTACGAGGAGTCTCGGGGGCGGTTCTTCCCCCGGGGCCCACTTTCCGCACAGTGCCCCACATCCGCCCCGCTCCCCGGTCGCTCCAGCACCTCCTCAGAGCTCACCCTCCAGCGTCTCCTCTGGATCCGTAGTCACTCGACCCTTCGCTTCCCGCTGTACCAAAGGGTCGAAAAACTGGTTTACCAGCTCCTTCATCTGGGTCACACCCCACAACAGCTTCTGGAGAGGGTCGGCGTCACCGCATGCTTCACAGAGAACCCGCAGCTCCCGCCGCTCCCCGTCTGGCCCGACGTACTCTCCGACCAGAGACATAGCGACCGTTTAGCTTCAAGCGCGCGCCACAGGGAAGCCTCACCCGGAAGCGGAAACCAGCTCGCCGGTGGCGCAGGCAGAAGAGAAGAATGACTTCCGGTAGCCTGAAGTAATTCCTCCCCCTTCCTTCGTTTTCCCCTCTTTACAATTGGCTCCTGGTACTCAGGCCCCGCCTCCCCAGCCACGCCTCCTCACGGTAGCTTTTCCCGCCTCCGCCGGGACAGAGCTGCGGTCTTGGTGACAGTTGAGGATGGCTGAGGCCGAGGGGCACGCTGGGCGGCAGTCGGAGCTAGAGCCTGTGGTGTCGTTGGTCGACGTACTTGAGGAGGACGAAGAATTGGAGAACGAGGCGTGTGCAGTTCTGGGCGGCAGCGACTCCGAGAAGTGCTCCTACTCACAGGTGGGCGCGCGGCCCGGGCCTCGTCTGCCCGAGCTCCCCCAAAACCTCCCGAGCCTTCCTTGCCGCACCCTCTTCTTCCCGCCCGCCTTGGCCTCCCCCTCGGTGGTCTTGGTCCGCCGTTGGCTTGCCCTCCCACGCCGGGCCCAGCTGCCTTTTCTTCCTGAGCCGTCCCGGCCCGTTTCTTCCCCTGTGTCCAGCAGGGGCCTCCCTTCCACTGTCTTCGACGGCTGGGATTCTCCAGGCTTTGGCCCTGGAGCTGCTGATCTTCTTTACTCTCTAGTCTTCTGGTGGCCCACATGCTTTTCACAACACCCTACCTATGACCTTTCGAATCGGAATCCAGACGTCTTTGTCACTGCTTTCCCATCTTAAGATGGCTTTTTGGGACCGAACGGGAGGTCAAAGTAAAGATAGAAAGCTTTGGATTTGAAAATCTGTGTGCCGTGGGCTTCTCGACGGCTCTACAATACAGGTTCAGTGCTCACTAGTACTTTTTTCTTTTTTCCCTTGAGAAACCAAGCAAGTGCCCTGTTTGCAGTCTGCCTCTTCTTCCCCCAGAAATAAGACGGAGACCAGAACAGCAAGTGATCCTAGCCAGAAAAAAAAGGATTTGTTCGGCATTCGGATTACTTCGTGAATAAGGGTTTAGGGGATGTGATGTGGTATTTTGTGACTCATCTCAGGGTTCAAAAATGAAGAAGCATGGGTACAAGAAAACTGAACAGGTTAAAAGTTGGTAGAAGGAAGATGGTCTCAGGCAGGGCTCAAGTAGAACACTGAGGAGTGAGGGGAGGAACTTGAATTCAATCGTAATTTTGTTTTTGTTTGGTGGTACTGGGGCTTGAATCCAAAGCTGCTTCCATGCAAGTGCTCTGCTGAGCTGCATCCCCCCAACCCCTGATGTCAGAATTTAACCTGTTGTCATCACTGACCAAGTTGAGTTTACACTGCGAAGTGGTTAAATTGTTGAAAAATATGGTGGTCAGAGACAGTCCCAGATGTTGGCTAGTATTCAGAACCTTCAGGTACTACTAAGACAACTTTTTCTCTGGTTAAATTAAAAAAAAAAAAAAAAAAAGACGTCTAGTTTTTGAAAATGTTTATCAAATGGACTTCCTTAAATCTTTCTTACTGGGGCTGGGAATTTAGCTCAGCGGCATAAGCACCTGCCTGGCAAGAGCATGATCGTGAGTTCGATCCCTGGTACCACCAAAAAAAAAAAAAAAAAAAATCTTTCTTACTATAGTAAAACATTCAGAGATTTAGGTAAGTCATATGTTTAGGTTGACAGCAAAGTAAACACATGTGTACCCACCACCCTGATTAAGAAATCGAATATCAGCAAAGCCTGCCTTTCTAGAGGAGGGGAAGCCTTATCAAGATTTGTAAAAATCATGCGTGGTTTTCCTTCACCTTGTTTGTTTATACTTTTGACAGGGTTGCTATGTGGTTCACACTGGCCTTGAACTCACTATATAGCCTACACTGGCCTCAAACTCACAGTGATCCTGTCCTAACCTTCCCAGGGCTGGAATTATGTCTATGCACCATCAACTTTTTATTTTGAAACATTTTACAGTTAAAAAATAGTGTTATGATTATCTGTATACTTCTGAATATGTATTGACTTTTTAATATTTTATCACATTTATCTTTCCTTTAACACATTTTGCTTATTTTTGAACTGCTTAAGAGTTGCAGATGTCATGACTGGTAAATACTTTAGCATTTACCTCCTAAAAATCAAAGGGATTCAGGGGCTGGGGATTTAGCTCAGCGGCATAAGTGCCTGCCTTGCAAGCAGGCAGTTGTGAGTTCGATCCCTGGTACCAATAAAAACGAAAAAGACAAAAAAAAAAAAAATCAAAGGGATTCATGTTCTAAGAATGTTCCAAAATTAAAATGTGATATTTACTAACATAAACCTATATGCATTGACCTGCATTTTCATACGTTAAAATGATTAAGCAGATCAGCTGATTCATAGGTGATTTACAAATTTAAACCTTCCATCACTTTAAGAAAAAATTTAAAAATAAACATTACAGAAATGAAATGTGTAGCAAGGTTTTGGCACTCTCCTCTAAACATTTTGAATACCATTTCTACAGGAAGATCTTGATCACAGATAATCTGGTTTTATTTCTCAGATCTTAGTGTCAGTGTTAGGTAACTGTACCATTTCATTAACTTACTCTGTTCTGTGTGGGGCTTTTAGGGCTCAGTAAAGAGACAAGCACTGTATGCCTGTAGTACCTGCACTCCAGAGGGAGAAGAACCAGCAGGAATTTGTCTGGCCTGCAGTTATGAATGTCATGGAAGCCATAAATTATTTGAGCTGTACACAAAAAGGTATGGAGATAGTTGCTGTATGTTGTCTTAACTGTTTAGCTTCTTTCCCAACTACAGTTTTTTTCTTAATCTTGTTTTTTATTCAAAGTAATTGTACACTAATGAGATTTAAAATATAACTGAGAAAAGAATGGTTTTTCCATAAGATCTTTTATAACATAATTATGGTACACACTCACACTACTCATCCCTTATTTTATTTGTGTATGCGAGAGTGACATAGACATTTGTCTCTTTTTTAAGATAATCTTGCTGTCTTGCCAGGGTTGGCCCTGAACTCTAGAGCTCAAGTTTTTGCTTCAGCCTCCCTAGTGTTGCTGGGCCTACAGGACAGCACCATTTTGTATTTTAATTTCTAGAGTTATAACATATTGTATAGTTACATACTTGAGAAAATTCCAAATCAGATACATGAACAGCAACCAGAACTATTTTTTAGATTTTAGAAATGAGTCAAAAGGAAAGAAGAGAAAATTTGAGTTTAAAGAGTACTTCATTAGATTTTTTAAAAATGATAAAACTGGTATTCCCTTTTTTGTTTCAGAAATTTTCGTTGTGATTGTGGAAACAGCAAGTTTAAAAATTTGGAATGCAAATTATTTCCTGTAAGTAAACATAACTACAAATGCATTTAAAGGAACAGAAGTTGATATTTACCAGAATAGGTAAAACCAACTGTTTTCCAAAAAGAAAATGCTTTTGTTTATTATTTGAAAAGGGCATTTCGTTTCTTTCTTTGTTGGAAAAACTAGATAATCTGTTCAGAGCCTTTGACATAGATTGCAATTAATATGAAAAGTTTTATGGGGAAACCCTTAAAGTGATTCAGGTTATGATTATGTTCTGAGGCTCCTAAAGCAAAGGTTATTAGTTTTTTGTGTTTGGTACTGGGGATCAAACTCACTACCTAGCGCTTGCCAGACATGTGCTTATGCTGCTGAGCTAAATCCCAGCCCCCAGGTTATTAGTTTTAAAACTGCATAAGTAAAACTTGGCAATAATATGGACTAGATATAGACTGTATTTTGACTAATAAAAGCTATGATTATACGGTAACTTTTAGTGAAATAGTGGATAAGAGAGAAAGTAAGCAATGTCACATTTTCAGTCAATTGCTAGAACTATCACATCTTTCCCCACCTTTGAAGGTTAATTTTAGATAATTTTTCTTTTCTTTTCCTTTTTGTCTTTTTCATTTTTATCGGTACCAGGGATCGAACTCACGACTGCCTGCTTGCAAGGCAGGTACTTATGCCGCTGAGCTAAATCCCCAGCCCCTCCTTTTTGTCTTTTTGAGATAGAGTCTCACTGTGCAGTTCAAGATGGTATTAAACTCACTTTGTAGCCCAGGCTAGTCTCAAAGTTTCAGCAATCCTCCTACCTCAGCCTCTCAAGTCCTGGGATTACAGGGGTGGGCCACCATGCCCAGCTCAATTTTAGATAGTTTCTTTGCATCCTTTTTGCCCATTTATTACATGAGAGTTTTGGCTACGGCAGTTATGCACAAAGAAGTACTGTCCCTGAAATTCCAAGTTGGTAACTAGTATTTATGCTTAATGTCTATCTCCTTTTTTATTGAAGTAGTATATTTAGTTTTCTCCAATTGATACAAAGAAGATAAAGAAAATTTTATTTTTGCCCTGTACATTGGAAAAAATTATCTCTAATAGTGAATTTTTTTTTTTTCACATTTTGAAAGTTAAAGATTAGTGTCTAAGAAAGATTAGCTTCTAGGGTGAAGCTAATCACCCACCGCCTTTGGTTTTTTGAGATAGGGTCTGGCTGTGTAGTCCAGGTTGGCCTCAAACTCATAGTGATCCTTTTGCCTCAACCTCCCAAGTGCTGGGATTACAGTTGTGCACCACCACGCCTGACCAAGGAAAGGATATTTAATGCAAAAATTAGTTGAATTATACATTTTACAATGCATGAAATTATATTTAAAATTAGACTACATTATATATTGAAATTTATCTTTCAGGACAAAGCAACGGTAAACTCTGGTAATAAGTATAATGACAACTTTTTTGGATTGTACTGCATTTGTAAGAGACCTTATCCTGATCCTGAAGATGAGGTAAGAGAATTGGAAGATGAAACCTGGGACAGTGCTATCTCTAGCCTTGACTTTAGAGCCTGTCATTATCTGAATGTCTGGAACCTTGTAGAAAGCATTTTAGGGTGCTTTAGGTTTCCAGATTTACCCCTTCTTGAATCTGGTAGGATCTATCAGTGGTGCAGATCTCAATTATTCTCATTCTTACATCATTAGATTGAAATATCGCAGAGACTCTCCCAAGGCTAGAACTTTTTTCTGTCTTTCCTGCCTCCCCCCCCCCAACACTTTATGAAGAATTAACCTTAAACTTCTGTCCTCTCTGGAGACTTACGGACTTAAGTACAAATTAGGTCTTCAAAAAATTTAAATTGTACTCAAAATTTCAAGAAGTTGTCCTTATTCTGGTGCTGCTTAACTTCCCAGGCACATTCACTGTTAACTTTTTTGTTTTAGGTTTTCAGACCTTTCTGTGTACATCTAAAAATATTTGAATGTGTTTCAGTGTGTGGTTTCTTTTCTTTTTCTTTTCCTTTTTTTTTTGTCTTTTTTGAGACAGAGTCTTGCTGTGCAGTTCAGGCTGGCCTTAAACTTACTTTGTAGTTGACTGGTCTTGAACTTGCAGGGGTCCTTCTGCCTCAGCCTCTCAAGTTCTGGAGTTACAGGCATTTGCCACCACACCTGGCCAGTTTCTGTCAATAAAAGTGAAAATTCTATACATTTACTTCTGTAGCTGTCTTTTCCCGTGTTTACCAGTATATCATAGACATCCTTTCACATTGAGCAATACAGATCTACCTTGTTCTAATGCTGCAGCGTATCCTATAATTTGACGTGAGACTTAAGCCATAACTAAGTTATCCTAACTGTGACTATGCGGTAGAGTAGTGTCTAATTTTTTACTATTATAAAGAAGACTGTAGTGACCATCCTTTTACCTTTACATAACTTAGCATACTCCTGTGAGTACATAGAATGGGTATCTAGAGATAATTGATTGGTCAGAGGGTATTTGTGTTTAAAATTGCATTCATATCTGCCAAAAGAGTTAACCACCAAGAGTATATGATAGTGTTTTTCATCTCAATACCTATCAACCCGACATATTCTCAGTCTTGGAAAGTACTGCCATTCAGGTCATATCTTGCCATACGAATAAAGGCTAGTATCTTCTTAAATACTTTCTTACTGACAGCAAAGTTATTCATGTTTTTTTTTTTAAACTTATTAGACATTTTTAATAATTTCTGAGTTGTCTTTTCATATCCCCAGCCCATGTTTTGAGTGGGTTGGGTTTTATTTTGCATATGTATTAATTGGAAATAGTGCTCTTTGTAGTTAGCAAAATGAGTTCTCTGCCCCCTTTCTTTGATTGTGTTGGAATTGTAATTACTGTACCAAATTATATAGAGAACAAAGTTAAGAATAACCTTGAGAGGGGGCTGGGGATTTAGCTCAGCGGCATAAGCGCCTGCCTTGCAAGCAGGCAGTTGTGAGTTCGATCCCCGGTACCAATAAAAAGGAAAAAGACAAAAAAAAAAAAAAAAAAAGAATAACTTTGAGTTAACAAAAAATAAAGTTTAAAACTGCACGTGTTAAGGTATGGGGTAAAGAGTTATAACACTGTTGAATAAAGTCCAAAAAAAAGATGACCAAAAAAAAAGATGATGAATAAATTGATGGGTGGAAAGAAAGGAATAAAACTGCTTTTTATTGTTTATGTGTGTATGTGTGTCTGCTTTGTTTTCTTAAACAAACTGTCATAATACAAGGACAGAACAACACATTAGGAAGTTAATTAGTAGATGTGAAAGCCTGAAAATAAAAGGAAAATTATCCCCAAAATAAATTTATGTTCTTGATACACAATTTTCCTGTTTAGACATTTTATTATTTAACTTGTTTAAACAGAGAAGTCTACATTATCAGGAGATTGTTAGTAAGATTTACTTTTCAATTTTACATGACAGGACTTTAAAAAGTCCCACCTGTCACTTTCTATATTGGTCAATTCACATTCCTTCCTTGGATTTAGGATTATGTACAAGATGGGAAAGCCCTACTAATCTATAAAGTTTCGTGAGTGATATTAAGAGACTAGTACAAATGAGCTTTGATAACTATGTACTAAGTGCTTATCCCAGTGTAAGTCCTTAATACCAATGCATGAAGAATGAATTTATTTGTCCCCTTAACTACTATTATGTAAGTATAGTTATCACAGAGTTGGCAGAGAATTTTTTTTCATGTTACAGTTCTGGGGACCCAACGCTGGACCTCACAGATGTAGCCTTCTACTAAGCTACACCCTCAGCCTCAAGAATTATTTAATATCTGATTCTACTTTGTGCCAGATTTATTTCCAGGTCCCACATTCAGAGTCATTATTAACAAACAACTGTTTTTCTGTGTTAGGTTCCAGATGAGATGATCCAGTGTATAGTCTGTGAAGACTGGTTCCATGGAAGAGTAAGGAGAACTTCTAACTTTTAAAACCATTGTTGGGCCGGGGAGTTAGCTCAGCGGCACAAGTGACTGCCTGGCAAGCGTGAGGTCGTGAGTTCAATCCCCGGCACCAAAAAAATGCCCATGTATCCACAGAAAGACAAATTATCTTTTCCTTTTGAATTGTTTAATTTCACATTATAATTAGTCTTCTTTAAAAAGAAAAAGGGGAAGGAAATAAGGAATTACGATACGTTACACTCATGTACCAACTCCACATGATGAATGTAATACCTCAAAAAATCTGTACAGTTATGTTTAGTATACTACTGTATTTGTTTATAAAACAAATGGGTATTATGGGCATTTTATTTCTGTATAATCGCACTTGCAATTGATTTCAGGAAAGCCACATAATATATAATTTATTTGGAATTCTAGAAAAAACAAAACTCACGATAGCAGATTAGCAATTGAGGAGACTGACCACAAAAGGGCAGGAGGGAGCTGTTTGGAAAGGTGAAAGTGATGGGTATCTTGGTGGTTGGTGGTAACACCGGAGTGTACTTTTGTTAAAGCTCAAAGTTGATCTAGCCAGCTCATGCACACATAGTCTGATGTGAATCAGACTACTAGTAGGTTCTCACTTCTAGTGAAGAATCACATCCGGTCTGTGTGTCTTCTCAGGAGTAGGCACCTTGAAAGTAATGAGGCTGTACCTTCAAGTCCCTTCATTTATCAAGGCCTGGATACAAATTAACAGTGACATTTTAGACAGCTTACAGATCACAAGGAAAAAACTTTGTTTTTTGTTTGAAATTTACAGCATCTTGGTGCCGTTCCCCCTGAGAGCGGGGACTTCCAAGAAATGGTGTGCCAGGCTTGTATGAAACGTTGTTCTTTCTTGTGGGCTTATGCTGCACAATCGGCAGGTAGGTGTCTTTGTGAAGGTGGTGTGACACAACTTGTACTTGTGAAATCTGAACTTTTAGTCCAGAATTTTTAGCAACTATTTTGGACTCTGAAGTATACAAAACAGTATTTATAGATTGTTCAGAAGACTACTTGGGAAGAATTTGCACCTAACTGGTGTGCTGCAAAGTATGGGTGAGACTAGAATTAGAGAAAATGGAAGAGATGGATATTGTTTTGTTTTGTTTTCACACTGGGGATAGGAGCAAGGGCCTCCTTTTATTTTTTTACTTTGAGACAGTTGACCAGGTTAGCCTTAAACTTTAAGTCCTCCTGCGGCAGCCTCTGAGGTTGCTGAGATTACAAGAAGACAATTACTGAATGGGAGTTTGAAAGATAAATAGAACTAAATTGTTGCTATGTGTAAGATACATTGTTGGTTGAGGAGGTGGTGGCATTTTAGTCTATTTGGGGTGTTATAACAAAATACTTTTACTGAGTAATTTATCAACAATAGATATTTATTGCTCTCGGTTCCAGATGCTGATAGGTCAAGGATAGGGTCAAAAGATCCGGTATTTGGTAAGGACCCATTCCTTATAAATGGAGTCCTGTGTGTCCTTACTTGGTGGAAAAGTCCCTTACGCTCCCTTAGACTGAAAAATGTTAATTCTGTACATGAGGCCCTCATGACCCAGTCACCTTGTAAAGGCTCCACTCCTTAATATTGGATTAGCAATCCAATAGGTTTAACATAGGCATTGGGGAGCATAAACATTGCAGAATATGGTGACACACCTGTGATCCCAGCACTGGCAGGGTGAGGCCAGAAGGAATGCAAGCTGAAGTCCAGTCTGGGCTAATTAGTCACTTAGCAAGACCCTGTCCCAAAATAAAAATACATGAACAAAGAAAGGAAGGAAAGGGCCAGGGATTTAGCTCAGTGGTGTAAGCGCCTGCCTGGCAAGTTCAAGGTCATGAGTTTGATCCCCAGTACCAAAGTATAAAAAGGAAGGAAGGAAAGAAAAGAAAAAGTCTAGAGTCATAGCTCATTGTGAAGGCCCTGAGTTCAATCCCCAGTACAAAAAATCATTCAGACCAAAGCAGATGGCAGGTGATAATAACAATTCATTATCTAGTAGTGTACTTTTATCATACACTGAGAAATTGATTCAAAACAACTAAGCAACAATGAATGGTCTTGAGGTATTAAATATCTTACTGGTAATGCCAGATGCATTGCCTTTATTTCATGTATTTATTTTTTCAGCAGTAGGGGTCAAGTCCAGAGTAGGATAGGCAAGTGATTTATCACTGATCCACATCCCCAGTTCCTAAGTAATTTTTAAGGTAGCAAGTACTCATAATCTTTGCTGCTCCAGCCTCTTATTTTCTTGTTCTTCTCACCGTCAGGCATATTTTGTCATACAAACCACAAATAACATTGCTATACTTAAGATCTCATCCTATACTTTTATTTTCCCCTCTTTTCAGGGTACTGAGGCTTGTACCAATGCCTCATACTGAACTGTATCCCCAGACGTTTAGAAATTTTTATTTGGAGACAGGTCTAAGTTGCTAAGTTAGCCAGGCGGGACCCACACTCGAGATCTTCCTGCCTCAGCTCCCTAGAGAGCTGGGACTGCAGATGTGCACTGCCACACCAAACTTGGTCCCTGTGCTTTTGATCTGCCTCGGTTTTCTTAAACTTGCTACTTCCTTTATATACCCTCCCAGTTACATCTCTTCCAGTTATAGACACTATTCCTGTGTGTATTTATTAATTAGCGTTCTTAACTGATTCCCAATCTTCATTTCCTTGCCTATCTTGCTTCATCTGCTATTAAAAAGCCATCATCACCCACCCGGAACTCCCTTACCATTTCTCTTTTTTCTCCCTCATGGTATTTCTGCCTCAACATCCATTTTTCTTGTTTTTTTTCCCTACGAGAAAAAGCTGATAATTTTTCAAAACTACCCTTCTACTTATGTTTGCAGTTGAATCTCTTCCTCCTGCCTGTTGTTTCTTGAGTATCCTGTCTCTTTTTGACAGTTACACAATATTCTTTTCTCCTTTACATATAAAGTATTTAGGGGGTTGATTATTTTATTTTATTGTTATTTATTTGTTTTTTTAGTATCAGGAACTGGACTCAGGACTTTCCACTTTCCAGGCAGCACTGTGCCACTGAGCTACATACTCAGCCCAGTGATTGATATTTTTAACTGTTTAATTATTTGGATTAGGCATTGTTGATATTTCTTTTCTCATTCTAGAGGATCAAGTTTTGTTTTTTTTTTTTTCTAGATTCTGAAATATTTTAAAATCAGAATAAATTATTTCATTGTTTGATCTATGGATATATGTGTCTTCATTACTATTGTTATTATTTCTTTTCATTGAATCCATAGTGATAAAAATATCTGCTGAAGATGATGGATTAGTGCTGAATGTTGACGGAATAGATGATCAGGAAGTTATCCAGTCTGAAAATGGAGAGCAAGACAATACCCTGAAAGAGGATGTTCCGGAACATGGGAAGAGTCCTGACAAGGAAGTGAAAGCAGAGCAGAACAGTGAGCCATGTGCCAGCTCTAGTTCTGAATCCAGGCTCCAGGTAACAGGAAATACAAACAGGAAGACATAAAACTTAGATAGTTTTATTAATTCTGTAAGTCCTACAGCTTTGCATTTCGGTTGTATTCTTTGTCAGAGGAAATCATTTTAGCTGTTCATGGTGGTGTACATCTGTAATCTCAGCAGTCTGGGAGGCGGAGACCGTAGAATGGTGTGTTCAAGCCTGCCCTGGGCAATTTAGTGATTCAGGGAGATCCTGTCTCAAAAAAAAAAAAGACTGGGGATGTCGCTCAGTGTAGACTCCTATGTTCAGTACCAATAGGGAAAGAAAAATCCCTTACAGAGTCTCAACTATGAAAAATATGACAGATTAAAAAACACATCAAAACTTAACTTTTATTTTAGACGGCATTTAAGAACCAAAACTTCAACACAGACTCACAATCTGGCTGCAGACTTCAGGAGCTCAAAGCTAAGCATTTTGTGAAGAAAGATACTGCCACCTATTGGCCCTTGAACTGGCGCAGCAAGTTATGCACCTGCCAAGACTGCATGGTGAGTATCTAAGCTGGATGTTTGTATGTTTTGTACACTAAAAAATGTATTTATGGAATTGATATAGGAGTGTAGGGAACTTTTTTTCTTTTAGTCTTTTGAGACAGAGTTTCTTTGGTGACCCTCCTACCTCAGCCTCCTGAGTGCTGGGATTACAGGTGTGTACTACCGCGCCTGGCTTTTTCAAAATTTTTCTATTAAGTAGATTTATGAAGCCTTATTTGTACCTGAATTCTTATAGAAAATATGAAGTATGTAGAATTACTAAGACATTTTGTTCTCTTTAGTGGAAAAATAGCTCTTTTTCATATCATAAAGTTGCTTAGAAACAAATTGCTTGAAAGTTGTAGTCAGTTAGTGTGAGGTGATTTTCTTTCCTTCCTTCTTTCATTTGTTTGTTCGTTCCTTCCTTCCCTCCCTCCCTCCCTTCCTCTTTTTTTGTAGACTGAATCTCACAGTATTCCCTAGGCTGGCCCCAAAGTCATGATCCTTCTGCCTTAGCCTCCCAAGTAACTTTGATTACAGGCATGGGGCACCATGTGTGGCTGAGTCAGTGGTTTTTAAATAAAGAACTCATCAACCATACAACATCCACTGAGAAGTTGGGAGATTTCTGAAAAAGGTCTGGGGGAAAAAGTAGAAATCCTTCAAGCAACTCTATTCTAAGAAGTTCAAAGTTTTTTTTATGTGTTAATTTTTTTTTTTTTTTTTTTGATGGTACCAGGGATTGAACTCAGGACCTCGCGCTTGCCAGGCAGGTGCTTATGCTGCTGAGCTGAATCCCTTGCCCTATGTGTTAATTTAAAAATAAACAAACTTTTAGGAGTTCCCATGAAACTGACTTTCCGAAACTGATACACAGTTCTTCTAATGGGGAAACTGGTTTTATTTTTTAAAGAAAATGTATGGCGATCTAGATGTCCTGTTCCTGATAGATGAATATGACACAGTTCTGGCTTATGAGAACAAGGGCAAGATTGACCAGGCAGCTGAGAAGCGGGACCCGCTGATGGACACCCTGAACAGCATGAACAGAGTCCAGCAAGTGGAGCTCATTTGTGGTTAGTACTGTTTGTGTGTGAAAATTCATAAAATATATTTCACTATGTAAGATAATGTAAATGGAAGTAATAAGCACTTAAATCTCTTTAAGTTTAGGCAAAGAAAATTCAAATTTTGAATTGTATACTAGGCTTGATTTTAATATTGCTGAGTATTCAGCTGCTAGTACCATGGACTTTGAGTTTCATGCTAAAATAATTACACGTTTGAGAAACCACAGTTTGTACTATTTTGATTAAGAGTAGATGTATAAATACAGAATTATAGCAGATTTTTCCATCCATAGAGATAATTTTCACTGAGGATTATATGTCATCTTTTTGAGCAAAGCATGTCATCTTTTTTGACAGTCCTAGAATTTGCTTTAGTGGTTCACAGGAAACCACTGGAATGAAAAATATCCCTACCCCATAATTGTAGACTTTTATATTTCCCCCAACCACCATGGCCAACTTCTCTCAAAGTTTCTATCCTAGCCATTTTTCACTTGGCTCTCACCAGCTTTGGGTCCCTTTTATGGCATTAATATTTTTGTCTTTTACTTGTAATTTTTTTATTTATTCCTTTTGTCCTTATTGGACTGAATGTTTTGATGATGGTGTGTGCATTGTTGTAGCTCTCAAAGTGCTTCAACATAGTGCAAACTGTTGAGTAAATAAATTTTAAGCTTTAATGTTTGATAAATCCAAGTTTATTTCAAAGAACTGGAATTCTAGCCGGGTGTGGTGGTACACTCCTGTAATCCCAGTACTTGCAAGACGGAGGCAGATAGATTGTTGCAAGTTCAAGACCAGCCTAGGCTACAAAGTGAGCCCAGGGCCAGCCTGAACCCCCATAGTGAGACCCTGTCTCAAAAAGACAAAATAAAAAACAAAAAAAAACTAGAATTCCAGAGAAATAGGAAACTTTTAAAAATTCTTAGCTGATCTTTGTAAGTGTGAAGGTATTTCTGATTTTGGATTGTTTGTTTGTTTGAAGAGAAAAATATCTCAGTTATCAAAATGAAGCCCAGAGAATTTGTAAGACATTGGGACCATGATTCTATACAAAAATTTGATTTAAACTATCTAGCATTTCAATTGCTGATGGCAAATAAATATTTTGTTTTTAAAAGCAAATGACACCTGAATTTCAAGTGTTGTTATGGTTTTGATTTAGAGTACAATGACCTGAAGACTGAACTTAAAGACTATCTGAAGAGATTTGCTGATGAAGGCACGGTATGTTGTTAAAGAATTTTAATCAGCCTTTTACATTTTTCGTAAACTGTTTATTTTCTTTGATGACTAAAGAAGAGCCAGGGAGGAGTTGGGAGTATAAGCACTTACCTAGCAGGAGTGAGGCATTGGCTTCCATCCCCAGCACGACAGGGGAAGATAAAAGGCTAGGGTGAAGAAATGGAGTGCTTGGGCGTTCAAGGCGGAAACTAAGTGCTCTTGGCGCTAAGGGCAGTCGGTATGGGGCAGTGAACCCTCCAGGACCTGTAAGGCGTCCTCACCAACCCCTGGGGGCAGAAGAAAGTGGGGTGGGGCTGGCACAGGTCTCAGGGGAGCAGCTGCAGCCCAAGAGAAGGCCAAGCAAGGGCCCTGGCTGTGGATTCAGGCTCTGAGGATGCTGACTGACCCCTACCCCTGACCCCGACCGCATCCTAGCTGTGATTCCCGGGGCGGGGCTGGGAATATCGTGACTGGCCAGGGAAAATTCAAACCTGACCTACTTTCTGGGATTCTAAGTTCTACTAGGAACTAAAAAATTTCTCTTCTTTCTAAGAAAATAATTTTCTTAGAGTCTAGAATGTCTCATGTTTAAAATAGGTTCCAGATAAATTTACAGGTACCCCTTAGATATGTTTGTGATAGATTTTTTTCTAAAATACTATTCTGTCTTCCACAGGCAGATACAGAACAAAAATTAACCTTGCTCCTCATAGCCTAAGATGGCCCTTATAAACAGTTAAGTCTTGCGCTACTGTAGCCAGAATACAGACCCTTAGCTTTGATTGCTAGGATAATGTTAAGTTCCAGATGTTCTCAGATAATGGACTAACTATATTTAACATTTGTATGACTATGAAAAGTAACATTTATGGATAAAAATATAACTCAGCAGCACAGCGCCTGCCCTGGCAAGCATGAGGTCTGGAGTGGGATTCCTGGTGCAAAAAAAACTTACAAAACTATAAACTGAGACAAAGCAGTGAAATGGTTTATTGTTGAACCCAAGTATTTATTCATTAGCATTTCTTCTCCACACCTCGGCTGTGAGCGTTTGAGGACTTCCAGGACCCATAGAGCGCATACTTTACTTGGTCTTTTAGGCCTCCTGCCTCAGGGCCCTAACAGATGTTCCTCCTGTGGCTTTCAGTGTTTAATCCTGTAGCTCAGTGCAGACCCTTCATTTTGAAATCCTAAGCATCATATTTATTAGCACGCTATAACTGTAGATTCCTTAACCTTTAACGTATTCACCTCAGGGTGTGTTGTTAGCTGTCTAGACCCTGAATCCTGGCATCTGAGTTCCTTAGCAGTTGGCCAGCAGTTTTCTTCATGGTACTCGTGAACCTGGTGTGTCTGCTAGTGCTGTGTAGCAGAGTGCTGACAGGGCTTTCATTTTGAGAACTAATAGCTGTTTCCTTTCTGTCTTTGTTTTGTTTTGAGAGAGTCTTGCTCTGCAGTTCAGGCTGGCCCTGAACTCATGTAGTAGCCCAGATCATCCTTGAACTGTTGGCGAGTCTCCTGCTCAGCCTCCTGGGCACTGGGGTTACAGGCGTGTGTGCCACCAGCCCAGCCTGTTTTCCTTAAGAAATAGGAGGGAGAGGAAAGTTTTCACTGTGTGTGCAGGACCGGTTGAGCACCCTTTCCTCTTCCTCCTTTTCTCTTCTGCTCACATGTATTCGTATCCTCTTCTTCTTTTCACTTTCCCATCCCACCGTCCTGCTTTTCTGCCAATAAGCATCTGTTACTGTTATAATTAAAAGTCAATTAACAATTCTGTCTTTTATGATTTTTACAGAGCTTTCTATCCCATCAGCTGGTACAGACTCCCTCTTGGGGTGACCACAGGTCCCTAGGTTGTTGCATTTTTAATTCATATTTTCCCTTCATTTTTTAATTTTAATATTTTAAATTCTTTAAATTTTTTTCCCATAAGATAGAAGATAAATTTATCATTTTTATTACAGAGTAGATTTACTAAAGTAAGTGCCTCTATAGTTTTTTTCCCAAATATTCTTTTTGGATACTTTTACAGTTTAATTTGCAAACAGAATTTTTGTAACAAATTATTCTTAACCAGATCATATTTTGAAAACGGTATATATAGAAAACCCAGGGAATAATGTGAACTGTTCATCGTGGAAGGCCTTAAATCACAGTATTGCAGTAGAGGATACAGGAGGTAGAAGAGAACTGAAAAGACTAATGTGACATTAGATTCAAATCTGTAGCTCCTCTGATACTTAACACATGCTTTTAGGAACTAAACTCAACATTTCCAGTAACCATAGAAACAGTTAAAGTTTGCCGCGAGAGCCCTTCTGTCATGCTCGATTCAGGGACGTAGGAAGATGCATGAGCCAGGACACAGGAGACATAACATTTACCTCCCCCTACTCGCTTTACTGAGGACGCAGGTTTCAAACTCAGTCCCTGTCTTCGACTTCAGACTCAGACGCATTCTTAGCCACTCCATGAACTTCTTCATCTGCTCCAGGAAGATGCTCTTCCTTTTGACCATGTGTGCATCCTTGTACCACTTCAGAATGGGCTCCTCGATCAGGACCTCATCTTTGTAGAACACCACCACTATTTTCTGGAAGGCTTTCATGAAGTGCATGTTGTCATAGCAATACTCCTGAATCTTCAGCAACAGAGTCAGCTCCGAGTGACCCTGCGTGGTGAAGGCAGTGAGCCGAGGGCTGTATTGCTTCAAGTGTTTGATGGCCTGTTGTGCTACGAGCTCCTCTTTTTTTGCTGCACTGCACCATGCTCATCACACTGAAACAGACGATCCCAGTGACAACTGGTTCTGCGATGTTGTTCTTTTTCATCTCCTCCTTGACATATATAATTATGTCCTTGAAAGAGTCGCCACAGGACATCTGCTCCTGAAGCTCCTTCTGGAGCTCCTTCCAGGTACTGATGGTCCACCGGTTCCGGACGGACTGGGACAGCTCCTTCAGGCTCGCCTCCGTGAAGTGTTCCACACTCTGCTTATTGGCAGGAAAAAGTTTCCGCAGCCTGTTATCCGTGCTGACTTTGTGAAGGCTCGCGGCCACCACACTGATGTCCTTCTCATTGATCCAGGACTTGAAGAGCTTCACAGTGAACGCGGCTGACTTCCTTCTTTCACCAGATTCTCATCGTAGAGGCTATTGAAGATGGATGTGTTGAGCATCCCAGTCAGCATGGCCAGCTTGTTCCTCTCTGACTCTGAGAAACCCTTTAAGAACGGCAGCAGCTTTTAACCTCATCTTCACAACCTTTCTCCAGATATTTGTAGCACCTGATTAACTTGTTAACTTGCGCAAACACCTGCTTGGTCTCCAGGTCTTCCTGTGCTGTGAACGCGCAGACATCGTGCTTGTCATGTCATCGGCCAGGGTGCTGCCGGGGGCCAGCATTCCACCAGCTGCCGGGATGTCAAGGAGTGTTCTGCCTATCAGTGGTAGTCAAGCTTTGCTGCAGATGATCCAGAAATTTAGCTGCGGTTTCCAAATCAGTACCAGTTTCAGTTAGGCCTTGAATAATACAGTCTCGGGTAGAGTCCACTCTGTCTTTTTCATCTCTTTTTCTGGTTTTAAAATGCTGGCCTGATAGCATTGGCTTTTGCTGCTTTTGATTATTCATAAGACACCCGAATTTAAGGCGAAGAGAAAAGAGCCAGAAATCCCTGGGGTGGCGGCAAGGGGGCAGCGTCTCTTCTGCGACCAGAACTAACTGTCTGAAGCCAGATATTTTTGTTTATGTAGCAAAGATCTTTAATTTTAGACTCTTGAGGAAGTTAAAGTAGGTGGGTCTTATTTTTTCTTTCAAACACAAACACATTCTCCACTCTCATTGAAGAAGAAAGTGTAAGTGTTCAAGCAGAACCATTTCGTGTGGACAACTTGTAGAGCTGAAAGACATTCTCAAAGGCAGCGAGCGATGCGTTACGAGCACACCAGTCCAGGAGCCCTCCTGGGTCTCAGCCTGGTGTCGGCGCCACCACTCTTGCTTTGGGTCACTGTGGGACCCTGTGCCAGCCAGCGTTTCACAGGCCTCACAGCTCATCCTGTCTTCACCGGCCCTGTTAGATACATGCTGCCTTATCCCATTTCGTTTGGGGAAGGTGAGGCAGTGAGGAGCACTAAGCTTTGGACCATCTTGCTCCGTGGCTTAGCCGTGTGATTTAGCATGCCAGCTCGGTGAGCCTGGATGATCTCCTCTGCAGAAACTGAGGTGCAGAATTAATTACACGTTACAAGTAGAGGGCCTTAGCCTATCATAGTTCGACTTAGGGTTTTCTGATTTTGCCACAGTGTGAAAGTGACACATACTCAGTAGAAGCCACTTGGCCTTGTGAATTTGGATCTCTTCCCAGGCTAGCAGTCCGTGGTTAGATCCTCTCTCTTGAAGTTGGGCAGTGGCCTCAACAGCCAGCCGTAGTTCCCAGTTATGCTGGGCCGCGCAGCTGTGGTGTGCTGTGGTGTTGGCTCGTAGGTGACAGGTCCTTGGTGCTGAGTGCATTTTCAATTTAGGGTATTTTTAACCTACATTTGGTTTATCTCACTGCAACCCCCTCATAATTCCGTAAGGAGTGTCTGTAATGTTTACCAATGATGTTACTTGTGTGTGAATGTTACAGCCTTTTTTGCTCTGTAATATAGCTCTTTACTTTCCTGTTTTTCATTAACAGGTTGTTAAGAGAGAGGACATTCAGCAGTTCTTTGAAGAATTTCAGTCAAAAAAGAGAAGAAGAGTGGATGGGATGCAATATTACTGTAGCTAGAGTGAAGTATGGAGCACTCTCATTCAGACCAGTAAAATGCCACTTACTGTTCCAGGAATAAAAGGGGCATGTGTCACACTTGGTCCCCTTTCTGTCCTCTGCAAGAGGCCTCCTCCTGCTCCAGCCTCCTTTCTTCCTCTTCACTACAGTAGCCACAGAAGTTACGTCGATCTCATAGCCAGCGCCCTCTTTAACTCAGCTAAATGCGGCTCATTCCCCAGACATTAGCTCTCCAGCCCCAGGATACCAGGGTTTTCTGCTTAGAAGTTTGATTTAGTTTTGAGAAAGAAAGTTGGTTTCTTTTTAAAAGATTTGTTCTTTAACTTCGGAATGTTTGTCTTTCGCCACAGAGCTGTTGCCTTCCAGGGCCTCTGTTAGGGTCACAGAAGGTTCACTTCCTGTCCGCCTGAGCCTCTTTCTGTCCCCACCCGCGATCGTGGTGCCTTGGGTCACAGCTTCCTCAGCCTGGCCTGCCCTCTGCCTCTCTGCTGCCTGAGGTTTGTCACGGCTTGTAAGGGTCTAGGAACATGGAGTATCTGAGACTGATTGGTTGCTTTATGACCCGGAGGTCTGTAGCAGACAGGCAGATTGACAAAGCTGAGGAAGCAAATCTTTGTTACAAATCTTAACTAAAAGTGAAGTGTTCATTCACAGTTCTATTGGCACTCAAATAGTAGAGTTTAGTACTGTAGCCTCACAGGGCTTCCTGGGAAAAGTCTGCCAGTACACTAGCCCCTTTTTGCTGCCTACAAAATGACCGGGTATCACCCCTGTGAAATCTTGGTGGTTTACAAAGTCCTCTGGATTTCCTTATATTATCAGGGATATTCATAAGCATATATTTAAAATGAACCTATTTTGATACTTTTCTGTTTTGAAGGTGTTGTTAGAACCCCGGTAAGTTATTATCTTTCCCCTTGAATCTGTGCTGAAGACACAGTTCCTGACTTAGCTATACTTGTAGTGAGCAGGGGCGCAGTGACTGCTTTGGAAGACACAGACTTGGTGGGAGACTCCAAGTAAGTCTCTGGGCTGCATGCGTGACGAGTGTGTGTATATAAATGTAATGTCCACAGCCATGTCTTGGTGACTGAGATCTGAAGAGACTCGTGGAATATTGTATAGAACCCCATTTCTGAGGGAAAGTCCCTTCAGTTGATAGGAAGTTTATGGCCTCTTAGTCTGCCTAGAAAACGCCTGGTAAATGTCGAGCCCTCAGATCCTTCTGATGGAACCCAGACTTTCCTGACAATAGGTGACACTCTGAGGTGTCTCAGCAACAGCATTTTAGGCTTTGGGGCCACACGTGTCTGTGCCCAGTAGCAGCCATGTGCACGAGGGCCCACTCATCTCTCGACAGGATGAATGGGATCTCCAAAAAGTCAAGGCCTCAGAGAAATGGTACAAGTCCTGCTTGTTGGTATTCAGCCTCCTAATTGCAGGTGTTCCTGAGGACCAGTGGGTGGGGCCAGCAGGTCCTTTGGCTGTGGGAGACCCTTGTGTGCCCCAAGCCAGCTTGTGGCGAGGGCTCAGTTAAAAAGCTCAGGTATCTGCAGACATGTCTTCCAGATGTCCAAGGATGTACTGAACTGCTGCAAAGTTGTGCTCTTGTGCTGCATCCCCTCCTGAGTTTGTGTCTTCCCTAGTGTCCGACTTAAGTATCCGAAAGTCACTTCCTTCCTGGACAGTTCAGGACCAGGTCTCTGGGGCATCACAGCACAGTGCAGCACAATTGTCCAACTGCCCCAGTGCTGAAGGGCTTGTTTCTGAAAGTACTGCTCCTTCTTTTACATTAACCAGAAAACCTCTTTTTTTACCTGTTGTTCATAACTAGTTTTCTTATTGACTATATATAGGACTGTCTCTTCTTACAGAGACTGATTTTGGCCAACATGTGGCAGTTGATAATTAATGCATGTTTTATGCAAAATTAAAATATGGGATTAGTTGCTTTTAAGGAATTCTGGCATTGTATGTGCATTTTTGTAGAAATTGTTACTGAACTTATACTTACATACTTAATCAGGTTTCTGTAAAATTTAAATAAAACTGATTGAAAGCCATTGCTTTTCTGACCCTTCTTAGGCTACATCTACGCAGCCTCCCTCTGCAGGTTTCAAGAAAACGACCCTTCTGCCCTTGCCAGACTGCTCCCATCTCCTCTTCCTTCAGCACCTGTCCAGCCCCGCCTCAGCGCCTTGACAGTCGCACCTGGGTGTCCCACCTCCTGTCCTGCAGTGGCCCACAGCTCCTGCTACTCTCCCTGCTGTAGGCCTCATGGTTTCTAGAGCAGCTGGCTAGTGGCTCCATTAGCCAAACTGAAAAGGTCTGCAGCCAGCCCATTTCCTCTCCTTTCCATCTGGTCCCTTTGTGCGTCAGAGTGCTGCCAACTGAGGATCTGCTCTTCCTGCCCTCAGTGACCTCTTTGATGGTTAGAGGTGGCCTGACACACAGAGTAGCTAATACTCATGTGGCTGTTTCACTCTGAATATTATACTTTAGCTCGTATCATTGGGGATGATACGTGAATTTATTTGCTTAATACCCATGCCTTCCACGATCAGACCACACGTGGTGAGGTCAGGAACTGGCCTCCTGGCTCATTGCTTTCTAGCACTGGCCAGTGCGTGCCTCACTTGTTAGATACCCCACCAGAATGTGCATTCACATACCAGTAGCTCGCATGGCTGGGTGTTCATGTGTATGACCTCATCCAATCCTCAATGACCTGAAGGAGACACCCATGCACCCCCACTTTCTAGATCTGGAAACTGAGGCTCAGAGAGACAGGTTGCAAGCTAGTCAGTGTCAACCTGCAGAATTGGGCGCTTACTCCACTGACCTGGCCTTGAAGTGGGCACCTGGGAGCAGCTGGGTGCCATAGTGCCTGGGTAAGAGGCTTTGCCTTGGTTTGGTTTTGCTAACAATAGGACTCGATCAGCATCTAACCTACTGTTGGGGGTGGGGGCCGGGATCAAACCTTTCAAGTAGCTTGACTCCAGTGCGGCTTCCCTGTGTGTGTCGCTGTGAGCAGGAGGTGCCCAGAAGTGTGGTGCCCATCTTCGCCCACCAGGAGCAGCCTGCAGCTCCAGGATGAGGCAGTATCAGCAGGGTGAAGTGAGGCTGGTGACGTGTGAATGAGGCCAGAGGAGGGTTGGCCCGCTCCATCCGCCCTCTCAGCCTGGTGGCAGGAGGACACCCACCGTCAGCTCCCAGCAGAGCCCAGGCTCCAGCAGGCCCTGTGCACTGTGGCAGCAGAGCCTGGCATGCAAGTGAGCAGCAGCTGCAGTGTGGTCAGAGACGACAACAGCTCTGCTGAGAGCAGGAGGGAGGGGGTGCAGGTTCTTTTTTGTTGGTGAGGCCACTGTGACTCCCTGACCTCACTCCAGCCCTGTAATGAGGACAGTGCACAGTGCAGTGCACAGAACTCCCCGTGCAGCGGGACAGACGTGCTCTCGTCCCACTGGCTGGCAGCTTCCAGGCTTCAGTCTCCTTGCCTGCCCAGTTGGAATATTGCTCCCCTGCCTGGGCTGCAGTAGGTAGGGATCAGGAGCCTGTTGCTGAGTGCTAAGGATTACTTGTGAGAATCCTTGCTTGGCAGGTGAGGAAATTGAGCCCAGGGAGCAGGGACTTAAGCCAGGTGGGGTGCCCGTATCTCTTAGGTGGAATCAGCCTGGGGAGGGATTTTGTTTAGTTTTTCCTGTTTTCCGTGACACTGGGATCGAATGCTAGGGCTGGTGCATGTTAGACAAGTGCTCTGCCATTGGGTCCTAACCCCAGTCCATCCCTCTCATTTTTAGGACAAGGTCTCAGTGCCCTGGCTTGAATTTGGGATCCTTCTGTCTCCGCCTCCTGAGTAGCTAGGGTTAGAGGATTATACCACTGTGCCCAGGTGGCAAGATTGTTTTGTAGAGGCTGCTGAATGATTGAAATAATCAGGGTGAAAGTATTGTGAAAATGAGAACATCCCACACCAAGCTGTAAGAAGAGACATACAATAAGAATTTGAAATTGACACCATGGGGCTGGGGAGGTAGCTCAACAGCATACACACCTGCCTGGCAAGTGCAAGGTCCTGAATTCCATTCCTCGTACAAAAAAAAAAAAAAAAAAAAAAAAAAATGGAACCTGAAAAACAACTCTATGAGCACCCTACAGAGCAACAAGATCTCTCTTCAATCCTCTCCCGTCTTTGGAGGCAGCTTTCATTATAATTATCACCCAAATGCTTGCGACTCAGTGCCAGATGCCTAGGATTCACTATGGGAATAGATTTAATATTTAAAAATATGATATGTAAAGGATTTACCATGTAGGCTTAGGATGGCCACCTGCAGAACTGGGTGGAAGAATACAAGATGGCTATCTGCATGCTGGATGCAGTCAAAGGGATGCTGGGCATGGTGGCATATGCCTACAATCCTAGCACTAGGGAGGCTGAGGCAGGAGGATCTCTGTGAGTTTGAGGCCAGCTTGGGCTACATAAATGAGTACACGGGTTCAAGGCCAAACTGAACTACATAGTGAGATCTTGTCTCAAAAAAGAAAAAAAGGAAAAGTCAAAGACCTGGAGATCACTGCTGAGTCTAGTGTGAGTTCATGTAGCAAAGCCAAGTGGTCTGTGCTGGAAACCTGAAGGACTTGTAGATGACTTCCAAAGGCAATATCAGAGATGAGAGCTCTTCTGAAGAAAAAGTCAGACTTCCTTCTTCTCTCCCTCTTTCATAGGGAACAGTTGAAGCTGGAGATCAATCACACTTGTAGGGGTAAAGAAGGCAGCCCTGAGAACATGGAGAGCCCAAAGTGAGTCACATAAACAAACTGTTTCAGCTCGCAGAAGGCCAGGGGCTCAGAGGAGCCAGGCAAACAAGTTACTAGGCAGAGGGGTTGAAATTGACATCATCCTCCTGAGTGTATAAATAAACGTGCTAAGATGGTTGAGCAGTTTCTTTCCTTCCATCAGGAGAGAGGCTCACCAGACCTTAGCTTTTCTTTTTTCTTTTGTTACTGGGGATCGAATTCACAACCTTGTGCTTGCCAGGCAGGCACTTATGTCACTGAGCTGAATCCCCAGCCCTTGATCTCAGCTTTTGTCTGCTCTTTCACTGTCCTTCCCTCCCTGGAAACTTTGAGAGCTGCTGTGGTACACGGCATAAGGCACCCGAACAGGGACCAAGGTGAAAAGAGATGGTGGATGAGGGGACACTTCTCATGCACATGCATAAGGAGGACAAATGCATTGGTAGTGGTCAAGATTCATCTCAGGAATATATTGATATTGACATCATCAGATGTTAAACTTGGGGCATAGAAACGAGTTCAGTAGGACCAGAGAGATAAATGAGCTTGGAAGAAGCCAGAAAAAAAAGAGGTGTATTGATTTTACCATTTGGTTTTTTTTTTTTTTTTTTTTTTTTTTTTTTGGCTTTTTCCTTTTTATCGGTACCGGGGATCAAACTCATGACTGCCTGCTTTACAAGTCAGGCGCTTATGCCGCTGAGCTAAGTCCCCAGCCCAATTTTACCATTTGTTAAACACAGGGCAAACAAGTTCTCAAGAACCACAAATGTATATGGAACTGTTTGTTATATTCTTGATTTCTGTATTTACTTTATTTTTGTGGACTTACATTAGAAAGCGTGTCAATGGTTGTAAGTTTGTTGGGACAATCACGAAGGATTTGGCTTGAAGCGCTATTTTAAAATCAAGTCCCAAGTGAGAAAAAGATGGCAGAACAACAGCCACCCCGATAACCTTAAATGAGTGACAATTCCGGCCTTCTCAGTTTGGGGAAATTTGCTATACCACAGGCTGCAATTTCTACCCTTCATAAGAGTCATCCTGTAAGTTAATTGTTCAACAGTTGGCCTTTAAAAATATAATAAATGGCGTGCATAGGCTTTAGGAGCCCACAGAAAACAAGCCACACTGTCTAAGAAGATTCAAAGTCGTGTAGACAGTGGTCCCTCATACGTAGCAGCAGCTATCACTCGGGTTATTGGTCCGCAGCCTGGAGGAAAGGGGAAAAAACAGAGCTGCTTGTTTCGGCTGTGGGGACCAGCAGCATTTTGCCAAAAATTCGTCTGCTCTGTTGCACCTGTAGGGGCAGCAGAACCACTATCTGTCCCTTCAAAACACATGCCTGTCCAAAGTGCTGATGAAGATATTGAGTATAAATCCAAAACTAATGTGGAAGATTGATTTCTTCTGAAAGACCTCCAGCAGGGCCTGCCACAGCCCTGCCAAACAGTAGGGGCGCGCTGGCTTAGACAGCTTTCCTGAGATGGCACAGCCCTGATGGGTGCAACAGGCTCCCAGTGGCTGGGAGGCGGTAGTGTGGCCCTGATCTGTGGTTTGCTGATTTTTGTTTAAGAAATACTCTTACAAAAGACAATTTCAAATAACCAATATGACAACAACCAACCTGTAAAACTTTTTAAAATTCAACATTAGGCTTTCAGGCTGGTAATAGGCTGACCCCAGCATATCATTGTCTCACTTATAGTAAGTCTTGATATCCGGTGATGTAAATGTCAAACTGTTTTTCTTTTTCAAAATTGTTATTTACTTCGATTCAAGGGTACTTGCTTCAAATTAATGATCAATATAATTACATTTTTTAGGTCTTTTTGAATTCTCATATCAATTTTTAGTTTTCAATACACTGACACTATGCAGCTTGCTAAATCTCTTGAGTTTATTCCAGATGAAAAAAACCATAAATTTACCTACTCAGGAGAAAATTTAAAAAGTGGCTTAGAGCAAGAGGTGGGAGGGAAAAAAAGTGAACATAAATCTATCTGGACCTCTACAGACATATACAGAGTTAGCAGGGAGAAACTGCTGCTTTCTGGCCCTCTCAGCACTTCTTACAGGCCTTAGGGAACCAAAGAGCTCCATCCAGCCTGGAGCTTGGTCCATACCAGGGAGGCGGAAAAAACAGTGTTGCTTGTTTCAGCTGCAAGGGTGACTGTTAGGGTTCCAATGCATTATAATGTTGACAGGCTTATTACTGGTTCTTAAAGGTTGTTAAACCTGTGTTACGATCAAGTTGTGAAATGATGAAAAATAAGCCTATCTTTGTATCTGGAAACCTATTTTAAAATGTGTCTGGTTACCACATTGACCAGAGTTGCATTGGAATAGGACACTGTGTCAACTTGAGAGGTTTAGAAGCTTGGCTGAGTGATTTGGGGGGCAGTCCTCATTCACTGTGCAGGGGCAGCGTGGGGAGAAGGTGGGTAGCCTGCTCACAATGTGGGGGAATGAGAGAGGCTACGCCCCCTCAACCCTGTGCTCTAGCTACTGTGCTGTCTCTCACTGCCATGAACTGTTACTCCCTCAGACACGGTTCAACAGGCTTCTGCCTCTCATGCCACCTTCCATCAAGCGCTTCTGCCTTATGCAAATAGTTCCACTGAACCCGGGAACAGGATCAATAAACTGTTAAACAGTGTTCCTCATGCATAATACCCCTGCCCTCACTCTGTATGGGTATTACTCCCTGAGGACTACCCCAAATCATCTCCGACAAATGTATGTCATCCACATTCCTGAGTTTGGCTCTCTATGCGGGGTCCATGTGTCAGTGGACACTTTCTCAGGGTTTATCTTTGCTTCTGCTCACACTGGTGAGGCAGCTGACATGTCATCGCTCATTGTTTGCATGTCTTTAGTGCCCTTGGCTGCCCCTGGGCACTTAAGACTGACAGTGGCCCAGCATATATAACTGCTGCCTTCCAAATGTTTTGTAAAACTTTTTGTATTTCCCTTACCACAGGAATTCCTTATAACCCTCAAGGTCAAGAAATTGTTGAACATGCTTACCATATGCTGATTCAGTTACAAAAACAACAGAGGGGAATCATTCTCCCCAAAATTTACACCTCATAATGGACTTCACTTGGCAGTATGTACTATTAATTTTTTAAACCCCACCAGGGATGACAGTACAGCAGCAGAAAGACAATTCAATCAGGTAAAAGAAAAAAGTGAGAAAGAGACTTTTGGAAAGATCCTCATTCTGGACAATGGAAAGGACCTAGCGCGGTGCTAAGTTGGGGGTGTCTTTCCAGAGAACACTGAATTGCCCATCTGGGTGCTAGAGCATAAATTTGGCTGTATCAGAGACCCAGGTCTGGAAAAGGAGTTGATTCTGCCTTTCAAGAAGCTGATGCTCAGTCCTATGACAGTGATGCCTTGGAGACTGCTTTACAGCTGAGAGACAAGGATAAGGCTAGACCCAACCTGGGACTGATTGAAGGAACTGACCCAGAATGTCCAGGAAATGGTAACCAAAAACAGAAGTCAAAGGTTTGAATAGGTGGTAGAGTGCTTGGAGATTACCAAGCTGAAGTTATAGGAAAGGAGGAGACACAAAAGGTACCAGTATTCCTAAGACAAAATGAAACACAAAACTATATACTGATTATAGATAAAAGATTGTTCTTTGCAAATTCTTAAGAAGTCTCTGCTAATTTATCTACAAATGATTCTGACTAGTCTGTTTATAATTACAAACTACTCAAATTGTAAGAGAATTGATATAATTCAATATGATCAAAAATATATTCAAGTGTGCTCTGAATTTATGTTTGTCCAGTCTGTTAAGCTATGTACTTGTTTGCCCATTTGTCCAGTAAGTTAACAACTGTTTTTTATTTGTGCTCAATATTTTTCTCTTTTCCTTTTTCATTTTTGGACCATTTGTTCATAATTTAATTTGGGTTGTAGATTTAAAAAACATGCTTCCACCTGGTTTGTCAGCTGGTCAAAATGATGCTTGTGTAAATGTAATGTGTATTATTGTTTATTATGACTTTAGAATCTCTTGTTCAAAAATAATGTGTTAAATGTTGTGATTGGATTTTCATAGATATTGTTTCATAGATATTGTTAAGATATTAAACAAAAATCCTTTTAGGGTGGGGAGAGGTTACTGGACAGGACTCCAACTGATACGAAAGCAGCTACCGAACAACTTTAACCAGTTCTTGTTCATTAATGGGAGGCTCCAGTGATCTCTACAACCTTATGGGTGGTGATACCCCAATACTTGTTATTAAAAATATATTGTGACATGTTTATGTTGGTCATCATCAAAGCAATTAAGTTTTCCAGATCATAAGGTTTTTTATTTGAAGATTTTCTGGTACAAAAGTTTTCATATGCCTATGACAACTGGTTGTTATTGACCTTATGTATTCATTCAAATGTATTCATTCCTCCAAATGTACAGGTCTTCCAAAATGTAATGAGAGGATTATGTATAGCGAGAGACTTTCCTTTCAGATTCAGACATCTGCCTTTAACAAAAATTCATGTGATGTACATCCCATTAAAGGACAAGAAGTTAGGTAAAATTTCTTATATGTTAGATAATTGACTAAAAGGGATATTTTATGTCAAAATGGAAATTCAAGTATGTTACAAAATGTCATCACAGGGGCTGGGAATTTAGCTCAGTGGCATAAGTACCTGCCTTGCAAGCAGGCAGTCGTGAGTTCGATACCCAGTACCGATAAAAAGGAAAAAGACAAAAAAAAAGAAAGAAAAATGTCATCATGATTGTCATGCTACAATATTATGTATGGCTTTTGATTTCTAATTTTCTCTATGATATTTAGATAAGACAGGAATATTAATGTCATTAATGTATATTAATGTAATGTCATTAATAAATATTAATGCAATGTCATTAAACTTCTCTTCTGGATGTTCAACAACTGAGGTTTGGAGACCCTTTGCGGCCCCTTCACACAACATCAGATGCCTGGAAGATATCTCCAGCTATCACCGGACAGGGTCCAAGAAGTCCTAAAGGGAGGAGAAGGGGACCTCAATTTACCCTAACTATAAGGGTAAGTTGTAGGTTCACTGACTCCATCACATAAAAGGAAATCTCACTAGGTGTGGTGTGCAACTGAAATCCCAGCACTCAGGAGGCTGAGGCAGGAGGATAACTGTGAGTTTGAAGCCAGCCTGAACTACAAAGTGAGTTCAAAGGCAACCTGAACTGCATAGTGAACTCCTGTCTCATAAGAGGGGAAAAAAGAAAAAAAGAAAATCTCAAGATGCTTCAATGAGAAGCATGTTATTTTTGTGGCAAAGGCTCATTATATCATTCAGGCTGGCCTTGAACTCAAAGTAGCCCAGGTTGGCCTCAAACTTATGGTGATCCTCCTGCCTCAGCCTCCTGAATGCTGGGATTACAGGTGTGCACTGCCCAGCTAAAGAGGTTTATGAAGCAAAGTTAAAGTACATACTCAGAACACTATGCAGGCCCTCAGAGAGGAGCATAAGGGCTGGGGAACTCTCCTGTCTTAATGGCCAAGAAGGACACTGATGCAAACTGGCCCAGTCCACAGGAGTGTAAGAGGGAGCAAAGGGAAGCAAGAGGGTGGGGCAGACAGCTGCTGGCCATGCTCACCCACCTGCAGCCACCAGGGAAAAAATGAGTCAGGCATGCTCATCTGTCTCGAGGAGTGCCCCAGGAAATGGTGAAGGGAAGCCTGGGTCACTCAGGGGTCACCGCACTTCAACTAACCAGAGACCCTTGAGAGGCTTGGGTAGGTCCGTCAGAACACAGAGAAATGGAAAAAACAATTGCTTTTACTTAGTTCAGTACAGAAGGTGGCAGCCAATTATGGTGCATCTGATGGAAGGTTCCAGAAAAGGGGGAAGTCTATGTTGCTAGGGGATGGGCAGTTGAGGGGTTGCAGGAGAAACAGGAAGGCTGCCAGTCCACAAAGCTGAAGTCAAGGTTGAGTGAAGCCCACAAAAAATCCGTCGTGTGTAGAGCCGAGTTTTGAGCAAAGACAGAGTTAAGGCTAGCAGGTGACAGGGTAGGCAGCATTATACAACTCACTTCCATTCTGTCTGCCAAAGAGAAATCCTTAAACATAGATGGACAAGCCATTGTGAAGTGAGACCAGGCTGCAATCAGCCAGGACCTGGGGGTGATCAGGAACTGGTAACCTGAAAAGGTGACCAAGAAAGGAACCAGGGCCCAGCTCAAGAAACAGCCAATGATCTCAATTCACTTGCCTTTGTGTTTATAGACAGGGCATGGTGGAGACTACAAACTGTGGCCAAGAGGCCTGGCAGGTGTGCCCTGGGGATTCTAAAACAGGCTGGCGGGGATGAACAAGTGTGAGTTTTCTCACTATGACAACACTGCTCAGCTTCTAACCTCACAGACTTGTCTCCTCTCCACCTCTAAGCTACTTACAAGGTCATCCACATAGACCTCTAAGACTTCTGCCTGCCACATCTGGCTCCTCTCCCCAGCCTGCCACCAGGCCACGCTAACCAAGCCCTCACTTTCCCTACTCAGCCAGCCCAAAGCATCCTAGAGTCCGGCCCTGCTAAACCTCTGTACAGCAGCCACAGATCACTGTGGGGGGATGGGAGGAGCTGGTCCTTAATCTTTTTCCTTTAACTTGAATACACACACATCATATAAAAACTGAACCATGGGCTGAGGGTGTAGCTCAGTGGTATAACATGTACTTAGCATGCTCAAAGCCCTGGTTCCATCAACAGCAACTAAAAATCCCCCAAAACCAAAAAGAACAGTACAAAAAGGATTCAGTTGAAGTCCCCCACCCAACTTGCCAATGCCCCTCTCCAGCGGCAGTCCTGTAAGCCTCATAGATCCTTGCAAAAATGTTATCATGCATGTTTATTATCTTTTTTCTCATCTCCACAGATGACACATATGTGCACAGTTTTGTATACTTTACCTTGTTCTCTTCGTTCTGAAGATTGTATCCCATCGCTTCCATGGAACAGTGCAGGCTTGGTGCTGAGAACCACTTTGCTGATTTTCCTTCTGCCTGCAGGGCTGCTCTGGGCTGGCAGTGCCCACCAGCTGCCCTAGGATGGCTAGTGTCACCCAGATCACCCAGCCCTCTCCTCCCAGCACATCCCTGAACCATGCCATCCCCTCCTGGACTCCACTGGGGCTCCCATATGCAGGCCCCTCCCCTGAGGGCCCAGTGCACACCCACTTGTTACTTGGAGGCTGGCTGCTGGGTAGTCAGTGATTAAACTCACCTTGCCTCTGGTTGAACTGTACCCTGCAGTCACCAGGTCATGAGGTACTGTGCCCTACCCTAGTCTGTATCTGCCCTTTGTTGGCTATTTGGAGCTTCCTCTGGATTGCCTGATTGGCATTCAGAATCCTTTCCTGCTTCTCGTCAATCTGTTTCTTGCTCATTAGTCAGAGTGATTTGGAACATGCAAATCTAATTATGCCCCTGCTGAAAACCGTGTAGTAGCTGCCACGTTGCCATTAGGGACAATCTCAAAATGCCTAGCCTGCCCTGCCAGAGCAGCTGAGCCGGGCCCGCAGCCATCTCACCCACTGAGCCTTGGGGGTATTCAGCTTTCCTGCCTTGGGCTCTGCCCTCCCTGGCCCTTCCTCCCCTCCTCCTCACCCTGCTGTCCTGACTTTTCCTTCGCTTGCATCTTAAAGGTCCCCTCACCAAGTGTTGAGGGCTGCGCCGTGACTGTCCCATTCAGCCACTTCCAAGTGACGCCTGGAATCAGTCCGGATGGTGTCTGCTGAGCAAATGAACATCATGCTTGTATCCACCGCCACCACTGCTAGCCAAGTTCTTCCTGTCCCTGCCACCAGACTTGCTGCTGCGTGGGACATTACTGAACTTGGGTTCTGCAGCGAGACTGCCTGGATTTGAGTCCTGCTTCTGCCAATTTCCTGGCTCTGTGACCTGGGACAAGTGACCCAGGATCTCTTGAGTTTTGGTTTTTCTTTTGTAAAATGGCTTGAGTGACATCACAGTTCACAAAGGATTAAAGGAAACAATATGAAAATATAAGAATTGCTCAGCAATGCATCCAGCATTCTCCTTTATTTACTTTGGACCATTCACAAAAAGCTAGTTCTTCCCTCAGTCCTGGTTCTGCTCTGGATTCTTGTGTTTGTTTTTAGGAAAAAACTATTTCTGGTGAGCTGAAAATGTGTCCTGTCTGCTAGGTCCGCAGCTCCATGTTCCAAATTCTTGGACTTGTGGACTTGAGAGCCCCTCAGGGACAGAGAAGAGAGGTAAGGCTCAAAGTGGCTAGGAAAGCCAGCCTCAATGGTGTTTCAGGAAATCCGCAGCAATGTCAGCTTACTGCTTCGATTTTGTTTCCCCTCCCCTCCGCTCTTGTGAAGGGGAACTGTTTCTTGCTCATTAGTCAGTGATTTGGAACATGCAAATCTAATTACACCCCTGCTGAAAACTGTTTGCAAAAGTCAGGCCAGTGCAATATCACTCAGCTACAGTTCAGTCTTCTTTTTCAAATTTTTAAGAAACTCACCCCAGAAACTGTTATTTTTTTATACCAGTGATCAAACTCATGACCTCATGCTTGCCAGGCAGGCGCTTATGCTGCTGAGCTAAATCCCTGGCAGAATTTGCAGATTTTATCTTGAGTCTCCACAGTTATCCCTAAGATGGGTACAAAATACAAAGAAAGACTTGTCTAGTGAGGCACAAAGGGGAAGTGGTTGGGTAGAACTTGTCAGAGAAATAATTAAAACAGAAATTTTAATAAATGCTATTTTATAGCAATTTTAAAAATGGAAATTAGAGTTGGGTATGGCAGTACATGCCTATAATTCCAGCACTTGGGAGGATGAGGAAGGATAACTGCTGTGAGGTCAAGGCCAGCCTGAACTGCAGCGACCCTCTCAAAAAAAAAAAAAAAATCAGAACATTTTTCTATTTGCATATTTTTTTCCCCCTCAAGAGTCTCTCTCTGGACCAAAGCACCAGTTTTCTTTTTAAAAAACATTAAACCTGAAGGAGCTGGAATCTGAAAGAGAAAAGCTGCTGAGCACCTCAGCCAGGGGGTTTCTAGTGTCTGCAGGGCCACACTGCAGGGTCTCAATGGCAGAGGCCCAAGGGTTCCAGGTGGCTGGTGCACCTGGTGACCCCTTCCCGGGGAATTTTTTTGCTCAAATTGTAAAATAAAATCTTTCAAAAATGTCCCAGAGAAATAATATGAAGAACTTGACAATTCGGAATGATGTGTTGTTTCCAAGAAAATCATAAATAATAATGTCTCTGAATAACTGAAATGTTAGAGGAGATCAACCTGGAAAGCCTGATTCTATTCTTGAGGGGTACAAGCATGTTCAAGAATGAAGACTGTGTAGTACATTACAAAACAGACTATCCAACTCAGCGGGTTCTATACAAGCCATTTATTTGAAATGCCAACTATATGTAGGATAAAGTCAGTGTTACATGCTTATCAGTAACAGTAGAAAAATAGAACCAGTGAAAACCTCTGTACAACTGTAATGGTACTCAAAAGAGAAATGTATTGTTTTACAATGCTTCACACAGACAAATTCAAGTTTGGAGGTACCTAAATAAAAATACTATATATTTCTTTAAAAAACACTATGTACAATTGAAGCGTAAACAAGTTTTACAAAGTACTGGTTATGCAGGTTGTAGAAAACACTTGCATAGGACATGAAATCAGTTTAAGAAAAATTTCTGAGCCTTTAGCATTGAAGGCACTTGACTTTATACCAGTAACAGCACAACCACAAGAAATGCAGTGGTGTAGAAGGCCCCACATCTCTCAAGCATGGATGTGGCACCTACACAGCAAGTGGAATTCAGGAACCTTTAGCTTTGAGCCATCCCACCTAAGAGGAGGTTTCCACACGGCCTGCCCAGGCAGCCGAGGTACACAGTTACATGCAGGTGCCCCAGGAAGCTTCCGCAGTTTATCTGATCTCAGACAGAACCCACCCATACACACACAAACACCAGAGGTTATTTTCAAGACACACACTTCCAAGTAACCCTTCTATGAAAACAACCACATCCAGAATACCGAAAGACTAACACACGGTATGAGGATTTTTCTGAAGAAGAAAAAAAAAATCAAAGGACTTGACCAGACAATAACTACACGACAGCTACTGCAACTGATAGGACAAAAAGATAACATTTCCTAAAACATTGTTCATACAACAGGGTTGATGAAAAAGTGAAATACCTTCCAGCGGTGAGTATGGTAACCTTTTCAGCAAGATTTTCTGTAATAAGGTTTGAAAGTAAACCACAAGTAGACAAAGTGAACCATTGCACACTTGGGAATAGCACCCGCCACTGCAGCTTCATTAGTGATGACAGAGAGCTGAAGGTCAACTGAACACCTGAAGTCAAAGCATTTCCCTTTGAATTCTGTCCAAAGATAAAAAGAATGCCTTGTAATTATAAAACAACTATCTTACAAGTCTTTCATGAGATACATTTTTTCCTAAAAGGCAAATACAACACTATGTAAATACCTATTTGGGATACCACATCTTTTATATTAGAAGTAGGTGGTGCAGGTCAACCAGTTACCCTTCCTTCTCCTGCCAAGTGGTCTTAGCAGTCACTACAACGATGGGCCAGCTGCCGAGCGCATCCAAGAGCACTAGGAGGGGGTGTAAGAGAGGTCCTATCAACCCTTCCCCCCAGTTTCCCACAACTGTATGATGCATTTTCAGGATACTGGATAGAGGACTTCCAAATGAAAAGGGAATCCATGCACTGTGGGTTTTTCCTGGGACTAAAGCCAGAGATGACCTTCAGAACAAGGCTGTGACTTTGGAAGTCACTGTAGAACCTCTTGAGCACATAAGAAAATGATTTAATGCTGTGTTTGCTGCTGTCAGGGTGGGTGCAACCGCAACAACGGCAGACCTTTACACGTCTGACTGGATGTGAAAATACTTGAGTCTTCTTGAACTAGGGAATCAACCCACTGGCTGTGCCTTCATCTCTCAAGTTAATGACAACCTTTGCTGAGATGACTCCATATATGACTATGAAAGCATTTATTGATGAAGGTCTCTCTTATGCAAGTTTCCTACATGGTGTTGGACAGGAAATGATGGAAGCTGACTTGGTAGAGAAACATGGCGCAAGCATGTTCTCATACCTTAAGGCCTTATGGCTAGAAGGGCATGATTTACTTGCACCGATAAAATTCCCCAAATCTCTGCAAAATAGGAAATATAGGTGAGGAAAAGTGGACCCAATGTTTAGGGATTAAAGATCAACAAAAGAATTGTCAAGGATTCTTGAATGTGATATTGATGCTGTCCTGGCAAAGCTGCTCATCAAGAGGAGGATATTTACATGCAAGGGATGCTAAAGACTGAGAATAACATGAGCCATGGAACAGGATTTGAGCCTGGCATCCTCAGGTCCCAGAGCCACACAGCAAACTGACCTGACCAAGGCTTATCTCAGCCTTGGGGCACTAGAAACCAGCCATGGAATTAAATAGTGAAAAAAAGGAAAAAGAAGGGGCTGGGGATTTAGCTCAGCGGCATAAACACCTGCTTGGCAAGTGCAAGGTTGTGAGTTTGATCCCTGGTTCCACCAGAGAGAGAGAGAGAGAGAGAGAGAGAGAGAGAGAGAGATCTACCTTGCTGAGTAGTTAATGGGCAGTGTTGATGTTTCAACTCTGGAGGTCAGCTTAGAGCCTCCGTCGACGGGAACTGCATCTCCTCTCCCCTTCACCTTCTGCAGCATCAACTTTGTTCAAATGTCCAAGACTGCCTGCTGCTACAACCCCAACTACCAACCAAAGGAAAACTGATGAAGGATGACAAGCATTAACAAAACAAAACACGCCAAAAAACTCAAAAATGAAAAACCAGTTTTTGAGAAAGTAAAAACAAGAATTAGTTTCACAGACAGTTCTAGAAAAAGATAAATATAAGCCAGGCATAGTGGCGCACACCTGTAATCTCAGCGCTAGGGAGGCTGAGGAAGCAGAATCACTGTGAGTTCGTGGCCAGCCTGGGATACATAGTGAGACCTTGTGTCAAAAAAAAAAGTCTGCAAAAACCCTTAGAAGTTAGCAGGTTATCAACACGTCAGGCTATTTGGGTCCAGGAACACGTGCCTAGAAATAAAGTTAAAGGGGGCATGTGTGAGATGGGCATGCGAGTGATTTTGGCTTTTCATGCTGATACTGTTTCCCCAGGAACCACAGGTTGCTTTTGAACTTAAATTACTCTTCAAAATCACAAGACTAAAACAATCACATAGAAAAGGATCAACAGCATCTTTAAGAAATCTGACTCTCCTCCTCTGCGCTAGCACCTCACTGGTGGTTCTCTAACCTAACACACGGCGGGCGCAGCAAGTAATGATTGTCCAAATGGCCTGATTGTCCATGGCCTCAAAAGGAGATCTGCAATTTTTGTGATTTGGTTCTCAATACAGTTTTATACCAAGTGAAATGCCAGTTCCTGTTCCTAAGTTTTACATTATACATTATTTTTCTTTTCTGAGAGCAACTTTGCTCAGACTTCACATTTATCTTAGTACAGCACTGAAAAAGATTCAATAGATGGGTTCAAAAGCTAGAGGCACATAGCTATTCAACCTACCCTATTAACCATACTTCACAAGATACATTACAAGTCCATCAACACCTAACCTAACACACATAAAAACCACGTTTATCTTCTGCAAATCACATTAATCCACAATCCCACAGATTAAAGCAAGATTTCCCTCTATACACATAGTTTAGCCTGGTAAACTAAGCTATGAAAAGCAAACTTCATAAATTAAACAATACTATGAATAATGATCACTAATTTTTACAATTCCATTTGGAGATATAAAAAATATTTAATGAACACTCAAAAATTTAATGTGTGGGATCAACAACAATGGTCTAACGTGGGGAAAAATAGCAAAAACAAACAGGTCAGAGATGAGAAAGCTTTTTTTCACTCCCAAAGTAGGTTTTTATCTTCAGTATCAACCCAGAACAGTCTGATTGAGAAATCTAAAACAGTTCATGTCTACACATGTGTCTAACCACACAATAAGGGATATCATAGGCTTAATTTTTTTCTGAAGAGATTGGACTTCAAACATACCATCATCTATTAAAAGAGCTAAAATTCAAAAATGAGGACAGTCCTGTTTTTCCATCTTTAAAAAAGGAGCCATAAAGGTGATGTGAGCCGATCTCACAGCAAATGAATGTGACCTCTGGGAGGTTAACAGCTCAGAACACACCACCACGGCCAATAAATGCACTAGTAGCAGCTGACTAGTCAGGCAGCAGAACAAGGGGCGGCAGTCTGACGGTGTACACAGACAGACTGACATGGTTCCCATCTTTGAGATTATCTACTATTAGGATTTTTTAAAATGTCAGATTATTCCTGAGTGTATATCCACAGGGTAAAGTAGGAAAAGACCATAAGAGAAACTACAGTTTTGGGAGAAATCAGAGTTGTTGACACCCAATAGAACCTATTTATTTCAAAGTGCATGTAATTCATTTATATGGTAGCTTGTAAAGGCTCCCAAGCCCTGCATAGTTTTAGAGTGTGAGTGATTCATAGTGACATATATATATATATATATATATATATATATATATATATATCTGTGATATATATCTGTGACATATATATATCTTGAAAAGAGGTTTCCAAATATCCTTCCTATGAAGGGACATTTAGGAAGTCTCTTTTCTTCTAAGTGCTACGGCTGTGTTTGTAAAAATACAAAGTGAAAGTTCAAATGATGTCTAAGTGATTTAAAAACTCAAATACTAACATATTTACATAGGAGAGTAAGAAAAACAGTCCTAAGCTCACATGCTGCCCTTCCAAGGGAGAGGATCTTAAAGACCCCATGTGCTCAGTGGTTCAGTAAATGCCGAACCAGCACATCCCTAGTGAAGTTCAAGTAGGACATGTAGTGTTTAACTGCAAACAAATTTCTTCTTCTTCTTTTTTGGTGAAAAAGCATTATGTATTATACAACAACTTTTTATAGGACAACAAAATTCAGACATACTTTGAAAAACATTTAAAAGGAAACATATGCTTACAAATACCAAATAACAACCATAAGACTGAAGCCCTTTTGTTTTTTCTCATAGAAAGCAAGACAACTAAAGGCAGCAGGCAGTTCTTTCAACCAGGGAAGCCAAGTGTCACAGAGCCAGAAATCCTCTCAGATTTCTGCCAGTTTCCCATTCCTAGGGAGACCTCCTTCGAGCCTCATCCAGTGAGCAAATCTGCAACACCCTAATCCACATAAGCAGACTCTGCAGGGTCCTGACAGCGTCCACACTGTGAACAAAGTGACAGCTTCAGCTTGGGCACCAAAGGCCTTTCTTCTTCCTGTTCTTACTGACCCGAAAATTTCAGGACCCTGGAATGGACTCTTGCTGGGGGAATGAAGACCAGCTCCCAAGACTTACTGAAGAATGACATTAGATTTATGGGAACTGAGCAGGAAGATTTCTGAACTAAAACAATTACTAAAAAGACAGGAGCATTTTGATGTGCTGTTCTTTGGAATTTCTATAATTAAAAAATAAACACGGAACTATTTCATAAGAAAATACATCTTAGTGTGCAATCCAATGCACATGGAAATTGGTAGATGAAAGATAAAATGCAAAAAAGTATGAAAATACAGTCTTTTAAATGTGGCAATAAAGTTTAACATACTGCTATAAAATCAATACAGATAAAATAAATGTACAAGTGCAAAATTTTCCAATATAAAGAGGGAAAAAAAGTGCCAGCTTGCTTGCTCTTTAAAATGGTTCCCTACAGTTGTTCAAACATAAAACAGACAGATGCAACATTCAAAGTAACCCTCTTAGCATGCCATGTGTAATAAACATATATACACACAAAACCCAGAATAAAACAATGTGAAACTGAGCTGGCATTGATAAACTGGTCAGTAAGTTGTTGGGTTACATCACTCAATGGGATGTCTCACTTCTCAGGCACAGGGGACTTGGAGGTGGCTCTCAGAGGGCAGACTTTTTGTAGAGGAAGTCTGGCTTGCTTGGAGACCTCCTTCCTCTGCTTATGGAATCTTCCCTTTCCAAATCTGTGCTTCTCTGAGCTCCGTGGCCCAGAGACTCACTGTCAGCCAGTCTTCTACTGGGTCGTTCTTCTGGAGCCTCGGAGCTACATGCAGAATGTGAAGAAGGTCGAGTAGGAGTCAGACCGAAAGTCAAGTCAGTTTCTACTCCATTCCGTCCCCTGACATGGGGTGGACCATTACCAGCATTTTCTGGTGCTGCCAAAGGAAAGTCAGACCGTGGGGGAGGTTGCTCAACAACATCCAGACGAATCAGCTCACTCTTCTGCCTGTGTGAATGGCCATCAGAGGAAAGTGGGTACTCTCTCCTTGCTTCTTCCTGTGTTTTAGGAGAGGTCTGACTGGGTAGACAGGCTGACTTTAAGCCATTTGGTGATGCCTTACTGTGGCTGTACAAATCAGGACCAAAATATCCGCCTTGTGGAGGGGAAGGGGCACATCTGCCAGGAGCAGGAGTGGAAGGGCTGCAAGCAGCCTTTGAGAAGTCATAGAAATCCGGGTATTCCTGCGGATTTTCTCTAGTGTCTGGTTTTTGTTCTAGTGTATGTTTTTTCCGAGAAGTATGTGTATGCCTCTGTGGAACACACGAGAGATGCTGGGGAGGCCCTGTTCCTGCTTCAGAGACTGGCTGGCTTATTTCTGTGTCTACCGCAAGTTCTGGAAGCCTCCTGTCCTTGAGTGACAGTGTGGATATGCCCATGGCGATATCTGGCATCAGATCATTCAGCACGGGCTGTGTACCCTGAGACACAAATGGGGGGGGGGGCGGTTAAAAAGAAAAGGGAAAAAAAGGCACAACAATTCCTCATGGTCACTGATTCTGTTTCCTGACATCAAAAGTAATACATACTTAATGTAAGAATTTTTAAAATATGGAAAAATACAGAAAAAACTCCCAACTTGCCCTAAAATTAGTATTATAAAAAATTTACCTCATCTTTTTCAATTTTCACAAAATTTAGTGCACATTTAATCCTGCCACTAAATTTTGTGATCACCACTTGAAATTACTGCATAATAGTCTACCATTAACCAATCTTCTACTATTAGACATTTAGGTCATTTCCTTTTTTTGGGAAACAGGATCTTGAACTTGCTATACAGTCTAGGCTGACCCTGAACTCTGCTTCCTCCTGCCTCAGCCTCCCAAGTGCTGGCATCACAGGTGTGTGTCAACACATCCAGCTTTCAATTTTTATTATAGTGAAGACTACAATGAACATACTAATAAGTCACCTTTAAGAAAGTTGTTTTTAGGGGTCGGAGGAGGACAGCGAGCAGCTTGAGGGAGAAGTATGTGAGACGGGATCTGACTCAAGGTGTATACTAACCCAACATTTCCAATGAGCGCTTTTATATTGAAGCTTTTCTGAATACATGTAGTTTTTATTTTTCTCTCTATTCAATGCTGCTGTCAGCACTTAACAGTGTAGGAAGACTTAAAAATCACTTATTTTCTCAAATGTATTACATAAAGCTATCTGACCTCTGCTGCAGTACAAAAAGCAGGTGAAGAATCCTCTCAGTTACCACCCACTTGCCCTAGCTCCTAAGGCTCCAAGGAAAACAAGAAGCTGAAAGTGAGCAGGCCAGAGGCAGAGACAAGCATGAGGACCAACTTTCTGTTTGTTTTCTGAGTGGGGGAGTCTTTGCCAACTGGTCCTGATGGGACACCTGGCTCTGAGTAAAGTAACTTCCCTTCCTTGTCCCACAGAAGCATTTTGTTCCAGAAGCCAGGGACAGAATCCAGACATGGGCTTGATCACAAGTCCATCTGTCCTGCTCGGTCACTACACCACGTATAACACCGGCAGCTAAGGAAGGATGACACTCTCGTCCCTTGGCACCTGCCTTTCCCAGAAGCTGATACTCAATTCCTCCTCTCTCTGCAAGGCTCTGGGCTGCACACTGGAGCCTGTCAGTAACATGGCTGAGGATTAGATCCTCATATCCGACACTCTTTCACTTGGGGCGTGTGACTTAGGTGCTGACTTACCGTTTGTTTTTCAGAGGCCACTGCTGCTGAGGCAGCAGCAGCTGCAGCGGCAGCAGCGACTGTCTGTCTCCCCAGCCCTGTGGAGTTGGTGCAATCAGGTGGTGCTGCTTTAACACCTGGCAAATAGCCTGGGGGAGGGCCAGCTTTGGGTGCTGTTCTGGAGTGAAACAGTGAATGATTACAGGGGTAAGAAAACGAACGTGAAGGGTGCTGACTGGGAGGTCTTTGTTTCCAGCCTGCTTTGAGTTGGTTATGGATTGGAGTAGCAGGAGGGTGGTATGGAGGGGGAGGGGGGGGCAGGGGTGGATGGAAAGCCATGAAAGAGTCCAGGTCTGTAAACATGGTTTCCGCAGTAGGGGTACTGTTAATGCGACATCTCCCAGGCTGTCTCACTGTCAGGAGTGGACTTTCATCCCCAAAACGTTCATCAGGAAAGAATTTGTGAGGGTTCTGAAAGATTAAAAGACAAAAGACATTTATTAGTGAATTTTATAGATGGAGATTTACAGGCCAAGAGAGTTAAATATTTAACAAAAACCACATTCAACAAAAGTATAAGGTATTAAGAGTTTTCTAGGCCATAAACATGTGCAGTGCAGGAATCACTTTAATAATAGTACAAAGGACAGAGTGTAGCCTAGGAAGCTTAAGACACAGCTGCTAAGAGACTGCTCTCCCAACTATTGTGGCAAGCAGATCAGTCATCTCTTGTAAGACTAAGTACATTAGGGATGGAAACCACAGTGGGAAAAGAACCAAACAAAACTCAAAAACCTTAAAATGGCCTGCTGCCTTAACTCCTCCATGCCATATTTATCCTCTGACAGGATCAAGGATGACAAAGTTTGAAGTCAGTGGCAAGAAGCTATACCATTTGACAAGATGAAGTTGAGTTTTATTTAAGGCTCTGATTTAGTGGCCCTCTACTTTATAATCCTAACTATAAAACCAATGTACTGCCTTTGTACCTGATAATTATCAGAGATGAGTTTTTTCTTTGCTATTTTTTTTTCCTGCTGCCAGGGATCGAACTCACAACCTTGTGCTTACCAGGCAGGTGCTTATGCCACTGAGCTAAATCCCCAACCCTCTTTGCTAGGTTTTTAAGCGTTCATGACATGATTCATAGGCTTCAGTTTGAACCTATATGCAAAAAATCTCTTTTGCGAGAAAAGAGAGAGGAAACAAGGGGTGCAAACTGAAGACCTACCTCTAAGTATCATGGTAAGCTAACTCTAAAATCTAGTACCCAAATTAGTATTTGTAAGGTTCAGAATTTTCTACTTTCTCTGCTATTTCTATTGGGGTAGAACTCTGCAACGGTCACATCGATGTTTGTCACACACTGCCTGGCTGATGAGCAGGCCTCACTCTTTAAACAATTTAATGCCATGTCCTACCTGCAAGAGCTCTGCAGCAGCATCCGCGAGTCCGAACTCCCGCAGTACTCGAATCTGGATTTCATAGCTGACCGTGGCACCCTCCCCACAGTTCAGTGCGTAGGCTCTCTGCACCTGCTCCGTGTGCCGCAGTTCCTGCAGGCGTCTGACCATGTCTTTCATGATGAGGAGACGAGGAACTGGAAGGAGAAAAATAGCATGTAGGGAAAATTCCTGCGCTAGATGAAAGAACACCCCGTAAGCACAGTAAAACAATTGCATGTGTTTTATATTAGTGTCTTCTCTTAAATTTGTCAGATAGTAATTTAGTTTACTGGCAACATATTAATTTGTATGTCTCTATTTTTCAAGGCTTTACAATTTCATTGTGGCCAAAATCTCCTGAAAATACCAAACATATCCTGAGTTGTATTGCTCAAATATAATTTTACTTGCTTGTATCCTCTTCCCAATCAAGATATTTCCTAAGTCTTCTAAATATATTCATTTGAGCTGGGCATATACCTGTAATGTCAGCACTCGTGAGGCTGAGGCAGGAGAATTACCACAAGATCGAGGCCACCCTCAGCTACACAGCAAGTTTAAGGCCAGCCTGGGTTACATAGTGAGACCCTGTCTTTCATTCTAGGGTGCACAGAATGAAAGATGTGATCTTTGCCCTCAAAAACGTCTTGCTGTATTGACTCAAACTAAGTAAATGAGCACATTATGGGTACAGAATTGCTAATGGAGAGAGAAACTAAGGATGTTAAAAGTCTGGGAAGAAGAGGCACTTGGCCCAGACTGAGAGCAGAAAGGGAAGATTTCCTAGGCAAAGGAAAATCTGTCTCACAGAGTCTTGAAGAGTAACAGAGAGCTCGGCAGATAAAAGAAAGTGGGATGAAGGAATGCCAAGAAAGACTAGGTGCGTGTAAAATATACAAGCCAAAGAGAGCCCAGCACAAATAACTGGCTTGCCAACAAAATGCAGGACTCAATGGTATAAGCCAGCAAGTGTTGAGAGAGGATGCTGGAAAGGTGAACAGGGACAAGTCATGGTTAACAGAATTTAAATGCACCTGTAGTCATGTACTGGGTGATGGCAGGATCAGAGCAGCAGTGTGGCGAGCGCAGTGTGATGTTATGCAAAGCAGGGGGAGGCAAACTGGCCTGTGAGCTAAATCAAGTAAGCCAGCTACTCTTTTGTGTGAAGTTCACTAATGCACACTTCCACTCATTCATTAGGCACAGTGTATGGGTGTCTGATGGCTCACAACTGTAATTTGTTCTATGATTTTTGAAAAGATAGCCATGTTTGTGTCTGGATAGGAAACACAGCTGTGATCATGTTTGTCACTTGATGCAGTTTGCAAACAAGTGTTCATGAACTAAGGCACTGCTATGGTCCTGATAGAGACTAGATGGCCCACAGAGTCTAAACTATTTATGAAGTCAACCCTGGGAGAAAAAGCAGAATACCAATTAAGAATCTGAGCTAAGGCTGTGGCCATAGGGCTAGAGAGAGATGATGAGGTCTATAAATAGATGAGATATAACCTGACTATGCAGTGCTGACTGAATATTACTTTTGGGGGAAAGTGGAGCTAAGGGTTACTAAGTGCTTATTTTGTGCCATGCAAATGCCTCAGCATATTACTAATGATACTTCATTAAACCCTTACAACAGTCCTTGAGACATGTTATCCCATTTTGCAGATGAGGAAATTAATGTTCAGGGGAGAAAACAGACTGTCCAAAGTCACACGAAGTGGCAGAACCAGGATACGAGCCTATCAACTTTCTCCAGTAATCTATACCGCCTTTTGTTGGAGAGGTGGGCAAGATCTGGGAAGTCTAGGGTGACACCAGAACAGGGCCATAACTTATGAACTAAACTACAAAGAAGAGCCTTATTTTCCTGAGCATGTGTAACTGTGAATGTCTTTGGGCTTTTCAGATTACCTTCAAAGATGAAATAATGGCGATTTCAACTGCATTAACTTAAGCCTAAAAGACTGCTACTACTAAAGCTCCATTCTTTTATTCCAAGTATATCTTAATAAACATACAGTAGCCAAACCTGATAAGGCAATGACTGATAAAAAGACTTTAGTCTAAAATAAAATGTATGCATTTAATAAAAAGTCCTGCCATTACTGTCTTTTATCCTTCACTGAAACACGTTTATAAGCAGAAATGAATGGTGTTATTTCTACTGCTATAGTTTGCTGAGTTTGATTTTTACTTTGTTCATTCTCTGGAGAGAGGGTCTTGCTATGCTGCCCAGTCTTGGTGTCAAACTCCTGCACTGAAGTGCTCCTCTCACTCCAGCCACCTGAGTAACTGGGACCACTGATGCATACCATCATGCCCAGCTGCTAGTCTTCACTTTGCATTTTGCCACTGTTAAGGCAATTGGCAAGAGCTACAAAGTGCTGACCACCAGATCACAGTTGTTTTTCTTACTTTGAAATTAACATTAGGGACCACTGGTTAAAGTCAATAATTGATGGTCAGATGTTTCTGGACATGTTCCTCAATCTATGACCAATTCCCCTACAGTCATACGACACAAGTCTTCTCGTTAGTAAACTTTACAGAGGATAGCCTGGAAAACTGGAGCCCTTGGGAACCAACAGTGATCACATTTTTGGGGAACACAAATAGATTCAAAGTATAAGTTCTTATTACTCTACCAAAGGTTATTATTGTATGTGAAAAATATCCTACAGTGATGAAAAATCTGAACTCCTTTAAACAAGTGGTTCTCAACAGAGGTCATTTTGTCATACAGGACACATGTGACAAGGTCTAGATACACAAGCTTCCAAAACAGTGTTACAAAGGTAGAGGCAGGCGTGTGTGTGTGTATATACACACGTGTGCTATAGCCATCTACAGAGTACAGGCCAGGGGTGCTGCTGCTGACCATCCACTATATACCAGAAAGCTTCCTACCAGCTTCAACAACAGGGCCAAGCTGAGAAATCCTAGGCTAAACTGGAAAACTTAATAATTATTTTAACTACGCATACATTAATATAAAATACAAAACAAAAAATTGGCTTACAAGCATTTAATCTTTAAGAACCATACATAAAGGGTATTGAAATGTGTAGAGAATTAGTATGTATACACACACAGACACACAGGTTCAAACATCAGCAATCACACATAAAAATAACAAATGATTCATTTAAATATAAATGCCTAATAAAAGGCCCTAGCTTACCTGGAATTTCATTGGCTACCACTGAAGGAGGGCTTGACTGGTTACTGCTGATCTGCTGGTGGCTGATCATGTGGCAACACTGTGGCACAGCATTGCTGACCATGTAAAGTGTGTCTGGCACGTTGGACATTCTGACCATCCGCAACCGCACAAGGTCTGTTTGTTCCACCATCATCTCGTCCAGCACTGACTAAAACAGAAATCCAGTATGAAGAGAACTGGTTAATTCTTCATTTTTATTCAATCACAAATGAAGCAAGATTATGATTTTCACCACATAAAAAGGGAATTCATTTACTGTTTCTCATTTATGAAGTTTTAAATTAGTGGTGAAAGGAGAAAATAAACCTATCTCTTTAATTTTTGAAGACTCTGTTTGGAGTCTTAGTAATGGTACAATCACCCTCTGAAAAATCTACTTTCAATGACAAGTTTTTGAAATTTGAAGGACTCTCTGGTATCGATAAAAAAATAAATAAATAAAAAATTAAAAAAGGGGCTGGGGACTTAGCTCAGTGGCTTACGCGCCTGCCTTGCAAGCACACAGTCGTGAGTTCGATCTCTGGTACTGATTTAAAAAAAAAAAAAAGAAGAAGAAATTTGAAGGACATAAAATTATTCAGAAATAATTCATACACAAAATAATTATTAATATATTATTAATTAATAATTATTATTATTTGGTACTGGGAATTGAACTCAAGACCTTGTGCTTGCCTGGCAGGCACTTAGGCCAGTGAGCTACACAGAATTTGTTTTTGGTACCAGCGATCAAACTCACAACGTCTTGATTGCCAGGCAGGCACTTATGCCACTGAGCTAGAGCCCTACACAAAATTATTATAAAAAACAAAGTATAAGGGGCTGGGGATTTAGCTCAGTGGCAGAAGCGCCTGCCTTGCAAGCAGGCGGTCATGAGTTCGAACCCTGGTACCGACAAAAAAACGAGAAAGACAAAAAAACAAACAAACAGGGCTGGGGATTTAGCTCAGCGGAATAAGCTCCTGCCTTGCAAGCAGGCAGTCGTGAGTTCGATCCCCGGTACCGATAAAAAGGAAAAAGACAAAACAAACAAACAAACAAACAAAGTATACATGTGCTAAGTATCAGATCCAACAAAAATGTTCAAAATATTAAAAGTTAATATTAAATTTAAGCTACAGATAAGCTCATTTTTGTTAAATTAGTTTCAAGAGCATCTGTCTCACCTAACTATAGGACAACCAAAATGAGGTACTATGTAAACATGTTCCACATTGATTGGGGAAAATTATCTTCTCAGGGGTAAGCTTAGCCATCGCAGGAACAGGGAAGTTCCAGAGAACCACAGCAGCTTCCAGCTACCCTGCCTGGAGACAAGAGAAGCAGCGCTGGTCTCGCAGGGTCACCAGACTGACCTCTGTGAAGGCCTCAGTTACACGAGCAGCATTCAGCACTGCAAGTGTTCCATAAAGCCCAGACGCCACCATTCTCCTTTTCTCCTGTTTTAGAGCTACCAAAAATGTCAACCATCCAATAAAAGGTATATATCTCAACCCCGTCAAGAAAACAGATTTTTCACAGTTTATGTTAGTACTGGAAATTCTAGAAATTCAAATGAGGGAAAATTGAAGTCAACTTAATTCTACTCCACAGCACATTATTTTCCCTCTTAACTTTATTTCAGAAAGGTTGCTGGTGATTCCTGATTTTAAAGGCTGTTAGTTGCTTGAAAGGCCATCCCCAAATTCTTTTTTTTTTTCCATCCCCAAATTCTTTTGTGTGAATATATCTAGTTAAAACTTGCAAGGTTTCACTGTGGTTACCATATTTTTTGGAAAATTACACAATGGTAATTATTTTTTTTCACAATGGTAAATTTTTCTTTCTTTTTTGGTACAGGGATTGATCATAACCTCGTACTTGCCAGGCAGGCACTTACACTGCTGAGCTAAATCCCCACAATGGTAATTATTGACTAGGTGAAATTGTCTTAGTTTTGTAGACTTACCCTAAAACTAAAGTCAACTCCCAGAAGTCAACTATTCTAGAACTATGATCAAGTGTGTAGTTTATCAAGGAAGATAAAATGAATGCAATTCTTTCAGAACATTTTCCCTATCCTCAAGATCATAACATTTTTTGACAACTATTCTGGTAACATGATAATAATTTGCAAGGCAACATGAGGAAAAAAATTGCCTTTTTAGTTGGCCTAAGTTTAGCTGGACATGGTGGCCTACTCCTGTAATCCCAGTGCTCAGTAGGCTGAGGCAAGAGGATTGTAAGTTTAAGACCAGCCTGGACTACAAAGTGAGCCCAAGGCCAGCCCGAATCGCATCGTGACCCTGTCTCAAAGAGACAAAAGTGTTAAACATGTTTGATAATTAAACATTTCACAAAACAATTCTGTTAAGTAGTCAAGCTGGAATTTATTTTCATTTTCCCTATTACTGGACACTTACGACGATTTCCAAACATTTAAATAACGCATGATAAATATTTTTGTGCCTTTTTCTTTTAAAGATAGGGTCTCGCTGTGTAGTCCAGGCTGACCTTGAACCACGCCAGGCTGTGCATATGGTCTGTAATAAAGTTGTCTAATATTTTCAAGTGGCTTCATTACCTTTGCTTCTTCCACATAGGGGGAGAACAGCCGAGGTCGAACATATATACCAGCATTTTTTTGCCGTAACCAGGCATTTGACTTTCCACCTTCTGTTGTAGGAAGCATATCTGATGGAGGAGTACTAATTAAACCTCTTTTCATCTTAAAAAACAAAAACAAGATAAAAACTTTTTAAATAACTGGAGGTCTGGGTGGAATTACAAGCATCACCAAGATAAACATAAATCAAAATATACAAAATATATCATTTTAAATAAAAGTTAGAAATACCTCAAATGCTTAAAAATTTTGAAAGGATTCAGTCATAAGAAGATACTATAATTTCCCATTTTTCTCAAGGACAGTTTTTAAAAAGAAGAGACATATTAATCCCCCCCTTGCTTATTCCTGCTCCCACATCCTACCAAGGCACAATGAGAATATTGACTTGGCCTCTACTGACAGCATGACGACACTGGAAGCCCCATTTAACAGCCATGCGGCCAGGGTATCTTGTTTTATGTGGCCATACCTCATGGGCTCCTGTATGGCCCTCAAAGTGGGGCACTGCACAACTAACTATGCTGTGGCCTTGCTATTCCTTAACTGATGCTAGAAGTTTACAACTCAAATCCTTTGGCTCCAAAGGTGGCGGTAAGGATTAAGTAAAGGACAGGGACTAGGGGTGTAGTTTGGTGGTAGAGCATTTGCCTAGCTGTATGAGGCCCAAGGTTCTGTCTTCATATTACAAAATAACAATCAACAATCAAAAACCAAATAAAGGCAATGCAGATAAAAGCACTTGGCTGGGTGCTTAGCAAGTAAAAGACAGCATGAAGGTCAATGGCCATGATTAGCCAGTCTTTATTGGGGATTCATTCTTAGGCATGAAACTAAAGCAGAGACTTACATTTTCTAGCCAAAGTTCCACAATATTTTTTAAACTAAATATAGGATTCAATTTAGTTTGAATTCCAGGTTTCAAACAAAACTATAACTGAGTTTCTCTAACAGTACTCTTATTAAATACAATAGCACCTAATTGATACACTAGTTAAAACTTTTTAATAAAACAGCACTTTACAGTATTTAAAATAGAGAACAAAGAAAAAAATCCTCAATATACTTACAGCAACTGAGATTATGCTGATGTTTCCTTCTAGTCTGTTTCAAGTTAATTTTTACATAATTGATTATTGGCACATAAAAATAATGTATTTTGTAACCTCCTTTTTAAAAGCTATATTTCATCCATTAGCATTTTCCATGGTAATATTAGTCCTCTCAGGACAACAAATTGTCTTGTTGAGTAGTCATACTATGTTCTTATTTCTCCTGTTATTAGAAATTTAAACTATTGCCAAATAGGTAAATGACACTAAAATTTTTATACATATATGTATACAAGCATGCACACATACATGCACATGATTCCTCCTACCAGTATTTCTCAAAAGAAACATCAAAGACAAAGTTACCAGGTCAAAGGTGAAGTTACCAGATTAAAGAATAACAACACTTTGATGGCTTTTGATACCATTTTCAACTTTTACGCATTTGGACTGCTGCAATCAATAATGCTACCAGTATACCATTGTACTTTTCCTATGGGACAGTGACAGTATTTCAAAGATTAACTGGTAGAATGGTAAAAAAAACCCCAGCCAAACAAATAAACAAAAAAGCCCCACTACTTTATTTCTTTCTTTATCTGGAAGATGATTACAAAACTGAACATTTCTTATAATCAAATTTGATAAATAGTTATTTTACTTAGGACTTTTTTCTGGGCTATTCTGTCTTGTCTGTTATGCTACCATTCTAAGTTAGACACTACTATTTCAAAATGCTTTACCTCTAGAAGGGTTGTCCTATATTATATAATTTTTGAAGATCTGTAGAAGAACGACCTCCATCTAACCCTGCAACTCAAGAAACTAGAAAACAAAAACAAACTCAACCCCAAGTTAGTAGAAGGTAAATAATAAAGATTAAGTCTTATAAAGATTGACACTAAAAATATAATATAGAAATGATCAATAAAGGAAGAAGTTGGACTTTTTTTTTTTTGTCTTTTTTTGAGACAGGGTCTCTATGCAGTTCGGGCAGGGCTTGAGCTCACTTTGTAGCCCAGGCTGGTCTCAAACTCTCAAGGATCTTCCTGCCTCAGCCTCCCAAATGCTAGGATTACAAGCATGAGCCACCACGCCTGGCTAGGAGTTGGGCTTTTTGAAAAGATAAAATCATATAGCTGAGAAATACATTATTAGTTTCCAATTGGTTGGACAGCACATTGCCTAAGTACAGCTTATGATGATCATGGTGACTTAGGTTACTTTTCAGAATTTAAAGGCTGTTTTTGTTAAAATAACTGAGTCTTCTCATTTAGGGCTGATCAAGTGTTCGATGGGTGAGCTTTTGATGTTAGAAAGCTCAAAAACTCTACCCTCTAATATGCTAAGGCAGCTGTTTTCTGAACATGTGTCTCAGGAAGGCAGTTTGATACATATGTGCAGACTATACATTACTTCACCTCCAATGACCTTTTCCCATGGTTTAGACAATCCTGCTTTTTTATCCAATAATTATCAGAGGCATGGGAGGGTTGAGGAAGATAGACAGAGGCCAGTCAATGGGTTCAGTGTTAGAAGGAAGAAGTTCTAGTGTTGTATGGCAAGTAGGGTGACCACAGTTAATAATAATGTCACACACACACACACACACACACACACATATATATGTTTTTGTTTGTTTGTTCATTTTGAGACAGGGTCTTGCTATGTAGTGTAGGCTGGCCTTGAACTCAGTATGTAGTCTAGGCTGACCTTGAACTTTCGGCAATCCTCCTGCTCCAGCCTTCTGAGTGCTGGGATTTCAGGAGCTCACCACCACACTGGACCGTATGTTTCAAAATAATTGGAAAAGACTTTGAATGTTCTTACCACAAAGAAGTGAAAAATGTTTAAGGTGATGGATATGCTAATGACCCAGATTTGATTATTACAGCATATAAATATGTACTAAACATCACATTGTAACTTCTAAATTTGTACAATTATATAAATAAAAAAACAAAGAAAAAATTGTTTACAAGCATTACATTAAATTTAGAAACAAATTTGTTAATTAATTTTTCTTCTATTCACTAATTCAACCAATTTTATTAGTATTAGTTTGAAAAAATTTACTTAAAAATTATGGAAGTAACATGACTGTTTCATTTTCTCCCTGTCTAATTTTTTCTGCTCTTAAAGAGTCTCTGAATACATTTTCTACCTTTTCCTTCTGAAATAAAGATCTATTTGATTTGAACTGATGAAGGCATCTCCTAGAAACTACACCCTTACAAAGTAAGACCTATTTCCCTTCATCACTTTCGTCCACCCAACATTTATTTGTACTATGTGACAGACACTGGGGACACACCACTGTGTGGAAAAGACATTTGTTTTGTCTTCATGTACTTTATAGCCTTCACAATACTTTATTATTAGGAATTATTTATAGTGATTAAAACAAGTCTGGTGTTTTTCTTTTCATGAAAGGAAAAAAAAGGCACTTACTGCATCACTTAAGACTTCACTGTTTATGGGTAAGATGTGTTCAATTCGCACAAAAGGTAAGAGAGAAGAAAGGATCTCTCTAAGCTCCTCGACATCCAGGTCTCGTCGTTTCACTCCTCTTTTGTTCACACTGTGTGCTGTTCCACTCAATAAGTTTGGTTCTGTGAGACAGAAAATAAAAGGTCTCTATCCGACTCAAAATTTTCAGTCTTTCTTCTGGAGTACATACATTCTCAGCACCTCTCTATGTACTAAGTACCTCTGCTTTTTAAAGGGGCTATGAAGCAATTATTTTTCAGTCTTAAGAAGTTTATGTAATTTAGAGACGTTTGGATTGAAAAGATGTGTGGGGTCCACAGTATACACAATACTGAAGAATAAAATTCTTCTGCATGGTAACTTAAAGGGAGAAAGATGACAATCCAACAAAACCCAGTTTAATCAAGGGTCTTTTCTTAATCTTCTCACTTTTGTGACCAGTTTTAGCACAGCAGGGGCAGCACAGGGCATCACTCCAGGTTATCAATATGTTTGCTATGCTGTCTATGTTTGATAGCAATTTAACATTTTATGACTTAGTATCCAAAGGAACAAAACCTAATACACATTCTACATAATTTTAAATTTTTTATTAAGTTTCCTAAGTTTCCGTAGCACAGCAATGTTACTGCATATAAGTGGACCTTTTCATTTTTGACATGTACTATACTGTAGTTCACTGTCCAAAGTTGAGAATAAAGATTTTCTTTACTAGGTATTAATAAACGGGGAAGATATGAAATACACATACTTGTGGTATTGAGGTGAGAGTTCAATTACTTAATTTTAGATATTTTTAATCATATTTTAAACATAAGGGGTTTTTCCCTTAAAAAATTAACAGTGAATAAGATTTTTACTCAAAAATATAAATGTCAGGTTTTTATAAATACAGTATTCTATAAGAAAATTAATGCTTTCCTTAAATCATTATTTACATACACACACAGATCATTTTCAAGATGCTACGCTTTTTTTGTGGAGCCATTCAAAATAAAATTTTGTGTGGGAACAATTTTTCTCTTGCTTTGCTATGATTTGACTTTGTACTAACATAAGGTAGATATCACTTCTGAAAATTTTTTTTAGTAGTGTCTTGTTTTCAGATGAAATCTTATACGAAACCCCTAACATCTGACAGGTCAGGGTGAACTCCTTATATAAATGAAGGTGACTGAAACAAAGGGGTGGCCTGTTTGCTTAGCTTCCTTTTACCCCTGCAGAGAAATCAGAAATCTTTCATTTCAATCCAGGCTGAAAACTATGCTCTTTAGGGAAATTTATCCTTTTTTTTTTTTTTTTTTTTTTTTTTTTAATTTAAGAGGAAAAAGAGAAAAACACAAAACAAACCAAAGCGGCGTAAGGGTACACGCAATACAGAACTATAAAACAAAACAAAACAAAACAAAACAAAACAAAAAAACATAACAGTAAGAAATTACCTGCTAGTAGATTACACACTATCTTCTTGAAAATAGTTCCTCAAATCACAGTATCAAAGAACACAAGGTGGACATTCAAACAGGGAGACTGCAAACAGCTGTGTTCAATGTTCCAAAAACATTGATAAAGTCAGCTATTTAACACCCCCAAACACACTTGCTGTTATATCCGTTAGAGCTCTTTTTCTTTTTTTTTTTTTTCTCTCTCTTTTTTACAACAAAATTTACACATCTTGGATTTTATTACTCCTTAGTGCTTATTACTTTCTTTGGGGGGGTGGGGAAGAATACAGTCAAATATGGCAAAACAAAGCTGTCAGTCAATACCAAGGATAGACATAGCACATGGTGTAGAACAGAGTACAAGTTTATCAACAATGGTTATCAACGTTGTCCCTTGTTTCCTTAAAAAGAATTGTCTATCTTATTAGATATTATAAAGTTGGACAAAACAGTAGAGAACAAGACCAATAAAACTTAGGCATTGTAAACATTACAGGACTTCCAAAGAAGACAATAGTCAAACCAGAATGGGTATCTTAGTGAATCTTATTGTCTTCAAAGTAGTTGCCTATGTCTTCAAACTTGATACTATCATATAGAATGGAACAGAGTCTAATCAGTCAAAACAAGATCGTGGGAGTACTACAGGACTTCAAAACAAGTTAATAGGAAATCGAAAAGAGTTACTATTTATATATCCTAATTTTTTTGAATTTTTTCTTTAATTAAGACAAACATAAGAAATGACTAAATAATTTTTTTTTGAAACAATAAGGGGGAGATTGAGATAAAACAGGACATAACAATATAACAATAGAGGTCACAGCATGACTGTTTCAACAACCTAGTACTTCACCACCTTATAGCCTGATTTAATAGTAGTTACCATAGTGTCTTTTTCCTTGAAATATTTGGATAAAACTTCATATACTCTAGCTTCAAATATTTTCATATCAAGAAGCCCAGAATAAAGCCTTTCTAACTAATGAGTGAAAACTTTATAAGGCTTCAAGGCCACCTAATGGGGAATCATGATTACCACATATTTTTATATATTTGAATCATTATTTACATTAGGGAAACTATTCGGTATTCACACATGCGAGATTGATTTATTTCACTAATGAGTATGGTCTCAAGCTGTGCCCATTTATTGATAAATATCTCAATGTGATCCTTCTTTATAGCTGAATAATACTCCATTGTATAGAAATACCACAACTTTTTTATCCATTCCTCAGTTGATGGGCACTTGGGTTGTTTCCAAGATCTGGCGATTACAAATTGTGCTGCTATAAACATAGGTGCACATATATCACTGTGGTATGATGCTTTCAGTTCTTCTGGGAATATGCCTAGAAGTGGAATAGCTGGAATAAATGGGATTTCCAGTCCCAACTTTTTGAGAAATCTCCAGACAGATCTCCACAAAGGCTGTACCAGTCTACACTCCCACCAGCAGTGCAGGAGAGTTCCTTTTTCCCCACAGCCTCTCCAGCATTTGTTGTCGGTTTTCTTGATCCTGGCCATTGGAAATTTATCCTTTAAGTATGCTCAATGCCTGCCCAAAATAAACACAGCCCTCCATCATTGCCAACCTTGTATCAACAAACAATCTATGACTTACAAGGATTATACAGTTATCTACAACCAATCCTTGCTATTTCCAGTAGGTACGTTCTATAAGATTGACATGAACAGTGTCAATTTCATTGTCACTGTTGCTGCTCTGAACTGCTGTTCTAGGGAGGAAACCCTAAGGTTAGGTTTCTGTGAGTCTATGGATACAACATTTTTGTCGATTAATCAAGGGATAACTTAGTTCCGTGTGTGTCTCTATTTAAAAACAAGTTATTTAATATACACTGTTGATTCACTAACATTGAACTCATGTCCAACAACATAACTCATGCCTAAAAAAGGCTTATCCTATGCAAATATTTTCTCCATGAGGCGACTCATAGCCACTCTGTACGTACGAACACTACACAACATTTCAACATCACACTTGGGGGCTGTTTTAAGTACTGAAATCATTAATAAGAACATAAAAATGTGAAAAGCAGCACTAACTAGACTGAGAGAAGGACCCTTGTTTACAGCAGATTTGAAACAAGAAATCAATGTGCTATTCCCTGTGGAACTTATGCTGGGAATGTGCTCATTTGAGGGACTCATGCTTTTCTGCTGCTCTATGTATGTCTATGAATGACCTTGAAAGTGCTATGAATATGAATTTTTGAGGTTACAAGTAAAATTTACCAAGTAGATAAATTCACAAATATGGACTATACAAATGAGAACTATAAATAAACTGACATTTATAAATCTTTCTGACTTTACTGCAGATACACACACACACACTCATGCACTCTTACTTTTTTGTTGGTCTTTGAGATACAGGGTCTTACTATGTAGTCCAGGCTGGTTTCAAACTTGCTACACTGCCCAGGCTGCCCTCAACTGGTGATCCCCCTTTCTCAGCTCTGAGTGCTGGGATCTATAGGTGTGAACCACCATGCCCGGCTTGGTTTTTATATTTTTAAAAAAATTCTCATCTGGGAACTTAGAAGCCTGGGAAACCAAGCAAGCAGCTCGCCTCCCTGGTAAGCGGCTGCAGTGTGGCAGACTGCGGTCCTTCTAGGGGGAGAACCACCAGTGTCTCCTGAGATCCACGCCATGCTGGAATGTAGGACCCTGGGAAACCAAGCAAGCAGCTCCTCTCCCTGGTCAACGGCTGAGGTGTGGCAGACTATGGCCCCTCCAGGGGGAGAACCACCAGTGTCTCCTGAGATCTGCACCATGTTGGAACCTGGATCTGCAATACGTTGGTGTGGCAGACTACCGCCCCTCCAGGGGGAGAACCACCAATGTCTCCTGAGTCCACATCATGTTGGAAATTAGGACGCTAGGAAACCAAGCAACCAGCCTGCCTCCCTGCTAAGCAATAGTGAACCTACTGGTGCACGGCCTAGAGTCAAACATCCCACTTTCCCTACCCCCTTCCCCTGTGCCCCCGTTATCAAATGGGAACCAGAAATCTGAGCATCTCTTGGGAGGCTGACCATAGCAAGTAAGGGGATTTCCTTCTACCATCTCTTTGAAGGCAAATATTTTTATTATAGTTTTGCTTTATTCTGATTTAATGGTACTGCTCTATTCAATATTCTGTTTTGATAAGTTCTGTAACGTTCTGTATTGCATTTTATTTTGATATACGTGATTGAAAGAACAACTATTGTAAAGATAACAAAATATACCGTGATACCTATTACTATTATCCCAGTAACCTGCTGTGAAGTTCTGTACCAATTTCATTACATGGTCTCAGTTGGCTTTATTCTGTCTTGTTCTGTTGTATTTTACTACTTTCAAAATAAAAAAAAATTTTCACCTGAGAATTGCTAAAGGCTTTTCTAAACCACAGAAAAATAAATTAGGAGAAAATAAAACAGGACCACTTCCACTCCTGACTACTTGGGTAGCAGCATACTAAAAAGAGATACTTTTAAGGTTTTCTTTTCCTTTTCAGATTATGTAGATTATTTCCTCATTATGTAGTTCAGGCTGGCCTCAAACTTGTGACCTTCTTGCCTCAGACTCCAAAGTGTTGGGATTACAGGCTTCCACCACCATATCCGGCCATTTTTTAAAAAAGGCTTAAAGGAAGCATAGCAAAAAAACTTGTGTATATAAAAGTGTGACAGAACAACTCTACAAATGCACTAACTCTTTTACCTTCTACTACATTTAAAAATAAGCAACAAATAAACACTTGTTTATATTCCTCTCTCTTTTTTTTGGTCTGAAAGATCGAACCTAGGACCTTGCACATGCTAAGCACACATTCTATTCAAGCTATAGCCCTAGCCGATCATACTTTTCTAATTGAGGCAAAATTCACATAACATAAAATTCACCATTTTAGTACGCAATTCAGTGATTTGTAAGTACATTCACGTTATTGTGCAACTATGAACACTAATTTCAGAATGTTTTCAACAACAATACACATTTATAATATTTGAATCATTACATGAAAATTTTCAAATATGCCCATTAATTGCAACACTAAGCACACAGAAACATAAAAAGTAACCTATTAAAATTGCAAAGTAAAATTTTCTGATGTTTATTTTACCAAACTATAGCCTTTGACTAAAGTATTCTATTGATGTCAAAAAACTATTTTCACTAAAAAAGTGTCTGTTTTCAAGAATGATGCATAGTATGTATTTCAGTAAGCTTTTGGAAATATAAAAAAAACATCAAAAATTTATGCAAGCTGATTAGCATAAGTAATCTTCTAAACTTACCTCTGTCTGCTATTCTTTTCATTAACTGATGCTCTCCCCATTTAATTAGATATTTAAGGATATCTTGTTCACTTGCCTATAATAAAAAAGTTTATATTTTAGAAAAATTAGATAAACTGTTAATTTCACTAATGACTTTCCCTAAATCATAATATAAAACAGAAAGTACAACTTACCATGTTTCTCTCTCTCCCCTGGCTGTTTGAAATTTCAGAGTTAAATTTATGGTTCATCAACAACAAATATTCAAAAATTCATTACATGTATTTCGTCTAACAGCCTTACTTGTGTGTTCTACTAAAGTTATTATTCTTATTTCTACCCCCCTGGCCTTTTCTGTTTTCTTCCTATTTTAAATTTATATTATCTCACTATATGGTCTCTATACAGTTGCCAAAACACAACTTGGAAATAAATACATTCATGGAAGTAAAAGTGCAATGATACAGAATCTATTCCCTCCTGCAGGGACAGGAGAAGTATCTCGTCATCTTGTGACAAAAGAGATTATGACCTTCATAGGTATTCTATCTATACCGTGGTAATGTATCTCTCATTTTTTTGTGCTTTATTTAAAATCTCAGAGCAAATGTAGGTTGTTTCCCAAGTTTTTTATTTTCTACGAAGGAATGAAAAGCTTCTAAAAACAAAAATCTGAGAGCATGAACACATTCTAATTCCCATAAATAGATAACAATTGATCTTAACAGTGAGACAAGGTTATTGAGCAAAGATCCTCCATAAATCAAGCCCAAGAATGACAGCAATTATTCTGCAATCAAAGCAGTATCAAAGGAAAATAGACGCAGAGTAGATTATTTAACTCTTTACTGCACTTTCTGATTGAGATGATAGTATTTTGTAATTTTTCTAGTACAAAAAAAAAAGGACATGAAATGGCAAAGAAAAAATAGAGAATACTTCATGAATTTGTGTGTTGTCCTTGCCTGGGACCTTGCTAATCTTTTCTATACCGTTCCAGTTTCAGTGTATGTGCTGCTAAATTGAGTTTATGGTTTTATAGCATTAAAAGTGTATTGTTTTTAGCATAAAATTAACACTGCCCAAAAAAATTAGGCTCAAAAATACTTTACCTGAAAGCACTTTTTGTATTAGAATCTATTAATAAATTACAAAGTTAGATTGACATAAGGACACAATATATTAAAAATCACGTATAGTTAAAAATAAGTAGTTGGAAATACTACTATACTTTGGCAGAATATATATACTGAGTTTTTACAATCAGCTAAGCAGATCAGAAATTGAATATTATTCCTTACTTAGCATTGATTAAGTTACTATGTACAATTTAAGTACAGTGGTACCTTGGTTCATAAACTTTAGCTGTTTTGTGAATTTGGAAAAGATGGCCACATTTATGTTTATGGGTGAAAAATGGTCATGTCTGTCACCAGTTGCTAAGTTTGCAAGCAAAAATAAAATTTTGCCAAACATTTCTGTTTGTGAATCAAATTGCAAACAAAAGTATTCATGAACCAAAGGGCCACTGTACCTGATACTCTACCTAAAGAAATTGTTACAGTGAATCCACATTAACAGAAGACAAGAAATCCTTACTGAGATATACTTCTGACCTCACCTACCGCCTCAAGCTCTTCTGATATAACTGGATAGGTGGCACAAAACTTCTACTGTGCAAATATCAAGAGGGCATTCCTGAGTGGTCTGATCATAACCTGCCCCCCTCCCTATAGAAGAATAACAGGGTACAGATGAATTTTTGGTGCACATATGAATGACAATGATTTTGAGAGGTGTATAAATGATTACCTGTAGGTAGTCAGACTGGATAGCAGTAAGCAGATGATCTTTGCTGAGTTCATAAAAAACATCCGAAGTCATGACCTGGGACAATTCCTCACAGAGGAAATGCAAAGCTTGCCGGTGTACCCACTTAGAGCCATATGGATGAGAGCTCCACTTGAGGATGGCAATTAAGGTATCTAATGAGATGCTCTCTGCAATGATATCCTCACAGCCTAAAAGAGAAGGCAAAGACTTCTGAGATTAATCATAATCGATTACTTATTGAATGTTAGTGTGCTAGGCACTATATTTAAAGCTGGCCATAGTACCAAGAATTCAAGGAAATAAAACAAAATCTCACAGAAATCACCAAGACTGCTGGAATGGGATAGTAATGGATTATGACATCTACAGAAAATCTGCAGCTGTAAAGAGGTGGATATGTGGGAAAATGTGGAGAATCTTCCCAGCTGTTCAAGAGAATAAACATCTATGTGCAAATCTAGCAATACAAATAAGAGTGTAAAGCACCAGTCCGAGGGGAAAGAAGAGTAGGTAGAAATGCTGAATTGGTGGAACCTGACCAGAGGAAAATGAATGACATGCTGATGCAACGTCTACACCTGAGAAGATAGGTGGACTGCCAACCATGGAGATACCTGTTTTTTGTATTATCCTAACAAAAACTTTGAATCTTATGTTGTTAATAACTTAATTCCTCAGAAAACATACAAAATATGAAAACTTTATGCCCCTTTGGGCTTAATTCTAGCAAAATTAAAAAGAAACAAGCGATTTAAGTGAAAAAGAGCAAGATTCCAGAGAAGGTCATACAGTATTTTAAGTGCTCCAAGAACAAGAAAAGAAAATCTGAGGACAGTCAGCTATTCTCCTTAAGTAAGATCATTTCAAAAAATAAAGATATAAAATCTGAGTGAGAAAGACAGTAGATAGGAAAATGGTTAAAGTTGGACAGAAATTTTTCACTAAGTTTACTATTAAATAAAAACCACCCCAGCACATGGGAGGCTCAGGCAGCTCAAGGTCAAGGCCAGCCTGGTCTACATAATGAGTTCAAGGCCAACTTGAACTACATAGAGAGACCTGTCCTAGCAAACAAAACAAATAAACCAACTCCAATTCTGATAACATGTAAGCAAAAGAAGAAAACATTTAAACATTATTGCTTTCAACAATAAAAATAAGGCTCTAAAGATTACTCTCCAATAAATTTTGCTGTAAAAGATATTGCCAAGGGCTGGGGATATAGCTCAGCGGCACAGTGCCTGCCCGGCAAGTGTGAGGTCCTGAGTTTGATCTGAGGTACAAAAAAATAAAAGGAAAAAAAAAAAAAAAAGATATATCCAAAAGAAAGGGCATCAGTGAACTCCAGAGACTTACAAAGTTTAAAGTTACTTGAGAGAGAAATTCTTGAACATTGAAAGAGAAGTGAGTGAATCCCATTTCAGGGGTATAAGATCATTAGTAGCTGCTATGGTTTTGACAAAAAGTAATGCTTCTTTTCCTTTTTCTAATATGGTACCCAACAAAGAGAATATTAAATAATTATGTAACATGATGTCCATAAAACATTTAACAAACTATTTCATGATGTTGCTAATTTGTTAGCATCATTAGACAGAAGCTGCTGTCTTTAGTGTATACTTAGTACTTTCTTGAACATAGTAGGTGCTAAATAAAAATGCACAGGATAAATAAATAGAACCTTATAGATGTGAGGCAGGCAACAGAACAGCTGTGAAAAGAACCACTCTGTAGGCAGTATCAATGGCGGGTACAATGAGGGGGTGGTCATTGTCTTTGCCATGTTTATCAAGCAGTTGGTTAAAGATATGGAAAGTAAGCTAGGCATGGTGGCATACACCTGTATCCCAGTTACCTGAGGTAGTGGCAGGAACATTGTCTGAGGCCAACCCGGTCAACTCAGAGAAACCTAGTTTCAAAATCAAATAAAGGGGTGGGGATGTAGGTCAGTGGTAGATCACTTGGCTAGCATGCAGAAGGCCCTGGGTTCAATCTTCAGTATCACCCCCTGCCCTACCAAAATTTGGAAAGAAAGCTTTAAAATCTCAAGATGACCTAAACATACTGCATAGCATAACAATAACTGGCCAAAAAAATTGGTCAAAGTCGAGTTGAAATACAAATAGAAATACTAGGAAGCGCCACACTTAAGGCTGAAGAAAATCAACTGCAGAGTAGACTGTGAGTTAGTGTACTACTACCTACATAAAATAGTATCTTGGGAATTTTAACTTGGGAATGCAAAATGTGATATGGCTGCTATAAAGTTAAAGCAATCTCAGGCTTTTAAGGTGTAAGTATCAAGTCCTCATCAGAGACTACTCTCTTCCATATTTTTCTGTGCCCTGTGTTCACATAGGCAGTTTAAATCACAGAGTTTTTAGAGGATGATAGGAAAACAGCAGTGAGCTTGAGACCTGCATTGCAGAAAAGTTCCAAACAAATGAGATTCTGTAGCTTATGTAAGAGAAACCTCAGGAGAGACATTAAGAACTATCTTTAAATGTCTGATGGCCCTTCATGAGAGAGAGGAGAAATAACTGACTTCTGCTCTTCCAAGGGTAGGTCCTGGGAAACAAGTGGCTCAATAATAAGGAGTTCATAACAATTAGAATTTTTCTCCTTTATCAAAAAAAGATCCCTCCAGAAAAGTAGGAGCAGAGGCTGGCTCATCACATTAGGGACCAAGTACAAATAACGTTTTCACTAGATAGGAACTAATAAGATCAGAAGACACCAAGTTGCTTTTATCCCAAAGGGAATATAGCTTTTAGAAAAATGGTAACAAAATAGGAGTAATTTGAAAATCAAAACATTAAAATAACACCCTTCTAAGACACAGTATGACCACCACAGTGAGACAAACATGTAAATGATACCTGAAGGCATGAATATGTGTGGATGAGAAGTGAGATGTAAGGGAAGTTCTGAACAGTCTTCCTGATTTACGGTGAGCCTTGAACATCAAGCCAGGACAGGCCTCATTCAGCAGACAGTAGATGTTACTTAAAGTAATCACTGGAGCAGAAGGCAGGAGAGTGAGTCAATCTGATGGGAACAGCAAGCTTACAGGTGTATTCAGGAATGAAGCGGAGAAAATTAGAGGAAAGGATGTATCAGAGTCCTACAACCCAGCATATCAACAGAGAACTATGGAGAGAGACTTAAAGATAACATGGTTGTATGTTTATGCTTCTGAAAGTTACAAAGAAGTAGAGCACAGTAGGAAAAGGTGAATTTTGAAATCAGACAAACTAGACTTTAAATCCCAACTCTGTTCCTGAGTAGCAAAATCACCTTGGGCAAATCACTTAACTCTGAAACTGAGATTTTCTCATCTATAAAACTAGTGTTACCTCTCTTTGTAGGGCTGTCATGTGATCCAAATGATACCACATCACTTACAATTTCCTAGAACTTTACCAAACTCTAAGGCCTTTTTATATGTTGCTCCATTTTTCTGGTATCCTCCTAATTCTCCTCTTTAAGGATTCTGTATCATTTAAGATTTAACTTAGACAAAATCTGTTTTAAAAACCTACCCTGAATCTACTATTCCCCAGATCACATGTCAGGTGTTAGGTAAGGTCAGGGCCTATCTAAAAATTTTCCTGGTGCCCTATGTTTCTATCTAAAATAGAACTAAATAATACTTTATCTTTCTTACATATTCACCTAACTCCTCCACCAGATTAAGAGTTCCTCAGGGGTACAGCCTGACCTTATCTCTGATCTACAGAGACTGAAATCTAATGGCCAGCTAATTAAAAAAAAAATAGTGGCTGGGCTTGGTGGTGAATGTATATAAGCCCAGCACTCAGGAGGCTGGGGCAGGAGGATTGCTGTAAGTTCAAGTCCAGCCAGGGTATACAGGGAGTTCCAAGCCAACTTGAACTATAGTGAGAACCTATCTCAATAAGCAAACAAGCAAACACAAAAATCCACCCCCCTGAATATTGGTCAATGTTTTTGAAAACTTATGTATATATGCCAAACTGTGTTATGTGCTGAGAATATTTAATGTTAGCACTTCTCAAGGAAGATACTATGCTTTCATTTTATAGCTAAGAAATGACAAAGATCAAATAACTTGCCCAAGGTCAAAGAACTAGGAAGAAAAGGTATACACACACACATCCTTTTCTTTCCCTCCTGAAAAAAAAGAGTCTCTCTCCCCCATTTTATGTCTGTAATGTTTGGCCTTATATTGATCAATTTCATTAGAACTGATCAATTTAGAAGCACTTCTCTCATGAAAATGAAAGCATCTTAGAAACATACCAAACATGGTGATATTAAGTAGGCCCCAAAACTCAAACAAACCCTGGAATGTTACAGATATATTTTACAAGTTATATTGTCAGTATTTTCATACTATTAGTAATTATGTCTTTTGTCAAGGTTAACATTATGGGGCTGAAAACATACATGTAACAGAGCAGAAAGGAGGCTGGCAGGAGAAGGCAAACAAGTAGGATGCCAAAGGTGTCACATAATGTCACTTTACTGGAACATTCTGGACCAGAATATCAGCACACCCAAAGATGGTCAGATTCTTGGCAATGCAGTGATACAAATTCCTTCAGACCACTGCACAGATGAGCAGGCCTGTATACATGCACACACAAATTCTTTTCTAGTGAGCAGGATGCCATACATTCTATCTTGGTAATTTTCAAATTATCTTGGGTCAAGAATTAGGTTGTTTTTATAAATTTTTAATCTGTTATGGGCAACACTTGTAATAAAATTCAATGGAAATGCCCCTTAGATAACGTGGCAACAGCAAATTACTGGAAACGTTTCTTTATAGTCTCCACTTGTGTACTTATCTTACTAAGGACACACTCTGTACAGGAATGCTCTAGCCTGTGACTTTTCCTCCTTCAGCAGCTGGGCTTGGCTTCTTGGCTCTGCCATGCGAACGGCACTATGGCTAGCTTGCTGGTCCCAAGAGAATGAGCAGCACCCGGAACAACCCACTCTTGCTGACCAATAGTATCTACTGGAGCGGCCCCAGTTCCTGCAAATGAAAGCAGAGCTGCACTAGCTGACCTGGAAACTTGCAGAAAATAAACACTTGTTAAGTGCCACTGAGTCCTCAGGGTGTTTGTTACACAGTAATGGTTGACAAATAAAGCATGTTACTTTCTGGATGAACTCAAAAGCTATTATCGTCAATTTTAACAGAAAAATTCTACTTATGGATACAGCATTTAATAGATAAAAGCATCAATGCATTCTGCTTAGACGGCAGTTTTCAACCATGCGATTGTGAGGTTGGCAGACAGCATGAAGTCAATTTCTTAAAATTCTTTTGTGTGATAACCACACTTTACAGGTTTGCCTCCTTCTTGTATATTTTTCTATTCTCTCTCATCAGAATATTTTCTTCCTACTACTTAATGTGGGTAAAGATTTCTCTTTTCAAAAACCTGAGCTATAGAATATGAATAAATAATCAAGGCTTAAAGAAGTAAAACTAATTTAAAATTCAGGAACACAAATGATTGTGCTATGCATGCTAACAAGATCACTTTATATTTTTATTATCAATTTTTGTTTTGTTTTTCTCCAGACTCCAGTGATAACTAATGTTAGGCTCAATGTTGACAGCTCTCTGAACAGTCAGGGTCTATCTTGATTCCCTACTCACGCTTGTCATTATGCCTGGTATCCCCTTCTAACTTGTTTAACCAATACCAGTGGGAACCATTTCAATGTCGTGTGGCCATCAGACTCTGAGTTGCATACTAGGATTAAAGTAAAGGGTTACAGTAGGTGGCACTGAAATCAGAAATAAAATTTGAAGTACAAACAGGCTTGCAAAAAAGTTGCTTCCTTTCTTTTTAAATAAGCCACTGGTTACTGACTCTGAACCTTGAAGAAGAGAACTGTGAAACAAGAAGCAAGTGAGGATGACAGGAAGCAGTCGGGAGAATGGGTTTTGAATGGGGGCAGTTATTTTACTTAATTCCTGACTCTCTTTTGCCAGCACATCCTTGTGAGTCTTAGTTGCTCATTTGAAGCTGAAATAATCTACCAGCATTCTGGAGATTATGGTGACTATTATGGCCATTTGTCTACACACTGTCCTTTCTCTGGACTAGACATCGTAAATTTCTACACTGCCTACCCGCCCTTTGACCTTGATATTAAATCAGTATGTTCCCCTGACATGTCTGTCACAACTCTTTGATTAGCCTCTTTATTTTCCATCCCCTCTAATACCATCTTTGTTTAAATCCTCAGCACCTCATGTATGAACTTCTGAAAAGTCTCCTCTCCCTCACGTTTTACAATCCAGACTTACACTGTTCAATGTCGGTTTCCTAAAACACAACTATCATCTCATCATCTCCATTTATCTATTTTAAACAAGCAACCAAGAATTATAGATCCAAGACAGAAAGTGAGGGACAAACAGGACAGAAGACAAGCCAACCTGTGTCTCAGTATTTTAAACTGCCAGTTCACCCTTTGGACACTGCGACTTCTGAGAGCTCGGAAGACTCCTTTCCCACGGCTCTCCTGGCTTCCCAGCCTCACTTCTCTTATGTCCAGGAGCACTTAGCAAACCAACGACCCGCATGAAACTCATTTTGGGCTGGCTGGCAGCAGAGATTGTAGAGAATGAAAGAAGAAATTCAGGTCACAATGGCTAATAACAGAAATGACTCTAGAAAATAGGATTTCTGGCCTGGGGGATATAGCTCAGCAGCACAATGCACCTGCCTGGCAAGTGTGAAGTCGTAAGTCCAGTTCTGGATACCAACAACAACAACAACAACAACAACAAAAAACCCAAAACAGGATTCCTCTCTGGTAATAGCAATAAACCTCTCCCCATTTTTGTAAGTGGGAGATAATAACCCTTGCATGCAGCAGCATAACAGAAGGAATTTTCACAGAAAGCAGATTAACCTCAGATATAAATGGAAAATGAAGGATTAGCTCAGCAGTAGTTGTGGCACCTGAATGGAACACAAACACTGGTGACTAAAAGCCCTGATTTTGGATAGTTTTTGATTAACAGTTTGATTAAAGCTATGAAAGAGCAAGCTGTGGATTTGGCTTGGCTAACTCTGAAATCTGGCATTTTTCCAAGTCTGGAGACTTCCAGGTCAGTGTTTAAAGAAAATCTATATCCTGAAGCTACAGGGCAGACTGTTACAATTTAGGCTTGAGATTTAATCTGAAGACTACCAGAGCTACAAAGTTTATTTGAATGAAGGCGTCAGTAAATCTATGATAAAATATGGGCTCTAGCTCCACTGACTACACTGGTCCCGTGCCCAACATGTAATCTCAGCACTTTGGGAAGCTGAGGCAGAAAGATTGCATATTTGAACCCAGCTTGTGCAACTGAGTGAGACACCGTCTCAAAACAAAAAAGGCTGGGATATAGCTAAAAACAAGGGCCCTTGGTTCAGTCTCTAGTACTAACAAAAAAAGGGGGACAGGGGAACTTAACACTTAGACTTGGAATGAATGGATGAGTTGAGATGTTAATCCCCAAGATTCATTTCAATTTTCTGGGCTAAAAAATTCCTTTTTGGAGAATGGCAGTCTACCCCACCTGGCAAGAAGATGGCTATCTTTTTCAAGATCAACCCAAATCTGCTCATCACCTCCAAAGTAATCTGCATCAGGTGCATAGTATGGGGGGAAATGTAAGTCCTGTTCTGGCAGGAGACACTCAAAGAACTGCAACAGTTGCATGCACAAGGGGGGGTCCGTGTGTGTGTGTGTGTGTGTGTGTGTGTGTGTGTGTGTGTGTGTGTATGTGTGTGTTTTGAGAGTGCTGGAGCAGGTTACTGAGGCGTGTGTGTGTGTGTGTGTGTGTGTGTGTGTGTGTTTTGAGAGTGCTGGAGCAGGTTACTGAGGCGTGTGTGTGTGTGTGTGTGTGTGTGTGTGTGTGTGTGTGTGTTTTGAGAGTGCTGGAGCAGGTTACTGAGGCGTGTGTGTGTGTGTGTGTGTGTGTGTGTGTTTTGAGAGTGCTGGAGCAGGTTACTGAGGCATTTTCCAGCAAGTTGAAGTTTGAGAAGGGGGATAAAAATCTAGGTTTTCTAAAGGAAGGGGGAAACTGTGCTAATTTTTAGTATTTTAACTATTTTTCCCACTCTCCGTCCCAACCACTAATGGTTCCAAATTAGTGGTGATCAAAAGAAAAATGTGAGGGACTTGGAAGGCGGACGTGAGGCAGCTACCGTTACTCTCCAAAAATCTCTGTAGTTAAGTATGGTGACAGGTGGACACAAAGGTACTAGTGGGTACTGCCCTGCCTTGCTTCTTTTCTGCTCCATCCTAGCTCTTCCTTCCACTGTGGCCCCACTGACTACACTGGCCCCGTGCCCAACATCAGATGGCTGGCTGCAGCTCTCTGGACACGAGAGCCACTTCTCCTGAGAGCCTCTTCGTAGACCCAGTTCAGCGGCTGGAGCACATGGCTTCTCTTCTCAGGTTCACTGGACCCCATCACTCCCTCAGCTTCTCCCACAACTGTGTAAGATTTAACTCCAACAAGCCAGAGCTGCCATTCCTCTGAGCAAACTCTGAAAAGCTATGATGAGAGAATAAGAGTTCTAGCCAGTTGCAGGAGTGGGACTGTGTCTAATTCCGCCGTCTTCCTTGATGCCAGCCTTTTGTGGAAGTGTCACTGCCTTAAAAAGACTCTGGTGGACTGGATTTAATGGCGCACAGTATGTAAACTGATCTGAGTGATACAAGAAGAATGAGTTAAGCAACTCTTGTGCCCACATCGTGTTCTCTCTGCCTTTTGCTGTAATGACCCTGTTGCAAAGGTGTATCCAGACAGACCTTCCTCAGTCACGGCTTCATACCTCTTGCATTCTGCTGTGGAAATTCTGACACCTTGGAGTGGGCACCTCCAGGAATCAGCTAGGCCCCTGTACATAAACACACAAAGCTTAAGATGAAAACACTTTTCCAAAGGGGAAATGAAGGCTGACAAGCAAATGCATCCTTTTCCTTCCCTTGTGTGGAAGTATTCCATCTAGCTGGTCAAAGGATGTCAGCAGGGTGAAGCTCAGTTGTCTACATCAAAGATCAGCTCGAAGCACATAACTGTATGACTATTTCATTTCATTTCATTTCATTTCATTTCGCCCTTCCCAATCTCCCATACTCACTTCCTCAAGAACATTCTCAAATAAACTATCTAAATGCAAGTCCTTATCCTAGGGTTTACTTACTAGACGAAACCTAGGCTAAGGCAGATACCAAAAGCTCCATTCTTGGGCCAGGGACACAGTTCAGCAGCACAGTGTCTGCCTAACAAGCAGAATACCTTAGGTTTGATTGCTGGTACCAAAACCAAAACCAAAACCAAAACCAAAACTAAATCAAACAAACAAAAAACCAAAACAAAGTAACTGCCAGTATGTCCATAAATGGATGAATGAGTAACAAAAATTTGGGGTGCGGGTGGGGGGCTGGAGATATAGTTTAGCAGCATAGTGCCTGCTGGCCAAGTGCAAAGTCCTGCGTTCAGTTCCTGGTACCAAAAAACAAAACCCCAAAACAAAACAAACAAACATTTCAGTCTTGACACTGCTTTACACAAAAATAGTATTTTTAATAGTCGTTCTGGATTTTGGAGTCAAATTAACGTTCCATTTAACACTGGATTTCAGGTTACCTTTCTAAACTTTCACTGAGAACAAATCTACATGCAATAACGTACATAATATAGCTGTTCTGAAAACAACAATATAAGTTGTTTTCAGATAGGGTCTCACTGTAGTCTAAGCTGTCTCTGAACTCACTATGTGGCTCAGGCTAGCCTCACACTCATGGTGAACCTCCTGTTTTTCAGCCTGCCAAGTGCTAGGATTTATAGCCGAGTGCCACTACACTCAGCTTCTTCTTCACTTTCTTAGTTTTTGTAGTACTAGGGATGACTGAAACCAGTGCCTGCACATGCAAGGCAATACTTCACCACTGAGCTACATCTTTAGACTACAATACAAACAACCCTTGATCTCAAGAAGCTAACAATCCTCTAAGAGAGGTAGAAAAAGTGTATTAAAAAACTATGGTATATAGTAGTATGGGGGCTACCTGAATTCTCAAAATTGTAAACACGGCAAACAATGGCTTTCCAGTTGAGATAATAAAGAATATATCACTTTAAGGGAATGGAAAAAAATGGTATTCCAGGCAAAGGGAAGACTATGTATGTGGAAGTTGTTGAAGGCAAGTGACAACATATACAGTTTCAAAAAAAAAAAAATATGGCTTGTTGAAGAAAAAGAACAGAGTACAACCTTTAATAAAGTCATCTAGAGACCCTATCTGAAAACAACTTAAAAAACAGCTATATTATGTATGTTATTGCATGTAGATTTGTTCTCAGTGAAAGTTTAGAAAGGTAACCTGAAATCCAGTAATTCACCAATATTATAAATCTGTCACTCAAAAAGTGGTTTCAAATAGTTTGAATTTATTCACTTAGAAGAGAGATCAAAGTTGTTAATTGGAACCAAAGTACTTGTCTTAAATGTTCCATCAAATGATCTGGGCATGGTAGCTCATGCCTGTGATGCTAGCATTCTAAAAGACTAAAGCAGGAGGATCCCAATTTCCAGCCCAACCCAGGCAACTTAGCGATTTACACCCTATCTTAAAATAAAAAGGGCTGGGTATGTAGCTCAGTGCAAAGGCCTAGGGTTCAATTTCCTGTAAAAAAAAAAAAAAAAAAAAAAAAGAAAAAAGAAAAAAGAAAAAAAAAAAAAAGAAAGGGAAAGTGAAAGAGACAGAGAGCATGTGCGTGCCATGTGCACGCATGCCAAAGTGAAAGGAGGATGAGAAGGGGAGGAGAAAAAGAAGGGGGATAAGAGGAGGGGAAGAGAAAGAAAAAGGAAAAAGAAAAAAAGAAAGCGCGCCTTCCTGGCAAGTGTGAGGTTTTGAGAGGTATCCCTGTACCACCAAAAAAAAAAAAAAAAAAAAAAAGGAAGAAAGGAGAGGGAAGGGAGGGGAGTGAGAAAAATTTCAGTTTCCTAGTGTTTTTCTTTTTCTTTTTTCTTGTTCAGAATATGTTTACTGAGAGAAAGAAAGCTTCTGTCAGAGACACAGAAGGGATCTCGGGATCTCGAGTGGGTTGCCCCTAATTGTTTAAACAAAAGAAACTGTTGATACTGCTGATCTAAAAAATATCAAAAGGTTAAATAATGGATTAGTTTTCTATTACTGTGTAACAGATTACCATAAACTTTTATCATTTCATATTTTCTGGGGTTCAAAAGTTTGGGCATGGTGAGCTGGGTCTTTGTCATGGTTTCACAAGGATGCATGGAAATGTCAACTGGGCTCATGTCTCATTTGAAGACTCAAATGGGGAACAATCTGCTTCCCTGTTTATCAAACTGTCGGCAGAATGACTAAGGCCAGCTTCTTGCTGACTGTTGCCTGGGGTCATGTTCATTTTTTGTCATGTAGGTCTCTTACCAGGCCATCTCACCACACAGTGGCTTACTTCTTCAAAATGCGGCACAGGTAAGTGTCTAGCACAAGTCTACTATCAAAACAGAATTCTGTATAATTTTCAGCATCATTGACACTGGCCATAGGTTGCACACACACTTAAGGAGAGAGGGTTACATAAGAGTGTGAATACTACCAGGAGGGGAGTGCGTGGTGGCACACACCTGTAATCCCAGCACTCAGCAGGCTGAGGTTGGGGAATCACAGCCAGTTCAGGACCAGCTTGGGCTACAGAGTGAATTCAAGGTCGGTCCAAACTACATAGTGAGACCTTTTCTCAAAAAGAAGTTGGAGAGTGAATACCAGAAAGTGGAGCAACTGGGATCACCTTATAGGCTACCGGTCCCAGGAAATGTATGACCACCTTAGCATTACACTCATCATTATACTCTGTCCTTAGCATCCACATTCTTTTAATCTATTTCAGATGCTTTTTCTTAGAATGTATCTCACATTACTATTTCCCTTAAGAAGGTAACTAAGGGCCAGGGATTTAGCTCAGCAGCGTAAGTGCCTGCCTTGCAAGCGCACGGTCCCCAGTACCAAAAAACAAAACAAAACAAAGAAGGCAACCAATATTTTAGATAAGGATTCATCATAGTTTGGGAATAAAAGGACATTTCTGCATTTTATTCCTCATTCTGGTAGCTAATGTTTTGAATTTAGTTGTCCCTGTTGGGTAAAAAGGTACAGAGTACAGAAGTATGGTCTTAGCCACATGGAAGTGTATCTTCCAAAGTTCTGTCCTCCTTTTATTTTAAAGGTAATAAAACAGAATAATGACAACAGAAAAACAGAAAAATGAAACAGAATAGTGACAACCTGATACTGGATTTTAAAAACAAGAAAGAAGAGAATCTACCACAGTTACTATATATTCCATACTGTTATCCTCTAAATAGTTGCTTGCACTAAGCAACTCTAAATGGCCTGTAAAGTCAATCAAATGATACAAGCTTTAGGTTGTTTTTTTACTTCAGTTGCTATATCTCAATCTATGTTCCTTCAAATCAGCCAGTTGCTTGAGGGGGTGGTGGTGTTCTTTTGCTCCAAGCCCACACGCCAGTTGGCTCACAGGGTGTAGGTGGGATGTGGGGGCATGTCTTCCATCCTAGTCCTCCCCTCTCTCTGTCCCTTTTTAATAGTCTTATAAGATTTTTTTTTACAATAGGTAAATGCCAAAAATGATTACTAACATTACAAATGAATTTTAATATCTGTTCATGTTGCCCTTTAATGTATTTTAAAAGTTATGCCCTAAAACACTCCAGGATATCTATTGGAAGGCTACATGAGAAATTAGTAACACTGCCTGCCTCTGTGGAAGGAAACTGAGTGGCTGGGGAAAAAGGTTTAGAAGGGCAGGAGGCTTCATTTTTAAAAATTCTGCTCTGTGCCTAAGTATTACCTAGTCAAAAAATTCACCACTACCACCACCACCACCAGGCTACAGAAGTTGCCTGCAGTTCCTTCCCTTAGTACTCAGTAAAATCAATCAATAACCACAAAACCCAAGCCAAGCAAGTAATGGAAGGAAATGTGAAGGCACTCCACCCCGAGACATCACTCCTTTTTGATGGAAAGGAAGCAATGACTGAGATTTGTGCTGTCTGTGTGCATTAATGTGCATTCTTATTTCTGTAACTTTTGCCAAGTTATGTTGGAGAAACAGACAAAGATGGGATAGAAGCAGAAAAACTTTTGGGAAAAACTTTAGTAAATTAATAAAGAAAAAGGACAAGCATACTTTCATGGCCTAAAGGAAAATTTTTTTTACTAATTGTTGAATAAAAGATTACCCTTCAGGCCATGAAATACACAGGATTATGTTTAAGTACACTTAAAATACTTAATATGAACTGACCTTTTTAAATTTTTATTTTATTTACTTATTTGTAGTACTGATGATCAAATACTACAGAGTCTTTGCACAGAGATACATTTCCAGTCCTTTTATATTTTGAGACAGAGTCTTGCTAAATTGCCTAGTCTGGGCTCGAGCTTAGAATCCTATTCTTCCTTGGGCTCCCAGAATGCTGGGGTTAGAGACATGTATTATGAGGCCGAGTTTAGGCTGCTATTTACATTTACTTCACAAATCAATGTTCTCTGACAGCTTTCTTTTTGGTGGTGGTATTGGGAGTAGGATTGAGGCCTTGTACATGCTAGGCAAATGTTCTAAACTGAGGTGTATCTCCAGCCCTCTACAAGACAGGGTCTAAGGGGCCTAAGTGGTCTAGGGTGTCTTAGAACTTGTTACTCTCCTACCATAACCTGCTGAGAAGGTGGGATTACAGGTATATGCCACCAACTCTGGTCTGATACGACACTTTTAATGTAAGTCATCTGGGAGAGCAGCATTTGTAAGTCAGCTCTAGGGACACAGATACCACATGCAATGTGGGGGTACTGAACTTGGACTCACAGGATGTTTGAACTTGAACTTTTATATGTGATCTCTGCTGGAAGAGAGACGTGAGAAATACCACTAGCCTTGGATTGACCAGAGTCCCAATCCCAATTCTCTTTAGGTATGTGATGTGTGAAAATTCTGCCTGCATATTCATCCAAAAAATGTGTATAATAGTTATCTCATGGAGTTATTTTGAAAAATAAGATTAATTACAGTAATGGCACTTATTACATTGTTTACAGTAAACATTTACATGAATGGTAGCTATTTACTTTAAACACTGCAGTAAACAATACATGAGTGAATGATTACTATAGTCAAGCTTCCTTGGAAGGGTACATACTTCTGGTATATTCTAATTCAAGGCAAATATAGATTTGTAGGGATGTATGGGGTGAGAAGAGTGAATCAAAGACCCTTAAGGAACACAGAAACAGTGACAATCCAAATGCATTGTACACTTTCCTGTCACAGAAAATCCTTTTATTATATGGAAAGCTCAGAGGTTTATACTTCTATTTAAAATAAAAAATTCAAACAAAACAAAACAAAACAAAAAAAAACAAAGCAGGGGAACAGCTGGGTGTGGCAGTGTATGTCTATAATCCCAGCACTCAAGAGGCTGAGGCAGGAGAATTCTTCCAAGTTTGAGAACAGACTGGGCTACAAAGTGAACTCAAGGCAGCCTAAATTGCATAGTAAGACCCTGTCTCAAAAACAAAACAGAACAACAACAACAAAAAACCCAAAACAAAACAAAATCTAAAAACCTTTTACTTTGGGTATCAAGGTAACAACTACACCTTCTTCACTATCTTTAACCATTATTTCCCTAGTGACTGTAATTAATATCTTTATTTCTGTTATAATAAAGGAGAAAATTCAACAGCTTTTGAAAGTAGACATGTAAATATGCCTTTCAGACTTTCTAATGTTCTCTGGTTAGTCACCTCAGCGGCGTAGTGCCTGCTTGGCAAATGCGAGGTCTTGAGTTCGAATCCCTGGCACCCCTCCCCCCAAAAAGCACCTCACAGATAGTATCTTCTCAGAGATCATATTCCCTCTTCCCTCTTGGAGAGAGTAGCTCTGGAGTCAAATGGACCTGGATTCAAATTTTAACATTTCTTATCTGTAACCAAAGGTAAGTAATAACATTTTATAGACCCAGTTCAACTGTATGTGAATAACCACAATAGAGGATGATGCGAGTCAAGTACTTAGCACAGTGCCTGACAAAGAACACTGCTCAATAGATTTCCCTGAATGAACAGTATAAAACGTTTAAAAATAATTAGTAGTGGCCTGAGATGTGGCTCAGTGAAAAAGCATCTGCCTGCCTAGTGTGTGTAAGACCATGAGTCTGATCTCCCAGCTTTGAAAGGAACAAAACAAAGTTAAGTCTACACTACATAGATTTTTATTTGCTTACAAACTATCCTTTTTTTTTTTTTTTTAAACTCCATTCCTTCTAGAACACTTCTTACAGGTTCTGTATACTGTAGCCAAAGAGCTTTCAGAAAATGCAAATGCAAGCAGACCACAAGACCTGCTAGAGCCAGGATGAAGCCTACTGGGTCAGGAAGGCAAATAAGGCTATCTGGTACAGTCCTGTTTTCCTGGAGCCTCATTTTTGGCCACACTTCTCATCTCTGCAGCCCCATTCTCCCCCAACCAAAAGGTTTTGCTTTGCTTGCTTTGTTATCTCTAGGGCTTTATACTTGTTATTCCTTTTGCTCTGCATGCTCCTTCTGTTTTATAACCTTTTCATTCACCAGATCTTGTTTCTCTGGGAAGCTGTGTCCTGTTAACCCCTACTCTCCATACAGGGAGCTGAGTTTTCTCTTCTTCCCGCACAGCATACAGCATGGCATACAGCGCTTTATTACAGCACTTCTGCCAAAACTGCCTAATGGTACTCATCACTGAGCTATTGCATTCATTAATCCCAGGGCATACAGTAAGAGCTTAACAATTGTTTGTTAAATGAATAAAATTTAGAAGACACAGTCTAATTCTATGCCAAAGAGCCTATCTGAATTGGCAGTCTACTTTTTCTACCTTAATAATGTCCCATTTTTACTTTATTTGCTTGAAAACTCACATAACAGTCATCTCATTTTATTTATTTATTTATTTTTGGTACAGGGATCAAAAGTACTTTCCAGGCAAGAGTTTACACTGCTAAACTGCTAAACTAAATCCCTGGACCCTGCCATCTCATTTTATAGGTATATGATCAGGTTTACAACACAGTCATCTGTCTACTTTTTTTCAGAAGGAGATGCTAGGCCTCAAAGTCATGGCCTTGCTTATACTAGCCAAGTGCTCTACCTCTGAGCTATATCCTCCAGAATCATCTACTTCTATTTAATGTAGTAATACCTCTAAAAGATTGAAAGATGTAATTTAGGAGTGGTATTCAGATCACCGAAGACTTTAAATAGTTTTTCCTTTTTTTTTTTTTTTTTTTGTCTTTTTGAGACAGGGTATTGCCATACAGCCCAGTCTGGTCTCAAACTCACAGTAATCCCCCTGCCTCAGCCTCCCAAGTGCTGGGATTATAGGCATGTGCCACCATGTCTGGCTCAATTTTAAATAGTTTAAAATGAGGTATAAGAAAAACTGAATCACAGTTCAGCTTATAAACATTTCTGAACTTCTCTTATTAAATACCTATCAATAGATTTAGAAGAACAACGTGATGTCCATTTATAGAATCAGTTTCAAAATCCAGCATTATTCTTGGATATAAATTTCAATTAGGAAAGAAGATGGACAACAGCAACTTAATGTTAAAACCAAATCACTTTGGAAAAGGCCTAATTCTATTGTAGGTGAGGAGTTTTTTTATTTTTGTACCGGGGATCAAACTCATGACCTCTAGCTTGCAAAGCTGGGGCTTATGCTGCTGAGCTAAATCCCCAGCCTGAAGAGTATATTTAGAAGTGAAGACATTTAAGAGCATTAATTTATTTTTGCTTTCTTTGTATTAAAAACAGGTGTGTGAACATTTCACCCTTCAACAACATGGTAAATGAAAAAATTTGTCAAAGTTTTATAAACATGTCAATATAAGTATGAGATGTATATGAAGTGCTTTAGAATCAAGAACCACATCAGAATTCAGTCTTTTAATATTCCAAAGTCATCCCTTTCTTAGAGATAAAGGGAAGCTAGCCAATATCAATTTATAATAGAGAATGCTATTCCTTTTAATTGAAATACATGAAAAAGTGATTAAAGCCGTGCAGTTTTGGGTGCGCTGGAATTTACTGAATGTTTTAGCAGTTCTATATATACACTTTAAGATCAGTCCTTTCCAGACATTTATAAAAAGATACTTTCTAAAGTAGTAGTCATCACTGAGGAGTGAGACCAAGTTTTCTAAAACACCTTTAGCACTATTATCTGAATCCAACCGCAAAATCCAACTGCCTCTAACATATGTGTGTGTGTGTGTGTGTATATATATATATACGTATATATATATTTTTTAAAATTCTATAGGTACTTACATAAATATTTCTCTCAGGTTTATAAGGTATGAAAATAGCAAGACACACGGCAATATGCAAATATGATGCTATTTACAATGGAACAAGATATACATGTGAAATACACACACACACACACACACACACACACACACACACAAAGGAACCATCAAACTGTTCACAGAATGTCACAAATGAGGATTTGAGGGAAGTAGTGGTTCATGTTTCTCTATCATTTCCCTTTTTTCCCAGCAATGAGCATGAATGGCTTTTGAAATGAATTCAAATTTAATTATTTTGGCACAGGATTGTTACAGAGGATGGTCTGTTTGTAACTATTATCAAACAAAATCTCTGAAATCTTTTAAAGTACAAAGTATAACAGGAAGCTTGGTCAAGAATGTATAGTAGGTGGTAGGTAAATTTTAGTTTTTTTTTTCCGTATTTATCGGTACCAGGGATGGAACTCACGACTGCCTGCTTGTAAGGCAGGTGCTTATGCCGCTGAGCTAAATCCCCAGCCCCGTAAATTTTAGCTTTGAAGTTCATCTTTTGATGTGCAGAAGCAATGCTAGTTACACATTGCTTTCTCATCTCTAAAATGGGACAACAGCATGTGCTACTTAAGATTAACTGAAGTATGCTTCCAAAAGAGCTTAGCTAGGTGTCTTTCACAGAGTAATAGCTATATAATGATTACTAATGCATCTTAATTCTTGGAATAGTTCCTTCCAGTCACTTCCAAAAAAAGTAGATGGAATGCTTACATTTGGTCACAGACAAAATACTTGTGTTTGGGCAGAGCCCTTTTCCTCTGGGTATTTTAGGAGATAAGAGCAGAGCTTGGTTTTAAAGCAGAAACTTCAGTTCTGTATCTCAACTCTGGATAGGAAAAGCCAGGATTTACTTTAGCTATGGATTCTGTAATTACAATGAATTACAACTAGATTAGTATGACGTTCTCCAACTTGGGAAAACTGCCTAATTAATCTAGGTAGTTTATGCCGTAATCTAGGTGCTTACGTAGTAGGATTGTTAGATTTGAATTCATCTGTAAAGCTAAAGGCATACCTGTGAAATAATAATAAGGCTGAGATGGTGAAACTTCATTTTAAAAATTAATCTAACTTTCTATATTAGATCAATATATTGTATTTAGGTAATACTGAAAATGGTAACCTAATTAATTTAAATTTAAATTTTCAATTATGAAGTTTACATCAAAACCAACATTTCACATACGTACTTTTTAAAAGTATAAGGGTTATATTCTGGATAATGTAATGGTTTCTTTGTACCCATAATGCAAGTAATAGATAATTCAGAGATGAGAATGGTATTGCTATATGGAAATTACTTTAAAATTTAAGGATATTCTGTATTAAGCCAAAGCACAGACCTAGTAAGTTTGGCACATTCACTGAATTAGCTTAAATATTTCTAGAACACATGTTTGCATCCATGATAAAAATTTTTATACAGAATCTACTGCCTCAGTTTAGTTCCATTAAAAACAAGTTCTATTACATTAGTAACTCAGAATCAATTAGCACTTTGAAAACTTGTACTATCCTAAAGTAAGTTCTTGCTAAAGTACTATAAAGTCTCTACTATGTACTGTTCCTATGAAATTGCCAGTTTCTAATACATTACTGTTTTAGAGGAATATATTTTCACAAATATCCACAGTGTGTCTTAAGAAAAGTAGGCATCTTCATAATTAAGAGATCACGGAAGTAGGGTTTGGAATTCTCTAAGTGAGCCAATGAATGTAAGGAGATGCATATTAGTAAAGTGCTGTGAACAGTTACTCAGCAGCAGAAGCCTGAGTCTATCCAGAATAAAAATAACCACATTTGACATTGTTACAGATAAATAAGCATTGAAAATAAGCCAAGAACTACATAGTAATTTCTATCTTTAACTTTTTGTAATCCACATTCTATGGATAATTTGTTTTCCCAAAAGGCTGATATATTTCAGTATTTTGACAACAGTGTTAATTTTGAGTTGGCAGAGGTAACCTAACTACTGTTATGCTTGGTACTAAGGGATATCCCTTCAATAAAATTAATTGAAATACTAAACAAAACAGCCAGGGTACTTGTACAGGCAGTGGGCCTTCCTTTTACCATTTTTCCACTTGTCACTTATGCCTCCCCCCAATCCTGTTTTATTTGTACCAAATACCTTGCATCTTGGCTGTCAATAGTTTTGTACTCCTTGCAGTGGAAGGCTAAACAGGAGTAGTCAAACACTGACTACAGCGCAACCCACTTGGGACCCCTGCTGTCTTTCTTTCGGAGTTTGCTTTCTCTAAATAAATATATTCTATTCTTAACCTCCATTGTTCCTAAAATTCATTCTTCAATTTTAGAGAACACGAACTTGTACCAGACATATAGTAGATACTGGGGGTTTCTTCCCCTTGTACCATTTGGAGGTCTTCCACCGAGATCACTGGATAGAGGTAACAGTTTGCTTTGTCTCACAGACTCTGGACTGGGTCTCATTTACATAACAAACGTTATGCTTCAAATATTGCATTTGAAGCAATATTGCCGATTGCTTATAAATGCTTGTGTGTTGTCTTTGCCTATTACTTATAACTGGTTTGTCTCTTACGTAGTTTTGCTAAAATAATGATAAATCTAACTTTAAAATAGGAAGGTTATAATAAGGTTATGATACTTCTTTATTTTTCTTGGTACCGGGGATTGAACGCATGACCTCACACTTGCCAAGCAAACACTTGTGCCGCTGAGCTAAACATCTAGTCCTATGATACTTCTTTAATGGGATATTTTTGTTCTTGTACATGTTGCACATGAACTAATTTCTGCATTTACTGGTACTCCTGGAGCTTGACTTTACTTAGGTAACAGTGCTAGCAGGTAACTCTAGCAGACTTTAATTAAACTTCTGCAAAATGCGTGTTCTTAAATAAAATCAAGCTCAGATTTAGAAAATATGCACGCCTACAATCAAACATGGGTCTCCTTCCACCAATTAAATGACACTAATTTGGTGGTCATTTTTAAGACCTCGAGAACAGGTTTCACTGGGACAGACTTGCTCTCATCCTCCTCTACACTCCAGAGGAAATGCCAAGCCTGTTTTGCTTGTTTCCTTTCTCTGGTCTTACTTCTAATCTTTCCCCACTACTTTGTTCTTTCCTTTTTAGAGGCATGTAAAATTAGAAAGCAAAGAACTCTGGATTGTTCCAACCTTTTTCTCCATAGGAAATTAGCCTTTGCTAATGCCAAAGTCAGGGATGTCATCTTAGATGAAGGGCACATACCCCATCCCTGGATCAGAAGAGACATCGCAATTTTGCCCATCTAAGAGAACACACATAAAAAACATATCCTGGCTTAATGTTCTGGACAAGTCTCTCTCAGATGACTGAAACTGACATATTGGGAAGAACTGACTTCTGAGTGAAACCACAAGGCACTATTTCCAAAAGCACCACACTTAAGGGTCCAAAACACATTTAGACTAAGGGCGGCTTTCCAACCTTTCATTTATATATTTAGGAAAATACTTCAATAATAACTTGTGGACTTTAAAACCTTTATTGTAAACTTATGAAGTGCTAGCTAAGGCTTTTAACTATCCCTTACAGAACTTTGCCACTGATTACTCCGCCAGCTAATTAAATGCTCTTAGAGTAGCTGCCACTCCGAAAGCAGAGGACAGGTTTCCCCAGGGTCTTTTTGGTGAATCCCTGTTGAAGCCAATGGCCAATGGAATATTGACCATATGGACAACTGGATTCCATTCTGGAGACTGATCTCTGGTTCTGTGGAATATAAACTGAGAACTGAGGGGCCACTGTCAGGATACCCAAAGGTTCCTCAGTATTTCACAGCAGGGAAATGGTTTGCATTTGTGCCTTACATATGTTAATTAAGAGTTGATAGTCACCTTTTTCTTTTCTGTGTTCATAGAAGAATGATATGCATTTACTAACACATAAACTGCTGGCCCAGGGATTAGCTCAGTGGTATAAATGCCTATGCCTAACAAACACAAGGTCATGAGTTTGATCCCCAGTACAAAAGAAAGAAGAAGGAAAAAAAAAAGTGATTGCTAGATAACTTGTTAAGTTTAACCTGTGAGTTTCACGTATATAAAAATTTAAAGCATTGCCATGCTCCACTGCCAGGAAAGACTGCCTAGGTGATTAGATGAGTAACACAAGCGTCTTGGAGACTTCTTTGCCCATAATTCCCCAAGTCATTTGTTGTCTTTACCTATATCTCAGGAGGAGGTCTTCACAGCACCACCAGAGAAATGTTTGACCTCCAACTCACCTTTTACATATGCTCTCTTTCAATGAGCAACAACAGTAGTTTATTACAAAGTTATGCTTTCTTTTTAAACTTTCCTGTCACAATTAGGACCAACCGTAATTCAAGCTTATACAAGTCTTACGGAAATAAAGTTCACAAGCTACCTGGGAAGATAAAATTGCCTGTACCAGTTCGAAGGTGGATAGGCGGGTTCCATTTTGTCTTCAACTGTCTCCAGATGGCACCCACCTGCCCTGGAGTGGAATCAACCTGCGGCATGCTTTGGGAACATTATCAAATAGAAATAAGAAAGGGATGCCCAATTATTTCTTTTGGCATACACAGGTAGCTCAGTGTCAAAGTCTCATGTACTGGAAGATGTTCAACCCTGACATGTTGTTTTCTACACTGCAGACAGGGATAATTTAATGCCAAAGTCTCTTACTCCTTTGGAATGCATTGATGCTCGACCCTTACATGTTGAAAAACAGCTTTATGATATTTTTTTTGCATGTGTGTGGTCTACCTACCCACTACAGCCAAAATAGAATTCAGAGGAAAGTATTAATTATGATGCTATTTTACAACTAAAGGCATGCTGTAAAAAAGAGGGAAAATGACTTAAAGCTGTATGCTTACCCAAGATGAAAATGTCTGGTGTGTCTACAGAGGGCCTTTAAATAGACCCTCTTATAGAGTATCTCTGACTGCTGATCAACAACTGTGACACTTTTAGCCTGAAGAAGCCAGATTGGTCATTGCCCATTTCTTCTTCGTGGCAGTTTGGGGTACTTCTTCAGAGAAGGAAATGTTAAAGGCAGATAGAAATATTATAGGCAGTCAGACAGGGCTGGGCCCTCGAAGGAGCCAGTGCAGAAGACCAGATATCTTGCAACCTTGGAGGAGACAGACACCTTCTGTTGTAGACCAGATCTCAACACAAAAAACAAAACAAATGCAGCCACACCCTAAGGACAAATATCTGGGATTGATATTCGAAAGAAATCTGAATCTGGCAATCTTTTTAGACTTTGGAACTGGGCTACTGAAAACTGTATAAGGAAAATAATTCTTACTTTAGAAAATTCCTGTTAGCACAAGTCAGTTTTAAAAACATTTGGGAAGGCCCACCAAATGTGAGCCAGGTATAGTGCTTGATGGTAGCACATATGAAGAGGAAGCAAATTCAAACTGAGGACTCTAGATGGAATCTATATGGTCAGTATGTAGTAGAGCAGGATTGGGATGTAGGCCTAACTGTAAAGTTCCTATTCACAAGATACCATTGTATCAGGGCATTGTTATTTATTTCTGAACATGTACAAATGGGAAGCCCATTCTCCAAGCTTCTTAAGTTTGTAAAGATGAAATGAAAAAAGTGTCTATTATGAAGTTAGGTACACAGTAGCATTCAAAAACTGTTCATTTTAATTTTTTTCCCCTGGAACAACATCTTGCATAGCAATGGTATTCAATAAATGCTAACCTGAAACTTAAAAAAAAAAATTTACTCCATGTGTCTTATTTTAGGACTACTGATATCAAAGTGATGCCTTCCTTTGGAGTTATATATAAATGATGATATATACAAAGTGTAGTGAGGAACAGATTTCTTCAAATTCACAACAAAAACATAATCCAAAAATTTACTGTCTTCTGATATTTCACCTTTTCTCTTCATCACTGGAAATTTCACTATCACAGAGAAGAAGGTTTTGTTCACTGTTGAGAAAAGGCTTCTAATTAAACACTATTTAACTTTAAATAGAAAGAAACAAGATATTCAACAATCTGCTGCAAGTGAACTGCATAGATTTTAGAAATACTTTTTACTATGACTATAATGTACAAAATAAATGTTTACTTTTAAAGTCTTATAACAAGCTATGTTATTCATTTAAATACACTTTTATATATACAAATGGGATAAGCATTCTATTTTCAATAGACAAGAAAAAATATTGAAAATGCCTTACAGTTTTATTTCCTTTAGTAAATTAAGCAAGGTAAGTAAGCAGTAGAAAGATATTTGCTTTACAGTAAGACTTTCCAAGTTACTTTTAACATTCTGGGTTACAAATCAATAAATGTAAATTATTCTCACTTTTACCAAAAATAATTTTTATTATTGAATTTCAGATACACAATTATTTGATCAAAATTATAAACTAGTACAAAAGGGTAAGACTTTTGACTTCAGAAGAAAAACAGCCTTGAGTGGCTTTCAAGGATTCAGTATTTTCAATTCAGCTGATAATCAGTGGTACCCTGATTTTTCCATGATTGTGATTCCAATCTAAGTTGCACAAAAACCAAATCAAATTCAAAGGTTAGGTTCAATTTTGACCTTATAAGGAAATTTGATTTGGTTTTCGTCCAGTCAGTTTGTGACCAGAATTGTGCAGAGAATTTAGTCCATGCACTGCGGTATCTCTGTATTTCTCAGCAAGGAACAACATTAGTGTCACATTTTGTTTGATATGTAACTTAAAACCATGAATGAGATAGAAGAGTGTTACTTCTATGGTTAAATGAATTATAACTTGCTCTCTCTCCTGTTTTGGCACAGGGACTTGTACAAAGGCCCTCTCACACACTAGGCAAGTACTATACCATTGAGCCAAACTCAAACCCACCCAACCCCAATTCTTTTTGTGTTTTTGCGGGGAGACAAGGTCTCACTACGTAGCTCAGGCTGGCCTCAAACTCACAGCAATCCTCCTGCTTTAGCCTCTCAAGCGCTGGATTACAGGCATGCATCACCACACCTGGTCTAAAATTAATTCTCTATTAAATTGCACATTTAAATAAAACCTGGATTTATCAGTCTGAACCGTTGACAATGGTCTTTAGCTTAGTTCCATTATTCTCTAGCAAGTACATTCAGATGATTTGGCTGAACAGGAAACAACCACTGTCAGAAGAGAAATGAATTGCCAGGTTCACTGAACTGAGACAAAAGTGTCAACACAGGGACAATGGAGAGAACGAGAAGAGGGAGAAATGGCTAAGTGGAGACAGCCAGCTATTTTGCATTTGTTTCTCTCTTGGAACCTGACCAGTTGCTAAGAGAAAAAATCAGGTCACTGCTTTTAGTTGCTTCTCTATTAGGTTTTTAATTCAATAAAATACAACCACATCCATGAATGAAAAATGGCAAATGAAATACAGAGTCCATTTTGGAATGAAGGTTATAAATATATTTCATCTTCCAAAGATTAAAAATGTATTTTTGATCCAGATAAAAAGTTTAAAGTCTAAAATAAAATGCCTCGCTTGTTAAAGTTTATGTGAAAATAGGTACTTCTTAAAAGTGGTCCTTTCTCCTCCAAAACAAAACAAAACAAAATTTTTAAAAAATCCACTAATGGTGCACTCTCACTGTTATTTTCACATTACCAGAGCTATTTATCCAGTATATGCTAAGATTATTGTGAAAAATCAGTGAACAAATACCTGGTCCTTTCAGGGTTCTATCAGTGTAGTCATCTATTTTGGAACTTTAAACATTGGTCTTTTTGGGGGCGGGATACAGCTTAGCAGCTTTACAGTGCCTACCTGGCAAGTACAAGGTCCTAAGTTTGATTCTCAGTAACATAAATAAATAAATAAATTTGAATAATTATTTTTTACTATAGGTACTTTAGCAAACACGTTTCTTGCATTGCAGCCACAAAAGATAACTCTAGCTGGCTTAAAGGGAAAAAGAATTTAAGTGGAAAGGAACTGCTTGCTAGTCTAAGCTTTGCTGGGAAAGTTGGAGACTGGGCTAGGCAAACGAACAAGGACAAAAAGATTGCAGAGCTAGGGCCAGAGAGACTAGTAAGAACACTGAGTTGTCTGGGACCCTGGTTACCGCAGCTCCTGTTCTATGCATAGATGGTGAATGTTATCATACACGCTGCCATGGTCCTCTCTCCTCTACTAGATGTTACTACCCCACTTAGAAACAATTTTCCACAATTCTCCTTTCTGTGCCATTAGCCCCCTACATTAAAATAAAGTGCTAGGTTATGTACTGTAGCTCTAACAGAAAAGGCCAAGACACCAAGTCTCTGGCTTCTTAGGCTTCTGAGGTAGGCACCCCTCTACTAGGACCTACACAATGAGCAATTCTTGAAAACTGAGGAGGTGGTTCTAGTGCTGGAAGCCCAAAAAGCCAAATGACCCATTCCGGAATGCTGCTTATTCAGGAAACTGCCTAAAACACAACCAAACCTTCTGTCTTCTAAGTGCTCTGTAGCAGTCTGAACGGTGACTCACTGAGTCCTGGCCCTCTGGTTTTTAAACTTCCTCACTGGCCCACATCATTTGCACCCTAGGTACAATGTTGAGCCTCCTCCAAAGTGATGTTTCAATCACTACCATAGTCTGGTGTTTTGTTCTTATGCTGGTATGAGCCAAATTATTATCACTGATAAGCCTGGGAAAATGCTACCTACAAGCTCCTGAGCCTTCTCATACTCAAATGCTGCAGGAAGATAAATGAGTAAACTTTGTAAACTAAAATTATAAGCATAATCTCATTTGTCAACAATCATCAGATAAATTCCTTAGGGCTGTGGCCTTCTCATGATCTCTGTGAGACTAATGGGCAATGATGTCATAGCTATTAAAATTAATTTTATAATCAAAGTAGTATATGCTTATAACTTTAAAAGTCTAGAAATGACACACCCTAAAAACAAACCTCCTGACCCATAGCCCATTTATTCTTAATGCTGCTTCACAGAGGCAACTAATTTTAATTCTTTAGCTTTTTCTTCTGGTATATACCTGTATTATAATTTTTTTAAAATTAACATTCAGTTGTCATATTATGATGACAATTTAAATACTGCTTACTATTCAACCAATCTGTGAAACACAACAGCCCCCTCTACAGACTCGAGAACTACAGGCCTCTTTCTTCCCTGACAAGTTAGTCATCAGTTTTCTGCTTCCCATCTTCAAAAATTTCAAAATACTTTTTATACTGTTGTTTTCTTCTAGATATTTTTGTCTTTGAAAGTTTACACTATATTTATTTACTCCTTTACTATGAGGGCTTTGTAGGAAACAAAACTGAACTTAGGTTCACTGCTTTATGTTTAAAAAGAAACCAAGTGAAGTTAGTTAAATCTGACCCTGAAATGTCAGGCCTGTCTTTGCAGCCCCTATTATCTACTTGAGATTATCTCCTACTTCTTCTTGCCACTAAATAAAACACCTCTCTTTGTAGGTCAAGAATTCCCTCACCCAGAACCCACTTTGTTTGCCTACCTTGTTTATTTTTCTAATACTCTTGAAATTATTAAGTTGCTTTTTACTACCTTTAAGAGCACACATAAATCTCAAAACCCCAGGCTCTTTTTTTTTTTTTTTTTTTGGTACTAGGGATCGAACTCATGACCTTGCACTTACCAGGCAGGCACTTAAGCCACTGAGCTAAATCCCCAGCCCCTCCCAGGTTCTCTTGATAGAATGTGTAAATTGTACAGTTCAATGGTGTTAAAAACATTCATGATATTGTGCAACCACTACCACCATCCATCTCCGTAATTCTTTTCTCTTCACAAAACAGAAACTCTGCACTCGTTACGTAATTATTCCCCATTTCTCTCCTGCATCTGACTCTGGCAACCACCTCTCTGTATGATTTGTGACTAGTTTATTCCACTTAGTATAATGTCTTCATTTATACACTGGTTGTTTTGGAGTATACTAATTTCCATAAATGTGCAAATTTCCCAGTTTTACCTTTTATTGATTTACAACTTTATCCCATTATGGTTGGAGAAAATATTTTGTATAAAAACTATTTTTTTTTTTGGTCTTCTTCCTTTTTATCGGTACCGGGGATCGAACTCACGACAGCCTGCTTGCAAGGCAGGCGCTTATGCCGCTGAGCTAAACCTCCAGCCCCATAAAAACTATTTTTAAAATATCTACTGAGACTTATCTGTGATCCAACAATGCTGGAAAATGATTGTGCACTTGAGAATAATGTGTATGCTATTGTTGGGTACAGGTTTTATACATCAATTATATCTATTTGGCTTACTGTGTGAAGTTCCTTATTCCTTTAGTTCTCCTTTGTTCTAGCCATTATTTAGAGTACAGTACTGAAATATCAAATTATTATTGTAGAACTATTTCACCCTTTAATTCTATAAGGTTTTGCTTCATATGTATTAGTCTGTCAATATGAGTAAATATTTTTAATTGCTACATTTCTTCTTATATTGAACCTTTTAATAATATATAATGTCCTTTTTTGCCTCTTATACATTTTTAGTCTATTTTATTTGACACTGAAATAGCCATTCTTGCTGTTTTGGTTACTATTTGTACAGAGTACTAGGTCTTAATTTTTAGTTAAATATAATTTGGAATAAAAGGTATCATTGGTCGGGTCTGGAGATTTAGCTCAGCGGCATAAACGCCTGCCTTGCAAGCAGGCAGTAGTGATAAAAAGGAAAAAAGACAAAAAAAAAAAAAAAAAAAAAGAGTATCATTGGCTGATTCTAAACACCTATCACCTCAGCATTGGGGACACAATAATAAGACCAATACTGCCAAGTATGGTGGTGCATGTCTGTAATCCAGCACTTGGGAGGCTGAAGCAGGAGGACTGTTGTGTGTTCAAGACCAGTCTGGGCTACAAAGTGAGCTTAAGGCCAACCTGAACTGCATGGTGAGACCCTGTCTTAAAAAGAAAAAAAAAAAAAAGAACAATATAGTCTGTGCTCGTACCCTCAAGCTGCTCAACAATATAGTCCTGAACTGGAATTTTCACTCGAATTAAAGAACACAAAAATGACTACTCGATTCTTTCCAAGATGATATATAACTAGTACTATAATAGATGCAGGAGAAAGATGCTTCAATTACACTTAACTAAGGGCGTAATTACACTGCAGAACTCCTGTTGAGACGAGCTGACTGGACAGTGACAAGTACCTTAACAACTGTTTGGTAAATGCAAGGACAACCGATATACAGAACTACTCTGCGGAATAAAACTGTAAGAAATCTTAACTCAGTAACTGCACAGCAAAAAACTGACACACATTATTTTTTTAAATCTTCTTAATCCTACTTTACAGGCGTTAACATTCTTATTTTACAAATGAGAAAACGGACTCACAGGGGCTACATGACTGGTTAAAGTCTAACTAGTTAACATGATAGGATTCAAACCCATTTAAGTCTGGTTCCACAATCTGTGCTCTTTAGCTTTACGGTATGAAATCCTTTCCCAAGTACCCAAATAGTCTTCTTCCTATGGAAGTGAGGTAAAAGTTATGCTGAAGTTACAGTGTGCTAACATGAATGTCATAGGTATGGGAGAAACGTATGTCTAACACACAGCCCTCCTCCCCCCTCCACCAAATGGGCAAAACTATATTTTAAATCATAAAATGAAAGACAGAAGCATGTACAGTTTTTTTAAGTAACCAGACTAAGATAATGCAAGGAGTATTGTTTTATAACTTTAAAATACAATTTCTAGCTAAATTTCAATCTCTCTCAGCTGCCTTAAGATAAAAGATCATGACAGAAGTAGTCAAGTACTGTCAAAGACCCAAGAGCTGCCTCAGTTTTACTTTCATTCAAAACTTTACAACATTACATTAAGGAATATATTCTCATTTTTTAAAATTGCAAAGTATATATGATACATTTTGGTTATTTTTTTAATCTTTTTTTTTTTGGTCTTTTGAGACAGAGTCTTGCTATGCAGTTTAGGCTGGTCTTGAACTCACAATGATCCTCCCCAGCCTCCCGAGTGCTGGGATTACAGGCATGCACCATCATCCCCGACTTAAAATATTTATTTTTACTAGTACATGTTTGTGGGACATAATGAGTACATTCACTGTGGAAAGCTGGTATAATAAACACATATCAGTTATTTTTTCCGTTCCTTTCTCCTCCCTTTTCCCTCTCTCCTCTTGGTCCCCTTGGTCTCCTTTACTTTTCTGCAAGATCTCTCTTTTACTTTTTTCTCTTGTTATTTTGGTTTTCTCATATGAGAAAAACCATGTAATATTTAAGTTTGAGTGTCTGATTTATTTCATTTAACATATGGCCTTATGGCACATTCATTTTCCTACAAATGACTACAATTTATCCTTCTTAATGGCAGAGTACTATCCATTATGCGTAAACACCACATTTTCTTTATCCACTCATTTGTTGATGGACATACAGGACACATCCAAGATTTAGCTAGTTTGGTATGTGACCTTACACATACCAAACACTTATGCTGCTATAAACATATACATTATTGTAACATGATGTCTTTTGCTCTTTTGGGAAGATACCAAGAAGGCGAACTGCTGAGTTAAATGGAAACATTACATTATTTTTAATTGTTTAAGCATATTAAAAACTAAAAAACAATTACAGAAAATAAAGACTGTTGTTATCTTCTTGGTAATGCTGCAGATTCAAATTTTTCTATAGAAGCCTTTCCTGACAAATTTGATTTTACAGAAGAACAGCAGTTCAAACTGCTAGGTTATTTTTGATGACATATTTTCCTACGGTCTGACATCTATATAGCCTTTTATTACATGGTGATTCTTACTTATTTTGTGGTGATGAGACTGATCCTGGGTCCTCTAGCATGCTAAAGAATAGCACTGTCACTGAGCTATATCCTCAGTCCTATTTTATTTTATTTTTGACTTTTTTGTGACAGGTCTCACTATGCAGTTCAGGCTGGTCTTGAACTCATTTTGTAACCCAAGCTGGTCTTGAACTTGAAATGATCCTCTTGCCTCAGCCTTCTAAATGCCAGGATTACAGGCATGTGCCATGACGCTTGGATTTTTTATTTTACTTTGAGATAATTAAGTTGCCCACACAGGCCTCAAACTTGTAGTCCTGCTGCCACAGCCTTGCAGCATGTGCCCTTGTGCTTGGCTTGATTCATATCTAACAATATTCTCTCTCTCTTTTTTTTAAAAGCAGTTGCAAAGTTTATTCAGGAAAGCAAAAATGGAGAGAGGGAAACTGGCTCTGCAGAGTGAGCTTAGACCAAGTAAACAGAGAAAGGGAAAGAACAAAGAAAGTACATGCTGCATCTGGGAAAAACAGCATGGGTTGTCATAGAAAGTTATGACAGCTGATAACATTCTCTCCTAAGTGGCAGCTTCTAAAATTCTTTTAGTTATATACAATAATTTAATTAAATTTGTAAAGTAATCTCAGTTTGTATAACTTGCTTCCTTTAATATATAGCCATAGAAAGATAAGTATGTGTTCTCCCTTTGTGTAGGACAGCGAATTCCTTTGCTTTCTCATGAAAGGTCTCTTTCCAGCTTTGAAATATTAAGATTCTAGTAGTTACCAACAGATATTTACTTTTTAAATGTACCTCTCATATATTCATTTTCTTATCACAAAGCATAATTTAAATTATTAAGTTGAAAGTAACTTAATAAGGCACGTGAATCTTACACCATGGTTTACACACTGTAGGCTACTGTTTGATATACAACTCTAAAAGATACAACATTTTAAAATTTAAATGAGAAGCCCTACTCAACTCTCTCATTCAAATGAATTTATATATAAATATGGTTATCTTATTTTTTATAATAAATTTATTCTAATTCTAAACATTTAAACATCATTAAACCATTGAATATAAATATGAAAATCTACCCTTGCAATCAGGAAAACTTGACTAGTTTCAAAGCTTGAGTGAGAATGTAGTTGGGTAACTATATACCTCATAACTATTATTTTAAATTACGAAAAAGCCTCAAGTCTCATTTGATGCTTAGTCACTAGAACTGAATGCGTGATTTTAATATTAAGAGTAGATCCACATTAATACTGACCCTTCATTTATTTCAAATATCATAATTGTAGGCTCAAAAAAAAACTGACCTTGCATATACCAAACACTGAAATTATAGAACAAACTGTTTTCAAAGTGGAAGACTAATTTGCAATTTTACAAATAAATATAAAAATCAGAATTTCATACCTTGTGCAAGCATGTTAAATTCCAAGAACAGTGCTATATGGTAAAGTTCCATGGCTTCTTCTGCCCTAGTCATGCTTGGCTTCCCTGCGACAAGAGCCTGAACTTCACTGAGACTCCCCACAGAGGGGCTACAGTGTAAAACAGAGAGGTCTACCATGTCAGTATACATACAGTGCAGTATCACCTTTGCATATTTTTTTGGTATAATGGATTCATCTAAAATAATTCTTGTGGGAGTTCTCAAGGTTCGGTCTGTGATTTCTTCACCAGTCCGTATCCTCCTTTGTAATAAATTTCGAAAAAATGGAGACCGTGCAGAAATAATAGCCTTGTGGGCTTTCAGCTCTTCATCTAAACAGTTCTGATTTCCCCCAAAAGCTTCAACCAGTTCAGAGTCTGAAGAAAAACTTAGGATGACATCATAATAACACATATAATCAAAGAGTCCACGCATATCTACATCAAGGGAGTTTGGTGTTCCGAATTCTTCACTAAGTTGAACAAGGATGTCAACATTTTGAAATCTTGAGTCCTCCATTCCAAACTCTCCTGTATAAAGGTAGTGTAACAGAGCAGAAAACATGGGCATATCAATACCAGCTGTATTGATGTCCATTATTATCTCTGCCCCATATTCAGGCGAGGAAGCAAGCAGTGTTTTAAAAAATGGACACCTTGCTGCCAAAATGGCACGATGAACAGGAAAACAAGTTTCTTGAAATATTAAGTCTACATCAGTACAATACTTATACTCATAAAGATCAGCCATATCTTTCTGCAATGTCCGGGCTTCTGGTCTAGCCAAACTGGCTTGTAGAGAAAGCTCCTTTAAGGCTGAAGTTCCCTCATATTCCTCCACTAACGCATTGACATCTCTAACGTCCCATCCAGAGAGGAGTTCTCGCATCTGCTTGGCATGATCAGCAGACCGATTAGATTTTCGACGCTTAATAAATTTCTTTTTGAGGGTGGCAAGGCCAGAGGTTCTCTTTTTTTTGTCTTGTGGTTTTTCGTGCCCATGGTCAAGGCTATATAATTTTGATTCACAACCATAGCCTTGCTGAGAATAGGATGATGTCCCTAAAAACAAAATTAAACAAATGAAATTTTTTCTTTAACATTCATTTTTAACATTAACATTTTTCATGGTAAAATTTTTTGCAAACAGATAATCTTGGACCAAATGAGACTGACTTTTGTTTTTATAATGGAACTTAAGAATTTCAAATAACATTTTAAAACAAGAAATAGGAACAACCATAGCAAATTAATCTGAATTTCTAAAAATTCCGTTTGTTCCCTGACAAAGACTGAGGACAGAATTTTCTTTCTTTCTTTTTTTTCTTAACTACTGGGGATCAAACCCAGAGGTGAGCTGTCACTGAGTTATATCCCAGTCCTCTTTTTTTTTTTTTTTTGAGAGAATCTTGCTGAACTACCCAGGTTGGGTGCTTCAAATTTATAATCTTCCTGCCTCAATCTCCTAAGTACCTAGCATTACAGGCATGGACCACCATGTCTAGTTGATAATCAAAAATCCTAATTATATTTTAAAGAGAGGTAAGCAGATTTGTAAATTAGGAATACTGCTTGCATATAATTGGGAAATGCTTTATCTTTTCAACTAGGGCAAGGATGCATTTGTAGGGGTAAAATCCATGGAGGACCAGGACACACAAATGGAGACAGCCAATTTGCTAGGTAATTAATTTGCAAATATGGTTAAAGTCACTAAAGAAAAGGTCAATTGTGTTATATAAGCAGTTTGTTTAAACAAAACTCATACAAATCAGATTTTCATTTGTGAGGGGATAGATCCTACAGAATTATCTATAACTTTTTCATATTTAATTCTTTTTATCCAGAGACCACTGAAAACAATTCTATTTATAGTCGCAAAAGAAATCAAAGTTAGAAAAACTGAAAGTTTACCTATAAAAGTCTGTTGGGCCTGTGAGTTTCCCCCTACCCTTGGGGAACATGAATGAGGATAGTTAGATGCATTAGCACCCATTTTCTTCAGTCACTCAGGCATTCCATCTGCTGGCTCTTCAGAATATGATCCCAGAGACCTTTATGAGCCTTCAACCCTGGATCCAGCAGCCTCTTTTCATCCATTTCTTGATATGAAACAAAAAATAATTTTACTTATTTTTTCAAATGTATCTAAAATCAGTTTTTTAAGCAAGCTACTGAAAAACATTTTTATTTGCAAATACCATAGATACGCTAATGATTTCCTATGTAACATTTTTTGAAAACATAAAATTTTTAATTCTGCATTACAAATCTGTTAGCTGTAATTCTGAGTCATAAGTGTATCAATTATATACTTTCTAAGATAGTATGCATCAAATGTAAACATATAGTCATAGGAGGAGTACTTCAAAGTACAGGGAAAGATATTTAGACTAAAAAAAAAAGCTTCAGTGAAAAACCTTGCAGACAATCATTAGTCATTATCATATTGTAAGCAACATACAAACACTAAAAGAGGTTGATACGAGTACTATGCATACTAAGAACATATAAATTTGTCTGGCTAAAGGGACAGTTGGTTTAAGGAAAATGTTCAAAAACAAAAACACATGCAATTTAAAATCCATTATGGGACTTGTTAGGAAACCAACCAGAAGGCAGCTTAATCTAGCTTTAAAATGAAAGATGAAGTGTTTTTAACATATAAAAGGCAGAAATACACACATAACCATGAAAAACCCACTGGAAAAAAAGAGCTATGTTAAGATTCTTGGAATTTATTTTCATCCATATTGCTAATATAAGTATAACCTTAGGAATTCACATTTAAGAAAAATTACTATTAATATTTATTATGCCTTTCTCCGCATGTGTGTGTGCAAATAATCATGGAAATTTATTTACGTAAGCATATAAATATCTGTTTATAGCTGTCAAAATAGGACTGAAAAATTTCCACTAACTAGACACTTTATAAGTACTGTACTATGTAAAGTAACAGTACCTCTGAATTATATGCTTACATAAGCAAATTTCCTACTAAATCTTATCTACTTGCCTAAGAGAACAAAACAGCTTTAAATTTTATTTTAGTGTTTATTCTTGGAATCTTGAACAGATATGGACAGTTACAGAAATATGAAAATGCATTCTGTAAGAATTACACAGCAAAGAAGCTAATGGGTTTAATATGCTATTTTGTGAATGTTAAAAACAAAACCTTGAGCAGGAGATGAGGCTCAGTGTTGAGACCCTGGGGCCAATCCCCAGTAAGGTTGGTGCCGCTGGGGTGGGGAAGAGCTAAGTTTTGTATCTGGGACTAACTGTGGATATAAAAAATATGGGTCCAGTGTTTTCTAAAGACACAGCTGCTTTCTGTTGCTCCTATGGTAGGCTTCTTCTCATTTCCTTTGCTCATTCTTAAAGTTCCATATTGCTTTTTTATTTTGCTTTTTAAATTTCTTTTGGTTGCAGTGACTCACTAATATAAAGTATGCTGAAGCACAAAGTACACTGAAACACAACAAGGCAGAACAGAAGCTTGTTTCCAGGTGAAGGAAAATCAGGAGGGTCCTCCTCGGAAGTAGACAGAGCTTAACACTTCTATTTCAACACACATGTACATACACATGAGAAACACTTTCCAAATGAGAACTTTACATGATTTGTAAGGCCACAAGACACTATTACACTGGCCTTTTTGAGATTTAAACCACATCAAAAATGCCTTTTAAAAAAGCTTTACTTTAGGGTGAACATAATTAGATACTCTAGGAGAAACAAGAGCATGTAACAAAAACCAGAAACGGCACAGGCTGAGCTACACATAACTTGGCTATTCCCCATGACAGTGAGGTTTCATGCAAGGGATATGCCCTGAAATAAAAGTAACTTCAGAATTTAGGGACAGTCTCTTGGTAGCTACTTATTGACAGAAACCCCCTTCAGAAGTAGTTTGGGTGATTTTATATCTCCCAAATGATTTGAATATCAAAATAAATAGGCCTTGGAAAGAAATGGAAGGCATACAAGGGTTCTGGATCAGATATAACTCTTAAGGCTCCTCTGTGCTCACAGTTCCAAATCCTGGGGCTAACGCTGACTGAGGAATTCCAGTATAAAGCTGTCTCAAAATTCCCAGGGAATAATTTGTTATTTCTCAGGTAATAAAAAAATCTATGCCAAATGGTGTACAGAACTGTTATTTATTTCTTAATCTAATCTGCTGCCTTTAGATCTGAAAATGAGAATTAACTGCAGTCTAATCTCTCCAGAGACTGTTTTCTTTCCGGGTAAGTCAGCTCTGTCTCTTACAGATAAAAGAATGAAATCCAATCTTTGAAAGAGAGGGCAGAAAAGGGAAGAAAACAGGAGCTTCCAGGATTAGAGGCCCAGCAGATGGAAGTAAATAGCCCCAGAAAGCTGATGAAGCCTTTTTATGGGATCACCATTCTAGGAAGCAAATTCTGTTAGTCACTAACACAACCAATCATAATCAGATGATACGACTTTCTTAAAATACGCTGCATTGATTGCAGCAGACCCAACTGAGGGGGAAAAATGTTGAGTATAATAGAGAATGAACAACACTGAGAATTTTTTTTTTTTTTTTGGAAATTGTAAGCCAACATTTTCTCCCCTCCCCATCCATCAAAACAAAACGAAACCCTGATCAGCATTTTCTAAAGTTTTCCCCAGATTGGCAAATGTGGGGAAACACATCCTGATAGGTTTCTTTACATCAAGGTTTCTCACTCTGAAGAGGTCATACATAGAATGATCTAAAGGAGCCGTACTGCCTTATACAGCACTAAAAGAATGAACTTAACATAATACACTTTGGGGGAAACAAAGCTGATCTTTGCATAAAAACACTAAAAAAACATTTTTTACTCCTTTACACAGTGGAGAACATAGTGGGAATTAACATGTTCTTGCATGCTCAAGTCACTGATGGTACATGAATAACTGTACCTTTGGGCGGTTTTTAAATTAATTTTTTAGTAAAAAGACTGAATAGTGATTAGATTCATTTGTACCACTAGTAGGTACAAGCCTCCCAAAAGGACATTCACAAGCTGCTGTCAGAGATATGAAATATGGCCTTATCATGAACATGTTAAGGCATCTGAGACTGAATTCTGTTTTTGATTTACAAGATACACAGTATAGGAAGCAGGTAACTTCAATGAACCTGTTTCTGCATTTATAAAATAAGGACACAAAAAGAAGATTCCTAAAACTCAGTGTAGCTGTATGACTTTCTGATTTGAAAAATGGAGATAGGGAAGGGAGAGTTATTTCCATATTAGATGTTAGTTTGATTATTATTGATAAAAGGATAGGAACTGGGGAGCAAATGTGAATAAGAAAAGCAAACTGTAACAGAAATATAAAATTATAGCAACACTTAACTTCTGTGAAATACTGTAGTACACCATTCACAAAGCCTGAGTGAAAAGATGTATTTGTGTAACTCCAATATAATGAAACAAAGTTGGATGAATGATTCTGCAATAGACAAATCTCAATTTCCACACCAGGTTGAAATAAAACAAAAGTTCAAAAAAGAAAGGGAACTCATATTGGTTCTGGTGATGCATCCATGCTATTCAAGCACCTTGAGGCTGGGGGAAGAGGATCACAAGTTTGAGCCCAGCTTGTGCAAATTAGTGACTGAAGATGATCTGTCACCAAAAAAAAAAAAAAAAAAAAAAAAGGCATACAGCTCAGTGCAAAGACTGTGCTGCAAAACAAACAAAACAACACAACACACACAGCAAAGCAAAGCAAAACAATCCCTCAAAAACCAAAGTTAAAAGGAAATAACATCATATGCCCATCTCACATGCCAAGCATATTTTACTTAACATCACAACTCATATTTATTTAATTTACTGTCTGTCAAACTCTAACACACACACACACACACACAAACACACACACACACACACACACACCCTTCACACTCCTTATTGATCACACAGAGTGAGGTTAGCAACTTGACCAAGGACACACTCTTAATGAAGTAAAAGAGCTGGGATTACTTTGTTTCTCTGTGAACCTTCAGTTTTATCCTTGGATACATTTAAGAACAAGACAAAAACAGACTGGCCACAGGTGGTGGTGCACATCTGTAATCCTAGCACTAAGGAGGCTAAGGCAGGAGGATCATCCCAAATTTAAGGACAATCTGGACTGTATAGTGAGTTCAAGGCCATCTTGAATGACACAGCAAAATTCTGTGTCAAGCTGGGATTTAGCTCAGCGGTGTAAGTGCCTGAATGGCAAGCATGAGGTCATGAGTTCAATCCCTGGTCAAAAAAAATCCTATGTCAAAAAACTAAACAAACAATAACAGCATAAACAACAAGCAGAAGCAGTCAACAATAAACCCCTGCCTCTTAAAAGAATCTTCAAAAAGATGCGACCAGGCCACAACCAGGTTAATGTCTTTGTGTGGCCATTAGAGGCAGATGATCTCTAGAAAAATCTGGAATCTGAAAAAATGGCAGCTTGCTAGGGGGCTGGGTGCAGAGTCTCTGTGAAGAAATCAGATCAGATGCTAGAATATGACAACATGGAGAGGGCAAGACGAATGGATAACAATTCTTATTAACCAAGGCAGTAACCAAAGGGAAAAATAAAACTAGGAAGAGGAAGGAACAGCGCGGGTGGAGAGCTGAAGCCCTATGTGCTCACTGACCCTGTTCCACGGTGTACTAGGCATGACAGGACATCCAAGGTTGCGCTAGGACCATGGCTGCCGATGAGTTGGTAAATCCCGGCCCCTTAATGGGAGGATGCAGCACAGTGAGCAGTGGATCCAAGGGGAAAAGCTACATTGGCTCTCGGCAACTGCTGGAAATTGAGACCTGGGGCCCGGAGAAGCAGCCAAAGCCACCTGGACGTGCCAGAGGAGACTGCGTTAATCTCTTGGGCTCAAAGCCGGACAGCACGCAGTTTTCTGACTGATCCGCGCTGTGCTGGGAATGCAGTGAAGACACGCAGCGCAGTATACAGTGAATCCAAGAGGAAGATCTGCATTGAGTCCTGGTGAGTACTAGGGACTGGGTCCCGTGGCTGCTGTCGCTGGACGGAGGACATCTTGGAATTGGGCAGAGCCCAGCGCCACGGCAGCATCAGTGACACATAGAGGACTGGTGGAGGACATCTTGGAGTTGGGCAGAGCCTGGCGCTGCGGTGACATCAGATTGTTGCCCCTGGCCTAGAGAGGTCTATTGGAGGACATCTGGTAATTGGGCAGAGCCCTGTGCTGCGGTGACATCAGTCAGCTGCCCCTGGCACAGAGAGAACTGGCAGGGTCTGCTGGGGCTGAACTATGCCTCTGGTTGGAACCCAATAAGCAGATACAAAATTATCCCAACTCTGTGATGTCCACAAGGTACAGCCTAACTTGTAGATTGACTGGCACAGAGGCTGGAGGCTAGCCTGCACTGTCCCTGCAACAATTTGCTCAGATAACAGCAAATTGGGGAGGGCAGCAAAAACTCCAATCAGCATGCTTCAGAAAAAGACCCTAAGCAATATGGAGAGGGCCAGAGACCCCCAGGACACAACAGTCTGAAAGAAACCAGAAATATGACAAGAGATAGAAATTTAAAAAAAAAAAATCTCCAGCTGCCGAACCTGGGAAAATAAGCCCAAGAGAAGTAAATATAGAAGAGAACCAGCACAGTAACCATCCAATACGAGACACAGCATCAGCAGATATAAAGAAATACCTTCATGACCTCACAGACGAATTTAAAACTGTACTTCTGATCCAAGTGAGGCAAGATATAAAGAGATCAATTAAAGAAATGATAAGCCTCTCCCAAGAGAACACAGATAGAAGAATGGAGGAAATCAGAAAAGAAAGAGAAACCTCTGATGAAGAATTTAAACATAACCTAGAATACACGAAACAGATCCAAAGAGATTACCAGGAAACTAAAAACTCCATTGAAAACTGGCAAAATGCCTTGACAGAAACTAAAGTTGGCCTTTTGAAACTTGAAGAGACATTTATGATATATGATTGTGAAAGAAAAGACCTTTTAAAAATAAGGAGGAACCAGAAAGAAACAATTCAAAGGCTAGAAGACGACAAAAGGATACATAACTTAAGAATAAAGCATGTGAGTGAGGAACCAGGAGTAACCAAAAATGAACTACAAAGAATATTCACAGATATATTAAAGGAAAACTTCCCAAGCATAGGAAAAAGAAAGGATATCTAGATAAATGAGGCATACAGAACTCCAGCCACCTACAACCAAAACAGATTTACACTCCGACATAAAACAATCAAGATTCCAGAAATCCACCAAAAGAACAGAATACTAAAAGCAGCCAGGGAAAAGAAGCAGATTACCTACAACAGGAAAACTATCAAAATAACAAGAGACGTATCCATACAAACTCTCAGTTTGAGAAGAGCCTGGGGGGAAACAGTCCAAGCCCTGAAAGAAAATAATTTGCAACCAAGACTGATGTACCCAGAAAAACTCTCTCTCAAATTTAATGGAGAAATAAGATATTTCCAAGACAAGGAGGAACTGTGGGAGTTCATGGCCACCAACCCAACTCTACAGAGGGTGCTGAAGGACATTGCACAGAGAGAGAGGAAGGGGGAAGGGATACCAAGATTCCAGCAACAGTGGCAGAGAGGTCTCAATGAACCGGGCAGACAGTGGAATGAGGGAGTAAGGTGGAAAAATTATAGCAGTAAAGTGGAGTAGCAGACATGAGGCAGAGATGGTAAGCTATATAAATATAAATAGCCTTGATACACTAAAATACACTAAAATAAAAACAAAACAGGTAGATTAGGAGACAGGCTCCATTGAGATGCTCTGAATGGGAAACACACTCAACTGGAAGGACGGTTAATAAATTGAAAGTCAAAGATGAGAAAGCGAAGCTATATGCGACAGGAAACCAGAGAAATAGGGACAACTCATCTAGCAGCTGCAGATAGATTGGAAAGCTATGATACTTTTGGGCAGTGTAGAACTACACAGCTGGAAGGAAGGAAAACCCTATGACTTTCGTGAGTAAAGGAGTACAGTTCAAGATCAAGCTCAGGGGTAGAAAGGTTCAGCAACACTCAGATAGACAATGCACTGGCCAAAACCTACAAAGCATCCTAAGAAGGGGAAAGGTGAAAAACAGCTTAAAAAGAGAAGGCAGAGGTCATTGTTAATAGTGTATCAGGATTTAAAAAGTCACAGTAGTCTTATTGCTCTGTTTAGTTTGAATTTAATTTGTTCCGGTCTGTCCACTCGTATCAGATTTGAGGGCACAGACATCTAACCCCAAAATAGCAGGTTATATCATGGTAACTATCCTTAATTTCCTATTAACTTAAACTGAAACCCTGTATTACTTACATTGTCTTACTATGACTGATCTTATTTGAATCTGATTTGTTAGACCGTGGTTTTGCCTTGGCTGATTTTATTTGAATCTGGTATGCTTGACAGTATCAAGTATAAAAGTAGAGGCAATTACTCTGAAAATGACAAGATGTAAAAGATACCGGTTTTGATTATTAATAGCTCTCAAGTCCTACAATGTTTTCAAAGTTGTGTTTTTATAAAAATAGCTATGTAATACTATGTTTAACTATATTAAACCTGATGATGTGGACAAGTCTATTGAAAATAACAAGAGAAAGCATAGTAACTATGGTAGATCACCTAATATTGTAGTCTTATGTGTCTTTTTCATTGCATGTCTTTCTAGGAATTTGTTTTGCTGTCTTGTTATGATTTGTTTTTCCCTATAATGCATAGATAGACATACATGTAGAAATCCACACATGGGAAGAATTTTTAAACTATTTACGGGAACAGGTTATATAATGCAAGATGTAATGAACAGATACTCCAAAGAAGAGACACTAAGAAACCCAATGCTAATTCTGTAGCATTATGATATAAAATCTAGCAATACTATTATTCACAGTTCAGAGTGATGTTAGTCTAATCTCTTAAGTTCAATTTCAGCATACTATGAAGAGAATGAAACACACTATGGTAGTCATTAGTCTTAAAGACCTAAAACGCCTTCATCATCCTATAATGATTCAATTAGTTCTATAATATGCAGTATGTATTCAATGTGTGTGAAGATGGGGACAACTATTTGGAAGAAAACTAGAGACAATAAGATTGACAGTGAAGATCTCCAGTGGACTTGCGAAATCTGTATTTCTTTAAATTGCTTCTTTTTGAACTGTTTTGATATGTTTAATCTTAATCTCTTTAAGATAAAAAACAAGAGTGTAGGACTGATAACCATAATACTAAGTTTTTGTTGGATCACTGAGCAGAACTGTTGGCAGTGTCACTATTTGAATATCACTTTACATACTTTACTTTTGTAACCTGAACAACTATTTCTAAGATGACAATATGTAACTTATCAACTGGTGATTTCTTACTGTTTATTTTTCTGTAATTCTGTATTATTTCTACCCTTTTTTTCTCCATTTTTTTGGTTTCTTTCTCTTTAAAAGAAGAAAAATTCTAAAAATATCAAAGGCACAGAGTTCATGGCAATAATGTTCATGACAGCATCAACCTATTAAGGAAAAAGTAAAATTATGTTCCTGAAAACATTTACTAAGTCAGCAAGTCAGAATCATGGAACTACAAGGAGTCTTAAAAGTATAATTTGGTCAACTTTGCTTTCCAAACGAATATACACTCATAGAATGGCAGAAAATATTTGTAAATCACATTATCTGATAAAGGATTAACATCTAGGATAAAGAATTCCTAGAACTCAACTCCATTCAAAATTTGAAGAGCATTTGAACAATTATTTCTCCAAAGAGGATCTATAGCCAAATAAAAACCTGAAGAGATGTTCAGCATCATTGATTATGTTGTGGCTATAGCTCAGGGGCAGAGTATTTGCCTACTGTACAAAGCCCTGGGTTCAATCCGCAGTAAGGGAAAGGGGGCAACAATGACAGTATCACTAATAACTGGAGAAACAGAAATCAAAACCAAATGAGGTATCACTTCATATTCATTGGGTTAGTTTTTATGAACACACAAGGCACACATACGCAAATAAAACTGTTGGTGAGACTGTAGAGAAATTGGAACTCCTATGCAAAGCTGACTGAACCAAAAGCAGGGAATGATGAAGTATTTGTATGTTTAACGAAACTTAGTTCACAGCAGCTAAAATGCTGAAGCAACCCAAGTACCTGCCGAAAGATAAACAGATCAACAAATGTAGTTATACACACAATCATAATGAAATACTATTTGTCCTTAAAAGGAGGTCATTCTACTTGTATGAACCCCTTCCTCTATCCCTTCTTCCCTTCTGCAATGCTGGGGGTAGAAACCAGGGCCTCATACATACTAGGTAAGAGTTCTACCACTAAGCCTTGAGGATATTATTATACTAAGTGAAATAATCGAGTCACAAAAAGACAAATACTGTATGATTCTTGACCATCTCTATGAAGTATTTCTCATATAAGATGCCTAAAGCAGTGAAATTCATAGAGACCAAAAGTAGAACAGTGATGATCAGGGACTAAGCAGGATGGGTAGGAAAGGAATTATTGCATGATGGAAACAGAGTTTCAGTTTGGGAAGATAGGAAGATGAAAGTTCAAGAAAGAAATGGTAGTAACAGTTGCATAATGTGAATATATTTAATACTACTGAACTGTACATTCAAAAAATGTCTTAGATGGTAAATTTTACATTATGTGTATTTTATCACTGCTATAGTTCCTTATGTTGAATGCCTGGTCTCCAGGATGCTACTGGAAAATAGGGAACACTATGGAGGAGGAGCCTAAGTGGAGCTCCTGAGGTCACTGATGGAATGTTTTGAAGGGAACTGTGGAGCCATGTCTCTTCCTCTTGTAGCTTTACCCCTTGGCTCATGTAGCAAGAGGTTTCTGCTCTGGCACAGGCTCCTGTAAAAATGTGCTGGCTCCTCAGGAGCCCACGGCAAGGGGTCACCTGCTGTTGGACTAAAACCTCCAAAACTATGACACAAAATAAAACTTTTCTATTTATAAGTTAATTGTCTCTGGCATTTCATTCTAGTGACTGAAAAGCTAACAACCACCATTTTAGAAACTGGGCAACAGCAAATCATAAACATTGTTATTAAAAATCGTGTATTTGTAGTTCACTGGCGAAGTACTTTATCTACTTGGCATAAGTAAGGCCCTGGGTTTGATCCCTGGCATTGCTAGAAACAAAACAAAACAAAATGCCAACAAAACAAGCTTTATGGCTAAGATTCAAAAAGAAAATCTATTTTTCAGGTAAAGTAAAGATAGATTAGCTATTACAGTAGTTATCCTGAAGCGTAAGAAAACTTAAAAAAAAATTTAAGCAGGCTTTTCAGGTCAAGATATTTTACCTTATCAATAACTAATAAAAAATACAAAAAAATGTTCTTTTGTCTTTTTGAGACAGGGTCTCACTACACAGTTGAGGCTGGCCTTACGTACTTTGTAGCCCAGTCTGGTCTCAAACTTGCATGATCCTCCTGCCTCAGCCTTCCAAATGCTGGGATTACAGGCATGTACTACCACGCTTGGCTAAATATTTCAACAGCGAGTGACACAGTGCTTGTTAAAATTGTAAGAGCTGATAGAAATAGTATAGTATGATTTAATCAATTTCTGTTATATAGAAAAATGTTAAACTTTTTTATACATTTCTGATTTAAAATTATACCATGAACACTTTTAAAAATATAGAAATAACATATTGGGGTCCCAAGCCTCCACTACCTATATCCTAGATTTACAAAACTTATTCTGGTTCACATCATTAATTATCAGGGCAATGCAACTCAAAAACACATCGAGGGACCAGGGATACACCTCAGCAGCACAGTGCCTGCACTGCAAGTGCAAGGTTGTGAGTTTGAATTCTGGTACAATAAAAACAAAACAAAAACAAAAACAAGGTACCATTTTACCCCAGTTGGAATGGCTATTATCAAAAATGGAAAAAATGCTGGCAAGGATGTGAGGAAAGGGTAATTCTCCTACACTGTTTAAGTGGGAATGTACGTAGGAAGAGCCATTGTGGAAAACAGTATCAAGGTTCCTCAGAGAGCTAGAAATAGAACCGCCATACGATCCAGCAATCCTACTACTGGGTTTATTTCCAAAGGAACTAAAATCGGTGCACTGACACGAGGTCTGCACTCACATGTTTATTGCAGCACTATTCACAGTACCCAAGATCTGGAGTCAACCTAGTCATCGATTGTGAACGAATGGATAAAGAAAAAGCGGCACGTACCTATAACAGAATACTGTCCAGCCAGAAAAGAATGAAATTTTGTCATTTGCAGCAACATGGACAGAACTCAAAGGCATTATGGTAAATGAAATAAGTCACGCACAGAAAGTCCAATACTACATATTCTCACTTACGTGTGCAAGCTAAAAAGCTGATCTCAGAGCCTAGGAAAAATGTGGAAGAAGGCGAGATGGAAAGAAGACAGTTAGTGGGTACAGGGGCAGGTGGATAGGAGGGATAATCAGAGCGTAGCAGGATAACTGCAGTTGACCACAACTAATTAAATATTTCAAAAACAGTTGAGAGAACTTTAATATTTCATCACAAAGAAATGTCCAAGGTGCTAGATATGCCAATTATCCTGATTGGATCATTACACATTATATCCATGTATTCAAATGTCAAACTGCATTTAACAAATATTGTATGTACAATTTCATATGCCAATTAAAAATAAAAATATATATTTAAAAGCTTATTCTGGGGCCACGGATTTAGCTCAGCGGTTCCGGAGTTCAATCCTTGGTACCAAAAAAAAAAAAATTTATTCAGGCTTATATACTTAAAATTTAACAACAAAGGGTTATAGCTAGGATGTCAATATTATCACCAGATTGTTATACAAATAAGATTAAAGAGATATATGTATATTATAATTACAATGTCCTTTAGTTATGGAATGAGTCAGCTACTCGAAATTTAAGTGAATTAATGCCTTTTTTTTCTTCCCAACAATGTGAGGCACATGTCTATTACTATTGCTCCTTTATACAAGGAGACTTGAAGGAAGCATGGAAGGCTTAGACACTTTTTCAAGTTCATAGAGCAGTTACTTACAGAGGCAGGCTTTTGGTTCTTATAATATGGGTAATCTTATCTTTCCATTTTTCCTAAATTTTGAAGGGAAAATGTCCTGAGCAAAAAAATACAGTTGCATTCCAGAAATGGGAAGTCAGTACATAGCTGACAGTGTCACACAAAACAAAAACATAATTTAAACCGAAAAGCTTTAACTAAAACTGCCTTTCTGAGTATTTACAGCTAGACTATATGGTCCTTGATGGCAGAATGCTACTTTTGACACTTGCTCACCTACTTATACAACCATTCATCCTTCTATCCACCATCTGGCTTCAAGAAATAATGGGTAAATGAAAGAAATAATGGGAGTTTATCAAGTGAAAAAGGAAAGGTCATTCAAGGAAGAATACTATATAAATAAGAACAACTGCTCCAGTCAGTCCTATTACCAGTTCTCATAGCCCTGTCTCTCTAACACTAATACTGTAACACACTTACTGACATTTCCATTTCCCAAGGGTAGGCTTTCAACCAGCCTGGTGGTGGGCGGGCATGCTTCAATCCCAACACTCTGGGAAGCTGAGGCCAAATTGAAACCCTACCTGGGCAACTTAGCAATTTAAGCAAGATCCTTTGTCAAAAGCCAGAACCAAAACCAAAGCTCCTGACCACCCAACAAAGAACCCAAAACAGGCATACAGTATTACACATAAATGTTAGAACTTACCATGATAAATACTGTGCCTAAGGCCAAATAGTAATACTACCTATGTTCTAAGTATGAACAGGAGTTATACCAAGAAGCCTAAAGTGTCACCCTATGGCCTTTAATTCAAAACATAACAGAGAAACTACTGGGAAAAAACACAGATTTGGTTCAGAAAGAATGTACCAATATATTTGTGTTTTACAAAAACTATTGAATGGCTTGAAAGTAAAAGACACTTATGCAGAGAGACTTATAAAATTCCTGGTGTAGCCTAGAAAAGTGTTAGTGAAGACCTGGCTTTCTTTATCTCAAAAATGGTGATAATGCCACCTATTTTACTATGTTGTTTGAATAGCTGACCTGGCTTGAAGGAAATACTTTTAAAGATGAAGGTATTCTGAAAAATTTAGTTTCTAAGCTTTTAAAGCTAAGGCCCATTTCCTAGGAAGTAGTGAGTAAAGAGTCCAACCAGTTGCTTTGAGAAGACATGAGTGGTGAGTTTTACCTCAGAGCCCACATGCAAATGTTTTATTCTCACTTACAACCTCAGAATAAGATCCTCCCAAAGTAAATGGTGAAAAATAGAAACAGTGAGTGGGAAAGACTGCCATCATTGAGGATGCCTCAGTCTGCCCACGCGCCTTGCTTAGCACCCTCACCTGAGCCTTCTGGCAGAGGTTATGTGTGGACTAACAGGCAGTCTAGGCCAGGGCAAGTGCAGTCAGCGCAGGCGTGGCTCAGCAATCCCCAGGCAAAGCCAATGCTTCTTCCTCCTTATGGCTACATTCCCCCAAACTGAAGGAGCTCTGAAAGGAGCAGGAAATGTTTTACCCAAAAGGAATGAAAACAGCCTAAAATCTGAAGGTAGAAAATGATTATGAGGCTCTGCAAGATTGACTATAGAGTTTGTCCAGGCTACTGTATTATAAGTAATGGGGCCATTTTAGATTAGCTTTGGGCCAGACACATGATATTTGACTGAATAAATGAAATCACTTTCTAATCAGGGACAGTGGTTTTACACTGGCTTAGTGACTTACAGAAAGGCAGCCCCGGACAATTTAAAGGTAATAAATCTGAATTCATACTTGAGTTTACAGAGGATTTGAAGAGAGAAACAGAACTGACATCAGGGAACACATCAAAGCAACTAAACTTAAAAGAAAAACATATTTCTCATAAATTCCATTAAATGACAAGGGATTTTTCTGATACCAACTTAGCAACTGTTGAAATAAAGAGTAGAAAAACAAAACAAATCAAAAGGCCATACTTGTTGATAAGTTACAGTGGGTTCTACTGTTAAAGCTATAGAAGTAAGAAAACATGCTGAGCAAATATGATAGTAAGCTGAAGACTATGGCTACACATTGGGAAAAGGAAAATAAAGAAAACAAGATCAAGAGCAGTCTTCATTACGACAGCTCAAGTCCCAAACTGTTGGATCATCCAAAGAACAGCCATGGGAATGGTCCCATGAATTACACAAGTCCTTATAAATGGAAACATAATAATGGCTTACGTATTAGAGATAATTCTGTATTAAAATTCAGTTTTTCTTTATGTCTCTGAGACCAAAAGCTCCAAATAAATATGGGGAAAACCCAATCAGTGAAACAGAATGCCAAGCTTTTAAAAATGGTTTAATGAGACCGGGAATACAGCTCAGTAGGCAGGGCACCTACCTGACAAGTGCGATGGTCTGAGTTTGAATACTAGTTCCAAAAATAACTAAATCAAAATGGTTTAATAATGATCATTTCACTCTCATAAGCTGCTTCTGCTCATCAGAAATCTGTTATTTACAGAATCCTTGTTGGTTCATTAAATGAAAATGTGTTCTTCCTGAGATTTTTGTTGTCTTTTCTTTGGAGACAATGTCTTGCAAGGTAGTTCAGGCTGGTGGCTCTGAACTCACAATACAGCCCAGACTGGTTCGAACTTATGGTGGTCCTGGTACCTCAGTCTCCCAAGTGCTGAGATTACAAGCAAGTGCTTCCATGCCCAGCTCCTTTTTTCTGAATCTTTCTTTTTTGTGCCAGGGATTGAACTCACGACTTTATGTGTGCCAGGCAGGTGCTTATGCCACTGAGCTAAATCCCTGGTCCTTTCTGAATCTTACGTACAGTGGCCTTACAAAATAAGTACTATACTGGTGGGTTTGATAATATGATTTGAGGAACTTTACCTATGAAGTATCTTCTTGCAAAGACACCAACAAGGTCTTTTAGGAAAAACAAATAATGGAAAAATCAGACAAAACTCTTATCCTCACAAGAAACTATTATAATTTTTCCTTATCCCCATGCTTACAACTGTGTTTACACTTGTAGCAGAAACACAGGGAGAAGATTTTACAGTCCAAATGTGTCAGACTATGGCAGACTATTCTGGGCTCTGTTTACGCAGTGGAAGTCTGCATCTTAAAACATTCTTTTCTCTGCCAAGTACGAGGTCCTGAGTTCGATTACAGGTACCAATACCAAAACCAAACCATTTTTTTTTTTTATTTAAGAGGAAAAAGAGAAAAACACAAAACAAAACAAAGCAGTGTAAGGTTACATATAATACAGAACTACAAAAAAAAAACATAACAGTAAGAAATCACCTGTTAATAGATTACATATTATCATCTTGGAAATAGTTGCTCAAATCACAGTATCAAAGAATTATTTTTTATTTGTTTAGAATACCACCAGGAAAAACATTAAGACAACAGATATGAAGTCCTTGCAGAATGCACAGTGAACATTTTCACATATTAGAGAGAAGTGTGGTGGAGAGAAAGGAGGAAAAAGTGATGGAGGTCTTTATTTTGTGTAACAGGCTGATTATCAATCCTCTGAATTAAGAAATAGGAGAAACAATCTGGGTGAACCGGAGTGATAAAGGTAATACATTGGATATCCGTGAAAGATAAACCAAGGAAGAAACAATTCAAACAGAAAATACCCCTAGTAAAACTGTAAAGACAGAGTCGCAGGGGAAGCCGGGAGGAGTTCTGTTACTAGAACCCCCGAGATCCGGCTACGGTGGGACTCAGGCAGCTTATTCACCTGCCCTCTTGGTAAGCGCCTGTGATGTGGGCCTGGAGGAGAATCATTACCTGTGAACCTACTGCCACATGAGCTGAAAATCAAGTACCTTTCCCCCCTCGCTCCCCCCCCCCCCCATAGCTACTGGGGATAGATGTCTCAGCATCTCTTGGGAGGAGGACCATATGCAATAGAGCAAATATGGGGGATTTCCTTCTATCTTTTGTTTGAAGGCAAAGGTTGTTTTCACTGTTTTTGTTTCTTTTGCTCTATTCAGTATTCTCAATTGGTTTTTATAATGTTCTATTTTTGGTTTGATTTTGCTATACCTAATTGCCTGGACAACTATTGTGAAGTTAAAGAGATATACCATAGTACCTATTACTACTATCCCAGTATCCTACTGTGAAGTCCTGTACCAGTTTCACTGCCTTGTCTCAATTGGCTTTGTTCTGTCTTGTGCTGTTGCATTTTTACTACTTTCAAAATAAAATTTTAAAAAAAGTGTAAAGACAAGAGTTTCCTAGTACTAATGTTTCACTCTTTTGCTTTAATTTTTAAATGTTTCATTTCCATGGGCAAACTTCTTAAATTGTGGCATTCTCTCAAGATGATAATTATTTACTTCTGGTTAAGGATATTATTTATAAATATTCTATGAGGGGCTGGGATTTAGCTCAGCAGCATAAGCGCCTGCCTTGCAAGCGCATGGTTGTGAGTTCGATCTCTGGTACTGGTAAAAATAAATAAGTAAATAAATAAACATTCTATCAAAGTTGCAAAAAGATAAATGGAGAGTCTAAGAAGTGATCGTATTCACTTCTTGATTAAAGTCATTTGTGGTATAATTTTACATTGCTGCACAGCAGCCAGCAAAACAAAGGTAAGATCCAAGCTCTCTTGATGTCTTTCAGTAGTATTTGTATTGTTTTATGTAGTATCAGTAAGTTATCTTGACATTTACTTATTTATAATGCTGGAGATCAAACCCAGTGCCTTATACTTGCCAAAATGCTCTACCACTGAGCTACATCATCGGCTTTTAAGAGTTTTACAGCATTTCTTGAAACCAGCATTCTCTATATCAGTCTCCTCATTTCTGCCATCTCTGAACAGAAAATAAGGTATCTTTATGTTTGCCAAACATGTCCACATGCCAAGAAAAAAACACCCCAGAGGAAGAAGACGTGTCTTCTGTGTGGTAATTGTTGGGATGCCTTTTCCAGCAACTGTATTTTGCCACCACTTTCCATGCCACAAATGACTGGTATTTTTAAAAATCTTTAAAGACTATATACAAATAAATTACCTCTAATATTTTCTTATCTTTAGTTTTCCTCTGCTTTTCTAATGAGCTATTTTAAAGCAACCCATTTCCACATACAGAACTGGTTTGAGACAGCTTGTCATTTGATTCTCAAGTTATCGCTTTAAAGAGTGCTTCCAGCTTCCACCATTCCTTTTGCCTAGAGTACTCTTCATGTGGTTTATGCCCTCATTTGTCTTTGTTATAGTGCCAACCCTTAAAAGAGACTTTCTGATTAATTATCTCACATCAATAACATTCCATTATTTTCTGTCCTCTTTCTTCAGTTCATTTTCTGTACAGTACTTTTCATCCCTTGAAATTATATACTGTTTGCGTGTTTTCAGTCTCACACACTACAGGGTAAACTCCATGCAGTCAGAACTTCATTTACTCAACACTAAATTTTCTTTCTTTTTTTTTAGCGGGAACACTAAATTTTCAACACACACAACAGAGCCTAGCACTTAGAAGATACTAAGTTATAAACAGTTAAATGAAATTAGTTTTTAAAAAAACACTATGCAAAAAAAGACTTATTAATCATTCTTTAATTTTTTCAGCCAAAAAATTGTTTCTTGGGATCCATATTCCTTGTTTATAATCTAAGTCTCTTAGAAGAGTGTGATTTTTTAAAAAAAAAATTCCCTGGAGAAAAAGGCCTGAGGGTCACAGTGTACATACAGTCAAATAAGATTCTGTTGAAATGTTTCAAGATGCATAAACAATTTTTTTTAAAAAACACTGCTTCTCCAGAAATTAAACACAGAATTATAATACAGCAGTTCTATTTATAAAAAAGTAAAAACAAGGACTCACACCAATATATAAGAATGCATGTTCATAGCAACATTATTCACAGTAGCTAAAAGGTAGAAGCAACTTGAGCATGCACCAACAAATGAATGAATAAGCAAAATTTGGTTTATATAAAGAATGGAATATTATTCATATGTAAAGAAAGGTGATCTGGGGTGTAGTTCAGAGTGCTTGCTTAGCACATGTAAGGCCCTTGGTTTGACTCCCAGCACTCCCAGCACTGGAAGGAAGTAAAAGGAAGGAAGGAAATTCGGAGGTATGCTGAAACACGTATGTCTTGAGAACATTATTCTAAGTGAAATAAGCCAGTTACAAAAGGACAAATGTGTGATTTCACTTACAGTACACACAGCACTCAAACTGATAAGAGATAAGTAAAATGACAACTGCTGAGGTTTGGGGGGATACAGTGGTATTAAATAGTATAATTTCACTTGGGGAAAATGAAGAAGTTCTAGAGATGGATGGTGGTAGTGACTGTACAATGTGAATGTACTTAATGTCGCAAAACTCTACACGTGAAGCTGGTTAAAATGGTAACTATGTATTTTGAAGTCATATCTCATATTTTTCTTGCCTTAAACATGAAGTAACACATTTTTTAAAAATTCCCAGTTCCTTTAAGTGAAAAATGGTATTCAGAAACCATAACTGGGTATTGGGAATATTAACTGCCCTTTTAGAACACAACAAATTATGCAAATACATATGTACAGTCACATGTACAGATATGATCAAAAAGTATTTAGATTTTTAAGAAATTATTAAAGTAAAAGATTGTTGTTAATCCTCCATGAAATACTTCCTCTTACTTGGAACATATTTGCTTTTGCCACTTTCTACAGAAGTTCTGGAAATCTTCTGTGGGGTGCTGCTGCAGCTGCCTTAATGACCTGAACTGACTTAAAATTTTACTTTCCATGGTGATTTTGATTTTGAGGATGACCCGAAAGTCAAACAGTGCAGATAAGGTGAAAAAGATGAATGAGAACAGACCACAATGTTTCAGTCTGCCTTTCCATTGGATAGCACTTAGCAGCAGCATTCAGTGTAATTTCTGGCCTTTTTAAAAAGTATATAGAAAGTTTATTTTTGTTATTTTTTTGAAATAACTTTTTACTTTTACTAGTATATGATTGCAAGCACATAATGAGTACACTCACTGTGGGGAACTGGGACACAAACAACACATTTCAATGTGATTTTTTGTCTAATTATGTCTATTTGTGACAATAGGTTATTTCGAAATCTCCCCATTATAGTTGTATTGATGCTTATCTGATTTTTCATATGCATCACTGTTTCTTGATAAGATAATCAAGTTGAGTACACTGCTATTTGATGGGTCTATGTTATCTTTTCCTGTTTAGCTGTTCCTCTAACCAATATGAAATGATTTTCTTTGTCACTTTTTAAACAGTCTTTGCTTGAAATTCAGGGTGTCTGAAATCAGGATACCTACTCCTCATTTTTTTCATAACATCGCATACAGCATTTTCTACCCTTTTATTTTTAATTGGCACATGTAATTGTACATACAATATCTGTTAAATACAGTTTGACATTTGAATACATGGATATAATGTGTAATGATCATTTTTTTTTTTTTATCAGTACCGGGGATAGAACTCACAACTGTGCGCTTGCAAGGCAGGCACTTATGCCACTGAGCTAAATCCCCAGCCCCTATGTGTAATGATCAAATCAGGATAATTGGCATATCTAGCACCTTGGACATTTCTTTGTGATGAAATATTAAAGTTCTCTCAACTGTTTTTGAAATATTTAATTAGTTGTGGTCAACTGCAGTTATCCTGCTACGCTCTGATTATCCCTCCTATCCACCTGCCCCTGTACCCACTAACTGTCTTCTTTCCATCTCGCCTTCTTCCACATTTTTCCTAGGCTCTGAGATCAGCTTTTTAGCTTGCACACGTAAGTGAGAATATGTAGTATTGGACTTTCTGTGCGCGACTTATTTCATTTACCATAATGCCTTTGAGTTCTGTCCATGTTGCTGCAAATGACAAAATTTCATTCTTTTCTGGCTGGACAGTATTCTGTTATAGGTACGTGCCGCTTTTTCTTTATCCATTCGTTCACAATCGATGACTAGGTTGACTCCAGATCTTGGGTACTGTGAATAGTGCTGCAATAAACATGTGAGTGCAAGACCTCGTGTCAGTGCACCGATTTTAGTTCCTTTGGAAATAAACCCAGTAGTAGGATTGCTGGGTTTATGTCTAATTATGTCTATTTGTGACAATAGGTTATTTTGAAATCTCCCCATTATAGTTGTATTGATGCTTATCTGATTTTTCATATGCATCACTGTTTCTTGATAAGATAATCAAGTTGAGTACACTGCTCAACTTGATTGGCGGTTCTATTTCTAGCTCTCTGAGGAACCTTGATACTGTTTTCCACAATGGCTCTTCCTACGCACATTCCCACTTACAGTGTAAGAGAATTACCCTTCAAACAATCAATCCTCCCAGAACCTGATCAAGCACTTACCAGCTATTACATGTCAAAGGACCTACATGGGAGCAGAATCCTGTGTGTTCTCTCCACATCATAATACCGCTGGTTTGTTCCACCAAGTGTTTCTCCCCAAAGTAGCCAGCTTTTACTTTGTAGACTTGGTCTCTTTTTCCCCAAGAGCCAGAAGCCAGGAGCAACAGGGAATGTGCACACTGTTCCTTCCCTTCTATGTATTCTGTCTTTCAATTTCTCTGTAAGTTTTCTTTTTTTGGTGGGGGGAAGCAAGGTAACAGGAAAAGAACTTAAGACCTTGCATTTGGTAGGTAGGCGCTGTGCCACTGCGCTATATCCCAGGCTTCTCTCCAGGTTTAATTTTCCTGCCAGATCCTTTAGGGTTCCCAGGGATCTACTTCTCTTATTTTTTCCTTCTCGAAGTTGTTTCCCCATGTCTGGATTTCAAATCTGAGACTGGGTTGTTGTTGCTTACCACTATGCCATTTTCTCAGAAGTCCATTTCCTATATCTTTGAACACACTTATAAAGACAATTGCAAGAGAGGACTTCCAGGTATGGTTATTTACTACAACAAGAACAACGGGGTGTGTCTGAAGCAAGGAGGAGTATTTTGAGGGAAATTAATGGCAATGTATCTTTTACTGTAATAATTTATTTAAATAATTCACCATTTAGTTCAATCAACCATGGGTACACACGTATCATGTCTTTATATTGATGCTACCAATTTTAAGTTAGATTTATTTATTTTTTAATCAATGTCCTTGACCTTCTCTCTGTTCCTGTCTCACATGCCAAATCCTACATTTTCAATGCAGCCATCATATTACAGTTTATTATCTTATCTCATAATATACATACTACAGTCTCAAAATGAAAACATTAACATTGGTTCACTACCAAACAATACTAAAATTAGCTGGGAACGTCTTCCTCTTTTTGCTCTCTCCAGCATCTAATTTAAATTACTAGAATTTTGTTCATAGTTAATATCTATATGTAATTAGTGAGTTTACTATACTTTATATTTTCCCCAGCTTTGATGATTAAGCTTTAAAGAATTAAAGCTACTAATTGCATAGTATATTGTCTTTTGATCTACCAATAAAACATATATGGAATGCTTATCATTAGTTTAAAGTACTAAAGACTGTTGTTAAGACTAGTGGTCTAGCCAAGCATGGTGGCTAGATTGATAGGTTTAAAGCCAGGATGAGCAACTTAGTGAGAAATCTGTCTCAAAATAAATTTTAAAACAGGCTAGGGAGTAACCCTGGGTTCATCCCTAGTATAAAAAAAAAAAAAGGAAAGAAAGGAAAAAAGAAAAAGCAAGCAAGCAAGCACGCAAGAAAGAAAGAAAAGAAAATACACAAAACCTAGAACTTCAAATTATTAGTAAGAGAGTATAGACAGGTAAGTGGTGGCTCAAGATGATATATGAGAAGGTTTTTCCCTTGCTTACATCCCATCTAAACAAGTCGGAATAAATTTTTATTCACAATAAATATAGCCTTTTTCTTTTCTTGGTGCTGGGAAATAAACCTAAGACTGTATTCATCCTAAGCGTAATACTGCTACTGAGCTACCCCCGACCCCTTTTTCTTCTAAATTGACCTTGTTCTATAGAATTTCATTGCATTACTGAAAATGAAGATTATATAACCTATTATAATTTAAAACAGTTGTCAGACCTCTGATACTTTTCCCTATTAAAAATATATTTTAAAAGAATAGAAAATCACAGTCAAATAATCTATGTAACATTGTTTTAAGTGTGACAATCTGTTAAGAATGTAACAGTTTTTCAGACCAGAAAAATGAAAGAATGCAGACATGAGTTTAGGTTTTAGAATTTGAACTACAGATTTTCGGTTTTGAGGGTGGGAGACACCTTGTTTTTTTTTTTGGTAAATGAAGTTTTGACTGACTTCTAAAATCACACATTCTTAGCGTTCTATTTGAATTTATTTTATTTTTTAATTTATTTTATTTGTGCTGGTAACTGAATCCAGGGCTTTATACATGTTAGGCTAGTGTTCGATCCCAAGTACAATCTCATATCGGTTACAAAATTCCTTAAGTAAAATATCTGCTATAGAACCTGGTGTGGTAGCACTTGCCAGTAATTCCACACTTCAGAGGCTGAGGCAGAGGGATTCTCCCACGTACTGGGCCAGCCTAGGTTACACAGTTGATTTCAAGGCCAATCTGAAGTACACAGTGAGACTGTGTCTCCAACCAACCAACCAACCTGCTATAATTGCATATTTAGCATGGTTTGAAATTTGTTTCTTAGTTGTTTAAATGATTTTTATAAAAAGTAACTTCTGAAGAGTCATGAACAACTTTGTAATAGTCACTAGGGAAACTCTTGTAGGCAACATTCTTTTTTTTTCTTTCAAGCTACTGGGGCTAGAATTCAGGGTCTTCACACTAACCTACACTTCCAATCTTTTTTTTTTAAATTTTGAGATGGTGTCACTAAGTTTCCATACTACCCAGGCTGGGCCTGAACTTGTGATTTTTCTTCCTCAAACTCCCAGAGTTCAGGGATTACATGCGAGCACCACTATGCCTGACTTAGATCACCATTCTTACATAAGATAATCCAAACCAAGGCAGAATTATTAAAAGAGATAATGTATGAGATTTTTGGGGGGAGGGGAGTACTGGGAATCAAATTCAGGGAATGTGGAGCTACACCCAGGCTCTTTTTTTTTTTTTTTTTAAACCTTTTTATCAGTACTGGGGATTGAACTTACAACCACCTGCTTGCAAGGCAGGTGCTTATGCCGCTGAGCTAAATCCTATCCAGCTCCTTACCCCAGCTCTTTTGAAATTGTCCAAGTTAGGACTGAAACTTGCTTACCCCCCTACCTGACCCTTCCAAGTAGCTGAGATTACAAGCATTTATCACCATGCCCAGTTGACAAGAAATTTTTAAAAGTAGCTATTTTTCCACATATAAAAATTAAGTTTGGACTGGGGATTTAACTCAGCAGTGTAAGCACCTGCCTGGCAAGCGAAAGGTGGTGAGTTCAATCCCTATTAAGGATGGAAGGTACCAAAAAAAATTAAGTTTATGTTAAATTCTAAACTTGAAAGTTATTATACATTCAAATATATATATATTAAAATTTAATCATGTTGGGCTGGGGTTTAGCTCAGCAATACAAGTGCCTAGCTGGTAAGCATGAGGTTGTAAGCTTGATCCCCAGTACCAAAAAACAGTACAGATATAAAATTTAGGCCCTCTTGGTAAGCGCCACAGCGAGGGCCAGGAGAAGAACCAGAACTCCCAATATCCGGCCATGGTGGGACTCAGGCAGCTTATTCACCCACCCTCTCGGTAAGTGCCTGAGGTGTGGGCCTGGAAGAGAACCACTCCTGAGATCCCGCCATGGTGGGACCCAGGCAGCTTATTCACCCACCCTCTAGCGCCTGTGGTGTGGGCCTGGAGGAGAATCATTCCTGTGAACCTACTGCCACATGGGCTGAAAATCAAGCACCTTTCCCCCCTCCTACCCCCCCCCCCCACCCAGCTACTGGGGATAGATATCTCAGCATCTCTTGGGAGGAGGACCATATGCAATAGAGCAAATATGGGGGATTTCCTTCTATCTTCTGTTTGAAGGCAAAGGTTGTTTTCACTGTTTTGTTATGTTTCTTTTGCTCTATTCAGTATTCTCAATTGGTTTTACAATGTTATATTTTTGGTTTGATTTTGCTATATCTAATTGACTGGACAAATATTGTGAAGTTAAAGAGATATACCATAGTGCCTATTACTACTATCCCAGTATCCTACTGTGAAATCCTGTACCAATTTCACTGCATTGTCTCAATTGGCTTTGTTCTGTCTTGTGCTGTTGCATTTTTACTACTTTCAAAATAAAATTAATCATGTCAACACTTAACTTCTTCTTAAAGGAAATGTTTTTGCCATACATTACTAGAGTTTGAAAACTTGGGATTTAATCTGTTTAACTGAATTTTAAAGGTTATAAAACATTATAATATTCAAAGAACTTAAATGTTAAATGATCTCTACCCACCTGAGTCTTATTTTTTCCTATCACTTATCACAATAATGTATGTTTGTTGTTGAAATTTAAGGAATACATAGGAGAGTATAGAGAAAAGCAATCCCCTAAAATTTGCTGATTTCCCCACAAAGATAACTTGTAGCAATCCGATTGATACTTCTTTAGAATTTTAACATACATTAGTTGTAAACAGTTTTAAAGAGTCCTAAGATATGTCATAATTCTATATAAAGCTATTTTCAATTCATAATAACAAGGTTGCAGAAACATGGCTACATACAAAATTTTACTGCCTTTTAATAATCCCTACTTAGCTGAGCACAGTGGCATAAACCTGTAATTTAAGCACTTGGAAGGTTAAGGCAGGAAGAGTTTTTGAGCCCAGGAGTTGAAAACCAGGCAGGACAAACATACTTAGACCCTGCCTCAAAATAAAGAAATAAATAAAAATAGTGACTAGGAATGTAGCTCAGCGGTACAATCTTTACCTAGCATGTGTGAGTTCATGAGTACAATTCCCAGTGCCACATAAATAAATAAATGAATAAATACTTGCCATCATTAACCAAATCCACATGGAGGGCATACACAATTTTTCAGTGTTCTGAACAACGTTGTAATTCTTTTACATGTATCTTTGCCTACTCCTAGTTGTCTCATTAAAATTAATTTCAAGAAGTAAGATTACTGGGTTAAAGAGAATATATACATATTTCTAATTTACAGATGCATTGTCAAATAAGGTACAACTTACATTCCTAACAAGTCTGTGTGAAAATGTTCAAAGTAATTGGCAATATTTATCTTTACAATCTGAGAAAGGAAAAATGATCCTATTAATCTTATTATTAGTGAAACATTTATTATTAATATGTTCGGCTGTTCTTTTTATTAGTGTACATTCCACATTAATGTTCAAATAGCAACAGAAACATTCAAGTTAGCCTTTAAAAATGTAATAGGAGCTAGGGATATAGCCCAGTGGCACAAGTGCTTGCCTGGCAAATGTGAGGTCATGAGTTTGATCCCTGGTACCAAGAAAGGAAGGAAGGAAGGATAGGCGGGTGGGCTGGGGATTTAGCTCAGTGGCATAAGTGCTTATCTGGCGTAAGTGCGAGGTTGTGAGTTTGATCTTGGTACAAAACAAAAATTGTAATGGGTTTTGTTATAAAAGTTTAGTGTGTGTGTGTGTGTGTCTTTTTGAGACAGGGTCTCGCTATGCAGTTCAGGATGGCCTTGAGCTCACTTTGTAGCCCAGGCTGGTCTCAAACTCGCAATGATCCTCCTGCTTCAGCCTCCCGAGTGCTGGGATTACAGGCGTAAACCACCACACCCGGTTAAATTTAGCTTTTTTAATGGTCAATTCTGTCACTAGTATTTTTTGTAAACTGGATTTCATGACTGGTGCAAACATTTTTACAACAGGCAACAAACTTATATGTAACTATGTAAGGAATCAGAACAGCATTTGAGAAAGTTCTTTAATTGGTGCTATAATCTCAAAATCAGACATGTGGTAAGCACCCTTTCGTCAAGCAAAAAGCTCACATTATAAAGTACAGTAATTGGGTAATTCAGTGTACTGTTTTTAAAGTCCTAAATATAACTTGACATATAACTGGTGTTGCTTGAAACAAGATAGATAACATTTTCTAGATAATTAAAACAGAGAAATGCAGTATTAGCTTTGCCTTATAAATTTCCTGAGACTTCTGAGCTTTACTCACACAATCCTTTATTTGTACTACAGGAACTTCTTTTTTGGCCAGCAGCATCAACAAGTGGACCTAGCCTTAACAGTACTATCTTAAACCTTTCTAAACTGTTTTCCCTAAGCTTCTGTTAATGCTTTTCGGTTCTCCCACGAACTAAAAAAATAAAGGCTGATGAGGGTCAGATGATAAAACACTATAATATAATAATAATAATATAGGTGCAATAGTACAAATAGGTGCTTGCCTGAACATAAAATCTAAAATGCTAGTCAAGTTACCAAATAATGATAAATTTTAAACACAAATGACAAACAGAAAACATACTGGAATCAGTATCTTAATGGCTGCCTCATATTTACATTTTTATAAATACATGCTACATCCTGTGTTTAACTCAAGTAAGCGACAAAAATGTTCTTTTTAAACCCTATTTTAATGCAACTGCAAATAAAAGTTCTAGTAACAATTTCAGAATAAAATTAAAACACTCACAAATTTCCTTAAAAAATGCCTTTATTAATATAGCCGACTCTCAACTTTCCTGGGATAAGGAAACAACATGAAAGGAATCCATGACACAGGCTGAAGGATTCCCAAAAATGCAAAAATAGTATCTAAAATTTGGGACACACTCACTTTTCAAAATTCTGTTATGTGGGCTGGGGATTTAGCTCAGCGGCATAAGCGCCTGCCTTGCAAGCAGGCAGTCGTGAGTTCCATCCCTGGTATCGATAAAAAGGAAAAAGACAAAAAAAAAAAAAAAAAAATTCTGTTATGCTTATATATTACCCTCTACACTCACATCCTGTCGATTTCCTTGTTTTACTGTTTTGCTCTATTTTACACATTCTTCCTTGCTGTTCTTAAAATGTACTACATATTTTTTCACCTCAAAACTTTTGTAATTGCTACATTTTTGTCCAAAAAATGCTTTACCCAGATAGCCCAACAGCTCATTTTCTTACTGCCTTCATGCCCCATCACTTCATTAGAAGTCTTCATGACAGACCTGTATGAAACAGCAAGCCCAACCCCTGACTCCAGCACTGTTTTTATACTTAGGTGTATGTGATGAACTGGTGTGTTTCTAAAATGTATAGTATTTAATTTTTCACAATTCCTTCTTGCTAACCAACTGAACCTCAAGGAGTGATAAGCAACATCTTTGCTGATTCTCGCCCTCCACTTCCCTACGCCATAATTGGGACTGAACCCAGGACCTCTCCATGCTAGGCAAATGCTCCACCACTAAACTACATTCTCACTCCTTTTAAAATTTTAAGACAGAGTCTCCTGAATTACCTACCTATGCTCACTTTGATCTTCCTGCCTCAGCCTCCTCCCAACAGCAGAATTACAGCCATATGCTGTCATAGCCAGCTCTCTGTTGATTCTTAAGGAACGTACAGTGTTCTCTTGCACTAATGTGAGATATCCTTAAGTATAAGTTCTGCAAGTATTCTTTATTATATCCAAATTTCTCTTAGTTTAGATGGAAAACTCCTCAAACAGAAAGAAATCTCATTTTTTTGAGAGAAAATGAAATCAATTGGTATGAAATCTTTGAAAAATTAAGACAAGCGAGATGCTATTTTCTCTGGCCAAACAATTGCAGCCATTCTTAGCTTTCTTCATTTTTAAGACTGGTTTTACAATTTAGTGGTTTTTAATGTGTTCAAAGGCTGATAATCAATTTAAAAATATTTTCATCACCCCTAAAGAACCATCCCCCAACCATTAGCAGTCATTCCCATTTTCCTACACTTTCCTCAATCACATATTTTCCTATTATGGACATTTGGCATAAATAAACCACACAGTATGTGGTCATTTGTGACTTGCCTTCTTTCAGAGTTCACCCACACTGTAACATGTATCAGTACTTCATTCCTCCCTACCTGTTGCATGATTATGTGTTTAATTGACTCATCCTTCCATCCACTGAGGGATACTTTCTATTTTTGGGATCATTAAAAATAATGCTGCTATGAACATTTGTTTACAAGTTGTATGCACATAGTTCTATATTTCTTGAGTATATGCCGAGGAGTAGAACATGTATTTATAATTTTTCACTTTCTAAGCCAGGTATGGTGGCACATGTCTGTAATCGCAGCACTCAGGAAGCTGAAGCAGAAGTACCACAAATTTGAGGCCAGTCTAGCCTATGTAGTGAGTGCAAGGCCAGCCTGAAGTACCCTGTCTCAAAAGACCAAAATAAATAAGACCCTGTCTCAAAAAACCAAAATAAATAAGTAAACTTTAAAGAAAAATTTGTTTACTTTTGTCTCTCCTTTTCCTTTTTTTAACTATAATCTATACAAGGTTAGGGCTATTTTTTTTACTGTTAGCGCTCCAGTGACGGGAACTGCATCTTGCACACAGTATGTACCACATTTTTTTTTCTGAATGCATGACTGGAATAATTTTTAACTTTTTATGAGTGTACAATTGAGCAAAGGTGGAAGGACAATTCCTCTTCAAGGAGGTAGAGATCATAATTATGCTGTGGAGCAGTGAGAAATTACCTATATGATACAGGCAATTAACCTTTGATAAAAGTAATAATTTGGTTTGAACTGTTAATATTAGAGACATGGCCACTGTTTTCATTAGCTCTCAAACAAAACTTTACCCAAAAAAGATAATTTCTGAAAGCATTTGTCTCCTGAATTACCTATGTTCACTTTGTTCTTCCTGCCTCAGCCTCCTCCCAACAGCAGAATTACAGCCATGTGCATATCAGGCTTTCAGTAATCATGTGTGAAAGATAAAGGTGAAGAAGGAAACCAATTAGTTCTTTTTGCAAATATCTTTGTGTTGAAAACACCTAGGGTCAAAACGCCAAATATTTCTCCTTCAATCCTCTATAGCAAACTGGCTCACCAACTCCATTACAATTTAGACTACATCATTATTTATTACTTCAAACTGTCACAAAACAACCCTACTATACTAGTAACAATTTTTTGTTTCTAGTATAATTCATCTAGCACACCAAAGCAAATTAATTTTTCTTAAAATAACAGACGTTCAACTAAAAATACAGAATAAGTACAAACTCCTCGCCATAGATCCTACCTCTTATTCATACACTGCATTTCTTTTAATTTGGGAAACTTCACTTTCTTTAGCTCAGTTTTGTAGAATATTCACTGAACAAATTATTTGGTCACTGACTGTGTAGAAGACCCAGTGGACGACTTCTCCTGCATGCAGAACTATTACCTCTGCACTAGTTAAACTGGGCCCTGTCTCATGTACTGATATGTACAGAGTTAGCTAAACTATTTCCTTCTCCTTTCAATTGGCTTTAAACAATTCAAATAAGGATAGCTGAGGTACTGATATGTAATCCTCGAGGTATGCCGACATTTTCCTGTTTCTTGCTTCATGTTCCCCATAAGTGGTTGAACACAATGGGATGACAGAGCCATGTTGCTCTAAAAATGACAACTGGATTAGAGCCTCAGGATAAGACACTAAGACTTCCCAGAGCACAAAAGTTTACACATCAAAAACTAAAATAACAGTCTCTTAGATCATTCAAATGCTACCCTAATTGGGTTATGTAAACTGGTCTATTTACAGGCCCTTCTCCCTACATCTTACAAAGGTGCTTACTCTCCACCTAGCCAGCTCAACTCACATTGCTCATGTAATTCTGCCATCCTCACTGTCACTCATCCTGGAGCCACTTCCTTCTCCATGAGATACTAATTCTGGGGGATGCCTTGCATCAGGGTCCTTGTTCTGTGTATCCTCACCTGGACCAGACTCAAGACCCCTTGGCTGCCTGAAACTTTAAATATGTCTTAGTGTCTATTCCCACCATGAGTTGCATTGGAGGTGGTAGATTGGAATTAACTTGCTGGGATTCTAACAACGTTTCAATGGATTACTAACACAAACTTTTTGAACCATGAGGAAGACAAAATAAGAGATTACAATATATAATATCTGGTTTACAATAACTATGTGCCCAGCCAGCACTGTGCTCAGTACTGGGGGTTATGGTAGTGAATAACAATTCTGGTACTTACATTCATACAATCAAGTAAGAAAAACAGATGTTTCATAAATAATTACATAAACAAACACTGGGCTAAATGCCATGAGCAAGCATGGAGTACTATGACAAAGAGTGAATAGATTTATTGCTAGAGGAGGCATCCTGAAAGGTAAGGCAGAGTAACAGTTTGGCAAATCCTAGAAACTGAAAGTCAAAGTGGCTGGGGCCGAGTAAGCAAAGGGGTTGGAAGAAAGAACGATACAAGATGAAGTAGGATGGGTAGGCAAAAATCAGGTCACGTCCATCTCTGTAAAAACTTAGAGTCCTGCTAAGAAACCTATTTAATTTTGCTAAGCCTTTCTAAACTTAATTATGGAAACCTTTGAAGAAAAATCAGGAATAGCCAAGTATGGTATTCCATGGAACACACTTTTAATTGTAATACTTAAGTTTTCTACATAAGGAAGGTTTGCCTTGGGCTCATGCTGATGTTTTGAAAGTAACACAATACAAAAATTGATTTTTATTTAAAAAATCCGAAAGTATTGTACAGAAAAAAGGTTAACATAGCAGGTATGACACTGCTATCCTTGAAAAGACTGCCTGAAAGGCTGGATTTTGCCCATGAGCCTTTTCCTTTTGTATTCTTTGTTGCCAAAACTCAGCTGTGAGTCACAGCACATATTCAATCCTATGGAGTCTTACTAGTGAATCATCAAACACGGATTTGGTCTTGGGGGTCTTAATGCAGGTACACAACGGTATACCATGGAACAGCTTCATCTAGCACTAGACTACATTGTTTGGGAATAAGTATTTAGCTGATATTCAGGAATAAAGCATTTTTATAAAAATAAAAGTCAGAAAGCTGGTTACATTTGCAAGAAAGACGGTGGCTATGATTTGGAAAAATGCAGAAGCAGGCCTTTTGGAATGCTCAGTGTTCTATTTTATGGGCAGGGCAGTATCTACTTTAAAATAACTGTTAAAAACGGATGAAAACTGTTTAATGTACTTTTTTGTATGCATGCTATTTACTATTTCAATAAAAATGTTCTATATAGCACCATGGTTTGTATCTCAACGCCTCATGGGGCTTTTGGGAAGTGACTGGATTGTAGGGGTATGACACTCAGCAGTGGATTAGTCAGTCCGTTGATGAGTTTATAGCAAAATGTGATTTGGGAGGTGAAGCCTGGTTGGAAGAGGTGGGTCACTTGGGGCATGGCCTAAAAGGGTTTATTTACCATGTTGCCCTACCTTAGAGCCAGCTGACTACAGACTGAAACTTCTACACACTACAGACCAAAATAAACCTCTCCTCCTTTTAGTTGTGGGTGTTAGATACTATGTCTCAGTGATGAAGAAAGTAACTAATACCTAGAGCTTGTACAAATTGAAGTTTCAGCCAAAGCCTTGAAACCAAATCTATTTCCTAAAGGAAAAAACGCAGAACAAATAGAAAGCTAAATACTGGGCCACAGGAAATGCTGATGATTTGGGGGTCTGGAAAAGAAAACACCAAACAAGCTGGGTAGTGACCATGACAGAGTAAGAAATTGGTACTATGTAATTCTTTTGAAGAAACCAAGAGGCATTATGGTAGCCATTGTTGATCTCCTTGTATTTTAAGTCATGTACCATGGTCATCCTTTTGTTTTGACTGACTCTATTTTGTTTCTTTTGGTTTTATTCTCTTCAAAAATAAAATAAAATAAAATAAAAATAAACCGGTATTTCAGTGTGGTTTACTTCAAACTGAGAACTCATCTCTTTTCTCTCTGCTACCATGAAGTCGGAACGCACTTCAATTTCAGTACTTCTACTCTGCAAGAACAATTAAGAGCCCTCAGCATACGAAATTCCCAGAGTATGAGAATTGTGTCTTTAAAACCTCATTGTATTGCTACCATCTTGTTTTTCCTTTGACAGCTATATGAACCAACTATGTGCAAGACCCTTGGTCAAGCACTCTCTAGATTTTAAAAAAAGGAGATCACAATCTTGTGTTGCACAAATAAATACAAGTGGGTATAAGCAAAAAGAATATAAACACAGCTGGAAGTTCGAGGATGGTGATTAGGCTTCAACGGAAAGAGGGTATCTGGCTCTGGGTTGTTCATTTGTTAAAATTTAAACAGGAGAAATACAAGGACACTTCAAAATAGCAAACAGTTTAAGAATTAATAGGCATCACAATACACAAGATGTGGAAACAACTTACATGTCCAACAACACAAAAATGGACAAAGAAAATGTAGTGTAGACATACAACAGGTTATTATCCACCTTAAAGAACAGACATTTGAAATATGGATGAATCTTGAAGACATTATGCTAAGTTAAATAAACCAGTCATAAGAAGACAAATATTGCATAAATGCACTTATATGAGATATTTATCTAGGGCTGGTCACTACCCTAATTAGTGATTATAATGTCAAAGTCATAGGATCACAATGGAATGGTAGCCCCCAGGGGCAGAGTAGGAAAAATGTGAAGTTATCCAACAGCACAAAGTTTCGGGTAAGCAAGACAAATAAGCTCAATAATAATATCTACGTAACTAACAATTTGTTAAAAGGGCAGATCTCACATTGTATTACTATACAACATTAAACTTTTAAAAACAGAAATATGCAAGATAACATACAAGCACTAGGAAACAAGGAAAGGAAGGCTTGAGAGCTGATTAGGTAAGAATAAAGAGAAAAAAGCAACAATTATTATTATCCTTATAGGCAGATAAAGGCGATTAAATGGATCAGCTAGAGAAACAGGTAAACCAGAAGAATGCAATCTCAGAATTCAAAGGAGGAAAATGAAATGGAAGTGAAAACTTGGAAATATTGTGATTTTTTTTTTTTTTTTTTTTTTTTTTAGTAGTATGGCTGCAAAATGTGCAGAGAAGTGAGGTGGTAGAACAGAAGGATGTGTGAGGGAAAGTACTAAAGCAAATGAGCAACTGAACAGGAACACTGCAATAATGGTGTAGTTTTCAAGACAGGTTGACTGTCTTGGCAATGTCGGGGGCATTTTGGTCACTACATGTGGGGAAGGTTCTACTGGCTTCTAATGGATAGAGGCCAAGAACAGTGCTAAGCATTTACAAGCAAGGGATAATCCCCTACAACAAACAATTATCTGGCTCAAAATGGCAATAGTGCCAATGTTGAGAAGCCTATTGTATAGTGTAAGAGATGCAGAAGAAAGAGACAGAAATAAGCCAAAGAAACAAGGCCTTTGGAAAAGGGAAAACATGAATGAAGGAGAAAGACTTCCAGTTCTCTATTTGGTGACCTGATTATAAAAATTATAAAACAATGATATAAGTAGCTTTAAAAGTTTATTCACTTGATATAAAGGATAGAAATACATGTTAAGACTCATGCATGTGTAGAATCTAGAAACAGTTTATGAGAACTGATCTTATGACACATGATGAAATGAACAGATACTTTGAAGAAAAAAAGACACTACAACACCCAGTGCTGATCCTGGAGTGTCATAAGGTGAAACCCAGCCAACAGTATTATTCTTTGTTCAGAGCGATATTAGCCTGCTTGGGTTTATTCAATCTCAACATAATTGAAGATATGGATAACTGCATGTATGTTTAAGTGTATAGGATTGAGAACCATATTTCTAAGTTTTTTTTGGACAGTTGAACAGAACTGGTTGCAATTCCACTATTTGAATCCCCACTTTATATGCTCCACTTTAGTATCTTGAATAACTATTTGAAGACAATCTGTAATCATCAACTAGTGATTTCTTACTGTTTTTTTTCTTTGAAATTACGTACTATTTCTACCCGTTTTGTTTTGTTTATTCTTTCTTTAAATTAAATTTAAAAAAAAAAGACACTATAATACCCAGTGCTGATCAGGGAGTGTCATGATGTGAAACTCAGCAATACTATTATTCTTTGTTCAGAATGATTTTAACCTGCTTTAGTTTGTTTAATCTAAACATAAAGGAAGATATGGATAACTGCATGTATGTTTAAGTGTACAGGATTGACAACCATGTTACTAAGTTTCTGTTGGATAGTTGAACAGAACTGTTTGCAGTCTCACTGTTTGAATTCCCACTTTACATGTTCCATTTTTGTATCTTGAACAACTATTTATAAAATGACAATATGTAAACATCAACTAGTGATTTCTTACTGTTTATTTTTTTCTCTGAACGTATGTATTATTTCTACCTATTTTCTGTTATGTCTTTCTTTAAAAAAAAAAGTTTATTCATTTGAAAGGTCTACTGATTATGAAGACTGCCTCAGTCACTTTTCTTGTTTCTGAGACAAAATACCCAATTCCCACAAGTTATAGGGGGAAAGATTTAGCTCAGTTTGTAGAGGTTTCAGTCTGTCTTTGACTGGCTCTAAGGCAGAGTGGCATGGTAGACAAGCATTGTAGAGGAAAAACAGTTTGTGGTGGGCAGAAGGTAACCAAAACAAGCAAGAGATAACCACAGCCTTTTCTATTCCTTTATATTTTATGTAGGCTACTTAGGGTGGGTAACACAGACACCATTAATTCCCAGTGCCCAGGACCTTACCATTGCATTGTGAATGGATCCCAGTGTTACACATTTTAGATCCAGCCATCTCTGAAAAAGCCCCACCTATGACCTCCTGAGGGAATGGAGAAGTATCTAAACACATGCCATAACAAAATCATTCCAACTTATAAACACATGATTCATGATAAACACATGAATACAATGTGCATGCCTTAAATCATTATCTACACAGTGACTACTTGGTACAGAAAAACCACCTACCTTCTGGAATAGTCAAAATTTAAAATACTGGCATACTTTTTAAAAAGAAATCTATATAAACACAGAAATTACATCCATTAAAAGGTTAATAAATATAAACGACCAGAGGGCCCTGCTTGTATAATTTTATTTTATAAAATTTCCTATGTGCTTTTTATAAATTAATCACAATTGATCTATATTTTAACAGTTCACAGAGGGAAAATGTGAAAAGAAAGCCTACAAAACACCACTTTTAAAGCTGCAAAGTAATACTGTTCTATAGAGTAAAAGGGAGTTAACAGTTATTACATAAAAATGGGGATCCTAGATGTATTGGCCCACACCTGTAATCTCACCTGGGAGGCTGAGGCAGGAGAATCAAGAGCTTGAGCCCAGCCTGGACAACCTGATGAGAGACTTTGTCTTAAAACAAAAAATAAAAATCTCTGAGAATTTAGAACCTTGGTAGTAACACCCCAGGATTCAATTCCCCTAGTACCATAAAACAAAACAAAACAAAGCAAAGCAAATCAAAGTAAAACACTAATATTGAGCTAAGTAAAACTTTTCTTGAATACATCTACAGACATAAACAGTACACGCAAAATACAGATTTTGGCTTCTCAAAATTTGAAATACAAACAGCATTAAGTACAATTGTACATTTTGAAAAGTTCAAGAAAAATATGTAAGTATCTGTGTTCCATATGTCATATTAAGTGCTTCCATACAGATTATCTTAATTACTTCAAACAAGAACCTTCAGGGTGATACTATTCATTTTATAGATGAGGAAAATAAGGCACAAGAAAGCTAACTGCAGTAAAAAGCTTACAAACTAGACATGAAAATTTAGTCTTCTTTATACCCTCACCCCTATAGCCAAATATAGCAACAGATCTTTTCATATACCCACCATATAACTTTCTAAATTTCTTAATGTATATTCTATTCTTCTTTCTCTTATTTTAAAAATAACACTACTGTTTTAAAAATCACTATGAAGTTTATTTGACTAAAGCCAACAAATGACAAATTTGCAAATTTTAACTCTTTTTCTCCATCTTTTCTCACTTGTCAGACATTGTTGAAACATGTGACTGAACCATGTAATTAAGACTGTAATCAAACTTCTATGTCATTACCTATTACTTACATTTGCTGCAAATTTACCTAGCTCTGTTACAAAGCTTTTTGCTTAAAAGAAAATTCTCAAGTCTAGTCTTAAGCAAGCAAAAAGTATTTTGAGAAAACCTAAAACAAGAATAATTTGGTTTTTGAAGCATATTATAGAATTTTTTCTAAATGACTCACAGATGAATCCTAGATAAAATAAACCTAAATGTAATTTCAAAACATGAAGGAAAACACACAATGTATACATGAATCAAACCATCACAGTGTACCTCACAATTATGTATAAATATTATGTCAATCAAAAATCATTTCTGAAGTTTTAAAGACACATTATACTTGGAGTTAATTCTGCCACACAAATCCCTCCCTAAGAAGGAAGGGAAGAAGGGAAGGAAGGAAATAGTACAAATAACAGCACACTCATTACTACTCCTTCCATAAGGATTATGGCCAATGGAGACTTCTTTATTAGTGAAAATTTTTAGATAATAATGCAGGACAAGCAAAGAACAAAGTCTGGTCTAACTAATTTTTCCACGTTTACTTTAAAGACAATAATATACCTCATGTTTATTTATTTTATGTTATTTTTTATTTTTTTGATATGGGAATCAAATTCATGACCTTGCGCTTGCCAGGCAGGACTATACCACAGAGCTATATTCCCAGCCCTATTTTAAAATCACTTACAAAGTACTTCCTATTATCTAATCCTAACAACTACTCACTTACTGAATACCTGTTATGCACCAGATACTATGTTATATCCTGTATGTTTTGACAAAAAGCAGTTAGGTAGAGGGATTAGACATAAAAGTGATATACTGCTACACTGGCTGAAGAGTGGTCCAATGTACCAATGGACTGGACACCTGCTGTTTGATTAGTATAATTAGATCTTAGACAATAAAAAGGACTGTATCATTCAGATTTTTGATGGTAAATAATTCAAAAGAACTGATTTAAACAGACATTGATCTGCCATGAGAAGTCCTATGCTACAGAAGGCAGAGACCCTGTAAACCATACAGCTAAATGATGTGATGAAGTGCTTGCATGGTGAGTTTAAGATTGTGAGTTCGATCCCCAGTACCAAAAGAAAAAAGAGCATCTTGGACAAAGGGGCCAAAAACACACAATGAAGGAAAAATAGTGTCTTTAGTAAATGTGCTGGGAAGTCAGCTGTAGTGTGTACACCTGTAATCCCAATAAGCTTCTACCTCTCTGCTTTGCCAATTTCAGAGAATGCTTCATTTTCCATAGTTACAAGACAGCTGTCAGGAACAACAGGGGTCTCATGCTCAATTTTCCTTAAAAAAAAAATCCTTCTCCAATCAGGCAGTGGAGCGCAAACCTATAAACCAGCAAATCTGAGGCTAGTCTGGGGGATTTAGTGAGCTGGAGATGTAGTGAAGGCCTCAGGTTCAATCCTTAGTACCACCATCATCCCTCCCACAAAAAAAGCAAATACTTAGGAGTGTTTCCTTTCAATTCAACTGGGACAAAGAACAGTTTACAGGAAGTGCCATGAGCTAATCAGTTTGAACTAGACAAAAGCTACCCCTAGAGCTGGTACTGAAATACCTTCTCCAAGTTCCCTACATGCATGAATAAAAGCAAATTTCTGCCACAAAGTATATGCCAGCTGGGCAGCTCACACAGTTCACGACAAGAAGGAAAACCTCAAGCACTGGATAAGCATGGGAAAAACAGAAAAACTCAGGAAATAAAAAGCAACTTGGGGGCCCAGGATTTAGCCCTGTGGGATAAGTGCTTGCATGGTGAGTTTAAGATTGTGAGTTTGATCCCCAGTACCAAAAGAAAAAAGAGCATCTTGGACAAAGGGACCAAAAACACACAATGAAGGAAAAATAGTGTCTTTAGTAAATGTGCTGGGAAGTCAGCTGTAGTGGTGTACACCTGTAATCCCAGCACTGGGGAGGCTGAGGCATGGTGATAACCAGGAGTTTGAGGCTAGCTTGGGCTACATAGAGTTTAAGGCTGGCCTGAACTACATAGCAAGACTGTCTCAACATTAACAGCTAAATGGACCAACAGAATGGACCTTTAGACCATATTCCTTAGTGAAATAAATCAAATATGTGTAAACATTGCACTGTCTCTCTAGTGTGAGAAACGAAGTGTAAAAATAAGAACCAAAATGCATTGATATTGTAAAATAGGAAATAACTGCTCAACGGGAAAGGGGAGTAGGAGGGGAAGAGCAAAAAAAAAAAACAAGGAAAAAAATGACAAAATGGAAACAAAGCTTGGTAAATGAGGGGAGGGGAATGGGAAAAAAAGAGTAACTAAGATATACCATGTACGGGTACAAAGTCCCTATGATGAATGCGATCATTATGCATATCTAAATTGTACCAATAAGCTCCGTCTCAAAAAACAATAACTGAATAAATAAATAAAAATACTTTCCTGCCACCATTTTAAATCTAGCTCCATACAGCATCCTTGTGACCCTGACCACGCACCCACTAGCTTCTGTCCACAGCTCCGTCACCACGGAGGGTAAGAGTGAGTAGGGCAAGTGTAGCAATATAGAGGAGTTCACTGAGAGGTCCAAGATCAAAGGGAGCAAGAACCAGCAGGATGACGCTGAAGTGTTTATTGGAGGCTTGAGCTGGGATACAAGCAAGAAAGCTCTGACTGAATATTTGTCTTGATTTGGGGAAGTAGACTGCACGATTAAAGCAAATCCAGTCACTAGTAGGATCAAGAGGATTTGAATTTGTGCCTTTTCAAAGATGCTGCTTGCACTGATAAGGTTTTGGAACTAAAAGAACACAAACTGGATGACAAATTAATAGACTCCAAAAGGGCCAAAACTTTAAAAAGGAAAGAACCCCCTAAAAAGGTGTTCGTGAGTGGATTGAGCCCAGATACTTCTGAAAAATAAATTAAACACTTTGGAACCTTTAGAGAGACTGAAAATATTTAACTGGTGATGGACACAAAAACAAATGAGAGAATTTTGTTTCACCACATACACAGATGGAGACTCGGTCCAGAAATTGTTAGAAAGCAGACAGCATCACATTGATTCTGGTAAGTGTGAAATCAAAGTTGCACAACCCAAAGAGGTACATGAGGAAGAGGCACTGCAGCTGGGGAATGAAGTGGTACTAAGGGTCATGGCCGAGGACAGGGCCAAAACTGGAACCAAGGATTTAATAACTATTATGATCAAACACATGGAAATTACAATAGTGTCTACGGTGGTGATCAAAACTCTAGGAGCTCTGGCAGATATGATTATACTGGGTACAACTGCACAAACTATGGATACGGACAGGCATATGCAGACGACAGTGGTCGGTCAGCAGAGCACTTACGGCAAGGCATCTTGAGGGTGAGGCAATCACCAAAATAGTTACCAGCCATACTAAAGAGGAAAACATTGGAGAAAACAGATGCTACAGAAATCTTCCAGGACTTTGACACTGAAGATTGGTCTTCTGTTGCACTAGTGATTATTTTGTAAAAGACTTTCTAGTGTATAAGACACACTGTGTCCAATTGTGTATAGCCACTAATTAGTTTTGTTTTTACTTTGTCCTTTGCTATGTGTTACAACTCTGTGGATTTATGTTTATACAAATTTTATTTGTATGATTTCATGTTAAACCCCAAATAAATGCTTCCTTATGTGATTGTTAAAAAATAAATAAAAATAATGTTGTTGGGAAAACTGGCTATCTACATGAAGATGACTGAATCTAAACACAAATCTATTACCATGTACAAAACTAAAATCAAAATGGATAAAGATCTAAATGTTAAAAAAGAAACAATCTGTTGGAAAATAAAATAGATAAAACCTTGAAGACGCAAGCAAAGATGTTCTGAACAGAACCCCAACTGCACAAGAAACAACATCAATAATCAATGAATGGGATATCCTATCAAATTAAAAAGTTTTTGCACAGTAAAAGAAACAAGCAAGAGAGTGAAGACACCCAACAGAATGGGAAAAAATGTTGCCAGTTATTCCTCAAACAGAACAATATCTAGAATATATAAATAACTCAAAAAATTAGATCCTGCCCAAAATAAAAAACCCAATCAAAGAATGGGCAACTAAAATGATTAGACACTTCACAAAAGTACAAATGGCCAATAAATACATAAAGAACTGTTCAACATTGCTGGCTATTAGAGAAACACAAACTAAAACACTAAGATTCCATCCTATGGCCATCAAGAAATCAAATAATGGCAAATGCTGGTGAGGCTGCAGGGAAAAAGGAACCCTTCTACACTGTTGGTGGGAATGTATACTAATACAATCACTGTGGAAATCACTACAGATTTCTCAAAAAACTTAAACTAGAAATTTCATTTGACAGCAAAAAAGCCTGACAAGTTAAAGATACAAATAAATAGAAAAACATCTAGTTTCATGGACTAAAGATTAAAAATAGCAATACTACTTAGTGTAACTGACATTTTAATGCAATGACTAAACTCTTAATAGTCACTTATTTTTTGTTTATGTAGAATTAGAAAATAATTCCTAACTGTGAAGACAATAAGATTCATTAAGATGCCCATTCTGGTTGACTTAATATTAATCTTCTTTTAAAGTCCTGTAATGTCTCCAGTGTTTTGGTTGTATTCTTTACTGTTTTGTTCAATTTTATTATAACTGATGATTTAGGCAATTCTTCTTAAGATAGCAAGAGGCAGTATGGTAACTAACCATTGTTGATCACCTTGTATTTTGTTTTTACATTATCTATTATGTCCATCCTTTTGATTTGACTGACTCTGTTCTGACATGTCGCATTTGGTTTTACTCTCTTCAAAAAAAGTAATAAGAACTGTGGGAGTAATATAACCCAAAATGTGTAATTGTCATTATAAAAAAGAAAAGAAAAGAAGGTGCTCTAAAGGTTTTAACTGTATATATGTTTGAGTGTGTAGGATGGATAACCACATTACTGAGTTTTTTTGGATCATTGAACAAAACTGTTTGCACTCTCACTGTTTGAAAGTCCACTTTATATATGCTTTAATTTTGTAACTTGAACAACTATTTCTAAGATGAGAATATGTAATCTATTAACTAGTGATTTCTTACTGTTTATTTTTTAAATTTTGTATCACTTGTAACCTTTTTGTTTTTTTCTTTTCTCCTTAAATTAAAAAAAAAAAAAAAGAAAGAAAGAAAGAAAATAATTCCTAAAATTTATAGGGCATCTCAAGGGATTCCAAATAGCAAAACAATCTTGGGAGAAAAAAAAAATCACAAAGTGAAGTTTTCACACTTATTGATTACATAACTTAAAGCTACAGTATTTAAACAGGGTCGTACTGGCAATAAGACTTACAGACCAAAGCAATAGAATATAAGGTCCAGAAATACTGTAAATCCTTGAACTTAAGATCAAATGATTTTTTTTTTGTACCAGAGGATCGAACTCACAACCTCACACTTGCCAGGCAGGCACTTATGTCACTGAGCTAAATCCCCAGCTCGATCAAATGATTTTTTTTCCTTAATGCTAGGTATCAAACCCAGAGCCTTGCATATGTTAAACATGTTCTCTACCACTAAGCTATACTCTTGGCCCCTCAGATGATTTTTGGTAATAAGAGTACAAGATCATTCAGTGAGAAAAAATATGAGACTGAAAATACAAATAACAAAAGAAAAGCTAAGCGGAGAGGATTTAAGTCAGTAGCACAGTGCCTGCCTGGCAAGCCCAACGTCCTGAGTTCAATTACCGATACCAAAAACAAATAAATAAACAAGCTAGATAAGCAAGATTTCACTAAGATTAAACACTTGTATGAATTGGGAGGAAATATATCTAAATCATGTCTGATAAGGAACTAATATTTAGAAAATACAAAGAACTACAACTCAACAACATCAACTTGATTAAAGCCAATAATCACAGAAAGATTCACAACACTATCATTAGAGAAATGCAAATCAAAACTGCAATAAGGTAGTCCTTCATTTTCATTAAGATGGTTAGGACAGTGTTTTCTCTCTTTCTCTTTCTCTTTCTCCCCTCCCCTCTCCTCTCCCCCCCACCCCAAATCCAATCACTTAAGCACCCATATGTTGGCCACAACGTGGAGAGTGCAATCCTTGTGCATGGCTGGTGGGAATAGAACATTTTCTCGGCATCACACCTTCCTGAAAAAAAGTCCCATGAAAATAGGAATGTGAACAACATCCATGTTCCTAGCAGCATTTATACAACAGTCAAAAAGTAGACACAACTCAAACGTCTACTGCTGGATGAACAGATAAAATGCAGCAAACACAACGAATGAAATATTATTCAGCCTTAAAAGGAAACTGATACATGTTACAGCATGGATGGGAACTTGAACACATTATGCTAAGTTGAATAAGCCAATAATAAAAGGACAACTACTGTATGATGCCATGATTCCATTTATATGTGGTATCTAGAATACCTAATTCATAGATACCGAGTAATATGTTGGTTGCTAGAGGTTGCAAAGTAGCCACTTTAGAGTTTACTACAGTAATGAATTTCAGTTTAAAAGATGAAAAGATTCTGGCACACAGGGATATAGCTTAGTGATGGATCACTTGTTTAGGCATCATATGGCCCTGGTTTCAATCTCTAGCACTCAATAAAATGAAATGAAATTTAAAAAACAATGTTTAGGGTTGAGGACATGGTTCAGTGATATAGTGCTTGTCTAACACACACAAGGCCTTGGCTTTTGTCATCATACTACAAATAAAAAGAAAAACTGCAGATGGCTGGTGGCAATGGTTGTACAATAAGTAAATATAGAAAGGATCAGAGAGCCAGGGATTTAGCTCAGCAGCGTAAGTGCATGGCCAAGTCTTGAGTTCTATCCCTGGCACCAAAAAAAAAAAAAAAAAAGGCCAGAGATCTGTAAAATTATCAAAACTAAGATGGTAAATTTTATGTTATGTGTATTTTACCACACACATATACCAGCTCTGCAAGCATTCCCACCTACTCCACCCTACTTTAGGATCTCATTTGTTTCAGTAAGGTCAAACAGCTAGCTACTGTCTATCCTGGATCATTCTACTTTATCCTCATTCTAACTCAACCTGTGGATCACTGTCAAGTTCACCTTGCTGGTCTATCATATTAACCCCTGGCCTCCAAACTTTCAAAAGTGCTCCTTAACTGCACAAGAGAATAAAAAAACCAAAGCTCTTTAATTCAGCACATGTTCTACAGAGACATCCTTCCAACTGTCTAACATTTCCAATGGAGATCATTCTCTCAAGAAAATTCAGTTGTTAGCTCATCTTAGTCTCCTATGCTCCTCCCTCAAAGTTAATCTTCAATTTACACTCTTGCTCTTCTTTCCTCACAAAGTGACTGCTTCCAACTCTGTAAATATAAACCCTCATTGGCCAGTTAAAGTCCTAAGTGTTCCAGGAAGTTCTTTAGACTCCTGAGGCCTCATTCTAAACACCCACAGAATTCTTCCAGACTCATGTGGGTACATCTTATCTTTCCAGTGGGAACCAGACAGCAAAGTCTATATATTACATTCTTATTCCTCCCTTAGTTCTAGTATAAGGTGTAACACAAAGATCTTCAGGAATCACTTATATGATTTTTATGTATGAGCCTCAGTGGCTGGCATGTGAAATTAGAATTATTTGGTTTTCTTGTATTTCTGAAGGTTAACCTAGGAAACACTACAAATAAAGTAGCTGTGATCCAACCATGTGATGGATGGAAATTAGGCAGTTTAACTAGGAAAACAACCACAGGTATTTTTACCAGTATCAGTGTCTTGGTACAAAGTACTTGTCCAAGCAGGTGTTGGGACACAAAACCATATAGTAAGTATTTAGTTTTTGTGGGACAGAATATTGATCTGCATTGCTGAATCCACACAAGAAAGATCAATGCTACAATAAGATAAAAAATGTAATTGTGGGGCTATGAAAACTCCAAATGAATTGTCACTCAGTTTTTATTAAAATCAGGTTGGGAAAAAAAAAAAAGGAAATTTTAGTTATCTGAGTGAGTTGTCAGAAGTAGACACCCTCATTTGTACTGCACATAGACCTAGAGACTGGGATAGATAGTGTACTGAAGAATACAATCGGTGAAGACTGGGCAGCTAAAGGGCTCTCTGAATGGCATTTAAATAGGCCTAGGTTCTAGTTTTGATCTCATCCCTCATCAACGTAAGACTCATGCGTGGCAAATCACACACTTCTCTGGGCCTGGTTTCCGGGCTTTTAATACAACAGTCACACCACATTTCTACAGGTTTTTCTCACTCCAAAATTCCAAGACAAGTGTAATCACAGCTGCTGTTAACAATGCATGATTCTTGTTAAACTATTTCAAATCTTCCTTCCACATTTCACGAAGAAAGCAATTTATTTCAGCAATCTAAAAGAAACGGATGCTATTCAGAGACAAACAGTTCTTTTAGTTGAAAAAACAGTAATTCTGCAAAAAAAACCTGTCTCTCTTACAGTAAGGTTTTTAGCAAAGGAAAGAGTGACATTGGTAAAGATAGCCAAGACTGCTTCAGTAAATTAGGCCTACTCCAGAGTACTAATTATCTGTGCTGCTATGTGAAAAGGTGCTATTGTAGTTCAAGGCAGAAATACTTTTCAGAGTTTCTCCAAAAACCAAAAGTTCTCGCTTACCTCAGGGGCATGGTTGTAAACAGCCGTGCAAAGCACAGAAAGAGACAAGCCTTTTGCCATTCAAGTATTCCGAGGAGCACAGCCGCCTCCCCTTTACAAACACTTGGTATTGTCTCCCCCTTCCCTTACCTGTCAAAGCTCCATCTCAGCTTTATCCTCTAAACAGTGACTTATTGGACGATCTTACTTCTCCCCCTGAGAGTAGCCGGTCTCAGGCATTCTTGGTCCCTAAACCCGGGTCCCTTGCTCTCCGCCCACCTCCGGAGGTCGCGGCCTGACTGGCACCTGAGTCGCCGGAGCGCTTTCCTGGGTCCTGGGGGCGTCAGGTCCCGCCCCTTGGAGCTGGGACCCCGAACCCAAAGCCCGCCAGGCCGCGACTACTTCGGGCCACCCTCCCGCCACGAGGACTACACCTCGAGCTTCTGTCCCCGGGACGGCGGCGCGCAGCCCAGCCCGCCCCTCGGAGCGTCTAGGACCGGCCAGTCCGGCGCCACAGTGCCTGAGCCCGGGACAGACGACTCCTTCGTCCCCGCCCCACGTCCCGCGCTCGCACCTCCAGTGTTGTCCCAACCCCAGCCCCAGTTCCGGCGTCCCCACACTCAGGCGCAGCTCCTTCCTTGCCGGGACGCCCGGTGCCGTGCCGGGCAGAACGTCGGCTTCTCGGGCTCAAACACACCGAGAGACACTCACCCCGGAGGCTCCTCCCGCCGCTGCTGCTGGGACAGCTGCCGTCACCCCCGCCGCCGCCACCACCAGCACCGCCGTCCGCACTGGCGCCAGCACCCGCGGCCATCCTCCTCTTGCCGCTGCCGCTGCCGCCGCCCTCTCTCCTGTCAGTGGCTCAGGCTCCGGGACTGCTCCAGGTTTCCCTCGCCGCCATTTTGACTCCTACAGAGAGCAGGAGGGGCTCAGCTCAGCGCGACCCTGTGGCGCCTGCGCGGCGCTGCGGAGCCCACCCAGGCCCCGCCCGATCCCGACGTCGCTGCGCCCCCGCCGTCGCCGCTCCCGGGTCACGTGACTGGACGTCGTAGGGAGGAAGGTGGCATCAAGAGATGGCTGGGAGCCGGGACGCCCGGGAGCCAAGTGTGTGCGCATCGTGTCCGCTAGGTGCCGGGGAACGGGATGGAAGATTTCCTAGAGTTTTCAGATCGTTACAACATTTTGCCTGTTCCGAGGAATTGTGACACGTTATTAAATATCAGAAGGGAATTACAATAAGTATGTCATTGAGTAATTCTGTGAATTCACATTTGCACTCGGCGGACCGCATGCATGAATGATTAGCGGGATGCATCTTCCAAGAGAACTACGTACTGTTCCGCAGAAAAGTGCTTTCTGAAGAAGTTGGAGGTTTTGTGGCTACTTGGTAGTGTTTCATAAGCACTTGTTTGCGTGGTACCTATACGGACACTTTACTATTGCTTTGTAGATTTTTAAAAAATGAGTGGTGTAGCTCAGTGGGTGTTTAGAGCGCTTATGTACAGTGTGCAAGGCCTTGCGTTGTACTCGAGATCTGAAAAACACTTTAAAAAGTTTCCTTCAAGACACCCGCATAAACAAAGGACAGGATTGATGAAATCCAACAGTGTTTGCACGTGAGAGGGCCAAAGGGCTCTCCTAGATCTTCCTTGCTGCTTGGAAGTTTGCAATAATTTCAGCGGTGGAATAATAAAAATTTACATTTACGGAGCACCTTGCAGTTTCCAAAACACAATTTAACAATACATGGTTTTGTCTGAACGCCCAAACCAGCCTTTCAGGTAGTCGATACTGGTATTATTATCACTGTTTTACAACTGAGTAGGCAAGCCAGGACTAGAAGCTAGGCATTCTGATAGTACTTATTCACCACCATTATACCCCACAACCCTCTTATTGGCCTTAAGAATACGTGATATATTTGTCCAGGAATTTATTTAAAAGTTTTTGCATTTTCTAACCCACTCTGAGAAACAAGCTTTTGTCTGTTTTGATTGTTTTAGAATTGCCTCTGAAAGCAAAGGAAAATCTAGATAAATCATTTAATCCTAGTTCTGTTGAATCCTCTGGGTTTAACGTGCTTCACTAGTTCTTGACAACCTGCTCTTAATTACTTTTTAGTTAATACCTCTGACATGCTGATCATGATGTTAACAGTTAATAAAATATCCCCAAACCCTAGCCTGGGGAAGGTGGAACTGAGTCTTTCTCTGCAGCCTCCACATGTTTGCCTGCCTCCTATATGAACTTTATGTTTTGCAAAACTCATTGTTTCAGTGATTGGCATCCTGTGCACCAGGCAAAACCGGCCTAGTTGTGTAACATCGCCGAGCTTCAAAGGATAGGAGCAGTGTGAAATTTTTTCGTGTTTTAAATTATCTCTTGTTCCCTTAGGTTTCATATGTTGTGTAATCAATTGACAGATTAAAAAAAAATTCAGAACGGTTCCAATGGGAATATTTTACCTCTGGATATTGTTGTCTTTTTTTAAAACTTTGTTTTGATTTATTATGTTTTCCTACCTCCTTTCTCCCTGAAAAGAAAGCTCATACCAATTTGTATGAGTTCACTTTTTCTTCTCTCATCCTAAGTGTTTCCCCTACTGCAATCCTTGAAGATTTGGAGATCTCAGTAAGTGGAGATTGTGGGAGGATTCTTCTTCAGCTGTGGAGTCCAGTTTTAATCTTTTGCTTGGCAACGTGCAAGAGATATAGTTTTACTTAACTGGAGCCAATGATTAGTTCTGAGTACTACTTCCTGTTTCCCTACACTGTTACTATTTTTAAATCAGATTTAATTGGTACATTTTAGATATACATAAACATCACATTCATCATAGATAATATGTACCTTTACGTGATTTAACTTGGTTTTTTTTTTGCCATTCCTCTACTCTCCTTAAATTCTTCCTCTGCTTCCCATTGACAAAACTGTATCCATGTTTTCCTTCTTTTTTTTTTTTTTTTTAACTTTTCCCTGCTTTCCTTTTTCCCTTTCCTCTCCCTTGTTCCCTTTCCCATTCGAACATTTTATTCCCATTTTGCAATACTGATTACACATTTTGGTCCGTCCTTACACTTTTGATTTCTCACACCAGAGAAACAATGTGGTATTTACACGTGTCCAATTTGTTTCACTTAACAGTATGGACTCAAAGTGCATCCATTTCCTAGAAATGTCTCAAGCTTATCCTTTTTTGCAGAATAGTGCTGTATTATATATAAAAAAAATCTTTATCCATTGACCAGTTGATGAGCACTTGGATTGTTTCCGAGATTTGACTATTGCAAACTGTGACACTATAAACCTATATGTGCATATATCTCTGTGGTATGATACTTTTAATTCTTTTGGGAAGCTATCCAGAAGGGAATGACTGGGTCAAACAGAACCTCTAGTCTTAGTTTTTTGAAGAATCGCCACTCTGGTATCCACAGTGGTTGTACCAGTTTACAGTCTATATACCCACCAGCAGTGGAGAAGGGTTCTTTTTTTCCCATATCCCCTCCAGCTTTTGTTACTGGTTAATTTCTTGATAATAACTATTCTGAGGTGAGACAGAAACTCAGGCAGCCCGCAGCCTCTAGGTAGCTTCAGAATGCAGGTCACCAGAAAGACCAAGGCAGAATTAGAGGCCTGGGATTTCCAGTCCTAGTCCCTATCCTTTGGAGAAGGCAGAGATGCTACAGATTAAATTGATTACAAATGGTCAACAGTTTAGCCAGGCATAACTATGTAAGCAAGACTTCATAAAAACTCAAAAAGAAGGTTCCACAAAGCTCTGGATAGCTGTACATGATACAGATTCCTGGAGGATGGCATGCTCTGTGGGGACATGCTAGCTGCACAACCCTTCTTCTTACCTTGCCCAGTGTATCTTTCTCTTCATCTGTATCTTGGTAATGTCTTTCATAATAAACTGGTAAGCGTAAGAGTTTCTCAGAGTTCTGTGTACTGCTCTAGCAAATTAAATGAACTCAGGGAGTGAGTTGTGGGAACCTCAAAGGGCAGAAGCGTAATTAAAGCAAACTGGGGCTTGTAATTGGCACTGGAAGTGAGGATCAGTCTTGGGTAACAGAACCCTTGCCTTAGGAATCTAATACTGTCTTCAGGCAGATAGTTTTTGTGAAGAAGAGGCTGTGCTATGCTCTGAATTTACTTCAAGTGTATAGAACAGTAGCTTTCAGGTAATTCCCTGCCTAGAGCAGGTTGCCCTGAGTTATTCCATTTTGAGTGTAAGTGCAAAGGTAGAAACAACTTGATACCTTGTCTGTGCAAATAGTCATCAGACGTTGGACACATAGAATTTGTTGAAAAGAACAACCACCAGATGCACAACACAATCATAAGACACAAACTGATTAACCATGCTAGTAACAATTATCACCTATAAATTTGTCCAAACAAATCTAGGGTACATGGGCACATGGTTTATCAAAATCATATCCAAGAAACCAGGCTCATGAGCTTATCAGACACACCAGACCAATGAGTGACACCCTCTTCTCTGATTCATACAAAATGAGGGAAACCCAATAACTTAGCATACAGCAGCACACAAAGATCCATTCTCTTCTCAGACCTCAATTCAACAGGTGATGAGCTCTGGCTCTGTCCCCAGGCTTCATTCAATTCAGCTTCATCTCACTGCATGATGCAGCCATTGGAAACTGCCGGCTATTACTTTTGGGGTTTGAATAATCTCTGTACTTTGACCAACTCGATGCCTTGACAGCTCTGCCTGGGTTTATAATCTAATGTGACTATATGTGCTAAGAGGTGAAAGACCCATGTATTAGGAAAGAAGAAAGACCATCAGCCAGTGATGGCTAACCTTTTAGGGCTCTCAGTGATACACAACTCACTGTGTCACATATGCTGTAGGTTTGCCACCATTGTCATAAACTGAAAGAAATAGAGACACTGAGAGAAAAAGGAAGCCATGACATCACTGAATATCTACATGTGTGCAAATCCAAGCCATCCCTGCTCTTTCCACTTTTACAAAGGAGCCATTATATTGCCCTGTCTCCTTTTCTTGTTAATTGGAAGTGGGTAAAAATACTTTCTAGGCCTTTAATCGAGTCCCAAATTTATGTTCTTTTCATTTCTCTTTTTCCTCCATCAGCGTACCATCCATTTGGTTAAACTCAAAGCCAGACTCATCTACATTTAGCTGTGTACCACTTTGTCACTCTAGTCTTCCTTTATATTTACTTCCCTTTACCATTTTTAACCATTCCATTTACCATTTATAACCATCCTCTTATCCCCTTTCCCAGACTTTTGTTTCAAGAAACACAATATGAAAGTTGGGCTCTTAAAACCATGCAAAAGGTAAGTTGTGTTTCCTTCTGTTGCTTTGCATATAATAATGCTTATTAGGTAAAATAATGTCAACCTAGAAAAAGTACACAGCCAGCCTGAATTTTGGGTTCTGAGCAGGATCTCTGAGAGAAACTCCAAAGAAGAGTCCACTGGGAGTCTATTAAGCTGGCTTTTCATGGAGGGTTGCCAGTCCCAGGTTAGGTGAGTGTGAGATGGACAAGCAAGAGTAGCTGAGTAACAGTTGCTGAGTGTAACATAACAAGTGATTGCTCCTAGAGCTCAGGTGGCTGGGAGGAGCCACTCCAGGAGCAAAGGAGACCAGACCCGTCAACACAGTTTATTTTTCTTCTTTTTTTCATTTAACTTTCTTAGAGTCTAAAAGGTGAAGAGAACTGAAAACGTGTCAAAGTGTCCAGGACAGTGATTAGAATGCTACTGGTGCTTAATAATTTAGTAAAGTATAAATAACAAGTGTAAATTATTTATTCATTTTTAAATGAATAAACAAAGCTTCTAGCAAGTAATATTAGAGGATATCTTAATTGCCCTAAGGTCGGGCTGGGGATTTAGCTCAGCAGCATAAGCACCTGCCTTGCAAGCAGGCAGTTGTGAGTTCGATCCCCGATACCGATAGAAAGTTAAAAAAAAAAAAGAAATATTAATTGCCCTAAGGAAGAAAAGACTTCCAATACAAGACCAGAAAACATTAACCATAAATTCATGAATTGAGGGCCCAGGATTTAGCTCTGCGATATAAGTGCCTGCCTGCAAAGTCCAAGGTCTTCAGTTGAATCTTGGTACCAAAAAGAAAAAAAAAAAAAACTATTGGACTACATTTAAAATATGCACTTCAGTTCATTGAAACATACACTAAAGGGGTGAAAAGATAAGCCGCGCACAGGAGAAAGGTATTTATATTACATAAAACCAAAAAAGAGCTTTTAGAATCCCTATAATTAAGAAAAAAAAACCAGTAGAAAAATGGCAAAACACTTGAACAAATAAAGAAATGCAAGTAAGGCAAATGGAAAAGTACTCAAATATGTTAGTAAAAGAGAAGTTTAAAGCAGAACAAAATAGAGTAGCACTACTGATTCAGGTTGGCTTTAAAAAAATCTAAGTTACTCTTGATGAGGACGTTTCTCTACACTGCCGGTGGAGGGAAACTAGAAAAAACATTTAGAAAAGCAGCTTAGTACTATATTTCCTATGCAAGATGAAGTTTGACTTGTCCTATGGGATTCCATTCTACAATTGGGTGTATAAAGAAGCTTATTGATGTGTGCTTCCATAGACAGGAACAAGATATTCAGAGCAGCACTGTTTATATGGGTAAAAAATGGCTAGCAATCAAAACATATATCAGTAACATCATGTATTTAAAAATGTGCTTAGTAAACTAAGCATGGTGGTACACACCTGTAATTCCAGCACTGAGGGAGACTGAAGCAAAACAGTGAGTTCAAGGCCAGCCTGGGCTACACAGTGAGACACTGTCTCGAAAAGAAAGGTGGCATATTCGTAAGTTAAGTGAGTTAGAGCTTTAAAAAACTTGGATGGCATTTACAACATGATATTAAGCATAAAAAAAGCGAGAAACAAAAATAATCAGAGGATTATTCCTTGTATTGTATTTCCATGTATTGTAATATGCTTATTTTGAAAACAATGCTGACAATTTTTGCAATTTACGTGCACTGGATCACGACTTGGCTGGTATATATTTGTGAGTCTTAAAATAACAACTTCTTAAATTCTGTAGAATACAAAAAGACAAGAAAAGCTGAACCATCTGGTTTACAGATATATGAATCCTATGTGAATAGAAAAGCCAAGATGAATACTATTGGTACAATCTAGGAAATCTCCTCGAGGTCTAATTGGCAAAGATACCTGTTAATCCTTAATCCTTCAGAAAGATCTGTAGTATCTATCAAAAACTAAGGATTGAATTTACCCAGCATATTTCAGGGCATTCATCCAAAGTGGCATGTGCTTCACCTATTTCCCACTGTTACGGATTGAATGCTATGTCTCCCCAAGTTTCATATTGAAACTCTATTCATATTGACTCTATAGTGGCTATATTTGGAGATGGGACTTTAAAGGAAGTAATTATGGTTAAATGAGGTCATACAAGTGGAATCCATATTAATGGCTTTATAAGAAGAGACATTAGAGAGTTTGCCCAGGATATGATGCACCCTGGAACATGGTTCTCCCTCTTCTGGTCCCCCCAGCAAGAAAAAGTCAGGTAAGACAGAACAAGAAGGCAGATGTTGACAAGCTAGAAAGAGAGCCCTTGTAAGAAGTCAAATAAACCAGAACCTTGATCTTAGACTTTCAGCCTCCAGAACTGTAAGAAAATAATTTTTTAAAAAATGATTAAGCCAACTACACTATGGTATTTTGTCATAGCAACACAAACTAATACCTTTCCTCTTTCACATAATTCTTCTCTTTCCCCAGTAAATGATTTGAGTGGTATTTATTGCATGTTTATAGCTAGTCTGACTTGCATGAAAATATTCAACAAATGCAATATCCCTTCAGTTTTTCCTTCTCATTGATGCATATTAATTTTACAAAATATTGGATATTATTGTGGCATTTCATTGTGCATTGATCAACCTTCCTACTTCCCTCATTTATATCCACCCCCTCTACCTAAGTACCCCGTTGTTAAAGTTTGGCTCAGGGAGGGACATTTAACTTGGCCAAGAACCAGAATAGGACTTAGAGAAAAGAAAGTCTCTTCTTCCACAGAAGACACTGGAAGAGATGCTTCTACATAGAATATGACTCAAAAATTATACATGAGCTTTGGGCAACCATCTTACTATCCAAGGGGAGCCTGCTGTAGGTTAAATTGATTGGCAGAAACCAAATGAAAAAGGACTCCCTGGTAACCTATCATTACTGATGTTTACTGAAGAAAACTTCAAAAGCAAACAGGCCTATCTCTGATCTTTTCAGTTATGTGAGCCAATCAACTTTTTTGACTTTTAGGATTTTGGCATTATTCCTCTAGAGTACTCTCTGAAAATTTTTTATTAGTATATATTTGCAGTACACAATAATTACATTCACTTTGGGGAATGGATGCATATGTATATCGCATCTTGATAATTTTTACTCCCCCCCCTTCTCCCATCACCTTTCATCCCCACATCCCTTCCCCATCTCCACAATGTAAATCCCTATTGCCTACAATCTCTCTTTTATGTTGCTCTTTCAATTATTTATATTTTGGCTTTCTTGTATTTGAAAAACCATGCACTATTTTACTTATGAGTTTGATTTATTTCACTTAGCATTATAGTTTCAAGATTATCCTACAAATGACTCAAGTTTATTCTTCGTTATGGTTGATGAGTACTCCATTGTGTATGTGTACCACAGTTTTTTTGTCTGTTCATCTGGTTCCATAATTTTGCTGTTGTGAATTGTGCTGCTATACACATGGTTATCACTCTATCACTGGAACTCATGGCTTTCATTCAAAGTGTTCTTAGCCCATGCGTATACTATCCCAATTGATTTCCATATGCCTATTTTAAGATAAGCATTAATATACTTAGTTTACCTGAGACTATGTGGTTAGTAAATCGGGATGTTGGGATCTGATTTTTAATCTGATAGCTTAGGATGCCAATTTCTTTTAACTTCAGCAAAGCAGAAATCTGTTAAAGAGTTTCTTGATGCGATTCAGGAGAGAAGAGGAATGCCAAATTTTAAAATTCAAAGGTCTGGGAAGCCAAGCAAGCACCTTCCCTCCCTGGTAAGTGGAGGCAGGGTAGCAGACTGCAGCCCTTCCAGGGGGGGAACCAGCAGTGTCTCCTGAGATCCACGCCATGCTGGAACTTAGGACTCCGGGAAGCCAAGCAAGCACCTCCCCTCCCTGGTAAGTGGAGGCAGGGTGGCCGACTGCAGCCCTTCCAGGAGGAGAACCAGCAGTGTCTCCTGAGATCCATGCCATGCTGGAACTGGGGACGCTGTGAAAACAAATGACCATCCTGCCTCCCTGCTTAGCAATAGTGAACCTACTGCTACATGACCTAGAGTCAAATATTCCACTTCCCTGATCCTCCTTCTCTCCCCCCGCCCCCCGCCCATTAACAAATAGGAACCAGAAATCTGGGCATCTCCTGGGCATCTCCTGGTTGACCATAGCAAATAAGGGGGACTTACTTCTACCATTTCTTTGAAGGCAAATATTTTTATTACTGTTTCGCTCTTTTCTGATTAATGATACTGCTCTATTCAATATTCTGTTTTGATAAGTTCTATAGTGTTCTATATTTCATCTCATTTTAATATACATGATTGAAAGAACAACTATTATAAAGATAACAAAATAAAAAAATTCTAAAAAAAATTCAAAGGTGATGTAAGAAAACAAAGTATGTTATATGTAATGTTTTTGAAAAACTAATTTTTAAAAAATACTCCATATCTAAAAAAGAGGGGTGAATTTAGAACATCAAGATTACCTTTTGAACTACCTAAAGACAGTTCTTTCTCAAGAGTCTTTGTAATAATGGACCATAGCTTTTGCTGGATCTACTTATATTACCATTTTGTTCACAATTCAAAAGTGTGTTACTGATGTTACCAGTTATATAACGAATGTTTTCCTCACCTTTGCAAGTCTTCCACTCTTCTGCTTGCTTATCTGAGTTTCTCTGTCATTGAGGTCATGCAATTGTAAAGACAGACACAAATAGAGACAAAGAGAGGCACTTCATTTCTGTAAGACCTTTGGTCCTTGAACAGCAATTAAATGTGCTTTTCTAGAAAGGACAGAATTCAGGATATTTGGGTCTGAGGTAGAACAGTCTTATTTTATTACATAATTTTTTAGAACCTTAACACCAGCTTATTTAGAAAATGAACATTGATAAAAATCACATTAAAAAGAGGTGTCACCCACGAATAAGAAAGAATGTCTTTCTTATTCATTGTATACATAAAGCTATAGCTCTAATTATGTCCTTTTATATAACAGCAGAAGAAAGTCTTGCCTTGAGGGTTATGGGAATACATTGAACTGGTCCTGCAAGCCCTTTATTGAAAAGTGTACAGGTCTAAGTTAACAGTCTTTTGTGACTTGGAGAAATTAAATTGAGGAAGGTTGTATGTACCAGTAATTCAAGCAGCTAAAGGAGCCATCTCCTGGGGTAGGGCTGGGTGGTAAGAAGCTTAAATGTGTTGTGGCTGAATCTGGAGTCAGATTTACTGACACTGTCAAAAGTAATTTAAGGCTTTTGCCACAGAAAACTTAAAGTGCTCAATTCTCACATCTACTGAGCTCTGTCCCAAAGTTCTCCATATTAGAATGAATTCAGCCAGGCTTCCCTATTATTGAACATTTTTTCAGTTTACTTACTTTTTTTCAATGATAGGGTCTCACTATTTTGCCCAAGTTGACCCTGGATTCTTAGATTTAAACTAGCCTGCTGCCTCAGCCTCTTGATTAGCTGTGAATACTGGTGTGTACTACTGTGTCCAGCATCAGAATTTTCTACCTTTCAAAAATTAAAAACATGGTAATATCATGGCGTGGCAAGAGACTTGCCTCATAGTCCCTCCATTAAGACTTTTCTGGGTTAAGTGATAGAAGTTCAGCTCCATGTGGTTTATGCCAAAGCAGGGTTTATCATTAAGAATATAAAATGGGCCGGGATGTGGCTCAGTGGCACAGCGCCTGCCTGGCAAATGTGAGGTCCTGAGTTCGATTTTCAAACCCCTCACCCCCAAAAGAATATAAAGAGTTGTCTACAGTTCAAGGACAGAAAGCTCCCTAACTTCTGAGCAGCACGAAGTAGGAATTTGATCATGTTCAGTTGTTTCCTCTTGCTCTTCCCTTTGTTTCTTTCAGCAGCCTGCTTTTATAACTAACTAATCTTGGAAGAGCATTCTCCATGGGTAGGAAAGAAAGCATGGCCCTCAAGTTGTAGCGACCATTCCAGTAAAGAAACTGAGCACCCCTACCCGCCTGATATCTCCAGCACATCCCAGGACAATGGTATATGGCTCAATACTTGTTTGAATGAAGAGCCCAATCTTAGACCAATCAACTGTGGCTAGGAAATGGGGGCAATGCTGCACCAAATCAATTCTTACAGGACAATACTATGTAACTAAGAGTGCTCAAATTATTATCTGAGGGTTCCGGGGCAAAATTAGTTTTGCTAGTGTGACTGAGGTAGGATGAGGACAGTGGACAATGAAAACAAGGAGATGAAGTAGGGACTTTGGTCAGGGTAAGATTCCGAAGCAGAGGTGTCAGGTAGAAATATAATGTGAAACACATGTGTAATTGTCAACATTCTAGCTGCTATGTTAAATGGTCAAGACAAATGATTTTAATTAATTTTACAATGTTCCAAATATATCCCAAATTATACCATTTGAATATATGGTTAATAATGTAACTTTATTCATGAGATATTTTGCTTTCCTTTTTCTTACTAAATTTTGTATCTTGCAATGACAGTCACATCTCAGTTTGGTTGCTAAGTTTTCCCCCAAAATACTTAATCTATATTTAGATTTCATAAGGTTTATAGTTGACAATTTCTATTAACCAAGTCAAGTATCAGTTTTAAAATGAAAACTAAATAATGTAAAAATCACATTATTAGTGGTATTTGCCACACTTTAAAGGCTTGGAAGCCACATATGGCTTGTGGGGATTGCACTGGATGTCACATATGGCTAGTACAAATTACTGCAATGCCCTCTCTGTGGATTAAATTTATGTGTCAATTTGAGTGAGCAAGGGGGTACCCACATTAACTAGTGTGTCTGAGATGATAACAGAATTTGTCTATTTAGTAAAGCAGATGTGTTACCTCAATGCCACTGGACAACATCCAATTCATTAGTCTGAATTGAATGAAAGATACCATACTGCTTGAATTATTTGGTCTACCTCTTAAAACTATTTTATTTATTTAATTAATTTATTTATTTTGGTCTTTTTGAGACAGGGTCTCTCTATGCAGTTCAGGCTGGCCTTGAGCCCTCTTTGTAGCCTAGGCTAGTTGCAATGATCCTCCTGCCTCAGCCTCCTGAGTGCTGGGATTATAGGCGTGAACCACCATGCCCAGTTTGTTCTGCCTTTTTTTTTAGATTTTAAAATATTGTCTAGAAGTCAAAGTATTTTTTAATTTTATTAGTACATTTTAGAGATATATAATGATCACATTCATTATAGGGAATTTGTATCTGTACATGATATATCTTGCTTTTCATTTTTTTTCCCACTTCTCTCTACTCCTTTCAATCCCTCTTCCCCTCATTTACAAAAGCTTTGTTTCCATTTTTTCCCTTCTATTCTCTTTTTTCTTTTCCCTTCCTTCCTTGTCTCCTGCCCCTTTCATGTTCCCCATCTCATTTGAAAATTTGCTTTCCATTTCCCAATATCTATTATATATTTTGGTCCTTATTTATACTTTTGGTTTCTCACACCAGAGAAACAATATGATATTTAAACATGTGTGTCCAATTTATTTCATTTAAAAGTATGGTATAAGATACATCCATTTAATTACTCAAGCTTATTCTTCTTTATAGCAGAGTACTACTCTCTTATATAAAAATCACATTTTCTTTATCCATTCATTGGTTGATGGGCATTTGGGCTGTTGCTAAGATTTAGCTGTTAAAAACTATGCTGCTATAAGAATAGTTATGCATCTATCACCAGGGTTTGATGCTTTTAATTTTTCAGGCAAAAATTAAGAAGGGGAATAGCTGGGGTCAAATGGAATCTCTAGTTTTAGAGATTTCTAAGGAAATCTCCATACTGATTTCGACAGTGGAGGTCAACACACCCACCAACAGTGCAGATAAGTTCGTTTTTCCTCACATTTTCACCAGCACTTGTTATTGATCGATATCTTGATAACAGCCAGTTATCTCAGTGTTGTTTTAATTTGTGTCTCTTGAATGATTAGTGATGTTGAACATTTTTTCATATATTTGTTTGCTATCTCTATTTCTTCATCTTAGAAGTATCTACTCATTTCAGATGCCTATTTTTGGATTAGGTCTTTACATTTGGGGGATCTGATTTTTTGAGTTCTTTATTTCTAGCTATAAGTTCATTGTCTGAGGAACAACTGGCAAAAATTTTTCCCCATCCTGTGGGCTGTCTCTTCACTCTATTGGTTTCTTTTGCTGTACTTTTTAATAAGATGAGATCCCAGTTGTTGATTCTTTGTGATATTTTCTATGCAGTGGAATTTTGTTCATAAAATATTTGCCTATACTAACATCTTCAAGAATTCTACCTTCCAGCAGATTTAGTGTTTCTGTTTTAATAGTTAGATCTTTGATCCATTTGTATTTTAGTTTAGTGCATAGTGAAAGATATGGGTCTAGTTTTAATCTTTGGCATGTGGAAAGCCAGTTTTCCCACACTGTTTATTAAAGAGGCTTTCTTCCAGGCAGAAGAAATAAAGTCTTTTTCTTTCTTTCTTTTTCTTTTTTTTTGGTACCGGGAATTGAACTGAGGCTTTCTACTAGTGAAGATATTTGGTTCTTTTACCAAAGATAAGGTGACTGATTATGTTTGGAGTTATTTCTTCATCTCCTAATGTGTTTCCTTGATCATCAGGTCTATTTTTCCCCAGTGCTCTGCTGTTTTTATCACTGTAGCTTTGTAGTGTAATTTCAAGTCAGCAATTGTGATGTCCTGTGCCTAGCCTTTGTTGCCCAGAATTGCTTTTGCTGTTTTAGTTCCCTTGTGGTTCCAAATGAATTTTAGAATTATTTTCTCTAATTCTGTGAGATATGTTATTGGAATTTTGATCAGGGTTGCAATAAATCTGTATAAGAATTTTGAATGTTTGGCCATTTTCACTACATTCATACTGCTTAAACAAAAACTTCTCATCTTCTTTTGTTCCCAGATTGGAATTTACATCATCAGCTCCCCTTTATCTTTGAACAACACCAAATTTCCTGGATCTTAATCTTGTAGGTTACAGACTGTGGGACATCTCAACTTCTGTGATTGTGTGGGCGAATTATGCATTATACATCTCCTTTTATATACACATATATCCTATTGGTTCTGTTTCTGAGGATTCTGAACAATCCAACCTCTTCACCCATATTTCATTTTTGTTTGTTTGTTTTGTGCCAGGGATCGAATTTATAACCTGCTCTTGCCAGGAAGGTGCTTATGCCATAGAGCTAAATCCCCAGCCCATCTTTCTGTTTTCTATAGATTACTTAAGGTGATCTTTGAAAAACACAAACCAGATCTCACTGTCCCTACTTAAAGGCTTTAGTAAATTTTAGAGATTCAAGTAGGCATCTACTTCGAGGAAGAGGAAGAAGCTTAAGTATTTACCAATACCTCTTCTTGAAAGCTCATTATAATGTCTATAAAGCACAAGAGGAAATGAGTCCATGAGAGAAATCAGAAGTAGAACTTTGGGGCTACATCAGCAAATCAAAGACTTTGGTGAGTATCTCTACGAATGAAGACAGGTGAGTTTTTATTGAAGGGTAAAGCCGAGGAGAATCCACAGCTTTGAACATATAGATGGTCCAGTGGACCAGAGAGATGCCTTCCACAGCAGAGCTTCTCTTTCCCAACCACATAAAAAGGCAGTTGCCAAAACTTGGGATGGGAGAAAGGCACAAGTTAAGGTCACTGATGGAAAAACTCAGGCGGAAGAGATATGTGGATCAGCTGCTCTTCCTCTCTTCCTTTAACCTTTGGAATGTTTTGGTCATGTTTGTATGACGCTGAAACTAGAGAGATTCTAAAGAAACTGAGTTGTTTCCTGGGATGGCAGAGCTGCAGCTAGGAGGCTTATAGTAGAATCTTACTCTGGCATGGAGGGTGCAAGAGGATGCCTTTGTTCCTGCCGGTTGACATGCTCAGCCCACAAACACAAAACATGTAAGCAGTATTTTTATTGTGGTAAGAGATTGGTAATTGGTATAGATTGAATGTTTATGTCTTCCAAAATTCTTACGTTGAAATCTTAGCCTAGCTGAGCACACCTGAGTTTCTACTATTCAGGAGGCTGGAGCAGGAGGTTCACTACAAGTTAAAGGCCAACCTGTACTATATGGGAGACCCTGTCTCAAAACAAAACAAAACAAAACAAAACAGAAACCCTTCAGAGTGATGTTATTTAGAGGTGAGTCCTTTGGAAGAGAATTACACAATAAGGATAGAACCATCATGAATGCAATTAGTGCCCTTATAAAAGAGGCACTTGGGTGCTGGGGGCATAACCAGTGGTACAGTATGTGCTTAGCAAATGTGAGGCCCTCAGTTCAATATTCAGCACCACAAAAATAAAATACCACAATAAAATGTAAAAGAGGCCCCAAAGAGCTGCCTTGTTTTATGAGGACACATGAGAAGACAGCTGTCTATCAACTATGAAGTGAGTCCTTACTAAATACTGAATCTACTTGATCTCGGAATTCTCAGCCTTCAAAACTGTGAGAAATAAATGTTATTTATAAGCCACCCAGTCAGTGGTATCCTAACAACCTGAATGCATTAAGACTGTAGTAAAAAGGGACCTGAACAATTTACCTCATTTTTCACATTTGTAAGTATGAAAGGAAAAGCAAAGGTCAGAAGGTAGTTGAACAAAATTAACAAAGCCAAAGCAAATAGAATTCACTCTAGAAGAAATAAAGAGAATTCATGGAATGGAAGAGGACTTTTTAAAAGTTCAGATTAATATGAGAGAAATTTGAGGTGATAATGCATCTGTAAAAGGTAACAGGTACCTCTAAGAAAGGCAAAGTAATATCTTAAAAATATATTTCTAGGGGCTGGGGATTTAGCTCAGCGGCATAAGCGCCTGCCTTGCAAGCAGGCAGTCGTGTGTTCGATCCCTGGTACCGATAAAAAGGAAAAAGACAAAAAATATATATATATTTCTAAAATGAACAATTCAAGAGACAAGTTTGAAGAAAAGCCCAATGAAATCTTGTGTCACTGGTGGGTCCTGGTCTGGCCTGAATGTAGGCCTTGTATCTCTGGATTCATTCACCTGTCCACTACCAACAATATGGGAAAAGTCCATATGAAAGGAAAATGAGTTCAGGATGGAAAGGAAGTGTCTTAGTTACTTTTTACTTGTTGCTGAGACAAAACACCTGATGCCCAAAGTTGGGAAAGGAAAGGTTTATTTCTCACAGTTTTTGGAGGTCTCAGTCCATACTTAGTTGGCGCCAAGGCAGGGTGGCATGACAGGCCACAGTTCATGGTGGCTGCAAACAGCAAGGCAGAAACCAGCAAGAAAGCGAGACATACCTTCTTCCTGCCATTACATTGTATGCTGGCTCCACCCCTATGTGGGTGTAGCACTGACATCATCAATCCAAGCTCTAGACAATGAACCAATCACAAATGCATAATGCAAATGCACGAGGCCTGGGGGCCACCGACATAAACCATAACAGCAAGTGAGGCCTGATCCTTCCCTTTCTTTCACATAGCTAGATGGGAGCATGGTCCAACTGGCAGCTGTTGTGCCTTCCCCTTCCGTCCTCCTCACCTCCCTCAGGGTAGCCTGGGGTGACTAGTTGAAGGTCCTCCAGCCACTTCTGGGGGTACTTCAGTGGCCATTCTATAGATGATGCTGACAGGAGTCCTGGCTTGCCTAACAGTCACGGTGTCCTTCCCTCATTGTGGGCCATTTCCAGTGCTACTGCTGTTCTCTGAGGAGCTGCCAGAAATCTATGCTGATGGGACAGACATCAGAGAGGGAGAGGAGCACACTGCTGATACTTCTGAAGTCTCCAGACCCTAATAGGCCACTATTAAAGTGGACAGCCTTCATGGACAGAAACATGGCAACTTTCAATGGAGCAACAGCAGCTTCTCTTGGAATTCAGTGGAATTGTCACTATGGCAATCGAGGCCGTTCTAGATGCCCCATGGCTGCTCTAGAGAAAACTGTCATGGTTGTAGCAGGCTTGAAACACAGACCTATCCCTGATGATTCTGTCCTGCAGCTTCTGATGACTTTGCTCTGTAACCTCCAGATGCCACTACCTTCTCTGTCATTACTCAAATAGATTTGAAAATACAAGAAACACGCACAATCCACTCTTCCTTTGTGTAAGAAGCACTGCTTCACACTCCTTGGGTCAGTTGTCTTGTGTACTGCCCCTTCTTCTATGCTGCAGAAGTCCCAATAAAGCCTCATTTGTGTGATCCTATTGTCTATTTGCAAATCTTATCTGAGGTAGAGTGGGCTGGGTGAGTTGCACTAGAAAGAGCTGGTAACAGTGGTGGTTTCCAAAGCCAGAAGACTTCCAGAGACTGGCAGAGACCATTAATGGCCACTGGAAGAGATCTGTGAAGACATGCAATGATTTGCAGAGATCCCTAGAGAGGCAGCAGAAGCTAATAGAAGAGCTCCAAAAACCTGTCAAGGAGGCTAAGAGCCTTGACTACTGAGGAGCCAGGGGTGGCTTCAAGCTGCCAAGGGCTGCAACACTAAAAGCTATATCCCTAAGGACTATAATGTTGAGGATCAAGAGTCCTGCTACTCAGAGCCAACATCAAGGGATCTTCACTTATTTGACTTTGATTTCTGCCCTGTTGGGGACTGGGGTGTGTAAGGGTTAAATTGCTGACAATAGTGCTCTCTAGCTATTTTGGGAAAATAGGTATTTACAGCCTCTAAAGACAAGATATGACCATTGAGGACACTATTCAGAATTCAAAAGGTCTAACTCCTAACCTTAGAGATAAAACAGTTCTCTCAATCGGTAAGATTTATTGCTTGGAATGTCTTTGTTCTAACTTCTCAAGGTCTGCTCGATTTCCTTTGCCTTTTGCCTCAGAAGTGCTCCAATTTCCTGCACCCCCTTGATTTGTAAAGGACTCAGTAAATACTGACAGTCCAGAGAAGTCTTTGTCTTAGTTCTAAAAGAACGCTGATCTTCCTTAGATCCACAGAAACCATATTGCATTGTCTTTTATTTAATTCTTTTCCTTCAGGTCTGTAAAATTGGGAGCCTGATCAGCTCCCAATACCACCTCAGTTAAGTAAAAGAACCCTCAGACTATTGGGGACAAGTTTATTCACAATTTGGCCAAACTGGCGGGGTAGTTATTGAAGCCTCTTGAGTACACAGAAATTCATCAGTTTATAGGCAAAGTAGAACAAAAGCCAGGAAATATCCATATTTGGATTTAACAAGCTTTTTCCTAGAGTGTTGAATCCTCCCTGGTATCAGCACTGGGGAAGTGGTGGTTTATCTCTCAGCACGAGAAAAGTGGAGAAGCAGATTTTTTAGAAAAAAAAAATTCTAATTTTCAAAGATTTATTTTAAACTCTTAGTTATATTTCCAGAATGTAGAACAAGGGACAAAAATCTTAAAGCAAGAGCATTAAAAGACATAAGTGATTCACCAAGAAGGGCCAACATCTATCTAGGAGTTGCAGATTAATAACAGAGAGAACAAGAAAATAAATGTCTCCTGAGTTACTGAAAGATCCAGTTCTTAGACTGAGAGGCCTTACCCACTGGTAATTCATTATGAATGAAAAAGACCAATGTTGAGTCATATTCTGCAGAAATTTCTTAAGTCCAAAGACAAAAAGAAATTCCTCAAAGATTCTGAAGTGGTGGTGGTGGTGGTTGTAGAAATGGCAACTACATTAGCATTAATCACTTCTTATTAGTTCACCAGCTGTGAGAATAATGATGTCTTTAGCAATTCCCAAGGGACACTGATTGTGCACCTAGAGTTCTAAACCAACCAAAGTAGCAATTATGTGAGGAGTAAAATAAAGTTTTATATTTATTTCCAAGGATTGAGAAAGTTTATCTCTTAGATTCTTCCAGAAAGAATTACTTAATGATGTACTACAACAAAATGAAGTAGTAATCTAATAAATAGGAAGGTATCAGGTACAGGAATAAGACAATAAAAAATCCCAGGACACTATTTGTTTTAGGAAATAGTATGAAGAAACTATATTATTTTGTAGAGGTTTCTTAAATGTTAAATTAAAAAAATCACAGTATGTGATTTTATTTTATTTTATTTTTCCTTTAACAGATACAATTTTTTTCTTTTTAGTCTTTTTGAGACAGGGTCTGGCTATGCAGTTCAGGCTGGCCTTAGCTCACTTTGTAGCCCAGGCTGGTCTCGAACTCGAAATGATCCTCCTGCTTCAGCCTTCCAAGTGCTGGTATTACAGATGTGAGCCACCACGCCCAGCTAACAGATACAAATTAGTAACAGTTTCACCATCTTTTGAGTCCATTATATGTCTGTCACCTTGCATTTTTATGTTGTCATCAGACTACATACACTGGTTCTTGGTTTTCAGTGTTCAGAATTAAGCAATAGAGAATAAAGCAATAGGATGTCTAGTGCGCAAACAAACAGCCGTGGATATGGGTCACTGGCATAGGAATTAACAAAACAAAAGCCATGATGATACATTCCTGTAATCCCAGCACTGTGAGAGGATGAGACAGTGGGATCTCAAATTTGAGTCTGGGCAATTTTGAACCTGTTTTAACATAAAAAAATAAAGAAGAGCTGGGGATGTAGCACTAGGCCCGATTCCTAGAATTTAAAGAAAAAAAAGTTATCAATCTATAGACAATTTACAGAAAATTTAATTTATATTAGAGCAGAGTGTAAGTAACATACATGGGCCTGCCAATGACAAGCAGTGGTATGTTCAGCAGTGTAGGAACAGAGTCCTTTACCTACCCAGCAGAAAATCAAGATATTCTGCATGTGGGGTTGGGATTTAAGCGAGGTACACATGGCTTTTGGGGGAGAGTAAGAAACTAGGCCTGCGAGGACGTACATGGCAGGGAAAGTGTGCAAGGTCCATAGAATTATGTGTGGGAAGCAGGGAGCACTAAGTGAAGGGCAGGGCAAACCAAGGCGGCACGAAGCAAGGAGCGTGGAGGGGCCGGGCTGCGCACTGGCCAGTGACAGCGGGCGCACCCCCACGTGGAGACTAGTACGCATGCGCAAACCAGCTTCCCAGCATTCCTAGCGCTTCTTCGGCCTTGCCTGAAGGCTTCGCCTGTCTTTGCTGTGGTGTCTGCTTTGTGGTGTCTTATTCTCACTGGACGCGCCATGTCTCACCTGTCTGGGTTCTGCCGCCGCATAGTTCAGCTTGGCCTGCAGCCTAAATGCCGACTCACTCATTCGGAGTGCCCGCGTCAGCGAAACTTGTCGCCTCCCGTGAGTTGGGCCCACCTGACAGGACGGACACACCGGGTGGGGTCCCCGGGAAGTGCGAAGCTAAGGCATGGGGTGACCCGACCCTTGGGGAGGAAAGAGCAGACTGCTGGGGCTGGCGTAGTTTTCTGGTGGGGAGTCGTGGAGGGTTCGCTGAGGGCGCCGTGGTTGGGCCCACGGGGCGTCCGTGCTGGCCTCTGGGAGGGCAGGGACCTTCACGTTACTCTTGGTGGACACGAAGTCAGAGGGCCAGATTCTTGTTCACCGTTCATCCTTTACCCTATTTGAGTGCACTTTTCATTGCCAAATGTTAGCACTTTCCTTAAGACAGTGGAAATCCTAGACAGCATGGAGATTTTGGAATGCAAAGGTCAGTTTGACAGCCTTTTTTTTTTTTTTTTTTGTCTTTTTGAGTCTCACGTGATGTTCAGGCTGGCCTTGAGCTCTGTAGCTCAGAATGGAATCTTGAACTTGCAATGATCCTCTTGCCTCAGCCTCCTGAGTGCTGGAATTACAGGCATGAGCCACCACATTAGGTTTTGACAGCTATTGTTTAAAAAAGTTTTCTTTAAAATCAATAGTCTGGGCATGGTGACTCATGCCAGTAATCTCAGCTCTCTAGAGGCCTAGATACTAGGATCACTGGGAGTTTGAGGCTAGCCTGAACTGCATAGTGTGGGAGACCCAAAAGACAAAAGAAAAAAATCAATTAGGTTACCTATAAATCTCGGTATTTTCGGTTCCATCAGGCTCCTGTTTTTGGGATTTAGGGATTGAACCCAGGGATTTAGGATTACTAAGTAGGGGCACTATCTCTGAGCTTACACATCATTAAGCAGTTTCTGTTAGGCTGCAAATCACTGATCCAGGAAGCCACTGTAATTAACATTTATCATGTTTTTTTTCCCCAGGAAACAGCTGTTGGAATTTTGGTGATTTTTAGCACCTTTTTAATACCAGCTGCGTATGTGCTAAGCAACTTGAACCAGTTCAGAAAAGGCTAGATGGAAGATGTGGAGCAGCAGCTGAGCCCCAAAAGGCTTTCAGAAGAAACTTGATTTTAAATGAGCAGGAGTGCTTACATTTGGGTTCATTGTGGGCATTCAGTTTCATAATCATATGTTTATGGTAAATATTTTGCACTTTTTTAATACTGTGCATTATAGAAATGAGTAGTCAAAAACACTGTCCTTTTAAATGTTAAATAAAATTGAAACACTTATTCATGCTTAATATATGTTTGATCAGAGGTTATTTTCTTTTCTTCCTTTATTATTTTCTTTTCAGTGCTAGGGTTGAGCCCAAAACCTAGTGCACACTGGGCAAGGGTTCTACCACTGAGTTACGTCTCCCTCAAAGATGAAAGTTTATTCATGAAAAATACAATAACTACTATGAGACATGTAGTGACTTAAAGTGACATCAAGTAGTATTTTGTGGGAGTCAATGTATCCAGTTTCATAAGTGTGATAAGATTAGCTGTAAGATAGTATTCTTAAGTGTAATGAAATGGCTTGATGTCCTATTAGTACTGCTATTCTATAATTTACTACTTGCTCTGATAAATAGTTTATATATTTGTGTTTTCTTTTTGTTAGCTGGAGATGAAAACTATAACCTCCTATGTATTAGGCAACTGCTCTACTACTGAGCTTCATCCTAGCCCAGTCTCTTCTCCCTTCTCTCTTCACCTTCCTTCTTTCTGATTAAACCAGAGCCTTTACACTGAACTATATCCCTAGCTTTTATTATGAGTGCTTTTTAAAAATTTTGTCCCAAAATTTTAAATTCCAAGTTGCCCAGGCAGGGCTTACGTTTGTGATCCTCTGGCTTCTGTCTTCCAGATTACTGGGATTATAAGCCTGTGTCACAATGTCTGTTTTTTTTTTCTTCTTTAAATTCCCACATACCATGATTAATAAATACATATATACTATGTTTGTAACTCTCCTAGTTTAACAATTCTGTCAGTTGAAGCATCACATGTAAGTCTGAATCTCATTCTGCATGACTCTGGACAGCATAGGTCAACTCTCAGTTTATATACCTCAATGATGGAAGCCTAAAATTCTTAAAGGGATGATGTGAAGATTAAAACATTGAGCAAAGATAAAGCACCTCTCAGCATAGTCCCCAAAACCAAGTAAATAAATAAAAGTTACTACTGAGAAGCTATTATTATAAATTTACTATATTCATTTAAGAAAATACTATGTACTGTGATGTGTGAGGTATTAAACTTGTATGAGGTCAGCAAACCAAAAGTAGACCCTGCATGTATTGGACTTATAGGTCTTAGGAAGCATACATTATTTTAATATTCTTATATTTCTATTTCAAATTTATATCGATTATCTTATTTACTTTTCTCATTGCTAAGACAAAGTACCCAATACCCAAAGTTAAAAGAGTAAAGGTGTATTTGGCTCACAGTTTGTAGAGGTTTCAGTTCATAGTTGGCTGGCTCCAAGGCAGAATGGCATGGTAGAGGGACATTGCAGAGGAGAAACAGTTCATAGCAGGCAGAAGGCAGGCAGGCCTCAAAGCAGTGAAGCAAAAAGGAAGCAAACAGCAAGGGTCTACCATGGCCCTCTTCCCCTTATATCCAGGTTACATGCCTTTATAGCATGCAGCACTCACACTCAGGGTGCACTTTTCTATTATCTACACTCAGAGCTATGCCAAGTTGATCAGTGGAATAGTTGAAAATCACATAGCCTTAGTTCTAGCATCATACACTCTAGATCCAGCCACCAATGAAAAGCCTCACCTATGACTACCTGAGGTTTTGGGGCGATGCTTAGACACAAGACATTATATTGTTGTTTCAGGGTTTTCCAAAGATGCAGCCCAGAGACAGAGATTGATTAAAGAATTTGACTTAGGCAGTTGTGAGAGAAAGATTGGTTTAAGAATTAGACTTAGGCAGTTGTGGAACTTCCAAGTTCAAAATCTGTGGATAAGGTGGCAGGCTGGAGAGGTAGAAAACAGTTGCAGTCAATCTGAAGACAGGCTTCTAATAGGATTCCCTCTTAAGGGAAGTTTGTTTTTTTAAGGCCTTCAATTATTTGAATGAGACCAATTCACATATGAGAGCAATCTACTTTTATCAGTATCTACTTGCCTCTTAGCATTCACAGAAAAATCTAGAATAGCAGTTGACCAAATATCTAGGTAGCATGATCTAGTGAAATTGACATGTAAAATTAGCCATCAAAATCTGGGTGTGGTGGTACATAGTTGTAATCTCAGCACTCATGAGACTGAGGCAGGAGATTTGCATAAGTTCCAGGCCAACCTGAACTACATAATGAGCTCAAGGCCACCCTAAACTGCATAATGAGACCCTGTCTCAGTCCCCCCCATTAGCTATCCAAATTGGATAAATTTAAATACTAATTAGAACCTCACTGATTTGTTATGATTTCCCTTGCCTGTTTATTGTTGGCAGACCTGCTCTGAGCTCTGGCCTATCACCATTCGATTTTCTGGTTCCTTGTATCCAAAGAAACCTAACTCATGCTCCTCATTTTGAACTTAATTTTTTCTTCTCCAATGGGTTTGTCTTTAGTGTCTAATGCTTGCCTCCATGTGTTCCAAATGGAGGAAGATTGTTTTATGTTTATTCTAGCTGGGGAAGAATGTTGAACGATGGGTGTCCTTCCCATAGATCTTTAGCATTTAATTTTCTTAACTATTTTTTGACTCCTCAGATATATTTTTTGAGTACTTTGACGTAATAATAATATGAGTTGGGAAATGGTAGCTAATTTTGATTCACAGAAAGATTATACATTCAAAGTGCAATTAATTTTTATTATTTGAAGTAATTATGTTCTATAAAGATACTGTAAATATTGAAATTGAGTTTGATCTATTGCTCCTAGAGGAAATGCAAGATCAAGTTCCTGTGAGCGTCTGGACACATTTTTGTCAATGTCTCAGTACATAACTTTTTTAATATATATTTCTATTTTAAATTATTTAATATAGTTGATTCATTATCTTTAGACTCATAACCAACAGCACTATAATTTATGATGGAATGAAAATACACATTTTTTTTTGTGTAATGTGCATAGTAGCTTTGTTGTATTTTGATATGGTGGACTAGTGGTGGTGAATATGGCATGTGTGTTGCAGTGAACATTCAGAGCCCTGTCTGTTGGCACATTAACCAATTTGCCCCAGCAACTGAGTGTCAGTTAACAGTTGTTTTTTCCTAAATGAAGACTGCAGTATTCAGGTTTAATTTCAGTGTTGGTACTTTATGATGTGGGTTTGGGATTGCAGTTTGAGTACTCAGTCTCCCAAAGGTTGGCCACTGCACTAGACAAACTTCAGCTTTGTGGTTGGGGCACATTTTCAATAGTGAAGTCACAATAAAAAAGCCCAAAAACGTAAAAAGCATGACACCAAATATATCAAGGAAAAGTCCTTTCTAGTATTAGAACAAAAACAAAGTAGAACTTTGTCTTGTCTGGGTTTTGCTAGGAATATAAGTATTAGGTGATTTAAATTTTTTGCTGCTTTGCACATGTCCTCAAATGACAATAAAAGCATTGTAAATATTGACTCTGGGGTTAAATAAATTTAAGCAAATAAATGAACTTGCAAATACAGTGTCTCCAAATGAGGATAGATTATTGTATATTGCTATTTCAAAACCTTTCCAAATTAATCCAAATTATTTCATCCTTTTTGTACTTAAAATAATTCAAATCTAAGAATTACTAGAGGCTTTATCATACCACAGAGAAATAAAAATAAAATGTAGCTTTTATATTGTTACAACTTTTTTTCCCCCTATACTGGTAATTGAAGCCAGGGAGCTCTGAGCTACATTCTTAGCACTTTTTAAGTTTTTATTTTGAGATAGTGCCTCACTAACTTGCCCACCTTAGCCTTGAATTTGGAATTCTCTTGCCTCAGCCTCCTATGTAGCTGGTATTATATGCATCCATCATAATTTTATTATTTTTTGATTCTTTTTGGTAAAGAAATAAATGAAAATAAGTCTAGAAGTTTAAATTCAGGCCCTGAAGCAGACTTAGAAGTTATATGTAATGTATTTAATTTGTAAGCATGATGGATACCATATTTGTAAGACCCTGAATACGGTATTCATGGTGAAAACTTTTTTTTTGTCTTTTTGAGACAGAGTCTTGCTATGCGGTTCAGGCTGGCTTTGAACTTATTTTGTAGTTCAGGCTGGTCTTGAATTTGCAATGATCTTCCTGCCTCAGCCTCCTGAGTGCTGGAATTACATGTACCACCACATTCGGCTGTGTGGTGAAAATTGTATGAGAAACATTGTCTTAGTCACTTTATCATCACTGAGACACATTACCTGGCAAAAGTTAGAGTAGGAGAAGTTTAATTTGACTCACAATTTTAAGGGCTTTCAGTCTATGGTTGGTTGGCTTCAAGGAGGGTATCATGATGCAAGGGCACAGCAGAGGAAAGCTGCTTACTCATAGCAGTCAGTAAGCAGAGTGAGAGGAGGAGCTGAGGGCAAGAATACATCCTTCCAGGTCCCATCTCTAGTGACCCATCTCCAGCCAGGTCCTCCTCCTGACAGATGTTCAGCCAGTGAACTCATCAGTGAATGAGCATGCTGATGAGTGTAACTCTCCCATGATCAAATCACCTAGCACCCCCACAATCAAGTCACCTTCCAAACTCATGAGACTTTGGGGAACATTTTAGATCCAAGTCATATTATATTGATAATTGTGAAATACTTCTATTTGGTAGGAGCAGGAGTGAGTTATTTTTAGCATAAGAAAGATGTTATCTATGAAGTTCTACTTATTTTTAAAGTTGTGTTGCTATGGCACATCATTGAATATGGGTAAATCATTTAATTCTAGGAGTTTGTTTCTTTTTCTGTAAAGTTAGCAAGTTGACCTAGGCCTGTGATTTTTAGTTTTTGCTTCAATCAAAAGATATATCATCACTGATTTTGTGACTTTATTGACTTTATCTGTTTGGTTTCTTAGTATATATCCATCAGGACAATGTACAGTCGTAAATGGGAAAGACTCAAATACTGAATGAAAGGATGAATGTACACAGCAAGAAGAGCCAGTCTGGGGAAAGATTTCAGGTTTGTATTTTTAAATCTGGATTGTCTACACAATATCTAACAGTAAGTGTTAAGCAGACAGATGTAAAATAACTATCTGCACTCAGAAGAAAGATCAAGGACAGAGATACTGATTTAGGAATAATCAATTAAGTACATAGTAATTGGAGTCATTCAATGGGATGAGAATATATAAAAAGAATAAATTTTAAAACAGAAGAGGAGAGGTTAAGACTAAAATCAGACAACCAAATTGAGAGGAAGGAAATAAGTAGGCAAGTTGTAGGTGTATGATATGAAGAAAGATGTTATTTCAAATAGTAGGAAGTACTACTACAAAAGGTTAAAGGGCAAAACCACTCATGATCTTGGATAGCAATATCAACTCGATAAAAATATAAATAAAACTCAGTTGAAAATGGGAAGTTGAAGAGGCTATCAAAAATTTGGGATGCTTATGTTAAAAAGGGATTGGAAGACTTTTTTTTTAAGGAATGGAGGATTGCACTGTTTAAATTATCAAGATGGAATCAATACAAAGAAAGAAATCAGAGATAATTGCTGTAGCTTTGTGTCATGTAAATAGAAAGGAGGTAGATCTGGAGCACAGGGCAGAGGGATTAGCTTTTAATAATTGGCATTCTGTTGCAATTGGAGGAAAGATAAGTGGGATTTAAGATTTGTAGAAAGAAAGGGGAGAAACAACAGGAATAATTTCAACTTTATCTGGAAAGTGAGAGAAGAAGACTGCTAATGTTGAGTAGAGGATTTGTAGTAAGAGGTCAAGAAGATAGGTGCTGTGATTTGTCTCACTTTAATCACTGTCCTCATCAGTGGGACAACAATATCCAACACCCATAAATTACAGGAGAAGAGGTTAATTTTGGCTCACAATTTGTAGAGGTTTCAGTCCATAGTCCACTGGTTCCAAAGTAGGATGGGATGGCAGAGAAAAGACTGATCATTCATAGCATCCAGGAAGTAGAGAAAGAAGGGAGAAACCAAGAAGGGAGTTACATCCCACCAGGTCATACCCACACAATACCCGATACCTTTGGGCCAGGCTCTATATCCCCATACCAAACCAGCTGTAGAACTCCCATAATCCATCACCTTTCACAAACCTCACCTTTGAGTACATGAAGCCTTAGGGGCACATCCAGATGTAAACCATAATATCCCCTAACGATTCATGTGTTGGAGGCAGTATCAACTGAATGATAAGTGTATGACACTATGACAGATGGTAGGACCTTTAAGAGGTAGACTCTGGTTGATTATGTCATTGGAGACTGTTTTTAGAACAGAATGTAATAGTTCTTATGGGACCTTGAGTTCTTTTGAAAGTGAGAATGACTTGCTAAAAAAGCCTTCACCAGAGTCAGCCCCATGTCTCTAAAACTGTGAGCCAAATAAAGTTCTTTCCAACTTTCCCAGCCTCAGGTGTTTCATTATCAAATGAATAAACACACTAATATACCATGGCATTTTATTTATTTATTTATTTGGTACTGAGGATTGAACTCACAACCTCACGCTTGCCACGCAGGTGCTTATACCGCTGAGGTAAACTCTAGCCCATTACTATGGGATTTTAAATAGCTGTCACTTTAAAAGGAAAGGGAAAAAAAGCAAGGAATTTTAAGTACTATAGGATGACAAGTCTGGAGAAAGTAGATCTCTAATAGCACTAATAGGATCTGTGATTTCTATCTACAGCTCTTACCTACACCAAATTCAAGAAACTTAGCAGTGACTGATACAGAGATTTCATTTTGGAAAACATGAATAAAAAGATAAAGAAATGAAGAAGTTAAAGCTATTGGCAACAGAACACTTAAACTGTAAGTGGAAAGGATGGATATATTAAAAGGAGAAATAAAAAGGTCCTGATGGAGAAGAATGGAGTAGAAGTTCAATTATGTCAAGTAAAGGTGTAGTGGGGACAAGGGAATAAAAAAGCTGCTCATATTGAAGACTGATGCCATACATGTGATACTATAGAGGTGATTTTCCTCAATGAGGAACTACCCAAGGATATCTTATGTATATTTTGTATACATGTGTATAAATTATAAATAGGTTCAATTTAAAACAGTATTTGATTTATAAAACTTAATTCTTACTAGTCTTAGGTTACTGTAAAAAGCTGTTATCTAAAGGGGAGTGAGACTAACATAACCTCAGATACATAATCATGACAAGATGTGAAGAATAACCAGGAGATCTAAGAAAATGGGATAGGGAAGAGTTATTAAAGATAATGTGCTAATGTGAAATTTTAAGTTTGAGCCAGGCATGGAGGCACATGCCTGTAATTCAGCACTTAGGAAGATGAGGAAAGAGAATTACTGTGAGTCTGAGGCCAGCCTGAGCTACATACTGAGTTCAAGGCCAGCCTAAACTATATGGTAAGATCCTGTCAAAAATAAAAAGTTAAACAGTTTATACTTAGATTTTTTTTTTTTTTTGGTACCAGGGATCAAACTCATGACCTCAGGCTTGCCAGGCAGGCACTTATACCACTGAACTAAATCCCCATCCTTGTGCTTGTATTGTTTGGTCAATTATGCTGCCTATATCTTGTAATCTGAGCAACTACTTTGACAATAATAGTATATTAACCACTGTTAATGTTCTCTTATCTTATTTTTAAATTTTGTTTCATTGTTTTTTTCTCTTTAAAATGTGAGTTTGATCTCCAGTACCAAATAAATAAATAAATAAATAAATAAATAGAATCTGAATAATGAATACATACAATTTGGGAAAAAGAAAGAAACTTTAGCAAAAGCAGTATCATGGAAGAGGTCCTGAGGTGGTCAATATGTTGACTCTATAGAATTAAAGGAAGATTTTTACCTTTGGGGTTTTCGGTGAGGTGGGAAGTAATGTGAGCTGATGATGGGGCAGATGAGAACCAAATAATGAGTAGTCTTACAGTCCATGTTATGGATGTTTAAAATGCTCTCGTAAGTACAGGCAGCCTGGTAAGACACTTTAAACAGGAAAGTGATAGGATCTGGTTCTGAGAAGATAACTCTATAATTTAATTTTAGGAAAATAAACATGATGAGAAGTAGATCATGTTTGTCTCAAAGCTCAAAAGTAAGGCAATATGGCTCCTATTTTAGCTGCTTATGCTAGAAATAAACATAGGAGCCATCCTTGACATCTTATAATGTCTTCTGATTTTACATTTTACATGGACTGTGTGGTCCCACATCCCAATAGTAGATGGCTACTATTTCTAGAATGGTATTTTGATTTAGGTAATTTTTGCTCTTATTCTTTTCTCAAATTTCAGATTAAATGTGTCTTTTGTCTAACCTTTATGGTCCCATGACCATCTAAGCTTTGTTTTAAAGTAGATTTTGTCTTTTCAAGAGCCTATTTAGTTCTGTTTTCATTCTTCTAAATTGCAGATGCTAGATGCTCCCCAGATCAAAAGAGACTCATCCATTCATCTGATTACCATCAACTCTTTTTTCTTTGTTTTTGGTATTGGAGATCAAACTCATGACTTTGCTCTTGCCAGGCAGGCACTTGTGCTGCTGAGCTAAGCCCCCAGCCCTGCCCTTCAACTCTTGATTGAGTCTGGAATCCTTCTCTATCATTCTAGCCCTGAAAAGCTGTGAAAGGCACTTCTCAGCTACTTCTTTCAGAATTGAGAAAGGCAGGGCTTTCCTTGATTTCCGTAATTAACCAACTTTTGGCCTGCTAAGACTTCAGTATTTACAGGTTATACTCATGTAGCCACCTCCCAGAGTAAGAAACTGAACAGTACCAAGATCCAAGATCTTGTGCCCCTGTCCAGTCAGCCCCCTAAAAATAATCCTGTCCCAACTTCTAACAGGATACGCCCATGTTGCCTGTTTGAACTTTAATATAAATGGAGTAATATAGAATGTATTATTACTTCTGACCTCTCTGTCTGTATACTATGTATCTGAGATTTAGCTAACTTACACATTAGGTTTTCTTTTAACAGATTTATTGTAACAGAGATTAGATCAGTTAGGTAGACTGAGTACATATGTTATACCTTCAAATAAATGGGAAGAACTTAGTAGTTACAAAAAGAGGCATGTCCTCCTTGCAAATTAGCGCCAAGCATGGGCTGCCTTGGGGGATACCCAGACCCCAGCCTTTTCCCCTGAGTTAGTGCCATTTGTGGACTGTAGGGAAAGAGAATAAGAAGCCACCAAGAAGCAAGCCCTCCCTGTGAATCAGCGCCATGCACAGGCCACCGGGTGATAGCTAGACCCCAGCCTTTTCCCCTGAGTCAGTGCCATGGGCAGGCCTTTTGGGGGGATAGCCAGATGCCAGCCCCTTCCAACATGTGGGCAGGGAAACAGCCCCTTCCAACGTGTGGGCAGGGAAACAAGTCACTGTAAGCAACTGGCTGATCTGGAGAAACACAGTCTGTGATGATAGCTATTGAGGTAAAATACAATTTAACACTTACAGTGTTTAGTGATTGATTGATTTTTCAGGCCTAAAGTTGGTAGTCTGATTATTTGTTCGGAGGATAACAATACACAATGTAGCATCTACAGGGGATCTTCTTTTGAAGTTGGTAGCCATTGTTAATTCCCTATTATCTTGTTTTGAAGTGCTGTATCATTTTCATTGCTTTGTTGGGTTGGGTTGTATTGTTTTGTTTTGCTTGATTTTACTTTATCTGATGGTATGGGCAGCTATTTCAAAGATAATGGGATATATTATAGTAGCCATTTTGGATTTTTGTTTTGGAGTCCTTTACTGCATTCACTGTTTTGTTTTTATTGGTTTTATTCTGTCTGCTTTGTTTGATTTCTATTATGTCTGAAGGTATGGGCAGCTATTTTGAAGGCAACAAGAAGCATTATGGTAACCATTGTTGATTTTGTATTGTTTTGATGTCCTGTGTCTCTTATATTGGTTTGTTTTGATTGGTTTTATTCTGTTTTATTTTGCTTGGTTTTATTCTCTTCAAAATAAAAATTAAAAAAAAAGATACTGGGAATGTGGCTAACTCCAGGCTCAGTTACAGCATATAAAAGGAATGGGAAGATATCATAAATAAAAAAGCACCAAATTCATTTTTTTTCTTGTATTTTTACCGGTACCAGGGATCGAACTCACGACCACACGCTTGCAAGGCAGGCGCTTATGCCGCTGAGCTAAATCCCCAGCCCCCAAATTCATTTTTTTAAGGAACAATGCTTAGCTTTTAAACCCTTTTCTCATCAATTTGTGGCAATGACTTTAAAATTTTTGTATTAATTAATAATTAAGTTATTTGAGAAGAGGTCTGTCTAGGTAATTTAGGCTAGCTTTGGACTTTCTATGTATCTTCAGCTGGCCTTGAGCTCATAATCCTTCTGCCTCAGCCTCCTGATATTATAATCATATGTCACTACACTTGGTTGGCACCAACTTTAATATAAAATGTTTTATCAAGATATAATTGATAAGTCATACATTCTACTGGCATTAGCTTCTTGACTAAAGTATGTATTGTCACTAGGGCTAAAAAGGCTAGAATTTTCTCTGGGTATCTTCTAGTGATTTCTAGGAGTAGGGAGCTTTATTGGTGCTATATGTCCTGCTCCTCCTTTATACCTGCTAGATTCAGGTCACAGTAAAAATAAACACAAGTGTGGAATTTTTCAATTACAAAGTGATCAGTCCACTATGTTTTGCCAAACACTTGGAGAAGATATCATAAATAAAAAAGCACCAAATTCAAGAAATATAATATTGAAAAACTAGTTAACATAGCAAGCAGAGAATGATTTAAAGACAGATTTATTCTTACAGACATGTTACACTGATTATGAAATAGAGATCTTTGAAGTTAAAAATATGATTAAGACAAAGAACTCAATATTTGTAACAGAATGATACAGCTGAAGAGCAAATTAGTTGCAAAAGCAAACTGTGAAATTCTTTGGGAATGTAGAGGAAAGATCAAGGAATTAGATATGTTAATGAAAAAAGGCAAATGGAATATAAATTCAGGAATTCAGTATTTAATAGAAATTCCAGCTAAAATTGAGAAAATAGAAGAGATTAAAAAAAAAAAAACTTTTCCAGAGCTGCTAGAAAAGACAAACGACTTCAGAGTAGAACAATTTATTAAGTGAAAGAATAAAATATAGAAGAGTGGAAAAGAATACTACACCTAAATATATTATGGTAACATTCAAGAAGAAATGGATTGTGAAAAATATAAAAAAAGCTTCCAGATAGGAAAAAATAATCAAATCTATTACAGTCATGCAATATTTGAAGGCAGTCAGTCAACACTTTCAAAGATAGGATGCAAAGTTATTTTTTTAAACTGGTTAGAATACTATACCTCACCAAAGAAACATTTATGTGGGAAGGCAAAAAATACTATTTTTAAATGTACTACTTGAAGTATTTCAGGTGGATTGTGGGTTGTGGAAAATAATCCTTCCATTCCTTGCTGATGCAAAGATTCAGAAAACCTAATTTAATTTACTGAGGCTATAAATTTCTACAAGCAAAGTGATTACATAGAACGGAGCCAGTTCTTAGTAGAATGTGCAGCTATTGGAGATGAAGTTGAGGTTGAAGGGTGTGGGAAAATTCAAATCTTGCTAAACTTTTGTTATTTTATCCATAAGGCTGCAGTCACCATTAAGAAATAGTGTAATCAGTATGCTTCCATTAGTACAAACCAGGCTATCTTGATTTTTAACTGAAAGATATTACCAAGACATCCTCTGGGGAAAAAAAGTATTTGGTGCCCTGTTTCTGAGTCTCTTATTTCATAGAAATCTTTTTTTTCCCTCATGAACTTTAGCACTTCTTATTTGTGAATCTTTCATATTCACTTTGATTCAAAACTATTATAAATATGTTTCTCCACTTTTGTCTTATTAAATAAATATTATAAGTATTGTCTTTGCAAAACATATCTAACTTTACATCCTGGAAGGCAGACTGGCTGGAGGTTCATTCCTCTACTACATCCTGAAGGTATGGGTTGGCTGTAAGACAGTGAGTTCGTGATTTGGGACTCATTCTCATCCATTGCATCCTGGAGGGCGGGCCAGCTGGAAGGGTGTAAAACTGATGGGAACCCCAAGACCAAGGACAACAGCCCTGTGCACCAACTCTCTCTCTGTCTCTGTCTCTGTCTCTGTCTCTGTCTCTCTCTGTCTCTGTCTCTCTCTCTCTCTCTCTCTCTCTCTCTCTCTCTCTCTCTCTCACACACACACACACACACACACACACACCCTCTGGAGGGTGAAATAATCAATGATGCCTGTTACACAGAAGCATCTGAAGGAGTAGCAAGGAGACAGCAGTTGGACTCTGGAGAACACCACTGACAGACCAGCCTCAGTCCCCATATCCAGAGGCCAAGGTTAGGTCCATACCCAGCACATCTCTGGGATGCAACATGGACATTATCACAAAACTGTAAACACTAGAAGAAGAAATTAAACATAGATGCTCCCTTGAGCCCATCAGCTGCATTAGGGACTAGTAGCCAGCACCAGTGGGGAAAATCAGCCAGCCAAGCTCTCACAGACCTGCTGCCAAAAGTGAAGATTTGGTGTAGCTGTGCGTGCCTAGAGAAGCCATCGCTATATCCCACCACCTCCCTGGAAACCTAGCATAAGGGAAACCGAGGTTCTTGGCCCATTCCCCTACCCTGTGGACAGGCAGCCAATGTGGAACCGCACAACTGGCTCATCTGGAAAAATCCAAGAGAATGTCAAGACAAAGGAGCAAAAGACAATCTCAGACCTCCAGCCCACACAGAATGGGTCTAGGCAACATAGAAACTGAAGGAATTGGAAGTCACACACTTGAAATTTCTGAAATTGCCCTAAGAGAACAACTTTATAAAGCGGTAAAAGTAACCAGATCAGAAATACTACCTCTGGTAAAAGAGCAAATGACAAACATAATGAAAGAAATGCTGAGCATATCTAAAGAAGACATAGATAAAAAGAGGAGCATTGAAAAATGATGGAAAACTTGAATGAACAATAGAAGAAAGAATTACAATGAATGAGGCAGATTCAAAGAGAGATCCAGGAAATTAAATATTCCATTGAAAGCTGGCAAAACTGCTTAAAAAAAAGAAACTGAAGACAGACTTTTAGACCTTGAAAACAGGATTGCAGTTAGTGATCACAAAAGGAAAGATTGCTTAAAAGTAAAAAGGACCATGAAATAACAATTCAATGGCTGCAAGACAACTCAAAAAAATAATTTAATAGTGACAGGTGTCAGTGAAAAAAGCAGGGGTGAATACAAATGACATAAAGACTTTACAGAAATAACAGCAGAAAACTTCCCAAGCATGGGAAAAGGATCTGACATACAGATAAGTAAGGCATATAGAACTCCAACTAGCCATAACCAAAATAATAATCAAAATCCAAAATAATAGTCAGGCATAATAATCAAAATCCCAGAAATTCAGCACAAGAACAAACTCTTAAGAGAGTTAGTGGCATCCAAAATGTACAATAATACTGTGAAGGGGAAAGGGGAGGAAATGTCTAAAAAGAGAAGGTGGTAACCATAGTTAATTTCTTATTACTTTGTTTTGAAGTCCTATATTGTTTTAATTATTTTGTTTGATTTGGTTTTATTCTGTATTGTTTTGTTAGATTCTGTTATGTCTGATGGTATGGGCAGCTGTTTTGAAGATAACAAGATACATTATGGGAGCCATTGTTGATTTCATCTTATCCTTGTCTTGAAGTCCTATGTCACTTTCATTATTTTGTTCTGATTGGTTTTATTATGTTTGATTTTATTATCTTTAAAATAAAATAAAAAACATATACAAGGATGAGGGAGAGATAGATAGAGGAAATAGTGGTGAAGTTACCAGTTAAACAAAATAGTTAAGGGCAAGTGATTGTTGATTTATTAAGTCAAACATCTCAATGATCTAGAACTGGACTGTCATGATACTAACTTTAGTTGGTAGGATATGTGCTGGGGTAAGAGTGGGTATAGGCTAGCAGAAAAGATTGAATAGCTCTTGATATTATTGGACATACTCTGCGCCAAGGTGATAATATTTACATGACAATGTATTTCTTCAAAATTTAAGGATAATTATAATAGGAACAGAAATTGCTGATATATTTTCCAAACCAACAGAGGAAAAAGTGAAAAAGAAAATGATCCCCCTTTTTTCTCCACCCAAAGGAGGGCTATAAGTTTGAGCCTCACCTGGGTAACTTAGAGACTTAACAAGACACTTAGTTAAAAAAAAAAAAAAAACAACCAATAACAGACTAGGATGTAGGTCAATGAGAAAGCCCTGGGTTCAACCCCCAGTTACCTCCCCCCCCACTAAAGTAAATTAGAAAAATAACATTAAGAGATCAAGAATAATTTAAAAATGTTAGTAATTATATCCAATATGTCAACTCCCTGTATTAGATCCTTATCTGGGGAAACCCAGTCATCCTGAATAGTAGGAAAAGCACAGTATAAGCAACAGGTTAACTAATTTACTCTGGTCAAATCTTACACCGGACATCAAGAGAATAACCATTTGTCTTTCTCTAATCCACGTCATGTTTTTTTCCTATGGATAGGAATAATTAGAATAAAGAAATAAATATGGACATAGTAGCTAATGAATTTATTACAATGACCTGGTAATGGTCAATTTGAGGAGCAATAGGGACTCAGCATTCCTGTGACATAGGCTTGGATTTATATAGTTCTGTAAAAATCTCAAACTCATTTCTTTGTTATTATCTGACACTTTCTTAGAGTGACTCTATTATCCTAGAATCATGTCTGTTCTAGTTTTTTTTTATTTTACAGTCCAAGAATGAATTAGATACTGTGTTTTCATTATGTCTGTGATATTCTTTATATTGATTTTTCCTTAATAACTATGTTTTACTTGAGTGTTTGTGAAACCCTGAGACTTTTATGTTACTCCCTATTAAAATTGTAATGAGTATATCTATTAGCATATTTAAATTTGTAAAAAACTCAACCATATGTTTACCAGACACACTCCCCCAAAACATTGAAAATAAAGGGATAGATCTTCTGTAAAAGTGATGGGAGACATTTTTACTCTCTTATTTGAAATTCATTGGAAATGACAAAAATGAAAATGTAGAAAAAACTGCCATTTTCAAGACATTAGGAAAGCTATTATTACCTTAAGACATACTCTATAAAATAACACCTTATCAAATACTGTAGAGAAAAGAACCTGATACAAAGACTTGAAAGCCCCTATTCCTTGAGCAGAATTTAGATTTTACCAAAAGTTTTGAAAGAAATAAATCATTGAATCTTTTGTAGAGGTGATTGTATGGGGCCACAGAAGTGACAAATGCCTTCTTAGGAAGTCCTGTAGTGCAGAGATGCTGGTTTGCTCAATACTTTTGTGATCCCTTGGAACTGTAGGGGTGAAATAAAATAGAGGAAGAAGAGGCAGGGATGACTCATTAAAACACAAAATACCTTAACTCAAAATGTATTGTTTTAGGCATGGTGTGTGTTTAAATTAAAAACCAGATTGTCAAAGGAGATAATTAAATAAGGCCCAGTTACATACTGTACAAGAAACCCACTTTAACTTTTTCTGAGGAAGATATGGTTGATGATGCTACAGCACTTGGGTCTGTGACTCCTACTGCCAGCTGAATCTATTCATGCTTGCTGAGGAACAAGTTGGTTAGTAAGCTGCACCATAGCCCATTAAGGATACTAGAAAGACCCATATACCAGAGGTTGCAATGATATTAACATTAATTACCCCAACTAGCTTCAACATGAAATTCCTGCAGAATTGTTTAACTTAAAAGAATTTCAAAGTGAACGGATCAGTTTAGCTGCTGACCAAGACTTTGAGAATTATTAAATAAAAATGCCTGGGAAGAAGGTTCTAAGATATGGGATCAATTCCAAATGAGAATCCACAAGTAACTCATTGACTTGCACAGTCCTTCTGATACTGTTTTTTTTCTTTTATTTTAAAAAGCAAAACATAAAAAAGGATAGAAATCATACAGAATTTCAAAAAAGTAGGAAATTAACACTAGTTAATATATTTCACATTGTTATCTAAGAACTAGTTGTTCAGGTTACAAAATCTAGATACAATCCTTCTGTTAATTGTTGAGCAGAGCTCCTATCATTATAGGGCCAGAAGCCATTGCAGATGACTAAGTCCATTATTCAATAAATTGATTTTTTTAATAAATTGATTGTTAATTCTTTTTTTGCTCTTTTTTTTTTTAACTTTTTATCGGTACTGGGGATCGAACTTACCACCACCTGCTTGCAAGGCAGGTGCTTATGCCGCTGAGCTAAATCCCCAGCCCCAATTGTTAATTCTTAAAAAAGAAATCCTTTTCAAATATGAAGATTAAAATACATCAACACAAAGTAAATAGTTGTATAAAATTAAAAAAAAATTTTTTTATTTTAAAGAGAATAAAACAAAACAAAGCAAACCAAAACAAAACAGAACAAAATAGATCAGAGTAAAACAATACAAATAATACAGGATTTCAGAAAAAGACAGCAGGAAATCAACAGTGGCTATACAGACACTAGGAAATCAATAATGGCTTCATAATGTCTCTTTTTTCTTCAAAACAGCTGTCCATATCTTCATACATATTGGAATCAAATAATTGAAAACACACTAAAACCAATCAAAACTAAGATTGTATAAAATTTTTTTTTTTAGATTTTAAAAAAAAATTTTATTTAAGGAGAAAAGAAAAAAAACAGGGAAAGGGTACAAGTTATACAGATTTACAGAAAAAAAATGAACAGTAGGAAATCACTATTTAATGGATTACAGATTGTCATCTTAGAAATAATTGTTCAAGTCACAAAATTAAAGCTTGTAAAGTGGACATTCCATCAATGATACTGCAAACAGTTCTGTTCATTGATCCAATAAAACTCTGTGATATCATTTTCTATCTTATTGTATAAAATTTTAATAGCGCTGGGCTGGGGATTTAGCTCAGCGGCATAAGCGCCTGCCTTGCAAGCAGGCAGTCGTGAGTTCGATCCCTGGTACCGATAAAAACGAAAAAGACAAAAAAAAATTTTTTTTTAATAGCACTAATTTAAGAAAAGGAAGTAGCAATATTTCAGACAGAGTAGACTTCAGAGCATGGAAAATTATCAAGGATAAAAAGGGGTATTAAATAATGATAAAGAGGTTAATTTTAAAAAAGCTTTAACAAGCCTTAACATGTGTACACATAAAATAGAATATCAAAATATGTGGAACAAATACTGATAGGAGCACAAGGAGAGAGTTGCAAGTGTAGAATAGCAGTAGCAAACATGTATGAAGTCCAGTGTTTGATCTCCAGCACTGAAAAAAACTGAAGGAGAAATACAGTAGATGAGTTCATTATTATAGTTGGAAATTTTATTACTTTTCTGTCATAAATACACAGGTCCAGCAGGTAGAAAATCATTACAGATGTTATTGAACTCAACACCACCATAAATCATCTGGATATAATGACTTCATTCAGCAACAAGAGAATGCATGTTCTTCTCAAACTCATATAGGACATTTACCAAGATAGACCACATTTCTGGGGGCTGGGGATTTAGCTCAGCGGCATAAGCACCTGCCTTGCAATCAAGCAGTCGTGAGTTCGATCCCCGGTACCGGTAAAAAGATTAAAAAAAAAAAAAAAGATAGACCATATTCTTGATCATAAGACACACCTTAACAAATTTAAAAATATAAAAACATAAAATGTCTGCTTAGACCATAGTGGAATTAAACTAAAAATCAAAATACAAAGGTAGCTCCCAAATCCCTAAATACTAAGAGATTAAACAACACATATCTATATAATGCACAGCTCAAAAAAATCTCAAGAGAAATAAAAGCATAGTTTGAACTAAAAATGATAACAAAATCTATCAAAACTTGCAAAATCTTGTAAAACTTGCAAAACTTGTAAAATCAGTGCATGGGGAGAAATTTATAACACATATATTAAAAAAGAGGAAAGATCTAAAATCATTTATGCTTCCACCATAGACAACCAGATAGAAGAGAAAATTAAATCCAAAGGAAGCAGAAGAAAATAATAAAAATTAGGGTAGAAGTCAGTGAAATTAAAACAGGAAGTCAATAGAGAAAAATCAACAAAACAAAAAACTAGTTTTTTGGAAATATCGATAAGTAGATAACTCTCTAGGCTATCTATGAAAAAGAAAAATCAGTGATATAAGCAACAAAAGTGAATATCACTATAGATACTTTTGTTGTTGTACTAGGGTTTGAATACAGAATCTCACACATATAGGGAAACACTCTACCACTGAGCTACATCCCCAGTCCATTATTACAGATACAGATATTAAAATGATAACTAAATGTATATTATAATCAGCTCTGTGTGCACAAATTTGATAACCAGTTATAATGGACCAATTCTTGGAAGGATAAAATGTGTCAAAGTTCACACAAAAATCAATTGATAATGTAACTAGGCCAATATCTATTACAGTAATTGAATCAATAATTAACAACCCCCAAAACAGAAAGCATAAGGCCCAGAAGAGTTCATAGGTGAATTCAACCATAGTTAAGGAAGATAGGTCTTCTTTTCCAGAAGATAGAAGCAGTGGCCAGCATTTTTTGAGCCCAGCATCACCTAGTAAAGCTAAAGACATTAAAACTGCAGACCATTATCCTTCATCAAAATAGGTGCAAGAAACCTCAAAACAGTGAACAAATGAAACCCAATATGTATAAAATTTATACATGGAATTGTATACCATGACTATCACAAGTATGCAGGACAGTTTGTGGACAGGTCTCTAGTGTGTGGACAGATCTCCTTCACTCTTTTGCATCTGACTCTTTGGACGAATATTACAAAATAATCCTATAAATTATATGTCTTGTGTTATATACTTTCCTTTGTAAACCCTGACTACAACAAAAACTCTTTGCAGATGATATGATTACCTAAATAAAAAATCTTAAAGAATTGGTAAAAAATTCTTGGAACTGGTAAGTGACTATAGCGAGGTTGCAAGATACAAGATTAATGTGTAAATATCAGTTGGTTTCCTATATTTCAGCAACGAATAAGTGGTATTTGAAATTTATAATACAACACCATTTACATTATTATGCCCAAAAATGAAATATTCAGGCATATATCTAGCAAAATCACACAAGATTATCTGAAAAAAACTATAAAACTGATAAAAGAAATCAAAGAAGAACTAATACATGGAAAAACATTCCACATTCTTGGATAGAAAGAGTATATTTTGAGGAAGTCACTACTTCTTAATCTTTCTATAGATTCAATGTAACCCCAATCAAAATCTGAGCAAATAATTTTGTAGAAACCGAAAAGCTGTTTCTAAAGTTTATATAAAAAAGCAAAAAGAACCAAAATAGCTAAAACTGAGGAAGAAGAACAAAGTTGGAGGACTTACATAACCTGACTTCAAGATTTACCATAGCTTTAAGACTTATTATATACCTTAGTATCAGCATAGTGTCGTATTGGTGAAAAAAATGGGTAAGCAGATCAATGGAACAAAATATAGAACTCAGAAACAGATGAATGTACAGTAAACTAACATTTAGTAAACCCGTAGTAAGCCAATCTTTGACAGAATGCAAAGGTGATATGGTGCAGCAAGGATTTTTTTTTCAACAAATGGTACTGGAATAAGTCAACCCAAGCAAAAAAAGAATAAACAAAACAAAACCCCAAATCCCCTAAACCTAGACACATCTTTCTCCTGTTAAACTAGAATTATTGAGATAGGGTTATTTAAAATACATGGCTTTATTAAGCCATTAGAGATAGTAGAGAGAAAAAAGGCACAGCATTAGGGTAAGTTTCTGCAGACTACCAGCAGCAAGGTTAGGTAGTGGTTGGAAACAATGTCTGCTACACCTTGTAGTACTTACAGGTAAGTTTTTAAAAAATTTTTATTTTAAAGGGGGTAAAATTAAACACAACAAAACAGAACAAAATAGGACATAAAAAAGCAATGTAAGAGATATAAATTTCAAAGCTAGATGACTTGAGATCTTCACTATCATATTGTCTCTTGTTTTCTTTCAAATAATTGTCCATATCTTCTCATACAGAGAATTCATACAAAACAACATAGTATAAAACTGATCCGAACTGAATGAGGAAGGTGTTTTGGTCCATCTGTGAGGGTATTTCTGGTAAATATTTACATCTGAGATGGCCTCCAATGTGGGTGGACTTTATCCAATCTAATCAGGGCCTGAATAAAACAGAAAGGTGAAGACAGGTTGAATTTAATCTATATTTGAGCTTGTACATCAATTTTCCCCTTTCCTCAACAAACCTGGTTTTTCAAGCCTTCAGACTCAGTCTGGAATTCCAGTCTGGATTCCAGACTCAGTCTGGAATCATTTACTGTCTTGCTGTTAGGCTTTTGAACTACATCACTGGGTTTCCTGAGTATTTAAATTGTAGGTGATAGATCGACTGATTTCTGAACTTTCATAATTATGTAAGCCAAATCATTGGATTTACTTCTCTCAAGAACCTTGATTGATGCAATAACATAAGAGAAAATCCAGATGATCTAGAGCTTGGTGATGACTTTCTAGATACAGCACCCAAAGAAATGGATCCTTAAATGAAAGAATTGGTAATGAGAACTTCATGTAAGTTTCTATTCTGTGAAAGACATTGTCAGGGAAGAGAAAACAGAATCTACAGATTGAGAAAAAAATATTTGCAAAAGACATATCAATAAGAGTTGTTATAATATACAAAGTACTCTTAAAATATACCAGTTAGATCACAAAACAACCTGATTGAAAAATAGGCCAAAAACCTTAACAGACATCTCACCAAAAAAATACACAGATGGAGCCAGGTATGGTAGCAGACAGCTATAATTCCAGCTACACAGAAGGGCAAGGCAGGAAAATTAAACGTTTAAGCCACTCTGGGCAACTTAGGGCGATTTCTCAAAATAAAAAGGGCTGGAGATATAGCAATCTAGTGTAGCTCAGCACTCACTCTCTGGGGTCAATTTTCAGGACTACAAACTAAACAAAAACAAAAATGCCCTTCCCAAACCCCAACATACAGTGTTAAGTGATCACATGAAAGATGCTCCATATCGTGATATTAGAGAAATACAAATTAAAATAACAATGAGATACCACTGAACATCTATTAGAATGGATAAATCAAAGCACTAAATACTGAAACTAAATATGGGCGAGGATGTGGAGCAACAGGAGCTCTTTACTGCTGGTGAAAATGTAAATTAGTATAGTCACAATGCAAAAGCAGTTTGATGAATTCTTACAAAACTAAACATACTCTTATTATGTAATCCTGAATTTGTGCTCTTTGGTATTTACTCAACAGAGTTGTAAAGTTATGTCCACTTAAATACCTGTGCATGGATGTATACTCATAATTGCTAAAACTTGAGAATAAACTAAGATGTTTTCAGTAGATGAATGGAAAAATAAATTGTGTTACTTCATGACAATGGGATTTTCCTCTTTTTTTGTCTATGTGATATCAGAGATGAATCCAGGTGGTTCTATTATTGAGTCACACTCACAGCTCTTCTTTTCTTTTGATACAGTTGCCCAGATTGACCTTGAATTTGCAATCTTCCTACCTCAGTTTCTTGAGTAGCTGATATTATAGATGTATACTGCTGCACCTGGTCTGAGAATGTAACATTATTCAGCATTAAAAAGAAATATGCTATCAAGTGATGAAAATACAAGGAGAAAATTTGAATGCATAGTACTAAATAAAAGAAACCAAACTGAATAGGCTTCATTTTATATGATAGTAGTTATGTGGCATTCTGGAAAAGGCAACACAGTAGTGACAGTAAAAAGATCAGCATTGACAGGGATGTAACGGGTTGGCATGTGGTAAGAATGAGTAGGCAAAGCACAGAGGAATTTTAGGGCAGTGAAACTATTCTATGATACTATAATGTTGGATACATCATGATGAATTTGTTCAAACCCATATAAGATACAGTACTAAGAATAAAAGTGTGAATTATGGATTTTGGAGGATGATAATAGGTGAAGACTATTATGAATAAGGGCAGGGGAACATGGAAAATCTTTGTATCTTCCTTTCAATTTTGCTGCAAACTTGAAAGTACTCTTAAAATAGTCTAAAATATATGTGGAAAAGTTTCTGTTAAAAAAAGAGCTTATGCAAAGATTCAAGTTTTTGTGTGGACATAAGGTTTTATTTTTCTAGGCCTATGTGCCAAATTCAGGCTATGGTCTCTTGTTGTTGTTTTTGATAAAGTTTTATTGAAACAGGCATATTCACTGATCTACAAATTGTCCATTGTGACCTTCATACTACAATGACAGACTAGTTGTAACAGAGTGTGTGGTTCATAAAGCTTATATGTCCCTTCTGGCCCTTTAATGGACATAGTTTGTTGACTGTTGTGCTGTAAATGAGAGACTGCTGATGTGTGTTTACTTTTTATAAGAATCGTCCCAGGCTGGATGCAGTGGTACATGTCTGTAATTCCAGCTTCTCAGGAGGCTGAAGCAGGATTGTTCAAATATATTGCATTTTTTTTTCTGGCATGAGAAACCAAAAGTGTAAATAAGGACCAAGATGAATAATAGATATTGTAAAATAGGGAGAGAATGTTCAAATGGGAAGGGAACTGGGACAGAGGGAGGAGAAAGGAAGGAAGGGAAAAGAAAAAGAAAGAAAAAAGGAAAATAATGGAAACAAGAGTTGTATAAATAAGGAGGGGAAGAGAGATTGAAGCGAAGTGAGGAGAAAGAGAAAAAAATCAAAATATATCATGTATAGGTACAAATTCCCTTTGATTAATGTGATAATTTTTAATATTTAAAATGTACCAATAAAACTAATTTATTTAAAAAAAAGTAAAATTAAATCAAATCAAATCACTGTACTAAGGTAAAAAGACGACAATGGTACATCCTTATACCTATCTTCTTGTTAAAGCCATCTTGTTAAAGCAATTTTTCTCATTTAAGGGTCAGGAACAAAGCCAAATTCTGAAACACATTCTGTTAACATTTCTTACAGGCAAACTTTATTGACAGAAAAAAAAATGCTTCAATTTGTGAACTCTGCATTGGATGACGAACCTGACTGTTGCCATTTTCCCCAGGATCATAGAGTGAATTAAGTTCACGAACCAAGGTACCACCATATCTGTTGGCTATTTGTTTGTCTACTTTGGAGAAATGTCTGATTGACCTTTTGAGCATGCCTACGGCTAAATAAACAGGAAAAGTTAACCAGATAACTTACCATATTTAGCATCTATTCAAGATTTGTTGTTGTTGTGTTGTTCTTTGAGTTCCTTATGTATTTTTTATTGGTACATTTTGTATATTTAGTGATTACATTCATCATAGAGAATTTCTTTGTGTCCTTTGGATAGTAGTTTCTTATCCGATATATGGTTTACAAATATTTTCTCTCAGTCTGTAAGTTATCTTTCATTTTGTTGTTTCCTTTGCTATGTGGAAGCTTTTTGGTTTCGTCTCCCCATTTGTTTATTCTTCCCTTTGTTGTCTGAGATTTTGGTGTCATATACAAAATATCTTTACTAAGATTAATATCAAAGAGCCTTTCTTTTATGTTTTAAGGTTTTTATAGTTGCAGGTTTCACAGGTAGGTCTTTAATTTTGAATTGAATATTGTATATAGTATAAAGGTTCAGCTTCATTAAAAGGAAAAAAACAGCAATGAAGAGCAAAGCACGTTAGTGCACGTATAAATATGCCAAAATGAAATGCATTATCTTGTATAATTGATATTGACTAATAAAAATGATTCATTAAAAATTTGAGGCTAGCTTGGGCAATTTAGTGAGAGCTTGTCCTAAAATTAAAAAATATAAGCTCAGTGATAGCTCTGTGTTCCAGCTCCATTACCACACAAGAAAAACAAAATCAAATAAACAAAGCAAGCAAACAAAAACTCTCCCCACGTGTGTGTATATGTGTGTGTGTGTGTGTGTGTGTGTTTTAAGAGTGTGCCAGCTGAACGTTATCCTGGTGTTATCTGTTTTTTCTCCTCTTTTTCTTTTTGCCACTTTAATAGATGTTACCATACTTTTCCAAAGAAAATTTGACACTACCAGTACTTTTTAACATTTCATCTTAACTTTTGCTTTAATTTAGAATTAAAGCAAAGAAGAACTGTTGCATTTTAGCTTATTAGTGTTGATATAGAATATAGAATATTAAATGAAGCTAAAGTCTCAACCTGAATAAAGAATGAATTAAGTGGTGTAGGGTGGTATGTAACTGTACTCAGCTACTCAGGAGGCCGAGGTGGAAGGGTCACTTGAGCCCAGGAGTTTGGGGCCATCCTGGACAACATAGCAAGGCTCTGTGTCTTAGAGAAAACAGACAGACAGACAGATCGACAGACAGATAAAATCTCATTAGTCAAAGATAATTCTATTTTCAATGAAATCCCAGGAATGGAAGCAAAACAATTACTGTTACATGATAGCGTATTTCCCTGTAGTTTAACATGTTCTGTTTGTCTGTCTTGTGCTAGTATAAATGCTGTCAGAATCAAAACAAAGTTACTTGTGTTGAGCTGTAATAACAATGAGAAAACAAGTAGAACCACAAAGCTCCAAAAGAGGGGATCTCGTGTACATGTCTGATAACAAGAACTATCAAATACTCTGCCAAAACCACAGCCCTGCACAAAGACCATGGCAACCTTAGGCAAAGAATAATTCTGCAAGAATGTCTATTCAAAATGTTAGTTCACCCTTGGTCTGGCATTACTTTGTTATTGCTTGAACATTCTTGTTCTTAATCCTTATATTCAGAGGTTATTGTTTCAAAGGAATTCATGTGATCCTGTCGATTTTGTTTATTTATTTATTTTTATCCTCTTCATTTTAGATTTACAGGTCTTCCTTTACCCATTCTCCTTGAATATGTGCATGATTTCTGTGGCATACATATTCTGCGTTATGGTGTTCCCTGCTTATTCTCAAAAGTTGTGTCATTATTCTTTAATCTCTCTATGTTAAAAGTTGACTACAATGAACTGACATTTTAAAGGCAGAGACTTGTTAATTTCCTTATTCATTAGACAAATAAGTCCAAACTACTTATTTCCTGCATTTAGTATGGCAGATTAAAAATTAACAACCCTCCCTTTGAGAGATAGGGTTATGTCTTTTTCAATCTATATAGATTAAGTAACCACTCATCAATTGAATAGCAGACGGGACACTGTTAGTTGCTTGGCATAAGCCTTAAGAAAGTGGTAGTTTCAAATTCTTGTCTTTTAGGACATTCCAGGAAATGTAAGCTAGCAGGTAAAAAGTCTAGCTATCTGGAGGTCAGTCTTGTGGAGATACTATTTATAAATGCACTCTTTTCAGCCTTCCAATCATCCTCACCAAGGTGCCAGACACGTTACTGATGCCGTCTTGGCCTCCAGACCACACCATCTGCTAGCTGGTTGATCTAGTCACCTCAGTTGATGCCATTTGGAGCAGAAAAATCACCCAGCTGAATCTTGCCCAAAGTTCTGACTCACAAAGTTGTGAGCTACAGTAAAATGTTTGTTTTAAGTGACTAAATTATAGGTTAATTTACCAACCACAGATAATTAGAGCACTTATTACATATCAGGAAAAGAGTATTGAGGCAGCTAGAGAGATTTGGGGAAAGAACAGAATTATTTTATGTACATTTAAGATTTATTTATGTGCTGTGTGATGGCATATAGTATTTTCCTCATCTTTTCTCACAATCTTCAGGAAAAAGAACAATGCAATGCAATGCTAATACAATCTGGAATAAAATAAAACTACTCAATGGTGTTCTGAAGGAAGAAAATTCTGACAATGGTAAATTACATATTTGTATGTCTATCTATATATCTTCATCTTATATATACACATATATATAGCTGTGTGTGATGTATATTTATATATACTTAGCATATTTATATATTTTAATACATGTATTTTATTTATATATTTATATATACTGGTAAAATATTTTATTTTATTTCTGAAAAATTTTAGATAAGTTAAATTTATCAAAATTTAGTTGAGCAAAAACAATTCATGATTTGGGCATTCTTTAGAATCAGAAGAAGCATTACTTCTGTAAGTACTTAGCAGCTTTAGTTAGTGAGCTTTTATAGGGAGCAAAGTATAGAAATCATTTCATTGACTATAGCTAGTGGTTTGTCTTATTTGGGCATAGTGGGATGAGGCATCTACCTTGTTTGAGCATGGTCTGATTATTTGGCTGCTTGTAATTGGCTGAAGCTAGGTTGTTTGTGATTGGTTAAAATTTGACTGTTTGTTGCACCGAATATACTGTATTTCTAATTCTGGATTGGATTTGTTTTATGTTATTAAGTTAGCTAGCAATTTGTTATGTGTAGGAATTCAAAGTATGCATTTCTTTGCTGCAAACCAGGGTACCACACTGCATTTAGTTATATTTTTGCTTGATTCTTTAGGCTAAGCCCAAGAAATAGCAACTTTGATAGTAAAGATAGTTTGAACTTAAATTTGCTTTATCTCTTCCTGTTTCTTTGTTTCTCTATTACCTTTGCTCCCTCTCACTCCCTCTTTATCTCGTGAACCACATACACACCCATACTTACACACATACATACATACATATGCAAGTGTGTAAACGATTAGAGTTCTTGCTTTCTTTACTGACCCCTTAGTGGAGTCAGTAAAGAAGTCAAAAGACTTCTCTGATGTTCATCCAGTGCACTTTGCAAGGTTAAAGAGAGGAGAGCAGAGAAAATAGTCACTACTTGAAGGAGATGGTGGAATGCTGAAGGACAAGGCTTTAAAAAAAAAACATTAAGGGGAAGAGATCTAGAGAAGGCAAGTGTTGGAGAATCAGATAGTGACAAGATGGAACATGCTCTGAAAGTTCAACCAGTGAGCTCTTACATCTATTGTGTGATAGAAAGAGGGGAATTAACTACCATGATGCACAACTCTCAACTTCTCAACTCCATGTTTTAGTCCTATAACAAAGAACCATTTTCCTGGTGCAAAAACAGATGGGTAGATCAGTGGAACAGAATAGAGGACACAAAAACAACCTCAGGGACATTCAGTCATCTGACATTTGACAAAGGGGCCAAAAACACACACTTGAGGGTAGATGGTCTTTTTAATAACTGCTGCTGGGAAAACTGGCTATACACATGCAGAAGATGGAATCTAGACTTGTATCTTTCACCATGTACTAAACTAAAATCAAAATGGGTCAGAGATCTAAACATTAAAACAGAAATACTCTGATGGAAGATAAGATAGGCAAAACTTGTGAGGTTTCAGGGAAAAAGAGTTCTATATTGTTGGTGGGACTGTAAACTAATACAACTACTATGGAAATAGAATGGAGATTCCTGAAAAAACAAAAAATAGAAACTCCACATCCAGAGATCTTCCCAAAAGAGATAAAGTTTAATGGGTGAAGAAAATATGGTACCACACAATACAGTGCTTGTGTGCTATAAAGAATAATGAATTTGAGTCATTTGTAGAAAAATGAATGACCTTAAACCATAATATTGTCAGATAAATTAGACATGCTGTTTAAATATACATGATTTCTCTTATATGAGAAATCTAAAATATAAATAATTATAAATAATAGGAAATAGGGAGATATTATCTTTTGCAAGTGGAAAGGGGGCTAGAAGATCTGGAGATGAAGGGAGGGGCAACAGCAATAAAAAGAATTAAGATACATTACATGTTTGTGCCAATTCAGTGTAATGACTATGTACTGAAAACATGTACTAATAAAAATTTAAAAGATAAAAAATGAAGAAAAATTAAAAAATATTGAATGAATGGAACACATACACACACACACACAAACACACACAGTTTAACTTCTAGAGAAAACCAGTGTAAACTGAGCAGATGACAAGATGGTTTCGGAAAGAGTAATCCCATCTATCTTGAGCCAATGTGTATTATTCTGTAATGTTTAGTTTTGAATTGATTGCCAGAATATTCCAGCATGAAAGACTACACTAATAATTGCCCTAATTCTTACTCACTTCTCGAGGAATGTTAATAGTTTGCATGGGACCAGAAGGATGTATTTACTTGTAAACAACAACAATGATACACATTTTGGTTTTTAAACAGTTTAAGAAATTGGAAAATACTTGTAATAGTAATCAGGTACTTAATATTTGCTCATTCATTTGAAAATGAATAATGGGCTTGCAGCCCATTTGCACCCTTCTGTGACTGTTCATTGCAATGTTTATGCCCTGCAAATATAAATAGTGTTTCCTAGATGATTTATTTTCCTTTCCACAGCTTCCCTGTGGAGATGCATAACATGTTTTGGGCTCATCCTATGTGGAAAGGGCAACACAACCTTCCTCAGAGACTTGCAGTGGACTCTGTTGAGAACTGTCATTCTCAACATTGGCATTCTTTAAATGACTGTAGAAATTTTCAACTCAGGAAAAGAAAATAGCAAATTTTAATTTGGGGGGAATTAGAGAATATGAAGTAAATGACACAGTCTTATTAGAGGTAGCAGCACATGCTACTCATGAAATCTGTGCGTAGTTGCTAGAATTATGTCTCTCTTTTCAAATATATTTGAGAAAAGAAAAGAGCTCTTGAGAGGTGCTGCTCTTGTGGATTGGCAGTAAGAAGAAGTAAGAGTGGCATGGAAACTTGGATTGGACAATCAGGAAGAAAAATTGTATACTAAAAATGTCACCAGGAATGGACTGCCTAGGCACATCCTCTCCTCACCTTTTTGTGGTACTGAAGATTGAACACAGAGAGTGCTAAGCTACTTTCCTAGACTTCTTTATTTTGTTTGAGATAGGGTCTTGATAAGTTGCCCAGGGAGGACTCAAATTTGTGATCCTCTTGCTTCAGCCTCCTAGATAGCTGGGATTATAGGTATATCCACCATATCCAGCTATCCACATCCCCTTCCAATGGAAGCTGTGTGGTTATAGGTGCAGGTGAGTGGGCCCTGGACATGCTTTGAAATCCATGATCCAGTTCTCTCCCTGGATATAGTTGATTGGTCTTAAATGGTTGTCAAATATGTCCAAAGATGGACTGGACCAGTATACCTATCTGTATCTCTGAGTCTCTTCTGTGTCTGTGTCTGTGTCTGTGTCTGTGTCTGTGTCTGTGTCTGTGTCTGTTTGTCTCTGTATTTTTTCTCTCTTTATGTTTCTCTCTCCCTCCATTCTTTCGTCTCTCTTTCTCTTGGATACAGAGCAGCATTACATAACAAAAAGTAAAACTCAAGGGCCAAAATGAGTTTGCAAGCTGGAGAGGCCATAAGAGGCCACGTGAGAGCCAGTCTTAGAGTTCCAAGACAGGGGAAACAAAAAAGTGCAGGAGAGTCATGCAACGGTAGAGCAAAAAAGGGAAGATTCATGAACTTCCAATGCTGTGACTGATCTTTGCCTTAAATCTGAATTATTTTAAGCCCACAACTCTACTTGAGTTTCTGCATATGTAAATATCAAGAATGTCATTTATACTTCAGGTATTACCTTTGTAAACATCTTTTACTTGAACTAGGTAGCATGCAACTAGTTCAAGTAAAAGTTAGTTTCCTAAGGAAACAAATTTAAACGTGCAGACTTACAAATTGGTGAAGGCTGAGAGTGAGTTTACACAAAATATCATCATTTTTAAGCAGGATGTGATTTGGTAAATATGAGCTTTTGGTAAAAATAAACTTTTCTTAGGTTGGCAAACCATGGAAATTTCTGTAGTTCACCAGAAATGTTAAAGATTCTGGTGATTGGGCCATGATGTTGGCCCAAACATTACTTTGTATCCTGCAGACATTTGTAATATACCCCATTTGGTGTATTTTGGACTTCAATAAAACAGAAAAATTTCTCCACTATTGTTCTTATCTGTTTAATGTACAACTTGTATTTAAATCATCCATTAAGGCAATTATTATAGCTGCTTGAGATTCTAATTTGTAGAAGCAAACTGTCCAGTTTCTGACTGGTGATTGTACTTGTACTTGATGTTTAAAAACATATGACACAAGTGTTTATACAAACAAGAATTTCAGCTGGGCATAGTGTCATACACATGTAATCCTAGCACTTGGGAGGCTGAGGCAGGAGGATTACCATGAGACTGACGTCTTCAGCCAGTTGTAGTAGGTTAAGTCTATAATTCCAGCACTCTGGGACATTGAGGCAGGAGGATGGCAAATTCAAGACAAGCCTGGGCAAATGAGCAATTTAGTGATACTCTGTCCAAAAGAAAAATTGAAAAAAGAACTGAGGGCATAACTGAGGGCACAGGCCTCGGTTCAATCTCCAGTTCCACAAAAGAAAAATAACCTCCCCCAAAGAAAAACTCCAGAAACCCAAAAGTACATTTAGGTCTCACTTTGAATGTCATTTGCTCACAGAAATCCCCTTGGATATTCTAAGTAAGTCTCCCTCCCTCCTCTATTCTTCTTTCCGTTGTACCCTGCTCATTTTCTTCATCATATTTATGCAAAATGGAAATCATGTATGTAGTAGTTTTGTTTGCTTCCCTGTTAGACTATAAACTATATAAAGGCCAGACTTTAACCATTATCACTGTGTACAAGTACCTAGCGTGGCACTTGGCATATAGAAGGTACTCAATACATATTTATTTGATTTAGTGAGAGATATTTATTGAATATTTTAATTTAGATTATATTCAATATACAGATTTTCCCTAGTGACTCTCATACTCATGCTTTCGTGAAAATTGCAATGTAGCCATATTGCAAAGATATTCTGGAAGAATCTGAAAATAGCATGCAAGGGTACAAAATTAATATAGTTTCTGAGTTTTTGGAAATTCGGAAGTTTTTCTGTCTCTTAGTATTTGTCAGTCATTTAAAAAATACTGATCTCCTTAGATAGTAAGTGGTAAGCAAAATAGATGTGGCCCTGCCTACATGAATTATATTCTTGGTGAAGGAAACACATTTATTTTTTGAAATCAAATGTATTTAATGGAAGGTTAAAACTGGATTCTTTGCTTTGTTTTGGCCCAGATCTCAAGATAAAAGTACAGTGAAATTCCAGTTCTAAAGTGAGTTTCAGAGCTTGAAGCGGGATTTGCAAAAAGGTTTTGTAACCTTTAGCTGATAAACTACCACTAGCCTCTGAAATAAATGAGTCCAGAAGTGTTGCTGATATTGAAGGGACTATTTGAAGATAAATGTTGGGGTTGTGAGTCTCAACCCAGGCTAAGGGAAGGGCTGTGGTACTTTTCTCTCATGTAAAGGCCAACAGAGGAGTTTAAAAGAATCTCGAAAGCCTTGTCTGCATGTCCTGGAGCTGTGGAGCTGTGGCTCCTGCACCTCAATCCTTTACAATCAGTGTAAAGGGTAATGACTGAGGCTGGAGCTCCCTGCTGTGGGCTTTCAAGTGGCAGCACTCATAACAACTGTGCTCCAAGGAGCCTGCTTCTAGTACAGCAGATGAAGGGAGGGAGGGAGAAAAAGAAACGAATGAGGTTAAAAGTCTGCCTAAAGTTGTCTGGAGAATTGGAAGATACCTTAGTAAGAAGAAGTGGAGGTGTAAGCCAAGAGGCCTAAGGAGTCTGAGGGAAGAATCCTTAATGAATATTCCAGAAGAAATATATTTGAATATGTCAAAGGAGCCACTAGTGAGTGAACTTTTAGGCAACAACTTAAGTGTCCTCTAGAGAAAGTGGCAGCTTTAAACAATAGCCATGCTCAGAGAGTACAGATCTCCAGGTGAATGTAAGTCATATAAGACTTTTCTTTCTCCTCAGCTCACCTCTTCTCAGCTTGACCCTATAGAATGTATATGATTATAAAAGGTTATTTAGTAGATTGGCTTACAGAATCAGACGCTGGATAGTTCCACAGTACTGCGTGTTGGTGAACCAGATAAACAGTAACTACTCAGTTCAAAGAGCTGGAAGCCTCAGAACAAATGGGATCAAATGATGCAACCTCAGTCTGAAGTTGATGGCCTAGACACTTCTGGGAGAGTTGCTGATGTGAGTTCAATCAAAAGGCTGAAGTCTCTGACATCCATTAGCAATGGAAGCAGCAAAAGATGTGCCCATTTGAGAACAGAGCTTGCATGTGTTAGCTGGCTTCTTCCTCCTGCTTTCATTTCATCTGGGTCCCCAGTTATGGGATAGTGCTGCTCATATTCAAGGCAGGTCTTCCCTCAGTTCATTGACCTGCTCTTAAAATCATTTTGTTCTTCTGATTTCCCTAAGTTGTATTGTTTTAAATTGCTAAGTTTGTAGTAGTTTATTACAAAAGCAACATATTGTGCCTTAGTGTAGGTTAAAAGGTAGAAAGAAGCCTAAAGATAATTCTTTAAATGTTAATTATTGTGCTTGCTTTGGCAGCACATATACTAAATGTTTATTATTACCCATTTTTAGGAATCCTGTTTTACCTTTGGTGTCATTTAAGAAACTTAGATATTACTTGGAATTCCATTTATAGGTAAATTGGAAAAAGTAAAAGAAGCTTTATTGTAGATGTATGTCTATGATCTGACTATAGAAGAAAAGTGTACCTACCTCAGGAAGAATATACATAAATATCCCTCAGGCACTATATATCTGAAAATATGTATATATATGCTCAACAGTGTGCATCTCATTTTCATATTTTTTTCATTCACTTATTCATTTATTCCATATTCAACATGCGTTTTCTAGGTGCATTGCATCTGAGGATGTAAAAATGAATAAGAAATGCAAATAGGGAAACTGAAGCAATCATTGGCTAATAAGACTCATGAGTTTTGTTTCTTTGGATTTCTGTTCTACCTTTCCTACTTGTGAGCTCTTCAGACATATATGGAAAGAATTTGACTTTTAGCAATTTTATGAGGTGTTTTAAAATGTTGGAGAAGAGAAAGCAGGGAACTGTTTGGGAATATATCTATGTGCGTGATGTTTGGGGATGGTTAATGGAAAGAAACATTCATTTTTATTTTATTTTATAGAGAATAAAACTAAACAAAATAAAACAGAATAAAGCCAATCAAAACAAAGCAATGAAAGTGATATAGAACTTCAAAGCAAGGTAATACAAAATCAACAATGGCTACCATAATATATTTTGTTATTTTCAAAATATTTGCCCATACCATCAGAAATAATAAAATCAAACAAAACAAAATAGAATAAAACCTAACCAAACAAAACACATAGGACTTCAAAACAAGATAGTAGGAAATCAATAATGGCTACCATGATGCCTCTTGTATTCTTCAATATAGCTGTCCAGATCATCAGACAATAAGCATGTAAAATTAACCAAACAATAAAAGAACTAAGTTGATTCTTTACTTCAGTTGTTATCTTTTCAGAAATTTCATGTGTGTGACTTCTTTTTTTTTAAATTTTATTTAAGGAGAAAAAGAAAAAAAAAGCAGAAAAAGGGTACAAGTTATACAGAATTTCAGAAAAAAAAATAAACAGTAGGAAATCATTAGTTAATGGATTACATATTGTCATTTTAGAAATTTTTGTTCAAGTTACAAAATTAAAGCATATAAAGTGAACATTCAAACAGTGAGACTGCAAACAGTTCTGTTCAATGATCCAACAAAACTCAGTAATATCATTGTCTATCTTATACACTTAAATATACATGCAGTTATATCATTTAGAGCACTTTCTTTTTCTCTGTTTTGTACAATGACTATTACACATTTTGGGTTTTATTATTCCCACAGTTCTTATTACTTTTTTGGAAGAGAGTAAAACCAAATGTGGCATAACAGAACAGAGTCAGTCAAGTCAAAAGGGTGGACATAATAGATAATGTAAAAACATAATACAAGGTGATCAACAATGGTTACCATAATGTCTCCCACTATCTCAAATAGAATTGCCTATATCATCAGTTATAATAAAATTGAACAAAACAGTAAAGAACAAAACCAACAAAACCAAAATGTTGGAGACATTACAGGTCTTCAAAAGTAGATAATAGTCAGCCAGAATGGGCGTCATAATGAATCCCACTATCTTCACAGCTGTTGCCTAAACTTTCGAACCTGGTACTATCAAGCAAAACAGAATAGAGGAACATCAGTCAAAACAAGATGGTGAGAGCAATACAGGGCTTCAAATCAAGTTAATAGAAAATCCAAGTGGGGTTACTATAATATATCCTGCTATTTTTTATTTATTAAAAGGATAAAAATTTAAAAAGTAAATAATAAAATGGAGATTGAGATAAAAGAGGGCATAACAACAAAACAGTGCAGATCAAAACATAACCATTTAAGCAAAATAGTGTTTCACCACAAGATAATCCCAACATAAAATTAGTTACCATATTGTCTCTTTCCTTGAAATCATTGAGTATAACTTCATATACTGTAGCATCAAATATATCAAAACAATGTAAAACCATTCAAGAGAACAGTATTACAGGGTATTTAGAATCAACTAACAGAAAATGAACAATGGTTTCTGTATAATCTCCTTTCTATAAAAGTTTTTGTTTATACTATCATATATAATAAAATCCAATAAGATACAACATGTTATGGAGACAGAAGAGACCTATGGAGACAGAAGAACAAAAGCTTGACTTCAAAACAAGATGATATTAAATAATTACCTATTATGACATCGTTTTCTTCAAAATAGCTGTTCCTATCATCCAGTCTTCTCTGCCTCATTTCTGTTGAGCTCTTTTTCTGTCATTACTTGTCAGTTTGTCTTCTTCATTTTGTTTTCTGCTCCATTCATTGTGGCCTCTCTGCCACTATTTCTGGATTCTTCGTATTTTTCTTTTTTAGAATATCCTGCAGTATTCTCTGTAGAGTTGAATTGGTGGTTGCATATTCCCCTAGTTCCTCTTTATCCTGGAAGCACCTTGTTTTTCCATGAATTTCCAGGGATAGTTGTGCAGGATATATCAATCTTGGATGGAGGTTATTAACTTTCAAAGCTTGAATTATTTCCCCCCACGCTCTTCGTGATTTGATGGTTTGTGCTGAGAAGTCTGCCATAATTCTGATGGGTGTTCCCTTGTAAGTGATCTGTTTCTTGTCTCTGATGGCTTTTAATATTCTGTTCTTATATTGGATTTCTGATTATTATATGCCGGGTGTAGCTCTGTTTGGGTTGTAGGTGGCTGGGGTCCTGTATGCTCCATATAGCTGAATATTTTTACCTTTTGCTAAATTAGGAAAATTCTCCTGGATTATTTCTGTGAGTAGCTTTTGTCGTTCATTTGTTTGTGTTCCTACCTCTTCTTTTATGTTCTTAATTCTTAAGTTATAGATCCTCTTATCATCTTCTAGTCTTTGTATTATTGCTGTTTGTTTCTTTGTTATTTTTAAGAAGTTTTTCATTTCATGCTCCCATATTACAAATCTGCCCTCCAGTTCAGATAATCTATCCTTAGTTTCTTTCAAGCTGTTATGCCAGTTTTCGGTAGAGTTTTTAGTTTCCTGGTAATCTCTTTGAACCTGCTTCATGTATTCTATGTTTTCTCTATTTTTTCCATCAAACAATTCTCCCCTTTTTTTCTGTTCTTCCATTCTACCATCTGTTTTTTCTTGGGCGGGGCTTAGCATTTCTCTAACTATTCTGCTTATGTCTTGCTTCAGGTCATTAATAACTTCATTCCTGAACTCGTCTATGAGGCTCTGGAGATAGCACTTTATGTCTATTGGTGCCATGTCTGCTATTGCATGTTTCTCAGGATTGGGGGCCAAGGAGCCTTTCTTGTTGCTCCCTCTTCCCATATTCTTTGTTCCTTATATACAAGTGTATATAGGAGGCCCAGCTTCCTTCCCTGTCAGCCACAGTCTGTTTGAATTGTGCCAGCTAGGTGTTCCCGCCCACTGCAGCGCACCAGGGAGTTACAGACCAGGACAGCCTATGCGGGGCCCACCCCTCCAGGTCAACCTACCGAAGGCTTCACCACTAGGGTGCACCTCCAGGCACTGGGACCTGCGTTGTGCTAGCCTACTGGGTCTCAGCCAGCAGCGTCACGTAGGTTAGGCACTGCTCACCAATCCTGCTTGAGAGGGGGATATGTGACTGAAGTCACTGCAGCGCCCTGTTCCGGCAAGTCTGCTCGGTCCCAGAATGTCCTCTGTCAGAGCCTCCTAGACCGTGGAAGAGTCCCAATTTCCGTCACTCAATGCAGGTCGATGCACGGCTCCCCGCCTGTTCCGCTCTCAGCTCCATTCACCGATTCCCGTTCTCAGAGCTTTTGCACGTCTCTCTCCCTGCCGAGCCGATTCAGACGCAGCAGTGGCAGCAGGAAACTCAAATCACGGCTTCCAATGGTGCTGGCTCCATCTTCCACTCTGAGGCTTTATCTGTTCCTGTTATAGCACCAGGATTGCATTCCCAGTTGGTTTCTCTCAGCCCAGTTCGTTCTTGGGTCAGCAGGGTATATCTCCTCTTGCTTAGGATTCCTCACTCTGCACCATTCCTGGATTCTAAGCTGGGTCTCTCAGAGAGCCTCTGTAGCTGCTGCTATCTGTCCACCATGTTCTCCGGGTAGTCAGCGTGCACCACTCTTACCTGCCATGCACCTCAGTTTCTTCCAGTTATCGGAGGGGGAGGACCTAGCGGCCTGCTGGGGTAGGTGAGCCCCATTACGCTAGGGTGCCGGTCGGTGCTGGGGACTACATCCATAGGCGCCTCATCGGCGCTGAACCCGCCCCCACCCCCTGCTCTGCCAGCTGCAATCAGTCGCCACACCGAGCCCCAGGCCTCCCCAGCCATGACTTCTAATTTAAATATGTCTGTGTCTCCTAAACTTTTTCAGTGTGGGCTAGAGATCTGAGATTGTATTTTGTTCTTTCATCTCAACATTTTTCCATGTTCCTCTGAGTCAGCCCACTGCTACATCCTGGGCGCTTCCTGCATTGGCTGCCAGTTCTTCAGTGTAGTGGATTGCACTAGGGACCTGGGTTCCTCTGATCCAGGGTTCCTGGAGTGATCGAGAGGCACAGGGTGGTGGTTCACTGATGCTCCCCCCACTCATACTGGCAGGCCCTCAGGCACAGTATTTTCTCCAGGCTGGGGCTGGGCTCCCTGGATCTCTGCAGTCTGCTGGTGCATAGTCTTGGGGCTCTTTCACTTTTTTTTTTGGTACTGGAGATTGAACTCATGACCTCACATTTGCCTTGCAGGCACTTAAGCCACTGAACTAAACCCCCAGCCCTCTTTTACTTTTATATAGTGTCCATTTTTGGTATTTATCTTAAAGTCCTAAAGCCAGTTTATTAACTTATTATGAGAAATAGAGTAGTCAAGAGTACTGAGTTTTGGCATCCTGTGGCTGTAACACTCTTTATAGATAAACTGTAAAATGAAGTTTTTAAATGACCGGAGGTACTTAATTATGTAACTAGAATGCTTGTGTACATTAAGCTAAGGTAATGTGATAAATCTACTTTTATAAAAGAATTCACCAAGTCCAGATAGTTTGAATCCCTGGCCATAGTATTGTTGGTGATGTGACACGCTTTTATCTATGCTTCCACATATAAGTAATCATTTCTCCCAATTGTAAGATAGGGATATGATTTATCTATGCTTTTAATTCTTTAAAATTTTGTAAAAAGTTTGTAAATTTGCCATACTAAGTTTTTCTTTTCTTTGTTTCTTTGTTATGGATTGAATCCAGGACTTTGCGTATGCTAAACTACTGAGTCTACTGAGCTATATCCTCAACCCCTTAATCCATTTCTCAGAGTAGAGTTCAGTTCACTCGTTCTTTGTAAAAGTTAATATTTCATAAAATGAATATCCTATAATATATTTAACCATTCTTTTTATAAGGGACACATAGGTTCTTCAATGTCTTGCTTCCTTTTCCTTTTTTCCTTCTGTTACTTCAGACAAAGTTGAAAGAAACATCTGTGTATGTGTTTAAGTACTGATGTTTTGTTTCGAGAGAATACATTTCTCTTAAACAGAATTTCTAGTCGAGTTATATTAGGTTTTCATCTCTGTGACAGAATATCTGAGAATAACAACATAAAGGAGGAAAAGTTTATTTTGGCTCATGTGTTTAGAGGTTTCTGTTCATGGCCAGGTGGCTCCAAGGCAGAAACAGCATGGCAAAGGGCATGGTGAAGGGAAGCTGCTCACCTAATGGCAGCCAGGAAGCAGAGAGTGTAAGACAATACGCTGACTGTCTTCTTCCTTCCGCTTTTTGTCCCATTAGGTACCTACTTTAGTGGGTGGTACCAAGTACATTCAGGGACAGTCTCCCCATCAGCTTGATGTCTAACATACCAATATTTTCTGGAAACACCTTCACAGACACATCTAGAAGTGTGACTATTAGTTTTTAAAAATTTTTTCCAAATACAATGTAGTCATCAATCAAGATTAACCATCACAAGAGTCTACATTTTTAGTAGCTTTTGCCTGATTAGTTTCAAAAAGAGATTGTAGTGATACACAAATGGGTATTACTTTGCATCTGCATTAGAACAAGTGGCATTGCTTTAATACATTGCCAGTTTGATGGGTAAAAGATTATTTTAGATGAAGATCATTGCCATAGTTTGTGTAACGGTTCCCCCAAAGGTCCATATATTAAAGGCTTGGTTTTCAGTCTATGATGCTATTGAGATATGGAAGAATCTTTAAGAGATGGAGCCTAGAAAGGTATCTTTAGATCCTTGAGGGCATCCCCTTAAAGGTGATATTAGATCACAGCACCAACTCTTTTTCTCTTCTGCTTCCCTGGCCATGAGGTGAGCAGTGTTTCTCTGCCACATGCTCCAACCATGATGCACTGTTGTGCCACAAGCTCAAAGTGGTGAGGCCAGTTGATCATGCACTGAAATCTCGGCACGTGAGTCAGAATAAAACATTTCTTTTTATAAATTGCTTATCTCTGGCATTTATTGCAGTAATGGAAAGCTAATCAACACAATCACCTTTCTGAGAGAAACAGTTTTCCTTTGTTTTCCAGCCAAGATGAGGGTACTTCTTTTGAAAGATATTGAAGAAATCTTGAATGTATTTTTATGGGGAATTTTGTTTTTCCTCCTTTTTTGTACACATTTTTGTAGTGTGGAACAGTTAGCGATAATGTACCTTTGTATCTCAGATTAAGAGAAGACAGATCAATTACAGTGGTGTCTTCGTTCACCAACTTGATTCTTTCTGTAATTCTAATCACAAATTGAGTTAGATGAGAATCAAATCTAATTCAATGGTAAATGTCAATGTTGTCCTTATGGGGAAATTTGATTTAATTCTTGTCCAGTTCTGTTTGTGACCAGAATCATGTAGAGAACTAAATTCATGAACAGAGGTATTCACTGTATTTTGTGCTCCAATGAATCCATATTGGCTTTCTCCAATAAGATTCACCACTTAATATTTATGTTGTGTAAAAATTAATGGCTAATAAAGACATGGTTTGGGATAAGTCAATTTAACTTTTTATCCTTTTATCACTGAATTTATACTTCAGATTCTCAGGATATAGTGTTTGGAGAACTTCAGGGTTATGTTATTTATTGGTCAGGGACGTGGGCACATTGATTTTTTTTTTTTTTTTGGTACTGGGGATTAAACTCATGATCTCACACTTTCCAAGCAAGCACTTGAGCCAGCAGAGCTAAATCCCTGGCCTGGCACGTTGATTAATGGTCTCACTGAGCCAACATAAAATGGGGAATAGCATAGTTCTTAAAAGATAAACCACAATATTGTAGCAAAAAACAAAGACAAAACCACTCTGAAATTGAAAATATATTGAGAGGCCAAAACAAATCATCCAAACCTGAGATAAGAATAAAATCAAAATTAAACTTCTGTCAAGTACAGTGGTACATGCGCAATATACCTAGTACAATCTCAGCTATTTGGGAGACTGAGGAAAAAAGATCACAAGTTCAAGCCCAACCAGACAATTTATCAAAACCCTACCTTAAAATGAAAAAAATTTTAAAAGGGCTGGGCATATAATTGTAGGGTAGGTTGCTTGCCTAGAATGTGTAAAACCTTGCATTCAGTCTCCAGCACCAACTTCTTCAGAGAAGAATTAAACTTCTTTTTATCACCATGTGAGAATAACAGGGTCAAAATTTTCCATCTCCTGGTAACAATCTAGAAATCTGTAAAGAATACACGAAGAACTTGTTTCCAGACATTGTTCAACAGACTGCAATCCTTTGAGGAGACCAAACTAAGCAAGCCCTAGTATTACCTTTTTTTTTGACCTGGAGGTAATTTTCAGGTAGTATTTCAGGAAAGAAAATTTCAAAGGGTCTAGTGGTTTCGCTGAATTGAGGAGACAGAAAGTGGAATTCTTGGAGCCAGAGATACCACAGTGCACTGTCATGCTACAAACCCAGTTTCTGGAGACAGAGACAGCTAGAATTTGTGGGATGACTGTCGAAGATGGAAGGGCCTTGTAAAGAAGACCAAGTTAACACAAATTCTTCCAGAGAATAGGAAAAGTTGGTCACTTGTTTATGAGGCTAGAATTTCCTTGAAATGCAACACTAGTCAAGCATATTATGAGAAAAAGCTATAGGTTAAACTTACTCATGAATATAGATGAAATAGTTCTAAAGCAAACATAATCAAACTTCACTTAGTAACAACATTAAGAAGTATGAGTATTGAGCACTAAGTTGAATTTATTACTGAAATTAATATTTATTTAACATTGGAAAAAATCAGTGCAATTGTACTAATTATAAAATTAAAGGAGAGAAAGATCACGTAATTATCCCAGTAGATGGAGTTGACCCTTTGATAAATTCAATGTGTATTTTTGACTAGAACTCTTAACAAATTATAAGATAACTTATTTAACTTTATATGTATTCTATGTAAAACTAATAGCAAACATCATAATTAACAGTGAGCAATTAAGAGCTTCTAGTTTCAAAGTTGGGAAAGTACATAGATGCCTATTCTAGATTCTTTAACATTGGAATAGAAGCCCTTTTCAGGGAAAGAAATCAAGAAAAGAAATACAAATTGGAAATTAAGACATAAACTGTCAGTATTTGTAGATAAAGTGATTGCATATATGGAAAAATCCAAAAGACTGTACAGATATATTATTCACACTAATAAGTAAGTTTGCAACATCATGGGATATAAAGATTTTAAAATAAAGACAGTTTTAGTTCTATATATCAGCCATAATCAGCTATAAAATAAAATTTTGAAAAACAGTTTACACTAGCGTGAAAAAAGTCAAATACTCTAGGACTAAATGTATTAAAAGAAGTACAATGCTCTTACACAGAAAAGTATGTTTTATTGGAGGAAATGAAAGAAGAACAAAATAAAGGGAATGACTAGATTTACAGATTGTAAAACAATGTTGTGAAGATATCAGATCCTCTTCAAATTGTCTCATTATCTTTAGATTCTCAACAGTCACAAAGAAAACCTTCCAAAGAATTTTATTTTTATTTATTTTTCTTTTTTTAATACTTTTTTTAATTTTGAAAGTAGCAAAATAAAACAGAACAAGACAGAATAAAGCCAACTGAGACAGTGTAGTGAAATTGGTACAGAACTTCACAGCAGGTTACCAGGATAACAATAATAAGTATCACAGTATATCTTGTTATTTTCACAATAATTGTACTTTCAATCATGTATATCAAAATAAAATGAAATGCAGAACATTATAGAACTTATCAAAACAATATTGAATAGAGCAGTACCATTAATTAGAATAAAGCAAAACAGTAAAAATATTTGCCTTCAAAGAGATGGTAGAAAGAAATCTCCCTTATTTGCTATGGTCAACCTCCCAAGAGATGCTCAGATCTCTGGTTCCCATTTGCTAACGAGGGGCAGGAAAAGGCGGGGTAGGTAAGTGGGATGATTGACTCTCAGCCCATGTACCAGTAGGCTCACTATTGCTTAGCAGGGAGGCAGGCTGGTTGCTTGGTTTCCCAGAGTCCTAATTTCCAACATGGGGTGAATCTCAGGAGACACTGGTGGTTCTCCCACTGGATGGGCTGCAGCCTGCCACACCACAGCCACTTACCAGGGAGGGGAGCTGCTTGCTTGGTTTCCCAGGGTCCTAAGTTCCAACATGGCGTGGATCTCAGGAGACACTGGTGGTTCTTCCCCAGAGGTGGCCATAGCCCCAGGCTGGCTTTGAACTTACAATTCTCCTGTGTCAGAACCCTAGTAGTTGGGATTACAGGTATGTGTCACTGCACTTTTCTTAAGCCTTCTTTTCATCAAGAGACAAACTTAAGACAGTGCAAAGGCAGTTATTACTGAAACATATTGAAATATTCCCATCATTGCATTACTTTTATGTAACTTTTCTTGATTCCATTATTTCCTCCTTTTGTATAATTGCTCATAGCACTTTATATATTCATTCCTTTAAACATTTTGCCATTGTTACCTTCATTGTTTTTATCTGGGATATCCCCAAGAATTTATTGGACTACTGATTTGGTGGTTGTGATAGCTCAGACCCCGGAATAAAACCCAAGGAAGCAAGAAATTAAAATTTGGGGAGCAAAGGCTTTATTTTAGGTCAGGGCTGGTGACACAGCCTCCGGTAGCCAATTTGGAGACTGCGTGTCCCAGAGACTGAAAAAAGGGATTTTAAAAGCAAGAGAGGGAGAAAAAAACTGACAAAAAACCCACCACAGAGCTGTTAAGCTGTTGACTCAAGTTTGGAAACTGTAAAGCTGTCCACTTAGTTCTGATAACATCGGGAGCCTTTGGTGCCTTTCAAGTTCCTCCCATTCTGCAGATAAGCATTATCTTGGAATATCACATCTGCAATAACATTCGGAGAAGAAAGTAGAAAGTTAATTATTTTGGGACAGCTTGTTAGCAATAACATGTGGAAGGGGGAGGTGGTTAATTATGGCTAATTATCTCGGGACAGCTCATTAGCACTAACATGTGAGAAGGAGTCAAAAGTTACAAGAAGCTGAAATTTAAGTTTTTACAAGGATTTGGAACTTAACCCTTTCGGCACATATAGAACAAGAGGAGGCACATTACAGAACAGAAATACGGCAAGATTACTTTTTTGCGGGGGGGGGGAACAAGATCAGGTAAGGGTTGTGCTAACAAGCAAGTCTTTCTGCATACAAGCAAGTTACCCTTCAAACAAGTTTAAATTAGGAAAACATCCCGGTTTCCTCAACAGAGAATAGAGAAGTCTAACAGTAATTAACAACCTCTGTTAGCTTATTTTAGCACCACATCTGTTATTTATAGAGGACAACAATGATTAACATATCAATTAGATAAGATTTTACAATTATTTACAGAGGAGAGCATTGATTAACATATCAATTAGGTCACCCAGAGGGAGAAGGAAAACATATATACGGTATGGCCATGTTACAGGTAATTTGCTATAATACAAATATAACGAAGCTATTTTTCTTAGAGTACAACAGTGGTCATGAATTTCTTAAGGTGTTGTTTATCATGAGATGCTCTTATGTTCTATCAGTTTTAAAAAGCAGTTTTTCAAGCTATATTTATCTGGGTAGAAAGCTGTTTTCTTTTAGGGTTGAAAAATCTGATATAATTCCAATGGGTTATAAGTGACTTTTTGCTTTTCTTTTCAACCCTGGAGATTTTTCCTTGTGTTGGCCTTCTGTGATACTGATTATGTGTTTGGAGAGGTTTTTCTCTGGTTATAATTGTCTGGAATTTTGTGTTTCCCATTTAACTGTATGTTGAATTCTTTTCCCGCACTTGGAAAGTTTTCTGCTATGATTTCTGTAAGTGGATTTTTTTATTCCATGTGTGTGGCCTTTAACTTCTCTAACGTCAGTTAATCTAAGGTTAGTCTTTCTTATGTTATCTATGTTAGATCACAACATTTCTGTTATCTTATGTTAGATCATTTTTTCTTGTTTTTAAACTATCTTGTAGTATGTGTCAGATCTGTCGTCAAGCTATGACACTCTCCTTGCACTGGTCACTTCCGCTGCTCATACACTTAATAGAATTTATCTCTGGGACTTCTGCTTGACACATTTTTTATGTGAGCTCTAATTGTTTCATGGGCTCTATGTATTTGCTAATCTTTTTTTTTTTTTTGTCCCAGGGATTAAACTCATGACCTCACACTTGCCAGGCAAGCGCTTGTGCCACTGAGCTAAATACCCAGCTCATTGTTTGCTAAATTTGTCATTCATGTTTTACGTGTCTGTAGTTAGCTTTCCAGTTTCTACTTGACTCTTCTTTAAACACATTGATCAGTTCCCTTATTAATTCCACTGTTTGGTTATATTGTCTTTGACCTTGCTGAGTCTCTTTGCTTCTCTTTGATCATTTCATACAATTCGGACATTTGATGTTCTTTTTCTTTTTCTTTCTTTTTTTTTTTTTTTTTTTTGGTCTCCCTTGGAAAGAATTTTGCTGCCATAAATAACTAAATCTATCTATCTATCTATCTATCTATCTATCTATCTATCTATCTACCTATCATCTATCTCTCCCAATTTATGAACATTATGAACACTGGGAACTCTCACATATATTAATGGATCTCACATTACAAATATTTGTGGATGTGAACAAATTGCAGAAATATCTCAAGTGTCTGCTAGACACTGTTACAGTTGTGCTGTTGTGTGCTCACTGTATAGTATGATAACATACAGAGTACTGTGCTCAATTAGAGCCCAGGATGTCCAGAAGTAAGAGGAAAGCAGTAGTGGTGTGGTAGGAACTACCGGACTACCGGAAAGCATAAAACCGTATACATTGTATTTGTGTTAAAGAGGGTGTGTGAAATATATACATACAAAATAATAAAATGAAATGATAATAAAGAACCATGAACAACAACAAAAACCCAAAACAAATAAGCAAAAAAAAACCACCCCAAAATAAAACTCTCATGTAGCTACTATATTTTAGAAGCAAAGTCTTCATATAACTTCCTTTATTGTTGTAGTCATAATATTATTTCAAGCAGTCAATTCTTTTTACCCTGTAGATTGCTTAATTCCCTGCCTGGGAGTGGTAAAGGCTGCCAGTCAGGATGGCTCTGTACCTACCTCCTGGCTGCAAGCTATGCTTTGGGCATGGCCAACTGTAGACTTTTGCCTTGTTCTGAGCTCCATCTACTTCACTTAATTTGGGAGGAAGATGAGGTGATGTCATTTGTCCAACACCCAGTTCTCTGTTGACTTATGGCAAGGATCTCTACTCCTGCTTCCTTCATTCTAAGACAAATCCCATGGTTATATCCTTGTTTTTCCTCCAAGGACCTTTTTCCTTGTGCATCTCTAGAAGTCTTCTGACCTATGCACCACTTTATTTTTTCTTTTTAAGAATTTTTTATCAGTACTGATTTGCAGTACATAATGATTGCATTTATGATGGCAGTCACTATGTTCTGACTCACAGTCCTTTTTCCATCCCTGTCTTAAGAGCTCTACTCTGATGTGTGTAGCTTAGTGAGTCCCCATGTTCTGCCTGTGTGGGATGGTGGGCAGTGGGTAGGATTTCTTGCTATCTCAATCTCTCAGGCATTTGGGGAAGCAACAGGAGAGGGCCTACTGTGGTCTGGCTCTTTTGAATCTCACTTTTATCCCTTGTGTCTCCAGGAATGTAATCTATGATTTCCTACCATCTAGCTCTGTGTTGCCTATGGCTTATGGTGTTCAGCTGCTTTTTTCCTAGGATAGGATGCTTCCCCCCTAGGATGGGGCGCTTCCCTCACTGACACCAGGCTGCAGGCAGGATGCTTCAGGGAGGTCCAGAGGTACCAGAGGTCACCAGTATTTGGACCATAGATGGGTTTTGGGGTAGGAATTGCTTGTTTTAATGTTGCTGGTTCTCTTTTTTTTATCCCCCGTGTTTCACTGGTTACAGTCCATAGCTTCTTTGGGATGTTAAATGGAGTTAAATTCCACACTGGATTTCTTCTCCCAGGTGAGAAGGAGAGCATATAGGGAGCCTATTCTTGCTGTATGACCTTTGCAGGATGTTAGAATAGTTCCCAAGATGCCATATTCTTTGGGTAGAGTATAGGAATAACTGAAGACCATTAGTGACCCTACTTCTTTTTCTCAATAATTCTGGCATTTGATTTGATCTAGTGGCTTTGTTCTTTAATTTGATTTTCAATGTCTGGATGTATTTGACTCCCTTGTTTCAAAATATTTGCATACTGAGCCAAATTACATAGGCTTAGTTCCAAGATTTTTAGCTTTCGAGAGTAATTAACATAGGTGCTGGGGATTTAGCTCAGCGGCATAAGTACCTGCCTTGTAAGCAGGCATCGTGAGTTCGATCCCCGGTACCGATAAAAATGAAAAAGACAAAAAAAAAAAATAAATAACAAGAGTAATTTACAGATAAAGACATTAAAGCATTGCATAAGTATTTTTTGTCATTTTTCTAGGTAAATTTACATCTCAGAAGCACAGTCAAGTGAAGAATCTATGTATAAATTCCTTTAGGTTTACTAGATAGTATGTTTTATTTTAACATTTTCCTTAGAATATTTTTATATGAACAATTAAATTGAAACAATTCTTTAAAAGTCATAGCCAGGTGTGATGTATACACCTGTCATCTTAAAACTTGGGAGACTGAGGCAGAAGGATCACCATGAGTTCAAGGCCAGCCTGAGCTACATAGTGTGTTCAAGGTCAGCCTGAAAAAAGTCTATTATTATTAGAAGTTCAAAGATTGTTTCTCCTCTGATTGTGTGATATTTCCTCTCTATAAAATATACTTTTCCTGTTTTTTTTCCCCAAGTTGTTGGTTTTCTAAATAATGTTAATTCTTGATCCTCTGCTATTCTTGCTGAATGATATTTATTTAGAGAGTTACTAGTATTTGTTTACTCCCAGAATCACTCTGTGATGGTAAATTGTGGTTTCTACTTCTCAAACTCCAGTCCAACTTAGTCTGATTTTTTTAGGACATCTGAATGTTCCATCATACATTCAATCTAAGCATCTTCTTAACAGAATATCCGGGTGCCATGACTAACTTTTCTCAAACTTCTATTTGCTACTAATATGCTTAATTAGTAGAAATATTCTGAATTAGAGAATATTTTGAATTAGAAATAAAGGCTGTTTGGTTCTTGAAGCTTTTATTCCATTAATTATAAGCGGGGCTGGGTATTTAGCTCAGCGGCATAAACGCCTGCCTTGAAAGCAGGCAGTCGTGAGTTCGATCCCTGGTACTAATAAAAACGAAAAAGCCAAGAAAAAAATTATAAGGTAGAATTTTCCTTATTTAGACAACTAAGTGGTTATTTTCACTGATATTTCATGCACAATATACTTAAAAATAATAATAGATACCTAATATTACTAAGTACTCATTATGTGTGAGGTTCTTTTGATAAGCTTCATGTATATTAGCTCATTTTAACCTTACATAAATGAGACTTTTCAATTTTTGCTTTATGCATTTGTCTTTTTAATCACTTAGTAGTTTACCCCACATATCACTGAGGCAGAATGTTGTTTATGTTCTGACTATTCTGAGCATTGCTCCGGCAAGTGTCATTTTAACCAGTCAATTCTTGTATTGAATAAACTTGATAAAATTGTTTTTATATTTCCTGTTACATTATGTTTCTTAGTTATTTTTCTCTCATTGCTGAGACAAAATACTTGACACCAAGTTAAAGGGGAAAAGGTTTATTTAGCTCACAGTTTGCAGAGGTTTAAGTCCATAATCAGCTGACTCCAAGGCAGAGTGGCACATGGCAGAGGAGCAACAGTTCATGGCAGTGGAAGACAGTAAAAACAACAAGGGCAAGAGAGGTGAATTTCTTTTTTTTTTTTTTTTTTTTTTATTTAAAGAAAAGGAAACGAAAAAAAATACATGGAAATTAAAAAAAAAGGGTAGAAATAATTCTAAATTACAGACAAACAAAAGGTAAGAAATTGCCAGTTGATAAGTTACAAATTGTCATCTTCGAAATGGCTGTTCAGGTTATAGAATTAAAGTATATAGAATGACATTCAAAAAAAAATGACCCTACAAACCATTCTGCTCTATGGCCGAACAAAAGCTCTGTAATATGATTATCAGTCCCACCTATTTGTTTTACATCTCTAAGAGGATAAGGTTAACCATATCAAAACAGAACAGAACATTTTTAAAAAAAATTAAAAAACAATTTAAAGAAATACAGATTTCAAAGCAAGTCCACTGGAGATCTACCTTATCTATCTAGCTTCTTACAAATAGTTGTCCCTAACTTCACCCACTTTCTATACTTATTGCATATTATAGAACTAATCAAATCATTACAGGATGATGGAGTCTTTTTAGGTCCTCAAGTTCCAAATTAGGGAAGACAATACCAACTACCATCGCATCTCTCATTCTCTTTGTGATAGCCGTCCCCATCTCTGCATATGCTGAAGTTGAGCTGAAGAAACCAGTCCAGAGTCATTTTAATCAGCAAGCAATAGATTGCTAGAATTTATATTATAATGCTACAAAATAAGCCTCGGGTTTTTCAGGTTTCTTCCTCAGAGTATTTGTTCCTATCCTCTCTGTATTATAGGGAAAACCAAGTCATAACAAGACAACGAAACAATTTCCTAGATAATCATGCAATGGATAGGACTTATAAAACTATAATATAAATGATCTTCCGTAGCTACTATGTTTTCTCTTGTTATTTTCAATAGATTTGTCGACAACACTGGCTTATTATAGTTAAACATACTATCACCTATTTTTATAAAAACTTATCTTTGACTGCATTGTAGTATTTGAGAGCTGTTACTGATTCATACCAGTATGGATATCCTTTACATCTTGTCATGCTCAGAGTAGTTTCCTCTACTTTTAGGGTTGATTCTAACACGCATACCGATTTCAAATAGGATCAGTCAAGGCCAACCAATAGTCTTATGATTCAGATACAATTAAGATCAGTCATAGTAAGACAATGTAAGTAATACAGAATTTCAGCCTAAGTCAATAGGAAAGTAAGGATAGTTGCCGTGGTATAACCTGCTATTTTTGGTTCTAGAGGTCTGTGTCCTCAAATCTGATATGAGTGGACAGACCAGAACAAATTTAATTCAATCTAAATATGTCACTAGGACTACTGTGTCTTTTAAATCGTTATACACCATTAGCAATGACCTCTGCTTTTTTTTTTTTTTAAATATAGTTTCAGAGCTGTCTCTACTAAAGACTAGCTTACCGTCTCTGCCTCATGTCTGCTACTCCATTTTTCTGCTATAATTTGTCCACCTTATTCCCTCGTTCCATGGTCTGCCCCGTTCACTGAGGCTTCTCTGCCACTGTAGCTGTAATCCTGATATCTCTTCCTCTCTTTCTCTGTAATGTCCTTCAGCGCTCTCTGTAGGGTTGGATTGGTGGCCACGAACTCCCACAGTTCCTCCTTGTCTTGAAAGTATCTTATTTCTTCATTAATTTTTAGAGAGAGTTTTGACGGATATATGAACTTAGGTTGCATATTTTTTTCCTTCAGGACTTGGAATATTTCTCCCCACTCCCTTCTTGACTTAAGAGTTTGTGATGATAAGTCTGCTGTTATTTTGATAGATTTCCCGTTATAGGTAACCTGCATCCTTTCTCTGGCTGCTTTTAATATTCTGTTTTTTTGGTGGATTTCTGGGATCTCGATTATTATATGCCTAGGCGTAGATCTGTTTTGGTTGTAGGTAGCTGGCGTTCTGTATGCTTCTTTTATCTGGATATCATTTCTTTTTGCTATACGTGGGAAATTTTGCTTTAATATCTCTGTGAATATTTTTTGTATTTCATTTTTGGATGTTCCTGCTTCCTCACTCATATTCTTTATCCTTAGGTTATGTATCTTTTTATCATCTTCCAGTTTTAGAATTGCTTCTTTCTGGTTCCTTGTTATTTTTAAGAGGCTTTTTCTTTCACGTTCATAAGCCCTAAATCTCTCTTCAAGTTTCAGAAGGTTGTCTTTAGTTTCTGTCAAGGCATTTTGCCAATATTCAATGGAGTTCTGAGTTTCCTGATATTCTCTTTGGATCTGTTTCATGTATTCTAAGTTATGCTTAAATTCTTCTTCAGATGCTTCTCTTTCTTTTCTGATTTCCTCAGTTCTTCCATCTGTGTTCTCTTGGGCGGGGCTTGTCATTTCTTTAATTAATCTCTTTATATCTTGCCTCACTTGGATCAGGAGTACATCTTTAAATTCCTCTATGAGATCATGTAAGTACTTTTTAATTTCGGCTGATGCTGTGTCGAGTAGAGGATGGTTACTGTGCTTGTTCTCTTCAGTGTTTAGTTCTCTTGGGTTTAATTTCTCCTGTTGAACAGCTGGAGGTTTTTTTTTATTTTTATCTCTTGTCATGTTTCTGGTTTCTTTCAGACTGTCCTGGAGTTCTCTGGCCCTCTCCGAATTGCTTAGGGCCTTTCAGAAGCGTGCTGGCTTGAGTTTTTGCTGTCCTCCCCAATTTGCTGTTATCTGGGGAAGGCTGGGATGTAGGGGCGGTACAGTCTAGACTCTAGCCTCTGTGTCAGTTAGTTCATAAATTAGGCTGTACTTTCTGGTTGTCACTGAGTTGTGACTATTTTGTATCTGCTTATTGGGCCCCAAGCAGAGGCTTGGTTTAGCCCCAGTAGCTCCTGCCAGTTCTCTTTGAATCAGAAGCAGCTGGGTAATGGCACAGGATTCTGCCCAGGTCCCAGCTGTTCTCTTCCAAACCTCTCTGTGATAGGTGCACCAGAAAAGCAGATCTGCCCAAAACAAAGATGGCTCCCACTAAGTTCTCTGTGTGGAGCTGAAGCCAACAAGTAATCAGGCTCTGCCAGGACTTAAGATGTCTTCCACCAGCCCTCCCTACAGGGGGACCTGGTGATGTCACTAAGCTGCGATTTCTGCCGCCAGGCTAATATGTCTGCACCAGATTCTGTGTTATTGATTTCCCCGTGGTGGCGGGCCAGCTGTTCTCTGGTCAAACCCAGCAGCGGCGGGGTTTTCTGTACTCACCAGGGTCCGGTGCAAGTCCTCGTTCCGGGACCGCCGCACACCAAGCTGTCCACTTTTCCCCCACTCGCGGCTCAGCGCTGACCGGTCAGATTTCTGTGCACCGTTTAGATTTGAATCGCCAGAGCTTTGTACATCCGCTCTGGTGCAGCGGTGCAGAACTGGCTGCTACTTGGAGTCTCGATCTGGGTCTCAGTTTCCCGCGGTCTCCAAAAGCAACTCAGCTTTTCGTGCTGGGTCCACGAGTCTGTTTGTTGATTTAAGGGCGCGGGATTTGTAGCCTCCGGTCTCAGCACGACTTTAAATCCTCCAGTTGTACTGTCTTGGTTAATAAGAATCGCTATCGATTTGTCTGGTCCTCTCCATGCTGTCTTTTTTTATCTTTGAGTTTGAATTCTCTGGAGAGATTCTTCGCTCGATCCCCTAGCTCGCCGCCATTTTCCAATCTCGAGAGGTGAATTTCTTCCCATCCAAGTACTAACCAGGCCCAACCCTGCTTAGCTTCCGAGATCAGACGAGCTTGGGCATGTTCAGGGTGGTATGGCTGTAGACAAGAGAGGTGAATTGCTTTCTGACCTTTACATTGTATGCAGGCTACCTACCCTAGGGCAGGCATAGCACTCACACCCTTAATCCCGAAATTGAGCCATGAATCAATCACAAACTCTAGATTCAGTCACCTCTGAAAAGTCTGCCACCCATTACTGCATGTGGCTTTGGGGTACATCTAGATGCAAACCATAACGTTATAAAAATTAATAAATAAAAATGAAAAAATGCGCAATTTTTGTCAACCTGAATTTAAATAACTGGACAAGAAAAATGGTTAGCTGATATAGAAAAAAATTACAGACAAATCAAGTTTTTCATGTGTTTATCTGTATAATTACTTTTCTGTGCTTTTTCTTCTGAATTTGATGTTTGTGATAATATTGTTTAGACAAATTTTCATGCCTGTATTTTGTACTCTGAGTAACTATTTTGAAGATAACAATATGTAATGTATTAACTCTTGTTACTCTCCTATTATCTTGTTTTACATATTTGTTTTTTCTCTTTAAAACAATAAAAAAGAATTTTTTATTTAAGTGTAAAGGATTGTATTTCATATTTCTTGTAGTTTGGTTTGTAGTGAGAAATTCTCTAGTTTTTATCTGAGAATACCTTAATTTTTCCTTAGTTTTAAATTTTTCTTGATATTGAGTTCATGATTAATTTTTTAAATTTTAGTCCTTCAAATACTATTTTATCCCACTATCTCTGGCCTCCATGGTTTCTGATGAGAAGTCAGTTGTTGGTATTACTGTAACTTGTACCAGAAGAATTTCTTCTTTGTTGCAACTTTCAAGATTGTCTTTGTCTTTTGACAGTTTGATTTTTTTTGTATTAGGCATAGTTCTTTTAAAAGTTAATCTACTTAGTTTGTTGAGTTTCTTAAATGTGAAGACCAGCATTTTGCATTTAGTTTGGGATGTTTTATGCCAATATTTCTTCAAATGTTTTTTTTCTTGCTGTACGTACACTTCTTGTGTATCCTCTTTTTCTGGGACTCCTATTATACACTTGTTGTTATGCTTGATAAGTGTTTTATATAGACCAGAGGCTCTGTTCATTTTCTTTCCCCTCTTCTTCTTTTTCCTTCTCCTCCCTTCTCCTCTTTTTCTCTTTCCTCTTTCTTTTATTCTCTTCCCTGTCTATCCTCTCCCCCTCTCCTCTTCATCCCCACTTCTCTTCATCTTCCTTGTTCTCCTTTGCCTTCCTGTTCCTCAGACTGGACACTGTTAACTTATCTGTCTTCAAGCTCACTGATCTTTTCCTTTTGTTTGCTTAAATCTCCCGCTGAAACTTTCTAGTGAAATTTTCATTTTGGTTATTGTCATTTTTGAGTCCAGAACTTTTAAAAAAAGTTTTCTGTTTGTATTTTCTATATAGTGATACATTATTCTCATACTTTTTCTTAGTTCTTTAGGTATGGTTTCTTTTAGATATTTTGAACACTTTTAAAATAACTGCTTGAAGTCTTTTTAGTAAGACCAGTATCTGGCTTTTCTTGGGAAGTGTTTCTACAGTATTTTTTTTTCTGGTACTGGAGAGGCATGGACCTATACATATGTGAGTATATTCAATTCCTAAGCATGTATTGGAACTTTTCAAAAGCTCTAGGCATCTTCGTGCTATCTTTTCCCTTTAATATTTTTGGTTAGTCTGTTGTTCACCTGAATGGTTACCCACTCTCTCATTTATGAAGTTAAATAGTTGCCTTAGGTGTTTTTGATAAATGCCTTGGGAAAAGTATTTTTGAATTGCACTTGGGTAAGGTCCAAATAAGGTAAAATACAGATATCTTGTAAGTGGAATCTTCCAGGTAAGGACCATACAGGTCAAATAATGATGATCATCTGGGTACAGGAATTTGAAAAACCTAGATTTAGTTCTTTTTTCTCTGTTGCCTGCCAGCTGCCAGTTCTCACTGAAAATGCTCCCTGCTAGTTTACAAGACTGCTACAGGTCTGGAGAAGGTGGGATGAAACTAGAGGAAATTAAAATGCCATAAAACTATCTGTTCTTGCTGAGATTCAGACATTTTTTCTTGAGTCATGCTGCCTTGATTAATGAAAATCTTAAGTTAATTTTCAGAGTTTTGAAATAATTGATTGTGACTTTTAAAAAAATAGAATTTCCTTGCTTTTATGGAAGGAAATGTACAAAGACTCCTACTTTGCCTTTTTCCACTCATGTCTTCTCAATAATCATTTAAGGCTTTAACTGATGTGCTTTACATGTTAGCATACAGAATCATAGGATTTTCTGTGGCCATGCCATAGGAGTTTTATGACAAGGATAGGGATAGGATCCCTGTTCTAGAGGACAAGGATAATTCACCCAAGCTGGATGTTGCCCTGGGCAGGTTGAACACCACGATTACTGATAGACTGTTTTTTTTTTTTTTTTGAAAGTATACAACAGAACAAGTCAGAATAAAGCCAAATAAGATCATACAGTGAAATTGGTACAGAACTTCACAGCAGGTTACAGGGATAACAGTAATAAGTATCACAGTATATTTTGTTATCTTTATAATAGTTTTTTTTTAAACTGATAGACTGTTGTATTATGAGTTTGCCATTTACTTGGAAGAGCTAAAGCATGGGGTTGGGGATGTAGTTCAGTGGTGATATCCTAACACATATGAAGCTCTAGTTTTTATCTGTAGCACTGGAGAAAAAAGCTAAGACTTGGATTCTATTAGCCATATGCTCCTAACTGCTAATGTAGTTACTACATACTCTTAATCACTAAGGAGGAGTGGACGGGGAGATCCAGGTTATCTTGATCTGGTTTAGGTGCCTAAGTGACACTCTAGACAACCTTAAACTCATTACAATCTTATTATAATGATCAATATACTTACTAGTACCATGACAGATCCATCTTTCCAAAATTAAGGAAGAAAAGAGATGAAACTCTGATTCCTGGAAATGTCCCCTTCCCATGAATATCTGTGATGACAGAAGGCATACCATACCCATTCATAATCCAGTTGTAAAATCCCAAACCCCAGACTTGCTCAGAGAGAATATAATGTTACATCATGGGCTTCTTTCTTTCTTTATTGGCCATTTGATACAAGTTTCTGCCTGCTCCTAGAACTGTTTGGTTATTTGTAAGTGACACCTTGAAGACATACTCTTAAGTGAAATAGATTAGACACACAGGTGTAAACATCACATTGTTTTTCTGATATGAGAAACCAAAAGTGTAAATAAGGACCAAATATATAATAGATATTGTGAAATAGGAATTTTCAATGGGAAATTTTCAAATTTTCAAATGGGAAAGGGAGCCAGGCAGGGGAAAGGGGAAAGGAAGAAAGGAAAAAGAAAAAAAAATGAGAAAAGGAAGAAAAAATGGAAACAAAGCTTTTGTAAATAAGGTAGGAAAGAGGGATTGAAGGGAGGGTAGGGGAATGGAAAAAAAGGTACAAGGTATATCATGTACAGGTACAAGTTCTCTATAATGAATTAATCATTGTGTAATTCTAAATTGTACCAAAGAAATTAATTAATTAAAAAACTATACATCAGAATAATCACTATACAAAAGAAAAGTACCTATAAATTCTATAACAGTCATAGGGATTGAGAATACCTATGAGGACAATAAGCCAAGGAAATTTGAAGTTAAGGTATCCAATATAGAGAAGTGGTAACTCTTGTGCAAAAGAGTCAAGGTTGGAGACCAGATCACAATATTGTGCATAAATCTAGACAGAATAGATGACTGTGGAAAGGAAGCCACAGAACACAATCACATAAAAAATCCCAGGCAGGTGACTGGTTCAAGACTTGAGATTTTGAATAGCAAACCAAACCAGAGGACTATGATAGGGTTGACGTTCCTAGGGGAATGGAGTTAGGTACAGTGGCTTATAAGCGCTATACCAGGTTAACTACTTATATTTTTATTGTCAAGATAAATATCATAATGAAACACTGAGTAATGGTAAAGCAGGTTAGGATTTTCCAGAGTTTTGTAATAGTAAATAAATGTAATAGAGATTTAGAAGAGAGAGAAATTGATGATGGTTATAGCAGTCAAGGAGCTCTCCCCATAAGAAGGAAAACTGGCCTTTTAATAATAGATAAGGTTGAATATACAAGAGGTTAAAAGGACTGCTTTATATACCCACAGACATGAAAGTAGAAATGAATATGCAATAGAAAGCTATGGGTTTGGGTTAGTGTAGAAACTCATTTTGGGGCACATCGAGTTTCCTAGGTGAAACAGAATTTGAGAATAAGAAGTTATTTGTTCTCAGTCCTGGTTATTGCACCTATGGCCTCACACCTGTTATGCAAACATTTTATCACTGAGCTACAGCGCTTGCCCTTTTTGAATTTTTAGTTTGAGACAGGCTGGATCACTAAGCCTTATGATGAGTAGAATCTATGACAGGTGAAAGAGACCTGGAGTGGGAAGGTCACTTATAATCGTGGGACTTTTAGAGATCTTAGGAGCTGAATCTGTTGTAGTCTATCATTGACCTAACTCAGCTACTCCTATTTGCCTTTCATATTTCTCTGTTCTTCTTTTCCCACGACTGACTGATTCCTCTAATTTTTTGTTTGTATTTATGAGAAGGAACATTATTCAAAACTATTTTATACTCCATCAACAGAAGTTATTTTGAGATGATTAAACTGAGAGGGAGCTAAGGGAGTATTATGAACAATATTGGATAGGTTTAATACTTACAGAATTTTAATATGTCCAGAGTCATCAATGGCATAGCCAAGATTTGAGTAACAGTTTTTCTCAAAGTTACATCCTTTTTCCTGTTCTTGTGGGCATACTTTTTTGTTTCAAGCCTGATGAGAGTATGTACTTGACCTCTGTCCTGAAGAAGCTAGTATAAGTAGATGAATATAGTACAAGTTAATGGGAATGTGTCAAATGAATGGTGTATGCAAAGCATCCTGGGAGTTCCAATGAAGGACACATTTCTCCTGACAAAATCAATTAGAGAAGTAATGACTGAAGTAGCAATTGAACTGAAGAAATGTAGAAGGGAAGGAAGTAACATGAAGAAAGACTTGATGATGAGAAAGGCATGAGAATAAATTTCAAATCATAGGATACTGCAACCACTAGTGCACCTTGGTTTAAGATCATTAATATAAATCATGTTGGGAAAAGCATGGAGAATGAAGTGGAGAGAGAAGAGCATCACGGGAACCACTAAGGAAGGGATTTTACTGATACAGGCATGAGATTTAGAAAAAAATTAATGCTATGACAAAATTATGGAAAGAGAGAGTGAATGTGTGATAATTCTAGAAGAAAAATGACAACCTGAAGCTCTATCAGGTTATATGGATTAGGCTTAGGGGAGAATAAGACACCATTGAGATTTCAAGTCTGGGTAGCAGTGACAGTGAGAATGTTAGTCTCATTATGAGAAATAAATACAAGTAGAAGTAAGAAAATAAGTTCTGGTTTATGTATGCTGAATTTAAAGTAGCAAACAGGGCATCCAAATGGAAACAACTATCAAGAAGTTAAAAATACTAGTGGATCCTGACCAAATGTCTGGTATCAAAAAAATAGAAAAGAGCGAGTAAATGTTTGAGGATTTTCATCCTGTAAGTTGAAATCTAGGAATAGTAAAATGTTCAAAGGATGAACAGATCTTAGAAAAAAGAAGTATTCATGGGCAAAGCTTTGAGATATAACTCACATTTTGGGGGAAAGGATGCTAAAATGAAGAATTGTCAGATATTGCATTAGATTTCTGTTATTATAACAAATATCTGAGATAATCAGTTTATAAATAGAAAGGATTTATTTTTCTTATAGTTTTGGAAAATTCAGTCCATGTTGGGTGAACACATTGCTTTTAGGCCTCTGGTCATGGGCAACACATCATGGTATGAGTGTGTTGTAGAGCAGAAAGCTCCCCTCGTGGCTGGGAAGTGAAATTCCTAGAGAAAGAAGAAGGGGATAAGGTGTCACAATTTCTTTCAAGATTATGTCCTTGGGACTTGAAGGAGCTCTACCAGTTTCCACCTTTTGATAGAATCACTCTGGGAAACTGCCTTTTAACATATGGACTTCTAGGAGACATTTAAGGTCCAAACTATGAAGATACTGCTTCTCTAAGAGGGCAGTATGTTCATTACTGAGTCTTACACTTACAGTAACGATAGAGCAACAATACTGAACTCAAAGCAAAGTAAATGTCAATCTGAATGAGAAAATAACAAATGAAACTTTGTGAGTAGGGTTGATGTCACAAATGTCCTGGACTTTAGGCAAAAAATTTTGGGTATGGCTCCTTCAAGTAACTGGGATTAAAGTGCTCCAACTATGGCAGAAACTAGAACTCATTTACTGCTTTAAATTTCCTGTTAGTTCCAGCCCTACTCTACCTTAAGAAAGGGATCTGAAAAGGTTTATTGTAGGTTTCTTTTTGGAATACATGAAGCTTAGAACATACTATAAAGATTTAAATTCAGGCAGATATAGTTAGATATAGCCTTGAAAATTAGATGAAATTAAACCACTGACAACATATGATTAGATTTGTAGTATTCGCCATTTAATACTCTTGCCTACTAGTGTAATATCTGGTTTTGAATTGGATGTCCAGGAAATCTAGTAGAAATAAATATATAAATCAAAAATTACTGGATCATAAAAGGCAAATCATGTAGAATAAAAAATAAAATAAGAACAAAAGTGCTTCACACAAGATACATTAAAATCAAGATTTTACAAAATAACTTACTAGTAAGAAACATAGAAAACAGAACATAAGAAATAAATTTCATGTCTTAGTTACTTTTCTTGTTGCTGAGACAATATATCCAAAGTCCAAAGTTAAAGAGGGAAAGGTTTACTTAGCTGTAGTTAGTTTCAGCTCATAAACGGCTGACTCCAGGGGAGGGTGGCTTGGGAATAGTTTATGGCAGGCAGAAGATAGCAAAACAAAGAAGGGAGGGGCACCTTAGCAGCTTTTTTTCTTACCCTTTTTATACTTTATCTAGGCTACAGGCATTAAGGTGGTACCAAATCAATCAATGCATTTACAACAGCAAAGAGAAATACCTAAAATGTCTCCCAGGATTTCAAGGCAGATTTATTTTATGTCTACACTGATTGAGATTATTCCCAAAGTATCAGGCTTCAAAGGCCCAGGAAGGGAGGTTTCTATGGAGTTGCAAAAAGGAAGTACAGAGGTAGAGTACTTGACGGTCTTTAATTGGTTCTTACAATATGCATGATAATCACCAACTATTTCTAAGAAACAGAGGTAACAGGAACTGTTACCTGGGCAACTAATAGAAACTGAAGTATGCTGCCAGGAGTGGGGTGGAGGTGGTTGCATTTTCTGCGACATTTCCCCCATCTTTAGTTCCCTGGAAAATCTTTGCTGGGCATGTTACATATGATCTTTGGAGATAAACCAGGTGAGCCAATTAATTATACAAGGCCTAACTAGAAGAAGTAAAATTAGGCCTTTCAGTGGTCCTAGGATGAGGCCTAGTCAAGGTCCCTGAGACTGTAGTTTTCCCTTATTATAGGGTCTCTCCCTAAGTTGCTTTTAGGAAGAGACATATTTTAACACCACTCTGGCAGGGAAGTCAGTTTGACCCTGGAGTGTGTCCAGTGCACCTTGGATGCTTGTCAAATCTTGGTCAATTGTAAAGGGAAGGGCCTTGCTGGTTGTTTTCTACAAGGAAGCAGGAAGTAAACAAATATATATGCAACCTGAAGGACTGGGATAAGCAGTCTGAAAGACACAGAAATCAAGGAAAACAATGCATTGAGGTCTAGAGCAATCCTGTAAATGGTGTCCTTATGTTTCAGTTGTGCATGGACTGATCAGCATTTGGAGTGACCAGAGCAGGTCTTTGAGTGTGCTGTCTCTTCAGAGTAAGCTTTAAAGGAGCTGTGTGGTTCAAGTAAACTCTCCAGCAATTGTCTGGGCTGTTTTAACTCTGGAATTCTGAAACTTAGAAGTCTAGAGGTAGTTAATATGCACCTGAACCATATGTGTATGCAGGAATGTCTACACGTATAGTTGGTCTTTTAGCTAAACTTTAATGGAGCTAGTTACAAGCTGCTTCTTTAGGGTTATGTTTTATTTTCCAGGGATGATTTTTCATATCAGGACCCTAAAAACTTTTGTGGCCTAGGGAAAGCCTGAGTAGGTGCATATAAATATCAATAGATGTCTATTATCCCTGTTAAGGCTTTACTTTAGATAAGCTATCTATATACTGGGTAGAGATAGGGGCTGGTGACATATATACTGAAGCCAGAGCTGGTTGCAGGGGTACGGGTGCCAGTGCACTGGCTTGAGCTTGCAGAATATACAGTGGGGTCAGGTCTGGCTCTGCCCATATTTCAGTTTATTGTGCAGATCATCTCTGTGGGAGAGCTTCAGCAAAAATAACTTTGTCCAAGGTGACCACAATGTATCTACCAGAGCTATGTTTATCCATATCCAGAGTGTACTCAGCTTCTGGGAGGGAGTTCATTTTTAAGTCTGGTTGGTTCAGTGACAATTAGTGACAGGCAGTCACAGTCTGGTGGGCCCAGCTTGATGGACAGGTATGTGGCAGGATTGCCAGTACAGCAGATGGCACCTGGATGGTTAGGTCTTAGCCTAAGATGAACTTGTCAGTTTTCTTGATCAGAAGAACAGTGGCTGTTGGAGTATGAATGCAAAGCAGGAAAGCAGCTCTTAGTGACTTTATCCAAGTGTTTATACAGGTAGGTCAGCTGGGTGCTCCCAGGGACTGTCAGTATGAGTAAACATCTTTGAAGCCACATGTCATCATTTATCAAAAAACAAATTGAATTTCAACAACATTTGGAATTCCCAACATTGGGGCTATAGAGAGGGCCTCCCCTCCCCAAGATCTAGTATAGCCAATTTCTGCCAGATATTGCAGTAGAGCTTTTGTGCCATTCCAGCAGGCAGCTTTGGTGTCATTAATCAGAAGTGCAGTGATATTTTGTGCTGGGAAATTAGCAAGGTCAGCCGTGAGGGCTTTTCCATAGACAATAAACAAGTTTTTAAACCTCTAGGAGGTTGAGTCCAGGTCAATTAACTTTTGAGTTAAGAACTGGGAGTCTTTTCATTTGAGGGTGAAAAACAGTTGGCTGACAGGATCCAAATGAAGGCAGAAGAAGGTATTTTGTAGGTCCAGGCATGTGTACCAGTAGGCTGTGTACCAGCAAGATGGAGGGTAACTGCAGCAGCATTGACAGCTCAGAGATCCTGAATTGGACAGTATTCCCTAATGAGTTTCTTCATAGGCAGTTTAGAAGTTTGAGAGTTTATAAACATTTTGTGGCTTTCAAGCCTCATTTTTTTCCTTGGAGGACCATGACAGAGCTAGAAGAGACAGAGAAACAGGCCATCTCAAAGAAAAAGTCCTGGTGGCTTGAGCAAATCTGTTGCCAGAGCCTCCCTGAAAATAGTAGTAGAATTCCCAAACCCCTGTGTCAGTTGAATCCAAATGAGCAGTCGAATCCAAATCCCAAGGGGGTACAGGTTGGTAACCTCAGAGTGCAAGGTGATGGTTTTGTTGTTGATGGCATGGGGATCTTGCACTGACTGATAATCCCCATTGGGCATTTTTACCGGGAGAATAGGAGTATTCAACTGTGATTAGCAGTATATCAGGATCCTGAACTGCTTTAGGCAGCTAATGTATGGCTATGTGCTTGTTTTTGTTTCTTGTGACCTAGGATATGGGAGCACAGCTGATGGCCAGGGCTGGAGGTAAGTCTTTGGCCCATATCTCTAGGAAGAGAGTTTTCAGAATTTCAGGATTCCTGTTATCTGTCTCAGGCTGATGCAGAGTTAAACAAGATGGAGACTGAGTAGCTCATTGCCTTTAACTTGAAGAGAAGGTCTTTTCCCAGAAGTGTTATGGGGTATTAAGACATATGCAATAACTCATTTTTTATGAGATGTCCTCTTATGCTGCAAGTTTGTGCCTGGCAGAAGGGGCACAGACAAGAATTTTAGTTGCCTGGTGATGGCAACCTTTTTTGACTGTGAGGAGATTTTTGAAGGCAGAGAGTTCTTTTCCATTGCCTACCAGGAAGAAGAGAGCCCTGTCTGGTCTACTCTGAGCCCATCAGACAAATGAAGGGTTGTCATCTGATAAACTTTTAAAAATTCTTATCTTTTAGTCTGAATGGGCATTTATTCTTTACTGTCCACAGCCTTATAACTCACATAATGGTAAGGGCTCTATTAAACTTATGGGTAACAATAATAACTTTTGACTTATTGATGGGCTTTTTGTCTCTCTTTTTGATGTCTTTAAGGAGTACCTGAATGGGTTGCTTTGTTTCTTTTTGCTGTATTTTGTGTTTTTTGACGGGCTGACCTTTGGGAAAGGCCTTGGAAAGTCATTCATCAGGCCTGAAAGTCCAGTTTTTCCTCAGGCAAAATGTGACAACATTTTTGTGTTGAACAGTCAGAAAGAGTTGCCAACCATCATTTAGGGTGGGTGTTAGATGATGCCATCTGACCAGGATATGCATGTAAGCAGAAGGCCGTGGAAGGAGGGCCTCTGTGGCTGAATGCAGGCAATGCCAGTTGGAACCAGTTCAGTTGGCTGGAAGTAGATGAGTTGGGAGTGGAAAGTGAAGCTATAGGTGTTGGCAACAACTGTGATGGTGGACAAGGGTGATTTATCTGCCAAGGTAGAATTCTTAAGAAAAATAGATCTCTTTTTTCTTCATATGCAAGGAACAGCAGTTTCAGGGATTCTTGAAGCAGTCTGATTTTGTTTTAACTCTGTAATCACTAGAAAAGCCCTTAAAAAATTCTTGGCTGGCAGTCAAGGACTGGGGTTTAGACTAATTAACTCCCATTTCTGCCTTCTATGTATGTGTTGTGTACCATTGAATGATGGCACAACAGACAAAGGGTTGGTGCCCTCAGAGAGAGGACCTGGCAGCTTGCCTCTTGGCAACATTGGGACCATCTGAACTATGGAGAAGCATTAATAGGTTCTCCAATCTGTCTTTCTTAGATGCATTCATAGAAGCATAGGTTTGGGCCCAATCAAGTTTCATAGTTTGGAGAGGGAAGTCCAACACCTTACTGTGGCGCACAGACAGAATGGTCTATTGTTTTCACTGTCCATTACACTTACACAATCTTTTTTCAGACATTCAGAGGTTAACAGTAATAACTTTTGACCTATTGATGGGCTTTTTGCCTCTCTTTGATGTCTTCAAGGAGCCTGACTGGGTCGCTTTGTTTCTTTTTGCTGGATTTTGTGTTTCTTGGTGGGCTGACCTTTGGGAAAGGCCATGGAAACTCATTCACTTAAGCCTTGGGAAGGCCTAACTAATGAGATATGATCAGTCTCTCCTTCTGCTCAAACTGAGTAGGTACACACTGAATCTGGTGCCTGAGAAGTCTTACCCACAGACAGGCAGGCAGGCAGGCAGGCATACAAGCAGGCAAGCAAGCAGGCAGACTGTGTCTTCCTCCTTTTTGGATCCTGTTATGGTTTATGTCTAGGTGGCCACCCATGCCTTATAGAGTCATAGAGGCAGCTGAATCTAGCATTTGTGGTTGGTTCGTTATTTAGTGCTGGGGTTGGTGGTGTGAGTGCTGTGCCTGCCCAGGGATGAGCTGGCATACAATATAAGGAAGGAAGAAGGCATGTTTTTCCCTCTTTTCCCTTTTTGTTCTTATTGTTTTCAGGCTGTCATGAATGATTTCCCCTCAGCCATGCCATCTTGCCTTGGAACCAGCTGCATATGGACTGAAATTTCCAAAACTATACTTCCTTCATTTTGGGTATCAAGTATTTTGTCTCTGCAACAAGACAAAAGTAATCAAGACAGGTCCAATGTGAGCCACTCAAATGGGGAACTAGGAATCCTCCTCCAGACCTCTGAGGATATTTGAGCAATCTCAAGAGTATGCCTTCCCATTGGGACCTGGAGAGGTCTTTGCTCTATCTGTAAAGGCCATGACCAGTGACCAAAGAGGTCAGCACAATTGGCCTTCCCAGCTGACATATTAGATTAAATGATAAATAGAAACACCAAAAATGCCACTCTAGACTTGGCGGCAGATTTATTTTACCTCATTGGGCACTAATCAGGATCATTCCCAAAACATCAGGCATTATGGGCCCAGACAGAGAGATTTTTATGGAGTTGCAAAGGGGAATTTGTATGTCCTTGATTAGTTCTTACAATATGCATCATGGTGACCAGCTATGAATCACAGTGGTTTTTAAGAAACAAAAGTAACAGGAACTATTACCTGGGCAACTAATAGAAACTGAAGTATACTGGCATTTTCTATTACAGACTAATTTAGTGATCACCCACTGTTAATCCCAGCATCACACACTCTAGATTTAGCCACCTTTGAAAAATTCTGGCATATAACAGTGTGAGGCTTTCAGAGGGACATCTTGATACAAATGATAGCACCCTAAGAGAATATGAGTTCAATATATATAATTTTTAATGGATCCAGCTATCAAAGATCTTAAAAACAAGTATATTTGGTATTGAATGAAGGAATAAAGTACACAAAGAGGAAAAAATTACGAAGAAAAATGCAGCAAAAAGATAATATGACAAAGATAAGCCAACAATATCGGTTATAACTGGTAATGTAAATGGCCTTAAATCACCAATCAAAAGAAACATTAGCAGAGTGGATCAAGAAATAATATCCAATAATATGCTGTATACCAAAACATATTTAACTCAAAGGGAAATTTATAGACTGAAAGTCAATGGATGGAAAACAATGCTTCAAGTGACAGGATCCCTGAAAAAAGCAGGGGTAGCTATTCTGTTTGCAGACAATGTGAACTTCAAACCAAGAATGTGCAAAAGTGATAAAGAAGGTCACTACATACATATTAGGGAAAAACTTCAAGAGGAAGAGATAACTGTCATAAAAATATGTGCACTAAATATGGGAGCATCCAATTATGTGAAACAAATATTAATAGACTTGAAAAATCAAATAAACAATAATACATTTATAGTGGGGACTTTAAAACCTCATTGTCTCGAACTTTACGGCTTCCTGGCACACTGAACCAGCTCAGCAGGGTTTCTGCCCCATCCCCAATGAACCTCTCTCAATCCGGGGAACTGGACAGCCAGAGTTCCAGAAGCTAAGAACATAGAAGAGGATTTCCAACAGGCCCTGGGGAAGCCTTGAAATAACACTCAAAACACGGAAATATAGGAAAATGACAAAATGAAAGATTAAAATACAATCTCAAGCCTACAGCCCATCCCAAGAAACCTTAGGAGCTATGGTACATAGAAGAAAACATATGCCATACACCTGAAATACCTGAAATAATAGCAACTGAAATAAAGAAGCAACTACAGGAAGCTTTAAAGGAATTCAAACTAGAAATAATCTCCCAGGTGAAAGAAGAAATGAAAGAGATACTGAAGATATCTAAAGAAGACACTGTTAAAATATTGGAGGAACTAAACAAATAGATAGAATCCCTGGATAAACAATATAAGAGACAAACAGAATACATAAAGCAGATGCAAAGAGATAAAAAATTCCACTGAAAGGAAATCAAAAATTCCACTGAAAGTTGTAAAAACCGCCTCAATGAAAGTGAAGATAGAATTTCAGACCTCAAAGACAAGATTGCAGCTAGTGAATAGGAAAGGAAAGATCTTTTAAAAATAACAAGCAATCAGGAAATAAAAATTCAACACTGAAAGATGAGTCAAAGAAAAACAATGTAAGATTGACAGGGATTAATGAAAAAGAAGGAGACAACATAAAGGATGTCAAGAAGATATTTAGAGAAGTAATAGCTGAAAATTTCCCAAACATGAGAATGGAAACTGACATCAGATCAGTAAAGCATATAGAACTCCAAATAGTCATAAGCAAAATAAAACTACACCCAGACATATAACAATCACCACCCCAGACATCCAACATAAGAATAGAATATTAAAAGCTGTTAGAGAGAAAAGACAGATCCCCTATAAAGGAAAACCTATCAGAATCACAGCAGACTTCTCAGCACAAACAATAAAGTCAAGAAGAGCATGGAGTGAAGTCTTTCAGATCCTAAAGGAAAATGATTTCCAACCTAGACTCATGTACACTGCAAAACTGCCCTTCAAAATTGATGGAGAAATAAATAAAATACTTCTATGACAAAGAACAGCTGAAGAACTTCATGATCACCAGGCCAAACCTGCAAAGAATACTGAAAGTTTAAATACACATAGGAAAAAACCACTAAGCAAGGCAGACAATTTAACAGAATGGAAAGATAAAGATGCAACAGAAGAAAGATAACTTGCCAACAATAAGCCAATATATAGCAGTTATAACCATTAATGTAAATGGTCTAAATGCACCAATTAAAAGAAACAGACTGGCAGAATGGATCAAGAAACAACATCCAACCATATGCTATCTATAAGAAAGCCATCTAACCCAAAAGGATACTCACAGAATGAAAATCTAAGGATGGAAAATAATACTTCATGCAACAGGAACCAAAAAAAAAAAAAAAAAAAAAAAAAAAAAAAAAAAAAAGCAGGGGTAGCTATTCTGTTTGCAGACAATGTGAACTTCAAAGCAAGAATGATCAAGAAGAGATAAAGAAGGTCATTACCATACTGGTTAGGGGAAAACTTCAAGAGGAAGAGATGATAATCTTAAATATATATGCATCTAATTCCAGAGCACCTAGTTATATAAAGCAAGTATTAATAGAAATGAAAAACCAAATTAGCAATAACGCAATTATAACAGATCTTAACACACCACTGACACCAAGGGACAGATCAACTAGACAGAAAATTAGCAAAGAAATAACAGAACTGAATCACACCTGTGAACAAATGAACTTGATAGACATATACAGAGTGTTCCATCCAACAACATCAGAATATACATTTTTCTCAGCAGTATGTGAGACATTCTCTAAAATAGACCATATACTAGCCCACAGAACATATTGAAATAAATGTAAAAGAGTTGAAATTATCCCATGCATGTTATCAGATCATAGTGCCATAAAACTAGAAATTAATGATAAAAGATACTGCAGAATTCCCACAAACACGTGGAAACTGAATAACACACTTTTGAGTAGTCAGTAGGTCACAGGGGAAATTAAAAAAGAAATTAAACAATACCTACAAGCAAACGAAAATACAAATATAACTTACCAGAATCTGTGGGATGCAATGAAAGCTGTCCTCAGAGGAAAATTTATTGCCCTGAGTTCCCACATCAGGAAAACAGAACGAATACAAATAAACAACCTGATGCTATAGCTCACACATCTAGAAAAAGAAGAGCAAGTCAAGCCCAAAGCCAAAAGAAGGGAGGAAATTTTAAAAATCAGAGCAGAAATTAATGCAATAAAGACTAAGAAAACAATCCAAAGAATCAATGAATCAAAGAGTTGATTCTTTGAAAGAATAAATAAAATTGATAAGCCCCTAGCCAATGTAATTTAAAAAAGGAAAGAAAAAGATCAGATTAATACAATAAGGAATGAAAAAGGTAAAATCACTACAGACTCTGGAAATACAGAAGTCATCAACACCTATTTCAAAAACCTCTACTTTCATAGGTTCGATAACACAGAAGAAATGGACAGATTCCTAGAAACATATGATGTACCAAAGCTGGGTCAAGATGATGTAAAATTTCTGAATAACCCAGTTTCTATTAATGAAATGGAAAATGTAATTAGGTCCTTACCTACAAAGAAGAGCCCAGGCCCAGAAGGATTCATGTAGAATTCTACAAGAAATACCAAGAAGACTTAATGCCCACACACCTCAAACTCTTCAATGAAATTGAAAGGGAAGCAATTCTTCCTAAGTCATTCCTGGAAGCAAATATTACTCTATTACCAAAACCTGAGAAGGACCCAACTAACAAAGAGAACTATAGGCCAATTTCTCTAATGAACACAGATGCAAAAATCCTCAATAAAAAATTGGCAAATAGAATGCAGCAAATCATCAAGAAGATTATACACAATGACCAAGTGGGATTCATCCCAGGCATGTAGGGATGGTTCAACATATGTAAATCAATAAATGTAACCCACTATATCAATAAAACCAAAAGTAAGAATCACATGATCATTTCTATAGATCCATAAAAAGTTTTTGATAAGGTCCAATATTCATTTATGATAAGAATCTTACAGAAAATTGGAATAAATGGTCTTTACCTCAATATGATAAAGGCCATCTATGACAAACCAACAGCCAGTATCATACTAAATGGCCAAAACTGAAGGCTTTTACCTTGAAATCAGGCACAAGACAAGGATGTCCTTTATACTGCTCCTATTTAATATAGTACTGGAAATACTAGCCAGAGCAGTTAGACAAGAGAGAGAAATAAAAGGGGTAATGATAGGAAAAGTAGTTAAATTATCATTATTTGTGGATGACATGAAACTCTACATAGAAGACCCCCAAAATCTCATTGAAAGACTCCTAGATATAATAAATAAATTCAGCAATGTAGCTGGATACAAAATCAGTACTCAAAAATCAATAGCACTCCTATACACTAACAAAAAATCACTGACAGAGAAATAAGAGAAGCCACACCCTTCATACTAGCAACCAAAAAAAATGAAATATTTAGGAATTACTCTAATGAAAGAAGTGAAAGACTTATACAGGGAAAATTATAATACACTGAAAAAAGAAATTGAAGATGATCTCAGAAAATGGAAAGACATCCCTTGCTCATGGATAGGAAGAATAAATATTATGAAAATGGCCATTCTCCCAAAACTGTTATACAGATTCAATGCAATCCCAATAAAAACACCATCAACATACCTCATAGATCTTGAGAAATCACTCCTAAAATTCATCTGGAACCAGAAGAGACCTTGAATAGCAAAGACAGTTCTAAGCAGCAAAAGCAAGGCAGGAGGCATCACAGTCCCTGACTTGAAGTTATACTACAAAGCAACTGTAGTAAAATCAACATGTTACTGGAATCAAAACAGAGCCGAAGATCAATGGAATAGATTAGAAGGTACAATCGTAACTACAAACACATTCAACCACCTTTTTTTTTTTTTGTTTTTTTTCATTTTATCGGTACCGGGGATCGAACTCACAACCGCCTGCTTGCAAGGCAGGTGCTTATGCCGCTGAGTTAAACCCCCTGCCCTCAACTACCTTTTTGATAAAGGGGCCATACATGTTCCCTGGAAGAACAACACTCTCCTTAATAAATGGTGTTGGAAAAACTGGCTCTCCATATGCCAAAAAGTAAGACTAGACCCATGCCTATCACCATGTACTAAATTAAAATGTAAATGGATTAAAGATCTGAATATTAAAACAGAAACACTAAATCTATTGGAAGACAAGTTGGGTAAAAACCTTGAAGACATAAGGGTAGGTAGAGAATTCATGAACAGGAATCAAACAGCACAGGAAATACTTCCCAGAATGGGATCACGTCTTATTAAAAAATTTCTGCACATCAAAAGAAATCTCTAGCATAGTGAAAAGAAAACCTACAAACTGGGGAATAATCATAGTGAACTGTCCCCCAGACAAAGGACTTCTGTCTAAAACATATAAAGAATTTTAAAAAATCAGACCCCCAAAATTCAAGGGTCCAATCCAAAAATGGGCATCTGAGATGAATACACAATTCTCAGATGAAGAAATACAAATGGCAAATAAATACATGAAAAAATGTTTATCATCATTACTCATTAAAGAAATGCAAATTAAAACCACACTGAAATTCCATCTCACTCTAGAAAGAGTGGCCAGGATCAAGAAAACTACTATCAACAAATGCTGGAGAGGATGTGGAGAAAAAGGAACTCTCCTGCCCTGTTGGTGGGAGTGTAGACTGTTGCAACCATTGTTGAGGTCAGTCTGGAGATTTCTCAGAAAGCTGGGATTGGAATTCCCATTTGTTCCAGCTAGTCCATTTCTAGGCATGTTCCCAGAAGAAATGAAAACATCATATCACAATGATATATGTGCACCCATGTTTATAGCAGCACAATTTGTGACAGCCAGATCTTGGAAACAACTTAAGTGTCCATAAACTGAGGAATGGATAAAAAAGTTGTGGTATTTTTATACAATGGAGTACTACTCAGCTATAAAGAATGATCACATTGAGATATTTATAAATAAATGGATGCAGCTTGAGACCATACTCATAAGTGAAATAAATCAAACTCACATGTATAAATATCGAATAGTTCCCCTAGTGTAAGAAATGATAAGAATACATAAAAGTATGTGGTAATCATGATTCCCCATTATATTGCTTTGAAACCTTATAATGTTTTCATTCATTAAGTGGAATAGTTTTATTCTGGGTTGTTTGATTTTATTGTCTGTGATGGTATGAACAGCTATTTTTTAGACAAGACATTATAATAGCTAGTGATGATTTAATATCATCTTGTTTTGAAGTCCCACCAAGCTTATGTTCTTCTGTCTCCATTGATTTTATCATGTTGTATCTTACTGGATTTTATTATATGTGATAGTATAAACAAAATTTTTTATAGACAAGGAGACAGTAATCATTGTTCATTTTATGTTACTTGGCTCTGAATACCCTGTAATACTTTCATTCTCTTGAATGGTTTTACACTGTCTTTTTATGTTTGATACTATAGTATATCAAGGTATACTCAAATATTTCAAGGAAAGAGACACTATGGTAGTTACTGTTATGTCCAGTTGTCTTGTGGTGAAATGCTGTGTTGCTTAAATTGTTCTGTTCTGACCTGTGTTGCTATGTCCTCTTTTATCTTAATCTTTTTTTAAATAAAAGAAAACCTCATTGTCTCAAAGAGACTGAGCAACTAGACAAAAACCAGCAAAAAAATATAACAGAACCAAATTAAACTTATGAACAAAGGGATTTGGTAGATGTGTACATTGTTCCACCTGAGAAAATCAGAATACACATTCTTCTCAGCTGCACATGGGATGTTCTCTAAAATAGATCCTATTCTAGGCCACAGAACATGCTTAAGTAAATGCAACAGAATTGAAGTTATCCCATATATATTATCTGATCACATGGCAATGAAATTGAAAATTGACAAAAGAAACCATGAAAGCTCCGTTGAACTCATGGAAATTACATAACACCCTTCCGAACAACCAATGGGTCACAGAGGAAATTTAAGGAGGAATGAAGCAATATATACAATCAAATGAAAATGAAAATACAATTTACTGGAAGCTGTGGGATGCAATGAAAACAGTCTTCAGAGTGGAATTTATATTGGTGAATTCTCACTTCAGGAAACAGAACAAGCACAAATAAACAATCTAAAGCTGCACCTCGAACTTCTAGAAAAAGAAGAACTAGTCAAACCTAAAATCCCAAAGAAGGGAGGAAATTGTAAAAATCAGAGCAGAAATTAATGCAATTGAGACTAAGAAAACAGTACAAAAAATTAATGAATTGAAACATTGGTTCTTTGAAAAATAAATAAAATTTATAACCTCCTAGCCAGATTTATAAAAAAAGGAAAGAAAAACTTAAAATTACAGTAAGGAATGAAAAGGGTGAAATCACTATGGGGATCCTGTGGAAATACAGATCATCAATATGTACTTTGAAAACTTTTACTCTCAGAGGATCAATAACACAGAAGAAATGCACAGTTTCCTAGAAACATAGTGAATTACCAAAGCTGGATCAAGAAGATATAAAATTTCTAAATAACCCAATGTAAGTGAATGAAATTGAAAATGTAGTTAAAAACTTACCAACAAAAAACCCCAGGTCCTGACAGAGTTCACAGATAAATTCTACAAGTAATTTAGAGATTATTTAATACAAATACTCCTCAAACTCTTTAATGAAATTGAAAGGGAAGCAGTATTCCCTAATTCATTCTGTGAGGCAAATATTATCCTGATACCAAAACCAGAGAAAGACCCAACCAAAAAAGAGGACTACAGGCCAATCTCTCTAATGAACATAGATGCAAAAAATCCTCAGTAAAATACTACTGAACAGAATACAGCAAATAATCAAAAAGATTATGCAATACAAACAACAGAGATGCATCCCAGGAATGTAGGGATGGTTCAGCATACACAAATCAATAAATATAATACACCATATCAACAGAGTGAAAGACAAAGTTATGTGATCATCTCAATAGATGAAGAAAAAGTTTTTGATGAAGTCCAACACTCATTCACAGTAAAAAAAAAAAATAACCCTAGAGGAAATTGTAATACATGGTCTTTACCTCAATTTGATAAAAGCCATCTAAGACAAACCATACTACATGATCAAAAACTGAAAGTTTTCACTCTAAAATCAGGAACAAGAAAAGGCTGTCCACTATCACCATTCCTATTTAAAGTAGTTCTGGAAACATTAGCCAGAGAAATTAGAGAAGAGAGAGGAATAAAATAAATAAAAATAGGAAAGGAAGAAGTTAAATTATCATTATTTTCAGATGACATATTTTACATGGAAGACCTACAAAACTCCACCAACAGACTTCTAGACTTAATAAGCAAATTCAACAGCATAGCTAGGTGCAAAGTCAGTACTCAAAGGTCAACAGCATTCCTCTATGCAAACAATAAACTCACTAAGAGAGAAGTTAAGTCAACCATAGCTTTCACAATGACATTTAAAAAATGAAATACATAGGAATCAATTAACAAAGGAAGTAAAAGACTTATACATTGAAAATAATAGCACTCTAAAAAAGAACTTGAAGAGGAATTTTAAAAATGGAATGATATTCCTTGCCCATGAATAGGAAGAACATCATGAAAAGGGCCATACTCCTAAAAATATTGTACAGATTTAATGCAATCCCAATCAAAATACCATTAGCATAACTCACAGACCAAGAGAAAGCACTCCTAAAATTAATACAGATCCATAAGAATAGCAAAGGCAATCCTGGGTAACAAAGGCAAGGCAGGAGGCATCACAATCCCAGACTTAAAATTATACTACGAAGTTGCTGTAATAAAATCAACATGATACTGGAAAAAACAAAAACAAACAACCCCCCCAAAAAAACCCAAAAACAACAAAACAAAACAAAAACAGACCTGAAGACCAATGGAACAGAACAGAAGATACAGACACAACTACAAACACACTCAGTCACCTTATCTTTGATAAAGGGGCCATACATATTCACTGGAAGAAAGAGCCTATTTGATAGGTGATTTAATACCAATACTCCTCAAACTCTTTAATGAAATTGAGAGGGAAGCAGTATTCCCTAATTCATTCTGGGAGGCAAATATTATCCTGATACCAAAACCAGAGAAAGACCCAACCAAAAAAGAGAACTACAGGCCAATCTCTCTAATGAACATAGATGCAAAAAATCCTCAGTAAAATACCCCTCAACAGAATACAGCAAAAACTGGCTGTTGGAAAAACAACAAAAACTGTTGGAAAAACTAGCTTTCTACAGAAGGCTTAAATTAGACACAGGCCTATTGCCATGCACTAAACTAAAGTCAAAATTGATCAAAGATCTAAATATTAAGACAGACACACAAAACCTACTGGAAGACAAAGTAGGCAAAAATCTCGAAGACACTGGGGTAGACAAAGAGTTCATGAACAAAACCAAACTATATAGGAAGTATTTCAAAGAATCAATAAATGAGATTTTGTCTTATTAAAAAGCTTTTGCACATTGAAAGAAGTCACCTACAGAATGAAAAGAAAGCTCACAGATTGGAAAAAGATTTTTGCCAGTTGGGAATACTGGTGTGGTGGAAAAATTGCGGTGGTCCCTGTGCTGCAGACTCTGGTGCAGTGGGCAACTTGCCAACCATCTGAGGTCCCACTGCTTTGACTTACTGAAGGCGCAATTACATTGAGTTTGGGGGTCAACCAGCCAAACAGAGAGATGAGTTGGTGGGGTACCTGCATCTACCTATGGTGAGTGACAGGAGTGAAGCCATTCCATAAATAGAGGGGCTCCAGCAGATGACATTCTGGGACTGGGCAGGACTGACAAGTACAAGAGGCAACAGTGACTTCAGTCAGTTGTTCCCTTCCCAAACAGGATTGGTGGAGTGAGTTAGGCCTGGGTCATGCCACCTGACTGAGACCCAATAGGGTTATCTGAAATCAAGTCCCTACAGCGGTGGTGCACACTAACCACACTAACCCAGTGAAATCTCAGAAGTTTGACTGATCTAGAGGGGAGGCAGTGCAAAGTAATACAGTGCAGGCCACAGCAGCTTGACTGACCTGGGGGGGGGTGGCGCAAAGTAATACAGTGCAGGCCACAGCAGGTTGACTGATCTGGAGGGGGAGGGGCCAGCATACGCTGTCCCTGTCTGCAACTCAATAGCACACGGCAGTGGGAAGGGTCATCTAGCCAGCGCACTTCAGAAGAATTGTAACCAACAAAGAAAGAAACTGGGGCCTCCTGGAAGAAGCAAAAAAGATGGGAAGAGGAAGCAACAACAAAAAGTCCCCAGGTCCCAACCCTGAGAATATTGACTCAGGACAGGTAAATACAAAGGAGAATGAGAACAGTAAACATGCAATATCAGACACAGCACCAGTGGACATAAAGAGATATATTCGGGACCTCATAGACAAATTCAAAAGTGAAATATTTAGCCAAGTAAAGCAAGATATAAGAAGATTAATAAAAGAGATACTAAGCACCCCTCAAGGAGACACAGACAGAAGAAGGGAGTAACTCAAACAAAGGAAAGAACCATTTGATGAAGAATATAGAAAAATAGAATACATGAAGCACATTCAAAGAGATCACTAGGAAATTAAAAACTCTATGGAAAGATGGCAAATCAGCTTGAAAGAAACTAAGGATAGATTATTCAAACTGGAGGACAATTTTGCAATGTGGGAGTATGAAAGGGAAAGCTTTTTAAAAATAACAAGGAAACAAACAGTAACAATACAAAGGCTAGAAGACGACAAAAGGATCTATAACTTGAGAATAAAGAATGTGAATGAAGAAGCTGGGGTACAAACAAAGGAACTACAAAGGTTATCACAGAAATAATTAAGGAAAACTTCCCAAACATAGGAAAAGGAAATGATATTCTGATACATGAGGCATACAGAACTCCAGTCACCTACAACCAAAACAGAGCTACACCCAGGCATATAATAATCAAGATCCCAGAAATTCAATATAAGAACAGAACATTAAAAGCTGTTAAAGACAATAAACAGATCACCTATAAAGGAAGGCCCATCAGAATAATGGCAGACTTCTTGACACAAACCATCAAGTCAAGAAGAACCTGGAGCGAAATATTCCAAGCCTTGAAAGAAAATAACCTCCACCCCAGATTGATATACCCTGCTAAACTGTCTCTAGAAATTAATGGAGAAGCAAGATGCTTCCAAGACAAAGAGGAACTTGGCAAATTCACAACCACCAATCCAACTCTACAGAGAATACTGCAGGGCATTCTAAAGAGTGAGAAAAGTACTAGGATTCCAGGAACAGTGGCAGAGAGGCCTCAATGAATGGAGCAGAAAATGGAATGAGGGAGATAAGCAGACAACTGATGGCAAAAAAAGAGCATAACAGAAATGAGTCAGAGAAGATTTTATTCAAAACTGATATGATTGATAGTATCAAGTCTGAGAGTATAGGCAACTACACTGAAAATGACAAGACTCTACAATACACATTCTGGTTTGATAACTGCTGGTTTTTGAAGTTCTATAGTATATACAAAGTTGTTTTTATTAATACTATTATGTACTGATATATTCGATTATACTATATCTGATGATATAGCATATTCTATTGGAGATAACAAGAGATAACACAGGAACCATGGTAGAACTCTTTGTACAATGGTCTTATATGTTTATTATCATTTCATGTATTTATAGGAATATGTTTTGTTTTGTCTTGCTTTGTTTTGTTTCTCCCTCTAATATAGAAAGGATAGAAATACATGTTGAGACTGATGCATGTGTAGAATCTAGAAACAGCTTATGAAAACTGATCTTATGACACATGATGAAATGAACAGATACTTCGAAGAAAAAGAAACACTAAAATACCCAGTGCTGATCCTGGAGTGTCATAATGTGAAACCCATCAATAGTATTATTCTTTGTTCAGAGTGATATTAGCCTGCTTGGGTTTATTCAATCTCAACATAATTGAAGATATGGATAACTGCGTATGTTTAAGTGTATAGGGTTGAGAACCATATTTCTAAGTTTTTGTTGGATAGTTGAATAGAACTGGTTGCAATTTCACTGTTTGAATCCACACTTTATATGCTCCACTTTAGTATCTTGAATAACTATTTGTAAGAAGACAATCTGTAATGATCAACTAGTGATTTCTTACTGTTTATTTTTTTCATTGAAATTATGTACTATTCCTACCCGTTTTCTGTTTTGTTTAGTCTTTCTTTAAATTAATTTTTTTAAAAAGACACTACAATACCCAGTGCTGATCAGGGAGTGTAATGATGTGAAATCCAGCAATACTATTATTTGTTCAGAATGATTTTAACCTGCTTTAGTTTGTTTAATCTAAACATAAAGGAAGATATGGATAACTGCATGTATGTTTAAGTGTATAGGATTGACAACCATGTTACTAAGTTTCTGTTGGATAGTTGAACAGAACTGTTTGCAGTCTCACTGTTTGAATTCCCACTTTACATGTTCCATTTTTGTATCTTGAACAACTATTTGTAAAATGACAATATGTAAACATCAACTAGTGATTTCTTACTGTTTATTTTTTTCTCTGAACATATGTATTATTTGTACCTATTTTCTGTTTTGTTTAGTCTTTCTTTAAATAAAATTATTTTTTAAAAAAACAAGACAACAACAACAACAAAAAGATGTTTGCCAACTGTCTTTCAGACAAAGGACTTTTATTTAGAACATGTAAAGAGTTGAAAAAAATCAGGCCTCCTAAATTTAGAGACCCAATTCAAAAATGGGTATCTGAGATTAATACACAATTCTCAGAAATATAAATTGCAAATAAATATATGAAAAATGTTCAACATTATTGGTCATTCAAGAAATGCAAACTAAAACAATACTGAATATCATGTCACTCCAGAAGGAATGGCTAACATCAAGAAATTAACCAGTAAACTAGTGCTGGGGGAACTACCATTGTTGGTGGGAGTGTACACTGGTACAATTACTGTAGAAATAACCATGGAGAGTCCTCAAAAAGTCCTCTAGGATTAGAGGTTCCATTTGACCTAGCTCCTCCCTTTCTAGGTATTTTCCCAGAAGAATTGAAAACCTCATACTACAGCAATATATGTGCACTCATGTTTATAGCTGTACAATTTGTAATAGTCAAATCTTTGAAATAACCCAAGTGCCTATCAACTGAGGAATGGATGAAAAAGATGTGGTATTTTTATACAACGAAATACTACTCAGTCAGTCTATTGTTTAGAACAATAAACTCAAGGCTTTTATAGGTAAATGAATGCAACTAGAAACCATACTCATAAGTGAAATGAATCAGACTAACATGTGTAAATACCAAATTGTCTTGCTAGTGTAAGAAACTGAAGGAATAAGTAAGATCCAAAAGTTAAAATCTATGTAATAAAAGGGAAAGTAACTGCCCAAAGGGAAATTATATTGTTTGCTCAATCTTGCATGTGTGTATCTGATAAACTGAGCAACTATTTTGAACATAATATGCAGTATATCAACCATGGTAGGAGTCTGAAAAGGTGGTGGAACAGTAAGCAGCAGAGTAAACAGCCTCTGTGAAATAGTCCAAATGCTGGAGTATAGCATTTTGTAGAAGACAAGAAGAAAAGAAATGGGTTCCCTTGACCCAGGAAGAAACTAAAGTGAGAATTGAAGCCCACAGAGAGAATTAAAAAAAAAAGAAAAAGAAAAACTTAAACAGAAGGCGGTAGCCAGCAGTGCTTTCACCGGAGCTGGTCCCACTGTGTGAGAAGTGCCACTGGAATCTTGAGATGCATGGTTACAGGGAAGCTAGTGACTGGCAAGCCCAAAGGCCTCAGCGGGGAGATGCAGTGGTGGAGGGGAGCAGCAGACCAGAGAAATGTACCACCTTGCAGTGATGATGGGGGACTCAGTCCTCCTGCGGGAGTGGGTGATTGGCTGAGTGCCATTTTGGAGTGGGCAAGATAAACCTGGAAGTGCAGTCGGCTTCATTCAATCACTCCTAGCAGAGAGCATACTAGTGAAAATTGCTTGGACTGATTTCCACCCCTGTGCACAGTCCAATAGCCACCACCAAGGTTTCCCTAAAGCTATCCCCACCTGCCTGGCACACGAACTAATGTGATAATGACTCCCTGTGGTTAATCAGCTCCAAAAGATGGGATCAGCTTGCCCCACCCTGCTTACACTTCAGTAGTCACCAGCAGACTGGGAAAAGCAGCAAACAGCCGAAATCCCCAGCCAACACACTTCAGAGTAATCATAATCAATACAGGAAGTGCTGGGGACCCCACTACTCACTTGTCTGGAAGAAACCAGGAACATGACAAGAGGAAAAAGCAAAAGGCAGTCTCTGGGCTCCAACCCTAGCAATACTGGTCCAGGAGAGGTAACACAGAAGAGATCAGGAGTTGCACACCTGCAGTTTCTAAAGTAACAGCAACTGAAATAAAGAAACAACTGCATGAAGCTATAAAAGAACTTAAAACAGAAATATTATTACAGGTAAAAAAAGATATAAGAAACATAATAAAAGTATTGCAAAGTACCTCTAAAGAAGACACAGATGGAAGAATAGAGGCACATAGAAAAAGGAGGGAAACCTTCAATGAACAATATAAAAAATGTAGAACACATGAAACAGATTCAAAGAGATTGTCAGGAAATTAAAAACTCCATTGAAAGCTGGCAAAACTGCTTGAAAGAAACTAAAGATAGACTACAAACCTTGAAGACAGGGTTGCAACTTGTGATCATGAAAGGAAAGATTTCTTAAAAGTAACAAGGAACCAGGAGGTAACAATACAAACCTAGAAGATAACAATAGGATCTATAACTTAATAATAAAAAATGTGGTGCTGGGGATTTAGCTCAGGGGCATAAGTGCCTGCTTGCAAGCTCGTGGTCATGAGTTCGATCCCTGGTACTGGTAAAAAGAAAAAAAAAAGAATAAAAAATGTGAATGAAGGAGCAGGGATAAACAATGAAATACAAAGGCTATTTACAGAAATAATTAAAGAAAATTTCCCAAGCATAGGAAAAAGAAATGATATTCTGATAAATGAGGCATACAGAACTCCAGGCTGCTATGACCAAATAGATCTACATCAAGACACATAATAATCAAGATCCCAGAAATTCAACACAAGAACAGAATATTAAAAGCTGTCAGAGAAAAGAAACCAATCACCTGGTTGGAAAACCCATCACAGTCATGACAGACTTCTTGACACAAAACATCAAATCAAGAAGAGCTTGGAGTGAAGTATTCCAAATCCTGAAAGGAAATAACCTCCAACCCAGACTGATGTACCCTGAAAAACTGTGTTGTCTTAGTCACTTTATGCTCGTCGCTGAGACAAAATACCTGAAGCCCAAAGTTGGGAAAGGAAAGGTTTATTTCTTACAGTTTTTGGAGGTTTCAGTCCACACTCAGTTGTCTCCAAGACAGGCAGGCATGGCTGGGCTGCAGTTCATGGCGGCCGCCAGCAGCAAACTCGAACCAGCAAAGAGAAAGACATACCTTCTTCCTGCCATTACATCACATCCTGGCTCCACCCCTATGTGGGTGGAGCACTGACACCATCAATCCAAGCACTATACAATGAACCATCACAAATGAACAATGCAAACTCATGAGGCCTGGGGGACACAAACATAAACCATGACATTCCACCCCTGGCCCCCAGGACTCATGTACATCCTTTATACAAAAGACATTTAGTCCACCTCCAAGAGTTGCCAAAGTCCTAACAGCTTCAACATTGCTGAAAAGTCCAAGCCCCAAGTCTCCTCCAAGATCTATGGCAAACTCTTAACTGTAAGCCTCTGTACAAAAGAAACAAGGTTAAACATTTCTGAAATGCAAAGGCACAAGATAAATATTACCATTCCAAAAGTTAAAAACAGGAGAATAGAAAGCATTCAAAACAAAGCAATTCCAACATCCAGCAGCGCAAACATTAAGTCCTAGAGTTCTACACTCAGCATCTGAAGCAATCTGGTTGCAAGTTCCAAAAGCCTTGGGTGATTCCACCCCCAGGGCACTTCCAGCGATTTCAGCTCCTGCTGCTTTTCTCTTAAATACTCTCTGCTTGATTTTTGAAGCTTTCCTTGGATCATCCACATTCCTGGCTTTTCCAAACTTCTGGGGTCTCCACTGCACCTTCGGCTTCACCCTTACATCTTCACAAATTGCCCTCTCAGGGGCACACTGCTTGGCTTCCCAGGCCCTTTGCAATCTAGGTGGAAGCCGTCTTACCCTCAGAATTTGTGCATTTTCCTTGCACCTAAAATCAGCACCTTGTGGATGCCGCCAAGGTTTGCTGCTAGCTGAAGCAGTAGCCAGGCTTTTCTCTCTCTTGGCTGTAGGGGTCAGTTTCCTGGATCGCAGGGCTCTGTCTACCTGATTGTGATGAAAAGCTTCTCTGTGTTGTCGCCATTCTGGAAACTCACATGGCTTCTGTCACCATTCTGAAGCATGGCACTCTTCATCTTTGCTATGAGGCTGCACAGGGTGGGGACCTGCTTCCTGGGATGCCCCGGGGCCATCTTTCTTATCTCTTATCTCTCTGTTTCTCCTCAGGAATCAAAATCTCAACTCTGTCTTTACAATCCACACCCTTCCTGGAATCTTCCTCCGGGCCAAACTCACAGCGTTGTACGTTATCCTGCTGGGCTCTTTGCTCCTGATTTGAAACATAAAGCTGGCTAAAAGCTCCCAACAATAGCCATGCCACAGCCTCAATGTTTGATTGCTTTTTAATTTCTTTCTCAAGGTTAATCAGTCCATTGCCCTTTGTCTCAGTCTCAGGCAAAGTCTCTGGGCAGGAACAAAATGCAGACAAACTTTCTGCCAAGCTATAACACACATCATGTGGAGTCCAACAACCAATGCAGTCCTTTCCAGCAGAAACCTCCCAAGCCTGGTCTTTACCATCAGGCTTTCTATCAGCTTTCTGGTCTCTTGAGCTCTGACCAGAATCTCCTCTACAGAACAGCCTAAGCTGCTCCAGCTCTATGCATCCAGGGGACATGTCCAAACCTTTCCAAGCTCCGCCCATAAGCCATTTCCAAAGCCTCTTGAAAAACATGGCCAGGTATAGTCACAGCAAACGACCCCACTCCTCGGTACCAAATTTCTGTCTTAGTTACTTTATGCTCGTCACTGAGACAAAATACCTGATGCCCAAGTTGGACAGTTGGCTCCAAGACAGGCAGGCATGGCTGGGCTGCAGTTCATGGCGGCCGCCTACAGCAAACTTGAACCAGCAAAGAGAAAGACATACCTTCTTCCTGCCATTACATCACATCCTGGCTCCACCCCTATGTGGGTGGAGCACTGACACTATCAATCCAAGCACTATACAATTAACCATCACAAATGAACAATGCAAACTCATGAGGCCTGGGGGACACAAACATAAACCATGACATGTGTTTCAAAATTAATGGAGAAACAAGATTCTTCCATGCCAAAGAGGAGTTCATAACCATCAAACCCACTCTACAAAAAATACTGAGGGACATTCTAGAGAGAGAGAGAAAAAAACCCATGGCTTCAGGAACAGTGGCAAAGTGTAATCACTGAACAGGGCAGACAGTGGAATGAAGGGAAAAAGTAGACAACCAATGGCAGAAAAGTAGCATGCCAGAGATGAATCAGAAAAAGTTGGCCATAATTATTAATATGGATGGCCTCGATACACCAAGAAAAAGAAACACAGGCAGAGTGGATCAGGGATTAGCGTCCATCAAGATGCTCTATATAAGAAATATAATTAACCTAAAGAGAGTTTATAGACTTAAAGTCAAAGGTGAAACAGCAATGCTCTGTGTGACAGGGAACCGGCAAAAAGTGAGGGTAACTTCCCATCAACTGCAGATTGATTAGAAAGCCATGACACTTTTATACAATGGAAATCTACTCAACTATAAAGAAAGAAAACCTGGAGGCTCTTGTAGATAAATGGATACAATTTGAGATCATGCTCAGGAGTAAAAAGATTCAGAATCACTTAGGTGACTAGCCGGTTGCCTCTCTTAATTTTAAAGCTAAAGAAGTTAGTGGAGTACAAAAGGTACAATGCACCCTGTGAAAGTGAAAGGAGAGAAACTGTCTAAAAAGTGAAGGTAGTAGACATTGTTAATCTTGTATCATGATTTGAAGCTCATATTGTTTTCATCACTCTGTTTAGTTTGGTTTTATTCTATTCCAGTTTGTTTACTTGTATTAGATTTGATGGCATGGACAGGTATTCCAAGGATAGCAGGATATATTATGGTAACTATTTTTGATTTCCTATTAACTTGATTTGAAGCCCTGAATCACTTTCACTGTCTTGCTTTGACTGATTTTATTCAAATCTGTTTTCTTTGACAGTATCAAGTCTGAGAGTATAGGCAACTACTTTGAAGACTGTAACATTAACTATGATACCCATTCTGGTTTGACTATTATCGCCATTTGAAGTTGTATAATGTCTCCACTGTTTTGTGTTTATTGATTTTCTTCTGTACTATTTTGTTCAATTTTATTATATCTGATGATTTGGGCAATTCTTTTTTTTTTTTTTTTTGTCTTTTTCGTTTTTATCGGTACCAGGGATTGAACTCACGACTGCCAGCTTGCAAGGCAGGCGCTTATGCCGAGCTAAATCCCCAGCCCCGATTTGGGCAATTCTTTTGAAGATGGCAGGAGACATGGTAACCATTGTTGATCACCTTGCGTTTTGTTTTTAAGTCATGTACTATGTCCATCCTTGTGCTTTGACCGACTCTATTTTTTGTCTCATTTGGTTTTATTCTCTTCAAAATAAATAAAGCAACCATTGTAAATTCCTATAATCTTGTTTTGAAATTGTATTTCCCTATTCTTTGTTGTTGTTATTTTGCTTCTGTTGTTGTTTTTGCTTGCTTGTCTGTGTCTTGGTTTTTCTGGGTTTTTTTCTTTAAAATTAAAAAAATACTATCAAAAAAAAAAAAGAAAAGCTGATATAGATGCAGAATAGATTTTGGGGGCAACATTGTTTGAAAGAATGAAAAAGGATGCAGCATACTAATAAAAAGAAAAATCTACCAGGAAGATCTAACAATTAGAAATATATTTATCTTTAGCAATATAATCTTTAAACATTACATACATAATATTACTTACATATAGATAACCAGCAATGGGGAGAATTTCAAGGAGAAATAAAATGAATAAAAATAACAACCAAAGTGTGAGGCAGTGATAAGCATACCAAAAGTCAGCAGAGATGTAGAAAATTTGTATTCAAATGATCAGGGCATCAGGTATAGCTCAGTGGTAGAGAATGTGCAAGGCTCTGGATTCAATCTCCAAAACAAAATAACTTTCCCCACCAACAAATAGAAAAGAAATACTTCAAGTAATCTGGGAACATAACAAAAACCAATCATCTTACCAGTCACAAAAGAAGGCTCAAAGTTCAAAGAATTGATATCATATAGGGTGTATTCTTTGAGTACAATGTGATTAAATTAGAAAACAACAATAAAAACTGATAAAAAATTATTTGTATTAAAGAAATCATAATATAATTATACAAATATCAGAACTAAGTGACAATGAGTTTTATTTTAAATGCATATAGCTAAGACAATGCCCAGGAGTCAATAAGTAGCCAGAAAAACATTTATTAAGAACAATTAAAAATGGTTAAGTCTTTAACTCAAGAAACTAGAAACAGCAGCAGAAGAACAATCTCCATCCCTCTGAAGCCACTGTCAAATAATACCAATTGAATTTCATCTACTAAGGTGACCAGTTATCCCTGTTGGTTCAGGACTGTGAAGCATTATAGGATGGTTGACTTCAGTGCCAAACTAGGATGCTCCTCGGCAAAACAGGACGATGGGTCACCCTACTCCTAACCATTAAAGAATCCATAATTCTTGTTTTATATAAACTAAGATTAGACAAAAAATGTACTAAGATCATTTCTTCAGACAACTGAAAAAAATACCTTTGATACCACAATAACTGGATGAGAAACTTATTAGCTGAGTCACTTTTCATCATAGGTGTGAAAATTCTAGAAATAAATTAGCATATCAAATTTAGCAGTATTAAGAAAAATAGTAAATTAGGAACAAATTTATTCCTGGAATGTGAGGACCCTTTAGAAACCTATTAATGTAAAACATTTCATCAACAGATAGAAAACCTTATGACCATTTTAAAGAAGATTTATTAAAACTTAAGTTTAAGCTTGCCACAGTGTTCCATGCCAGTAGTTCCTGCTTCTCAGGCGGAAGATGGTTTGAGCCTTCAAGACCATGGGCTGTGGGAGTTCCTTCTGTGGACACCATAGCAATACCTATCTCAAACAAAAGTTAATAGCAAAACTGACTTCTTGTCTTTCAAAGAATTTGGAAGTTACCACATCCACCCTCACAAATAAGAATAACACTGTAATACAACTATTCATGTTGACTCTGTTAGAGAATTGATGTCAGAGCATTACTGAGCAGTAGGAAACTTATGGCTCAGAGCAGGTAGAAATGGAGCTAAACCAGGGAGTTTGACCATGTGGCAGAGCTTTACTGAGGATAGGAGTAAGGTTTGTTCCAGGAGAGAGGGCAGTGCTGATGGAGAGAATTCAAACTGGCCTGTTAATAAAGCAAGGGACAAATTTTTTAATTATGTGAGAGGGCTGTGATTTAAAGTTGGGAAATTTTTCACTGGTCCTGGGCATAATTTCAAATTGTATTTTTTTTCTCTGTGCAAGCATTTTGGCTTTGAGGAATGGATAGTCAGTGTAATCCAGGAGCTTTTATGGTCTTTCTAACAGCACCCTCATTCTGCACAAATGCCCAGACCTTAATAAGGATGAGCCCTGCTGCTGTTCTCTTAGAACATATATCTGGGGGTAGTAGAAAAAAGTGTATGAAGGGTAACAAGTGAGGGGCCCAAAAATTTGCTTGTGCTCCATTTTGTGGTAACCCCCAACAGTTTTGTTTTATTATTTACTGATTCTTTTGGAGATATTTTGGTGAATAGATTTGGGTTTCAATAACATACCTGTCTTTTGCGATTAAGATTGTTTAGGAAAGTGAAGGTGTAGGGAAGAATACATACCATAATTTCAATGAGTGAAGAACTTGGAAGTGCACCTGCCTTTTGGCCCCTATGATAGTCCCTGATGCCTCAGGAGGACAAAATGCATATATTAGTTTTTTTGTGGCTGCTGTAAAAAAATACCATAAATTGGGTGGCTTGAAATAATAGCAGGAGAAAACTGTGCTTCCTTTAAATATTGTAGGAAGGGGCCAGGGATATATCTCAGTGGCACAGAGCCTATCTGGCAAGGTCGTGAGTTTGATTCCAGGTACCAAAATAAGTAAATAAATAAATGTTCTAGGAAGAATCTTTGTTTCCTTCTTCCTTACTTCTGGTGGATCTCAGTACTCTTGGCATTCCCTGTGTCACTCCAACTTCACACAGACTTCTTTCCTGTACACCTTCTCTTCTTTTTATAATGGCTACATTGATCTACCCAATCCAGTATGATCACATTGATTACATCTTCAGAGCCCCTTAAGATCATTTGTATTATGAGGTTCGGATATATACAAATTTTGGACAGATAGTATTCAACCCATGCCCCCATACCAAACACTTTAAAACTGGACAGCTATTCTGTGAATACAGTGAATTATAGCTTACAATATGCAAAAGTTGCTAGAACAAATAACTGACAGACACACTTAAACAATAATTGATGAATTGTTGGAAGCTGAGGGTAAACTAGTTTGAGATTTAAAACTTCGTAGAGGTCTAGGTTTTAGGGTGGGTGTTTTCATGAGTTTAATCTCTATTAGTCTCATCAGCCTCTCATGGCAAAGATCTTAGAGAAGTTTCCTCAAGCTTTGGCAGCCAGAAGAGGAAAAGCAACTATTTTAGAACATAGAATGGCCTATTCTCCATAGCAAAGACCTTCCATCTAGGGACAGCACTTTATTAAAGCCTTACCTGAGGTAGAAGAAAGGAACTTAAGTAACTGACACTCACTTTAGCCTTCCTGTCACACAAAAGGAGAGGAAAAGGCTAAGAAATGCTTATGTAGGTTACAGAACAAGTCTGGTGCCATAACTTTAAAAAAGTAGAAATGTAGTCATAAGATTATAGAATGCTTTTTTTCCTCATACTTTATTAGCATATCAATAGGGCTCCAATAAATGATGGTAAATTGTAAGTGAGAGAGCTACAAACGTAGATCAATAAATTTCTAGGGGAACTCAGACAACAGAAAAGACAAAACAAGGACACTAGAGGAAATTAAAAGCTCTGACACATATAGCTGCAGTCTGCATTAAATAGGGCTTAACTTATATCCAAATAAGTACAAATATAAAACTTCACATCAAATGCCTGTTTACCCCAGTTTCTATATTAACCAATATATGTGGTCTGGCTTTCAACAAAAGACTCCAACACATGTGTATAAGTTAGCTTTGTATTAATGCAACAAAATTCCTGAGGAACTTAACTTGCAAATTGTTTATTTGACTCACTGTTCTGGGAGTTCCACATTAAGATTTAGTGATTCTATTAATTTGGAGTCTTTGGTGAGGGCCCTGGAAGTCAGTGGCAGATCAAAGCACTCACACCATGAGCCAGGAAACAGACAGCAAGACGGGTCCCACAATCCCTTTGAGGGCACATACTGACCTCATAAGGACTCATCTCCTAAAGGTCATGTACCAATATCATAACCCTAGAGAGCAAGTCTTTATTTTAACACATGAACCATTGGAGAACACTATACATTTTGAAATCATAGCAGCATGATAGGCAAGAAAAAACAATCTTGGGGAAAAAACAAAAATATATAGTCTGAAAGACAAAGCATTAGGCTTAAACATGGAAGAAATTTTGGAATGATCTGAATTAGAATTGAAAATAGTCATGAGTAATATGGAAGTGGATCTATGGAAAAATGGACAACATACTAAAACAAATGGGCTATAAGCAGAGAGATGGAAACTAAAATAGTAGAAAAGAAATGTTAGAAAGGAAAAAACAGTACAGCAGAAGTGAAGATGTATTTGACTAGGTTGTTTCTAGAACTGAACAGCACAAAGATTGAAACTTGAAGCAAACTGTAGTTAATATTGCTATCAATATTGATTCATCAGTTTTAACAAATGTACCACACTAATGCAAGATGTTAGTAAATTGTGTGTGTATGCTGAGGGGAGGGCTGGGGAGAGTATATCTTAGGCATTCTGTAAAATCCCATCTGTTCAATAAAATCATTATAAAAATCTTTAAAAATTTTTCATCCTTAAAAGTCACTATTCAAAGTTGAGTGTGATAGTACATGGGTATAATCCTAGAACTCTGGAAGGCTGATGCAGGGGGATTGCAAGTTTGAGCTTAACCTGGGTAACTTTCCCAAAACAAAGATTATAAAAAGGCTAGAGACATAGCTCAGTACAAAGGCCTTGGGTTCAATCCCTGGTACCATTAAGAAAATTCTTTTTTTAGACATAAAAAAGTAAGTCACGTCAGTTTTTCAGGATAATGTATGGAATTGAAAATTGTCACATTAACTTAACTAGGCCAGATTCAGAAAAAGAAGTATCATATAAATCCTATCACATCTGGAAACTAAAAACAGAATAAAACAAACAAAAAACTGAAAGTAGAAGTGAGACTATTGAGGAAGTGAAAGGCAAAAGGAGTCCAGGGAAGGGGGAGGAGAGAGAAGGAGGCAAGAAAGGATAGTAAGGAGGATGGGAACAATTAATGCACAATATGTAAGGAAATGTCACAGCGAAATCCATTAACTTGTGCAATTAATGAGTTAATATTTATAATTAAAAAATAAAAACATAACTCATTGAAACAAAAATTGAAGCAGTAATCATATCATCAACTCAAAAGATGAAGAAAATACAGCTCAAATATTCATCATAGTGGAATACAATGGAATACTATGCATTGATAGTGAACAAACTACAGCTAAAGGATATATCAGTGAATCTTATAATGTTAAACCAAAATAGCAACAACTAAAAAATAGTATCATTCTGGTTGTATAACACTTTTAAATAAGGAAATATAATTATATTGTTTGGGTATATTTAAGGTGGAAACCTATAAAGAGAGAAAACTATTACACCAGCAAGGAACTAGATGAGAAGGATATTCTGGAAATCATAACATTCATAGTAGATTCAAGAAAAATGAAATATCTAGGAATTAATCTAGCCAATGAAGTGAGAGACCTCTACAAAGAAAACTACAGTACTCTGAAGAAGGAGATTGAATAGGACATCATAAAATGGAAAGATGTCCCCTGTTCCTGGATAGGCAGAACCAATATTGTCAAAATGGCCATATTCCCAAAACTGTTACACAGATTCAATGCAGTCCCAATCAAAATATCAACAGCATACTTTGCACATGTAGAAAAAAATTTCTAAATTTCATATGGAACCAGAAGAAACACAATAGCTAAAGTAATTTTGGGCAATAAAAGTAAAGCAGGCAGCATAGCAATACCTGACTTCAAGCTAAATACCACAAAGCAATAGTAATGAAAAAGGGATGGTACTGGAACAAAAACAGGCATGTGGATCAGTGGAGCAGAATCAAGGATACAGAAATCTCACCAGACACATTCAACTACCTGAGTTTGACAAAGGGGCCCAGAACATAAGTTGGAGGAAAGATAGCCTATTTAACAAGTGATGTTGAGAAAACAGGCTATCTTTTGCAGAAGAATGAAACTGGACCCTTATCTCTCATCATATATTAAATTGAAATAAAAATGGATCAAAGATCTAAACATTCAAACAGACACATTAAGCTAGAGAAAGACAAAACACAGTATAGGAAAGAATTTTCTAAACAAAATCACAATAACACAAGAAAAAACAGCAAGAATCAACAAATGGGATTATATCAGACTAAAAATCTTCCATACACCAAAAGAATCAATCACTAGAGTTAAGAGACAGTCTATAGAAGAGGAAAATTTTGCCAGCTGCTCCTCAGACAGTGGAATAATATCTAGAATACACAAAGAATTTTTAAAAAACCACCTACAATTAATGATGAATAATGAGTAATGATGAATAAATGAGAAAAAGAAATGAGCAGACACTTCACAGAAGAACTACGAATGGCTAACAGATAAGTGGGAAAATGTTCAGCATTTCTGACCACTAGAGAAATGCAAATTAAAACAACCCTAGACTTCCATCTTACTCTGGAAAGAATGGCAATTTTTAGGGAATCAAACAATAACAAATGTTACTGTGGCTATGGTGAGAAAGCAGCTCTCTTTCATTGTTGGTGGAGCTATAAACTACTACAACCATTTTGGAAATCAGTACACAAACTTTTTAAAGAACTGAAACGAGAAATTCCATAGAACCCAGCTATATTTCTGCTGGGTATCTTTTCCCAAAAGCTTGCAGAAATAGTTGCATTCCAGTATTTATGGCAGCATAATTCATAATAGCTAAATACTGGAAGCAGCCTATATACCCATTAATAGATGACTGGACAAAGAAATCTATATATAATGGTACTACTTGGCTGTAAAGAATGACAGGTTTGAGATATTTGTAAGAAAATGGATGTCCTGGAAAATATAGTATTGAGTGAAATAAATCAGACACACAAGCTTAAATATCTCATGGTAACAGTCCAGTGAGGCAAAGTTTTAACAAGAAAATTATATAAGATGAATATAAAGGGTCAAGAGAACCCATCTTGTGCAAAAAGGGAAGGGATTCATGAGTACAAGAACAAGGGGTCAGGAAGAATGGAAAGCAGAATAAGAATAAAGATGTGCCATAGACAGGAATCTAATAACTCCAGTTAATGTGAATGCTATAATCCACAACATGAGCTAAGACAAATAGTATCAACTAGGATTAAAAAAAAGAAAAAAGAGATGGAGAAGAGGCAGAGAAGGGTAAGCAGGTTAAAAAAATAGAAAAGAGCTATAATATATATATATATATATGGAATCTGTCCCAAAGTGATTGTAAACTGTTTGAATTGCAAATGTGCACTAACGAAAAAATAGATAAAAACGGTTTAGTTTCTAAATAAATGAAAAAAAAAACTCAAAAAAGGAGGAAATTATCACTGTAAATATTTTCTGTCTAGAAAAGAGGGAAGGAGTTGTGAGTATAATGGGCACAGGTGGGGCTTTGGGAGGGTTGTAAATGTTTCATTGCATAATTTAAATAGTGTTTACTCATATTTTCTCTTAATAATTAATGTAATGGTTAAACTTTATGGCTTATGCATTTCTAAACATATATCTTACATTTCATACATCTAAAGTACTTTAGAAAGTGACAAGAAAAATGGAAAATTGTGCTAAAAATAAAGGGAGAGTGTTTTGAGGGAATAATGGCAATGTGTGTTTTACTGTAATAATTTTTAATATGAAATATTCAAAATTTATTTAAATAAATAAATTTTAGCTGAATATGATAGAAGGAAGCTTTATGTTTTCTCAGTGCATGCATAAAACTGTCCTACAATATGTATGGAATGAATTTAGGAATAAACTTTAGAAATATTATTAGTAAAATTAGAAAGAAAGAAGGGATATTATACACTACTTTAAAAAATATTATTATGGAGACATTATCCAGTGTAATAAGATTAAACAATAGTTACATAATAAGCAGGACGTGTAAATCAAAACTCATTATTTATAGACAAGTTTGTCTACATTGAACAACTACAAACTACATAGAACATGTAAGAGAGAAAAATAAGGTTTCAGGATGTAAGATCAATGTAAAGTTAATACTTTTTATATTGTAGTAACTTATTAGAAAATGTAACATGAAGCAGCATTCCATTCAGATGATTTCTAGTATGTTCAGGGTGGTAAGCTGTAGACTGAAACAGCATTCCATTCAAAATAGCAGTAAATACAAAGCATGACAAAAATATGATAGATACTTAAATTTAAAAAAAGTTATTACAGTAAGAGACATGTTGGCATTAATCCTCAAAATTCCCCTATTCACTTCAAACACATATCCCTCCATTGCTCTCAACACTTTCTAAAGTGTTCTAGAAGTCTTCTTTTGTGACTCTCCTAAGTTGTGCTGTTGTACCTGCCTTGAATCCTGAATTGGTTCAAAATGTCTTTCATGATCATTTTGACTTTGGGGAAAAGTCAGAAGTACAGTATCAGATCAAGTGAATAAGATGGGGAAGGACACAGTATAATGTTTTTGCTGCATGTCTTTCTGTTGGATGGATCTTGGCAGCAGAATTCATCATATTTTTCATTACACGTCATAAAGACAAAAGCTTCTAAACTACTTCAGCAAGTGACAAGAACAATGGAAAATTGTGCTAAAAACTAAAAGGGTAGGGTTTTGAGGGCCGATAATGGTAATACATCTTTTACTGTAACAATTTTAAATTTTTTAAAATTTTATTTAAGGACAAAAAGAAAAAAAACAGAAAAGGGGTACAAGTTATACAGAATTTCAGAAAAAAATAAACAATAGAAAATCACTAGTTAATAGATTACATATTGTCATGTTAGAAATAGTTGTTCAAGTTACAAAATTAAAGCATAAAAGTGGACATTCAAACAGTGAGATTGCAAACAGTTCTGTTCAATGATCCAATAAAACTCAGTAATATGGTTATCTATCTTATACACTTAAATATACATGCAGTTATATCTTTTAGAGTGCTTTTTTTCCTCTCTTTTGTACAATGACAATTATACATTTTGGGTTTTATTACTCCCACAGTTATTACTTTTTTTAAGAGAATAAAACCAAATATAGCATAACAAAACAGAGTCAGTCAGATCAAAAGGATGGACATAATACATACTGTAAAAAACAAAATACAACATTGGTTACCATAATGTCTCTTGCTATCTTAAAAAGAATTACCTATATCATCAGTTATAATAAAATTGACCAAAACAGTAAAGAACAAAACCAATAAAACCAAAACATTGGAGACATTGCAGGACTTCAAAAGAGGATAATAGTCACACCAGAATGGGTGTCATAATGAATCTTAATTGTCTTCACAGTTGTTGCCTATACTCTCAAACTTGGTAGTATCAAGCAAAAGGGAATAGAGGAAAATCAGTCAAAAAGAGATGGTGAGAGCAATACAGGGTTTCAAATCAAGTTAATAGGAAATCAAAGTTGTTTGCTATAATATATCCTGCTTTTTAAATTTTTCCCTTAATTAAAATGATAAAAATAAAACAAGTAAATAATAAAAAAGGAGATTGAGATAAAAGAGGATCTAACAACAAAACAGCACAGGTCAAAACATAACCATTTAAGCAAAATAGTGTTTCACCACCAGATATCCTGACATAAAAGTAGTTACAATAATGTCTCTTTCCTTGAAATCTTTGAATACAACTTCGTATACTGTAGCATCAAACATATCAAGACAATGTAAAACCATTCAAGAGAATGACAGTATTACAGGGTATTTAGAACCAACTAACAGAAAATGAACAATGGTTTCTGTATAATCTCCTTATCTATAAAAGTTTTTGTTTATATTATTACATATAATAAAATTCAATAAGATACAACATGTTAAGACCAATAGAGACAGAAGAACAAAAGCTTGATGGGACTTCAAAACAAGATGATAATGAATCAGCACTAGCTATTATGATGTCTTGTTTTCTCCAAAATAGCTGTTCCTACCATCCAACCTTCTCTGCCTCATTTCTGTTGAGCTCTTTTTCTGTCATTAGTTGTCAGTTTGTCTTCTTCATTTTGCTTTCTGCTCCATTCATTGTGGCCTCTCTAGCACTGTTTCTGGAATCTTGGTATTTTTCTTTTTTAAGAATGTCCTGCAATATTATCTGTAGAGTTGAATTGGTGGTTGCAAATTCCTCTTGTTCCTCTTTATCCTGGAAGCACCTTGTTTTTCCATCAATTTCTAGGGACAGTTGTGCAGGATATATCAATCTTGGCTGGAGGTTATTATCCTTCTTTTTTTTATTTAAAGAAAAAAAAAAGAAAGAACGTAAAAAAACAAAACAGTAAAAGGATTCAAGTAATACAGAATTAAAAAAAATACAGTATGAAATCACTAGTTAATAGGTTACATATTCTCTTCTTAGAAACAGTTGTCCAAATTATAAAATTAAAGCATATAAAGTGGACATTCATACAGTGATATTGGAGACAGTTCCATTCAATGATCCAACAAAAGCTCAGTAATATGGTTTTCCATCCTACACACTCAAACATACCTGCGGTTATATCCCTTAGTCCACCTTCTTTTCCTCTCTTTTTTACAATAACAATTACACTTTTGGGGTTTTATTACTCCCACAGTTCTTATTACTTTTTTTTGAAGAGAATAAAACCAAACGTGACTTAGTAAAACAGAGTCAATTAGAACAGAAGGATGGGCATAGTACATAATGCAAAAACAGAATACCAACCAAAAGTGGTTACCATTGTGCCTCTTGCTATTTTTAAATTGAGTTGCCTACATCAGCAGGGATAATAGAATTGACCAAAACAGTACAGATCAAGACCAATAAAACCTACACTGGAGACCTTACAGGACTTCAAAAAAAGATAATAGTCAAACCATAATGGGCATTATAGTATATCTTATTGCCTTCAAAGTAGTTGCCTATACCCTCAAACTTAGTACCATCAAACAAAATAGAATATAGTATAATCAGACAGAACAAGTTGGGGAGAGCAATACTGGGGTTCAAATCAGGTTAATAGGAAAACAAAAAAGTTACTATAATATATCCCGTTATTCTTTAATTTAGTTTTCCCTTAATTTAAAAAAAATGAGAAAAATAGATTAATTTAAAAAGGGGGGAGATTGAGATAAAAGAGGACCTTGTAACTGAACAACGCAGGTCAGAACCGAAAAATTTAAGCATCATTGTGTTTCACCACCAGATAATCTAAAACATAATAGTAGTCACCATAGTGCTTCTTTCCTTGAATTATTTGAGTATAACTTCGTATGCTATAGTATCAAGCATATCAAGACAGTGTGAAACCATTCAAGAGAATGAAAGAATTACAGGGTATTTAGAACCAGCTAATAGAAAACGAACAACGGTTTCTATATTATCTCTTTGCCTATAAAAAATTTTGTTTATACTATCGCATATAATAAAATATAGTAAGATACAACATGTTAAAACCAGTGGAAACAGATGTACAACAGCTTGATGGGACTTCAAAACAAGATGATATTAAATCAGCACTAGCTTTTATGTTGTGCTGTTTTCTTCAAAATAACTATTCCTACTATCACAGATGCCAAAATCGAACAACACAGGTTCAAACCATTGTAATCAATGAGGGAAAAAATTATGTGGCTTCAAACCAATATGATTGGGAATCATGATTACCACATACTTTTATGTATTCTTATCATTTCTTACACTAGGGAAACTATTCGGTATTTATACATGTGAGTTTGATTTATTTCACTTATGAGTATGGTCTCAAGCTGCGTCCATTTATTTATAAATGTCTCAATGTGCTCATTCTTTATAGCTGAGTAGTACTCCATTGTATAAAAATACCACAACTTTTTTATCCATTCTTCAGTTGATGGACCCTTAGGTTGTTTCCAAGATCTGGCTATTACAGATTGTGCTGCTATAAACATGGGTGCACATATATCACTGTGGTATGATGCTTCAGTTCTTCTGGGAATATGCCTAGAAGTGGTATAGCTGGGTCAAATGGGGCTTCCAGTCTCAGGTTTCTGAGAAATCTCCAGACTTACCTCTACAATGGCTGCAACAGTCTACACTCCCACCAACAGTGCAGGAGAGTTCCTTTTTCCCCACAGCCTCTCCAGCATTTGTTGTTGGTGGTTTTCTTGATCTTGGCCATTCTTTCAGGAGTGAGATAAAATCTCAGTGTGGTTTTAATTTGCGTGTCTCTAATGACTAATGATGACGAACATTTTTTCATATATTTATTTGCTGTTTGTATTTCTTCATCTGAAAATTGTTAATTCATCTCAGATGCCCACTTTTGGATTGAGTCTTTGAATTTTGGGGGTCTGATTTTTTAAAATTCTTTGTATGTTTTAGACAGAAGTCCTTTGTCTGAGGGGAGTTCACTAAGATTTTTTCCCAGTTTGTGGGTTTTCTTTTCACTATGCTGGAGATTTCTTTTGACGTGCAGAAACTTTTTCGCTGGAGATTTGTTTTGATGTGCAGAAACTTTTTAATAAGAGATGATCCCAATTATTAACTCCGGGAAGTATTTCCCACGTGGTTTGAGTGCTATTCATGAATTCTCTACCTTCTCCTATGTCTTCAAGATTTTTACTCAACTTGTCTTCCAAAAGATTTAGTGTTTCTATTTTAATATTTAGATCTTTGATCCATTTAGATTTTATTTTAGTACATGGTGATAGGCATGGGTGTAGTGTTAGTTTTTGGCATATGGAGAGCCAGTTTTTCCAACACCATTTATTAAAGAGACTATCGTTCTTCCAGTGAACATGTTTGGTCCCTTTATCAAAGATAAGGTGGTGGAGTGTGTTTGTAGTTGTGGTATATCTTCTAATCTATTCCATTGATCTTCGGCTCTGTTTTTGTTCCAGTAACATGTTGATTTTACTACAGTTGCTTTGTAGCGTAACTTCAAGTCAGGGATTGTGATACCTCCTGCTTTGCCTTTGCTGCTTAGAAATGTCCTTGCTCTTCTAGGTCTCTTCTCACTCCAGATGAATTTTAGGAGTGATTTCTCGAGTTCTATGAGGTATGTTGTTGGTATTTTTATCAGGATTGCATTGAATCTGTATAAAAGTTTTGGGAGAATGGCCATTTTCACAATATGTATTCTTCCTATCCATGAGCAAGGGATGTCTTTCCATTTTCTGAGATCATCTTCACTTTCATTTTTCAGTGTATTATAATTTTTCCTGTATAGGTCTTTCACTTCTTTCATGAGAGTAATTCCTAAATATTTCATTTTTTTGATTGCTAGTGTGAAGGGTTTGGCTTCTCTTATTTTTCTCTTTGTGACTTTCTTGTTAGTGTATAGGAATGCTATTGATTTTTGAGTATTGATTTTATATACAGCTACATTTTTGAATTTATTTCTTATATCTAGGAGTCTTTCAATGGAGTTTTGGGGATCTTCTATATAGAGTATCATGTCATCTGCAAATAATGATAGCTTAACTTTTTCTTTTCCTATCTTTACACCTTTTATTTCTCTCTCTTGTCTAATTGCTCTGGCAGTATTTCCAGTACTATATTAAATAGGGGCAGTGATAAGGGACTTCCTTGTCTTGTGCCTGATTTTAAAGTAAAGGCCTTCAGTTTTTGGCCATTTAGTGTGATATTGGCTGTTGGTTTGTCATAGACGGCCTTTATTATATTGAGGTAAAGACCATCTAATCCAATTTTCTGCAAGGTTCTTGTCATAAATGAATGTTGGACCTTATCAAAAGCTTTTTCTGCATCTATCGAAATGATCATGTGATTCTTACTTTTGGCTCTATTGATATGGTGTATTACATTTATTGATTTGCGTATGTTGAACCATCCCTGCATGCCTGGGATGAATCCCACTTGGTCATGGTGTATGATCTTCTTGATGATTTGTTACATCCTATTTGCCAATATTTTATTGAGGATTTTTGCATCTGTGTTCCTTAGGGAGACTGGTCTGTAGTTCTCTTTTTCAGTTGGGTCCTTCTCAGGTTTTGGTACTAGAGTAATATTTGCTTCTAAGAATGATTTAGGAAGGATTGCTTCCCTTTCAATTTCATTGAAGAGTTTGAGGAGTGTTGGCATTAGGTCTTCTTTGTATTTCTTGTAGAATTCTGCAGTGAATCCGTCTGGGCCTGGGCTTTTCTTTGTAGGTAAAGGTTTAATTACATTTTTGATTTCATTAATAGAAATTGGGTTATTCAGCTGTTTTACATCTTCATGATGTAGCTTTGGTCCTTCGTATGCTTCTAGGAATCTGTCTTTTTCCTCGTGTTATCAAACCTTTGAGAGTAGAGGTTTTTGAAATAGGTGTTGATCTTCTGTATTTCTATAGGATATGTAGTGATTTATCCTCTTTCATTCCTTATTGCATGAATTTGAGCTTTTTATTCCCTTTTTAAAATAAGGTTGGCTAGGGGCTTGTCAATTTTATTTATTCTTTGAAAGAACCAACTCTTTGATTCATTGATTTTTTTTGGATTTTTTTTTAGTCTCTATTGCATTGATTTCTGCTCTGATTTTTATAATTTCTTCTCTTCTTTTGGCTTTGGGCTTGACTTGCTCTTCTTTTTCTAGATGTTTGAGGTGTAACATCAGGTAATTTATTTGTATTCATTCTGTTTTCCTGATGTGTGAATTCAGTGCAATAAATTTTTCCTCTGAGGACAACTTTCATTGTATCCCACAAATTCCGGTAAGTTGTATTTGTGTTTTCATTTGTTTGTAGGTATTGTTTAATTTCTTCTTTAATTTCCTCTGTGACCCACTGATTACTAAAGAGTGTGTTATTCAGTTTCCATGTGTGTGGAAATTTTGCAGTATCTTATATCATTAATTTCTAATTTCATATTGCTATGGTCCAATAGCATGCAAGGGGTAATTTCAACCCTTTTGCATTAATTTAAATATGTTTTTTGAATTAATATATGGTCTATTTTAGATAGTGACCCATGTACTGCTGAGAAGAATGTGTATGGTGTTGTTGTTGGGTAGAATAGTCTGTATATGTCTATTAAGTCCATTTGTTCACAGGTGCGATTCAGTTCTTTTATTTCTTTGCTAATTTTCTGTCTGGTTGATCTGTCCATTGGTGTCAATGGTGTGTTAAGAGCTCCTATTAGAATTGTGTTACTGCTAATTTGGTTTTTCATTTCTGTTAGTACTTATTTTATATAACTGGGTGCTATGGTATTTGGTGCATATATATTTAAGATCGTTATCTCTTCCTCTTGGAGTTTTCCCCTAACCAGTATGTAGTGACCTTCCTTATCCCTTCTTATCATTATTGGCTTGAAGTTCACATTGTCTGCAAACAGAATAGCCACCCCGGCTATTTTGGGGGTTCCTGTTGCTTGAAGTATTGTTTTCTATCCTTTGACTTTCAGTCTGTGAGTATCCTTTTGGGTTAGATGGGTTTCTTGTAGACAACACATGGTTGGATTTTGTTTCTTGATCCATTCTTGATTCCAGTCTGTTTCTTTTAATTGGTGCATTGAGCCCATTTACATTAATGGGTATAAATGTTATGTGTTGGTTTATTGTTGACATGTTATCTTTCTGCTGTTGCATCTTTATCTTTCTGTTCTGTTTAATTGTCTACTTTGTTTAGTGGTTTTTTCCCTAAATGTATCTAGGCTGTCTTTCAGTATTCTTTGCAGGGTTGGCTTGGTGATCGTGAAGTTTTTCAGCTGTTCTTTGTCATGGAAGTATCTTATTTCTCTATGAAGGACAGTTTTGCAGGGTACATCAGCCTAGGTTGGATATCTTTTTCCTTTAGGATCTGAAATACTTCACTCCATGCTCTTCTTGACTTTATTGTTTGTGCTGAGAAGTATGCTGTAATTCTGATAGGTTTTCCTTTATAGGTGATCTGTCTTTTCTCTCTGACAGCTTTAAATATTCTATTCTTTTGTTCGATTTCTGGGATGGCCATTATTATGTGTCTGGGTGTAGTTTTATTTTGGTTATGGCTATTTGGAGTTCTATATGCTTCATTGATCTTGATATCATGTTTGGGAAATTCTCAGCTATTACTTCTCTTGACATCTTTTATGTTGTCCCCTTCTTTTTCGTTTATCCCTATCAACCTTATGTTGTTCCTCTTTGCGTCATCTTGCAGGTGTTGAATTGTTATTTTCTGATTTCTTGTTATCTTTGAAAGATCTTTCCTTTCCTGTTCACTGGCTGCAATCTTGTCTTCGAGGTCTGAAATTCTATCTTCACATTCATTGAGGCAGTTTTTACAACTTTCAATGGAGTTTTTGATTTCCTGTACATCTCTTTGCATCTGCTTTAGATATTCTGTTTGTTTCTTATATTGTTCATCCAGGGATTCTATCTTTTTGTTTAGTTCCTCCAATTTTTTAACTGTGTCTGTTTTAGATATGTTCAGTATCTCCTTCATTTCTTTTATCATTTCTTCGTTTACCTGAGAGATTATTTCTAATTTTAATTCCTTTAAGGCTTCCCAGAGTTGCTTCTTTTTTTACTTACTGTTATTTCAGATATTTCAGGTATGTAGCATATATTTTCTTCTATGCACATGACTCCTAGGCTTTCTTGGGATGGGCTGGATGTTTGAGATTGCATTTTGGTCTTTGGTTTTGTCATTTTTCTATATTTTTGAGCTTCAAGTGTTGTTCCAAGTGAGGGAGAGAGGACTGCCAGGCTGGGATGGGTTTTGTGCCTTGGCCGGACTCCCTGCTCCCGGCAGGATGCCAGGGTCTGGTCCCCAGGTGAGGGAGAGAGTTCCACCGGGCTGGGATGGGATTCCCTGCCTCTGCTTGACTTACTAGTCCCAACAGGCAGCCTTGGCCTGGCCCCCAGGCAAGGGAGAGACTTCGTCCTGGACTGGGGTGGGGTTCCACACCTCTGCTTGACTTACTGGTCCCAACAGGAAGCCGGGGCCTGGCCCCCAGGCAAGGGAGAGTTCTGCCAGGCTGGGATGGGATTTCCTGCCTCTGCTTATTGGTCCCGACAGGAAGCCTTGGGCTGGCCCCCAGGCAAGGGTGAGAATTCCACCGGGCTGGGACAGGATTCCCTGCCTCTGCTCGACTTACTGGTCCAGACCGGAAGCCAGGCCAGGTTATTATCTTTCAAAGCTTGAATTATTTCCCCTCATGCTTGTGATTTGATGGTTTTTGCCGAGAAGTCTGCTGTAATTCTAATGGGTGTTCCCTTGTAAGTGATCTGTTTCTTGTCTCTGACAGCTTTTAGTATTCTGTTCTTATATTGGATTTCTGGAATTTTGATTATTATATGCCTGGGTATAGCTCTGTTTGGGTTGTAGGTGGCTGGGGGTCCTGTATGCCTCATACATCTGAGTATCTTTACCTTTTGCTAAATTAGGGAAATTCTCCTGGATTATTTCTGTGAATAGCCTTTATAGTTCATTTGTTTGTGTCCCTACTTCTTCTTTTATGTTCTTAATTCTTTTTTTAAAAATTTTTTTGTGTTTTTCCTTTTTATCAGTACCGGGGATCGAACTCATGACTGCCTGCTTGCAAGGCAGGCGCTTATGCCACTGAGCTGAATCCCCAGCCCCCATGTTCTTAATTCTTAAGTTATAGATCCTCTTATCATCTTCAAGCCTTTGTATTACTGCTGTTTGTTTTCTTGTTATTTTTAAGAAGTTTTTCATTTCATGCTCCCACATTACAAATCTGTCCTCCAGTTCAGATAATCTATCCTTAGTTTCTTTCAAGATGTTATGCCAGCTTTCAGTAGAGTTTTTAGTTTCCTGGTAATCTCTTTGAACCTGCTTCATGTATTCTATGTTTTCTTTATTTTCTCCATCAAACAATTCTTCCCTTTTTTTCTGTTCTCCCATCCTACCATCTGTTTTTTCTTGGGCGATATTTAGCATTTCTCTAACTATTCTACTTATATCTTGCTTTAGATCATTAAATACTTCACTTTTGAACTTGTCTATGAGGCTCCGGAGATATCACTTTATTTATATTGGTGCTGTGTCTGATATTGCATGTTTTCTGTCCTCATTTTCCTTTGCATTTACCTTTCCTGGATCACTGTTCTCAGGATTGGAGACTGAAGACCCCTTCTTGTTGCTCCCTCTCCCCATATTTTTTTGTTCCTTCTATACAAGCATATATAGGAGGCCCAGTTTCTTTCTTTGTTGGTTACCGTTTGTTTGAATTGCGCTGACTAGGTGTTCCTGCCCACTGCAGTGTACTAGGGGGACACAGACCAGGGTAGCCTCTGCTGGGCCTGCCCCTCCAGGTCAGTCAGCCTACTGAAGGCTTCACTGCTAGGGTGCACCGCCAGGCGCTGGGACCTGGTTTTGGCTAGCCTAGTGGGTCTTAGTCTGCGGCTTCACCCAGGTCAGGTGTTCCCCACCAATCCTGACTGAGAAGGGAATATGCGACTAAAGTCACTGCAGCGCCCTGTTCTAGCTAGTCTGCCTAATCCCAGAATGTCCTCTGTTGGAGCCTCCTTATCTATGGAGGGGTCCCTGTTCTTGTCATTCACCGCAGGTCAATGCAGGGCTCCCCACCAGTCCTGCTCTCAACTTCGTTCGCTGATTCCCGCTCTCAGAGGTTTTGCGTCTCTCTCCCTGCTGTGCTGATTCAGATATAGCTGTGGCAGCAGGAAATTCAAATCATGGCTTCCAGAGGCGCGGGTTCCAGCTTCAGTGCTGAGATTTTATCTGTTCCGATTATAGCACTGGGATTGCGTTTCCAGTTGGTTTTTCTCAGCTTAGTTCATTCCTGGGTCAGCAGGGTATATCTCCCCTTGCTTAGGACTCCTCACACCACACCATTCCTGGATTCTAAGCTGGCTAACTCAGGGAGCCTCCATAGCTGCTGTTATCTATCCACCATGTTCTCCCATAAGTCTGTAACAATTTTTAATATGTAAACATTCACTGAATAGTTTAATCACACCTCATAAGTACCTAGGAAGGTACTTAGAAATAAATTTGACAAAAAATTAGGATTCTTATAGAAAAAGTTATAACATTGAAAAGCTGGCTATATGGAATGAAAAACCAGGTTTATAGATGAGAACACTTGAGATATCAGATATCCCTAAATCCATAAATCCAAAGTAATCCCAATAAAAATTTCAACAAGTTTTTAAATGTAACTTGATAAATTAACTAAAATTTATATAGTAGATCAGAGAATCAAGAATAGCCAAGACAAAAGATAATAACTCACTCTATAAAGACTCATAAAAAAGCTGTAGTTATTAAAACAGTAGGTTTAGGGGCTGGGGATTTAGCTCAGCGGCATAAGCGCCTGCCTTGTAAGCAGGCAGTCGTGAGTTCGATCCCTGGTACCAATAAAAAGGAAAAAGACAAAAAACAAACAAACAAACAAACAAACAAAAATAATAGGTTTAAGAAAGGGATATACAAACAGACCCCTGGATCAAAATGGAAAGATAGTATAGACTCATGCATACATAGAAACTTGATTTATGCAAAGTTGTCAAGGAGTTATAAGTCATTGTGGAGGAATTTAATAAATGGCTAGGATGCTACTTATGTATAGAATAACTCCACTTATCCCATATACATTAGTAAGTTGAAACAAACATTTAAATGTGAAAAGTAAAACTTTAAAACTCTTATAATGAAATTAATATCTATATAGAGACAGGAATCAGTTTCTTGAAATATTAAAAGCACAAACTATAAACACAAAGACGGACAAACTTGGCTACATTTACATTAGAACTTCCATTTAATAAAAGACCCCATAAACAAAGTGAAAACAAAAAGATACAGGCTGGGAAAAGATCTGCTTTTTCACTTGACATTATTCAGGCTGAAGAACTTCCTATGGCGTTTGTTGTACCACAAATCTGCTGGTGACAAATTCTCTTAGTTTTCTTGTACCTGAAATTATCTTTTTCTTAATTCTAAAGAATATTTTTGCTGGCTCTGAGTATTTTCTTGATATTTTTCTCTTATTAGTACTTTAAAGAAGTGTTGTCATTGTCTGAACTCCTTTTTTTTTTTTTGGTACTGATGATTGAACCTGGGGCCTTCTCACTGAGCTGCAGTCCCACTTTTTAATTTTCTTTATGAATTTTGAGGCAGAGTCTTGCTAAGTTAGTAACTTGCCTAAACTGGGTTTGAATTTGTGATCTTCTGCCTCAGCCCCTCAGAGTGCTAGAATTAAGGGCATGCTTGGCTTCCAGTATTTTTTACTAGAGATCACTGTTAGTCTGATGTTTCCTTGGAAGAAATGTTTGTTGTTTTTCTCTAGTTGTTTCCAAGATTTTTTATTTATCTTTGTTTTTTAGCAGTTTGAATCTGATGGACTTAGTCTTGATTTGCATCATATTCATTCTGCTTGGGGTTTTATTTCTGTTTGAATCTATGAATTTTTGTTTCACCAAATTTAGGGACTCTCCAGCCATTGTTTTTCTCCCTGTGAGTTCTATTTAGCTTTTCCTTTTGTGACTAATTGCATATTAAATCTTTTACTATTGTCTCACAGTCTCCTAGGCTATGTTCATTTTGTACCATTTTTTCTTTGTTTGTGTTTGACAGTATCTATGGATTTATCTTTATGTTTACATGCAGTTTCAGTTACTTTTTGCATTCTGTTATTAATCTTACCCCATGATTTTTAAATATAAAATACTACTTTTTAAAAGTTCTATAGTTTCTAGTTGACTCTTTTAAAAATAGTTTCTATTTCTCTTTTAACATTCTTATCTTTACAGCCATAATGAGTATATGCTCTTTTACCTCACTGAGGAGAGCCAGAGAATTTAAAATTCTAGTCCTTAAATTAGATAATTTAAGATCCTAATTATGATATCTTGATCATCTTTTTTTCTTCACAATGGATCAAGTGAATCTTTTCTTTCTTTTTTTCTTTCTTTCTTTCTTTCTTTCTTTCTTTCTTTCTTTCTTTCATTCTTTCTCCTCCCTCCCTCCCTCTTTTCCTCCCTGCCTCCCTGCTTCCTTCCTTCCTTCCTTCCTTCCTTCCTTCCTTCCTTCCTTTCTTCCTTCCTTCCTTCCTTCTTCCTTGCCTGCCTGCCTACCTGCCTGCCTGCCAGAGGCTTTCTATGTTGCCTAGGTTGGTATCAAACTTGTGGGCTCAAATGATCTTTCTACTTCACACAGCTAGCTGAATAGCTGATACTACAGGCATGTTCCACTGTGTCTGACTTCCTGTTTTTTTTACATATCAACTAGGTTTAGATTGTATTTTGGACTGGGTAAATATTACATTGTAGAAACTCTACATTCTATTATTTTCCTCCACATGTGTGTGTGTTTTAAAGCAGGTAACTAATGAGGCATAAAATGCAAGCTAACTCTTGGGTGGCAGCTTAAATTTCAAACTATTTCTTTCATCTTTAGTTGGGTTATAGTTATTTATAAGCAACCTAGCACATGTGTGGTTCACAGATCAGTTTGAAATGTCAAAAGATACATAATTAATATTTCTTCCTCTCTGGCTTTCTGCCTATAGCTCCTCCTGATTTTCTAACAGTTGTAGTTATTATAAACTGTGTACTTTGTTATTTCAGGTGAAAAAGGATTTGTGAATGATACTGGAGTTTTAGTCACTGTGTGGCTCATATTAAAAGCCGTAAGCAATGGAAAGTTATCCTGGGTCTTTCCTTTTTTCTAAGTGATGATGTTTCTCCAGAATCTTTCTAATTCTTTCAGGTAGTTTTTTTGTTCTTTTATCTATAATTTATAGTTGTTGTCTTTAAGAGAGTGTATCCAACAGTAATTTATTTGACCATATTAAAAGTGGTAGCTAGATAACACAGTCATGCTAGTGAGGAATTTGACTGTATCTGTAAAAATTAGAGTTGAGCATATTCTTGAGAATTCTTGCCTATGTACGTAAGAGCAAGAATGTTCACTGCAACTTTTTATAATAGAAAAAATGGAACTAATCTAAGTTTTCATCAACAAGATGGTAAATAAATTAATCATGGGATATTTAAACAGAAATATTATACAGTATTAAAAATGAATGTTAGTAGCTAGTAAATACAATTAAGTCAAAATGCAATATTGAGCAAGAAGCTTAAGTTTATGAAGATATGTACAATTTGATAATGTACAGGGCTGGGGGGGAGTGGAGCTAAATTGTAGAGTGCTTGCCTCGCATGCAGGAGGTCCTGCATTCCATCCACAGCACTTAAAAAAAATAAAACAATATGTATTGCTTATGAAAATAGACAAGACATAGTACTTATTTAGTTGCCCTATCTGAAATTTTATCTTAGTCAAAATTTCAACACCTTCCCCTTCAGTACAAATTATCTCTTCCTTTACTTTAATAGTTTTCTTTTTTTTTTTGTCTTTTTCATTTTTATCGGTACCAGGGATCGAACTCACGACTGCCTGCTTGCAAGGCAGGTGCTTATGCTGCTGAGCTAAATCCCCAGCCCCTAATAGTTTTCTTTTAATATTTACCAGTACTTAACGTACTATGTAGTTTACTTTTAACTTCTTTTGTCCTTCCCACTAGAATATTAGCTCCATTAAACAGAGATTTTTTTTCTCCTTTCACTTTAGGATTCCTAGTGCCTAGAACAGTGTTTGGTATATAATAGGCACTCAATAGGTGGTTGCTGAACAAATAAATGAATAAATTAGATGTGGGGATATAGTTGACTATAGAAGACTAGTGGGTACCTCTCCTTGAATGCAGCACAATTGCTGCAACGTTAGTTAAATTGAGTTTTATTTCCATATACTGCTATGTTCAGAGCTGGCTATGGTATATCTTTCTGTAAATAAGACCAGCTGAAGTACTGAAATGGAATCTTTGGGGCCATCCTGGCAGTTTCCTGTTTCCTCACATATTGGTCTCCACAAAAGATACGAGCACAGCAGAATGTACAGCCAGTTAGCTCCAGGAATGTCAACTGGATATGAGCCTTGAAATAAAGAGGCTATGAGTCCCCATTGCACAAATATTTACATATCAGAAACTGAAGCAACAGCTTCCAAAAACGATTCAATTGCTACTTTAATTGAATTATGCAGATTGATCCTTCTGTGTGTCATTCTTCCTGCATTTTGTAAAGATGCTTTTTTTCCTACCTGGCTAAACAGCTCAAGTTACTCATGCAGTTCCAGCCATCCTCACTGTCACTTATCTTGAAAGTCATTCCCTTCTTCACAAGATAATAAATTCTGGGAGAGGCCTTGGGTCATGGCCTTTTTTTGCACATCCTTACTTGGATTGGGTTTAGGACCTCTTGGCTGCCCTTTGAAAATGACTTGGTGTCTTTTCTCTCACTCTGAGTCATATTGGAGGTAGTAGACTGGAATTAACTTACCAAGATTCCAATAATGTCCCATAACAACTTTTTGAATTGTGAGGAAGATTGGAAAAGAGATTGCAATACTTAGATTATAATATTCAATATTGGGATTACAATAGTTGACCACAAATTCAGAGTAATTTTGATTTGGTTATCTTTGCTTTTGAGAAAGAGTTTCACTTTGTAGTTCAGGCTGGCTTTGAGCTCCCCATGTAGCCTAGGCTGATCTAGAGTTTGTGGCAATCCTCTTGGCTCAACCTTGGAGTGCTGGGATTACAAGTGTGCACAAGGCCTAGCTTTATATTGTTCTCTTGAGACAAGATCTCTCTATGCAATTTAGGCTGGCCTTGAGCTCACTATGTAGCAAGGCTGGCCTCTTACTTGTGGTGACCTTCCTGCCTTGGCCTCTTGAGTGCTGGAATTACAGGTATGTACCACCACACCTGGCCCAGAATAATTTTTATATGGTCTCTTAATATCTCTGAAATCTTTTATTTTTGAAACATAAAATATATAATGCAGTATAAAATGTTAATATCTGATGGTAGTAGCATTCATGATATCATTATTTATTTTCCTTTGGAGTGCTGGGATTTGAACCCAGAGCCTCATGCATTGTAAACAAGCACTTCATCACTGAGAGGCACCTTTAGACTTCCTTTTTATTTTTATTTTATATTTATAAACCCCCTTTTAAAAAAGAATTTATTTTTGAAGTATTTTATTAAGCAATAGAAGAGGCAAAATAGTGAGGATTTTGAAGAACATTATATCAGAGATGTCAAGGGAAGAGGGAATTTAAAAAGGAATAGAAAGATATTTCAGATGCTGATATTCATCATGAAGGGATAAAGCATTTGGCAAAACTTTGGTTTTGTTTGCAAATTCTGCATCAGGTGCCAAACACAACAACTGTGGTCTCTTATCCCGTAAAAACACAAATGTAGCTATCTTTTCCAAAATCCTAGAACAAATTAAGTTTGTGAATTGACTGTGTATCAATTAAAGAAGTGACTGCAGGCTTTCAAGTGTCTGAAACAGTCAGAACTGACTTGAACATATTGGGTTCATTTAAGCAACTTGAGCAAGATTGCCAAAACAGCTTTCCAGGAACTGTTCTAGATTCTCACAGTATACTCATTTAATCCTGACAATGGTGATTGATGTGGATATATATGACCATCTTTCAGGTGAGGATATTTAGGCATAGCGAAGTTAAAGGAATTGTATAAGATCACACAGCTTATATGAGGCAGAGCTGAAATTCAAACCTAGGCTAAATTTGGGATCCATGACCTTAATAACATTATACTCTCTGTGGGGTAACAGGAGGCATAATGATGACATACAGCAGGACTAGCAAGCAGATTAAAGGAAAACAGTTTTTCAGTACACACTTTTATCGTTTGTTTCTGTATTATACAAGACACTTTTTTCTCTTAAAAAACTCAATTATTATTTACTTTATCAGAACCTCAAGTTTCTCAGAAATGTCTGAGTAAATCCTTGAACTTTCTTTTAATTATACAAAATGTTTGTCATCTTCTCTGAAATACTGATTATATCCATATTTTCTTCAAAATGATTCTGATTTATTTTTGTTGAAGATTACCTTTTCATCATCATTCGGACTGAAAACTGGCACCTGTCTTTTGGCTGTGGTTTTTGGGGTGAACAGTGGATGAGAGCCTCAGCAGGGAATCCAGCCTGCAAGGAGGGTGGTGAGAGCACCCAATCACCCTAACAACCAATTCACTACCCCTTCAACAGCATGGTATTTTGCAAGTACCATGAAAGTTGGCCACTGTGGTCATTATAACCACAGCTTCTCTGTTGTTTGTAGATTTTTTATTTGGCTACTCAAAAACATCTTTTCTTGATATTTGTTCACGGCATACAGAATTTACTGTTCTTCACCCTAAAGTATAGATCATTCTTTTTTTCTGGTGTGATGGAAAAATAATTTAATTAAGTTAGCCTTAAAAGTTACCAGTACATTTATAGTTCCTATAGGTTTTGCTAAACCAATTTGCTATGATCATTTCTCTGTCAGCTTTCACAAAGTAAACCATTTGACTCTAGAATGGTCATAATGGTTGGCAGCTGCACAGTACCTTAATTTTAAAAGGACTGTCATATCCATTATTTATTTGACCTTCCCAATAACTGTTTCTGTGACAGGTTAGGCTTTATTGTTCCCATTTTACAGATAAAGAAGTTGAGGGAGATTTAAAAGATTAATTCTGTTAGAAATGGATCTCAAATTTGATTCTTTCCTGACTCCAAGTCTAGGCTCAGAATGCCTGTCCACTTTGTAGAGAGCTCTTTAGCATCTTCCTATTAATTAATATGCACGATGCTCTTTTTTGTTGCCTTCCATTTCTGTTGGCTTCGGTTTCCCAGAAGAGGGGCTGCCCAACGTGCGGGAGTCCAGGCTGGATGGCTGCAAACTAGCACACTTAAGTTCTTCCTGTCTCCAGTCTCTCGGTCTTCCTTTTCTGTGGCCCTTCCAGTTTCACCATCTATGGACATCTCCTCCTTGTTCTAGCCCCAACTTCTCCACTCTCCCTACCCCACTCCCGTGGGACCTCCCATCCTTAATCATCCGCAGGAAAGCCCATCCGCTAGGGGAGGCCGAGGGCACGGACCGCAGCGCGCGCCGGGAAGCCGTGCTGAAGGTTGCTTCTGCATTTCCTTCCTCACGGTCCTCTGGAACATCCTCACCGCCCTCCGGCCCCGGTTCTCTCCAGCCCGCCCCGGATCCGCCTCCTTCTCCTTCCTCCCGGAGGTTGAGACGAAGCGTGGGACGCACCTGTGTCCCTCTCCGGTCACCCTGTTGAGGCACTGGGGGCTGCTCCGGGAGCAGGATTTACAGGCCCTGAGAACGCCAATGGGAGATCCAAATGGTCGGGGACTCCGGCACTTTAAGAGGCTTTTCTCTGGGAAACACCCGTCCCCTCCGAGCGCCTTATGAATGGAAATACTCCTCCCCCGGTCGAGCCCATTTTCCCATTTCACCAGGAGCCGCAGCTCGTTCTCTCCTTTCGGTCTCCCCGCCCACATCAACGCGGGCAGCTCCAGGAGGGGACGGACAGGAAGCCTTTGGCCGCCTATTAAATCCCACCCATTTCTCCGGGGGCGATTTCCTAACCTTCCGGGACCGAATTCTGCAATTTGATGTGCGTTTTGTCCGAATGGTAGCGACACGGGCCTAAGGGAGGGGGAAAGCGAGGGGGTGGGGGGTGGGGGGTATGCGCTCTTTTCCTCGCAACATCGCTGGCGGAGCGAGGGAGCTCACAGGACACAGATTTTGGGGCAAAGCCTTTCCATCTGGACAGCACCATGTCCACCAAAGCGGAGCAGTGTAAGTAGCAGCCGGCCCGGCATTCCGGCCCGGCCTCCGGCTGGGAGCTATCGCAGTTGCGGCGTTTGCGGCTGCTGGGAGACCTTGGCATTGTGCTGGTGCGGGGGTGGGGGCTGAGGTTGGGGCGGGTGGGGGTGGGGGTGAGGGTGAAGGTGGGGGAGGGCGGACGTTAATGAGAACGCGGCGCTGTCCCTGGTGCTGAAAAATACTGCGGTCTTCTCAGGCTTGTGGGGTTTCGCACGACTAAAATACCCTGCGAAATGAAATTGAAATGGGGTCATTTTCGGGAAAAGAGGCCTCGTATCTTTCAGATAAACATTTCAGTATCTCTTGTTGGAGTGGGGGAAGGGGGCAGCGGCAAATCAGGGGCGGGGAACTGTCAATTGCAACCAAAGCCTGCTTGGCCTTCTGAGCATGCCCAGTTCCTGGTGCTGGAGCCATCGGGGAGTTTGAGTCTGCAGTTTCCACTTTGGGTTGAAGAGGCAAGAAGGGAGAGAAGAGGGAGGGAACGAGAAGCCAGGCAGAATTCTGAATTCAGTATAAGGAAAATCAGCTCACAAATACCAGTACTAATGCTAAACTAACCACAACCCTGAGGTGCTTACAAGAAAGTGAAAGAGGTGCTGGGAAAATGATCTAATTTTTTTCCAAGAGCAGGCTTCCTTTGTAGGACAGCTCACACAAACTCTAAAAAATAGCACAGAACGATTTTGGCTGTCCCAGTAATGACTGTGTTCGAGGTCGGGAACAACACGCTAACTCTTTGTGGACAGAGAAGGAAGTTTCTAAGACAGTCCCCGTGGTCTTTCTTATTGATGTGTGCACCAGCATGCACTTGATAAACTGACTAATGTGATAGATTTTCCTGAGTGCACTTGAGGGATTTAGGAGCTTAAACTTCTGGTTGTAAATAAAGTATGTTTTTCTTAAACAGTAAATTGTAACAAGTATCCCCAAATTTATTCATCTAGATGACTCCTGTTTCTTCCAAAGCAGTACACACTCATGTAGGTAATGCTGTCCCTACTTAAAAGTCGTTATAATTCTTATTTGCAATGATTATTAGAAACCATTTTATGAGACATTTTAAGACATGATAGTCTCTTTTGGGAGGAGTATCTTGCATACGATAAACTGCAAGATGGTATGTCATTTATTCACCAGGTAGATGGACTGGACAAAAGACTCACAGAAGTCCCAGACTGATTGTTTTTTTTAGCAAGAATTGTGCCTGCCCTTCTACCAACCAGTGCTTGTACCTCTTTATAGTGTTTTTGGAATCTGGAAGGTCAGAGTTTGAATCCTACTTCTTCCCCTGTTTGACCTTGGGCAAGATAATTGACCTCTCTGAATTTTATTTCCTCATCTGTAAACCTGGGCTAATAATGCTGATGGGGTTGTTGTGATTAAAAATGAGAGACTCTGAAGGAAAGGTTTAGTGAGCCTAGCACATAGCATTTACTCAATAAATGATTTCTTTGATACTGACAATATTTTCTACTTAAATAGACTATCTCTTTTAAATGGTAGGGAAACTTGTTTGTGTGATTTCTTTTTCCTATTTCCAGAGGTGAAACATATCCTCACAGTTAAATTCTGCTTCTACAGTAGCTTTCAAAAACAAAACAAAACGAAGCAAAAAAAAAAAAAAATCAAAACAACAAAAAACTGGATGCACTCTCTTCTGAGTAATGGTAACATAGTTGGAATCAGAGTAATATTTTCCACTGGAGAATATCATATGGTAGACATTCTATTATAGTACAGTTGTTTAAAAACCCACTACCTGGTATTTGGTTTTAGATACATATTACGTAAGTAATTTCAGGTTAAAGCCAGTGGGTATTGCTGTCCTTTTACTGTGTTTTCTCCCTTGTTACATTTTTTACATACTCTGGGTGTTTTGTCTTGTCTCTTTTATGGGTAGCGAGTGCCAGAATGAATACAATCTTGATATAGATTTGGTTGTACAGTGCAACTTGTAGATTTGAATAACTGCTTTAGATTTGTTCCTAAAACATTTTTATCTGTAAAGGATGCAAGATACTGTATTTGGAGCTACAATGTAAGGATTTGAGTCTTGTATGCTCTTCTGGCTAACTGGGAGATGTGGAATAATTAATTTAATAGCTTTGTATCTTAGAATTCTCATTTTTAAAATAAGGAATAATAGTAGTAGCACATATTTTTAATCCTTAGGTTGGAGGGCAAAGGAGGTAAATGTGAGAAAGGCTGTGAAAAGGATAAGGATGTTTTGGGTGCTTTTTAAAGTATTTTATTTAGAGTAAAGATAAGTTTGAAACCTTTTTTCTTTGTCTCTGACATGCATTTATGTGAATAGACTGACACTTCAGTGCATATTACATACCTGAAAATAGAACAAAAATATGAACAGCAGCATAGTTGATGTTCATGAAGGATAAATGCTTTTTACTAAGGAAAAGTTATAGATTGGTCATAGTTTATACCTGGACTTGTCAGGAGTAGGCTGGAGAAAAGACAAAGAAAAAGGAGGGCCATGAGATTTTTCTTTGCTACTGGGTGTGAAGATCACCAGAAGAGTATTCATTTCTCTTTTGCATTTAGAGCATGCATGGTACCAATTCTTGTAGATCAATGGGGAACAGTTATGCGTAATATACTTTTCAAATATTATTTCTGTTTCTCTTCATAGAACCTCTTGATGTAGGCAAGGGTTTCACTGGTACAGGAAGTAGGCATAGTTTGGTTGAACCAGCAAGAGGAAGTATTTGCATTTCATCCCAAATAGATTATGCGATTTACCTTTAAAGTGTAATGTATCACAGAGATATGAAAAAAATTCAAAAATCTATTGTGACACTTTATGAGATAAATAATACTGATGAAAGACAGGCTAGTTTGAGCAAAGATGTAATTTGGAACCTCTTTTTAAATATTTAATCTGTTTTCTGTGCTCTCTGCAGAGCCTCATTATGGGAGGTGAAAGCTTCCTAGTAATTTCTTAGGCAATCGCACAATAAATTCTTTCTCCTGTAAATGCTGCTTTTGCTCACAGTCACAATTTACTACAGTGAAAATGTTATGTAACTGATATCGAATTGGAAATAATATAAATAAGAAATAATGTTTTCTTTTATTTGGAATCTAAAGAGGAGTCTTAACTTTTCCCAACCCCCACAACTTTCTCTGTCTTCTAAGAGTTAAACTGACTAACCTGGAGTACTGTAAGATGTTGTTTGAAATGAAACAGTGCTTTTGGTAATAGCAGAGTTTAAGAGTTGGTCTTCTAGCATCAGATTGCTACCTGGATTTGAATCTTGGCTGTGCTTCCTGAAAATTCTGTGACCTTGAATAACTTAACTTCTCTAAACCCCGATTGTGCCATGTATAAATGGGGTATAGTAATAGCTGTGAAGATTAAATGAGGTGGTCCATGAAAAGTGCCTAGCATGAAACCCTGGAACGTAACGTGGAGTTAATAAATGAGAGCTATTATTATCATTATCACCAAGTATGAAACTATAGATTCGTTGCCAAAATGTGGGGAATTTTTTGGACCTAGCCTTCTAGATTTTAACAGAACAAAGAGTGACCGTGATACTATTTAAATGGGACATGGCCTATTAGACTACTCTCCTTTTATTTTCTTTTAATCTCTTCTATAGTAGGTGAAAGGGAATCTCTGCATTGAAACTCCCTGACTTGATATATCTAGCTAAGCATGGCTGATGACCTAAATGACATTTCTAAGGCATGAACTGTCTATCCTTCATCTTTCATATTACAATGACAGTGTAGCAATGGGCAAACATAAATCACTTGTGAAAATAACCATCAAAATGCTTTTCAGATTAATCCACTGATAATTTAGGTTTAAGTTCAAAACAGCTAGTTATAGAAATGATGTGTCCTATTTTTAAAGTATTCACCCAACTCAGTATCTTTATCTTAGTAAGTAAAAACTTTTTTTATGTTAGAGATAAACACTTTTAATAGTATATCTAATTACCATTATGATTTGAAGTGAACTTTCACTCTCTGTTGTATGTTTATGGGAGCTAATTACATAGTTAAAATTTTTTTGTCATTATATGGTAGTGTTACTAAAATGGAAAAGTACCTTTCCTTTGAATAGCATAACAATCAATAGTCACTTGATATCTTTGTATGACATTTTTTACTGCTTATAGAAGAAATTCTAGTTTTATTCATACATGCAATAATTAGAGTATGACGGTTAACTATGCCTGTGGTTGCAAAAAGAATAGTTTTTAGTTTTTGTTTTGAATGATGTTTCTGTGTCATTTGACCCTGGTTTTCTATTTCTTTTTTCATTTTTTTGACTCTGGTTTTCTATTTCTTCTTTTTTTTTTTTTTTTGACCTTGGTTTTTTGACTGTTCTCAGAGTTTTTTCTTAGGGTTCTCTTCCTGCCTTTAGAAACTGAACATACCCAAATTTCCATCATCAGTCCTCTCTGTGTCTCTTTTTAATCTCTCATACTTAACTGCATCCACTTGCAAGGTATCAGTTATCACCTCTATGTGGATAACTTCTCAGAAGAATTTTATACTCCAAATATGTTTCTGGAATTAAGGGCCTGTTTCTACCCAGGAATCTTCTATGTATGACAAACTCATTGTCTTCTGTCCCACACATTTACTTATTTTGATATTACTCATATCAGTGAATGATGCCTTCACTTACTCATATCAAAAAACAAAGTCTTCCCAAACTTTTTTCTGCTGTAATTATTCAATAAACCACCAAACTCTGTGGCTTCTAGCCCATCCCACTTAATCTCTGTCCTACGTCTTTGCTCTAGTTACAGAGGACTGTTTTTTTTTTTTGCCTGAAATGTTTTTTTCCCTCCTTGACTCTCTTCTCTGTCTTATGCCTGCTTACTGCTCTAGACTTAGCTTGGAAGTCTTGTTGGATTCTCACTTTATCCTGTATGCTTTGCCTTACTATACTCTCACAGTATTTCAGTAGCGAGTTTTCTTGTTAGTTGTCCCAATTTACTTTGTATTCAGATTGTATTGTGCTTGATCTGTGTCTCCAACATGCAGCCCATTGCCTGCTGTATGGATTGCACAAAAATTGTCTCTTGAATAAGTGAAAATTATTGAAATTAGATAAACTATTTCTTATGAGAAAGGATTACATAATCAAATATCAATTTGAAGATTTATGTTTTAGTGCATGTAAAGTTTTGCATTCCTTACAGTGTGAACATTGTAAAAAATACATGCTTTCTAAATGTACTTTTAGATAAATAAGACTAAAGTTGTCTAAATTTAAAATATATTCTCTAAATCAAATGTTATATATTTATATAACGTTTTAAACTTTTACTAACATTCATCATGGTTGTCACTTTTTTCTGATTAGCTAAATTTTCCTTTTATTTTTATATTTGGCATAATAATCATGACTCATAATTGGCAGGCAATCTTAGTACATAGTCCATTGTTTTCCTTAAGATAAAGCAACAATTTTGAGATGTAGTTTTACTTGGATTTTGTTTTAAGTTTTATGTATTGATTACTCAGCCAATAAACATTTAAATTGAAAATCTTACTTTGCTGAGGTATTGTGTTGGAAATTTTCGCACACTATTTCTTATACTCAGAAAATATATGGTAGTGCTGCACAAATATATACTTAAAAATGAAATGCTTCTTGCATCAAAAAATAAAATAAGTAAAAATGCCTTTCTGTCAATAAGCTGGCTTTCTCTAGCACAGAAGATTCATCTATTTCACTTAGAAGTTTTAGGGTACTTTCAGTCTATGCATTATATTTCTGCCTTGTTTTTGTTTTGTTTTAGCCCTTTCAAGAACAATGTTCCCAAACAGCACACAGATTATATGTGAACCTCATTTAATATTTGATGTGGGATTAAAATGGGAGGGTTCTATTTTAAACATTTCAAGGTAACTCTTACTTTTATAGGTCCTAGAGACTTAGTCTGACACACAAATGAAGGGATGGGATTTATCATCTCTGTATTATAACAGCCTTTTAATTTACTTTCTATGTCTACTTCTGTTTCCATCTTATCTTTTGTCTAAGAACTTCCTGAGTGATCTGTTTGCAATACAGAGACTACCATGTCATCTGACTCTTTGAAATACTTAGGTAACTTTCCATCTATTTTGACCCATATTAGAAGTTCACTTCTTAGGTAGTATAGTGAAATCTTCTTACACAATATTTGAAATAAATGTAGAGGAGATGCTCAGAATGTTCCAAGATAACAAGATAAAAATTCTTAGACACTTTCTTTTTTATATCACCATTTAAAAATGCATTCCAGGTCTTCCTTATGTCCTTTTTTGCAATGTGACACTTGTGAATAAAATACAGAGTACAAGAATCCTTATTTAAATTGTAGATACTCTTTTAGATTTTTTTGCATAATAAAACCAAATATTGTGCCCCCTTTTTTTGCCTGAAATGCTACTGCTGGCCTACTATAAATGCCAGCTTTGTTCCATAAGACTACTTGTTAACCCTGTTTTATTTCATCTTCTGTCTGCAGCTTAAAGATAAGGACTTTGTGTCACTGTATTAGTCACTAGGGCTGCTGTAACAAAGAACCACAAAACATGTGGTTTTAAAAAACTTTATTTGCTTGCAATTTTGGATCTAGAAGTCTAGAATCAAGGTTTTGCAAGAGCTGTGCTCTCTCTTTGAACTTGAGGGAAGAAGTCTTCCTTGCATCTGTTTTAGCTTCTGGTTGTGGCTCTTGGGTATTCCTTAGCTTGTAGCTACTTCACTCTGGTCTCTGCCTCTATCTACAAGTGGCCTATGTGTCTGTATCCAAGTCTCTCCTCTTTTTCCTTAATAAACTCACCAGTACTTATTTTTCCTTTCTGAGGGAGGGTCTTGTTTAGTTCAGATTGGCCTTGAACTCACTACGTAGCCCAGACTGCCTTGAACTCAAGGCGATCCGCCTCTTGAATGGTAGGAATATAGGCATGTGCCACTGCACTTGGTGATTTAGAGCTCATCTTAGTCCATTTTAGCTTGCTTACATTTACAAAGACCCTAGTTCAAAATTAATGAAATGACCAAATAAAAGTGTTGATGAGGAAAAAAGAAGCTTGAAAGCCCTGCGACATGTCATTAAATAACTTGTTTTGAGTTGGCTGTGAACCATTATTCAATACATTTTGGATATTATAGTTTTGCTAACTACTAAGCTGGTCTATTGTGGTACCACTCGATCAATATTTCATCATCTTGCCTCTTATTCAACAAATATTTATGAGGCCTAGAGGTATCAGGGACTGTACTGGGCTCTACAGAGATTCCAAGCATGTTTCCCAGGAAGTCATAATTTGCAGAGATGTAGATACTCTCTTCAGCTTTCTTTTGATACTGTCTAGATCACTAAAGAAATAGGAATTGAAATGAACTTGGTGTGACTTATTTATAGAGAGCCAACAGCTTATTCTTGTGACCATTGTTACCTTTTTTTTTTTTAACTGGAAGCTAAAATTTTCATAGAGAATTTTATTAGAGTCTTCACTTCTCTTTAGCATTATTTTTAATTTTTGTTTTTCTGGATTTCTTTTTCAAATTCTTCCAATTTAAATTATAATCAAGTTTCATAATTCCAGAAAAAAACTTTATTGTGTTCTTATAATTATCACATTAAATTTATAAAATAACTTATTTAAGGAGAGCTGATATGTTTATAATATTGAATCTTACTGTCTAAGATCATGGTATGCCTTTCCATTTGTTCATTTTTATGAATTTCCAGGGATGCTTTATAGTTATCCTCATAGATTTTGGAATTGTTTACTGACCTTATGCTTAATATTTTATTTTATTGCTGATATAATTAGGATAAATTTTTTCTGACTTTGAATTTTTATAAATTGAAGCTATTAGTTTTTGTATTCTAATTTTATAACTACTAAATATTTTCTTTTGTAGTCATTTTCTATCCTTTTTGCTTTTCCAGATTATATAATTATATGTCAACAAACAAAAATAGTTTTATAATTCAATTTTTATGCTTTTGGTTACATTATCTGTACCAATTGCATTGCCAAATATCTTTAACACAATATTAAATATAGCAGATAGAGTAGGTGTACTTGTCTTTTTTTAACCTTAGTAGGAAAGCCTCTGGAATTTATCTATTAAGATATTCTTTTGGATTGAGGCAATATGTTGAGCAAGTATCTATCCATCCATTAAATTCTATTTTATTGATTTTTTTTACATTAATGGATATCAAGACATTCATTTTCATATCTGTGAAGACTGTAAGATGTCTCTTACTGTTACTAATAAGCTAGACAAGATTTTCTCATCTTTTACTAAGAAATTTTGTGTCATTTATAGTAATAAAATGAGTTTGTAAATTTTATTTCTTTTCTCTGGAATAATGTAGCACTGTGGTTTTCTGATCTTTAAAGTTTAACAAGTAGTTTCCTTGTAAAACTCTGGCTGTTGTTTTTTCTACAGTGGAACTTTAATTTGTTTTTCTGTTTTTCTTGTGATACTTATTTTACTTAGAATTTTTTTTTGTTTTTTTCTGAAGTCAGACATGGTAAGTTTTATCACCTAAGAAATTATGCATTTCATGCAACCTTTCTAAATCTGGTTGCATAGAATCAGGCAGAGAAGTCTGTTACAAGTTTGAAAAGATTCCCTTATTTTTGTTTATTTACTCTGTCATTTCTAATGTTGAATATTAAAGTTTATGCATTTGTGCTTTCCTCCTTGCCTCTTGCTTTTGTTTGTTTATTTATTTATAATTTGGGTTAGATAATGTTTTGTCTATTTTGTTGATTTTTTTTTTCCCCAAAGAAAGGACTCATTTTTTGTATTCATTAAGTCTCCTGTGAGTTTTTTTTTTCTATCGTGGGGGGAGTTTAAGTCAATTTCAACTTTTATTGTTGATTTTTGTTTACTTTTTCTAATTTCTTTGTTTTATTTTAGTGTTCCTTTTCTAAATTTTGCACTGGCTATTAATTTATTTTTGTTTTTATCAAAATAGGCATTTCATGTATTTTTCTTAGATATTTCATTTATTTGTAGCCCAGAGGTTCTGGTAATGTCCGGTTTTTATTAACAGTATTTTCTAGACATTTTGTAGTAGGATTTTGTATTTTGGCTTTGATCTAAAATTTATTTTGGGGCTGGGGATTTAGCTCAGCGGCATAAGCACCTGCCTTGCAAGCAGGCAGTCGTGAGTTCGATCCCCGGTAAAAAATAATAAAACCGATAAAAAATAAATAAAATTTATTTAAAAGTGTGTAAATCTGCATGTAGAAGCCACTTTGTTTTTAGTTTTGTTATTGATTTCTAACTTTGTTGTAATTGTGTTCTACAGAAGCTATATTATTTTGAGTCTTTGAACTTTGAGATTTTCTTTGTGTCCTATGAATTAGTTTTATAAATCTTCCATGTGTATTTGAAAGAAATTATAATTTCTATTATGGATACACTAATATCAAAACTTTGTGTCCTATGAATTAGTTTTATAAATATTCCATGTGTATTTGAAAGAAATTATAATTTCTATTATGGATACACTAATATCAAAGCTTGATAAATATTTATATGATGCCTTATTTATGTTATTTAGGTCTTCTATATCTTTAGTAATTTTTTGTTCCCTTGATTTTGGATTTTGTGAGGCATGTTAAAGTCTTCTAATATTAGTGTGTTCTGTCTATTTCTCCTTGCAGCCTCTGTAGGTTGCTGCTTAATGGAAATTGTTGCTGTGCTGAGTGCATAAATATTAATATCTGATATTCTCATTTTGAATTTCAGCCGTAAGCATTATAAAGTATGTTTCTTTATCTATTTAATGCTTTTTGATCTGAATTCCACCTTACTAGATGTCAAGATTATGACCTCTGCTTTCTTTTTATGTTAGCCTAATATATGTTTCTCTATCTTTCTCATTCTTTTGAATCTTTTTGTTTTAGGTGTATCTCTTATATTCTCCATAATGTTGGATTTTGCTTTATTAGACAATCTGAAAATCCTTTTCTTTCAATAAGTGAGTTAAGCACATTTTTATCTACTGCTATGATTAGTATATTTGGCCTCAGTTCTTGTTATACTGGTTTATTTTTGTCCTTATCTAAAGTATTTTATTACACAATGGATTTTATTTGCTCCTTTGTTCTATTCATTAACATACTAATATCTTGATATAATACCATTAGTCCATTCTTTTGGCGATTAATTGGTTCTCTACATTGAACCATAATGGAATTAGAATTAATTTGTAATGTTTTCTTCTACCTCTTTCTATCCCTTTTTGATATAAGCAATATCCCTTTATTTCCAGTTAATGCTTTTAACACAATCATATCCATATGCACTCCTAATTTTTAATAATTGTGGTATATCTACTGTATTATCTCCCTTTTACCATGGTTTAGCTTTTCTTTTTCTTTCTTTCTTTTTTTTTTTTTTTTTTTTTGTCTTTTTCCTTTTTATCGGTACCGGGGATCGCACTCACGACCGCCCGCTTGCAAGGCAGGTGCTTATGCCGCTGAGCTAAATCCCCAGCCCTGGTTTAGCTTTTCTGTATAGATACTGTTATAGTTAATACCACTCACACTACTGTCTCTCACTGCATTTGGCTGAATTTCCTTTTTAAACAGATTCTTTAGGAAGGGCTCACAGGATCAATTCTCTCTCTGTTTTGGCAAGTTTATAAGGTTTGCTTGCAGCTCTATACTTGAAGGTCAGTTGGAGTAGATATAAAATCCTTGACTTACATTTCTTTTACCTGAGTATGTTAAAGTTGTATTGTTTTTATTGGCATCAAGAATTGGTGAAAAGTCTGATAAAATTCTTATTTCTCTTTTTAATGGCTTAGTGTTTTTGCCTGACTCCCCAAGTGATTTTTAATTTTTCTTTAAATTAGCTTTCTATTGAATGTCTTTCAATTTTTCATTTCCTTTGTGTTTCTTAGAATTTCTCATGCTATGTTCATTAATCTACTTGTGACTTAGCCTATCATGGTGTTCTATCTGTATATAGATTATGTATTTAGTCTTTAATTTGAACTGTCAAATATGAATAAAAAGTTAACATTCAATTGAATGCTAACTTTATGTCCTACTTATTCCTTTATAAGTACAAGCATCTGACTGTATATATTTTTTTTGAAACAAGGTCTCACGAAGTTGTTAAGTTGCCCCAATTGGGCTTGAACTTACAGTCCTGTTATTTCAGCTTCCCAGAGTGCTGGGATGACAGGCATGCATCATCATACCTGGTTTACACATTATTATGTCTTCCAGTGTACATGTGCCAAAGTACTTACATATTAAAATGTATGTTTTTTGGTCCCCTTTTTGCCAATTATATAAAGTTGCATATAATAAAATTCATCAGTTTTCAAAGTAGATTGATAAATTTTGTTAAGCATATACATTCATATAGTCATTGTCATAGTCAAGATAGAGAATAGTACGCTTACCTCAAAAGTTGTCTCTTTGTTTTTTGTCTGTGATTCTTTTTTGTCTGCTTCCAGCCTCAAGAAGACATTGAAATTCTTTCTGTCATTCTAGTTTTGACTTTTATAGAATTTAAAAATATGTAATTATTCAGTATATAGTCTTTCCTATTTGTGTTAGTCAACTTTCTGTCACTATGACAAAATACTCAAAATAATCAACTTATGAAAAGGAAAGATTTATTTTGTCTCATGGTTTTAGAAATTTTGGTCAGTGGTCTCTTGCCTTATTGTCTTTGCTCTGTGAGATCATCCACGGGGAATTTGCATCATAGAAAGTTGCTTACTTCATGACAGCCAGGAAGCAAAGAGAGGGGAGGTGTCAGAGTCCAAAAAAAATCTACTTTACAGGCATGTCCTCAGTGATTGAACTTTCTTCTTCTAGGTCTCACCTCCATACTTTCCAGTAATACCCTCGGCTGATGACCAAGCTTTTAATACATGGGGCTTTGTATGAAACGACATCAACCCAAACTCTAGTAGCTTTTGTTTAGCATAATGTTTTTGAGATTCGTTTATGTGTTTATTAATATTCCATTTCTTTTTACTCCTTATATTATTCCATGGCATGTGTACATTACAGTGTGTTTGTTCATTCACCAGTTACTAGAGATCTGAGTTATTTCCAGCTTTTAACTATTAGGAATAGCTTTGTATTATAGCATAGTAAATGCGTATTTAACATGATAAGGTATTGCTTTCTGTTTTGTACACTGGCTGTATCATTTTGCATTCTCTCCAGCAATATAAGAGAGACGTCTTGTTGCTGCACATATTCACCAACATGTGGTATTGACAGTCTCTGTAACTTTATTTTAGAAAGTATGTAAACGGTATCTCACTCTGTTTTTAATTGTATTTTTACAAGGACTAGTGATGTTGAGTATCTTTTCACATGCTCATAAAATGTTTGTGTATCTTTTTTTGGGTGATAACTGTTATCATCTGTTCATATTTTTGGATTTTTGTCTTCTTTTTAATGAGTTTTTTGAGATCTTTATATAATTGGGATTCAAGTTCTGTATTTTGAAAAATTTTGCTTCCACTCTATAACTTACCTTTGTGTTCCTCAGGTCTGGCTTTTCAGAAGTGAAATTTTCAAACCATACAGAGTCAGCCAAAAAAAATGTATACACACTTCAGTAAAAGAAAAACTTGCATAATTATTTTAACACTAAATTTACTGAGTTTAGTACAAGTTACCTTTGGCCTCTACACTTATAAGAGGTGCTCAAAATGGTAACTATTAGCTTCTAGACATTTATTAGTACAGCAAGCTGCTGCTTCGGTAATCTTGTCATTGGGATTGCTGCACATGCATTTTCAGTTTTTTCTCTAAGGGCTGGCAGTGGAGTTGGTTTTCTCAATGTATGACATCCTCTGGAGTCCCCCAGAAGAAGGCAACACTATCTGTTGAAAAAATATACTACTTTTATTTTCCTGAAATATGTATTTTTTGTGGACTTTATAATTCGTTTCATAATTTTTTTATCATCTGTACTTTTATTATTCTACGTAACAAATCTTAGCCTAGTCTAATGTTTGTCAAGATTTTTGCCAGTGTGGTTTACTAGTGTCAAATAGATTTTTTTTAATCTTTAACATTTAGGCCTATGAACATGTTTGAGCTAATTTTTATGTATGGTCTGAGATAAACATAATGAACATGTTTGAGCTAATTTTTATGTATGGTCTGGAGGTTTATTATTTCCATATACAATGTCCATTTTTCCTAGCACAGTTTGTTGCAAAATGATCCTTATTGAATTGTCTTTGGATCTTTCCTGAAAATGAATCAACCATACTTATGTGGATTTATCTCTGGCTTCTATTCTGTTTATCTGTATATCTGTTTTATGTCAGTGACACATTCTTTTTTTTTTTTTTTTTTTTTTTTTGGTCTTTTTTCATTTTTATCAGTACCGGGGATCGAACTCACGACCGCCCGCTTGCAAGGCAGGTGCTTATGCCGCTGAGCTAAACCCCCAGCCCCTAGTGACACATTCTTTATTAGTGTTTGTCTCTTTGCTTTATTTTTCAAAATATTTTATTATTTTTGATCCTTTGCTTTTCATATAAATTTTAAAAATCAACTTGTCATATTTTTTGAAGGAAATGTTTTTGTGTTTTGGTCTATTGATCATTTGGGGGAGGTCTACTACATTAACATTAATCTTTGGAATGATATGTATATATGCAATCTTTGAAATGACACGTATATGTACTTATTAGGTCTTTTTAAATTCTCCTTTGCAATGTTTTGTGCTTGTCATGTCTTCGTTTCATTTTTTTATTAGTAGATTTATAGAAATAATTTTTACTTTTCTTGTGGGGAATTGGTACATGTACATAATATATCTTAATTGCTTTTTTTATCCCATTTCCCTTCCCTCCCCTGTTCATCTATGGATTCCCTTTCTTTTTTTGTTCATGTTTGCAATATATGATGTTTTCCTTCCTTATGTTGAGTTTGTACATGGGCATAAACACATCTTAATTCTTTTTTTCATCCCCTTTACCTCCTCCACTTCCTTGCTTGTTTCCCCTCACTCCATGTCGTGATCCCTTTCTCTTTTGAGAAAGCTCTGCTACTTCCTATTTCCTTTTTTTTTTTTTTTGCACATATATGTGTAGGGAAATTTATTGGGGAATAGGAAGTGCTCCTGTGAGATAGAAGGAGTACCAAATACGTTGTTGCCTGCTTTCTATTATCTGTGTTTTATTTTGGTCTTTTTTCTTGGTACCAGAGATTGAACTCATGATCTTGTGCTTGCCATGCAGGCAGTTATACCGCTGAGCTAAAAAATCTCTGGCTCCCTATTTTGGTCTTTATTTATACTTTGGTTTTCTAATATAGGACAAACCAGGTGATATTCAGCTTGTGTGTCTGATTCATTTCATTTAACATTATGGTCTCATGGTGCATGCATTTTTCTACAAATGACTCAAGTTTATCTTGTGTAGTACTCTGGTTCTGTATGAATTTTAGTATTATTTTCCCCAATTTTGTGAAGAATATTGTTGGAATTTTGATTGGATTACATTAAATCTGTATGTCAATTTTAGAAGTATGACCGTTTTGACCCTATTTTGCCTATCCAGGAATAGGGGTTATCTTTCTTTTTTTATTTTATAGAAAGTAAAATAAAAGAGGACATAACAAAGCAGATCAAAACAGAAAAATTAAGCAACACAATATTTCATCACATGACAACCCCATATAACAGTAGCTACCATAATGTCTCTTTCCTTTAAATAGTTGAACATACCTTCATACACAATAGTATCAAACATAACTAAGTAGTATAAAACCATTAAAGAGAATGAGAGTATTACAGGGCATTCAGAACCAAATAACAGAAAATGAACAATGGTTCATTCTGGTATGTTGTAGTGATATTATTGTTTAGTTCTAGAAACTGTCATATGTATTTTTTGATTTCTTTTGTAACTCATTGTTTGTATGAGTATATTGTTTAGTTTTCATATCTTTGAATTATTTGTGTTTTCTTTTGTCAATAATATTTTGTTTCATGTGCCATGTAAAATATGGATGATAAGTTTCAACTCTTTTATATTTATTCAAGCTTGCTTTATTGGCTAGTATATTGTCTGTTTTGGGGAAACTCATGTGTCCTGAGAATGTGTTGTCTGTTGTTGGTTGGAATACTATGCATATACCTTTGAAGTCCATTTGTTTGAAGGTTTTATTCAACTCTGATTTTTTGTCTAGTTGACCTGTTTATTTGTGATAGTGGGTATTGAAGTCCCCCACTATAATTGCATTTATGTTTATTTGATCTTTTCTGCCGTATAATATTTTATGAAGTTGGATGTTCTGTGGTTTGGTACATGTATGTTAATAACGATTATCTGTTCCTGTTGTATTGTTCCCTTAACTAATCTATAGTAACCTCTTTTGCCTATTTTGATTGCTTTTGGCTTCAGGTCCATTTTATTTGAATATAGAATAGCTACATCTGTTTTTTTTTCAGGTTCCTGTGGCACAGAATGTTTTTTATTTTTGGTACCAGGAATGGAATTCATGTTGATGTGCTTGCCAAGCAAGTGCTTGTGCCACTGAGCTAAACCCCTGGCTGAGAATATTGCTTTTTATCCTTTGATTTTTATTCTATATTTCTTTTTTAGTTAAATGTGTTTCTTATATACATCATACTGTTGGAATCTGGTTCTTGATTCATTCTGCCAATGCTTGTCTTTTGATTTGGGAATTGAGACCACTCACATTGAGAGTTATTACAGTTAGTTATTAACTTATTCCTGTTGTTTTCTTACTTTCCTGTTGCTGATTTCCATTTTTTCTTTCTACTTAACTGCTCACCCTACATAGAATTCTAGTAGATCTTTTGTTATTGTTGGTTTCATTGTCTTTTTCTCGGGTCTCCTTGGTGGTCATGAATTTCTTTAGGTGCTCTTTATCGTGAAAGTATCTTATTTCTCCATCAGTTTTGAAAGATATTGTGGAGGATATATCAGCCTGGGTTGGAGATTATCTTCTTTCAGGGCTTGAAACACTTAACTCTAAGCTCTCCTGGCCTTTAAAGTTTGTGTTGAAAAGTTTGCTATAATTCTTATGGGTTTTCTTTTATGCGATTTGTTGGTTTTCTTTAACTGCTTTAAAGATTCTATTTCTTCTGTTGGGCTTCAAGGATTTTGTCTATCATGTGTTATAGGGAGATTCTGTTCTGATTGTGTCCTATTTGAGGTTCTATATGCATCATTCATCTGTATGCTAAATTCTTTTCCCTTATTTGGAAAGTTATTTCAGTAAACAGATTTTTTTATACCATTGGTACATTTTTCACTAATTACAATTAACCTTAGATTAGTCTTCTTTGTGTCATCTAGGAGCTGTTGTATCTACTTTTCATGTTCTCTTATTGTTTTTAAGGTATATCTTATTAATTGGTCACCAACAACAGCTATGTCCCCTATTTCTGACACTCTGTCCTCACATTGATCACTTTTGCTGCCCACATTTTTGACAGAATTTTTAATCCATTGAGTTTCTGTTTGGAGCCTGTTAATAGACCCTAATTCTTTTCTATGCTGCTTGTCCATGTTTTTCATTATTTTGTTTAACTTTGTCTTTTTATTTTTATTTTTTTGGTACTAGGAATCAAACTCAGGACCTTGCACTTACAGTCAGGTGCTGTGCCACTGATCTATACCCCCAACACCCCCCTGTCTTTTTACTAGTGTGTTCTTAGACTAGCTGAATATTTTGTTTATTTAGCCCAGTGTCTTACTACTTATATCTTCTGTGAACTTGCCAAGTGCCTTACTTATCTGTTTTGTTGTCTCCCTGATATCATTTCAAATAATTCACTTTTTAGTTCCTCCCCTTCAACGCCATATAGATCAGTTTGAGGAGAGTGGAGAGATTTTAGAGCCATTTTTGTTACTTGTCTTCTCATGTGTCTATGTGTGTGTTGTGTATGTTTAGGTTTGTGGGTTAATTTTAATGGAAAGCTTTGTTTCTATTATGGACAAATCTTTAATTAATGGCTACTTTTCAATGGTGTCCTCTGTGATTAATTATTGGCCTTTGACTGTGTCCCAGGATCAAACCATTCCCATTTATTTGAGCTATGAAATTGCAGCACATTTAACCCTGTATCCACTTTTCCAGGAATGGAATGTAGTATTGCTGATGACCTCAGAGTAATCCAGTTATTGACATCTCATAAAAATCAATTAATAGCAACAGATATGTCACCTTGGTTATATAGTAATAAAATCAGCATTGATTAGCACATCTAATACAAACTGAATAGTGACAAAGCCTATGAACTAATGAAGTACAACCCCTACTCATAGAAAAGAGAGCTATAATTATAGTATAAGCACTAAGAAAAAACAAATATTGATCTGGTATTGACATACAGTATATAACTACTAAATGGAATAAATTTACCTCTAATAACAATAGAAAAATATTCAATGGAATAGCATAAGGGTAAGTACTTATCTAGAGATTCATAAAACCTAATGGTTACACTAGTAAAGGTAGAGGGGTTGAAGAACCAGCAAATGCAACAAGCAAAATTCAAAAAATTAAGGCATATAAGAAGGAAGAGAGAAAAGTGAGTTAGAGTATCCTATTTGAGGAGTGAAAGGAAATTAATAGTGATTGTGAGTAGTTGCAGGAAAGAAAGAACAAGAAAAAGAAGAAAAAAGATAAACTGAACAAAAATTGGAAAGACAAAAAAGATAAAGAGGAAAAATTGAAAGGGAAAAAGAGAAAAGGAAATAAAAGAAATTAAGAGGGGAAAAAGGAAAAGAAAAGAAAAGAAAAGAAAAGAAAAACAACCAATTCCCAAAAACCCAATAAGAGAAAGTCAAAAATAATACAAAATAGAAAAAAAATCAAAAAAAGATTGAGTCAAAGGAAAAATTCCTTTGTTATTGATTGAATGAGTGGTTTATTTCTAAGATCTGCAGTCTTGAGATCCAGCGAGTTATGGTTTTCCAAGCTTCTTTAGGGTCTATGGGTTTTGGAGATATCCTCCCTGCACTAGAGGCCCCTCTCTCCCTTAGATTGAGGTTACTTTTTAAGCCAAGGCATGTCCTTGCTTTTGTTGGTAGATGCAGCACACAACCAGCCCTCTGGTCTCTGCTACATGTAGGCTGTATATTTTGCATCATTTTGTTTAAGCCTATCATTTTATTTTTACTTATTTTATTTTTTGGTACAGGTAATCAAACTCAGGACCTTGCACTTGTCAGGCAGCTATATCCTTCAGGTTTCTGTGGACTGTTAGATTTAATGTCTGCATCCTGGGTGCTGGTTGCTCCCTTCTCTCCTTAGGCATTGTCTCTCTCCAGGATCAAGTCAGCTGACTAGTTCTTGCCTCTGCTGTCCCTTGCAGTTGGGGAGCAAAATGTAGGGCTGGCTTGGATTAGATGGAGGTTGTACCCTTGCATCAAGGGGCGCTGTGCCTCTGACAGGGACCTGCTTGCTTAAGTGGAGAAAGAGTATTGTTCTTTTGGCTGCAGTGTCCTTGCTCGCTTGGAGGAGGGGTGTTCCTTCTCCTACTCAGGGCTCTTATTTTTGTAACGTTATGAGATGAAAAGTAGAAAACTTCACATTTTTCACTTCTCTCCTAGAGCACTGGTCTCCTCCATCATCAGGTGGGTCACTTGGCTCATCTGAGGTCCTATGCTGAGGGCAAAAAAAATGCAGTACTAGCCAGGAGTTGGTAGATGGTCATGACCAGGGTGTGGAATCCACAACTGGTGGCTGCTGTTCCAGTTGTGCAGCGTGCACTTATCACATTTTTAATTAAGTATACTCCTAAGTATTTTTGTGAATGAAATTGCTTTTCAAATGTTATTTTCTTTTTTTTTTTTTGTCTTTTTCCTTTTTATCGGTACCAGGGATTGAACTCATGACTGCCTGCTTGCAAGGCAGGCACTTATGCCGCTGAGCTAAATCCCCAGCCCCTCAAATGTTATTTTCTAACTATTTGTTGTTACTGTAAAGTTGATTTCATATATTTGTCTTATATCCTGCAACCCTGTGACACTCATTAATTGATTAATTTTTATTACTTAAAGTTTTCAACACACAAACGCATGTTTATATGAACCTTTTCAGTCTGTAGGCTGTTTATTTCTTTTTATTGCATTTGCTAGGACCTCCATAGTAATGTTAAATAAAAGTGATATAAGTGGATATCATTACTTTGTTCTTGGTTTTAGACAGAAAACTTTGAGCCTTTATGATATTAAATTATCCTTAACAGACCTGAAATAAACGACATTTGGTTGTAACATATATACTTTAGAAACATCAGTGAAATAAATTTGCTAATGTTTTATTAAGAATTTTTGTTTTGGGGCTGGAGGTTTAGCTCAGTGGCATAAGCACCTGCCTTGCAAGCAGGTGGTCGTGAGTTCGATCCCCAGTACTGATAAAAATGAAAAAGACCAAAAAAAAAAAAAAAAAAAAAGAATTTTTGTTTTTATGTGAGAGATATTGGTTCACAGTTTTATTTTCTTGTGGTATCTTTGGTTTTAGAATTAGGGTAAAATTGGCCTTATAAAATAAGTTGGAAGTCTCTCCTTTTCTACATTTGCCAAAAGAGTTTCTATAGAATTAATATTGATCGTTACTTAAAGTTTTTGATAAACTTTACTGTCATCAGCATTTGAAAGTTACTCTTTTCTTTTTTTGTGGGAAAGTTTTAAATTTTAAATCCAATTTCTTCAGTCTATACAGTTGTTCAAATTTTTTCCTCCTTTCCTCCCTTTCTTCCCTCCTCCTTTCCTTTCTTTCCTTCCCTCCCTTCCTCCTGTCTCCTGGTTTTTTAATTCCTTCTTGGGTGTTCTTATGGTATGGAGGAAAACCTAACTCAATTCACTTTTTCATACTACATGTTCACAGCACAGATCATTTTTCTGACATCAAAAGGTGTAAGGTTTTCTCACCACCAATAAGCCCTAAGTTAGCCCTACAATTCAGTTTTAATTCTGTCTACTTGGAGACCCTAGAGTGTGAGGACTTACTCCCCAGTACAGGCAGGCTCCCTGCCTCACTTCAGATGCAAGGTTGTTTACCTGTGCTCTCTCTCCCTCTCTCTCTCTCTCTCCTTCTTTCTGTTACTCTCTCTTTCTTCCTCTCTCTGTCTGGCTCTCTTGTTCTCACTCTTGCACACTCTCTCTTTCTGCCTCTCTTTCAGGTCAGTTATGGTTGTTTGTGTCTTTGAAAGAATTTATTCATTTTGTTGTCTTCACAGATTTGCTCATTTGTCTGTTTATTCATATAAAATTGTAGCAATTTCCTTATTGTCCTTTTTACAGTAGTATAGAATTTGTTCCTATGGTTCTCTTTTATTTCTGATAGTGGCAATTAATGCCTCTTTTTTCTTGATTTTTCTGGTTACAGAAGATTATAAATTTTATTCTTCTTTTCAAAGAACCGCAGTTGATTTTGATCCATTTTTTCGTTTTTTGTTATTGATTTCTATATTTAATTATACTATTTCCTTTCTTTGGTTTGCTTTAAGTTTAATTTGGTCTTGTTTTTCTAGTTTTTCTTTCATTTTTTCTACTTTTTTCAAAGTTAAAGCTTATATTACTGATTTGAGACCTTTTTTCTTGTGTAATATGAAGCCACAGATTCCTTGGTAAACCTTGTTTTAACTGCATTCAAAAATTTTGATAATTATATTTACTTTATTGCTTTGTTCTATATTAGAGCACAACAGAAATGAGGCAAAGAAGGTTGGCTATAATCTCTAATATAGATGGCCTTGATACACTAAATTTAAAAAAAAGAGAGAGACTCACAAGCATAGTAGATCTGGAGGTAGGGTCCACTGAGATGCTCTTTATAGGAAATAAAATTAACCCGAAAAAGGGTTTATGGACCAAAAATCAAATATGTGAAAACAATGCTGTATGTGACAGAGAGTAATAGGGGCAACTAGACTAGTATTTGAGGATAGGTGGGAAAGACAGGCTTTAATAGGTAAAGGAATACAACTAGAGATCAAGTCCAGAAAGGAGAAGGTTCAGAACCACTTAGGTAAATAGCAGGTTGTCCCCCCAATTTAAAACCAAGGGTGTTGGTGAGACCCAAAAATGCACAGTATACCCTGGGGGAGTGAAAGGGGAGGAACAGTCATAAAAAAACAGCAGAAGATATTGTTAATAGTGTATCAGGAGTTAAAACCCATATTACTCACACCACACTGCTTAGATAGAACTTATTTCTGTTGTGCTCTTTTTCTGTCTTAGTTGTGTTTGTCTTCTTCATTTTGCTTTCTTCTCCATTCATTGAGGCCTCTCTGCCACTGTTCCTAGAATCCTGGTAATTTTCTCTTTCTTTAGAATGGCCTGCAATATTCTCTGTAGAGTTGGATTGGTGGTCGCAAATTTCCCAATTCCTCTTTGTCTTGGAAGCATCTTGTTTATCCATTAATTTTTAGAGACAGTTTTTCAGGGTACATCACTCTGTGCTGGAGGTTATTGCCTTTTTTTCCTTTCTTCCTTCTTTCCTTCCTTCCTTCTCTCTCTCTCTTTTTCTTTCTTTCTTCCCTTTTCCCCCTTTCTTTTTCTTCCTTTCTCTTCCTTCTTTTCTTCCTTTTGCAGTGTGGCTCTGCTTGTGACCAAATTTGTCCAATTTCTTTTATATGAAATGTCTCTATTTTGCTTTTATTCTTGAGTAATTTTACTGAATATAAATTCTGCTTTGATTTTTTTCTTTCAATAGATTAAAGATGCTAGTCCATCTTGCTTTCATAGTTTCATAGTGGCAATCAACCATTAATTGTTGTATGTCCATAAAATGTATTAAAATTGTTTCTGTCTTGCTGCTTTCAAAATACACTTTTTGTCTTTGGCTTTCACCAATTTGATCATATGGGCTTCTATTTGCGTAGGTGAATAGGTATTAGTCTGCTGTTTATCATTCTGTGTCTGAAAATTTCTGCCTTTTTTCAAATCTGAGAGATCTTTTCCCATTATTTATTCAAAAATTGTTTTGCTTAATTTTTTCCATTATTTATTCAAAAAAATTTTTTACTTAATTTTTTCCTCTGGTATCATTACACATTTGGTAACCTCTGAGAGTGTTCTGAAGCTGAGTTCATTTTGTCCCCTAATCATTTTTCCTTCTGTTTTTCATCTTGGACACTTTTTATTAACTGATCTTCAAGCTTACATATTCTGCCTTCTGTTTCATCCATTTAGCTATTGAGTCTATCAAGTGAGATTTTTTAAAAATTACAGAAATCATGTTTTTCATTTTTGAATTTCTATCAACCTTCTTTTACTATTTTTACCTATTCTCAGATTTTTCATTCTTCTGATGAGAGTTTCATGCATTAAAACCATGTTACATTTTATTGCATTAAGGGTAGTTATAGCCATTACCCTAAAATATGTGTTCTGTTTTTGTTCCGGTATCTGTTTCATTTTAGGATTAGACGGACTGATTCTCATTTCTTTTTGGAAATAGGCTTCATTTTTTGGGTTTTTTTCTGGGTAATTTTGAAGCAAATGCTGGCTATCAAGAATGTTAAGATGTGGAGATTTTGGGTTCCAGCATTCCCCACTGATGAATATTGCTTATTTTAGCAAGTCATTTTTCTTGGCCAGGATTGAATCTTGAACTCAGTTGCTCTAGAAGTAATCTCCTTAATCTGTTTGGGTCTCTCATCTTAGCTGGGTAGTACCATGTTTTCCACTTGTGTGGTTCAGGGGTCAGTCAGAGAAATAGAAATTTAGCGTTAGGGATCTTCTTTGTGATTTTTTTCCTGCTCTTTGAATTCCCCCACTTACTTCAATATTAATAGTTTGCCAGTTTGCCTTTTCTAGTTTCCCAGGCCAAGAAGACTAGATTTTTCTGTCTTCCCTTACTAGTTTGTGTGCTGTGTGTATTGCATTAGCCCTGGTTCATTTGCCCACCTCTGTCTCCTCTTATACTGGTGCCTGTGCCCCACTTCAGACTGTCTGCTTCTGTCCATTCTTCTGTAACTTCAGATACTTGCTTTTTCATATGTCCAGTATTTTTATGCATGTAAAAGGACTCATTAGTAGAGATTTAGTTTATCATAACTGGAAGATAATTCATTTTTGTAAGATTTTTAAAAATTTCTCCTTGTGATGCTTTTCTTTAAGCATTTCCCTTTGTGTTTATTCATTATTATATTCCAGCTGGTTTAGCTTTTATTTTTGAAATACTTCTTTTATTTCTATTTCTTTCCAGAAAAATTTCACCTTCCTTTTGAAATCTTTCTTTATATGGAAATCTGATTTTAGTGTTTTAATAACACAATTTTAACATTTAATTTCTTTTAGCTTGTTTTGAAATATTATGCTATACTGTAGTTTTTATGTTTACTGGGTGTGTCTCTGTGGCTCATTCTATTTTCCCCCTAATTTATTTATTCATTTTTAAAAATTTTATTTATTTACCTATTTATAAATTGCCTGAAGGAGCACTTTGCTTGGCTGCTGTTTGCAGATCAAGTTACCATCATTTCAGTGAGTACCTGAAGACCTTTTGGGAGGGCTTCTGTCCTGAGGAACATTTGAATTCCTTTTGCATCTTGAGGCATGGATGTTGAAACCACAACAAGTTTGTAACTTTATGGTTTGACTTCATGCTCTACACTTGATTCATAGGATTACCTTGTATGTAGTTTTGTTGTAGATATTGTCAGTGGGTCTTTAGTTTTGTTGTCCTGCTAGATCTATTTTTAATGAAAGGCTATGTGCTGACTCAAAGCCAAGGCTGATGCCATTGCCCTCTTTCCAGAACCTTCCTCTTTCATCATATTTAATCCTACTCTTTTTGGATCCTTAAACCATATTGTCTAGTAAATAAAACCCATTTCTTGACTAAATAGCTATTTCCTTTAGAAGCAGGCTTGAGACTTATTCATCCATTTTCTGTTTTCTTTAGTAAAGGAGTGGTGATCAAAACTTGTAAATACGAAATCCTTGTGGCACTATTGTGTTTTCCTTAGTTTGCTAGGTTTTTGCTTGCTCTTCATTTTTTTTATTAAGGAGAAAAAAAAAACAGAAATAGGGTATAAGTTATACAGAATTTCAAAAAAAATAAACAATAGAAAATCACTAGTTAATAGATTACATATTGTTATCTTAGAAGTAGTTGTTCAAGTTACAAAATTAAAGCATATAAAGTGGACTTTCAAACAGTGAGACTGGAAACAGTTTTGTTCAATGATCCAACAAAACTCAGTAATATGGTTATCTATCTTATACACTTAAATATACATGCAGTTATATCCTTTAGAGCACTTTCTTTTCCTCTCTTTTGTACAACGACAATTACACATTTTGGGTTTTATTACTCCCACAGTTCTTATTACTTTTTTTTGAAGAAAGTAAAACCAAGTGTGACATAATAGAACAGAGTCAGTCAAATCAAAAGGATGGACATAATACATAATGTAAAAATAAAATACTAGGTGATCAACAATGGTTACCATACTGCCTCTTGCTTTCTTAAAAAGAATTGCCTATATCATCAGTTATAATAAAATTGAACAAAACAGTAAAGAATAAATCCAAAACATTGGAGACATTACAGGACTTTAAAAGAAGATAATAGTCAACCAGAATGGGCGTCATAATGAATCTTATTGTCTTTATAGTTGTTGCCTATATTTTCGAACTTGGTACTATCAAGCAAAGCAGAATAGAGGAAAATCAGTCAAAGCAAGATGGTGAGGGTTATACAGGGTCTCAAATCAAGTTAATAGGAAATCAAAGTGGATTACTATAATGTATCCTGCTATTTTTTATTTTCCCTTAATTAAAAACAAAAATAAAAAAGTAAATAATAAAATGGAGACTGAGATAAAAGAGGGCATAACAACAAAACAGCACAGGTCAAAGCATAACCATTTAAGCAAAATAGTGTTTCACCACAAGACATCCTGACATAAAAATAGTTACCATGGTGTCTCTTTCCTTGAAATCTTTGAGTATAACTTCGTATTCTGTAGCATCAAACATATCAAGACAATGTAAAATCATCCAAGAGAATGACAGTATTACAGAGTATTTAGAACCAACTATCAGAAAATGAACAATGGTTTCTGTATAATCTCCTTGTCTATAAGAGTTTTTGCTTATATTATCACATATAATAAAATCCAATAAGATACAACCTGTTAAGACTGATTGAGACAGAAGAATAAAAGCTTGATGGGACTTCAAAGCAAGATGATACTAAATCAGCACTAGCTATTATGATGTCTTGTTTTCTCCAAAATAGCTGTTCCTACCATCCAATCTTCTCTGCCTCATTTCTCTTGAGCTCTTTTTCTGTCATTTGTTGTCCATTTGTCTTCTTCATTTTGCTTTCTGCTCCATTCATTGTGGCCTCTCTGCCACTGTTTCTGAAGTCTTGGCATTTTCCTTTTTTATAATATCCCGCAGTGTTCTCTGGAGAATTGAATTGGTGGTTGAAAATTCCCCTAGTTCCTCTTTATCCTGGAAGCACCTTGTTTTTCCATCAATTTCTAGGGACAGTTGTGCAGGATATATCAATCTTGGCTGGAGGTTGTTATCTTTCTAAGCTTGAATTATTTCCCCCCACGCTCTTCGTGATTTGATGGTTTGTGCCGAGAAGTCTGCTGTAATTCTGATGGGTGTTCCCTTGTAAGTGATCTGTTTCTTGTCTCTGACAGCCTTTAGTATTCTGTTCTTATATTGGATTTCTGGAATTTTGATTATTATATGCCTGGGTGTAGCTCTGTTTGGGTTGTAGGTGGCTGGGGTCCTGTATGCCTCATACATCTGAGTATCTTTACCTTTTGCTAAATTAGGGAAATTCTCTTGGACTGTTTCTGTGAATAGCTTTTGTAGTCCATTTGTTTGTGTCCCTACTTCTTTTATGCTCTTTTTAAAAATTTTTTTAATCTTTTTTTCATTTTTATTGGTATCAGGGATCGAACTCACGACTGCCTGCTTGCAAGGCAGGTACTTATATAGCTGAGCTAAATCCCCAGCCCCTTTCTTTTAGGTTCTTAATTCTTAGGTTATAGATCCTCTTATCATCTTCTAGCCTTTGTATTATTGCTGTTTGTTTTCTTTTATTTTTAAGAAGTTTTTCATTTCATGCTCCCATTTTACAAGTCTGCCCTCCAATTCAGATAATCTATCCTTAGTTTCTTTCAAGCTGTTATGCCAGCTTTCAATAGAGTTTTTAGTTTCCTGGTAATCTCTTTGAACCTGCTCCACGTATTCTATGTTTTCTCTATTTTCCCCATCAAATAATTCTCCCCTTTTTTCTGTTCTTCCATTCCACCATCTGTTTTTTCTTGGTCGGTGCTTAGCATTTCTCTATTTTGCTTATATCTTGCTTTATTTCATTAAATACTTCATTTTTAAACTCGTCTATGAGGCTCTGGAGATATTGCCTTATGTCTATTGGTGCTGTGTCCGATATTGCATGTTTTCTGTCTTCCTTGCGCTTCCCTTTCCTGGATCAGTGTTCTCAGGACTGGAGATTGAGGACCCTTTCTTGTTGCTTCCTCTTCCCATACTTTTTGTTCCTTCCATACAATTGAATGTAGGAGGCCCAATTTTTTTTCTCTTTTTTTTTTTTTTTTGTCTTTTTCATTTTTATTGGTACCAGGGATCGAACTCACGACTGCCTGCTTGCAAGGCAGGTGCTTATGCCGCTGAGCTATATCCCCAGCTCCCTTTTTTTTTTTCTCTTTTTTGGTTACAGTTTGTTTGAATTGCACTGGCTAGGTGTTCCAGCCCACTGCAGTGTACTAGGGAGACACAGACCTGGGCAGCCTCTGCTGGGCCTGCCCCTCCAGGTCAACCTACTGAAGGCTTCACCGCTAGGGTGCACCTCCAGGTGCTGGGACCTGGTTTGAGCTAGCCTACTGGGTCTTAGTCAGTGGTGTCGTGCAGGCCAGGCATTCCCCACCAATCCCGCTTGAGAGGGGAATATGTGACTGAAGTCACTGCAGTGCCCTGTTCCGGCAAGTCTGCCTGGTCCCAGTATGTCCTTTGCTGGAGCCTCCTACTCTATGAAAGGGTCCCTGTTCCGCTCACTCACTGCAAGTCGATGTAGGCTCCCTGCTAGTCCTGCTCTCAACTCCATTCCCAGATTCCCGCTCTCAGAGCTTTGGCCCGTCTCTCTCCCTGCCCTGCAGATTTCCACGCAGCAGCGGCAGCAGGAAATTCAAATCGCGGCTTCCAGTGGCACCGGATCTAGCTTCCACGCTGAGATTTTATCTGTTCCTGTTATATCACCAGGATTGGATTTCCAGTTGGTTTCTCTTAACTTATTTCATTCCTGGGTTGGCAGGGTGTATTTCCCCTTGCTTAGGACTCCTTGTACTGCAGCATTCCTGGATTCTAAACGGGGTATCTCAGAGAGCCTCTGTAGCTGCTGCTATCTATCCACCATGTTCTTCCGGAAGTCTTGTTCTTCATTTTTTTGGAAATTAAATAATATAGGTTTTGAATAATATGTACTCATGGGATGAAACTAAAGAAATCCAAGGAATGAAGGATAGTAAAATTAGAAAATTTCTGTCTGTAGTGAGTGAGGAGGATACAGTCAGAGACAGACACAGAAAACATAAGAACATGTCTTCTAATCTGAGTGGTAGGTAAATGGGTTTATATTAATTATCATTTTTGGACTTGTATACACAATCATATACCCTTTTTTTACATCATGAAGATATGCTAAACAGTCTCTGAGACATGATCTGAATTCAGGTTCCCTGAAAGCAAATCCTAAGAAGTTGCTAAGGAAGCTCAAGTCGAGTTCTAGGAAAGACAGACACCTCACTTGGGAATTTGGTACTGCTTTAGTGTAAGGGAACCTCTGGAAAAAAATGTGGTGTGGGGGTGGATTGCTTTTTTATTTGTTATTAGTTCATGTTTGCATTGTATAATATTTACTTTCTTTATGAGGAGTTGGTACATGTACATAACACATTTTAATTCCCTTTTAAAAATTCTCTCCCCTCCTTTGCTCTTTTGCAATCTTTTGAAACCTTTCCTATTTGAGGAACATTTGTCTTTCTATTTGCCATTATCTTTTATTTTGCTCTTTATTTATATCTTGGGTTTCTCATAAGAGAAACCATGCAATATTTAAGTTTGTATGTCAGGAGTAGGTTGCTTTTTATTTTCTACTTAAGCTTAACATGGGCTACCACTAGCTATTAGAAGTAGTTAAAAACAACATTTTTGTGGAGATAAAGTGGGTTAGCTGTTTGAGAATACTATAGAGAAGTATCCCTTATCTGTTTGAGGATACTATGGAGAAGAGTAGGAACTTCTCTAGCCTAAGAACAAGTAAGAATCTGGGCCACACTTGCCCAGGGATTCTGTCTTGGTTTAAAAATACAATGTGTTGAATGTGGGGCTCTTGATGACAAGTTTGAACAGTCTGTCTCTTGGGTCGTGCCCATCCAATCTTTACTGTTTGCTCTCTGAGCCTGATGTTAACTGGATCTTTCTTCTTGCAGGAGAAAGGATCTGTATGTGAATGTCTGAACAGGATTGTTTTTTTTTTTTTTTTTTTGGTAATGGGAATCAAACTCACAACCTGTGCATATCAGGCAGGCTCTTAAGCCACTAAGTTAAATCCCCATTCCCCCAGGATTGTATTCTTGATTTGCCTTTTGTATAGGCCTCTACTTTGGGAATAATTTAAGAATTTGAAGGTGTGTCATAAATGTTTTGCTTCATAAATATGCTGCTTTTGAGAAGTCAAAGGCCATTTTGATTTTTGATCTTTTCTAAGTAATATAAAATTTTGAAAAATATTTAGAACCATGTAGAATCTTTTCTTTGTCCCTAGTTTCTGAGATTTTGTAATGATATACATTGTGGTATGCCTAGTTTGATTTTGGTGGGCCTTTTAAATCTGCTGCTACCTAAAGTTTTCTTAATGATTTTATTGTCTTTGGTTTTCCTGTTGTCTTTTTCTTATGTCCTGATATTTTGATATTATATCTCCTGCACTGATGGTTTTTCCCTTATTTCGTCTTTCTCTTTGCTGTACTTTGAGGAAATTTCACCTGTGTTTTCCAGCCCTGCTACGGATTATTTTTGGAATTGTGTTTTTAATAGACAAGAACTTTCTTACTTTTGCTTTCTCTGTGTCTCCCCCACCATAGAATGGCAACATTCATTAATTTGTAAATGTGCTAACAAATTTTTAAAAGATTTTTCTTTTTTAAATTTTATTTTAAAGAGGATAAAACTAAGGGAAATAAAACAGAACAAAAACAATCAAATAAAGCAGTATAAATGATACAGGACTTCAAACATTACAAAATCAATAATAGTTTTTTTTTTCTTTTTTTTATCAGTACTGGGGATTGAACTCATGACCTCACACTTGCAAGGCAGGTGCTTATGCCACTGAACTAAATCCCCAGCCCCCAAAATCAACAATAGTTATCATAATGCCTTTTGTTGTCTTCCAAATAGCTGCAGATACTTTCAGACATAGTAAAAATCAAACAGAACAGAATAGAAACAATATAAAGACAATGAATGTAATAAAGAACTTCAAAACAAGACAATAGTAAATCCAAAATGCCTACCATAATATATCTTTCTGTCTTTGAAATAGTTGCTCATACCATTGGGTATAACAAAATCAAGCAAAATAAAAGAGAATAAAACCAAACCCAACAAAAACAATGAAAATGATGCAGGACCCCAAAACAAGACAATAGGGAATCAACAATGTCTATCACCCTCAGGAGATCCTCCTAGATGTCACACTGTGTACCACTATCCTCTGAATAGATAATCAGACCACTGGCTCTAGACCTGCAAGGTCAGTGAAACACCAGAACACAGGTATCAAATTGCATTTCACCTACATAGCTATCATCATAGCCTGTGTTTCCCTGAATCAGCTGGTCGCTTATGGGGTAGGTGAATGGTACTTCTTGTATGTCAGCCTGTACACTAGAAGGAGCTGGGGTCTAGCTGTACCCACTCTGGTGATGGCCCACTCATGGCACTCGTTCATGGTGGGTTCTTTCCCCCTGCAATCTGTGAATGGCACTGACTTATGGGGAAAGGCTTGAGTCTGGCTGTCTCCATTCTGGCGGCAGCCTGTTCATGGTGCTAGTTTTATTTTCTTCTTTTACAAAGGCTGTTTTTCTCCAGGCTGGTTTTCTGTTATTTAGGTCTGTCCTATATTTAGGGGCTTTTAAAAAAATAAATAATTGACCATTCTTTACTGTTTACTTATGATTAAGGATTGGAATAAGAAGCTGACTTAAGCATGTTGGTGGGCCATTTTTTGGGGGGAATCTCTGATGTCACTATCTTTAGATCTTTCATTCACGTGATGAGGAAGGAAAAAGAAGCAGCTTCGATCTGAAATATCTGGCTCTTAGTGTTGGGGGACAGAATTGCTTTGGCTGTCCTTTCAGTACTCACAGTTCATATAAAATCTCTTGGTTTATATCATTTATGCTCATTTGTGTTCATCTTTAAATGTGTATGAGTTCCTCCACTATGGAATTCCTCTGATAAATATTCTTTCTAAGCAATGAATTTCAGATCTGCTGAGTTGGGAAGAGAGATCCTCTCAGGCATGTAAGATATAGGAGTTAATTTAGGGTTCTAGTAACTCTTAAACATTTTTTATTTATCCTCTTTTTTTACATGTCTCCCACTTCTGCCCCATACAGCAGCATCAGAGAGACACATCTGTTTGTCTTTAACGTTCCCTGGTGTTGGCCTGAGGTTTGACTTTCTCTGATCTACCAAATCAGCTGCTTCTTACCTACTGGCTTTTAAGCTTCCAGAGTAACGTTGTTTTGTTGCCTATTATCTTTTTCTTCACATTAAAAATAAAAGTCCTTTTGCTACAATTGAGTGTCATTTCAGGTGTGTTTCCTTGAACTTTGTAATGTCAACCTCTTTAAATTTGCCAAGTGTAGAATCTTTTTTTGTGTTTTAAATCTTACTTAAATAGAATCTCTTCTGAGAGACCTCAGGTCACTTCATGTAAAAAAGGCATTCCTTAACCTCATCTTTATTCTCTACTTTACTTGTATATTTCTTTATAAACATTTTAAAAATACTAACTAATTGTCCTTTTGGTTCATTTTTCACATTTTCTTGTCTGCTCCATGAGATTATGATCATATTATACACTGTTTTATTCCCACTATTTGGAACATAGTTGACCCTCAGAGACATTTGCTGATCAAGTGAAAGAACAAATTATACATAGACTGAATGAATTCTTAAGATGGATAAAATTTTTTTCTCAGTTTTATTATATGTAAAAAAATAATGGCAGAAGAATAAAATTATCACGTGCTTCATAGTATTGCTAGGCTTGTAAAAGTCAAAAGAGTAAAGTGCTTAGAACCATGCCTGACATATAAAAAAGTGCTAGTTACAATTAGGAATCTTAAAAACAATCCTCAAAGAGCTATAATTTTATATTTAATTGTTTGATTTTGGTTTTGTTATGTGATGAACTGATATATTCTTGAGTGTGGTAGTATGCTCTGAATTACTGTACATCTGCATTTTAATCCCATGTCAATCATGAATATGTGTTTGGAGTTTATACTGTCATGGAAGATACTGTGATTCCCCAGAAACCAGGAGGCCAGATATTCTCCCGAAGTTATCCACATAGTAAGCAATTTAAGGACAGTGCTGGTTGGCTATGATTCAACTTCTTTGTAGGCAAGTTTGGAATGTTTGTGTCTTCTTAGGAAGCAGAATTTATTTTCAGCAGAATTGGTTTCTTTTGAAATTGAACCACATTGATTGGATAGATGGTGATTCAATTATGTCTTGAGTGCTGGAACCTAGACACTTAATATAGTTATTAGCCTTTGTTTGTCTCTGAAATTAATGGATTTATACCAAATAGTTCCTCTTTAGGTCTTTCAAAATTGGATGATATGTGGTGCGTTTAGGGTGGTATTACCATAGACATTCCTTGGTATTTAAAAAATCTAACACTTTATAAATAACTCAGTATAGTTTAGCAGCAAGAGAATAAAGCATATTCTAGTTTTTATTTTCTATACTTTGTTGAACAGACCAGTAATACTTTTGTTTCCCCTTTCCCTTGAAGTTTCAATCACATTATTCAGATAGCTTATCATATCACCTAGGAACTACAAGCTTGTGAGTCACCCACTTGATGGATTGGGAAGTGCTTAAAATTTAGACTCAGATTGTTCATTTCAAAATCTTGATTTTGAGAAAGCTGACAGTAAGTTTTAAGAACAAGTTTGCATAACAATCTGATTGCACCAAAGTATAATAAAGCTTCATACTTCATTTTAAATAATTACTAATGTCCAACAAACACTGAACTTGAAAAAAATTTACTGTTTTTATTACTTTATCCATCACTCCATGAAATAAATTTGACTTTCAAAGTTTATAGATAGACTTCTCTAACCAATTAGCAGAAAAAGTATTTTACTTAAGTTCACCTTTTCCATTTGTCATTGCAGTGTTCTGTCCCTGGCAAATGAAATGTGTCTGTGCTTAGACTTTTTTCAGTTGTTGAATAATTAAGTCTTACTAATTCATATTTGAAAGCTAATTGACAGAGTTTATGTACATGTGGACTTTAATGTGCTAAAAATGTTCAGTGGGCCACAACTAGTTCAAGTGTGTCTCTTTATAGATGGCATATCAGAAAGTGACTGTATTATTTATCTCTTATGTGACTTTGGGCAAATTCCTTATCCTCTGTAAATTGGAGTTTTCTCCATGGTATTAAGGAAATGACAACAATATAACCATTTCTTTTATGTTTACTAAATGCATTAAACATCAAAATTTAAAATTATTTGTGGTTATTGTAACTTTCTAAAGGTGGAGGGTTATGTTTTATTTTTATTGTTGATTTATTAGTACCTCACAATACCTAGTCAATTAATGTTTGATGAATGAGTAAGAACACTGATATTCTTTCATTTTAATTTGGTGCTTAATATCTAAGACATTCTCTACAACTTCTGACATACGACTTTTCATAAGTTAAATGCTCAAAAACTGAATTGAATAATGTATGTAGAAATACTTTGAAAAGTGTAAAAGGTTATACAAATGTAATGTTTAATGGTAATGTAGATGATGATGGTGGTGGTGGTATTATTGGGATTACTTGCCCAAGACAGAAGTGTTCTTTGCTAACCTTTCCTATCTACTAAAAGTGCCAGTAAAGTTTGCCATTTGGAAATAAAACTGAATGTTATTATGCAAATATTTGGAAGAGTGGAGAAGGCCCTGTGTGACTTTGGACAGTTTTCGCCTTCTACCTACGTGTATCCTTTCTCATCACCATTCATTTATAACTTCTGTGAGATTTTGCTTGTAGTCATGAGAGTAGCATTTTTTGATCAAGAATTAGTTAAGAACGGTGCTTCTCCGTTAGAACTTCCAAACAGTACTTCCTTGCTTTGTTGCCCCTACATCTTCATTTCTGAATTTCTTATTATTAGCTATTTTTATTTATTCTTAAAAATGTTAGTCTTTGAAAATGTAACTGATTTTTAGTATCAGATGCTGCAGGGGAAAGATAGAAAAAGGGGAGAGGAGAGAAGAGAAAGAGGAGAAGGGAAAGAGTAGAGGGAGGGAAAGAAGAAAGAAGGAGGGGAGGAGGGAAAGAGAGATCCTTAATCAAGACTACCTCAGAAAATTAAAAAATGTTTTCATGTCTCTTTATGAGTGGATCAGTGTGAGACTGTGGCATATATCATCCTAGGACTGGAAGACTGTGCTTGGTTTCTCTCATTTAGTTCCTTAGAGAGGGACTCTTTGCCCGACCCTCTGACTCTTAGAATAAATGTTCTTTAGTCTCATTCCATCTTTGTAGATACAATCCCATTCTCACCTATTCAATCACCTTTCAGCTAGAGGAACTCCACACCCCAAAGTGAATAGTGGTGGAACTGAGAAGCAAGTTACACAGGTAGTTCTTATAAAGGAAACTGTTCTTTCTATAGTAGTAGAAAGAGGAGGTACAGAAAATCTTAGTGTCACATCCAAGATTCCAAAGTAGTCAATAAAAGGAATATAAGTTGTAGACTGCTTTGTTGTACCAAGAGTTATGTGATCCATCCATTCATCCATCCATCCATCCACCCATCCATTCATCCACTCAACATTTATTTAAGATATGACATTAATTTAATGCTAGGTATAGAAGAAATAAAGAGATACTTCTGAACATTCAGTTGAGGAGACAGCCAATGAGTTAATAGTGCAATGATAGCTGTCATGATAAAAGGAAGCCCTGGATGCTGTGGAAATGCCAAAGAAGTACATCTAACACAGCAGTGGTAGGGAAAGTTGTTTATATAAAGGAGAAGCTTTGAAGAATTCTTAGGAGTTGCCCAGGCTGAGAAGTATGGATTGAGGTCCTGTAGCAGAAAAGGTGTGCAAAACCATAGATGAGCAAGAGCATTGTGAGTTTGAACTTTTCTGAATAAGGTTGAAGTATGGCACACATGCAGAAAGCAAAAAATAAAGCTTGACAGGGGAGCAAATGGCTGTGTTTGCTGGGTTCTATATGCTAAGTTAATTGCGTTTTAACCAACAAAAAATAATGAAAATTTAAATGTTAGATTTCCTCTCGTGTGGAAAAGGAGAAGAGAGTCAGTCTAGTCATTGCAACAATTAACCTAGGAAACGGGTTGTGCAAACTTTAATCAAGGTGATGTCAGTGTGACTGAAGAAGAGAGTAGATCCTAGAGATAAATTCTAATCAGAATAGTTAGGACTAATAAATAGAGCATGCTGGACATGAAAGACTTATAAGAAGTGAATAAAGACAAATATGCAGTGGTAATTAAGGATTCCTTACTAGTCCTCTAAACAAGGCAAGAAATGAAAAGGTATCAAGCTACTTGGGAGACTGAGGCAGGAGAACTGCAAGTTTGAGCCAAACCCAGTGACTTAACAAGATTCCATCTCAAAAGAGGGGGCACTGGAAAGAGACATTATGGTACCTACTGTTATATCAGGTTGTCTTGTGGTGAAGTACTGTGTTGCTTAAATTGTTCTGTTCTGATCTGCTTTATTATGTCCTCTTTTATCCTAATCTCTTTAAATAAAAAAAAATTTAAAAAAAGAGGGGGCACTGATGATGTCATTCAGTCCAAAGACTCTGGGTTCATTTTCCACTAACAGACACACACACACACACACACACACACACACACACACACACACACACACAGATATTAGGTGTAATTTTTACTTAAACCATTGTGATGAATAGTTATAACAATCCAAATTTGAGAAGTATGTCCAGATATTTTTTGTGTGTGACTATAATTTCTCAGTGAAAATTTAAACTGAAGAGAATATGATGGAAAAGGGGACAATGACAACAAATCCATTGTTTCTTAGACTTTAGTAGTACAAGGGGCAGCCAATAAAAATAAGGTGGAATTGAAACATGTACTGTCAGACCTGCAACATTAATTACCAACACTGGCAAAAAGTGTTGGGGAAGTACGATTTTAATTTCTCATGAAAATCAGAGCAAAACAAACAAATAAGAACCCCTGAGGCTCAGAGATATTAAATAGTTTGCTTGAGTTTACACATAGCTGTAGGTGAGAACTCATATGCCATCCAGGGTACTCTGAAGGGCACAGTACCCAGCCTGTTAGGGACTAAATCATGAAAAGTAGAGTCAGAATGGCCAACCTGAAGAAGAAATGAGTAGTGCAAATGATAATAAAGAAGCTTTAAGTGCTTTTGGAATATATATCAAGAGAAATGATTTTTTGAAACTCTTTTAGAATGAGACAGAAGAAGTAATTTATGAAAAGAAATACTACATTATATACATATTATTCAACATATTTTATTTGGGAATTATTAGTGTGCATAGTATTAGACTTTATAAAATTTGTTTAGAGACTATCAATAGGACATAACTTGTTGACATTTAACCTTCAATTAATTCATTGCAGCCACTGTGTTACTGCCACTACTATGTATTTAGCATTGTGACACATTTGCAAAGGAATTACAAATGAAATGTAAGATAGTTCTGACTTTAGGATCTTGAAGTATTGTTAGGGAAACTGACTTTTCAAACGTGAAACTAATTTGGGATCATCTAGAATAGTTTATAGTAAGCGACATATTTGTATAATGAAGTAATAAAATTTAGGAGGCAGATGAGTTGTGCTCTAGGCAGTCAGAAAAGGGAGAGAGTAACAGCTGTAGTCAGCTGGAAAGCTTCATAAATGATGTGACTTTTAAGATGGGCTTTGAAGGATGAACGTGATTTAACTTTTCAAAAAGGGTTCAAGATTAGTGAAGTAGGCATGTTTTGTTTTGTGTTCTTAAACAATAGGATAAGGGAAGGATTACTGCTTCACTTGATCCGTTTAATTGAATATTATTCAAGTAGTATAAAAACTTTAGAAAACAATGTAGTCTATGGAAAATCATGGCTCACAGTCACTTAACTTACCAGTTCTTACCATTTAGTAGTGTACTGTCTTAGGACATCATTGTTTTTGAACTTTGGTTTATTTAGCTATAAACAGAAATGATAATAACCACAGTTCAAAAATTATTGCAAAAATTAAAAATACTATATAAACATCTTTAAAATAGTGTTGTTTTATAGCTGTCAGCACTATCCATAGGCCAAGAACTCTTACAGGTTGAGGGCTGGGGTTGAGGATCAGAGAATCAATCTTTAAAATAGAATGCTGTTAATTCATGCTTAATGGTATATACCTGTTGGTATGTAACTAAGTACTGTTTTTCTGAAGGACAGTTTCTCAGTTCTCAAAAGCTTTAAAATGGGTACTTTTTATTTGACTCAGCAGATCTATAAATGAGAATTTATTTTAAGGAAATTATTAAATTCTTTGTAGTACTGAATAGTGAAAAATGATCTATACCCACAAATAATTGATTAGTGAAATAAATTGTTAGTCACTTGAAAGGAATTATAAAGCAATTAAAATGATGTTGAAATGTGTGCCTGATATAAAAAGAAAGGAAACATTCTCAAACTATATACCATTCATTGTATTTCTCTAAACATATAATTATGTACTGTAATTATGTACTGTAAGCTACATAGTAAGCTTAAGACCAGCCTGAACTACATAATCTTTAAAAACAAAAAACAAAAACAAAAGCAAAAACAAAAAAAGAAATGGTAGTGATGGGTAGAGAGTAAAGTAGCAGTAAAATAAAGTAGCAGAAAGCAGAGATTTTCTTAGTGATTATAAAAAGAATCACTTATTCTTTTGTTCACTTTCATGATAGTGTTAACAGTTGGCATCCTGCTCTAAAGAAACAAAGGTTAATTGCTGCAAAAAATCACTGTCTCCTGCTCTCTCTGTCTCCTTTTCTCTCTCACTAGGAAGGCAGCACACATAATTCTCACAAGCCAGGGGGGATCTACAACAATGAGCAAGAGAAGTGGTTCCTGAAGATCACTGTTCTTAAAGAAGAGAGAGCAGTCACCCAAATAAATGTGTAATTACAAATTACATGAACTACTGTGAAAAAAGCCAAAGAGATTATTATAGCAGAAAAATGGGGTTTGAGGATCAGAAAATCAATTTGGAGAGGGAGGTCAGCAAAGACATCTGTGAGAAAGTGACTGGCAAGGTCGGTCATGAAGTATAAATAGGAGTTAGAGAAAATGATGCGGAAGGATAAGCACTCTAGAAACTAGAGAGAGGAACATGCATGGAGATTTTCAGGCAAAAAAATAGCTTTGTGCTTTAAAACAGTGGCTAAGGGTCAGTTGGTCTGGCTCCAGAGGGGTAACGTCATGTGGAAGGAGAGGCTGGGACAGGCTTGTGTGAAAGGTTTTGGATTTTATTCAGAAGGCAGTGAACAGCCACTGAAGGATTTTTAAGCAGAGGGTTAAGTTGAAGCAGTTTTAAAAGTTTAAAAGATTTCTGGCTGCTCTGAGTAAAAAGAACTAGAAAGAGAGGCAAGAGCATCCAGAGGATGAAATTAGGAGGCTTTTAGAGCCCAGTGGGAAACACTGTTGCCAAGTAATGTAAGTGAAGAGGAGGAACAGAAGATAGTTTGGAGATATTTTTTGATAATATTGAAAAGATTTAGTGATGGATTGGATTAGGGGAACAAAGTGAGGATATAAGGGTGGTTTTCAGAATACTTGACATTGGGGCTGGGGGTTTAGCTCAGCGGCATAAGCACCTGCCTTGCAAGCAGGCGGTCGTGAGTTCGATCCCTGGTACCGATAAAAATGAAAAAAAAAAAAAGACAAAAAAAAAAAAAAAAGAATACTTGACATGATTGTTTTTATTATGCAGATGGTTGGGAAGGTTTCTTTTTGCATGAAAGAAAGTATTCTGTGTTGGATATGTTTGTTTGAAGGTATCTATAAGATTTCCAAGTGGAGAAATTGAGTAGGTGAGGTCTCTTGTTTAAAAGACATGTGCCTTTAGGATGGAGATAGACCTTTAAGAGTACTTGGCCCATGAATAGTGCTGACAACTACATGGATGAACAGGGTTGTGCAAGAGAGAATATTGAGAGAAAGGAATGAATGCACCTTCATGAATTCCATTAGTTAAACTTCAAGTAGAGCGGGAGGTGGCAAAGCTCTTTGAAAGGGATATTTTCCAGAGGACAGCGTAGAAGAAACCAAGGGGACAGTTTCAAGGAAGAGGAAGGGGTTGGTTGACTCGATGGATGTGCTGAAAGGTCTAGTAAAATTATGGATGGCTGGGAAGTGCCCGTTGGGTTTGATGGTCTGGAGACTTTACATGATCAAAGGGAAAGCAGATTCAGTGCGGTGGTGGAGGAGGAAGCCAGTCTGGAGAGAAGAAACAAGTGAGCGAGGGAGAGATGAGAATGCACACAACTCTTAACCATGCTGGCTCTTAAGGCAGAGGCTAGTTAGCTAGTTAGCTGGAGACGCAAATCAAGGGGATGGCTTTTTGTTTGTTTCCTTTTAACAATGGAGATTCTGGAGGTTGAGTACTGGTGTAATTGATTTAGTAAAGATGAAAAGATTAATGATGTAAGAAAGAGCAGATAATAGATGGAAGTTTTCATGGTGGAATTGATGTTTGATAGGAAAAAGAAAGAAGGTTTTTGATATCTACCATATATTGAGTATGTATTAATACTATGCTAAGGAATTTGAACAACAACTAAGTAATTTGAACAGTAATTTATATAATTATCCCCATTTTGGAGATGAGGAAACTGAAATCAAGTAGAGATAGAGCTAGGATCTTAATTAGGAACTAGTTGGTTTCAGAGCTCATACTCTTAACTCCTACTTACAGGATTTCTGATATGACAGAAAACTTGTTAGCTGAATCACCATAAAGGTATCCTAGACAGAGTTGTATGCCATGAACAAGATACTGGGAAGTTTGGTTTCTCTGGAGACTTTTCTTCTTGGCTTGTTTGTCTTCACTTGGTCTTTCCTTTGTGCTCTTGCATTCCTTTTTTCTTTTTTAAATTTTTTTTAAAATTTTATTTAAGGAGAAAAGAAAAAAAAATCAGTGAAAGGGTACAAGTTATACAGATTTACAGAAAAAAAAAATGAACAGTAGGAAATCACTAGTTAATGGATTACATATTGCCATCTTAGAAATAATTGTTCAAGTCACAAAATTAAAGCTTGTAGAGTGGACATTCCAACAATGATACTGCAAACAGTTCTGTTCAATGATCCAATAAAACTCTGTGATATCATTTTCTATCTTATACACTTAAATATACATGCAGTTATATAGTTTAGAGCACTTTCTTTTCCTCTCTTTTGTACAATGACTATTACACATTTTGGGTTTCATTGCTCCCACGGTTCTTATTGCTTTTTTGGAAGGGAGTAGAACCAAATGTGACATAACAGAACAGAATCGGTCAAGTCAAAAGGGTGGACATAATAGATAATGTAAAAACATAATACAAGGTGATCAACAATGGTTACCATAATGCCTCCCGCTATCTCTAATAGAATTGCCTATATCATTAGTTATAATACAATTGAACAAAACAGTAAAGAACAAAACCGACAAAACCAAAACATTGGAGACATTGTAGGTCTTCAAAAGTAGATAAAAGTCCATGAGAATGGGCGTTATAATGAATCTCATTATCTTCACAGCTGATGCCTAGACTTTCGAACCTGATACTACCCAGCAAAACAGAATAGGGGAACATCAGTCAAAAACAGGATAGTGAGAGTAATACAGGGCTTCAAATAGAGATAATAGAAAGTCAAAGTGGGTTACTATATTATATCCTGCTATTTTTTCCCTTTAATTAAACGGATAAAAATAAAAAAGTAAATAATGGAGTGGAGATTGAGATAAAAGAGGGCATAAGAGCGAAACAGCGCAGATCAAAACATAACCATTTAAGCAGAATAGTGTTTCACCACCAGATAATCCCGACCCAAAAGTAGTTACCATATTGACTCTTTCCTTGAAATCCTTGAGTACAACTTCGTATACTGTAGCATTAAGTATATCAAAACAATGTAAAACCATTTAAGAGAATGACAGCATTACAGAGTATTTAGAATCGACTAACAGAAAATGAACAATGGTTTCTGTATAATCTCCTTGTCTTTAAAAGGTTTTTGCTTATACTATCGTACATAATAAAATCCAATAAGATATAACCTATTTAGACCATTGGAGACAGAAGAACAAAAGCTAGATGAGACTTCAAAACAAGATGATACTAAATCAGTATTACCTATTAAGATGTCATTTTCTCCAAAATAGCTGTTCCTATCATCCAATCTTCTCTGTCTCATTTCTGTTGAGCTCTTTTTCTGTCAGTAGCTGTCAGTTTGTCTTCTTCATTTTGTTCTCTGCTCCATTCGTTGTGGCCTCCCCGCCACTATTTCTGGGTTCTTTGTATTTTTCTTTTTTTAGAATATCCTGCAATACTTTCTGTAGAGTTGAATTGGTGGTTGCAAATTCCCCCAGTTCCTCTTTATCCTGGAAGCACCTTGTTTTTCCATCAATTTCCAGGGACAGTTGTGCAGGATATCTCAATCTTGACTGGAGATTATTATCTTTCAAAGCTTGAATTATTTCCCCCCACGCTCTTCGTGATTTGATGGTTTATGCAGAGAAATCTGCTGTAATTCTGATGGGTGTTCCCTTGTAAGTGGTCTGTTTCTTGTCTCTGACAGCTTTTAATATTCTGTTCTTGTATTGAATTTCTGGAATTTTTATTATTATATGCCTGGGTGTTGCTCTGTTTGGGTTGTAGGTAGCTGGGGTCCTGTATGCCTCATACATCTGAGTATCTTTACCTTTTGCTAAATTAGGAAAATTCTCCTGGATTATTTCTGTGAGTAGCTTTTGTAGTTCACTTGTTTGTGTCCCTACTTCTTCTTTTATGTTCTTAATCCTTAAGTTATGGATCCTCTTATCATCTTCTTGTGTTTGTATTATTGCTGTTTGTTTCTTTGTTATTTTTAAGAAGTTTTTCATTTCATTCTCCCATATTACAAGTCTGCCCTCCAGTTCAGATAGTCTGTCCTTAGTTTCTTTCAAGCTGTCATGCCAGTCTTGGATAGACTTCTTAGTTTCTTGGTAGTCCCTTTGAACCTGTTTCACGTATTCTATGCTTTCTCTGTTTTCTCCATCAAACAATTCTCCCCTCTTTTTCTGTTCTTCCATTCCATCATCTGTTTTTTCCTGGGTGGTGCTTAGCATTTCTCTAACTATTCTGCATACTTCTAGCTTCAGGTCGTTGATAACTTCATTCCTGAATTGGTCTATGAGGCTCTCTATATGGCGCTTAATGTCTATTGGTGCGGTGTCCGCTATTGCTTGTTTCTCAGAATTGGGGGCCGAGGAGCCCTTCTTGTTGCTGCCTCTTCCCATATCCTCAGTTCCTTGTATATGCAAGCTTACATAGGAGACCCAGCTTCTCTCCCTGTCAGCCACAGCCTGATCGAATTGCTCTGGTTAGGTGTTCCCACCCACTGCAGCATAACAGGAAGTTGCAGATCAGGCAGCCTATGCGGGGCCTGCCCCTCCCAGCCACCGTCAGGCTCTGGGATCTGGGTTGGGCCAGCCTATGGGGTCCGCCAGCAGCGTCACGCAGGCCAGGCACTTTTCACCAATCCCGTCCAAGAGCGGGATGTGTGGCTGGAGTCGCCACCGCGCCCTGCTCCCGCAGGACTGCCCCGGCCCAGAAAGTCCTCTGCTGGAGTCAAACTGTGGTAGAGTGTCAGTTTCTCTCACTCACCTCACCACAAGTCAGTGTACGCCTCCCTGCCCGTCCTGTTTTCGACTCCGTTTGCAGACTCCCGTTCTCAGAGCTTCCGCGCGTCTCTCTCCTTGCTGAGCCGATGTAGAGGCAGACAGCCGCCGTGTGGCGGGAAACCCAAATTGCGGCTTCCAATGGCGCGGGGTCCACACCGAGGCTTTTCTGTTCCTGTTTTAACGCCAGGACTGCATTCCAAGTTGGTTTCTCTCAGCCCAGTTTGTTCTGAGTCAGCAGAGCATATCTCCACCGGCTTATGTCTCTTTAGTCCGCACCATTCCTGACTTCTGAACCAAGCCTTTCAGAGAGCCTCCGTAGTATCTGCTATCTGTCTGCCATGTTCTCCCGGAAGTAGGCCGCCAATTTCGCTCTTGCATTCCTCATGTCATGTCCTAAACATTTCTTGTAAGGACACCAGGCAGATTGAATTTAGGGAACACTACCATAATGGTTTCATTTTAACTTAGTCACCTCTCTAAAGGCTTTATTTCCAAATACAATCACATTATGAGATCACAGTTACAACAATATGAGTTTTAGGGGAACACAGTTCACTCTATAACAAATGTCTTTTTAAAGTACATAAAAGGAAAAGGGCAGCAATGGGGTCATCTTTGAAGAGCATGTAACTGTAATTGAAGATAAAAGATGAGACTGCAAGAAAAACTAGTGAGGGTCAGATAAAGTTGAAGGTCATTTATATGTATCCATTCTGCCCAGCAATCTGAATCTGTATAACAGTTGTCAGGTGGGTGAAGTAAAGAATTAGAACTGCTGGTGTTTTGATGAGGCTGCTAGGTGCCCATGTGGGCTTATTAACCAGTAAGATGACTATTTCTTGTATGCGATGTTGAAATGCAAATGAGTTTTATTCACATCCTTAGCAAAATTACAGTTACTGTTTGCCACGGACCTGTCTGACTGTTCTTAATAGTTGAAAATATGAAAGTCAAATCTAGGACTCCTGAGATTTTGTTGCATTCACCAATACACAAATTAGCTTGAATATTTCTTTCTACATTTTCTATAAATTTTCTTTCATGATAACTCTGCATTTTCCTCCCTTTTCTCTGTCCTCTTTATTCCCCTCTGAACCATACATTAGTAACTTATCAAGCACCTACTAGGTATCTGGCGTGACAGGTAAAGAATCCAAAATCTGTTATAAATATGTACATATATGTGTGTATTGTGTACATATATAAAACCAAATGGTAAATACGATTATAAAAATATTAATTCATATGTTCATTTAGTCCTATGAATATATCAAGTACCTACTATGTGCCTGACAGAATGTTAGAGCTGGGACAGAGAGATGAGTAATATATAGTTTCTGCCTTGAAAAACTTGACAACATTGTGTCAATGAACAGGTAAGTAAACAGACAATACCATGTGAATTTGAAAACTGTTAGAAGATCTTAAAGAAGAAAATGATTCTGGTCTCTGCTTTCCCATGCGTGTTTGGAGATCCACTGAAAGGAGCTACTATTTTCACAAAAGCAAATATAAAAAGAACATCCATTCTTTTTTACAGACATCTTTGAATATTTGCAATCATTGTGTAGTGACAGTTTTAGCTCTTGAATTTTGAGCAAACCATATCATTGTGGAATCTCTGATTTTTCTTTTCATTGGCGCTTATTGTCCAAATCCTGCACTATCACCAACTCCTTGTTTAAATGATGGAATGATTAGTGGTATTTCTGAAACACTCTTGGAAACCTTCTGGATATTACCACTTAAGTCACAGTAACAAAACATTATTGTCATAGTGGGTGTGTGGAGAGCCAATGCTGGCTTGGCAAAACTCTCAGATATTTGGAATTTGGAGCTTTGTGTTAATGTGGGAGTTCTTTGTAATGTACTTTTTAACAAAACTGATGTACAGCAAATGAAAAATACTGAGAAAATGGATTTATGTAGATTATTTAATTGCTATATTTTCAAGTATCACCTACATATGCCTTATCACAGGAAAAAGGTTATTTACAATGAAACACTTATGAGGTTGAGTCAATGAATATAAACTTGTTGCTTTCTCCAGAGCTGACTTGCTTGCTATACAGCAAACTCAAGATCTGCAATCTGGACATTTTTTTCTGAGAAAATGCTAACCATATAGAAATAGTTCAGGAAATAGAAAGAAGGAGAGCAAATTGACAAGTAGTATATGCAGGCTTTAGAATAATGAATAACCTAATAACTGCTGAAAATTCCTGTGATGTCTTGCAATGAACATTTACTATGTGCATGTTGACTTCAGTTCAGAATTGTATTCAAGAATCATAGTGGAAAGCACTGGATTGAGAGTCAGGAATCCTAAGTGCTAGTCTAGCTCTGCCATTGCCTACCCGTGTGCATCATTTCCCCCATCTTTACCGTGAAATGATTATAGGAAAGTCTCGAAGGTTTTCCCAGTTATGATACTTTATCTTTTGGTGATACCACATCCCACATCTATCAAGAGCATTTTGACTTTAAGTTGATTAAGCTGGCATTTCAGTTAGGATGCATCCAAGAACTTATTTCTGTGGGCTATTGGGAACAGCAAGGCCTTGCTTCTCCAGGACTTGATCTGTCTTCTGTTAACTGCTGACAGTGAGCCATACCATCTAAAAGGCTCCCTTGATAGCCTTAAAGATTGAAAGGACAAATGGACAGTGTTGAGAACTCTGTGGAAGAGGAGACCAGAGAGACGTTGATCATCATGGCTCCTTGGGATTTGCAAAGAGGAATGACTAGAACTGGGCCATTCACTGCAGCCAGGTCAAAGGTCAGGTCAGGAATATGGACAATGCTGGTGACTCCAGGTAGGTCTAGGAGGGTATGTAAACCAGTTTAGACCCTCCTGAATCTTGATATCTGGGCAGCCAAACTCAGAAAGTTATTAGGAAGTCTCAATTTATAAAATTTCTTGGAAGAAAATGTGACATTTGTTATTTTGTATCTTTATTACTGCACAATCATTGCACTCTTAATACTCAGCAAATTGATCTATTTTTGGCATATTCATATAGTTCAAGCATTAACTAAACATACTTTCATGATCATTTATTAATTTTTTAAAAATCTGATTTCAATTCATGCCATTTATATAGTGAACTCCCTATTATTTTAAAAGGATTTTTAGAGTATTTTAGAAAGAACTTCAAATTTTTTCCTTCAATTTTATTTAGGCAATGTTAAATTTAATCCTAGTGATAGGGGTTTATATCTATTATAATTTTACTAATAATGAGCTAATTGGAGTAATTAGAAAAGGAATGGAATATTGCTTTCCTTAGTGATTAAAAAGTAATGGATAACTTGTGAATAGGATAGTAAACCAACTAAAAATAATTTTGTGTGATGAATACATTTAAAAGAAAGTACAAGTTTTTGGTAGTTATTTCTATCATGGAATTCCAATAAAAATTTATCTGTGTTCCTTAAAATACTGATTAAATTTCTGTATGTAATTAATAAAAGTAATAATTATGCCTCATACACATTACAAGATGATTCTTCTTCTTCTTCTTTTTTATTTTTTCTTGCTTTTATTTAGTTGCTTCCAAGATCCGGTACTTACAGGAATATCATAACCGGGTTCTTCACAACATTTATCCTGTACCATCAGGAACTGATATTGCAAACACCTTGAAATACTTTTCTCAGACCTTATTAAGGTAAGCCTTAAAAATCCTATACTTTGAGAGAATTATTAGATAGTACTGCTGAATTTATTGGGGCCTAAATTTTTATTGAAGTGTAAGTTTGAAAGGGCATTAAATTTTCTAATGCTCTGCCAGAAGAGTCTGGACTCCAGTCCTCTGGGTGTATATAGCAGATTAGACCCCAGGCCTACTTGGAAAAGTGGATTGCTTGACTGTTGCCTGCCTCCCTCAGTTCTATGTCCTTTTAAGAGATCTATAAAAGATAAGGTTCTCTGGCACTAATACAGTGTTGTATTAAATGAAGAACCTGTGTTGCTTAAAATTAAGAATAGGACATACTTTTGATCTAAAAGAAAATCATAATTATGTGGGATTTTAGGTTTACAAGTATGTCCTTTTTCCTAAGTGTAGTATATGGCAATAGCAGTTATTTTAAATCTGCGTAACACTTCATGTGTTCAACATGTTTTGCAATTGATACCGAAATTCTGTGGAAGATAGGGAAACAAAAGTATAAGAGCCTTTTATACTATCTACTTTTGTTGCAAGGTAGAGGTTTGAGGGGCCTCTTGTCTTCTTTCACATTTCTCATTACGACAAATGAGCAGGATGAACCTTTCCAGTAAGGCTTATTTTGGGAGATAATGTTAAAGAGTCAGAAGAGCACTTTGCTTTCCATTAAGTTCCAAGGCTTGATCTTTTCCATCACCCTCATCTCTTTTCAAATCTGATTTCAGAAGCACAAAAATTCACTTGTTACTATTCCTTTAACTGTACAGCAGTGGACATTTTGTGGGTTGAACATTTGAAAAGCACAAGTTCAGAATGACTGCAGTGACACTGGAGTTTATTGTGGTCAAAGACCTTCCTGTGGGTAGACAGGCTGAAAATTTAGTAGAAAGAAACTTCATGAGATCACGTCAGTACCAGTCTGTGCAGCCCCATCACTTTGTTCTCTTTATTCTTTGGAAGATCTTCTACATCTTTAGAATTCTCAGTGTTTTCATTCTAGATTGAAAGAGATTCTATTTGGCAGACACATAGATATTAAGCTTACATAGTAAGTTTGTGACACTGTTGCAGAAAAATTTTTTTCAACATGCAATAATTTCACAGTAATACTCTGAGAAATGTATGCATCAAAACATCTGATTCTATACTTTTGAATTCTCCTTTTGTCTTTGAGGTCAATGTTCTCACTGGGAAACATTATCCTTTATTACAAATTTTGAAAATTCTTGAGGTCAGAGACGCTTTTCAGTAGGAAGCATTTGTGAATTCCATTTGCAAAAAACCTGTGAGAACCTAATTGGCATTTAGAGCTTGCTACTTAGGTCTTTGTAATTGTGCCAGAAAGTTAAGAAATTTAGGATACTGAAGTCATGTTTGCAAGATATGAAAATTCCATTTTCTTACGGATAGAGTATGATCAAAGGTGATAGAATTTTAGTGGTGAAACTGGTGTTAAAGTAATTTGTTCAAGTGGCTTGTTGGAGAAGATTTTATACAATTAAGCCGTCTGTTCTCAAAGGGTGGCAACATCAGTAACAACTAGTAGTGGTAACAGTGGCGGAATCAATTACATTATAATAGTAGTATGCGTCAAGGACTGTTCTGAGCACTTTAAATGTATCATGGCATTTAAGACCTCATGGCAAGATAAGTGTATTTTACCTGTTTTATAAATAAGTAAACTAAGATGTAGAGTGGTTAAATACATTGCTTAAAATTATTTATCTAATGTTTTAGAGCCAGACTGTACTTTGGTGTTCTAATTCATAGCTCAATAATTATGCTTTATGGCTTCTCCATAGTACTACTATTCAATTGTATTTAGCCATTTCCCTGTTTCTGGGACAAACTGTCCAACAATTTAAAGGATTAGAGGTTTATTTGGCTTATAGTTTCACCTAATGGTTGGCTGGCTCTAAGCTGAAAATGGAATGGTGAGAGGGCTCAGCAGAGGATAGCGGCTCAGCCATGAGGGAGGGAAGGAGGAAGGGAGAGAGAGAGAGAACAGAAAGAGAGAGAGGAGAGAAAACAGAGAGAGAGAGAAAGAGACAGAGAACAGAGAGAGAGAAAGAGAGAACAGAGAGAGAGAAAGAGAACAGAGAGAAAGAGAACAGAGAGAGGAAAGAGAGAATAGAGAGAGAGAAAGAGAGTGAACAGAGAGATAGATAGATAGATAGATAGATAGATAGATAGATAGATAGATAGATTTTCCCAGTCAGGATGCCCCCTGATGACCTAACTCCTCTGACCAGGTCCCAATTCTGAACACATTGAGGACACTGTAAATCTAAACCATTATATTAATCATTTCGCAGGACACTTCTTTTAATAAAAGCTTGGTTTGGCTTTTGAGAACGGCAGAATTCATTATGAGATCCCAGAGTAGTTTTTACATTTTTTATTTTTGTATTTGTGATACATAATAATTATATTCATCTTGGGGAATTGATAGATAATATATCCCAGATGTGTGTGTGTATAATATACATCACCTTTTAAATCATTTTTACTTTCCCTTCTCCTCCTTGCTGTCTGCTTTCTTCTTGTCCTCAGTTTTCTTCTCATCTTCACAGAGTAGAATAGTTTTGGCTCATTGTGGGATTAAAAGAGAGGAGTACTTAGTATAAAGATTTTGCCATCTTTGCAGAAGTTAAATCGAGCCACACCTGAGGTGAAATGGACAGCAGTTCCATTCCTAGATATTTTAGTTCTACTTGCCACTCAGCAATTAGTTGTAGATAGTAGATCAGAGTAGCCCATAGACTACAGTGTGACTGGGTGCATGTACACACTAAGATATAAAGAGGCAGTAAGAAAGAAGACTGAGGAATGTAACAACATATCATGGGTTGGACTTTGTAGTATTTACAAGTTTGATTCCTGAACCAAACCTGATATGTTTTCTTTCTCTTTTTGCCTATCCCAGTTTTTTAAAATTAAAACTGGAAATGCACAATTTCAAAATATTGCCCTATTTATTGAGACAAATTATGATCACTTTCATAACAGTTATCACTGTTGGTAACTACATTTATATTTTATTTCTTCATTTAATTTGTGCTACTGGAAAGTTCAGGACAAACAAAATGGTTTAAGTATTTGATGTCCAAGATGAGTGACTTTCTACTGACTGACTGATTTTCTACTACAAATGAGATGGTTCCCTTTGTATTTTATGTAATTTTTATATATTCAGAAGCACTTTCTGTTTTAGAAATCATTTTCTTAGAAAGAAACAAGAAGAATTAGAGATGAATTCTCACAAAGTAACCTTTGTATTTGGATAGTTTCCATGAACTTAAAGTTATTTTCTTGTTAAAATATTCCACATTTTACAAAATTTCAAAAGCTGTATCTGAGTCAGATTTACATTTTTTTTTATTTAAGAGGAAAAAGAGAAAAACACAAAACAAAACAAAGCGGTGTAAGGGTACACGTAATACAGAACTACAAAAAAAAAAATAACAGTAAGAAATCACCTGTTAGTAGATTACATATTATCATCTTGAAAATAGTTGCTCAAATCACAGTATCAAAGAATACAAGGTGAAAGAAAAAAAAAAAAAAGAATACAAGGTGGACATTCAAACAGGGAGACTGCAAACAGCTGTGTTCAATGATCCAAAAACATTGATATAGTCAGCTATTTAACACCCCTAAACACACTTGCTGTTATATCCGTTAGAGCTCTTTTTTTTTTCCCCTCTCTTTTTTACAACAAAATTTACACATTTTGGATTTTATTACTCCTTAGTGCTTATTACTTTTTTTGGGGGGGGGGAGAGAATACAGTCAAATATGGCAAAACAAAGCTGTCAGTCAAAACCAAGGATAGACATAGCACATGGTGTAGAACAGAGTACAAGGTTATCAACAATGGTTATCAACGTTGTCTCTTGTTTCCTTAAAAAGAATTGTCTATCTCATTAGATATTATAAAGTTGGACAAAACAGTAGAGAACAAGACCAATAAAACTTAGGCATTGTAAACATTACAGGACTTCCAAAGAAGACAATAGTCAAACCAGAATGGGTATCTTAGTGAATCTTATTGCCTTCAAAGTAGTTGCCTATGTCTTCAAACTTGATACTATCATATAGAATGGAACAGAGTCTAATCAGTCAAAACAAGATCGTGGGAGTATTACAGGACTTCAAAACAAGTTAATAGGAAATCAAAAAGAGTTACTATTTATATATCCTAATTTTTTAAATTTTTTCTTTAATTAAGACCAACATAAGAAATGACTAAATAATTTTTTTTAAAAGAATAAGGGGGAGATTGAGATAAAACAGGACATAACAATATAACAATAGAGGTCAAAGCATGACTGTTTCAGCAACCTAGTACTTCACCACCATATAACCCGACTTAATAGTAGTTACCATAGTGTCTGTCTTTTTCCTTGAAATATTTGGATAAAACTTCATATACTCTAGCTTCAAATATTTCCATATCAAGAAGCCCAGAATAAAGCCTTTCTAATTAATGAGTGAAAACTTTATAAGGCTTCAAAGCCACCTAATGGGGAATCATGATTACCACATATTTTTATATATTTGAATCATTACTTACATTAGGGAAACTATTCGGTATTCACACATGCGAGATTGATTTATTTCACTTATGAGTATGGTCTCAAGCTGCGCCCATTTATTGATAAATATCTCAATGTGATCCTTCTTTATAGCTGAATAATACTCCATTGTATAGAAATACCACAACTTTTTTATCCATTCCTCAGTTGATGGACACTTGGGTTGTTTCCAAGATCTGGCAATTACAAATTGTGCTGCTATAAACATAGGTGCACATATATCACTGTGGTATGATGCTTTCAGTTCTTCTGGGAATATGCCTAGAAGTGGAATAGCTGGAATAAATGGGATTTCCAGTCCCAACTTTTTGAGAAATCTCCAGACAGATCTCCACAAAGGCTGTACCAGTCTACACTCCCACCAGCAGTGCAGGAGAGTTCCTTTTTCCCCACAGCCTCTCCAGCATTTGTTGTTGGTTTTCTTGATCCTGGCCATTCTTTCAGGAGTGAGATGGTATCTCAGTGTGGTTTTAATTTGCATTTCTCTAATGACCAATGATGATGAGCATTTTTTCATGTATTTATTTGCCATTTGCATTTCTTCATCTGAGAATTGCGTATTCATCTCAGATGCCCATTTTTGGATTGGATCTTTGAATTTTGGAGGTCTGAGTTTCTTTAATTCTTTGTATGTTTTAGACAAGAGGCCCTTGTCTGAGAGAGAGTTCACTAAAATCTTTTCCCAGTTTGTGGGTTTTCTTTTCACTATGCTGGAGATTTCTTTTGACATGCAGAAACTTTTTAATAAGAAGTGGTCCCAGTTCAGATTTACATTTTAGATCATGAATGCAAGCAGCTCTCACGGATTTCAGTAGAATTTTGTACCGATTTTGCTTAAAATTATTTATCTAATGTTTTAGAGCCAGACTGTACTTTGGTGTTCTAACTCATAGCTCAATAATTATGCTTTATGGCTTCTCCATAGTACTACTATTCAATTGTATTTAGCCATTTCCCTGTTTCTGATTTTGAAAAGCAGAGATTAGCCTAGATGTTTAACTTAATTAATTTGACCCACAGGAGGGGGAAGATTATATTTTATCATAATTGATAATCAAATCAGTTGAAGAGTCCACATATGTCTACTCAGCTCATAATTAGACTCATATTAGAGTCCATGGAAGTTTCTTAAACTCTGGTCCTGGAAGGGGGCCCTGTGTGGTGTTCAGTGTGCCTAAAGTGGTCATTTTTTCAATAGCAGATTTTAAGTGCTTGCTGAATGAATTGACTTTCAGCCACATTTCAGGAATCCTTCTAGGGCATTTTCAGAACCTAGAAGTAACCTGGAGTCCTGGGTAAAATGACATCTGAGTTCTGAATTATACTCATTTTAAAAATCAGGGACCTAAGTTTGGGAATGGACAAGGTTTACATGCAGCTTCAGAGTTTTGTTATTTGCTTTCAGTATCAGAAGCAACTGCAATGATCCTGTGGTGTATCACCCCTCAACTATGGAGGAGTCTTGTTCATTTTATATTAGAAACATTCTGTGGTCATAGTCTAAACATCAAACACCTGTAAGAACCTTGTCTTTTATCAGACAGCATTTAAAGGTTCCCAATCGTCTTCCTATTACAGACGTTCTTATGAAATTTCTAACTCCAGATTTCTCTTCTGGTGCTATTCAAGATGCAAACATATTAAAAACAAACAAACAAACAAATGAACATAAAAACATTACATTTGGGGAAAACTGCTTGCTGCTAACTTTTTAGAAAATGCTAAATATGTTTTTAAAAAGTTTCTAATTTATCCCAATAATTTTTTTATTTTAAAGTGAAAAAAAACCAACAATATTTCAAAACAAGATAAGAGGGTAACAATGGTTACTACATGCGGATTGTTATATTTAAATGAATTACTCAGAGTACACGATATTGGCATTTAATTGTCCAATATTAGCACAAACCTTTCTTGTCAATGAACTAAAAGAAATTAGTGGTGTAACTATTTTAACTATCTTTTGTACATATACATATGTATACACATATATAAATAAATTGTTTTACTTTTCCCTTCCTTCTATTCTCGATTCCCCCATTCCAGTTTTTCTTCCTTTTGAAGCTTCTTCCCATTTTACAATATCTATTGTACATTTTGGATCTTATTTACTGTTTCAGCTTCTCACACTAGGGCAATATGATGTCTACACATGTGCATGTAGTTTATTTCATTTATGAGTATGGTCACAAGTTACATCTATTTACCTATAAAAGTCTCCAGTTTATCCTTATGGTTGAGTAGTACCCCATTGTACAAAATGACCACATCCTTTTTATCCGTTCTTCAGTTGATGGGCATTTAGGTTGTTTCCTAGATCTAACTATCACAAACTGTTCTCCTAAATCATAGATGCACATATATCACCGTGGTATGATGTTTTTAATTCTTCTGGGAAGATATCAAATGGGGAATAGCTAGGTCAAATGGAATCTCCATTCCTAGTTTTTTTGGGAATCTCCACACTGATTTCCATAGTGATTGCACTGGTCTACACTCCTACCAGCAGTGGAGAAGGGCTCCTTTTCTCCCATAACCCCTCCAGCATTTGTTATTGGTTGATTTCTTGATAATAGTCGTTGTTTCCGAGGGTGAGATCGAAACTCAATGTTGTTTTAATTTGCATCTCTCAAGTGACCAGTGATGCTGAACATTTTTGCAAATATTTATTTACTGTTGGTATTTCTTCATTTGAGAAGTATGCGTTCATCTCAGATGCCATTTTTGGTTGAATCTTTAAATTGAGGAGGTCTGACTTTTTTTTTTTTTTTTTTTTTTTTTTAGTTCTTTATATGTTCTCAGTAGTTATCCTTGTGAGGAACAGCTGGCAAACATTTTTTTCCCACATTGTGGGTTGTCTCTTCACTCTGTTGGTGGTTTCTCTTGGACTGCAAAAGCTTTTTAAAATGATGAGCTTCCAGTTCTTGATTCTTTGTGACAGTTTCTGTGCTATTGGGGCTTTACTCATTAAAGTCTGCCTACACCAGTGTGTTCAAGAGTTTTATCTATTCTATCTTCCATCACCTTTAATGTTTCTGTTTCAATATTTAGATCTTTGATCCATTTTGAACTTAGTTTCCTTCAGCCCAATAATCTTAATGTAATTTCTAATTGCTTATGAATATGTATCTTCAAGTCCTTGAAGTAGCTTTAAAGCATAGTATAATCAGAAAAGTTTGCTTAGTACAAGGAGGCAACTCAAGTGTCAAAATTAATCTGTATAGAAAATTTATTTGATATGTCAACTTTCTGTGCTATAAACACCTCAGGGCAACTTCTTGTCTTTCCCCACACCCATTGAGGCCCTCTTTTCTTGCCGTAACGTTAAAATCATGTAAGCCAGTGTTTGAAGAGAGGATCTCAGTGGAATATAGGAAATGCAAAAAGTTGGCTTCTGGTTGAACTCTTCTGAGCAGGGCATTCTTAATGTTCTTTTTGATTGGGTGTATAGCCTCTGGGAAAGAATTTTAGGTGGGGAAAATGGTTCATCATTCCCAAGTTACACAGTTTGATTGGGGAAATAAGTTTTTTTTTTCTCTTAATAAACTTCATAAAACATCATAAAATCACAATGCATCGAACATTTATTCATGAGCCCTTCTTAAGTTTTTCCACAAATAAAAACATTTCCTTACATTGAGACATGAATGGTAATTTTAAACTGGCTTCATAGATAACTCATTTCCCACCATATTTTACTCAACTTCACCTACTTGTTAAACCCAAAGTCAGTGAAAGAAATTTACTGCTTCAGTGCTGACATTTTCCCCTCCCTGCTTGCAGAAAACTGTTTTTGCTATCATTTGGGAATCCCACATATACAGGAAGAGAAAAATATCAAAGTACAGCCTCCAAAGTTGATTTGCTACAGTTTGTTAGATTATATCAAACTTTAAGCCAAGTATGGTGGTCCACGTCTATAACCCCAGCTCCTTTGGAGGCTGAGGCAGGAGGGCCACAAATTCAAGGCCAACCTGGGCAATTTAGTGAGACTCTGTCTCAAAAAGAAAAGAAAAGAAAAAAGAAAAAATGGTTGGAGGTATAGTTCAGTGGTAGAGAGTTTGCCTAGTATGCATTGTGACCCTGAGTTACATCCCCAGTATTGGGGGTGGGGGGGAATATATATATATATATATATATATATATATATATATATATCTGGAAAATAGTAAGGTATATTTTTTTTCTGTAAAATCCACATCTTGTAATTTTGAAAAGATGTTGGTAGAAGGCCAATTTGGGACTGAAGGTTGGGAAATAATATACTTATATCCATTGAAATTCTAAAGGAATTTTCTGTGGAATAGAATCCTACAGAATTAAAACAAATTTTTGGTGACTGTGCTTATCAAGAATGTAATATTTTGGGTGTTACTCATAAGAGTAATTGGGTTACATGAAAAAAGTATAAAGTGTGATGGAAAGTATGATGACATTTATAATTGATGTAGGCAGGCAGTGGTAACTGGACTGTTGAAATCATCAATTGTAAAGTGTAAGTTTATAAAGTCAACCACATCACACACAAACACAAAAGTAAATTAAATCCCTTAAAAAGTAAAAAAATACACCAAATTTTGAGTTATTTATTGCTAAGAAATATTACATAACTATTCTGAAATTATTTTTATTATCGATTGTTTTCCCTTGGACATTGGGTAACAGAAGACAAAGGAAATCGAGGTAAATTAGGCACATGGCAAATAAAAAGCATGTAGTCATTTTTATTACATTGTAACTTATTTTTGCATTAAGAATAGATAAAAATTAATGTAAACTTGACATAGTAAGCATGCTTGACACTAACCAATTCTTCACATCACTATAAAACTATAGATGTAATACTGTTAACTAAGAACTTAATGTCTTATGCACGTAGAATAACTGTTAAATAAGATTATTTTTATGTAATGAAACATTTATAAATTATTATCTATTTTGACTAACATATAAGTATACCATACAAAAGCACTTTGTAGGTGCTGCAGATATTACATAATGTATAGCTGTTGTCTTTAGTGATAAATAATATAAGCTAACTTTAAAATCTAAACATTTGCCTACGCATAATTTCTTTTATTTTTAAATTAACTTATCTGCATTATCGCTTTTTTGAAAAGATTTTTATTTTAAAATTAAGGCTAAAAGAGAAACACTTTATTTTTAGAAGTTATTTTTATTCCCATTAAACTTTTAACTTTCTAAATTATCTTTTCTTTAGTTTGTAGTGAGTTTTGTTGAATAATAACGTAAGTAGCAGCAGTAATATATGAGACTGTATGATGTGCAGCTATATGACAGATACTGCTTGCTTAGTCTTTAGAATTTTGAAGGTAACTTTTTAATAAGCCACTGTTTGTATTAATAAAATAAAATGTTTCCTCCCCAACATGCAAAATTTAAAAAAGACACACGTAAATAACCATTATCATTAGTTCACAAACATATGCTATGGACCATCTACTATATATTATTTTATAGCTTTTCCAATGTAGTTTAGCTAACATTTTAGAAATATGTATTATTTCTAAATTCATATGCCTGTTTAAACTTCATTATCTCAAATGATACTGATAGAATGTCATGAAACAGTATCATAATATACATATAGACATTATTTTGATGCAATAAACATGTGCTTTTTAAGACTTTCTTAATAAACACACATGTTTATTCTTTGCTAAAACATGTTTCTACAAGTGCCATACCTATATTTTGCAAGTTTATATTGACCCAATTGAGACATTCTTGCTGAAAACATCTTTTCTTTGAAAGCTCCTTATAGTTAGAAATAAAGGCCCCTCCTTATTACAGAAAGCTGTTGTTTTACTTCCAGGAATCTGCTCCTTCACCAAATTGACATACTGTAAAACATAGGTCTGGCACTGAAACATGCATTTTTATATTTTTGCTCCTTACTAGCCAGATAACACATGAGATGCAATGATACTTCCACAAAGTAAACTTGTTATTGGTTTCTCTAAGCACAAAGCTATGTGACTGATACTGGATTTGTAGATCTTGCTGGCGTGGCTATTGCATCTTATGTGGGTTGTATCTGGTGTTTTATTATTTGTTTTAGAGTGTCATTTCAATGTAATGTGCTGTTCTTTGTGTCTTTGTTGTCTCTTTTTTTTCTTTGTCCCCCCAACAGCATTTTGTCCCGCACAGGGAAGAAGGAAAATCAAGATGCCTCCAATTTGACAGTGCCCATGACCATGTGTCTTTTTCCTGTGCCATTCCCACTCACCCCATCTCTAAGACCGCAGGTCAGTTCCATCAACCCTACTGTTACTCGCTCCCTCCTTTACAGCGTCCTGCGAGATGCTCCTTCAGAACGTGGCCCGCAAAATCGTGATGCTCAGTTGTCAGACTACCCTTCTTTGGACTACCAAGGCCTCTACGTGACTTTGGTGACTCTCCTGGATCTAGTTCCTTTACTACAGCATGGCCAACATGGTAAGCATTTAATTGAAATCTTTGAAAAATGTACATGTGTGCTATAAATGTATATGATACAGAGCAAGGGGCTTGGAGACAGTTGATATTTGTCACCAATTGCTTGAAAGTACTTTGTGTGGCTAAAGTCTTTCTTACACTAAAACTTCATCATGGTGCTTCCCACCCTATCATTTGAAATGGTTATACTATTGAGGAGTGTTATCCTGGTGTGCCTGTGAATGGGCTGGAGAATGGGCTGGAGGTTGGAGGAAGAATATTAACAAGAAGCTCTCTCTTCTTCCCTGATCAGTTGTGGGGACTCTTGTTGAAATTATGACTGGGAGCTAAGATTTTAAAACATGCCTCCAGCAAATGCAAAAGGTGGAGCTGGAAGAACAGACTCTAATCCATTGACGGATTCTGAGTTTAAGGGTTAAATAGCACCATCTGTATGGGGCCTATTTTTCTTGTCTTAAAATCAGGAGGTCAGATAAGAAATCACTTCAGACTTCTTCAAACAAGAATTCTTTCAAACTTACTGCACAACAAATTATTAATACAAAATACTGTATCAGGAAGTTCTAGTATACAATGTTAGTGTGGTCTAGAATAGAAGAGAGCATGCTTCTTTTCTTATCTCTTCCCCTTTGTACTACGCGTCTTGAGCTAATTTCATTATTGGTTACTAAAATTTTCTAACTCATACAAAAAATACGGTGCTAGCAAGTATTGCTTGGATTATCCAGTATGAATATGGGAGATTCAAATGGAAAATTGTACAGTAGGAAGAGATTTGTTGCAGAAAATAAACTTTAAAACAGAAATATTCTTAATTTCAAGAGATTGATAATTTGATTCCTGAAAGTATGATAACCAAAGTTTCACGTACTGAAAAGGTAGAATTTTGGAAACTGGTGGCACTGTGTTTGTGAGTGATTATTTTGCCTTTTAACTATAGATGTCTTTCCTTGCTTAATAGTTTATTTAGTATGTGTATTCCTAATATATTTTTTTAAAAAACTACTTTTGTAAGAATGATGCAGTAATGATTATTGAATTTGTTTTTTTCCTTATTTTTACTGTTGTGCAACATAGTGAATATAAAAGTGTATAAATTTGTGGAATTTTTTTTTGTATACTTTGTGGCTGTCTTCACCCTAGTTGCCTTTATTTTGATCCTTTCCCAGCCCAGAATCTAAGTGAGACAAATCTGAACTTGAGACTGTCAGAGCTTTCTATAGCCCTGAGCTTGTCAGCACCACTTCTTTATGAAGCCCCAGTGCTGAGCTTGTCACGAACCTGCCTGCTCCTGCCCACTCAGTTAGGGCAGCCCGCCTTTATCTTCAAGATCCTTGATTAAGATAGATATTCAGTCTGGTAAAACACAGACCATATAATTGTGATTAATGTGTAAATTGTGACCACTCGGGGGTGATCTGCAGTTTTACTCTTACTCCTACTGCGGTTTTGTAACTTTGCTCTTCATTGTTATCTATCTATTGTGTTCTTATTCTTCATAATAGGGCTTACTGATAGGAAAAAACGCCATAGTTTCTCTAGTGAGTGATTTAGAGAGACAAGGTAGCATTGCTTCTGTAAGCATGGTCTGAAGAACCTCAGAAACACCTAGGGAGTTTAGAATATGGGGTTCTTGGATACGAGACACAGAAGGACGGGACCTGAGATCTGAAGTTTAAGCCAGCTTCCTATGGATGGTTTTTTTTTTTTTTTTTTTTTTGCACATTGAGATAAGAAGCACTGCACTATGGCTAGAGGCTGTATCCTCACTCTGGATCCCAGAGGCCACATTACAGAGTGTTTTGTTGTTGTTATGCTTTGTTTTCTTTTGTTGTTGCAATTCAGCAGTGAATACTCAGGTGATCTTGGGTAATCATTTTCCCTCTCCAGATCTTTGTATTCTTATGTGAGAAACACTCCACGTGGAGTACTAACATTCTGTAACTATGCTGAAAGGCTCAATGAGAGCAGCTTTAACACAGTTTAAGGTGATCAATAAAACATCTGAGAATTTTACATTTTATTGATTTGAGCCCAGTGCTCCCTGAACCTGGGTCTCCAGTGATCAATGGGGTTTCCTCCTCTCTGTTGTCACTTGTTATGTATGTTGAGATAGCATATCAGTTCTAATAATAATCAGAAATGACATTAGGAATAAGAATAACATTAAAAAGGTAAATCTGTAAAATAGACAAAAGCATAATACTTTACTATTATAATGGATACAGAAATGAGCAGTCTTCGTTGTTGAGTGTTGGCTAATGGTCTATATTTTGGGAGGTTCAGAAATATGAAAATGTATACTTTTCTGTATTATGGAATTTATGTGTATTCTAAAACTAAAGTTATTTTTTGAGTGTCTCCTACTGTTCTTCTAGCACAGCTACAAATAATAGTATTAATATTAATAGGAACAGCTAATATTTGTGGAGAACAAAGAATACTATGCTAACTCCTTTACATTTCTCTTATTTAAACCTTACGACAATCCTTCTAATGAAGTGAGGTAGGTATTGTTGCCATCCTCATGAAAAACATTGATAGATCATTATTAGGAGGCAAGGTGATTTCCTCTATCTTGATTTCCTAGATGACTGATGACTGGGTGCACGGGGTTATGCAGTACCATCTCACAGATTCCTTCTTTTGTTTATTTATTTGTTTATTTGTAGACAAGGTCTGGCTATACAATTCAGGCTGGCCTTGAACTTGCTTTGTAATCCAGGCTGGTCTTGAACTCACAATGATCCTCCTGCCTCAGCCTCCTGAGTGCTGGGATTATAGGTGTGCACCACCATGCCCGGCTCAGATTCCTTCTTCTGGTATATTGCCCACAACTCCAGATGTAGGATCATTGTAATTTGGTTGGTGGAGCATAAGCCCCTGGTTTTATTTTGATCCTGTGTTTTGATAAAGTTCTATCCCTGACTTTGCTAAAACTCCCCGTGGGTAAGTAATCTAACATCTTTGTGCCTCAGTTATCTTATATAAATTGTAATGGAGGTCAGAATATTGGAGGAATTTAGGGCTTCATTTTCACATAGAAAAGGCTTTGAATTTATGAAATCAAGAGGCAATATGAATACCAAATATTACTAATTGTTCATATGTCATAAATACTGAGGCAAGCTCATATATTAGATATTTATATTTTTTAATATATTCACTCATTGGCCATTGACCAAGTCCTGTATGTATAGTACACTGTACTAAGCAGTATGTTTCAGAACTCAAAGTAGGAAGGCAAAATTAGTTGCTTATAATTTAAACCAGCTCATTAAATTTAAAATGTAAAATTAGTTATATTTTTTAATGACACAATATACGGTGACTGATTACTCAATTTTGTTTTGTAGATCTTGGACAGTCAATATTTTATACAACTACTTGTTTGCTACCCTTTCTCAATGATGATATTCTGAGTACTTTGCCCTACACGATGATATCAACGTTAGCTACCTTTCCTCCATTTCTGCACAAGGATATTATTGAATATCTTAGCACATCTTTCCTACCAATGGCTATATGTAAGTTCAATCTTACCTAATTCTAGATTATTTTTATGTATTATACAAATGGAAATTGCTTTTAATAATATAGGCTCTTGTTTTTCAAGATTATAATGGAATCATTTGCTGTATACATATACTATGGTTTAAATTCAACATTTTAGCTTGGATATTATTATAAAAACCCAAGAAATAAAAGATAATTATACTTTAGAATTGTTTTATTCATTTAGTTTGTTGTTACAGAAAGAACTTGTCAAAACACAATGTGTATTTCCTACTTGTAGGTTACAGTGTTGCCTCTGATGTAGAAATTTTCATCTTTTGTATCAGAAAGCAGTAGGGTATATGATGCAAAGAGTCATAGAATTCGATGTGTAGATTCTGGTTCCAGCTCTGTTCCTAATTTGCTGTGTGATATTGGGCAACTCAGAGTTGAAACCTCATCCATATACTGATGATCCACTAGCTTTCCCTTGCAGGTTGTTGTGGTGATAAAATTGGTCAAAACTTGCAACTCATGTGCAAGAATCAGTTACAAACATATTGCTGATTTAATTCTTTTTTTTACTGTTGTAGACTTCTGTTGGCTTATCAAATATGAAAGCAAAGGAAAAATGTTGGGTTGTGATTTTTATGATCAAAATGCTTCTAAAGCATTCTTTAAATAAATGGATTATGGATTAATCTATGTTTCAGTAGATAGCCTGAAAAGATTGTAGATTTGGGAGTCAAGTAGATCTAGATTCAAATCACAGTACTGCCGCCAGCTAGTTGTGTGACTTTAGCAGTTACTAAATCTTTGTTTCTTACCTGTACAATGACAATAAGTGTAGCTGTTTCATGAGGTTGTTGTGATGATTAAGGTGATTAATTTGGAACATTAGTTAAGTGCCAACACAATGCCTGGCAACCAGTAATGTTAGCTTATTTCTCTTCTTCCCTCTTGTTCTATAAAATTACCTTTGGTGATCAAATTCACCTCCTGATCATTGCTCACAAATTTTAATGTACTTATAATCTTTTCAATGTTATTTTTGTCAACCGTTGGTAAACATATATACATTTTGAGCTACATTTACTTATTTTATATCAAGTTTAATTTGAGGTATGGAATTGTAATTTTTATATCTTTTCAGCAAAGACTGTGATTTTTTACCTAAGTTATATTATCAGTAGGCTGATCATACCATTTATTTAATAGAATATTTGGTCATTCTCTTTTCTGTTCTATGTAACCTTCTGGATAAATACTTGTTTATGTGTAGATTCTGGTTCCAGCTCTGTTCCTAATTTGCTGTGTGATATTGGGCAACTCAGAGTTGAAACCTCATCCATATACTGTTTTCAAATTGTGTAGTCATATTTTAAAATAACCAATGTTAACTGTTAAACATAGGCATAAAATTCCTGTTTTTCTTTTGAAGAATGATAGACGGGGATGTGTACTTTTCTTGTAACTAATTTACTGTATCCTATTTTTTTTAGGACTAAGTTACTAATTTTAGGAGAAGAATTGAATAAAGTAGACTTCCGAAATTATGATTTATTAGGTATTTTGACAAATGAAATTTCATTTACTTATATTTAATTATTAATTTCTGCTTAGAAATACAAAACCTCACATGCACCTTGTAATGTGCAAATCTTGGCAAGAGCAAATTACTAAGCTGGGTCACATTTGTGATTAGTGGAGTAACAAGGTTTGTTCGAAGGTCCAAACAAATTGCTTCACATCTCTGAGACTTAACTTTTTTTCAGGTATAAAGAAGGGGTTGGGGAAAAATATTTAGCCGCTAAGGTTACTTCTGGTTTAATAATTGTAGGCGGAATCTTATTTTATGTCATCAGTTGTATTTTCTGTAAATGGCGTGTGTCTTCCACTATCCTACTTTGTTGATCCAATTCATGTGTTTGTTTTGTTGCTTTGGTTTTAGTCTCTTAGTTTTGACCTCATTTCTTAATCATCATTCTGGTAGTTTGATAGTAGCCAATTTTTAAATCTTTAAAAGTAAATCGCAGCACCAACCTTAACTCTGCTCTTAAGGGTTGAGCTCCTTTAGATTAAGTATCTGCATAACATATATGGCCTTCATGCCATCTTTGTCGGTAAATAAATGCTATACTTTTATTTTTAAATAACTCTCTGAGGTCTGTGGAGCAAAGAAAATTTATTTATTATAAAACTTTTCTTTGGCATACTTTTCCTTTTTAACTTCTATTATAAATACATTTCATTTTTTCCATATGTGCTCATTGTTTGTAGAAAATATACTAAAGGAATTACTAAGAATTGAAAAGTCATTTGCATGTCACCATGGTAACTTCTTCCAATAAAGGATCTGTTATTTGTGGACTGAATTGAAATATGGATATTTGGAAGATAATTCTTTGGCAAAAAAGAGAAAAAGCTGATTCCAAAGGAAAATTAATCGATGTGGGCTACTTTATTTAACAGATATTAATAAAACTAAGGAATTATGTCAGTTCAAGATGCTTCTAGTATATCTTAGTATTCAGGACTATGCAGTCTCATTGAGTTTATTTTTCTATTTAGATTTTCCTCAGAAAATCTTTTGCTGCAGGAAAAATAAAGGGTTTTTCAATGTTTGCTTTGATTTAAAAGTGATAGTGTACTTAATTGAATGTCTGGTTCTGGACTGTTGGTCATGGATCATTTTTTGTTTTGTTATTACTATAACATCTGATACAAGATATATTTCTATGATCTTCCAAAACTAGTATTTCATAAAAAAAGATAGTGACCAATAAATGCAAAATATTTATGACATTTAAGTAATGTTTTAATACATGTACTGTATTTTATTAGCCTAGGATTATTTTATAAGGTAGGTCTTATTATTATGATTTTTATTTTTGAATTGTGAAAAATATTATGGTACAGAAATTCAGAAGAGCTTCATGATTGTCCTTTGGCTGTAGCATATCTCATAATCTCATCATACTTTACTTTCCTTAGCTGTAAAAGTGTCAGTAATCATGACTTCCACTGTCTACATCCCATGTTTGTTGTGAAGATCATGAGATAACATGTGGGAATGACCTCTGAGTATTCTATGACATTGTGCCAAGTGTATCATGGGCCAGATGGTAGTCTAATTGCAGACATGTTAAGTCCTATTGCAATTGATTCTAATATTATTCTGAAATTTTCATGTTGTTTTGAAATTTTATTACTTGATATTAATTGTAATCCTTCAGAGCTTAGAATTTTCTCTCCTTGTTTTGCTGTATAATAACAACAGTTATTATAGCAGGTTTGTTATAGCATGTCTTAGAACATGGTAGTACTTCTGCAGTGTTGGTGGGCATTCTGTTTTTAGGGGTTTTCATCAGCCTCAGAATCTGCAAGTATTTTAATAGACTTCAGGGTCACGATGTGTTAGTCTTTCCTTTATGCTAAACTGCTATGGCATGGTTTTCATATATTCAAACCCTCTCTAATGGAACAGACTACCTCTGTTTTTAAGGCTTGAGTGGAGGATCAACTATGTGTCCCTCCAGTAATGCAATCTGGTGAAGTGTAGGAAATGGCTTTGTCATGTGCACCAAAAAGTGTTCTTTTTCCCATGACTTCCCCTGTTGTATCATCAGAAAAATATGGCCAGAGGAATTCATTTTAAAATATTCCAATTCAGACTACTTCTTACCACTGTCTTTCACTAGGAGAATAAATTGGTCTTTTGCTTCCCTTCTTATCTCTTCTAGGATTAATTTGTCCTCCTAACTGGACTTCTTGCTTCCCATCTTACCCTTGCTTCTTCTCCACAAAAAAGCCACAGGTGTCTTTCAGACGTGTAAACTAAATCATGTCACTTACATCATCCAAAATATCTAGTTTCTCATCACTCTTGCAAACCCTATTCAGTGTCCTTACTTGACTTGTAAGGCCCTCTGTAATCTGGCCACTGCCACCCTCACTGCATTGTCTCTACTTCACGTGTCCACTTTGCATTGTACGTATTAGCCTTTCTGTAGTTTTACACTTAGCTTTGTGTTTGCTCAATGCATTTTCCTGTCTCAGAATCCTTCTCCCATATAATCACATGATTTGCTTCCTTACTTTCTTTAGGTCTCAGCTCATGTAGCATATATTCCAAAAGGCCTTTTCTTATCTTCTAGTTAACATAGAACCTTCCATTGCCTTCTTTCTATTCCTTTACCTTGCTTCCTATTTCTTCACTGGCATATGTTTGCCCTTTCCTCTCAAGCAGTACATAAGAGGTAAGAAAAAAATACTGTTGAATAAATGAGTGATTATAGTAGGTTTGTTATAGCCAGCCTACAGTGGCGATATGAGTGATTAGAGCATTTGGCCACAAATTTCTAGTGACTTGGACTCCAGTCCTAATGTTGGTACTCTCACCCAAATAATTTGGTCTATCTTTTTTATAAAATGGCCTTTTCTATATATATTTTTTGGAGAAAGAATCATATAAGAGCTGTACCTGATAATACATTGGAACTATAAAGTAGAAGAACATGTTAAGGGATTAATAATACCCAAGGAATGAAGAATTATGGTAATGATTGTCCTGATGGTGCTGAGAGTATAGAGAACAGGACTGAAAACACTTAACTGTGTTTCTTGAGAACAACATTAAGTATACAAATTTTTATTTTTGCTGTCTTCTCCTTCTTGTATATTTATTTTTATACATTCATAGGGATAAACTGTATATATGTTTATGTTATGCCTTTTAAACAAGATTCAATAAGTTATGTGTGCTTCTTTATTAAATTAGAGTTGCAGTGATTTATTGATTATAGTAGAAGGCTATGAAATTGCAAGGTACTGTCTGCTTACGTATGTATTGGAGTCAATTTCATATGGTTTTAACCAGGTGGACACTTTGGCTTTATGACTAATATACTTGAGGGATAGCATGGGTTCATAGGGTAACAGGGACACCCAAAGGTTGTTGAGCTGTTTGGGCAGTTCCCAAAATAGACTTCACCTAAATCATTTCAAGACAGTTGGGCATCTCTCCCATTTTTAAAGACCTTTGGGCACAATGACTCTTAACAGTGATTTCATTGTTGCAAAATGGTTATTAAAAGTTTGACATGACTTGAAACCTAGACAGAAACATGTGTCCCCAAAACTCAGTCAGTCTGTCTCTTTGTTTATAGGCATGAGGAATATTATATACACAATTATTTTTGTGTATATAATGCTTTGTTTGTTACCTTTCAAGGTACTTTCTTTTTTGTTTCTCACTCTTCTAACAGTATTTCTCAAAGGGATGCTCAAGGCCAGCTTGCACCAGAATCTCATGTGCTTATTAATTTAACGTGGAATTTCCTCCTTTTCAAAATGGTAGTTAGAATCTCTAGATATGGACTCTCAAAAAACTGAATTTGAAAGAGATCCCTGGCTAAAAATTTGAGAGCAATCGCATCTTATTCTTCAGCATTTGACTCAAAGTTCTTTTTCCTTAATTACATTTGATTTAATCAAGTTTACCATCTAAGAACAATGTTCTGATTTTTGTCTTTGTCTAATTACTAGTACTTATTTATATGATATGAAATAATTTACTTTAGCAGCACTAATGAGCAGTGATTGAAAATACAATGAGTATTTAAGTTATTACAGTAAAAGATATATTGCATTTAATGCCACTCAGAATATTTCCTTTTACTTCAAACCCACCTGTGCCATCATTTTGGCCACTTTCTGTTTTTTGGTCTTTTTGTTTTGTTGGTACTAGGGATCAAACTCATAATCTTGCACTTGCCAAGCAAGGCTTGCGCCACTGAGTTATATCCCCAGCCCTTCTTGCCATCTTCTGAAGCAGTTATGCAAGTTGTGTTTTGTAAGCATCTATGGTTGCACTGTCATGGCTGTCTTGATGTCCTGAATCAATTGAAGTGTTTATACCTTTTATGATCATTTTCACTCTGGGAAGATCCAGAAGTAGCATGTTGCCAGATCTGGTGAATAAAGTTGAAAACACACCATCGTGCCTTTAGAAGCCTGTTTTTCTGTTGAATGGCCCTCAGCAATAGTGGTTGCTGTATTTTTGGTTATACCTTGTAAAAAGGCTCACAAAATGGAACTTCCAGAATTCCTTCAGAAAATGCCAAGAATGACAAATAAGTGTATTCAAATGGAGGGAGAGGATTTTGAGAGAGATTAATGGCAATGTGTCTTTTACAGTAATAAGTTTAAAAAATTACATTCACTGTATGTTTCAATCAAAACCCATCGCTGCAAGAGATTAATAAAAACAAACAGGTTAAAGGAAGTCAATTATGGAGCTGTTTTGTTTGATCTGTAAAGCTGTTGTAAAGGCCACTGTGCATAATGCCGTTGAATCTATTTTCATATATTTTATTATAAATTGTCTTTTTCTTTTTGGAAAAAGGTGAGCTACATTTCCCATGTAGTATAATTTCATATAAAATAAAGTAAAGCAGGTTGGAGGTTATTTGTTTTTTGATTACTGCCCATGTAAGTAGTCTTTTACATATAGAAAATTTAAAAGTTGACTTTCTGAGGGGTTTATACTTATTCTATCCTGCTCTTGCTTGGCAATTTGCCACATAAGCTCATGTATTAAGAAAACTTTCTGTTATTTCTGCAGTTATCTCTAGAAAAGAGAAATTTCCTTTATATTTGACCCTTAAAGTTCATCCTGTTGTGGGTCCTCTCTCAAATAGTGTGTTTGGGAAAACAAAGTACCCATGGATAACATATCCCTCCCAGTAACTTTCATCAGTGGTAGTTTGGAATGCTTAATGGAGTTACTTCATACACTCTTGTTTAAAAAAAGAGACGTAGTAATACGTTAGTGTTGGATGTCACCACAAACAAGACACTTAAAGATGTTTTAAAAGCAGTATATTAAATAGAGATCATGATTTTAAGATGGATTTTGAAGAAATACACTTATTTTGTGATGGAATATCTATTGGCTTATGATAAAATGTACAAAATTCAAAAGGTACTTTACATCACACAACTCAGACGGATATGAAAATGGTACGCTTTGGTAAACTAAAAAAACTGTCTTTCAAAAGACTGTTTAATGATGTGTAAGCATTGGAAATAAAGTTTAAGTTAATATATTTTTATTACACATGATTTTAAATTTGCATGTGCAATTACTTTCTTAGTTGCTTAAAATTTTATTATTTGAGTTTCTTATTAAGTTTACTGGTACAATTTAGATGTACATAATGTCACAGTTTGTAATAACTAAGTCTTGGAAACAACTCAAATGCCCATCAACCAATGAATGGATAAAAAAGATGTGGGTTTTTTGCATGAGTAATTAAATAAGAGGTTATACATTATACCAGCTTATTTCATGCTTATCCTTACAGGGTAATACATTCAAATTGGGCTTATACATAAATCTTTTACTTTATTATTGGGAAAACCTTAAACATGCTTTTATATTTAGGCATGTAGAGGTAGAATTTTTTCTTTCTTTTCCATCTAGATATAAACATCTTGAGAGTAGAGATCACACTGAAGTTTAACTCTGATAAAGTCATTACATCACATTCTGGCATTATTCCTTCATCTTGCAATTATCTCTAGGTGTTTGTTGTGGCATTATATGCAAGAAAATTTTTGGGATTTTATTTGTGCAAAATATTCATTGATTTGATTGGGACTTTGAAATTCTTTCTTAGTTTTCATGCTCTATACAAAGTAACAAGTGTTTATGCCATATGTATGGGTTAAACTTTGTCTAATACAAAAATTTTTGGTTTCAGTGGGTTCCTCCAGGAAAGAAGGCGTTCCTGCCCATGTGAATCTGTCTGCATCCTCCATGTTAATGATTGCAATGCAGTACACATCTAATCCAGGTAAGCAGAAATATGAACAGCTTGACTAATTCCAAAAATAATCACTAAATAAGATGTTAAACAAGGCAAGCTGGAAGGTTTCCTTTAAGAACTTCTCTTGGTAGAATAGACAATTTGAGATGTGTGAGAAATAAGACTTTAGAATTAAAATAAATTTCTCTTGGCTACTGCTAGTAGTAGTGAACTTGCTGGTCAATGATATTTTAGAATTTATGAGGGTGCAATTTTAGAACATTTACTTGAAATTGATTAAATATATGTATATAGAAATAGTTAAACTAGAGAAATATAAAAGCCACCTGCAATTTTGGCAATTAAAGATGCTTAGTTTTAATAATTTAATAAATTTTTTTCTCTAATGCCATGTGAATGTCCTTTTACTTAGAAGAAATTATAAAAGAAGAATTAATGAGTTAAAATTGAAAAAAATTTCAATTTTCTCAGTATTTGTTTATGAAGGCACTTATTTTATTGTGACCTGTCATTGCACATTATGATGAAAAATTATAGTAATAATAGGCCATCTTATTTTCTGTCTTGGATTACTAGTGATGTTGGATAGGTTCGTGTATGACTTAACTCTTCTTGATTTCCTTTTGTCGGCACAGTCACAGATGAACTTGGAAATCTGACCTAAAAGAGAGCTGACCATTGGAGTCATATGCTAAGATATGAACTCACTTTTTATTTTCATTTAATATTTATTTGGAAAGTGAGAAACATTCATAGCATTCTTTTTAGCTTTCTATATAAGTTGACTAATAATTGAGCTTTTGACAGAGGATGAAAAAATATATGTATGTTTTCATTTCAAAATCTTAGTGCTTCTTTGGTCTACAGTATCACCACCCTTGTCATTTTGTCCTTTGAGATACAGTCTCCCTGTGCTGCCTAGGCAGGCTTCCAACTCTTGGGATCAAGTGATCCTTCTGCCTCTGACTCCTGTGTACTTAGGATCAAGGCTTTGTCTTCGTCTGGGCAGCTATACAAAGCACCATGAGCTGGGTGGCTTGCAGACCACATTAATTTCTCACACTTCCAGAACCTAGGAAGTTAAGATCGAGGTGCTGTCTTCTATTGAGAGGGCTGCCTAGCTCTGCTATTAGTTGCTTGACTGTGACCTTAATGGTCTCTGTTTCTTATTTGATTAGCAATTCTGTCTGTAAATAATTTTCCTCTTTTGGGATTTTGCTATAAGGAATCAGTAGAAGGCCACTCTTTCAACACTTCTCTAAGTAATTTCTTCAGCCAAATATATACTTTGTCACTCACAAGCTCTACCCTCTACAGAACACTGGGATATGAACAAAATTCAGCAAAGTTCTTTTCCACTTTATAACAGCAATGGCCTTTCTCCAGTTTTCAATAACACATTCTTCATTTCTGTCTTTTATCTCATCAGAATTGCCTATACTGTTCATATTTCTGCCAATATTCTTTTTTGGATCACATAAACACTCTTTAATAAGATTCAGACTTTCTGTACAGGTTTTCCTTCCTTTTTTCTTTTCAAGACCTCACTAGAACTTTCTTTAAAAATCCATTTATACCAATGTAGGCTTTTCTAGAATGCACTCTGAAATTCTTATAACTCCTATTTATTAGTCATTTCAAAGCTGCTTCAGCATTTTTGGGTATTTTTTACAGCACTGCCCCACTACTTAGTACTAATTTTCTGCTTTAATCTGCTCAGAATGCTGTAACAAAAGTTACCCATAAACCTCTAGTGGGCCCACTTCTTGATTCACAGATACTGTCGTTAGGGTGTGTCTTCAAATGGCAGAAAAAGCAAACAAATTCTCTATAATTTATTTTATAAAGTACTAATTCCATTCATGATAATTCTGCCTTCATGATCTAATTATCCCCCAACAACCCCACCTCCTTACACTATGTACTTTGGGGTTTAGTTTTTAACATATGAATTTTAACATATTTAGTCCATAGCATCCTTAAATCTGAAGTTTGTTATGATTACCAAATGAATTTAACTAAAATGTGTATTTTGGGAAAGTTATATCTCATTCTCACTCTGTTTAAAGGACTGTCAAAATATAATTATATTTACTATATATTGTCTTCTGGGGAAAAAAAGTACTTCATTTGGAATCTAGTTAAAGTCTTCTGAAGTTTAATGTTGAAAGGCAGTAAAGCAGGATGGATAAAATAATGTATTTTGAGGTTAGATGTATATGGATTCATATCTGAGTTTACCTGCAAATTGCCTATTAGTGTAAACTTGAACAATCTCATTAAGGCCAAGTTTCCTTATCTATAAAATGGGAATAATTCTTAAAAAATTTTTGAAGAATATAATAAGTTAAATATATGTAAATTACTTACTTGGCGTAATGACTGGACTATTATAAGTGCTCAATAAATAGCAATGCTAACCCTACAATTTGACATTTTCTTCTTTGAGTTGTATACTTCAGTGAAAAATTGCTGTGATCAAATGGTTATGTTACTGCCAAGTCTTTATCATTTTTTTTCATGATTAGTCTCTCCATTTATTTATATATTTTATTACTCTTAGTCATAGTTCATAGCTTTTATTATACAGGTTTGCCATATTTTTATCCTGAAATATTTCATTTTGATGATCTTTTAATGGAGTTTATGTCCTTTTGCTAATTCCTTGCTGTTAGCATATAAAACTACAGTTGATTTTAAAAAAATTTTATTTAAAGAGAAAAAAAATAAAACAAAAATGGTAGAAATAATACATAATTTCAAAAAAATAAACAGTAAGAAATCACTAGTTGATAAATTACATATTGTCCTCTTCGAAATAGTTGTTCAAGTTACAAAAGTAAAGCATACAAAGTGGACATTCAAACAGTGAGACTGCAAACAGTTCCTACAGTTGATTTTTATGGTAAATTTACATGTTATTCAGGTCATTGTTTTGTGTATTAGTGTTTTTACTCTAAACAATCATGTCATTTCCAATTTACATTAATTTTAGTTATTTTCTATAGGAATTCTATTTGGTAAAACTGACAGTTTTAAATATTATTTTAATGTTATATGTCTTTAAAATATTTTTATTAGTACATAGTTGAAGAATATAATGATTACATATATTTTATGGAATTGTTATATGTGCATAATGCATCTTAATTTTTTTTTTCTTTGTCCCCTACCTTTCTCCTCCCTCCCTGTTCCTTTCAACTGTTGGTCCTTTCCTACTTGCAAAAGCTCTATTTTTATTTTTTCTTCAATTTTTTTCTCTTTTTTTCATCTCTTTTCCTTTCCCCTTCCTGTCAGTTTCCCCACTCGCTTGAAAAAGATCTATCTTCTTCCTATTTATCTTGTATTTTTCTCTCTCTCTGCATAAATATATATGTATATTTTTTCTCATATTAGAGAAACTGCTATATTTAAGCTTGTATGTCTGGCTTATTTGAGTTAGTATTGTGGTTTTGATGTGTCCATGTACCTACAAATGTTTTAGTTTATCTTTCTTTATTTTCATGTGTCCATACGGGGAAATGTTTATAGTCAGGTATTCCATACTAGGATTTATATTTCTGACCCAAAACTAGTCCTGTAATGTAGGAAACAGCTAAGAAGTGAGACAGTATCCACCAGGGGTGCTTTGGGCTCAAGCACTAGGGCATTCTTTTGCTTAAATTTTTGTTGATAGAAGCAAGAAGTGGCAGCTTTGTTCTTACAGTTGATTGTATTTTAACAGCAGAGGATAGTAGTTGCTCAGGTAACTCCTGTGTTTGTGCCTTTGTGCTTGGTTTTGTGAAGACCACACCAGAATATAAAAATAGTTGTTATGGAACACATGTTTAGTTGGGCATACCAAGTATATTCACAGAAATCAGTAATTAAAAGTGAAAGTTGTATGTGAAGAACACCAAGAAATGGTGTAGATGGTGTTAATTCATTATAAAGAGAGAACTTCATAGATCAAACTGATCAGGAAAGGCATCATGCCACTTGAGCGAAGAAAACATGGATACAGTTTTGATTGATAGGGTAAGTGGGGCATTCTGGGAGGGAAGCAGTTTAAACAAATGAGCTTTTTAGGAATGTTCATGGGGCAGTTGGCAGAGCTGAACAAATTTCATGTAGCAGATCCACGTAGAATAGCAAACACTGTGTAAAAGACAGTGTCCTAGTACATCTGTTCTTGAGTTCTCAGTGGTGGTTTAAGGGGAAAATTCCATTTCTATAGTGACTCTTCAATAAATAGCCACTGAGTATGGAGCACGATGGAGAGGGAAACAGAACTGACTCCTGCGTTCACCTATCATATGGTAGTGCAGGGAGAATACATTAATCAAGTAATCATACAATGCAGTATGAAGCTGCAATCATAAGAAGTGCTTAAAGTATCTTGTGTTACTATACTCTATAAAAGAAAATTTTGTGCTGGATGTAGTAGTACATGCTTATAGTCCCAGCACTTGGGAGGCTCAGGCAGGAGGCCATGAGTATGAGGCCAGTTTAAGCTACTTAGTGAGTTCAGATAGTTCAAGCCTAAACTACAAAATGACACCCTGTCTCAAAACAAAGCAAAACAAAACAAAACTCATTAAGGAGATCAGAAAAGCTCCAGAGAGAGCAACTTTTGGTCTGAGAATTAAGTGATAAGTACCGTTAAGCTGGGGGTAGGATAAGGGTTCAGGCAGAGGAACCTTGAGTGTCAAGAAGGAGCTTGTTAAAGTGGTAGGACTGAAGGATCAGTGTGGCCCTGTGGGTGAGGGTTGCCTGCTGTGACATGAAACTTAGAGAACAAGCAGGATGGCCTGGGCTCTGTTAGGGAGCCCTGTGTTTATATTGGGGGGAGCTCTGAAGGGCTTTGAGTGAATGCACATGTGTCACTGTGGTTCCAGTTGAGACTGCATTGAAGAGGAACCAGATTAGGTATAGATAGAACAATAAAGAAGTCACTTATTTGTTTAAGCATGTCAAAAGCAGGGGCAATTGAAATTGAGGAAAGTAGACTTACTGAGAGCTATTGAAGAAGTAAAATGAATAGGTCTTGGTGACATTGAGTAAATTTCAGACTTGTACTAACTGGATGCATGGTTTTTCTGTTCACTGATAAAGAAGATACTAACAGATGATTATGAAATCTATTTTGGGCATATGTTCAAAGTGCCTTTAGGACACCTAACAGAAAGTACATGTAGTTGCGTTATGGGTCGAGAGTTCAAAACAGAACTCTACACTATAGGTAATGAAATTTTAGGCTACATGGAAGTGTTCAGTGACTTTCACTGAATTACACGTTGATGCTAACTTGGTTATATGAATGTGAGATTGCCTAGGGAATACCCCTGAATGAAAAGTAGAGTGGGTCAGGCATGGTGGTGCACCTGTAATCCCAGTGTTTCGGGAGCTTGAGGCAGGAAGATTGAAAATTTGAGCCTAGCCTGGGAAATTTAGCAACTTAATGAGACCCTATCTCAAAATAAAAAAATTTAAAGAGTGATTAAAAAGGGCCAGAGCTGCAGCTCAATGTGAAGTCCTCCTGTTCAGTTCCCAGTACTGTTCTCCTGCCCGAAATCTTAGAAATTCCCACAATGGAACAAGGGCCACTGGATGAAGAGGAAATTGCTAAGGACATTGAAAGGTCTCTGGCTAACAGAGACTTGAAACTATAATCATATTTGCAGTTTGTTTATTAGGAAATCTTAAGATAGCTCTGCAATGATAGGAAGCTGAGACGATATCTTTGTGTTTCTCTTGGACCTCTCCACATATTTGTACAATATTGGCCACTGTAGAGGATATTATAGCTCCACACAACCAGTCAGTCATTGGAGAAAAGTCTCTTTTCTCCAATTCTTTTCTTTCATCAAGAGAAGGGGAGAGGGAGAAAGATGAAAAGAAAAGATGAGAGATGGAATGGGGGAGAGGTAGAGGGAGAGAAAAAGAATTATGTCTCAGAAATTCTCCAGAAGGTTATTTTGTAAGTCTCCCTGGCTACAACTAAGTCCTGTATCCACCTTAGTTGCAAGGAGGTCTGGGGAGCTTGTGTGTTGGCAGATGACAAAGAAGAAAGTGTTGTTGATAACAATAGTGGTGTCACCACAGATGAAAGAATGAGTCCTCAAGGTGCGAGGCCTTTAAAAGGCGACTGGTCAGAAGAACTGACTATTGCTGAAAAGCCAAGAAAGATGCAGACTGAAATATGACCATCGAATTGAATGACCTAGAGGTCATTGGTGACTAAAATGAGACCAACTTCAGGGCCACGGTGGAGCTAGAAGGTAGATTAGGGAAAGCTGCAAACTAGGATGAACGCATTTTTCTTTTTAAGTGAACAAGGCCCATCCAGGGGTCTTGTTCTTGTGTAGCTTCTAGGAATTCCTCTGTAAGATGGAATAAATGATCAAATGGTGAGAATCACATTCTCATCCCGTCAGTATGTCCCTTGCATTCTATCCATCCTTAAGTGAGGTTGAGAATGAAGTCTCAGTTTCTTTCAGCAACAGGCTCTCAGCATAATGGCTGGTGCATAATGAATACTCAATAAATTTAATCTTTTACTGATGTCTTATTTGGCTACTTTTCCCCCCATACATTTATTTAGTACACTCACTGATACAAGATTATGGTGCTGAAATATGGTTGCTAAAGACTTTTCTTAATATGTCTTTTATAAATATGATGTGTGAAATATTGCTCAAGGATCTTGGAATAAATCTTGATGAAGTCAAGGACTAATACGATTTTTACAAAGTATGAATAAAAGTGGATAAATAATTTTCAATTTAATGATTAGAGTGAAAAGTCATGCTGAAGTAGTTAATTATATCTCAGAGGATGTTTTATATGGTATTTACATTTCACATACAAATCGCATTTTCTTTCTTACAGTGTATCATTGTCAGTTACTGGAATGCCTCATGAAATATAAACAAGAAGTTTGGAAAGTAAGTTTTGGGTCAAATTTAAGCCACAATCACTAACTTATATAATATAATAAAATTGTTCTTACATTACAGCTATTACGTGGGTCAAATTTATCAGTGTCTTATTCTTTTTATGTGACAGGGCTTATGCTTTTTAGTTAGCTTTTAGAGCAGAAGCAAAACTTTAAAAACAAGCTGTTTTAGGGCTAGGAATGTATGAGGACCTGGATTCAATTCCCACTTTTAAAATAAAGAATAAACTGTCTTGACAGATAAGTCATTAAATGTACTTATTCTTGGAACTAGCCAGTTATATTGTATGACAAGTATTTTTAGTTTGAAAAATGGCTTGAGAATCTGTCATCTGCCAAATTGGAGATGTTATATGTTAAGAAATATGATTAGGAAAATATTTTTAATGTGGTGTTTGGCATGCTAGTGTATGCTATTCTGAAATCTTTCTATACATGAATCTGATTAGAAATATAAAAAGATAGTATGTTTATAAATTCCCTCTTGGGGAGTCATTTAAAGACAAGCAAACATAAATACTAAAAATAATGTTTTTATGTGGTCTAATCTGTGTAGCATGCCTGTATGATGAGATTCCAAGGAAATTTCCCACTTCACTCACTGCAAAAGAATTTTCACTAGTCTGGTAATATTGAATGAGCAAGATTTATTTTCATTTCATGATGCTAAGTCAAAATATGCTTCCTGTTTCCTTTAGGATCTTTTGTATGTGATTGCCTATGGGCCTTCACAAGTGAAACCTCCAGCTGTGCAAATGCTTTTCCACTACTGGCCCAATTTAAAACCTCCTGGGGCAATAAGCGAGTACAGGGGGTTGCAGTACACAGGTAAGAAGAGAAGAGTCCTGTGATGCCCCCTCTGTATTTCTCCTGTGCCACATTTGCCTCACCTACCTTTAAAAAGAAGTATTTCTGGATTATATTTACTGCGCCTTGGACATCGTCATAAATCCTTTCTGAAAGTAAGCAGTTTAAAAATAAATTAGCTAGCGAGGTATAGTGAGCCCAGCTACCGTGAGAGCTGAGGCCTGAGAGTCACTTGAACCAAGTTTGGTCCAGTCTAGGCAGCAAAGAGAGACTCTGTCTCCGTAAAAAAATTATTAAGTAAAATCAGTTTCAGAAGTATCTATGACACCACAGCAAATTGCCTAAGTTCCAGTTCTATTGGCAATACACCTAGCCTGTGATCTTAACTATTACTAAAATAAATTTCTACAAATGATGAGCTATAAGATTAACGTTGTGAACTTGTTCATCATTTAGCAAAAACCACAGTTGGATAATTGTGTTCTGATAAGAAGAGTTCCATCATTTTCAATGTTATCATTTTATGCACTAAATAAGTTAAATGACCCAAATAACCACATTTTTCAGAAAGAGTTAATGACTGATCAATCTTAGTGTATTTATTAATGAGAAGTAAGCCTTAATTTTAGGTGTAATGACAGATACCTACCAAAAAACTTTGCAAAACCAAACAGCCAACCCCACTCACTTCAGGTTCTAGGTTGCTGTTTATGTGTTATAAAGATCAAAGGAAAAAACCTTTTGGTTAGTGGCATTCTTAATGTCCCTAGCCCCTCTTGCCCCAACACACTACATACAAATTTTTCTGGAAGTGGAAGGAAGAGATAGTTTTGCAAGTTAACCTTTCTTCAACTTATTGCTAATATTCATGTTTTGAGAATATGCTTGTGTATCATTCATCTTTTCAAATGTGATTTGAGGTGATTCTAAGGGGATTTAACTTATTTTGAGTGTCTGATTTATATTTCTGATGAAAGATTTAAAGCCAGTTGTTAGAGCTATTCAAGAGTATGAATATCCCTGACCCTCAATGGGCTTATTCTACCCAGAATAATCAGTGATGACTTTAAATCAATAACATAATGATTGTAAGTGTAAGTAAATTTTTAAAGTTAAAAACTGGTATCATTGGTATTTCATATCATTAATAGCAGACAGTGTTTCAGAGTTGTTAAGTGAATAATTTAAATGTAAAATCAGCAAAAAGTTTGGACACAATGTAATAAAAGATGAAAATACTGAAATAAAGATGATCCCTTTTTCATTAGACTCCTGAAAATCATGTGTATGTGATGTTCAGATGGATAATCCATATAAAATTAGATTCATTTACTTGATAAGTATTTAATGAGTAGCTACAGTGTGCCAGGTACTGTACCTTTTGTTGAGGATACAGTAGCTAACACAAAACTAGATCTTGTGTGCTTTATATAGTCTAGATATGAAAATTGATTCATTTTATTCAACAAATATTTATGAATTATTTATGAATTATTAGCCAGATATTATTCTGGGCACTGAAATGGTGAACAAAACAGATGAGAACATTAAAATCTTGGAACTTACATTCTAGTTGTGAGGAAAATATCCAGATGCTGCAACTCAGTTCAAAAAATGCTACAGCAGAGCATATAAAGAGCTGTGGGAACATAGCTCTCATGACTCACTCTGATGGTAGGCAAGTTTGAGGAGTACTATTTGTTGAAGAAGGTTCTCAAATGAGAGATATTTGAGCAGATACCGGAACTATTGATAGCTATACAGCAGGTGTCAGAGGGGATTGAACTATGAGTAGGTAACATGTGGGTTGGAAACGGAAGGAATGGCATAGGTTTAGGCATGGAAGCAAAAGACAGCTTGATAGTATTTAGGAAGTAGAAAAAGTCAAATACAGCCAAACAGCAGAGTGAGAAGGAGAATAATAGCCACAGCTAAGCAGAAAGTCTTTTGGATCCTGTGGTAGAATGTGAATTTAATCTAATAGCAAGCGGAAACCAGAAATGTTTTAAGTGGAGAAAACACTTGATAATATTTGCCTTTCAGAGGATACCAGAAACCAGCATGATTCTAGGAAGGACCAGCTGAAGCTTTCTTTAATGAAATAGCTTAGCCTATGCCTACTCAGATTGTAGTAACTCTTTAATTTTTTCTTGGCCTAGGTGTGGCTAAGGGCATTCATTCTTCAGTCCATCTTTGCAGTCCTACATCATGTTCCTTTTCTTTGTCAGTGTGTTAGATACCTGCCAGGCATTGTTCTGGGCACAGAGAAAGCAGCTCTCTTAGAATTTCCATTCTAGTGAACCATGGCATTCTATGTAGGAAAAGCATATAATTAAAAAATCATTCTGGTCTGTATATTGCTATTTATCCAGCACTGGCCACTTGTCCAACTTTGTTCTAGCTGGTTGTTATGTTATCTGATATTTTAACCTTTAAAAATTTTATTGTCTTTAATTTTGTGTTTTTAGCTTTTTAGTTGAACACAATTTATGGAATATGTGTCATATTAGGATTTACAGATATTTTTTCAATTGGCCTATACAAAAATTTTGAGTGGTTTTCTTGTTTGAATTCTACAGATGATGAGTGGACACAGAGTTTAAGTAACATACTTGCATTCACAGATGAGGGCCCCAGCTTGAATCTGAAATCTATATTTTTCTATTCTGAGACAGCACTTTTGTCAATTCAGTGCTTTAATTAAATTTTAGCTGGAGCACTAGGATCTTTTTGTAGTGCATGCTTCAGTGAAGGGCATTTTCAGTAGTTAGATGGTACTGCAGTCCCAAATAATTTTAATAATAAAATTATACAGAAACAGAATTTTATGGGTTGGAAGTTCAAAGATGAAGTTTTCTCAGGGATCAAAAGGCTTTTGCATATTTTCCAGTGAGTTACTTCCTTTTTTAAAGAAACATACTTTATTTTTTTACAAAAGAGAAATTTACTCATGTATGGACAAAAAAAAATATGAACTCCCAGAAGTGATCACTGTGAACATTTTGATATATTTCTCACTGATTTTTTGATACATATTTAAAACATAACATTGTATAGAATAATGCAAGATTCTACCAACATTTTCTTATAAAATTACAAATACAGAAACATTTAAGGAATAATCATGTAAACACACATAGCTTTAATAATTGTTTTAATCTACCATACTAGCTCTGCTATTGATTCACTGTAATTTAAACTGTATTTATATGTTTATAGATTATATACTGCTTTTAAAATACACTTAACATGGAAATATTTACCACTCATAAACACATCAAATAAGGAGAATTTGATGATCTGTAGTGTTTACCTCTTTTTTGGTTTATTACTGTGTATCAACAACTACTCCAGTTATTTTGGTCATTATATATGTTTCTTAAAGGTACAAAATAGGAGTTTCATTTTTTTGTGTAATTCTTACATGCATACATTTATTTAAAATAGGTTTCTTCCTGTTAAAAAGGATGCAAAAAATTATGAGAAGTTTCTTAAAAATGAAAACAGCAATTATTGTTGTCCTAAGCACCTCTGAATCTGTAGGAAAGAAAGAAATCATTTAGCAGTTTTCTTTCTAGCTCTGTCCCAATTAGTAAATTATTTAGGTTTGTAACAAAGAATATCACCAGTTATTGCTTAGCTTTGATTTGAATTATGGATCAAAAGACCTAAGATGTGCATCCCTAACAGACTTTTGCAAAAGTAGTTAAGAGAATAGCTAAAGATAAGCACAAGATTAAACTTGACCTAGAGTATATTATGTAATATAAGCTAACCTCACATTAGTAGGGGTGGATTCTTGAATTGTATATAAGGAGGTCTGTCATCGTTTTCTGTTGTAACTTCCCCATTATTCCTTTCTTAGCTATTTAACTGGATTTTATACTTACATGATTAAGAATATTTAAAATTTTATTGTTGCCTTATACACATGCAGAAAAACCCACTAATCGTACATAGAGGGAGTATTTCCTGTCATGTATGTTCTCTCAAGTGATTATCTCTTCCTGTCTAATGTCAGAGATTAATATTGCCTGTCGAATTTTATAGATATTGAAGTAAACATTATTTATTTGTGTGTTGTCCCATGATGTTAATGACAAATGCCCTTTGTGAATTTTTTTGCTATATATAGTTCAGCAAGTGAATGGACCATGGGTTACCTATCTTTTCTATTAGTGGGCGTTGGATTGTTGCCACTTTTTGGCTATTACATCTAATATCATCATGAACATCTTTGTGTGTACCTTTTGGTGAAAAAAGGAACCCACATTTTTGTTAGATATCTGCTTAGAATGGAATTGGTGGATTAGATGTGTCTTTAATAGATAATGGCAAACAGCTTTCCAAAGTATTTACATGTATAATTAAGAGTTCTTTTTTGTCTTATATTTGACATTTTAGGCCATTCTTTGTTTTGTTAGCTTTTAAACTTTAGCTATTTTCAAGGATGTATAGACATACCTTATTGTAATTATAATTTGTCTTTCATTTATTACAAATGAAATTGAAAACTTTTTCATGTTTATTAGTCATTTGGATAGCATTTTTATGTAATCTTTGTCAGCTATGCATGTTGCAAATGCTTTTAATTTTCAATGATATATTTTATTAACTGAAGTTCTTTTAATGTAATCAAACTAGCATTTTAGAAAACTTTAAGAAAATAATTCTCTACTCCAGAACTATGATGATAATTTTTATTTATTAGCAAAACTGTAATCTTTGCCTTTTGTCTTTCAGTTGTATCTGAAAGACAAAAGTTTTTCTGTAGGCATGAGATAATGTTCATTTATTTTCTCTTATGGATAGCCAGTTGACATAATTTATTGATAATATTTTCTTTTCCTTACTGTACATAAGTACCACTTTTTCCTTCTTTTCTTTTTCTTCCTTGAAGAATACCCTATTTAATCCTATCTCCTTACCTGGCTAAAGAGTTTGTCAAGTTAACATACCACAAACACTTAAACTGCTGGGAGTCTGATTTGGATTGTCTTCAACTTAGATTGGGATAATCTTGGTCAATTTAGGGGACTAATAAGAATATTAAATCTTCAAATATACTAACATAGTGTATCTCTTCATTTATTTATGCTTTCTTATATCTTCCTGAAATGATAATTTATAGCTTCCTGTGCAGATGTCTTGCATATCTCTCATGTACTTATTCCTATTTATTTTTGATGATATTGTCATCAAAATTTTTTAAAAATTACATTTCACAGTCTTTTATTGTTAGTATATAGGGCATGTAATTAATTTCATTCTTGATCTTAGCCAAAAAGCTGAGAAGTGATAATACGTGATTAATTTTAGTCTATCAATTTTGTATTCAGAAACTTTGCTAAGTCACGTTCTAAGTTCAATAATTTATTATTGTAATTTTGTTAAAAGTTCTTTTGATATGTGCAACTGTATTATTGTTCAACAATAAAAATATTATGTTTCCTTTTAATCCATAAGGATTTTATGTCTTCTTGTTTTACTGTATTACTTAAAAACTTCTTGTGCTGTGTTGGCTTCTGAGTTCCTTTGTGATTTCTTTTTTGACTCATGGATCATATACAAGGATGATTTATACCTTGTTTCTTCTGTGATTATGTGACATACATAGCATTATTTTACACACTGACACTTTTAAAAAGGCTGAGCATATAGTTATTTTTGTAAATGTTTGTATGTACTTAAAATATTTGTATTTGACATGTGTTTGAACAGTGTTCTATATATACCAATTCAATCAGATTTTTCCATTGTGTATTTGAATTGTTTTATACTACTATTTCATTTTTGTTTATTTTTTTTTCCTTTTTTTTACCGGTACCAGGGATCGAACTCACAACCACGCGCTTGCAGGCAGGCACTTATGCTGCTGAGCTAAATCCCCAGCTCCAATTTTTGTTTATTTTTGTAGCAGTTAGAAACAATAGAGTCTTAAATATTTTATTATGGTTGTGAGTTTGTTTAATTCTTCCTTGTAATTCTATTAATATTTGTGGTTAATATTTTGAGGTGGCATTACTAAGTACATATAAATTTAGGATTCAGTATCTTCCTGGTAAATTGAAACTTCTACATTTTTGAAATGCATGTTTTTATATTTCATAATTATGTTAAAATATACTTCATCTTAAACCAATTTAATGATACCCAGTTTCACAAGTATTTCCATTATATAACTTTTTCTGTCATTTTATTTTCAATATCTTATATTTAATATTTCATGTGTGCTTTACAAGCAGCATATAATTCATTTTAAACTTAATATAAACATATTTGTCATTTAATTGGAGTTATTTAGTTCATATATATGTAATTTGGAATATCTGGTTTTAAATTTGCAGTTTAAAAAAATAATAGGGGCCAGAAATTTAGCTTAGTGGCATACATGCCTGCCAGGCCAGCACAAGGTCATGAGTTTGATCCCCTGTACTAAAAAAAAAAAAAAAAAATTTTTTTTTTTTGCAGTTTATCTCTTTTTACTTCTGCTGCCTTTTCTATTTTTCTTACCTTTTGGCTCTCTTGAACTGATTAAGTTATATGTAAACCTTCCATGAACTAATCTTTGTCTTAATGAGTTAGTGTTTTATGATTGTTTTGATCATTGCTCTAGAGATTGTACTATGCTTTCTTGACCAATCAGCGTCCAGCATAAAGCAATACTTTTTTCCTGTAAAATGATAGATTTTTAACTTCTTTTTCTTCCTTCTGACTTCCATGCTATATAGGTATATTTATATTTATACACTGACATATATTCTCACAAAATACTTTCTATTCAGTGAATATTAATTGGATTTTCTTCTCTACCTCCTCTTTCTCTTTCAATTTCTGAGATTGAACTTTAAAAAATACTTTTATGTATTTTTCAATCAGTGTTATCTGAAAATGTTACTGTTTTGCTTTTATGTCTTAAAGACATTTTCTCTTTTATACTTTTTTTTTTTTTGTTTTTTTGTTACCAGGAATTGAACTCATGAACTTGTGCTTAACAGGCAAGTGCTTGAGCCACTGAGTTTAATCCCTGGCCCTCTTTTATAAGTTTTCGACTAGCAGTCATTTTATTTCTACACTTTAAAGATAGTTTATGAATTTTTATCTTGTTGTTTCTACTGTGGAGTCAGTTGCCAGTTGTTACTCTTTGAGGATAAACAGTTGTGTTTCTCTTTTGTTTTCAAAGTTTGCTTTGATTTTTTTATTTTTGGGGCAGCTTGACTGTGGCATATCTAGTTATAATATTATTTCTACTTGTCTTTTGGGGTAATCATATGACCCAAGACTTGGATTTTTTGGTTGGTTTTAAAAGATTGTCAGGAATTGTCCCTTTTCTTAGTGAAAACAGTGAAAAATAAAATACTTAGTTAATAAAGTAATAGTACTTTATTATGTTACATTTTGTATATAGTAAGTTACACAAATGAGATAAGAGAATGTTTTTATCACCTCATGAGATAATGGTATGCCTCTTTTAACCAGCACATCTCTCTTCTACCTTGGTTATCTACTTATTAACATGTAATTCATGTTTTCATTTAATTCAGATATAAATGTGTAAATGGAGGTCAAACCGTTCTCTTTTTTTTTTTTTTTTTTTTTTTGCATGTATGTGTCTGACCTCAGTCAACCTGCAACTTGTTTGCAATGCCAAGTAAGTTGTCTTAGCCACAATTATATCATTAGGCCAAAGTACCGGAGAACACTGAGTTTGAAGGAGGAGAGTTTATTTTGGATCATGTTTTCAGTTCATGGTCACCTGATTTTGGGGCAGAAACAAGATGACAGAATGGCTTGGTGGAGGAAAAGACCCTCAACTTATGGCAGCCAGAAAGCTGAGAGGGAAAAGGAAGAGCCAGGAACAAGAGTGTACTTCCAGGTCACGCCCCCAGTGATAAACATTTAACCAGGTTCCAGTTGCTAAAAGTACATTTAGCACCCGTGATCCAGTCACCTTCAATATATATGAACATTTTGGGGGACATTTTAAGGTCTAAACCATTAGCATACCATTGAGTGAATGTGCCACAGTTTATTAAGTCTACTATTGATAGAGATTTGTGTTGTTTTCAGTTTTTAGCAGTGTACTTATGGCAATACGCTATGAAAATCTTCTGTAAACTTTTGTGGAAATATCTCTTTAATTCTTTTGAGTATGTACTTAAAAGTGGAACTCTTGGGTCATAGAGTTTATAAGAAATTTGTAAACTCTTCTCTAGTGAATTTTTGCTGTTTTATATTTCATCCAATTAATATAGAGCTCCAATTGCTTTATACTCTCCCATCAATTGTCAGTATTTATAATTTTAATCATTCTGATGGGTGTGTATTTCATTGTAGCTTTAATTACATTTCCCTGATAATGATGTTGAGTACATTTTCCTGTACTTATTGATTATTCAGATATCTTATTTTTGAAGTACCTTATAAAGTCTTACTATTCTTGTTTTTTTAAAAAAATTATTGATATGTAACTTTTTAATGCGTCCAGTTATTAATCATTTGTAAGATTTACATATTTCAAATATTTTTCTCCAGCTGGAGATTTAGCTCAGTGGCTTAAGTGCCTGCCTGGCAAGCATGAAGTTGTGAGTTCAAATCCCAGTATGAAAAACAAAAACAAAAAAGAAATAGTTTTCTACAAGTGAAGCTTTGATATTTTACCTTCCCTGCAATGTCTTTTGATGAACATTGGTTTTTAATCATGATAAACTAAAATATATTATTTTTTTGTGGTTAGTGCTTTTAATGTCCCATATAGAAAACCTTTGCATTTTCCAAAGTTGTAAAGATATTCTTCTTTCAGATGCTGTATTGTTTTATTTTTCATAAAAAGACTGTGATCTGTCTTTTTTTAGTGGGTATGGTTCATTTTCATATGGATTGTTTTAACATCCTTTGTTGAAAAAATTATTCTTTACCATTTGAGTTGTATCGGTCTCTTAGCTGTTCATCTGTAGTCCTATTTCTGGGCTCTTTTGTTTCATTGATTTGTATTTTTATACCAATAATTTATCTTAAATATTTTCACTTTATAATCTTGAAATTTGAGAGTTCAAGCTCTAGCTTTGTTCAAGTTCTAACTTTTCCTTTGATCACTGTTACTTTTGAGATTCTTCACTTAAATTTTAGTATTAGCTTTCAATTTCTGCCAACAGTAACCTTACTGAGAGTTTGATCTGGATTTTGACTCTGTTGTTCTCTTTGGAAAAAATAGAAGAAACCTTAGCACTATTTCTAGTCTATGAATACAGTATCTCTTTTACTTAGATCCTTTTAATTTTGTCTCAGTTATGTTTTGTCCTTTTCAGTGTAGAGTTTTTTCTTTTCTTAGATCAAATTCTAGATGTTTGTTTTTTGATGTTATTGTAGATAACATTTTGAAATTTAATTTCCAATTTATTACTAGCACAAAAAAATCTAATTAATTTTTACATATTGTTCCCATGATTTTGTTAAATTCAGTGATTAGTTCCAGTAATATAGTGATTATTGATTTGGATTTTCTGTAGAGACAGTCACATTTTTTTTGTGCTATTTTCTTTTCAGTCTTTGTACTTTCTTCCATTGTTTCTTCATTGTTACTTTCTTTCATTGTTTCACTGATATGAACCTTCAGGACACAATGTCTAATGAATAAAATTGGTAAGAATGGACAGTGTCACTTTATTTTTAACATTAAAGACTATTTCACCATTAAGTATGGTGTTTGCCTTAAAGTTTTGTAGATATCCTTTGTATCAGTTTCAATAAGTTTAATTTTATTTCTAGTTTTCTTAGAGATTTCACAAATGGGTGTTAAATTTGATAACACACTTAGATAAAAACCACCAAAAAATAGAGAAAAATGATAAAAATTATGTTCATTATACATTTCGTTACATTCTTGCTTTATTTTTATTCGTGGAGTTTACTTTTCTTGTTCTTTTTTCTACCTTTGTGGTGGCAAAAACTTCAATTTTTGATTTTTAATGTTAAAATTTTTCTAATTATTTATTTAAAACTATTAATATTCCTTCAAGCTCTACTTTAGCTGTATCCGACAAGTTTTGGTATGTTATGTTTCTACTAATGTTCATTCTGTAGATTAAAATTTTTTAATTGATATGTGTTCCATTACCCGTGTTGCTTAAAGAATTGTTGTTAAATTTACAAACATTTGAGTTCTAGTTATCTTTTTGTTTTGATTTCTACTTTAATTTCATTGTAATTAGTAAATACTGATTTTCTCATTTAACATTAAAATGCCAATTTATTATTTCTGGTAGGACATTATTTATTACTATGATAATATTTTTGAATGTAATATTTTACTTTTCTTTGCCTCTGATTAAGATTTTTCACTTTTTTTGGTATTTACTAGTTTTGGTATTTACTAATCTGCTTAAGTGTGCTGATCTTTGCATTTATTCTGCTTGGGCTTGCCCAAGTTTCTTGAATCTGTAGTTTCATGTCCTTCATCATTATTGGAATATTTTACATGTCATTCTATCCAGATATTTATTCTGGGTCTTTTTTTTTCCTTCTCTGTGTTTCAGACTTATAAAAAATGTCCAATATTGTTCCAGAGTTCTCAGATACTGAATTCTTTTTGAAAAAAATATTTGTCTGTGTTAGTTTGGATTTATGTTAACCTGTCTTCTAGTTCACTGATCCTTTCTTCTGCTCTGTCCAATATTTGAAAACTTCCATCCATTTAGTTATGTAAATATATTACAAAGATATATTCTATGTTTTTAGCTCTACAATTTTATTTTAGTTCTTTTCATAGTTTTCTGTTGGAATTTCCATCCTAACAATCCATTCTTTAACACATTTGGAGTACTCCTTTTAAAATTGTTTATCCTACTCCAGGTGAATCTAAGCCTGTTTGTTTCCTTTGACTGTTTTTTCTTTTATTGTATGTATTGCATTTTTGGCTCTTTCAGATGCCTCGTAAGATTTTTATTATGTGATAGACACGGAAGAATACATTGTAGAGACTCTGGACTATTTATTTTTCTAAAAAATATTGAACTTTGTATTTGCTGCATGGAATTCTGTTAGGGTTATTTTTATATTTTGTTAAGCCAGATATATTTCAATTCACCTTTAGTCCTATTAAAGGTATGCCTATATTAGCAGTATCTTTAAAACTTGTGGTGTGTGGGAAAAGCAATACTTAAGAGAGAAATTAAAGGCATGGATTAGAAAGAAGAAAGATTTAAAATCAATAATACAAGCATCTACATTAAAAAAACTAAACAAAGAAGAACAATTTAAGCCTAACTTAAGAAGAAAAATATAATAAAAAACTAGAGAAGACTTTAGTGAAATTTAAAGTAGACAAATAATTGAGAAGATATTTTAGGTAGTAGAGTGTATAACTTATATATGTGTATATGTCAATTTAGGTATATTTAAAAAGTGTACTGCTTCACACATGAAAGTAAAGTGCTTCACTGTGAAAAACTGTGCATTTAATGTTTTATTGTTTTCTGCATTTAGAATTATACAGAAGGAATCTTAGACCAGTATGATTTTTATGTTTATAAGAATCATTTTTTTTTTTTTTTTGGTTTTTGGAGACTTGTTTATTTATTTTTAAAGTTTACTTCAATATTTTTTAGTATGCATATCTTGTCCTTGATTTTCCTGTTAAAAGTGAAAAATACTTCTAATTTGAAAAGTTAAGATCCTTTAAAGTTGTTTTTCAGGAATTTTCTTGTTAATGAAGTGCTAAATTACTGCTTTTCATCTAGTCGTTTGGTGTATTTATAAGGAATAATTCTAATTTTTAGGTCAGATTTTCATTTTTTGTGTTAGCAGTTATAACCACTGTTTTTGTACATTTATCTTTTCCCTGTAATCTAAGTATCTCAAGCTGGTTTACACTGTAATTTATTAGATTTTCATTCAAACAATGAGCTCAGTTATTTACTGCTTTCAGTGAGAGTTTCTAATTGTAGTGTGGTATGATTTTATGCAATAAAATAACCAATGTTAAGCATATAGCTCGATAACTTTATAAAAGTATGCATTAATGTAACCAATACTGTAATGAAAATATAGAATATTTCCATCACTCCACAAAGCTTTCTTGTTTCTAACAATTAACTAACTACATTCTCTATCACAACTGCTGATCTTCTTTTTGTCATTGTAGTTTAGTTTTTCTGTTCTAGGATTTCATATGAATGGACTCATCACTAAAATATTTTATTTTATATGTTTTATTTAGTATAATGTTTCCTTCATTTATTGATGTTTGTGTATATTTCATTCCTAACAGTATAGTATTCTATTATACAAATTTCATTGTATCCATATCTCATAATTAGTTATTCACTTTTTGATGAAGTTTTTGGCTACTATGACTAAAGCTATAATAGTATTTTATAGATATACATTTATTTTTCTTGATGAACTTTAGCATTGAAAATCTTGTTAGTTGTATGTTTAATATTATTAGAATTTTCCAAACAATTTTTCCAAGGTGATTATAACATTTTACTTCTCCTCTAGCAATGGATGAGAGTTCCAGTGGTTCTGTGTTGCTGTTCACACTTGAGAATGTTAGTCTTTTACCATTACACCTTCTGATGTTCATGTAGCAGTGTCATGTTGTTGTTTAACTTGTGTTTCCTGGATGAATGATGGTAGTAAACTTCTTTTAGAAGGGTGCGCATGGCTATTTCCATATGCTTTTATGTTTAAAGTTCCCAGTGAAGTGGTATTTTTTATGCTTTAAATACATTACTTTTGTCAGTATATTGTGAATATGGGGCTTTCCTTTTTAGATTTTTCAAAGGCTGACGTTTTTAATGTTGATACAATTTATCAATATTCTATTTTTTGTCTATATAAGACTAAAAATTCCCTATGCTTCTAGAAGTTTTGTAATTTAAGATCTTACATTTAAGCCTATAATTTATTTGGAGTTAATTTTTATGTGTAATATGAAGAAAGAATTGAATCCTCCCTTAAGATAGATTGTTGTTCTAATTTAATTTGTTGAAAAATTTATCTATTTCACATTTAATTCATCTTGATTGTTGAAATAATTGACCATCTACATTTATGGTTATATTTCTAGACCCTGTAATTTGTTCCATTATTGTTATTACTACTAGTTATTTTACAAATATACTCTTTGGAGTACAATAACTTTATAATATATTTTCCAGTCTATCTTTTAATTTTTTGGAAACATTCCTGACATTGCAGAACTAAGCTGAAATGTATTAATATTCCACTCTTACATTTTCATGACAAACAGAAAAATTCATGAGCCAAAATACAAGTTAAGAAAAAAACATGGAGAAGCTTAGACAATTAAATAGGGATCTCAGGATTAACAGCTGAACAGAGAAAGGAATTAAAATGTTTTAAAAAATCACGAGTGGATGATAGATAAAGTGTGTAGAAACTGAAAATTTACAAACCGTTTAAAACCTGGAATTGCTGACTGTTCAGAAACTACACATGGATCATGGGTGGCAGTGAACAGTCAGGTCATGATGAATCCGCATTGTTCTAGCTGTTCCCCCTGCCACCGTCTCCTAGGCAAGCCTGACACTGCTTAGATATTGAGCCGGGCTAATGCTGGCAGCAGATCCAGTGATGGTAACCTGTCTATCAAGTAGATTCTAGCACTGGGTTCGCAATTTTGATCTGCACCCAGACATCTGATGGATCTCATTGATTTGGACTCCTTGATCAATTGTGCAGCCAATCAAATCGTTTGGAATGGTGAGTTCGTGAGAAATAGTCTGAGCAGATGCATCCAAACCCTGGTGTTGCCAGCGTCATGGGAAAATGAGACCGTTGCATTGTCAGCTGGTGCAGTTTGGTCAAATCTGGCTGTGGACTGGCACGCTGTGCTTGAATGGTCTAGGCCTCTTAGAGGTGGTCTCTCCAGGTCAGGGTTGAGGCACATGGATGGCGTGATGTGTCGAAAGCTCCCACTGTCGCCGCGTGTGCTGCCCCTGTGCTGACCACCTGCAAAGATGACTAGAGAACTTGATGACTTGGGCTGGTATGGAATGGTCATGCCCTTTGGTGGGGGGAATGGGAGAGAGTCTCCAACATGATCACGCAGATCTGTTTGACACACTCAGTGATGGATTGCGGGGTGCCAACAATAGTGATGGTCTGCTCAGTTGAGTTGGGGAGCATATCTTCTGCCACTTGGACCTGAGCCCCTGTACTCTCTCATATATTTCCATGATGTTGCAAACGCCTTTTCCAATGAGAGAGCGCACTGACTAGCAGGGACCACCAGCCTCAGAGTGGCAGGGGGATCTACTGGCAGCTGTGGTATTGGTCATGAGCTGCTGATGCCCTCTTTAGTTTGTCAATGATCGTAGCAAAGGCTTTGAAGATAGCATTAGTGGGCCCAGCCAAAGTGATAATTCGCTCAGGACAGTTCCTTTCCGAGGCGTTGATAGGTGCACCACTCTTCTCATGCATCTTAACTGAACTGACTCTCCTGGCTTTCCGTTGATACAGCTAACTTCCTTTCCATGCATAAATAGCCGGATGGTGAGAGTGGTATTCAATCCACCTTCAGTCACAACGAGGTCCATGTCTAGTATTATGGGGAGCTGGACTTTTTGAGTGGCCAAGTCTTTGGTCACTGGTTGGGGTCAGAGCCAAAAACTGCAGGCGAACAGCGATGGAGGGGAAGAGGGGAGCGAGCTGGAAGGGGAAGGGCCGGAGGCCGGGAAGGAGCTACTGGGATGGGCGAGAAAGCAAGGCGCCCCCAGCTGCGGGCGGGCGGAGGAGGAAGTGTGGGGGAGGAGGAGAAGGAGGAAGGGGAAACTGATCCCGGGGCGGGCGGGACAGGGCGGGACAGGGCACAGGCTGTGGCTATTCGCCTGCTGCCTTCGTTGGTCTAGGCAGTATGTTTTTAAAATCATGTAATGTATATCCTTCAGAGTTGTTCTTCAAAATTGTTTTGGCTGTTGTAGTATCTTTGCATGTTCATATAAATTTTACTGCCACTTTTTCATTTCTACGAAATATCTACTTGTATTTTGATGTAATTTAAACAGACTTTAATTTTGGGGGAAATTACATTTTAATAGTATTTGGCCTTTTGATCTATAAACGTAGCATATCTATCCACTTACGTAGGTCTTCTTTAATTTCTCTCAAGTATGTTTGGTTTTCTATGTACAGATCTTACAGATATTCTATTAAAGTTATTCCTAAATATTGAATGGTTTGAGATGCTATTGTAAGTAATGTTAAAAATTTAATATCATCTGTTTATTGCTATGATAGACATATAATTGATTTTTAAAATAGATTGTTTATCTGCAACCCTAATAAATTTATTAATTTTTGTAGTGTTCTTAGGATTTTTTTGTGTAAATGATTGTGCTTTCTACAAAATGAAGATACTTCTATATTCTGCCTTTCTATTTTGTAGGCCTACCTGCCACTTTCCTTCCTTCCTTTCCTTTTCTCTACCTCGTTCTCTCTCTTTCTCTTTTTTTTTTTTTTTTCTCTCTTTGCTTTTGCCTTTACACCACCTCACATCTCAATGCAGTATTCAGTGGGAGTTCTAAGAGTGGACAGACTGTTTTTCCCACAATTTGTAGGGTATTCAGTCTTTTATCGTTAAACATGGACTTAACTGTGTAGACTTTTCAGATGCTTTTAGAAAATCAGATTGAGAAAATTTCCTTCTAGTTTTAGCTTGCTGAGAGTTTTAATAATAAATAAATATCAATTTGACAAATACATTTTCTTTCTATTGAGATGTTTATATGACTTCCTCCCTTTATTGTTAATAGAGTAAATTACATTGATTTGCTTTACACTGTTAAACCAGCGTTGCATTCCTAGGGTAAACTCTGTGTTGTCATACTATTAGAAACTGCCATATTTAATTTGCTAAGGTTGTTCATACCTTTATGAAGCATATTTATATAACTGCAATTTTTTATATAGCCTTGTTTGCAAGTAATGATGACCTCATAAAATGAGTGTCTCATCTTTTGTTTCTTGATTTTATGTAAAATCTATTCATTAAATGATTAATAGATCAGTGAAGTTATCTAGATTTATGGTTTTCTTTGTGGGAGGGTTTTATGTTTTGAATTTTTCTTTAGTATTTCTAGGGCTCTTAGATTTTGTAACTTATATTGAGCCATATTTTCCAGAGAATCAGATTTTTGTTTTTAACTGTAACAAATTCTAGATTTTCTCCATCCCATTGATACTGCACTTCACTTTTTTTTTTTTGACACAGAGTCTCTCTCTGCAGTTCAGGCAGCCTTGAGCTCTCTTTGCAGCCCAGGCTGGTCTCAAACTTGCAACAATCCTCCTGCCCTAGCCTCTCTGTGCTGTGATTACAGGTGTGAGCCATCACGCCTGGCTACTTCACTTATTCATTATTCTGTCTTATTAATACAACACATAAATAATTTTGCAGATGCTTTAGATTTTCTAATATAAGAATTTAAAGCTATAAATTTCCATGAAACCATTATTTTAGTTCATCCCATAAATTTGCTGTGTATATTATGTTTTTAATTATATTTTAGCATAGAATATTTTCTGATATTTTTTGTGATTTTTTTGAATTTATTAGAAGTATTCTTTAAGTGTACAAATATTTGGTGAAATTGCTTTCTAGATTAACTCTGTTCTCAGTAGAGAATATGCTGTGTGATGTAGTGCCATTTAAATTGTCAGTCTTATGAACCAGAATATAGTCTAATTTTAGTATATGTTACATGAGTATTTGAAACAGTGTGTTTTACACAGTGGTTATGTGGTGAGGTTTTTGTTTTTATCTGTTAAGCTGATTGAGAGTATTATTCAGGTCTTAATGTTACTGATTTTTTTTATCAGTTACTTGTGTTACCAATTACTTGTTTTATCAGTTAATGAAAGAAAATGTTGAACTTTACAACAATCATTTTGAACTTTTTTCTTCAATTTTATTAGTTTAGTTGATGCACATATACTTATGATAGTTATGTCTTCTTGATCAATTGGCCTTTATATCTTTGTGAAATATTTTTCTTTTTTCTGCTAATGTCTTTGTCTTAGTTGTTACTTTAATCTATAAAAATTTTAGTTTTCTTTTTCTTTCCTTTTAGTGTAATAAAAGTAGATACTGCTAAAGAAAATATTAAAACACACTCTTCTATGAAAATATGAAACAAAATGTCATAACAACATAGAGAATAACAATGGTTAGTATACTGCATATCATGATTTTAAAAGAAGGGCCAAAATATTACTCAGAGTTCAAGTGATAGAGAAAAACAGAGGCTCTCTAATAAAGAAGAAACAAAAAAAAGGACAAAACTTTTTTTTTCAGTGAACAAAAAGAAACTAGTAGCTTGACATACATTTTTTCTGTTTACTTATTGCTTACCTGTTTTTTTATATTTCAAGTGCTTCTCACAGGTAGCATGTAACTAAGGCATGCCTTTTGATAAATTTAAAACTAATTTTACATTATCTGTTCTTTAGACTATTTACATGTAATGTACTTATTGTTTAGACTGTTTGTATTTAATGTAATTATTGATGTGGTTGAGTTTCGGTCTCTTTGTTTTATATTTGTCACAGGTAGTCTTTCTTTTATATATTTTGACTTCTTCTAGGTTATTTGCATCCAGTTTTACCTGTGTATTAAATTGTTAGTTTTTCTTTTTAAAAAAATTGCTCTAAGGTTTATAAGATACACCTTTAAACTTCATAGTCTATTTCAAATAATAATATACCAGCTTATATACTAATGCAATAATTATATATATTTTCATTTGTCTCCATTATTATTTTTATGTATTTTTTTTAGTATTATTTTTTGAAACAGGGCCTCACTATGTAGTTCAGGGTTTGTTGGAACTCACTGTGTAGCCCAGGTTGGCTATGAAATTGTGGCAGTCCTCCTTTTTCAACCTCCTGAGTGCTGGGACTATGGCCATATTCCAAGAGGCCTGACTGTTCTTTTTATTCTGATTATCAAACATTACACACACAAATACTTAGTCTCGCAATACATTGCTATTATTTTTGTTTTAAGTACTCAATCATCTTTTAACAACATGTTAATATGAGCAAAAACATCTTTTGTAATTATTTACTATATTTGACATGTCTAACACTTTATGTATTTGTGTTAGCCCAGCCTTCTAGCCAGCATCGTTTACTTTCCATTTGAAACGTTGCCTTTACAATTTCTTGTAGTGGATCCAAACTGGCAATTAATTCTATTACCTAGTGTTTATCTTCAAATAATTTTTATTTAATATTGATTTATGAAGGATATTTTCACTAGTGTAGAATTCTAGGTTGATGGTTTTTTTCTTTCAGCCTGTTAAAGATGTCGTTCCATTGTCTTCTGGCTTGCATTATTTCTGACAAGAAATCAATGATCATTCTTATCTTTGTTCCCCTGTAAGTAATGTGTCTTTTGGTTTTGTTTTGTTTTGTTTCTTGGCTGTTCTTAGGTTTTCTTCTTACCATTGCTTTTCATCAGTTTGAATCTAATGAGTTTTGATGTGATTTTCTTTCCTTTTATCTTCCATATGAGTCATTGAACTTTTTGAATCTGGGTTTATAGTTTCAATTAATGTTGAATAAATTTGACAGTGTTTCTTCAAAAATATCCCTCTCGTGATCCTTTTTTGTTGTTAATTGTATGTATTTTTCAACTTCCTGAAAACTTCCCACAGCTCATTGAAGTTCTGTTTTTCTTAAAGTACTTCATTTTGAGTTCTTCCTGTTATGTCTCCTAATTGCCTGATTATTTGTTTTGCATTTTCTAATAACCATTAAGTCGATTCAGTGAATTTTCATTTCAGATTTTGCATTTTTAGTTTTTTTTTAATTTTTTATTTTAAGAAATTTCATTTGTTTCTTTTATTATACCTTTGATCTTTGTCCTCATTTTGTCATCATGTTCATAATCATGTTTTCCTTTGAATATGTTTATATTAGATTTTTATAGTTGTTATTTGCTAACTGCTTCATCTCTATAATTTCTGGCTATGTTTTGTTTGGTCAACCTTTTCCTGTTTCTGAGTAGCATTTTCCTACCTCTTTAAACATCATGTGATTTTTTTGATTGGATGCTGGATTTCATGAATATTACCTTGTTGAACATCTGTTTTCTTTCCCCATTAAAATACACTGGAGTTTGTTTTACTTGTTGGTTTTCCACTAAAGTGCATTAGAGTTTTTAGTTGATCAGTTTGACTTTTCCAAGGCTTGTCCTTAACCTTTGTCAAGATAAATCTAAGGTAGCATTCCTCTGTTATTTTAGTTCTTTTTCTAAGGTATAACCCTCCTTAAGTCTCTGTTGTATGCCCCAGGTGTTAAATGAGTTTCTGCCACTCTGACTGGTTAGAAATTCAATATCTCCTAACCATGTTTGGGCACTAGAACTGTTTAGCTTATAGGTCCCCCATAGCTGTTCTTCATCCTTATGGAGTTTTACCTTACACATGTTTAACATACTATAAAGCCAAAGACTCAAAATTAATTCTACTCTTTCTTTGTTGTCTATCTAGCAAATTTCACCTATCTTGCATCTTTTATCTCAACTTTCCTCAATTCAATAAAACTTCCCTATTTTGCTTATCTTTCCCCTTCTTGGATCAAGTCTGAAGTTGTTTTTACAAAGAAAACCAGGGAAATTGTGTGATTGACTGCATTATTTCTCTTCTGTCAAGGAACACTAACTTAACATATCTGTAGTTCAGTTTCTCAAAATGATTTTTTCATATATTTTTCAGTTTTCTAGTTATTTATGGTAGCAAGGCAAGTCTTATAACAATTGAGTCATCGTAATCAGAAGCAGAATTAGTGTCCGCCATGTTTTTGTGCTATCTTTTATTACATTTGAATCATCATTCTATCATTACTATATTTGCCACACAATAAGATATGTTGATTGCCTTTACATCAGAGTCAATTTTAGTACTTTTCCCAATTACAACTTTTATTTTATCCCCAGAGCTTTTTAACTCAATATATCTAACATCACTTGTAGCATTCTATTTCAAAAACCTTGACAAGTGATTTTTGACACACAACAGAAACTAAGAATCACTGTGCTAGTAAGCTTAAATGTAGAGTGGTTTTGACAACTTAAGTGGAGCATCCTATAACCAGTTCTTAACTCAGTTACACATGGCAGTAATGGAACAAAAAGTGAGAGGAATTGTGTATTCCCATGAATCTCACAAAAAGCATTAATTTCTGGCAGAGAAGGCTTTAGAGCCCTGATTTAATGCTATGGTAATGATTTGTTTATACCTGTGCCACAATAGTTATTATATATTTTGAATATTACTTATGTCTGTAAGTATTAAGAACTTACTATTTGTTAACCAGTCTGCAAAAATTCTCACAATACACTGATTTAGAAATGGCTAGCCAGTTTCACCCTAACTCTGTTGTGCTAACTCTATTTTGGTTAGTGGTGACTGCTTGAAGCTTTCTTAAGGCCATTTATGAACTCAGCAGGAAGGAATGCTATAATGGATTACTTTTGTCTGACATGAGTTTGGGATTGGAAGAATGTGGCACATATTCCATATATTTGCAATTCATGTACAGGTTAAAGGCAGCTTTTTTTTCTTTAAATTTCTCTTCTTGCACAAGAAAAATTGTTGCCACTTTTGTAGTTATCTTGACTAACTTGAGAGCTGTGAAATATGTATACTTAAATATTTATTTATTCATTTAATTTTCTTTGTTTTTCTAAAATATAATCAATATTACTAGTGGTCTGTAATCTGTAATTATTTTCTTTTTGTATAAATTGATTTTTTTTGTCCTAGAAAAATTAGAATATGATAGTTTAGAAAGATGCACTAAACTTTAAGGTATATGAATGTATCACCTTTTTAAAAATGATGGAGTTTATTAGTTAAGTACATTACACAACATAATAGTCTAAAGGATGTTAATTGCCAGGTTTGGTTTTCATTCTGGTTTATTCTAGGTCACTTGGTTCTTTTCCTTATTATACTATCTGTATATTGAATTAAGATGTTGGATAATCGTTATCAGAAGACTAACAGAGGTTTAGTATGTGGCTTACATGTGTGATAAAGATAAATTTCATCTGGGCAAGAAGCTCATCCTTCCAGTTTTCACATTTGACAATGGTGGAGTGGAAAATGGAGTGTTGGAGAATGCCTTTCCTCTCATTTTCATTATTATAAACTTGAAATGCTTCCTGATACCAAAAATTTAGGATATTTAGCATAATATACTACAGTGAAAAGAGCAAAATACCAGAAACTAAGAAATACAGGTCCTAGTCCCAATTTATATATGCTAATTCTGCATCCATATCAAGCTTCACAACCTTTTAAACTAACTTGTCTTATATGTAATGAAATTAATACTCTTCTCTGTCTACCCCACAGAAGTGTTGGCAAATTAAGTGAAAATATAGTTATAAAAATCTTCAATAACTTGTTAGTGTCATAACATTGTGAGGTAATATGGTGCTACATATGCCATCTTATCCTGGCTTTATTTCCCAGTGAAAAGGCTGAAATTATGATATCTTTGCTTTATTTTAAAACTTTTTATAGATTATAATGATATTTCTATTAGGGAACCAATAATGATGATTCTATTTGGGAAAAAGGAAATAGCAAAGTTCTGTGCTTTCACCAGGGTATGAATAATTTCAATGAGAAGTATTCATTAACTCTGTTTTGCTTTACAGCTTGGAATCCCATCCACTGCCAACACATTGAATGCCACAATGCAATTAACAAACCAGCTGTGAAGGTATTGTTTTATTAGACCCAGTGGCATGCTGTATTTTTAGTGGTCAAATTATTAGTAGAAAATTGCTAATTAAAATGTAGTAAATTTCATGCTTGTCTGTAGAGCAAGAGGCTTTTGATCTGTAGTAATCTCAAGCACCGCTATGTTCAGTCTGACAGGATTTACAGAGCTGTGAATATTAGTGCCTACAGTTTTCAGCCTAGTTCATAGCCTTTCAGTTCATAGCCAAGTGATATGCAGTAGTGAGCTGTCAAAAGAATCTTGGTGGAACACTTACATAGTCCTTAATTGACTTCTATCTGAGCTAATAACCCAGGGAAATGTATTTTCCCCATTTTTACTGGTACTCTTCAGATTCATACTGCCAACTATGTGACAATACATACTCAAGAAATGTAGGGAAAAAACAGAAAATCAATAAATCTTAGCTCAGATAAAAAATGTGACTTATTGAAAGAAATGAGAAGTGTTTGCACAGCATACGCACAGAGCGTTACATTGGAGGTAAGGAGACAGTGCCTTAGAGAGGTCAGGTCACTCTCCTAAGACAACATAGGCAGTATCAGCATTGAAAACAAAATGAGGTAATTTGATCCTTAGCCTCATTCTTTTTTCCACATCATATTCTTTCAATCCTGGTAAAACCTTGAATCTCAAAAGTTGAATATTAAGAGAAATACTTATACCTTTTAACAAAGTTACTTATGGTATATTTGTTGGTTTGGCTAAATAAACCAGTGTCTGGATTTGTAAGTGTTAAATTTCATATTGTGAAGGGTGAGTGTTTATTAGAGTTCAGTTACTTCTAAGAACTTGGTGCTATGAGAGTTTGCTTCGCTTATTCTAAAGCTACACAGATTGTCCAGATGGCCAAATAATAGAAAATTAATACTGTCATGGTACAGAAACAAAGGACAGGTAAAATGAGATGCTATAAATTTAAAGTAAGCAACATAATGTGTTTCATAAATCAAAATGACAATAGGGTGCCAATAATAACATTGTCGTATAAATATATCATACTAACAACGATGGGCATTCTTGTGTCTTTGCCTTTGATGAGTGCAAACTGGATGAATGTTGAGAAAAAGCAGACGAAGAAAACCTGTCAGTGAAAGCATGGACTTCTCCCATTCTACTATGTGCACCCCTTTCTTGATTTTCAGAGACATTTGGAATTCAAAGAGCCTTTGTCTTGGTGTGAGGCTATTTTGAGCTGAATGTAGATAGGACTAGCTATTGCTCATGGAGTTCATCTTGATTCCTAGGGATGAGACTTGCATAGCTTTCTTTTACTTTTGTTTCTATATCCTTACTTTCTTCCTCCTGCCTGTCACAGGTTTCTCCAGTTATTTTTTTCCTTGATTTTGTGTCAGACTGCATTCTCATAAGTTCTGGTTAGTAATACTTTCTGGCCTTCCAATCATAGAAATCACCAGGAGTTATATTTTCTCTTTTTCTATTTAAACAGCCCAGATTGTTAATCTGGATTGGTCTTACTTTTCTCCTGAAAGTTCTCTAGTCCAAACTATCCTAGTTTGTCATTTTAAAAAACTTAAATAAATTCATATAATATAAAATTAACTATTTTAAATTGGACAATTTAGTACATTATCAAAATGTTGGCAAGTATAGTGTTTATTTAGTTCCAAGAGATTTTTCATTACCTCAAAATCTTACTTAATCATCATCCACTTTCTTGAAGCTCACAGACAAGTCTGACCTATGCCTATTTTTGTTAGTAAAGTTCTATTGGAACACAGCTTTTCTCAGGTGCTTTTATACTGTCTATGACTCCTTTCATGCTGTATCAGCAGAAGTGAGCAATTATATCAGAGACTATATGGTCACAAAATCTTAAATACTTACTGTTTGGTCATTGTTAGAAAAAAATGTGCTAATTTCTGGTTTAACATGCCAAAAAGTAGCTATTCATGGCATCTAAAGAAATATGAAACTTATATAAGGATTATTTTCACCCTGTGCTTTTAATATAAGGGAATATATAAATTTGATGACTTAATTATTTAAATTTAGCAATTCTGTTATTTCTCCAAGCTGAAATTTTTTAGGATTTTAACTTTGACTTACAGGCTGTTTGGGTTGTAAGTTTGGGTCATTTCCCCTTCACATCAGTGAAAGCAGCTAAAGATAGAGTGAAGTTTTAGAAGTGCTTTTAACTTGTCATATTTACTGTACAATCAACTATAACACAGGTTATCATTTGCAAAGCAGGAACTTTGATGAATTAATAGAAATTTAAACAAATACAGAACACAAAATGCAGTTAGTTATCTGAATGTTTTATTTTGCTTGATGTAAAACATCAAGATACTTGAAATATTCTGATGCTTAACTGTGAAATGAACATTTTTTATCTCCATGCTTAGGCTAGCAAGACCCCAGCCATAAATAACAAAGCCTCGGGGGTAAACAAATTGTAGGTCATACGCAGGAAAAAAAAATGAGATGAAAATGAAGCATTAGGTGATTGGTAAAAAGGTAGGATTCCAGAGTAAGAAAAGCAAACCACCATTGTTAGATTTATTGCTAAACTTTTCTGAATGAGATGGCTCTTAAGAAGCTAAATTCTCTACTGCCAGCATATTGGCATCATTTATGAGTTTGAAATCTTAATAATACATCTTCATGTTCCCAGAGAGAGATTATTGTATTCATCACACACATAGGCAATTTGAGTAGCCATTGAACAAGATTATTTTTTATTCTTGTGGAATGAGGGTGGATTTCCTGATACTTTAAGTTACAAATAATAGGAGAAATGAAAAACTACCAAAACAACATTATGAAATTTCCAGTGTGGATTCATCTGCCATATTCATATTCTAAACAGTTACAGATCAAATGGGTTTTACTAAAAATATTTATTCCACTTTGCTTTTGAAAAATCTGTCATCATTGAAGCATTTTTCCTCATGAAACAGGGAAAGTAATACACAGAAACAGCAGTATTCATTATGCCTTTTCATTTGTTTCAGATGTGTATAGACCCTTCCTTGTCAGTAGCTTTGGGCGACAAACCACCCCCACTGTATCTCTGTGAAGAATGCAGTGAGAGGATTGCAGGGTAAGTGTGAGTCCTTTAAGAGCAACAATAAGGAAAATCGTTTGGACTGGCATTGATTACATTATCCAACCTTCCCATTAGTTTTGTTGTGTTTTTTAAAAGATTATTTTATCTGATATTTAACATATAGCAAGCTGTCATTTGGAGGAATTCAGCTTTCAAAGTTGCCGTGTTTCTCTCCATGAAACATGAGAAAGAAATTCCACTTAACAAAATAACTCCAGTGTTTAAGCAACCCTATTAAAAAGGCCACAGAGAAAGCTAGGTATATTTAAAAAAATCTGTGGTTTCCAAACATGACATATAATTTATTATTTATTTTTTTGTTTATTTTGGTACGGGAAATCAAACCTAGGACCTCATGCTTGCCAGGCGGTGCTGTACCACTGAGCTATATCCCCAGCTGGCATATATAATTCAAGTGGGTTCTCTTTGCTGGTTAGTTTCACAGTTGCATTCAGCTTTGTGCAGATCATGGAGTATTTTGGTTACATAATTAGCATCTGAAAAGTATCATTTAAAGATAACTAAATATGATGAAATACCTATAATTTATAATTTAGCTGGAATGCATTAAACATTTAAAAAGTTTATTATGATAATGCTCTTAATTATATTTCCTTTCTATTAAAAGCCTTTCACCAATAGTGTGTAGCTTATAAACATTCATGTAGAAGGGGAATATTTCAGCAAAGCTCAAAAATGAATTTTACTTTTCTTTACAGGGACCACAGTGAGTGGTTGATTGATGTTCTTTTGCCACAAGGTATGGTTTACTTCAAAAAGGATGAATAATGAGTAATCATGACTAATGACATGGTTGATTTATCCCCTTTTGTGCTATTTTATTTTACAAAGATAGTAACCAAAGCATTATATTCCCTGAATATTCATTGACCTGAATCATTAATGTCAATATCTTGCTTATAATATACCCAAACACTTAATAATGAGGGAAGAGGTATCAGCTCTACCAAAATTAAGGTTACATGTTGCAGTTTGGATTTTGTGTAACCAAAGCCCTGCTGAATTAGTCTAAAGGGGTTTTCTTTTTTTTGTTTTTGTCTTTTTCCTTTTTATGGGTACTGGGGATCAAACTCACGACAGCCTGCTTGCAAGGCAGGCGCTTATGCCGCTGAGCTAAATCCGTAGCCCCTAAAGGGGTTTTCTATTTGTATAATAGATATGTCAGGCTGTGCCAGGTCAGAAAGGGAATAAGGGACACCAACAGAAAGAGAAGTGAATAATGAACCTTTTTCCTGCAATTTACTATACGTTTGGGGGAAAATCTTTTAGTTGCTTTAAAGCTGAGTCTCCCTATCAGTAAAATGGAGATAAAATATACCTAGTCCATTTCATTTGAAAGACAAGATTTGCAGTGCTTCTTAAAGCTGTGTCTTAAAAGTTAGGAGGTCCCAGACAGAGCATTCTGGGAACATCTGGGAACACCTGGGAAAAGCTGATATTCTGTCCACTTTGTTGGCAGTTGAAATGACAAAGAAAAGTACTTAAAAAACAGGCCATGACTGTAATCTCAGCACTCCCTACAGGCTGAGGTAGGAAGATGCAAGTTCTAAAGTTCAAGCCCAGCCTGGGCCATTTAGTGAGACCCCATCTCAAAATAAAATACAAGTTCAAAAGGCCTGGGGATGTAGCCGAATACAAAGCTCTGGGTTCAATCCCAAGTGCTGAAGAAAGGAAAAGGTGAGGAAAAGATTATGGAGATACATGGGTCCACAATGAGTGCAGATCAGGGACACGGGAAAGCTTGGTATTTGACTTTAGGTGTTTATAATAAAAGGGTTTACATGAAAGACCCCTTTCAAAAGAAATGTTAAAACCTTTATGTTAAGTTCTATAAATACTTTTTTTTTTAAACTTAAGGCTCTTGGTCAATGATTACCTTTGCACAATGGTTATTATATTCCTTCTTTGCAGTCTTTCAATATTAGACCATTTCTACTTGAAGAGATAAATTAACTCAATGATCCATGGCCCATTAATTGTGCAAAATCATTTTTTTAGACTAAGTTATAAATTTCACTGATTTGGCCTCCACTAATTCATAATTCCAGAATTTGGGAGCATTTACCTTTTAAATAAACTGTGACATAAACCATCCCATAAATAAGATGTTAGTCATTTGTTGTGCCCTAGTTTGAGGAAAGTGTTAATAGATTCTTGGAAAAATTATTTTCAAGTACTCTCTAGCATCAGTTTCCATGGAAATAATTGCTATGCTCACTAAAAAGAATTCTTACTCATTTGTTAAAGTCAATCTTGTAATCCAGTCAGTAGTTTGCTTCATCTGGTTGGTCCATGGATTTGAAAACTGATTTCTCTTACGTGACCATATAGCTGATTTTACATTAGTTAAGAGTGATATAAGTTCATAGTTCAAATATAAGGAGACCAAGTTAGTAGGTTTTTTTTTCCTATGGTTTGATATAGAACAACCCACAGTGGTAGCCTAAATATATCACATCTAACCAGTATCACAGCATTGTGGAAAGAGCAGAAAATGGAATTCAGAGACTTTAGCTCTACATGTGTCTCTGTCACTCATAGCCTCCTGTGTGATCATGAAGAATTTAGTCAACCATAGTGGACCTTCATTTTGTCCTCTGTAAAATTAAGAAGTAACATTAAAATTGTTTGACTGTAACATTATGTGATTTCCAAGTCATACTGAGAAGGTTGAATTAGTTGTGAGATTAGGTGACATACTGACAGCATGAAAATGTTTTTAATTTCATGAAATAAAAATTCTGAAATCACTATCAGATGAGAAAGAGGTATTTTATGTTTTTGGAGGAAAACAGAGACCAGTAAAAGAATATGACAAATAATGGACAAATCAAAAGCTGTTTTTGCCAAATCTATAGGTTGTGTTTTTGTTGTTTTTATTTTTCTTCACGGCTGCCCTTATTTAAAGTGGGCTCTTTCTATGTTGATATTTTGTATACCTTCCCCTTACAGCTGAAATATCTGCTATATGTCAAAAAAAGGTAAGAGCACACCATCTGTTGTGGGGCATGATTTGCTGTGTTTGTATGTAAATTCATTCATTGACATCTGCCTCATTCCTGCACCATGGTTTCTCAGTATGTACATGTCACTGTACTTGTTAAAAGAGAAAGAAAGTGATTTAGCATGCAAAATTGTGATGTTCAAGTGGCCTGTATTTCTATTTCCATTTCTGCTTTTGCTCACTTGTCTTTCACACATTGTTTCTGTTATGTAATTTGAAATAAAAACTTGTAACTTGGGATAGGAGCCTTATTAGAAAAAGGTTTGAATGATAGTGCAATGCTTGTAACTTAACTTTAGTAAAGGATTATTTATATGCTAAAATTCTTTATTGCTCTAAAATGTAGGGCAGTTTAATATCTATATAGGAAAACATACTATGATTGAATTTATATGGAAAATTTTTATTTATACAGTTAAATAATATACCTAGCTAAAGAATTTCCCTTTCAAATTTCCCCTAACTGCTTTCACAAACTTTCGCTAAGTCACTTCCACTTTTTTCTCTCTCTTTTTTTTGGGGGGGGGGTAGTTGGAAAGTATGAGAAGGTAGTAGTGTCTTATGAATAGCTCTGACTCATTGAGATCTTTAGACTCCCCTCCCTTTTTTCTGTGTGGATCTTGTTCAAATCACTTAAACGTTTGGGTTGTGGGTCATGGTTAGGTACTTTTGGGCATGTATCTCAGTTATTATTTGTTGCATAATGAACCACCGTTGAGGGTAGCAGCTAGTAATGACCAATTGACCGCAATTCTGTGGGTGGGAGATTTACTCCATGTTCAGCAAGGCAGTTATTTTAATAAATTCTTCTAGACTCACTGATGTAGTTGCACTGTTGGTGGGTGGGGTGGTGGTTCCAAACGTCTTACACATATTTGGGGCCTTAGCTGGGTTGGCTGTAGTGTTTGGGATGACTGAGGTGTCTGGAGCTCCTTCATTCCATGAGATGTTCCATTCCTTAGAAGGCTGAGCTGGACTTTTTTATAAGTATTCTGAGAGAGCAAGAGTGAAGACAGCAGTGCCCCCGAGGCAGGAATTCAGAAGTCACACAGCAACAGTTCTGCCTCACGCATTGGTTAAAGCAGGTCTTGAGCACACAGATTCACCAAGTGGGAGACTAGGATCCTTCTGGTTATAGGAGCAGTAGCAAGAATTTTGTGGTCATATGTGATCTACCACAAATCTACTCTCTAGACATCATTATTTAAGTTCTTTCTATGTGTAAAATATGCACATTACTTTGAAAGACTTTCCAACAGCTTCCCTAATTGTGGCTTTACTCTTAAAATTCAGTGCAGTGTCAGTCTGCATCTGGTATGTCACTGATGAAGCTGTTTTGGCACAAAATCTATGGACTGGAGACTTAGGAATTAAAAGGACAGTCAGCTGTCCCTGCACATCCAAGACACTGGTGTGACAGGGACAAGATAACAGCAATAAACCTTTACTCAGAAAGGTGAAAGGAAGCAGATAGCATTCATTGGTCGGTGGCAGCTCCAGCCTTGAAAACTCAGCAGCTCTTTGCTGTCTTCGAGGGATAGCAAATGTGCCTTTATTAAGATCATCTTTTGCTTCCTTGGACTACTTCCATAATTCATCTGTCTTCACAAGGTCTGGGCTACACTCTCTAGGATATCTTTTCTTTTCAATAAAAAACAGCACGTTACAGTAACAACCTGATGCCTGTGTGCAGAAACTGGGGTTTCACAGACCTATTTTCATTTATGACTGTGTTTACCCACTTTAGTTTTAGATAATAGTGCTTTTGCTAGTATAACCGTGGTAAAAATTTCATGAATTTCTTTGTCTCTTTTTGGCATCAGGGAATCAAACTCACAACTTTGCACTTGCCAGGCTCAGTGGCACTTGCTGTGCCACTGAGCTAGATCCCCAGCCCCCAACTCCATGGCTTAAAACAGATTTTATCTGGGTTTGGGGCTTGCCAAGTCACCTGTATGATTATTATTTTTTTCTTTTTTTTTTTTTACTGTCTTTTTTTTTTTTATCGGTACCGGGGATCGAACTCACGACTGCCTGCTTGCAAGGCAGGTGCTTATGCCGCTGAGCTAAATCCCCAGCCCCTGTATGATTATTTTTGAGGTAGTTTTTTTCCATATACTTTTGGCATTTCAGTTTGCCTCTAAAATTATTAGAAGCAATTGTCTTAACTGCAAGAGGTCATTTCTTACTTTTAGGCTTTTACAAGCTTGAGAGACTGTTATGTAAAACAATTTTCTTTTTCTGTGTGTGTTCTTTTTCTTTTTGTGATCCTAAGTATTGAACCCAGAGCCTTGTCCATACTAAGCAAGTGCTTTGCCAGTGAGTTAGAACCACAGCTTAAGTTTAAAATCAGCATGTTCAGGCTTTGGTGGCATATCCAGTATATTTGAGACACAGAGTATTACTTTTAGTATTAAGTTTCAAATTAGCATATTTTTATTGCTTATCCTTTAGGAATTATTATATTGTATGTGAAATTAATTTAGATAATTTCCATTAAATTCATAATAGTTTAGAATTGTTTGAGCATGCTCGGGGCACAGGTGGTGTTTCTATCTCTTTGGTAGGGCATATTCCTACCTTTGAGTAATAAGTTTGAAATAAACAATGATTGCATCATGAATGAAAGATATAGACCTTGTTTTGTTTTAGTTCAGTTTTTTGTTGGTTTATTTCAGTTCTATCATTTGATGAGACTACTTGAAATTACAGATATTCTTTAGTTTATGATGGGATTATGTCCTAATAAAACCATCATAAGTTGAAAGTGTCAGTAGTTAAAAATGTATTTGACACATCTGGCCTGCTACATGTCCTAGTGTAGCCGGGTTAACCTTAAATATGCTTGTCCAGTTTCCTGGGGGAGCATCCATCATAGAGGGTTCTCAGATCTTCACCAAAGTCTGATTTCCTAAAGCCTGGGGTATTCTAGGCCCCTGAGGTGTTCACATCTTCACAAGCTCTACTGAAAGGCTGAAAAGCTCTCTGGACACAAGAACAGTGAATATGTGGTGGAGCGTGCCTGATGGGCTTGGGGCACATGGTTTTGTTCTGATGTCATTGTGTTCCTGATGGCTCCCCAGATTGCTTCACACAGCCTCCCTCATCCCCCTAGTGTCAGGGCAGCTCTGAAGCTCTGACAAGAGCCATCAAGCAGGAATCTCTTTGCTATACTACTTTCCTCATTTCCATCACTTCATTTGTTAGCTCCTTTCCTGTGGTTGATGTCAATGGCTGATGCTGTGCGTGATTCTAGCTGTGTTTTACTGTGACCCTGTGGTGACCAGTGACAGCTTCTGTGAGTTTAGATAAAGAATGTGTTGATGGGAGGGGAGAGACTTGCTTCCGGGCCTGGAACTCAGCATAGCATGGTCCCTACCTACCCTTGTTTGCCACAAAGACAAAGGCGTGGTGGAAGTCTGACCTTGGATGGTGGTTATAATAATTTTGAAAGTTTATTCTAGAAGTTACAGTTTTTCTTTTTCTACTCTCATGTGCTGTGTGATTTCCTCTCTCTGGACAATGATTTTTCAAAAACATGTATTTCTGATGAAAACACTCAAAACATTACATTCAAATCATCCAGAAAGTATCCTCCTCATCCCTGGTTTTCCAACACATTCCTTCTGGTCTACTAGAGCATTTCTGTCTCCCTGGAAGACATTCTTCTCATCTTTAGTACTGAAATTTATCTGGTTAGACAATAGATCATGCTTTGGAAACACGTGGCACTTTAGCAATGTGCTGTCACTTCTGGTGGCCCCTTCAGTTTCTGTTTGCCCCAGTACTTAACCACATTTACTTCAGCTCAACTTTAATTGCTGTTACTTTCTCTGCTTCTAGAACTGCAGTTCCCATGTCAGAAGAGCAGTCGTCACCTGCTTTTCCGCAGGGTGCTGCGGTCGTCACGGAAACAGGCCAGTTAGGTACTGCAAAAGATGTCACTCGAATCATCACAGTAGTGAGGTGGGGGCCGCTGCGGAGACCCACCTCTATCAGACCTCCCCACCCCCCATCAACACTCGGGAGTGCGGCGCCGAGGAGCTAGTCTGCGCCGTGGAGGCCGTGATTAGGTAATACGCACTTCGTCAGGCCTGGTTCCCACCGTCCCCAAAGACCTTGCCTTTGCTTTGAGCTAACTTTGCACACTGCCATGTGTGGAGTCAGTCTGGCTTCAGATACCCTAACCTAGCAGGCTACTTTCCCACACTGTTGCCATGACGATGAATTAATTCATGCATTCAGTAAATATTTTTACCCAGTTCCAATTATGTGCCAGGCACTGGCCTAAGCACTTGAGAAAGAGAAGCAACCTTCAGTAGAAACCTTCTCAAGTAGCGACTAGGAAAGCATAAACATGTCATTATGTTCCACTCTGGTGAGTGCTGTGTTAAGGCCTGAGCAGGGGCTGTCTAAGGGTCCCAAGGACTGAGGCTGTGCTCAAGGTGAGGGGTGGAGATAGGGATGCTTGGCTTGAGTGACAGCAACATTGGCCAGTCAGGACGATGGGAAAGATTATGGAACAAATTGTCTGCTTGTGAGCAATAAGGTGCTTTAAAACTGAGTAAGATAGTGCTGAGATAAGCCTTGAGGCAGACGGGGCCAATCCTGCAGCCTGCTGGGTTTTTCTCTTTGTATTTTGTGACAGAGAACGCAGGGTTTGAAATGATAACCTCTAGATTCATTCTCTTTTTGTGTAATATTCAAGAAAACCCGATCTTTAAAAATTAGTATTAGGAAATAAGTTTTTAAGGAGAAGGAATGAGTCTTTTCTATTGCTTTTATCCCAGTAGTTGAAACATAGTGGAATGTTGATAAATGTTTGTTAAATCAGGACAAAAGACAAACCAGCCACACTGCTATCCTCTTCCTCATCACCATCGTTACTGTGATTTTTTTGTATTATCTAGTTTTATTTAAATGTGTTTTATTTATGTATGTTCAATCACAGTGAATCTGTGATTCTTTTTGATATGTTATATACCTAGCTCTTTTTCATGTTATTGTAAAGTTATATATTTATCACTTTTAAGTGGATAGAACATTCATTCACATATCTTATTTTCCTCCCCCATTAGATATTTAGATTTATTCCATTTTTAAACTTCTATAAATAACTTTGTTATTTTTGTGCATAGTGCTCTTCCTTTTGAAAAAATTTTTGAGGGTAGGTTACCAAATGAGTTAACTTGTTAGAAGATCTGAGTGTTTTAGTGGTTCTTGGTATGTTACCAAATTATTTTCTAAAGCGTATGTACAAATTTATAATGCCAACAGTGCATATGAAGTTAGTTTTTGCTGAACTCTTGCCAACATTTTAAAAAATTGTTACTAGTTTGGCAAGTTGATAAAGAAGTCTTCATCGTTACACTTTTAGGTTTTTAAATGCCAGATATTGAACGTTTTTCCACTTGGATATAAATGCTCAATCTCTCCTTGTCTCGTGTATTTACCATCCATGTAATTTTCTGGTAGATACAGAGAAACCATTGACATATAGTAGGATGATTGGTGAACTACAAATCAGAGACATCAGTTCTGCTTGTTTATAACTGATTGAAGGAAGTAGCCTCTTTGCATCAACTGTTTGTTCATCGTTGAAGCAGAAAGGAGTACAAAATAGTTAAGAAAACGGAATTATGCTTCCAGGAGCAATTTGTACTACTTTAAAGGAGAACAATCAGTGACGAGTGAATAGTCCTGAAGTAGTTGCTGTGACTATGTTATGATCTAGAATGTGTCTTCCCACAGTCTAATTTAGTACCGCCCCTTTTTGGCAGCTTGTTGAAAGAAGCTGAGTTCCATGCTGAGCAACGGGAACATGAGCTTAATCGTCGGCGACAGCTGGGTCTCTCCTCTTCGCACCATTCCCTGGACAACACTGATTTTGATAACAAAGATGATGATAAACATGACCAGAGGCTGCTCAGTCAATTTGGAATATGGTTTTTGGTAAGTAAAAGAAGTTAACTATTCTCTGCTTTCTTATTTCTCATTTCAACACTGTACTAATGAGGACTTTCTCCTGTTCTTTTGAAAGGAATAGTGGAAAATTAATCTTAGCAGTAATATTGAATAATCTGGGACAGTAGTTCTTAATCCTGGATACATGTAAGATTTACCTAAGAAAGCTTTTAAAAAGTAACAATACTTAGATCCCAACTTAGAATCTTAGGACTTTTTGTTTGTTTGTTTGTTTTGGTGTTTTTGACACAGGGTTGTATTATGTAGTTCATGCTGGCTGTGAGTTCAGTATGTAACCCAGGCTGGCCTTGAACTTGCAGCAATCCTCCTGCCTCAGCTTCCCAAGTGGTGGAATTAGAGGATATACTGCCACATACAGCTTAGGAAATTTTAAAAAAATCTCCTCCGTTAACTTTAATAAGCAGCAAGGCATTGAAATCCATAGGCAGTGAAATGTATCTTCTTGACAAGAAACAAATGGAAAGGCTGCTAGTACCGATCATTAGGAACTACATTTAAAATAATTTACACTCCATCATTTTTGTATATGAAATTTTTCTTGAAGTTCAGTCTCTGCAGAATGTTTTGTATATTTATGTCAGGTTTGTGTAACCAGAGAAATTATAGCCAATCTAATACAAGAAATGTGGTTTGCATCAACTTACTCAGTGGAGATCAAATGTACAGAAACAAAGCCTCAAGTTAGTTGGGTGCATCAGTTCTACCAAAATGCAGTCCCCTAACATTCCCTGTTGATTCTGTCTCCATAGTGATGTATCTCTTTTGTGCTTGCATACAATTTCCTGAAAAACTCTTTACCAAATTTGGAGTTAGTCATTAATCTCATCTGTCTTGTTTCCAAAAACTTATTCTCTAATGACATTGTAGCGACTGCTATTGGGAACTCATTGATGGCATGGACAGTGCTTTATTCTTTTTATTCTTGTACCCTGCTTCAGTGCTCAATAAAAGATAACTTAGAATGAGTAAATGAATGGTGTTATTTTAAAAAATCTCTTTCTAATGTGTTGACTGGGAGCTCCAAGGTATCAGAATTATTACTGCTACAATGTCCTTACCTAAATCTGATTATTTTAGAACTGAAATGTAAATAGATTGTTTTATATTATGGGTATATTATGATTGTTTTATATTATGGGTATATTATGATGAAGATATCACTTCACTGACTTATCTTTTTATGAGCATTTTGCTAGTACAAGTTGTATAATAGATTGCTTACAGAAAAAAATGCCTGTTGGAAAGTAAAATCTTTTTTCTGATAATTTTTTATTTTAAAGAGAAAAAAAATAGAAACCATGATACAGAATTTCAAAAATAGAAAATCAGCAATGATTAATATATTGTGTGTTGTTATCTTCAAAATATTTGTTCAGATTATAAGATATAGGCATGCAAAACTGATCAAACAATATAAGCACAAACTCTTCTTTCCAGTGAACTAAAAGAAACCAATAGTATAATTATCTATGTTGCATATATATATTATTTTCTTTTTCCTGGGAGGTAGAATCTTGAGGGGATATTATTATTGCAATCCATCTAACCCAGTAGAAAGGAACACAGTTCTGAATAAGTGATCATCATTTATAAAACTTCCTGTTTCAAATGGATTATCTGGAACGTTCTTTCTCTTTTTTTTTTTTTTGTCTTTAAATGAACATTATTAAATTTGTAAGATGGATGGAAGTTGAACAGGTTATGTTCTGCCCCCTCCAGGTGAGCCTCTGTACGCCCAGTGAGAACACACCTACAGAAAGCTTGGCAAGGCTGGTGGCTATGGTATTTCAGTGGTTTCACTCCACAGCATATATGATGGATGATGAAGTTGGAAGCTTGGTGGAAAAACTGAAGCCTCAGTTTGTCACCAAGTGGTTAAAGACGGTATGCGATGTTCGCTTTGATGTCATGGTCATGTGCCTTCTTCCCAAACCCATGGAATTTGCCAGGGTAAGTGGTTGACAAACAACTTGGAATTTAGTTAGGGAGGAGAACTCAGGGAGAAGCACTACCTGACCGTCATAGTGTTGTCTGTGCCTGTGAGTGGGGAGAGAGTTTCTCTTTCCCCACTTCCCTTCCTCTCTTTCTTCTCTCTCCTTCCATCCCTCTTTGTTTTGGGAAAATTTTATAACCACTTTTTCAAGAATGTGCAGCTTTGATGTTGGTTTGGTATAAATAAGGATGGCCAGATGGACCTGTGAGATATCTTTAAAAATTTTTTTCTGTGAGATTGCTACGATTCCATCCTTTCCTGTCATGGTTTCACATGTATTTTTAGAAGTGATAGTAGAAGTCCTTGTCCTGTCACCTGAAATGCTGAAAAGCTTCAGAAACTGCCAAAATGCTCCCATTCCCTTATCTTCCTGCTTCAGTTCAGTGAATCCCAATCTGCAGATACACAACCGGAAGACCTTGTATTCTCTATTAATTTGTGTCTAATCCCAAAAGGTGGGTGCCCAGAGTTAGTCTTTGATAGCAACACATGAAATTTTTTTTCAAAGTGTTTTCTAAGATTTATTTTTATTTGTGATGTTTTGTTTTCTTTCAAAAAGGCCTTGAGACAATTTTCAGTTTACAACTGCACTGAAATAGGACATTTAAAGATAAAATAATACAGATCATCATGAAGGAATAGCTTTTATTTGATTTCCAGGATTCATGATTAGTACATTCAAGATGTACTTTTTCTTTGGTGCCACCTACTGACTCATTTATAAAATTGAATTTTTACATAATGGAAATTTCCTATTTCCTTGAAAACTTTGTGTTGATGTGTTTTCTATTATTATTTCTTCTAGAGTAATGAAGGATTGGTGTATTATAATTATGGAAAATGAGAAAAAATTATGTTGGTTGGAAAAGTTTTCCTCTTCCAAACTGTATTTGAGGTCCTGCAAGTTAACTGATAATAAATTAATAGGAGAGAAGATAAGGTTTATTTATGAATTCATATGGCAGTAGTTCATGATAAATGGCTCCCCAAAGAGCCAGAGATAAAATATTTATATGCTAAATGGAACAAAGTGTTTTTTTCTTCCCCTCTTAAGAGTCACCAAGAATTTATAGAAGTTTTTTGGACTTTTTGATGCTAATTTCTTCCTGGCAGCTGAATTCACATGAAACTCCCTTTGGAGGAAGGTTATGGAGAAGTATTTTCTGGCTACTCTAGTTAGATTTTGAATATAAGAGTTCCTAGGGCCTGGGGTTTAGCTCAGTGGTATAAGTGTCTGCCTGGTAAGTGCTGTATCATGAGTTCAATCCTTGGTACAAAAGAAAAAAAAAAGATAAGAATTCCTTGTACTGCTTCTTTAGTGTAAATGTTTTCACTTTAAAATAATCACTATACCAACTCTGTGGGATTTCAGTATATTCCCACATTTCTTTTTCTAGAACTTCTCTTGGAATTTCACACAGAAAAAGCAAGCTAGATAGATTTCTTTGGAGAGAAGCATCAGATTAGAGATTACGTGATAAGGGATCTCCAAGGAGAAAAATGCATAGATTAGCACAAGGAAACAAAGAGATATGCAAAAATTAATGGCTAGAGGAGATGATGAACCTAGACCAGAGGTCACCCAGTTGAGAAGATTTCTAGATTTGGGACTGGAAGTATCTTTAGACAGATGGTGGAATAAGAACAGTGTGAATGACCCTTATTTCCTAGAACAGATAATGAAAAATTGTGTGTGTTTGGTGAGCTTCTTAAGTGGCTCAAACCATTGTAGGAAGACCTTCATTGAAGTGTGTAACTAGTCATAGAGCTTCAGCTTGTTGAGCTAAGGGATGAGACTATCTAGAGTCTTTTTAAAATATCTGCTGCTGGGAATCGAACTCACAACATTATGCTTGCCAGGCAGGTGCTGTGCCACTGAGCTATATCCCTGGCCCTTACCTACAGAATAAAGATCTGTGAAGTAGGCTTTAGCTCTCAGTTGGTACCTACCACATTAGGGAGAAAAGAAAAATGGAAAGCTTAACTACTGACAAAATTGCAGAGTCTGGTTTACTAAGAGGTGAGAAATACCCCAAAAATCATGAATAGGACTAGAATCTGATAATTTGGGCTATAATTTTCCATTGAAACAAAATTTCTGCAGTCATCACCATTTTAGTTAAGGAAAATCAAATAAAAATATACATAAAATATGCCTAGTCTCATAAAATTTGATCTAATCATTTATGTAAGTGTAGCAAGAATACAAGGCTTTTTTTCAAATTTTCTTTGACATAACTTTTGTAAGCAAGCTCAGACTGGACTTAGATGTCTTAGTAGTAGAAAGCAAGCCAAGAATTTGTTATCAGACTTCATCTGTAGTACTTATAGTTTTGGATTATTTGCTTTTATTTTGAGATCCTCAAAACATTCTGATGTTCCTAGGCCTGCCAAGAAATAACCTTCCTTACTTATATGTATATATATGTCTGAGAACCCTGTGAGATGGTGTTTTCAAAAAGGTTTTCTAAATACTAATTCTGTCAACTCTGGTTACTAAAAACTGAATTATCTGATTAGACATCTTTTCAAATACGTTGTTTTACAAAGCTTTGATATTTTAACCAATTTTCCCAATTATGTCTTATTTCAAAGAACAGATTCTTATTGAACTTATAAAAATAACTATTATCTATGAAAATAAGAATACTCACTAAGAATTCTGAAAGAATCTAGCAGAGAGAGAAAAAGATAAATATTTCATTTTGTTTATAAATTTACCAAGTTTTTGAGTTGTATATAGCTTAGGAGAAAAGAGAAACGAATTTCTTTTGGCCAGAAAATAAAACATTAAAAAGCCAGCAATGTTCCAAACCAAAATTCATGAAAATTAAAATCATTCTTCAACAGTTCATTGAGTCCCCTACAATTCATTTTTGTTCTGCTTGATCTGAGTTAGCAGTTTTATGAGCCTATCATCTCCTCTACCAGCGGTCTGGCAATCTGTACGCAGGGGTATGATCTCAGAATTATTGAAGTAATGCTGTCAGAAACATACCCTAGAGTATCTATCATAGTTTTTCACCCCATGGGCTCCAGACTGTTCTTTTTTGTTGAAGAGAGAGCATTCTGGCTAGGAGAAAAACATCACAGTAAGACAATAATCTGAAAGGCAAAAGAAATAAAGTGGCAATAAAGGTCTGGTGAGTTTATTATGCCAAAAGTGACAAAGAAATTTTGTTATTTCAGTAGCATACACCATTTAAATAACTGAAATTAACTGATAACATCTGCCATTGTTGTCTGCTGTCAGGCCATGGAACATAAGGATTTATCATGACAGGAAGGGCACTGACAAATTCCTAAAGTACTTATAGCAGTTCCTGAAGTACTTATACTGGTATCATTTTCCTGTATAAAAATACCCTAACAAGTCAAGCATCTCATCTTAATTGGCCGTATATTCTGAACAATTCACATAATGTATGTTGTACATACACACACACACACACACACACACACACACATATAAATCCCACTACTAGAGAGGTCAAAGCAGAAGAACAGTAAGTTTAAGGTGAGAATAAAAATGGGCTGGGAAATACCTCAGTGGCAGAGTGCTTGTTCCATCTCAATGCTGCAAAAAAACAAAACAAAAACTTAGTTTTTTTAACAGTGAGAAGATGTTGTTATCTTGACTAATCCAGGATATGATAAACGAAACGAATTTATTTTGATAAGATACAATGTTTCTATTTTAGTTAACTCAGGCTGTTATAACAGTACATAGGCTAGATGGCTTATAAACAACATTATTTTTTTTACATTTCTGGAGTCTGGGAAGTCCAAGATCAAAGGACATCAAGTGTCTACCAAGGGCCTGTTTTCTGGTTCACAACTGAAGCTTCCAACTGTGTCTTCACGCAGTAGAGGAGTCAAGGCAGTAGTCTAGATTCTCTTTTCAAAGGGTGTTAATCCTGTTGATGAGATCCTGTGCTGAGGACTTCCTAAAGGCATCAGAGTTCGACATATGTGTATTAGAGGACACAAACACTAAGCCAGTAGCAGTTTCCTAGAGACACTCCAAAGATAAAGAAAACTCCTTTATAGTCTAAACAAAGCTAAAATAATCTAAGCAATTCTGTTCTTTTAAGAGAGGAAAAACCGAACTCTTAATTTTCATCAGTACCTTATTAATAGTAAAGCCCATTTTAAAGCCTTGAATTGAATACATTCAACCTTGGTGAACATGACTAATTCACAAAATTCACATTCTCTTTTTGTCTCTGTTTTTCTCTCTCCTCCCTTTTGCCAGATACAGGCCCTTTGTAACTTTCTATTTCTATTCAGATTTTTTCCTTCACTTTCCTTTTTCTTTTTCTGTAAACTGCTAAATAATTACTGTAGGAGTAATTGTTCTTTTTGTCCTTAACAAAACTATGTCTTAGGTTTCTTGACTACGTTGTGTAGAGTTTTTTAAATTCTTATTGTTAGTGGTCTGACTTAAATATATTGATTAAAATTTTCAACCTTTGTTAACCTTTACTTTCCAGAGGAAATAGACAATTGTGGATTGCCTATTATATACATTTGCTAGTATTTTGTAACATATGAGCAAATTTTGTGGGTATGCCATCTAACAACTTACAGAGATGTACAAAATTTGCTTCTTTTAAACACAATTTCTCAGTGTGGCAAATAAGTGGATTCATTAACAAACCTAAATATCCTTTAATCTCTCTGTTGAAAAGAAGCTAAAAGTAGATCAACTTGGGTTTAGTAACTAATATTTTATCTTACATCTCACTTTAAAGATAATAAATCGTATCTTATTTAATAATCTTTTATCTTATTTAGAAGTGATCTAGATACTCACTGAATATCTATTACTTAATTTAAGTTAATATATGCTAATGTTTCAAGATCCCAGATTGATTTTGGAAACCACATTTAAGCAGACATATTATAAAACACAGTTACTACTGAAATACAATTTTTCAGAATGATTCAACTTGATTAAAATCAAATTTGAATAGTCAAAATCTAGATACATAGTTTATTTGTCTAGTAAATTGAGGTATAATCAAAATGTAATTCTCTTTTCATACTTAATGCTGATATCCTGAAAAATTTTTTAATTAAGTAAACAATACTAAACTGATCTTGGTTTAGTCATATCATATGAATTTAAAAAGTATTTAAATTAGTTCTTATGTTTCTGAGTATTGTAGGAATATTTAATTTATATAAGTGCCTATTTTTTTGAAATCCACTTAGAATATGAGTCTTTTAAGGAATTTTATACAATAATTTGGCAATATTGTCTAAAGGTAAGATGATAACACTTATATACATAATATATAGGTATACAGGCACACAAAAATATGAGTTATATTAAAATACAAATGTTTAAATTTTAAAATATTTATTGTGAAAAAAGATACATTACCATTAATCCTGCTAAAAATACTCTCCCTTAACTTTAAACTTACCTCTATATTCTTGTCACTTTTTGAAGCAGGTCTGGAAGTCCTCTTTCATATGTCTTTAATGGCACTGTCATGGATGTCTCAATGCCCTGAATTGATTCAAAACATTTTCCCTTCATGATCACTTTAACTTTGGGGAAGAGCCAGAAGTCACCTGGTGCAGATCCAGTAAATAAAGTGTGTGAAGACACAATAATGTTTTTACGAGCCTGCCTTTTCATTGAATGGCACTGGCTAGCAGCATTCATTCTACAGAACTGTTTAAAAAATCACATCTCATAAAGATGCTCATGACTTCCAGAACTGCTTCATTAAATGGCCAGAATGATGGGCAAGTGTGTTCAAAGCAAGAGAGAATACTTTGAGGGGGATTAATGGCAGTAATGGTAATAAATTTAAAAAATTTAAACATTCATATTTTTATCCTAACTCATTTCTGTACCCATGTCTATAGATGATTTATACAGGTCATATCTTCTTACCTATAGATAGTATTGTCAAATTATTTTATAAAATCACCATATAATTGGATTACTCTGTGTAGAGACCTTATAATTTTCAAAGTAATAAAAACTCACTGTAGTTTACATAAGATTTGGTTTTCATCTTCATCCCACTTTTATTTGATTTGTTTTTCTGGCAGATGAAACAAGTTGTTATCTGTTCAGTACTAGGGATAATTTTTTAATCAATATTTATGGGGAAAAATATAAATTGCTTTTATTGTGCATTCATTCATTCTGTCTGTCTGTCTATCCATCTATCTTAGGGAGGCTGTGGCTAAGCCTCTGGGGGTCATTTTAGTCAGCTGTGAAGCTGCTTTTCAAAGACTGGATTGAGGTAAGGGAAAAGGCATTAGGTTTTTAAAGTGTATTTTAGGTGCTGATTGATGTTCATAAGGAGAAATAAAATTTCTCAAGTTGTGTGTAAAGAAACATAGAACATGTGAAGTAAGGATGAGTAAGCCTCAGTTCTGGGGTTGAAAATCAGTTATTTCTTCCCATGTTTGCATTTTAAAGAGAGACTCAGTTCTTGAGTAGATTTTTAAAGTGACTTCTCTGCAAGAGTCTTCAGGGCATATTTTTCTATTGCTGGGTTTCATCCTGAGCAAACCGTAAATTCTTATGTTTGAGGGCTAGTCAACCAGAGATTCGTAGGCACTGACTGAGGAGACAAAAACCTAGGGCAGTTACTGTTTGAGTGTTTTTTCTTTAGGGCAAGACAGTCCTTTTTCCAATGTTCTGATTTTTCTAGTGTCTTCCAGCATCTCCAGATGACCAAGGGAGCTTTGGGATTGATAAGAAGGATGGGAGGGTTCAAGGTTACTCCTAGGGAGAGCTATATTCTGTTTTTATGAGACAGTAAGTCAAGGACAGTTATTTTTAATTCTTCAGGGATCTGAGGGACAGCCTCAACAATAATATCAAAGGGCCAGTCTGCTCTTGTACTTGTATGGTTTACTTCTTTGTGTCAGAGAAATGATTTTTCAAATGCTGTGGAAATGAAAAGATTCCTGTGTTCTGGGGCTTCTTGATTTACTGAAGCATGCTCCTGGAACGATTCCACAAAGCCTTCAGGATATGTGGCTGCTGTTCTGTGAGTGAGATTTTACTTTTGCCCTTAACCTTAAAGGGAAGGCTTCTGTAAAAGTTCTTTTAGAGCTTGATTTGTAAAAAGGTATAGGGAGGCATTTATGGTGGGTGCAGACTAATTTTTGTTTTAAATATGATTTTTGTTCTTTATTTTTGTTAAGGGACTCTTTTAGACTAGTCTTGGTGCTTTTTATGTGTATTTTTTCTCCATTTGGTTTTCTCATGTGCATAATAGAACATTGTTTTGGGGTGGGTGCTCTCTGAAACAAAAAAATATTTTTCTTGTCTAAAGTTGTGTGTGTGTGTGTGTGTGTGTGTGTTGTGCCCTGGGGATCATACCTAGGGCCTTTTTCACACTAGACTAGTGCTTTGCTAAGCTACATCCTTTCCTCCTAAAGTTGGATATTTCATTAATCACTTGGACAATTCAAAGTTGCTAGCTCCTTCTTCCATTGATTCCATGGTGACATCAGAATTGATAAGCCTGAGCTGTTTTACCTTCCAAATGCCATACTATAGATACAGTTGCCAAATATGAAATACCAAATTTCCTACTGAAGGATCCTTTAATTTTCTGTCTTGTGGGTCACTTTTTCACCAGGTAGCTAGCAGAATACACACGCTGTAGAGGTGTAGTAGCCCCATACAAGTGTTTAAGTCTTCCCATTTTAACACTTCTTTTGGGAATGCTCTTTTTGCCAGTACCATATATGTTCTCAGGTTAACAAGGACCCCTGCTAGTTGTTTAGTGCTACTAATAGCCACCCAATATTGACATTGCCCCAGTCTGGTATGTATTATCACAGTTTTCAAGTTAGAGCTGGTCCTGCAGAGATACCTGACTTTAACCATATGGTTCCCAAATATTCAGTGTTCCTCAGGAGCAAAATTATAACTGGATTTTTTCTCATCCTTATATGTGCTGCTCATTATTTTTATCCAGCCTCACTTGTTCATGGTTCACTCCATGAATTTTAGAACATTCATCTCTCAGTTCCATTGCTGACACCTCAGCCAACCATGGAGAAGACATGGTTTATGTACACTTTTTCATAGTACAGCATTGGGCACAGACGCCTCTGGTATGTTAACCATTCTTTCTCTTGCCTTATACTATAGCTAGTGGGACCGTCATTTTCTCCTTTCCAGAGAGGTTGACAGTTTGGGAAAGGTATAGTTCTAGGTAGCATGACACTGAATTTAGTGCACATCCTGCACTGATAAACTTGAGTTCCTCTGGTCCTTGCCTGGGTAGCTGTTACAGGTCTTCTGGGGAATGCTGTGCTGATGGTATACTTCCAGACTAGTATTTGTTGCCTGCTTTGCAGGAGATTATGTTGTTGCATCAACATCAGGGTGGAGGCCAGGTACCCTTCCTCTTGATGTTGATCAGATCCGCCCCAGTGTTGGTTAGGTGTGGAACCAGAAGGAGCTCCTAGCAAAAGTTGCTGTCTTGTGGATGTGCTAGTTTCTAATGATGATAGTGTGACTCTCGGACAGATCCAGTGAGGACAGGCACTTATGGAGCTGAGAGAATGTGCTGTGCCCTAACTGCCATAGCTGATTCCCTTGCAGGGCTAGTACAAGGTCTGGTTTGGGGGTTAGTAGAGGCAAATCTATGCAGAACCCACAAATTACAGGAGCAGCAGCCATATACCCCATACTGTGGGCCCCACACTGGCTACTACTCCAGATCCTAGATCCCGCGCTGTCTCTCAATTCCTGGTCTGGCCTGTGGTTATCACCAGTCACCTACATGCTCCCTTGTCCTGGACCTGCCACTAAAAGTCCTTGTAAACATAACAGTTTGTTTTTTCAAATAAAAGGATCCATAATCTGATCATTCACCAAATTTAGGATCTCCAATGTTATGCCCATTCCAAAATATGATTCAAAACTCAGAAGCCTTTATGTGACTTAACTGTAAGCCATGTATATATAGCCAAAGATAACTTAGTAATGAAATATTCCAGGAGCTCATTGTTGACTCTTCTGAAGTCTGTGCAACAGTAAAAATCCCAGAAATAAAATTCTTTATTGAACACGGTCAATCACCTGGGATTTTGATCAGTATGACACCAAATAAGATTCATTCATAAAATTGGATTCATTGGGATGGAGTTTAGTGTTAGAGCATGTGCTTAGTATGTGTGCTGGGTTCTGGTTTCAATTCCCAGTGCCTCTCAAAAAAGTAGAATTCATTTAAAATGAGGCAGTTTTCCACAAGTATTCTGTTACATGGTGAAGACCTAGGACCAGTTATTCCTTTGTTACTTTTATGCTTAGGAGAGAAATAGAGGATCTTTAACATCTAGACTAAAATAATTTAAATTTGTAAACTCATTGTTTATGATTTTTCTCATTGCAAGAAATTAAGGTAGTATCTTGATTAGTAAAATATGCATCTGTTAAATTCATGGGTCCAGCCTATGTTTTCTGTAAAGAAAATTTGCAGTATACAGTGTATGGTAGTATAAGACTATGTTCCTCTAACGCAGAAGTTTAATTGTACCTATTATAATGAATTTATTACACTTTAGAAATGATAATGGTCCAAAAAGTATGCTTATCCTGTTAAGAAAAAAAAATCTTTGGAATTATAATGCATATATGATTTGAAAGGCCTGCAGTAGAATAGTTCAAACTTAATCTTTGATCAGTATTTGGCTCTTTTGTTACCAGGATATAGCTCAGCAGCTTAAGTGCCTACCTGGCAATCACAAGGTCCTGAGTTCAATTCCTGATACCAAAAAACAAAAACAAACAAAAGACTTGAATCTCTTTTTAATTGTCTTCTTTTTTGTTATTAATGGATCTTAATGGTGGTTTGTAGATTTTTGTAAATCTGTCTAGATTCTTGGACTGAGACCCATAGGAATGGGCTGTGCCCTTTCTCTGTACTCATTCTTTTTTACAAAATCCTTGAATGTAATTGAAACATATATTTTGTTATTTTCCCTTGTTGTAAAAACCTCACTAGGTTGGTGGATACTGGGATAAGTCCTGTAGCACAGTGACTCAATTGAAGGAAGGTCTCAACAGAATCCTTTGCCTAATCCCCTACAACGTGATCAACCAGTCAGTGTGGGAGTGTATTATGCCAGAATGGCTGGAAGCCATCAGAACAGAAGTCCCAGATAACCAGTTAAAAGAATTCAGGGAAGTATTAAGGTGGGTAAGTAGTTTAATGAAGTCATTGTAATTATAATGCTATTGAACATGTACTGTGTGCCAGGCACTTTGGTAAGCACTTTATGTAATCTCCTTTACTTTTTAACTATCCTTTGGTGAAATTTAAAGCCCCCAAATGGAATAACTGCTGTAAATTCAGCTAAGATGACTTAGAATTGTTCAGAAAAGATTTTGTTTTCTGTGGAAAAATACATATACACCATGTTGTCCAAGAAATTTAGGATATGTTGGGAAAGTACAAAGGGAAATGTGTTTAGATGCTGCAGAGCAACTCTGATTCTTTAGAAATGCGGTTGCTTCTGTTAAACGTAATATGAATATGAACATTAATGTTATTGCAACTGTATGGATGATTTATATCTATTCTAATGACATTGACTGTTCTCTTACAGAAAAAATGAGATGTGTTAATAGCAGTTCAGAATACAAACTAAAGGTTTGGGCTCTCCAAACAGGGTAGAGCTAGAAACACTTCAGTGGGATTAGTAGGCCCTAGTAATATGCCCACTGGTCATCTATTTTTGTTGATCTGCTTTCCAGCAAAATGTTTGATATTGAACTTTGTCCTCTACCTTTTTCGATGGAAGAGATGTTCGGCTTTATTAGTTGTCGGTTTACGGGATACCCCTCCTCTGTACAAGAGCAAGCTTTACTGTGGCTTCATGTAAGTGAATGATATGGTCGTTTGGGGCAATAATTCTTAGCTGATAAGCTTTAGATACATAGGTACAGTTGGGAAAAGTTTTTCCAGGTTCCATAAATGTGTATGTTTGCTGAGGATTTTTGTAAAGTTATATTTCATACTCATAGACAAATGATTAAATTTCAAATAAATGAAGCTCTAGAGGTGATTAATAAATTTATGTAATAGCATTATTAAATTCATAAGTCTACTGGTTTTTATAAATTCCAAGCTGTCTAGGATTCTGAGGAATCTTTGATATTAAATGGATCTTTTACTTGGAAATGCTAAGAGGTACTGATTTAAGGAGAGGCTCATGCTGTTCTCTCAGCCTGGAATGACTTTCCCTTTTGTCTCCATTTGTGAACTCTTAGCTTATCTTTTTCCCCCTTCTTTTCTCATTTTTTAAAGTTTTACCTTCTTTCCTTTTCTCCTCACCCCTCCCTTGTTCACCTCCTCATTTGATTTCCTTCCTATTTCACAATGCCAATTACACATTTTCATGTTTATTTACACTCTTGGTTTCTTATACCAGAGGAACAACATGCTATTTGCCTGTGTTCAATTTATTTCACTTAAGAGTGTGATCTCAAGGTGCATGCATTACCTAGAAATGTCTCAAGGTTATCCTTTTTATGGCAGAGTAGTACTCCATCGTGGGGAAAAAACCACATCTTTATCCATTCACCAGCTGATGGGCATTTGGACTGTTTGCAAGATTTGGCTATTATGAACTCTGTCAAATGGCATACATATGATGCTTTTAATTCTTTGGGGAAGATACCAAGAAAAGGAATAGCTGGGCCAAATGGAACCTCTAGTCCTAGTTTTTTGAGGAATCTCCCCACTCATTTCCCCAGTGGTTGCATCAGTCTGTACTCCCACCAACAGTGGAGAAGAGTTCCTTTTTTCTCCACAGCCCTGCTAGCATGTGTTATTCATTGATTTCTTGATAATAGTCATTTTTTTTTCCTGGGGTGAGATGGAATCAAGTATTGTTTTAATTTGTATTTCATGAATAACTAGTAATGTTGAACATTTTAAAGTATATTTATTTGCTGTTTGTATTTTTTTCATCTCAGATGCCTACTTTTGGATTGAGTCTTTAAATTTGGAGGGTTTTTTAAAAAGAATTCTTTACATATTCAAGATGGCATTCCTTTGTCTGAGCAATATCTTGCAAAACTTTTTTCACACTGTGGGTTGTCTCTTCACTCTGTTAGTGATTCTCTTGCTGTGCAAATGCTTTTTAATAAGATGAGATCCCAGTTGCTGATTGTTTGTGGTAGTTCCTTTGAGGCTGAGGTTTTGTTCATAAAGTCTTTTCCTGCACCAATGTCTTCTAGAGTTCTACCTATTCTATTTTCAGCAGTTATTTTTTGTTTTAATAGTTAGATCTTTGATCCATTTAGATTTTATTTTAGTGCATGGTGAAAGATATGGGTCTCATTTAATCTTTGGAAAGCCAGTTATTCCAAAAGTATTAATGATGCTATCTTTCTTCCAGTGAATGTATTTGACACCTTTGTGAAAGATAACTAAGTATACATCAAGTTGACTGTGCATCTTCTGATCTGTTCCGTTGATCCTTCTAGTACCATGCTGTTTTTATCACAGTAGCTCTGTACTGTAATTTCAAGTCTGGGATTGTGAAGTGCCCCCACCTTACTTTCGTTGCCCAGAATTGGCTTTGCTATTCTAGGTGATGAATTTTAGGGTTATTTTCTCTAGTTCTCTGAGATTCGGAGGTTTGATGAGGATTGTATTGAATCTGTATGGTAGTATTGAGAATATGGCCATTTTCACTATATTGGTTCTTCCTACCCGAGAAATGGGTATATTTCCATTTTCTGATATCTTCTTCAATCTCCTTTATCAGAGTACCATAGTTTTCAACATAGTTGAACTAGTTTCAATGTATTGAACAATGTAGTTTTACTGCTTTTGTTAGATTGATTCTTATGTATTTCATTTTGTTGGATGCTATCATAAAAAGTGTTGTTTCCCTAATTTCTTTATCAGTGAGTTTGTTATTCATGTACAGGAAGGCTATTGAGTTTAAAAAGAATTGTTGACTTTATCCAGCTATGCTACTGAATTTGATTATTAAATCTAGAAGACTTTTGGTGGAGTTTTTGGAGTCCTCTATGTAGACTATCATGCCATCTGAGAATAATGATAATTTAACTTCTTACTTTTCTACCATTATTCCTTTTATTTCTTTTTCTTGTCTGGTTGCTCTGGCTAAAGTTTCTAGAACTATATTGAATAAGTGTGATTACAGTGGACATCATTGTCTTATTCTTGATTTTAGAGTAAAAGCTTTCAGGTTTTGTCCATTTGAGGTGATGTTGGCTGTTGGTTTGTCATACATGAGTTTTATCAGATTGAGATAAAGACCATCCATTCCAATTTTCTGTAGGGCTTTTATCATGAATTGGTATTGGACTTTGTCAAAAGCTTTTTCTCTATCTGTTGAGGTGATCATATTGTTTTTGTGTATGGCTATGTTAACACAGTGTGTTAGTTACTTTTCTTTAATTACTGAGACAAAATATTCAACACCAATAATTAAAGGAGAATAGGTTTAATTAGCTCACACTTTGTGAAGGTTTCAGTCCATAATCAGCTGGCTCCAAGACAGGGTGGCACATGGTGGAGGGGCCATGGTTTGTGGTAGTAGAAGACAGCAAAAGCAGTAAGAGCAAAAAGAGGGGAAAGCAAGCCTCTTTTTCTCCCTTATATTGTGTGCAAGCTATGCATCTTAGGGTGAGTTCTTTACACCCACACCATCTCTACACCCTCCTCTTAGGCTGAGGACATTTACAAAGTGAGGACCCTCGCCCCCTGTTGTGTCATCCAGCTTCTAAACTTTTCAAGCTGACACAATGAATCAACCACTACAATGTACTGGAGTGTAAACAGCTACCCCAGGAGATGTCCTTTATACCCCAGAATATAGAACTACTGAGCTTCTCAGCCGAGCCTCTAAACTTCTCAAGTTGACACAATATATCAGCCATAACAATCCACCCCGTATCAGCCTGGCAACCAGGCACATTTCTTCAAACTGATCTCCAGATACAAAAACGTGTGTATTATCATTTCACAATTTGAACATTATAACACAGGATTAATAATCCTTGAGAACCAGTATTAGGGGCATCAACATTATATTACATTAGAACCATAACATTTCACCTTCGGTCCCCAAAGAATCATGCACATCCCTTTATGCGAAAGGGATTTAGTCCATATAAGAGTTGCCAAAGTCCTAACAATTTCAGCAATGCTGAAAAGCCAAAGTCCCAAATCTCTGAGCTATAAGGCAAACTCTTAGCTGCTAGCCCCTGTACAAATGAAAAGTTTGTTCAACATTTCCAACATTCAATGGCCCAAGGTAAACCTTTACATTCCAAAAGTTACAAATGGGAATACAAAGGTTTGGGACCAAACCAAATCCAAAATCCAGCAGGGCAAGCATTAAGTCCTGTAGTTCCATGTGCGGCATCCAATGCAACCTGTGGCAAGTTGTGAACTCCAAAGGGCCTGAGTGACTCTGCCCCTATCACACTTTGAATGGTTATAGCTCCCATGCCTTCTCTCTTGGGCCTACTCTTGCAGGTTTCCTAGATGATCCACATTTCTGGCTTTTCCAAAGTTCTGGGCTCCCCACTGACCTTTGATTTTACCCTCACAGCTTCACAGTGTGCTCTCAGGGGCACACTGCCTGGACTCCCAGGCCTTCTGAAATTGAACTGAAAGTCTTTTTAACCCTAACTTTTGCATTTTGCCTGCACCTAAAACCAGTGGCATGTGAATGATGCCAAGGTTTGCTGCTAACTGGAGCATGGCTTTCCTCTCTTGAGTGTAGGGATCAAGTGCCTGGATTGCTGGGCACTCTAAATCCAATTTTTCTTTCTTTCTTTCTTTTTTTTTTTCTTTTTATCAGTACCAGGGATCGAACTCACTACTGCCTGCTTGCAAGGTAGGCGCTTATGCCACTGAGCTAAATCCCCAGCCTCTCTGAATCCAATTCTGAGGAACAAATTTTCTATGCTGCCACCATTCTGAAATATGGTGCTTTGTGGCTTCCTCCTCTAAGCAGATTCTTTCATTTTGTGGTTTTGAGCATGCAAAGTGTGGAGACTTGCTGCTTTTTGTGATGCCTTCAGGTCATCTTATATATTTTCCTGTTCCTTCTCAGCAATTGAGATCTTGGTTTTATCTTTGTAGTACACAGCTTTACTAGAGTTTCATTTTTCACAACTGATTTATTATATTTATTGGTTTGGGTATATTAAACATCCCTTCATACCAGGGATGAACCCTACTTGGTCATGGTGTATAATATTCTTGATGATTTGGTTCATTCTGTTTGCTAGTATCTTATTGAGAATTTTTTCATCTGTGTTCATTAGGGAGATTGACTTGTAGTTCTCTTTCTAAGTTGGGTCCTTCTCTGGTTTTGGTATCAGGGCACTGCTTGCTTTCAGGAGTCAATTTGGGAATATTGCTTCCTTTTCAATTTCATTAAGAGTTTGAGAAGTAGTGGTAGTAGGTCTTCTCTAAATTTCTTGTAGAATTTAGCAATAAATCCATCAGGGCCTGGGATTTTCTTTGTTGGTAGGTTTTTAATTACATCTTCAATTTCATTGATTTCTCTAGAATTTTTATATATTCTTGAGTTAGCTTTGCTCTTTTTTTAAAAAACTTTTTATTGGTACCAGGGATCGAACTCATAACCGCCTGCTTGCAAGGCAGGTGCTTATGCTGCTGAGCTAAATCCCCAGCCCTTATTCTTGAGCTAGCTTTGATAATTCATATGTATCTAAGAATCTGTCCATTTCTTTTGCATTTTCCATCCTATTGAAATTCAAGTTCTTGAAGTAGGTATAGATGATCTTCTGTATTTCTGAAGTATCTCTTGTGACCGCACACTTTTCATTCCTAATTGTGTGGATTTGAGTCTTTTGTTTCTTTTTTGTGATAAGGTTGGCTAAGGGTTTGTCAATTTTATTTAGTCTTTCAAAGAACCAACTGTTCAGTTCATGGACTGTATTGTTTTCTTAGTCTCAGTTGCATTAAGTTCTGCTCTGATTGTTATAATTTTCTCTCTTGTATGAGCTTTGGGCTTAACTCGCTCTTTTTTTCCTAGAAGCTTGAAGTTCAATATTAAATTGTTAATTTGAGTTCACTCTGTTTTCCTGATATGCTTATTCACTGCTATAAATTTTCCTCATAGGACTGCTCTCATTATACTCCGTAAGTTCCATTATGTTCCGTAAGTTCCGTTATATTGCATTGGCATTATCTTAGTTATTTTTTACTCATCTCTGAGACAAAATACCTGAAGCCCAAAGCTGGGAAAGGAAAGGTTAATTTCTTACAGTTTTTGGAGTTTTCAATCCATACTCAGTTGGCTCCAAGGCAGGCTGGCATGGCTGGGTCACAGTTCATGGTGGCTGCAAACAGCAAGCAGGAACCAACAAAGGGCAAGACACATCTTCTTCCTGCCATTACATCACATCCTGGCTCCACCCCTATGTGAGTGGAGCACTGACATCATCAATCCAAGCACTAGACAATGAATCATCACAAATGCACAATGCAAACTCATGTGGCCTGGGGGCCACAGACATAAACCATGACATTCCACCCCTGCCCCCCAGGACTCATGTACATCCTTTATATAAAAGACATTTAGTCCACCTCCAAGAGTTGCTAAAGTCCTAACAGTTTCAGCATTGCTGAATAGTCCAAGTCCCAAGTCTCTTCCAAGATCTATGGTAAACTCTTAACTGTAACTCCCTGTACAAATGAAACAAAGTTAAACATTTCTGAAATGCAAAGGCACAAGATAAACATTACCATTCCAAAAGTTACAAACAGGGGAATATAAAGCATTGGAAACAAAGTAAGTCCAACATCCAGCAGGACAAACATTAAGTCCTAGAGTTCCAAGCTCAGCATCTGAAGCAATCTGGTTATAAGCTCCGAAAGGCTTGGGTGATTCCACCCCCACGGCACTTCCAGAGATATCAGCTCCCACAGCTTTTCTCTTAAATCCTCTCTGCTCACTTTTTGCAGCTTTCCTTGGATGACCCACGTTCCTGGCTTTCCCAAACTTCTGGGGTCTCCACTGCACCTTTGGCTTCACTCTTACATCTTCACAAATTGCCTTCTCAGGGGCACACTGCTTGGCTTCCCAGGCCCTTTGCTTCCCAATCGAGGTGGAAGCCATTTTACCCCCAGAATTGGTGCATTCTCCTTGCACCTAAAATCAGCACCATGTGGATGTTGCCAAGGTTTGCTGCTAGCTAGAGCAGTAGCCAGGCTTTTCTCTCTCTTGGTTGTAGGGTTCAGTTGCCTGGATTGCAGGGCTCTATTTACCTGATTGTGAGGAAAAGCTTCTCTATGTTGCTGGAACCTCATGTGGCCTCTGTTGCCATTCTGGAACCTCATGTGGCCTCTGTCACCATTCTAGACCCTGGTGCTCTGCAGCTTTCTCCTCTGAGCAAATTCTTTTACCTTTGCAGTAAGGCTGCAAAGGTTGGGGATCTGTTTCCTGGGATGCCCCAGGGCCATCTTTCTTATCTCTCTGTTTCCACTCAACAATCAAAATCTCAACTCTGTCTTTACAATCCATAGCCTTCCTGGAATTTTCCTTCTGGCCAAACTCACAGCATTGTAAATGCTGGGCTCTTTGATCTTGATTTGCAATGTAAAGCTGGCTAAAAGCCCCCAACAATAGCCATGCCACAGCCTCAAGGTTTGATTGCTTTTTAATTTCTTTTTCAAGATTAATCAGTCCATTACCCTTGGTCTCAGTCTCAGGCAAAGTCTCTGGGCAGGAGCAAAATGCAGACAAACTCTCTGCCAAGCCATAACACACGTCATGTGGAGCCCAACAACCAATGCAGTCCTTCTTCCCAGCAGAAACCTCCCAAGCCTGGTCTTTACCATCAGGCTTTCTATCAGCCTTCTGGTCTACTGAGTTCTGACCAGAATCTCCTCTACAGAACAGCCTAAGCTGCTCCAGCTCTATGCATTCAGGTGACATGTCAGAACCTTTCCAAACTCTGCCCACAAGCCATTTCCAAAGCCTCTTGAGAAACATGGTGAGGTATAGTCCCAGCAAACAACCCCACTCCTTGGTACCAAATTCTGTCTTAGTTATTTTTTACTCATCACTGAGACAAAATACCTGAAGCCCAAAGTTGGGAAAGGAAAGATTTATTTCTTACAATTTTTGGAGGTTTCAATCTGTACTCAGTTGGCTCCAAGGCAGGCTGGCATGGCTGAGCCCCAGTTCATGACAGCTGCAAACAGCAAGTGGGAACCAGCAAAGGGCAAGACACATCTTCTTCCTGCCATTACATCACATCCTGGCTCCACCCCTATGTGGGTGGAGCACTGACACCATCAATCCAAGTACTAGACAATGAACCATCAAAAATGCACAATGCACACTCATGTGGCCTGGGGCCCACAGACATAAACCATGACAGGCATTGTCTTTCATTGTAGAGACTAATTTTTAAAAAATTTGATCTGTAACCTATTGGTTGTTCGGGAGGTTGTGATTTAATTTCTATGTGTTTATGATGTTCTTGTGGTTTTTTTTGCCATTTATTGCCAATTTCATTGAACGTTCTTCTGAAAATATGCTTGGGATAATTTCAGGGCCTTTCATGTACTTCTATGACCTAGAATGTCATAGATTCTATGACCTAGGATGTGTTCTATTTTGGAGAGTGTCCTATGTGCTGCTGAGAAGAATATGTATTTTGGTGTTATGGAGTGGAACACTCTATAGATGTGTGCTAAGTCTATGTACTTGGAAGTTTGGTTCAATTATAATATTTCATTGTTGATGTTTTGAGATCCTCCAATAAAACTGTTTTAGTATATTTGATTTTTCATGTCAGTTAATATTTGTTTTATATAGTTGAGTGCACTAGTATTTGTTACATATATGTTTATGATTATTATCTCTTCCTCTTGAATTGTTCTCTTTACAAGGATGTATGACCTTCTTTGACTCTTAATCAGTCTTAGCTTTTGAAATCCACTCTGTCTGCAAATAGAAAAGTACCTCTGCTTTTTTCTGGGTTCCTGTTGCATGGAATATTGTTTTCCAATCTTTGACTTTCAGCTTATGAATTCCTTTTTGGATTTAATGTGTTTCTTGTATGGAGTATATTGTTGGATCTTGCTTCTTGATCCATTATGTCAGTCTATTTCTTTTGATTGGTAAATTGAGACAATTAACAATGATAGTTATAACAGATATGTACTGACTCATCCATATCATGTTGTTTTCCCATTGTTGGCTCCCTCTCCCTGCCTCCCCATTTAAACATTTGCCTTGTCTGGTGGATTCATTCTGTTGGGGTTGATGGAGTGGTGGTAGTCCTTATTATCCCTTTATAGAGTATCTTTCACAACATTTTAGAGTGTTAGTTTGGTTTTCATGAATTTTCTCAGGTGTTTTTTGTTATTGAAGTATCTTATTTCTCCATCAATTTCAAAAGATATATTTGTGGGGTACATCAATATAGGTTGGAGGTTGTTTTCTTTTAGGACTTGAAATACTTTAAGCACTCTTTTACTTAACAATTTGTATTGAAAAGTCAGCTAGGGGCTGGGGATTTAGCTCAGCGGCATAAGCACCTGCCTTACAAGCAGACAGTTGTGAGTTCAATCCCTGGTACCGATAAAAACGAAAAAGACCAAAAAAAAAAAAAAGTCAGCTGTCATTTTGATGGGTTTTCCTTTATAAGTGATTTGTTTCTTTTCTCTAACAGTTTTTAATATTGTGTTCTTATGTTGCATTTCTGGAATGTTGTCTATTACATACAAACAAAACTAGATGTTTTTTGGTCATCCTGTTGAATTTTAATATACCTCACTTACTTGTATGTCAAATTATTTTTCCTTTCCAGGCAAGTTTTCTGCCATGATGTCTGTGAACATGTTTTTTTTGTATCAGTTGTACTATCTCCTGCTTTTTTATTGACTCCAATCAATATGATGTTATTTTTATTTCCATCATCTAACTGCTGCTGGATTTATTTCTTGTAGCCCCTTGCTATTTTTAAGAAATCTTTCTTTTTGTGATTGCTGACTGCAAGCCTATCTTCTATATTTGAGATTCTGCCCTCATATTGGTTTATTCTGCTATAGATACTTTCAATGGAATTTTTATTCTCCTGGATATTTGCTTGAATCTATTTTATGAATTCCATTTCCTTCCTATGTTGGACTTTTAAGGTTTTCATCATTTTCCTCAGCTCCTCTAATTTTTTAAATCTGCATCTACTCTAGAGTCAATAAGCATGTTTTTCTTTGTCATTACTATCTCTGTAGTTATATGAGAAAATATTTTGGATTTGATTTTTTCTAGAGCCTTGTCCATTTGCTTTGTTGTTAGCACTTCAGAGAGGCCAAGGAGGGGTGACTTTTTGATTGTCTCACTTCATTGCCCTTTGAGTTTTCCTTAGATGAACTTGATGTCTGGGGTTGCATCTTAAGTGTCTTTTCATTTTCTAATTATTAAAAAATTTAATTCCTTGGTGGATGCTTTTAAATTGCCTGTTGTGTGTTGCTTTATTGCTAATATTTAGAATACTTAGGAAAGGACTACATTCTCAGAGGCATCTTCCAAGTGTAACTGGCTTCTGGATTTTGAATCCATTGCAAGATCCAACCTCTTCAATTTAATCAAGATTTTAAAAGTTGCTGTCTACTTGGCCCACACCCTGGTTCTTCAGCACTGGCCCACGAGATTTTCTATGACGGTCAGGCAATCTCAGTCTGGGTATACCAGTAAGAACAGCTGGTTAGAAAAATTATGTCTCTTTGGCAAAAGTGTTATAATTAGCAATAACAATAGTATGAAACATAGCCTAGAAAATGACAAACTGAGGTAACTATTAATTTGCCACTTTTATAATCATATGATCTAGATTTTGTGGTTATGTAACAAAATGTAAAACAAACCAGGAAATTGTGTGCAATAAATAAGCCCTCAATATGCCAATGTTACCCTCAGTGGAGAAAATTTAAATAGATTAAGGGAAAAAAATAGAGAAATAGAAGAAGAAGAAGAGATTAGAAGTAAGGTGGAGGACAAATGAGGATCACAGAAACTGAGAAACTGGCACTGAAGACAGAAGGGAAAGTGAGAAGAAAGTAATAGAAAGAAAAACAAAACAGAAGGACTAGAAAGAAACTAGAAACCATGTTCACATTTATATAAAAAAAGATCAAACAATGATGAGAAAAAAATCCAACCAACCAACTAAACAATAAACAAAACTCCCTCAAAACAAAACAAAGCAAAGCAAAACAAGACAAGACAAAAAACAAGAGAGAGGAAAAAATATCCCTTTCAAGATGTGTCTCCTTTGTCACTAGTAGATAATGTGTGGAGATGGAGTCCAGATATGTGTGTATTTATTCCAGCAAGCCAGCAGTTGCGGTAGTAAGATAATCTCAGCGATACTGCACCTATACTTCCCCTGAAGTTCAGAGTAGTTTCTGGCTGTGAAGCTGGAATCAGACTTGTTTAGTCTGCAGCAATCACAGCACCTTCTGCAGGCCTGAATTGAGCTAGAAGTCATTATATGAAGCCAGCAGTTGATCCGAGGTAAGCTCAGTTGACCCCATTCCAAGATATCTCCCAGCCAGTTTCCCTCTTCTGTGGGATGGCCAAGTTCACGCCACTCACCAGCCAGTACAGTCTACCGTGTCCACTGCTCTGTTGCACTGCTGCATCTCTCCGTGGAGGCCTCTGAGGTTGCTAGTAGTCACTGTGTGTCCACAAGTTGAAACACTCCTCCCAGTCAGTGAGTCTTGACTCAGGGAGAAGGTGCTGCCTGCCTTCTCCTCCTTCTTTGAAATTTCTGTCTTTGTTTTCCTTGCGGGATTCAGTTCTCATTTCAGATCCTTTGAGTCCAGGGGACTCACTTCTCTCCTTCTTGTCTTCCTCACATTGCTATATTCCACTCTTTGGATGCTCACTCTCAGAGAGGCTCCTTCTCTGTTGCTTACCCCTCTGCTATCTTCCCAGATGTCTTCTAACTTACCTTTTAATGTCCAACTACTGCCAAAATATTACTGCCTCTCAAGTTTTCTCCTACTTCATGCTGTTGTCTTCTTATGAAGATCATTATTCCTAGCTAGGCATGGCGGTACATACTTATAATTCCAGTACTTCAAAGCTGAGGCAGGAGGATTGCTATGAGTTCAAGGCCAGTCTGTCTACATAAATGAATTCAAGGCCAGCCTACACTACCTAAAGAGACCCTGTCTAAAAAAATCTTTATTCTTTCACCCAGTATTCATCATGTTTGGTAATAATTCTATTCTACTTATAGTTAGATTTTTAGGGTTTTTTTGGTTGTTATTTATCCTTCTGTTTACTATCAAGTTCAAAGGCTAGGTTTTATTTTTGAATTAATAAGTCTCTTCATTCTTTTTTCCCATCTTGTGGACATGCTTTGTATTTAGTGAATATTGAATAAAAATTTACTGACTTGAGTTGAATACCTGGCATAAAATTTGGGCAGTTGCAGAAAATAGAGATTCAATGTTTAAACTAAACAATATATATAGGATCTATTCTATAGGTACAGATCATCTGTGGTGTATGTGTGTTTCTGTTTGTGTGTGTGTGTGTGTGTGTGTGTGTGTGTGTGTGTGTGTGTGTTATTGGAGACTGAACCTCAGGCATTGTATATTCTAAGCAAGTGCTCTACTACTAAGCTTAGTTCACCAAATACATTTCTGTGCCATGTAAAGATGTGACCCTATCAGTCCTTTATGTTATAAAGAGTTCTAAGTTAAGCAATAATAATTTTCACATTGACAGAGTAAAGGAATCGTTTTTTGGAATTGAGAATTTTAACTTGGTATTCCCAGAGAGATCTCAGATCATTCTCATTTTAGGAAAGCTAGTCTTTCTATAGATAGCAGGTGCTGCCTCAGACACTGAAGGAGCATGGCATTGAGCTTCTATCCTTCCAGAGTTAGGAGCAGTTCCACTTTGAGATTCTGTGGACTGGCTTTGACAGAGCCATGATGCCAGTGCTGCAACTGAAGGTTTAAAGCACTGGCCTGACCATTTAGGAACATGGTGGACAATAAAATACCTGAAGTTGACTCATGTGTTAATTAATTGAAAACATTTATAGAGAGAACATGATATACTAGATATTGAAATAAGGAAAACGGAAAGTTCAAAATTAACTTGAGTTTTTTTGCTGTAAAACTGTGAGGATGATTGTGATGATAGAACATATGTAAAGTTAAATGTGTTTAGTTTAATAGTTTGCTTTTGGAAGAAATGTTATATATTAAATGTATTTTTCTGAGTTTTAAAGTTTACATGTTTTGTTTTGGGGGGGTATGTGCCTTTTCCCCCCAGGTATTATCGGAATTAGATATCACGGTTCCACTTCAGCTCTTAATAAGTATGTTTTCTGATGGAGTTAATTCTGTCAAAGAATTGGCAAATCAAAGAAAATCAAGAGTCAGTGAACTGTCAGGGAACCTTGCAGCCCGAAGGGTAATTATTGCCTCTTCTTGTTTTATAAAAATGTTGAAAACCCTTGTCACTTGTACCAGGCATAAAAGTAGTGTTATAAAATCTCCCTGAAAACACTTTTGCATCACGTCTCATTCCATTAATCTTTTAATTACTTCAAGTAAGAAAAGTGCTAAACCTGGTAGATTTAATGTAGTGTTTAATTAGTAAGTTGGGTTTTATTTTATCTTAAAATTTTTTTTAGTTCCTACCACAGTGAAAGGAAAAAGAGTAACTTTTCTGTTAATATTAGTTTTTATGGGTGGGGAGAGAAGGGATTGTCTCCTAGTGAATAAGAATTTCTTACCAGCTATGGAGGTGAGGGGTTTTGATAATTTTTTTCCCTGCGATTGTGTTATGGAAAGAATTAAATCATCTGGTAGCAAGTGTAAATGGTGCTGTCACTTGCAACTAATTGAGATTATTTTATTGACCTGTTTGCGCCTTTGTGGATGAGAAACACGTAAATTTGTTGAAATTTTAAAATGGTACTAAAGATTGAACCTTGGGACACTCTATCACTGAATTATATCCCCAGCCCTTTTTACTTTTTGAGACACAGTATTGCTAAGTTGCCCTAGTTGGCTTTGAACTTACAATCCTCTTGCCACAGCTTCCTGAGTAGCTGTGATTACAGCTGTGTGCCAGCATGCCCAGCATATTTCTTTTTGATATTTAGTGTCTTTTTCTTATACATTTGAGTTTTTTTCTATTTTCCCACATTTTTATTACTGTATGTTAGCTATATAGAGTGACGGGTTTAATTTTGCAGATTTGTACATAAACATAACCTACTTTAATTATTTCCCCTATGGAGGACCTGATGGAGTTTCTAGTTGTATGAGACATTCTAAGACCATAAGCAATTTTGGAGAGACTGACTTATACCTGAGAGTTCACAGGGACTGTCCCTGTCCTTGTCAAGCCTCTCCACAAAATTTCCCCCACTGTTCCACCTGACATCTAGCAGCTAGAAAATGTAACATGAAAATGGGATTGTAGTTGGTATTTATTACTTTTTTGAAATCATCACTTCTTTCTCACTTGCTGATAAGAAAAAACTACCAATTACTCAAATTTATTTCTTTCGTCTATAACCGTATGATGACCTTACTTTGTAAAGAACTTTATCTTATGTGAAATGTTTATCCTGAGTGAGATAACAGAATTGAGAGCCCATCAGGGAATAACTTATTATCCTCATTTTATAACTACTTAACCTGATGTTCTTTTAGTGAACTGTAGTGGTTTCCTATAACTACTGCTGTACAGATATTCTGATTCTTAGAGGGTTACTCTTCCTCTTTGTGTTGAAAAATGGTGTTGGTGGAATGTTTTGGTCATTAGATCTTTATGAGAAAAAAATATTTGGGAGTGATACATTGATATATCACTCAGGGACTGATGCAAAATTTTCCTAGATAGTTAAAATGAAGGAACTTTAATGGGAATTCTGTCTTTAGAGTTTTAAGAAAGATTAAAGAAGCAATAAGCTTTGGTGAGGCACCCAGTATCCAGTAACAGTCCAGTAAAAAGCCACTATACCCCAAGGTGAATGGAACAAGGAGAAGAACTCCGGGAGCTGACTAGGGGCTGCAGCTGCAAGGAAGGGCTGGAAGAGAAGCTGTAGAGTGATGGCAGCACACCTAGAGATGTAGCTTTAAAGCTGGAGGAGTGGCAAGAAATACTCCTACCTCCTATGTCTCCAGCCTCACCAGGTCCTCTGGTGGTCATGCCGTCCATTGATTGAAGCCATTTGGAAGCCAGGCAGCAAAGGAGCCTGAGGAAACTCAGGTCCACAGAATCTCTGGACACAAAGTAGGGCAGAGAGGAGGAGTAAAGGCCTGGAGTAGGGTATGGGGAGGGCAAATAGAGAATAGCCAGTACAACAGATTTGACATGTATTGTTTCTCACAATAGTTTAATCATTAACTAGTCATATCATTCAGGGTTTCTGTGTTTCTGATTCTAAAATGTGTCTTACATATTTTGCTTATGTAATTCCTTATGCTTTTAAGTTATGGTAGAGTCAATCTAGTGTATTTTAATTGAAACTGTTTGCTGGAATAAGAAACATAATAATGGAGAGTGCCTTCATCCTTTAGAGTGCTAATGTTTCATTCCCTGACAATTAGTCTGAAAGTTTAGATGATTTTGTTTATTTTTTTATATTTTGAAAGAATCCATAATTTTGGGAGGTACTAGTGCAATTGGGTATATCAAAAGAAACTGAATGACAGCTGAAAATGCCTTCCATAGAAACTTTAACTGTTTTATTCTGACATTTGAGTGTCTGTGTGTTCACCTATCTGTGCTGACATTCTTTCTTGTAGGTGAGTGTTGCCTCTGATCCTGGTCGACGAGGTCAGCATAATATGCTGAGTCCATTTCATAGCCCTTTCCAGAGTCCATTTCGGAGTCCTATGCGTAGTCCATTTCGTAGCCCTTTCAAGAATTTTGGTCATCCAGGAGGAAGGACTATTGACTTTGATTGTGAAGATGATGAAATGAATCTAAATTGTTTCATCCTCATGTTTGATCTTCTCCTGAAGCAGGTAGCTGAAGCATGAGCTTCCTTTAGTTCAGAGGTGAAGAATGAGGGAAGGCATTATATAGTGATTCTTTCCATGTGTTGGGCATCTTCACACTTGCTGAAATTATGCAGCAGCACTCAAGACATTTTGCAAACTCCTTTGGGAATTTCCTAAAGAGTCTGAAAACTACTTGTGTGAATATCTGCAATGATGTTGACATGTGAAAATGGATTTGAATTTTAGAAACATCCTAGCATCATTAGAATTGATTCTGTTGAATAAATTGGATGAACAAACTGGATAATGCTATTGTTGGGAAGAGCAAGGTACAACTCTATAGTGATGGAGCTAATTTTAATATATCTTATAAATGGATTTTCAAGATAATTTTTAAAAGATAAGTTAAAAAAGCTTTGATGAGTACATGTTTTTATAATTTTTATAATTTGAAGCAATTTCAGATTTTCAGAAAAGTTGTAGACTAGTACAAATAATTCCTAAATACTTCTCAGATTCTTTAGATGTTAACATTTACTTCTCTCTCCCTCTGTTTGTTTTTCCATATGCATATGCATGAATTTTCTCAATAAATTGCTTGAGAATAAGTTGCTAATTTCATATCACTTTACCTCTGAATACTTCAGAATGTATTTCCTAAGATATAAAGACAACATTCTTTTACATAACCATAATAGTTATCAAAATCAGGAAACATTGTTAGCTACTTTACAGAAATTATGCATTTAAGGTTGATCATAATAGTATCATCTTTATAGAAAAAGGAAAAGAAATACCCAAAAATCAGTTTTGATTCAGAAACAATCCAGGATCACTCATTACAATTATTTGTTCTGTTTTCTTAGTCTTCTTTAATCCAAGACAATCTCTCGATCTTTATCATTTATGTCCTTGACATTTTAAAAAGAATGTTGTCATTTTGTCGAAGGTGTTTAAATTTAAACTTAGTTGATGTTTCCTTTTGAAGCATCATTAATTTAGGTCATACAATTTTTGGCAGAAAGATCACAATTGTAATGTTATGTCCTCTTAATGCATTATATCAGAAGGCACAAGATATAATAATGTCCCCTTACTAGTGATCACTTAGTTCAGGTGGTTAATGTGATTTTTGCCAACTTTTTTTCCAGAGTCACTATAATCATCCCTCTGTGCTTATAGATTCCACAACCACAGATGCACTAACAAAAGAGGGAAATTTTTTCTTTAATTTGCTTATGTATTAAACTTTTTCTTGTCATTTTCTCAAAACATTGTGATATAGCAATTATATAATATTTACATTGTATTAAGTATTATATGTGGAGATGATTTAAAGTATATTGGAGGATAGGATAAGCACAGGTATATAAAATATTATATAAATGACTTGAGCATCTGTGGATTTTGATATCTTTTTAAGGCTCTAAAGTCAATCTCGTTGCCAGGGATATAGCTCAGCAGTGTAAGCGCCTACCTGAAGTCAATCTCCCACAGATACTGAAGGAAAAGTGTATTCTACTTTTTGTAATTAATAAGTAACTTGTGGGGGAAGAAATTTCCTTTTTCTTATCTTTCTCTAACTAGTTCACTAATTGATAGATTATTGATGCCTGAGTCAATTATTTTATGATGGCTACCAAATGATAATTTTATGGTTCCATCATTTCTTTTCAATTAATTAACTGGTATTCTACTAGAGGGTCAGTTCCTTCTCTCTCCTATTTATGTGTTGATTTATTTATTTGCTTATTCTTACATACCCATTGATTTCTAATTTATTCAGTGGGTTATAATCTGTTGCTATGATAATTTGTTTTGTTGTTCATTATTATTCTATATTTGGCCACTGGGAATCCCTTCAATATGGCCCTGTCTTCCTTTGACATATCATATCTTTCTTTAAACATTTTCTTAATTTATGGCATAATAAAATGTTTGAGGCTCATCTTATGTTTTCATAGCTCCAGCTCCCCATTTTTCCAAAAATCCTGGTTCCTTTTAATGAGTCTGACTTGGATAGTATATGAAGAGCAGCATTTTTTAAATAAGCTACGTCTCACAAAGTTATGAATTTAAAAACACTTCTCTTAAAATACATGGTTTAAAAACACATGATTTTAAAAAAATTCCTATTACTTTGCTTGTGTTCATACTCTTTTTAGAAGAATCTAAGGAAAGTAATATATATTCGTAGCATTAGAACCTGTATTGTCTTTAAATAATTCAGTATTGCTGTCAGTTAGGGAAAATTATCGCCAAGTACTATGCCAATGTAATACTGGATAAAAGGACCAAACTCCTTCTTCTTCTTCTTCTTCTTCTTCTTCTTCTTCTTCTTCTTCTTCTTCTTCTTCTTCTTCTTCTTCTTCTTCTTCTTCTTTTTCTTCTTCTTTTTTCCCCCTTTTTCAATATCTTTCAGATGGAGTTGCAAGATGATGGAATCACGATGGGTTTAGAGCACAACTTGTCAAAGGACATTATTTCTATTATAAACAATGTCTTCCAGGCCCCCTGGGGGGGCTCCCACACCTGCCAAAAGGAGGAAAAAGCAATGGAGTGTAACTTATGTCAGTCTAGTATCCTCTGCTATCAGCTTGCTTGTGAACTCCTGGAGCGATTAGCTCCCAAAGAAGAAAGCCGGCTAGTGGTAAGCAGTTGAAGAAATGAAATGAATGATGTACAGTAGTAAGAGAGACTGCAGTGGCTACTGTAATGGGGCCTTCCTCCAGTATTATCTTAATACTCCATGCTGTTTTTTGTGAGACTGTTTTAAAAGAAAGTTTTCCTGAGTGGTTTTCCCCAACTCAGGCCCTTGGAGGGAGACGAGATGGAGCTACACTATACAGACTTCTCTTAACTGGCCTGAATTAATGTTATAGCAACTTTGTTCACACAGTTTTCATGACTATAGAACATCATTAGCATTCTTGGAAGAATTTTTATCATAAAGTTATTTTACAAAGTGTAGCCATGAATACAATAAAATATAGATTGTATATGGAGACCGCTCTAAGGTAACTTTAGTTTTTAAAACTCATTGACTTTTTATCTGCAATCAAGAAAATCTTTATTTCTTTTTCTGCTTGCTTTCATTTTCTAATTTTCAAGGAAATTGTCTAAAGAGAAACAGCTAAGATATGCCTTAGTCCATGCAATTTCTATTTTCTGTTGAACCTAGTTTTTATCTAAGACATATAGCACAAAATACCCTCATCAGAGGTGGGAAGCATGAGTTATTTGAGCTAGTACTTTCTTTCCCTGTCACCTTCAGTGGTACTGGGAATTGAACCCAGGGTCTCTGAGCTATACTCCCCAGTGCTCCTCTTAAATTTTGAAATAGTGTCTCACTAGATTGCCATGCCTGGGCCCAAACTTGTGATTATCTTGCTTTCAGTCTCCCAGAGCGCTAGAATTGCAAGCGTGTGCCACCTCATCCAGTCCTGTTTTCTCTGCCTCTCTTTTTCATTTTTCTCTGTTTAGTAGAAAAAACTTCTTTGAAAGAGAAGTATACCATTCAAGTAATAAAATATTTCTTCAGTTTCAGCTCATTTATATCATTAGTCCTATTTGTTTCAACATAGCATCCCTATGGATGTTATAGATGTTTAACACAGCCATTGGATACTTACTATAAAACACTCCCATCTTCCCACAGCCCTCACTACCCTGACTCTGGCACCCATCGTCCTCCTGTCTTCTACTATGACTGTGAATGTTTTAGCTTCCACACATAAGTGAGAACTTGTAGTATTTAGCTTTCTGTGCTTGATCTAGCTCATATAGCATAATATCTTCCAGGGTGAATGATGTGCATTTGTTAATATATAATAAAATACAATTTAAAAAACCCATCAAACCAAATCAAAACCAGTCCCAGTAATAATAATGAAAGAACAAAAGCTAAAGTCAGGAAGCTTAGAATCTAATCATGATAATACAGTGTAATGAGCATTGCAATCGAGATTTGAACAAGGTAACTTGGAGTTCAGACAAGGAGCAATGAATCCAGTTTAAGTGTGTGATAGTCAGGGACATCATATTGGAGAAGATGTGATCGGAACTAATACTTGAATTAACTCATTCATCAGAGCAGAGCTCTAATCACCTCTTTCAGAGTGCTGAGATTATGTGTGTCCACCATCTCACTCAGCTTATTTGATCTTTCTTTTAATCAAGTGAATAATTTGCTTTTCTTTTTCTTTTAAGAAAAGGTCTCACTCTGTAGTTTAGGCTTGCTTTGAACTCACTGTGAACTCACTATGTAGCCCAGGCTGACCTCGAATTTACAGTGATCATCTTGCCTCAGCCTCCTGAGAGCTGTTATACTGTGTCATTTTTGACAACATGGTTCTATGAGACAAAGACAGAAACAAACATAACGTGGAGAAATTGGGCCATCAAAACAATCCCTCATGTGCAAATGTGTTTGACATTTGTCATAAGCTCAAAATTAATTTGGAGATGAAGCTAAAGGATTCAGTTTTTTTCTCTCAAATTTTATGGGAGTGATGCCCTTTAATAAAAGAGGATTCTGCTTAGAACATTTAGTCTCCACTTCATTCTCTGGCAACCTTAGCTGTTTTGTCCTCCTGGGACAAGCGGAAGATAAGAGAGTCCATGAGGACAGGAAGAATGGGCCAGTAGTTTGCAATATAACTCCCTGTTGAGAGCAGTACCAAAAATGTGAGTTATCAGGTGAAGGTAGAAGATTCAATATGCAGCAGGCAACTTCTCCCTGTAACAACAACATGAAATTCACTTTATGACTTGACATGGTTATTATTGTTGTTACTGGGCCTAGGAACGTGGGCAGCTTCAGTAAAGCTGTGAAGCTGCCAAAACACTTTTCAGAGCACTGTTAGGGACTGTTTTAGCACTGGGTTTCTTTCTTCCTCCTGTCCTTTATCCCATCAGTCTTTATCTCCTTCTTGCTTTGATCAAGCCGTCATATACTTCTTGAAAAAAATCTTTCCTGGTAAAAGTATTAGCTCTGAGGATAATTTTGAAAGAGGATATATGAAGATGAAATTTTAAAGTACAAAGATAGAAGAATATCCAGAAATTAAATGTTTTAAATGGAAACCATACACAGCGCTTTCTGTTTTTAATATATAAATACAACATATAGTATATATAAATACAGAATGTAATGCTCAGTATATTCACATTGTTGTACAGCTACTCCCCAAGTCTTTTTTACTTTTTAAAATGGAAACTCTAGGGGCCAGGGATATGGCTCAATGGCATAGTGCCTACCTGGTAAGCGCAAGGTTCTGAGTTCAATTTCTAGTACCACACAAGAAAAAAGGAAAAAAAAAAGGAAACTCTATAGGACTATTATATAATAATTCCTCATATTTTTTGCCTCTGTCCCCTGGAAACCAACATTCTACTGATCTGTGGGTTTAACTATAGATACATTACATAAATGATGTTATAGCCTATGTGTCTTTTTGTGACTGGTTTATTTCTCTTAGTGTTATGCCCTCAAAGTTCTTCATTTGATAATATGTCTTTCATTTTTAAGGCTGAATAATATCTCATTTCATGGATGGATCACAGTTTGTTGATCTGTCTCTCTGCTGATGGGCACTAGCACATGTCATAGGCATTTCTTGCTTTCAGAAATTTGACCTGCCCAGCTAACAAGCCTTTACATTTGAATATCTTTGTGAACTCCTCAGTGCCTCCCAAGTAGGTTCAACTGAGTAAGTGGGTAAAAGTCCCATGGTGAGTGGGATACTGATCTTGGGGATTAAAGCAGAGGTAGGAGAGCAGCCGAAGAAGGTTGAACAGTGTTTTCATTATTTCTCCATATTTATTTCAAGTGAAAGCAAATGCTTTAGCAGCAGATCTTGTACCATTAGGGTAACAAGCTCAGGCTCTTCTGAGGTGTGGTCCTTTTGCACTTCTGGCTCAGCACAGGGCTGAATAGTACAGGCTACAATTCATCTTTATTGACCTGACCCAAATTGTTTTTGTTATACAGCCCTCCATGGGCTGCTCATCTGGTTGCTTGTATTGTTGCAGGAGCCCACAGACAGCCTTGAGGATAGCCTCCTTTCTTCTAGACCAGAGTTCACTGTAGGACCTGAAGGAGAGGAGGAGGAAAACCCGGCAGTCAAGCACGGGGAGAACCCAGGCAATCGCACCGTGCCCACAGAACATGCTGGTAGGTGAATGTGAATGAGGAGTAGCATGCAGTGGGCACTTTCCAGTTTGCACAAAGCCTAATGTTCAGATCTCTGATTTCTTAGGTTAGTAATGACTTAGGCAGATTCAGCTGTGTCTTCCTTAGAGTAGATTTGTGCAGCTAAACCTTGTCCCACCAGATTATGAAGTGAATGTATCCATATGGCTCCAGGGAACCCATTTTCTTGAACAGCTCATTACCAAGAAAAATTATTCATATTAGTGTAGACAGTTAACAAGGGGCCTACACGATATACAGAAGTAGCCAGGTGGACAGTGCGCCTCGCCATCCAGCCTAGGGCACAAGCTGCTCAGGAAAGTGAGGTGTACTGTCCAGGGTCCTGGCTAAGTCCTTGTGTGCCCAAGTTGCAGGAGAGTTCTGTTTCTTCTATCCAAAATCACGTTGCTTTGGCAACATACCCAAGTTGCTGTTGAGATTGTCTGCACTCTCCACCTCAGCCTTTCACTGCGATTCCTGCACATCACATAGCTCCTGGATGTCTTATTCAGAGCAAGGTAATTATTGAACAGAATGAACTGCTTTTACACAGATTATAAATATGGTCAATAGCTAGATGTGGTGGGGCATTATAATGCCAGCATTCTGAGGCTGAGGCAGGAGGATCACAAATTTGAACCTCATTTGAGCAATTTAACGATGTAGTAAGACCTTGTCTCAAAAATTTAAAAAGGCCTAGAGATATAGATCAGTGTGAAGGTCTGGGTCCAATCCTAGTACCACAAAAAAAAAAAAAAAAAAAAAAAGTAAAAGAGTACACATGTGAAGTATGACTATCTCAGCTTTCACTGTTTACAATCACTGAAGCTAAAGTTTAAAGAAACACTTGAGATCATCTGGTTTTTTTTTTTTTTTGCAGTATTGGTAATCAAGTCCAGCTATGCTTTATCACTGAGCTACACCCCTAGCCCTTTTATATTTTATTTTGAGACAGGGTCTTCCTGAGTTGCTCAGGCTTGTTCTCAACTTGTGACCCTCTTGTCTCAGCCTCCCAAGTAGCTAGGATAATCAATGATGAACCACTGTGCCTGGTTATTTCGTTAGTGTTTAACATGCACTTCTTGTTATAAAGGCTGTGTGTTGCTTCTTTAGAACTTCCTTCCCTGAAGTTACAGGTGATGGAAAAATGAGGATACATAATAAACCTCCCAGGCTTCTTGCCCAGATTCCACTAGAGTGCTCTGACTTGTTTCATTTTATATGTTGGCATGCTAAGTCAGATGTTGTTTAAACAAAATATCCTTCAAAAAAGAAATCTGGAATCTGCTGATCTAGTTTACCCTTCTTGCTTTGCAGATGAGAAAATAAATCTCAATTGGGTTTAATGACTTGCCTTCAGTCCTGTAGCTTATACGATTTATTTACAGTTTATGTTATTTTCAGAGGTGCTTTCAAAATTATGTGGGAGCATTAGAATCATCTGAAGAGGTGAAACACAAAAGAAGTGAATTCCACCCTCACTACTTCCTCCTAATTCCATATATATCTAGGGTAGGGCCTGGATATTAGAAACCCAAATATTACACAATCAGTAGCAGGAGTTAGGGTTGGAATCCCAGTCTCCTGGTTTACTTAGACCTACTGACCTTGTTTTAGAGGTACAGCTGCTGTGGTCCAGGCCAAGAGTTATGTATCTATTGGGGTTCATGTCTAAGGAAAGTAAGGACTGATGATCCAACAAGCTGCATTGCTTTTATATAAATATACTTTTAAGCCTAAAATAGCACATAAATCAATGAATTGTCATTTTTATTTGGATAGTAGTTAAAATTAAGTAATTTCTTTTTATAAATTACAAGTGTTAGGACTGGTGATAATAGCTCAGCAGCATAAGTATCTGCCTGGCAAGCACAAGGTCCTGAGTTCAATTCCTGGTACAAAAAAAAAAAAAAGATTACAGGTGTTATATGGTATCCTTGGTGATCAATTCCAGCATGTGCCTGCCTTCAAAAAATACCAACTCTGTGGATGCTCAAGTCCCTTATATAAACAACATAGTATTTGTGTACAAATTACACATACCCTCCTGTATACTTTAAATTATCTCTAGATTATTTATAATGCTTAATACAATGTAAATGCAATATAAGTAGTTATGCTACATTGTTACAGAATAATGACAAGAGAAAAATGCTTGTGTATGTTCAATAAAGATGCAGTCTTTTCTCTGAGTATCTTTGAACCACACTTACCAGAAGAACCTGTGGACACAGAGGGACAACTGTACTACTTTCTTAGATGAGTTATTATAAACTCCACTGTTTTGAACATTGGCCTATTTCTCCCTTAGACACTATGTCCGATGACTGTCCATTTCTAGCCTACTTTTTTTCCTTTGCTTTCTACTGTTTTGTGGGGCATAGTTTTAAACAATATCATCAGGGAAGCCCCTGCTAAGGTTTTTCCAAGACTAGTGTTTGTGCTGCTCGGAGATGCCTAGTGCTTGTGCTTTTTGGGCCTCTGGCAGTGATCCTAAGCTACTCTGTTTGAGAGCAAAGGGATGCTCCATAGAGGAAATCATAGAAGGCAATGGAAATCACTCTGTGATCTCTTCTTTCTGCATTTGAGGGCGTAATACCTATTTCTTATGGCAGTCAGATAGAGCCACCACTAAAAATAGATATAAAACTCTTCACATTAAACAAAATAGATTCAAGTGCTGAGAACAAGCATTTGAAATACCTTTTAGTGGAAGAATCCCAGTAAACTGTTTATATAAGCCAAGAGGATTGGACTGCCATTGTCTTTGGTTCTGGGAATTTCTAAAACTTACAGTGGCATGTTATTAGTGCATTTATTACTAGTTTTGCTGTCTGGCTAATTTGTGGATTCTTCGTTGTAACCATAACCTGTATTCAGAAGAGTTTCTAAACCATAAAGAAAAAAGGTTTAGAGATCCTCATTGGAAGATAAAACCATGAGCAGTGTTCTCATCTGAGGATACTCTCCTTTTTCAAAAGACCCTCATTTTGTGTTAGTCTGGGAGATAAACCCTAACTTAGGTGCTATATCAATTTGAATACCTCTCTTTTTAATACCTATTTATCTCCCTTTCAGTTAGGAAGGGGTGCCGTGGTTGTCCCAGGTTCTTTTAACGAGCACAGATCTGGGTGTGGTAGCCTGGAGAGCCAAAGATGTTCAAATATACCATGGCTACACAGTGCAAAATGGAGGCTAAGACTCCTAGAGTTAGAAGGATCCTGCAGTTACCTCACAGAAGGGATGTATACTCAATGAAATGAAAACATTGCCCAATGCATCTTTTTTAAATTTAAATTTTACTTTATTAGTATCTGTTAGCATTATATGCATTTTGCAATCATCTTGGGACATTGGAACACACAATTGCTCTTTTAATACATTCTATATCTTTTTAAACAATTTCTCTTGGCTTCACGATCACAGTCAGTTGATGAATGGTAGGGAAACAGGCAGGCTAATCTTTGTATAATTATTTCTTTACAGCAATAAAGAATGATACTGAAAGAAAATTCTGCTACCAACAGCTTCCAGTAACGTTGAGATTAATATATACCATTTTCCAGGTATATTTTCTGAAATATTTGAACATTTGGCTTGATAGCAAGGCTATTTTGAAAAACCTAGTAACTATGTGACTTTTTGTGTAGGAAATGGCTAAGTTTGAAGAGCCAGACATTCTTTTTAATATGCTCAATTGCTTGAAGATTCTCTGTCTGCACGGAGAATGTTTATACATTGCTAGAAAAGATCACCCTCAATTTTTAGCCTACATTCAGGACCACATGTTGATTGCAAGGTATGTCTTCTAAATGTTTCATTTTTTTCTTTACAATTTAGCCTTCAGCTGTAAAAATTAAAGTTAGAATAAGACTTACTAGCTCATTTGGGTTATTTTTCTCAGCCAGGACAGCCTAATTGTCAGTGGGAACTACTTTCATTTTGTCTAATGTGTAGGTTACTAGATACTGCATTACTAGATACTGCAGAAATGGAAAATGTAAAATAAAGATTATTTTATGTTTTTACTTGTTAATGGGTTAAAATATGGTATACCCTAGAAAACTGTCAACAGATAGTAGTTTGATAATTATCTCACAAGGTACCTTGGCAATTTGCAGTTTAGTTTAGAAGGGGATAAGTACTAGATATACAGGAGGAGACCACATGTTTTATTATTTAAATTGTTCTACCTTTGAGATTAAAGAAGGGGTAGCCCTCTCACAATAAACTCAGAACAAAGAGGATAAACTAGACCAAGATCCTGAATACTCTAAGGCACATGATCATCCTATGTATATAAGCCACTGTTAACCCAAGTGAATATGATAAAGGAATGCTTAGCACAATTCACAGGTGGGTGAGATGATTTCTGGATGAATAGTTAGTAGCAGATACCATTTGAATAGGCATTAAGGTAATGAATTTTGACTGGTAGAGATTTGAGACAAGTAGGACATTTTGTGGAAAGTAGAAATATTAAGAACAAACAGAAAGAAGGGACAAGAAATGGGTAAGGCCTACTTAGTGATACTAAGATTTCGTTTTTCTGCATGGTATAGGTTTAGAAGAATAAAAGAAAAAGAGCCTAGAGAAGTAGGTTTGATCCAAGTGTGAAGAGCCTTGAAGACAAGAGGCTTCTTTAAAGCTATTTGGTCATCCATAGAAGACCTTAAAACAGTGTATAGGCTCAGAACTGGGCTTTAACAGAAAAATGTAGGGAAAAGAGAGCTCCTTGGTAATTACTTGCATTTAAGGATCTGCAAAGTGTAGGGTTGCAAGGATTTAAGCAATATAAAGATAGACAGAACTTTTTTCTTAAAAGATTGTTTAAAAAGGGAGGGAAACATCTGATACTTGATGGGGGAAGAGAATGAATATCTAGGACTTTTAAGATTAAAAAAATTTGGACAAATTTATGATTAATGAGAAAGGGCCAGCAAACAGGGCCAGAAAAGAGAAAGTTAGTGGGGTCAAGTTCTGAGAGTGCAATCAAGTATAAAAGGTAGAGAAGAAAAGAGAAGTAGTGCTCTTTCCTTTGAAAGGAGATAATCTTTGAGGAAAAGACAAACCAGTGTTAAGGAAGTGTAGCAGATGACTTAAACCTTAAGAATAATAAATGCTAGTGTCTTCCTCTGAGAGGGAGGAAGATAGACATTGGGTTGAGGGACATAGAAATAGTAATGCAGCAGCTCACATGAGGAAAGCAGAGGCCTGCCCACCAGCAATAACCACATAATTGTCAGTTCCATGCCTGACCGAAGTTATCCAGCACCACTTTACAGTTTAATAATTATCTCACAAGGTACCTTGGCAATTTGCAGTTTAGTTAGTAGAAGTTTGGACTTTTTTCTATAGTGCTTAGGGCTTCAGAGAGGATGAGAGGGTGGTGGGATCCAGGGTTAGTGATCTGGTCATGGAGGAAGGCCACAGGAGAGGCCTTCCAAAGTTGATTAAATGGCTGACTCTGAAATCCAGCCTAAGACTGATGAAAGCAAAACCAGAAAAAGTGGTGCTTGGGAGATTATGGAAAATAAGACAAAGAGTCTCACTTAGGAGCAGATGGGAAAGCAGAGTGTCCCAGCCTTAGAGAGGTCAGGTTGGCGACTCATTGAACAGAGGAGAGAGAGGGCACTGTGTATGATGAGGTGAGGGCTCCGTGAGGGCAGAGTTCGATAAACCAAGATGCTGGGGGAGGCCTTGGTGAGAAGGAAGACTGAACAAACTGCCTGCTTCATCCAGAAATGGAGAGTGGGCCCATGGGTTTCAAAAGGAAGAGGTTGATGAGAAAGGCCTGAAAGAAGTAAAGGGAAATAAAGATCATTCTGAGTAAATGAAGACTGAAGAGAAGACTCACTGAAGGAGTAAGGGGAAGCCACATTATCGGGAAAATACCAAGTTTTAGCCACGATGAGGAAGGGGACCTTGGATTCATTCCCCAGAGCTGTCACACACTAAGAGGGTTAAAACAAAAGCCGTTCTCTCATAGTTCTAAAGTGCAGAGGTCTGAAATCAAAGTATCCTTTGAGCCATAATCCCGCTGAAGACTTCAGGGGAGAAAAGTTCTTTGCTTAGTGGCTGGGAATTTAGCTCAGCAGCATAAGCGCCTGCCTTGCAAGCAGGCAGTCGTGAGTTCGATTCCCGGTACTGATAAAAAGGAAAAAGACCCCCCCCAAAAAAAAGAAAAGAAAAAAAAACAAAGTTCTTTGCTTCTCAGTGGTTCCTGGTAGTCATTGGCGTTCTTTGGCTTGTTTCATCCCTTCAACCTCTGCCTCCATTGTCAAATGGCAGTCTTTGCTGTGTGTCTTCTATTCTTGTAAGACCATCTGTCATTAGATTTAGGGCTTATTCTAATCCAGCTTGAATTCATCACAACTAATTTTATCTACAGATACCTTATTTCCAAGTAAGGTCATGTCCTGAGGTTCCAAGTAGACCTGCAGTTTGGAGAGACACCATTAACCCATTTCAGAAGCATCCTGCGGGAAAGGTGGGGAGCTACAGAAGTCTTCCCATGATAAAATGGGGACTCTATGTGTACAGTAGGAGGAAGGAACTGGTAAAAGATGGACAAGGCTGTCCTGGGTGTGGGGAAGAGTAAGGATGACCTGAGAGGTTCAGAGTGGTTATCAAACAAACTACACATCTGGGCAGAAGCAGTGGGAACACTCGAGTATGTTAGATGCTCCACTAATACTTGGAAATTCTTTTTTTTTTTTATTTAAGGATAAAAAGAAAAAAACAGAAAAAGCGTACAAGTAATACAAAATTTAAAAAATAAACAGTAAGAAATCACTAGTTAATAGATTACATATTCTCATCTTAGAAATAGTTGTTCAAGTTACAAAATTAAAGCATATAAAGTGGACTTTCAAACAGTGAGAGTGCAAACAGTTTTGTTCAATGATCCAAAAAAACTCAGTAATATGGTTATCTATCTTATACACTTAAACATATATGCAGGTATAACCTTTAGAGCACTTTTCTTTTGTACAATGACAATTACACATTTTGGGTTTTATTACTCCCACAATTCTTATTACTGTTTTTGAAGAGAGTAAAACCAAATGCGACATATCAGAACAGAGTCAGTCAAATGAAAAGGATGGACATAATAGATAATGTAAAAACAAAATACAAGGTGATCAACAATGGTTACCATACTGCCTCTTGCTATTTTAAGAAGAATTGCAAGTTATAATAAAATTGAACAAAACAGTAAAGAATAAAACCAAAGCATTGGAAACATTACAGGACTTTAAAAGAAGATAATAGTCAACCAGAATGGGCGTCATAATGAATCTTATTGTCTTCACAGTTGTTGCCTATACTTTCGAACTTGGTACTATCAAGCAAAGCAGAATAGGGGAAAAATCAGTCAAAATAAGATGGTGAGGGCAATACAGGATTTCAAATCAAGTTAATAGGAAATCAAAGTAGTATCCTGCTATTTTTTATTTATTTTTCTCTTAATTAAAAAGATAAAAAGAAAAAAGTAAATAATTTAAAAGAGGGGGGATTGAGATAAGAGAGGGCATAACAACAGAACAGCGCAGGTTAAAACATAACCATTTAAGCAAAATAGTGTTTCACCACAAGATATCCTGACATAAAAATAGTTACCATAGTGTCTCTTTCCTTGAAATCTTTGAGTATAACTTCATATACTGTAGCACCAAACATATCAAGACACTATAAAACCATTCAAGAGAATGACATTATTACAGGGTATTTAGAACCAATTAACAGAAAATGAACAATGGTTTCTGTATAATCTCCTTGTCTATAAATTTTTTGCTTATATGATCATATATAATAAAATCCAATATGATACTACCTTTTAAGACTGATGGAGGCAGAAGAATACAAGTTTGATGGGACTTCAAAACAAGATGATACTAAATCAGCACTAGCTATTATGATGTCTTGTTTTCTCCAAAATAGCTGTTCCTACCATCTGATCTTCTCTGCCTCATTTCTGTTGAGCTCTTTTTCTGTCGTTTGTTGTCAGTTTGTCTTCATTTTGCTTTCTGCTCCATTCATTGTGGCCTCTCTGCCACTATTTCCTTGGTATTTTCCTTTTTTAGAATATCCTGCAGTATTCTCTGTAGAGTTGAATTGGTGTTTGCAAATTCCCCTAGTTCCTCTTTATCCTGGAAGCACCTTGTTTTTCCATCAATTTCTAGGGACAGTTGTGCAGGATATACCAATCTTGGCTGGAGGTTTTTATCTTTCAAAGCTTGAATTATTTTCCCCCATGCTCTTTGTGATTTGATAGTTTGTGCTGAGAAGTCTGCTGTAATTCTGATGGGTGTTCCCTTGTAAGTGATCTGTTTCTTGTCTCTGACGGCTTTTAATATTCTGTTCTTATATTGGATTTCTGGAATTTTGATTATTATATGCCTGGGTGTAGCTCTGCTTGGGTTGTAGGTGGCTGGGGTCATGTATGCCTCATACATCTGAGTATCTTTACCATTTGCTAAATTAGGGAAATTCTCTTGGATTATTTTTGTGAATAGCTTTTGTAGTCCATTTGTTTGTGTCCCTACTTCTTCTTTTATATTCTTAAGTTATAGATCCTCTTATCATCTTCTAGCCTTTGTATTGTTGCTGTTTGTTTTCTTGTTATTTTTAAGAAGTTTTTCATTTCATGCTCCCACATTACAAATCTGTCCTCCAGTTCAGATAATCTATCCTTAGTTTCTTTCAAGCTGTTATGCCAGTTTTTTATAGAATTTTTAGTTTCCTGGCAATCTCTTTGAACCTGCTTCACGTATTCTATGTTTTCTCTATTTTCTCCATCAAACAATTCTCTGCTTTTTTTCTGTTCTTCCATTCCACCATCTGTTTTTTCTTGGATGGTGCTCAGCATTTCTCTAACTATTCTACTTATATCTTGCTTCAGGTCGTTAATAACTTCATTCCTGAACTCGTCTATGAGGCTCTGGAGATATTGCTTTATGTCTATTGGTGCCGTGTCTGATATTGCGTGTTTCTCAGGATTGGGAGCCGAGGACCCTTTCTTGTTGCTCCCTCTTCCCATATTTTTTGTTCCTTTTATACAAGCATATATAGGAGGCCCAATTTCTTTCTTTGTCGGTTATAGTTTGTTTGAATTGCGCTGGCTAGGTGTTGCCGTCCACTGCAGTGTACTAGGGGGAGACACAGGCCTATGCTGGGCCTGCCCTTCCAGGTCAACCTACCAAAGGCTTCACTGCTAGGGTGCACCTCCAGGTGCTGAGACCTGATTTGGGCTAGCTTACTGGGTCTTAGTCAGTGGCGTCACCCAAGCCAGGCACTCGCCACCAATCCTGCTTGAGAGGGGAATATGTGACTGAAATCACTGCAGTGCCCTGATCCGGCTAGTCTGCCTAGTCCCAGTATGTCCTTTGCTGAAGCCTCCTACTCTATGGAAGGGTCCCCGATCCGCTCACTCACTGTAGGTCGATGCAGCACTCCTGGCCAGTCCTGCTCTCAACTCCATTCACTGCTTCCCACTCTCAGAGCTTTCGCGCCTCTCTCCTTGCCATGAGGATTGGGACACAGCAGCGGCTGCAGGAAATTCAAATTGCGGCTTTTAGTGGCGCGGGGCCCCAGCTTCCACACTGAAACCTTATTTGTTCCTGTTATATCACCGGGATTGTGCATCCAGTTGGTTTCTCTTAGTTTAGTTCAGTCATTCTCTTAGTTTAGTTTAGTTTAGTTTAGGACTTCTCGCCCGGCATGATTCCTGGATTTTAAGTGCGGTTTCTCAGAGAGCCTCCGAAGCTGCTGCTATCTATCTGCCATGTTCTCCTGGAAGTCCAATACTTGGAAATTCTAAACGGGCAGACTTTTGTTGCTAAAATAGCCTCTACACAAATATACTCTGTTCAAGTGGATTATTGTGCCATGGACCTGCAGTTCAACTTTTGGGGTTTCATAAGCCCAGGTTTTTTCCTCAATGCCTCGTCATGATACAAGAAATCCATCAAGAGCAACAAAAGGGTCCGAGGAAATGGTGTTCTTCTTTTCCTGCCAGATTCCCTTAGAGAACTGGGAAAGCCATTGAGACATACCTGATCTAGGCTTTCGTTGCCGAGATGGTTTATCTAGTGAAACTTTATATAATTTACTTCCTCCAACTGAATTAAAAGCTTCATGAAAGGACAGATTGTATCTCCTTTTTCCTTTGCATTCTTCGTAGGGACTATTGCATATTCTGGAAGCATCATCATCTTTACTTACAATGACAGTAGCTCAAGGTCTTGAGTTCCTACTGTGTGCTAAGCACCTTACACCATCTCTTCAAAAAGAATCTGCATTGGGAGGAAATGAAGTTCAGAGAAGTTGAGAAATTTGCACATGAATATACAGCTAATAATTGACAGGGTTGGGATTAGATCTCTACTTGTCTGAGTTCCTTTGCTCAGAGTAAACATACAGTGTTTGAAAATTTCTCCTTTTCATTTTATAGCTCTGATATATCTTCTCATTTGCAAGCAAATCTAGATTTGTATCTCTGAAAAATGGAGATAAACTCATTATTTCCATCTCTCAGTGGTGTATTAAAAGTTTTTTAAAGTCACAAATAATTTTGACTGTAATATTAACTTTGGAGCAGCAATGAAAATAAAGAACATGCTTTAAATGGCTGAATAAAAAATTTGAAGTCAACATATTACATTACATTCAGAATTATTGTGATAGTACTTGATAGTGAATTAGCTTAAACTTGATCAGGCACAAAATACCACCAGAGGACTTTCCTATCTGCCTTAGTCTCTCTTTCTGTCTTTCTGTGTGTGTGTGTGCGTGTGTGTGTGTGTGTGTGTGTGTGTGTGTGTGTGTGTGTTTCACTCCTCTCCTATGTGTATGTGTTCCCATCCCCACCTCTTTTATCCCATCTCCATCTTCCCTATCATTTAGCTCAAGTCTATATCAGCTTATTACGTAGAACTAAGCTTTGGCTTCTTGTTTAAGAGTTGGCTTCTCCCCACGCAGGCTGACCCTAGGAGGTGGGGAAAAGGATCCCTGGTAGCTCTTAACTGATATTGCTCTTTGTTATGCAGATTTCAGAAGAGAGAGCCTCTGTCCCCTGGCATCCATACTTTTCCCTGAAAAAAACATTCAGACATTCTTATGTTTGCACTATAGGCCTGTTCATGGACTAATCATTTTATTGAGGGTATTAAAGTACTTTGCCTCACCTGTGTTTTGTGTTTACTTGTGTGATAGGTAAGGAGGGAAGCTTGATCGACAACCTTGCCAGGTCTTGGAGAGGCTGTTACTAATATAAAGAATCGTCCTTTGCCTTAAATGGGAAGGGGTTGTTGGGCAGGGAAAATCAACAAAATTTCTAGATGGTTACTATAAGAAAAAAATTTAGATTATTTACAACCTCAATGTAACTAATGTTAATTTTGTGTATTAACAGTCATTGTTCATTAATATGTTGGAATTTATACTATGCAATTTTTAATCTTTATGCTGAGATGTAGCATTAAATGTTTTCTACATTGTTATGTCTACATTGTTTAAAAAATATATAGAACAGAGCATAGGAAATGTTTATTAGAAGAGTATATTCTTGTGTATAAGTGTAATTTTACCAAAACATCACTGCCAGCTATCTGTTACCATAAATTAAGACAATAGAATTCTTTTTCAGTAAAGGTTACAATAACTGTAGCTACTTTGCTTCTGCTTAATTCCCCAGCCTGTGGAGAGTTGTCAAATCTGAGTTCTCCCAGCTGTCTTCATTAGCGGTCCCTCTCCTTCTCCATGCTCTGTCACTTCCTCATGGTGCTGACATCTTCTGGACAATCATAAATGGCAATTTCAACAGCAAAGACTGGAAGATGAGGTTTGAAGCAGGTACTTCTGTATTAGTTTAAGACTTCTCTGGTCATAAGGTAACCCAGATGTCTAATTTTGACATGCATTTTTGGCCATCCTTTTTTCTCTTTTTAAAAGGCTTTCTGCTTTCTGATGTTCTTTGCTGGTTCAACAGAGGAGAACTTCCTTGATAGGCATATTTTTCAGAGTAGTCCTTAGATGTGGTGATCTTCCATGTTTGCATAGGTATAATTATGCCTGTTACTCAGGCTATAGTAACAGCATCCTTGCTGGGTTCCAAACTGTGTCTTAACATGCAAATTACCGGGATGCTTGTTAAAATGAAAATTATTAGGTTTCATTTTAGACCAACAGAATCAGAATCTAAGTGGGGAGTGCTGAGGACAAGAATCTAAGATTTTAAACAAGTTTTCCAGGGAACTTAGGGACATGTAAGAACTTGTGGTGTACACTTGTCACATCTGGGCCATCAGAGATCAAGTCTGCTGCAGTGAAGATTATGTACACAGAATAGCAAATACTCAGAGCAAGGCAATGGCAAAGGAACTTAGGTGTGTTCCCTTAACCTCACATCTGTGGTTCACTGTCACCCCAGTCTTCAGGGTCAACAGGCCAGAGTGTAGCTCATCAAAACAGTTTTATGTATTTTAGTGTCTCAAAAGTTTGGTACAGAAATGAAAGTTCCACGTGATGAGTTAATTATTACACCTTATAGTTTAACTCCCTAATATCTGGCCACTTGAAAAGGTGCTTGTTTTTGGATGCTCACATAAATCTCAGGGTACTAGTTTATTTGTGTGACAGGACAGGCTGTTGTAGGGAATTAGATGTACAGAATAATTTTCTAGCAAAAATCTACCTGGTATTTGCAACAATTTTAGGGAATGTAGTATTTACATGTAAATAAAGCAGGTGAATATTTAACTGTGATCTTTCATTCCAGTTAAGGGTTAGATTGTTGCTAGATTGATCTTCTGAATCATAGCTCTGATTATGTTAACAGGTTTTCAATGCCTAGAGAATAAAATTCCGATCCTTTACCTGACATGCAAAGCCTCCCATAGTCTATCTGGGTATGTTTGCACAGTTCCCATACTTCTTTCTACTCTTGCCACCGCTATTTCCCCATTGCTTTCTGCTTCCCTTAATCCATGCCTTTGCCATCTGTGGTCTCCACCTGAAATCCTCTTCCCTTCAAGATCCTTTCCCAGTGGTATCTCCATTTGATCCTTTTTCAAACACTGCCATTGAGTTCCATCTTCAAGTGGTTTCTTTATTCCCTGATCCCTCAGAGCATTTTATTTAGCCCTCAGTAGAGGCATTTATAGCTTTTTATGTTATGTTGTAACTATAGTTGTCTCTTTTAGTCAATTTGACTTTAAAGTCAAGAATTGTAAGTCATCTTTCATCGTTCCATTTAATTTCATCTCCTCCTACCAAGTGTCTAAGATAGTTTCTTGATTATGTGTGTATGCTTATTACATATTTTTAGATAAGCAAATCCATGTATTTATTGAGTAAACACCTTATACAGTGGGCACTTTGGGAGCAATAAAGAGAAGTATAAGAGAAGATTCCTAGTTTCAAGGCCTCCAAATGTAGTTGCTGTGACCAAATATAAACAAGATATTGATAAACTATAGAAGGTATAAATGAGTGTCAGCAGACATGTCATATAATTATATGTGAGCACATAGATACCATATGTAAATCAATAGTGATAAATAGTATTTCTATAGGCAATCATGGGATATAAAGATCAGAATGGACTTTAAAGAGTGCATAGCAGCACGCTTCAGAGCACTATAGCAGCAAATTCTTCAGAGATGATAAAATGTCCAAAAGTAGAAAAAATGAAAGAATATCCTGGCTGCTGGAACATCTTAATTCACATAGCACTAGATTGCTGTACTAGCTATGTGAAGTAAGGCTGTGCTGTAAGAGTGACTGAGCTAATTTAGTGTAGCTTTAAAGAATAAGTAGAAATTTATTCAGCAAAAGTATGCTTATAGAAGAAATATATGGCTTCTGCAGTCCTAGGAAGTATCTGTTTCATCTGTGATTTTACAATCAGCAATTTTACAATCAGCTGATTTTTTTTCATCTGTGATTTTACAATCAGCTGATTTTACATCAGCTACTAAGAGGAGAATAAGGGCCCAGAAATCAGAGCCAGCATTGGTGTGCTCCCCTCTTCTTCTTTGGTGATCTGCAGAGCTTCTGTGAATTTGTCATAGAAATGAAAAGAGACGTATTTTGAGCAGTTTAAAATGTAGCTAAAAGCTAAACAAAGAGAAAGACTTTGTAAAAGTCTAAAAGAAAGTGAGAGTTTATAAAAAGTCACCTGGCAGATAACTATTGCACTGAATAGAAGTAGTCTTTGCTACATAGATGAAATCAAACACTGGAGAAGATAGCAGGGGGACCTTCTTCATATTTAAAACTACCATGTGGGGACCTTGAGTTAACCTTGTCTGTGGGATCACTTTTCAGGCTGTCAAAATAAATGACAATATGTACATAACATGCATTTTGTCCTTTGTTTTTTACATTGCAGTGGAAAAAGTGGCTGTAATTTGCAGATTTCTGGATATTCACTCAGTGACCAAAAACCACCTCCTGAAGTACTCCCTGGCACATGCCTTCTGCTGCTTTCTGACGGCTGTGGAGGACGTCAACCCAGCAGTGGCTACCAGGGCAGGCCTTCTGCTTGACACTATAAAGAGACCAGCGTTGCAGGTGACATGTGATAAATGTTATTTGCTTTGCAGATGTCCGTGTCAGCACCACTGAATCAGTGAATTTTCAAATTTTGTATCCTTTAGCTTTGTGGTAATAAAATACCACTGACATAACCGCTAATAAAATAATAGAAATTTATTTGCCATAGTTCTGGAGGGTAGGAAGGCCAAAATCAAAATGTTGGCAGATTCAGTGTCTGATGAAGATTTATTTTCTCATTCAGAGATAGTGCATTTCCCTGTCTGAGATCTTTATTATTTTTTTAAATAAAGACCCTTTATGCATTCATAAAGGCTCTGCCCACAAGACATAATCATCTCTCAAGGGCCCCAACTCCTAATAGTATCACATCCAAGGGAGTGAGATTCCAACATATTAATTTTTTGGGAGGGGAAACACAATCATTTAGAATACAACATCATGTAAACAGATTATATTGATGATAATGGTAACAGTGGAAATTTGTGTGTGTTAAAATGCATGTTACTAAGTTGTCATAAAAACAAAACACACAAAAAAGCTGCTTTATCAGAAGTTGTATGTGTTGGAAAATATTAAATATTAAGTCGGTAAAAGGAAATTTTTTTTTTGGTACCAGGGATTGAACTCATGACCTCATGTTTGCCAAGCAGGCACTTAGGCTGCTGAGCTAAATCCCCAGCCCAGTAAAAGGAAACTATTAGCTATTAAATTGGAAAAAGGACTCCTAGATCTATACTTTCATAAAAGATCCTGATTAGTACTTTCATCTCAGTCTTTGTCAATATATTCGTATCACTTTTGGACAGATGAAATTATTATATAACTTCTGGTGTGTGTGAATATATGATACATTTTTAAACTAGACTGGAATCCCTTGTCATTAGAGATTAGATGTTAATAAAAATCAGATGCATTGCGTATAATCACAGTAGAACATGAGAAGGTAATATGCTGTCAAAGTGAAATGCCACATACTAACGCCAGAGGCTTGAACTATAAGACCTAATATATTTTATCTTTGTGTCCTTTTACTTATAAGTGATAAATTGGATTTCAGGGAGAGAGAATGTGACTTATCAAAGTGCATTAGTGAGAAAATCAAGAGTAAAACCTCTATTTTTTTACTTTGATACCAATTTGTTATTTTGCTTTCATTATTAAAACTAATAATAATAGCAAGAGTTGTATTTGCCAAGCAGATATTTTGTTGCCAGGGAAGTGATTTTAAAAGAGTACTGTCACATGTTATCTTATTCAATCCACACAATAACCTTTTTATATTCCCATATTACAGATAGAGAAGCTGAAGGTTAGGAAAGTAAGGTAGCTTTTTAAGAGTCATATATCTAGTAAGCAGAATAAGTTCAGGTCTGTCTTATAATAAAGTCCATGTTTTTAATTCTGTGTATGTGTGCACTGGTCGAAGTGCAAGGGTTCTTCCTATATTTTAATACCTATAAGCAAGGACAAACTGTTGAGAATCTGATAAAGGGCAGGCAGGGCTGTGGCTGCCTGTGGCATACTTTGACTTGTAAAACCTCTATTGTTTCTAGTCAGTCCTCTCTGTTGTCTTGTCTGGTACTGTGTGTCTTAACGTTGCTCAGGGCTTGGAATATGGGAGGCATTCATTAGGTGGTAGACAGATGAATAAATGGGATGGCTGGGTAAATTATAGTTTTTAATTTCAGCCAGTTAAAAAGAGAGGTAATGCTAGACACATGGATGAGGGCAATAGGTGCTCCATCCATCCCAACTCTCACTGTTTAACAGTCCCTGTTCTACTCATATTCCAAGAAGACAAGATGACTTTATTCTGTTTTAGTATTGCATTATTCAGGATTGAAATGGAATTTAAAGGCCATCTTCTCATGTATTCTAGAATGTAGCTTTAAAAGAATGCTTCTCTTACTGAAAACTGTAGACATTAAAAAAGATATTCTGCTTTGGTGATATTTGAATTAAGTGCTTATTTAATGCACTAAAAATCAATAACATAAAAATTCAAAAGATATTCTATAATTAGAATTTTTCTGAATTTTCCTACTAAAACTTCACATTGACATATTTCGATTGGATCATTTTACTTGTAAGTATGGATGGAGGAGGTTGCTTTGTTTCATTGACTGTCTATAGCATATTGTCTTTGAACTGTCGTAGATGTTTACATCTGATTTTTTTTTCTCTCTTTCCCAGGGTCTGTGTCTTTGTCTTGACTTTCAGTTTGATACCGTGGTTAAAGACAGACCCACAATATTGAGCAAGCTTTTACTCTTGCATTTTCTTAAACAAGATATTCCTGCTTTGAGCTGGGAGTTCTTTGTCAATAGATTTGAGACTCTTTCTCTGGAAGCACAGCTACATTTGGACTGCAACAAAGAATTTCCTTTTCCTACAAGTAAGTAGAATAAAGCCTTTGTTGTAAATAGCCATAGTTCCTGTTGTTCTTGATAGGCCAGCAGGAGACACTTGGAATGAGATTTAATTTCTCATGTGGAAGGTGATGTCTCTCTTGATTTCTTGAACTCAGTTCATCACATTTTTATGGAATATCTTTTATACTAATCCATGGATTTAACTATATTCTGGCACTCCAAAATCTGAATTCTTCACATTTCCTTGAAGGCCTTTTATAATCATTTGTGACGTAGGACCCTTAAATATTATTCAATCACTATGTTTTCAGTGTTTGGGAACAATTTTGTGAAATGTATTTTGCAATCTGCTTACCCTGTTTGTTAATCACTTGATTACATTTCTAAATAGATGGGGAAGAAATTATAAAATGATGTAATTTAATTTTGTTGTCTAAACAGAAAAATGATAAGGCATGGTGGATAAAGAACAGTCATGTTTTTCTTTAGGCAAAATTCATTATAGAAAGAGATGGGTAACTCACACATCTGTGCAAGATGTGTTTTTGTACTGAAACTGTATACGAATGGATCATTTCAAACTAGCTTTGTGACATAGCCAGGAAAGGGAAATAATAACTTTTTAAATTCCTCTTCAAAAGCTATCACTGCTGTGAGGACCAATGTTGCTAACCTCAGTGATGCTGCACTGTGGAAGATCAAGAGGGCTCGCTTTGCAAGGAACCGCCAGAAGAGCGTGCGGTCTCTGAGGGACAGTGTGAAAGGGCCTGCAGAATCCAAGAGGGCACTCTCCCTCCCTGAAACCCTGACCTCCAAAATTCGTTGAGTATCTTTTCCATTAAATTTGTTTAATGTCTTTCTGAGGCTGATTTTTCTTGTTGAATGTTCACAGAGAGTAGCAGATTTAGTAAATTGAGCTTGTTTGAAAAGTTTGGCTTTCAGATTCCCTAGAAAATCATCCTGGTGTGTAATGTCATGAAGGGCCCTTTTTAGTTGGTAGGTCTAGCAAAGCCTTGATCCAATGATAGATTCTTTTGAATTGTAGAAGGCAGAAGAATTGATTCTTGGCATGGAACCTACAAGTCCTAGAATTTGAATGTTTGCACACCAGCGTTGTGAACTAAGTGCTTTCTGAATAACAAGATCTGTGTGGCTAAGAGGTAGTGCTGAATTTTAAAACCCATTTTCTTTCCTTATATGCTAGAGCAGCCATATAATCCCCAAGACAAACCAATAATGATTGGTTTTGAAAAAGAAGTTTCTACTCAACTTTACCATATAATTTATAGATAGAACAATCTTTGTTGTTTATTACAAAGCAGTTTTCATATATAATTCTTTATAAAAATGTTGTCCTTTTTTTTGTTGTCCTTTTAAAGAGAATAAGTTTTTTGTGTATCAAAAAACTTTTTTTGTTGTCCTTTTAAAGAGAATAAGTTTTCTGTGTATCAAAGGACCTGATAAATTCTAATGTTTTCCAATGGCACAAGAGACAAATAATTAAAAATTCATAACTAAATTACCATGTTAATGAATAAATATATTTAAATATATTACTAACATAAAAATCATTAATGGACTTAATCTTTAAATGATATCTATGAAATTAATAAAATAACATTTAAGACATTGTTCTTATCCTGTCAGAAACTGAAAGATCTGCATTTTCTTTGGCATTTATTAGAAAGCAGCCTTATACCCATTTTTAAACTGCAAATATGATTTGAGTTGATTTATTACATTTATGACAAACTGTGGGAATGTGGTATTTTGAAATTTGGAAGAGTCAGCAAAAACCCTTAAGTAATTGATAACCCATGTTTTTCCACGGAGCAGAGATAATTAAGGTGATCATTTAAGAATAACCTAGAGTGGTGTGAGAACCTAGGCAAAGCTCAGATCCTAGAAACCTAGATTAAATAAATTATAATTTTTACATGAATTTCCCAGCTTGTTTATAATCTTGCTAATAGTTCGGGATATAAAAGTTATTTATTGTTTATTTCTTATTAATTGATTCACATGACAATTTTGAAGATTAAGAATTGAAGTAATATTGAAGAGGTTTTCTTAATATCCAAATAAAACCACAAAGCTTTTGTTGCATAGACATCTTTTATGTGATGTTAATTATAAGTAGGAAAACTAACCTTGCTCCTAACATCCAATGCAGTTAGCACTGAGTATGTTTTATAGGCTCAAGTTGTCTGTAATGCTTATTGAAATAGAGTTGTTGTTGATTTTTAAGCTATGAGGTTGACCAGGCAAGAGCAGTCTGCTCCAGCTCTCGGTGGGACACCTGAACAGACGCCAGGTGGGTACTTCTGACATTGAAGGGCTGTATACAAGTGTCTGCCATAGGTGGACAAGATAAGAATTTGGTGCAATCTTTGTTGCAATCTAACTGGACCAGAATGATATTCTTAGGATTCACAAGTTCATAAAGGTCTTATCCCAGATGCTCAAATATTTGAGTCCCTGATGTGGCAGCCCTTTCCATTTTATTCTTAGCAGAAGAGTTTTGATCCCATTAGCTTTTGGTCCAGTAAGAAGCATCATATTATTTGAGTTTGGACATTTCCCAGAGAGCAAATATTATAATAACTGTACACAGCACTTATATTTGTATGTGTATTTGCACATAGAAATATTATGTTCATGTGTATCTGCTATAAACAAGACATATTTCATTTACATTTTTAAAGGTTATACATTTGAACCACTATCATCCACTCATTCCCTTAGCTATTCCTGATTTGCAGTTCTGCATGCATTTCTGTTCTCAGAGAAAAGAGGAATTCCATTATTTAGGGGACTTTAGGTTTATATCTAGCATGACATAGTGTGATTTATCATTTGATTTCTATGATATTGCATCCTGAGCATTTCTATGAGCATCCTGAGGGTGGAAGAGCCATTGACAAGGAATTTTTTTTATATTTTAAAGAGAATAAAACAAAACAAAACAGAATAAAGCAAATCAGAACAGAACAATGCAAGTGATACAAAAGTCAAAACAAGATAACAGGAAATCAACAATGGCTACCATAATGTCTCTCATTTTCTTCAAAATAGCTGTCCATGCCATCTCAATAAAATCAAACAGAACAAAACCAATCAAAATAAAAGAATGAAAGTATTATAGGACTTCAAAATAAGATAACAGGAAATCAACAATGGTTACTGTCTCTTGTTTTCTTCAAAATAGCTGCCATACCTTCACACATAATAAAATCAAACAATACAAAACAGACTAAAACCAATCAAAACAATAGAATGAAATCATTACAGGACTTCAAAACAAGATAATAGGAAATGAACAATGGCTACTCTAGTGTATCTTGTTTTCTTCAAAATAACTGTCCATAGTATCACACATAATAAAATCAAATAAAACAAAACAATAAAACCAATCAAAAGAATGAAAGCATTATAGGACTTCAAAACAAATTGTTGATAGGAAATCAACAATTGTTACCATAATACATCCCATTATCTTCAAAATAGCGTCCTATACCATCAGACACAGTAAAATCCAACAAAACAAGACAAAATTATGACATAACAAAATTATGAAAGTGATACAACAATTCAAAACAAGATAATAGGTAATTAACAATGCTTACTACTTTCTCTTTTAGGCATTTCTTCTTCTATCACTTTCATGGTATCTTCTGTGCTTTTTGGATCCCACTAACTCCTTCAGTTTTTTATTCTAGGGCGATAAGTTGGTGTTCACCTGTATGAGTACAAACGATTTCACACATGAGCATGATCTGCAGTTGCATCCATTTACCTACAAGAACCATGAGATTATCCTACTTTATAGCTGGGTAGTCTTCCATTGTATGAAAAAACCATGTCTTTCTTATCCATTCTATTGTTGATGGGCAAGTTACCCTTGCTTTTTTCTGGTCGCCTGTTATGTGGAACAATTGTTTTATCTCCTTTGACTTACAGTCTATGAATTTCCTTTTGAGTTAAATGTATTTGTTGTATACAGTATATTAGTGGATCTTGTTTCTTAATCCACTCTCCCTGTATTTGTTTATATTGGTGAATTGAGGTCATCTACATTAATGGTTACAGCTGGCATGCATCGATCCATCTTTGCCATGCTATCCTACTGTTGTTCACCTTCCACTTTTCCCCTTCATTCAGTTGTCTGTCCTGTTTGGGGATCCTTCTCTGCTACTGTTCTTGGAACCCTGGTCATTTTTATCTTTCTCTAGAATATCCTTCAGTGCTCTCTATAGGGTTGGTTTGGTGGTCATGAATTCTTTCATTTGTTCTTTATCATGGAACTATCTTATGTCTCCATTAATTTTGAAAGACAATTTTGCAGAGTACATCATTCTGGGTTAGAAGTTGTTTTCTTTCAGGATTTGAAACACTTTATTCCAAATTTTTGACTTGATGGTTTGTGTTGACAAGTGTGCCATGGTTCTGATTGGTTTTGCTTTATAGATGATCTGTTTCTTTTCTCTAACAACTTTTAATATTTTGTTCTAGTGCTGAATTTCTAGGACCTTGGTAAATTATATGTCTGGGTATAGATTTGTTTTGGTTATGACTATTTTGAGTTCTATATGCCTCACTTATCTGTATACCAGATCCTTTTTCCTATGTTTCGGAAGTTTTCTGCTATCATTTCTGTAAACAGTCTTTTTGTGTCGTTTATGTTGACCTGTGTTTCTTTGCTGGCAACTATTACTCTAAAATTATTTTTCTTTGCATCATCTTGCAGCCATTGAATTGTTTTTTCTTAGTTCCTTGTTATTTTAAAGAGGTCTTTCCTTTCATGATCACTAGTTGTAATCCTGTCTTCAAGGTCAGAAAGTCTATCTTCAGTCTCTTTCAAGTGATTTTTGCCAGGTTTTGATTGACTTTTTAATTTCCAGATATCTCTTTGAATCTGTTTCATGCATTGTAATTCTTTCCTATATTGTTCATTCAAGGTTTCAATCATTTTCCTGTGCTCCTCTTTTTTTTATCTGTCTTATTTAGATATGTTAAGCAATTCTTTCATTATATTTCTTCTTTTACCTGAGACATTATTTGTGATTTGATTGCTGTTACAATCTCATGAAGTTGTTTCTTTACTTGAATTGCCATCCTCTCAGAGATTTCAGGTGTGTGACTCCATTTTTCTTCCATGACTGTATCTCGCAGACTTGTTCTGTGTGGAATGGAGGTCTGAGATTGCCTTTTGCTCCTTTGTCTTGACGTTCTCCTGGGTTCCTTCCAACAAGCTGGTTGTGGGGTCCCCAGAACTTCCCACTTTGGTTGCCCCTTCATGGTGTAGGGAAATGGGACAGGCACTTGGGTTCCTCTGACCCCAGGTTTAAAGGGAGTAACAGGGCATGTCCAGACCCATGCAGCTACACTGAGGTTTCCCTGATGGACAGGGGTGGGTGGTCACAGGACTGCTTCTCTCAGCCTGCATGTCTACACTGTGACTCCCCTGATGGTGGCAGACACACAGGAGTGTGTTTGTCTGATTCTCCCAACGAGTGTTGGCTGCCTGAAGGAAACAAAGGTCTCCAATGGTGGTCTGTATTGAGCATATCTGGCTGGGTCTCTCTGCCTGCACTGGCTGCCCACAGGAAGCAAGCCTTTTCAGATAATGACGACGAGCTGCAGAGGTGAATCTAGCTGCATGTTCCTGCCTGCACTGCCGCCTGCAGGAAGTAAGCTTTCTGATGACTTGCCAAGGATATTATGACTGAACATTATGCACACCAGTGGTGCCATTATTCACTGGGAAGATTGGAGAGGTTCTGAATACCTGCTTATTTGTCAAAAACAAATTTGGCACCTACTACCTATGTATCATAGTACAGAATATTTAGTTTTCAATCTAGGTAACTTTTAAGATAAACTTTTCAGAATGTTAGTAATCCTCTCAGAAATAACATTTCAAGAAAGAGGATTTTGAGGATAGCATGTATTATGTGTTATAGAAAAATTACTTGAAAGAGGAAGTCAGGAGTAGGAGAGGAAAAAAGCAAACCCCAAAAGTTGCGAATGCAGGTGGCAGATGGTGGCCAAAAGTATATTTTCTCTTTTAAAGCTGATGAGAAAAAAGGAATAGTGGGACTTGCAGAGTCCTTATACCTTGATATATACATTGCTCATCTTTCTACTGTGCTGTGATTTTAAAAAAGAAATAGGATATAAATAAGTGTCTGATCCAGAGCTTCATTGGAAATGTGAACTCCAACCAGCAGTTCCCATTCAATTAGGCCTCTTTGAGATTGCTCTTATGTAATTTGATGACTTTTCTTAATTTTTTCTCATCTTTTTCTCTTAAGGCTTTGTTGAAATGCTAGTCTTTAAATACCCATTTTAATCCAACCAAAAGAGTCCCTCTGAAGGAAAACAAGTACATGTGTTTCTTGAAGTTAAGAAAAGCTTTCACTCACCTAATTATCCCAACAAATGACCAAATGGGAAAGAGATAGATAATAACATTGTTTAAATTAAATATGAAGCTAACATTTTTAGGAAGGTAATTTGCATGACACTCCTATAAGTAAAACTTGCTTGGTTTTGGAAACAGTTGGCTTCCCTCACAAGGCAGTTTCAAACTGGTGTTCCATTTTTTACATTGTTACTTGTTGGACGTTGAATGTTTTAATTTGGAGGAAAGGCAGACCAGGATATTCATAAAATAGTGCAGGATGGTTTAAAATAGGAATTAAGTGGAGACCAAAGGACTTGCTTAAAGATCATTCTTTTGTTTGTTCTAAAGTAATGAGCTCCTCTGTGCAGACCTCTTCTTGAGGAGGCCTGAAATAAAGCAAATACTTAGTTGAGCAGCAAGACTTAATTTTGATTACTTTTTATACGGAATGTTTTTGACGACTCTTTGATCTTATCCTTTACATAGGAATCACAGCAAATGAAACAGAAAATTCTATTTTCTGCCAAAGGTGTATTCTTCAAGGCTTGTAAGGAGCTGATCCTCTGTGATTTTTATGAGTCAAACTGAAAGCCTTTGTACCTATAAAAAAAATTCATAGAATGCTATCACTGAAACATTAGAGATACGCTAACATCCCCATTTCATAGAAACATTTTATAGACTTTTGCACAAAGGAACAAGTGTCACAGGCTTGTTGGTGACAGATACGGACCTCAAGCCCAGAGTTTCTCAGTGCCCTATTTATAAGTCACATATGATCAGTACTTCTAGGAATTCAGCACTCTTTTTCATCCTAACAGATGAAATGTACAATATTTTGAAGTGCTAACCTGAAACCTGTGCAATTAGATGTAAGATATATTTTTGCTAATGTTAATGCATTTTTGTTCTTGCAGCATTAGCAAAAAATCCAGGGATTCTTTGTCTTTGGATACTTACTCTAGACACAAAAAATTAATATTGAATATTATCTGAATACAATGCAGCAGTTATATCAACACAGTACTAAACAAACACTATCAATCCTGTGAACACAAGGTAATTAATTATATCTTGTTTTTTATCATAAATAAATGATAAGTAAATACTAATAATACAATATTTCATATATGTATAGTCTTTTCCTAAAAAGAATACTTATGCAGTAAACTTTGACTTCCTAACAACTCTGGATATATGACAAATATTAATTTTTTACTTCAAACATGGACAGGAAACTGACACAGTGAAGAATTAAGTCATTCTGTTTAGCTGACTTGCTGAAGATCATGTCTGACTACTTAAGGGGCAGAACTGATACTTGCATTCAGGAGTCTTGGATCTCTTTTTTTTCTGCTAGAACTATCTCTTGATGAATTGGTCATAGGGTATTTCTTCCCTGTGGGACATGAGGCACCATTCTGCTTATAGAGTTGATCTGACCATTCAGGCCTGCTACAGTGCAGTTTAAGCTCACCTGTATCTAGAGCAAAGGGCCTTCCCCAAATTGGTGACCAGTGCTGACCAAATCCTCAGGGTGCAGCGTTTTCCCAGTTCTGTTCTAGCTGTGGAGAACTCTGGAGTTCTCTTGTCTACGTGTGTATCTACAAAGATATACTAAGTTAGTTGCACTGGTACAACTCTTGTACTGACCTCCTGCCTTGTTGTTAGTGTTCCAGCCTAGTATTCCAAATAACTTCCCTTTGGGCTCTCTCTTTCCTTTTACAGATAATTTAAAAATCAGTAGTTTTTAAACTTACAAAATACCCATTGATCATTAAAGTTAAAAATCAGAGGGTACAGTTGTTTTATGGGAATGCTCTTGTTTGAAATTATATTTTGGTATATTTTGGAAAATAAACTTTTTTAAGCCAACCTTTTTACTTGTTCTATCAGGATGCATGAAGAATGCAATGATGCATTAGAGCTTTCTACATTCTCAACTTGCCTGTGGTTAAGTAATGAAGATAAATTGTGAATACCAGTTAATTCTCATCTAGAGTACATGTAGTGGTACTTAGGGTGGTTACTGTCAAATGTAGTGGGAGGAGAGTTGTCTGCCACCTGGGGCAATCCGTGAGGGTTTTGTGGACAGGTGACTTTTAAAGCAGACTTGGATTGATGGACAGGATGTAAATACATAGTGATAAGATGTAGGATAGGAGAGGCCAAAAGTACCCATGAGGAGCAAGGAGAATATGAACGTGGCTGCTGGCATCAGCTTTCAAGACTTCCTCTTTCCCCTCTCCTTCCCCTTCCTCCTCCTCCTCCCTCCTTTCTCTTTCTCCCTTGTGCCCTGTCCCTCTCCTGTTCCTCCTTCCTTCCTTCCCTTCCTTCTCCTTCCTCCACCTTGTCCTCCTCTTCTTCCTCTTCCTCCTCCTTTCTCTTTCTCCTCCCCACCTCTCATCTTTCTTCTCCTCCTTCTTCCTCTTCCTCTTCCCTTTACTGTTCCTCCTCTTCCTCTCCTCTTTCTCCTTCCCCTTCCCATCCTCCTCTTTCTGATGATACTAGGGATTGAAACCAGAGCTACATCCTCACCCCTTTTTGTTCTTATTTTTTGTTTTGAGCTCTTCTACACTCTTCGATGACTGTATGTACACAACAGACCTGGTACAAATGGAGCTTTAAAGTAATGAGATATTGAGATCAATGAGGCAGTATAAATCAGACTCTGTGAAAAACACATCCTTATTTATAGCGTTTGAACATTGGCTCTTCTAGACCAAATGCAGATTAAGCTCCTGGGCAGAGTCTTTACTTCCTCCATCTAATTTTTACTTGTTGCTGTGACAGAGGGATCAGTGAGTCAACTTATACAGAGTGAGGTTCTCTGTTTCCCTAGTCATTTACTTGCTATTTGGGCACTTCATCAACTTTTCTCTTATATAGAGGACAGGATTGAAAATTTTACTTGAACTCAGTGTACTTTGATAGTTACCAAAAATAAGCATCTGTTATATGTCTGACATAGTTCCATATGCTTTGAAGGATATAAAAATAGAGAAGACATAGCAGTGCCTTCAAGGAGTGGACATTTAGTAAATGGATAAATAAAGTGTTCTGTTTGCATAGTAGTCCTCTGCCATGTGAATGTTAGGAAATGCTAAAGGAAATTCTCTATTCTTCTCTTTCTCCCTCCTATCTTCCTTTTCATTCTTATTTGTGGAAAGTATCAGAATTCAGGAATCACATCCAATTATTGAGGGGAGGGTGGCCATATTTATTCAGAATGGCTTCTGGGGTCCAGACCCACATAAAAGGGGGAAAAGAGTACTGTAGATCAAAATCACAAAAGTGGATCTATTCTGAGACCCACAAGTACCCGGCTTATAGGAATGAGAGCGTTGTGGGTGGAGTGACAGCAGACAAGTCTGGAAAAGCAGATCCTGATCATGCCTGCTTTCATATAACATTGACTCCTACTTTTGGAGTTTCAACCAGTTATTCAACTCTGAGGGGAAGTTGCAGTGGATACAGTCCACACTGAAGGTATGGTAGGGTTAGCACTGCCTCTGTGATTGTAAGGATGCCTTTATTTTTCTTATAGAAATCACAAAATCAAGCCTCTGAATACATTAAATTGCTATAGTTAAGATAGATAAAGGAACTGCATAGATTAGAATTAAAAACTATTAAAATTTTAAATTGTCATATCTTAGAGGAAATAATGTAGGTTTTTAGATTTAAAATGGAAATCCATTGTCTTTATCAATACACACCCCAACTTGTCTGCAGCTCATTTCTCTCAGAGAACTCGTTAAGGTGACTCTTTTGTGTGAAGAGTACCAGTCATAAGCCTACTCTATTTTAAAGACAGATGGTAAACTGCAGACTCGCAGTACCCATAATGGGAGGAGTAAACTCTTTTTTTGGAATTAAAATTTTTTTGAAAATTTATGTTTCATTAGTTTATTCTTTTTTCAGTTCGTTTAATGGTTTGTTAAAGATCAGTCATTACTAACAAGTAGAAGCAGCAGAGGTCAAACAGAAAGACTGAAAATTAACAAAGATGAATCCCAAAGATGAAGTGAGATCAGGGCATATATGAAATGCCAATCATTAGGAAAACACGATTTTCTGGGAAAACGTAAGGCTTCACACACTTTTGGAAAAAATGTCCATTTGTAATGGGAATGAGTTTTTGCAGTTTAAAGTGGAGTCTGACAGCTTATTTTCTAGACTTGACTTGGGATAGAAAAACAGGAGGCAAGCCCCTAATTGGAAGCTTCCTTTGAATTCTAATCTATGAGCTCTTTCGATTTTCAGGGCTATAAATCAAAAGTACAATTCCCTTTCAGACATTTTCCATTAAAAAAACTTTGTAATTTTGGAGTCTAGTCATTTTAGAGTTGGAGGAGCCAGTCTAGACAGCAATGCATGTTCTCCTTAACCTTGCTCCTCAGAGCTAAAAGGAATTGAGTGTTGATACTATACTACAATAGCCATTACCTGCTGCTACAATAACATTGGGTCCTTCAGGGAACCTGGATTCGCATTCTTGACTCACTCTTGGCCCAAACTTGCTCAAAGTATTAATGTTCCTCTAGTTATAAAGTAGTACAATAATCTGTATTTTTAATGAAAAAAGAAAGTTCTATAAACTTTTAAAATTTACTTTATAAGTACTTACCTAAGTATTTCTTTTGACCAAATTCTATAGTAACGTGTTTAATGTAGTTGTAATGTACAATCATGCTTTGTATTTTGAGCCTCTTAGTGTTCCACATAAATTTATTTCTTTTCTGATGCATATCTAATAAATAATATTAATTCGTTCATTACTCTACACATTCAAATCATTTGAATGATTTTTGGTAGAAAAATTCCCTAACATATATTGCTTCATGAACAAACTTGAGACAGAAAGTTTCCTTCATGAACAAACTTGAGACAGAAAATGTTAATATCCTAATGACATGTTGACAAACATCATAGGATTTCCCCTACATCAGAACATTTAGACAAAGTTGATTCTGCCACCTCTTAGTCATCGTCAATGAGCTCTTCTCTGCCACCTCTTAGTCATCGTCAATGAGCTCTTCTCAGCTTACCATTTTTGAACAGACTAACATTATTGTGATCATCTAGGGAAACTAGATAACCAAGCTTGTTACCTTATATGCAAGTCTTAATTAGTGATCTCCGAATTTGACATTACCTTCATACAGCCACCCCAGGGAAGAATGTTTGGGCCTCAGACAGCTAATTTCTATAGTCCATGAAGATATTTATTATATCTTGCTTATTTTGACAAAATCCTGGAAGACTGATATTGTTCCAGATTAACTGAAGAGTCAGTGGATATAAGCTGCTACCTAGTTGTGGTGCGTCATTTACACAAAAGTTATAATTGATGTAGCCAGGGCCTTATTTACAATGATTTTACCAATCATTTAGTGTAATTTTTGTCATCATTTAGTGTAATTTTTCCTTGAAGCATTAGAGATGAGAATGCTGGTGTGCTGACCTAACTTCTTAGACAAAAGCTTTCTTTTTAATTTGGAAATTCTAATGTTGCTTATCAAAGGAAGGATATGAATTTGAGTCGTCCCCAAAGCATAAATATAAAAGAGCAAATATCAATCTTCTTTCATTTAAAGACCTAAACCAAATCTTAAAAGGGGCAAAGGAACAATATCTAATATGTCTTACTTTGAAAAGTGACAAAGAAGGTCAATGCCAGTGTGTTACTCAGGTAGCTACCTAATAGGCTAAGAGGAAGCCAAGGACTGAGGTATTCCTTGCATGTGAACTTTCAGCTCGCTTTCGTGTGGTATTTTTCTGTTTTTAAACATTCTTACTTCTCTTTCTCCCTTTCTGTCTTTGCCGCCTCCCCTTGTATGTTCCTCATTACATATTGCAGCAGTTTTAATTTGCTATTTACAATTTTGACTATCTCATTCAAAGAATATACGCCGGTATGTCAAGATTTGGAATTTTTTTTTTAAATCAGCAGACTCATGAATGTAAATGAATTCAGGTGGCAAAGTAGTCCAATGAATCTTTTTGTGTTCAGTGGATGCCAGACTACTATTTTTGTGGTTGTTCATTTAACAAAACTGGAAGGGAAACTTCTCATTATCATTGAGTATAAGACTTTGCCAGCATATTTAAAAATTGCTAAATGCAGCTTAGCAATGGTGGGAGGACAACACTGTCTCACCTCTGTGTGATTTTGTCTCCTCCTTCTCACTCTTGAATAATCTGGTTAGCGATGAATGTGGTGGCTTCTGCCTCTGAAGTGATGCTTTGCCTAGGAGGCCATTTGGTACCTTTGAGGTTCTTGTCTAGAAAAGAAACTTTAAATATATAGTAGAAACAGAGAAAATGGTCTTTACCAACATCAAGTGATATTTTGGTGTAAACTTGTTTGCTGGGGTGCTGCCCACTGATAGCCTTTCTTGCACTGACAGGTCAACAATCTCCTGAGAATGACAATACCATCAAGGACCTGCTCCCAGAAGATGCAGGGATTGACCACCAGACAGTTCACCAGCTGATCACAGTGCTAATGAAGTTCATGGCCAAGGATGAGAGCAGCGCGGAGTCAGACATCAGCAGCGCAAAGGCCTTCAACACCGTCAAGCGACACCTGTATGTCTTACTTGGTTATGACCAACAGGAAGGCTGCTTCATGATTGCACCTCAGAAAATGCGCCTGTCAACTTGTTTTAATGCATTTATTGCTGGAATTGCCCAAGTAAGTATACTAACAACTTTCAGAAGTCACAATATTAGATTTTGGATATAAGCAAGGCATAAAATTCCATTTAGAAACTCATGCTGATTGAGTATAAATAAAAGATCGTGCAAATTAGTTGGCATTAGTCAGTTTGTGAAGATTAACATAGAAATAAATAAGAATCAGCAGCTTAGTATCATGAAGGGAATGTTTTTGTAAAATGTGACATAAAATTGATCATTTTAGCCATATTTCAACTTACGATTTGGTGGCATTAAGCCCTTGGACTTTGTTATGCAACCACCATTCTCCATCTCTAGACTTTATCATTCTAAAATTCTATACCCATTAAATGATAAAGAGGTGGAAGTTGTCATGTGAGTTTTTTAAAAAGTCCTTTTCCTTTTTGACTTCCAGTGGAGAGTTATGGTAATCATTATTGGCTTTTCCATGTTTATCTGCTACTTCAAACTGTTGTATCACATGCCATTCTCTGTATTTCCCACACTACTTATCCATTCCCCTAGTGATGGACTTCATATTGTCTCCAACTCCTTACTACAGCAGACAGCTTAGTAATGGACATCCTGTATATGCACCTATAAACTACTGTGAGAATTCTTTTGCGATATGGATGCAGGAACAAAATTGCTGGATAATTGGCAAATATTTGTGACTAGTTAAATTAATGCTATTCGTTTTGCTCTCTAGGGTAACTGCACCAGTCTGCAAGGGTGTAGGACTTGGGGCTAAAAAGATGTTAATGTCAACTGCAGTTTTGCCACTCTTATTAGTTCTTAGGCATCCCCTTCTCATTTGCTCATCAGTAACAGATTTATTAGAGATGACATATTGCAGAGCACTTAATCAGTGGCTGTCTCATGGTATGGACTCAAGAGATGGTAATCATTACTATCAGTGAGCTCAAACACTGTAGTATAATGAAAACAAATAAGCAAAGTGAGAGTAGTATGCATGTAGTTAATCTCTTACTGATACTGGTAACTGATAATTCCGTATTGTTGAATATGGAGATTAATTTCAATTTGGGACAGCAAAGCCTTGCCGAATATCTTTACGCATAGTTCTTAGAATGCTTATTTGATTATTTCCTTAGAGAGTGCATTTAATTGCTATATAAAAGGGTATGTGCTTTTTTTTAAAACTCTGAATACATCCTGTCATGAAAGGTTGTACTAAGTGGTGCGAGTGGTATATACTAGTGCCCATTCTGGTTGCCAGTATAATTTTTTTCCCAGTAAGCCTAGTTCAATTCTAGTTAACAGTTTAATATTTTAAATAATCTATTTTTTATTTTCAGTAGATAATGAAGTAAATAGAAAAAAGCTTTCAATTTACAATATTTCTTGTGAGGTTGAGCTTTTCTCCTTTTATGTATACTGGCTATTGTTACTACTAATATTTTGTGAGATGCATGTGTTTTTGTTGTGATAGTTTAAATTTTTCCTTTTGACTTCTAAGGATTCTTTATAGTTTTCTTTCAGTTACTAATATTTTTCCTGTTTCAGGTTATGGACTATAACATTAACTTGGGAAAACATCTTCTTCCCTTGGTAGTTCAGGTGCTCAAATACTGCTCTTGTCCTCAACTACGGCATTATTTCCAACAGCCGCCTCGTTGTTCCCTCTGGTCCCTAAAACCTCACATCCGGCAGATGTGGTTGAAGGCCTTACTTGTCATCCTTTACAAGGTGAATTGCTGCAGTCCCTCTGTTTTTGGGTGGAGTGGTCCTCTTAGAGAGTTCAGCTTTAGGAAAACACCTAAGAGATTTGAGAATTTGCTAGGATAAAAAAATTTGACTTTTAGAAGAATCATCATGATATTTCTCTCAGTTAGTATTGAGAAGCAAGAACTACTGAAATGAAAGTAGAAATGGGAGGCCATATCAATACATGCTCTCACAATGTTTTTAAAAATAGTGAATTGTGAGGAACTGATTAGTAACTTCTGATTGTGCTCATATTCTCAGCTAGAAAACGAAGAAGATATTTGAAATTGTATTCACCAGTTATCTATACCAAATAATGTTCTTGAAGGCAGTTGTAACTGTAAACTGGCCTGTTTTACTTTCATTGGAAGAGGAAGAGAATATATATATATATATAGCCATGATCAAAAATCTGTGTTTTTACTTTTCTATATAGTCTTTTTATACCCAAAAGATACTAAGAGAGAATCTGGCATGACCAATTAGAAAAGCTTATTTTTTAAAATGACTGTTTGTATTTTTCTCCCTCTCTTTTATTGATCAGTATCCATACAGAGACTGTGATATCAGCAAAATCCTGCTGCACCTGATTCACATAACAGTCAATACGCTCAATGCACAGTACCATAGCTGCAAGCCCCATGCAACGACAGGACCTCTGTACAGTGACAACAGTAATATAAGCAGATACAGCGAAAAAGAGAAAGGTACTTTCCATATAAAAATTCTACCCACAAATTTGTTTATATACGTAATATGTTTATGGACAGTTCTTTTCTTAGGACATAAAGGAGTGCTCTCAAATATCATTGTGAAATAAAACAAATCACTATTTTTTAAATCTCAACTTTCCCATGAATGTTGCTATCTTAACTTTTTAATTGAGAAATAACTGATATGTTTCTAAAATCCTTAAGAAATCATGTTATGTAAAATGTTTTCAGCCATTTGATTAAGAAAGTTTTATAAACTTTTCCTTATATGTTGGAGACATCTTGTTTTTGGACTGTCTTGGTTGGTAATTAGAAGAGCCATCATTTAAGATTCGCTAGTTTACCCCTGAACTTGGTACCCATAGAATTTGAATGGAGTCTAAATTTGTTGAAATGCTTTTTTCTTAGCCTCATTATTGAAATTTAACAGTTCTAGTGCATAAGTTTGAGTTATTTCCAATGTTGACAATTTTTCTATTGATAACTTTCCCTCAAAGGAGACAGCAGAATTAAACTTTAATTATAATAAAATTATGGTCTGGGTGTTTTCAGGTGCGAGATAAAGAACCAAGGTTCGTATCTGTAGTGAATGTCACACATGGTATGATTAGACACATCATCTATTCCAATTCTGGGAGAAAGCCAGGTGTCTGGTGACCACTTATAGTGTCAATACAACCCGAATTCTTAGGAAATACCTTAGTAGGAGGAATTGGAGCCAGGGTTACATTGTTTGTCTATTGCTTAAAGAGTCAAGAATCTAGGTTGACTTCTTTAAATTCTGGAACTATTCAGATCCTTCTTGAAGACTATCTTGCCTACTAGCTTAGGTTGTAGTCTTTGGGTAATCGGGTGGGGGTAAGTTCTATTAAATTGTGAGTGTTCTCAGTGTTTGGGCTGATCCCAGATGAACCTTTCTGCATAGGAGATGCCATCTTCTGTCTTCCTTTCTCTAATATTTAGCATATTTTGAAAATTATTACACAGCTGTGTAATGGAAATCTCAATAGCTATTTGTTCAAAAACTGTATATTTCAAAGATTATTTTAAAAAGGATAAAAAAGAGAAATAAAATAGATCATTTTGTTACATTTCTCCAGAAACTTGAGAATTTGGTGGACATTCTCATCTCTGTGGAAGTTCACTGGGAGCTTTGTATCCATTTTGGTCTATAATATTTTTATTTGATTTAAAAAGATTATTATGGTTATTTCTGCATTTACTGCTTTAGATTTTATTTGCTTGTAGACTTTTGTGCATTAGGATAGGATAAATCCTTAAAACTTAACACTTTTATTCTTCCTTTGTATTTAAGAAATTTTGAATAATCATAATCCCACCGCAGCCTCATTTTATCATATATAGCTATAAACATAGGCCAAATCTAATTCTAGTGTACTCAGTTCAAATAGTAGGTTAATTCCATTTATTGTGTTACTAAAATGCATGTTAATATCCTTTTCTTTTGCTGCTTCGTATATGGTATTGGCCTTTCCAAAGGATGGAAAAAGAAAATTGTTTAAGTGTACTTTGTGAGTTGCAACATAACAATTCTTTGCCTACTAATGTGTATTTAGGTTTATTTTATTTTAAAAGTGAACACACGGGGATAGAAGAAAGGACAAAGATATAAGTTTAGTAGGCATGCCAAGTGATCCATTTGTTATGGAGACTTAAGATTAGAAAAGTCAAAAATTCTTTCTGGGATTCATCAGACCTGTAAGAGTTACACATGGTAAACACCTCACAGAAGAGTCTTCTTTAATAGGAAGAAATGTTATTTTCTGTTTTCCTTTTCCTTTATTTTACCCTTTCAGTCCATAATCATTTGTGGAGCTTTTGAGATGACAAGTGGCTTTTCTAAGCTTTATCTGTGTGTTGTGTGTTTCATTGCAAATGTAGAGTACAGTATTTTGCATTCACAAAGTATAAGGTGCATGTACTGTTAGGCTGTGTCTATGCCAGTTCCCGTATCCCAACAAGGCATATACTTTTTGGAAGGGGCAAGACCCACTAATCTTGTTTAATTTCCCTTTGTGAAATTAGCCTGAAATTCTACTCAGTACAGGCAAGTTCAAGTATCGTCATAAACTTCTGAGCAAAATAGCTGGCATCTGTGTATCATTTGGTTTTAAGCGTACTGGAAAAGTTTCGCCAGGAATGCTCTATTGGAATATTGAAATGCTTCTCAAAAATGCTGCCAATTGTCACATAAAAAACGATGGGTAATCTTCCAACAGGTTGCATTGCTCAGCCTATGGTTAATTTGAAGCCTGGGTGAAATATCAACCCATTGCTAGACTTGAAGAAAACACCCCAGACTGTTCCAGAATGCTTTCACTGAAATGCTTGTGTAGACACAGCCTAAGAGAGAGTAACCTCTTAAGTGTAATTTTGACTTTCTCTCCCCAATTAGAAGAAGATAGTGTTTTTGATGAATCTGATATTCATGATACACCTACTGGACCCTGCAATAAAGAGTCTCAAACTTTTTTTGCAAGATTGAAAAGGATAGGCGGCAGCAAAATGGTGAAATATCAGCCGGTTGAGATGAATGTTCAGAGAAGTATGAATTTTTTCTCTTAGTAATTTTATGCAGAAATGTTGTACTCTACTGTTTGTTTGGGGTGAAATCTTAATTTTATTATGTTACCACATATTTTGATATTGTTGATTTTATATATATGTATGCACAACAGTATATATATACACATTTATATATATACGTGAATTAACAGATACATCATTAACGTCATGATTGTCTTCAAGGGCCATTGCTTGATTTGATTTGTTGCAAAATGTTTGCTTCTCTTTCACACAATATGAATACAGTTTCCTAGATCTGCCTCAGCCAAAAAATGATCCCCTCTTCTATGTACAAATGAACAGAGCTGAGGAATTATCCTAAAGCTTGATTTTGGAAATCAGATCTTAAACTACCTTTTTGATTTCTTTCATTCCAAAATTTTTCAGTTTCTGAAATTAGAATGAGCCTTACAAGAATTTGGCCAGAAAGTCAGATTTCCATTCTGGTGGAGCTGGGATTGTGATTATGATTTATGCCAATAGTGTGCCCAAATATGAGGGGAAAGATGGTAAAATCTCCAAGTAAAATAGTACTAGCTTTTTCTGTTTTAATTAGGTGAAATAGAACTGGCTGAATATAGAGAAACGGGTGCTTTACAAGACAGCATTCTCCACTGTGTGAGAGAAGAAAGTGTTCAGAAAAAAAAGCTGCGCTCTTTAAAACAAAAATCTCTTGATATAGGGAATGCAGACTCCCTCTTGTTTACATTAGATGAGCATCGTAGAAAGTCTTGCATAGATCGGTGTGACATAGATAAGCCTCCTGCCCAAGCTGCTTACATCATACAAAGACAAAATGACCATGGACGTTCTAGACAGAACTCTGCTACAAGGCCTGACACCATTGAAATACCTGAGAACCCAGCTATGGAGAGTTTTCAAGAAACCCGAAGGCCTGTAATACCAGAAGTTAGGTTAAACTGCATGGAGACATTTGAGGTGAAAGTTGACTCTCCAGCGAAGGCTGCTCCTAAAGAAGATTTAGATCTGATAGATTTGTCTTCTGATTCAACATCGGGGCCTGAAAAACACTCCATACTCTCAACTTCAGACAGCGACTCTCTTATATTTGAACCTCTTCCACCTCTCAGAATCGTGGAGAGTGATGAAGAGGAAATGATGAACCAGGGAAATGATGGCGCTTCCGGTAACAATGCTGCCTCCTCCCCCTCTACCCTGAGCCATCCCTCCGTCCTCAGCCTAAGCACTACTCCTCTTGTGCAAGTAAGTATAGAGGACTGTTCCAAAGATTTCTCCTCTAAGGACTCAGGAAATAATCAGTCAGTAGATAACAAAGACTCTGCACTCATATTCCTGGAAGATCCTACGGACTCGGAAGGTTTTTCAAAGCCAGAGGAACTGCGAGAGTTCTCTGGCAGCCCACTAACACTTAAGCAAAAGCGAGATCTCCTCCAGAAGTCATTTGCTCTCCCTGAGATGTCAGTGGATGATAATCATTACCCTGGCACTGAGGAAGAGAAACCTGGGCAGATGCCAACCTCAGGGGTAAAAACTGTACTTCTCAAAGTTCCTGAAGATGCTGAGAATCCAACAGAAAGTGAGAAGCCTGATACCAGTGCCGAATCTGATACAGAACAGAATCCTGAAAGGAAGGTGGAGGATGGAGCTGAGGAATCAGAATTTAAGATTCAGATTGTTCCCAGGCAGAGGAAACAAAGAAAGATTGCAGTCAGTGCTATCCAGAGAGAGTACCTTGACATCTCCTTCAACATTCTAGACAAATTGGGAGAACAGAAAGATCCAGGTAAGCTCATCTCTCTTCTTTTTCCCAGCCTTACCTTCAAGTTTGCGCATCTTACCTGGCAGAGTTTTGGCAAAGAATATCTATCAAACTCAAAGTCTTATAATATCAGAGTCTTATAATATCAAAGTCTTATAATATCAGCCATTATAATGGCTTCATTCTTCCTGCTCTGAATTCTTCCTGCTAAGTTAGTAGAATGTGGTGGATTCAGTTGTGGTTTCTTCTGGCTCCATAAATGTTTCTGTGTTTGTTGTCTCTCAACTCTATAGTTAGCTCTTGACTGTGCTTGGCAATACGAGGCAATGGTTAATTCATATCAGGATTTCAAATGTAATTTTAGCCTTTCTCAAACAGAAGCCATAAATTTGAACTCTTTTTGCTCTTTTTCCTGTTCTATGATGATACAATCCAAAGGAGAAATAAATGTAAAGCACTAAAATAAAGCAAAGGTACTTGAAATGATTAAAAACTGACTGTGTAATCATTTAGAATCTGCTCTTGATTGCATATACTAACCAAATATCAGGAACCAGAAACTACCAGTTACCACCTAGACCTTAATCCATGGACACCATTTGATGATGAAATTGGCAGAGCACATGAATTTCTTGTCTCAAGCATCACTTCATATGTTTTCCTGGAAACTCTATTTCTTAGAAGATAACTTTAAAAAGTGCCAAGCTAATACTATACTAGTACTAGTACACTTCTGTAATATTGCAATGCTGTTTGGGCAGTGACACTTAATTTTAGTACATTCAGAGACCAGAGAACATTGAAAACTGACAAAGATCTTATAGACCTGTAGTCTAGCAACCTCTTTTTATACAAGAGGATTCAGAGGCTCAGAGGAAGAAGGGATGGGCACTGTTCCAGGTCAAACTGCCTGCACTGTCCTTCCAATTCTAGTCCTACTCTATTCACTGCTTCGCCTTAAAGGAACTCCTGTGAGAATGTGCTTGGGCTCTTTTAATTTGTCCCAGGCTGGTAACTGTGTGTTTAAAGCTGTTCCATAGATGTCTGCTGATTGAACAGCAGTATGTCTGGAGAGGGTCATGCTCTGGCCAAAGAAAGGGGAAAAAGGTCTTGTACATAACAGGAAAATGCAGTAAGTCAGGGAGATTTCAAAGGAAACTGGAATGCCTTTTTGCTGTATGGAGCCAGGAAAATTTCTTCATATGGGTAAAGGATAGCATTGGCCTAGAAACTACAGAGATTTATAGGGTAGAATTTATAGGGCCCCACGATGGGCAAATAGGTTTTAATATGTGTTTGTGTATGCATGCGTTTACCCACCTCATTCACCATTAGGTCGTTGCTCCCTGGCTACCAAAGAGGAAATTGTTTTCAAATTCATATATTTGACATCAAAATAAGAGAAAAGTATCTGACAGTTATAATTTGTTTAGCTTATTAGTACAAGTGTATAGTACATAATGTTTACATTCCTTGTGGGCATTTGGTACATGTATATAACACATCTTAATTCCTTTTTTCCATCCCCTTTTCTTACCCTCCTTCTACGCATTTCTTGATCCTTTTTTTATTTCTGTACACATTTGTAGTACATAAAGTTTACGTTCCTTGTTTGGAGTTGTGCCTGTACATAAAACATCCCAATTCCTTTTTTCATCGCTTAGCCCTTTCTGCCTCCTACTCCCTCAATTTTATGACTAAGTGTTTTAAATTGTTTTATATTATTATACTATTATAACACTGTCTAGCTCTGCCGTCCTCTACTTCCTGCAGACACATAGCTCTTCTGCCCTTCCCTGCTGGGCACTGGGAGGAGGCTCCCATGAACTCAAAGGATGACTCAGATCTCCCTAGACTTTCTTGCCTCTCCCAGCAGGAGTGAGAGGCCCAGACACCCACACCATCTAATTGTTGCAGACTCACAACCTTGCCACTCATGGCTAATTACCTGAAGCCCAGGACTAATTTTATTGTGCACTTTCTGTGACAGTTTTATTTTTGGTTTTGGTGAGAGGTCCCCGAGTGCTGAGTCACTCCCTCATCTCCCCGAGATTTCCATAAGACCTTGCACACAGAAAGTGTGCTGAAGTTCTGAAGTTTTCTACCAGTCTGCCCCAATTCACAAGCAAGTTGAAACCCAGCCTGGGCAACTTGGTGATTTAGCAAGATCCTGTCTCAAAAATAAAAGAAGAGGAGGAGGAAGAAGAGAAGAAGGGAAGGGGGAAAAGGAAGAAAAAGAGGAGGAAGAAGAGGAGGGGGAGGGGAAAAAGGAGGAGAAAGAAAGGGCTGTGGAGGTAGTTCAGTGTAAAACCCTGAGTTCAATCCCCAGCACCACAAACACACCCTTGCCCTGTGTCCTCAGAAATTCGAGATCCTTAATGAACAAAATCTCTTATATGTTCTCTCCCCAGTGATTATTTCATTGCCTTTAATAGAAGCCCTGCTGTTCCTGAAGATACTGCTTTCCTAACAGCTCTGCATCACTGGGCTTGGGCGAGAGATTAGGCATCTTTCTTGACATCATTCATTCAGACCATTCTCTCTTTGCGTCTAACAATTCCCAGTTTTGAATCTCCTGTTACCTCACCATGCCAATCACAGTCTCGTTGTTACACCATTACTAAACTGGCTCTTTCTTATTTGCTGAAAAATATGATTCCTGGCTCTTCTTACTCGTTTCTAAATTATTACTGCCCTATATGTGTTGATTTCAACACTAGTGTCTCTTTTGACACTCTCTAGCTTTGTTTCTCAGTTCCTGGAATTCGTCTTCTCCAGGATTTTTTCCCAACACCTTAGCTCAGTTATTTATTGCCGAGATCATATCACAGATCTAGTTATTACCAATAACCACAATCTTTTGATAGCATTGATTTCATCTTCTAGTACCTGATTAGCATTTTCCCTCTTTCCTAATTTATTCTATCATCTTTATCATCTCTCTCCTACTTCACATCCTTTCTCCTCACTCATCTTAAATTCAAGTTATAACTGTAAGCTGTCCCTGCTTATACCTTTTGCTTTTTCAGATTTGTTGGACTAAACACAACTCTTGTTAAAGTCTCTATTTACGTGTATTTGTCAGATGAATATGACTAGAAAAAACACATAATGTAGACTTACTCACTTGAAGTTCATGACCTTAAGCCTTACCTGGGCCCTTAAAGCCACCTGGCAGGCATACCATTTTCTTGCTCCATATTTCTAGTCTCTCAAGTGATGATTTTTCAGCTACTTTTCTCCCTACACTTTCAATCATTTTTCCTATTTGATGTCATCAGAAGGAATTTCCATAGCCTTTCACTTCCTTCTTTCCAGCATCTGCACCTATGCACTCAGCTTTCTGTGTGTGCTATGTTCCCGTCCAAGATCTTATTTTGTCTGTATTTCCTATATTCTGCTCAAAGATATAAGTTCACCAAATTCTCCACTCTTTCTCTTCCCTTTTTTCTTTCTAAAGAACTCTTGACTTGAGCATACAGGCATAATCTTATCTTCTGTCTTTATTAAAAAACAAACCAGTGTTCTTTACCCTAATTCTTCCAACTATTATCACTATCTCCAATTTTCTCTCACTGTATTCACTCTAAAAATCATTCTTATAAAGCTGTCATTCCCACTTCACCAACAAAATTGTTCCTTTTAACTTTAACAGGTTAACCTGTCAAGGACCTCTCTTGCTAAATCCAGTGGCTGGCTCTTAGGTCTTATACTCTTGACATGTCTTCAATATTTAATTTAGTTAATTGCTTGCATTTCACTTGGTTTTCAGGACTCTGTACTCTCTTGGTTTTCCTCTTGTTCAGCAGTCACTCCTCAATTTTTTTTGTGGGTTCTTCTTCGTCTCCCTAATGAAAGAGTGCCCAAGGTCTCTTTTCTTGATCTTCTTCAATATGGACATTCACTTTCTTAGTGAACTTATCTAGTCTTACAGCTTTATGTATTGTTTGCATGCTTTATTGTCAGTTAGCTATTGATAATAATCAGCAGCATCATACAGCAATAAGTATTTAGTTTAAGAGTCCCTTGGTCATCTGGGGATTGACTAAGCTATGCTACACTTAGTTGGGTGGCCAGGCTCTGCTTCTCATGCCCACCAACCTCCTCTATGTTCCATGAGGCCTGGGAATGTTTTCTTATGGTTATAGCAGAACCACAAGAGAGCAAACCCAGTTGCTTTTCAAGTACTTTTCAAGCCTTTGATCACATTATGCTTCTATGCATTTTGTTAGCTAAGGCAAACCACATGGCTAAACTGAAGCCAAGAGGAGAGATCTACTCTGCTTCTTTTGGGGGAGGAATTTGAAAATCACACAGTGATTGGCATCAGTTGAGAGAGTAAAGAACTGGGGCCTGCGTGGATGTATTGGTAATAAAAATCTGTTGGTATTCTAAAAGTAAAATTTGGTTGAGAATCCTTTTTTATCTGGCAAACACATTCTATCTTCAAAACATCCTGAATGTGACATCATCTTGTAGTACACTGATTGTTTCTACCCTGGCCTAATCCATGAATATCTCTTACCTGACCACTTTTAAGCCCCCTAACTGGTCTTCCAACTTCTACTATTATTGTCTTCATGTCCTCTCAACACAAGAGCTACATGAGTCTGTCAAACATGGGATCATAATTCTAGTGAATCCTCATTTCCTTGATAGTAACATATCGAATTGTTTAAATATCTAGAAAGCCCTACATGGTCCCTGTCCTCTGTAACTGTCTTACTTCACTTGTACTGTTCTTTCCACAATCCTACTTCCCCATTGTGATCTCTTGCCATTTCTTGAGTACATCCTATGTATTCCTGCTGTAGGGCCTTTACAGTAGCTGGTGCCTTGACCTGGAACTGTCTGATAGCTGCTTGGTTCATTACCTCACTTCTTTTTGATCAAACATCAGGCTTAAAAAAAAATCAGGCTCACAATGGGGCCAGCTCTGGACTACAGCATACCTTTCTATCTCTACCTGGCATCTTGGTATTTCTTTTCTTTTCTCTGTTTCTCTTCTACAAACAATTGATCTATAACATGCAATAATTTGTTTATCTTTACACATATTATTGTCCATCTCCCCTTATAAAAATTAAAGGCAATGCTTTTTATCTGGTTTGTTCACTGATTTTATCCAATTAATGAGGAGAGTGATGGCAAATACCCAATAAGAGAAAGGATAGTACAACATTTTGTGCACCTTCGTATAAGAAAAAACTCAGTACAAACCTATTAAGACAAGCAGATACCTGGGATCACAATTTTTTTTTTTTTGAGATAGTGTCTTGCTCTGTAATTCAGGCTGCCTTGAACTTACTATGTAGCCCAGGCTGATCTCAAATTTGCTACGATTCTCTGCCTCTGGCTTCCAAGTGCTGGGATTATAGGCATGCACTACCATGCCAGCATGGGTTCAGATTTTTGTCTTAAACTATATACAGATAAAAGGCTTTATAACATGAGGACTGAGAATAGATTGGAGTCTTAGTAAGCCAGTGATTGTTAATAATTTTCTTACAGTAATGCTGTTTAAGATTATAGATACATCAGTGATTTTAATAAGTGTACCCAAAGCTCTAAAAGTCATAATAATTTTCCAAGGAATTATTAAAAATAAACGTTAGTGTTCTCATTCTATAGTGAAATTATTGTGGCATAGTCACAACACACATAGAATAGTGGTAAATAAGGGTAAGAGTGAGATTAGATATTTTGGACTTATCATTTGGGAAGGAGATGGAGAAAAAAATAATACTTAATCTTTAATATCATGAAGACTAAAATAACATACCTAGTAATTTTTGTTCTGTTTAGGGAACTACAACAGTTATACTTTTTATTATCAAGAAGTCATTAATGTGGCAGCCATAGTTATTCACAGAGATCTTTGAAAATAAAAAATAGATGTTCCAAAATCAACATTCAAAAATTTCCTTACAGACCCTCACTTAATATCTATTTTTCTTTTATTTCTGACAGTTTAGCAGGCTTAATCAATCGTAACAGCAAATACTTGATTTGTATATACATGAGAATGTATGGCAGATTACTCTGTGGCAAGAAAAAACAATTTGCACTATGAAAAAGATGAGGCAAGATATTTTTTAGCTTAAGAATTTGAAGCTATTTAGAGTAAGTATCTATGTACGACACTAGGTGTCATGATGGTAACTCCAAGTCACCAAGAAGCTCAGTATACTCATTGCCTGGTGCTTCTGATCACAGAAAAAGATGTGTAAAGTTTAGGAGGTTTGTTGTGACAAACTACTTAACTTTTTGGAAAGTTTTCAAGCTTAGTATATTGTTACCTAGAATAACATGGGCCAGCCAGTTTCCCATTATTGATAGGTAAATATATGCAGGAAAGACTTCACCATAATATGTTATCAAATAGAAAAAGGAACTGGTATTGTCTGTTTCTTGTTTAGCTAACAAAATATAATATCTGAGTATTTGGTATCACATGCAGTGCTTACTTTTAAATTACTTCTGGTATAGCACATTTATAGGGAGGTAAACAATTACATTATAGTGTGATAAGTTTCGAAAAGGTGCCTATGTTTAAGATGCTTACCTGGCCTGATGTTTTGCATTTGGGAGGAAAATGGAGCTTTGGGAGCCTCCTTGGAAACAGAGTTTTCTGTGTGAATTGAGACATAAATGATGAGTAGGAAACTTCTAGGCAAAGGTGGAGATAGTTGGAATGGAACAGTTAAGCATCTTTAGGTATTAGATGAAAAATTCAGTATGGGAAGATTAACCAACGAGTCAAGGATATGTGTTGTGAACATTCTCGGTTTTAGTTTTGTAATCATACTATCAGTCTCTAAGAGACATTCCATAGTTGCAGGCTTTAATGCAGAATCAACCCTCTATGGGCTTTGAAACTATTACATATGTTATCCTATTAGTTATAGGCCAGGAACTATGTAAAGATTTGAGTGGGTGTGGTAAGCAAGGGGAAAAAAGATGGAAAATTTTGCCTCTTGAACTTGCTTTTCCTAAGTGTCTTAAATTTTAAATAATGTTTTAATTTGTAGATCCCTCTACTAAAGGACTTTCAACTTTGGAAATGCCACGAGAATCTTCATCTGCCCCTACATTAGAAGCAGGTGTGCCAGAAACAAGTAGTCATTCCTCAATATCAAGTAAGAGTTCCTCTGCTGATCATTCCACTTGTGCATTGATTTTTAACAGTCTACTGCATTGTTTTCAATTTTGCAATCATGTTTCATTTTTTTCCTTTTTAAAATGTTATGTTTGCTCCTGGTGACGCTATGCTATGTAAATAGCTAAATATTATATGCAGGAAATATTATATGCATGAGGATGTGTGGCTGTGTGTTCTATGAGCCCTTGAGGAGTAGCACGGCCCAGTTTTGTCCAAATACCAAGTATCTGATTACTTGTGGTTACTGATTAGCCGAGAACCTTAATTTGTTAAAGAATAATTACTGAATTTCATCATTCAATAAAATAAAAGCTATCTATTACTAACCTGAATATAAAATATGATTCTGGTTATACACCATGTGCAAAGCGCTGCCCACAGAAGGATTGTGCATGGAACATGTTTATGAAATTTAAATTACTTATAACATTGACAATATTTTATCTAGGTTATCACGTAATACATATGAGTAAATATAACATTTTTGAATTGGTAAATTAGAATAACATGGCATTTTTAGGTTCTATAGGAAGCTGTCATTTTGAAACTGCCTTTCATTGTGGGTCCTAGACTTTGTCTGCAAGAAGCTTGAATTCCACTGAGGTTTCATTAGAGTGCCACCTCTGTCAGTGGAGTCAACAAGATTTCAGCATAGGAAATTCTTAATAACAGTCAGAGACACATAAGCTACAACTTGTGCAAACCTGTGTCACATGTGCTGACAAATTTTGTGTTCCATGTAGATGCTAGCTGGGGAGCTAGTTAATTTTCATTTGACCATCTTTTGAAATGAAGATAATCCTGAAAAGCCAAACAAAGAGCTTAACATAAATGTTGGACTGGTAGTATGGAACATCATATCATGTTCATCATCCATTCATTTGTGCGTTCATTCATTCAGGAATTGTGTAATGTCTGCTGTGTGCCAGGCATTGTGTTTGGCACTGAGAAAAAAGGTGAATAAAAAATATGCCCCTTGTTCTCAAGGGTACAATTATGACACTAACAATGCTACCATTTATTTGACACCTGTCATGTGCCAGGCACTGTGCCGAATGGCTCACATCCACTGCTATCTAAGCCATGGCAGATTGTCGATCTCATTTTATAGATTGGGAAACTGAGATTTCAAGAGGCTAACATGACTTGAGTAACATCATATAGTTACTAGGTGATAAAGATGGTAGTTGATGGTCACGCTGTTAAAACTTTTGAATTCATGCTCTTTTTCAGTGTACCACACTGCCTAGAAATAATTCAAAATCAATTGTAATAAGAGATTATAGAAATTCCAAGAAATAATTTCCAAGTAACATTTATTTGCCTTTTGGTAGCAAAGAATGGCTAGCTCTAAACTTAAATGTTCTTTTATACAAAGATCTGTCTGATAACATGATGAAATGCCAAGGTTTAAGTACACATGCAGTATTAAAATCACAAAACATATTTTTCCTGCTAAGTCATCTGAAAACAAAAAGTGAATTGTGGTTACAATTTCAAGTAGATATAATGTCAGATACTCATATAAATGTATTATAAAATAAATATATCAAGCTCATCATGATCACAAAATCATGACTGAATAATAGCCTTTTTGAATTTAGTTTATTAGTGCATCATTAGATTTCCACCTTTCCCCTCCTTGCCATTAAAAGCATGCACTTTTTACCTCTTGGAGGCATGAGTCTTAAAGGATGAGCTAAACAGTAAGGATTTTTACTTTCAGAAATTCTGCTGTCTTTGGAAACAATTAAAGAGGCTGGGATGTAGCTTGGTGGTAGAATACTTACCAAGCAATTGGTATGGCCATAGGTGTGATCCTCAGCACTGCAAAAGCCAAAAAGCAGACAAATGAAAAAAGAAGAACAAACTTAGAATTGGAGAAATTACTGTTACTGTTTTGAAATCCTTATATGAGTCTGTGAGAAGCTACTAATTTTTAAATTTATTAAATCTTAAGTTTCTGTTCTTGAATTTTACTTAAAGTTGTACTTTTCAAATGAGTCAGAAAATTAAATTTTGCCAATCATCAGCCTAAATCAGACATTTAATGTTAGACTGATTAGTCATTTCCCTGTTCAGTTAATATGGACTCCAAGACATAAGAATTTCCATCACTCTCTTTTCTTCCTCAATGTGCTAATTATTTTGTAGCCAACCATATTGTGACCACCATAAACCACACAGCATGGTAATTACATTAGAAATAATGTTATAATTGATTTCACTTTACACCAAGTTGGTGTCTTGGTACTATGATTGTGAAACCTACATATAACATTGAAGGTTTTCCAGGGTCCATACACTCATCCTGATTTCTACCATCCTTTTCTAGGGCATACAGTGTATAGCTTGGATTTCTGAAATTGTACTTAGAGTGAAAAGCCATAAATTATCAAATATTTAGGTTTTGGGGCATATAGAAAACCCACACTGGGAATGCTCCATCTCTTGTATGGGGCTGATTCTTAGGGCTTGATGAGGCTGCTCACAGGGAAATAAGAGTAAAGGATCTAGGCAGTTTTCTAACTGTCCATTCTATACTAGCAGAATGCTTGGTTGGTTGTTTTCTGGTTTGGAATGCTTATAGTTCACTGGTATGTCAATGCTTGGCTGCAGAGTTGTTTTTAAAAACATTTTTTAAACAAAGTTGTACACAAGAGTACTCTTATGGAATGTTACTTGATTCACATTTTTTAAATCAATAGAAAAAACTCCATACAGAGTTTGGAAACAGTGTTGAATTTAGAGATGATATGTTTTGATTTTAGAACCATGTTAGTTGCTGATTGATTCCACGTAACATAATTTCATTTGCTTTAATTTCTGTCTCTAAAAAATAGGGTTGTATATGTCATCCTATTTTAAAATACACACACACACACACAAACCTCATGGGGATATGACAAAGACTGAAGCCATGTATTCACAAGCCCCACTAAAGAAAGTTAAGCTATAAATTCAAAATTGTATTATCTATCTTAAATCCTTTATAGAATATGGCAGATATGTAAATAAAGTAAATGAGAAGAATCATATTTCATTCAGTTATAACTGGGGTAACTACAGGCTCCAGATCACTACTAAAGGTTACTGTTACGGGCTGGGGATTTAGCTCAGCGGCATAAGCGCCTGCCTTGCAAGCAGGCAGTCGTGAGTTCGATCCCTGGTACCGATAAAAATGAAAAAAGACCAAAAAAAAAAAAAAAAGGGTACTGTTACTATCTCTACTGAGTAAAGAAAAAACATTTGGAATAGCAGAGACCTTACTTTTTCACTTGGCTAGAAGCACATCATTTACCAAAGATTATGAATAGCTAATAAAGATACAATTAAGAGTCAGATGGGGGTGTAGAGCCTTTGTATGCTGTAGAAATTTATTTACCCTAGTAATCATCTCCTAATTTCCTTCATATAGCTCAGTATAGGCAGATGAAAAGGGGATCCCTGGGAGTTCTGACAATGAGCCAGTTAATGAAGCGGCAGCTGGAACATCAGTCTAGCGCCCCCCATAACATCAGCAACTGGGACACTGGTGGGTCAAGCTTTTTCTTCTTGTTTTACCTTTCGAATTAGTTAATGCCACTTTACCTGTGTCCACTCTGCTCCCTTGTTAAAGAATAAATGTTCTCTCATATTTTCTGGTTCAAATAATTTAAAAACTAAAGTTATTAATAAATCTATTTAAACTTTCCAAATGTTCTGGAGCAAGCTGTTCTTCCCTCTAGGCTGGTCCAACTCTTTTTCCTCTAAGACCCAGATTCTAGATCTTAGGTGATTGGTCTGGGGAGGAAGAAATAAACTATGATTTGATGATGTAATTTGGAAAGAACACACACCAAGTATCAATATTCTCTTTTATAAATTTAAAGTACAAAAAAAGAGGATATTAATAGTAATAATAATAGTAATAACAAATGTTAGCTTAGCGAAGTCGTAATCTGCCAGTAGGTTCAGGAATATGAATTCTGTGTTTTAGCCAGCAGGGTCACCAGGTTGCAGCCACACACCCTCATGCTCATTAAATGGAACTGCATCTAGCCTCAGTTTTAAAGTAAGAATTGATTGCCATGACATATATATTTTAAAAATGATCACTGTATTTTCTAAATTTTGTTACAGCATCCTGCACATGTATTACCTTTTCAAACCAGCAGTACTACACAATCCTCTTTTAACTGCCTGCCTTTCCTTGTTTTTTTTTTTTACATTAAATGAGTCATTTGAGTTAACAAGATGATATATGTGAAGCATCTGTGTACTATGAAAATGTAACAGTTTATGATTGTGATACGATTGAGGCAAACATGTGGACTCAATACTGTGGTTTTTAGTATTTTCTGGTTGTGTTTTTATGAGATTATTTCAATATTCTTTCTTAAGATTAGGAATTACAATGTCCACTAAAACAAAAATCTTGATATTCTTCTATATTTCAAAATTGTAATATTCATATATATTCATGTATGTCATCTTATTTGCCCTCATTATTCTTTAAAAACAAAGAGCTCATCTAGTTAACTAAATCCCACATACTACACCCAAGCCCACGTGTAATAATTTCAGTTTTCTTGGACTTTATAAGGTTTATATTTTATAGATATAATGATTTCTCTGTACAATAATAGGTGGAGTAAACTGTAAATAGCCAGAAGTCAACAGGCAAGGGGGAGAAGGAAAAAAATATTGGATAGCTAACCTAGAGAGTTTATTTGCTTTGGGTGAAGTCTTTCCACTTATACCACAGAGGACAATGTTTGACTCTTACTAATGGGAGCTGAGAATGGCAGATTTGTTTGGCATTGTCTCTACCATTAAATGCCCTGGTTGAACCTGGAGGGACTATTATTTTACCACATTATTGAAGTAACAAATTGCTCTGCCTAAGCTATTTTAGTTCTGACTACAGTTACTACCCAGTGCGATAGATTTAGAGGAGTTATAAAAAGCTCAGGAAAACTGATCTTAATTTCCAATCTGAATATCACTCTATAAAAACCTATACAATGCCAAATAACCCATTTAACTGAATATTTTACTTTTAACCAGGCTTCAACCTTATTCATGTCACTCTGCCTTCTCATTTAATACTTCCCATTTACATGCTGTCTGAATTTCTTTCACCTGAGTTTTCTTGGGCTTGTGTCCACCTTCCAAGTTGGTTCTTTAGTCACAAAACCCTACTAGAAATTCATCTCAATATTCTTGGTTTTTTTTATTAGTGTTATAAAAAGTGCATTCCATGACTGAGTCCAGAAAAAAAGTCTATGAATGTTACATGATGTCAGGTTCCTGTCACCTTAAACCACACATGTTGACTCAGAGACTCGCTTATCTGCACAAGAAGAAATGTAGTCATTTGGACACACTGAGAAAGGCAGCCTAAAACATGCGTCATGACGAGTCACTTCAGCAAGTGCCAGCTCATGCAGCACACCTGCCTATGCTCCGTTGTTCGCATATAGTCAGTTTGCTTATTTGCCTATTGTTTCACATGAAAAAATGTTCCTCAAGTCCCTATTCTCCATTTCTGCTTCTGGCCCTTTATTCCTGTTCATTTCTACATCAAATGATGTCACTTCCTTCTACCAGGTCCACATGTTTTCTGTATCAACTCTGATCATTACCCCAAATTATGACTTTTGTACTTACTGATTTGCTTAAAGCACCTCTTTCATGACTGTGAGATTGGCCTTTCATTTTGTACTAAGAGATTTGCACTTTTTTGAAGTGGACTGGGATCTGGACTTCTTTTGGATAGTTTTGGATGCTTTCCAGTTTTCAGATGCATTTCATTTAACTGAATGCCAAGATTGAAAGACATTAAACAATCCTACCCTAAAATCTAGGATGTATCATTCAAACATTAATAATCAAAAACAACCATGACCATAACATGACCCCAGGAGGTTACTGATTATATTCATTGTACCTGTGAATTGTACTGAACTGACACATTGAAGACTGAAATGCTCTATTTATCCACAGAACAGATACAGCCTGGGAAACGCCAATGTAATGTGCCAGTGTGCCTAAATCCTGACCTGGAGGGACAGCCACTGAGAGTGAGAGGTTGGTTGAGTTTTAGAATTTCAGACTGTAAAAGCTTGGAAACTGTATATGTCCATTATTTAGTCACCCAGCAGGTGCTGAAACACCTTGTTCAGCAGCTTCCTGAAGTGTTCCAGGGAATGGGAATGCATGATATATCCTCTTTGAACATAACAGAAAGTTCTTCCTAATAGTGATTTTCTAATTTTTTGAGACACAGGAAACAAGTCTAGTGTCTCTTACATTATTTTTTTGACATTTGAGAATAACTGAATAATAGTTGCTTATTCCTCAGGTATTTCTAAGCCAGCTATTCCTGCACCCTTCAGCATGTCTTCTAACATATATCAGTTTTCCATATCACTCCATATGTACTTTTCTGAGCATTGTCCAGCTTATCTACTTATCTTCTAGAATGCTGAGATCATAGATAAGAAGTTTCTTTTCATCTGAGACATAAAATGAAAATGTACCCTTTATGCTGCACATGGGAGCAAGCTGACCATAAATCTGTGCTAAGATAAAAAAATTATTTTTAAAACTCAGAAAACAGCACAAGACAAGGATGTCCTTTATCACCTCTCCTATTTAATATAGCACTGGAAGTACTAGCCAGAGCAATTAGACAAGAGAGAAAAATAAAAGGGGTAAAGATAGGAAAAGAAGAAGTTAAATTGTCATTGTTTGCAGATGACATGATACTCTACATAGAAGACCCCCTAAACTCCATTGAAAGACTCTTAGATATAATAAATAAATTCAGTAATGTAGCTCGATACAAAATCAATACCCAGAAATTAATAGCATTCCTATACACTAACAACAAAATCACAGAGAGAGAAATAAGAGAAACCACACTCTTCACACTAGCAAGCAAAAAAAAAAATGAAATATTTAGGAATTACTCTTATGAAAGAAGTGAAAGACCTATACAGGGAAAATTATAATACACTGAAAGAAGAAGTTGAAGATGATCTCAGAAAATGGAAAGACATCCCATGTTCATGGATAGGAAGAATAAACATTGTGAAAATGGCCATTTTCCCAAAACTGTTATACAGATTCAATGCAATCCCAATAAAAATGCTATCAACATACCTTATAGATCTAGAGAAATCACTCCTAAAATTCATCTGGAACCAGAAGAGACCTAGAATATCAAAGGCAATTCTAAGCAGCAAAGGCAAGGCAGGAGGCATCACAATTCCTGACTTGAAGTTATATTACAAACAACAATAGTAAAATCAACATGGTACTGGAATCAAAACAGAGCAGAGGATCAATGGAATAGATTAGAAGATACAACCACAACTACCAACACACTCAACCACCTTATCTTTGATAAAGGAGCCAAGCAGGTTCACTAGAAAAACAACAGTCTTTTTAATAAATGGTGTTGGAAAAACTGGCTCTCCATCTGCCAAAAATTGAAACTTGATCCAAGCCTATCACCATGTACTAAATTAAAATCTAAATGGATCAAAAATCTGAATATTAAAACAGAAACACTAAATCTATTGGAAGACAAATTGGGTAGAAACCTTGAAGACATAGGAGTAGGTAGAGAATTCATGAACAGGACTCAAACTGCATGGGAAATACTTCCCAGAATCAATAACTGGGACCACCTCTTATTAAAAAGTTTCTGTAAGTCCAAAAAAATCTCCAGTATAGTGAAAAGAAAACCCACAAACTGGAAAAGATCTTAGTAAACTCCCCCTCAGACAAGGGACTTTTGTCTAAAACATATAAAGAATTAAAAAAACTCAGACCCCCAAAATTCAAAGACCCAATCCAAAAATGGGCATCTGAGATGAATACACACTTCTCAGAGGAAGAAATACAAATGGCAAATAAATACATGAAAAAATGTTTATCATCATTGGTTATTAGGGAAATGCAAATTAAAACCACACTGAGATTCCATCTCACTCCTGAAAGAATTGCTAGGATCAAGAAAACCAACAACAATAAGTGCTGGAGAGGCTGTGGGGAAAAAGGAACTCCCCTACACTGTTGGTGGGAGTGTAGACTGGTACAACCTTTGTGGAGGTCAGTCTGGAGATTTCGTAAAAAGCTGGGATCGGAAGTCCCATTTGTTCCAGCTATTCCACTTCTAGGCATATTCCCAGAAGAACTGAAAGCATCATACCACAGTGATATATGCACACCTATGTTTATAGCAGCACAATTTGTAATTGCCAGATCTTGGAAACAACCCAAGCGTCCATCAACTGAGGAATGGATAAAAAAGCTGTGGTATTTCTATACAATGGAGTGCTACTCAGCTATAAAGAAGGATCACATTGAGGTATTTATCAATAAATGGGTGCAGCTTGAAACCATACTCATAAGTGAAATAAACCAAACTCGCATCTGTGAACACCGAATAGTTTCCCTAGTGAGGAAATGATTCAAATATATAAAAGTGTGTGGTAACCATGATTCCCCATTATGGGGCCTTGAAGCCTTATAAAGTTTTCACTCATTAATTGGAATGGCTTTATTTTGGGCTATTTGGTATTATGGCCTGTGATGCAATGAACAGCTATTTTGAAGAAAACAAGGCATCATAATAGCTAGTGCTGATTTAATACCATCTTGTTTTGAAGCCGCACCAAACTATGGCTCTTCTGTCTCCATTGATTTTATCATGTTGTATCTTGCTGGATTTTATCGTATGTGGTAGTATAAACAAAAATTGTTATAGGCAAAGAGACAATATAGAAACCATTGTTCATTTTTCTGTTAGCTGGTTCTAAATACTCTACAATGCTTTCATCCACTTGAATGGTGTTATACTGTCTTGATATGTTTGATGCTATAGCATATGAAGTTATATTCAAATATTTTAAGGAAAAAGACACTATGGTAACTACTATTAAGTCGGGTTATTTGGTGGTGAAGCACTAGGTTGCTGAAAGTGTCATGCTTTAACCTGTATTGTTATGTTATTATGCCCCCTTTTATCTCAGCCTCTCCCTTATTCATTAAAAAATTATTTAATTTTTAAAATTTCTTTTTTAAATTAAGGGGAAAAAATAAAAAAAAAACTAGCAGGATAGATTATAGTAACTTTTTTGATTTCCTATTAACTTGAAGTCCTGTAATACCCCCGTTATCTTGTTTTGACTGATTAGACTCTATTCTGCTCTGTATGAAAGTATCAAGTATCAGAGTATAGGCAACTACTTTGAAGGCAGTAAGATTCACTATGATGCCCATTTTGGTTTGACTATTATCCTCTTTTGAGGTTCTGTAAGATTTGCAATGTTTAGGTTTTATTGGTCTTGTTCTCTACTGTTTTGTTCAACTTTATAATACCTAATGAGATGGACAATTCTTCTTAAGGAAACAAGAACCATTATGGTAACCATTGTTGATAACCCTGTACTCTGTTTTTACATCATGTGCTATGTCTACCCTTGGTTTTGACCGACAGCTTTGTTTTATCATGCTTGATTTTATTCTCTTACAAAAAAAAGTAGTAAGATCTAAGGGAGCAATAAAACCCAAAATGTGTAAATTTTGTTGTAATAAAGAGAGGGAAAAAAAAGTGCCCTAAAGGATACAACAGCAAGGGTGTTTAGGTGTGTTAAATAGATGATCATATTAATATTTTTGATTGGATTACGGAACACAACTATTTGCAGTCTCACTGTTTGAATGTTCACTTTGTATGCTTTGATCCTGTGACCTGAAACACCGTTTCTAAGATGATAGCATGTAATCTATTAAATGGAGATAGCTTACTTTTTTTTGTAGTTCTGAATTACTTGTACCCTTACACTGCTTTGTTCTGCTTTTTTTTTTCCTCTTTTTCTTTTTAAATTAAAAAAAAACTCAGAAAACAAATCAATCATCATTTAAAAAACACAAAAAAGAATTATGACATCTCATAATTAATACCATAAATAAAACATCTGTATTTTTTTGAAGACCATACTACTCTTCTGGCTTTCCTAAACTATGAAGAAATATTTATCTCTGGCTTGCCTAAACACTTCTTTGGCAGTGAATAGTAGTTTTAGCTTCTGCGTTGGATGAGATATGACTCTTTTCTTTCCATGGGGCTAGGAAAGCTTTTTTTAAGTAAAAGTCTGGGTAGTGAATAAATTTTTTGTGCTTGTTTATGATCTGGTGACTCAGTAGCAGCAAGTGTTCTGAGGCAATATTAGCAAAGCTTAGCAAGTCAGTCTCCTTTATGGTAAACAGAGCAATGCACTGGTGCAGTAGGTAACTGATGGATGCGTCTGCACTTTAAGACACACTCCCACATCTTTTTTTTATTTAAAGAGAGAAGAAAAAAAAAGAAAGGACATAAAAAAAACAATGCAGTAAAAGGGTACAAATAATACAGTATTTCTAGAAAAAATATATACAGTACGAAATCACCAGTTACCAGGCTACACATTATCTTCCCAGAAACAGTTGTCCATATCACTAAATTAAAGCATATAAAATGAACATTCATTCAGTGGAATTGGAGACAGTTCCGTTCAATGATCCAACAAAAGCTCAGTTATATGGTTTTCCATCCTACACTCTCGAACATACCTGCGGTTATATCCCTTAGTCCACCTTATTTTCCTCTCTTTTTTACAGTGACAATTAGACTTTTAGGGTTTTATTACTGTCATGGTTCTTATTACTTTTTTGAAGAGAATAAAAACAAATGTGACTAAGCAAAACAGAGTCTGTTAGAACAGAAGGGTGGGCATAGCACGTGATGCAAAAATAGAATACCAGGTGATCAAAAGTGGTTACCGTTGTGCCTCTTGCTATTTTCAAACTGAGTTGTCTACATCATCAGGTATAATAGAATTGATCAAAACAATACGGAACAAAACCAATAAAATCTACACTGAGGACCTTACAGGACTTCAAAAAAAAAAAAGATGATAGTCAATCCATATTGGGCATCATAGTATATCTTATTACCTTCAAAGTGATTGCCAATACCTTCAAACTTGATACTATCAAACAAAATAGAATATATAATAATCAGACAGAACAAGATGGGGAGAGCAATACTGGGGTTCAAGTCAGGTTAATAGGACAACAAAAAAGTTACTATAATATGTCCCGTTATTCTTTAATTTAGTTTTCCCTTAATTAAAAAAATGAGAGAAAATAGATTAATTTTAAAATAGGGGGAATATTGAGATAAGAGAGGATATTGTAATAGAACAATGCAGGGCAGAACCGAGCAATTCAAGCATCGTTGTGTTTCACCACCAGATAATCTAACATAGTAGTAGTCACCATAGTGCCTCTTTCCTTAAATTATTTGAGTGTAACTTCGCGTGCTATAATATCAAGCGTATCTAGACAGCGTGAAGCCTTTCAAGAGAATGTAAGAATTACAGGGTATTTAGAACCTGCTAATAGAAAACAAACAGTGGTTTCTATATTATCTCTTTGCCTATAAAGAGTTTTGTTTATACTATAGCATATAGTAAAATATAGTAAGATACAACACGTTAAAACCAGTGGAAACAGATGTACTACAGCTTGATGGGACTTTAAAACAAGACGATATTAAATCAGCACTAGCTTTTATGTTGTGTTGCTTTCTTTAAAACAGCTATTCGTGCTATCATAGATACTAAAATCGAACAACCCAAGTTAAAACCATTGCGGTTAATGAGTGAAAAAATTATATGGCTTCAAACCAATATGATTGGGAATCATGATTACCACATACTTCTATGTATTCTTATCATTTCTTACACAGGGGCAAGTATTCGGTATTTATACATGTGAGTTTGATTTATTTCACTTATGAGTATGGTCTTAAGCTGCGTCCATTTATTTATAAATGTCTCAATGCGGTCATTCTTTATAGCTGAGTAGTACTCCATTGTATAAAAATACCACAACTTTTTTATCCATTCTTCAGTTGATGGACCCTTAGGTTGTTTCCAAGATCTGGGTATTACAAATTGTGCTGCTATAAACATGGGTACACATATATCGCTGTGGTATGATGCTTTCAGTTCTTCTGGGAATATGCCTACACACACTCCCACATTTTACAGTATGTTCTGTCTCTAAGAGTCCCAAAGGGACTAAGATAAAAAATTTAGTTTTAAAACTCAGAAAAAACAAATCAATCACCTTAAGCTTCAAAGTTGGGTTTTTGAGGTGGTCCCATCCTTATTCAAATTTCTTAGTACCCTCTGTTTCTGCTTCTAATTCCGTACAGAGGGCACTCTGGATACTCAGTAGAGGAACCAGCAGAACTCATGTCAGAGGTGCTGGCAGTCACTGGGTGATAATAAGAGCTTCCTTTAACTCTGCAGACTTAGTTTCAACTCAGCCACAGCAATAGATAGCGAAGGTCTAGCTTCCTTTTTTACATTTCCCACCTTGTACATTACTCTTTGTTCTCACTTCAGTCGCAGAACTCAGGAGGAATCCTCTGATTCAGCTAATGTGGCCCTATAATATGCCCAGTAAGTTAATGTATATGCCTCTACAGATGACTGTGACAAATATTTTATCAGACATTCTGTGCTAGTCTATGGAAAAAATAATGACACAATGTTACTGTCAAAAATATTCCTTTGATAATGATTGTTTTAAAACCAAAATATCACTGAGTCTTTCTCTTCTATTTTAGTTGTGTTTACTATAATAGCAATAATTTGCAATAGTCTTCTGAGAGCCTTATCCCAGAGTTGTTTTTGAAATTGCTTTCTTATGTTTCTACTGAGACTGTATGTGCCTTACCGTGTACCTTACAGGGTGAAATTTTCTACTTTTAGAGGCATTTTGGCATCTGATTGACATAGTCTTTCAGTGATCCAGAAATGTGGAGTATTGTATTTGAATTTGCTGTGCTTTGGTTTCTTTAAGTAACTTCATGTCTTCTATCTTGGTTTAATTCTTACCTTTTCTACTGTTAGCCAAGTTATACTTAGGCTTGCAATACTCAAAGCAATATCTTTATGAAAGAATTAGAGACCTTGGTTAATTACATACCTGGGTACACTTAGACAAGAATGTTATCTCGAAGATAGTAAAAAAATATAGTAATGAAACTTTCATTTAATTGGAGTTTAGGAAGAGACATAGAGATGTTTTCTGATAATTTTCCTTGTGTTTGCATTTGCAGATTTATTTTTCAAAAATACATTTTGTTATCTTTATTTAGGCAAAGGGATTTATAGTATGGAAGTATCTTAATTTTTTGAAAAATTTAATAACCATTTTCCCCCTAAGTTTGAGAGATGTTGCCCATGTAGCTAGGTTTCTAAAAAAATTAATTTGATTCCTTCAAAAATGAATTCTATGAATCATCATTCTCCTAGTTAAGAAGAGAATATAGTTTTTTAAAGCACTTTAATGAGAAACAGATTATTTAACTACTTTTTTTCTTGTTTGAAGAATTCGGTCTTAGTTACTATTTTGTAGAACGGGACACTATTCTGCATTGTTGCTTTTCTGCATTCTTCTCATATGCCTCATCTGCAAAGTTCCCAGAGAATCTGTCCAGCATGGATGGATTTTTTAATGGTGAATACTCTTCCAACTCTCCACATACACTCATCACCAGGGGATGTTTCTAAAATTCCTGCCTCAGACTTCTTCGATAGCATCAAAACATAAAGTTTGAAACACTGTTGTACTGATAAGCTGAAGTGGAGTGAGCCATGAAATAGTATCTTCATAACACTTGATGTTTCATTTATAAATACTTCAGTTGGAAAGGTGAAGTCTTTTTGCTTTGGCGTATATGATAATTCCCCAAAATGAAAACTGCACAAATATTTCTTAACTTAAATGTCTCCCTTTGTTATCTATATGAAGTTCTGTGGTCTTATTTCCTTCCCAAATTAGCAACATTAGAAACATCCATGCTTTTAGAATTGCAGTATAGGTGGGTAGCTTCCACATATGCCTAGAAAATAAGGGTGTAATAGACATTAGGGATACCTTAAACTAGATTACTCCTGTGATTGTCACCTTTGTCCTAGTGACCTGTTGGCGCATCTGAACTGTTTCTGATTTTTCAATGTCAGTGAGCAATTGAGAAGTGGGTATTTTGCTCTTAAAATCACAGAAGCAGAAACCAATAATTTCTTGACTTCATTTTACCATTGAGGTTTTTTCACAGTGCAGTTGTGATATTTAAATCATGATCCTGTGACTATGATCTCTGGAAGGTTTATAAGGGCAGAATTTACCAGTTGTCTCTTTACCCAGGTGCCACTAAATCCAGCCTGCTGTCAGCTCCCAGCATAGTGAGTATGTTTGTGCCTGCACCCGAAGAATTTACTGATGAACAGCCAACAGTGATGACGGACAAGTAAGCTCACATGGTTATTTTTATCACCATGTTACAGGGTTAGAATTTGGTCAGCAAGGCTGTGAGGATGTATCAGAGAAAGTATGCCTAGCGTTTAAATCATAATTTGTTCTTCAAAAAACTATAGCTGTAAGTGTTGATAGGCATTTATGATTTTAGGAATGCTGTATTATATATCCCTCTGGCAGTTGACTCAGCACTGCAGTCTCTGGCCTACTGTTAGAGAGGGCTGACTGACTTCCTTTTGGGGACTTTTTCAAGACTCGTAGTTGCGTTATATCTTGAAATCATGATTGGCTTTTACAGAATGCACTCCTCTCTTTTCTTTGCAGATGCCATGACTGTGGAGCTATTCTTGAAGAATATGATGAAGAAACGCTTGGACTGGCCATTGTGGTACTTTCCACATTCATTCATTTGAGCCCTGACTTAGCAGCTCCACTGTTGCTGGATATAATGCAGTCTGTGGGAAGGTAAGTGTCAGCTTTTGTTTTGTTTTGGTAGGAAACAGTCTTACTTAAATGAAAACAAGCAGTTCAAAAGTAAGTCCATCCCATTGTGGAGGCTTTTGGTCTGTGCAGTCAATTCAGACCTTAATTTTAAAAACTGAGTGGATTGATTTTTTGATTGAATTCCCCAGCTGCATAGGGTCCTGTGTCTCACATCAGAGTAAAGTTAGAGGATGCTGAACTGAGAATACTCTACTGTTTGTTCAGGTCATTGTTCTCTATTATGGTATGAGCATTAAGACCTGCCTCCTGCCTTCAAGTAATCTATGGTTTAGTTGTTGAAAGTGATGCTGTGTGTGAAATCAGTAAGTGCTCATAGAGGGTAGGGCACGACTGAGTGCTGAAATGAGTGTGCAACAGAAGTTCAGGATGGAAAAGATCTCTTACAGGTGTTCTATATGGAAGGCAGTAGGACAAGAACTAGATTCTGCAAATTCCTGCCATTTGAGGGAGGGAAATAGAACAAATCCTAATGGAGCTAAAATATAACTCAAAAATAGAAATGCTGACTTCAAGTGAAGAGCAAAACAGTAAAACTGTGATGTGAGACACAGGACCCTATTCCACTTCCAAACTTAAAAATAGCCAATATGCAAAGTAAATGATGAATATAGGAATGTGGACAGACAAGAAAGATGAATTAGTTCATTTAAGCCCTTGATTTTGAATAATCTTAGTAATGGTAAACAAATGTATTGGCTGTCAGCAGTATTTGCAGAGTTAAGGGCTTTTATGAATGCAGGTTCACAATTCCCCCATCACTATTTTGTTGTTGACTTCATTATCATTTTCTTAAGTTAAAATAGATAATAGATTAGTCAACTTTCCTGTTAATGGGCATATTATTCAAACCCACAATTTAAAGAAGGGGAGTTTAATCATAGTTGATGTGATACAGTCCATGGTTGGCTGGCTCCCAGATAGAAGCATCCTGGTAGAAGAGTGTGCTGGAGGACAGTTGCTCACTGCATGGCAGCCAAGAAGCAGAGAGAGAAAAGAGGAGCTGGAGAGGGAGATACGCCCTCCAAAACTCCCACCAAGTGGCATACTTCTTCCAACCAGCCCTACCTCCTAACAGCACTTGTAGCTATGGGCTCCTTAGTGAATTGATCCACTGCTGAGTACAGCACTGCCAGGATCCAATCACCTTCCACAAGGTTCAGCAGAACACACGACTTGGGGAGAACATTCCAGATTTAAACCATAAGAGATATAGAGAGGGAATTGTTTTTGTTTTTTGTTTGTTTTAATGCAAACATGAATAATCCATGTTAAAGCATTGGCAAAGGTTAGGATGAAAACACATGAGCTTTGAAGAAAAGCAAGGAAAATCAGTAACAGATGTGCTTTTGCATATTTACATATACCTATATTTAAATATTCATTGTCTTTGGGTAGGCTAGCTAGAGATGGGGAAAGCATTTAACGTACATTGCCATGATTCTTAGCAACCTTAATTACCAAAGCTGCCAAGAACACAGATCCAGCAGTCCCTTAATTCAGGGCTCCCTCATGCCTCGATTACACTGTGAAAACAGACAAGGTTATGCGGATTTATAACTTGATTAATTTATGCTAGTTACAACCACAGACACTATTCTCAGTGTGTTGTAAGAGTCTGTAAATACGATAGGTCTGCAGAGGACGAGCTGGGCAGATCTGGGGTGCCCTCACTGGCCTCTCTGCGTGTCTGGAGGACTCTGGATATCTGCGCCCAGACTGCTGGAGTTCCCTCAGGCTTCCAGGTGCAGTGAAGGAGAGAGGTGGGTTTGAGGCTTCCACATCAGCCTCCCCATTCCCGGCTTCATTTGGAGACATGCTGAGCTCCCGATAGATGGGCTGGCCCACACTACCAGCCTAGCCCAGCCTGTTTAGCTGCCGCGCCTGGCCATAGGTCTGCAGAGGAGGAGCTGGGCAGATTTGGGGTGCCTGCATCGGCCTCTCCATGTGTCTGGAGGACTGTGGATATCTCTGCAACCAGGGAGGGTCCACAGGTTCCTGAAGCACTGCGGCCTGTGGTGAGTACCCTAACCTGGCTGCGATTGAAGAACTGTGGAGCTTCCAAGGGGCAGGTGGGCGCACAGTGTCCCTGAGGCCCAGCTTATCTGGAACTGCGGAGTTCTGAGCAGGCAGAGGAGGGCCACTGGTTCTGTAGGCCTAATGGCTTGGGGTAGCGCGGCGCCAGAGTCTCAGTAGCTCCAAACATAGAAGGGGATTTTCAACAGATCCTGAGGAAGCTTTCAAATAACACTTGAAACACAGAAATATAGGAAAATGACAAAACGAAAGACCAAATTACAACCTCAAACCTCCAGCCCATCTCAAGAAACCCTAGGAGCGATGTATATAGAAGAAAATATATCCCATCCACCTCATATATCGGACACAATAGCCACTGAAATTGACAAGCAACTCCAGGAAGCTTTAAAGAAATTCAAACTCGAAATAATCTCCCAGATAAAAAAAGAAATGATAAAAGAAATGAAAGAGATTCTAAATATATCTAAAGAAAACACAGATAAAAATTGGAGGAACTAAACAAAAAGATAGAATCCCTAGACGAGCAATATAAGAAACAAACAAAATACATAATGCAGATGCACAGAGATATACAGGAAATAAAAAACTCCACTGAAAGTTGTAAAAACCGCCTTAATGAAAGTGAAGATAGAATTTCAGACCTTGAAGACAGGATTGCAGCTAGTGAACAGGAAAGGAAAGATCTTTTGAAAATAACAAGGAACCAGGAAACAACAATTCAACAACTGCAAGACGATGCAAAGAAGAATAACATAAGAATGATAGGGATTAATGAAAGAGAGGGAGACAACATGAAGGATGTCAGGAGGATATTTAGAGAAGTAATAGCTGAAAATTTCCCAAGCATGAGATCAGAAACTGACATCAGGATCAGTGAAGCATATAGAACTCCAAACAGTCATAACCAAAATAAAACTACACCCAGACATATAATAATCACCATCCCAGAAATCCAACACAAGAATAGATTATTAAAAGCTGTCAGAGAGAAAAGACAAATCACTTATAAAGGAAAACCTATCAGAATCACAGCAGACTTCTCAGCACAAACGATAAAGTCAAGAAGAGCATGGAGTGAAGTATTCCGGATCCTAAAGCAAAATGATTTCCAACCAAGACTGATATATCCTGCAAAACTATCATTCAAAATAGATGGTGCAATACGATACTTCCATGACAAAGAACAGCTGAAGAACTTCATGAACACCAAACCAACCCTGCAAAAAATATTGAAAGACAGTTTAGATACACAAAGGAAAAAAGCACTAAGCAAAGCAAATAATTAAACAGAACAGAAAGATAAAGATGCAACAGCAGAGAGATAACATTCCTACAATTAACCAGCATTTAACAGTAATAACCATTAATGTAAATGGTCTCAATGCACCAATCAAAAGAAACAGACTAGCAGAATGGATCAAGAAACAAAATCCAACCATATGCTGTTTACAGGAAACCCATCTAACCCAGAAAGATACTCACAGACTGAAAGTCAAAGGATGGAAAACAATTCTTCATGCAGCAGGAATCCAAAAAAAGGCAGGAGTAGCCATTCTGTTTGCAGACAACGTGAACTTTAAACCAACAATGACCATAAAGGACAAAGAAGGTCACTACATACTCGTAAGGGGAAAACTCCAAGAGGAAGAGATAACTATCTTAAATATATACGCACCAAACTCCAGAGCACCCAGTTATATAAAACAATTATTAACAGAAATGAAAACTCAAATTATCAGTAACACAATTGTAACAGGAGACCTTAATACACCACTGACACCAAGGGACAGATCAACCAGACAGAAAATGAGCAAAGAAATAACAGAACTGAATCACACCTGTGAACAAATGGGTTTGATAGACATATACAGAATGTTCCACCCAACAACATCAGAATACACATTCTTCTCAGCAGTACATGGATCATTTTCTAAAATAGACCATATATTAGCTCACAGAACATATTTAAGCAAATGCAAAAGAGTTGAAATCATCCCTTGCATATTATCGGATCATAGCACTCTGAAATTAGAAATTAATGACAAAGGATACTGCAAAAATTCCGCAAACACATGGAAACTAAATAACACACTCTTGAGTAATCAGTGGGTCACAGAAGAAATTAAAGAAGAAATTAAACAATACCTAAAAGAAAATGAAAATGCAGACACAACTTACTGGAATCTGTGGGATGCAATGAAAGCCGTTCTGAGAGGAAAATTTATTGCACTGAGTTCCCACATCAGGAAAACAGAACGAATACAAATAAATAACTTGATGCTACACCTCAAACAGCTAGAAAAAGAAGAGCAAGTCAAGCCCAAAGCCAAAAGAAGAGAGGAAATTATAAAAATCAGAGCAGAAATCAATGCAATAGAGACTAAGAAAACAATCCAAAGAATCAACGAATCAAAGAGTTGGTTCTTTGAAAGAATAAATAAAATCGATAAGCCCCTAGCCAAGCTTATTAAAAAAAGGAAAGAAAAAGCTCAAATTCATGCAATAAGAAATGAAAAAGGAGAAATCACTGCAGACCCAATAGAAATACAGAGGATCATCAACACCTATTTCGAAAACCTCTACTCTCAAAAGTTTGATAACACAGAAGAAATAGACAGATTCTTAGAAGCATATGAAGTACCAAAGCTAGATCAAGAGGATATAAAACTGTTGAATAACCCAATCTCTGCTAATGAAATTGAGAATGTAATTGGGTCCTTGCCCACCAAGAAGAGCCCAGGCCCAGATGGATTCACTGTAGAATTCTACAAGAAATATAAAGAAGACCTAATGCCGACACTCCTCAAACTATTCAATGAAATTAAAAGGGAAGCAATCCTTCCTAAGTCATTCCTGGAAGCAAATATTACTCTAGTACCAAAACCTGAGAAAGACCCAACTATAAAAGAGAACTATAGACCGATCTCCCTAATGAACACAGATGCAAAAATCCTCAATAAAATATTGGCAAATAGGATCCAGCAAATCATCAAGAAGATTATACACCATGACCAAGTGGGATTCATCCCAGGAATGCAAGGATGGTTCAACATACGCAAATCAATAAATGTAATCCACCATATCAATAAAGCCAAAAATAAGAATCACATGATCATCTCTATAGATGCAGAAAAAGCCTTCAATAAGGTCCAACACTTATTCATGATAAGAACTTTACAGAAAATTGGAATAAATGGTCTTTACCTCAATATAATAAAGGCCATTTATGACAAACCAACAGCCAGCATCATACTAAATGGCCAAAAATTGAAAGCCTTTACTTTAAAATCGGGTATAAGACAAGGATGTCCTTTATCACCACTCCTATTTAATATAGCACTGGAAGTACTAGCCAGAGCAATTAGACAAGAGAGAAAAATAAAAGGGGTAAAGATAGGAAAAGAAGAAGTTAAATTGTCATTGTTTGCAGATGACATGACACTCTACATAGAAGACCCCCTAAACTCCATTGAAATACTCTTAGATACAATAAATAAATTCAGTAATGTGGCTGGATACAAAATCAATACTCAGAAATCAATAGCATTCCTATACACAAACAACAAAATTACAGAGAGGGAAATAAGAGAAACTGGACTATTCACATTAGCAAGCAAAAAAATGAAATATTTAGGAATTACTCTTACAAAAGAAGTGAAAGACTTATACAGTGAAAATTATAATACACTGAAAAAGGAAATTGAAGATGATCTCAGAAAATGGAAAGACATCCCTTGCTTATGGATAGGAAGAACAAACATTGTGAAAATGGCCATTCTCCCAAAACTGTTATACAGATTCAATGCAATCCCAATAGAAATACCATCAACATACCTTATAGATCTAGAGAAATCACTCCTAAATTTCATCTGGAACCAGAAGAGACCTAGAATATCAAAGGCAATTCTAAGCAGCAAAGACAAAGCAGGAGGCATCACAATCCCTGACTTGAAGTTATACTACAAAGCAACAGTAGTAAAATCAACATGGTATTGGAATCAAAACAGAGCTGAAGATCAGTGGAATAGATTAGAAGATACAACCACAACTACGAACACACTCAACCACCTTATTTTTGATAAAGGAGCCAAGCAGGTTCACTGGAAGAACGACAGTCTCTTTAATAAATGGTGCTGGAAAAACTGGCTCTCCATTTGCCGAAAACTAAAGCTAGACCCATGTCTATTACCATGTACTAAATTAAAATCTAAATGGGTCAAAGATCTGAATATTAAAACAGAAACACTAAATCTATTGGAAGACAAAATAGGTAGAAACCTTGGAGAAATAGGAGTAGGTAAAGAATTCAGGAACAGGACTCAAACCGCACGGGAAATATTTCCCAGAATCAATAACTGGGACCACTTCTTATTAAAAAGTTTCTGCATGTCAAAAGAAATCTCCAGCATAGTGAAAAGAAAACCCACAAACTGGGAAAAGATTTTAGTGAACTCTCTCTCAGACAAGGGCCTCTTGTCTAAAACATATAAAGAATTAAAGAAACTCAGACCTCCGAAATTCAAAGATCCAATCCAAAAATGGGCATCTGAGATGAATATGCAATTCTCAGATGAAGAAATGCAAATGGCAAATAAATACATGAAAAAATGCTCATCATCATTGGTCATTAGAGAAATGCAAATTAAAACCACACTGAGATACCATCTCACTCCTGAAAGAATGGCCAGGATCAAGAAAACCGACAACAAATGCTGGAGAGGCTGTGGGGAAAAAGGAACTCTCCTGCACTGCTGGTGGGAGTGTAGACTGGTACAGCCTTTGTGGAGATCTGTCTGGAGATTTCTCAAAAAGTTGGGACTGGAAATCCCATTTATTCCAGCTATTCCACTTCTAGGCATATTCCCAGAAGAACTGAAAGCATCATACCACAGTGATATATGTGCACCTATGTTTATAGCAGCACAATTTGTAATCGCCAGATCTTGGAAACAACCCAAGTGCCCATCAACTGAGGAATGGATAAAAAAGTTGTGGTGTTTCTATACAATGGAGTATTATTCAGCTATAAAGAAGGATCACATTGAGATATTTATCAATAAATGGGCGCAGCTTGAGACCATACTCATTAGTGAAATAAATCAATCTCGCATGTGTGAATACCCAATAGTTTCCCTAATGTAAATAATGATTCAAATATATAAAAATATGTGGTAATCATGATTCCACATTAGGTGGCCTTGAAGCCTTATAAAGTTTTCACTCATTAATTAGAAAGGCTTTATTCTGGGCTTCTTGATATGAAAATATTTGAAGCTAGAGTATATGAAGTTTTATCCAAATATTTCAAGGAAAAAGACACTATGGTAACTACTATTAAGTCAGGTTATAAGGTGGTGAAGTACTAGGTTGTTGAAACAGTCATGCTGTGACCTCTATTGTTATATTGTTATGTCCTGTTTTATCTCAATCTCCCCCTTATTGTTTCAAAAAAAATTATTTAGTCATTTCTTATGTTTGTCTTAATTAAAGAAAAAATTCAAAAAAATTAGGATATATAAATAGTAACTCTTTTCGATTTCCTATTAACTTGTTTTGAAGTCCTGTAGTACTCCCACGATCTTGTTTTGACTGATTAGACTCTGTTCCATTCTATATGATAGTATCAAGTTTGAAGACATAGGCAACTACTTTGAAGACAATAAGATTCACTAAGATACTCATTCTGGTTTGACTATTGTCTTCTTTGGAAGTCCTGTAATGTTTACAATGCCTAAGTTTTATTGGTCTTGTTCTCTACTGTTTTGTCCAACTTTATAATATCTAATAAGATAGACAATTCTTTTTAAGGAAACAAGGGACAACGTTGATAACCGTTGTTGATAAACTTGTACTCTGTTCTACACTATGTGCTATGTCTATCCTTGGTATTGACTGACAGCTTTGTTTTGCCATATTTGACTGTATTCTCCCCCCCCCCAAAGAAAGTAATAAGCACTAAGGAGTAATAAAATCCAAGATGTGTAAATTTTGTTGTAAAAAAGAGAGGGAAAAAAAAAAAAGAAAAAGAGCTCTAACGGATATAACAGCAAGTGTGTTTGGGGGTGTTAAATAGCTGACTTTATCAATGTTTTTGGAACATTGAACACAGCTGTTTGCAGTCTCCCTGTTTGAATGTCCACCTTGTGTTCTTTGATACTGTGATTTGAGGAACTATTTTCAAGAAGATAGTGTGTAATCTACTAGCAGGTGATTTCTTACTGTTATGTTTTTTTGTTTTGTTTTGTTTTGTTTTTGTAGTTCTGTATTGAGTGTACCCTTACGCCGCTTTGGTTTGTTTTGTGTTTTTCTCTTTTTCCTCTTTAAAAAAAAAAAAAAAGAGTCTGTAAATGCTTTCCTTTATCACTCAAGTTTCTCCATGTGATTCCATATTTAGTTCTCTACTTGGAACCCTCTTAAAGTCTATCTCATATTCTAGGTAAACCCTTTAAAATAATATTTCCCATACCCCTTAACGACTGTTTAGTTCTTTTGCCAATGTTTATTTATTCATTGTAAAGCAGCTGCATAAGATAGCCCATGATCAAAGTAACTGGAAATGATATCCAGTGTCAGTGGTTGTGGGAGTGGCTGTTCCTTTCCAAAGAGTTAGTGGCTCAGCTGACTCTTGTAGTCATATTAACGTATGTGAAATTGTAGTATTCACCTTGATTTCTTCAGTGTCTTACTGATTAAGGTATATTCTTCTAAACACAGCAGTTCTGTATTTTCTGTTTTTATATAACAGCCTATGGAACAATTCCATGCATACAGAGACATATATTTCAAAATCATATGTTATATATTGATTATTTAATATAATATACTATATTTCCCTTCTTAATGTAACAGCTTTTTATTCTCATCATTTCAGTTCAACAGCTAGCTGACAAATATCTTTGCTATTATTTTACTATCTTATAGAGATTTTATAATTTGTGATTTGTAGATTTGTGATTTAGAGGCTAGAGAGAAAGAAATGAATTTGAGCTGCATTAGTACAGGGATGGACCAGGTGATTCTGGCATCTAACTAATCTGGTTATGAAGGCCATTTTGGCTGGGTGACAGAAAACCAATTTTAACTGCTCACCACTGATGGAAATAGCTGACTCGACATAGGAGGCAAGGTTCTAAATGTAAACAGAACATTTCCTGATCAAAGGAATTGTCTAGAGTTATACATGTCACCCATCTAAGCGTGAACCACAACAAATCCTACCTCAATACTAATAAAAACCTAAGATATTCATGTGACTTCCTTTCTTATTTCCTAGATTGGCATCCAGCACTACCTTTTCTAATCAAGCAGAAAGGTAAGGTCCTTCATTTTTTAAAACCTCCTGTGCATGTTTATCTCATTTCTAAAATACTGGTGTATATTCAATGGAAGGACTATAGTTGGTTCCAGTTGTAACTCCAGAGAGCATTAGTTATGTGATTTGCATTTATGGCTTCATTTATTCATGCATTCATTTTATTCAACTAATACTTTTAAGCTCACCTTGTACAAGATACTTAGGAACAGACTGATATGATTCCTACCCATATAAGGCTTGAGCTCCACTTGGGAGACAAACATGGAATATTCACACAAATTTTTAATTGTAAATTGTGTTAAATGCTATGAAGAAAAATGATAGAGAGATTTATATAACATTAACTCATTCAACAAGTATTCATGATTACTTGGATACTGAGGATATAGTGGTTGAAAAGGTAAATCCTGGCTTTCATGAAGCTTATATCTCAGTTGAGGAGGGAGATCAAGCAAATTACCCAATAAGAAAATCAACAATATAATTTAATAACATTTAGTGCTAAGTAATGTGAAAATTATTCAACTTCAGGTGGTAGAGAGGGATGGGAGGTGATATTTTACAAAGACAGCCTCTCTGAGGAAGTGATAATTGAACAAAACCTGAATGAAGTGAGAGAATAAGTTGTGCAGCAATTTATGGAAAAAACAATCCAGGCAGAGGGAACAGAAAAGTCAAAGGCTTTAAGTCATGAAAATGCATGGTGTGTTCGGTGAACAGACCAATGTGCCTTTTCAATATAATAGATATTGTGAGACAGAAAAATATTATTCAAAAGGAAAGAAGAACTAGGGTGGAAACAGAGAAAAAGAAAGGAAGGGAAGAAGGAAAAATAGATTAAAGAAAAAGATAAAATGGAAACAAAATTTGTAAATAAGGAGGGGAAGATGGATTGAAAAGAGGAGAAGGGGATAGGATTGTGAGAAAATAGAGAAATCAAAATATATCCTATACATGTACAAATGCCCTACGATGAATATGATCATTATCTATATCTAAAATGTACCAATAAATTTAATTATAAAAAAATAAGGCTCAGGAAACGAGGTAGACAAGATAGGGAAGAGCCAGGCCAAGTAGAGACCTACAGATTATTATAAGAAGTTCCCTCTTACTGAATGAAGCACGTCCTTACCCTAAGATTTGAAAGGATTATTCTCCAGTAAAAATCAAAATCAAAACTCCAATGGTGGTTGTCAGTGGTTGGGTTGGGAGATCAAGAATTACTTAATGAGCATAAAATTTCAGTTAAATAGCTACAGAACACTGAACCTGTAGTCAGCAATAATATATGGTATACTTCAAGTCTTAAGAAACTAGATTTCATGTGGCATTCTTACAAGAATAAAATTTAAAATGTTTAAAATGAAAACTTAAAAACAAAAGAGAGAATCACTTTGACACATGTACTAAAATAGGGTGAGAGGGGAAGCAGAGAAACCTGTTTGGAAATCCTACAAGTAAGAGATAGTGGTCGCTTGCTTTCTGGTGATAAGTTGTCACATTAAAGATGTGTGTAGGAATACTTTGAAAGTAGAGCCAACAGAATTTGATGATAGATGGGATTTTAGGTGCAGATTTTAGGAAAAGAGGCAAGAAAGGCAACTTTCCCAGGTTTGGGGTAAATGTACTGAATTTCCTCATTTGTAAAAGAAGGACACTAACCTATGCCCTTCTTGTGCCATAGTGTCATCTTCTGGCACTCCCATTACGTGCCACTTGCTGAGTCAGGCAAATCTAAGTGAGCCTTGATGTCATGAGTAAGTGTAACTCACTAAAGCTAAATTTACTAGGCACTCTAGTCAGAGTAGTGGTAAAGCAAAAGGAGAAGGACGGAAACGCTTCCCTTAAGAAGTGACATTTAACTAGGATCTGAAAGAAATGAGTTGAATTTAACTGCATATAGTTACGGAAAGAGCCTGGGTAAGGCTCCTAAGATAGTAAAAAAAAAAGCATGTAGAAATAGCTATGAGAAAAGGCCTGTGTGGCTGTGGTGCAGAAATGCAAGCTTTTGTTGAGATTGGCTTGCCAGGTTGTGCTCAGCTTACAAATACCAAATATTTTGGGCTTGATTATAGAAGCAGTTGGAAGGCACTGAAGGATATTTAAGGAGGGAGGTGTGTGTGTGTGTGTGTGTGTGTGTGTGTGTGTAGCATGCAGTAAGGTTACTCGGGCAACATATGTGATAGGATGAGAGAACTAGAGGACGGAATAGATGCTGTGTATGACGTTGAGTACACTGATCTCTTTCTGCCTTAGTTTTCTCAACAGTAAAAGGGGGATTCTGACACCTGCCCCTCTTGTACCTCTTGTGCCACAGGGATATTTGCTGTGAGATCCATGTGACAGCATTTATGTGAAGTGTAACTGTAGCAGGTCCTACAAACATAAGATGGCATTGTTTTTAGTATTGTGTATCAACAACTGAAGGTTTTAGACAGCTTTGCTTTCTTTCTTCTGTTCTATTTGGGCATAGAATTTTTAAAAGATTTTTCCTCTTAACATTTTGAAGTATCATAAAATTTTTTAAAGTATACAGTAAAAGTGAAGGAATTTTACCATGAACTCATATACCTATCACGTACTTTCCACAAGGAGCGTTTTACTTGTTTTCTCACATATCTGTCTGTCCGTACATCCATTTTGTTGGATTAATTTCAAAGTAAATTTCAGACTTAGTATATTTTTCCTGCTATATACTTCAGAAAGTTGGCATTAAGTTCAATTCTTTTTTTATTTTAAAGAGGGTAAAACTAAACACAACAAAACAGAGCAAAATAGAACATAAGAAAGCAATGTAAGAGACATAAATTTCAAAGCAAGACAATTAGAGATCTTCACTATCTATTGTATTGTCTCATTTTTTTCCAAATAGTTGTCCTTATCTTCACATAGAATGAATTCATACAAAACAACATAGTATAAAACTGATCCAGACAGCATGATGAAGGCATTTTAGGTCTTCAAGACCAGACAATAGGGAAGTCAACAATGGCTGTCATAGTGTCTCTCATTTTCTTCAAAATAGCTGTCCATAACTTCATGTATGTTGAAATTAAACAAAACAAAACAGACTAAAATCACTCTGAACAAAGAATAATAGTATTGCTGGATTTCACATCATGACACTATGGAATCAGCACTGGGTACTGTGGTGTCTCTTTTTCTTCAAAGTAGTTGTTCATTTCATCATGCGTTATACAATCAGTTCTCATAAACTGTTTATAAGTTCTACACATGCATGAGTCTCTACATGTATATCTATCCTTTCTGTATTAGAGGGAAAAAAAACAAAGCAAGACAAAACAAAAAAAAAATTCCTAGAAAAACATGAAATGAAAAAGTCATAAAACCACAATACAAGGTGATCTACAATAGTTACTATGGTGTCTCTTGTTATCTTCAATAGAACTATCTATATCATCAGGCATAGTATAATTGAATATAGCAGTATATAACAATATTAATAAAAGCAAAACATTGTAGCTGGGGATTTAGCTTAGCGGCATAAGCACTTGCCTTGCAAGCAGGCGGTCATGAGTTCGATCCCCAGTACTGATTTAAAAAAAAAAAAAAAAACAAAACAAAAAACAAAACATTGTAGACATTGTAAGACTTCAAAAACAGGTAATAATAAAACCAGAGTGGGTGTCTAGTAAATCTTGTAATCTTCAGTATATTTGCCTATACTCTCAGACTTGATACTATCAATCATAACAGATTTGAATAAAATCAGTCAATACAAAACAGCAATCTAACAAACCAGATTCAAATAAGATCAGTCATGATAAGACAGTGTAAATTATATAGGGCTTCAGATTAAGTTAGTAGGAAATTAAGGATGATTACCATACTATATCCTGCTATTTCCGGGATAGGTGTCTGCCCTCAAATCTAGTACAAGTAGACAGACTGGAACAGAATATAATCCATCTAAACAGAGCAGAGAGAGTAATGTGGGTTTTAAGTCCTGATACATTATTAACAATATCCTCTGCCTTCTTTTTTTAGACTATTCCTACCCTTTCACTCCTACAGGGTGCACTGTGCATTTTGTGTCCTACCAACTCCCTCAGTTTTTAGATTGAGGGGGCAACCTGATATTTACCAAAGTGGTTCCAAATTTTCTCACTCCTGGACTTGACCCCAAGTTGTATTCTTTTACTTACAAAAGCCTCAAGGTTTTCCTTCATTATAGCTGAGTTGTTCTGTACTGCACAAAAGTATCATGTCTTTCCAACCTATCTGCAGGTGCTGGTCGAGTAGCCCCTATTTCTCTCTGGTTCCTTGTCACATAGAGGATTGCTTTCTCATATTTGATTTTTGGTCCATAAGCCCTCTTTCAGGTTAATTGTATTTCCTATACAGAACGTCTTGATGGACCCTACTTCCTGAACCACTCTGCCTGTGTTTCTTCTTTTTAGTGTTTCAAGGCCATCTGTGTTAAAGTTTATAGCCAATCTTCTCTGCCTCATCTCTGTTATGCTATTTTTATGCCATTGGTTGTCTACTTGTCTGCTTCATTCCGCTGTCTGCCCCATTCATTGAGGCCTCTCTGCCACTGTTCCCAAAATCCTGTGTTTTTTTCTGTCTCTCTAAAATGTCTAGAATATCCTTCAATGTAGGGTGGGATTGGTGGCCACAAAATCCCCCAGTTCCTCTTTGTCATGGAAGCATCTTGTTTCTCCATTAATTTTGAGAGACAGTTTTGCAGGGTACATTGATCTGGGTTGGAGGTTATTTTCTTTCAGGGCTTGGAATACTTCACTTCAAGCTCTTCTTGATTTGATAGTTTGTGTCAAGAAGTCTGCCATGACTTTAATGGGTTTTCCTTTATAGGTGATCTGTTTCTTTTCTCTGATGGCTTTTAATAGTCTGTTCTTGTGATGAATTTCTGGTATCTCAATTATTATATGTCTGGGTGTAGCTCTGTTTTGGTTGTAGGTGGCTAGAGTTCTGTATGCCTCATATATCTGAATATCATTTACTTTTCCTATGCTTGGGAAATTTTCCTTAATTATTTCTGTGAATAGCCTTTGTATTTTCTTTGTGTTTACCCCTGCATCTTCACTCGCATTTTTTATTCTTAAGGTATAGATTCTCTTTCAACTTCTAGCCTTTGTATTGTTACTGCCTGTTTCCTTGTTATTTTTAAGAGATCTTTCCTTTCACGATCAGACATTATAAACCTATCTTCAAGTTTTGTTAATCTGTCTCTAGTTTCTTTCAGGCAATTTTTCCAGCTTTCAGTGAAGTTTTTAATTTCCTGGTAATCTTTTTGAATCTGTTTTGTGTATTCTAGGTTTTCTTTATATTCTTCTTCGAATGTTTCTTTCCTTTTTTGTGTTCCTCCATTCTTGTGTGTTCTTGAGAGGTGCTTAGCATTTCTTTTATTAATCTTCTTATATCTTGCTTTACTTGAATTAATATTTCACTTTTGAGCTCATCTGTGATATCACAAATATATCTCTTTATGTTTGCTGATGCTGTGTCTGATATTGCACATTTGCTGCCCTCAATCTCTTTTTTATTTACCTCTCCTGGATTAATATTTGCAGGATTGGGGGTTGGGGGATTTTTCTTATTTCTTTCTTTTGTCATGTTTTTGGTTTCGTCCATACAGGTGTATAGTGGAGGTCCAAGCCCCTTTCCTTGTTGATAATAGTTCTTTTGAAGCATGCTGGCTAAGGATTTCTGTCCTCTCCAGTTTGCTGTTGGTCATGAGGTGCAATCAGGGGCAGTACATGTTGGCCCCTCCCCTCCAAACCAGTCAACCTGTGGGGGTCTTCACCACGTTAGTATGTGCCACACGTACAGAATTGGCTTGGGACAACTTATTGGGCCCCAGCCAGGGGCATGACCATGACTCAGGCCAAGCATATCCCACCAATCTGCTCTGGGTAGGGAGCAAACAACTGAAGTCACTGACGTTCCTTGTTCATGACCATCCTGGATTCCAACATGTCATCCAGTTGGTCACCCCTTTCCTATGGGAGGGTCTTATTTTGAGCACTCACTGCAAGTTAGTGCAGGACTCCATGCAGGTTCCATTCTCCGTTGTGTTCACCAACCCTTGACTTCAGCATGACTGTGGCTCCAGTGAGTTGCGGTGGTGGCATGAGTTTGGGTGGCTCCAATGAGAGCAAAGGGGCCACTAATCTTAGCTGCTCCAATGGTAGCCCCGGGACTGTGTGTTTGACCAGTTCTTTTCCCTTTAGTTTCTTCCTGGATTGAGAGTATCCATCTCCCTCTGTCTGGTCCTCTTCAAGATGTTTTATCCTGACATCTGAGATGTTTCTCTCAGGGAGGCTCTGTATTTTTCTGCTTACTGATCTGCCATCTTTAGCTCCAGCCCTAAAGTTCAATTTTTGTATATGGCTATTTCTTTTTCTTCTAGCTAATTGAGGTATGATTAACAAATAAAAACTGTATATATTTAAGGTATACAAAGTGATGTTTTATATACTGCATACATTGTGAAGTGGTTGATACAATTAATCTAATGGATAAATCCATCACCTCAGATAATTTACTTTTTTAATTTTTGGTATGAATACTTGAGATCTATTGTGTTAGTAAATTTCAAGTGGATAATACATGATCATTAGTAATGATCACCATGCCAAACTAGGTATGCTTGTTTCTTTTGTGAAGTTTACATACAGGGAAATACACAATTCTTAAATACATATTCACTGAGTTGTGACTAGTGTGTATCCTTGCATAACCCAAACCCTTTCCAAGATACAAAACATTACCACCACAGTTCCTTCCTGTACTCCAGTCAGTCTCTACCTGCACAGAAGAAAGACTGCTGTGATTTTCTTTTTCCACCACAGAAAAGTTTTACCTTTTATAGAAGTCCATATAAGTGGAATTGTAGTCTATATCTTTTGACTTCTTTACTCATCAACATTTTGAGATTTACCCATATGATTGCTTGTCTCTGTCGTTCATTTCTTTTAGAGACCTCAATAACATCCCATAGTTTGTATATTTATTTCCTTATTGAAGAACTTCTGGTTTATTTGGACAATTATAAATAAGAAATTCTTATACATGTCTTTTTGTAAGAAAACATTTTACTTCTCTTAGGAATGAAATTTATTGTTTCACAGGATAGATGTATGTTCAACTTTATAAGAAAACACCAAAAGGTCTTTTCTATAAAGATGATTATACCATTTATCTTATATATGAAATTGTCTTGCCATTGTATGTTCCCATGACAATGTATGAGATTGTGGGTTGATCCACATTCTTGCCAAATTTTGGCTTTGCTGACCTTTTTTATTTCAGTCTCTTTGGTGAGTATGTAGCAGGTGGACATCTCATTGTGGTTTTAACTTGCATCCCCCAATGGCATTTTTTCACATGCTTACTAACTCTTTGTAATTTTTCTTTTGTCAAGTGTGTACTCAAATATTTTGAGTCTTTTTAAATTGGGTTGTTATCTTTTTATTACAAAGTTGTAGGACTTCTTCATATATCCTGAGTACTACTCCTTCATTAAATGTTTTGAGAATATCTTCACCCTTGTATCATTTCCTGAGGGAATTTAAAAATAGATGAATTCTAATTTATGAAAAATTTTCAAAATTATAACTATAGAAACTTATAACCTCCTATCATTTACTCAAGACAAATTTATCTGCTTTTAAGATATGAAAATATTCAGTAACTCATTATTAGTTATATTAGTTATGGTCTTTTCATAGATGCCCTTTAGCAAATTAAGGATATTTCCTTCTATTTCCAGTTTCTTGTGTTTTTTTAAAAAGTTATAAGGTGTGCTGAACTTTTGTTAAGTGTAATTTGTATGTATATTGAAATAAAAGGTTTTTTGATCTTTACTTTTTAATATATTGAATTGTATCCATTGAATTTTAATATTAAACTATTCTTATATTTCTGAGACAAACTCTACTTGGTTGTGATGTATCATTCTTGTAATCCATAGTTGGATTCAGTCTCCATGAGGAATATTTCCCATTTTTTAAACTTCCTTCTATGTTCTATTTTGATAATGGCTTTATCTGATTTTAGTTTTAGGGTTATGCTGGCCTCATAAAACAAATTGGTAAAGGGTCTTTTCTCTGAAAGTTATTGTAAAATTTGGAGTTATTTTTTCCTGAATAAGACTTGTGGTCTATATGTTTGAGCCAGCATTTCAGGTACGCATGGCAATAATAGAAATAAGTAAACAGGCAGAACTTTTCACCCTGTATCTGTTTGGGTTCTGGTTTCTTCTTTCTGGTAACTTACTCCCTAAGCACCTCAGAAAATTCGTCTTCTGATACCTTGGTTTAAGAAACAGGACCACATGAAGTTCTTTTGACTCTCTTTTGACATGTGTTAAGTGTACAGTGTATGAAGAGGAAACTGCAGCTGTGAAAGTCTTACCCTTTGTACCAGTATCAGCTCAGATGCCCGTAAGAATATCTCCTTGGTCTCTCAGTGGGAACGAGCATCTCCCTTACTTCTGTTTTCTTCACAACAGTTCTCCCAATAGCCAAGTACACTTTGGAGGAAGGATCTTACTGGTAACCTTTGTCCAGCATTCTAATTCTGATTGCCATTCCCTGGACGTGTGAATTTTGTAGGTCTCCTTTTCCTCTGAGGCCCTGCAATCTTCATATGTACTTTCAGAGACTTCAACTAAATTTGAGATCATTTTGACATTTCATGGTTTTCTCTAAAATATATACATTGTTAATAGGAATGAAAGTTGACTAGATTGTTTGAACTCACTAATGAAAATGATGATGAGATTTTGCATAAGGAGACTGATGTGTAATTGCCTAAACTCTGAATAAATAAATGCCAAGTGCATGCTTGATGGCTCACAAGTTTTTGTGCTATTTCTCTTGTATTGAAACACAGCATGATGGTCCCTGGCAATGCAGCAGGGGTGGCCAAGCAGTTCCTGCGCTGCATCTTCCATCAACTGGCCCCCAACGGCATCTTCCCGCAGTTGTTCCAGAGCACCATCAAAGGTAATATGCCCAGAGGTTCCAGGCACTGCAAACCTGGCTAGTCCCAGAAACCGGAACACTACTGAATCTGATTGTTTGCTTTGCAGATGGAACTTTTTTACGGACTTTGGCCACATCCCTCATGGACTTCAATGAATTGAGCTCTATCGCTGCTCTCAGTCAGCTCTTGGAGGTAGGTTTGCTGAAATGATGCCCCATACCCCAGCCAAAATTTCACTCTATACAGTAATGCTGGGGAAGAAACCTACATTCAGTAACTCAAAAAACTGATTTAAATTTTGTACGGATTCACTGTTCATTTAAGCTTCTAGATACTTTCAAGCTGGAAACTCACGTACACAGAACTATTGTTTGAACTTAGAAAATGAGCTGTAGTAGAAGGAGCAGCACATAATGTTTGGCAAGACTCGCGTTCCAGGACCTAATTACAGTGGAATATGGAGCATTAGATCACCAGACTGAGATTCTAGTTCTGGCTCCACTGTTTATACACTGTCTTGCTGTCTTGTGAGACTAGTGTTCAAGTCTCAGCTCCACTGCTGTGGCTCTCAGCTAATATTTTGCTAGAAAGAAAGCTGCTGCTCTTGTAATTTATACTTTCTGTCTTTGGGCTGAACAATTCTTTCCAGTGAGCATCATGTGCTGTGATTTCTTAGGACCAGACTACATCAATTATAGATCTTTATTTCTTGCTTAAATTTCACCTTTCATTGAGTCAAAGATCACCAATCTTCGCTTTGAAGTTTATCTGAACTTGTCGAATTTTCTGTTTTATTCCCATTATTGGCCTGTACAGTTGGCAGTCATCACATGTTTATAGAAATATATGTGACTTTTAAAGTTGATTTCACCGGGGCTGGGGATTTAGCTCAGCGGCATAAGCACCTGCCTTGCTAGCAGATGGTCGTGAGTTTGATCCCCGGTACCGATACAAATGAAAAAGACAAAAAAAAAAAAAGTTGACTTCACCAAATAGTTATATGAATGAATTCCCACACTGTTTCAGCATTTTAGCATTTGATTGCCTATTTTTGTGTTTTTAGGGTCTAAATAACAAAAAGAATTTACCAGCAGGGGGTGCTATGATACGCTGTTTGGAAAACATTGCTACTTTCATGGAAGCTTTACCCATGGATTCTCCTAGTAGCCTCTGGACCACAATCAGCAACCAGTTTCAGACATTTTTTGCCAAGCTGCCTTGTGTTTTACCTCTAAAGGTAAGCAGAGCCTGAGGTTTCATTTCTAATTACTATTGACCATTCGCTTACAGAGAACAACACAAGAAGCAGTCTTGGGTGATGTGATAAATCCCAAAGGGCTTGTCTGTCATGGAGTACAGAGAATCACTCAAGCTGTTCTTTCAAATATTACAAAATGACAGCAATATGGAGTAGGCATTTTGCTCACTAATGTAAATTGTGCACATTTTTCAGCTGATTTTTTTGAAAGTCAGGAAGACATTAGTAGATTATGTATAGCTAGAAATTTTCTTGAGTGTTTATTAAACAGATTAATAGTTTTGTCTAAAGGGGCCCAGATATATAATGTAAAGTTTTAATTTTAGAGATTATATAAAGGGAAATGTTCACTTAGGTGTTTGTGAACGAAGTACTTGTAAGACCAAGATATTTCTATTGGATTTACTACTTCTACTATCATGCCACCTTGCAAGAATGCACACATAGTAACTTACCTGAAAATAATATTTGCCCAAGCATTGGTACCAACACAGGCCCATTAAATGCCAACATGGATGCCCATATTACCAAAGCTGGAAGAGAGTTCTAAAACTTACTCCTTTCAGGCCCATCTTCGGTATGGGGGATTGCATAGCCAGAAAGGTGGTGCTAGTTGCTTAAACAGCTCAGTGGTGAGAGAATAAAAAATAGAACTCAAATCCTGTATGGAACAGCCCAGCACTATTTCCACCAACAACTCCTCAAAACCTTCTAAAGTAGGAATGAGGAGAAGGCATTTGTTCTCTAGAACAAGGAGAAAAGATGTGGTTGGCAGTGGCATTGCTGTGTCTTTGATCTGTAGTTCCACTAGTTATTTTGTGCTTTCTTTGTACACCTCACAAGTGAAAGTATTTAAATTGGAACACAGTGAATCATACACTAATCCGACAAGTGAAGTTATGTGTTGGCAGCTCCACCTCTGAAATGAATATTATATAAATAAAATATAATAAAGTTCAACCACCTCTAATAATGCCTTTGGTAAATTGCAGATGTTACTAATAGACAATGTAAGGATGATCATTCAGAGAGCCTTAGCTTTCTCTGTGATGGTTTGAGTTTGAAGGTAGAGTACAGAGGTACAGAGGAAGGATATTTAGCATTTCTCTCATTCTCTCACAAATCTAGATTAGCTGAATAAATCCACATTAAAAACATTAGCACTTTGAAACTGTAGATATATGTAACTACCATGCATACACATGTGAAAAATCAAATGCACACATTTTAACACAGCCACACAGAACCTCCCTTGAGGAGGAGTGTCATCATAGGAGTTCATTGCTAAGAGAGCCGTGTACTCTGAGAGGAGGAGTGGGGCAAGGTGGCAAATTCAGATGCATATGTGCTAACATGAGAGTTGAGATATTTAAAGTATTGCCTGCTGCAAACAACTGCTATGCCTAATTTGTAAGTCGGCCCTGTCCATAGGGACCTTGACTGCAGGACTAGTGAGTGAAATGGAGTGAGGTAAGACCATAGGAGAAATGAGACCCCTAAAAACTGTTAAGCATCTGTCCCACTGCAGGTTCAGCTACTACTCCACCTGCTGATCGTTATGTGGGTGATGAGGCCTCATATGGATCCTCCCAGATCTATGCTGACATTTCCTGATTTTTAAATCACTGACAGGGGTGGTGGGGTGGTGATGTCAACCCTGGATTAAAGTAAGTAAATGTCATATCAACTCCTTTGGGCATTGAGCACATTAAGTAGGCCAGTTGTTCCTTTAATAGACCCAGTAGACCCTTATGAAATACTTTTAGGATTTGCGTGAGAAGTTCCTCTGCTAGGTTAGATCTAGGCAGATGGAGGTTTTTGTTTTTAATCTCTGAGAAAAATATTAAGGCTTTGAATGATCTATAGGTTGTTACTATCAGTTTGGAGAAGTGGACTTCAAATTTAAGTGTGCATCAGTGTCCTTATTGATAGAACATGGATTACTAGACCTGATTCCTGAGTTTCTCATTCAATAGTGGGGCCTCAGGACTTGCATTTTAACAAATTTCCAGGAAATAGAATTGTTGCTGAATCCAGAGATTCCACTTAGAGAAACGCTTACTTGGTTGGCACCCTCTGAAAGAGGCTAAATACATAGCTGAAGAAATGAAACTGTAAGACTGGGGATATACCTTGCAGCATAAGTGCCTACTTGGCAAGTGTAAGGTCCTGAGTTTGATTCCTGGTACCAAAAAGAAATGAAACTGTAGCCTCCTATTGTGATACAGTCACAATGTTAAATAATGTTATGTTTTGTTTTGTTTTGAGTCAGGGTTTCACTATGTAGTTCAGGCTGGCATCAAACTCACTATGTAGTTCAGCCTGGCCTTGACTTACGGTGATCTTCTTCACTCAGCCTCCCAAGTGCTAGGATTACAGGTGTGTGCCACCATGCCTGGCCAAAAATATTGTTATTTATTCTTGTGGCAAAATTTTTCTTCAACCCAAGTAAATTCCATTTTAAAAGTATATTTTGAGGGGCTGGAGGTTTAGCTCAGCGGCATAAGTGCCTGCCTTGCAAGCAGGCAGTCGTGAGTTCGATCCCCGGTACCGATAAAAAAATATATATATTTTGATATATTTGCCAAATAGAACTCTAATAGATTTGTAAGGCATGATTGATTTTCTCTTGCTGAAATTTTACTGCATTTTCCCAGGTTTTTTTCATGTCTTTTCATAATGAAGAAAGAGCGTATGAAACTAGTTTTTGGTTTTTAAATAAATCAAAGTTTTGTTTCAAACATGATCTTTCACAAGATCATGTACCTCTTTAGAGTTGGATACATTTAATATCCACTTATCCACCCATGTTTCCATCCATTCATCCATCTGTCCATCTATCCACTCAGTTCTCTATCCAGATTCCTGTATAATTTAATTCTGTAGCTACATCTTTGAAAAATAGCCTAGAAGCTGTGCTTAATTATTTAATATTGTTTAATTGACTGTTTTATTAAAAATTTTAACTTGAGAAGGTTTATTTTCAGCATGAATAAATGGCATAAGAAACTCTAAAGAGGTAATTGTATTTTAGATTTTTATTTTTGCTAAAATAAACATACTATTTGAAGTAAAAGATCTATGAGGAAAGAACTGACTTTTTACCTTTTTCAATATTTGTTCACAGTGTTCTTTAGATTCCAGTTTGAGAATTATGATTTGCCTCCTGAAGATACCCTCTACTAATGCCACAAGGGTATGTATGTTTCAGAAAAACATAGCCAACTGAGAACTTGATTATTTTTAATCTAAAAAGACAGATGTACGCATACTGCATAATTCTTGTATCCTGAATGCTTCCACTGTCATCTCCTTCCTCTGCTTCTGTTAGGTCGGTGTCTAATACATCACAGTGCTATTGTTTATAATTTGCCATCCTAATCCTGGGTCGTGTCCACCAATCCATTCTCCATACTTCTAACTAGATGATCCTTCTAAACACAGAATTCACCATATTTGTTCCTTGCTTTAAAATCTTTGATAATTTATTCCTTTTAGAATAATGTGGCTTTTAAAAGTTACCTTATGACTTACCAGACTGCCTTTCTGAGTCCTTGGCTGCATGTCCCATCCCCTATGCCTCCTATGCACTTTCAGGATCAACATCATCATCCTCATCAAAACGACAACTGCTATTTATCGAATACTTACCTTATAGCTGACCGTGTGTTTAGAATTTTACATATATCATCTATTTAATTTCACACTTTTCTTGCCTTTGCTTAGGTTATTTCCTTTCCATGAAATGCTTTTACTCTTACCAGTATGATGAACTTCTCATTCTTCAAACTTCCATTTAGATCTTTGTAAATGCTCATACAAACTATAGCAATTACTTCCCATGTCAGTTCCCATAATACCTGCCTGAGCTTTCTGCAAGTTACATTGTCTTGAAGCCTCCCCAGTTAGACCATGAACTTCAAGAAGTCCAGTTCTGTCTCCTTCACTTCTGTATTCCCAGTTACCTCTATGGGCTATGTTATGTGAATAGTGCAATTGTGTGTATTGCAATAGGTTGTAATTACTACTTCATATACCAACAACTTGTGTTACCTGCTACTGTTTACCTTCATTGTGCTTTCCTAGACTCACAGTGTATGGTAGAAAGTTGCAAAGAGATTTTTTGGCTCAATTTGGTCACTTAGAGATAAGGAAATAGACTCAGAGAAATGAAATGTCTTAGCCAAGGTCCAATGAGTCCAAACTCTTTTGTGTTTCTTTTGTACATGTTGCCCATTACCATTCTTGTTTGTTAGATATAAGAATAAGTTTCTATATGGCCTTGATTTTGGGGTTTTCTTTTTGATCAATGAGGATGCATTATTTGTAGTGTGAGACCTATCCCCGTCGCTGTTCATCCATTGTTGGTATTTGAAGGTAACAGCCTTTATACAGGGCAAAGAATATTGAACCAAACATACTATTTCAAAGGCTTTTAAAAAATGTTCTATATAGAAACCATCACCAAAGTTTCTGTGGAAAGTACAAACAAATAGAAAGCATAATTTCTATTCTCAGGGGCAACTAACATGCAATGAATTCATGTTATCCTTCAATAAGGAAGAAACCTCAAAAATGCTCATATTCCTTGATTTAGTAGTTTGTTTTTCTGAAAAATCTAAGAAAATGAAAATTTCATGAAAAATATATTTATTAGGGTGTTATTCATAGTAAGATGTGACTCTTTTTTGGCCATTAAAATAGATGGGTGATTACAAAAAATTAGATGACACTAGACTTTTCTTTTTATATGAAGTTATTAAAAATAAAATGTATAATTTGCATATATATAAGATATCAACTAAGCAAATTGATACACGTTGAAGAAACGAAGTATTTCAATGTGTTATCTCTAGAGATGAGACTACGTGAATTTTATTTCCTCTTCAGTGCTTTTCTACATACTCTGGATTTGCACATTTTTATTACTTTTATAATGCAGACACTAAGGACTATAGAAGTTGAAAAATAATGGAAGTCATGACATGGGAGTCTTTTGGAGTCTAATCAAATCTCTACAGAGTAATTATACCTCTGGAAAATTTCCCTGGGATTTGGGCTTGAATTCATTCAATAATTGTATGGCCTTAGACAAATTCCTTGACCGCTTAGCTACTTCAGTTGCAGAATAAGAAAACAGACTTCTGGAGGGTGTGATTCTAGTGAACCATGCATGCCCAAAGGTTCTGAGAAATAGAGGGGCAAATCCTAACACAAATCTCACAGCGTCTCGATTGCTTAGAGTGGACAGGAAGATAGGATACTTCTAGTTCAGTAGGTTTGTATATTATGTCACATGGAAAAATGGATTTTTGAGCATTAAAATAAGGAAGTCATGCTCTTTCAGCCATTGATTGAATGTGCAGTTCTATTTCTATTGAACTACAGTAGCTACCTGGCAACAGACTTTAAATTAAGGAAGAATGTTTCCATTAGTTATTGTGAAAAGACTTTTAATACTTTTTTTTAAAGGTAGAAACCAGCAATTTGTTTGGTCCCAATCTCATTGCAGAGTTTGTTGGAACCATTCTCGAAACTGCTCAGCTTTGTAATTCAGAATGCTGTCTTCACTCTGGCCTACCTGGTGGAGCTGTGTGGCTTGTGTTACCGAGCTTTCACTAAGGTATGTTCCATGTGTGTGTTTGTATAAAACCGAAAACCAGCAGAAATAATTCTTTCTAATCAGTCTCAAATCTGTTAATTGTTAACAATCATGTTAATTGTTTTAATATGGTTAATAATGAGTAATCTTGCTAAGGTCTAATGCATATCATTAGAAGGAAACAGTTTGCACATACCGAAATATATCTAAAATATGTAGAGTTGGTAGTCTTACAATTTAAAAGAGATATTTTGAATGGATCAAATTAATGATCTAAATGACCTCTCAAAGGCTTTTTCAAGTTCACTATCCCATGATTAATGGGCAAGCCATTGCTACATATCATTTTTCATTCAAAGTAGAAAAATATTGACTTGTCATTTGTAAAGTGCACAGAGAACTCCTTAATTCTCATCATTTGTTTGTTCCCCAGTTCTGGGTTCTTGGCCTCTGAGATCAGGATCTCATCTTTTGTCATCTCGCCTTAATCACAGTTCCTCTATTGAATTATCTTTAGTGCTCCTTTGCCCACAACTGAGAAAGTGGAAAAGTACTGCTTGCCCAGCAGATGCAGCAACTGTATTGGAATTCATAGACGCTCTTGGAATGGAAAAGTGGAGGCAGGAAATATTAAGAGCATTTCTGTACTTAAGAACAATATGCATAGACACTTCAATTTCCATATTTTCCAAGTTTATTTTCAGTGGGGTCTCTGTTTGTGTTTTTCCCTCTTGAATATTTAGAATGCTTGTTTATTTATGTTGCTCACTTTTACAAACCCTTTTATTTCCTCATAAAAATAATTTCATTCTCCCTAAAACAGACTTGTCTTCTTGTTTTTTAACTTGTGTCCTTGCTGCTTGTTAAACATGCCATGATAATTTTTCCTTTGGCCTTTCTAATTACAAGTATTTTTTACCTTCCCTGGAGCAATATATTTTCTAACTATTAAGATAATCAACAGTTTTTTTCTTATTTTACATCCCTCTTAAAAAATAACTTCTTCCCTTTTCACCTAAAAAGTGAGGTGACACAACACCAAATACCATAAAAGAAACTGTATTTGCCTTAGTCATTTTATTCTTTAGCTGTCTTTATGTTTGATTTGTTTAAATTTTATCTTATTTTGGAGAAAGATCCATAATGAGTTTTTACTTGTTGGGAACTACAGGTACTGATTACAGGAGACCACTCAGGATTCTGAAGTCAAGATAGTCATGGTTTTGAATATTCATTATAGTGTATGCCTTCTCATATTCAATTGTAATTTTAGTGGCCTGTCAGTTCCTGTTGTCATATACCGTTCCTTCAGTTCTCCATTGTAAAATGATTATTATTTATGTAAAGCTTCTGTATAGACTGTACCCACTCTTCTCATAAATAATGAGAAACTATAGGAAACAGTCAGTAAATAACTTTTTTGAGCCTTCTGTGATCCAAAGAAAAGGGACAGTAAAGTAAGACCTTTGGAGACTTCTTTTTTGGAAAGTCTAGATAATCTGAAAATTATCCCCGCAAAAAAAAAGTAGAATTCAGGATGAGACAGAATAGACATGGTTTTAACATCTACCTGATTTTTATAAGAATGAAAGAGGCAAAAATGAGTGAATTGAGACCCAGAGCAATAAACATAGAAGCATTCTAGGATGGTTTGTATTTTAAAGTCCGCATAAGAAAGAAGATGAAATCTTAGGAATGCTCTGGTAGGCAGTTGGAGCTGAGTCATCCTCAGTAGAAAATTAGAACCTTCAAAAAGCTATATATTTCATAAAAGGGAGGTTTGGAAAGAATATATTCTTAACATTGGAGTGAGAAGAAATGGTACCTGTTTCAGCCTGGGAGCTGTAGAATAATTGTAGTCTCCTTTGAGAATTGGTAAACATAAGCCTATCTTTGAAACACTTAGAGTTTGAATTTATAACACCTTCATGTTCTGGGAACCTCCAAGCTGAAAACTTAAATAACATTGATGCTGAGCAAGTTGCTGGTGTTGAGCCTTGAAATGTCTGATAGAAGCAAGCCCGAAGGCAAGCCTCAAACTTCTCTTGTGGAATATATTTTCCACTGAGCCTCAGCAATATTCCTGCATTTAAAATCCTGATGAGAATAAGCTCAAAATTTAAAATTACCCAAAGAAGGATGGGGAAAGGGTGGGGGCAAGAGGAGGAGGAGGAAATAATCTACCATGAACTAGATTAGCAAAGTCAACAAATAGCAAGTTTTCTCCAAAAACTTCCAATATGAAAACTGTGAAATAGAGGCTATAAAACATATATCAAATGATAAGCATATACAGGATGAGTAAAAAACACAGAAAGCTCTATAGTCATTTTAAAAAATGAACCAGATTTAGCTCATTGATTTGGACTAAACAGAAATCGTAGAAATGAAAAATAGTCCTGGATATTAAAATTTTAAGTGGATAGACTAATTAGACACAGCTAAAAAGAAAATTGGTGTAGTGGAAAATGGATCTGAAGGAATTTTCTGGAGGGCAGCAAAGAGAAATAAAGAGATAAAGGATACAGTGAGAAGATATAACATCTAGTAAGGTTTCAGAGAAGCAAAATAGGCTTTTAATTAATTCTAGAATTAATGGAAGTTAATTCTTTGACTCAGAAAGCACAGTGAACCTAAAAAGTCTTAAAAATAAAGTTATACTTGCTCATGTCATAATCTAGATGAGTAGGTAAAATTTAGCAGAAAGGTCAAGACAAAATATTTTAAGAGAAAAAAAAAATATTTTAAGATCAACCAAGAGAATAGACACCGTAAAGAAAGACTACTTCAGAACAACATGTGGAAATGCTAAGATAATGGAAAAAAAATGATTAAAATGATAAGAATAATTAACTATTCATATAATTTCTAAGATATCATTCAACAGTGATGACTAAATAAATATGCAAGCAGAAAGGTAAGACATTTTATGCAAACAATTTCTAAAAGATATGGTAAGAAGGAAATTGATGCTGGACATGATAGTGGGTTCCTATAATTCCAGATATATGGAGGGCTGAGGCAGGAGGATTGCAAGTTTACAACTTGCCTGGGCAGGTTAGTGAAACTGTGTCTCAAAATAAAAAAACAAGGGGTTGTAGTGCACCTCTGCTTCTTATTTCCAGAACCACAAAAAGTAGGAGTAAGGGGAGGTGCAAGGGAAAGGAGGAAGAAATTGAACCAAAAATGAAGCTGTAAAACATCTGAAGAAAATCTAAAGAAATTGATAAAGTATGGAGATATTATTACTGACAATATAAGGCAGTAATAATGTTAGATATAGGAGCAAAGTGCACACTACAACACACTACATACACACACAAACATGCACACGTGAAAATCTTACAGGTTATTGTTACCCAGTATTTCACTGTGTGTACATGCACACTACGTGTATGCACACAAACACACGGTTAATGCATTCAATTTATTGTTCACTAGAAAAGCAGAGATTATGAGTAACTTTAAACTCTTAAGCATACATGTAAATTTTAAAAGTGTAGTCTCATAAGGTCAGAAATACCATGTGTAAATTCCAAACAAATGGAGAATAAAATGGAAATAAAAATTCAGTCAAGACAAAAAGAATTACAGGAAGCTGTACAAAATGAGTTATAAGTGTAATAAGCTCAAATAAGAAGAAATAAATTCCAAATAATCATAATAAATTCAATAATGTTAATAAATACAAGATTACTAGGCTCACATAAAATTGCCAAATTGGATTTTAAAATAGAGCTACATTGTATTTATAAAAGATACATGTAAAAGAACTGGGAAATTTTGAAAAAAGATAAAGAGAGAAAAAATTACACAAAAGATACTAATGAGAAGAAAGCTAAAGTTAGTAAATTGACTTTCACTGAAAAGCATATCATAAAGAGTTGATATATAAAAGGAAAAATTTACCAGGAAATTTGTGACAATTCTAAAACTATAGAGCAAATAATATAACCTCAACTGTATTAAATGAAAATTAGGACTACAAAGAGAAATTGGCAAATTCACAAGCAATCATAGTGAGAGATTTTAGATGTATTTCAGTAATCGATCGAGCAGATATAAAATGATTGTCTGAAGTAGATCTGAGCAACACCATGATGTAAGAGTTTTAAATCCACCAATTTGAGAATGCTTTAAAAACATGGAACATTTTAAAATGCTTTAAAAACATGGAACATTTTAAAATTCAGAGTAAAGAGTCCACAAATTAAGTCTTTTGTGTGTGTGTGTGTGTGTGTGTGTGTGTGTGTTAGGAAATGAACTCAGGACCTTGTGTTTGCCAGGCAGTGCTGAGCCACTGAGCTATATTCTCGGCCACAAGCTAAGTCTTAAAACATACTAGAATGCTGGTTTTCATGAGACCCTGTTCTCCAATCTCAATACAATTAAATTATAAATCCATAAGAAAACTGTGATTGCATACAAATGTTCAAAGCTGGCCCAAACAAGGGCTCCATGGCTCCATGTCTAGTGGGATACCATTCACATCGTGTGTGTGTGTGTGTGTGTGTGTGTGTGTGTGTGTGTGTTTTGTTATATTGAGACAGGTGTAGATACTTGTCTCTGTAGTTAAGCTCTAGACCCTAGAAGAGGATCCCCCTACATAAAGCCACATCAGCTCGCAGTGCCCTGCAAACCTGGGGAAAAGTATATGTGCACACTTCACTGGTGCACAGCAACACTGTGTTACAGCTATGTCCCAGGAGTTTTCAAGAGTCTTCTCTTGACTTTCCCCTATTCACAAATGTCTGAATCTTATCCCCTCATCAGATTCTGTCCCTTCACTTTAGCTTCAAGGATAGGGTGTTTGTAGAGTACATGCATGAAACATTGAGAGTGTGTGTGTGAATGTGTGAGGGTCTTTGTGCATATATGCAATCAGGGTTGTTGATTCCAGAACCCTAAAAACTCTTAGTTCTTTAGGTTTTGCAGTCGCATATGTGTGTATGTGTGTGTGTGTGTGTGTTTTCTGGTTCATATTAATGAGCTCTGCAATCTGCTCTATTTGGAAATTAAAATATTCTTTTAAATAGTTCAAAGATCAAAGAAATATAAGCAATTTTAGAAAAATATTTAGAATAACTAAAAAAAATACTGTCTTCCACAGCTGGGCATGGTGGTACATGGCTGTAATTCTAGGACCTAGAGGCAGGGACAGGAGGATTGCCATGTGTTTGGGGACAACCTGGGCTACATAGTGAGTTCAAGGCCAACCTGGCCTACATAGTAAAACCTTGTCTCAACAGAACTACCTGCAAACTTTGACAGTTACAGCAACAGAGATGTTTAGAAGAAAACTTATATTATTAATACTCTTATTGGAAATAAAAAAGAAAAGCTAAATGAACTAAACAAGTCCACTTAAGTTACAATACCATGATAACTGCAGAAAATTTAAGGAAGAAAATAATAAAGATCAGAGCAGGAACTAATTAAATTTAAAACATAGATAAAATAGAGGAGCAATATAACCAAAAGCTGGTGTTATTATTTTTTTTATTTTAGTGCTGGAGATCAACCCAAAAGTCTCACTTTTGCTAGGTAGTTGCTCTATAACTGAGCTGTATCCCAAGTCCTGAAAAGGTGACCTTCTGATTAGGCTAATAAAACAAACAAAACATTGGCAAGACTTTTAAAGGATACCAGAGTAAAGGTACAAATAGAGAATATCAGCAATGAAAAAGGAAATATAACTGCAGGCATTTTAGAGATTTTAGACCAACTTTATAATCATAAACTTGAAATCTTGGACAGCAGGGACATTGTCCTTAAAAAATGTAACTATCAGGGAAAATAAGAAAAAGAAGAAATCAACTAACCTTAAATGATTAAAAAATGGAATTGTAATTAAAAACCTAACCACAAACTCCATTGCAACTTTAGAGACAACTTCTGTAAAGATTTAGGAACAAACTGATCTCTGTACAAATTAATAGGATAGGAAAAAAAAGAACTCCAACACATTTGATGAGGTCCTGATACTAACTAGAGAAGAGCAATAAAGGAAAGCAAAATTACAGGCCAATGCTCTTCATACATGAAAAATTCTAAACGAGTAATAGCAAGTCAATGCATTAAAAATAGAACCTCATGACCTAGTTGGGATTTTCATGAAGTATAAAAATGGTTTAAATATTAGAACATTTGTTAATGTCTTCTGTAATCATATTGCAAAATCAAACAAGTGTCATTATTTCAGCAGATGTACACAATACATTTTTATAATTCACCATTCATTTACCATAAATTGTCAAACTAGGAACAGAAAGGAATTTCCTTAACTTAATAAAAGAAGATCTGCCAGAAACCTCTAGCAAGCATTATATTTAAGGGTGAAATGCCAACAGTTCCTTAAAATCCTAAATACAAAGCTATCACATAACAGTCTTCTTTTTACTGTAGTGCTAGAGGCTCAGTTCCATTCAGCAAGACAAGAAAAAGAACAGGACTAGAAAAAATGCAACTCTCATTTTTCATAGATGATGTCATTGCAAATGAACAAAAGAAAACCTATAGATACCTAGGATGCTAGATGCACACACATCCCCTCAATCACCTATTTTAATGTTTAGCTACAAAGTATTATGAGATGTACTTTGAAAATGTTATATGCTGAGGGTATAGCTTGGGGACATAAGAGCTTGCCTGGCAAATGCAGGGAAATGTAGGGTCCCAAGTTAGATTCCCAGTACAAAAAAAAGAAAGAAAAGAAAATGTCCTATATGCTATGGCAACAAAAAGTAAACCTAAGAATATTATGGATATAATCAGAACATTTCATCGAAGTAAATGGAGACATTCATTTTGAAAGATAAGGACTCAGTATAATAAAAACAGCTAATTCTGATCTGCAGAGTGTGAGGTAAGCCCTGCAGGCCAGTTTTGTGCTGGAAGTGTTTATCAGGCTAGAAAATGTGGCTGAAGTGCAGTTTTGGAAACTCCATAACACTAGGAGACATGGTCCGAATGCAGGACGTTTTACAAATAGTGGAACTCTGTTACCACACCTCTGACCCAAAGATTTTGGCTGGAGCCACAAAATAAAGACAGCACAGAAACAAGCTTCTCTTCACATAGATACTATCATTGTCAAGGCCTATCGTGAGCCAAAGTGAGGTATTAGATAGAAGTCTTGTTGTACATGGATTAAGGTACCCCTGGTCTGACATTGCCTTCACATACCTGACAGAGACAAACATAAGCTCTTTGAAGGAAAACAACATTTCAAATTATTTCTAGAAGTAATTTTAAATTAATTATTTCTGTAAATAATTTTAAAAATAAAGCATCTAGCGCGCAGCAATAACTAGCAATAAGAAAATGAGATGCAGTAAGTAAGGAAGAAAAAGTAAATGCGGACCCCACGGGCTCCAGTTACTTGCTTATAAGAGGATCAAGCAAGGACACGCAGAACCTTCTAAGGGGTTTGCTGTCTGTCCTGGGTGGTGATTTCAGGAGTGTTCAATCCATCTTCATCCATTTAACTGCACACTTAATGTTTTACATACTTTTCTACATCTGTATGTATTTGATAATAAAAAAAAGCTTACAGAATTGAAAACAATCTACTGCATCAGCAACAGCAAGACTGATCAGTGAATGTCTATACAGTAAATTGAGTTTGTACAACAAGCTGTTGAAAGAACTGGAGTTACATCTATCAAGAGGGATTAATTTCAAAAGCATAATTCGGTGGCTAATTTCCAGTTGCAGAAAAGCATGTGTAATATAATACCAACATAGAAAGTTTTAAAATATCAAGCAGAACATATCAAACATTATAATGGGAGATGCATGTAGGTAGTCATAGAGAACTGGGGAAGTTGCTTGGGGGTAAAGCGCTTGTCTGGCATGTGGAAGGCCCTGAATTCCATCCTCAGTACTGTAAAAAAAAAAAACAAGCAAAAAATAACAAGCACAGAAACTCCCAAATTGTTGTCAAAGTGTAAAAATACATAAAATAATAATAGATTCAGAATTCATAAAATAATAATAGATTCAGAAAAAGGAAGGGAGGGAGGAAGAAACAAAAATAAATGCTAGATAGGTATATTTAACTGATTCTGTAATGCTTTACTTATTAAAAAAGATCAATCAAATAAAGCAAAGTGATACGATTTTATAAAGATGTGGTAAGTACATAATCTATTTTATTTTTCTATATGCTTGAAATCATCTATTTAAGAAGGGAGTTCCTGAGATAGGACATAAAACTTTTGAAAAAGTTGTACATGTTTCTCTCTAAATAATTTTGTATTTAATAAAGTACTTTCCTGTTGTGGAGCATGCCTGTAATCCCAGAACTTGGGAGGCTGAGGCAGGAAGATCCCCCCAAGTTCAAGGCCAACCTAGGGCACATAGTGAGTTCAAGGTCAGCCTGAATGACATAGCAAGACCCTGTCTCAAAAGCAACAACAACAACAACAACAAAAAACTAGCTTGTTTGCTTGTTTAAGTGATATAGTTCTTAGAATTTATCCCTTGTGGGAATAAAATACTGTGGCTTTAATACTTAAGAGATACTGTTTTCTTATTTGTTAAGTCATATGTTCTCTTTGCTTTAGAAAAGGTATTGTACACATCTGTTTTTTTCTTTTTACTTACAATTTTATTTCTTAAAGATAACCCACTGTACATTTTTAAATATTGTTTTTGTTTATAATTTATGCAATTTTGGTCACTCTTTTGGCAGATCTAGTCTAACTGAATATTTAAATGGTTTACCTCTTCTATTTTGTTTTATTTAGGAACGGGATAAATTCTACTTATCTCGTAGTGTTGTTCTAGAACTGCTGCAGGCTCTAAAGCTCAAATCTCCTTTACCAGATACAAACCTCCTTCTGCTTGTCCAGGTAGGCTTACGCTGTATTTGTAAAACTTTTTATGAAATCTGCATATGTCTGGAAAAATTAAGAGAAACTAGGGTGTGTGAATAAAATCAAGTGTCTTTGTTCAAAGATAAGAAATAATATATTTTGGGGCTGCGGATTTAGCTCAGCGGCATAAGCGCCTGCCTTGCAAGCAGGCAGTCGTGAGTTCGATCCCTGGTACCGATAAAAAGGAAAAAGACAAAAAAAAAAGAAATAATATATTTTACATAAGTCAAGATCTAATTACTATGAGCCACTTGGCACTTCCACTGGCTAAAAGAGATTTTCTTAAAAAAAAAAAAAGGTTATTTATTGTTTGTTCCTAGTACGGAACTAGTTCTGGGAGGTATAAAATAAGAATGAAACCGTGATTTCTGTCCTTTAAGAAATGTATGGTCCAGTCAGCCAGCTTTTGGCCAGGACTAAGGCAGCCAAGATAGGCAGGCAGGAGGCCAAGGTCTGAGTGTGAGTCACATGAGCTTTGCCTGAGGTTTGGGCTCAGCCACAGGTGAATTGGCTTGGAGGGAAGGGAGAGGTTTGAGCAGAAGGGCAGAATAAATTTCAGGACAATGATATGAGGATGGGGCTGAGCAAAAGCAGTCAGCTCTGCCAGGGGAGTCAGCAGGGGATCTAGTAAAATGGGGCTCTGCCTCCCACTGCAAGAGCTGAGACTAGACTTAAATTAACTGTCCATGAGCTGTAACTGAGATAAGGGTATCATTCAGATGGCGATTGGGCAAAGTGTCCAGTAACTGAATCACAGCGTTAAAAACAATCCCAGTGTCTGTGCCTCCTAGTTTGGAATTAAATGACTGAAGGAAAACAGAAACTTGGTATCAAGCAACTGGACAGATTTCTCTGAATCATAAGCCCTTGGGTACTATGTGGGGCGAAAATGGAGAAGAGAATGTTAATTAACACCTATCATGTGTCAAGCTATACTTCCAGGGGGGCTGGACTCAGCAAGCCCTCCCCCACCCCCACTCATCTGACTCACACTCAGACCTCAGCCTCCTGCTCATCTTGGCTGCCTCCGTCCTGTCTTAGCACTGGCCAGAAAGCTGACCCTCCAACTGGCTGGATCATACATTTGGCTTGGCACATAATGGGTGTCAAATAACGTTCTCTTGGTTCAGAGACTGCTATGCAGGGCGCTAGAGAAAGAGACAAGCCGTAGCCTCTTCCTTTCAAGAGTTTGAAATCTTGTAGGTAAAGCTAATGTAACAGAAAGTACCAACACTGTACGTGTATGGATACAGTAATAGAGACATGTCCTGAATAAGGAAGCCTGTCAGTGAGGGATGATGTGGTCTCCCAGGTACACAAAGCTCAGTTTACCCAGTAGAGAAGAGGTGGGACACCGCTTGTCATTTACCATTGAAAAGCACTGCCAAGTCTCCTTCTCTCCCCACCTTAAATCAGTAAGACCAGAATTAGGTTTCCCTTGAGGTTTAATAAAAAGTTCATGTGTATTCACAGCAGTTTTCTGACATTGTCTGTCTGGGGGCGCGGAAGCTGTTCCAGAGTGAGGGCAGTGCTGCTGGACAGCGGCAGCAGTGGAGGTTGGATGTGACATAGTCAGAGTGAAATAGCTCCCCTTGTACTGAGGCACCAGACAGCTCAAGAGGAAGACAAAAGCAAAGCCACAACCAGAAACCATCTGTGCTCCAGAGGAGAGACAAACTGTGGCTTCTCCCAGTGGAGTACCATGAGCCTTCCCTCCTGCTCATGTGTCGAAAGCATTATCACTTTTGCGTACCAGTGACTTTGACACAACCAGCCTGCAGATAAAGAGGATCTCCATTGGTTTGGAGGAGGGTGGGTACACATGGCTTCAAGGAATAGCACGTGAGGGATTTCAGGTTAGCAGGTTGGCAGTGTCTGGAAGTCCCTTGCTTTTGATAGCATTCTAACTGGGGACTATCCCCCAAAGCACCCTAGGCTTCAGGGTGCTGGAAGTGCTCTCCTGAAGGCATTGGACAAGCCCCCAGTCTCGAGCAGGGCAGGTCTGTGTGACTGATCTTCTTGGGGTCTGCTACCCAACATTGGAAATGCTGGAGGCTGAATTTCCATGAAGTACATTAGTCAACCATAATAAGCACTTGTCGCAAGATAGCAAAAGAATACTGGCAGTTTAAATTACCCAGTGCTTAAGGAAACCATGAAAACAGTGGTTATTGCATCACAGTTAGGTGAATAAATAAAAAAACAAATTAGCCTTAGGACAAAGAAGGCAAAAGTAGATACTTCTCAGTGATTTTATTAATTCCCATCTGCCTTCAGACATGACATTTTTGTCTTTTAATATAGGTATAAGTATTAAATATGTATTATATATTTAAATCATTAAGTTTTAAAAGTCAAATTGTATGGTTATTCAAGTTGAAGGGGTGTTTTGGAGACATTTTGAGACACTGTCCATGAGGAACAACTTTATGAAGAATGTCTCAACCTCCTCTGACAACGAAAACTCAGCCATTAGTGTGTGCTTGTAATTCTGGCACTCCTGAGAGCCTGAGGGAGGAGGATTACAAGTTCAAGCCCTGCTTGGGCAATTTAATAACTTAGGGAGATCCTGTCTTCTTTTTTATTGAAGACTTTTTTTAAAAGTGTGGGGTTGTAGCTTCATATGAAGGCTCTGGGTTTAATCCTTAGTACTGCAAAAAAAAAATAATATTATGCCATTTTGAAGCAGCACATCCTTTTATAACCTCTTAGAGTTAAATAAGTTTTATTAATAATGAGAGAAATAAAGTGAGGCATACCTTAAAAACAAAGCAGTTTCCTTTTCTGCTCTGGGGTCCTGCCCAAGTCACTGGGAGAAGTCCTCGATGTGGGGAGAAAGAAGCACCTTTGTCTCTGAGAGCTGTGCGTCTTTCTGTAGTTTCTCCATCCCCTTTCCTCTTGGCCTTGGCTGTCTGGACTCTTGAGCTATTCACTAAAGGATGGTAGTGGTGGCTGCCTACACCCTTATAGCTTCTCTTAGGCTGGAAGATTTAGACTTCATTCTAGGGAAGCTTTCCTTTTTACTGGGCAGTGTCATCCCCGGCACCTGGACAAGAAGACTCATAGTATGGACAGTAAGAGCAGAGAGGGACTTTCCTCATGGGAATTAGTGGCCAGCATCTGAAGGCAGTAAGTGTATATCTGTTTAACTGAAAATGCAACTTGAAAACAGAAGCAAAAACAGTTGTTACATAGGAAAACTTACCTGGTCATCCATTATGAATGATGCCGGCTCTATTAATGTAAAAAGAATCAGTTGCTCTAATATCGGGTTTACCATTCATACTTCACCCTGTAAGGAGGGACTAGGGCATTTAATCTAACACTACTCTAATTAATACCTTAATAGGTGGGTGAGTTTGCTGAGATGAAACCATATTCTTCTCTTAGGCTGTGCCTTTGTTGTTTATCAAACATTCTGACATCAAGAATGTGGGCTCAATCTGTCAGGTACCAATCTAATTTTAACTACCAAAAGTTCTTCCAGGAGGTCTGGCATCATGGGAAATTTTCCAGCCTCTTATATTGTATGGGTTATCTAGCCATAGTTGCTGTTATTTATTTTTATTTACAAATTAAGTCACATGATTTTAAATGCTCACATGAGGAGTCTATTTTTGTTTGTTTTTAGTTAGTTAGTTAGTTTTTGTTGTTTGCTGTTTTTTAAGAAAAAAAGGCATGAGGCCAAGGCTTTAGCTCAGTGGCTTAAGCGCCTGCCTGGCAAACAGGAGGTCATGAGTTTGATCCCTGGTACAAAAAAAAAAAAGCACAGAGACAGGAAAGAATTTGCCAAATCAAAGAAAATTATCTTTTGCAGAATCTGAAACTATCAGTCATCAGGACATATTTTTCCTTCTGCACTTTGGACAAGTGCACTATCACATTGTTTTAGTTCCAACCTACTGACATTTTAGCCTTGCCTTACAACATTTTTCTCTTCTGCTGGTTTGCTGTAGATATTTGATGTGTCATTATAGTTATTCTTGAGATGGATTAAAAGAGTTTTCATAATAAATCAGCAATCCATTAAAAGTTACCATAAAGACTTAAGTTCAAGTCAAAATGAATTTCCTCAGCTCCTTTTATGTGTCGAGTAGATATTCTGATAATTTGCATGTACCACCTCCACTCTGTGGGATATACCTGCAATTCAGGTTATGAGAAATCACGTCTGTCAGAGATTTTCTTCTAAAAATAGGTTAGTTGTGGGCTGGAGGACAATGAAACAGCAGAGGTACAACTGTTGTTTTTAATTCACAGAGACTGTGGAGTTATTAATATTGGTTAAGTTAGTAATAACCCTATCATTCCATGGGATGAAAGGTAGAGATGGTATTTTGGGCATCACTTTGATAATGAATTTAGTAATGACACATAATGGATATCATGTTTCTTTTGTACTTTGTACTTACGGAGGAGTGAATATTTCAGTGGAATATTTCTCTCTGGAAGTATAGAATTCTTCCTTTTACAGAAATTAACATGTCCCTCTCTGACTTTAGATATATCTTTATACTTTGAAAAGTTCTGTACAATTATAGTGAAGTTTTCTTTCCGGTTCATAGTTGGCAGCTATAATAAAATTAAGGCAAAGATTTATTAAGGTTTTAATTGTACATATGATATAAAAATGCTTAAAAATAAAGAATGAACTATTTTAGAAACTCATGTACTTCAACTCTCTTTCATAAGCCAGATTCTCTGGGACGCATTCATCTCTTTTAGGGTGATAATTTTTATTCATTTTGATTTGTATGAATCATCATAAGTCAGACATTTAAGTGTGACCTCAGATCCTGCCACTGTGTGGCTGGTAACACTTGTGCTTCTGGGTCCACTTTGCTGATGTGGCACCTGGCAAAGGCATCTGCTGAAGGCTAGTTGCATTTTTGCTTCTTCTCAGATCCTATCTCATCCTCAAGGCCCATTAGGCCATCCACACACACTTTGGAGAACCCAAGACTTGCAATCATCCCTCCATGAGATGTTCCAAACACTCCTGTGCCTTACACATTAGATGTGACTCCATCTTCCCCATGGTTTCTCTCAGCTGTGCCGTTTGCTTTTGTAAAGAGATTATTAATTAAAGTGAATGCTGGTGTCCTGACAGAGATTTGGAACATAGCTAGAGATTGTTTGTCCATATCATGGTCTCAGGTAGCTTTGCAAACTACATTTTATGAGAAAACATGCAGTGTTTGCCAAGAGTTCAGGTTGAGAATGTTCCTTTTTTTCATTCTGCCAAATACTATAGGTTTCTTTCTCTTTTTTTCTCTTTTCTTTTAATGTACAGGTTTTAGCTTACATATTTTTTAAACCTGATTTAGTATATTTCCTTATAGTAGCATTAGAAATAAGTCCTAACAAAATTAGAAATAAGTCCTGAATCCTAGCTGCTACTCTTTTTTGCCTATTCAGAGTAAATAACCAAATGGAATCATCAGTTTTTTCTAATGGAATTTGAGGTCAATAAAAATGGCAAGAATTTAATACGGGATCTATGTCCACTCTTGTACAGCTCTCAGAACAACTCTGCTTAGTGCCCCTCTCCTGCAATCTTTTGTGAAGTATTACACCTTCAACACCTGAAGACCAGCTCTTGACTGTGAATGAGACATCTAAGGGCCCTGGGCCTCAGAAGGCCTTTGGTTGAGAGTCATACTTTATTAGCCAAAACCTGCCAAGGCTTGATAGTACTTAGATTTTGCCTTCTGATTAGTCTGACAATATGCTGGTTTCTGTTTCATTGCTCCAGAGCTCTTGTGGTTTCTGTACTACCCTATTATTTCTCCTGGTTTGATAGAGATGGAACTTGCCTAACTACACTGCTGGTCTTAACCCATACAGCTTCCCTATGGCTTCCAAATGGATGAAAGAAAAAGCTACCGGCATTGAAGCTGCTTCAGAGCCTCTGAACTAGATAGAGCAGCAGTTTGAGATGCTGAACTTGCTAGGGACACTGCCCAGAGTTCAAGAGGGAGAAATCAAATAACCAATAACTCGTAGCAAATGCTGTAGACCAACTTTTCCCGTAAAACCATAAGTAAATAGTTAGGTGTTGCATTAAGCAGGAAGCACATGTCAAAATCTGTAATGAAGCAAATTAAACTATAATATGGTAAACCCATTCCCATGATGATCTCAAGTCATAATTGATTAATTGGTTGATTACATAAACTCTTACTGAGTTCCTCTGTGATGCCGAGCATTAAACAGTGCTGGGGATGAGTTTCCTCAAGTCTGTGCTCTTGAAGAGCTTGTAGAAAGCTGAGAAACAGATTCTGGGTTCACTGCATCCTAATGTGATGACTGTCGAGAGGAAGTGTGTGAAAAGTCCTGTGGGTGATGGAAGTAAGACCAGGATTATTCTCAACACAGAGGAGACATTGGGTGAAGTGAGGAAAGGAAGAGAGATGCTGAGGGTCCTTGAGAAGGAAATACGTGGGCTACTCATTCTGGGATCAGTTTTCTGTGTTGATTCTGGATATCCAAGTGTGCTGTGCCATGATGATAGAATTCATGAAAATATACTAAGCATACTGTTTATCCATGTGTAGGTGTATGTGGGTATCCTATTAACAGAAAGTGTTTAAAAAGTGCTCAGACTAATGTTGACAGTGGCGCTATAGTTTATTTCTGTCTTGATTGAATTGACCATCTCAGTATCACTTGACTTTCTGAGTACAGTAAGAGACTTTGTGCTCACATTGGTCCTTTGCTGATAGGAATGAACTATCGTGATTAGCAAATCTAATGTATTTAGGGCAGACTGTCATGAAAATAAACACTAATGAATTTAAGTTAGGCTAATAAAATTATAAATTACTTATTACTGTCCAAATACTCTTAAAATAATTATCCTTTCACTTTTTTACTAGTTTATTTGTGCAGATGCTGGAACCAAATTAGCTGAGTCAACAATCCTGAGCAAGCAGATGATAGCCTCTGTACCTGGAGTAAGTCCTAATCAGATTAATTGTCTGCATTTTTATATTTCAAGAAATAGTGGTTGAGAATGTAAGCTTTAGACTCAGAAGGATTTGAGACCTGCCATTTACTCCTTGTGTGAGTTTAAAATTACTTAATTTGTAATTCTTCGATCTGTGTCATCTATAGAATAAGACATAGCAGGGCCTAATATATAGGTTAGGGACTGAGACAATACATATAAAATATTAACACAATGTCAGACATATAGCAAATGCTGAGTAAATAAATGTTACTTACTAAAAATACTGTTAACAAACATTTCTATTGTTGAATATTTCAGTTATTTTTCAGTATCCTGAAGTTGTAATTAATATGCAATGATCTTGTTTGTACTTAACTCTGTCCATTTGGACTATTTCTTTATAATAGATTTCTGGGAGTAGAATTACTATTCAGTGTTTTTTAAAAATATTTTTATGGTAATGCAAGATGCTGTCAGATAAATCTCAGCAACTTAGCACAGAAGAAGCATACTGTTATTCATGTAGAGGTGTCAGTGGGTATCCTGATTAGTAGGGAAAGGGAGCTTCCACACAGATGCCCTCATGTGTAGCCCTCTGCAATCGCTGGTGGTTAGGGACAGAAAAGAGAATGTGGTACATGGAGGATTTTCATGGTTCTAGGAGTGCTGTAGTTCTTCTACTCACATTCCATTGACTGGAACCCCATCACATGACCCTGCCGACCTGCCAGAGAGAACAGAAAACGTAGTCCACTTGAGTGCTAGGATGAAGAGAAGTAGGGCTGGGAGAAGCCACTCTCTCCTGTGTACCTGCTGTTTCCTTGTTGATTAATTCTTTAGAATTCAATATTTTGTACCTATAGGATAGCTAGGAAAAAAATAATATCCCTAAAGTGTAACAGGCTTATCAAAATCAATTAAGATAAATATTTCAACAATAACAAAGCAATAGTTACATGAAATTTACATATAGAAACCTTTCAGATGATCAGTAAACCCCACGCACAATCAATTATAAATTAAAAAATGAAAATGAAAGTAAAATAAAATATAAAAATATTTGATAATTTAAAAATTAAAACTGGCTAGTAGATCAGAAGTCTTTTCTTTTTTTTAAACATCACTTATTAATTTGTGTGGAATCATCACTACAGTCTATGCATGCCTGTCATTTCCAAAAGTTTCTTTCACCCACTTATTTATTTGCTTGACCTAAGAACACTTTATATAAGATTGGCTGTCTTGGCAAATTAAGTAGCACTGCTAACTATAGCGGTGTGCTTCCCATTGATCTCTAGCACTTATTTACTTGCATACTTGAAACTTTGTACCCTTAGCTAGTTCTTCCCATTTCTCCTTCCTTCAGCAGATTTTTTTCTTTCTTTTTTAGCAGTGCTAGGGATAGAACCCAGGCTAATGGTGACAGTGAAACCAACCTTGCTGGAGAGCAGTTTCACAACCTACTTCTAGGAATACATTTGAGAAAATAAGTAGCCAAGAGATTTATATATATATTTCTTAAAGCATCATTTATATAGCAAAAACAGGGAAACAAAAATCAATGTGCAACAGTAGTATATGATTTAAATAAAGTAAGGTAAACTATAAGGTAGAATGTTGTGCGGCTACCAAGTCAAAGTTTCAAAGAATATTTAATTAATTAGAAAATATTTATGGTGGATTTAACTAAAAAAGCAAGGTAGGGAAAGTTATTTGTTTTATGTATTTCAGAAACCTTGGGAAGAAATAATAATAGCCATTTTCAAAAACAAAAATTAGGATTATGGTGATTTTAATCATTCTTAGTAACTTGTATTCTCCAAATTTTCTGCAACAAACGTGTTCCTTCTATAATCTAAGAAATGTAACTTTATTAAAATCAGATATATTTTTAAGGAGAATTTGATGTGATTTGCTTTGATTCATGTACTTAGATTACAATGTTTTCAACTCTTCTTATTAAAATAAATATAGGGCTTCTGAAACAAATGACACTTGACTCTATGTTTTGTTCATTAAAGATACTACATCTAACATCATACTTAAGTTTTGCAAAAGGAGGATTAAAAATTATATGCTTTATTTTACCAGTACAAATGACTCCCAAAGATTCTGCTGAGTATAAAGTGGGTTTTAATCTTTCATTGAATGTAGTTATCTCTAGAAAACAGTAACTTTATAATAATAATTTCTTTGCTCTGATTTCTTGAGAGTCAAATTTAAAAGGCAAATATTGAATAATACCCTTCGTAATTATCTTCCGTGACATTTGACTAGTTGAACTGGTGTAAAATATCGCCTATAAAAGAGACAAATCCCTTTCAAGAAATTCAAGAGCAGAGTCTGTGCTCCTATTTGCATGACATGTGAAAGGTCAGAGAAAATGGAATAAATCGGGGGGAAATCCTTCTTGCACTGAAGGATTCATATTGTAAAAGCAGGAGCACAATAACCTTTTATAATTCCTTCACTCTATTTAAATTAAAAGAAGAAAACCTTAGAACATATGAAATGCTTGAAAAACAGTCTGACAGACTGCCAATGACCTTATTTTACTGTTTGTTATCCTGTCAGAAGAACTGACAAGCGTAACATTCTAGAAGAGAGAAGAGGTGATATAGTTCAGTGCTGTGCAGATTTACATGAATATGGGAAATGAGAGCCACTGGGTGAGCTAGTTAAGTACATAATGTTCCAGATTTTCCTAAAGAAAGCCCAGAGAGCCCTTTAGCATAGTATTCATATGGCTTCAAAGACTGCCTGCTTTTGAAACCCCATAATACCCAGCCTGATGTGTGGGTTCTCTCATATGGCTTTGATGTAGCAGCCTGTCTGTTCAGTTTCCTTTGCTTTGCTATAATCCTAAATGTGCAGCATCGCCCCGAGAGAGCAGGTCCATGCCATTTAATAACCTACAACACAAGCCTGCTTTCTTTTCCTTTGAAACTTCCCAAACATACTTCACTTATATGGGGAAGATGACCATTTAGTTTCTTTCTTTTATTTATCCTCAGCAAGAATTTGACTTGAATGTGAGAATTTTTGGCTCAGCAAACACCATGTTATATTTATATTTATATTTATATTTATTTGTATTTATATTTCTGATGGCGGAATTCCATGGAAACTGCATTTCATTCTGTCTCTCATAGGTCACCCCTGTTTCTTTGCTCTGTACCACAAACCTTTAGAAATTCTCATCCTAACTGTGGGGAGGCAATCACAAACTATGCTGAGAGTAGTCCAGTGAGTCAGAAATTCAGAAAATGAAACAACTCCTTAGTAAACAGTGCACAACTAGAGTGACAGTCACTGCAGTTGGTTGAAAATGAGGCTGTGGCCCAGGCATGTCCTTATGTTTCAGTGTGGGACTGCGGCAATGGAGTGCATGCGGCAGTACATCAGTGAGGTGCTGGATTTCATGGCAGACATGCACACACTAACCAAACTGAAGGTAAGAGGACTTCTGCTTCTTCATCTCTTAAGGTTACACAGTACAAGGACAGTTTTAGATACCATATGGGAATTTATTGCTGCCTAGGGTGGCAGCTATGACACTCTTGAATGAGCCCATTTTGGGGGGGCTCTGAAGAACCAGGATCCAGTTCTACAGTGAAGAAAAGAGAAGATATTCATCTAGCAGTAGCTTTATGCATAGCTTTATTTTTTTTACCATTTATTCAGTTTTCACAATGTCCCTATTACAATTATCCCTATTTTGCAAATGTGGAATCTGAGGCTCAGTATGATGTAGTACTAGTAAGTGATAAAGTCAGAGCTGAATTTAAGGCTGTTGTGACTCCAAATCCATTCTCCTTTCACTGTGTCACATAGATTCATTGAACTATCTTGAGCTTCAGTGACCCCATTTGCAAAACAAATCTGTAAGCCCTTTCTTTTGCTATAATAAGGCTGATATAAAATAACACTTGTAAAGGGCCTTTTTAAACTATAGCATATTATGCAGACACAAGCCATCTATTACTTTTATCTGCATGGAAGCTATCTTCTTCACAAAAACAATTAAAGAAGATAGTCAGAACAAAATTTAAATTACCTATGGATAAAAATCCCAGTGAAGTTGTTGATTTTATTGATTGCTTTGCAGAGTGGGGTGAATCACTGATTCAGGTCCACTTCTCTGCTATTATTCAGCCAGGGAGCTAAAATATTAAGGGCTTGGGAGATCTGAGGAAGGTCCTGGACAGTGGGCAGATGAGAATCCAAACATGGTCCAGAGAGCAGCCAAATTGCAATCTGGTGCTAAGTGATTCCTTTTTGATGAACAGGAATCTAGTGATGCCAGAAGTACAACGAAAGTATATAGCTCCCTCTTTACTGAGCTCAGCTTTAAGACTCTGCTAGACAGAGTGTTTCTTGGTATAGTGATAGATTTGCGTGTGCTAAGTGTCAAAAAAAATGAAAACTCAAGCTGACAATTTCTCACTGTATCTAAATCCTGTCATTTCTAAGTGTGGTCACATGCTAATTACTGATTGCTGCATGTCGTTGCCCGTACTTAAATGACTTTGATGCATAAAGAAGAGGAAACAATTATCATTCAAACATTTCGAGCTTATTCTGTGGGTATTTTTGAAAAATACTAAGAAAGATCCATAATGACTAAAAGGTTGGAAACTATGGATGTAATCCAACCTCTGGACTTCACATATTTAAAAAAAATCAGATCAAAAAGGTCAAGTGAGGAGAGGCTTATTTGAGGCCCATTAGGCTATTTAGGACAGAACTGGGTCTACAACATAGGTCTTAAATTCCTGAGCAAAGAAAGCTTTCAAGATTAATTCAGCAAATATTAATTGAACACCATAATGTGCCTGGCACTGTTGTTGTAGGCATTGCAGGTGTAGTGATGAGCAAAAATAGACACAGTAGCTGCCCTCATTTAACTTAATAGTCTACTAGAAGGCCAAGTTTGGTGAACATTTCACACAAGGCAACAAGTAAAATTGTGACTCTCACAGTTGCTGTGAAGAAGAGGTAGACAGTGGCATGGACCAGCAGGGAGTTCAGGGAAAGATTCATAAGGGTAATGACACTTGAGCCAAAATCTGAACAATTTGACGAAAACAGAAAGGCATGAGACAGCAGGGCAGGAAATACAGAGCCAGTGTGATAGATAAAGGATAAGATGCAGAGGCTGCAGTAGGAGATTGCTCTGGCTCCGTATGCCATGCATTTCCTCCTTTATTCTAAAAATGTGAAGCCACTGAAAATATCTAGACAGGTTGTATGTTTGAAGTGGTGATTGGAGTTGGGGGCAGGACAGCCTGATCTTTTAAAAGACTGGCCTGGGAAGTCTCCAAGTATTTGCCAAAGTTACAAACTATCATTTGGTTTTATAGAGTCACATGAAGACATGCTCCCAGCCTCTACATGAAGATACCTTTGGTGGACATCTCAAAGTTGGTCTGGCTCAAATTGCAGCTATGGAAATCTCCCGGGGCAACCATCGAGATAATAAAGCTGTGATTCGCTACCTGCCTTGGCTCTATCATCCTCCTTCTGCAATGCAGCAAGGGTAAGATTATTATTTTGGAATTGGAAGTAAACAAGGCAGGAAAAAACCCTGAGTTTCACAAATGCACTGAAGGTTTGTGAGAGTGGAATGTGCTTGGTGAGGAAGGTGGAGGTCTGGGTCCATGTTTGTGCTGACTTGTTGAGCCTCAGCACTTTGTGATGTGCTGCTCTTATATCTACAAAAGCCTTAGTCACCCTCATGGATAATGAATATTTAAAGCATAGAACTACTATTTAACTCAATTTCAATTAGTTAAATAATCGATAGTAGGTATGTATCCAGCACTCTGTGACTCCTGCTTTCAAGCGGCTTAGCTTGTAGCTGGAATGAAAGCAACAGCAGGGATAAAATGCAGCGAGGTGGAAGCTCCAGTGGTTTCTCTGGTGAGGCTGCAGAAGAGAGAGGCAATCACAGGCTGGTTTCCTGAGGAACTCAGAGCAGGCTTGAGCCTGCCGTTCTTCAAGGTTGGTCTTCCTGGAGAGGAAGGTGAGAGTAGGAGGTGAGAACAGGAGAAGAAAGTAGTAGGAGCAGGGAAATGTGAGGCTGGGAAAGCGTGTTCCTCTGTTCCCTCCACTCTGGTGAGCACGTCAGAGAACTTTGTGGTGAAAGGAAAGGAAAGGGTTCCGCAAAAGCTGATCAGGAAGACTTCCAGGATGCAGAAGAATGACACCTAATTCTGTGTCATCAGACACAGAATTAGAATTAGACACACAATTAGAATTGTGTCACCAGCTTTGTTCAGAAGCTAAGATCCAGGATTAGAGTGGAAAACAAGAAAAACAAATATGTCATTTAGTGGGTACAATATAACCTTAATGTTTTATTGTATATAATTATCTGCAAAATCATTTTTTTTAATCCCTTCTTTTTTTGTTTTTGTTTTTGTTTGTGCTATTGGGGATTGACTCACAACCTCACACTTGCCAGGCAGGCGCTTATACTGCTAAACTAAATTCCCAGTCCTTAATCCCTTCTTTAATGCTTCCTTCTCCAACAGACCTAAAGAATTCATTGAGTGTGTCTCCCATATCCGACTGCTGTCCTGGCTGCTTCTGGGTTCCCTTACTCATAATGCAGTCTGTCCAAATGCCTCCTCTCCCTGCCTCCCCATACCTCTGGATGCAGGTTCCCACATTGCAGACCATCTTATTGTTATCCTGATTGGATTTCCGGAGCAATCAAAGGTAAGTAATTTCTGCAAGATTAGGACCATATGCATGGAAATTGCTAATGGAAACCCTTATCAGTCAATTATCCTTCTTCTGAGAAGCAAATGCATCTTGTCACTTGCCCTCCTGTGGATGTTAGAAAAGCAACTTTGTTCTAATGCTTAATTTAAAGTTGTTTAGATTCCCAGACTGTCTTTATTCCCCCTAAATTGTTTTCCGGCTTATTTTTATGAAGATAAATTATGGAGGTAAGTCAGAGTTGGTTTCCCAGGCATTTCTGTCTCAAAACAATGAAAAGAAATAAAAGTCTAGGAATTTAATAAAAATTCTGTGATCAGTTTTCAGAACCAAGGATGAACTAGAGGAAAATTTATGTTCTGTCTCATTCCTTTTGCACTCTCATTTCAACTCAGATCTCTAGGGAAACATAAAAATAAGGCACACGCTAGACTCATCTAGACAGAAGAATTTTGTAAACTGTAGAGACTGATGATGTGCTCAAGGGGATAGAGTAAACTCCAGAGAAGCATCCATCATGGCCACATACTGCTAATCAGCTACAAAGAAACAACAGCCCTTCCCTGATCTTAGGCAAGCTATGGGAGGTCCTGATAAGTTGCAGGAACAAATGGGATTTAGGGCAGTCTGACTATGTGATAAAACAGAGCACTCACCTAAATGACCTGAATGGTATTTTCAAAAGGAATTAGCCAGTCAGTTCCCAGTTTTAACCCAGGTCTGTATTTGAATCCAAGCAATGGTATCTGTAATATTGTGAGCTTTAAAATTTACTTAATCTCTCTGAGCTTTAGTTTTTCATCTGTAGAGTAGGTGAGGTAATGGTTTGAGAATTATGGAAATAGGCTCTGAAAAGCCTTCAGCACTGTCCCTAGCACGTGATTGGGGCTCACTCCCTGCAGGCTCATCACTGGTAGGAGTGTTCTAGCTGCTGCCAGGGTGGCCACTACTGCTGCTGCTACCATTAGTGGAGGCAGTGCATTCATGCATATTATATCATTTTCTCTTCATAGAGTCTCTTCCTACTATTCTTCCCATTTTATAGATGAGGAAACAGCCTAAAATGGTAGACTGATAATTCTTGCTGATCTAGATGAGGGATGGGAATATCACTTTCACCAAAGAGAGAGAGTGGTATTAAGCTTTGTCTGAAAATTAAGGTGCCTTCTCTTCAGAGTGATACTTTCTTCTCTGACAGTGAGGAGCCGATTGTTTTAAAGTGATAAATCACAGTTTGAAACCGAGAGAACTCCCTCGTACTTTGTGCCCAGCTGTGCTCCTTGACAAGGCCACAGTCTGCGAACACACAGCACTGGTGCATGGTTTTCTTGCTTTCTAGACCTCTGTGCTCCACATGTGCTCCCTCTTCCACGCTTTCATCTTTGCTCAGCTCTGGACAGTGTATTGTGAACAAAGTGCTGTGGCTACAAATGTCCAAAATCAGAATGAATTCAGCTTCACAGCCATACTGACAGCACTAGAATTTTGGAGTAGGGTGACGCCAAGCATCCTTCAGCTAATGGCTCATAACAAAGTGGTGAGTTCATGCGATGTCTCCCCTCTGCGGTATAGTCCCACTCCTTGGTCCCTCAGGTACCAGGGTTTTTTTTTTAGCTCTCAGTTATGAAAGTATATAAGCGGATCAGTGATTTATTATGGTATAATCTGAATGTTCTATTTGCATGAGAATTTGGTTGAAAAACAAGAGGTTTATTTTACATGTGGTGGCCATTCTTGAAGACTGCTAAGAGAGTAGACATTAAGCATTCTCATCACAAAAATGGTAAGTATGTAAGATAATTCATGTACTAATAGCTTATTTAGCCATTCTACAATACATGTATGTATAAAAACATCATGTTGCATACCACAAATACTTTAAAACCCCAAAACAAATAACAATTTTGTGTTTCCTGCCTAAAAACAAATGAACTTCTTATGAAATGTCTACCTTTAAAGTGTTTTGGTGCTATAAAATCAAAGTGTTATGGGGAATAGTAAATTAATTTCTGGATTCCAAAGCAATTTGGGAAAATCAAAACTCATTAGGTCTGTCTTTCTTTTTTTCTTCTGTGTGTGTGTGTGTGTGTGTGTGTGTGTGTGTGTGTGTACCTGCTTTAAATCTTTCTGACCACAGTTCTCAGAGTTTAAAACCTGAAAAGAGCCTCATCTTTCTGTGTGGCCTGATGAGCAGGCTTCAAACTGTACCTTACTGAAGTGTAGATGGCTTGACTAGAAGGGCTGTTGCAGACTGCACTGCAAAGTATCTGGGCAGTGGTTGACTGAGTTCACTTCAGTGAACAAATGAGCTGGTCCTCCCTGGTGAGCGTAAGACAATATGAAAAGAATTTACACGCATGCCACCTTGTTTTGAAGGCCTATATTGTCAGTGTTCTGGGCTCTTTGGTATTGTTGTTTATATGTCTTTTTCATTTCATGTTTTTCTAGGAATTTGTTTTGTTTTGTCTTGTCTGTTTTGTTTTTCCCTCTAATACAGAAAAAATAGGTATACATATAGAAACTCATGCATGCATAGAACTTCTAAACAATTATGAGAACTGATTATATAATGCATGATGAAATAAACAGCTACTTTGAAGAAAAAGAGACACTAAGGTACCTAGTGCTGATTGCGTAGCCTCAAGATATGAATTCCAGCAATACTATTATTCTTGTTCCGAGTGATTTTAGTCTGTTTTGTTTTGTTTAATTTCAACATATGTGAAGGTATGGACAGTTATTTTGAAGAGAACGAGAGAATGGTAGCCATTGCTCACTTCCCTAGTGTCGGGTCTTGAAGACCTAAAATGCCTTCATCATCCTGTTCTGATCAGTTTTATACTATTTTGTTTTGTATGAATTCATTGTACGTGAAGATATGGACAACTATTTGGAAAACAAGAGACAATGTGATAGTGAAAATCTTCGGTTGTCTTGCTTTGAAATCTGTGTCTCTGACATTGTTTTCATATGATGTTTTGTTCTGTTTAATTTTACCCTCTTTAAAATAAAATTTAAAGAAAGAAGAAAGAAATTTACAAAGAACCACTGGGTTTTGTTTGCTAGAATGGATGAGGCATGTCATCTGGGCTGGGAAGGCACCAGCCTGTCTTGGTTAAGAGGATACCATCAGTGGAATTCTTACCAACAAAGAGGAAGGAACCTGGGAGCCCATCCTGATGATGACCACAGTGTGCTAGAAACTGAACACTCCCCTGTTTGCAAAAGGCACTTAGACATGATTTGTTAATTTTTTGAATGTTAATCTAAGAATATTTTCTTTTAGCTCTAATTAGAAAGAATATGGTTTCCTTTAGTTAAGCACTTTCTTTTCTTTAGAGAAGTAGACATTATGATTTTAAGTAGAGAGATATATTAGTGCTAAATACAAGAAATTTGTGTTGCTATGTTTGCAATGGGGATAATTACATTTATTGGACTACAGATTCTAGGACCAAAGAAGAACTTGGAGATCAAACATTCTGTTTGGTTATTTTACAGACAGTAAGTCTGAGGCTTTACACTTAAGCTAGAGATTAAAATTTTCCTTCTACTGACCTTAATTTTTTTGGCCCCAGTAGCACCCTCCTCTAAATCCCTCTCAGTATTCAGCTGTTATAAACAAATGTATTGCAAGTGAATTTCTTACAATGAACTTGAATTAATTTTATTCTGAATATATTGTTAGACCATAGAAGCCAGTCTGATAAAATCCACCAGTAGTGTTTAAAATCCAGCCTTGGGCATTTCCGACAAGGGAGATCATTTCTGTTGTACTTTTGAACTATGGTAAGCATAGCTGCCCTGTCCTCACACAGTAAAACATCAGAGGCAGATCTGTAATAAATTAAACAGCCATCTGTAATGAGAAGCAGTGGAGAAAGGATCAAGGTGGAGAAAAGGCCTAAGCCTGGAGCGCTATGCAGCTGGAAATGAAGGAAGCAGAAGCTGTTATCCTCTGGTGTGAGTCACTGTGCGATGCTGATTAGTGAGCTCAGTGCTTGAGTTCCCTTGGCAGCCAAGTTGGGTAGGGAGGGAATGACAACTGCAAAACTTCTAGAGCTTTCTAAAATTTTGTTTCTGGTTTGAGGTTTTAGAAATGGATGAAAATCACTCCCTGTGGTTCCCTCTGGCTGTTATCCAGAAAGACATCCTGGGCGCAGGGCTTCAGTCCTCTGCAGCTGTGACTAGCTTGCAAGATTTCCATATCACAGGGAGTGGAACTAACTTTCGTATTTGTTGTTTCAGATGGTAGAAATGGTGTGTCTCCATGTGATTAGTTTAATGGAGGCATTGCAAGAATGCAATTCAACCATTTTTGTCAAGGTAGGAAGATCTTAAGATTTTCATAGTCCATTCTTTACTGCTAAAAACAAATGCAAATTTATTTTGAATGTACTTTCTGAATTGAAAAATAAAATAGATTTAGTTTTAACACTTAGAACGGGGACTGGATGATTCAGGCTTCTATAATGATCCTTTAACAACTGGTTATTGTGTTATTTTTGTTCCTGCTCTACCTCTGTGACCAGCTCTTACCATGTCAGACCACAACTGCATATAACACATGAATTAAAGTATTACTGGGCAACATGAATGGACAGGTGACTCTAGAGTACTATGCATAGGTTGGTAATACTTTATTTTGTAAACAACATCTGAAAAACCAATGAAAATAGCTTGTAATTGTCTGACTTGGTATCTACTGCATTTCTATAAGATAAATGCATTTATTTTCAAGTATTCTTTTAAATTGGTTTATGAAAATAATTCAAGCATTGGTCATCTGTGCAGGGATATCGCAGAGACTAATGTACCTCATAATTAAAGAGTGAGTGAAAGCTTGGTTTCTTATCCCTTTATCATTCTGGCTCTCCCGTTTCCCTTCCTTCCTATCATCTTCTTAATCTCACAGATCATTTTTCCTTCCTCCTCTTGCACCCTTTCTCATTTACCTTTCCCCCCTCTGTTCTATTATCTTGGCCATTGTCAACACCACTGTTCACCAGATTGCATCAATTTGGAAACCTTCTAACTTGCTGTTTCACCCTTTGGTGAATGCCACTCTTGGTTATGTGTCATGTCATGTGTCAAGGTATGTGTCATGTTAATTCCTACACTGCTGCAGAAAAGCAGTCCAATTTCAATGCAGACTTTACTGGTACCAGAACTGTTCAAATGAAATATATACAGCTGGTTTATCTTATGTAACAAAAATCAGGCTGTGAGGGAAATGATATGACTGGCAGTTGGATGATCATACCTGACATTATCTTTTTACAGCTTTATTGAGGTATTATTTATATAGGATAAACTATACATATTTAAGTTACACAATTTGTTAAGTTTTGCAGTATGTTGCTCCTAAGAACCCATCACTCCAACCAAACTAATAAATATATCTATCGCCTCCAAAATTTTTCTCATTCCCATTTATACTGCTTCCTGTCTCCAGGCAACTGTTGATCTGCTTTTTATCACTGTAAGTTAGTGACACTTTTAAAAATTCTCCAAAAATGGATTCATTCTATACTTGTATTTTTTCTGTCTTCTTTCTCATAGCAGTTATATTGAGGTTAATCCAGATTTTCACATATATCAGTAGATTGTTACTTTTTATTTCTAAGGAATATTCCATTATATGAATATACTGCATTGTTTATCCATTCATCAGCAAATGGTCATCTAAAGTCCTAGTTGGGAGCTAGTACAAATAGAGCTGCTGTGGACATTCACATGTAAGGCTTCATGTACATACATGCATTTGTGTGCATTGGATAAATAGCTAGAAGTGAAGATCTCTGGGCTGTATATTAATTTTTGCTTCATTTTTTAAGATATCAACAAGCTTTCTAAAAGCATCTGCGTCCTGTTAATTTAGACTAGCAGTGGACGTCCATTCCAGTTCCTTCACATCTTCAGCAACACTTGATATAGTCCATTTTTTATATTAGTATTCTAAGAATTGGGTACTGGTGTTATGTTGTGTTTTTAAATTTCATTTCCATGTTGACAAGTTATAGTAAGCATTTTTATTTGCTTATTTGCTATTGATGTATCTGCTTGATATACCTATTAATTATTTGCCCATTTGTTGAATTTTTTCCTTATTATTGAATTTTGAGATATAAATCCTTCAGATATATGATCTGCAAAGATTTTTTCTGTGGCTTAATTTTTCATTATCTTGACAGTATCTTGTGAAGAAAAAATATTCTTAATTTTGGTGAAGTATCATTTATCAAAATTTTCTTTCATTTATCATGTATTTTGATTATTGTATTTTTAAAAAAATCTTTGCCTAATCCAAGGTCATACTCACTTTTCTTTCTGTTTCATTGGAGGTATTTATGTTTTCATATATCTGTGATTCATTTGAGTCACTTTTGTGACATCACTTTTGTGATGATATTGATATTTTTATGGTATGGAATTAAATTCTACTACCATTTTTAAAATGATTGTGTTCCCTTCCCAAAATTATCTTTGCATTTTTGTCAAAATCAATTGACCATGTATTATGTATAATTCTAGCTTTGGGTTCCCAGTTATGTTTCACTGATATTTTCATTTTTATACCACACTGATTATACTACTATACCTTAATCTAAATTCTTTTCCAAAGGTGTTTTGGCTTTTCTAGGTCCTTTGCATTTCTAGACAAATTTAAAATAAGTTTTCAAATTCTGCAAAAGAGACTACTAGAAATTTCATTAAATTTCCTTTGAGTCTTCTTGAGATTACATTCAAGAAAATTGATATCTTTATAATATTAAGTTTTCTTATTGATAAATATCAAATAGCCATTTATTTATGTCTTCTTTATCTCAGAAATATTTTATAGTTTTCTAAATACAGGCTTAGCATATTTCTGTCAAATGTATCCATAAGCATTATATTTTTATGCCACTGAAAATGATATTTTTTACATTTAACTTTCTGATTATTGTTGCTAGTATTTAGGAATGCAGATAATTTTTTATATTGACTTTAATTGGTGTTATCTCTTAAATATTTGATAGGATTCACCAATCAAGCCATTTGAACTCAAAATTTGTTAGATGCATTTATTAATTCAGGTAGCTTTTTTGTAGATTTCGTCAGATTTTCTGCAAATAAGAAATTTTTTCTTTCTTTTCAATACTTGTGTTTTTTCTTTTCTTTTCTGTGTCATTGCTCTGTCTAAATCCTCTAATACAAGTTAAATAGAAATGGTGAAGTCAGGAAAACTCACTTTGTTTCCATTCCTGGAAAGAAAGCATTTAGTTTTCATCGTTAAATATAACTGTTAGTTGATAATTTTTCATAAATTCCCTGAAGCAGATTGAAAAGATCCTCTTCTATTCCTAGTCTGCAAAAAACTTTTGTCAGGAATACAGTTTGGGTTTGTCAAATGATTTTTTTTTCTACACGCAATTGAAATGTTTATACTACATGACTTTTTTGTTTACTATTAATATGGTGAGTTTCATAGATTGATTTTTTGAATGTTAAACAACCTATAATCCTGAGACAAACTTTACTTGGCTATAGTGTAGTATCCTTTTTATGTCTTACTGGATTCAACTTGGTAGCTTTTTAAAATTTTGCATTGATGTTCATGAAGAATATGGGATTATAGTTTTCTTATAATGGCTATAAATGGTTTTGGTATCAGGATAATGATGGCCTCATAAAATGAATTGAGAAGAGCTCTTCCTTTGTTTTCTGAAAACATTTGTGTAGAAATGATATTTTTTGTCCCTTAAATATTTGGTAGAATTCACCAGTGAAGCTACTTTATTTTAGAATTTTCTTTGCATAATGATTTAAAATTACAAATCCAATTTTAAAAGTAGAGGTACGGCTATTTATTTATTCTTGAGTGAACTTTGATAATTGTATCTTTCAGGGAATTTGTTTCTTCAAAGTAGTCAATTTTATCATAATGAAGTTGTTCATAATATGTCTAGTATACTTTAATATTTGTAAGATAAATAGTTACATCACCTTCATGTCTGATATTGGTAAAATGTGACTTTATTTTTTTTTTTCTTCTCTGTTTTGGATTGGTGTTCATTGATTTTTCTCTTTTGTTTTTTGTTGTTTTTTTTTATAAGTTTAGATTTGTGTTTTTTCTTTCTTTCTTTTTTAGTTTCTAAAAGGGAAGGTGACACTCAGTGATTTCAGACTTTTTAAAAACATACCTGATTAGTGCTATGAACTTCCCTGAAAGCACTCCCTATGCATTCACTATTTGGTGTGCTGTGCTGTCAGTGTGTCAGTTCAAAACACTTTCTGACTTTTCTTTCTTTTAGGGATCATTAATTATTTAGACATACATTATTTAGTTTCTAAACTTTTGGCATTTCTAGAGGCTTTTCTGTTATGGATTTCTGGTTTAATTCCATTGTGAGCAAAGAGTATACTTTATATCATTTGAATCACTTCAAATTCTTTAAAATTATTTTGTAGCTCAAAATATTGTCATTTTAAATAGATGCTTTGTGTGCACTAGAAAAGACTGTCTTCTGCTGATGTTGGATGGAATTTCCTACCAATTAGTTCTTGTTTATAGTTTGTTTACTCAGGCCTTCTATGTTTTTTCTTTTTAGATATAGAGAAAAGGGTATTGAAATACCTTTGTAATTGTGATTTGTTTATTTCTCTTCAGGTGTACTAGTTTCTGTTGCATGGCTATTATGAATTTTTGTTATCAGATGCATAAATGTTTAGGACTATTATTTTTCCTAATAAATTAAAATTATGGAGTATTTCTCTGTATCTTTGGTAATAGTTTTTGTTCTACACCTGCTTCATCTGGTATTAGTCAGAGCAGGCCAGCTTTCTTTCGGTTAGTGTTTGACTGGTACAACTTCTTACTTTTGTCCTATGTATGCTTCTTTAAGACAGCATGTACTCGGATGTTGTACTTTTAAAAAAATTCATTCTGACAAGTTCTTCCTTTTATTGAGATTTTTAGACCATTTTAATTTCTTGTATTTTGTCATATTATTATGATTAAATTAAATTCATTATCTTGCTACATGTTTTTTTCATATTTTATACATGTTACTTGTCCCATTCTCTTTTTGTGTCTTCTTTTGAATTGAGAATTTTATTATTAAATTTTAGTTATTATTTCCTCTTTGTTGTCCAGTTTCTCAACATGGACACTGTGGTCATTAACTTGTGAATTTTCTTCTGCTTGAACACCAATATTTAGTGCTTTAAATTGATTGGTTGACTGACTGACTGACTGAGCTGGAGTTTGAACCTAGGACTTTTGCACATGCTAGGCAAGCACTCTACCACTGAGCTGTGCTGCTAGTACCTAAATTTCCTTTTAAGTGGTACTTTAATTAGTTTCTCCCAAATTCTGACCTATTTTCATTTTCCGTTCAGTTCAGAGTACTTCCAACTTGCCTTTTGACTTCTTTGACTCATGGATTATTTAGAGGTGCATCTTTCACAAGCTTATTAGCTCTGTCTTTTGTTGCTGATATTTCAATGGTGATTTGGAGCTCATAATATGCATTTAAACTATCACAATTTGCTGCCAATGCAGTAATATAACACTTCAGTTATTGCACAGAAATTATATAGTCATATACTTCCATTTGCATCACCTAGCTTTGTGCTGCTATTGTTGTCTAATTTACCTCTACATTTGTTATAAGCCGAACCATACATTGTTATTATTTTTGATTTAAGCAATTATTTCTTAAACAAATTTAAAACAAGTTTTATATTTATTTAAACTTACTATTTTTCCATGTTTACATTGCATGCCTTTTTATAGATCTAAACATCAATTTTTTATTATTTTTCTTTTTGCCATTAGCTTTTATGTGTCACATAAATTCTTTGCCTTCATTTTCCCTGAATATTGAAATCTGGATGGACAGTGTTTTGGCTTTTCTTGTTTTCTGGTATTTTAATGTTGTTCCTCCAATATCTGCTTGTTTATATTAATTCAAGGGAAAAATCTGTGTCATTCTTATCTTTTTTCATCTGTATGTAGTATGTCTTTTTACTCTGGCTGCTAGAAGATTTTTTTCCCCTACAATTGTTAGGAATATGATGGTGATATGTCTTAGAATAGTTTTCTTTGTGCTTGTTCTCAACTTTGCTGAGCTCTTCTATCTCTAGATTAGAGTTTTCATTAGATTTGGAAAAGTGTCACTGTTTCTTCGAATATTATCTTCAGTGCCTCTATTTAACATGCCCAACCTTTCTTATCCTTCTTGACCTTAAAGTTGTTATAGCAACTATTTTAATGTCCTTATTACTGATTCTGCTATCCGTGCCATTTTGGTGTTTGTTTGCTTGTTTTTCTATTTTCCTGTTGATTGATTTTTTTATCTTCTCATTATAGATGGGTCACATTTTCCTGTTTCTTTGTGTGCCTGCTGATTTTTTTAAATTGAATTTTTGACATTGTAAATTTTATTTCCTTAGGTACTAGATATTTTTATACTGACATTTTACATTCATATAAACATTAAATTCTATTCAATAGCATGATTAAATTACTTCAAATATTTTTATCTTTTTTAACCTTAGGTTTAAGTTTATGTATCAGTCACCTTTCCATTGCTAGGACAAAATACTTGACATGCAAAAGTTAAAGGAGAAAAAGGTTATCTTGGCTCACAGTTTCAGAGGATTCAGTCCATGGGAGGAAGAAATATCTCAAGGAAGAAACATCATGGCAGAAGGGCATGGCAAAAGAGTGCTACTCCACCCATTACAGCTAGGAAGCAGAGAGTAGGGAAGAGCCAAAGAGAGACAGGAAGGCATGGGGAAATAAGAATACATTCACAGGTTCTGCCCCAGGTGACCCACCTCCTCCAACCATGCCCTACCTCCTGACAGCACATTCAGTTGTGAACTAGTTAGTTCATGATCCATTCACCTTCTAAAAGTTCTGCTTCTGATCACATGAGTTTAGGGGACATATTATACCCAAACCATTATAGCTTTGTTAGATATGATTTGTGCATAATTAATAGGGTTAATTCTTCTGTTCTAGAACTACTATACACTACTAGCCTATGAGTACGCTCCTTACTTTATGAGTTATAATTTTTCTACCCTGATTTGTAAGAACACAAACACTTCTTGATCCAATGTGGCTGGTTTTCCTTCTAATCTCTCTGTCTCTCTGTCTCTCCTGTCTCTCTGTCTCTGTCTCTGTCTCTCTGTCTCTGTCTCTCTCTCTGTCTCTGTCTCTGTCTCTGTCTCTGTGTGTGTGTGTGTCTTTTTCTCTTGCCTTCATTGTTGGGTAGTTTCCTTTTCTATGGCCACTGGTCAGCATTCAGCAGATGATTCAAGGTGAATCCTTTAGGGGCTGTGGCATACTCTCTGTGCAGCTCTCCTATGGTTAGTCCTCTGCCCTGCACACTCTGGTCTGGCCTCCCTGGATCCCCAGTGACATCTCAGCTCAGAAATCTTACTGGGCTGCACCTCGGTTTCTTTTCCCTGTGGAGCTTCCCAGAAGCTGTCTGCAAGCAGTACACCTGGATTATTGTAGGGCTCACCTTGTTGTTTCTCCCCACAGTGACCCCTGTCCTGGATTGCCCATTGCCCAGTATCTAAAAATCATTAAGCAGTTTGGAATTTTAGTTGTTGCACACATGAGAGAATCTGGTCTTTGCCACTGAGTCTTTCCTGAAAGGGAACATTTTACCACCAGTTTTAATTTTGGGAGCTGGAATAAGAAGTGAGATGAACATAGTCCAACCAAACATCAAAATTTTCATTTATTGTAGCATAAAACAAGATGAGAGGGAAAGTATCACTTTGACTGTAATGAAATAAACACATTTTTAAAAATGTAGTTCATCTTTCTGGATATTGTTTCTAGAGAAAGATAAAAATATCTGACCAACTTTATTATAACATAGAGCCCAAAGTACATTACATCGAATTCTTACTGTCAGTTTTGTAAGAACCACTAGCAAAAGGGAGCTAAAATGAATGATTTTCAGTAATACAATTAGCATTCCTGAAACAGGATGATATTGGGTCATGTAGTACTATCAGTAATGATGAACTTTAACTGGATGCCTTCACTCATGTTATTTGTTAATCACAAACCCTAAGGTCCTTTTCAAATGTATTTTAGAATCATGTGATCACATGTTGTATTCATGAAGACAAAATATAAATTCTTCTAGATCCAACATCACTATTCCCAGTATCTTACCTTATACAGTAAGCCCCCAACTTACTAAGGGGTTCCGTTCCAGGAGAACTTTCAGAAATTAGGTTCTTCTGCAGATCCAACAAAGTGAGTCTTATATACCTTTGATACAAATATACAGTGAAAAGCATAAAAAACAAACCCAAACACACACACAAATACTGTCCTCTACTGCACTGTACAGTAAGCACACAGCAGCACAACTGCGACAATGTCTGCAGTCTTGTGAGTTACTTCTGTGATTTGTTTGCATCTACTGATGTTCCTAGTGCAACAACTTTTGTAATCCCACAGTTTTTAAAATGAGAATTGGGAGTGGGGTTAGAGTTTTGGTTCAGTGACATCTTCCGGCACACACTGCACTCCATGTATAAACACAATCCTTATGTTAGAGACTGTTAGCTGGCTGCAGTGTGACCACTGTTTCTGAAGACTGAGGAATCAACATCAGGGGAAGTCAAATTAGCAAATTGTATATATCCAAGAAATATTCAAACAGCAGTCAAATTAGCCTTGGAAACAAAAACAAAGGCTAAAATGTAGTTTATCACATCCGTAAATTTATTTTTAAGGAAATGTTTGATGCATTCAATAAGACTAGCAGTTTATGACTATGTCCATGAATTCTGAGGTCATTTATTCCCTCTTTCCATTATATCAGAGTCTGTGATTTGTTTCATTCATCAGTGGCCTCCAATTTGCCTAGGATAGAAATCTCAGTCTTTTTGACTTTTTTCCTTTTTGGAGTAGCAAATTCATCCTCTTAAATCATCACAGGTTTTACCCATGGGTAGAATCCCTCTCCATGCCCTGAAATTGGTCCTGGTCGGTCTTACCTGGGCTCTTTTTTTTTTTTTTTTCTATGTCCTTCCTCACTCCAAGGACTTTCTGAGTCACAGTCTGCTCATGGCCCCTCTTTGGAACTCATATTGAATTTGGAATAAACTCCAGGTTGTTAACAGGGCATCCAGGGCTCCTGTGAGCTGATGAGGAGTGGCCCAGCCTCTGAACTGTTTTGTCATAACTCTCTCCCAAGCACTTTACCCAGTGGCATCATATGACACCCACCCTCTTCTCCCTGCACATGGCCACCTCGTGTTTTCTCTTTGCTATCTCGAATGCCTTGTAAGACCCACTCTTGGGTTCCCTATCACAAGTATCTCAGGCTGGGATTTATTCTCCTACAGTCTAGGAAACTAGATGGCTGATCTCAAAGTATGAGCAGGACTGGTCCCTCCTGAAGGCTAAGGGGGAATCTTTTCCGCCCTTCTTTCCCAGGCACTGGTGAACCTTGGGCATTTTGTGGCTTATAGATCTCTGCCTTCATTTCCATGTGGTATTCTTCTTTTATATGTGCATATGTTTGTGCCTCTATCCAAACTCCCCTTTTTATAAGGACCCTATCTGTGTTAGATTAGGTCCCTACCCTTTTCCAGTATAACCCCATGTAAATTAACTTCTTCAACATTGCCATTTCCCAGGGAAGTCTAATCCTAGGCATCTCATCCTAGGTTAGGATACAATGTAGGTAGTGCATAGACACCTTTCAGTCCGTAACAACCCTTTCTCTCTGTGGGAGTAGAAGATTGAATAGAACAGTGGATGAAATGATGTGATGCCTAGGTCAAAGGTCCAAGTACCAAAATGAAGAAACAATGACATGCAACCAAGAAACCAAAGCAGAGAGAAGGGAGCTGCTAATGGAGCTACTCAGGTGGAAGCTGCCCCAATCCCTGAGGAAGGGCCACACTCATGGAACTGCAGAGAGACAAGTCACTCCTGCCGGACCTGCTGCTTATAGTGTATGGACACCCACACTCTGCAGAGGCCTGGCTCCTTCTTCTTGTGTTTCTGCTTCCAAAGCACAGCCAGGCAGCCCCAAGTGTTGTCTTTGTCACTGAAGCATTCCAAACTGCTGCCCAGTGACAATTTCTGAATGACTACAGCCAAATGCAGTAGCTTTTCCATTCAGAGACTCAGTTCTAAAGATTCCATGGAGGAAATTCTATTTTAATAAAATGAAAACTTAATTAAATAAATATGCATTTAATGTCCTATGCTTGGTAGTTTTCAAGACACAGTAAGTCATTTACGCTAAAGTGTATATTTCAGGCACTCATGGGGAGCTTATTAACCTCCAAATGCCACCATCTCAGCAGGGTTTGGCCTGAGAAAGACACTTTGCTGATAACAGTTAGCTCCACCTCAGGGATCCACATCCTTGCATGGCATTAAAGAGATTCAGTGAGGCCTGTGTTCTCTTGCAGTAATGAAAAGTGGGGGAAACAGTAGACAATAATAACGAGGCTTCTGTCTTTCTCCATACAGCTGATACCTATGTGGTTGCCAATGATTCAGTCAAATATCAAGGTAAGTTCCCCACCCCCCCCGGGCTTGTCGGAAGCTTTGTTTCCTCCAGAGAGCATCAGGAAGTGCATGGAGATTATTGATGCTTCATTTACTGTGGAGAATGAGGAATTCAACCTGGCCTTAGTCTAAGAGGGTTGATAATGCAAGAGACCCTGTAAGCCAAATAAAAGATCTATAAGAAGGTGACAGACAAACTCTGTCCCATGGTCACTATCAGTGGGAATGCAAATAGGCATACCCAGCTCTGAGCAAGGGTTAGACTACAGATTAAAATCCAGATTCTAAAGCTGTCTTGCTTCTGGAAGAATCTCAAGGAATCTGGTCCCAAGCATACCCAGTGATGTTTTCTTACTGCTAAGATTAAATTTCTGTGATGCAAATTCTATTAAAAAAGGATACATATTGAATGAGTGACAGACTGAGCTAGAGGGTACTTACTCCTTCATTTCACATGCAAGAAGATTCAGAATCCAAAGAAGGAGTAATTCGGGCAGAGTCCCAGCACCCGAGGAAGGCCCTGACCAAAGGTATTTCCCAATCCCAGGCCTCATACTTGATGACAAGCAAAGATAATTATTGGGGCTGCATCCAAGTCTTTCCACCTGAGGCACTGGGAGTGGAGGGGAAGGGAGAGACCAGAAACTTGCTGGATTCCTTCTGTGAGTTGGGGAGTGATGCTGGTGGAAGCCAAAAGGTGTGGACTGAAGACAGCCAGACACTGAGACAGCAAGGCAGCTGTCAGCAGTGCAGGCTGCTTTGGTGTCCTGCTTAGGGCTCTAGGCCTGTGTGTGGCCACTGGTGGGGCAGGGGTCCCGACCTTGCTCGTCTCAGTGCTGTTTTCACTGTGAAAGTGAGTCCCTCCTATTCCCACCTGGAAGCATTCCAAATTGCTTACTCCACCGTCTCTCCACTTTATGGCAATCCACTGCAGTTTTACATGGCAGAGTGCAAAGAAGAGCAAACAGAGCTTGATAACAAACTAAGACAAAGAAGAAAAGCTTTCAGCCTATCTTCTTCATGTCACTTGCTATGAGGACAGGGATATTGTAATAATATTGAACGTAGGAAGCACCCACTATAGCCACGTTCTTTTCTAAACACACTATTAACTCCAGCTGCATTTATAGAACCCCCTGAAGAAGTAGGAGCATCTCTGTTTTACTCAGAGGAAACCCTAACACAGGCTGGTTGACCTCATTCACAGATGGCCTGCTGAAAAGCTAGAATTTGAACCTGGGGCCTGACAGCACAGCCAGGACACTTCTCCTGTATGCCAGATTCAAATGCTGAGTTACTGCTGGGTGCAAGTGTATTTGTCAGCCAAGAACCTGACGTGTTGGCTACACACATAGCAATGAGTCAGTACAGACGAGCCTGTCGTTATTCAGATGGGGTTGGGCCGGGGTGACCCCTAGAAACAAGACAGGCCCATGTTCCCTGGCCTGGGTGCTGCCAGACTTGAGCGTTTGCCCTGCGCAGACCGCACAGCCCTTGAACCAGGCCAAGTGCTGCTTTCAGATACAAGCCCCACTGACATTCCCTAGGCTGCCCTGAGCTCTGCGAGGAAGTTTCTAAACCAAACCATCTACCCTTTCTTAACAGCACTTATCGGCAGGCCTCCAGCTTCGCCTCCAGGCCATTCAGAACAACGTGAACCACCACAGCCTAAGGACGCTGCCCGGCTCGGGCCAGAGCAGTGCTGGCCTGGCAGCCCTTCGCAAGTGGCTGCAGTGCACCCAGTTCAAAATGGCCCAGGTGGAGATCCAGTCCTCAGAAGCAGCCTCGCAATTTTATCCTCTATGAGTGGACTCCTCGGCTCTCAGTGTCAACACTCTGGTTTAGCAATAATGGGTTTAAAAACAAAACAATTTGATCCAAGCAAGTTGGGGAACATATTGGTACTGTACATTCTCTTTCTAGTTTAGTAAAAGATGTGCAAAGGCCGGAGAGGGCCACAAATGAAGCTTTCTTGCTACACATATTTCTGATGACTCCTTGGGCTATCTGATTAAGTGTTTCCTTACATTATTTTTTAAAAACCAAATCATTTTTCTTTAACTAACTTCTATTTTTTTTAAGAAAAAAAAAATAGACTGGTGGGTACTCACAGAAAAGTTGTATAAGTCCCCCTGTTGCTATTTTTGATGATAGAGAATAAATAGGGTTTTTGAAACCTTTGTAGTGTTTTTTCTTAAAATTCACTCTTGGCAATGCAATAAAAAAACCTGTCACATAAGCCAGTGACACCTGACTGAAGCTTTTTGTCATTCTCCTGCGAAAAGTGGCAGCTTGCAAGGAACATTACAAAGTGCACTTAGAAATTAGGTGGTTAAACTGTGCCAACTGTTTTGTTTTATATCATTTTCCAAAACTGTCCAGTGAGTTTTATTACTTTCAGACTAGTTTTTCAACTTATTAGTTCCAGGCTGTACTTTGTTTTAAGCTTTATGATAACCCCTTTAGTTTTGTGAATAATAAATTTTCATCTTTTGTTAATACTTGTACACAATTCAGTTTACAACTGTAGACTGCATACTGGACCAGAAGAGTCCCTGCACTGGCACAGAACTGCACATGGAGTTGTGTTTCATAAAGTGGAATTTTACTAGTGTCAGAGCACCAAGATTTACCCACACTGATACCTAGCATTTGACCGTGCTTTCCAAATGACACCTTCTTTGTCCCTGTAATGCACTGACTACAAGGAGGCTTACTACACATTTAAGCTGTATACTGACATGCTATTAAATGCATTTTTTATTATCTTTGTGAGCCTAGGGTTTTTTAAAATCAGCTTATAGAGGTAGAATTTAGTTCTTGACAACCATTTCTTCTGAAATTTTATAACTTCTAACTCCCTTTAAACTGCAGTTAGTAAGAGGAAAAGGCTTTCTTTGGGGTCCTTTGGTGAGAAATACAAGATTTATTGAAGTCCATTTTCTCAAAAGGACTTTGAGGTCATGAGATGATTTTTTTTCCATGTTGCTTATTAAGAGCTGTCCCTTTTCTTCCAGGAGGTTTAATAGATTCATGTTTCTCAGGGGAAAGAAGTCCTAGATGTTTAAGTGTCCCACATGAATTCTATCTAGTAAGACAGGGTGGCAGATCTTCACTCTTCTGAAAATGTCAGGCCCTGCAGTAGAGTGCTGGACGAGCTTCCTTTGTGTTTTACCAGCGCGCTCTTCCGAAGGCGTCCTCCGGCCAGAGCTCTCCTCTGCCCCCGTCATGCTTGGCTGAGCTTCTGTGAACATTTTGTCTTGTGTTACACTAAGTGGTGTCTATGTTTACCTCACTAGAAAATAGTGATGGCTTTGAGGATTGCGTCCCTAGCATTTGGAACACAGTGTGTGTTTAATTAATATCTATTGGATTGAGTGGATTCAGTGAAGTAACAGATCTTTCTTGAGCTACGCAGTGAATCAGCAAGGACTGAATTGTGACACTGTCTTTTGTGCAAGATTCCTAGAAAAAGCATAGAACTAGACCCTGTCTGCTTTCACCGGCAGAGGTTTTGTTGACTTCTCCATCTGGGTTTAGCTATGGACTTGGCTCTTGACTACTCCTGTACTTGCACTGGCCCGGGAAGCCTGGGTCTTGGTGGCGTCATCATATTAGACAAGATCCAAATTTATTCCCAACTATTTCTCTAGCCCCATCTGCTTTGTCCAGTTCTTTCAACAGACTTTTGTCTCAACTTCTGTTTGTAATGGCATCTTCCTTGAGGGCTAGAGATCAACCCTTAACTCAAAACTCTTGTCTGAGTTCCTTTAATGCTTTCTGATGTCTGGACATATTTCCTCTACCCTAGTCTCCACCAGGATCCTTAGTCTCACGCAGGCACATCTGTCTTCTGGTCCTTGAGATGTGTAATACATTTGCCTGCCAACCAGACCCCAGTGCTCTCCCTGCTCCGTACTGCCATTTACTGATAGAGACCAGTGGGTGTCCCCCACCTTCACTTACTACAGATTCCCAAAGTCCTCATTTTCTGTTGTTACCCTATGTCAGCTCTCTAGCAGCTGGGCTCAGCCACTTAGAAAACAGAACCCAGGAAGAGAGGGGAATTAATGCAGTGAACAGGATTGGCTCGAACAGGTAGGAGAAATTGTCTTTCACCTAGGTCAAGGGCCAGCAAACTGTATTTCCACGAGACAAGTGCAGCCCACTTTCTGTAGTTTTATTGGGAGCAGCCACATCCACCATGTACATACTGTCTGTGGCTGCTTTTATGCTTCAGGGGAAGAGTGATTCAGGAATCCTGAAATATTTACCCTCAGCCAAGGTGAAGGCCACCTAAGGGCACTTAGCTAGAACCCTTGCACAGATAGACACACACATATACATACACACACACGTCAGTGGTCCAGGAACTTCATTACTAGTTTTTCCTCATCTGTAAAATGGGGACAACAGCACTTTCTACCTCATAGGGTTGTTGAAAGAATGCAAAAAAAAAAAAAAAGGTAATGAAAAATGCAAAAAATGGGGAGGAGGGGTTAGATTTAGGGCAGTACCTGGTAATGGTAATGGTATACACTCAGCTATGTTTTTATTCTTGTGTTAAAGCCTAGAGAGAAAGCCATTGTCCAAGGTCACATAGCTTGTAAGGGGCAGACACAGAACTAGCCTCTAGGCTCTCTGACCTCCAAGGCCTGTGCTCCAGACACCTCTCATGTTAACTGCTGTTACCTACACACAACTCCAGGTGACAGCTGTGACAACAAGATGAGGGCAGTGAGATACCAGGTGTCGCCAGAACTGATTATTGGTTTGGAGAAAGATCAAAGCATTGACTCAGTTTCACTTCCCTCATGGAATCTTGACCAGTTTCAGCATGTGAACAGAGCATTCTGAGATTTCCCAGAGTGGCACAAATCTACAAATACATAGGGTCCAGTCCCCTGGCTTCTCACAAAGGGCATGCCTCTTACTAGTTGGGTGACCTTGGACAAGTTATTAAACCTCTCTGGATGTCTGTTTTTCCTTATCTGTAAAATGGAGCTACCTATCCATCTCTCTGGGGATGATGGAAGGCTCAAGCAGGCAGAGGACTCTGTGGGATACCGGGATCCACGGACTTCTGGGAAGACTGGTGCTACCTTATGAAGGCCACACAAGGGGACAGCTCACAGCTGCAAGCTTATTTGGTTTTTCTTTCAATCAGTGCTTCAGAATTAAGACCTACAAGATTTATTGGAGCCAAAACATGGTCATTAGCCAAGAATCTCCAGTGTCCACTGTAGGCCATCTCTTTGCGAGTGTTCCATTCTGCCAGACACTAGGATGTCTCCAGCAAATCTCTTCTCTGGAGTTTCACTCAGTGAGGCCAAGTGGATGCAGCAACCTTATCTTCATTTCCAAGTGACAGCAGACCAAACAAGATTGAACTGGATCAGAGATGATGAGTTATCCACCAAAGCTGTCTCATGAGCTGGGATTTAGAACTAATTGGACACTACAGATCATTTATTATACCTCTTTAATCATGTTAATTTGCAAATGTGTATTTTGGATAAACTGGATATTTTGACAATAATGGCAGGTTAACAAGAACGGAGTGGTTGAACTCAGTGGAGTGGTACCTAACCATGATTTTATGAAAGTGGGACCCTGTGGGAGATGGCCAAGGTGTTATTAGTAAGAAGCTGGCCAGTTCTTTCAGTGCTAGCAGCCAGAGGTGAACTTCTTAAGGGAATTCAAGAGAAAACACAACAGCCACTGTACACTGAGCATCTGCTAGCCCCAAGTTCTTTACGTATATTACCCTCACTTAATATTGACTTCTCCCAGCGTGAGACAGGTGTTTTTATCTTCCCAGTTTTGCAGGTGGGTCAGCAGAGGCCCAGAGGTTAAGTGCCTTATCCGAGGCCATGCAGCTGGCAGTAGTGGCACTGGACTGCAAGGCAGAGCCTCGCTCAATACCTGTTCTTCTCTCTTTCCTCTTGTTGGTTCCTGGCTCTTTTGGCTAAAGTGTGCCGGGAGCATGGGGTAGAGAAATCTGAGGGCTTTTCCGAGGCAGCTTGATTGTATTGGCAACTCTGTTTATCAATTATCTGTAATCAACTTTGATTAAACCAGAGTTACTTCACCTGCAAAGGTGTTCTCCCCTCTACTTTGGGAATGAATTCATTTATGTGAAAAATTACAAATCGCAAATCCAGTTCAGTTTTCGCCTTCATAGTTTTATGTGAAAGAATAAACCTGTGTGAATTGAAGATTGTGATGGTGAACTCTATTGGATTTGGGATCTATTAAGAGTTCACTCAGCCCTGAAGAGGTTTGCTTTCATGTATGAACCTAGCTCCTGTTGATGAGGGTTTATTACATGTCATGTATTTTCACTGTGCAGTGTCGTTCAGTATTCACAGTAGTGTAAGGTAGCATTCTGATTATCAACCCCATATTACAGATGAGGAAACTGAGGCACAGAGAGATGAAATATTTGCCAGAGTCATTCAGGCAGAGATAGAGTAAAGTTTGAATGTGGATAAGTCTTCTCCAAACTCTAAATTCTACTTATTATATAAACCGGTAATTAAATGCTTGATAAAGTCTTTTGCTACTCATCTGACCAACAAGGTAACTTAGAATCATTTAGAACAGTTCACTGGCAACCTCCTGCCTGACTGGCCACATTATACTTTGTTTGGTGAGCTTGAATTTATAATTTCTTCTTTGAATGTGATCCCTGCTATGGAACACATGGCCCCCGTTTGATTTAGTTCTGGCCAGTGGCCTGGCCTCTGAAGCAGAAGAGCCAGTCTCAGAGCCTCCCGACAGAAACCCTGTGGCATCCGGGCCAGTTCACAGAGCTGGAACCTTCCCTCCTGCTGCTGCTGGCCCTGTAGACTGTGAGTTTGCTACATGGTATAAACTGACCTCCCACTTCTAAGCGGTAGGATTTATCCAGGGTTGCTTGGGGCCTTCTTAGCCCCACATGGCCCCTTTTTCCCTCGAATCACTCCTATGCCCCACCTATCACTGGCCCTGCCTCTGCACGTGGCTACTGGGTTATCATCATCATCATCATCATCATCATCATCATCATCATCATCATCATCCTGGGTTGGCTGGAAAGCTGAGATTAGGTGAGTCTCCAGAGTAAGCCCCTGTAACTTCAGCCAGTAGGCCAGTCAGGATACTGGCATGTGCCAGGATTCAGTTCTTTTAGAAAGAAAAAGAAAGAGTTAACTTTTTAATTATGCAGCCCAGACAGGCCCTTGCAGGGTAGTGGAGAAGGGAGCCTCCCGGGGCTGCCTGGCAGACACCCTGATTTCTGCTTCCTGAAGTGGCCACTTAAAAAAGAAAGGAATCAGCAAGTAATCAAGCATGCAGGACAGAAGCACTCTTCAGGTGAGGACACTGCCCGGGGTGGGGGTGGAGGAGAATGTGGAGGGGCTGGGGAGACAGCAGGGTGTGGGCAGCTTCCGCTTCAGAGAGGGCACTTGAGCAGGTTTTGTAGCCAAGCCCATAGAGATGGGGTTCTGGGCTTTCGGGCAGCCTTGCTCTCTGATTAATATCACTGAGTGTCAGTTTCATTGACCGCAAATGCAGGTGACATTTCCTTGTCCTGTAATGAGCACAGGAAGGAATGCCCGACGACGGGTTTAGCACCAGTAAGAACAGGGTGAGCCTTCTTGGAACCCCGCTTGCCCTGCGTGTCTGGCTTTGCTGTGAGTGCCTGGCATCCCGGCAGCCATTTAGCTCAAACTGTGATGCCATGTGACAGCTGGTGTTTTGCTGAAATGAAATCACAGCTTGCCATGGGTTTTGGCTCCTGTTCTTTTCAGGGTGTGTTCTCATGCTGCTGAGCTTCGTGTGGTGACTCAAGGCTCCCCCACGCTTCTGAGACTGAATGAGCAACTGGGAAATCCTCCTCCATGTGGCACGTTCTGTCAGTGGTTGGGCTTCACATGGTGTGAGCACATCATTGTGTCTGTGATGGGGATGATATTCTGAAAATAATAAACAGTATGTTTTATTCTTCTCCAGGAAATCACATGCCCTGGCAGGAAGAGGCTGGGAAAATTCTGGTCAAGCAGGATGAGGGAGCAGAGAGCCCACTTACTCCAGAGCCTGTGGATTGTTGGCAAAAGAAAAGGGAGAGTGTAGGGTAAGCATGGGAGGCCAGGCGGGCATGACGGAACCTTCCCTGTTCTGGACATTTGCAAGCGCCCAGGTAAAAATGTACCTAGGAGGCCGGAAGCACTGGTGTCACGTAACCCTCCAGAAGTGTCCGCAGCCTTGTGCAGAGCCTGGAAGTCCCCAAGGGTCTGGTGCTGAGAGAACAGGAAGTTGGGCAGAGGCCGCAGTTAGAGGACTAGACGGCCACAGCTGGACATTTGCAGTGGGAGTAGTGTGGGTTAGCCAGTGACACTAAACGGCCGAAAAGGCAGTCACCTATCCAAGAAACAGCCCATGCCAGCCCTTCTGCAGCAGAGACCTGAGAGGACCCCAAAGACTCCGTGTGGCTGAGACCAGCTCCCCCATGCCAGAAACTACAGATATACATTGGGTATTTGTAGGTGCTTCCTAGAAGGCAGCAGGTCCAGGGAAGACACGGGAAGACAGAGCATGTGTCCACAGGAAATGCAATCACCCAAAGGACGCCCGAGAAGTGAGAAGAGGAAAAACACCATCAACCTGAAAGTTCAGTTTTTCTGCCCACACCCTCCCACCCAGTTGCACACACCCAAGGAGGTGGGCACTGCCAATTGTTATATGAAATAAAATATTGTATTCCTTATTGTATTAAATTTGTAACCCACTATTGGTTAATTAATTCAATAAATACTTGTGCCAGGTACATTTGCAGATTTGGTAACGACTGCCACTAAAAGCTGTAGAAAGTCTGTTCCCATGCACCTTGTATCCTAACAGGAAGAGAAAGGCAGCAAGCCTTTCTCAGACCAACAGTTACTCTTAGCATGAGATGGGCTGTGTTGAGCACAAACCAACGTGATAGAATAGGGACGATGAGGGATCGTCAGGGAAGGCTGCAAGGTGGTGACGGGAAAGGACAGCTGGGACTGGGGATCCCTGAGGGGAAGGGCCTTGCCGAAAGCCACATCCGAAGTGATCTGTCAGATCTGAGAATCCCTAATGTACTTCCTGGGGTCCAAGAAGGCTGCATCTCCTGCCTGCCTCCCAAGGCCTGGGAGGACAGCAGAGCAGAGATCTGGCTGGAGTGGGCCTTTGATTTCTGAGGGCCCGTCTCAGTTGGAAGACCTGGGAACTTGTAGCCACACAGAGCTAGGACTGAGCCACAGCTCTGCACTTGGACTTCTGCGGCCCTTGGTAATCTCTGAACATCTTCAGACCTTGGTCTACTCTCTGTAAAATAGGGAGTATTCTCCTGCCTCCTAGGCTCTGGAGAGGGGTCAAACAGTAAGGAAGGCTGGCCCTTGGGGATCCCTTCATCTCCACATTGCTGCCACCCTCTCTGGGCACAGTACAAATCCACTGCCATCCCAACCTGCTCCTGTTTCCCTCTGTATCCCCAGGATACTACCTGGGTCCCCAGTGGATACCTAGGGTAGAGGTGAACAAAGGGTCTCAGAAGACAATGTGACAGAAAATACCACAGGAGAGAGCAAAAAGGATGCACTGCTCACGCAGGCTCTCAGTGCTGCCTGGGGAAGAGAGTGTCAGCTCTGTGCACAGGTGGGTGTATGTGCTGTGTGCTCAGGGAAGAGGCAGCCCCTATAGGGATCTGATGGCAGATTAGAGGAGGCCATTCAGAGACTAGAGGGAGAGACAGGCCAGGGAGAGGAGAGCAGAAAGGAGGAGGCAAGCTGGCCGGGTAGTAGAGGCTGGAGTAGCCAAAGATAGGCCCTTTGCAGCCAGTGGGCGGGCTGGAAGGAGCTCTGGTGCACTAGAGCACCTGAGTGGAGCTGGGGAAAGCCTGGGGCAGGTGGAAGGAGGGGCCAGAAGTGGAGCAGGTGATGGGGAGTGTGAGAGGAGGTGAGTTTGGAGAGCACATTGGAGGCCGAAGCAGGACCCACCAGACTAGAGAAGCCAGGATCTCTGAGGTGTCTACATGGGACTCTGCTGGGGGAAGCTGAGCCCTGTGCTCAGTATGACACCTGGCAAGCAGCGGATTTTCATATTAAAGAATTGACTGATTGAACAAACAAATGATAGGGACTTGAATCCAGGAGCCCAGCGAGACCTGTTCAGGAGAGCTCTGGGAGAGAGGATGGGGCAGAGAGGACAGAGAAAGGCCTGGTGATCTGGGACCTACCAGGTAGAGGTGCCTGGAGCCTGGGGTGCTGTGTGTGTGTGCAGATGAAGACAGGGCACATGCTGCATGTACTGGCATTTCTCGGATTCTGAAAGCTGAGTTTGGCAGAGATGGGAGCAGGAGGGCACTCAGTGCTGTGGGACTGGTGTGGGAATGACAGAGACCGACACAAGTGACCCAGTGGTGTGGGTCACCAGCTGGGTGGGGTGGGTGTGCAAAGGTGAGCTTCCCTCAGGTGGGACCCAGGGCCTGGGTTCTCACAGGGCAGGACAGGCAGGACCATCTTCGGTTCCGCAGTGCAGCCCAGTAGGGCATGGGATGTGGCATCTGGAGGAAAGGAGGAAGAGCAATCCTGCCACTGCCACCCATGAGTGCCAGGCAGGACTCCACCAGGGCTCTGGGTGCCAGGCCCTGTGTGTCCACCGACTCTCACTCCTTGCTGGTGGCCGCAGGAGCCCAGAGCAGGACATGGGGCTGTCAGGCAGTGGAGCAGTGTGCTGTGTTGGTTGCTTGAAACTGGAACAAGTGACCAAAGGCCTCAGAGAGAGGTGGAGAGAAAAAAGTGTCACCTAAGAGAGGTCTGGTGCACAGCTGTAGAAGTGTGGGGATCCCCTCTCCCCTCCCAGGTGAGTGGCTCAGAGAGCCCCAGCTGGCAAGAGGGACAATGCTGAGATGCCTCAGGGCCCTGGGCAGGAACATCCACGTATCCCCTCACTGCCCTGATCCCCTCGGAGGAGAGCCTGCCCTGAGCTGGTCCTCTCCACATCTGCCGAGCTGTGAGACTTGGGACAGGTTAGGGAGACACTGGGTCCCAGACACTGGACCCTCACAATCCACTGTCACAGAGGCCATTCTGAAGCTACAGGGAATTTGGGTAGGGTTGGTGAAGTCAGGAGTACCCACTGTGGGGAGGTAGTGATTTGGGGTCCCTTCAGTTATGACCAGAAGCCATGCTGATCCCAGGCCCATTCCTGCTTGCTGGTCACTGCCTGACTTTGGTCGCTGCCTCCATCTCTCTGATCTGTCCCTTTGCCCTGAATATGGGGGTCGCGATGCTGCGGAGCATCTGTTCTCCCTGCCTTCCTCCATCACTCCCAGTTCGTTCAAGAGGATCTGCTTCCCCTAAAAGTGCTGGGAGGCACAGCTGCTTTAGCAAGGCTCACCTGGTGGGTGAGGCTGGAAGTTAATGGGCGGCCGCAGTGACTCCTGCTCTGCTCCCTCCAGGGGCCAGGTGAGCCCTGTGTTCTTGGTGTCTTTGGCCTGAGTGAGCAGGGGAGGCCATGGTGCTGGTAAGGGAACTTTCAGAGACGGACATCAGAGAGACTGACACAGGGCACCTCTATTCGCTCCAGCAGGGTGGCTGGCTGACTCCTGCTCCCTAGGATTCCCATAAGTATTTGTCAGATACTCATGGGACTGGCTTCTTCCAACTGCCTGGGACTTCCTTTCATAGCGCTGAACATCTTGAGTTCAGGATATCCTCTCAGGCCCAGGCACACTAGGAAAGATTGGTCAGCCTAGTATCAGTTTTGCCCAGGACTTAGGTGGTAGTGGAGAGGGAAGATGAGGGTCAGCATTGGTCTTGGAAATCCCCATAAATACCAACCTTGGGTGACAGAGATAATGCATGTAAGGTCCCAAGCCACGCCCAGGCAGCACCTTCATGGAAAACCCTCTGCCACCCCTGCCTCCCCTCCCCTTGCCACCCTGCACCTACAAGTGACAATGGACAGCCATCTTTTAAGTATATTTTTATTGAAAATAAAAAAAAGTCATGGTGCTTCTTTCCTCATAAGGAGCATACAGCGCATCCCCCAAGGCTGCCAGTCCTGCCTCCTGTACAGAAGTCTCAGCATGAAATCGACATTAATGGCTCATTGGTGGACAAGATGGCATAGACAGGTGTACTTGTCCATTGAGACAGAACGCCTAGGAACAAGAGAGATCGTCCCCGTACACACGGCACATCGCTAAGAAGGCAGAGGTCAGGGTATTTACACTCATGCATTACATGTCTCACGCTACCTCGGCTGTTGAGATCATACAGATGCAGAGAGTACAGTAATTATATACAGATATTTCTTTAAATATATAACTATATAATATATATGTTTATATTTTTATACCTATTAGTCTTTCTTCCAAAACTTTCCCAGAAGCCTGTTAGGAACACTGGGTTCGCTGGGAGCCCCCAAATGCCACTGCGTTCCCAAGTGGAGCTTGACTACTGGACAGCTGAGAAAATGCACGGCAAGAATGTGCACCTCCTTCTCGACCTCGGACCAATCTGAGGAGGGGTCCGGGCTGCGGCGCTGCAGATTTATTTTGAACGAAAGCTCCAAGCTCACATACTAGGTTGCAGCAGTTGGATGGGCACATCAGTCTCCTAAGCTGAAAGCCAGGGGTCCTCCCACACTGCTCCATGAGATGTGTCCTCTGGGCACCAGTCCTGAATGTGGGGGCTTTGTTCTCAAGTGAATATTCTTTTAAAGAATGCAACTCTTCCCTTGGTTTTCCATAACTGGCTGAGAATGGACCTTACAAGCTGGTTGGAGGGGAATTTGCATGCAAACTAGAGCCCTGGGTGTCTTGAGGGCCAGCATGAAGGGCAGCTCAGTCAGGTTCCTGCAGCCTAACTGCAAAATCTGGGCTTCCTACGTTTAAGCCATTGTCAAGGATAGTAGAGCCCTGTGGGTGTATGGATACTCGGCCATCCTCAGCTTTTCAGGGTGGCCCTAGCTCACCAGGGCACCTTAGCCAGTAGCTTCCAGCCTAAAGCACCCTCTGGCTACTCTGGACCAGCCCAGGGCATCAGCTTTTTCTGCCATGAAGCCTGGAGTGCGGTGTGTTTAGGGCTGGGCTACTGCTCACCTGCCCAAGTCTATGCTCAAGGAGGGGGCTCTGCAGGAGTGGAGGCTGTGGGCAGAGGGGCACAGTGCCCTGGCCTGGGGTCTGCCTGGTTTCTCTCTCCTGCCCTGTCCCTGAACCCCCTCCTCTGGCCTGTTTGTCACCTGACCCTGCATCCCAAGCGTACTGCCAAGTGTTCACAGGGTGGAGCTGTTGGCAGCCCCATAATGACGCCAAGGTGTGTCAGGAAAGTGAAGTTCAAAGGAGTCCTCAAGCCAGAGGAGGAGAAAGGAAAGGAAAAAAAGCCTCAGGATGGGGGTTTCCTGAGCTGGCCTCAGGGTGCATACACTGGCCAGGGGAAGGACAGTGACAGCTCTGGGCACAGGGCACTGGGACAGTGGACATTTTTGTCACATGGGGGAGTGGCTTTCATATCTGTCCATCTTACCTGGATTTGAGGGTCTCATCACAACCCAAAAACCTGCCAGAGAAGTACAATAGCGGCATAGAAGGCAAACGAGGTCCAGTCAGCTTAATCCCGACAAGGTCACAAGCCTAACTGTTAAATAGGCCTGGTTCCATTTCAGCAGGTCTGTGAGGGTGGTGAGGGGAACCATGGGGTGAAGAGTGTCCTCCTAACTTGCCAAAGGAGGTAAGCTCACAAGGTCACTGCCTCCATGGGCTGGGCAATGTGTCCCAGTGGGAGGTGCCATCTGGGAAACCGGTGGGCAGGGAAGAGGTGACAAGCCTGGAGGTTCCTGCCCTTCTCCTCCACCTTCCATACTCAGGAGGGTTCGGCACATCCAGAGCACTGGCCTGCAGGACATGGGAATAAAACCCCTCCTTCTAGGGGCTCTCAGAAGAATCTGGGCACCACTGTTAGGTCTCGGGGCATGGTCCGGAAGATGTGGCTCCAGGCCAGAGTGCCCCGATGGGTTGGCACAAGTGACGACCTCCTCCCCACAAGGCTGCATCCAGGTGTGCTGCTGTCTGAGAACAGGGCGGGGAATCCTTGCCCTTTCCAGACTCCCTTAATCTAGGCTTCTGTGATGCTCTACCCCCATGTAAATGAGCCCCCATGTCCGCTCACAGGGGTTCTCAGGCTGGCCTCATGGCCCAGGTACAGGAGGGCAGACACTGGCCCTGAAGACTGGGGACAGTTACAGATGGGGTGAGGAACAGATGTGTGGGAAGCACCTTTGAAAGGGGACGTCTGTCTCATGGCTGTGTCGATGGCTTCTGTTGGGACATCCACAGAGAAGCAAGCAGGCTGCTTCCTGGAAGAGGGAGGTTTTCAGGCTGGGGAGTGGCCCTGTTCACCTTCTGTTAGCTAAAAGGGCACCTCCTGCCCCCACAAGCAGACAGCCCTTCTGCCTTCATCAGAGCATGTGCTTTAGACAGCAGTTGGTGAACAGTCTGTGGACCAAACACAAGACAAGAGGAGGATGGAGAGCCCTGGGCGGTGATGCTGCCCCAGGCACTGCATGCAGGGGGACCTGGGCTCAGCCCAGCATCTGCACTGCCCCTGCCCATAGGCCAGCTGGGGCTGGCCTGGGAAAAGGATGGTTTCTCCTTCAGGAGACTTGAGGCCTGCAAGGCAATGAAGTCCTGGACAAGCCCAGGGTCAGCTTCCCATGTCCATTAGTGCCATCAAGGTGTCCCTCTGGCCAGCGGGTCCAGGGCCTGCAGACTCACACCACTGCGTTGCTCACATCCACCCCTTTATTGCTCTGTGAGGAGCTCATGGGATACTCAGCAACGCTGGTACCATTTTCATCTTTTCGCAGGGGTTTCCTGGAAGGAAGGGGAGACATAGGAGGGGCAGCAGGGACATCATCAGTTATCAGTGACTGTGGGGTATGTGACCTCCCAGCCAGTATCCACATCCGTAAGAGAGTCCCAGAATGAAACCCACTCGGCTTAGGGCTAGGTTAGTATCCCGGGGCTGCTTGGCTCTATGTGGTTCGTCAGAAGCTGGGCATGATCTTGACTCGGATGACCACATAATTTAGTATTCAAACCAGGGCACAGTTGAGAGAGGAGCTATTGATAATGGAGTGGGGACAACAGGCCTGAACTGGAACTGCTCTGGACAAACCAGAATGCGTGGTCATCCTCCTATGATCAAGCTTTGATGGATCTCTTTGATTTCAAGCACACAGAAATGAAGATGAATGTTTGGGAGTACAGATGGTTACCAGGAGAGAGCCACTGGTGCTTGAATTTCACACTCTTGTGTGGCCAAAGGCAAATGGCAAATGTGGTGAAGGAGGTGTGGTGACAGTGATGTCAGCAGGGATGATGATGGATGCAGTGATAACGGTTGTGGTAGTGATGGTGGTAATGATGGTGGTGATGCTGGTTACGGCAGAGGTGCTGGAGGTGGTGGTGATGGCTGTGGTGGTACCATGGTGGAGGAAGCTGAGGTCATGATTGCGATGGCAGTGGTGGTGATGGTGGGGGCTGGGTTGGGTTGGGTTGGATGGTTGAGTTCGTGGCGGTAGTGACAGTGAGAGTGGTGATGACAATGATGGTGATGGGTGTCTAAGTTAAATTAGTTAGTACACACCAGTGGTTCACTGGCCACCGTTCAGTGGTGGAAGGGCCTAGACCACCACTTATACTTCTGTGTCCTGTTCAGACAGCCTCCCAGTCGGTCGGCATTCCCTAAAAATGGGTTTTGTGGTCCTGCTGCTTCGGAGAGCCTCCCTCCCGCCTCTTCATAGGGTCCCCAACATCCTAGAGTCCCCCTGGAAGCCTGTCTCATTAAGCTTTACGCTAGGACCCCCACACTATGGCATCACAGACCCCATGACGGAGACACCACAGCTGTCTGCACACCATGAGGGGACAGGGTGGCACTGACTCTTCCCCTGAGAAGTCCACAGGGCCTTTCTCCTCCACCACTGGATCCAAGTTGCCTACTGTTCTGCTCCCTGGGCTGTGGCCTGAAACTGCTCCCAAGCCTTCTGGGCTTCAGTGGCGCCCAGTGAATTTTCAGGCTCCATCTGCCTCCAGGTGCCATCCCATCACCAACCACAGCACCTAAGGGTGACACTGAGGCAGATGTCACACAGCTCAGTGAAGTAGGCTCCACCACTTTCTGGCTCTGTAACCTTGAGCAAGCTACACAACCTCTCTCCATGCCTCAGTTTCCTTGTCTATAAAATGGCACAATCATGTCCACTTCAAGAGATGGTTTTGAGGATTAACCATGTTAGCAAGGACTTAGGTGAGTGTGTGTGTGGTACACAGTAAGTGCTCTGTAAGTGTGTGTTAGCGCTCAGCGTTGAGGAAGGTATCAGTGGGGGGTCACTCTGCTGCCGAAACTTCCTACCTATCATGCGCCCCGGGGCTCTTGAAGGTCTGGAGGAAGACACTAGGACCCAGCCCAGCTCCGGACTCTGTGGGCCAAGCCAGGACAGGCATCTCCACCCTGGTCCCGGTGGAGATGGCCACCGAGGGCCCCCTAAATGGCTTGATTCCTGAAACCGAGAGAAAGGGAGGTGAGCTTTCCCTTGACAGCTGCCTGCTGCAGGAAAGAGGGTTGTCCCTGCCTCAGACCTTTTGTTCCTATCTGCCCTGCCTGCGGCAAGCAGCAGGCGCTCGATGTTCTCTGGCTACACACACTCACAATCTCAAGAGGCCTCTGAACACACTGGGCCTCCGGCAGCGCTACTGGCCTGGGCAGAGAGGGCCAGGGCCTGGGTTGACCTCCTAGTCCCTGCTGACAATGATGGGACATTGTCCTCCCTCAGCTGTGCTGTGCTGGGAACCACAGTCAAACGCAGTTCAGAGCAGCCTGCATAGGGAGGGTTCCCACTCTCCTGTCTCATGTACCCTGAGGTTTGCTTTCAGTGTAGTGAAGAGTGCAGGTCCCACCTGATCTCCCCCAAAGGCATTCATTCTCCTCACTGTGTGTGCATGGGTGCACACACACACACACACACCACAGGCCCACCAGGAGATTCCTCTGCAGACTTTAGACTTCTCCATCCTGGGTGAAGAAGCTAGAAAAAGCCTTTCTGAGTCACCAATGGTGTCACTGTGAGAAGTGTTGTACTCCACTCAAAAAACAAGGCCCCATGATGAAAAATGGGGCAAGACCCCAAGATGACAAACGGGGCAAGACGTCTTTTTAAAAGAAGTGCTTTTATTGTAGTTGGCACAGCTTTGCAAATTCCATCTGCACTGTGTCGCTGTGCTTCTTTTAAAAAGACATCTTGCCCCGTTTTTCATCATGGGGCCTTGTTTTTTGAGTGGAGTTCAACAAGAAGCAGCCGCCCCAATTTCAGTCCCACCAGGACCACAGGGAAATAGGCATCCTGGAGTTCAGTGCAGCCTAGGGTCTTCAGCGGCTCCTGGGCTCACCTCTGCTGGCCCTGCAGCCTAAAATCCATCTATACTGCAACCCTACCCAGTCTGGATGCTGGAGATAGGACTGCATGTTCACATCAGAGCCCTGAACAGGAGACCTCCAAGCTGGCTCAGGCTTGGCGACTGTCCTCCCAGCCCTGAAGCTGCCAGAAGGCACTCAGGGTGTAGGCATGCTTTGTTGGAGGGATTACAGGAAGAGATGGCACCCATATCACTGGGCTCTGAGCATCTGTCTCTCTGAGGTTCCAGGGGCGACACCCCTTGAAATTCTCCTCTGACCAGAGGGAACCCCTCTGGGAAGAGGTGACCTGAAGCTGAGATCTGGCAGGAGTATCAGACAGCAGAACATGGGAGTGCCCTTGGCACCAGTCCCATGTCTAAAATGTCACTTCACCTGCAAAAAGCTCACAGTGATACCAGGACGCCCTAGAACTCCATCCTTCTAGAGGCAGGATTCTCAGGTGAGACCTGGGAGAAGCTGTCATGCTGGACTCAGGCTCCCTTTGTTAAGTGTTGGTGAGATGAGGGTAGATCCTCATTCTGAACCAACCTACCCCAACCTGGGCACTATGGCATCTTTAGCAGTCCTGCCACTGTCTGGTTGATCAGGTAGCTCCAGCTCCAGAGTCCTATGGGTTCAGCTCATTGAAGTAAACAAAAGAGACCCAAACAGACCAAGGATGTTAACCTCACCCTAACACCAGGTCAGGAGCCACGCAACATCAGGCCACGTGTGAGTAGACCGTAATAAATTATAAGAACCAAGAATTGGGGTCACAAGGAGATAGCTAAGGCACCTGCTCCGGGCTGGCAGGTGAGCCAGGTAAGCAAGAAGGAGCCTGCCATGTAGGGAGTGGGCCAGGAGCTGTGCCAGAGGCCCCTGGGTCTAAAGAAACCCAAGCCAGGAGGAGAGAGCAGTAGAAAAAGAACACGGGGAGTGAAGGGGGCAGAGGCCAGGCCCTGCCAGGTGCTCTCAGCTGATAGGGTTGGAGGTGGGGGGTGTCCACATCTGAGGAATTCCTGTCCACTGCTCACACTACTCATGATGTCGACGCAGCACTTCTGGAAAGATGGGTTGGGTGGTGGGGACTTATTAGCCCCAAGAAACAGAGACTAGTTTTGGGTTTCCCATCAGCCAGCACTGAGCCTGCCCTCAATCTGCTTAGCTTTTGGTCAATGATGTGGCACGGTGGCCAGGGCCCCTGGCCCCACTGCACCCACGTTCAGGTAGATGAATCAGGCTCATCTCTGCTGCCTGCTGCTCCCCACCAGGATGGGATTTCATCATCGGTCATGTGGAGAACTCTCCTGCAGGGAAGCCAATAAGCCCACATGAGCGTCTCAGCCCGAGGGATGTCAGGATACCTCAGGTCCTGCTCCCCCTCGCCTTACCTGAGCTCTGCTGGAAGGGAGGATTGTGGTGGTGACAGTGACAGATGCCACGGCATCTGGAACACTGAAATTCGTGTGCTGACCAGGGAAAAGTCAAACTCCAGGAACCTAGCAGATGGCAGTGAGGCCCAGGAGTCACAGGATAAAGTCTTGAAACCACAACAAAAAACAACAGCCAGTTTCTGAATGCCACAAGGTACCCAAGGACCTTGCTCAGATGGCCTGAGCAGCCGAAGAGGTGCCTCCTGGGAGCACAGCAACTTGGACTTGGCTCAGGTTTGGATAAAGGCCCAAGCAGGGGGGCGCGGAGGAGACAGCTGTGTTTGCTCTGACCCATGAGGGCGGGGTTGGGGGTGATCATCCTGCGGGGAGAAGAGGAGGTGGCAGACACCGGGACCCTTCCAAGGCGATCACACACAGGGACAGGGAGGCAGTGCCACTGCAAAGTGCAGAAGGCTGTAGCGACAGGGCATGGAGGGCAGAGCAGAGGCAAAGGGGCGAGAGCTGGGTATCAAAAACTGGGCACATGTTTTCCACTCCAAAGCCAGATTCTTCTTCCTTCACCCAGACAGAGAGGGCAAGAAAATGAGGGATTTCAGAATTCCAGAATTCTAAGTAGCATGTGTCAAATTAAAAGGTGGTGGACTCTGGCAGGTCCGTGTAAAGGAGCCTCCATGCATGCCCAGGGGGCCAGGGCTGTGCCCGGTGAATCTGGGACAGGAGAGCTCCTGACCTTAGGTGCATGCAAGTGCACATGACTGCTCGCACATGTGCACGGGCCCACGGGCCTGGGAACACCAGCGTCACACTAAGCACAGCCACAAGCAGAGCACAAACCTGTGCAGAACTGCAGCTTCCCTGTGCAGCTGACCTGTGCCCTGGGGGCCCCCAGTCCACATAAACCCCACGTCCTGCTTGATATCCCAGTGGCCCCTAGGAACAAGGTCTTCTCTGCGAGCCACAATGCTGTAAGAACAAACCCTCATCGGGGCCACCCCAAAGCACCCAAAAGGTGCTTTGCTGAGAGAAAGACAGGAAGGAAGAAAAGAAAAGACAGCTCATCTCACTGATGCATTTTCTATTGAGCTACCACTCAGGGAAGAATTTGAAGTGAATTTATGGAGGAATGAAGCTAAAGAGAGGCAGCCCTGCAGTAGGCTGGGAGAGGAAGCTAAGGGTGGCCAGATGGCAGCCTTCTTGGGAACATGCAGCATGGAAGGCTGCCGGAAGGGACACTGGTGGTTTAAAAGCTTGCCATTAGTTGCCCCAGAGAAGAGTATGACATCTCAAGACAAAAATGGAACCGATGTACTTGACCTTACGGAACAAAGGTGCTGTGAACACCACAAAAGGAAACAAACCACTGTACCCAAACGGCTCAGCTGAGAACAGTATTTACCTTGGCACAGGAAGGCAGATATTGAAGTCCCTGCAGCCTGCACGGGGTGGAGGATGGGACATGGGGAGGGGTGCTGATCCCGTGTATCCCAGAGGGATCATCAATAGATAACATTTAACTGTGGAAGAACATTCAAGTCATGGACACTCACACTAAGGCTGCTGGGAGAAATACTGGAGGAGACAGCTACTGACTGAAGGCTGTTGCCCCTCAAGAATGAGACTTGGGGGGGGCTGAGAGGAAAGTCAGGTCTCTTGTTTTTTTTTCCTGTGGTGCTGGGGATTTGAGCCCAGGGCCTTCCATATGACAGACCCTACCACTGAGCTACCTGCTCTGCGGCACGTTCCTTCTCGGCCTGTGGCACATTTGACATTTTAAAACTACGTGTACGTATGACTCTGCTAAAAATGAGAATTAAATTAAAAGGTGGGAGTGAGCATGCAGAGCCTCAGTGCACCCTCCAGCCATTCTGCTTCCCCCCCAGGGCATGCGTGATACGCTCAGCTTCAGGTGGGGGCAGCACGCCCCTGCCAGTCCTGTTCCGTTCTCCTAGCACAAACTGTCTCTCACATCACCCCGCTTACTAATTTGCTGGTATGTGTGCTGGATTCCACTAGCAGGAGAAGTGCCCTGTTCACCTCTGGCTCCCTGGCACCTAATCTAGTCCACCTCACTCAGGAGGTGCCCTGGGGACAAACTGGCTTCCTGAGCAGCCCCATGCCAGTCAGTGTATCTCCTGCAGTGCCATCTGAGAGACTGGAGTGTCCCAGAGTGCTCCTGCTACTAGAAGTGTCTCAACCACAAATTCGGATGAGTTTCGGAGCCTGGCCAGGGTTCCAGGACTCAGGCACATGCATGCTCCAGCCACATCTGAGAAGACACTGGCTCTTCCTGTGCAATCAGTCTGCAGGTCCAACCCGACTGCCCTGTAGGCATTGACTCAGCAAGAGCCTGTCAATGAGAAGGAAATGGCTGCCCAGTGGCTTAGTGGCAAGTGGACAGCAGTGGGGAAAGGACCTGTGTCATCGATGGCCAGTAGAGGGGAGAAGTTGTCCCTGCACCTGGGGTGGAGGTGGCTCCATGGAGTGGGTATGGTGGGATGGAGCTTGGCCGACTCAGGGTCCCCAGCTGGCGGGGGTCCTTCCCCGTACCAGGGCTGAGGTTGACCTGTCTCCCAGGCAGAGGGCACCTGGGAGCTTTCCCTTGGTGACTCAGCATCTCCCCTTTGTGTAAGTTTCTCTTCCTGGGCTGGACCAAGAGTGTCTGCCCTTCAGGAGCTCCTCTGATGGTTCTCAGGGTGGTGTGGGCTGATTCATGCCCACTTTCCCCTCCAGAGGGCAGTGCAGCATGGGCAGGGTCCATATCTGTGCTATTCACATGCTGCCCAAGGCCCAGATGGCACCCGGCCCCTGACCCCTGACCCTAGGCTCGGTGACCTTGTGGTCAACATCCACACATCTCAGGGGTGCAGTGACCTAGTGGTTGGGCCTCAGGAGGAGCCTGGGGACCTCATTTCCCGAGGTGTTCACACGGGAAGGCTACGTTCTGTGCTGAGAACAGAACTGACACCTGCTCATCCCGTGCTCTAGGCAAAGACACCTGTTCATGCAAGTCCAGGGCAATGAGGCCACCTGCACGGCTTCCCACAGCCAGGAACGCTTTGGGAGTCAGGATAGTTTACAGGACCTGGGACCACACAGTGACAGCCCTCCCCATCCCTTAGCCTGGCTACCGCACCCGCTTCTAAGAAGCTTTCGGGCCCAGTTGTGGGCAAAGTACTCCCCTCTTCCGGGCCGTGAACACCCCCCACCCCCAGCACTGCACTGCCCGCACAGAGCCGGGGCCTGGGAACAGTTACCGCAGCCCAGGATGGAGGGTTTCCACATCGAACCTGCATTTAAAAGCTGATTAGAGTCCACCTACCCCTTAGACCCAAGCCACTCCAGCCAGACCTGGTGGTTCTCCTGGACGGGAAAGTGGGGGTGTTTGGGGGTGCTTCTCCTAGCTGACGCTCCCAGGTGAATCTCCGCCAGAGCTGTCGCCCTATGCTGGTCAGTCCTGCAGTGTCCTCCCAGAAGCCTGGCTCTCTGAGGCTGCATCGAAGCCACTCACAAAGACTCTGCTTGGAAACCCTCCCCGGGGACCCAGGGACAAGTGAATTAAAAAGAAGTGGGATCTTTTAATGGTTTCACAGTGACATGGGATGCTTTTGTTTCCCTGAAAAGAAAGCATGTTTCAGATAAATTATTGACCAGCAAGGAATCACCCTGAGCAAGAAATCCTCTGTATACTCTGGGGAGAAGTACAAGGAGCTACTGGCTGACACAGTGCTCCTACCTCTGACAGACAGACAGACAGATAGATGGCTGCACCGGGAGAGGCTCTTCTTCCCAGCAGGCCCTGCATGGTCCTCGGGAACAAAGCCCCCCAGGCTTTAGCAGCGACAGACTCCATTTGTGTCCCTAGCAGTGCCACACAGCTCTCTCCTGTCCCCGTACATCCACTGGATGTACCAGGGCCACCCTCTCTGGAAAAGGACATCTTGAAGGCAGAGCCCTGAGAGGAGCCCCTCTCCTCTGGCTCGCTGGGTTCGTATGGTACCATTTCCTACCCTTGTCTGTGAACTACAGCCCTTCCTGCCGCTGGACCTGTAGTAGGTCCAGGCCCCTTGGCACCTGGTCTCTGCACTAACTCGGGAGGCCCCGCCCACTCCAGGAGCCCCGCCCACTGCCGCTGCCGGTGGGCGGTGCTGTACTAACGTGAGTCCCTTCTGACCTGTTGGGCTCCCTCCCTCCTCCTCCATTTGAAGCAGGAGAGGTCTGGGGCTAGAAGGGAGGCCGAAGAGACTCAGTGTGTCTTTTGTAGCCATTGCACAGACTGCGCTGAGCATTTCCCAGGGTAAGGGAGGAGCTGGCAGCCCATGCCCTGGGGGTGCACTCTCCCTCAACCGCCTTCAGTAGCTCCTGGTACCCAGGTGCAGGCAAACCCTGCGATGGCCACGGGCCTCCCAGTTGGGCTGAGCCTCCCATGAATAGAGAGGAATCACGGGACTCCACGGTTATTCTTGTCATCTGTCTTCATTTTGGGAGAGTCCCTGCAGCCTGAGTGCTTGGGGTAAGAGGGGCTCTGGGCTTGGGTTGGCGGCAGATGCCCAGGGCATGGCCTGTCCTGTGTTGAGCTCCCACCCCTGGGCCTGTCCCTGGCTCCTGCCTCTACTTCCCAGTTCCCAGAACAAGCCAGACCGGTGACTCTTCCTGGCCCTTCATCCTGTGTGCCTGAGTCTCCTTTTAATATCTGTAACTTGACACTGCTCTTAGTGCTTTTGAATTACTGATCAAAATCACATCGCATAGATGATTAAAAGAAAAAAAACTATTTTAGATGTTATAATTGTTCTTTATGTGAACCCTCTAATTTCAGATTTGGGAGAATAAAAAAAAACTTTCCTAGGACTATTACAATAACAATTCCTTTTACTCTTTGATGTTTTCTAAAGTTTTGGTATTACACTGGGCCTCACAGAGAACTGATGCTCATCAGATGTTTATAAAAACAAATTTCTTAATAATGACTGGAGGATTATTTCTGAGATCAACTTTAAAATAGTCTAGCAGTGAGAAAAATAAAAAAGGAGGAAATAGATGCGCAAATATAGTAAAATGTTGGTAAATTTTTAACGTCACAATAGGAGTTCAATTCTGCTTTTCCTGTTTTTTGTTTGTTTGTTTTGTTTTTCTTTGCAGAAACTAAAGCCTTTGCGCTGAGTGACACGCTCAGCTTTGTTTCTTCTTTTTATTTTCCAGACAGCCTCTCACCGAGGCTGGGCTTCCTTCTGCTTCTTATATGCACGTAACAGTCTTTCTAATTTAACAAATGATCAAAGTGGTAGAGGAGCCTCCAGGCAGGGCGGTGGGCACTCACCTTTTTATGGCTTTGTAGCAAATGATGACAAGGACAGTCAGAAACACCAGAGAGGCACAACATACGGCAATGATGATCACCAGCCCCGACCACCAGCTTTCCTCGGCAGGGCACGAGGTAGAGCTGGGAGCTGGAAGAGACAGGAGCATCATGAGTCTCCCTGAATGAGCCAGCTGCAGCCGGGGCTGACTCCCCAGTGAGGGCCCCTGACCTCTCCTGCCGACCCTGCCCCCAGCGGAAGCTGATGACATCACAGATGGCCCCCAGCCAGGCTGACCCCACCCCCACCCAGACCTGGCCTGTGCAGAGCAGGGGTTAAGCGACGCACCCCGGCCATCCATCCTCCCTTGGCATGAGCTAACTGTCAGCAGGGTCAGGTTTAATTTCCCATGAAAAATAACAGAACCTCTCATTCTCTCAGTTGAGGCATTAAATCCGGTTCCTCTGCAGGTGGGGGTGGGGAGCCGGGCTCAGGGGGAACTCTGGGGTTGGAAGAGAGCAGAGGAGGCCTGCCTGGTGGTTTCTGAAGCTGGTTTCTTTTAAGAGGCAAGTTCTCTTGGATTCTGCCCGGGGTACTGGCAGCTAGCTCGGCCTGCAGGGGCTGGCTAGAATGGGGGGAAGTCTGTCTTTGACAAAGCAGCCGACACTAGTGCTTCAAGGCCCCCCATCCATGCGTGATCCATGGAGTGCTGGGGTGAACCCAGACCCCCCCAGCATGGGCGTGTTGGGGTTTACCCAAAGCACAGGCATCAGAGGCCAGTTCTCATCCCTGGGAGACAAGCAAACACCCCACAGCCTCATTCCAGAGTTACGAAGATGACCCAGATCCCACTGGGAAGAAGTGCAGAGAATTGCAAAAGAAATGAGAAAGGGGAGGGAAGGAAGAATGGGAGGGAGGAGAGGGAGAGAAGGGAGGGGACATGGCAAGGAAAAGAAGGGATGGACAGACAGACAGTACCATGAACTTTGGCCCGCTCTTCAAGACAGTGATATATGCAAAGGAATTAAAATTACACCAAAGAGGGCTGGAGATTTAGCTCAGCGGCATAAGTGCCTGCCTTGTAAACAGGCAGTCATGAGTTTGATCCCCGGTACCCATAAAAAGGAAAAAAAAATTACACCAAAGACTCCTCCACTTGGGCGGCAGGGGTGGGGAACAGGTTTATCCAGGTGTGGGTTCCGCCTCACTACACCATGGGACAGTTCTGACAAAGGTGACACCAGCGAGAGCCACCCCTTTCCAGCACCTCAGACAGACACCTCTGGCCTCTGATACCTGTGCTCTGGGTGAGCCCCAACATGTCTGGGTGTCAGGGTCCCCACCCTGTGGGCGACCACCGAGGAGTTTTGCAATCTCTCATTAGAGGTGCTTGTTTCTGACGCTGACACGAGTGGAATCATGCCAGATGCTTTTTCAATTTTCTGGCTCACTTTATTTAGCACAGTGTTTTTGAGAATCATCCGCGTGGTTGCACCTCTCCAAAGTTCCTTGCTGGTTGTCACTGAATGGACTCCATGACAAGTGTGCTGCAGGGTGTTTATCCACCCACCTGTTGGACACTCAGGCTTGTTCCGGGTTTCTGACCACTCTGAAAGTAAACATCGGCTAGGACATGTTTTCGTGTTTCTCTCTGGGTGAGTGCTAGGAGCAGGGTGAGTGCTAGACACACACACGTGCTGTGTGTCTGACTGACACTGTGGGAATAAGCCAGAGCTTCCCCAAGTGCTCACACTTCGGTGCCCTCCCAGGCAGAACAAAGACAGGCAGAAAGGAGCCAGGGAGAAGGGAGTGGTTCCAATTTGTAGCTGAATTAAAGGCAGCTGGATTAAGCGATCCAGAAACCATTACGCGCTTCCCAGGGGAAGGTTGCTAAAACCTCATTAACAAATGCCAGGTCCCCAGGGTTGGACCACGGATCTTCACAGAGCCTAAGCAGAATTGGCAACACTACCTGGCGTCCTGTGAATGGGCTGGAACAGGGACACCAGGGGGCTGTTGTGCAACCCCAACACCTTTCCAAACCCCAACACCTAAAAGATGCTGAGAATTGAAAATAGGATTAAACTACAGAACAGGGAAAGAGGGCAGAAAGGATTCCTACTCCCCCCACCGTGGACTTGTTCAATGCTTTTTTGGTAAAACATCAAGCTGGATCCTCCCTTAATTCCCCCTTTTGGGGGGTGACCCTGACTTGCTTGAATCTTCTGTGACTCAGCAGAGATCCAGGCTTCACATCCCCTACAGCAGCAGCCACGATGGGGATTCAGAAGTGCAAGTGGATCACAGGAAGATGTTTGTCTACACACCCGAGAGCTCTGGGCCTTATTGTCACTGCCAAGATTTTAACTTCTGTGACCTCCCTCGCTCCCTCGGGCTGTAACACCTCTGGGCAAGTCCCCAGGGCTGCACCTTCCCCCTGATGGCCCAGGTGGGGAATCAGTCTACCCATTTGTGGTCATGGCCAGGGGCCCCACCTTGGAGCAGTAGCTATTGGATGTAGTGGGTTGGGGGCCGTCTTTATCAGCACTAGTTATTTCCGTATGAATTGGTCTTTGAAAGAAGTGCCAATAGCATCGCTGTGCAGAAATTCCACCAACCTGGGAACTGGCACTGAATTCAGCCTCCCATTCTCTGTTAACGGGGCGGGGCTTTTCTCGCCATGATTACTTTTCCAAACGTTGATCAGGAAACCAGGGAGCCCTGATGGAGAGCATCCTCTGCCTAGGGTCCCCCTCTGCTGCTCAGCAGTGCAGCGATCTCTGTGTGCATGGAAGGAAACAACCCCAGGCAGAGCTGCTAATGGACAGGAAAAGGGGGAGGCCTCTGCGAAACCCAGCCGAGGAGGCATAAGTCTTGGATTTTCCTCAGGAAGCCAGCTGTTGTGTTCAAAGGCTGCATCTTTATTTATCCTTGCTTGAGTCAATTAGAGAATGTGAGAGCTGGAGGAAGCCTGGGAGGTGTCATTTCAGAAAAGAATAAATACCAAGACTCTGGATGAAGAAGCAACTTTCCCAAGGGATAGAGTGAAATCTCTGGGCTGCCTGCCAGGCCTGCCCCTGCCTCAATTTCCCTCAGTGTGAGGTGTTGCCAGTATCCGTCCTCAGAGGGGATAAGACAGCTTATTGTGTGCATATTCTGCTGGTTCATATTTGAGAAGACAAATACTCATTCACCCACCAGAAAGACACTGAGCATGCTCCCCGGCACTGTGCTAGGATTTGGGAGCACAAAGATAAGTCAGACATAAACCATGGCTTTACCAGGCCTGTTCTAGCTACCTTTTGGGTCATTGCAAAGTGGACTAGCTGATGATCTCGCTCAAGCAGCCAGGAGCAAAGCAGGATGCTCTGGAGACATCCTGGAGTCTCCCAAAGCAAAGACATGCACGAATTGCTAATACGCAAGGTGAGGTCATTTGTGGCTGAGAGAGGATGCCCTGGGGAATTGGAAGGTTTAGGAGTGGGGGGCGGCGGGGGCTGGTGAGGGGTAGGTGGCCAGACGGTGGAGGATGAGACAGTCAGAGGGTGGCAAGTGCCAGCCGGTCTGAGCTCTCTGTCACCCGCTTGAACATGACAGGAAGACAGGCGTGTCTTGACCATGCAAGGGTCACAACATCCTCTCTTGAGACTCTCGGAGCTTTGTCTGCCACCCTCAGTAAACACTCCTGACACCCGTATAGACCACAAGACTGGCAGGCAGGGAGGGCAGCTTAGGAGGACCCAGGCTCCATTTCCCCTAACCAGAGAAGCTGTCTGCTCGTTAGGAAATGCACTGGTGAAGGCTTCGGGACTTTTGTTTCCAGCCAAGGTGAACTGAAAACCAGACAATGCATGAGACACTGCATGAACAGTAAATGTCAGGCAACAAAGACAGTGACCCCGAGAGACAAGAAACAAGTGAGGCGTGTCCAGCCAGCGGCCGGCTTGCTGCCCTGCAGGAATGCTCTAAAAACCTTAAAGAGTCCAGGAGTGAACGGGACACATGTGTCCCCCCCTTCTAGGGACCTCTGAGAGGAGGAAGAAGCCCCAGAATACCATATCTAAGCACCAACGGCATGTGATTAGACACTGGCAAGGGTCAGAGAAGAAACAGAGGACAGATCCAGATGCCCTCAGGTGCCCAGACAAGAGCCAGAGCGTCTGTGTAGGAAGAGTAACTGGGTACTCACGGGGCTGAGACCAGAGAGGCCTAGGACGGCTGGGCTGGGGCCTTGAGGATCCCCCCTCCCAGGTCAAGGGCACAGGACTGTCCAGAGAGCCCTGGTGATGAGCGCTTTCCCTATATTCCTCCAGGGTTTGGCAGCTATCAAATGAGACCAAGAGGTTCTGTCCACGGTAGCAGCCACTGCTTCCCCAGCGATGGCTTCAAGGCCCCCAACTAGGCACCGCGGAGCATGGCCCAATTACCGGTCCCTCTGCGGTGGGGAAACTGAGGGTACTGGCTATATGGAGTCCGCTGTTGTAGAGCAGCTGTGCCCAGATGTTTGACTGACAGGAGGGCACTGAGCGAGGGATGAAAGAGTGGAAGACCAGCAGGGGCCCTGGACACAGCTCCCTTTTGCAACATTTAAAGCGAAACGCCATGGTTAAAGCCTCTGACTCAAGGCAGAAAAGTGATTTTACAACAGACATCAGGGTTGTTTCTCCTTCTTTCTAGAGTCAGGCTGCACAGACTCGGGCTTCACAGAAGGGAACCAAGCGTCTCGGAGTTAAGAGCACACTTACTCTCTCTCTCTGCCGCCATGCCAGGCAGCCCACCCAAGCCCCTTCCCCTGGTTTCATGCAGCTCTCAAGGACAGCGGGGGGACTGGGAGTTCTCACTGGGCTACCAGGTCTGTTTCACAGACCCTTTGCACAAAGGAGGAAACTGAGGCTTGGAGCCAGGTGTTGGGAGCCTTCCTGGGGCTGCACAGGCTGCCCTTGGCCCTGCATCACAACCTGTCCCAAAGGATGCGCTTCTCAGGAGTCCCTCAGGGACCCCAGCCCTCTCCCTGCCTCCATGTCCAAGCCCTGGGCCTGCTGGGCTGTGCGACACAGACCCTATGTCCACAAGCGAAGGGGCATGGGGTGGGGCACCCCGTTCCTCTGGAGTGCCTCCCCACACAGAGCCCCATTGTCCCAGGACACAAGGGACTGACTCTTGGGCTGCTGCTCTCCATTCACAGCCACAACGCATCCACGGGGAGGCCCGTGCCAGGGCGTCCACCACCCGCGGGGCTCGGGGCAGTGTGGGTGTGGGGCTGCGCATGCGCTTCTGACCCCCAGAAGACCCAAAGGGCCTGAGCCGGATTTGGGACCCACATGTTAACCTGGGGCTCTGGCGCTTGCGGCAGCCTCTGAAATCAGCCCCCACTGCTAGAGAGAAGAAGGAAATGGCCTTGGCTTCGGCCCGGAGGGGTAGCTGGTGGCTTCCTGCTGCACCAAATGAAGTACCCAAACGGAGAGCTGGGCCAGACTTCCCTTTAGTAGCCCTCTCACCTCTGTGCTGTAGGGGCTCTGATTCAGGCTTCTGGGTCCCGCACAGAGACCCCTCCTTCCATGAATATTCCAAATTCCTCCGTCAAACTAGGGACTCGAGCAGGAGGAAGCCACCAGCTACCCATCTGACAGACAGAAGGCACAGGTTCCTTGCCCACAGCTAGCAAAGGATGGAGCATGGCCCAGTTTCATGACAGGCGTCCCTGGGATGCCTTCTGAAAACAAGGGGTTCCCCTTCTTGACTTTGCAGGGGAAGGCTGTTTGTGAATGCTGCACCCTGTGGTGGGCCCTCAGCCTCCAGGTACCAGGCAGGTGACACTGTGCCAAGCTGGCTTGCCTTGGGGGGTCATCTGCCTCTTTCCCACCACCCTGCTTCCTCTGGGAAGTTCCCACCCATCCAGGATCCCCTCCTGCTCCAAGCAGCTGGGTGGACTTGAGGGGTGCCACAGCTCAGGACCCTTACCACATGGGGAAACAGTCGATCAACAAACACTCACACAGCCTTGGTTTTAAGCTCAGCCGGAAGATGGACCAAGTGTGCCACCAGGGCTGTATCTGGTCTCCAGAGTGGTCCAAACTACAAGGACTGGCCAGGCTGTTGGCCAGGCTGTTGCTAAACCTCCAAGGAAAGCTGTCCAGCTTCTTGGTCCTACTCACACTGCGGTATGAGTGGCTCCCCCAGACCTCTCTCTGCCCTCAGCCTCTTCTTAGCCATTGGCCCTGGACACCATGTCCCAGATGCCCACGAGGACCGGCCACACTCCCAGCCTGGACACCTGTTATAAGACATGCACCTTAGCATCTCCATCTTGAAACATTGCCAAGCGCCACTGCCAAAACACAGCAAATACCCCAAGCTGAAAACTTCGGACACACACACCTGGGGCAAGACTCTGATAGCGGCAGTTCACACCTTCACAAACTACACAAAGCCGGGCAGCAAGACCTGCATGGTCTGTCTTGGAGCCTCTGAGAGCCATAGTGCTCGTGGGAGTCCTTAGTCCACAGCTCTGTGGGACTCACTACTGACCGTGCTGAGACACACCGGACTCATCGGACAGTCCTGGTGACTTGGTGTGCGCACGTCTGCACGAGCTCACCCCCACCCAGGCGGCTCACACGCACCTCCCGCCCACGGAAGTGACCCTGCCTGGATGCTGAAGTATGGGAGGCTGTGGTCTCCTTTTCACTGTAGTGATTCTAACTTGTGAGGATTGTTTCGTAAAGCAATTCGAGTGCTTTTATTTCTTTCCAAAGCCATTGGATCTCTATTGGGGTGCTTGAGACATTGCTCTGAGCTGGAAGCAGCCAACAGCTGGCCTGGCATCTGTGCCCTGGCCACCTCGGCCTCGCTAGGAGCTCTCTGCCTGGGCTCGGGTCCCACCTGGACTGGGCCAGAAGCAGCCCCTTCCTTCACTCCTCTTGTGCCCGCTGCTTCTCCCTCACTTCTGGCGCATGATGGTATTTGCTGGGTCCCCACCTGGCCGCCCTTGCTCCCTGGGGGACCAGGTGCCCAATTCAGCACAGGGGTTGTCTCTCTGGCTTTGAACCAGCACTCCAGGCTCCCACACGAGCAGGACATTCAGTCTATTAGATTTTATCTCCGGTCCATCCACTGCAAGTTTTGGGAGGAGACAGAACCCCACCCCCACCCCCTGCTGGTGCTGAACGAGGTAGGTAAGCAGAGATCTGGGGACACCACTCATGGCCCATCACACTTTTTGCCTTCTCCCCAGCAGAACTTCAGTTCTCCTTCTGTACATCCCACTCCTACGGGGCCCAGGTTTGGACTCAGCATGGTTGTGCCTCACAGTGGCTGAGGGGTTCTGGTCAGTGTCAGGAGAGGGAAAGTCTGCTAGGGGCTTCTGGAAATCGCCTCCTTCTGGGAGACACAGAGGATGAGGTGGCACCTTGTGGTCATGACTGTGTCCTTGCTCCAAAGCAGAGCAGCTGAGGGTCCTGAGGGTCCTGAGGGCAGGGTGGATGGCCTCAGTGTGAGTAGTCTGGTCAAGGTCAGCCTCCAGGGGGACAATTCGGAATGGAGCTCATCCTGCAGCTATCTGGGAGGGATAACACAGCCGGGCGCCTGGCATGGCCTGGTGGGTCTGACCCCGGGTAGGGAGGGGGCTCATGGGGCAAGGACTAGAAGGAGATGGCAATGCCCTGGGCCTGGAGGCCTTGAGAGGGCCACAAGGTGCAGTGACATTGCAGAGTATCCAAGGGGCCAAAGACCATGCCTCACCAGAGGAGGAAACAGGCACAAATCCCTGTTACCTAACTTCACTGAAGCTGGGCCTTGAGCCCAGGCCGCCTGGCCCCAGGGTCAACAGCCGACCCTGAAACAGACAGGAAAATCAGAGCAAGCAAACCATAGTGACACCAGCTGCCCAAGGAAACGCTCTGGAGAAAGAGACCGGTGACCCGAGGGGGAGACGGGTGTTACATCGAGGGGGAGAGGAGGTGGTCCGATGGATAGATCCTATCCAGCTTGGCCTGGGCTAGCAAGGGATAGAATGGGGCTCATCACCAAGGGCACAGTTTGCAGGCTCAGCTCCTGCGGTGGCATATAAAGACCCCAATACATTCGTAATTGTCTCCAACATTCCTGGGCCTGATTAGGAAAGGAAAATATGAACTGGGCCTCTGGCTCTCTGGTGGGGGCAGCCACCGCTTCTCCTGATGGAAGGGACTGGATGGAAGCCGGAGCGGTGGCCTGGAACAGCGGGTCTCCGGCTGGTAACACTCATTATGTGACCCAGGAACATGGCCCCCTTGTTCCTCACCCAGCAGCCCTGTTTGTTCAGCTCCCCCCACAAGGCAAGGACTTACTACTCAACAGCATGCACTGCTTTCAGTGGTCACGACTCTGGGTCCCCTCCCGAGATCTGCAAAGCCTGCCACTCCCACCATGCAGCCACACAGAAGGGCCACACTCTCCAGCTTCAGCACAGGGTAGCAGCGCTGTCAGGAAGTGACAAGCTAGTGCCACATCTGTAGAGCTCTGGGTGACGCCGGAGCCCACCCTCCTGCCTGAGTCCGTCGCTGCAGGTCTAGCGCACTGCTATTGTGCGTTGTGTTGTGTGCTAGACACCAGGGAAGTGGCCAGCAAAGCAGACGGGCCCTGCCCTCATGATGCCAATAAGCATTAATTAGTCACCAAGGAAATTTGGTCTGGGATTCCTGCCTCATTGAGACACCTCGCTGCTCACAGGCTTTGTACAACAAAAACAGAGAAAGCTATTGCCTGAAGGTAATGACGCCCCATTTGCTCATGAGAGGCCCTGATCTTGAGGTGGAAAAGTTTCCCAATGTTCGTGTTGAGGGCCCAGCAGAGCCCAAATGCCTGTGGGTGCTCAGTGGATACTGGGTGCCTTCCTCCCTTAGGCCATCCATGCATTGGTGCATGCCTAGAATCTCAGCACTCGGAGGCCGAGGCAGGAGAAAGGTTTAAGGCCAGCCTGGACTGCATAGCATGTTCAAGGCCAGCCAGGACGTATAATAAGAATTTGTCCAAAAACAAAACAACAACAAAAACACTCTTAAGAGAAAATCGGGGATTCATGAATGCCCAATCCAGTAGAATCTGCTGTGTCTGAACAGCTGTAATCATTTTGAAGAGAAGTTCAGGCTTCATTTGAACCAGTGGTTAAAAACTCTGGCCTGAACGGCAAATATGGCCCACAGCTTGTGTTGTAAATAAAGTTTTATTGGAACACAGCCGTAGCCATTTGTTTGCACACTGTCTCTTGTTACATCTGTGCTACACTGGAAGAGTCGAGTGGTTGTGACACAAAGCTATGTGACTTGCAATGACTTCAGTATTTACAATCTGGCCTTCACAAAAGTCCATTCCCCTTAAAAGGGGTTTTTGCCTAAGATTTTTAGGTAAGCTTAGCAGAAAGATCTGAGAATCCACTGAAATTATATCTCCAATTTATATTTTGCAAGTAAACATTCCACTCCTTCGGTTTTATTTTTAGAAAGGCCCTTTACTGCAAATGTCACACAATGCCCTGGGGGGAGATTCTAGGTTTGTGGCACAGGGCTCTGCCCTGTCTGGGAGTTTTAACAGTGACAGTGTGGTGAGACAACCAATCCCAGTAGACAGACAGATGGCCCTGTGTTTGGATTCTGACTTAGCCACACCACACCTCCTAGGTGACCCCCAGATAAAGCACTTAAACCTCACAAGCCTGGGCTTCCTAGCCGTCAAAGGGGAAGGCTGGTAGGAGCTGCTTCCCAGCTGCAGTGGACACTGCTCTTGATGTGGAAAAATGTCACCTAAAATGACACAGACCAGTTTCCCTGGCACCTGAAGCCCTTCTCTGGGACAGCACACCGTGGGTGCTGGCAGCCCTCCGCTGACCAGACAGCCTGGGAATTAATTCCTTCCTTCTAAAGGACTGTCAGAGCTGAGTGTGGAAGGCCAGCCCTGCCACCAGCTGGGGACAACTGCCTTTGTGTGACCTGCCTTCCTCCCTGCCCTGTCCCATCTCCTAGGCTGTCTCCAGCTCCCCTGGGTGCATTCCTTTAAGTCCTCATGTCAGTGTCTGAGGACAAGTTTCATGTCAGTCCAGACATGTGGTACTGCTGGCCCCTGGTCTGCATTGTAAAGCATGAAACTGAGCTGAAATTCCATCCCACAGAGATGTGTGTGAACACTCTAAGTTGTAGGTGACTCCTTCCCAGAACTTCCCTTTGCTAGGTCTCCACGCAAAGCCTTAAAACATGCCTGCTGGGTGAAGCAGAGACTGAGTTTTGTTCAGGTTGCGATCACAAAAGCTCAATAACACCACCGAGAAAAATCATGGCTGCTCAGTCGGTCTTTGTTGAAGATGAAGCAAAAGAAAGAGGGGGAAAAGGAAGAGAAGGAGGAAGAGGAGGAGAAGGGGGAGGGGGAGAGGGAGGAGAAGGAGGAGGGGGGGCGGCTGACATATCAGTGGTGTTGGGGGAAAACCACAGCATTAAAGAGAAAAAAAAAATCCATACTGACAGTCCGGAACTGAGCTGTCCAATATAGTAGCCACTGGTCACTACTTAAATTCAGGTTAATTAAAACTGAATGAAGCTAAAACTCCAGCTTTCCAGTTACACAGCTGTGGTTCAAGCGCTCAGAGGCCAGGCGGAGCACACGGCCACTGTGTGGGGTGGTGCAGGCTCGTTTACATCAGGGGGAAAGTTCGAGAACAGCTCGGGGCCAGGGAACTGGGAGGTGGGGTGCTCTGCTTCCCTTTCCAGAAAGGCAGCTATGGGCACTTTTCCCACCACAAAGAAAGCAAAGCGAGATGGCCACGTGCAAAACCCCAGTGCTGTCTAGGACCAAAGCACGCACTTCTTAGACTCCTTTCTGTGATTCCCAGATCCATACCCCCTAAAACAGGAAAGGTACGAATTATTCGTTGTACTTGCTCTTGAGAATTAGAGAGGCAGAGTCAGAGAGCTCATGGGTCAGGGACACAGAGCCTATGAGCAGGAAGGCGCCTGCGGCCCCCATGGGACAATGAGAACCCCAGTTGGAGGCTCGGCTCAGCTCTAAAGAGCCACCAGAGCGCCTGGGCATCTTCCAGCACTACGTCTGCCACGAACGCTCCCTCTTTCCAGAAGCCACATGGCCTGGTGGCTGCAACACCCAGACCACAAAAGGGGTCACTGCGTCTTAACAAAGCAAAGATTGCTTATGACCTCACCCTGTGTGAGGGACACAAGCGTCTTTGTGGTGATCCTTGACCAGGCCAAGGCCCACCCAAATCCTGCTACTGCAACAGCTAGCGACAGCTTCTGAGTCACTAGCCCAGCCAAAGACTGGGCAGAAGGTCTCCCCTGGTAGAGAGCTCCTTCCTGGGAGCTTTGTTCTCTATCTGGAAATGTGTTTTACTCTAAGGATTGAAGTCCCACAGTCATGGTTGCTGAAATTCTTTGAAGTTTCCAAGTCACCTCATTTTTCTGGACCTCAAGGGCCCAGGTCTGGGTGATGTAGGCTAGAGCAGGGTCCTCCACCTTAGCACTACTGACCCTTTGGGCTGCTTCATTCTTTATTGCAGAGAGCTCTTTTGGGTGCTACATGCTGTTGGAGTGACCAAATGTCCCCTTCTGGGAATCACAGAGCTGGAAAATATCGAAGGCTCTTTCCTCACTGCTACACTTGGTGTAGAGATGGGTGTGAACAAGAGGCACAGCAGCGGCACAAACCCAACTCAGCCTCCTGGAGTGCACTGTGCCAACCCCAGCCAAAGGAAGCAGTCAAACTTGATGGCCTTCCAGCTGGGACAGTCTAACATTCCAAGCCAATTGCCTTCAGAATGACCCCTGGCTACTGAAAGGCCACACAGCGGAACTGTCCGTAACAGGGTCCAAGAAGAACCCCATGGATTATTTCCAAGGCATCCATAATTCTTTCTGTCAAGGCAGGAGACAATGTGCCTTTGCCACGCACATCCAGTTCATTCTAAATCTGAGAACAAGGAACCATTCACTCTGGGGCAGGGGCTGGCTGGGCAGGGCTAGGAAATGGCGGCCTCTGGCCTTTTCTGGTTGTTGGTAAGACTGACACAGAAACTTGGGAAGAGAGAACAGCATCTTTCACATTGCCTGGTTTTTCTCTGGCAGAGAGTGGGGTATAAACCCAGGGATGTTCCTCCCAGACCCACCCAGACCTCGACATCTTGACCCAATGGAAGGCCCAGCAACAGCCCATCGGAAAGGCTGCTGAAGCCCAAGGCTGGCCTGACTGGAGAGCTGATACCCCCACGCCCAACTGTGCTCCATGATAACTGGACAGCACAGTGGAGCAAGGCTACCTCACCGATTCCGGACAGGACAGCTCCACACCAAGGAATACGGGCCAACCTCAGGATACACTAAATCCCATAATGTGATCCAGGGATAACATCCCCGTCATAAAAGATGTCACGGCCATGATTTATACAAAGCCAGGGCCACTACTGCATGTGCTCATACAAAATGCCGATGGGGTTGCCACTGAGTGGATGTGCCAGGACACCTCTCCCTGGTCACTGGCCTTTTGTTTTTTACTTGTGATCCACTAGCAAATGAGCAGACATCTAAGATGTCAGAAAATTTTAGGGAGAAAGATATTTGTATTAAAAATGTATTTTAACAGATATTTACTAAAATTTTATATAAAAAATTGTCAAGTACCATGGCACACGCATCTTCTGATGCACGTCTCCTGATCCATTAGGAAGTCATTGTCCCCATTTATAGCAGTGAGAACAAGCTCAACAAGGAGGGGTCAGTAGGGGAACTGGGATTCCGGGCACCTGGACCTAGAGTCTCTCTTCTCTCTACCACGGCTCGTCCCACAGCAAGGAGGCGACAAGAAAAGTTAGGGAAGCTTAATAGCAGGGTCTTGACCCAGCTTGAAGAATAGATTTTTAACATTGCAGGCAGCAGGAGGGAGGAATGCCCTCGACTCCGGTTCTCCAGCTGCCATGAGACGGGTCCATACCCCAGCCTTCTCCTCCTGCTCTTCCCCAGGGCAGTCGGCAGGACTCACCCAACTGAAGGGTTTGTGAGCCCTGAGCTCAGCCTGGGAAGCTGTACTCATTCATGCCATGGATAGCAAGAATGAGGAGAAGGGCGGTAAGATTCCCAGCCAGGGAGAGGTGGAGGGGCAGCTGGAATCATTCTCAGGATGAAGCCTGCTCCTTTAATTCCTTACACGCATAAGCTCCTCAAGCACCTTATTCCAAAATCCAGGGGACTCGAGCTCCTCAACAACTCAGCTGCTGCCATCTGCTCTTTGTTTTTCCTGACAGCTGGCCACGCAGGTCACATAATCTACTGCTCCATCATTTTTTTTGACAGGGACATTAATGGGGCTTTAGAGGTGAGCACTTTCTCAGACAGGGTGACACTTGCAGAAACAGCTCTGTCTACCTGCTTTAGAAAATCAAAGTTAGCAGAGATAAACACCACAGCAGCTAAATCCTTGGGTAAGGCCCTTCCTGCTCTGGCCTCGGCCCCTTTGCTAGGAAATGAGGTGAGGTTGTGCCGATTTCCACAATCCCAGAATCTCCCAAACCATAAAATATGGAAATATGGTCAGTGTTATGGCTAATATCTGGATATCCCCCAAAGCCTTATGGTCTGCCAGGTCACTCCAGTTCAAACCGCTCAGAGAAAAGCATCTAGCAACTTTTTGAGCAGTGACAGAACTGCCAGAGCCAGCACGCAGTGGGAGAACTTCCAGGGTGGAGGGGTTTGTGGAGTGTGTGTTTAAAAAAAAAAAGGAAGAAAAGAAGGAATTAATATTGTTGTTTCTTGGCTGGATTTGGGAGGCACAGCAGTTAATACCTATCAGCCACCGCCTTCACCCCAGGCTCACACCCCGATATCCTGCCGTGGAAGGATGGGCACTCGGGTGGAAACGTCAGAGCTGGTTAATCCCACAGGGCTTAAGGGGCCCGGAGACAGCGTCTTACAGCTGAATAAGGAGATCAGCTGCTTTGCTGGCTATGAGGGCCAGGACCCTTGCAGAGATGAGAAGAAAATCCTTTGTGTATTTCTGACTGTAAAGGAACCCAGGTTCTGGCCTGGCCCAGGAGTGGGGGCTGGAGGCATCGCTCAGAGATCTGTCTAAAGCCCTGTGAAGAATGATGTTCCTCTGCGTGGAGTCTTCCAAGCACTCTAAGTCCCTGAGCTGAGCTGGGCATTTCAGGGCAGTGGGCTCCATCTTGGTAAGAAACAGAAAAGTTCAGCGGAACTGGAGAAAAAAAGTAATGGGGAGTGGTGGAGGGAAACATTTCAAAATCTCAAAAGTAGTAAGATAAATTTAGCAGGCCCATCGGACTGAATTTTGTCATATTTAGGGCCAAGAACTTTACAAACATGTGCTTCATGCAGATTCTTCTCTGTCCTCAGAGGAACGAGAAGCAGATGCTGTTGGGCCCCTGAGCCCCCTTTCTCTGATGTGGAGGCCTAGAGGGCTGCTCCCTGCTTCAAGGCAGACTTACAGCAGGGGCCATGCCGGCCCCAGAGGCCCCTGCGGAAGATTCTGCCGGGACCACGCCCTGGCTGGGCTCCTTCCCTTTCTCGGGTCTGTTTCCTTTACTTTCTTACCGCGTCTTGCTGAGAGGACGCCCCCAGTCACAACACACCGGAACCCCTGCATGGGTCAGCATTCCCGCTGCTCGCCCAAATACCTAACAACTATAAGTCAAGGGAGGGGAGGTTTAATTTGGCTCATGGTTTCAGAGGGTTCTGCCGCTGGCTGGAAGACTCCAAGGCAGAAGCATGGCAAAAGGGCATGGAAAAGAAAGACACTCCAGTCATGTGGCATCGAGGGAGTAGAGGGCAGGGGACGAGTTCCAGGGGGAGGGGGTCAGGGACCAGATACAGTCCCCAAAATCATGCTTCTGTGTGCCACCCAGGCACACCCATAAATATGCTTATTTTTACTAATCTCTAATCAAGATTGACCATCACAACCTGTTTCAGGCTCTGGCTCTAGGGAACCAGTGAAGACAAGGATGGACGTCACGGTGCCATAAAGTGTTGGGGACAAGTCCTAATACAAATTCTTGACCATGAAAGACTATACAAATATTTACAAGCAGGCAATACAACAAACATTTGAGTGAAGGACACCGTCGTGTCCTCCAGCCAACGGTCAACGGCCATGGCCATGCTGTTCTGGGGTCAATTCAGAGTGCCACAAATTAGCACATTTTCTATAAGTAAGGACCAAGCAACATACCCTAGGGACTGTATCTGGGGACAAGGCCACACTCCCAGCAAGTCAGTGGGGTCCTAAAGACCCATAAAGACAGGTGATACTTACTGCCAGCTCTCTGAAGACTGAGACATGTCCTGCATGTTTTACCAATGTGAATTGTTGATGGTTCATAGATGAATTTGGATCAGCCCCAAACTATCGCCCAACAGTGAATCAGATCATCAAAAGAGACATTCGATGCCTTCTACAGGAGTAATGCAGGTCACAGAGTTTTCCAAAAATGGGAAGAACCACTCTCCAAGAGATACCAGGCTAGGACTTGAGAACTGGCTGCTTGGAAAGAAGGCTCGGTGGCTAGGTGGTGTCTCAGCAAAGTCTCTTTTTGCATGATTGAGGGAAGGCAGTGCTTTGCTTGTGTGACACCTCTCATCCCTGGCTCCTGCCTACTACGTGTTGGGAATACTCACCCTCTAACCAAAATGCCATAAGCCTTACGTTTCCAGATACACCCAAGCTAGGTTTTTACCTCAATTGAAAACCACTGGTAGAGTGAATTCAGCTCAAGGTGAGGGGTGGGGGGAGGGTGAGGAAGGAGGAGCACTGTCCGCAGTGCGAGACTTAGGTGAGTGTGAGGAGACCTGTAAGAGAAGGCGGAAGAGAGGGCACCTGCGAGAGGAGACGAGCATCTCAAGCGCACTGGGCACAGTGTGCCAGCTCCTTCGCCCAGCACTTCTACCAATTAGTGCCCGTGCCGACCTCAGTAAGATGGTTCTCTTGAAACTGCACCTGGGAACCATCACCTCCTTTTCTCTGAATTGGTGTCCCAGTCCGGCGTCCCCCAGACAACACCACAGCTTCGCCAAGAGACCTTCAGCACAGCCTGTCCAAAGCACCGGCTGCGCAGGACTATCTTAAGAAATAAGTCTGTTATCACTCCCCTGGCAAAATCTCTTAATGGCTTGCCAGCACACCGTGTAGGACTCCGCTCTGTGCCAGTGAGTCTTCATTCACGAGACCCTCAATGGTCCCATCGCAGGGCCTTTGTGTGTGCTGTTCTGTAACCCAGTCTTCACAGAGCTAACTCCTTCTTCCTTCAAAAATCAGCTAGTCCTGGTTTCTCTCCACAGTCTCCATTCCAGCCTGGAGCCAGCCGTGTACACTCAGGGTCCTCCAACTCCTCCTACCACAGCATCTGGTCCAGGGTAGGTATTCAATAGATGTTTGTAGAGTGACTGAATGAGTGAGTGAACGGGACTCTTCAACACCTGCATGGTCCACCAGGGCATCTGTTGCCTTTGATTCTTGACCAAGAAAATTGGAAGAATTTTGAGTTGTGTGCTTTTTCCCCCAGAAACTAAGAGAAAGTTCTTGCTTCTGAGCAGATGGAGCTGCCGTGTTATTTTCTGTATCATTTGTCAGTACTCATTTACTTCAGAGAAAACCCCCACCGTGACTCCTGCAGACACTGAAGAACCTCTTCTTTTTCCACAGAAATGGCCTCCCTGGAGCTCAGGGGTCCTCTGCCCTGGGCCCAGGCCTGGGCATCAGTTGGAGGCCCGGGAGGCAGCTTTGGGGACACTGGTTTGGCAGCCCCAGGGGACACAGGTGGCACAGGCCCAGGCTTCATGGCCCCGTCACATCCCACAGTGACAGTGGCAGACGCTCAGCCTCTCACCTGGAGGCCCGGATGCGTGAGAAGCCCACCAGGAGAGGCAGGTGAAATCCGAGCCTGCTTTAATCCCCAACGCCAGGTCATCCACAGGCTGCTTAGTCAAAGTCCTGCTGGCATCAAAGCCATCACCTCAAGCGCTGGCTGGAAGATGGCACCAGATGGCTCTGTCCTGGCATGAGCACAGCCCTGGGCCTACCATCCCAGGGCCATGCTGGGGATGCTCACTGGTTTAGAGCAGGGAGGGCCCAGCTGTCCTCTCTGCCCCTTGGCCTGTGTCCCTCCCACCAGAATGCTACCCAGCAAGACCTGCCTTATGCACAGGTGCAGCAGGCTCTTGTCACCTGCCTGTGGTGCTACCCGGTCCCAGGAGCCATCACCTCTCCCCTGTGTCACTGCAGCTGGCTCTGGACTGTTTTCCGGGCTTCTGCCCTGAGCCCCACAGTTTGCTTCCCACACAGCAGCCAGAATGAACCTTTTGGGAGCACATCAGACAGAGTCCCTCCCCAAATCCAGCCCCCCCGCCACGTGAAGTGATACCACACATCAGCAACAGCCCGCTCTTCCTCCTCTCCCACCCTCATTTCCTGCTGTGGTTCAGCCACACCAGCCTGGGCTGCTCCTCGACCACTCAGGAGGCCCCGACCCCCGCTGCAGCCCTGGCTGTCCTCGGTGGCTTCAGTGCCATTGTGACAGTGCCAGCTTGGGTGGTGTCTCCTCTCTCCATCCTTTGCTCTGTCACCTTCTCTAGATGGGACCCGGGCCCAGCCGGCTGGCTCATCTCGCACTCTCCTGCCCCGCATGCACGGCCCCAGCATCTCCACCTGGCACGTCCACGGGTTCTGGCCTCTCCCACCAGCGTGTCTGCCGTGCATCTGTTCTGTTCCAAGGTGGACCCCGAGCACTGAGAATCCAGAAATGCGCAAGAACCGCCGGAAAGGGTGTAAGTCTTCCTGCCCCGCATTCCCGGCACTCCCGGGCCCTCCTCTGAGGCCCCCTCAGCACGCACACTTGTGACAGCACAGACCGCCTGACACTCCAGAGGGAAGGCATCACCCCGGGCTGCACCCCCTGGCTTCCTCCCCCTGGGAGGCCACTGTGAGCTCAGTCTCCTCTCGAAGCTTCCCCAGATAGCAGCTCAGCCACTGTGGGCCTTCCCGGGCCCAGCGGAATCTTAGTTTGTCATCAGCTGCTGATTTCTTCCCCTCTTCCATTCCTGTCTCCACAGCCGCCAGGCACCCTGGGCTGAGCCGCGGAGGGAGGATGAGGTGAACTGCACAGGACGCACTGCTGCAGCCAGCGCTCTGTCCCCTGCTCCTTCCCCGCTCTGCCTTCCTCCTCCAGACTGCTCTGTGGCTCAGGAACCTCCAACTCTGTCTCTGCCCACCTTTTCCAGTCCCTCCCACCCTCTCTCCACTGGCTTCAGTGCCATCCTGACTGGTGTCCCCATTCCCACCCTCAGGGCCACGCAGGGCTCTGCCCTCATCCCCAGATCCGTGGAGATGCTGTCCTGTGGCACCTCCAAGGCCTAAGGGCAAATTCAGAACTCACGCCCTCTCCATCTCACGCTTCTTCCTCAAGGGACAGTGGGGCACACCTGTCACCTGGCACCTGGCACCTGGCACCAGGGGTCCTCCTTGCCCTCCCCCGCTGTGCTGTTGCTGCTCTCTGACCTTTCACGCTCACTAATTGTGGCTTAGGTCACAGAGCTTCCCCCACATCCTCCACGGGCCCAGTGCTTCCAGCCTGGGGACCAAGCCTGGAATTCCCTGCCTGGTCTTCCTTGTCCCCACTTTTCTGGCTGTCATTCATCACACTTCTGATGCACCTTCAATCCAGGACACAACAGGCTCTCCTGCCTCCCGTGTCCTGTGCCCCTTTGAATCCCAGGGCCCCTCTGCCAGGAGCCCCTTCTCCTCTGGCAGCAGCGCCCTGAGGAATCTTCTCTGCCCTGGCTGCTCTGCTGGCCGTGGAGATTTCCCCTGGCCTGCAGTGCCTGTAAGGTCTGCACCCTCCCCGACTGTCACCAGCACCTCCAGCTCTGCGGGAGAAGAAACAGGACCTCCTTGTGGCTCACGGGGTCTTTTCCACTGCGTCATCCCCAGCCAGTGACTGAGATGTAGTGTTTGGCATGCTCGGGGCTCTATAAATATTTGTTAAATGAATACATGTTGGTGAGTGATGTGCTGCTCCTTAAATCTACAAATTAGGTATCCCAGCCTCTGGGCAGACAGCCGTGGAGCAAAGTGGGGCGGGCGGACATTCACCCATTCAGCCGTTTCTCCACGCTGTGTGAACGCTGGTCCAAGTTCCCAGCAGGACAGGGAGGGGTGGGCTGCTGGCCAGAGCCCCCGCCCCTGTACAAGCCCATTTGAGTACAGCCCGCAGAGAGTGCACTCTCGGGGTCACAGTGGGAGAAGGGTGTGCTCTACAGACGCTGCTCCTGTCCTTCCGGGACATGCTGCTTCTCTGCCCTGGGAAGTGACACACTCTGCTTTCTGCATGACTCCCCCGGGCCCTCCCCAGGTGGGGGCCTCCAGGGAGAAGGCTCTGCCCCGTTTCTGAGAGCTCCCTGAGGCACTGGGCTCCAGGTGCCCGTGGTGGTAGGGGGCTTTCCGTCACACCTTTGACTGGCTGCTTGCTGTCCTCCCCTCGTCTGCCCCCCCTCACCCCCACTGTTTTCTGGAATCTCCTCCCCACCATCACTTGCACTGGAATCCTTGCCTCCTTATGTGTTTCTGAGGAGCCCAAACCAAGACTCGGCTCAAACACTCCCGAGAGGCAGGCTCTTCCAAAATGTCAGCCCCTTCCCAGCCTGCCTCCCCCACGGGCGTGTGCTCAGATCCGCACACAACTGCCTGCCACGTCCGCATGTTGAGCCCCGAGCTGTCTCAGGGGACGAAGCTGTATAAACACTCCCTGTCCTCAGAGATGGGCTCGGAAACTTACTGGGTCAGACTGGTTGCTTTGTCCTGATGCTGGACACAAGTGGGGCATCCTAGGTGAATTCACTAACATTATGAAAAAGGCAGACTCATTAGAGATTAGGAAGGGGGGTCCAGGGAGAGGGGAGGGAAAAGAGAGGGAGGAGAGTGATAAAAAATGATCAAACTATGCCGTATACATACACCAGTTCCCCGAAATGAACATAACTAGGATTATTGCAAACGTACATTAATAAAAAAGTGACAGTGCTAACATTAGCGGTCTCTTGGTGCCGGGCCCTTTCTAAGCACTGTCTCATATTAATCCATGTGACACTCGCAACAACCATACAAGGAAAGTAAGATCCACACCCAGGGAACGATGCTCACCCGATGCCATGCCTTCCTGCCTTCCTAATTTCCTTTAATTGTAACAAAATGAGGCGCTATTTCACCTGCATCTTGAATGTCCCTGAAAGGTCCTGCTCCAGTTAAAGGCTTCATCTCCAGCCTGCAGCACTCACGGAATGTGGAAACCTTCAGGAGATGGGAGCCAGCAGGGACAAGTTAAGCCACTGAGGATGTGGAAAGCGGGTATCGGAACCTGGCCCTCTCTTCTTTCTCTCTCTGCTTCCCGGCTGCAGGAGGTGAGCAGCTTTCTCTCGTACGTGCTCCAGCTATGATGTGCTGCCTCTTTACAGGCTCAAAACTGACAGAGATAATTGACAATGGACCGAAGCCTCTGGAACCTTCCCCCTAACAGCTGATTATCTCTGGTACTTGTTACAGCAGTGGAAAGCTGTTACCACATGACAGTAATGACAGCAATGATAAAACTGACCCGAAAGGAAGCAGGTAAGAAAGCAGAAGCCAAAAGTCCTCCGCTCCCAGGGCCGTGCACTCTCCTCCACACTTCCTGACAACGTGCCAAGAGGGAACCGGGCCATTTGCACAGCCGCAGTAGCTGCAGACTCTTAACAAGCAGTTTTCTAAGAGATGCTCTTCAATTCTTGTTATGAAGGTAAGAAGGCGATGTTTCTAGGTGGATAAATAAAATAAGCCATGTCCCCAAAGCACTGTCACCAGACATTTGCCTTCCAAGTGCAGCATCGGGTGACATCCAGAGACTTCCTGACCTGCATCACAGATGCCACCTTTCACACCCATCCCGAGGGTACACAGCAAGTGAGTTTGCACCCTCCCACTTCCACTGCAGACACACCAGTGAGCTCAACTCGGGACACAGCTGCATATGAAGCAGGGATAAAGCTTGTCATCCCTGCAGCCTAGGCGCATTCGGAAAACAAACTGCCCTCCAGCCCAGAGGTGAAAGAGTCTGCCTGTGTCCCTACATGCAGTGGGGACCCCTTCAGAGGTCCTGATTTACTTTTCCCTATTAACAAAGAGTCAGAGATGGGGTCTCCTGCCCTCCGTGCAGGCCTCTGGTCATGTGCTGGGGCCTATTTTCACAGGCACTGTCCAGTGCCTGTGCCACAGGAGGTGTGTTCAATGAATGAACAAGTGAGCACATGACAGGTGTCATGTCCTGGCGCCCAGTGCCGGGCCCAGTGCCAGGCAGGGCAGCTATGAGCCTTGGCCATCCTCACACTGCTGTGGCCAGCTTCTGTAGTAACAGACAAGACAAGCCGCTCTGGGTAGAGGGCACCTTCTAGGTGCCAAAGAATGAGAAGGGTCCTGAAGGGAGCAGGCACCAAGAAGCTAACAGTGACCAGCAGTGAAGATCACCATGCTGGCATGTGAGAACGCACACACGTGAAGCCCTGGCTGCTGGATCAACTGACGCTTAGTGATGTCACAGCAGCTCTATACAGATGGATTGATCCCCATTTCACAGATGCAGAAGTTGAGGTCAGCCAAGGTAAATGACTTGCCCAGGGTTACAGGACCCTAAGTGGAACTGTCTCACCACAGATCCCTACTGCTGAAGACAAGTGGACCCAGAAAGGAGCAGGAAGCAAGAGGATGCCCTGTAAGTCCAGATCCCAGGTCTGGAAACCACGGTGAGGTTGGGTCAAAGGCTCAGCTGGCCCTTCAGCAAACTTGCGCCAAGGTGAATGTCACTCTGCCCTTCTGCCAGCACTGGGTGTGGTAGAGCAATGGTGGTCCTGAGACCAGGGACACAGGGTGCTGGCACTGAGCACAGGGCAGGAGGTGGGTCTATGGCCAGGGATTGCTCCTGCCTGCCCCCCTTCCACTAAGAAGGCTGTCCTCCGAGCTTCTCCTTGTGCAGGCAGTGAGCTGCCCCTGAATCCTCTCAGTTCTGTCTCAAAACACCAAAGAGAGGACCATCACCCCTGCAAAGAGCTAGGGAAACTGAGGCTCATGGTGCCTTTCTCGCTGGCCCAGGAATACCGAGGGTTGTATGGTGTCCAGGATAGGCAACACCACAGACAGGAAGTAGATTAGCAGTTACTGGGAAGCATCGGGTTTCTTTTGGGGGTGATGCTGGAATTAGTGGTGGCTACATAACCATGACTAGTTGTGACTGCGCTAAAAGCCCCTGAATTATGCGTCCTTCCACAGCCAGGACACAGGTCCCTCTCATGACTGGGCTCTATTTTGTCCACCTCTGTGGCTCCTAAACTTACCATAGCACAGTCTCTTGGTAAATATGTGTTCAATAAATCATAAAGCAAGAGTTGACTGTGTAAACTACCTTACATAAATAACATCGCAATCTTTTCATGGAAGACAAACAATTCCATTTATCAACTAGGAAAAAGAAATCAGTAGTTAAAAAAAAATACAGTACTTAAAAACAAAATCCAGCGACTCTCGGGTTTTAGGGAGCCACATCTGGGTGCTTAGTGCAGAGTGGAAGGCAATGGGAGTCACCCCAGGTGTGTGGGGTACACTGAGGCCACCCAGGTTGTGGCATTTGCTTGGCAGGGGCTGCACTGACAAAAGATGCCATTGATGGGCAGTGGCTGGGCCATGGAATGGATTTTCATCCCCCCACACCACCTCTGGAGACAGAAGGGACTCAGAGAGCCAGAGCACAGCACACAGCCAAAAAGGGCCAGCACCAGAGGACCTGGCACAATGCTTGGCGTACGGAAGACACTCTAAACTCTCTGTGGAAGAAATGGATTCGTAGTTACTGAGGACCACGATACGCCAGGTGTGTGCTCAGAAGCTGGGGCTATCGCTAGGGACTGGCAGACACTCGGTGATCACACCTACTTAGCCAAGGGTCCTGGCATCCGTCAGGTCATTAATTACACAGTTAAAAGCTGGGAAACTGCTGGGAACAAGAGTCCTTAGTGGTCACCAACCTCACAGCTTGCGCACACCTGTGTACGCTCATGTTGATGGATGGCCGGATGGTTGCAAGATGTAAGCAAATTCCCTGAAGTTGTTCCATCAAAGGGGGGCTTTGATCCCCCACTCCCCGGTTTTAAGCCAGTTCTGGTCTCTTGGTGCCAAAGAACAGAATGCAGTGTGGGGGACGCTGTGTAATCTCAGCCACATCATCCAAAGGGACATAGCTGTTACAAGCCTCTCAAGCTTGGAACCCAGTGTCACAGTAGCAAACGCAGGTGACCCAGGGGACTCCACAACTGAGGGCTCAGCAGACACTGGCGCTGACTGCTGAGCCTCAGAGGAAAAGCCTTTGAACCCCAGGCAATGAACTCCAATTGTGAAGACTTGCCTGATGGAGGCCAGACAACCCCAGGATGATGAGGGGAAAGGCATTTTGGGGAAAGTTTTAACTTTTGGGGTGATGTTTCCTGAAGCTGCAGATAACCAGAACACAGTGACTTCTAAGAAAGTCAGAGAAAATTCTGAAGAAAGAAGAAATTGGTGCTGAGATCTGCATGACTTAACTCCTGGCAGACAGACCGACTGGAATATGCAAAGGTCCTGAGACAGGAAGGAGCAAGACCCATTCACAGATAGGTGGTCCCCAAAGCTGTCATCAGTGATGAAGGGGTGTTAGGTGGGAGAAACTGAAAAGTCATTCTTCAGACACAAATTACCCTTCCTTACCAGCTGGGCAGCCTGAGACAAGTAATTTGCCCTCTCTAAACTTCTGGGCTCCTCTTAGAAATAAAGAAAATACCACCTATTTCCCAGAATGGCTGGAAGATTATATGAGGGAGGCAAGCCGAGCTTCACCTACTAAACATTGGTTTTTATTTCTGTGTTTTTTTCTGGTGCTCCAGGTGAATCAAAAGCCACATTCTAGACTTCTGCACCCCTACTGGTCTCTTTCTGTTAGAACTTGGTCCTTGGCACATAGGAGAGGGACCAGGTGACCCCACTCCTAGTTCCACCACTGCTGTGTGGCCTTTGGAGAGCCACGTAACCTTGTCTTATCTTCTAAGGATAAAATAAATGCAAAAATAAAATCTATCTCAGTGCTTTGAAGTTCTTGAAGACAGACACCATGGCCATGCAGGCCCACGCCTGCTGCCGCAGCTATTTCTGGCCCCATCCTCCTTAGAGGCAGGGGGCGTGCGTGCTGTTCCCTGGAGGCTGACACAGTCTCCTTCCTAGCCATGGCTCTCTGAGTCACAGGCGGGGACAAGGGGCCATTGCTAACATTTGTAAAGCAAGCCCAGGTGCTGAGCCCTGGTACTGCTGTGGACTTTCGGGTTGGTCTGGGTTCTCCTCTACCCACTTTTCTAGAAATATCTTCACCCACGGGCTCCGCTGGACTCTGAAGATCACAAGCCCAGCAAGGAAGGGACATGCGTAGAATGCTCAGAAAACCTTTTCTTTTCAGCTGAAGACCTGAAGGCGTCTATGCATCCCGCAAGAGTCCGTTTTGCTGTCAGAGTTCCTGATCTGAAGCTCGGTTCTCAGCAGAGTGCCAGGACCCCAGCGCAATAACCGCCCATCTGATGCGGCTTGTGACTTATGATTGCTACTTCTTTGTCACTTGCATTACTTGACAGCTGCCATGGTGTTCCCGGGCTCTGCGAGGCATGAGCTTTACAGAGAGTCCTCACAAACACCTGCATGCAGCAGGTATGGTGAGTAGCCCCATTTTACAGATACAGAAATCTAGACTTCAAGCAGTGAAGAACTCTTTCCCCAAATCTCATAGCCAAAGGACAGAGGTTGGCACCCAGGTCTATCAGGCAGGGAAGCCGGGCTCCGTCACTGTGCTATGACCCTTCTTCTGAGCACTGTCCTCCCCAGTGTGGCCTGTGAAATTTCTAACCTTCCAAGCAATCCTTCCCCAAGTAGGAATCATATGAGAAAACTGAGGCTCTGAGCGGGGTGTGACATGCCTAGGATCACAGAGCTGGGAGTGACAGGGGTGACTGGCTCCAAAGCCCCTTGCTGTGACCGAAGTTCTCTGGGGCACTGGCTCTCAAAGTGTGCTCCTGTGATTGCTTGTGAATGTATGAGAAATGCAGGTTCTTGAGTCTTGCATGAGGAATTCTGGGGGGGAGGCCCAACGACCCATTTAAACAATCCTTGCAGAGGTTTCTGCTACAAAGTCAAGTTTGAGGCCTGCTGTCCAGTGCCTCCCGCTGGGGCACAGCTTGCAAGAGCATAAAAGGGCAAGGGCCACTGTGGCCTTGCATGAGGACAGGGCCTGCAGAAAGAAGGGCAGCAAGTGGACGGGCTGTGCAAGAATCTTCCACGTCACCGAGCCCTGGCCGCGCTCCCTGCCATTCACAGGTGGGACTGAGGGCAGGGCTGCTGGAAACAGGACGGCACGACCCAGTGGCCCTGCCCCACCCTGGTTGCCCACGCAGTGAGCCCCAAGTGCAGATGAGGAGCCTGTGCCCTCGAAAGCTTCCAAGCAAAACAAAACAAAACTTCCCCAAAATGACAATTTGAAAACTTCCCCAAAAGACAATTTGAAAAACTACCTGTCTTTGCTAGAAGGGTGCTAAACAGTAGAGTGACCAGCCTATCCCAGTTTGGCAGGACTGAGGTGTTTCCCAGGATGCAGGACTGTCAAGGCTACCACCAGGAGAGTCCTGGGCATGCAGGGACACGTGGGCAGGTGCTGGTGGATGATGGATGAGGCCTAGCTGGCCATGCGGAGGACATGCAGCGATTCCTGCAGACAGCTCTGGTCATCACTTCCAGGTCTGCACCAATAGATGCACCCCTCTCTCCCTCTCTTCTGCACACATGCATCAAAGCCGCTGACTCGAGTCCCGTTAGCAGGGGTCTCCTGCCTGACCCTCAGACGGGATCCCACTCTTCTGCAGGATCACTCCCTTCCTCAGTGCCTGTCCAGGCTCCTGCTGCCCCGCTTATCCTAGGCCTCCCTGGGAATCCTCTCACATCTCCTAGGTCCTCCGTCCCTGCTGCCTGTCGTGATCACAGGCATTCTATAGGAGCAGACGTGAATGAACCACTTACAACACAGAATCTCCTTACAGAGACCTCAGCAACCTGCAGTTCTAAGCAGGAGACTTCATCACACAGAGGACAAGGCTGAGGCCGTCTGTGGCTAAGAAATATGCCTCTGTTTGAGTGACCGTGGATCTCTTTAATCCGTTTGGGGCTGAATATCCCCTCTCCAGAAGCACCTCTTTACTCCCCAAGCCTAGCAGAATGATCGCCCCAGGATGACTGATAGCTCTCAGAGGCACTCTCAGAGACACTTCGGTCTCAGGAATCCTCAGCTCAACCCTGCGAAGTGAACCTGTTTTCTGGAGGAAGAAACAGCCTTCGGTTAACCGGCCTTCTTAAAGCCCCCCAGAGGAAGAGGCAAGGATGGCACTCAACACAGGCTCGTGAAACTGGCCTCTCTTCTCAGTGAGGACAAGTACCTGCGCCCCTCTATGTCCCTCCGTGCACCCCCAACCCAGGGCTGGACACAGAGCAGATGCCTGCATGTGATCTCCAGCCGACAGGAGGCCATTCTTGGCAGGATGTGAGGCCCACCAGATGAATGAGCAGGGTGAGGGCCTGCACAGGCCTGGTACAAGATGCCAGGAAGGACACGCCCATGGACACCTTCTGCAAGGAACAACCAAGGGTCTGTGAGCTCCCTCGGGCAGGGGCTGTCTCTGCCACACTCGCTACTGGCTTGTGAGCCCCCTTGGCATCTGTCTCACACTCGGAGCTCAACACACACCTGTTGAACCACAGCATAGGCTTTTAGAAAAGCTAATTCCTTCTGGATCGTACAGCAAGCATTTACATTCGACCACGGCAGATGCTATGGCTCTGGCCACAGCTCTGACCATGTATCCACTGCTGCTTGTATGCAAAGGTCAGGACTGGGCTTACAGAGAACCAAGAGACTGTACAAGGCACACATTTTCTGTCCCTGCTTCATCCACCTCATGTGTCCTGAGGCACACTAGGCTGGGGAGTGCATCCCTGTCCTCCTTCCCAGTATCAAGACCTCATCCTCCTATCCAGTCCCTCTCTGTGAGTTTCTTTTGGGAGACCACCAACCATACATCACCTCTGATCAGGAGTAGTCACATGGCCTAGGCCTGACCAATCAGCACCTTCTATTCAAAAAAGCTGCCGCAATTGGTCCAAGAATGGACATGTGACACAAGCTGCCTACCCACTGAAAGTCGGCCTCAGCGATTTTTCTTGGGAGAGAAAAGCTCTCTGGCTGTAAGCCTGTTGGAATTTGGGAGCCAGTGGGAATTTGGGAACCACAGGTCAGTGTGAAAGAAAAGGCAACCCAGGAGAAATGAGAGAGACACAGGGAGAGAGACAGAGAGAGAGAGCGAGAGAGAAGAAAGGAGAGAGCTAGACCCCAAACCACCATGATTTAAGATCATGGATCCAGCAGATCTGCTGCTGAAATATCCTGACCCAGGAGCCAAAAACCTAACATGTCTCTCCCTAACTTTTGTATAACTTAAGTTGCTCCAAGACACAATTTTTCATTCATAATTTTAAAAAGTCCTGCCACGGTATCAAAACACGTCAGCTCTCTTCTCATCCAGAAGCACCTGAGGTCCAGAGCTCAACCTTTATCCTCCCCTTCCCGGGGAGCACTCTGGCCTCTCCTCCTTTGGGCTCAGGGGTGCCCTGGGGCTTGTATTTTCTCGAGACCCCACTGCTGTCTGGCTGGCAGATGAACTGCAACCCAGCTTCCGCACTGTCAATGTTGAGCTCTCCAAAAGGATGATGGAAGCCGTTTCCACATTACTTAACATCTCTGCGGGCTCATCCCTGCCCAGGTCCCTGCAGGTAAATGAGCTGATGCTAAATGCAGCAGCAACTCAGCACTCACACATAATGAAACTTTCTGAGGTTTGGATCTTAATGTTCCCCCAGACTTGGTCCCCTAGGAGGTGGAATCTAATTAGGACACCGGAAGTGTGTCTGTGGAGGGTACTGGGATCCCTGCCGCTTCTGGTGTCTCTCTTTGCTTCCTGGCTGCCATGAAGTGAACAGGTCTCTGCCACCATGCACGCCCACCACAGGTTCTGGGCCATCACAGCCCGAAAGCAACAGGGCCAAATGACCATGGAGCTGTGAGTCAAAATAAACCTTTTCTCTTATTGGGATATTATCTCAGGTATTTCATTATAGTAATGGAAAATTGACTAACAAAACCTATGACAAGAAGCATGCGTGTTTGTTTCTCTCCCAAACCTTCTGATTGCTTTAAAGTCTCAGTTCCATGTCACTACGGCCTTGACCCTTCCCTGCCACTTGCTTCTCTTCCTACTTAATACACAGAGGAAGCATTGAGCTCAGAATTTTCCACAGAATGCCAGTTTAGAGGATTGGTTTGCTCTCCTTGCATATAATTTTGTGAGTAACTTTGATTTGAACGAGTGTTACTAGTTGCTCCTTTCTTTAGTTTTATTAAAGTTTTTGGAAATTAATTTACATACATGAAACATGATCTATGTAAAGAAAATAAATAAGGGAAATGAGAGGAGACACTTGGCTGTAGGCTGTTGATAAGCAGCAACTTTCAGGATGAAATGTAACTGGCTCGGCCACTTCCCTAGAGCCCTGAAGATCTGTCCAAGGTCACCCCTCGAAGCCTTGCTAGGCTGTGGCTATAGTCCGTCTCACTGAAACTCATGTGAAGCTTAGTTCCCCCTGGCAGTGTGCTGGGAAGTGGAACCTTGCAGAGGGACTGATGTCTTTCTCATGAGCCTGGATTCATTCTCTGAGGAATAGATTAGTTACCACCAAGGCAGGTCAGTCCGGTGCCCCTTGTCCCACTCTTCTGAACATGCTTGCATGATCTGTCCTTTCTTACTTTGTTTTGTTTTCTTTTTTGCCATGTCACAAAATGGCATGAGGCCCTTAGGTGACATTGTTTCTCAACCATGTATTTTCTAGCCTCCTGAACTGTGAGCCAAAATAACCCTTTTTCCTTTCTAAAGAATCCAGTCTCAGGTATTCTTTTATAGCAACAGAAAATGAGTGAAGACAAAGAGCTGAAGGACTTGTGACCCCTAAACGGGTCTCACAGAGTCAAGCCTTTGTCATGGTGCCCTTTCTGCCCGGATGCCCCTTCCATGCAGCTTCCTTCTCAACCTGCGATAGTCTTGTTTATCCTTAAAGATTCAAGACGACGTTATTTACTGGGGTTATTCTTTTGTTTCACTCCTGGGATATTTCCAGTGCCCCTGCCAACAATTTCTTTGTTCTCTCAGTCCACCTTTTGTAGGTTGCTGACAAGAAGCCCTTCCCGTGAGGCTGAGAGATCCCAGAAGATGGGAATCGTCCTTCTCCCCTGTGGGGTCCAGGTGCTCAGTCAGTAGAAGAGGAATTGGAGGAACCTGCTGGGAGATGGCGATCCACGAGGTACAAGCCCAGAGAGTGGGAAGAGATGCAATTGTAAGGCAGAAAGGAGTGATATGCAGAGCAGGTGCCTGGGCTGAGTCCCAAGACATGGACCTGGGGATTCCATCAGCAGAGAGCATCCTGGGACAGAAGGATCTGGTGCACACCCAGAGCAAGGACCTGCTACACCTAAGCCCTCCACCTCTTCCTGCATCTGAATCATCTCAGAGCTTGCTACCTTAATTCTCAAGCCCCACCCCACAGAGTGTGACTCAGGAGACTTGAAGTGGGCCAGGGAAGCTTTGTGTATAACCAGGGCCACACTCTGAGACGCACAGGGCCCCGGGGTGCCAGGTTAGGATGGAGATAGGGAGGGGCCTGACAGGTAAAATGGGGAAATTCACACAAACTGCAAAGGTGGCTCCAAACACTGCATTGCTGACTGAAACACAGTCGTGTAAGCCCAGCACTCACTGAGGCTGAGGTAGAAGGACGGCGAGTTCGAGCCTAGCCTGGGCCATTTAGTGACTTCGTATGATCCTCTCCCAGACAAACAGACAAACAAACAAATAATCAAAAAATCAAGAAAGAGCTGGGGGTATAGCTCAGTGTGAAGGACCTGTGTATAATCCCCTGTACTGCAAAACAGAAAAAGAAAAAACAAAGAGGCTGGAAACATAGGCTGGGAATAAGCCTTGCCAAGGTTATTTAAAATACACCCCAAACGATTCCATAAAGATGCGGTTAATAAAGGAGAATGGGACGTGGTCATGGCGTCCTACCAGCCAAGATGTAAGGGATCCATCTAAAACAGACTCTCCTTTCAGAGACCTTATTAACCAGCGATTATAAGCAGAAGACTTCACCGGGCATAGGTCAGGGCTGAGGCTATTTGTAGCTCAAGAAATGCTCCTTTGTTTGAATGACCAGGCAATCAGATTGTTCAGAGATGCAATCATCCAGAGAAGACACAAGTCGAAAGAAGTCTGAGCAGAACCGGGTACAAGTGGCTGAAAGGCACCCATGTAACTTGGCTCCCAGAGCCGGCCTTCGGTTCTGTACAAACTGCTTCCTAGACATGAATTAGAATTAAGAACTAAAACCGTGTGTGTGGGTGGGCTGTTTAAGACAGTGCCCAGTGGCTGCCCCTTTTAAAGGTCTGGCCTTCGGAACAATGCAGGCCGGGTCACTCATCAAACGAAGATTGACTTTTATCCGATTAACCGATGGAGAAATATCCTCCTCCCTCTCGAGGGAGCGTGCTGTGGGAAAGGCGTTTTGCAGACTGCAGGGAAAAGTTGGGCCTTGGCTTCCCTCCCGCTCGGCCAGTGGAAAATTACAAAGGAGGCAGGGCTGTCCTCGGCCCTGCTAACTGGATCTTCCTGGGCCAGGAAAACACAGTCACCCTCCTCCTCCTCCCCCCAGAAGAGTGAGGTTTTACCTACCTGGGGCAGAGAGGAGTCTGGGAGGTGGTGGCGGCGGGGGTGGTGGGGGGAGCGGGGGTGGGGGCCGGCACTGGCAGATGTGTTGGCAGCTGTCAGTCACCTTGGAGCAGGACTTCTGGGGCTCACCGTGCGTCACCTGCAGACATGAGCACACCCAAGAGATGCAGGGGAAAGCAAGGCAGCTGGAAGCTGAAATGGGCCCACCCCAAAGCCATTAGGCTGGGACTCGGGATTCTTCCCCAGAACCAAGGCAGGCAGGATAGACCATGCCAAGGGAATGATGCTACAGGAAGCTGGCAGCTTGCGTGAGACCAACCAAGGTTTTATTCCGAGCTCTGCCAAGAACTGGCTTTGGCTTTGGGACTCTGGGTAGGTGACCTGGACAGTAATAAAGGTTATTGCAAGTTAACCTGCAGCATTTCCTCATGGTGCAAAAGAGGAAACTGAGGCCCAGGCAAGCGTGGTGCTCCTGGAGCACAGGGGTGTCACAGCTGAATACTGACAGCATTATTCAGTTTAACTCTGCAGCAGCCTAAGCCCAGCCATCTCCCATCTTCCTTGCAACAGGACAGGGCCAGGCCCTGGCTTTTTCTGCAGTCCAAGTTCCTGCCATGTTGCTGTGATCACTCTAGGGTAAGGTCCCTCTAGCTTGGAGAGCAGCCAGACCCCTACTCCTCTGTCTTACAGGATCAAGGGACAGAGCCACCTGTCCGTGCTGTCTGTGCAGTGCCTGAGTGGCCTTGTGGGAAACATCCCCCTCCAATTCTCCAGTAACCGCCAAGCTCCTCCCCACTGCTCGGGGCTGCACGGCCCACAGTCCCATGCAGGGTGACCTCAGCAACCGCCCTGCCTCATCCCACGCTCCTGCAACCTCTGTTCTGCCCTCATGTTCTCCTTTCAGTTCCTGGACCCTGGCCTTTGCACACACTGTGCCAGTGCCTGGGAAGTTCTCCCATCCTTCCCCCCTTCATATTCTACTACTCAGCTCACTTGGGGTGCTGTCACCTCCTCCAGATCGTATCTCCCTTACCAACTCTTCTTTTAGGCTCCCCCCAGCACCAGCTTCCATCTGTGGGGGCAGAAATCTGTTGGTGACTATGTGCATCCTACCTGCCTTTGCCATGTACCTGCAAGCTCTATAAGGGCAGAGCCAAGCGTCAGCCCCCTCACCCCTGCCACCCACTATTATAACCAGCATGTATGGTATAGAGCACCTAGCATTCACACATTTGGTGAATGGATATCAAAAGCTGGAGTGGAACCCACACCTCAGGCACCCTGGCCTGGTGTTTCCTGGCATTAGTCTAGGTCTCCTCATCTGTAAGCCAGGAAGGGTCGCAGGTAGGAGCTGAGCTCAACCAAAGCTTCTTAGTCCTGGCTGCTCTTTAATGAATAGTGTCCCCTGAGCCTTACCCGCAAGCCAGTCAATCAGACTTTTTCAGGTGGGGCTGGGCCTCAGTATTTGGATTCAGCCTCCAGGTGAAATCTGAGAAAGCCTGTGTGAGGACCACTGGTGTAGAGTGACTGACAGTGTCCCTGCCTATGCAGACGGCTGTGAGGCCACAAGTCCAGAGTTTTGTGCCTGTCCCAGGAAAAAAGCTGATTTCAAGGCACCCAGGGGGGACCTGGTGGTCACTCTCACCTCAGTGATGGTCAAGGTTAATACCCTGACTGTCACCTCCAAGGGAGGAGAAACTCAGAACCCCAATGTCCCTGCGACCGTGTGCAGCCTGCCTCAGCAGAGTGATATTCTGAGTCCCTTCACTGTGTGGGTGGCAAGGCCGGGGAGCTCCCAGAGCACATGGTTGAGCTGAAGAGGCCAGGTGATGTCCATTGGGGTGACAGCAGGTGATGTCCATTGGGGAGATCAACTGATTTACAACCCAAACTTAGTACCTAAGCGGCCAACAGGCTTCAACTCACAACCTCGTCAGGGACCACTGCCCGCCTGTCAAACTTTCTCTCGGAAGGAAGAGCACATCCCCAGATGGTGAACCTTTTCTTCGTTAGTGGAAGGAGATGATTAACCCCTTACACATCAGGCTGATTCCACCAGCTCCTCCCCAGCGCCCCCTGCATCAGGCCTGCGTCCTCCAGACTGCAGCCTTCCCTGACTCTGATTTGCTGGGAAGCTTCAGGTTCCCACAGCTGTCTGCCCAGGCTGCTTCCCACTGTGCTCTATGAAGTGAGTGTGTGATCTCCAGGCCAGGCCGGGCCAGGGCCAAAGCAATTACTTTCCCCAGGTCTCCAAGGCCCAACTGACGTGAGCAAGACCAAGAGGAGCGTGTTTGTTTAACCTGGCCCCACACAATGCCCTATTTTTGGGAGAGGATACATGGGCACAGATGGAGAAGAGTGTTTAATATGAGACAAGACAGGCAGGAAAATCGGGGCCAAGTTTCAAGGCTGGAGGAGGAGAAGGAAGAAGGGCACTGTGTTTTTAACATCTTCGGGTCCCTGCTCTCCTAGGAAGCCCTGTGTGGTGGGTGAGTGCACCCACTTACCTAACCCCCCTCAGAAGGACCCAGTCTGGGCTGGCTCACCCTTCTTTGTCCACTAGGACCACACTGGAGTTTCTGATTGTTTGGTCCAGCTCAAGCCTATGACTGCTGAGTTTCCATTTATCCATCATGCATAACCAAACTCTCCACCAATCAGGGTAGGCCACGCTGAACCCCATGAGACCCAAGTTAGGCCCACCCACTCAAGGATGTTTCCTCACTTTGGTGACTTCCCTGCTGCTTCTTTCTCTCTGTCTCCCCAGCTTAAGTTGTGGGTGTCTTGGGGCATCAGGTAGGTAAGTCTTTGGTGAACAAGTAACCTGTCGAGCCCTCATGAGTGTCAGCCTCGGGAACATACCTCATTTCTCCATGAGGACAGCCAAGAAGGGAGACTTATTAGCACACAGGACTAGGATGAGGGATCAGTCGAGAACAAAGTTGCCCAGCACCTGGTAGCTGGTCTCAGTGGAAAGGTATGTTAGGAACATGGGATCTGCCCCATTCTCCAACTCTGGCTTTACTTCGGGGTTCTGCTCATTGACAGTGGTAAATTTCAACCAGCAGAGAGGAGCCCTCAGAGGTGGGGAGATTATCTCAGCTCCTAGTTTCATCAGTTTCTGTCTTGGGAATTCTTGCAAGAAGAAACTTCCTGCTACATCCCCTGCTCTTAGCTGGACTTGACTGAGAAAGCCTGAGGCCCACGAGATCAGGGACTTGCTGAAACCCCACAAATGACAGCTGGCATCACTGCTTCCATCACCTGCCTGCCTGCCCTGGGCTGTGGCCTTCTCTGGGGGCCAGAGTTCTGCCTCTGTTGTGGCTGCAGAGAGGACACAGGTAGGTCCTGGAGCCCCCTGGACCTGGTACTTGTCACTGTGGTCTGGGAATCACGGTGTTTTAAGGCTACCAGTTCCCCAAATCAGCAGCCTCTTTCCTAACTACCACCCCACTCATAGCCAATCAGCAGAGCCTTCAAATCCAGTGAGCACCACCTCCAAATGGGTTTGGGCCCATTACTTCCCTCAGTTCCCTGTGCTGTCCTAACCAGGCCCTCATTAGATCTATACTGGGTAGCGCTTGCCTCTCATCTAGGGTTTCCAGATAAAATTCACATTTCAGATAAACAACAGATGACTTTCTAATGTAAAAATGTCCTCAACATCTATGGAGTAGACATGCTACAGAAATAACCAGCGGTTTACTTGAAATTCAGAACTAACCAGGTCTCCCACATTTTCATTTGGTAACTCACCTAAGCATCCCTAATCTCTTTGCTCCCTCCTGAAAACCATCTTTTGTGATGAAGCAGGGCTGAGGTGTCTGAAGTGCCTGTCTATCTGGGATGGTGTTCCCTGTCCCTTCATACCAAGTCTCCATGGAACTTGGGATCAAGTCCAATCTGCGATGGACACTGTTAGGGCCTAAAACAGGAGTCCCCCCGCTCCCTGGAGGCTGCTCCCCGTTTTGCATCATGATTCCTCAAACTTCATGTCATCTCCGCTGCGGGTTCTCAGACTCCAGCCACATGCTCCTACTGAGCTCTCTTGCTGTGATCCCTTGTGTAAGGACCTCCCTCGGGCCAGATTATCAATGCCACAAGGGCAGGGACCACTAAGATACTTGCAGGTAACACTGGACCTGTGGAGTGGGTGCCTAGTAAACACTCAATAAATAAGAAGTGCTAGGGCCGGGGATTTAGCTCAGTGGTTTAAGTGCCTGCCTGGCAAGTGCTAGGTTGTGAGTTCGATCCCTGGTACAAAAAAAAACCAAAAAACAAAAATCGCAGCGGTAGTGACCCACTATGGGAGGCTTTGGCCTCACTTGGGTCTGGTAGCTGCTCATGAGCACGCAGAGATCCATCAGGTCAGCCCCAGCCTGTCTCTCTGGCAGCTGCTTCAGATGGGAAACCACAAAGATGATGGTTTCTGGCATCCTTTATGGAGACAGGCCAGCACCCCAGTAACTTGATGAGACACACTCCTGTCACACCTAATAAATTTGCCAGCCTGTCATCCTCTTCCCTTGCAAAAAAAAGAAAGGAAGAAACAATCAACTGAAGTGAACTTACAAGAACCCTAAATCAGAAAAGCACAAAATCTCAGTTCCAAGCACATTAAAGCAAAACGGGGAACAGCTAGGGGATGCCCCCACCAACCCTTCTGGCAATTTAAGTGTCACCTGACTTCAGGGATTAAGTCCCTTATCATCTAGCAGAGCTAAAGGCTTCAAGGCTGATTGCAAGGGAGGAACCCGGTGGTCTGGGGACCCCAGCTCTCTTGCCTCAGCAGTGACCCCCACGAATCATAAGACTTTGTTGCAGCGGCCCCATCCACCTAGATGTTTACCGCTGGAGAAGTCTTCTGGCAAAGCACTCGTGGAAGCTCAGATAGCTCTGGGCTTGTTTGTATGTTTAAGAAACTCCTGTGACATGACAGATTTTATTCCGTCTGTTTAAAGAGAAGCGCATGGCCTTGTGCGCTCCCTTTCTTTCTCTTCCCTCCTGCCTTTCCCTGGATTCAGCTCTCCTGCCTGAAAACCAGATCCATTCATTCCAAAACACCTTACCCCTGGGTTCTCTGTCCCTGTCATTTGTAAATTAATTTTTCCAGAGCCTCAAGCCAAGATTTTACCCATTCTATTTATCTGGCAGATTCTTTTCCTAATTGATTTTCATGAAAAATGATTGGTGTTGAGTAACAGTACACACACACACACACACACACACACACACACACACACACGCCTGGGTAAGTACTGCCTGGCTTAAGGACACTTAAAAAAACCTGTGCTGCTTTTACAAAATTATTCCTTTTGAGGGCCATGAGGCAGGGTGAAAATAGGTCTTTTATAGGTTCTGCTAACACACACAGTAGAGTTCTAGTCTTAACACAGACATAGCATCATCGCCTATTCTCCATGCTAGCTGAAAAAGTCTTAAGAAGAGAGAAAACTGCAACAAATAAATATAAAAATCAAATGAGTTTCACATCCGAGGGTCAGCTAAAAGTTGAACAAGGGAAACTGGTCCCAAACACCAAAATGTTTAAAAGCGACACAGCTGAGTCTTATTAGTGCTGTTTCACACACTAAACAAAGCTGTCAGCTTTGAAAGGAAAATAATTGTTAGAGGTAAGAGAGGACTGGTGGTGGGAGATGCCAGTTCAAAGCCCTAGTTCCCAGGCCACCATCCGAGCAAGACTGACCATGCCAGGTCCCAGCAGGGTCCTGTCATTTAGGGTAGCTTTCAGACCACAGGAAACTGGAGAGTAGTGTCACCCATTCTTTCTTTGCTCTGTCACTATCAGAAGAGTCCCCAACTCTCCTCCCGCAGAGTACCAACAGCAGAACATGAATCTGCAGCTACCCAAGGAAGGGTCCTTCAGTACCCCTCATGGTGACAGTTCTCATAGCTCAAAGCTGTTAGGCCATGGCGACTGATGGGTGACCCCACAGGCCAGAGGGAAGGACATCATTTCTATTAGTCATCTAATAGCAGCAAGAGCCACCGATAGTTTAGCATGGGTCAGGCACAGCACTGAGGAACCCTCACTTCCTTGGTCTTATCAAGTACTTATACACACATGGTCAAGAAGAAACCAAGGCTCAGAGAGGTTAAGTAGGTTGCCCAAGGTCCACCCGCTAGTGAAGAGCAGAAGCAGGGCACACAACTCAGAGCAGACACCAACAGCCACCTATTGCCTGTGTACTGTACCATAGACTATAAACATCCTGAGCAATGCGAGGAAGCAAGCACCCCATCTAACCCTCACTTGGCTCTAGGAGGTAATGTCAGTTGGTGGCTTCCTGGCCTCTCCCTCTGGGGCCCTAGAATAAGGAATTCATCTTCAGGCAGTCCCGATCAATAGACAGGGCCTTCTATTCTACGTGTGGCCACATGCATTATCTTGCATTATCTGTCTACATCCTGGGCTCTGCTATCTGCAAGAAACACGACCCCCTCCTGTGTTGAGGAGCAGTTCAGCTAATTTGAAGTTTAGCAATGGAATCTAGTGGAAAGTAAAGAACACACATTCTTGGTATCATTTTTTAAGTTTGTTTTCTTGGTCCTTAGATTTCCCCAGTAACATGTTACCAACAGAGACCACTATCCCTAAGCTCTTTTCTATGCCATGGCCCTGTCCTGCAGGCCTTGGGACACAAAAGAAGTCTCTTTCTGGGCTTTATCTTTTCGAGGCCAGAGCATGGAGAATCCTACCAGCTTTTCTTTTTCTGAGCTCTCCCCAGGCCCTATTGGAGCGGGAGCCAGGGTCTCAGAAGTGAAGCTCCCCGGAGGACTCCTAGCCCGCGCAGCTCTCTTCTCTGCTCACCTGTACGAAGCCCCAGAGCGGATGGAGCGCGCAGTGCAGCAGCAGCGAGGGCCAGCGACAGCCACGGCGCAGTACCAGGTCCCGGAGGAGCATCTCGGCCCACGGCGCCCACTGATGGGGCGAACTGCCAAGGGAACAAGGCTCAAGTCAGCCGGTCACACGCGGGCACCATCGCCGCCGCACACCAGCACACCTACCAGTCCAGCTCAGGAGGGTACGCCCCGCACTCCAGGGGACTTTTGTAATCCTAGCCTACAGCTACACTCCAGTTTGCACACTCACTGACTCTCCGTGCATCCCAGAACTCACACCCTATCCTGGCGCAAAGCCCAGGATACTGCGGGCACTCTTTGCCCCAGGCACACCTCTTCCAAAAGCAGCATAGAACACTTACTGAACCCCCATGTCCCGCAGAAACGACCACGCACAACTCAAGTGCCATAGGAGCACACGCAAACGTGGCGGGAACCACTCACTCTGCGCAACACACCCACTGATCCCCTGTGCACACTCACCGACTCCTGCCCGCTTGCTCACTCGCTGACCCTGCATGCACAACACCATGAAAACACTCGTGGCGTGCACCCTCTCTGCGCCCCTGGCCTCACTGCGCACACCGCAACAATTGCACCCCCGCGAGCACTCGCGTTTGCCCCCCGGAGCCCGGTTCTCCCACTTCTGAGCGTGGGTTTCCCTGCACGCCTCCACCTCCGCCCGCGCCCCTCCGATGCCGCACGCCACCTCGTCTGGCGGCGGCCCCAACCAATCCTCACCAGGAGAAGAGAGGTCAGCGATTCGCCCCGGCAGCAGCTCTGTTCTCCAGCCGCCCGGACAGCCCCCATTTAAAGCCAGCCGCCTCCCCAGTCCCCCGCCCCCTAGGCGGGGCCTCGGTTCTCACCCTGGCAGCTGCGCTGGCGCTTGGGGGCTTCACATGTCGCGGAGGAGCGCCGGGCACTGAAGCAAAAGTTTGCGCTCTCCCTGGGCCTCCAGGACTGCTGAGCTCCGGCCCCGGGCGCGCCGCGCTCGCACGGGGCGCAGGGCGCTGTGGCTCTGAGCTGCGCCTGGTGGCGCGCGGGGCGGGAGAGGAGGCACCCCGCGCCCGGAGCTCGGGCCGTTACCGAGGCGGAGCCGGAGGGCGGGGAAAGTCTCCTTCTGCCGCCTGGAGCCGGCTGTGCGAGCCTCGCAGGAGCCCGCGGCCGCTCCCCGACCCGCCGAGGTCCCCGCCCTTCCCGTTGGCGCCCCGCGGCTGCCCTGGGCGCGGGGTGCGGAGCTCTACGTGCGCTTTAGGCCGGCCGGCCGGAGGCAGCGGCGAGAGGCGTTTTCCCGGAGCTCCTGCTCGAGCAGCAGGGCCGCGGACGGAGATGAAATAAATAATGCACGAAAAAGGAAAACAGACGTGAGCGGAGCCAGAGCCTCGCCCGCCTCCCGCCCGCGCTCCCCGCCGCCGCCGCCGCCAGCGCCGCTGCAGTGATTCCTCGACTCCATCTAGCGAGGCTATTGTGTATTGGGCGCTTAATAATTTATTTATCCACCTGGAGGCCCAGGACTCCTAGTTCTGGGGATCTTGAGCCTTGCTTGTGCTTTCCCCCAAGTTTATCCTGAGACTGCGAGAAGGTGTCGGGCTGACTCGTAGAGACCCCTCCCCCACCTTTGCTCTGAGACTCCACCGGCCCCAGGGCTGTCACGTGCAGGCGCCGCTCTGAGGCCGCGCACTTTGTCTTCCCTCCGCTTTGCAGCCCCCGCCGTGGGGCCACTCCTCCACCGCTGCGCCGCCTCCCCGGAGGGAGCAGCGATGGCCCTGGGGAGGATCTTTCCACCACCGCTGTTTCTAAACATCCGCAAACTCCTCTTTGAGGCAAGATTATCAACAAGTCGGTTGTTCCAGAAAGAGCCGGGTTACGTCTCCCGCAGACAAGCTGCTCCTGGCTTCCAAAGCAGCTCCGCAGACCGGCGCGGGTGCTCTGGTCTGGAAAAAGCACTTTGCAAGCGCTTTGATTGTGGGGTGGCTACGAGTGGGGGGAGGGGCTTCCAGTGAGGCCGCCCAAGACCTGGACCGTCCTGTGTTTAGCTGGCCTAGAGTACCAGGAGCTTAGGACGCGGTGCAGAGACAGATCTCAGCTCATTCATCAAAGAAGCGTTTACTTAGTACCTGTCCTCAGTCTCCAGGGCACCCCTGGGCCACCTCGTGTAAACCTGCACTCTGTGAACTGTTCGTTCTGCAAACCAGCTTTCAGAGGGATGTCTTAGTAACCTCTTCCTGTCAGAGACCCGGGACGCAGCACTCTTCTCCGTAGACTCTGCGGACCTGCACCTTCTCCGGGGAGATCCTGAGGGACAAATGAGAATGAGACATGGTCCCTTCCTCCCATTTCTGGGGAGGGGGGCGGTAGGGGTAATGGGGTTCTCTGGCTTTCCATGGGTGTGGGAAAGGGGCCTGCACTGAAAGAAGAGGACTGAGGAATGGAGACCATGGAGAGAAAGGATAAAAGCTTCCAGGACAAGGTGACCAGGGCTGAGAGGGGGGCATTTAAAGCGTTTAAATGCCGTCGGCACACATACCCAGTCGTTTATTCATTCACTCACTTATTCATTTTATAAGCAGTGTGCCTGGGCACCTGTCAGAAGACAGTCTGAGCACTGGATGCTGGGAAGAAATCAGTGACCAAAACAGATCGGTTCGCTGTCAGAGAGGAGGGATGGGAAGAAATGGTGGGGGAGGGGATTCCCGGGTGACTCATCCACAGTTTGGAGAAAGAGAAAGAAGCACAAAATGGAGCCACGATTGGTTAGCTGAGTTCCGGTGACACCGGTGTTCCCACGCCTTCCCAGCTTAAGCCAGTGCGTTCCTCAGACTGGGACCTACTGTATCTTTAGATAGGACGGCAGTCCCTCAGTGTATACCTAGAGCCATGCCCCTGGAAAATAATTGCTTTCCTCAGATTTTAATTCAGGTCTCATGACTCAGTGCGATACAGGCAAGTGCCCCATTTGGGAAGCTCGTATATGTTTGTAACATAGCTGGAGGCACACAGCAGCCCTGCTGGGATTCAGAAGCACTAGCTCCCAATTAGAGGGTCAACACTGGCAAGCTTGGGCAGGCATTGTACCTGCTGAGCCTGCAGGACGTACTCTGGTCTCCCATATTCCTCTACTGGACCTCTGTGTACCCATGCACCTCTCGAGAGTCCCCTGGCCCTCATCTTCCTGGCCTGCTTGAAACTGGAATGTTACTGTCTCTGTTAGGGTGAAGACCAAGCTGGGTCCCAGGTCCCTCATGCCACAGCAGAACCTAGGGAAGTGCTGGCTCCTCTCACCTTTTCTGGGTATAGTTGGTGAACCATATACATGTCACAGGGGATCTGCTTAGAGAAGCCAGCTGGCAGCTCCACTCTGAAACGCAAGGTAGTTAAACTTTGGGGGGGAAAAGTTAGCCACAGAAAACCAGGAGACCCAGCTGACTGTCAGGTGTCCAGTAAGTGATTGAGCAATTGGCAATGTTTTCTTCTGATGTGTGGCCAGCCTGGTAATCCACAACTTTGTGCTTGCTCCCCTCCCTACTACCCCATTTCCTTTGCCCCCCTCCCAATTTTATCCCTCAATAAAATGTCAACAAGTGTGTAAGCCAGGTTCTCCAGCGGAACAAAACCCCTGGAATGTATACATAATTACTGGAGGGGCTTTGTTAGGTTGCCTCATACAACCAGAGACTGGGTGGGTCTACAGTGGCTGGAGAGCCCGGAAAAACTGGTAGAGATTCAGTCCAAGAAGCTAAAAACCTCAGAACAAGCAGGTCCAATTGTGCAGTTCCAGTCCAAGCTGAAGGCCTGCAATCCCCACAGAGAGCTGCTGGTGCAAATCTGTGTTCAAAGACTGGAAAATCTGGAATCTGATGTCTGCTGGCAAGGCAGCAGCAAAAATTCCCCCCCCCCCCATGAGCTCCCATCTTCCACTTTTTATTCCATCTGGGCCCAAACCTATTGGATGGTGCTGCCCACATTCAGGGTGGGTCTTCCCCACTCAGTTGGGTGGCACACGGATCAGTCACCTCTGAGGACACCCTCGCAGACATATCCAGAGGGGTTCTTCATTAACTTTCCAGGCATCTCTTGATTTAGTCAGGAAGACAACCAAGATAAACCATCATGGCAAGTAAACCTTGCTTCATGCTCAGTCTCCTAAGGAACAGGGACAGTTGTACCAAAAGTGACACCAAATGCAGGGCTTCAAGATGAGATGTCGGAGTTGGATTTCCCATCAGCTTATAAGTGGTCAGGGCGCCACTGCTGAAGGTAAGTAGGATCATAAATGACAGAACTAAAGATTCATCTGAAGCTAATTAGGATGAAGTCAGAAAGCAAAGCTTTATGGAATCAAGCTTTATGGCTACTGGGTTGCTCAATGTGAGAGAAATGGTAATCGTAAAAAAATGGGGGATTGGTTAAGTGGAAGACTTGTAAAGATGAAATGACAAGCTTAGGGAAGCTGTTTTCTAACTTAAGCTATGTGTGCAAAACTCTTGAGGGTACTCTTGAAATTCACAAGACAGACTGTATTGAAAATTAAACTCAGGATTTGAGTTAATCATGGCAGAACTATAAAGGAGGCCGAATGTACAGCCATGTAGGTGTCTTGTGTCCAACTCAGAGCTCTGATGGAGAAATTGTTGAACGTTGTAAACTGAAATAGATACCTTTGCACATGTTCAATCCAAAATCTTTCTAAATCTTCTGGTAGACAGAAGCAACTCTTTCCCCCTTGTTAACACAAGAGCTCTCTTGTCCTGGCTACCACAATCATCTACTACAATAGCCTGGTACTTTGCAAGATGGTACCCACCTGTTCCCCTGGAAAGGACCTGGGACATCTCTGCTCAGATAGAACCAAGAACAGGCACCAGCAACTTCAAAGATTCTCCAGGTTAGGAACCCCAGACGAGGAGAAGAGCTGACCATGGATATCTAGAATTGGTGCTGGTTTGGCGGAAGATAATGAATATCAATAAATGAATGTCAGCTTTAACAGAGGGATTGTCACTTGGTTTATGAATCCTTCATGCTCCTGTTACCACATAACGAATAGACTTGGACCTGCATTTTTAAACCGATGGTATTTTGTTCTCAAGTTGAATCCCAATGTCATAAGAGAAGGGAGAAAGTTGGTCTTAATCCATTTTCTATTATCCATTTGGTAATTTAAAACAGAAAAGGTTTATTTTGCCTCGTGGTCCCGGAAGCCCAAGAGCAGGCACTGGCGTCTTCCCAGGTTCCAACGATGGCCTTATAGCACGAGGGCAAGTAAGCCCGTGCAAAGGCAGGGCACGTGGCTAGAGAGGAAGCAAGAGACAGAAAGCCAAACTTGCATTTATAACAACTCTAGGGAAACTACATTAATCCCTCCTGTGGATGGAGACCCATAACCTCAACTCTTAAATGTCCTAACCACTCCTCAACATTTACTTTGAGAAATAAAACCTAATGTAAGTTGTAGTGGAGACAAACTATATTCATACTATAACAGACTGAATAGTGCAAGGGGTGGGCAGTATTGGGCTCATTGGTACACTTCCGGGGTTTACACCCTTTTCATGCTGCCCGTGGAAGCAGCAGTGGAGTCCTGGAGGTTTTTTGCTTCCCCAGCCAGTTCCATACCAGATCAAATACATGCCATGGGGAGTGGGCCTGAATTCCCACTACTGTGCATGAGCTGAAGGTGTGGAGTGACTGATCTGAACACTGATCAGGGATGGTCTGGGAAAGCCTGGCAGAGGAGTTATCTCCCCTTCTCTACCCGTGGCCCATCTGGCTCATTTCAGTGTGTCTGCAGCATGAGCAGCTGGCCGTGTTTCCTGGTGAAGCTTTGGCCTGCTCAGCACCAGCTCTGATTTGCTCCCCTTCCTTGCCTCCTTATATTTCTTATATTCCTTCCCTCTTTCTAACCCAGACTGCACTCTCTAAAATGCACCACCAAATCACCTTTCCATCAGGTTTCCTTGTCCAGAGAATCCCAATGGGCGTGATACTGCCCACCCCTTGCTCTAGGCTAGGTTTGAGAGGTTTTGTGGGTGCAGAGTTTGTGACCACAGGCATAAAACAAAGTGAAATACCATGGCAGCCAGGATATCGTATGTCCTTGAACATCTGTATACTTGGAAAGAACTGGAGGAGGTGGCTTCTTGCATATGCAGGTGATTGTCCTTAGGCCTCTAGGAGTCTATAAATATAGGCAGATTCTAACAGTGAGGGTTTCATGCTGGTCAAGAACTCAGGCTCTGGTGTTAGACTACTTAATTCTTACCAGATGTATAATCTTTGGATATTTTTCTAAGCCTTAAAGTCTGACTTCTTTCCCCTGTCTCTAATGGGTTATAATAGTATTTGTATAAAATTAGATCCCAGAATTTTTGGAAGGATAACTGAGAATTCATATAACCTAATGCATAGTAATTGCTCAAAAATATTTATCTCCATTTGGAAGGATAGAAGGGCAAAAATGCTAGACTTGCAAGAGTGTTAATGGGCATCAGAGATCTTCGTGAGAAGAACACATAGAAAATTAAAAATGCTTCTAAGATCTCTCTTAGGACTTCCTGGGACATCACTGTCCTGATGTTAAGCCGGCTATACTCACATGGGCAGAATATATCCCTGCGGTTGTGTGGTGGGCAAATTTGCCCTGACTCACATTGCATAAACCTCCCCAACAATGCGCTGGTCCAAGTCCCTGCATCTGTACAGATGCTTATATGTGGAGATGGAAGGCAGGAGGAGTCAGGAAGCCCAGATTTTAAACTTTAAGCTTTGTGCATCTTCTGGGTGTTGTCACCCATTTTCTTAACCCTAAGAATGGACCAAGGTTTGGGAAAAAGTTGTCAGGTCAGGCGTCCCTGATAGTCACAGCCTGGCTCAGCGTCAGTTTCCTGTCCATACAGACAGGATCCAGGAGAACATCTGGTTAGGACCACTTGGCTGGCAGCACCGTTGGTTAAGCCAGTCAAGTCCAAAGGTGGGTGGAGTCAGCTCCTTCACCTCCATTCAACTGGACACCAACATATGCTGGGCCAGTCTGCAGCCAGAAAGAAGGCAACTGGTTCTGCTTTGCAAATTCTCCAGTTCAAAAGGTGGATGAGAAGTAGTCACAGCCCTACCGGGCAAATAAAGCTGTTTCTTTTTCTTGCTTACAACTTCCCCCAAGATTCCCCAGCATCTCCCTCCCCTGTCCCTTCCTCCCTGGCCTTTATACTTTGACCTTCTGAGTTCCCAGCATGCTCCTTGCTATTTCCCACCTCCCTGCTCTTGTTCCAGCTGCTTCCCCTACCTAGGAGCCCCTCTCTTCTCATGAGCTTGGCTAATTCCTGGACAGTCCTCCTGTCTCCTTTCGCTCCAGCGTAGATGCCCAGCATCCTGGCACCTTCCTTAATGAACTCTGCTTATGTAAGTTTGAATGGGTTGAGTGTGGTTTGTCTCCCATGCATTCATGTGTTGGAATCATGATCTCAGTGTAGTTAAGAGGTGGTGGAACCTTTAAGAGGTGGGACCTAGTGAGAGGTCATAGGTCATTGGGGGCAGGCCCTTGGAAAGGACCAAGGTTGTTCTTGTGGCTTGAGTTACTTTTTATGAATGTGAGTTATCATAAAGAAGTAAGACTGCCCTCCTCCCTGTTCTCTGGCTTCCTGTTCTCACTGAGGCTTCTGCCATTAGGCTCTCACCAGTATATTCCTGATCTTTTATTTTCAATCTCTAAAACTGTGAGCTAAACAAACCTCTTTACTTCATAAAGTATTCAACTTTGTGTATTTTGTTATAAAAACAGAAAATGGACTAATATAGAGTATATATGGTCAGGGTGGTGGTGAACCATAGCATTTGCAGAAAGAACTCTGATTTTGATGTTTCCCGAATCTGGGTCAGACCTGAAAAATTCCCTTAATCTCTCTGAGCCTCAGTTTCCCTAATTGTCAATTGGGGTTGCAAATGTCCTCCTCTGGGCTGTAGTGATGAATATTAGGAATAAGGTGCATCAAGCTTCCAGCCCAGGGCCTTCACTGAGTAGGCTAAGAAATTGCACATACCTTCTCTAGCAGTAAATTGAACTGTGCCTGACCTGTACGACCTTGGGAAGAGACTGATCTTTGGATTCAAGCACTTGACGGCCCCTGATATGTAGTTCTGTAAATATTTGAGTGTTAATAGGCATTATTAATGGACCAGCCCAATGCAGGGTGCTATGGGCAAGGGTCTTTCCCTTCTTTAAGTATCCTGTGCCATTTCTCAAACTCTCAAGCCCGAGTCTACATCAGGACCTCAGCCTGGCCATTCTTCTGCCTAGAAGTCTCCTCCCCTACATCATCAAGGCCGATTCATAACTTCTTCAAGTCTTTGCTCATGTGCCAGGTTGTCAGCATGGCCCAGTGTGATGGTTTGAATATCTGCTCTCTCAGTGAATTCATGCTGGAACGAAACGAGCTTTCCACTGTGGTTCTGCTCCCTCCCTCCTCTGACATGTGAGAATGATTCCTCCCCATGGGAGAATAAGCACCCAGGGTGCCCTCTTGGAACTGGACATAGGGACCTCACCAGACCCCAAACTTGCCAGCTTCCTGGTGTTGGACTTTCCAGCCTCTAAAATGGTCAGAAATAAATCTGTTCTCCACAGATTACCTAGCCTCAGGCATTCTGCAACAGAACCATAGAACAGACTAAAACACTCACCTTGACTACCAGCTTTAAAGTTGCAGTCCGTAGGCTCTGACCCTCGTTATCCTTACCTTATTTCCCCCACCTCAGGACTCATGACTTTTGGATACACACATCTTACGCCTTTCTAGCTCCCCTAAGGGCAGAATTTGGGGATTCTTTGTTCATTCCCCAGTCCACCTCTGGTTTTAGCAGCAGCCACAGTGTTCCTTTGTATGTGTTGAAGGGGGACCCCCACTCCCAAGGACCTGCTGCAGCAGCTCTCTGCTTTTTTTCCTGAGAGCCCAAGAAGCTCACTTCATAGGGGAAAATAGAACAAACCCCAGGGTGAACTGAACAATGGTACCTGACCCAGTCTCCTTTGTAGGGCTGGTTCTGAGATGTATTCTGTGCAGTTCAGTCAGGGCACCCCTGGGGACTGGTCTGACCCTGCGCAGCAGTAACTGGCTCCTTAATCCCAGCTTGCCTGGCTTCTCCTCCCACCACGCCCTGTTCTTTGAGCTCCTTCCTCCTGCTTTCAGATGCATGTTCCACATATGTCATCTTCTTCAAGTCCTCATCTCATGCCCCGATTTGGGAACGACTCAGACTAAGAGACCCACCACTTTATCCCAGCAGCTTAGAGCAACACCTCTCCTGCAGTAGTCTGGGCCATATTTGTTGAGTGAATGAATGAATGGAGAGAGAGACAACTTGCAAAGTTCTACATTTTGTGTCTTGCATTATGATTAAATATTTGGGTAGGTTTTTATCCAAGGGAGACCTTACTGAGTTCTGTATCTTGTTTACAATGAGATTTTCACAGAATGGCTTCTGCCTGGAAACCTGGCTGGCTCTGAGCTTTGTAGATTTTTCAGGGAAAGAGGGCTTTGCCATTTACTTTAGTAGAAATGTCAGAAGCATCCAGCAGCCCAAAGCTTCCGCTCACTTAGATGGGTGCTGACTGGCCCCGCACACAACTGTTCTTGATGACGTCACCTTTCTCAGAGTGCAATATCAGGGTACCAATATGGTTTCCTGCCCCTGAGTACAGCTGAGAGCACCTTTGCTTGTTTGTAGCCTCCACAGACATGTACAGAATGCAGGGTCGGTGCCAGGCCCTGGGCACTGGAGAGCATAGGGTCCCTGCCTTCTCTTCGGGGTTAGGATCCATGGGGAAGACAGAGGAGGCTGGGAGCTCAGGCTGCCAAACCCAGGAAATGCCCGCAGCTCCTGCACCTGGGCACCATGATCGTACACAGTAGACCGAACAGACCACCTGCACACTTCAGCAGTTTCTGCCTTTCACATCTGCAGCTTCTTATCTTCAGCTTGCTTGACAGAGTCCTTGTCACCCTTTCTACCTAGCTCTCAGAGCTCGACCTAGGCAGTATCCCCTCCTCTAGCTCAGCTCTGCCAGATCTTGATCCCCACTAGTGCTGTGTGAAGTCTGTGACTCATGTACCTTCCTGTCTTCCTTTCCCTGGGTGCGAAAGCATGTGGACCAGGGGCAGGGGATGAAGACGAAAGCACAGTCAGCGTGACGATGAGTCTGGCAGGACTGCCGGTGTCACCTGGCTCTGTGTCCTTGGGCATGCACACAGCAGAGGAAGAGCTTAGGCTGTTCCAGGGAGTGACTGCACCCTGATGGACGTTGTGAGCCAAGCTGAGGCTTCTGGGATTCATTCTGGGGCAAACGTGGAGGTGCTGGGTGGCTGTAGGCAGAGCAGTATTAAATGCTTGTGATTTATAACACCACAGTGGAAGCCTCCAGGAGCAGAGGGGGGGCAGCTCAGGGAAGCCTGGTGAGCTGAGTGCCAGTGAGGAGCCTGGACCTGGTCTGAGTTTCTTCATCTGTGTGGTAGGATTAATCCATAATAGGACTTAATTTGCTTGGAGATCATAAGCAAATATAAATAATAATGGATTTATAAACTTTAAAATGCCATATCAATACTAGCAATACCTAGAGAAGGGACTTAACCATGGTAGCACTTTATTTCTCTCTTGAAAAGTAGTTTGTATTAGTACAGTGCTCCACAGAGCAGGATTCAGGCTTTTCCTAACTAGAAGGTCTGGCATCTTCAGCAAATAGGGTTCTTACACTTCATGGTCCACAATGGCTACCCAGACTCCAGCCATCATATCTATATTCCAGCCAGCAAGAAAAAGTAAGAGAGAATGAAAGGTGTATTTTAAGAGCACTTTCTGGAAGTCTCAGTGGCACCCAAGAACACATTTCATAATCAGAGGGACATGAATCCAGCTTAAAGTTGGGAGTCTATTGCTACCGAATATGAGATGGATGCTGAGGAACAGTCAGACACAGTTCTGATTGGGTGTCCTAATGTTTTGCATTGTGGAGTTTTATGTATTAGATTTCTTAAAAGCAGAGTGTAGCTATATCATAGGACATTGCTGAAGTTTGCATACATGTCTCCCAAAGTCCCCTTTGCTGAACACTTGGCTGATCCCCAACTCCTGGCACTCCTGGGAAGTTGTGGAACTTTGAAGAGATGGGGCCTGGGAGGAGGTCTTCTGGTCATGGGAGACGTGGTCCTGAAGATAATGTTGGGACCCAGCCACTTCCCCTTCCTCTCTCTTTTATCCCAGCCAAGAGGTAAATGACTTTACCTTGTATGGCTGCCCTGATATGCTATCTTACTGCAGGTCCCAAGGCATCAGGGCAAAACCAACCATAGACTGGCATCTCTAAAACTGGGAGTCAAAATAAACTTTTTACTTTATAAGTTGTTTGCCTCAGGTGGTTGTTACAGTATTGGAAAGCTGACTGACATAGACACTCGTCAAGGATTTGTAAGCCCAAAGGCAGAATTCACTATGCTCCAGGAGAGGCTCAAAGGGATCCCTGCTCTAAACCGAAAAAGACACTTTCCTCCTAAGGAGGCACAACAAACCTCCCTCTTGTCGACACAGTCTTGCTGAGTAAGGAATGAGAAAGCCTCACAGAGCTTGTGTTGGAGAGGCCAGGGCTGAGTGCTCATGCTGGCAGATGTTGGGTGAAGCATTAAGAGAGAAGCAAAACCTTCCTGTTCACCACCTGAGGAAGATGCTGAGCTTTGAGAGAGCAGAGAGAGGGCTCTAAATAACACGCTGCCATGCTATTTAGGTGAAGTTTTATTTGGACAGCCCAGGACACATAGAGTTGCAATTCTGCAATCCCTTAGCCAGTAGAGCAGGACACTGAAACGCACATGTCTGGACTCCTCTGAAAGTCATGGCCCGCACCTGAGCACAGAAAGATTTAGAAATGCCCCAGGGTAAGTGAGTCTTTCCAGGCACTTCTATTTCCAGATCCTCTGAATGCGTGGATCTTACCAGGCAATTGCAATAACGATGCTGGTTTACTTAGAGTAAGCACAGCAGGTAGGAAGGACCAGTATTTCCTGACTGCTTACGAAGCTCTGAGCTTAGGAATCATGCAGCTTCTGTTACTGTCACTCTTTTATAGGAAGCAGGCAGAGGTGAAGCCATATCAATGGACTGGTATTTGCCCCTGCTGTGTTTTGCACGTAGTTTGTCCCCCAAAGCTTCACATACTGCAAGCTCGGTCCCCACGTAGTGGTGTTGAGATGGTAGAGACTTTGAGAGGTGGGTTGAGTAGAAGGCGGCTGTGTCCTGGACACTCGGGAGTGGATTAATGTCCACCTCACGAGATGAGCCAGTCTTGCAGGAGTGAATTAGCTCTCACCAGAACAGGTCATTATGAAGTGAAACCACTGACTGTTCTTGATTTCATTTGTCCACAGCTGTTTCCCTTCCTGCTTCTTTGCCAGGTTGTGACTGAGCCAAGGGGACCCTTGCCAAATGCTAACACTAATGCTGTTTGGACTTTGCAGCCACCAGAGCTGTATGAAATAAACTTTTCTTTATATCTTACCCAGTATCAGGTGTTCAATTATAGCCACACAAAATGGACTAAGACAGTTCCCTTGTGTGGTGGATTAACTAATGGCCAACTTGGAAGGCCCATCTGACCTGAGTCAGCATGGTGTGGGAGCCCCACCTGAGGATCGTTGCCAATGGCATAAAAGAACTGGAGGGGAGGATGGTGCGCTGTTGATTCTCCTGGAGAAGCTCGTCATCTGGCTCTCCTGATATGAACTTGGATGTTCTCATCATCATCGTTGTTGCTGAGGATGGCTGCGGTTCTTTTCAGGGGAGCCCTGGTCCTTACCTTGAGTGTCCCTTCCTGGCTCCAGTGCAGATCCCTCAGCCTGCTGGCACGGATCCTTCATTCAGCTAATGCAGACTTTCTAGCTTCCACCACCGACCTTTGGGTCTTCCCAGTGCAGATCCTTGATGCAGATTTGCATGAGTCATTGTTGTGGGCTCTAGGCCTCCAGCTGGACTCATGCACCACAGTGCCATGGGAACCAGGCCTTCAGTTGGATTCTTTGGGACTCTAGCGCATGCATTGTTAGATCTCTTGCACTCTTCTGCATTTGAATTTTGAATGAATATTATAAAATGACCCTATAAATTATGTGTCCTGTGTTAAATATTCCCTTGCAAACCCTGGCAACACCTTCTCACAGACCCCCCCATTACCACATGACTCGTGCGTGCACTCTGCACTTGGACCAATAGGATGCTGGTAGGCATGTGGCAGACATAAGCTTGGAAGGTGCTATACAGCAGGGTTTGTTTGTTTAGTGGGGAGAACATGCACCACTAGCAAGCCAGGGGGTAAAAGATGCATGAGATAGAATCCAGTTGTCCCAGTCACCCAGCCGAGGCCACCTTAGCTCAGCCAACTGGCAGCTAAACCTCAGCTTGGGAGCAAGCCCAGACAGCCTGCAGCCACCTACAGGTCCACGAGCAAGGCCACTCGGAGCAGCAGAGCCTGCCTGGATCAACGTGAGGGAGGCCCCAGGCTCATTGTGAAGTGGAGACTTCTGCCCACCTCCGGAGCTGTGTGGCCTTACCCTGCTGTGGATAGGCCTGCCGGGGCTAAGAGGGAACTCAAGCAGTCTCGGGTCCCATTCCAGGCCAGGAGTGGGAAGATAACGGTCCGCAGGGCAAATTCAGCCTGCGGCCTGCTCCTGCACAGCGCGTGAGTTAGGAATGAAAATGGGCAAACATTTTTCATTGTTTGATGATAAAGAATGCTCTTTGAACCCACAGTAAGCAAAATATTCCACAAAGAACTACACTTTTCATTAGTATCACCTGCATTACAAAACACTGTACTTAACTACTGTAGTTTATTTTTAATTTCATCAATACTAATGCTTGGAAATTTGTTCTTTCTTGTACTTTAAATATCTACAGAGCACCTTGGATTTTGCTTTTTGCCCTACAAAATTTAAACTATCTGGCAGGTTTGCCAATTGCTGACTGAATTTGCTGTTTGAATTTGGTCCTCAGAGTAAGAAATGGAAGATATCAGAGTAAGATCCCCCGAGGTCTTCTTAGTCAGCCTCAGAACCGGAATGAGATGCCAGGCTTCTGGTCTCCTGGTCTAGAGTCCTTGATGGCTCTTCAGGAGTCCAGTAAAAGCTGGATTTGTCCAAAGGCCTCCAGATCTCCACCTAGAAAGGAAAGTTTTGGGCACCCCAAATCCTGTCCAGGCTCCTCCTCTTGTCCATTTTTCTGAGATTGCCTGCCCACGTGAGCGTGGATGATTCATTGTGTCTTTCTCCAGCTCTGCCCCAAGACACCTAACATGAATTTGTGCCGTGTACCTCTGTGATAATTAAAGAATTTGAGCATTTAAAGTGATTTGTACCAGACCCGATAGAGACATTCTCTCCCAAAGATGTTCACAATCTGGCCTCATTAAGAAGGAGAAATGGAATGGGAAAATTCAAGAGAAAACTCATTTGTTCTCCAAGTGTGTTAATGCGCCGAGCCACAGGAGACCATGTGTAAGTCGGGCTGCAAGCAGCTGTAAATTAAATTTATTACGCACCAAGGGATTCTAATAAATATTACTTAAAAATAGCAACAGACAGTCATTTGTATTGTGTCATGTGACCTGGTTATGGAGACACTTGTGCCTCTGCTATTAATCAGAGTTACTTTGAGAGGCAGTGGGTACATTCTTTTAGAACTACTGGCACCTTGCTCTTAAGATTGTTCTGGAAAAGAGCAGGGTGAGTCAAAAATAGTCACAGTGTGTATCACTGCACCCTGGAGGCCCTTCCTGCTTGTGTTTATGATGCTTTCCGGGGGGGATAAACTTGAAAGAAAATGTCACTTTCTTGAATAAAATCTCAGACCCTGGAAGGTTTGAGTTGGAAAGCAATCTCTTAGCAGAGAGAGTTGCCAAATCTGGGTGGAAGAGAGGCTGGCAGTCATCAAGAAATCAAAAAATAACAAGTGCTGTCATGGTGAGAAAGGAATCTTCCCACAGTGTTGATGGGAATGTAAACTAGTTCGACCATTATGGAAATCAGTATGGAGATTCCTTAGAAATTAAACTTAGCAATTCCTTATGACCCAGCTATCCCCCTTCTAGGTGTCTTTTCCAAAGAGCTGAAGCCTTCACACTATAGTGATAATGCATCCCAATGTTCATACCAGTACAGTCCATAACAGCAAAATTCCAGAAACAACCTGTGTGTCCATCAACAGACGATTGGATAAAGAAAATGTGACATCCATATATAATGGAATACTACTCAGCAAGAAAGAAGAACACATGGGAGACACAACACAGGGCACCCTCAACTTAAAGGAGGAGAGATTTATTTTGGGTCATGTTTTCAGTCCACAGTCTACTGGCTCCAAGGCAGGACAGTATGGCAGAGGGGCACGGGACAGGACAGCTGCTCATGTCATAGCAGTCCAGAAGCAGAGGGAGGAGGGGAGGGAAATAAGTTTTTTGAGCCACACTCCCAGTGTCCTCTGCCCTCTAGCCAGGCTCCACCTCTGCACGGTGAATTGGCTGTATCTGCCATAATCCAGACACCCTCTAGGAGTCCCGCTCCTCTATGTATCTTGGGCAGCATCCAGATACAGGCAACACAAAGCCTGTCTTGTGCTCCTGTTCTTCTCCTTGCAAGCTCTTTCTTTGGCCCAAACTTACCTTGCCTCTGCTTTGCCTCCAGAGTGACTTTTCATCCTTCATACCTTCCTGGCAGCTGAGAAGCTGCTGTAGCCTCCTGTCTGGCTCCCAGAGCCTTCTGCAGGGCTCTGAGGATGTGGCACCCTAGGACTCTGACTCCTTGCTCTCCTCGGTGCCCTGACTGGGACAGCCACATTCAAGGCCTGAGATCATGTCTGGTTACTTTTGCTCCCCAGTGTCTGCAGCATAGCAAGTACTCTCAAAGTGTCTGTTGAATAAAAGAAATAGCTGAGAACACTCTGACCCTTAAATCAGGACATCCGTGGGCTATGAGCGGAAGCTTACTGGGTTAGTTTGGATTGCCCTGAACACAGAGTCCAAGGCACAGTGTTGGCTGAAGGGAGTTGATTTTGAAGATGACAGAGATAGGCAAGGAGCAGAAAAGCTGGTTTCTGCTGTGGGCCAGTGGGGTTCCCTTGATCTGGGGACTCCCAAGGAGCTGTTCAGAGTCAAGTCCCTGCAAGTCCACGCTGGGAAGGGACGCTGGGCAGCGTCTGCCCACACCCACAGCCTCTGGGTAGGGTTCTGCCCTCTTTCCTTCAGGGCAGCCCCAAGTGTGGGCTGAGCCAGCAGCAAACAAGGGTGCCAAGGTATGACTGGCCCCACGGGTGGGTTCTGCTGCATGTCCTGGTTTTGCTTCCACGGCTTCAGTTGATCCCAAAGGTGGCCAAGATGGGCAGGGCAGACACTGACAGTGGTGTGACATTTGCTCATTTCCAGGTGGACTCCACTCCTGGATCCTTTCGTCTCACCGTTGGTCTCTGTGCTTCATATGGCGGGCACTCCTGTGGCACCCTCGGGATAGCGGAGGACACCTCAGTGCTTCCACATCTGCAGGCTAGAGATGGACACAGCTTCTTCTCTCTGCCCCCCCCCCCCATTTCCCTTTCCACTTTGGGACCTGCTTTCTTCCTGGGGATTTTGTTTCTGGGATCCAGTCCAAGATGGCCTCAGAGATTCTTCTCTCCTGGCCCTTGTGCAGCCTCCTCCCACCCAACTCAAGGCCGGCCTGTGTCGTCCACAGAATGAGCGGAAATCAGAGTGGTTACCTCTCAACCAGGTCATGGGAGACAGCACAGCTTCTGTTCTGGCCTTGTAGATGCCTTGTCTTGGAGGAAGCCAGCTGCTATGCTGTACGATCTTTCCAGCAGTTTCATGGAGAAACCCATATAGAGGGACAACAAGGTCCCCAGCTGACAGTCAGTGCCACTTTGCCATCTCTGTGAGAGGTCCAGTCTAGGTGATAGCCCCAGCTGACGTCTAACTGCACTGCACCAGAAACTCCAAACAAGACTCTCCCAGCTGTGCCCCTCCCAAATCCCTGCCAACAGACTCTGTGGGAATACAAAGGCCCATTTCGTGCAATTATGCTTTAATTTGCACCACAGTCACTGGAACAGATCCTTCGTGGAGGACCTCAGCTTCTGCCTAAAGGAACATGGTTTTGCTTGTGTGGCTTTAACAACATAACCACATCTCAACGTGCGCCTTTCCAACACCAGCTGAGACATATCCAGGACATTTCCTTCAATATTGCTTTTAAAGAAGGCTGAGAGGACTGTGTAAAGAAGGGAACAGGAAAGCAGCCTCCAAGCTGATTAAAGTTGACCCTTAACCCAGTTATTCGCTGGAGTTGATTACTGTGAGGGGCCAACTGGAAAATTCATGTCTTAAACTGTGTGGACATGGCAGTGTAGCAGGCTGGGGATCAGGCCCGACCTGGGGAAGGAGAGGAAGTCAAAGCAGCACTGACCCACTGGGCTGGTCCCAGGGCACAGCCCACACTCCATTCCTAGTGTCCAGACCTTGGGACGAACTTGGAACAGGCATGGGCCTGTGTCAGTGCCCCAGACAGTCTGGATTGGTGGGTGGGCCTGGCAATGGGCAGCCTCGGTTCTGGAAGACAGGTTGGATGCAGTCCCAGACTCTCTATGGACATAGTGTCTTGTTATCTGAGGTGCTGGTTTAGTTTCATGGGACCAGGGCCTGGGCTAATGTAGGGATCTGGGGATGTGAAATCATGGCGCTGTAAAACACTCCAGAGCCTGGCACATTGCTAAGCCTTAACAAGATGAGTGATGATAGTTACAAGGAAGCAGAAGAAGAGAAGGAACAAGAGGAGGAAGAGGAGAGCTGGATGATGCAATGTGCTTACAAAAGAAAGCCATGGGACCCCAGGCAGTAGGGCACGCTCCAGGCAACAAGAGTAGTCCCTGCTTCTCCCTGCTGGGCAAGTCTGCGGGGATTGGCTGGAATCTGCAGGTGCAACTGACTTTGCTGGAAGGGTGAGCCTTCAGCAGAGGAAATGGGAGCTGGGAGTGCGTTGGGCTGCATTTCTGGAAAGCAGAACATGAGTGCACACAGCATAAGGAAGTCAGAGTTTGCCTGTCAGAGGAGTGGTGAGCGGTGGGCTGGACGCGTGGGGGATGAAACAGGAGAGAGAGAGAAGGCTGGACAGAGAGGAAGGCCTGGAGGAAAATGAAGATTTTCTGGGGGGAAGAGCAAGAGGAGAGAGCTGGCTTAGATGATCAGTGACTGGCAGTGAATAACTGGTCTTAGATTCCAGTTCTTTTCAGATGAAGGTCAGAATTTTAAATTGGAGAATTTTAAGAAAAATTTCCGAAGGTTTCCTACGCTTCCCTTAGCTGTGAAGAGGGCGAATCTGGAGCCTCCTTTCTTAAGGTGCTTTATCTTGTCTTCTGGGTTGCTAAGGATTGATGAGGGAGTGTGTACAATGCCCGAGATGTAGTAATCCCATTTGTTCTCATCAGCAAGGCCCCTCACCATCTTGCCAGCAGCTGATTCACTGGAAGGAACACTGGACCAAGATTCAGGGACCTGGTTTAGAGGGAGGACTGAGAATAGTTTCTAGTATGAGAGCACTAGGTACAGAGTGAAGCCTGAGCATACACCCGGTGCCTGTAGTCTTGTGGCTGGAACTGTGAGTGATAACAAGGCACTGCAGCTATGCACATGAAATGCCAGCAGCTCATCGGTCACAAAGCAGTGCTGTGTTCCCACCAGGCTGAGTACAAACAAGGCTCAAGGCAGCATGAGCTTCAATTATAGTTTTACAGGGCAGGAGGCACAGAGGACCCTGGAATCGCTGGCCTGTGGGGGGAGTTCCAGAACTGTTCCAACTCTCTACCTTGTAGCCAACTGAAATCAGTCATCCGCCTACGTCCCTGGCTCCAGGCTTGTTATGGTTTATGTCTGGATGTCCCTCCAAAACCTCATGCAGTCATGGAGGTGGGTTTCTAGAGTTTGTGAATGACTCTTGGTCCAATACTGGAATTATGGGTGTGACCTACATACGATATAAGGTACAGAAAGAGTCTTCTCTGTGCTCTTCCCCTTTTGCTCTGGTCTCTTCTTGTATCTGCCACAGGCACCACCAGCTGAGCACTGACTGAAACCTCCAAAAACTGTAAGCTAAATAAATCTTTCCTTCATTTTGGGTGTCAGATATTTTGTCTCAGCAATGAGAGAAAGATAATTAACACAAGACCTCTTGCAGAAGGGCTGCTTTTGTTATGTGCAATGAGTGTGTTTCAGGGAGCCACTGGGAGCCAGGAATAGAATGACTCTCCCTCCCCCTGCTCTGGAGGATACATAGTCTAGGAGAGGGAAGGTGAGAGGCAAGGGCAAGGGCCTGAGGGAGAAAGGCCAGCTGGTTCTTATGGAAAAATATGACCCAGGGGGTCAACATCAGAAGCCAGTACCGGGTACCCCTCATCAAGCCCCTACTACATGCCAGGCTCTTCCTGTGTGTTATCTTCTTGTTAGCTCAGTGTAACAATCCTGCAAAAGCTGTGTTGAAGGGGAAATGGTCCAAAGATATTAATTTTCCTGAAGCCACACAGATAGAAGAGGATGTGGGATGTGAGCCCCTCTGTGTCCCATAGTTAAGTAACAGAGGAAGTCAATAAAAATAGACCTAGAGAAGACCTGCATGTTTGATTGACAGATTAGGACTTTAAGCTATTTACACTATTTCTAAGAGCTTAAAGGAAAACATGACGTGAAAAACTCACAGGAGGGATCAGTGACAGATTGAAGAGTTGGAGAATTCGAAGTCTTCCCAGATGGCGAAGAGAAGGAAAGGGATTGAAATAAGGTTGAAAAACAGTATCTCACTGACCTCTGAGCCAATATCAAGCAATAAAATATACTTTTCGTCCTGGTCTTCTCTGTGCTGCTATGGCAGAATACTTGAGACTGGATGATTTATGGTGAGCAAAAACTTCTTTCTCATGGTTCTGAAGACTGGGAAGCCCAAGATCAAGGGACCACTACCTGATTAGGGCTGCTTTTCTGTGTCATCCCTCGGTGGAAGACAGGAGGTGGGCAGGAGAAGACAGGAGGGGTGGGCGATAGATAAGAGGAGGCACGCACCTTTTTTTTTCTTTTGATAATCATATGCAGATTTATTTTTTTATTTTATGGAAAAAAATAAAGCAAAATTTCATAATAGAATAACAATAGTTAATACATTGCACATTGTTAAAGTAATACTTTTTATAACATTATTTTTACTTTGTTTTATAACAACCCATATTCATGACGATGACACTAATCCATTTATGGGCACAGAGGGCTCATGATCTCTTAAAGGTTCCTCCTCTCCACATTATTGCTTTGAGGGTTTCATTCAAGCCATAACATGATTTTGGGTGACACATTCAAACTATAATACCCATACTTAGACTCCTTGAAGGAATGGGGAAAGGAAATGGGGAAGAGAAATATTTGAAGAAACAGTAACTAAATATTCCCAAATTTGAAGAAAAATATCAGGGATGAATCCAGGAAGCTCAACAAATTCTAGAAAACCACGCCTAGAAAGATCAAAGTCAAACTCCTGGGACCTCAAGGTGAAGACAAATATTTTAAAACTATTAGGCAAAAATGACAAATTATGTACAAGGAAACAACAAAAAATGAAGACTGATTCACCTGAAACAGCAGGCAGAAATGGAGTCCAAGCTTCAGAAAGAAACATAGAATATAATACTGAGAGCACTAAACGGTCAACTTAGAATTCTGTCTCTTTCAAAATAGGGTGAATACAAAGGATTTGAAAGCAGGACATCAGCTATGTCCATAGCAATAGTCAGCGTATCATTATTCACAATGCAGGAGTCCAATCCACAGATGATGCAGCGGTACTGTGTGATTATACTAGACTATCACTCAGCCAGGAGAAGAAAATAAATTCTGACACATGCTACAGGAGCGAATCTTAAAAACACATGTGAGGTGAAATAAGCCAGACATAAGAAGGAAAGTATTATTTGGTTGCCGCTATATGAGGTATATAGAAAAGAAAAATTCACAGAGATGGAAAGTGGATTAGAGGTTACAGGCGCTATGGAAAGGGAAAGTGAAGACTTACGGTTCAAAAGTTGCGTATTTATTTACTTGGGGTAATGAAAACAATTTTGGGAAGAGTAGTGATGGTTGTAAAACATTCTGAATGTAATGTAACCAAATTGTACACTGAAAAACTGTTGAAATGGTTAATTTTGTGTCGTACATATTTACTACAAATTTAAAAACCAACAGTGCAATGCTATACCAAAAACCATGAAGTTGTACGCTTTGGATGAGTGAGATGCATATCTCACTAAAAATGTCAAAAATAAGGAGGAAACAAAGCCATTTCAGATAAATAAACCCTGAGAAAAATTGGTCACCTCCAGATCTACACTGCAAGAGATATTAATGGGAGTTCTTCTGGCCGAAGAGAATAACAAACAGAGGGAACCACAGATCTGAAGGTTAAGTGTTAAGCACTAGAAATGATAGAGGTGGGTAAATTGAAAAGGTTAACTTTTACTTTATTCTCATGAATTCTTTGAAAGACAAACGACAATGTAAACCAAAACTAATATCACTATATCATCAGGTTTATATAGTAGAAAAATGTGCTGTAATATCATGGAAGATAAGAAGGCAAATGTAATTACTCTTGCATTGTCCTAAAGCTTAAGAGTTTAAGAAAGACATATGAAGTGGTACAAAATTGGTTCTGTGGGGCCGAGGACATAGCTTAGCAGTATAAGCACCTGCCTGGCAGGTGCAAGGTCATAGGTTCAATTCCTAATACAAAAGAAAAAAATTGGTTCTGTGATAAGTTAAATATTAGATCCTGAAGATCGGTAAAAATAGCAAAAAGAAGTATAGCTTGCAATGCAGTAGAGAAAAATAAAGCATAATGATAGAAAAAGTCAATTAATGCGAAAGATTAGAGCAAAGAGAAAAAAGACAAAAACAATTTCAAGAATATAGGCCTAAATTCAAGCATAACAATAATCACACTAAATGTAAATGTTCTGAATATTCCTATTAAAAAGCAAAGATTATGAGATTTGGTAAAACAGCAAAATACAACTATATGCTATCTATAAAACTGCTACAAATTTTAACTTTACATACATAAGATGAAAATGAAAGAATGGAAAAATATATTATTCAAATGTTAAACAATGGAAGGCTGAGATTTGGCTATAAGATTAAGCAGTTTAGACAGCAGAACACAGCCATTTAGTTATGATAAAGAGGTTTTATCAGTTTCTTTCCAGTAGTTGGGACAGAACACTTGACAAAACTTAAAGGAGGAGAAGTTTATTTTGGCTCATAGTTTCAGAGGGTTCTGTCTATAATTGGCTGGCTCCAAGGTAGAAGTGATATATTTGTTAGGCTTGTCTAGGGGAACAGTGTTAATATAACATATATGTACAATTATACAAAGAAACTTATTAGGTAGGCTGATAAGAACCAGGAGTGGAAGAGTCACAGTGGCCCTCTGTGGGATCAGATGCAAAAGAATCCTAAATGGCTCTGTGCACCAGAGAGCTAAAGACTCACCAGCAGTCAAGGATTGAAGACCTGGAAGCTCACTGTCATCACTGGTGCAAGTCTGTGTTGGAAGGCTCAAGGGGCTGCATTGGAAGGCTGAAGAAGCGGAAGACAAGGTCTAAGGACAAGGGCAAAGCCTGGAGCTCCTCCAGGATATTATTTCATCCAGGTTGCAGGCCTTTTGGTTGGCAGGTCACCTCCATGTATGCGTCTTTTCCCTTCAGCTTGCTGCGAGACATGCCAAACACACATACACGCACATGCTGTGGTCTACGTTGTCTCATTTGCTCTTGTCTCCATTTCCCAGTGTTCCATTTTCCACAGGAGGAGACTGAGCCCCACAGAAACACAGCGATGTGTCACACAGCCAGCCAGTGGTGGAGCCAGACTGGAACCTATACTTTGGTGTGCTTTCGCCTCCCGTGATGCCCTGGGCATGTGCTTCTCTTCAAAGATCTGATGGAGGCGCTCAGTGGTCACAGTCAGGGACTTGTTATCAGATTTATTAATTAGCCAACAACCAGTGTCCAGACTCAGAGCCCTGCTGCTGGCCTGAGTGTCTTCCTTTGTAAAGAACCACTCTTGTCTTCGTCATCTGTATTCCTCAGTGGCAAGGCCCAGGGACTACTGTGCCATGTGCCAGGTGCTAAGAAGGCGGGCTTGAGGGCAGGGAGTTCCCCGGTGGAAGCGGCGTTCCTGTTCCTTTCCCTGCTCCTCACCGCTTCCCAGTGTTCTCATACTTTTATTTAATTTCCTTTACTCCAAATCTAGACATTTTTACCAAAATCGATTTATACAGCTAACAAAGAAGCAACTGCTGTTCCCAACTCCAGAGACTAAAGAAATTATAACACAATGCAAAACACAAAGTCCCTGTAGAAAGTCCTTTTCGGTCCACTCTTACTGACATGTGTATGGTCACACACCGTCAACACACCCCACATGACATGCTCCGTGTATACTCATATACTGGAGCACCATGCACTGTGCACACACAGGCTTGCACACTCAGCAAACACCAGAAGTGTGCGTGCATACCACATGCTCACATGTGTGCACGCCCCAACACACGTACAAACACATTGCAACACAGTGAAGATTTATTCCAGTGCCAGGAAACCCATGGGTTGGCTGGACTTCCACTCAATGAGATTTTTATGATACCATCACCAGCAGGAAAGTCGTGAATTATTTATTGACTTATTCAATAATTAATAAAAACTATCGCACAAAGCTCTGTGGAGACATAACTGTACATAGTCCCTCCCCACCATCAGCATGAGAGGCATGTGCATGTAAGAAAGAGGTGACAACCTGGATGAATCGCCCTGCTCTAATTTAGCTTTTAAACATGCAGTTCGTAACAAACAGAAAGCAAAGCAAAACGGTAACAAATAAGCGAAAAAAAATAGTTGCATATGTCCTTGACTCAGTTTACCAGCTTTTTTTTTCTTTATACCATTGCAACCGTGAGGCAAACACAAAGCCATAGCTCTGTCTCCACAGCCTGGCTCCCGGATTGGCTCTGATGGGATTTGCAGTCATTGTTTCACTGAGATTTGCCTCTGATGCCCTGCAGACGTGCCACAAAAGGACCATCTCCAGCAGGAAAACAGACAAGCACCACCATGCTTGTGAGGAGAAGGCCCTGCTCAACAAGAATCAAAGCAGCAGGAAAGTGGGAAGGACAGAAATGAGATGCGATGGTTTGCTATCAAATTCAGAAGGAGCTTTCAACATAATAACACGACAAGGATGGCAGCCCAGGCTGCGATTACTAAGGGCCCCAGTACTTGGGAGGTGACTGGACAGTTTACCTTCAATTCCTGCCTCAAGGCTTTAAAAGCTACATCCGGTTCAGGGATTAAGACGCAGATGGATTGGACATCGACTCCCGTCTCCACTCATCCCACACATTGCTGTGATGTGCTGACTGCGTGCCGAGCCCGGGTACAGCTGAGGGCAGAGGCAGCCCTGTGCCGGGAGATCTTGCAGCCTGGGCTGATCTCAGGACTCCACGCTGTCCTAGAAGACACACACAGCTTGAGCCTCTGCCTCCTGGAGCTCCACTAGCTCTCCCAGCCTCCACCTCTGCCAGGGCTCTGCTTGCTAAGAGGAAGCCCCGGCCCTCCTGGTGGCACAAATCCTGTGCCCAAAGCCCCGCCCTTCTTGGCCCACCAGCCAGTGACATTACACATCTTGTCACTGGTTTCTCTTTCATGGTGGTTCGCACTCTGTACACAGTGAAAAGTTGAGTGCACAGTACGGTAGGTGCTAAAAATCTTAGAATTTCCCATGGGGAGTGGAAAAGCCATGGCCAGGGGGAAAGGCAGCCCACTGAGCAGAGCTGGAACAGTGTGGGCACCTGCTGAGCTGCATTTGTGCCACCCACAGAGCCCACCCACAGTGACCTCAAGTCCTTTGTGTATCGCCCCTCTGCTAGCTGCTTTCTTATCCTCCCAACAAACTGCAGAGACCCCAGTCTCTTTGTTTACAATGAGGCGACAGCGGCTGCCATCAGGGATGGGTCCCAAGACACCAGCGAATAATTGAAGGGGCTGTGAACTGAAGACAGCTCTCCGGCTGCATCTGGTGAGTCGTAGGTGAGTGACTTTTGTATTTAAGGAGATGCAGCTCACATTGCATAATGTTACCCGATTTAAAGGAAACTGTGTGGTGGGTCAGTTCAGTACTCAGTGTATTTACAGTGCGTGCAACCACTTCCTCTGTCTATCCGATTCCAAACTATTCTCATAACTTCAGAATAGACCTCCCAGACAGCAAGCAGCCACTCCTCAATCTCGCCATCCTCCAGGCCTGATGATCCCTGTCTGTTTCCATCTCTGAGGGTTAAATTAGTCTAGGCATTTTGTATAAAGAGAATCATAAATACAATCCTTTCATGTTGGGGCTCCTGTTGTTCTTGAGGTTCAGCCCCGTTATAACACGTCTTCTTCACATCCCCTCCTGTGAGAGGCAGCCTTTGTTTACCCATTTATCTGTCCTCCAACACTGGTGCTTCTACACTGGTGCCTTTGAATAACGCTGTTGAGAGCAGAAGTCTACTTGTGTGTGCTTGAGTTTTCCTTTTCAAATATTTTTTGTGTGTTACCAAAGAGTGGAGCTGCTGGGCCACATGTGATTCTGTGTTTAACTTTTAGGAGGCCGTCAACGCTGTTCAGTGCCACGTGCTCTCAGGCAGGCATGAGTTTCAGGTCCTCCTCATCCTTGCAAACATTCGGAGGGATGTTTTACACACATGCTCATTCAGTGCCTCAGTAACCCGGGAAGCAGGTGTCCTGAGCCTGCCATGCCGAGGAGGAGCCTGCCCAAGGTTAGACAGGGGAGCAAAGGCAGAGTTCAGTGCAGAGCACTCACTACCGTCTCCATCCCCGAGGATGGAGTGCAGCCAGACCCAGACCCCTGCCATCGGGGGTGCCCTGCAGGCCATGGAGTGAGACACAGCCTGCCCTTCTCTAACACACCCCCTGAACCTGGACTGCAGGAGCCAGAATGTGCGCTCCCAGAACATATGCGCTTCCGGCCTGAGCCATCTTGTCCCTCATTTGGGCCCTCAGTGGAGTGGTTTTGGAGGAAGAGCAGTGGAGTGACATCACTTCACGGGTGAGGGGCAAGCCCTATGGGTGCTGTGAGCTGGCAAAGAACTGTGCTACCTGTCTGGGAACCCCCTGTCCAGCAGGCAGCTTGGTACTGTCTCCCCAGCAAGCCCCACCTACCACAGTTGGAAGAGTCTGGGGTCTGTGGCTGCTTGGCCAGAGGAACTGTGTGGGGGACCCACTGGGCCTGGGACCCTGGCCTCCTGTGCATTGATCCCTGGGCGCACTGTTGCGTGGTCTGACTGTCCCCCTGAGATCCTGTGTACCCGATTCCTGCATCCCCTGGACATGTGGGGAGCCTGGAAATCAGAGAGGGAGACTTTGTCAGGTCTCAGACATAAGTGCCACCTGGAGGTGAGCCCACAGTGCTTTCTCCCTGCACCTCCAGCCCCGGCCAGCACTGCATCTCTGCCAGCCCTGCGGCTCTGAGTGGCCCTCAGCTATAAGCCTATACCCCAAAGCAGGCAGCATTAGGCCCTCCCTGAGGTTCTGGTCAAGGTTTGGGTTCTCTCCAGCTCCCAAGGGTCTCTGCACACAGCTTTCCCCGGGGAAGACCCTGCTCTCCTAGGCAGCCCAGCCTGGGGGCTCTGCCTCCTGTGCCTGGCACACTGAGTTCCTCTGAGAGAGCTGCCTGCAGCCAGATGGTAAAGCCAGGGCTGGGGTGGTAAGAAACCCGGGGATCTTGTGCTCTGGCCTTGGAGAGGTGTGGCCCATGTTATGGATTAAAAACTGGTGGTTAACTTAATGCCAGCAGAATTAAGTCATCATGGTGCTGGGCATCGATGTTCCACCTGAAGAAGGTTGCCAGCATAGAGACGCGGAGAAGGAAGGCGTTGAGGTGTTGAGGCCTTGTGGATTCTCCTACGTGTGGCTGTTTGAGCCACTGTGCTCCTCCTCTCCTGGAGGAGCTCTGGTCCTCACATCACATCACTTCCTGGCTCTGGAGAGGAAGACATGTGCCATTTAATCTCTAGACAAACTCACGCTGGCTTCCTGGCCAGCACTCAACTGTGCTTATCTTCTGAGGTGCTCAGGACCTCTGTGTCACTGAGGACAGCTGTGGTGCTTTTCAGGACATCCCTGGTGTTTATTATGAGCATGACTTCTTGGCTTCAGTGTAGAACCCTCAACCTACTGGCACAGCTCCTTCACCCCGCTGGCATAGGCTTTCTAGCTTTCACTGCTGACCTTTGGGTCTTCCCAGCATGGATCCGTAAGAGACTGGCGTGTCTTTCTTATGGGCTCTAGGCTTCCAGCTGGACTCATGGGAGGCATTGTCATGAGCTCTAGATTTTCATCTGGACTCATATAGGACATTGCTGTGGGATTCAGGTCTTTGGCTGAATATTCTGTGTCTTTAGTGTTGTGGACAGATTTCCTGCACTTTCTTCTATTAACTCTGGGTGACCATCATAAAATAATATTATAAATTCCATGTCCTGATTTTAATTGCTCTCCTCACAACCCCTGACTACAACACCCACCATGTGTGTGGTTCAAGAATCAGCAGACTTTAGGGTGAGCCTAGGTTGGGCCCCAAAAGCCCATGGGTGGAGAAGGGGCCTAGACTTGGTATCAGACCACATGATCCCAATCCAGGCTCTACCGCCTGCCAGCTGTGGGATCCTGGGTGAGTGCTTTTGCCTCTCTGCACTTCAGTTTCCTCATTTGTTGAAGCAAAATAGCTCTCACCTTCCTGCTGGGTCACTGGGGCATTAGTGAGGACTGTGATGCCAGACTCTGGCCACACTGCTGTTTTCTGTCTGTCCATCTGCTTGTCAAATTCCCCTCCAACCTGCTGGGGTTGTGGCTGCAATTACTCAGCCTTGCTACTGGGGAAACTGAGGCATGAGAGGTGATGGAAGCCATCCATGGACCTGGGAAGTCAGGGCACTGTGCTGCTAGTTGGTTTCTTGACCATGGTCCCGACACACAGCAGAAGGGGCTCTAAAGGCAGTGGCTCCCTTCTCAGGTGACTCCAGAGTGTGGGCTCCGGAAGATGGTGCCTCCAGGCTGGGTGGATGCATGGTGGTGGCACTGTGACAACCAAGAGGCGGTGGGTGGGGCACTGATCACTCCCCCAGAGCTGCCACCTGGCTGCTGTAGTGAGGATGGTGACAGCCAGGCAGCTCCTGACTCAGTCTGCTGCGTGGGAACTCCCCAGGGGGCCTCCTGACCCACTGGTGGGGAATCCAAGAGGGTGGGGCTGTCATGAGCCATGCACAGAGTGACACAGGGCTGGGGTACCTTGGAGCCCACAGCACTGCCATCACGGGGTGGTTGAGAGATCATCACAATGAGTCTGCGCATAGCAGGAGTGTTGGGCTCTAGAATCTCCAAAGCAGCTGTTGTGCTGTCGGAGACCGGAAGCAACTGACTCTCAGGTCATCAGCAGGGGGTGGCTCCCACTGTCTCCTGCATACTTCCTGGAACAGGTGTCTCACTACTTGTTCCATTTGGGGTCCGCCCTCCTTTAGAAGTTCTTTTTGGGTAAGGCAGAGGCTTCTTCTCTGTGATGTCTCTCCAAGCCTGCTCTGGGGAACCACTGACCTTTAATTTTACTCTTTTTATGATAATTATAATTATTATTATTTTACAGTAGGGAGGACAGGGAGTGCCACGGTGGAACACTTTCTGTCTTCAAATCTTGGCTCTTTTTCTTACCAGCACACTGACATTTGCCATTTCTAAATGGGATGAGGATGCCCCTTGTGTTTGCTGTAGGCAGCAAGTGAGGAGATGAAGACCTGCTGGATGAGGCTTGGCAGGAGCTTGTAGTTATTGTGTTCATTTTTCTTCTGGGGATTGGGCCCAGGGTCTTTCTTCATACTCGGATATATCTTCAGCCTCCTGTCATGCTGGGATTACAAGTGTGCACCATCAGGCCTGGCCAACTCTGTTTAAATTGATTCTAACTTCTTTCTCATATAACAGTCCTTCAAAGTGTGTGCCCCCCAAATGTCTTCCAAATGTCTTTCCACAACTGCATATCTTGCCTCAAAATTCTTGGTTTTTAGAGTTCTCACTTCCCAGAGTTCTTCCTTTAGAGAGACTCACTCCAACCTTCCATCCTTCCACCCATCCATCTGTCCATCCATCTACCCATCCATCCATCCATCCATCCATCCATCCATCCGTCCGTCCTTCCGTCTATCCATCCCACAAATGTGCATGAGTGCCTGTCACACATGAGTACAACCCAGAAGGAAATGGCACAGACCAGCTTCCAGTGAGTTGTAAGGGGACATTCAGATCCCTGAAACCAAGACTGGGTGAGCTAAAATCACAGTTCAGAAGCCAAGTCTGGGAGCAGGATGAGGGACCTAAGAAGCACAGTGAGGGTCTCCATGTACGATGGAAATGATCATCTGTAATGTTCCCTATGGAGACAAGCACACAGTCTGAAAATGTAGCACAAATAATTCCCAGACACTAACAGAGGAGAGGTACAGAGAAGCCAAAGGAAGGGGATGAAATGGAGCTGAATCTAGGGGCAGCTTGAGGTGGTGGACATTGGGTGTTGGATAGACGGTGTTGGGTATTGGGTAGAGGGTGGAGGGTGTTGGGTGTTGGGTGGTAGATGTTGGGTGTTGGATAGAGGATGGTAGGTGTCGGGAGGGTACTGAGCAGAGGGTATTGAGTGATGGATGATGGATGTTGGGTGTTATGTGGAGGGTATTTGGGATGGGCAGAGGGTGCTTGGTGGTAGGTGTTGGGAGGGTGTCTGGTAGCAAGTATTGGGTAGAGGCTGTTTGATGATGGGTAGAAGGTGTTGGACACTGTGTAGAGAGTGTTGGGTGATGGGTGGAGGGTGGTGGGTGTTGAGTAGAGGGTGTTAGGAGTTGGGTGATGGGTGCAGAGTGTTGGATAGTGAGTGGAGGGTGTGGGTGATTAGTGGAAGGTGTTAGGTGGTGAGTGGAGAGTGCTGGGTGATTAGTGGAGGGTGTTGGGAGTTGGGTGATAGGTGTTGGATGGAAGCATTGAGCGATGGTGATGCATGTTTGGTGGTAGGTGTTGGGTGAAGGGTGTTGGGTGGTGGGTTGTGTGATGGGTGTTGGGTGTTGGATATTGGGTTTTGGGTGAAGGGTGTTGGATATGTGTGGAGGGTGGTGGTGGAGGACCAAACCTGGAAGACTCCCCGGCCATCCCACTCCCAAGCTGTTTAGTCTATAGCTAAGGAAGGTGAGGCCCACTGAGGGCCAGGCATGAAGCTCATGTACATCACTGAAGTACGAAAGTGCAGTCCCTGGAAGACACAGCCGTCATACAGCAGCAGGGCAGCTTGACTCCGGATGTCCTAGGACTGGGAACTGCAGTCCTTCCTCTGGGCCTGGCTTGAGGCTGCTCCTTGAGCTCCAAGTGCTCTCTCAGGCCATGGAGTCAGCCATCACAGAGAGGCAGAAGTGGTGCCATCTCAAGCTCTGGCTCAGCTTCTGTCGGGTGACAGCCCAGGCCGAATGGGCCATGGCCACAGACAGCAACAATAACTTGGAACAAAAATATCATCTTAGCAGCCCATTGATGGAGCACCTTGTCAGTTTCCTTCCAGCTACCACATGGAATGTGTATGAGTCTCATCCCCATTTCATAGATGGGCAAATCAAGACATGGAGACGTGAAGTCACTAAGGCAAGGACACAAAGCACAAATGCTAGTGTGGCTGGTACTTGGACTGGCAGTACCTTCAGAGCTCATGTCCTAGGCTACCACCTGGAAAGCACCCATGGCCAGACTGTTGCAGCCACGTAGAAAGAACAAAGGAGAATTCCAGAAGGAGGGGTGCGGGAAGACTTCCCAGTAGTTGTCACCACATGCACCACGTTTCTGGAAAATCTAGTTTATGACATTCATGGCCAGATACTGTACTGCCACTCCCAGAGGTGAGGACTAATCCACTGCACAGAAGGGGAAACTGAGGCAGATGGGCTTTCAGCATGTCAGAGGCAAAGCTGGACTCACATTCTGTGTCTCTTGAGCAAAGCAGTCAAGGCCTTTCCTTGCTCTCAGGCTCTCTGTAAGGAGTGTGTCTAAGTGTGTGTGTGTGCGCACGTGCATGTGCATGCACATACGCATGGGTATGGTGTACATGCACATTTGCAGGCATCTCAGTCACGACTGTGGGTGCTCAGCCTGGCATTTCCCTGCCCACCTGCCTGAGCTCCTCCTCCCACTCTCCCAAGCCTGCTTTACTTTGTCATTAGGTGGCCTTGGGCTTGGAAAGCGAATGTCATCCTGAAGTGACAGCTGGCAGCCTTCGGGAAGGAACGCCTTTTTCTTTGAAATGGATGATCCAGGCTCTGACTAAGGACTTCATCAGCTGCGGTGTGCGCCTAGGAGAGGCGTTCCCAGCTCAGAGGCAGCGCTCCCATCCTCTGCCTGGGCCCCCAAACACCATGCGGGGCACAGTCTAACTCCCCACGCAGCCCCTAACTTCCAAGCCAGCCTGGGATGGGTGCACCTGGGGGCGAAACCGACACTTTGGATTGTAACTATGTCCTTGTTCTGCGTCACAGCCCCAGAAGAACTGGTTAGGGGACCCATCTGTCAGTGTCTGAGGTGTGTTCTCCCGTTGACAGTTGCAAATGCTTCATCTTGGTCCAGTCATGAGTTCTCCTGACCTTCTCTCACCCGGAAAAAGGAGAGATAAGGGCCATGGAAATACTTCCTTCTCCAGCCCTGCAAAGGGGTCAAGGATGGAGCACCGTGAAGGGACCCGGGCAGCAAGACTGCACAGCTGTTTGCATTACTGCCACCTGTGCTAGTTGGACTCTCCAATGGATAGGAGGGTGGCTGCGTGGCAGGTGGGCCAGTCAAGCTCAGACCAATGTGTCCCACAGGGAGGATTTGTCACATCATCATCCGAGCTTCTTGTCACTTCTTGCAGACTTCTTCAGAGGAGCTTCACAGTCCCACCCCCGAGACACTGCGACACCATTCCTGCCAGCAGGAGGGTTTACTGTCCACAGGTGCCCCCGTGAGTCTCCTCACTTTGGCCTGTCATGGGCCACCCTGGCCAGGCTTTCTTTTCTTTCTTTCTTTCTTTCTTTCTTTCTTTCTTTCTTTCTTTCTTTCTTTCTTTCTTTCTTTCTTTCTTATCTTTTCTTCTCTCTCTCTCTCTCTCTCTCTCTCTCTCTCTCTCTCTCTCTCCCTCTCTCTCTTTCTCTCTCTCTCTCTGTCTCTCTTCATTATCATTTAACAAACATGGATTTCAGGGAACAGGAAATATTGATTAAATCACATCTCTAAACTACTCTGCTGTCTTCTTCAAAACACTGGCTTTTCTGGGAAATTCTTGCAAACAGAGAAGTTTTCATTGCAGAGAATGAACTCCATTTCCCTTCTTAAACTCAGAGGTCTGAGCGTGCTGGTGCTTGAGGAATGTCAGATGCATGGATGGATGGAGGATGGGAAAAGTGAGGGGGCGGAGGGATGCAGGGATGACAATGGATGGAAAGATAGATGGAGAAAGCCAGAGTTGGACAGATGGATGACGGGATGGAAGGAAGGAGAAAGGATGGATGAAGGATTCAGGGATGGAAGGATGATTGATGGCTATAGATGGATGGGTGGATGGAAGGAAGGAAAAAAGATGAACAGATGGATGAGTGAATATGGGTGGACTGAGGGATAAATAGGTAGATGGTTGGGAGCAAGGATGGATGGAAGGATGGATAGATGGATAACAGAAGGGAGGATGGATGGATGGCAGGAAGGAAGGAGGGATGGATGAATGGATGATAGATGGAAGAAAGGATGGATGCATGAATGATGGATGGGAGGATGGATGCATGGATGGATGATGGATAGATGGATAGAGGCATGGCTGGAAGGATAAATGGATGGAATGGATGCATGGATGGACAGATGGATGATGGATGGATGAAAGGATGGATGGATGCATGGATGGGAAAAGACACTGGCAGTAACTGAGACACAATTCTTGCCTTCAAGGGGCCACAGATCTGTGGAGAAGAGGCTCAGAGGCAAATTATTATAGTGCAGCCCAGTAAGTTTGAGCACAGATGAAGGGGTGCTCATTGTGGGGGCCCAACCCCACTAGACAGCAATCTCCACAGAGAGGACTTCCTGGAGGAAAGGGAGTGGACGGAACTTCACACAGAGGTTCAGGAATTCAGCCTTCTCAGATGGCTGTGGCTCAGCAGGTAACACTGATGTCTATTCTTGAGTACTTTTCATGTCAAGCTCTTACTCCTTTTCATGTATTTCTGTGAGTTTTATGGAGACTTTGACACCACTGGTTTTCATAGAGAATAAGGCTTGCCATTGGCCTTGACCACAGACTATTCCCTCCTTGGCACACTGCCCTTGACACTGAGAAATCTGCTATTCTCTGTGGTGCAGCCTTGACCACAAAGCTCTCCTGCAAGAATTTGAGAGCCTCATTTGAAAACACCTGATAAATCCTTAGGGACCTGTACACAGGGCTTCCCCTGCTAACTGCAGTGAACTCCTACACACTTCTCTTGCACAGAGCAGATATCACCTCCTCTGGTCAGCCCTCCAGGATCACTTCTTATCACCCACCTTGCCCTGGGAAGCTCTGGGAAGCCCTCAGTGTCTCCCAGGGAGGACCTGGCTCTTCTCTCCCTCCTGCCTTCTCTTTTCAGAGCTGTGCCTGCTCCAGGCAACACTCAAGCTCCAGGCCCTGGGGATGCTGGGGAAAGTGGAGGGGCAGGCGTGGATCCTGGGGGCCAAGGGTGGCCTGATCTCCACCCAGGGTCAGGCATGTTCAGGAAATGGCACTCGGAGTGCTCCCCGCAGCACGATGGTGGCAACATGAGGGTCGTGGAGGTCACACTCCCGCCAGCCCCAGCCCCACCGTCCTCCTCTCAGAGCGACTCGTCTCACGCCCTTGGGAGGCCTCCTGCTGCTTTCTGCCCCCAGCTAGACTTGCTGCTGCTGTTGCCCACCGAGGGCCTTCCTGGCATCGCCATGGTGTTATCTTTTCACAGCCACCCCAGGCACAGGGAAAGCTCAGGCTTAGGAGTAGAGGAGCAATCTGACTGGGGCCTGGTGCCCTGGGTGGGAGAGAAGGCCTTCCCCGGCCCGTCACTTGGAGTCAGGGCTCTTCCAGGTGCCTCCAGGGAATTTCCTTGCCCCTTTTGGCTCCAACCACCAAAGTTGGACGCTGACCCATTTTCCTGGAGCTATTGAAACAGCTGTTGTCTGACACAGCTAAAGATCACCTTCGAGAAACCACTCTCCTGCCCAGGAACCTTCCACAGCCCCCCACTTCTCATGCCTTCATGATGAAGGGTGAAGTCCTCAGCCTGGTCCTTTGGGGAAAAGGTGAGTCACAGCCCCAGCACCCCTGGACCCCTGCACTACCAGCCATCATGGGTCACAAATGCCTTTGCCTCCATGGCACCTCCAGAGCCACCCTGTGTGGACACCATTCAGATGGGACTGAGAGACTGGCTGCGCACATGCCACCGTCTCTGGTCTCCCTGAGGCAAAGGCCTCACATTAGAAACAGGCAGGCCCAAGGATTAAACGGGGAGCCAGAGCAGAGCTACCTTGCCCTGGTGTCTCAGGACCCAATCCCAAGGAGCATCCCTGCCCACCAGGACTGTGTCTCTCACCCTGTCCTTCCAGATACGGCAGCCTCTCCTCCGGCCAAGCACCTTGTGACATTTGTCAACCACCTGTTTTCCCTATATGATGGGAAAGATGTTCCATCTTCACACCCCCTGCCTTGGGAGGTGGATGTCCCCAGTCCTATTTCACAGATGAGAAAATTGAGGCTCAGATGGGCCATTTGATTTGGCCAGAGTGACTGGCCAAAGGCTCAGAGCTGGAGAGACAGGACAGGGATTCATTCATCTGTATCATCTCCTGTTTGCTGAGGGCCTAATGGGTGTTGCCCACCGCGGAGGTGGTCCTGGGGCCCACCAGAGCAGGCCCACCAAACCTCCTGTCCTGAGGTTTCTAGACAAAAGTATGCTGGGTGTCTTCAGACCTGTCTCTGGCTTGTGCCAGGGATGTGTAGAGATTCATGTCTCCTCTCTGAGTCTCAGCCCTCGATCGATCACATGCTCTGGCACGTGGGCTGCCCGCCACCATGGCTGAGATCCCCAGAATCATCCTCCCTCCCTTTAATCTCCACCTCGAGAGCCAGGGCCGTTGATCACTTCCATGAGCTGCAGGAGATGATAGCGGCCTGATGGGGCTGTAATTTCCCAAGCCCCTGTCTTCTCTTCCCTCCTGCAAATTGATGAGACAGTGCTGTCGCCTGCGGGGACTGTACTTGTCATGGAGGATGCAGCCCTTGTTGGCTCCTCATTGATTCCCTCTCTGATCTCACAAGCCATGCCCCGTAGCCAAGAGCCATGTCAAGAGACATCTACAGAGCTGTAGAGGATGCCAGGCTGGTGCCTGCAGCAGTGGCGGCAGCTTCCATTTGTGTGGGGCTCCCTGAGGCTTGGGCTCTGGGCCAAGGTACAGCCGGCTCCCGTGGCTGGGCTTTCTGAGGCTGGGTGCGTGGAGCAGGGCACAGAGCACTGCAGGGGTTGCCGGGCCCAGAACTGCTCAGCTTTGTGGAGTGGGGCGAGCTATTAGGAGTAACGTCAGCCGCAGCTTGGTTATGAGTCACACACTCTGCTGGGTCCTTGACAGATGCCGCCACTTTCGACTTCCACAGACTCGCCTGGCTCAGCTGAGTACACAAGGACAGTCGGACTCACAGGGACCAGTGGGGCTTCCCAGTCACCCCACGAGGCATGATCCACACCCAGGGCTCCTGGCCTCTGCAGCACACGCCCTTGATGTCTGTTGCCCACCTCACTTTGCTGCCTGTGAGCCCACTTTGCCCACTTTGTCCACTTTGTGGCCCAAGCTTGCTGGCAGGCCCTGGCTGATTCCCACAGTCCTCTGACATCGCCCAAATCCCGGAATCTGTTAAGAGCTGGTTCCTTTCCCTCCTGCTCCCAGAGGGAGGTCTTATTTCTGCATTCTACGGACACCCACTTCCCCTTGCGCTGGCTAACCTGGTATATGTTTGGATACAATATGAAGATGTCCTCCAAGAGCTGTGCTGGATCTTGGTCCTCCATGTGGCTGTATTGGAAAGTAATTAGGTCACTGAGGCTCTGCCCTTGGAAGGAACTGACATCCCTTTCACGTAACCCTGGCTAGTTCTGGAGGGACAAATATCATTAAAAAGCAAGCCTGGCCCCTCTATGGTATCTCATTGGCTCCCTGACTTGCTGAATAGCTCCTCTCTCTTGCATATTCCTACCATGACACTGTCTGCCACCATGTGCTACTGCCAGATAGGCCTTTCCCAGAGCTGGTATCCTGCTGTTGGATTTAAACCTCTTTTCTTAACTAAGTGCCTACCCTCAGGTATTTTCTTATAGTGACAGAAAATGGGCCACTACACTAGCTTACTAAATGGTTTCACAATGAAAATGCATTATGAAGATGTAACAATAAAACCTGGGAACCTTCCAAATTGATCTTCTGCTGGGAAATGGATAAACAAACTGGGGTACTTCCATACGATGAAATGATAGCCATAAAACGTAATGTACCTATGAATTCACAGCAACATGGGTGAGCCTTAAATATATTAAACTGAATGAAAGAAGCCAAACTCAAAAGATTATATGTTGATTGGCACTGATTATATGACAATCTGGAGTAAAGCAAAATTACTGAACAGAAAACCGGGGTTAGGATGGAGCAGACTACAGAAGGGTTTGATAGGCACAATAGAATATTTTGCATCCTCAGAAAGGAAAGGAAATTCCATCCTGCTCCAACCTGGATGGTGAGGCTTGAGAACATTATGGCTTGTGAAATAAGACAGGCACAGAAAGACAAACAGATGCCCTTCCATATCCATGAGGGGTTGGCTCTGGGACACCTCAGGATCCTAAAATCTCTGGCTGCTCAAGGACGTTACACAAAATAGTCGAGTTCTGCATATAACGTGTGCTTACTCTCCCCTGCTCTTTAAGTCACCTCTGAATTTCTTGTAATATGGATACAGTGTAAGTGCTGTGTAAATTGTTGTTCTACTGCATTGCTTAGAGAATGGTGAGAAAACAGGATACACAGGTCCAGGACAGACACAGATTTTTCTTCCTGTATTTCTGATCCATGCTTGTTGAATTCGTGTATGTGGAACCCACAGACACAGAGGTTTCCTGGACTAGATCCCACTTAAGGCAAAGTGTCTAAAGAAGCCAAATTCATAGAAACAATTGGTAAAACATTATTTCAGAGGGGCTTGGTGGGAGGAACGGGCACTGATTAATAGTGTAGACTCAGATCTACAAAATAAAATGGTTTAGGTATTTGTACTACCGTAGGAATGTATTTAATACCACTGTATGTTTAAAAATGGTTAAGATGGTAGTTTTTATCACTTTTTTTTTAAAAAAATCACAGTTTAAAATAAAAGTAAGAAGAAAGATTTCATGAGGCATTTCTGAGATGGTGAAATTACTCGGTAACCAGATTATGGTGGTGACTCCCCAACTGTATGAGTTTGTCAAAGTCATTAAACTGGACACAAAAAGAGAGAGTTTAGTTTGTGGGAGGCCTGGCCAGAAGAATGAGTGATTAAAGTCACCAAGGGTCTGGTGGCACAAAAGCGTGTAGGCCCTGGAATGTATGGTTAAAAGTTAAAGGACCCTGATGCTAAAAACAGCAGAGTGTTTGGGTTAGGGAAGCACACTAGGTTCGGCCCTGGTCCTGCTCATCGTCTGGAAACTGTTTAGGTTAACATAAAGAATGTCACACAGCAGAGAGGCTTGTTCTTGACACAACTACTCATCTAAGCAGTTTTTCTTCCTCTATTTCCTTGCAATGAAAGCCTCAGAGTTCCTGGTTTGGGGCTGCTCCCTTGAGACTCCTTGGTGCTGGGCACTGTCCCTGGGACAGTCCCTCTGGGCTTCGGCATTCAGAGCAAGTCTTGTCTCTGAGTGATCTTTTCATCCTCCACATTGCCACCCACAGTCACACACTGTGACACTGGTTATATGGAAATTATGCAGAGAAGCATGAATGAACCACTTTCAATTAAACTTTCAATAGTATTTCTTGAGAACTTAGTATGTGCCAGACCCCATTCTAGGCACTGGTGGGATGGAGGCAACTTTCACAGAGTTTCTATTCTTATGACAAATTAATAAAATATGATGATCAAGTAGGTTGATGGGGAAAAGGAGATAGTCCAGAAACAGTCAGATAAACCAGCTGTCGATCTCTCTATCTCTTACCTGTCCTCTGAAGGAAGAGAAGGTTAGGAAGGCATTCTAAATTACAGAGGAAACACTGATTATTCATATCATGTCCTCAAGTAAATTCTATAAAAAGATTGCGACACAAAAATATTGCTAAAATGTAAGAACCATAAGGTAGAAATAAAATGTAAATATTTATGTAATCTTGGCCTGGAAAAGAACTTTCTAAGCATGAAACCAAAGGAAAACACATAAAAAGAAAAGATTGATAGATTTTCCCACTTATAAATTGAGCAGCCTGACATCAAAAACACTATAAATAAAACTAAATGTCAAACTACAATGAGAAAATATTACTTGCAGCATGTCCTGTACAGCAAAGATTAATATCCTTAATGCATAAAGCAGTGTTATGAATTGATATTAAAAAGGCAGATATTGTAATAAAAATGGGTCAAGGACATAAAATCTGACATTTTAATTATTTCAGCTTTATACTTAACAATTTACAAAATAGGTAATAAACATAATGGCCAAAAAATGTGAGAAATATATCCAGCATGACTAAAAGTCAGTGAAAGACAAAGAAAGACAAGGTATAATTTCTTTCCTATCAAATGCAGAGCAAAGTTTTAAATGACGATTGTCAGTGCATCGGAGATGTGCTGATGGTGCCATTGGTTCCTGCATCTTGGTGATAGTGTGATAGTGTGTGTGATTTGAGGGAATCTTTGCAGAGGACAATGGACATCTCATGCCTTTAGGACAATTTATCTTGTATGTATGCCCCACCCAATCTGTAATGTGAGGCTGGATGTTTGTCTTCAGATCTTGGTGACTTCTTGGCAAATGGGATTAAAGGGGAGGGAGTCTCTTCAGCTTCCATCCAACTCTGAGCCCCTCCTGCAGCAGCGACGCCATTTACATCCCCTGGGCTCTGTGTGCCAGCCAGCACTCCAAACACCAGGCACACCCTGAGATCCTGGCTGACTCCTTTCTCAGGGATCTGCACCCTGTGGTGGCGCCCTCTGAGAGCTCAAGCTCTGACCTTGCTGTGTCTTCCTATGCTGTCCCAGCATGAGCCCAGGGGAAGACTATGGTGTGAATGTTTGTGTGTTGGACACTCAATCCTCAGAGTCATGTGACGATTGTTAGACGTGGGGTCTTCGGGAAATACTTAGGATTTATGAGGTCAGGAGGGTGGAGTCCCCCTTGATGGCATCAGTAGCCTTATAAGAAGGGAAAGCGAGACCTGAGCTGGTGTGCTGTCTGACTTCCCTGTTACAATGCAGCGAGGAAGACCCTCACCAGATGCTGAGCAGATGCGGTGCCATGGTCTTGAACTTTCCAGTTTCAAACTATGACCCCAATAAACCTGTACTCTTTGTAATTAGCCAGTTTTGTGTATTTTGTTATAATAACAGAAAAAAACCCACAAAAACAGGGGTCACTCCCCACCTCCAAATTCAGTTCTGGCTGACTTCCTCTTCCCTTTCACTCTCTACAACCTGGAAAGTAGCTGCTTCCTGCAGTTAACAAGCTTGGTCAGCTCAGATCTTTTGCTTCTCATCTTCTCAACCTCCACGTCATCAATCCCCTATGTTAAATTCTCTCAGTTGAAAATATTTCTAGTTTCCCTTTCTCTGGCCCAGCTCTGACTGACATCTCAAAAATTCCACTTTGGGGGCTTATTTTACAAAATAAATCACACATGTGTTTCAAAATGTGTGACTTTTGTTAATAGCAAAAGTGAGGTTCAAACCATCTGACAAACTTAAGAACCCATCAATGTAAATTTGAGTTGATTTGCGTCCTCTAGTAAGATGTGCTAAAGTTCTAACTTCCCAAATGATGGAATATGATCTTATTGGAGTTAGGGTTACTGTAGATGTAGTTAGTTAAAATGAGGCCACCCTGGAGTAGTGCAGACCCTTAACTCCAGTGAGACACAGAGTTACACAGAGAAGACAGCCACGGGATGACACAGACAGAGAGTGGACACTGCAGCTTGAGCCAAGAGGGACCGAGGATTGCCAACAAGCCAGGAGCTGGGAGGAGAGGTACATGGAAGAGCTTTCCCCAGACTCCTAAGACAGAATCAACCTTTGGTTTTGGACTTTGCACCTCAGGATCTGTAGCAGGACACCTTTGTTCTGATTTTAACCACCTAGTGTATGGCAGTTTGTTATAACAACCCTAGAAAAATGCAAGCAAAGAAAATGTTAAAGAAGTGATAGGAGGTCACATCACGGAAATCAAAAGAATGATTAAAATATAGAGCAACATTGTGGCGGATTATAGAGTGCTATGAAAAGATGTTTTTTGATGTTTAGCTTAAGAATAAAAATTTACAGAATTTGAGCCTTTTTTTGCAAGATTAAAAAAAAAACTATGGTGAACAACACACTTGTGAAGCCAAATGCTAAATAATGTTACAGTATTTACACAGAGGGGAGTAGCAGGATTGTGAAAGATATTTTGCTTTTACTGCTGTTTATAAACTCCCTACAAGAAACCCATGTTGTTTTTGAACATGAAAAAAGAAAGCTATTTTTAAGAAATACTTTCGGTCTTAGCAAGCTCTCTGATCCTTGCAAGGACCTTAGGAGGGAGGCTGACTTTGTTATCATGCTTAATGTTCTGTGGAGAAACTGAGGCCCAGAGAGAGGGGTTAGGGGAAGGCACTGTTCCCAGGGAAGGAGCCATGTTCCTGTGGGGGCGAAGGGACATTTCTCAGTCTCCTGGGGGCATGCTGCACCCAGTACAACTAGAGAAACAGATTGAGGAACTGCATGTAGCCGCCATAAATGACCAAAGATCATAGTGGCTATCATCAAACCCCTTGGCTACTGTAGCACTCTCGGTCTCCTTTAACTGACTCCACAGAACCTTGGCAGCTTCCTGGAGATTCTATTCTGAGTTTTACTCATAAATGTAGTTTACATCTCTTTGGAAATTTTATGATGAAATTTTCAAACAGTTGAAAGGAGAGAGGACGGTGCCCTCCAAGTGCCCAGCCTCCGGCCTGAGTGACTGTCAGGCCTGGGCACATCGGCTTCAGCACTGCCCCGTCCTCACTTTTCCCTGGACAGTTTACAGCAGATTACAAACTCTGCTTCATTTTGTTCAGAAACCCTTCCCCTTACACTAAGCACATGTGCAAGTGCTTTCTTACATCACAGCTAACAAAATGGATTAGAATCCCTTAATGTGCTTGGGTACGCAGTCCAGAATCAGAATGTGGGCCCCTGGCACTCAGAAACATCCAGCATTAAGCCTTCGTGAGTGCGGCTTCCCAGGCCTCTGAGAAGTTTGCTCTGCTTCATTTCGCTCCTCCCTGGCCGGGGGGATGGTGGCCCTGTGGTGCCTTCCTCTCTCTGTCTATGCCTACCCCGAGGTTCTGCTTGTCTAAGGAATCCCAACCCGGTACCTGTCCTTGCAAAGTGAGGTTCTGCGGATAAACCAGGCACCCGCCTGCTCATAAGCCAGGGTCAGGATGCCGGTGGCTAAAAGTGTCAGTGCGTCCTCTGTGGCACTGTTGTTGGTGCCTGGTTGTTTTAGAGCCCGGGGCAGTTCTTTCGCTTAGGGACTTAAAAATAGCAGCAGCAACAGAGAACCATGAACAATTCATTGAGAAAAACTGAGCTGCCACAGAACTAAATGCATTGAGTGCTCGAGAGAGTTCACTTGGACGTGAAAGTCATATACCAAATATCAACATAATAACTAATGTGAAGTCATAGTTCAGGCAGGTTCTGGTGTGAACCCAGAGTTCATGGACATATGGATACTCAGGAGTATTTATGGAGCACCAGTTATATACTAGACATGCCAGGCACTGTGCTCAAAGATGGAAGATTCTGATTCTGCTTTCTCACATTCCTGTGAGAGACGCACTAGCCAGACAATCCTGACAGGGCGGGGTACACTGTGAGCAGACTCCTAAGGTGACAGGTATTGGAAGAGCACTATAAATATACCTGCCAGTAGCAAAGAAAACAATGCCACCAGTTGTAAACTGCCTGGGGTGGCTTACAAAATTAGTTTCAGAGATGTTAACTTGTGGAAAGTTTGTGTGTTCGAATCCATGAGATGAAGTCATTCTAAAAAGCTTGGAATGGAAAGAGCAGTGCTGACTCCTTCACCTCCGCATCTAAATCCTCAGAGGCTGCAGATCTGGACGCTTCTGGCTGACCTTCTTTAGCCCTCGTTGGGATCCGTTGTCTGTCTCTTTAGTTACAAATGTAAACAGTACTGCAACTTCCTGACTTCTCAGTTTTAGGCATTATCTACTATGAGGATCTCTTTCTCTCTGTGTCTCTGTCTCTGTCTCTGTGTCTGTCTCTGTCTGTCTCTGTCTGTCTGTCTCTCTCTCTCTTACACACACACACACACCACCCCCAACCATTCATGCTGCTTATCTCTCATGTCTGGATAGCACAGGATAATTTTGACTAGACAGCTAAGCAGAGTCTACATTACTAGGGCCATATGGAGCTCTGTGCTGCTGAGTCAGATAGAACATTATAAACATTTTCTACTCCACAACTTTTTTGCCCTAAAATAAACAGTTATCTTGATTTTGTTTTTCAGTGTTCTTCTCTGTACTCATCTATAATATGTCACTGAACTCCCTTGGGTGTGTTCAAACACGTAGACTGTTACATCTGTTCAACCTCCCAGGAATTTCTGGAGCTCTCAGGCTACCCCAGGCTGCCCTAGTTCCTCTCCAGATCTGCTTCTTAGCCATCCTCTGGGAGTTCTTAATCCCTTTGCTATATACAGCTGTGCACTTCCTGAGCTTCCTGTCTGCCTCCTCCTTGCTTGCTGTGTTGCTTTGAAGGGCTGTAGTTTCCTGGGTAGGAAGGATACATAGGTGGTGTATTAGACATCTCTGCTGTGTAACAAATTGCCCCCAAATGAAGCAGCTTCAAGCAACACATGTACAGCATCTCATCCAAAGTCTGCATTCTCAGGACTCCAAGGGTGACTTAAATGGTGGCTCTGGGGTAGGATGCAGTAAGCAGCTGGGCAGAGCTGCAGGTGGCTGAGGGACTGATGTGGGTGGAGTTTTTCACACCTTTTTGTCCCTGCATCTTAGTATTCTGCACAGAGGTGATTGCTCTTGCAGTGGGTTTGTTCTCACCCGTGAGCTGGGTGCTCTGCTGGCCCCTTCAGTCTGGAAACTCTAGTCCTTCAGCCCGTCTTCTTATCTTTCCACTCTTGTTTTCTTCTAGTTTTTTTTTTTCCTGCTCCTTTTTTCTCTTATATGATGTGAATATTGAAACTCTAATTTTTTTCAGCACTGTGGATTGAAGCCAGGGTGAGCCATATCCCCAGCCCCTCGTTTATTTTTTGTTTTTAGACAGGATCTATGCTGCTGCTAAATTACCCCCGTTGGGCTTGAATTTACAGTTCTCCTGCTCCTGCCCGCAGAGTGTTGGGGTCACAGGTGTGCGCCGCCGTGGTCAGCCTAATGTTCTGAGTTTTAGTTTTTTACCTTTTCTCTTCTTACTGGGAGGCCTTCTTCACGGCATCTCCCCCATTCTACCTTTGAATTTTTGTCCAGGGATACATGTTTTTTTAAATTTCTAAGTATTCTCACTATTTTCCTTGATGCTCCCTTAAAAAAAAGATAATAAACAAGCAAGCAAACAAAAAACCACCCTCCTCCTGTTTCAAAGATGTACAAAAATCTTGGCGGTTGAAAGGAAGGCCCAGGCCCTGGCTCCTCGCTTAACTGCCTAGGCCCCTGGGCACTTACTAAACTCATCCAGCCTTCCGTCTCTCACCCATAAAGTGCAGCTAGCAGTAATAACAGTGCGCGCTGTGAGAGCTTTCTAAAGCTGTCATAACAAAGCCCAACAAACCCGGGGGTATAAGCAATGAGAATTTATTCTCTCCGTGCTTCTGGAAGCCAGAAACCCACAATCAGGGCATCAGCCAGGCTGATTCCTCCTGGAAGCTTTGAGAAAAATCAGTTCCCAGCCTCTCTCCTGGCTGGCATGGCTGCTGACTGTCCCTGGGGCTCCTTAATTTATATACACACCAGTCCTTGGTCTCCACATTACTCCTCAGTCTCTGTTCATATTTCTCTTTTCTTACGAGAATACCAGTTGTTGAATGAAGGCCCACCTTGGTCCCGTATGAACTTGATGACATTGACCCTAATTCCAAATAAGATCACATTCAAAGGTACTAGGGTAGAGCTTGGGAGTATCTTGTTGGGAACACGTCATCTATCTAAGAGAGATCTGTAAAGATTATCTTAAGTACTGTGTGTTGGATATTATTAGCATCTTATCACCCTAAGGATATGAATCATCTCCCTGGATCGTTCTATTTTTCCAACTTAGCCTTTTCTGTTTGTTTTGTCCTCTGTCAAATGTCTAGAGGCCCCCAAAGGCCCCTTCATGGTCCATGGGATGCCGACTGGTTGACTGGGGCCTAGGATGGTGGGTGCAGCTTGTCACAGCAGCCTCACTTTGATTGGCTACTTATTTTATCCAGGAATCCTGGCAACTGTGCTTTTAGGTGTTTTATCTTTAGGCTTTTAGATTTCTTACTCCTCATCCAGAAAGGACATGCTAGTGGTCAGGAGCCTGGAAGCCGGGCGGCCATAAACTCTGGGGCTGGCTACCTTCCGGAAGCAACTTTTACTGGATCCATCCCTGTGCCCCCATCATGTCCTCCAGTGCAGGAACCTTCTGCCTTACCCTCTTTGGAGATCCAACCTTCTGCTTCTGCAGAGATGAGATGCAGTGGAGCAGGAAAACTTCTACGAGTCCATCCGCACGCCCTTCCTGGGGTGTCTGAGGCTGCCAGTGGCTCGGCCTTGGGAGTCATTAGAGGAAATTGGGCTGTTTTTTGGCTTCCCTATTGCTGACTAAAGATTCCTCTCTTGGATCTGCTGACTGAGGTCACTCTTCCTTCTTCATAGCTTGCCACAGCCCAAACATTTGCTGCTGGGCTTCCTTCTCGGTTCTCTGTCTGCGGCCTGGACAAAGGTTTTTTTTTGGGGGGGGGGTGGGTACTAGATGCTAGAAATTGCTCTAAATACATCACATGTGTTTATTTGCTGAATTCCTGTGTGGAAACAGGACACAAAAGAACAAAGCTATCTTGAATCAGGTGACTCCGCAGCAAGAGGTAACACCAGGCAGGGCTGGAACTCGGACAGCTCAGCTTCAAAGCCCGAATTCTCAGCCCCTGCATGGCCACAGCAGTGTACGTTGGCCTGTGCTGTGGTAGAAGCTTCACCTTGCTTCTCTGAGACATGGAAGGTGCTCACAGGTAGCTGCTCTCCTGGGCACAGCGTGCATCAGACCCACATGGTTATCAGTTCCTTAGTGATGGGGACTCTGTCCCTTGTATCCCTAGCACCATGCAAAATTCCCACACACAGTGGGTGATCCTGTATCTTTGTTGCATGCAGGCTCAATGCCAACTTCTCTCCCACCTCTCTTCTCTTCACCAGTGCCCCATGACAAGGCTGGCCGCCCCGAGGCCCCTCCCAACACACATGTGTACTCAAATGCCTGTTGGTATAAATGGGCCTGACCAACTGGATCCCTCACCCATCCCTTGGCTTCCAGCCCTCCTGGCCTGGTCCTCAGAGGACCTGCTGAAATGATGCAATTGGCTTCCTGCCTCGCACGGCAGGCTCCCCCTCAGCTGTCTGATGCTGAAGCTCTGGTGCATTAGGGACTGGTCTTGCATTAGGGCACAGGCTGAACTCCTGGAACAAATCACCCCAAGCAGGCCTGCCTCGCCCATTTGAATAGCTTGTGTAGCCAATGGCGTGTGAGTAGAATTGGTGATATTCCTGTGAGACCAGGCTGGAAGGGGCTTTCCTCGTTCTATGTGCCCTGACTTTTTATCCTGATAACACTCTTTAGCTAGCCTGCTGGCTCAAGGAAGACAAGAGGGGATGGATCCAGGGGATCGGAGCTGTAGCACCAGCCACTAAGCCAAACCCATCAGGTCAGCGGATGCCCATTCAGTCTGCAGACATAGAAACAAAACAGTATATTGTTGCCTGCCACGAAAACTGTGTTATTTTAGAAATGATGATCCAGGATAGAGGCAGATCTAATCCATGAAGTTATCCATCCTGAGACATTAGGGTGTCAGTGGTCAATTCTGTCGTCCTAACAGGAAGCTTCTGTCTGCACAAGGCACCCGTTCCAGTCACTGGGAAGGGGAAAACCAAAGAAATTCAGGGCTTGGCTTTAGGGAATTGGGCAAAGGTGCACTTCTGCACAAATCCTGTGGGGATGAAGAGAGTCCCATGGCCAGACCTCCTGCAAGGGAGGCCGGAAAATGCAGGCTTATCATGGGTTGACATCTGCTGAGTCCTAATCCCTAATATCTCACAATAGGCCTGTACTTGGAGACATGGTCCTTAAGGAGTTAATTAAATTTGAAAGAACTCATTAGAGGAGATCTTATTCCGTTAACTGATACTCTTATAAGAAAAGAAGATGGGGGGGGGGCCTGGGGATAGAGCTAAGAAGCACAGACCCTGCCTAGCAAGAAGGAGGTTCGATTCCCTGAACCAAAATAAATAAATAAAAATAAAGAAGATCAGAACACAGACAAGGATGTGAAGACAGAGGGAGAAGGCAACCTGCCACAAGTCAGAGAGAGGCCTCAGAAGAAACTAACCTTGCAAATATCTTGATCTTGGTCTTCCAGCCTACAGAACTGAGGAAGTCATGTAGTCTGAGATACTCTGTTATGACAACCTGGGCAGTCCAATATAGGCCGTATCAGGTGGTTTCCAATTAAAACAGGGGGAAGAGTAGAGAGTGTATTATTAAAAAGTAGGAAGGTACTCTGGGAACAGTAGGTGTCCCCCATCAAATCTCACAGCATGCTCACCTTCCAGGCCTGTATAACCCAGGCCCTTGTGATATGAGAGTTCTAACTGATATCTATTCACAGTTTATGCATAGCTGAAGTTGTAATTTTCTGTATTTTATGGCAACTGCTTACAAATATTATCCTAAGAGGCCTACACTCCTCACTAAGTTATGGTCAAGGGTCCATGATTGGTCGAGCCTTTCCTGGATCACAGACAGGCTTGTTCTTGTGTATTACTGACACCATCTTTAACCGGTGCAGGGATTTAAGTTAGAGACTCACCTCATTGCCTTGCAGCAGGATTAGTGGAGAGAGGGACTGAACACTGAGGCAGATGCAAAAGAGGACCAGCCAATCCCACAGGCCCTGCAGCTGGTGGCACCAATGAGCTCTTCACAAAGAGACAAGGGTTTGACAGATGACCGAACACAGAAGTGAGGAGTGGCCTTGAGGTAAGTCACTGTCATTTTTCTCACTTCCTGGGGACAAACTCCACATTGAATCATGGTGAGCCCTCAGCAATCAAGTTTCAGCAGCTGGGAGAATGGGTCCCTGGGTCCTGCAGGGTAATCAAGGTGGCAGATCAAGCAGCTGCCGTGCCATGTTAGCCATAAATCTGATTCTAGACCAGATTTCCCTAACCAACCTGTTCCTTTCTGTCTGTGTTCCTTCCTGCACATCCGTGGCCAGCTTTAGTGAATAGCTCCAAGAGACATGAGGATACCTGTGAATCATCCCCCTATCCTTGCTAGGAGGAATCTAAAAGCACTTTTGCTGTCTGAAAGAGGCTGTGAGTGCTGAGAAGAGGTGGACAATCTCCAGGAAGACTGGACCCACTGTCCGGCCCTGAGAGGTGGACTTGGCTCCATTTCCTGCTCTTTGGAGGGAGCCAGGACTTCTGCACACCAAGCCCAAGAGGGACTGTCTGAGGTAGAAGCCTTGACTGTCTTCCTGGTGTCCCAGACGGCAGGCTCTGCCCTTGACTTACACTCTGTGGTGTTCTTAGACTTCTCAGTCACTGAGACCGTGAGCCTCAGGTGGTAAGGCTGTGACTCCCTTACCAAGAATATCTCCACGAAATAAAATACAGAGAATTATGACAGAAATAAACCCCACTGGAATAGATATATCAAAATACTGTAGCAAGGAAACATGTGATGTGTTAATATTTATGCCTCTGTTATGATTTAGATCTAGACTATCTCCCCAGAAAGCACGTGTTCAGACCAGGTTTTGGAAGGTATTTGAATTATGAGGGCACCACACTTATCAGTGGATCAATCTGCTGAGGAGTTTAGACCTTCATCCCCATTGGTGGGGTCTGACCGGAAGAGGCAGTCTCTGGAAGCTCCTCCCTTTCCTGTCTGCCTTCTGTCCACCATGAGGTGAGCCACTGTCACCCAACTAGGTCACTCCTGCCTTGAAACTGTGAGCCCAAACAAAGGTCTCCTTTAAATCACAGGTGTCAGGCATTGTCTCAGCAACAACAAAGTGACTAAGACAGACGGACTCCTTTCCAGAGCATTAATAGCAGGACGGACACCAGTGATCAGTACCAAATTGTGGTTAATAGCGGCAGTTGATAATAGCTTTACTACTTTGTAATATCAAAGCAGTGGTGAATAAAAATGATATTCACAGATACCTGTTGCAATTATAATGTGGTATGAAAATACTTGTGGTTTTTCTTCATTTCAAATACTATTAAAATTACTGTAATTTGTTACCTGTTATATAACTTTTCTCATGCAAGTCCATAGACACACCTGAATCCTATCTGTGGACTGTAGGCTCAGAATCCCTGTTTAATTAATTATTAGCTGGAACAAGCTGAGGCAGCCTTGGAGCCAGAAGCTGGAATTTGTAATCCAGTTGCAGCTCTTTCCTCTTCTCAGAGCTGCAGAGCTAAAGAATGGTGCAATCACTTGGCATGCCTTACCATGCAGAATGACAATTGTCCATCCATTCATCCACCCACCATCCATCCATCCATCCATTCACCCACCAACCTATCCATCCATCCATCCATCCATCCACCATCCATCCATCCATTCATCCACCTACCATCCATCCATCCATCCACCCACAATCTATCCATCCATCCATCCATCCACCATCCATCCATCCATTCATCCACCCACCATCCATCCATCTGTCTATTCACCCATCCATCCATTATCCACCTGTCCATCCATTATCTATCTATCTATTCACACTTGTCCAGACTTAAAATCACCCAACAAATGTTATGAGCGTATGTCTGTGCTGGGTTCTGTCTAATAACTCATGCAGATTGCAGGTGGTTGGAAGAGGAATACACACAAAAATTACAGAATAATACTGTGAGTGCTAACACAGCAGAAAACAAGAGAGGTAGTAGCAAAGTTTGAGGGCAGAGGGAACCATTTCTACAAAAGCTCCAAGGTAAGGCGAGCCCTGCTCCGGCAAAGAAGAAGCCAATCAGTGAGCAGGGATAAACCTGGTGCAGTCCAGGAAGGGTGGCATGGGCCAAGTGTGGGGTCTAGATTTTGCCAGTCACTGAGACTTTCAAGCAAAGCCTCGACATGGTCACTTTCAGAGATAGAGCTATAGAGTAGGGCAGAGAGAGCCTACAGGCAGGAAGGCAGCTTTGGGAACAGACCAAGCAAAGGGGTGGTGAGATCTGAACCGAGATCCTGCCCAGTGTTGATGAAGGAAGGGAACAGCATGAGAGAATTCTGGAGAAGAGTGGAAATGGAAAGAACATCCTGTGGGTTCCCAGAGTGAGGGCGGAGGGAACCAGCAGACTCCAGCTCCGTGTACTGGAAGTGGGGAGCTGCTCAGGTCTTAATGCAGTTTGGGAACAAAGGCATGAGGGGAGGGAGGCCGATAAGGGGTTGTTAGATCCTGAGTTTTCCAAGCGGAAGTAAGTTAATGTAGGATACTCTGTGGCAGCGGGTGGTGGGGTGGTGGGTACAGAGCCAACGCCGTGGGGCTGGAGATTTGGAAATTGTCCTCTATGGGAGTCCTGTGTCCCCAGGCAGAGGGAGGGCAGCAGGGTGCAAGCCTGGCCCAGCCTCTCGATATAGAGGGGCACATGGATGGGGGCTGCAGAGGGTCAGAGTACAAGTCCGTCGGTGAAAATATTGAGTGTGAGTGTGTCACGGGACAAGCCAGCTGTGAGTTAAAGATCTGAGCTGGCTGCACGGAGGTCACACCGGCACAGAGGAAAGATCCAGTTTATTTGGAGGATGGGAGACACTGGTCTCAGGACTCTGTCAGAGGGCACAGGGGAAGCAGTAAAGTTAAACATCTCCCCAGGGCCAAAGGGTGGTCAGGTAGGCAATGCACAGTGGCCAATAGGAGCCATGGAAGGCATTTCAGCAGAAGCTAAGAGCAGTCACTTCACCCAGGCTCCAGAAGCTATGTGTGGAGAGTAACAAACAGAAGGCAGAGAACCAGTCTCATCCTGCAGAGAAGGACCAGATGCTCGGATGCTATGAATCTTCCGGTGCGTCTCGCCTGGAACGGAGACGGAGACAGGCTGTGCCACTGAGAACAAAGTTGCACATAGATCTGCCACAGAGGGGACTCGAGCGTTTCCACAGAGGTCCCCTAGGACTGCTCTCCATCAGGACAGGCGCCAGTCCAGGGACTCAAAGTGGTGCCCGTTAGGTTCAGCTGGCATTGAGACCTGTGAATTGCAGCCTCTGAAGTCACCCAGCTGACCTGTCACCTTGAGAGCTCCTACAAAAATCATGAAAACAATGGCGAATCACTTAAAAACAGCTCGGTGTCACTGGTAGTCACTTTCAGCCTTGCGGTCAGGAGGCTGAGGAGGGGCTGCAGCCCTGTCTGTGGCCTTGGCTCTGCTGCTTGCCAAGCGCTGTCTCAGGCTTCCTCAGAGGCGAGGGTTACTTAACTTGTTTGTGCTGTAAATGAAGTGCCTTCCCCCAGGGACTGTGTCCTCTGTCTTTGGCAGCCTCCTCTGCCTGCTGCGGGCCAAGCTCAGAAGGAGCCGGCTCCTCGCTCCACAGCAGGCCAGAGCTGTGCTGCCTGCTAATCCAGGGTGGCCCAGCCATCAGCTCTCTCTGGGGACGGGGAGGGTCTCAGCCCTGAGTTATTTGTCATTGCTCAGTCTCCACGGCTCCGTCACCTGTCACCTCCGTCTGCCTCAGCCTCTGGGCTTGTCATCACCTTGTCCTCTGCCTCTGGCTCTTTGTATGTCTGTCTCTCCATGTCCCTCTGTCTGGCTGCTGCTCCCTTCATCTCTGAGCCTCTGTCTCTATTTCTCTGTCTCTCAGTGTCAAGTTTTGGCTATTGTCATTGTCAGAGGTCACCCTGAAGACTCGCCACCTCTGTGTTGCCTGTCAGGAGCTCGGGAGGTTTCTGTTTAACCCCATGCTTTCCACCTTACTGTTTTGACCACAGAAATATTTTTCTCCTCCTTAAAAAAATTCCCAAGACTCTGGGAGTGACCTTCCATGGAGGCTGCTGTGAGCACAGCCCCTCTCTATTTTTCACTTCTCCATCTGCCTCTCTGGTTCATCTTCTCTCTCTCTCTCCCCCTCCTGTCTCCATCTGTCTCGTCTGCCCTGCCTCTTATGACCACACTGACCTAAACTCGTAGCCTTTAGCAGTCTGGTGCATGTAAGGCCAGGCAAGTGGCACATTCCAAGTCGGTGGCCACTTGGGGGAACTTTCCCATGGGAACTGTGAAGAGCCACAGGACAGTACTGCCTTAGGCTCCGGTGGGAGGTGCCAGGGCTGTGGGACCTGCCTGAGCCCCGCAGGCTGACGTGGACATTGCAGGAAGTTGCCCAGGTTCCCCAGGCTCAGCATTAACATGGACAAGAATAAAACAGGAAAGAGGCATGGAATCAGACTTCAAAAATCCTTGGTTACTTTTCTTTCTGTCTGGAGTTTCCTTCTCTTTCATTTCTGTGCCATCCTCATCTTCGGTCCAAAGCTGTCTTCCTTCACCTTGGTCTTCAGAGCTAGGCAGGAACCTCCATTGCTCTCTGTGTGTCCCTTCCTAGGAAGGCCTGGCATTTGTCCCATGCCTCAAATGTCACCTAGAACCTTTGCAGGTGCTGCTGAGATGAGCCAGGAGGGAGCAATCCTGTTCCCATTCCACAGCGGAGAAAATCAAGAGCCCCAGAGGTGGCTAAGGGACTTGTCCAAAATCACGGAGTTGACATTAGCTGATGCCTGGTCCACATCTTTTGACCACCTCCAGGTTCCTGAACGGCTTGATGCAAGCTTATGTGCCATTTCCCAAGCCACCCTCCTGGTTCAGGTCCTCTCTGCTGTGACCTCTGGGAAGGATAATCTCTTAGTGGGCACAGGGATGCCGGTCTCCCCGGCCACTGGGTGGTGGCTGGCCTGAGCCGTGACTAGGGTGGGAAATCATCTTCTTTTCCTCCAGCGCTGACCACTGACACCAGGAGGAGTCAGAAGGAGGGAGCTGGCCCTGGCACAAATCTTTTGGATCCTGAACACTGACTGTCAGCGGCTTCGGCAGCAGGTGAATTTCCAGCCCTGTCTTACATAAGGAAACACCAAGTTCATATTCCAGACATAACAGGAGGCTATTTCTCAGCTGTCACTGGCATCAGTAAGGGCAGAATGAGGACAATGAGAAGAGCAGGACAGGGACAGGAGAAAGGGGCTCGGGGAGGGCAGGGCCGCCAGCCTTAGAGGTTGGCATGGACTCCAGCAGCTCACGGTGATGAGGGTGTGGGCAGAGGACACGGTGCCAGGCAGTGGAACTGTCATCCCACTTCACCACACAGCAGCCTCCGGAGGCAGGGACCTTAGGCCCCGTCTGTGGAAGCCAGGCAAGGCCGAGACACCGAGTCCCCAAAACCCCTCACGGAAGGGTCTGAGCAGCAGCCCCCTCTGCTGGGCAGCTCTCAGTCAGGGGGTGCCGGCGCATCACTGCTAGGACCATCTGAGCAAGGAGTTCATGCACATGCACGCACCGGGATGCTGGCTCAGTGATCAGCAAGCTGCAGACAGGTTCAGCTCAGGGACACCGGTCTCGGGATCTTAAGCCTCTTAGCAGCCTCAGATCAGCAGTGTGGTCAGACCCTGCTACGTGCTGGGCTTGTATGTGCTGGGAGAGAAGAAATAGCCTGTGTCCCTTGCAAAAGCAAAAGGAGCTCCTGGGGGAGGGAAGAAACGACTAGAAAATGACTTCACAGAGTTGTCTGTCACAGAGAGAATCGGGGAGACCCCGCAACTGTCAGAGGAGTCTAAAGAAACAACAGATCAGCAACTAACAAGACGCTGGGATCATTCTGAGACTGACAGGCCCAGAAAACTCACTTCGTGATAAAAGCGGAGAAGGTGGGCAGCAGGAGATCACTTCTGTGAAGAGATGCAAAGCACAAAGTCTTCCATTTCCATAAATAGATCAACACACAGCGAGAGGTCTGGAAAGAGACACCCCTCAGACTAGTGGTGGGGTTCCTTCCAAGGAAGGGCAGGGACGGCTGGAGGGCATCACGTGAGAGATTGTAGTGAGGGGGAGAGGGATTGATCTACAATTTGAGTTGCTTACAGCAAGAATGCAATTACGTGTTTCTTGAGCAATTAAGAATAATCGCATAAGTAAATAAGAAAAGTGCAGATCTGCTTTGTGGATTATAAATCTTTAGAATCTAGATAATTTGACTGAGCCAACAAACATTAAGATGTGTGTGTCTCTCTGGGACAAGACCTGTGCTAGGGCCTGGAGTTGCAGAGATAAAATATGGAGACTCCATACCCAAGAAGCTTAGGGTCCAAGGGGGAAGATAAATCTCAAGCCCAAAATGATAATCCTGTAGCTGGGACAGCCAGATGTTGTCTCAATTAAGATCACATTTAGGTGGGGTTCTGAAGGATGAATAGGAGTCTGTCTAGGAGGTGAGGTGGGGGTGTTTCTGGAAGAGGGGACAGCATGAGCAGATGCTGTGTGGCAGTAGAATCCAGAGCCACCTTTCCACCCAGCTTTCCTTCCTCTTGGAACTAACACAGCTGTTCAGACTTGTGTGAAGACACCAGATTCTAGTCTGACTGGTGCCACATGCCACATGTATCTAAGTTCATGTTTTCTGTGGGGAAAAGGGACAAAGGAGGTGATTTCTATCATACCAAGTCTCCAGGATCGTGATGATGAAGTGGGATAGTGCTTGGAAACATGCTTCAGAAACCAAGAAACGCAAAGCATTATTTAGATTCCAGTCTTGCTCCTAGAAGCTCAGCCAGCTGTCCACGTAGGAAAATTACATTGAAAAGATGCTCTGAATTTTCCTCTCCAGTTCCCAGGCCTCTGTTAAGCAATGCAGACAAAATCCCTCGGTGGTCCTTTCCAGAGAGGCGAGGCTGCTGGGGAGAAGGGCTCAGTGTGGAGATGACTTCCTCACAGCTCTGGAGTGCGAGGGCGATTGGCCTTTCCAGTTGGTACGGGGCGGGGCTGGCCAGTATCAGGCCCAGGTACCAGGTACCTGGGAGTGGTTTGTTCTGGCATTTGACTGTGAAAGAAAGCCAGCTCTTGGAAGATTCTGCAGCTTTTCCATCCTGCAGAGGTGAGTGCTGGTCTTCCTTGGGGACATCCGGGCTCCTTGTGCCCCAGAACTCTGTGGGATGCAAACAGAGACAGCACTCAGAGCTCCCCAGGGCCTTTGACTTCACCAGGGTCAGCTGAACAGAAGAGCCCCTGCAGCAGGGAGCAGACGGCGGCGGGGTTCAGTGACGGTGGCAGCCCGCTGCTCCTCACTGCCCGGGTGCTGCCCAGGCAGGGGTTCAGAACCTGAGCACTGTCTTAGATCGTGGGCTTCCGCTCCTGATCTGAGCCCGGGTAGGCTGAGACAGCTGCCCCTTCCCCTGGCTTGCACCAGTAAAGCACATGAAGTGAATGAACCTCCGCTCCCAGTGCTGGGAAATCTATTTCACTCTAATGAAATCCAATTAGTACCTCACCGCGCAGCACAGATAGACGGCACTGAACTAGGGGAGGCCTTTTCCACTGATGCAGAGGCGTCTTCCCCGCCCCCTCACCCTTCCAGAAACAACACTGCGGCCAGTTTCAGCATCTTTTATCTCCAAATGCACATCTGCTTCCAACATTTCCCACGTCCAGCCTTCCTCCCGCAGGAGAGAGTTCTTCCACTTTTCATCCACCTCCCGTCTTCCCATTCTTCCACTTTCTCTTTCTTTTCTCACCCGCGTATCTGCCCAACTTCCATCTAACATTCATTCATTGATGCACCTGCTGTATATACCCATATCCATCTAGCCACCATCCAAGTCAGCCACCACCCCTCAATCCATTCACCATCTACCACCCATCCATCCACCCATCTGTCCTCTCACCATCCATCCATCCATCCTCCCATCCACCATCACTATCCATCCATCCATCCATGCAAACACATACCATAAGCATTTGCTCGAGGACCTACTATGTGTGAAGCCCTTTGCCCAGCCCTAGGGAAGCAACAGTGAACAAGAATTCAATTCCTCCCCTGGAGAAACTTCTAGTCTAGCAAGAGAAGACTGGCACAGCATCACAATCAAGAACAAGAGTTCATGCATTAGAGTGACATGAGATAAAATAGCAGCTCCCCTACGGAGTGGTCCAAGAACAAGGACAAATTGCTCACTTCCTGTGCCTCAGTTTCCTTATTGAAAATATTACCCCCTTGAGTAACTGTGCTACCAATTAAATGAGGAAATTCATGTAAAGTGCTTAGCATGAGTAATGAGCATAAATACCTCTCTATAAGTGATCAATAACATTGTTATTTTTAGTACTGTGCTGTGATCATTATCATGCATTCCCTCATATATTAATCATAGGGTGGGGGCTGGGGATTTAGCTCAGCGGCATAAGCGCCTGCCTTGCAAGCAGGCAGTCGTGAGTTCGATCCCTGGTACCGATAAAAACGAAAAAGACAAAAAAAAAAAAAAAAAACTAATCATAGGGTGCAATCACTTATGAATTTAATAATTCACACATCCATGAATAGTTAGAGTCCTGGCCTGTGCTGTGCTCTTGGCCTTCTGGGAGTTTAGAATCTTATTGTGCAGAAAAGGCAATGTCTCTTGGAATACTTCAATAGTAATAATAACCACAAAAATAGCTGTAATGATCAGAGCTAGTATCTACCAAAAGGTGATTCAATGCCAGGGCTTGTGCATTTTATATACATGAATTCTTTTTACACTTATAATAACTCCATTTTACTGATAAGGCCAAGGGCCAGGAATTATCTTCCCAAGGCTACAGCGCTGATGGATGGGGAATTGGGATTCGGACCTCATGAGCTCAAGCTGAATGTGTTTAGGAACATCACGTGAACCCATTAGGCAAACTCAGGAAAGGGCAAAAAGCAGGGAAATAACTCGGTTGAGGAGCGGAGCATTTCATTTACTCCATCCCCAGAAGTGGGCCCTGGTCCACTGCAGAACAGTCATCTGTTCCCAAGACCAAGCTGGCTTCAAAGCACAGGGGCCCAGGAATCTGCCTCTAAGCCTGATCTCCTTCCTGGTTAGGCCTGAAAGTCTCTGGTGTTGGGAGCAGGACGCCTCCAGCTGTACTGCCCTCTGCCTGTGACAGGCCTGGCACATCACCAGCTCAGTTCCCCTCTAGAAGTGGGGCCCGTTATAGCTGCCTCTTGGCACTTACAGTGATGAGAGTTAGTGCGTCCGTAGAGCGTGGCCCTCTGCTGGGTGACAGCACAGAGGACAGGGCTTGGGTCCTGGATGGATGCACGGAGTGCCACTGTGGCTTCACACTGCGTGCAGCTGGCTCCAGCTCTTCAAGCTGCAGTGAAACTCAGGAGCCTTGCCCAGCGGCTTAGCTCCCGGGGTCTTTCTTCCGGAGAAGTAGCTGGGGGCAGTGACAGCAGGGTGTACACGGGCTTTGACTGGAGCTTGACTCTGTTGCCCCCTGCTCCCATCCACTTGACAACTGTGATTGTTCCCCTGAGATGCTGGCTTGCCCCACACATCCCCAGAACAGCCCCATCCTCCCTCCTGGCTTGGTAAACAGCAGACATGCTGTGTCAGCCCCTGCTCCTGCCGGGTGAGTGACAGGGTCACGCTGGCAAGACTGAGCATTCTCCTGGGTGGGCATAACCAGGGGTCACCGGAACGGCTGACAGAGGAAGATTTATCCATCCGAGCACGTCACTGTGATTGCCGGTGTGAATGAACTGCTCACGGGTCTGCCAACCACTTCTGGTGACCTGGTTCTGACTGTTTGACTAAGACTGGGTGCGAGCAGCGTTCGGAGGCGTGTGGCCAAGCAGGGGCTCCCCAGCACGGCACGGTGAGGTGGCTTTGTCCACGGTGGTTTGGGGAAACAGTGGGAAGAGGCTTATAATGGCAAGGTGACAGAGCTGGGGGCGTGGAGGTCTGGGGAAGGAGGCTTGCACTGGACCTGAGGCTGAAGCCCAGCTGCAGAGCAGGGACGGGGGGGCGGACAGTGGGAGGTGCTGTTAGACACAGCTTGAAGGTCAGGAACTCAGATGCCTCCAGGGCAAAGCCCACAGTGGCTCTCCAGACTCTGAAAATGCCCATTTTTGCCCTGGGCCTCTCTAACATCTCTCTCTCCAGATGAGGCTTCCCTCCACCTGAGGGCAGGCAACATCTTGCAGGGTATTTTCTAGGGCTGCCACCCCAAAGCACCCGGACCGAGTGGCTCGACAAATTTATCATCTATCGTGGTTTCAATGTTGTGTCCCTGCCAAAATTTATGTTGAAACCTAATCCCCAGGAGGATGATATTGGAAAAGTTGGGGTCTCCAGAGGTTTCGGGTAGCAAGTGCAGAATGGGGCTGAATGACCTTATCAAAGGTCATTTGAAGGAGAGAGTGGTCCTGCTCATTCTTTTGCTCCCACCATTTGAAGACACAACCGTCTTCCCCTTCCCATTGGGCACTGACAAGGGCTCTCCAATGCCTTCATCTTGGACTTCGGTCTCCGGGACTGTGAGCCAAGTACCTTTCCATTCTCTGTAAATTACCCAGTCTCTGGTGTTTTGTTGCAGTAGTACAAAACAGACTAGCACTTTGCATCAAGTTCTGGAGGCCTCCCAGCCTCCAGCGTTGCGGGCCAGGAAAGCAGACACTCTGCTTTCCACTTTCATCCTCACCTGGCACTTTCTCTGGGTGGCTGTATAGAAATTTCCCTCTTTAAAAGAACATCAGTTACGTTGGCTTAGGTCCCCACCCTACTCTAGTATACCTGTAACATATAGAAACTTAAATGCATTCTGTTTTCGAGATGAAGTCTTTAACTCTCGGTGGAAAGCTATATGTGACTAAGGTCATGCATCTGAAAAGGTCCCTAATGCAGAGTCTGTAGGCACAGCCAATAAGGTAGGCTTCACTGTGCTAAGTCTGATTGGAAGGGTATTGGCAGTCACCGCTGTGGCTTAACCATTGTCCTTAAACCCCAAAAAAATGTACACAGAGGCAGCAGGTCATGGGTGTCTCCTAATAAAATCTAGGTGATGTCCAAGAAGATCCCACCAATCCCACCGTAATACCCAGCCGGTGAGGACCGGGGTAAAGGGACCTTTGTGCTGGGCAGAGACTGCATGCTACAACTTCCTGGGGACCCTGCCCATCCGTTACACAGGCACCAACTCCTGCAAGATCAAGAAATAGAAGTGAGGCTTTTGCTGGACTCCTGGTCCTCAGTCTGATCTGTTCCTTAAGCACAATCAAAGGTAAGGGGGCTTGTTGCTCACAGCACTATCTTAAGTTAGCTAGTTACAGCTACAAGAATCTTATTCTCAAACAAGGTGACACTCTGAGGTACCTGGCACCAAGACACAGGAATTTTAGGGGGACACAATTTAAACAGCTCCCAGGCCTGTGTGGGTGTGCTGATGACAAGAGGACCACAGACAGTCCTTCACGGAGCTAGCAGTGACGTCTCCTCGTTCATGCATTCATTTGCTCGTGCATGTGTGCATTCAGTCAGTCATCACTGAGACCTTCTCTGTCTGTTCTCTGTAGTTGGTTTGGAGACACAGGTGAGTTAGGGCTCTCACTTCAAGCAACCTGGCAGTGAGCTGATAAATGAACCAATGAACTGTCATTTACGGGTGCACAGAGGAGGGATAGCTTGCTTGGAGACAAACAGCCATGCCTTCCTGATGAGGGTCTTTGCAAATGAGGAAAAGAGCCCAGGGAGTGGTGAAGGGGACATTCCCACAGCCCAGGCAGGGCTGTGTCCTGCAGGCCAGTGCCTGTGGGTGGGAACGGAAGTTTCCAGACACAGATTGCCATGTTCGAGCCTGGGAAAGGGGCCACTGCACATCTGGAAGGGCCCAACCACCTCCTCATTTTCAACATGGGGAAGCCCGGGCTCCCATGAGAACAGACTTAAGGAGGGGCCAGCAAGTGCAAGTGGCCCAGGGGAGCCATTCGTGCGCTGTAGGGTCCCAACCATGGGGAAGCACCATCTCCTGCCCTGTCCCAGCCTGTGGATCGCTGATCACTGCCTTCCCTACCACTGCAAGCAGGACCTCGAGGCTGTCTCCTGCCACCCTGGGAGCTCGGGACTCTGCCTCTCACCTTGCATGCCCAGCACTCAAGGCAGTGAAGTTTGGGTCAGACCTGTTGAAAAGAGCAGCTAAGAAGCTGCGGCAGAAGCTGCGGCGTCACCATCTCTGTCACCTTGTCGCACTGTCACGTGACCGTTTGTGCTCAGCCAGCCTGGCAGAGGGCTTTGAGCCCTTGGGTTTGTCCCCTCTAAACAAAACAAGTTTATGGTGTTATCTTATCTCATTGTCCTGACCATGCCAGGGCAGGAGGAGCTGGTTCCCCCCACAGTAGATAAGGGCAGTATGTCTAGACAGGAAAAGTCCCTTGTCTGAGGACATAGTGCAGAGATGTGGGGTGCAGAAATGGGGGCGGCATAGGGGAGCAGGGTGCAGGGCACACAGAGGTACAGGGGATGAGGGAAACAGAATGAGATACACAGGGTTGCAAGACACAGGATACACTGGGGTGCAGGCTGTAAGGTGTACGAAGATCAGGACACACACGGGGTACCCGGGTGCGGATTACAGGATACGCAGCAGTTCAGAGCACAGAGACGCCCAGGCTTTGAGTACCCAGGCCCAGAGCTGTGTGAGGCCTTCGGATGCCTGCAAAGGTCAGATTGAGAACACAAAACAGACGCAACTTCCTGACAGTCTGACTAGGAGGGGAGGGAGGGCAGCCAAGGTGACCCCTGGAGTGTGAGTGTGGGGGCCCCACTTACCATGGGCGCCTGACTGGGGCGAGAGGCAAAGGCACAGGGGGAGTTTAACCCCAGCCGAGCCCAGTCTGACACACCTGACACTGGGGTGCTCTTCTCTGCCCAACTGCTTTACTGTCCATCCCCCCCTCCTTCGGTCCCCCAAAGGACAAAATCCAGGGTCCTGGGCTGACCCGTGAAGATTCCTTGCAGAGTGGGTCTGCATGGGCTCCTAGGGAAGTCAGGGCTTGACATTTACCCAGCATGGGGTAGAGAGTTCCTTTAAAGGGAGAAAGGAAAATTATAAATAGAAAGTTCAGTAGGATTAATCATATTTTCCCAGAGCTGGCCTGAGGGCCGGCCTTCCACGCACTGTCCTTCAATCTGTTGTGTGGCCCCGTCTCTGCCCACGTAGATCTGTTCCCTCCCCTCCCCTGTCTTCTCCACTGGCTCCCGGCTGCCTGCCCTTTGAGATCTGGCTCCTCCTCAGCGTCCCCTCTGACCCTAGGATCCTGTGCCACCTCCATCTCAGAGCCTCTTGTCATTTCCCATCTGTCTGTCCCCCTCTCTCCGAGACTGGGCTCTTCAAAAGCGGTCAAGGAGGCCTCTAAATCTGGGAAGCAAGCAGATGTCTGGCCCCTCCCTGCCACGGGAAGCAGCAGCTGGCAGGCACCCACCCTGGACCCAGGACAGCTGGGCCACAGCCTCAGCCTGCACCCAGTGAGAGCTGTGGTCTACTGAGATCTCCCTCCCCAGCTGGCCCCGGGGGCCCATCTGCTAATGCACCAAGCACACGTGACCTGCAGACTGGCTGTGTCACCTCAGGGGGCTTTGAAAATTGGTAAAATCTGAATGGTTTGGAGGGTGACACATTGCGATCTAAGGGAGCAGCTGGGACTCCCCTGAGAGTTCAGTGGGCGCACAGTCACCCCACTAAAGAAGCAGGAAGGCCTGGATCTAAGCCCCGTTTTAGCTGCGTGGTCCTGAGTGGGTTGTTTCCCATCATGCTATCAGGGGCCCATGGGACAGCCGGTGGAGGTAACCATGGGAAGATGCTTGCTAAGTGACAAAGATTTGCAAAATTCTAAAGCTAAGAGTTAAAGATTTGGCAAAATGAGATGTCTGAGGAACAAGTCACCTCCGCCCACCCACCCAACCCCTGATGGTAAGCAACAGACACATCAACCTTGCCAATGGCAGCCAGGCACAGCTGGTGGCTACAGGGAGCAGCTTATCCCTGGCACGAGGCTCCCGTTTCATCTCCCAGCTACCAGAGTCCTCTGGGGGCACAATCCTCCTGGCCCTGCCTAGATCCTGGGCCCACCTGAGCTATCTGCAAATATTGTGGTTTCAAAAGCAACTGATTGAACTACAGTGGGGTAACTTCCTACCTGCGGGATACTCTTCCAATCAGAGCTAACCAAGCAAGTGAGGGCGGAGCCCACTGGATCATGTACCTTTCTCTTTGTTTAGGGACCCTTCCAGATGCATGACCTCAGCTACATCTGCAGCTTCCAGCTGCCTCTGAGGCACTTTCAACTGAGGGTTAAAGATTTTATTTTGAAAATGGATCTCTTTAGCCCTGTGTGGTTGCATAGGCTTGTAATCCCAGCCCTCTAGAGGCTGAGTCAGGAAGATCACAAACTGGAGGCCAGGCATTCAAAGCAGGCCTGAACTACACAGCAAGATCCTCCCTCAAAATAGATAAACAAACAAACAAAAATAAAAACTATTTAAAAAGAAAAGGAGCCCTTTAATTTCTATTTTTTTTTTGTACAAATGTATGATAGGTTAAAAGCAAGAAAAAGAGTCTACTACTACTTTAAATTTTATTTTAAAAATATTTTCTGGAGGCCAAGATAGGAGGATTGCAAGTCTAAATCCAACCTGGGAAATTTAGCAAGAGATGTCAGAAGGAGATGTTGCTTCCTTTTGAAAAAGGTATCCTGCTGGTCGTGGCGGTGCAGGCCTATATCTAGCACTTGGGAGGCTGAGGCAGGAGGATTGCTGGAAGTTCAGGATCAGCCTGAAATACACAGCAAGATCCTGTCTCAAAAAAAAGGCTTCTGTATGAGACACCTGGCCCAGCTCCAGGAAGAGTGCTGTCTCTCCTAGGAGCTGGCACTGGCCCAGTTACTTTTGTTTTTTCTTCCTTTACTTGACGTCCTAAATTCTAATAGAAACCTAAATGTGAATGACTGAGATGTCAAATGCTAAATAATCTTTCTTCAAACTCACAGAACCCAGCGATCTGGTGACCTTCAGAGGACATCAGAAAGTACATTGGTCTCCTTAGCATCGAATTCTGGGTGTCGACCAAAACAAAGCAGGTAAGCTGCTATGAGGTTTAACTTGCAGAAAAATTGTTTGTCTAAAGAATTATGGGAACTAACACTGGGGTGGGGCGGTCACAGTCAGCTGTGATGTCTGATGTCCTGGCCAGGGAAAGAGGAAGGAAGGATGGAAGGAAAAAAGAAAGGAAAGGAAAGAAGGAGGGAAGGATGGGCGGGGAGGGCGGGGAGAGAGACACCTTCATGGCCCTGGATACCAAGGCCTGGCCCACCCCATTTCCAGAGCAGGTGGCCTTGCCTCGGCCACTGGCTTCTTGGAGCCTGGTCATGCTCCCTGTGGTCCCCAGAGGTCAGGGGTGGGCCATCAGGGACCTGGGCTCAAGCCCAGGTGAGGAATGTGTCTGGGTGAATGGGTTCCAGTGTGCTTTGGCCTTGACCAAACTGTCAAGGAGTGTGCGCCAGGGGAGACTTCTTCCTTCCCAGGAAACCCGAGGACGTCATCTGTAATTCAGATGGCCCTACCCTCCTTCTTGTTTGAAGGGACTTGGTCCAGCCTCTTGAGCCTCAGGCAGGACCCCGCCCAGCCCACCTGCTGGAGGGTGTGTGGATGAGCGTCTCCTCTCCTTACCCTATAGCCACTCATCTGCCTCAAGGAGTTTGCACAAGGCCACAGAATTCAGCTCGGAGGAGGAAATTCTGGCGAGACTGGAGGCGGCTCTGCCCTTTCTGCACTGTGACCTTGGGCTGATTCCCTGGGCTCCAGTGTCTCCAAATCTGGGCTGTTTAGAAAGCGCAGGAGCTGTCGGGACTCTTTTGGAAGAGTGCTTCTGGGTCAGGACACTTCGGACGCCTCCAAGACCCCTCAGGGGTTCATTTGCATTCTTCGAATAAAAATGTTGACAGTACTTTGTGCTCAGCCGCGCATTAAAAAGCTTCCGAAGGTTGATTTTGGAGCAGTAACTGGAACGCTGGCAGCCGGCGCCGCGGCCTCCCCCAGAGAGCAATCAGCCCCCCGCCGAGGTTGCGGGGAGGAGGGGCCAGCTCGGCCCTGGGAGGCGCTGTCCAAGGAGAGCTTCACCCCAGGGGCTGTCTCGAGGCTGTTGGGAAATGTCTCATTTTTATATGTAAATAAATCATTTCCAGCGATTGCTCTGATCTCAGCAGGCTGCTGCTAAAATGTTTTAAGTGAGTCCTTTGCCACTGTAAACTTTGTGAAGCATTTTTATCAAGTTTGGTTGTTTTTTTTTCTCTGCTGATTTCACAGAATCACCAATTCCTGGGGCTCTGACCTGTTCTGCCATCATAGCCCGCTTGCATGCCTCTGCAATGGAGAACTCACCATCTACAGGCTGCCTGTTCTGTGGCTGGAGCCCCGACTGCCAGAAAGGGCTTCTAAGTGGGCCGGGATTGAAACTCTTTAAAAAAAAAATTAATAGCACGTTTGCAGTACATAGAGATTATGGCAAAACTACAGCGATAAAAACAGCATGGTACTGGCTCAAAACAGATCCGTGGATCAATGGAACAGACTAGAGGATGCAGAAGGTGATAAGATTATATCCAAAAGATGAAAAGTATAAAACAAAAGAGGCCTTTATTAATGTCTGGGCCAAAACCCTTTCAGAAAGGACCCCAAGCACCTTCATCTGTATTGATCCGTCTGAGATGTGACAGGAACACACACATGCGCTGAAGGCCAGAGCTGGAGGCCAGTGCTGGGGAAGCTGTCAGGCCATGTGCAGGCTGAATCTAGACCTGTGTCTCTCGCCGTGCACAAAAATAAAATAAAAATAGATCAAAGACCTATCAAGAAATACTGAATCTGCAGGAAAATAATATAGCTCAGACGCTTTGAGACAGAAGCACTGGAAAGAACTTTCTGCACAGGAAAGAAATTGCACAAGAAATAACACCAAGAATCAGCAAATGGCACTTTATTTAAATTAAGAAGCCTCTACAACTCTTCTGTGATTTATACCTTAAACCATGTCTTGCTTTGCCTTTGAAAACCTCCTTGCCCTGCCTTCCCTGGGCCACCGTTCATGTAGGGGACCAGCGCTGCCAACTTCCGGGCCCCTAAATCCTCCAGCACCTGGCCCTGGACCGTCCTCCACGCACACAGCCTACATCTACTCTTACTCCTGTCTGAGCCCCTAACTGACCACGCCCTAGGCCATTTCTTTCAGGGCAGGCAGCACTGACTATAATACAAGACAACCAGAGAGGGCTTATTTATAAATCGCTGGGCTACGATTAGCACATAAGCCCCAACTAGTGAATACCTCATCTCAAAATAAAAAATAAAATAATCACAAAGGACTGAGGAAGTAGCTCAGTGTGAGGGATTTAATCCCTAATGAAAGGGAAACAATGCAAGGCCCCGTCATGCACCTTTGCCTTGCTCCTTGCTGCAATCACACACAGAAGATGCCCAGTCATGTCCCTCCTGGGATGAGACACCCATTTCCTCCAACACGCTGGGCCCCGATTCCCAGGCAGCTGCCTGTAAAATGCAAGTTGCGATCCATCACATTCATGGATGCCTTCTCCCTGGGCATGTGCTGCTGGGCCCCTGTCAAGCATCTTCAAACTCAGCAGCAGAAACTGTTTCCGGAACAAAACCTCACCCAGAGCCCAAGATAGACAACTGCTGAGCACAGCACTGCCGATCTGGGCAAAGTGAGGAGGAGGCAGGGTCCTCCTTAGAGGCACAGGAGGAGATGTCAGGGTTCCACCCGCCCATCCCTGTCCCCTCTTTGGTGGCAGAGTCTCTTTTTCTTCGAGGGGCTGCCCCTTCCCCATTCTGAGATGGAGTGCTTGCTTACTTTTCTCTCATTGCTGAGACAAACTATCCGACACCCAACGTAAAGGGAGGAAAGGTTTGCTTGGCCTACAGTTTGTAGAGGTTTCAGTCCATAACCAATTGGCTCCAATGCCGGGTGGCATGGCAGAGGATAAATAGTCCACAGCAGGCAGAAGGTAGCAAAACAACAAGGTGACCACAGCTCTTTCTATCCCTTTTTTATCTTATCTGGGCTACTCAGGGCAGGCAGCACTCACACCCTTAATCCCGGTGCCCTTGACCCAAGCACTGCACCATGAATCAGTCACACACTGTAGATCCAGCACCTCTGAAAAAGCCCCATCCATGACCAAATGAGGCTTTGGGGGGACATCTAGACACAAGCGATAACATGGGGAAACCTGCCCACCAGACCTGGCCAGTCAGCCAGCACCACACATGGACCACAATTATTGATTCAACAAGGGTCTGTGACCAGGACTGATCCGGAGTCTGGCCTTGGAATCAGAAGTTTGTACTTGTCCTGGCTGGGTGGCGGGCAGGATCTGTGTGGGTGCATATGAGAGGGGGCTGCTGATGCCAAAACAGAGAACGGCAGACTCAAGTGACGGAAAGAAGGAAAGCAGTTCTAGTGACATATTCAGGACTCCTGGATCTGACTGTGCCTGGAGTCCTCAACTTCATTGTGGCCTGAACCAACTCTGCTCTGCTTTTAAGCCAATTGGAGCTGGGCTTTCCCCGAAGACCACATGCCACCTTAGAATGCAGAGAACATGGCTTCAAAACTAATGCTCTTTTGGGTTTTTTGCACGTGGATATCCAGTTTTTCCAGTATATTTATTCAAGGTACAATTCTTTCTCCCTGGGCATTTAATTGCTTTTGCATCCTTACCAGAAATTGATTGTCTGTTATGTGGGTATCTATAGTGGGCTTCATATAGTTACAGTGGTGGTTTGTCTATCTTGATATCAATGCTATTTTGTCATGATTGGTGTAACTTTGTGATAAGTCATGGGATTGGGGAGGGCTGGAGCTCTGATTTTGTTCCTTTATCAAAGCTGTCTAGACTATTCTGAGTCTTGTGTATTTCTACAGAAATGTAAGAATCAGAATGTTAATCTTTATGAAAAACAATGTTGGCATTTTGATAAGGGATTGTGTTTTCTGATCTTTATTATTTTCTTCTATTTGTTTTTGGTTTTATTCTGTCTTTTATTTTTAATTTCTTAAGGAAAGATATGAGGATACTTCGTAACTTTCTTCTTTTCAAATAAATGTACTTGGTGTTAAAAAAAAAAAAAAAAACAGCGCTAATACTCTGCATCACCTGAAACTCAGAATGCACTGGAAGCTCATTTACTTTTGTGGTAATAATATCAGTAGCCAATTTCATGTCTTGGGTAATTTCAATAAAGTTTTCAGAAGAACAGCACAAAAAGATAACTCCTTTTCTGCCCTGTGGAAGAGAAAACTCAAGCTAAATGAAGCTGGTGGATTTTCCCAACGCATCTAGTTAATAAGTAACATAGATCCCGCTACAAGGCTTTTTCAATAAGACAGAAACCTCCCATCTCATCTTGGGTGCTGGGGATTGAACTCACAGTGTCTGCCCGCTAAGGTCCTGAGCTCCCACCAAGCCACACCCTCAGCCCCTAAATTCATGTTCTGATTGTGTGAAGCACTCATATAAACTGCTAGACAAAACAAATTTTCAAAAGCCCTTCAGTCCATTAAATAAGCAGAAATGTGAAAAGAGAATTCACAATAAAGAAGAGATTAAGGAAATTTTTTTAAAAAGCAGGGGACCGCTCAAGCTCACCAGTAATCCAAAAACCTCACATTGAACCAAGAGGAGATTATTTTTATCACCTTTAAAATGTGCAAAACTAAAAACACACATAGAATGCTCGCATGGAGCCAACAAATCGATTCTCTCCCATGACACAGTGGTAACGTGAACTATTACAACCTTTTGAAAAGCTATCTGGCAAAAACATGCTGAAAACAGGAGCTGGCAAATTCCTCCAAAAGGGCAGAGAGGAAGTGCTTTCCGCTTATGGAACCGTGTTTTCTGTGTGGTAACTGCCCGACCTGCCAGGGTAGCAGGACACCCAGCCCTTTGCAGCCTGTGGATGAATGGCCTGGCCGTGGCTGGGTGCCAACAAAACTTGATTTATGAACACAGGCGCTGGCTTGGATTTGCTCCAGAGGCCATGGTTTGGAGACCCCTGGGTTAAGTATTTATTGATCAATTATTATTATTAAAATGACAATCGTAAAAACATCTCAGAATGTAGCATCAAGTAAAAATTAGCAGGTCACCCAGTGTCACATCGTCATAATGACGCAGTGCAAGTCCTCAGGCACGGACATGAGCTAAGGCTGCGTGGAAATCCTAGTTATGAAACAGCCACCAGGCGTATTTCTCCCCATCTCGGGTCCACTGGCTCCTCTGATGATCCGGCTACCTTCACTGACTGCAGGACAGTCAGGGAGGCCTGGCTAGCCTGACGCAGCTGTCAGGCTGTCCCCCCCCCACCCCCCGTGGTCACAGTGGTTGGCAAGAGAGAAGAGGCTGCCAAGGGCTCTCAAGGCAGCTTTGAGATTGGCACCTTCGGGCCTGGGCCCACAGACAGCACCTTTCAGGGACTGCTCCGCCCGATCCAGTCTGAAGGGGCTGCTGGCCTCCTAGGGCAGTTAAGGCTCAGCCATCCACCTTCTCCCCTCTCCATGGTCCTTCTCGGTATTTACACTTCCTTATTCTGCCTCCTGATGACCCCAAACCCTCGCATCCTCCTTCTCGGAAGGAAGGAACCAGGATGCCTACATCCCGTCAAGTCATGACCTGCAACTCCTGCACAGAAGGGGAAGCAGGAGAGATTCGGATGCCTGCCCTGGCCCTGAAAGTGCTGCAGACATCGAGGGGAAGGAAGGGGCCCCTGGGTAAAACATACGATGCACGGTATTGATTTTGAATTAATTTTTATGAAAGGGATGAAGTCAGTATCTGATTTTATTGTTATGACTCATATCAGCATGCCCAGGTTTTACAGCGCCAGTTGTGGAGAAGACCTCTCTGTTCCTTTGTCAAAAACCAGCTGAGCGTGGTCTATTCTGGGCTCCCGGCTCGTGCCACCGAATCACCGGCACGTTCTCTCACTGGTACTCACTGTGTAGAACCGGCAGTTTTAGAGTAAGTCTGGAAGGTGGCAGAGTCAGTCCCTGACTTGAGCACTTTTCTCTTATAAGTGAATCATCCCAGGCGTTTGATTCTAGTAAGGGGAAGCTGACTCACACCCTTCAGATCCAGTCTGTTGACACCCACCATGCGCCTCCCTGAGCTTGTCAATGGGACGGAACAGCCTCTGAAGGCTGGATTGGGGTAAACATGGCCTTTGTTTGCAATTGATTTGCCTAAGGTCCCCAGGTTTAAGTGTCACAGACTTTTGATTCTAACACACATATTCTGTCCTGGCTGAAACGCAGGTGCTGACCGATGGCTGTTAAAGTTGTCATTGCACGTGGAGGTGAAAAGTTGCAGGATAAAGGCAGTGGCTTAGAAATCTCAGGCAACAGTAGATCTGCCTTCAGAAACTCCAGAGCACAGTGCCGAGGGCCTCTATGGGGCTCCTCATGGGCTGTCACAGATTGGATGTCTCTGAGTTGGGAAGAGTTAGATTCCGAATTTGAGGACGAGTGAGGGAAGCACTGTGTCACTGTCCTCTCTGTAACTGCAGGAGGTTGAGGCGTCCCTGTGTGTAGCTCATAGACAGAGGACCTCTTCCTACAACACAGAAAAACATGGGGAGTCTGGCAGTTGGGGGACAAGCCAGGACCCCTGCATGCTGCATCTCTGCACCTGACCTCATTGGGTAGTGGGGCTCCAGGCCAGGCCATGAGCAGGTGGACAGGGGCCCCGAGTGCATGGCAGTCTGAAGAGGCCCTGTGCCGTGTGCTGCACTCAACCTCAGTGGCCCTGCTGGCCTCTTCCCACAGGGCCCCCAGCACCCAATTTATACCCTGCAGTTCTGAGGGGAGCCAGGGAAGCCAGATACAGCCCAGACTCCACCCACAGCTCCCATGGGTGCAGAGTTGGGGTTGAGGCGCATTTTCAGCTCATGGGGTGAGCGAAGCATGTTACAGACTTGGTCCTGCACCTCCAGGTCTGGATCTGGCAGCCTGAGATCCGAGGTGAGCTGCGGTCACCACGTCTGCAGTGGAGGTGGGCGCGCAGACTTGTGCATTTCGCAGCCAGGGTCCCTGTATAGATAGGGAAACTGGGGTTCAGAGAGGGAAGGTGTGGGCCAAGGGCGCAGGTGGGGTGAGTGTAGGACACAGAACCCAGGGCTGCAGTCTGCTGTCTGGATTTAGGGGCTAGCTTGAGGTCTTGATCTTTAGCTGTGAGACCTTGGACAAGTCTCCCAGTGCTTCTGTGCTGTCTCCTACTCTGCAGATCGGAGGTGCCACTAATACCTGCATCACAGGGTGGTTATGAGAATCTGGTGAGCTGTGAGCCAGCAGGGCAAGGAGGGATTGTGAGCTGTACCTGGAGGGATTTTAAATCCACAGTCTCAGTGAGCTAGCCCAGAGTATGACCTTAGTGTTTCTTAAATGACTTAATGAACTTGGAAAGAGTTTTAGAGGCTGGAAAGTGTGGAGAAATTGCTACTTGTTAAATTAATTAGACCTGCAGGATACAAATCAATGAACCTCATCAGCCTGTCCATGTGCCCTAGGGCTTGCAAGATGAAGAACTCCCTGTCGACAGCCCTCAGCTGCAAATCCAGGGTTTTCACTTGCGGAATTTAAAGAGTACTGGGGGTTTGAATGTGAATCAGCCGTCTCACAAGTGCTTAGCACGGTGTCTGCCCAGCATGGACACTTAATGCCAGCTTAGTGGCTGTTGTGGAGTTCTGGGTCACAGCCAGGGCCCAGAGGAAGCAGCCAGAGCAGGGAATGAGGCCCCTGGGGCCGCAGGGAGCTTGTGGGCTGAACTGCGCCCAGCAGCACCTTGGTGCGCGGAGGCTCAGTGCACAGGGTCAAAGGGTCCCAGCATGGAACACTTTAGATACCGGGGCGAGTGTCAGCCTTAGGGTGTCCTGGGTGTTGTGCGCGCTGGAGCAGCCCGGGCTGACTAAGCAAGGGAACCAAGGTCCGAGGGAAGAGCAATCACCCATTGCATTGCCCCCAACAACCTCACGCCGCCGGTGCCTGTGAACCTGTGTTCACTCACACCACGGCCCAGCATCACCCCACGCTCCGCGTCCCCTCTGTGTCCCCCAGTCCACTCCACAGGGCCCTGCAGAGCGTTTTCCCCAGCATCAACGCTCTGACCCTCCTCCTGCCCTCTTCCCCATCCGGCTCATCCTCCTGAGCTTTGCTCACCTCGGTTCCTCCACCCTGAATCGGTCCAGTTCCGGCCCTGGGTGGGGGTGGGGGGGAGCGGAGCCTCAAGGCCCCTGTTGGCCCCTCTGTGGAACCCCAACCACTGGGTGTGGCTGAGAAGGCCCTCAGGGCTGCACCCCACTGCCCAGCAGCCCCCTTCTCACCAGCCGCGCCCAGCACATCTGGGGTTCGCACATCTGGAGCTCTCACCGGCCTGCAGCGAGCTCTGTCCCTGGCCAGCCTATTCTGCGCCCGGGTAATGACAGTCTCTTGGACACCGGCGCGGAGAGCAACAGCGTCCAGCGCTGGACTCCGGCTGCCGGCCAGGCCCAGCTGGGCCCACGAGTGAGCTCCTCGGCCTCGCAGCTGCCTCTCATCATGCGACCCGCTCCACACTGCAGTCAGGGCATGCTGACCTGAAAAGATCCACCCAGGCCGCTCTCCCTGCACCCTGAAGTTTTAAGGCCTGAATTTCATTGTTGCTCTAATTAAGTTTGCAAGTGTGAAGGGCGGGGTAGGGTGGGGAATCGTCCAGCCCTTGAAGTGGAACCAAGGCAAGCAGCCTGCGCCCCCTGGTGGCAACTACGGGAACTTCAGGCAGGAGCCCGCCTCCCTAGCAGCCCTGACCTGCGCTCCCTGGACTGGGTTCCTAGATTGCTCACAGGGGGAAAAAGCAGAAACTTCGGTGATGTTAGGGACTTGGTTCTGCAGGAAAAATCTGGAAGAAGGGATGATTTGTTCTCAAGTACTGTGTCTGCGAGACCTACCCCGCCCCTTCGGTCTCAGGATACAGGGGCGCCATCCGCTGGGGAAACTGAGGCTGTGCCATTTCCCCCGCAGAATTCTTGTCCTCTGAGCCTGGCCCTGCTCTCTTTCTTATTTTGGGCAAGTTGAAAAATACCAAGAAGCTGGTAAAGGACAATGACAGTGTTTCGTGTCTCTACTATGAAACAACCTCTGTTAATATGAGACATTATTGTGTATAACAGGTGCCATTTTTACTTTGTTTTTAAAGAAAAATTGCCCTCTGTTTTATTATTAAAAGTGATATGTAGGTGGGTGTGGTGGGGCACATCTGTCATTCCAGCGTCCTGGGAGGCTGAAGCAGGACTGTATTAGGTTTGAGTTCAGGCTCAGCAACTTGGTAACTCATTGAAATCCTGCTTCAAAATTAAAAAAAAAAAAAATTGGTTAAGATGTAGCTCCGTGTGAAGGCTCTGATTTCAATTCCTAGTACAACAACCCTAAAAATGGTGCTTAAGGGTCAGGTGTATAGCTCAACAATACAGCATGTGCTTAGCATGCTGGGTTCCAGCCCAAGAGTGAACCACAGTGACTCATGCTAATTTGAAGGAGGCCAAAAAGCCAGGAAAGTAAAGTTGACCCAGCCACGACCTCCCACACACATATTATCGGGTGGTGGAGACAGCCTGCTCCATGTAGTATGGGTGGATTGCGTCCTTGCAGGGATGTGTTGGAGTCCTAAGCCCTGGGTCCTGGGGATGTGGTCTTATTTGGGCACAGAGCTGATGCACTGATTTAAGATGAGGGCATACAAGACTGAGGTGGGCACTGGCTCCTTTAAAAGGGAAAGGATAGGGAGCTTTGCTTTGGATTAAGAGCAGACACCCAGGGAGAAGGCTCTGTAGGCACAGGGATCCAGGAATGCCCATGGCTCCTGACCACCACCAGAAGCCAGGAGAAAGCCAAGCAAGGGTCCTCCCCAGAGCCTGCTGACATCCTGATGCAGACTTGTGGAACTGCCAGGGGTGAGCATCTGTTGTTTAAGCCACCAGGTTGTGGTATTTCATTATAGCTGTTGGAGGACTTGAATACAACTTGTTACACAGCAAAAACTAACCGATACACCCAAGGATTTCTGAAATGGTAATCAAATGACCCAACAGGGCCAATGTGAGCTGGTTGCTCTCCAAAAAGCCATTTCCTCTTCTTACTGGGCAGATGACCATTCTCAGCATGGTTTGCTGTGGTTTGCCATAGGTGCTGTCAAGACCTGCTCTATGCAACTGGAGCAGAAGTGGCTTGTGCACAGCTTGAAGGGAGCAGTCACCTGCCTGTTTTCCTTTTCCCCTCCATGTGACTATGAAGCCATGACATAATTTTGAGATCTAGTTGTCACTGCAGCTTAGACTTGCTTACCTGCTACAGGGACCAATGAGATTTATTGTGTCAGTCAGGGTTTACTAGAGAAGCAGATATAGCATAAGATATACAAATATATAAGAGATTACAGGATTGGCTTGCGGTGGTCAGTCAGTGACGGAGTAAGCAGAGGCTGTGTGTATGCTGGAGCTTACTGCAGTGTCCCCTGCATGTCTGCATTAGGAGGCCAGTGGGTCTGACACAGATCTCTGAAGCAACCAAGACAGAAGGCAGAAGAATCCATGTCGGAAGGCTGAAGAGAACCAGGTGGAAATCGAACAGTCGGCGCCAGACCCAGCAATCAGCCCCTCCTCATTTGCCCTTTATTCTATGCCGGCTGCTCCCCTGGGGCAGGTGTAGCACTCACACCATCCCTGTACCCTTCTCTTGCACAGTGCCCCCTATTGAATCACTTAAACTTCTGAGCTTCTCAAGTTGACACAATGTATCAACATCACAATGTAACAACATCAACAGGAAAAGATTCTTGCCTGTACTCCCCAGACCTAAAACCTGAGATAAGGCAGGGACTGAATTTGTGGGCCATTCTGCTACCCCTGATTCTTGGAGCTTACGCCTGCAGAAGGAAGGGTGTGTGGCAGTCAGGAAGCAAGGTGGTCTTGATGTCACGGAGCCCTGCAACCAGCCATACCTGCCACCAACTCTGCATTGGACTAAGCCTTCCCATGACAACAAATTCTCTCTTTTGCTCGGGACAGTCTGGAAATGTTTCCAATAAGCAGCAACCAAGATGATTCCTAAAAAATTTGCTATTATGAGACCACTAACTTTCAATCTGCTGTCATTCATTCAGAAATGAATCACTGCCAAATGCTGGTATTTTAAGTATTGAGTAGTATTGAGTAGTGGTTAAATGCACTGGTGACGCATCTCCTAACAAAACGGATTTCATGAGAGCATTTTAAGGAAAGGGCTTCGGGCAGCTGCTTCAGATACATGACTCTGAGTCAGAGACACCTGATAAAAATGAGGCATTTGTTTACAAGCTGTGGTGGGCTCATTGGAAATCAATAGTCAGAGAGTTACATAGCCATTTGGAGGAGGCAGAGGGTGTCCAGCCCATGGCCTGGAGGTGCCCAGACTCTTTGGAAAGAGGCACCAGGAACTGGACTCAAGAGGGGACCTGGGAGGCTGGGTCAGCAACTTTCTTCCTGATCTGTTCTATGCGGAGCTGAGGAAAACTAACTGCCTCTGGACCTCCGGGCTGATGGAGCCCAGGGCTGGGATCTGGGACCCCTTGTTGATGCTCTGGGTGCCACAGACAATCCATGCAGAAGTGACCTTGCTGCTTGCCTCTGTCCATGTCTCCACCCAACCATGTCCTTTCTGCTGGGAACCAGAGGGACAAATTGAGCACAACCCAGAAGAACCAAAATGTCCTCAAAGAAGCTGAAAATAGCTGCTGGGCTTATAACCCATGACGGACTTGCCCTGCAGCCCCAGAGTGATGTGTCCCCCAGAGCTGCTCTGGAGGCCAAATGGCATTGGTGGGAAGAAGATGGGACTGCCCAGTGTGGTCACTGCCCTCCAGGGCTCTCTGGACACCGTCCTTCTAAGAAGCTGTGGTGTCTGCAGCTCCAATGTGAGGGAGACAGCTGCCACAGAAGTCCCCGTTTCTTCTGTCTCCCAGGGATCTCCAGGGATGTCCCATGTGCCCAGGACAGCTCCAGACTAAGAACAGCTGGCCTGGGCCCTGATGCAGGACTGAGGAGTCAAATAGGTAAGCGGTCAACATCTGGGGCCCTAGAGACTGTTGTAGCCTAGCTGTAACCCGTGCTCCTGCGCCGCACTGCCCCTCCCTTTAGGTTAGGTAAGTTTCCATTTCCCGTAAAAACCTTAAGTTTCAGTCTCTTGTAACGCCCCCCAGCCCCCTTCCGCCCATCAGTAATAAAATGTGCTGTTTCTTAAGAAACGTTTAACTACAAGGAAATTACAGGATGTCTTCCTAATCTAAACTTGCTTGTTTGCAGGAAAACTTGCTTGTTTGCAGAGTAACTTGCTTGTTTGCAGGATGTGCTTTCCCCCAGAGGATGTTTGCCTAATCTAAACTTCCTCATTAGCCCAACCCTTACCTGAACCTTGCTCTTCCCAAGAAATGTAATCGCAGTGTTCCTGTTCTGTAGTACGCCACAAACCCACCCCCCTCCTTGCATTGTGAGATCAGCAGATGTTTGTGGTCTTACAAGATAAAAACCCCGCCTTTTAGCTGTCAGGCGTCTTCCATATTGGCTCCCGGAGGCTGTGTCGCCGGGCCTGGCCTAAAATAAAGCCTTTGCTCCCTAAATTTTAATTTCTTGCTTCCTTGGATTTTGTTCCGGGGTCGGAGCTACCACAAAGACCATCAGGGGGCCCCAGACAAACCAAATGTCCAGGCCAGGCTGCTTCCAGGAAATGGAGAATTTGCTAGGCTAGAGGGTGGGGCAGCCGCTTGCCTCCACCCCTACATCTGCCCCTGGGCTTCCGCCCACCAGGTCACCTCCCGCAGTCACCCTTGGGTCTCCTCCATGGGAACACTGCTAGCCCACTGGTCCCTGGTGCCCAGCCTCGCTTCTCTACCCAGTATGTCCCAGAGGTCTGAGGTGCCTTCTAGGAGTGGCCCCAGCCTACCCTTGAACTTGGATTCCTCATAGGCTGTACTAGAAGGCAGGTACCAGGGAAAGCCTGTGCCATCACTGCTTCTGGGGCTGAGTCCTGACGCTGGACCAGTTCCCTGGCCTGGGCTCCCCCTACCCTGGCAGGCCACACAGCCAAAGACCCGGAGAGCAAAGCTCCTGGCCCCGCTTCCTGAGTGGGCTGATGGCCCCTGCCCACCCTGCAGAGTCCCAGAAGGAAGCCCCAGCCCAGCTGGGTGACCTTGGAGCAGCGGGCCCCTCCTCCCCCGTCTTGGTCTCCACCTTGTCTCCCCATCTCTAAACTCGGGTGGGAAGAATCTTGGAAGATGCTCGCCGTCCTGCCGTACCCTTTGGTCTCACTGTGGCAGCCCGGTGGCCCAGTCTGCACAGTGCATCCCCGTGGGCACCCACATGTGGCTGGTTCAAGCCACCTCCATCCTTCTGAGACAGCTAAGCCGCGTTGCCGCCCCACGCAGGGCTGGGCCAGCCTCTCAGAGGTGAAGGCAGAAGCTGCAAGAGAAGGTTCCAGGTTTCTGGCCGAGGCCTGCAGAGCAGAAGGCCTGTGCCAGTGCAGGTCTGGCCCTGGAGCACATGCACTTGCTGCCGAGACAGAGCCGGCCAGAAACTCAGTGCACACGCTGGCCGTTGGGCAGTTGAGGGTCCTTGCCAAGCAGCCGCAGGAGTCGTGGTCTGGAAAGGCGGGGGGTGGGGGTGGGGGGTGGTGTTTGATGGCTCGAGTGACCTGGGGCTGCCCCTGGGCCACGGGTCTCCGGGGCCTGCAGTTTGCAGACGTCGCAGCGCCCTCTGCTGGCCATGGCTGGGTCCAGCGCCTCAAAGCGACCCTCAAGAGTCGGAATGGAGAAGCCTCTGCCAGATCCCTGCCCCTCCTCCTGCCCCTTTGCCCCAAATTCTCTCAAACCCTCCTCCTCTCCGCTCCCGCAGGTTCACCTACACGCCAATCATCTTGGACTCGATTTAGCACCCCTTCCTCCAAGAAGCCTCCCTGACGTCGTGGGGGGGGGGCGCCTCATTGCTTCCTGCCCTGCTGTTTCTGTGGGAACACTTGTCACAGCGTCTGGCGCACTGCACGGTCCTCATCTGTCCACCCGTCTCTCCCTGCAGGAGACCGTGATGATCTGCCCGGGGTGGTCCCCGCAGCAGTCGGAGCAGACATCTGCTGCGCGCAGCTCCGCTTGGCCACACCGGGCAGCACTGCGCCCAGACTTTCCCGTGGCACCCGCGGCAACTTTAGTTTTTGCTTTTGCTTTTTTGTTTTAACACAAATAGGATCATTCTAGGCACATAATGTCAACCCTTATTTATTCATAAAACAGCCCATCTCGAGGGCTAAGCCTACAGCTGTGGGATTATGGGATTCTTCTGCGTGACTCCAAAGCGTCTCCTACCCCAGCAATCCGCTGCCAGGTTTATCAACTGTACATCAATAAAGTTGGGGGGAAGCAGAAGGCCAGGTGTTTGGTTTGGTGGCTTTTAATGTTCATTTATGTATTTATTTGTCTTATTGCAGCTCCAAACATTTCTGAAAACCTCCTTATGCACAATTCTTTGAGCCACGAGCACGTACTTCTGTCGAACTGACTCCTGCAAGTGAAACTGCTAGGCCCCTGGGTAGGTTGAGGCACATTATTTCACCCTGAGCCCCACAATTTCTGAGAATACAGCTCTGCTCAGCAAAAGGGGAGCGGAGCATCCAGGAGAGTGGGGTGGAGCATGGAGCTAGGAGGAGCGGGAGGACTCTGAAATACTCCGGGAGTTCTGGGGGCAGAGGGGACTTGGATGAAATTCTAGGAAGCTACGTGGACAGGCTGCAGACCCCAGGGCCCTTGAACCCGGGTGATGGCGAGGTGGGGGAGGGGGGGCAGGGAAGGAGGGGGAAAACCCTGAGCGGTTCCACGCGCGCCCCCTCGTGGCCGCTCGAGGCCAAGGCCACGCACTCGAAGAGACTCCTACATTATCCTCTGTTAGCCAAGGGCAAAGAAAGTGGATCAGAAGAGAGGGGCAAAGCGCAGGTCTTGGACACAAAACTCTAGTTTTGACCTTGCCACTGTTCACTGTTACTCTGAGCAAGGTGTTGCCGACCTCAGCCTCGGCTTTCTCATCTGATGAATAAGGGTTCAGAGGAGTTGAACAGCTCTCAGAAATGGAACTGGTAACCCCAGGTCAGCCCTGGACTACACTCCACCTTAGCCTAACCCAAGGACATGGCAGACAGTGCTACCTTACAGAGGCAGAGCTTTTGAGAAGGAAACGGGTTTGAGGCCAGGTCTGTGACTCCAGAGCTCCCTCTGCCCAACCTGTGGTGCTTCTCCTGGTCTCCAAGATCTCTTCCACCTGTCTGTGGCTCAAGCTGTCCGTTGGAAAAGATACTTACAGCAGACACTGGGGTGCTGACATGTGGAAAAGACAGGAATTAAGGAGTCAGTTGTCAAGATATTAAGTTGCAGAACAACCCCACAGTCTCTGCAGAGAAGAAACCATGACGACCACTCCATTACCCATCAAAAGAACATTCTCTGGGCCAGCCACCCACCAGGCAGCAAGAGGAAGGCACGACTGTAGACATGTTCAGCAGAAACACCACTGGGTGTTGTTTATCACCTTGTACCTAGAATATTCATTTACCAAATCACATATTCATCCACAATGCTATCTCTCCCATTTATCCACAAAACCATCCATCCGATCATCCATCCATCCATCTGTCCATCCATCTATGCATCCATTCAAAATATCCATCCACCTACCCACCATCAACCCATGCATCCCTCCACCAAGCACTGTTGAACCCTGCGCGGCTGGTCCCTGATTCTCCTAACCACTTACCATTGGGCCTATAAGAATGGGCCAATAAATGAAGAACCATGTAAAATTCATTGTCTGTTGCTATTTGTTGCTTGGTAGTTTGAAACAGTAAGCTTGTATCCCTTCAGATGGAACCTGGGGTTTGAGAATCTGAAAGAGGCCAAGCTAGGTGATTCAAGTTCCAACTTTCAAGAAGTTGTAGTTAAGGTGCCACCTGCAGCTAGAGGACCTGGTCCCAGATGCCTCACTCAGCTCTTTACTGGATGTTGGCCTAAGTCTTCTCCATTCTTCTTCATAAGGGTCTCTCCTCAGGAATGCTGAGTGTCTCCACAACATGACAGCTGGCTTCGCTCAGAGCCAGTGATCTAGGAGAGTAAGCAGGAAGCTGCCTGCCTCTTTGGGCCTGTCTCTGGAGTCACACACTGTCACTTTTCCTTCTAATGACTAAGAATTCCTTAGAAATGAGTCACTAAATCCAGACCAAGGGATGGGAATGAGGATCACACCTTGAAGTGAGGAGTTTCAAAGAATTTTGGATCTACTTTCCAACCAGTATGTTTGTGGAAACTTTGCAGGCTGGACTGCGAGGATAGCATGCAGGATATGGGGAGGTGGGAGGCAAAAGCAATTGCCTCTATCTAGAATGGTAGATGAGGGAGCCAAGGAAGGAAGTGGTACAGAGGCAGCAAAGAATGAGTTAGGTGCTGTTATGGCTTATATCCAGAGGACTCCCTAAAACCTCACACACTGCTAGGTGGAGGAGTGGGAGTCCTCCTTTCCATCTCTTTGAAGATGCTTTTGAGAGTGATCCAATAATAGGCTTGTGATTTCTAGATCACGGATGTGTAATACTGGATTGGTCCATGATTAGTCCAGTGTAGTTCTGTTATGGTTTATGTTCGGATGCCCCCCCCCCCAGCCTCATGCAATCATGGTTGCAACTGAATCTAGTGTTCGTGATTGGTTCATGGTCTAGCACTGGGATTGGTGGTGAGAGTGCTCCACCTACCCAGGGGTGGAGCTAACACACAGTGTCAGGGCAGGAAGAAGGTATGTCTTTTTTTTTTTTTTTCATGAGTTCATTCTTGCTGTTTTGCAGTGGCTGTGAATGGAGGCCCTACCATGGCACCCTGCCTTGGAGCAGCTAAGTATGGATTGAAACCACCAAAATTGTAAGAAGTAAAATTTCCCTTCTCTAAATTTGGGAGTCAGGTATTTTGTCTCAGCAACAAGTGAAAAGTAACTAAGACAAGTTCTGATGTGGACGATGGGCTACTGAAGAAGGAAGACCTACCTCGGGTGTGGGTGGCACCAAGAAGTAGATTTGTAGCCTGGATAGAATAAAAAGGGAAAGCAGAAGAAGCCTGCTGCTTCCTGCCTGCCGTGCCATGGGCTGTTTGTCCTCTGTTGTGCTGCCCTGCCTTGGCGCCAGCAGACTATGGACTAAAACCAGTACAAACTGTGAACTAAAATAAACCTTTCCTCCTTTAACTTGTGGGTGTCAAGCACCCACAAGTCCCAGAAATAAGAAAGTCATCAAGACAGGTGCTGTGGTGTACAGTTGTGTTCCCAGCACTCTGAGAAACCAAGGCAGCCAGGTTGCAAGCATGGCAACATAGTGATTTAGTGACTGTCTCAAAAAAATATTTTTAAAGCTCTGGACCCTGGGTTTAATCCGCAGTACTAGGGAGAAAAAAGAATGAACAGGTTTAATCTATGATCTGTGGTGTGACCTGTTGATTTCTGGGTCTCTGTATTGAGGAAAGAAATAAATCAAGTCCACTCAAATGGGGTGGGCCAAACCCACCCACCAGAACATGGTCTGGCAGTCAGGTCGGCCACCCTCACTTGCACTTGATGAGACTCTGAGGTGGACAGGAGGAGGGGAAGCTCTGTAGGAAGAAGGGAGGCTGAAGCTGGTACGCCCGGAGGCTGGGCACTGTTGACCTGGGAAGGCTGAAGGAGAGTGGAGCAGGAGCAGGGCATCTTCTGTGCAGGTTGGAAGATGATGGGCTTTCCGGCTGACACAGGAGCAGAATCAGGAAGCTGGTAGTGACTGACCAAGTCCTGCCTGTTCTGAGCCCCCTGTGGCAGGGGTGGTGTCTGGATCTCTGAGCTGATAGCTGCAAAGACTGGGAGTCTGCTTTCTCTTTGCACTGCCTATATCAGAACCTCAGTGGCCTCTGAGAGTGTCCCTGTGGGCACTTTTAGGGGTCTCCTAATTTGTGGCTGCCCACAGCATCCTAGGATCCATGGCTCTGAGGCTTCCAGGTAAAAGGTCACCTTAGCTGGTTTCCCCCAACCCATGTGCCGGTGCTTCGGTCTACCTTATTATCTTCTATCCGAGTGGCAGCCTAGATCCACTTGACAGCTTCTGAAGACCACAAAGTCACTCCACTAGAGGCAGAGGAACCTGGCCCACTTGTATGGAAGAGGTGACTAAGACAGGGGATATTTGTGCAGGATGCGCAGCCCCCCAAAGGCTGCCCCATCATCTCCTTCCCTGGAGGGAGCCTTTCTTCTGTTTCCCACAGGCAGCAGAGGTGAAAGCACCGTCTCTGGAAGGCCCACGGAAATGCTTGCATAGCTCTGGAGGGATGTCCACTGACACCCAGCAGGAAACCACCTTACCAGATTGCCAGGGGCTTAGAGGAAGCATGGTAGCTGCAAGGTGGGTTGGCTCCTACAAGGACTGGGATTAGTAAACAGCTGCCATCGTTAGAGCTCTAGGCAAAAGAATTCTGGGCATGGGGTGCCATCATCACCAGGACCAGTCCTGCTGGGGCTCAGGTCTCCCCTGCGGTCACCATCACTCTGGAGGGGGCAGGGAAGGGCTACTCCTCCAGGATCCCCGGCCCCTGCAAGGATTCCACAGTTTCCCCTCGCACGTGCCCAAATGTGACTCTATGAGTTGCCTTCCAGATGTCACAGGCACAGACATGTCTGGGGCTTGAATGTCAAAGGACCTGAGTTCAAATCCCTGCCCTGAAATGGGCCAGCTGCAAGGCCTCCAGTGCCTGTGAGCAGAAAGCCCTTGGTTCTTGTGGAAGAGATAGATGGGTGGGTCCTGGTGGCTGAGTATGCTGAGCAGCCCAAAAGCACAGAAGAATTTTGCATGGAGTTAAAGTCATGCGCAGGGGCAGGGTGAGGTGCTGCATACGTGTAACCGGCACTCTCAGGAGCTGAGTCAGAATTATTGTAAGCTTGACGCTGAAAGGATACAGCAGTGAGAGGTAGGACCAAGGGACGCTTACCTTGAGGTCATTTTCCCGGCCCCTAGGCAATTTACCTGTGGCTCGAAATGAGTTCCAATCAGCTGCTGGCACATCAGCAATGCCCCTTTAGGCACCAGCCCAGACCAAAGCTGTATGTATGCCCCCCACACCACGTGTCCGGCAGAGAAAGCCAGGCCCCGGTGGTCATGGAGTTTCTCTCCACATCCTTAAAATAAAGGCCACTTTACTTTATATTCTGTCTTCTAACCGTGTGCCAAAAATGCTATCAGAGGCCAGCCTGGTCAACTTAGCCAGAACCTGTTATAAAATTAAAAAAAAAAATAGCCACCCGAGGGGGAGAACCAGCCAGCGTCTCCTGAGATCCATGCCATGTTGGAACTTAGGGAGCTGGGAAACCAAGCAACCCGCTCGCCTCTCTGGTAAGCAGCCGTGAGCCTACTGTCACATTCCCCCCTCCCCCCGCTAGCAAATGGGAGCCAGAGGTCTGAGCAGCTCTTGGGAGGTTGACCATATGCCATATAGCAAATGAGGGGTTCCTTCTATCTGGGGGGGTCTTCCTTTCCATCTCTTTGAAAGCAGTAATGTTATCACTGTTTTGCTTTATTCTGATTAATGGCATTGCTCTATTCCATGTTCTGTTTTCTATATTTCATTAGATTTTGCTGTACCTGATTGACAGGACAACTATTGTGAAGATAACGAGATATACTATGGTACCTATTACTGCTATCCCGGTACCTGCTGTGAAGTTCTGTACCAGTTTCATTGCACGGTCTCTCCTGGCTTTGTTCTGTCTTGTTCTGATGTATTTCACTACCTTCAAAATTTAAAAAAAAAAAAAAAAAAAAAAAAAAAAAAAAAAAAAAAACCTTTTAAAAATTAAAAAAAATAAAAGAAGTTGAAGATGTGGCTCACTCAAATTGCCTTTGCTTCAATGCCCAGGACAAAAACAAATGTCCAGGAGGAGGCGCTGTCCTGGGTCCACCATCAGCCAGCTGAGCGGGCCCGGGCAGGTCACTTCACCGTTCTGCGCCTTCACGTTTTCATCTGTGAAGCAGGGCTGACGGCTGGCATGTGGAAGGGCTAATTTTACGAGTCGACTCAGCTGGCCCAAGGGTTGGCCGGAGAGCAGGGTAAACGCTCTGTCCGGGGTGTCTGCGGAGGGGGCGTCCCCAGCCGAGATCAGCTCTGCACTGGCGTCCGAGGCCCCGGGAGCAGATGGCCTCCTCAGTGTGGTGGGCATTGTCCAGTCTGTCCACGGCCTGAATAGAACAAAAAGGTTTTGAACTCTTTGTTTTGGACCCCACTTTGGACATTCTCTGTAAATGCCACCGTTTGACAGAAATGACAGGGGAAAAAACCAAGAAAGGAAAAGAGCGATTCACCGACTTCCACTGCCGCCTTCCAGGCCTTTGTTAATTAATATTTTAGGTAAAATTAATTTTATTTATTTTAAAATCAATTAACTTAATATTCTAGGACATGTTAATGAATGAACATTAACTGAATTTCATTAATTACTACTGAAAATAAGCCCTGCAGTTATCTCATGAATGGCCCTGCTACAGCAGTGAGCTTGGTGGGTTAGAAGTGTTATTCTGTTAAACGCGGACATTTAAAACACTCCTGCTTCTGCAGCCCTGGTGTAGAAGGTGTGAGTTTTTTTTTTTAAAAATCTCTTTCAAATGAGAACCTCATAAAATGGAGATACTGCTGGAGAGACTCAGCAAGAAATCTACCAGGGACTCAATTCCTTTTTTTTTTACCGGTACCAGGGATCAAACTCAGGACCACATGCTTGCAAGGAAGGCGCTTATACCGCTGAGCTAAATCCCCAACCCCTAGGGACCAATTCTATGACAAGAGAAACAGAGGCAGAGGCTAGAAGTGTAGGCAGGGCCAACCCCCAGGAGTGTGGGAAATATTCATTCATTCATTGAGAATTTCTCTACTGAGCACATAAGGCGTGTGAGGCCCCAGGGTACTGTTCTGAGCAAGAATTCAAGTCAATGGACAAGTGTAGCTATAGCTAACAAAACTTTATTGACACAAATAGGTGTTAGGTTGTGGTTTGTTGACCATGGTGGGGAGGGGGAATGCCAGAAAAAGAGAACAAGAAGTACAAAGGCCCTGGGGCAGAGTGTACCTAGTGTTTAAGTAGCAGCCACAGGAAAGGCGTGAGTGGAGAGGGGGTTTGGTGAGGGGTTACAGTTGGAGAAATACCTGAGGAGAAGGCAAATGGGAGAAGAGAAGTGGTCTTTACTTGACTCTGTCCTGCTCAGGCAGATGCAGGGGGTCCTGACTGGGAGGATGTGGCCCGAGACCCACATAGAGGCTTCCCTGGAATCATGCTCAGTTCATACCTGCAGTCACACTTCCGGCTCAGGGAATTTTCTTGGCTCTGTAGCGCTGGGTGTGGCCTGCACTCCCCAGTCCCAATCTGGGGTTTCCTCCCCTGATTCCTTTCCTACATTGCACCCTAGGGCCCTTCTACTCTATCCCAGCCCAGCCAAGGCAGTCCCCACCCACCCTCAGCCTGCTGAGAAGAGACCCACAGAACGGACTGGGTCCCGTCTACGACAGCTACCTCTCATTTGATTAGAAGGTCACCTCCAGCCCCCTGAAGGACACGTGACTTTGCACTTAGGACTGGCTGTGGCCACACCCTTGAGCAAACTATCTGGGGCTCCTTCTGTCCCCCACCCCTCAGGCAGTCTTCTATTCTGATCAGACCTAGGCCATTCTTGGGACCCATCATTGTCATAGTGATCCCAGTGAGCCCAGCAGGGTGACCAGAGTCATCTTACAGAACATGTCCCTTTCACACTTTATTTTTAAACTGGGGATTGAACCCAGGGCTTTGCTCAGAGCCACATTCAGGGATACGAACCTGGAAAAGTCACTTCCCTTCTCTGGGTACAAGCTCAGGGGTAGGGTTATGAGAACACCACCTGGGCATCCGAGATTCCACACTGGATTCAGGACACTGAGTACCTATCTGCGTCCACCCGGAGGTAGACATCGCTAGCCGATCAGAGCCTTCACACCCCGAGCAAAGGGGAGGGGCTTGGAATGGGGCCAGCAGGCGGCTGCCAATCAAAGCTGAGTTGGCAGTTGAGAGTAAACGGACTTTCGTCCGTGGCCAGCACCGTGGTAGAGTTAAGAGACTCATCAGAGCGGCCCTGGAGTGTGCAGTCAGGTGACAGGCATGTGGCGGGTGGGGGAGAGGTGCCAGGCAGTGGCAGGAATGTGGGGCCACCGTTCCCTTGGGACACAGAGTGGGGGGCACAAAGACATAACTGCCATGTCATTTCCGTCACACAAGCCTTCTTCACAGGGAGGAGACAGACGCAGTGCGGTGTCCCTGGGCAGCCCTAGATCCAGCCAGCAGGGATGTGAAGGTGAGAAAGGCGTGTGAAGAGGAGGCACCACTGGTCTCTCAGTCCCACATCAACCCTGCCAGTGACGCACATGCCGGGTGAGGGATCAGACCCAGAGCTCCCTGGCTGTGGGGACAAATCACAGAACAGTCACGGTCGCCTCGGGATGGATGTCAGCTTCACTCCTTAGGCAATTTGTTTAGTCTGTGCCTCAGTGTCCTTGCGTGTAAGAGCAGGGCTCAGAGAAATACCCACCTCATTGCGAAGGACGGGTGCAGACCGAGTTTGGGGAATGCCATCCGGGGTTTGGTAAGAGGCTGATAGACTATTTAGTAGGTGCTAGCTCAGGTGTCTGCTTTACCTCGCTATTCCCAGCCCCTCAAAGTATGTCCTGCATATACAGAGTGCTCGTTACATGCTTTGGAACACAACCAAACCATTACCAACCCCTCGCAAAGGCCACATGGCTTTTCTCATCCCCATTTCACAGAGGGAGAGACTTAAGTGACCTGCACAGTCTAGGATAGGAAGGGACGGCCATTTCCTGCCCCAGCTGTGCCCACACCCAGGGCTCTGCCCGCTCCCCAGCCTTTCTGGGGGTCTCCACTCAACCCATTTTCTTATTATGCACCATGAACCAATGAGCTGTAACTGACCCCTAAGGAATGCTCACGCCAAGAAGAAAGTCAAGTGCCCAAAGAGCGTTGGCCAGAACAGACCACACTCTGGGTACAAGAAATAAATAAGTGATCCTCCACAATCCTAAAAAACCTATAAATTCCCTGACCATCATGCAATCAAGCTAGATAACAAATAGCAGGAAGATAGCCTGAAAAGCCCAAACTCCTAGAAATTAAGGCCACACCCTGCTAAATAACCCACATGCCCAAGAGGACACCTCTGGGGAGAAAACAGGAGCACCATATGGCACCATTTTTGAGATGCAGTGAGCACAGTGCTGAGGGGAAACTTCATAGCCCTAAAACTCCTATGCTAGAAAAACAAGAAAACTCTCAATAACTAAAGCTCCCACATCAAGAAGCCAAAACATAAGCAAAAGTAAAGAAATAAGGAAATAACAAAGATAAAAGCAGAAATCAATGAAACAAAAAATAGAGAAGTGATTTTAAGACATCGGTGGGAAAAGATCTGGTTCTCTGAAGTAATCAATGAAGTATCAATAGCTTCCTGGGAAGACTGATTTTAAAAAGAGGAAATACAGACTACCCAATCAGAAATGAAATGTTGACATCACTGCAGATCTGGCAGACATCACAAAAGCAAGGGAATGCCAGGAACAACTCCATGAACGTAAAGTCAACAACTTCAGAAAAACAGATCAGTTCCTTGAAGGCTACATGTTCATTTAAAATGCAACACACAACCTGAACATCCACTGGTTTTTAAAAATTGAATTTGTAAGTGAAGAAGAGAAAGGTGAACTTTCCAATGCATCTCATCAGGCCAGTGGGACTCTGGTTCTGGAGCGAGACAAGAATAACACAAATGAAAGCTATGAGCCAGCCCCTCTCATGAACACAGGGAGACAAAATACAACGAGATATTAGCAAATTGAATTCAGCAATCTATAAAAAGAATTGCACTGCACACCAAGTGGGTTTAATAAAGGAAAGGTTGGCTCAGTGTTTGGAAAACAATCCTTGGGTCCACTATACCATCAGGGTTACAGGACAAAAGCAGCACCAGTGACCATCAACACACAGATGGACACAGCGCGAGGTGCACAGACCGTAGAATGTCATTCAGCCTTGCACAGGAATTTCTGTCACATGCCCCAGCATGAAGATAACGGTGCTAAGTGAAAGAAGCCAGACATAAAAGGCCAAATATTGTGTGTCCCACTTCTATGAGCCAGCTGGAGTGGACAGACAGCAGAATGATGATCAAAATGGGCCAGAGGGTAAAGGGAAAGAGAGGGGTCATTGTCTGCTGGGGACAGCGTTTCACTGAGCGATGTAAGCAAGTTTTGGAGAAGGACGTTGACTGCACAGCAGTGTGAATGCTCTTTCTGCTGCTGAACTGTGTGCCTGCGGTGGCTAAAGGGAAAACCGCACGGTATTACATATATCTGGGCTCATGAAATTTCAACAGACGAAGCAAGAAAACCATGCAATCCTGTCAGCTGGTGCAGAACGGTCATCCAGAGGCATTCGGCCTCCATCCATATCAGAAACTTGTAGCAAATTAGGGACAGAGAGGAGCACTCTCAACATGACGAGGAGTATATAAAACCCGCAGCTCACATCTCGCGGGTGAGGGGTCCCCGCATCTTCTGAGACTGAAGAGAAGGCTAGGAACTCCGTCCACGGCACTCTTCTTCCTCAGGGAATCCCCGTAGCCCACCCCTCCCAAGATGGACAGCAGGAATGAGGGTTTTTGGGCTGTCCTCTGCCCCAGAGGCCACCACAGCTCTGGCCCCTGTTATCATACGCAGGGACTGCAAACAGTGTTACCTGATTGTGTGATGTTGACTCTGCCCTAAGTTATATTAGGAGAAATCAAGTCATTCCCAAGTTCAGGACCTTTATAAGTTAGACACCGTCCTGCATAAATCTGCAGTGTAACCAGGAGGTTACATCTGCTAATGGCATCCAGCTGAAAGCTGAGGCCCAGAGAGGGTGGGTGACTGGCCCATGATCACACAGCCAATGCAGGGGCTTAGGTGAATGCTTTTTTTCACCAAGCCTGTTTTGGTTAGTGTTATACTGCTACAGCTGAAATCCCTTTCATGCAAACAGTTGCTTCTATCCCTATCATCGGGCTGCAACCACAGGTGTAGTTTGCACCAGGCTGTGACTTGTGCGGGGCCTCATGAGGTCTCAGGCGGTTCATGGGCACAGCCGTGAGGACGGTAAGCCTCAGCTGGCAGTGGCCAGAGGGGCTCTTTCTCCCATCACAGCGTCTGCTCTGATTGTGGCTGACAGCATGCTGCAGGCTGGGCTTGGACCGGAACTGCCACTGTGTAAGTGGGTTACATAAAGTCATCTTGTCATGTCTGTGTCCCATGTCCCTAGAGGCACTGCCGGGTCACTGTGTCCCCATGCAACCTGCACAGCCTCCCTGTGTTGGGCTGGCCATGATGGCAGGAGTGTGCCTGAGGCACTGGAGAGGCACAGCCTGGGGAGGCAGGCGGGGCGGGGCATTGCTTGACAGTTGTCAGAGAGAAGCAGCCCACAATGGTCAGGACTGAGGGCTCAGATCTCTCTGCAAGTATCTGATTCTGGCTCTGTCATCTCTGAACTGTGGGACCACAGGCAAGTTTCCCAGCAGGGCAGCTCCTCTGTTCCAGGCTTTATTAACAGCATAAGCATGGCACCCAGGAAAGGCGAGTGACTTCATATGCCTTCTGTCCTGGTCCTTGGGTGGAGTAAAATCTCTGACTACCATGGTCTGGTGTCAGAGGAGCACCGTGCTAGAGGTCAGGGATGCTCTGCCGTGACCCTGGTCAGGGAAGGAGAGGTTGCCCACTTTTCTCCCTGAGTTCTTTGTCTTGAGTCAGCTCAGCTGACCGGCTTTGGCAGAGCTCTCTAGGACCAAGGCAGGGTGCTATCGGGAGATGGCTTCCTAGCTTTCCAAAGAGCCACAGCCCTGAGGAAGTGTAGAATCTGTCCCTGAGCACCTCTCACTGGCCCTGCTCAGTGCTAGGACATGCAAGTCCCTGGAGTCACAGACCAGCCGGTGGCCCATCTCCCCGATCTCCTGGAGCTTATCCGTGTGGACCTGGGAAAACAATAAAGGAACAGTACAGGGAGAAGCTGTTTTCAGTTCACTGGATAAATGCGATTCAGCAGAAGGGGTGAGCGATGTAATGCACGGAACCCTGAGAAGTTGCTCTGTGCCAGGCACTGGTAGGGGTCAGACTACAAAGGGCCTTCTGTGCTTGTTAAGGAGATCGCACTTCATCCTCTAGGCCATGAACCCGGGGATGGGAGAGGGTGTCAATAGATTGCTGGGGGTTGACAGGAGGCTTCCTGGAGGAGAATTTTGTGCTGGGTCATGATGAAGCCCGAAGGCACAGTGTTGGCTGTTGTACCCAAAGTCAAGAGGTCTGACACTTGTCTTTGGGTGTATCACCAACAGGAAGTAGGGAAAGTGACTTCCTCTCTGTCCAGACCCAGGACTGGAGTGAGAAGGGCCGAGAAAGAGAAAAGCCATCCTGAGCAGGCTGCTCCGCCCACTGTCCTTCCGCCTGTCCGTCTGTGCGGCCTGTCAGAAATTCCAGGGGAGCCGGTCTGTGAAGGCCCCCGGGCCAGGTCCTCAGACCACTGTTCCTCCAGCCGCCGCTCTCCTGATGGCTCCAAATCCAGGCTCCAGAGCCCTGAGCCAATAGCTGAGGGTCACTGCTGCTCTCCGTGTGGAAGAGCTGAACCCAGGACTTGGATGGAAAATCCGACCCCTGAAGCCTTCAGAGCCGAGAACTTGGGCAGCACCTGGCCCCCAGGAGGACCTTGGGGAAGTCATGCATGTGGTAAACTTTGCATACAGATCTGGCTTCAAGTTCAAGTTCTGCCAGTCATTAGCTGTGAGGCCTTGGCAAAGGTGTCTGTGCTAGGTCGGATGAGACGTGGCACAGAGCAGGTGCCCAACAGTTCCATTCCTCTCTTTTTCCTCTTTTTTCTTCCTTTCCTTGAAAAGCATTTGGAGGAAGAGCAGTGTGCCTTTAGAGCTACGGAAGGACTTCCGAAGGCCAAGCTTGACTCCCAGGAGGCCCCCTGACCAGGGTAAGGATTGTCGTTAGCTGAGAAATAAGGAGGTGGCCCCCCAGGAAGGCAGGGCCAGTGGGCTGAGTGGACTGTAAGTTCAAGGTTTGGCATCAAATAGGTCTGACAATGTGGCTGGAGAAAGGGGTCCAGAGAGAGGGGCCCACATGGCCCAGGCAGGGTTCAGAAGGCTGGGGCAGGATCAGTGAGGCCTCCTGAAATCAGCCTCCAACAGTGCTCGATGGAACAGGCAGCTGAGAAGTGCTGGGTTCCAGGGTGTGTGAACCCTGGGCTGTGCACACTGGTCCTGTGCCTTGGTCAGCAGGGAGCTGCGAGGGAAGCCTAATCTGGTGACCAGAGGGCATCAGGACAATGATCTCTCTAGCAGCGCATGCTGGGTGGCTTGGAGCAGACCAAGCATGTTGCCCGCCTGTCCCAGACAGGTTAGGCTGAGCTATGCCCTAGAAACATCACCTCCTGATCTCTGGGGCTCAGCTCTCAACCTCGCCTGCAGTGAGGGTGACTCTCCAGGGCATGTGTCAGCTATTGACCCTGGATACTCCAGTCCTGGCTGGTACATGCCCATACCCGTGGTGGCAGGGATGGGGTCTGCTCCTCGACCCTGGGCCATCTTCTCCAAAAGAGGGAACCATAGGCCAGATGGGAAGTCGCTTGGAGTCTGGCCACTGTGGGTCTCGTCCCGACAGCAGCAGTGCCATGGCCAGTGGGGGTGGGACATCTTTTGCCAGTGCTCCTGTGTCTGGGGAGGGGACCGCGGAGGAGCCCTGGTTGTTTAGGTCATGCCATTTGGGGGAGGGGGACAGTTAGAATACCAGCCCCTTGGCTGATGGAGAGGCACAGGAGCAGGCAGCAGAAGAAAGGAGGGACAGGAGAAGGCCTGCCTCGCTGCTGGTACTGAGGCCACACCCATCAGCGTTTCCCAGGCACCTCCCTCACCGTCGCTGGCCTCACCTTCCCTCTAGCTAGTGGTGGGCAGGGCCAGCGCTGGCTCTGGGCTCTCTTGCTTGCTCTGAGCGAGTGGCCCTGCTTGCAGCCACGCCGGCGTTGGCACGGTGACAGTAGCCAAGTGTGCAAACTTGTGCCATTGTCCCCAGGCCAGGGGGAGCCATGGAGACTGGCTAATATGACACAGGAAAATGTTTGCTGATGGCAATTCTATGGGCTTTGTCCACCTCTTTCTCCATCATGACGACTCGATTTAAGTCTCTAACTGTTTGATTACAAATGCAAGGGGCCGTGCAACGCCAACCTTTTGTCCAGCCGCACTGAATGGGCAATTCAGGCTTTGTGCAGCTCAATTGAGGAAGCAAACATAAAGACAAGATTCCTGAGAGCTCCGGCTCCCTTCCCATGGATATGCCAGCGCCCTGTTAGAGTCCTTCCCGGCTACCTTTCGCCACAACAGTGCACCTCCCTGACCGCACAGGCCGTCCAGCGCCCATCCCTGAGGGGTCCTGGAGAAAGAGAGGTGGTCAGGAGAAAGAGGGACAAAGCCAGAGCCAGAGACAAGAAACCGAGAGAGCCACTCAATGCTCAAGGACAGCAGGGAAATCAGCCCGCCCAGCTTACCCGTCTGATTGTCTGTCTGCACTGGAGCATGGCAGCTGTAGGCCAGGAGTGTTTCAGGAAGGTTTGCAAGCCCATTTCCACCAGCCCAGCTCCTCCTCAGTCCTGAACATTTCGCTCCTGCACACACTCCTGAATGCATGCACATGCACACACTCACACTCACACACACACACTACCTCCTTGAGAAACCAGGGAACCGAGGTCAAGGGGAGGAGGGGCATGGAGGCCTAAGAGAGTGGGGCTGAGGGGTAGAAATTTACCGGGAAATGATTGCATTTGGGAGCTGTCTTTTTTGTGATGGTCCCCATGGTGACAATTTGTGACGGCAAAGAATGTGGGAACGGGGCGCCGCCGCCTGATTGGGATGCTTTGTATCTGGAGAGGCGCTCCTGATTGGCCTAAGGGCCCCCCAGCCCTGGGAGTTGTCCTCCATTCAGCCCACTCAAGGGCTTGCACTGCCGCTCCCTCAGCGGGCAGCACGGAGATCGGTCGGGCCTGCCCAGGTCTGCAGTGGGGAACCTGCTGGCCACGTCTGGCGGCGGTGGGCCCGGCCAGCACCTCCGGTCAGTGTGGAGGCCCTGCTGTGGGCTGCCTGGGTGGGGGGCGAGGGGCAGGCTGGGGCCTGGAGGAGGAGCGCAGTGCTGTGGGTGGTGGCCCAGGAGGCATGAAATTGCCGCAGATGCTTCTACCAGGGAGTCCCTGCTGTCTGCAGCCTGAAAACAGCCTCGAGGCAGGTCTCGATTAAGTGCTAGACAGGGTCCTCCTGCCTGGTCCTGCGTGAGAGTTGGGGGTGGAGCGTGGGACTGAAGAAGGGGGTGGGCTGCCGAGGGGGAGGCCACCACCAGGCAGAAAAGGGGCTTGGCCTTCTGCAAAGTGGAGCAGTTGTCTGGGCTCAGAAAGGGAAAAAAACCTGGCTGGCAAGTTGTGCACCGTGGCAGAAGTGAGCACAGCTGGCATGGGAGAGGAGAGGCGGCAGGCTGGGAGTGCGGCCCAGGGATGCCACTTGTAGCTGGGCCGCCTTGGGACAACTTGCGTGACCTCTCTAAGCATCAGTGACAAGAAGTGGGCAGCACCCCAGAAGGCTCCAGGAGGTTGTTGGCTCTGGCGGCATCATAGGTGCTCAGGGAACCTTCTGCCTAGAGGGGGTGTCCCATCACCCAGGGCTCCATTCTGGGCTGAGGGGTGCTGGGTGGGGGGCATTGGCTGCATCCCGTTTGGCAGAGTGTGGCTGCTTGAAGAGACTCCAACAGCCTCTCTTGTCCCCAGATCAGCCCCTGCACCCCCCTCACCCTGCAGAGCCCACCCTCTTCATGGAAAGCCCCATGCAGTGGCCCCCCTGGTGATGGCATCCGACAGTGACGTGAAGATGCTGCTGAATTTTGTGAACCTGGCATCCAGTGACATCAAGGCGGCGCTGGACAAGTCTGCACCCTGCCGCCGCTCTGTGGACCACCGCAAGTACCTGCAGAAGCAGCTCAAACGCTTCTCGCAGAAGTACTCCCGGCTCCCCCGGGGGCTTCCTGGCAGGGCTGCCGAGCCTCACCTGAGAAGGGGGCCCGAAGACCACCCCGAGCAGTTGCCCCTCCATCCCTCAATCCCTTGTGGCCCTGATTCCAGCCCTGGTGGGATTGGGGGCTGCAAGGAGAAGGCTCTGGGGAGTCCCTTTGGGGAGGAATATCTTTCCAAGGAGCAGACCCTCCAGGGCCAGGGCCCAGGAGCTGCCAACCTTGGCCAGGTGCCCATGCGGAAAAGACAGCTGCCTGCTTCCTTCTGGGAAGAGCCGAGGCCCACCCACAGCTACCCCATGGGACTGGAGGGTGGACCAGACCCCAGGGAGGGACTTCTCTATGAGTGTAAGAAAAATTGCAAGGGCTTAGAGTCTGTGGTGCCTGAGGCTGCCCCAGGGCCCCTGTCCCCAAGAGCACTGGCTGACAAGGAGCCACTCAAGATGCCTGGGGTCTCCTTGGTGGGCCGTGTTGATGCTTGGAACTACTGCCCCTTCCAGTACCATGGACAGCCCATCTACCCTGGCCCTCCAGGGGCCCTGCCTGCAAGCCCCATCCCTGGCCTGGGCCTGTGGAGTAAAAGTCCAGCTTTGCCCACAGAGCTGGCCCACTTCTGCAAGCATGTGGATGGCCCAGGGCAGAAGGTGTACAGACCTGTGGTTCTGAAGCCCATCCCCACCAAGCCGGCTGTGCCCCCACCCCTTTTCAACGTTTTCGGCTACCTCTAGCTAGGCTGCCAGGGCCTGGGTCACCTCCTCCAGCCTGCAGTCATGGGGGCCCAAGGAGCTGTCTTTGGGAGGAGGAGACTGGGCAGAGGCATGGTCTGGGCATTCCCAACGCCCCATCCTTCCCTTTGCATGTTCTGAGGGCAGTCTTGGGGCAGGGGCTTTTCAGGCAGTCATCAGCTCAAGCCCTGCAGCCTTGGGGCCAGGCTCAGTGCCTTCTCCTCAGCCCAGCTGGAGCCCAGCAGATCCTTCCCTGTTCCTGTGCAGACCACGGGCATTGGCACCTGGCCCAGCCCACCAGCCACCCAAATGCCACTTACACACCCACTGTTTAAGCCAATTTCAGTTGTTGTTCTTTTTTGTTCTTTGTAAATATTAAGAAAGTTAATAGAATAAAGATATTTCTTTTTGCAGTTTCCACATCTTGGGTGTCATGCGGTGAAATGGTCCCCAGGCCCATGAATCCTGGCTGTGCCCAAGCTGAAGGCTGCTTAATGGGGAGGCCAAGAGTATCCTGAAGCCTGGGTGACATCCTTAGCCAGACGGCATTCAAAGGAAGGCGGGTGGGCAGGGAAGGACTTTCTGACCCATATGTCCAAAGACAGAGGCCACGCAGGCCTGGGTGCTGGAGGGCCCGAGCTACTCTGGATCCAGGGAAGGCAGAGCTGTGGGTCCGATTCTGCTGTGTGCACCTCACAGCAAAGAGGCCCTGCCCAGGCCCAGTCAGAGGGAAAATTGGGCCCACCAGGCATTCAGTCCCTTGGGGATGAAACAGGTGGTTTTGGTGTTTTGTGTGATGTATATTTTTTGTGACTCTGAAGATTGGACCTAGGGTCTTTGCGCTGAGCTACATCCATATCCCTTTCTAAAATGTTTTATTTTCAGGAAAATTCCAAGTCATTAAATTGCCCTGGCTGAGCTTGAACTTTTGATCTTCCTGCCAGAGTGCTAGGGTCACAGGTGTGTATCTTCACACCTGGCCAAACCATCCCTCTGTTAAGCACAGTCTTTGGATCTATGTCCACAGATAAACAAATCAACAAACACCCTCAGAAAGCAAAATACAGAAATCCCCAGTTAGGTCAGATCCCTGGTTTCATGCTGCTGGCTCCCGGGCCTGGGGACATTCCAGCACGAGTGGATGCGATGATGAGGCTTCTGACTGGGACAGTGCCCGGAGTGGGGGACGGCAGAGGCAGGAAGCAGCCCTGCGCTCTTCCCTGAGAGTGCCAGACTGGCAAAGCCACCCTGGGGACCTCTGCTGCTTGCTGTCCCAGGTTGCTCTGCAGACAGGGGCTGGGCCCTTGGGGTGCAGAGCTGATCAGAACCACCCTCACACCTCGACCTGGTGCAGGGGCCAGCCTGGCTGGAGACCATGTGCCTTGGCCAGCTTCAGGATGCTGGATGAGCTAGTTCTCGCTCTGGGCTCAGTCACCTCATTTGTACAGGGCAGAGATCTGGTGCGCTGACCTCCTCTGCACCCAGGATCTCTCCTTTGGATCATTCCTGCCAACATAAGGTCAAAAATGAGCATCTAGCTGCCTGGGGTCCCTTTTCCCTGTCCAGTTTTCTCCCAAGATGCCCCTGGAGTGGGGAATCCCCTGGAACAGCAGCTCGCTCATGGGAAAGCAGGTAGGCTTCTGGTGACTTAAGTCCCAAGGCCTCAGAAGACTTCGGAGCCACAGTATCTGATGTGACACAATCAGAGCTGTTCTGAGTAACCATCTGCACATAGGAGGGGCAAGATCTTCAGCCAGCACCCCCAATCCTGGACCTCTTGGCCTTGCAGGGTAATAAGGGGCTGGAATACGTGTGTACTTCCCTTGGCCCCCCATGACTCATGTATGCCCCCCAAAACCAGCGTTTTAACCTCCAAGCTGCACAGCAAGCCTGCGTGCTGGCCATGCCATCCTACCAACTGTATGATCTTGAGCAAATTATTTAACCTATCTGGGCCAAAATTTCCTTATCCATAAAATATGGCCAGTCGCAGACCTGAATCAGGAGTTGCTGAGGTAGGTATGCAAGCCTGCTACCCTGTGCCACACACTTGCTCCCAACTGGCAACAGCCAGAAGTCCCCCCCACCCTGGTTATGTGGTGGTGCCCATGGGCCCTGTCAGGCTGACAGTTTAAATGCTTATAAAAGAGCACATTTATAAGCATGGTGCTCCTGGACCATCCAAACACCCACACTCCTTGAACAACTCCACCTCAGTAGGTGTATCTTCCCTGGGGGCTGCCTGAACCCAGTCCTGTAGGTTTCTGACACCAGCTCATCCCTGCTGGAGCTCAGCTTCCCCAAGAGACAGCTGCAGTCTCCTTCCAAACTTAGGAAGCTTCTCTTCAAAGCAGAAACCTCACTAAGGCTGCACTCAATGGAAGCCCAAGGCACTGGGTCCCCAGTGTGGAAACCATCTTAAAAACACCCTCACACACTTCAGAAGGCTTTGATATTAAAAACGAAGAGACAAGCAGAAAGCAGCTGAGTGCTAGCAGCAGATACACAGTTCACCAAAATGTGTGCTGGGATGGTCCAAAGTAAAGACCAAGGATAGCTGGGGACTCCCACCTGCTCAGTCTCCAGTTCCCAACCCAGGCCAGGCTTGCACGAAAAGGAATCATTGCCAGCCTTCCTGGGTGGCAAGGGCATGCTGTGTGACCCTTTGAGGCTGGAGACCCTCAGGGGACTGGGTCATTGGGCAGTGGCAGGTGGCAGTCTCTGTAGAGGGATGGCTGTCAGTCTGCTTCAGTGTGGATCATAGGGCAGCACTTTCATTGACTCCCAGGACTAACCCTCAGGAGCAGGCCATGGGGCCAGGCTTAGCTATGGCCTCATGGAGAAGCTGGACAGGATCCAAGAGGCATGGGCAGGACACAGGGAGGTGGCTGCCCCATGCTATAACCCAGTGGGAGATGTATGTCATCAACACCAAAGAACCCAAATGCACACTGACCAGAAGCCAGCGCTCCCCCACTGGCCCACCTGCTTTTCTTCCAAAGACCAGAAACTTCCTTTAACTTGCTGAAGACCCTTCAGGAAGCCGGGACTGACCCAGGGGCAGGATCTTGGCAAGGTGGCCTGGTCTGGTGTGGCTTTAACTACACATGCAAATCGAATGTCGATAAATTACTGCAACTCTCATGAAAACAAGGTGTGCTAGGGCTCAGCCCGAGGACCCGGGGACTACAAGAAAATGCTGTGACAGTGGTGAAGCTCACCTCTCACCACCCCACCGGGAAATGAGACACACAGCCTGCCTGGCTCATCCCACAGGCTGCCACAGGTCAGGACTTCCAACCTTTGCAACTGTTGACCACGGACCTCCCTCCAGCACCGTTTCTCACAACAGCCAGGGTTGACTTTTCCCCCTAACAATATTTAAATTTTGCAGCAAAATGGGGGTGAGCTGGAGTGTCAGGATACTAGCGCGTAAGACAACTCCAGGTGTCAGGAGACTTGTGGGCACAGACACCTTCCTTGTCATGAAGCACTTGTTTCCATGGTGATTTAACCAGGAAAGAAAAGCAACCAGGTAGTCAGGCATCTCCTGGTCAAGGAAACGTCATTTGAGAATGCTATGGTTTGGATCTTAAATGTCCCCCAAAATGTACTGAAGGCTTGGTACCCAGCTATGGTGCTGTTGGAGGGTGACAGAAACTTTAGAAGGTGAGACCTGGTTAACAGTAGGTTGTCAGAAGCATCCTATGAGGTGAATTAGGACCTCTGCTCCTGTTACTGTCTCTGTCTCGTTCCTCTTTGGTTTCCGGCCACCATGAAGCAGGCAGCTTTGCCTAGCCATCCACTGCCCATCACAGACCCAAAGTAATGGGGCTGAGGACAGAAATCTTTGAAACTTGAATCCAAATGAATCTTTCTTGCTTTAAGATATTTATCTCACGTATTTTGTCCCAGCAGCAGAAAGCTGCCTCATGCACCCACCCATAGACACCAGATTCAGGGGGCTACATGCCCTGTCCCCACCTGCTCAGCCTTGTCACCTGTCTGCCAGGAGCAGAGCTGAGGATCCCAGGCCTAGGAGAAGTCTGACGAGAAGGACTTGGAGCAGGGCCTCACGTGTGCATCATTTATTGTACACAGAGGACCCCGGGCATGGAGGTCCCTCCCTGGCTGAGGTCAGGTGGAGAGTCTCACAGAGTCAGGGAGGGGTGCAGGGAATGCTCTGAAGCGAGGTCCTCCCAGAAAGGCAAACTCATTCCTAGAAGAGGAAGCTGGGCACCTCCGTGGCCACTGCTTTTCCAGATCCTACAGAGGTCTCTGCCATTCAGTCGGAGATCAGCTCGGTGGTTTGAAGACACAGGATTCCTCTCCTACCGGACATTGTGCTCTCCACCCTGAGCAGAGCGCAGACCGGGCACCATCTCAGCTGCTGTCCCAGCTGAGAGGGAGGTGGCCTGCAGCCTCGTTCTGTCCCCAGGGTCCTGGGACAGGGGATGCTGCCATCCTCAGAGGGGCCACTCCTTCCTCCTGTTGCCTGCTACTGCATGTTCTCGTATTTTAGGTATCTAATCAGCCTGCCGGGGAGAGGCAACGTGTCCAAGAGTTTTAGACGAAATTTCCCAATGGCCTTTCGAACCCGCAGCCGGCACAGGTGAGCCAGAGGTCTTGGAGGTTCTGGAAAAATGAGTGACAAAGAGAGGCTGCTTGTCATTTGCGCCCAACAAAAGTGCGTGTGGCTGGGTAAGAGGGGTGCCTCCATGGTAAACCCAGCTCCTGCAGCTGGAGAGATTGGAAGGGAGATTCCCACGGTCACATCATCCATCTGTACCACCCCAGGAAGAGACGGGGTGGGTGCCAAGCCCACTTGGCAGGCATGAGAACCAAGGGGAGTGAAGGCTGGTTGGCTGGATGTTCCGGGACGAGGGAACACCAAACCCATCTTGTGCAGCTTCCTCTTTACAAAAGCCTGGGCCACCAAACAGCACCAGTATAGGAGTTGGGAGTTCCATACATGGAATTTCTAGTTTGGGCTCCTGCTGGTGCTAAGAGGCCAGGGGAAAGGAGCAGGACCTGCAAGTCCCACCCAGCTGCAACTCGTCCGGCCCCTAAAGGCCTTGTGCAGTGCAGGCTTCCTCAGCTGGAAGGTAGGCGTGGGAGAGGTGGGAGCAGGGACCGATGCACCAAGTAATGGGTAATCTGTCTGGGCACAGGGAGGATGTTTGTTGGGTCAAAGATTCATTCACTCATTCATTCATTCATTCATTCATTCATTCAACAAGCACATGTTGGGCTTCTTAGCCTGCTCGGTCCTGTGTAGGGGTCATTGGTGCAGGGGTTCCTGCACAGCAGGGAAAGTTCCACATAGTGCCTTCCGTACCAGGTTCCGAGGGGCAGGCAGGAATCTGCCAGTTGAGGAAGGGAGGCAAGGGCCTCCTAAGGAGGAAAGACAGCATGTGCCGAACCTGGGGCCACTGCAGCCTTGGGGGAACTGGGCAACCAGCGGTGTGGAGAGGCCTGTGGCTAAGCACTGGCCAGCCAAGTGGCCGTGCCTCTTCACGGGGTTTCCAATGCTTCCACTGCCCTCTGATGTCACTTGGGACAGAGTCCCCTCTGGGAAGACAGCACCTTTGCTATGGGGAGGGAAGCAAAAGACCACGAGGGGCCCAGGACCTGGAGCCCTGAGGGCTGGGCTGACGGGCACTGCCTGCCACCTCCGGGAGTCTGGGTCGGCCTTCTCCCTGGAGAAATCACCTCAACATGCAAGCATCAAATGCAAAGCAGGGGGAGTTTCACTGGCAGAAGGGGCTTCAGTCACTGAGATCCGCACTGGTTCAGAACCACCTGCTTCCCCTATTCGCGTGTGTTTCCAGAACACTATCCCCTCTGCAGGTGTTCCCCAGGGAGGCAGGAGGGACAGGACCCCAGGTGCCTATGTCTAGGTGTGGACTGCTCCACCCTCTAGTGGCCAAAGATGGTGGTGCCCGCAGCTAGTTAGTTACTCAATAACCAAAGAACTTTCTCAGATGGGAGCTGTGCCCCAGCGGGCGGTCAGCGCCTCCCTTCCCAGTCACTGTCTTGCTAAGTTTATCGAAGCTGTCAGCTCAGTTGCTTTGCCAGACAGCCGAGCCAATGAAAAGCCCAATAGTAGTTTCGGGTTCAAAGGGAGTGGGAATCAAGGGATATCTGGAGAGTGGGAGTTGGGCCATGGAGAGTGATGTGGCACAGTCTCATCTGAAGACAGGAACTTGGCAGCTCCATTCACACACCTGAACCTGCCACATCTGGACAGGGCTGGATGCTGGGCTTGCCTGAGCCCCTTTTCAGCGAGCAGGGTCTGCAGACCAGAGTGGCTCCAGGGCGGCCTGCAGGACAGCAGGGTTACCCTACTGGGCAGCAGGCAGGACACCAACTCTCAAGCCTGCCCCATTGGGCAAGAGGCCCAGGTGGATGCAAATGTGCCCTCTCCCTGTGGCACCATCCTCTGCACCTGCCACACTGTCTCCCTGCGGCCACAAATGTGGGCAACAGGTGCCACGGCACCTCTCACGGAGACAGGGCTGCTTTGATAGACGGGGTCAGACTCGGGGTGGAATCCAGCTCTGCCACTGCCTAGCTTCTGGGTCGCCTAAGGAGGCCTGACATTCTGCCCGTGACAGCACAGCACAGGTCTGGCATTGCAGGTTCGTTGCAGGACATTTCAGAGGCTTAGGTCCTGCTGCAAAGTGTGTGTCTGCGAACGGCAGCAGTGGCCCTACCTGCCTTCTCTTTGATCACTGCCCACTCCTCGAAGCTGTCGATGTGTTCCTTGAGCCGTGAGCAGAGTTGCACGTTGCCCACGTAGTCCAGAAGCACGTCGATGATGGGCCCTGCCCAACGGCTCACCTCCGGGGCTGACAGGATCTCGCAGAACTGAAAGGGAGTGGTCAGCCTTCAGGTGGGGCCCCGGTGATGCCCCAGCCTCCCTGAGCTTCTACAAACCATGCTCCAATACAGCCCCTTCTCAACACAGGCCCACCCCGAAACAGATGGGCCTCCCAGGCAAGTCCATCATCTCCGAACCTCAACTTCCTTATATGGAGAATGGGGATATGAGATGGGTGATGCAGAACATGCCTGCAATCCCAGAACTCTGGGAGGCTGAGTCAGGAGGTATCACAGACCTGTGCAGGTTCAAGTGTGAAGACTCTGTGTTCAACCCTCACTACTGTACAAATAAATAAAATTTAAAAACAAATCAAAGGTCTATGGCACCCATTTCAAGGGGATTTTTTACATGAGAATTCAGGTAGTGGGAAAGAGGACTTCCCTGTGCACGCGGACAGCCTACAGATGCTGCCCAAAAGCCCTTACGGGGCTCCCTTCAGCTTCCTTTTCACGCTAAATGGCGACTTTCTGGAGTACCAGGGACAGGCCCCGCCTCTGGGCCACCGGCTTCCTGCACCTCCCCGACCATAGTATCCCCCGTCCCACTCCTGACGCAGTTATCCCTGGCTGAGTCCTGCCCAATAACCCCGAATCCTAGGTGCAGATGTGCTCAGTGACGGGTCCTTCCGTTTTGCTGAGTTCCCGCCAAGTCTGTGCTCCAAGGTTAGTTCCACAGAACTCGCAATATGCTAAACCAAATTACGGACCACATCCTCTAGAGAGTAGGCCTCTCTGCTGGCTCTGAGGGTGCAGCTGCAGGCCTCCCGACTGTATTAACTACTAGTTTACAGTCCCTCCGAAGCGCACTAACCACTAATCCACACTGCCTCCGAAGTGCACTACCCACTACCCCACACTGCTTCCAAAGCCAGTCCTCTGCTCTGCACCACTGCGGTCCACACTGCCTGGGCGGCAAGCGGGCGGACACCGGCTCAGCCTCCCCCCAGCGCGCCTGCCGTGGGGCACCTGGACCACGCCGGGCGCCTTGTCGGCGGTGTAGGCCTCGCTGAACCTGCTGGTGCGCTGCGGGGCGGGCGGGTGCGGGTCGTTGCCGTACAGGCAGGAGAAGCAGGGCTCGCCGTCGCAGCCGAGGTCCAGGAGGAACTTGAGCAGCGACAGGCACTTCATGGAGAACATGATGGTGGCTGGGAAGCTGGTGGGGTGCGTGGCGATGTAGGCGTCGATGTTGGCGCCGTGGTCCAGCAGCAGCTGCATGGTGCGCAGGCAGCCGTGGCGGATGGCCACGAGCAGCGGGCTGATGAGGTCGCGGTTGGGGTCGGCGCCGGCCAGCAGCAACAGCTCGGTGGCGTACACGTTGTTGTTGATCACGGCGAAGTAGAGCGCTGAGGTGCGGCGGTCCTCGTAGAGGCGCGAGCGCTCCGGGGCCAGGGGCGCGTTCACGTCGAAGCGCGCGCCCAGCAGCGCCTCCAGCACCCCGTCGTGGTTGCGCTCGGCGGCCAGGTGCAGCGGGCTGATGCCGCTCCTGCGCACGCGCGTGCGGCTTGTCACGGGCAGCAGCATCTGCACAACCCTGGTGGGGGAGACAGGAGCGCAGGTCACCAGGAAGCCGGCACCGGATGGGAGACGCCACCACCAGGGGGCGCCAAGCGACCGCCGTGGTCACAATTAGCACATTGGAGAGGGTAGCCCAGTCGCTGGCCCCGCCTTACAGATAAGAAAACCGAGGTGCAGAGAGCTCTAGCTAGAGTCTGACAGTCACATAGACGTTAAGGGGTGGCTCTGGGCTGCAAACCCAGAACCTTGACCTCAAGAACCTGTGGCATCAAGAACCTGCTGCAGACATTTCAGGCTCTGAAAGGTTGCCCCCGTTCAGCGCGGTAATCTGGCTGGGAGGTCCCCAATCTGCTGCAGGAGGCAGCAGAGACCCAGGGGAACTGGAACCTCTCCTGCCTGGGAGAGAAAACTTAGTTCCTTCTTTACCGAAACCCACAAAACATCATGTCTCCTGGCTCCATTCTGCAGATGAGAAAAATCAAGTCTGAGAGAGGTCAAAGGATTTGTTCGGGCCATACACTTAGGAACAGTAAGCCGGGATGTTGCGCTGCTGCCCTGAAGAAGCTGCTGGGCCCTGGGGCACACGCCTGTCCCCAGCCTCTCCTGCCCTAGGCCTGCTGTACCCAGGCTTCCTCTCCCAAGAGACACAAGACCTCTTCCCCTGAAAGTGGACTCAGCTTCTCCCAGCCCCTCCATGTGCCTCTGACTGCGGAGGACCCCTGGTCCTGTCTAAACACAAGCCAAGAGGGGGGATGTGACCTTCCCAAGGACACACAGCAAGAAGTGATGGAGCCAAGACTTGAACCCTGGCTGTCTGAGCTGTGAGGCTATGTTCTTACCCACTCCTCTATTTCTTGCATAGCAATCATGGTGATAAGAGATATTATGGGGTGTCGTCGTCTCCCCAGTGTGCTGACTTGTCTGCCCCATTTTACCTTCCACGCTGCCCTGTGGGGAAGCCACACCAATCCATGGCTTTCTTTTAATAGATGAGGATCAGAGAGGTGCAGTAACAAATAGAAGATCACACACCTCACCTTGGCTCTCTTTGCCCAGACCTCTGGCCCCTAAACCGCTCTCACCAACAAGATTCCAATCCCTAATCCATCCAATCCCTGCTGACAGGTGACCTCACAGCCTCATTTGGGACTCAAGGAGGTGGCCGTGGCCGGCCGGGAAGCAGGTGCCACCGGGCTCATTCCCACGCCTCGAGCCTCCTGGCATGCCTGCTTCCCTCTGGCCTCCTTGGAAATCTGATGCCAGCAACCTCCTGCTGGGATTTCAGTGGAAAGTATTGTTATTGTTAGTGAAGCTGTGTTTGGCTAAAATCTGCCTCTAAAAGCTCCAAAGGAAATTCACACACCCAGGGGGGCTAATTGCCTCCTAATTTCTATTTGTGCAGGCTTGGAGGCCTGACCTTGCTCCGCAGAGGTGCTGGTCAAAGGCAGGGTGGGAGCCTTGCCCTGGCCAGTGGCCATGGCCAACAAATGCTCTGTAACAGCCGTGACATGCCCAGACCGGGAAAGGTCAGGGAGGGGGCCGCCCTGGGCTGTCGGCCCGCTGGGGCTGGTATCTCTGGCAGGTCGAAGCTGGTCTCCAGTTATCCCCTGCCAAACTAAGGAAAAGTGACAGAAATGTGGGAACTTGCTGGGACACAGCCTTGTGTCCCAGAACCACGTCTTAGGGTTACAGTAAACCTTCCCATGGCCTTAGGCTTCTGCAGAACTTGGCAGAAAATAAAGGCACAGTGCTGGACAGGGCCCAGGGAGCAGTCTGCCCAACCTTTTATGGAGGGTAAATCTGAGGTCCAGGTTTGGAGCAGGGAGGACAGTGAAGGTGGGCAGCAGGTGGATGGACAGGAGGTATCTGGCTGCCTAGGACTGTGCCTTTCCGTGGTGTGTCACTTCTAAACATAAAAGGTGGCCACGTGCCCTGTGGTGTGTGTCATTCCTCTTTCCCAGCCCTGTCTGCGAGACCAAAGACAGGAAGGCAAGAAAGTGACCCGTGAAATATGTTGGCGTTGTTGTTCTGCTCTGGAAGGTAGGTGTGAGGGTTGGATTGCTATGGACTCAGCAGGAACTGATGGAGAAGGAAAAGGTGACCAGGGCCCCAGCTCTGAGGCGTTGGGAGGCCTGGCTTCTTCCTTCCCCGCTCAGCCTGCCCAGCTCGGGGCTGTACCCAGAGGCCCAGCACTGCAGCTCAGCAGGCCCCATAGCAGGAGGGTCTCTGACCTGGGGCCTCAGTCCAGGTGAGTGAGCTCCTGCCCTGTTCCTGTGACATCTCCTCTCCCACTCGAGTAACAGAAACCTTGTCTTTGCCTGGGCTTAGCTCCCAGCCTGGGATTCCAGCTCCTCAAGACTGTGGCCTCACATGCTGCCTGTCCTGGGCTCTGATATTTGCCTGAATTCAGCCCAGGAGCAGTAGGTAAGGGCTCCCGGCCAAAGCAGCCTGCCCTCGGCAACGTGAAGAAACGGGGGTCTCCGAGTCATTTGGACCCAGGGTGAGCAGTCAGCTCTGCCTGTCAGTGCTGGGCCTTCTAAGCCATGTCACTTAACCTCCTGAGTCCTGTAACAGAGTGATACTGCAGTCATGACGGTAGTGATGATGATGATGATGACGGTAGCTATAGCTAAGCTTTGTGGAGCCCTTATGGCTCTGAACCCTTCTCCTTCCCAAATAATTATGGTCATTATATGTCAGGCACTGCTTAAAGTTTTTCACTTCAGCTAAGTATTTTAGCTCATTTATTACCCAGAACAGTCCAGCAAGATGGGATTGCTATGCGCAGGTGACAATATGATAATCCCTTTCACTAAGGTTGCTTTGGAGCACGAATGGGATCTTACACCTTGATCAGCGCACAGTAAGCTGTCAGTACACGGTACCTCAAGGTGAAGACAGCCATGTCTGTGCTGCACCAGACATAGATGTTCTGGAGTGGCAAGTCACAGCGGTCTGACCTTTGTCAGCATTCAGTGCCAGTGTGGTATGGGCGAAGCTGAGTTTCACATAGGAAGCAGCTGCCCACAGAAGGCTCTGCCTCTCACGTGCATTTGCCTGAGTGCACGTGTGTGCATGCACAAGTGTGAAATCAAGGGTTATTTTAAAAGAAGGAAGTCAGCAATGAGGCCTAAACTGCAAGCGTGTATTTTCTATTGGCCACAAAAGAGATCCTGAGATCTTGGTTCTCCCCATAAAGTCCCTGGGGCTGCATTTAGAAACCCTGAAGCTACAGCCCAATTATGCCAGCATCCCTGAGGGAGACACAGGCACCAGGGTTCTTGCAATTCAGGGACTCCCATGTGTACTAAGGTTGGGGACCACTTTGGGGGCTGTCTTTGGGCATCTGGTTGTGATTCATTTTGGTTTTGATGTTGATCTTTAATTTTATGAAGTGCATTTGCCAAACAAAAGATGAGGAACAGAAAAAAAGTATATTTTGGAGGTGGTTAAGACATAGGAGTCTTAGGGTTCCTCTCAGCTGTGCTCGGATGTCACACCCTCCACTAAGTGAGCTAAAAAGCACGCGCCTCTGGCAGGCAGTCCCAGCCTGGTGCAGCCTTGCAGGCCAGGGACAGTGGACAGGCAGGTTGTTTGGGCAGGTGGCTAAGCGTGGACGGCTCTAGGATGTCACATCAAAACCCCAAGAAACCTATGGAGGGTTTGCAGGGGCTCTGATGCACACGTACCGGTAGCCCTGAGTGGGAAGCCAGGGCAGGCTGGCCATGGGCCCTGCTAGGAGGCAGATGCTGCCGGAAGGGGCAGTTCTTGGAAAGCTGGGCGGGGAGTGGCCTGGGGCTCCAGGGGCCGAGGCTGCCTCCTGGGGCCTTCACTTCCCTCTGTGATGTCACTGTCCCCCACTTCCCCAACCTGTCTTTTCCTTCTCCCCGCCTGGAAGATGAGAGCATTTCTCAATGTGTCATCCAGGGCACATGAGATGGGATTTTAGGTGCAAAAGTTATTTATGAATAGTGAAATGGCCATTTTAACGCTGCACTAGAATGATGAGTGTTTCCTTTTAATGTATTCACCTTAAGTAAAAATTTATTCAGAGGAAATTACTAAGCAAGGAGGATGTTCTAAAATCAGAAAGAAAGGCTGTGAATGGACCATAGCTTGGGAAGGATGGTCCAGCAGGAGGAGTCTAATCTCTATGGGGCAAGTCTCCTGACTATCTGGTCTCAGTCTCCTGACCTGTGAAATGGGAATGAAGGTCAAGCTGCCCCCACAGTGTCATGGAGCAGCCCGCCTGGGAAAGAGATGGTCTGCACCTTGGAAATTACCCAGCCCCATTTGTCCTCCAGGGCAGCTGGAATTCTGCCTTTGGGAACCTTTCCTCGACCACAGTGCTGCCGATAAATATCTAGCAGCGGGCTTTCAGGTGAGGTGGAGGCGGAGGTGGAGAGAACAGGTCACAGGAACTGATTTGTAGCATTTTCCAAAGGCTGGGCTGTAAAAACTCCCACCAAGGCCAGTATTAAGCGATCTAGGTTGATGCACACAGAGCTGGGAAGAGCGCCCACAGTGGGCTTCCACGAGATCCACTCTGTAGTAAGCTGACTGCCAGCCACTAACAGCCTGTCTCCACTGGGACCACCACAGAGCTTTGCCGAGGCTAAGGATTTAAACTCCTCCCATCTGGCCCTTAGTCCCCAGCACACAGGAAGTGCTCGGTGACCCCTAGCTTTAGCATCAGTACCCATCCCATTGTAGTGGGCATCGCCTGAATGCTTGCTCACTGCCTGGAAGGTTATCTTTGCATTGCCTAGAAATAGCCACTAATTCAGATTCATATCTGGGGCCCTGCGTGAAATTCCTTCAGATGCATCATTTGGAGCAAGTGAGCTCCTGGCGCCCACAGGCAGTGTGACCTTGGGTAAATCAGCGGACGCCTCTATGTTGTAACCTCCTCATCCTATTGTGGAGATGATAGTAGGATGCACCTCACGGCTGCTGAAAATAGTCGATAAGTGTCTAGTGTGAGGTGCCGGTAAGAGCTGCAGGCCTGTGAGCTCTTGCTGTGGCAGCTGTGACCGGCGCGTGCTGCCCACTTGCTAACAGCTGAAAGGGCCTTCTCCTTCCCGTGAAGGGTGCCCCCCTTCCATGCAGACTCAGGCTGCGCGGTCCTAATCCGAGGGTAGCCGTTAAAGCAGGTGCACTGCCCTCCCTGCCCCAGCCCTCCCCACTCCCCAGGGAGCTGTGCTGTGGTGTGGCGCCACCCACTGACCTGTAGTTGCCCTTCTTGGAGGCGATGTGCAGAGGCAGCAAGCCATCCTTGTTGGCCTTGTTGGCATCTGCACCCTGGGACAGCAGGAATGCCACCACCTCCTCATGGTCGTTCTTGCAGGCCTCATAGAGGGCGGATGCACTGTCGCTGGCCTGTGTGTTGATGTCAGCACCTGGTGACAGAGAAGCAGGTTCACAAGGGATCGGGGTGGTCCCTGCCATCATGGAGCACCTGCCACAGGCTGGGCACTGCTGTGTTAATCACATGATGCATAGGATCTTTCATGAGGACCCCTAGAAGAAGAGATATGCCTGGGGCCACTCCCAGATCCTCAGACAATTTCTAGACCAGGGCCTGGGGGCCTGTACTAAGGCCTCTTAGGGGCCAGCAGCTGCAAAGATGCTGGCATTTACCAAACATGGTCATGGTAGCCAGTCTGATGACAGAGGCCATAGTACACAGTCTGATGGCAGGGATCAGGTTACAGCCATCCCTGTGAGAGAGAACCCCTGCTCTGCCCTGAAACAGACCTCTCAGCCCCAGCAGAGCGCACAACACCTCATAAAGGAAAACCTAAATCATTTTGCTAATTGAAATCTGTTATTCTCTGCAAGAAATAAGAGGAAAATTGCTTCCTGTCTCTGAATAAATTGCTGAACCATGTTGGAAGGAGGAGGAAGAGGAGGAGGAGCAGAGCAGGAGCAGGAGCAGGAGGCATCAAGCCTGGTGACAATCTGCCTGCAGCTCAACCTCTACCTGTCCTACATTTGAGGGGTGAGGAAAGAATTGTCTTACACTTGACTTCTCTGAATAGAGAGGGGTCAACTAGGAGTCGTGGATTATATGCCCATCATCCTAGCACCCTGGGAGGCTGAGGCAGAGGGAGGTTGAAAGTTGGAATCCAGCCTGGATGACTTAATTGGTGCAATCCTGATCTCAAAGTTAAACAATTAAAAATGGAGCAGAGATGTAGCTCAGTGTGAAGGCCCTGGGTTCAAGCCCTAGTACTGGGGGAAAAAGGAGGAAGGAGAAGAGGAGGAGGAAGAAAGGAGGAAAAAGAGGAGGAGGAAAAGGAGAAGGAGGAGGAGGAAGAAGAGGATCACAGTTCTCTGGGTTCCAGAAGGGGCTGGAACTCATATCAGTGAGGGCTGAGATCAGATGCCTCTGCTGGCCACAGCTCATCTCTGAACTTCTGTCCATCTCAGGCTTCCTTTATTTGCAGTGCCAGTGGACCTGTGTCTGCTATAGTGAAAGATTACAGGCTCTGGTGAAAGCCAAGGACCAGCTGTAATTTCTCTTTCCTGGCTTCCAAGCCCAGTGGCCTCAGGTAGCCTTTGGGAGCCTCAGTTTACCATCTGTTGACCAGGGATAGTGGTCCCTCCCTCTCAAGAGTAAATAAGATAATGCAAGCCAATGTCTCAGCACAGTCCTGGCGTGGAAATGGATGCTCAGCAAAAGACAACACAGGATGAAAGGTCCGGAGTGGAGGCTGGGTCTGCCCTCTCCACAAAGAGAGACCCAGAGGACTGACTGCTCCATCTCGCTGTCAGACCTCAAAGTCAGTCTCCCCGAAAGATCCAGGCTTCACTAGCAAAGCTGCCTGCTCAAACAAGGAAAATATTTGTACTGAAAAATGACTCAGCTCACAGGGGGAACGGACCCTGACTCAGTGTCGGCAGGAGCCCAGGGCAGATGTTTGGAGCTGGGAAGCTCCGCCTCACCTGCTGAGCACACTGCCCTTTGCTCAGCCTGCTGGCCTCGGCCCCCAGGGCCCAGCCTTGTCCCTTTGTTCTTGTGTGGTTGCTCCTGCACTGTCCCGGGCTGTAGGGAGGTGCCTTGCGTCTGCTTCCCAACTGCTCAGGCACGTGCTGAGTAGGTGGGACTGGTCTGGATGCAGGCCCAGTGCAAGCAGCATGTAGCTCTGGGGCAGATGGATGGAGTCAGAATCCAGGCTCTGACTGTGACCTGTCGTTCAAGCCCTGCAAACCTCTGTGTTCCCTTGGATGAACTGAGGTAGGGACGCTGTCCAGCTCATGTTGCCTTGGGGGAAACACCAGGGACCTAAGTTGCTCCCAGCAGGTCCTCCACAAATCACTGCAGGTCACACCCAAGGTCTGCATGACCTCTGGCTTCTCTTGCTGGAGAAGGAGCGTTCCTCCCTCTGGAGAGGGACAGAAATCAAAGTGTGCTTGGGAGAGATCAGGACACAGCGTTCCTTAAGCAAAAAGATGGCCTACCATGGCCTCAGGCTTTTCTTCTGCTAAGGCATCATTGTGAGGAAAACATTATTTTAGTTTCTTCCATTAAGATTTTTCACAAGCAAAGAAGTCAAAGGCTTGGGTTCAAATCCCAGCTCGGTTTCTAATTTGCTGTGTGAAACTGGACAAATCACTTTCCCATCCCAGTCCTTGGTCTCATCACCTGCAAAACAAAAGTGCTCTAGATGTGGTCTGAGGTTCCTTTCTAGCTTTTGAGTATAACACAGCAGAGAGTTGGGGAGCCAGGAGACCAAGAATCTGGCAAGTTCTACAAAAAATTTTGCTACATGACTGTAGATAAGTCGCTTCCCTTTTCTGGGTCTCAGATTCCTCATTTACAAAATGAGGATGTTGGGCTGGCGTGGAGATGGCAAATGTGCGGCCCTTGGACCACATCCTGTGTTTGTGCTGAAGTGCAGTCATCTCTAGGGTTCCCACTGAGGACTCCATGGAGCTGAGACAGAAGCTCAGCATCCTTCTCAACATGGCACTGCCACAGACATGCTCCCTGGACCACAGCACTCCCCCACGATGACTCCTGCACTTCCGGCTGGGTCCCTGCGGGACTACATAACCCATGAACCCTCAGACACTCACCGTGCTTGGCCAGGAACCTGAGAGCCTCCAGCTGCCCACTCTGGGCCGCCACAAACAAGGGCGTGATGCCATAGGCATTCTTGGACTCCACCTTTGCCCCGCCGCTCACCAGGATCTCCATGACCTCCATGTCATTGCGTGAGACCGACTCGTGCAGCGCCGTCCAGCCCCGGTTGCAGCGGTGGTTGGTGTCTGCATGGTGCTGCACCAGCAGCCTCACCGCCTCCGCGTTCTTGCGTTCACAGGCTGCGACAGGGACAAGTTGGTCAGTGGGGACCGGGAGAGACCTGGCCAGCCAGGACCATTCACTCACTCATCTGTCAGCCATTCATCCAGCAAATATCAGGAAGATCTGTGCTAGGTTCTTGCCCTTGGTGGGAATGCGGGCTAAGTGATTGGAAAGCACGCCTGTATTTAGCATGGCTTCTGTGGCACAGCACTTTGCATGATTCATTAAGTTAATGGTTGATAATCTTATTATCCCCTTTCACACATGAGGAAGGGAAGGCACAGGGAAGGCAGATGATGTGCCCAAAGTGGCAGAACTGGAATTCAAACCCCTGGGGGTCAAGATCAGAGTCTCTGCCCCCTTGAATGTTCCACGATGTCCATAACTCATCTCCTCTGCTAGTGTTATTTGCTTCAGTCCTCATCAAAGCTGGAAGAATCTTTCTAGATGATTTTTCTGTTCATATTCCTGTTTAAATCCCCAACTCTATCTTCCAAGGAGGCTCATTTAATTTGGGATAAATATGACTTTGTGAGTACAGCTCATCTTTGTCAATCTGTTCAGTCCTTCCTCTTATACCTCATCTTGTCTCCAGACTTGAAGCCTTCTCTGGCTTCTGGCCATGCCTCCCTAGAGAGCTGTAGGTGGAATTGGGGTCACCTGGGTACCTACCCTGGAAGCCTCTCTGTGCCAGTGTCAGAGGAGGGGATGGGGACAGGGGTTCTCTGTGTACTGTGTCAAGTAGGACCAAAGCCCCAGCTGTCCATCTCTCTGAGTTTTCACCATAAAACGGGGGATCAAGGGGTGATCAAGAGAAGATGTTAGGAGAAGGACTAAAGAAGACCAGGCTGGTGAGACCCAACCCTGGAGATTAGAAGCAGGACTGAACTGTCTGTGACTTGCCAGCTTCCTGGGAGCTCTCTGTGGGATAACTGAGGCTCCAGGTAGTAGCTATGGCACCCTTTGGGGCTGGATCACTGGCTCCCACTTCCCACTGCCAACAGACTTCAGCCTCCCCTGACAGGGGGAGTCAGGGACATTTGTGGCTTTCAAAGCACAAAAGCCCCATCATTCCTGTGAGACCAGGCTGGTTGTTTAAGCAGCTGAGCATGAGCTAGATGCTCCCTGAGCTGGAGGCCATACTTAGCTGGCTGTGTGATTGGGGCAACTCAGTTCATGTCTCTGTACCTTATATCCTCATTTATAACATGGGAATAATAATGGTGCCTACCTCCTCTGCTAGCCTTGTATGGAGATCTGCATGTGGGCCCAAGAAAAAAGCAGTGCCTGTGTTATGGTCTGAATCTGGATGTCCCCCCAAAGCCTCATGCAGTCATGGAAGTGGGTTTCTAGAGTTTGTGAATGACTCATGGTCCAATGCTGAGATTGGGTATGTGAGTGTTACACTCATGGGTGACCTACATACAATATAAGCTTCTCCTCTTTTGTTCTTGTTGCTTGTGCTATGTTCCACTGCCATGAACATATTGCCCTCTGCTATGTGCCACCCTGCTTTCAAGCCAGCTGATTATGGACTGAAACCTCCACAAACTGTAAGCTAAATAAACCTTTCCTTCCTTCATTTTGGGAACTGAGTGTTTTGTCCAAGCAACAAGGGAAAAATAACCAAGACAGCCTGGCTCATAGTAAGCACCCCATAAATGGCAGCTACAGTGCTTGTTCAGACTTTGACCCTGGGTCATTCATGGGCAGTCAGTAGATGTCTATGGATGATCCCCTGAGGAAGTCTCGAGATATTACTGTGTTAAATGAACATCCCACTGGCTGTCTCCCACCTCTTTGCCTTTGCCCATGCTGCTCCCTGGCCTGGCCAGCTAGCATATTTCTCCTGGTTCAGCTCAAGCATCTTTTCTGTGGAGACTCCCCCACTCTCAGGACCCCTTTCCTACACCCCCACAGTGCACCCCACCTCTGCACCAGTGAGCTGGAAAAGTGCAGGCAAGACCTGCATCCTTTCATCTGTGAGCCCTCAGTGTCCCTCAGGGTGCCTGGTCAGGAAGGGCTCTGAAGAGCTTGGCAATGTTGGCATTTACATGCATCCACGAATTGGGGAATAAGCTATGCAGTGCCAGGGCTCCCCCTTCAAAGCAGACCACTTGGGGGCCACACACATTGCCTGCCCACCTAGCTTCAGGACTCCCGCCATGTGGGAGGGGGGGACATACCTTTGTAGAGTGGGGTCTCCCGGGACTTGTTGGAGATATCAGGTTCTGCCCCGGCCTGGAGCAGAGAGGCCAGGCAGTCCAGGTGTTCCCTGCATGTTGCCAGGTACAGAGCTGTCTCCTCCTGCAGGGTGCGCTGGTCGATGGTCCCTGGGTAAGCTAAGGGGACACACCAGGAAATGCATGAAGAAAGAAGGGGCCTACATCGCAGGATTGAGCAGTCCCAGCTTCTTCCCAGTTCCAAAGCAGGAAATGCATGGCCTCCTCTGAAGGGGGCCGTCACCTTGCCCTTTCCCAGCAATGGCTCAGCTTCCAGGTCTTAGAAATTCAGTTCAGACTCTGCCTCTCCTATAAGCAGCCTTCTCCTGTGTCCCAGCCCTTCACTATCCCTGCACGCGTGTCCTCTTCTTGCACTCCAACTGCTACCATAGAAACTTCACCTCTCCTGTAGCTATTTCTTGGAGTGTGCAGGACTTTGTGTGGTTTGGTTCACATCAGGGCCTAGTGACACCTGACTGCAGGTGTTACTCATCTGAATCCAGCTCACAGCAAAGAAGGGGCTGAGTGAGGCAGTGTGACTGGCCCAGGGTCCCACAGATGGTGGGAGATACAACTTTGGCAGGACTTGGGTGCAGCTGCAGTATTTTCCACACCAAATCAGCCCCTGGAACATTCTGGAACATGCTGGAACATGCTGGCAGTGGCTGGCCCAAAAGTAAGCCTTTCTTTATTCCTTTTCTAGGAATCAGGCTCTCCTGTCCTGAGAGGCCTGGAAAGATGGCAGCAGAGGGTGTAGGCTGGGGTGAGGTGGGGACAAGTCACTTTCCCTCTCCCAATTTGGTGACTGCAACTGTTCAGAGGACAGTTGCAGTGTCTCTGCCTGTCTCTGCCCAGGCCCTTTCCCACCACTGGCCTCACCTCGCTGCAGGACCTTCAGGCAGCCCAGCTGGCCGTAGTAGGCAGCCTCGTGAAGCGGCAGCCAGCCCTCCTTGTTGGGCTGCCCCAGATTCTTCCCATCCTTGATCATGGCCTTCAAGGCCTCTTCATTACCTTCCTTGATGGCCTTTAGCACGGGGTCCATGGGCCTGTGAGAGCAAAGGAACAGCCAAGTCTCAGGTGTAGACAGAGGCAGGGCATGTAGCCTGTCTCCAGAGGGCAGGCAGTGTCCACTGGTAGCCAGGAACCAGGGCCACAGTGGGGCCCTCCAGTCGTCATTGTCCCTTAAGCTGGGTCCAAGACCAGCACTCAGCCCTTGCAACCCCAGTGGCTGTAGCAGGAAGGGACAACCTCCCTCCATTCCTGTGGTTTCCATGGCTACAGCTAATGCGGTACCAAGACCTTATCTACTAAGAGGATGCCATACGAACAGCAGCCTACAAAGGAAAGGATACACCCCACAGGAGGGGCTCTGCACCAGTTAAGTGCCTTCCCTGAGCACAGCTTCCTGCAGGGCTGCCTGGGCCTCTGAGTATTCCTCCAGGCAGCACAGCAAGCCTCTCACTTACCTTGACTCCTACCTGTCCCCAGCCTCACTCCTAGCAGAGAGAGCTGCTGGAAAGTGGGAATACTTGGCAACTTAATAAATCTGAAGCCTTTACACTGACAACTTATAAAATAAAAAATAAATACATTTTTAAAAGTCAGGGCTATGGCCAAGGACATCTTTGCCTGGCTCATTAAGTCACTTTGCTCACCTGTCCATTCATTTGCCAAGCATTCATTCATTCATTCATTCTCTGAGCATTCATTTGTACATTTACTGAGCTTCCTTCTCCATCACTGGAGAGACTGTGAGGAGTAAGACTGCCGTGACTTCCTAATCCACTTCTGGGGAGGGTTCTGCGTAAGTAACCCCATTCTTCCTGCCCAGAGTCCCTCCATGCAGGTGCTAGGACGGGCTCTGAGGTCCCCAGGCCAGCCCCTCTAGCCACTTCCTTCAGGGATCGGCACTTCCTCTTGATTCTCAGCCTCCCGGGTTATTAATAGCAACAGGACACAGAAGCCAGTGAAGTTACAGATCAGCAAGGACGACGGGAAAGTGACCCCCTCAGTCCTGAAGGTCCCATCAACTCCATCATGGCCACCTGGATGAATTCCACTTAGGAGCAGACCAAGCAATACCTGGGGGCCTCAGAAAGGCCCCATTGGGTAGGTGTTCCCCTTCTTGGGAGGTCTCAGTGTGACCCCACTGATGTGGAAGGGAATAGGTTGGCTAGTCTCATAGCCTTGCAGTGTCATGAGAAGGATCTAAGGACCCACTGACAGTGAGAGTCTGTCCAGCTGTAGTGGGAGGAGACCTGGACCCAGGATAGGACTACACTCTGGCAGCTCCTCTGAGGGTTCAAAGTCCCCGCCCTAAGGGTGGGCAGGCTGCTGGGGGGAGACAGGCTACCAGAGACTGAAGCCAAACAGGACCCCAAGGGCCATGTTGTCCTCTCCAATCTTGTGGGAGATCCAGGGGGACCAAGCCCTCTTGTGCAAGTAAGCAGGAAGTGGCCGACTGAGAAGACCAGAACCTCGTCTCTTTTCCAGTTGGGCATCAAAGCCACCTGGGCACCAGGGAGGAGGCAGCCACAGGGTTTGGAAGGCTGGGAAGGAGAAGCAGAAGGAGGAGCAGACAGAGGGCTGCCTGGCCTCTGTGAGGACCACGGCTGCTGTGCTGCCCTGATCTACAACAGCACAGGGACAGCGGGGGCAGCATGGGGCCCTCTCCTGCTTTTAGCCGGGTCGGTCCTTGGGGACAGAAAGGGAAGGAAGACACAGCCGTTTCCCAAAGGTCCCACTGTGCCAGGCAAACAGAATCCCTCCTGTGGCAAAGATCACTTCTGGGTTTTGGCACTCGACACTTAAATGAAGATACAAGAAAGGCCAAAGCTGTGGGTCTGGGCCTTGGGGGTGTACTCAATGGGTCCTGCAAGGTGGCATGGTGGATGTGAGACAGGACAGACAGAAGATGGGGCAATTCCTCCACTCCACCTCCTAGCTCTCTGGGACTCTGGGGTCTCCCTAGTCTCCCTCCTGCTGGGGTCCTGGATTCAAAGCCCTGTGAGGCTCCTCTAGGACACAGGTCTCAGCCTGGGCCATCTAAGGGGTCAGTGGGGGGACACAGGAGCAACGGGGCTCCAGGGAGGCATACCTAGGAGGACTTGCCTGGTAGGTGACTCGGCAGCGTCTCTGCTACCCTGGGGTTTCAGATATGCTCTCTGCCCCCGCCCTCCCTGCCATGACAGCTGAGAACGTGAGCTTGGTGATGTGGGCGCCGGGCGGGGGACACTTACGCGGGCTGGGAGGTCTTGAACAGGCTGCTGCTGTATTTCTGCATGACCCCCTGGAACAAACCCAGCGGGGGCCGGGCCGTTGGGTTCTCGGCAGGCGCTGTGGACCTGGGGGGTGCGGAGCAGGTGTGAAACAGGGAAAAGTACTCTGCATAGGAGAAGCGGGTCATGGCTGGAGGCAGGAGAGAGGATGGAGCGGAGCTGGGGAGAGAGGCTGAGTGACAGACACAGGGCTCTGAACCAAAGCAGATGGCTGGGTCCTCTCTGTGTGCTGGACACAGCTGCTGTGTCTCTGGATTATTTTTGGCCCTTGGAGGAAGCCCTGGGAGATTTAAATGACCATATAAGACAACAATGAGGTTAACCTCACGCCTACCCCCGCCTGCCCCCTCCCCAGCCAACCAGGAGGGCTGCAGATACAGAACAAGGTGACATTCTTTGCCGGGGAGGATATGAGAAGTGGTCAGCAGCAGGTCCCTGGATAAAAGGGGCTCTGCCACTTCCCAACGGGACTGGAGAAGAGACTGGTGGGCAGGTGGGGCAACACGGGGGCCAGGCTGCAGGTGTGCACCCCACCTCACCCCTCAAGGGCTCCTGGTGAGAGGGTCAGGCATTAACTAAGGCTAGAGGTCACAGAGGGGTACACCAGGAAGGTCACAGGGCCAGGACTCAGAGTCAGGCAGATGCCACCTGCCACTGCATAGCTGCGTGACCTGGCACAGGTTGGCCTCTTTTGTGCCTCAGTTTCCCCACCTGTAAGTGGCCTGAGAGGACCCCCTGTTTTGACAGCCACTGAGCCCCAGCGCCATGAATGGTATGAAGTGCTTACTGAAGTGTCAGGCACAGAGAGGCTCGAGACGGTCAGTGGTTCACTTCATAATTCTCCTCCCTGAACCTCCACTTCCCCTCCCCATCTGGTGCAGAAAGCAGATGTGGCAGCCACACTGTGATTCGGACTGGCTGGGTCTGCCATAAGATTGGGCTGGTTGGTCCCATCTCTTTCCTCCTGGAAGATCAACCCTGGCACTGCGGCTACCCCACCAGGGCCATCTTTGCTGCCTGGAGGCGCTGGGAAGGGGCTGTCCTTGGGGTCAGGGAAGACATCACTTCTGTGACTGGCACCCTTTGGGGCGTGGACACTGCACTGGTGACCCTGATGAGGACCCACATTCTCCCAAGACCGACCAGAAGCTGCAGATTCTGCGGCCCTTGCAAGGCCAAGCCACGGAGCCAAGCATCTAGGAAGGCTCTCCAGGGTGATGCCCTCATCACCTTCATCCTCCCCGTCCTTCCTTCTCTGGCCTCTGCTTAAGCCCCCAGGCCAAGTAGGAGGCCTTTGTCCTGTAAGCGTTCACTAATCCTCATTCTCAGCCCGAGGATAGGATGCTGACATTCTGTCTTTACAAATGAGGAAACTGAGGCCCCAAGACAGTGGTACCTGCTCCAGGTCACACACAGCAGTAAGTGAGCAAAGCCAAGGTTCAGGCCATCTTCCTCCACACATGGGGTCTCCCTCGCACCCCTTTACCCCCTCCCCCCCGGCCACCACACTGACAGGCCCTGAACTTGGAACAAGGCTTTTCCCTCTTTGTGCCTCAAAATACGGAGGTGGGAACTTGGGGGTTCCTCAGGCTCCTGTGGCTGTGGAGGAACTCAGTCCATGAAACAGATCCAAGGGTCACAGTTCTGGTGTGGGAGGCCAGAGAACTTCTGGGACCAGGGCCCCAGCTCCTGGCCTGGAGAGGAGGAAACTGAGGCTGCTGGAGGTTAAGTGACATGGTAGTGACAGCTCTCTTTTCTTGCAAGACAAATGGTCACAAAGCCATTCCAAGCATCGTCTCCAATCCATCTTCTTCCTGTCTTTCATGGAGTCAGGCCTCCCTTGTTCCCATTTGGCAGATGAGGAAACAGATACACTGAGTTCTATCCGACAGTGAAGCTCTAGCTCCTGCTCTGTGCTGGGAGCTGGGGTGCACATTAGGAAGTCAGGCCTTGCTGTGTCTCCTCAGGATGGACAGACAAGTTGCACACAACAGCAGAGCCTCAGGAAGGGGCTGGATGCATGGAAATCACTCTAGAGTAAAGGAAAGATCTGAACCCCCAAACCTACTTCTCTTCCCACTGCCTCCCTGTTTACTTGGTCTGGGGTCCAGGCGGGGTGGCTGCTCAGGGTGCCCACGATCAACTCTGATGAACTCTCCGGCTGAATGAATCCCTGGGGCCTCTAATCGGTTTCGTGCTCTTTTGACCCAAGGCTGGAGGCCCGTTTCCTCTCCTCCTCAGCAGGGGAGTTCCCAGCAGAGCAAGGGTGAGAACCTGGTTGGCAGGATGTGGCTACAGGTCACGTCCTAGGAGAGGCCCAGGTAGGGCCGGCCCTGTCTTTCTCTTTGAAACCTAGCAAGCTCTTTCTTTGGCTACCCCTGCTGGGCTGCTGTTTGCCTCTGGACCTGCCCTGCCTTTGCACTTCGGCGTAGGAGGCCACAGCTAAGATCCCAAAGGCCCTGGCCCCTTGCAGAGGCGGGCAGACATGGGCTGCTTAATGCTGGACGTCAGCGTCAGCCATGTGCAGCCCCCACAAGTTCCTGCTTCACGCTTTCTCTCTGTGTCTTCATTCCTTCTTAGAAATGTAACCTTAAATAAGATACAGAAGTGTGAAGACCACGAAGACCAGGCTTCCTGGTCCATCTTGATACCTGTGCTCCTGCTTCATTGATGCACGGACACTATGTCTGGTGGGAGCCCTTGGTGAGCCCAAGCTAGGGAAATGATCCCCATGCACAGGTCAAACTTTGTCCCTTGGGCTGGGGGTGCAGCTCAGGGGCGCTGGGGGCGCGGCTCAGCAGGACAGCTCTTGCCTGTGTACACGAGGCCCCGTACTCCATCTCCAGCACTTAAAGGAAGCACTGTGGGGTGAGCAGAGGGAGCTTTGGTTATTGCTGTTTTAGGCATTAGGTCTTTGGGGCTCAGAAAGGGAAAGAAATTACCTGAGGGTGCAGAGTCGATATGTGACAGAGGAAGGATCTGAACCCCCAAACCTCCTTCTTTTTCACTGCCTCTTCTGTACCCATCCACTCAGTTGTTCATGGGCAGCTACTTGCTGTTTGCCATGAGTTAGGCCTGAGGCTTCATAGAGAAGCAGGACCTGAGGTCCCTGCCCTCGAGGAGCTGACAGGTTAATGGTAGAAACAGACACATGAGAGATGCAAGCCACGGCCGTGCTCTGGATCTATCGGGTGGAAACTGGGCTATTCAGGAATAACAAGGAGCAGGGCTCTCTGGGCCCGGTACCCACTCAGAACCCTGTGTGTGTGGGAAGCAGATGTCATGAGACCAAACCCTCCTCCAGGTGGGGGAGGGGAGGGACAGAAAGAGGCCCGTGCAGAACTGGCTGAGTCTGGCCGAGCCTGTGAACTGCTGAGTCTGGCTGACTTTGGTTCAGTTCCTGGTCCTGCTGTGTGCTGTGTTACGTAGGTACAGCACCAAGCACCACGAGTAACTTTTGCAAGTGTCAAGTGCATTAACCTCTGCCCGGTATGGGAGGAGCTCAGTGTGTAGCTAGGAGGAGAGTCCATTAGGCTTCACCTTAGGAACTTTCTCTCCCCCAGCAGGGCCCAAGCCTAATCTCCCTCTTGTCACAAAGGGACAGAACAGAGCCCAGGCGTCATCCGGCCCAGTCAGGTTGAGAAGCTGCAATTGGTCCTCTGCCGCAATGCATGATGGTCTATGGGGATTACCTGACCTGGGCTAAGTGGTTTCATTTCCCTGTGAGACCTTTTGCCCAGGAGGCAGGATAACTGTGGATGGCCCAGTGTGGGACTCCACTTCCTTGCCCGTATGTGGAGGAGGGGTCAGGACTGGAGCTCATGGATCCCCTCATAATGTTTCTCAGCATCCTCAGGACTCCCAGAAGGAGCTCCTGCACTGGGGAGAGGGCTGCAGGTGCTGGGGGTGGGGGAATGGACTGACATGTGGCTTCGTGCAGCAGGCCCCGTCTTTGGAGGGAGGATGCCAGATCTCTATCAGGTCCCCTCCTGAGGAAGAGGAACCTGTGGTCTGACTTGTTAGCTGAACCTGAGCCAGAACAGGAACCAAGGCCTCCTTGAACCTGGCCGCGATGAACCAAGTCCTGCCCATGGGTTTCTGCTTCTTCCACTGGGTTCCAGAAGCAGTGACCTCAGGGACAGACCAGGAACCTAGCAATCTCGTACTCCTCCAGCTGCCCAAAAAGCCACCATCTTCCCCTTTAGAAGGGGAACCTGGGCACTGCACATTAGGGCCTTGGCCTGGCCAGACTGACAGTGGGATTCATCTGGGGAAAGTCCAGTGTCACTTGCAGGAGAACCCTCAAAGGTACCCTGAGGGACAGAATGAGCCACACTGTCACCCACCTTCATCAACTATGACTGCACTGGGAGAGTAGAGGAGGAAGCAGGGGCGCTGAGTGCTTAAGTGGCTTTCCAAGGTCACCCAGGGAGGCAGCTGGCTGCTGGAGAGAGACACTGAGACCCACGATCCACAGTGACACTGACAGGACTCTTACCACAACCCTCCCCATAGACACCTGACCTTGGCTCAGGAGGAAGCAAAGGCATTTGTATGGTTTCTGTATCTTTTCAAACAGCACTTGACCAACTGCTTGTTTACCTCTCTGGCCCCCACCTTCTGGCCACACTCGACTAGGGAGAGCTTGAAATGTGGCTGCTTGGAACTGAGATATGCCGTGAGTATAAAATAGATGCTGGGTCTCCTTGTTAGAGGAAAAAAAAAGAAGATAAAAGTATCACCCTTAATTTTTATATCGATGACACATGGAAATGGTAGTATTTGAGACAAAATATATGTGCAAATTAATTTCTACTTTCTCTTTGCTTGCTATTGGGGCCCCTAGAGTTTTGAAATCCATCTGTGTGTCATGGCTGTGGCTCTTGTCTCGTCCCACTGGGGGTCGCTGCTCCTCAAAGGTCCAGTGCTGAGAGGGCAGCCGAAGGAAGCAGGCTGGCTTTGCTGGAACTCGTGACTTTTGCCTTCCAGAGGCTGCACAGATAGAGTGCAGGAGCTGACTGTACCCCACCTCAGATCTACACTGCTCTACTGCGAGGCCAGGGCTGCAAGGTCAGAGCCCCAGCTTTGGAGCCAGTTAGTTTCAATGTCTGCAACTGACAAGCTTTGTCACCTTGGATGAGTCACCCAGCCCCGAGCCTCGGTTGCCTTAGCTGGAAAATGGGTAGAATAGAGACAGCCAGAGAGATGTGAGCAGGTGAAATGACACCAAGTGTGTGGTTAGGCCTCAGGAACCATAAGCTCTGCATTCACAAACTTCAGGTCAAAAGTATTTGAACAAAATGCCTCGGTACGTGTGCAGACTTCCTCTCTGATATTATTCCCTGAACAATGCAGGGTAGCAACAATTTACACAGTATTTACATTGCATAGGTAATCTAGAGGTAGTTTACAGTATTCATGAGGATGCGTATGAATTATAAGTAAATATTATATCATTTAGGGTAGATTTTGGTATCCATGGATACCAAACCTAGAACTCATCTCCCTAGGTCACCAAGGACAACTGTATACCAGTCACCAAACTCCTTTACGCTTAGATACATGGAAATCACTACAGTGTTAAAAAGCATCCTACAGAGCAGAATAATGTCAGCATGGATAATATTTGGGATCAGCAGCTTAGGGGTACCCACTACGGCCTTGTTCATTGGTCAGCTTGGCCTTGCTCACCTGGTCCAGGGGTAGAAATGGGCCGGCTGGCTGTTGGCCCGTGCTGACCCAGTGGCCTCAGTAGGGGTCGAGCCAGTAGTGGTTGAGCCCCTCGTCTTGTCCACCAGGCTCTGCTCGATGGCCATCTGGATCAGCTCCTCCTCACTCAGGCTGCTGTACAGGCTGTATTCTTCATTCCCGATGGCACGCTGTCTGCCCCGAGAACTGATCTGCATCGCCATCTCTGCCACCCCTCACCCCGGTCTCCAGAAGAGACCCTCAGCAGGAGGAGGAACAGCAAATCAGAGGACCCTGTGGGGAGACCCAGACCACCCTGGTCACTAAATGTTTTCACAAGAGAGTTATGTTCACCCACAGGGAAGCCTGGGCTTTTCTGACATTTACACATTCATTTTTTATTCTTGGACGTGATCATGCAATCTGCCCAACCACCCCTTTGTCCACATTCATCCATCCACTCATCTATTCATCACTCCACCCGTTATCCACCCTCCTATACACCCACCTCCCACACCCCATGTCCATCCTCTACCCTTGTATCCACCACCCAACCACTTCTCCCTCCACTCCCCATCAATCACCATGCACCCATCTACCCAACCTTCCGATCGTTCATCCACCCATTTATTCATCTACCCATCTCTCCATCATCCATTCTCCTATTCATTTGCTCACTCACCCACCATGCTCCTCTGTCCATCCACTTATGTATCTATCTTTGCGAACACCCACCAACCCATGACTCATTTTCCATTGCAGAAAACCTATCTATACATGTACACATTGAAAGATCATTTATTGTACATCTACTGTGTACCAGGCACTCCCCTGGCGATACACCAGTGCCCCTGCAGCTCCAGATCCCACCCTCTGGAGCTCTGCATACATTCTTTCCTCCGGATCACCAATGGCATCCTACCCAGTGCTCTTTGCTGTGGGAGGGTCAGAAACACTGGAAATGAACAAGCTACAAACTAGTTAAAATCAATCATTGAAACACTCTTCCATGTTAATTACAGAGACTCTCTTTTTTAAAAAAGAAGGGTTGGTTGAGTCAGCTGCTTTTGGAAAATGAAATAAAATCAGCTCAGCCTGGTTTCCCTTTTGGCTGGCTGACTTGCAGTGTGACAGGGGGTCAATGGTCCTTGGCCCTGACTGAACGCTAGAATCACATGGGGGCTTTTAAAAAAGACCCAAAAGCCCAGAGCTACACTTGGGCTTGCTCAGCAAACACGAACTCTCTCTGCTGGAGGCAGATGCTCCCTTCCTCCCTTGCCCACAGATACTGGCCCAAGTCCAAGTGACACACAGGACCCAGCAAACACCAGTGGACGTGATGCAAGCGGCATGTAACAAGAGCTTGTGTGGCAGGGTTCGCACCTGGTTTGCTGCCATCTCTGGGAGCAGCAACAGCTTGTGGAGCTGTTGCCTGTACCCTGGCTCCAGAAAACCCCCGAGCAGCCTGAATCCCACTTGTCCCGGGAGCCCATCCTGCTTAGCCAGTTCATAGAAACCTGCAGTCTAGAGCATGTTGTCTTATTTGGAGGCTCCCGGGGCTCTGGTTAACTGCCACCCCAAAAACTAGGTCAGCACATCACAGAGAGAACATCCAAACAGCCAGTAACCAGAACCAAAGGTGCAGAGTTTCATGAGTGTCTGGAGAAAATAAAATTAAAACCCCAATGTAAGACCACTCTGCAGTCAACAGAGTCACTCAAATGCTAAAGATAGAAAATACTAGTGTTAGGGAGCCAGGTGAGGGGTACCACAGTGATTCCCAGCACGGGCAGAGCTGTGTGGGAAAATGGGAGTGAAGCTGGACACACATAAATCCTATGACTTAAAAAGTCTCTCCTAGCTGTGCACCCCAAAGAGTCATGGGCATATATTTGCCCCCAAAAAGTCAAGAATATTCATAGCAGCAATTTGGAGGAATGAATGAACACCCGTCCGCATTCGAATGGATTGACATGCTGGGGTACGTTCATGTGCAGAATAGCAGGGAACAGCGGGCACCCCAGAAAATAAACCAACTCCCTCTGTCGGAAGTGACAAGGATGAGCCTCGCAAGCAACAGGGAGCCCAGCAGAATTGAGCATAGGCGCTATGCAGCTGGCAAATGTCACCCAGTATAGCAGGTCCTGCTGATGACCCACCCAACAGCCTTGACCACACGCTTCTCCTGGGCAGCAGGACCCAGCTTTGTACCAGAAGCAATGTGCTTTGTTCCATGCATGAGCATGATCGTTCCAGTCCCATCCTCTTGGTCAATGATTTATCCAGGGGTGGACATATAGCCAGTTTTGTCCAAAGAGATGAAACATGCTCCTGTAGGAGTGCTCCAAGGAAAGACTTTCTTCCTTAGTAAAAGAGAGAGAGTGGGGAACAAAATGACTTCTTATCCCAGCTCCTGTTTTGTCCTTGGAGGAGCTTGATGCTTAGAGCAGTGGCAACCATCTTGTGAGCATGAGTTTGACAGAACAAATGATGGTCTGTTACAATGAATTTGAACAGGTGAATGATATGTTGGGTCCTTCATCTTTAAGCAGCTTAACCAATGCCGGGTCCACCTACCCTAGACTTCTTAGTTAAAGACTGAAGAGCCTTGCGGTTTAAGAGAACAGTAGCTGAGTTTTCTGTTGCGTGCAGTCATAATCATCTTCACAGATGGTTCTCAGGGCTGGCTGAGAGTCCTGAGAATATTCCAAGGCCCTAAACCCACCCCAGCCCAGTGAGCCTAAACAGCTGGGTCTGGGGTCCAGGCACTGCAGTATTTCAGGGTGCTTTGAGGACAAGGGTGCACTGCAGTATTTCAGGGTGCACCAGGGCTGACACTGATGCTGTAGATCAGTGTGGCAGGTGACTGCTTTGTGGTGGGGGATGGGAGGAAGGGGAGGGGCGGGGGCATCGTGACCTTGAAGCTGGGTGCACCCGTGCTTGGGCATTGTTTTTTTGTAAAGCAGCAGCAGCAGCTTTGTTTGTCCAGCAAAGGACCCGAACTGGACACAACATCTGGACGCCATGCACATCTCCCTTCTTCGTGTCCCGGGATTTCCCATCTGTTCAGCGGCAGGGCAGGGTAGAACCTGTCCTTTGTCCCTCCTGTCCCAGCAGGCCCCCTCTTGGGACTGCCAGAAGCAGCAATCCTGCAGTGAGCCCCAGACTCCAGGCCCTTAGCCCGCCCAGGGGGGACATTGTCATCAATCCCATGCTGCCATTGCGTTGCCCTCACAACTGCCATCACCACGCTGGGGTTTTGGCCTCCAAGTGGAAGTACAGAGAGGCAAGGGGGAGACAGACTTGACCCTGCTAGGACTTGAACAGGACCGGGACAATCTCCCCACCCCACTGTGGGCCTTGCACCCCTTGACTTTCCTGCTGAGACCCTCGTCCACCTTCAGGGCCCTCAAGTACAAATGAGAGACATTTGTAACTGTGATCGCATGGTGGAAAGTAGCTTTGGGAGGCTCCACACACTGGGCTTAGCTATGGCCTAAACACTGGCAAGTGTGACAGCTGGACTCCTTCGGGAAGGGAAATACCTCATTCTCGGCTCAATATCACCTGGGACGACACCATGAGGGCATCCTCCTGGGGACAGGTGCAGCAGCTTGGCCTTGGCCCTGGAGAGGGAGTAAAGCGCCCCAGGGAGCCAGCTGGCTGGGTTCAAGTCACAGCTTAGCCAATTATTAGCAGTGGCCTCTTGGACGGTTGCGTGACTGAGTATCCACATCTCAGGAGGAGGGGCTGGAGGTGATCTTCAGCCCTCTTTGGGACTCAGTCTCCCCTCATCTTTATGCTCCCCAGCTCGATTTCTGGGACCTCTGCCTGGGGACTGGCTGCCTTCCCAGCCTGAGTCCTGGAGGGTGGCCAGCCGCCTCGGGGGACCTGCAGGAGACTGATTAGAATAAAAAAAAATATAGCCCTTTCCCAGAGAAAGCAGGGGTTGAACAGCCTCACCCAACTAGGCCAGGGGCCAGCAGAGGAGGTGTCCTGGGGTAATCAGCCCGTAGTCAGCAGGAGGTGAGGAGACAAGAGCTTCCCTAGGCCTCTAGCAGCTCCCCTGTATCCTCTCTATGCACCCCAAACATTACTGCAAGGGGCCCCTACTTCTCCTAGGTGGTATCTGTAGAGTGGGGATGATGGCTGTCACAGCTTGCTTGACTGATGTGTACAGAAAACCCAGGATGGTGCCTGGCCACCCATCATCTCCTCTAGTCTGACCTGTTTCCACATTTGTGAAACAAAGAAGCATGGGCCTGGCAGGCCTGCAGTGAGGACTGAAATTGGCCTTTGAAAGTGGCCTTAGAACCTCAGGCCTGGTACCACACAGGTCAACCCAGTCTCCCAGCCTCACTTTACCTGTCTGTGAAATGGCACAGATAATAATAATAACATCTGGCCCACGGAGATGTCAGAGGAAATGAGCAAACAGGGATAAATGTTCGGACAGCACCCAGAATGTGGCTGCTGGCCCCTAAAAATCTGCTATGCGATTCGATGGCTCCAAAATACTGGAAGTCTCTGCTCCGTCCAGGAAAGCAGACAGTACAGTCTCTATCCACACTTGAGGCTGTGCTTCCCAGGATTGTGCCCAGAAGAAGTCCCAGGCAGGCATGTGAGGGCCCCGGTTCTCCCCTACTCTCCTGCATTACAGTTGCCAGGCTTCTCCCCAGATTTGAGACCATCGGCTCCCCAGGTTGTCAGGGAGCTGCAGGGCACTGTCAGGGATTGCATCAGGAATGGGGTCAGAGTCTGGGAAGCAGGGAGTCCAGAGCCCTCCCCTAAGCCAGCCCACGGGGTGGAGAAGGGTTTTGCCCACTCCCAGGTGCCTCTTGCTGCCCTGCCCTTCCATGCACAGGACCTCAACCCCAGACTTTGAAAGGACCTGGGACCCGGTCCACACCATTCCTCTCAGACCTGGGTGTAGGTTTCTGTTGCAAGATGACTGCCCACAAATGACAGCAGGTCTGTTTGGCGAGCTGTAGGGCATTGCAGCTGGGCCCACTTGTCCTTTGCAGGTGAGAATGGAGGGTGAAAGGGTTTTGGCCCAGACAGGGACACTGTAGCCAGAAAAGCCTCAACCAGAACCAGGAAGCTCCGATCTCCCCCACCCCTAGGGATTTACCTGTGACTTTATCTCCCCCCACCCTTAGGAATCTGCCCCTGGAGCCAAACGTGTGCCAATGAGATACCTGTGCATCTCTAATGGCCCTAGAGCACTACCCTAAGCTTAGTCTACTTATATACCCCCGCCCCACGTGTCCGCCAGAGAGAAAGCCAGACTCCAGGGGTCGGGGGTGTCCGTTCTCTCTCTCCGTGTTCTCAGAATAAAGGCCTCTTTTGTTTTATACTTCTCATCTTTTGGAAATAATCCTATCAGAGGGTGTGTACCGAATGTTGCTGGCAAAGCCTATGTGTCGCAGCCATCTGTCACCCACCTGTCACCTTCAAATCACTACCACCCACCACGAGAGAACCCTAACCAGTCTGCCTTCCCTTGCTGTTCATTTATGCGTTTGCTTATAGTTGTAGTTTGGATCACATAGTAAATCTCTGATAAAGGTGATGTTGTCCCATTCCACAGATGGGGAAAGTGAGGCACGGCTAGGGAGAAAATAAAGAGACCAGAGGGTACACCTGACCTCACACAAAGTCTTAATCTCACCTAAGGAACAGCAGCCTCCTAGTTTCATAACCTATCAATGAAGCTGAGATGCAAACTGAAGACTACACGTATTTTTTTAAAATGCATATATACACATATATTTATAAAATTAATTTATAAGCTCAATAGGTATCTATTTTTAACCACATTCTATACAATTAATTTCATGTGTAATATATTTCTTATATAATATTGTATATATAAACAGTCAGATCTGTGTAGCTATGGATTTAACCACGGAATAGAAATATTCAGGAAAACATTGCTCGTCACCCTAAATATACACAAACATTTTTCAGCCATTATTTCCTAATTAGTACAGTATAACAATTATTTATATGACAATGAATTGCATTAGGTATTCTATAAGTCACTAGAGGCGGTTTTAAGTATCTGGGAGGGATGTTGGTGGGTTATATGCTAATGCTCTGGTGTCCACAGAGGTCCTGGAGCCAGAGCTCCCCAGATATACTGTAGGACCACGATCTGTATAATATAATATGCATGCATGCAACCGTCCTACCTACCAGTCAGTTTTAAAAGTTTCAGGGTCTCCCAAACGCCATGTGAACCCCAACCCGAGGCTGCTAGGCTAGCTTGGAACATGGGGGTCGGGGGGACCTCCCTGATCTCACGCACAGCCTCATTCTCTGCCGTGCCTCTTCCTCGATCCCCCATCTGCAGGACCCAGAGGGATCTGGGGAGGGAACCACTTCCAGCTAGATGTTGTAGCCCTAAACCATTAAGGTATCACCGGCCCTTTCTGGGTCTAAACTTTGAAGTCTAAACAACACAGTTGAACAAGTGCTTGTGGGTCCCTGGCCTGTGTCCCAGCGGCTGTCAGGGCTACATCCTTTGACCTCGAGTCCCCGGAGGAGTAGTATTAGCTTCCTGTCTCGGCTGATGGGAGATGGGAGCCCAGACTATAAGCATCAGAGGCGCTGAAACCATGCCTGCCCTGCCCCCTGTTTTCATCACACCCTTTGACCCTGCATGTGGAGGGTGGTGACAAGGGTTAATCACTCTGTGACCCTAAACCTCATCCCTCTGGAGTTTTCCACCCTAGCTGAGAAGTGAAAGAGATGGGATCCGGGCTACCTTACCAGGACCCCCAGTCAAACCCCAGGGTGGGCTTTGGCAAGACAGATCAACCAGGCCTCACAACTGCTGGGGTTCCAATCTCTTTGCCCAGGGTCTAAATGGTCTAAAACATCCCTGCCAGGAAACTGTAGGCCCAGGGAGGAATTTTAGCCTCCGGGGCAAAGGGCACTGGGGCTTCCGAGTTGAGTCAGGCAAGGTGGCCAGAGGCGACCCAGGAGATCTGCTCAGGCTGCAGGCCTTGGGCCACCCCACTGCACTGGGCTCTCCCTCTGTGTGTCAGGGAAACTGAGGCCCAGAGAGGGGACACGACTAAGCCTAAGGTGACACAGCTTGTCCAAAACTGGTGGCACTGCTGCTCTACCAGGTCCTGAACACCGTGCCCGTTGTGCCAAGGCTCTGCCTGGACGGGAGCACCCTGCTGACCCCACCCCGGGTGAGTCTATGACCCTAACAGCACATCTGGGTGGTTAATTTATGGGTGTCCACTGAGGAAGCCAGCTCAGAGGGAGAGCTATAAAGATGGTAAGAGAGAGAGAGAGGGAAAGAAGACCAACAGGAAAAGCAAGTATCTCTCCTGTTCTTTGCCCCAAACATTCTGTTCCCCTGGGACCCAGAGGCCACCTTCGGAGGCAGTGCTGTGAGCAGCAGCTCAGGAAAGCTGGGCGATGACGGTGTCCCCAGATCTGAAGGCGCCTGGGTCACCTTCATCCCTGCCTCCTGCCCGGCAGCGACTGGACCTTGTCCGGGGCCCCTGCCCTCCCTCCGCAAAGTCCTCGGAGTGCCTCAGCTGCACGGTGCGGGCACAGGATTCCAGGCCCCTGACCCAGTTGCTGCTGGGGCCCTCAGAATGCCAGTTCCCACCATCTGTGCTGGAGGCTGGGGGTGGTGAGGATGGGCGGTGGGGCTGGCTGGTCGGCTGAGCCTCCGGCAGCTGCTGCCTGGCCCTACCCCACTGCCCAGCCACGGATCCTCCATTGTCCCATTGACCCCTGCCCTGGGGGGCAGGACAAGCCCGGTCTAGGGGTGCTTTTCCAGGTTTGGCGGGGAACCCTAAGCCGGAGCAGAGCAGCCCCCACCACCCCTTTCAATGGTCTCCTTCTCTTCTCTCTGCTTTCCCTGACTCCTTTCACACTTTCCTCTTCTAAGTCTATTTCTTTAAAAAGACAAAGCAGCCCAATTAGTAACCCATGAACTGCTACTTCCTCCCCGCTCCGCCCGCCATTTCCCTCTCATCCCCCAAGCTTGTCAGCCTCATTTTGATTCCTACTCGCTGATTACGGCAAAGGTGATACCGAGGACACGCTGCACGGGTGACAGCCACTTCCTTCAGGCAGGCCAAACTTTTGCATCCCAGGAGGCCCCTGGGCAGCCCAGGGATATTTCTGTGCCTCTCTCAGAAAAGCTTTCTTGGATGGAGCCCACACACAATTCAGGACATCTTATGATGCCTGGATTGTGCCAGGTACATTTCTGCTGGGTGTACAAAGTTGCTGATGGCCGGGGTCCCGGCCTCCAGCAAGGCCCCAGGAGGCCGTGATGTTGAACATTGGCCTTGAAGGCCCAGAGGCCAGAGTTTGATTCCTGACTCCAACACCTCACACCTGCCTAGCCTGACCATGCACAGCCTCAGTGTCTGAATCTGAAAAATGGGAGAAACAATTCACCTCTAAGTCTTGGCAACCTTGAGAAGAATTGGTGAGAGAAATAGCCCCATAATAAGTGGCTCATAATAAGTGCTCAGTGAATGTCCGCTGGTAGTGATGGCGATTTTTCATCATAGGTGGGTGATAGTCCACCCCCAGTGGAAGGGCACCCCCACTCCCAGCCAGTTGAGTCACTCATGACCTGGCCTACTTGCACAAGAAAAGATGATGCAAGCTGGATGGCACCAAGGGGGACTGTGTGGCAAACAGGGCTGGCCTGTGCTGGGGGCCAGTCCTGCTGTTTTGGCAGAGATTGGAGAGCCTGCACTGGCTGCTTCTGTGTGCTCCTGCATGAGGCGTCTGGTGGCGGAGGTCGGGCTGGAGCTGGAGCACAGATCCTTGCAGGGCTGCCCAAGCCTCTTGGAACTCCCATCAGCCCCCACCTTTATGAGAGAGGCTCATCGTCGGGACAGAGGGTCTGAGGCCCTGCTCAGAGGCTGAGCCTCCACCCTGGTGCAGGTCTTCGTTACCCATCTGCTCTCCCTTCTGGTCTTTCCATCTCCACATTCCTGTTCACTCCTCTGGCTTCCCAAGGAGCCTCCAGAAGTCAGGGTCCACCTGCACCGGCTCTGCTCAGAATCCTTTGCATGTGCTCCATCTTCTGCAGTGTACCTGCCTCCAGCCCAGCTGCGCCCCTCCTCACCCCTGCACCATCCCACCATCACCCTGGCCACCCAATGTGTCTGCCTTTGCCCCAGCTGCTCCTCCACCTGGAAGGCCTTGCCCCCACTCTGATGACATTCCTCCTGTCCTTTATAAGGCCACTGGCTCCTTAAAAGTGTCCCCATGCAAACACACACATGCACACATGCACCTATACAAGCACGCACACACGTACACAGGCACTTGTACAAACATACATGAGGTATTCTCTGTATTCCTCGGCTCTGTTCAATCACATCAGATAACATTTCTCACTCTGTTCCTCTCTTAAAGTTGCAGGTACAGCACCTTGATTGCTGTCAATCCTACAATACTAGGCATACATGAGCCCTCTGAAAGGCTCCACCAAGTTGGCTCCTGTGCATGACAATATCTATGTTTGCCTGCTCCAAAAGCTTTCCTGAAAATATTCTGTCTGACACAGACATTGTCTAAAACCTGTGCACCCAAGCATGGCATCACTGACAGCTCTGTGTGCATTTCTAGTTTGAGAAGTACACAGCAGTAATATTCTACACAAGAGTCCTTCAGAAGAACGGACATGTAAATCCCGATTCTCTGTCTCCCAAGCCCAAGTGAAAGTTGCCAGTGTGCTGCTGAACAGGAGACAGAGACACAAACGCAGTTTCACTACAAGAGAATTTGGGTGAATCCTGTAGTCGCCAAGTCCCAGCCAGCCCAGCAGCCTTTTGCAAAGTCCCTATAGGATAGTTGAAAGCATGCATTACCTGTTAGGTTCAGAAGCAAAGGTTCAGGGGGCAATAGGAAGGATCTTCTTGAGAGTGTCTGAATTCAGAACATGCTGCCTGAGTTTTCTTTCTGCCCTGGCCCTGAGCTGCTGGCTGCTGTGCCAGGCAGTTCTGAAATGCTGTCCTTTGAAGCAGGGAGTTTATTTCGGGCCCACCGCATGACCACTGGTGAGAAGCCAAGCTATAAGATGTTGTGAATCTCAGATTTCCTGTTTGAAGACTGCACGAAGGAAGCCACTGTCCTGTCTTTCTGGGTGCATCAGAGGCAGACTCTCCCTTTGGAGAGCATCTCGAGGCTCTGGCCCTCACGTGATGTCATCATTTGTGATCCTTGACATGGAGGCCATATATGGGTATGTTTCTGGAACTACCCAGGAGGGAGAGAGAGAGGAGTGAGATACAGAGGGTGAGACCCAGAGAAACAGGGAGGAAAGGAGAGACACTGCCTTGGGGAAGAGCAAGGGAGGGAGACAGGAGAGAAGGGAGAGGAAAAGACCACAAACAGGCGACAAGGCAGGAAGGAAGATGCACTGAATGCAAGAGGGAGAGGAGAGACCAAGGATTTGGGTAAAAGGCCGTCAGGAAGTCAGAGTTTAGTGCAGAGCATGCAACAGGTGGCAAAGCCTGACACGTGGGACCCCAGGGGTCCAGGTGCTGGGCGCACTGGGATGGGCTGGGGAGGCCCAAAGGGAAAGGCACTGAGCAACCAGCCAGCACGCACAAGCATGAGGGCAAGCCCTGAACACTTCTCCAAGGCCAGGAAGCCCATCCCTGCTTCTGGGGGTGGGTGGCATGGCAAATAGTGCCCAGGGGGCCATGCTCACTGAGGTGCCCAGGGCGCTGCCAAGTGCTCACGTGGCCATACCTGTGTCAGAGGTTGGGCCCAGAGCCCAGGGTCAGGAAGTGTGCTTTGAAGCCAAGGCACATTTGTGTCTCTAAAAGGAAAATAATTTCCATTTCAAAGGCCCATTCCCCTCGGGGCTGGTGAGCAGTTCTCACCAACTCAGCAGAGGTTCGGGGTGCCTGGACACCATTTCTAGAATTCTATGCGGAAATAAAGCACAGCGAGGCACGCTGGGGTTGGGTCAAGGTTCCAAAGGTCTGGCTGGTGCTGAGGATAGGGGCGTGGGGGACACCATGGGTTCCTAGACTGTCTCCCAGCTGCTCTGGCACCTGCCGAATTGTGCATCACTCCAGCTGGGACAGTCACTGCAGACCGTTGTGGCTGGGTGGCCTCAAGGTTATCTCAAGCTTGGCCCCTGCCAGGCCTTGTACCACAGTAGGAGACCAGGAAGAAGGTGGGGAAGAGCTGTTGGAGTCTCCTCAGCAGGAAGAGGTCTTAGTAGACTCAGGAAGTCACCTCCCTCGGCTCTTGCTGTTTCCCTGGCTCCTGGATGGAGGTCAGACACAGGCTCCTCCCCTTCCAGGACCCCTGATGTAGCTGGTCGTGCATGGGTACCAGACCCGCCTTGGGATGACCCCACCTTGCCCTCACCATCCGGGCCAACTTCTTGATTTAGAGAGAGAGCTAGAGAAATGCAATCTCCGAATCCTGTTGTCTTAGACTCAGCTTTTGAGAATCAAAAAGACAAACTGTGAGTAGAGAGTCCCGCCCAAATGGTGGAGTGTAGGGGAGGGACTGGCCAGGCATACTTTGGTACATGAAAATGTCATCCTGCAGTACATAGGACCACTTTCCTTATAGGCAGGTGCTACCATCACCTCTTTCACAGATGAGGAAACCGAGGTTCAGAGAGGCTGGGTAGTGGGTCCACCATCCTATAATTTATGAGCAGTGGCTTAGAAATCTAAGCTAGCTATGGCCTACACAAAGGCTAATGTTTAAGCCCCAGCTCTGTCCCCCACGAGGGACTCTAAGTATTGGGGCAAAAGGAGGAGCCCCACAGGAAGGGTGGGAATATTCCCCGAAGTACTCAGTGTTATGCCACGGCTCCTTTGGGGGAAAAACCTGCTAGAAGACTGCTCTACACACACATAGCACTGCAGACTGGCAGACACTGCTGCCTGGGGGTGAAGGTGGACCTGCCCACACCAGAAAGCCAACGCAGCCATGTCTCTTCCCTCTGGTACCCACTCTGTCATGGGTCATCAGCAATAGCATCTTTGGCTGGTGTTTCTTCAAGCATCATCCTCTGAAGCAGGAAGAATCTTTGAGACATGGACCACAAAGGGGCCCAAAACTTGCCCAGGCTTCCACCTTCTTGTCCTTCTCTGAGACTGAGGTGATCTTCTGCCAGTGGACAGGCTAGACATGCTGTGCCCAGTGACCAGGGAAGGACCTCAAGTGAGCCACCAGGGTAGGACCAAGGCCTCTTCTCAGGTCCCTGAACTCAGTGCCACCTCTTCCCTGGGCTCAGTCCCTCCTGAGCCTTTCCACAGAGGAGTGAAGCCACAGGCTACTGAGACGTTCTAGCACAGCAGAGGGCTCTACTCAGCATCACCCAACAACCCTGAGTAGAGCCCCAGAGCCCAGCGGAGTGGGCAGGAACCTGAGTCATCATCCAAATCCCTAATGAATTAGACCCTTACCCAAAACTACATACGAATATAATAAAAGAACTAAACTGGCACACAGTCCTAGAGGAAACAAAGAGCAATTGTCAAATTAAAATGAAATATACAAGGAAATGATTGCAATGTGTTAAATGGGAAAAAATACAAACCTTTCTGTATAGCTGTGCATCAAAAAGGTATAGAAGGAGGGGCTGGGGATTTAGCTTAGTGGCATAAGCGCCTGACTTGCAAGCAGGCAGTCATGAGTTCGATCCCTGGTACCAATAAAAACGAAAAAGACAAAAAAAAAAAGAAAGGTATAGAAGGAAAGGTACAGCAGTATCTCAGTTCACCAACACTTCGGTTTGCAAACAAATTTGGTTTGTAAATAGAAGCATTTGGCAAAATTCTGTTTTCACTTGCAAACTCTGCATCAGGTGACAAATATGACTGTGGCCATCTTTCCCATACAAACACAGGCATGGCCATCTTTTCTGAAATCGTAGAACTGAGGTATCACTGTAACATGTTCATAGTAGTATCTTTATGTTTCCAAATTTTTAACAATCACAGTGTGGAAAAAAAATAATTCAAGTAACCGAGTTAAGTAATCAGTTACCAGTTGGGCAGTAGGATCAAATTCCCTCCAAGATGGACCCCTTCAAGCACCTGTATGGCTGGCTAGAGTCTACTGTAATAATTCCCTCGATGATATCAACAGAAAGGCCAGACATGTCCTGTCTCAGGCTGTGCACACCTTTACCTGTAGCAACAAGTTCCCTGAGGTCAGAAGGAGTTAGAGGCCAGGAGGGAATCGATAGTCCTCTATTTATGCCTACTCGCCAAGATGGTAGCCATCTTGCCTCCCCTCCCAGGCACACACCTTAACCCACCCAAAAAGGGGAGTCTACTCTTTCCTTCTCCTTGAATTCGGGGCATTGAGGTGGGAGTGATGTGCTGAGACATCTAAGATTAGCACCTAACATGCTTTGTGACTGCTCTGCTGTCAGGAAGCCCCGTGAGTCACACCAAGAAGCCCTGTAGAAATGACACCGAGTGAGAAGAGGGATCAGGAGGCCACATCATGACCTACCTTGGAGGTGGTCCCTCACCAGCAGCTGCCCCATCCTCCACCACATCAACTGGAGAGAAACCGTGTGGAAGAACTTGACTCACAGATTCCTGACTCACAGAATCATGAGTTGTTTTGTGCTCTGAGGACTGGGACTGCTTGTGTGCATAACAGTCAGCCAGAATCATGACCAGTCATCCCCAGGAAGTCAGCCTCAACGTGTGTGAGCTCCTTCAAGCTGCTCTCCTGGAAGGGATGCCGTGTGGTCTACCCAAGGGCCTTCCCAGTTCCTACCTGGCTTCAACCTAACACATTTATTTATGATTGCCCAATTCTTTATGAAAGACTGTAGTCCTAAACCACTCCCTAGTTTTTGATTCATCAGATGCTGAGCACCTCAGGCTGAGACTGAGTCTTAGATGGTGTTGTGATTCCTCCAGCTAGAGGGTCTCTTGGCTACTGTGGTACCTGGAGCCCTCGTTTCCTAGGTGAGGTCCAGAGAGGTGCTGTGACTTCTCTGACACCATCGAACAAATCAGAGACAGAGTAGCCTGCACAGAAACAGCACTGGGACATCTGACTCAATGTGGAAGGTGGGCAGTGTGGCCCTGTAGAGAGAACTGTGCTGTTGACGGGGAGCTGGGCTACGGTGCTGCCTGTGCACTCCCCTCAAGGCTGTAACCCTCTCTTTAGGCCTCCACTGCTCACCAAAATGAACACATCCAGCTACCTCAGGGGGTCCCAACCCTGTCTGTGCATTACAGTCGTATTAGACTCATCTCTGCCTGCTCTGACCTGGGGATTCTGATTTAATTCATCCAAGTCAAGGTCCAAACAACACTGACTTTTAATTTCCTAAAATAAAGTTTAACATATCCTCCCCCCAAATGATGCCTTTCATAAATGTGGAGCTCCATACATCCTCACACACTGACACATCCATCATCTGAATCAAAGCGGGAAGATTCTGTCATCCCGGACTCTGACCGCTGGCTGGAGAGGTTGCTGTGCATGAGCTGTGAAGGGATCACGTGTCTCCTCCCATCCAGCGGTGCACCCTGGCGTACTCTGAGATTCACATCTACAGCTCCATGGTTAAGGATGGATTCATGCCGTGCAGTATTCTGCACTAAGAGTACATCACACTCGGTGGCTGGTGAATGTTTGAACATCTCGGTTTGGGGTAAGGATGTGTACTGTGAAAACTCACGCTATCCACATCTCTTGGTGAATATTTGTACCCATATGTGTGGGGTATAGCCCTAGGCTGGGGCTAACCAATCAGCACCCAGCCATACATTCAGTTTTAACAAAGCCGCTGGTTTCCCAGAATTGTGCCAATTTGCACTTACACTGTTCCCAGGTTCTGGAATCTTCTTCCTGAGTTCTTTTTGCCTTATACAAAGAACTGAACAAACAAGCCTAAAAAGTAGTAAGGCTTTGTGTTTATTAAAGGTGGGGGGGAACGTGCTTGAGTGAATTTGAGACAGGTGGGAAAGAAGCACACTCTACAGTGTGAGAACAGAGGCATGAAAGAGAGGACACAGGACACAGGAACGCTGAGCTCAGTGGTGGCTGTCCTGCTGTGTCTCCCTCTTCCTGCTCCAGCTCCCACAGAAGAGCTGGAGACAGCGCTCTCTGATGGGCTCCGTGTGCAGGGCTTTGGGAACTGTTCTGCGCATGGGCCCTAGAACTTTGCAATTAATGGGCTGCACCCACTTCCCCAGCCAGCTTGCCTTGACCTAGTCTCCTGCCTCACCATCACCATTAGTCGTGAATGAGAGGTCTGGTTGCTCCACACGCTCACCAGCACTCGGTATCTTTGTTTTCATGTCATCTGTTCTGGTGGGCATTAGTGATATCCTGCTGCAGTTTTACTTTTCGTGATCTTGATGACATACGATGAGTATTAGAAAAGTCCTGGCCTCAGTGGTCCCTGGAGCTTTTTCTCGCCTCCAACTCTGCGTAACCCTTAACATTGGTCCTGGGAACAGTTCTCCAGGGAAGGAGCTTGTGAGGGCAGAGAGGGATAGATATGACATGGATGCAGGGAAGGAAACCATAGAACTGGTCGACCTGCAGTGGGGGGGGGTGTCAGGAAAAAGGACTCAGCCACCAAGGGAAACTCACACATGGGACCCACACACCAGCCAAGAGGCTTCTGTCCTGATCCCGGCAGAACCTGCCCTCCTCCCTTGCTCTGTATCCCTTACCTGGCTCTGTTGTTCTCCATAGTACTCATTACCGCTTTCCAGTCATTTGTTTATTTGATGTTTGTTCATTGCTTGTGTCTTCTAAGTGTGGAGAGATCCCTGTCTACACACACAAACACACACACACACACACACACACACACACACACACGCACACACGGCATTCCAGACTTTCCCCAGGTTAATGCATTCATTCTAATCTGAGTTCCCATAAATCAATGTGTGAGTGTGTTGGGGGGCCACTCTGAGAGTCCCGCATCAGTAGAGTCCAGGGGACACAAGACTCAGCACATTTTCCCTCGACAGAGACCCCTCTTCCAGGAAAGAGGAAGGAGAGAGCAGGAAGGGGTGGCCAACTGGGGGCCGTGGGAGCGGGGCCCAAGTCCTGAGATGCCTCTGACCCAGAGTCTGGCCCGCTAAATTAAGCAGCGCTGCGGCCCTGGCATCCTGGCCCCCAGCCCTGAATGCCTCTCCACATCAGTTTATTTGGGTTTCAAATAACCAAACTGAAGAGGGACAGATCTAGTTCTTGCCCTGGGCAGTGTTTTGGGAGGGGAGGGCAGACAAAAGCCCAGGTCCTGGGAGCGGGGAGGGAGCTGTCAGGGGTGCCAGAGGAAGGGACGAGGAACAAGTCTGGGGAAAGCTTTTTCCTGTCTTTCTGACATGCCATCCCGCCACAGCACTGCGGAATTTCTGGAAACCTGGGGACACCAAGAGACAAAGCAAACTGCAGGGAGAGATGTCTCCTCATGGACAGGAGCAAAGTGACACCATGACTGATCCCTGGCAGGAAGGAAAGTTGCCTCACAGACGTACCACACTCAGATCTGGGGATGCACCCTCAGGATGACCCTTGTCACTCGGTGGTGGCTCCTAGGCCTAAGAAAGGGCCGTAAGGCCTTCTCTTCCACTGTGTACCCCACCCCCAGCCTTCCTGGCTTGGGCCTTTCTCTCCTACATCTCACATACGTGCAAGGGGGTTGTGTCAGCGATTCGTCAAAAGGAGCAGCTCTGGAGAACAGGCAAAGGTGGGCATCAGGCCGTCCGCAGTCAGTGGGGCCTTCCTGAGCCCTGACTGACACTTCTAACAAGAATGAAGGGGCCGAGCAGCATGGCAGGAAGCAGGAGCAAAGCTTGGAATCCACAGCTGGATACACAGCCCTCTGCTCTAAACACCACCGCTCCCCACGGCAATCACCAGTCCTGCTCCTGGGAACCTGGCTCACTAAGCCTCGTCCTGCTCAGGCCTGCCCCAGTGAGGAGCTGCCTGTGGCAAAGCCCAGGCTGTGCACCCAGGCTCCTGTTGTGGGTTTTGAGTCTCTCCAAGGATGGTCTTACGCTAGCAGGCTTAGTACTGGGCCTGGGGTGGGGGCAGGCTTGCTTGGCCCACCTTATGTAGGTACTAGCTTCCTTGATGAGGATGCTGCCCACAAACGAGCCAGTGTCCAGCCTGTGCTGTGGAGTCGGATGACCCCTGGATGTTCCTCACTCGCTGGAGCCCTGGCTGCAGCCCACTGGGTCTCCGAGCCCAATTCCATCTTCTGAGAGCAGAGGACTGAAAACTGCCACAGGTATTCAGGCATTGGGGATTAAGTGGAACCCCTGAGCTCAGACTGCCACCAGGGCCCAGCAGTCCATATTCATTGACCAGGCTTCTTTCCCTTATGGCCACCTGGAAAAGGGGAGGTCATCCATCTCAAATGGGCCTTGGGGTGCACAATACCACAGGCTTCTGGCCAAGTCGCTTGGCCTCCACAGGCTCCTCAGGGCTCTCTTGGGACCTCGGACCAAAATTGAACACCTAGTGGCCCAGAAGTCCAAGTTAGCTGCTGGAAACAGGTTTTCCGTGAACATAAATGTGTCCTGGCCAAGCTAAGAGATTTCTATCCCCCTTTTACCTGGAAGCCAAGGCCCTCCAAAAAGACTAGACTGCACCAGAGTTGCCCTCTTTGGTGGGACCAGCTACGTCCTTGTTGGACTCTATGCATCCTGCTGGATGAAAGGGCTCCTGGTCATCTGGACAGCCCTGAAATCCCTGAAGAAAGGCATCACCATCCTGCCGTTATGCATGCAGGGCTGAGGTCCTCATGGGACCTGCCTGGCTCAAATGATGGTGACATCCCCTCCCCTAGCACAAGGCCTCAGTATTCCAGAGAACTGAGGGGCATAGCAGGAAAACCTACCAGAACCAGATGGGCTTGTATGGGTGCACCTATGTCCTTTCCCTCGGCACCTATGGGGAAACTGAGTCTGGAGGGTCAGAGCGGGCTCCAGCCATCTAAACAGTGCCACTCCATCCCCTCCATCCCCCACACTGCCCACACTAGTGTGGATTTGATAATCACAGCACATCATGGACTCTAAAACCTGAGCTGCACAAAGGGGAGATGGAGGGGTACAAGCCAGACAGCAGGCTGGACACCGTGTGAGAGATGCCACCGCCCCCGGGGACCCCAGCACAGCTGTGGTTCACAACAGACACAAACCTCAGAGCTGGGAGCAGCTGGGGACTTGAAGTCCGGCAATCAGTGTCACATCTTTGTTCCCACGGGAGGTCAGGCCAGAGGCCACTCCCAGTCCAGAATCACTGGCAAGGTGACACCCTGATGTCCCATGGAGCCCAGAGGCTGAGAGTTATCTGCCAGATCAGCCACCTTCTATCTGTGTGCCTTGTACCACTCAGCCTCTCTGTGCGTGCACACGCTTACATAGGTGTGTCAGCGCAGACACTGTAACCTGTATGGACAGCAGGTGCATGTAAAATGTATATGCATACATAGAGTCTGCTTATCTTATGAAAAAATAAAAAGAAATTTTATAACAAAATAAGAGGAAACTAACAATAGTTAATACACTGCATATCATTATCTGCAACGTACTCAGTACAAAACATAAGAAAGATTCTTGCTTATATATATTTATTTTACTGCATTGTATAGCATATAATTTTACAGATGCATAAATAAAGAAATGTATTTTGGGGGGCCAGGTGGGGTGTGGGGTGGGGGGAGGCTCTGCTTGGCGATGAGGAGGAGGGGGAGGGGCGTCACCTGTTACCCCATGAGCGTGGTTTTGGATCTTGGCATGGCTGCCACCAGGAGGGCAGGCATTGGCATTTCCAGGGTGGTGTGACTCTCACACAGGGGACCAGCTGGCTGGCCACCTCTCAAGGAACTCCGAAGGTCGCAGGGGAAATGTAGCTGTGGCTACAGCCACACGAAGCCAGCCCCAGAGGGACAGGAGGGTTGGAAGTCTCCTATAAACGAGACAGAGAGACTTGGCTAGGTCCTGGCCCTGGAGGGAGCCTGCTCTCTGCTGCAGATGGTGCTAGGACATACATGCACACGTGGCCAAGGGTGCCCAGCCAACAGCCGCCCCACATGGGGCTGACAGTCCTCGGGGATGACGTGCATAGAGCAGAGGCAGGGTGTGTCCTCCAGTTGGCAGAAGAGCAGGCAGCCATGGAGGCTTGCAGAGGAGAAGTTTGTTTGTCTCTCGTATTCTGAAAATAGAGTTGCCCACCTCTTTCTCTGTGCACGCGTGGGACACACAAATCGACAGCCACATGAGCAGGAGAAGCCACAGTGCAGTGGAAAGACGGGGCCTGGCCCAGAGGGCTAGTCCTACCCTTCTAGACAGTTATCCCAGTGCAAACCTTTCCATCTCTGAGTTCTGAGAAATGGAGGCTTGGCTGCAGTGCACAGCTGTTAAGAATACAGAGCAAGCCGGCTGTGGTGGTACACACACGGCTGTGATCCCAGCACCGTGGGAGGCTGAGGCAGAAGGACCACAAGTCCTGGTCTAGCCTGGGCACCTTAGCAAGGCCCTATCTCAAAATAAAAGAGGACGGAGGATGCAAATTCCAGACTGGGCTCCTCTGAAGTCCCCTCAGGGCTTAGCTCCTGAGTCCCCAGACTTCGCTCTGAGAACAAAAATTCTATCTGTGACTCAGCTGGATTTCAAAGCCAGCCCACCTGAGTGTTTTCAGAACAGAGAAAAAAAAAGTGGGGAAATTATTTTGAAAAATAATTATTTTGTGAATCTGCATGTCCAATTCTGTTACATAAAATTCCAAAATAGCCACTTGCTGGGCAAAGTTCAGCTGGTGTTTGCTTTTCCATTTAGTGCACGTGGACACCTTCGTGCACACTTGTGCACACTGTCATCCTGTACATGGCTCAGGGAGGACCTAGAAAACTCAGTGACACTGTGGCAAATGGCATTTCATGGCCAAGGAAAAAGAGGCAGCACTCAAAAATATGCTTCCACGTTTGCTCAGTAAAGGCAGAATCCAGAGTTTTAAAATGTCTCTTCTACTCAGGAGGCTGAGGCAGGAAGATCAGACATTCAGAGCCAGCCTGGGCAACTTTATGAGGTTGTTTTAATATAAAAAAAATAAGAAATAGGACTGGGTATGTAGCTCAGTGGCAGAGTGCCCTGGTTCAATGATCAGTGTCTCTCTTACACACACACACACACACACACACACGTATGCACACATATATCTTCTTTCCTTCTCTTCCTTACTTCCCAATTTTCCTGGTGTCGCAAAAGTCAGCCAGTCCTCTCCAAACTGCACTGTCATAGTTCCTGGCCTGGCCCCTGCAGAGCATGTGACCCGGGCGCAGAGGCCCTGGCCTGCTAACAGACAGGGCAGGCTCGGTGGCAGATGCCTTGCAGTCCAGCTGGGCTCTGGGGTGAGGACAGGTTCCTTGGCAAACCAGGACCTACTCTGGGGCCTCCCAGCTGGCCTCCCAGTCTTCTCCTGGCCCTCAGGATGTCTGGCCCTGTATTTAATGTCACTCCTACCCCAACAGAATCAAGTGTCTGTGAGCCGCAAGTCCTGGGATACTCTCCTGGGAGGAGGGGTGGGAACGCGTGAAGGAATTGGGGAGTCTGTGAGAAGGAGGGAGAGTGTGGCAGGGGAGCCTTCTGACAGGGAAGGTGCAGGTGCCCTGAGTCTTGGCAGATGGTCCTTGTCCAGGGCACAGATGTGTGAGCACTGGTCCCGTGCGCAACTCTGGGAAACCCAGGGGCTGGGTGGGGCCAGAGCATGGGGAGTAAGAAAGAGGAGTCAAAACGCAGGGCTCTAGTGCACCCTGGAGCAGGCCATGGGGAGGCTTTGGTAAGAGGGGCTGGAAAACCTGGTGACCTTACAGCCAGGTGCAGTGAGACCTCCAGAAATGAGATATCCTAGCAACATCTGGTCATATCTGCTTGGCCTTATTAAGCCTATGCCTCTTGTTAAGCAAAGGCAACCTGGGATCCTGGGGGTTGTGTGTGGTGTCTTAAGACCATTCCCAGTCTTAAGGAAAGTCCTCTGTAAGCATCATCATGGGGATGGAGCCCAAAGAGGACTAAGAAAGCCTGGTTTCCTTTGCTAGACCATGCTGGCCACTCAAAGGGCTGCCGGCCCCAAGCTCTGTCCCTGTGCCCAGCAGGCTGCCCAGGGCATCTCCAGGCCCCCTTGCTGTCTGCCTCTGACTGGTCCAACAGGAGGTCCTGATGGGCAGGAAGTTAAGGTCTTCCTGTTTCCAGCCCCTCCCCTGCTGTGGATACCTGGTTAGACATGAGAGGTTCCTCGTGGCAGCAGGACCGGATGGGCAGCTCAGGGCTCATCACTTCCTCCCCCACTCCCTTGGCTCAAGGTTGGTAACACAGCTCCCGGTGCCCTCCGGCCTGCTCAGCCCTCTGCCCTTCCATCACCTTCTCTGTCATCAGTACTCTGCATGCGCCTGTAGTCTTTTACAGGAAGGGTCATCAGGTAACGCAGAATGCTTAGAGAGATAAACGACAAACATCATTTATATTAGTGTTTTTATTTATACTGTTTTGCATATAAGTATGCCCCAAATATGGCATGGGGCACAACGATAGCAAACAATGACTTGCTGTTTATTGGAAATTCACATCTAACTAGGTGTCCTCTATTTTTCTTTCTAAATTAGGCAGTCCTACTCTCAGGCCCCTAATTGATGCATCAGTGTGTCCTGCAGGGCACAGGCTATTTCCACCCACTATTCCACCTCCTACAGGAATGGCTGGACTTCAGAGCCCTGTGCCCTGCCTGGCAGAGACAGAGCTCGGAGCTGCTGCTTTCTGATGTTAGAGGGTGGGAGGAGGCTTTCCTAGGGACAGGAACCGTGGTCTAAAGTAGAAAAAGAGATTGGTCAAAGAGTAATCCTGGCTTCCTATTTTTAGTCCCCAAAATTCCTCCAGGGACACAGGCACCCCAATGACCTAGATACATCCCAATGACCCAGGACACACCCACGATGGCCTAGGACACACCCCAGTGGCCTAGCACACACCTCCAATGACCAAATTCCTTCTCCCAGGCCCCACTCCTTAAATATTCTGCCACCTCAAGGCCACACTGCAGACCAAGTTTCTGGCACATGAACCCTGGGCAACAGAGCACATCCAGCCACAGCAACACCCACAAAACATGGTGGAGGAGAGACACTTAGGAAGAGCCAGCCAGGAAGAGCGCTGCTTCAAGGCAGTCTCCACTGTAGGAAGCTCAGTGACACCTGCTGGGAACCCTGGGAATCCACATGGAGCCACAGTGTCCCAGAATGTCCCTCCTGTATTGGTGCCCAGGAGTATGACTACTCTCTGGCACTTGTGGACTTTACATGTGGTAAAGGGAGTTGAGGACGACAAGCAGGGGCCAGCAGGTTGGATGCCAGGAGGCCAGCAGGCAGGGATCCTCACTGCTTTGCCAGGAAACAGCAGGGAGGTGTCTGTGAAGCTGAGACCCAAGGTGATTGCAGATCCCGAAGAGCATCATGACCGAGACCAAGGCCATGCAGGGTCCCTGTGTGGGAGTGGGAGATGCCCCACGCCCCATCTATAAAGTTCACTTCTCCTTTCTGCTGAACTTGCGATGAGGAGAGAGGGTGCTGTCTCTAGCATTTGCAGGGCCTGGTGCAAAATGACAATGCAGGCCGCTTGCTCAGAAATTATTAAGAATTCAAGGTAGCAGCAGCAGAGCATTAAGCCAAGCCCTCTAGGGTGCGGGACCCTCGTACAGTGGATGCAGAAAGTTTCTATCAACTGCCATGTTCGGGGCTCACATGAGGCGGTGGTGATGAGCTGTAGGGAGCAGGTGCCTGAATGAGTGCATAATAAACATCCCCATGTGGAGCCAGACCTGTCCTCCAGCCAGAGTAACCGAGATGATCAACAGCTGCTGCAGACTCTGGGGAGCTGAACAGATTGTCCTTAAAATGGCCAGCTGGGCTTTTGACCTTGGTAGAGGTCCAGAACTTTGCTCCCAGGTCAGAGGGTTGGCAGCCGGGACCTAGGATAAGAAACAGAAAAGCACTGCAGGCTGCTGGCTAACACATAGTGATGTTCCTGTACAGAAGCCTGTTGGGGCCAGGGCACACTGACTAGGTACCAGTTGCTGGGTCCAAGTCTGCCCAGGGTGAATGCTACCAGTGTGCGGTGCTCCTGGACACACAGCTCTCAGAGCACCCCAGCATGTCTGTGAGACCCATATGGGCCTCCTCCTGCCCCACACTCTCTGGGGAACCCTCAGGATTTCATCTGGGTATAGGTGCCCTCCTCTCTTGGTGTGGTGGATTAACTAACAGTTAACTCATAACACCCAGCTGAACTGAATCAGCTTGGTTCTGGGCATGGAAGACTCACCTGAGGATTGTTGTCAATAGCACAGGAGAACTGGAGAGGAGGATGATGTGCTATTGCTGGAGAAGATTGTTGCCCTGGTTTTCCTGATACAAACTTTGCTGTTAACTTCAGAGGGGCTCTGGTCCTTGTGGTTGCTAAGGATGGCTGTGGTTCTCTTTGGGGAACTCTGGTCCTTATCGTGGACATTGCTTCCTAGCTCAAGAGCAGATCCCATAGCTTGGTGGCACAAGCCCTTCATCATACTGGTGCAGACTTTCAAGTTTCCACCACTGACCTTCCCAGAGCAGATCCTCAATGCAGACTTGCATGAGACATTGTTATGGGTTCTAGGCCTTCAACGGGACTTACGGAGGACATTGCTTTGGACTCTAGGTTTTCAGCTGGATTCTTTGTGTCTCTAGTGCATGGATAGATCTCTTGCACTTCTCTATATTTGATTTTTTGGGTGAATATTATAAAATAATGCTAACCTGTACTATATTAAATCTATTCTCTTGCAGATCTTGACTATAACACTTGGTTTGGGGTATTTGGAGTTGAGACAGATCAAACTCACATTGACCTTATTTTTCATACAACAGGACCCCCAGATCCCTCAAGAGCTAACCCCTGAATTCTTAGTAGGTCTCTCAGAATCTTTCTTGAAACCACCCAGATGAGTTGTAGGTCAGAAATTTGGGAGGACGCAACTGTGTTCTCTTAGGGCCTCATCAGACCAAAGTCAAGCCCTGGGCTCCTCTCTGGAAGCTCTGGGGAGAATCCATTTCCAAACTTCCTCAACTTGTTGGCAGAAAGTCCATTGCTTTCAGCCATAGGACTAGAGTCCCTGATTTCCTGATGGCTGTTGGCAGGGGACTGTCCTTAGCTCTGGTGGCTTCTTTGGTCTATGCCCATGACTTTCTAGCATCTCAGTATCAAGAACATCTATTCTGTTCCTACTAAGATAAATTCTTAAGCATCAGATCCTTCTAACAATGTCTTCTGTTGCCATATGGAAAAATGCCCTGCTTTCAAGGGCTTGTGTGTTACAGTAGACTCATAGATAACCTCATAGGTCACCTCCATATCTCAAGGCCAACAGGTTTTCAGGTCTAACCACATGTACCAAATCCAACTTCCAGGAAGATGGCAGAGCAGTGATCAGCACAGAAACAGCCTCTCCAAGATTTGGTATCCAGACACTAGAATACAGCAATGTGAGGAAGAGAGGAAGCAGGGAAGGGGGTCCTCAGGGCCAGCAACGATCTGACATGAGAATTGAAGCCCATGAGGAGAGTGAAGAGACGGACCTCAGTGCAGAGCGAGGTGGTGGCAAGCAGCATTTTGTCCCTGAGCCCTAATTCACTGTGTAGGAGGGGCAGCTCGAACCTGCAGATGCACAGTGACTGCTGGTGACCCCAGAGGCCTCCACAGAGTATTGCACCAATGGAATGGAACAGTGGACACAGCAGAGTGCATTGGCTGGTGAATTTTTCGGGTCCAAGTGTCCCCCAGGAGAGGGTAACTGGCCAGTAGCCATCTTGGAAAGGGCCCAACTGAGCTCAGAACTCAGCAGCTGCAAGCTGGCTCCATCTAGTTGGCTTCCAGTGTTAGGGTGAGGTGGAACCAACTTCAAATTGGTAGGAGGTCAAGGAGCCAAGTTCAAATCATTTGGGAGCAGAGTTCAAGATGGCAGAAGGCACATGAAGTGCTGTAGGCTGAACAAACTGGTCCCACCCTCAAAGCCAGAAACCAAGCTGAGCTTCAGGGGTGCTAATGGTACAGGCTCGCTGGGATTTTCCACTGCCCTGCCACAAATCTACAGCTGCCTTACGGGGATTAATCAACATGGATCTGGGCTAGTCTGTCCACTCTGTCTACCAGTGACTACAGAGACACCCCCAGAAGTGGACGTGTTTTTCTATTTTTTTTTCTTTTCTTGTTTGTTTTTGGTTTGGTTTTCTTGATCATTTGTTCTTGTTTTTATATGAGTGTGAACATCGTTTCTAGTTTTGTTATTGTTCTGTTCTTCATTTCTTTTCTCTCTTTCCCTCCTGTCTTCTTCACTGGTTTCCTAAAGTTTACATAATCTTCCTTTGTCTTCCAGCCTCATTTCTAATCTCTTCTCTAATTTCCTCTTTTCTAGCTTCTCTTCTTCTATTCTCTTCTAATCTCTTCTTCTATTTCTCTATTTTCTCCTTAGTCACTTTTAATTTGTCTCCCCTGAGGGTGAATTGCCATATTGAGGGACTATTCACTGTGTACAGTTTCTGGCTTGGTTTAGATTTTGTTATATAACCATAAATGTAGCTGTCCTGGTTTATGCTGCGGCCCCCAGGCCTCATGCTTTGCATTATGCATTTGTGATTGGTTCATTGTCTAGCGCTTGGATTGGAGGTGTGAGTGCTACACTGGCCTAGGGGTGGACCCAGCATACAATGTCATGGCAGGAAGAAGGTGTGTCTACCTCTCTTGGCAGTTTCTGCCTTGCTATTTGCAGCCAACATGAACTGCAGCCCCGCCATGCCACTCTGCCTTGGAGCCAACTCAATATAGACTAAAGCCTCCAAAAACTGTAGGAAATAAACCTTTCCTTTCCCAACTTTGGGCATCAGGCATTTTGTCTCAGCGACAAGTAAAAAGTAACTAAAACAGTAGTCCATACAGTTAAAGGTGGAAAATTAACAGTTACCACAGTTTGTCATTTTCTAGGCTGTGTTTGATGCTGTTGTGACTGTGGATTGTACTACTGCCAAGGTGACATAACTGTTCTAATCAGCTGTTTTTCCAAGACTGAGCTTGCCTAGGGTTTGTAAACAATTCTATAGGCCAGCGCTGAAGAAACATGGGCTAGGTCAAATAGTCAGCAACTTCTCATCCTAAAAAGATTTAAGAAGTAGAATCTTGCCACAGACTCAAAATCCAAAATCCAGCTACACCTGGAAGACATGTCTGAGAAATAGTCATTTCCTAAGGGTTCGAAATGCTAGCAATAAAGTTCCTCCCATAAGCAGTTTACAAGCATCAACTCAGGAAGTAAATAAAAAATGAGAAGACACTTAAGCAAGATGCCACCCCAGATTTCCAGCCCGCCAAGTGCACCCCCAGGGGATGATGAGGGGCAAGAGCTTGAAAGCCAACCTGGATCCTCTGAAGTGATGACAACAGAAGTAACAAAACAGATGTATGAGGCTTGAGAAAAAAATCAAATCAGAGATAATTTATCAGATATCTACAGAGACAGAAACCATAATGAATGACATAGTCAGTGACTGGAGCATATAGCTAAAAAACAGACGAGCTTAGAAAAAATGATGGAAATCACGGATGCCTAGCATAGGAGAGAAACAGAATCTGTGAAGCAGATATCCAGATATCCAGATTAAAAATTCCATTGAAAGTATCCATAACAGACTGAACTGATGAGATGACAGAATATCAGATATAGAAGACAGGACTGTGCTTGCGTTGGCAGCACGTACTAAAACTGGAACAATACAGAGAAGTTAGCATGGCCTCTGCGCAAGAATAACACGCAAATTCGTAAAGAAAGGATTGTGGTCAGCGACCAGGAAAAAAAAGATTTCTTAAAAAATAGCAAGGGACCATGAAAAGTCAAGCCAACAGCTCCTAGATGAGGCAAAGAATAACATAAAATTGATCAGAGTCAGTGAAAAAGAAGATTGTACGAATGACATAAAAGTCTGTTCCCAGAAGTAATGGCAGAAAACTTCCCAAGTATGGAAAACTAATTTGATATACAGATAAGAAAGGCATTTGGATATGCGTGAAATCCCTGATGCCGTGAAAGGGAGTGTGACTGGTCAGGGCGTTCCCAGCCTAGGGACTCTGGAGGAAACTGCCCTCCTGCTTTGGTTTCCTGAGCTCAAGTCTCTTGGCTCCTCCCTTGCCTATTCCAGCTTCTATCTGGTCTCCTTAGCTGCCTTTTCCACCCCCTGCAGCACTTTTAGAAACTTCAGGATCCCTACAAAAATAATAAAAAGGAATCTGGGCCACCCAGGGAGCTGGCAGAAGCCACTTCAGCTGGGGAATCTCAACCCCGGCTGCAGGCAACTCATTCCCCAAGGGCAGGGCGGCTCCCTCTCTGCTCAGATGATGGAACGTCCACTCAGGGTCTGGTGGCCCCATGAGAGGCTTCAGAAAGTGCAGAGTCACCCTCTCGTAGACTGTGAGAGGGCAGCTCTGATGGATGGGGTGAAGCAAGGCTGCAGGACCCACATGAAGCTGCCCAGCACTTTTCCTGGATAAGCTGGAGAGCTTTCAGCAGAGGACCTGGGCTCAGCCAGAATGGCTACGGACCCCAGAATAGCCATAAGTGCTGCGTGCAGCAGAAGATCCACACAAGGCAGCATGACAATACTAGCAACTGGTGCGCAGTGCTTTGTGGACATGTGCTAATCGGATCTCCACAACAGCTCTAAGAGGTAGGGTCTGCAGTACTGCCTGCAACATACCTACCCACAGTTTCAGTTACTTGTGATCCACTCAGGTCCAAAATTACTAAGTGAAAATTCCAGGAATAATGCCTAAGTTTTAAATTGTGTGCTGTGCCATTCTTCTGAGCAGTGTGTTGAAATCTTGTGCCATTTCACTTGTTATAGTTTAGATCTTGAAAGTCTCCCAAAAGCCTCGTGTGTATGGAAGGTGATTAGATTCCGGGCTGCTATACTGACCAGTGAATTCGCCCATGGATGGTTGTATGCCTGACTTGCTGTTAGGAGGTGGGCCCTGGTTACAGGCTGGTCACAGGGAGTGGGACACAGAAGCTTTGTCTTCCTCCCAGGTTCTTCCTCCCAGGTTGCTCTCTGCTTTCTGGCCAACATGATGTAAACAGTTGTCTTCCACCAGACCTTTCCACTTGCCCTTCCTTCCCTTCTTGGACCTGGCCAGCTATGGACCAAATCCTCTAAAAACTGTGAGCCAAAAGAAACCTCTCCACTTTTTAGTTGTGGGTGTTGGGTATTTTGTCCCAGCAACAAAAAGATGACTAAGACACCACTCCCTCCCGCCCAAGATGTGAATCATCTCTGTGTTCAGTGTATCCATGCTGTATATGCTACCCATCTATTAGTCATATATAACTATTATAACTGTTTAATTTTATTACTAGTTATAAAATCATTGAGTTACTGTATATTTTACCTACTATTAATCATTTACTGTATCTAATTAATATCCAATCATTTACTGTATCCAATTTACTTACTATTAATCATTTACTGTATCCATGGTAAAACATTGGCTACCTAAGTTTTAGTACTATCTTCAGTTTTAGGCCTCCACCAGGGTTCTTACAAGTCATTTCCTAGGTATAAGGAAGGTCTACTGTGTAGTCAACTCCATTTTAGAGGAAGAAACTGAGACTCAGCAAGATTAAGGGACTCATTCAAGATTAGACAGCTCATTACTAAAGAGGTGCTGGTGATGTCTACCAGTGCTTAGTGTCCTTCTAGGCAGAAATTGATGGCACTATCAATGCCACAACTTGAATCTGGAATGTCCCCCAGCGGCCCATGTGTAAAAGATGTGGTCCCCAGCATGGTGCTATTGGAGGAGTAGCCTAGGGGGCTGGTCTTCCAGTTCTGGGGTGTGCCTTGGAAGGGGATTAGGGCAACCCAGCCTCTTCCTTTTTCTCTCTTTCACGTTGTGACCATGAAACGAGCAGCTTTGCTCTGTCAACCTCTTCTCTGCAATGTGCCATCTACCACTAGAAACTTCAAAACAGATATAGCTCAGAAGAATAAGTGTTTGCCTGGCAAGCACAAGGTTTTGATACTAAAAAAAAAAAAAAAAAAGTGTTCCTGGGAGAAAAGCTGTATCTATGCTCATAAATCACAGTCATGCTGTGAGCCAAAATAAATCGATTCTCTTTATGAACTGATTGGCTCAAGTATTTGCTACAGGAACAGAAAACTGATACAATATGCCTACATCGCAACAATAAAGGAGTTATAATGGCAGGGGACCCGTGTGGGAGGTGGGGGCCATGAGTACAGAAAGAAGCAGCAGGGGGATGATTCTGTCCCTGAGGTTCAGAGCAGGAAGGTAACACGGCTTACAGATGGCATAATCTGAACCCGGGTCTGCCAGGTCCCTGAAAGCCTCTATTCCAAGTGGAGATTCTTCCTGGGCAAGGCTCTGGTTCTGGAGATCAGAGGAATGATGATGTCCCTGGCTGTCAGGTCAGAGAACACCTTCCCACCCCTCATCTAGGGAGGGTGGCTTCCAGGATACTGCAGGAGGTGGAGGCTGAGGCAGGGAGCTGAGATGCCACTCCTGTAGGGACAGTCCCCATTTGCCTTTCTGTGGTCCTGGAGCAAGGCTGTGGCTCTGTCTCCCTGCCAAGGCGGCCCTGCCTTAGAAGACCTGGGCCAGACTCGGTCTTGAAGCACCCCGGGATCTGTTTGAGTGACTCCTCAACTCTGGAGGGGAGTCTTCCCTTGTGTCAGGCAAAGATGGGGCAGAAACCTGGGGCAGAGGGGCTTGGCTAGGCCAGAGCAGAAGAAGCCAGTACAGCTTCCCAGCCCTGGGCTGCTCTGGGTCTTGTCTCCTCTCCAGGGCTGGAGGAAGTCACTGAGTGTCCTCTCGGGGAGCCAAGGTGCTAAGCATGCTACAGAAACAACAGGCCAGGTTGTCGTCCTCACTCTGCCCAGGCCTACCCTGGCTTCCCACTGCACCCATTCCCCTAAAGCCACCTCTGCCCGCCAGTCCCAGCAGCCAGCTACTCTGCCCTGCATCCATCCTTTCCTTTGCCCCCACCTGTGGGCTGCTCAAATCCCACTGGCCTACAAGGTGTCCATGAGGCACTTTGCATCCTGAGGACAGAAGCCAGCATTGTGATGTCACTGGCCATCATCTGTTTCTTTGTGCTTGGAGTAGTGGGTGAGTCAACAGGGTCCCTTCCTCCTCCTGGTGCACAGGAACCTGATCCAGTGCCAGGGTCAAACAGGCTGGGTCCATGGCCGCACTTTCTCACTCTGGTTTTTCATAACTGGGGCTGGCCCAGCAGATGGCCAAGGAAGGAAGGTCCTGTGGTGGGCCAGGGCCAAGGAACTGAGTTGCAAGGCTGTAATGGAATCCCTGCTAGCTAGAGCGCCCCAAACCTAGGCTGTGACCTGCTCACTGTCTCTGTCAATCTCCAGTCCAGCTCCCTAAACCCTACAGGAGCTCAGAGCTTGCAGTGGGTGGGAGGTGGCTGGACAGAGTGTAATGACCCCATGGCTCTTTCCCGGATGTTGCTGGAAGCCAGCACCTGTTGAATCCCACCCCACCTCCTCCCTGCCAGCATCTTGGTGCCTGGGAATTAAAATTTAGGAGTGATAGAACTATACCACTTTAGGGTGGTGAAGATGTTGGATGCTTCACAGAGGCTTTGGAATCAATGAGCCCCAAATCCAAACCCAGGCCTACCCTGTAACCTTGAGCTGGTCACAGCCGCTCTGAGACTCTGTTTTTTTTGCTTTGAAGTGAGGTGCACACCCCAACTTCCGAGGGCTACGGAAAGGAAGCTGTCTGTGTTGTCCTGTTTGGACCACCTGCTGCCTGTACTGTGCACCTTCCTGCCTCGTGACCTGGGGCTGTGAAGGCCAATGCTGCTGGCCATGGACACAGATCAAACAGCCAACTGGAATAACCCTGGTGACAACGACAGGGATCTGAAGATGCTCTTGCACCAACTCTGCCAGCTGCAGGCCAAGTATGAGCTGTCCGAGGCCTGCTGTCCCTTGCCCCAGCCTTTACCCCAGGGCCACCCAAGTGACTGGGACAGAACAAAACTGCTCCCAGAGGACATCAGACCAACAAAGTAGACAAGAGGGGTAGGATGCCCGGAAGGAAATCCAGGCTATGGGGGAGCTGTGGGGAGAGGTGTGACCATCATCCTGTGGTCTCAGCTCCCCTCATAGCTGGGGCCATTCCCACCCCTGCTGCGGCTGAGTGTCCTCATCAGGAAGGGGGCTGCAGATAGCCGTCCCTGTGTACTGTCTGCATGGTGCCTCTGAAGTCAGTCTGCATCTCTGCCCCTCTGACCCTGAGTGGAGACTCTAGGTGCTCACCTCACTTAGAAGGGATATCAGTCGCTGGCCACCTATAAAAGTCCGAAGCTGATGCAGAAAGAAGTGTCCCTGAGCAGCCTTATAAACAAGGTCCAGCCCCGTCGCCAAGACCTCAGGGGACTTCCGATCCCAGGAAGGGTAACGCGCTGCTGCCCACAGGCCTCCACGGTACTTTCGAGGAATACCCGCATTTGTCAGGTCTCTAGATTAAGAAGGCAACGTCTTGCTCTGAGTCACTCAGCAGTCACTCAGTGATTCTACCCAGGCCCCCGTTGGCTCAATCAGAGGGTGTGGGCAGGCTGAGGCCAGCCCCACCTTTCCCTCTGCCCTTGGTCCTCACTCTCTCCACCGGAAGTCATTTGACCTGTCTATATTGCTCAGCTTGCTACCCAGGAAGACAGAGTGGGCGGCTCCTCAGTCAGTGGCCGTCTGATAGGTAGTAAGTGGCCAGCCCAGCACAGGCCTAAGCAGGAGGTCCGTGGAGGGTAGCTCAGGCTGGGGCCATGCAGGACCGGGGGCCACCATACCAGGTCCTCACTATGGCTTGGCTCTGCAGGCAGAAGAAGCTGGAGAGAGAGCTGGAGCGGCACAAGCCATTTGCAGACTATCTGATGAAGGTCCTCGAGAGAATCCCCAAAGGTACGTGGCTTCCCAGAAAGCCTGTCCCCTCCATGCTGGGACATAGCATGTGACCTCACTGAGCTCAAGTTGCTCATCTGTCGCCTGAGAATACACAGAGGTGACACCATTGTGGCTAAGAAGGACACAGGTGCCCGAGTCAGGCTGCCTGGTCCCTACCCTACCCACCCTGACAACCATGTGGCCTCTGGGGGTCCTCAGTGTCTTGATTTCTTTCTGAGTAACATGAGCACAGTTGCTGCAGAGGCTGCATAAACCAAACCATCTGTAACAAACCCAGAGCATCGCACCTGGCATTGGGCACCCCGTAAACATCGGCCACCATGATGCTTATGGTCACTCTGTATCCGGGGCTTCCGAGTGCAGATTCAACCAACCTCAAGTCAAAAGTATGCAAAGAGCAAAATTGCACCTGTATGGCACTCTTTTTCCCCTGAGCCATTATTTCCCAAACAAACCATCAGCACCATGTCAGCATTGTGCTACATACCATGCATTACGCAGAGGTGTTTGAGGTACCCAGAGGCTATGCAGGCTCGATCCGGACCCCACATCCTTTCAGAGTGGGATTAAGATCCTTGGGCCACACCACCCATACTGTGAGTGGGTTTTGCCTGTCTGTGATTTTTTTGGTTGATTTTGCTATCATTCACTAACACTGGAATGGGTTTTAGTGTTATTTAGTTTGTCTTGTCATAATTTGTGCCGAAGTTGGCTGCTAAAAGTGCCTCTGGGTTACTAGAAAAGGCAAGGGGAGACAAAAAGAAATACATCTTATTATCATCATTATTAGTTCAACACCACCAAAATAGAAATAATTATTACCATTTATTAACTATGTCCTCTGTGCTAAACTCCTCAGCCAGTTTTTTTTTTTTAACATCCTTCCAAGCTTCAGGTCACTCTATTACCTGGGCTCAGAGAGGGTAAGGAACTTGTCTGAGGTTGCCCAGCCAGGAGGCAATGGGGCTCTGTCTCAGCATTGGGTCTATCTGACCTCACAGCCACAGTGCTCAGCGCTATGAGGAAGGTGCTACTGCCTGCCGAAGGGCTATGGGAGCCTCAGTTCTCTCCTGGAGTCAGGAGCGGATCTGGAGAGGAAGCAACTTCTCAGGGGCTCCAGTGAGCTTGGCAAAGGACAGGGCACTGCAGGAGAGGGAGGTACGTGTGGCTCTGCTGGTGCAGGGCGAGCCCATGTGTTGGAGCTGGCAGGGCTGCTGGGAGAGGTGTCTGGGGTGGGCCTTGAGGGCCAAGCCAAGTGTGGGGCTTGAAGTGACCCAGCAGCCAGTGCTGCTGTAGCCTCGAGTTTGGGGCCCTCCTGGCTCAGTGATTCAGTCCTAGGGGACTCACCCAGGAGGAGTTACCAGCTTCTTCCTTCCCTGGGGGTCGGTCTGCGGCTGCCCTGGGCACCTCTCACCTCCTCACCTGCAGCCCAGAATCTGGGTTCGCAGCTACAGCCAGGGGCCTTTTCAATGTCCCTGCTTCTCCTGGGGTGAGGGAGACACCGGGCAGAGTCCTGGGCTCCGGCAGGAATTCTTAGCGGTCGCCTCGCTGGCTGGGAGAGCCTCAGGGCCCAGCCCACTGCAGCCCCGCCCCCCAACCCCCAGGCTGCAGCGACACAGAGGAGCCCGAAGCTGTCCGGCTGGAGGCCCTCGTGCAGCGCTACAGGAAGATCCTCTCGGCCAGCAGGGACGTCCAGCAGCACCTAGGCGTCTTTTCCCAGATGAACCAGGCCGTGCGCGCGGCACTGGAGTCTCTGGAAGACAGCCACAGGGCTCTTCTGCCGGTGACAGCCACCCGCAGACCCGTCCCCCGGCTCGGGTTGCTGGGCCTGCAGTAGCGAAGAGTCTGGATGCAAGGTCCCTCGTGCGTCCCCTTTCCTTGGCTGGCTTTCTTTGTGCACAGTGGAAAAGTCGAGTTCTAGATTCAGTGGCGTTCTGACCCCCACTTGGCTACTGGCAAGCTGTGAGAAGCATCTGTAACCTCTCTGAGCCTCGGTTTTCTCCTCTGTCAAATTGGCACAACACACCCTAGCTATTAGTGTTCTCATGAGACACCCAACAACTGCCTCGCTGGCAGGCATGTGGCACACATCTGCCAGTCTAGCTTCACAGGAGGCTGAGGCAGGAAGATCACAAGTTCTGGATTATTAGTGAGACCCTGTCTCAAATAAAAGAGGGCTGGGGTCCTGGCTCAGGGGTAGGAAGCTTGTCTAACATGGGTGAAGCACTAGGTTGAATCCCCACAACTGAAAAACACAAAAAAGCTCAGAAATCTCATAATGCATAGAACTTTTGTAGGGTGTATATTCCAGATGGAGGGGCAGGACCCTTCCTAGCAAAGACCGGGAATCCTGAGGTCTGCTGTCCCTGGGACCAGGACCAAGGCATGATGTTTGGAGAGTTGCCGCCCCCTGGTGGCAAGGCTTTAAAACTATTTAGCAGCGTTTTCCCTTTGAACAAGAACCAGGTCCACTCCTGGACTGGGTCCTGTGAGTAGTTTAGGAGCTCTATGGTCTTTGAATTCCAGTACCTGGAGGCAGGTGCTTCTGTCCCCAGGACTCAGTGGAAGGAGAGAGGAGTGAGCTGACCGTGGCAATAGAGGGTAGGACCCTGTCCTTCCCAAGTGCTTTGAGGTTGTCCCCCTCGGTGCTCCTCCCACAAACATCAGTGACTGTAGAACACTGTATGAAAGCATTGCTTATCTTAACTGCTGAGGCCGCCTTCAATTTTGCATGAATCTTCAAGCCATTTTTGCTGTGAGGAAAGGAAACCTCAGAGAAGGGAGATCACTTGTGTTTGTCCTGCGTCTTCCTAATTCACAGTCTGGGGCATCCTCACGGCCCTGCTCCTGAGTCTCCAGTCCTGAGGTTGTATCCCCCAGATGCTGCTAGCTCTGGTTCTAGTGAGCAGCAGTGGACCCAGGCAGACCCCATCCTCACTCTCCCAGGCCTGAAGTGACACCCCCAGAGAGCCCTTACAGGCAGGTGGGTACCCCAGGATGACCCACCCTGCTGACTACAGAGCCTCAAGATCCGGCTGTGTCAGCTGCAAAAGAAGTGTCACTACAAGCAGGAGCAGTGGCGGCAGCTGGAACCCGGCATCACCCTCCAGAACAGCATGGGCTTTGACACTGCCCACCACGGAGGCCACAGTGTGAGTTGGGTACAGGGTGTCTGGGAGCTGCAGCCTCCTTTAGTAGCATCACCTTGACACACACACGGACCCACAGATAACAGACATGCACACACACATACACAGACACCACACACTCAGTCACACAGACGCGTACACATGCACACATGCACGCACATGCCTCTCTGCGGGGCTGTTGCTGTCACAAGGCTTTCTAAGCCAGAGCTGATGGTCCTTCCTGGATGAGAAAATGGAAGCCTCAGATAGTAAAGGACCAAGCTCTGCTGAGAACCAGAGCTGGCACTTGCTGGTAGATTCCAGGGCCAGCAGCATTCTGGGTGCTCAGTCAATGCTAGATATGGTGCCTGGTTAGTAATGAAAAGATGCCAGAGGCCCCAGGCAAGTGATACATATGACTTCGGTGACTCTGCATCTCTCTGATCACAACCTGGCTGTGCAGACCTAGCCAAAGCCCTCATTTCCAGGTTCAGTTTTGCACTGGCTCGACTAGCCAAGAGAGAGATCTGGCCATCCTGGAGCCCCAGCTTCCTGACCAGAGTCTGTGCCCTTCTGGTCTCGGAGACTGCTGGGTACTCCTAAGCCCAAGGCTCAGGGCTGGTAGCAATGCTGGGCACCCTGCCCTGAGCAGGATGCCATCACTGAGTGACTTCAGGACCTCCTTGGACTCAGAGTGACCTGGCCCAAGTGGGAGCAGGCCCTGTGAGGTACAGGAGGGTGGGGGCTGCTGATCTCCAGCTTCTAGGGGAGCTGGTCCCTCTGTGTCTCTCTTCCTAAGTGGAGAGCCACAGCTGCCACAATTGGCTCTGAGGCCTGGAGTCTAAGGCTCCAGCACTGCCTGCAGGGGCAACCCTGGGCCTGGCTACCCCCCTCAGGGGAGGCCTATAGATGTCCCCTGCCAAGAGGACCCTCTGAGACGTGTTTGCCAGGCCTCGCTCTTAGCAGGGGAGGGTGTGTAGGCCTCTTTCAAGCCCTGGGAGCAGAGTACAGTCTGGGTAGGACCAAGGCTTCTGACCTGGCCCTGCAACTCTTCTCTGGCCTGTGTGGGCTGGGGACGGTCAGGGGGCTGCTGGGAAGGGCCTGAGCCTTTGTTATTCTGCAGAGCCAGCTGCTCAGCTACATGCAAATGGCCATCAACAACATGGCCCAGCAGTGCTACCCTGAGGCCCCTGGCATACCCACAACCATGAGTCTCTTCTCCAAGCTGGACCTGATTCAGGTGAGGTGGGCTGACAGCCTCAGGTTGTCTCTTCCTGGGCTGTAGCCTGAGCCGGCCCTGGGCCCTGACCTGCACCAACCTTCTTTCCAAGAAAAAGGAAGAGATGATGATGATGTCAGGGGATCCCCAGGGTCCCCTACCTCTGTCACAGTGGGCCTCTCAGTAAACATCTGTCACCAGCCAGCCAGCCCTGATGGAGTTGCCCCCACGTGTTCAGCACTGTGCTAGATAAAGAGCTGGAGGTGGGGAGAGATAAAGGCTTAGGAAATGCATGGCCCTCTAAGAGGGAGGCTGGGCAGTCAGGGTGGGCTTCTTGGAGGAAGCAGGGAGAAGGGCTGACAGCCACATTTAGGAAGTCACGTAAAGGCCAAGGATCTGAATACCTCGCTCTCTGTCTCTGCTACTCCTAGGCTGGGCAGCTGCAGACAAGACACTTACCCTCTCTGGGCCTCAATTTGCTCATATTTGGGACCCTTGTGAGAGTTAAGGAGAGGCAGGCCAAGCTTCGATGGTGTTTTGTCCCCTGGGAAGTGGCATCCAGGGGCGGCAGCACTGTCAGGCAAAAGACTTTTCCTTCCCAGGCATTTATACTGGACAAGATGGAGACCGTGAAGATGGTTTCGCTGCTCACAGAGCCCAGGGTGTGCTGGGCCGGAGACAGCCTCAGGGAAAAGAACCCGAGAAGGCAGCCTGGGCCCTTCAGGAAGTGGCCAAGGAGCCCAGCTGCGTCCCCCAGGACCCCATTTCCCAGTTGCCAGGATTCGGAGTGCTCCAGCCTGTCCTGATGGCCACCTTCCAGGCTGAGACATCATGACTGACTGGCTCTTTCTTGCTTGTCTCCTGTTCTTGTCATCACCCAAGGGCACAGGGGACAGCCTAAGGCAGTAAAGGGCAAATACAGCACCCATGCTAGGGTTGGCAGGGCTGCCTGGGCTGGAGGGGAGGTGGCAGCAGAGGGACAGGAAGCTCCAGGGGCCACTTGCTCATCTTTGAATTCCCATGAATCACTGGGGGCTCACAGAAGGCAGGAAGTGAGAGTGTGCAAGCAAATGAATGAGGTTCCTGACGGTGGCCCTATGGGGTCAATTCCACCTGGGGTGCCAGAAGGCTGCATTCACTGTGCTGTGCCCATACCCAAGAACCAGAAAGCCCTGGTTTCCTAGCTTCTGTTTACAGGAGGAAGTCGCAGCCCAGTTTGGCTGCGTGGCTTGCCCAGGTCACCCAGCCAGCTGAGAGGTTGGGCTGGGACATGAACTCAAGTGCAGGAGCCCCACGCCGAACACCATCCCGGTTAATGATATCAGTGAACAAGAAGCAACATGCCCGGGCGGCCAGAATGTAGTCACGGCCCTCGTTCAAGCCTGGGTGGCTGCTCCCAGGCAGAGGAAGTGGGTGTGGGTTCCTGCAGGTGCTTGCTACTGGAAGGGCAGCTGGGGACCCATATCAGTGACAGTGACGGAGGGCCTGGGAGGGAGGCAGGGGCTGCATTCTCACAAGACACCAGGCGACCCGTATGCTGCCTCAGCCTGACAGTGCTGCTCGGAGCTAAGCCGGGCATCATTACCCAGGAGGAAGGGACCTGCAAGGACTGCAGGCCACACGTGCGCTGGTGACACCAGCTCTTCCCTCAGAGCCCTTGCCCGTTGTAGTCATCACCTAGTTGTTTGGACTTTTATGGCCCCACCTTGAATTCTCAAAGGTTTCTCTTAACCGCTTATCCCGGAGCCCAGGGTACAGCCTAGCACAGAGCAGGACCTCAGTCAATGTGCGCTGTGAACACACTGTCACGGCCTCAGAATAAATGGTGAATGAATGAATGAAGGAGCGAGTGAGTAAAAGTCTTAAGCAAAGAAGTGAATCTCTAAGTGAAAATTGTAAGGGAAGTAGAGGAGCCAATAGTGGCGGACACTGGGTAGAGGGTGTGGAGGAATCTTGGCCAGCACTTGACCCTTGCGTCACCCAAGTCCTGTGCACAGGTAGGGTGGATGCCTGACATCACACCACCTCCAGAATGAGCTGCCTCCCCAACAGCCCCAAAGATGAGCCCCACAGTGCTAACCACAGGTCTGTGCATTACCAGGAGGTCAGGGGTGGGGGGCAAGTCCCTCTGTCCCAGCTACACAGCATCACGACTCACAACTCAAGGCAGGCTGAATCTGGCACCTGCTCCTGAGAGCTGGCACTATACTTGCTCTGGAACCCCAGAAGTCTTTTCCAGCCCTACCAGCCCTTTAAAACATACAACTGAGTTGGCTGGGTCAGGTGGCCACAGGTGAGCCCCAAAATGCAGTTGCAAGCATGTGTTTGCGCAGACAGTTAAGTTTCCATCTGTGACAAGATCGTTCACAGGGCCTGGGTAGATTACCCACAACTCTGGGAATGGCTCTGAGAAGATCTAAGGATATGTGCAAGAGTGGTGGGTGGGGCCTGCACGTTGGCCTATAAATCCACTGCTCGTGAGGCTGAAGCAGGAGGATTGCAAGCTCAAGGCCAGCCTGGACAATTTAGGGAGACTCTCAAAAACAAAACAGAAAGCAAAACTAAACTGGCAGATGGGCTGGGACAATAGTCTCATTTTTACTTTTTTCCTGTTTTGCATCGAAGAGTATAATGCATCACAGAGTTTTCAAGAAGCTGTTTTAGACCATGACATGATGTAAATTTTGCAATCCTACCCTGCAGTGTAGGGGGACTCTGGGGTTCTTCATTCCTGCACTGATTGGTTTTACTTTCCAATTTCCTGTGACCTCACCTAAGGAATTATCTAGACCCTGTCTCTAGTAGATGAACATTTTTCAACTCTCCGGCAGCTAATGGTCAAAAGCTGAGGGTCAAGCAGCCAGTCTGAGAGGCGAAAGTACTCAAAGCCTGCTTGGAGAGGCAAGGTCTTTCAACGGCTGCTGAAGCTGATGCCCTGGCTCAGAGAGGTACAGAAATTTGCTCAAGGTTGCACAGCAAAATATGGCACAGCTCAATTCTAGCCCTCTCAAGTTTGAGGTGTTTTTCCTATCAAAGCCTCTCAGACTGTCTTCATGTATCCTAATGGTGGAAGAGTGTGAACTCGACCTCCCGGGGCCCTGAAAAGAAATCCGTGCGATCTGGCCTCTCAAAATGTTTGAGCGAACTGGTGTTCTATTTTGTAGCTCTTGCTTCTAGTACAGAAATCATGCATGCTCCTGGCAGATGTCTTTGATGATGGCTCCCAGGACCTTGGCAGAGGAGCCCAGCACACGCCCCACACTGCCCTGTTATCTGCTGATACAGCCGCCTTGGAAGAGGACTCCCCCCACCCCCTGACCCACTGCAGTGTCCCCAGCATTGCTGCCCAGGGCCAGAAGGCCTCCAGGGACTCCCAGACCTCTGCGAGCTCTGCCTTTCCAGGTCTGGGAGTTGGTGTGTGGGGACTTCGCTGGGCCTTGGGCTTTATTTAGGCTGGGCAACTGTGTCATTGTGGTGCCTCAGCTCCCCCAAGTGGTCAGGGGGGACCCGATGATCACCCTGGACCCCCAACTGCAGCTTCCTTCCTGTACGCCTGCAACCACCTGATCTCTCCAGCTCTTGTCACAGCAGCCGGTCACACCTCTCATCCACCCTCCCTCTGCCGCTCCTGCCTGGAGGTCTGCTCACTTCATGGCCAGTGACAAAGCCAGAGAGGACAATCAGGACATAGCCATCAGCAGTTGGTGGCCCAATCTCAGACGTAACACGCTGTCACCCGGGCTGCTTTACCAATGAAGCATGTACCCCTCTGCTGAGGGGAGACCCTTAAAGCAGGGTCCTTTCCTTGTGGGGGTTCACAGGGAAAATCAGGAAGCCAAGGCTGAGTGTCAACAGCACCAGCTTCATCCAGCACCCACGCATGGAGAAGCAGGAGTCCGGCCTACACTCTGGCCACAGCCCACAGGCCCAGGAGGCACAGAGGGAGGGTTGCCATGTTCCAGAAAGGGTGCTGCCCAACTCCTCTCCTGATTCAGACCTTCCTGGTTGCTACCACAGAGAAGGCGACCTGTCAGGGCACATACTAATGAAGTGCGGCCCAGGTCATCCCAGCAGTTACCATGAAAGGCCACCAGGCTTGCTGTCAAAGATAAGCACATTTAGGGCGTGGTGGGTAGAGCTGGTTATCTGGGCAGACAGTCTAGACACTGAGCTGGGTGACAGCCGTCCCATGCGGGTTAGAAGCAGTTACTGAGTCCAGCCTACCTTCCAGGGCTTGGCATGGGCAGAAGGAGGGCCTCCAAAATGCACAAGGGCCTGGATGTACTCCAGAAGGCTTCAGGAGCCCAGCTTTGTTCCACCACAGAGAAACGAGGGTGGTATGGGGGCAGGCACCCCTCCAGACACCATGCTGAATGCTCCAGTTTCCTTTCCAGCCTGGGAACCCAAGGCACACTGGCCCTCAGAAGCCACAGGTGGCTGATGGCTGAAGAATGGGCTCATCTGTTATCTTTCCAGAGCTGTGGACAGGGTCTGAACCCAGAAGGGAGCCCTGATGAGGTGCTAATTGCCGTGACCCTCAGGTCTCCTCCAGATTCCCTTAGCTCAACTCTGGAACCCAGAGCAGCTGCTTAGGCGCCAGCTCTCCAGGGTCCTCTCCAGAGCCACAGAAACCCTCTTCCCTTTTGCTTCTCCTGCAAATGGACTCTATCTGCCCCATCTCTACGGACAGCTGGAAAATTAAATCTCAGTCTTTGGGGGGCCTCCCTCCCCATCTTCACCCTCTGCTCGGGCTGTGTCCTGGACCCCTTCTTCAGGGCAGAAAAGGAGGTATGGAGTGAGCTGTCACAGTTTGCAGTTAGACACTGATTTGTGTGCCCAGAGCAGGGGGAGTGGCACTTGTGTCACACTCGGCGCCCAACTCTGTGCCTCTCCTGAGAGGGACAAAGGGGTTTTTGCCAGTCTAGCAGCAGCTCAGGCCTTTTCTTTGAGGGTCCAGCAGGTGACCCAGGAGTCGCCTGTCTCTGACCACTGGCTTCTAACCCTGCCTGGCTCCAGAAAGGAACCTTTGAGCTGGTTCAGCCTTGACCTCCGTCCCTCAGGTCCCTCTGCTCTCAGTAGAAAGAGGTTTTTTTGATCTCAGCTTTGCCAAGGAGGAGGCCAAGGGTCTGACCCCGGCTCAGCTGTCTTCTACTCTTCCTAGCATGGGAGAACCCCCCACCCACCCCCAGGGCTCCCGCTCGCAGCCAAGGAGAGCATGGACCCTCGCGGGGGAAGCTGGAAGCTCTCACTGACCGGGCCCAGTCCTCCACTGCCTGCAGTTTTTGACCTAGGGGAGACTGATGACCCTCTTGCAAGCCCCAGACATGGCCTGCCTCCTGCCATGGGCAAACCACACTGCTATCCAAAGCCAGCAAATCTTGGGCCCCTTCATTACCAGTGCCATGGGTGGATATGAATTTCTGTGGTGTGGAAATTAAGAGGCATTCATGACCAGCTGGGCAATCCAGAAAAGCTTCCTGGAGATGGAGTCGGACTGTGGCTGGTGGGTACCCTGAAGTATTAGAAACGTTCTGGACCCTTGAGCCATCTCCTGAGCACCTGTATGCCTGGGGGAAGTGGAAAATCAGGAAGAGGAGGAATGGGAAAGGCGGGCACTGGGAGGGTGACAACGTGGAGGGCCAGGCCATGAATCACAGACTTACGGGCAGCTACCCCTGTGTGCCCAGCTCCTTCCTGGTGACCTCAGTCCTCCCAGGCCTCGTGAAGCCCCAGCGGCTGCCTGCCAACTCCCACCTGGACACCTGGACACTAGGTACAAGGGACACCTGGACACAGGAAGTGGGGCCGAGCCCTTCCAGACAGAGCAGGGCGGCCTTGCCTGGGGCAACCGAGGGACGGCTCACAGTTCAGCCCAGCCCAACTCAACTCACTGGAAGCGGAAACTCACACTTTCCAGGAAGAACCCTGTGCAGTTCCAGGAGGAAGACAGCATTCCCCTGCTCAACTGAGCTGCTTCATTGAGGAAAGAGTACCTTGTTTACTCTTTACTGTACTGTGATTCAGCGTCTTTTCATCTAAAGATTTCACAGCTAAATATGTTTTTGGTTAAATCACTCACAATGCCCAACCCTGTCTCTGAATGAGAGATAAAAACTCCCAGAGAGAGCCTGGGAGTTGCCCAAAGACACATAGCAGTGTAGGCAGATCCCAGAGTCAGGGACGCTGGAGACCCAGCGTCCTGTGGTCTCCAGCCCAGGAGTCCTTCTACATGCCAGTGTGGGGCTCACTTTGCAGCTACTGTGGCCTAGGGAAGGGAGGAGAGAGGAACCAGTGCTGTACCCCAACTCACAGGCTCCTGGGAAATCAGCTGACACTCTGTCATTCTTCCACCAAGGGCTGCCTAGTGTCCTGGGGCAGCACTGGAGGAGGGGCCAGGACTCCAGGGGGCCAGCCTGGTGAGGCCACTCCTGCCGGCGGCTGCGCCAGGCTGCTTCTCTCACTTCTTTGCCTTCCTTGGTTATAAAGAATACAGAGTGGCGGATAGTTCTGGCCAGCCATAGGAGGCTGAGGCTGAAGGATCTCTTGAGCCCAGAGCACAAGGCAACCTGGGTGACCTAGTAATATCCCCATCTCAAAACAAATGAAAGCAAAAAACAAGGAGCAAAAACTTCTCCAGAGCAGATAAGGGTGTGAGGACTCCATGGCCCCTACAGCTATGTGCATGGTTCCTCAACAGAGTGGGTTCAAACCCTGCTCTGGGGGCACGGGTATGTGGCTTGCAGGTAGAATGCTTCCTTAGCACGCACAAGGCCCTGGGTTCCACAAAATGATGCCAGCTCTGGCATGGGACAGCTTGGGATTCCATGAATGTGTTTGGGTGGGGTGTAGGTTTGGGTACCTGTGTCTCTCTGTCCTTTAGGGTCTGCAATTATAAAATAGGGGTCACAACAAGGGGTCTAACCCCAAAAACTAAGTGTGAGAGGTAAGATAACTCACAGTGAAAGTCTAGGACAGTGTCTGGCAGTGAATGTTACATATAACCGCAGAGCGTAAATGCTTAGCTGCTGTTGTGTCCACTCCTGAGCCTCCTCTGACACCGCGCTGACCACCCAGGATATGATACTTGGAGGGAGAGGGTGTGTGTGTGTGTCAGAGGGGAACTGCTTAGAACAGTACCGATATACATGTTCCTCGCTTACAGTGGGGTTACATGCAGTAAACCTATCACGAAATGCAAATATCGTAAGCTGAATGTGCATCTCACACACCTAAAATGGAACATCCCAGCTCAGCATCGCAATATGCAGGAGAATATCAGTTGTTTACCATTCCGATTGCAAAGCTGACTGGGGGTCATGGTCCAGCACCTCCAGACAGTACTGGACCGCACAATGCTAATCCGGGAAAAGACCGAAACCCAAACTTTCGAAGTAGCCTGCGCAAGTGCCTGCGCTTAGGAAACGGGTGTGTGCGACGTACCAGAGCCCCCTTCTCCACAAACCCTCCCTTACCCACAGTAGCTGCCCGAGGTCTGCAGATGAGCGTTTGAATGATAGCTGCTCCTTGTTTGATGTCCGGTAATAATGAGCTTGTACGCAGGTGAGTCACCTATACATGCTCAGTCTGCGCCTCCTACACAGCCCTACAATTCAACGGCCATAGTCAACCATCCTGAAAATGTATTCATTCAACAAACATTAATTGGATGCGTGGCAACCTACTGATTCACAAGTTAGAAGAGATTATTTAGTAGCAGGCAGGTAACAACGTCACTGGACACGCGTTTCCTAAGTGCTTGTCCTCTGATCTTGAGCAAACTATACTTATGTGACTTTGACTGTGTATTATTAATGAGAGCCAGCTAATCTTCCAGAAGACTTCAAATTGCAGTTAGTTAAAAGTCCTTCAGCCTTCACAAAGAAGGACCCGTCTTTCTAGGTTGGGCGAACTCCCTTGCTAGTTAAAAAGTTTTTTGTGTCTTTAAAAAGGGGCGGTACCCTGTCAAATAGCTCCTGAAACATAGGTTGAAAACTCTTGAAGTCCCACCCACTTTCTGTGACGTCCTGCGGCCCGGCCTCTGATTGCTCGCTGCCCACGTCAATCGCCGAGCGTGTGTCTTGCTGGGACACAGTGGAGGTCTAGCCTTTGGTTTGCGGAGCGGTCGGGTGTATTCTCCGCACACCCCACGCCCTCGAGGCCCCCGCCGTCCGACCCAACGGTGGAGCCGACCAGCGCCTTTCGTGGTACCTTCCGGCACCGGATCGGTCCTCGCTGGTGCGGGACGCGGCCCCACAGCTCCGGTCACTATGGTCAGTGGTGCTAGGGGAAAACGGGAAGGGGGAACGGGGAGGGGGCGCAGGGACGCGGGGGCGGGGTCGCCGATTTGCGCATGTGCGATCGCAGGCTCAGTCCTCTGCGCGGTCCCCGCGGCATTCCATCCCTGGAGCGCTAGAGTCCTAACCGGTTCCCCGGCCTGGGTCTGGGCGCTCCCCACTGGCTCCCTGGGACGCCCAGCCCAGAAGGTCCAGCTCGGTCCGAGGTCTCTGTCTCCAGTACGTTCTCTCCAGAGCCACCTGGAACCGCACGGTAGGTGCCGTCAACTGCAGCGGTTGAGAGCCAGTGCCCCGGGTGCCTGGCTTTGTTAAGGAGCCCTCTTCCCACGGCACCTCGCGGCCGCACCCCGAGGAAGGCTCGGCCATCGGAGACCCCTGATTCCCATCTCTCTGCCGAGGAGTGGACCTAGGGCTTGTTTGGGTGGCCAGGTCGCTTGTCCCTTGGGTGGCTGGACATTTGCTCCGTCCCTGGATGCCAACAGGTCTTTGGAGCTAGGGCCCGCGTGGCGAGGCTGCCTCAGGTTACAGCGAGTGAGTTAGGGGTCCGGGGAAAGTGGCCCAGAAGAACCCCCGATTCAGAGTCCTTGCCAAGCAGAAAGATGTGAACCTGTGGGGAAAGTGTTGGGACCCGTCGTAATGGTACTTGAATGGGGAGTTGAATCCCAGCCCCTGATCCCGGTCCAGTGCTGTCTTTGTTACATCAGGTTGCCATGGAGGTCAGGTATCTGGCATGATAGTCACCCCAAACCCTGCAGTGCTGAGCAGTGTCTCCTGGGAGCTTGTAGACTGCGGGCACTGATGGACATCTGTCTTCTGCCCCTTGGGAAGTGAAATGCTTGGGTGGGTTCCCTTTGCACATCTGTATTTTGGGCTGCTGTGAGAATCTCCTGAGGTCCAAGGTGTGGAGCCCAAGTGTTTAGCCAGAGGCTTTGAAGTGATAACCAGATGCCAGACATGGATGTGCACAGATGCCTGGTTCATTACGCTTGGCCTCCTCCCTCCCTGGGCAGCAAAAATGGGTCTCTGCTGTAGGGTGCTGTGGAGCTGGGACCTGCTCTGAGGGTGGTGTGGCCAGCCAGGGCCTCTGTGCTAGGCTGCCCAGCCAGACCTGCCAGTCTGGCACTGGGCCGTGGCTGAGGGGACCTGCAGGGCATCTGAAAGCATCAGTTTCTTGCTTCTCTCTAGTGCCCAAGGGGCGCTAGAAGGGGGCATCTGTTTTGCTTCACCCTGCAGGGTGGCAGCAGGAGCTGGGTTGGTAATGGCCTTAGCCACTAGGAGCTGCAGGCTGGCCTGACTCCCAGCCACCACTGGAGAGCACACCAGGAACACACCAGGGCCAGGAACCTCAACGGCTGACCCTTTGCTGCACAGGGAGGCTGCTGACTCCAACCTCCCCTCTGTCCTGGACTCAGGAGACCAGGTGGGGCACCCAGACATCTTGTCCTCACCCATCAGCGGGCTTGGGTCCCCTGCACGAGGATGCAGTGGTTAATGCAGGCGTGGGCATTCCTTTCATGTGGCATTTAGTGAGTACTGTGACGTGCCAGGTACCACGCTGGGCTCTGGGCTTGGGGGTGGGTTTTATGTTGAGTTCAGGTGGGTAGAGAACAGTGTCCTTGGAAAATACAGCATCTTCCTTGCTTTCCGTGTCAAAACCACTGGGCTGACTGTGAGACGGGGGCCCAGGTGGAAACACAGAGTCTGCATATGGAGTGTGTGTGTGTGTGTGTGTGTGTGTGTTCAGGGTGGTCTCGTGCACTCCAGGTATGGTTAGCATTTGGGAAATGAGTGAGTGTCCGACACGAACTGTAAAACCTCAGGACCTTGTTGTGCTTTATCCTGTCATTTATCAAACAACCCCCCTGCCCAAGTGGACCAGTGATGAGCCAAAGTGTGCCCGCCTCTCTAGCAGCTCGATGCCTATTGGCCAGGCCAGAGCTGGACAGGTGCAGATCTTGAGAATTGATGTAGCCTATGCAACTGACCAAGGCTGGGGTGCAGTGTACTTTTGAGGAGGGAGGCATGTTGGAGAAGGCTTCTCTGAGGAGGTCTTTTGAGCTTGGTATTGAAGGATGTATAGGAGTGTTCAGAAAGGATCCACAAGGAGGTATGTTCCAAGCAGCAGGGACAGTGGGCTTAATGGCCTTGAGATATGGTCAAGAGTGAGATATCCTGGCAAAAGTCAGCAGCTTCCGTAGGTACAGGGACTTGGGGGAGCCCTGAGGTGAGCCCATCAGAATGAAGGGCTTCATGTGCAGAGCTGTGGAGTTGGGGTGCAGCAGAGGGAGGAGGCATCACATTCAGGACAGGTGTGAGATGGTCTTGGGTGGACGCTTTCAAGTCAGGGACCTGGTTAACACAGTGTGTCCATTTCTGGGGCTGCTGTAACAAGCGCCGCAAGCGAGGTGGCGCAGAACAGTAGGAATTCCCTGGCTCGCTCTGGGGAGGGCAGAATTCAGGGTCAAGGTGTGTGCAGGGTCGTGATGGCTGGGGCGTGGGGGGGCTGGCCCAGCCTCACTCTGAGGTTCTGGTAGCTCCCAGACCTGTAGCAGAGCACACCAGCCTGCACATGGCATTGTCACCGAGCATCTGTGGCCAGGTTCCCCCTTTAATAGGACACCAGACATAGGTTTAGGGGCCTGCCCTACCCCAGCATGACCTCATCTTAGCTAATTACATCTGCAGTGACCTATTCCCAAATAAGGTCACATTCTGAGGTCTGGAAGCTGGGACGTCAGCATTTGCATTCTGGGGGACCCCGTTTAACTCTTAACACTCCACATCCGTTTTCAGAGCTTTACCTACCGTATGCCAGGGGCTGGAGATTCAGCAGTGACAGGTGAGGTCCCCGTCCTCAGGCAGCTGACATTCTAGCAGAGGGAGATGGCCTGAAGAACTAAAGCACTGTGAGGTGACAGGGACAGGTGAGGTGGCCCCAGAAGGCCCCTCTGAGGAGCGGCGTCACCCAACATATATGAAGAGGCACAGGGGAAGGAACAGCGTGTGGAAAGGACTGGGGGTGGACATGGGCATGTCCTGTGGGAGGAACTGAGAGGAGCCCGTCGCGGCTGGGACTCAGAGCAAGGTGAGCAAGGGCCAGGTGAGGTCAGGGTAGGAGATTGTTGTCAAAACATCGAGTCTTTCTCTACGGGAGGCGCCCATTGGGGAGCGTCTTACTTAGCTTGTGCTGCTGTAATAAAAATACCATAGGCTGGAGACTTTATAATGATAGGAAATGTATTGACTTCTAGCTCTGGAGTCTGGGAAGGCTAAGCTCAAGGGCTCGTCCTCACTGTATCCTAAGGTGACAGAGGGCATCACACAGTGGGAAGATAGGAGAGGGGCCAGAGGAGGGGGGCTGGGCAGGTCTCCCCTGAAACAAATCAGTGTAGCCAGGCCCAGAGCTCTGCAGGGTCTAATCCCTTCTTTAATTTCCTGCCTCTTAATACTGCTGCACTAACAGATAAATCCCGACACGGGTCTGGAAGGGAATATCCTAACCACAGCGTCCTGCCTTTGTCATCCCCCAGCTTGCATGTGCTTCTCACGTACAAAATGCCCTCATCCCAGCCCCGTTGTCCCTAAAGTCTTAACTCATTCCAGCCCCACACAGAAGCCTCAAAGCAAGTGTGGAATGTGCGGACCTCAAGCAGGCTGCATCCCAGGCCCCAGGCAGATCGCTTTCCAGCTGCGCAGCATGAAGCCACAGGAATTATGCCCGTCCATGGCACCATGGCAAGACACTGCCTTCCAAAGGAGTAGGCAGGAAGGAAGGGGGACTGGTCCTGAGTAAGCCCAACACCCACGAGCGTGAGCGATGTTACATCTTGAGGTTCTCAGAATAACCTTCCTTATTTCCTCCGGGACCCAGTGGGCAGGGATTGAGCCCCCAGGACTCTGAGCAGTCCACAATATAGCTTTGCAGGGCACAGCCTGCGAAGCTGTCTCGCAGGTTGGAGCCTCTTCCCTGCAGCTCCCCTGGGCTGCTGGTGCACACTGGTGGCCCTATCGTTGGGGTCATGACAGCTGTCCTGTTCCTGTGGCTCTGCAGAAATTACTGTGGTGGAAACTCTCCCCAGTATCCCTGTCCTGTGACAGTTCTCTTTGCCTCCTGGCTGTCTGCAGTGTACTTTGAGATCTAGAGAAAGGCCTGAGTGCCCAGCTCTGTGTTCTGCAGGCCTGCAGGGCAGCCCTACCACACTGCTGTGGCCACTGGGGCCGAAGCACTGACCACACCCAGCCTTGCCCAAGCCACAGCTGGCCACTAGGCTGCCCTGGAATATAGGGAGCAGATGCTTGGGTGAGGCAGCTGGCACCAGGCTCCTTTCCAGCTACACTCATCCCTTTTAGCAAAGAGCTGCTTGGCGACACCTTTGTTTTGCTGTCCCATAGATGTACAGATGCTGTTTCATTTTTTATAAGGCCAGGTTGCAGATTTTCCTCATCTTTCATTCCCTTGAATTGTGAAGACTATCTTTAAATCATTTCTCTCCACCCCCATTTTACTCTCTGGCCAACAGGTTCACAATGGAGCTGTAATTTGTGTATCTTGTCGCCAGGTGCCTTGAGCCACTGGTGGTGCATGCATGATTGTCCCATGACAGTGCCACTTCTACCTCAGTAGTAGAAGCTGCCCAATGGGAGAGTTGTGCGTGTACCACCAGTGATTCAAGTCAACGGGAGCGTGTGAAAAAAGCACACCCAGCAGCCTGCCTGCTTTACTGCTTAGAGTTGAGTTCTTCCACCAGGTGTCCTGGCTCATTGCTCTTAAATTCTGCCTTTCACAGAGCCCGTGGGCAAGTTCTCTGCCACCTTATGATGAGGATGGCCTTCCTTATTCCCAGATGAGACCTTATCAGCCTGGCCTTTACTGTCCAGATTTGTATCGCACTGTGCTCACCACCACTTAAGCAGTGTCTAAGAAGATCAGACTTTCACTGCAGCTTTTCTTTTCTTGAGCCCAACCCATTAAGCATTGCCCTAAATGCTCCATTCATGGTGATATAGGCTGCTTCCGGCACGCACTTCAGAACCGTCCCAGCTCCTGACCGTCACCCAGCTCCAAGGCCACTGCCATTACTGTTTTCAGGCATTCGTTAGAGCAACAGCCACTCTAAGAGAATATCAACAGTCACTCTAAGAGAATTTATGGTGAACAGATTTATTAGGCAAATGGTTCTGGAGCCTGGGCAGACCAAGAGCAAGGTGCTGGTGCCAGGCTAGCTCGGTTTTTCTGTATCATCACTTGATAGAAGGCACTGTATGGTGGAAGGAGGGGACTAGAGAGGTCCGGAGGGGGTGAATGTGCTTCATGGTAATGGATAATGGCGTTAGTTCGCTCTCGAGGGCAGGCTCCTGCCTTTTTACTGCTGTTGCAGTGACAAGTCAGAGCATGAGTTTGGGGTAGACAGCTCTCCACACCAGAGCAGAGCAAACTGAAGTACTGAGCAGAGAGTACTGAGAGTGTCTCCTTGTCTCTTAAGCACCTTGCACTGGCTGTTTGTGGAGAAACCATCAGGAGCTGAGCCTAGGAGACTGGGTGGACTTTGTTGCGGTCTCCTTGGGGAAGATGGTGCAGGTTCATAGTGTGGACTCGGGAGCAGAGCTAATGAGCGGGACAGCAGAAGGGAGCTCCTGGATTTGGGGGCTGTGCCGTGGCTGGCTGGAGGGAACTTCTAGGGAGCTGGGGAAATCTAGGGTAGAGGGATGGAGCGAGAGAGGTTAGGCCAGGTGAACTGGGAGGTGCCACTTACACGGAGCCTGTTAGGAGATGAATACCTGAGCGTTCTCTGGGAAGATTTTGTCCGAGTCCAGACACGATATCAGAGCAGACAAAGCCCAGTGTTCAGGGTCTCTCCGTAGCCATCCAGAAACTGCAACCCAGGCGCCTGGGGCCCACATGCCAGGTCTTCTCAAATGGCTTAGCTAAACAGCCGAGAGGGAACGTACAGGAAACTGAGTACTGGCCCCTGCTGAAAGATGTTGGTGACCTCCTTCCCAGAACCTAAGCTGTTCTGGGTGTGAGGGGCTTTGCAGATGTGATGAAGGATCCGAGATGGGGAGGTGACTCTGAGTCATGCAGGTGGGTGCAGAACAGCATCATTAGAGAGGGACAAGTGGTATGGGACTCAGTGTTAGTGGAGGTGACTGTGGAAAGAGCGGTTGGAGGGGGTTGTGCTCCAGGGAATGTGGGCAGCCTCAAGGAGCTGAGGAGGGCAGGACAGCGGTGTCCCTGGAACCCTGGGAGGGCACAGCCCATTCTCATCCTGACTCTAGCCCAGTGTTTCATTTCGGACTTTTGACCTCCAAGTCTAAGAGATGAAATTTGTGTTGTTATGGGATGTATTTATTATATATCCTATCCTGATAGACATTTAAAAGGTCATTTTCTTCTAGTGCAGGGAACAACCCACTGCAGAGACCCAGCCCCCAGAAGCCAGGGCCAGCCCAGTCTGGAAGGAACCTGGACCTTCTGAGAAGGGTGGTAGCCCAGTTTTGAACCTGCCTTGCCCCCAGCCCCTTCTGGGAACCATTCAGTAGCCAGGGGTCTGGCTGCACAATAAGCAGTGGCCACAGGGGTCAGGGCCTGGCTATGGAGGCTCACATCGGGGGCTGTGCGGAGGGACACGGGCTGGCCAGGGCCTGGTATTACCCTCTGGCCCAGTGGGACGGCAGAAGGGATGTGATGGATGTTTATGCGACTTTGAGCCCTGACTGCTGAGATCATCAGTGTATCCTGGTTAACAGCTGTTTCCAAGCCAGGGTGCCATCTGCCTGACTTAATTAGTTATATCTACTTCCAAACCAGTAATTAAAGAGCTAAAATTCTTTCATGTGGCCTGATTAGCGCTGGCAGGATGATCAGGTGTGGCCTTTCTGTCCCTTCTCTGTAACTTCCTGGAAATTTTCACAGCCCAGATTTTAAAAGCAAGGGCCAATTAGCGACAGCCAGGGCAGACCCAGAGCTCTGCTCCTGATTAATGAGCCAGCAGTTGCAGGGTGAGCCCGGGGTTCTGCCTTGGGTTTGAGTCTCTCGTCTCCCTTAGGGTGGGACAGGAATGCACTTGTGAGGTGTGTGTATGTGTGTGTGTATACAGGTGGATGAAGACTTGAAGTCCTCCTGGAGGTGTGCTGGGCTGACTGGAAGGTGAAGGTGTCACTAACGTGGTGTCACCTAGATGCCCCAGTAAACACACATGAGTCCACTAGGAGGCGCTGGAGCCAACCAAAGGTTCCATCTCCTGTGGCTGGAGGAGCCCTGCCTGGCCACTTGTCAGGAGGCTAGATTCTAAATCGTACGAAGCCAAGAAGAAGAGCCACAGTATCCACAGAATGATATGCATGTGAACTTAAAACACAAACACATAAAAACTTTTAAAAAGACATCCACATTCCATTCTATGACTGTATAATGGACTATAGGTCTCTAATCAAATCCATAAAGACCAAGTGGAAAGGTGGGTGCCAGAGCCTGAGGGAGGAGAGGCCAGGGAGGCGGTGTCTGAGGGGGACTGAGTTTCAGACTGGGCAGGTGTCATCTGGAGGTGGAGGATGGCGATGGCTGCACAAAGGTGAATGTGCTCAGTCAGTGCCACTGAACCACGCACTAAAAATGGCTGGAAGAGTGTATGTGCTGTGATGTGTGTTTCATCATCGTTGTTTTAGAAGACATATGGATCCTGAGATATGTGGGGGGCTGGGGTGGAGGAAATGAGATGGACTGAGGGGGTGCAGGAAGCAAGGCGGGCGGGAGCTGGGACCCTGGCTGCTGTCCCCTGTGGATGCATTAGTGTCACTGTTTCAAATAGCATAGGTGAATTTGCCAAGTGCAGTTTATGCTAAAATGGCCGTGGAGGACCCATGTGGGCTTCCACGCGTGTCCCGCTTTGCCTTTCTCCTGAGCACCTCTAAAGGTGCCTCATTTTGACAAGTGATGGAGACTTCCTACAATAAATTACTTGTTTCTACTTAGTTAGGATTAACTCCTTAAACTCTTTTCTGCTTTCCGGTGATACCTCCTCAGAATCTGCTACGTAAGTATAGGCAGCTGTATGTTCTTCTGTAACTGCCCTCAAATATTTGAGGAGGGTCTGCTTTTTCTTGTTTGCAGCAGTCCAAGCACAAGCAGCATTAGATATGGTTGTTTTGCTTTTTAATCTGTTGTTTCAAAAGCCTCAAGCTTTAAGTCAGCTGTGTGCAAAAACAACAGACTTTTAAAAGCCCAAATACATTGCTAGTGAAGTAATGAGGCTTGGGATGAAGCCAGGGTGCAGGGACGGTGCTGGCCGGCACACGCGTGCCTTCCCCTGTGCCAGAGGCCCCCTGGAGGTCCATTCATGGAGCAGGATATTAAGACTGAGTCTTCTAGGCTCCCACTCGTATTTGTGGCCTCAGCCCACGATGTGAGCACAAAATTAACCTGTGACTGTTGTTTATCTTGCTAATAATGTGCTGTGACTTAGATCAAAACCTATAAAAATTTTATAAATTTGCCACTGAAGTCAATAAAGCTCTCTTTAAGTTTTAATCCTGCAGGTAGAAATAGGACAGTTTTAAACTATGAATCAGAGGTCCCCTTAGATTTTGGAGACGAAGCAGAAGGAGTTCCAGATGAAGGAGAGGCCGATGTCTTCTTCAGTGTTAAAAGGCTTAAGGAAGCGGGGGAGACTGACTTCCCCTCCCCATGTGGTGATGTCTTTTTTATTGCTGGGGATGAAACCCAGGGCCTTGCACAAGCGAGGCAAGTGCTCTGCGCCAGGCTGCACCTGCTCCTGCGGTGTCTTGATGCTGTGCCTGTGCATCACTGGGAATGGCCCCTGGTCCCTGTGATGAGCCTCTCCCAGGCTTGGAGACCCTGAGCTCCCGTCTGGGAGCTGGAGGGAGGACTGGGCTGTGTGTGTGTCTGGGACAGCGGCAGGGGCAGAGGTTTGGGCCCAGCCTGCTGGTAAGGAGCCCAGCCAGCCTGCCCAGAACCTACTTTTGTGGCCCGGCAGCCCTGGCCCTTTGAGAGCTGCTGGACTCAGGGCTCTGCATGCCCAGCACTTGGTGTGATTTGTGTGGCTTCATAGTTGCACAGCGGTGTGCGATAGATCACTTCCTATCACTCCCCGAGCTTGTTTGTAGCGTGGGTATAAAAATGCTGGCCTTGCAAGATTGCTGATGATTAAATGAGTTAATGGGGATCTGTGAGTCAGAGTTTGGTATATAGTAGGTGCACAATAATGTCACCTGTCGCTACTTCGTGTATCTTGGGTTTAGGGTAGCAAGAGATCATCAGACTACCCTCTGTACATTGGCTTCCAGCCATGTGGCCACAGGATGGCTGTAAACAAGTTGCATCTGTATTTAAGGGAGGAAACGAACGAGGAAGGAATAGGATTTGCCATCCCTTTTGATCCAGAAGCTTTCCCAGAGGGCCCCTATGACTTCCCAAGGGTCCAGTTGGCCAGTTCCAGTTAGATGGCCACCTGGAGTTTCAGGCGGGCCAGGAGGATGAGTGGGAAGGATGTAGGCTTGTCTTGCTTTACTCTGTCTTTTCATAATGCTGCCTGGGGTGGTTGGTGGAGGAGAAATGGGTATGGTGGATGGGACGGCAGCCTGCAGACACTGCCTGGAGTGCTTGCCTGATTCCCGTAGGGGTCCCCCAGCCTATGCTGTGGTGCCGGGGAAGGTGGCGAGGGAGCCTGAGGCTGACTTAGTTTTGTAAAGAAAGTGGGGTATGCAATGGAAACTTCTAGAAGTGAAACCCAGAGTCCTTCATCCCTACCCCCAGGCATTTGTACACTTAGGTCCTGTTTTGCAAACACACTTTCTCCCGTCCTTTGGGGTAACAGAGTCTTCTCTGTTGTGAAGTCCTCCTCTGGGAAGCTGGCTTGACTCTCCCTCCTATGTCTAGGGGAGGGTATGTGTGGCGCCCCCGAGGAGAGAAGAAAATATGAGATCAGGGAGAGCCCAAGCCTGGCTCAGATGGGAACGGGGGACCAGAGACTTTATGGAAGTGGTGGCTTTTATTATTCATTTAACAAACATTTCATTCCCTCCATGCCTGGCTCTGTGATGGGTCTTGGGCAGTCAAATGGGTGGCTGGAGATGGTGAACAGTAGGACCCGCTGCCCTGCCTTGTGGCATCGCAGTCTGGGAGTTGGGGTCTCCCTTCCTCCTAGAGAGGCCACTTCCTGGTCCCAGTGCTTCTCCTCTGTCCTCATGCCAGGTACTGGCATCGGGGGCCGAGAAAGTCATTATCAGAAAGTTCACAAGTTCTATACCTCGTGGAGACAGGAATGACCCGAAAGTCACCGAGGCCTCACTGTGTGGCCCAGCTCTCTGCCTCTGGGGGGCACAACCTGGGGGGAAACTAACCCTCAAAGCCGCAGGGATGTTCCTGCTGAGGAGACAGTGGAGGTGCGGTTTGTGACATCAGAGGCCCCTCTGAGTGTGGGGATGGGCTGGGGTCAGCAGTGAGGCTGGGGCCTCTGGGACAGACTCCTGTGATCCAAGCCATCAAGAGAAAGAGCAGCTGCAGCCACAGCTCCCTGCCAAAGCTGATGGCACAGAAAGGTGAAGCGTTCATTTACGGAAACTGCAGTTCAGAGCAACCTTCTAGCCATGCATGCACTTCTGCCTGGAACTGTCCCCCTGCGCTGCATGCTGGAGCCGCCTTATTTTAAACCGCGATATTGAACATTTTCCTCCTGCCCTGTTTGCTGCTAACATGAGGGGCAGGTTGGAGGTGGGGTGCATCACCCACTTTTCTGCGCCCTGATGGGTGGCAAGAAAGCCCGAGACAGAGTCGAGGCCTGCAGGGAAGTGGCTGTCCACCCAGGTGCCTCCTGCAGTGTCCCGGGCCTGGAGCTTCCCCTGCACTATCCTTCAGGCCCAGAGAGACGCTGACTCTGGGATACTAGCCTTCCTGGGTTGGAAGCAACCTTGACTCGGAGCTGGGTCACAGTGTGACCTTGACTTACAGGTGGGGCTCAAGGTGCCCTCCATTGCTGGGCAGCTCTGCAAAGTCAGACCTCAGCGCCCTTCCCATGCTGCCCTCCGACCTCCCTCCTCTGGTGCCTGGCCTTGTTACCTGGCATCATCAGTGCGTTCCTGTAGACCATGAGCCTTGCTGGGGTACTGGGGTGCTGGGTAAGAACACTTTCTTATTTCCAGCATGCGATGCTGTGCTTGGCATAGGCTGGATCTTCAGGAAGGGTAGGAGACAAAGGAATGTATCAGACTCCTGCATGAGGAGTCCTGAGGTTTGAGGCATCCTATTCTGTGATGTGAGTCACTCTGCAGGCTGCAGGGGGAGTTTCCATAGCCAGGGACACTTCTTCGTGATGGTACTGACGCGGACTGTCCTGTCTGGGGACCGTGACATTCCAGGCAGGCACCTGGGAAGCTGGCCACATGCTTACAGGTGTCCTGAGTGAAGGTGTCTTTTGCTGCTCAGGGTAAGCAGGACCTAAAAGGCCATGAGCTGGGTGAACCCCCGCAGTTTGGGAATAGTCCCAGCATTTCCTCTTTCCCTGTCTTTCAGAGTGAAACATCTTTCAACCTAATATCAGAAAAATGCGACATTCTATCCATTCTTCGTGATCATCCTGAAAACAGGATTTACCAGAGGAAAATCCAGGTGAGGCAGAGGGTGGAGAGGGAGGACCATAAATGCAGTAGAATGAAGTTGGGTGCACAGAAGTGGGTGCCACTTTGAAAGCTGAAAGTTTGGACCAGGTTCCCAGACCAGTTATAGCACCCCCAGGATTTGATGCGAATATTCTTTTCAAAAGCTGAGCATGGGGGCCGGAGGTGCAGCTCAGTGGTACAGTGCCTGCTTGGCAAGGGCAAGGTCCTGAGTTCGCTGCTTAGAGCTTCATTTACTCATGGAACTCTCTTATTACCACTCTGTGAGGCAAGGACTTCTTTTACAGTGCCCCTTTTACAGCTGGGGGCACTGAGGCACAGCACCTGAATGGCTGAGCTGGGACGCGAACCCAGGCAGCCTGACCTCATTGCCTGCATTGCTGACCACTGTACTAGTGACCTCCCAGGACAGGGCAGTTGTTTGGATCACTCTTGGGACAAGGGCATGTGAGAGCACTGGGGTGGGACGGGCCACAGCCGCTCCTCAGCATCCTCAGGACACAGGGCCCAGCCTCCCGCCCCTGACCTTTCCCGAGACTCCTGCATAGGAGCCGCACAGGTGCCGCATAGAGGGCTGTGGGAGCAGGGGATGGGGCTGGGGCACCCCGAGTTCTGTCCCCATGTCTCCCGTCTCGTGAGGCCTTCTCAGCCAGCCTGCTCAGGTGGCCCAGGCCTTCTCATGGCTGTGGTAAAAGCTAGAGTTCCCCAAACCCCTAAAACCATGTTCCTCTGCCAAAACAAGGCAGGACAGGGGACCCAGGCCACAGGAGAGGGCCACCGGCTGCTAGGAGCAGGATTGCAGGGAGTGCGTTGTGGACATTTCTCACACTGCTGAGAAACATTGGGAAGACTGCTGGTCAGCCCAGGAGGCCCCACCATGCCATCTGCTTACATGAGTGCCTGCCACGCTCCGCACTCTGTGGCCAGCTGCTGCTTCTTGATGGCCCATTCTTCCAGGAAGCCTTTCCTGACTTATAGAGTCTAGTGTGGACCCCCTGCCCCGTGGTACCCCTCTGTCACCGTCATCTGATCACGAGTCACTGCCCCTGACTTTTGGTTGCCTGGGGACAGTGGGCAAGGTCTTCCCTGCCGGATGCCAGGCTGATCAGTGTGTTTGTTGAATGAATGAGAGCTGCGGAGACTGAAGGGCAGGAGCGGGTGTGGTCTGGGAGAGGCTGGGGCCCATGGCCAGGACAGCACCAGCCCTGCATGAGAGCTGTGCTGCTGCAGGTGTCCGCATGTCCTTCCCTCCCCACAGGAACTCAGCAAAAGATTCACCGCGATCCGCAAGACCAGAGGGGATGGCAACTGCTTCTACCGGGCCTTGGGCTATTCCTACCTCGAGTCGCTGCTGGGCAAGAGCAGGGAGATCCTTAAGTGAGTGGCGATGGGCTAGCGGGGCTGCCCTCGCTCTGCGCTGGCTCAGTCCTGGATCTCTGGGAGAGAGGGAACTGGGGCTCCTGGCCAAGGCCTTTGATGCTGGGGAAACCCATCAGCTGTGGTGAGGCTGAGGGCAACCGGGGTGGCATCAGTGACCTTCCGGGTGCTTCCAGCCCTCTGCATCACCGCAGGTCTAGGCCAGCCTCAGTGAGGCGGAGTGAGCACTTCCTTGGTGACTCATGTCACACAGAAAACAACAACAAAGCTTTACTTTGGTGCTTTGAATCATTGCAGCTGACCTGGGCCTCGAGGGCAGGTAGTCCAGTGTCTGCCAGGCCAGGTGAGGCCCAGCCCTGAGGTCAGCACACAGAGGGTCTCTGTCCAGAGCTGCCCCCCCTCCCCGTGGGGACCTGACTGTAGGCTCTCTGTGCTTTGGTCAGCCCCGGGCTGACCATGTTTGGACATTTGAATGAAAGTTATTCATCACTTAGGTCTGAGTGGTTCTGAGGTTCTGCACTGCTGGGCTTTGGGCCACACTAAGTATCAGGGGCCAAGACCTACCTCTGGGCTCAAAGTCCTTGGAGGACTAGATGGGGACCTGCCCCCCTTTCTCAGAGACATGGACCCCCACACACACTGGGGCTGTGACCTTATCCTCCCCTGTGAAATCCATCTCTCCGCGTCTGTCTGTCTCTCTCAGCCTTGTCAGTGGCAGTGTCAGCTGGCCCCACATGCTGCCCCCTTGTCCTTGTGCATACAGCAGCCCAGTTACTTAGGGCTAGCTCTGCTGCAGAGCTGTAGGTCCTGGAACCAGACTCGGGTTCCTTGCCAGGCCCATGAGGGCAGGGATACAGGTTCCGGTCCCAGGAAGGGGCTGTGCCTTGGGAGCCCTCATGATGGGAGCAGAACTCACGGAGAAGGGCCTTCGGGGTGCCTGGAAGGGTGGTTGGATGCTAGCAAGTGTTTAACAGCGGGAAAGCCTGATTTGTGGGGTTCACCAGTTCCTGTGGTATACTTATAAATCGATCCTGTCGTGATCAATTTCCAGGTGCCAGCCTGAGGTCACAGAGCACAGGATCAGGAAGAACCCAAAATGCCACACAGCATCCCACCAGGCATTCCCCTAGACTCTTGAGAATGTAGATAATACTGAATAATAGAAAACAGTGAGGTTTGAGTATTTACCATCTTCTTTTTTTGGTATTCTTTATTTCATTGCAAGTTTTGCTTTTGTTTTGTGGTACTGGGGGTTGAACCCAAGGCATAATGTTTTATTTTGAGATAAGGTCTCACTCAGTTGCCAAGCTGCCTAGACTGGCCTTGAACTTCTGGTCCTCCTGCCTCAGCCTCCCAGAATGCTGAATCACAGGCATGTGCCTCCACACCCAGCCCATTTGGGTCTTAAGGTTGTGGCCAGGAGATTTCCTAGAAATGTAGAAATTCAGTAGCTCAGAGGAGGGGGTATAAACTGGCTGTGGCAAGGAGTACATCCCTCAGAGGTCCTGGTCAGTGTTACTGGGAGACAATGGGGACAGGGAACTACTTCTCCATGTGAGTGGGTGCTTGAGGATCGGGTAGAGTGAGGTGCTGGGGACACACATCCCTGGGAGAGCTTTGTGCTGGGGGCAGAGGCCAGAGTGTTGCTGGTCATTCTGGGGGTCCCTGTGGACGAAGTATAAGGGAAGCTGGACACGTGCAGGCCAGAGGATGTGAGAAGGCAGAGACCATGGGCACAGGAAGGAGGGACAGGGTCAGGAGACCTTTAGAAAGTAAGATCAGCAGTCGGGGAGCGGGCAGTGATTCCCCCAACTCCTTCATCTTTGAAGGGAGTGTAGTAGGTGCCTCCTGGGTTGGTTCACAGTGGGGAGGATGGAGCACACCAGTATGGGGGCCAGATGGATGCACTTTGCAGGATGGAAAAGCACTTCACCTGCTGGTGACATGGTCAGTGTGGGGCACCCCGGATTCCTCTGTGACCATGCGGTCTGCTGCCCTACAGGTTCAAAGAGCGCGTGCTGCAGACCCCGAATGACCTTCTGGCTGCTGGCTTTGAGGAGCACAAGTTCCAGAACTTCTTTAATGCCGTGAGTTCAAGGCGGGCATGCTGGCTGAGGACCCAGGGCTGTCCATGTGGGCAGAGCAGGTGGGAATAGGCCCTCCTGATATCCGGGTCCCCAGCTGAAGATGTTTCTCCTTTCCTCTCCTGGGCCTGGGGAAGAACAGGGTTAGCATCTGCTGGGAGGCTACACCCCTCTGGGGGAGGAGGCTCCTCCTTCATCCCTTCCCTGCCCTGCTGATGTGCGGGAGCAATTGACCCTCTGCCCCTACAGCTCTGAATGTGTGATGAGGGCCGTGAGACAGCCATGCTATCTTCTAGACATGCCTCTGGCCACAGCACTAGCCCCCAGCACCCAGCTCTGGCAGAATCCAGTTGATTTATCCCATGGCTGAGGCTCTCAAAATGAACATTCTGAGGCTGTTGTGGCTAGTGGGGTGGGTCTCACCGGGGTGGCCCCTGCTGATGGCCAGTGTTATGCAGTTCTACAGCGTGGTAGAGCTGGTGGAGAAGGACGGCTCTGTGTCCAGCCTGCTCACGGTGTTCAATGACCAGAGCTTCTCCGACCGCATCGTGCAGTTCTTGCGTCTGCTCACGTCAGCCTTCATCAGGAACCGCGCCGACTTCTTCCGACACTTCGTGGATGAGGAGATGGACATCAAAGACTTCTGCACTCACGTAGGTTCTGCTGGGGCTCAGGCCTTGGGGATGCAACCCTGGCTCTTGTCGGTCTCCCATGGTTTCAGTCACCATCTTTGGCCAGGGTATCACATTGGCAGTTCAGCCTCACTGGGTTAGCAGGCTGCATGTGTTTTGGGACAGGTCATTTCCCCTCTGGGGATTTACCATCTGGAAGCTGTAGATTGGTCTGTGTATAAAAGTAGCAGCTTCCAATTTGCCCCAAGATGTGTTTTTATTTTTAATGTGAAAGAGTGGCCAACATCTAAAAACTAGAAGCTATTTTCATATGAATATCCAGATGTCTCTTTAGGTTTTTTCTTTTTCTTTTTGTACCAGGGATTGAACTCATGACCTCACACTTGCCTGGCAGGCGCTTATGCCACTGAGCTAAATCCCTAGCCCTGGGTGTCTCTTTAAAAAGTTAGATCAGACCCGCTAGACCCTGACCCTAGTGTGGCCCTAAGTAGCAGCAGGGCCTCTGTGGGTCAATGCTTCTGCCTCTCCCTGTAGTCTCTTCAGAGTCCAGATGCGGTCACTCACTGAGCCCCTGGCCTCTGTGTGCACTTACGCTTGGATTCACTGCTTCACAGGGTCCTGTTGGGCTCTGTTTGGTGCCAGGCTGCATAGTCCCTGCCTTGTTCCAGATTAGTAAAAGGGCCTAAAATTTAAAAAGTTGCATGTTGTTTTTGAAACCGCCAAAATTTCTAGCATTGTTGCTTCTGCTTGAAGCCTGCACTCTGTGAAGTGAGGGTATCAACACCTGGTCTCCCAGGTGGCCATGAAGAGCACTTCCCAACACAGAGACTGTGACCACAACCCAGACCTCTGTCAGCAGCACCTGAGCTGGCTTGTGTTTTCACCTTGGTTTTGCAGGAAGTAGAGCCCATGGCCATGGAGTGTGACCACATCCAGATCACAGCCCTATCCCAGGCGCTGAACATCGCCCTGCAGGTGGAGTACGTGGACGAGATGGACACTGCCCTGAACCACCACGTATTCCCCGAGGCTGCCATCCCTTCCGTGTTCCTGCTCTATAAAACATCCCACTACAACATCCTCTATGCAGCTGATAAACATTGATTAATTTTAGGCCATGCAGTGGAACCTGTCACCTAACGGAACTGCATTCTAAATGGAACATTCGGCTTTTCTATTTCTTAAGCGATTTAGGCAATAGCTACAAAACACACAGCCTTGTGGGTAAAGCCTCTGGAAACAAGGCTTGCCATTATGGACTATGGTAACTGGTGGTATTTTTAATATTTATTTTGATGGAGGATCATAGGCCTTCTAATTCTGGGCCAGAAAGCCAGGACCCCTGGCTGTGCACCCAAGTTCTTGGTGAGATCCTGTACGGGTCACCTATCCTCACTGGACCTGTTAACTTACCTGGAGGAGGAGCCTATTAAATGAAAATGGGGACCTCTGGCTTCCCTCACCAGGGCAGTGGACGACCTCTGCAGGGAGAAGAAAACTCAAGGCCAGCTGTCTTGACTCAAGCGACAGCACACCTGTGACGATGTCCAGCCCAGTCGTTTGTGGAGGTGGTTTTGGTGGGTGACTTCACTCACCATGGGGCTGTGCTCCCACCCCTCACTTGAGACCTTTTTATGCCAAAGTCCAGAACAGGGCCTTAGCCTTGTGCATGAAGAAAGCTCAGGGTGCTGGGGGCCCCTCTCCCTCAGGGCCAGAGGGTCCTGACCTTTGGAGAGCGGGCCTTCAGGGTTCTGCTGTCTGCTGTCTTGTCTCCCCATCTGGATAAAGGCTCATAGGAACTGGGGCCTACACCTTGTGCTTGTCTGGGGCCAGGTGACTGCAGCTGTCCCCCGGCACCCCCCACAGATCAGAGGTGTAATCTGGGTGCTCAACTAGTAGAGGCCCATGCCGCTGTGACTCCGCTGAGCAGAGTGGATCTTGTGCAAGGTTCTCTCGCCTCTTTCCTCCTTTTCCCTCTGATCTTTACAGCCTGGCGAGGGGAGAGTTGGCAAAGAGCAGGGACAAGCCATGCACAGTGGCAGTGTGTCACTGCCTGGCCAGCAGCTTCCTTGTTCATCCCTCTGCAGATTCCCTTCAGGTGTTCTCACCTACCCCGCCTGCCTACTTTCAGGCGAGCTGGCCCTGGTGGGGAACCAGACACTGCCCAGGCTGCAGCTCTGCTAGCTGCCTGCCACCCCTGCAGGAGCACATGGAGAAAGCGAGGTGCCCTCGGGTGCCTCCCTAACCAAGGCTGACTTCTCAGCAGGCTCATTCTGCACACTTGTTAGACTCAGTTGGTGCTACAACTAACTCCAGGTCTTCAAGACATAAATCTAACCTGGGTGAAAGCCAGTAGCGGGCAGGGTGATTTACTTCCAGGCAGGGACCCTGGTTCCCACACTGCCCTCAGTTGCATTCAGATCCAAGGGCTCGAGGTTTTCTACAGGAATGTAAACCTGACCCTCACCTCAGAATGTGTTCCACGTCCCGTCCTGCCCCGGGCAGCAATGTCAGGGCCTGGACGTGTCTCCAGGGATCTACTTCCAATGCGATGTGTGTGAACCCCAGGCCCTCTTGACGGGTACCAAGGTGTGCCCTGGGCCCACCCTTGGGCTCTGAAGCACCACAGAAGCCAGACTAGCTGCCCCTCTGAGCGTCCGTGGCCCTGTGGGGTTCCCTGGGAGTTGCTGGAGGCGCTGTCTCTGGCACCCAAACAGGCCTACCTTCTGGCAGTGTTCAATCATCTGAGCACCCGTACCTGGGTAGGGGTGTGTCATGCTGGTTTCGTCCTCCGCCTGCTGCTTTTCTCCTTTTTTCACAAAACCAAACCCAAGCCCTGCCTTTACCCCCAGTGTGCCTTCAGACCACATCCCTAAGGCAGGCTCTGTGGAGGGGACAAGTCGGGCTGCTGAAATCCAGGCACTGAGTCACCTGTGTCCAGCAGCCAGTCATGCCAGAGCTGCCACTTCCTGGGCAGCTGCCTCACACGAGAGACTCGACTCTTTTTCAGGCCAAAGGCTGTGAGGGCTCATCTTTACACCAGCTGGTGTTACTTTCTTTCCAAAGGAAACAAGCACTGGAAAACAGCAACACAGCAGTGTTCTCACTCTGGTCTGGGTTCCTATCTTAAGCACAAAGAAAAAGGGCTTAGAGCCAAATACCCGTGTTCAGATCTCAGCTTTGACATCAGCTGTGTGACCCTGGCTAAGTTACTCTGCTTATCTGAGCTCTAATCTCCACTGTGTGGAACGGACACACAATAGGCTAATGGCTTCAAAAGGAGCGAGACCGTGAAGGCAGCTGTAATACTGGCTATATGGTCAGTGCTCTGCACAGCCTGGGCCCCATCAGCCACTCCTGGCAGGTTGCACTGCCGTCTCGGTACCGTGAGCCTGCTTCCCTGGGCAGCAGCTGAGGCTTCCTGGCATTAAAATGTTTCCAAGTACAACTTGTCCTGCTTCCTAATGTTGGGTATCAGGCATGCATCCAAGAGCACCACCCATCCTGGGGTCCTCGTATGTGCGATTACGTGGGGAGGGACAGTCGTCACCTAGTGGCAGATCGGGACTCAGGAAGGGCCCTGCTGCAGCCTCCATTTGGTGTGCAGTCCAATGGGTGGCCGGAGACCAGGGCTCGGCCACTGCTCAGGGCCGTATGTCCACTTTTACTGTCTCCACTGCACCATTTGGGAAATGCCAGCCCGCTGCTGTCCTGGCCTCCAGATGGAAGGTGTGCTCTTGTTTTCTCTTGGCAGGACTCTAGCAGACACTGGAGGGTGGTGGGGTAGGGGTGGCTGGGGACATTCCCCAGCTACAAGGCTGCCTCCCAAGACCAAAGTACTTGTCTGAAGTTGCCATGGGCCTCGGAGGATGCACTGAGTTCTCATTCTGCTTGCCTGCTGTGTGACTGAGCCAGCTTTAACCAGTCAGTATTTTCTCAACTACAAAAATGGGTATAAAGGGAAGCCAGGTGCTTGGATCTTGGGGTACCTTGGTCCACGTGTGTACCCTCTTCACACCCTTAGGACCTCCTGAACCATGCCAGCCGTCCCATGTTCCAAATGAATGCCTCAAAAGCCCAGCCTGACCTGGCAGAAATCCGGGAGCCCAAGGAAAGCTGGGCAGCAGTGAGCCATGCACCGCCCACCCCCCTCAGCACAGCCCCACACAAGGCTCCAGGCCCAGGCCTCAGGGTCTGCACCCCACAGAGCTCAGCCAAGAGAACAGCATGGCCAATGTGACAAGGAAGGGAAGCGTGGGCACTGGAAGAACAGCATTGTCACCCTTACCCCACAGTGTTCCTCCAAGGTGGGGACAGCAAGGGCATCCCGGGCACACGGCAAAGCCTGTGCTGCAAACCATGCTGAATCCTTGGGGCTGCATGAGCACAGGCAACCCATCCTGCCACAGGCAGAGGTAGAGCTGGGCCAGGCCAGACCCAGCTGCTGCGGAGCACACACCGGGGACCCGGCAGCAGTGCATTACATGACCTGCAGCCAGCGCCTGTGACCCTCTTCCTGCCCCATCGTTAATGAGGAAACAAACTGCTCTTGCATTCCCATGTTTGGGCTGCACATACTAGGATGACACTGGCTCTGACCAGGGTTTTTAATTCAAGAAAACAAGCTGAATACACGAGGAGCCTGTGAGCACTGGAATGCAGGAGGTGGCACTGCTGCACACAACGCTCCTTCACAACGCAGGTCTGCACAGGCCTCTCCTGCTCCAGAGTGGAAGAGCAGATTTCCATACCGAGGGGTGGTGGGCTGACAGCACTGTGCAGGCCACTGCAGCCTGACGGCAGTGGTCACAGTGCGCTTGTGCTTAGCCGCGGCAGCCCCTGCTGCTGCTGCTGCCTGGGAGGCTTCTTCCTCTGTCTGGAGAGGCAGCTCAGCGCAGACTCGCCCTGCCCCGGGGCAGCCGCCAGCAGTGGCGGCCTGCCAGCTTGGGTGGGGTACTTGGTTTTCAGGTCCCCCTTGAACAACGGCTGGGAAAGCAGATGGCGCAGCTCCTTCTTCAGGACCTTCATCTGCTTCTGTCGTTGACGCTCTTCTTGCTGGTCTGCTTTTCCTCCTAGAGCCATAATAAAAACAAGATCGAACTGTGTATGCAGAAACATTCTGCTTCATTTAATGGCTACAACAAAGAAAAGCGTTTGGGAACTACTACTGGGAGGCAAGGTGCAGAAGCTGTCTGCAGAAGCTAGTGTCGGCTCGAGGGGAACTGTAAACTCAGGAGGTGTAGGCAGGACCGCTCTGTCCTTTACTCTACATGGAATACAAAGGCAGGAATTGTCATCATTTTACAGACAGGCAGCTTGGGCTTGGAGGAGGCACCTGATAAGGTCCCAGAGCCAGTTGTCAGACACAGCAGCATCCAAGCTTCCTGACTGGTAAGGTTTCCTCCTCCACCCACTTGCTGCCTGTTCCCCAAGGCTTCCTCAAACTGACAGCTAAGACTCCTGGAGGAGACAGTGAAAGCTGTGTAAGCTCAGCTCTCCTGCACCTCACCAGCATGCTGTGACTGCACGTGCACAGAAGGCCTAGTCAAGGGGTTCCCCCACTCCTGTCCCCAGCACCCCACCTTCACCCAATTCCCAGGCCTGAGCTGCTCGCTGACATCAAGCCATGTTTTGGCTCTGGGCTCCCACTTTGAGCAGACAATATGCATCAACCCTGCCTCGGACTCTGCGGACGGGCCCTGACATGCGGTGAGTGCCAGGGCATGCGTGATGGGGTAGAAGGAGCACTGGCCATACCTCTGGTATCACAGTGGTAGAAGTTGTTATCCCTGTCCTATGCAGGGACCATGCACACACATCCCTGAAATGCTGTCCCTGCAGAGTAAGGCTTAGGCAGTGCCTGGTGGGGCCCTGCTTCTCTGCACAAACCCCCTCTCTGTGAGCTCACACACAAAGCACAGTAGCTCCCGCTCTGTATGTGTCAGGGCACTGGAGATCCCGTGAGATGACGACATGGAAGTGCTCCGTCGGCTGAGAAGGTGGACACAGCAGGAATGGGGACACATGGCTTTCTGCCAGGCACTGCTGCACACCCTTGATATTCTTCAGTCATCTTCACAACCCCAGGAGGGAGGGAAGTAGTTTGGTATGGAAACTGAGGTACAGCCGAGTGGTTACATGATCTGATGTCGTCACACAGGAGTTAAGGAAATGAGCTACCAATAAATGCAGTCTGACCAGGGCACCTGCTCTCTGCATTGGACTCTGCGGCCCATGCTTGGGAAACAGAAGCAGCCAAGGGCTCCAGACAGGACAGGTGAGATAGAGGGAATAAAGGTGGAAGGCATTAGGCTCACCAGGGATTAGGGACCATTAGCAGCAAATGAAAGGGCAGTTAGCTGGTTCTGAAAGGTCCCATAGTGTGGAAAGTTCCAATGTAAAACACAAAAGTTAAAGGGAAAAAGAAAACACGTCCAATGTCCCTCCTCACTCTGATCCAGCCCAGAGGCTTACCTTTATACATCTCTTCATCCAGGTCAACCTCCAGGGCAGCCGCTGCCTGCTCAATCCAAGAGTTATGCAGACAAGCCTGGAAGTTCCGGTACTCAGCTTTCTCAATCTGTCGAGCTAGGCGGATTCGCTCCTGGGGGAAAGGAACACAAAGTAGTCACCATGTAGAGGATTCAGGCCTCTGCGAAGTGAAGCTGTACTGTAAAACGGCTCCTGAGATCAGTGGTCAGGATGCACTTAGCTCCCACTGACACGTTTGATTAAGGCCCAGACGACAACCATCACATGGATGTGCACACACAAGCACAAGACCGCTTTCCCAATGGACTGCTCCCGCAGCCCCGCTAAGAGCTGTCCTACAAGCGAACAGCATGGCACGGCTAGCTGCAGTAACTTTCCTCACTGGCTTTAGGTCAGAGAGCAGTGACAACGTCTCCCCCAGAAGGGGGGCTGCAACCATGGAAAGCCATGGGGCTCCCGTCCTCCTTCCTAACAGGAATTCCATTCCATCTTCCCACTCCAGTCATCTCCCACCATCTTTTTTTCATTTTTCTTTTTTTTTTTTTTTTGGTACTAGAAATCAAACTCAGGACCTTGCACTTGCCAGGCCGGCACTGCTGTGCCACCAGGCTATGTCCCCGGCCCTCCTGCCATCTTTCCGCTAATATGCGCTTTGAACAAAACAGCCACAAGTGCTTCACTGCGCCATGCTTTTGCTGTCTGTTTCTGGAACTCTGTTCCTCTTCACCTCTCCACTCACTGCTGCAGAAATAAATGCTTTCTCCTCCCAACGTAACTGTATAGTCCCTAACCCACATTTTCAACCTGGACCCCATGTGGTTGGCCTGCTCAAAAACTGCTGCGCCCCTGGGGAAAAGTGTCCTGCTCTGCTCCCTGACACCTGACACCCATATGGGGAACACCCGCTAGGCTACAGTGAACTCACCAGGCAGGATTTATCGGTTTCTGCTTCAAGAATGCAGCCAAACCTTTAGGATCTGTCTTTCTTCACAGCCCTCAGACAGAAAGCCCATGTGGCCACACTCACTGCCCTGTACACTGAGGAGGGCAGAGACTCGGGGCTGGACAGCAAACACATGGCTGAAGGAGAAAACACCTCCATTTCTGAGCCTGTTTTCAGTTTCCAAGCACGAGGCTGCCAGAATCACAGGGCATGGGAGTTTGCACAAAACTTCCTTTTTACCTTGACTACATCCATGTACTTTGTCTGCACAGGAAAGAGTGGGATGTCCTCAGCTTTCTTGAGAGTCTTGTAGATCTTCTTAAAGTTGACTATGTCCTCAGGCCCAATCAGCATCAGGCTGAGGCCTTCACTGGTGGCACGAGCAGTTCGACCACTTCGGTGGACGTAAATCTCTGAGGTACGAGGGACCTGCCAAAACAAGAACCAGGGTCAGACAGGAACCAGGGTCAGATGCAGCTGCTCCCTACTAGCCAGGCAGGCAGGCACCTCTGCAGCACTGAGGACCAATCTGACATGGACCCCCTCCCCCATTCAAACTGTCCCAGGTTCCACCTGGTCACTGTGTGCGCCTCTGCCCTCCCATGCCTCACTCGGAAGCATTCAAGTGGACCATGGTGGTCAACTTTTATTTGGTGTCTACTCCTCCCACTCCTGTCCACCATGCCCTAGACCCATGCTGCTACTGTCACCTTCCTGAGTCCAGGTCTGACCATAATCGCCCATTCTATCTGAAGAAATGCGCAGAGCAATGGCACTGTACCCACTACGCATACATTATACCATTTAACCCTCCGTATGAAAGAGTCACTTCCTGGTTATCCACATTTCATTGACCAGGAAACTAACACACCAAGAGGTCAAACTTCCCCCCAGGTTACCCAGCTAAAGAGATGAGCCAGGACTCAAGCTGAAGCAGTCCAGTTCCAGATATCATGCCAACCCTGAGCTACACCGCCTCTCTCTGACACACTGGACACAGTACCACAGACCACGTGGCCCAGGCCCTGACAGCCCTTTCTCCTCCTCCCATTGCACATCCCACTGATCAGGCACACAAGTCTTTTCCACTGAGCCCAGAAAACATCTCGGTATCTTTTTCATCAATCCAGTGTTCCAGGCAGCTACTGGGAACTGGTCATAATGGTTCTAGAAATGAGATCTACTCACCGTTCTTTTTTTTTTTTTCTTTTTCCTTTTTATCCGTACCAGGGATCAAACTCACTACTGCCTGCTTACAAGGCAGGCGCTTATGCTGCTGAGCTAAACCCCCAGCCCATTTTTAAAGGTATTCTTTTTTTTTTTTGTCTTTTTTTCCTTTTTATCAGTACCAGGGATCGAACTCATGACTGCCCGCTTGCAAGGCAGGTGCTTATGTAGCTGAGCTAAATCCCCAGCCTACTCACGGTTCTTCAATTCCAGGATAAAGGCTCATCACTCTAACACTCAGGGATTTCACTGGCCTGACCCCAAGTCACCTGCCAGTTTCAGCAGTTACCTACCCCTCCCCCAATACAGCCCTCTTCCCACTCTGGGCCACGTCTCCCCAACACTGCCCAGTCCCATATGTTCCCCACTTTTCCCTTTCCTCCTCCTGCATATCCACATCCTCTCAAGTACAATACTTTCCTATTTCCTGAATACGTTCTGTAGCTTTCTAGTATCTTCTGCGTGCTCACCCCTCCCTGCCCCAAGCTGGATATGGCACTGCTTAGGGGTGTCACAGAAATTCTCAGGGCCTGCACCTTGCTCTCTCCCCCAAGGACTGACCCAACCCCTCCCCAAATGGAAGTAGGGACTGCTCCTCTGAAATTCCATACCCCAAGAGACTTCTAAACTGCAAGGAAGGATTACAGAGAAAGACAATAAAAATGTCCTAACTAGCATTTAGGGAGTACTCACACCGAGCTGGGCGCTTCACCATGAGCTTACTACAGCTCTCATGACAACCCTATGGGGTAGGCAGCACCATTACAATGACACTGAATAGGAGGTACCCAATAACTCATTCAGCCAGCCATGAAGCATCGGATGAGCGTCATAGCCTGGCACTCTAGCTACCGAGCCCATATTCCTAGCAACTACTCTTATAAGCTGTGCGCACTAATGATACTGTACTATCATCATGCACTAACATAGCAAGTGCTTACAGTGAGCCAGGTAACTTCTTAAGCTTTTTGTAAATAGTAAATTATTTTACTTCTTCGTTAGAACCTAAGAAGTAGGTGGTATAACTGCTAGTTAACCTGTAAGAAAACAAAGGTGTAGGGAGATCAAATAACTTGACCAAGGTTACACTACTGGGATCTAAGCTAAGAGAAGTTTTTGCTACCATATTCTTCTACCTCTTGATGCCAAATAACCATTCGCATGCTGCTCTAGTCTGCCTAAGATCTGTCCCTTCTATGACTCATGCTGAGGCTCCTCAGCGCAGCAGTGTTGGGACATGGGGCCCTAATGTGAAGTATCAGATCATGGGGCAGAGTGCCCTGAATAGGTTAATGGCACCTCAAGGGAAGATTTTCTTGCTATGACAGGGCTGGGTTAGTTACTGTGTGAATATGTTGTTACAAATCAAGGTTATTTCTGTTTGTCTTTCTACCTTGCAGCTCTAACCAGAAGCTGAGCCAGTGCTGGGGCCATGCTCTTAGACTTCCCAACCTCCAGAAGCATGAGCCAAAACAAATCTCGCTCTCTGTAAATTATCCTCTAGTCTTAGACATTCTAGTATAGCAACAGAAAAGTAAGACACGTGCGTAACTGATGATCCACTTCATGGGAGAAACTAAGACTCCACCCTGACAATCCCAAGTCTGTAGGGAAGGCTACTTGCCATTAGAGTACAAACTATACCAAGGACTTCCCGAGACTGACTCTCACGGTGTTCCAAAAGCGGCAGCAGTAAGCACTAGATGCTGGGGGTGGACCTACTGCCCTGGCCTCAGACCAGTGGCTCCTCTTCTCCCTTCAACCTTTGACTTAAAAATCCCTCATTCAGTGCGAGATGACAAACCCCCAGAGCCCTACCTGGTAATGGATGACATGCTGGACTTTAGGAATATCCAGGCCTCGAGCTGCCACATCTGTTGCCAAGAGAACACAACTATGGAGACAGAAAGCATACGCATAATTATAACTAGGTATAACTAAGAGCAATCACTGAACTCCTACCACGTGCTGAGCACTTCAAACACACACACAGTATTTACAATCATCTTACAAGATGCTACCTAAAGAGGCAGGCGCCAGGTGTGGTGGTGCACACCTGTAATCCCAGCACTCAGGAGGCTGAGGTAGGACAATTGTAAGTTCAAGGCCAGCCTCGGCTACATAAGTGAGTTCAAAGCCAGCCAAAACCACACAGCAAGACCCAGTCTCCAAAAAAACCAAGAAAAAAAGAGAAGGGGTCCCAGAGGTTTGTTTCCAAGATGTATGTAGGTAGCATCAGGATCCAAACCTGTCTCATGACCCAATCGACAGGTCACACTGACCAAGGCGCCTTCCAGGGAATTAAACGAGGCCCTGCATACTCTGGATCAGTGACTTCGCCTAGCACCATCACAAACTTCCTCACTCTTCCCCAGGTTATTTGTACTCTGCTCCTTGAAAACAGTGGTCTGATGCAAAGACAGAAGGACAAACAGCTCAGTGAGAGGGATCACAGGCTCTGGGGTCTGACAGATTTGGCTGAGGCCCAGCTCTGCCAGTTCTAGGATGAGAAACCTTGGGTGAGTTGATCTCAGACCTTATTTTTTTTCATTTCTGAAATGAGAATAGTGGGAGTCAAGCCACTAGTCATTAAAGCTAACATTTAGCATACATACTGTGTGCCAAAGACTATTCCAAGCACTTGACATACACAAATTCTCAATTACTTTAGCTTTCTAACAATACCATGCAGTAGCTTCTATAACTGTCCCAATTATGAGAAAATGCAACACAGAGACGTAAAATAACTGGATTGGCTAGCAAGTAAAGGAGCCAGGATTTGATTGACAGTACTTTTTCAGTCTGCGCTCTCAACCAGAATGAATATATTTTGCTGCTTCTCCAGAATATTAGAAGTGACTGAAGGTGATAATGCACCTAAAGGGTCAGCACAGGTCTTTATCTGTTGTCTAAATGCTCAGTAATAGTAAGGATGGTCACTGTTATGTCACTATTATAGGAATTTCTAGAGGGCTTTAATAATAGCAAGCAAATACACTAAATGAGGGTGACTTGGCCAGATAATAAACAAACTTACAAATGAAACAATGGCTCCCTTCTGCTGTTAAGGACCCTGTGACAGAAGGTGACTTCCTGTCATTTCCCTACCATCGTGAGTTCTCCATGGCCCAGTGGCTACAGGCTCAGTATCTGCAGAAGGCCTGACTTACTCTTTCAGCCGGGCAAACTGCTCCAGGTTTCTGAGCCTCTGCTTCTGGTGCATGCAGGCATGGAGGGTCAGTGGCATGATATCCAGGACTTTGAGGAGTCCCGACAGACGTTTGATGCAGGAGATGCTGTTGGCAAACACTAGGCTGCGGCCTGGGTACTGCATCAGGAAGTAGTACAGGTAGAAGTCCTTCTCCTCCGTCTCACAATGGATTTTGGTCTCTGTCAGGGTCTCCACTGTACCCTCATTCCTTGTGAGATCAATGACTTTAGGCTTGCCCCTCATGCCAATCTTCTGCATGAGGAGGTCAAGTTTGGCAGTTTTGTCTATTTTTTTAACATGCTTCTTATGAAGAAGTCGAGCAGGAACTTGATGTACCAGGGTCAGTGTAGCAGAAAAAACAAGTGTCTGTCTCTTTGGGTTGTACTGGGAGTCATTGAGCATCTCTAGCAGCTGTGATAGCTCAGCAAAATGGCCTTTCTCAACCATCCGGTCTGCCTCATCCACTACCAGGCACCTGCGGATCCAGACAGAGTGCCATCACTGGTGAGTGGCAGGTAAGAGGGATCATCTGCATACTCTACTCCCTTCTCAGCCACACACTTTCACATGCAGGTACCCTCCCATCACCAGGAGGGCCTCCACTTAACTCCCTCATGCACACCTAGCTTTCTAAGGACAGGGCCAGGATGGCCACACAATGGCACTCTAGGACAAGGAGAAGGCACAGCACACACCATCATGTCGCTTAAAGCTTTACAGTGGGTAAGGGAGAGGTACCATCTCTCACCTGAGCTGCCGAAGGTTGCTTAAATGAGAGTGCTTTTCTTTAACAAGCTCCCACAGCCGTCCTGGTGTGGCGATCACAATCTCAGGATGGCGATTCAACATCCTCTGCTGCTTCTGTGTGGACATCCCACCAACCAAAATAGCAGTTTTAATTCCTATGGGACAGAAAACATTAAGGACACTCACTCAGCTTGGTTACTATTTTCTCACATGTCTAAATAGCACCCCAGATTAGCAAATGGTCAGCAGCCCAACCTCCTGCTCCAGGGTGGTGTTAATTAAGCTGGCCTGGCCTGGCCAACTTCTAGAGCACTTGAGTATTCTGTCATGTGGGTACTGTCTACCTCTTCATTTCTTTCTACATCCTCCCTTCCAACTACAACAGATGGCAATCAGTCATGCTTACCCCCAAAGCTGGGAAGCACGAACATTAGTTCACTAAGATGCTGGGAAGGATATGTAGCTCAGTGGCATAAGCACCTGCCTGGCAAGTGCAAGGTCATGAGTTCGATCCCCGGTACCAAAAAAAAAAAACAACAACAAAAAAAAAAAACAAAAAACAGTGTTGGGCTGGGGATTTAGCTCAGCGGCATAAGCACCTGCCTTGCAAGCAGGCGGTCCGGAGTTCGATCTCCGGTACCAATAAAAAAAAGAAGCCCTTCCCACTGCCCTCAAGGCTCCCTTGATGCTTGTTATTTTTCTCTCTAGTGAAGGACTTTGCCCAGTACCAGCATAGGAATGAACAGAGGATCATGAGGATAAAATGTTTAGCAAAATGTTGGCACACTGTAAGAACCTGGCAATTAAAATGTTGCTTTTATTGTAATACTAAAATTCCCATTGTACAACCCTTCCACAAAAGAATTCCTCTATAGAAATTCTTACCCTAGGCAGGGTCAGTAAACTTTTTCTCAAAAGATCACTAGCAAACATTACTAGGCCTCATGGACCACACAGTCTCTCACAATTAACTTTATGCCACTTTGCCACTGTGGTAGAGAAGTAGCCACAGACAGTATATACCACAGGTGCAACTATGTTCCAATAAAGCTTTATGTACAAGAACAGGCAGGTTGCATGCCCCTGTCCGAAGCATCTATAGCCAATAAATTAACTAATTTCCTTTGTCTAGAATGGACTCAGCTATGCGGCATCATTGGGAAAATTGGGAAAATGCTACTTAGTCAGTTTTCTCCAGCAGATGATCAAAGGTTTTTCCTAGAGCGCAAAGGTCACAGTTCACTTACCTTTACCACTGAACAGTTAGGATTTACTGAGGAAACACTTACTAAGCAGAATTAAACCTCACCTGTAAACTTGGCCACAGCATCAATATGCTGTTTGACCTGGACGGCCAGCTCTCGTGTGGGAGTCAGAACCAGTCCAAGCAGAGGGCGCTTTGGATGCGTTCCACAGGTAGCAGTTTTGCCATCCAACTCCTTTTTTAACTCGCCAGTCTGTTCTCCATCAAGCATTTTTTCTTCATCCTCAGTCTGTTCAGGGACAGACTTCTCTTTGATCAGAGAAGAAGGCCCTTCCCCCGCATCGTCATCGCAGAGCAGGGCCTGGTCTGAGACGGGGGCGCTGATGTTGGCTCTGGCTGGGAGCACTACAGCCTCAGCTCCGGCCTCATCAGGCAACACCCCAGACTCAGGTCCAGCCTCACCTGATGGCCCAGTCTCTCCAGGGGACACTCCAGTATGGCCTGCGGTGGGTGAAGTCTTCCTCTTCTGCCATTGCAACACTGCATGGATCATCGGGATGGCAAAGGCAAGAGTTTTCCCACTTCCTTAGGAAATAAAACAAAATGGTCTGAATCCACAGGTGCATATAGATTTTCTTTTTCTTTTACACAGAATAAAACACCTTAAAATAGCTAAGAGCTACCCCAACCAACACAAAAAGCTCGTCCTCTCCGCACAGGTTCCTTCAGAACAAGACAGCAGAGGAATCTGTAATTTGGAGCCAAGGAAAAGTTTGACAGACAGATACTGAGAACTGAGCTTGCCAGTGATGAACTACAAACATACAAGCAATGAAACTATAAAGAAAAAAACAAGTTTGTTGTTTTAATGGAACAAGATACTTGTAGAAGGGGAAGACAAGCTTATAGGATACTTTCCTAGGATCTTTCTTTGGTGGGAAGAAAGGAAATTTTCTAAGCTTTTCAGTGAATTTAAATATAACACTTTTGTCCTTACTTGAAGATTTTTCAAACTGACCTGTTAATATACAGTACATGGAACCTAATTCACATCATCTGGGCAGGCAAAGCAACACCTCAAGCTGAGAATTACAGCAGTCTCTCCTTAACTGACGGTTTACTTTCCATGCGTTCAGTTACTTGTGGTCAACCATGTACAAAAATATTAAGTGAAAAAATTCCAGAAATAAACAATTTATAAATTCTAAATCAGACAGTATCCCAAGTGCCATGATGAATTCCTTCCCTTTGTCTTGAGTATTCACACTGTGTACGCGCTCCTGCTTAGTCACTCTCTAGCCACTTCAGTTCACAGAGCTAATGTCACTGCCTGGGTTTATGGAATCACATTTTGCTCAATAATGGCCCCAGAGGACAAGAGCAGCGAGGCTGAAAGTTCTCAAGGAAGGAAAAAAAAATCATATGTGACTGCTAAGAACTAGGAATGAATCTTCTTTCCTTGAAATAGTGAAGGAAAAAAGAGATTCAAGCTAGTTTTGCTGCTGTACCTCAAACTGCAAGGCCACTGGTTGTTAAGTGCTTACTTAAGATGTAAAAGGCTTGTGTGTGTATGGTGGTGGTGGGGGGGGGAGTGTTTCAGGACTATCTGCAGCTCCATTATCCACTGGGGAAGCCTGGAAGGCACTCTCCTCAGATTGGAGTTACTCTTGTAGTTTCAAAGTAAAAATGCCCTGGGTAGAAGCAAATGAATGATCTCTGGAGGAAAAAGATCGTGATAAGCATCAAAGAAGTTTCACAAACAATTCTGAAAATGTGCAGCTTTAACAGTAGTCACACCAGAAAACCAGGTATTATAAGAGGAAGAGGAGGAAGAGGAAAATGACCATAACAGTGGTAAAACAGACCCAGGAAACTTCAGTTAAGAAAAATAAATTTTCCATCAGAAACAAAAAAAGCAGGAGGGAGGAAATATAAAACATTTTTATTTGAAAACTTGAAAAAAAAATCTGAGAATTTTAAGAAAAAACTCTAAAAATCAATGTGAAATAAAAGATTTTTAGTTTACTAGCAAATAACTGGACTAAAAGAAATGCTAAAGTCTTTCACACAGAAGAAAAGATGGTATCAGATCAAAATCTTGATCTACACAAGGAAATCAAGAGTATCAGAAATGGAAACTATACAGATATAAAAAAATTTCTTTTGGGACTTCACCCACATAGAGAAGCATACAACAAAAAGCGCAAAGGAGTGGAGAAATGGAAATGTACTCTTGTAAGGTTCTTATATTTCATGTGAAGAAGTTTATCACTTGGAGGTAAACAATGAATATATGTAAATTGCAGAATACAAGGTTAATATATATTTACATAGAAATTTCAAACACACATACACTTTATACATAAATGTATTTTCATGTGTTTGTAAATATCTGTATTTTATGTTTATGTATTTATAAATCTGTATTTCTATCAGCAACGGTCAAATAGAAAGTTTTTTATCACTTGGAACAGAAATAAACATGCAAAATGTACACACTAAAAACCATTAAAACACTGCTGAGAAAATTTAAAGACCCAAAAAAAATGAATACAACACATTCACAGGTTGAAGGATTTAGTATTTTTAAGACGATATTTGTCCTCAATTTGTTCTATAATCAATGCAATCTCACTCAAATATTAGGTTGCTTTTGGAGAAAAAGTTGATTCTAAATTTTACATGGGAGTGTGAAGGCCTAAAATAACCAAAATGATTTTTATAAAGCTATTATCTCTAGGGTGGCAAGGTAGTAATGTATAGATAGGTAAATAGATCAAAACAGTTGAACAAAAACGCAAAGCTAATTCAGTGGAAAGTATACTTTCTCAATGAATGTGGTGAAATAATTAGCTATTCATATGCAAAAACATTTTGAATTATTCAGTAACACAAATGAAGATTAACTCAGCATCATACACTGAAATGTAAGACTTAAGGTAAAAATCTTGGGAGTTCAGGAAGATGGAGGGTCAGTAAGCAGCAAAATAGGGAGCCTCTCTGAGAGAAACAGCTCAGATGCCAGAATAAAACATCCTGGAGAAGACCAGATGGAGGGAGATGCCTCCTCTTGACCCAGGAAGAAACTAAAGGGGAAAAAAAAAGAAAAGAAAATCATGGACAGAAAGGGGGGAGGGGGGGATCATGGAAGAAGGCTATAGCCAGACGCGCTCTCACCGGAGAGTCAGTTCCACTGTGTACCAAATGCCACTGCAATCTGAAGCTGCAGTGAAGTTGGTGAACCTGAGGGCCTGGGCAGAATGAAGTGGCCACGGAGGGGAGCAGCAGAGCAGGAGAGTAACACTCAGCTCGGAGTTAGGGCTCAGAGATCTATACGGGATCACAGTGAGTGTGCAGAAATCAGTCCTCCCGCAGGAGTGGGCGAGGGCCAGGTGTCATTTTGGAGTCACGCAGCATTTTGGAGCTGGGCAGGATAAGTCTGGAACCAGAACTGCAGCGGTTTCAGTCAGCTACTCCTAGCGCAGAGCAGATTGGTGAGAATTGCTCAGACTGAGTCCCACCTCTATGTGTGATCCGATAGCAAAGGACAAGGTCTCCCTGAAACTATACCTAATTGGCCCAGTCCAAGGCACACATTACATGGTGAAGACTCCCAGAGCTTGACCAGCTCAGAAGAGAGGGCTAGCCTGCTGCCCCTGCTTGTACTTCAGTGGTCATCAGCAGACTGGGGAGGACAGCAATCCCTAGCCAGCATGCTTCAGAGTAATCATAGCCAATATAGGAAGTGGCAGGGATCCCCACTATCCACTTGTCTAGAGGAAACCAGAATCACAAGAGGAAGAAACAAAAGGAAATCTCCAGCCCCCAACACAAACACTACTGGCCCCAAGCAGGTAAACGCAGAGGAGATCAAGAGTTGCACACCTGTGGTGTATGAAAAAGCAGCATCTGAAATAAACAATTACCTTCGAGACATTATGAAAGAACTAAAAACACAAATTCTAATACAAGTAAAGGATGGTATAATATAAATAATAAGAGAAATGCTAAAGTACCTCTCAAGAAGACACAGATGGAAGAATGGAGGGACATAGAAAAAAGGAGAGAAATCGTAGATGAAGAATATAAAAAAAATCTAGAATACATGAAACAGATTCAAAAAGATTACCAGGAAATTAAAAAACTCCATTGAAAGCTGGCAAAATAGCTTGAGAGAAGCTAAAGATAGACTATCAAACCTTGAAGACAGGTTTGCAACATATGATTGTGAATGGAAAAATCTGTTAAAAATAATAAGGAATCAAGAAGTAACAATACAAAGGCTAGAAGATGACAAGAGAAGCTATAGCTTAAGAATTAAAATTTTGAGTGAAGAAGCAGAGGTAAACACAAAAGAAATACAAAGGCTATTTACAGAAATAATTAAAGGAAACTTCCCAAGCATAGGAAAAGGAAATGTTATCCAGATATATGAGGCATACAGAACTCCAGCCAGCTATAGCCAAAGTAGATCTACACCCAGACATATAATAATCAAGATCCCAGAAATTCAACACAAGAATAGAATACTAAAAGCTGTCAGAGAAAAGAAACAGATCATCTATAAAGGAAAACCCACAGAATCACGACAGACTTCTCAACACAAACCATCAAATCAAGAAGAAGAGCTTGGAGCAAAGTATTCGAAGCCCTGAAAAAAATTACCTCCAATCCAGATTGATGTACCCTGCAAAACTATCTCTCAAAATTAATGAGAAACAAGATGCCTCCATAACAAAGGGAACTGGGGGAGTTCATGATCACCAATCTAACCCTATAAAAAATATTGAAGGACATTCTAGGGACAGAGAAAAAAAGACCATGGTTTCAAGAACAGTGACAGAGGAGGCTCACTGAAGGGGGCAGACAGTGAAATGAAGGAGAAAAGTAGACAACCAACAGCAGAAAAATAGCAAGGCAGAGATGAGACAGAGAAGATTGGCCATAATCACTCACATGGATGACCTCGATACACTAATAAGAAATACAGGCAGAGTGGGTCAGGAGATAGGGTCCATCAAGATGCTCTATATAAGAAATATATTTAACCTGGAAGGAGGTTTATGGACTGAAAGTCAAAGATGAGAAAATAATGCTCTATGTGACAGGGAACCAGAAACAAGTGGGGGTAGCTCACCCATCAGCCGCAGATTGGTTGGAAAGACATAACACTTTTATACAATGGAGAACTACTCAGCTATAAGGAAAGAAAACCTTGAGGCTCTGGTAGGTAAATGGATACAACTTGAGACCAAGCTCAAGGATAAAAAAGGTTCAGAACCACTTAAATAAATATCAGGATGCCTCGCCAATCTAAAAACTAAAGGAGTTAGTGGGACACAAAATGTACAATGCACCCTAGGAAAGTGAAAGGGGAGGAACTGTCTAAATAGGCAGAGGACACTGGTAATCTTGTATCATGATTTGAAACCCATATGCTGTTTAGTTTGGTTATATTCCTTCCAGTTTGTCTACTTGTACTAGATTTGAGGGCATAGACAGCTATTCCAAAGACAGCAGGATATACTATGGTAACCATTTTTAATTTCCTATTAACTTAATCTGAAGCCCTGTATTGCTTTCACTGCCTAGTTTTGACTGATTCTATCTGAATCTGTCTTGTTCGATCCTCGTCTTGTCTTGACTGATTTTATTCAAATCTGGTATGTTTGATAGTATCAAGTCTGAGAGTAAAGGCAACTACTCTGAAGACAATAAGATTCACTATCATATCCATTCTGGTTTGACTATTACCTTCTTTTGAAGTTCTATAATGTCTCCAATGTTTTGTTTTAATTGATTTTGTTCTGTACTGCTATGTTCAATTTTATTGTACCTGATGATATGGTCAATTCTATTGAAGGTAACAAGACACATCGTGGTAACCATTGTAGATCACCTTGTATTGTGTATTTAAATTATGTATTAGGTATAAATTATGTATTTATGTACATCCTTTTGTTTTGAATGACCCCATGTTTTTGTTTTGTTTTGTTTTCTCATTTGGTTTTTTTTCTTTTCAAAATAAAAATTAAAAAAAAAAATCTTTGTGACCTTGAGTTATGCGGAACTCTTAAAAAGCCATCCATCAAAGAAAAAGTTGATAATTTAAATATCAAAATAAAGAAGTTATTTCCTTCCTTCTTCCCACCTCCCTCCATCCTCCTCTTCTGTGCTGGGCATGGAATCCAGGGCCCTTAGCAAGAACTACCACCGATTCCCAGCCTTCGCGACTCTATCAGTGAGCACCACCTCCAGCTCTTAGAACATCTGCTCTTTGTAGGACACTGTTGAAAGAATGAAAAGAGAAGCCAAACACTGGAAGAAAAATTTGCAAGTTACGTATTTGACAAAGGATGCATCTAGAATATATAAAAAGCTCTCAGCCCAGTAGGGTGGTGCACACCTGTAGTCTCAGCATTCGGGAGGCTGAGACAAGAGGATCACCATGAGTTTGAGGCCAGCATGGGCTCTGTAATAGATTTAAGGCCAACCTGAACTGCATAGCAAGCCGCTGTCTCAAACAAACAAACTCAACAACAAAAAAAGCTCTCAAACTCAATAATCAACAATAAGAGAACTCAATTAAAAATGGGCAAAAGAACTGAACAAATGCTAACAAAGTAAATAACCAGGATGATTCACAAGTAAACATGAAAAGATGCCTGACACCTTGGTCACTAGGGAAATGCGAAGTAAAACTACAGGAAATAATACTAAAACTTAAAAAGATTAATAAAATTAAAGATTGACCATACCAAGTTAAGAAAAACAGGGACCAACCTGAACTTGTAACACCTAGTAGTTACGTAATACAGTAAAATCACTTTGGAAAATTCCTAAAAAGTTACATTTCCTAGAAAAATCTAGCCATTCCACACTCAGCTATCTATATCTATATCTATCTATCTATTTATATATATATATATATATATATACACGCATATATATACATATATTGTACGACTATTTTAATTTTTTTTAACTCAGGCATCAGTTCTGTGTATGGAATATGAACCTGTAGGTCTCATATTGCCATCACATAAAACCTTCCCTCCACCCCTCAATAGTGACATCACGCTTTTTAATGTCAATATATAAGGTTTGGTGTATTTTAATTTTGCTCTCATCTAGCCATACAGTATATTGCAATTAAGTTTCTTGACTTTTGCATTTTCTTAATAACTGCTTTACTTTTGGTTTGCTTCATTTGTTAGGGATCCCTTCTTCTCACACCCAGATATTTATCCAACAAAAATTAAAGAATATACTCATACAAAGACTGATTTATCTATGTAATTTCTAAAATACCCCATCAACAGATGGATGAGCCAGGTGTGGTGGTACATACCTATAATCCCAGGTACGTACGGGACTTGGGAGGCTGAGACAGGAGTTTCGCTGAGCATTCAAGGCCAGTCTGGGACACAAAGTGAATTTAATGCCAGCCTGAACTGCATAGCGGAAACCCGGCCTCAAACAGACAGACAGAAAGACAGACAGACACATACACAAAACCAGATGGATGACTAAATTGTACTCTATGTCAGAACCTCACTCATTAACAAAAAGGAGTAACTACTGGTATTTTCAAATAACATGGCTTAAACTCAAATTATGCTAAATAAAAAATAACCCGATACCCTCCTTCCAAAGATACATATTGTATGACTCTATTATATAAAATTCTAGAAAATGGAAGCTCATTAATGGTGATTTATTAATAGCTTATCAGTGTTTGCCTACCCAGGAATATAGAGAGGGGGAGGAGAAAGGGGAGAGATTACAAAGAAACCTGAGGCATCTTTTTCAGAGCAATTTTTATGTTCACTGTTGCATGGGCAGCCATTTATCTACAGTCCCCAGTGTCCCATGCCTTTTCCAGTGCTGAACCTGCGGGTACACACCATTCTGCAGAGGAACAGAGCAGTTTAGGTTAGGCCTCCAGTCAGGCTCTAGTCACAGTGGGTCACAAAGACACTGACTTTGCATTCCAAAGATCTGCTTCCAGGCCTCTGCACATGCCAAAGCAGTCTAGTACAATGCTTAAGGATACGCAGACCTACTCTAGAGAATGAGACTACCTTTTCAGTTTGAGAAAATCTAGTCTCTGTGAGGCAGTTTCTTTATAAAATGGGGATAACGAACTGCTGTGGTGAATACCTGCAGGGCTGAGGCAGGAGGATTTCAAGCTCAACCCCAGCCTGAACAACTTATAAAATAAATAAATACAAAAGGGCTGGGGATGTAGTCAGTGGTCCTGGGTTTAACCCGCAGTATGGCAAATAAAGGTAAATGAAAGAATTACCACAAGGAAGTTTTGAACACTGAGTTCACCAATACGCAGCACGTAACACAGTTCACTGCACATTTAGAAGTCCAGTATGTGCTGTGAGTAACTGTCATCTCCATCTCCCCTTCCTGATTTTTCCTCGCTCACCCATCTACAAGATTTTTACACAGGACCTTATCTCAAGCTGGCTGTTTGCAGAAGTGTCTGGGTTTATATAACACACAGAGACTAAAACTCTGGCTACTGAACACTTCAAACGTAATTACTCTAAACTGACATGTACTGTAAATTCAAACATACCAGATTTTGAAAATTAGTGCAAAAGTATAAACACGAAATATTTCACTGATAATCTTATATGAATTACATTTTGAAATATTTTGATATAACTGGTTAAATGTTTGTTAAAATTAATTTCTGCTTTTAAACTTACATTTGAGCAACTCTTGAGAATTACAATTCTCCCCTAAACCCAGGAAGCCACATCTACTTCTCTAACAGGCTGATCCTGGCCCTACCTTATTCCTTTGAGCCACTTAGAAAGGCTTAAAAAGAAAATTATCATTTGCAGATCACTTACAATGTACTGTGTAAACTTTACTGTAGCTTTTATCTGTATTTTACAACAGGACTCAGAGACATACAGCTAGGGTACCAAACTCAGGAAGGGTTGGGTTTCGACCCAGAGCTGGCTGACATCTCAACACCTTCATTCAACACTGTCTTTGAGGTTATGGTCTCAATCATTCTCTCCCAGTTCTCCAGCCTACTAACAGCTACAGATTCAATCCTGGCCTATCAAGGCTATCCTTACCTGTCTCAGCAGCCCCGAGGATGTCCAGCCTATCACGAATGGCAGGCACCAAGGTCAGGGCTTGAATTGGGGTGGGTGCAGAGAAGCCTAGAAAGCTGAGTGCTCGAAGAACTGGCTTGGGCACAAACAAGTCCTTCCAGGCTGACACATCTGCTTTCTGGTCATGCACTTCAGGCATCCATGTCTTAGCTTTTTTGGGCACCACTGGGGCAGTGCTTTGGGAAGGCTCTAACTTTTTTTTCCCCTTGTTTTTCTTCTTTTTTGGAACAGTCTGTACCAGGGTTTCTGATGCTATCTTTCCTTCCTCTGGACCAGGGCAGATGGCGCTGTCTCCCTGGGGGTCTGGCTCAGCATCTTCAACCTCAAGCTCTTTCTGGGTAAAGGTGTCTTCACACATCAGCACCACACTTTTATTCTTCTTCAATTTGATCTGCTTCTTTGGGGAGCTAGACTCTCCTTCTTCCTCTTCTTCTGAAACTGTTTGTGCCTTTCTCTTCCTGGAGTCCTCTGAGAAGAGACTGGAGGGATTCTTGGCAGAGACCAACCGGTAATCTGTCAGTTCCTCAAAGCACACTAAGTCGTCCATCTGTCCATCTGCGAACACATTTGGGTCAATCTGCACCTGCTTCCATTTTCCCACAACTTTAATGCCTTTTGTTGGAAATCTGCCACGACGTGGTAGCTTTTGCTTCAATTTTGTCTCCTTCAACTTCATGGTTGCTGATAAGGAGAGAAATGTTTCTTTAGGTTGGTGACTGAGAAGTACAGGGTTCTAAGGCAACAAATATTTTCTAAGCAACCTATCAATTACTGTGCCTTGCAAAGAACTGATCACACAAAGATTGCTGTAACACAGCTGCACCAGCTGGGCATCCTAGTACATGCTTGTAATCTCAGCACTCAGGAGGTTGGGGCAGGAGGATCCCTGCAAATTCCAGCCTGCCTGACCTACATAATGAGTTCAAGGCCAGCCTGGACTACATAGTGAAGTCTTCTCAAAAACACAAAAACAAAAGCAACGAAAACAGGAATAAAAAAACCCTGCTCCTATCTGGAAGAGATGCTGCCAACTGAAAAAGACATACACCCAAGAATAGGAAGGTTGGCACAGAACAGAGAGAACATAGGAGATAGTGTAAAGACATGAGATAAACCTGCCTTGGATTCCAGATTTAACACTTTATGAGTGTGTGACCTTTTAACAAAGAAGTTTACTTCTCTCTGAACCTCAGTGTTTTTACCTATAAAGAGGGGAGGAGCCATAGTATGTAAGGAAAAGGTGGCTGGGTTCGCTATTGCAAGAATGCGAAGTAGTATTGTTTGAGAGTGCAAATACCTGAACCATCATTCTGAACTTTGCCACTTGGGTTAAAACCCACCCAGTTTTTTTTTTCATTGCATTTTAAATAGTTTAAAGAACACTTAGGCACAACTCTTTGAGTGGAACTCGAATCACATTCTGTTTAGAAAAGCGAAGACAACGAATTACGCGGAGAACACAAAACCTCGCTAAATGAAAAGCATAAGGTTCTGAGGCTCAAACACTTTAGAAGTTAAAACTCGCTTCGAACTCGGAACCACCACTTGCCAGTTCTTGCTAGCCTGCAGCGGTGAGATCAGTTTCTGTGCAGTTTCCAATTGGGGAAACACCTGAATCGTTACACACAAAAAAAAGGTGGCGCACGGCAAAAATACGCTGGGCTTGGCTTCAGGTGAGGGCGGCAGACAGACACGCAACTTAGGTTCATCACCTGCCCAAGCCAAGTCACGCCACAACCACAAACCAATACGATGAGGGAGGGGAGATGTCACTAGAATGGGGACGACGACGCGGAGAGCGCGGCCCTGCAGAGTAAGCTAGGCAAGGCCCTTCTTCGACGCCGGCCCAGCATCTTAACACTAACCCGCGCACGCAGCCGCGAAGCCGAAGCCGCCGGGTCTGGAGACCCAAGGGCCCCGAGCCTGGGGACCCGCGTGCAGCCTGGTACGCCCACCCAGGACGGCGGCCTCCTTCTCTCGACCCAAGAACCCCAAATCCGGCAAAGCCCCCCAGAAGTGTCGCCCCGCGTCCCAACGCGGTGCTGGCCTCAGCCCACTACGGCTCTAGTATTCACCTCGTGGAGACGTCGCACTGGCTCTCTCGGACACCCACCAGCCGCCTCGGAGTCTTCCGACACTGCCTCTCACCTGCAGCCTCCACTGCAGTTCCGGGGCGGGACTTGTACGCACGCGTGCGCGCTTCAGAAGGAAGTCCCGCCCTCACACCAAAATTTGCTGCCTGATTGGCTGCTCTACGTGATTTCTACGGGCAAGTGCAGAGAGCAGGTTCCGCGTGTGTCCTACGCTCGTTTGTAGTCTCCCTCATCAAGTGAGTGTAAACTGGGCTGATAGCGCAAGTCCTCCGTCCGAACGGTTGTGCACAAGTCTTGTAGTCGCTGTCCACGGACTGTGTGGCTACTGTGTTTCTTTGTTTAACTTACAGCCCAACCAGTCAGTATAGGACGTGCTGTGTTCTCCAGATTTGGTTTGGTTTTAAACGTCTCGCCTGTTGTATATGGATGGTTAAGGTAAAATGCATGCTTTAACGACCAAGCTAAACAGGCTCCTTTGTAATAGAACAAGAGAAATCAGCTTCACAGCATATACTGACCTTTTAAAGTGGCTGTCACCGGGTCACCTGGAAAACCTTTCTCCTACGTCGTATCTGATGATGTGGGGAGATGACAGGAAATTGTTTTCCTCAGGGCCAGTCACACATCTTGGAGCGAGGTGAGGTTTGCTTCCTAACAGAGTTGTTTTCTGGGAAAATGGAACTCAGCAGAGAGAGGCTGGGAGTAGCCCCCTGAGGTGGGAATTGGAGGCATCATGCAATCTCAGAATGGTACATGCTGGAGAGGCACAGTGAGGACTTCTGAAAAAGATGGTCATCTGTGTTATCAGAGTTCTTAAGAGAAACTGAACTAACAATACATATCAGTGTGTAAATTGGAAATAAATTGTTTTCAATTTTTTTAGATGGGAGAGGGGATGGTTCTGGCCAAGAGCAAAAGGAAGACATTACAGTAGTGGGAACACAGTAATTTCCCCCTCAATAATCTATTAATAAAAAGTTACTTTCTAAAGAAATACAATATATAGCTATTTTAATAGAGTCGTTGCTTCCTCCCACCCAACCTGGAGAAATTTTACTAAAGATCAAGACACCTAGTAAGGAATGGAACTAGTTGCCAGGGGATCCATGCAGCAGCATTCAGGTGTACTTACAAATGTGAAGGCCTATTTCCAAAAAATATAGAAGAAGGGCTGGGATGGAACTCAGAGGTAGAGTGCAAGTAGCATGTGCAAAATCCTGGCTTTTTAGGGAAACTTCCCTCAAAACGTACAGAAGAGAAAAAAAAATACGTAAGAGTGGATATGGGCCCAAAATTGTTGGAGCAACTGGCACATTTGTGCTCATAAAACTACCCCATAGAAATGTAACAAAGCTAGCCAGGGAGGCCTCCCAGGGCAAGTTGTGAGTCTGAAATCAGAGTACCTGGACCGAAATGTGAGTTCAGTAATATTCATTGCATGATTTTGGAAAATTATACACTCTTCCTGCATCTGTTTCTTGATCTATAAAGTCAGAACAATGGTAATCCTTAAAGAGTTATTAAATGCAGTAATGTAAGGAGATGACTATGGTTCCAGGTGAGCCCAGGGTGATCTTAAAGTTCCTTATCACACTATAGCTACCAAACATACCTGTGCTTTTGATGTACATATCAAAAACCAAATAGTTGGGGAAAACACATTTCATCCAAATGCCTCCACAAGTTTCGCAAGCCTTTACTGTTCCCAGTGACACCACAGAAATCATTCATGTGCAGATATTTTTGTGCAGTCTCTCGATTCCTTCATTACAATGGTTGTTAAGAAACAAAATTTCTGTGTCAAATGGGCTTCTGATGTGTACTGACAAATGACTGACCAGAAAAGTACATACCAGAGCATAACCTACCAAGTACGGAATGAAGAAGAGTCCCTTTTCTACTTTTATGCAGACACTAGATCCTTTCAGATATTTGACTTTTAAAATAATAAGATAAAGTAATGAATGGATAATAAAGATATAGTCGGCATCATTCCATCCCCTGCCATGAACAGCCATCATAAAAACCTAAAGACCACATATTCTGCAAGTGACCTGAATGTGCTCACCTGAGTGTTTTGTGCAAGAATGGGAGGGTGGAAGGCATGTGGGGAATGTGCTTGTGCTGCCACACATATCAGGAAGGTCCTGGTTTCCTGCAGCAGAAGCAGAACTGTAAGATCCAGTTCTTACTTTACTAGGCAAGATGCAGCTATCAAGGCATCCATTTACAAACACAGATGGACAATACCTTAGGTAGCTTGGCCCCAGAGTCAACAGATGGGGCAGTACTTTTCCCACGTCCCAGCTTCTTGACTGTGGCATCCTCAAGTGATCCAGTTCTACAGTGTTATCCTAGAGGCAGAGGACATTTCTATAATCTCAGCTGAGACCCTCCTTCCCCGGAGCTGGAACACTCTCCTAGTCAGTTGATTCCCTCTGTTAAAACCCATTCTGCTTAATTTAGTTGAGTGATTGCTGTTATCTTCACTATCACCGCCATTCTTTTTTACTACTTGAGACATCGAATGTCTTTTTGAACATTTATTAGTATGTATATTTCTTTCTCAGAGAACTGTCTCTCCTGGGAGTTTTTGTTTGTTTTTTTATGTTTCGTACCAGGGATTGAACTAATGACTGCATGCTTACAAGGCAGGCGCTTATGCCACTGACCTAAATCCCCGACCCGTGGGAGTTCATTTTTTAACACAACTCTTTAAAAATCATTTCATAAGAATTCTCTTTACTTTGAGGATACTAATAGTACAAAAATACTTGTTTTCTTTTTCCCACTTGTTTCTTAACTTTGTTCATAATACTTTTAACGACACATGCAGCTTGATGCTGAGACAGTGAGGGGCCACCCTGGTGGAACAGTGAGGGGACAGAAGGCTAAGATGACAATATAAACCCCTGAACGTGATGAACTATTACCCCTTGTAGTATGGAAAGTTTCAGAAGACTAATCCTAAAACCTTGATAAAACTACCAAAGCAGAATGTTTGCATGAGATGAGACATCATTGACAACCTAAATAAATCTCTAATATCTGCTATCAATTGGCTTATAATCACTACTTTTGGCCATCACACTGCTGGATAATGTACAATTGGTTCCCATGGGCTTTGCTGTAGGATAATACCTCTGTTTTGTGTGTAACACTAACAGTTGCCTGGGTTCCTTTCCAGGAACCCGAGGGCCACTTCTGGTGAAAACACTGAGATTATAGTGTTTTCTCACTGAAAACTGTTATTATACTGTTTTTTTCACTGAAAACAATGAAATTATAGAAATGTGATAGATGTGTAAAATGGAATAAAATCTGTCTTCTTATTGTCTGTTCTTATTGCTGGGTGGACACTTGGGTCAAATTCTACTCAGCTCTGCATGGAGGCTGATCATTTTCTAATGTTTGGTCCAAGATTATATAGGATTAACTCTGTATTGCCCATTGAAGCAGCTATGTGTCTTTTCTTTCTCTTGTCTCATTTCCTGCCCCCACTGTTTGTGTCCTTCAGAAGCCATAAAAACCCAGACACCCAAAGTCCTTCAGTCCTATCATAGGACTCAGACCTATAAGTCTCCGAGGTTTTAGGCGGATGATGGTGCCAGCTGCTCCAAAATTCCAAGGCCTCTAGATGAATTGACTATGACTACCTGCTGGCGCAAGTCCATCACAAAAATAAACATCTCTGAACCCTGAAATTTCCCTGAATAATGAGAATTACCAGAATTTAGTCCATGTCAACAAATCAGTAAAGCCCTGCTTGCTCCCCTTATTCTGGGAGGAGCTGTTTGGGCATTCACTTGAATGCCCAAGCCTTCAACTGAAGCTTCAGTTTGACCAAAACCCCTTCCCCAAAATTTTGTCTGTGCAGAAGTGTGTGTGCTTGCAATGTCCCAATCTTGTTTATTTCTCCCAGTCTCCTTTCTATCATCTCTGGATCAAAAGATCCCATCATCAGTGTCATCATGAAACAGAGAGTTGTCCTTTTGTCTTGAGTCACTGATCAAGAGCTCTGTAAACATGTTTTAAATGAAAAAATAGAAAGAAGAACAATGAAAGAGGGTCTCATTGTTCAGTTGGGAAACAGGAAGGCAGGAAATGAAAGAAATGGCCAAATTAGGGTGGAAGAGGCCTTCTGCTTAAGATAGCTTCAGATATCGAGTTTGGCCCTTGTTCAAGACAAAGAAATGAGGTCAACAGTTTTAGTGCCTGATCCTCCGCCCAACAATCTTTATCTTTAAATATCCTAAAGTTTTCAACAAGTATTGCTTAAATTTTCAGGCATCCTGTGATTTTTCACAGCCGGGTTGCAGAGTTACCCTTGACCCCCAGGAGGCAGCATTGATTCCAGTGTCATGGCCTTAAAGACATCCCTCGCTTGGAGACAGATACACGGGTTTCTTGAAATTTCCTATTGCTAGGGTAGCTAGGGAAACAATCTGTGTATGGAAAGAACGGTAGCATTTATCCCAAACAATAAGATCTTTTGAGCCAAAGGTGATACAAATATTGCAAGCACACACACTCTGGTACAGTAAAGGTTTGGGGTAAGGCCCTTTAGCTAAGAGCTCCAACCGAAGGGAGTCAGCAGTTGGTCAAGAATGACCAAACTGCTTCCCGAATAAAGAGAGCAACTGGTTTTTAATGATTTGCTTATATGGACTAAAGCCATTGGTCCGGGGCATAGTTTCAGAGGTGTTTATTTTTGTGATGGATTTGGACCACCAATCACCACCTCACAGTCACGGTATCAGTCACAGTCAACTCATCCTAGAGGCTGTGCATAGAATTTAAAAGTAGTTGGTGCCACTATCCCATGCAAAACATCACAGCCTTGGTCCTATGATAGGGCTGAGGGACCTCAGGTGCTTGAGTTTCTATGGCTTCTAAAGAAGTGCAAGGGTAGGGGCAAGAGTGGAGGGGGTCATATAGCAGCTCCAATGGCAACATGCCCAGTTAACCGTGTACAGCAGCTTTGGACAAAACATTTGAAAATGACCAATGTGTGTATATGCACAACTGAGGAGAATCTGACCAGAGGTTCAGACAGCAAAGGGATATACACAGTATGAAGACAGAGATGTCAAGGGTATTTTTTGTTGTTGTTGTTGTTTGGGTTTTTTTGTTTTGGTCTTTTTGAGACAGGGTCTCACTATGCAGTTCAGCCTAGTCTCAAGCTCACTTTGTAGCCTAGGCTGGTCTGGCACCCGCAATGATCCCCCTACCTCAGCCTCCCGAGTTGCTGGGATGACAGGCATAAGCCACCATGCCCAGCATGATGTTAAGATTTTTAACCCATTTCAGTCACCTACCAGATTTCTGTAAGTTCAGATGAAAGCTCAGTGTTCTCAGCAAAAGTGGCAATCAGGTCTCTGGAAAGCAACCCAAGCAACTGTTGTCATACCCAGAGGACTGTGTTTCCATACAGCAAAGCTAGCAGGAAATAAATAGCATATTTCCCAACAGTGTGACCTCCAAAATGAATGATTTTAGGCTGAGAGCCAAAAAACTAGAGGGCTTATTTCAGTTCCCCCTTATTAATGATTTCTCATCTTGTTTAAACATTTTGCTTTTATGGTTTTGTCAGCATCTCATGACTGATCTGCTGAAGCCTGCCATCCTTTGATGGGTAGCAGTTTATAATGCCCACAGGTTTATTTTATTATTCCTGTTATACCACGATGGCCCCTACCTGTCTCATTCCCTCCTGATGTTGCAGAAAAACTAGTATCAAACCAGATTGAAGACTCTGCACCAAGAAATCTAGAAGGCAACTTTATTGAGCTTAACGCCAGTGGGCTGGGGACTATAACAGAGTCCACATCACCAGCAACGAGTCAGCTTTGAGTTCAGTTTACAGACAGTTTGCGAGCAGAATGTACAAAGCAGATGGCAGGTTATTACATGATTGGTTACATGAAGTAAGTCACATCCTGGAGGCAAGGAGATCGAGCTGAGTTGTGGAGAGGCCACACTGACTCCACATTGTGCCAGACACATCCTGTTGACAGTATTTTGGTAGAAAGTGCTGGCCTTGAAACATTTCCCCTCTGTAAGGTAAAAACATGAGGTCCTATAAGGACAAGAAGCAAAAAAGTTATATAATCTAAATATGCACAATGAGTTTCTTTGCTCTTAATCTCAATAAAAGCTGCTTGGTTATGCTGGTCAGACAGCAGCCATTTTGCTGACCCTTAGTGTGTATGTCCCTTTGTTTTCCCTTTGCTTGCAAAACCCCTACGCTGAGCAAGTAAAGATAAAGTGCCCTTGAATGGGCCACTCCCAACCAAGGAGTTACATATTCTTTTAACTAAGAGAAACAAGCTGGGAATAGTCAAATTTTCCCAGCACATTATCAGAAGAAAAGCAGCTGGACTCAGACAGTCAGGGTTAGTTGAATTTAGCAGGATGCTTATGTGACAGGCAGCAGGAGGATAGGCCAAGCCCACTGCTTGATTTTTAACTTGCTATAATATGTGTATAAATACACTACTCTATAACTGTGTCTTTACTAAGGTTACAACTGTACCCTTGTACTGAGAATCTTTATCCTCCTTATTCATAAAGAGTCAGGGCTGAAAACCTTTTCCTCCGTAACATCTTTTACTAGACAGAACTAAAAAGTATAAACAAAGTGAGAAGACAAAATGTATCTGTCAGCCTGTATAAAAGGGAATAAAAGCATTTTAAGATTTAGGACTGGGACCTGTACAAAACAGGCCCTGTTTGTAAATGGCATAGGTTGATCTTTAATACCCCATCAGAGATTGAGGATTTATTATAGTAGCCTGAAAACTCAATAAGAACTCTGTATATATGGCCTCTATGTCCACAAATAAAGAGAATGTCTTACCTTGAGAATTTTAATGTGACTTGGACTCTGAGACGGACACCCACAAAGCAGGTTGTTGTTGGCCCTTAGCCCCTCTTAGTCTTCAGCAGCAATTTTTGTTGGCGATGAATCTGGCAGTGTCTTGTGAGGGCTAGAAGTTAGGATGGGCCACCCACTCTCTGGTGGCTAGGACAGCCCAGCAGCCCTGGAGTAAGGTCTCAAAGAACGCCAGGATGAGGCACTTTTTTGCCTGATGTCTTCTGCTGCATTGGAGGGGGGGGGCAGGTAGCTCTACCTTGTGTAGGTTGTCTGTCTCAGAACTGCAAGTGTTATAAGTGTTAAAATATGAAAAACCATATTAAGATCTCTGTGGAGCTTGAAGGTCAAGTTTTGCCTTGTTGGTTGAGATCTGGACTACAGTAAAAGGTATCTGTAGAATTAAGTAAGTATGTAGGAGTATAATATCAGACAGCAGGCTTTATCTGGATGGCATATCGCTTTTTTTTTTATAAGGTGCCACGTGGAATTAACAAAAAGGTTTTAGTCTGTCTAAAAAGGCTTTAATGGAAACATTTTGCAGTAAAGGTTTACCAATCTTATGAATAAATGTATTAACTTAGTATATACTCTCAAGTTACCAGCTTTTTAAGCTTTTAAAAATTATATCTTTTTGAGCCTCATATAACTTTTTATATACCCACAAGTCTTAACCAAGACAAATATATCTTCAAGTTATTATAACTTAGTATATACTCTCAAGTTATTATAACCTTAGTTGTTGGAGATTGGCAACAACACAGTATAGTAGAAGCAATAAATTTAACAGAGAACATTACTGGTGGTGGACAACATTAGAATTTTTAACAAAACCCTTGTCTTGGAACAGAACTAGTGGTTTCCAGCAAAAAAGGAATTTATAACCTTAGTTGTTAAACAGGAGATTGGTGACAACACAGTATAGTAGAAGCAATAAATTTAACAGAGAACATTACTGGTGGTCCACAGCCAAAAGGAATTGATAAATATCTCTTAATTTTAGTGGTTAAAACAGATTAGTGTAGGCTTTAACTGATAAACAAGGCTGGTAAAATTATCAGGTGGCCACTAACCTTGAATAAATGGTTCGAAAATTGTAATAAAAATAGCCTCTCTTGAGTGGCTGAATTGTAAAAAAGAAACTGTTTGAGCGGAGCCGCGAGATGTTGTATGCGTCTGTGTTGAAAGAAGCACTTGTATTTGGGAGGAGCCTGTCTAGGAAACGCGCAGTGTCTAAGGCAGTTTGGAACTCTGAGACAGACAGAGCGCGCCTGTAGAGAGAGCATAGTTGCGCTTGGGGCAGGGCGGAGATTATCTGGCATGTAGCACGTAGGTAGAACATGAAGAGTGAGCGGGGTGAGTGTCATGACACAGTGTGCAGGGGCGGGCTGAGATGGAACATGCAGAGTGGGCAGGGTGAGTGCTGGGACACAGCATGTAGGGGCGGGCTGAGATCGCACCCGGAAACAGCAAAGATGGCACTGGGATGGCGCAGGGAAATAACGCATCTTAGCTGCGACAGCGGGAGGGGGGGTTGGTGGCAGCCACAATGGCAGGCGGGCTCATGGTGGCGGGGGGGGCGGTGGCAGCAGGGTGGCGGCAGTGGTGGCGGCGGAGGCAGGGTTGGCAGTAGTGGCCATGGCAGCAGTCGTGGCAGCAGCGTCGGTGGTGGGGCTGGGAGACGCGTCACAGCTTGTAGCCAAGTGTCAATCTGCTCCCAGAGGCGCGTGGCCAGCAGCTGGCGAACAGTCACCCTCAGGAGCCGCCTGCAGGGCGTGTGGCCCAGGGCGCGGCGCCAAAAGCTGAACCCGTGGTGCGGACCAGGGCACGGGACCTGGCCTCGTGAGATCCGAAACACGCTGTGTGGAGCTGGGGACTGCGGCATGCAAGAGCCAAAAGCTGTTTGAAAAAAAACAGTCCTGCGAGTATCTCTCAACGGCGGAATGGGGTGGCAACAATGGTGGAATGGGGTGGCACCAATGGGCCGGCGCAGTGGGGAATAGGTTGGATGTGGAGCTGAGTTGTCACATGGAGCTAAAACTGTTTGTGGGGTGCACAGAAACGCCAACCCCACGTGGACCTGAAGCGCTGTATGAGAGTCGAGATACTGTACAGAATTGGAGCACGGTGTGAGAGCCAAAAAGCTGTTTAAAATCTTATATGTATCTCAACCTTGTTTGGTCTCATTTTTAATCTCAGCAGTGGGGGATGGGTTGGCGCACATGGGAAACAAAGGGACGCTGTGAGGCAGGAGGGGAGCCCAGAGGAAAGGAGGCACTGAGAAAACTCCGAAAGGCTGTTATCTCTTTAAGTGCGGGGAAGGGGAGGGATCCTGGAGGATGCTGGCAGGAAAGGGGCACATTCCCAAAACAAAGATAGAGAGTTTTGTAAGCTTGTCGGCAGTGTGATAAGCCATAGATAGGTATGGTTTCTGTGGCGGGGGACAGGAAGTGGTCCCCGAGATAAAATCTAGTGTGGGGTCTAGCCCATGGGGCTACAATGAGGTGAGACAACGGACCGTGGTCTGTCAGGATTAGAGTCGTCACACTGCACCCCAGACCGATGGGTTGGCTATATGGCTCCAAACTCCTAATTGTCCGTCACCAATATTATGAGTGGACTTTGTGTGGGCCGAGTAACCACTCTGCCGTGAGAACTTAAAAAGCTTTAAATGTGAGGGTCTCTCAGTGTGGGCGGTCCAAGAATGGACACAGGCTTGCCCAGAAAGCCCCTAGTTTGGGCTGTCTGCCCATGAGAACTTAAAAAGCTCTGGAAAAACATGAGGGCCTCTCAGTGTGGGCAGTCCAGAGTGGACACTGGCTTGCCCAAAAAGTCCTTGGTTTGGGCTGTCTAAAAGACATGAAAGTGTCACGAACCCACACAAAGTGGGAGAAAATCCACCTGAGCCTGGCCCAGTGGCTGTCTCCGAGTAGTTGCTCACCTGTGGTAAATTGGTGGATGTTGTTTGCAAACCAGCAGCCAAACTTACAGTTCCTGAGTGTAGAAGTGGGGAATTAATGCAGGATGCAGTCCAGTCGGTCCTGAACAGCAGGGGACTCAAAACTGGGAACCAGCCCCAGGAGTCTCTCTCCTGCTGTTCCTGGTCAGGGAACCATCTGATAGAATTGTGGGAGGAGGACTGGCGGGCGGCTGAAAAGAAGTATAAAATATAAATAACCTTTATTTTGGGAATGCGGGGAGAGACAACCCCGACCCCCTGGGGCATGGCATCTCCACCCCAGGGCCGGCCATCTCTCCATGGAACACGAGGAGTGAGGCACATAAGTAGCCTCGGCTTGGGGTGGAACTCAAAGGGGCATTAGGGATGCACAGGTAGCCCATTGGTCTTAGTTTGGCGCCAGAGGCAATTCCTAAGGGTGGGGGAGATAGGAGCTTCCTGGCTTTACCGGCTACAGTATCCAGCCTGGGCCAAAACCCTTTCAGGCTGGGGATTTAGCTCAGTGGGAAAGCGCCTGCCTGGCGAGCACAAGGTCATGAGTTTCTCGGTACCAAAATATGTGCACCTATGTTTATAGCAGCACAATTTGTAATCGCCAGATCTTGGAAACAACCCAAGTGCCCATCAACTGAGGAATGGATAAAAAAGTTGTAGTATTTCTATACAATGGAGTATTATTCAGCTATAAAGAAGGATCACATTGAGATATTTATCAATAAATGGGCGCAGCTTGAGACCATACTCATTAGTGAAATAAATCAATCTCGCATGTGTGAATACCGAATAGTTTCCCTAATGTAAATAATGATTCAAATATATAAAAATATGTGGTAATCATGATTCCCCATTAGGTGGCCTTGAAGCCTTATAAAGTTTTCACTCATTAATTAGAAAGGCTTTATTCTGGGCTTCTTGATATGAAAATATTTGAAGCTAGAGTATATGAAGTTTTATCCAAATATTTCAAGGAAAAAGACACTATGGTAACTACTATTAAGTCAGGTTATAAGGTGGTGAAGTACTAGGTTGTTGAAACAGTCATGCTGTGACCTCTATTGTTATATTGTTATGTCCTGTTTTATCTCAATCTCCCCCTTATTGTTTCAAAAAAAAATTATTTAGTCATTTCTTATGTTTGTCTTAATTAAAGAAAAAATTCAAAAAAATTAGGATATATAAATAGTAACTCTTTTCGATTTCCTATTAACTTGTTTTGAAGTCCTGTAGTACTCCCACGATCTTGTTTTGACTGATTAGACTCTGTTCCATTCTATATGATAGTATCAAGTTTGAAGAAATAGGCAACTACTTTGAAGACAATAAGATTCACTAAGATACCCATTCTGGTTTGACTATTGTCTTCTTTGGAAGTCCTGTAATGTTTACAATGCCTAAGTTTTATTGGTCTTGTTCTCTACTGTTTTGTCCAACTTTATAATATCTAATAAGATAGACAATTCTTTTTAAGGAAACAAGGGACAACGTTGATAACCATGGTTGATAAACTTGTACTCTGTTCTACACCATGTGCTATGTCTATCCTTGGTATTGACTGACAGCTTTGTTTTGCCATATTTGACTGTATTCTTCCCCCCCCAAAGAAAGTAATAAGCACTAAGGAGTAATAAAATCCAAGATGTGTAAATTTTGTTGTAAAAAAGAGAGGGAAAAAAAAAAAAGAAAAAGAGCTCTAACGGATATAACAGCAAGTGTGTTTGGGGGTGTTAAATAGCTGACTTTATCAATGTTTTTGGAACATTGAACACAGCTGTTTGCAGTCTCCCTGTTTGAATGTCCACCTTGTGTTCTTTGATACTGTGATTTGAGGAATTATTTTCAAGAAGATAGCGTGTAATCTACTAGCAGGTGATTTCTTACTGTTATGTTTTTTTGTTTTGTTTTGTTTTGTTTTGTAGTTCTGTATTGCGTGTACCCTTACGCCGCTTTGGTTTGTTTTGTGTTTTTCTCTTTTTCCTCTTAAAAAAAAAATAAATAAAAATTAAAAAAAAAAAGCAAAAACAACAGCAAATAGATGATTTTAAAACTTCAATTGCTTAAGACTCAATTTTTCTTTTTTATCAGTACCTGGGATCGAACTCACAACTGCCTGCTTGCAAGGCAGGTGCTTATGCCGCTGAGCTAAATCCCCAGCCCCAAGTCTCAATTTTTCTAAGTAATCAAAGTCTAATGGAGATAGCAGGAAACATAAAAATGATCTCGATAAAACATGAAATCTTTGCTAGTTCTTGCAAATTTTACCAAGGGCAGATCAATGTTTTAAGAAAACCTTGTTTTAGACAGAGAAATAGAACTGGATTTCATATCAATACATTCACATTTGATTTTATCAAGGAATAACATTAAAAGTTAAATTGCTGTACCTGAAACAGGCATCAACTAAATTTATATAGCTTTATGTGAAATTTCAATAATAAGAATAATCTAAGCACACTTACTGATTTCTAAATAAGAGAATTGAATCTAAGTTATGACAAAATGAAACAAGTTAAGGCCGTTTGTCTACACAGCCAAACTCTAAGGTTCTTTTCTGCTGTTAGTCTTATGTAAACTCTATTGCAGAATAAATTTTAAAATCTCCCTTCCATCCTGTTTTCTTTGGTCTAAGAATTAACATGTTTTCGTTCTAATTAGGATTGGTTGAAGAACACATTTGCAAGTAACCTTGAGAAAGCAGCAGAAGAGAACAAAAACATTGACAGCAAAACGCAAAACAAACAAACAAAACTATATTGGTTGGTCCTGTAATTGCAGTTTGAGTGCTGTTTTAAAACTGTTCACAGGAAATTGGGGGGGGGCTCGCTAATGATCTACCCCGTGGTGGGTGACTGTAGGCTTCCCAGACTGATACTCATTTGGATTCCTGCAGCCACCTGGCCACTTGGACCCATTATTTTTATTCCATCACAGAACCATTTCCCAGTGGAGCCTTTTTTGGGTGGGTGTCAGGTTAGTCATCCCAGATGGGGATGTCGATGTCAAGGGCATTCCTGTGTGACTCTCCATGTGACAGAAGGCACATTAATTGGATCCCAGGGGTTGTGTCTGGCAGCTCCTAAACTTTCTATACTGTCATCTAAAGGAAGCTGGGTGAAGACAGCCAAAAAAAACTGGGTTCTTCTAGTTTTCTCATATCTAAGACCTCTGTGTATTTGATGTCCCACAATGAATGGTACTCAGGAGGAGTATAAAACCCAAGAGCAAGCATCCAGATGAATATTATAATGTACTCCTCCCATATACTCGATCAAGGACCTGACACAACAGGGTAAGGGCAGCCTGTGATGGGCCCCACCCAGGGAATCCATTCAAATTTTCTAACCTGGAAGAAATCTCACAAGTTGCTAGAATGCATCAGTTGGGGTCAGAAGAACGACAAACAAGGAGTTTCAAAAGGAGGAAGAGGAGACGATAGATAAGAGAGACTAAAATTACAGAGTGTATGTTCTATACTGTGTGGAGGACGATGCCAAGAGCAGAGTGTGGCCAGATTCCAAGGAAATGCATCACATCCTTGGACAAGGAAGTCAAAACTCTCTTCCCCAGGGGAAACAGCAATAGGCAGAGAAAATGAGGTCAGGCTTGTCAACAGGAATTGTGAACCAAAGAGAAGGAGGAAGACCTTTTGCAATATGCCAGGAAACAGTATAAATCACAATGGAAACATGGTACAGAAAACCAAAACAGAAATTTTAAACTTTTGTTGCAGCCAGTTGAGGGGAAGGGTGTGCCTGAACACTTTTCCACCTGGATCCTCTTAAGAGATTCATTCTCCTTCAAAACTGGATGTTTTCCTGGAAGGCCTGCCCTGTTTGGGACTTTTACTAGAGTGGAAGGGAAGAAAGACCTCTGACTTCTGCACAGTTAATGTCTGAAAACCACCAGCTCTCAAGGGCAGCATCGGTCACTGACCAAGGGCCACTTGATTCTGCATTACTAGGGGAATTCCCCAGTGACTCACAAAAGAGAAGATGAAATGCAGGGCATCTAGAGTTTGTGCCCTTTTGTCTTTGAAAACAAAAAGAGGTAGAGGGAAAGAGAGAAAGGAAAAGCAGGAATTGGAGGAGCATTGCCTGTGAGATGGGAAAATAAAACAGGTCAAAGGAAGTTGGAATTCACCTGCTGCACTGAATTTCCGGGGAAAAGAAATCTCGGGCGGCTGCATAGTTGCTTACATGGGGTCAGTGTCCAGGAGTCCTGTTCCTCCAGGATCACCAAAGATACGATACCAGACAGTGGGCTCTCTTGACGTAGCAAACAGTAGAAATGAGACTGGGCCAAATATTGCAAGCACATGCACTCTGGCACAGGCAAAGAGTTACTAAGGGGAGGAGGACTTCTGTCAAATTGGGGCTTCAGCTAAAAGAGTCAACAGTTTAATTGGGCAAGAGAGTGACTGAGCAGCTGCTCCCAGGACAAAGAGAGCAGCTGGTTTTTATTGTTTTGTTGACATGGGCTAAATTCCAATAATTACCATTGGGTAGGGAATGTTTTCAAAGATGTTTATTTTGGGGTCGTCATGATCAATTTTCCAAGAGGGTGTGGGATTTTGGAGTAGCTGGTGCTGTCATCCTGTGCAAAACATCCCAGCCTAGTGGGTCTGGATCCTATGATAGGGCCAAAGGATTTTGGGTGCTGAAGTTTTGGTGGCTTCTGAAGAAGCAAAAGGATTAAGGTTAAAAAAGAGAGGAGACAGAAAGAAAAAGCAAAAATACCAGTTCCAGTGGGCCAAGTTAGTCCTTTATAACAGTTTTGGACCAAACATTTGAAAATGATCAACATGTGTATGCAGAGCTGAGGAGAATGTGACCCAAAGCTTCAGATAGCAAATGGGACAGACATAATATGCAAATAGAGATGACAAGATTTTATCCCATTTTAGACACCTACCAGATTTCTGTAAGTTCAAAGATTAGTGTTTTCAGCAAAAAAAGGCCTTTATATCCCTGGAAAGTAATCCAGGCATTGTTATCACAATCCATATCTCAGAGATATAATTTAGAGCAAAGCTAGTGGGAAATCAGTTGTATATCACCCAATGGTGTGACTGCCAAAGTTAGTGATTTTAGGTTGACTAAATTGACTAAGAGCCAGTGAAGCTAAAAAGCTTATTTAGCATCCTCCTTAAAAATAATTTCTCATGTCATGCAAACATTTTGATGTTATGCTTTTATCAGCATCTCATGACTGACCTACTGAAAACTGTCATTCTACAAAGGGTAATAGTTTACTGAGCCCAGTCATTTATTTTCTTATCCTGGCCTTCTTTCCCTTCCCTGTCCCACTCTGGTTCCAACTGTGTCATCAAGATTTATTCCAGTAAGAGAAAGGGGGCAGAAACAGTTAAATGTAACATTGGCATATTTATTAAGTCTGTATGTGTCACTAAACTAAGGTACATCAAGGCTAAATTTATCTAAGGTCACATTTACAGTGATACTAACCCAGGCCACTGGTAGAGCTTAACAAAGTGCAGTGAGTTTGCCACTTGGTATATGCAAAATTGGTAAGCACAACCAATAGGAGATGAAAGATTGAACAAAGGTTTGTTACTTCCAGCAAGTAAGGAGTACACTAGAATTAATCCTTAAAGCAGTTCCTCCCCCAAAGAAAGCAAGGGACTTTTATTGGAGAAACTCATACGAACTCATATAGGAAAGACTCTCATCACTGCAGGCACCTCCCTGAGCATACTGCTTGAGGTCACACTGTGAATGTTCAAAAATGGTGGGTGGGAACACCTTGTGGGTAGAAAATTCAGTAAAGGTTGAGCACCTCGCCCATCACTGCCTCCAAGCCTAGGTGATTATCCCTAAAATTAGCTGCCTTGTGACTGACAAGATCATGGTTACTACACCAAAGCTTCATGTGGTCATGGAGGATGGACTTTTCAGGGGTGACTAAATCTAGGCTTTGTGAATGGTTCAATGGTTCATGGTCTGATGATGGGATTAAGGGTGTGAGTGATATACCACTTAAGGCAGGTAGCCTGTATAAAATAGAAAGGACAGAAACAGTTTCTCTCTCTCTCTCTCTCTCTCTCTCTCTCTCTCTCTCTCTCTCTCTGTCTCTCTGTCTCTCTCTCTCTCGTTGCTTTTGCTATTTTTGCTATCTTTTGCTGCCATAGACAGTTGCCCTTCTGCTATGTGTCATCCTGCCTTGGAGCCAGCCAATTATGGACTAAAACCGCTACAAACTGAGCTAAATAAACTCTTCCTTCCTTAACTTTGGATGTCTAGTACTTCAACAAAATATCCAGCACTCAAAATTAAGGAAGGAAAGGTTTGTTTAGCTCACAGTTTATGGAGGTTTCAATTCAAAATCAGCTGATGCGAAGGCAGAGTGGCATGGTAATCACAAAATCTCCATGCCCTGAGCTGGGCGTGGTGGCTCACACCTGTAATCCCAGCACTCAGGAGTCTGAGGTGGGAGGATCGATGCGGAGGTGACACCAGCCTGGGCTACAAAGTGAGCTGAAGGCCAGCTTGAACTGCATAGTGAGACCCTGTCTCAAAAAAGACAAAAAAAAAAAAATGTCTATGCCCTTAGTAAGAATCCTGGCTCCCTGCTGAATAGCTTAAACTTCTAAACTTCTCAAGTTGATACAATATATCAACCATAACAGTAACTAGGACAGGATTTAATACTGAGAGTGATGTTGTTGCTTTGAATATACCTGACCATGTGGTTCTAGAACTTTTGGGTCTGACTTGTAGAAAGAATGTAAAACTGATTCAGAGATACTGACTGAAAAAGTACAAGTGAAATACTTTAGGCTGCACTGTACAGAAGATTGTTCAGAATTCAGAAGACCCGAAGACTGATAGAAATCTTGGTGATAAAGAGCAGGCCCAGGAGGTTTCAGCTGGGAAGGAATGCGTTGGCTGTTGGGCAACAGATGATATGTATTATGTCTTTGCAGAAAATTTGTCTGCATTTTGCTTATGTCCAGAGACTTTGCCTGAGACTATGGTTAAGGGCTCCATCACAAGAAGCAGCAGGACTGCACCTTTTAGGGCCTCAAAATTGCAAAAGTAAAAGCCTTTGCTTCCAAAAAAATTTTTTTAAAAAGGGGGTCCCAATGTATCATGTTCTAGAAAGGCAGCAGCACAGAGAATTTTTTCCTTAGAATTGGATTCAGAGTGCTCAGTGGTTCAGGCACTCAGCCCCACCAACCAAGAGAGAAGGAAGCCTGGCTACTGCTGCAGCTGGCAGTAGACTCTGGCATTATCCACATCGTGCTGGGTTTAGGTTCATGCAAATTGAAAGAGTGTGGGGTCAGAAAGACTTCCAATCAGATTTGAGAAGGCCTGGGAGCCTCTGCGCTGCTGAGAGGGCAGTATGTGAAACTGTGAATGTGAAGCCAAAGGTACAGTGGAGCCCCCAAAGGTTTGGGAAAGCCAGAAACATGGATCATTTGAGAAAAGTTGCAAGGTGAAAGTAGAGTGAGCTAAAAATAAAAAATTTTTTTTAAAAAGCCACGGAAGCTCCGACCACTGGAAATGCCATAGGAGCAGAGCCACTCAAATCCTGTGACGTTCACATCTTGCCACAGATTGTCCTGTATGTTGCACATGGAGCTACAGGACTTAATGTTTGCTATACTAGATATTGGACTTGCTCTGGTCACGTTGCTTTATATCCCTGTTTGTAACCTTTGAAATGAAAATGTTTGTTTTATGCCATTGAGTGTTAGAAATGTTTGCCTTGTCATTTGTACAGAGGCACAGACTTAGGAGTGTGCCTTAAATCTCAGAGGAGACTTGGGACTTAAGACTTCTCAGCAATGCTGAGAAGTTAGGACTTTGGCAACTCTTAGAGATGAACTAAATGCTGTTTGTGTAAAGTAATGTACATGAGCCTTTGGAAGGTGTTGGGGCCTGTGCCTCGATCCTCAGTCCCCTAAATGTGTGCACAGTGAAGCCCAAAGGAATGAGGCAAGCAGCGTCTTTAGGGCTCCAGGAGGATTAAAATCCTCTGCAGAGTTCATAACTCTTATAGCTAGCCAACTGATTATCCCTGGGTGGTCCATATTTATTCAAAACAAGGAAAGAATTACATGGAAAAAGCAGGAAACCTGAGCAGGATCTTGGGAGGGGTTCAAGGACCCCCTCAGAGCAACAGATGATGCTAATTAAGGAAAACTATCCAGAAAGTCTCCAGGTGACCTGAGCTGTGGCCTATCTTGCCCCGGGCCATGCCACAGCCCTGCACATGTATTCAGCTTCCATGACTCCAGGGTGGGGGGAGGGTATGTGTGTACAAGGGCAAAAATGTTATGCTTTGTGTCTGGACGTTCCTCCAAATTTTCACGTGGTCTTGGGGGGCAGACTTTTTGGAGGTGACTGAATTTAGAGTTTGTGATTGATTCATGGTCCAATAATGGGATTAGGGGTATGAGTGCTGCACCCACCCTTTTGTCGGTAGCCTACGAAGAATGTGAGACAGAAAGAGCTCTCTGTCTCTATCTCTGTCTCTCTGTCTCTGTCTGTCTGTCTGTCTGTCTGTCTCTCTCTCTCTCTGGCTGGTTACTGACACTGTTTTCTACCACGATGAACAGTTGCCCCTCTACCATGTGCTACTGTGCTGATTCTGGACTAAAATCTCCACAAACTGTGAGCTAAATAAACCCTTCTTCCTTTTATTTTGGAGAAAATTTTGTCTGATACTTTGTCTCAGTAACAAAAAAATAACTAAGTCAAAACAGAGTTGTAGGAATTTAATTGAAAGATCTTAATTGGCTTTATTTGCAATTTTAGAATCAAACAACACTTTATTCCATAAAATAGAGTAAGTGTTCTAGTGAGCTGAGCTTTGGTTTTCTAATCAGAAAAGGGCTAAAGAAAGAAGCAGAAACAGAGAACAAAAAGTGTATTGTTCATTTAAAAGTTACTTTCCTAGGGCTGAGGATTTAGCTCGGCAGGCATAAGTGCCTGCCTTACAAGTGCATGGTTGTGAGTTTAGTCCCCAGTACTGGAAAAAAAAATCTGAAAAAAAAAAAAGTTACTTTCCTTGTAAGGTGAAACCAAGGAAACAAAGCAATAGAGAAGTAAATAGTTAATTTCAGGTTACTTTTTTGAGGTAAATATTAAAGGACAGAGAACTTTATCATCATGTTGACCAGAACTGGCTTAATTGAGAAACTGAATGTCAAATCTATTGGTTTCTCGGAAGGTCAGATAAAAACTGTTTCATTTTGGTAACCTGGAACTTACTTGTGAATCACTCCACTTTAAATTTAGTTTGAAAAAAATTTATTAGTTTGGTCTACTGAGGTCCAGTGTAGGAGCTTTCTCTAGAACAAGGACTTCAAATACTTTTTTTTTGTACTAGGAATTGTGCTTGCCAGGCAAACACTTATGTTATTGAGCTATCTCCCCGTCCCCTATACTTTTTATTTAATGCAGATATAGGATTTAATGCAGATATAGGATTAGGGCTCTGTGCCATTTGTCAGCAAATATAGAACGCTTTATTATAGAATACTATACATAAAGTACTATAAATTTGGGTCAGAGGAAAGAATGATCTCCATACAAAATGGAATTCATAAGAAATACTCTTCAGGTTTTGTGAATTAGAGGACTATGAGTTCCTTACATGTTCACGAAGTATTTTTTGTTTATTTGTTTTTGCTTTTGTGTGCTGGGAATCAAACCCAGAGCCTCACTCAAACTACGCAAGGGCTCTGCTGAAGCAGAAATCCTGACCCAACTGCAGCCATGTTGTGGCACAAGGTGGCGGTCGTGCTGTTCTCTGCCACTGAACTCAGTTAAATCATGACTTGTCATCCAACTGAAACTTCTGTGACTGTGCTAACCACCCCTTTACTATGTACAGCTATGCTCACTACAGGATACCTATTACCATAACCTTCAGCTGAAAGCTTATCTCTTTGTAACTTCTGTTTACCACCCTATAAATAAGACAAGCTCTTTGTGATCTGTACTTCAGACTTTGGAGATTACTCCTCTGGAGTCCACTAGCATATGTAAAATTTTCTTTCATCTCTTGAGCTCCTGGCTACTTGGATTCAATTTTTCTTGCAACCATATTACTGAACCAGGGCCCCAGTCCCAAAAAGTGGGTTTTAAAAGGACAAGCAATGGTCTTGACCTTGGGATATGTTGGAATGGAGTCTCTGTGTCACCTACAATCAGAAACAGGGTATGAGATGGGAGATACAAGGCTGCCACTCTGGTCTTGGGGCCTTGGTTTGTTCATTTCTAAATGCAGAGGCCACGCTAGTGCCTAGTGTCTCCCAGCATCAGGACCTAGCTCATTGGGTGGCACAACATCCTTCACACCGGCTTCACAGAGGTCTGCTGGCTTCTGGCTTTCAGTGGCACAGGCTGGGACTTGCTTTGTTCCAGTCAGGGTCCACTATTGGCCCAACCTGTAGGACCAGCCCCATGGCCTGGTCAGTTTCACTTCTCCAAGTGCCCCTTCTATTGTCCAGGGCGTAGTCCGTAATAGCAATCAATATCCTCCTCTTCCCCCGCACAACTGTGTAGACACACTTCCCACCTCCGAAGTGGGACCAGCAGAGAGAACACAGCAGAGGGTATGATCCTCTACTTTTTAAAAATAATGTAACCATAAAAAACCTTACCGTATTAGCAGTTACAAAATGTACAGTTCATGGGTGCTAAGTCCACACACTATGTTATGCAACCATCACATCATTCTTTCCAGAGCTTGTTTTGTCTTGCAAATCCAGAACTCTTCACCCATTACACAACAGCGGCTGGCTCCATCTTTTTCCAGCTTTGGCAGCCACCATTCTGCATCCCACCTCTATGAACTTGCCTACTCTAAGTGCCTCATGGAAGAGGAATCACACAGTATCTATCTGTTTGTGACTGCTTTACTTAACTTCATATGAAATCCTCAAAGTCCATCTATGTGATAGCATGGGTCAGAACTGCCTCCCTTGACTCATCCAGTGAAGCTCTTGAAATCACCAGGGTGAGGACAGTGGAGGATGAAGAAATGAAGACAAGAGTCAGACTGTAGAAAGCTCTTCAGACAGGCCCCACTTGCCAACACAAGTCAGAGGGGCAGAGCTAAAGATGGTGGATCAGTAAGCAGCAAAATAGAGCGTCCCTGAGAGAAACAACTCAGATGCCAGAATAAAACATCCTGGAAAGGACCAGACAGAGGGAGATGGAGAGGTCGACTCAGGAAGAAACTAAAGGGAAAAGAGCTGGTCAAACGAGCAGTGCCGGGCTACCTAACACAAGTCAGCTGGAATGCCCTCAAGATCCAGTCCCTTTCCACAGGTCTCACTTATGGCCCCTGGAGGCTTGAGTACAAACCCTAACAGTCAAGTGGCTTCCACCTCGTGCACATGCGTGCATAAACTTCTCTTCAAGATGCTTTCAGTGCTGCTGATGGTTTTGCATATATGCCCAGAAGTAGAATTTCTGGATCATGTAGTAATTCTACTTTTAATTTTTTGAGGAACTGCCATATCGTTTCCCATAGCAGCTGCGTCATATTTCCACCAACAGTGCATCAGCTTCCAATTTCTCCATGCTTGTCATTTTCAGTGTCTTGGATAGCAACCATACTAACAGGTTTGCGGTGGTTTTGATTTGCATTTCCCTAATGATTAATGATGGTAGGCACCCTTTCAAATGCCTTTTGGCTATTTGTAAATCTTTGAGAAATACTTATTCTATTTGAGTACAGTGCTTTTTTTTTTTTCATTATGAAAGTCAGTATGGAACATTGCTCATTTTAAAAATCCTTTTGTTTTCATTGTTCTTCAGTTGCAGGAGTTCTTCACACATATGATGTATAAATATATTTTTCCATATTGTAATTCGCATTTTCACTCTGATGACCACATCTTTTGATGCACAGAGGCGCATTTTTGACCCGGACATCTTTTTCCGAAATTCTTGGTGCCTTTATTTAAATATGTTGGGCTCTGAGGGAGGCAAAATGAGGGAAACTTGTTCCTTGACTTAGACAGGTTAAAATCTGGTAAAGAAGGCCCAAAGTGACACTGCTTTCTGGGAAATTCTGTGGCAGATGGCACACAGGAGATTCAAACTTGAATGAATGGAAGGACAGGCAGTTGGTAGAGATGAGGAAGGTGCTCAGGGCAGGACCTGAAAATTTGCCTGGTTTTAGCATACAAATGGTCAGAGGCCCCAAAGAGCACTGAATGGCTTCTACTGATACCCACTCCAGGCTCAGAGATGGATATTGATATCAGGAGCGCAGGGAGGGAGCGCTGAATTTTTAAACTGTAGACTTAATGTCGAGTTTAGGCTTTCTGGAGAGAACAAAAAAGTTTAAGCTATTCCACTGCAAATAAAAATAATATACTTCTGTTTCTGAGAAAGTTGTACCAACTACATTGGTTTTAAAGCTAAAAGGGTAGCATGAAGCCTTTGTAAGGAGACGCGCTTCCTTGTCTGGAGTGCTCCAGCTGAACTAGTCTCCGTCTACCTCTGAGTTCTTAGTAAACCTGGTCTCTCTGGACGCACAGAGGAGACATGAGGCCACCTTAGAAAATGGGCCCTACTAAGGGAAGGCAGTAGCAGGGAACACAGCAGGAGGCTGGCGGCAGATAGGTACACTCATAGCAGTGTTAACGTTTTCTAGCTGGGCACGCAGCAGCTGGGACCTGTGCTAGTGTTATAAGCAGCTGAGTTACTTAGAGATATTATAGGCAGTCACACAGGGCTAGGTCCTTGAAGGAGCCAGTGCAGGAGCCCAGCTATGCTGCAACTGTGGGGGAGACAGACACCTCATGCCGTGGGCCAGGCCTCAAGACAAGAAACCAAACAAATACACACACATCCTAAGGATTGATATTCGGAATGGGGATCTATCACCCTGAGGAAGCCGGAGTCACCATCTCCTGTAAGAATGCCTACTTGCTTTGCTCATTTCCGCATTTGTCCCCAATTTAATCAAATTTACCCAAGCAATTAATCTTACTGGTTAACCATAGTTTTGTCCTACCTCGCGGTCCTCTGCCTTTAAAATTCTCAGTTTTTGCCACTTTGAACCCATCTCATCCTATGATTTTACTCTATAAAAGTCCTTAAAGAAGACAGAATCTTTGGCAACCCACCCAGGACCCCTTCTGTCCCTCAGACAGAAGCTTTCTGTGTCTCAATACATATTTCTGCTCTTAACCTCTGTCATTCCTAAAATGCATTCTTCAATTTTAGAGAACAGGAACTCGTACCCAACATATAGCAGGTCACGAGTTTCGTTTCCGTGTATCAAAAAGAGGAAGTGTAAAGACTGCTGTTATTTCAGCCTGTTTATCTTACACAAGGGGAACTGAAGCAGGAGTACCTCAGGAAGGGGCAGGGAAGCCTCCCAGGGTGTCCCAGGAGCCCATCCACTCCCTCGCCATGTTCACCAGCTGGACTCCAGCCCTGTCCTGCTCCTCCAGGAATGCAGTGGCCCGCTCCTCACCTTCCCTTAGCAGGAAGACGCCAGGAGGAGGGGGCACAGGATGTCTGTGACATCTGTCCTTTCACTTAGTGGTGATCTTGATAGGGTTGTGGCTGTTCCTTGAGCTTCAGTTTGCTGCGCTTTTTGGATGGGAGGGTTGGACCTCATTGCTTGGAAAGTCTTAGAATCAGGAGCCTCAAGGACCTAAGGACTTCTCCCTAGGCCACACAGCTTAAAGGTCCACAGCGCTTCCCAGGACTGCTGCTCAGGGACCAACTCTTTATTTATGGAATTGAGGGCACTCCCCATCCAAACCACAGAAGTATGCTTTAGGCAAGGTTTGGTTCAACAGCTCAACACTGACGCCAAGGATTTGTTTGTTGGTCCTTTCTCTGTTCTCTGAGGTTATCAGTCTCATCTCAACTGCCAACTCCCAGGCTCTAGAGAAGGTTGCCTTCCTCATTCTGGTCGCCACCCAAGAGCATTTCTGCACACCAATTTCTTCCACCATTAAACTCACCTAAACATTGATGGTATTTTAAATGGACCCACTGATGCACTGTAAACCAGTGCTTTGACCCCAGGGGTGGGAGTGGTGATTGGTTTAAAACTATCTGGTCTCACCTTTGCGGCTGGAAGGTACAGGGTTCAGGGCAGGAATCCAGTACCGGAAAGAGGTTTTTATCTTTTTTCTTTTGATACCAGGAATTAAAATCAGGACGTTGGGCTTGCCAGGCAGTGCCGCTAAGCTATATGAGCAGCCTCCAAAGGTCTTGTTTCAAAGAGGAAAGGAGCGGGAGGAAAAAGGAAGGAGGAAGGAACTCTGAATGCCTGAAGCTAGTGAGTGTCCCCTACAGACAGCAGGAGGCTGTACAGAATGGGGCTGGGCCTTCCAGGCCCTAGTGGGAGTGCAGGGCATCTCTGCCCAGGTGTACGCCTTCCTCATTCTCCCCATATTCTTACTTCTTGTCTTTAGGAAGGAGCACACTGAATCTCCAAGCAGTAGCCGGGAAAGTGTAGTCTTTATATTTTTTAATTTATGGCATGGGATTTCTGATAAGCAGTTTTTCATTGCTGGGACAAAACCCCTAACACCTCCAATTTAAAGGACCAGGGGTACAGTTTGGCTCATGGTCTCAGGAGTCTTACTCCGTGGCCAGCTGGCTGCAAAGCAGATACATCATGGTACAAAGGGTAACAGGGAAAACCGCTCACCTCACAGCATCCAAGAAGCTGAGAGACAGGGGAAGAGCCACAGAAGAAGGGTCAGTGACCAGATATCGTCTCCAAGGTCAGGCCCACAGGACTGGTCTAGAAGTGTGCTTTACTTTCTCCTTAGCACCTCTAAAGCCAATCAAATTGGTCATCAAAGACTCTAGTATTTTTGTAATGAAAACCAACATTTATTGCACTCAAATTAACTAAGGAATCTTTAGATACACTTTTGAAATTCTAAATTTCTACAGATCAGGCTAAATTTCCTTTGTATCTGATAATCATCCTTCCCTTCCTCATAGTGATCTGAAGCAGTCAGAATAGCAGGAACCAGCAGATGCCTTGGCTTCAGATTGCTTTGGAGATAGCCTTAAGGGAAAGAAGAAAGAAGGAGTGATAGATTGGTTGGGGGGGGGGGACTCAAGAGCTCAAAGCTTTCCAGAGAGAGCTTGACTCCCTTCCCAGGTCTCACCAGCACATATGACATATGGGGGTTGGGAGACCAGCAGAGACCACCAGGCTTTGAAAAGCACATGACATGGAATTTATTGTGCATGGGTGCAGGCAGGCAGAGAGCGATAAGACCATCTGCAGTGAACAAAGAGAAGTGTGTCCTCTTTACAGGGATGGAAGGAAGGCAGGGGCCATAAGACAAAAGATTTTAATAAACATTTGTGGTCAAAGTTTTCTGGCAGTCTTGCACTGTATTGGGTAAAGTCCTTTTAGTGTCTGGTATAAATTTTGGGGTGTCTCCAGATGTCCTCAGGATCTGCAAAACTCCTTGTCCTATCTCATCTCCTGCATGTGCTTGCTGATGACAACTTCAGTACTGAGATGAGTTCCCACTGAGAGCAGTGTCTCTGTCTGCAGGCAGGTTGGGGGCTGAAGGAGATAGGTCTGATTTGAACTTTACAGAAGGAAACGCAGCTAAAATTTGATACATCCCATTCCATACTCCTCTTTTTTTACAGTGGCAAAAAAGACCCATTACCAAAAAATGTACTGTCTTTGTCTTAGCTGCTTTCTTGTCACTGAGACAAAATACCCAATGGCCACAATTTAAAGGAGGAGAAGTTTATTTAGGTGCATGGTCCCACTACATGCATGACTGGATTGAAGGCAGAGATGATGTAGTAGAGGAAAGTTCAACCTTGGCAGCAAGGAAGCAGAGAGAAGAGGAGGAACTAGTGACAAGATATGCTTTTCTAGGTCATGGCCCTCCCCGTGATCTATCTCCAACCAAGCTCTACCTCCTAATGGCTCATTCAGCTATGACCTCATCAGGGGATGAATGTACTGACGATCCAATCACCTTTCACACAAATGAGACTTGTGGGGGACATATTAGAGCTAAGCTGTGACACAACCATAACCATTTTTAAGTGTACAATTGAGTACTGCTAAATGTATTCACATTGTTATGGAAAGGATCTCCTGGAGTTTCTCCTTGTGAATCTGAAACTGTATACCCATTAATCAGCAAAATGCTTTTCCCCCATTCTTTGGCCTCTGGGGCACACCATTTATTTATTCTCTTTCACGTCTCTATGAATTTGACTGTTGTAGGTACATCATATAAATTAAATCCTACGGTATGTGTCTTTTCAGACTACTTTATTTCACTTATTATCATGTACTCAAGGCCTATTCATGTTAGAATTCTTCCAGAAAGCTAAGTAATATCCCATTATATGGAAAGACTGTGGTTTACTTAAGCTTGCTTCTACCTTTGAACACCTGAGTTGCTTTTATTTCTTGGCCATTATAAATAGTGCTACCATGCACATGGCAAAAAGGACTTTGAATATTTTTTATCGAGAACCAGGCTAAGAGTCCTGGTTGTCTGTCTCTAGAATGCCATGAGAAAAATAAACAACAGAGACAAGTATTCCTTCAATGTCTGAAAACCAATGTCTCTGGATCTGATCTCTCCACTCCCAAAGTAGCCCCTATTTATTAGCTGTGTACAGTGATAGGTGGGGCTAGCAAAGGATTACAGTTCATCTGAAGACTCCGACCCTGAGGGCATAGATAATCTTATGTATAGAAGCATTTTGACCCAGAGTATAATCCTGTGAGGACTCAAGAAGGTGTAGAGGATTCCTTGCATAGAAGAGTCAGTGGAAAATCCCGGATGAGTGGCACAATCCCAATCCTTTCTTTCATGCCACAGGGAAATATGCAAAACCAGTCACTGTGAATTTGTATTCTCCAACAATTTTTGCCATACAGTCATGAAAAATGTCAAGATGATGTATGCATTTAACTCAATTTAACCATTAAGTGAAGTATGCATGTATCAAAGTATTGGGAACCTGTGAGGAACCACCGAGATGACTCACCCTTAAAAGGTGAGCAACTCTCTCCATTTTGGATAAACTTGGCCCTATGTCCATGTATGGATATGTACAGAGCTGGCCAGACTATTTCTTAGTCCCTTCAGTTGTCTTTAAACAATGTAAATGGGGTTAGCTGGAGAGCTGATGTGTAATCTCTGAAACAAAGTGACAGCTCAGTGTTACCCCACCCCATGACTTCCCAAATACATGGTTGAGCTGGGCAAGATGGAAAGCCACGCTCCACACTGTCAGCTGGGACTGACTCTCAAGAAAGAGGCTGTGACTTCTCAGGACAAACAGGAGTATACATCAGAACTGAAGCACCAACCACAAATTATTAGAAACTACCTCAGCTGTGTTACACAGATTGCTCGCTCTGCATTTGACCTCTGCATACCGCAGAGGTGAGCTCAGACCTAGCCCCGCTCACGATAGTCATGGCAGTCACATATTTCCTTCCACTCTCACTGTCATTCATCCCTGAACCCTCCCCTTATGGAGAATTAATAAAACCTGGGAATGGCTCTGAGTCAAGGCCTTTGTACCAGTGAATCACTATCGTGGCTGGACCCTTTGGCTCCCCATGTGTTCATGTGTTAGTGTCTCTCTTCTCACCCTGGACTACACCAGAAATGGTAGATTAGAATTAACTCATTAGAATTCCAGTAACTTCTCCGTGGGATTACAAATATAAACTTTCCTGGGTCACAACAAGGATGGGAAAGGATTCTCTATAGGGACCCCTGCAATGACCCTGCAGTCTCCTGTGAGGTGTAACAGTGCATGGTGAGAGACAAAGAAACAGCACAAGGCAAAATGGCAGTACAGCAGGGAAGGCTCTGAGATGACCAGTTGTTCCTGAGGAACAAAAGGCCACGAGGCAGCCAGAGCCTCGGTGGTTATTGATTGAGGAGATGACTTGAGGAGGGGCTTATTGAATTACTTAGATGGTGGCATTGATTTTATGCTGAGAAGTGTTATTCACTAACAAAAAGAGCTTCGTTATGTTTGTGTTATGTTTGCCAGTGCCCAAGTTATATAACCAAATTACTTGTTAATTCCCTTTGCAAATGTAACTATTTTCTACACCTGGACACCCTGGGGCACCGACCACACTGTTATAAAATAGCTGTAGTGCTGTCATATTATTCTTTATGTGCCATCTTCCTGGGTGACCTGATTGATATGTTAACCATTGCTCCCCTCTGCAAAGGACTGTAAATTCCTGGGAATCTGACCTGATTGATATGTTAACCATTGTTCCCCCTCTGCAAAGGACAGATGTTATCTAAAATTAAGTGCTAAAATTAGCTGACAAAGGATTGTAAATTCCTGCTAAACCTCTCTGTCCTCAAGCAAAGGGAAAGAAATGTCTTCTTAATTGTACTTTCTATAAAAGTCTGTAAAAAGTTTTAAGCTAGTTACACAGCTCTGCAAACTCCAACTGCACTGTGTCCCTGGTGCCAGGATAAATAAACAGTGCTGCTTTTTCTTCAAAAAATATATCTTGCCCCATTTTTGGACACCATTTTGGGGGGCTCGTTTTTGGTGTACAACAAGAAGGGGTTTGCCTGGGATCCTCTTTAGTCTTAGTAGTTTTAGTCCACCTCAATAGGATAATGCGAAATCTCAAAAGGGTGATACCAAAACTCCCAAGTCTCCATTTATCCCTTAGGGAAACAGGTAAAACTAGCCATTGTGAATCTGTGGTTCCCTAACATCAAGGCATCATATGCTACCCTGTAAGTATGTACAATCCTTAGGTGTTTAGGTGTGTTAAAATAAATTTAAATTTTAATTAAAAAAAAGAAAAATTTGGATGTTATGGTACATGCCTACAATCCCAGCACTTGGAAGGATGAGACAGAAGGATCACCTCGAGTTCAGGCTACACAGTGAGTTCAAGACCAGTCAGAAAAACTTAGCAAGATTTTGTCTCAAAAACAAACAAACAAAAAATCAAAGTTTATTCAAAGTGGTAAATGTCTGCAAATGCCAAAGAAATGAAAGTTCTGGATTACAAGAGAACATGGTGGACAGACAACAGCAACTACCGAAGGCTCTCTGGAAGACTCGGCTCAGAGGCCAGGAATAATGCGGACTAAGGAGTCACGAACCAGTAGAGATATGCTCTGCTGACTCAGGAACGAACTGGGCTGAGAGAAACCAACTTAAAATATAGTCCTGGCGCTAAAATAGGAACAGAAAAGGCTCGGTGTGGAGGCTCGACTATGCGCCATTGGAAACCGCGATTTGGGTATCCCGCCGCGATTTGGGTTTCCCGCCGCCCGGCGGCTGGCTGCCTCCACAAGCGGCTCGGCAAGGAGAGACGCGCAGAAGCTCGGGAACGGGAGTCTGCGAACGGAGTCGAAAACAGGACGGACAAGAAGGCGTACACGAAAACTGACTGGTGGCAAGGTGAGCGAGAAAACTGAGCCCCTACCACAGTTTGACTCCAGCGGAGGTTTTTCTGGGCTTGGGCAGTCCTGTAGGAGCAGGGCGCCGTGGCAACTCCAGCCACACATTCCCCTCTCGGACGGGATTGGTGAAAAGTCCCTGGCCTGAGTGATGCTGCTGGCGGACTCCCTAGGCTGGCCTAACCCAGATCCCAGAGCCTGACGGTGGCCCGGAGGAGCGACTGACTCCCGCGTAGGCTGCCTCCTCCGCGACTCCCTGGTGCGCAGCGGTGGGCGGGAACAACTAGCCAGCGCAATTTGACCAGGCTGTGGCTGACAGGCAGGGAAGCCGGGCTTCCTTTGTAAGCTTGCATTTTATAAGGAAGAGAAAATATGGGGAAGGGAAGCAACAAAAAAGGCTCCTCGGCCCCCAATCCTGAGAAACAGGCAATAGTGGACACCGCACCAATATACATTAAGCGCCATCTAGAGAGCCTCATAGACCAATTCAGGAATGAAGTTGTCAACGACCTGAAGCTAGAAGTATGCAGAATAGTTAGAGAAATGCTAAGCACCACCCAGGAAAAAACAGATGGTGGAATGGAAGAACAGAAAAAGAGGGGAGAATTGTTTGATGGAGAAAATAGAGAAAACATTGAGTATGTGAAGCAGGTTCAAAGGGACTATCAAGAAATTAAGAAGTCTATCGAAGACTGGCATAACAGCTTGAAAGAAACTAAGGACAGACTATCTGAACTGGAGGGCAGACTTGTAATATGGGAGAATGAAATGAAAAACTTCTTAAAAATGACAAAGAAACAAACAGCAATAATACAAAGACAAGAAGATGATAAGAGGAGCCATAACTTAAGGATTAAGAACATAAAAGAAGAAGTAGGGACACAAACAAGTGAACTACAAAAGCTACTCACAGCAATAATCCAGGAGAATTTTCCTAATTTAGCAAAAGGTAAAGATACTCAGATGTATGAGGCATACAGGACCCCAGCTACCTACAACCCTAACAGAGAAACACCCAGGCATATAATAATAAAAATTCCAGAACAGAATATTAAAAGCTGTAAGAGACAAGAAACAGACTACTTACGAGGGAACACCCATCAGAATTACAGCAGATTTCTCTTCACAAACCATCAAATCACGAAGAGCGTGGGGGGAAATAATTCAAGCTTTGAAAGATAATAATCTCCAGCCAAGATTGAGATATCCTGCACAACTGTCCCTGGAAATTGATGGAAAAACGAGGTGCTTCCAAGATAAAGAGGAACTGGGGGAATTTGCAACCACCAATTCAACCCTACAGAAAGTATTGCAGGATATTCTAAAAAAAGAAAAATACAAAGAACCCAGAAATAGTGGCGGGGAGGCTACAACGAATGGAGCAGAGAACAAAATGAAGAAGACAAACTGACAGCTACTGACAGAAACAGAGCTCAACAGAAATGAGACAGAGACGATTGGATGATAGGAACAGCTATTTTGGAGAAAATGACATCTTAATAGGTAATACTGATTTAGTACCATCTCGTTTTGAAGTCTCATCTAGCTTTTGTTCTTCTGTCTCCAATGGTCTAAACAGGTTGTATCTTATTGGATTTTATTATGTACGATAGTATAAGCAAAAACCTTGTAAAGACAAGGAGACTATACAGAAACCATTGTTCATTTTCTGTTAGTCGATTCTAAATACTCTATAATGCTGTCATTCTCTTAAATGGTTTTACATTGTTATGATATACTTAATGCTACAGTATACGAAGTTGTACTCAAGGACTTCAAGGAAAGAGTCAATATGGTAACTACTTTTGGGTCGGAAATATCTGGTGGTGAAACACTATTCTGCTTAAATGGTTATGTTTTGATCTGCCCTGTTTCGCTGTTATGCCCTCTCTTTTTTTTCTCAATCTCCACTCCATTATTTACTTTTTTATTTTTATCCGTTTAATTAAAGGGAAAAAATAGCAGGATATAATATAGTAACCCACTATGACTTTCTATTATCTCGATTTGAAGCCCTGTATTACTCTCACCATCTTGTTTTTGACTCAGGTTCCTCTATTATGTTTTGCTGGATAGTATCAGGTTCGAAAGTTTAGGCATCAGCTGAGAAGATAATGAGATTCATTATAACGCCCATTCTCGTTGACGTTTAACTACTTTTGAAGACCTACAATATCTCCAATGTTTTGGTTTTGTCGGTTTTATTCTATACTGTTTTGTTCAATTGTATTACAACTAATGATATAGGCAATTCTATTAGAAATAGTGGGAGGCATTATGGTAACCATTGTTGATCACCTTGTATTATGTTTTTATGTTATCTATTATATCCACCCTTTAGACTTGACCGATTCGGTTCTGTTATGTCACATTTGGTTTTACTCTCTTCCAAAAAAGCAATAAGAACTGTGGGAGCAATGAAACCCAAAATGTGTAATAGTCACAGTACAAAAGAGAGGAAAAGAAAGTGCTCTAAACTATATAACTGCATGTATATTTAAATGTATGAGATAGAAAATGATATCACAGAGTTTTATTGGATCAGTGAACAGAACTGTTTGTAGTATCATTGTTGGAATGTCCACTCTACAAGCTTTAATTTTGTGACTTGAACAATTATTTCTAAGATGGCAATATGTAATCCATTAAAAAAAAAAAAGAAATGAAAGTTCTACTGATGAAAAAAACAATGTAAAGATTGATTGTAGAGACAAGGGGTGGCAAGCTTATTCTAATGTCATTTTGTAATTGATGGGTTCTGCCCCTGTGAAGCCACCAGACCCAGCATCACACCTGCCAAACATGGCACAGGACAGCACATCCCTTCAATACTGACTTTCGTGTACTTCTTCAAAACCTGAAACCTGAATGCCCCCCGCTTTAAGCGCCTGCCAACATTCCTCCAATCAGCTGTCAATACATCATTCTGCCCACCCCTCCAAGCCCACCCCTTGTCAAACCGAATGAAAGCCCTGTGCATTGTTGTCTGCCTCTGAGGAATTTTGCATTCTTCTGTAGCCCACCAGTGCCCACAATAAAGGCCTTTTTCTCTTTCTGCTCCTGCTTCTCTACCACGCCAAGGTAAAACTTAAGTAATCTTCCTTGAAATTTCTTAAAATTGAACATAAATTATATTGTATGGCACCATAGTGCTCAATGTGTGATCAATCCTTAGTAAGTATGGCTGGCAGATAATGTTATCTATGTTTGAGTTTATTATGTATACCTATCCAAAAATCTATGTAGAAATAACTCAAAGATTCAATAACAAAGAGCACCTTTCTCTGTTCAGTGTGCAGTTTAGTCTTACTAAGCACCCTTAGAATGCTTTGGATCTTTCTAATGCCCAGTGAGTTTTAACTTTTTTTAGAAGTAATATCATATGCAGAATTACAGAATCCATTTTCACATTTGAAAACTAATCATCTAAAGATATAGAAAGGGATTTTACAGGAAGTTAATTTTTTGACACCCATTCAAAAAAACATTAATATTATTTGGCAATAATCAGTTCTGTCTTCCTCCCTTCATCCTGCCACCCCTATACCGCAGTTATAAAACAATAGCTACTTACTTTATTTTGAACAGAAATTTTAAAAAAGACGGAAAAACTCTGAAATTCTGCTCTTTAGGAAAAATGAATGTAACAAAAAAATAAATTCTGGAAAATATGTAATATCTCTACAATATATTAAATACTGTAAGGATGCTTAAAAGTCATTAAATTCTGTCATTGGTGTAATAACTCGGACCCCGGTATAAAATCCAAGGAAGCAGGAGACTAAAATTTGGGAAGCAAAGGCTTTATTTCCAGGCCTGGTGACAAGTCTCCGGGAGCCAATTTGGAGACTGCATGCCAGAGACTGAAGGGAGGACTTTAAAAAGAGGCTGGAGGAAAAGGGGGGAAGAAACAAAGAAACCTGCAGAGCTATCAAACTTGTTGACCCGAATCTGGAAACTGTATAGCTGTCCACTTAGTTCTGACAACCTCAGGAGCCTTTGGCGCCTTTTGAATTACTCCCATCCTGCAGATAAGAATTATCTGCAGTGTGCAGAGGAGGAGCTGGGCGGATCTGGGGTGCCTGCATCAGCCTCTCCGTGTGTCTGGAGGACTGTGGATATCTCGGCCCAGACTGTTTGGGTCCCTCCAGGCTTCCAGGTGCAGTGAAGGGGAGAGGTGGGTTTGAGGCCTCTACATCCGCCTCCCCATCCCAGTTATACTTGGAGAACTGCTGAGCTCCCGACGGGTGGGCAGGCCCACACTATCCCCCGAGCCCAGCCTGTTTTGCTGCTGCGCCTGGCCATTGGTGTGCAGAGGAGGAGTTGGGTGGATCTGGGGTGCCTGCATCGGCCTCTCTGTGTGTCTGGAGGACTGTGGATATCTTGGCCCAGACTGTTTGGGTCCCTCCAGGCTTCCAGGTGCAGTGAAGGGGAGAGGTGGGTTTGAGGCCTCTACATCCACCTCCCCATCCCGGTTGCACTTGGGGAACTGCTGAGCTCCCGACGGGTGGGCGGGCCCACACTATCCCCGGAGCCCAGCGTGTTTTGCTGCTGTGCCTAGCCATCAGTGTGCAGAGGAGGAGCTGGGCAGATCTGGGGTGCCTGCATCAGCCTCTCCGTGTGTCTGGAGGACTGTGGATATCTCTGCAAGAGGGAGGGATCACAGGTTCCTGAGGCACTGCGGCCTGTGGTGAGTACCCTAAGCCAGCTGCGATTGGAGAGCTGTGGAGCTTCCAAGGGGCAGGTGGGCGCACAGTGTCCCTGAGGCCCAGCTTGTCTGGAACTGTGGAGTTCTGAGCAGGCAGAGAAGGGCCATTGGTTCTGCAGGCCCAATGGCTTGGGGTAGCATGGTGCCAGAGTCTCAGTAGCTGCAAACATAGAAGGGGATTTTCAACAGATCCTGAGGAAGCTTTCAAATAACACTTGAAACACAGAAATATAGGAAAATGACAAAACGAAAGACCAAATTACAACCTCAAACCTCCAGCCCATCTCAAGAAACCCTAGGAGCAATGTATATAGAAGAAAATATATCCCATCCACCTCATATATCGGACACAATAGTTACTGAAATTGACAAGCAACTCCAGGAAGCTTTAAAGAAATTCAAACTCGAAATAATCTCCCAGATAAAAGAAGAAATCATAAAAGAAATGAAAGAGATTCTAAATATATCTAAAGAAAACACAGATAAAAAATTGGAGGAACTAAACAAAAAGATAGAATCCCTAGACGAGCAATATAAGAAACAAACAGAATACATAATGCAGATGCACAGAGATATACAGGAAATAAAAAACTCCACTGAAAGCTGTAAAAACCGCCTTAAGGAAAGTGAAGATAGAATTTCAGACCTTGAAGACAGGATTGCAGCTAGTGAACAGGAAAGGAAAGATCTTTTAAAAACAACAAGGAATCAGGAAACAACAATTCAACAACTGCAAGACGATGCAAAGAAGAATAACATAAGAATGATAGGGATTAAGGAAAAAGAAGGAGACAACACAAAGGATGTCAAGAGGATATTTAGAGAAGTAATAGCTGAAAATTTCCCAAGCATGAGATCAGAAACTGACATCAGGATCAGTGAAGCATATAGAACTCCAAATAGTCATAATCAAAATAAAACTACACCCAGACATATAATAATCACCATCCCAGAAATCCAACACAAGAATAGATTATTAAAAGCTGTCAGAGAGAAAAGACAGATCACTTATAAAGGAAAACCTATCAGAATCACAGAAGACTTCTCAGCACAAACAATAAAGTCAAGAAGAGCATGGAGTGAAGTATTCCACATCCTAAAGCAAAATGATTTCCAACCTAGACTGATATATCCTGCAAAACTATCATTCAAAATTGATGGTGAAATACGATACTTCCATGACAAAGAACAGCTGAAGAACTTCATGAACACCAAACCAACCCTGCAAAAAATATTGAAAGACAGTTTAGATACACAAAGGAAAAAACCACTAAGCAAAGCAAATAATTAAACAGAACAGAAAGATAAAGATGCAACAGCAGAGAGATAACATTCCTACAATTAACCAGCATTTAACAGTAATAACCATTAATGCAAATGGTCTCAATGCACCAATCAAAAGAAACAGACTAGCAGAATGGATCAAGAAACAAAATCCAACCATATGCTGTTTACAGGAAACCCATCTAACCCAGAAGGATACTCACAGACTGAAAGTCAAAGGATGGAAAACAATTCTTCATGCAGCAGGAATCCAAAAAAAGGCAGGAGTAGCCATTCTGTTTGTAGACAATGTGAATGTTAAACCAACAATGACCATAAAGGACAAAGAAGGTCACTACATACTCGTAAGGGGAAAACTCCAAGAGGAAGAGATAACTATCTTAAATATATACGCACCAAACTCCAGAGCACCCAGTTATATAAAACAATTATTAACAGAAATGAAAACTCAAATTATCAGTAACACAATTGTAACAGGAGACCTTAATATGCCATTGACACCAAGGGACAGATCAACCAGACAGAAAATGAGCAAAGAAATAACAGAAATGAATCACACCTGTGAACAAATGGGTTTGATAGACATATGCAGAATGTTCCACCCAACAACATCAGAATACACATTCTTCTCAGCAGTACATGGATCATTTTCTAAAATAGACCATATATTAGCTCACAGAACATATTTAAACAAGTGCAAAAGAGTTGAAATCATCCCTTGCATGTTATCGGATCATAGCGCTCTGAAATTAGAAATTAATGATAAAAGATACTGCAAAAATCCCGCAAACACATGGAAACTGAATAACACACTCTTGAGTAATCAGTGGGTCACAGAAGAAATTAAAGAAGAAATTAAAAGAAAATGAAAATGCAGATAAAACTTACCGGAATCTGTGGGATGCAATGAAAGCCATCCTGAGAGGAAAATTTATTGCACTGAGTTCCCACATCAGGAAAACAGAACGAATACAAATAAATAACTTGATGCTACACCTCAAACAGCTAGAAAAAGAAGAGCAAGTCAAGCCCAAAGCCAAAAGAAGAGAGGAAATTATAAAAATCAGAGCAGAAATCAATGCAATAGAGACTAAGAAAACAATCCAAAGAATCAACGAATCAAAGAGTTGGTTCTTTGAAAGAATAAATAAAATTGATAAGCCCCTAGCCAACCTTATTTAAAAAGGGAAGAAAAAGCTCAAATCCATGCAATAAGAAATGAAAAAGGAGCAATCACTACAGACCCAAAGAAATACAGAAGATCATCAACACCTATTTCGAAAACCTCTACTCTCAAAAGTTTGATAACACAGAAGAAATAGACAGATTCTTAGAAGCATATGAAGTACCAAAGCTAGATCAAGAGGATGTAAAACTGTTGAATAACCCAATCTCTGTTAATGAAATTGAAAATGTAATTAAGTCCTTACCCACCAAGAAGAGCCCAGGCCCAGATGGATTCACTGCAGAATTCTACAAGAAATACAAAGAAGACCTAATGCCGACACTCCTCAAACTATTCAATGAAATTGAAAGGGAAGCAATCCTTCCTAAGTCATTCCTGGAAGCAAATATTACTCTAGTACCAAAACCTGAGAAAATCCCAACTAAAAAAATAGAACTATAGACCGATCTCCCTAATGAACACAGATGCAAAAATCCTCAATAAAATATTGGCAAATAGGATCCAGCAAATCATCAAGAAGATTATACACCATGACCAAGTGGGATTCATCCCAGTAATGCAAGGATGGTTCAACATACACAAATCAATAAATGTGATCCACCATATCAATAAAGCCAAAAATAAGAATCACATGATCATTTCTATAGATGCAGAAAAAGCCTTCGATAAGGTCCAACATTTATTCATGATAAGAACTTTACAGAAAATTGGAATAGATGGTCTTTACCTCAATATAATAAAGGCCATTTATGACAAACCAACAGCCAGCATCATACTAAATGGCCAAAAATTGAAAGCCTTTACTTTAAAATCAGGCACAAGACAAGGATGTCCTTTATCACCACTCCTATTTAATATAGTACTGGAAGTACTAGCCAGAGAAATTAGGCAAGAAAGAGAAATAAAAGGGGTAAAGATAGGAAAAGAAGTTAAATTATCATTGTTTGCAAATGACATGATACTCTACATAGAAGACCCCCTAAACTCCATTGAAAGACTCTTAAATACAATAAATAAATTCAGTAATGTGGCTGGATACAAAATCAATACTCAGAAATCAATAGCATTCCTATATATGAACAACAAAATCACAGAGAGGGAAATAAGAGAAACTGGACTATTCACATTAGCAAGCAAAAAAATGAAATATTTAGGAATTACTCTTACGAAAGAAGTGAAAGACTTATACAGTGAAAACTATAATACACTGAAAAAGGAAATTGAAGATGATCTCAGAAAATGGAAAGACATCCCTTGCTCATGGATAGGAAGAACAAACATTGTGAAGATGGCCATTCTCCCAAAACTCTTATACAGATTCAATGCAATCCCAATAGAAATACCATCAACATACCTTATAGATCTAGAGAAATCACTCCTAAATTTCATCTGGAACCAGAAGAGACCTAGAATTGCAAAGGCAATTCTAAGCAGCAAAGACAAAGCAGGAGGCATCACAATCCCTGACTTGAAGTTATACTACAAAGCAACAGTAGTAAAATCAACATGGTATTGGAATCAAAACAGAGCTGAAGATCAATGGAATAGATTAGAAGATACAACCACAACTACAAACACACTCAACCACCTTATCTTTGATAAAGGAGCCAAGCAGGTTCATTGGAAGAACGACAGTCTCTTTAATAAATGGTGCTGGAAAAACTGGCTCTCCATTTGCCGAAAACTAAAGCTAGACCCATGTCTATCACCATGTACTAAATTAAAATCTAAATGGGTCAAAGATCTGAATATTAAAACAGAAACACTAAATCTATTGGAAGACAAATTGGGTAGAAACCTTGGAGACATAGGAGTAGGTAAAGAATTCATGAACAGGACTCAAACTGCACAGGAAATACTTCCCAGAATCAATAACTGGGACCACTTCTTATTAAAAAGTTTCTGCATGTCAAAAGAAATCTCCAGCATAGTGAAAAGAAAACCCACAAACTGGGAAAAGATTTTAGTGAACTCTCTCTCAGACAAGGGACTCTTGTATAAAACATATAAAGAATTTTAAAAAAACTCAGACCTCCAAAATTCAAAGATCCAATCCAAAAATGGGCATCTGAGATGAATACGCAATTCTCAGATGAAGAAATGCAAATGGCAAATAAATACATGAAAAAATGCTCATCATCATTGGTCATTAGAGAAATGCAAATTAAAACCACACTGAGATACCATCTCACTCCTGAAAGAATGTCCAGGATCAAGAAAATCAACAACAACAAATGCTGGAGAGGCTGTGGGGAAAAAGGAACTCTCCTGCACTGTTGGTGGGAGTGTCGACTGGTACAGCCTTTGTGGAGGTCAGTCTGGAGATTTCTCAAAAAGTTGGGATTGGAAATCCCATTTATTCCAGCTATTCCACTTCTAGGCATATTCCCAGAAGAACTGAAAGCATCATACCACAGTGATATATGTGCACCTATGTTTATAGCAGCACAATTTGTAATCGCCAGATCTTGGAAACAACCCAAGTGTCCATCAACTGAGGAATGGATAAAAAAGTTGTGGTATTTCTATACAATGGAGTATTATTCAGCTATAAAGAAGGATCACATTGAGATATTTATCAATAAATGGGTGCAGCTTGAGACCATACTCATAAGTGAAATAAATCAATCTCGCATGTGTGAATACCGAATAGTTTCCCTAATGTAAGTAATGATTCAAATATATAAAAATATGTGGTAATCATGATTCCCCATTATGTAGCCTTGAAGCCTTATAAAGTTTTCACTCATTAATTAGAAAGGCTTTATTCTGGGCTTCTTGATATGGAAATATTTGAAGCTATAGTATATGAAGTTTTATCCAAATATTTCAAGGAAAAAGACAGACACTATGGTAACTACTATTAAGTCGGGTTATTTGGTGGTGAAGCACTAGGTTGCTGAAACAGTCATGCTTTGACCTCTATTATTATATTGTTATGTCCTGTTTTATCTCAATCTCTCCCTTATTCTTTAAAAAATTATTTAGTTATTTCTTATGTTTGTTTTAATTAAGGGGAAAAATTTTAAAAATTAGGATATATAATAGTAACTCTTTTCGATTTCCTATTAACTTGCTTTGAAGTCCTGTAATACTCCCACGGTCTTGTTTTGACTGATTAGACTCTGTTCCATTCTGTATGATAGTATCAAGTTTGAGGGTATAGGCAACTACTTTGAAGGCAATAAGATTCACTAAGATGCCCATTCTGGTTTGACTATTGTCTCCTTTGGAAGTCCTGTAATGTTTACAATGCCTAAGTTTTATTGGTCTTGTTCTCTACTGTTTTGTCCAACTTTATAATATCTAATGAGACAGACAATTCTTTTTAAGGAAACAAGAGACAACGTTGATAACCATTGTTGATAACCTTGTACTCTGTTCTACATCATGTGCTATGTCTATCCTTGGTTTTGACTGACAGCTTTGTTTTGCCATATTTGACTTTATTCTCTCCCCCCCAAAAAAGTAATAAGAACTAAGGAGTAATAAAATCCAAAATGTGTAAATTTTGTTGTAAAAAAGAGAGGGGAAAAAAAAAGAGCTCTAACGGATATAACAGCAAGTGTGTTTAGGGGTGTTAAATAGCTGACTATATTAATGTTTTTGGATCATTGAACACAGCTGTTTGCAGTCTCTCTGTTTGAATGTCTACTTTGTATTCTTTGATACTGTGATTTGAGCAACCATTTCCAAGATGATAATATGTAATCTATTAACAGGTGATTTCTTACTGTTATGTTTTTTTTTTTGTAGTTCTGTATTAAGTGTACCCTTACACCGCTTTGTTTTGTTTTGTGTTTTTCTCTTTTTCCTCTTAAATAAAATTAAAAAAAAAAGAACTATCTGCAATAACATTTGGAGAAGAAAATAGAAAGCTAATTATCTCTCAGGACAGCTTGTTAACACTAACAGGTGGGAAGGGGTTGAAAGTTACAAGAAGCTGAAACTTAAGCCTTCACAAGGATTTGGAACTTAACCCTTTTGGTGCATTAGGGTTAAGCCACAACCTTTTCCTGTAATTTCTCTGAAGCTAAGGCACATTTTACGACAGACCACCACTGGGTCAGGAAGAGGCCACCAGAAACCCAAAATTTTTATGGTCTAGCCTAGATAGATAGGTAAGGGGAGAGGGAGGCAGTAAGGTGCAATACAGAACAGAAAACTGCCGTTATGTTTTTCTTTCTTTCTGGGGAGGGCATCAAGTCAGGTAAAGGGTTATGATAATAAGCAAATCTCCCTGCACACAAGCAAGTTACTTCAAACAAAGTGTAAATTAGAGGGCCATCCTAGTTTTCTTTAGCTCTTTAGCACAGAATAGAGGCGCCTAACAGTTACTAACAACCCTTATTAACTTGTTTTAGCACAACTTCTGTTATTTAGAGGGCAACAATTGTTAACATATCAATTAGGTAAGGTTTTACAATTCTTTACAGAGGAGAGCATTGCTTAATATATCAATTAGGTCATCAAAAGGGAAAAGGAAAACATACATAAGCCATGTTTCAGGTTTTGTTATAATACACATATAACGAAGCTATTTTCTTAGAGTACAACAATTGATAAAATATTTAAAATATGAAGAGGACAATGATTGAGTGGCCAAGTTCTGTTTCCACCATAATAGAATTTCTTCCTCAACAGGAAGAAAGGAGCAAGATATTCATCTCGACCACTGAGTAAAAAACAATACTGCTTTAAGTTTCAGTTTCCTGAGAAAATGAAACTTAATGTGATTGGTTTCAGCCTTGGGCACTTGCCTGCAGCCAGAGTAAAGGTATAAATAGCTGGCTGGAACCAAACTCTCCACTGAAAATTCAAAGGCAGTTGTCAGTGCTGCAACCTCAGAAAATTCCTCTTTGCTTGGTAAGACTGGGAGTTGTGACTAGGGCTCCCCTTCTTGTGGTCCCCAAACTCCAGGGGCAGTGCGCTCTGTGTGCAGTGCCTGCCGTACCTGTCTTTCTGTCCTCATCAGGGCAATTGTAAGAGAAGGTGAGTATTGGGAGGGATGAGCCTTGAGCTCCTGCACTTGGATTTGAGAATAATGCACATTGCACACATTGTTTCCCTCAAGTGTAAAGATGGCACAGGGGAGGTAAGTGTTAGGCGGAGCAAAATCACAGCTAGCACAAGCTTCTCATTTGGAGCACCTGCACCTGGCTGGGGTCTTGCATGCTGTGGAGCCTTTGGACTTGGAGCAAATCCTTTATCCTCTCCGAGCTGGACTATTTCCACACTTGGAAAATGAGGAGAGTTTTGTGAGCTGGGTCTTAATTAGGTTGTTGACTTTTTCTTTTTCCCGAGGACTGGGGTATGAAGGGAGTAAGAGTCTGTTTCAAGAGTCTTGGAGACCTCTAGGTAATTTATGCAGTAAAAGTTGGCCCATCATCTGATCGGATTGAAGTGGGGAGTCCAAATCGGGGGATAATAGTAGACAGGAGGCACTGTATGACTGCTTCAGCCTTTTCAGAGGTGGTAGAGAAAGCCTCAATCCAACCTGTAAAAAAGTCTAGTCTGACTAGGAAGTATCTGAATATTTTAACTCTTGGCATATGTGTAAATTCGATTTGCCAATTTTGGGTGAGGGTAAATCCATGGGCTTGGTGAGTTGGATAGGAGGGGGGACAGAGAAAGCCATGGGGGGCAATGGAGTGGCAGACTGGTGATCTGTCTTAGTGTAGCTTTCCAGGAAGGGGCTGAAATGAGAGGCTAGAGGAAGTGATGGAGGGATGTGTGGCCTATGTGGAAGCTATCATGGAAGAGGAAGAGAATTTGGTGAGTTTGGGCAGAGGAAGGATATATTTTCCTTGGTTGAGGAACCGTTCCTCTGAGGTGGGGAGAGTCTGGTATTGTGAGTGTTCTTCTGTGGAATAATTGGGGGTGATGCCTGTCAGGGACAGGCATTGGCCCTGGGGGTGCGGTGGAGTGCTGGTGAACGTAGCCATCTTTTTTGCTGTCTGGTCTGCAAACAAGTTCCCTCGTGTGATGGGGTCTGTGGGCTTTTGGTTTCTCTTGCAGTGGATTTCTTCTGCCTGGGCAGGTAGGAGGGCTGCCTTTAGGAGTCTTTATTAGATTCAAATTGATGATAGAGGATCTCCTGGTGGTAAGGAATCCTCTCCTTGCCCATATTGCTGCATGATTGTGAAGGATCTCGGAGGCATGTTTTGAGTTTGTGTAGATATTAATTGTGGTCCCCTTTTGCCAGGGTGAGGGCTTGGGTTAGGGCTATGAGTTTGGCCTGTTGCGAGGTGGTATTTGGGGGAAGAGCTTGGGCTTCAATTACCTTGTCAACTGTAACTATTGCAGAGCTTGTGAAACAGGTGTTGGGGGTTGTGTGTAGGAACATCTGTGATGTGGGGGAGGAGCCGGGTGTGTGATTGTATGGGGGAAGGCAGTTATGCTTCCAAGTGGGGCGCATGTTGTCTTTTGTCTCTATGAGTGGGATCAAGGGTGTTGCAGGGTTGAGGCTGGGGCCTGGGGCTAGTGTGATGGTGGGAGAAAAAGAGCATAGAGCTGGAGGAGTCTCGAGGTTGAGAGTAGGTGGGGGAGATATGAAGGGATGAGGAGGGCTTGGAAGCTGTGAGGAGCATAGGGTAATGGGGCTGGGGAGAGTGATTTTTTTGGCTTCTTAGAGCATAAGTGCAGCGGCTCCTGTTGCGGTGGGGTCTAATCGTCAGGATAGAAAGGTGACAGGGTGGCGTGTTAGACTTAGATTCAGGATGGCTGCGGCATCTCCCTTGTGTTCTGTTGTGCGTAGGGATAAGAGGGGTGTGGAATAGACAGAGTGGTAGTTAAGGTTAAGGTCTGCTTTAATTTCTGAAGGGAGCATGGGGGAAAGCCTTTTGGTCTAAGTGGCCTGGAGGTTGTCGTAGGTGGCTTCATAGGGAGATTTGGTGAGAATGAAGGAGCCTGGGGTCCAGAGGTGGAAGTAGCTGATGATTCCCAAGAAGGAGAGGAGCTGCTGGACAGTGGTGAGTGTCTGGATTTGGGTAATGCATTGTGTGTGTTGCGGGTAGGGGAGAATTCAGGTGTTTTTTGGTAGGAAGATGTCTACATATAGGATTGATGTCTTATAAACTGGGCCTTGGAGGGGGAGACTTGATATCTCAGTAAGTCTAAATGTTGGAGGAGCATGAAGGTATCTTTTTCTTTTCTTTGGGTAGGAGTGATACTGGGGATCACAACCTCATGCTTGTCAGTCAGGTGCTTGTGCCGCTGAGCTATATCCCCAGCCTGGGCGAGGGTATCTTGATGGCAGGATAAGACAGAGGGCTGCAGAGAAGGAGGTCAGCAGCACATTGGAGGAGACAGGAAGCTGTGGGGCACAAAGAAAAGAGGTCCTCGGTGAGGGCCTGGCTAACATAGCGAGGGCTATCACTGAACCCTTGGGGGAGGACCGTTCAGGGGAGTTGTTGTGAGGTGGGTTTCTGGGTCTGTCCAAGCAAAGGCAAAGAGTGGTTGTGATTTGGATGCAGGGGTATTGTAAAAAAATTAAAATTAAAAAGCATCTTTGAGATCTAGGACAAGGTAGTTTGTGGTGGATGGGGGAATGGAGGACAATGAGGTGTCGGGGTTAGAGACTATGGGGTGAATTGGAAGTACAATCCAGTTGCTAGGTTAGAGATCCTGTATCAGGAAATATGATAGATTAGAATTTTTGATGGTGAGGATGGGGTATTGAAAGGGAAGCTGACAGGCATGAGGAGGCTGTGTTGGAGGAGACAGGCAATGAAAGGTTGAAGTCCTCTGAGAACTGACTCAAGCAGAGGATATTGGTGCTGAGTGGTGTATGGGTGATTGTCTTTAAGAGGACTAAGTAGGGGAGTTCGGTGTGTGGCCATAGAAGGGGTAGAGATGTGGCTGGGCAGGGGTCTAGTTCAGAGACCTGACATTTAGGACCCTAGCTCTGAAATTAAAGAGAAGATGATGAAGAAGCAGAGACTTAGCACCTCGGCCAAGGGACTTGCCTTGACAATGTTATTGGTTCTGGTTTCCTTTAAATGGTTGCCTTTAAATTGCACCAGCAGATTTAAGGGAGTCCCAGAAGTGTCTAAGACATGAGCACTGGGACTTTTGTGAAAAAGGAAACAGTCATCTGAGGGGAATAAAATTCCCTGAGGCCCTGCACAACCCAATATTCACAGCCCTCCCTCCCTCACTCAAGCCCCATTCCAAACCCAGCACTCGGCCAGCAGAGCAGCCTTCCACCTAGCCTGAGGCCATGCAAAATTTTCAGAGTATTGCAGAAAAGGAATGGAAGACAGCACAGCACCAAGGAACCTGGAAGGCAAACAGCTTTATTTATACCAGTGGACTAGTGTAAAACGTCTGTTCCAAGTCACCAGCCTCATCTAGGGGTTAAACAGTCACGTATAAAAATTGCTAGGAGAATGTACAAACGGCTGATTACAGGATATTCTATAGCTGACTACATACTGTTTCAGGAGTTAATTGGAGGTTACTTACCATATAGAATGGGGGTCAGTGAGCAGGAAAAATCAATTGTTGTCTAAGACCAGGCTGGATCTTCCTCTAGATGACAAATCCTTGAAGAGCTGACATAGTAAGATGCACCATCCAGCTGAGGTACACTTGTGAGCTGCAGCTGGCATTGGAATGCCAAGGTTCACTGAGTTTTGTTACTTTCTAATTACTGGAACCAGGCTGGATTTGCTTGGCCAGCTCTTGAATCTAATGTCTGGCTGTAAGTTTTTAAATTCCCTTTACAAGAGGAGTGGATAAGAAGATGGTTCTGGGTCCCCTCCTCTCACCCAAGTAACACTCTTTTTGCAGACTTGGCTCAAGTTGGGAAGCTTCACATCTTTACCATGGAATTAGCTGGTGCGGGCGCTCTGGCTTCATCTCTGGGTGCTAAGATAGCATCAGCAGTGACCTTGGCTCAAGCTGCCGGGACGACCACTGGCACCTTCATAGCTGGCCTTTCATCGCAGGGTGAGTATTCCTGAGAAAGGAAGTGCTGAGGGCAAGAGGGCAATCGAATTGGGCAGTCTCACGTAATGCTGCCTGCAGTTGTCCAGTCTATGTTCCTATTGCAAAGGTCTTGGGGGAGGCAAGACCCTGCCTGTGGCCTGAGATCTGAGCCCCTAAAGACTCACACCTAGATGTCCCATACACACCCTCCTTTGAACCTGGCCCTCCTCTAGCCTAGACTGAGGAGACTGTGGGTGGGTCCTGCCCTCTCATGTGGTCCTTGACACCTTCCTTTAGATTTTCACTCAAGTATCCCTTTGTGTGTGTGGCCCTTCTCCTATCAGTGTGTCCTGTGAGTTACCCAATCCAAAGCTCTGGTTTTGAACAGAATTCTCTGTGTTAGTTTCTTTCTTTGTAGGATTTTGCAGACCTCTCTCTGGTTTTATCTACGTGTTCTGATCATGTATCTACCCTTATGTCCTCAATTTCCCTCTGTCATTGTCAGCATTTCCACACAGTTAATGTGTGTGTCTGACCTGCACTTTTGCAGAAGAGTGCTGTTTGCATTTGCATGTGTTTTAGTTTATACACAGGACAGACTGTTTTACAGCTTATTGTAAAGCTGTTTTTCACATTAATAACTCTGATTGTGGAAGCCCTCCATGGCCTTAGGGGAGCTTCTGACCTTCACCTCTCTATGCTGCCACATGTGTGGACACCCAGAGATTCTCCAACATTCACCAACACAAGCACATGACATTGACTGGAGGGACAAGTCTGTGACCCTTACCCAGTCCTTTGACTCTGCATCTCTCCAGGGCTCGCACTGGTACCTCAGGCTGCCCTGGCCCCTGCAGCGTCTGTCCTGGGCTCTGCAGTGTCTGCCCTGACTCCCGCAGCGTCTGCCCTGGGCTCTGCAGTGTCTGCCCTGACTCCCGCAGCGTCTGCCCTGGGCTCTGCAGGGACTGCTCTTGGCGCCATCCTGCCAGAGTCCTCTGCTGTTCTTGCTGTGGCATCTTCCTCAATTGGAGGTAAGTGGTCCTGGGTAACAGACATTCCTCCTTGGGAACACAATTCAGCAGGAACAGTGTGTTGAGGGCCAGGGTCACAGGAACATTCCCTTCTGCTTGTCAGAAACGTAAACAGAACCTCAGTGGAAGATAAAGAAATCCACATGATTCAGATAACAATAAGTGGGAGATGTGCCAAATTTCTGCTGAATTCAGTTGACCTTGACAGTGTCTAAAACCCAGCTGCATACCTCTGAAAAGCACTGTGTCAGAGTAACTTGGTTGAGTATTTTTGGCACTTAATCAGAGAGAGATGAATACAGAGGCCTTTAATGCAGGCATGGGAGAGTTTCCTAGGGGTGGAGTGGCTCTCAGTGAGAACAAAGAAGTGGGACTAGTTTTATCAGTTCTGACTCGGGGAGGAGTTTGGGAGGTGGGCAAAATGACATTAACAGCTGATTTGGAGGAGCATGCCTGTGGGAAACAGGAAGCAGAAAGATTTATGGGCGTGGGGGAGTGGAGTAGTTGGGTGGTTGCATAGTCTTGGGACTGGAGAGGGCTCGGTGCACACACAAAAAGGGAGTGGGAGGTTTATCTCTGGAATGAGAAGAAGAGCTTCTCTGGGTCCTGTAGCAAGCTGGGCAGGTGTCCTGTTACCAATAGCTAAGCCCAGGCTAGCAGAACCTGTCATATTTGTGTATACTTTAAGTTACCCTGGACGAGTGAAGGACCCCGTTAACTATGCTCATCCTGTAAGGACCTCCTCCCCTTCTTCCCAAAATGTTTCTAAACTAGCCTGCCTGTCAATATATGACTCAATGCATGTAGCCCATTATGGGTTTTTTTGTTTTTGTTTTTGGTACTGGGGATCGAACTCATGACCTTGCACTTGCCAGGCAGGCACTTGTGCTTCTGAGCTATAACCCTGGCCCTATGTAACATTATGTCACTTGCTTTTAAATTCTATATAAACTAAGCTATCTGTGAACTCAATGCTGTTGCCTTTGAGGAACTACCCTGCAACAGTCCACTAGTGTGAAGATTCAACGCTACCTTCTTATCTCCTTGGTACAAAGAGCCTTCCTTTCAGTTTGGTTTGGCTTGAGAATTTTCCCACAACAGAAATACAGAGCGAGACCCTGTCTCAAAAACAAAACAAAGCAAAACAAACTAAAAGATAACAGATCCATTATATTTTACCAAGTGCTTTTTGATTTTACTGGCTGTGGGTAGCACTTGACATTTATTAATTCCTTTAGTCCTCCTAACACTGCAGAGGAAAGTGATATTGTCCCTTTTTACCAAGGAAGATCATTTATCAAAGTCCAGGTGCCCTGAGCAGGAAAGTGAATGTATCCCTTTAGAGCATAGGACAGAAAATAAAACAAAAATGGAGACTTGTTCCAATCACAGAGTACAGGGTGGGGGGACCTGCCGGGCAGGTCATGCACAGCCCAAAAGAGCCAGCTATGCCTTCTGCCCATGACCACCAGTGAGTCCTGCAGGCCATCAGACAGCCCCCATTGCCTCTGGGTTTTGTGCATGCCACCCTCAGAGGGCAGCCAGCTAGCGTCTCCTGTCCTGCCTGTCAAGAGAACCCAGCAGTAAATACCTTTTGATACAGAGGAGTGAAACTCCCGACCTACTATATGTCCAGTACAAGTTTGTGTTCTCCAAAATTGAAGAATGAATTTTAGGAACAATGCAGGTTAAGAGTAGGAATATTTATTGAGAGAAAGAAAGCTTCTGTCTGAAGAGAGACAGAAGGGGTTCCAAGTGGATTGCCAAAGATTCTGTATTTTCTCGGGATTTTTATAGCGTAAAATCATAAGGTGAGGCAGGTCTAAAGTTGGGGAAAACTGGGAACTTGCTATGTTTACCCATTAATTGTTCAGGTAAAATTGATTAAATTGGGAACAAATGGGAAAGCAAGTCACGTAGAAAGCGGGCATTCTTAGAGAGTAGTGATTCTTCCCTAGGGATTGGAATGATGACTCCAGATTTCTCAAAATGATCCAGACTTAATCCCTAAGGATTATACTTGAGGGTGTGGTTGTATTTGTTTTGCTTTCTCTCCTGAGATCTGCCCCACAGCAAGAGATGTGTGTCCCCTCCAAGGTCATCAGACATCTGGTCCTCTGTGCTGGCTTCTTCCAGGGCCTAGCCCTGTCTGACTGCCTGTAGTATGTCTAACTAGCTCAGCTGCCTGTAACATTTTGAAATAGGTTCCTGTGTCTTGAGTTCAACATCCATGCTGTATCCCTTCTGGCCACTCAGGATTGGTCCACAGGCACTAGTGTCTACTTCCTCCATTGTGGAGGCCAGGCCTCTCCCTAAGAGTTGGCTAAGCCCACTGCACTTGACATTGTTTTCAGAACTTCTGGTCCTGGTAGGGTCAAAGAGTGTAGCCCACACCCTTATAGCTGCAGGAGACCAGGATCTTGGCACCCAACACACCACAGGCTCCTGATGCTGAGGACTTAGTCCCATATAAACGCAAAATTGTTTGAAGTTGGGTACTCCAGTCACAAAAACGTAAGAATGAATTCTGGTTGGGAGTGTCAAGAAGCTTCTGGAGGAGGCGATGTGCTGTGCTCCTTGAGCATGGTGCCCTTTCCTCCAAGTATGGCTCTCAGGTAGCACTGGAATCTGCGGTGCTCACCCTGCCTCCTGTGGGCACAAGTACAAAATGCGGTGCGACTCTGCCCTTTGCTGTGCTGTTCTTCCAGAAGCTCCTGGACTATAGGGCAGTGTCCTGTAACCTCACTGACAAACACTGAGCCTGGGTCACATGCTCCCAGCCTTATGGCCTCTCCCTGGCCCAGATAAACTACTGGGCTCCCAATTACAGTGCCCAGTATCCTGTGCTCATTAAGAAGGGACATCATAGTGACAATCTCATTATGTGTTTGAACCAGTCGTGGCTTGGGAAGGAGAGAAAGGGCAAAAGGTGACTTCTGATTTCCCCACAAAATCCCCAGTCAACCAGCCAAGCAGCCCACAGGCCAATGAACAAAGAACAAGCAAAACCTGGAATAGGTGTTGGGTCTTCTGGAACCAACACTCCAAACCCCATCTTTAGATCTCTGGGCCAAAGCACGTAATTTACTCAGAACAGGTCTCCAGGGTCCAAATGGAGTTAGACAGGATTGACTCCTCCCCTTCTGCAATCTCCTTCTTAGGATGGCTCAGGGAAGACAGGCAGGGTCATTCCTTCTTGGGAGTTATCCCTGGGGCAGTCCTCATTCTTGGTGGGTGGTTGGCTTGGAGAGGGAGGACAGGGCAGTGTGGATCTCCCCTCACAGAATGTTCTTTTGGTTTCAGCCAAGATTGTCATAGCTGCAGCTGGAGGAGGTAAGTGTCTGCAGGGAAGCAGGTCTAGTCCTTCCCTGGCTGGCACATGGGGACCAGGGAAGCAGCCGTGCTGTCCTTACCCGGGGTTTTCTGGAGCCTCAGGAGATGATGGAGGAGTTGGGAGGAGGGAAAGGGCAGGAGAGAAGAGACTGGAAACCACTGGAGATTAGAAATGGACACAAGGAACAGGTGTAGTGTGCAAGCGGAGTGGCAGTGTCCTCCACAGGGGCCATGTCCCACTGCAGGGCATCCCTGTGACCTTGGCATGTCTTTGAACTTCCTTGGGCTCCTGTTTCATTTCCTGCAGAGCAGGCCAGTGATGTCCATGCAGGGGCCTCTCAGAGGTGCAGAGCTTGAGTTAGAACAGCAGAGGTGAATCACAGGGATGCTTTGGTCCCACCACCATGGGTCTGGTGGCCTCCCATTAACTCAGGGAACCCAAACCACTACCATGGGTCTGGTGGCTTCTCACGTGCTTCTGGAAATTCAGGGAACCCAAGCCGCCATCTTGAGTGGTCCCCAATTGCTCTTCACTCACACTGACTCAGACCAGAGTTGCTTCTGTGAAAGCAAAGCTTAGGAACCATCCCTTGTCCCATCATTGCACTGAGGCTTGGCTGAGTGACTTCTCCAAAGAAGCTCTTGCAGGCCATCAGAGCCTAGATCAGGACCCTGACACCAGGGACCCCCACCCTTCCTTCCACTTCCCCCTGGCCCTGCTGTGTGGCTGGTTACTGCTGACCATGCTCAGAGCCCATCTCCTGTACACCTGGGAAAGACCCCAGGCTTGACCCATGTTGGGATCACTTGCCGTGAGCCCAGCCTCACCAGCTCCTCTCCCCACAGGGCTGGCCGTGGTGTCTGTGCCCCTGGTGCTGAGTGCTGTGGGCTTCACGGGGGCAGGAATCACTGCCTCCTCCCTGGCGGCCAAGATGATGTCAGTTACTGCCATTGCCAATGGTGGTGGGGTGCCCGCAGGAAGCCTGGTATCCATTCTGCAGTCCGTGGGTGAGTGTCCAGCTGGGGCTTGCTTCGGGAGGGATGAGAGGGGGATAAAAATCACAGAGAATCCACCCAGATCTCATGCCTAGGATTCTGTGCATGTGTCACCTTCCAGGTTCTTGAGGTATTTTCAAGGAAAGGCAGGGAACCTGGCTTGACGTGCCAGGTTCCAGCTGGGTTATGTGAGGCCTCTCCTCCATCCCAGCAGATGGAGCAGATTCAGCCTTCTTCCCTGCAGAGGAAGGCAGCTTCCAACTAAATCCACCACTGGAGATCATTGCTATCTCATTCTCTAGGATTTCAGAAACCAAAGGGTGTTTTGTGGCGTCTTTGGGTCTGGGCCCCCCCGTGCCCATCCTAGGGGCTCTCATGGCCCTGCAGTTCTGTCCACTGAAGCTCTCTAGGCTGTACCATTCTGCTTACCCTCTGTTTTTTCTCAGGGGCAACTGGTCTCACTGCATCTTCTAAAACTTTGCTGGGCACCGTTGTGTCAACTGGGACAGCCATTGTGGCATCAGCGGTGGGCCTCTAATAGCTCCAGGCCCTTGCTTGAGAAGGAAAGGACCACAGGAGCAGAGACTGGTGTTCCACAGCTGGGCTGACCCAGGAAGAGACCAGTCCTGAGGTGACAAGTCACCAAATGGTATATCCTTAGGGAAAAGAAAGAATAAAATGAGTTACTGTCCACCTTATCTGTGCAGTGCAGTTCCTTTGCTGTTGTGATTCGCCTGGGAAAGGCCAGGGCTGGGCGGTGGCTTCTCGGATAAGCAAGGGCATGTTAGGCTCAGTTCTTTCTCCCACCACATAACCACAGGGTGACATTTCATTAGAATGTGCTGATCTGAAATGAATCTACAGTGAAGACAAACTGAACCCTGCCCTGTGTAACTCTGGGCAGGTCACCTCTTCCCTTAATTAATCTCCCTGTACATTGGAAATGGAAACAAATGCACCTGTAAGGTTGGGTGTGGTGGTGGAGGGCATCCTATTTGCAGTCATTTACGTCCAAGCCAGAGTGTTGAATCCTTGCACACTTGCACCTCAGCTATATACCCAGTGCTGCTTTCTCTTATGGCTCAAAAGTGTCACTGGTTTGTCCCAAACTCAAAGTTCAAATGTTTTTTTCCCCCCACAGCAATGGGTTGAGGAAACTCTGACTCTTGTGCTCCATAGCCCTACTTCTTAAAGGTTTTCCCTTCCCATAATAAGGATGTATCAGTTAACTTTTTTGTTGCTGGAGTCAAATATCTGACACTCACAGGTGATGGTGTTTGTGTGACTCATGTTTCACGGAGTTCAGGTCATGGTTTGCTGCATCAAAGGAGGAACATCGTGGTGCAAGAGCATGGGTGTAATGGGAAAAGCTGCTTACCTCATGGTACCCAGGAAGCAGAAAGACCAGGAAAGAGCCAGAGATAAAGGGTACAGGGATCAAGTAGAACACTCAAGGTCACACCTCCATGACCCATCCTTTGTGAGTTGAAACTCTGAAACCTTGAATCTTTGAGCCAAATAATCACTCCTTCAAGTTGTGGTTGTCTAATATTTTGTCTTGACAACAGGGAAACTAATACAGTATCACAACATTACAGAACATTTTAATGAAATCAACATTTTATTGCACTTACATTATCTCAGATCTTCAAATCCACTCTGCTTTTAGAAGTCTGCGTTTCTATGATGCTCAAGCTCCTTTGGCTCTGATCGTCACCCTTGTCTTCCTCACAGTGGCTCTGTCCATTTGCAGAAGGCATCACTGCTAAAACTGGATATGTCCCTTTCTCTATCCCTCCTTTCTATTGTATCAGGAAGAACCTATAAGCAGAAGTTTCCTGCCTTGATCACTGATAAGCATACAAGTCAGCACTGTCAAGGTTATTCACACCATTATGAAAAAGATCTCCCCAATATTTTCATCTTGCAAATATGAAGTGCAATATGCATTAAAAACAGCACCTCTAAGAAACACACAAACAAAAAACCAGCACCTCTTCCCCTTTTCTTCCTGCCTCTGGTGCTTACCTCGCTCTTTTCTAGCTCTATGAATCTGATGACTCCAAATATCTCCTAGAAGTGAAATCCTGTAGAATTTATCTTTTGCGTTTGGTTTATTTCACTGCATGTCATGTTCACAAAGCCCATTCTGTAAGAGCATATGTCAGAATTTCCTTCCTTTTTAAGGCTGAGCACTAGTCTATCGTGTGGCTAGGCGACATCTGGTTCATGCATTCATTCACTGGTGGACACTCGGGTTATCTACATCTCGTGGCAGTTGTGAACAGTTTTGCCTTGCACAAAGGTGAGACAAAAATGTCTCTTTGACTCAGTGTATTTGTCTACTGAGGCCACTTTAACATATCCCACGGATGGAGAAGTTAGAAAGGGCAGAAATATATTTTTCACAGTTCTGGAGATGGTAAGTCCACGATTGAGGTGCTGGCTGATTTGGTTTCCGGTGAGGGCCCACTTTCTGGTTCAGATGGAGTTTCTCTCCTCACACAGAGAAAATGAAGTTCTCTGGGGCTTCTTTTACAAGGGGCACTTCCCACTTATTAGGGCTACGTGCTCATGATGTCATAATCTCTCTAATCTCACCCCCTCATGCCACATACCAATTAGGATTTAGCAACCGACCTTGAAGCAACGTAAAAATTTAGACTAAGAACTCTGCTTGCAATTCTTCTGGGTATACACCGAGAGGCTGCGTCATGGGGTAGTTTTATTTTTAGTGTTTTAGAAACTTCAATGCTGTTTTTATAGTGGTTATTCCATCGTATAATCCCAGTAACAATGGTCATGGGCCACAATTTCTTTCTATGGAGCTCAAAAAAATTTTTTTTACATTGGCCTTCCTAATGTGTGTGAGGTTCTATCTCGTCGTGGTTTTGATGTGCATTTTCCTAATTAGTGATCTTAAGCATCTTCTGATGTGTTTGTTGGTCACTTGTATACTTCTTTGAAAATAATGTATATTTATGTGTTTTCCTCTTTTTAAATTAAGATATTTGTTTTGTTTTTTGTTGTGGACTTCTAGCAGTCCTTTATATATTCTGGATAGTAATACTTTGTTGGATGTATCTTCTTCCACTCTGTACGTTGCTTTTCATTCTGTTAGTTGTGTCCTTTGACCCCCAAATGTTTTAAGCATGCTGTGGGGCCATGCTTAATTTATTAAGTGAAAATTTATCTATTTTTGGTTTTGATGCCTGTACTTTTGGTGTCATTGCCAAGAAATTATTACCAAGTCAAATGTCATGAACCTCTTCCCCTATGGTCTTCAGTTTTCTAGTTTGGTGTCTATGTTTAGATCTTTAGCATTCGATGCCTTTTTAAAGTTGCTGCTGTCAGTAGATGTGTAGAAGACATAGACATAATAAGTACCTCCACAGACAAGGTTTTATGTTGTGCTGCTTTATGCATTTCTGTTTCAGTACTGGAATCCAAATCTGGGGTGCTCTACCACTGAAAACACCTGCAGCCCCTGTTTTTATCTGGAGTCAGGGGTCTTGCTAAGTTGCCCAGTATGACTCTGGAATGTGATCTTCCCATCTCAAGATCCCCAGTAGCTGGGACGACAGGTATGCAGCACTGTGCCTGGGTTTTTATATGCATTTTAATTGATGCACTTTTGTTTTGGCTACTCCATACTGTGGCACAGCTGTTCTTTTTCTGTTCTTCGGGTCCATTTCATTACTGTAGTGCTGCTCTACATTCCATTGTAAGAATATACCACATTTTAATCTTTCCTCTATTTTACTAGTATGTACGTATTTGGATGCTAAACAAACATTTTCTGACTTGGAGAAAATTCTACATAAATCTCAAAGCTGAAAATGGGGATAAGGATTCCCACTTTCAAAGGCAGTTGTGGAACATGTCAGCTTGGGATCTGTTATCAGAGAACATAGCAAGTCTGAGACTATCAGCCTGTCAGTTACATGCAACCTGTAGGGATGACTTGAGAATCACTGGGAAAGATGCTGGGGAAAGGGACTCAATAAACAAATATTTGTCTGGTGTAAAAAACAATGTTTAATGATCTAAATAAGGATTTTTCACAGGCAAACTATAAATGGCCAACATATATAACAGTTCCTCAACACTAATCATCAGCAAATATAAATCAAAATTACAGTAAGTATCATCTCTAGTATGAATACCCATTACCATAGAGACAAAAAATAACTGCTGGTGAAGACATGGAACAGAAGGGGTTCCTGATGCTGATGGGAATGTCAACTGGTAGAACCAACGTGAGAACAACATGGAGGTTCCTCACATACTTAATAGAACAAGCGCATGATCCAGCCATTCCACTACTAGTTAACTATCTAAAGGAAACGCAATCCATCTGTCACAGAGTGATTTTCACTCCTGTGTTTATTGCACCATTATCACACTAGGCAAGAAGCAAAAAGTAATTCTCCATCAACCGATGAGTGGATAAAGAAATTGTTGTATGTGTACACACTGGCACACACTGTTCAGCCATAAAAATGAATAAAATCCTGTCATTTGCCACAATTTGGATGAAAGGAGATAAACCAGGTAGAAAAGGCAAGGTTGTACAGTCTCATACATAAGTGGAACGGAAGAAGGCTGCTTTATAGAAGTCAAGGTGAGTGGTTGCTCACAGAGGCTGGGGGAGTAGGGAGGAGGAGAGAGATTGATTAATGGGGACCAAGTTATAGTTAGACAGAAATAACAAGTCGTTGAGTGTTACTGCTCAGTAAGGTGACCAGAGCCAACAGTAATATCCTGTGTATTTCAAAGGCTAGAAGAAGATTTTCAGTACTTTGTCATAAAGCAATGACAAATAAGGCAATAGATAGGTGTAACTTGATTTAAATATTATGCTATGTATATACAAATCAAAACATCTTATACCCCATAGCTATGTACAATCTTTATGTTTTTAGGTATCAGTTAAAATAAATTTAATTTCAGTTGTGAACAAAGATAGAGCAGAAAAATTTAAGTCATTTAAACAGATAGATGCCTGAAAATGCCAAAGAAATGAAGGCTATAGACAGTGAAAGAAGAAGAAAAAACCAAAAAAAAAAAAAAAAAAAAAAAACCAACGGAAAGACTTAATTGCAAAAGCAAAGATAGGTGCTTTGTTTTAATATACTTTTGTGATCTGTCTGGGAGTTTCTTTCTTTTTTTTTTGTCTTTTTCCTTTTTATTGGTACCAGGGATCAAACTCATGACTGCCTGCTTGCAAGGCAGGCACTTATGCCACTGAGCTAAATCCCCAGCCCCTGTCTTGGAGTTTCTTAAAATTGAACATAACAAATTGTACCCTATGGCGCTTCAGTGCTCCACATGCTATCAATCCTTATTAAGTATGATTGGCAAATAATGGGCTGGAACAATTTACCTCGGTGCCCTCCTTGGTTATTTAGCGGCCGATCCTAGAGAGAAGCACAGCTCTGCTGTTAGCTGTGCTCCCCTCTCCACTCTCACCGCGGTAAAAGCAGCTGTCTCTTAAAAGACTGAGGAAGAACAAACCAGTTTAACATGGGCAAGGTCACAGAGGGAGGAATCTGGGCTATTATTAATATTTTCAACCTCCTCACACCCCAGGAGCTATGATAAACACAGCAGTGCTCCTGAATATTCCCCAACTTCAGCCCCATCGTTTTTACAGTGATGTAACATCTGCCAATCAAATATCTCTCACTCTGCCCTGATAGCTGTGCTAACCTGGATGTGCCACAACCCCATGAACCAATAATAGACCTACACATGGACAAGTAAATCATCAGGCCCAATTTTGAACCAGTCACAGGCTTTCCCTTGCTATCTAAGGCAGCACTGTCTTAGCACTTCTTGAATTAATCTGTGAGGGTCCTTCTAGGGTAAGGTTAGAACAAAGCCTTGTTCTGGTGGTCCTGTAAATCTGTGTGCTAGGGTTATTTCCAAAAGATGAAAAATATTAACAAAAGATGAGAAGTATAAAATGAAAAGCGGCCTTTATTCTGAGAACATGGAGAGAGATGACCGGCAGCCCCACCGCTGGCGCCCGGCAATCTCTCCGGTGGACACGTGGTGTGGGGGCCTGTAAATAGCCTCGGTTTGGGGTGGAACCTAAGGCGGGCATTAGGGATACACAGGTAGCCCATTGGTTCTAGGTTTGGCACCATATGTAAATTTCCAGGGGCGGGAAGATGGCGTCACAGGTAACTTCCTAGGGCAAGATGGGGCTTCCTGCTTCCGGTTGTGGCTTTCCTGGCTACAGTGTCCTGTCTGGGCCAAAACCCTTTCACTGTGCACAGTATTTTAGTTTGGGTAGTGTAAATTTGGAAGGGCCTGCAACTCTATTCAGGATTTTTATCTTGAGAGAGCAGCTGCTTTAAAAGAAAAAAGCTGCAGCCCTGAAAATCTTCAGAGACCAGCAGCCTCCTTTAGAGACAGTAGCAACTGGCAGAATCCAGCACAAGCCAGCATCACATGGGGGTGATCCACAGCACCCAACAGAACCACCTGTGTCTGGAACCACCTACTGTCACCCATTGGCATCAAGGCACTATCAGAGCTGTACTTTGCTGATTCATGATTTCTGTCTCAGCTGAGCAAAAGAACCCCAGGTGACTGGCAACATTTTGTCTTTTTTTTTTTTAATTACCTCATGCCTGTGTTTTTCCTCCTCCCATTTCTGAGTGCCTGCAGATCCTGCGAGCAATCTCTGAGCTACTTGTGAGTGCTGCCCGCTCAAATCTGCCACCTTGCAACCTTTAGGATGCTTTGAATCCTTCACTGTTTGAGCACTCTGTGAGTTTGAACTTCTTGAAGCAGTATCAGCCGCAAAGTTGTTTCATTTGCTCTGACATTTGAACACATGTTCTCAGGATATAGAAAATGATTTTTATAAAAAGTAAATTTATAGCAGGGCATGTTAACACATGGCCATAATCCCAGCACTCTAAGAGGCCAAACCAGGAGGATTATAAATTTAAGCACAACCTGAGTAATTTAAGAGAGTTAGACTCTATGTATGTAGCTTTTGTCTCATTGCTGAAACAAAATATCTGACACCCAAGATGAAGGGAGGAAAGGTTTATTTAGCTCACAGTTTGTGGAGGTTTCAGTCTATAATCGGCTGGCTCCAAGGCAGGGTGGCATGGCACTGGGGCAATGATTCCAGGTAGCAGAAGACACCAAAGCGACAAGAGCAAAAAGAGGAAAGGACAAGCCTCTTCTCTTGCTTGATATTGTAAACAGGCTAACCCTTCCCCAGAACAGGTGTAGCACTCACACCACCTCTGTGCCCTCCTTTTGCACAAACTGAGGATATTTACAATGTAAAGATCCTGGTTCCCTGAAGGTCTCCTAGTTAAATTTCTAATCTTCTCAAGTTGATACAACGTATCTGTTATACACTAACAAAAAGAGCTTCCTTATGTTTGTGTTATGTTTATCAATGCCCAAGTTATACATACAGTGCAGTCATACTGTTCTGTATGCGCCATTTTTCTGGCTGACCTAATTGATATGTTAACCATTGCTGCCCTCTGCAAACCACAGATGTTATCTAAAATTGAGTGCTAAAATTAGTTGACAAAGGATTGTAAATTCCTGAGAGACTTCTCTGTCCTCTGCAAAGGGAAACAAAGGTCTTCCTCATTCCTTAGCAGATCAAGGATTTTCTCATTTCCTGATCCACACCCATAACCCCTTACTTTGTAAATTGTGCTTTCTACAAAAAGTCTGAAAAGTTTTGAGCGACACACACAGCTTTTGCAAACTCCAACTGCACTGTGTCACTGGGCCCGGGATAAAATAAATCAGTGCTGCTCTTTTTAAAACATGTCTTGCCCCATTTTTGGATACCAAGTTTGTGGGATCTGGGGCGCTTGTTTTTGAGCTACAAGAGTATCGACCATAACGGACTCAAAAAATAAAATGGTGGGGGCTGGCAATGCAGCTCAGTGCAAAGGCCCTGAGCTATAATCCTGAGCTTCAATCCTCAGTACCATAAAAAACAAACATAATGTCATTCTGTCATCGTCCATAAATTCTCTAGTTTTTTACTTTTTCACCTCAGACTGAATAATTAATGTAATTACTTGGCAACAATCAATAAATCTCTCTCCTCTCCACTCTCCTTCCACTTTTCAGTTATAAAATAGTGCCCACACATCTTAACCTTGAAAAAGAATTACAAGGCTCTCCCGGTAACCTTGATGCCCAGAGTTGACTGAAAATATTCAATCTGCATGATTGTGTTGACTTTGCAGAAAGTGCCAGAAGCTTCATGGAAAACAGTAACAAGGATGATGATGTAGGCGTGTTTGAAGGGAGTGGAAGTATTCTGAGCGGGATCACTGGGATGTGTTTTTAATGTAACACGTTTTTACATTTCACCATTCACAACGTGTTTCAGTGGCACCTCATAGAAGGTCCCTGGCTCCTTTCTCTCCAACCAGGCTCTGCTCTGCTTCCTGGCCTCCGGAAGCTCAGCACTTTGGTTCACTGCCCAGTCCCACTACACCACTTCTTACTCACTGGGAGCCCGCCAGAGTCTGTCACCTCTGAAACTTTGAGCCATTTAATGCTTAATGCTTTGGTTGTTGGATATTTAGTCCCAGGGATAGGAAATCTGATTAATACACCAAACTCTATTATAGTTTTTTTTTTTTTACTGCAAATCAATATTTTATTGCCCTTAAATTACACCAGAGATCTTCTCTTAAAAGACAGAGTTATTCCAGACAAGATTAATGTCCCTCTGGATCTGATACTCATCCTTGGCTTTGGCATAGTGGCTGGGTCCCAGGTGCAGAAAGAAGCCAGCTATAGTCGATCTGTCCTTTTCCACGTGCCTTCTTTTCATTGTGGCAAAAAATCCCATAATCCAAAACTTACAACCTTGGTCATTTTTACTTAGACAACCCAGCACTGTTAAGTATACTCATTGTTGTGAAAAAGATCTCCATAATTTTTTTTGAAAATTGAAATTCTGTGGTCATTAAATGACAATACCCGTCTCCCTTTGTCCACCGCACTTTCTGACTTGTGAATTTGACTACTCTAGATACTCGGTATGTTACGGTTTATACCTGGATGTCTCCTGAAGCCTCATGCCCTCCTAAGTGGGGCTCTTGGGAAGTGGTTCGACGATGGGTGTGTGATACTCAGTGGTGGATTAGCTAAATGCGATCCTGGGAGGTGAAATCTGACAGGAGGTGGGCACTGGGGGCGTGGCCTGGAAAGGTCCAGCTCCCTCTTCTTGGCTTGGTCTCTCTTTGCTTCCTGCCACTATGCCATGAACAGTTTCCTCTCTGCTGTGCCACACTGCCTTGAAGCCAGCCTACTATGGATTGACTCTTCCAGACTGTGAGGCAAAATAAGCCTGTCCTTCTTCAATTTGAGGGAGCTGGGTATTTTGTCCCAGCAATGAAGAAGTCGCTGAGACATCATACAAGTGCAATCCTATAGTGTTTATCTTTATGTGACCACTTTTAGTCCATTTTATATCATGTCCACAAAGTCCATTCATGTTAGAACGTATGTCAGGTTTCCCTCCTTTTTAAAGGTGAGTACTATTCCACAGTGTAGATAGGACCCCAGTTTGCAGATGCACTCACCTATCAGTGGACAGTTGGGTCACCGCCGTCTTTTGGCAACTGAGAATAGCACTGCCATGCACACACGTGCTAAAATATCTCTTCCCACTTCTATGTCATTGTCCTCTGAAGCTCCTGCATCAAAATACCACAGACTGGGTAGTTTATAAAAAGCAAAAATGTATTAAGACACTAGTGAGGGCAGTTTCTTAGTTCCTAGATGGTGCTCAATCCCCACTGTCATGTCTTAAGAACCTCTTCGAGACTCCACCACCTCGTACCATCCCCTGCAGGATGGACACTTTAACAAATGAATTTGAGGGGACATAAACATTTACATGAAGCACTGTGCCTCCAGGTCTTTTAGGCATATGCCCAGATGTGGAAGGCTGGATCATGCGGCTGTTCCATTTTTGATGTTTTCAGAAACTTCCATACTGTTTTCGGTGGTGGCTAGGCCATTTAATAATGCCACTAACAGTGCACAAGGTTTTAATTTTCTCTGAGGCCTGACACTTGTCACTTCTGGTTTCTGGACAGCCCTTCTCCTAGTGGGTGTGAGGCACATCTCACCAGCTTCAATTACATTTCCACAGTTAACTTAAGCATCTTTTTATATGCGCCCTCACTATTTGCATATCCCTTTTGGAGAAATGTCCATTTCATCCTTTCCTCGTTTTGTTTTGAATGATTTGCTATAGAGCTGTAGCAGTTCTGGTATTTTTTTAGATATCAATTCCTTGACTGGTGTGTGCCTTGCGGATATTTTATCCTGCCCTGCACATTGCTTTTCATTCTGTTGATTGTGTCTTTTTTTGCACAAAAATAATGGATGTGTTGCAAACCCACTTGTCTACTTTTGCTTTTGATGCCTGTACCTGGAGTATCATATCCAAGAACAATCAGGGCCAATGTCATCCCCGTGCCTTTGAGTTTTAGACCTTCAGTCTTCCATTTTCTTTTATTTTGTGATGTCAGGGCTCGAACTCATGACCTTGCACTTGCCAGGCAGGGGCTTATGCCCCTGAGCTAAATCCCCCTCCTCCATTTTCTTGTATAGTTGTTTCTTTTAGATAGAAGAGATAGAGATTTCTGGATAATACCCAAGAAAACACTTTATGCAGGGCTGTTGTAAACATAGTTTTTCAGAAAAGGAGTTTGAAGCTGGGATGCTCTGCCATGGAGCAACACCCAACACTTCCTGTTTTTTATTTTGAGGCAAAGTCTTGCTAAGTTGCCTAGGCTGACCTGTAACCGTGGTCTTCCTGCCTCAGCCTCCTGAGTAGCGGAGATTACGGGGCTGTCCACTGTGTCTGGTTTCTCATATCCATTTTTATTGGTAAGGTTTTCTTTTACCTGATACATATCATTCTGTGTGTATCCTTAGTTCTCCTTTGGGTCTGTTACATTATTTGTAATAGCTGCCTTATAGTCCACATTGTGTATCACATAATACATTGTGTATTTGGCTATTTCACTGTGTTACTAGTATGCATGTAACTGGATAGTAAATGAGCATTTCCTGTTTGGGGGAACTTTCAACATAAAACTCAAAGCTGAGGACACTGGGGTCAAGGACCCTACTCTCAAAGAAAGCTACTGGACATGCCAATTTGGGGCTTAATGTCAGAGAGCATCACAAGTCTGTGACTCAGCTCATCAGCTACATGTGCCCTGGGTAAAGAAGGGCTTGCAAAGGGACTCAGTCAAGTAGGGCGCCCACTTGTGCCCTAAGTGTAGTGCCATTGCTCTCATGGACCTTTCACAGCTGGGCTGGAGGATGAGTTTTTGACTTGTGTTTGTTCCTCTCATGGTTCCTCAGGGAGCTAAGATGTGTGTGAAACCATCAGGGCTCCGTGCTACACTCTTCTGGCCAGAGACCGTCTCAGGCTGCCCATTCCCAGCTGAGCAGGGGAAAGCGGGAAGATGGGGGTATTTGCACTTTCTAGGGTGGAGCGCTCATTGGTGACCTGGAGAACATGGAAATGGTGTGCTAATTAAAAGTCTTAAAGGCCCCTTCCAGGCCTGGTGCCTCTTTAGGTGTGAGGACGCCTTCAAACGAGGTTGTATTGATGGGTAAGTGGAAGGGAATGAAAAACCATCTAGAACTCTCAGGAAAAGAGAGGTTGAACACCCAGCAAAATGGAACAATGGAAGAGCCCCGTGGGTAACTGTCAAAGAACCCTGTCTGTCCCTCGGCCCCTGCCTGTGAAGTGGGGATAATGGTACATCTTCAGGTGGTGGCTGTGAGGAGGAAAAGCTCTTAGGGCTGTGCTTGTTAATTAGCAAGAACAGGATGTGAAGATGTTGCACGCTGTCTTTGGCGCCCTCTGGTGGGGAACAGTCACACTGCCCGTTCTTCAGCAGGGATCACCCACCTTCAGGGTCCTTGGCCAGCAGGAGCTTGCCCTTGGCTGGACACTTCCCGTTCTGACCCTGACCACTGCTCCCCATCAGTCCAACAGTCCACCACTTCTTGAATTCCTCTTGAGCCTCACCTTTGGACACCGTTTACAGTCAAGTCTTCTTCAGCTCCTCTGGGTCGGCTGAGCAGGCGCCAACTCCTGCTGGAAGGATGGTGCCAGTTCTTGGCATCCCGCCCTGCAGTAGCTTCCCAGGGCACGTAGCTCGAGTCTTAGAGTGCCGGTGAGGCCTCACGGAGCCCTGTTTCCTGTGAACCCCTGACCAATGAAGGGCAAAAGTATTCAAAGAAATTGTGTCTGTACTGACCATGTACAGATATTTTTCTTGTATTCACTGAACATTAAGGTACTGTACCGCTGTTCATATTTCCATTGTACTAGGTTCTAAAAGTAATCTAGCGGTTACTTCTGAATTTTTATTCAAGAGGATGTGGGTAGGTTTCATGCAATTGTGGGTAGGTTTTTTTTTTTAAGTTTTTTTTTTAAAAAATTATTTAAAGAAAGACAAAACAAAACAGAAAACGGGTAGAAATAATACATGTTTTCAAAGAAAAAAATAAACAGTAATAAATCACTTGTTGATGTTTACATATTGTCCTCTTACAAATAGTTGTTCAAGATATAAAAGTGGAACATATAAATGGGAATTCAGACAGTAAGACTGCAAATAATTCTGTTCAACTATCTTATAAAAAATATGATTATCAATCCTATACTTTTAAACATACACACATTTATCCATACCTTTGTTTATGTTAAGATTAAACAAACCAAAGCAGACTAAAATCACTCTGAACAAAGAATAATAATATTGCTGAATTTCACATCATGACACTCCAGAATCGCCTTTGGTCCTATAGTGTCTTTTTTTCCTTCAAAGTATTTGTTCATTTCATCATGTGTCATAAAATCAGTTCTTGTAAACTGTTTATAGGTTTTATGCCAGCATGAGTCTTAACATGTATTTCTATCCTTTCTATATTAGAGGGAGAAATAGAACAAAGCAGGACAGAACAAGACATATTCCTATAGACACCTAAAACTAAAAAGATATATAAAACTGCTGTACAAGGAGTTCTACCATGGTTCCTGTGTTGTCTCTTGTTATCATCAATAGAATTGGCTATATCATCAGATACAGTATTATTGAATATATCAGTACGTAATAGTATTAATAGAAATATAACTTTGTAGATAGTGTAGAACTACAAAAACAGGTAGTAATCAAACGAGCATGGGTATCATAGTGAATCATTGTCATTTTCAGTATAGTTGTCTATACTCTCAGCCTTGATACTATCAACCTTAATGGTTTTGAGTAAAATCTGTCAATAACAAACAGCAATCAAACAAACCAGGTTTAACTGAGATCAGTCATGATATAACAGTATAAGTTATACAGGGATCCAGATTAAGTTAATAGGAAATTGAAGATGATTACTGTGCTATATCCTGATATTTTTGGGATAGCTGTCTGTGCCCTCAGAGCTAGTGCTTGTGTACAAACTAGAACAGAATAAGTTCTACCTAAGCAGAGTGGTGCTAGTAATATGGGTTTTAATTCCTGATACACTGTTAGCAATATCTTCTGCAGTCTTTTTAAAGACTATTCCTCCCTTTTCACTCCCTCAGGGTATACTGTGCATTTTTGGGTCTCCCCAACACCCTCGGTATTATATTGGGGGGCAACCTGCTATTTACCTAAGTGGTTCTGAACCTTCTCACTCCTGAACTTGATCTCTAGTTGTATTTCTTTACCTATAAAAGCCTGTCTCTCCAACCTATCCATAAATACTGGTCCAGTTGCCCCTATTACTCTCTGGTTCCCTATCACATCGAATACTGTTTTCTCACGTTTGGTTTTTGGTCCATATATTCTTCTTCAGGTTAATTATATTTCCTATAAAGAGCACCTCGGTGGACCTTACCTTTTGATCTACTCTGCCTGTGATTCTCTATTTTTTCCCCCTTAATTTAGTGTATCTAGGCCATCTATATTAGAAATTATATCCAACCTTCTCTGCCTCATTTCTGTTGTGCTCTTTTTCCATCATTAGTTGTCTGTTTGTCTTCTTTTTGCTTTCTGCTCCATTCATTGAGGCCTCTCTGTCACTGTTCCTGAAATCCTGGTACTTTTCTCTCTCTTTAGAATGTCCTGAAGTATTCTCTGTAGAGCTGGATTGGTGGTTGTGAATTTCCCCAGTTCCTCTTTATCTTGGAAGCATCTTGTTTCTCCATAAATTTCTAGAGACAGTTTTTCAGGATACATCAATCTGGGCTGGAGGTTATTTTCTCTCAGGGCTTGGAATACTTTGCTCCATGCTCTTCTCGATTTGATGATTTGTGCCGAGAAGTCTGCGGTAATTCTAATAGGCTTTCCCTTGTAGGTAATCTGTTTCTTGTCTCTGATAGCTTTTAATGTTCTGTTCTTATATTGGATGTCTGAGATCTTGATTATTATATGCCTGGGTATAGTTCTGTTTCGGTTGTAGGTGGCTGGAGTTCTGTATGCCTCATACATCTGAATATCATTTCCTTTTCCTTTGTTTGGGAAGTTTTCCTTAATTATTTCTGTGAATAGCCTTTGTAGTTCCTTGGTTTGTACCCCTGCTTCTTCATTCACATTTTTTATTCTCAAGTGATAGATCCTCTTGTCGTTTTCTAGCTTTTGTATTGTTACTGCTTGTTTCCTTGTTATTTTTAAGAAATTTTTCCTTTCATGATCCCACATTGCAAACCTGTCCTTCAGTTTGGATAATCTATCCTTAGTTTCTTTTAAGCAGTTTTGCTAGCTTCCAATGGGGTTTTTAATTGGTAATCTCTTTGAACCTGCTTCATGTATTCTATGTTTTCTCTATATTGTCCATCAAACGGTTCTCTCCTTTTTTTTTTTCTTGTTTCTCCATTCTTCCTTCTGCATCTTCTTGAGAGGTCCTTACCATTTCTTTTATTATTCTATTTATATCTTGCTTTACTTGGTTAAATATTTCACTCGTCTATGAGGTCCCGAAGATATTGCTCTATGTTCACTGGTGCCGTGTCTGATATTGCATGTTTGCTGTCCTCAATCTCTTTTGCATTTACATTTCCTGGGTCAGTGTTCTTAGGGTTGGGGGTTGGGGGCCCTTTCTTGTTGCTTCCTCTTCTCATATTTTTTGTTCCTTTCATATAGGTGTATATAGGAGGCCCCAGTTTCTTTCTTTGTTGGTTACATTCTGTCTGAAATGTGCTGACTAGGTGCTCTTGCCCACTGCAGTGTACTATAGAGGTACAAACAGGGGCAGCATATGCTGAGCCCTCCCCTCCTGGTCAGTCAACCTGCCGAGGGCTTCACTGCATTATGGTGCGCTGCCAGGCATAGGGACTTGGTTTCAGCTAACCTACTGGGTCTCAGCCCGGGGCATGACCCAGGCCAAGCACAGCCCACCTATCCTGCTTGAGAAGGGAGCAGCTGACTGAAGTCGCCACTGTTCCTTGTTCTCTCCAGTCTGCCCAGTCCCAGAATGTCATCTGTTGGAGGCCCTTTTCCTATGGAATGGTTTTATTCCCGTCACTCACCACAGGTCGATGCAGGTTACCTGCAAGCTCAGTTCTCCATTCGGCTCACTGACCCCCGACCTCAGTGTGAGTGCATCTCCAGTGAGGTGAAGCGGCGGGCTTTTGGTAGCTCGGTAAGTCTTGGCTGCGTGAGTTCAAGTGCTACAGGGGGAGCACCGAGCCTTCCAGTAGTAGCACTGGGACTGTATATTTAATTGGTTTCTCTCAGCTTAGTTTGTTCCTGGGTTGGGAGTATCCCCTCCCTCTGTTCGGCACTCCCCACACTGTATTATTTTTGGAGTCTAAGTTGACTATCTCAGGGAGTCTCGGTAGCCTGCTGTTAGCTATCCGCCATCTTTACTGGAATCCCCAGGTAGGTTTTTTTTAATAAGTGACCCAGCATCTAGATTTTGGTTTGAGAGTAGAAACCTGGAACTAATTTCCTTCAATATAAAAGGAATTACTTTAGTTATGTATCTTGTTTAATTTCCCCATATTTATTTATGAGCAACAGTATTATTTTTTATGTGTTTTCTCCTTGCTGTATTCCAGTACCTAGTGTATCTCTAGCATATTGGACACCCCAGTGGGGAGTTTTTAAAAACTGAAAATTTTTGAAAGAACTAATGTTAATTTGCAAATCACCTTCTTGCTCCCTTTAGATATTAAAATTTATCTTGTATTGTATAAGCTTAGTCATATTTCTCATGAACTTTACTATGCATGCCCTTCCCCAATTAAATGACAAAGCATTGGTGTGTCAAGGATTTTGGTTTTTTGAAACAGGGTCTTGCTCTGTAATTCAGGCTGGTCTTGAACTCTATTCAGTCCAGGCTGGTCTCAAACTCACAGCAGTCCTCCTGCCTCAGCCTCTGAAGTGCTGGGAATTATAAGCATGTGCTGCATGCCTGGCTTGGCAAGGATTCTCTGGACATAATCCCAAGAACACAGAATACAGAAGCTAAAGCAGAGAAATGGATGACACTAATCCAATAAGCTACTGGCTGGACAACCAAGGAAACAATCAACGAAGTGAAGAGACAGGCCAAAGAATGAAAGAAAATATTTGCAAAGTATTTATTTATCTGGCAAGGGTTAATATGCAGAATATAAAAGAAATTTTTAAAAATTTACTAGGAATTGGTGGTATGCATCTGTAATCCCAGCACTCAGGAGGCAGAGGGAGGAGGACTACAGTGAGACTGGACTCTGTAGCCAGACCTTGTCTCAAAAAGTATTTTTAAAGCTATGGGGAAGAACTTAAATGGACATTTCTCTAAAAAAGACATACAAATGGCCAACATATGTAAAAAAAAATGCTCAACTTTGCCAATCAGTAGGAAACCATAAATCAGTACTACAATAAGTTATCATGTTACTGCAATAGAAATGGCTACTATTTAGCCAGGTGTGGAGGCACACACCTGTAATCCCAGCACTTGGGAAGCTGAGGTGGGAGGATTGTTGCAAGTTCCAGAGCAACCTGGGCTAGAAAGTGAGTTCAAGGCCAATCTGTACTGCATAGTGAAACTCTTGTCTCAAAAAAGACAAAATATATGGCTACTATCAAAAAGACAAATACTGTTTGGAATATAAACTAATACAAAGAGCACAAAAAAGTATGGCAGTTCTTGAATGATTTAAAAATTAGTCCTATTACTAGGTAATTATTTCAAGGAAATTTCACTCTGCTGAAGAGTCAGCCACACTCCTGCCTTTATTGCAGCATTATTCAAAATGGCCAATGCCTTAGTTATCTTCTTGTTGCTGGGACAAAATAACTGAAACCCACAAGGTGAAGGTTAAAGGAGGAAAGGTTTATTTTGGCTCACAGTTTGTAGAGGTTTCAGTCCACAGTCAGCTGCTTCCAGAGCAGGGCAGTATGGCAGAGCGGCATCACAGAGGAGGAACAGTCCACAGCAGGGTAGGCAGGAAGCAGAGAGCTATAAAGGAGCACAGTCTTCTTTCAGCCCACATCCACAGTGACTCATCTCTTTCCACCAGACTTTACCTCCCAGCATCACACCAAGCTGTAAACCCATCATGGGCAATCAAGTGTGACACACATGAGCTATTGTCACATGTCCATGTTGCAATTATTTCCAAAAACCTCATCTGTGAGTGTGTGGGTCTTTGAGGGGACATCTAGATATAACTTATAACAGCACATAAAACAAAAACAAATGTATCATCTATCAATTGATGAATGGATAAAGAAACTGTTGGACATGTTCATACTGGTTCACTGTTCAGTCATCAAAATGAATGAAATTCTATTATTTGCTGCAATTTGGATGGAACCAGAGGTTCTAATGTGAAGTGAAACAAACCAGGTGGAGAAAGGTGAGGATGTATGGTCTCATTCATGTGTGGAATAGAAAAGAGATGATCTGACAGAAGTTGAGGGTGAGTGGTGGTCTGAAGGGGCTGGGAGAGTGAGAGGATGAGATTGGTCAGTGGACACTGAGTTATAGTCAGACAGAAGTGACACGTTCTGATGTGCTATTGAGCAGTAAGGTGACGATGGTTAACAACCATGTATGTATAACTCAAAAATCTGGATGCAAAGATTTTGAATATTTTTGCCATAAAGCAATGAAATATATTTGAGGTGATGGTCATATGTAACCTGATTTAAATTTATACAATGGATATAAATCAAAACATCAAGTGATATCCCATAACTATGTACATATGTATTTAGGTATCAGTTAAAATGTAATTTCAATTATAACAAAAGAAAGAGAAGAGAAATTTAAAAGTTGTTTTAAGAGGTAGCTATCTGCAAATGCCAAAGAAATTAAGATTTTTAATCCTGGAACAAAAACGGTAACAACAAAGGAAAGATTTATAGCAGAAGCAAAGATATGTTCTTTGTTTTGAATTTATAATCTGCCTGGAAATTTCTTAAATTGAGCATTAAAATTTCATTTTATGGGGCTGGGGATTTAGCTCAGCGGCATAAGCGCCTGCCTTGCAAGCAGGCAGTCGTGAGTTCAATCCCTGGTACAGATAAAAAAGGAAAAAGACAAAAAAAAATTCATTTTATGACACGTTAGTGCTCTATGTGTAGTCAATTCTTAATAAGTAAGGCTGCTAGATATTGCTCTCTATACTTTATACTAATTCATTATGTACACTTATCCCATACCCATACAGAAACAATTCAGAATTTCAGAACCCTTAGGGAATGACTGCTTTTCAGGGGTGTCTTCCGGGTGTAGCTGGTTTTTAAGTTTTGAATCTGCTGCAAGATCCTAGCTTTCCAATACATTGGGAATGAGAATTTGCTGCCTGCTGCCCCCGCTCCTGGTTATTTGGCACTGGCTCACAGCCTTTTCTATGACTCTTAGGCCATGTAAATTTCAGTCTTGGTGTATAATAAAGAACAGCTGATTGGAACAGTTCCATCACTTCAGCTAAAGTGAGGAGCTTTTTATGTATAACAAAATCTAAAACAAACCAGAAAATTACATGTAATATGTAAGTCCTCAATTTGCCAATTTTACCCCAAGGGAAGAAAATTTAAAAGGGGCTAGGAAAAAATAGAAATATAGAAGAAGCTGAAGAGTTTAGAAGCAAGGCTGGTGTACAAAGCAGAGTGTCACACAAACTTTGAGAAAATGGTGCAGGAGGTAAGAGGGAAAGAGAAGGGAGAAATAAAAAAGAACAGAATAGAACACCACCATAAAAAAATATAGAATCACATTCACACTCATAAAAAAGATCAAACGATGCAGAAAAAAAAAAAAAAAAAAAGAAAGTCCATTTACGGATTTGCCTTTGCTGTCACTGGTAGACAACATGGGGAGACAGAGTCTAGATCCATGCTGATTTATCTGAGCAAGCCAGCAGTAGCCTTATGGCGGGGTGGTGGGTGATCTCTGTGAGTCTGAAGATGGGCAGTGGATTCATAGTAAGTGAACCTCTATGAATCACTGGTCCTGGCTGAGGCCTGGAGAGGCCTGTGATGCCATGACACCTCAAAGGACAGGATAAGGCCACAGCTGAGGATGCTGGCCCAACCCCAATTGATGAAGATGGTAGCTGCAGGTGTCACACTCCTGCAGTGAATGTCAGCTTGGAGATTAAATAGTCCTCCTAATTCGCATGATTTACTGCTTTGGGGAAGTCTTTGAACTGACTCCCAAGGTCAGTTCCCATGCTTTTCTCAGTATCCCCTCCCTTTGTTTGAAAACCAAATAAATATGGGCTGCCCTGAGATATTCTTTGTCTCAGCTGCCAAAGATTCCCAAATTCTGCTAGGGCAAAAATCATACCACTTGCATTTGTCTTGTATTTAGCTCTTTTCCGTCCACTTGTATGGGACGGAAAAGTCCCTTCAAGGGTCCTGATCAGTCCGTGATACTGCAGGACATCCGATCCTGCAGACTCACTACCAGCTAGTGTAGTCCTCTGTGTCCACGTTCCCTTCCACGGCTGCATGTCTCCGTGGAGGCCTCTGGAGTCACCATCGGTCACCATATGTCTGGGTTTGAACCGTTCCTCCCACACAGTGGGTCCCCACAGAGGGAAGGCTCTCGCGGCCACCTCCTTCTTCTGTATTGAGGCTTCTCTCCTAGCTCTCACTGTGAAATTCAATTCATGCTTCAGATTCTTCCCGGGCCCAGGGACCCACTTTCCTCCTTGTCTTGCTCACATTGCTATATTCCAGCATCCAGACAACCACCCTCAGAGAGGCTCTTCCTCTGTTCCTTACCACTCTAACATCTTTTCAAAATTTCAGTATTGGAATTTTGTGGTTGTTCACTGTGCAATTTAATCTTAACGAACACCTTTAGGATATTTGGGACCCTTTATTGATGTAGTACTATGTCAGTTTCAGTTATCATGAAGTAACATCATTAGTAAATTTATTTCACCTCTTATACTAAAAAAAGATGTCATAATAATGTGGAGCATGATTTTACAAAAATTAATTTGCTCTATCAACGAACACAACTCCTCTAGTTTTTTTAAACACTCCTCCCCCTGAAAATTTAATGTAATTTACATGGCAAGAATCAATCTCTTTCCGTCTTCCCACCTTTCAATGACAAAGGGATGGATACCCATTTTTAACCTTGAATAGGAATTGTAAAAACAAACTAAAGAAAGAAAGACCAGAAAAGAAAAGAAAAAGAAAACAAAGAGAAAGGCTTGAAAAAACTGACGTTTTAGCCCTTCATAAAGATGATCATTTATGCCAGTTTAAAAAAGCCAAACTCTGAATAAAACCTGGATAAGAATAACTATTTCTATAATGTATTTCAAATACAATAATGATCCTTTTAAAAGGCGTTATCAAATAATACTGATTAAACCAGTTATATAAAGATGACAAAGCATTTTATATCAATGGAAAATAACTGATACAGTAGCCAAATCCTGTCTCCACAATAACCAGATTTTCCTGTCAACCAGAAAGGGAGGCTGGGATTGGTTTCCGGATCCTGGGAAAAACTTACCTCATTGGTCAACCTGGGCAACGCCCTGCATGATACAGCTGTGTATACATCCTTGCTGTGAGTGGGGAGCTGTGCTGCTGGTGCCACAGAGTGAGGAATCCCTTCTGGAGGAGGCAGGAGGAGAGGGCCAACCTCCCCTCAGCACAGCCTGCAGAGTCAGGTGGGTGGGCAGTAGCCTTCTGTGTACCCGCTCTGGGATTTGTTTCGCGGCTCTCATTGGGCAGCTGCGAGGGAAGGTGGGGGTTGGGCCTTGAGTCGCCGAGTCTGGGATTTGGGAACAGCTGCCTCCTCTGCACTGGGTTTCCCTGTCTGCGGAGTAGGTGAGTGTGAAGGGAGACTGGGAGAGGCGCAGTAAGTGTGAAGAGAAACTAAATCAGAGCCCATTGCAAGTTCACCTTATTTGGAAGCAGCTGGACCTGGCTGGGATCTTGCTTTGCTCAGGAGACTTCCAACCTGGAGCAAACCCCGCGTCCACTCTGAGCTGGACTGTTTCCTCATCTGTAAAAAGGGAGTAGGACCCCACTTTCTGCCATTACAGGGGAAGTGATGGATAAACAGGCACCTTGCTGCAATGTGTGCTTCTACGGTATCATCGATTCTGGTTTCCTCATTTTGGGGCTTTCAGTTGTGCCTTGCAGGGTTTAGGGAGTCCCAGAGGCATCCAAGATGTGGACCCTGGGTTCAGGAGGAAGGAAGCCACCAACAGAGAGAAATACACCCCAACCCTTAATATGGCTTCTTTGGTAACCCCAGCATACCACATCCGTCCTTCCCTCACCCCAGATCCCATTTGAGGCCCAGTACCCCGAGCACAGAGCAGTCTCCAATCCTCTCCAGCCCCCTAAGGCTTTTTAGAACAGTAGGCAGGAAGCCGGTTCTGGACCTCATGTTCCCATTTTTCACAGGTTTGCCTGGACTTGGGAAACTTCACTCTGCACCATGCCTTTAGGTACAGCTGGCCAGTTGGCCTTTTCCCTGGCCTCCAAGGTAGCATCAGCAGTGGCCAAAGTCGGTGGAGAGGCCACTGGTTCTTCCCTGTATGACCTCTCAGCACAAGGTGAGTGTTCCTGAGAGGGGCAGTCTGGGAGCGTGCAGGTGCTGCCCTTGTGCCAGCCCTGGTCTCCCGGCAGCCTCCAGGTGTCCTTCCTGCATTCCCATTGCAAGGACCCCAGGGCCTTTGTCTGTGAGCCTGAGGCTGGGACCCCAAGTTCTCTCAGATTCAAGTGATCAGTAAATCCCCTCCCTTCTAAACCTGGGCCTCTGCAGCCGGGTCCCATGGAGACAGGAGAGGCCGCTTTCCCTGTCACAGCTAGAAGAGGGAGTGGTTTGGCCCTCAGCTGTCTTACTCCTTGCCTGGCTTCTCTTTGCTCCTCTTTGATACCTGAGTGGACTGAGACAATTTGCCTTAGCATCCAGCTCTCCCCCCGTTAGGTTACCTCTGAGCTGCTCCTCTGGCCACTCTGAGTGGAGGTGGGTTTGGCCGTCAGCCTTTGCATCCCTCCCGTTTCTTCTGTTACTTTTGGTTATGAAAGAGATTTCTTTCCAGGTTCTTGGTGTCCTAAACGAAAAACAATATGAAACAGGTTGTGAAGGTAGAAAGGAAATACACTCTGACAAATGAAGGAAGGTCAAAGAACAGACTCAAAGTGCCTGCAGGGAATAATGGCAGGGCTCTTCAGTCTAAGGGAATGCTAGGTTGCTTCTCTCCCAACGCATTGCAAGGGCTGTCCTACCAGAAACTCCACTGGCCTAATGTCAAATTTAAGCTGTCTGGTCGAGGGCCCACCAGACGTAAATAAGGCTGGAAAAGGGCCACCCCATATATGAATTTTGAGGCTGCATGGTCGTTAGGGATGCTGCTCTGTGTGTGTGCTCTGGGCCTCTGTGACTGACTGGTTCTTCTGAGTTGTTTAAGCAATTTCCCTTCACCCTAATCTACCACACTCCAACTCCAGACCCTGCAGCCTCTTTGAAGAATGAAAGGAGAAACCACCTCTAAGGTGCAGACATCAGCAGGGAATCTGGGCCCATTATCCCTAAAGTAACTCAGGTAGTGTTATGGTTTGTGTTCAGATACTCCTCATAAGCCTCATGCTGTCATGCATGTGGCTGAATCCAGTGTTCGTGATTGGTTTGTTATCTGGTGCTAGGATTGGTGCTGTGAGTGCTGCTCTCACCCAGGGGCAGAGCTGAATACAGTGTAGGGGCAGGAAGAAAGCGTGTGGTCGGTTAGCTTGCTGTTCTGCAGTGGCCATGGACAGAGGCCCCACCATGCCACCTTGCCTTGGAGACAGCTGAGTATGGACTGAAACCTCCAAAACTATAAGATATAAGAATTTTTCCTAATTTTGAGTGTCAGGTAGTTTGTCTCAACAACAAGAGAAAAATAACTAAGACAGTTCATCTTCCTGGAAATCCCCCAGCTTTAGCCCCACGATTTTTATGGAGACACCATAACTTTCAAGCAAGCAGCCATATCTCTGCTGTTCAGCAGAACTGCCACCATGACAGTAATGGCTCCCCGCACCCACTGGGAGTAGGTGAGTGTCTTCCCTGACTGCAGTGGGCTTGAGTTTTAAATATGCAGTAGATTATCTATAAAATGTACCAATAAAATTCAAACAAACAAAATTTACCCGACTGAAGTAAATTAAATTACAAAATAAAAAAGAAAAAGTGGAAAAAGTCATCTCATACAAAAACTCTTTATTTTGAATAAAGATTCCAGTTTGGAAATGTTACACATTTTTAAAAGATTAATTAAGTGTTTTACCATCTTGAAATTTCATGCAGAGAGAAAACTTCAAAATTAGAATTTTTATAAGTTATAAAAAGTCTTTTCATAGCCATTTTATAGTTTATTTTATTGTAAAGAGAGTAAAACCCAACAGTCCAAAACAGAATAAAGCCACTCAAAACAAAGCAGTGAAAGTGGAACATAACTTCAAAACACCACGATAGGTCATCAGCGAGGGCTACCATCATAGATCTTGTTTTCTTCTCAATAGTTGTCCATACCATCAGACAGAGTAAAAGCAAATAAAATAAAACAGAACAAAACCAATCAAAACAGAGCATTGAATAAAACAAAACAACAAATCAGAGCAAAACAAAACAGTGAGAACAATATTGGATTTCAAAACAAGACAGAAGGAAACCCCCCATGTTTGCCATATTGCATAGTTATCCTCCTAATATCTGCTCAGACTACCAGCTTTAGTTCTGTAAAATCAGTCAAACAACACAAGCATTTAGTCGGTTTTGTACCTCACTTGCTGTCAACTCAGCCTGTCCTCCGACCCTGCCAGTTGCTTGTGGAGAGTGGGAGTGATATTTCCTGATTCTCAGCCTGTGCACCCGTCAGCTCAAGGGAAAGGAGACCTGGGTTCTCTTCTGGGCTCGGCCTGGTTTGTGCAGCCTGTGGGAAGTTAGCGCTGGCTTCTTGATGTGCTCCTTCCAGACCCAGCATGGCATCTGCTGACTCAGGGGAAAAGCCAATCGGCTTCTCTCTTTCTGAGCCCCACATGGTCTGCCTCAAACAATTTTGATAAAGTATTTTCAATTCTGACATGGAAAATGGAATTTATTGTTAAGAACAAATTAAGAATTTAAAACATATTTTCATCTCCTTAATTAGATTTCAAAATGTTATTACCAATTAAAATTATTATAATACCTTTTTAAAAAAATATGCAGCAGAATTTAACTTGCACCAATCAGTAGGCTCCAGTCAGAAGGCTGGAGTTTAGACCCACTTGGATCAATCATGGGCTGGAATCTGGGCTGATCACAGGGCTGCTGTTGCTGTATCAGCAGCTCTGTCACATTTCAGCCCTCACTCTTGAAAGAGCTGTAAGCAGAGACCGACTGTAGAGGGCACAGTTGGCCTACAGTGTGTGGCCTTAAATGACAGGTGCCTGACAATGGCAGAGACCACAACCAGCAGGGAGAAGCAGCAGCTTCGGGGCTCAGAGGTAGGGCTGGGGCCACTGGTACGCAAAGCTGGGAGTCACCTGCAGGACTGCACTTTGCTGGTTCGTGATTTCTAACGGGATGGACAAAAGAACCTTCAGGGGAATGGCAGCCGTGCGCTCTAGCTTGTCCTGCTTGATCTCCAAGCCAGGCCTTGGGTTTTAACAACATTCCGCCCTCCTGGACTCTGTCTTCATCTGTTTTTGCAGGCACTCTCGCTATGCTTGTTTATCTCTTCTCATCACACCTTCCTTCCCATATCCATTTCCCTCCACCAAGGCCAGCACTCCCCTCACACTTAATGTCTATTTCTCGGGCATTTTGGCAGAATGAGTGCCGTGTGCAGTTGCATGTGTTTTAGGTTACACTCAAGATAGAATGCTGTACATTTCATCCTTCTGCTGATTTCCTCCTGACTACTCTGACTCTTACCTTCCTGTCTTCTGGGGTGGACACCCACAAGTTCTCCATCCTGCTCTACTGTGAACTGAGGAAGGGGGGCGCAAGTCTGTGACCCCTGTCCTGACCTCTGGCCCTCTGTGCTTCCTAGGGCTCACTCTGGTATCCCAGACTGCCAGTCCTGCTGTGACTGCCCTTGGGCAATGGCTGGAGACACTGAATGTTGGTGGCATCCTGCAGGGGTCCTCTGATGCTACTTCTATGGCTGCTTCCTCAGTTGGAGGTAAGTGGACCTGAGTGACAGACACCCCACCTCAGGCTCATTGAGAAGGGACATCACAGTGACAGTCTCACTGTGTGTTTGAACCAGTCCTGGCTTGGCAAGGAGAGACAGGGCAAAAGGTAACTTCTAATTTCCCCACAAAATCCCCAGTCAACCAGCCGAGCAGCCCACAGGCCAATGAACAAAGAACAAGCAAAACCTGGAATAGGTGTTGGATCTTCTGGAACCAGGACCCCAACTCTGTCTTTAGATCCTTCTGGCTTGGGTAGGCACTTCACTCAGGACTGATCTGAGTCTCCACCAGGTCTTAAGTGTGGCTGAACTGAGGATCCCTTCTGTTTGTCATATTCTCAAGAGGGCAGGCAGGGTCATTCCTTCCTGGGAGCTCTCCCCGGGGCCGCCCCCGTTCTTGGTGGGTGGTTGGCTTGGGGAGGGAGGACAGGGCAGTGTGGATCTCCCCTCACAGAATGTTCTTTTGATTTCAGCCAAGGTTGCCATAGCTGCAGCTGGAGGAGGTAAGTCTCTACAGGGAAGCGGGTCTAGTCCTTCCCTGGCTGGCACACGGGGACCAGGGAAGCAGCCATGCTATCCTTACCTGGGTTTCTCTGGAGCCTCAGGAGATGATGGAGGAGTTGGGAGGAGGGAAAGGGCAGGAAAGAAGAGACTGGAAACCACTAGAGATCAGAAATGGACTCAAGGAACAGGTGTAGTGTGCAAGCGGGGTGGCAGTGTCCTCCACAGGGGCTATGTCCCACTGCAGGGCATCCCTGTGACCTTGGCATGTCTTTGAACTGCCTTGGACTCCTGTTTCATCTTAGGCCAGTGATGTCCATGCAGGGGCCTCTCAGAGGCGCAGAGCTTGAGTTAGAACAGCAGACGTGAATCACAGGGATGCTCTGGTCCCAACACCATGGGTCTGGTGGCTTCTCACATGCTTCTGGAAATTCAGGGAACCCAAGCCGCCATCCTGAGTGGTCTCCAATTGCTCTTCACTCACACTGACTCAGACCAGAGTTGCTTCTGTGAAAGCAAAGCTTAGGAACCATCCCTTGTCCCATCATTGCACTGAGGCTTGGCTGAGTGACTTCTCCAAAGAAGCTCTTGCAGGCCATCAGAGCCTAGATCAGGACCCTGACACCAGGGACCCCCACCCTTCCTTCCACTTCCCCCTGGCCCTGCTGTGTGGCTGGTTACTGCTGACCATGCTCAGAGCCCATCTCCTGTACACCTGGGAAAGACCCCAGGCTTGACCCATGTTGGGATCACTTGCCGTGAGCCCAGCCTCACCAGCTCCTCTCCCCACAGGGCTGGCCGTGGTGTCTGTGCCCCTGGTGCTGAGTGCTGTGGGTTTTACCGGGGCAGGAATAACTGCCTCCTCCCTGGCGGCCAAGATGATGTCAGTTACTGCCATTGCCAATGGTGGCGGGGTGCCTGCAGGAAGCCTGGTAGCCACTCTGCAGTCCGTGGGTGAGTGTCCAGCTGGGATTTGCTGTGGAGGAGAAGAGCAAACATGAGCCATGGAACCCTGGGGCCAGAATTCAGCGCTGTCGTAGGGCCGTGTGCCTGTGTCACCTTCCAGGTTGTCTGGGTTTTTCCAGGGGCCTGAAGAGGGCAGGGAGGAGCCCAGCCAACCATGCCAGATTCCAGCTGGGTTACTTGGGTCATCTCCTCCCTACCAGTGGATGGTGCTGATTCAGCCTCCTCCTCTGCATGACAAAGTAGCTTCCAGTTGCATTCAGTGCTTGAGTTTGCCTACCTCTGCCCTGTCTGAGACAGAGACCTTCGGGGTACAGGAACAGAGGGGACGCTGCAGGGTCCTTGGGATTTGGGCCTTCCTGAGGGGTCCTGGGGCCTCCGAACTATCAGCTCTGTCCCTTGGAGCACTCCTGGTCTGTCCAACTCTGCTCACCCTCTGTGTTTTTCCCCAGGGGCGGCTGGACTCTCCATGTCCTCTAACGTCATCCTGGGCTCCATGGGCTCTGCTGCTTCCCTCCTTATGTCTCATGCAACGGGCCCCTAACAGCTCCTCGTTCCCTACAGAGACTGGGACCATGTGAGCAGAGCTGGTGCCACCCTGCGTCACTCGGGGAGTGACCAGTCCCGAGGGGACAAGGCACCGCATCCCTAGGGAAAATAAGGAATAAAAATGAGTTACTGCAACTCTGCCTGGAGCTGTTGGAACCCGAGTGTGGTTTGTTTGGGAAAGGCCAAGGCTAGGCAAGAAGCTGTCTGATAACCGAGGTGAACAGGATGCTCGGTTGCTTCTCCTGACTTCTTATGATGAGGGACGTGGCATGGGTGTGCACTGAGCTGGAATGTTCTAAAAGTAAAGACAGAGCTCACCCTGGCCTGCCACTGACTCTGTGTGTCTCTGCCCAGATCACCTCTTCCCTGGCCCGAGCTTTCATAGCTATTGCTGAAAATGTAAACAAAGCTGCTTCAGAGAAGGAGCAGAAGTGATGGAGTAACCTGTTCAAACCTTAAGGGGAAGGTAAAATACTTCAGACAGTGGCAGGTGTGATGATAAATCTGTCCTAAAGCAGCAGGAGCATTTTAAGGCGGACTAATGGCAACAAGATTTTAAAAATTTCAACATTCCCAGTGTGTTTCAGTTGGGCCCCACTCCTGCTGCCTGGCCGCTCTGTCTGGCAAGGCCCTTCTGCTCCTGCCCGGCCCCTGAACTGGCAGCTCTGCTCCATCACCCGCCCTGAGCGGTCATGCCTCTGCTGGAGCCAGCCCATCCGAAACCTTGACCAATGAAGCCTTCACTGCTCTGAAGTAGGTGCATTAACAACACAGGGATCCAGGCAGCCAGACTGATAAATTTGGAATTTTACTAACTGAGCACAGCAACCACCCATAGAACCCTGTTTCAGAGTCCAAAGAGTGGCCCTGAACTGAAGGGTCACAGGGCATTTAAAGTGAAAAACCACAAAGCAAGACATCCTGATGGAAATAATGTAGCTAGAATGTTACATTAATTTTGGTTGACACCTGTATCCTGCTTCTTTGTTGAGAAGGTTGATTTTTCTCTCTTATGGGTGCAGCTCATTCTGCTTTTCTCATGGGACTTGTATCCTGAGTAATTTTTCACTCTTCAGAGTCAAACACAGGGCACGAGTTAATTACAGGGCACAAGATGGCATCACTTATGCTACGCTACAACTTTTTGAGTTGTGATTGTTAGATATTTGGTCCCAACAGCAAGAAATATGACTAATACCCCACACCACCATAGTATTAGATTATATTTCACTGAAAAGCAACATTTTGTTGTGTCTAAGTCATGTCAGGAATCTTCAGATCCTCTTTCTTTCTTTCTTTCTTTCTTTCTTTCTTTCTTTCTTTCCTTCTTTCTTTCTTTCTTTCTTGTATATCAGGAATCGAACTCAGGACCTTGCCTTTACCAGGCAATCACCAGGTAGGGACTTATGCTGCTGAGCTCGATCCCCAGCCCCACTCTTCTGGATGTTGACAGGAAATGCTGCCGTGGCTTTGGATTTGATCATCATCCTCGCCCTCTTCAGTGGCTCAGCCCCACTCACAGAAGGCTGAGCCGCTCAGATGAAAGCATCTTTCCACACCCCTCCTTTGATTGTAGCAAAAGCAGCCCATAACCCAAAACTTCTTATCTTCTCTACTTTGAAGTATACAAATCATCACTGCTGAGCATGTTCACATTTTTATGAAAAGTAGCCCTATAATCTTTCCTTGCAAATCTGAAACACCTCACTCATTAAGCAACACTGCCTTCCCCCTTCCTCCCAGCCGCTGGTGTCTGCCACCCTCTTTTCCTCCTCTATTGACTGGACTACTCCAGACACCTTCAACAGGTGAAACCCTAAACTGTTTGTCTTATTGTGACTAATTTAGTTTGCATCATATTTTGTAAAATTTTATTTTGAAAGTAGTAAAAACACAACAGCACAAGACAGAACAAAGCCAATCGAGACAATGCAGTGAAAGTGGTACAGGACTTCACAGTAGGATACTGGGATAGTAGTAATAGGTACTATGGTATATCTCTTTAACTTCACAATAGTTGTCCAATCAATTAGGTATAGCAAAATCAAACCAAAAATAGAACATTGTAAAACCAATTGAGAATACTGAATAGAGCAAAAGAAACATAACAAAACAGTGAAAACAACCTTTGCCTTCAAACAGAAGATAGAAGGAAATCCCCCATATTTGCTCTATTACATATGGTCCTCCTCCCAAGAGATGCTGAGACATCTGTGCCCAGTAGCCATGGGTGGGGAGGGGGGAGGAGGGCAGGGGTGCTCGATTTTCAGCCCGCGTGGCAGTAGGCCACAGGTAATGGTTCTCTTCTAGGCACATGCTTCAGGCACTTACAAGGGGCGGGTGAATAAGCTGCCTGAGTCCTACCATGGCCAGATCTCGGGAATTTGCATCATATTATGTTCTCAAGATCATTGATGTTACCGATGTGTGAGGATTTCTTCCTCTTTCAGGCCGGGTACTAGTCCATTGTGTGGACAGACCACATTTCACAAGTGCATTCACCAATCAGTGGATCCTTGCATCTACCTTCTGACAATAGTGAATTTTGCTACTGTGCCCATGTGTATGTAAATATCTCTCCAAAACCCTGTGTCTTTGTCCGCTGAGGCTGCTGTGACAAAATCCCACAGGCTGGGTATCTTATAACCAGCAGAAATGTATTTTTCACAGTTCTGGAGGTGACAGTCCTGATGAAGATGCAGGCAGATTTGCTGTGTAGCGGGGGCCCACTTCTTGGTTCACAGATGGTGCTTTATCTCCTCAAAGAAAGAAGGCGGCTTTCTGGCGCCTCCTTTAGGGGAGACTCTTTCCATTCTTTAGGGCTTGTACTTTCATTTCATAAACCTCTGAAATCTCACCACCTCATTCTGGCACCTAAGGATTAGGACTTTAGAAACTGACTTCACGAGAACATAAACATTCAGACCAACCTCTCTGCTGTCAGTTCTCTGTATATACACCCAGAGGTGGCACAGCTGTATCATGCGTACTTCTATTTGTAATGTTCTGGAAGTTTGCATACTGCTTTGCCTAGTGGGATGACACCGTAGAATCCACTAACAACATGGTTACAATTTCTCCATGAGAAGCCTAGTACTGGTTAGTTTCTGGTTTTCAACAGTGGACATCCTAAAGGATGTGAGGTGTAGATCAGTGTGGCTTGATTAAAGTTTCCCCAGTTAGTGATCTCCAACAGCTTTCTTTGTACTTTCTCTGTCATTTGCGCACCTTCTTTGGAGAAATGGTTATTGAAATCCTTTTTCCATTGTTAACGTACATGATTTGGGTTTGCTGTGACTGAGTTCTTCGCATGACCTGGGTAGGTGCATGCTCTTTGTTAGGTACATGCTTTGCTGCTCTTCATTCTGTTGATCATGTGCCAGGATGCATGAATGCAGTAAGCTTCTTAAAGACACATTTATGCATTTTTCTTTTGAGGCCTCTAGTTTTGGTGTCATAGCCAAGAAAATTTTGCAAGTCTAATGCCAACGCTTTTCTCTATTTCTTTGTTGTTTTAGTTTTATGTCTCCCCTAGAAATCTTTATTCTTTCATGCCTTCTGAGGTTATTTTTGTCAGTAGAAGACAAAAGATAGACATATAGTTATCTCCAAAGAAAACACTTTATGTAGTTTTTTTTGTTTTGTTTTGTTTTGCATTTCTTTTAAATTCTGGAGGTTGAACCCAGGGAACTTGTGCATGGACCCACAACTCTGCACTTTTATTTTTTATTTTGAGACAAGGTCTTGCTAAGTTGCCTAAGCTAACCTGTAACTGTGATCCTCCTGTTTTGGGATTTTGAGTAGCTGAGTGTGCAGGGCTGTATCATTGTGTCCGAATTTGTATTTGCATTTATATTCATAAAGTTTTCTTTTACCCAATACCTATTCTGCAGTGGACTTTTTCCTAGTCCAGGTCCATGTTTTGTTTTTTTTTAAACTTCTATTTTCTTTTATTTTGAGACAGGGTGTCACCAGGTAGTTTAGGCTGGCCTTCAACTCGGCATGTAGCGCATAACCCAGCTGGTCTGGAACTCACAGCAATCCTCCTTCCTCAGCCTCCCTGTTCGGGGCATGCACCACCATGCCCAATGCATTTCATTAACTTTTAATTTGTGCCTCACTTCCCACAGTAATAATGTTCCACATTTTATAGAGTCCTTTCTCTATTTTCCTAGAACCTAGGAAGCTGGATGGTGAGGAAATATTTTCTATCCTGCAGGAATTTCAGTGTGAACCACAAATCTGAAAATAGCAGCAGACAGGGACCCTCACTTTCAAAGAAAATTGCTGGGCTTTGGGGTCTGCCATCAGAGTGTAACACATCTATGACTCTGAGCCATCAGCTCCAGTAGTTTGTGTAGGGAGGTCTTGGGAGCCATCAGAAAAGATACTTGCAAAGGAAGCCAATCAACAGCTCTTCCCGCCCAGGGCTGGACCTGCACTTAGTTGTCTGTCTTGGTCAACTTCACCCCATTTCCCTGTGAACTCTGCGAGACGGGTGTTTTTGTGATGTGATTTGTACCTGCTGTATGCCAGTACCTAAGGCATCTCCAGAATAACAGGCCTCTGGTGGGAACTTTCAAAAACTATACATCATTGCAAAGATGAAAACACCGAAACTCACTTTTTTGTTTCCATGAAAAAATTAAAGTTTATCCTTTATTACATAATCTTAGTCCTATTTCTTGGGCACAGCACCCCCTACCCACTTTGCCAATTAAATGACAAAGTGCTGCGCAAGGGATTTTTGAACAAGACCCAGAATGTACAGAAAACAAAAACAAAAATGGACCAATGAGCAACACTGAGTAAACTAACAAGCTTCTGCACAGCCATGGAATCAACAGTGAAGAGACAGACCACCCTATAGGAGAAAATATGTGTAAGCAGACATCTGACAAGGGTTAATACCTAGAATATATAAGAAGAACTAAAACCTCAATAGCAAAAAAAGCAAAGCCCTGGGTAATAGCCCAAATAGACATTTCTCCAAAGACAACACACAAATAGAAGACATACAAATGGCCAACTTACATTTAAAAATGCTCAACTTCAGAATCATTAGTGAAGTGTCACACATTATTGCAATAAATATGTCACTCAAGTAAGATTGTTCTCTAAAAGACAAATAGAAGAAAGAACTGGTGAATATGCGGGAGAACGGGGGCCCTGGAGCGCCTTGGGAATGGAAGCTAGTTCACCACCAGGAAAGCAGCTTTCCAATGTTTAAAATAGACTAAAGGTGATAGAGGGGAAAGAAATTCCTAATCTGCTAGATGTCCAGCGCATGTTCCTGTTCTCTTATATCAAAGAATGAATTTAGGAACTACAGAGGTTAAGAACGGAATATATTTATTGAGAGAAAGAAAGCTTCTGTCTGAGAGAGACAGAAGGGATCCTCAGTGGATTGCCAAGGACTTTGCTGTTTCTAGGGGTTTTTATGGAGCAAAAACGACAAGATGAGGCCAGTCCAAGGTGGGGAAAAGTGGGAAATCACAAGATGGGTATGGGGTGGCACAGAACTATGGCCAACCAATAAAATTATGAGCATACTGTAATCCCAGCACTCCAGAGGCTGAGGCAGGAGGATCCTTGCAAGTTCGAGATCAACCTGGGCTACAAAGTAATTTCAAGGCCAGCCTGAACTACATAGCAAGACCTTGTCTCAAAAAGACCAAGCAATAATAATAAATAAAAATTATGAGTATAATTGCTCAACTAATATTGATTAATCGGGATCAAAATGGGAAGCAAATCACTCAGCAAGTGGGCATGAAACAGAACAGGGGCTTCTCTGGAGGGGCTGGGTCAGTGGCAGGTCCTGGCTTTCCCAAGGTGCTAGTGCTTACTTAGAATATCAGTCACTGTCATTTATCCTTGGGGGAAGTATGTGGGTGCTTTCCTTTCATCTTTTGTCTTGGGCCCTGGCTCTCAGCAGAGGTGCCTATCTCCCCCTCAGTTGCAAGGCTCCTTTGAGGGCCTAGCCCTGTCTGACTGCTATAATATTTCTACCTAATTTAGCTGCCTAATTTGCTGGCAATGTGACCCAGCAATTCTATTAGTAGGTAATGATCCAAAAGGAGTGAAGCCAGTCTATTGAAGAGACGTCTGCACGGTCATGTTTATTGTGGAACTATTCACAATAACCGAGAAACAAGCCAAGCATCCACCAATTGATGAATCCATAAAGAAACTGTGGTTCATGTACACAGCGGCACACTGTTCAGCTGTAAGAGTGGGATCCTGTGATTTGCTGCAACTTGGGTGGAGCCAGAGATTCTTACATGAAGTGAAAAGAACCAGGTACAGACAGCCGAGGATACATGGTCTCGCTCATACGTAGAAGGAAGAAAGTTGATCTTACAGAAGTTGAGGGTGAGTGGTAATTCCTAGGACCACTAAGTTATAGTGAGGGAGAAACAATTTCTGGGGTGCTGTTGCACAGCATGGAAATGTGGCTACAGATAGCAATAATGTAATATATAATATATATATATATATATAAATATCTGAAAAAGCTAATAGAAAAAATTGTAGCTTGTTATAAACCTATGAGTAAATGAGACAATGGAAACATTTATCCTGACTTTAACTTTTATTTTTTTGTCTTTTGAGACAGGCTCTCGCTATGCAGTTCTGGCTGGCCTTGTAGGCCACGCTGGTCTCGAATTTGCAACAATCCGCCTGCCTCAGCATCCCAAGTGCTGGGATTACAGGCGTGTGCCACCACACTCAGCTTCTGATTTTGACTTTATAAAACGTATACCTGTATCAAAACATCACGTGCTACCCCAGAAGTATGTAAATTGCTTATGCTTTTATGCATCAATTAAAATAAATGCAATTTTAATGAAAAAAGAAGAAAAAGCTGGTAGTTATTAAAAAATATAGATGTCAGCAAATGACAAAGAAATGAAGATTTTTAATGGTGAGAGAAGATAAACAACAATGGAAAGATCCATACCAGAAGGCAAAGATCATTCTTTGTTCTAACGTTATTCTTTTTAGTCTTATCTGGAAATTTCTTAAAATTGAACATAAAAATTGTACTTCATGACACTTTTATGCTCTTTGTGTGATCAATCCTTAATAAGTAAGGCTAGTAAGAAACTAGGCGTGGTGGTGTACTTCTGTAATCCTAGCACTTGAGAGGCTGAGGCAGGTGGATCCTTGCAAGCTTGACTTTTTCCTTTTTATCGGTACTGGGGATCGAACTCATGACTGCCTGCTTGCAAGGCAGGTGTTTATGCTGCTGAGCTAAATCCCCAGCCCCCCTTGCAAGCTTGAGACCAGCTTGGGTTACAAAGTGAGTCCAAGACCAGCCTCAACCACACAGTGTGACCCCGTCTCAAAAATAAAAAAAACGCTAGTAAACAACACCTTCTATATTTGATGATACTTCATTATGTATATTTATCCCAAGTCTATGTAGAAACAACTCAAAGTTATTTCTTTAGAAGAATTATGTTTTTTGTTCAATGTGTAAATTAATCTGAATGAGCATTTTGAGGATGTTTTGGATCCTTCATGGCTCTGTGAGTTTTAGAAAGTCATTAAAACAGTATCATTAGTAAAATTACTCCATCTGCTTTCACATTTCAAAAAGGCTTCCTAAGGAAATGGAGATGAGTTTACAAAAGGTGAATTTATTCTACCAACTTCAACAACTTCTCTAGTATTCTTACACCACCCTAGGAGAAAGAATATTTAATATAATTTACATGGTATCCCTCTCTCTTGTCTCTGTGTCTGTCTCTCTCTTTGTTATAAAATGATGCCTACTCATTTTAACCTTGAACAAGGATTGTTAAAAAGAAAAAGAAGATTTAAAAGTCTGCAGTGTTACCCCTTTTTCAAAACTGTGATTGATGTCAATAAAAAAGAAACCCTAAATAAACTCCGGAAAAAAAAAAATGTTCCTATGATGTATTCCAAATACAGCAAAAATCCTTATAAGATGTCACTGGTAAATAATTATGTAAAGACAACACAGCGTCTGATAGTAACTGGCAAGGATTAACACAGTGGTCAAATTCTGTCTCTGAAATCATGATGCTTTGTCATCAGCCAGAAAGAGGCTGGAGTTGGTTTCTGTTTCCTGAGAAAATGAAACCTACCTCACTGGCCGGCTTGTCCCCGCCTGCTTCAGCCTGAGCTAAGCTTCTTCAACAGCCAGATGGAATCAGCCCCTCCCCCCCCCCTCTCTGCCTCCGGGATCCAAAAAGCAGTCAGGCTACTTTGCAGTGGTGCTGGGGGCTCTGCTATCCTGGGTCGGGGGCACCCTCGCGCTCTGTGGAGACTCCAGGATCCTGGATCTGTAGCTTCCCGCAGCTCTGAACTGTTCCTTGCTCACCCTGTCTCAGATCAGACTTGTTTCTTTGAAATCAAAGTTCAGGAACCATCTCTGTCCCAGCATTGCACCAAGGCAGATGCTGAGGTCCCAACAAGTGACTTCCCCCAAAGAAGCTGCTGCTGGCAATCTGAGCTTGGGTTAGGGAGCAGTTAGGGGACTCTCCCTCCTCCCCCACAACTTCCTTCTGCTTTTCCTGCCTGGCCCGCTTCCTGGTTGGTCAATGCTGACCATACTGATGGTTTTCTGTGAACTCGGAGCCCACCTCCTCCTCTGTACTGTGAGGACCCCAGGCTTGACCCAGTGCATGAGTCCCTTATCCTGAGCCCACCCTTGTTTGCCCTTCCTCCAGTGGACACCATGCTGGGCACCGTGGACTTCAGGGCAGGAATGATAAACTTGTCCATGGGTTACCAAATCATGCTGGTGACAGCCATACCAAAGGGCAGGGCAGTGATCTTGAGCAAATGTAATCCTTGAGCAAATGTCCAGCTGGGGCTTGCTAGAGAAGAAAAAAAGGGACAAGCCCTCCAGTTTCCTGGGTGTGTGTGTGGGGGGTATCTCCTCCTGTGGAGGGGAAGAGGTCAGGAGGGATCTGGCCTATTGTTCCAGGCTCCCAGTTTTGGGTTACCTGGGTTATCTCCTCCACCCAAGCCTCTCCCCTGCAGAGGGAGGTGGCTGGAAGCTGGATTCTCCTCTGGAGTTCATTGCTGTCTCCAGAGACCCTGCTGTGGAATCTTCTCGAAGGTACTGCAAGCTGCTCACCACTGCAGGAACTCTCCCTCTCAGATTCCGCAACCCAGCGCTGCTCTCCACCTCCTGCCTTAGAGGGGCGCTAAGCTGAAGGATGTGAATGGAGGTGACATGACTTCCTCAGTCACCTGACTGGCAAAAGAAGGAAAGTGCTTCTGTGTCCTCAGAGCCTTGCCCTGTTCCTAAGTCTCCATAACAGCTTCTGAGCCGCATATGGGACACCCCAAATAGCCACAGAGCACTCTTGAAGGTAATGGAACAAGAGGATGAATGAACAAATGACATTTGAAAAGTAAATTCCGTGATCAAAAGGCTGCTCCCAGCTCAGCACATAAACTCCCAGTGTTCCAAGAACCACCAGGCCAGCAGCCTCTTGTGAATGTTGCTCACAAAGTTTTAAGAAAGGATCCTAAGTGTCCTTTGGGTTCAATGCTACCATTGCTCTCGGAAACACAATTTAGAGTTGATGAAAAGATATGGCCAAAAATGGGTGCAGAGTATCTTTCGTAACAGGATTTACTAGTGGAAAAGGTAACAGGTAACCAGGGCAGGAACATTTTAAAGTTGAAATTGGGGCTTCTCTTGAGAAATTGCAAAGATTCAAGATCCATACATCAGTGCTTGGAGTGATCTATTCCAGGGCCTCTGTGCTTTGGCACATGCATGACATTGCCTCAGGGGGTCCTGAGCAGGTGGGTCACTCTGCACAGATCATGGAGCCACATCCTGCTGCGGTCCACCATCTCTTCCCCTGGTGGACTTGTAGGTATTTGCCTTCTACCCTCATTGCCATGGAAACATCTAAAGTTTCTGTTTCTCTTTCCAACTTTCCTGCTGAGCCCCTGGGACCTATTTATCCTCCTTTTCCCTTTGCCTCCAGCCTCCAGGGCCAGGCTTCTTGAGCTCCTGGATGCCCCAGCCACCTGGCGCCCTCCTCCAAACCCCTCCAGCCCTGCCCGTCTTCTGCACTCCCTGCTGCTGCAGCCTGGAGCATGGTGTCTAGTGCCACACCCATTCTTCCTGACATTCTAGACTCCTTGGGATCAGGGTGGGCCCCTCCTTGCACTGCAGTAACTGTTGCATAGACATGGACTGCAGGCTTTGGGGGAAAGTGTGAATTTTAACCTCTTTCCACTTCCCAGGCAGTGTAGAGGACACTCTAGATCCAGTCTCTTTCCCAAGGTGCCCAGAGCCCCACCCTAAAGCTGGGCACACTGTATTGCAGATGGCTCCTTGGCCACCCAACAGGACTGCGGGCAAGGAGAGGACAATATGGCATCTATCCCGGGCACATAGGGCCATTACTGAGGATGCTAAGGTCAGTGGTTCACTGTGTGTCCCGCATCTCTGCATTCCAGCAGGAACCTGCATCAAGCCAGCATTGAAAAAGGGGGTAAACTGAGGCCCACAGAATGCCCAAGGGCAGCTCTGGGTCAGACAGCCCCAGACCACATAACCCATTACTTCCTGCGCACTGGTTGTGCTGGATCCACCAACTCACCCTTGGTGCCCTCCAGGACAGGGCTGGCCTGGAGTACCAGGAAGTCTCACCCCCAGGAGCACACTCCCCTAAGAGAAACACAAGGAGACAGGAGGCATATGGGCTCAAGGCCTTTATTCCTCATTTTTCTCTGATCTGAGTAAGGGTTTTGTTCAACTCAGGATGCGTTTTTCTCCTGGATGGACCTCTTCAAGCTTAGAATCCAGTGGAATTCCCCAACAAGGCCCCCACAGCGGCCCCGACAGAGCCCAGGACCACGTTGGAAGATGCGGAGAGTCCAGCTGCCCCTGGGAAAGAGACCGGGTGAGTACATGGCTAACAGGTGGAGGGTCCCCCTTCTCCCGCCCATTCCTTTGTGTAATCGCCCAGGGCTCTGCTTTGGACAGAGAAGGCTGCAGAGAGCAAAGGGACTGACTGAGTTCCCGGGAACCCAGAGCTTCAGGGCACCACCTTTCCACAGGGAATGCTGCGGAGGCTCCAGGCTCCAGGTTCAGCCAGGGCTGAGCCCAGAGCCCAGGCAACCTGTACCCCAACACGGTCTCCTCCCTTCTTCACCCTACCTAGCACTTCGTCAGCCTTTTAAGTCACTCCAAACCTCACTCAGAAGGAGCCAGACTGTAGGAAAGGCGACGGAGAGACGAAGAACCTGGCATCCATGACCCAGGAACTTTGGATGCAGAACAGGAAGGCGCCTGCTCCAGGTTCAGGCTGGGCTCCCCGGATCGGGTCACTTACCGATGGACTGCAGGGTGGCCACCACGCCGCCTGCCGCCACCCCGCCCCCGTTGGCGATGGCGGCCGCGGACATCATCTTGGCGGCGATGGAGGAAGCTGCGATCCCGGTCGCGGTGAAGCCCACGGAGGTCAGGACCAAGGGCGCAGCGCCCAGGGCCACAACTGCAGGAGAGGGAGGGGCGGTCGGTGCGGGCGGAGAGGACTTCCCTAACAGTTTCTGGGTACTGCGGTCTGAGCTTGGGGAGGGGGGTGCAAGCTAAAGAAGAAAGTGGACATGGAGCCAGTGGGGACCAAGAAGTCCCAGGACGACCAGGCGCGGATAAGGGCTGGTGTGCCCCTAGCCTTCCCTGGTCTCGGGGTGCTGCGGTGCAATTACTCAGGGTGAACCCGTTTGGAGAATCCCCCGCCCCCACCCCCGGGGCCTGATCCGCGCATCCCCCAGCAGCTCCGGGGCGAGGCTGGGCGTCTCCGCGGAGTCCTGGCCAGCCGGGTCCAGAGACGAACCTGCTCCGACAGCAGTGGCGAGCAGCGCTGCGGAGAGAAGAGCGGGAGAGGGGCGCTGGTGAGCGGGGCTGCGGGGCGCGCGAGGCCCGCCCGGCCCGGGAGGGGAACTCACTGGTCATGGCGAAGTCTCCGGCGGCGAGCGGCTCGGGTCTGAGGTCTGCAGCTCTGTGCGGAGCAACCCAGCCAGGCGAACTGCACCGCTCTTCGCTGAGCGGCGCCTCGCGCTCCCGCGCAGAGGGCGGGGAGGGGCCTCGCCCTGCCCACCCCCACCCCTCCAAAGCCTCGGTTGAGGAAAGCAAAGCATTTTTTCTTCTCTTTTCGTGTCTGCTATTTATCATCAAGAATCTTTGTGACAGATTCTGGAGAACCACGAAAATAATGGCTCCTCTCATTCTCAGATGGTTTGAGGGCTTTTCACCCCTTACCCCAGCCTTTTTCTTAGTAGTGTGGATTGAGCACAAGGCCTTTCCTTATTATTATTATTATTATTATTATTATTATTATTATTATTATTATTTTTGAGACTGAATCTCTCCATCGTGCACGCTGCACGCTGGGCTGGCACTTGGGATCCTCCGGCCTCGGCCTCCCAAAGTGCTGGCATTATAGGCATGCACCATCACTCCTGGCTTCAACAAGATTGTCAGAGTCAAATGTATTGAGGTCTAATTTAAAGTAGACCCAAAACTAAGTTAGCCTTTTAGCGCACAGTTCTATGACTCTGGATGAACTTTTGCAGGCACAGAGATACAGAATGCCTCCCTACCTCGCCTCCCTGAAATTCACAGGCCTCCTTGCAGTTGCCCCTCCTCCATGGCCACCACTAATCTCTTTGCAGCTCCTGCACATCTGCCTCTCCAGAACTTTAATTTGTTTATCATCACGTATTCTCTCCTGTGAACGTGCTTCAGTGCAATGTATCGGCCTCCTTTTCCCTTTCTTTCTTTGTTTTTTTCCTTTTTGTATTAGGAATCGCACTCAGGACTTCATGCTTGCTAGGCAGGGGCTGTGCGGTTTAGCTTGGCCTCCTTTTCCAAGGGTCTAAATTTTGCTTCCTAAATTTTGTTGTTATAAATTCTCTTGGCGTGAAACGCTGACGTCGTGTTTCCTAATCATGCATCCCTGGAGGTGGAATTGCTGGGTCAGAGACTGAGCTTCCGCACTGGCTGTACAGAGAGAGCATAGACAGAGTTTATCGCAAAATGATCAGGTTTTCAGAGCTCTCGAGGATCCACCTTCCAGCGTCACGGCAGAGACACCAAAAGAAGACTCAGGCTCCCTCTGTGTGATAAACAGAATCTGTAAAGAATCTGGTTTCTTCCTCTGAGGTCATTGCTCTTTTGCGAGGAAAATGGGCCGCCCTGACCAACTTCAGAGACAAATTTCCTTGCCTGCTCCCAGGGCTTCTATTTAGTTCTGGGATCCTGAAGTTTTCCCCAAACCCTTATCCTGGGTCTGGAATGTGTGCGGACCCTGAAGTTTATCAGACTGCTCAAAGGTTACATACTTTGGGGCTGAAGTTTGAAACCATAAGCAGTTGGATTTTCTCTATAGTTAATGATTTAGAAAATGAATGAAAAGGGAGGAAAACCATGCCTCCTCTGCTTTTCGGGTAGCTCCCAAATGCCTGTCTCCAGGCCTGGTAATGTGCAATTTTCTGCCCACCCCTAGCTATTACCTTGTTCTTCAAAAATAGTGTATCAATGTATACTCTCTTAGAAGAAGTATGTGGGAGGGGCCTGGGCCCTTGCGTGGCAAGCACAAGGTGGTGAGTGGGAGGGCCTATTTCTATTTCTGACCAATTTAATCATTTAAAAAAAAAAGGTTTAGTGGCTCAAGGTGTAGCTTGGTGGCAGCATCTTATGTAGCATGGAGGAGGCCTTAGCTTGCATCCCTAGTTCCCCAAAACAAACATATAAACAACCCCCCCAAAAACCATTTTGTTGCTTGAATAGGTGAAAAATTGTGACTTATTTTAATTTACATTTCATTACACCACTAGTGAAGCTAAACTATTATTTATTAGGCACATGCAGTCCTTATTTTGTGTGTTATCTTCTCATATTCTTGGGCCTTTTTTCTTGGAATATTTTTTTCCTATATATTCAGGAATTAAATGATAGACATTATTTAGTGTACATCTATCTTGATCCATTCTTATGTATGTTGAAAATTTTTGTTTCCATTTCATCATTGTCTATTTTTTTCTTTGTCGTTTTGTTTTGGTGATTTTTTATAATTGAGAAAAATTTTTAGTATTTATACAAATTTATCAATATTTTACTTTTATTTATTTATTTATTTTTTGTCTTTTTGAGACAGGGTCTCTCTATGCAGTTCAGGCTGTCTTTGAGCTCACTTTGTAGCCCAGGTTGGTTTTGAACTTGCAAGGATCCTCCTGCCTCAGCCTCTGGACTGCTGGGATTTCAGGCATGAGCCACACCCCGCTACTTTTTTTTTGGTATTGGGGATTGAACTCAGGATCTTGCACTTGCCAAGCAGGAGCTGTGCCACTGAGCTGTACATCCCTGATCCTCATTTTTGTTTTTGTGTGCCTAAAAGTGTTCTGCTAGGTGTGGTGGTACATGCCTATAATCCGTGCACATAGGAGGCTGAGGCAGGAGGTCACCACTAATTCAAGTCCAGCCTGGGCTACATAGTGAGTACTGGCCAGCCTGAATTACTTAGTGAGAACTTGTCTCAAAAAAAAAATTTTTTTTGTTTTTACTATCTATCAGATATCACTTATATTTCTTTTGGATTATTCTGGGGTTTCAATTTTTCTAATCCACCTGGAACTTAGTTTGCTAAATATTACTATTTATCATGTCTAAGCCAGTTGTTCTAACACTCTCTTTTTAATTACCTGTTGTTTCATCTTTGATTTGACATTACATTTTTATATTCAAAACTCATGCTAGGGGTGTGTGTGTGTGTGTGTGTGTGTGTGTGTGTTTGTGTGTATGTGTGTGAATGCATGCTAGTATATATCTATGTGTGTGTATAGTATATATCGGTTTTGGAATTTTTATGTTCCAAAGAGCTATCTCTTCTTATCGGAGACCCCTGCAGTGAGCTCCAATCTCCTGCCTCAAGGGAAAAACAGAAAGAGTAAGAGGAAAAATCTGGTGCAGCCAGGATCCAGGTGTTCATCAGGAGCAAGAGGCCACAGGGCAGCCTGAACCTCAGCACTTGTGATTGAGAGGGGATTATCAGATGACTCAGAGGCCATGGTGATCCTAAACAAATCAGGACCTAGCCCTGGAGCGTCTTTAGTCTTAGTAGTTTTAGTTTTAGTCTTAGTGGTCTTAGTCTTGGTCTTGGTCTTTGAATGTGGGAGAAGAAGGTCCACCCCTAATGGGGTAATGGAAATCTCAAAAGGGGATACCAAAAATCCCAAAGGAAGTATGTAAAACTAGCCACCGTGAACTTGTGGCCCCCAGAATCTTTCAGTAACAATATTGCTATATTTTAATGTTTACAAATTTATTATTTGATTTAAAATTCTGACTGTAATTAGCGATGTGATTGCTAATTCAAGGCTACGCTGTTTTGTGTGAAATTTAAAATACTTTTTAGCCCCTCTTACTATTCCAAAATGATATTCGTAGATTATGTATTTGAGTTACACACAATATAAGCTAGGAAATTATTAATATTATTATTATTATTTTGGTTTGGGGATTGAATTTATGACCTCGCACTTGCCAGGCAGGCACTTATGCTGCGGAGCTAAACCCCAGGCCTGGAAATTATTTTTAATAATATAGTATCTGTTTGATATATGTTATATATTGTGTCTATTTAAATATGGTATGTGTGTGTACTATTATATCAGATGATAAAGCAAATCAGTTGTATGCTTCTCTCCATATGGATTTGGATTTAAGAAAACAGACTATTCAATAGAAAATTCTTTTTTTTTTTTTTTGGTACCAGGGATGGAACTCATCACCTCGCGTTTGCCAGGCAAGTGCTTACTCTGCGGAGCTAAATCCCCAGCCCCCAATGGAAAATTCTTCTTCCTTTTTTTTTTTTTTTGTACTGGTAATTGAACTCATGACTTTGTGTTTGCCAAGCAGGCACTTATGCTGCTGAGCTAACCCCTCGGAGCTGCTCTTCATGCCTCTTTATAGAAACAAGAGCTGAAAGGAATATACCTATATTTTCATGTATCTCTGTCCAATCATCATAAATGTGAAATTGAAAATATTGTCTTACTGAAGTTAGTTCCAGGAGTGACACTGCTGCTGGAGACATGCTTTTCTGAAACAGTGAATAACTTAATAAACTTCAGGACAAAGTAAAGTACAGTCTTTCACTGATTTGCGATATGACTACATTCCTGCAAAACTCAATCTGTGTTAAAGCTGTATTGTTATGGTTTAGATCTAGATGTCCTCCCAAAGCCTCATGCCATCACTTTTGCAGTTGATTGGATTATGGGGGCCTCTAGCTGACTTGGTCTTAGGAGGTAGGGCCTAGTTGGGAAGGTGGTCACTAGGGGCTCCACCTGGAAGGGTTTATCTCCCTTCCCAGATCCTCCTTGACTCTGTTGCTTCTCAAGCCACCATGACCTGAGCAGTTTCTCCTCTGCCATGCCCTTCTACTGTGCTGTCCTGTCTTGCAGCCAGTAGACCATGGACTGAAACCATATGCAAAAAACGCACCATCAAAGTCCCCAAGTGCCCCTCAGAGGGCAGTACTACCCTCATTAGAGACTATTACTTTAACAGATACTTTTTTTTAAAAAGCTAGAACTGTTTATAATTACTTTAGAAAAAAATAAACAAAAGTAATGGTATTAACATACTTGGCAATTATTTTAAAAATTTATGTGTACTGAGTAACTTGTTCATAGGAACTCATTATATGTGACAAATTATAGAGTTATGATTCTGATTTTTTTTTTAAACCAGTATCAGGGATCGAACTCATGACCATGCACGCACTTGCAAGGCAGGCACTTATGCCACTGAGCTAAATCCCCAGCCCCTATGATTCCAATTTTAAAAGTATACTTCAGTTAAGAGTTTTCCTTTTGTGTATAAACTGGAAAAGTGTTGTATTTTAAAAATAATTTTGTAAACAAATATTGTTTAAGAAAACTTAAAATTCCAAAGTGATTTCATTTTATTAGAGTTATAAAATTCACTTGTCCTTTTTTTTTTTTTTTTTGGTCTTTTTCCTTTTTATCGGTACTGGGCATTGAACTCACGACTGCCTGCTTGCAAGGCAGGCGCTTATGCTGCTGAGCTAAATCCCCAGCCCGTTTTTTTTTTTTTTTTTTTTGATACTGGGAATCAAACTCAGGACCTTGGGCTTGCCAGGCAAGTGCTGTGTTACTGAGCTATATCCAGCCCCTCCACCTGTCTTTTTGTTAGATGTAAATACAGTGTTTACATTTATGCATAAAATACTTGGGATGTTTGATTAAAGTGCAAAAGTTCTATTAGATTTATAGAATATTAATATTTTAATTTCAAATCAAAATTCAAGAATCGCTAGACTTTTACTTTGTTATTTCAATAAATTGAATATTAATTTAAAACCCAAGTAACCACAAATAACTTTCAATGTTTGTAAAAGCTGTTTTTCAGAGTAACCCAAAATGCAAATCTGTACTGGCTACTTCCTTAGGCTTACCTGAGAAATGACAACTGGGCATTCTTTGGTTTCTTGTGATGTATAAATTAAGATCATAAGCTTAAACCAAACTCAAAAAAGCAGTTAATCATAAGAGAAAATATTATTTGAATACAATAAAATTAGAAGCCTTTAAAAGACAACATAAAAAGAATGAAAAGTCAAGACAGACCAGGCGTATTTGAGGTCATGAGTTTGATTCCTGGTACAAACAGTTAAAAAAAAGTCAAGACAGAGAGGGAGAAACCTTTGCCATACATATAATCAACAAAGGACTGTAATTCAGACATGTAATTACCTTTGCAAATCTATAAAATCCAAACAATCCAGTACAAAGATATGTAAGAGCTTTAAAAGAAACTACAAAAGAAAGCAATTCAAATAACTAATACAAAAAAACTCAAATAAGTACATGAAAAGTTATATAATCTTACGATAAGTCAGGGAAATATAAATTATAACCACAGTCCAGGGAGTTCTGTTTCTGGTTAAAATGTGGAATGTCAATAAAGACCTTTGCTACTGTTGAAAAACAAGAAATCACCAGAAAACTAATACACATATAAAGCAGCTATTGACTAATACTCTGTAATGGACAGAGGGTAAATATTTTAGATTTGCTGGGCCCATATAGTCTCTAATGCATATTGTTCATTTTATAAAAAACAATTCTTCAAAAATGTGAACAAAACAAAACACATTATTGCGTGAGTTGTGTAAAAATAGACTGCATGCCAGATTTGGGCTTTGGGTCATAATTTTCCAAATCCTGTTTTAAAGCCACCAAAGAACTTTGGACAAAGAAATCTAGAATAATTAAACTCTAAAAGGATAATCCCTTCCTAGATATGATGTCCAGAATCCAATTTAAAAAATTACAAGACATATAAAGGAGAATATAACCTCTAGTCATGAAAATAAACTCACAAATAATTATTCTAAGCATATTAAAGAATCTAAAAGGAAGCACAACTAATGATTGGCAAAATTAGAAACTTCGGAAGAGTTGCAGCTATAAAAAGAAAGTACAAGGAAATAATGAAACCAAAAATATGAGATAATAGAATTCACTCAGTGGGATTAACAAGTGACACACCAGAAGACAGTGAATTTGAAGACAGATCAATGAAAATAATCCACAGTGAAGCACAGAAAGATCTCAGCCTCAGTAATCCTGAAACAACATCAGGTGACCAATCATGTATGTGATGGGTACAAAGAAAGAGAATGGGGAGAAAATAACATTTGAAAAAGTATTAGACAAATTTCTGAAACTTGCGGAAAAAGCCAAAACACAACTAATGATTCAGACAGCTCAATGAACTCTGAAGGGGTAGGTACAAAGATATCTACACCTCAGCACATCCTGGTCAAATTTTCTTTTTCAGCTGTCATTGAACCACCCATCTTCCCTGCCTTTTCTAGTAATTGCTCTTAAAATGAGACACTGACGTGTGTTGTTAAGTATTTATTAAAGAAGGTCTAAGCAAGAATGGCTAGCTTGCCTGCTGGAGTTTTATAGCAGCTACTTCAGGCATCTGTGTGCTGTCCCATCATCCACTTGGTACTGGAATTTGGATCCTGAAGATTCTCCCAGGTTCTTGGTATCCTGATGAAGAACTGGATTAGCTACATTACAAAAGGTAGTGTCTTGGTTACTTTTATCTCATTGCTGAGACAAAATACTCGATGCCCAAAATTAGGGAAGGAAAGGTTTACTTAGCTTACAGCTTGTGGAGGCTTCAGCCCACACTCAGCTGGCTCCAAGGCAGGTTGGCATGGCTGAGGGATAGCTGTTCATGGCAGCAGCAAGTGACAAGAAAGAAAAGGCAAAAAAAAGGGAGGAAGCACATCTCCTTCCCTCCTTGATATTGTATGCCAGCTATGCATCCCTGGGCAGGTGCAGCACTCACACCACCAATCCCAGCGCTGGACAATGAACCAATCACAAATGCTAAACTCATCCTCCTTCATGACTGAATGAGGCTTTGGGGGGACATTTAAACAAACCACAACAGGTAATGAGGATCTATATTTAGTAAAGATGGGAAAAGTATGCTCTGCAGGGAAGAGGCCACTGAGAAGTTCACAGTGACCACGAGGTTAATGGTGAGGGTCTTTTATATCTCCTGTTTGTTGGGCTGTCATCAGATGTAGGCTGCCCTATCAAAAGCCTACTTGGTTTCACACCAGATGCAGATGAGGAGATGAAGATAACAGTTTCTAATTGGTCCCAGGTGCAGGTTTGGGAACTGCATTTTACAGTGTGTCCTGGATCTCCAAGATCTCCATGATCCAGGTCAGGCCACGTGCTCAGCCAGTTTGCCTCACCCTAATCTCCTGCCTCACATTCATCTGGCAAACACTTACTGTGCATCTGGCACCTTCTAGGTGCTTCCATTAGAGGCAGAAACATGAACAAGGCACACTCCAGTCTTGTGAGATGCACAGCCATCAGACTTGATCTGAATTGATGAAAAGAATGGCCCCAGGTGCGTGGATGTAGATAAAAGTCTAGATGAAAGTAGTCCAGAGTCCTCCCTTTCTCCCATGATCAGATGCTAGGAAACCTATTGCTTTTGGGGTCACCTCTGACTATGAGATCCCGAGTAGTGTGACAAGTGTTTTTTTAATGGATCTAGACACATTTCTACATGTGTGGTCCCGTTGCTTTAAGATGGACCTAGAGACCGATTCCAGGCTCTTGCGTATGACAAGCAAAGAACTGCAAATGCACAGTCAGTAGTCAGCAAAAAGCAGCTACATTTATTGAAAATCATGGCAGAGTGTGCTGGGGCAAGTTGGTGGCATCAAAAATACTCCATGAACAGAAAAGTGGTGCCAGGACAACGGAAGAGTAAAGGGCACTGAACACAGATAAATCAGCCTTTCAGAATTTAAAGGACCCCCTGGATTTCTAGGTGTGATTGACAGGAATGACTGACAGGGTGCTGAGTCACCGAAGGGGCTTTCAACTCACCTGCCTGTCCCACTCTGATCTTAATTACATGTATGAGACATAGTGTGTATTGGTGAACCCTTAATAAGGCTTGCAAAGGGTAAAGGCCAGGCCAAGAGATCCAATGTGCATGGGCTCTCGTCCAGAGATTCTAAGATTCCCAGGGTTTTGCTCTGTTATTCTTACCTCTCTTGCCTTAGGACGGTGCAAGGAGGCTGCTGCCCAAAGTCAGTGTCCTCAGCCTTGCACTCCACCTGCACTCGACCCGTTGTGTGCACACATGCCTGGTCCTTGTGGCTTCTTCCCCTCAGTGTCCTCCCTTTGTCGGGAGTGTCTAGAGCACTCTGAACCCCGGGAAGAGGCACACACACACCAGATCGGGACACGGGGGGTGCAGCGCGAGGAAAAGAAACAGAGAGACACGGCAATTGCAACTGTACCACACGCACTGCACTGCACGCCAAGTCTTTATTCCAGGATTCTTATATAGTAAACCAGATCAATTCACAGAGCACGGACAATTAACTAGTGAAAAAGCATTCCTTGTGGCAAGCTACAATGTGACAGACTACAGTGTTTATCTAAACTTATCTCTAAGTTAAGCAAACAAGCAAAATCAGTTCTTCTAGCCCCTCTAACCCAGGAGGAACTTCATTAGCCCAAGAATGTTGTTAATTATGTTTGTTTCTAGTGTCACTATGGTGGTCGGCCACTTCCTCATGACTCTGTAAATAAAGCCAAGTCACACAGCATGGGTTCAGAGGGGGGGAACATCCCCACTGAGAACAGGCATTCCTGTCCCTCCTCTGTCTCCATACCGGGGGCTATTGTTTACTGCAGGTCCCGAGGGGGCCAGGGCCTTCAAAGTGACTCCTCATCCCCCACATCCCTTCCCACATCACTTGCTCATCCTCTCCTGGATTCAGGACACCCACCAGTTCTCGCCTCTAGTAAAGGAGATCAGTAGTTCCTTCCTTTCATGGGCCTTCCCCTTCCAGTTGTACCCTTTCAATTAGAAAAAGGGCCTACTTCCTTTTATTGCCACCAAATACCTCTAATTAGCTTCACAAAAGGGAAGAATTGTTTTAAAATTACTGCTGCCCAGGATGTCACCCTATATTGTGCTCTGAAGGTCTTTCTCAGACGTGAAGCTGCATCCAGTTACAATTGGTCTATTGGTCTTTGATCCAAAACATTCCCCATGGCATTTATTTGACTTGCTTCTCAGCTCCATGGTAGAGGTTGGGGAGTTGACTCAAAATGCGGTTTGAAACTCCTTGTGGAAGGTTGACAGCTTCTCAATGAAGGTTTCAAGTATCCATTGTTTGTGCTCAAACATGGAGACAATTTTTGTTTCTCATTCGTAGACAACTGCCTTGTACCCAGAGGATCTGAAAGATGATGTAAGCAGACCTTCCCCCAATCAGCTTCATTTTCTAAGCCCTCCCTAGGAGGAGACTTCATTAGCCTCCATGTGAACAATGGTTACAATGGATGGACAGGGCAGTGGGCACTGCTCACCAGCGTTCAGTTGCTTGCTACATTGCTTAGTCCCCGCCACAATGCAGGGCAGTTCTTGTGGGTATTTTTAGTCCAGTCTATGGATTGCATTTCAGCCACTGAGTACTGTTTGGCTGTCACTGCTAAAGAGATGGTGATTCATTTGCAGATGTTACAACATCTGAGCACCCCACTTCTGGACTCTCCATTTTCTTAATTAAGCTGACCCCTATGAGCTCTCACTTTGTTTGTTTTTTCCTGTGGCCATGATTTGAGCCAATTTGGTCATTAACAACACTTAGGTTCTCTGAAGTAGACCACGGTGCCACCAAAATCTCTGAGGAGAAATAGGTTGGCTACCCCTATCCAACCTTGCTGCCAGAAGTGATCATTGCAGCCATTCTTAGACCAACTGCAAACCTATTTACAGACCTTTATTGAACAACCATTCATTAGGCAACCAAACTAGCTCATACCACCTGTGCCACAAGGTCACCGAAGCCCCAAACCTGTCACCCGGCATTCTCTGACCATCAGGGCTCATACAAATGTCCTCCCAATGTCCTCACGGTGATTTGGGGAGGTGATAGAACTTATAGGAGGTCGAAAGGTGAGCTCACTGGGGACGTGCTTCCCTTGAAGGGGACTTTGGGACAAAGGTCCCACTTCTGGTAAAACAATAAACAAATGAAAGGAGAAGTAAGAAACCAAACTATTCTTTTGATCAGCTACCTGGCCGCTCACCTTCCCTTCAAAGCCATGCTTCCCTGGGCCAGGTTTAAAATCGCTGTTTCTTCCTCTTCTCTACCCATCTCTCCTCAGCCTCCTGCAATAAATTTCTGCCTCTGTTATACAACAGGATGAGGTCACCCACGGGCACTGCTTTGGCAAATGCAACCAACGTATTAGCACATGCAGAATGTCTGAGTTAGGCCTGGTTTGCCAGCTGTATGGTCTTATGTTAAGTTTTTCCTTGGTACAGTAGAAATGCAAAAACAGAAAGAAGAAAAAGAAAAGGCTTTATTACAGGTTCAGGAGGGCTTCAGAAGAGTGCAAGATTCCCCTGAGGCAGAGAAAGAAGCAGTGAACTTTTATTAGGTTTGACAGGGGATGGATTTTGAAGGGGTGGGCAGAATGATGTATTGACACAGGCTGAGTGGGGGAATGTTGGCATGCATGTGAAAGGTGAGAAGTTAAATTTTGGCTTGGAAGAAGAATGCTGAAGTCTGTGTTGAAGAGACATGCTGTCATCTTTAGAGTCCAGCACCGTGTTGGGCAGGCACGTGCTGAGCCTGGAGAGTTTCAAATGGGTGCAACCCATCATGCCCATCTTTTGGTTGTTGGGGGTGACGACTCTCTTAGACTGCTTTCTGCTGAACAGGAGCATCATGATGAAGACTGATGTAGTTGATAGGATGATGGGTATCGCTCATGTAGAAGCTGGTACCTGGAGTGTCAGCCGGGATGATAAGTTCTCTGGTAATGAAGACCTGTGTCCCAGATTGAATAAATCTTGAAAAAAATTAAATAGACAAGGAGCTACAAACAAAAAAAGTAACAAGTAGCGTAAGGGGTCCTGCCAGGGGGAGAAGATAGGAGGCCTAGCCTCCTAGGGAAGACCAGATAGAAAAACATCTTTGTGAGAGGTATCTTGTGACATTTTAATATATCTTTTGGTTTGACTTTTCTGTTGGATGTTTAAGACCAAGTTAAACTGAGACCTGTATTAACTAAAATTAAGCTTTTGCTATCTAGCAAGGTCAGTTAAATCAGACAAATCCCAGGATTTGTCTTGAAACCATGTATAGAGTCTCTCGGTTCTTGATAGTGTCAGCCATCAGGATGAGTCATGGCCATTGTTTGACCAAGTTACTTTCTGTGAAAATTTGGGTGATTGATTGTTTTTCTCCTGGTGACTCTCCTTAGGCACACCATATATTGTAGGTCATATTTTTTTGTAATGTATAATTCTGTAATTCTCACTTGTTAGTCTATCTGTCTGTCTATAGGATTCCTTTAAGTACATTTAAGTAGAAGTCATCAGTTCCTTTAGCTTCTTCTTATCATGGGAGGTTTTAATGTTGCTTTAAATTCTGAAGGAGAACGTCACTAGACATAATTATCTAAGTTCTAGTTTTTTTCTTTCAGAGCTTCAATTACATTATTTCATGTTTTCCTGGCCTTTAGAGTTTCTGCTGAAAATTTGCTATCACTCTCATGGGTTCTCTCTGTGACTGATTTTGTTTTTCTCTTGAAACCCTCAATATCATTTCCTGCAGCTCTGTACTCTTGACTTTTTAATTATACGGTATGGACTGTTTCTTTGGTCATGTCTGTTTGGAGTTCTAAATGCCTCTTGTATCTGGATGTCCATATCTTTAAGATTTGGGAAATTTTCTGCTACTATTTCATTGGATAGATTTTCTGTCACTTTCACCTGTATGTTGAGCTCCTCTTGAATTATAGACTCTTTAATCTGACTTTTAAAATTGTATCCCAGAAGTTTTATGTTTCTTTGATTTTTTCCCTGTATAAACATAATTTGTCAAACTTACATTCAAGCTCTTCAGAGTCTGTCTTCTGTTTGATTAAACTTGCTACTGAGATCTCCCACTGAATTTATTTGGCTTATTTGGCTTTTTATTTATAAAATTTCTAGTTTTTTCCCCCATAAGAATTTTTTATCAAATTGTTTCATATCATGCAATGGCCTTAGTATGTTTGCTTGTATGCTCTTTATTTTTGTAATCATTCTTTTGAAATATTTGAGATTTGTCTGTTTTGATGTTATAAGGATCAATTACTATGGAGGTTCTGTATTAACTTGGAGGATCATAATTTTTTTTGTGGTCCCATAATCTCCTTGATCAGAAGAACAGGGACTCAGAGTTATGGGACGTCATTGAAGAGGTTCTTTTTTTGTATCTTGGATACTCATTGATCTCACAGGGCTGGAACCTAAATATTGGTTGTCCTCCTAGCCCATTTATCTTTTTAGTTTTTGGTGTTCAAATCTCAGTTGTTGAAAAACCAGAAGAAAATATTGGTAACATTACAGTATAATAAGGCAGTGAGCTCAACATTATTACCTTATCTGAATAACAAGCATTTTAGGACATAAAATAGAACTGTTATTTCTATCAACCATGGATATTCTAGTATTGGAATCCCTGTATAATGTTAAGTTACATATTTTTCACAGAAAATTTGAAATAAAAACCATACATAATATTGTGCTATGACAATTGTGACATTTCATAACAATTTGAATTTGCATTTTGAAATGAAATACTTCTTTTAGTCAATCATCCTTATCTAATATATAGGAAGCCTTTACCTAACTTGTTTATCTTTAGTTGGATGTACATCTCATAAGTTTTTGTTACAGGCAGAAGTCAGAATCTGAAGCCAAATTTTGTCAAACAGTGTTTTATATTTTTGGAAGACCCATACATCTGGAAGCATGAATACATTAATACACCATGAGGTTAATAGCAATCTGTTATAGCCATATGAAACTTCTGTATCAGAGCATCTTTAAATCAAAAATCTTATTGTATTATTTCTTTTGATGATGACTAATATGAGCATATTACAGTAATATATTTCTATAACTTTAGTTGGGGTGTCTCCCATACAGCTATGCAGATCATTGGAGCCTCCAATCAATGAACAAGGACTGGTTAAATGTTACCAGGAGGCTGCTGTCTAATTCATCAATTGAGGTCCTATTCAATAATCCCTCTCTACCCTAAGGGATTTTGTTTAATTATCTTAATAATTTTAATGACTTAAGAAAAACCCAATCGCAACATTTAAATAGAGTGGATGCTGCTTCTGAGTAACATCCAGTGGAAAGGTGGACTCGTAAAGGCATTATGGTGTGTCCTCACCCACCCTACTCACCAGAGCTGGCACTGTGTGACTTCTGGCTCTTCCCTAAACTGAAAATAACCATGAAAAAAATGTGTTGAATTGATTCAGGATATTGAAGCAGCCACAACACCACAACTGAAGACTGTCACTCATGAAAGAGGACTTCAGAACCTTTCAGAAAGTGACAAGAATGACAGATCAGTGTGTTCAAAGTGAGGGGGAGGACTTTTGAGGGGGTTTCATGGCAATGTGTCATGGTAATAAATTTAGTTTCATTTAAACATTCTCCATATGTTCCAGTCATACTTTGTAGAAGTCCATACTCCCAGTTCTCTGGCAAATGGATCATTTGACACTATTTAAGCTTCTAATGAAATTTAGGCGCTAACCTTAAATGTGTCAGGGCATGCCTACTTTTGCAAAATATTTTTGTGGCTGCATAAGAGAAACATGTTCTTTGAAGATCTCTGTTCTTTTCTATCAATACATTATAAATTTTGTTGGGCCATAAAACCAATCAGTTAATGCACAGAGAAACAGTAAGAATTTGCATACTGTAATAATAATAATAATGATAATAATAATAGTAATAGTAATAATAATGGCTGGTTAGAGTAATTACCCAATGCTGGAAATTGTTCTGAGCATTTTACATTAATCCTCAAGCCATGACTCTATGAAGAAGGAACCATTAAGGCCCCTATTCACAAATGGCCAAGCAGACAAAAGGGACCAAATGAGTTATCTGAGATGACACAGCTCACTGGGAACAAATCTAGGAAAGAGACCTGGCAGTGGGGGCCATTTTCTCAGACATGGGCTGACTGCACATTTGTTCATATTTTAATTTTATTTTTTATTCTTTATTCAATTGATACATAAAAACATAAAAATCGTACATATTAATAGGTACCCTGTGATATTTCAACACACAGATATGTTGCATAATGCTTAAATCAGTAAAGCACATCTGTCTCCTCAAACTATCGCTTCTCTATGGGGAAAATACTCAGAGTCCTTTCTCCTAGCTCTCTGAAAGGCACAGCACATAATTGCTATCGTTAACACACTGGTGCTTCTTGGTCCTATCCAAGGACAACCCAGTACCCACTGGGCAACCTCTCCTCATCCCTGCCTTCCCCCCACCAACGGTTCTGGCCATGGCTGTGACTGTAGCTTAGAATGGCCAGAGGCCTCAGGGGGCTCTAAGGGACTGTCCAACCCTCTTTTTGATCCTCCACCCTAAGGACAGTGACTTCCTGCGGCCAGTACTCAGCCCTGTGGTTCCCAGGAGGTGGGGTAAGTCTCTGCTCTGTCTGCACGGCAGCTGGGTTCTTGGGGGTGGCTGAAGCCTGAGTCCTCCACCTCTTTCCTTTCTTCTGTGGCATCCACTTGCTCTGAATGACTGTGACCTGGAGCAAAATATCTTCTCTGAGCCTCAGTTTCTCCATCTGAAGTGACAGGTGGACTGGGTAGAGGGGCTTTACTCCTGGGGCTGGCTTCAGGATCCCCTTCTGGGCAGGACCTGGACCTGACCTACTGGTGCCCAGAGCTCTGCCACCCTCTTTTGCCCAGGGATATCCATGATGCCTTGTGGCCCACAGGGCTGGGGTCGGCTCTTCTTGCAGAGATGAGGTCTCCAGAGAGCCCTCAAAGAGGAACCCTGAACCCCTGACCTACCCAAACCTCATGGGCCCCCGGCATCCAGCTCTGTTCAGCTTCCTTCTCAGAAATGCCGACTGCTCACCTCAGTGGAATCTATTAAGGTTAGGGTCAGCCCTGAGGCCTGGAGACCTGTGTGTTCCCTGCCCTGCTTGCTTCCCCAGCCTCATGCCCCACCTATTTCCCTCAGAACTGCTGTTATGGTTGATACATTGTGTCAACTTGAGAAGTTTAGAAATTTAACCAAGAGACTCAGCAGGGAACCAGAGTTATGACTGTAAACATCTTCACCCTTTGCAAGAGGAGGGCACATAGATATTGTGATTGCTACACCAGCCCTGTAGGGTGGCAGCCTGCTTAAAATACAAGCCAGGAAAAGAGGTTGCTTCTCCGCTGCTTTTTGCACCTGTTGCTTTTGCTGGCTGCTGCATTGAAGTGTTACCTAAGTCATGGCACCCTGCTTTGGAGCTATCTGACTACAGATTAAAACTTCCACAATCTGTGAGCTAAATAAATCTTTCCTCCCTTCATTTTGGTTGTCAAGTATTTTGTCCCAACAATGAGAGAAAAGTAACGAAGATATCTGCCTCGGGTTTAATGGTCAGCACTGCAACTTGGGGTGACAGTAGTGTGTACGTTGTACCCCAGGGGTCCTGGTCCTGAGTGGTCTCCCCTTAGCTCTGCTCCCTGTAGAGACCCCCCCCCCCCAATCCCTGGGGCCCCATCCTAGCCCTCCTTCCTAGAATGTTGAGTACTTGCGTTTGGCCTTTTTTTTTTTTTTTTTTTTTTTTTTTTTGGCCCTTTTTCTCCCTTGCTGCGGACACCTGGCTCCTCTGAGGCTCTGGATGTCTGCCAGTGAATCCGGACAAAGGAGGTAACCTCAGGGCCTCCACCTGGCCCTGGATCCCTGTCTCACATCACCTGAGTGTGGCAGGTGGTGAGAGGGGGGCAGCTCGTGGCACCTCCTCTGCTGGAGGCTGAGTCCCCCATCCAGAATTCTCAGTGAGGGCTGAGGCTCCTCCTCAGCCTAGCTTGGGCTGGTCATCAGGCAGGGATAGAGTGGGGGTCCTGAAGCACTCAGGTGGAGGCTGGGGTAACCACAGGGTCCTGGGCTGTGCTGCCATGGGCAGATGAGAGCAGGAAGGGGCTGTGGTGAGGTCAGGGAGGGTGTGGGCCAGTGTGTGTCCAACCCCCTTGGGAATAGGTGCACCCTGACATAAGGCTTGAGCACCAGGAGGCTGGGTTAGGTTTGACCCAAGGACTTCATGGCCTCCTCAACTAGAGAAGCACACTGATATCTTGCCCAGTCACATCCTGGGGCCTTTATCTTTCCTCCACCCTCACCCTCACTTAACCCCCATTTCCTCCCTTGTCTTCTGCCTTCTCCATCTTCCCCTCTGCATTTAGTACTGCTGTGTCCAGTGTGGCAGTGCTGGGCACCGGAGCTGGCTGACTGCAGGACTGTGACTGCCCTGTCCCCCCCAGGTGGATTTTGGGGGAAGGCAGTATTGAGGATTGAACTCTGGACCTTCACACTGAGCTTCATCCCGGCCCTTTGGATTGAGGCTGGGAGGTTGCTGCACCAGGCCTAGTTTAAGTCTGAGCCTTGGGCAGCTGACTCGACCTGAGGCCTGCCTGACTCTGGAATTGAGAGGTCTTAACCTGGGCCAGGCCCCTGGTCACTGTTGCCTGTGGACACTGCTTTCCCCCACCTCTCTCTCTTTTCACCTTCTGTCTTCATCTGGGTCTTGCTGTTTCCCTGTCTACTACTGTCCTGATCCCAGGCGTGGACGGAGGGGGTCCTGCACCATGGGTGGCTGGACTTCACTGGTACCTGGACCTGTCTATGACTTGTTTCCTCTGATCTCCTATCCTGAGCCCTGCCTTTTTTTTTTTTTTGCCTTTTTGAGACAGGGTCTCACTATGCAGTTCAGGCTGGACTTGAGCTCACTTTGTAGCCCAGGCTGGCTTCAAACTCACAATGATCTTCCTGCCTCAGACTCCTGAGTGTGCCCTGCCTGACTTTGTCCTCTCAGCCCCTTCTGCTCCCTGTGTGATGGCCACCTCCTCCAGGAAGGCCTCCTAAGGTGCTTCCCTCTGGCTTAAACTGTCCAGGGATCCCTTTACAGACTCCTTCCCTCCTGGTTTCTTACTCTTCTCTCTTGCTGATCTGTGCCCACCCCTACTTTCTGGGCATCCTCCCTGGCATTCAAGCTTTGTCCCTGCAGCTCTGAGTGCCCCTGGCTTCAAAGGCACAGCCTGTCCCTGTGACTGCAGGCAGCCATGTCGCCCCCCGGGAGAGTTCCTCCCCTGCAGTTACCTTCCCCCCTAGAAAGGGATCCAGTTTCCCACCTGGCTTTTCCTGTCTGACCAGTTTCTGCTAAACTGTTCCTGCCAAGCAGGGACCTGAGGCACCAGACCCTCTGATTCTCTGGCCCTTTACAGGCTCTCCCCAGTCTCTTTTTCCCTCAGGCGGAAACGAGATGAAGATAACTAATATTTTCCAGAGCCATGGGACGTCCTGACCCTTCACTTGCATGCACGGGGCCTCCAGCGTCCACCGCAGAGTTGCGGATGATTGGAGCAGCACTGCAGAGTCCCCAGGGGTCCTTTCTCCACCTAAGTCCCCTGCATGCTTCCCTAAGGACAGGAGGAGCTGGACACTTAGGCTGAGGTCATATGGCCTTCAGTGGTAATTGCCTGCCCGCTTCTTAGTTTGCTGGCTTTACAAATAAATCATTGTCTTTGCTTCAACATCTTGTCCTTGAATTATTGGACCTTTGTGAGCTGTGAGTAAACACACATGGGCTTGATAACAGACTGAGCTCATCTGGCTCCGGTGTCACTTGAGGGGCATCGTGCTGCCTGAAATGGACCTCACTGTGCAGCCTGTGTCCCCTTCCATGAGCATAGCCCAGATCCTCGTGTCTGTCTCCTTAGTGACTCTGCCTCAGCCCCTGCCTCATGTGGCTCGGGAAAGCATCCTGATCCTGAGACACTTATCTTTTTCCTTTTTATCGGTACCGGGGATCGAACTCACGACTGCCTGCTTGCAAGGCAGGCGCTTATGCCGCTGAGCTAAATCCCCAGCCCGAGACACTTATCGGGAAAATGTCCCTGTCCTGTGGACGTGAGTTCTGGGGGACACGACCACCCAGGGTACAGCAAACTCGTTTCTTCTAAAGGGTTCTCTGGTGGATGTTTTGTTTTGTTTTATTTTTCCTTTTTTATTTTAAAGAGAAGAAAAAACAGAAAAATCGAGAAGCAAACCAACTAAACAAACAAAAACAACAAAATAATTACAACAACCACAACAAAAAACAACAATAGCGATGTAAGTTTTTTGAACAAGATGATAGGAATGTAACAATGATTGTTCCATTGCATATTATCTTCAAATTAGTTGCTCAGGTTACCAGATACAGGAATAAAACAAAACAGTAAAATGGAACAAAGCATTGAGTTTCAAAATCAAGTCAGAAGGAAACCCCTCACAGTTGCTATAATGCATGTTGTTATCCCCCAAATAGATGCTCAGATGACCAGCTATCGGCCTGCAATGTCAATCAAACAATACAGACAGGGGCTGGGGATTTAGCTCAGCGGCATAAGCGCCTGCCTTGCAAGCAGGCAGTTGTGATTTCGATCCCTGGTACCGATAAAAATGAAAAAGACAAAACAAAACAAAACAAAAAAACCCAATACAGACACTGTTATTATTATATTTTTTTACTACAGTTGCTAACATCTCAGCCTGAGTTCCTCCGAATCAGCCAGTTGCTTACTGGGTGGTAGGAGTGCGGGATTTGCTCTTCTTGTCTCCCAGCCTGCACACAGGCTGCCTCAGGGGAAGGCATAATGTGGCTTCTTGATGCTCTTTCCCCTGGTTCATCTGAAGGTGGTGGGCATTGTTTTAATGTCTGTGTGATTTTTCTTTTTCTTGTCCCCTGGCTTCAAAGGCACAGCCTGTCCCTGTGACTGCAGGCAGCCATGTCGCCCCCCAAGAGAGTTCCTTGTCCCACAAAAACAAGGAAAAACCATCATTTTTTGCCCTTTCTACCCTTAATCATCTTAGCGAGGCTCTTCCAATACCAGGTTAAATAATGGTACTGAGAAGTTGCTTCTCTGACTACCCGCTCTGTGATTCTGTTTACCAGTATATACTGGAGTTTGTCCTGGCTGTGTGTCTAGAATATAGTCTAAGGGCAAAAACAACGGCCGAGAGAATATAAAGGTCTTGGAAGGGCTTTATTAATGTTAGTATAACTTTCGATCTCCGAGTATCATAAATGAAGAACAGTATTAGGAATTGAAAACTAATACACCTATATAACTGTTGAGAATGGTGGGTGTGAGGATGGTCTTATAAACCACGCATGCTGCCTGCACTAGAAGCATCTGTGTGCTCCCCATCTGTCCCCTGCCTAGCCAGGAGGCAGTGACCCCTAAAACACAGCACCTGCCCCCAGTGCCAGGTGTCTGAATTTGTTCTCACCACATAAATTCCTGAGAGAAACATCTCTTTCAAGTCTCAGAAAATGGTGAAGTCTTGGGACTGCTTTTTCAAACCACAAGCTGCAGGAGTGGTCACAGGCTCCTGGGGCAGGACACAGGGTGCCAGAATCCTCTGAAGTCTCTGCGGGCCATGCTCTGGGGCAGCTTCCTGACGGATGGCTGTCACCAAGACCCTCTAATGACATTAATAAGTTAAACCTATGAAGAGACAATAGCCAGAGCGCGTGTGACAGGACCCCATGGCCCAGGATGGCCGTAGTCCTGTCAGAAAAAACGAGGCTGTGAAGAGGGTCCCCGACGAGCCTGCTGAGCAGGTGATGACAGCTTCTTCTAGGACAGCTGCCTCAAGACCCCACTGTGTCCCTCCTCGTGTTCTATGATGATGCATCAACCCTTTCTGTGCCAGCCTGGGCCCACGTGGCCTCCTATCTCGGTCCTCAGAGTGTGTGGCTGTGATGTTACCAGTCTCTGCAGCTAGGTCTGGCTACAGCTAGGGCACAAGCCACATGTCACATTGCCTCAACATCCTGGCAGAACAGCTTTCCAGCTTCTTTCTGGTTCCAAGTGCAGCTGACAACCCGCGAAAGGCAAGTCCTCCATGATAGGTGATGACCACGGCAGGACCATGTGGGTCCAGGCCAGGGAATGGCCACATTGGCCAGGTTTCCACATTTCCTGTCCTTTGTTGGTTCTATAATATCCGGCATAGTCCCTCTCGAGGAAAACCCACAGCTCTGGCTGAGTCATTCAGATCCTCATGTCCCCCCCACCAGTGAAGGGCACTGCCCTGGGGCCCTGTGCTTGTTCAGCAGGCACCTGTGTCCCTGTTTTTGCCCCTACTGGCCCATCTGCCTCAGATTTGTCGACCTGCTCCACTGACTACAGAGTCCAAGGAAGAAAAAGCCCAGATGTCCACATCCCTCATCCTTGGTCCTCCTGCCTCATGCCTGAGCCCCAGGGGCCATCATCCTCCCCAAACCCAGCTGGTTCCCCCAAGAAGCCAGTGGTGGCCCAGCCTTGACTCTATGCCACACAATCCCCCATCTGCACCCCACCTTCCTTTTGTTCCTCTCCCACCCTAGGGAGTTCAGACCTACTCCGGACTCCCTCGACAGAGCCTTCCCACCCCCTCATTGCTCAGGATGCCCCAATGCCATGTGCCCAAGGACTCTGCTTCCTGAGAGAAGGCTCTGATTTGTATGAGGTGGGGCTGATAACTTCTCAGTATTCTACAAAGCGGGATTTCTGGAGCAGCAGACAGTGCAAAGCCAACACGGCCAAATCCTAAATGATGCATTTCCCCGAGCTCAGGAAGTTCATGGTGAGGAAGATGTTCCCTGCCTGCCCCCTACCCAAGACCCTAGGTCCCATGTGTGGGGTTGGTATGAAGGCCTAAGCACTTCCTAGGGCTCCTGACAGGCCAAGGCCCAACTAGAGCAGTTCCTACGTGCAGTGATGCAGAAACTTCAGACTTCCAGAGCAGACCGCAGAAGGTGAGGGCCCCTGCCTCTCCCGGGAGGCTCCTGTCGGCACTGCCCTCCTGGTCACGCTCTGGGCAGTAGGGAGCAGAATCACCTGGCAACAGCAGCCCTGCTCCAGGCCTCCTCTTCCTTTTCCTTCTCCTCTGCTCTAGGGAACTTCCGGAAAGCTGGCACCCCAGAAGCTCTAGGGGTGTTGGAGGAGGCTGTAACCAGGCCCTGTACCAGGTGCACACAGGGTGCTGTCACCACCACAGGCCTGAGTTCTGTCAGCCACCTGCTTCCCCAAGACAGGGTGCTTGGAGGACACCAGTCTTCCCATCTGCATGCAGGCAGTTCCAGGTGTGCCTAGGATCCCAGGGTACATAGCCTAGGCCGCAGAGCTAGGGCAAGACCAGAGTCCCTCTTGTCATATCTTCCCCTCCTGCCCTCCACAAGTCACCTGATAGGCACAGGCCCAGCTGGGGGAGCCATGCCTGGAAGCGGGACAGAGGGCAGAGCTGCCTTCTCTGTGCCCAGAGGCAGCTCCTGAAGCTTCTCTGAGTATAGAAATTGTCCTATCTTAGCATGGAGGCACAGCCCAGAGGTCAGAGGGACAGCAGGTGCAGGAGTGTCACCTGGATGTAGGCTGTCACGGAAGTAAGCTCCTATCTCTTTGTCCTTACTTGCTGCTATTAAAAGCTGGGGCCTGGGTTCTGCATGCAGAGCAGCAACTGCTCGCAATGCTGGAGGTCAGACCTGCGCTGTCTGCAGGGCAGCACTCTGCCCTCGCCATGGTCTGTTCTCCTCGTGTCTCTGCGTGACAGAAGGAGTGAATGCCAGGTCTTCCTACTGGAAAAGGCCCTCTTCCTCTCTTGTAAAAGCACACATTCATCAGGAGGGTGGCACCTGGTGACAGCGATTTTATCTCTTCCCCAAAGCCCTGAGTTTGGGAAGGACACAGACATCCATACCACGGCATCCACACCACAGCGAGAGGCAGGTGTGTTGGGTGACAGTCAGGACCACCACTGGAATTCTGGGTGGAGGTCAAGTCCCTCTGCAGCTGTTACTGAGGAAAACCTAATAGGCCCCCAGGTTTACTTGCTCATCACTGACTTAAAACTCATGACTTGGGAAATGACGCAGCTTTGCTGTGGGTAGTGCCACTGATCTAGTGTGGAATATGATGATAATGGTCCTCTGGGTCACTTTTTAGGGGCCTCAAGACCACTTTATGGGAGACACTGACTCTTCATGTGAGCCTGCAGGTGTTTGGTGGGGCAATCGGACACACTGATAGTACTGCAAATGGGGACATCCTAGACACAAAAACACATTCAGCACAGACTTTGTAACTGGCATTGGGGACTCAAGGCAGGACTGTAAGCTAAACTCAAAGGACACAGCACTTGGCTGCCTTGGTCTGCCCTCCCTTCCCTCCTGAAGGCGACCCTAGGGAAACACCCTTCTGAAAGTTTAGGAGCCCCTGGAGTTAGTCTGCAGCGTTTGAGTAATGTGGCTTTTTAAAAATTTTTATTTTGGGCCCGGGGATTTAGCTCTGCGGCATGAGTGCCTGCCTTGTAAGCAGACAGTCATGAGTTCGATCCCCGGTACCGATAAAAAGGAAAAAGACAAAAAAAAAAAATTATTTTGAAGGTAGTAAAAATACAAAAGAACAAGACAGGACAAAGCCAGTCGAGACTGTGCAGTGAAATTGGTTCAGAACTTCACAGCAGGATCCTGGGATAACAGTAATAGGTACCATAGTATATCTCGTTATCTTCACAATAGTTGTCCAGTCAATTAGGTATAGTGAAATCAAACTAAAAACAGAACATTATAAAACCAATCAAAAGAGAATATTGAATACAGCAGAACAATTAATCAAAACAAAACAGTGAAAACATTTGCCTTCAAACAGAAGATAGAAGGAAAGCCCCCATATCTGCTATATTGCATATGGTCATCCTCCCAAGAGATGCTCAGACCTCTGTGTCCAGTTGCTAATGGGGAGTGGCGGGGAGAGCAGGGATGGAATATCTGATGCCCAGCCCATGTGCTGGTAGGCTAATGGGAGTCACTGACTGGTTCTCTTCCTGGCTCATGCCAGGGATGCTTACCAAGAGGGCGGGCTGATCAATGTGGCTTTTGTAGCAAGAGTTTACAAGGGAAAAGATTTAATTCAGGACACAGAACTTATAGAATTATTTTATAATATTCACCCAAAAAGTCAAATGTAAAGAAGTGCAGGAGATCTGCCCACACATTAGAGACCCAGAGAATCCAGCTGAGGGTCTGCATCCATAGTAATGTTCTGCATGAGTCCAGGTGGAGGCCTAGAGCCCACGACAATGTCTATATCAAGGATCTGTGCTGGAAGTCCAGGATCAGTGGCAGAAGCTAGAAAGTCTGTGCCAGCTGGATGAAGGATCTGTGCCAGAGGCTGATGGTCAGCACTGGAGCCAGGAAGTGACACTCAAGGTAAGGACCAGAGCTTCTTGGAACAGAACCACAGCCATCCTCAGCGACAGTGAGGACTCAAGCTTCTCCAATGATGGAATAGCTGAGTTCGTATCAGGAAGGCAGCGTGACGAGCTTCTCCAGGAGAGTCAACAGCGCAGCATCCTCCGCTCCAGTTCTCCTTTAATGCTGTTGGCAGCAATCCCCAGGCGGGGCTCCCACACCCAGCACCACACTGATTCAGTTCAGCTGGGTATTACAAGGTGACCATTAATAAATCCAGCACAAGTATCCTGTAATTTTCATTGTAAAGGTTTTTACCCCCTTGGTTAGGATGATTCCTAGGTTTTTTTCTTAAAGCTATTGTGAATGGAATTGTTTTTCTGATTTCTTTCTCAGCTAGTTCATTATAGAAAAGCTATTGATGTTTTACTGTTGATTTTGTATCTTGCTATTTTGCTGAACTTTTTCAGAGAGAACTTTCACTTTATACCAAGGGTTATTTATTCCTGGTTTGCAAACAGATTTATTTTTTCTGTTTTTTCCCCCATGAAATAATGCTTTCCCTTTTCAGGAATTGTTTTCTAGTGAATTGACAATTTCCTTTGCTTTGATACAACTTGTATTCTTTTATATTTGATCCTCTATATAAATGTGTCTTTTTTTTCTGTGACTGCTATTAAAATAGTTTTATATCTGGTTTTTCACATCTTGTACAGACTTTTGTTTTTTGTGCTTGAGGTTCAGTGAGCTTCTAGTGTCAAGAGGATTCACGCGTTTCATCAACTTCCATATATGTCCACACTTTTACACACTCACTCTCTTTGTACAGACAACTGGCCTCTTGCTATCACTGTACACTTCACTGACGCCCTGCCCACTGTCTTCCATCATTTTTCTCTTTAGTTTCATTTACCATAATGCTTATTGCAGTTTCTTCAAGTTCACTCATCTTTTCTTCTGAAACACCGAACCTGCCCAGCTTTCTTTCGGCACATTACTCATCTCTGACATTACAGTTTTTATCTCTAGAAGTTGGTGCTGGGTCTTTCTCCATGTATTCTGTGTTCACATCTCCACCAAACATTTGTAACTCAGTCCTAAGAGCCATCTGTGTCTCTTTATTAATTCTGTCCCCTGCATCTGTTAGAAATAAAGAATACTAGCCTTTGTCTCTGGTGCCTGGGAAGGAGGCTCCAAATCCCTGGCATTTTTCTGAGCAGTAGAAGAGTCTTGTTAGTCCTGAGCACTTTGGCTCCCACCTGAGCTGCTACACAGGGATACGATGACCTCTGGAGGTCCCCAGGAGAACCCAGTTAGGTGTGCTCCTGGCTACTGGCTTTCTTTTGCTTCTAGGCCCTCTCAACTGGCATAGCAAGAGACTAAGCATGTGTATACTACTAGCCTGAATTTATGTACACATCTATAAATATTTCTACATATGACTTCCTGCATCTTTATTAAGCTGACCACGAGTTCACACTGATGTCTGCAACTCTCATCCACCCCTTTAGGGGGCTTTCTGGTCCTTCCCTTGCTTACCTGTGAACCAACAGTAAAATGGCCTGTCTCCTACCGCTGCCATCCATGTACTCTCTTTATTTTATTTTATTTTATTTAAGGAGAAAAGAAAAAAAAAACAGTGAAAGGGTACAAGTTATACAGATTTACAGAAGAAAAAAATGAACAGTAGGAAATCACTAGTTAATGGATTACATATTGCCATCTTAGAAATAATTGTTCAAGTCACAAAATTAAAGTTTGTAGAGTGGACATTCCAACAATGATACTGCAAACAGTTCTGTTCAATGATCCAATAAAACTCTGTGATATCATTTTCTATCTTATACACTTAAATATACATGCAGTTATATAGTTTAGAGCACTTTCTTTTCCTCTCTTTTGTACAATGACTATTACACATTTTGGGTTTCATTGCTCCCACGGTTCTTATTGCTTTTTTGGAAGAGAGTAAAACCAAATGTGACATAACAGAACAGAATCGGTCAAGTCAAAAGGGTGGACATAATAGATATTATAAAACATAATACAAGGTGATCAACAATGGTTACCATAATGCCTCCCGCTATCTCTAATAGAATTGCCTATATCATTAGTTATAATACAATTGAACAAAACAGTAAAGAACAAAACCGACAAAACCAAAACATTGGAGACATTGTAGGTCTTCAAAAGTAGATAAAAGTCAATGAGAATGGGCGTTATAATGAATCTCATTATCTTCACAGCTGATGCCTAAACTTTCGAACCTGATACTATCCAGCAAAACAGAATAGGGGAACATCAGTCAAAAACAAGATGGTGAGAGTAATACAGGGCTTCAAATCGAGATAATAGAAAGTCAAAGTGGGTTACTATATTATATCCTGCTATTTTTTCCCTTTAATTAAATGGATAAAAATAAAAAAGTAAATAATGGAGTGGAGATTGAGAAAAAAGAGGGCATAACAGCGAAACAGCGCAGATCAAAACATAACCATTTAAGCAGAATAGTGTTTCACCATCAGATATCCATGTACTCTCTTGATCTGCTTCAGCACATGGTATATTTTTCCACCGGAACAGCTGTCCTGCACCCCCACAGAAGTGATCCATGGGAGAATAGTGCTAACACACAGTTCTTTTGCTCAAGTTGGACACATTCTGTTCACTCTCACAGTTGTATGGATCAGCACCATCCCCCCACCTCCTTCAGGGAGATGCTTTCATACATTTGTAGTACAGTGAGACTCCTTTATCACATTCTATTCCCTGTTGCAATCTATTCTGATTCTGAGCCCCTGATAACTTATACTATCTGTCTTTATTTTGCAGACTTTAAGTATAACAAGCTTATCATGTCACATGTCCGTGTGTACATGCACATAACTTCACTGCTCTAAAGTCCCTGTGCTTTCCTCCCCAACATTCTGTTCTCCACATACTATGCAGTCTTGGATTTGTCTAGCATCACTATAGTTTGTCTTTCCCTACAAATATGCAGTGAAGATTTCTCGATGTTTTCTTGCTCTGACAGCCCATTTATTCTTATTGTAGAATAAAATTCTGTTGTATGTGACACTGAATGATAGGGACTTTGACTCAAAAATAGTGGAAACAAGTCTGGGACAGATACTGCAAGCACACACCTCCTGCACAGGCAAAGTTTTATTGGGGCAGGAAGAGGTTTCAGATGCATTGTGGCTTTGGCTAAAGGTAGTTTGTAATTGGTCAAGACTGTGAGCAAGCTGCTGTTCAGGAGACAAAGAAGAAGCAGTTTTCAATTTTTTGCTAAATTCCAATCATTCCCATTGGCCAGGGAAACTGTCCAGAAGGTGTTCCAGATGTTCACAGTCAACTAGTCCTCAAGGCTATGAAATTTTGCCTAGCTGGTGCCATCATCATGAGCAAAACATTGTGGCATTAGGGGTGTGTGCCCTCCTGAGTGAGGGTGTAGAGAAAAGAGGTCCCTAGAGGAGGAGGTGCAGGTGAAGGACAGAAGGTAAAAGAAATAGCTAACTCTCTAAAAATGGCAGAGAGCTCCTGGTGCTACTGCTAGACCACAGTCATCAAAGACAAGAGGGCAGATGCATCACAGGCTTCTGGGTGGTGGTGGGGGGCAAGATAAGCTCTTTGAAAATTACCTGCCTGTAATGACTAAGTTATGCCTTGGGACCCATGCGCTCTAGAATATCTTAAACATCCGCAAGTGACAGTAACTTAACCATAATTCATTATAATCTTATGAGCATTGTGGTTTTGACTCCTCCTATGGGCTTTGGACACCTTGATGGTTCCCCAAAAGTCCACATAAGGAAAAAACTCCTCCTTCCAGCAGAAAGGAGAACTTACCCTTGAGTGAAGTGACTCACCAGTTCAGTTCAAAGAGCTGCTTTCTCCCCATGAAAACCACATATAGACTGGAAACTGGCTTCTCTGGGACCATGAGCTCCTCTCACTGCCCACTCCCACCCTGTGGACAGTACTGATCTTTGATCTCTATTAATAAATCTATGCTTTCACCTTCTACATCTGTGTGTCCAGCTCAGTTCTTTATTTGGGGTACCAAGAACCTCAGACAGTTACAACCCCAACAATACTAGGTTAGGGTCAAGACTTCAGGTTCTTGAGTTTTTGTAACTTCTATAAAAGCACAAGGATGTGGGCAGAAAACAGAGGAAAGAGAAAGAAAAAGAAAACAGATAGCAGCCCCAATGGGCAATTGGTCAAGTTAATTCTTAATTATATTCTTGGACTAAACATTTTTAAATGAGCAACATGTGTATGTGCAGAGCTGAGGAGGACCAGACCCAAGAGTTCAGACATCAGAAGACAGACACAATATGGAGACAGAGATGCCATACTTTTTTTTTTTTGGTACAGGGGAAGGAACTCATGACCTCGTGCTTGCAAGGCAGGCACTTTATGCTGCTGAGCTAAATCCTCGGCCCCTACTTTATCAGTTTTAATCACCTATCAGGTTTCTGTAGGCTCAAGGAAATGTGGCATGTTCAGCAAGTGGCCTTCAGGTCCCTGGGAAGTAACCCAGGCAAGTGTTATATTATCTATAGCAAAGCTGGTCAGAAAACGAATAATGTATTGCCCAGCTGTGTGACCTGAAAAATTAGTGGTTTTCAAGTTGACTAGGCATGAGTGAAACTACAGGGCTATTTAGGATTTTATTGGTAACAGTCTTAGTTACTTTTTTCATTGCTGAGACAAACTGCCTGCCACCTCACAGTTAAACGGGGAAGGGTTTATTTAGCTCATGACTTGTAGAGGTTTCAGTCCATAATTGACTGGCTCCAAGGCAGAGTGGCACAGCAGACAGGCATCACAGAGGAGGAACAACCGGTGGCAGGAAGAAAGTGGCAAACCAACATGGCACGACCACAACTCTTTCTATCCCTTGTATCTTACCCAAGGCTATTTAGGTGAATAGCACTCACATCCTTAATCCTAGTGCCCTTGATCCTAGTGCCACGAAACCATTCCAACACCACACACTCCAGATCCATCTTCCTCTGACTGTAAGAACCGGCGCAGGGGAGAAGACCCCAAGGACTCAGCTCGTAGTGAGGAGTAAAAAGTTTATTTCCATGCGCATGGGGTCCCCCAGGCAAACAAGTGCGGAGGGCCCCGAGGGGGAATTGTGCAGGGTTTTTAAGGGCGCAAACGGGAGGCAAGCGAGTTTACAGAAGCAGATTGCATTGGTTAATTTTGAGCAGGATAGGACTTGGCAGAAGTTGATTGGAGGGGTTTGGGGTTGAGTAACCATGGAGACTGGGGGTCCTAGCCCAGTCACTATGTGCCCAGAACAGAACAGTTACTTGTCTTACTTATCTCGTTGAGACAGAACAACCTTGCAGGTGCATTCTTTTTTTTGCTAGGTTCTGATAGCTCTGGGGAGTTAGGCATTCCTTTCTGCTCTGCTCTGATAGCTCTGGGGAGTTAGGGAGTTAACCCTTTCATCTCCCCCTTCTTCTTGTAAATGGCCTTTAGGAAGTTAAAACTTAACCTAGTTGGATTTGAAGGGGAAGGGGAGGGGAAGCAGCAGATAGAACGAGCTTTCTTGGTCTCTTCATGACAAAGGACCAGCTATGACTGCATGAGGCTCTGGGAGGACATCTAGACACAAGCCATAGCAATAATAGTTTTCCTTTGCATGCAAACATTTTGTTTCTGTAGTTTTATCAGGTTTTCATGACAGGTCTGTTGACATATGACTTGCTGAGAAGGGTAATACTTACAGATCCCAAGGGTTTATTTTGTCATCCCAGCCTTCTGTTCCAACACTGCCCTACCCTGAGGGTCCCTACGTCATATGGATGTCCACGGAAATATAAAAAATTATTTCTTAATGGTTATAAATAAAGCTGGTATCAACATTCATATGTAGTCTTTTGTGTGGACTGAACTTTTGAAATCAGTTGGGTGAATACATAGGTATATATTTGCTAGACTGTCCATATTGAGACTTCTTAGCCTTTACAAGCATTGCCAAACTGATGTTTCAATGGCTGTATCATTTTTGCATTCTCACCAGCAACAAGTGAGAGTCTCTGTTGCTCTAGATCATTGCCAGTGATTGGATAGTGTCCGATTTTAAAGTTTTAGTAATTTTGATACATGTTGTTTCATTGTATAGTGCCCTAGTGACCGATGCCCTCAGGTATTTCCACGTGTTTATTTACACCTGCTTATCTTTATGGTGAAGCATCTGCTCAGATCTTTGTGTATCTTTTGAGTGGAGCTGTTAATTAAATCACAGTTGAATTGTAAGGGTTATTTGTGTAATTTGGAGAGACGTCATTGTAACTCATCTTTTCATCCTCTGACATTGTCTCCAATACAAAAAAAGGTTTTAATTAATAAAGTATTAACTCATTTCACTGAGATACAATGCTTTTGGTGCTGTACCTAAGTTACTGTTTTCCTGTAGATATTTTATGACATTTTTTTTGTCTTTTTCCTTTTTATCGGTACCAGGGATCGAACTCACGACTGCCTGCTTGCAAGGCAGGCGCTTATGCCGCTGAGCTAAATCCCCAGCCCCTCATGTAGTCATTTTAGTGCTTGCCATTTCACATTTCGTGTTATAGTTTATTGTGACTTCAGTTTTGTGTAATGCTTCTGGTGTGCGTTTAGGCTTTTTTTTTTTTTTTAATATGTGAAACAGCAAAATGGCAGATTTCCTGAGAGAGCAGAACCGAGAGCCGTCTGCACATGCATGGTTGGGCTTAGGTTTCGTTTACTTAAGGATTACGTGTTTTTCTGTGAAAAGAGGCACACAACCGTAGTGTGAGCAGCCAGGTCCAGTGAAACATGGTGTGTATTAGAAACGCAGAGGACAGTCAGGTCCCTGTGGGAAGGTGGAGGGGGGCTTTCCACAGTGACAGTAGCCAAGAAGGGAGGGGAGTGTTCTAGGCAGGGTGAGTCCAGCAAGCAGGACAGGCAGCCAGGGAAAAAACCAAGCCAGAGGGAGTCAGAATGACCCACTGAAGGGCAAGATAAGATGAAATCTGGGCTAACAGAAAGCCAGGGCCCACGATGAGAACACAGTGGTCAAGGCCAGGGCTCCAGTGGCTGGATGAACAAGGGTCTCGTGTTGACTTCTGGGATCCTCCTGTCCAGGAATGTGATAAAAACAAGTTGATAGATAACCAGTACCACCAAGCCTCAATTCATACCCCTCTGAAGGGTGCCTTTGTTCTGCTTGGGCTGATAATTTTACAAAAGTTATGATTGATGGTGCTTGCAAAAGTCTGCTTGCTAAAATATACCAGATTCCTCTAGATCCACTCGTAGTCAAACTTTCCTGCTTGTAGTACCAGCGATGGACCTCATCTTGGCCCAGGGTGGTCTGAGATATAACTATTTTTGTGTGCAAAAACCCTGCAACAACCTACTCAGGTCTCCTCCTAGTACCGGAAACTTTCTGCTTTTGCTCTCCAGTAAATGTTTTTCCTTATTTTTCTCTTTACTCGCTTGCCTTGTAATTCCTTCTGGGTTGAGAGAAGAACCCACCAGTCAGAGAGAGTAACCAGTTGTTCTGGATATTGGATATTTTCACGTTCTTTGGCTTTGTTCTGGGATTCAGTGAAGTCAGAAAACATTCTAGCCCATTTAGGTCTTTTTTTTTAAATTTGTTTGGTGACGCTACAGCAGCAATTTGTTTAGGACTCTTTTCTCCATGTCTGTGTGCTCTTAATGATCTACTCAATTCCCCGTGATTAGGGAGGGGCTCCACTCTGGTTGAACAGCACTGTTCCCAGGTCTTTGTGAGCTCCGGAAATTGCTCCCTCTGATTTGTTTGGGTGGCTCCATCCACCTCATCAGCTTGTTCTGCACGCAAGCACTGGGTAGTCCTCACCTGACACCCCCAGGGGACCCCTGGACTTCTACAGTCCTGGCCTCCTGCAGTTCCTTCCTGTCTCGTACTGCTCAGTTCTCATTTCCATTTGAATCTGTTAAATACATTTTTTTAGTAATAGTGAAAGAGAATTTAAAAGGTTTTTTTTGTTTTATTTTTATTTTCAAAGTAGTAAAATACAACAGAACAATGTGTTCTTTCAAGCACATATATCAAAATAAAATGAAATACAGAGCATTATAGAACTTATCAAAACAAAATATTGAATAGAGCAGCACCATTAATCAGAATAAAGCAAAATAGTAATAAAAATATTTGCCTTCAAAGAGACGGTAGAAGGAAGTTCCCCTTATTTGCTATGGTCAGCCTCCCAGGAGACGCTCAGATTTCGGGTTTCCATTTGCTAATGGAGGGACAGGGAAAGAGGGGTAGGGGAAATGGGATGTTTGACTTTAGGCCATGCACCAGTAGGCTCACTATTGCTTAACAGGGAGGCAGGCTTGTTGCTTGGTTTTCCAGGATCCCCTAAGTTCCAACGTGGCGTGGATCTCAGGAGACACTGGTGGTTCTCCCCCTGGAAGGGCCGCATTCTGCCACACTGCAGCCATTTTACCGAGAATTTAAAATTTTAAATGCCAAGGATGCCTATCAAGATTACGTGGACATGTCTGTGTTCAGCACAAATCTGTTAATAGAATATTTCTTTCTTTGCATAAGGAAGGGGAGAAATCCCAAATTGAGCCTCCTTAACCTCTGTTTCTTCCCTTGTTTGGTCTATTTCCTGTAACAATAGATTATTAAAACCTTTGTTCTTTTGAAGTTGCAGACATACTAGAGGCTGTACCTGCCTCTACCTTCCCAGAGGTGACACTTTACTAAGGATAAAAACCAGGGATCCATGTTTCTTTCTTTTTTCTTCTTCTTCTTCTTCTTTTTTTTTTTTTTTGGTAATGTTTATTTAAAGAGAATAAAACCAAGTAAAACAAAACAGAATAAAGCCAATCAATACAAAACAATGTAAGTGACATGGGACTTCTAAACAAGATAATAGGAAATCAACAATGATCACCACAATATTCCCTCCCATCTTCAAAAAGCTGCCAATAGCTTCAGACACAGTAAGAGTTGAACAAAACAGAACAGAATAGAACAAATAAAAAACAAAACAATGAATGCAATAAAGGACTTCAAAACAAGATAATAAGTTAACAATGGCTACCATAATATATCTTTCCATCTTTAAAGTAGCTGCCCACCCAGGGGAAAAAAAGAAAAGGAAAAAAAGGTCACCAGGGATTTAGCTCAGTAGCATAAGAGCCTGCTTGACAAGCGTGAAGTTGTGAGTTTGATCCCTGGTATTGAAAAAAAAAAGAAAGAAAATAACTGTCAATGCCATCAGATATAAAAAAATCAAACAAGGCAAAACAAAATAAAACCCAACCAAACAAAAGAATGAAAATGATACAGGACTTTAAAACAAGATAATAGGGAATTAACAATGGCCACCACCTTCAGAAGGAGATCCCCCTGGATGCTACATTGCATGTTGTTATCCTCTGAATTGATGTTCAGACTACTGGCTTTAGACCTGCAAAGTCAGTGAATCACTAAATGCTACAAGTATTAAGTTGTATTTTACCTCAATAGCTATCATCTCAGCCTGTGTTTCTCCAGATCGGTGGTCCATGTTTCCTTTTAAAAACCTTCAAGGAGACAGAATTCACCCACAAAAGAGACACTTCACTGGGTTCACAAGTCACAGCACGGCCACACAGTTGGCTATAGTTTGCAAACATAAGATGGAGAAGGAAGCTCTAAGGCAGTGATGATTATTCCTGTATACTGGTTTTCAGCATGTTTCCTTAAATGAGAACACAAGCGTCTTTTCTCTGCTACCTCATGGCAGTGCTTTACTAGAAGACAGTAACAAAATTGCTCATAGCTACCCTACTCTGAAGAGCCACAAAGTGAGGAAAACAGATTCACACAGCCACCAACACTTCAATGGACAAGAAAGTTACAACACATTGCTACAATAGGACATTGTTCAGCAAAGACAGTGAATAAGCCATAATGCCACACAGCCTCCTTGCAACTCCACCCTAACCCTAATCTTCCAGGAGCCGCCATCAGCTCTGCTCCCCTCAGTGGAGTTGGCCGGCCAGCATAAGCTCTAGAAATAGAGTCTGCACTATTCCTGGTGCCAGCTACTGAAACAAAGCTCACCTTCATGCCTGCTCTTCATGGAGCTCTTCTATAACAATTATTTTTCCCATGAGAACACATTAACTTGTCCTTTTTTATAAACTGATGAAGAATCAAAGAAGAAACAGAACAGTGCTAGTTCCTCCCTGACTTACGGGAGGAACATGATCCACCACATGTTCATGAGGTTCAGTCAGACTGTTTCTTTGTGCAAAGCAGACGATTTCCCTGAAGGAGTTTGGTCTAATGCAATGAGCAACAGGAAAAGTTAAAGCTTGCTAGAGAACAAAGCAGTATTTTAAAACTATTGAGAAGGCAAAAAAAAAAAAAAAAAAAAAAATTAACCAGAAACCATTTACATTTGGAATCTGTTTGATGATTCATAAAAATTAAACTGATCACTTCTGGGAGAACATGGTGGATAGACAACAGCAGCTACAGAGGCTCTCTGGGATACCCAGCTTAAAATCTAGGAATGGTGCATTGTGAGGAGTCCTAAGCAAGGAGAGATATACCCTGCCGACCCAGGAATGAACTAAGCTAAGAGAAACCAACTGGAAATGCAATCCTGGTGCTATAACTGGAACAGATAAAATCTCAGTGGAAGCTGGAACCTGCGCAGCGATTTGAATTTCCTGCCGCTACTGCTGTGTCTGAATCAGCACAGCAGGGACAGAGAGGTGAAATCTCTGAGAGCAGGAATTGGCAAACGGAGTTGAGAGTGGAACTGGTGGGGAGTCCTACATGGACCTGCGGTGAGTGAGAGGAATGGGGACCCTTCCATAGACTAGGAGGCTCTAACAGAGGACATTCTGGGACTGGGCAGACTACCCGGAACAGGACACTGCAGTGACTTTAATCACATATTTCCCTCTCAAGCAGGATTGGTAGGGAGCCCTGACTTGCGTGATGCTGCGGACTAAGACCCAGTAGGCTAGCCCAAATCAGGTCCCAGTGTCTGGCGGTGCACCCTAGCAGTGAAGCCTTAGGTAGGTTGACCTGGAGGGACAGGCCCGGCATAGACTGCCCAGGTCTGTGTCTCCCTAGTGCACTGCAGTGGGCAGGAACACCTAGCCGGTGGATTCAAACAAACTGTAACCGACAAAGAAAGAAACTGAGCCTCCTATTTATGCTTGTATGGAAGGAACAAAAAGTATGGGAAGAGGGAGCAACAAGAAAGGGTCCTCGGCCCCCAATCCTGAGAACACTGATCCAGGAAAGGTAAATGCAAAGGAGAATGAGGACAGAAAACATGCAATATCAGACACGGCACCAATAGACATAAAGCGATATCTCTGGAGCCTCATAGACGAGTTCAAAAGTGAAGTATTTAATGACCTAAAGCAACATATAAGTAGAATAGTTAGAGAAATGCTAAGCACCACCCAAGAAAAAACAGATCGTGGAATGGAAGAACAGAAAAAAAGGGGAGAATTGTTTGATGGAGAAAATAGAAAAAACATAGAAAATGTGAAGCAGGTTCAAAGAGATTACCAGGAAACTAAAAACTCTATCCAAAGCTGGCATAACAGCTTGAAAGAAACTAAGGGGGGCTGGGGATTTAGCTCAGCGGCATAAGCGCCTGCCTTGCAAGCAGGCAGTCGTGAGTTCGATCCCTGGTACCGATAAAAAGGAAAAAGACAAAAAAAAAAAAAAAAAAAAAAGAAAGAAAGAAACTAAGGATAGATTATCTGAACTGGAGGACAGATTTTGTAAGGTGGGAGCATGAAATGAAAAACTTCTTTAAAATAACAACAACAACAACAACAAAAACCCCAGCAATAATACAAAGGCATGAAGATGATAAGAGGATCTATAACTTATTAAGAATGTAAAAGAAGAACTAGGGACACAAACAAAGGAACTACAAAGGCTATTCACAGAAATAATCCAGGAGAATTTCCCTAATTTAGCAAAAGGTAAAGATACTCAGATGTATGAGGCTTACAGAACCCCAGCCAACTACAACCCAAACAGAACAACACCCAGGCATATACTAATCAAAATTCCAGAAATCCAATATAAGAACAGAATATTAAAAGCCGTCAGAGACAAGAAACAGATCACTTACAAGGGAACACCCACCAGAATTACAGCAGACTTCTAGGCACAAACCATCAAATCACAAAGAGTGTGGGGGGAAATAATTCAAGCTTTGAAAGATAATAACTTCCAGCCAAGATTGATATATCCTGCACAACTGTCCCTAGAAATTGATGGAAAAACAAGGTGCTTCCAGACAAAGAGGAAATAGGGGAATTTGCAACCACCAATTCAACTCTACAGAGAATACTGCAGGATATTCTAAAAAAGGAAAATACCAAGATTCCAGAAACAGTGGAAGAGAGGCTACAATGAATGGAGCAGAGCTCAAAATGAAGGAGACAAACTGACAACTAATGACAGAAAAAGAACTCAACAGAAAGGAGGCAGAGAAGGTTGGATATAGGAACAGCTATTTTGGAGAAAACAAGACATTCTAATAGCTAGTACTGATTTAGTATCTTCTTGTTTTGAAGTCCCATCAAACTTTTGTTCCTCTGTCTCCATCAGTCTTAATATGTTGTATCTTATTGGATTTTATTATATGTGATAATATAAACAAAAACTTTTATAGACAAGGAGATTATACAGAAACCATTGTTCATTTTCTGTTAGTTGGTTCTAAATACCCTGAAATACTGTCATTCTCTTGAATGGTTTTACATTGTCTTGATGTGTTTGATGCTACAGTATATGAAGTTATACTCAAAGATTTCAAGGAAAGAGACACTATGGTAGCCACTTTTATGTTGGGATATCTTGTGGTGAAACACTATTTTGCTTAAATGGTTATGTTTTGACCTGTGCTGTTTTGTGGTTATGTCCTCTTTTATCTCAATCTCCTTTTTTTATTATTTACTTTTTTATTTTTATCTTTTTAATTAAGGGAAAAATAAATAAAAATATCAGGATATATTATAGTAACCCACTTTGATTTCCTATTAACTTGATTTGAAACCCTGTATTGCTCTCACCATCTTGTTTTGACTGATTTTCCCCTATTCTGCTTAGGTTGATAGTACCAAGTTCAAAAGTATAGGCAACAACTGTGAAGACAATAAGATTCATTATGACGCCCATTCTGGTTGACTACTATCTTCTTTTAAAGTCCTGTAATGTCTCCAATGTTTTGGTTTTATTCTTTACTGTTTTGTTCAATTTTATTATAACTGATGATATAGGCAGTTCTTTTTAAGATAACAAGAGGCATTATGGTAACCATTGTTGATCACCTTGTTTTTTGTTTTTACAGTATGTATTATGTCCATCCTTTTGATTTGACTGACTCTGTTCTGTTATGTCACATTTGGTTTTATTCTTTTCAAAAAAAGTAATAAGAACTGTGGGAGTAATAAAACCCAAAATGTGTAATTGTCATTGTACAAAATAGAGGAAAAGAAAGTGCTCTAAAGGATTTAACTGCATGTATATTTAAGTGTATAAGATAGATAACCATATTACTGAGTTTTGTTGGATCATAGAACAGAACTGTTTTCAATCTCACTGTTTGAGTGTCCACTTTATATGCTTTAATTTTGTAACTTGAACAACTATTTCTAAGATGACAATATATAATCTATTCACTAGTGATTTCCTACTGTTTATTTTTTCTGAAATTCTATACAATTTGTACCCCTTTTCTGTTTTTTTTCTTTTTCTCCTTAAATAAAATTTTAAAAACAAATAAATAAAAATTAAACCATGAAATCTGTGAAACTGTGATATCAAGTCTAGTGAAATAATTTTTAAACTGTGTTATAGAACTGGGTCTGTCAAACTTTGTAGTGAGTCAAAGCACTGTGAAAGAAAATTAAAAACAGAGCCTGAATCTTTATTTTATAAAATTTTCCCTGCTATTCTGGTATATCCAACGTTTCAGACCACTTTCAAAGCTGGAGGAATATTTTTGAGGGGAAACTTATCTGTTGCCACATGAAAGGAAATGTTGGTGGTGAATCTTTCATTCTATAAGCATATTTAAATGTCAGTTATTTTTTCTCTGCAACAATAAAAGTTAGTAAGACAGTCAGTAAGGACATACAAAGATTCTCAGCATTTTTACTCCTTAGGAATATGCAACAATGGAGGGTCACTTTGCGTGCATAGGATGTCTGTAATAAAGGGGCAGCAGACCACGTGGTGACAAGGATCTGGAGCAGAGTGTAGGCTGTAATTCCAGCACTCTGGCAGGCTGAGGCAGGAGAATTGCAGGTCCCACCTAGTCTGGAATACTTACTGACTTAGCCAGACCCTGTCACCAAACAAACAAGCAAACAAAAAAAGATTCGGGGATGCAGCTCAATGTGAAGGTCTTGGGTTTTCAATTTCCAACACAGCAACAAACAAACGCATAAACTGGATTACCACATTTGGTTGGCTGTTTCAAGTTTCCACTCCTAGGTTTTTACTCAAGAGTGATGAAAACTTTACATACTTAACACTTATGCACACTGTGCAAACCAGCTTCATTAGCTGTAACCCTGACAGTGACCCAAAGTTTACGTTGCCAAGGGAGCTACACAAGCTGCCCTGTTCCTCAGGGCATTTAGAAAAGAAAGATATGCAAAGAGACACAAGTCAGAGACCTCCGGTTTCCTGCCACTATGTTAATGTTTCTGTTATGTTAATGTTAATGTTTTTAGCCATCCTCCATCTCCCCACCTCACTACTGTGTTTTCCCGCCTTTCATTTTGCTTTTGACCTGCATTTGCCCAGGACGCTTCATCTTTCCAGAGATGAGGCAGTTCCAGGTAGTAGCCCAGGAACTCCATGACTTTGCAGACCACACAGGACTAGTTGGACCCGGAAGCCTTTGCATTGTGAGTTTTAGGACTGAACTGGGGAAATACTGCTTGCCTTGGAGTGCCATCTTGTGGCACTATGTCAAACTACAAGCTGGGCAATAATATCGCAGCAAGATGGGACACAAGTGGAGACAGGATTTGAGGCCTGGAGCCGGCTTGTCCTGGGCTTCAAATTGAAGGGGCACAAGGGCAGGCTTTTGTATTGGGAGAACACAGATCTCTACTTGGAGCAGTCTGCAGTCCTTTAAGATGCCTCCCCCGTCCTCACCCATGCCCCAACTGCTGCTCCGTTCCCACTTCTAGTGGACACCTGGAAATCACATTAGAGAATGTGACATCACTTCTCTGCCACACTCGTAGGACCAGAGATGAGCATTTGGTAAATCAAAGCCAAGCAGGTTTCTTTCGCTGGGAATTCAGGGAGAGAGAGATGCAGAGGTGCCACACAGACTGCTGGGTCTAGAATATAAATAGGAGACTGATTCTCAGGACAGATGTCTTTACTGTGTACACAGTAAGACCGAGAAAGAGAAAGAGAAAGAGAAAGAGAAAGAGAAAGAGAAAGAGAAAGAGAAAGAGAAAGAGAAAGAGAAAGAGAAAGAGAAAGAGAACCAGAGAGAAGCTGGGGAAGTGACAGTGAGAATCCTTCCTGCGTTCTCACTGTTCGCATCCAGCTTTGGGGTCTGAGTGGCTCCTCAGTTCCGTTATTCACACCGTGTCTGTCTCGGGCTACCCTGGGTCCTCCTCTCAAGTCCCTTCATGGTGGCTTCTGCTAGTATTATTCATTCGCTTTCATTTCTTCAGGTGCAGATTCTCCTGGGGGTTTTCAGCTGTCAAATCTGCTGCAGAACCAGGGGGAAGAACAGGGGCCAAAGGGAAATTTCAGCTCCTGTGCGGGGGAGATGACCTGAACCCAGTGGACAGTGACACGATGGGTTGGCTGGTGCTCAGGTTTGGTCAAGTGGAGGAAGAGGGGCAGTGAAGGATTGGAGTGGGGGCTGCTCCATGGGAGAGCATTCGAGGCCTGTGTGCTGCTGTAAGAAAGTACCTGAGCCCAGGTAATTCCTAGTGAACAGAAAGTTATTGCTCATGCTTCCAGAGGCTGAGAAGTCAAATCCTTAGCATTGATCTGTGGTGGGAGAATTGCTGCATCCTCCCAAGGGACAGGGCAAAGGCACGAAAGACCAGATCCCTCCATCAAGCCTTCACTTACAGGTACCTAACCCAGTCTCCAGGAAGAGCCCCCAGTGTCCTAATCACCTCCCAAGGGTCCTACCTCTTATGCCATCAACACCTGAATTTTGGAGTCTGCCGCAGTTGCAGTATGATATGCAGTAAGGTATCCCCAAATGCAGGGCCTTGTAGGAGTGGTCTGGTACCCAGCCTGAGCAGGACTGGATAACAGTTCTAATGACAGGGGCTGGGCTGCTGGGGCTGCAGCAGATTCCATGTGCTTGGATGGCCCATGGGTCAGAGAGGTGGCCCTGCTCCTTGTCCCCATGCCTGTGCTTTCTAGAGACCAGCATGGTGGCAGCACTTACTCAGGCAAGTGCTTTCTATGCTGATGGCAGAAGCATTTGTGGTCTTAAATTGCTCACAGTTCACAGGGCCACTTCTCACTGGTCGAAGCAAGACAAACCCCAAATTGAGAGGTGTGGAGGGGAGGGAGGGTAGGAGAGATACGCTTTGAGAAAACAAGCTTCGAGACATAAAGCTACCCAAGGTTACAATGTCTTTTTTACCCCAAGGTTGTTTTTTTTTCTTTTTATAATTTTTCATTCCAGCTTCCTCATCCCTAAATCCCTAAGGTTCTTAAAGATGTTATCAGTCCATAAATTTGTCCCATGTTTTTCATCCAATACTATAAACCCATAAATTCTGAAGATGTCTACTCTCGAAGAAACAGCCTCATCCACTGGGTACTGTATCTTCAAACTCCTGACAACTTAGTTGATAAAGTAGTTTTTCATGAGCCCACTAAGAGGCCATCTGACCTTAAGGAAACAGATGCTCAAGGAATGAGGAATAACTCAAAAGATAAGCATCCTGGCTCATCCATCCTGATGACACCCCAAGACCACATAAAGCCCTCACTTGCAGATCACTGTGTGCGCCGCCGGTGGGTACCAAAGTTCTCTCTGCCTGCATGTGCATGTCTTGGATTCTGTCTAATAAACCTGATGGGTCTTTCACATCTGCATCCTGAAAATTTGTTTCTGAGATGAGCATCAAGAATCTCTCTGGGGAGACTGTGGCCCTTCCAGGGGGAGAACTACCAGCAGCTCCTGAGATCTGCACCATGATGGAACTTAGGATGCAGGAAACCAAGCAAGCAGCTCGCCTCCCTGGCAAGCAGCAGCGGTGTGGCAGACTGTGGCCCTTCCAGGGGGAGAACCACCAGTGTCTCCTGAGATCAGTGTCATGTTGGAACTTAGGACACTGGGAAGCCAAGCAAGCAGCTCCCCTCCTGTCGGGGTCGCTCCCGGCCGGCAGGAAAGACACACGACAAAGTCTGGCGGTGTGCAACCTTGCCTTTATTTATCTCCGCGTGGGCCCCGCGAGGCCTCCACTCTGCCACCAGCCCTTTCTCGCCGGTGGACTTTTTCTATCTCTCTCTGTGCTTCCTCTGTGCTTCTCTCTTGTGGCGGGAGAGGCATTTACTTTTATAGGGTAACAGTGGCCAATCAGTTCAAAGCGCGCGATGCGGGCTGATTGGCTAACATCAGTTGTTGCTAGGCAGACTATCTTACAGAGCGGGTTGTTTAAGTCGCCAGCGCAATCAGGGGGCAGGAAGCAGGCGCCAACTTGACTCACTCGATGGGAGGGGCAATCTAGCTCAGGCTCCGCTCCCACCCACAGGCCCTACGTCCGCCAAGTAAGGCGACCGGTGTCGGCGGCTCCCAACACCCTCCCTGGTAAGTGGCTGTGGTGTGGCAGACTATGGCCCCTCCAGGGGGAGACCCACCAGTGTCATCTGAGATTCGCACCATGTTGGAACTTATGAAGCTGGGAAACCAAGCAACCAGCTTGCCTCCCTGCTAAGCAATAGTGAACCTACTGGTGCACGGCCTAGAGTCAAACATCCCACTTCCCCTACCCCTCTTCCCTTGTCCTCCCCCCGTTAGCAAATGGGAACCAGAAATCTGAGCATCTCCTGGGAGGTTGACCATAGCAAATAAGGGGGATTTGTTTCTATCATCTCTTTGAAGACAAATATTTTTATTACTGTTTTGCTTTATTCTGATTAATGATATTACTCTATTCAATATTGTTTTGATAAGTTCTATAATGTTCTGTATTTCATTTTATTTTGATATACATGATTGAAAGAACAACTATTGTAAAGATAACGAAATATACTGTGATATCTATTACTCTTATCCCGAAGTAACCTGCTGTGGAGTTCTGTACCAATTTCACTGTACGATCTTAGTTGGCTTTATTCTGTCTTGTTCTGTATTTTTACTACTTTCAAAATAAAATTTAAAAAAACGATCTCTCTGGGACAAGTTGTGGTTTTCATTCCATCTCTAGAGGAACCTCCTTTACCACTCCTGGTAACAGAACTGCTTGGCTTGGTGACAAAATGCAGCCACTTCAGGTTGTAAATACAGGGAGGATGAAGTCCATCAATAGCCTGACAGGTACTTGCGTGTCCCCATCCAGATTGTCCCATGCATCGACTGGTATTTTCTCCAGGTAAAAGTTTCTCCAGTGTTTAAAGGTTTAAAATTTTCTCCAGGGGGCACTTAAAACTGCAGAGGGAATTCCTTTCACTTGGTCTGCTCCGGGTATCAGGGCTAGTTATAGAGGGCAGATAACGAACCTATCTAGAGCATTTAAAAGGAAAGGAAGGCTTTTCTGAGAAGCCACCAACCAGGAGTCGGGCTTTCAAGACATTGGCTGTCTTGCTGTGGATGTGGGACATCCATTAGCAGAGCCATTTAGGCTGCAGAAGTGGCAGGGTAAGGCTTAAGAAGGAGGCTCTGGACCTCCGCAAAGCTTTCAGCCCATTTGGAAGGGTAAACCGTGGGACAGAGATAGGACCAACTTGCGCAGTGAGGTAGCTGGCCACATGTTACCATTTAATGCTCACTGCAGCCCTATAGAGTTGGTATTTTTCAGCACCCAGCATAGAGCACCTGTACAGCACAACTATAGTACCTCCCTGGGTGGTTACTCAAATGCAATCCTACAGTGCCATTTCCCACCATTGCTGGAGAATTTGGAAATGCAGAGCAAAGCCCCTATCTCCAGGTTTGAGCAAGAAGCTTGCTTAATAGAAAAACCAGCAGGATGAACACATCACCCGTGAAATGTGCAGACAATGCCTCGAGACAGCCCAAGCGTTGGCTCTGTGCCTGGAGTCATGTTTCCCCCGTTCTCTCACTGAGCCCAGTTTGGGGTCCAGCAATCACACACAGGTGATGTGTGGCCCAAGGAAGGCTGAAAATGCGCCAGCCATCCTGGAGTTGCCATGGATACTGGACAGCCATGTGCTTGCTGTCCACTCTTTGGCCGGCTTTGGCCAGCAGCTAGCTCTCGAGTCCATGACCCTCCTGCTCCTTTCCATTTTATTTCCACCTTCTCCATGCCTGTCCACTCCAGTTCACATTCCCAGGCCCTGCCTCTGTTTTCCAGTTGAGGACAAGGAGACCCCAGCAGCCCCTCAAGACCACTAAGACCATCTGTGGCCAAGCTGAATGTGGACCCCAGCTCTCTGGGCTCCCAATCACACTTTCTTGTTCCCACACCTTACCTTACTGCCCCTCACACAGATCACTTGGGGGTCTCATTAAAATGCAGCTTCTGACTAGTTGGTCTGGCAGGGTCATGGATTCTGCATTTCCATTTTTTTTTTTAATTTTGAAGATGGTAAAATACAATAAAATAAGAAAGAGCAAAGCCAATCGAGACAATTCAGTGAAATTTTGCAGAACTTCACAGCAGGATACTGGGATAACATTAATAGATACCAAGTACATTTCGTTATCTTCACAATAGTTGTCCATGAATTAGGTACAGCAAAATCAAACCAAAAACAGAACATTAGAAGACCTATCAAAACAGAATATTGATAGAGAAAACAATCAGAACAAAACAAAACAATGAAAACAATATTTGCCTTCAAAGAGAAGATAGAAAGAAATCCCCATATTTGCTATATTGCATACAGTCTTCCTCCCAAGAGATGCTCAGACCTCTGGCCCTGGGTCAGCACAATCAACCCAACAATACAAGCATTTAGTTGCTTTATGTGCCTTGCTTGCTGTCAACTCCAGCTGCCCTTGACACCATCCAGCTGCTAACCTTGAGGGGGGGCATGGATATTTGATTCTAGGCTCACGGGAGACACTGACTTGTTCTCTCCTGGTGCGCCCGCTGCTCACTTGTGCTGCTGCTGCTTACCAGGAAGGAGGGCTCGTTGCTTTCTTGCTCAGCACCCTGAGTTCCCACATGGCTGGATCTCGGCAGACACACCTTTCCATGGAGCAAACTGTGTAGCAAGGATACAGTGTTTTACATGAGAAAGTATACATATCTAAAATTCATCTTGATCCTTGCTGCAATCTAGTGAGGCTGGCAGGCGGGAGAGAACACAGTTGCTCTTCACAGGTGAGTTGCCGGAAGTCCAGAGAGATATCATGCCTTGCCTGCCACCACCTTGGGTAGCAGGTAGCAGCCAGGGAAGGGACTCAGGCTTCTGATTCAGGTCCCTGGGTCTGGTCTGGCACCCTGCTCACAACAAAGATATGTGATAGCCCTGAATTCTCCACAGCAGCTGCAGACTCTCTTGTGTGTTTACTGTCTCTCACACCCCCGCCTGAGAGCAGCCTTGAAATCATGGATTGTCCCATTATCCCGAGGTCCCATTGTTCCTGGCCTACTAAGGCACCCCAGAAAGACAGAGGACTTTGGAAAAGTCAAAGTCATGTGTGGTCAGAGGTGGAAGCACTCTGCCACACCCCCGCTGGGCAAAGCTTGCTGTTGTCTTGGGTAGGATCAAGTGTGCTTCATGCGCTGTCCTTGGCAGAGAAAATGGGCCGTGTAAATTATACATTGAAATAATAGAGGCCGCTGCAATCTGCCAGAAGCTTTGCAGAGGTACAGATGACAACACTGTAGGAGAACTGTGTGCCGTGCCAAGGACACCTAGAGAACTCAGGAATGGAGGGGACATCGGGGTTGGGTGTTTCATTTCTAGATTTCCAACCAGCCAGGATGTACTCTTAACTGTGGGCAAAACTTGCTGGCCTTTGACAAAAGACCAACATGCTCAGGGTTTCAGATCTTGGGCCGAAAAATAAAAGAATAAAAAGCAGACCAATCAATGAGAGAGTTTCCTGAGAGTATCTAGGTGGCAGGAATGGGGGTGAGCCCGAGAGCCCAGTTCATTTGCTGAGAAACAGAGACCCGGGGATGGGACACTTGCCCCAGGCTTACTGTGGGCAGATGAGGGTCGGGGTTGGGCCCCTGAATTGTAATCTCAAATTCCTCATCTTGTTTCCCCTCTGTGCCTTCTCAAGGGCCAGATCTTGTCTGAGTTTTCTCAAGCAAGATAAATGGGATCTGGGTTTATGACAGGTGGGGTAACAAAGCATGAGCTTTGGAGAGGAGGATTCACTCAGGGGTGTCCCAGTGTGGAGTTGATTGTTCTCCAAAGGCGCATGTGTTACAGGCCCTAGCCTGCTGCTTTAGGAGACAGTGGACCTATTGTAGGTGAGGCTTTGTGTTGTCAGCTTTCTGTTGCTGTAACAAAATATCTGAGATCAACAATTTAAAGGAGGAAAAGTTTATCTTGGCTTGCAATGTCCATCCATAGTCACATGGCCATGTTGCTTTAAGCCTGTGGTAAGGAGGAGGAATATCATGGCAGAGAGCATAAGGTTGGGCAAAGCTGCTCACCTCATGGAGGTCAGGAAGCAAAGAATAAAAGTTAGGAGGGGCTAGTGTCCCAATGTCCCCTTCCAGGGCACACCTCCATTGACGTCACTTCCTCTCATTGGGCTACTGGTGACCTCACTTCCCCTCCTCACACCTTCTCAGAGTCCCCAGTGGCCTTGCATCCTCTCACTGCCTTAAGATGAACAGGCAACAGGTACTTCCCCACCATGTACCACAACATACTGTGACACCCAGGCCCAAAGCCACGGGCCCAAGCAATCATGGATCAAGACTTCTGAAACCCTGAACCCAAATAAATCCTTCTTCTTTTTCAATTGACTAAGCATTTTCTTATAGTAGTGGAAAGCTGATTAACAAAAGGGGATACATGTGAAAAAAGACAATCCCTGGTGCGAGAGAAAGATACATTTCAACAAGGGGTCACATCTTTTGGTCCCTGTGCAGGGCAGGCCTTTCTGGCCACTATTCAGCTGGCATTTCCATCTGTCTTCTACTAGTGTTCATTGTTTATTTGGCCCTCAGCAAATGTTTGCTGGCTGAATGAGAGGATAAACTGTGTGTATGACATTTTCTCCTCAGGTTTTCATTTTCTCCCCCAAGGAACTTGATTTGACATTTCCTCTCTATAAGTAAGGTCCTGTGTCTTGGCATTCACCACTTTTGAAATTGGAACATTTATTCTTTTTTGCTAAACTTCTTTATTGTTTCAGGAGGGTTTCATTCTTAATTTTGAGATTTTCTGTTGTAGATAATTGAACTTCATATTGCTGATAAGTAGAATTTGCCTCTTGGTGGTCTCTATCAGGGACCTCACATGGCAGTAGCTTAACTGAGACCTATAGGAGTTTATTCCCAACAGCTCTGCTCTGCACAAAGGCCTCGTTGCCTTCTCTCCTTAGGATCTTGCCTCCCTCTGTGGGTCTGAGGTCTGGGCCAGGCTGATTGTCACTCATACTGTGACTGTCCCTCCCACACACATACCACTGCTGTGTAGGGCAACGTGGGCCTGGTATTCCTCCCTCAGGGACAAGGGCCACTTCTTCATTTCCTGAGGGTCACTGTGGCTTGAGGAGGGCACAGAACATATCTCCCCACCCAGGGCTTGGCCACAGGGACTTGTGTCTCTACCATGAAAGTCACCACAGCTTTGGCAGTGCCTACCCCGCCCCCTTGCCCAGGGCCCTTTGCTCCAGTGCACTGTGTGGCTCTCTGGCCTGATTCTCCCTCCATGTCCCAGGGCTCCCTGATATAACCTCAGCGAGTCTTGGGGCTAAATATTTGGGTAATGGAAGCTTGAGTTAGATTTGATAAATATTTTTATAATTCATACTAATAGTAGCCTTAAAAATATATCTACATTTAAAGTGGCCTTTTAAAAAACCAAGAAGAGTCTCAGGTAATCTGACTGGAGGAGGACCTTTGTCCTTTTTTCCTGTTAGCTGAAGCCACCAGGAAGCTTGAGGCAAAAAAGCCTCCAGACATGGTCCTTGGAGACACCTAGGGTCCCTAGAGGGCCAACAAATGTCACAGGCCTGGCACTTCCATAGTACTCACTTGGCATCAGGGACCACTCTAAGGGCTTCTTCTGGGTGGCCTGATTTCATTTTCAAAGGGCTGAGGGCAAAGGGTATGTGAATGGAGGTGAGGTGTGAGAGGCCTTCCAGGTGACTCCTGACTGACAAGACAGGACAGGACAGGACAGGAGGTGGGAGGGCTTCCAGGGTTGGGTCAGGGTGGGCTTCAAGGCTGGCTCTGCAGGATGGCGTGGCTTGAACAGGATACAATCACATAAAATGTCTAGGCCCATGCAGTAGGAGAAGCAAACAACACTCTGGACTCAAGGGAACAATTTATCTCAGGAACCAACAATGGCAGGCGGAGCTGTGAGCCGGAGGGAGGCAAAGTAAAAGGTAGGAGGGGTGAGCATGTTCAGGCAGGACTGGGACAGGAGAAGTCCCTGCCTCTCCGTGCCTGCTGCAGCCAGCTAGCCACCTTTAATCACTACCTTGAGAACACCCAAAGAAAGAGCCCTCAGGGCCCAGGAACACCAAGGTGACCACCACCATTAAACTCCCTGCCCTTGTGGCAGGCAGATTTATGTCCATTGCCTTTAACAAGGTAGATTCTTGTCTGTTTTTTATAGATGAGGAAATTGAGGCCCAGAGTAATTTTCTCAAGGTCACTCAGTTCATAGGTAGGGACGAGACAGTGTAGAAGACTGGAACAGACCACGTGCATCACCAGTAATTGTGGCAGCAGGCTGAGAAGAGCGGTGGTGAGAATACCTAAGATAGCTCTAGCAGGAAGGCAGGTGCACCTGGCACTTCAGCGGGCAGGGTGCATTACTACCAGCAGAGGGAAGGGCAAGAGCGTTCATGGCAAGGGGAAACACAAAAGAAATGATGGGAGCAGGGATAAGAACAGTACGGAGCCCACAGCGGGAAAACGATATTGAAAGGGCTGGGGAGGGACTTTGCCAGGAAAGGTACGGGCTGAGGCTTTGGACCGGCTTCAGTAGGTCATTCACATGGGCACAAGTTCCTGAACCAAACGGTGACAGAGTGAAAACAATGATTCAAAAAGATTAAAATCCAAAGCGCATGATTTCCCACAGTGGACAGGGCATGGGGATGCACAGGACACAGCCGACCAAATCCATGCTAAACAGCGCGCGGCCACATAAACTCCATCACTGCCCAAATGATTCCCTTAGCATAGCGAACTTTCCGCTGCTCAAACAGCAAAGCTTGCAAAACCTCTGCTGTGTGTTTGCAGCTTTGCTAGAGAGTCCGCTGAGAATCCAACCTGAGGAAACCTGTGTGGGGCGCAGAGTGAGTCAGGTGTTGGGTCTCACTGCAGAACCAGAGGGGTGACGCTCAGTCTAAGTGTCTCTCACAGACGGTGTACAATGTGTCAGGGCGTTAAAACATTTGTCACTGAGCTTTTTATTGCTCTTTATTTGTGTAACAAATCGTAATTGTGGCTATAAGGAAGGCAGTGATGCCAGCAGTAAAGCTAAGAGGAAAACTGAGAACCTCGATACAGAAAATGAAAGAAATCATAATGAGATTTGTTAAAGTCCTGAAAAAATGAATTTGTAAGTATAATTTTTGGGCCCCAGAACCAATGATTTGATTTCCATTATTTCATATGGGGAAAGTACATTCACTTCTCGAACTTTTCAGTGTCTGAAAACCAATTTGGAGTGAATTGAATTTGACAGCTGAGGGGTCCTTGTATATTAATACAAAGAACTAGCTGCCACATAAACTGAGTAGGTAAATGAAAGAGTTTTGGCCCAGACAGGACACTGGAGCCGGTAAAGCCTCAGGCGGAACCAAGGAGCTCTATCTTCCCCACCCCTAGGAATTTACCTCTGGGGCCAAAAGAGTACCAATGGGCTACCTGTGTATCCCTAATGCCCCTCAGGCACCACCCCCAACCTAAGCTACGTGTATGCCCCCACTCTACGCATTCCATGGAGAGATCGCCGACCCTGGGGGAGATGCCTCTCCCTGCATTCTCAAAATAACGGTCATTTATATGTCATACTTCTTTTCAGCCGCCGCCAGTCCCCCACAGTTCTATCAGTAAAAGGTGAGTTTCCCTCTTTCTGGGTTTAACTGATATTTGTATCACTTATCTGGAAAAACTGAGGCCTATAAACAAAATCTGTGAGTGTGTGGTGTGTTCACACAGCATGGTTGGGCAATGTTGATGATATAGTTCCTGCCTAGCCTGAACCCTCCACAGGTGCCCAGGAGGAGGGCTGGGTCTGAGGACCTGTAGGATGGGGTGTCTAGAATGCACCCAGGTGCCAGGCTCTGTGTAGACCTATCCTGGGTGGTCTCTTCCACCAAGATGTGGCGAAGGCCTGGAGACTGGCTTTGATTTTTGTTTTTTACAAAATTGTCCAGTCAAGCTTAAGCACACATAATGAACTTCTCCTATGGTTCTGGGAGGGAAGCAGGAGGAAGGTGGAAACAGTTGTTACGATGAGAAGGGTCAGTTACCCATGGGTGTTGCGGCATCAAGTTCTGGGTGCTTACACTTGACCAGTGGGATGATGTGGCATTTGAATGGGAGAAAGGACAAAAGATGACCCACTGCTGCTTGGTTCAAGTAGGTAGCTACTTGACCTCTGTAGTGGTCACACGAAGAATCCTGTTTGCCACCCCCCTGCTACGTGATTCCCATACTTCCTTGACTCTTCTGTTCTTCCGCCTCACCCTGTAACATATTCCTTAGGCATCTGGACAATAACAAACTCTACAGGAGATGACGAATGATAAATTCCATTATCCAGTTACATTGCTCTGTTCCATTGGTATAATGAGTTGACACAAGCAACAGTGGGCACACACTCATACCAGGCTGCAGTGATTACTAAGCAACAAACTAGAAACTGTGCTAAGTAGGTCACATTTGTGTCCAGGTGTGTGCAGGTCTGGAGCCACCATTGCATGTAGATGGATGTTTTGGGCAGGCAACCAGCTCTTCTCCAGAACTGACTGCAATGTAGTTGTCTAACAAAGAGTCTGGAAGGTGGTAGTGTTTCTGAAATTGTTCTGTGAGTCTGGAGCTAATTTTAAAGGCCACTGATCTTATCTGCACATGCCTGCCATTATGATGTGCTGTGCTTACAACAATGTAGCCCAGAAGAGCTATTCTGAAGATCCGCCTTAGTTTTTTTTTTTTTTTAACTTTATTTTGAAGGTAGTAAAAATACAACAGAACAAAGCCATTCGAGACAATGCAGTGAAATTGGTACAGAGCTTCAGAGCAGGATACTGGGATGGTAGTAATAGGTACTATGGTATATCTTGTTATCTTCACAATAGCTGTCCGGCCAATCAGGAATAGTAAAATCAAGCCAAAAATAGAACATTATAAAACCAATTGAAAGAGAGTATTGAATAGAGCAAAACAAACATAACAAAACAAAACCACCTTTGCCTTCAAACAGAAGATAGAAGGAAATCCCCGATATTTGCTATATTGCATATGGTCATCTTCCAAAAGAATCTGAAACATCTGTCCCCAGTTGCTACGGGGGTGGGGTGGGGTGTGTTTGATTCTCAGCCCACACGCCACCAGTAGGCTCATGGGTTCTCCTCCTGGCCCATGCCAGGGGCGCTTACCAAGAGGGCGGGTGAATAAGCTGCCTAAGTCCCACCGTGGCCAGACCCTGCCTTAGTTTCTAACTCCATCATCCCTTTCTATATTCTGCTGTTGGAGTGATCCTAGGAAACATGTTTTTTCTGTTTTGCTTCCTGTAGGAGAGGTTCAGAGAGATGAAGACTCATATCTAGGGTCATGTGGACAGCACAGCATTTGAGAGGGAGGAAGGGCAAAGGACCACGAACTGCTTCCTGGCTCAGCTGTGGTCATTTTTAGGCCTCTATGGATTGTCAGGTGAAGAGTCCTGGTTTTCTTTTCTCTCCTCCAGCATTTCCATTCTTCCTCAACCCCTCACTGGCTCCCGATCAGCCCAACCTGTAATGTCCTTGGGGCTCATAGGAGGTTTCTGGTTGAAGCTTGGACACTGGTAGAGCAAATTCTCAAAGATGGAAACCAAGGATGTTGATGATATGTATCTCTTCACTTCTAAAGCCCAGCATCCAATGGCTATTTTCCTGCTGGACCCAGGTGTGGGAGGAAGTAGAGTCAGATTGTGCACTGTCTATACTGCCTGCCGCCTCTCTTGGTGCCCTACCACTGTGTTCAGAATGAAAGAATGAACAACCCTCATGTCGTGCATAGCTGAGTCTTGGGCTTTGCCAGCTGAGAAGGATATAATGGTTTCCGTTACCCGATACTCTGGAGTTTATTTTTCTGTAAATGACACTACTTTTGCCTGTTGCTAGAGAATTATAAGTTCTCATTGTTCAAATTATTGTTTCAGTAATTACTGTGGTGACACAGGGAGAGGAACGGAGCTGCCCCCTCTTCTGAACCAGTGAGCCACGGTGAGTCAAGGATGTGTGACAGTGGGCACTGAGTCTCTGGTTGCCAAGAACACGTCATGACAACACATAGGTTTCAGGATCGTGGCGTGGCTTTGCTGGGAAAGAGTGTACAAGCATTCAGATCTCAGCTCAGTTGTTCCATGCTGAATGCAAGATGTTGTAATGCAACTCGACTTCTACGCTGCTTTCTGTGGCTGGGGATTCAGCGTCTGTCCATGAGCTCCAGCCCTACCTGCAGATGAGCAAAGCTGGGCCTCACCTCCCCATCCTGTCCCCCTGAGCTGTACCTGGTCTTCCTGTGGGGACCATCACTCACTCTCTTATCTGTGTCTATTCCTTAAATATCTTTTCTGTTTCTCTCTCCCCCTGTACTCCCTCTTTCTTTTTCTCCTTCTCTTAATAAACACCGAATAATTTCTTGCCAAGTCCCAGACACGCTGGGAGATGTAAAAATGATTGACTCATTCTTCATGGTGACGAAGCCCCCCTCACAGGACACAGTGCCTTTTTTTTTTTCCTGCAGCAGCTTTTATTAAAGATGTACTAGCAAAAGAGGAGCTTTCGCAACTTAGCGCTGCCAACAACCTCAGACTGAATGTCAGACACGCCTGTCTTCAAAAATCTTTATACTACTATACCTCGTGTCTTGGATGTCTTCTCTCTCCTTTGCCTTGAAAGGGGAGACCTGTATCCCAGCCTCCCAGTGAGCACCTGGTGGCCAAAGACTCAGGGAGCCATCTCCCAGAATGGGGGGACACCCACCTCACTCTTTCTTCCTACCCCATCTATCTGTCCACAGGAAGTGGCAGGACACATTTACTCACCCCTGACGGCCCAGTCCTGCCCTTGCAAATAATTTGAGTAACCTCAATTGATTTGGGCTTTAATGCTCATGATAAAAGGTGCACTTGTTAACAAGTGTGTGTCTTGTTTCTCCTCTTAGCTCCTAAACTGAGCCAGGCAGGGGCTGCCTCTTATTTGCCCCTTTTTGTTCTCTCCTAGCTCCAGGCATGATGCCAGGTGAGTAAAGCTTTATAAATATTTTTGCTGGATGGACAAGGTCTTTGCATCGGATTTGAACGCGTGAGTTGTTTCCTTTACTTGACAGAGCTGAGATGCAGGACAGGAACTGACAGCAACCTTTCAACTCTGCTTGTTGAAGAGCTTGCTGAATAGATCAGGATAGAAAAAACGTAGACAATGACAAATCGGTTTGTTTGAACCAGAAATGTTTTGAATTTTGGATGTTTTAAATTTTTGGAATACATGCATATATACCATGAGCTACTTTTAGGATAGGGGAAAGTCTAATACAAAATTCATTTATGTTTCATGTACACCTACACATGTAGTTTTAAGGTAATCTTGTATATTTTCAATTATTTTATGCAAGTTTCATGGTACAGAATCTTTCACTTGCGTTGTGGTCAGAAAGCTTTGGATTGTTAGTATTTAGAATTTAAAATTTTTGAATTAAGAATGCTCAATATGTAATAATAATAATAATGATAGCAAACTCTTAGAATAACTCTGTGTTCCAGGAAGTGTCTTCAACACTAACGCACTTAATCTTTAACAGTTCCAGAGTCAGTCAGTCCTGATTTCTTCTTGTTTCCTTTTTAATGGCTGAGTCACTTGCTGTCTTCGGACCATGAAGTTTTCCAAAGGAATGAGATAAAGGATAAATAAACTCCTTGGAGAGAGTTGCTGCTTTCTCTATCTCACAACGCCAGGGTCTAGCACAGCTGTGGGCCCCAGTGTGGGATGTGTAATTTGCAGCTGCATGTCTGTAACCTCAGCACTCTGGGAGACTGAGGCAGGAAGATTACAAATTTGAGGCCAGCGTGGGCAATGTAGTGAGACGTTGCGTCCAAATAAATTGTTTAAAAAGGGCTTAGGGATGCAGCTCAGTGGCAGGGCATGGCACCAAGCATGTGGGTTCAATTCTGAGTACCACAAAAAGAAAAAAAATAATTCGAATAGTTGGTCTTTTCTTCTGTGATCTTTCAACATATATATTTTTTATTTGTTATTTAATGTTACTCAAAACAAAGGGAAGTTAAAATTTTAAGTTATTAAAATTTTAGCATTTATTTTTATGATGTGCGATGCTAGTTTTAGATGCAAACATCAGCTCATTTAATTTGTGTGTAGACTCACTGTAGCCACACAATTCCTATTTCATGGCTGGTTCTTGCATGTTTGTTTCTTTCTTACCAAGCGCCCTGGGCTTCTTTCCCTTCCAGACCAAATCCTCATGCTCTCTTTGCTTCTGCAGAGAAGGAGCAGAAGGGAGGGGGAAGGGACAGGAGAGGGCGAGGGAGGGGAGGGAGGAAGAGAGAGGGTCGGGAGGCAAAGCTGCCTCTGCCAGTGAGTGTGCAGTCCAGCAGCAGGATGGGGTGTTTGGCTTTCAGCGTGTGACACCCACTGTGCGGGAGGCAGGGCAGCCTGTGTGAGTGGCTCACCTTGGCCTTGTTTTGGGCCTCTCTGGACACCCTTGTGTCCTTTGTTGACCAGAGCTCTGTGGTCAACACGGGAGCCTGGTAAAAGCACTATGCAAATGGGGTGACAAGAAGGGCACACAGAGCTCTAGGTTCTGTGTTCACAGCCACACCCCACTGTCTCACCAGACTGCACTTGCAAACCTAAGACCCACCTTACTGCTGTGGAGTCTCAAGAGAACCGCAGCAGAAAGCCCAGCTGTGGGCACTTTGGGGTTGGGGACCCCATGGTGGAACTGCTCCTGCCTCTGCTCTGTCCCTGTGCAGAGCCATTATTCAGCCAATTTATTTGATTAATTAATTAATGAACAAAGGTTAATTCGTAAGCATGGGGCTCATTAACCAAAATTCAGTTTTCTATTAAGGGTAGACAGAATCAAGATATTAATCCCTTGGATAAGTTTTACAGTGAAGACTTTTAATTTGCTTTTCTTCCATGAGATTGATTAATCGGCTGCAGTGCTGCACAGGCTTGAATGCTATCAGTCCCATTTTTGGTTAGGCAGTCCCCGGGAGAGAAGGGGATGGAGACGGGTGAGGCATGAAAAATTCATGGTTGGGGGAGGCAGGTTCCTGCAAGAGAAAGATGGATTCTTACGGCAGATAGGGTTTGATGTATTAATAACCACTTTGGTTCTGAAGAGTTCACATGAACAGATTTACTGAGGCAAAACTGCTTTAAAAGTTTAAGGGGGCTCACTGTTAGCTGTAAGCCCCAAGCTTTCCTAGGGAGGGCCTGTAATAATGGCAAGGTGACTAAATGCCATTTAGAGGAGCTGAAACGCAGTTTTCCCAAGGAGGAAAAAATCCTGTGACAGGTGCCTACAGGCCTAATTCCATTTTATCTTTTTCCTAAATGAAGCTTATTGTTACTTAAGAGATTCAAGAGAATTAGAGTTGCATTAGATTTATCAGCTCTATCAAATGCCTAATGTATGCCAGGCACTGCTGGATGCTGGGACTCTGCAGCAAAATCCAGTAAGTGACCTCGGAAGTTTCCAGTTTGTCCTGAAATGAAAGCTGAGGGGATGGACAGGGTCTCCTGGACCCTGTGAAATGACTGTTTATATCCAGAGACTGTGATGTCAGAGGAAGTCATTTTACCCTACAGAGGTTGTTGTAACTATCTATGATCTCCATGGTAACGGATAAACCAGAGCTGGAACGGGGTGTGTGCTCCAGCTGTGAGCTGCCTCCTCCTCCTCTGAGTGCCAGCCTGATTTGCTCAGTTTGAAGCGGAAACCATTTCTCTGCATGTGGAATTTGGCTGGGGAAGAGCAGGCAGATGGGAAAAGGAGACAGCAGAGCCACTACAAGATCACAAACGTAAGCTAAGAAATGTGGATTTATTGGACCTTCCTGATGTGCTGCACTTGTGGTCTCATCCTGTTTGATCTTGTGGTAACTCTGTAATTGGCTGTTCTTGTCCCTATTAAGCAAGGAAACTGAGGCTCATGTGGGCTGCAGATATTGTCCTGTCTGATTGCAGAGCCCGAGCTCTCAGTGCCAGATGGCTGCGGTTCTAAAACATAGGTGCAGTGGATCTGTGAGTTCAGAGATGAGATACTGAGACCCAGCCCAGCTCCAGACCTACTTGAAAGGATTTTGGAGAGTAGCTGGTCCAAGTGAGGCTCAGAAAGGAGAAATGACTTGTCCAACATGAAGCAAAACAAAACAAGCCAACTGAGACCTTACCTACAATGTCATTAACTTAGGACAACTGGGATCAGTGGAGAGGCCTCACAAGTCTCCTTCCCTTGGACAGGACCGGGCTAGTGGTTTCTGTCCCAGGTGCAGCTCTGTGGACTTACAGGGAGGAGAGTGGTTCTTGCAGAGAATCAGAACATGGATATGCTGGATTCAACTACTGAAAAGTTGTTTTCTTGTATATGATCACTCCCTAGAACTGGTGCTTCAATCAAAAAGAAAAGAAGAAAGCTTATTACATGTTCTTTCTAGCATTTCTGCCTGCAAGGCCAACCCACTTTCCAGCCCGGTCACCAGGGCAACAGTGATCACCCCCACCTTGACAGCCAAGTGCATATACAGCTTCTTGCACCCACATCCAAGGGCCTCAGGACTCAGCCCTATAATCAGCCTCCCTCTGCCTCTGCAGGCAAGCCAGCCACGACAGCCAGAGGCTCATCATCCTACCCCAGCTCTGCAGACACCCCCTTCTCAAGCTCACACACTGATCTGCTTCCCTCGCCCACTGCCTCCCCGAGACAAACTTGCAATCTGTGGTACCATGCAAATGTGGATTATCACCTCTGGAGGCAGGGATCTGCCCTGAGAGGAGCAGAGCCCAACACACACAGCCTACCTATGAGAAAACACCCCCTCCTGGGAAGGGGAGTGGTGGCAGTCAACGCCCTCTTCCCTTGCAGAGACAGCTGAGGGGGCGGCTGGAGTGGAGGAAGAGTTTGCAAAGTGACTATCAGAGGGGAGGCTGGGCTGCCACTAGGAAGGGGGCTGTGGGAGCTGGGCACCCACTCCCTGTTGCTAATGAAGCAGCTCCCAGTGGCTTGCAGAGCCCTTGGGCTCCCTGCAGAGGAGATCAGAGCCCCTTCTATGGCCACAGATCCCAGGCATCAGCTTAGCAGAAAATGAAATGTGCCCTCTCCAAGGCAGGCCTCTAGGGACCAGATTCTGCACCAGGACTTGTGAGGACCACCTCGGGCCCAGGGAGCCCACCCCGGAGCTCACTTGCTCTGCTGCACTCATCTGAGCCCCTTCCTTAACCGGTGGAACCCAGTGATGCCTCCGGCCCATTTGTGTCCTGACTGCTGTTCCAGATGCCCCAGCTGCCTCCCGCACCCAGCTCGCCCCAACATACACCTATTTTGGATACACCCTAGGCCACCTCATATTCTTTGGCTCTCATTAACCCCAGGGATCAGAGACTGGGGTTATTTATTTTTTCAGGCCTGGAAATTGAACCCAGGTCTCCATACTGAGCTATGTCCCCAGATCTCTTTGTTTTATTTTGAGATAAGATCTCACAAAATTGTGCAGGCTGGCCTTAAACTTTTGGATCCTCTTGCCTTAGCCTTCAGAGTGGCTGAGGTCATGGGCACACAGCTTCACCCCAGGGATTAGGTCTGCATTCCCCTTCTTTCTCAGTTCCTTGAAGCCCGAGGCCAGGCCTAGGCCAGCCCTAAAGGTCTTCTGACTGGAATGAAACTTAGTTTTGAGAACTGGAAATCTGTAATCCCAGCACGTGGAAGGCTGAGGCAGGAGGATTTTGAGTTTGAGGATAATGTGGGGTATAGAGCAAAACCCTGCTTCAGAATACAAAACCAAAGCCAGAACAAAAACCAAACCAGAGCAGTTGAGAGCCTAAGTGTGAGGCCTTTAATTTCCAGGAGTCAGTTGTGACGGGTTGGGGGCCCTTACCCTCCTCCTTCCGTGGACGGTCCCCAGGCCTGGGGTTCTCTATGGCCGGTCTGGAGGCACCCTGTGTGGCTGAGCACCGGACTGGGAATGCAGCAGCTGTCTGCACTGTACCCCGATCATTTCTCAGCTGGCACTGCCTCACCCTCTCCCTCACTCTGGCTGCTGTGCAATCGTACCTCCTCCCAAGAAAGCCTCCACACCTGAGCTTTGCCTCTGACTATTTTCTAGGAAACCCAGGCTAAAGCAGTACAAACAGAACAGTACACAGACAAACAGAACAGAACGCTCGTCCTCTGTTACCCAGCCTAACTCTCACTGGACAGACAAGGGAAGTGATTTTCCTGCACTTACAGCTAGTTAGTGGGGAAGCTCTGCTTGTTCATTACTGTAACAGATGATTAACAAGCACTTAATATGTGCCAGGCATTATTCTGGGTATTGCAAGTACAGTGGTGAATAAAATGGGTAAAAATCCCTGCCTTCATGGAGAACAACATTGTAGTGGAAGATGGAAGAGAAAAAGGCCATAATCAACATGAATAAGCAAAATATGCAGAAGATCAGACTGATAATTTCTGGTCCTGGGGATGGTGGATATCACAGGTTAAACTGTGTCACCTCCCATTCCTTGAATTCATAGGTTGAAGCCTTAATCCTCAGTTCCAATGAATGTGATTATATTTGGAGAGTCCTTAAGGAAGCAGTTAGGTTAAATGGGCCCTCATTCAGGCCAGCTAGTGACTGTGTAAGAAAGGAACACGTAGACACATTGCCAGGGATACCCACATGAAGAGCAGAGCGATGGGAGATCCTGGGGGGAAAGTGGGCATCTGTAGACAAGCAGTCAGGGCTGCAGAGAAACAGACCTGGCCTGCCTTGTCCTTGGGCTTCTGTGGTTTACAGCCAGCACATGTACTTCATGTGCTGTGTCTGCCTCTGGCTAACTAGTACGGAGGGATCTTAATTTGTTAAAAGGCATCTGAAATGACCTCATCAAGAAGGTGGCATCTGAGTAAAACCCTGGAGGAGATGATGGGGTTAAGGTTAGGATTCCTTTTGGGTATTTTGTCTCAGCAATGAAAAAATAAGACACTTCCTTACCCCAAATTCTGCAGGCTGCCGGCTGATGGCCCATTCCATTATGACAGTCGGTAAAGGCCAGCCAAGTTCTTCTGGCGTCCAGTCATGCTGACAATGACACATCAGCTCCCTTTTTCATGTCTAAGGTCCCTAGTGATTAAAGCCCAGGACCACAATCCAGGGTTACCTACTTACCTTGAGATCACCTTACATCTTAGTCACATGGAAGTTCCTTTGCCCTGCAAGGTAACATTCACTGGTTCAGAAGGTTAGGACAGGGACATCTTTGGAGAAGCATTACTTTGCCTCTCACAATAGCCAATTAATTCAGCATAACTTGTTAAATGTTTTCTGAACCTGAGTCCAGAAGCACATTGGTTTGGTGGCAAGAATAATAGTAATGACAAACACTCATGTCAGGAATTCTTCTAAGCATTATGTGCAGCATAACTTATTTAATTTCCTCAACAACTCTTGGTGCTGAATACTACTATTACTGCTGTCTTAGAAGTGAGTAAAGTGAGGGGCAGAGGGGTTAGGCAGGAAGGTAGAAAGTAGCAGAGTCTGCATTTAAACCTAGGCAGCTGTGTTTTGAGGTCCATAAAGCTTAGCACCATGCAACTGTTAGGTGAACAAATTCGGTGGACACATCTAGCTTTCCTTAGTTCTGTGTTCATGCTTAGGTCTTGTGACTTCTCTGAGCTTTCATTTCATTACTGGTCAAACTGCAATTGTGAAGCATCTTCTGTACTTCACAGGGCTGCTGCGAGGGCATAGTGAGATGATGGAAAAATAGGACTCTAAGAGTCCTTTTCCCACATGTCACTGGCAGAAATAGGACTGGTGATCAGATTTCCTGGCAGCCAGGCTGAGGCAGACTCCTTCTATTGCACAGTAGTAATTGGAGCAGTTACAGATTTCAATCATCAAATTGAGTGTTTTCCCTTCACCAACCTCCTGCTGGGAGCAGCCAACACCAAAGCTACGTCTTGTCTTTGTGGTTCAATGGACATTAAGGATGTCACCAAGTTCCAGATGATCCTGTTATAAAATTCAATCAGGAGATAGTACTTCCTCGCTAGATCAAGGTAAAATTTACAAATGTATCAGTTATTGATCAAAAGGGAAGGAAAGAATTTCAGAAATTGAGAGAAAAGGAAGCACAGGTATTTGCTTAGGAAAACCACCTCCCCCACGACTTTGCCCTTTCTGCAACCTCTGCCTTCTCTCCACTCTCATTCTATCACGAACGTCGCCCCTTTCTATTGGCCTGCACTTCTCTTTAGTTGACTAAGGATCAGAAAAGCAGAATTTAAGCTTTGGGGCACATCACTCACCATTTTGCTTTGAACTTCAAAGATAATAGTAAAAAAAAAAAAACAGTAAAGAGAAGGGAGATTTGCTCTATCAGATATTAAGACACACATTGGCCTCTCCTATCTACCTGGGATCTATTTCAAGAAACCCAATGCATGCCTGATACCTTGGGCAGTATCCAGCTCTCTATATGCTATACTTGGTACCTATATATATGTAGCTTTGATGAAGTTTAACTTGTAAACTAGGCACAGTAAGAGGTTAACAAGAACCAAAAATAAAATAAGACAATCACTATATTAATCACACAAGCACTATGATATCATTCATGCCAGTCAATCAGATGATCAATGCAGCTACTAAGTGAGTAATGAGTTAGTAGAGTATACAGCATGGATACACTGAGAAAAGGGATGATTCACATCCAGTCCTGGGTGGGATGAAACAGGATGCCATAAAATATTATTACTAACTGGAATGAGAGCACAATTTAAAACTTAGGAATTACTTATTTCTAGAATTTTACACTTAATATTCTTCTAAACTACAGTTGGATATGAGTCATTGAGACCATAAGAGGCAAAATTGCAGATAAGTGGGCACCACTATAGAATAAAGGAGAGTAACAGAGGAATAATAAGGAGGAGTAACAGAGTCAGCACAGTGCTGGCAAAGAGCAGACCTAGAACAATAGGACAGCAACGAGGGCCCAGAAATATACACGTGAGGCTAATGGGTAAAGATACCATCACACATTGGTTGGGGGAAAAAACTGGCTCACCACACAGAAAAAATAGCATCATATCCCCATTAGCTACAAGAGATGAAATCCAGATGGATTAGGATTTAACTGTGATCAGTAAAAATATGGAGGTCAGATAGAAGAAAGTGTAGGAAATTGTTTTAAGATTGCTTTAGTAGGGCTGGGGATTTAGCTCAGCAGCATAAGTGCCTGCCTTGCAAGTGTGTGGTTGTGAGTTCGATCCCCCATACCAAAAAAAAAAAAAAAAAAAAGGAAAAAGATAGACAAAAAAAAAAAAAAAAAAAGATTGCTTTAGTTACTTTTCTGGAGGCTGAGACAAAATATCTAACACCTGAAATTAAGGGAGGAAAAGTTTATTTCAGCTCACAGTGTGTGGAGGTTCAAGCCCATAACCAGCTGGCTTCACAGCAGGGTGACACGGGAGAGTGGCATGGCAGAAGAGAAATGATCCATGCCAAGCAGGCAGGTGAGAACACATTAGTTCTCTTTCTGTCCCTTATATTTTATTCAGGCTACCCACCTTAGGGTGAGCACAGCATTGCCTCACAGAGGGGAAAGGAGAAGTAGAGGTGATGGGTTATGGAGTCTGCAGGGCTTAGTTTCACTCTGCTTGGTTTCACATTGCCTGGCAGGATGGCCATAACGATGCCATAACTATGCCAAACCAATCAGTGGACCAATTTAGTAATCACACACCCTTGATCCCAGCACCACACACTCTAGATCCAGCCACCTCTGAAAAAGCTCCATCTATGAGCACATGGGAGTTTCAGGGGACATCTAAACACAACCTTAACAATGTTGAAAATGAAATTCATAGATGAAACTCATAGATGAAAATTGTTAAATAAGATCCCAAAAATATACTCTGCAAGACTAAAATTTGATGTATTTGACTATATCAAAATTATGTATGAATTTTCATTCACCGAAGGAAAGCAAAGAGTAACCTACCAGGATACATAAAGGATTGAGAAAATATTTATAATGTCCAAAGCTGAGAAGGGAATAATATTTAGAACATGTAAGAAACCTCTTCAATTTATTCAGAAAAAAATTAGCTGGAAATCCTGCAGAAAATTAGGCCAAGGATGTAAATGGCTAATCTACAGAAAGAAAAACATCTGGGTGATTAAATATGTGGAAAGTTGTCCAAAATATAGAAATGAAAATTACAATATGATACTATCTTACTATTAGATTAATACAAGTTAGGACATTAGGTAATACCAGATATTAGCACAGGTAGTGGGGAAATGGGAATCTTCCTACCTTCATGTGCCACCGTTTGGAATGTGACTTGGCAAAATGATCCTGACAGGCAATGTGAGACCAAGCAGAGTGAAACTAAGTCCTGCGGATTCCACGGCCCATCCATTCCATTTCCTGCTTCTTGTATGTATGGGACACAGCTAAGGCCCATTCCAGCGCAGGCTGTAATAGCAGTGAACGGCTAGCAACCTAGTTGTCCGTTTTGGGGGAATTACTAAGTACAATATGTTAGATACACACGTCGAATTCTACAAGTGGAAGAATTAATGAGCACATGGCCAGCCAAATTTGTTATGGTTTGCAACTCCTCTGAAGACCATGCGTGGAAGGCTTGGTCCCTAGGCTATGGCGTTATTGAGAAATGGTGGAACACCAGCAAGGTGGGGCCTAGTGCAGGGAAATGGGGTCATTGGAAAGTGCCCTTGTAGTGGGTATTGGGACCTGGGCCCCTTGCTCCAAAGCCATGAGACTGACAGTCTCCCGATACTAAAATGTACTGTGTTCTCACAGGGCCTCTGTAACAATGAGATGAAATAAATCTTTCTTCCTTTAAATTCTTTCAGGTGTTTGGTCCCAGCAACAGAAAGCTAATACAATCTTTCTTATATATGTTGAAGAAAAACAAGGAATAGGATGAGTTCTTACCACAAAACCATTCATTTATATATTTAAAATATAAACATAAACCTAAAAATAATAGTATCTTTAGACATACGTATTGTACTGGGATTTATTTTATTTTGGTACCAAACTCACGACCTCATGCTTACCAGGCAAGCGCTTCCGTTGCTGAGCTACATCCCTGGCCCTGGGATGCATTTTAAATACACTGGTGTGTGCCTACACTGGGAGGGGGAGAGGGAGGGGTGTGAGAAGGCATGAGTGGAAAATAAGAGATGTTTCTCGCCGACTTTTAATGAGCTGAAGAATATTTAACCCTCATTCTCGGAGTCCGAAACAAACTACTCCAGCCTCCCTTCATCGCATCCTTTTCCTAACACAAGCAAGTGCCAGTGACTCAGGTTGCCTGCCCCAGCAAGGTCCTTATCCACACAGCCAACCGGCTCTTTCTTCCAAACCTTAGGTTCCAGCTCCCCACCCTCCATTCTGCCCACTTCTTACGACCCAAGCACACCCACCTTCCCCCAGAGCGCTGGCTCTTATTTCTCCACAGTTACTCTTTATTGAACGTTAGGTGTCTCTCTTCCAGAAGGCCTATTAGGGATGCTACCCTTCCCAAAGGTCATATACCTCTCCCTCACCCGGGTCTTAACTTGGTAGACATCCTTCTTTCAAGCTAGAGTTAGAGTTGAGCCCAGGAGGCCCCAGCATCCGCGGCCGGTCAGCTGAGCTTCTTGACTCTGGAACACCTGGAGAGTTATAGCAGGTGAAGCTGGACCCGAGCCCACCGCTTTCTTTCCTACTTCTCTCTGATTGGATCAGCCTCCTCCGCCCAGCACCCGCCCCCAGCCCGCCTCTGCCAGGCGGGAGGGAAGTAGGAGGCTCTGCGCACGCGCCACTGGGCGGGGCAAGCCCCCCCGGGGGCGGGGCGAGGACCTTGGAGGGCAAAGAGAAGCCTGTGTGGGGCGCGTGGTTCTGGGTGGCCGTTGCGTCTCGACTCGGACGCAGGCGCGCGCTGCAGGGGAGGGGCGGGGTTGGGGCTGCCCTCCCGCCTCGACCCCGCCCCCGCCCGCGCGCCTCGCCTCGGCCCCGCCCCCGCCCGGTCCGCCCCTCCCCGCCCCGCCTCCTCGGCGGGCCGCGCTCTGGCTCCCGCCGCCCGCCGCCCGCCGCTTGCTCGGCTCCTGCGGCCGAGAGCGGGAGAAAGTCCTGCTGGTGGGCGGCGTGGGGCTGCGCGCGTCCAGCATCCCGGGGCCGCTCCGGCCCGGGCGGCGAGGGCGCCCGGCAGTCCATGCCCCCGCCGCCGCCCGCCGCCGGTGTCGCGATGGATTTCGGTCAGAACAGCCTTTTCGGCTACATGGAGGACCTGCAGGAGCTCACCATCATCGAGAGGCCGGTGCGCCGGAGCCTCAAGGTGCGCCCCGCCGAGGGGAAGTGCTCTCGGGGCGTGGCCCGCCGACCCGCCACCGGCCCCTCTCGCCGTCGACCGGCTCGTCCTCCTCCGGCGCCGGCGCCGTGTTACTCGCCGCCGGGTGCCCCGGGTCCCCCTCGGCGCGGCCCGGCTCTGAGTATGGACCCTGAGGGACAGCCGCGTCCCTGCCCCTAATCCGCGCCCACCCCGTGACCGCGACTCCGACCCTCCACAGACGTCGCCGTCCCCGCGGCCGAGCGCAGCCCCGGCAGCCCAGCGTCCTCCCCTTCGGGCCGCCCCTCCCCCTTCCCGCGGGATCTGCTCGGCCGCGGTCCCTTCCACCCCGTCCACCCTTCAGTCTACACAGCCCCGACACCCTCACCCCCGACACCCGACCCCAGTACTCCCGTGCCCTTCCCGCTCCGCTGCGGATCAGGTGGAGCTCGGGTCCCCCGTTCCCTGGGCCGTCCGGCCTCCTTTGCTCCCGCCCGGCACCCGGAGTCCTGGTCCCCGTCTTCAAAGCCCTCTCAACCTTTTGCTTCCATCCAGAGTCGCCCTCCACCTTCCCTCCTTGCCCCTCCAGGACCCTGGCACCCTCGGACCCTGCGCCCGGCCCCCTCGAGGAGTCAGCGTTGCGCTTGTTCTCCCACCCCGCAGAGTCATCTTCCCAGCCTCGCGGCGGTTCCACCCCCACCGCTGGCAAATGTTTAGTTTAGGGAGCCCCCTTCCTCCTGGCCAGGCTCCTTATAGCGCGTCTCACTCCCACCTGCCGCAATGTCTTCGACCCTTGATTTCTTTCCAACCTCAGAGTTTATTCCCTTCCCTCCCCCACTCCAGCTCCAGTCCTCCTCATTCCCACTTGGTTGCAGCCTTTGACCACCCCCTTTTTAGCATTTCTTGGGGTGGGTAAGTCTTGGAGTATTAGGGGTAAAAGTGTCAATGCGTACACATGTATAATGCATAGGTATTGTATATGAAATCGATTATAGCAAGGTTCAGAAACCACAATGTGATTTTTCAAGCTGCAGTCTAGGAGCTAGAAGAGTGAAAACAGAACAAATCACCCCCAGCCTCTCACCCCGCACAAGATCACCCAGAGAAAAACTTCTGTGTCCCTAGAATCAGATCCTTAGTTTTCATTGTTACTGCTTAGTTGGAGAACTTTTCATTAGTCTTAACGGTGGCGAGGGTGGCAGGCCTGACCAGTGTTTGTGCCTAATTTGTATTTTACACTTGACAGACACCAGAAGAAATAGAGAGATTAACGGTTGATGAAGACCTCAGTGATGTTGAGAGGGCTGTTTATCTGCTCAGGTATTTCTTAGTCTTTCTGTGAAATTGCTGTTTTTTCCCTGTGGTAGCATAGATGAATACTTTCTGAAATGTCATATTTCCCTTGTGTTAGGATTTACTTACTCATTTGAACAGAGAATTTGTGCATGCCAAACAGTTAAGTGTGCCTAGCAAGCACAAGGTCCTGAGTTCGATTCCCGGTACCAAAAAGTAAAATGAAACAAACCAAAGTAACAACAAAAAACCCTGTTAATTATGTTTTGAATTAGATTAGGTGTGGATTTAAGAATTTCAGAATTCCGATCAAAGAAGATACCTAATTTATAGCATATTTGGAGGAGGAGAGGTACCACAATTAACTTTTATCCCTTTGTTCTTTTCTAGTTCAGTTTTGCTCGCTTAAGATTCAGTAAGTTTAAATGAGACTTGAGAGTATCCAGTGATTAATTTTTAAATTAATTGCGTAGTGTAAACCTACTATTTACTATAGCAAAAAAATCAACAAATTTGAATAAGCTGCCCAGGATATCCTGTTTGTAGTACTTTTGTTATGTGAGCTTTATAATTTTGCCTGAGAGTTTTTTTTTTTTTTCTCCTTTTCTTCGGGGATTGAACTCACGACCACCTGCTTGCAAGGCAGGTGCTTATGCCACTGAGCTAAATCTCCAGCCCCCTGAGAGTTGTTTTTAAACTTAATTGAGCCTACTCTCATTTAACTATCTCACAGTCCCTGCAGAATTGCTTTTAGGCAAATGGTATTTCAAACATTTATAAGATTTTCATGAATTATTTAAAATTGTGTTACAGATTTAGCTTCTTTAAAACTTACACAGTGAACATTAGTGAGCATATCAGTGAAAAATTTTCAGAAATGGACATTTTTGTGGGCCGGGATATAGCTCAGTGGCACAAGCATCTGCCTGGCAAGCACAAAATCCTGAGTTCAAGTCCCATTTAAAAAAAAACAACACTTTTTTTCCCCGTAGGGCATCTTGTCTTTAAAAGTTTGCTAATTTAAAAATTTGTTACATTAAAATTCTGTTAAGGTGCACGTATTTCCCCTGTTGTGGTAAATTTGTTTTTGTTTTTCAGAGTCAGATGTGGAAAGTGTATTATTTACCTCCTAGATATTCATCATTCTTGTTTCCTTAGCGTAGGTCTACTTTGCCAGTGTCAAGGTTCTGGCCAGTTTCTTGTCTCCAGTTTCTTTTTTTTTTTTTTTTTTTTGTCTTTTTCATTTTTATCAGTACCAGGGAATGAACTCACGACTGCCTGCTTGCAAGGCAGGCGCTTATGCCGCTGAGCTAAATCCCCAGCCCTCGTCTCCAGTTTCTTGTTCTCTGTTCTTGTTCATCAATCATGTTTCCAGTCCCATGTTACCCACTGAATGATTCTATATAAAAAGAAAATTCTTTCTCAGGACTTCCATTTTCTTAATTATTCTTTAGCCAATTAGCAGCATCTTGAGTTTCGGCTCTTAACTTTAACCAGAGTATCTGCATGCCTACCATTGAGCTCGTGCCTTCCAACAATTCTGTCATTTAACTTGGCTTCTGGACCTCTGGCTTTATCTTGATACCTACCACTCCTTTCCCCTGCTTATGATAGCATGCTCTCGTCATTTCTAGCTTTTAATTTAAAACTGTTATTTATTTATCAATTAACAGTGTCTTTGGTTTTTACATATAGTCTCTTCCAATCTTTAGCTGATTCTGATATTTTATTGGGTTGCATTTGCAGTATTTTATTCCTTAATAATTTAAAGAATTTAATAATATTTAAAGCAGTGATCAGTAGTTGTCAACACTTACCTTTTTTCCAGTTCTTCTACTAGAAAGAGGGAGGCAATTCATGAAAATTTGGATAAATTTAGCAGACAGCAGTTAATGATTTGAAGTAAGCCCCTACTCATTTCTCCTCAATTCTTTAGTACAAGCACTGGCTTTTACTATTGGGAAATGGAGAGTCTTGCTCCACTTACTTGTGATAGCAGACACCTTATTCTAGATATCAGTGATAAGGCTTCTTTTTTTAGGAAAGCTAATTTGTTTTCTACTTTGCTTTTATTGTTGGTTAGAGAACCAGGCCGTCTAAGTTTTCTGTATTTTTTCAGACATAGAACATAAGTTTGACTTAGTTCTGGAACTTACAAAGCCCTTACAGAGTCAGATGGGCCCTGTCATTGTTACAGAAGAGTTTTAAAAGAGATCCAGTGTCTCCTTTAGTTTCCTGTGGCTCATCTACCTTTAAGGAGGTTTGTAAGGTGCCCAGGAAGGGGAACACTAGATTGGTTGTGTTTGGGTTCTCCTGCTGAGTTCTGCCTTTGTCTTCCTACCATCTCACCAGCTCCTGGGGGAAAGTGGGGTTTTGCCTTCAGGCCAGTGTCTGCAGGGATCATGCCAAGACTACCTGAAAGGTTCTTTTCTTTCCTGGATTCGGGGGAGAGGGGCTGGGTTGTGTCTTAGCTATGTTCCAAATTCCCTCTGTTGGGGCCTCCTCATCTGCTCTCCTGTGTTGAGCCCCTCTTTTGAATGCAATTTATTTCTTCTTAAGAATTTCTTCTTCTAATGCTATAGGATCTAACACTGACTCCTGTTTTTTTCCTCTGTTGGGGATTTTTGGTTTGTTTTTGAGTGCTGTGGCTTTTCCTAATAGGTCATTTAATATTCATATATATGTGTGTCTATAGATAGATAGTCTCTGCTTTTGTGTGTCAAATCTGTTTCTTCTCTTATTTTGCATATTAAAACATTTGGAATATAATGTTAAATTAGAGTTAAGATTCAAATGTGTAAGCATCAGTAGGAAAGCTTTACGTTAGTGGAGATTCTCGTAGCACTTAAATTGAATCCAGTATTTAAAAAATGTTCAGAGTACTGTCATCCAATGAAAAACAAATTACATCGTTTATTATCTTACTCTAAAATATGGCAGGTCACTTATTAATGCCACTTTCACAATTCTTTAGAACAGTGCGGTATTTGAAGATTTGACACAGATGAATTTGTGGTTTTGCATAAACATGATGCTGATATACCCATCTGTGGCACTTAGCACTGAAGCAAAACAATTTTCCTAATAGTCACAGCTTGTGTCTTAGTCAAAATCATATCACAGCATATTTTTTCCTGTGTGATTTTGGCATATATCATAGGAATGTACTCAGAGTATTTGAATAATGTTGAGAAGAGTTCTAAGTATTTTACTGTGCTTTCTTTTTTTTTTTTTCTTTCTTTTTTGTCTTTTTCATTTTTATCGGTACCAGGGATCGAACTCAGGACTGCACACTTGCAAGGAAGACGCTTATGCCGCTGAGCTAAATCCCCAGCCCCAACTGTGCTTTCATTAAGTCAGTCTTTGCGTATATCTCTAAATGCCTGGCAGACCCTTAGGGCAGACATTCAGAATACTCAATAAGCAACTCTATCCTGGAGTCCCTCAGTTTTAAACAGTTTTATTGAACTATAATTTGTGTGTGCGTGCATGTGTGTGTGAGCATGCATGTGCATGCATGTGTGTGTTTTACTCTGGATTGAACCTGGAGCCTTTGCAGTGAGCTATAGCGTCACCTTTAAAATTTTTTTAATTTTGGGACATGGTCTCCCAGGGTTGCTTCAGTTGGGCTCAAAGTTTTGATTTTCCTGCCTCAGCCTCCCAGAGTGCTAGAATTATAGATGTGTGCCACCATGCTTAGCCAAGCCCTATAATTTAATGCTTTTTCTATCTTATTTCCTATATACTGTGGCTAAGACTTTTTTTTAAATCTTGAAATGTGACAGCAAAATTAGCACAGTTTCCTTTTTCTTTCTTTACAATTTCTTAGAGGTCTTCTTACTGTAGACCTTAACTTCAGTGCCTGATATTTTCCTTTATTATGTTGAGCACATGCACATTTTTGTACAAAAGAAGCATTGCGTGAGTTCCCTTTGGTAAGTCTGAATTTTTGTGAGATGGGGCCATTTTTTAAATAAAATAAAGGTTACCTGAATGCAAGAATTTCAATTCTGCCAGATGGCACAGATGATGAAAGATTTCTTATTAGTTGAAATGGTGCACTATTTGGAACTCATGCATTGTTTATTTATGGAATTTCTCGACCATGGTTGACTGTAGATAATTGAAACCTCAGAAGGTAAGAGCTGCAGTACAGTAGGACTACCATGGTGCAGTGTACTTACCCATCACCGGTGGGACGTTAGTTTGTTTCCCCTCAGGCCTACACTTTTTGAAGCAGCTACTGTGGCCTCCTCACTGTCACCCTGCCTTTCCTTGTCCCCTGGCTCCCTTTCGTGGTACCTACTCATCATTTATGACTCCTTGGGGCAGCCACACTCTTGCCTCTGCGATGGCTGTTTCCTGACTGCTGAAACCGCAGGGATACATGGCTGCTCCCTCCCCTGGCAGTTAATCATTGCTTTGCTGTCTTTTACTTGTGTGCCTTGTACATTTTCTTTTAGAGGACAAGCCCTATTTTATATTGTTTTGGAATTCTGTTTGCTCTTTGCTGTGATATAAACATATTATCTTTTAGTGGGATAAAGATGACCGAAATGCTAGATGAAATAAGCCACTTTGGATTTTCTTTTTTGTATCATAGGCAGTAGACTTGGGCGGGTTTGGGTATATCCTAGTCTGTTATTCATTACCTTTGTGACTGGGAAAGGAATTTTGGAGCCTTGGTTTTCTCATCTGTGAAGTGGCAGTGATGATCTTGGCTTCCCAGAGTGGTTGCCCAAAGCTGGCCCAAAGCGGGTGCCTGATAAACATTACGCTCTTTCTTGCTTCCTGACGATTTAAGTGCTCGAGAGGATAATAGTATTATTCTTTCTAATAATTTAATAAAGTAACAAAGTATATCAACTGAAGTTTGCGATAGATTTCCACTAACTTCCTTTGCTAATAATATTTACCAGAAATCAGAGTCTTTGTATGTTGTAATGAAGCATTTTCAATAGAGCGACAGTGTGGCAGTGAGCTTTACAGATTTATATTTTCACAAATGACTTGTTTAAGCAGTATTTGCTTTTTGTATTATTCATTAAATGTGTTGGTTAACATACCTAATCCGCTATCTTGCATCTTGTTCACTGTGATTTTCAAAACATTTTGCGTTTCATCTCCCGAGGAGGTCACATAAAGTGCATCTGCAGTGGGGACTGGTTTCCCCTTTTCTTTCTCAGCCTATGTATTTATTTATTTATTTATTTGTTTTGAAAGAAGCAGTGCTCCCCCTAGTGATAGACCAGAAGGAGATTGCTGCTGCCAAATCAGTGGTTATAAACGCAGTGCTGTAGTCTGTGGTCATGGCTAATCAGTCTGAGAGCTTTGCTGGCTTTCTGTCTTATGGTCAAGACCTGAACTGGGTGACAGGAAGAACTCCAGTGGGCAGCTTTATACTGGTATAGTTTTTGATTATCTTTCAAAATGCCTACCCCTATTGCTCTCCAACATTAAAAATTTGTGTGAAAAACTCCTTTGTGTGCCCATATTTTAAGAACTTCTGTTTTCTTACATTTTTGCTATTATTGCTTTGATTTCTATTTTTGATGCCTTCTACCTTTTGGTACTGTTCAGTGACGTGATGGGGAGGGAAGAGGAGGGGGAGAGAAGGGGTAGAGAAAGTGAGCAAGCTAAGTATGCAGAATCAGCAAGCTGTGTATGGGTGGGGTGTGTGTGGGGGGTCTTGAATGTTCAATATTGCCTGCCCAGTTTCCTTTAGTGATGCACGAAAGAGATCCTTTAATTCCTCACAGTTGAGACAGATAGCTGGTTAGTTAGAAAATGGTTAAAGTGGGGAATCATAAAAATGATACATACCTTGCACATTTCATTTTAATGTAAACCTTGAGTTCTTATTCTTTTTCCAATCTTTTGGTGCAGAGCCATGACCTTTTCTTTCTTTCTGCTGATTATAGTTCTGAATCTGCTTTTGTACATAAATCACCCCTCAAATGCATTTGCAGTATCCAGTTGAGGTTCTCTAAAGTTGAGCGAGAATTTAAAGATGCTTTGAAGTGACCTGAAAGCACAGTTCTAGGTTTTCACAATTTTTCAACTTGTCTTTTACTTGCTTTATTCTTTTTTTTTTTTTTTTTTTTTTTGCCTTTTTATCGGTACCAGGGACCGAACTCACGACTTCCTGCTTGCAAGGCAGGCACTTATGCCGCTGAGCTAAATCCCCAGCCCCACTTGCTTTATTCTTCCCTCCTTCAGTAGCAATCTTCTTTGATTGCTTTGTTGAGATTTTTGAAAACTTTCAACTTAGTTTTCATAACTATAACGTTTTGGATTCCTATATTTCACATTTAATTCTGTGCTTACAGTATCAGCGTGAGCCTATTCTTACAAAGGCGTCTTTTAACACTTCCATTCCCAAGTTGAAAGAGACATTAAAACATGCTGTATGGTGACCTTGCTTTGTCCTTGGTATCCCTTTCTTGTCTCTCCATTGAACTTGGTTTCGTAGTCTGGTATGTTCTTTCTTTCCTGTTATATACCTAAAAGAAATTTATGAATTTGAAGCCTCAACCAAAAGCTACCCCTATAAGCATATATATCCTGTTTTTAAAAGCAGACTTTGAATAGATGCAGAAGTTGTAAATATACAGCTTGTTGAATTTTTACAAGTGAAAAATCAGTGATCCAGCATCCAAACTAAGAAATAGGACATTAACTTTGGGATCCACCTAACAGCCTTCTTAGTATCCTATTGTAATATCTCCAGCTCTTTTTAAGGAGTAGTTATTTCTCCTGATTTCAACTTTTATGTACTGCAAACTATAGTCTGTATTCTCTTATATCTGGATTCTTTTGTTCAACATTTTAAAAGAGATTTACCTACATTGTTGTGTGGCCCATGCATTGTTCATTGTTCTTGCTGTGTGATATTCCATTGCATGACTATATCATAGTTCATTTTTACTGTTCTTGGCTTTTGGCTTGTGTTTAGTTTTTGGCTTATGAAGAATGTTGTTATAAACATGTATATGCAAGTCTATCAGTGAATATATGCATGTCTTTTAGTTATCTTTCTAGAGGTAGAATTATTGGGTATAGCATATTCATATGTTAAACTCCAAAGATAGTATAAAATTTCATATCAATGATGAACTCCCTATTGAATAGCTTTTAGGAATTTTTGTTCTTTGCACATGATTGGCTTATATCATCTGCTTTTCTTTCTCCACAAGAAAAAGAGTCTCTGTTTTTAAAATTAGTGTTTATACTGCTAGATGGTTAGTGAGAAGACTGTTGGTTATAAAGTAGCCTTTTAGGACAAGACATTTTATGCAGTAATATTTCTTTGAGAAAGGGAAAATAAATGTTGAAGTCCTTGACATGTTCCCCGAGTACCACTTTCAGTCCTTCTACTTTTAGTGATTCTAAGAGGTCCTGGTTTTTAAAAACATTGCCCAGATTGTCGTCCTCTGTGAAGAGGATGTACAGATGACTTGCGTTTCGACATAGAAATTGCAGGTATTTTCATTTTCTTTTTAGATAAAACGATCACTGTTCCACATGTTAAGAGGAGTCTATAATGGATTTCAGCTGTATGTCTTCCAGTATTGCTGAGGCCTAATTTCTTAAGTTTTTAGCACACTAAGTTTTCCTTGTTTTGGAAAAATACTAGGTCTCTGAATATTCGGGATTTGGAGATTTATTTCCCATCTCCTTTTCCTTGGCTTTTGTTCTGAGGACAACCACGGGAGGCATCTGCTTCTTTTTTCCTCCTTACTGAAGCTTCAGAAGGCTCTCTTTGTGACTCAGTAGAAAGCAGGATGATCTCATGGGAGCTACAGAAAAAGCTTAAAAGTAAAAAGTAGATTATTTTCATCAACATAAAAGTGACCCCTATAATGGCATTGAAGACACCTAGAGCTCAATGTCATGATGCAATTATAAAAGAGCTGATCAAAGGTTTTCTCTTACCAATATAGCTGTTTGATTAAAGTATTTATAAAATTCTATAATAAAATGACAATTACAGCTTATATAGATTTGAATAAAATGTAGGTTAAGTATGTAATTCAATATACTGTATTATGACACATACTTGTGTATATTATAAATGTGTATTCACATATTTTCATAAATGGTTAATTTATAGCTGCACACTTTGGAAAGTAATTAAGTGAGGTACAGAAAGACTGAGTTTTATCTTAAATGATAGTTAACTCCCAGTAAAATACTAGAATTTCAGAGCTTGACTACCCCTTGAGTTGAATTATACAGTGGTTTCATAGTATTCCCATTAAGAAATAAAGTGTTAACTGTACCAAGTTGTAAACGTCATAGCTGTTCTAGATTTAGAGTTACCTGAAAAAAATCAAACTACTGAGTAAGGTCTAGCACTCTTTGAAATCTGTACGCCTTTGCTCTTGGTTGGATCCTTCAAAAGTTTGTGTCTTTTATGGGCCATGTTGGCCATCGACTCCTGGAGAAAGCGTCTAGGCCTAGTTCTTCATAGTCACCATTTTTAGCACAGCCTTAATGATACTGGTATATGTAACCATGTCAAAAATAATCGTAAAATCTAGTCTATCCTTGTGTATTATGTACATTATCATATAATTTTAACTTTCTTCAGAGATGTTAACAATGGAAAAGGTTTGTAATGTATTTTGTAGTTTTTCTATAATAAATGTTAGGAATTTGTGTTGAAACATGCCAAGCATTTGTTGATTAGTATGTCTAGGCATCTAGCAGAGGATAAGTAGTATCATGCCAACAGGTATTCAGGGCCATACTTGTTTAAAGAAGCAAATACATTGTCCATAAATGTCAGTGCATGGAAGTTATCTCTAATTACCATAGTTCAGGTGAGAGTAGTATAGAAGAGTTAGAAATCGTTTATATTAAAACATACCTAGAATTATTCTTGTATATTCAGCCTTGCTTGTTCATTTTGACAGACGTTGGGTAAATTGCTTGTTTCTTGAATCCCATGACTCAGAGTCTAACCTGGAAGTAAAAACTGTACGTTGATTGTTGAGGAGAATAGAGAAAGTGTTTGTAGAGGGCATAAGGCTGAATGCAGAGTTGTGTGCTCCGTAAAAGATAATCATTTCTGCTCTTTGAAATCATCTCCTTTGCAGTTCAGAACAGATGGTTACCTTAGACATGGAGGAAAATTCTCATGTCAAAACCCCATGTAATTATAAGGTTTTTCCCTTCAGTTGATTGATTTTCTAGGTTGTGGCATCCAACTCTGCCTCCTCAGTATTTTGAAAATAACTATATTGAGGCATAATTTAAATAAAAGAAGTACACAGCTTGATGAGATTTGAGAAATGGATGCTTTTGTATGACCACGTTGTAGCGGAAATATAGAACATTCCCACCCCTCCCCAGCCACTGGTGTTCTTTTGTAGTTAACATTGTTCCCTGGCCGTTGGCAACCACTGATGTGCTTTTATCACTGTTGATGAATTTTGCCTGTTTTAGAATTTGGCCTTGTTTTCATGTCTCTTAGATAAGTATCTTAGACTATATGCAATGAACTGTGTGTATATATATGTGTGTGTGTTTATCATGTAATTTGATGAGTATTTTTGTATTTATCAACATGTGAAACCATTCTAATCAGATAATGAACATATTCATCATCCAGAAGGTTACTTTGCAATTTTTTTTTTTTTGAGACAGGATTTCGTTATGTAGTTCAGAACTCACTTGTCTTGAACTCTCTGTGTGTCCCAGGCTGGACTCAAACTCACAATGACCCCCTTGCCTCAGCCTCCCACGAGCTAGGGTTATAGGTGTGTGCCACCACGCCTGGTTGAAATATTTTTTCAGAATTTTATAGATATGAATAGTACAGTTTCTATTGTTTATCTGGCTTCTTTCATGCAACATAATTATTTTGGAGTTCATCCATAATGTTGCATGTATCAATAGTTTTTTATTATTATTATTTTTTTTTTTTTTTAATTTTTTTTTTTGGTCTTTTTCGTTTTTATCGGTACCAGGGATCGAACTCACGACTACCTGCTTACAAGGCAGGCGCTTATGCCGCTGAGCTAAATCTCCAGCCCCTTTTTTTTTTTTTTAATTATTGATAATTCATTTAATGGGTATATATAAAGCACATTTTGTTCATTTGTGCATTTGATGTACATTTGGGCGATTTCCAGCTTTTAGTTATTAAAAACTAAGTAGCTATAAACATTCATGTTCAAACCTTTGTGTGACATGTGCTTTCCTTTCTCTCTTCAACATCTGGGAGTGGAATGGCTGGTGCTTATAGTACAATATTTGACATAAAATGAGTTGTATGGCAGTGTAAAAATATTTATATGTTTAAGTATAAAATAAGACCAAGAAATCTGATGGAGTCAGAATTATTGTAGAAATTGTCTTAGTGGTATTTATTACCTGAATTTGCTTGATAATGAAGTTATAGGTTTTTGATAATGCTTATGAACTGTGTTTGCTTGGAAGTACAGCTATGGATTATATTTACTTGAAAAGTGAACAGATTCATGGAAAGGGCAGCCTACGCATGTCGGGGGAGATGGAACTTTTTCATATGTCATTGATGATGGGAAGGGAAGGATTTTCATATGTGAATGAATGACCTTATTTGATCATGATGTATTAGTCTTATATGTTTTCTTTTTCTCTTTCTTCCTTTTTTTTTTTTTTTTTTGAGACAGAGTCTTGCTATGTAGCTTTGAACTCAGTCTGTAGCCCAGGCTGGCCTTGAACTGACTATGCTTAGAATTTGTGGCGATCATCCTGCCTCAGCCTCCCAAGTGCTGAGATTATAGGCATGTACAACCATTCCTGGCTAGTCCTCTTATATGTTGCTAGACTCTACTTAATAATTTTTCTGACTATATATTTTTAATATGCATAATGAGAGTATTGGTCTGTAGTGTTGTTTTTTTTTTAAAAGAATATCTTTCCTTAGTTTTGGTTTCAGCATTAACACTCATGCTGTGAAAAGTGGTTTCTTATTTTCTGAAAGAGATTATGTATAACTGGGGCTGTAACTGCCTTAATTGTTAAGGTAGATTCTTCAGTTAACCCATCAGGGTCTGGAATTTTCTTTTTTCAAAGGTTTTAATCAAAATATTCAATTTATAAATATAGGGCTATTTGGGGTGTTGGCTTCTTCATGAATGCATGTTGGTAGTTTGTGTCTGTCAAACACTTTACCTCTTCTAAGTAATCTGAGATGAAGTAAGTTATGCACATCTGGTCATACTATATTGATAATGTGATTCTGGTTTTGTTTTTGTTTAGGTTTTATTTATTTTAAAAACAAAACAAAGCAAGAGGATACAAATGATGCAGAATTTCAAAAAAATAGTGGGAATTAGCAGTGGTTAATATATTGTATATTGTTATCTCAGAAGTAGTCATTCAGATTACAAAATTTAGGCATGAAAAACAAAGCACAGACTGTTCTTTTTGATGAGCTTACAGAGATTAATAGTATAGTTATCTGTATATATATATACACACACACAAACACACATATATACCTGTATACATACAATCTTTTTCCTTCTTCCTTTTCTCCTTTCTCTTAATTGTTCTTTCCTTTTGAGCACTTTCTTTTTCTTTCATTTTCACAGTATTTATTGTACATTTGGATCTTATTACTCTTTCAGGTTTTTTTTTTACACTAGGTATAAAGCATGATATTAGGAATTATATCTAGAACATATAAAGAATCAAAAAATGTCAGGCCCCTCAAATTCAAAGACCTAGTCCAAAAATGGGCATCTAAGATGAATACCCACCTCTCAGATGAAGAAATACAAATGGCAAATAAATGTATGAAGAAATGTTTAGCATCACTCGTCATTTAAGAAATGCAAATTAAAACAACACTGAGATTCCATTTCACTCTAGAAAGAATGGCTGCCATCAAGAAATCAACCAATAACAAAACTGGTGCAGCTGTGGGGGAAAAGGAACACTGCTCCACTGTTGGTGAGAGTGTAGGCTGCTGCAACCACTGTGGATGGAAATCAGTGTGGTGGTCCTCAAAAAAACTAGGATTGGAGGTTCCATTCGACCCAGCTATTCCTCTCTGGGTATCTTTCCAACAGAATGGAAAACATCATACCACCACGATATATTTACACCCATGTTTATAGCAGCACAATTTGTAATAGCTAAATTTGGAAACAACCAAGATGCCTATCAGTTGCAGAATGGCTAAAAAAGATGTATTTTTATGCAATAGAATACTACTCAGCTATAAAGAAGGATAGAGTTGAGACTTTTATAGGTAAACAGATGCAACTTGCGACCATAGTCATAAGTGAAATACATCAAACTCAAATTTGGTTTTTGATATTGATAATTTGTGTGTTCTTGTTTTTATTCTTGGTTAGCATAGCTAGAAGTTTTTCAGTTTCATTGATGTTTTGAAAGAATCAGCTTTTGAATTTATTAACATTCTCAAATGCTTTCCTGATTTCGCTTTCATTGACTTTTGTCCTAATCCTTATTATTTTCTTCCTTTGCCCTGCTTTACATTTCATTTTTCCTTGTAGTTTCTTAAAGCAGAAGCTTATGTTGTTCATTTTAGATCTTCAGAACTGTGCACTGAATGCTACAAATTCCCTCTAGGGACTACTGTAGCTGCATCCCACATATTTTAATATTATCTTCATTTTCTACAAATTCCCTCTAGGCTGCTTTAGCTACATTCCACGTATTTTAATATGTATCTTCATTTTCATTTACTTGAAAAAGTATGCACATATTTCTCTTGAGTTCTTCTTTGACTCATGGGCTATTTAGGGATGTATTTAATTTCTAAATATGTATCTTTTTGTTATGAATTTCTGGTTTAGTTCAGTAATGATCTGAGAATGCGCTTTGTGTGAATTTTTTTTTTTGAGCTCCTTATGCACCAGAGCTCTGACTTTGTTTCCTGCTATTCCCTTTTCTCTCTGCGAGGATTCTAGCTGTGCCTGCTGGCCCTTATACACCCCACGTGTACACATACTTTAAGTCTTGAGTGCTTGCTTGCTGGTTTCTCTGCTTTGAATTTTATCTCAGATACTTGCATTGCTGGCTCCCTCATTTCCCTTAGATCTTTACTCCAGTGTGGTTTGCTTATTTCTCTCAGGTAGTGGTACCATCATCTACTTAATGTCAAGGTTAAAAACCTGGAGGTATCTGATCGTTTTCCCATTCTCCTCCCCAATCTTTAAGCAATTAAATCTGCCTTTTAAAACATAGGAACATTCACAATATTTCTCTAGTTTTTTGATATCCATACTAAAAATAAACATTGTTTAGTCAAAGTTTCAAAGTACTTCATTAACAAAAATCTACTTGAGGTTCAGATGTTCAAACATCTACTGTTTTTAATTTTGTTTGTTTTTAACAGTGCTGTGGCTCGAACCCAGGGCCCTTATGCATGTTAGGGAAGAGCTGGGCTACCCTCTCAGCTCAGTGTTTTTACTCTGGAAAACATTTATTTCTTCTTTTGGTGTACTGGTAGGCAAATAAATTTGTCATTGTTTTTTTCCCCCCAGGGAAATATTCTCTAATGTTCCAAAATCGCACATATTAGTTTATCCCTTTATTATGTGTGTGTGTGTATGTATGTGTGTATATATGTGTGTGTGTGTGTGTGTATATATATATATATATATATATATAGTGTGTGTGTGTGTGTGTGTGTATAAGTTGGTCTCTGAACTGTTTTGTTTCTTTTTATTAGGTAGTAAGAGACAAATAACTTTTTTTCTTTCATTTTTTGTTGCTATGAAACAGGGAACATAGCCACTAACCATCTGTGTGACCTTAGGGGCATCATTTAGCTTTTCTGCATTCTATCTATAAAGTGAGGGAAATTTCCTACCCCAGCTGTTAAGATTTTTTGTCTGCTGTGAGTCTGTTATCTAAACCCACTACTCACCCAGGTTACAGACTTATCTCATGTGGTTGTACATCCATTTCTCTACTTCTTTAAAAATATTTACTATCTCTAGTTTTATAAAATCTCTCTATATATGCCAGTCATCCCTTATTCTTTTGACTGGAATTTAAAAAATAAGTAGTTTAATTTTTTTGCTATTTTAATATGCTGCCGTAAATCTTTGCTTTGCTTCGGTAAATGGTATATAGATATAAGAGTGGGATAACTTATTACATCAAGCATATATACAATAAAAGTCGTTGTGATTTTTAAGAAGTCCTGTTGTACTCTCTAGTTTCTTCTTGATTGCTATATACATAGCATGTGGACCTAGTTTTGTGAACTATATATTAATATATTGACATTTGGGGCAATATGTATCTGACTTAAAATATGTATGTATAAATAGATAGAGATCTATATCTATAGATATATTACCTGATTTCTTCATGTATTGAATTGTATGTTATAATTGACAATTATATTTCCTTAGATGTTTACATATTTCATACTTCCTCTGAGAATAGATCTTAATGCACACCACTTAATGACAGGCACATATTTGGAGAAATGCAGCATTAGGGTATTCTATCATTGTGTGCTCGTCATAGAATGAGCTTACACGAATGCAGACTTGTACCACAAGAGCTGCTGTAATCTTATGGGAGTGCCATCTTTGTTTAGGGAGACGTCTTTATGCAGCATGCTACTGTAGTCTCACTACAAAAAGGTACTTATATAGGCAATGAGGTATGTTCATTAGCCTGGTTTTTAGTAAAATTCCAATATATATTTGTCAAAGCCTCATAACTTTGTACTCCATAAATACATATAAAAATGTAATTTTATAAATTTACAACTTACAACAAAAAAGTATAAAAACCCATATTGTTCACCCTGTGTATACTCAATTTTTAATCAATCATACTTCGGTAAAGCTTAAAAATTTTCCTTCTGGGTTACTAGAGAATGAATAATTCATATATGGCTAAAATAAATGATGGCTTGTTGAAAATATTTCTTTTATTATAAAGGGAATCAAAGAGATAATATATTTATCTTAAAGCATAAATGTATGAAATTAATTTAAATAAAGTTATTTAGGGACCTATGAAAGACCTTTAAGGCTAGTAGTTGTTTTTTTTTTTTTTATATCACATTCTTATTTTGTGGGATGACTTTTTTTTGTTGTTTTTTTGGTGGGAGGATATTTTGACCTTGACAATAACTAGCCTGTTGATGGTGGACAAGTTTCTTAATCTGTAGACCTCACTGTCACAGTGTGAAGGAGGGTAGTTGTATTTCTAAAGCCCTCTTGCATGTCAATATTCCATTACATCTAGTCTTATTTTGTCCTTAGCATTAAATCATTATTTCACACAGCATTTACAGATTTTTGCATGTCTGGTGAGTTTTTAAATATAATTGATTTTTTTGCATTGCATTTTTTCTGATTCACTTTCTCATTTACAGTAATATGAGTCAAAGAAGCAGACAGGAACCATTAGATATTATTTGGGACTCTCTTTCTGGGTCAGCGTATCCACTCCCGAGACTTTCGTCATCTCCTCCATGGTCCTGTTTCCCACTCAGTGACTGTGGCTGTGGTGCTTTCTCCTGAGCTTTGGATTGGGACAGCTTGTTGGCACCCTAGTGGGAACCTGCACCAGGGATCTCCATCACCATGTCCTGTTGCCATTTCAAACTCGGCGTGCCCCAAACTGAATTCATCCCTTTTTATCTCAATGTGCCTCCACTTGTTACTGAAAGTTGGCCATTCTTTCCTATTGTTCTGGAGGGAAACTTAAGAGCAATTTTATCCTCTTCCTTTTATCACTCTCGGTACTCTGAGTACCCTGTCAGTGTTTACTGTCTGACAAACTCTGTGCTATGCACGAAGCATTATCATTGTGTTGGAGAAGTCAGAGCCAGTTCCTGGCCTCGGGCATGTTAGGTAAGTGCTGTACAACGGAGCTATATTTCCAGTCCTCTATAAATGTATTCTGACTTGCAGCTTATTCTTTGTGGAGAAGGGTGCAGGTTTCATGAAGTAGCACAGAGCTTCATTTTGAGATTCAAGATACTGTTCCTGAAAGTGCTGTAGGAAATATGTTGAAAGAGTTTAAGAATTTCTAGTCCCTATCTTGGTTTTAACCTTATGTTCTTGTTGAGAGTCTTAACTGAAGTAATATTGAGGTTAATGTTGATAGAAGAAACAAACTAGGAGGAGTACTAGAAACTGAAGAAGGACAAGGAATTGAGGGGACTAGAAATGAGGGTGAAAAGTGGGCTTAGCAATAGAAAACTAGGTAAAGAGTTCATGGCTAAACGTGAGATTAGAGTTCATGCGCTCCGTGCAAAGTTTCCAGTTAATAGGATCTTAAGTTTTAACAAAATGGGTTGCTGGTGGGAAGTGGATACAAATCAGCCTCAGTCAATGTTTATGAAACTCTTACTGTCTGTTACTGTACCAGGTGGGGGAATGCAAAATTTGGACAAAACATCCTTAGTTTAAAGGAGGTCAGAAACTGACTTCTGATCACTCACCCGAATGGTGTTTTTACCCTGACAGCGGAAGATACTGCAACAACAAAGACGACTAAATGTTTTAAGAGTGTTTGAGTACATTGACTTGTTTTTCTTCAGTTTAATATATTCCTATAAATGGCTCCTTAAAAATCGGTGCATCTCCCAATGGGAGTTGAATAATTAGTAACACTAATTTAGAATTTAAAAGATAGCTGTCCTAAATTCATTTATTTAACTAGTCTTACTTTTTTCTCCTTTTCCCTTTTTAGCCATTAGTGTACAGCTTAGATGATTAACCCAGTTCTTTTTAGTTTTAGAGGCATGGTTTGCTGATTCTGAGTGAGTATCCTAAAAAGGGACCATGACCCGAAGAGCAGCTTGGGACAAAAGGAGCTCATGAGTGGTAGCCACATGGTTGTTTCTTGTGCCTGGCTTTTCAGGTGAAAGTTGTAGGATTTGAAGTCTTATAGGCTTATTTTGTTAACAAATTATAACACTGATTTAATATTTCTTTAAAAATTGCATATATCATGTCAAGTACCAAAAAAGTTAATTTTTTTTTTCTTTTTCTCTTTCTCATCGGTACCGGAGATCAAATTCACGACTTCCTGCTTGCAAGGCAGGTGCTTATGCTGCTGAGCTAAATCCCCAGCCCCTAAAAAGGTTAATTTTTGACTCCTCTGTTCTTTGTTTTTGGTTCCCACTCAGTCGATGATAGTATCATATTAACCACATGTGCATGGTTTGTGTATGCCGCCTGTGAATGAAGTCAGCAGGAGGTAATGAATGATATGCTCACACCCTGAAGAAGCCCAGGTGTGCAAGTTCAGATCACCAATGTAGTGGACAGCCACATCTGTTGTCTTTCTTGTTTTTTTTTCTTTTGTCTTTCTTTCTTCCTTTTGTCTGATCCATACCCTTTTTGGACTTGGTATTATGCTTTCCTCTAATAAGTATTTAAGTGGGCTACATTACTATTTTTGACATATTACTTTGAAAATCATTTTTGTGAAGAAGAGCCATCTTGGTAGGACTAACAGAAATAGTGAATGCATCTGTCCAGACTGCTGCCATGCACTAGGCTAATTCTACTTATGTGGTCTTAGAAAAATGAGATGATTCTGCAGGCTCCTTTTACTCTCCTTTTCTTGACTATCCTCCTACCATGGTGAATTTGATACATACTTTCAAGATCAGGAACATTGGTAGCACCTGGATGCTGTGAGAACTCAAGTTTTCGGGCCCCATCAAAGCAAGACTCTCGGGGGTCAGTGTTTGGGAGCGGAGCTAGCTTTTAATGAGTGCTTCAGAGTGATTCGGATACCTTCTATAGCATTTGAAAACCACTGTGCTTGCATGTTGTAGTTAGCAACTTTTGTGCACTTTCTGGAAGTCATAAACTGTGTATTTTTGTAAGCTCAATGCAGGAAATATGAAATTGTCACTGTCAAAGGTCAATAATTGTCTAAGGTTGCGATTTCATATAGTTCAACTAGTAGTTGCTGTCCAAACCAGGATTTTTAACATATTGTCGTTTTACAAATAGTTGTTCAAGATACAAAAATGGAACATGTAAAGCGGGAATTCAAACAACGAGACCGCAAACAGTTCTGTTCAACTATCCAACAAAAACTTAGTAACGTGGTTGTCAATCCTGTACACTTAAACATACATGCAGTTATCCATATCTTCATTTATGTTTAGATTAAGCTAACTAAAGCAGGTTAAAATCATTCTGAACAAAGAATAATAGTATTACTTGATTTCACATCATGATACTCCATGATCAGCACTGGGTGTTGTAGTGTCTTTTTTTTTTTTTAAAAACAACTTAAAGACTAAACAAAACAGAAAATGGGTAGAAATACATAATTTCGAAGAAAAAAAATAAACAGTAAGAAATCACTAGTTGATGATTACAGATTGTCTTCTTACAAATAGTTGTTCAAGATACTAAAGTGGAACATATAAAGTGGGGATTCAAACAGTGAGATTGCAACCAGTTCTGTTCAACTATCCAACAAAAACTTAGAAATATGGTTATCAATCCTATACACTTAAACATACATGCAGTTATCCATATCTTCAATTATGTTGAGATTGAATAAACCCAAGCAGGCTAATATCACTCTGAACAAAGAATAATACTATTGGCTGGGTTTCACCTTATGACACTCCAGGATCAGCACTGGGTATTTTAGTGTCTCTTTTTCTTCAAAGTATCTGTTCATCATGTGTCATAAGATCAGTTCTCATAAACTGTTTATAGGTTCTACACATTCATGAGTCGTAACATGTATTTCTATTCTTTCTATATTAGAGGGAGAAACAAAACAAAGCAAGACAAAACAAAACATATTCCTATAAACACATGAAATGAAAAAAACATATAAGACCATTGTACAAAGAGTTTTACCATGGTTCCTGTGTTGTCTCTTGTTATCTCCAATAGAATTGGCTGTATCATCCGACATAGTATAATTGAATATATCAGTACATAACAGTATTAATAAAGACACAACTTTGTATATAGTATAGAACTTCAAAAACTGGCAGTTATCAAACCAGAATGTGTATTGTAGAGTCTTGTCATCTTCAGTGTAGTTGCCTATACTCTTAGACTTGATACTATCAATCATATCAGTTTTGAATAAAATCTTTCTCTGCTTCATTTCTGTTATGCTCTTTTTTTGCCATCAGTTGTCTGTTTCTTCATTCTGTTTTCTGTTCCATTCATTGAGGCCTCTCTGCCACTGTTCCTGGAATCCTAGTACTTTTCTCTCTCTCTAGAATGCCCTGCAGTGTTCTCTGTAAGTTGGATTGGTGGTTGTGAATTTCCTAAGTTCCTCTTTGTCTTGGAAGCATCTTGTTTCTCCATTAATTTCTAGAGACAGTTTAGCAGGGTATACCAATCTGCGATGAAGGTTATTTTCTTTCAGGGCTTGGAATATTTCACTTCAGGCTCTTCTTGACTTGATGGTTTGTGTTGAGAAGTCTGCCGTTTAACACATTTTTTGATGACACACTGATACTTTGTTGTGGGAGCTCTCCTGTGCATTGTAGGTTGCTTAGCAGCACCCCTGACTTCTGGTTACTAGATAACATATCTCAAGTTGTGATGATTGAAGATGTCTTCTAACCACTGTCATGTGTGCAATAAAAGGGGTTGCTAAGAGGAAGGCGGTCACCGTTGTTTAAGAACCACTAGCTCACCTAGTTCCTTTCTCTTCTAACTAATAATGCTCATCTCATTATCCACAACATGTATTTACTATATACTGTTTCTTTCTGGGTGGGAGAAGGGCCAGACATGATTTGATCATAGAAGTTATATATTTAGTTTTTATGTTTCATAGTGATTAGAGTGATTGCAATGTTTTTAAGTGTTTTGGTTTTTTTTGGACAAGGTGGTTCAGGCTGGCCTTGAACTTGCTTATGTAATGCAGGCTGGCCTCAAACTCAGTGATCCTCTTGCCTTAGTACTCCTGAGTACTGGGATTATAGGCGTGAGTCACTCTGCCTGGGCTGGTGGTTACAGTACAGGTTCACTTTTTTTTTTTTTTTGGTAACCACCATCATTATGAACTTTATATTTCTCTTTCACAAAACTTATAACCTAACTAAATCATTAGCCAGAAATGTATGCATTTTATAAATGTATTTATTTTTTATTTTTTATTTTTTCCTTTCCCTCTCTTCCTCCCTAGTTACCTCCATTCTTATCAATTTCTATTTCACAATACCTATTATACACTTTGGTTCCTAGTTACACTTTGAGTTTCTCATGCCAGAGAAATCATGCAATATTTACACGTGTATGTCTGATTTATTTCATTTAAAAGTATGGTTTTAAGATGCATTAATTTACCTAGATATAGTTCAGGTTTATCCTTCTTTATGATTAATAGGGATGGCTCAGCATATTCAAATCAATAAATGTAACATACCATATCTACAGAGCCAAAGACAAAAATCACATCATCTCAACAGATGCAGAAAAAGCATTGTCAAAGTCCAATGCTGATTCATGATAAAACCCCTACAGAAAATTGGAATAGATGGTCTTTATCTCAATCTGATAAATGCTGTCTATGACAGACCAACAGCCAACATCGTACTAAACAATCAAAAACTGAAAACTTCCACTCCAAAATCAGGAACAAGACAAAGATGTCCATTATCATCACTCCCATTTAATATAGTTCTAGAACCATTAGCCAAAGTAATTGGCCAAGAAAAAGAAATAAAAATAATAAGGACAGGAAAGGAAGAAATTAAATTATTGTTGTATGCAGATGACATTATTTAAATAGAAGATCCCCAAAACTCCACCAGAAGACTTGCAGATTTCATAACTGAATTCAGTAACATAGTTGGATAGTGGGAAGTTAGCACTAAAAAATCAATAGCATTCCTATACTTAAATAATTATCACACTGACAGGGAAATGAAGAGAACATGCTTTCACAATAGCATAAAGGTAGGGAATACTTAGGAACCCAATTCAGTGGTATTGCAGAATGCAAAGTCATCACCCAAAGGTCAACGCATTCCTGTACAAAACAACAAGTCACAGAGAGAGAGAGAAGTTAGGGAAAGCACATCCTTCACAATAGCACCTGAAGAAATGAAACACTTAGGAGTCAATCTAATGAAGAGTGGAAAACATCTGTACAGTGAAAATTACAGTACCTAAAAAAGGAAATCAAAGAGGATATCAGAAAATGGAAAGATACTCCTTTCTCTTGGGTAGGAAAAACCAATGTAGTGAAAATGGCTACACTCCCAAAACTGCTATGCAGATTTAGTACAATGTCAATCAAAACACCATTAGCACACCTCACAGATCTAGAGAACACATTTATAAAATTCATTGAGTACCAGAAGATATTGAGAATAGCAAAAGCAATTCTGGGCAACAAAGGCAAGGGAGGAGCATCACAATCCTAGATCTAAAATTATACTACAAAGCTACTGTGATTAAAATCAGCATGGTATCGGTAACAACAACAACAACAACAAAAAACCAGGCCTGAGGATCAGTGCAGCAAAACAAAAGATGCAGATACAAACACACAAAGGGACAAAGCACATTCACTGGAAGAAAGCCTATTTAATAAATGGTGCTGGAAAAACTGCTTTCTACATGCCAAAGACTAAAACTAGACCTGTGTCATCGCTGTGCATAAAATTAAAAATCAAAATGGATCAAAGATCTAAATATTAAAATAGAAACACTAAATCTGCTGGAAGAGTGAATAGAACTCTTGCCGACATAGGTATAAGCAGAGATTTCGTGAATAAAACCCTGATTGCATGGGAAATACTACAAAGAATCGACAAGCAGGATCTCACCCTATAAAAAGCGTTTGCATAGCAAAAGAAATTGCCAGTAGAGTGAAAAGGTAACCCACAGAATTGGAAAAAATTTTAGCCAGTTAGCCAACTTTCTTTTCTGTCTCTCTCTGGCTTGTTTGTAGTAAACACTATCAGCCTATGGATTATTTGTTTTGCTAATGTATTATTATTACCAGAGTCTAGTAAAATTTCGTTTTTCTTTTTATTACTAAGTACCTTGCTTATTTTACTTGGACACCTAAAGAATTTTCTCTTTTACTTAAAAGTTCAACAGCGTATCTCAGTGTTGGCTATACTGGACTTTCTCAGGTATATGCTAATGTTTTTGTTGAAATATATTTTTATTTCACCAAAGTTTTGTTTTTTTACCTTTCAAAAACTTCCTTCCAGGCCTGGGGATTTAGTTCAGTGGCATAAGCGCCTGCCTTGCAAGATGTGGTCGTGAGTTCGATCCCTGGTACTGATTAAAACAAACAAACAAAACCTCCTTTCTTTGCTTTTTTTCTTTTGACTTCTGTTTTATATGTGTTGTGTTTTCTTTGCTGATTATATATATTACTTTCACAAATTGTTTTTACTTTAATTTTTAATTTTTTTAATGTTAAAATGTTCCTTTTAACCTTTGCTTCTCTTGAGGCATTATCTGTTACTTATTCTGTATCCTTTCTGTTTTAGTTATTTTCCAGTTTTTTATGACCTAATTTCTACATTTTCAAAAGCATGACTCATGGTTTTTTCATATCTTGCACATTTTCTTAATTTTTTTTTTCTTGTGGAGAAGTAGTAGGTTATTGCTTTCTGTTCTTTGGGCATATCTGCCTTTCATTGTCATTAGGAGTATTAGCACGCTCCTTTCTCTCTCTCTTTCTGGAAATAAGTATATGTACATTTGGAGCATGATCCTTAAAGTTAGAAGGCGGTATGGCTCAGAATAGCTTTCTAATTTCAGGGTTCTAGAGTTCCATGTTTGTTTTTGTAATATTCAAAATAGAATATCTTACCTTTGGAATATCTTACCTGGCTCTTTTTTTTTCTTGTCTTGTCTTGTTGGACATGCTATTTTTTTTGTGATCTGTTGTTCCTGTGCTGCTCAGTTTGGATTCTCTTTCCTAGAGCTTTTTTTCCACGTAGGCCTTTGTCCTAGGAGTTTTGAGAGTTCACAAGAATGAGATTACTGCAGCCCCTTCGATTACTACCATGGACTTGTTGAATTTACCAACTACTGGAGGACGCAAAATCATTCACAGTTTTGGCTGCTGTCCATACATGCATGTATATTTTTAGTTTGTGTGGGAAATATCATCCTTCAGTTGTGGTGCACATTTTGTATATGAGAGTTTTTTGTTAAATTTTTATTTTACTGCTTGGTGTGGTGGTGCATGCGTGTAATTCCAGCACTCAGGAGGTGAAGGCAGGAAGAGTGCCATGAATTCAGACCAGCCTGGGCTACATGGCGAGTTCAAGGTCAGCCTGGACTGCATAGCAAAACCCTGTTTCAAAAAAACCAAAAACATAGTTTTTAATTTTACTATTCTCTTTGCTTTATAGTAATGGAGAATTTAGGAAATTTCAAAACCTCTGTTCACTATTACTGTCCATCTAGGTGCCTTTCCACTAGTTTTTTTTTATATTTATATTCTTCATTTTGCTCAAATTTATGGAGGTATTACAAAGTACAATGAATTACCTGTACTTTTCTTTTTTTTTTTTTTTTTGTCTTTTTCCTTTTTATCGGTACCGGGGATCGAACTCACGACTGCCTGCTTGCAAGGCAGGCACTTATGCCGCTGAGCTAAATCCCCAGCCCCAAATTACCTGTACTTAAAACATACAATATGTTAAATTTTGGTATGCATATTTACTCATAAAGCCCTTACCATGATCAGGATAATAAACTTACCTCTTACCACTCATTCCCTTTAATAACCCAGCTTTCATTCTCTTTTCCTTATCTCTACACAACTTAGCTTGCATTTCTGTACTTTTATATAAAGCATACAGTACTATGTATTCTTTTTAGTATGCATTTAATATTCAGGATAATTATTTTGAAATTTATCCACGTTTTTATGTGCATCATCCCTTTTCATTGCTAGTAGTATTTCATTGTATGGCTATATCACAATTGGATTAACTATACATTTGGTAATAAACATTTAAGTTGTTTCTAGTTTTTGTCTATTACAAATAAAGCTGCTGTGTGGTGATATAGTTCTATTTCCTTTGGGTAAATGTCTAATAATACCCTACCTGTCTGGATTGTTTTATAGGTATATGTGTAACCTTTTAAGAAATTATGAAACTTTTGAATTGATTACATTATTTTATTCCATCAGTAATTTGTAAGAATTTCAGTTCCTCCTTATCCCTGTCACATTTGGTATGCTCATCCTTTATAATTTTTAGTCATTCAAGCTGACATACAATGGTATGTCATTTTGACAGTAATTTGCATGTATCTAATGATTTATTTTGTTGAGCATTTTTTACCTATTTGTCATTTTTATGCGTGTGTGTGTGTGTAGTACTGAGAATTAAACTTATGAAGCACTGAGATACATTCCATACTCGTACTTTTATTTAGAGACAGTGTCTTCAATGAGGTGCCCAGGACAGCCTTGAACTTGCAATCCTCAAACTCAGCATCTTGAGTAGCTAAGATTAAGGGTGTGTACCACCATACCCAGGCCACTTTGTATTAGATATTCTTATTATTGAATTAAACAGTTCCTTATAATTCTAGATGCAAAATGTTTGTTTGACATATATTTTGTGAACATTTTATTCCAGTCTCTGATTTGCTTTTTCATTTTTGTAACATTGTCTTTGTAAAGCAAATATTACAGAAACAAATGTAAATGAACATTTGTATTTTGACAATATTAAAAAGACAATTCAATGAGAAAATGATAGTCTTCTCACAAGTGGTAGTAGAACTACACAGTCATAAATAGAATCCTCACTAACCTGAAAAATATACAAAAATTAAGTAAAAGTGAATTACAGGCTTGAATATAAGAGCCAAACTATAAAACTTCTAAAGGAATACTCAGCAAGAAATCTTAATGACTTTGAGATCTAGATAGACTTCCTAAATAAGATACAAAAAGCTTGAGGTGTAAAAGAAAAATATTGACCAGTCGAACCTCTTAACAATTAAAAATGTTTGCTTGTTTTTATAAAGATTCTGGTGAGATTTAGACTGGTCTTACGTTGAAGCTATCCTTCAGTTTGGAAATTTGGTTTTTTTTTTTTTTTTTGATACCAGGAATCGAGCTCACGCCTGCATGCTTGCAAGGCACGCACTTATGCCGCTGAGCTAAACCTCCAACCCCTGGAAATTTGGATCTTAACAGTATTGAGTCTTTAATCCTTGAGTTCCTAAAAGCTTTCCATATATTTAGGAGTTTTCGGTTTCAGAGTGCTCTGTAATTTTTTGCCTATAGATCATGCATAGCTTTCCAATTTTTCCCAGTGTATTTCATATTGTCAATATAAATTGGATTACTTTCTAAATTATAATCATGATTTTCCTATTATAAGAAATATAATTGACTTTTTTATATTGGTTTTTTTATTCTGCCATACTGCTAGAGTCACAAGTCTTATTAGCTATTTTGTAGATTACTGAAGATTTTTGCTGTAGACAACCATATTATTGTGAATAAAAAAAGTTTAACTTCTTCCCTTCTAGTATGTGGGTCTTTATTTCTTTTCCTTGTCTTACTGCATTGGCTCAGACCTTGAACATAATATAGAATAGAAGTGGGGGAGGTGAATATCCTTTCTTATGGGGGGCGGTGCATACATTCTTTTACTACTGAGTTGGATGTTAGCTGTAGATTTTTAATAGATGCCCTTTGTCTTGGTTACTTTCCTTATCTCTGAAACACAATTCCCAGAACCCACAATTTAAAGGAAGAGAGATTTATTTTGACTAACATTTTCAGTTCTTGGTAATTTAGCTCCAAGGTAGGAAGAGCATGACAGATGGGTCTAGGAGAAGGAAGCTGTTCACCTCTTAGTAGTCAGGAAGCAGGAAGCAGAGAGCACAGGAAGGAGACCCTGGGAGACATTTTAGGTTTAAATAGTAACAATCTTTATCTATTATAGGTGTTTGCTCTATTTCTGTTTCTTGTTTGCTGTTTTAAATTATAAGTAAATATTGAATTTATCAGACTTACATATTTAGTCATAATCACATCTTTGAAAACTGTGTTTTGAAATCAACTTTGGATGACTTTTAAAAAACTATTCATTTTGAAATAATTATGTATTACGTATAGCTGTAAGAAATAATACAGAGATATTGATACATCCTTTAGCTAATTTCCCCCTACAGTAACATCTCAAAAAACAGTATAACAATCACAGCCAGGATTCTGACTTTGATACAGCCAACTTTATAAGATTTTTATCACCACAGGATCTCTGATGTTACATTTTTAGAGTCATACCTATTTCCTTCCTGACGTATAACCCTTCTTAACCTCTTGAAACCAGTAATTTATTCTATATTTGTATGATTTTTCCAAGAGCATTGTAAAAGAGATCACCCTTTATGTAGCCAATATGTAATCTTTTGTCATTGACTTTTTTACTCAGTATAATTTTTTGTGATACATTAAAATATTACATATATATGTATATATTTCAATGCATATATGTCTATATATCTATGGTTTTTGTTACCTAATAGTGGTCCATCATATAGATATACTACAGTTTGTTTACTGATTTATTCATTTAAGAACATATGGTTGGTTTTTTGTTGTTGTTTTATTTGAATAAAGATGCTGTAAGTACTGATTCACAGATTTTTATATGAACATAGTGTTCATTTCTTTTTTTTTTCTTTTTTGGTACCAGGGATCAAACTCATAACCTCAGACTTGCCAAGTAGGCACTTATGCCACTGAGCTAAATCCCTGGCCCAATAGTTTTCATTTCTTTGGGTCAAATATCCAAGAGTGCAGTTGCTGGGTTATGTGGTATTGCATGTTTAGTTATTTAAGAAACTGCCCAACTGTTTTCCATAGTGGCTGAAGCACGTTAAATCTTACCAGCAGTGAAATGAGTGATCTGGTTTCTTTTTTTTTTTTTTTTGGTGGCATTGTCCTTTTTATTTTAGTCATTCTGGTGACTGTGCAGTGTGGTTCATTGTAGTCTTACTTTTTCCACAATGGTTAGTTGTACTGAACTTTTTTTTTTTTTTTTTTACTGTGCTTATTTGTAGTTAGTATATCATCTTCAGTAAAATAGTTTCTTATATCTTTTTTCCCATTTCTAATTGATCATGTTTTTTACTGCTGATGTTTTAGTGTTCTTTGTATGTAGTATAGATTCTAATCATCTGTCCAGTATGATGTTTTCTTCTGGTCAGTGGCTTGTCTTATCATCTTTACACAGCATTTGTCAGGTGAAAAGGTTTTAAATTTTGATAAATTTATCAATTTCTCCTTTATAAATCATTGTGAAAGCGTAAAACTCTTGACTTAGTCCTAGATGATTTTTCTCCTGTGTTTCTTTTAAAAGTTTTATTATGCTTTGCATTCAGACTTTCTTATGTTTATGTTGTCCATTATAATTCATTGAGTTAGTATAAAGCTTAGGTCAAGGTTTACCCTTTTCTTCTCTGTTTTTTCTTTCTTTTCCGTCTGTGGATCTCTAGTTGCTCCAGCACCACCTGTGGAAGCTGTCTTCCCACCACTGAACTGCTGTCCGTTGGTTTATTTCTCTGTTCCTCCACCAGTGCTGCAGTCATGGTAGCCATAGCCGAATGTAATGTCTTAAGTTAGGTGAACAGATTCCTCTTATTTCATTTTTCTTTTTCAAAATTGTTTTAATTATTCTTCTTTTGCCTTTGCGTATAAATTTTAGAAAAAATATTATCCATGTTTCCCCAAAATCTTGTTAGATTTTGATAAGAATTGTGTTAAACCCGTATATTGCTTTGAGGAGAATTGGCATATTTATTATTCTGAATTTCCCAATCCACAAGTAGAGCATGTCTCTGTGTTTAGATAGCTCTTGACTTTCTCTTGTAATTTTCAGTACACAAGTACACATTTTGTTGGTGTATTTTCTGATTGATTATAAGTGGTAGTTGACTTTGTAATTCCTGTTACCTATATTGAATTCTATTAAAATGTTTTTCGCCATTGATATGATGGTGCGTTTTTCTAATTGTTCCTTTTATATCTTACTGTATTTTATTTGATAATATTTTGTTAAGGATTTTTCTATTTATACTCACGAATGTTGCTCTGTATTTTTGTTGATGTTTTGCTTTGTTTTGGTTTTGGGGTAATATGATGTATTTGCCTCATCAAACGATTGAGGGGTAGTCTGTCTACTTGTATTTGCTGAAGGGATTGTGTGGGATAGTGTTAATTGTTCATTTAATATTTGATTAAATTTTCCAGGGAAGCCATCTGGACCTAGTAATTTCTTTATGAAATAAAAAAATGTGATTTTAATTTTCCTAATAATTGTACGACTGTTCGGATTACTTATTTTGTACTGAGTGAGATGCGGCAGTTTGTGTTTTTTTGAGAACTGGCTTGTTATATCTAAATCATCAAATGTGTGTAGAATTATTTTTAGCATTTACTTATTATTCTCTTGATGTCTACTGTGTCTGTACTGTTGTTTTGTTTCAGTTCAGATACTGGTACTGTAGTTTGTGCCCTACAATTTTATTGATAGAAGTTAGTTTTATTGATCTTTAAAAATAACCAAGTCTTTGTTTCATTTATTTTCTCTATTATTACTATTATTAATTATATAGCATCTATGTCTATTTCTGGCCATTTTTTCTTCAAAGATTTACTTAATCTGCTACTAATATAGCCACTTCTGCTTTCTTGTGGTTCACATTTCCAAGATATATCATTTTCCTTTCTTTCCTTTCAACTATGTGATTTTGTTCCATTTGAAATGAGCTCTGTATAAGCTGCATTTAGTTGTTATGGTTTTTAATCCAATTTGAAAAACCTTGCCTTCTAATTGATGTGTTTAGTCCATTTGTATTGAATATAATTGTTGACATTTTGCAACTAACATCTGCCATTTTATTTTGTATTTCCTATTTATCTTCTTTGTTTTGTTTCTGTTGTCTTCTTGCCTTCCTTGGAAATATTTTGCCTTCAGATCTGTGAGGTATTAGAGCTAATAATCCGTTTTTCCTCATCGTAAGTTAGTGAATGGAATGCACTGAATATTCAGTATTAGCTGTTTCTAACATGTTTATCCAGCTGTTCATCCATGCTTTCAAGAGATACTTACTGAACACTGTCATATTAAACATTAGTTTTTCCAGTCCTCTCCCTTTATTTTTTTACTAGTTTGCTTTCTGTGGCTATTGTGACAAATGATCACAATTGGGTGGCCTGAAACAACATAATGTACTTCTCAACATTTGCAGTTCTCCCTCCTGGAGAGCATTAGCACCCCCAGACCTGGCTGCACCCCACCATCTGGTGGTTCTAATCCAACTTCCTTCTCTGTTCTGTATTTTCGATGTGAGTTGTGGATTTAGTGCAGACTCAGATAAGTCAGGGTGATTTCTCCCTCTTATGACCCTTTGTAAAATTAAGAAAATCCTCACAGATTCAAGGATTAGAGTTTAGACATAGTTTTTAGGGAACCCTCATTTGATCCAATATGCATAGTATTTTTAAATGCACTTTTGATTTCCATTTTTTGATTCTCTCCCCATCTTGATATTTTCTATTTGATGTTTGACATTTTTGTCTTTTCCTTCTCAACTTTGTGTATTAAAGGATTTACTAAGAAATATCCTTTGTCTGTCAAAGGAGTCACTTAGAAAATAGAGAAAACAGTTAAAAATCATAGTGTCATTTATTTTACAGCCTATCTTACTACATCAGGATAAAAGGATTTTTATAGCAGAATAGCTTCCTTTAGAATCACATTATGCTTTTTATGAACAGAACTGATAAAATGCTGAAGTAAAAACAAGTTACTTTAAAAGCTTAAAAATGTATTAAAGTCTAAAATATGTGTAACTAAAAGTTCCATTTGAAGAGAAGTAAGAAGAATTCAATTAAATAAACAAATGTTATGGCATTAGCCATTAATATTTAAGTTGCTATGCATTAAGAGTAGATGAATTTCCCTTGAGGTCATTTACTAGCATATTTTTATACATTTCAAGTACTTGTAGAGCATCTATCACTTAAATACTTTAAAAGCAAAGTATTAGGCTGGGAATGTGGCTCAGTGGTAGATTGTGTGGCTGATGGAGTGCTTCACAGCAGACTTGAAAGCCTTGGATTCTATCCCCAGTGCTGAATTTTGAAAACGCAAAAGTTTCTTTTGTAGTTCATGGAAATGAGCTTCAGAAAAATTGAAATACTTTTCAGGGTACTTAGTGTACTGGAGTGTCAGAGATTGTTATGGTAAAACCTTAAAGAATGTTGTGTCAAAAAGGTATTGCATAAGCTAACTTTTGAGTATGGTGTGTATGTGTCTTTTAAGATGTTTCTGGCAACTCAAGGAGCCAGTTTATTAAAACTAGTAATTCACTGTGCTCAAAGAAAGTTGTGTGCTTTGCTGTATTACTATCCCTGTTGTTGCTATGATTATGTTAGCATAATTTTTTACCATATATATATTTTATAAAGAACAACAGATTGACAAGTCACAGAAAAATGATGTAGCATTGAGATAAGTACCTAATAATAGTTTTAACACTTCAAAACATGTTTAGAGAGAATCTTATTTTAGCACAACTGTTGTATTTTCATGTATCTGTTGTGATATACTTGATGAAGTTTTCTTCCAGGTTTTGTTTTTATATGTCAATGATTTGTTGATGTGTTTAAAATTCTAACTCAATCCATTCTTTTTATGATTGTAAGCAAGCAACTGAGCTTGTAAATGCAAATTTAAAATTTGTGTTTTCTTTGTAAGTGCTGGTCAAGATATCCAAGGAACAAGTGTGATTGCAAATCTTCCATTTTTGATGCGACAGAATCCTACTGAGACACTTCGGAGAGTTTTGCCAAAAGTCAGAGTAAGTTGGTATGAAATAAGATTTAAATTTTTCATTTTTGCCCAGTAGCATGTTTTAATTCTTAAAAGAAAATTTTGGAGTTTTGATGCCAAAGCTGATGTTGTGTCCAATGTTTGAGTGGGGAAAATACTACTGTATACTGTAAAGATTGCTTCAGTAAGTTTTTCAGTAGAAACGTTTTAAACTTAGTTCTTTAATAACTCAAAATCTTAATTATTATAAAATCACAGCTATCTTGATGAATAAAATATAAATTAATATGCTAATGTATTTTTCTACAACATTGACAATACAATTTAACAGATATTCCTAATAAAGGTCCTTTGTTGACTTGCAAAGAATTTTGACATAAAGATTATACTACAGCTGTTATAACTTTGTTTTTATATTTGTTTTATTTGTTCTTAGTTCCTTCAGAATTAGTTTTCCTGCTATGAACATAGGTGTTTTGTCTGTTACTTCTTTTGACTGGTTAATATTATTAACATTGTCATGAATTAATCACTCATGTTTATTACTTATTGGCACCTATATGAAAGTCGCTTCTTCATAAGAATTTGAATAAGCAAAACCAACAGTAGTCTGTGTCCCCCAGGAGCTTACCTACTAATGGGGTCAGATGATGCACATACTAATGGATATAAAGTTTACTGTAATGGGTTTTCTATACTTCATGTTAGCTTATCACCATTTTCTTAAATTTTTATTAATGTATATATGCTTAAAACACTGTAGCTATCTGTATGTCCTTGAGTTTTATTTTAGGCATATATAGCATATTTCTCGTTATTGCCATTTAGGTCAGGATTACATTGTTTTTGCAGGATGCCTACATTTCTATGCAGGCAGTAAGACATTTTTTAATGGTTGCAATGTGAATTGAGATGATGCTGATTTTGGCATTATATGTGACCTACAAGTAAAATAAGCTTTTTCATGTCTATTTTTCCCAGAATTATGCAATAATTTCAAAGAAATCAAGCTACACTGACCAGGTTTATTTTCACATTCAGTTTCAGTACTGTTAGCTGATCTAAATTTACTAATATGACACTTAGAAGTGCCAGTTAAATAATAGGAGAAAGGAACAGGTGTTTCAGGTCTCTTGGCTACAGAGTTAATGTCACTAAATGAGTAAGATTTAAAGTCCAAAATATTGAACATTCTGCATGGTGTTGAATTGCCTAATTCTGATCTGGAGAAAGCATAGTAAATGTCTAGAGTTGCATAAAGCAGGAATAAAAGATGAAAAGTGGAAAGCAGTAATCTTTAGAAGTCTCTAAGTTATTTTGCCAAAAATTTTTGTGCTAATGAATTCATAATAAGGGTAGTTAACTAACATCTGTCTAGAAATCTTAATTGTATGAGAATGTATAAAGGATATGTGAACTTGCATACATTTAGGAGGGCCTGGTTTCAATTCACAACACCAAAGAAAGCAAGGAAAAAAATGTATCCTCACATATACAACGTATTTATACACAGTATTAAATGCATGTTTTGAAACTATAGGTATATTTGTGTTGTAGAAGATACGATTTTAATAAGCTTTTAAAGTAACTAAAATTGAAGCTGGGGATTTAGCTCAGTGGCTCAAGCGCTTGCCTGGTAAATGTGAGGTTGAGAGTCAATCCCTGGAACCAAAACAATAAAAAGATAATTAAAGTTGATCTATAAAACAGAAGACTGACTAGATGGGAACAAGCAAAGTATATTCTAATCAATCTGTACTCAGAAAACATTTATTTATTGCTAAACTTTCCTTTATTTCAATAAGCCACCATTTAATTAGAACTGTTATTTATCTTGTCCTGCACTAAGTTTGAAAGAGTTACTCAAAATGTGGAAGAGTATCAGATTAAGTTCTATGTCAAGAGGGCCTATGAAAAATGCTGAAGAATAAAGAAAATGAGAAGGGCTTTCTGGGGCAACTAACAATAATGCTTTTATACAAAATTTAATGTTTATGTGGATAGTCAGGTGTTTGGTCAGCCTACATTTATCATGTTAAAATAATTTAAAAAATAACTGCATTCAGAGATTGTCTTGATGCTCTTCACATCTGTCTTGCTTATGTCCATTGCTAAAGCCAAGGCAAAATCTCATCTCTCCTTGTTCATCTTTTCATGACCAAATTTCTTAGTTAATTGTATGGGAAAGCAAACTTGTATCCCAAAATGAGCATATAGTAAGAATGGCATGCTACTTCATTACTTCTCCAGTAGTACTGTTTTAACCACTGGAGAAACAGAAATAAACAAAACAGACAAGAAACTTGACCTCAGGAGGTGGCAGTTCAGAGGGCAAAACAAAGAAGTAAACCAAAAATAAAAAATAAAATGAAAAGGGTGTAGCTGTTATTATGATAAAGATTCTAAGAGACTCAGGGATAAAACAGGAAAATAACAGGGAGAACTGGTGTGACGGGGAGACCAAGAAAAGCTTCTTTGGTTTTTTGCTTGTTTTGCTTTTTTCTTTTCTTGAGAGAGAGAGAGAGAGTCTTGCTATGTAGTACAGGCTGACCCTGAACTCACAAAAAACCCTGCTGCCTCAGCCAGTTGCTTTGCTCTCATTGCTGAGACAAAGTTCCTGATGCTCAAAAATTAAGGAAGAAAAAGTTTATTTAGCTCACAGTTTGTGGAGGTTTCACTACATACTCAGCTGACTCCAACGCAGAGTAGCAGAGGGCAACAATTCGTAGTGGCGGGAAACAGCAAAAGCAACAAAAGCAAAAAGGGAAAAGTGTGCAAGAGGACTCTTTCTGCCCCTTACATTGTATGTAGACTCCCCGCACTAGGGTGGGTGTAGCAGTTATACCCATAATCCCAGCATTGGACCATGAATCAGTCACAGGCTCTAAAAGTCCACTCCCATGACTGCATGAGGCTTTAGGGGAACATCTATACGCAAACCAAATAGGCATATATAAAATAACTAGCAGATCTTGTCAAATATTTTATACATTTTTGTCTCTGAATCCCAATAGCTACTCTATAATGGATATTTGATAGAGGAAGAAATGACTTAAATATTATTTCCCCAAAGTCACAAAGCAGGCATGTGGTATAATTAGGTATAATAGTCAGGAAGCCTGACTCTTAAGTACTCCCTCTTAACTAGTATTCAGCCCTCACTAGCTGATTTTGACTATAACAGATCCCTAAAGTATAATTTCACTTCTCAGATCTTAAGTCATTTCTCATCTGGTTACTGTAACAGCCTTCCACTGGACCTGCTGCTTCTACTTAGCCTGTTAGATCCCACTCATTCAAGAGATCTTTTAAAAGCATCAATATTATCTTAGGTTTTGTATGAAAATTACTGAAGTGATGTTAAGCTCTAATCCATACAAATTATATTACTTTATCTGGAAGAAAGAGTCACTTTTAACTACAGTTAAATTAAAGATTTTGAGATAGTGATAGCCTAGAATATGTGGGTGGGGCCTAAATGCCACGACATTTGTCCTTAAGGAGAAAGGAGAAGAAGATTTCACACATACACAAAGAAGGCAGTGCTGGACACTGGAGTGATGTGAACAGAAACCAAGGAACAACAGCAACTACTAGAAGCTAGAAGGGACAAGGGAACAGTTTTATCTTGGAGCCTTTAGAGGAAACATGATCTTGCTAATACTTTGATTTTGGCTGAGTCATACTGATTTAAACTGCTCCCTTCCAGAACTGTGAGAGATTAAGTTTTTGTTGTTTTAAGCCCCACTCAGTTTGTGTTAATATGTTACAGCAGCAGTAGGTAAACTATTAAAAGTAACTTTCTGTGGCATTTAAATTTAATTGTCATCTTGATTGGCTTGAGAGCTGCCCATGGGTTAATAAAGTGTGCTTCTGTGTGTTTGGGTGGGTCAGGAGACACCTGTGTCCCTGGCCCCTTCCTCTCTGGCACTGTTTCCATTCTTTGCTTCCTGGCTGCCATGAATTAAGCATCTTTTCTCTACCATGCCCTTCTGCTCTATTTCTGCCTTGAAGCCAGCTAACCATGGAATTAGATCCCTGAAACCATGAGTCAAATTAAAACTTCTTTGTAGGTTTTAGGTGTTGTACTATGTTGCAGGGATGCTGATTAATACAGAAAACTGGCACCCGAGAAGCAGGATCATTGTTATTGACTAGGCCTGACCATGTAAATCAGATGCCTTTAGAACTGGTGTACAGGAGGAATTTGGATAGAGAAGACCTAAAATGTCACAAGCAGATATTGATGGGTGATTTTGGTCACAGCTCAAATTAGATCTAATAAGAGTGTAGATAGTAAAAGCCAGGCTCATAAGGCTTCAGATAGGGACTCTGTTGCAAAATGGACTAGATGATGTACATGTCACATGCTAGCAAAACAAAACAACAGAAACAAAGAACCTTGTATGTTCTGAGACTTTGCAGCATGTTCAGTTTAAAGGCCATGGACTAATTATTCTGGTAGAGGAAATTTCAAGGCAGCTCAAAGTTCAGACTGTGTCTCGGATACTGTTGGCTATTTTTATCCAGATCTACAGTGAGAATTAGTGGACAAAAAGGAAAGCAGAACATTTTGAAAAGCTTAAATTTGGCTCAAAAAGGAACCATGTATATGTAAATTTGGGGCCAAAGGAGTTGTAGTTGCTGAAGAGATTAATACCATTATAAAGAAACTAAGCACTTTGTACTGTGAGAAGAAGAAACATGCCTTAAGGGCACCTCAGAAATCAGTAAGACCACCTATAACAGGCTCAAGACTCAAGGTTGCAAAAGTGTAAACCTTTCACTTGACAAGAGAGTCCTTGGGTCCCCTGCTTAAGACGAGATACCTGGGGAATTAGAGTTAGTGTCCTGGCTCTATTTTGCCCTGTTGCCATGCCCTTTTTGCCTGAGAGCAGCTGACCATGGATTGAATGCTCTGAAATCATGACCAAGTTATACCTCTCTTCCTTTAAGTTGTGGGTGTGAGGTACTATGTCCCAGCAATGAGAAAGCTGCTTAGTACACTTCCCATTTCAGATAGAATAAATCTTACCATGTTCTTTCTGACCTTGGTACCTTCCAGACTTTTCTCTTCATTCCACAAGAGCAGAGTCATTGTCAGTCCTACCTATCATTGGTTCCCCAGAACTTGGAATAGTGCCTGGCAAATAATAGGCACTCAAAAATAATCATAAAGCAACTGTTCATTGGACTCACTATTGTTGGGTAACAGGTAATGTGTGTGCCCATTCACTGCTGGCTTTCCTGGGTGAGGAGTAAAAACAAAGTAGAAGAAGAGTGGTGTAGTGCTGATTTTGGTTCCTAGAGAAACCTTTACTGAGGATGAGAAAGAAAATGGAGATATATAGTAGAGAAAGGATAAAAGAGATGAAAATGAATATAAAATTTGGTTATGTAAAATTGATTAGATGTAGCAATATTCTGATTCTGAAAAGATTCATTGATTCTACTTTTATTCGTGTTGCATGAATTTATTTTCATAAGTGAAAAAATAAAAATACTATCAATTTCTCCTAGGGTGAATATTTATTTTAGTATCTTGTATCCGCTGAATGTAGGTAGACATAAGATTTTAATTGCTGCTTATATTGAAATTATATAAAAAGCATTTGATTTGTAAATAAAGATACTTGTGAATAAAAATTATTCCATTTTGAAAGTCTTATTTCAAGTAACATAGTTAAGTGGGCAAATAGTCATGTGTGGCCAGTCACTGTGAGCCAGGGACTGTCCTTGATGCTTGAGACTTGTCCTTTAAAAATCCTCATAACGCCACATGATTTACTTATGTTCCTTTTGTGTGTGTATATATATATATGTGTATATATATACACATATATATATGTCTATATAATAGAGAGAGAGAGACAGAGAGCTAAAAATTCAGTGCTTGAGCATGAAAATTTGGTTGGGTTGTTTCTAGAAGCTTGAAATAACAAAGTTTGTTTTGATAGTTCTACCCCCAAAAGGACTAGTTTTAACTAGAAGATTTAAAGAGTATAAACAAATGATACAAATTGCTTTCTTATGTGGTTTGCAGCTTAAAAAAATGTTCTTCATGTTAGATGATGTTTCCTGAGATAAAGAAAAGTTAAATTTTGAGAAAAGCAAAGGATTTTGTGAGGACAACACTATTGTACATCATACACAGAACACGATGTCCTAGATCACCTACCAGTCATGAAAAGCTCACAGTGTAGTATTCTATTGACAAACATTTAGGGACACTTTGATATGAAAGAAAGTAGAGAAGAAAGCGAAGTGCTTTCCTATAATGTAGGGCTGGGGAAAGATGGCCATCAGGATCAGAGTTGATCTTGCTAGGGAGTTTTATGTTTCAGGAGGCAGAGTATTATATAACTTATTCTTCTGGTTTGCTAATAGAGAAAAGAGAGGCAGCATTCCTCAGAAGCATTGTTGAGTGTGAACCGATGATACATGCTGAACTCTCTCCTGTGACTGATAGTTCAGAAGTAAAAGTGCATGGACTCTAGTGCATTTTGAGGATACCCTCCATGTTATGTTTTGCATTTTTATCTTTATGCTATTTACATACATTTAGGACAGTTAGACTGATATTTCTAATGATAGCATTAGTTGAAGTTACATAAAAATGTTTACTGAATATGTCGTTTTTCTAGGTAATGTAGTTACATAGACTAATATTTATAATAGAACTAGAATTTGCCTTTTAAAAAATTTGGTGGAGAAAAGTATTCTCACATGTGCTTCTTAATCACTAAGTCATTAGCTGTTTTTACCCTGCCTGCAATAAGAAGTAACTGGAATTTCTGTAACTCTTTTAAGTGTGCAGTTAAGCTTGTAAGAGGGTATTGCACAGTTCCAGGACTCAGAAACAATCAGTTCTGCTTGCACTTTAGAATACAGAAAGATGCAAGGAAAACAAAAAACATAATAGTTATAAATCATCATATCTGCAAACTAAAAAGGAAACACCACTCTAATCCTCTCCATAGTTTTAGGAAAAGCATTTCCAAAAGTCTAACAGGAATTCCTAGGGAAGGGGTATTGGATTAGAAATAGACCAAATAGACAAATTTTCTCTGAGAAAAAAAAAAACCTATGGTAACACCCTTCAAACTTACAGGCAAAAGACCGAATACTTCCTGCAAAGATCAGGCAAAAATCAAAACTGCTTGCTCTTACCACTTATGTATGTATGTATGTATGTATGTATGTATGTATATACTGGCAATGTTGGGCTCAAACTCGGGCTTTGTGCATGCCAGTCAAGCACTTTGCCACCGGGTCACATCTCCACCACGTACCACTTTTCATGTTGTACTAGGTATTCTAGCCAATACATCAGGGCAACAAAAAAGTGAAAGACTTCTACATTGCAGAGAAGTAAAACTGTTTTTCTTCTCAGAAAATGTTATCTGTGTAGGAATCTACAAAACAAAAGTACCAGAACCACTCAGAATAGAAAGGTTGCAAGATACAAGATCAATATAGAAAAAAAATCAGTTGTATTTATACATACCAGCAGCAACAGTTTGAAATTATAATTTTTCTTAAACTATTAAAATAGCTTTAAATTGAATCTGATTAATGATATTTGAGACATACACTGACAACTACGGAACACTGCTGAAAAGAAATGAGAATTAAGCAAATCATAAGAAAGAACATGGTTATCAATCAGAAGATTCAATAATTTTAACATGCCAGTTTGCCTCCCATCAGTCTGTATATTTAATTTAAAATAATCAAACTTCTAGCAGATTATATTTTTTTCAGGTTAGTGAGCAGTGATGAGAGATGATAAGGTAATTTAAAAAGCTATACAAATATGTGAGGGACCTAGAGTAGCAAAAACAACTTCAAAAAGAAGAAACAAAGTTTGAGGACTCACACTACCTGGTGTGAAGGTGTAATATGCAGCTACAGGGTTAAGACTGTGGGAAGGGTGAAAATGCAAAAATGGTACATAGAATTAAATCTCTGTCTCCGTCTTTCAGACTTCTCAGCTGGTTTTCTTTTTTTCTTTTAAAGATAGTAAAATCCAACAAAACAAGACAGAACAAAGCCAATCAAAACAAAGCAGCAAAATTGGTACAGAACTTCAGGATACTAGGAAAACAACAATAGCTACCACAGTATATCTTGTTATCTTCACAATAGTTGTCCATTCCATCAGGTAGAGCAAAATCAAACCAAAAACAGAATAAAACCAATCAAAACAATGTTGAATAAAGCAAAAACAATCAGAACAAAGCAAAACAATGAGAACAATTTTGGACTTCAAAGACAAGATAGAAATCCCCCGTATTTGCTATATTGCATACTGTCATCCTCCCAAGAAATGCTCAGACTGCTGGCCCCACGCCTGCAAAATCAACCAAACAATAAAAGCATTTAGTTGCTTTTTTTTTTTTTTTTTTTTTTTTGGTACTGGAGATTGAACTCATGACTGCACCTTGCAAGGCAAACACTTATGCTGCTGAGTTAAATCCCCAGCCCTTTAGTTGCTTTTTGTACTATAATTGCTATCAACTCGCCTATCCTGTGAACCAGTGGGTTGCTTATGGGGTGGGGGAATTTGATTCTCAGCCCATAAAATAGTCACGTGGCTTGCATGGCTTACCAGAAAGGGTGGCTGGTTGGCTTCTTGTTTGTCAGTTGGTTTTCAGCACAGGTATAAAGGCATTCCAGTGTGGAGAGAGCATCTTTTGCAACAAATGATTCTGGAACAATTGGAGAACATGTTCTTAACACTGTACCATATAAAACACTAACTCAAAATAGAACATAGATATACATGTTAACTAAAACTGTAACAACTTCCAGAAGACATAAAATATTTTTTGTAACCTGGATGGGTTTGACAGAGATTTCTTTATGTGATGCTGAAAGCTGGATTCATAGGGGAAAAAATTGAAAAATTTAGATCTGTATACTCCTTAGAAGACACTGGGAGAGAACGAAAAGACAAGTCAGAATGGGAGTTATATTGGTAAATCACTTTGATAAAGGACGTGTTCAGGATATATAAAATGACTCACAACTTAAAACAATTTGATTTAAAAGAATGAGTGAAAATTTGAAAGCTATTCACCAAAGCAGATTGTGGATGACCAATAGTATAAGAAAAAGAGTTGAACATCATTAGTCACTAGAGAAATCCAAGTAAATCTACTGTACACCTATTAAAAAAAACCCTGAGAATTCCAAATATTGGCAAGAATGTGGAACATCTTGGAACTCGTGTACTGCCAGTGGGAATGTAAAACCTGAAGCCACTTGGTAACACAATTTGACAGTTTCTCAAAAAATTTAAGCACTCATTTACTGTACCACTCAGCAACTTAACTCCTGAGGATTAAGAAAAATTAAAACATGTTTACATAAAGACTTGTTTGTGGAGATGGGTGTGGTGTCACACTTATGCAATCCTCGCACTCTGGGAAGCCAAGGCAGAAGAGTTGTAAGTGATTTATCAATTTAGCAAAACTGTCAAAATGGAAAAAAGGCTGGGGCCAGTGCTGTAGCTCAGTGTAAGGACCCTGGGTTCAACCTTCAGGACTGGGTTGAGGGTACTGACTTGTAACTGAATGTTCATTGCAGTTCTGTTAAAGCTGAAATCTACCTAAAAGTCTCTCCACAGATGGCAGACAGATCAACTGTGGCGCAGCCACTAACAGGAATAATGCTTCCTATGTACTTTGGATACAAGCCCTTTGTGAGTTATGTGTTGAAATGTCTACTACTCTGATTTATCCATGTATCTTAGATTTTATTTTGTAAACAACATGCCTGAGGTTTATTTTTAATCCAGTCTGATACTTTTAATTGGAACAGTTTGTTTACTTTAACTAATTGAATGTCTTTGCCTTTTCTTTTTGCCAACCTCTCTGGCTTACTTTTTCTCTCATTTATTTCTCTTTTGTTTGCATTAGGTAGTTTCATTTTTCTGTTTCTTCCTTCTCTGTCAGCTTGTAAGTTATGACTTCTTTTACTTTGCTTTTGTTTAAGCAGATGTCAGACGTTAAAGATGTTATTAAAGTGTGATGGTAATTGGCTAAGGGTCACCTTCCTCCTAATTATACACAAGCCCCGTAACTATAGCTCCTTTTCATCCTCTTCTAATTCATGTATTGTTGCTGCCAGCTTTTAAAGTTATATATCTCAAGCCTACAGATGTTGTTACTGCTTGATATAGTCAATATTTACTTAGGTTTACCCAGATATTTATTGTATTTAGAATTAGTGCTCTTTTTCCTGAGAACACTTTAATTTCTTCAATGTAAGTCTGCTAGTGTCTGTCAGTGTCTACTGGCCTGAAGTGTGTTTTGCACTACTTTAAACAGCGGACCATTAGCATAGGGTTATATGTATGCGTTCTTCTTAGGCATTTGTATGGTCTGTGGCTTGTTTTCTTTATCATATTTGGAAAATTCTTAGCTATCATTTTTTCAAGTGTGACTCTACCTAATTTTTCTCTTCTTCTAGGACTCCAGTTTCATGTATTAAACATTTTCATAATAACTTCTATATCTTTGCCCTTCTTTTCCAGACACATTTTTCTCTTTGTGATACAATTTTGAGAGTTTTATCCTGGCCCATCTTTCAGTTTACTACTTCATCTTTGCATCACCTGACTTAGATTTTTGTTACTGTATGTTTCTGCTGTAGAATTTATACTTAACTCGTTAATAAATCTGCCACAAACTTTCTTAATGTATTAGAATTCTGTATTGAAATTCTGAATTGTGTTTTACCCCTTCAAACCAGGTACGTATCATATAACTGTACCTAGAGCTCTTTTTGTATGTTTCTGTTTTCTAGTTTTCATTTATATTATCTCTTCTCCTCATGTGCCTGAATAGTGCTGATTGTATGTTTGATCTTATAATTGACGAATAATTTGTCAAGTGGTTTGAGGCCTAGGGAAATGTCTTTCTTCAGAGAGGAGTATGGTTTCCTCAGGTCAGTACTACGCTGCACTAGCCATAAAGTCTCTGTTAATCCCATTTCAAAGATGGGCTGGTTTGGTGCTGGGCTGTTCTCTCTGAAGCCTAGCTTACTGCAGGAAGAGCCTTACTTCTGTAGCAGAGGTGCTTCTCAGCACTGCTGTCACAGATGTGTGAGAGCTCTCAGGCTCTCTGTACGCTCCTCCAGAATCAGCAGATACCCCAAGGGAAACAAGCAGCTCTATAACCACGTGCTCAGTTTTCTTGATTTTCAGTGTTTTTTACCCTTTTGATATGTTATTTTTCTCAAGCTTTATGCCTTTGTGAAGATGATTTATATATCCTGTCCAACTTTTACATGTACCCTTGCCAAGAGAACTGACTAGAGTTGATCAGTTTAAGATGAGAAGATGGGGGCCAGGGATATAGCTCAGTGGCGTAAGCATCTGCCTGGCAAGCACAAGGTTCTGAGTTCAATTCCCGGTTTATCCCCCCCCCCATTAGAAAATGTAGATAAAAGTACAACACATTTAGCCATCTTGTCTTTGACAAAGGGGCCAAACATGTTCCTTGGAAGAAAGATAGTCTCTTTAATAAATGGTACTGCAAAAACTGGCTCTCTACATGTCAAAGACTAAAACTAGACCCATGTCTATCACCATGCACAAACTAAAATCAAAATGGATCAATTACTTTCAAAATGGATCTAAATATTAAAACAAACACTAAATCTACTAGAAGGAAAAGTAGGTAGGAATCTCAAAGACCTAGGCAGGAGGCAGAGACTTCATAAACAAAAGTTCACACTTCATGGGAACTACCTTAAAAAATCAACAACTAGGATCTCATCTTATGAAGAAGCTTTTATGCAGCAAAAGAATTAAGCAACAAAGTGAAAAGACAATCCATAGTGTAGGAAAATGTTTTAGCTAATTATCTCTCAAACAAGACTTCTATCTAGAACATAGAAAGACTTGAAAAAAATCAGACCTCTCAAAAATGACCCAATCCAAAAATGGGCATCTGAGATGAATATATTTCAGATGAAGAAATACAAATGGCAAATAAATATATGAAAAAATATTCAACATCACTGGTCATTTGAGTAATGCAAATTAAAACAACAATGAGATTCCATCTCACCACAGAAAGAATGGCTGTCATCAAGAAATCAGTAACAAATGCTAGAGGGGCTATAAGTCTTCACTGTTGGTGGGAATGTAGACTGATGCAACAACTGTGGAAATCACTGTGGAGACTCCTCAAAAAACTAGGATTAGAGGTCCCATTCCACCCAGCTATTTCTCTTCTGAGCATCTTCCCAAAAGAATTAAAAACATCATACCACAGCAATATATGGTGCACCCATGTTTACAGCTGTGTAATTTGTAATAGCTAAATCTTGGAAACAGCCTAAATGCCATCAGCTGAGGAATGGATTAAAAGATGTGGTATTTTACACAATGGAGTACTAACTCATCCATAAAGAAGGATAAACTTGAGACTTTCATAGGTAAACAGATGCAACTTGAGACCATACTCATAAGTAAAATAAATTAGACTCATATGTGTAAGCATCATATTATCTCCCTTGTGTAAGAAATCAAAAGATTAAATAGAATATAAAATGTACAGTAGATACTGTGAGATGGGATAAAGGATAAAGGGGCTAGGATGGGTAAAAGGGGAATGGAAAGTAGGAAAAATGCAAGTCAGTTATATTACTAATGTCTCTTAGAGCATTAAAAAGGGAGGTTTGTGCTAATATCAACTGGAGAAATTTTTATGTCCATATCTTGTACCCTGAGCATGTACTTTAAGATAACAACATATAATGTATTCACTATCGCTATGCTTCTATTATTTTGTTACGAAATTTTGTTACGCTTTTTTCCATTAAAAATTGCAGTTTATGCTACTGAAAGAGGAAGCTCCCTTTTATTTTTCTCCTTGGTTTACTTTCAGAACAGTATTATCTCTATGTGTCTGTTTAAATTTGCCATATGCTTTACTTTTTTTTTTTTAATTTTATTTTGAAAGTAATGCAACAGCACAAGACAGAACAAAGCTAATCGAGACAATGCAATGAAACTGGTACAGGACTTCACAGTAGGATACTGGGATAGTAGTAATAGGTACTATGGTATATCGCTTTAACTTCACAATAGTTGTCCAGGCAATTAGGTATAGCAAAATCAAACCAAAAATAGAACATTATGAAACCAGTTGAGAATACTGAATAGAGCAAAAGAAACATAACAAAACAGTGAAAACAACCTTTGCCTTCAAACAGAAGATTGAAAGAAATCCCCCATATTTGCTCTACTGCATATGGTCATCCTCCCAAGAGATGCTGAGACATCTATCCTCAGTAGCTATGTGGGGAGGAGGCAGGTGGGTGAAGGGTGCTTGATTTTCACTCTGCATGGCAGTTGGCTCACAGGTAATGGCTCTCCTCCACGCTGCAGGAGCTTAACAAGAGGGCGGGTGAATAAGCTGCCTGCATCAAACCATGGCTGGATCTCGGGAATTCTTCTGGCCCTGGCTGCAGCGCTTACCAAGAGGGCGGGTCTCCACCATATGCTTTATAAACACACGTATCCCTTTGCTATACTCTGTAGCTACCCCATTTTTACATAGATCAGTTGATTATTTTCTAATGATTGGTTAGGAACAACCTGGAACCTAATGCTAAAAAATCTGCCAAAACACTCGTGATGAATTCCTTATACTCTATCAACATTCTTAAGTGCCCTTATTTTGCTGAGGTAAATTATGTTTACAGTGGCAGTTCATCGTTTTTGTCTGTATTTTCTCTGCAGGAAATCTCTTCCACATCTACGTCTTTATATGTCATCTATGTAAATATATTTATTTGTAGCAGGTATTTTCAGAGTAGTAGATGTCTATTTATCATAATCTCTATTTGCATATCCTAAAGGCATCTCACAGTTAACAGGTGCAAAACTGAGCTCATGCGCTCACCTGAGCTTCCTCCAAGATCCTCTGTCCTACTGTGTACTAATAATGTTCCCTTCCTGGCTTACAAGCTGGATTTGGTGAGTCATCAGAGATAACATTGGTCTTTTCACTACTCCCTTATGTAATCCTGCTTATTTTGTGTCTTAAGTATTTCTTGAATCTGTTCCTCTCTCCCAGTCACACTACCTCCACCCCAATCCAAGCTATTAAGAGAGTTTTCTCAGATAAGTTTAATAGCTTTCTGGATGATCCTCATCCTTTGCCTCCTCCCATTTACTTCTCTCTTGATTCATTTTCGCCTTCAAAGTCAGCATGTACTTCAAAATATTTAAAACTGTAATTTGCATTTTCTCTTAATTGGGGCAGTCTGTTTCACTGCCTCAGCAAAACTCTTGTGTGCTCCAGGCACACTGATTGATTTTCTTTCAGTTCTTTGAGTCTGCAAGCTGTGCCTAACATCTCAGTGCTGGGAGCTCTTTCCATTCCCACTCATCTTGCTTTTCTCTCTCTCCTCTTCCACTCTTTGCCTCCTTATTGTCTTCTCTTTGCACAAGTCATTTGTCACTTCTCAGGAAAGCTACACTGACCCCTCAGAGGTCACCTGTTAGTGCTCTTATGTTGTCCTCATCCTTAGCTGTTTTCATGATCTGAAGTATAGCTGTGCTATAAAAATGTAAGGTAAATTACTTTGTAAGTCTTCCACACCTGGCACAGGACCTTCAATGTGAATGAGTGTTTCCTGAGTGTTTGACTGTATGTAACCAGCAGGAGTTACTGGGAGATAGAGAATCATATCTTTGACTTTTGCCAGCTTCCCAGAATCCTTAGCATGATACTAGTATTTAATAAACTACTGCGAATGAAATTAAAATGGCACTGGTTTTAGAATTAGATTTCTGTTGGACTGGAAAGAGTTTAGAATAGAAAGTAATAAAAGTATATCGGTTTCTATTTGCTTATAGAAGTCGCTAGATTTTCCACTGCTACTTTTTTCCCATGAAGTTTTTAAAAAAATGTTTAACTAAATAGTGCTATAATGGACCATTTGAAAATAAATAGGTTCTATGCATATATAGAATAAATATGTTCTCCTTAGCTATCACTTCCAGTGAATAGGTATTTAATAATCATATGCTTTCTTTGCACAGTTTTAATCTGCTGCTTTACATGTTAATCCTAAATTATACAATTACCTATGATTTTAATTTATTGTATATAAAATGACTTATCAGGATAATCCAACTGGAAGCTCAATTTCAAAACCAGAGTCTTGAAATTTATTTATTTTGTTGGTCTTCAGGTTGTTGGTCTTTGTTTCTTCACACATATGCTATAGTCATACAACAGTTTCTGTAATCGAATGGGATTTTGGGGTATTGAAATTTGTACCTCTTTTTGAACTTTGTATTTAATCACTGAAATACAGATTTAAAGAATTTATTTATTTTGCTTTGTTACTGGTTTTATATATATTGCTTTGTTACTGGTTTTTATTGTCTACATTATGGTTTCCCTGCCTAACTGATTTATTGTGCTCCCTGCTGGTTCCTTTACCCTTTTTGGTGTGAAATTTGGCTGTCAGGGATAGGGAAAAGAATGAAGTAGTGCAGTTAGTTGTTACAGGCATCTAGGGCTCCTGTAATTCTTATTTAGCTGAGTTTTAAAGTCTTTTATAAACATTGTTATTTTATAATGAAAAAACCTGTTATTTACTGAAAATTCCATCATTTATTATACATAGTACTGCAGATATTTGACAAGTACTAGCCTCTTAATATTTTAATGCTTAACTCGCTGTTATTTCATTAAAAATAAGAGTGGTGTTATCTCTAAAAATGCAAAAAGATACTTTGTCATTTTGGAGATCTTTTACCTTTTATTAGCACATTCACTGGAAGTATGTTTTTTAGTTTTATTGAATAAAGATTAGTTTGAGAATATGTGAATCCAAAGTAGAAATGCACTCTTGCAATAAGCTAGTAACATATGTAATGCTTCTCAGTATTGTGAATTATAAAAAGAAATACCTTTTGATGGACACAATGCAGATGTTTTGGAGACAGACTCTTTCTCTCTGCAAGGTATTACTTTTTTTTTTTTTAAACAAAGTATGTCCTTGCACAAAATGATGCATTTCAAACACAAAAGTGTCTATCGTGTTTTTCTTCCTTGAATGGGAGTAGTTTTTTAAATTTGAAAATGTCTATTATCTCATTTATCAAATGTTGCGCTGCAGTTTTGAGGCATTGGAGTTGGGACAGCAGCTGTGCAGTAGCATGTGAGAGCAGTGTTGTGCCCTTAAAGGCATGCACTTAAGCAATAGAGGCATTTACTTTTCAGTGTCTCCCAAGGCCCATGAGGATGCACACTTATTTACCCCGAGCGTATGGATCTCACATGCGTTTGTCCCGAGGGTGTGACTCTGTGGAAGAGAACACTTAAAGGTAAGTATGAAGCTCTTATGTTAAGTTCCAGAAAAATATATTTAGAAGTTAGTTGATTTTAGCAGTGATAAAATCTCTTAGTCTGTGCTGGTTTCTCAACAGTGGACAGTTCCAGATGTTGAAGTCAGCATAACAAGAGAAAAACCCAAATCCTGATAAGACTTGAGGATTTTTCGAAAATTAAATTCAAACTAGTTGGGGCAAATGTTGCTGCGGGAGTCAAGACTAAGTCGTGCAGTGAGAAGAATGAAGCCGAGAGCTCCTCCTGTTCTTCTGTGCGCACAGTTTGCATGTGTGCAAACCCAGGACTTAATGACTTTAGAAGGGCAGAATTCAGCCCTTGGAACTTAAGACAGCAGACTCATGTGAACTGGAATGTACACTGTGGCCCTCAAAATTATTTTAATACTTCTTTGCAAAGTCCTTTCTGTTTCTAAATAAAAGCTGTGCCTCCTGAAACCTGTAAGTGATGCATACTGGCCACGTCAGATCTTCTGAAGTGTTTTCTAAATTCAGAGTTGTTAGTGTGGAACAACTATTTACGTTAGAGACAGTGAAACAAAAGAGAGGGAACCAGTTATTGCATATGTTTTATACCTTAATAGTCCTTCTCTTTTCCTCTCAACCAAAAACTTAGTTGAAAAAACTTGTACAGTAACATTTGTGTATGTGATGTGAAAGCTCAGAACAAATCACAACAAAACAGCCACCTACATATGTGATAGGTTTCCTGGGAATGGACTATAGGACGGAAGCATTGGCCACAGCTAACGCCACTGCCAGGTCTCCTGCACTACTGCACAAAGGCTTAGGACTGGTTCAATCCACCCCTTAACCAATAATGAATGGCCAGGCCGGATCAATAAGGAAGAATCCCTGCTTCAGAGTGCTTTGGCTTCTGGTAGGCAAGAGGGCAAGCAGTAGAGTTGCCAGTTACTAGCTCACTGGTTCTCCACAAAATACTTCACTGCTGTTTCCTCTGCTGTAGCATGTGTCTGTTACTGTCCACGTGATGAGTGGGGGTGGTCAGTCCCACTGTCCACATCAAAGAATCTGGGCATAGGCTGTTAATCATGGTTATAGAGTTAGCGGGCCAGCAAATGGCAGAAGCAGCTCTATGGGCATGGTGGAGGATTGAGAATGCATAACTATGTGAACAGTTTGGTTTTACCTTCTCAGTCTACCAATTCCCAATCTTGAGGGCTCACTTTAAAATCTCTTGAAGCTACTTTTTAAGAATGTGGAAAAAAGTGTGTGAATGGAGAGACCATCTGAAGCAGAAAATTTAAGCGAAAGGGCATGAGTTATTTAGCCATCCAGCAGTTATTTAGCAGGATGCCTGCTCTGTCACAGGACTTGGGAGTCTAGTAGTGGACACACAAAAGTTCCTGCAGTCATGGTACTTAGGTTCTAGTTGGAGAACATGGACCATAACTGAATGAGTATGCTGTTGGGTTGGACAGTGGGTATGAATCAGCCTGTAAAGGGGGTGATGAGTGCTGGGTTGGGGTAGATTTCAGTTTAAAATAGGGTAATCAGGGAAGAGCTCATACAAAGATGATAGTTGAGTGGAGGTTTGAAAGAGGTCAGTTGTGTGGCAATCTGGCCAAAAGGGAGATTGAGGACAGACTGAGAAGACTTTGAGTAAGAAAGCAAGCATTAAAAAAATTGAGCAGAAAAGTGATGCAATGTGACCCACTTCTTAAAAAGAATCTCTGAGCTGTTATGTAGGGACTGTGTAGTGTAGCCGGGAGCAGTGAAATCACAGCCTGGATAGAATAACTCAGGCTGGAGGTGATGGGGGCCTGGATAGGGCGATAGTGTTAGAAGTGACAAGTGTCAACTTTTTGGTCTGTTTTGAAGGTAGGTCCTTCAGGATTTAACTAGTCTTTTGGAGTGAGAGAATAAGAAAAATTAAAGATGGCCCTGAAATTTTGGACTGAGCAGCTGAAAGGGCAGAGGTCTCATTTACTGTGCTGAGATGAAGAAAACTGCTGGGAGGGCAGGTGTGGAGCGGAGATCAGTTAACGTGGGCAAGTGAGATTCCTACTCGATATCCAGGAGAGTGTAGACAGCGCTAATTGGATATTCAGTGGCCATTACTTAAGTGTTCATTCGCACAGAAGTTGGTAAGTCACAAAAACTTTTTAAGTGACTTAAATTGCTATGAAGATGGTGCTGTAATTCACATTTTTTACAAGAAGATAATACAGAAAGATTGGGTTTCCTAAGATCACTGAAATAAAAGTTTTTGACTATGAGTTCCATGATGTTCATATGTTTTGGTAACTTAGTTACAAAATAGACTTGCAAAGGAATCTCCGTAGCTAATTGAATGAAAATGTTTTTAGCTGCCTTTACATTATGCACACAGATTTACACAAACCACAGAATCTTTAAGAAGTATTTAAGTAATGTCTTTGATGAGTTTTAGTTTTTTATTTGATATGTTGAAAGCTTATATTCTAATGTAGGTTTTAAATTTGAATATGCACTTAAAAGTTTTAAATGTGATGAAATTGTATTATAGGTGATTTTTAAAAATCAACATGGTAATTTGTGTTCTTACCAGTTGCTTGGAAAAATATTTGCACACTTTTTTCTAGTACCAGGGATCAAACTTACAACCTTGCACTTGCCAGGCAGGTGCTTATGCTGCTGAGTGGAATCCCCAGCCCTTGCACACTTCTAAGTGTGTTCCTTTTTATAGTGGAATACGTAATTCTATTTCTAAGGCAGAAATATAGGTAATGAAGACACATGTGATTAAGTGAGCTTTGATGTTATTATTTCTAAGTAGGACGGCATCTGTATACCATTGGCAAAATGGAAATTTTAGTCCACTGCAAATGCCTATCTTGTTTAAAGTTTTATGTACTGTTTACAAACATGGGATATTATTTATCCTATAAATTCTTAAGACATTTAAGGTATCTGTGGTCTATTTAGTTAAATTATTAGGAAGAGATTAATATACTTCTCTTAAAGTAGTAATATGAGTTACATACTCTTAAAAGTCATATATAGTAATTTATGGAATATGATTGTGTATAGTTTCTGTGTCCTTGGAGTTTAAAAAACTATGGCTTTTGACCTCTTGTCTCTGTAAATAGCAAAGTCTTTTTGATCACACAGGAAGCCTTGCATGCTGCGGGAGTGGAAATGCAGTTAACAGCCGCAGTGTCATTTCTGACCATTCTGCAGGAAGAGTCAGTGTCCATCCACACGTACGCCCACTCCTTTCTCCAAGTCATTCTCCTGTACCTGGAGCACAGGGACGCAGGTCAGCACCCAGCATGCCAAATTATATGTTTGTTGATTGTTTCTTTAAGTGGCCATGCTGCTGTTTGAGTTCTGCGGGCCTATGGAGGACAACTGAGAGATCGAAGCAGCAGGTTGATTTAAAACAGCCATTACTGTCTTTTTTACAAAAGCACTGGAATTAAGTATCCTTGCAAGGTGAAGAGCTCATTGGTTCACCTTGAGATTTGATTTATACTTTCCTTTTAAGTGTCTTTTATTTTACTTTGTGCTTACAGTATTATCAAACAGCAAAAAGGCACATTTTCAGTTAAGGATAACTCCCCACATTACTGTTAAATTTATGAAAATTTTCTGAATGTTGGCTAAGACAAAAAATAGAACTTTTTAGAATAGTAATAAAATAATTATGTAAATTCCTATTTTATCATTAAATGCTATTGTACCTTTTAAAGTCTGAGTTGAAACTGCATTTGTGAGACAGTTAACCTGTTAATGTTTGCATCCATCAGGCGTCAGCAGTGCGTGGCTGGAGACGCTTCTGGCTGTGATAGATGTTTTGCCAAAAGAAACCCTGAGACATGAGGTAACACTGTGATTTATGGGTGCTTTTTTTGTGGGGGGGCGGTTGGTAAATATTAGTAAGTCTAAGTTTTTTCTTTTGTTAAAATTGTTTTTAAATGAATAAAATTATTTTCCATTCTGAAAGCAACAAATGCTCATTGTAGATCATTTGATCAATACAGGTAATGTAAGAAAGAGAATTCATGGTTTTATACTTGGACACTTAAGATTTTGATGTTTCTCTTTTCCCTGTCCGTGGTTGCTCCTTGCCATGTTAGTAATCATGTTGAATCTATATTATCATTTTCTGTTTAGTATTATTTTTCTGTTATTTTGAACTCATTTGATAGTAGCTGCAAAACAATTTGCTTACTAAAAATTCAGGGCTTTTAGCCTTAAAAATTTATTATCAAAGTAAAGCATTAGGGGATTGTACTGCAATAAAGTAATTTCTTTAGCTATAGGAAAGTGGAGTTACTGAGTCAGAGAGGCATTAATATTAAGCTCGACCAACAAAATGTGAAAATGCTATTTCTCTGGATTTTTGTCAGCAGTGATATTCCTATGTAACTTGTTGGTTTAAAAACAGAATTACATCCTAATTAAAATTTTAAATTATGCTGTTGGCCACTTTATATATTAGTGTCAGTTCTGTTTATTCTTTTGGTATTGTCTGATCTTACCTTTTGATCACTATTTATGTATGCCATTTGTCTATTAAGGTTGCTAATTTTTGTTACACTAGAAATATATTACTATAAATATTCCCAGTTTGTTTTTTGTCTCTTGTCAACATTGTTCAGTAATTCTGCTTGACAGGTTTTTAAGTAAATTAAAATGACAGAATAGGAAAAATAGAAAGGAAATATATTCTTGAATGAAATGATTTTACATTGTTTGAACAATATTTCTATATTTCTTTTCAAATATGCCATGTTTAAAAAAAGAAAAACCGGTCCCCCATCAAGGAAACATCCTGTGCTGATGTCGTTAAGTGTCTTTGTCCTCTCACTGTCCTCATGCACTTTTATTTGTATCACAGTGCCAAAATACGTGCTTGAAAGTGGGAAGATTTATCCAATTTTAAGGATTTTTTAATACTTGAACTTCCTCCTTTCTCAGCTTTCATGTCAGAGTGTGAAAATGTGTATTTCAAAAATATGCTTTATGTGTGTTTAGGTCATTGAAGAATTTACCATGAGTTTCAATTTTTTGTTCTTGTTTTCAACTGCGTAATTTGTTATTATCTTTAACCCAGAAGACAAATGAAGTGATCCAGATTAGAATAACCATGTGCTGCAAATAAGGCCATTTTATAACATTTAGAACTCTACAATGGTCTCTGGAGAAAGTAGCTGGCCTTTCTTGGATGTATACAACTTCGTGAATTTGTTCTCTGAATCTTTTCCCTTTAGATTTTGAATCCTCTTGTTTCCAAGGCACAGCTGTCCCAAACGGTCCAGTCTCGTTTAATTAGTTGTAAAATTTTAGGAAAATTGACCAACAAATTTGATGCCCATACGTGAGTATTGTATGTATTTTCATCTCACCTATTAAATTAAGTTGATTTAGTATGCAGTGGCTGTACAGTTGATTCTGTTAGATTTGTAACATGCCATCCCACACACAAGTTCAGCTTTTTACCAGCTTTGTTGAATTCCCGATAGAAACCTCCTTATTCAGAAGCACTTCTCATTCTCCTGAAAAGATCACTCAGGTTGATTTAGCTTCTGCTTCCCACCTTAGTCTTCTCTGTCTCATTCCTAGTATATTTTTGAGGATAAAATAGCATTATTTTAGGACTTTCAACATTGATAAACATGACATAAAATTAGTATTCTCTCATACAGTATTGCTGTGAATTTTGTTATTTTGAAGTTTTATGAACCACATTTATAATTCATATGCTGCTCTGCTCAGAAGATAAATACCAAAGGCAAGAATGGAATGTTATAGGGTTGTGAGAGGAGATTAAAACAAAGTTGAAGAATATTGTGGTTGATAGTTGCTAGAATCCGCTGTTTCCTTGCCATAGCCTACTGTGTCAGCTAGGCCAATCCAAAATTAACCATGGTTTTTAATGAATTATGTATGTAATTTGCAAGTAACTGATTACATCCAAATTTAATAGCATGGAAATATATTGTAAACTATAAAGCCTTAAAATATACTGTTATTATTAAGGTAATTTATGTATTTGAAAATACTAATTTTTTTGGAAATTTTACATGTTTCTCTCGTCCCTTCCCCCAGCATTAAAAGAGAAATACTTCCTCTGGTAAAATCACTCTGTCAAGATGTAGAATATGAAGTACGATCTTGTATGTGTCGGCAGTTAGAAAATATAGCTCAGGGCATTGGGTAAGTGTACTTTCAACTCCGCATGCTTGTTTCTGCGTTTGCAGACAAGCATGTCCTGTCCCTGTGTTTCAGGAAAGCCTGTTACTGAAGGGTCACAGTGCTCTGTGACTGGCTGCTCTCTGATGAGACTATTCTCATGGGTGGCTTTCTGTGTCTCTGTGCAGCATCAGGCCTCTACCCGCTGGTTTGCTGCTCTCCTTGCCCTGGGGTGTGTGGGGCTCAGGAGGGGAAGGCCTGGGGCAGCCAGTCGGCTCTCTGAAACCTGAGCCACGCAAAGCTGGAAGTGCGATATTAAAGGGAATCTTAGACAAAAACTGTGTTTTTGGGGGGAAATTTTTAAAAAAAATGACTCTAAATTGACAGCTTTTTTTAGTAGAAGCCGCACTGATTTCATCTAGTTCTTTGTTTCACAAACAAGGACAGTCAGGTGATGGTGCTTTGTACCATTGTCTATGTATTAAACACATAAGCTGCTATTAAGGCTTTGGGGAAGCTTTAAGATGTCACACAGACTCTAGGCATAGGACTGTCCTGTCTGTTCTTGCTAAGTAGGATTTAAGTTGTAAAGCTTGATGGTTCAAAATTAATTCCTTTGTTTTGTTCTCAGAAAACAACTTTTAATAAGTCTCTAAGTGACCCTATTTGGATCATTCTGGAGCATAATTAATTCAGCCTTGCCCAGATCTGTACTTAGCAGTCAGGAGAGCATACCTTGCCTTAATCACTTTATCAAGATTTAGAATATGCCTTTGTGTAGTTTTTGTCACCTGATACTTTGTCACTGTCAAGAATAGAAGAGTCAAGTGTGTCCAAATTAGTCTTTGGAAAATTAATGTAGGACTATTTAAGGATTAATTTATAAAAGTAAAATTAGAAAAAGCTACCTAGCTTGTTAAAGTTAGAATCTACCTAAGAATCTAAGTTGCTCAATCATAGGCACATTTGTGCAAGTTCTTTTTTCCTAAGAGCATAATAGAGCTTTCATGTTATGATAGCTGAAAATGACTAACACTTGATTCCTACTTGTGTTTGTGTTCCATTGTTGTATCAAGCTCTTGAAATATCTACTTAGGAAGAGAAAGGTTTATCTGGTTATGGTAGGAAGGTTTTAGTTCTTAGTCCATTGACCCTGTTGCTGTGGGCCAGTTTTCTTCCCAGGGTCTGGAATCAAAGGAGGAGGAGGGAGGGGCTAAGACCCCGCCATCTCCTTTTAGGCTCTCTGATGACCTGAAGACCTCCCACTAGGCCACACTCTTAAATTCATTACTATTTCTGAATAATAATCAAAATAACAGAAGTGAACACTTCACTGTAATGAAAGAAGGGAAAATTAACAAAGGGTCATCAACTCTTTGTCAAAAAGTTCTTTAAAAATCTCTCTTCCCTAAAACAGGATTGAGAATTTGATGATGGGATGTATTGAGATGAAAAAGCTGCCAGGAAAAAGAAAATTTTAAATCTAGTTAAAATTAAGAAATAGTTTTTAAAAACTTAAAAGTAGAATTGAAAAATTCAAAGAAGCATTGTAAACAGCTAAGCACTGGTTAAAATTTATAGTCAGTCAGTAACTTACAAGATGAATTAGCCTTCGCAGAATTCAGAAACAGAAGATACATGTATAAAATTTAGAGACAAGCAACTAGACACCCAGTAAAGACAAGAACAGTGTTCCATGTGAACAGCAAATGTCATGATTAAGCGACTACATCATAGGTAGATGCAATAATTTCAGACAACATAGAGGAAAACGTCCTACAAGACCTCAGTGTAAAGATAGAAGGAATAATTTCTTATTCAATTTCTTGGTCTCTGTCAACATTTTACGTCAGTTGTAAGTCATGCCATCTTCCAGTCTTTTACCCAAGAAAGCTGGCCATATCTTAAGTCTCCTCTTCATTAAACTATATAGCAAGGCTGAGGATGTGTAGCTCAGTGGCATAAGCACCTGCCTGGCAAGAACAAGGTTGTGAGTTCAATTCCCAGTACAAAAAAATCAAAATGTGTATCAGTGATAATGCTATCCTTATGCGGCATAAGCAGAAACAAAATGTTAAATAAGAAATATTTGTGATTGCATTATAAATATTGTATATTCTCCAGGGGCATTTATATAAAATTTCATCCTTTTAGGTGGATCATCAAGTGCCATGTAACATTTTTTAGCTAGAAATTAGTTATTCTAATGTCATGGTTTAAGTGAATGAAAAGATAATTTATTCCCTGAAGTCTTGATAAGATTTTATTTGGGACACTGCGGTTACTGTTGACATTTTTCTAATGAGTCCAGAATGTTTCCTGAAGTTACATAAAATGGAAAATTGTATTACAAAGTTTAATAAGAATTAGTCATTAAAATCTCTGTAGGTAACCCTGTTATGCTGGGGAAAGCAGGACTGATTCAATCATTATGAAATTACTGTTAGTTTCTTTTTCCTGTCTGCCCTCGCAGTTGGACTGCAGGCTTCTGGGGAAGAGCATTTTTGTACATCTCATTTTCTGCAGCACCTCACAGTCACTTGATTTTGATAATTCTTGCTACAAGTTTCTTGATTTTATTTCTCTCCCTGTCTTGCTATCATGTAGGGCAGAACTGACAAAGAGCGTGGTGCTCCCTGAGTTAATAGAGCTCTCTAGGGACGAAGGCAGCAGCGTGCGCCTCGCAGCTTTTGAAACTCTGGTTAATCTTCTTGACATCTTCGACACAGGTAACTCTTCGCGGGAATGCATCTTTGCTTCGGAACAAGGACGGAAAGTGGACTCATGCTGAGTGTCATGTTAACATACTCCCATCCTGCTATCTTTTTGTGATTCTTCTTGTCTTTTGATTGTCTTCTCTACTTCCACTTTATCCTCTTGGCATCTGGTCCTGCTACGTTTTCCATGCTTCTCTCATTTATTTCTTCAAAATGACCTGACTTATGTCAAAGGTTAAGAATTTGACTTGGGAAATAGCTTTTAATTTTTGAGCTAAGTGAAATTTGTCCGTAACAATCTCTTTGGAGAGTTTTCTCTTGATAACATTTCAATGCCGGAAATGTAGCCATGAAGAGAGAAATATGGAGGGGGGCATCAGTGGGACTGTTTAGGTTTGTGTTCTTTAGTATTGTGCAAAATCAAGTTAAAAAATAACTAGCTGACCTGCTGAGTGTAGAGCTAGACTAATGCTTGAGTTTATTAGTAGACATTAACCATTTTGGTAAAACTTGGAGGAGTAACTGTCCAGACTGAGGTGTGAAACTTGGTTGTGTTATTCTAGGATGATTTTTGCTGGGGTTGCCACTGTTTCATCTGAACTACGAGAGCCTCTTAAAGATCACTGCCACATGGCCAGTGATTATATATTCAGTTAAACCAATACATGATCCATGACCGAATAAGCTTTTTTAATCATGGGCATCCCCAGGATCCAAACTAGAAACGTTGGCATTGTCCTTGCTCTGTTTCCCCTTGCTGTTCCAGCCAGCCTGTCACTAGATTCCTGTTGTATTTCTACTCTTTTGGTACTGACAGTCCTGTCCCTCTTTTTTTTTTTTTTTATCAGTACCAGGGGTCAAACTCGAGACTGTGCACTTGCAAGACAGGTGCTTATGCCACTGAGCTAAATCCCCAGCCCCTAGTCCTAGTTAGTAGACTGCATCACACCTCCGAATGCCTCATGCTCTGCTCCCCCTGGTACCCCTCTCCCTCTGTTTTCTTCTAGCCAACCTCTCCTTTTCCTGTAGTTCTCAGTTCAGATTCATTTTCTTCTCTGACATTTTCCAAATTCTTTATACCACAATTGGCACATTACAACTCGAAGGCCTAGTCTGACCTGTCGTCGGTAGACAAAGGTTACTGGAACATGGCCTTGGTCATTTACTGACATGTTGCCTGTATTGTTTAATGGTGACAAAGTTGAGAGGGTTGGACTAGATAGCACACAAAGCCTGGAACATTTACCAGAAAAAAGCTTATACTTTCTTTATAGTGTCTATTAAAACTGTGCACACATTGTGTGTGTGTGTGTGTGTGTGTGTGTGTGTGTGTGTGTGTGTGTGTGTGTTATCATTTTTGCTGGCTTGAGTTTTTCAGGTTTAGGGAGCGTTTATTATTTTTTTATTTTAAAGAAAAAGAAAAAAAAGTTTCAAAACATAGGAGTGTTATAATAATACATTGTGTATTGTTATATTTGTAGTAATTATTCAGAGTATAATATATAGGCATGATATTTTGTCCAAACAATATTAGCACAAACCTTTCTTTTCAATGAACTAAGAGGAACTATCTGTATAACTATCTTAACTATCTCTCTGTGTGTGTATTCAGTTTCTCACACTAGTGCAACAATATATTTACAAATATGGTGTGATTTGTTTCACTTATGAGTTTGGTCTTAAGTTGCATCCATTTACCTATGAAAATCTCAAGTTTATCCTTTTTTATGGATGAGTAGTACTCTATTATATAAAAATACCACACATTTTTAATCCATGTTGATGGGCATTTGGATTGTTTCTAAGATTTGGCTATTACAAATTGTGCTGCTATAAACACAGGAGTTCATTTATTGCTGTGGTATGATGTTTTTAATTCTTTTGGGAAGATGTCCAGAAGAGGAATAGCTGAGTGGAATGGGACCTCAACCTAGTTTTTTGAGGAGTCTCCGCACTGATTTCCACAGTGGTTGCACCAGTCTACACTCCCAGCAACGGTGGAAAAGAGTTCTTTTTTTCCTTACAGCCTCTCTAGCATTTGTTACTGATTGATTTCTTGATGACAGCCATTCTTTCTGGGGTGAGATGGAACCTCAGTGTCGTTTTAATTTGCATCTCTCGAATGACCAGTGATGTTGAACACTTTTTCATATTTTTATTTGCTATTTGCATTTCTTCATTTGAGAAGTGTGTATTCATTTCAGATGCACATTTCTGGGTTGGGGGTTGAATTTGGGGGGTCTGATTTTTTTCAATTCCTTATATGTTCTGGATAGATGACCTTTGAGAGACAACTGGCTATAATTTTTTCACACTCTGTCGATGTCTTTTTCACTCTGTTGGTGGTTTCTTTTGTCATGCAAAAGCTTTTTAATAAGGTAAGATCCCATATGTTGGTTCTTTGAAGCATTTTCCTTGCAGTCTGGGTTTTGTTCCTGAAGTTTCTGCCTATACCTATACCTTTGAGATTTCTACCTATTTTCTCTTCTAGTAAATTTAGTGTTTCTGTTTTAATATTTAGATCCTCGATCCATTTTAACTTCAGTTTAGTGCACCGTGATAGATGTGGTCTAGTTTTAGTCTTTGGCATGTAGAGAGCCAGATTTTCCAGCACCATTTATTAGAGAATATATTTCCTCCAGTGAACGTATTTGCTCCTTTGTCAAAAATAAGATTGGTGTAGTGTGTTTGGGGTTCCATTTATATCTTCTGTTCTGTTGAACTGATCCTCAGGCCTGTTTTCTTTCTTTTTTTTTTTGCCAATACAATGCTAATTTTATCACAGTAGCTTTGTAGTATAATTTTAGGTCTGGGATTGTGATGCCCCCTACCTTGCCTTTGTTGTCCAGAATTGCTATTGTTATTCTGTCTCTTCTGGTTCCAAAAGAATTTTAGGAATGTTTTCTCTAGATCTGTGAGGTGTGCTCACATTATTTTGATTGGGATTGCATTAAATCTGTATAGCAGTTTTAGGAGTATGGCCATTTTGTCTGTATTCATTTTTCCTATCCAAGAGCAAAGGATAACTTTCTAGTCTTGATAATCTTTTTGATCTCCTTTTTTAGGGTACTGTAATATTTACTGTACAGACCTTTTCCATCCTTTATTAGATTGATTCCTAAGTATTTCATTTTTTAAAAATGCTATTGTGAAGGGTGTGCTTACCCTAATTTTTCTCTCTGAGTTTGTTGCTTGTATACAAGAATGCTGTTGATTTTTGAGGATTGACTTTGTATCCTGCAGTACTACTGAATTTAGTTAGTTAAATTAACAAGTTTTTTGGTGGAGTTTTTAGATCTTCTATGTAGAGTGTCTTGTCATCTACAAATAATGATAATTTAACTTCTTTCTTTTCTATATTTCTTTAAGTTTTTGTCTTGTCTAATTTCTCTGGCTAATGTTTCCAGAACTATATTGAATAGGAGTGATGATAATGGATGTCCTTGCCTTATTCCTGATTTTAGAGCAGAAGCTTTCAGTTTTTGACCATTTAATATGGTGTTAGCTGTTGGTTTGTCATAGATGGCTTTTATAAGATTGAGGTAAAGACCATCTATTCCAATTCCTGTAGGGTTTTAATCATGAATAGGTGTTGGACTTTGTCAAAGGCCTTTTCTGCACCTATTGAGATGGGTCATGTGATTTTTGTCTTTGGTTCTATTAATATCGAGTATTGCACTTATTGATTGTGTATGTTGAACCATCCCTGCATTCCTGGGATGAATCCTACTTGGTCCTGATGTATAACCTTTTTGATGATTTGCTGCATTCTTTTGCTAGTATCTTATTAAAAGTTTTTGCATGTGTGATAATTAGATTTTCCTGTAGTTTTCTGTTTTGATTGAGTTCTGTGGTTTTAGAATCAGGATAATACTTGCTTCAGGAATGATTTTGGAAGTCCTGCTTCCCTTTGAATTTCTTTAGAGTTTCAGAATTAGTGGCATTAGGGCTGGGGATTTAGCTCAGCAGCATAAGCACCTGCCTTGCAAGCAGGCGGTGGTGAGTTTAATCCCCGGTACTGGAAAAAAAGAAAGAAAGAAGAAAAAAAAATAATTAGTGGCATTAATTCTTCCCTAAATTTCTTATAGAATTCACCCTTGAATCCATCAGGGCCTGGGCTTTTCTTTGTTGGTAAGTTTTTAATTACATTTTTAATTTTATTGGGTGATATCAGGTTACTTAGAATTCTTATATCTTCTTTATTTAGTTTTGGCAGTTTGATTGTGTGTAGGCATCTGTGCTTTTCTTTTGTGTTTTCTATCTTATTAGAGTACAGGTTCTCATAGTAAGTTGTGATGATCTCTGATTGAATGATTTGTACTCAGTCTAGAGCAGCACGGAATATTAAAAGAGAGGAAACAACTAGATAAGAAAAGGGCTGGGAATAGAGGCAGTCAGCACAGAGAAAGCTGTGGCAGTTCTCTTGCAGACAAAGGGCAGATTCTGCCTGACATAGCCTCTGATGGGGGTAAGGCTCTGGGGACTGATGTGAGTTGGTTTATTTTGCAGGGCATTGGGTAAACCTGTACATGCCTGAGCTTTGACAGACTTTTCGGGGGGAGAAGCCAGAGGGGCTTCAGGGAAGAAGGAGGTATGCATTACCAGGCATAGCTTTGAACTGTTGCCATGATGATTATGCTGTCTCTCAGACGGGGTAACCTAACAGTCTCAATTTCATGGGGCCCATTGTGATTTCCCCCTTTTTATTCTTAATTGCTTGAATTTGTGTTTTTCCTTTCCTCTTTTTGATGAGGTTGGAAAATGGTTTATCAATTTTATTTATTCTTTCAAAGAACCAACTTTTTCATTCATTTATTCTTTTTATTACTTTGTTAGTCTTTATTGCGTTAATTTCTACTCTTAATAATTTCTTTCCTTGTATGAGCTTTGGATTTGTTCTTCTTTTTCCACAAATTTGAGTTTCAACATTAGATTATTTATTTGCGTTTGTTCAGTTTTCCAAATGATGTGAGTTCATCATAAATTTTCCTCATAGGACCACTTTCATTGTGTCTTATAAGTTTCAGTATGTTGTATCGGCATTATTGTTTAATTGTATATACTATTTAATTTTGTCTTTAATGTCCTCTGTGACCCATTGGTTGTTCAGAAGGGTGTTAATATCCATATGGTTTTGCGATTTCCTTTGTCATTGATTCCCAGTTTCATTGTGCTATGGTCAGATAGTATGCATGGGGTGATTTTAGTTCCTTTATACTTTGTTAAACATGTTTTGTCAGCTAATGTATGTCTGTTTTGGAGAATGTTCCATGTGCAATTGAGAAGAATGTGTACTCTGATGTTTTTTGGGTGGAACACTGTAAACATCAAATCCATTTGTTCACAAGCTTGGTTTAATTCTAATATTTCTGTGTTGGTTTTTCAACACAGAAAAATTTGTGAGAGTGGGGTATTAAGGTTCCCTACTACAATTGTATTAGTGCTTATTTCATTTCTCATGTCTGTTAGTATTTGTTTTATGTGGTTGAGTGGACTTGTGCTTGGTGAATAAATATTTGTGATTGTTATCTCTTCTTCTTGGAGTTTTTTAGGGAGTATTTCTTACTTATCTTTTTGTTTCTGGTTAGTATAATGCTTATTCTGTAAGAAAACCAGTAAATCCTGGATGAATGTCATTTAATAAAAACAATAGATACGGTTTATAATATGATGATAATAGTAACAGAAATAACAATAATATCCATAGCCTGTTAAAGCATTTTATTTAATATTAGGCAATTAAGGAATCATTTCTAACAGTTTTAAGCAAGCTGTGAGAGGTCTGGGGAGTATTTAGAAAAGAGACTTGAGTATTGGTAATATACCAGAAGCTTATGACCTACACAGATATACTCAAAGAATTAACTTTTGAAGAGCCACCTAAAGTAAAAGTGATAAAAATAATACACAGATTATATTTTAAGCTAACAGAACTTCAGTAAAAAATGGAATGGTAAACTAGGCTTCCTGCACCTGGTAAGAGGTGAATGTGAAAGAGAATTTTAAAAGCTCCTTGTACCTGCTTCTCATCCATTCATATAGAGGGTATTAGAATTCTTTCAGTTATTGAGACTCAAATCCTCTTATCATCTTAGCTCTTTAATTATAATCTCTCTATATTTACTCCACGATCTGCAGAACTCCACTCTCAGTCTGACATTAAAAGTTTTTGAGAATTTCACCCTTTATCTCTTCTTCACTATACACTTTCATTATCATTGTCCCTCAGGTGTTTGCTGTGATTTTGGGATTAATAGAAATTTTTCTTTCTGGAATTTGTGTCTGTGTATTAGTTTCTATGTGTGTACCACAGGCAATGAATCTAATATCTCTATTGTTTTGTTTTGTTTTCCAGATGACAGAAATCAAACAATACTTCCCGTAGTGAAATCATTTTGTGAAAAATCTTTTAAAGCAGATGAATCAATTCTTATTTCCTTATCTTTCCATTTAGGAAAACTATGCCATGGATTATATGGTAGGATATATTTTAAGAATTTCCCGATTGTGGATTATTTTTCTGTTCTTTTTTCTTCTATCTTAGCCACTACATATAAGGCCTTAAATTGTCAGACATATCCTTTAAATGTGTAAAATTTGATGATATCAGAAATTTTGTTAATGTAGTTTCAAGAACATTTAGAAGTGACTTTTTTCTTGTTAGAGCCTATTTGAAAGAACAGTGCCAAAGTATAGATTGCCTTTTAAACTTAAGAATATTTGATGTCTGTTGGTTGGTATAGAAGCTCAGGTTTATTAACTACGGTACAGAATAAGTATGCCTTTCTTAACTATTCATTGAATAATAAATGTATCATATAATTCAATTTAAAATGTACAATAAATCTTAGCATTTTGAACATATTACTTAATTTCTAGCTTACCATAATCATTTGAGAATTAAGTTATACTCTTCTAACATAGTAGAAGATTTTCTGCAGACATTTAGTATATGGATGAGAGACATACTCCAGTGTATAATGAATTCCTGCCTCTTGAAATATTTAGTGAGTCTTGAGGCACTCATTAATCAAAAATATTTTGAATTCAGTTTTCCATCTTTTAGAGTCAATATTTAAGCTTATTTTCTGCTGACATAACATCTTTTCTCCAGGCAATTTTAGACTATTTACCTTAAATGACGGTATGTATAAATAGGCACAATACACAGTAACTTACTAGTTTTATATAAGCTGCAGAAATCAATCTAGGGATAATGTTTACATTACATAGTTTGTACTTTTAAAATTAAAATTAAAATAGGCCAGGGGTAGAACTCACTGGCACAGTACTTGCCTGGCAAGCACGAGGTCCTGAGTTCAATTCCTGTTACCCGCCCCCCCCCCCAGTTGCAAACATAAATAGAAGATGAACTTATGTGACCTGTTACGTTTCTTTGTAATATTATTTCTTCATTGTTTTTATTTGTGAGCTTATTTTATTTATGGTTTTATTTATAAAATGTTATCTATGTTTAAAATTCTAGATATCATCTAAAAATATAATCTATGGTGTTTTCTATCTACTTATAGTTTTTATCTATATTTATTTAAATATGTGGTTCTAAACATGTTTTTATTGTGCTCAAGTGTTTTTTAAAAATTTTTATCTTCAATTGAAATGTTGAGCACAGGCTTTGTGTTTGTTTTAGGAATTTTTACTCCAGATCAGCACTTGAGGTTTTTGGAGTTTTATAAGAAACTTTGTACACTGGGTTTGCAACAAGAAAATGGACACAATGATAACCAGATTCCTCCCCAAGTCTTGGAGCAAGAGAAGAAGTATGCTTCAGTACGAAAGAACTGTGCCTATAACCTCCCGGTAATAAGTCCTGTGTTCACGTTCATTGAAGTTTTTCAGCATATGCATAGATAACATGAAAAATCTCCACATTTGACACTTGCTGCTTGCATCATATCTGTTGTATATAGGAGATACCAGTTAATACAAGTATCTATAATTTATATCTCTGTGCATATATAGAATTATGTGCATGCTTTTGGATTGTCCAGTTGTGATTTCTAATTAAATCATGATTCAGAGGATATGATTTCAGTTTAAGTAAAGTGATTATAATATTAGATATTGATGCATTTTTTCTCCTTCCCATTCATCTCCCTTCCACTTCCACCAGGCCATGATTGTTTTTGTTGATCCTAAAAACTTCCACCTGGAACTCTATTCTACATTCTTCTGCCTTTGTCATGACCCTGAAGTACCAGTCAGATACACTATTGCTATTTGCTTTTATGAAGTAAGTCTGAAGACTCAGTACTGCTATACATTTGCTATTAATTCTGTATGTGCCAGGTGCTTTTGTGATATTTTGTACGTTTCTGTTTACAGATTTGTTGTAAGACATAGACTCCATATCCTTCCTAGTCTTAAATCTTTTTAAAAATTCCCACGATCTTCTCTTTTAGTATGTCTACAGAATCCATTTACATGAATGCATTATATTCATTTATCCATTTAGTAAACTATTTGTTCAGCGTATCTAAATCAAGTGCTTCCTTTAAGCTAGGCATCAATTGTTATATGGGAGTAAAACCAGTTTTTATATGTTTTATAGTGTTTATATTTAATTTTACACCTACACTTAAACATGTGGAACACATGGAAAATTAAGACAGATTATTTATGTTTATTTTTTTTTTACTGCAAATGAATTGTTTCAAGAATATAGCTTTTAGATTCAACTATCACAACTTTCCAAAAGTTTGAACAAAAGGAGATTTAAACTTATGAAGAATGTACTTAGGTTTTTAACCACCAAAGTTGAATTTGGGGGCTTGTTCTCTTGGTCAGCAGTGAGCACAGCTGTGCTGTAGTTGCAGTAAACACAGATGAGTGATAACTTGTCCATTTCAGAACCGTCACATAAAAATCTCTTTGTGAGTAGTGTGGTAAAATAGTTCTTCTCTTTTTAAAATATATCTTGGTAAAATATATCTTATTTTCAGTGATAGTAGTTCATCCTCTTTGCACTTGTGCAGCTAATTAAGATTCTTTTGATTGAATAATATTCTTTACTTCCTTAACATTTTCTGATATGGGTAAAATATATGCTAATTGTATAACTGAGAAAATTTTCCCCTTAAATGGTACAATTATCTAAAATTATTCCAGTGTGGCAGAGTTGTATCATCTTTGTAAGTGCACCTATAGACATCTATTTTTGTAAGAGGGAAGAGAGCAGAGATCTGAGCTGAGCCTCCAGGATAAGGAGTGGAACAGGCTGGAAGTCACAGATAACGTGCACTTTTCAACCCACTATCTTAAGGGAATATCACAGGAGACTGATGTTTGAGAGTCCAGTTGTGATGCAATTCTTGACTTTCTGTTTCTATGGCTTTCTAGCTCATTTCTTTAATCTTTCATTTTATTTATATTTTATATTGAATATAATATAGAACCAGATGAACAAACAGATTGATACATATGTGTATATACAGAGGTATTTCATGAGGAAGTGTGAATTTGGAGATCTTGATCTAACTTTTTGCTGTATGACTAGAATCCATGTTCTCACAGCCATACCACATAGGTAGGCTAAGAATGATGTTCAACTGCTTAAAATTAATGGCCAGTTTTAGTTTATCCTTTTAAATAATGAAAATCCACTGGTGAATTTAAATGTTTCTAGTCCACTGTTAAGGCTAGATTCTGATAATTACTTTGCTATAATTGTAACTTTATTCTGATTTTTCAGCAAAACATTACTTTGAAAATATTTTCAGCACGTTAAAAATAATTCATAACAAAGGATTTAAAACACATGAAGTATCCAGGAGAAAGTTCCTCCCCCACCAAATAAAACTTAACAGAGGCCCTATCCCTTCCTTTTTGAGGTTAAATAGAAATTGGTGAATTGTAGGCTCTGGACTTGTCTGGAGAAGAAAAGTGCTACTTAGAAGGGGAACTGGATTATTTTGTATTCTCCATAGTCCTTCATGCCCATTGAAGTTTGTGATAAGGGACAGTAGAATTGTTTTTCCTATTTAGAAGTCATTACTCCGCCAGTGTCACCCTACGTCATCAAGCCCCTGAACTAGAATAAATTCTCGTATGCCAGGGATAGCCTCTGAGACCCTTTCTAACACTTAAAATCTGAACCATAGTACCCATGGGCTTATTTGTGCTTTTGATGTGAAAGTTATGACTAATAGCATTCTCTGACCTTCCCTACCCTGCATGTACCTGTCCCGCTTCCTCTGTCCACACACCCTAGATTATGCAGCAGACCAAAAACTCATGAAGTTTTCTAGAAATTGAATTTTATATTCATATTATAACCTAGTTTTATTTTAGAAGAAGTATCTAAAAAAGATGTATTTAAAAATTATTTTTAACTTTTAGATGTCTAAAATCTGAAAGACTTCATTCCTGTATTTTAGGTGTCCAAACTTCTGAATTCTGGAGTATATTTAATACATAAAGAACTGATAACATTATTGCAAGATGAATCACTGGAGGTAACATCTTCTTATTCTTTATCTTTTAACTAATTCATGTTAAGTCCAAATATATCAATATCTTTATTTGTCCTGCTTCTTGAGAATTGACTACATGGACTTTTTCAGCTAACTGACCCCAAAACTTTGAATCAGTATACCACTGTATCACACACTGGAATTAGAGCTTTAAAAATATTAGGACTTAAAATATATTCAGTTTTTAAATGGAAATGTAGATTTGTTATTTAAGAAAGATTTAGGAAAGATTTAGGATTGCCAAGAAGTAGGCAAAAGAGTACCTTTAATTCCAATCACTATTTCTTAGTATTTATATTTTTTCTATGTAAGTATTACTGTATTTTCCTCTCTGAAGGTTTTTTAAAACATAATTGTAATCATATATCACATTTGCATTTTTCTCATGGATCATCGGTGGAATCTTTTCCCTTATAGTATAAACTTGTGAAGATTTTGAAATATTTAATTTTGATGTTATATTTAGTACAGTCATTCGATTCACATAAACATTTACTAGTTTGCTAAAGCTCAGCTTGTCCGGGCTGGGAATACAGCTCTGGAATGGGCGCCTGCCTGGCAAGTGCGAGGTCCTGAGCTCGATTCCCAGCACCAAACGAAAAAAAAGAAAAGAAAAAGAAGCTCAACTTGTCCATATTTTGATATCACTGAACTTAGTATCTAGTTTAACCTCCTTCCTCTTTCTGAAGTTGAAGGCAGTTTTTGAGCATATTAGCCATGTGGAAGCAGCTGTCTGCATTTTAGGCTGAACAATATCAACAGTCACTAGTTGCTTTTATAAAGTAAATTGGTCAAGGCAAAAGTTTAGTATTTTCCAAGCAAGAAGATGGCAGATTAAAAAGCAGAAACCTTAAAATGTCATTTGGTAAATAATACTATCTCTGAGTAGAAATTGACATGTAGCATTAACTCATGTAGAAAGATATAGTCATCTCTCTAAGAGTAATCAATATCTCTATTAAAAGGTACTAGATGCTCTTATAGATCATCTTCCAGAAATCTTGGAGCTTATGTCTACTGGTGGGGACAGCAGTATTCAAGAGAATAAGGTAAACCCCATGTGTCAAAACAGGCATTGCATTTGTAAGTATTGTCTCACCCTTCTGGATAGCTGTGAGGAATCAGTGAAAGAATGTGTGGAAAGCGTGCAAAATAGTCCTTCTCCTTTGGATGGTGAATCTCCAGTCTGCTGTGCAGGAACCAGGAATGGGAGGTAATGGATCCTCAAGTGACCTGCAGAGTTGCACAAGGCCTTAGAATGTAGAAGGAGCCCTACTTCTGAGCCTTGTTTGGGAGAGTCACGTGGAATGCTGACAGTCACTTGGAAGAACTTAAGCTTTTTCACTAAATTCTTGTCTTGCTTCTGAGGAATTAGATGGTGAAGAAGCCATAGGCACCCATCCCAGTTTCTCTGGGAGGCAGTGATGTGGGCAGTGCCCTCTTCTGAGTCAGTGGCTCCTCTGGTCCTCAGAGGCCACCTGATGAGACGTTGGTTGCACTGGCTGTATTGTGGTACTAAACACACAAAAAGCCAAGCACTCTTCTCTGTTCATTTGCAGTATTTCTGCAGGTGAATAAAATGAAGTGTGTACATTATTTGAAAATCCAGAAGGAAGGTACTTATCAAATATAGTAGTTCTTACTGGTATCTGTTTGCAGTATTTACATTTGTTTTGCAGTATTGGTACATATATAAAATATATCATATTTTGATCATTTTCAGTCCCCTCCTTCCCACCACTATTCTATTTCCCTGATCTTCTCTATCTCCAAATAAAAATCAAATACAATATAAACTATTTTTATAGTAAATAAATAATGCTTACCACATAAGTGCTTATAAAAGTCTGCAGGCTATTGGAGCTTAAATTTCCTCTCTAATTCTTACATTAACTTTTAAAAATTATTTTTATTATTGTATTTTTATTTTAAAGAGGGTAAAATAAAACATAGCAAAACAGATCACAAGGAAACAATGTAAGTGACACAAATTTCAAAGCAAGACAACAGGAAATCTACAGTGCTACCATAATGTCTCTTATGCTCTTCAAAATAGTTGTCTATATCTTCACACACAATGAATTCATATAAAACAAGCTAGTATAAAACTGGTCAGAACAGAGTAATGAAGGCATTACAGGCCTTCAAAACCAGACAAAGTAGCTGTTCATTTCATCACGCATAATAAAATAGATTCTCATAAACTGTTTAGGAGACGTTCTAGGCATGTATAAGCCTCTATATGTATACCTATCCTTTCTGAATTAGAGGGAAAAACAAAACAAAACAGATTCCTAGAAAAACAAGAAACAAAAAAGACATATTGACTATTCTTATACTAGTATGATCCTTATTTACTATGTTTGAAGCTTGTATTCAGATTTTCTGCATTAATGATTATCTCAAGAATAATAAAAAGTGAGGACAAAAGGTAGAAATTCAAGTCAGAGCTTGCCAGTGGGAATAGATACCAAGTTTTTTTTTTTTTTATTTCTGGCTTTTTATCGGTACTGGGGATCAAACTCACGACTGCCTCCTTCCAAGGCAAGTGCTTATGCCACTGAGCTAAATCCCCAGCCCCCTAGATACCAAGTTTTACGTTAGTTCAAATTGCTGTCCTAATCCACCTGACGGGAAACATGATGAGTCTGGTCTCTATTTTGAAATCTGATTCTGTGAACCATAAGTTTTTTTTTTTTTTTTTTTTTTTTTTTTATTTAAGAGGAAAAAGAGAAAAACACAAAACAAAACAAAGCAGTGTAAGGTTACACATAATACAGAACTACAAAAAAAAACATAACAGTAAGAAATCACCTGTTAATAGATTACATATTATCATCTTGGAAATAGTTGCTCAAATCACAGTATCAAAGAATACAAAGTAGACATTCAAACAGAGAGACTGCAAACAGCTGTGTTCAATGGGTGTTAAATAGCTGAACCATAAGTTTTTCCTAGGAATTTTTTTAAAAAAGTGTTTCCTCTCCCCAGACCACCATTTTCCTGTGACCACTGAGCTGCCTCCTAGACTCTGCAACCCTCCCCAGTGTATTCTGACATGCACGCTGCCACCCAGGGACTGACTCAGTCTTCACTGACTCATTCAGCCTTTCTCCATTCAGCTGTCCTCTCTGCCTGACTTGATCCCAGCACTCACGGCTGCTGAGCAACGGGCCGCGGCCTCTCTGAAGTGGAGAACCCACGAGAAGCTGCTGCAGAAATACGCCTGTCTGCCCCACGTCATATCAAGTGATCAGATTTATTACCGTTTCTTACAAAGAATGTTCACAATTATGATGACAAATGTGAGTCTTGTGCCGTTTGTCTGCTTTTTTTGAACTCGTGGTTGATTTTGGCATTACTAGGTTCTTCACATTCTCAAAGTAGGGCGACAGAGGCAGTGTGCGCCATTGGTCCGGAGGGTGCAGGAACCTGGTTTCCTCCCTCGCCTTCTCCTCTCCACCTTCCTCCACCTGCTAGAGGCTGGTGTGGCCTGCACTTCTGCTTCATTGTGTGCTGCTGGGGAAAGGGGCTCTCCAAAAGGCCCTGGTCACAAGGACTCTTCTCCTCTGAGGCGCCCCTGTGATGTACCCCAGCCTCATCGTCTCACCCCACCGAGGCCATTTTCCCAAGGTCCTATGATAATAAGGCGTGTTTGTGTTTAGAAAACTGAGAGTATCTAATTATTCTGTATTCTTAGCTTCTCTTATCGGGAAAGAGAAATGGTTTATGATATAGAATATATATATGAATATCTTTAACTTGAGAGATTTGCTTTACTGTTTCCTTTTTGGTACCAGGGACTGAACTCATGACTGCACGCTTGTGAGGCAGGTGCTTATGCCGCTGAGCTAAATCTCCAGCTCTACTATTTTCTTTAATAAGGCCCTAATTTTACACTCTAAACTATAGCAAGTTTTCTGTCCTCCGAGAGACTATTTAAATATTTATATTTTAGTCCTATACCTAATTGTCAGAATATTTGCTCATTCAACAAAATTTATCAGTTGATTAGATGGAAGATAGATATTGGGAAGGAGGAGGAACTTGTTTAAATGGGAAAAGGGAGCAAGGGAGGCAAGAAGGGAAAGAGCAGCAAGGGAAGGAGGGTTTATAAAAAGAGAATGAAAGGGGAAAATGGAACTAAAGCTTTTGTAAGTGGTGAGAAAAAGGAGGGTTGAAGGGAAGGGAGGGGAATGGGAAAAATAAGGTACATTATGTACAAGTACAGATTCTGCAGATGAGTGTGATTATTGTGTATGGCAGACATGTACTAATAAACACATTTTTTGTCTTTTGGAGACAAGGTCTTGCTATTTAGTTCACACTGGGCTTGTACTTACTATGTAGCCCAGGCTGGCCAGGCAATCCTCCTGCCTCAGCCTCCCAATAAAACTTTTTTCCAATAAAATTTTTTAAAAGTGAAAATTCCAAAAAATATTTTATTGGATACATTATTGGGTACTTACTATGTATCTAGTACTATTTCAGATGCCAGGAGTACAGTAGTAAACAAAAGACAAAGGACCTTATAGAATTTACATTCTTTTGGGGACATGGCAAAGGAATTATTCCTTAATATTATTTAATAACCAGTCCATACTAAAGATTTACCAGTCAGCTCCCAAAAGTGCTGTACAACTGTTTTATGCTGCATAGACCCTGGGTAAGACCTGTGTCTGTCTTTTCACGGTGTTGCATCTCAGTTCTCTTTTAATCTATAAGAGTGAGCAGTCCCCATTTTTCCAGAACACTGAGCTGGGGAAGAGATTGGGCAGTGGTCATCCATGCAGAATATTCTGATTCGTCACTCATCAGGTTTGCCTCTGTGTGGCATTAATTCGCTCATTGATTCTCCAAGTTTCTTGGAAACTGTAAAGATCCAAGAGCGTGCTGTGGTTTGGGTTAAGCATTTCTGGCTAGAATACTTCAGAGGTCTGCTGCGTATTTTATGGCACATTGTACCTGGACTGTTCCACTGTGTGCGCTAAAGTAGTTACTGCAGGTGGCAATGGTTCTGTTTATTCACCGCAGACTTCCATTTCCCCGAGTGGCACTGCAGCCTGCAGCTGTTTTTCCCACTCTGATACCCAGTTTCTCACCAGCCTTTTACCCAGGAGTTCTGGCACCCATTGATATTCCTGATTCGAATCAGCAAATGAAGTAGAACTTGTAAAGGATTGATTTTTAAAATTCTGTGATTTCTTAAGCATTGTTATGGTGTTCTTCCGCAAAGAAGTGCTTTCCTCCATCCATGTAGGTTATTTGCTTACCTTGTGAGCGCCAGTGAGAAGACGCATTGAAACCTTGACTTTTTCCGTCTGTCAGTTTTTGGAGCTAGAGTTGGTGCAGTAGCCACTTATAATAAGGATAAATGAATTTGGGGGAGTTTTTGCTCTTTTAGACTCATTTAAAATATTAAATAATGTTTTTGTTAGTTGTAGCTATTATATTTGTTTTGATTTCTAGTCCCAAAAGCGATCACCTTGTACGGGAAGGTCTACTCCGTATGAGGCCCAGGGTAGTGCATATCATTATGATGTACTTGTACTTATGCTTTTGAAGTGTGTAATGATACACAAAATGAAAGATAAGAGTAGTGTCCTTTTTTTTTGTTCACTGTTTGCCTAAAATTCATTTTTAGCCTCATTGTGTTTTTGATTATTTGTATCTTAAATTTTTGGTTCTAAACCGTAGCAGATGCCTTTTTACATTTGACAGTTAAAATACTCTGAGGAATAGTACACGCAGTGGAACAAGCCTGGGTAAGACAAGTGAGGACGCCGCGGGCCGTGTCTCCGCAGGGTCTCACTTTACTCTCCCAAAGCTCAAGGCCTCTGATGTAAAAGTCCGAATCCTCAGTCACTCACAGTGTCTCTGTGTAAGTCAGGATGGGCAGCATGAGCTTATAATGGACACAGGATGCCTGCCTGAGAGACGTTTCTCAAAAACATGGTTTGAGTCCAAATCCAAGGAGGGTGCGTGTGGACTGCCTTTAGAATGCAGGTTCTGCTGGACGGTGCAGCAGGGATTCAAGTGCAGAGGGGCTGCAGTGGTGGGAAGAGCGATTGACACGTGTCCTTTGAACTCTAAGCTTTACCTGTATCGTGGGCCAGAAGTCTCAGAGAGTAATATCCAAGTTGAATCCTAAAGACAGAAGAGTATATCCCTTCTTGGGATCTCTCATTTATACATAGAAGCGGCGTGTTGTAGGTGGCCTAACTGACACATAGAGTGTTTTGTTTGTTGGATGAATCATTGTAAGAATTCAGGGAATGACTAAAAGAATGAGCAGCTGCTGCATATTCGAGGATCGCTTCATCTTAGAAGATGTAGCAAGGAAACGAAAGCCACATCTGGGTGATTTGGAAGTAACTGCCAAATTAAATTAATTTTGCAATATGCTATCATTGTGTTACAAAGACCCCCAGCAGGCTGTAAGAGCATCGACCTGAAAGGCGGTGAATACGCTTTTTTTTGTTTTTTTAGCTAATAACACTAATTTGGTGATGGGAATGAATTATTAAGAGTATATTAGGGTAGTGTAATGGTATTTTTTGTTTATTTCTTTAAGAATGTCTTACCTGTCCAAAAGGCAGCTTCACGAACTCTATGCATTTTTCTACGATACAATCGTAAACAAGAACAGAGACATGAGGTCATTCAGAAATTAATTGAACGTAAGTAATCATCTTTTATTTTGAAAAAGAGAACCTAGCAAAACCAGTTGACCTTAATTAGATCTGATTTGCATTGTGTATTGCTTTGTCCCAGAGTAGTTAGACTGATGTTGATGTGTATCTAGTGTGTTCATTAACTTGCATCTCATTAGCTCAATTTGTATTTGTTTTGGAAATCTTTATGGCAAGATCATATCTGCAATGAATGAAAGTAGTAATTACTCTGAGCTTTGTTTTGTGAATTTGAACACTCGGAGAAATTAGAATGTGTAAACCTCTGTTGAAAGACTGATTTCTACCTTGATGCGGTAGCGTTTGGAACTAAAGTATTAATAGAATACTTGTTTATGATTTTACTGTCTGCTTTAAATTCCATTTTCAACATTAATATAGTTCATAGCATGTGTTTTTAAATTTTTCTTCGAATAGAATCAACAGTACCTATGAATGTGGATCTGTTGGCCTGGGCGGTTTCGATGCCTTAGGAAGCTATGTTGGGGTGGAGGTGTGGCCCTGCCTGACTTGAGCTAGGCCCTGGGTTGATCCCTAACACTGTTTAAAAGAGAACAAAAACACCTATGCAAACAAAATTACCAAATATAAATATATTTGAATTTTTAAAACACTAAATACAAAGTAAAAATCTTTAGTGAACTGTTACTTAAAAACAGTAACTCATACCTATACATGTTTAGTGAGTTAACCCTTGCTTTGATGATTACATTTTAATGTTTCATTAAAATATTATCCAACATACGCAGATAAGCATGGATCATCACTTTTTTTTAAAAACTTAGAGTACCTTATAAAAGTCCATTTAAGAAAAGTTAGCTCAGTATACTTTAATCTTTCTTTTTGTCATCTGCTGTAATTCAGCTTTCATTTTCCATTGGTAGGAACTGGCATTTAGAATAAGTTTTATTTTGAAAGAAGATTCTGTTTAGTTTTGAATGTTAAAAATTTTTATTTTTGAATATTTATATGAGGAGAAATTATCCTATAAATATTGACCTGAATAAAATACTGTTTAATATGACTTTATCCACATCAAAATATTTTTAAGGAAACAGAAAGAAGAAAACAGTTGACTTGATTATTAAAAGATTTTGAAGTTGGAAAGCCCTGCATTTGAGTTCTAGCTGAATCGAGCCTTTCTGAGTCGCCTTTTAGAATGTACATGTATACCCTATTGGATTGCTTTCAAGGATAAAATGAAATATCATATGTAAAATATTTAGCATATAGTGAGTGATCAAAAATGGTGTATCTCATCTTCAATAATTAAGTAACATTTATCAAATTCAGTACAATGTTAGTATAACTTTTTGTTGGTTTTCAACTTGTCAGTGATTTTGGATTCCATAAACCTGGGATATATAATAAGAATTTTGCCTCTTTTGTCTTTGTTAAACAAGGTGCATGTATGAAGAAACGTGTCATGGATTTTGTGGGTTTAATTTTGTCCAGGATAATTTCATGTGGAAAAAATCAGTAGATTATTTATTTGTTGTTGTTGTTTCTAGAACTGGGCCAAGGAAAAAGTTACTGGAATAGACTTCGATTTTTGGACACCTGTGAATTTATCATAGAGATCTTTTCCAAATCATTTTTCTGTAAATATTTCTTTTTACCTATGATTGAACTATCACATGATCCAGTAGCAAATGTGAGGTACGTTGCCACTCCAAGAAAATATTTGAAAACTTTGTGTTTCTCATATATCTGTCAGATACTTGCAAAATCTTTTCCTTAGTCAATTGAAAAATCAAGTAAACTATTTACACTTGTTTTCAAATTTGTAGTATTTTTTCCAAAAAATAATAGTTGGGCATGTTTATGGGATATACTGTGATAGTTTGATACATCTATACAATGTGTAATGAAAACAATAAGGATAACTAACATTTTCATGTGATTAAATATTTATCATTTTGTGTTGGGAGCCCTGGAGCTCCTCTCTTTTAGCTCTGTGTATAAGTTAGTGTAACCTACAGTTACCCTGGTATTGTAGAAGACCAGAACCTGTTCCTCCTAACTGTATTACGGTGCCCGTTACCTCCTCGTCTCCACGCCCCCCAACTCTTCTCTCTCCTGGCAGCAGTGTTCTACTGTGTAGACATCAGTGTTTCTAACCTCCTCGTGTAATGGTGAGGTGGTGTAGAATGTGTCTTTCTGTTGCTGCTTATTCCCTTTCCATCCTGACTTCCAGTCCATCCATGCTGCTGAAAGCGATAGAATTTCCTTTTAGTTGAAAAATAGCCCATTGTGTGTAAGTGCCACATTTTCTTTATTGTTTGTTCATCTGTGGAGGACACCTCAGCCGGTCCTGTGTCTTAGCTGCTGCAGTAAGATCTCGGTAGTCTTAGCTGATGAGACAGAAGGACTTGGAAATGTGCTTTTCTGACACTGTCTCAGATCCTTCAGCTTTCGAGAGAGCAAAAAGGCAAAGCCAGCTTGGCAGGGCCTGGCTACATACATTGGCATGGGGGAAGGCTACGTAGCTCTTATAATTTATCTGTCAGTAGGATTGCAGAAACAATGAGCAGCAGCCTCGTCGCTAAGTTGACTGGAGCGTCTGTCCATTCTGCAGCCGTTTATTTAGGGAGCTGGGGCTGCTCGGAAGCCTTGTCTCACACTTTTGAATTTTAATTCAATTTGATTTGGAGCATGCCTAAAAATGATTTCCTGGATAAAAGAATAGATGTATTTTGCCTTTTTTCTCTTTCACATAGGTGCATTATTCCTTTTGCAGTGGTAACATACATATGACATAAAATTTACCATTTAAAAAATATGGTTTGGTAGCATTAGGTAATGGATGTTATTTAAGAGACAGTGGTGCACTTGTTAATGAAACAAAAAGAATTTAAAACTCTCAGCTATCAGATTCCTGTGTTTAGACTGTTTTTGTTCTAAACTTGACACCAGGGCAGTTGGCCAAAGGCTTTCCTGAAGGGTTGTACCACTCCCTGATGAGTTCTCACAAGTGAGCCACGCGTAGTTTTACGGTGACAGATTTGCATTCTTTTTAAACACACCCCTGGAATGTAGCAATATGCAAAAGATGATAATTTTTTAATAGGAAAAGTGGTCAGGGCCATTTGCTGACCTAGATTGGTAGTCTTACTGTAGAGTCTATAACAAGAAGGCTTGTCAAAAGGTATTTAAAACCTCATCGTAAGAATTTTTAGAAAGATCTATCTCCCTATTTCCTATTATCTACATTTTTCTTTGTTCTTTATTATGTAATTTGAATTTCTCATATAAGAGAAACCATATGATATTTAAGCTTGTGTGTCTGATTTGTTTCACTTAACATTGGAGAGAAGGGGAGAGATGGGTGAGGAAAAGACATGAAAAAAGGGCTTATGGTGTGTTGTGTCCATGTCCTCACTTCCCCAAATATTATGTACTGAAAACATGTACCAATACAAGTAAATACATTTGATGAAAAAGAGCTTTCGGATACTACTGCATGGGAACCAATAGAGAGAGTGGCTTTGTGGTTTTAATGTAAGAAAATACAGAAAGCATGAACTGCATCAATTGTCACAGTGTGTGCATTTTACTTGCACTGTGTAAATGAGTGGCAGGGTATTTCTGACATCTAGTGTAGAGACAAAGAACCATTGGCAGTTCTTAAAATTAAGCTGTTTTTAATCCACTGGGGAGTCCGACCATATTATTAATATTTTGTAAATTGAAGTTGTGAATCTAGAAGAACAACTTTCAAGGCGATTCATTATCACTTATCAAGCAGTTGACAAAAAAGAAATGAAATGATCTCTACTCTGGTCACTGACAAATAACAGTTCAGACTCTCAGAGAAAGCAGTCTGCCAATTCAAGAACCAAATGAAGATTAATTGAGTATCACTTCATGAATTTTGGAGACTTGGGATGCTGAGTTCATTGCACAGCAGTCTGTCTTGATTACCACTCTCCTGCACGGAGAGTTTCCAGGGAAATAGGTGAACCCAGCAGCACCATAATGCACCTGGCTTTTGGTACCAAAGCCTTTACTCAGTGTGGTAGGGATGCGCAGGTAGAGTGAAAGCCATTACAAGAAAGGATGGTAGGATGCACGGGTTAGGATAGTTTTTGTACCCACATTTCTGGAACTGAAATTCCATCCCTCTACTAGCTGTGTGTCTTTGGACAAGTTACAAAACCTCTCTGTGCACTGATTTTCTTAGTACCTTATTAGGGTGTTTTGCGAAATACATACACATTAGAATTTAATTTAATTTACCAGCAATTATAGTCCCTAATGTCAAGAGTTTGATAATTTTATGGCTCACGAATCTCAGAAAGATAAATCACTACCAAGACTTTTTTTTAATCATGCTTTTGTAAGTATGATTTTACCATGGCTCTGCTAAGTATAATTTTCTATATGTAGCTGTGCCCAAGAATGAAGTATGAGTCGACTGTTAAGTGTTTTTATACTTCCATAAGTGAACATTTAAAATTTAAATTAAGTTTAGACAGTATAAAGATTAGACAAATCCTTTTGGTATTCAGAGAATATAGAGGCCCTTTTCCTATCCTTGTTGTGGTCTGGGAAGTTTATATTTGTAATCTCATGGAAACATTATTGGAATCCTGATGAATTAATTCCAATCTACCACCTCCAGTGCAACCCACGGTGAGAAAAAAGACACCAAAACGTATTTATAGTTAAAGGCAGCCAAGGGATCCTGAGTCCAGTTCAGATGAGGGTTCATGGAACAAAGGCCACAACGCAGGACTAACCTGAACTTTATTAATTCATGAAGAATGGAGTGGCTAAGAATGAGTGACTGTGAGAGTGGCAGGAATTCCATGAGCTAGCAAGGAGGGCAGAAGGCACCTCTGCAGTATGTGGAGAGAAGGATATGCGGAAAGACCAGCCCTGCCACGCGGCTGAGGTAGCATTTAATGCTTACGAGGCTATTGCTTCAGTTTATGATGTGAAAACTTTTGTGCCCGGGGGAGTCAGAGCCTCTTGTCTTGAGGCCTGAGCCCAGATAACAGTCCTGGAGCCTTGGTTCTGCCATCCAGCTGGACTCAACCATATAAAGAGACAGTGAGACGGGGAAACAGTGGGCTGTCAGCTGGCTTCAAAGGTAACACATCAGTACCTCAGCTGGCCCTATTTACATTGCTTAGAGCCAATTGAAGTGAAAAGGAAATAGCTTAGCCAGGTCTGTACAGATCAGTACATGCAGATAGGGCCAAGTTTAGCCAAGGTGGAGGTAATTGCTCTGTGTTGGAGAACCATCCAGGTGGTCTTCTACAAGAGAAGCCTTTTCAACTGTAAGAAATGAAGTAGTTTCCTTCTGGTAGAACTGGGCCTCTATTATGGCCCGTGTCAGAATGCCCCCCTTCAGAATGTGAAGCTTCATGCAATCACAGGGACAGTTTTCTAGAGTCTGATTCATCTATGGCTGGAATTATAGGTGTGAGTGGCTACACCCACCCTAGGGTGGGTAGTTTACATACTATTTTGGGACAGAAAGAGTCTTCTCTCCTGATCCTCCTCCCCCCACCCCTTTTTGCTCTTGCTGCTTTTTCTGCCTTCTGGGTACTATGAACTGTCATGCCTCCCTGACTCAGGGTCAGCTGAGTATGGGCTGTGAGATAAATAAACCTTTCTTTCCTTAACTTTGAGTGTTGGGTATTTTGTCTGGGCAATTAAAGGAAAGTAACCAAGACAGAATTTGGTACCAGAGAAGTGAGGTTGTTACTGTGATTATACCTGACCATGTGATTCAGGAGCTTTTGGAAATGGCTTATGGGAAGAGTTTGGAAAGGTTCTGAGATGTCACCTGAAAGAGTAGCACCAGAACATCTTAAGCTCTTTCCCATGGGAGATTCTGGTCAAAGCTCAGAATACCAGAAGGCTGATAGAAATCCTGCCTTGAAAAAACCAGGCTTGGTAGGTTTTGGCTGAGAAGAAGGACTGCATTACCTGTTGGACTCCAGATGATGTGTGTTATGGCTTGGCAGAAACTTTGTCTGCTTTGTTCTCATGTTCAGATACTTTTTCTGAGACTGAGGTTAAATGTGATGGATCTGGAAGAAGAAATTTCAAGGTAGTCTAATGTTGAGGCAGTGGCATGGCTATTGCAGGGGGCTTTTAGCCAGATCTATGTTGAGAATCAAGAGCAGAGAAGCCAATGGAATGATTTAAAATATGATTTTGGCCAAAAAGGAAGCTCCAGTAAAGCTGTGGACTGCAAAGATACAGCTGAAGAGATCTCAGTTGCTAAGAAGGAACAGAATAGAAAAGATTGCCCGAGGGCATCACAAGCAGCAGCAAATTTCTTCCCTTTGTAACCTCAAAACTGAAAAAGCAAAAGACTTCGTTTTGAAGAGAAAACCACAAAGTGCCACGGATCATAATGGTGGCAGCCACACTTTATTCTAGAATGGCAACAGTGATCATACCAGGTTCCAAAATGGCAGCAGACACATCAGGTTCCAGAATGGTGGTGGCCTAGAATTTGTTCCTCAGAATCAGGTTTAGAGTACTCAGTGATCCAGGCACTTAAATCTCTATAGCCAAAAGCAAAGAAACTCTGGCCACTGTTCCAGCTGGCAGCAGACCTTAGCATCATTCATGTGGCTGGTTTTAAGTGCATGCAGAATGCAAGAGTTACGAGGTTAAGAAGGTTTCCACTTTTCCTTCCTTAATTTTGGGTGTCAAGCATTTTGTCACAGCAAGAAGAGAAAAAAGTAACCAAGACAGCCTTGTTAAGGTGTCACCATTACCCAGAGGCTCTGCACAGTGCTGAAGATTCTAGAGGAGGAGCAGCTTCACCCTTTTAGATGCATAAAAAGCAAATTTTGCTGTATGTGAGCAATTTGGAACTGAAGGTTCTGCTGAGAAAGCAATCTTGAAACGGGAGGAAATCCAATCTGGAGAGCATTCAGATGAATGAATTAACACAGCAGCTGTAAGCACGACAGCCACTGAGCATCCCTGACTAAAACTAGCCCCAGCCAAGGAGAGTCAGAGGTATCAAAAAGATGTTTCCTTTGAGCCACTGCTCCCACAAACACTTCTTTTACTCTCCTGGTCTCCTCTTCCCTCCTCATTCATCTACCTCCTGGTTTCTTCATCAACCTAATCTGGACTAAGGTGTTTTTGTCTCCTCCCTTACTTCACTTGTTATCTTAGTGGACTCTGTCCACTCTGATGTCTTAATGTCATCTGTATGACTTTTATCTCCTACAAGGACATCTTCCTGGGCCACACTCGCCGAGACAGCTGCTGCCGAGCACTGGCCTTGACTAGATGACTGGTGCTGTAGACTTAATCCTTGCAGAATTCTATCCTGATCTTCCTTATCTGCCATGCTCCTTCCGCAGTTTCCCCATCTCAGTAAATAGCCACTTGACCTTCCTGCTTGCTTTGGTCAAAACCCTAACTTTTCCTATTCATTTCTCAACATACCGTATTGCTTGCAGAATCCACCTCTTGTTATCACTTCTATTACTCTGGCTTCACCCACCACCAGCTTTTGCTTGACTTGTTGCAAGGATCTCTTCTTTGTTGCTCTTCTCTCCATCACCAGTCTAATCTCAAAACAGCAGTGCATGGATACTTTTAAACATTAGATCACTCCCCCCTACCCCAAACCTTCCAGTGCTCCTCACTGCTCCAAAATAGAAGCCCGTCACCCTGCAGTGGCCTCTGGTCACCACTCTGAGGCTTGCTAGGCTCAGTTTCACTCTGTTCTGCCACCAAAGTGTGTTACTAATAATGCAGACCAATGCTGGGGCAACAAGGAGGTGGCTCCCCTCAACTGCGATTAATGTTCCCTAGGTATCTGACCATGCCCCACCTGTCTTCTCTGTTTTTTCTCTACAGTACTTGCCATTTTGTCTGTTTATTTAATCTCTCTTTTCTACCTTTATACTAGAATAAACATCCCAAAGAGCAGAGAGTTTTATTGGCTTTGCCCACTTTTGTATGTCAGTATCCAGACCAAGGACTGCTGGTCACATGATAGGCATTTCACAGATACTTGCTACGCAGGTAGAGGAGCCCCCGAGCTATCTAAAACTAGAATTTTCTTTCAGTTTTAAATCACTATTATTCTTTGTTATTAGATTCACTCTAATACTAACTTATTACAGAATGAAACTTTGCTGTCTGTTGCCCAAAGTGAAATCAACTCTGAAGATTCCTGGAGATAAACATCTGCTTCAGCAGTTAGAAATGTGTGTGAGAAAACTCTTGTGTCAAGAAAAAGATAAAGATGTTCTGGCTATTGTAAAAAGAGTAAGTATCCCTTCTGCCTGCATTGTTTATTGCAATAGTACCTCTAGCACTTTAGCTTAATAAGCAGTGTGTTAAGATGTTTATATCTTTGTCAGAGTAGTTTTAGTGAATGATTTGATCGATGTCAGCTGCAAGTGGCTAGGAAAGCACCTCCCAAAGGGACCTGGGATATCAAGCTTTTATTACTAGGAGCTTCCCAAGGGAGAGCTTAGCATGTGCTAAAGGATCAGTGAACACGGCTAGATGAATAATGAATGCTTCATTCACCAGGTTTTTCTTAAAAGTAATTACAGTGCAGTAAAACTCTGTGGGTGGCAGGAGGAACCTTAGGCTTTGTGCAGACAGCCTCGGAAGAGCACTCAGGAGTTAATTCAGTGCCCCATGTGGCTTGATAAAAGTGCAGGACCTAAAAATGCTCTTTGCTCAAGGACTAGAACAGAAACCTCACACCTACTTCGAGGACATTTCTTTGTAAATAATGTAACATTGTTTTATAATTTTTGGTTTTGTTTTAGCAAGATATATGGATTATTGTGGGATATTGGAAGACTAAGGCAGTAAAAATTTGAGTTAGTGTACTCAAACTATTTTGCAGTTCCCAAAAAGGTCCTATACTGAGTATGTCCCTAATATTGTAAGAATGTCACTTTTCAATTTTTACTGAGAGCTCATGTATATGTTTTTTATTTCAAAGAGAAAAAAAGAAAACAAAAACCCCCCACAAAATTTCAAAACATATCGATCAGCACAACAATGATACATAATACTGTGTACTATACCCCTAGTCCTTCACCCAGAGCACAAGACATCCACATTCAGTTGTCCAGACACCAGCACAGATCTTCCTCTTCAGTGAACTTAGAGAAATCAGTAGCATAACTATCTAAGCATCATATGTGTGTATATACATATACCAATGTTGTTTCTTTCAGTTTCTTACACTAGTGAGACAATATGATGTTTACACATGTGTGTCTTATTTATTTCTCTTACAAGTATGGTCTCAAGTTACATCTATTTACCTGTAAAAGTCTCAACTTTATACTTCTTTATGGCTAAGTTGTACTCCATTGTACAAAAACACTATATCTTTTTTGTCTATTCCTCAGTCGATGGGCATTTAGGTTTTTTCCAAGATCTAGCTATCACAAACTGTGCTTCTATAAACATGGTTGAACGTATATCACTGTGGTATGATGTTTTACTTCTTTTGGAAAGATACCCAGAAGGGGAATAGCTGGATCGAATAGGACTTCTAGTCCTCGTTTTTTGAGGAATCTCCACACTGATTTACATGATGGTTGCATCAGTCTGAATTCCCACCAACAATGGAAGATTCTTTTTTCCCCACAGCCCCTTTAGCATTTGTTATTGGTTGATTTCTTCATAATAACCTTTCTTTCCAATGTGGGGTGGAATCTCAGTGTTGTTTTAATTTGCATTTCTCGAATGACCAATAATGTTGAACATTTTTCACATTTATTTGCTGTTTGTATTTCTTCATCTGAGAAGTATGTATTCATCTCAGTTGCCTATTTTTGGATTGGATCTTTAAATCTGAAAGAACTGATTTTTATTTTTTGAGTTCTTTATATGTTCTCAATAGTAATCCTTTGTCTGAGGTACAGCTGGCTAACATTTTTTCCCACATTTTGGGTTATCTTTTCACTCTGTTGGTGGTTTCTCTTGCTGAGCAAAAGCTTTTCAGTGTCAGAATAATAAACATCAAAGTTATTTAATTTTCCAAAAGAAGTTATTAATTCAAGAGATATTACAAACTACCTCCATATACAGAACAATAGTTAAAGCAATGAATTATTAATCTGCAATGGGTTCCTTTGAGTTACCGCTCTGGGATGGGAGCCTCTATAGAAGCTTTGCAAAGCTTTGGGGTAAAAATGGAATAACTTACTCCAGCCAGTCTTTTCATATAGGAAGTAATTTTATTTAAAAAGGGAGTAGTTAGTAAATTCATTTATTGGAGGAATTATAAATTTTTTGTAAATTTCTGTATAAAAAGCCACATAAATTTTGTGTGTAGTGCACAGGTTTGGGTGTGTGAATATGCAGATGCCCTTCCTGTGGGCATTAGAGGTAACTCTTTTGGGATGAGCGTTAGAAGCATGGTCCTGTCAGAAGCAGAATCCTTGATTGAACTGACTGTTGTTTGGGTGGGACAACTTATTTCAGACCAGTGTATTCAGAAAGATAAAACCAAATTGCTGGAATGCTTTCAGGGCAAACCCTTTTATATTGGCTATAGTGTCATCATGTTAAACAATTTCTGTAGAAGAAAGTAACAATTTGAAGGCAACTGATAGTTCCCTTTATACATGGTTAAAGACTTTTAAAAATACAAAACTGAGCCAGGCATGGTGATGTACATCTATAATCCTAGCACTGGGGAGGCTGAGGGCAAGAAAATCACTGTGAGTTTAAGGCTAGTCTGGGCTACATAGTCAGTTTAAAGCTAGCCTGAAGTACTTAGCAAAACCCTGTCTCAAAAAAAAAATCAAAACAAAACCAAAGGTGATATTTCTGAGTATTCAGAAAAGATTAACTCTGGGATTTACTAAAAATTAATTAAATTGTATGAATTTGATATTTAAAATAGGCCTATAGACTTGCTCTTCTACCTAAAAGTTAAAATGGATCCTGACATTAATATATAGAAGTTTGTTATAAATTTTTTTTGTCTTTTTCCTTTTTTATCGGTACCAAGGATCAAACTCACGACTGCCTGCTTGCAGGGCAGGCACTTATGCCGCTGAGCTAAATCCCCAGCCCCAGAAGTTTGTTATAAATACAGTATGCAAATGGGGGGAACTTTTGAAGTTTCCTAACTTAATGTTCACACAGTACAGAAATCTTCTCTTTGAACATCTCTGGAAAAGGGAATATAAGAAATGGTTGCCTGAATTGAATTGCTGTTGAATAATTCTACAAACTTTCTTTTTAGACTGTGTTGGAACTGGACAGAATGGAAATGTCCCTGGACGCTGTAAGTACCTGCTGTACCTTCTACTAGAAGGAGTATTTAAAAGATCAGTGGCCAGTCATCCCTCATGTTTTACAATGTTGTTTCAAACTTCAGTTTCAGAAAAAGTTTTATGAAAAGGATTTGTTGGATCAAGAGAAAGAAAGAGAAGAACTGCTTCTTCTGGAAATGGTATGCAGTTTTTATATGCACACACACACACACACTCTTCTGGTCAGTTTTAATTGTACTTTGTTACTCAATTTAAAACATAATTTCTTTCAATTTCAGGTTACTTTTTTTGTTCTTAAGTAACTAAAGAAGAGTCGTGATTTTCTGGAATCTATTGTTTTATGAACTAGAAGAAAAATTATATCTGAGAACCTCTTTTTAAAAGCTATTGAAGTAAAACTGCAATCCAGTTAACTGCATGTACTTCAGTGTATAGGTGTGGCCAGGTGTGGTGGCGCATGCTTCCCCAGCACTGGGAAGCAGAGGCAGGAGGATGGCTGTGAGTTTGAGGCCAGCCTGGGCTACATAGTGAAACCTTGTCTCAAACCAAACCGGACCAACCAAAATATATAGGTGATATAATCAACATACAAAATATGTCCATGGTCCCAAAGGTTTCCTGTTCCCCATGGTAATCCATATCTTCTTCTGTGTCAACCCCCACCATCTGAACTATTTATATCACTATAGATTGGTTACATTTTCTACAAAGTATGTAAATTGAATTGTTAGGTAGTCTTACAATTTTTAGTATTTTTTTTATTAGTCCATGGTGGCAGTACATAATGTTCACATTCCTTATATGGAATTGGTATATGCATGTAATTCATCTTAACTTCTTTCTGTATCCCCTTTCCCTCCCCCCCTCCATCTCTCAGTCCCCTTCCCATTTGAGAAATATCTTTCGACCAACTCCTATTATCTTTCATTTTGCTCTTCATTTATGTTATGTTTATTATGTAAAAGGAACCATATGATACTTAAATTTGTGTGTCTGATTTATTTCACTTAACATTATGGTCTCAGGGTCCATCCATTTTCCTCCAAATGAATCGAGTTTTTCTTTATGCCAGAGTAGTACTCCCATTTTGTGCAAACACCACATTTTCTTTGTCCATTCATCTATTGGTGGACTTACAGGCTGCTCCTAAGATTTAGCTGTTATGAATTATGCTATTTGGGTCATGCTTTTTTCCATCAGTACAATAATTTTGAGATTCAATCGTACTATTGATTGAATCAATAGGTGATTGCTCTTTATGTTGGAGTAACATTTTGTATTATGTATGTAGCACAATTTGCTTATCTTTTCATGTCTTAATGAACATTTGAGTTACTTGAAATTTTGAAATACTAAAAATGAAACCACTTTGAACATTAGTAAAGAAGTCTTTAGGTGGATGTATGCTTTCATTTCTGTTGGGTAAATACCAGAGATAGAATGACTAGACACATGATAGAATATGTCTATCTTGAAAATAAACAAAACCTTTTTCCAGCATGGCTGTATCATTTTACATTTTCATGGCTGTTGTGGGGAGCTTTAGTTACCCTCTTTATGCTGTGTAAGACTTGATGTGGTCCTTTTGTTTTTAAATTGTAGGCATAATAGTACTGTGCAGTGGCGTCTCGGTATGGTTTTACATTGTTTATCCCTGGAGCCTAAAGATAACTGATCATCTTTTCACTTGTTTATTGACCTGTCTTTTTTTATGAAGTCTGTTTTCAGAATTTAAAGTACATGATTTATTATTGAGATATAAAAGTTCTTCTGAATATTTTAAGACTTTCTTCAATTTTTGCTACTTGGTTATAAGAACACTAGTATAGATTTTATGTATTAATCTGTTATCATAAATTTGCTGTTTCATGTTTTTAGATTCATTAGATTTACGATATATCTTTTTTAAATATAGCAAGATTACTTCTCCCTATTGAATATTTCCTGCCTTCCTTCCTTCCTTCCTGGTCTCCCTCCCTCTCCGGTGGGCTGGCTCTGAGGCGGAAGGGCACTGCGGAGCAGAAGCAGTCCGTGGTGTGGCAGGGTGGAAGGCAGAAGGCAGGGGGCAGCTGCTGCCTTCCCCTTGTCCCTCCCCGTGCTGCTCCCTCTTTCCCTCCCTCCCTCTTTCCTTCCCTCCCTCCTTTGGTTCTCTGATTTTAAGATCTAGCATCTTTAGTACAGTTAAAGACCTTTCACTGAATAGAAGTGGTGTAAGTGGGCACCCCTCTCTTTTTCATAGTATTATAAGTGGGAAGTAGTGTAAACTTTTGTCATTAGATATGAAGGTAGCCATAGTTTTGTATAGAGGTCTCTTATCAGATTGAGGAAGTTTCCTCCCACTCTTGGTTTCAGAGGTTTTTTATGTATGGCTGTTGAAATTTTATTAGAAATGAAAATTTGGCTTTCTCTTTTATTCTATTAATATAGTGAATTACACTGACCTTTTCAAGCAGTAAACCAATGCTGTATTTGGGTTATAGATCAACTTGAGATCACATATTATTCCTTTTCTTTATTACTGAATTATTGGTTAATGTTTTTGTTAAGGAATTTTTAATCTGTATTCATAGATTTGTAGCGAAATTGGTTTATAATTTTCTTTGTTCATTTTTGAAGGGTCAGTTTTTTATTAGATAGATACATTCCACCTCCTCTATTTTTTTGGCAAAGTTATATTTTCTTTTAAAGATAACAAAATCCAACAAAACAAAACAGAACAAAGCCAATCAAAATAAAGCAGCAAAACTGATTCAGAACTTCAAAGCAAGATACTAGGAAAACAACAATAACTATTATAGTATATCTTGTTGTCTTCACAATAGTTGTCCATTCCATCAGGTAGAGCAAAATCAAACCAAAACCAAAACAGAATAAAGCCAATCAAAACAGAATATTGAATAAAGCAAAACAATCAGAATTTGTTCTCAAAACAGTGAGAACAATATTGGCTTTCAAAGACAAGCTAGAAGGAAATCCCCCATATTTGCTATATTGCATACTGTCATCCAAGAAATGCTCAGACCACTGGCCCCAGGCCTGCAAAATCAACCAGGCAATACAAGCATTTAGTTGCTATCAACTCAGCCTTTGCTCCAAAAGTGGGGTAGGGGCATGTGCTGCAGTTCTCAGTCCAAGCTCTGGTAGGCTCATGGGAGCGCTGACTTTTTTTTTCCTGGAAGCCACGAGGCTTACATGCCTACCACAAAGGTTGGCTGGTTGGCTTCTTGTTAGATGCTCCCAGTCCCTTTTGGCAAAGTTTGTATAAAATTAGTTTTATTTCTCCCTTTGTTTGATGGAATTACCTTATAACTTGTATACTTTATGTATATTATAATTTAATCAAGTATTTAAACATAGCCCATAGAACTTTTTTTAAAGAAAAACATGACTTTGCCGTTGACCAATTAGAAATTGAAATAACCAGTAGCAACAAATATTTTGCTGATGAGAACCAGTAAATACCTTTTAGAAAACATATTTATCACAGTGATGCCAGACTTACTTAGTTGGAAAAAACCCCAAGGACAAAGTTTTTTAGATATTAAAAGCGCAAATTCGACCTAACTTTGAGTTCATTAGACACAAATATGGGGAAAAACACTTTTAAGAGTTTTTGAACTATATATGAATTGCACTAGCTTAAAGTTTTCACCAAAACAGCTTCCTAAGTGGACTTACGCGCTGTACCATTAACACAAAGTTGTGGCTTTCATTACAGGAGCAATTAGAGAAGGAGAAACAACAGAATGATGGGAGGTCCTCGAGTGACAAAGTCTTTGAGAAGAAACGTAAGTGGTTTCCCTGTCTTTACTCCTCAGTTCCCGAGGTACTGCTGCATTCTGACATTTTGATAGACATGGTAAGTTTTAATTTGGCAGGGAAAATTGCTTTAGTTTCTTTTATTTATCAGAAGTTGCTTTTGAAAATTGGCTGCTTACTGTGGTACAGATGTTGGGAATATGTGAGGGTCAGGAATCAGTGTGGAGGTTCAGATGCTTATAACCGCTGTAGGACTGCGAAACTGATCACTGAATGGCGATGACTGACATATGAAACTATGCAGAAAGAATATTTGGAAAAGATGCAGCTTAACCAGGGCTATAGATTCACATTTTTTGTGCTTTCTGATTAGTAAAGACTTAGAGAAATTATACAACTTAAAACAGAGTTTATTTTAGGTAGAGACATAAAGACACCAACGCAAAGTCTGCCCAAGAGCGTCCCCATCTCTGTTCCTGGACCTGCTTCTAGCAACCCATCAACCAGTAAGAAATACCTTTTTTTAATGTCTCTTTCACAATGATGTTTTTCTTTTAAAAAATTAATTGCAGGAAAATGCATGCTGCTATGTTACTCTAATGCATCTCAAGCCTTTTACTGTCAGTAGTTTCAATAGTTCTTAATGGGTGGTATGCATAGAATGTGTTTCTGTGAGCTCAAACTAGCAGAAGGGTCTTAATCACCTGTGTTTTTTTCTGAAAATATTGGGTATTGGGGTAACTGAAGAGAAAATGAAAAATTGCATTTTCCTTTTTTCTGTTTAGGCAAAGAAATCAAGAAGTCCAAATTGATTCGAAGCCAATCTTTTAATAATCAAGCTTTTCATGCAAAATATGGCAACTTAGAAAAATGTACTAGGTATGATTTGCTGGCTACTTTTTAACTTTGTAAATTTTATAGTGACACATATTTATTTAGGTGAAATAGTTATATTTTTGTAGAAATAAGAATTAACCTCGCATTTTTTTTTACACTTTTTTTTTTCTTTTTACCGGTACCGGGGATCGAACTCATGACCGCCTGCTTGCAAAGCAGGTGCTTATGCTGCTGAGCTAAATCCCCAGCCCCCAACCTTGCATTTTAATAGGCCAATAATCTGTCTGCTTTTATATAAAGATTATTATATTTTTCAAAAATAGTAAAGTTCATCAGTTCACATAAAAATAAGTATCAGAAAAAATAAATTTTAACAAGTAAGTATCAGGGCATTGGAGGAAGAATATTGCCATGATGCCATGTAAGAGTACTGCGGAATCCCCGTTCCATTTAGGGGTAGGTGGCGCTCTGCTGCGTACTACTGAACTTGTAAGCATATACGGGAAGGTCCCATCTGTTGGCTGGCACGGCATTCCCCTGCTTTTAATATCATTTCTGCCTGTAAATAGACCACAGGAGAAACTCTCGCTCTCTCCGTCTCTCTCTCTCTCTCTCTCTCTCTCTCTCTCTCTCTCTCTCACACACACACACACACACACACACACACACTGCGCACGAAGAACAAAAGAGATGACAGATAAATAGAAAGTAGGATGAGGTTCAAATAATTCACAAATTACCTATTCTGTGGTTTCAAAAGTATTTTAATATATATGCTAATTTGGTTCATTGATACTACTAGTTTCTTAGTTTATTGACAAGGAAATTTTGTACTTTTACCTGTTGGTTTCTTCTTTGTTAAGAGTCCTTTTTGTCTATATTTTGTATTCTGAGTAACTGCTTTGAAGACTATGACAGTGTATTAACTGTTGCTCTCATTTTGTTATGACAATCTTTTCATAAAATTAAAAAGAGTCAACTGAAATATTCATACAGAAAGGTATTCATGACAGAGTGCTGACAGTAGATGAAGGTCTGGTTTCCTTTTTTTAGTTCAGGAGACAAAATTAAAAATGGTTGGATTAGAAGAGAAGCAACATCAATTAAATGACCATAACTTTTCATATGTGGTATACATGTGAACTTACCAGCTGTGTATCAGCTGACAAGCAAAAAAAATAAATGTCTTTGCAAGCATTCATTTGTCTCCCAAGAAATATGTTATAGGAGCCCGGCGTGGTGATGCACGCTTATAATCCCAGCCCTCAGTAGGCTGAAGCGGGAGGATCATTGTGAGTTCAAGACCAGCCTGGGCTACAAAGTGAGCACAAGGCCAGCCTAGACTACAGAGCGAGACCCTGTCTCAAAAAGACAAAAAACATATTACAGGAAAACTGTTTGTATAGCAAATTTATTTCAGATTTTTTTCAGCTGTATTTTGTGGCATTACCTAGGGGTTCTAGACAGTTTCAGAGTGGATAAAAGGTATTATTACTATTTCCAGGAAAGTTTTACCCATCTTTCCTGTATTGGCTGAGCATTGAAATAAACAAACAAATTATAGTTCTGATAAAACAAAAGTTTAAAAAAATGCTTGGAATTTATAAACCAAGTAAGTATTTTGAGGCATGGAATGTAAATAGGTGAAAATTAAAGCAGAGAAAAAAAAGGTATTTTAAGAAGATTAAAAAGGTATTTTAAGAACTCAACTGCTGGATAACTGAGACTGAAACAAGTGTGTTGTATTTGAAATGGAAATCATGTTCTTTTCCAGTAAAACTACAACAGGATATACACCTCTCTCAGGGCTAACGAAGAATTCTGTGCTTTCACTAACTGGTAAGTAGCATTCTAAATTCCTCAGAAACTTGCTAAAATTAATAAGATGCTATTTTCTTTAAGTGGCATTACTTTATTTCTAGAACTGTGTTTTTTCTAAATTTGTATCTTTATCAAATCCCAAAGAAATTAAACCTTTCCCTAGCAGTGGAGAAAATACTACACCATACCCTTTGTTTTTATTGTACCAAACTTCAGAGCTTCATACTTTTAAAAAAGGAAAAACTATAACATAATAGGACTTGTTCAAGCTGGTCAAAAAGTTTTTCCAATAATTTTTAACAATATAGAAATTCACAGTGAATAATCTGCAGCTAAATACTCAGCATAGTAGGCACTGGAAAGTTTGTTCCCAGGGGTCAGCACACTTCTGGAAGGCATAGACTGTAAATGTCTCAGGCTTTGTTGACAGCTTGGCCTTCATCGGTGTCTCAAGTCTTGTAGTATAAAAACACCTGCAGGTGTCATATGATGAATAAACATGGGTGTGCTCCGGGAGAGCCGTGTTGCATAGGCAGCAGGCAGAGGCTAATCTCTGGTTTTTTCTGCTTTGTTAATATTGGTTGAACAATGTAATACTGATCTAATGTAATCTTTAAATGTAAATAATATTGATTCTCCCCAAAGGTTTGAAATTCTATAAAGTTTTACTTTGTTTCCTTTTTTAGGTTACATTTTGAGTATTCTGTATTCATCCTACCTCTCACTGTGCTCTTTTTAGTCTCATTGTTTTGTGAACAGTATTTTCATTTGCTAGCACAGAAAATTTTCCTGAAATGCAAGCACTGCCATCCATACCTTGTAGTTCTATAAAGTAGACCATTATCAGCATGCTCAGATAATGATAGAGTTGTTGAACTGAGTTACCCCATATGTGATGTTGGGATTATAAATAATAAAACTGTTGGTTACTTTTATCACAACAAAGTAATGAATTCTTGAGGGAGCACTAAGTAGTAGGGTTTGGGAATTTTATTTACATATGGAGTACCTTTAAAATTATAAATGGATATGGAGTTGCATATACATTATCTCAGCATAGAGTTAATGGTGCAAATGATTGTACCATCCATAAAGAACTCTTCAAACCAGAAAGGTCCCCACCTGTCCTGCGGAGGATTCCGTGACCCTGCTGTAATTGAGCATATTTATTCATGAGCCTGTAACAATTCCTGTTGAGAAAGTTTCCTACCTAAATCATTAGATGTATTGTTGCAGAACTGTTTTTATATAATTACGTACATTAATTTCTTTAGTTTTTATTTAACTAGTTCTTAAGTGCCCTTGAGAATAAAGAGGGAAATATGGTCTAAAAACCTAAGACTTACATGAACTGTCTTAAATAAATGTACATAAACATTAATCTTTTATTAAAATATTTAAAAATATCGTAAGAGCTGCATGTTTTCTTTTAAGGATACCTATAAGTTAGTGAAATATCTCCTAAGGATCTAGATTAGAAAGGTGTGTTTTTTATGTATTACTTAATGAAATAGAAACTGAAGAAAAAGTTACTGTATAATTATATATCCTACTAATAAATAGAAAATGGAAGCAAAAGTCTTTGAACAAACCCATTAGGTGTTTATATAAAAAAGAGGCTTTGTTTCGTCTGGATTTCAGGATGAAGATGTCATCGGAGTAAACCCGTCAGGTGTACTAGGATCCCGACAGGCAGAGGTGGTTATGAACAGCATTAGTTTGGAGATCCAGTCACAAACACAAGCTGAGCGTTGGTATCTTCAGAGAGTGACAGATGACCAGTGTGGCTAGAGTGGGCAGCGTATTTAAGGGAGGAATGTTAGGTAAAACTAGAAAGAAAGCCAAAGTCGTAGCTCAGAAAGTTGGGCTGGATACTGTGCGGTTCCCATGAACACACTGTTCACTAGGTGCAGGCTTTTGCCGTTATGAATTGCAGCTTCCCATTGAAAGCTATAGGCACAGCAGACTGGGGAACATAGTCAGGGCTTAAGGAAACAAAAGCAGCATGCATTGTTAGTGGGTGTCAAAGTCAGTAGAACTCTTTTGGAAAGCAATTTGATAAAGGTTATCAGGAATCTTAGCTTTAAAAGTACACTTTGAGTAAAAAAAATCACATTTCTAATGATCTAAATAAAATTAGGTACATAAAACATGATCAGACATATCATCACATGTGCCCTTGATAGGATGTGCTTAAAATGGGCACTTTACCTGACATTTTTTACCAATCCAGAGCCCATTACAATCTTATGAAAAACATTAGGCGAAACCCAATAAAAGAACATCTTACAGTACCCCTTAAATATATTAGGCCAGTACCCCTTAAAACCATAAAGGTCATCACAAACTAGGAGAGTCAGTGGCAACCAGTGAGAATTTAAGGAGACCAGACAAGTAAATGAGATGTGTTATCTTGGGTGCAATCTTCAGATGAGAAAGGCAGTAGGTAAAATAAAAGCTATATGTAATATAGATAGGAACTAATTAATGTACAATGTTAATTGCAGAGGAAACGGAAAGTGGAAATACAAGGTATAATAATTTGGAAAGAAGCAATAAAATTACTTTGTTCACAAATGTCAGGAGTGTCTATGTAGAATATTGAAAGAATTGGTCAAAATACTCCATGAATTAATAAGTGATTATGACAGGATTGCAGTGAACAAGTGTCATATAGAAAAAAATTAAGTTGCTTTCCTGTATTATAGCAATGAACAAGTGAAATTTGAAATTAAAACAATTCTGTATCAGCAGCAAAAGTGAAATACACATGAACCCAACAAAATATATAAAGATCTATTTGAAGAAAATGACAAAATTGATGAGGGAAGTCAAGGAAGGACTAAATAGGTATTCCATGTTCATGGTTAGGAAAACTTACTGTCAAGGCATTGCTTTGTCTTAAATTGATCTATAGATTCAATGTAATCCCAATGAAATTCGCAACAAATTGTTTTGTGTTCTGGCAAGCATGAGATTGTGAGTTCAATCCCCAGTACCAAAAAAAAAAAAAATTGTTTTGTTAATATCAATAAATAGATTCCAAACTTTATATGGAGAAAAAGAGAATTCAGACTTGCTCACATGATACTGAATAAGAACAAAGACAGACATTTCACACTACCTGACTTCAAGATTTCCTATAAAACTATAGCAATCAAGAAAAGTGGACTCGACAAATACATCAGAGGAACAGAACAGGAAACCTAGAAATAGACCTGTATCAGTATAGTAGTTTGATAAAGGAACCAAACCGCTGCAGTGGAGGAAGGAGAGTCTTTTCAACAAATGATGCTAAAACAATTGGTATATATATAACGAAAGGAATCACAAACCTAAAGATAAAGTGCAAATACAGAATTCCTACAATGTAACATAGGAAAAAATCTAGGTGGCCTCAAATATAGCCATAATTTTTTTGATACAACATCAAAGGCACAATCCATGAAAAAATTGGTAAATATATTTCCTTAACATGAAAACTGCCTGTCAAAGGTACTGTCAAGAGAATGAGAAGGGAAGCCACATACTGGAAGAAAATATAAAATGGGCAAAGACCTGAACAGATAACCTCATCAAAGAACATGGATGACATACATGGATGACAAGCGAACATACAGAAAGATGTTTAGCGTCTTATATGACATGGCATAATTGCAAGTTAAAACAATTGAGATGCCACTGCCTACCTTTTAGAATGACCAAAACCCAAAACACTGACAACAATGCTGATGAGGATGTGGAGCAACTGGAAGGCTTCTCAGTGCTGACGGGCAGCTACTTTGAAAGATACACTGTAGACTGTTAAGAATCTAAACATATTGTTTACTGCAGGATCCACTGATTCTGTTCTTTGGTGTTTACCCACAGTAGATGAAAACTTACATCTACATAAAAATTGGCACATGGGATTTTACAATAACGTCATTTGTAACTGCCCAAACTTGGAAGCTGACAAGATGTCCTTCAGATATTGAATGGATAAACTATAGTACATCCAGACTGAATTCTGTGCTAAAAAGAAATGAGCCAGCAGGCCATGAAAAGACATAGAGGAACCTTAAATCTCTGTTAAAAAATATAAGATGTCAATCTGAAAAGCCCATGTGTGTTATCCAGTTATAAAACATTCTTGAAAAGGGAAAATCCTGGAGACAGTAACAGAATCAGGGATTGAAGAGAGAGTAGGTTGGGGACAGTGAAATAACCTTTTATATTAGTACATAATAAGGGGCACAAGTCATATTTGTTTCAACTGAAAATGTAACACACCAAGAGTGAACCTAACATCAACTGTGCACTTTGGGGGTGATTATGATGTGTTAATATGGGCTCACTAATTGCAATAAATGTACGCACTTTGGGGGGATGTTGATTATGAAGAGGCTCCGGATGAGTGAGAAGGGGTGTATAGAGGTACTTCTTGTACCTTCCTCTCAGTTCTGCTGTGAATGAACATATAGCTGCTTTAAACAAAAGTCTGAAACAGTGCCGGAAGCACTAATTAGTTTAATATGGTACTAGGTAACAATATTGAAAACACAAAGCCCCAAAACTGAACCTCAATTGTTATATACAAAATTAACTCAAAATGTAAACCTAAGCATTAAAAACTAAAACTAAAATTTGTAAAGAACATGTAGAAAGTCTTTGTAACTTTGGAATAGCAAAGATTTCTCCTCACTATAACAGGAAAATATAAAGATAGCAGACTTCATCAAAATTTAAAATTTGAAATGAATAAAAACTAAAAGTCATGGCATGGATTTGGAGAAAATACTCATAATACATATACCTGACAAGAGACTTGTATCTAGAATACACAGAGTTGTTAAAAACTAATTAGGCAACTAATTTTAAAAGGGGCAAAAGCTCTGAATATGAGCACAAAAGAAGATATACATGTTAAGTACAGTTTATAACTGAAAATTCTTTACATCAGTACGCATTAGAGAAATATAAATTGAGAGCAGTGAGAAGAAAACGCACAAAGAGATACTGCTGAACAGCAGCGTGAATGCCTAAGACCAAAGAGGCCCCCAGCGCCAGGCATGTGATAAGACGCACTCTCCACAGTGCTGCTGGAAATGCAAACAAAAAAACGAAAGGCAGGGAGGGAGGAAGGAAGGAAGGACGCTTTGGCAGTATCATCTGAAGTACAGACTTAATCTTAGATCCAGCAGATCTACCTAGGCCTTTACCAAAGAGAATGAAAACATATTCCCACATGGACTTGTGTATTCTTTATGATAGTAAAAACCTGGAAAAAGTACAAGTGAACATTATGAATGAACAATATCAATCATAAAAAGAAATAAAGTACAGATATGTCAAATATGGATGAATCTTAAAGGAATTATACTGATCACATGAGAGAAGCCAGACAAAAAAGTTAGTATTCCAGGCTTTCATCTAACATCGTAGGAAGTGCAAGCTAATGTGCAGGGATTGGGGCAAACCAGTTGTTTTGAGAGGCAGAAGTGGGAGGAGAGGGAAGGGCTGCAGTGGACACAAGTGACACAAGGTACTGATAGGGGTGTTCACATCTTTTTGGCGACAGTTTCTTGGGGGCATATGTGTGCCTGAACCTTAGCTTGTGCCATTATGGTGTGTAATTATGCCTTCATAAAATTTATTTAGAAAATGCAAGTCAGCTACATTAACATTTTCTCCTTAGCATCTTGCCCAGTGTGCTCTGTATGTCTTCCTTTTAGATGATTCATTCCGGACTCGAAGTACCAATAGCACTCCAGCCTCCTTTTCTCCCAATCCCCCTTTGCCCAGTGCCTCCCGTGGGACAGTGAACACAGCTGATCCAAAGAACAGTGGAAATAAAGACGCACAACCCCGGAAGGCCACCTTGTGAGTCTCTGAGCGGCAACCGTACAGTATTTGTTCTGTTCTTTCCTAAGTGGGCTTTCCGTCCCATGTAGATACTTTCCAAGGAATGAAATATGTCTCCAGTGAGCCCAAGGGGATTTTTATCACATGAGATTTTATGAGGCTAGATAGTATATGTAGAGTGATTCACAGATCTTTGGCAAATTACTGTAACCTTAGGGAATCAGCAAAAGCATTTAAATGCCTTTAGCTAATACCTTGGTTTTATTTTCCTGTGGAATGTTTGCACTGCTTTATCTCTTGAAAGATGCTGGGGTAGTTCCATCCCGTGAACACCTAGCAATAGTATCTCATTGCTGCATGCTCAGAAACAGGGATACAGCAGATGCTCCCTGAGAAAGATTACTGCAGCATGGAATGCAGATTCATGGGCTCAGTAAACAGAACACATAGACTGTACAGGCCTTGAAGCTGAAGTGCTGTCTTCTTTTCCCCCCTGGTTCGTTTTTATATACAGTTTGGATCTTATTTTAATCATTGAAGTCTTTGTTTCTTTTAGTTAAAACCTTTGAGAGAGTAGTTTCGTGAAAACCAGTGAAGAGAATGTACCAAGTAAACAATTCGGCCAGGAGGCTCAAACTGCAGTTATAGGTTTGTTCTTTCACACAGAACATCTGAGCCTTCTAATGAGAACAGAATTTAAGCAAAATTCAGATTTCCTTCTAATCACATTTCATTAAATTCAGAAACATTTACCAAGCTGGGTGTGGTGGCTCACGCCAGTAATCCTAGCACTTGGAGGCGTAGGCAGGAGGATGGTTGCAAGTTTGAGACCAGCCTGGGCTACAAAGTGAGCCCAAGGTCAGCGTGAACTGCATGGTGAGACCATGTCTCACAGAAACATTTACCAGTAAAGTTTTTCAACTGCATCTTCTTTGCAGAAACTTCATGCTGGAGACCCTATTAGGAATGGAACTATATGTTTTAACTCATTCTAACTGTCCACTAGTATACACAAGTATAGATGTACATCCCTAACTTCCTTCAGAATTAAAAATAAATGTATTGAATGGAACTCAAGGAAAGAGCAGAAGTAATATAGGAAAAAGTCAGGTTGGTATTATAGACAAGTAGCGTTAATACAGGATCCCTTTACTACAGACTATGCCGGTTCCCCAAGTAGTTAATGCCCTAGTGATTACATGGGAGGTTCCATCCAAAGCCGTGAGCAGAGCAGCGAGGCGGGCTGACATTCTGCAGAGCCCAGGGGAGCTGCATGCCTGCCCCACAGGGGCCGTGTGTCTCAGCCTGCTTGACCTCCCTGCCTGGTCTTTGAAATGCAGGGCTGACTCATGGTCTTTGAAGGGGTCTTCTGGTCATGCGTCCTGAGACCCCTCCTGTGGACCCAGGGCCGCCAGCACTCAGAAGGCTGCCCTGACCAGTCCTGTGGAGGAGCCGTGCAGACATAGCACACGAATTCTCATCACTCCTATACATGTTACAGGCAGTTTTTAAAAACCACCTAAGCCTGATATACTCAGGCAAGCTCTTCTTTATTCAGATTTCTTCATTCCTTCTTCCCTTGCTGAGCATGTTCTTCCCTTGTATAGACTGAATTTTCTCTCACATAAGTGCTAGTTACAAAAAGCGACATCCACAGCGCTTTCCTCCCACATGGGGTGGGCAGGGCCTGCTCCCTCTGGGGTCCCGCCGCCGGGAGCTCCAAGTGCAGCCAAGCTGGATGTTGACTGATACCTGAATTGGGTTTTTTGTTTTGCTTTGTTTTTATGTGAAGTATTGTCTGCAATTCTGGTATAGAAAAAGCTGTTTCTTACAGGAAGAGCAGATGTACTCTGTATCTGACATCTTTTAAGGCCATGCACTTGATATATTTAGGCCTCCATAATTTCCATTATGGTTTTACAGCGTTTACAGTGTAGGCAAATATGAATTAAATTATGTGCTATGTTAGGTGCACACGTGATTATTTTTATAGTTAAAGGCAACTCTGAGTAATCTTTAATATGTATTTTTTTCTCTTAGAATTCTCCTATTAGGTTTATTCAGAGTAGTTTATTATGTCTGTGTTTACTTTGTGAGCATTGTATGGATAAAATTGCTCATGTCTTCTTTCCCTCTCTACCCCACGCCCTTTCCTTTAGAAAACCCAGAAAATCCAACCCTTAAATCAACTGCTGTTGAAGGAGACCAAAGCAGAGACATCGGGACAAATATGATGGATGGACAAACGCTAAAGCAGTGGCTGGGGCTTTTTCCTTTTTCTTTTCTTTCTTTCTTTTTTTTTTTTTTTTTTTTTTTTTTTTTAGTTTGTTTGTTTTACTGAATGGACAAAGGCATAAGGACAGCTTATGTTAAACTTAACCATATTTAAAATTAAATTCCCTAAGAGGTATAGTATATATTTCTTACATAATAATGTGGCTACCAAATTCCAGAGTTACAGTGCATTGTAATGAAATCCAGCTTCAGATATGTGCTTTAACTATGGCTGCAAAGCAGACAAGCCCGCCTTTATTTGTACAGGAAGCTAGCAGTTTCATTGTTCTAGAGTTTTTGTGTTCAGTGATTTTATGACAGTCTGGAATGGCTGAAATTGCCTTTGCTGGGTAACCACGGGAACAGGGACTTGGGAGATAACGAGACCACCTAGCTCTCCACAGCCAGCTGAAAAGTCAAACCAAACCCCTGTCTGCAGTTTCATAAGTCCTGTGAAGGAACAGTATGTCCTACATGGATATCCCGAAATTTAGATTTGGTAACTAAAATCTTGCAAAGGTTTCTGATAATTTTGAGCTGCAGATACTTTAAAAAACAACAGATCGATGATTTTGTTTATTTCCTAGAAGACTTTCTTTTATAAATACTTTGTTTACATTTAAATGTATTAGTCTATATTTAATTTAAAATGATGAATCTAGTTTGAATCAGCTGTTATTCCAAGCTATCATGCTTCAGCTGTGTCAACAGCATTTATTTGTACTAATGCTACTGTTTCCATCAAAATTTGCCTGTGAACATATACAGTTCTTAATTTTCAAATGTCAGTTCTTAAGATATACTGTATGAAGCTATTGTCAGCTTCTCTATTTCAAAATGCAATCAACATATAACTATATTGGTATTAGAAAATATTTGCTTTTTAAAATATATTGATGTATGATAAAGATGATCTAATTTGTGAATGCATATGCGTGTGTGGTTACTTTTTATAATGTGAAATGGATAACGAATTTACTCAAAATAAAACATAGGTTAATGAGATGCCTGTGTTTGTGAAAAAAAAGTTTGAAATACTTTCCTGAAATTTTAATCCTTTAAAGAGTAAGAGAGTTCATTCTTAAGTAGTGAATAAGAGCAGCACAGTGATCTCAGCTGTAAATTACTCAGAATGATTAGTCAGAGTAAGACTTGCCCCCTCTTCTTTCCACCTGGCTGCTCCTTTGGCGGTGGATGTGTAGTGATTTGTAATATCCTTAATGAGTCCGTGACAGAATTACTCAACTACTTATTCTACTAGTAGCTAAAAATGCAGTAGTGTGAGGAACTGAACAGTGGTGGTAAAGAGATTCAGCAGAGTTTCTGTGAATTTCATTTAGCCATTTTGTTGCTGTTATCTTCTACCAGCCTCCGTCATACAGAACTGACTGCACTGTGACCTGGCGGATTTGTGGCGTGTGGCTAGAGAGCAGAACCCATCCACTCTTCCATGGTCAACACGGACTCGTACTTTAAATGAAACAAAAAATTTCAACTTAACTGTTAAATATTTGCCAAGTGAAAAGCTTTTGCTTTCCCGTCATGTATCTGAAAAAGGGCTGTGTGAGAGGAAAAACACCACTAGTAAAGTTAAGAAATGAAGGGAAGTCAGTCGTGCTCTTACAGTAGGCATCAAATTCTCAGTTCAATAGTTAGTCAGATTACTTTTAGATTTTTTTCCATAAATATGATAGCCTCTCGGTGTTTTGAAATCCTGTTAAAATGATACTTCCAAGCACAGATGTAAACAGAACTAAAAATGGTGACAATTAAGACCACCCTCACTGACACCAGGAACAAGACTGATACCCTTCGGAGAGTTCTGGCTAACAAGCCCGTGTAGTTCTCTCGCTAGGTGCAGACAGGGCAGGCTCTTCTTTTGTCCGCGGCTGCCAAGGCCTGACCTTTCCGTGGCTGAGTTTGGTTGTGTTCACTTCACAGCATTGTGTGCTGGTAGGTCAGTGGTGGGAAACCTTCTAGAGCTTTCAGTGACACAGACAGCCTTTTCTGGGTAACCACAGGCACAGGGACTTAGGAGGTAAGGAAGGTTTTCTTGTAGGGTTTCCTTTCTAGATCGTATCTATTAAAATGAGAACACTGCCTGAAGCCTCTTTTATTTTTCTCAAGCCTGATTAACTGGACGTACGTCAGATGGGAAGGCCAGTTTAAGGTAGCTCCTCTTCCTTTGTTTCTCTTTCTGGGCCTTAGAATTTCCAGCCTGTTAAAAACGTGTCAGCACTCTTGAATGGACCACAGGCATCAGTGAATGCCCAGGTGTGGGGGTGGCGAAGTCGGCCTCAAACTGCCTCTTACTGTTACCGCCTGTTCTCATTACTGTGGTGTCAGCAAAGTAGACACTAAGTGGGTTTTAGGTATGTTTAAGCATTAGCTAGCAACAGACACAAATCTATTATGCATTCTGTTAACACGGCTGATTTGTTAGCTCTATTCAGGATTCTCTGACTTGACCATCCTAAAGTTGTGTCTTGCTTCTGTGTCAGAAAATGACTAAGAAAGCCCCCAGGGTGTCTGCTATTCTTTTCCCCGTGGGGGAGAGTCCATGCTTACGTTCTGTTTAATGATGGTGGGTAACTGAAGTGCGCGCTTTGTGTAGCAGGATCCTACCAGTGTTCTGGGGAGAGAGGAAGGAGTGCGCAGGACTTGGGGGTTAGAACAGAGGGTGGACCTCTGGTGCGCCATGGGCACACTGCGTGTCCTTGGCCTTGCTTCCACTGAGGGACAGGTTACACTTACCTGTCAGGTAAAGTGTGCACAGTGCCTGAGGCAGTGGTGGCAAACCTTTTAGAGGCTGAGTGCCCAGGTGCAACCCGAAATCCACTTCCTGATCGCAGAATCCCAATACTGCACTTTAACCTGAATACTGAGGTTTTAGTTTAGAAAGCAAACTGTTATTTGATGCTCGGCTGCTGGGGGTGAATTGGCTTACATGAGCATGAAGAGGGCATTGTGTGTCCATTGCAGCACACATGCCATAGTTTCGCTGTCACTAGCCTAAGGTCACCATGCTTTTAAGGGCCCATGAAGATGTTTTATCTCTGGCAGAAAGCAAGACATATACTTTGCATTGGTAGAAAGATGACTTGTCCAGAATATGTTCACTCTGACATCAGTGAAATTATATGTAAGTAGTATAAATGAAGTATATATACTAAAAATTATATATATGTATGTGTGTGTGTATATATATAAAACTGTGTGTGTGTGCATGCATGTGTGTGCATCTAGTGCTTTCCAAAGTCACAGTGCGGTTCAGTTTCTGGGTCCCTCACTCTTTGTAAAATGAAGGTATTGAACTGGCTGGATGATCTTTGGTTCAGAGTCAGGCATCATGGAGCAGGCACTGGTCAAGACTGACTATGGCAGTTTTCCCCTAATTTGAGTCAGCAAGAAATGTTCTGTAACAGATGACAATGAGATGCTTACTGTACATCGGAGGAGCATGACTCGGAGACCACAGGTCCTCCCCTCAGGGGTTTCACTCTGGAACTGGGTTCGGTCTGTTGTCTGTCAAGTGCAGATATGGGAGCTGCATCCAGAGGTGTGATACCTCCGCCCAGCTAGCCTTGCAGCTGTTAACTAAGGCTGTTAGGACTGGGTTTAAATGCCAGACAGATTGCACAAACATCTCCTTTAATAAACGTGTGTCTAATATGTGTCTCGACTTGATAACAGCCCACAGCAGCTGAGGACAGGAGGTGGGGCCTTTCCTTGGTCACCCAGGGGACATCCTGTGTGAGTGCAGATGCCTCCGCTTCAGGGCCTGCTGTTATGCTGAGCATCATGTGTGTCGTGAGTCAGGGCAGAGTAGGGTCCACCACCCTGCCCAGAAACAGGAGCGTCCTGGAGGTTTCCTCATAGATCAGGAAGTGAAACGGCCGGTCCACTTTGACAGTGGGGGGAATGGTGTAAGCAGTAATTTGTGATATCGTTCCTGCCGCTGCCTCTGTGCCTTTTTCATCGACTTCGATCACTGATTGTTGTAGAACCTAGGAAAGGGAATAATTGGAAGACCATTTGAGGAGCAGTAGGGATTGAGACATTAATGGAGCCCTCGAAAGCTACACATCTGGCCTTGCCCCAGAGACTTGGGGGTGCAGGGCCATTTGTGTGAAGTTACAGTTGCTCTGAGAAGCACCTTAGGGAGCTCAGTGAAATGTAGAATGTGTGCAGTAAATTCTAGGCTTGGCTGACAGGAACTCTCTGGCAGGGACATTTATGCATACAGGCATCTAGTATTTATTGAACATGTACATTGTGCTACTGATTTTTAAGCTGAGCTGGTGTTTTGAGCTTTCTAGGTTCCCTGAGTCCTTTGAGCTTTATTTTGGCAGGCAGGGTGGGGGCAGGGCATGGTAGCTTTGTGGGCAGCGCCCTGGCATCTGGTGCTATGAGGCACTGGCTAGAGCAAGACAAAGGTCTTCCTCAATCCTAGTTGCCAATACTCAGGCCACCAGCCTGCTTGGGGACCCTTGTGTCCAGGAGCCAAATGTCATATGAATGATGTGCCTTTATAATGATTATAAGAGGAGACCATGGGTCGGGGATTTAGCTCAGCAGCATAAGTGCCTGCCTGGCAAGCACAAGGTCATGAGTTCAAGCCCCAGTACCAAAAAAAAAAAAAAAAAAAAAAGACCATGAAGACATCACCATAATAACACCTGGAAATATTTTAATTTCCTGGGATTAAAAATCCCTGAGAGCAAATAGAGGCAGAATATTTAATGGTTTATAAACTCGTGCTCATGGTGATGCTTTAACCATAGTATATTTCTTATGTTTTCCTCATCTTCACAGCAGAGACTCAGAACTGGTCTGCAGGACCGCTGTGTTTATCTCACCTTCCCTGTGATGGGAAGGCCTGGTGGCAGGCCCTGATTCACCTTCTGGATCTTGCTCAAGTAAACATCAATCACTTCAAATCGCTCTTAGAATTGAGAATTCCAGCCACATGAGAAAATAGACACCACATCTCGTGGCCACAGGAGGATGGAGTGAGCTGTGGTTGCCATGTGGCGGTGTGGCAGAGCATTGGCTTGCACAGGGAGGGCAGAGAGGTGAACAGAGGCCCGAAGAGCCAAAGCAGTTCCTGCAGGCCCAAGGAACTGTGGAGCATCCGGATGCTGCCTCCTGATCCAAGAGCACTTTCTTTGAGAAGCATGGATTAGCTGGGGAAATGGGGTGGGGGCAGCTGACTCAACTTTTTCTTAGTGGCTTTTGAGCTAGACCATAAAGGACCAGAAAGCATGAGTTAGGGAGAAGTTCCAGGTCAAGATTTTTTATTTAAATTAAGACAGTTATGGATGAGACTGCTTCTCAAAGAAAGGAAGAAGTCCCTGTCACTTAAATATGGAAGGGTGGGGCAGACAAACCAGAGGGCCAGTTGCCAGGGGTAGCTGAAGAGGAGGTATCCCCAAGAGATAGGAGGTCAGGCCACATGGTTTCTGGGGATTTCTTTCATGAGTTTTTGCAAGATAATATGGATGAGGAGGAGGCTATTGACACTCCAGTTCTAGGATAGATTTCTTCTTGAGCATTGGGTAAAAGCTCTACTGAAGAGTAATCAGTTGAAAAAAGGTATTTTAATAATGTGCTTTGCAATATTTAAGATGCCCAACTTGGATGCTGTTGCATGTCTTTGAAATTTAAATTATTTCTCTAGGCGTGTGATTAAAATTAAATGGTGGCACTTCCTGCTTAGGATTGGGCCCTGGTGAAGACCCGACTTGCCTTGGACACCTGCAGATTTCTTAGAGTAGCTGACAGTCCACTGAGGTCGGCCAAGGGTGAGAAGATCTTGGTGACTCCCATCTGCTTGAGCAGTTTGTGCATCTCATACTTCTGGTCCAGCTTGAACTTGGGAAAGAAAACCTCCATTTTCCTGTGGTGCAGACACAGATAATGATGCAACACGGACAGAGCCACTGCTTGTGAACACTTTTCCCTTTTTCCCCTTTTTTCCTTCTTCCAAGGTTATTTCCAACGCTATTTTAACAAGTCTCCCTCAGTGGACTGTGCCTCCCTCACACTTTTCTTTTATAATGGTCTATCTCAGAGGAAATACTTGCAGCTTATCAAGTGTTATCGCCAGCTCCTGTGAACCAGTCCTATTTCTCAGTTAATGCGTCACATTCTGTTTAGTCATCCATGCCATACTTGGTGTTCATTTCTCTATTTTTTAAAAACAATACAGACCACTCCAGTAGCTGCTTCCTGCATCCTGTAGACTCTGGCAGGGTGGCTGTTCCCAACCCCAAGGTCTCATGTCCCGGGAGAAGCCTAGGAGTCTGGAAATGGACAGGTGGTAGGGAATGTTCGACCTGCTCTCCTACCCAGAGTAATGATCACCCATATCGGAGTTCTCCTTTGAAAACAACATGATTGGAAAGATGATTCTGGTGGCCTGAAAATAAAACCATGAAAAGAGATTGATGCTAAATTTTAAAGAAATCCTAATTTCTTATTCTATCAAGTGTGGCCACAGATACCAATACTGATTCCACAAGGTGATTCAGAAGAACAATATACACTGAGCACCCAGAACTGTCTCCAGTGTGTCCAGGGCCTTAATGAAGATAAATTCCTGCTTCATCCTAGCATCACTGTCCATTGTCTGCCTGTCACATCATTGGGCCAGTCTGTCAGTGTGGAATATAATGGAGAACATCCTGTGTCCTGAAGATTAATTTATAAATTCATATAGCTAACATCTATTGGGAACTTTTTATGTTCAGACTGCTTTGCTAGGTGCTAAAGATTTTGAGAAAAATGAAAAAAGAATAAAGAAGATAAAACTAACAACAAGGCCCCTTAGCCAAACCGAACTCTGTGCTAAGTTCTGGGCTGATGGTACTCGGGACGCACAGCCATGGGTTCTGGCTGCAGCTGTCTTCCGAGACTGCCTGCTCTGTGTTTCCCACTCCTCTAAGCAGAGCCCCTCCCCAGGCGATCGGCGATGCCACCTCAGATCTCTGTCCCCAGCCTGGGCTTGCCCTGGTCTCCAGATCCAGTGGCCTTCTTGCCATCTCCATTTGGGTATCTTACAGCTATTCTGATCCAAATGTTTGGACTGAACCCTTGAATTTCCCCCAACCTATTCCACATTCTTCCCCATTCTAGAAAATGATATAACTACTCTTCTAAATGCTCAGGACAAAAGGTGTGCCACCGCCTCTGACAATGGCTTTGTCTCTATCACTGTCTGTGTGTGTGCATCTTGCCCTCTTTCTCTCTCCCTCTCCCTGCTCTATTTCTCTGCCTCCCTCTGTCTCCCCCACCCATTAAAATTCTTCCCAGTCACTCAGAATCCCGCCGTCATAGTCTCAGCTGCAGCACACCATCTGGATCATCATGGTGGCCTTCTACACGACTCTTGCAGCCGTGGCCGCCTCTGTCTTTTTCTCAGCCAGTAACTTGTATGATCCTTTAGCCTGATTGTGTTTCACCTGCACGCAGAGCCCTTCCATGGCTTCTCATCTCACCTGGGCAAAGCTCAGGCCTTTTCCCAGGCTTGAGAGGGGAGGTCCTGGGTGCCTGGGCCCCTGCTCCTTTCTGACTTGTCCACACACTACAGCCACCCTGGCCACTGTGATGTCCCTCACTCCCAGGCACTCTCTATCCCAGAACATTCCCTCTTCTGCCTATAGCACTCCTGTCCCCAGAGATAGCCACACAGATCAGACATTTGCTTACTGTCACCTTGTTAGTGAGGCTGACTTGCCTGCACCCTGCTGACACACTGTCTCTGTCTGGGTTACTCTTGGTCTGCCTTTATTACTTTGTAAATTCCAGGAGGACAGGGACCTGGCATGACGCTGCTCCCAGCGTCATAGATGTATTGTGGCAGGAGAAGCATCTGAATACTCACTGAGTGAATGCAAGAATGAGCCAGGCCTGTGGCAGATGCCAGGGAAGCAGGGAACAGCTCACACTGGCTCTGCCTTCGGGGAGCTGAGTGCCTCTGGGGCGGATGGGGACGAGCCACAATGCGATGGGTGAGGTGGGGGGAGCTTTTGCAAACATGGATGCAGTGTAGGGAAGTCGTACCTGGTTTTCATGTTCCTGAGCCACATTTCCACCAGGTCTACGGTCAGGTAGTCTTCCAGGTCGAGGTGGTCTCCCATTTTCTCCGTGAGTACCACCAGCATGGTGGCATTTCCTCGGTAGGGCAGTTGAAGAACGTGACAATGAAAATTGCTATCAAAGGTGGAGGCAAACTTTCCCTGTCTGTACATCATAGGCACCTTCACTGTCCTGTACTTGTCCAAGTGGAAAGTGTCAGCTTCCGTGAGAACAGGGTCAAAGGGGGTCAGCCACTTCCCTGAACAAGGAAAAGAAGATCCCATGCAGAAGCCATCCCCTTGGAAAGCACGGCTCCTGCTCCAGTCACACAATGGACAGGGTTCGAACCCCGCTCACTCCAACCAGGAAGGTGTTCCCTCATTGAGTTAGCCTGGACTACAGCTCAGGCAGGCGGAACACATTCCCCAAAGATCAGCTGTTCTCAGGGCGAAATCCAGGTTCCACCCACCAGCCCTATGGAATCACACAGAAAGCAAGAAGAGGCCAGCCCCAGCCCCCGCTCCCCTCCTTGTTCAGACCTGAACCAAACTCCCCCTCATTCTCCCTGGTGGAGGCTCCAGTCTGGAGAACACTTCAGGCCTCTGCCTGGCCCTGTCTGCTTGGGCAGCCTCTTGCTGCCACCCTGTCCAGTGCACACCCACACGTAAGCACATGTGTCACCCCAAAAAACAGCGTCTCTGGCCCACCCACTGCCTTGTGGGGCTCTGACAGCAGGGGACATGCAGCGTGTCCCTCCTTCAGGACCTGTCCCTGAATGTGGCCTGGTGACTTCAAGGTTGCTTCCTGTCCTGGGTCTTGGTGGGTTTCCTGGTGCCTGCTCTCTACCTCAGTGACATCAACACCACGTCCTGTACCTGGCATCAGGGTGCCAGGGAACCCTGTTTGTGTCTGGCCTCTGCCATTGATTGTTCACTTGATTGCCTATCAAGTTAACCTCTTCCACTTCCACATTCATCTCCTTTAAGAAGCAGACATTGGTCCCTGATCTACCTGCTGCATTGGCAGTTGGGAAGGCCAAAGGGTGTGTGTGCGTGCACAGGCTTGGACGTGCCAAGCACAACTGTGCACTTTACACTCATTATCCCACATAGCCTCCGAGCTGTAGCAGGTGGGAGGACCCCTATTTCCTGGGTAAAGAATACAAGGACTGATCCTGTCATTTGCCCAGGCCACAAAAGCAAAGCAGGAAGGAACAAAGATGCAACCTTTTGGGAATTATCCTACTCTGCTCCTTCCCAAGGACAGAAGGGACGTGGGCAGAGATGTTGTGACACCTGTAAGGAGCACAGGCAGTGGGCTTAGGAGGGCAGGGGCCTCGAATAACTCTCAGGCACCACTCAGAGCATCTGTGAAATTTGAGAACCTGTTCACAGGAAGTCCTTTGGCACAACCACAAGCTGACCAGAGGGACAAGAATGGCAGTGTGACAGGGCCCTTCGGCTTTGGGAGAACAGAACATGATCCAAGTACCTTTGAACAAGATGTAACCCACAAGAATTAATTTGGTTTCAGGGTTAATGCCATCAAAAAGCTGGGGAATTTTCCCCCTAGTCTCTTTGTTAATGTAATAATTCATAAGCCTTTGGGCCTGCGAGGCATTGTGGAAATTTGTAGGCACACATACTGTATCGAAATAGCTCTTGGATAAATTGCGGAAGGTCTCGTTGACTTCGAAATCCTTGTGGATGAAGGCAAAGCTGCCCTGGGCAAGGCCCAGCTCAGGCTGGCTGGAGAGAGTCTCTCTGAGCTGCTGGAAGAGTGCGGGCAGGAGCAGGGGCTGTGTCCTGCTTAGTGCTTGCAGGCCGAGTCCCTGCTCCACCTGGGCTCTGGTCTGTCCTTTGGCCCCCAGCATCAAGGCCCCCATGGCCAAGGTCATTCCGAGGGGGGAGAAGAACACGTTGCCGTCGTGCCTTGTGGAGATCTTCCGCAGCAGCCTGAACCCAAAGTTTGAAGTCTCATTGGAGAGCTGCTGCAGGCAGGTCCTCGGCCATGCCTTCTCCTGCTTTTCCTCTTCTTTTTCAGGGGGACCCTGCATATCCCCCCAAGTTTGGTTCTGAAGATCCTTGGACTCCAGAGTCTCCAGTCCTGTCTGATGCTCTGGTGAAAGGGGACCGAGGGCCCAGCTGGGCACCAGCAACTCCACCAGGAGGGCTGAGAGCAGGAGACCCAGTGTCACCCTCATGAGACCAGCAGCGAAGGCCAAGGACCCTCCTCTCAGCAGCAAGATTTCCTGTGCAGGAGAGAGGACAGAGATTGTCTTAGTACCTCATAAAGTGTCTCCTCCATGCAGTGGCAAATGTCACCCTCCAGAGTCTTACCTCTCTCTTGGTGGTCTTGGCTTGTGATTTCAGCCTTGACCAGGAAGCCCTGGGGCCAAGAGGGCACATTCACTCACCCCGGGAAAGGACAACCCTTCACACCAAGCTTCCTCCATTCCTACCCCTGCCGGGCCCTCAGGCAGCTCATGATCTCTGACTCCTTTCCTATTCAGTCAGGTCAGAGCCCCCTCTGAGGACAACAGGCATTGAAGAACACGGGCAGGTGTGGACATCGGAGCAGCGCTGGGGGATGGGGCAGCTCCCACCCTTTAGCTGATCTGCTTCAGGGAGCCCCTCTGTGCTGGGCCACAGAACCTTGGTGTGTGACATATGAGGCCAGAGATAATTAGGCAATGGAAGAGGAAAGCTTCCTCCACCCCAGTTTCCTGATGAGAATCCTCCTCCCCTCACCTCTGCTGCCTGTTCCTCCAGGCTGGCCTGCCTGCCTGCCTTCCTTCCTTCCTTCCTTCCTTCCTTCCTTCCTTCCTTCCTTCCTTCCTTCCTTCCCATCCTTTTTCCCTCCTTCCTTCCTTCTTTTCCTCTCTCCTCCCTCCTTCCTCCATCACCTAGGAGCTGCTGGCTTCGCTGCTCAAGCTTCCCACCTGGCAGTGACTCCAAGCCCACATCCTCACCTCTAGTTGTCCCCGACACTGCCACCTCTCCCAGCTGTCTCCACAGCCTCAGGCACCAGCCTGGCTTCTGTACTGTGCCATCTGCTATGTTCACACCAGTTCTAACCACACCTCTGCGTCCCAGAGGCTGGCTGGCAAGCCACCAGTATGGCCACTCTCCCCCCGTGCTCACTCTCTTCTGGACCCAGGAGGGCCTGGGACTGGGATGATACCCAGGAAAATGGGTGTAGGGGATGCCACAGGCCTCCTGGCTGCTCCCACCACAGAGACTTCACTCTGCAAAGGGTGGTGACAAGGAGATGCTCCTGTGCTTCTTGATGCAGAGGGCTGAGTTCTCTTGTGGGTCTGGAACAAAATCACACCCAGCTCCTGCTCGGTGTGTTGCTCCTTGCTTTGCCAGTGGTGCCACCGAACTTAAGGCTCTGTCCTTGCAGACTGAATGCGCCTCCCGTACTCTGTAGAGCGCTTCTGCTGCATTTCCCCACAGATTCGGGTTAGGAAATATCTCCTAACCCTGAACGGCAGTCCTCTGTCTTGTAGGCCACTGCCACTGTTGGGTAAGCACTTCCACCTTCTACTGCTCCTATGGAATAAATGTCTCTGTTCTTTAATAGACGGAGTCACTTTCTATACTACTATGACAAAATACCCGACATCTGCAATTTAAGGGAGAAGTTAATTTTGGCTCGTGTTTTTCGTCCATTGTTGGCCAAGCCAGGAATGGTGGGAGGGCTTGGGCAGAGGGAAGCTGCTCACATTATGGTAGCCAGGAAGAGGGAGAGAGAGAGGAGAGACAGAGAGAGACAGACAGACAGAGAGAGCAAGAGCGAGAGCGAGAGCGAGAGCGAGAGCGAGAGAGAGAGAGAGAGAGAGAGAGAGAGAGAGAAAGAGAGAGAGCGCCAGACAGAGAGACAGAGAAGACAGGAAGGGAGAAATACCCTTCTAGGTGACACCCCCACCCCTATCAACATGTCTTCCCACTAACATCCTCCCCTCTATGAAACCCCACCTGTGAGGGCATGAGGCTCTTGGGGAGACAACCCAGATCTGAACCCCAACAAAGCCCCATCCCCCAAGGGGGTGGTGGTAGGAGGTGGGGCCTTTGTGAAGTAATTAGATGTAGATAAAGTTGAAATGAGCCTTCTCTTTTTCCACAAAGGACATAGGAAGACAGCAGCCATCTATAAACTAGGATGCCAGCCCTCACCATAGCCCAGCCCTGCAGGCCCCAGACTGCTGGCCTCCGGGACCTCAAGAAATGCATCAGTTGTTCCAGCCTTATAGTCTGGGAGATTTTTGTTAAGGCAGCATGAACTAAGACATTTATGTTATAGTACTTACCTCTTTAACTTGTAAATTAAACCCTTGGCAGAATACTCCTGAATTAAGAATTACTTTTGTCTGTCCTCGGGAAATTACGCTGGCACAACAGCTAGATGCAAAGTCTCGCCTCACTGTTTCTGAAGCCCCCCATTCTGTCCCTGTCCGGCCTGAGCAGTGTGGCCTGTTCCTCTGGCTTTGTTCACGCGTGGAGCAGTGCAGAATCCCAATGTAGGGCTGTTTCTTGGCCTAGGGCAGCAGCAAGCTCGGCCATCATGCCTTCCTACATAGACCTGAGCTATAAAAAAACCATGTGCCCCTGAGCCTAGTGTGTCCTCCCTCTGCCCACGCGAGCTGTGGTGGATGAAACATCAAGGCTTCTGAGACCTTTTGCCTGGCCCGCTTTCGGCTGAGAAACCCGTGTATCTATGACATGCCTCTCACCCTCTCTGGCCCCAGCTGGCGTTTAATTTCCATCAAGTCTAGGCCTGAGGACTCTGCGCTGCCTACCCACCCGTGCCTCATGTCACAATCCCTAGAGACAACAGGAGTATCTCATCTCCCCAGTCTTCTCCTTTAGACCCTCCAAGGGCTCCCTGGCATCCTCTACCTCTTACCTTCAAGGGGCCTCAGGTGCCTGAGGAGATCATTCAGAGAAAAGATGAAAGCTTTTTCTCTGTAGCCCAAAGCCTTCTGCAAATATTTGCAATTCCAAAGTGTGATGCCCCTGTGGGACTGTTACTGATTAACATCCTGCTCTGAGGTGGTGAAGATTTCGGGAAACCAAAGACCCCGAGAGGGAGGCTTCCCACATCCCCCAGCTCCTCTACCATTCCCGACAGGATGGGGCTACACTGCAGGCTTCTGCTTTCTGCTCAGCTCCTTCTGGGATGGGGTGAGAGGGTTTTAAACCCTCTGCATGGCTCTGCCTAGCTCTGCATGCTGAACGTGATGAGAGAGAAAGCAATAGTGGCCTTCATTGCTGCTGCTCAGCCTTCTACCAGTGCTGGGCACCAAGTAAAATGTGGGGTAGGCACAAAGATGTTCAAGACCTGCTCTTAGGGGGACAGATGGGTACATCACTACTTATAGTACAGAGCCTCGCTCAAGGCAAATGTTGAGACTGAAAAATCAAGTATTCGATGTCAAGGCTAATGGGGACCCTTTAAGGCCCATCTTCTTACAACCTGCCACACTCTCTGTGTAACAATGCATACTTTATATGGCTCCTACCTGCAAATGAAAAAGATAACAATGCTCTATAACAGAAAATCAAAATCAAAGGAAATTATAAGACAAGACTATCATTCAATATAGTGATGCTCTGGCCTCACTGCCCCAGCCGAGGTGACGCCATGACCATGCCAGGGATCAGTGTGCTCGCAGGACGGAAGCAAGGCTATGGCAAAGAGCTTTGTTAAGCTGGGAGCTAGCTGATCAGATGACCGCTGAAGGACTATTGTGCTAAAGGACTGTGTTGCCAGGAAACTGACTCAGAAGTGGTTTATACAGAACATCAGCGATCACAGACAGGGAGGGGGGAACCTTTGCACAGGCAGTGATTAGTTTGCCCATGTGCAGTTCCTGACATATTACACAATGGTCAGGCTGGGTGAGTGGAGGAATGTCCCAGATAAGAAAGAGGAGGATAAGCAAAGGTAAATATGGAGTCGGGCCTGTTGGGGTTAGGGACTGGTGCTGATGCCACTAGAGGAGTGTCTCTATGTGCTGGCACTCCCTTTGTATTGACCATTTAATCTCACAACTGGTGTCATACCAGTAACATGACTTTCGGAAATGAAGAGTTAAGCTTGATCAAGTTCCAGACAAAACAAGACGTGTGTGTTGTGGGCTGTATCTTCATGTGCCCCCAAAGCCTCATGTGGTCATAAGTGGGGACTTTTGGAGGTGGCTAGATCTAGGTCTTGTGACACTGGAATTAAGGAAGCCCACCCTGGGTGAGGGTGGCACCACTCAAAAGGCGAGGGGTAGCCTAGAAGATATCAGAGGGAGAGGCAGGCTGCTCTGCAGCTGTCGTGATTGCTTGCTGCTTGCTTTCTGCCTGCCTTGCTCCTCCTTGATCTTCCTCTGCTGTGTTATTTTGCTTTGGAGCCGGCCAACCATGGACTGAAACTTCTACAAACTGTGAGCTAAATAAACCTTTCCTCTTATAACTTTGATGCTGGATATTTTGTCTCAGCAATGAGAAAAGTACCTAAGACAATGCATCTTCATGGAAAATTGAATGCGTAGCACAACTGAAAACTAGTTTTAAAAATATGAAATAAAACAGCTCTGGGACTGTTATGGTCAAAACTCAGAGAGTTTTTAAATGGATTTTTCATTCATGAATGTGAGATGGGACACTTGAGTCATGTGGAATTGGGGGTGATTTTCACACTGTGGGGGTGGGAATTATGAAGCATGTTTGGTTTGTCTGGCATTACTGACTCTCAATCACCAGAAGCCAACACTTGCTCAAACCTTTGTGAAAAATCAACCGTACCACACTGAGTTTTCAAAGTGTTCTTTTTGGTCAGTGTCTGTTCCCCCCTCAGCAGCATACTGGAGAAGTCAGATAGGGATGCTGATGAGCTTGCGGGGCTCAGCGCTGGCCTCCCCTGCCCAATTTGAGTACTGCAGCTTAGGGCTTCTTAGCTCCCTGGTGGTTCATGGACTGCTTCTGCAGTCGAGGACTAGCTGCTGTGCCAAGCATCGGGGTGGGAACATGGAGTGTGCCTGCCCTGCAGCTGGGCTCACCTGGGCTTCAGCAGTGTCACAGAAGTCCTCATGTTGGGTGGGGCTAGTACAGGTAGCACAACAGGGGCTGGGAAAACTACCTCCTCCCTCCACTTGAGTTCAAGCCACTCCAGGGCCAGTCCTCCTTCCACCGTTCTAGAGGTAGAAAATAAAATAATAAAAAACCAGGAAATCTCTGAAGCTCAAGGCAAGAGCAAATGCATATGTAGGTCTCCTGACCTGGCCTTTAGTAACTTTTCCCTCACTCTAATTATCTAAACATTTGTAAATATGGACTGCATCTTGTAACTTACACAGAATGAACTCTGGGAAAGTTCTGAGAACTAAGAAGCCCTTGAGATGACTCAGCATCCTGTCAATGATTCCTGTAAATGTTACCTAGAGATTCAAGGGAAGCCACCCAGGCTGGAGTGCCTATAATTTAAAATCAAAAAGCCTGATTAATCTGTATCCAGCACTTTTTACTTGCATAGTGCATATTTTTGTTAGAACAGACCTTCCTGAGCACATTTCCCCATAATCTTCAATAAATATATTTGCTTTTCATTTGCCATTGTATGTACAGTATTATGCAGTATTTTGTTCTTTGTATACAAGAGCCTTGAATCTATCCATTGGATCCATCCCATGATACCATTTGGTGAGCCAGCCAAGAGATAACAGACAACATTAGCCATTAGTAGCCAAGAAGCCCAGCTAAACAGGGAGGTAACTCTCTGCTTGGGGAGATTCTTCTCTGTCTTCTCCTAAGTTGAGTGCATGGAAAGATTCCTGGAGTGAGCAGCTAATCTGATCAATGTTTGAAGATGACCAGACAGTGGAGGAAAGGCCTTCGCAAACATCCTGAGCCCGCGCAGGAGGAGGACATGGAGATGGTGTGAGTGCTCCACCATCCCTAGGGCAGGTAGTTTGCATATAATATGAAGAAGGAAAAGAGGCTTGCTCCTCCCTTTTTAAACTCTTTTTGTTTTTGCTGTTTTCACCTCCATGAACTGCTGCCTCTTTGCCCCGCCACCCAGCTGATTAGACCGCTATAAACTATGAGCTAAGTAATTATTTTCTTCCTTAATTTTGGGCATCAGGCATATTGTCTCATCAATGAGAAAAAAGTAACACACAAGAGTATGTTTTGAGTTGGATCGGGAATTCAGCCCTACTAGGTCATATCCCTGAGACTAACTCCCAGAAAGGGCCTTGAAAAGGAACAACCCTTTTGAACAGGACAGGGATTAACCCCATAGATAGGCCTGTTAGGTTTCCCACAACTCCTGTTGCCCACAAAACCTATCTGGATATTCAACAATACAAAAACAAAACAAAACAAGCTCTGCAAATTTTCCAAAGATTTTAAAAATTTGCTGATGGTTTCCATACCTACCAATGGTCTTGACCTTACCTGGCAATATATCCAATTCATTCCGGTTTCTTGCTGCACAGCAGTAGAATAAGCTTAGGTCTATCAGTCAAAGCTCTGATAAAATCCAGCTTCTTCTCAACTCTGGCTTAAAAAAATGCTACAAAAGTATACTAACTTATACCAGGCATCTAGAAAAGGCCAGATTTTCTCAGGACAGTCTTTCATTAGGCAACCATTTCCAGATATAAAGAGAAAGGCCCAGAGATTTCAATAGGGCCCACACACAGGGTAAGTCAGTTGGTCCATGTGGCTTCTTCAGTCTTTAATAATCGTAATGAAATGAAAAACAAACAAACAAAACACTGAGTAAGAAAAGGAAGGCTGGCCTAAACCGTGCTCGCCCTATAAAGTCTGCAGCTATGAGGGGAAACAGAGGCAACCCAAAGAGCGGCAAAAGCAACTCAGAGTGCTTCAAGGACAAGCAACTGGGCACTGGGCAAGGGTGCGCTCTCTCAAGTCACCCAACCCTTGTCAGATCTGTCAGAACACAGTGGCCTTAGGGGAGGGACTGTCCTTGTTCCCAGAGAGAGATGAGGTCATCCACTATCCTGGTGGCCAGGGAAATATGCTCAGACAAATGATGGTGACTGAAGAGGTCTGTGTGGCCCCTGCACATGGACATCCTAGATGTAGCGGGTAGGCTCTGTGATGTCCCCATCTAACTCAACTCTAGCTTCTTACCGGGGTGAGCTTTTATTCCATTCCACAGTTGGCATGGGCCGTGACGGAGTTAGCTGTCGGTTTCTTTACCCCCCCTCTGAACTGCTCGCTGGAAGTGTCCTTTTGCAATCTGCCTTTGTGGTGATACTGTATGTCTCGTATCAGTAATTGGAAGAGTAATACCCATTCTGCTTAGGTCTACTTTGTCACTCAGATATCTGGCAAGCTGTGTCCTGGTTGACAGAGACCCAGCCAGCCTGACACAGTGGGGCTAATTTCCTTGCAGGGAGCTGATCCCTGAACATGGCATGGGAACACCCCAGGGAGGACTGTAAAGACCATTCTGACAGTCATTCAGCTGAAGCACCCTATTCTACACCTTTACAGAAGACAGTTTAACTTAAGAAAGAAGTTAGGCAAGAGGTAAAGTCCATTATTGATGAATTTTTGGCGACAAGCTTGCTGGTGCCTTGCCAGGCCCTGTGCAATACACTCATTTTCTCAACAATCAAGTCATCAGCAGAGTATCACATATCATGAGATCTCAGAGTCACTCAACAACATGGTGTGCTTCTGGTGACAGCTCTCTGGGCTGCACGATGTCATGGTGGAAGTACACTTGTCTATATCAGTAGAGTTTCTCTTTTGCTTATAATTTCCCTAAGAGCCAACTGAAGAAGCTCCACTCCAGTGGCCCACTCTAAATTAATCACTTCACTATGGTTCCACCTGTCACCTCCATATTCAGGTTACATCCACTTTGTATTATTAATATAAGGCAATGGAGATGAAACTCATGCATGAGTTTGGGCAACAAATCACATTCCACCAGAGTTGAGACCATTCACAGACCCCACTCTGTGAGTGGGAAAACATCTGGGCGACCGGGATTCCTCCCGGTTGGCACCTGTACCCTGCTTCCACCCCGAAGCAAAATGCCAGTGCCCTCCTTGAACTGCGATTTTTTTCCTTTGGTGGAATCAAAAGACACTTGAGGAGGGAAATGACGTTCAGGGAGGTTAGGTGACTTGCTTAAGGATAAGGAGCCCTGAATTTGAACCCAAACTCCAGTTTTCAAAGGTAGTACTATATCTCCTAAACACAACTCTTTACTGTAACAATAGATCCTTATCAAAAAAGGCACTTTTCTAACCTGGGAGGAGTCACGCTGCTGAGATGATGTTGCATGGATCATAGAAGGGCAGGAGCAAGGATGCAGAAACACAGAGAGGAAGGATACTTTCCCTCATGGGTTAATAATCTGGAGGGCAGAGGGCGGTGGGAGTGAGTTTGGGACAAGGGAGATGCAAATGAGAGGGAAATGCAGGCATCTGGAACTGGAAACCCCATTATTTCTTCTCCAAGCCAAAACAGGTTTTAGGTAATAGACGAAAATTAAAAAAGCTTCTCGTCTGGAAATCAGGACATAGTTGGCGATAGAAGAGGTAGCAGGCTAGGGCTGAAGAGGTCTTTGCCTAGAGCCTTCAACAGCTCTGGGCAGTGGGGACCCAGCAAGTCCCCAGCACAGCCTCCAGCTGCTCAGCGGCAGTAACAAGCCTGGCAAGGCCTCTCCCAGGGATGTGCCAAGTGGGACCATGAATGGCTGTGACTTCTGCCATGTGGTCCCTGCTAGCTCACCATCCTTCTACAAGGCCCTTTGTTTGTTCCAAGGGGACACTGCAGAGATGGCTTTCAGGAGTCCTCAAGTTGGTGCTGCTTCAGGAGGTGCAGTGGGAGGGAAACCTTTTCCCACTTTGTGAGTGACACCTGCCACCTGGACATCCACCTCCTGGTGCACCTGCAGGCACATTCCTTCCTGCTATTGCTCTTGCTGCTCAAGGGTGGACCCCAGCCCTGGCCAAGCCCCATCCCAGAGCCCAGCTTAGACAAAGGGCACCCTTTCCACCTGCTCAGGAAAAGCAAAACTTTGGAGCCAAACAGAGCTCTTTTTATCTGTGTACTCTTGGGCATGTCCCGTAACGTCTCTGTGTCCCCAAACAGTGACATGTAAGATAGAGATAATAATGGTGTCCCTTTCGTGGGCAGGTTGTTGCAAGAGGAAAGGAATCAATGATGCACACTCCACTCAGGGTCAGGTGTGGAGGGTAGGAGCTGCTGTCAGCATTGTTTGTATTCCTGCCTGAAGCAGAGGGCTGGTCTGCCAGGAATTTAAGTGCTTTTTCTAGGGCATGAGGGTGATAATGATGGAGTGGACGGTCACTTGGTTGGTGAGGAATTTTGTCAGAGGTCATGTAGCAGAAGAGCAGACATGGGATCTCATAGGCAGCCATTATGGTTTGTGTCTGAATGTCTACTCAAAGCCTCATGTGGTCATGGAGGTGTGGGCTTTTCAGGAACAACTGACTCTAGAGTTTGTGACTGATTCATTGTCTAGTGCTGGGACTGGGGTTGTGAGTGCTACACCCACCCTAGGCAGGTAGCCAGCATACAATACAAGGAGGGAAATAGGCTGGTTTCCCCCCTTTTGCTGTCTTCTGTCACCATGAATGGCTGTTCCTCATCCTGTCTTAGAGCCTGCTGAGTATAGATTGAAACCTCCACAAACCGTGAGCTAAGTAAACTTTTCCTCCTTTAACTTTGGGTGTCAGGTATTTTGTCTCAGCAATGAGAGAAAAGATAAGGCAGAATTTGTTACCAGAGAAGTGGAGTCATTGCTGTGACTTTACTCTGCCGTTTTCTGGTTGTGTCACTGTGGAAGCCAACATATGGCTTTGTCAAGACCAGCAGCACCTATCCATAAGATATGTGCTTCATGTTCTTGTCTGACTCATTTCAAAATCAAAGTGCAAACAGAAATCACTCTCCTAAGTAAAGAAGAGTCTGATTTCTCATTCAATTTTAAGGATGTTTCTCTGAAACAAAGAATAAATGCAAACAGAACTAGCTATTATGTTAAATCCAAGCTTTAGCCATAGCTTGTAGAACAATTCCCCAAATCCTGTCTTTGGGGAAGTAGAGCATTTTTATTTCTGTTTTCTCCTACTTAAGTCATCATCTGAAGAATACTATTACAACTATTTGGAGAATCACAAAAATCCCAAATGCCAGTGTTCTGAGATGGAGCAAGTGTTTTCGGGAACTTCCTGCTTTGACCACAGAGCGCTCTCTATTTCCTGGGATATTGAGCTGAAAACAACCAATGTGAGGAGCTGAAAAACTGCTCTGCAATGGTCTGTTCCCAGCATATGCAAACTGGCCCCTGGATGCTGAAGCAAAGGCAGCAGACAGATGCAGAGCTGCGAGGTATCGGAGGAGACTTGCAGAAGCCTGATTGTGGATGGAAGCGAGACCAAGCACATCCCTGCAAGTTAGCCATAAAGAGGGGAGTATCTATTGGCTAGGACAGGAGTGACTTCATCCAAGCCCAAATGTACCTGGTTTATTTTGAACTTAGGTCAAAAAGTGAGGCGCATTCCTGGTGCCAGGTCTTGTTGTAAAACTCCACATACTACTCGAATGGTTTGATCTCTTTATAGGGTACTAAAAACTTCAGGGTTACTTTGGTATGGTCATGGCAGCGACCAGTCAAGATGACATCAGCCATGACAGGCGGAATCCACATATATTGTGGAGTCCTTTATCTTTGTAGAGTACACAATCATTGATTTGTGCTTAAATTTACTATTTCTCCATGATACTTCTATAGCTTCATTTTGATTTACATTGAGAGCTCTGACCCTTAGTTTATTGCTGTCTGTGATGTGAGGAATGCCTCTAATTTTACCTTTTTATTTTTTTCCAAAGAGCTGTCCAATTGTTCCAGTATCAGTATCATTTATTTTAAAGTCTTTCTGTGCCAAATAATAAATTCCCACTTGTGCGTGGGTCTATTTCCAGACTTTCTAACCTATTTTATCAGTCTGCCTATTCGTGTGCCAGGACCACAGGTTCAGTTACGAAATCTGTGTCACGTGCTTGAGTACTGTGGCAATCCTGCGCTGTTCTTTCCCCCTTCCCCACCCCACAGCCTTTTCTTTTCAGTGTTTCCCTGGATGTTCTTGTGTGCTCATTTTTTCTATATGGATTTTGGTATCATCTTGCCTATCCGGAGGTGAACAAGTATTGATATTTTTATTGAAATCTCAATAAATTGATAAATTAGCTTGGGAAAGCCAATGTGTAGGTAATGTTGAAGCACCTTATTCCAGAAGGAATATCTTTCCATTTGCTTAAACCTAGTTTTTAGGAATGTTTTATAATTTTAACAGTAGATATGCTGCACATTTCTTGTTAAGTTTCCTCCTGCCTGTTGCATCTCTCTGGGGCCCAGCTTGCTTCCATGGGCTGCTCTCCCTCACCTCCTTGGCCCTCTCCTTCCCTCTCTCCTTCCCTCCCCCATCCTCTTCTTTCTTTTTCTTCCTCTTCTTCCTGTCCTTGTTCCTTCCCCCCTCCCCCTCCCCTCCCCCTCCCCTCCCCCACCCCCTCCCCTCCCCTTCCCCTGCCTTCTCCCTTTCCCTCTTCCCCCTCCCTCTTCTCTGCTCTCTCCTATGGGGTCTCATTTTAATGCTGGGGACAGGAACCAGGAAGGCAAAGCCTGTTCCTCTCGCAGTGTTTCGTTAGCGCCCGTTAGCTCCCTCTACTGACAGAATTTGTTATCATGCCTGACTCTCAGAGCAAAAATACTGAAACGGTATTTTACAGACTGATTTTACAGAGCAGCAGTGAAGGGAGGATTTGGATCTGAGAAGCAATAAGCTGTTATGAGCACAGACAATGTGTTTTCATTTTGCTTCGGACAGTTATCTCTATTTAAAATCTATTGTGATGTATTTTCTATTCGTGCCCACATCGTTCCCTTCTGGTGCTCTTCATTCTTCCGTGTTTGAATGAACGGGAATCATTCTTTTTGCTTACTGAGTAAAGAGCTACTTTGAAAACTTATTTGATGACAATGATATCGTTTATCATCTTTTACTTCTCTGGAAAAATTTACTTTGTCTTCATTTTTGGAGGATGGTTTTTATCTTTTCTTTTTTCTTTTCCTTTGAAGGATATTACATATGCTGTCCTCCAGACTTCAAAGATATCTTTTCAGTGTGTTGTGGCTGGCATGATTCCTTATTTAGCTTTTTATTTAAAAAACTCACAACCAATGGTACCCTCTTATACCCTCACCCAGCTTTTACAAATACGGATACATTTCAGAACAACAATGGTCAAAACCAGGGAATTACAAGGAAGCTATGCAAAGATCACACATTTTTCAGTTATTCTGCCAGTGTCCCTATTTTGGGCCCAGCATCCAGCCCAGGACCAGGTCGCATGGGTTGTCATGGCCCCTCTGCTCACTCACCCTGGGACAGGACTGCATTTTCTTGACTTAGCTCTTCCAAGAGCGCTGGCTGATGGATGCTCTGCAGGACATCAGCCTGGGGTTTTCTCCTAGCACCTGTAGGTATTTTTGCATTTTAGGTAGAAATGGCAGGAAGCCAAGTGTCCTTCCCTGTGCTGAGTGTCACAGCAGCTGTCAGCTTCTGATGAGAAACTGAGCCTCATCTTTATCTCTGAGCCCTGGGCCTAGTCTTTTTTTCTGGATCCTATTAAGACTGACCTCTTGATCCTTGGTTTCAAGCAGTTTGACTATGCTGTTCCTTTGCTGCCTCTTCGTGTTCTTCTTGCTTTGGATTTGCTGAAATTCTTCTACCTGTGTATTAATAGCTTTCATTCATTTGGAAAATATTTAGCCATTATTTCTTCAGCATCTTTTTCTGACTCCAACACCTACCCCTTCCCTAGACTCTGATTTTAGATAATAATGCAGCCTTGCAGGCTTGGTTCAAATGTGGGTTTTTTTTTTTTTTTTCACTATTGTTGATTTTGCAGCATGGTTGGAGGATGCCTAAGGGATTCACATTCCTCAGCTGCGGTCACCCTAGGGCCACCCAGTACTTTATTCTGGTCTTTTAAAATGACTATTGACTTCCAGGAAAATTAGCTCTTTCCATATTTTTGTCAGTTTGTCATTTGCCTCATAGTTTAAATTTTCTATGAAGTTGGTTGTCTGTATCTTTTTCTGTAATGGTTTTTAAGTTTTGAGCATTCTCAGATAAGTCTTTTTCATGAGATTATTTCTGAAATGCATACACATCTACTTTTTATTTTCTGATTTAATTTTTTATATTTAAATCTTTGATCCACTTGGAGTGGGTACTAATTTAAAGATGTAAGTGATGTCAGCTCTTCTTTTAAGTTGGTTATAAGGTTGCTCCAATCATCCTGAATAAATGTTTTATTACAGTTTGTTTTCTCCATTTTTTTGGAAATGATACTTTTGATTTATTTCAAGTTTCCATTAATAAATAAAAATAGGCTCTGAAATGGTAATTACCCCCTCTATAATGTATTCAGTGAGGTGGGGTTAGGGGAAGGGAAATCTACAAACTCTGAGTTGTTCATCTTATAGAAATGAGCTATACAAGACCATAGTAAAACTCCCCACCCTAGACAAAGCAGCCCAAATCACAGCCAGACAGAAACAGTGATGCTCTGAGGGGTGGGTACTGCTGGGTTGGGGCAGGATAATGGCCTGCAGTGGCAGCCAGGGCTCTCCCCTGGGCTGGGGCTGCAGCTGTTCTGCCTTTGTATTAAGAAAAGCTAACCAGGGAACTTGGTTCCACACATCTGCCAAGTGCTCCGCCCACAACAGGCTTCAGGTCCAAGGCCGGCCCCTCTGGTGGGAGTCCTGCCAACGCTCCTAGACATCCTTGCAAAGAAAGACACTGAACTTTTTCTTCTGACTTCTCAGTGACCTGCCTAGGGTTCTGCCTCAGGCCAGCCTCACCCTGAAGCCTTGTTCTCCCCATTGCACTGACTCTTGGATGCCCAACAGGTCCAAGAGGCTATGCTCCATCTGCACACATCAGGGAAGAGGGCAGATTTGTTGGCTGGGAGGAGTCATACCTCCTGTGGTGGCACTGGGTGTTAGGGATGAATGTCTCTGTGTCCCCACAAATTCCTCGAAAGTCAATGTCAAAAGTAATTGGCCCAGGGACTTCCGGGAGAACATGGTGGATAGATAGCAGCAGCTATGGAGGTTCTCTGAGATACCCTGCTTAGAATCCAGGAATGGGGCTGTGCAAGGAGTCCTAAGCAAGGGGAGATATACCCTGCCGACCCAGGAACGAACTAAGCTAAGAGAAACCAACTGGAAATGCAATCCTGGTGCTATAACAGGAACAGACAAAATCTCAGCATGGAAGCTGGATCCCACACCATTGGAAGCCTCAATTTGAATTTCCTGCTGCTGCTGCCACGTCCAAATTGGCACAGCAGGGAGAGAGACGCGCAAAAACTCTGAGTGTGGGAATCTGCGAATGGAGTTGAGAACGGGACTGGCAGGGAGCCCTGCATCGACCTGCAGTGAGTGAGTGGGTAGAACGGGGACCTGTCCATAGAGTAGGAGGGTTCAGCAAAGGACATACTGGGACCGGGCAGACTTGCCGGAACAGGACGCCGCAGTAACTTTTTTTTTTTTTTTTTTTTAATTTAAGAGGAAAAAGAGAAAAACACAAAACAAAACAAAGCAGTGTAAGGTTACACATAATACAGAACTACAAAAAAAAACATAACAGTAAGAAATCACCTGTTAATAGATTACATATTATCATCTTGGAAATAGTTGCTCAAATCACAGTATCAAAGAATACAAAGTAGACATTCAAACGGAGAGACTGCAAACAGCTGTGTTCAATGATCCAAAAACATTAATATAGTCAGCTATTTAACATCCCTAAACACACTTGCTGTTATATCCGTTAGAGCTCTTTTTTTTCCCCTCCCTCTCTTTTTTATAACAAAATTTACACATTTTATATTTTATTACTCCTTAGTTCTTATTACTTTTTTTGGGGGGAGAGAATAAAGTCAAATATGGCAAAACAAAGCTGTAAGTCAAAACCAAGGATAGACATAGCACATGATGTAGAACAGAGTACAAGGTTATCAACAATGGTTATCAACGTTGTCTCTTGTTTCCTTAAAAGGAATTGTCCATCTCATTAGATATTATAAAGCCGGACAAAACAGTGGAGAACAAGACCAATAAAACTTAGGCATTGTGAACATTACAGGACTTCCAAAGGAGACAATAGTCAAACCAGAATGGGCATCTTTGTGAATCTTATTGCCTTCAAATTAGTTGCCGATACCTTCAAACTTGCTACTATCGCACAGAATGGAACAGAGACTAATCAGTCAAAACAAGATCTTGGGAGTATTACAGGACTTCAAAACAAGTTAATAGGAGATCAAAAAGAGTTACTACTATATATCCTAATTTTTTAAGTTTTTCCCTTAATTAAAATAAACATAAGAAATAGCTAAATAATTTTTTTAAAGAATAGTAGTTACCATAGTGTCTGTCTTTTTCCTTAAAATATTTGGATAAAACTTCATATACTATAGCTTCAAATATTTCCATATCAAAAAGCCCAGAGTAAAGCCTTTCTAATTAATAAGTGAAAATTTTATAAGGCTTCAAGGCCACATAATGGGGAATCATGATTATCACATATTTTTATATATTTGAATCATTACTTACATTAGGGAAACTATTCGGTATTCATACATGCGAGATTGATTTATTTCACTTATGAGTATGGTCTCAAGCTGCGCCCATTTATTGATAAATATCTCAATGCGATCCTTCTTTATAGCTGAATAATACTCCATTGTATAGAAATACCACAACTTTTTTATCCATTCCTCAGTTGATGGACACTTGGGTTGTTTCCAAGATCTGGCGATTACAAATTGTGCTGCTATAAACATAGGTGCACATATATTCCTGAGGTATGATGCTTTCAGTTCTTTTGGGAATATGCCTAGAAGTGGAATAGCTGGAATGAATGGGATTTCCAATCCCAACTTTTTGAGAAACCTCCAGACAGACCTCCACAAAGGCTGTACCAGTCTACACTCCCACCAACAGTGCAGGAGAGTTCCTTTTTCCCCACAGCCTCTCCAGCATTTGTTGTTGTTGGTTTTCTTGATCCTGGCCATTCTTTCAGGAGTGAGATGGTATCTCAGTGTGGTTTTAATTTGCATTTCTCTAATGACCAATGATGATGAGCATTTTTTCATGTATTTATTTGCCATTTGCATTTCTTCATCTGAGAATTGCGTATTCATCTCAGATGCCCATTTTTGGATTGGATCTTTGAATTTTGGAGTCTGAGTTTTTTTAATTCTTTATATGTTTTAGACAAGAGTCCCTTGTCTGAGAGAGAGTTCACTAAAATCTTTTCCCAGTTTGTGGGTTTTCTTTTCACTATGCTGGAGATTTCTTTTGACATGCAAAAACTTTTTAATAAGAAGTGGTCCCAGTTACTGATTCTGGGAAGTATTTCCCATGCAGTTTGAGTCCTATTCATGAATTCTCTACCTACTCCTATGTCTCCAAGGTTTCTACCCAATTTGTCTTCCAATAGATTTAGCGTTTCTGTTTTAATATTCAGATCTTTGACCCATTTAGATTTTAATTTAGTACATGGTGATAGACATGGGTCTAGCTTTAGTTTTCGGCAAATGGAGAGCCAGTTTTTCCAGCACCATTTATTAAAGAGACTGTCGTTCTTCCAGTGAACCTGCTTGGCTCCTTTATCAAAGATAAGGTGGTTGAGTGTGTTTGTAGTTGTGGTTGTATCTTCTAATCTATTCCATTGATCTTCAGCTCTGTTTTGATTCCAATACCATGTTGATTTTACTACTGTTGCTTTGTAGTATAATTTCAAGTCTGGGATTGTGATGCCTCCTGCTTTGTCTTTGCTGCTTAGAATTGCTTTTGCGATTCTAGGTCTCTTCTGGTTCCAGATGAAATTTAGGAGTGATTTCTCTAGATCTATAAGGTATGTTGATGGTATTTCTATTGGGATTGCATTGAATCTGTATAAGAGTTTTGGGAGAATGGCCATCTTCACAATGTTTGTTCTTCCTATCCATGAGCAAGGGATGTCTTTCCATTTTCTGAGATCATCTTCAATTTCCTTTTTCAGAGTAATATAGTTTTCACTGTATAAGTCTTTCACTTCTTTCGTAAGAGTAATTCCTAAATATTTCATTTTTTTGCTTGCTAATGTGAATAGTCCAGTTTCCCTTATTTCCCTCTCTGTGGTTTTGTTGTTTGTGTATAGGAATGCTATTGATTTCTGAGTATTGATTTTGTATCCAGCCACATTACTGAATTTATTTATTGTATCTAAGAGTCTTTCAATGGAGCTTAGGGGGTCTTCTATGTAGAGTATCATGTCATCTGCAAACAATGACAACTTAACTTCTTCTTTTCCTATCTTTACCCCTTTTATTTCTCTTTCTTGCCTAATTGCTCTGGCTAGTACTTCCAGTACTATATTAAATAGGAGTGGTGATAAAGGACATCCTTGTCTTGTGCCTGATTTTAAAGTAAAGGCTTTCAATTTTTGGCCATTTAGTATGATGCTGGCTGTTGGTTTGTCATAAATGGCCTTTATTATATTGAGGTAAAGACCATCTATTCCAATTTTCTGTAGAGTTTTTATCATGAATAAATGTTGGACCTTATCGAAGGCTTTTTCTGCATCTATAGAAATGATCATGTGATTCTTATTTTTGGCTTTATTGATATGGTGGATTACATTTATTGATTTGCGTATGTTGAACCATCCTTGCATTCCTGGGATGAATCCCACTTGGTCGTGGTGTATAATCTTCTTGATGATTTGCTGGATCCTATTTGCCAATATTTTATTGAGGATTTTTGCATCTGTGTTCATTAGGGAGATCGGTCTATAGTTCTCTTTTTTAGTTGGGTCTTTCTCAGGTTTTGGTACTAGAGTGATATTTGCTTCCAGGAATGACTTAGGAAGGATTGCTTCCCTTTCAATTTCATTGAATAGTTTGAGGAGTGTCGGCATTAGGTCTTCTTTGTATTTCTTGTAGAATTCTGCAGTGAATCCATCTGGGCCTGGGCTCTTCTTGGTGGGTAAGGACTTAATTACATTTTCAATTTCAGTAACCGAGATTGGGTTATTCAACAGTTTTATATCCTCTTGATATAGCTTTGGCACTTCATATGCTTCTAAGAAACTGTCTATTTCTTCTGTGTTATCAAACTTTTGAGAGTAGAGGTTTTCAAAATAGGTGTTGATGATCTTCTGTATTTCTATTGGGTCTGTAGTGACTTCTCCTTTTTCATTTCTTATTGCATGAATTTGAGCTTTTTCTTCCCTTTTTTTAATAAGGTTGGCTAGGGGCTTATCGATTTTATTTATTCTTTCAAAGAACCAACTCTTTGATTTGTTGATCCTTTGGATTGTTTTCTTAGTCTCTATTGCATTGATTTCTGCTCTGATTTTTATAATTTCCTCTCTTCTTTTGGCTTTGGGCTTGACTTGCTCTTCTTTTTCTAGCTGTTTGAGGTGTAGCATCAAGTTATTCATTTGTATTCGTTCTGTTTTCCTGATGTGGGAACTCAGTGCAATAAATTTTCCTCTCAGGGCGGCTTTCATTGCATCCCACAGATTCCGGTAAGTTGTATCTGCATTTTCATTTTCTTTTAGGTATTGTTTGATTTCTTCTTTAATTTCTTCTGTGACCCACTGATTACTCAAGAGTGTGTTATTCAGTTTCCATGTGTTTGCGGGATTTTTGCGGTATCTTTTATCATTAATTTCTAATTTCAGAGCGCTGTGATCCGATAACATGCAAGGGATGATTTCAGCTCTTTTGCACTTGGTTAAATATGTTCTATGATCTAATATATGGTCTATTTTAGAAAATGATCCATGTACTGCTGAGAAGAATGTGTATTCTGATGTTGTTGGGTGGAACATTCTGTATATGTCTATCAAACCCATTTGTTCACAGGTATGATTCAGTTCTGTTATTTCTTTACTCATTTTCTGTCTGGTCGATCTGTCCCTTGGTGTCAATGGCGTATTAAGGTCTCCCGTTACAATTGTGTTACTGATAATTTGAGTTTTCATTTCTGTTAATAATTGTTTTATATAACTGGGCGCTCTGGAGTTTGGTGCGTATATATTTAAGATAGTTATCTCTTCCTCTTGGAGTTTTCCCCTTACGAGTATGTAGTGACCTTCTTTATCCTTTATGGTCATTGTTGGTTTAAAGTTCACGTTGTCTGCAAACAGAATGGCTACTCCTGCCTTTTTTTGGATTCCTGCTGCATGAAGAATTGTTTTCCATCCTTTGACTTTCAGTCTGTGAGTATCCTTCTGGGTTAGATGGGTTTCCTGTAAACAGCATATGGTTGGATTTTGTTTCTTGATCCATTCTGCTAGTCTGTTTCTTTTGATTGGTGCATTGAGACCATTTACATTAATGGTTATTACTGTTAAATGTTGTTTAATTGTAGGATTCTTATCTCTCTGCTGTTGCATCTTTATCTTTCGGTTCTGTTTAATTATTTGCTTTGCTTAGTGGTTTTTTCCTTTGTGTATCTAAACTGTCTTTCAATATTTTTTGCAGGGTTGGTTTGGTGTTCATGAAGTTCTTCAGCTGTTCTTTGTCATGGAAGTATCGTATTTCACCATCTATTTTAAATGATAGTTTTGAAGGATATATCAGTCTAGGTTGGAAATCATTTTGCTTTAGGATCTGGAATACTTCACTCCATGCTCTTCTTGACTTTATTGTTTGTGATGAGAAGTCTGCTGTGATTCTGATAGGTTTTCCTTTATAAGTGATCTGTCTTTTCTCTCTGACAGCTTTTAATAATCTATTCTTGTGTTGGATTTCTGGGATGGTGATTATTATATGTCTGGGTGTAGTTTTATTTTGGTTATGACTATTTGGAGTTCTATATGCTTCACTGATCCTGATGTCAGTTTCTGATCTCATGCTTGGGAAGTTTTCAGCTATTGCTTCTCTAAATATCCTCTTGATATCCTTTATGTTGTCTCCTTCTTTTTCATTAATCCCTATCATTCTTATGTTATTCTTCTTTGCATCATCTTGCAGTTGTTGAATTGTTGTTTCCTGATTCCTTGTTGTTTTTAAAAGATCTTTCCTTTCCTGTTCACTAGCTGCAATCCTGTCTTCAAGGTCTGAAATTCTATCTTCACTTTCATTAAGGCGGTTTTTACAGCTTTCAGTGGAGTTTTTTATTTCCTGTATATCTCTGTGCATCTGCATTATGTATTCTGTTTGTTTCTTATATTGCTCTTCTAGGGATTCTATCTTTTTGTTTAGTTCCTCCAATTTTTTATCTGTGTTTTCTTTAGATATATTTAGAATCTCTTTCATTTCTTTTATCATTTCTTCTTTTATCTGGGATATTATTTCAAGTTTGAATTTCTTTAAAGCTTCCTGGAGTTGCTTGTCAACTTCAGTAGCTATTGTGTCTGTTATATGAGGAGGATGGGATATATTTTCTTCTAAATACACTTCTCCTAGGGTTTCCTGAGATGGGCTGGAGGTTTGAGGTTGTAGTTTGGTCTTTCGTTTTGTCATTTTCCTATATTTCTGTGTTTCAGGTGTTATTTGAATGCCTCCTCAGGATCTGTTGAAAATCCCCTTCTATGTTTGCAGCTACTGAGACTCTGGCACCACTGTACCCCAGGCCATTGGGCCTGCAGAACCAATGGCCCTTCTCTGCTTGTTCAGAACTCCGCGGTTCCAGACAAGCTGGGCCTCAGGGACACTGTGCGCCCACCTGCCCCTTGGTAGATCCACAGCTCTTGGATCGCAGCCGGGTTAGGGTACTCACCACAGACCACAGTGCCTCAGGAGCCTGTGATCCCCCCCTGCTTGCAGAGATATCCACAGACCTCCAGACAAAGGAAGGGCCTCCTGCGGGCACTCCAGATCTACCCAGCTCCTCCTCTGCACACAGATGGCTATGCACAGCTGGGCACAGGCCGAGTTGCCTCAGGAACCCGGGACCCCTCCTCCTCCAGACAAAGGAAGGGGCCTCTGCAGGCGCTCCGGATCCGCGCAGCTCCTCCTCCGCACACCAATGGCCAGGCGCGGCTGGGCACAGGCCGAGGTGCCTCAGGAACCCGGGACCCCTCCTCCTCCAGACAAAGGAAGGGGCTTCTGCAGGTGCTCCGGATCCGCGCAGCTCCTCCTCTGCACACCGATGGCCAGGCGCGGCTGGGCACAGGCCGAGGTGCCTCAGGAACCCGGGACCCCTCCTCCTCCAGACAAAGGAAGGGGCCTCTGCAGGCGCTCCGGATCCGCGCAGCTCCTCCTCCGCACACCGATGGCCAGGCGACGCCGCAGTAACTTTAATCGCATATTCCCCTCTCAAGCGGGATTGGTGGGGAGTGCCTGGCCCAGGTGACGCTGCTGACTAAGACCCAGTAGGCTAGCCCAAACCAGGTCCCAGCACCTGGAGGTGCACCCTAGCAGTGAAGCCTTTGGTAGGTTGACCTGGAGGGGTGGGCTCAGCAGAGGCTGCCCAGCTGTGTGTCTCCCTAGTGCACTGCAGTGGGCAGAAACACCTAGCCGGTGCAATTCAAACAAACTGTAACAGACAAAGAGAAAAAAACTGGGCCTCCTATATACACTTGTATGGAAGGAACAAAAAGTAGGGAAGAGGAAGCAACAAGAAAGGGTCCTCAGTCCCCAATCCTGAGAACACTGATCCAGGAAAGATGAATGCAAAGGAGAATGAGGACAGAAAACATGCAGTATCAGACACAGCACCAATAGACATAAAGCGATATCTCTGGGACCTCATAGACGAGTTCAAAAGAGAAGTATTTAATGAAATAAAGCAAGATATAAGTAGAATAGTTGGAGAAATGCTAAGCACCACCCAAGAAAAAACAGATGGTGGAGTGGAAGAACAGAAAAAAGGGGAGAATTATTTGATGGAGAAAATAAAAAAAAAACATAGAATATGTGAAGCAGGTTCAAAGAGATTACCAGGAAACTAAAAACTCTATTGAAAGCTGGCATAACAGCTTGAAAGAAACTAAGGATAGATTATCTGAACTGGAGGACAGATTTGTAATGTGGGAGCATGAAATGAAAAATTTCTTTAAAGCAGAAAACAAATAGCAATAATACAAAGGCTTGAAGATGATAAGAGGATCTATAACTTAAGAACTAAGAACATAAAAGAAGAAGTAGGGACACAAACAAATGAATTACAAAAGCTATTCACAGAAATAATCCAGGAGAATTCCCCTAATTTAGCAAAAGGTAAAGATACTCAGATGTATGAAGCATACAAGACCCCAGCCACCTACAACCCAAACAGAGCTACACCCAGGCATATAATAATCAAAATTCCAGAAATCCAATATAAGAACAGAATATTAAAAGTCTTCAGAGACAAGAAACAGATCGCTTACAAGGGAACACCCATCAGAATTACAGCAGACTTCTCCGCACAAACCATCAAATCACGAAGAGCGTGGGGAGAAATAATTCAAATCTGATTTGAAAGATAATAACCCCCAGCCAAGATTGATATATCATGCACAACTGTCCCTAGAAATTGATGGAAAAACAAGGTGCTTCCAGATAAAGAGGAAACAGGGGAATTTGCAACCACCAATTCAGGGCTACAGAGAATACTGCAGGATATTCTAAAAAAGGAAAATAGCAAGATTCCAGAAACAGTGGCAGAGAGGACACAATGAATGGAGCAGAAAGTGAAATGAAGAAGACAAACTGACAACAAACAACAGAAAAAGAGCTCAACAGAAATGAGGCAGAGAAGATTGGATGGTAGGAACAGCTATTTTGGAGAAAACAAGACATTATAATAGCTAGTGCTGACTTAGTATCATCTTGTTTTGAAGTCCCATCAAACTTTTATTCTTCTGTCTCCATCAGTCTTAACAGGTTGTATCTTATTGGATTTTATTATATGTGATAATATAAGCAAAAACTTTTGTAGACAAGGAGATTATACAGAAACCATTGTTCATTTTCTGATAGTTGGTTCTAAATACCCTGTAATAATGTCATTCTCTTGAATGGTTTTACATTGTCTTGATACGTTTGGTGCTACAGTATACGAAGTTATACTCAAAGATTTCAAGGAAAGAGACACTATGGTAACTACTTTTTGTCAGGATATCTTGTGGTGAAACACTATTTTGCTTAAATGGTTATGCTTTGACCTGAGCTGTTTTGTTGTTATGCCCTCTTTTATCTCAATCTCCTTTTTTAAAATTATTTACTTTTTTATTTTTATTTTTAATTAAGAGAAAAATAAAATAGGATACTTTATAGTAACCCACGTAGATTTCCTATTAACTTGATTTGAAACCCTGTATAGCCCTCACCGTCTTGTTTTGACTGATTTTCTCCTATTCTGCTTTGCTTGATAGTACCAAGTTCAAAAGTATAGGCAACAACTGTGAAGACAATAAGATTCATTATGACGCCCATTCTGGTTGACTATTATCTTCTTTTAAAGTCCTGTAATGTCTCCAATGTTTTGGTTTTATTCTTTATTGTTTTGCTCAATTTTATTATAACTGATGATATAAGCAATTCTTTTTAAGATAGCAAGAGTATGGTAACCATTGTTGATCACCTTATATTTTGTTTTTACATTATCTATTATGTCCATCGTTTTGATTTGACTGACTCTGTTCTGTTATGTCACATTTGGTTTTACTCTCTTTAAAAAAAAGTAATAAGAACTGTGGGAGTAATAAAACTCAAAATGTGTAATTGTTATTGTACAAAAGGAAAAAAAAAGAAAGTGTTCTAAAGGATATAACGCATATATATTTAAGTGTGTAAGATAGATAACCATATTACTGAGTTTTGTTGGATCACTGAACAAAACTGTTTGCAGTCTCACTGTTTGAAAGTCCACTTTATATACTTTAATTTTGTAACTTGAACAACTATTTCTAAGATAACAATATGTAATCTATTAACTAACGATTTCCTACTGTTTATTCTTTCTGAAATTCTGTATACCTTGTACCCTTTTTCTGTTTTTTTTTTTCTTTTTCTCCTTAAATAAAATAAAAAAAGAAGAAAGTGATTGGCCCAGAGGAGATGTGGCCTTGGGGAGGTGTTTGGTCATGAAGGTAGGATTCTCATGAATGGGATTAGAGCCCTTATGCAAGAGATCCTATAGGGAGTCATTGAAGCTGGAGATTGATCACACGAGGGAGGGAGGGGTGGCTAAAGCAAAGCCAGTCCTGAAAACACAGAGAGCCCAAAACAAGCCACAAAAACAGCTGTTCCAGCACCAAGAAGGCAAGAGCCCCAGGCCAGCCAGGCAAACAAGTTGCTAGGCAATGGGGTTGAAATTGATATTCTTCCTCCCAGTGCATGGGGTATATAAATAAAGATGCTACAGTGATTGAGCAGTTCCTTCTCTCCCATCAGGAGCATAAGGGCTCCAGCTTTTGTCTCTTCTTTATTTTTTTCACACTCTCATGTCCTTCACTCCAAGAACCTCGAGAGCCACATGGGTTGTGGCAAGATCCCACTGAGCTGGACTTCACAACTGACCTCATAGCTGACTTCACCTGACCCCAGACTTTCCACATCTAGAGCTATGCAAAACAAATTGCTGTGGTTTGTAAGCCACCCAGCCTGTGGTGCTTTGTTATAGCAACCTGATGAATGAAAATACCCAAGTCTGGGGTTTAGGGCTGTGTCGCTTCTGTATCCTGATGCCTCCCTTTTCAAACATGCTTACACCGAGGTCTGCAACAATTGTTTTTTATTACAAGATGCGTAAAGGTAGGGACGGCTCTGGCCTGGTGGAGGAGACAGAAGAGGGCTGTCCCCCAAGGCCAGGTGGTGCAGCGGCTCCCAGGAGGCTGTGCTGTCAGCTCAGGTGCATAATCTGGCCCAGGAGCAAGCTGCTCCATGTGAGGTGATCGAAGATCATGACAAAGAAGGGATGGTTGAATTCGAACGTGACCGCTGCCTCATACTCCTGCTTTATGATGACCGCAGGGTCTGCTGGTTTCATTGCATTGCTCTCGTCCATCCTCAGCAAGGCTGTGTGGACCACCTGTGGTCAGTCATGGAGGGCAGGAGGTGAGTCCCTGACATACGCCCAGCACTATCCATGCCTTGTTGTGTGGTCACCACTTCATGGAGCTGAGGCAGAGCCTTGGTCACTTGTTGGCTTCTTGCCTGAGCAGCAGCCCCAGGACAAGAATCCAGCACCCTCTACTTCTAGCCACTGTCCAAGCTGTGCTTTCCCCTTGGACCTGTAACATCCTGAACCAGGCTTTGGTGCCACCCAGGGTGCCCCTCCCCATGTCCAGCCCGGGACGAGGGAGACCTTGCTTTCTGCCCATTCTGCTGGAGGAATACCGCATTCAATTCAAGAAAAGTGCCTACACCTACTCTGGACAGGGAAGCTCAGGCAGAAGCTAAACATGCAAATCTCTGTGGCTGTGTTCCTTGGGAAGGAATTCTGCAGTGAGAAAGATGGGCTACCTTGCAGGGAAAGCCTGTGGCAGATCATGGTCTGGCTAATCAACAGGTGACATTTGGTGTGCTCCTAACACTTGTGGGATAAGCCTTTACAGCCAGGCTCCCAGGTTCCGGGTGGCTGTGACAGGCACTGTGGCTGGATTAGGTGGGGCCAAGACCAAAAGCCCCACACTAGGTCTTGAGAAAATGAGGTTTGAGTCAGCAGGCCCGAGGCCAGACTTTCTTACGAGCTGTGTGACCAACAACAAGCTCTTTACCCTCCCTGAGGTCAGGACTTCCTCCTCTGAGAAACCGGGGTGCTCCCCACCTTAAAAGGCATGGCTGATGTGTCTGAGTCTACTTGTCTGCTTGTACAACATGCATTCACCAAGTGGCAACCATCGTGCCTGCGAAGCCCTTGTGTTTAAAGTATGGGGGCCACATCAGAGTGACGAGGTACGCCGCCAAGAGCCTAGCACAGTTGGGGCATACAGTAGGGGTTCAATTCAAAGTTTTCTAAACACATAGAGGACAGCAGAAGATTAGGCTGAAGAACACTGAGTGTGACTGGGTACAAGTGCAGTGTAGTCTCCATCTGATGTTGGCCCCATTTCCTGTTCCTCTGTGCCACGGGCTGCTCACAGAGCCACCACAATAGCTTCACGCTGCACAGCACCCCCTGGGTGGCCTAGTGGGGTGTCTAGGTCCTTGGACATGGCCCATCCTTGTTACCAGCTCCCTGTTTGGTCTTGAGGATGTCATGTGTTCTACACAAGCCTCAGTTTACCTCATTGTAGGTGGAGGGGATTGAACCCAGACTTGGGTTCTAAGGCTGGGAATGAGTGGTAATCATTATTATTTTTATTGTGGATTTTGGAGGAAGAAAAATATAAAAGGATGGGTTCCCCAAGATGCTTCTTACCTTTATTAGCTCCAGCGGAGACTCCTGGGTGATGGCTGAGAAGTTGGCCTGGTTAGAGAACAGGGCTGCAAAGTCCAGGTCTGCCAGCAGGGCGCTGAGGTCGTTGGTGCTGGAGATCGAGAACTTCGGCAGGTACAGGTTCACCAGGCTGCTCGGGACAAGCAGGCAAGGTTAGAAGCCTGGGCTGGGCCTGCCGGTGGGTGGGCGCTGCTGTCCTCCCCAGCCGGACTCCACTTCTTCCTGCTCCTGCTTCCCAGTCTGACCTGCTCACTGGGGACAGGGAGAAAGCAGGAGAGCAGGGCCTGCTGCCCTGCTCCGGGAGGCAGAGCCCTCTAAGGCCTCTGAGCTGCCCTCTTTCCTGCTGGGTGGTTCCTTTGAGCTGATTTCACCTGTGATACAGCTCAACCACTGGGCATCGAAGACAGTGGTCCCTGAAGACCTTCTGACCATAGTGACACCCCTCTAATCCCAATACTCTGGGAGGCTGAGGCCCGAGAAAGCCCAAGTTTGAGGCCAGTTTAGGCAAGTTAGTGATGTAGCCAGACCTCATCATAATTTTTTTCTTTAAAGAGAAAAACAAAACAAGACAAAGCAAGACAGTAAAAGGCTACAAGTAATACAGAGTTTCAAGAGAAAAAAATATACAGTAAGAATTCACTAGTAAATAGATTACATATTGTCATCTCAGAAACAGCTGTCCAGGTTACAAAATTAAAGCATACAAAGTGGATATTAATACAGTGAGATTGCAGACAGTTTTGTTCAATGATCCAACAAAAACTCAGTAATATGGTTTTCTATCCTACACTGTTAAATACTCTTGCAGTTGTATCCTTTAGATCACTTTCTTTCCCCCCTATTTTACGCTAACAATCACACATTTTGGGTTCCATTACTCCCACAGTTCTTATAACTTTTTCTTTAAAGAGGAAAAGAAAAATATATATATAAAACAAGAAACAGGACAAAACAAAACAGAACAACAACAAAAAAAACCCCCAATGTGACAAAGCAAAACAGAGTCAGTTGGAACAGGAGCATGGACATAGTATATAGTGCTAAAAGAGATTACTAGGTGATCAACAATGGTTACCATTATGCCTCTTCTTATCCTATAAAGAGGTGCCTATATCAGCTGGTATAAGAGAATTGAACAAAACAGTACAGAAAGAGACCAATAAAACCCAGATTGGAGACCTTCCAGGAGTTCCAAAGAAGATAATAGTTAAACCATAATGGGCATCATAGAGTTTCTGGTTGCCTTCAAAGTGGTTACCTATACCCTCAAATTTGATACTATTAAACAAAACAGAATATAATAAAATCAGTCAGAACAAGATGTGGAGAATAATACAAGGGTTCAAATCAGGTTAGTAGGAAAACAAAAAAGTTACTATAATATATCACGCTATTTTTAGTTTTCCCTTAATTAAAAGATACTAAGAAATAAATTAATTTTTAAAAAAGGAAAAAAAGCGGGGGGGGGGGGAGATTGAAATAAAAAAAGAGCATATCAATAGTACAGCACAGGTCAGAACCGAACAATTTAAGCATCATTGTGTTCACCACCAGGTAGCCTGACATTAATAGTAGTTACCATAGTGTCTCTTTCCTTGAAATATTTGAGTCTAACTTCGTATACTGTAGCATCTCGTCAGAAATTTTTAAAGAGGGGCGTGATGGTAGATGTATGGTGTTCAAAGAGAAGGTCTTGGTTCACCTCCCAGGGTCATAAAGGAAAACAAAAGTCTTTCTCATTCCCAGAAAGCCCGAGCTTGAAACAGAGGCTGGGAGGGACCTCCGGGGTTCGGGGCCCCAACCATGCCTCCGATGCAGTGTGGCTGGATCTACGCCCTGCCCGCTGCGTGCTAGTGGGTAAGCCCGAGCCGGCGGCCGGGTGCCGGAGCGCTGCAGCTTCGCACGAACTTGCTGGCGCGGGTGTGAAGGGAGGGAGGCCCTGGCTGCTCCTGCCCTTCCCTCCCCTGCCGGTCACAGGAAGGTGTCCGCGAGCCCCAGGCCGAGGCTCCATGCTCTCCAGCAGGGGGCGCCCTCAGCACACCTTCGGAACCACTGCCTTGGTTTTCCAGATTGAGAGGCTGAAACTCGGGATGGGGATCCCCCCCAAAGGTCCCCGTGGGCGGGAAGACAGGCCCTCCCACCTTCCTGCGCGCTGAGCCGCTCTCCGAAGGCGAGGCATGGGGCTGCAGGGTGTGAGTTGCTGACTGATGTCCTCCACCCTGGAGTATATTTCTTTTTTTGAGGGTGGCGGATTATCCCTCGCCTTAACTTTTGGTAAAGTACAGAATTTGTTTGAATCATAGTTCATTATCGTCCCCTGGTGACAGTATACCTAGATTACAGATTGCTTTTGCAGGAGGGGAGGGGGCGAACGGGGTGCAAACTGGGAACAAAGATTTAAGCAACCCAGAGGGATGGCGCTAATCTGTAATCCCAGCACTCTGGGAGGCTGAGTCAGGAGGATCACAAATTCGCGCCCAGTTTAGCAGTTTAGCGACTGGGCAGTTTAGCGACTTAGACTCTGTGTTTAATAAACAAACAAACATGCTTAACGTTGCCAGCCACAGGCTCAACCCTTCTCCGCTGGGCGCTTGTAGCACATACACTGTCTCTCCCCCCACGGCTCTAGGGACTCTGTCCCTCCGAAGATGTTTGCTTGCAGGAGGGAGGTGGGGTCTCCCAAAGCCTCTGGTGACTTAAGATCCAATGATCATTTGCACTGTGCTTCACAGAGTCCCCCAGGACGCTATAGCAAGTGTTGGTTTCAGTAAGCAAAATGGAATAGCACGGAACTGCTTGGCTGGCGAGGCCACTTTAGGAAACTGAAGCAAAAATGTGACCACAGAGAGGGAGGCTATGAAACTCACAGGACAGGGGGACCTCACATGCACTTCCTTGTGATCCATGCACAAGGAAGTAAGCATGACCTCCAGATAGGGGAACCTCAGAGGCTATGAGGCCCCAGCAGAGAAGGCAATGTGAGCATCGCCCACAGTTGCGGAAGGAGACGAAGATGCACCATGGCGACGCACCACAGAAACCGACTGGCAGGGCTGGCGGAGGGCTTACCCACTGGTCAGGGAAATCTCCCACCGGCGGATTGTCTTCCGGCTCAGCCCCTTGATGACTGCGTCCATCTGCCCTTGGTCCGGAAGGATGAGAAAGATGGTCGCGTTGCCCGTGCAGTCCAGCTGCACCAGCCGGCAGGGGAGCACTGGGTCGAGCAGGTATTTCATAGTGCCTGACCGGAACATCATGGGCACTGTCACCGTTGTCGTCTCGTTCACATGGAAGTCCTTCTTCCTGGTGTTTTCTGGGTCGAAGGGGTGTTTCAATATGCCTGGGCAAAGGGAGCAGAGAGCAAGCAGCAGTCAGGCCCTAAAGGGTGGGACATGCCCTCTGAGTGGCCTCCTGGGAGGCCCAGCTGTCCCCATGACCAGGCTACCCAGCAGCCTGCTGCAGAATGTTCCTACAATAACTGCCAGAGACTTCCAATAAGATGCTGCTCCTCCCAGATATTTAAAGCCTGTCCAGCCCCTACCTCTTGGAATGGATGGAGGGTTAAGTCCATTTCTAAGGCTGGCTCCTAAACACAGCAAAGGGTAGGAAGACCACAAGGATGCTGGGCCTTGGGTTTAGGGGTAGGGTTCACCCAAACTGGACTTGGTCTTGACCCCCTGGCTTAGAGTTCTGGAAGTGATGCTAGACCTCAAGCTGCAAATTCAGTGTCCCTGGAAGGGCCCTTGGCTTTGTGATGAACCAACCATCCATTCCATCTGCCCTGGCAGCCTGGACCTGCAACCTGGCCCCTCATGCCAGACCACATTTCCTGAATGCAGAGTTAGGGTGGAAAGGCTCCTTCGGGGTCATGGACTCTCCCCTCTTACTTCTGGCTGGACCACATATACCATGATGTCATTGTCTACCCTGTGTGCTTCAGGATGGGGAACTCATTACCTTGCAGTACTGGTCAGCTCTGATGGGTAGAATATTGCTCCCAAATTGGGCTCTGATGTGGCAGAATGTTTAAAGACACTGGCTGGATCTCACCAGGGTCTCTTTTCTAGCTTAAAGTTTCCCATGTCAGGGTGTCAGGAGAGGGCTGAGGACTCCAGTGGGTCCCAGGTGGCCCTTGACCCCAAGTGCTGCAGTGTCACAGGAGCACTATGTCCTTGCTTCAAGGTGGCCAGAACACAGCTCCAAGCAGTCCCTTCTCTATTTCAGTGCCTGCAGACCCATGGATTATATGGTCACAGCTGTTGGTTCTTGGTGGAGACAATGGGGAAAGGCTGGAGGATGCAGGGTAGCAAGCTATGACACAGCCTAGGGAGCCAGGAGCTCTGCCAGGTCCATCCCAAGTGACCTCTCCAAGTTCCAGCACTGCAAACACTAACTCAGTATCACAGGAAGTAAGGTAAGTTGAGGGTCCTCCCACAGCAGTGGAAGGAAGTCTGTTGTGTGTGAAACTGAAGCAGAGCTTCTCTATGGTGCTTCCTGATTCAGCTGTTTCTCCTGCATGTCTTTGAATACGACTGCAGCACTAAAGCTGAGTCCTGTGGGCCCCAGTGACAGAGCAGAGAAACATTATTGCTATAATGAGGTCTGGGCAACTGCATACGAAGAGCAAAAGTTTCCCAGAGGAAGCAGCTTTTGAGCTAAGACCTGAAGGATAGAAGATGGTTTAGGGAGTCGGATAAATTGAGAGGTGTCCGTGAGACAAAAGGGGGTGGCATTTGAGTCAGGAGGAATAATGACTGCCCCATCCTAATTAGCAGAACCTCTGAGTACTCTGGGTTACATGTCAAGGGGGAATAAAGATGCAGATGGCATTAGGGTTGCTAGTCAGCTGGCCTTGAGGTGGGAGTGTGTCCTGGATGATCCACGTGTCTCCGTGTAAACCCCTGGGTCCTTACGAGCAGAAGAAAAGGGCGGAGAGCCAGGGTCACAGCAGATGTGGTGTTGGGAGCAGCTGGCTTTGCAGGCAGAAGAGACTCAGTTAAGAATCACACACAGCTTGCAGAAGCTAGAAAAGATTTGGAAATGTCTTCTCTCCCAGACCTCAGGAGGAACCAGCCAGGGTCAAATGTTGATTTTAGTCCAGTGTAGTTCATTTTGGACTTTTGCCCTCCAACATGGCCAGATAACAGTGTGTGCTATTTTAAGTCATGAAATCAGCAGTGACCCATTACAACCACATTAGGAGGTTCACTCAGGCTTCCCGGGGGACAGGTGTAGTTCAAGATGGGAGAAGAATTTGGTGTGACTAAAATGAGCATGTGCATGTGCGTGTGTGTGTGTGCATGTGTGTGTGAGAGAGAGAGAAAGAGAGAGAGAGAATGTGGAGATAAGCTGGAGAATACAGAAGAGCCAAAGGACCCTAGCCCAGGGCTTCTTAACCTCGTCATCTTGGACATTCGGGAGTGGCATCCTGTGCACTGTGAGGAGGATGTTTCAAAGCCACCCTGGCTTCTACTTAACCCAATGTCAGTAGCACACTTCACCTTATTCCAGTTGTTACAACCAAAACACCCCCAGGCCTTGCCTAATGTCCTTGGGGCAGGAGTCTGAAGAACCATGGCACTACAGAAAGGAATTCAGTTTTGTTTTGTTTTGTGTCCAATTTGCCTGATCATATAAATGACCTAAGGGTGGTAGACAGGGAGCGCTTGATAAAACCACGCACCACAGGCCTTTCCGACCGAGGTTCTACTTTAGTAGATCTGGCCTGGGCTCTGGAGTCTGTAATATTAACAAGTCTCCTGGAGGGTTTTATGAACGGCACTTTGGAAACAGCACTACCTCCAAACCGATGGGAGCTGGCATTTGAGGGAAGTGGGCCTGGTCGGAGCTGGTCATGGCCTTTGCAGTGGTAGGTACAGGGCAGCTGTGGGGGTGTCTGTCAGGGAGACCATGAGCCAGGCACTGTCTGGCTCAAAGCTAGATGTGTGGTCCCTGATCCACAGCCTGTCTCACGTCAGTATTCAGTCAGTCTTTGTAGACCACGAAGCAGCCAGTCTGTCCGTGGTAACATGCGTGGGCCTCAAACCAAACTCGGAACCTGGTCGAGTAGCTCTATCCTGCTAGGTATCATTTGGTAAAGTGATACAGTCCCTTTTCCCAGCAACGCTGTGGTTAAATGTTTTGTGAAATCAAATACCCAAAGCTTGCCCTAGATTCTGACAGCTGTAGCTATTCCCAGCAGTGGTGTCGGGGCCCTGTCAGCATGGGGTGGGGAGTGGGTACCTCTGAAGAAGTTGTAGTTGACCAGGATAAGGCTGGCTGGACCATCCAGTTCTGAGAAGGTATCCACGAGTTTGCCCTGTGTCTTATTGTTGATGTACTCATTGATCTGTTTGCTGGCCCTGCTCCAGTCCTGAAGATCTGCTGTGAGGGCCTCTGACCCATAGTAGTGTCTGATGTCTGCTAAGAAGGACTCCCGTGGATGCAGCTTGTGGTCAAGGAATAAGCCGTTGCCCGTGGCCATTTCCAAGCCCATGTTTGACTCCCTGAGCAGCTGGTGCAGCTCTCTGAAGTTCTGGTGGATCTCGGTATCTGATGTCGTGCTGAGGTTGAAGCCCAGGCCCTGGAGAAGCTGAGTCCGAGTGTGTCCAGAGGAACCCAGTGCCAGCATGGCCAAGGCCGTGGAGATACTTACAGGGGAGATGAAGATGTTACTGTTTGTAGCCGAGGCCGCCAGACGCTGATACAGGCTGAAGGCAAAGTCTACGTTGGTGGGTGCCAGGCCCCGGTGAGGGCTCTCTGTGCTGGAAATGGCACCGGGGTCCTCAGCCTGGGCGGTCCAGAGGCCGCAGGTGCACAGGCAGAGGAGACAGGTGAACAGGATCTGCAGCATGGTCAGGATGGCTGGGCCCTGCCAAGTCAAGAATGCTCATGAGAGGCTGTGGTGGTGGCCTGGTCAGTGGAGCTCCATGCCACAGGAGATAGGTGAAGACCCCGTTCTGTCCCCAGTCCCTCCCTCCACACAGGCTGTGTGACCTGAGGAAAGGCATGGCAGGGCTCTGGGCTTCAGCTTCCCTAGCTGAAGAGGTGACTTCTGTGCACTGTGACTGATGGAGTGCCTTCTGGCCACTCAAGACTGATCTAGGTATTTTGCTTAATTTTGCTCATCTATTTATCACCAAAACATAAAGTAAATATTATTAACCCGAGTTTAGACACCCACAAGAAGATACTCAGTGAGGTTAGACACCCAGAATATTGCATATCTATTTTGATACACTTAAAATGCTGGAGGAAAAACAATAAAGTTTTCCATCAGGAATCTTATAGCTGGTGAGATCATCTTTTTAAAAACACAAGGAAGAAATTAAGACTTTCCTAGATAAAGCAGAGAGAGCTCAAAATCTGCCCAGAAAGAATTAAAAGATCCATCTCTTTTCAGGTTGAAAAGAAGAGACACTGGATATTTCCTGAAAGTTAGATTAAACAAATAAAAATTTCTGGTAAAGTTAAGTACTTGGGAAGTTTTCAAAGTTAGTATGGTTGTAATTTTAGTTTATATAACTTTTTTATATGTTGTTAAATATAATATGTAAAAGCAATTATTAATGTATACTTTGGAGGGACATACGCATGAAGATATGATTTGTGACATCAATAACTGAACAAGAGTAAGGATCAAGCTACAGAGAAGCAGTTTTATGTGTTATTTAGGTTAACATGTCATAAATTTAGAGTATGGTACTTCACAGGGTTAACCATAATCGCTATGGCAACTACAAAAAATAGCTAAAGTATGCGTGTAAAAGAGGGTGAGAGCCAAAGCATTTCACTTCAAAAGTAAACTAAATAAAAAAGAGTATAATAATATAGGAAATGAGGAATTAAAAAACCAGATGAGAGCTGGGTGTGGTGGTGCACTTCTGGAATCCAGCACTTGGGAGGTTGAGGCAGGTGGATCATTACAAGTTCGACACCAGCCTGGGCTACAAAGGCCAGACTGAGCCACATAGGGAGACCCTGTCTCAAAAAGACACAAAAATAAATAAATAAAAAAAATAAAAAGCCAGATGATGCATAGTAAACAAATAGCAAAATGTTGGAAGTAAGCCCTTCCTTATCAGTACTTTTACTATAAATGGGTTAAATTCTACAGAGGACTGAGATTGGCAGAAGGGACGTCATGGTTCACTTGACTGGGTTCAGGGAAGCCCAGGTTGCTGGCGTCTTAGTCCATTCAGGTTGCTATGAGAAAAATACTATAGGATGCTCTTTAGAGCAGTCCTAGAGGCTGAGAAGTCCAAAATCAAGGCACCAGCAGACCTGATGCTTGGAGAGAGCTTTTTAGCTTTATAGGAGGCACTCTTTCACTGTCCCCTTACTTAGTGCAGGGAGTGGTCGAGCTCTCACGGCTCCTAATAGTCACCTCCCCAGGACTTCACATCATGATACTGCCACAGTGGAGATTTCAATACATGGGCTTTGTAAATATTTGCAGACATTCATACCATGGCATCTGGTGGAACGTTGTTTCAGGGTGTGTCTGTGAACTGTGTAAAGGAGAGCCAACCTCAGCAACAGGAGCAGGTGCCCTCCCACTGAGGATGCAGAGAGAATCAAAGGGTGGAGCGAGGGAAAATTCTCTTTGTCTGTGAGCTGAGACATCACGCTCTGTCCGGGCACCTTGGAGCTCGTGGGTTTTGAGGCTTTGGACTCAGACTCCTGCCAGAGGCCCCATTCTATTCTCAGGCCTTGTGTTGAGTCTGGGGGTTACACCTGGTTCTCACCCTGGTTCCCTCCCTCTATAACCACATAGCCCTGTTCTCACAAATCTCTCCCTACCCACCCTTATTAAACCAGTGTTTAAATAAGGAAGCTCCAAGACCACCCATCTCCCTGGACCCCTCAGGGGTTTCTTACCTGGGATGTTCCAAAACCCAAACCTCAAAAGAACAGGTGCAGGCACCCCTAAGTCCCTGGTCCCTCTCTCAGAGCTCCCTGCCTGACTCTCCTTAGCTCTGCAGAGTGAAATCCCCCACTTTTCTACTTGATGACAGATAATGGTTGGGGCCTGCTCCCCACTCCAGATTTTACTGGGTCTTCACCCCCAGATCTGAATTCTGACCTTGATTCCTAAGTTTCAAGTGCAATTCTTCCCTTTTCCTGGGTTTTGTGGCATGGCAGGCTGGATTTAGAGCACTGCTGTTTAATCACTAAGTAACACAGGAAAGGTTGTTTAAGCTCTGCCTCAGTTTCTCCATGTAAAACAGTGGCAACAACAGTCCCCATGCCTGCTGGCCTGCTTTGTGGTGTTGTCTCCTTTCCTCCAGTCCCGGGGCACAGCCTAAGTTTGGGGTGCGGTGCCCCTTGCTGGACTCAGCAGTTGCTTCTGTCTGGTCTCTGGTTGGGCTTCACCTTCCGCTCAGCTTCCTCCAACCCCTCTCTCCTCTGCTGCCAGCTGCTTCTTTCTAAAATTTCCACTGAAAAGCTTTCATTGGCTCGCTGTTGCCCAGAGACTGATGCAACTGATCCCCACTGTGAGTTGGCCTGGGGGCCTTCATGAGCCCGGCCCTGATGACAGTCCTGCCCCTAGTCTTGATCTGGCCCCTGGAAGTTCAAGCTGCAGGCTTCTCCTGGCACACAGCACACTGTCATGCTGTGCAGGTCATATAGGTCCCCTGATATTTGCTGAGCCTTGCAGGACTGAGCCCCTGTCCTGGCCCTGCCCCATCCCCTCTACGCCTAGCCTGGCTCACCCCTTCATGGCCTTTGAGACTCATGTGCTAGGTCACCATATCTGAGGACCCTTCCTCTTCTTATTCTCTGTCCCTTCTCCTATGTCACATGCAGAGAAATCTGCTTCGGTGCTGGTCACTTCCACCCCAGTCTATGGCTGTGATCTCCTCCTGGGTAAGGACCCTGGGCAGCATGAGACCGGGAACAGGCTTGACCTCCCTTCCCTTCCTGCTGTCCCTGAGGAGATCAGATCTCTCCCACCTCATAAGACATCTGTGAATACCAGTCACAGCTGACATGCGCGATTGCCTTAGGTGACTTCCTGTTGTGTGGCACTGGGCCCATTTTACAGTTGAGAAGGGGGAGCCGAGGATGCCGAACAGCCTGGACAGGGCTGGGACCCCAAGGCCAGCAGAAGTCTGACTTCTGAGCCTGGATCCTCCCTCAGAGCTATTGAACTGCAAAACAACCCACATAGGTACCCAGCCATAGAAAAAATGAGAGGGTTAGCTCCATCTACACTGTCCTTGCCCCAGGTCACTCGGTGAGAGTTGTGGCAGATGCATGTGTGAGATGTTGGAAGATGTCCCTTGTGCTGGGCCAGCTCTGCACACCCTCCCAGGCTGGAATCCTTCACTGGGATGCCACTTGTTTCCTCTCTCTGCAGCTGTGCCTGCTGCTAGGCTGGGAGTGGATGGAAATGGAGCTTAGCTACAGCCCTCAGCCTCAGCCTCTGCAAGGAGAAATCAAGACCCCAGGGTGACTCCCAGATGCTGGGACCTGGGAAGTGCTCCAGAGTGGCCTGGTATCACTGCTGGCTCCCCTAATGGATCCAAACAAACAGGAAAGCTGCAGCCATTGTTTTGTTCTGGAGGACACAGGGGCAGGCATAGGGGCAGGTGCAGAAGCAGGGGTAGGGGCAGGGGCAGGGGCAGGGGCAGGGGCAGAGGCAGAGGCAGAGGCAGAGGCAGAGGCAGAGGCAGAGGCAGAGGCAGAGGCAGAGGCAGAGGCAGAGGCAGGTGAGCCCCAGGTTTTGCAGGGAGTCACTCACTGTCAGCGTGGGCTCGAGTTGCTCAGCTGGCTTGCTGCTGTGTACGTGTACAGTAAGCCAATGGAGACACTGCCCGCTAAATCTTGCTAGCCAGCTGCCCTGCTGGTTAATAGTTAGAGAGGGGCAGTGGCCTTCATCAGGCAGTGGTTCCCACCCCCAACCACTGGCCAATCAGAGTTTTTCCAGGAAATTTGAGTAAATATGGCAATGCCACAAATTAACTTTGTGGCCTTATTATTTGATATAAAAAGGAGGCTGAAATTGCACCAGTGTTTGTGGTTTCCCTGTGGAAGTGGGCAGAGAGCTCACCAGTGCCAGACACAGATGTCTATGAAAGCCCCTTGCGGGGCTCCAGTGGAGATGAGTCAGGCCTCTGTCAGCTGGGAGGGACAGCTGAGGTCTTTACCAGCCAAGTGCTTCTTGCAAGTCATCTCATGTACTCTTCACAATGATCCGATGGGTGATCTTTATTACTATCACACTTCAGATAAGGAAACCGAGGCACAAGGAGTGAGTAAGCTGCCCTTGGGTTCAAATCCAAGACCTTTGAACTCTAAAACCCAACACTTCCTCCACAGTGTTCTGTTGACCATTTCTCCTGGGATTGCAGGAGACAGACGCCAACCTCTATTTCAAACTTTAAAAAAAGTATTTATTGGTTTTCTGTTGAATAAGAATTCTAGAAGGTAGGAAGAGTTTCAGGCATGAGTGGATTCAGGGCTCTGGAACCCAGCATTTGATCTCCTCCTTTCTTTGCTCTGCTGTCCTCTATTTTCTGCTTTACTAGTCTATACTGGGAACAAAAGTGATTGCTGCGGTTCTGGGTTATTTGGTTCTAACTTTAATAGCAAGAGAGAAATTTTCTCTTGTGTTCATAGCCATCTTCCAAAGGACACTGGGTGTGACTGGCCATCCTTGGACTGATCACAGTGTCCAGAAGGATGGGGTGTTGTGAGCCAGAGTCCTGAAGTCTTTGGAGTGATAGCACATTACTTGTGGTCAGGAAAGCTATTTCTATGGGAAAAGAGGAAAGTGGGTCCCACAGCCAAACCTGCTATTTCTAAGCACCCCTATTCTATTAATTAGATCCTTTCAAATTTTCTATTCCATAAGTCAAATTTTAAAAATTTTAAATTTTAAAGTGAATAAAACAAAACAGAACAAAGCAAATCAGACAGAACAACGCAAGCAACATAGGACTTCAACACAAGACAACAGGGTATCAATAGTGGCTACCATAATGGTTCTTGTTTTCTTTGAGATAGTTGACCTTCACACACAATAGTATCAAACATAGCAAATTAGTATAAAACCAATTAAAAGGATGAAAGCATTACAGGACTTCAAAACCAGATAGCAGGAAATGAACAATGGTTATTATAATATATCATTTTCTTCAAAAAATTGTCCAGACTATCACACATAATAAAATTAAATAAAACATGGCAGAATAGAACCAATCAAAACAGATAAAAGCATGATAGGACTTCAAAACAAGATGATAGTGAATCAGCAATAGCTACCATAATGTCTCATTTTCTTCAAAATAGGTGTTCATATCATCTCACATAATAAAATTAATCAAAACAGAATAAAACCAATTAAAGGAATGAAAGCATTATAAGACTTCAAAACAAGATAATAGGAAACCAACCATGATTACCATAATACATCCCATTATAATCAAAATAGCTGCCCATACCATCAGCCACAGTAAATCTAACTAAACAAGATGGAACAGAACCAATCCTAACAAAATTGTGAAAACAATACAAGAGTTCAAGACAAGAAAATAGACATTAACAGTGGCTTCCACCTTCCCCTCCTAGGTGTTTCCTCCTCTAACACTTTTACAATATCTATTGTGCTTTTTGGATCCCATTAATTATTTCTGTTTATTTATGCTAGGGTTTGAGTTCAAACAGTTTTGCACATGAACATGATCTCCACTTGCATCCATTTACGTACAAGAGCCTCAAGATTATTCTACTTTATAGCTGGGTAGCTTTCCATTGTATGAAAATACCGTATCTTTCTTATCCATTGTGCAGTTGATGGGCAAGTTACTTTTGCTTTTTTTCTGGTTTCCTGTCACGTGGAACAATTGTTTTCTCTCCTTTGATTTTCAGTCTATGAATTTCCTGTCCACTTAAATGTGTTTCTTGTGTACAGTGTATCAATGGATCATGTTTTTTTTTTAAATCGGTACCAGGGATTGAACTCATGACTGTGTGCTTGCAAGGCAGGCGCTTATGCTGCTGAGTTAAACCCCCAGCTCCCGGATCATTTTTCTTAATCCACTCTCCCTGTGTTTGTTTTTATTGCTGAATTGAGGCCATGTATCTTAATGGTTACAACCAGCATGCATTGGTTTGTCTCTGCCATGCTATCATCCTGCTGTTGACCCTCTACTTTTCCCCTTCATTCAATTGCCTGTGTTGTTTGGTGATCCTCCTCTGCTGCTGTTCTTGGAATCATGGTCATCTTTCTCTCTTTCTAGAATATCCTTTAGCACTCTCTGTAGGGTTGGTTTGGTGGTCATGAATTCCTTTAGTTGTTCTTCAACATGAAAGTATCTTATTGTTCCATCAATTTTGAAAGATAGTTTTTCAGGATATATCAATCTGGATTGGAAGCTGTTTTCTTTCAGGATTTGAAACACTTCATTCCAAACTCTTCCTGACTTAATGATTTGTGTTGAGAAGTCTTCCATGATTCTGATTGGTTTTCTTTTATAAGTAATCTGTTTCTTTACTCTAATAGCTTTTAATGTTCTGTATTTGTGCTGAATCTCTGGGATCTTGATTACTATATGTCTGGGTATAGATTTACTTTGGTTATGGCTAATTGGAGTTTTATATGCCTCACTTATCTGTTTGACAGGTTCTTTTTCCATGTTTAGGAAGTTTTCTGCCATTACTTCTATAAATGGCCTTTTAATTTCATTTGCATTGATCCCTGCTTCTTCACCTACACCTATCACTCTTAGATTATGCTTCTTTTCATCATCTTGCAGCCGCTGAATTGTTATTTCCTTATTCCTTGTTAATTTTTAAGAGATCTTTCCTTTCACGATTGCTAGCTGCAATTTTATCTTCAAGGTTTGAAAGTCTATCTTCATTTTCTTTTAGTGGTTTTGTCAGCTTTTGATTGACTTTCTAATTTCTTGGATATCTCTTTGAATCTGTTTCATGCATTGTAATTCCTTTCTATGTTGTTCATTCAAGGTTTCTATCATTTTCCTATGCTCCTCTTTTTATGCATGTCTTCTTTAGACCTGTTGAACAATTCTTTCATTATGTTTTTGATTTCTTCTTTTACCTGAGATATTATTTCTGATTTGATTGCACTTTAAAATCTCATGAAGTTGTTTTACTTGAATTGCTATCCTTTCAGAGATTTCAGGTGTGTGATTTCCATTTTCTTTCATGACTATATCTCTCAAACTTGTTCTGTGTGAGCTGGAGATCTGAGATTGCCTTTTACTTCTTTGTCTAGACATTCTCCTGGGTTCTTTCCAACAAGCTGGTTGTGGTACCCCAGACACTTCCCTCTTTGGCTGCCCCTCCATGGTGTAGGAGAATGGGACAGGCACCTTGTTTTCTTTGACCCCAGATTTACACAGAGACAGCAGAGTGTGGAATGGCTTTTTCCAGACCTGTGCAGCTACCCTGGGGCTTCCCCATTGGTCAGGTGTGTGTGGAGGTGGGGCTGCTTCTCTCAGCCTGTGTGTCTACACTGAGACTACCATGATGATGGCAGACACATGGATGTGTTTGTTTGATTCTTCCAGTGGGTGATGGCTGGCTGAAAGAACAAGGGCTTCCAATGGTGGCCTATGGGTGCATCGGGCTTATCTGGCTGCATGTCCCTGTTCCTGCTGTCTGCCTGCAGGAAGGAGCCTTCTGGTGGCAGCGCCAGCAAATGGAGGCAGAGCTGCTGGCTCTCTCTGCCTGCACTGGCTGCCCACAGGAAGGAGCTTCCATAAGTCAGATTTTCAATTTATATCTAAGAATTATGTCTTCTAGATTTTTGGATTAAATACTGAATATGTATTCATAAATGTCTATCATCCATAAACACCCATTATTATTTTTAAATTATTTTATGTCAGTATTCTTTTTTAAAAAAATTTTTAAAGAGAGTAAAACCAAGGAAAATAAAACAGAATAAAACCAATCAAAATAAACTAGTATAAGTGATACAGGACTTCAAACCCTTATGACATCAACAATAGTTACCATAATGCCTTTTATTGTCTTCAAAATAACTGCAGATACCTCTGGACACAGTACAAATCCAACAGAACAGAATGGAACAGAAACAATAAAAGCAAAACAATGAATGTAATGAAGGACTTCATAAGAAGCCAATAGTAAACCCAAAATGGCTACCATACTATGTCTTGCTATCTTTTAAATAGCTACTCATGCCATCAGATTTGATACAATCAAACAAAACAAAAAAGAATAACACCCACCCCAACAAAACAATGAAAATGATACGGTTTCCAGGTAGGAATCAGGTGAGGCCTGGTTCTCTCTCTCTGCAGTCTGTAAATAGCCAGTAATTCTTTTCTTTTGGTTCTACTTTTTATCTACATATTTTGCATCTTTTATCCCCTTAGACAGTCTTATCTGAGGGCTGAGGATGTAGCTCAGTGGTACTAATGCCTGCTTGGCAAGCACAAGATCCTGAGTTTGATTCCTGATACAAACAAACAAACAAACACCCCCCCAAAAAGTCTTGAGAAATTTGTGTAGCTAATTGATTTTTTCAAAGATTTAACTTTTAGTTTGTTCTTAGTTTTAAAAAATATGTTATCAACTTCTGTTTTTAATTTGTTAAACCATCTTTAAAAATTCTTTGTGTGTTGATCTATTTTTTTCTGTTTTCTATTTTTTTGTTGATCTATTTTTCTGTTTTCTATTTTCTTGAGATAAAGATTTAATTTCCTTATATTTAACATTTCCATTCTCTGAATAAATGTATTTTGAAGTTGAAAGTTTTCCTCTAAGTATAATACTGATTTTTCTATGTCCCACAAAATTTTCATAGTAACTTTTCTCACATGGGGATGCTTAGCGGATCCTGGGGCCCCAGTTGGGACCTGTGTCCCATTGCCTTTCCTGTCCCCAGCAGAGCTGGAAGTTTCAGGCACAGAGAGACCCAGGGACCATGAATGAGGCCTCAGCCACAGTCGCCCTTCCCTGCACAGGACCTCACCCCTGTGGGTACAGCACACTGAGACACACTGTGACCTGGTCCTCTCATAACCTCAGGGTGCAAAGGGAGACTGAGACACAGGGCAAGGAATTGGCAGGTCACATGCAGGTGGTGACCAGTCCAGCCTGCACTTACTGTCACTCAAGAAGGAGCCCTGGACTAGGAGGGGAACTGAAGCCTGAGGACTGTTACTGCTATGTGGAATTTATTGTTGCTTGTCAAGATGGGGAAGTTGATGTGTTCCTCCCTGTTGAAACTGATGGAGTTGAGGAGCTGTCTTCCAAATGTGACTCTAGTGGCTTCTGTCCTTCCTAGGCCATGGTCAGCATCACATTATGCAAGGCCAAGAGGGGAGAGAGGTGGAGACAAATTCTGAGGCTGGGCCATCTCCACCCAGGCTGCAGTAAGGTAAACTCATAAGTATGGTAAACTCTTCCAGGATAGCTTTGTTAGGGTGTTTTTTTCTCTTGCACAGTCCTTGTCTGGGTCATTTCTGGTCCCATATGTATTTTAGGCTTGTTTCTTCTAGTTTTGTGAACAATGCTCTCAATATTTTGATGAGGATTGTGTTAAATCTGTGCATCAGTTTTATAATTATAACCATTTGACAATATTGGTTCTGGCCACCAAGGAATAGGAGATACTTTTCCATTTTCTGATGGCTTCCTTGATTTCCTTTTTCAGAGTAGTGTAATTTTTGTTGTAGAGATTTTTTAGCTCCTTATTTGGGTTAATTCTCAAGTATTTATTTTTTATTTTTGATGCTATTATAAATGTTAGTGTTTTTCTATTTTCTTTCTCATTGAGTTCATTATAGGTCACAGGAATGCTATTGATTTTTGTGTGTTGATTTGGTAACCTGATACACTGCTGAATTTGGCTATTAGTTCTAGGAATGTTTTGGTGGAATTTTTCAGGTCTTCTAGAGGGTCATATTGTCTGCAAATAATGATAATTTGACTTCCTTTCCTATACATATTCCTTTTTCTTTTTTTCTCTTGCCTGATTGCTCTGGCTAGTGCTTTGAGGACTATATTGAACAGGAATGGTGTTTCATTCCTGACTTTAAAGAGAAGGTTTTCATCTTTTCTCAATTTAATATGATGTTGACCATTGGTATGCCATAAATGGTATTTTTAAAAGATTGAGGTAAAATCCTTCTACACTTACTTTCTTCAGGGATTTTATTATGAATGGATGCTGGATTTTGTCAAGGACTTTCTGATCTATTGAGATGGTCTTGTGATATTTTGGTCCTTGCTTGTGTTTATGTAATGTATTATATTTGTTGATTTGTGTATGCCGAATGATCCCTGCCTTCCTGTTATGAAGTCTATTTGGTTGTGATGTATGATTTTCTGATGATTTGTTGCCATTGCCTTGTAGATGACTTTTCCACTTTGGTATTGGCCTGTACTTTTCTTATTTGGTTGAATCCTTGTCTGATTTTTGAGTCAGGGTAATGCTAGCTTCCAGGAATGACATTAGTACTTCTTTCCTCTCAATTTCATGAAAGAGTCTGAGGAAAATTGATGCTAGATTTCCCCTGAATTTCTTATAGAATTCAGCAGTGATGTATCATGTATCTAGGAACCTATCCAGTTTTGAACTTTTCAATTTACTAGAGTACTTGTTTCCAATGTAATTGCTAACAATCTGTATTTCAGCAATGTGAACTGTGATTTCACCTTTTTCATTTCTAGTTGCATTGGTTTGGGTCTTTCTTTCTCTCTCTCTCTCTCTCTCTCTGGTTAGACTGACTGAAGATTTGTCTATTTTGTTTATTCTTTTGAAGAATCTGCTCTTTAATTCATTGTTCTTTGTATTGTTTTTTATTGTCAATTTTATTAATTTCTGTTCTGATCTTTATAACTATCTTTCTCCACCAGCTTTTGGTTTGGATTATCCTTGTTTTTCTATAACTTTGGGTGCATTATTAGGTTATTTATTTGGCTTGTTCTGTTTTCATGATTTGGGCATTAATGGTTGTAAACTTCCCTTTTAGGACTGCTTTCATTATGTTCCATACATTCTGTTATATTGCACTGGCATTATTATTTGACTCTAGGAATTGTCTAATTTCTGTCTTGATTTCTTCTGTGACTCATTGATTATTCAAGAATGTATTGTTTAATTTCCCTGTGTTTGTATATTTTCTGTTTTTACTTTTGCCATTGATTTCTAGTTTGATTGTACTACAATCTGATACTGTGCACGGGACAATTTCAATTCTTTTGCATTTACTTAAGAATGACTTATAGGCTAGTATGTGGTCTATTTTGGAGAAAGTTCCTGCTGAGAATAATTTGTATTCTCTTGTTGTTGTGTAGAATACTCTGTAGATATCTATGAAGTCTATTTGTTCAAATCTTTGGTAACTCTGATATTCCTTTGTTGATTTTTTTTTCTAATTGATCTGTCTATTTGTGACAGTGGAGTATTGGGGTTTTCTTCTGTAATTATGTGGTATGGAGTATCCAGTTCTCCATGAATGAGTAACAATATTGTTAACAGTAGAAAGATAGTTCACATATTCACACCCCCACACCCCCACACAGGCATAAGTCCAATTAATAGCAACAACCATGCCACCTTGGCAGCTGCAATAAAAATCAGCAATAATAGTATCAAAGATAAACTGGACACTATCTTAAGAACAATAATATTTTAACATTACCATACAAAAGAGTCCAAAATTACACTATAAACACTAATACAAATCAAATATATAGTAAGTATCTACTAAATAGGATAATTTTGTCCCTATGAACAATAGGACAATATTTAACAGTAAGAATATAGAGTTAACAAACTATTGCAAAATTCATAAAGCTTAGCTATTATATTAGTAAAGACAGAGGGGATAGGGAACCAGAAAGTGAAAAAAGTAAAACTGAAAAATCATTAATGAAAAATGCAAAGAGGAAAAAGTAAGATAAAAGATCTTATTGAGGATTAAAAGGAAATTAATTGTATTAAATACAAGTAATAGAAAAGAATAAAGAAAATGAAGAAAAAAGAAAAAACAGAACAATAAAGAAAAAAGAAAAGCAAGGAAAAAAGTCAAAAGGAGAAATGCAATGGCTTCCAGTTGTACTGGACCAGTGTGGCGGGTCCTGAGTGGGCCTGCATTCGCCTCGCTGCTCCCTGCCATGCTTGGCGGACTCTGGAGTTCTGAAAGAGTGGGTGCCATCTATTTCAGAGGCTGGGCAGCCTGGGGTGAGTGTCCTCTGCACCATCTCCTGAGCCCAGCCATCTTGGGACCTTCGCTCAGCCACAGACAGGGAACTTCTTGGCTTCCTGTCGCATTGGACCAGCGCAGCAGGTCCTGAGCAGACCTGCACTGGCCTCACTGCTCCCTGCCATGTTTGGCAGACTCTGGAGTTCTGAGCAAGTGGCCTCCATCTATTCCAGAGGCTGGGTGGCTTGGGGTGAGTGTCCCGTACCATCCCCCAAGCCCAGCCAGTTTAGGATCCTCGCTGGGCCCTGGACAGGGAACTTCATGGCTTCTTGTTACACTGGATCAGTGCAGTGGGTCTTGATCCAGCCTGCCCCACCCACAGTGACCCTCTCTCAATCTGGGGAACTGGGCAGCCAGAGTCCCAGGAGCTGAGGGCATAGAAGAGGATTTCCAACAGACCCTGGGGAAGTTTTGGAATAACACTTGAAACACAGAAATATAGGAAAATGACAAAATGAAAGACCAAATTACAATCTCAAAACTCCAGCCCATCCCAAGAAACCTTAGGAGCTATGTATGTAGAAGAAAATATATGCCATATACCTGAAATATTGGACATAATAGTAACTGAAATAAAGAAGCAACTCCGTGAAGCTTTAAAGGAATTCAAACTAGAAATAATATCCCAAGTAAAAGAAGAAATGATAAAAGAAATGAAGGAGATGCTGAACATATGTAAAGAAGACACAGTTAAAAAATCGGAGGAACTAAACAAAAAGATAGAATCCCTGGATGAACAACATAAGAAACAAACAGAATACATAAAGCAGATGCAAAGAGATATACAGGAAATCAAAAATTCCATTGAAAGTTGTAAAAACTGCCTCAATGAAAGTGAAGATAGAATTTCAGACCGTGAAGACAAGATTGCAGCTAGTGAACAGGAAAAGAAATATTTTTTAAAAATAACAAGGAATCAGGAAATAACAAGTCAACAACTGCAAGATGATGCAAAGAAAAACAACATAAGATTGATAGGGATAAATGAAAAAGAAGGGGACAACATAAAGAATGTCAAGAGGATATTTAGAGAAGTAATAGCTGAAAATTTCCCAAACATGAGTTTGGAAACCGACATCAGGATCAGTGAAGCGTATAGTACTTCAAATAGTCAAAATCAAAATAAAACTATATCCAGACATATAATAATCACCATCCCAGAAATCTAACATAAGAATAGAATATTAAAAGCTGTTAGAGAGAAAAGACAGATCACTTATAAAGCAAAACCTATCAGAATCACAGCAGACTTCTCAGCACAAACAATAAAGTCAAGAAGAGCATGGAGTGAAGTATTAAAGATCCTAAAGGAAAATGATTTCTAACCTAGACTGATGTACACTTCAAAAGTGTCCTTCAGAATCAATAGAGAAATAAGATACTTCCATGACAAAGAACAGCTGAAGAATTTTGTGATCACCAAGCCAACCTTGCAATGAATACTGAAAGACAGCTTAGATACACTTTGGAAAAAACCACTAAGCAAAGCAGACAATTAAACAGAACAGAAAGATAAAGATGCAATAGTACAAAGATAACATGTCAACAATAAACCAACATATAACAGTTATAACCATTAATGTAAATGGTCTCAATGCATCAATTAAAAGAAACAGACTGGCAGAATGGAACAAGAAACAAAATCCAACCATGTGCTTTCTACAAGAAACCCATCTAACCCAAAAGGATACTCACAGACTGAAAGTCAAAGGATGGAAACAATACTTTATGCAACAGGAACCCCGCAAAAGTGGGGGTAGTTATTCTGTTTACAGATAATGTGAACTTTAAACCAATAATGATCAGAAGAGATACAGAAAGTCACTGCATACTGGTTAGGGAAAATCTTCAAGAGGAAGAGATAACTATCTTAAATATATATGCACCAAATTCCAGGGCACGCAGTTATATAAAACAAGTATTAACAAAAATGAAAAACCAAATTAGCAGTAACACAATTATAACAGGAGACCTTAACACACCATTGACATTAAGGGATAGAAACCAAACAGAAAATCAGCAAAGAAATAACAGAACTGAATCACACCTGAGAACAATAGACATGTACAGAGTGTTCCATCCAACAACATCATAATACACAGTCTTCTCAGCAGTACATGGGTCATTCTCTAAAACAGACCATATATTAGCTCACAGAACATATTTAAATAAAGGCAAAAGAGTTGAAATTATCCCTTGAATGTTATCAGATCATAGTGCCATGAATTAGAAATTAATGATAAAAGATACTGCAAAAATCTCACAAACACATGAAAACTGAATAACACACTCTTGAGTAATCAGTGAGTCACAGGGGAAATTAAAGAAGAAATTAATCAACACCCACAAGCAAATGAAAATACAATTTACTGGAATCTGTGGATGCAATGAAAGCTGTCCTCAGAGGAAAATTTATTGCACTGAGTTCCCACATGAGGAAAACAGAATGAATACAAATAAATAACCTGATGTTACACCTCAAACATCTAGAAAAAGAAGAGCAAGTTAAGCCCAAAGCCAAAAAAAGAGAGGAAATTATAAAAATCAGAGCAGAAATCAAAGCAATAGAGACTAAGAAAACAATCCAAAGAGTCAGTGAATCAAAGAGTTGGTTCTTTGAAAGAATATATAAAATTGACAAGCCCCTAGCCAACCTTATTTAAAAGGGGGAAGAAAAAGCTCAAATTCATGTAATAAGGAATGAAAAAGGCTAAATCACTACAGACTCTGTGGAAATACAGAAGATCATCAACACCTATTTCAAAAACCTCTACTCTCATAGGTTTGATGACAAAAGAAATAGACAGATTCCTGAAACATATGAAGTATGAAAGCTAGGTCAAGAAGATGTAAAACTGCTGAATAACCCAATTTCTACTAATGAAATTGAAAATGTAATTAAGTCCTTACCTACATAGAAGAGCCCAGGCCCAGACGGACTCACTGCAGAGTTCTACAAGAAATACAAAACAAGACTTACTGCCAACACTCCTCAAACTCTTCAATGAAATTGAAAGGGAAGCGATCTTTCCTAAGTAATTCCTGGAAGCAAATATTACTCTAGTGCCAAAACCTGAGAAAGACCCAACTGAAAAAGAGAACTACAGGCCAATGTCACTAATGAACACAGATGCAAAAATCCTCAATAAAATATTGGCAAATAGAATGCAGCAAATCATCAAGAAAATTATACACCATGACCAAGTGGGATTCATCCCAGGCATGCAGGGATGGTTCAACATACATAAATCAATAAATGTAATCCACAATATAAATAAATCCAAAAGTAAGCATCACATGATCATTTCAATAGATGCAGGGAAAAGCTTTTGATAAGGTCCAACATTCATTCATGATAAGAACCTTACAGAGAATTGGAATAGATGGTCTTTACCTCAATATAATAAAGGCCATCTATGACAAACCAACAGCCAGTATCATACTAAATGGCCAAAAATTGAAGGCCTTTACTTTAAAATGAGGCACAAGACAAGGATGTCCCTTATCACTGCTCCTACTTAATATAGTACTGGAAATACTAGCTAGAGCAACTAGACAAGAGAGAGAAATAAAAAGGGTAAAGATAGGAAAAGAAGAAGTTAAATTATCATTATTTGCAGATGACATGATACTCTACATAGAAGACGCCCAAAACTCCAGTGAAAGACTCTTAGATATAATAAATAAATTCAGTAATGTAGCTGAATACAAAATCTATACTCAAAAATCAATAGCATTCCTATACACTTACAACAAAATTACTGACAGAGAAATAAGAGAAGCCACACCCTTCATTTTAGCAACCAAAAAAAAAAAATTTAGGAATTACTCTCACGAAAGAAGTGAAAGACCTATACAGGGAAAATTATAATACACTGAAAAAAGAAATTGCTGACGATCTCAGAAAGCAAAGACATCCCTTGCTCATGGATAGGAAGAATAAATATTGTGAAAATGGCCATTCTCCCAAAACTGTTATTCAGATTCAATTTAATCCAAATAAAAATACCATCAACATATCTCATAGGGCTCGAGAAATCACTCCTAAAATTCATCTGGAGTGAGAAAAGACCTAGAATAGCAAAGAGTTCTAAGCAGCAAAGGCAAGACAGGAGGCATCACAATCCCTGACTTGAAGTTAGACTACAAAGCAACCGTAGTAAAATCAACATGGCACTGAAATCAAAACAGAGCCGAAGATCAGTGGAATAGATTAGAAGATGCAACCACACCTACAGACACACTCAACCACCTTATCTTTGATAAAGGGCCAAACAAGTTCACTGGAATAACGACAGTCTCTTTAATAAATGGTGTTGGAAAAACTGGCTCTCCATTTGCCAAAAACTAAAACTAGACTCATGCCTATCACCAAGTACTAACATAAAATCTAAATGAATCAAATATCTGACTATTAAAACAGAAACACTAAATCTATCAGAAGACAAATTGGGTAAAAGCCTTGAAGACATAGGGGTAGGTAGAGAATTCATGAACAGTAATCAAACTGCACGGGAACTACTTCTCAGAATCAATACCTGGGATCACCTCTTATTAAAAAGTTTCTGAACATTAAAAGAAATCTCCAGCATAGTGAAAAGAAAACCAACAAACTGGGAAAAAATCTTGGTGAACTGTCTCTCAGACACAGGACTTCTGTCTAAAACATATAAAGAATTTTTAAAAATCAGACCCCCAAAATTCAAAGACCCAGTCCAAAAATGGGCATCTGAGATGAATATGCAATTCTCAGATGAAGAAATACAAATGGCAAATAAATACATGAAAAAATGTTCATCATCATTAGTCATTAGAGAAATGCAAATTAAAACCACACTAGGATTCTATCTCATTCCAGAAAGAATGGCCAGGATCAAGAAAACCACCAATAACAAATGCTGGAGAGGCTTTGGGGAAAAAGGAACTCTCCTGCACTGTTGGTGGGAGTGTAGACTAGTGCAACCATTGTGGAGGTCAATCTGGAGATTTCTCAAAAAGCTGGGATTGGAAGTCCCATTTGTTCCAGCTATTCCACTTCTAGGCATATTCCCAGAAGAACTGAAAGCATCACACCACAGTGATATATGTGCACCCGTGTTTATAGCAGCACAATTTGTAATAGCCAGATCTTTGAAACAACCTAAGTGTCCATCAACTGAGGAATGGATAAAAAGTTGTGGTATTTTTATACAATGTAGTACTACTCAGTTATAAAGAAGGATCACATTGAGGTATTTATAAATAAATGGGTGCAGCTTGAGACCATACTCATAAGTGAAATAAATCAAACTCACATGTATGAATACTGAATAGTTTCCCTAGTGTAAGAAATGATAAGTATACATAAAAGTATGCGGTAATCATGATTCCCCATTATATTGCTTTGAAGCCTTATATTGTTTTCACTGATTAATTGGAATAGTTTTATTCTGGGGTGTTTGATTTTATTGTCTGTGATGGTATGAACAGCTATTTTGAAGAAAACAAGACATCCTAATAGGTAGTGCTGATTTAATATCATCTTGTTTTGAAGTCCCATCAAACTGTTGTTCTTCTGTCTCAATTGGTTTTATCATGTTGTATCTTATTGGGTTTTATTATATGTAATAGTATAAACAAAATTTTTATAGGCAAAGAAATAATATAGAAACCATTGTTCGTTTTCTGTTAGCTGGTTCTAAATATCCTGTAATACTTTCATTCTCTTGAATGGTTTCACACTGTCTTAATATATTTGATGCTATAGTACACGAAGTTATACTCAAATATTTCAAGGAAAGAGACACTATGGTAACTACTATTATGTTGGGTTATCTTGTGGTGAAAAACTATGTTGCTTAAATTGTTCTGTTCTGACCTGTGTTGTTATGTTGTTATGTTCTCTTTTATCTCAATCTCCTTTTTTAAAAATTTTATTTATTTTTTATTATTTTTTAATTAAGGGAAAAATAAATTTAAAGCAGGATATATTATAGTAACTCTTTTGATTTCCTATTAACTTGATTTGAAACCCTGTATTGCTCTCACCATCTTGTTTTGACTGATTTTACTCTATTCTGTTTTGTTTGATAGTATCAAGTTTTAGGCAACTACTTTGAAGGCAAGAAGATTCACTATGATGCCCATTCTGGTTTGACTATTACCTTTTTTTGAAGCCCTGTAATGTCTCCAATGTTTTGATTTTATTGGTTTTGCTCTGTACTGTTTTGTTCAACCTTATTATTTTATCTGACAATACAGGCAATTCTTTTTAAGGTAGAAAGAGGCATTATGGTAACCATTTTTGATCACTTGTATTCTGTTTTTACATCATATACTATGTCCTTGCTTTGTTTTGACTGACTCTGTTTTGTTTTGTCACTTTTGGTTTTATTCTCTTCCAAAAAAATTAATAAAAACTGTGGGAGTAATAAAACCCAAAATGTGTAATTGTTATTGTAAAAAAGAGAGGAAAAGAAAGTGCTCTAAAGGATTTAACTGCATATATACTTAAGTGTGTAAGATGGATAACCATATTACTAAGTTTTTGTTGGATCATTGAATAGAACTGTTTGCAGTCTCACTGTTTGAGTGTCCACTTTGTGTGCTTTAATTTTGTAACTTGAACAACTATTTCTAAGATGACAATATGTAATCTATTAACTAGTGATTTCTTACTGTTTATTTTTTGAAATTCTGTATTACTTGTACCCTTGTTCTGTTTTGTTTTTCTTTCTCTTTAAATAAAAGTTTAAAAAAAGGAGGAATGCAACAAATAAAGGTGAAGAAAAAAAAAAAAACCCAGTCCCCCTAAAGCCAAAGAAGGGAAAAGAAAAAAGTTGAGCCCTTTCTCCGCAAAATGCTCTGTATTTTTATTTTTTAATGAATGGTTTCTTTTCAGTATCTGCAGTCTTGGAACCTAACAAGTCACGATCTTGCCCCCCTGGCTTTGTAGCCTGTGAGTTTATGACATATCCCCCACTGTTCCAGAAGACCCTCTGTACATCCCAGACTGTGGCAACTGTCCAAGCTGAGGCATGTCCTTGCTCACATTGTTAGATAGGGAGACCAATAAGAGCACTAGTCTCTATTGGATATAGGCAGTAGGGCAGTGATTAATGCCAACACTTTTGGATCCAGCCATCTCCAAAAGACACACTCACTAGGCTTTATTTCTAATGATAGAAAGTGGAGCCCATGTCCTTTTAAACCTGAGTTTAAACTTCTTGGAGGTCTATGGGTAGCCTCTCTCTATGACTGTCTTGTATGGCTATCTCTCACCCAGTCACTGTGGGAGGGTAACATTGGAAACCCTGAAGAGGAGTTTTTCTGTAAATATTCTGTGGTTCAATCTTAAACAATCAACCCCTTCCCAAAATGGCAGCTGATTAAACTCTCTTTGGCAACATGGTAAGTACTGTGCTGGTTTTTATTCCTCCAAGTTTGCTGTGAATGAATCAATTTCAGGGTAAAATCCCATCCTGTTTTATAGTTTACATTAGCTGTGGACTTTTCTTAGAGATAGTGCTGCTGGCCCAGTCTCTAATTTTTTTCTTATCTGCTGACTCTCTAGGCTTACCTTATTTTTCTAGGTGCTGGTCTTTTCCACAATCAGATTGATAGATTGGTCAATAGCTTTCCTGCCCCATGACAGAGGAAAACAAAATGCAGAGCCAGCTTGGACTTGCCAGGTGGTTGTAGCCAGGTGCAGCATTCATGGACATGGAGTTGATCAGGGGCCAACATGTGACTCTTTCTAATCCTCAGAGGGCACAGTTCCATCCGATCTGTCTCTTGGAGGCCTATAGACAGAAGCATCTATTAGAATTTGGGGTGACCCCATGAAAGCCCAAGAAGTCATCCCCAGTAGCTTGTAAATGCACAGCCTGAGTTATTCAAGGAGATATGTGCTATGGAAGTCAATATCGAGACAGCTGACAATATCAGAATATGGACAGCACATTTGATGAAATATTTTATATATGATACATTTCCCGAAGCTGGTAGCTTCAATGAAAAATAGTTTCTCAGTCACAGGAACTATGCACTGGTACTTATAGGTAAAGGGAATGATGTATAAAATTTATTCAAAATATTCTGAGAAAGATACACACATACATATGCATGCGTGCATGTGTCTATATACGGAGAGAAGAAAGTGTATGGGTATTCTTTATCCCATTTTAATTCTTTATACCATTTTTATTCCTTATTCTTGCAACTTTTCTGAGGTTTAGGAATTACTTCCAAATTGGAGTTTTGAAAAATACTGGTTCCTTGTTCTGCTACTGCCCGCTTCAGGTCTTGTCATTTCCCTTCTCTTTGAGTGTCCACAAACTTCTCTCAGAATTACAATTCACCCTGACCACAGGATTGCTGTGAAGTCCAGGTGGCACCATGAGCCTGGCCCTGTAGTCAGTACATTTTAGGGCACCCGTCAAGAAAACCAATGTTAAAATGGTTATTTTTATCCTTTTTGGTAACTTGTACCCACCAAACACTAGCTTCTGTATGGACAGCGATAGATAAGGTCTTTTTTCTTTCTTTTAAATCGTCAACCACTTAGCCCCTTAAAAATAAAAGTCATATAAAGGACATGCTTCACAAGCACCTTACAGCCATCTAACACATGTTCCTTGAATCATCAATCTGTTCTCATTAGGCCCTGGCTAGTGGCCTTCCTATGAATGAGACCTGCCCAGTTATCCCGTTGGAGGCAGGGATGCACCGGCCTTAGCCATCTTAGATGCCGGAACAGATGATGCTGCCTCTGGGTTTCTTTTGAGAATGATTTTCTCATCTCTCAGGGGTTACTCTAATCCCAAAAGACATGTATAGACAAAGCCCTCCACGAAGGACCCTGGCTCTTCTTAGCTTGTTATTTACATGTTGCTCAGAATTTCACTGTCCAAATTTTGCTGGTCACAAAATCTGGACCAAAAGACTGCTCAGGGCCTCTGAACTTCTCTAGCTGTATGGATGAAGCTTGCTCTTTGGGGGCTTTAAATCCAGAAAAACAGGACCCTAACCTTACCTGGGGTTGGACGGGTTATGCCAAACCAGAGACTACAGTCAGAATTTCCAAGGCTGGATCTTGGCTGGCCTTCTATGCCCTGAATGACTGTTTGCTCAAGAATCATGAGCTGTGCTGGCAATGAAGGATGCTGACCAGTACTGGTTGCATGTGGGTGGTGTGCATAGGCTGGGCGTGCTCCACGTGGCTTCTAAGGTCTATTGAATCTTGGCACATGGAGGCTGCATTTGGGTGGGCTGGCACTGGTTCTGGGCACTGCATTTGGGTTCTTTTGGGTCAAGGGAAATATCTGGATCTCATAGCTGCTGATCATTGCCTCTGGAGCCATCTGTCCTTCCTTCAGGCTCAAGTGTTGAGCAGCTCCTAAAATCAAGCAAGATCCCAGGCCCTCTCCGTCCCTTTAACAGGTAGGAGCATAACCCAGAGGTGCCATTAATTTGGACTTAACTTCCATGGATTTCCTGACAAGGAGTCTTTGTTGGCTGGAATGCCCCTTTATTTCCCTTCTGTATCTCTTCTATTTCCCATCTCTATCTTAGGCGATTTCTCTGCACAGTCCTACAACAGTGTGTAAGCACTGAGCATCATTCCTATAACCTAATGGAAAGCTAACTGACACTGGAGGTGCCAAATCTGATGCAGGGTGTGTACTGACCTGTGTGTCCTTCACAAGAGCCCTGTAGGATAGGTTTGTGGCCATCCAGGTAGCACAGCAGCTGAGAGCAGGAGCTCCGGGTTTATATCCAGATTTCTTTGTCTGCTGTATGCCCTGAGGCATGTGCTTGAACCACTGTGGTAGCTAGTGTCCCTTGGGACTCTTGTGAAGATTAGATGAGATAATGTATGCAAAGAACCTGTGACAGTGCCTGACACACTGTACTCTTACAATGAATGCTAAGGATTCTTGTTTCCATTTGGCAGATTGGGAAACTGACAGTGAGAGCTTAGGAAATTTTTTAGGTCTCCTTATTAAATACAAGGGTCAGACTTTGAATCCAGGTACCCAAATGAAAGATCACATCTTCCAGAGTTCCACGGTCTCCATCTTTGTTCATTCAGTCCCTGGGTAGTCCCACATCCAGGCAAAAGTTATGGCATCCCAGGCTTGATCGTGAGGATGTAGGTCTAGCTCAAGGTGCTGACTTGGGGTGTGGTGTGGTGGTGTGAATGCCTGTTCAACATTGGTTCACATGTGTTCACAAGTCTTCAGAAACCTGGAAAATGTCCCAGGCCAGTCCAGGTCTCCAGGGCCCATCTCCCATAGAAGAAGCCAAGCGGAGTCCTGGCTATGCTTATTGCTCCAGGTCATGGAGCAATACTTCTCTGAGGCTCAGGGTACTTAATCTGTTTTCCTTTACTATAATGAAGTACTTGAGAGTGGATAATTTAATAAAGAAAAGAGGTGTACTTAGCTCATGGTTCTGGAGAACTAAGGGCATATCACTGGCATTGACAGAGCTCTGGTGAGAACCATACGGTGGATGGCAGCACAGTGGCGAGAGCACGTCTAGAAGTGACAGATCACATGGCAAGACAGAAAGCCAAAGGGCAACTGAGGACTAAAACTGAGGTCCCAGAAGAGCTGGTCATTCCTTCTGAGGGCCCATCCCCAGTTACCTAAGGGCCCTGGCCAGGCCTCAGCTCTGAAAGGTCCAACTTTCTCAAAACCACACCAGACCCAAGTCTTTTCTTCCAGAAATCTTGGGCAACAAACCACATCCACACCACAGCACTCAGCTTTTCAAAATTTAATTTTTATTTTTAATTTGTCGATTATATTGTATATATTAGCGGCAATACAACGTGAAGTCATGCTATGTGTATAAATTATGGGGTACATCAATAGGGCTTGGTAACATGTTTATCACCTCACACATCATTTTTTTTACTTGAAAATACTTGAAACTTACTCTCTTAGCAATTTAAAAATGTATGATGGTTTATTATCAACTATAGTCACTGTGTCATACAATATAGTACAGTAGATATTGTCTAATTGAAATTTTGCCTCTTTTATCAGTGTCTTCCTATTTTTCATCCCATTTCAAGCCTCTAGCAATCAACATTTGACTCTGTGATTCTATGAATCAAACTATTTTTGATATTATCTATAAGTGAGATCATGGAATGTTTATCTGGAGATGAATGAACATCCAAAGGTGATGGTGAAGACTGGAGCTTCTCTGTAGAAGCAAAAGGGCAGATTTCCTCCTTTCCCTTTTTACTTCCTTCAGGCTAGAAGCCTATTGGTTGGTGCCACCTGCGCCCAGGGTGGGTCTTCTTCCCTCATTCTACAGCTTATAAAAAAGCTATTCAGATAGACTCAGAACAGCATTCACTAATCCTCTATGTGTTTCTTAATCCATTCAAATTGATGCCACAATTAGCTATCATTTTCATTCAGTTTTGATAATTCACATGTGTCTGGGAACCTATTCATTTTTTTCTAGATTTTCCAATTCCTTGGAATATAATTTTTCAAGGTAGTTACACATACTTGTCTGAATTCCATGGGGTTTTTAGTTTTTCCATCACTAACTGCATAGATATGGGTCTTTTCTCCCTTTGGTAAATTGGAGTAAGGGTTTGTCTATTTTGGTAGATTTTGCTAGAGAAATTGTTTGGTTTAGTTTTTCTGGGAGAAACTTTTATGAATTTATTTTTTCATGGTTAGAGTACTATTCTAATTCTATGTCTTTTTGGGTAATAACTTTTTAAAAAGAAATTTTCTCATTTAATTTGGAAAGTTTACTTATACAAAGTGTTCATGATATCCTTTTAGAACCTCTTTGGCATGTTCCAGGCACATAGTCCATTATTCATTTTTGACCTGTATTATTTGTACTTTTTTCTTTTTTTGGTACTGGGGATCCAACTCACGACCTTGTACTTGCCAGGAAGGAGCTTATGCTGCTTAGCTAAATGCCAGGCCCTACTTTTTTCTGTCTGATGAATCTCATTAAAGTTATATTCAACTAAAGAGTATTTAAAGGTCTATTAAAATAATTTATTTTGGGGTTTCTTAATCTGTCTTATTTTATACTTCCTTTCTGAAAGGTTCTTGTCCTAGTATAAATCACTGTACAGTTATGGTGGCAGACTTACCACTTCCTGCTTCTTCTTCTGCCCTAATTGCAACTTCCCTTCCTGTTTGCATGCACAGAGAATTCCCATCGGTTCCTCACATGTTATGGATTGGAAACTAGTGGTCAACTTAACACCAGTGGAATTAAGTCATCATGGTGCTGAGTGTAGATGCTCCACCTGAGGAAAGTTGACTCAACATTGAGGCGTTGAGGCGTTGAGGCACTGTGGGTTCTCCTACGAGTTGCTATTTGAGCCTTTGGTTCTCCTGGAGGAGCTCTGGTCCTCACATCGAGCGTTGCTTTCTGGCTCTGGAGGGAAAGATGTGTGCTGCTTGGTCTCCAGGATGAACTCGTCATGCTGGCTTCCTGGCACTTGATCATCTGTGCTTGTCATTGGAGGAGCTCGGGGCCTCTGTGTCACTGAGGATGGCTGTGGTGCCTTTCAGGAGAACCCTGGTCTTTGCTGTGAGTGTGCCTTCTCAGCTCCAGCATAGAACCCTCAACCTACCAGCACAGCTCCATCACCCTGCTGGTATAGCTTCCTGGCTTCCACTGCTGACATTTGGGCCTTCCTGGCATGGATTTATAAAAGAGACTGGCGTTAGCCCTTCTTGTGGGCTCTGGACCTCCAGTTGGATTCATAGGAGGCATTGTCATAAGCTCTGGGTCTTCATCTGGACTCATGTGGGGACATTACTGTGGGATTCAGGCCCTTGGCTAAATATTCTATGTCTTTAGTGTTGTGGATATATTTCCTGCACTATCTTGTGTTAACTCTGGGTGACCCTCATAAAACAATATTATAAACTCTATGTCCTGATTCTAATTGTTCTCCTCACACTCCCTGACTACAACATCACACATTATCAGTATCCACCCCATGAGCCACGTCAATCAGAGGTCATATACCCCTCCTTCTCTCTGAATCGGGTTGAAGGAGACAGCCCAGCTGCCATGGGTTATGTGCTCCTTTCCATGTCCTCAACCCAATAAATCTGTTCATTGTGTACTTTTGCTTCTCTATTGTGCCAGAATACGCTAACACTTTCCAATTTATTAATTCCTTTTCTGCTTATTATTTCTTTCCTTCTCCATTTTTCTCTTTGATTTGGGCTTCTCATTCTAAACTCCTGAGATGATGATTATACCATCGATTTAACAACTTTATGTGTTAATATATGCATTAGAAAAAGTAAAATTCCTCTATAACTATGGTGTTAGATGTGACTCTACATTTTAATAAATATTTTCTTCACCATAAAGTTCACAGTGCAATTTTTAGTTATAGAATTGTACCTCTATCTTGTACTCTGAGTGACTTCTATGACGATGATAATACGCAATGTACTAATTATTCTTGCTCTTCTAATAGCCTGTCTTGAAAAACCTTGTTTTATTTTTATTTCTATTTTTTCTCTTTAAAGTAATAAAAAAGAATTGTGCCACTGTGTTAGCATTTTACTAGAGAAAACAGATATAACATGAGATACAGAAATGTATAAGAAATGACAAGATTGGCTGATGGTGGTCAGCCAGAGAGTCCATTGAGGAAGCATGCAGAGGGCGTCTACATGCTGGAGGCCGAAGGATTCAATCCAAAGTCTGGAGTTCACCCTAGTGTGTCATGCAAGTCCACACTAGCAGGCTGATGGGTCTGCCACAGAAGGCCAAAGGCTCTACGATAGAAGCCTGAAGAATTTATGCTGGAAAACTGAAGAGTCTACATTGGAAGCCAGGAGACGACGTCCAAACCAAAGGTGAAGACTGGAGCTTTCCACAAGAATGGAATACATTCGTCTTTCCTCTTTCCCTTTTATACCTCCAGGTGAAGAGCCACCCTAGGGGGTCTTCTACACCCTAGGGTGTAGAGTTGCTAAGTTAATTTAGTTAAGCTTCTAAGTGTCTCAAGTTGACACAGTCAATCAATGACTATAGCCACATGGCTATTATTACCAAGCTCCCCATGACCTTTTGCAGTCAGTTACACTCCTCTGCACTGCCCCAGCTCAGCTGATTTGTCTGCTGGCTCTACATATCTACTGTTTCTGGATAATTCATATAACATGTAGTTATTTTGCGTGTGTCCAGCTTTTTCACCATGTAGCACAATGTTTTCAAGGTGTATCCATGTTAAATTTAGCAGTAGATCATTCTTTTGTATGGCTAAATAGTACTTCATTGTATAGGATTTCCTTGTGTTTACCAGTTAATATATACTTGGACTGTGTCCACTTTGAGGCTATTATCTATATATAGATTTATATTATTTGCATACTCTTGCATTAATATATATTAATTGTGAATTTGCATAAACTTACACTTATTTGCATATCTGTTTTTCCGTGATCTTCTGTTTTCATTTCTCTTTGGTATACTCCTCAGAGTAGAATTGCTAAGTTATATAGTAAATTTATGCTCAACTTTTTATGAAAGTGCTAACTTTTTCATAAACTGGCAGTACCATAATCTCTCCAGCAATGTTAAGAGCTTCAGGTTTCACATTTTCACCAACACTGGGTATTGCTTGCTTTTTTATTAGAGTCATCCTAGTGGGTGTGCAATTGTAATTCATTGTGGCTTTACTTTGCATTTCTCTAACAACATTTAACTATTTGTAGTACATTTTCACACATTTATTAGTAATCCATGTATACAAAGTTTTGGTCATTTTAAAATTAGATTAAGTCATTTGTATTAGTGTTATGTGAACTCTTTGTACACTCTGGACCAAATATATGATTACAAATATTTTATCCTTTCTCTCTCTATCATACTGTTTAAAACATATTTTTTTATTTTATTTTAGAATTTTATTTATTTATTTATTTTTTGGTACTGGGGTTTGAACTCATGGCCTTGTGCTTGCCAGGCAGGCACTTACGCTGCTGAGCTAAATCCCCAGGCCCTATTTTAGAATTTTTAATTGGCAAGGAAAACTTCAAAGACATTTGAGAGGTCCCATATACCCCACACTGAGGTACTTACATTCTTAATACTTTATATTTGTGTGACACATTTGTCACATTCCTTGTAGCATTATCAATGCATTATTAACTAAAGTCTACACTTAAATTTCAATATAAAGACTTTTATAAATATAAGACTTTTTAACCTGAAGTTCTTTTTTCTGTCCCAGCATCTCACCCATTTCCATATTATACTTAGCATGTCTCCTTCAGTTTCTCTTGACTGTGACAGGTTATTACTGGCCTTGATTTTAATGATCTTGCCAAATGTCCCTCTTGTGGAATTTGACTGTTTATTTCATGATTAAACTAATACTGTGGGGTTTTAAGAAGACATTCATAGAGGCAAAGTTCCATTCTCATTACACTTGTCAAAGGTTCACTGGCAGCATGACTTTCGCTTTGATGCTGACCTTGACCACCCGGCTGAGCTGGTGATTATCCAGTTGCTCCCCTGAAAGTCCTTCTTTTGCCTCTCTTCCATACTGTATTCTTTGGAGGTGGTCACTATGTGTAGCCCATAGTAAAGAATGGGCAGTCAATCTCCATCCCATTGGTATTTGAGTATTTACATGGTTTTCTGGAATTCTACACAGAACACTTGTCTCCTCTTTCCAGCCTAGGCAATGATTTATTTATATCAGTATGGACTCATAGATATTAACTTAATACTTTTGATTATGAAGTCCTTTGTGTGTGTGTGCATGCACTAATACAATCTATATTATTTTAATCATTTTGGTTCCCATTGATCCAACTTAGGCCATTGGGAGCTCTTTCCATGGACTCTTGAATTCCATTGTCATACTCCCCCAGAACTTTAGGGGTTTTAAAATTACTACCTTACTTTCTGGCAATATAAGTAACCCCAGGATCATGTATATTTTCTGGCCTCTTTCTAGAATCAGCCATTTTTCCAAGGAGTTCTGGTTACTTTTATTGGAGAGTGGTACTAGAAACAAAGTACTGGTACTAGGTGGACTCATTGTTACTGAGATATTGCTGCTTCTAGACCCTCTCAGCTGACAGAATCAGCAAATACATGCATATACACACACCTGTGAGTAGATGCGTATTTAGAAGCATTTACATATGTAGCTATGTGTCTCAGTATTAAGGTAAACATGGGTTTGTATTGATGTCTCTGACATGGATCATTTTAGTTTCCTTGTGCTGCTGTGTAACATCCACCACCAACCTGGCTCCCACCACCTCCCCTCCAAGCGCTTTGTTGGGCTAATGGTTTAATTCCAGGATACAGATTCCAGAGCTATCTGAATTGTCAAGCTGTACCGCACTGGAAACAATTTTAGTTACCAGAATATAATGCTTATGTATAATTTATTTTGCCGTTGACTTATACCTTCTACTCATTTTCAAAATTACTTAGGGCAGGGGACTTTCCCTCAATCCCTTCAGAGAAATTGCCTCATACATTTGTAATACGATCTCAAAAGTGATATGTTTACTTTCCCTCTTGAAATTCCCTATCTTCCAAGTGATTTTTTTTTTTTAAATCAGTTTACTTTTCACATTCATAATTTGCACTGGAAAGTTTTATGAGTTTTGACAAATGCACTGTATTATGAATCCACTATTACTGCATCCTACCAAATTGTTTTGCCACCTTATGTTTTAACTATTCCATCTAATCCTAGAGCTCCTGGAAACCAGTGATATTTTCACTGTTGCTATGGTTTTGCTTTTTCCGGAATGTCACATAATTGGTATCACATAGTATGCAGCTGTTTCAACTAGCTTATGTAACTTAGCAGTATTTGTTTTAGGCTACTCTGTTTTGTTTTGTTTTTTTATGATTTGAGTGGTCATTTCAATAATTGATGTTTTATTTCTAATGTTTCATTGCAAGCACAGACCACAATTTGTACATCCATTTATCTTATTAAAGGGTATCTTCACTGTCTTCAGTATTTAGGGATCATGAATAGATTACTATGAATATGAGCTCACTTTGCAGCCCTGCTGGTCTCCAACGTGCAAAGGATCGTCCTGCCTTTGCCTCCCAAGCGCTGGGATTACAGGAGTGTGCCCCAACCTCCTGCTTCCTGTCATTTTCTGAATAGTATCTCTTAAAGTATAAACATTTTACTTTAGTGAAGTCCAGTTTATCAGCTTTTGAGCATTTATTGTTCGTGGTTTTCATGTCATAAATACAAGGGGAACCAAATGATAGGGTGTTCAAATAAAAGAAAACTATCACAGTAAAATATGCAGTGTGATTAACCGCCCTCCAAATGCTCTCCCTCACTTCAAATACACTTATCCCATTGTTCTCGCCACCTTCTAAAGCGGTTCTGGAAGTGTTCTTTTGTAGGTATCTTTATGAAATACCTGCAGTGCTTGCCATGGAAATACTGTGAATGCTGCTGCCACCTGTCAGAACGGCAGGCTGATAAAAACACTAGAGGGGGAGCTCATCTACCGGACTCACCAGGCCAGGGACCTTGTGACTTCTGGCCTTCTCCAAAGTCAAAGTGACTGTGAGACGGAAATGTTTGGAATCAGCTCACAACATGGAGGCAGCTGCAAAGTGCAACTCAAGTTGCTCTTAAAATAAGACTTTGAGGACTGGTTAGAAACTGATACAGACAGAGATGAGCAAAGGAGCTGCAGGTGGGAGGATTATGGCATCTAAGACAGTCAAGGAGGAAGGGAGGAGCTGCGTAAAGAAGAGGGGAAGAGAACCGAAGGGCTCCAGCTGGGCCATGCATCACAATAGTGCTGGAGGGTTGGTGGAGTCGGACTGAGCTGTGCGAGAAGGCTTCTGGGGGGGTGGTAAAAAGTTTACCAGGGTCAGAGTAAACATCAAGACAAGAGTTGATTTCAATACACAGTCAAGAGGGACAACAGGTGCACTGCCAATGAGAGGTTGGAGGTTTTATAAGGAGCTGGAGAGGAGGAAAAAGGTCTGAGTCAGGAAATGCAGAGATTAAAGAAATGCATTTTCCTGGGCCCCTTGTTCCCTGTTTATCTCCCTGAAAGCCTGCACTCATTGTAGCTAAAGTTATGTATCAATGTTGTCAACTGATGAGGTCATTTACTTCGACCTTACAGAGGGTCCTTTTCCTCTGGGAGAAAAACTCTTCATCTTCTGGACCTGTTTTGGCTCAGTGTTAGTGCATCATCTTCTGACTGCTTAACAGTGCTGGGCGCACATCTGCTGAGGGCTTTAACCCTTTTGCGGCCTACTGGATAATCCCATAGGTGCAAAGGAAATGAGCTTGAAAGAAAGGTGGCATTCGATACATGCTAAGCAAGGGCTCTGCTATCGAGTTCCCTGTCCCCCAGCTGGAGAGAGGACACCAGAGATAGTGAGAGTCTGGCTGTGGCACTGACAGTGTCTGTAAGTGACTGGGAGGAGCCAAAGCTCCCATCACTCACAGCTGCTGTGGCGCCAGCAGGAGCAGTGGCTGTGCCCTCGCCCTCTCCCCACAACCAGACTCTGGGGACACTGGGCTGGGGACCCCTGAGTTCAAAGCTGAAGCCCACATCCCTGCTGGGAAGACCAGGGAGGCTATGTGGCTGGAGGATGGCAGTGTGTCACCTGTGTGGTGGGCTCTCGAGGAAAGGACCGTCTCCTCCATCTCTGTGCCCTTGAGCTCTGGGACCATGGCATGGGCACAGCTGGCACTCAGTGGATACGCGCTGTAAAATACCACAATCTCTCTCTCACCTTACACAGGGCCATGTTGTGTCCTTTCAGCAAATTTCAAGTAGCCCACATGGTGTTAATACTCATCCTGCAGGCTGAACCTTCGCCCCACCCTTTGAACAACATCTCCCTGTTTCCCCTTCCTCCCAGCCCCTGACCCCACCCTCTACACGTTGCTTCTATGAGAAACCAAGTTATAGATTCTGCAGGTAATGAGATCTGTGCCCTGCGTGCTTCTCAGATGCAGAGGTGGAAAGTTACACACGTGAGCCGCTGGTGTCAATCCCCAGAACTGAAAAGACAAAACAAAACATCTCATCTGCAACGTGAAGAGTGGGTTATGGCATGGGCCAGGTAGGGCGGCAAGTTGCCAGGAAGGCCAGTTAAGAAGCAGTGGCAACGGTTTTAGTGAGAGATCGCGAGACTTAGACAAGCCTAGTGGCTATGGGGAAAGCCAATGTTCAGACTGCAGAGAAATCAGGGAGATAAAGTTCACCGTGTGTGGTTTCCTTTAGGGAATCCCTTGGGGGGAGGAGAGAGACACCCAGGACCTGTGCAGCTGTGGAGGGGGATCCTCAAGGTTGAGGCTTGGGCTGCAGTTAGGTCATTTAGTGGGACCCAAAGGACAGCGGCAGGAATGGGGGACTTTCGGGGCTGAGGAGATGGCAGGAGGAAATGTTTTGGGTTTGGAACTTGCTGAGCTGAGGTGCTGCACTCAGAAGGAGAGGACCAGATGGCCAACGGGACACAGCTGGACACGGGGAGTTGGAAGCTTTGATGCACAGGGCACTTGGGGCTGCTGGAGGGGCCAGGGAGATGCTGTGGAACCAAAGAAGAAGATGATGGAGGAAGAGCGAGTGCTGTGGGGTGTCAGCATGGGACTGGACCCCACGCAGACGGCGGTGCACTGAGGCCAAGCTGGGCCTTCGGCTGGAAGGGGCAGCACATCAGCAAAACTCACTGGGCAGGGCTGGCCTGGGCAGTCACCGGGGCCCTGAGGGCCTGATGCTCTGCTAACACCTCCTGAAACATGACTTGGGTACAAAGGGCCACTTTGAATTTGCCACTGGGGCTCTGCAGGCTGCACGGCTAGTCCTGTGTGGGGGCGATCCTTCCTAAAACTTTGGTAGTGACAAGGAGAAGACAGGTGATGGAGGTCCCAGAGAAGGCTCCAGAAGGAGGAGGGTGAAGGTGTGGGAGAAAGGAGTAACCTCTAGAAAGATGCCTTGCAGAGGCAGAGGACTATTTATCTCAGACAACAGATGGCTTAGCTTCAGTAAGCCTAACAGTCATTAGAGGACGACATAACCTTTAAAGAAAATGCAACTGGCCAGGATCGCCTTGAAACTGTCTCTGCAGAAGGCGTGCGGCTCTGCCGTGGGTTTGCTCTTTCGTGGCACAGTTGGGCTCATCCCTGGCTTTGCTGAAGGTGACCAGGGGACTTCGGTGTGGTGGACCCCCGGGCTGTATCGACAAACCTCTGCACCGCTTTCCAATGTGGCCCAGGAAGAGCAGGTCCTGTGGCACCCGGGGGCAGAAGGGAGTGCCCATGGGAGCTGGCTGTGGTGCTGGCGCCCCTGGCTGCAGGACCTGCAGAGGCCCCACTCAGGCCTTGGAGGAGCTGGACACAGAGCTTCCGGCCTGGCCCTCAGTGCCAGTAGCGGGAGCAGGAGCAGAGAAGCTCACACAGCCCGAAAGGGCGCGTTCCTGCCTGGGCTGAGGCGGGCCGAGGTTTGCACGGGCTGAAGTGGGGTGGGAATGTTGTTGAAGCCCAAGGAGGCTGGCGGGCTCACTGCTGGTGTGGGATTTTCCTGGTCAGCTGCTCCTTGGCCACCGGCACGAAGCTTAGCTAGGCCCCAGCAGACAGAGGGCAAGCACCGGGTGCACCGCCCTAGACAAAGAAACACAGCCGCCACCCTGGTTGGCCACCAGCAGCTTCCTACCCTACCGCTTGCCCCTCCACAGAGCCCGGAGGTCAGTTTCATGGGGGCTCACAGGGACGGTGAGGCAGGGTGCAGCCTGAGCTTTGGAGGCTGCATATCTCCTCTCAGCGACCTCAAGCACCTTCCGCCTAGTCCTAGAGGTAAGCAGAACTGGGAGAGGCGCCATAGGCGCTGGGCAAGGCTTGGCAGGCCAGCACAGACTGCTGGAGAGACTTAAGGAGCCCCCGCTGCACCCGAGGGCTTCTTTAGATTCAGTTACAATACCACTACCTGCACTCAGGGAGGCTGAGGCAGGAGGTCAGCACGTTCCAGCCAAGTGCGGGCAATTCAGTGAGACCCTATGTCAAAATTTAAAAAGGAGCTAGGGAATGTTGCTTAGAGTGAAAGCTCAGAGTTAAATCGCTGGTGCCACAAAAAAAGACTCCCCCAAACCCACAATAAACCATTTGTAGTGTGTCCTGATATTCGTGTAATAGAAAGCAAAAGTTCCGCTCTACTTGCCTGAACTCTATTTGCCACCCTACCGAGACCCTTCCTGTGCCTGCTCTGTGTGCTGTGAGGCTCTCTGGGCCGCCTGCACCCTGCTTCCCCTGGGGTTTGGTGGTGGTGTCCTGGCAGGAGAGGGAGGCCAGATTTATTCCCACTCCCTCCCTTGCTGCCCCAGCTCCCCTCTGGCAGCAGCAGCAGCAGCAGCAGCACCTCCGAGCGCCCTCTCCCTGGCTCTGTGCTCCTTCAGCTCGGGGCAGCCCCTGCTTTTGCCCAGCTCCGCTGCTTCCTGGGCTCTTCTTTTCACCCTCCCACCCTGCGCCATGCAGTCACTTTACCAAAATCTCTTCTCTGAGCCATGGTGGATGCTCTGTTAACTACTCCGCTTAATCTCACAGCCTTGCAGACGTCAGCCTCAGGGAGGCCAAGCAGCGTCCTCTAGGTCAACAGCCAGTCAGTGTGGGAGCCAGGATTCCTGGCCAGGTCTGCTGCCTCCAAAACTGGGGCTCTATGCAATGCTGCACTGGCTCCCCATTTCAGAATGAGGGGCCCCTCCACAGAGGGTCCTCCTGAGCAAGCCTCAGGGCCTCTGCAAGGCTGAGTGTCTTAGTGCTGCCTCTGTGTTGTCCATGGCCACACAGAGAGAGCTGTCTGCCCAGGGACCCACACAGCACAGCCTGGGGACCAGGCCGGAAGCCTGGGGAGGGAGCAGTGCTTCCTATGGGCCAAGCCAAGGACACTGAGGTATCACATCACCCTGGAATCTGCCCTCCGGGGCAGCTGTTCTGGGCTGAGGGTGGCACATGTCACCTGCTCATCCTGGCAGTTATAGTCACACAGGAAGGTCAGCTTGTACCTTCCTCAGGTGAATGTTCCAGCTACAGTGCGCAGTGGTCACTGGTGCATGGGAGCTGAAGGGACGGAAGCTGCTGAACTGGCCTGGATGTGGGAGGCAACACACAAGGTCAGGCTGAGGAGGAAGGACGGATGTCGCTCCTTGCCAGGAAAGGGCTCTCCCTCCCCTCCGCTCCCACCCCTGATGGTAAAGCCTGGCTGTCAGTTTGGTTAGGTTGACATCTCAGGAGTAAAGCACACTTCTGGTATTTCTGAGAGGATCACAAGGGCATGACCTTGGGGACTCTATATGGTCCCTGGCCTGTCCTGGCTCTGCTCCTGGCTGCCATCAAGTAAGCAGCTTTGCTCCACTGTGCCCTTCCACCGTGATCTCTCTGCCTTGGAACCAGCTGATCATGGACTAAAACCTCTGAATCGATGAGCCAAATTCAGCCTTTTCTCCATTGTTTTGGGTGTCAGGTATTTTTTTCCAGCAACAGGAAAAGTGATCGATATACCTATCCCCCCCATCCACTCCATCCACCCCTCCATCTGTGCACTTCAGAAGTACCTCCTGTGGGTCCAAACCTGGGTGAGCTACTTGTAGTGTGTGACCCTTGTAGTAGTGTGACCCTCTTGTGGGTCCAAACCTGGGTGAGCTACAAGTAGTGTGTAACACAGCTACTTGGGAGGCTAAGGCAAACTGCAACTTCAAGGCCTGCCTGAACAACACAGAAAGACTCTGTCTCAGAAAGCAAAGGTGGGGGCCTGGGGATGTAGCTCAGTACTCCCTGGGTTTACTACCCATCAGTCTCCGGTGTCATAAAACAAACAAAGAAACCGCTTGTAGAGATGGTGGCAGGCTTGGCATGTTGAACAGTGCGACACACAGCTCTCCACCCTGCTATGACTGGTGATGCGTTTGGAGGTTGCTGCAGAGGTGAGAAAAGGACCAGGAGGGTGAGACATGGTGAGACTCTCAGGTCCTGAGTCACTCATCCAGGACCCGTTTCAAGCTGAGGTGCATAAACCTACACATATGCATACACATGCTCACACGCATGCACACAAACACATATCTGGTTATTTTTCTTGGCTTAATATTTTTCTGTGCAGTTTCTTTGGATACACTTTCTTGGGATGGGGTAGCCAGTAGTTTTTATCTGATTGTAGGGGCTGCCTTGGAGATGGGATTGAGGAGGCATTTGAGACTCCATCTCCTTGTGGGCCAGTGCCTTAGTCTGTTAACTGTGACTGTCCTGGGAGGGCACCAGCAAGTGGTGAAATGATTCACAAGTGGTCTGAATTAATCCTGTTCTGGGATGCTGCCTTAGTTGGCTTTCCGTCACACAGTGAAATATCTCAGGCACACTGACTGAGGAAAGAAGGCTTATTTAGACACAGTTTTGGGGGCTTAAGAGGGTGCTGCTGCGCTGACTCAGTTCTGATGATGCCCTGCTTGCTGGCAGAGTCCTAAGGTGACCCATGGCATCACATAGCAAGACATGGAGTTCATGCGTCTATGTCTGTATGTCTGGTCTTTCTCCTTCTCACAAAGCCACCAGGATTCGTTCACGGGGCCCTACCTTAATGACTTTATTGAACCTGGTCACTTCCCAAAGGCTCCACCTCTAAACACCAGAATTGAATTTAGTTTCCACTCCCTTAATGCCTTTGACATTTGATTTGGGAATTAAACTCCTGCATGAGTGTTGAGAGACAAACCATATGTAAAGCATTTCATACATCTAGGAGATCCAAAAAAGTAACAAAGAGCAGATTGTGAGAACCAGGCTATTTAAAATAATGACATTTGTAAAGTCCGGGACCCTGGTCCTACCAGAAGTAAGGATGATGGATGTCCCGCATGGGGGAGAGGGATACAGAAGAGCAGGACAACTCATGATATAGGAGCACTTTACAGTAAAAGATCCCAAGTATTTACCACATGAAAACCTAGGAAGATGCAAAATGCAGTTAGTTTCTAGCCAAGAGAAATATCAGACTCATAACACTTAGGACCTGAGAGACATTTCAGAGCTCACATAGGACCGGATGGTAAATGGTTTCCATCTAGGCTGCCATCTTGGATTGGCTCAACTGGTTCCTGGAGTGTTATCTTGAGCAGGATTCTGAAGCCAGGAATAAACAAAGATGGAAATAGAACTGTGACTGGTTAGTGATGTCTGTCATGGGTGTGAGAACAAACGGAAAAGTACACAGGCCACGGATTTGCAATTTTTAGTAGAGAACAACGTTCTTTCTATAGATGAGGAAGTAAAGTTTGGGAGAAGTGACAGAGGCACAGCAAAACTACATAAGTGGGGATAAAGTGAGAATTAGAACCCTGACTCCTGCTCATCAGGAACAAGTATTTCTTCTACTCATCCATGCAGTCTCTCAAGACCAGAGGAAATGGTAACCGATTTAACAGCATCAAAAGGGACTGAACGCTTGACTTCAGCTGATATTGATTGTGACCTTCACCTTCCCACTGGCTATACTGTAACCATTTGTTTATTAAGCAAATAAGCCTTTGATCCTGTTTATTAATCTTCATGAGACTTATCTCAATCTGGTTTCAGAAGTTTTGCTCCCATTTGTTGAGCATCTACTGTGTACTTGGAGCTTTAAATATAACACTTAATTTAATCCTTCCAGGATTAGATAGATTCGATAGAAACTTGTAGGATTAGATAGAAAATTCCTTCTAACCCTCGAAGGAAGTTGTGATCACCCACATCTTTGTGACTGAGCAAGTGGAGTTTGAGTGGCTTGCCCAAGCTGGAGTAGCACAGTGGTCGGTCCCAGGAATGGAGTGATATTCCAACCCATGCTAGATTGCATGGGTTCTTGTGGATTTTAAAACAACCTTATCTGCTACCTTTATTTGTGCAACAGCCTTGGGTGTCAAAAGTCAACAGTGACAAAAACTCTGCTTATAGCCCATTATTGGACATTATCTGGCCTTTAGATCACATTGGACAATGACTTCTCCATATTCATTCACATCTTTCCAAAGTAAACATTAGCCTGTACTCAGTTTCCAGGTTCACAAACTCCACAGCAGGCATGAAATCTACTAAATTTTTGCCAAAAGTCTTCTTGACATTATACTTTGGTTCTGCTTCAAGGATGTGATCAGACCATGATTGGCACCCAAGGTACTTCCTAGAGCAGAAGCAAAACAGCTCTGTTAGTTTGCCAGTGCCACAAACTGGATGGCATAAACAACTAAAATTTAGCATCTCACAGATCTAGAGGCGAGAAGTTCTGATGCTAGAGTTGGTTCCTTCTGGGAGTCATTGAAGGGTCTGGTCCAGGCCTCTCTCCTTGGCTTCCTGATGCACATCTTCATGTTTACATGGTGTTGTCTCTGTGCTCCTGGCTCCTGTTCAAGTCCCCCTTTGTATGAGGACACCAGTCACACTCTATTAAGGTCCACCCTAATAATCTCATTTTAACTTAATAATCTCTAAAGACCCTGTATCCAAAATGTAGTCATAGTCTAGTTACTAGGGCTTAGAACTTTGATATATAAATTTGGGAAAAGTGTAGTTCAACCCACAGGAGCATCTGTGCATAACATGGCAAGGAATGTTGGCTACTCCAACATTTTATTATGAGAAATTTCAAACACAGAGAACAGTTGGAAGACTTTTACAGTGGATACCATAAGTGTATCACCTGTTCACATTTCACTGCCTGTTTTATTGTATACTCTGAAGAGGTGGCACAAGAAAAACATGCTTTATTTTTTTACTGTATGGATATTGCCATGGAACAAAGCACCACTCAATGGATGGGTTGGATTTCAAGGTCACACTTTCTCTGCTAGCCACCTGACTGCAATATACAGTCTGTACCACTGTCCACATCAACCCTGAAGACAATCCTCTAAACCAGCACCAGAGGACGAGGAGAACATGGCGGACAGACAGCAGCAGCTACTGAAGGCTCTCTGAAAGGATCGGCTCAGAGGCCAGGAATGATGCGGACTAAGGAGATACGAACCAGTAGAGATGTGCTCTGCTGACTCAGGAACGAACTGGGCTGAGAGAATCCAACTTAGAATGCGGTCCTGGCGCTAAAATAGGAACAGAGAAGTCTCGGTGTGGAGGCTCGACCGCGCGCCATTGGAAACCGCGATTTGGGTTTCCCGCCACCCGGCGGCTGGCTGCCTCCACAGCGGCTCGGCAAGGAGAGACGCGCAGAAGCTCTGGGAACGGGAGTCTGCGCGGCTGGCTGCCTTCACAGCGGCTCGGCAAGGAGAGACGCGCAGAAGCTCTGGGAACTGGAGTCTGCGAACGGAGTCGGAACCAGGACGGACAAGGAGGAAAACTGACTGGTGGCGAGGTGAGCGAGAAACTGCCCCCCTAACACAGTTTGACTCCAGCGGAGGTTTTTCTGGGCTCGGTGGCAACTCCAGCCACACATTCCCCTCTCGGACGGGATTGGTGAAAGGTGCCTGGCCTGAGTGACGCTGCTGGCGGACTCCCTAGGCTGGCCTAACCCAGATCCCAGAGCCTGACGGTGGCCCGGAGGAGCAACTGACTCCCGCGTAGGCTGCCTCCTCCGCGACTCCCTGGTGCGCAGCGGTGGGCGGGAACAACTAGCCAGCGCAATTTGATCAGGCTGTGGCTGACAGGCAGGGAAGCCGGGCCTCCCATGTAAGCTTGCATTTTATACGGAACAGAAAATATGGGGAAGGGAAGCAACAAAAAAGGCTCCTCGGCCCCCAATCCTGAGAAACAGGCAATAGTGGACACCGCACCAATATACATTAAGCGCCATCTAGAGAGCCTCATAGACCAATTCAGGAATGAAGTTATCAACGACCTGAAGCTAGAAGTATGCAGAATAGTTAGAGAAATGCTAAGCACCACCCAGGAAAAAACAGATGGTGGACTGGAAGAACAGGAAAAGAGGGGAGAATTGCTTGATGGAGAAAACAGAGAAAACATTGAGTATGTGAAGCAGGTTCAAAGGGACTATCAAGAAATTAAGAAGTCTATCCAAGACTGGCATAACAGCTTGAAAGAAACTAAGGACAGACTATCTGAATTGGAGGGCAGACTTGAAACATGGGAGAATGAAATGAAAAACTTCTTAAAAATAACAAAGAAACACACAGCAATAATACAAAGACAAGAAGATGATAAGAGGAGCCATAACTTAAGGATTAAGAACATAAAAGAAGAAGTAGGGACACAAACAAGTGAACTACAAAAGCTACTCACAGAAATAATCCAGGAGAATTTTCCTAATTTAGCAAAAGGTAAAGATACTCAGATGTATGAGGCATACAGGACCCCAGCTACCTACAACCCTAACAGAGAAACACCCAGGCATATAATAATAAAAATTCCAGAAATTCAATACAAGAACAGAATATTAAAAGCTGTAAGAGACAAGAAACAGATCACTTACAAGGGAATACCCATCAGAATTACAGCAGATTTCTCTTCACAAACCATCAAATCACAAAGAGCATGGGGAGAAATAATTCAAGCTTTGAAAGATAATAATCTCCAGCCAAGATTGAGATATCCTGCACAACTGTCCCTGTAAATTGATGGAAAAACGAGGTGCTTCCAGGATAAAGAGGAACTGGGGAAATTTGCAACCACCAATTCAACCCTACAGAAAGTATTGCAGGATATTCTAAAAAAAGAAAAATACAAAGAACCCAGAAATAGTGGTGGGGAGGCCACAACGAATGGAGCAGAGAACAAAATGAAGAAGACAAACTGACAGCTACTGACAGATAAAGAGCTCAACAGAAATGAGACAGAGAAGACTGGATGATAGGAACAGCTTTTTTTGGAGAAAATGACATCTTAATAGGTAATGCTGATTTAGTACCATCTTATTTTGAAGTCTCATCTAGCTTTTGTTCTTCTGTCTCCAATGGTCTAAACAGGTTGTATCTTATTGGATTTTGTTATGTACGATAGTATAAGCAAAAACCTTTTAAAGACAAGGAGATTATACAGAGACCATTGTTCATTTTCTGTTAGTCGATTCTAAATACTCTATAATGCTGTCATTCTCTTAAATGGTTTTACATTGTTTTGATATACTTAATGCTACAGTATATGAAGTTGTACTCAAGGACTTCAGGGAGGGAGTCAATATGGTAACTATTTTGGGGTCAGGATTATCTGGTGGTGAAACACTATCCTGCTTAAATGGTTATGTCTTGATCTGCCCTGTTTCGCTGTTATGCCCTCTTTTTTCTCAATCTCCACTCCATTATTTACTTTTTTATTTTTATCCTTTTAATTAAAGGGAAAAATATGGCAGGATATAATATAGTAACCCACTTTGACTTTCTATTATCTCAATTTGAAGCCCTGTATTACTCTCACCATCTTGTTTTTGACTGAGGTTCCTCTTTTCTGTTTTGCTGGATAGTATCAGGTTCGAAAGTTTAGGCATCAGCTGAGAAGATAATGAGATTCATTATAACGCCCATTCTCGTTGACTTTTATCTACTTTTGAAGACCTACAATATCTCTAATGTTTTGGTTTTGTCGGTTTTATTCTTTATGGTTTTGTTCAATTGTATTACAACTAATGATATAGGCAATTCTATTAGAAATAGCGGGAGGCATTATGGTAACCATTGTTGATCACCTTGTATTATGTTTTTATATTATCTATTGTGTCCACCCTTTTGACTTGACCGATTCTGTTCTGTTATGTCACATTTGGTTTTACTCTCTTCCAAAAAAGCAATAAGAACCGTGGGAGCAATGAAACCCAAAATGTGTAATAGTCACGGTACAAAAGAGAGGAAAAGAAAGTGCTCTAAACTATATAACCGTATGTATATTTAAATGTATAAGATAGAAAATGATATCACAGAGTTTTATTGGATCATTGAACAGAACTGTTTGCAGTATCATTGTTGGAATGTCCACTCTACAAGCTTTAATTTTGTGACTTGAACAATTATTTCTAAGATGGCAATATGTAATCCATTAACTAGTGATTTCCTACTGTTCATTTTTTTCTTCTGTAAATCTGTATAACTTGTACCCCTTCACTGTTTTTTTTCTTTCTCTTCTTTTCTCCTTAAATAAAAATAAAAAAAAAATAAACCAGCACCAGAGCAATTGAGTATCTACAAGGCTCTTGCTTATTTTACAAAGAAGTTTGGGATTTAAAGCTATTCACTATATTGCTCAAACCCCATACATAACACAATCTATAGCCAAGAACTGGTACCTAGTACAAGATGATTGAGTGAGTGAAGGAGTGGTGTCATCAGCCTAGTTTAGGTGAACAATGACTAGTGATTAAAAAATGTCGAGACACTGACCGACACTGACAGGGAATGGTTACCTGGAGCCGTATATTCTTAGAGGATGGCATAATTATTAAAATGACCCAAGGTGGTTATTATCTATAATTCTTTTGGCCCACGCTTCATGTTGTTTCTACTGAATTTCTGCTCTCACTTTGATTTAAACTAGTTTCTGCCCTGCACCTGCGAGGGGCCTGCCCAACATGTAGTCACAGAGATTAAAGCTGTGTATTTGTTGCCACTGAAGCCAAGTGACAAGCTTTGACAAGGATGAGCAAAACAATTTTTATCAGAGCAGTGACTTCAAGGCTTGCCATGCTTTCCCAGCTGGAGCCTGAGTTAATATTAACAGGCCCAAGGTGATGTGGGCTTGTGCAATCGTGGGGCTGGCCGCCCAGTCTCAGCAGACAGCTGTGATCACTCACCCCATCCCCTGGCCTTCAGGTACCCTCTAGGTAATGCCCAGAAAGAAGGAAGGCGGGCTGGGAGTCTGGGAAGCAGAATCCTAATACCTGCCGTGGTGAAGTCATTTTGAGCCAAGAATGTCAACTCAACTCTGCCTTTCTGTGTCTTCTCAGTGGGTGCCACTGAGTTTCAGGAGGTCAAGGGGCATCTGAAGCCATCTGCACCACTGGGTGTCAGTACAAGCGAGTGTCAGGTATGCAGTGTGCAGGATGGGAAAGTAAGGTCTGGGGTCTCTTTACCCTGATGTTGTCTCCAGCAGATTGGCCTTGCCACTGCCACTTCTGTGCACATCAGCCCTTGTCAGTCCCCTTCGAAGAGCTTTGTTGTAGTCAGGGGTTGCAAGAACAACTGCATACAGGACACAGAATGTGTAGTATTACTTTATGGTGGTCACCCAGAGTTAAATTCAAGAAAGTGCAGGAAATCTGTTTGTAACATGAAAGACCTAGGAAATCCAGCCGGGGGCCTGGATTCCACAGCAATGTCCTGCAGTGTTTTGCAAAGTGGATTTGGTGGAACATCGGGGTGCTTTGGGAACACAAAGACTCTGTGGTCAAATCAGTTTGGGGAACACTGCATCCTCTTTCACTCACTGGGGTGGGCATAAAGGGTTAGAAAAGTCCTGCTGTAGGACTTCCCATTAACAGAAACCAGCCCCTGGCAACATTTCCTGGAGGAAACTGTCCTGCAGACCAGGCCCCTTATCAGGAAGAATGGCTTTCCTGAGCAACTGTCTGCTGAGCCATCTGCCCCTTGTCATCTTCCTGCACCCCTCCATTTAATTTTTAAGTCAGTATTTAGCACTTTTCAAAAACATAAAACCATGCAGATGTAAATAAAATGGGCTATGACTCCACTACCTCAAAAGCCTCCATTTGTTCTTTAAAAACAACGCCTATGTCTGTCTGATTCTGTCAAAAACTAGGTCACTTTGTTCCTAAAGGGCACTGCTGAATGCCCTTTATGGGGGTCCAGGTCACTCAAGGCAAACGTCACAGTCGTTACAGGTGAGCGCTGTAGGAGCCCCACCCCTGCGGGACACTTCTGTCACCTCCCTGGTCTCTTCCTGCTCCTCTTGGTCTCTCATAACCTCCACTGCTCCAGTCACACGGCCTTCTTGCTTCTCTTGAACTTGCAGGCGCATCTGTTTACCAGGGCCTTTGCACACACTTACCCGCTTCCCCCGGCTGCTCTTTTCCCACTTGGCTCATTTTCTTGCCTGCCTTGGGCTCAGGTGCCACCTTCTTGGTGGGTAAGGCGAGCGCAGAGAAGCGGTCTCTCTGGCCCCCTCTATCTGCATGTGCCCCCACCCCAGCGCTGCTCACCCTGTCCTTACATTATGGTTCCCTGCAGGATGCATCACCATTCTCTGTGCCCCATGTTGACTTTCCTGCTTTATTGCTGCATCTCCTCCTGGGTTCCCGTCGCAGGTGTCTTGTCTGTTTTGTTCACAGCTGTGCATCAGTTCCTGCCCCATAGTACATGCTCAGTAAACTGGTTGGGAAAATGTTCACAGCAGCAATCATATGCTTCATTATATTCTGTATTTTGCTTTTTACTGCATAAAATTTTTGCTTTTGCCGCTGTTTTCCTCTCAGCCTCTCGCGGTCTACAGACTGCATGATGTCCTACTGCAGAGATGTACTTACATTCATAAAAACGACTCCTACAAGGTACATTTATCTTCCTCTTCAAACAGAGCCGCAGTGAAAAAGAGCATTTGTGAATATTTCCATGGGGTAAATTCCTAGCAGTGGGCTTCCTGAGTGAAAAGTAGAGTCACTTTTCTTTTAACTTTAATTAATAAATGTTACCAAATTGTCTTCTGATGGGGTTTACACGTCTTCATATGATAAGTATATGACAGTATCTGTTTTCTCACGTGCTCATAACCGTGTTACCGTGGCTGTCTGTGCCAATAGGATTGGAAATGTGCTCTGTTCACCGAGTAACTACAACTTCAAGCCATGGCTGAGGTTTTGCATTCTTTTTAAATTTATTTTATTTTAAAGAGGGCAAAATTAAACACAACAAAACAGACCATAAGAAAGCAATGTAAGAGACACAAATTTCAAAGCTAGACTACCGGAGATCTTCACTGTCATATTGTCTCTTCTTTTCTTCTAAATAGTTGTCCATGTTTTCACATACAGTGAATTCATAAAAAACAACATAGTATAAAACTGATCTGCACAGGATGAAGAAGGCATTTTGGTCTTCAAGATCAGACAATAGGGGAGTCAACAATGGCTGTCATAGTGTCTCTCATTCTCTTCAAAATAGCTGTCCATACTTCCACATTTGTTGAAATTAAACAAAACAGAACAAGACTAAAATCATTCTGAACAAAGAATAATAGTATTGTTGGATTTCACATCATATTGCTACAGAATTAGCACTGGGTACTGAGGGGTCTCTTTTTCTTCAAAGTAGTTGTTCATTTCATCATGCATTATATAATCAGTTCTCATAAATTGTTTAGAAGTTCTATGCATGCATGAGTCTCTACCTGTATATCTATCCTTTCTGTATTAGAGGTAAAAACAAAACAAAGCAAGACAAAACAAATTCCTAGGAAAACATGAAACAAAAACTCATATAAAACCACAATACAAGGTTACTATGATGTCTTTTATTACTTTCAATAGAATTGTTTATATCATCAGTATAATTGAACATAGTAGTGTATAACAATATTAATAAAATATTAATAAAAGCAAAACATTGGAGACATTATGATACTTCCAAAGCAGGTAATAGTCAAACCAGTGTGGGTATCCTAGTAAGTCTTGTCATCTTCAGAGTAGTTGCCTATACTCTCAGACTTGATATTATCAATCATAACAGATTTGAATAAAATCAGTCAATACAAAACAGCAATCTGACAAATCAGATTCAAATAAGATCAGTCATAATAAGACTGTAAGTGATACAAGGCTTCAGATTAAGTTAATAGGGAATTAAGGATGGTTACCATAATATATCCTGCTATTTTTGGAAAGCTGTCTGTGTCCTCAAATCTAGCACAAGTAGACAAACTGGAACAGAATATAATCAAACTAAACAGAGCAGTGACAATAATTTGGATTTTAAATCCTGATACACTATTAACAATATCCTCTGCCTTCCTTTTTTAGACAATTCTTCCCCTTTCACTTTCACAGGGTGAATTGTACATTTTGGATCCCACTAATTCCTTTAGTTTTTAGATTGAGGGAGCAACCTGCCATTTACCTAACTGGTTCCAAACCTTCTCACTCCTGGGCTTGATCTCAAGTTGTATTCCTTTACCTGCAAAAGCCTCCAAGTTTTCCTCATTATAGCTGAGTAGTTCTCTACTGCACAAAAGTATCATGTCTTTCCAACCTATCTGTAGGTGCTGGATGAGTTGCCCCTATTTCTCTCTGGTTCCCTGTCACACAGAGCATTGTTTTCTCCTATTTGACTTTCAGTCCATAAACCCTCTTTCAGGTTAATTATATTTCCTACACAGAACATCTCGTTGGACTCTATCTCCTGATCTACTCTGCCTGTGTTTCTTTTTGTTAGTGTATCAAGCCGTCTATGTTAGAGATTATAGCCAACCTTCTCTGCCTCATTTCTGCTATGCTATTTTTCTGCCATTGGATGTGTACTTTTCTCCTTCATTCCACTGTCTACCCTGTTCATTGAGGCCTCTCTTCCACCGTTCCTGAAATCCTGGTGGTTTTTTTCTCTCTCTAGAATGTCCTTCAGTATTTTTGTAGGACTGGATTTGTGGTCACGAACTCCTGCAGTTCTTCTTTGTCATGAAAGCATCTTGTTTCTCCATTAATTTTGAGAGACAATTTTTCAGGGTATATCAATCTGGGTTGGAGGTTATTTTCTTTCAGGGCTTGGAATACTTTGCTCCAAGCTCTTCTTGATTTGATGGTTTGTGTAGAGAATCTTTCATGATTTTGATGGGTTTTCCTTTATAGGTGATCTGTTTCTTTTCTCTGACAGCTTTTAATATTCTGTTCTTGTGATGAATTTCTGGGATCCTGATTATTATATGTCTGGGTGTAGCTCTGTTTTGGTTGTAGGTGGCTGGAGTTCTGTATGCCTCACACATCTGAATATCATTTCCTTTTCCTATGCTCGGGAAGTTTTCCTTAATTATTTCTGTGAATAGCCTTTGTATTTCTTTTGTGTTTACCCCTGCTTCTTCACTCACATTTTTTATTCTTATGTTATAGATCCTCTTGTTGACTTCTAGCTTTTTTATTGTTGCTGCCTGTTTCCTTGTTATTTTTAAGAGATCTTTCCTTTCAAGATCACAAATGCAAACCTATCTTCAAGTTTTGTTAATCTATTATTTCATTCAGGCAATTTTGCCATTTTTAATGGAGTTTTTAATTTCCTGGTAATCTCTTTGAATCTGTTTCATGTATTCTAGGGTTTTTTTTATATTCTTCATCGAACATTTCTTTCCTTTTTTTGTGTGTTCCTCCATTCTCCCATTTCTGTCTTCTTGAGAGGTGCTTAGCACTTCTTTTATTTATTCTCATATCTCACTTTACTTGTATTAATATTTCAGTTTTGAGATCATCTATAATATCACAAAGATATTTCTTTATGTCAGCTGATGCCGTGCCTGATATTTCATGTTTGCTGCCCTCAATTTCTCTGTATTTACCTCTCCTGGACGGATATTCTCTGGGATGGGGGCTGGTGGCTTTTTCTTATTTCTTTCTGTTGTCATGTTTCTTGTTTCTTTCATACAAGTGTATGGTAGAGGTCACAGCCCCTTTTCTTGTTGGTTATGGTTCTTCTGAAGCATGCTGGCTAGGGATTTCTGCCCTCTCCAGCTTGCTGTTGGTCATTGAGGTGTAAGCAGGGGTGGTGTAGGCTGGTCTCTCTCCTTTGAGCCAGTCAAACAGCTGGGGCCTTCACCATGTTGGTGTGTGCCGCATAGACAGTACAGGTTCAGGGCAACTTTGAGGACAATTTTGCCCTGGCTATTGGGTCCCAGCCAAGGGCAGGACCCAGCCCAAGCAGATCCCACCAATCTTCTCTGGGCAGGGAGCAACCAACTGAAGTCACTGCCATACCTTGTTCAGGCCTGTCCTGCCTAATACCAATATGTTGTCCTGTTGGTCACTCCTTTCCTGCGGGAGGGTCAAATTCAGAGCACTCACTGCAAGTGGGTTAGTGCAGGTCTCCACGGTGGCTCTGTTCTCTGTTGGGCTTGCCAGTCCCCAACTTCAGCATGACTGCGGCTCCCAAGGAGAGAGCACTGCAACTGCAAGTCTGAGTGGCCCCAGCGAGAGTGCCATGTCTGCGAGTTTGACTGGCTCTGATGGAGTGCCATGACCAAGTCTGATGGGCTCCTTTCCCTTTACTTTCTTCGTGGGTCTAGAGGCTCTCCCTCCATCTAGTCTTCTCCAGGATGTCTTATTTCAGCATCTGAGCTATTTCAGGGATGCTCCCTATTTTGCTGCTTACCGATTCGCCATCTTTAGCTCCTCCCCCTTTCACATCCTTGAACGTTCCCATTGGCCATGTTTTTTATTGTCTCTATTCAACTACGCAGTTGAACGTGTGTTTTTAAATGAACTGATGTAAAAATAACATGCACACTTCAGGACTGTGTAGTAGTTTAATATGTCAGAGACTTTATTAGTTTATTTAGAAAATGTTTGTCATCTAATCATTGTTATTCCACTGAAAGGTGATTCGTAGTTTTATGTTTTTAGCTGTGGTAAAGTACATGTAGCATGGAATTTACAATCTTGGCCATTTTTAAGCATGTGGTTCGGTGGTGTTAAGTACTTTCATGTAATTGTGCAACCAACCTCTAGAACTGTTTCCATCTTTCAGAACTCGCACTCTCTGCCCATTCAGCAACTCCCGACCTGCTGTGCCGCCCCTCCCCACCTCAGGCACCGTTGTACTTCTTGTTTCTGCAGATTAGACTCTTTAGGGACCTCACAGACGTGAACCCGCGCAGTGTGCACCTTGGGCCCGGCTTGCTTCACTCAGTGTGACGCCCACAGGACTCATCCGTGTTGTAACGTGGGCTGGAGTTTACTTTCCGTGAGGTGGAGTCATACTGCACTGTACATGCTACATTTTGTTTATTTATTCACCTGTCGTGGAGAAAAGCTTTCGGTCTTTCATCACTGACTGAGTAAATATTTGCAGTGGGCTTCTCATCTATGGCTTTTTAATATTCTGACAGGTTTTATTCCTATTTTGTTGAGTGTTTTTAAAATCATGGTATGGCATTGGATTTTGTCAAATTTTGGGAGGCATCAATTGAGATAATCAGGTGTGTTTTCTTCTTTATTCTGTTAATATGGCATCTTATACTGATTGATTTTTATACATTAATCCAAGATTGCATTCTAGGGATAAATATCACTTCCTCATGGTGTTTTTAAACTGAAATCTATTTGCAAATTCTTTGTTGAGGATTTTTGCATCAAAGCTCAGATGGACATCAGTTTCTAGTTTTCTTTTATTGTGTCTGTTTGGCTGTGCTATCAGGATAATTATGGCTTCATAAACTGTTAGAAAGTGTTTCCTCCTCTTCAGAATAGGAAGAAAATTGACATAAATTTTTGTTTACTTATTTGATTGAACAAAAATCTGTCTTTTTTTTACATAATCACCTTTTCCTTTATTCAGCAATAACACATACATACACTACATGAAAATGCTGGCCGAAAATCAGAGATATTAACAGTATTCTCACATATCAAAAAATGATGTGGGATATGTTTTAATGAAAACATTCTACATGAATGGAAACCCCTAAATGAATTTTATGATTTTATTGTGTCAGAAACATTGTTGGTTTTACTTTTTTTAAAAACAAGAAGATACTGGTATCATAATACATTGGCTTGTTAATTAAAAGATTTTTTATAAATAGTATCTTAATATTTTATAAATAGTATCTTATAAATAGTGCATAGAAAATTTTATTTTATTTTTATTTTAAAGAGGATAAAACCAAGGAAAATAAAATAAAATGAAACCAATCAAAATAAACCAGTATAAGTGATACAGGCCTTCAAACCTTATGAAATCAACAATAGTTACCATAATGCCTTTTTAAAAAAAATTTTTATTTAAGGAGAAAAAGAAAAAAAAGCAGAAAAAGGGTACAAGTTACACAGAATTTCAGAAAAAAAATAAACAGTAGGAAATCACTAGTTAATGGATTACATATTGTCATCTTAGAAATATTTGTTCAAGTTACAAAATTAAAGCTTATATAGTGGACATTCAAATAGTGAGACCAAACAGTTCTGTTCAATGACCCAACAAAACTCAGTAATATCATTGTCTATCTTATACACTTAAATATACACGCAGTTATATCATTTAGAGCATTTTCTTTTCCTCTCTTTTGTACAATGACTATTACACACTTTGGGTTTTATTGCTCCCACAGTTCTTATTATTTTTTTGGAAGAGAGTAAAACCAAATGTGACATAACAGAACAGAGTCGGTCAAATCAAAAGGGTGGACATAATAGATAATGTAAAAACATAAAACAAGGTGATCAACAATGGTTACCATAATGCCTCCCGCTATCTCTAATAGAATTTCCTATATCATCAGTTATAATAAAATTGAACAAAACAGTAAAGAACGAAACCAACAAAACCAAAACATTGGAGACATTACAGGTCTTCAAAAGTAGATAATAGTTAACCAGAATGGGCGTCATAATGAATCCCACTATCTTCACAGCTGTTGCCTATACTTTTGAACCTGGTACTATCAAGCAAAACAGAATAGAGGAACATCAGTCAAAACAAGATGGTGAGAGCAATACAGGGCTTCAAATCAAGTTAATAGTAAATCAAAGTGGGTTACTATAATATATCCTATTATTTATTTATTTATTTTTCCCTTAATTAAAAGGATAAAAATAAAAAGTAAATAATAAAATGGAGATTGAGATAAAAGAGGGCATAAAAACAAAACAGCGCAGATCAAAACATAACCATTTAAGCAAAATAATGTTTCACCACAAGATAATCCCGACATAAAAGTAGTTACCATATTGTTTCTTTCCTTGAAATCTTTGAGTATAACTTCATGTACTGTAGCATCAAATATATCAAAACAATGTAAAACCATTCAAGAGAATGACAGTATTACAGGGTATTTAGGATCAACTAACAGAAAATGAACAGTGGTTTCTGTATAATCTACTTGTCTATAAAAGTTTTTGTTTATACTATCACATGTAATAAAATCCAATAAGATACAACATGCTAAGACCCGTGGAGACAGAGAGCAAAAGCTTGTTGAGACTTCAAAACAAGATGATACTAAATCAGCATTACCTATTATGACGTAGTTGTCTCCAAAATAGCTGTTCTTATCATCCAATCTTCTCTGCCTCATTTCTGTTGAGCTCTTTTTCTGTCATTAGTTGTCAGTTTATCTTCTTCATTTTGTTTTCTGCTCCATTCATTGTGGCCTCTCTGCCACTATTTCTGGATTCTTCGTATTTTTCTTTTTTAGAATATCCTGCAGTATTCTCTGTAGAGTTGGATTGGTGGTTGCATATTCCCCTAGTTCCTCTTTATCCTGGAAGTACCTTGTTTTTCCATCAATTTCCAAGGATAGTTGTGCAGGATATACCAATCTTGGCTGGAGGTTATTATCTTTCAAAGCTTGAATTATTTCCCCCCACACTCTTCGTGATTTGATAGTTTGTGTTGAGAAGTCTGCTGTAATTCTGATGGGTGTTCCCTTGTAAGTGATCTGTTTCTTGTCTCTGAAGACTTTTAATATTCTGTTCTTATATTGGATTTCTGGTATTTTGATTATTATATGCCTGGGTGTAGCTCTGTTTGGGTTGTAGGTGACTGGGGTCCTGTATGCTTCATACATCTGAGTATCTTTACCTTTTGCCAAATTAGGAAAATTCTCCTGGATTATTTCTGTGAGTAGCTTTTGTAGTTCATTTGTTTGTGTCCCTACCTCTTCTTTTATGTTAATTCTTAAGTTATAGATTCTCTTATCATCTTTTAGTCTTTGTATTATTGCTGTTTGTTTATTTGTTATTTTTCAGAAGTTTTTCATTTCATGCTCCCATATTACAAATCTGTCCTCCAGTTCAGATAATCTATCCTTAGTTTCTTTCAAGCTGTTATGCCAGCTTTTGATAGAGTTTTTAGTTTCCTGGTAATCTCTTTGAACCTGCTTCACATATTCTATGCTTTCTCTATTTTCTCCATCAAACAATTCTCCCCTCTTTTTCTGTTCTTCCATTCCACCATCTGTTTTTTCTTGGGTGGTGCTTAGTATTTCTCTAACTATTCTGCTTATGTCTAGCTTCAGGTTATTAATAACTTCATTCCTGAACTTGTCTATGAGGCTCTGGAGATAGCACTTTATGTCTATTGGTGCTGTGTCTGCTATTGCCTGTTTCTCAGGATTGGGGGTTGAGGGGCCTTTCTTGTTGCTCCCTCTTCCCATATTCTTTGTTCCTTATATATGCAAGCGTATATAGGAGGCCCAGCTTCCTTCCCTGTTGGCCACAGTCTGACTGAATTGCGCCAGCTAGGTGTTCCCACCCACTGCAGCGCACCAGGGAGTTAGGGACCAGGCAGCCTATGCGGGGCCTGCCCCTCCCAGTCACCTTCAAGCGCTGGGACCTGGGTTGTGCTAGCCTACTGGGTCTCAGCCAGCAGCGTCATGTAGGCTAGGGACTGCTCACCAATCCTGCTTGAGAGGGGGATATGTGACTGAAGTCACTACAGCTCCCTGTTCTGGCAAGTCTTCCCAGTCCCAGAATGTCCTCTGTTGGCGCCTCCTAGACCGTGGAAGAGTCCCAGTTTCTCTCACTCACCGCAGGTCGATGCATGGCTCCCCGCCCATCCCGCTCTCAACTCTGTTCACCGATTCCTGCTCTCAGAGCTTTTGCACATCTCTCTCCCTGCCAAGCCAATTCAGATGCAGCAGTGGTGGCAGGAAACCCAAATCACAGCTTCCAATGGTGCGGGCTCCATCTTCCACACTGAGGCTTTATCTGTTCCTGTTATAGCACCAGGATTGCATTCCCAGTTGGTTTCTCTCAGCCCAGTTTGTTCTTGGGTCAGCAGGGCATATCTCCTCTCTTGCTTATGATTCCTTACTCTGCACCAATCCTGGATCCTAAGCTGGGTCTTTCAGAGAGCCTCAGTAGCTGCTGCTGTCTGTCCGCCATGTTCTCCCAGAAGTCACCATAATGCCTTTTGTGGTCTTCAAAATAGCTGCAGATACCTTTGGACATAATAAAAATCAAACAGAACAGAATAGAATAGAAGCAATAAAACCAAAACAATGAATGCAATAACAGACTTCAAGAGAAGCCAAGAGAAATCCAAAATGGCTACCATAATATATCTCGCTATCTTTTAAATAGCTGCTCATGCCATTAGATTTAACGTAATCAAACAAAACAAAAGAGAATAAAACCCAACCCAACAAGACAATGAAAATGATACGGTTTTCAGGCAGGAAACCTGGTAACACTCCCCCCAGCCTCACCTCCACAGTTCACAAATGGTGCTGACTCAGCGAGAGATGTGTGGGTCTGGCTGTCCCCACTCTGGCAGTGGTCTGCACATGGCGCTGGTTTCCAGGTGGGGATCTATCAATTTTTTTTTAAAGTACAACTTGTAGTTTTATTGATTTTTCTCTATTACTCTCTTGTTTTATCCTCTATTATTCCTGTTACCTACTAAAAAAATAATTTTGTAGATCCCTGCTCTAATATTTAAGTTCACTTGTCTTTTCTCCTAGTTCCTAAAACTGTAAACATTAGATTTTTATTTGAGAATATCTAAAGACACAGTACAAATTTTCTTTTGAATCCTGCTTTGGTTACATCCAATAAATCTTGGTTTGTTATATTTTCATGTTAATTTGTCCTAAAACTTTTTACATTTTCCTTGTGGTATTTTCTTTGCTCTGTTGGTTGTTTAATAGACTGTTGTTTAATTTCTATGCATTTGTTGATTTTCTAGTTTCTCTTCTGCTAAACTTTTTTAATTCTACCATGACCAGGAGATGTCTTTTTTTACTTCCATTTTTTAAATTTTCAGACTTATTTTATAGTCTAGTATGTGACCTGTCCTTGAGAAGGGTTCTTGTGTATTTGCGAAAAGGCGTGTTGTGCTGTAGTTGGTAGAGTGTTCTGGGTATGTTTTTAGGGTCCATTGATCTACGGTGTTCTTTAGGTCTCAGCTTCCTTATTGATCTTCTGTCTGACTGTTGTGTTAATTATTGAAGGTTGTGCTAGTTATTGATTTCTCTTAGTGTTATTGCATTGCTATTAGTCCTTTCTGTTTAGCATATGTTTACTCTATATATTTAGGAGGTCCAGTGTTTGATGCTATATATACATATATGGTAATTTTAATATATATGTGGTCCCTCTCAGGTTGGGTCTGATATAAACCTGTCTTTGAACTTTTCCTTTTCTTCCTTTCCCTTTCCCCTACTGGAGAATTTTTAGGTCCATATCTTGTTCTCTGATTAACTACTTTAAACATAATAATATGCAATGTATTAACTATTGTTATTCTTATACTGTTATAAAATTTTATTTTTCCGTTAAAAAAAGATTGTACTGTTAAGCTTGTTCCTCTGTTTCTTTTCCTTTTTTGCTAACATTGTTCAAATTTGGTAAAGTAAATTATATTAGTGCTTTCTTTTGTGACTGCTGGTTGTTTTTTGGTCTTCTTTTTAAAGGCTTTATCTACTTGAAATCACGCAATTTCTTGAACATTTGTGATTTTCTAGTTTTCCAGAAGTCTGAGCATTTGCATCGTGCTGTGACTTTGTGTGGGTCCCTGTGAGGTGTGGACTCTCCAGACACCCGTGTTTGGGTCACTGGGCTTTTCCTCACCTTGCCAGTGTCCTTTCTGACTGTCTGTCTCCCCCAGGTCGCTAACACTGAGTTAGGTCCCAGACCCCCTCTAGAGCAGTCCCTCTGTACACACTGCTGGCTCTCCGTATCCGAACAACTTCGTATCAGGTGAGCTACAGAGGTGGGGCCTGATCAGGGAATCAGTAAGGCGCCACAGATAAAGCAAGAGGCCATGAACTCAGATAAGAACAAAGGAGGAGGGGGCGAAGGGGCAGCTGGGTTATCTGAGGAGTTAATGAACACACTGCTTCCTTGTTGGCTGGGACTCAGGAGACTGAGCCCAGAGGGACCCTGGGCAGGGGTTCAGAGAGCAGAGGTAGAGGCCCCCGCCACTGTCCTTGGGAGTCCTGGGAAACACTGACAGGCTAGAGCCGGAAGGGCCCCTTCCCCTCTAAGGACGTTAGAGACCAGTCCTGGTCCTGGCTCAGGCGGGATCTGCAGCACCTGGTGGAGCACACAGAGGCACAGCTGCCTGGACTCAGGTCCTATCCAGGGGCTGCACTGAGTGTACCTCAGTTTCCCTGTATGGAACGGGGACATAGAACTCTGCAGGGAGGCTCATAGCACCCACCCTGGCCACTCAGGAGGAGGCCGCTGGAGCGAGACTTACTGACCAGGGTGCTGAGGCTGCAGGAGGCTGAGGCAGGACACAGTATCGCCTGTCCCTCATGTGCTCTCAAGCCTGGGGGACTTATAGACTGTGTGAGGGGTGTGGGACCAGCCACCCTCTGTGCAGGATGTGAGCTGGGCACTTCCAGGACTTCAGCTACTGGCAGCTGAGGCCTGCGTGACCTTCCCTGGCCTGGCTTCATCAGTGGAGTCAGCTCTGATGGATCATCTGCATGCCGTGGTCCTCAGCTGCAAAAAGCACAAGTCAGTAAAGTTGTCCCCTCTTACTTACTGTTGCATGAGTTTATGAGGAGACAGAGGAAGCCTGTGCCTCTAAATCTGTGTTACCCAGAATCTTTATTAAATCCGCTAAGTACCAGCACGCAGAGAGGCTTTGCACACAGTGGTATCTTTTTCCTCCAAGGAGACATGTGAATTAGGCACAGTGTCCCATTTTGCAGTTAGGGAAAATGAGATCAGAGACACTGCATGGCCTGTTTAAGTAGAGGGCAAAAGGATTCTTGTATTCTGATTTGTTATGCTTCCCTTAGCATTTTAATCCTAATGCCTGAATGCCGAAAGTCACCTTGGAAGTAAAAGACAATGACAGTGATGCACCTCAGAACATACTTTGAGGCTCTTACTAATTATTAACTAAAGAAAAAAAATTTTAATTTAGTATGTATTTCTAATGTGACTTGTTCATCGTGTCTGTGTGAAAATAATTTAAAAGACTGTGATGAGGGCTGGACATGTAGCTCCATGTAGAGGGGTCACTAGGAGGCACGCGGTTCTGGGTGGACCCCAGGACTGCAGATGCACCCACTTGGTTTCTTATTATACCGTCTTCTCTTTGTTTGTAGACAATCCCAAGTGGCAAGCACTAGAGTTTGGATTCCTCAGGGCCTGGGCCCCTGGCATCCTGTCCGCTGCAGTGGACTCCACACCCCTGTCCCTGAATTCCCCAGCTCTGCTCACCCTTGCGCTGACTTACCAGGCAGCTCACTGAGCTCCTCCTAGCACAGCTTCCTCCGGGTTCCCTTTGTGGCTCCCTCCCGCCCTCTCTGTGCTCCCCAGAGCCTGACCGGGTGAGGACATCTGTGAATGGTTTACAGGGGCTCTGGCTGCACCCCTCAGGGCAGGCAGGGTTTGTTGCCACCCCTAAAACCCAAACCTCAAGGCTTAATCCAGACAAGGCTGATTTCTGGCTCCCTCTGCAGGCCGTGGCCCAGCACAGCCCTCAGGGAGGCATCATGGAGTGAAGGGTGAGCTTTGAAGGACCAGGAAGAGCCCCTGAACACTGGGGTCCCTTACCAGTGACCCCCTATGTGACCTTGAGCAAGACAGCAACTTCCCGGTGCCTCAGTTTCCTTATCTGAGCGTGGTGGCTTGAGACCATAACAGGCACGGGCACAGTGTCCAGTGCTGCTTGGAGGCCTCTGTGAGACTCGGGGACAGCTCTGACGCAGAGAGACAGTGTTGCTGCTCCGGTGCATGCTGGGCCATGGCCAAAAGGGCGGCTCAGGCTCTGGGGTGACCTCACACAAGTCAGTTTAGACCTCAGTGCACATGGTGGAACCAAGTCTCAGGTGTCCTTGATGCCTCAGGGTGCAAACCGGTGGGAGGTGGTGTCTGAGGCGGAATTGAGTCCTTGGAGGGGGAGCAAGGCCCACATGGCCCGGGGAAGAACCCGGCCAGCAGCAGGCAGGCAGAGGCCTCGGGAGTGACAGGTACTGTCCTTCCTCCCCCTGCAGGTGACATGTCCAGGGAGCAGAAGGGGACACAGAGTAAGTGCCTGGTGGTCCTGGTGAGTCTGAGAGGAGACAAAAGGCTCCACCCTGAACCCCTTGTGCACTGGGGAGAAGGGGTTGCTCCTAATAGGAGACGTGCAAGGGTCCTGGGAAAGTGATGGAGGGACAAGAACCGAGGTCACTGTCCTGTCCAGCTCCTCACAGAAAGGGGCCCACTGACCACCGGCTCTACTGCTTTCAGGAAGATCCATGTGGACATAGAAGCCAGTGCTGGTGAGGGGCAAAGTGAGATAGAAAGGGTCAGAGATATGTGGCTGGAGAGGTGGCAGCTCCCAGTCAAGTGGAGAGCTTGGCAGCTCGGGGAGCAGCAGGCTGGGCCCATGGCCAGCCCTGCAGGGGGACACAGTGTGTGCAGTGGGGTCCGTGTGTGGGGGAGTAGACTCACTGTGGGACAGAGGGTGCTTTTGGATCCTGGGGCCTTGAGCTGGTGTCTGAGCCACACAGGCCCCTCAGGTCACCCAGGCAGGACTGGAGATTTCAGGAGCAGAGGGGCCCAGGGCTGTAGGATGAGGACACAGCCACAGTTGTCCTTCCCAGCACAGACTACACAGCAGGGACCCCACACACAATGGTGCAGTGACACTGAGAGGTACTGCGACCTCCGTGTGTAACCTGGGGATGCACAGGGAGACTCGGACACAGGAGGAAGAAGGGGTGGGTCACACGCAGGCAGTGGCCAGATCAGCATCTCTTTAATGTCACCCGGGAAGGAGACCTGGTCAGGGAAGCGCTGAAGCGGTCAGTGCTGCTCGGGATTCAGCACTTTCCCCACAAAGAGCGGAATGTTGGTGTTTTCCTCCCGGATGAAGAGGAGGAAGGGCCTGTTGAACTTGATAGTAGGGACGTTTTCCCAGGCACTGTCATCCAAATCAGTGGCCCATCGGGTCTCTGTCCGTTCATCACTGATGGTCAGCACTGCCTTATGCACGGCCTGGAGGGGAGCGAGGCAGAGGCAGGCTCTGAGGATGGGCCGTTCCCACCACTGGCCAAAGCAAGGCCCTAGTGGAGCCTCTTCTGGGCAGCCTCACAGGGCTTTTCTCCTCCTGGTGGCCCTGCCCTGTCCATGGTCTCTGCCCCGCGTGGTCACACCAGGACTTTCCCTCAATCTCAGCCTTTGCCTGGCCTCCTCCTGTGTCCTCTGTTTCCTTCCTGACCTCCATCCTCCCACCCTGGCTACACCTTTTATATCGAGAAGGGACAGCTACGTGGAGGCCACGTCCTCTCACAAGCCTCTGCTTTCCTATGCATCAGTGATGTGCTCCTGGGATGAGGACTCTGCTGGTGACCTTCTCAGTGCCCAGTCCCCCCAAGGGCACAGCCCTCACTGGTCTGCATCTGATCATAGTCCCCTTTAATTTCTCTGAGCCATTGACCTCTGTGGCTGAACTCACTTAATTCACACCTAGTGTTTCACCAAAGCTCTAAATCTTATAGATGGAAGATTCCAGAATATTCTGTGAAATCACTGAGTCTAAGCTTCTCTGTGTAAGTGTGGGTCAACTGAAGCCTAAAAACCCAACTGTCCTAAAAAAAGATGAGACCAAGGCTTAGTGAGACTTTCAAGGGAGATCCCTGCAGTGCCAGCAGCACAGGAAGCCGCTTCCTTTGTCTCCTCCTCCGGGCCCTCCCGTCCCAGTTAATTCCATGTGTCCTGGGAATGAGCTCAGCCCGGACCTTGTCTGCTGCCCGTGATTCCTTGCCCACCCACACACCCGAGCTCTTCCCAACACTCATTCTGCTCCTCAGACACTGAGGGCAATGCTGTCAGGAGGTGACCTCACCGCAGAGAGTTTGATGGATGCCACCTCCGTGACCCCTGAGAGGTCAGCTTCATCGCTGAAGATCTTGGTGATGCCCAGTGTGCTCAGAATGCTCCTCAGGTCGTAGGTGGCAGAAATGGTCAGTCGGGGAAAGTGTATCCTGGCAGACCTGGCAGGCATGAGGGAAAAGGCAGCAGATTTACAGTGTTTCTCGAGTTCTGCTGGGATCCAGCCTGTGTCCTTCCTGGTTGTGTCTCGTATCAGTGCCCTGTCCCCTCCACAGCAGGATGAGAAGCTGCCCTGCTGCTTGCTCAGAGCTTCATCTCCCTCTGTACGAGGCGTGGAGAATGTCAACCTCACAGGGACCTTCTTGTCCCAACAGCCCCGGAAATACCACCTCCTTGAAGGAGCCCTTGGGCAGAAGCAAGGTGCCCTCTTGGAAGTGATGTCATCCTGTCCTGTAGTGTGTGGTCCCCTCTCTCCCAGGAGTCCCCAAACTCTTAGGGGGGTGTGGCTGAGTACAGCAGGGGCTGAGTGGAAACCATTAGTTAGGAGACAAGAGCACCCCTCTCCCTAGGCGAAAGACTCCTGCTCTGGTTTCCCTGGGGTACAGGTGAGCTGAGTGGCCTGTGCTGAGGTAGCAGGTCCCAGCCTGACCTTTGTTCTCTTCTCAGGCCGCAGGCAGCCTGGGGGAAAACACTGCGACACTTCTAGCCACTGTTCAACTTCAAACCTGTGTGCACTTTTACATTTGCTCCATAAGATACATAATTAAATAGTGCCTCTGGGCACAGGTTCATTTCTGATGCCAGGTGTGACTGCACTGTGGTGCCGGCTTGAGGACTATTGGCTTCTGGGACCCATTAGCACCCTCAAGAAGCTGCCCTGGACCTGCCAGTGCTCACTGATTCCTGTTCTGGGTCTTTCCATGTGGGATCTCATGCTCTCCACCCAGGGGCAGTGCATACCACACTCAGCAGCCACCTCTGCCTGGAAGCCCCCCGCCCTGTTCTTTATCCTGACATAACTGTGGGGTGCGAAGAGGCATTATCCATGGTGGGAGGAGATGTCCCAAGGCCAGGATCTGTGGTACTCTGGTTACTGACCCTTACACTGAGCCTGGCCAGTGCAGTGGAGTTGACACTGGGTCTGGATGGAAGCACAAGGTCGTTCCCAGCAGCTGTGACCCAAGGGTGGGGTCCACCCTCCCCAGGCCCCTGCCAGTCCTAAAGGGCCTCTGTCTAGACATGGCTCAGAGCTCCTGGGAGGTTTCTGGCAGTGGGGACTCACTTTTGGTCAATGGTTCCGAGGATTTTATTAAAGTGTTCCTGCGTCAGGCCTTCTTCCAGCTGCTGCATCTTCTCTGGGTCGGGCAGGATGAAGAAGGCCATGACGTCACCTACAGCGTGCTGGACCAGCACCCAGCTGGACAGCTCCTCATTCCGGCTCAGTAAAAATACACCCAGGCGATCGAACATGGTCACTCTGACAATTGTGTCCTCGTCTACATAGAAGTCTTCTTCCACAGTGTATTCAGCCTGAAGCTGAACGGTCCATTTTCCTGGAGAGAGAGTCAGGCAGGGGAGGGACTGAGGTTTAGGACCTGGGTCAGAGGAAGGCAACCCTAAGTCCCTCCTGAGACACTGCCCCCTGAGACTCACCCTGGTCATCTGTCAAATGGGATAAAGACAAGCACTTGCTGATGGGCTTTCACGGAATACCCTGAAGCAGGAGGGGGACCTGGAATTTGGATATACTCAGGCTGATTTGTGACAAGCTGGCTCCAAAGAAGAAGTATCTTTATTTACATTTTCTATGTGTTTCCTACAGGACCAAGGATGCTAATGAAATTATCGGGCATGAACAGAGGTCTCTAAGTCACACCTGGGCACTCTTTCCTGGAGGCTTCCTGTTCCTGACAGATGGGTGGTTCAGTCACTCTGAGGGCAGACACTCTGGGTTCCACCCCGAGGCCTTCTCCTGGACAGCGTGTGAAGCGGGCCGGCCCGGGCTGTCTCCCCTTTGCTGTACTAGTGCGTCCTGGCTTCCAGGAAGGCAGGCTGAGCATCAAGGCTCATTGCCCAGTTCTGTGTGCCCCTGCATACTATAAAACTGGATTAATCCTTCCAACACTTGATAACAAGGGAACAGATTTGCACCCAAACCCATGTATTATGTAACTTTTAAAAACTGAAAACAATATTCTCTCTCTCTCTCTCTTAGTCCATGATAAGGAAGTGCTGCCTCCAAGAATTAACATCGTAAGGCATCATTATATGTATGCAAGGACACAATTGTATAAATGGTACAGGCACAGTTACAGAATAGCAAACTAATAGATGTGTTATAGTAAGTTAAAAATCAAATAGTGACCTCTGCCCGCGCTCCTGCTGCCTGTTATGTCAACACCCTGCTGGATCTAGTCAGCCTTGATGGTCCATTTTTGCTTTTTTTCTGATAACGCGATGGGCCAATTTGACTGTTCCAATTTGCTTCAAGGTCTTTGACTGGGGTGAAGTGACCCAGTTAAGAACTTTGCTTGTTCTGCTTGAACTCCTTTCCCTCATCCCCAGGATATTATGCTAAACAATTTCTTTTAAGTAAACCTATTTCATTAACTTGCCTGACAATATGACAATACTTAATTCACGTAACCAGTCATGTAACCAAACCTGTCACCTGCCTTGTACTTCCTGTTTGTAAACTATATTTAAATTGGGCTCACCGCTGGCTCTTTGCTGGTGATTTGGGCTCTGTTACAGTCCCCCATGCTGCTGGCATGAAATCAGTAAAGTTGCCTTTAGATTCCTCCATGCAAAGAAAGAGTCTTTCATTAAGGTTAATATTAGTTTTTCTGCCCAAAAAATGATTTGTTCAATATGACTAATGAGTGGTCAAGGAAGGATTTGAACACCAGTCTTTTAACCTCTGTTATGGCTTGTGTGTAGATAACCCCCCAAAGCCTCATAAGGTTGTAGACTAGGCTTTTCAGAGATGACTGGACCTCGAGTTTGTGATGCTGGGATTAAGTGTGTGACATTGGGAACAAGAGTACATTAGTCCACTGATTGGCATAGTTCTGGGAGTGCATAAAGGAAGATCCTGTGTGGACATGAGATCTGCCCACCCTAAGGGCGTGTAACCTGGATAAAATATAAGAGACAGAAAGAGGGCTGCTGTGGTTGCTTACTCCTTCCTACCGCGCTACTTTGCTTCCCTCTGCATGCCATGAACTGTTTCTCCTCTGCAACAACCCTCTGCCATGCCAGCTATGGGCTGAAACCTCTATGAACTGTGGGCCACATAAACCTTTCCTCCCTTACCTTGGGGTGTAAGTTTTTTTTTTGTCTCAGCAATAAGAAAAGTAACTAAGGCACACTCCAAAGCTGACACTCTCCTATGGCTCTAAAGTTGTCTAAATTACATTCCATGAAATACTATTCTCTCCATCACCTGTTCCAATTTGTATCTCTGGTTTTCTAGTTAGGGAAACACTGCATTTCCAATGCCTCTGTCTTTACTGGCATTTCCATTGAATATTAGGATCATAAAGATGCTCACAGATCCTACAAAGAAGATGCAGATGTGACTGGTGTTAATTCATTTTTCTCCAGTCTTCTTGGTGTGTGGAAATTGTTTCTGAATTGAACAGTAAAGAGCCCAAGTTGGGATGCCTTGCCCTGTTCCACACTGAGCTGTCAAGGACGTATAAACAGTGGGCATTTAAGCACATGTTGGATTATTTCACAGAAACCACCTAAGGCTGCAGCTCCCTCCTTACCAAGGAAGGAAATATAATTCACCAGGGCCAGAGCTGTGTCTTTCTCCAGATTTTTGACTAAATTCACTATTTCTCCATGGGATTCCTTCTCCACATGATTGTTGATCTGTTTCTTGGCATGTTTTGTGTTCTTAAAGTTGATAGAGATGACTCTTGTATGGTATAGCTCCTTGACATTCTGCACAAACTGATCCATGAGCACCAGATCGTCACTGACAAAGAGGCTGCTGCCTATGGTCATCTGGAGCTGGTGGTCCGGATGCTGGAAGATGTGGAGGAGAACCTGGAAGCACTGGTGAATGTGAGCCTCAGAAACCACTCCCAGGTTGAAATTTAGGCCCTCCAGGATCTGTATGAGAGTACTCCCTCGGGCCCCCAGAGAAAGCATGGCAAAAGCAGTCACAATACTGATTGGAGACAGTAAGGTATTGGTGGTTTTCGACCAACTGGCCGGTTCCCGGTAAAAGGCAAAGGCCAAGTCGAAAACATTGTAGAAGACATTGTAGCAGATCACAAATTCATGATGATCATGGTCATGAAATGCTCCATCCTTGTGGTTAAGATCTTCAGCCCAGGAGCCAGGAACAAGGGAGCATAAGCCAGCCAATAAGAGGAGGGCCCTCGAGATGGAAGATGACATTGTCCTGCAAGACAGAGAAGGGAAAGCCAAACTCTGAGACAGGACCCATGACCATGTCAAATGCCTGATGCCTGATGTCACGTAAAAGCATCCTCAGTTCCTTAACCATCACAATGTGCCCAGCCTGCACATTGCACTGTCCACACTGTCCTCTTTCCTGATAAATATGGCGCATTCTCTCTAAAACTCGCTGGAGTTCACTCCCCAGTGTGCAGTATTAGGACAGCAGAAAGCTAATCTGACGGTGTTTATAGGTGGGACATTTGTGGGTGTCGTGTGGCTGTAGGTGTAACACAGTGGAGCAGCACATGCTTAATCTTGCAACATTCTGATTCCATTCTCGGCACCCAGACAAACAAAATAACAAAATACAACAATCTAGGAAGGTTGGAGAAACTAATAGAACAAATGTAGCTTCCAAAACCCAACCCAGACACGGCCTTGGATGACTCTTCTGGGGGAAAACAGTGGTGGCTATTGCCACCTCCTGGGCATCAAGACCAGTGAGGCAAAGACAGATGAGACTGAAGATCGTGAACCCTGAATGAGAGAAGGTGGAGGGAACACCTGGGGCAGGAGGTTATCTGAGGTGCTAAGGAACCCAGGTCCCTCTTAAAGGTGGGGAGAAATCAAGGGCAGAGAGTCTCTGGAGCAGCAGGGTAGAGCCACACCTGAGAGGATTATAAGAAATTATTTTGAAAATTTATATTCCAATAAATTAGAGAATCTGGAATAAATGGTCTGCAATATTCAACATAAAATCACAGCAATCATGAGAAAACAATGCAACATGACACTCCAAAAATTTCTAACTCTGCCAAAGCAGATCTCACAGGCACTGAAGAGGATAAATGGCCAGACAAAGAACTTGAGAGATGAATAAAGTGACTGATGAGCTCAAAGAAGGATAAATCCATAGCTGAAGGCTCAATTACTAAGATGATCAATAATTTAAAGATGTAAATAGTATAGATCTCTGTGATCATCAAGATCTTAAAGAAGGTACTAATAAGCAATCGAATGAGTTAAGGGAGACAATGCAGGATATAAAAGAGCACTTCAGTAAAGAATTAGAAGCTTTGATAAGAGATCAGCAGAAATCCTGGAATGAAAATCCAGGATTTTGGCCAAATCCAGTGTTTTGGCCATAGTCAAGGTCAGCCAGAAGACAGACTGTCAGGACCTGAGAACAATCTTGAGGAAGTAACATTTACTCAGTGACACTGAAAAATCACCAGGAGACAGTAAAACATGCAAAACTTCTAGATGACTTTAAAAGAACAAACTTAAGAACGGTTGCTTTTGAAGAAAGGGTCGAGGCAGAGACTGAGGGTAAAACAAAATTATTCACTGAAGTTATGATAGGAGATCTTCCAAAGCTAGAGAAAGAGATGGACACCAGGTAAATGAGGCACCTGGAACCCCAAATGGGTGTGACCAGAAAAAGAAGCTTTTCTTGACATATCATAGTAAAAATTCTAGATATCCATAAAGAGGAAAGAATACTCAAAGCTATTAATGAAAGAAGCCAAATTATATAAGGGCAAACACATTGGAATAACAGCAAATTTCAGAATAACACAATCTGTAAAGAGCAGGAAAGCTTGGAGTGAGATTTTTCAGGCTCTAAAAAATTTGCCAATCCAGGTAACTATATTCTACAAAAATTATCATTCAAAATTAATAGAAAAATAAGGTTAGGGATTTAGCTCAGTGGCACAAGCACCTACCTGACAAGTGTGAGGGGATTAGTTCAATTCCCCAGTACCAAAAAGTAAGTAAATTAAAAAAGTAAATTGAGGAACAAAATTAATAGAAAAATAAAAGCCTTTCGTGATAAGGATAAGCTAAATTCATGACCACAGAAAGAGCACTGCAGGACATAGGCTAAGGTATCCTAACAGAAACAAAGTTAATAGCACCAAGAGTCTGAAAGAATTAGTCTCACAGGGAGAGAAATTAAACAAAAAGGAAAATAAAAAAGGCATCAAGTACTAGAAAATAAATATAGTAGCAAGAATCCATTCATAGCTTTCAATAACAACATTCAATGCAAATGGTCTTAACTCTCTGATCAAAAGCACAAACTAACAGATCAGTTCAAAAAACAAAACTCAATATATGCTGCCTACAAGAAATGCGCCTCACCCATAGAATACACAATGGAAGATGCAAGGTCAGCTACAGCAGCTACAGCATGAATGTGAGCAGGGGTAGCTCTGCTGATGTCTGGTAAAGTTGACTTCAGTCTGGTCAGAAGAGATAAAGAAGATCAAGACGGTCACCACATATTGACAAGGAGACCAATTAAGCAACAAGATACAATAATTGTAAATACACATGCATTCAATACTAGTACACCCAAATCCATAACATAAAACCTACAGAACATAAAAGAACAGATAGGCAATAACACAGTCACAGTACACCATTGTCACAAATAGCTGAACTGGACAAATAATCAACAAAGAAATATCAGAGTTATACTACACCATAGGATGATGGATTTAACACATATTTACAGTGTTTCACCTAACAACAGAATGCACATTTTTCTCAGTAAAACACAGAACTTTCTCCAAAAGATACTACATTTTAAACCATAAAATGTCTCAGTGAATACAAAAGAATTGAAATAATTTGTTAAACTCTGTCAGATTCTAATGAAATGAAACTAGGAATCAACAGCAAAAAGAAACCGTAGAAACCACACAAATGCATAGAGATTGAAGAATATACTTGTAAATGACCAGTGAGTCACAGAATAAATTTAAGAATTCCCAAAATAAAATGACCACAGAAATACAACATATCAGACTTCATAGTGCACAAAGAAAGCTGTTCTAAGGGATTTGTAGCTGTAACTGCCTACATTAGGAACACAGAGTAACCCCAAATCAATGACCAACCACTGCATCTGAAGGCTCTAGAAAAAACAAAAGCAACCAAGATTTTTTAAAAGTGCTGCATATAAGCAGTAAAATATTATTCAGCCATAAAAAGAATGAAATGATGTCATTTGCAAAAAAAAAATGGGTGGATCTTGAGACAATTCATTCTAAGAAGCCAGATTCACGGAGTTAAATATTGTATGGTTTCTTTTACATAAGAAACATAAAATACGCAAATAAATTGAGGCATAAAATCAAGATGAGGTGGAAGGAAACATGGAAGGGGGCCAGGAGGAGGGAGGTGGTGGTGAGAGGGCAGGGAAGGGATGGAGGAATTCATACGGGATATCTGAGGTGCGTTTGGGACATGTGTTTAAATTTTTCAAATGTACTACAGCAAAAGACACAAGGGCATTAATCTCTCTCAGAGTACTTCCCTGGCTCTGCACGCGCTCATCCCGTCGTCCCCACCATTCCCGAAGCAGTGCTGGAGTCCTCTGTCCTGCCCTTAGCTGTGCTCTTGCAGTTGCCTTGATGGAACTGCTCCGAACATGTCCCTTTACTGATCATTTTGGCTTTGGGGAGGAGCCAGGGTCACAGATGCGTGAATGAGGGGTGAGGACGCCCGGCAGTGTGTTTGCCAGCCTGCCTTTCCGCTGGACAGGACGGGCAGCAGCACACACCGGGCTTTGACACAACTCCTAGAGACGCGGCGGAAAGAGGACTCCAGAGCTGCTTCAGAAAGTGGCCAGAGGAGGGTTTAAAGTGTGTGGGGGGGTGTATCCTGAGGGGGCTGGTGACAATGTGCTTTTTACTGTAATGTCTTTGAAAAAATGTAAACATTTACACTCTGTTATGATCACCCCCAAATCGGTGTAATTATTACATATCACAATCATAAACCAATAAAAAATAAGTACAGTATCCACTTAGTAGGAGGGGTAAAGAAGAGAAGAAAGTTCTTGGGTGGTTTCTGTTGATCACCATTACTTAACACACAGAGAGGCTGCCGCCCAGAGAGGGCAGGGGCTTGTGACAAGGACACATAGCCAGAATGCAGAGCAGGGTGATGACCCCAGGCTGGCTGACTCCTGCCCAGCTCCCCACCCACTCTGCATCTCTCCTCCTGACTTCGAACCTTGGAGCAGGAGTTTAGTGACTGCTTGCATCCCACGACATCTGGACCTGGGCTGCTGCTGGTGAAGGTCATGAGACAGTCTTTGTGTCTGAGGACTTCACAGACTCTGCCTTTGGTCCCAGAGTGTGTCCTGTCCCCTGTCTTACAGGCTGGGAAAAGCGGGGCTCAGGCCCATGCAGCAGGGCAAGCTGAGCTGGACGCAGTCAGGCCTCCAGCTCTGGTCAGGCGTGTGTGGCCCGCTCTGAGGGTGAGACCTGGCTGCTGCTCAGGGCTGGGGTCAGAGGATAGCAGTGTCCTTGTCCAGTATAGATGCCTGGGGCCAGGGGATGCTTGGCTGGGGGCTCTGAACTAGCGGGGTGCTCAGCAGCTTCTCAGGAGCACTGGCTGCCCGTGGCCACTAGGGTGACCGGAAAACTGCCTCTGGAACTGCCTGTCTCCCTCGCGGAGCAGTCCTGCAGGGGCTCGGGCCACCCTGGCTGGTTTGCCTTCTGTCCTGCTCAAACAGAAGCTTCTCTCCTTGCAGAATGGGTTGTGTCAAATGACATGGACTGACTTCGTCACTGAGGAACCAAAGTGTTTCCTGGACCCCTGTTTCTGTTCTTCCCCAGGGTCCCCTTGTGGCCAGCTGTGCCCGGTCCTCAGGAGCCCACAGCCAACCTCTTCTCATGCTGCTGTCAGAGCTGTGGATTTTGAGCCACCCCAGGCTCCAGCCCCAGACCCTCTGCTGGCCGCACCCAGCCGCTCAATCCCTGCACACACATGGAACAAGGCTCGGGTTGCCACTGTCCCAGTGCTGATGGCAATACAGATGTGTCAGGTCCTTCAAGAAGCAGTGTTTGTGGCAGGAAGGCAGGAACGGACCTGGGCTCTATACTCTGACCATAGCAGCTGTGTACCCACACCCAACAGTGGAACTTCTCTGACCTCATCTTTAAGGCAGGACGGAGGGGGTCTAAGTGAAATGTATGCAGTCCTCAGAACTTAGACCCAGCCAAGACCTGAGGGACTGAGAGTGGTGGGTTTGGCAAACTCCAGCCTTCAAGCCAGAGGAGGGCACACAGATGGAAACCAGGGCCTTGAGTCAGGTGAGAGAGGGCAGGGAGAGAGGGGACAGAGGTTATCTGAGGAGCTAATGGACCTACGCATCTCTGGAGCCAGCACTTCCCAACAAGAGACCGGAGACACAGGCTCCCTGGGGTGGGAGTGCAGGGTGGGTGCTGGGGGCCCTGGGACTGTCCTCTGGAATCCTGGGAAACAAGCTCTGATGCACTGGAGATAACAGGCTCCCTTTCTGCTCTAAGGAAATTGGGGAGGGGAACCCCCCCAGCCAAGGTCTGGATCCTGGCTCAGGCTGGGTTCCACAGGATGAGCAGGGTGCAAAGACAGAGGCAGAGAATGTGCTGGGGCGAGGCTGGCACTGCCCAGCTGGCCCCTCTGCAGGTTGAGGCCAGGGGGCATCAGTGGCTCTGGAGCTGTCCTGACCCGAGAGGAAGAAGCACCACGCAGCCCTACCCAGTGCTCACCCTGAGGGCCCACTGTGTGCTGTGAGAGGCAGTCAGGCTGTTCGTCCCTCTGGCTCTGCCCAGAAGGATGGCTTCCTGGATTCAGATCCTGACTCTGCCAACAAGGGACAATTTGCCTCAGTTTCCCTGTGGGGAGAGGGACACTGAGCCAGATGGGAGGGGACACAGTGCCCATCCTGGAAGGCCAGCAGGAGGCTTGTGGAGCAGGACTTACCGGCCAGGGCGTGGAGGCTGCAGGGAGGCTTGGCTGTCCACAGAGTGCCAACTGCCCCTTCCACACTTTCTCCCCTTCGGGACTCACAGGACATGAGGGTCACAGGGACACTCAGTTCCTGTGTGATCAGGGACCATCTGTGCTGGGAGGGAGCCTGGGGCACCTCCCAGCCCTGGGTGGAGTCTGTGCGATGCCTCCCCACTCTGGCCGAGGCTCTTGCTCTTCAGCCGTGACGCAGCTGTGCGGACAGGCCGCCTGTGGATGGTTGGTGTTGGGCCACCTGGAGAGTGGGTGAGAGGGAGCCCTGGGCCACCCCAGAGAGCTGCTGAGAGAAGGCAATGAGGAGCCCAGCGCTGTCCCTGCTCCACAGTGGCCAATAAGAATTGTCACCTGCCTGCATCAGGGACAAGTTTCTGCCACGGATCTGCCCTGGGAAGTCTCCTGCCAGGAGCTGCAGGGGATGGCACTCAGTCTCTGGAGCCAGTTTGCACTGATATGGAAGGGAGATGAAAGCCAAGCACCGGTGTCACCTACCAGGTCCTTGCTCTGCTTGGGAAGGATCAGTAATCCACAGTCCCACGAGGAGGAGCTTTCCTGAAACACGAGCAGAGCCCTGAGCCCCATCCTCATCACTGACCACACCGGTCCTTTTGGTCAGCCTACACTGCCTACTCAGAGGCTCGCAGGAAAAATGAGTTTATGTGGGAATGAGTGGGGCTTTGCCACGGGGAGCCTGTGTTCCCTGCAGCTTCGAGCACTGTCTAGGGGTCAGTCCAGGGAGGCTGAGGGCTGGAAAGGAGGCATGTGCATCAGCATCCCCTGAACCTCACTGGGTAGGGCGATGTTGGTCCCTGATGGCCAGGGTGTCAGGTGTGTGTGCCAGCTCATGTAAGGAGCTGCTGACCGTTTCTTGTGATATTTCCTGTCACCAGGCAGAGCGCCCAAGAGACCTCCCCACTCGGCCTCCTCAATCCATTTTGTTGGGTTTGACACAAGGGACTCTTCATGATTCTAGCCATTTTCACACTTCTCAGACACATGCACACACAAGTGTACATACACACATACAGGCACACAGGCATAGATTCACAGCTATACAAATACACATGTATATATGTAGTTATAGAGACCCAGCCTAGGGGTGATCAGTATACATGATGACAGGTCACATTTTAAAATGTATTATAGTAAAAGACACATTGCCATTAATCCCATTCAGAATAGTCCTCATCTTCAAACACGTTTTCCCCATTGTTCCTGCCACTCTCTGGAGCAGCTCTGGAAGTCCTCTTTCATGAGGGTCTTTACAAGGTGGATCCTAATACAAAGAACATGTCCAGTGTCATCCAACAGAAAGGCGGTCTGTAAAACTTAACACTGTGTCGTCATGCAACTTATTCACTGGACTGAGTGCCTTTGTGAATTCCAGCTCTTGCCCAAAGTCAAAATGACCATAAAAGCGGAATGTTTTGAATTTAGGATGTTGAGGCAGCCAGTATCTAAGAAAGAGGACTTCTGACCTCTTTCTTGCCACTTTGCTGTGCTGCTCGTTGCATTTTCATCTAAAAATTTCACGCTGACAGTTGCCCTAGGAATAAAGGGAAGCACATTAATAAGTCTTTACACTTATTTTGAGTGCACTGCGGTTCAGACTGATGTGACTTCACACATTTCTTACTGTTCCCTGTGCTCTCTGTTACAGTGGTGCGATGGAATTTAAAACATTAGAAAGGAGATTATCTCATCACATCAGCTTCCCTTATGATAAGAGCTTTGTTTTTGGAAATGCGGCTCTGACTCCCAAGGCAGAGAGGGCCCGTGGCAGCTACTGGTCCAGGACACATGGATGCAGCTGCCCCACGCGGCCCTGCCCTGCTCCCATCCTCTGCAGTGGACTCCACACCCCTGTCCCCGAATTCCCAGCCCTGCTCGCCCCTGCGCTGACTTCCCAGGCAGCTCGCTGAGCTCCTCCTAGCACAGCTTTCTCCGGGTTCCCTCTGTGGCTCCCTCTTGCCCTCCCTGTGCTTCCTAGAGCCTGACCGAAGGAGGACGTCTTTGAGTGGCTTTCAGGGGCTCTGCTGCACCCCTCAGGACGGGCTGCAACCACAAAACCCCAAGCCTCAAGGCTTAATGCAACCAAGGCTGATTTCCAGCTCCCTCCATGGGCCCATGTGGGACAGTCAGGGGCCACTGCCAGCCTGGGGACAGAAGAACCCAAAGCAGAATAGTCTTTTCTTGAGATTAGAAGATCCCAGTCTACCTGATCTGACGTAATAAAGGAACTTTATCTCCTGTAAGTCTTACTGAGATTAACCAATCTGGTTTCTCCTCACTCTTCCATCTCCTTGTTCCTGGTGTGTAAAACCCTCTATCTTGCCTTTGCCGAGTGGGAGCTCTTGCTCTGCTTTGTGGGTAGAGGTTGCTCTGATTCACACACATTGCAAAGCGAACCCAAGCCAATCTATGGCCATATGTGTTGCAGTTTGTCTCTTGACCATACCAAGTGGGTTCCTGGGGAGGGGAGTCTAGTGTGTAACCACTTCTGCCTCAGTTTCCATCACTGTTCCCCCAGGCCCTAGCTCTTGTCCTCACTTCACACACGGGGCTCAGATGGTGCTCCTACCAGGTTGGGCAGTTCTTAGGTGACCCAATCTTTCCCATCACAAATGCCAAGGGATGGAAATATTACTCTGTCATCCCTGTCCGAGCTCGGACCTCAGTCTGTGCATTTGTCCAGAAACAGACCATATCCCTGGCTCAGAAGGAACATGACCTGACTCAAAATAGGAGTAAGAATGGGCAGAGGGGCTGGATCAAACTGTGAGGCACTCTTGGTTAGGGGAAAGGGAAAGGAAAGGGTGGCAGGCTTCAGGCGAGGACAGGCTTTCATTTGGATGTCAGGTCCCTCCCATAGCATAGACCAGTCTCTCAAAGTCAGCTGTCTGAGAGCCACAGGCTTCCTGGAGGACAGCAGCCCTGAGATACGGTGAGCGGAGCCCACAGTCAGGCTATTACCTCAGGTCAGCTTGGTAGTGTCTGGAATCAGCAGGGCAAGAGCAACACCTGTCAGAAGACAGGTCAGCCAGCCTTTGGTGACCACATCAGGTTTTTTGTTTAGCAGCTGACCGGCTGTTGGGATGGCCCTTTAGCATAGGCTGATGATCCCAGAGTTACACCCTGTTTTCCCACCACCTATCAATTAAAGGCTCTTCCTGTGGAAGGCTCGAGGCTGGGGCCCTGGGGGGAGCCTTTTCAGATGTTTTAAAGGCCTGCCTTGTCAGGATGTGGGGTTTTGTGCCTGTGTATCTTTAATCATTCAGTAACATGGATGGGTTATTTCCCCATAGCCTGGGATCTGTAGCCTACAGAAGCCAAGGTTCTCAGGAATCCTCTTAGCTGTCTTAAGGTTTTGGGGAGGGGGAAGGATAAGATGGGCCCAATTCAATTTTTATTCAAAACCCCACAGTCCTCTGATTTAGTGAGGCCCATATATTGTACCGAGGATGGACATAGCTGAGTCATATTTTTAGATGTCAGCATATCTCCCCTCTGTTAGACTTTGTATCTCCCCTCTGTTAGAAAGTTGTGAAAGGACCTTAATCTCCTTTTGGAGCTCTTCCTTCCTTGGAGCACATGCTAGGAGATCATCTACAGACTGTAGATCTTCAGCCTGGATTTGTTCTGGCTCAGCTGCTAAAGCCCAACCAAGTTTTCCAGATGAGGCCCACACTTTGGGGTTAACCCCACTCTCTTCCTGGGGCAGGATGAGAGACTGTACTGGTGCTTTAGGATAGATGTGCCCATCCCAGCCAGGAAATCTCATCCCAGCAGCTGGATGAGGCTCTTTGGTATCAGGGCCCTGGCCAAGATGCCCAATCTCCCAAATGAGTGTATGGCAAAGGCTTAAATAATGAGACAAGTGGTATGATTTTAGGGCTACAGAAGGATCAAAAACCTTTTGGAGAGTTCCAGACTCTGGGGGTTGAGACAAAGAGCTTCTCTGGGTGACCCATATTTATTACGTTTTCAATCAAAGAAAGGGGATACTGAGAAAAGTGTAACAACTGAGCAGGACCTTGGGAGTCACTTCAAAGATTTCTCCAAGGAGTAAATTATGCCAAGGAGGCAAGAAGAACCATCTTATCTCCATGGTGACATTTGTGGTTGGAGTGAGACAGCAGGAGTGAGATGCCTGTAGCTGCAGCCTCTATCTATTGAATCGGGGTTGTATCCAGGCATCCTCAGCTATGGACTTACTTTGACCTCTGAGATGTCTCTGGCATCACAAACCTCTACAAGTCTCAGCCAAGACCAGTGACTCATAGACGTTCACTTACTATGAATCTGCTGCCCATCTCCAGACAAGGGGACTAGGTCTAGGACAGATTCACAGGTAAACATAGAAAGCCAATTGGTTAATTTTAAGACCTGCTCAGAGCCACCTCATAGTGATCTCCATGACTCTGGCATAACCATGAAAAAATGGTGAATAGGAGGGTTCTCAGCTGCAGCTTGGGGGAAATGTGAAATTGAGTGACTTCTTTGACCGTCTCTTCATGGTTTTGTGGTCAAAGACAGGGAGCTGGCACTGGAGCAAAGGACCCAGCACACAGAGCCAATGTTGAGCAGGGAGGCTGTCACTTGTTCCTCCACTGAAGGGTGATGGTCTGAATCCCCACAGCCACAAGGGAAGGCCTGGGCCCCTGCAGTCTGCCAGTCCTGCTGGACCATTGTCAGACTGGTTTGGTCCCAGAGACCTTTGTCCCTGGAGACTTTTAATGGTCCCCTTGGCACTTAGGACAGGGCCCTGGCAGAGGCTGACTGTACTTTCTTTTGAAGTCTACTGGCTTTTCATTTTTATAACATTTCCCCGTGGAAGACTCCTGGGTGGGCCTGTAGGGAAGTTATTATTAAGGCGGCTTTCCTTTTATCTTTTAGGTCCTGTTCCTTCACCATCACTGATTTTGATTAAAAAGGACCATGGTAGCTATTCTCAGTAGATTATCTAGCATTTAATCTGGTTTCATAGCTAACTTCTATAGCTTTCTCCAAAGGTCAGGGGTGGACTGAGTAATACACTTATCTCTCAGAATAAGCTGTCCCTCAAGTAGTGAGGGTTGCAGGAGGTATGTTTGGTTAGGACTTCCTCAAGTCACTCAAGGACAGCTGAGGGACTCCGTTTATTTCCCTGCATCACCATAGACAGTTTGGAATAGTTGAGGTTTGACTTGGGGGCGCTCTAATATACAGGTCAGGACATTTCTGTGTTTCCAGAACCCTCATCTCACCGTTATAGGGGTCCCACTGGGGCTCCTCATGGGAACTGATATGAGCATCAGCTGGATGCAAGCTTCAGTTCATCAGCCCAGGCCTGGTTCATCCTCTTGTATCTGTGCGGCTCTCAGAGCTGCCTGTCTCTCGGGTGGGAGAGGGTGTGATTTAAAAGGAGCCTTGCATATCTCCATGAAAGCTCACAGTTACAGGACAGTTCCCTGAACACCCTACATATTTGTCAGTATCCTCTGAGAACTTTCCCAGGTCTGCTTTGATCTTTTGAAGGTCTCCCACTGGGAAAGGGACATGTGTTCATGTGGGGTCCCCTCTGACTCTGTCCCTATTACATGGAAAGAAAGAAAGTGGAGGGTCCTTGACCCAGTTCCTGATTGAGGGTCCAGGATAGGGTGGACGGAGGGCTCTTTAGGAGGGTCGCAGTGGCAAGGGAGAGGATGAAGGCTGGAAGGTCCTTTAGGAAACTTTTCCTAGGCAGGGGAGGTAAGAAAGGGATAGAGGGGTAAGGGCTGTTAATAGGGTCAAGTCTATGCAGAGGTCAGTATTGTCTCTCAAAGCAAAGGAAGCTTGCACAGAGTGTTCTTCAGGCCATTTACCCTACTTTTTGCAAAATAGGTTTAGTTGGAGGATGTATTGTAATCAGTGCTGTCTTCTATTGGCCAGTTTTCTTCCAAAGGATAGCCAGGCCATGCAATCATACATAGGAGGGTTAGATTATTTTTCTTCAAATCCACAAGGTCAAACAAGTCCCTCTTCCTTAGAATACAGACTGCAGAGGAGATGATTAGAAAGCTACCAATTTCAGGGTTCCCCACCTTAAAACAGGTCAGGACTCTGCTTGAACTTGGGGGCCTTTGAGTAGTGATTAGGGAGTATCTGGCCAGATATCAGGGACCTGGGTAAGGACCCTACTCTCCTTTTTGATGCTATGAACCAAGGTGTTCAACAAACAAAAAAACAACCACCACCACCAACAACAACAACAAAACTCAAAAAACCCAGACAAGATAAAAATGAAATTAGGAGCTGGGCTTGTCAGCACTCAGTTCTGAGCAAAGACCCAAAACAGCCAGATTTATGGTATTTATTTTTTGTACAATGTATAGAAAGGGGTGAGGAGGCCATGTGTGGTTCTGGGGATAAGATGCTGATACAGGCAAGGCCGTAAAGAAGGGAACAAAACATCTTAGCACTGAGGACGAAAGAGACCAAAACAGGTACTGGTCAATGAATAACTCAGTTTCAAGTAAAATAAGCCACAGTTCTGGGAGAGGACTTTGGGAAGAGTCACTTGTCCTCAGCTGCCATGTTATATCGGAGCCCCACAGCTTCACAGCCCACATCTCTGGTCCCTGCTGAGGCCATTGGTGAGGAGACAATGGGAACCTACCTGCCATCCGCAGTGCTCTCATGAGCCACATGGCTTCAGCCAGGCTCACTGCCTGAAGCAAGCCTGCTGTGGCATGGACTCTTCACAGCCTGCGCTGCTTACAGCCTGTGCGGGTGTGATCGGAAGCTGGTCTCCTGCAGCCAGGGCCTCTCTCCTCTATGCGTCCTGCTGCATCTCTTCCCCGCCTCCCTTTGCCTGGGATGGCAGGGCAGGGGAAGCCTCCTCAGGACTCTCAGCGGTAGTTACGCTGGGAGCCGATGAGCCCAGGAAGGCGCACCCAGGGCCTGCTCCCCTGGTGGATACGTAGACTTGGAGGCGATGAATTGTGAGGACTTCCCAGGAGCAGTGGAAACTGGAAAATGCCTGCAGATGTGTCTTAGTTAATATAGGACAGTGACCCTGTCTGGCCACTTTAAGAGGTGGAATTATCTAGGCTGGCTTTTTCCTAGGGAAAAACTACCAAGGTCAAAATAACAGGGGTCCTTACAGAACCCCACTTAAGTGTAGATTAACAGGTGCACCCAGTCTGTGAAATGGCTCAGGAGATACACATCAACCATTCTTGGTCAAGATTTGTGTCTCCCGCACGTTGTAATATATGTTGGCCCAGCTAGAGAAACCCTGCCTGGATGCTGGGTGGGTGCTTTCCTTGTCTGTCAGCAAACCTTTTGGTCCAAGTAAAAGGTGAGAAGTTTCTGGTGCAAGAAACCCAGGGGGTAACCTCTTTCCTAAGGAGGGGGACCTACAATCTCCTCATGGGAGTTGACCAGGCGCCTGGGACAATGGGGAAGGGGAGCTTAGCTTGCTCCCCCCGCAAGTCTATCAGTACGTGCTTGAAGAGAGGAAGGGGTCAGCCACAGTGCAGAGAGAAAATCCGACCTGTAGCTCAGCTCCTAATGGAGGCTTAGGAGAGGGTTCGCACAGGGTCAGTCACCTCAGGCCATCCAGGGAAACGGGATACCTGGAGCTCCGGGGAGTCTGCCCATCCCCGCAGGGAGGAGTGCAGCTGGGGACAATAGGGAAGGGGAGATTTACCTGGGGGTTACTGGGTCAGTGTTGGGACTCACTTCCACTGGGGGAGCCTTGAGTACCGCCAGGGAGTAGCCCGGTCCAGGGCCTCTCAGTTCTGTCTCAGCTGCCACCATCTCCCCGCAGCCAGAGAGCTGTCTCCAGACAGGACTGCAGCTCCGGGTCTGGCTAAGGCCCCCTGGGGCTTCAGGAGGGGATTGGGCAGGAGGTGTGAGGAACCCACCCTCCACTGTGAGGGTCGCAGCAGCTCTGAGAGCTCCCCTCCTGGCGGAGAAGCCACCACTTCTTAGGCTCCGATGATGGAGAAAGAGTGTGCAGAGCAGGCAAGCGCCCCCCAGAGATGGCCAGTTCCCTTTGGGTTTGGTTTTGAGGTGGTGCCCAGGGATGACAGCAAGGAAATAATGGGAGTAGCGGGGTGTTTTATTAGACAGGATAAAAAGAAACGTGAGGAAGAGGCTAGAAGAGGCTAGAAGGACGGATGTCGTGGCCGGTTAGCTCCGGGGACTTTTACACAGTTTTTGGTGCAGGTGAAAGTGACAGAACCCGAGGTGTTTGCTGCTGTCAGTCCTTCCCCACCCAGCCTCCTCCTTCTGTGGGGAGAAATCGCTTCCCTGCCTTGCTGGACACAGGGGCTTCTGGGACGAAGGTCCCACAGAGGCAAAGGGAGGGGAACCCTCAGTGCATCCCCTTTCCTGCTTTACAGCCCAGGTGGGGGAGTGGAGGAGGAAAGGGTGAGCCTGGAGGGCAGGAGCAGGCCAGTGAGAGGACAGGGGCCCGCCCCGCCCTGTCCTGCGCCTGGGTCTGTGGGGAGCTGGGTCCTGAAAAGTGCAAAGGCTCCAGGAGGATGGGGAGCAGTGGGTGAGTCTGGGGTGCTGAAGCCCTGAGCATCCCTGGCCATCTCAGTGGGGTGGCTGGGGAGCCCCAGTGACCCCAGGCCAGAGTCTGCATTGCTAGGAGCCCACATTGTGGCTGGAACCCTGAGTGCAAGGGAGGAGGAGGAGGATTCCAGGGAGCTGTCGAGGTTGTCGGAATTGTGGTCAGTGCTGGACCCTTTCATGCGAGCTGAGTGGACCAGGAGTTTGAGGAAATGTGCTGCATTGTGGTCCTGGGTCGGGGCCTTGGGCTCTGGCCTGGACCAGTCACTGGGTCAAGTGGGGGCATCCTGGCTCCCCTCACTGTCCCAATCACTGAGGAGGATGTAGAGGAGGAGGAGGAGGTGAAAGGTAACAGCTGGTGAGGAGGCAGTGGGCTCCTGGGACCCTGGGGTGGCCCCGTGGTCCCCATTTCCATCCCCAGGTGCCACCAGGTGACCAGACTCAGTGGGCCCTTTTCTTTGCCCTCCTCATGGGATTTTCTGCCATGAAGCCCATGGGGGTCCCAGTTCCCTCCTTGAAGACCGCGTCGTCTTGGTGTCCACTGAAACTGCCGAGTCCTCTCCTCTTGCGGGGTCCTTCCATCCCCGCTGCTTATTTTGCCCTCAGATTTGGGGCAGATCCCATTTTGATCTTGGCACAGCTAAAAGAGTGATGACGGACTGACTTTTCACCCCCTGCTTCTGTAAGGATGAAACAGCTCATGATGAGAACATTCAGAGACTCTTGCCATACTGTCTGCAAGACATTATATGTCAGGGAAGCATAGTTATATTATTTTCAGACATTTTTAGAGTTTCAGTCATGGTATAGGTTTTCTGATTGTAATGACACTTTGCAGCTTTTCAGCTGAAGACGTGTTCTCATGTTTCCTTATGTAGAACTGCCCACTCTTCCCTATTTCAATAGGGAAATGCATTTGTTTTTATTAGAGCTTGTATTTCTGTAGCTGTATGACTTGATAGAAATGTGTATTGTAAGATGACAGCTTTTTGTATTGCAACCATATCTGAAAAAATATGAATTTCATTAATTTTTATTAGGGTGAAATATACATAACATCACAGAGCTCTAATAATTTCTGAATCTTATTGCTGCCATATTTTGATGTTTGTATTCTCTGAAGATGGGGTTCGACAATGGCCTGGCTTTTATAGCCCAAATAACTCAAAAGCTAACCCAAACTTTGCAGATCAATTAGAAACTCCATTGTGCTTACCAGCCTCAAAGTTCAGGACAAGTAAAAAGGATAAACCAGACTTTAAAGACAGTAATAACTAAGATGGCCTTGGAAACTGGTGAAAACTAGGTGAGTCTCCTTCCTTTTGCTCTTTTGGGTGCAGGATGTACCCTCTGTTACTGGTATTTCCCCTTTTGAGGCTTTTTATGGGAGACCTCTTTGTCTTATCCCTAAGATTTCTGAGGAAAAATTAGCTGATTTAGCTAATCAAGATCTTATTAAATCCCCCCAGACTCTTCAGCCAGTTCTGACTTCCATACACCGGTTGTTTCAACAATGTCTTCTGCCTGCGGCCCACTGCGAGGACAAATGCCCTGCTGTGGAGCCTGGGACACCGGTCCTCATCAAGCGGCATTACCATAAATCTCTTGAGCCACAATTAAAAAGGTCCCTACATTGTAGACTGAGCACTCCAACCACTATCAAAGTAGCTGGAAAGCCTGCCTGGATTCATCATTCCCACTTCAAGCAGGTCTCAGCTTCTGAAGGCGATCAACCTACGGATAAGTAGACTGTCGTTCCCTCCAAGGACTCTATAAAGCTTATGATTTTAAAGCCACAAGGTTATAAACAGATACCTATGTCTGAAAACCCCATGAGCCAATGATTTGGATCACTGACTAAAATCAGTGGGGAATTCTGTACACTAGCAAAAAGAGCTTCATTATGTTTATATGACCGAAGTACCTGTAATGCTGCTGTACTGTTCTGTATGCATTTTTCCGCCCTCTGGGTGACCTAATTGATATGTTAATCAATGCTCCCCTGTATAAAGGATTGTAAGAACCTGAGAACCTAACCTAATTGATATGTTAACCATTGTTGTCCTCTACAAATAACAGATGTGGTGCTAAAATAAGCTGACAAAGGATTGTTAATTACTGCTAGACTTCTCTGTCCTCTGCTAAGGGAAACATTTCCTGAGCAGATTTCCTGGTCTACACCTATAACCCCTTTGTAACCTGTGATATCTACAAAAAGGCTAAAAAGTTTTGAGGCAACACACAGCTTTTGCAAACTCCAACTGCACTGTGTCGCTGGGCCCAGGATAAAATAAATCAGTCCTGGTTTTTAAAAACATGGCTTGCCCATTTTGAACTCGAGGTTGGGCTCTGGGGGCTTGTTTGTGGATTACAAGAGTCATAAGACTTCAGTCTGAGGTTGGCCATTGGAGACGTGTTGCCCAGGTAGGTCAATTTGAATAAGCTTAAAAATCCAGAAGTGAGTCAAAAGAGTGGTGCTGTCCAGAAAGCGATGAATGGAGCATTTGGGGTCAGAGATTCTTCTGGACTAGGAAATAGAAACTGTGCATTGCACTTTGATCAGCCAGGGTAAAGTGATTTTGGTTGCTTCCCTAGCTCGGCTTCAGTTTGCTTTTCTGTAAAATATTTGGAGAAAATATTTCAAAAAATGTAAAGTGACAAATCCATTTTGAGGACCTGACTGAGGGGGTCCCCTTTTCCCCTAGAGACTCCTAGGATTCTCTGGTGGGGACACTAGGACTCCGAGGCCCTTGTGTGTGATATGGCTTCCTGAGGTTTTGTTAACTATACAGAGGGTAAAATGAAGATCTGGTAATGGAGATCATAACTATGCTACACTATTTCATGTTTTATGCCCTAGGAATGAAATACTCCCTATTAGACGCTCTAAGCTTTCTTCCAAGGAATGAATGCTTTTTATCATTCTTATCAGATTTATGTACTGTGGAGTTGTTAGTAGACAGGAGACTTGGAATAAACTGGTAGTTCCTTGGCTTGGATCTCACTTCAGTGCTACAAGAAAGTAAAACAACCAAAGTGTTGAAGTCCAGAGATTCATGTCTGTGCTTTAGTGAGTGAAGCTGAGTCTGAAGAGGACCGATCTTACTAACGCCAATCACCGGCTTGTTTCACAGTCCCCAGGCTCAGAGCAGCACAGGCCTCTGTCCAGTTTATGATAAGACAGCTGTGACTCTTGGCTTCTGTTGAAAGAATGACTTGGAGAATTTGAAACTGTTCTAGATTTCACGTCCAGCCTTAAGAGACTGTGATGGAGGGGTGTAGAAACTGTTTTCAAACAAATAAATATTCCCAGGTGATTCTGATCCTCTGAGGGACCCATTGTAAGAAACATTCCTTAGGGTGAGATTTTCAGGGACACTTCGGGCCAGGCTTTGCTATGTGTGCTGCAACACATCCTGAATATCTGGTGCATAACAGGCCTGTTTGCAGTGTCAAGTTGAAAAGATGTGTAACCTCAAGTTTTTAGGGAGCCTAGCAAGTTATCCTAACAGTCAACATTTGTATTTCACTTTGTAAGGAGTTTCCACCTAAATTATCCCTACATGTTATGTTATATCATTCTTAATAGGTATATGAAGTATTTATTGAGTCTATTTGCAGATAAGGAAGCTACAAGTTATCCCCCATGAACCAGTGATTAAGTTAAGATTCAAGTTCACTTCTGTTGACTCCCGGTCCTGGGTTCCTCCCAGTGCTCTGTTTAGTTTTTCAGCTCTAGAGCACTTGTCGCATTAACATGTTCTGAAGTAAAAGTGTCTAAAGGTAGATGAGTTCTTGCTAGAGGCGCGGGTGGGCAGTGGGGAGGGAGGGTGGGGTTTGGTCAATGTGTACAAATGTGTAGTTACTCAGGAAGCATAAATTCTGGTGTTCTCTTATCTAGTGAGGTGATTATAGATACTAATGTATTGTGTTTTTTAAAACAGCTACACAGAAAACGTTGAGTGTTCTCACCACAAAGATGTGATAAATGTTTGCGGTGATAATGTTCATTAGCTTGGCTTGAAAATAGCACAGTGGCCATGTGACCTTAAACATGACTTCATGCTGGGAGCACTGACACATTCTAGTTTTCTTTAAAGAGGAAAAGATAGCTTATCTCAGAAATGATATCGGCAAACTATCCACATGGAAGAAAACAGATTTAGGCTACACCTTCATCAGGGATGAAAATGAATCCCAGTCTAATTAGAGCAGTGACTCTGACCTGGGAGAAGTGTGCGATGTTTTGGCACAGTTTCGATGATTGGAATGACTGCTTGGCTCTTCTAACATTTATTCCGTTTATTGTTCTGAATGGGTTTTAACAAAATAGTGTCATCATAGAAAATTCTTTCTTTTTATTGTTTGTAACTTTGTTCATCTAATTTTCTCAATTGTTTGAAAGTACACTCAGTTCATTCTACATTGAAGAAGTCAATTTGTACAGTTGCAGGGTATTTTAATAGTGTAAATGTTTTGCAGCATATAAGTCATGTGTCATAAGAGGATACTGACATTTTGAGATACAGCAATACCTACCATTCTATTGGTGACTGCCCTTGGGTGGCTTTGGATTGTTCTAATGACCTCCTTCAATAGGCACAAAGGTTTAGTAGAAACTGGATGCAAAGCATGGTTTACTAAAATCTGATATCGTGTAAAAGTGGGTACATTTTCTGGTATTGATAGTATTTGTTGGTTTTTAAATAATCTTGCAGCGGCTTCCTGCAGACCAAAGAGGAGATGCAGGACAGGTGGCTGGGTGGCTTTGGGGACAGAAAACGGAGGAAGCTCCCTGCAGACCAGATTAACACCGTGCATGCCACAGAGTAAGAACCAGTTTGATTTTTGCTCAGTGGGATTAATCCGCATTTTCCTGGATGGTATGAAATTTAACATAGAGGAAAGATGTGCACTGCATTATTCAACCTGACCTCTGGCGAGGTCTGTAGAAAACTGTTTAATGCTCATTTTCCTTTGATAAAAGTGTTCATGTCAGCGTTGTTAAGATGCAAAGGCCTGATGTGCTCAGCATGCCTGATGCTTGGAGTTGTGTTTTCTCTTCCGCCTGTTTCTGATTACAAAGTGCTTGAGATGAGTGTTGTCATCACTGATCATTTAAACGTGAATTTTGGCTTACATTAGCTCAGCTGTGTAAGCGCCTGACCTGCAAGCACAGGGTCACCAGTTCAATCTCCAGTAGCAAAGTTAAAATAAAATATTAATTTATCATAACCATCTATATAAAGTGCTTTTTAATTTCTAACACCAATTTGTATAACAAAAGAAAAAAAAGGATTCAAATGGACTGATTAGTATTTAACACTTATTTATAGTAGTTGGCACAATTCTTAGTTGTAGTGAATATAATTGTTATTTAACTTAACAGAACCAAAATATTTTTATTAGTCATTTTTTGTAACTTCTTCTGAAATTTCTATGAAAACAAAATCTTATCCAGCTGTTTTACCACCCAAATTTTCTGTTTCTAGCATGAAACATCTAGATTCAGTAAGTCGTACATGACTAAATACAAATATAATTGTAATAGAAAAACTATTAAGTAAAAGTAGAGCCTTATTTTGTTCAGTGCTGAGACTAAAATGTTAAGCTTAAGTTTTGCTTGACAGTAATATTAGCTAGTGGTTTTGAAAATGTGTAATGCTGATTCTAAAATTCTAATAAGGTATCACATTTTAATACCATATGTATTATAGAAGGCTGATTTTGAACTGGTCCTGTGAATTTAAATAGTATAAAGAATTTTCCTGATTCTGTCAGGTAATCCTGTCTCTGCAAAGCCACCTTGTGTGGTTCTTCTGGACATGGCAGTGAACTGGCTAAACCTTTGCTGGTCACTGTTTGCCTTTCTGACTCATGGTACTGCTTATTAATCAGAGTCAGATGCTGAGTGTATAGTTTGAGAATATTTTTTTCCTCTTGGAACTCTATGTGTTACACTCAGTAGTGAAACCCAGACCTGAAAAGAATGTATGCTTGGTTTACTAGACAGACATAGACCTCCAAGAATGTTAGAAAACACTTGGACATGTGGAAATGTCAGCCTGGAAGGATTGGGTGATGGGTGGTGTGGGCATGTCTATGTATTTTTGTGTCCACCTTTTAGGTTTAAAGCATCTTATTTATCATTGTATCTCTGGTGCTGACCTTTAGTAATATGTCCTGAGGTGACACTGAATTATCCATCAGACTATGGTTATGGCTCATGTCTGGATGTCCCCCAAAGTCTCATGTGTTGTGAGGAGTGGGCTGTTTGGAGGCAGCTGAATACACAGTTTCTGACTGGCTCCGTGTCTGGTGCTGGGGTTGGGCTGTGCGAGCTTCGCCTGCCCTCCGACATGCAGCCTGCAGACAGGCTGAGGGAAGAAAAGAGCCTCGCTTCTCCCCTGTGCTCTTGTTGCTTTTGCTGTTTTTCCCTGCTCTGAGCAGATGTGGCCCCTGTGCCAAGTGCCACCCTCACTTGGAGCCTGCAGATTTTGGAGTGAAACCTCTACAAACTTTGAGCTAAAGGAACTTTTTTCTGCTTCATTTTGGCTTGTTGATATTTTGTCTCATCAACGAGATAACTATGTACAGCTTTTGTTTTTACCTTATTTGTCATTGGTGTATGTTTCCAATACTTGGCGGATCAGCTCGTGGTGTCACATGTCTTGATCACTGTCACTCTTCCCTCCCTGACACCTGTTTCCTCGATGCTCTTCTCTTCTGCTTGAAGTTTGTCTTATTTTAGACTTAAACGTATTTCTTATAAAAGAAAAGATCAATGTTGAATTTTTCGTGTCTATCTTACTTCACTTAACATTATGGTCTCAAGTCCATCCACTTTGCTTTAGGTGGCATGAATTCGTCCGGCTTTTGGGCTGAATACAAGCCCATCGTTATGGACACCAACTTCCCTCATCATTTGCCTATGGGGTGATCTGGACTCTTTCCAGAGCTTGGCTATTGGGAGATCTTTTCTGCAATCTCCACATTTTCATATGGACTACATGCAGGCCGATGCTATGACATATTCTTTAGTTTATATCACACATATACTGAAGTTTAGTTAACTATGTTGTGAAATTTTAAATACTTCTTTATTTAGACAATGATTTTAATTTTCTGAACTTTTATGGAGAGAGATAGTAGTAAAATCTAGGCATCAATGACATAAATTCCCCCTACATGTAGTGAAAAGTTGTGACTTCATCTAAGAGGTGTAGAAGATTCTAAAACATTTTGCTTGCTCTCTAGGTGACTTCTTCAATGTCAGACCAGCCTGGTGTATGCAGCCTCTGTCTTTTTGGGAAAATCTGCTTCAGGACGTGGGGCCACAGAGCATTGAAATCAAATGAGATGCGGGACGAAGGCCTTTGCAGTGCATGCTGAGGTCCTCCCTGTGGGTGCCTGTGTGTGTCCCAGGACCTTCTGTTACCTGGACAGTGAATGGAGGAGCTGCAGGACATCAGGGGTTGCAGACTCCACTGCTTCCTCCTGCTAAGCAGGTACCACAATGGCAAGAGGGTGCCTGGTCCACAAGGGAGCGCAAACACACAGCACCTAAAAGACCAGGCCTAGGAGCTCCAGAAGCCCAGCTGCAAGGGGCCCAGCAGGGGTCCCCCCCTGTTAGCTGTGCTCTTGGCCCCTACAAAGTGACCTGCTCAGTAGAAGCCACATTATATCTGCTGGATGAGTGAATGCAGGTCGCGGTTGTTATATCTCCCTCATGTCCTGGAGAAGCTGGGATCTGTACTATTCCCTGGCATTTCAGTATTGGGAATGAACTCTAATGCAGCTTCTCAGCACCATGTGGTCCAGGGTAAACACATGTACAGGCTGGTGCTGCTGGTGGGCCCGAGTGCAGGTGTTTGAAGCCGCTATGCTCTCTAGGAAACCCCTAGGTGCAGATCCCTGGTCCTGGGTCTCACCTGAGGTCCCAATGGCCTTGTATCTCAGGCTATCACAGACTCCAGGAGTGCTGGCCTCCTCTCCCTGTCTGAGATGAATCTGGGCCTCTGTGGCTCTCCCTGAGGACTAGTAGATTTTGTGCAGTTGGGGGCTGCCCACTGGCACCCAGTAACTGTCTTGGTCTCTGCTAACTGTACCTCCTAATCCCTGTCTATTGAACTGACACAGGCCCTGACCTCCCTGTCTCTTCCTTGGGTTCCTGCAGCGTCTGGGACTCTGTGGTGCACAGCCCACACCCCGGATGACCATGCTGTTCTTGAATCTCATCATCTCCCACACCCCTTGCCGTCCCTCTGCATCGTCCACCCAGTCCCATGGATACACTTGACCTTGTCATCACGCAGAGTGACTCTGCATCTAGCAGGTCCCACTCAGACTTTCCTGCCCTGCAGTTGCAGGGTTCTATCCTGCTGGTCACCCTGCATCCTCCTCATATGCCTGCCATCCAGCCCCGAGTTCTCCATACACGGCTGGTTCTTCCCCTTCCTCTCTCTCCTCCCTCCTGACCTACACACCTGCCTGGCCCTGTGTCTGGCTGGCTTCTGTGTCTGGAATACACCTCTTGCCATTTTCTAGGTCGGTTCCCACTTGTTCAGGTTGGGTTATATTTGGCCTCTCTGGAAGCCTAAGTGTCCCCCTCGCTGCCCACACAGGGCCCCTTCTCTGTGCTCACAACCCCTGTGTCACCTGTTCTGTGATCTCTCCTAAGAATTCTTCCTGTTACATAAGCTCAAGGAAAGCCAATGTTAGGGGCTTCCTGGGCACCTGGTGAGAAGGAAATCCCCACCAGCCAGTGTTCAATAAGAACGCTCTCCCCTCCTTTGCTCTGAGCAGCCTTCAGCCCTCCAGCCCTGGGTGCTGGGTGCCTGCAGCCCTTCCTTCCCTCTCCCAGGCTAAGCTTCCACCATTGCTGAGACGCCTCCAGCTGTGCCCCTCATGGTGCCTCTCTGCCCTGAGTGCTCCCTGCTGGCGCTTGCGGGGTGCTTTTGCGGCATCTCAGTTCTTTCTGAGAATTACATAGAGGCTGGAAGCTCCCTGGACACAGGGTCTCTGCCAATCCACCTCTCACTCCTGGCTGTCAACCTAGAATTTTCTAGACCAATGAAATTGTAACAGAGCCTCTTAGTGGATGTGAGGAGTAGTTTCCCTTGAAGCTGGAACAAATCCCTACAAACTCAAAAGCTTAAAGTAACACCAAATTTATTCTCTTCAGTTGTGGAGATGGAGCTCAAGTCAGGGTGTCAGCAGCTGGTTGTCCTGGAAGCTCCAGGGAGAATCAGGTGTCACATCTTTTTCTGCCACTAGAGGGCGCGTGAAAACCATGACTCGGCCACTTTCCTTTACCGCTCAGACCTGTGCTTCTGTCCTGTCTGAGTCTGTGCTTCATGCTGCCTTCTTATAAGGATCTTCCTGATCTCATTGGTCACCAGATAACTCTGGTTCATCTCCACATCAGGATATGCATAAAGTCCTCCTTACCCCATAAGGTACATTCACAGGCACCAGGGCCAGGTCCTGGCTATCTTGGTGGCTGCCATTCAGCCTTGTGTTTATGATGTCAGAAGCAACAAAGAAGCCAGCCTTCCTGGGTTGCTGATGTTTTAACTCCTCCAGAAGAGCTGGTGGCTTTCTAACCTGTGGGGTCAGGACATGGGAGGAAGACTTCTAGGGGTGTGCTGCTTATAAAGCCCCCAGATCATTGGTCCTGATGAGGAGGCCCACAAAAACACAGATCACGGGGTCCACGCACCTGTTGGTGACAGCAAAGAAGTAGGTCAGCTGCAGGCCCAGGTCGGCGACCTCCTCCCAGAGCAGCCCTGGAAGGTGAAGAAGTGGTAGGGGCCAGCACAGCAGGAAGGCAACCACCAGCATGGAGATCAGCGCTGTGGGCCTGCCGCCCTGGGGACCTCCACACTAGCTCTTGCTCACCTCTTCCCAACAATCAGTGAGGCCAGGACGTGGTAGTTGGCAGCCAGCAGAGGAGAAAGCCGAGTACATTTAATTCCACCATCCTTGAAAAGTGCCAGTCCTGGTGGGGAACAGCAGGATGAGGGCAGAGACATTCAGATCACGGAGGGCCTTGACGGAGCCAGCAGGAATGTGGGGGTGCTTGAGGACCCTGCCACCCAGATGAGCAGGCAGATGGCCTACGCATGCCACGGGTACCCCCAGCTGACCCTGGGTTGCACCAGCACCCTGTACGTGTGCTGGCTGATGGCCACCACCAGGAAGATGCTGATGAACAGGTGGGCCTTGATGGCCCCATTGATGACACTGCCCAGGAAGGCTCGAAAGGGCCAGTGGAATCTGCTGCACATGTTCTCTGCCCAGAAGCAGGCCCAAGACAGACATGAGGTCGGAGGCCCCCAAGTTGGCCAGGTAGATTTCTGCCACCTTCAGGCTCGGCTGGGACAGCAAGAGGAGGGACAGGACCAAGATGTTTCCCAAAAGGCCAAAGACACAGAAGATGATAAAAAATGTTGGTAAAACTCTGTACAGCACATCCGAGGCTTCAGGAGAATCATATGATGCGATGTTGGGCTGGGCCCCTGACTTTTGTTGGATACCTGGAGCTCCAGGAGGGTGTGGAACTCCGCTGTAGTGACAAGTGTGTGGGGTAATACAGGAGGTGGAACCTATGGCTCTGCTCAAGTCCAGCCTGTCCTGACCAATAAAGTTTTATTGCAACACAGCCACGCCCATCAGGTACACACTGCCAAGGGCTGCTATTTCATGGTACACTGACAGTGTGTACATAGTATTTTCCAAGATAAAACACACAGGATGGCAGCTCCAGCTTGTGAAGATCCATGTCCCTGCAGGCAGAAGACACAGATGTGGCTGGGCCCTGGGAGAGAGCTGTCACCAAGGGCTGTGCCAGCAGGGTGCTCGGGGTGGGGCATGGTGGAGAGTTTCCAGAACAAGAATATTCTTTTGCTTGGCTTGAAATACTTCAATGCTGGAACAGCAACTAACCCTCATGCAGTAGGGGGTATTGTGCGCACCATGCTGAGTGATTATCTGTTTGCATTTCATTGTTTAATCTTTTAGTAGCCCTGAGCTGGGCAATGACCCACCCATATACTGGGCACTGAGATGCACATCTCACAGCTGGACAGTTGCAGAGCCTGGCTTCCAACTTAGGGGCCCCATGTCTGTTATACTTGCCTGTGACAGCGTGAGTGGATGATGAAGCCAAGCTCCACAAAGTCACCTGAGTGTGAAAGGTCCCAGCTGGTGAGTGACAGTGCCTGGTGTGACCCCCAATCTGCCCTGACCCCAGGCCATGTTCACACAATGCTACACAATGACCCACATCATGCCTCCCTCATACCCAGGGTTATAGCCACTGGTTTCCATGGAGATGAAGAGGTACCACCCCTTCCTGAGGGTGACCAGGCCTGCTGGCTTCTGAGACTCCTGAGGGACAGACATGACTGGGAGTTGGTGGCCACCAAGAGATGGGACCACAGCCAACTCAGGAAACCCAGGCATCAGGTGGGGCCACTGCTATGCAATTAGGTCAGCAGGTCTGGGTTCAGGGACAAGATCCGAGATAAGGAGCCCTCACTGGAAGTTGTGATTGACCATATGGTGACATTTAACGGCAAAGCCTGGAAGCTGTCACCACAGGAGAGGGCAATCAGGAAAGGAGATTGGCTGCTGCTGGGCAAGAAACACGGGGAGCAGCTTGGGCGGAAGAGCCCACGCAGTTCTGACTGGAGCACAATAGGGGTCTGTGCGCTCTGTGGACAGTGGCTTTGTCCTTTGTGGGAGCTCACAAGTCTACAGCTCTGTTTCAGTGTCTGGAAGGACTTTCAAATTGTGTAAGAACTCTTCCCACAGTGATTGACTAAAAACCAGATGTTCAGCAAAAGCTTCTGGTTCTCAAGGAAGTTAAAGATACATGTGTAATTTGCACAAAGCCTCTGATCTCCGGACCTTTGGAGCCACAGGGAGGTGGGACTGGCAGCATAGTGTCTCCCTAAGGTCTTTGTGTCCTTTCCCAAGTCTAGGATGTCCGAATGGGATCGATGTCTTCACACAGATGCTTCTGAGAAGACAGTCTTTGGGGTCAGAGAGAAATGTGACTCAGCTACCTTGCTGGCTTGAAGATGAAAGTGGGGACACAAGCTGAGGGCATTGGTGGCCTCAAGAAGCCGGGAAAGGCAAGAAGCACCATCTCCCTGGAGCTCTCAGAAGGAACCAGACCCAGCAATGTCTGATGGTAACCCTGGCCCCGGGACATGTGCTGTTCAATGCATCCAACATGTGGTAATTCTTTAGAGCCCTGCAGGACTCTTTCATCCGGACCAGGAACACAGGGACTTCAGATCCAGCAGGCACTGCAGCTGCCACATCTGCAGGGCCCGAGTGTGGCCGGCACCTGCGTGACAGGGTTGTCTGGACCAGTTGCTGCCTGTGTTGGGAAAGTCAGCCAGAAAAGGGAAACAGCATGATTTTCTCCACCACATTGGCCCTCTTCACCTGAACCCCGATTCCACCAGGCAGGGGATGAGGATGGTTTTTGAATGCAGACTCAGGGATTAAGAAATGCATCGTAGTCCCCTGAGAGGATGCTACTTCCAAGCCAGGCTTCACCTGCACAGTCACTGCCTACAGAACCTTCTGAGCCATCCTGGAGGGACTGAGCTGGTGATTGTAAATGAGCTCTTGAAGGTTGTCATGGGTGAGCATCTACTCAGGGTTCCGGGTTCTTAGTCAGTGCTGATGGGTTGATTGGCTGTGATAGAAAACAAGGATTTCCAAGTGCTTCCAAATGGTCTCCCTCTCTCCTTCCTGTCCTAGAAAACAATTTAAACCCACACTGAGCATGAAATACAATGTATTCCATTCCAAGTACAATTCTGCCCATTCAGTGTGTTCACTCAGAGAACGCAGGTTCTGCCAATGGACAGCTGTAAAGGAAGCTTTCTATTTATTTTTCCTTGAGATACAAGAGCTCGTTTTGTATCCCACTTTCCTGAGAGACAGGAAACACAGTCATTTACTTACTCAGAAGGAAAACAGAAGAGCTCCGGGCTCTGGCTGGACGGTGGACTGTGAGCGCTGTCTTCATGGCTTTCTGTGCTCCCCACTCTGTAGATACCCGGTTCTCTTCAAGGTCATGGGGCTGCCCAGAGGGAGTCTTTCATGACAGGGGAAGACAGGTGTGTTGGCAGGATCCACAGCCCTCTTCTTTGTCATTTGGGCGTGGCAGAGGATATTCAGCCCCTCTCTGCTGTGTGACCTCCAAAACCTGTCAGGCTGACCTCCCAGCAGGCGTTATAACTTCCAACAGGCTCTGAGTCCCTATTTTGGCTTCCAGACTCCCCAACACCCACACAGCCTCAGCCTGCACTGAATGATGACCCCCCCCCCCCAGTTGGCCTCTGAAAGCTGGAGCTTGGGAGACAGCTTGTGCGGAGCTAAACTCCACACCGCTCCTGCATTTTGGTCATGCAGGTGTCCAGCCAAGAAGCCATCCATGAGGACCCAGGGCCCCAACAGTGAGCACAGAGCAAGTTTAACTCACACAGGGCTCATCACCGAGTGGGGTCAGAGGTGCTACCCTGGCAGCTCTGAGTGCCAACTTCCATGTAAGTGGTTTCTATGGGATTGGACCACCCTGGAACTCACATTTCAGAAACTGAGAAAATCCTGGCTTTCTTCGGAGTCAGGCAGCACATCCTATCAACCAAGCCATGGAAGCTGTGGCTCTGTGGATTCCTAAAACCCCGCTGGGTCCAGAGCCCTGCATTAGGAAGGTCCCAGCCAGGGCAGGATTCTAGGCTACTGTTCCTGCTTTTGAGTCGAACCCCTCTCCATGTGGGGATCACAGAGTGCGGACTTGCTTTACATTTCAGTCTTCTGTGACTGAGGCCTCAGTGGACCTAACTGTGCTACAAACTCTCCAGCAGTGTTTTCCACTTGCTAGAGATCTAAAAATTGTGGAAGAGAAGAAGGAAGAAGAGGGCGGGGAGGAAGAGAGGGGAGGAGGAGGGAAAGCAAAGGAGAGGAGGAGGCAAGGAGCATGGTGGGGGAGTAGGAGGAGGAGGGGGAAGAGGAGGGGAAGAGGAGAAGAGGGGGTCAAAGAAGAGGCTGATAGGAGGAGGAGGAGGGAAAGGCGGGGGAGGAGGGAGAGGAGGAGAAAGAAGGGGGACAAAGAGGAGGAGAGGGGGAGGAGCAGGAGGAGGACAAGTAGGAGGAGGGGAGAAGAGTCCCAGAGCAGGGGCTCCCAGTGACTCCTCTACAGGCTCCTGTAGCAGAAGTGCCTGCTGGACAGTTACCTTGGGCTGCCTGGGCCTGACTAGGAAGACCAACTCCTGCAGGGGTGGTCTGCAGCCCCTCCCGCCTGCTCACCCAGGCCAAGCCCCGGGAAGCTCTGCCACCCACAAAGGCATCAGCTCACCTCCTGGCTTCCCCAGCAGGGGCTTGGCTCAAGGTTTTTCCTCTGCCCAAGAATCCTGAGGAGGAGCTCAGCTCTCCACGCTGTCCCTTTATCCTCTAACCACTCGCAAAGGTCCAGTATCCCCTCTGCGAGGACAAGGGCAGTCCTGATCCTGTCTTCTGGCTCAGAACCAGCTTTGGGATCCCTTATTTATGGGGTGAGTTCTGGGAGACCCCAAGGGCTGGGGAGTCAGGCATGCACACAACGCAACACCTGTGCTCATGGAGGCCTCAGGGCTTGGCTCCCCAGACACTTGCCACCAGAGGTCCGGGAGCCTTCTGACCTGTGCCGCATCAAGAAGGAGCCTCTGGCTGGGGCCTGGCTCCCGCCCTGACTCAGGATGCACAACACACCAGCAGCCCACATTGCTGTGCAGTGGGCTGTGCCACTGGTGCTTCTGGTTGGACTGCAAGGCTCAGCGGGAAATGGGGCTGACTGGCTTCCCCAGAGGTCAGCGTGGTGCCCATCTTGGGGCTCTGCCTGGGGCCACCACAGGCTCCTGACATTCAATGAAAGCCAAGGGGCCCCTTCAGAAACACCGCCTCCTCCTTTCAGAGATATGAGGTCCACTCCATGACTGTCCTCCAGGGTGAAATACCATTCAGGACAAAGCCCCCCTGAGAAGCCCACCCGCTGCTGTAAGCAGCAGGTGACAGGTCCCTTGGAGCCTGGCAGTGCAGCAGGCATCCAGGCTGATGGACACTTGGCCCTGAGGCAGGGCCCTGAGGGAGATGCTGGTGGCAGCTTCTGGTTTTGCCTTCTCATCTGGAGAAATGGCTCATCAGCCAGCTCTGCCTGCAGCCAACCAAGCCGGCCATGTTCCCTTTGCTTTGAAACCCACACAGCCCAGGCCAGCCACACATGGGTGCCCCTGACTGCTGGAGCTCTGCGTCAAGGCTCGCCCATGGGGACACTAGCCCTGAGTGGACCAAGTCCTAGTTTGTCTGTCAATACAACTTAGCTGCTTCTCTTTTGATTTTGAAGATTAGCATGATTTCTTACGCTATGGTTAAATAGTTTTGCTATGTATTTTTTTAAATGCAGAGTTTGTTTTCCTTTGTGAAAATCTGAACCAGAATACAGGCGTGTACCATGACATACCTTGTCATCCTCAATCAATTCCCCCTTTTCTTTAATGAAAACTTTTCTTTTTTAAAAAATTTTTATTTTAAAATTTCTTTTATTTTAAAGAGATTAAGACAAAACAGAACATAACAAAGCAGATCAGAATAGAACAATGTAAGCAACACAATATTTCACCAGAACACAACCTGTAATTGACAGTAACTGCGATAATGTCTCTTTCTTTGAAATAGTTGAGCATAACTTCATATATGATAGTATCAAACATAAGAAAATAGTATAAAACAATTCAAGAGAATGTAAGTATTACAGGGCATTCAGAACCAAATAACAGAAAATGAACAACGGCTACTGTATTACCTCATTTTCCATAGAAGATTTGTTTATACTATAACATGTAATACAATCTAATAAGATACAACATGATAGAACCAATGGAAACAGAAGAGCAAAAGCTTAGTAGGACTGCAGAATAAGATGATATTAAATCAGCACTGGCTATTATAATGACTTGTTTTCTTTAAAATACCTGTTCATACCATCTTAGATAATAAACACTAAAGAAACCAGGATAAATCCATTCCAACGAATGAATGTGATCATTATAAGGCTTCAAAGCAATGTAACGGCAATCCTGATTACCATAAACTCTTATGTGCTCCTACCATTTCTTACACTAGGGAGACTATATGGTACTTGTACATGTGAGTTTATTTCAATCATGAGTATGGTGCAACTCAAGTTGCACCCATTTATTAATAAATATCTCAATGTGATCATTCTTGATAGCTGAATAGTATTCCATTGCATAAAAATAGCACAACTTTTTTTATCCATTCCTCAGTTGATGGACACTTAGGTTGTTTCAAAGATCTGGCTATTACAAATTGTGCTGCTATAAACATGGGTGCACATATATCACTGTGGTATGATGTTTTCAGTTCTTGTGGGAATAAGCGTAGACGTGGAATAGCTGTGTTGAATGGGACTTCCAACCCCAGCTTTTTGAGGAATCTCCATATGACCTCCAAAGTGGTTGCACCATTCTACAATCCCACCAACAGTGCAGGAGAGTTCTTTTTCCCCCACAGTCTCTCCAGCATTTGTTGTTGGTAGTTTTCTTGATCCTGGCCATTCTTTCTGGAGTGAGATGGAATCTTAGCGTGGTTTTAATTTGCATTTCTCTAATGATTAATGATGAACATTTTTTTCATGTATTTATTTGCCATTTGTACTTCTTCATCTGGGAACTGTGTATTCATCTCAGATGCACATTTTTGGATTGGGTCTTTGAATTTCGGAGGTCTGATTTTTTTAAATTCTTTATATGTTTTTGACAGAAGTCCTTTGTCTGAGGGACAGTTCACTAAGACTTTTTCCCAGTTTGTGGGTTTTCTTTTCATATACTGGAGATTTCTTTTCACATGCAGAAACTTTTTAATAAGAAGTGATCCCAGCTATTGATTCTGTGAAGCAGTTCCCATGCGGTTTGATTTCTGTTTATCAATTCTCTACCTACCCCTATGTCTTCAAGATTTTTACTTAGTCTTCCAACAGATTTAGTATTTCTGTTTTAATATTCAGATGTTTGCTCCACTTAGATTTCAGTGTAGTGTATGGTGATAGGCATGGGTCTAGTTTTAGTTTTTGGCAAATAGAGAGCCAGTTTTTCCAGCACCATTTATTAAAGAGACTGTCATTTTTCCAGTGTACATGTTTGGCCCCTATATCAAAGATAAGGTTGTTGAGGGTGTTGGTAGTTGTGGTTGTATCTTCTAATCTATTCCATTGATCTTCAGATCTGTTTTTATTCCAGTACCACGTTGATTTTATTATAGTAGCTTTGTAGTCTAACTTCAGGTCAGGGATTGTGGATTGTCTGCCTTGCCTTTGCTGCTTAGAATTGTCTTTGCTATTCTAGATCTCTTCTGGTTCCAGATGAATTTGAGGAGTGATTTCTCTAGATCTATGAGGTATGTTGATGGTATTTTCATCGGGATTGCATTAAATCTATATAACAATTTTGGGAGAATGGCCATTTCCACAATATTTATTCTTCCTGTCCATGAACAAGGGATGTCTTTCCAATTTCTGAGATCTTCTTCCATTTCTTTTCCAGGGTATTATAATTTTCCCTGTATAGACCTTTTACATCTTTCATGAGATTAATTCTTAAGTATTTCATTTTATTCAATGCTAGTGTGAAGTGTGTGGCTTCTCATTTCTCTCTCTGTGATTTTTTATTAGTGTATAGAAATGCTATTGATTTTTGAGTATTAATTTTGTATACAGCCACATTGCTGAATTTATCTATTATATTTCAGAGTCTTTCAATGGAGTTTTGGGGTCTTCAATGTAGAGTATCATGTCATCTGCAAATAATGGTAATTTTACTTCCTCTTTTCCTGTCTTTACCCCTTTTATTTGTCTCTCTTGTCCAATTGCTCTGGCTAGAATTTCCAGTATTATGTTGAATAAGAGCGATGATAAGGGACATCCTTGTCTTGGACCTCATTTAAGGAAAAGGCCTTCAGTGCTTGGCTATTTAATAGGATACTGGCTCTTGGATTTTCATGGATGGCCTTTATCATATTGAAGTAAAGACCATCTACTCCAATTTTCTGTAAGTTTCTTACCATGAATGAATGTTGGACCTTATCAAAAGCTTTTTCTGCATCTATAGAAATGATCATGTGATGCTTACTTTTGGCTTTATTGATATGGTGCATTACATTTATTGATTTCTGTATGTTGAACCATCCCTGCATGCCTGGGATGAATGCCACTTGGTCGTGGTGTATAATCTTCTTGATGACTTGCTGCATCCTATTTGCCAATATTTTATTGAGGATCTTTGCATCTGTGTTCATTAGGGAGATTGGCCTGTAGTACTCTTTTTTAGTTGGGTCTTTCTCAGGTTTTGGTACTAGAGTAATACTTGCTTCCAGGAATGACTTAGGAAGAATTGCTTCCCTTTCAATTTCATTGAAAAGTTTGAAGACTGTTGGCATTATTTCTTTATATTTCTTTTGGAATTCTGCATTGAGTCTTCCTGGGCCTGTGCTTTTTTTGTAGGTAAGGACTTAATTACATTTTCAATTTCATTAATAGAAGTTGGGTTATTCAGCAGTTTTACATCTTCTTGAGCTAGCTTTGGTATTTCATATGTTTCTAGGAGTCTGTCCATTTCTTCAGTGTTGTTGAACCTATGAGAGTGGAGGTTTTTTTTTTTTTTTTTTTTTTTTTTTTTTTTTTTTTTTTTATCAGTACCAGGGATCGAACTCACGACCATGTGCTTGTGAGGCAAGGGCTTATGCCACTGAGCTAAATTCCCAGTCCCTGAGAGTAGAAGTTTTTGAAATAGGTGTTGATGATCTTCTGTATTTCCACAGAGTCTGTAGTGACTTCACCTAATTCATTCTTTATTGCATGAATTTGATTTTTTTCTTTCTTTTTCTAAACTATGTTGGCTAGAGGCTTATCAATTTTATTTATTCTTTCAAAGAACCAACGCTTTGATTCATTGATTCTTTGGATTGTTTTTAGTCTCTATTGCATTAATTTCTTCTCTGATTTTTAGAATTTCCTCCTTTTAGCTTTGGGCTTGACTTGCTCTTGTTTTTCTAGATGTTTGAGGAGTAGCCTGAGCTGGGAGCAGGCAACGTCCTGGGGTAGGGATTGACTCCTCAGTGCCATTAGGCAACCCTCCCCACTCTGTGGGCACAGTGAGCAGCTTCCACCTAGGATTTAGGAAGCAGGCATCACCTGACCATCTGCTGGCACCTTTGGACTTCCTGTCCTTCAGAACTGAGAAACAGATCCCTGTGATCAGCTCCCCAGGTTACGGTGGGTCACTACAGCAGTCCCAGGGGCCTCTGAGAGTAACATCGTACTACTGAGCATAATACTAGCAGTTTAAAGGAATCTTTGTACTAAGTCCTCTTTCTTCAATCAGTTTCTGTGTGTCTTAGTTACTTTTCTCTCATTGCTGGAACAAAACACAAGACACTCAAAATGAAGGTAGGAAAGGTTTTTGTCTTACAGTTCTTGGAGGTTTCAGTCCACACTCATTTGGCTTCAAGGCAGGGTGGCATGGCAAGGCTGAAGTTCTTGACAGCTGCAAACAGTAAGCTAGACTCGCCAGAGAGAGCGACACACCCCCTATGCACCTTTACATCACATCCTGGCTCCACCCCTGGGCGGGTGAAGCACTCAAACACTAATCCAAGTGCTAGAGGCCAACTAATCACAACTGCTTAATTTGGTTGCATACATAATTCCATGAGGCTTGGGGACCACTGACATAAACCATGACACTATGGAATATTTTCCATACAGTGCCAAACATTTCTTGCCATCTTTCTATTACTTTTTTGTCCTGATCACATTGTTATTATATGATATTATATTGTACTATATTATATTATACCAGGAATGGTGGTGGTGGGGACCAATGATGTCAATCTATCAGTAAAGGATAAGCTGCTTTATAAACAATAAGTTGGATTTTTTAAGATTTATTGATGGATCCAGCAGGGATGAGCCATCACACCTCAGTGGACACCCATCCTTCCAGCACTTTGGCATTCTGGTTCAGTTAGGTTTGAAGCCCGGCATAGACACAGTCTAGATGTTCAGTGTGGGGAAAATTCCTTATTTTTTCTAAACTTGTCACAAGATTGCTGTCCCAGTGTCATGTAGCTAGGATTAGATGAGGTAATCTGGCAGACAGGATAGGAAGTGCTTCCTACAGGGCAGCTATCATTTTCACAGTGACTGGCCTTCACCTAAACATGTCCCACCTTGTGGTGCTATTCATTGTCATCTTCTGGGGTGTTTATGCCTGCTGTGTTCCTGCTGACAGTGGGATTCTCCACTCCTCCTCTAGGAGATTTTCTGTCTGGCTCTCTTTATTATGTAAAGTATCACTTAAATTCTCAATTATTTTCTTTCCAATATTTCTTGATGTTACGAAGACAATACCACCTTTAATGTTGTTCTAGCATTTTTAAAGTTAGAAACATTTATTGACATCATGCAGAATGACTTTTATTATCACCTTAAGCTTTGGCTGTGAGAGGCAGAAAGCCTAATATGAAGCACAAGAAATAGGCCAGGTGTTCCTCTCTCTTTTATGTGAGTCAAACCCGGACATGAGCAGGTTCTGAGTAGGCTCTTCATCCTCAGAGGCCTCAGATCCTTTGATGTCTTGCTCTTGTCCATTTCACCTTGTGTGTAGCTTTGACTTCATTGATAAAAATGATCCCTCCAGATCTAGGCTTCTTTTCTCCTTTCTATTGGCAGAGGGAAAGAAATAGAGCAAAGGTCACCAGTTCTCAGAGAACACTGCTCAGGCTCTGGTCACCCGAATTTTCCTTGTAACCTGTTGGATAGGTTTTCATATGGCCCCACAACAGTGCACAGAGAAGCTGGGAAAGTTAATCTTTTCCTTTCTGTGTCATTACATCCTGTTAAGAGTGTTGACACTTGACACATGCGTAGGGTCTGGCGTGGCCAGGCCATGGTTGAACTGAAAATGAGAAGACACCTCAGGGGGCAAGATAGCTTGAGGCCGCCCCCACATCACAGCCTTGCCCCTGTATTCAGCTTCAATGCTCTCCAATATGTCCCTCTTTTTGTTTTGTTGATACACAGGACAGGGAGCCAGCAGAAGCTAGAGAAGCTGTGTTAGGAGAACTCTCACAATTTAAATTCTGTGTGGTCCATCAGCTCATAACAGTAGCCAGTTACCAGAGGAGCCAGCAATTGTCAGGGGTTGTTAGTGATCCCAGCTTCCCCACATCCAACTTTTACTTGGCATCACACCTCTGGAAGTCACACTTTTCTGCAGGAGGTTCAAGACCAAGCTAAGATGAGATCTGCATTAAATACAATCAGGTTCTTACTTCCTATTTGGTCAGTGAGGTCTCCTCAGGAATTATCTTAGGACCATGCCCAGCATCTCTTGGCTCTTCTAGTGGTGTCAGCCATCTGCATGAGTCATGGCCATTGCTTGACCAAGTTGCTTTCTGTGAAAACTTGGGAGAGCTTTCTCCTGATGACTCTCCTTAGGCACAGCAAACATTGAAGATCACTTTCCTCTGTGGTTTCATCATCTTCTAGATCAGAAGCCAGGGGACTCACTGAGTATCTTAGGATGACACAAGCAGAGGTTGTTTTGTGTCCTGGGTCCCCAATGACCATGAAGGGCTAGGGCCAAAATATGGCTAGGATTTTAGCCCATCTGCCTCTAATTTTTTGTCTCTAAACCTCAGCTGTTGAACATCCAGAAGAAAAGATGGACAATTATAGAGAACATTATAGGTAGTAAGCTTAACATTACTCTCATCTAAACATGAAGCACCTTAGAACATCCAATGAAACCTATTATGTACTATCCATGGGTATTTTAGCATTAGAATACCAATAGTGTTAACAGTTACATACTTTACACAGTAAGTCAGGAATTAATACTGTGCATATTATTGTATCATGACAATCATTACATTTTTACAATAATCCAAATTTCTATTTTGACCTAAAATATCTCTTTTTCAATCACCGTTGTCTAATACATAATAAGTATCTATCCAGCTTGTTGACTTTTAGCGGAATCTCACAAGTTTTTGGTACCAGCAGAGGTCTGAACAGGAAACACAAGTCTGTTACCATAAGAAATCCCTGATTCACAACATGGGAGCCCTATGCATCCAGAACCATGAATACATCCAGTATATCAGGAAGTTGATAGCAGTCAATTATCACAGCCATAGGAAATCATTGCACATGGATTTTCAAACCAGAAGCTTATTGTATTATTTCTTTTGGAGAATGACCAATATGAATACATAACAATAATATGCTTTATAACTGTTAGTTGGAGTGTCTCTTTACAAGACCATGGAAATTACTGGCGTCTTTCATCAATAAACAAGAACTGGTTAAAAATGTTACCAGGCAACTGCTTTCTTATTTATTCATTAGAGAGCTGCCCAACAATCCCAATTATAAGGGATTTTGTTACTTATCCTAATAATGTTATTTTCCTTTTCTAAATAATGAGACTTCGAACTCCATGATTTTAACATATTATACTTCTATACTCAATCTTTGCCTCCTTTGGACCAGCTGGCAACCAAGGAGAAAGCATGCTTTAAATCTATAACCCAATGAATTTTTGGTCAAATGATCCAAAAATGGAAAAAGCAAAAATTATTGAGTTCAAAATGAAAGGAACAGCTTTTCACAGAGCAGACAAATGAACAAATATAGACGGATGATCTGTTACAGATTCAAACCCAGAAACAAGTACACAGCTTGTCAGGGTCTGTGAGAACCCTTTAAGTTCCCCAGGGGCCACTAAGTACTGCCACCTTTTCCCCTTGCTAAACGGGCTCACAGACTCCTCTCCCCCCCACCATGCTCTCAGGGCATTTCTAGGTGTTCTAGGCCACATGGGTTCTTGTATGGGCATTTTTGCTTTTTGCTCCACACATGTAAATGATCACGAAGCTCAGGAATTCCTAGCAACTGCTTAGGAGAAGACTACAGAGAACAGACACACAGATGGACTGACAAACATCTTACAAAATCGTAGTGCACTCAAACATTTCCTTAACCAAAATGAATTACAATAACTTTTTGCAAACTTAGAATCTACAACTATAAATCGACCAGCCCCATTAGTTATAGGCCAATTAGCAGAGATCTCATGGGAAAGGATCTTGGAGAGGACTGTGGGGTTCTGCAAGTAAAGAGAAAATAAGGGACATAGACACCAAGGGTCAGCAAAAAGGCGCCTCCTGGCCGCCATAACCAAGCGGCTTTCATCTGAATTACCGCCAGGTGAGTGGGGTAAATGTAATCATTCAACAATAAATTTCTTGCTACTCTGGATGCAACAACAGCCCCAGTGGGCAAGGGGCTGACAGAAAAACGAGCATGGAGAGAGGGCAGTCCTTCGGGACTTGACCCGCCACAGCTGTGGTGCCTGTGTGAGCACTGCTCTGAAGGGCCTGCTGTAGAGGAGGACAGTCAGACATCAGCAGGATCTGTGTCACCCCGTAAAACATCGAAAAGAAGAGCTAAAACCTGAAAAGGAAAAGTTGTCAATAGCTAAGAGAGACTTGGGCATTTATTCATCTCCCAGGAGAGTGTAGCAGAAGCCATCATGGTGGATCCAAATCCTTGATATCCACGAGTAACATCACGAGCTTTAGAGGAGATATAAGGCAAGACAATTAGTTGAGCTACAGATTCAGAAACATTCAGCTGAATGGGCAGGAGAGATCACACTTGAAGAACAACATTCCAGTACAATCAGCACTCCAACTTTCAAAGCTGGGCTCTTGTCCTTGTTGACACAAAACAGGACAAGCAATTAACTCCCCATGTGTTTATCTTCTTGGGCCAGCATTTACATGGGAGTTAGAACCAGTGGGAAGTTACCCAAAGGCTTTACAAGGCTTGCGTCTTGTGGTGGCAGTGGCGAGGGGGCAGAAGCATATAGTGGAGAGGTGGAAGCAACAGAAGTGACACCCCAGGGTAACCAGGAGACTAACCAAGGGGTGTTCCCCAAGTGGTACCAAATGTTGTCACAGCATCCCAGCAAAGATGCCAGGTGTGCAAGACAGAGACTGAAGCTCGAGGCTCCTCAGACAGCAGTTTTCCTGTCTTGTTGCAATCCTCCATGATGAGCAACCCCCTTCAGGATACGAAGGGCGCTGGATCAGGTCATGACTTTCCAAGAGGGGCATCACAATATCCCTGGAGGTCACAGGGCCTGCCTTGCTGAGAAGGAAAAGCAGCGCTGCTTTGTGGTTCTGCTGGGCTTCAGACAGAGCATTCCCCAAGACTTACCTTTTGAAGGCGTGTTCCAAAAAAATGAAGATAAAATAGATGCGTGTCAGGGCTGTGTTTCACCCCAGGAACACAGTGAAGGAAGGTCACTGTCCACAGTTGACGTCTCTACTGTACAGTCCCTGTTTTGGCGCCAAGCTGTTGTGGTGTGTACCTAGAGCCCCAATTATCCTGATGGGTGCACAGTGAAGGCTCAAAGGAATGAGACACGCGGCATGGCCTTTAGGGTTGCAGGAGGGAAATCCTCAGCAGAGCTCCTTACTCTGCGAGCGGCCTGCAGAGCAACCCTGGCAACAGGTATTTAATCAGAACCAGCAAGGAGTTCAGTGGACAACAGAGGAAACCTCAACAGGATCTTGGGAAGGGTTCAAGGACCCCTCAGAGCAACAAATGAGGCCAAATAAGGAAACCTATCCAGAAAGTCTCCAGGTGGCCTCAGCTGTGGCCCATCTTGAATCTGAGGTGTCTCATTCTCAGTTCAATCATGCCCAGGCCGTGGTGACCGTGCTTTTTTATACCCACAGCATGAAATCCCTACTTTGATTCCATAAGAATACATTCTTTCATTTGAAGATAGATTATTCGTGTTTATTTAGGGAAATATTTTGAAGTTTTACTCTCACATTTGGTCTTTAATCTATATCATACTGAGTTTTACATGCTGGATGAGATAGGTTAACTATCACTTGATCTTCACAATGTGTCTGGCAGTTCTTTTAAACGGGGTTGGCCAAACAAAAGCATTCCAGATCCATATTGTCTTGAACAAAGTTGGATACAAAACCAAGGTGAGGGGAAGGTGGGTTGAAGCAGAACTGCAGACCCCAGGGAGAAGAGCGAGGTGCATGTGGGAGAGTTTCCATGACTGACAGTCTGGAAGCTTAAGGCAGAAATCCCGGGCTTCCCTAGCTGTGGGCACGAATTCCTCTTCCTGAGAGTAGGGTGGGGCTCTGGTTCCCAAGCCTGGCTTTGTGCAGAGCACAGAGAGGACCAGCAGGCAGCAGTGCCCTGGGAGTAAGGGTGCAGTTAAAAGGGCCAGCGCAGGAGACCGATGTTCCCAAGGCCACCACTCGTGGGTCACTGGTGTTTCAGGGAAAACTGAGTCAAAAGGAGCCAGAAACGTATCAGGTACAAGGCAACTGTATTGACACTCCCAGAGGAGTACTCTACTAAGTCCACAGATTTATTACATAGGCTGATTACAGAGAGCTTTTAAAAAACTTTTCTTAAAATAGAGTGCCAGAAGCTACTTGAAAAAGCTAAGCTTTAGCCAAAGGCCACGGTGCAGTGGGTATCTTGTGGGGAGCCTCAGAGGCATATACTTTGGTTTCAGTCACTTTGGTTAGATCTCTAGGCAAAGACACTTTGGATCATCTTTCCTTTCAAGGATCCTCGTGGAAGTCCCTTCATTATAAAGAGAAACACGTTTCCGCATCTGGTACTGAGCACTGAACCCGGAACCTGCACACTGAGCCACATCCCAGACTTTCTAAATTGAGGTAGGGTCTCAGTAAGTTCCCAGGCTGTGGTGGAATTTGTGATTTTCCTCCATCAGCATTCCCGAGTCCTGTCATTATCTTGTGCAATACCAAGCCTAGCTGAAACACCTCTTTTGAGGTATCAGAGAGAGGATTGAGATCCTTCAGAACTGTGCTTCTCTGTGGACTCTGTAAATCTTTTCAGATTCAATTGGATCAGAGGAGTAATTTTAATAATCTAGATTTGGCCAGCTCTGAAATAAATAGCTCAGGTAAATGTCTGCATCATAAATGCAGTTTAGTTTGTGAATAACTCTTAAGATACTTCAGGAGCCCTGAAAGGAAGAGCTTGACAACCATCAAAATGACACAGCAGTGTTGCAGAGTTTGTATGAAGCAAAAATAGCCAAGTTAAGGCATCAACATCGGGAGGAAATATGCAAACATAAGGAAATCGCCCAGGTAAGGCCTCTCTGAAGATAGTGAAGTCCCAGTTAACACAGCCTGGGCAGTGGACAGCACAATGGGAAACGTGCTACAGGGACAGCTGGCGTTTCCTGTGGTTCCCTCTGGAGTGCGGTGCTTGCTGTCAAAGTGGAGTGTGCTCCACCCACTCTGCTGAAATACGGGATTCTGGGCTGTGCGACCCCGATCGTCTGTGCCAGAGGAAAGCTCTTGCACAGCAGAGTGTAAACAAAGCGCTGGGCTGTGTTCCCATAGAGCTGCATTGAGAGATACAGCCTTGGACCTGCCCTGGCCCCCTGGTGAGAGTTTGTGAATTCCCGCTGCAGGGCTTAAGACTTGAAAGTATATAACCGTGACCACGTGATGCCTGTGCCTTACATCTGGACGACCACGCTGAAGAGGAGAAGGAGAGAAGTCTGACATCAATGAAGAAGGAAGAGCTAGCAGGGCTCAGAGAACCACAGCGTCCCTCTTCCACGCGGGACGCTGGGGACTCTGAAGAGACAGCTGCAGCCCTGCACTGTGAGAAACAGTGCCCGTGAACAGACCTGAACAAGAAGGCCAGGGAACACCGCATCATTCCAAGAAAGTACAACAAAGTACTGGAACTCATGGCCACTAAACAAGGCATCACCAGGCTGCATAGGAGGTAGGGAAGGTAGTGACCATGACTTACAGAGTGAAGCCATGCACAGCTCAGCTCCTCCCCACTTATGCAGGATATTATGTATGGTATCGAATGAGAGAAAACAAGGAAAGCATAGAATCGAAATTGTCACACCAGATTTTCTAAAATGCTCCAAGAAAACGAACTAGGATGCAGTTCCCTGAAGGGAAAGGGTGTTGGTTTGGAGCAGGTAGGGCCCAGAAAACAACAGCTTAATTCTGGGTGCGGCCTTGGTGGGAATCTCAGGGGACTGGGACATTTTACATTGATAGTGGCCTGCTAGAGGACCATTCTTGTGTGTGTTTAGAGACATTTACTTCGCGGTGGTGTGATTCCCTTAAAAGGTTTCCTATACAGCATCTGAATGTGTCTTCCTCACATTACGAGATGTTTTGAAATATTATGCTTAGAAGAATAAGTTTTTAATCATCCTACTAATTAGAGAAAAACTATTTAGGTGCAATTCATGTATTTCTGTTTTGTACTTCTTTTTATTTTTCCAATCCATTTTGTTCATAGATAAAAAGAAGAAAGTAAAAAACTACCACAAAAGTTTAAAGTACATCCCGGGTAACAATGGTGTATACATTGTACATTGCCCTCTAACTCATGTTGTCGGTGTCGCTCCCGGCCGGCAGGAAGAACACACGACAAGATCTGGCAGTGGCTAGGCTCTCTTTATTTTCCTTCTCCGCACAGTCTGCCCCGGGATTCTTCCCGGCCGAAGCCTCTACCGGTCCGCTCCCCGCGGCTCCTTTCGTGCTTCTCTTCTTGTGGCGGGAGAGGCACTCGCTTATATGCAGTCACAGCACCCAATCAAAGCGAAGCGGGTAATGCAAGCTAATTGGCTAACATCAATTGTTGCTAGGCAGATTATTCTGTGAGGCAGGCTGTTTACGCGGCAAGGACACCCAGGAAGCAGGACGCAGGCGCCATCTTGGCGCCCTCGATGGGAGGGGTAATCTAGCTCAGGCTTTGCTCTTTCCCACAGGCCCCATGGCTGTTATGCATGGTGGCCTAGCATAGCCGCGGCTCCCAACATCATGTATTTCTTTACAGCAGAAATATTCAGAGGAACATTGAGCTCATAAATTCAATTCTAGGCCTGCATCAGGGCTCTCGGTCATTTTGAGATTCCTGTAGGACAGAGGAGCGCTGTGAAACCCACACTATATCACTTCCACTGAGCTGCATCCAAAATGCCTGTGCCTCAGTGATCCTTGTCTGTGTGGATTGTGTGTGTGTCACTGAAAACAAGTTTCTGGAACCAGAAATGACTACTACACAGGATCCAGCACTGCAAAGCAAAATGCTGGGGACCCGAAAATCTGACTTGAGGGGTCAGTGGTCCCCACCCTGGCATCTGAAGTGTGTGGCATGAGAGCAGCACAGTGAGCATATTAGGCTGTGTGTGTCCTCACCAGGCTCTGTGACGTGTGGGCCGCTCTACATACGCTGTTGTTTTCCAGTGCCCAGTATTGGACCCAGAATAATGACACTCAGCTACATTGTCACACAGTTTCCTCTCATCTGTCCTGCGATGGCATCTGGCTAATTTGCTAAACTGTTCAGGCTGGGCTCAAACCAAGGCACAGATCACCACACTCAGCTCTACATGCTGATATTAAACCTCCTTACAGAGCTGTGACGGGCCGGGCCTGGCTGGATAGGTGTGAAATTTCAGCACTCTTGGAGGCTGAAGGAGGTGGATTGAAATTTCCAGCCCATCCTGGACTTTAGTGTGACTCTGCCTCTAAACAAAAGAAAACCATACCAAATCTATGAATGTAGATTACTCAGTAGCAAACAACTAAACAAAACAAAACAACAACAGCAACAAAAGAACCACAAAATCAAACTGTGCTAGTTTTAATTACTGTGTTATGTGCTGCTTAAGAAGGCTTAGTGAGGATGTGGCTGACCCTAGCATGGTGGATGGTTCTAGGACTTACTTGGTGGTGCGGTTTTTGTGTCATTTCTCTACTTTGCACAGTAAATGTGTGAAAAAGAGATGACAGGCTGAACAGTGGCCTATCAAGGAAAGCTTTTCGCTCATTTAAAAACTCCCAGACAGAAGATGCAAAGAACTGGACTTCTTGGCCAGCTCCCTTTTTCCGCTGGGCCTCGATATTCTGGCCAGTCAGATCCACTGATGCCTGTCAGCACCAGGGTCTTTCTGCCTCAGAGATGCCAGCTTTGGGGGTTCTGGTCTCTGCAGGAAAGAGACCCAGAGGGTGGAGCACCCTGGTCACACCGCCCAGCAGGGGGCGCCATGTCTCCAGGTGTGAGGGGAAGAGAGACAGGAGAGCAAGGAGCTTTCTGGTGCCCTGTGCACATTTGCTCTTTGCAGGTTTAGGATTCGACTTACTCTTTCACTTTACTGACATTTACTCATGGAAAGAGTGCGAGTTTGTTGAGGTTTTCTACCTTTTAGGATGCTTCCTGAGCTAGATTTTAAGTACTGTATTACTCAGGATAATTAATAGACGTTAAACATTTGCTTCTGATTTTCTCTATAATTTAAAGAGATGTTTCTGTAAGTTGAGCTTCACTACTCCAAAACCTAATTACCCCGAATTCCAGGGCTCTGACTTTCTAGATTTTACATTTTTGGATTAGGAGTGCCACCCAGTGAAGTCTAATGAAATATTCCAAAATAACACATCTGAAATTGAAGATAGTTTTTGTCCCAAGCATTTTGGATAAGAAATAGTGAGCTTGTATTTTGACTACAATCAATAATATCTTTTTGGTGAACAAAGTATGTTGTCAAAAAGTCTTCAAAACGATTTCATTTTTCATATTTGCTGTAAAATGAAAAAAGGTGAGATGTAAACGCTTTGGAAATTAACTGGGCTCCCTACCCAGGAGGATGCACTGAGAACAGGAATACAGGTGCCGTCCTTTGGTGTGACTGATTTATGTTGGGGTGCCTTCTGTGTATCATTTCCTCTTTGCCAGGAGATAGCGTTTCTCTGTGATGTCCAGGCTGGCCCTGACCTGCTAGGTGCAAGCGATCCTCCTGCCTCAGCCCCTGCTGAGCAGCTGGGACTCCAGCCTCCTGCTGTCCTGGCCAGCTTCTATGTTGTTAAAAAACTGGAAAGTTTCCATGAAATCTTAATAGAATCCTACACTGCATACTCATTTCAGATGTGCGTTTAAACCAGAAAGGAATTCAGAATGGCCAGCCTCACTGTAGGTCTCCTGTGCCTGATGAACAGGATCTCAGCCATCTTCCCCTCAGGAGCATGAAAGGGGCCATCTATTCCAGCACTATGGAATGAATTAAGTCTGTAAACCGAGGTACCCGTATATTTCCTCCTCAGGTTCTAGGGATTGAACCCAGGGCCTACTCATGGAGATATAACCCCAACTCTTTTTTTAATTTGTCATTTTCAGAGAAGGTCTTATGAAGTTGTCATGGCGGAGCTCAATCTTCCTGCATCAGGCTCCCTGCATGATGCACGGCAGGTATGCACCACCACGCCAGCTCTGTTATTTTCTTCTGAGACTCTGCATAATAACCATGGCCACAATGCATTATGCTATCTGAAGAGTTTTGACTTATAAATGCAAGCATCCTTCCAGCTGTGCTGTGCAGCTCTGTGCCAAGGTGCCCCGAGTCCTGGTGCATCTTAAGCCTAAGCCCAGCCGTCCCCGGTTCTGGGAGACTGTCCAGGCCACAGGTGCTCAGAGGAGGCTCCTGAGTGCACAGACGGTCACAGCTGCACTCACACCTCAATGGGACTCGGTAACTGCAGCCGCAGCCCTAAGAAGTTTCCTCCACTTCCCCTCCATAGAAGGCAGCAAACCGTGTTCCGTTGACAACTTCATTGTCTCACTTAACATACTTGTGACATTTTCATCTTCACACTGTTTGAAACATCTCTGCTTTAACTATCGTCATTATGCTTCCTTTACAAATAAAGTTCTACTGTTAGGATCTTGTAGAAACCTGGGTTCACTTAGTAAAGTATGATTACTGGGTCATCTTAGAGAAGGCTTTATGCCTTTCAAAGCTACAAAGCTGAGAACAGGCCGGATGTGGTGTGTAAAACTCTCCTGCACCATGTGGATTTCATAGGTAGAGATCAGCCTTCTGAAGGCACCACAGAGTGCCCTGCAGGATGAGCTGCTGAAGCTGCAGCCAGCTGCTCAGGCTGTGCCCCCGGGGCCAGTGGTGCACCAGCACCCACTGCATCGTCCTCTGTCAGCTCTGGTCCCTCCTTAGACTTCAGTGCTCTGTGCTGCGGACAGAGACTTTGCACCCCTGCTTTCACGTCGGCAGCAGGAGATCAACAGCTCACCCAAGGAAGTCTCAAGCCTTGATTCTGAGGTTGTCCAGGGAGGTAATTTGGATGAGTGTAGAAAACCAGAGGAACTCGAGAGTGCTGCCATCCAGGAAGGGATGCGGGGAGCATTTGGGGTCAGGTATCCTCCCAGACTAGGAAACAGAAACCCTTTATTGCACTTGGAACTTGGGCAGGGGCCACGTGATTTCGGGGCTTCCATTCTCAGCTTCAGCTTGCTTTTCTGTAAAATACTTGGGAGAAAAAATTTCAAAAAATGTAAGGCAACACATCCATTTTAAGGCCCTGATTTGAGGGGTCCACTTTTCCCCTAGAGACTCTCAGAATTCTCTGCTGGGAATGCCAGGACTCCAAGGATCTGTGTGTGACACTCTTGCCATGGAGTTTTTGTGAGGTTTTGTTCACTTTTCGGAGGGTAAAGTGAAAATCTGGTAATGGAGATCATAACTAGGCTAAACTACTTCATGTTGGTTCTCATGCATGAGGGATTAAATTCTTCCTATTAGGCGCTCTGAGCTTTCTTTCTTCCAAGGATTGCTTTCTATCATTCACATCAGCTTCTATAAACTGTGGAGCTGGCAGTAGTCAGGAGACTTGGATTAAACATTGGCTTGGATTTCACTGCCTCAGTGCAAAACAGAAAAGCGTCCAAGGTGTGTCAGTTCAGAGGTTCATGTCTATCTGTTTACAAATGAAACCGAGTTCTTACCAACTCCAGTCGCCGGCTTGTTTCACATGCCCAAGGCTCAAACAGAGCACCCATCTGTCCTGTTTACCCTAAAGTAGCTGTGACTCTTGGCTTTTGTTGGAAGAATGACTTGGAGAATTTGAAAATGTTCTAGATTTCACGTCCAGCCTGAAGAGAGACTGTGATGCAGGGGTTCAGAAATTATTTTCAAAATACATCTTTTGAATGAAAATCTTTTTAACAGATACGTGAAACTGAGCTCTGGAGGCAGCAGTATCAGCCATGAGAAGGCAGTGTGAACTTTAGAAATGAACACCTCGTAGAAACGTCTGCAGGGAAGGTACCTGAGCTCCCAGCGTTCCAAGGGATGGACAGGAAGTCTCCTGGGGGCTGCAAGAAAAGGACCTGCAGTGCGGCCCCAGGAAGGAGGCTGAGCACGTGCTGCTCTGAGCAAGTGTGGGCAGGAGAGAGCAGGCGTGTTCAGGGGACAGCCAGGCAGGAGGAGGCTGAGGGAAGGAGCCCTGATCACCTGGTGTCCTCCTTAAAGAGCAGGGCGGGTTTGTCGACTTAGGTTTACTTCAAAGTGTTGTGGTGTGTTAAATCCTTTTCCCACAGAGGCATCTGAAAACCTCTTCCTCAAATTATTATAGTTTGAAATATTTTATTAGGATAATATTTTGTGACCTGCTAATAAAAATGGATTTAATAGCAATCATCCATTTCTTTGAACATACTCTGAGAGAAGACTGAAGTCATTTTAACCAAATCTGAGGCACCTGTCATGGCTACTGTCAATTTTGTCATATTTGGCTCCCCTGTATGACAGAGGAGCCTGTGAAGACACAGCACATTTCTGGTCTTGATCTGCCCAAGAAATACTTGCACATGGGCCTCAATCAATTCGTGTGTGTGTGTGTGTGTGTGTGTGTGTAGCTGAAAAGAAGCTTCTGGAACCAGAAATGACTGACTACAGGTGCTGCTCCATCCATTCTGCTTTATTGGGAAACAAAATGCTAGGCTCTTTCTAGAGCTCAGCTATTGGGAGAACTTCGTCCTCTGAAATCTTAATTTGGACTACCTACAGGTGCCTAGGACTACATGTTCTTCAGTTTCCATCACACACGCATGTAAATTTAGCTCAATATATATATATTGGAAGTTTAAGAACTTCCTTAGTTATTTAGCCAAATATTTCTGTCTTCTGAACCTTAGAAAGAAAAAGGAGTGAAATCTAGCTATCGTTTACACGAAGTATCTGCACGCTAAATTTAGTGAAAAGCTGTAACTTCATCCACGCGCAGAGAAGGTTCTAAAACACTTTGTGTCTTGCTGTCCTAGGCGCAGCATCTAGAAGCAGAGCCTCAAATGCCTTATGTCAAGACCTCAGGGCCTTCTTGCACGCCCTCCTTTCCTCTCCTCCTTTCCCATCCTTCCTCCTCTTTTAGAGGTCCCAGCCCAGATGGATTTGTGTGACTTAGAGCTAGAAACATTAGTGTGGGCTGAGATGAACAGGGTTTGTAGAGCAGAGAGCAAGGTCAGTCCTCTGTCCTATGCTTGCAAGTGTGTGTGGGGGAGAAGGTAACACCCGAAGCTGTTCCCATTTGGAAAGTCAACATTTACAGGTGATCCAGCTGGGGTATCCGGGGACCCTCCATGACAAGCACACTGAATGAATCTGTCTCAGTGCTTCCTTTCTCTAAGGCCCATTTTATTGGTCTTATTCCATTGCTGAGTGAGCAATATTGGAGGGTTGTTTTCTCTCATCAATAAAGCTTTGAATGTCCACTAAGACATCAGGTTGTAAGCTAAATACCTATTCCATTGCAAATGAATGGGTTCAGCCCAACAAGGTAGAGAAATAATCTACCTGAGAATGAGATTATTTGAATGCCTGACACATGATCAGGTAATATATGCACATGGTGTTTTCTTGTGATGAATGCGTGCTAAGTATGGTTGTAAAATAGCACTGTCATGGGGATTGCAGTGGCTGAGAAATCTTAAATGCACAAGTCCTTCTTCATCTTTCCAGTGGGTGAGGAAAGCGTGTGTCCTGCAACACTGAGGAAACCATATGAAATGGGTGATTCCAGAGAGTGAAGCTTATATGTTTCATAACTGGTAATGAAACAACCATACAGTAAGCACTCAACATGTGGTATTACCACTGAGGTGGAATTCTAAAATTGATAAATCATGGGGAGTGAATTAATTTGAATTATTCATCTGTATGTCTGCTAATCAATTTGACAAAACATTGAGGACATTTTTATGCTATTATTTCTACTCAGCAAGGGTATTCAACTGACTTCTTCGTGAAGGGTAGAGAATAAGAATCCCTACTTTATTATTTGGGAAGGCCAGAATCAAAGGAAGCCACAAGAGAGGGATCCATTGCAGTCCCCACCCTGCAGCTGTGCCTCTTTTTAACCCACCGGGCCTGGCCTCTGGTGACCTGGCTGTGTCTGAAGTCTGTGTCACATGTTCTACCACGTGTATCCCTTTGCCAGTGTCACCCACAAGCCCTAGGGTTGTACTAAAGACTTTTGAGAACAGTAGTGGTTTCTTCAGGCGGAGTGTTAAGCACTCTAATACTGTCAGCAGTATTAGTACCTACTTTATCACAAAATAGCCTTTCAGGAAAAGTCCTGCATTAGCTTGCAGTTGTAATTCCCCTAAATTTTAAAAACATATCATTTTACAATATTAAAAATGCATGTGTCAGAGAAAAGACTGCTATATAATCTCGTGTTTTCTTTTCAGATTTTACCTAAGTGAAGCTAAAACAAGTTTTGTTTTAACTTGCAAAACAAAGGAAAAATAAAAAATAATTCTATCTTTCTCTCTAACAGCCTTTTAGTCTTGCTGAGTATAAGCCCACTTGAGGCAGAGGTGAGGTTCAGCTTTCAAGGGAAGCAAAGCATTTTAGAAAACAGATGCAAAGGAAGCACGGATGGCCTTTAGAGAACCGAGGTCACAGGGGCCTGAGAGGAGGCTGTATTTGGTTGCTGCATTGCTGTCACCCATGCGTGTTAGTGTGACCACCGCCCCAGAGAAGATGTGGCACTGTCGTCACAGGGCCCCACATGTTGCCCCCTTTCAGCCATCCTCACCCCTCCTGCCTCCCACCGTAATCCCTGAAGGCCACTGTCTTCCTGTCGCCTTAATTCAGTTATTTCCAGAATGCGCTGTGAGTAGAATCCTAAATGATGAACGCTCTAGAGAGTGGTCTTTCTCACTTGGCACAGTTCCCTTCAGCTCCATGCCAGGGCCCGCAGTATCAGGAGCTTGGTCCTTTTTTGGGTGAGCGCTGTGTGAACGCACCATTCCACTGGAGCAGGGAGGAGCCTGTTCAAAGGCGCCCTCTGAAACTGCAGCCCGCCTCGCAGAAACGCAGCCCTGACTGACTGGGTGTGAATGCAGCGGCACCCACAGAACTGGGATGCGCGATGTCCCAGAACTCACTGCCACCGGCCTCTGTCTGGGACATCAGGACTTAAGAGATTCAGCAGCTGGAACCCTGGGTCCCCTCACGGTGGCTACTGAGGACGGGAGGTCACTTCAGTAGCACCAGAACCAGCACCAGCACCCGCCAGGGATGTGGCACTCAGAGGAGAGAATGACTCTTTAGTGTTCTATAAACTCATCATCGAAACGCTTGGTGTGGAGTTTGGGGGTACCCAGTGGTTAGTGGTTGAGGGGTGCACTTGATTCTTTCATGTGGATGTGGATAAAGCAGAAGCACTAATATAGTAAGGGAAAGTGGAAGTGGGAGTAATCCTAGTATTTAAACACATGCCACTAAATGTGGTTGTTTACAAAGGTTGCCCTGATGATCTGCAGGTTTTAATGTATTGGGAAGACTTTAATGTTTATGTGCTGGTGGGTAAAACTAGTTTTCAGAAAAATTAAGTAACTGAGATGGGGCTGCTCCTTAGCGTCACCTTTCTCCTTAACTAATTACTGAGTTTCTCTTTCTGAAGGGTGTTGGACAGGAAGCTGTCTTAGTCCACATCAGAAATGTAAAACTCCCTCCTGTCACTCTGCCCATTATTATTTCTCTGTGCCCAACACGTGCTCCCCCATTACAAAGGGGTCCCATCCCCTAAACCCAGTGTAAACTGACAACGTGATAACTTCATGCCTTACACACACTTTCCCGAGTCTCCTAGATCACTGGCTGCTTTGCACTGAAGTTTCAGTGCTCAGTGTTCAGGCAGGAGCCGTCCCTGGACAGCTTCTGCCTACTCCTCAGCACATGCCTGACTCATCTCCAGAGACTTAAGTCCCTGCCTGTGGCTGCAGCTACATTAGGGAGTTGCCCTGGGCTGGGATCTGGAGGGGCCTGAGCAGCTCATTCCCAGGATGGACAGCATGGGGGATGGTGGGGGTCAGGGCAACAGAGAGGCTGACTCCATCCAGTAGGAACAGCAGGATGGACAGAAAGTCATTAACCAAGTACTATCTACACCCTGGGCCAGCCCAATGCCTAAAGTAGTTTGGAGATTGCACCTCATCTTGGCACTTGGCAGAGAAAATGTGCTAGCTAGGTCAGCACTGGAACAGAGCTGCACGAGGATGCTTTGCAGGCTCATCCTTTGAACCACATGTGTGTGCCCAGCTGTGGCACTGGCTTTGGATCCAGGCTGGATCAAAATAGGTGACCCTGTCAGCCACATTCCTGGGCAGCACATGGCGACCTTCTCCCAAGACGCTGGTGCTATGAATCGAGGATATCTCTGCCTTTGCAGAGGATCAGCTGACCTTCCACACAGCGGGCTGCTCAGATCCTCTTTGCCTTGGGCTGGGCCCTGGCACTTGTCCTGCCACACATCTGATCCCTGACTTGTCAGAGTCCCTGAAGATAATCTGAGCTCAACTACAGGCTCATGAGCTGCGCCCTGAGTTCTCAGGCAGCACATTCTTCCTGAACATGGGGTCGCGTTTTGCAATTTATACAAAGACATTTTTCAGCCAGAAGTTTTATGTGGACAGAGAAAGACAGTGTGGTCTTGTGTCCATTTTCACAATGGAGCAGCAGTGGGCTGTCACTTCCGTGACCAGCTCTCTATTCCTGCCCGTTCCTGCCTCTGCTTCCCAGCCCGTGCCTGTGGCCTGGAAATCGTACTGCTTTGGAGTCAGACCAGCTTGGTGTATCCAGCCTCTGCCTCTGGGAAAAATGTGCTCCAGGAAGTGGATTGTACAGGGAGGTCAGATCCAGTGAGATGAAGGATGGAGTACGCTGCAGCCCAGATTCGGTGGTCCTCACCTCCTGCCCCTGGGGAAGCCCTGGCCTTCTATTTGCTGCGATTCCTGTGAATGTGGAGGAGTTGGAGGCCACAAGGGCTTTGCAGACTGCACTACCTGCTGCTGCCCTGCAGGTATGACAGTGGAGAGGGCGCCCTCTCCACGGGTGGGCATCAGAGTGAGGCAGCATCCAAGTGTCCATGCCCAGGGAGCTCCAGAAGCTCAAGTCCAAGGGGCCCCGCAGGGCTCCCCACTTGTTCCCTGTGTTCTTGGTTCTGCAATGTGGCTGGCAAAGTAGACACCACCACTAGCTGCTGGATGAGTGAATGCAGGTCAGGGGTGCCTGGAGCAAGTGTCTCGGGGGTCCAGTCAGGGCACCTCCTACTCCTGCCCATGTGACTGACATGGGCCCTTCCATGCCTCTCTTCTCCCTGGGAACCCATAGTGCTCTGGCCTCTGTAGCTGCCATGCACAGCCCATCTGGCAGTGGCCACACTGTTCTTTGGTCACATCATTGTGTATCCCTCTCTACTTCCCCCTGCCCCGTCCACCCGGGGCCATTGCACACAGTGGCTCTCCATCTGGAAGTTTCCATGCAGACATTCTTGCTGTTATTGCCATGTTATTGCTGCCATAGTTGGCATTTGAAGTGGACCCCAAGGCCCATGTGGTATGGGCTGGGTGCTGAGCCAGCAGGGGATCTGTGAAGGGTAGTCTGGTGGGAAGAAAGTGGGTCACTGTGCTGTGCCTTTGAAGGGATGTGCTGACCCTCGTCACTTCCCGTCTCCCTGTGCTTCCTGACTGCCATGAGCGAGCAGATCTTTTCCACAGGACCCTCCATGAGGTCCTGTGCTGCCACAGACCCAGTGTATAGGGTCTCTCACACTTTGAGCCACAGCTAAACTTTTCCCTTGCTGAGTACCTCTGGTGTTCTCTTAAGGCAATGCAAAGCTGAAGAACATGCTCCTCGCCTTGTTACCTGCCCGTTTCAGCTGTATCCACAGCCTGGCAGGAAGCCCAAAGCTTGAACCATGGCCATGCCTCAGGCACAACCCTGTTCTGCAGCAATCTGCCAACCTTTCTGGGCCTGCTCTGCAGGAAACCTCTGGGCACAGCTAGAGTAAATTCCCAGAAAGGACTCACATTTTCCAGCTTCAGTGGGCCCCAAGAAACTGTCACCCTTGCCTAGTGAGCTATCTTCTGCTGGTCACTTTTGCATCCTCCTATATGCCTGCCTCCAGCCCCAAGCTCTCCATAACTGGCTGGTTCTTTCCCTTCCTCCAGATCCTCCCTCCTGACCTGCACACCTGACCGGTCCTGTGTCTGGCTGGTTTCTGTGTCCTGAACATTTCTTCCCCCATTTTTTGATCAGCTGCCCTCACCTGGGTTGGGTTATAGGTGGCCTCTCTGGAAGCCTAACTGTCCCACTTGCCCCCAACCTGGGACTCCTTGTCTGCACTCACATCTGTGTCTGTCACTTGTCTCTGACACTCTTCTTACAATGGTCTGTGTGCCCTGAACTCCTTGAAGATAGACACTGGAGCTCCCTGAGAACTGGAGACAAGGAGGTGCCCACCAGCCAGTGTTCAGTAATAATACTTTTACCTGGTTTGCTCTGAGCTGCCCACAAACATGGTGAACTTTCAGATGGAACAAGCCCTGGTGACATCTGACTGTAGCCTTGGCCCCTTGACCTGTGCTGTTCAATGCACCCAATGTGTGGTGATTCTTTAGTGCCCTGTAGGACACTCCCATCTTGTCAAGGAACTCAAAGGTTTCAGATCCACCACGACTGCTCCAGAAGGCACTGCCCCTGCCCTTTCTGCAGGGCCCAAGTGTGGCTGAGACTTGTGGGACAGGGTCCTCTGCACCAGCTGCTGCCTGTGTTGGGAAAGTCAGCCAGAGATGGGAATCTGCTTCCCTCCCTTCCTGGGCTTAGCCTGGGTACACCTGACTCATGGCAGGTGCTCATGCCATAGACATCCACAGTAGTGTATTAATATTATGTTGTTTCTAGGAACCCAGCTTGCTAGGTTCTCCAGTGGGAGGGAGTAGACAGCCATGCTTACGTTTACAAGGCCCGCTCAGGGGTCTCTCCTGTCTGTGTGTCTCACACTAGATATGCAGCCCCTGTCATCTCTGGTTTCTGTCTTCTCAGCACATTTTATGTTTCGCACTGCTGCTTGTTAAACAGCATCATTTTCTCCACCACATCAGCCGTCTTCAAATGAACTCTGATTTCAGCACTAAGGGGATGAGGGATGCATTTGAAATACACACTCAGAGGCAGTGAAGTACCCTGGGAGGATGCTCTTTCCAAGTCACGCTGCACCCACACAGTCACTGCCTACAGAACCTTCTGAGTCAGCCTGGAGGGACTGAGCTGGTGTCTGTATATTAGCATTTATAGATTGTCACAGGTGGGCATCCCCTCAGGGTCCCCAGGATTTTAGTTAGCAATGATGGGTTGATTGGCTGAGACAGAAAAAATGAATTCCCCAAGAGCTTCCAAACAGTCCCCCTCTCTTGCTCCTGTCCTAAAAAACAATTTAAACCCACATTGGGCGTGGAATACAATCCCTTCCATTCTAAGTACAATCCTCCCCGTTCAGCATGTACACTCACAGAATGTACAGGCATAAAGGAAGCTTTCTATTAACTTTTCCCTGAGACACATGAGCTCCTTTTGTATTCCTCTTTCCTGAGAGACAGGACGTGCAGGCATTTACTTACTCAGAGGGAAATCAGAAGAGTTAAGGGCTCCGACTGGGCTGTGGACTGTGAGCGCTGTCTTCATAGCTCTCAGTGTAGGATGCTCTGTGGACATAGGGTGACCTTAAATCACATCACCTCTGCTCCTCTAGGTCCTGTGGCAGCCCAGAAGTGCACCTTTCAAGACAGGGGAAGACAGAGGTTGTTGGTAGGAACCTCTTGTTACTTTGTCATTGGGTGTGGGCAGGGGATACTCAGTGCCTCTCTGCTGTTTATCCTCAGGGAGACCTGCCCAACTCCTCCCAGCAGGCGCTATAATTGCCAACAGGCTCTGAGACCCTATTTGGGCTTCCAGACTCCTCGACACTCACAAAGCCTCAGCCTGCACTGAGAGATGACTTCCCCTCTCTCATTGGTTCCCTGTTGGCTGCGGCCTCGGAGATGGCTTGTGGGGAACTGAACTCCACACTGCTCCTGCATTTTGGTCATGCAGGTGCCCAGCCAAGAAGCCATCTGTGAGGACCCACGGCCCCAACAATGAGCACAGAGCAAGTCTGACTCACACAGTGCTCAGGGCCAAGTGGGGTCAGAGGTGCTCCCCTGGCAGCTCTGAGTGCCACCTTCCATGTAAGTAGGTTCTATGGGTGGGACCACCCTGGAACTCACATTTCAGAACCTGAGAAAGTCCTGGCTTACTTTTGCAGTCTGGCAGCACATCCTAACAAGCAAGCGATGAAAGCTACGGCTCTGTGGATTCCTAAAACACTGCTGTGTTCAGAGCCCTGCATTAGCGGGGTTGTAGCCAGACCAGGATTCCAGGTCCCTCTTCCTGCTCCTGAGGGGCAGCTCCCCCAGGTCTGGAACACAGGGGCGCCCTCTTCCTACAAAGTGGAGGCTACGTTTTACATCTCTGCCTTCTGTGACTGATGCCTCAGTGGAACTAATTGTGCTACAAGCTCTCCAGCAGCTTTCTCCGGTTGCTAGAAATCTAAAAATTGTGGAAGAAGAGAAGGAAGAAGAGGGTGGGGGAGGTAGAGATGGGGGAGGAGGGAAAGCAAAGGAGGGGAGGAGGAGAGGAGCATGGAGGGGGCAGAGGAGGAGGGGAAATAGGAGTGGAGGAAGAGTGGGGACAGGAGGAGGAGGAGGAAAAAGGGGAGAGGAAGAGGAGGAGAGCGGGTGGAGTAGGAGGAGCAAGACTAGCAGGAGGGAGAGAAGAGTCCTAGAGCACTGGCACCCAGCGAGCTCCTCTACAGGCTCCTGCAGCAGAAGCATCTGCTGGAAGGTCACCACGGACTGCCCAGATCTGGCTGGGCCGATCAGCTCCTGAAGGAGGGGTCTGCAGGCCCTCCCTCCAGGCCTGCTCACCCCAGCCAAGCCCCTGGATGCTCTGCCACCCACAAAGACATCAGCTCACCTCCTGGCTTCTTCAGCAAGGGCTTGGCCCAAGGTTTCTCCTCCTCCCCAAGAATCCGGAGAGCGAATTCTCCAAGCTGTTCCTGTAACTTCTACATTGTCCCAAAGGCCCAGCTGCTGCGATCTGAACACTAGGGTGCCCTTGAACCTCCCTCCCGGCTCAGAGCCTGCTCGGGGATCCGTTGAAGGTTAAGCGCTGCGTTCTGGGAGACCGCGAGGGCTGGAGAGTCACGCATGCGCACACTCACTGCAGCCTCTGCGGCTTGAAGGCTTCCAGGCAGACTCCTCTTGCCACCGGAGGTCTTGAAAGTCTCTGAGTTGTGCCTCATCAAGAAGGAGCCTCTGGCTAGGGCTTAACTCCTGCCGTGGCTCCCCTGCCCAACACCCCGGCACCCCTCATTGCTGCGCAATGGGCAGTGCACTGCTGCCTCTGGCTGGGCTGTAAGGCTCAGCGGGAGATTGCCATAAAGGCTTCCCCAGGAGCACAGTGCTGTGCCCAGGCCCAGGGTTGTACTCGCGGCCACCAAGGCTCCCTGGATTCAGTGAAAACCAAGGGGCCTCCCTCAGAAAAACTGCCTCCTCCTGTCAGAGGTTTGCAGTCCATTCCATGACCCGCCTCCAGGGTGAAATGCCATTCAGGACAAAGCCCTCCCTGAGAAACCTGCCTAGTCAGTTAAGCAGCAGGTGACAGGGTCCCATGAGGCCGGGCAGTGCCTAAGACATCCAGGCTTGGCCCTGAGGCAGTGCCTGAGGGAGGAGCTTGTGGCAGCTTCTGGGTTTGCCCTTTCATTTGCCCAATATGGCTCAGAAGCCCCTCTGCCAACAGCCACCCAAGCCCACCTTGTGGCCTTTGCTTTGACAGCCACACAGCTCACAAGCCAGGCCTGGGTGCTCCTGACAGCTGGAGCTCTGCATCAACACTTAGCCCTGAGCGAATCAAGTTCTGATTTGTCTGTCAATAGGACTTAGCTGCTTCTCTTTTGATTTTGAAGAGTAGCATGATTTCTTCCACCATGGTTAAATAGTTTTGCTATATATTATTTTTTAAAATGGAGTCTTTCGTCCTTTGTGAAAATACGAACTAAAACTACATGTGTGTTACATGACGTACCTTGCCATCTTCAGTCATTCCCCCCTTTCTTCAATGAGAACAATCCTAATGTTTCTTTTTTCTTATCTTCTTTAAGTCAGTAGGCATGTTACATTCTGAGCAGATGGACCCAAACTCAGGGTGAATTATATTTGTAGTTTCCCTTTATTTTCCTGTTAGTGTCAATGATCCTTCCTCAGTTGAATATGTGTCCTTGTATGAAAAGAACTCCTTTAGTGACCCCTTTCCCTCCAGACACAGCACAGGAGGTTCACAGATGGGTGCCCCCATAGGAAATGCTTGGATACCCTTTATATGTTGGCATTCCCTGATGAATTCCTAGATGAACAAAGGCGGACACAGACTATCCTGACTTCTGGGTGGTAGGGTGACAGCTCATCCCTTAGACTGACTGTGCACAGCCCTTTCTTCCTGCTAAAGTCCTGTGTGGACACCTGATCTGGGGTGTGATGCTGGGAGAAGGCAGCGTCCTGGGGAGGGATTGGCTCCTCAGTGCCCTTATGCAACCCTCCCCACTCTGTGGGCACAGTGAGCAGCTTCCCCCTGGGAACCAGGAAGCAGGCATCACCTGATAATCTCCTGGCACTTTTGGACTTCCTGTCCCTCAGAACTGTGAGAAACAAATTCCTGTGATCAGCTCCCCAGGTTACGGTGGGTCATTACAGCCGTCCAGTGGCCGCTGAGAGTAACATAGTACTACAGAGCATAATCCTACCACTATGAAGGAATCTGCGTACTAAGTCCTCTTTCTTCTATCAGTTGCTACATAATACATTCCATAAAGTGCAGACCTTTTCCTACGTCTTTCTTTTGCTTTTCTGGTCCTGATCACTTTCTCTTCATTATATTATATTATATTATATTATATTATATTATATTATACCAGTAATGGTGGTGCTGGTAGGGAACAATGGTCTCCATCTATCAGGAAAGTATAAACTGCTTTATACAAAGTAAGTAGGACTTTTAAAGCTTTATTGATGGATCCAGCAGCAATGAGCCATCACACCTCAGTGGACACCCACTGTCATGGTTTATGTCTGTGTCCCCCAGGCCTCATGAGTTTGAATTGTGCATTTGTTATTCGTTCATTGTCTAGTGCTTGGATTGATGGGTTAGTGCTACACCCACTTAGGGGTGGAGCCAGGATGTGATGTAATGGCAGGAAGAAGCTGTGTCTTGCTCTTTGCTGGTTCCAGCTTGCTGTGTGCAGCCGCCATGAACTGCAGCCCAGCCATGCCCGCCTGTCTTGGAGCCAACTGAGTGTGGACTGAAACCTCCAAAAAACTGTAAGAAATAAATCTTTCCTTTCCCAACTTGGGCATCAGGTATTTTGTCTCAGCGATGAGCATAAAGTAACTAAGACACCCACCCTTCCAGCACTTTGGCATTCTGGTCCTGTTAGGTTTGAAGCCCAGCATAGATGCAGGATAGCTGTTCAGTCTTGGGAATTTTCCTTATAACCTGTCACAGGATTGCTGTCCCACTGTCACATGGGGAGGATTAGATGAGGTAATCTGGTTGACAGTATAGGAAGTGGTCTGCACAGAGCAATCATTTTCACAGGACCGGTCTTCACCTAAACATGTGTCACCATGTGGTCGTATTCACTGTCGTCTCCTGGGGTGTTTGTGCCTGCTGTGTTCCTCTTGACTGTGGATTCTCCACTCCTTGTCCATGTGATTTTCCCTCTGGCTCTGTTCATCATTTAAACTATCATTTAAATCCTCATTTATTTCATTTCAGGTTTGCCTGAAGTTAACTAGACACAACTATGTTTTATGTTATTCTAACATTTGTAAATTCAGATATATTTGTTCACATCACTCAGAATGATTTTTATCATCAACTTAAGCTTTGGCTGTGAGTAGCAGAAGCCTAATATAAAGCAGCTGAAATAGGCCAGGTGTTCCTCTCTCCTTCCTGTAAGTCAAGCACAGACATGAGCAGGTTTTGGTAGGTCCTTCATCGTCAGAGACCTCAGATACTCTGTCTGACTTGCTCTTGTCCCTTTCAAGTTGTGTGTAGCTTTGACTTTATTGATAAAAAGGATTCCTCCCAATCTTGGCTTCTTATCTACCTTCCATTGGTACTGTGATAACTCGGACCCCGGTATGAAATTCAAGGAAGCAAGAAATTAAAATTTGGGAAGCAAAGGCTTTATTTCCAGGCCTGGTGACACAGCCTCCAGGAGCCAATTTGGAGACTGTGCACCTCACAGCTAAAAGTCAGGTCTTTTATCTTATAAATCCACAAATAGCTGCTAGTCACACAATGTAAGGAAGGGGATGGAGGTGTGACGCCCTACAAAGCAGAAATGGCAATTGCAAGTCTCCCTGAATACTAGCAAGTTTAGATAAGAAGAAATCTTGTTTTTCTTAGCAAAGAATAGAGAAGTCTAACAGCAATTAACAACCTTAGTTACCTTACTTTAGCACTACAACTGTTATTTGTAGAGGGCAACAATGGTTAACATATCAATTAGGTAAGATTTTACAATTCTTTACAGAGGAGAGCATTGATTAACATATCAATCCTTTACTCAGAGGGAAAAGGAACACACAGGTATTGCTATGATACAAACGAAGCTATTACAATCTAATGCAATTAACACAATTTGTGACGGGCTATGGGGTAGGGAAGACCAGGGTTGTCAGGAGCTATTACCTCAGGCCTTTAGGAAGTTAAAACTTAACCTAGTTAGATGTGAAGGGAGGAGGGGAGGGGAAGCAGCAGGTGGGCTTATACAGAACAGACCTTATGGCACTATAGTTAGGGGGCCTTAGGTTATAACAGTAGAAGGAAAAGATATCGAGCAAAGGTCAGCAGTTCTCTAAGAGCATTTCTTAGGCGCTGGTCACCTAAGTTTCCCTGTAGCCTATTGGATAGGTTTTCATATGGGCTCACCACAGTGTATGGGGAAGCTGAGAAAACTAATCTTTTTGTTTCTGTGTCATTATGTACTGGTGGTGCTTTTTTATATACCTACTGTATAAAATCCCTAAAGCCATAAGAATTCATGGCTTCATTTGAAGATAGATGCTTCTCTTTCATTTAGGAAAGTATTTTACAGTTTTGTTTTCACAGTTAGTCTTTATATCATCCTGAGTTTTACATGTTGGATGAGTGAGGTTAACTATCACTTGATCCTAACACTGTTGGCTGGAAGTTGCTTTAAAAAGGATTGGTGAAACAAAAGCATTCAGATCCCTGTTGCTTGAACAAAGAGTTGGAAGACGCAAACCAAAAACGGTGGCCAAAGTTCTAGTTGGATGTAAGACCAAGGTGGGGGGAAGCTGGGGTCAAGCAGAACTGCAGACCCCAGGCAGAAGAGCCAGGTGCATGTGGGAGAGTGTCCATGACTGACAGAGTCTGGAAGCTTGAGGCAGAAATCCCTCACTTCCCTAGCTGTGAGCAGGAATTCCTCTTCAGGAGAGTAGGGTGGGGCTCTGTTTTCCATGGCTGGTTTTGTGAGAGCAGAGAGAGGGCCAGAAGGCAGTGGTGGCCTGGTTGTAAGGGTGCAGTTGAAGGGGCAGCGCAGCAGACCGATGTTCCCAAGGGCAGCACTCGTGGGTCCTTGATGTTTCAAGGAAAATTGAGTCAACAGGAGCCAGGAGCTCAGGAGAAAAGTGGCAGCTGTATTGATACTACTGCACCCCATTGGAGTATTCTACCAAGTCTGACATGCTTATTACAGAGAGATTAAAAAAATTTTAAAAATAGAATAACAGAAGTTATAAGAACGATATAAGATTTAGCTGAGGGCCATGGTGCAGTGGGTATCTTGTAGGGTGTAAAGGTATATAACTTGATTTCAGTTACTTTGCTTATAGATCTCGAGGCAAAATGTTTTGGCTCATCTTTTCCTTCAGGAATCCCTATCTAGGTCCCCTTATTGAAATCAGAAACACATGTTTCCACATCTGGTACCAGGCATTGAACAAGGAACCTGCACACTGAGCCGCATCCTCAGCCTTTCTATTTTGAGACAGTCTCAGTAAGTTCCCCAGGCTGGGATGGAATGTGTCATCTTCCTCTTTAACATTCCAGAGTTCTGTGATAATCTTGTGCAGTACCAAAACTAGGCAAAAAAACTCTTTGAGATATAAAAAAGGAGTGAATGTTTTCAGAATTCTGGTTCTCTGTGGACATTGTGTAAATAATTTTCAGCATTAGTGGGATCAGAGAAGTGATTTTAAAAATCTAGCTTTGGACAGCACTGAAATGAATAGTGCAGGCAAATGTGTGGATCCTAAATGTGGTTATCCTTGTGACTAACTCTTAAGATACTTGAAGAGCCCCAAAGGAAGAGCTTGACAACCATGAAAAAGAGATAACAATGTTGCAGAATTTACATGAAAAAAAAATAGCCAAGTAAGGCATCAACACCAGAAGGAAACATACAAATATGAGGAAATTGCCAAGATAAGGCTGCTCTGAAGATAGCGAGGTCCCAAGTGAAGCAGAGTGGTCAGTGGATAGCGCAATGGGAAATGGGCGGCTATGAGAGCTGGTGTTTCCCTGTGGTACCGTCAGTAGTGTTGTTGTTGGTGTCACAGTGGAGTGCACTCCACACACTCTCTGCTGCACAGTACGAGATTCTGAAAGTCCAACGTTGATCATGTGTGGCAGAGAAAAGCTCTCCCACTGTAGTGTGTGAACCGAAGTGCCGGGCTGTGCTTCCATAGAGCTGTATGGAGAGACACAGCCTTGGACTTGCCGTGGCCCTTCCTGAGAGTTTGTGAATTCCTCCTCCAGGGCTTAAGACTTGAAAGTATATAACCCTGACCACATAATACCTGTGCGTTACAGCCAGAAGTCCATGTAGATGAGGAGAAGGAGAGAAGTCTGACATCAATATAAAAACATACTGCTCTATCTGAAGAGAGAGCAGGGCTGAGAGAACCACAGCATCCCTCCTCCACCAGGGATGCTGGGGACTGTGAAGGACAGCTGCAGCCCTGCGCTGTAGAGAAACAACACCTGTGAGCAGACCTGAACAAGAAGGCCAGGGAACATCACATCCTCACCATGAAATATAATAAAATACTGGAACTCATGGCCGCTAGGGTAGCAGCCAGCACCAGGCTGCACATGGAGAAGACAGAGCCATGCTCTGGAGCTGAGGGTGTTGGCCACGATATGCAGAGAGAAGCCATGCACAGTTCAGCTCTTGCGAGGCCCAGAGTGTCTACTTTGGTTGATACCAAATCAGACCTAGAGATGAAATTATACCAAAAATATTCCTAGGAGATTTTCCAAAACCTCCTAGAAAACGAACTGGGATGTAGCTCCCTGAAGGGAAATGGTGATGGTTTGGAGCAGGTAAAGAGCAGAAAACAACAGGTAAATTCTGGGTGCAGCATTGTGGTGCGAAGCTGAGGGGACTGAGACATTTGAACTGCCAGTGGACTGGAAGAGGACACATCTGTGTGTATTAGACACGTTTACTTCGCGGTGTTGTGGTTCCTATAAAAGATTCCTATATGGCATCTGAATGTGTCTTCCTTACATTACGAGACATTTTAAAGTATTTTGAGTAGAATGATAAGTTTTTAATCACCCTACTAATTGAAGAAAAATTACTTAGGAGTAACTCATGATTTCCTTTTTTTCATTTTTTTCTTTTCTCAAAATCAAATTCAAATAGCTTCCAAATCTAGAGTCTTGACTTTATAGATTTTAGATTTTTGGATGAGGAATGCCAATCAGTACAGTTTAATAAAATATTCTGAAATAAATCAAATTTGAAATTGAAGATAATTTTTGTCACAAGTGTTTTGGATAATAAATACTGAGCTTGTATTTTGACTACAATCGGTAATATCCTTTTGGAGAAGAAAGTATGTTCTCAAAAACTCTTCACAACCGTTTCAGTTTTCTTTTTTTTAAGATTTTAAATTTTTTATTTAATGAGAAAGAAAAAATCAGAAAAAAGGGTAAAAACAATACAGAATTTCAGAAAAATAAACAGGAAGAAATCACCAGTCGATAAGTTGCATACCGTTGTCTTAGAAATAGTTGCTCGAGTTACAAAATTAAAGCATACAAAGTGATATTCAAATAATGACACTGCAAACAGTACTGCTCAACGATCCAACAAGAACTTAGTAATATGGTTATCAATCCTACACACTTGTTTTTTATCTTAAAGAGGGTAAGATTAAATATAAGAAAACAGTTTATAAGGAAACAATTTAAAGAAATATAGATTTCAAAGCAAGTCCACTGGAGATCTTCACTGTCTATCTTATTGTCTCTAGTTTTCTTCCAAATACTTGTCCCCATCTTAACGCACATTGAATCTATACTGAATATTATAGAACTAATCAAATCATGACAGGATGATGAAGGCTTTTTAGGTCTTCAAGACCTGATTTTGGAGAAGTCAATAATGACTACCATAATTCTCAGTCTCTTGTAGTAGCTGTCTTTATCATTACGTATGCTGAAATTGAACATAAGAGACTAGACTATTATCACTCTGAACCGTGAATGATAGTATTGCTAGATTTTATATCATAATGCTACAGAAATAGCCTTGGGTTTCTTAGTGTCTCTTCTTCAGAGTATCTGTTCATTACATTGTGTATTATATAATGTGTTCCGTAAATAGTTTAGAAATTCTTCCCATGTATGAATCTCTACATGTATATCTTTCCTTTCAGTATTAGAGGGAAAAAAGATTAAAACAAGACAACAAAATAAATTCCTAGAAAAACATGAAATGAAGAAGACATACAGGACTACAATATGAGGTGATCTACAGTAGTTACTGTGCTTTCTCTTGTTATTTTCATTAGACTTGTCCACATCATCAGGCATAATATAATTGAACATAACATTACATAGCTATTTTAATAAAAACACAACTTTGAAGACATTGTAGGACTTGAAGCAGTTGATAATCAAAACCAGAATGGGTATCTTTTACATCTTGTCATCATCAGAATAGTTGCCTCTACTCTTAGACTTGATACTATCAAGCATACCAAATTGAAATAAAATCAGTCAAGGCGAAACAAACCAGTATCAAATAAGACCAGTCATAGTAAGACAAGGTAAGTATTACAGGGTTTCAGTATAAGTGAACAGGAAATTAAGGATAGTTACCATGGTATAACTTGCTATTTTTGGGTTAGCTGTCTGTGTCCTCAAATCTAATATTAGTATCTAATATTAGAACAAAATATAATCAAACTAGACAGAGCAATAAGACTACTGTGACTTTTAATCCTGATACACTATTAACAATGTCTTCTGCCTTCCTTTTTTAGACGATTCCTCCCCTTTCCCTTTCTCAGGGTGCCTTGTATATTTTGGGTCCCAGTAGCTCTTTTAGTTTTTAGATTAGAGGCCAATCTTTTATTTATCTGCGTGTTGCTAAACCTTTTTACCCCTGAGCTTGATCTTGAGCTGTACTCTTTTACTTACTAAAGTCACAAGGTTTTCCTTCCTTCCAGCTGTGTAGTTCTACACTGTCCAAAATTGTCATAGCTTTCCAATCTATCTGCGGCTGCAGGACGAGTTGTCCATATTTCTGATTTCCTGTCACATACAGCATTGTTTTCTCATCTTTGACTGTCAGTTTATTAACCCTCTTTCAGTTTGATAGTATTTCCTATTCAGAGCCTCTCGATGGATCCTGCCTCCTAATCTACTCTGCCTGTTTCTTTTTTGTTAGCATATCAGAGCTATCTATATTAAAGATTACAGCTTACTGTCTCTGCCTCATTTCTGCTACTTTATTCTTCTGCTATTATTTGTCCACTTTGCTCCTTCATTACTGTCTGCCCCATTCATTGAGGCCTCTCTGCTGCTGTTGCTGTAATCCTGGTATCTTTTTCCTCTCTCTCTCTCTGAAATGTCTTTCAGCATTTTTGTAGGGTTGGGTTGGTGGCCATGAACTCCCACAGTTCCTCCTGTCATGCAAATATCTTGTTTCCCATTAATTTTGAGAGAGAGATTTTCTGGGTACATCAATCTTGGTTGGGGGTTATTTTCTTTCAGGGCTTGGACTATTTCTCCCCAGGCTCTTCTCAGTTTGAGAGTTTGTGTTGATAAGTCTGTCGTTATTTTGATAATTTTTCCATTGTAGGTAATCTGCTTCTTTTCTCTTGCTGCTTTTAATATTTTGTTCTTATGGTGGATTTCTGGAATCTTGATTATTGTATGTCTGGGTGTAGGTCTGTTTGGCTGGAGTTATGTATGCCTCACTCATCTGGATATCATTTCTTTTTCCTATGCTTGGGAAGTTTTCCTTAATTGTATCTGTGAATAATCTTTGTCATTCATTTGTGGTTACTCCTGCTTCTTTGCTCACATTTTTTATTCTTAAGGTATACATCCTCTTGTTGTCTTCTAGCCTTTGAATTGTTTCTTCCTGGTTCCTTGTTATTTTTAAGAGGTTTTTTCTTTCATGATCACAAACCATAAATCTTTCTTCAAGTTTCAAAAGGCTAACTTTAGTTTCTGTCAAGACATTTTTCCAGCTTTCAATGGAGATTGTAGTTTCCTGGTCATCTCTTTGGATCTGTTTCATGTATTCTAGATTTTGTTTATATTCTTTGTCAAAGGTTTCTCTTCCTTTTCTGAGTTCCTCTGTTCTTCCATTTGTGTTCTCTTGGGCGGGTCTTATCATTTCTTTTATTAATCTTTTTATATCTTGCCTCACTTGGATCAGAAGTACAGTTTTAAATTCATCTATGAGGTCGTGAAGGTATTTCTGCTGATGCTATGTTTAGTACTGCATGATTACTGCATTGGTTCTCTTCTGTTTTTACCTCTCCTGGGCTTGTTTTTCCAGGGTCAGTGGCTGGAAATTACTTTTTTATTTCTATCTCTTGCCATGTTTCTGGTTTCTTTCAAAGAGGTATATCCTGGGGGTCTCTGGCCCTCTCTGTATTGCTTAGGGTCTTTCTGAAGCATGTTGACTGGGGTTTTTCTGCCCTCCCCAACTTGCTCTTATCTGAGGTTTCTTAAACTGCCTCCCAGGGGCTCAGGATGGTGTGGGTATACTCACCACAGACCACCCAGTCCAGAGTTGATGGTGCAGGCTGGGAGGCCCAATTCCCCGAAGATTGTGGAGCTCAGTAGGAAACCGGAAAGTTCTGGTTCCATATTTTTGATTATTGTCTGAAAAGGTGTTTTCAGAAGCAGATTCTCTGGGTTCTGTGCATGGCAGTGGCTACATGGGTCTCCAGCGGTGTGAGCCTGGTGGTGGAAAAGACGACACAGGGGCCTCGGGGTGCTCTGATGGCAAGGACCCAGTCAGCACTGGTGCCCCGGGCTCAGGTCCTCATGTGAGTGGCGGGGGTAAAGGTGGCGATGCGTCCCAGCAGGTCTGATCCCGCACCCGCAATGCTGCAACACGCCCTTTTCCTGGCGCCCTCCAGGTTGCAGCCCATTTCTCAGGGGAGGCAGTGGTGGCGGCCCCAGCAGTGGTGGCGGGGGCAGGGCCAGCCAGTGGGTGTCCAGGCACTCTGCTCCCCCATCCTCTGGCAGGCCCATGGTGACAGAGTCATAGGTGTCGGCTGGAGCACGCCAGCTCGAGGATGGCCTGTCTCCACGAGCCTAGGGCAGCCCGAAGGCGCTCAGGGCTGCACAGTCCCGGCCGGCCAGGACTGTATGTTTGATTGGTTTTTATCATCTTTGTTTCTTCTTGGGACAAAAGAATTCCTCTCTCTCTATTCGGGGCTCCCCACTCTGTATTATGTTGAATTCTAAGTTGACTGTCTCAGGGAGCCTCTGTAGCCTGCTGTTATCCATCCGCTATCTTTGCTCTGCCCTCAACTATTTCATTTTTAATATTTGCTCTTAAATGAAAAAAATGTGAGATGTAAACACTTTGGAAAATAATTGGGCTCCCTACCCAGGACTGTGCTCTGAGAACAGGAGTACACGGTGCTGGGTTTTGGTTTCATCGATTTATCTTGCACGGCCTGCTATGTATCATTTCCTATTTGCCGGGAGACAGGGTTTCTCTGTGCTGCCCAGGCTGACTCTGAACTGTGAGGTGCAAGGGATCCTCCTGCCTAAGGTACTGCTGCATGGCTGGGATGCCAGGCTTCTGCTGTCCTGGCCAGCTTCTATGTTCTTAACAATAATGGAAAGTTTCCATGAAATCTTAACAGAATCCTAAACTGCATATTCATTTCAGATGTGGGTTTAAAACAGAAAGGAATTCACTCTAGTCAGCCTCACTGTGTGTGTGTGTTTCAAATTCTTCAAAAGCAGCATCTGTGCTAAGCACCTGAGAAACTGCTCAACATGTGTGAGTAGCCGTGGTGCATCCTTTGCAAGGTCTTCATACATCAGAAGAGGTATCGCTCTTGCGAAATCTGGGCCTTAAATGAGGAAAAATAGCTTTTTTCAGAAATGATACCGGCAAACGATTCCCTTGGAATAAAACAGATTTAGGCTTCACCTTCATCAGGGACGAAAATGAATCCCAGTCTAATTAGAGCAGTGACTCTCACCTGGGAGAGGAGTGGAATGTTTTGGCACAGTTTCGGTTATTGGAATGACTGCTTGGATCTTCTAACATTAATTCAGTTTATTGTCCTGAATGTATTTATCACAAAAATAGTGTCATCATAGAAAACTGTTTCCTTTCACAATTTGTAACTTTGTTCATCTAATTGTCTCAATTGTTTGAAAGTACACTCATTTCATTCTACACTGAAGAAGTCAACTTGTGCAGTTGTAGGATATTTTAATATTTTAATAGTGTAAATATTTTGCAGCACATAAATCAGGTGTCATACGAGGATACTGGCCTTTTGAGATATAGCAATACCTACCTACTGCCATGGGATGGCTTTGGATTTTTCTAATCACCTCCTTCAAAAGAAGAAAGGTTTAGTAGAAATTGGATGCAAAGCATGGTTCACTAAAATCTGAAATTGGGTAAAAGTGGGTACATTTTTTGGTATTGATAGTATTGGTTGGTTTTAAATAATCTGAAGCTGTTTCCTGCAGACCACGGACGAGATGCAGGACAGGTGTCTGGGTGGCTTTGGGGACAGAAAACGGAGGAAGCTCCCTTCAGGCTGGATCAACACCCTGCATGCCACAGAGTAAGGACCATTTTGATTTTTGCTCAGTGGGAATGGTGAAGGGAGTGGGTGGCACACTCATTCCGAGAGGCTGGTTCTCCCGTAGGTTATTTTCTATGACCACTGTATTATTTAGGAGTTAAGGCAACATTTAGAGGTGACAACCTGGTTTCCTCATCTGTATGTGTATGTTACTGTGACCCTGTATATGGTACTTTTATTCCAGTCTTAGCTATTTCCTGATAGGGGCTCGGTCATTCAGGCATTCTTGCAGCAAGGTTCCAACTCTGCCATGGAAAAAGGCTTCATTTCCCTCCTGGATGCATGTTCAGGGTCCCTGAGGCCCTGACATCCATGAGCAGAGCTGTGTCCCCTAGGCTGTCAGCACTGAGAATGCAGCTGTGGTCCAGGAGGGTGGCCTGGCCCTGAGCCCTGTCAGGTAGGAGGAGGCATCAGGACCTGGGAAGGGGCGGTGCCCAGCGTGTGATGGGCCCGGGTGACTGTGAATTGAGAGCAGCAACCCCGTGACCTAGGAGAGTCCTCCTGTCTTTTTGAAGAAAGGGAACACGAAGACTGGGATTAATCCCCATTTTCCTGTATGGCATGAACCTGTAGAGGAAAGATGTGCACTGCGTTATTCACTCTGACCTTTGGCAGGGCTGTAGAAAATTGTTTAATGCCTATTTTCCTTTGATAAAAGTGTTCATGTCAGTGTTGTTAAAGATGCAAAAGCCTGCTGTGCTCAGCGCGACTGATGCTAAGAGGTGTGTGTTCTCTGCTGCCTGGTTCTGATTACAAAGTGCTTGAGGTGAGTGTTGTCATCATTGATCGTAAAAATGTGACTTTTGGATTTAGCTCAGCTGTGTAAGTGCCTGCCGTGCAAGCACAAGGTCACCAGTTCAATCTCTGGTAGCTAAAATAAAATAATATAAAATATTATTTTGTCATAATCATTTAACAAAAGTGCTAGCGTTTTTATTTCTAAAACCAATTTGTATAACACAAAAGAAAAAAGTAAGGATTGACATGGCCTGATTACTATTTAACACTTCTTGACTATTACTATAACTATTACTATTTAACACTTCTTTATAGTAGCTGGCACATTACTTAATTGTAGCGAATATAATTCTGTTATTTACCTTGAGAACCAAATATTTTTGTTAGTCTTTTTTTGTAACTGCTTCTGAAATTTCTGTGAAAAAAATCTTGTATAAGTCTTTTAACACCCAAATTTTCTATTTCTAACATGAAATATCTAGGTTCACTAAGTAGTATAGAACTAAGTACAAATATAACTATACCAGAAAAAGTATTAGTAAAATTAGAGGCTTATTTTTTTTTAAGGGATGAAAATAAAATGTTAATCTACAGTAAAGTTAACTAGTAGTTTTGAAAATGTTTAATGTTGATTCTAAAATTCTAATAAGGTATCTAATTATAATAGCATGTATTATAGAAGTCCGATTTTGAACTGGTTCTGTGAATTTAAATAGTATAAAAATTTTCCCTTTTTCTATCAGATAATCCTGTTTCTTCACAAGCCACCTTGTGTGGTTCTTCTGGACATGGTAGTGAACTGGATAAACCTTTGCCTGTTCACCTGTTTGCCTTTCTGACTCATGGTGCTGTTTATTAATCAGAGTCAGGTCCTGAGTATATAGTTTGAGAACATTTTTTTTCTCTTGGAACTCTATGTGTTACACTCAGTAGTGAAACCCAGACCTGAAAAGAATGTATGCTTGGTTTACTAGTCACACATAGACCTCCAAGAATGTTAGAAAACACTTGGACATGTGGAAAGGTCAGCCTGGAAGCAATGGGTGATGGGTGGTGTGGGCATGTCTATGTATTTTTGTGTTCGTCTTTAAGTTTAAAGCATCTTATTTATCATTGTATCTCTGGTGCTGACCTTTAGTAATATGTCCTGAGGTGACACTGAATTATCCATCAGACTATGGTTATGGTTTGTGTCTGGATGTCCCCCAAAGTCTCATGTGTTGTGAGGAGTGGGCTGTTTGGAGGCAGCTGAATACAGTTTCTGACTGGCTCGGTGTCTAGTGCTGGGGTTGGGCTGTGCGAGCTTCGCCTGCCCTCCGACATGCAGCCTGCAGACAGGCTGAGGGAGGAAAAGAGCCTCGCTTCTCCCCTGTGCTCTTGTTGCTTTTGCTGTTTTTCCCTGCTCTGAGCAGATGTGGCCCCTGTGCCAAGTGCCACCCTGACTTGGAGCCTGCAGATTTTGGAGTGAAATGTCTACAAACTGTGTGCTAAAGAAATCTTTCTCTCTTTCATTTTGACTGTTGGGTATTTTGTGTCACCAAGAAGATAACTCACTAAGACAGCTATGTACAGCTTTCATTTTTATCTAATTTGTCATTGGTGTATGTTTTCGATACATGGCGGATCAGCACATGTGTGTTACGTGTCTTGATCACTTTCACTCTTCCCTCTCTGACACCTGTTTCCTTGATGCTCTTCCCTTCTGCTTGAAGTTCATCTTATTTTAGACTTAAATTTATTTCTTGTAAAAGAAAAAGAGGTAAGTGTTCAATTTTTCGTGTGTATCTTACTTCACTTAATATTATGGTCTCAGTCCATTCACTTTCATTTAAGTGGCCTGAATTCGCCCAACTTTAGGGCTGAATAAAAACGCATTGTCATGGTTACCACACTGCCTTTATCCATTTGTCTGCTGGGGTGATCTGGGCTGTTTCCAGAGCTTAGCTATTGGGAGATCTCTTCTCCTGAAATCTTGACGTTTTCATATGGACTACATGCAGGCCGATGCTATGACATATTCTGTAATTTATATTACACATATATTGAAGTCTAGTTAACGATGTTGTGGAATTTTTAAAACTTCCTTATTTAGGCAATGATTTTAAATTTTCTGAACATTTAAGGGGAGATATAGTAGTAAAATCTAGCCGTCATTGTCATAAATTCCCCCTACATGTAGTGAAAAGTTGTGACTTCATCTAAGAGAAGATTCTAAAACATTTTTCTTGCTCTCTAGGTGCAGCATCTTGAGGGGAGTCTCAACTCCCTCTTGGCCAGATCTCATCCTCCCCTTCCTTCCTCTTCTTTGCTCTCCTTCTTTCGTTTCCTTCCCCTTTCTTTTGTTAAGCCCAAACCCTGCTGGGTCTGCCTGGCTTACAGACACGAAGCAGTGGTGCTTTATGTGGGCTGACGATTTGCAGGACAAAAAGTGAGCTTAGCCTTCCATCCTGTAGCTGGAAGGGTGTCTTTGAGCTTAGAAGAAACCCCAGAAGTTGTTCCTGTTTGTAAAGCCACGGAGTACAGGAAATGCAGCTTGGGAATCTGGGCAGCCTCAGGGGCAAGTAGACTGAATGGATTTTCTTCAGTGTTTCCCTGGCCTAAAGCCTCCTTTATTTGTATTTCTTTTGTTGAAGGGAGCGATGTCAGAGCATTGCTCTTGTCAGTGAAGTTGTAAGTGGTCATGGGTAATAAAGAGAATTCTGGGCACTAAGACATTGGACCATAAGCTGAATACCTGTTCTAGTGCAAATGTATGGATTGTTTCAGCCCCAAATGATAGAGAAATGACCTGAGAATGAGGTTATTAGAGTGCCTTAATGAATGAAGAATAGCTAAGGGATGTACAGAGTGTTTTCTTCTGATGGATGCACTGTAATTATTCTTGTGAAATAGCATTTTCCTGAGTGTTGCAATGACTGGGAAGTCTTCAGTTCTCAAGTGCTTTGTCTTTTAGGTCATAAGGAAAGTCTTTGCCCTGCAAGGCTGAAAATGTCATAATAAAGGGGGTATCCTAGCATGGGAAGTTACGTTTCACAACTCCATTCAAAAATAGAATCAGCACATTCAATATTCACTATACGTGGGGACAAGCTTCTCTTTCCTTTTCTTTCTGCCAGTCTTTTTCCGTACTTCTTCTCCCCCTCTCACCCATCTGCAGTTTACAGACCTCTGCCATTGGGGTCCAGGCCCGCAACAGCAAAATGTTACATTTATTTGGTTGCCAAATCTGGAAACATAAAGCATATGTAAGGCATTGCTTTTTTTCAGAACACATTTTGCTTTACCAATTGTGAACTTAATTGCATTTTCATAATAGAAATTAGCATTTATGTTTCAGATTTGGGTCTATTTGTGGTTGGAATTTGGATAATTAAAGAATCATTCAGCAACTACTCTCCACATGTGTTATCAGCAAGTGAATTTTCCAATTGATAATAGCTGTGCCTGGAGACACTTGCCTGCAATCCCTGCACTTGGGAGGCTGAGGCAGAAGGATCACTGTGAGTTTATGGCCAGCCTGAACTGGATAATGATATCCTGTCTCAAAAAGACAAAAGGTATATAAATAAATAAATAAATAAATAAATAAACAAATAAGTAAATAAACTGAGCATAGTGGTGAAAGAATTAGTCATCTATACGTCTGTGAATCAATTTAATGACGCAGTGAGTGCTTTTTTATTTTCTTAGTTATATTCAGGAGCTTTTTCCACCTGACTACTTTGAGAAGGGCAGAGATTAAATAATCTCTATTTTATCTTTTATGCACAGCAGAACCACAAAAGGATTCAAGAAATTTGAAGGTTTTCCAGTTCCACTGTCTGCAACAAGACTCTTTTTTTGAACCCCACCCTTTGTTAGCATTTTAATGAGCCCCCCATCCTGAGGTTTCCAGTCACCATGACACAGCCCTCCCAACCCCTTAGCCTTCTCCTGAGCTCTTCTGCTGAGGAATCTGGCCTGCACCATGCCAGGCTGCCTGGGAGCCTTCCCTTCCTGGAGCTTTGCAGCAGCGGGATCGCACTGCATCAGTGGTGGGAGCTGCTCCAGCCTCGCTGTGGGCAGCCTGTACTCGTGGTTGCTCACTGACCGGTGTTTACCGAGGTCAAGCAGAAGCCCTGGTTCTCTTTAAGTGGAAATGCCTCATCCAGCCTTCCCAAGGTGACCTGGGTGATATTTGTTGAAGTCGGTCCTGTGGTGATGCAGTCTCCAGCCTTTCCTGGCCTCTGGTTGCTTCCCGTGCTTGCTGATGTGGCCGTGGCCATGGTTCACATGGCCCTGGGTCCAGCTTCTGGGTCCTCCGCAGTCTGGATGGCTGTCAGCGGCTGAGAGGCAAGGTAGCCTGGCCTCCTTAACTCACTGGGACTGGCTTCTGAGGGCCTGGCCATCTTTCATGGCCTGTCATGGGCTCTGCCATGTGTATCTGGCACAGGCCTGAGTCATCGACTTTGTGCTGCTGTGCTAAAGGCTCTGAGAGCGCTGGTTGAATTTCTGGGTTTAAAGAACCCATCCACAGTAGGAACATATAATGTACCACAGAGCGCCCTCTGGAAAAAGTTCTGTAGCTGTTTATTGTTGTAATTTTCTTAATTTGATAAAAATATTCTTTGTTCTTTTAGAAATAGCAGGTGTTGGAGAAGTGTTTGTCATAGAATTTAGTGCTTTTCCCTTCTCAATTTCACTGCATTTTGTTAATGTTTTGTCTTTATGTGTAAAAATAAAGGTGCAACAAAAATACTGGGGTGTGGATCCATAGCAGTGTTTTATTTTGGTTGGTGATTTTCAAGCTCTTTGAAACTAGAGATTGTTGTACTCTAAGAAAATAACTTCGTTATATGTGTATTATAGCAAACGTGCAACATGGCTTACTAAATGTGTTTTTTTATCCTTTTTCCCTAACTGACATGTTAAGTGACCTAATTAATATGTTGAGTAATACTCTCCTCTGTAAAGAATTGCAAGAATCTCACCTAATTGATATGTTAACCATTGTTGCCCTCTACAAACTACAGAAGTTGTGCTAAAACAAGCTAACAAGGGTTGTTAATCACTGTTAGGAGCCTCTATTCTCCGCTAAAGAAAACTAGGATGGCCCACTAATTTACACTTGTTTAAAGTAACCTGCTTGTGTGCAGAGAGATTTGCATATGAGTTTAACCCTTTACCTGACCTTGACACATAACAGCCATTTTCTGTTCTGTATGGTGCCTTATTGCCTCCCTCCCCCCTCACCTATCTATCTAGGCCATAAAGAATTTGGGTTTCTGGTGACCTCTCCCCAACCGGGTGATGATCTGTCATAAAATGAGCCTGCACCAATTTTAAGAACTGTTTAGCTTCAAAGAAATTACTGGGAAATACTATGGCCCAAACCCCAATTGGTGCTTTCCTTTTGTTCTGTATGCATCAAATGAGTTAGATATCAGATCTTTGTAAAACTTAAGTTTCAGCTTCTTGTAACTCTTGACCCCTTCGCACCCACTAGCAAAAATGAGCTGTCCTGGGATAATTAACTCTCCACTTTCTTCTCCAAATATTGCTGCAGATGTGCCACTCCGAGATAATGTCAGTCTGTAGGATGGGAGTAATTTGAGAAACACCAGGAACTCCCGAGATTGTCAGAGCTAAGTGGACAGCAATACAGTTTCCAGACTTGGGTCAACATGTTTGATGGCTCTGCAGGTTTCTTTGTTTCTCCCCCCATTTTCCTCCAGCCTCTTTTTAAAGTCCTCCCTTCAGTCTCTGAGATACAGTCTCCAAATTGGCTCCCGGAGACTCTTCTCCAGGCCTGGAAATAAAGCCTTTGCCACCTAAATTTTCGGGCTCTTGCTTCCTTGAATTTTATACCGGGACCCGAGTTATAACAGAGATGTGGTTTATCTCTTAACAGTAATAAAAGGATTTTAGAAAATTTGTCCAAAGCAAACACAAGCAGTCTCAGGGGCCAGTGACACAGCGGAGAGGCCCGCGCTGCTGCTGAAAACAAGTCTTCTGAGGAATAAGAACTGAGACGAGGCTGCTTCCCAGGGTCCTCTTCCTCCTGGACTCATTTATTTAGTTCTTCCCTAGGGTGTGTGGAAGGAAGATGTGCTAGAAGTTCACATTAGAAATGTGACACTGCCTCCTGTCACTCTGCCCATTGTTATTTTCTGTGCCCAACAGGTGCTCCCCAGCTTACAGAGGGGTCCCATCCCCTAAACCCAGTGTAAACTGACAATGTGGTACCTTCATTTCTTACAGATTCTTTCCCGAGTCTCCTAGATCACCTGCTGGTTTGCACTGAAGTTTCAGTGCTCAGTGTTCAGGAAGGAGCTGTCCCTGGACAGCTTCCCTCCTGCTCCTCAGCAAGTGTGTGACTCATCTCCAGAGACTTAAGTCCCTGCCTGTGGCTGGTGTCACATGAGAGAATTGTCCTGGGCTGGGATCTGGAGGGCCTGAGCTGCTCATTCCCCGGATGCACAGCATGGTGGAGGGCTGAGTCAGGGCACGAGAGAGGCTGACTCCATCCAGCAGGAACAGCCAGAAGGACAGAAGGCCACTGACCATGTGAATTCAAGGTGCAGAACCGACCCAATGCTGACAGTAGATCGGCGAGTGAACCACATCTTGTCACATTGCAGAGAAAACGTGCTTCCTAGGTTGACACTAGAATAGATCTGCGGGAGGACCCTTTGCAGACTCTTCCCTTCAGCCCACATGTGAGTGCCCAGGTGTGGTGTTGGCTCAGTTAACCTGTGGACGTTTCCAGGTCCCTGGGCAGCACAGCATGCCCTTCTCCCAGGGCGCTGGTGCTGTGAACCAAGGAGAGGATCTCTGCCTCTGCACAGGAGCAGCTGACCTTCTCCACAGCAGGTTGGCCAGATCGTCTTCTTTGGCTATGCATGGGGCTCTGGCACTTGTCCTGCCACCCAGGCTTCTGATGCCTGACTTGTCAGAGTCCTTGCCGACAATCTGAGCTGGACTACAGGCTCATGAGCCGTGTTCCCTGAGTTCTCAAGCCACACATTCCTCCCAAAACTGGGGTTGATTTTTGAAACCTGCAGCCAGGACTTTTCTCAGCCAGAAGCTGGATGCAGACAGAGAATGAAGAGAGATGTGCTCAGGTCCATCCTCACAGTGAAGGGCAGCGGGCTGTCCTTCACTGTCCAGCTCTCTATTGCTGACTCTTCCTGCTTCTCTTCTCAGCCTGTGTGTGAGGCCCTGGAAGTCACACTGGTTTGGAATCAGACAAGCCTAGTTATGCACCCTCTGTCTTTTTGGGAAAATCTGCTTCAGGCCATGGGGTCACGTAGCGTTGAGATGAAATGAGATGCAGGAGGAAGACCTTTGCAGTGCATGCTGAGGTCCTTCCTGTGGGTGCCTGTGTGCATCTCAGGACCTTCTATGACCTGGACCTTGAATGGAGGAGCTGCAGAACATCAAGGATTGTAGACTCAACTGCTTCCTCCTGCAAAGCCTGTGCCACAATGGCAAAAGGGTGCCTTGTCCACAAGGGGGCCCACACAGGGCACCTAAAAGACCATGCCTAGGAGCTCCAGAAGCCAGCTGCAAGGAACCCAGTAGTGCTCCCTTTGTGTTAGCTGTGTTGTTGGCCCCTATAAAGTTACTTGCCCAGTAGAAGCCATCATTATATCTGCTGGATGAGTGAATGCAGGTTAGGGTTGCTGGATCTTCTTCATGTCCTGGAGAAGCTGGGATCTGCACTATCCCCTGGCGTTTCAGTATTGAGAATGAATTCTAATGCAGCTTCTCAGTACCATGTGGTCCAGGATAAACACATGTGCAGGCTGGTGCTGCTGGTGGGGCCGAGTGCAGGTGTTTGAAGCCCACTCTGCTCTCTAGGAAACCCCTAGGTGCAGATCCCTGGTCCTGGGTCTCCCCTGACATCCTGATGGTCCTGCATCTCAGGCTATCACAGGCTTCAGGAGTGCTGGCTTCCTCTGTCTGGGATAATCTGGGCCTCTGTGGTTCTCTCTGAGGACCATTTCTGCTGGGGCTGCCCATTTGCCCCGAGTAAGTGTCTTGGGCCCTGTTCACTGCACCTGGTAATCCCTGTCCATGAAACTGACACTGGCCCTGACCTCCCTATCTTATCCCTGTGTTCCTACAGGGTCTGAAACTCTGTGGTGCACAGCTCACACCCCGGATGAACATGCTGTTCCTTGATCTCATCATCTCCCACACCCCTTGCCATCCTTCTGCATTGTCCACCCAGTCCTATGGCTACACTTGCCTTTTTCACTGTGCAGAGTGACTCTGCATCTGGCAGGTCCCACTCAGACTTTCCTGTCCTGTAGCTGCACGATTCTTTCCTGCTTTCACCCTGCATCTTCCTGATATGCCTGTCCTCCAGCCCCGAGCTCTTCATACACGGTTGGTTCTTCCCCTTCCTCCTGCTCCTCCCTCCTGACCTAAACACCTGCCTCCACCGGTGTCTGGAAGGCTTCTGTGTCTGTAATACATCTTTCCCGATTTTATCAGTTCCACTTATTCAGCTTGGGTTATAGCTGGCCTCTCTGGAAGCCTAAGTAACCCCCTTGGCTGCCCACACAGGGCCTCTTCTCTGTGCTCACAACCCCTGTGTCACCTGTCTTGTGAGTCTCTCCTAACAATTCCTCCTGTTTCATGAGCTCCAGGAAAGCCAATGTTAGGGGCTTCCTGGGCACCTGGACAGAAGGAAGGCGCCCACCAGACAGTGTTCAATAAGAATGCTCTCACCTGCTTTTCTCTGAGCAGTCTGGGGCCCTCCAGCCCTGGGTTCTGGATGTCTGTACCCCTTCCTTCCCTCTCCCAGGCCAAGCTTCCATCATTGCTGAGACCCCTCCAGCTATGCCGTTCATGGTGCCTCTCTGCCCTGAGTGCTCCCTGCTGGCTCTTGTGGGGTGATTTTGTGGCATCTCAGTTCTTTCTGAGAATTACTTAGAGGCTAGAAGCTCCCTGGACACAGGGTCTCTGCCAATCCACCTCTCACTCCTGGCTGTCAACCTAGAATTTTCTAGACCAATGAAATTGTAACAGAGCCTCTTAGTGAATGTGAGGAGCAGTTTCCCTTGAAGCTGGAACAAATCCCTACAAACTCAAAAGCTTAAAGTAACACCAAATTTATTCTCTTCAGTTGTGAAGATGGAGCTCAAGTCAGGGTGTCAGCAGCTGGTTGTCCTGGAAGCTCCAGGGAGAATCAGGAGTCACATCTTTTTCTGCCACTAGAGGGCGCGTGAAAACTATGACCCTTGGCCACTTCCCTGTGTCATGCAGACCTGTGTTTCTGAACTTCTGTGTGAGTCTGTGCTTTGTGCTGCCTCCTTATATGGATCCTCTTTATCTCATTGATCCCTGAATAACCCAGAATCATCTCCACATCAGGGCCTGCATAAAGTCCTCATTACTCTGTAAGGTACATTCACAGGCACCAGGGCCTGGTCCTGGATATCTTGGTGGCTGCCATTCAGCCTGTGTTTACAATGTTGAAAGAAGCAACAAGAAGCCAAGCTTCCTGGGTCACTGCTGTTTTATCTCCTCCAGAAAAGCTGGTTGCATTCTTTCCTGTGGGATCAGGACATGGGAGGGAGACTTTCACAGGTGTGCTGCGTATAAATATCCCAGAACATTGGTCTTGATGAGGCGGTCCACAAAAACATAGATCACGGGGTCCACGCACCTGTTGGTGACAGCAAAGAAGTAGGTCAGCTGCAGGCCCAGGTCGGTGACCTCCTCCCAGAGCAGCCCTGGAAGGTGAAGAAGTGGTAGGGGCCCAGCAGAGCAGGAAGGCAACCACCAGCATGGAGATCAGCGCTGTGGTCCTGCCGCCCTGGGGACCTCCACACTAGCTCCTGCTCACCTCTTCCCAACAATCAGTGAGGCCAGGACGTGGTAGTTGAGGCAGAAGATGGCAGCCAGCGGGAGGAGGAAACCGAGGACATTTAACTCCACCATCCTCGCAAAGTGCCAGGCCTGGTGGGGGAACAGCAGGATGCAGACAGAGACATTCAGATCAGGGAGGGCTTTGATGGAGCCAGCAGTAATGTGAGGGTGCTCAAGAGGGCTCTGCCACCCAGATGAGCAGGCAGATGACCTGGGCGTGCCACCGCCACTGACACCTCAAGCTGACCCTGGGTTTCACCAGCACCTTGTACCTGTCCTGGCTGATGGCCGCCACCAGGAAGATGCTCATGAACAGGTGGGCCTTGATAGCCCCATTGATGACACTGCACAGGATGGCTCCGAAGGGATGTACTCCAGATATCCTCTGCCCAGAAGGCAGGCCCAAGACAGACCTGAAGTCGAGACCACCACATTGGCCAGGTAGATTTCTGCCACCCTCAAGCTCTGTTGGGACAGCAAGAGGAAGGACAAGACCAAGATGTTTCCCAAGAGGCCAAAGACACAGAAGGTGGTAAAACTCTGTACAGCACCTCCCAGGCTTCAGGAACATCACATGATGTGGTGTTGGGCTGGGCCCCTCACTTTCCTTGGACAACTGCAGCTCCAGGAGGATCTGGAATGCCACCCATGGTGATCTGCAGTGACAAGTGTGTAGTTGGAACCTATGGCTCTGCTGAAATCCAGCCTCTCCTGACCAATAAAGTTTTATTGCCACACAGCCATGCCCATCAGGTACACACTGCCAAGAGATGCTATTTCCTAGTACACTGACAGTGTGTAGATAGTACTTTCCAAGAAAAAACACACAGGATCGTAGCCCGAGCTTGTGGGCTCCCTTGGGCTCCCTCCAAGCAGAAGACACAGATGTGGCTGGGACCTGGGGAGAGGACTGTCACCAAGGGCTGTGACAGCAGGGTGCTCAGGGTGGAGCATGGTGGACAGTTTCCAGAACAAGAATGTTCTTCTGCTTGGCTTGAAACACTTGAATGCTTGAACAGCAACTAACCCTCACTCAGTAAGGGGTGTTGTGCAGACCGTGCTAAGTGATTACCTGTTTGAATTTCATTGTTTAATCTTTTAGCAGCCCTGAGCTCACCACTGACCCACCCACATATTGGGCACTGAGATGCCCATCTCACAGCTGGGCGGTTGCAGAGCCTGGGTTCCATCTTAGGGCCCCCAATGTCTGTTCTCCTTGCCTGTGGCACCATGAGTGGATGATTAAGCCAAGCTCGGGGAAGTCACCTGAGTGTGAAAGGTCCCAGCTGGTGAGTGACAGTGCTTGGTGTGACCCCCAATCTGCCCTGACCCCAGGCCATCTTCACACAATGCTACACAATGACCCACATCATGCCTCCCTCATACACAGGGTTATAGCCACTGGTTTCCATGGAGTTGAATAGGCACCACTTTTCCTGAGTGTCATCATGACTCCTGGCCTTTGAGACTCCTAAGGGACAGACATGACTGGGAGTGGGTAGCCACCAAGAGATGGGACCACAGCCAACTCAGGAAACCCAGGCATCAGGTGGGGCCACTGCTATGCAATTAGGTCACCAGGTCTGGGGTTCAGGGACAAGATCTCAGATAAGGAGCCATCTCTGGAAGTTGTGATTGACCACATGGGTGACATTTAAGGCCAAAGGCTGGAAGCAGTCAACCCGGGAGAGGGCTGTCAGGGAAGAAGATTGGCTGCTGCTGGGCAGGAAACACAGGGAACAGCTTGGGGGGGGGGCGGAACCCACGCAGTTCTGACCCACGACAATAGGGCTCTATGTGATCTGTGGACAGTGGCTTTGTCCTTTGTGGGAGCTCACAGGTCTACAGCTCTGTTTCAGTGTCTGACAGGACTTTCAAATTGTGTAAGAAATGTTCCCATGGACTTCCGGGAGAACAGGGCAGATATATAACAACAGCCCTGGAGGCTCTCTGAGACAGCCAGCATAGAACCCAGGAATGGTGTGGTGTGGGGAGTCTTAAGCAGGGGGATATATTCCCTGCCGATGCTAAGCTGAGAGAAACTAAGCTGAGAGAAACCAACCTGAAATGCAATCCCGGTGCTATGACTGGAACAGTTAAAGTCTCACTGCTGAAGCTGGAACCCGTGCCTCTGGAAACTGAAGCTTGAATTTCCTGCCACCGTTGCTGCATCTGATTTGGCACAGCAGGAATAGAGGCTTGAAAGCTCTGAGAGCAGGAATCGGTGAACCAAATTGAGAGGAGACCTGGCGGGGAGCCCTGCATCGATCTGCAGTGAGTGAGAGGAGCAGCAACTCTTCCATACACTAGGAGGCTCCCACAGAGGACATTCTGGGACCGAGCAGACTGACTGGAACAGGGTGCTGCAGTGACTTCAGTGACATATTCCCCTCTGAAGCAGGATTGGTGGGGAGCACTTGACCTGGGTGACGCTGGACTAAGACCCAGTAGGCTAGCCCAAACCAGGTCCCTGCACCTGGCAGAGCACCCTAATGCAGTGAAGCCTTCAGCAGGTTGACTGACCTGGAGGTGTGGGCTCAGCATAGGCTGCCCAGTTCTGTGTCTCCCTAGTACACTGCAGTGGGTGGGAACACCTAGATGGTGTGATTCAAACAAACTGTAACTGACAAAGGAAGAAACTGGGCCTCTTATATATGCTTGTATGGAAGGAACAAAAAGTATGGGAAGAGGGAGCAACAAGAAAGAGTCCTCAGTCTCCAAGCCTGAGAACACTGATCCAAGAAAGGTAAATGCAAAGGAGAATGAGGACAGAAAACAGGCAATATCAGGCATGGCACCAATGACATAAAGCGCTATCTCCGGGACCTCATAGACAAGTTCAAAGGTGAAGTATTTAACAAAGTAAACAAGCTATAAGTAGAATAGTTAAAGAAATGTTAAGCACCTCCTGAGAAAAAACAGATGGTGGAATGGAAGAACAGAAAAAAAGGGGAAGAATTCTTTGATGGAGAAAATAGAGACAACATAGAATACATGAAGCAGGTTCTAAGAGATTACCAGGAAACTAACAACTCTATTGAAACCTGGCAGAACAGCTTGAAAGAAACTAAGGATAGATTATCTGAACTGGAAGACAGATTTGTAATGTGGAAGTGTGAAACGAAAAAGTTCTTAAAAATAACAAGGAAACAAGAAGTAACAATACAAATGCTAGAAGATGAGAAGAGGACCTATAACTTAAGAATTAAGAATGTAAAGGAAGAAGTAGGGATACAAACAAATGAACTGCAAAGGCACAGAATCAAGGAGAACTTCCCTAATGTGGGAAAAGTTAAAGATACTCAGATCTATGAGGCATACAGGACCCCAGCCACCTACAACCCAAACAGAACTACACCCAGGCATATAATAATCAAAATTCCAGAAATCTAATATAAGAACAGAATATTATAAGCAGTCAGAGACAAGAAACAGATCACTTACAAGGGAACACCCATCAGAATTACAGCAGACTTCTAGGCACAAACCATCAATTCACGAAGAGTATGGGGGGAAATAATTCAAGCTTTGAAAGATAATAACCTCCTTCCAGGATTGATATATCCTGTACAACTGTCCCTAGAAATTGATGGAAAAACAAGGTACTTCCAGGATAAAGAGGAACTAGGGGAATTTGCAACCACCAATTCAACTCTACAGAGAATACTGCAGGATATTCTAAAAAAAAAAAATAAATGCCAAGATTCGAGAAACAGTGGCAGAGAGGCCACAATGAATGGAACAGAAAGCAAAATGAAGAAGACAAACTGACAACTAATGACAGAAAAAGAGCTCAACAGAAATGAGGCAGAAAACGTTGGATGGTAGGAACAGCTATTTTGGAGAAAACAAGACATCATAATAGCTAGTGCTGATTCAATATCATCTTGTTTTGAAGTTCCATCAAGCTTTTTCTCTTTTGTCTCCATTGGTCTTAACATGTTGTATTTTTTTGGATTTTATAATATGTGATAATATAAACAAAACTTTTATAGATGAGATTATACAGAAACCATTGTTCATTTTCTGTTACTTGATTCTAAATACCCTGTAATCCTGTCATTCTATTCAATGGTTTTACATTTTCTCGATATGTTTGATGCTACCGTACAAGCAGTTACACTCAAAGATTTCAAGGAAAGAGACACTATGGTAACTACTTTTATGTCGGGATATCTTGTGGTGAAACACTATTTTGCTTAAATGGTTATGTTTTGACCTGCGCTGTTTTGTTGTTATGCCCTCTTTTATCTCAATCTCCTTTTTATATTATTTACTTTTTTATTTTTATCTTTTTAATTAAGGGAAAAATAAATAAAAAAATAGCAGGATATATGATAGTAACCCACTTTGATTTCCTATTAACTTGAATTGAATCCCTGTATTGCTCTCACCACCTTATTTTGACTGATTTACCTCTATTCTGTGTTGCGTGATACTACCAAGGTCGAGAGTGTAGGCAACAACTGTGAAGACAATAAGATTCATTATGATGCCCATTCTGATTTGACTATTATCTTCTTTTGAAGTCCTGTAATGTCTCCAATGTTTTGATTTTATTGGTTTTGTTCTTTACCATTTTATTCAATTTTATTATAACTGATGATATAGGCAATTCTTTTTAAGATAGCAAGAGGCATTATGGTAAGCATTGTTGATCACCTTGTATTTTGTTTTTACATGTCCATCATTTTGATTTGACTGACTGTTTTGCTATGTCACAGTTGGTTTTACTCTCTTCAAAAAAAGTAGTACGAACTGTGGGAGTAATAAGACCCAAAATGTATAATTGTCATCGTACAAAAGAGAGGAAAAGAAAGTGTTTTAAAGGATATAACTGCATGTATATTTAAGTGTATTAGATAAATAACCATACTACTGATTTTGTTGGATCATTGAACAGAACTGTTTGCTGTCTCACTATTTGAATGTCCACTTTAAATGCTTTAATTTTGTAACTTGAACAACTATTTCTAAGATGACAATATGTAATCTATCAACTAGTGATTTCCTACTGTTTATTTTTTCTGAAATTTTGTATAACTTGTACCTTTTTTCTGTTTTTTTTCTTTTTCTCCTTAAATAAATTTTTAAAAAAAGAACTGTTTCCATGGTGATTGACTAAAAACCAGATGTTCAGCAAAAGCTTCTGTTTCTCAAATAAGTTAAAGATACATGTGTAATTTGCACAAAGCCTCTGATCTCCAGACCTTTGGAGCCACAGGGAGGTGGGACTGGCAGCATAGTGTCCCCCTAAGGTGTCTGTGTCTTTATCCCAAATCTAGGATGCCCGAATGGGATTGATGTCTTCACACAGATGCTTCTGAGAAGACAATCTTTGGGGTCAGAGAGAAATGTGACACAGCTACCTTGCTGGCTTGAAGATGAAAGTGGGGACACAAGCTGAGGGCATTGGTGGGCTCAAGAAGCCGGGAAAGGCAAGAAGCAGCATCTCCCTGGAGCTCTCAGAAGGAACCAGACCCAGCAATGTCTGATGGTAACCCTGGCCCCGGGACATGTGCTGTTCAATGCATCCAATGTGTGGTAATTCTTTACAGCCCTGCGGGACTCTCTCATCCGGACCAGGAACACAGGGACTTCAGATCCACCCCAGCCACTCCAGCAGGCACTGCATCTGCCACATCTGCAGGGCCCGAGTGTTGCTGGCACCTGTGTTGCAGGGTTGTCTGCACCAGATGCTGCCTGTTTTGGGAAAGTTAGCCAGAAATGGGAAGCAGCATGATTTTCTCCAACACATTAGCCCTCTTCACCTGAACTCTGATTCCACCAGGCAGGGGATGAGGACGGCATTTGAATGCAGAATCAGGGGTTAAGAAAGGCAGCATCGCCTCCTGATAGGATGCGACTTCCAAGCCAGGGTTCACCTGCACAGTCACTGCCTACAGAACCTTCTGAGCCATCCTGGAGGGACTGAGTTAGTCTTTATAAACGAGTCCTTGAAGGTTGTCATGGGTGAGCATCCCCTCAGGGTTCCGGGGTTTTTAGTCAGTGCTGATGGGTTGATTGGCTGTGATAGAAAACAAGAATTTCCAAGTCCTTCCAAACAGTCTCCCGTTCTCCTTCCTGTCCTAAAAAACAATTTAAACCCACCCTGGGCATGGAATACAATGTGTTCCATTCTAAGTACAATTCTGCCCATTCAACGTGTTCCCTCAGCGAATGCAGGTTCTGCCAATGGACACCGGTAAAGGGAGCTTTCTATTTATTTTTCCTTGAGATACATCTCCTTTTGTATTTCACTTTCCTGAGAGACAGGAATCGCAGTCATTTACTTACTCAGAAGGAAATCAGAAGAGCTCCGGGCTCCAGCTGGGCCGTGTACTGTGAGTGCTGTCTTCATGGCTTTCTACACTCGCCACTCTGTGGATACCGGATTCATACCAAGGTCAAGGGGCTCCCCAGAGGGGAGTCTTTCAAGACAGGGGTGTTATAACCTAAGGCCCCCTAACTATCAAGCAGTAAGGTCTGTTCTGTATAAGCCCACCTGCTGCTTCCCCTCCTCTTCTCCCTTCAAATCTAACTAGGTTAAGTTTTAACTTCCTAAAGGCCATAAAACAAAGGCCTGAGGTTATAGCTCCTGACAACCCTGGTCTTCCCTACCCGGTAGCCCGTCACAAATTGTGTTAATTATATTAGATTGTATTAGATTGTACATTCTTCACAAAAATAGCTTCGTTTGTATCATAGCAATACCTGTAACTTGGCCTTACTGTAAATGTGTGTTTTCCTTTCCCTCTGGGCAAAGGATTGATATGTTAATCAATGCTTTCCTCTGTAAAGAATTGTAAAATCTTACCTAATTGATATGTTAACCATTGTTGCCCTCTACAAATAGAACAGTTGTGGTGCTAAAGTAAGGTAACTAAGGTTGTTAATTGCTGTTAGACTTTTCTATTCTTTGCTAAGAAAAACAAGATTTCTTCTTATCTAAACTTGCTAGTATGCAGCGAGACTTGGAATTGCCATTTCTGCTTTGTAGTGCATCACACCCCTATCCCCCTCTTTACATTGTGTGACCAACAGCTGTTTGTGGATTTACAAGATAAAAAGTCCTGACTTTTAGCTGTGAGGTGCACAGTCTCCAAATTGGCTCCAGGAGACTCGTCACCAGGCCTGGATTTTACCTAATAAAGCCTTTGCTTCCCAAATTTTAATTTCTTGCTTCCTTGGATTTTATACCGGGGTTCGAGTTATCACAAGGGGAAGACATGGGTATTGGCAGGTTGATGTCACCTGGGGGGGGTGGGTAGAGCATATTCAGCCCCTCTCTGTTGTGTCACTTGGGGGTGGGCAGAGCATATTCAGCCCCTCTCTGTTGTGTCACCTCTGAAACCTGCTAGCCTGCCTTCCCAGGATGCACTATAATTTACAACAGGCTCTGAGTCCCTATTTTGGTTTCCAGACTCCAAACACCCACATAGCACCAGCCTGCACTGAGAGATGACTCCCCCACTCACAGTTGGCCCCTGAAGGCTTGGGAGACAATTTGTGCAGAGTTAATCTCCACACCGCTCGTGCATTTTGGTCATGCAGGTGCCCAACCAAGAAGCCATCCATGAGGACCCCAGGGCCCCAACAGTGAGCACAGAGCAAGTTTAACTCACACAGTGCTCAGCTCTGAGTGGGCTCAGAGGTGCTCCCCGGAGCTCTGAGTGCCAACTTCCACATAATTGGGTTCTGTGGGATTAGACCACCCTGGAACTCACATTTCAGAAACTGAGAAAGTCCTGGCATTCTTTTGAGTCAGGCAGCATAACCTATCAAGCAAGCTATGAAAGCTATGGCTCTGTGGATTCCTAAAACACTGCTGTGTGGAGAGCCCCACATTAGCACGGATCCAGCAGGGCAGGGTTGTAGGCTACTGTTCCTGCTCTTGTTGGGCAGCCCCCCTTCATCTCAGGATCACAGGGTCATCCTCTCCCTACAGAGTGGGGACTTGCTTTACATTTCAGAATTCTGTGACTGACGCCTCAGTGGAACTAACCTGCTACTAACTCTCCAGCAGTTTTTTCCACTTGCTAGAGATCTAAAAATTGTGGAAGAGAAGAAGGAAGAAGAGGGCGGGGGAGGAAGAGAGGGGAGGAGGAGGGAAAGCAAAGGAGAGGAGGAGGCAAGGAGCATGGTGGGGGAGTAGGAGGAGGAGGGGGAAGAGGAGGGGGAGGAGGAATAGGAGGAGAAAGAAGGGGGCAAATAGGTGGAGAGGGGGAGGAGCAGGAGGAGGACAAGTAGGAGGAGGCGAGAAGAGTCCTAGAGCAGAAGCACCCAGTGATTCCTCTACAGGCTCCTGTAGCAGAAGCGCCTGCTGGACAGTTACCTTGGGCTGCCTGGGCCTGGCTAGGAAGGCCAACTCCTGAAGGGGTGGTCTGCAGCCCCTCCCGCCTGCTCACCCAGGCCAAGCCCCGGGAAGCTCTGCCACTCACAAAGGCATCAGCTCACCTCCTGGCTTCCCCAGCAGGGGCTTGGCTCAAGGTTCCTCCTCTATCCAAGAATCCTGAGGACCAGCACTCCACGCTGTCCCTTTATCCTCTGACCACTTGCAAAGATCTAGTGGCCCCCTGTGAGGACAAGGATGGTCCTGATCCTGTCTTCTGGCTCAGAACCAGCTTTGGGATCCCTTATTTATGGACTGAGTTCTGGGAGACCCCAAGGGCTGGGGAGTCAGGCATGCACACAACGCAACACCTGTGCTCATGGAGGCCTCAGGGCTTGGCTCCCCAGACACTTGCCACCAGAGGTCCAGGAGCCTTCTGAGCTGTGCCGCATCAAGAAGGAGCCTCTGGCTGGGGCCTGGCTCCTGCCCTGACTCAGGATGCACAACACAGCCGCAGCGCACATTGCTGTGCAATGGGCTGTGCCACTGCTGCTTCTGGTTGGACCGCAAGTCTGAGCAGGAGATGGGGCTGACAGGCTTCCCCAGAGGTCAGCGTGGGGCCCATCTCGGGGCTCTGCCCGGTCCATCACAGGCTCCTGGGGTTCAATGAAAGCCAAGGGGCCCCTTCAGAAACACCGCCTCCTCCTTTCAGAGATGTGAGGTGCGTTCTGTGACTGGCCTACAGGGTGAAATGCCATTCAGGACAAAGCCCTCCCTGAGAAGCCCACTCACTCTTGTAAGCAGCAGGTGACAAGGTCCCTTGGAGCTTGGCAGTGCAGCAGGCATCCAGGCTGACGGACACTTGGCCCTGAGGCGGGACCCTGGGGGAGATGCTGGTGGCAGCTTCTGGTTTTGCTTTCTCATCTGGAAAAATGGCTCAGCAGCCAGCTCTGCCTGTACCCAGCCAAGCCGGCCATGTTCCCTTTGGGTTGAAACCCACACAGCCACACATGGGTGCCCCTGACTGCTGGAGCTCTACATCAAGGCTCGCCCAAGGGGACACTAGCCCTGTGCCGACCGAGTCCTTCTTTGTCTGTCAGTACGACTTAGCTGCATCTCTTTTGATTTTGAAGATTAGCATGATTTCTTCCACTATGGTTAAATAGTTTTGCTATGTATTTTTTTAAACGCAGAGTTTGTTTTCCTTTGTGAAAATTTGAACCAGAAGAACAGACGTGTACCATGACATACCTTGTCATCCTCAATCATTTCCCCCTTTTCTTTAATGAAATCTTTCTTTTTTAAAAAATTTTTTTATTTTTAATTTTTTTTATTTTAAAGAGATTAAGACAAAACAGAACATAGCAAAGCAGATCAGAATAGAACAATGTAAGCAACACAATATTTCACCAGAACACAACCTGTAATTCATAGTAACTGCCATAATGTCTCTTTCTTTGAAATACTTGAGCATAACTTCATATATGATAGTATCAAACATAACAAAATAATACAAAACCATTCAATAGAATATAAGTATTACAGGGCATTCAGAATCAAATAACAGAAAATGAACAATGGCTACTCTATTGTCTCATTTTCCAAAGAAGATTTGTTTATACTATAACATGTAATACAATCCAATAAGAACAACATGATAGAACCAATGGAAACAGAAGAGCAAAAGCATGGTAGGACTTCAGAATAAGATGATATTAAATCAGCACTGGCTATTATAATGAAGTGTGTCTTTAAAATACCTGTTAATACCATCCCAGATACTAAATACAAAGAAACCAGGGTAAACCCACACCAACTAATGAATGTGATCATTACAAGGCTTCAAAGCAATGTAATGATAATCATGGTTACCATAAACACTTATGCATTCTTACCATTTATTTCACTAGGGAGATTATATGGTATTTATACATGTGAGTTTGATTTATTTCGCTTATGAATATTGTCTCAAGTTACATCCATTTATTAATAAAAGCTCAATGTGATCATTCTTTTTAGCTGAGTAAAAAATTGCCTAAAAATAGCACAACTTTTTTATCCATTCCTCAGTTGATGGACTCTTAGGTTGTTCCCAACATCTGGCTATTACAAATTGTGTGCTATAAACATGGGTGCACATATATCCCAGTGGTATGATGTTTTCAGGTCTTCTGGGAATATGCCTAGAAGTGGAATAGCTGTGTAGAATGGGACTTCCAATCCCAGCTTTTTGAGGAATACCAAGACTGACCTCCACAGTTGTTGCACCGTTTTATAAGCCCACCAACAGTGCAGGAGAGTTCCTTTTTCCCCACAGCTTCTCCAGCCTTTGTTTTTGGTAGTTTTCTTGATCCTGGCCATTCTTTCTGGAGGAGATGGAATCTCAGTATGGTTTCAATTTGCATTTCTCTAATGAGTAATGATGATGAACATTTTTTCATGTATTTATTTGCCATTTGTATTTCTTCATCTGAGAGCTGTGCATTCATCTCAGATGCCCATTTGGGATTGGGTCTTTGAATTTCGGGGGTCTGATTTTTTAAAATTCTTTATATGTTTTAGACCGAAGTCCTTTGTCTGAGGGACAGTTCACTAACATTTTTCCCAGTTTGTGGGTTTTCTTTTTACTATGCTGGAGATTTCTTTTGACATGCAGAAGCTTTTTAATAACGTGTGATCCCAGCTATTAATTCTGGGGAATATTTCCTGTGTGGTTTGATTCCTGTTCATTAATTCCCTACCTACCACTATGTCTTCAAGATTTTTTACTTAGTCTTCCAACAGATTTAATGTTTTTGTTTTAATATTCAGATCTTTGATCCATTTAGATTTCAATTTATTATATTGTGATAGGCGTGGGTCCACTTTTAGTTTTTGGCATACAGAGAGCCAGTTTTTCAGCACCATTTATTAAAGAAACTGTCATTTTTCCAGTGAATATATTTGGCACCTTTTTCAAACATAAGGTGGTTGAGTGTGTTGGTAGTTGTGGTTGTATCTTCTAATCTATTCCATTGATCTTCAGATCTGGTTTTATTCCAGTACCATGTTGATTTTATTCCAGTAGCTTTGTAGAATAACTTCAAGTTGGGATTGTGCGGTCTCCTGCCTTGATTTTGCTGCTTTGAATTGTCTTTGCTATTCTAGGTCTCTTCTGGTTCCAGATGAACTTGAGGAGTGATTTCTCTAGATCTATGGGGTGTGTTAATGGTTTTTTCATTGGGATTGCATTGAATCTGTATAACAATTTTGGAGAATGTCCATTTTCACAATATTTATTCTTCCTATCCAAGAACAAGGGATGTCTTTCCTTTTTCTGAGAGCCCCTTCAATTTCTTTTTTCAGGTCATGATAATTTTCCCTGTATAGATTTTTTTCTTCTTTGTGAGATTAATTCCTGAATATTTCATTTTCTTGGATTCTATGGTGAAGGGTGTAGCTACTCTTATTTCTCTCTCTGTGATTTTGTTTTAGTGTATAGAAATGCTATTGACGTTGAGTATTCATTTTGTATCCAGCTACATTGCTGAATTTATTTATTATATCTAGGAGTCTTTCAATGGAGTTTTGGGGGTCTTCTTTTAGAGTATCTTGTCATCTGCAAATAATGATAATTTAACTTCCTCTTTTCCTATCTTTATCCATTTTATTTCTCTCTCTTCTCTACTTGTTCTGACTAGTTATCTCCAGTACTATATTGAATAGGAGTTATGATAAGGGATATCCTTGTCTTGTACCTCATTTTCAGGAAAAGGCCTTCAGTTTTTGGCCATTTAATATGATGCCTGCTGTTGGCTTGTCATGGATGGCCTTTATCATATTGAGGTAAAGACCATTTTTCAATTTTCTGTAAGGTTCTTATCATGAATGAATGTTAGACCTTATCAAAAGCTTTTCCTGCTTCTATAGAAATGATCATGTGATTTTTACATTTGGCTTCATTGATATGGCGGATTACATTTATTGATTTCCATATGTTGAACCATCCCTGCATGCCTGGGATGAATCCCACTTCTTCATGGTGTATGATTTCTTGATGATTTGCTGCATGTTTTTGATCAACATTTTATTGAGGATTTTTGCATCAGTGTTCATTAGAGAGATTGGCCCGTTGTTCCCTTTGTTAGTTGGGTCTTTCTCAGGTTTTGGTACTAGAGTAATATTTGCTTCCAGGAATGACTTAGCAAGAATTGCTTCCCTTTCAATTTCATTGAAGAGTTTGAGGAGTGTGGGCATTATGTCTTCTTTGTATTTCTTGTAGAATTCTGCAGTGAATCCTTCTGGGCCTGGGCTCTTATTTTTAGGTAAGTACCTAATTACCTTTTCAACTTCATTAACAGAAATTGGGTTATTCAGCAGTTTTACATCTTCTTGACCCAGCTTTGGTACTTCATATGTTTCTAGAAATTTGTCTATTTCTTTTGTTATCGAACCTTTGAGAGTAGATGTTTTTGAAATAGGTGTTGATGATCTTCTGTGTTTCCACAGAATCTGTAGTGATTTCGCCTTTTTCATTCCTTATTGCATGAATTTGATCTTTTTCTTTCCTTTTTAAATTACATTACTTGGGACTTATCAATTTTATTTATGGTTTCAAAGAACCAACTTTTTGATTCATTGATTCTTTGGATTGTTTTCTTAGTCTCTATTGCATTTATTTCTGCTCTGATCTTTAAAATTTCCTCCTTTCTTTTGGCTTTGGGCTTCACTTGCTCTTTTTTTTCTAGATGTTTGAGGTGTAGCATCAGATTATTTGTTTGTATTCTTTCTGTTTTCCTGATGTGGGAACTCAGTTCAATAAATTTTCCTCTGAGGACTGCTTTCATTGCATCCCACAGATTCCGGTAAGTTGTTTTTGTATTTTCATTTGCTTGTAGGTATTGTTTAATTTCTTCTTTCATTTCCCCTGTGACCCACTCATTGCTCAAGAGTGTATTATTCAATTTCTATGTGTTTGTGGGGGTTTTGCAGTTTCTTGTATCATTAATTTCTAGTTTCATGGTGCTATGATCTGATGATAATTTCAATTTTTTGCATTTATTTAAATATGATCTGTGAGCTAGTATGTGGCCTATTTTAGAATATGTCCCATGATCTGCTGAGAAGAACATATATTCCAATATTGTTGGAAAGAACACTCTGTATATGTATCAAGTCCATTTGTTCACAAGTGTGATTCAGTTCTTTCTTTGCTGATTTTCTGTCTGGCTGATCTGTCCTTTGGTGTCAATGGTGTGTTAAAGTCTCATAGTTGTTATAATGGTGTTATTGCTAATTTGACTTTTCATTTCTGTTAATACTTGCGTTGTATAACTCAGTGCTCTGGAATTTGGTGCCTATATATTTAAGATTGTTATCTCTTCCTCTTGAAGTTTTCCCCTAACCAGTATTCTGTGATCTTCTTTATCTCTTAAGATCATTCTGGGTTTGAATTTCACATTTTCTGCAAACAGAATAGCTACCCCTGCTTTTTTGGGGGGTTCCTATTGCATGTCGTGTTATTTTCCATCCTCATTCTGAGTTTCCTTTTGGATTAGATGGGTTTCTTGTAGACAGCATAAGGTTGGATGTTGTTTCTTGATCCAGTCTGTTTCTTTCAATTGGTGGACTAAGACCATTTACATTAGTGGTTATAACTGCTCTATATTGGTTTATTGTTGACAAGTTATCTTTCTGCTGTTGCATCTTTATCTTTCCATTCTGTTTGTCTGCCTTGCTTAGTGTTTTTTTTCCTATGTGTATCTAAACTGTCTTTCAGTATTCTTTTCAGGGTTTGCTTGGTGATCATGAAGTTCTTCTTTGTCATGGAAGTATCTTATTTCTCCATCCATTTTGAACACATCTAAAGAAGACATAGTTAAATATTAGAACAGTTTTTCAGGGTACATCAGTCTAGGTTGGAAATCATTTTCCTTTGGGTTCTGAAATACTTCACTCCATGCTCTTCTTGACTTCATTGTATTGAGAAGTCTGCTGTGATTCTGATAAGCTTTCCTTTGTAGGTGATCTGTCTCAACAGCTTTGAATATTTCATTTTTATGTTGGATTTCTGGGATGGTAATTATTACATATCTGGTTGTAGTTTTATTTTGTTATGGCTATTTGGAGTTCTATATGCTTCACTAATCCTAATGTCAGTTTCCAGTCTCATGTTTGGGAAATTTTCAGCTATTACTTCTGTAAAGAGTCTCTTGATATCATTTGTGTTGTCTTCTTCTTTTTCATTTATCCCTATCTAGCTTATGTTGTTTTTCTTTGACTCATCTTGTAGCCGTTGAATCGTTATTTCCTGATTCCTTGTTATATTTAACAGAACTTTCTTTTCTGTTCACTAGCTACAATCTTGTCTTTTAGATCTGAAATTATATCTTCACTTTCATTGAGGCAGTTTTGACAACTTTCAATGGAACTTTTGATATCCTGTATGTATCTCTTTGAATCTGCTTTATGTATTGTTTGTTTCTTATATTGTTCATCCAGGGATCCTTTTTGTTTTCTTCCTCTAATATTTAACTATGTCTTCTTTAGATGTGTTCAGCATCTCTTTCATTACTTTTATAATTTCTTCTTTTATCCTGGAGATTATTTCTAGTTTGAATTCCTTTAAATTCCTCCTTTCCTGGAGTTGCTTCTTTCAGTTACAATTATATCAGGTATTTCAGGTGTATGGCATATATTTTCTTCTATGTACATGGCTCCCCAGGCTTTCTTGGGATGGGCTGGATGTTTGAAATTGCATTTTGGTTTTTCATTTTGTCATTTTCCTATATTTCTGTGTTTCAAGTGTTGTTCTGGGTTCCTGGGACTCCTCTGGCAATGTAGCTCCCTCCTTGGGCAGTGAGGCCCCCAGATTAAAAGGTTACTGGGCTCAGTTCACTCAGGCTTAAAGCCTCCTCCAGCAGTGCTGCTCCCCCCTGTGGCAGCGAAGCTCTCTGGACCTAAAGAAGTCCATCAGGCATGTCCCAGGCAGGCCTGAAACCTCCTGAGCCAGTCCAATGTGGCCTCAAGCCAGGCGAGTCCCCTACCATTCTGAGTAAGCATCTCAAACACTCCTAGGGCTCACACAGTGTGCAAGCTTCCACCTCCTTGGGCAGTGAAGCTCTCCGGTCTAAAGGAAGGTCGTTGGTGTGGCCTAGGCAGGTCCCAAACCTCCTGTGCAGTGCAGCTCCCACCTCCAGCAGCTGGAAAGGCAGCAGCAGTGAAGCTCCATGGACTAATGAATTTTTTTCAAAATTTTTTTTCTTGTCATCTTTAGATGGATACAAGGTTACATAGTGAGCGGATGGACCCAAAGTCAAGGAGAATTATATGTTTAGTTTCCCTTTGTTTTCCTATGAAGTTCAATGTTACAAATTCAGTAGAATATAAGTCCTTGTATGGAAAGAACACCTTTTAGTGAATCGTTTCCTTCCAAACACAGCACAGGAAGTTCACAAATTGGTGCCCTCATAATAGATGCTTTGGATAACCTTTATGTCTTAGCATTTCCTGATGAATTCTTTGATGTCAGCAAAGGCTGACAGAGACTGTCCTGACTTCTGGTTGGTGAAGTGACAGCTCATCTCTTAGGCTGACTGTGTGCAGCTCTTTCTTCTTACTAAAGTCCTGTGTGGACACCTGCTCTGGGGTGTGAAGCTGGGAGAAGGCAGCTTCCTGGGGGAGGGATTGGCTCCTTAGTGCTATTATGCAGTCCTCCCTACTCTGTGAGCACAGTGAACAGCTTCTACCTGGGGCAAGGAAGCTGGCATCACCTGATGATCTGCTGGCACCTTTTATCTTGGGCTTCCTGTTCTTCAGAACTGCAAGAAACAGATTACTGTGATTAGCTTCCCAGGTTATGGTGGGTCATTGCAGCAGTCCCAGGGGCCTCTGAGAGTAACATCGTACTACTGAGCATACTACTAGCAGTTTAAAGGAATCTTTGTACTAAGCCCTCTTTCTTCTATCAGTTTCTGTGTGTCTTACTTTTTTCTCATTGCTGGAACAAAACACAGGACACTTAAAATGAAGGAAAGAAAGATTTATGTCTTATAGTTCTTGGAGGTTTCAGTCCACACTCACTTGGCTCCAAGGCAGGGGGGCATGGCAGGGCTGCAGTTCTTGGCAGCTGCAAACAGCAAGCCAGAAACTGGCAAGAGAGCAACACACCTCCTATGCAATTTTACATGATATCCTGGCTCCACTCCTGGGCGTGTGAAGCACTCACACCCCCAATGCAAGTGCCTGACAAACAACTAATCACAAATGCTTAATGTGGTCTCATCCATAATTCCATGAGGGTTGGGGGCCACTGACATAAACCATGACACCATGGGGTATTTTCCATTCAGTACAGACCTTTTCTTGCCATCTTTAACTTTTCTTGTCCTGATCAATTTCATATTACATTATATATTATATTATATTATATTATATTATATTATATTATATTATACCAGGAATGTTGGTGGTGCTGCGGACCATAATCTCGATATATCAGGAAAGTATAAACTGCTTTATAAACAATAAGTTGGATTTTTAAAGATTTACTGATGGATCCAGCAGTAATGAGCCATCACATTTCAGTGGACACCCATCCTTCCAGCACTTTGGCATTCTGGTTCTATTAGGTTTGAAGCCTGGCATACCTACTGTCTAGATGTTCAATTTTGGGAAGTTTCCTTATTTTTACTAAATCTGTCACAAGATTGCTGTCCCAGTGGCATGTACTGAGATTAGCTGAGATAATATGGCAGACAGGATAGGAAGTGCTCCATACAGGACAGTGATCACTTTCACAGTGACTGGTGATTAGGTAAATCTGTGCCACCATGTGATCCTGTACACTGTCATCTTCTGGGTGTTTGTGCCTGCTGTGTTCCTGTTGACTGGGGGATTCTCCATTCCTCCTCCATGGGATTTTCTCTCTGGACTCTTTATTATATAAAGTAACATATAAATCCTCACTTATTTCCTTTCCAGGATTTCTTGGTGTTGAGAAGACAGCTTTATTACTACTTCACCTTTACTACTACCTTTAATGTAGTTCTAGAATTTTTAAAGTTAGAAACATTTATTGACATCACTCAGAATGACTTTTATTTTCACCTTAAGCTTTGGATGTGAGAGGCAGAAAGCCTATTACAAAGCAGCCGAAATCGGCCAGTGATCCTCTCTCTTTCAGGTAAGTCAAGCCCAGACATGAGCAGGTTCTGGGTAGGTCCTTCATCAGAGGCTTCAGATTCTTTATCCATCTTGCTCTTATCCATTTCACCTTGTGTGTAGCTTTGATGTCATGGATAAAAAATGATCCCTCCGGATCTCGGCTTCTTATCTACCTTCCATTGGTAGAGGGAAAGAAATAGAGCAAAGGTCAGCAGTTCTCTAAGATACTGCTCAGGTGCTGGTCACCCTAATTTTCTTTTTTTTTTTTTTTTTTTTTGTCTTTTTCCTTTTCTATCGGTACCGGGGATCGAACTCACGACTGCCTGCTTGCAAGGCAGGCACTTATGCCACTGAGCTAAATCCCCAGCCCCTCCTAATTTTCTTTGTAACCTATTGGATAGATTTTCATATGGCCCCACCACAGGGCAGGGAGAAGCTGATAAAATCTTTTTCTTTGTGTCATTACATACTGTGGGAGAGCGTCGAAGCTGAACACGCAGGTAGGGTCTGGTGTGGCCAGGCCATGGTTGAACTGAGAATGAGGAGACACATCATGGGGCAAGATAGCTTGAGGCCCTCCCATGTCACAGCTCTGCCCATGTATTGAGTTTCATTGCTCTGCAATATATCCCTCTTTTTTTTGTTGTGTTGATACACGGGACAAGGGGCCAGCAGAAGCTATAGAAGCTGTGTTAGGAGAACTCCCAAAATTTCAATTCCATGTGGTCCATCAGCTCAAAACCGTAGTCAGTTATCAGCAGAGCCATCAATTGTCAGAGGGTGTTATTGATCCCAGCTTCCCCCACAGCCAGGTTTTACATGGCATTACACCTCTGGAAGTCACACCATTCTGCAGGAGGTTCGAGGCCACGCTAAGATGAGACCTGCATTACACACAGTCGGTTCTTACTTCCTAGCAAGGTCATTTAGGTCTCCTCAGGAATTGTCTTAGGACCATGCACAGCACCTCTTGGCTCTTCTAGCAGTGCAGCCACCTGGATGAGTCGCGGCCATTGCTTGACCAAGTTGCTTTAAGTGAAAGCTTGGGACAGTTTTGTCCTGGTGACCTCCTTAGGCACAGCATACATACTTTACATACCAAGTTAGGAATTAAAACTGTACATATTATTGTATCATGACATTTTTACAATAATCCAAATTTCTGTTTTGATGTAAAATATCCTTTTTTAAAATCACCCTCGTCTAAAACACAATAAGTTTCTATCCAACTTGTTGACCTTCAGTGCAATCTCACAAGTTTTGGTACCAGCAGAGATCTGAACAGGAAACAGAAGTCTGTTACATAGGTAAGCCCTGATTTACAACATGGGAGCCCTATGCACCCAGAACCATGAATATATTCAGTGCATCATGAAGTTGACAGCAGTCAACAATCACAGTCATAGGAGATCTTTGCACAGGCATTTTCAAACCAGAAGCTTACTGTATTATTTCTTTTGGAGAATGATCAATGTGAATATATAACAATAATATGTTTTACAACCGTTAGTTGGACTGTCTCTTTACAAGACCATGGAGAATCCTGGGGCCTCTCATCAATAAACAAGAACTGGTTAATAACATTACCAGGCGTCTGCTGTCAATTAGATACCTGTCCAACGATCCCAACCATAAGAGATTTTGCTATTTATCCTAATAACATTATTTTACTTTTCTAAACAATGACACTTTGAGCACCATGACAAATACCGTATCATACTTCTATACTCAGTCTTTGCCTCCTTTGGACCAGCTGGCAACCAAGGTGAAAGCATGCTTTGTAAATCTATAACCCAGTGAATTGTGATTAAATGATCCAAAAATGAAAAAGAGAAATTATTCAGTTCAAAATAAAAGGAACAGCTCTTCACAGAGCAGACAAATGGACAAACATAGACAGATGATCCATACAGATTCAAACACAGAAACAAGCACACAGCTTGTCAGAGTGTGTGAGAATTCTGTAAGTTCTCAGGGGCCACTATGTACTGGTCCTACACCCCCTTGATAAACTGACTCCCCCTCCCAACACACACACCACGCTCTCAGGGCGTTTCCAGGTGTTCCGTGCCACGTGGGCACTCTTGTGCGGGCATTTTTGCTTTTTGTTCCACACATGTAAATGATCACTAGGCTCAGGAACTCCTAGCAACCGCTTACAAGCAGACTGGACAAACAGACATCAGACACACAGATGGACTGACAAACATCTTACAAAATCAGAGTGCCCTCAAATATTTCCTCAACCAAACTCTATTATAATAACTTTTTACAAATTTAGAATCTATAAATATAAATTGACCAGTCGTAGAGGTTATAGGCAAAACAGCAGAGATCTCATAGTAAAGGATCTTGGAAAGTACTGTGGGTTTTCTGCAGATAAAGAGAAAATACAGGGACACAGACACTAAGGGTCAGTACCCAGGCTGCCAACTGGCCACCATAACCAGGCAGCATTCATCTGAAGTACTGCCAGGTGAGTGGGGTAAATGTAATCATTCAACTACAAATTTCTTGCTGTTCTGGAGGGCAACAAGAGCCCTGTGGGCAAAGGGGCTGACAGAAAAACGAGCCAGGAGAGAGGGCAGTCCTTCGGGACTTGACCCGCCACAGCTGCGGTGCCTGTGTAAGCACTGCTCTGAAGGGCCTGCGGTAGAGGAGGACAGTCAGACATCAGCAGGATCTGTGTCACCCCATAAGGCCTCAAAAAGAGGAGCTAATACCTGAAAAGGAAAAGTTGTCAATAGCTAAGAGAGGCTTGGGCATTTATTCATCTCCCAGCGGAGTAACAGAAGCCACCATGGGGGATCCAAATCCTTGATATCCACGAGTAACATCACGAGCTTTAGAGGAGATATAAGGCAAGACAATTAGTTGAGCTACAGATTCAGAAACATTCAGCTGAATGGGCAGGAGAGATCACACTTGAAGAACAACATTCCAGTTCAATCAGCACTCCAACTTTCAAAGCTGGGCTCTTGTCCTTGTTGACACAAAACAGGACAAGTGATTCATTCCCCATGTTGTTTACCTTCTTGGGCCAGCTTTTACATGGGAGACAGAACTGGTGGGAAGTTGCCCAAAGGCTTTAGGAGGCTTGTGTCTTGTGGTGGCAGTGGTGAGGGGGCAGAAGCATATGGGGAGCGGTAGAAGCAACAGAAGCGGCACCCCGGGTAACCAGGAGGCTCACAATGTGGTGTTCCATATGCTCACCTGCCAAGGGGTGTCACAGCATCCCAGCAAAGATACCAGGGGTGCAAGACAGAGATGGGATCTCGAGGCTCCTCAAAAAGCAGTTTGCCTGTCTCATTGCAATCCTCCATGATGAGCAACCCCCTTCAGGATACCAAGGGCACCTGATCAGATCATGACTTTCCAAGAGGGGCATCACAATATCCCTGGAGGTCACAGGGCCTGACTTGCTGAGAAGGAAAAGCAGCGCTGCTTTGTGGTTCTGCTGGGCTTCAGACAGACCATTCCCCATGACTTACCTGATGAAGGCATTTTCCAAAAAAATGAAGATAAAATAGACGCATGTCAGGGCTGTGTTCCACCCCAGGAACACAGTGAAGGAAGGTCACCCTCCAGAGCAGACATCTATACTGTAGAGTCCCTGTTTGGGTGCTAAGCTGTTGTAGTCTGTACCTAGAGCCCCAGTTACCATAATGGGCGCACAAGTGAAGGCTCAAGGACACGCGGCATGGTCTTTAGGGCTGCAGGAGGTGGGAAATGCCCAGCAGAGCTCCTAACTCTGAGAACTGGGCTGCAGAACGACCCTGGCAACAGGTATCAGAACCAGCAAGGAGTTCAGTGGACAACAGAGCAAACCTGAGCAAGATCTTGGGAAGGGTTCAAGGACCCCTCAGACTAACAAATGAGGTCAATTAAGGAAAACTATCCAGAAAGTCTCCACGTGGACTCAGCTCTGGCCCATCTTGCCCCCTCGAGGTTTCTCCTGATTCTCAGTTCAATCATGCCTAGGCTATGGTGAAGGTGCTTTTTTTATACCCACTGTATGAAGACCCTACTGTCCATAAGAATACATTTCTTCATTTGAAGACAGATTTTTATAGTTCATTGTGGGAAATATTTTGATGTGTTGCTCTCATATTTGGTCTTTAATGCATATCATACTGAGTTTTACATGTTCGAGGGGAGAGGTTAACTATCACTTGATCCTAACAATGTGTCTGGTAGTTCCTTTAAGCAGGGTTGGTCACACAAAAGCATTCCAGATCCGTCTTGTCTTGAACAAAGAATTGGAAGAGGCAAAGTAAAAGTGGTTCCCAAAGTGCTGGTCGGATGTAAGGCCGAGGTGGGGGGAAGGTGGGCTTAAGCAGAACTGCAGACCCCAGGCAGAAGAGCCAGGTGCATGTGGGAGAGTTTCCATGACTGACAGAGCCTGGAAGCTTGAGGCAGAAATCCCACACTTCCCAGGCTGCAAGTAGAAATTATTTTTCCAGCAGTAAGGCAGGACTCTGGTTCCCATGTCTGGCTTTGTGCAGAGCCCAGTTAGGACCAGCAGGCAGCAGTGCCCTGGGAGTAAGGGTGCAGTTAAAGTGGCCACGCAGGAGACATTCCCCAAGGGCACCGCTCGTGGGACCCTGAAATTTCAGGGAAAATTTAGTCAACAGGAGCCAGGAGCTCAACAGAAAAGAGGCAATTGTATGGACACTCCCAGTGGAATACTCTGTCAAGTCCACAGTGCTGATTACAGAGAGTTTTAAAAATCTTTTCTTTAAATAGGGTCCCAGAAGCTACATGAACAAGATAAGCTTCAGGGGAAGGCCGTGGTACAGTGGGTATCTTGTGGTGAGCAGAGGTGTATACTTTGGTTTCAGGGACTGTGCTTAGAGATCTCGAGGCAAAGATACTTCAGCTCATCTTTTGTTTCGAGGATCCTTGGGGAAGTCCCTTCATTAAAAAGAGAAACACATGTTTCTCATCTGGTACTGAGCACTGAATCCGGAACCAGCACACCGAACCGCATCCCCAGACTTTCTATTTTGGGGCAGGGTCTCGGTAAGTTCTCTAGGCTTAGTGAAATTTGTGATCTTCCTACAACAGCATTCCAGAGTCCTGTAGTTATGTTGTGCAATACCAAGCCTAGCCACAACACCTCTTATGAAGCACAAGAGAGAGGGAGTGAAATCCTCCGGAATTGCACTTCTCTGTGGACTCTGTAAATCTTTTCAGATTCAATTGGATCAGAGGAGTAATTTTAATAATCTAGATTTGGACAGCTCTGAAATAAATAGCTCAGGTAAATGTCCGGATCATAAATGCAGTTAAGTTTGTAAATAACTCTTAAGATACTTGAAGAGCCCCGAAAGAGCTTGACAACCACCAAAATGACATAGCAGTGTTGCAGTTTGTATGAAGCAAAAATAGCCAAGTTAAGACATCAACATCGGGAGGAAATATGCAAATATAAGGAAATCACCAAGTTAGGCTGCCCTGAAGACAGTGAAGTCCGAGTTAACACAGCCTGGTCAGTGGACAGCACAATGGGAAACATGCTACAGGGAGAGCTGGTGTGTCCCTGTGGTTCACAGTAGTGTCGTGGTTGGTGTCAGGGTGGCGTGCGCGCCACACACTCTCTGCTGCACAGTACAGGATTCTGTGCTGTGCAACCTGTGTCATCTGAGGCAGAGAAAAGCTCTCCCGATGTGGGGTGAGAACCAAAGCGCTGGGCTGTGTTCCCATAGAGCTGCATTGAGAGACACAGCCTTGGACCTGCCCTGGCCCTTGGTGAGAGTTTGTGAATTCCCGCTGCAGGGCTTAAGACTTGAAAGTATATAACCGTGACCACGTGATACCTGTGCCTTACAGCAGGACGACCACGCTGAAGAGGAGAAGGAGAGAAGTCTGACATCAATGAAGAAGGAAGAGCTAGCAGGGCTGAGAGGACCACAGCGTCCCTCCTCCACCCGGGACGCTGGTGACTCTGAAGGACAGCTGCAGTCCTGCACTCTGAAGTGGCACTGAACAAGAAGCCAGGGATCACCACATTAATTCAAGAAAGTAAACCATAGTTCTGGAACTCATGGCCACTAAAGAAGCAGGCATCACAGGACTGCAACAGAGGCGGGGAAGGTAGTGACTATGATTTACAGAGTGAAGCCATGCACAGCTCAGCTCCTGCCAGGCCCGGATTGTCTACTTTGGATGGTATCAAATGAGACAAAAAAAAAAAAAAAAAACAAAGAAATCATAGGAAAAAAATTACTATAGGACATTTTCCAAAATGCTCCAAGAAAACTAACTGGGACGCAGTTCCCTGAAGGGAGAGGGTGCTAGTTTGGAGCTAGCAGGGCCCAGAAAACAACAGGTGCATTCTGGGTAGAGCATTGTGGTGGGAAGCTGAGGGGACCGAGGCATTTTAAATTGATAGTGGCCGGGAAGAGGACAGTGCGTGTGTGTGTTTAGACACATTTACTTCCCCCTGTTGTGGGTCATGTAAAGCGTTTCCTAGGTGGCATCTGAATGTGTCTTCCTCACATTACGACCTGTTTTGAAATATTTTGTATAGAATAGTAAGTTTTCAATCATCCTACTAATGCAAGAAAAGTTATTTAGGTGCAATTATGTATTTTCGGTTTTTTCTCTTTCTTTCTCTTTTTCTTTTTTCGAATTCATTTTTTTTTTTTTTTGGTAGATATAAAGAAAAGAAGAAAGAAAGAAGCTATAACAAAAATTTAAAGTACATCCTGGGTAACAATGGTATATACACTGCACATTGTCCTTTAACTCCTGTATTTCTTAACAGCAGAAATACTCAGAGGAACATTGAAATCGTATGAATTGAATTTTAGGCCTGCATCAGGCCTCTAGTGAAATGTTGTCATTTTGAGATTCCTATAGGACAGAGGAGCGCTGTGAAATACACACTACATCTCTTCCCCTGATTTGCATCCAAAATGCCTGTGCCTCAGTGATCCTTGTCTGTGTGGATTGTGTGTGTGTCACTGAAAACAAGTTTCTGGAACCAGAAATGAAAACGAAACAGGATCCAGCACTTTGCTTTGTTGGCAAGGGAAATGCTGGGGACTCCAAAATCTAACTTGAGGGGTCACTGGTCCACACCCTGGCATCTGAAGTGGGTGGCGTGTGTGTCCTCACCAGGCTCTGTGACGTGTGGGCCGCTCTACATACACTGTTGTTTTCCAGTGCCGAGTACTGGACCCAGGATAATGACACTCAGCTACATCCCCACACAGTTTCCCCTCATCTGTCCTGAGATGGCATCTGGCTAATTTGCTAAACTGTTCAGGCTGGGCTCAAACCAAGGCACAGATCACCACACTCAGCTCTACATGCTGATATTAAGCTTCCTTACAGAGCTGTGACATGCCGGGCCTGGCTGGAAGGTATGCCATTTCCGCACTCTTGGAGGCTGAAGGAGTTGGATTGAAATTTCTAGCCCATCCTGGACAATCTCAAGACTAGTGTGACTGTGCCTCAAAAGAAAACAAATCAAATTCTATGAATGTAGATTACTCAATACCAAACAAGTAAACAAAACAACAACAACAAAGGAACCCACAAGAATTCAAACTGTGCAGTATTAATTACTGTTACGTGTTCCCTAAGAGGTAGTGAGGGTGGACTGACCCGAGCATGTCAGATGGAACCCAGGGCTAACTTGGTTTTGTGCTTTTTGTGTAATATCTGTACTTTGCACAGTAAATGTCTGAAAAAGGATGACAGGCACATCTTGTCACATCCTGGACTATCCACCGTGTAGTGTAGTCTGGTGGGAAGAAAGTGAGTCACTGTGCTGTGCCTTTGAAGGGATGTCCTGACCCTCATTCCTTCCTGTCTCTCTGTGCTTCCTGACTGCCATGAGTGAGCAGATCTTTTCCACAGGACCCTCCCTGAGGTCCTGTGCTGCCACAGCCCCAGTGTATTAGGGCCTCTCACAGCTTAACTTTTCCCTTGCTGAGTACCTCTGGTGTTCTCTTAGACCAATGCAGTTGAGGAACATGCTCCTCGCCTTGTTACCTGCCCGTTTCAGCTGTATCCACAGCCTGGCCAGCAAGTCCAAAGGCTTGAACCATGGCCATGCCTCAGGCACAACCCGGCTCTACAGCAATCTGCCAGCCTTCCCGGGCTTGCTGTGCAGAAAACCTCTGGGCACAGCTAGAGTAAATTCCCAGAAAGGATTCAAGTTTTTCAGCTTCCTTGGGCACCAAGAAACTGTCACCCTTCCCTAGTGAGCTCTCTTCTGCTGGTCACACTGCATCCTCCTGATATGCTGCCCTCCAGCCCAACTCTCCATAACTGGCTGGTTCTTTCCCTTCCTCCAGCTCCTCCCTCCTGACCTGCACACCTAACTGGCCCTGTGTCTGGCTGGTTTCTGTGTCCTGAATACTCCTTCTCCCATTTTTTAATCAGCTGCCCCTCACCTGGGTTGGGTTATAGGTGGCCTCTCTGGAGGACTAACTGTCCCACTCACCCCCCAACCTGGGAGTCTTTGTCTGCACTCACATCCCTGTCTGTCACTTTTCTGTGACATTCTTCTTACAATGGTTCCCATACCAGAACTCTTGAAGAAAGACACTGGGGCTCCCTGAGCACTGGAGAGAAGGAAGGTGCCCAATAGCCAGTGTTCAATAAGAATACTCTTCCTAGTTTGCTCTGAGCAGTCCAAACTTGGTGAACTTTCAGAAGGAATGAGCCCTGGTGACATCTGACTGTAACCTTGGTCCCTTGACCTGTGCTGTTCAGTTCACCCAATGTGTGGTAATTCTTTAGAACCCTGTAGGACACTCCCATCTTGTCAAGGAACTCAAAGATTTCAGATCCACCCCTACTGCTCCAGCAGGCAGTGCCCCTGCCCCTTCTGCAGGGCCCGAGTGTGGCCGGGACCTGTGTGACAGGGTCCTCTGCACCAGCTGCTGCCTGTGTTGGGAAAGTCAGCCAGAGATGGGAATCTGCTTTCCTCCCTTCCTGGGCTTAGCCTGGGTACACCTGACTCATGGCAGGTGCTCACGCCGTAGACATCCACAGTAGTGTAGTAATATTAGGCTGTTTCTAGGACCCAGCTTGCTCCATGGGAGGCAGTTGACAGCCATGCTTACTTCCACACGGCCCGCTCAGGGGTCTCTCCTCGCTGTGTCTCTCACACGAGATATGCAGCCCTTGTCATCTCTGGGTTCTGCCTTCTCAACACTTTTATGCTTCGCACTGCTGCTTGTGAAACAGCATGATTTTCTCTTCCATGTGGGCCGTCTTGAAATGAAGTCTGATCTCAGCACTGAGGGGATGAGGAATGCATTTGAAATACAGACTCAGAGGCAGTGCGGTCTCCTGAGAGGAAGCTCCATCCAAGCCACGCTGCACCCGCACAGTCACTGCCTACAGAACTTTCTGAGCCGTCCTGGAGGGACTGACCTGGGTCTGTATATTAGCCTTTATAGATTGTCATGGGTGGGCATCCCCTCAGGGTCCGGGGGAGTTTAGTTGGCACCGATGGGTTGACTTGGCTGTGATAGAAAATAAAGGATTTCCCAAGTGCTTCCAAAAGTCTCCCTCTCTCCCTCCTGTCCTAAAAAACAATTTAAACCCACACTGGGCATGAAATACGATCTCTTCCATTCTAAATACAATTCTCCCTGTTCAGCATGTGCACTCACAGAATGCAGGTTCTGCCAATGTACAGGTGTAAGGAAGCTTTCTATTTACTTTTCCCTGAGACACATGAGCTCCTTTTGCATTCCTCTATCCTGAGAGACAGGACGCGCAGTCATTTACTTACTCAGAGGGAAATCAGAAGAGCTCCGGGCTCCGGCTGGGCTGCGGACTGAGTGCTGTCTTCAGAGCTCTCTGTGCCAGGTGCTTTGTGGTTCCAGGGTGACCTTAAATCACATCAGCTCTGTCCTCGAGGTCATGAAGCTGCCCATAAGTGAATCTTTCAAGACAGGGGAAGACAGGGGTGTTGATAGGAACCTCTTGTTACTTTGTCATATGGGAGTGGACATGGGATACTCAGTGCCTCTCTGCTGTGTATCCTCAGGGAGGCCTGCCAAGTAGCCTCACAGCAGGCGCTATAATTGCCAACGGGCTCTCATCCTCTATTTTGGCTTCCAGACTCCCCAACACCGCACAGCCTCAGCCTGCAGGGAGAGATGACTCCCCCACTCACAGTTGGTCCCTCAAGGGTGAGGCTTGAGAGACAGCTTGTGCAGAGCTTAACTCCACACCGCTCCTGCCTTTTGGTCATGCAGGTTCCCAGCCAAGAAGCCATCCATGAAGACCCCATGGCCTCACACTGAGCACACAGCAAGTCTGACTCACAAAGCACTCAGTGCCAAGTGGGGTCAGAGGTGCTCCCCTCGTAGCTCTGAGTACCAACTTCCATGAAAGTGGGTTCTATAGGGTGGGACCACCCTGGAACTCACATTTCAGAACCTGAGAAAGTCCTGGCTTCCTTTTGGAGTCAGGCAGCACATCCTAACAAGCAAGCTATGAAAGCTATGGCTCTGCAGATTTCTAAAACACAACTGTGCCCAGAGCCCCCCATTAGCGGGGCTGTAGCCAGACCAGGATTCCAGGCCGCTGTTCTTGCTCCTGAGGAGCAGCTCCCCCAGGTCTGGAACACAGGGGAGCCCTCTTCCTACAAAGTGGAGGCTATTTTTTACGTCTCTGCCTTCTGTGACTGATGCCTCAGTGGAACTAATTGTGCTACAAAACTCTCCAGCAGCTTTCCCCAGTTGCTAGAGACCTAAAAATTGTGCAAAGAAGAAGGAAGAAGAGGGTGGGGGAGGTAGAGATGGGAGGAGGAGGGGAAGGATAGGAGGGGAGGAGGAGAGGAGCATGGTAGGGGGCAGAGGAGGAGGGGGAAGAAAAATGGGAGAGAAACAGGAGGAGAGCGGGTGGAGTAGGAGGAGGAAGGGTAGGAGGAGGGAGAGAGAGGCCTAGAGCACTGGCACCCAGCGAGCTCCTCTACAGGCTCCTGCAGCAGAAGCATCTCATCTGCTGGACAGTCACCATGGACTTCCCAGGCCTGGCTAGGCAGATCAACTGCTGAGGGGGAGGGTCTGCAGCCCTCCCTCCAGGCCTGCTCACCCCAGCCAAGCCCCTGGATGCTCTGCCACCCACAAAGACATCAGCTCACCTCCTGGCTTCTTCAGCAAGGGCTTGGCCCCGGGTTTCTCCTCCGCCCCAAGAATCTTGAGGGCGAGCTCTTCGAGCTGTCCCTATAACTTCTACACATCCCAAAGGCCCAGCTGCTGTGATCTGAACACTAGGGTGCCCTTGAACCTCCCTCCCGGCTCAGAGCCTGCTCGGGGATCCGTTGGCTGTTAAGCGCTGCGTTCTGGGAGACCGCGAGGGCTGGGGAGTCACGCATGCGCACACTCACTGCAGCCTATGCTGATTGAAGGCTTCCAGGCAGACTCCTCTTGCCACCGGAGGTCTTGAAACCTTCTGAGCTGTGCCTCATGAAGAAGGATCCTCTGGCTGGGGCCTGGCTCCTGCACTGACTAACGATGCCCAACACCCCAGCAGCCCTCATGGCTAAGCAATGGGCAGTGCACTGCTGCTTCTGGCTGAACTGCAAGGCTCAGCTGGAAAGACGCCAGACTGGCTTCCCCAGGAGTTCAGCACCCAATCCCGGGGCTGTGCCCTTGGCCACCACCGGCTCCAAGGGTTCAGTGAAAACCAAGAGAACCCTGTAGAAAAACCGCCTCCTCCTGTCAGAGGTTTGCAGTTCATTCCACGTAACCGCCTCCAGGGTGAAATGCCATTCAGGACAAAGCCCTCCCTGAGAAGCCTGCCTAGTCCAGTAAGCAGCAGGTGACAGGGTCCCATGAGGCCGGGCAGTGTCTCAGACATCCAGGCTGATCCAGGCTTGGCCCTGAGGCAGTGCCCTGAGGGAGGGGGTGGTGGCAGCTTCTGGGTTTGCCCTTTCATTTGCCCAATGTGGCTCAGAAGCCTCTCTGCCAACTGCCACCCATTGCTTTGAAACCCACACAGCTCACAGAAGTCACACATGGGTGCCCCTGACTACTGGAGCTCTGCATCAAGGCTCGACCACGGAGACACTTAGCCCTGAGGGGACCAAGTCCTGGTTTGTCTGTCAATACGACTTAGCTTCATGTGTTTTGATTTTGAAGAGTAGCATGATTTCTTCCACTATGGTTCAATAGTTTTGCTATATATTATTTTTCAAAATGGAGTCTACTGTTCTTTGTGAAAATTTGAACCAGAAGAACATGCATGTACCATGAGATACTTTGTCATGTTCCATCATTTCCCCCTTTTCTTCGATGAGACCGTTCCTGATTTTTCTTATCTTCTTTACCTAGATATGCATGTTACATCCTGAGCAGATGGACCCAAAGTCAAGGTGAATTATATTTTTAGTTTCCCTTATTTTCTTATTAGTGTCAATGATCCATCCTCAGTAGAACATGTGTCCTTGTATGGAAAGAATCCCTTTTAGTGATTCCTTACCCACCAGACACAGCACAGGAAGTTCCCAGATGGGTGCCCCCAGAGTAAATGCTGTGATACCCTTTATATGTTGGCATTCCCTGATGAATTCCTAGATGAGCAAAGGCAGACACAGACTATCCTGACTTCTGGGTGGTGGGGTGACAGCTCATCCCTTAGACTGACTGTGCACAGCCCTTTCTTCCTGCTAAAGTCCTGTGTGGACACCTGATCTGGGGTGTGATGCTGGGAGAAGGCAGCGTCCTGGGGAGGGATTGGCTCCTCAGTGCCCTTATGCAACCCTCCCCACTCTGTGGGCACAGTGAGCAGCTTCCCCCTGGGAACCAGGAAGCGGGCATCACCGGGTGATCTCCTGGCACCTTTGGACTTCCTGTCCCTCAGAACTGTGAGAAACAGATTCCTGTGATCAGTTCCCCAAGTTACGGTGGGTCATTACAGTCATCCCAGGGGCCTCTGAGAGTGACATAGTACTATTGAGCATAATCCTACCACTATAAGGAATCTGCTTACTAAGTCCTCTTTCTTCTATCAATTGCTACATAATGCATTCCATAAAGTGCAAGCCTTTTCCTACGTCTTTCTTTTGCTTTTCTGGTCCTGATCACTTTCTCTTCATTATACAACATTATATTATGTTAGACCAGGAATGGTGGTGCTGGTGGGGACCAATGGTCTCAGTCATTGAAGAAAGTATAAACTGCTTTATAAACAGTAAGTTGGACTTTTAAAGCTTTACTGATGGATCCAGCAGCGATGAGCCATCACACCTCAGTGGACACCCACCCTTCCAGCAATTTGGCATTCTGGTCCTATTAGGCTTGAAGCCCAGCATAGCTGCAGTCTAGCAGTTCAGTTTTGGGAAGTTTCCTTATTTTTTCTAAACCTGTCACAGAACTGCTGTCACACTGTCACGTGGCGAGGATTAGCTGAGGTAATCTGGTGGACAGTACAGAAAGTGGTCTATACAGGACAGCAATCATTTTCACAGTGACTTAAACATGTGCCACCGCGTGGTTGTATTCATTGTCGTCTCCTGGGGTGTTTGCGCCTGCTGTGTTCCTGTTGACTGTGGATTCTACATTCCTCTTCAATGTGATTTTCTCTCTGGCTCTCTTCTTTCTTTAGGGTATCATTTAAATCATCATTCATCTCCTTTGAGATTTGCCTGGAGTTAACTAGACAAAACTATATTTTATGTTACTCTAAGATTTGTAAAGTTAGACACATTTATTGACATCATTCAGAATGATTTTTATCATCACCTTAAGTTTTGGCTGTGAGTGGCAGAAGCCTAATATAAAGCAGCTGAAATAGGCAGGTGTTCCTCTCTCCTTCCTGTAAGTGAAGCACAGAGACGAGCAGGTCCTTCATCGTCAGAGGTCTCAGATCCTCTGTCTGACTTGCTCTTGTCCATTTCAACTTGTGTGTAGCTCTGACTTCATTGATAAAAATGATCCCTCCAGATGTAGGCATGTGATCTACTGTCCACTTGTAGAAGGAAATAAATAGAGCAAAGGTCGGCAGTTCTCTAAGAACATGGCTCAGGCCCTGGTCACCCTAATTTTCCTTGTAACCTATCGGATAGGTTTTCATATGGGCTCACCACAGGGTATGGAGAATCTGAGAAAATTACTCTTTATGTTTTTGTGTCATTATGTACTGGTGGTGCTTTTTTATATACCTACTGTATAAAGTCCCAAGGCCATAAGAATACATGCTTCATTTGAAGATAAGTTCTTCTGTTTCATTTAGGAAAATATAGTTTTGTTTTCATATTTGGTCTTTAATCTGTATCATACTGAGTTTTATATGTTGGATGAGAGAGGTTAAGTATCACTTGATCCTAACACTGTTGTCTGGACGTTCCTTTGACAGGGTTGGGCAAACAAAAGCATTCAGATCCGTGTTGTCTCAAACAAAGAATTGGAAGAGGTAAACCAAAAATGGTGCCCAAAGTGCTAGTTGGGTGTAAGAGTGATGTGGGAGAAGGTGGGGTCAAGCAGAACTGCAGACCCAAGCAGAAGTGAGAGACGCACTTGGGAGAGTTTCCACAGCAGACAGTCTGGAAGCTTGTCAGAAATCCCATGCTTCCCTAGCTGTGAGCAGGAGTCCTCCTTCCCAAGGGTAGGGTGGGCCTCTGGTTCCCATGCCCGGCTTTGTGCAGAGCACAGAGAGGACCAGCAGGCAGTGGTGGCGCAGGAGTAAGGGTCAGTTACAGTGGCAGCCCAGGAGACCCGTGTTCCCAAGGGCACCACTCGTGGGTCTTTGATGTTTCAGGGAAAAATGAGTCCACAGGGGCCAGAAGTTCAGGAGAAAAGTGGCAGCTGTATTGACACTAGTGCACTCCAGTGGAGTGCTCTACCAAGTCCAAGGTACTATTACAGAGAGCTTTTAAAAAACTTCTTTTTAAAATAAGATAACAGAAGTTATAAGAATGAGATGAGCTTTAGCGAAGGCCAAGGTGCAGTGGGGATCTTGTGGGGAGCAGAGGTGTATACCTTGGTTTCAGTTACTTTGCTTATGAATCTCGAGGTAAAGATGCTTTGGCTCATCTTTTCCTACGAGAATCCCTTTGGAGGTCCCCTTATTGAAATCAGAAACACATGTTTCCGCATCAGCCAGCATTGAACCTGCACACTGAGCCGCATCCCCAGCCTTTCTGTTTTGAGACAGAGTCTCAGTAAGTTGCCCAGACTGGGATGGAATGTGTCATCTTCCTCCTTAGCATTCCAGAGTTCTGTGATAATCTTGTGCAGTGTCAAAACCAAGGCAAAACACGTCTTTTGAGGTATATAAAAAAGGGGTGAATGTTTTCAGAATTCTGCTTCTCGGTGGACATTGTTTAAATTCTTTTCCGTGTGAATGGGATCAGAAAAGTAATTTTAATAATCTAGATTTGGACAGCACTGAAATAAATAGCGCAGGCAAATGTGTGGATCATAACGTTAACTTTGTGATTAAAACTTTAGATACTTGAAGAGCCCCGAAATGAAGAGCTTGACAACCATCCAAAAGAGATAGCAATGTCGCAGAATTTACATGAAGCAAAAATAGCCAAGCTAAGGCATCAACGTCAGGAGGAAATATGCAAACATAAGGAAATCACCAAGATAAGGCTGGCCTGAGGACAGCGAGATACCAGGTAAAGCAGCTTGGTCAGTGGATAGTGCAATGGGAAATGGGCAGCTGTGAGAGCTGGCACTTCCCTGTGGTTCCCTGTGTGGGTTTGTGGTTGGTGTCAAGGTGGAGTGCGCTCCACACACTCTCTGCTGCACAGTAAGGGATTCTGGGATGTGCAAGCCCTGTCATGTGTGGCAGAGAAAAGCTCTCCCGCTGTGAGTGTGAACCAAAGTGCCAGACTGTGTTTCCATAGAGATGTACTGAGAGACACAGCCTTGGACTTGCTGTGGTGAGAGTTTGTAAATTCCCACTGCAGGGCTTAATACTTATAACCCTGACCACATAATACCTGTGCCTTACAGACAGAAGACCACGTAGATGAGGAGAAGGAGAGAAGTCTGACAACAATTGAAAAAAATCTGCTCTATCTGAAGAGACAGCAGGGCTGAGGGAACCACAGAGTCCCTCCTCCACCCGGGACGCTGGGGACTGTGAAGGACAGCTGCAGCCCTGCACTGTCGAGAAACAACACCTGTGAGCAGACCTGAACAAGAAGGCCAGGGAACATCACATTCTCACCATAAAATACAATAAAATACTGGAACGCATGGCCGCTAGGGTAGCAGCCAGCACCAGGCTGCAAGTGGAGAAGACAGAACCATGCTCTGGAGCTGAGGGTGGTGGCCACGATATGCAGAGAGAAGCCATGCACGGTTCAGCTCCCACCAGGCCCAGAGTACCTACTTTGATTGATACCAAATCAGACCTAGAGAGAAAATTATATCAAAAATATTCCTATAGGAGATTTTCCAAAGTACTCCTAGAAAGTGAACCAGGAGGCAGCTCCCTGAAGGGAGCCGGTACAGAGCAGAAAACAACAGGTAAATTCTGGGTGCAGCATTGCGGTGCGAAGCTGTTGGAACTGAGATATTTTGAACTGACACGGGCCTGGGAGAGGACATATCTGTGTGTATTAGAGACATTTACTTTGCGGTGTTGTGGTTCCCATAAAATTTCCTATGCGGCATCTGAATGTGCCTTCCTTACATTATGAGATATTTTAAACTATTTTGGAAAGAATAATAAGTTTTTAATCATCCTACTAATTCAAGAAAAATTACTTAGGAGTAACTCATAATTTTTTTTTCAGTTTTTCTTTTTTCAAAATCAAATTCAAATAGCTTCCAAATCTAGAGGCCTGACTTTATACATTTTAGATTTTTGGATTAGGAGTGCCAACCAGTAAAGTATAGAATAAAATATTCCAAAACAAATCAAATCTGAAATTGAAGATAGTTTTTGTACCAAGTTTTTGGATAAGAAATACTGAGCTTGTATTGTGACTACAATCAGTCATATCCTTTTGGAGAAGAAAGTATGTTGTCAAAAACTCTTCAGAACTATTTCATTTTTCTTATCTTAAATTTTTTTATTTACTTATTTTTTATATAAAGAGAAAAGAAAAAAACACAAAAAGAGTATAAACAATACAGAATTTCAGAAAAATAAACAGTAAGAAATCATCAGTCAGTAAGTTGCATATTGTCATCTTAGAAATAGTTGCTCGAATTACAAAATTAAAGCATACAATTGATATTCAAATAATGATACTGCAAACAGTTCTGCTCAATGATCCAACAAGAACTTAGTAATATGTTTATCAGTCCTACACCATTGTTTCTCAATTAATTTTGAGAGAGAGTTTTTGTGGGTACTTTAGTATTGGCTGGAGGTTATTTTCTTTCAGGGCTTAGACTATTTCACCCCAGGATCTTCTCAGTTTGAGAGTTTGTGTTGATAAGTCTGTCATTATTTTGATAATATTTCCATTGTAGGTAATCTGATTCTTTTATCTGGCTGCTTTTAATATTTTTTTCTTCTGGTGGATTTCTGGAATCTTGATATAGGCAAACTATCCACATGGAAGAAAACAGATTTAGGCTCCACCTTCATCAGGGATGAAAATGAATCCCAGTCTAATTAGAGCAGTGACTCTCACCTGGGAGAGGTGTGGGATGTTTTGGCACAGTTTCGGTGATTGGAATGACTGCTTGGATCTTCTAACATTAATTCAGTTTATTGTCCTGGATGTATTCATAACAAAATAGCGTCATCATAGAAAACTGATTCTTTTTCCTATTTGTAACTTTGCTCATCTAATTTTCTCAGTTGTTTGAAAGTACACTCATTTCATTCTTCACTGAACAAGTCGATTTGTGCCATTGCAGGATATTTTAATATATTGATAGTGTAAATATTTTGCAACATATAAATCAGGTGTCACACGAGGATACTGACATTTTGAGATATAGCAATACCTAGCATTTTATTGGAGACTGCTCTTGGATGGCTTTGGATTGTTCTAATCATCATCCTTAATAGGCAGAAACATTTAGAAATTGGATGCAAAGCATGGTTTACTAAAATCTGAAATCGTGTAAAAGTGGATACATTTTCTGGTACTGATAGTAGTTTCGGTTTTAAATAATCTTGCAGAGGCTTCCTGCAGACCAAGGAGGAGATGCAGGACAGGTGGCTGGGTGGCTTTGGGGACAGAAAAGGGAGGAAGCCCCCTGCAGACCAGATCAACACCCTGCATGCCACAGAGTAAGAACCAGTTTGATTTTTGCTCAGTGGGAATGGTGAGGGGAGTGGGTGTCACACTCATTCCGAGAGGCTGGTCCTCCTGTAGGTTATTTTCTATGACCACTGTATTATTTAGGAGTTAAGGCAACCTTTAGAGGTGACAACCCGGTTTCCACATCAGTGTGTATATGTTACCGTTACCCTGAATATGGTACTTTTATTCCACAGCTTTAGTTATTTCTTGATAGGAGCTCGGTCCTGTTGGCTCAGGCATTCTTGCAGCAAGATTCCAACACTGCCATAGAAAAAGGCTTCATATCCCTCAAGGATGAGTGTTTGGAGTCCCTGAGGCCCTGACATCCATGAGCAGAGCTGTGTCCCAGAGGCTGTCAGCACCTGGCATGCAGCTGTGGTCCAGGAGTGCAAAACACCAGCCTTGAACCTTGTCAGGTGGGAGGAGGCATCAGGAGTTGGGCAGGTGCGATGCCCAGGGTACAGTGTGCCTTGGGTGACTGTAAACCGAGAGCAGCAGCCCTGTGACTCAGGAGAGTCCTCCTCTCTTTTTAAACAAAGGGACCACGAAGACGGGATTAATCCACATTTTCCTGGATGGCATGAAATTTAACGTAAAGGAAAGATGTGCACTGCGTTATTCACCCTGACCTTTGGCGAGGGCTTTACAAAATTGTTTAATGCACATTTTCCTTTGATAAAAGTATTCATATCAGTGTTGTTAAGATGCAAAGGCCTGATGTGCTCAGCATGCCTGATGCTAAATGGTTATGTTTATCTATCTTACACACTTAAACACACTTGTAGTTGTATCCTTTAGAGCACTTTTTTTTCCTCTCCTTTTTTACAATAAAAATTACACTTTTGGGTTTTATTACTCCCACTGTTCTTATTACTTTTTTTGGAAGAGAATAAAACCAAATGTGACAAAACAAAGCAGAGTCAGTCAAAACAAAGGATGGACATAGCACATGATGAAAAAACAGAATACAAGATAATCAACAATGGTTAGCATAATGCATCTTGCTACCTGAAAAAGAATTGCCTATATCATCAGGTATAATAAAATTGAACAAAACAATTCAGAACAAAACCAATAAAACCGAAACATTGGAGACATTACAGGACTTCAAAGAAGATTATAGTCAAACCAGAATTGGCGTAATCGTGAATCTTATTGCCTTCAAAGTAACCACCTATACCCTCAAACTTGATACTATCAAACAAAATAGAATAGAGTAAAATCAGTCAAAACAAGATGGTGAGAGCAATACCGGGCTTCAAATCAAGTTAATAGGAAATCCAAAAATTTACTATAATGTATCCTGCTAATTTTTTAAAAATTTTTCCCTTAATTAAAAAAATACATAAATTTTTAAAAAGGAGGAGATTGAGATAAAAGAGGACATAACAAGATAACAATACAGCTCAGAAAAGAACAATTTAAGCAACATAGTGTTTCACCACAAGATAACCCGACTTAATAGTAGTTACCATAGTACCTCTTTCCTGAAATATTTGAGTATGACTTTGTATACTATAGCATCAAACATATAAAAACGGTGTGAAACCATTCAAGAGGATGAAAGTATTACAGGGTATTTAGAACCAGCTAACAGAAAATGAACAATGATTTCTATATAATCTCTTTTCCTATAAAAATTTTGTTTCCACTATCACATATAATAAAACCAAATAGGATACAACATGATAAAACCAATGGAGACAGAAGAATGACAGCTTCATGAGACTTCAAAACAAGATGATGTTAAATCAGCACTAGCTATTATGATGTCTTGCTTTCTTCAAAGTAGCTGTTAATATCATCACAGACAATAAAATCAAACAGCACAGAATAAAACCACTCCAATTAATGAGTGAAAACATTATAAGGCTTCAAAGCCATATAATGGGGAATCATGATTACCACATACTTTTATGTATTTATATCATTCCTTACACTGGGGAAACTATTCAGTATTCATACAGGTGAGTTTGATTTATTTCACTTATGAGTATCATCTCAAGCTGTGCCCATTTACTTATAAATATCTCAGTGTGATCATTCTTTATAGCTGAGTAGTACTCCATTGTATAAAAATACCACAACTTTTTTATCCATTCCTCAGTTTATGGACACTTAGCCATTGCAAATTGTGCTGCTATAGACATGGGTGCACATATATCACTGTGCTATGATGTTTTCAGTTCTTCTGGGAATATGCCTAGAAGTGGAATAGCTGTGTGGAATGGGACTTCCAACCTCAGAGTTTTCAGGAATCTCCAGGCTGACCTCCACAGTGGGTGCACCAGTCTACAATCCCACCAACAGTGCAGGAGAGTTCCTTTTTTCCCACAGCCTCTCCAGAATTTATTGATGGAAGTTTGCTTGATCCTGGCCATTCTTTCTGGAGTGAGATGGAATCTCAGTGTTTTTTCAATTTGCATTTCTCTAAAGACTAATGATGATGAACATTTTTTCATGTATTTATTTGTATTTGTATTTCTTCATATGAGAACTGTGTATTCATCTCAGATGCCCATTTTTGGATTGGATCTTTTTGGGGATCTGATTTTTTTTAATTCTTTATATGTTTTAGACAGAAGTCCTTTGTCTGAGGGACAGTTCACTAAGATTTTTTTTCCCAGTTTGTGGGTTTTCTTTTCACTATGCTGGAGATTTCTTTTGATATGCAGAAACTTTTTAATAAGATGTGATCTCAGTTATTGATTCTGGGAACTATTTCCTGTGAAGTTTGACTCCTGATCATGAATTCTCTAAATTCCCCTAAGTCTTTAATATTTTTACTTAGTCTTCCAACAGATTTAGTGTTTCTGTTTTAATATTCAGAACTTTTATCCATTTAGATTTCAGTTTAGTATATGGTGATAGGCACGGGTCTAGTTTTAATTTTTGGCATATGGAGAGCCAGTTTTTCCAACACCATTCATTAAAGAAACTGTCGTTCTTCCAGTGAACCTGTTTGACCCCTTTATCAAAGATAAAGTGGTTGAGTGTATTGGTAGTTGTGTGGTTGTATCTTCTAATCTATTCCATTGATCCTCTGCTCTGTTTGATTCCAGTACCATGTTGATTTCGCTACTGTTGCTTTGTAGTATAACTTCAAATCAGGGATTGTGATGCCTCCTGCCTTGCCTTTGTTGCTTAGAACTGTCTTCGCTCTTCTAGGTCTCTTCTCGCTCCAGATGAATTTTAGGAGTGATTTCTCTCGATCTGTTAGGTATCTTGATGGTATTTTTATTGGGACTGCATTGAATCTGTATAACAGTTTTGGGAGAATGGCCATTTTCACAATATTTATTCTCCCTATCCATGAGCAAGGGATGTCTTTCCATTTTCTGAGATCATCTTCAATTTCATTTTTCAATGTATTATTATTTTATTATAATTATTATAATTATTTTTTATAATCATATTTTAAAAATAATATTTTCTAATTGTTATATCTTGTTCACTTCTTTTGTGAGAGTAATTCCTAAATATTTCAGTTTTTTGTTTCCTAGTGTGAAGGGTGACTTATCTTATTTGTCTCTCCGTGTTTTTGTTGTTAGTCTGTAGGGATGTTCTTGATTTTTGAGTACTGATTTTGTATCCAGCTACATTGCTGAATTTATTTATGATACCTAAGTGTCTTTCAATGGAGTTTAGGGGGTCTTCTATGCAGAGTATCATGTCATCTGTAAACAATGATAATTTCGCTTCTTCTTTTCCTATGTTTACCCCTTTGATTTCTCTCTCTTGTCGAATTGCTCTGGCTAGTATTTCCAGGGCTGTATTAAATAGGAGCAGTGATAAGGGACATCTTTGTCTTGTGCCTGATTTTAAAGTAAAGGCCTTCAATTTTTGACTGTTTAATATGATACTGGCTGTTGGTTTGTCATAAATGGCCTTTATTATATTGAGGTAAAGACCATCTATTCCAATTTTCTGTAAGGTTCTTATAAAAAATGAATGTGAGACCTTATCAATAGCTTTTTCTGCATCTATAGAAATGATCATGTGATTCTTACATTTGGCTTTATTGATATGGTGTATTACATTTATTTATTTATGTATGTTGAACCATCCCTGCATGCGTAGGATGAATCCCACTTGGTTGTGGTGTATAATCTTCTTGATTATTTGATTTGCTGCATCCTATTTGCCAATATTTTATTGAGGATTTTTGCATCTGTGTTCACTAGGGAGATTGGCCTACAGTTCTCTTTTGAGTTGTGTCTTTCTCAGGTTTTGCTACTAGAGTAATATTTGCTTCCAGGAATGACTTAGCAAGAATTGCTTCCCTTTCAATTTCATTCAAGAATTTGAGGAGTGTCAACATTAGGTCTTCTTTGTATTTCTTGTAGAATTCTACAGTGAATCCATCTGGGCCTGGGCTCTTCTTTGCAGTTAAGGACGAAATTACATTTTCAATTTCATTAATAGAATTTGGGTTATTCAGCAGTTTTACATCTTCTTGATCCAGCTTTGGTACTTGATATGTTTCTAGGAATCTGTCCATTTCTTCTGTGTTATCCAACCTTTGATAGTAGAGGTTTTCAAAATGGGTGATGATGATCTTCTGTATTTCTATAGATTCTACAGTGATTTCACCTTTTTCATTTCTTATTGCATGAATTTGAGCTTTTTCTTCCCTTTTTAAAATAAGGTTGGCTAGAGGCTTGTCAATTTTATGTATTCTTTCAAGGAACCAAACTCTTTGATTCATTGACTCTTCGAATTGTTTTCTTAATTTGTATTGCGTTGATTTCTGCTCTGATTTTTAAAATTTCCTCTCTTCTTTTGGCTTTGCGCTTGACTTGCTCTTCTTTTTCTAGATGTTTGGGGCATAACATCAGGGTATTTATTTGTATTTGTTCTGTGTTTTCCTAATGTGGGAACTCAGTGCAATAAATTTTCCTCTAAGGACAGCTTTCATTGCATCCCACAGATTCTGGTAAGTTGTATTTGTATTTTTGTTTGCTTGTAGGTATTGTTTAATTTCTTTTTAAATTTCCCCTGTGAACCACTGATTACTCAAGAGTGTGTTATTCAGTTTCCATATGTTTGTGAGATTTTTGCAGTATCAAAATTTTATCATTAATTTCTGATTTCATAGTGCTATGAACTGATAAACATGAAAGGGATAATTTCAACTCTTTTACGTATTATTTAAATATGTTCTGTGATCTAGTATATGGTCTATTTTAGAGAATGGCCCATGTACTGCTGAGAAGAATGTGTATTCTGGATGGAACACTCTCTATATGTCTATCAAGTGTATTTGTTCATGGGTGTGATTCTGTTCTGTTATTTCTTTGCTGATTTTCTGTCTGGCTGATCTGTCCCTGGGTGTCAATGGTGTGCTAAGGTCTCCTGTTATAGTTGTGTTACTGCTTATTTGGTTTTTCATTTCTGTTAATACTTCTTTTGAATAACTGGGTGCTCTGAAATTTGGTGCATATATATTTAAGATAATTATCTATTCTTCTTGAAGTTTTCCCCTAACCAGTATGTAGTGACCTTGTTTATCTCTTCTGATTATTATTGGTTTGAAGTTCACCTTGTCTGCAAACAGAATAGCTACCACTACTTTTGGGGGGGGGGTTCCTATTGCATAAAGTATTGTTTTCCATCCTTTGACTTTCAGTCTGTGAGCATCCTTTTGTGTTAAATGGGTTTCTTGTAGACAGCATATGGTTGGATTTTCTTTCTTCATCCATTCTGCCAGTTTGTTTCTTTTAATTGGTGCATTGAGACCATTTACATTAATAGTTATACCTGTTACATATTGGCTTGTTTTTGACATGTTACCTTTCTGCTGTTGCACCTTTATCTTTCTGTTCTGTTTAATTGTCTGCTTTGCTTAGTGTTTTTTTCTTAAGTGTATCTAAAGTGTCTTTCAATATTCTTTGCAGGGTTGGCTTGGTGATCATGAAGTTCTTCAGCTGTTCTTTGCCATGGAAATATCCTATTTCTCCATCGATTTTGAAGGACAGTTTTTCAGGGTACATCAGTCTGTGTTGGAAATCATTTTCCTTTAGGCCCTGAAATACTTCACTCCATGCTCTTTTTGACTTCATTGTTTGTGGTGAGAAGTCTGCTGTTATTGTGATAGATTTTCCTTTATAAGTGATCTGTCTTTTCTCTCAGACAGCTTTTAATATTCTATTCTTATGTTGCATATCTGGAATGGTGATTATTATATGTCTGGGTGTAGTTTTATTTTGGTTATGACTAGTTGGAGTTCTATATGCTTCACTGATCCTTATATCAGTTACCAATCTCATTTTTGAGAAATTTTCAGCTATTACTTCTCTAAATATCCTCTTGACATCTTTTATGTTGTCCCTTCTTTTTCATTTATCCCTATCAATCTTATGTTGTTTTTCTTTGCATCATCTTGTTGAATTACTATTTCCTGATTCCTTGTTATTTTTAAAAGATCTTTCCTTTCCTGTTCACTAGCTGCAAACTTGTCTTTAAGGTTTGAAATTCTATCTTCACTTTCATTGAAGTGGTTTTTTCACTTTCAATGGAACTTTTTATTTCCTGTATATCTCTTCACACCTGCTTTATGTATTCTGTTCATTTTTTATATAGTGCATCCATAGATTCCATTTTTTTGTTCAGTTCCTCCAATTTTTTAATTGTGTCTTCTTTAGATATGTTCAGCATCCCCTTCATTTCTTTTATCATTTCTTCTTTTATCTGGGAGATTATTTCTAGTTTGAATTCCTTTAAATCTTCCCAGAGTTGCTTCTTTATTTCAGTTGCTATTATGTCCCATATTTCAGGTTATGGCATATATTTTCTTCTATGTACATAGGTCATAATGTTTCTTCGGATGGGCTGGAGTTTTGAGATTGTAATTTCATCTTTCGTTTTGTCATTTTCCTATATTTCTGTGTTTCAAGTGCTATTCCAAGGCTTCCTCAGGGTGTGTTGGAAATCCTCTTCTATGCTCTCAGCTCCTGAGACTCTGGCCACCCAGTTCGTCAGATTGAGAGAGGGACACTTGGGGTGGGACAGGCCGGGTCATGATCCAGCAAGCTGGTCCAGTACAACAGGAAGCCTCGTTGTTCCCTGTCCGGGGCCAACGGAGAGTCCCGAGCTAGCTAGGTGCAGGGTAAGGTGCAGGGGGGCGGGCACTTATCCCATGCTGCTCAGCCTCTGGAACCGAAGGTGCTCTCTTGCTTAGAACTCCAGAGTCCACCAACTATGTCCAGGAGCAGGGAGGCCTTTGCAGTCCTGCTCAGAACCTGCCGGGTTGGTTCAGTGCACCTGGAACCCACAAAGTTCCATGTCCAGGGCTGAGTGAGGGTCCCAAACTTGCTGGGCTCGGGGTAAAGTGTGGGGGCACTCACTCCAGGCTGCGTAGCCTCTGGAACTGATGGTGTCTGCTTGCTTGCTTAGAACTCCAGAGTCTGCCAAGCAAGGTAGGGAGCAGGGAAGCCATTGCAGCCCGCTCAGGACCGGCCACGTTTGTCCAGTGCACCCAGAAGCCACCAAGTTCCCTGTCTAGATGCAGTGTCTTGAGGGATGTCTCAAATTCCTCTTGGCCAGATCTCATCCTCCATCTTCCTTCCTCTTCTTTGCTCTCCTCCATTCATTTTCTCCCCCTTTCTTTTGTTAGGTCCAAGCCCTACTGGGTCTGCCTGGCTTAGAGACACGAAGCAGTGGTGCTTTATGTGGATGGAAGATTTGGAGGAAAAAAGCAAGCTTAGTCTTCCATCCTGTACTTGGAATTGTGTCAGAGCTCAGAAGGCAACCCCAAAAGCTGTTCCTGTTTGTAAAGTCATGGAGTACAGGAAATGCAGCTTGGGAATCTGGGCAGCCTCAGTAGCAAGTAGACTGAATGGATTTGCTTCAGTGTTTCCCTGGCCTAAGCCTCCTTTATCTGTACTTCTTTTGTTGAAGTGAGCAATGTCAGAGGATTGCTCTTCTCAATGAAGTGGAGAGTGGTCCTGGGTAATAAAGAGAATTCTGGACACTAAACATTGGCCCATAAGCTGAGTACCTATTCTAGAGTACAAATGTATGGATTGTTTCAGCCCAGCATGGCAGAGAAATGATCTGAGAATGAGGTTATTAGAGTGCCTTTATGATGGTCAGGTAAGGGATGCACAGGGTGTTTTCTTCTGATGAATGCTTTGTAATTATCCTTGTGAAATAGCATTTTCCTGAGCATTGCAATGACTGATAAATCTTGAGTTATCAAGTGCTTCATCTTTTAGGTTGGTAAGGAAAATATTTGCCTGGAAAGGCTGAAAATGTCATAATAAAGGGGGTATCCTAGCATGGGAAGTTACGTTTCACAACTTCATTCAAACATAGAATTAACACATTTAATAAAGCATTAGTTATACATGGGAACAACCTTCTCTTTCTTTTGCTTTCTGCCAGTCTTTTTTCCTTATTCTTCTCCCTCTCTCACCCATCTGCAATTTACAGACCTCTGCCTTTGGGATCCAGACCCAGCAGCACATGGCTTACATTTATTTGTTTGCCAAATCTGGAAACACAAAGCATATGTAAAGCATTGCTTTTTTTCAGAAAACATTTTGCTTTTCCAAGTGTGAACTTTAATTGCATCTTCATAATACAAATAGAATTTAGATTTGGGGATTATTTGTGGTTGGAATTTGGATAATTAAAGAGCCATTCAATAACTGTGTTCCACAGAATTTATTATCAGCAAGTGAATTTTCCAACTGATAATAGTTGTGCCTGTGGCACTTGCCTGCAATCCCTGCACTCAAGAGGCTGAGGCAGGAAGATCAATGTGAGTTTATGGCCAGTCTGAACTGGATAGTGGTACCCTGTCTCAAAATGACCTAAAATAAATAAAAAAATAAATTGAGCATAGTGGTGAGAGAATTAGTCGTCTCTATTGTGTGAATAAGTTTAATGACACAGGGAGTGCTTTTTTATTTCCTTAGTTATATTCAGGATGTTTTTCAACCTGACTACTTTCTGAAGGACAGAGACTAAATAATCCCTATTTTATCATTTAGGCACAGCAGAGCCACAAAAGGATTCAAGAAATTTGAATATTCTCCAGTTCCCCCCTTTGCAGCAAGCCTCTTTTTTTTGAACCTGATCCTTTGTTAGCATTTTAATGAGCCCCCCATCCTGAGGTTTCCAGCCACCCTGACACAGCCCTCCCCACCCCTTAGCCTTCTCCTGAGCTCTTCTGCTGAGGAATCTGGCCTGCACCACGCCAGGCTGCCTGGGAGCCTTCCCTTCCTGGAGCTTTGCAGCAGCCGGATCGCACTGCATCAGTGGTGGGAGCTGCTCCAGCCTCGCTGTGGGCAGCCTGTACTCGTGTTTGCTCACTGGCCAGTGTTTACCGAGGTCGGACAGAAGCTCTGGTTCCTCTTTACGTGGAAATGCCTCATCCAGCCTTCCCAATGTGACCTGGGTGATATTTGTTGAAGTCGGTCCTGTGGTGATACGGCCTCCAGCCTTTCCCGGCCTCCAGGTGCTTCCTGTGCTTCCTGATGTGGCCCTGGCCATGGCCCACATGGCCCTAAATCTTCTGGGTCCTTCTCAGTCTGGACGGCTGTCAGCGGCTGGGAGGCAAGAGCAGTCGGGCCTCCTAACCCACTATGACTGGCATCTGAGTGTCCGGCCATCTTTCTTGAACTGTCACGGGCTCTACCATGTGTGTCTGGCACAGGCCACAGTCACCTCCATGAGCGCCAACTTTGTGCTGCTGTGCTACAGGCTCTGAGAGCACTGGTTGAATTTCTGAGTTTAAAGAAACCTTCCACAGTAGGAACATATAATGTACCTCAGAGTGCCCTTTGGAAAAGTTCTCTTGGTGTTATTGTAATTTTATTTTAATAAAAATATTCTTCATTCTTTTAGAAACGGCAGGTGTTGGAGAATTGTTTGTCATAGAATTTACTCCTTTTCATTCTCTGATTTCACCTCATTTTATTAACCTTTTGTCTTCATGTGTAAAAATAGAGGAGAAACAAAAACACTAGTCTATCAATTCATAGAAGTTGTTTTATTTTGGTCACTGATTTTCAAGCTCATTGAAACTAGAGATGTGGTTTATCTCTTAATAGAAAGGATTTTAGAGAATTGACCCAAAGCCAACACAGGCAGTCTCAGGGGCCAGTGACACAGCGGAGAGGCCCGCGCTGCTGCTGAAACAGGTCTTCTGAGGAATAAGAACTGAGGCGGGCTGCTTCCCAGGGTCCTCTTCCTCCTGGACTCATTTATTTTGTTGTTCCTTAAGGTGTGTAGAAGGAAGCTGTCCTAGAAGTTCATGTTAGAAATGTGACACTGCCTCCTGTCACTCTGCCCATTGTTATTTCTCTGTGCCCAACAAGTGCTCCCCAGCTTACAGAGGGGTCCCATCCCCTAAACCCAGTGAAAACTGACAATGTGGTACCTTCATTTCTTACAGATTCTTTCCCGAGTCTCCTAGATCACCTGCTGGTTTGCACTGAAGTTTCAGTGCTCAGTGTTCAGGGAGGAGCCGTCCCTGGACAGCTTCCCTCCTGCTCCTCAGCACATGCCTGACTCATCTCCAGAGACCAAAGTCCTTGCCTGTGGCTAGTGCCACATGAGGGAGTTGCCCTGGGCTGGGAACTGGAGGGGCCTGACCTGCTCATTCCCAGGATGGACACTGTGGTGGGTAGTGGGGCCAGGGTACGACAGAGGCTGACTCCTTCAGCAGGAACATCCGAAAGGACAGAAGGCCACTGACCATGTGATTTCAAGGCCAAGAGCAGGCCCAATGGTGACAGTAGATCAGGGATTGCATTGCCACTTGCCACATTGTAGAGAAAAGCTTCTTCTCAGCTTGGAACTGGAACAGAATTGCGGGAGGACCCTGTGTAAGCTCATCCCTTCAGCCCACATGTGAGTGCCTCAGGTGTGGTGTTGGCTCGGATAAAAAGGTGGACCTTGCCAGGTGACTCCGTTTCCCAGATCCACGGGCAGCACAGCGTGCCCTTCTCCAATGGCGCTGGTGCTGTGAACCAAGGAGAGGATCTCTGCCTCTGCAGAGGACCAGCTGACCTTCCCCACAGCAGGTTGCCCAGATCCTCTTCACTGTGGGCTGTGTGCTGGGCTCTGGCACTTGTCCTGCCCCCATGTATCTGATGCCTGATTTGGCTGAGTCCCTGCCTACAGTGTGAGCTGAACTGCAGGCTCATGAGCTGTGCTCTCTGCATTCTCAAGCAGCACATTCTCCCTGAACATGGGGTTGCTTTTTGAAATCTGACGCCAGGGTTTTTCTGGTCCAGAGGCTAGATGTAGAGGGAGAAATAAGACAGCTATGCTCAGGTCCATTCCTGTAGTGCAGGGCAGTGGTTTCTCTCCCAGCCCAGCTCTCTATTCCAGCCTGTTCCTGCTTCTGCCTCTCAGGCCCTGGAAGTCACACTGCTTTGGAGTCAGACCAGCCTGATGTATGCAGCCTCTGTCTTTTTGGGAAAATCTGCTTCAGGGCGTGGGGCCACAGAGCATTGAAATCAAATGAGATGCGGGAGGAAGGCCTTTGCAGTGCATGCTGAGGTCCTCCCTGTGGGTGCCTGTGTGTGTCCCAGGACCTTCTATGAGCTGGATTGTGAGTGGAGGAGCTGCAGGACATCGGGGTTGCAGACCCAACTGCTTCCTCTTGCCTAGCAGGTACCATAATTGCAAGAGGTACCTTGTCCACATGGGGGTGCAAACACACAGCACCTAAAGGACCGTGCCCTGGAGCTCCAGAAGCCCAGCTGCAAGGGGCCAGCAGGGGTCCCCTCCTGTTAGCTGTGCTCTTGGCCCCTATAAAGTGTCCTGCCTAGTAGAAGCCACCATTATATCTGCTGGATGAGTGAATACAGGTCGGGGTTGCTAGATCTTCCTCATGTCCTGGAGAAGCTTGGATCCCTGTCATTTCAGTATTGGAATGAACTCTAATGCAGCTTCTGAGCACCATGTGGTCCAGGGTAAGCACATGTGCAGGCTGGTGCTGCTGGTGGGCCCAAGTGCAGGTGTTTGAAGCCTGCTCTGCTCTCCAGGAAACCCCTATGCCCAGAGCTCTGGTCCTGGGTCTCCCCTGAGTACCTGGTGGCCCTGCATCTCAGGCTATCACAGGCTCCACGAGTGCTGGCCTCTTCTCCCTGTCTGGGATGAATCTGGGCCTCTGTGGTTCTCCCTGAGGACCAGTCCCTCTGTGCAGGTGTGGGGCTGCCCGTTGGCTCCCAGTAAGTGTATTGGGCTCTTCTAACTGTACCTCCTAATCCCTGTGCATTGAACTGACACTGGACCTGACCTCCCTATCTCTTCCCTGTGTTCCTGACTGTCTCTGACTCTGGGGGTGCACAGCCCACTCCCCAGATGACCATGCTGTTCCTTGATCTCATCATCTCCCACACCCCTTGCCGTCCCTCTGCATCGTCCACCCAGTCCCATGGATACACTTGACCTTGTCATCACGCAGAGTGACTCTGCATCTGGCAGGTCCCACTCAGACTTTCCTGCCCTGCAGCTGCAAGGCTCTATCCTGCTGGTCACCCTGCATCCTCCTCATATGCCTGCCCTCCAGCCCCGAGCTCTCCATACACGGCTGGTTCTTCCCCTTCCTCTCTCTCCTCCCTCCTGACCTACACACCTGCCTGGCCCTGTGTCTGGCTGGCTTCTGTGTCTGGAATACACCTCTCCCACTTTCTAGGTCGGTTCTCACTTTTTCAGGTTGGGTTATAGCTGGCCTCTCTGGAAGCCTAAGTGTCCCCCTTGGCTGCCCACACAGGGCCCCTTCTCTGTGCTCACAACCCCTGTGTCACCTGTCCTGTGATTCTCTCCTAACAATTCTTCCTGTTACATGAGCTCAAGGAAAGCCAATGTTAAGGGCTTCCTGGGCACCTGGTGAGAAGGAAGGCGCCCACCAGCCAGTGTTCAATAAGAACGCTCTCCCCTGCTTTGCTCTGAGAAGCCTTCAGCCCTCCAGCCCTGGGTTCTGGGCACCTGCACCCCTTCCTTCCCTCTCCCAGGCCAAGCTTCCACCATTGCTGAGACGCCTCCAGCTGTGCCCTTCATGGTGCCTCTCTGCCCTGAGTGCTCCCTGCTGGAACTTTCGGGGTGCTTTTGTGGCCTCTCAGTTCTTTCTCAGAATTACTTAGAGGCTGGAAGCTCCTTGGAAACAGGGTCTCTGCCAATCCACCTCTCACTCCTGGCTGTCAACCTAGAATTTTTTAGACCAATGAAATTGTAACAGAGCCTCTTAGTGGATGTGAGGAGTAGTTTCCCTTGAAGCTGGAACAGATCCCTACAAACTCAATAGCTTAAAGTAACACCAAATTTATTCTCTTCAGTTGTGGAGATAGAGATCATGTCAGGGTGTCAGTTGCTGGTTGTCCTGGAAGCTTCAGGGAGAATCAGGTGTCACATCTTTTTCTGCCACTAGAGGGCGCGTGAAAACTATGACCCTTGGCCACTTCCCTGTGTCATGCAGACCTGCGCTTCTGTCCTGAGTCTGTGTTTCCTGCTGCCTTCTTTTTTTTTTTTTTTTTTTTTAATTTTTATTTAAGGAGAAAAGAAAAGAAAGAAAAAAAAACAGTGAAGGGGTACAAGTTATACAGATTTACAGAATAAAAAATGCGCAGTAGGAAATCACTAGTTAATGGATTACATATTGCCATCTTAGAAATAATTGTTCAAGTCACAAAATTAAAGCTTGTAGAGTGGACATTCCAACAATGATACTGCAAACAGTTCTGTTCAATGATCCAATAAAACTCTGTGATATCATTTTCTATCTTATACATTTAAACATACATGCAGTTATATAGTTTAGAGCACTTTCTTTTCCTCTCTTTTGTACAGTGACTATTACACATTTTGGGTTTCATTGCTCCCACGGTTCTTATTGCTTTTTTGGAAGAGAGTAAAACCAAATGTGACATAACAGAACAGAATCGGTCAATTCAAAAGGGTGGACATAATAGATAATATAAAAACATAGTACAAGGTGATCAACAATGGTTGCCATAATGCCTCCCGCTATTTCTAATAGAATTGCCTATATCATTAGTTGTAATACAATTGAACAAAACCGTAAAGAATAAAACCGACAAAACCAAAACATTGGAGATATTGTAGGTCTTCAAAAGTAGATAAAAGTCAACGAGAATGGGCGTTATAATGAATCTCATTATCTTCTCAGCTGATGCCTGAACTTTCGAACCTGATACTATCCAGCAAAACAGCCTTCTTATAAGGATCCTCCTGATCTCATTGGTCCCCGAATAACCCAGAATCATCTCCACATCTGGAAGTCCATATAGTCCGCCTTACCCCATAAGGTACACTCACAGGCACCAGGGCCAGATCCTGGCTATCTTGGTGGCTGTCATTCAGCCTTGTAGTGTTTACAATGTTGAAAGAAGCAACAAGAAGTCAAGCTTCCTGGGTCACTGCTGTTTTATCTCCTCCAGAAAAGCTGGTTGCATTCTTTCCTGTGGGATCAGGTCATGGGAGGGAGACTTCTACACCTGTGCTGTGTATAAATATCCCAGATCATTGGTCCTGATGAGGAGGCCCACAAAAACACAGATCACGGGGTCCACACACCTGTTGGTGACAGCAAAGAAGTAGGTCAGCTGCAGGCCCAGGTCGGTGCCCTCCTCCCAGAGCAGCCCTGGAAGGTGAAGAAGTGGTAGGGGCCAGCAGAGCAGGAAGGCAACCACCAGCATGGAGATCAGCGCTGTGGCCCTGCCGCCCTGGGGACCTCCACACTAGCTCCTGCTCACCTCTTCCCAACAATGCAGTGAGGCCAGGAGGTGGTAGTTGAGGCAGAAGATGGCAGCCAGCGGGAGGAGGAAGCCGAGGACATTTAACTCCACCATCCTCGCAAAGTGCCAGGCCTGGGGGGGAACAGCAGGATGAGGGCAGAGACATTCAGATCAGGGAGGGCTTTGATGGAGCCAGCAGGCATGTGGGGGTGCTCAAGAGGGCCCTGCCACCCAGATGAGCAGGCAGATGGCCTGGGCGTGCCACTGCCGCTGGCCCCTCAAGCTGACCCTGGGTTGCACCAGCACCCTGTACCTGTCCTGGCTGATGGCCGCCACCACGGAGATGCTGATGAACAGGTGGGCCTTGATGGCCCCATTGATGACACTGCACAGGATGGCTCCGAAGGGCCAGTGGAATCTGCTCCACATGTTCTGTGCCCAGAAGGGCAGGCCCAAGACAGACATGAGGTCAGAGGCCGCCACATTGGCCAGGTAGATTTCTGCCACCTTCAGGCTCTGCTGGGACAGCAAAAGGAGGGACAGGACCAAGATGTTTCCCAAGAGGCAAAAAATGCAGAAGATGATTTAAAATGTTGGTAAAACTCTGTACAGCACATCCCAGGCTTCAGAAGCATCACCTGATGCGGTGTTGGGCTGGGCCGGACTTTCATTGGACACCTGGAGCTCCAGGAACGTGTGGAACTCCGCTGTAGTGACAAGTGTGTAGGGTAACAGGAGGTGGAACCTATGGCTCTGCTCAAGTTCAGCCTGGCCTGACCAATAAAGTTTTATTGCCACAGCCATGCCCATCAGGTACACACTGCCAAGGCCTGCTATTTCATGGTACACTGACAGTGTGTACATAGTATTTTCCAAGATAAAACACATAGGACGGCAGCCCCAGCTTGTGGCAATCTGTGTCCCTGCAGGCAGAAGACGAAGATGTGGCTGAGACCTCGGGAGAGAACTGTCACCAAGGGCTGTGCCAGCAGGGTGCTCGGGGTGGGGCATGGTGGAGAGTTTCCAGAACAAGAATATTCTTCTGCTTGGCTTGAAACACTTGAATGCTGGAACAGCAAGTAACCCTCATGCAGCAGGGGGTGTCGTGCTAAGTGATTACCTGTTTGCATTTCATTGTTTAATCTTTTAGCATCCCTGAGCTTGGCACTGATCCACCCACACACTGGGCACTGAGACGTCCATCTCCCAGCTGGGCAGTTGCAGAGCCTGGGTTCCAACTTAGGAGCCTGATATCTGTTCTACTTGCCTGTGGCACCCTGAGTGGGTGACTAAGCCAAGCTTGGGGAAGTCACCTGAGTGTGAAAGGTCCCAGCTGGTGAGTGACAGTGCCTGGTGTGACCCCCAATCTGCCCTGACCCCAGGCCATGTTCACACAATGCTACACAATGACCCACATCATGCCTCCCTCATACCCAGGGTTATAGCCACTGGTTTCCATGGAGATGAAGAGGTACCACCCCTTCCTGAGGGTGACCATGCCTCCTGGCTTCTGAGACTCCTGAGGGACAGACATGACTGGGAGTTGGTGGCCACCAAGAGATGAGACCACAGCCAACTCAGGAAACCCAGGCATCAGGTGGGGCGACTGCTATGCAATTAGGTCACCAGATCTGAGCTCAGGGACAAGATCTGAGATAAGGAGTCCTCACTGGAAGTTGTGATTGACCACATGGGTGACATTTAAGGCAAAAGGCTGGAAGCAGTCACTATGGGAGAAGGCAGTCAAGGAAGATGATTAGCTACTGCTGGGCAGAAAACATGGGAAACGGCTTGGGTGGCAGAACCCACACAGTTATGACCTGAGCACAATGGGGCTCTGCATGCTCTGTGGAGAGTGGCTTTGTCCTTTGTGGGACCTCACAGGTCTACAGCTCTGTTTCAGTTCCTGGCAGGACTTTCAAATTGTGTAAGAACTCTTCCCACAGTGATCAACTAAAAACCAGATGTTCAGCGAAAGCTTCTGTTTCTCAAGGAAGTTAAAGATACATGTGTAATTTGCACAAAGCCTCTGATCTCCAGACCTTTGGAGCCGCAGGGAGGTGAGACCAGCAGCATACTGTCCTCATAAGGTGTTTGTGTCCTTATCCCAAGTCTAGGGTGCCCGAATGGAATTGATGTCTTTACACAGGTGCTTCTGAGAAGACAGTCTTTGGGGTCAGAGAGAAATGTGACACAGCTACCTTGCTGGCTTGAAGATGAAAGTGGGGACACAAGCTGAGGGCATTGGTGGCCTCAAGAAGCCGGGAAAGGCAAGAAGCAGCATCTCCCTGGAGCTCTCAGAAGGAACCAGACCCAGCAATGTCTGATGGTAACCCTGGCCCCGGGACATGTGCTGCTCAATGCATCCAACGTGTGGTAATACTTTAGAGCCCTGCAGGACTCTGTCATCCGGACCAGGAACACAGGGACTTCAGATCCACCCCAGCCACTCCAGCAGGCACTGCAGCTGCCACATCTGCAGGGCCCGAGTGTGGCCGGCACCTGCGTGACAGGGTTGTCTGGACCAGTTGCTGCCTGAGTTGGGAAAGTCAGCCAGAAAAGGGAAACAGCATGATTTTCTCCACCACATCAGCCCTCTTCACCTGAACCCCGATTCCACCAGGCAGGGGATGAGGACGGCATTTGAATGCAGACTCAGGGGTTAAGAAATGCAACGTGGTCCCCTGAGAGGATGCTACTTCCAAGCCAGGCTTCACCTGCACAGTCACTGCCTACAGAACCTTCTGAGCCATCCTGGAGGGACACAGCTGGTGACTGTAAATGAGCCCTTGAAGGTTGTCATGGGTGAGCATCCCCTCAGGGTTCCGGGGTTTTTAGTCAGTGCTGATAGGTTGATTGGCTGTGATAGAAAATAAGAATTTCCAAGTCCTTCGAAACAGTCTCCCTCTCTCCTTCCTGTCCTAAAAAACAATTTAAACCTACCCTGGGCATGGAATACAATGTGTTCCATTCTAAGTACAATTCTGCCCATTCAGCGTGTTCACTCAGAGAATGCAGGTTTTGCCAATGGACAGCTGTAGAGGAAGCTTTCTATTTATTTTTCCTTGAGATACAAGAGCTCCTTTTTATCCCACTTTCCTGAGAGCCAGGAAACACAGTCATTTTCTTACTCAGAAGGAAATCAGAAGAGCTCCGGGCTCTGGCTGGGCTGTGTACTGTGAGCGCTGTCTTCATGGCTTTCTGTGCTCCCCACTGTGTGGATACAGGGAGATCATCGAGGTCTTGGGGCTGCCCAGAGGAGTCTTTCAAGACAGGGGAAGACAGGGGTATGTGTAGGATCCACAGCCCTCTTCTATGTCATTTGGGGGTAGGCAGAGGATATTCAGCCCCCCTCTGCTGTGTCACCTCTGAAACCTGCCAACCTGGCCTCCCAGCAGGGTCTATAATTGCCAGGCAAGCTCTGAGTCCCTATTTTGGCTTCCAGACTACCCAACACCCACACAGCACCTGCCTGCACTGAGAGATGACTCCCCCACTCACAGTTGGCCCCTGAAGGCTGCAGCTTGGGAGACAGCTTGTGTGGAGCTAAACTCCACACCGCTCCTGCATTTTGGTCATGCAGGTGCCCAGCCAAGAAGCCATCCATGAGGATCCCATGGCCCCAACAGTGAGCACAGAGAAAGTTTGACTCACACAGTGCTCAGCGCCCCGTGGGGTCAGAGGTGCTCCCCTGGCAGCTCTGAGTGCCAACTTCCATGTAAATGGGTTTTATGGGGTTGGATCACCCTGAAACTCACATTTCAGAAACTGAGAAAGTCCTGGCTCCCTTTGAGTCAGGGAGCACATCATATCAACCAAGCCATGGAAGCTGTGGCTCTGTGGATTCCTAAAACCCAGCTGGGTCCAGACCCCTACATTACCAAGGCCCCAGCCAGGGCAGGATTCTAGGCTACTGTTCCTGCTCTAGAGGGGCAGCCCCCCTCCATGTCAGGATCACAGGGTCCTCCTCTCCCTACAGATTGGGGACTTTCTTTACATTTCAGCCTTCTGTGACTGATGCATCAGTGGAAGTAACTGTGCTACAAACTCTCCAGCAGTGTTTTCCAGTCGCTAGAGATCTAAACATTGTGGAAGAGAAGAAGGAAGAAGAAGACGGGGAGGAAGAGAGGGGAGAAGGGAAAGCAAAGGAGAGGAGGAGGAGAGGAGCATGCTGGGGGAGTAAGAGGAGGAGGGGGAAGAGGGGGGAAGAGGAGAAGAGGGGGTCAAAGAAGAGGCTGATAGGAGGAGGAGGAGGGAAAGAGTGGGGGAGGACAAAGAAGAGGAGTAGGAGGAGGACCAGGAGGAAGACAAGTAAGAGCGGGGGAGAAGATTCCCGAGCAGGGGCACCCAGCAACTCTACATCTCCCGTAGCAGAAGCGCCTGGTGGACAGTTACCTTGGGCTGCCTGGGCCTGGCTGGGAAGACCAACTCCTGAAGGGGTGGTCTGCAGCCCCTCCCGCCTGTTCACCCAGGCCAAGCCCCGGGAAGCTCTGCCACCCACAAAGGCATCAGCTCACCTCCTGGCTTCTCCATCAGGGGCTTGGCGCAAGGTTTCTCCTCTGCCCAAGAATCCAGAGGACCAGCTCTCCACGCTGTCCCTTTATCCTCTGACGACTCGCAAAGGTCCAGTGGCCCCCCTGTGAGAACAAAGGCAGTCCTGATCCTAACTTCTGGCTCAGAATCAGCTTTGGGATACCTTAGGTATGCGCTGAGTTCTAGGAGACCCCGAGGGCTGGGGAGTCACCCATGTGCACACGGAAACACCTGCGCTGCTCAGGACCTGGCTCCCCAGACACTTGCAATCAGAGCTGTGCCGCATCAAGAAGGAACCTCTGCCTGGGGTCTGGCTCCTGCCCTGACTCAAGATGCACAACACACCAGCAGCCAAAATGCTGTGTAATGGGCTGTGCCAATGGTGCTTCTGGTTGGACTGCAAGCCTCAGCGGGAGATGGGGCTGACAGGCTTCCCCAGAGGTCAGCATAGTGCCCATCTGGGGGCTCTGCCCGGGGCCACCACAGGCTCCTGGGGTTCAGTGAAAGCCAAGGTACCCCTTCAGAAACACTGCCTCCTCCTCTCAGAGATGTGAGGTCCACTCCATGACCAGGGTGAAATGCCATTCAGGAAAAAGCCCTTCCTGAGAAACCCACCCACTCCTGCAAGCAGCAGGTGACAAGGTCCCTTGGAGCCTGGCAGTGCAGCAGACATCCAGGCTGATCTATGCATGCCCTGAGGCACAGCCCTACTGGAGATGCTGGTGGCAGCTTCTGGTTTTGCCTTCTCATTTGGAAAAATGGCTCAGCATCCAGCTCTGCATGCAGCCAACCAAGCCGGCCATGTTTCCTTTGGGTTGAAACCTGCACAGCCCAGGCCAGCCACGCATGGGTGCCCCTGACTGCTGAGCTCTGCATCAAGGCTCGCCCAAGGGGAAACTTAGCCCTGAGCCGACCAAGTCCTAGTTTGTCTGTCAATATGACTTAACTGCTTCTCTTTTGATTTTGAAGATTAGCATGATTTCTTCCACTATGGTTAAATAGTTTTGCTATGTATTTTTTTAAATGGAGAGTTTTTTTTTCCTTTGTGTAAATTTGAACCAAAAGAACAGGCATGTAACATGACATACCTTGTCATCCTCAAACATTTCCCCCTTTTCTTTAATGAAGTCTTTTCTTTATAAAACAGTTTTCATTTTTAATTTTTTTATTTTAAAGAGATTAAGACAAAACAGGACATAACAAAGCAGATCAGAACAGAACAATGTAAGCAACACAGTATTTCGCCAGAAGACAACCTGTAATTCACAGTAACTGCCATAATGTCTTTTTCTTTGAAATAGTTGAGCATAACTTCATATAAGATATTATCAAACATAACAAAAGAGTATAAAGCCATTCAAGAGAATATAAGTATTACAGGGCATTCAGAACCAAATAACAGAAAATATACAATGGCTACTATATTATCTCACTTTCCGTAGAAGATTTGTTTATACTATAACATGTAATACAATCCAATAAGATAAAACATGATAGAACCAATTGAAACAGAAGAGCAAAAGCTTGGTAGGACTGCAGAATAAGATGATATTAAATCAGCACTGGCTATTATAATGACTTGTTTTCTTCAAAATACCTGTTCATACCATCTCAGATAATAATTAGCAGGATAAACTCATTCCAACTAATGAATGCGATCATTACAAGGTTTCAAAGCAATGTAAAGGTACACATGATTACCATAAACTCTTGTGTGCTTTTACCATTTCTTACACTAGGGAGACTATATGCTATTTATACATGCAAGTTTGATTTATTTGCTCAAGTTGTGCCCATTTATTAATAAATATCTCAATGTGATCATTCTTGATAGCTGAGTAGTACTCCATTGCATAAAAATAGCACAACTTTTTTTATCCATTCCTCAGTTGATGGACACTTAGATTGTTTCCAAGATCTGGCTATTACAAATTGTGCTGCTATAAACATGGGTGCACATATATCACTGTGATATGATGTTTTCAGTTCTTCTGGGAATATGCCTAGAAGTGGAATGGCTGTGTGGAATGGGACTCCAATCCCAGCTTTTTGATGAATCTCCAGACTGACCTCTACAGTGGCTGCACCATTCTACAATCCCACCAACAGTGCAGAAGAGTTCTTTTCCCCCACAGCCTCTCCAGCATTTGTTATTTGTAGTCTTCTTGATCCTGGCCATTCTTCCTGGAATGAGATCCAATTTCAGTGTGGTTTTAAATTGTGTTTCTCTAATGACTAATGATGATGAACATTTTTTCATGTATTCGCCATTTGTATTTCTTCATCTGAGAACTGTGTTTTCATCTCAGATGCATATTTTTGGATTGGGTCTTTGAATTTCAGGGGTCTGATTTTTTTTAAATGCTTTCTATGTTTTAGACAGAAGTCCTTTGTCTGAGGGACACTTCATTAAGATTTTTTCCCAATTTGTGGGTTTTTTTTTTCACTATACTGGAGATTTCTTTTGACATGCAGAAACGTTTTAATAAGAAGTGATCCCAGCTATTGATTCTGGGAAGTAGTTCCCATGCGATTTGATTCCTGTTCAGGATTTCTCTACCTACCCCTACGCCTGGAAGATTTTTACTAACTTTGTCTTCCAAGAGATTTAGTGTTTGTCTTAATATTCAGATCTTTATCCATTTAGGTTTCAGTTTAGTCTACGGTGATAGGCATGGGTCTAGTTTTAGTTTTCAGCATATGGAGAGCCAGTTTTTCCAACACCATTTATTAAAGGGACTGTCATTTTTGCAGTGTACAGGTTTGGCCCCTTTATCAAAGATAAGGTTGTTGAGGGTGTTGGTAGTTGTGGTTGTATCTTCTAATCTATTCCATTGACCTTCAGATCTGTTTTTATTCCAGTACCATGTTGATTTTATTATAGTAGCTTTGTAGGATAACTTCAGGTCAGGGATTGTGGATTGTCTGCCTTGCCTTTGCTGCTTAGAATTGTCTTTGCTATTCTAGATCTCTTCTGGTTCCAGATGAATTTGAGGAGTGATTTCTCTAGATCTATGAGGTATGTTGATGGTATTTTCATCAGGATTGCATTAAATCTATATAACAATTTTGGGAGAATGGCCATTTCCACAATATTTATTCTTCCTGTCCATGAACAAGGGATGTCTTTCCAATTTCTGAGATCTTCTTCCATTTCTTTTCCAGGGTATTATAATTTTCCCTGTATAGACCTTTTACATCTTTCATGAGATTAATTCTTAAGTATTTCATTTTATTCGATGCTAGTGTGAAGTGTGTGGCTTCTCATTTCTCTCTCTGTGATTTTTTATTAGTGTATAGAAATGCTATTGATTTTTGAGTATTAATTTTGTATACAGCTACATTGCTGAATTTATCTATTATATTTCAGAGTCTTTCAATGGAGTTTTGTGGTCTCCTATGTAGAGTATCATGTCATCTGCAAATAATGGTAATTTTACTTCCTCTTTTCCTGTCTTTGCCTCTTTTCTCTCTCTTGTCCAATTGCTCTGGCTACAATTTCCAATATTATGTTGAATAGGAGTGATGATAATGGACATCCTTGTCTTGGACCTCATTTAAGGAAAAGGCCTTCAGTTCTTGGCTACTTAATAGGATACTGGCTGTTGGTTTGTCATGGATGGCCTTTATCCTATTAAGGTAAAGACTATCTATTCCAATTTTTTGTAAGTTTCTTATCATGAATAGTGTTGGACCTTATCAAAAGCTTTTTCTACATCTATAGGAATGATCATGTGATTCTTACTTTTGGCTTTATTGATATTACATTTATTGATTTCCGTATGTTGAACCATCCTTGCATGTCTGGGATGAATCCCACTTGGTCTTGGAGTATAATCTTATTGATGATGTGCTGCATCCTGTTTGACAATATTTTACTGAGAATTTTTGCATCTGTGTTCATTGGGGAGATTGGCCTGTAGTACTCTTTTTTAGTTGGGTCTTTCTCAGGTTTTGGTATAGAGTAAAAACCTGACTTGAGGGGTCAGTGATCCCCACCCTGGCATCTGAAGTGGGTGGCGTGAGAGCAGCTCAGTGAGCATACTAGGCTGTGTGTGTTATCACCAGGCTCTGTGACGTGTGGACCGCTCTACATACACTGTTGTTTTCCAGTGCCGAGTATTGGACCCAGGATAATGATACTCAGCTACATCCTCACACTGTTTCCTCTCATCTGTCCTGCGATGGCATCTGGCTAATTTGCTAAACTGTTCAGGCTGGGCTCAAACCAAGGCACAGATCACCACACTCAGCTCTACATGCTGATATTAAGCCTCCTTAAAGAGCTGTGATGAGCTGGGCGTGGCTGGGTAGGTGTGAAATTTCAGCACTCTTGGAGGCTGAAGGAGGTGGATTGAAATTTCCAGCCCATCCTGGACTTTAGTGTGATTCTGCCTCTAAACAAAAGAAAACCATACCAAATCTATGAATGTAGATTACTCAGTAGCAAACAACTAAACAAAACAACAACAACAACAAAAGAACCACAAAATCAAACTGTGCTAGTTTTAATTACTGTGTTATGTGTTGCTTAAGAAGGCTTAGTGAGGATGTGGCTGACCCTAGCATGGTGGATGGTTCTAGGACTTACTTGATGGTGTGGTTTTTGTGTCATTTCTCTACTTTGCACAGTAAATGTCTGAAAAAGAGTTGACAGGCAGAACAGTGGCCTATCAAGGAAAGCTTTTCGCTCATTTAAAAACTCCCAGACAGAAGATGCAAAGAACTGGACTTCTTTGCCAGCTCCCTTTTTCCGCTGGGCCTCGATATTCTGGCCAGTCAGACCCACTAATGCAATGTTAATCATAGCAGCCTCCAGACCTCTGTTAATCTTACTTACTTGTTTAACAATTGGACCTTGCATTATAAACAGATTAGTAAATTATGTCAAAGATGAGGTTCAAACAATAAAATTCATGGTTTTAAGGACACAAATTTATGAACAAATACCACTGCTTAAAAATTCCATGAGCCAATGATTTGGTTCACTGACAAAAATCAGTGGGGAATGTTATACTAAGATGCTAAAAATTAGAATAATTGATTAAAAGATAATTAACAAAAATAGTTACTTAAAAATATAGTTATTAGTAATATTGTCATTCTGTATGAGCTCATTACCCTAGTAACCAAACGCCAACCACATAGTTATAAATTAACTGACCACGTCGGTCTGCTGTTCTGTAATGCGTCATCCCCTAACCCCTTAGTGACCTGTGTGCTATGTCAACTTTTGTTCCCCTTGTAAGAGTCAAATGATGCTGTGTCAACCGTTGTTCTCTTTATGAGAGACAAATGTTTCTGGAATTGACAGACCAAGGGCTATGAATTGGCTAACCACCCACTGTGAAATGCCTCTGACCTCAAGCCAAGGGGAACAAAGGCCCACCTTATTTCTGTTTCTCATCACTATGTACTTAATGATCAATGAGCTAATCATAAATGAACTATAAAAATCAGTCAAAATTCTAACTCAGTTGCACAGCTTTGCAAATTCCATCTGCACTGTGTCACTGGGTCAGCTAAAATAAAAGCGCTTCTTTTAAAAAAAAGACGTCTTGCTCCGTTTGTCATCTTGGGGGGTCTTACCCCATTTTTCATCATGGGGCCCTGTTTTTTGGGTAAAGTACAACAGATTTCATAGGTAGAGATCAGCCTTCTGAAGGTACCACAGAGCGCCCTGCAGGATGAGCTGCTGAAGCTGCAGCCAGCTGCTCAGGCTGTGCCCCCAGGGGCCAGCGGTGCACCAGCACCCACTGCATCGTCCTCTGTCAGCTCTGGTCCCTCCTTGGACTTCGGTGCTCTGGGCTGCGGACAGAGACTTTGCAGCTCTCCTTTCATGGCAGCAGGAGATCAACAGCTTGTCCAAGGAAGTCTCAAGCCTTGATTCTGAGGTTGTCCAGGGAGGTAATTTGGATGAGTGTAGAAAACCAGAGGAACTCAAGAGTGCTGCCATCCAGGAAGGGATGCGGGGAGCATCTGGGGTCAGAGATCCTCCCAGACTAGGAAACAGAAACCCTTCATTGCACTCGGAACTCGGGCAGGGGCCACGTGATTTTGGTGGCTTCCATTCTCAGCTTCAGCTTGCTTTTCTGTAAAATAGTTGGGAGAAAAAATTTCAAAAAATGTAAGGCAACACATCCATTTTAAGGCACTGAATTGAGGGGTCCACTTTTCCCCTAGAGACTCTCAGAATTCTCTGCTGGGGATGCCAGGACTCCAAGGATCTGTGTGTGACACTCTTGCCATGGAGTTTTTGTGAGGTTTTGTTCACTTTTCGGAGGGTAAAGTGAAAATCTGGTAATGGAGATCATAACTAGGCTAAACTACTTCATGTTGGTTCTCATGCATGAGGGATTAAATTCTTCCTATTAGGCGCTCTGAGCTTTCTTTCTTCCAAGGATTGCTTTCTATCATTCACATCAGCTTCTATAAACTGTGGAGCTGGTAGTAGTCAGGAGACTTGGATCAAACCAGTAGTTCATTGGCTTGGATTTCACTGCCTCAGTGCAAAACAGAAAAGCGTCCAAGGTGTGTCAGTGCAGAGGTTCATGTCTATCTGTTTACAAATGAAACCGAGTTCTTACCAACTCCAGTCGCCGGCTTGTTTCACATTCCCAAGGCTCAAACAGAGCACCCATCTGTCCTGTTTACCCTAAAGTAGCTGTGACTCTTCACTTTTGTTGGAAGAATGACTTGGAGAATTTGAAAATGTTCTAGATTTCACGTCCAGCCTGAAGAGACTTTTATGCAGGGGTTTACAAACAATTTTCAAAACGTATTTTTCAAACAAAAGCCTCCTTCACACATGCTTGAACCTGAGTTCTGGGGGCAGCATTATCAGACACGAGGAGCCAATATGAACTTTAGAAATGGATCCCTTTTAGAAACATCTGCAGGGAAGGTACCTGAGCTCCCAGCGTTCCAAGGGATTGACAGGAAGTCTCCTGGAGGCTGCAAGAAAAGGACCTGAAGTGAGGCCCCAGGAAGGAGGCTGAGCACGTGCTGCTCTGAGCAAGTGTGGGCAGGAGACAGCAGACGTGTTCAGGGGACAACCAGGCAGGAGGAGGCTGAGGGAAGGAGCCCTGATCACCTGGTGTCCTCCTTAAAGAGCAGGTTGGGTTTGTCTGCTTAGGTTTACTTCAAAGTGTTGTGGTGTGTTAAATCCTTTTCCCACAGAGGCATCTGAAAACCTCTTCCTCAAATTATAGTTTGAAATATTTTATTAGGATAATATTTTGTAACCTGCTAATAAAAATGGATTTAATAGCAATCATCTATTTCTTTGAATATACTCTGAGAGAAGACTGAAGTCATTTTAACAAAATCTGAGGCACCTGTCATGGCTACTGTCAATTTTGTCATTTTTGGCTCCCCTGTATGACACAGGAGCCCTGTGAAGACACAGCACATTTCTGCTCTTGATCTGCACAAGAAATACTTGCACACTGGGCCTCAATCAATTCGTGTGTGGCCGAAAAGAAGCTTCTGGAACCAGAAATGACTGACTACAGGGGCTGCTCCATTCTGCTTTATTGGGAAACAAAATGCTGGGGCACCTAGGCTCTTTCTAGGGCTCAGCCATTGGGAGAACTCTGAAATCTTAATTCAGACTACCTACAGGTGCCTCGGACTACATGTTCTTCAGTTTCCATCACATGCATGTAAATTTAGCTCAATGTGTATATTTTGGAAGTTTAAGAATTTCCTTAGTTATTTAGACAAATATTTCTCTGTTTTCTGAAAGAAAAAGGGGTGAAATTTAGCTATCATTTACACAAAGTGTCTGTGTGCTAAATTTAGTGAAAAGCTATAACTTCATCCAGGGGCACAGTAGATTCTAAACCACTTTGTCTCTTGCTGTTCTAGGCACAGCATCTAGAAGCAAAGCCTCAAATGCCTTATGTCAAGACCTCAGGGCCTTCTTGCACGCCCTCCTTTCCTCTCCTCCTTTCCATCCTTCTTCCTCTTTTAGAGTTCCCAGCCCAGATGGATTTGTGTGACTTAGGTTAGCAACGTTAGTGTGGGCTGAGATGAACAGGGTTTATAGAGCAGAGAGCAAGGTCAGTCCTCTGTCCTATGCTTGCATGTGTGTGTGGGGAAGAAGGTAACAGCCGAAGCCTTTCCCATTTGGGAAGTCATCATTTACAAGTGATCCAGCTTTGGAGTCCAGGGAGCCTCAATGAGAAGTACACTGAATGAATCTGTCTTAGTGCTTGCTTTGTCTTAGGCCCCTTTCATTTATCTTAGTCCATTGCTGAGTGAGCAATATCGGAGGGTTTTTTTCTCTCATCAATAAAGTTTTGAATGTCCACTAAGACATCAGGTTGTAAGCTGAATACCTATTCCATTGCAAATGAATGGGTTCAGCCCAACAAAGTAGAGAAATTATTAACTGAGACTGAGATTATTTGAATGCCTGACACATGATCAGGTAATGTATGCACATGGTGTTTTCTTCTGATGAATACATGCTAAGTACGGTTGTAAAATAGCATTGTCATGGGAGTTGCAGTGACTGAGAAATATTAAATTTTTTTTGTCTTTTTCCTTTTTATCAATACCAGGGATCGAACTCACGACTGCCTGCCTGCAAGGCAGGTGCCTATGCCACTAAGCTAAACCTCCAGCCCCGACTGAGAAATATTAAAGCTCTTCATCAAGCTCTTCATCTTTTCAGTGGGTAAAGGAAGCATGTGTCCTGCAACACTGAGAAAACCATATTAAAGAGGTGATTCCAGTGAGTGAAGCTTATCTGTTTTATAACTGGTAAATACACAACTGTACAGTAACCGCCCAACATGTGGTATTAGCACTGAGGTGGAATTTTAAAATTCATAACTCATGGGGAGTGAATTATTTTTAATTATTTATCCATATGTCTGTTAGTCAATTTGACAAAACATTGAGGATATTTTTATGCTATTATTTCTAGTCAGTGAGATTTTTCACTGACTTCTTTGTGAAGAGTAGAGAATAAGAATCCCTACTTCATTATTTGGGGGGGGCAGAATCAAACGAGGCTACAAGAGATAGGGATCCATTGCAGTCCCCACCCTGCAGCTGTGCCTCTTTTTAACCCACTGGGCCTGGCCTCTGGTGACCTGGCTGTGTCTGAAGTCTGTGTCACATGTTCTACCACGTATATCCCTTTGCCAGTGTCACCCACAACAACCCTAGAGTTGTACTAAAGACTTTTGAGAGCAGTCTGCGTTTCTTCAGGCAGAGATGTTAAGCACTCTAAAGCAACCATCAGCAGTGTTAGTACCTACTTTATCACAAAGTGACCTTGTAGGAAAAGTTCTGCATTGGCTTGCAGTTGGAATTTCTGTAAATTTAATAAAAATAGTATTTTACAATATTGCAAATGAATGTGTCAGAGAAGAGATTGTTATATATTCTGCATTTTTCCTTTCTGATTTGACCTAATTGAAGCTAAAACAAGTTTTGTCTTAACTTGCAAAATAAGGAAAAATAAAAATACAATTTTATCTTTCTTTCTCTCTAACAGCCTTTTAGTCCTTTGCTGAGTATAAGCCCACTTGAGGCAGAGGTGAGGTTCAGCTTTCAAGGGAAGCAAAGCATTTTAGAAAACAGATGCACAGGAAGCACGGATGGCCTTTAGAGAACCGAGGTCACAGGGGCCTGAGAGGAGGCTGTATTTGGTTGCTGCATTGCTGTCACCCATGCGTGTTAGTGTGACCACCGCCCCCGAGAAGATGTGGCACTGTCGTCACAGGGCCCCACATGTTGCCCCTTTTCAGCCATCCTCACCCCTCCTGCCTCCCACCATAATCCCTGAAGGCCACTGTGTTCCTGTCGCCTTGATTCAGTTATTTCGAGAATGCTCTGTGAGTAGAATCCTAAATGATGAACCCTCTAGAGAGTGGTCTTTCTCACTTGGCACAGTTCCCTTCAGTGCCATCCCAGGGCCTGCAGTATCAGGAGCTTGGTCCTTTCTATAGGTGAGCACTGTGTGAATGCACCATTCCATTCCATGGAGCAGGGCTGTTCAAAGGCGCCCTCTGAAACTACAGCCTGCCTCGCAGAAATGCAGCCCTGACTGACTGAATGTTAACAGAGTTGCACCCACAGAACTGGGACAAGCGACATCCATGAACTCACTGCCACCGGCCTCTTTCCAGGGCATCAGGACTCAGAGATTCAGCAACTGGAACCCTGGGTCCCCTCATGGTGGCCACTGAGGACAGGAGGTCACCTCAATGGCACCAGCACCAGCACCGGCCAGGGATGTGGCACTGACAGGGAGAGAATGGCTATCTAGTGTTCTATAAACTCATCATCGAAGTTCTTGGTGTGGAGTTGGGGGTACCGGGGTGGTTAGTGGTTGAGAAGTACACTTGAATCTTTCCTATGCATTTGGATAAAGCAGAAGCACTAATATAGTAAGGGAAAATGAAAGTGGGAGTAATCCTAGTATTTAAATACATCCGCCTAAATGTGGTTGTTTACAAATGTTGGCCTGATTATCTGCAGGTTTTAATGTATTGGGAAGACTTTAATGTTTATGTGCTGATGGGTAAAACTAGTTTTCAGAAAAATTAAGTAACTGAGATGGGGCTGCTCTTCAGAATCACCTTTCTCCTTAACTAAATTACTGAATTTGTCTTTCTTAAGGGTGTTTGACAGGAAGCTGTCTTAGTCCACATAAGAAACCTGAAACTGTCTCCTGTCACTCTGCCCATTAATATTTTTCTGTGCCCACAGGTGCTCCCCAGCTTATAGAGGTGTCCTATTCCCTAATCCCAGTGTAAACTGACAATACGATAACTTCATGCCTTACAGATAGATCACCTGCTGCTTTGCACTGAAGTTTCAGTGCTCAGTGTTCAGGGAGGAACCGTCCCTGTACAGCTTCTCTCCTGCTCCTCAGCATGTGCGTGAGTCATCACAGACTTGTGTCCCTGCCTGTGCCACATCAGGAAGTTGCCCTGAGCTGGGATTTGGGAGGGCCTGAGTTTCTCATTCCCAGGATGGACAGCTTGGGGGATGGTGGGGGCCAAGGCATGAGATAGCTGACTTCTTCAGCAGATGGAAGACAGCAATAAAGACAGCAAGTCATCAACCAAGTATTATCTAGGCCTGGGCAGACCCTATGCGGACAGTAGATCAGGGATTGCACCTGATCTTGGCACTTGGCAGAGAAAAGGTGCTACCTAGGTGGGCACTGGAACACAGCTGCATGAGGACCCTTTGCAAAATCATCCCTTGAGCGCATATGTGAGTGCCCAGGTGTGGGATTGGCCTGAATCCAGGGTTGGACGGAGACAGGTGACCCTGTCTGCCACATTCGTGGACAACATAGCATGACCTTACCCAAGGCGCTGGTACTGTGAACCGAGAAGAGGATCTCTGCCTCTGCAGAGGACCAGCTGACCTTCCCCATAGCGGGCTGATAAGATCCTCTTCACCTTGGGCTGTGTGCTGGGCCCTGGCACTTGTCCTGCCACACATCTGATCCCTGACTTGTCAGAGTCCCTGCCTATAATCTGAGCTGAACTTCAGGCTCATGAGCTGCGCTCTCTCAGTTCTCAGGCAGCACATTCTTCCTGAACATGGGGTCGCGTTTTGCAATTTATACAAAGACATTTTTCAGCCAGAAGTTTTATGTGGACAGAGAAAGACAGTGTGGTCTTGTGTCCATTTTCACAATGGAGCAGCAGTGGGCTGTCACTTCTGTGACCAGCTCTCTATTCCTGCCCGTTCCTGCCTCTGCTTCCCAGCCCGTGCCTGTGGCCTGGAAATCGTACTGCTTTGGAGTCAGACCAGCTTGGTGTATCCAGCCTCTGCCTCTGGGAAAAATGTGCTCCAGGAAGTGGATTGTACAGGGAGGTCAGATCCAGTGAGATGAAGGATGGAGAACGCTGCAGCCCAGATTCGGTGGTCCTCACCTCCTGCCCCTGGGGTAGCCCTGGCCATCTATTTCCTGCCATTCCTGTGAATGTGGAGGAGTTGGAGGCCACAAGGGGTTTGCAGACTGCACCACCTGCTGCTGCCCTGCAGGCATGACAGTGGAGAGGGCGCCCTCTCCACGAACGGGCATCAGAGTGAGGCAGCATCCAAGTGTCCATGCCCAGGGAGCTCCAGAAGCTCAAGTCCAAGGGCCCCGCAGGGCTCCCCCCTTGTTCCCTGTGTTCTTGGTTCTGCAATGTGGCTGGCAAAGTAGACACCACCACTAGCAGCAGAAGCATCTGCTTGACACTAACTGTGGACCGCCCAGGCCTTGCTAAGCAGAGCCACTGCTGAAGGCAGCTCTGTAGCCCCTCCCTCCAGGCCTGCTCACCCCAGCCAAGCCCCTGGATGCTCTGCCATCCACAAAGACATCAGCTCACCTCCTGGCTTCTTCAACAAGTGCTTGGCCCAAGATTTCTCCTCCGCCCCAAGAATCCTGAAGGCCAGCTCTCCAAGCTGTCCCAAATTCTACACTCTCCCAAAGGCCCAGCTGCCGTGGTGTGAGAACTGGGGAGTCCTTGAACCTCACTTCCAGCTCAGAGCCAGCTCTGGGATCCGTTGGCAGTTATGCACCGATTTCTGGGAGACCGTGAGGGCTGGGCTGTCACGCATGCGCACACTCACTGCAGCCTCTGAGGCTGGACGCCTCTAGGCCAGGTTTCACTTGCCACCAGAGGTCTTGAAAGCCTCTGAGCTGTGCCTCTTCAAGATGGAGCCTCTGGTGGGGGACTGGCTCCTGCCCTGACTCAGGATGCCCAACACCCTAGCAGCCCTCCGGAGTGGTGTGGAGTTTAGCCCCGCCCTTGTGGGGCAGGGCACAGCTGCTTCTGGATGGACTGCAAGACAGCGGGAGATGGGGCTGACTGGCTTCCCCAGGAGCTCAGCTAGGTGCCCAGCTCCAGGGCTGCGACCCTGGCAACCACAGGCTCCCTGGGTTCAGTGAAAACCAACAGGCCCCTTCAGAAAAACTGCCTCCTCCTGTCAGAGGTTTGCAGTTCATTCCATAACTCACCTCCAGGGTGAAATGCCATTCAGGACAAACCCTCCCTGAGAAGCCTGCCTAGTCCTGTAAGTAGCAGGTGACAGGGTCCCATTAGGCTTGGCCTTAGACATCCAGGCTGATCCAGGCTTAGCCCTGAGGCAGTGCCCTGAGGGAGGAGCTGGTGGCAGCTTCTAGGTTTGCCCTTTCATTTGCTCAACATGGCTCAGAAGCCCCTCTACCAGCAGCCACCCAAGCCCACCTTGTGGCCTTTGCTTTGACCGCATACAGCTCACACAACCCATGCAAGGGTGCCCTGATTGCTCGAGCTCTGCATCAAGGCTCACCCACGGGGACACTTAGTCCTGAGCAGACCACGTCCTGGTTTGTCTGTCAGTATGACTTAGCTGCCTCTCTTTTGATTTTGAGGATTATCGTGATTTCTTCCACTATGGTAAATAGTTTTACTATATATTATTTTTTCAAAATGGAGTCTTTTGTCCTTTGTGAAAATGTGAACAATAAGTACATGCGTGTACCATGACATACCTTGTCATCTTCAATTATTTCCCCCTTATTTCAGTGAGATCTTTCCTAATTTTTCTTTTTTCTTCTGTAAGTAGATACGCATGTTACATTCTGAGCAGATGGACCCAAAGTCAGGATGAATTATATTTTTAGTTTCCCTTTATTTTCCTATTAGTGTCAGTAATCCATCTTCAGTAGAATATGTGTCCTTGTGTGAAAAAAAAAAAAACCTTTTAGTGACTCATTTCCCTTTTTTTTTAAAATTTTATTTAAAGAGAAAAAGAAAAAAAAACAGAAAAAGGGTACAAGTAATACAAAATTTAAAAAACAGTAAGAAATCACTAGTTAATAGATTACATATTCTCATCTTAGAAATAGTTGTTCAAGTTACAAAATTAAAGCATATAAAGTGGACTTTCAAACAGTGAGACTGCAAACAACTGTTCAATGATCCAACAAAACTCAGTAATATGGTTATCTATCTCATACACTTAAACATAATCGCAGTTATAACCTTTAGAGCACTTTCTTTTCTTTTCTTTTGTACAATGACAATTACACATTTTGGGTTTTATTACTCCTACAGTTCTTACTACTTTTTTTGAAGAGAGTAAAACCAAATGCGACATATCAGAACAGAGTGTGTCAAATCAAAAGAATGGACATAATACATAATGTGAAAACAAAATACAAGGTGATCAACAATGGTTACCATACTGCCTCTTGCTATCTTAAAAAGAATTGCCTATATCATCAGTTATAATAAAATTGAACAAAACAGTAAAGAATAAAACCAAAACATTGAAGACATTACAGGACTTTAAAAGAAGATAATAGTCAACCAGAATGGGCGTCATAATGAATCTTATTGTCTTCACAGTTGTTGCCTATACTTTTGAACTTGGTACTATCAACCTAAGCAGAATAAGGGAAAATCATTCAAAACAAGATGGTGAGAGCAATACAGGGTTTCAAATCAAGTTAATAGGAAATCAAAGTGGGTTACTATAATGTATCCTGCTATTTTTTATTTATTTTTCCCTTAATTAAAAAGATAAAAATAAAAAAGTAAATATTAAAAAAAGGAGATTGAGATAAAAGACGGCATAACAACAAAAGAGCGCAGGTCAAAACAAAATCATTTAAGCAAAATAGTGTTTCACCACAAGATATCCCAACATAAAAGTAGTTACCATAGTGTCTCTTTCCTTGAAATCTTTGAGTATAACTTCATGTACTGTAGCATCAAACATATCAAGACAATGTAAAACCATTCAAGAGAATGACAGTATTACAGGGTATTTAGAATCAACTAACAGAAAATGAACAATGGTTTCTGTATAATCTCCTTGTCTATACAAGTTTTTGCTTATATTATTACATATAATAAAATCCAATAAGATACAACTTGTTAAGACCGATGGAGACAAAAGAATAAAAGCTTGATTGGACTTCACAACAAGATGATACTAAATCAGCACTAGCTATTATGATGTCTTATTTTCTCCAAAATAGCTGTTCCTACCATCCAATTTTCTCTGCCTCATTTCTGTTGAGCTCTTTTTCTATGTTTGTTGTCAGTTTATCTTCTTCATTTCGCTTTCTGCTCCATTCATTGTGACCTCTCTGCCACTATTTCTGGAATCTTGGTATTTTCTTTTTTCAGAATATCCTGCAGTATTCTCTGTAGAGTTGAATTGGTGGTTGCAAATTCCCCTAGTTCCTCTTTATCCTGGAAGCACTTTGTTTTTCCATCAATTTCTAGGGACAGTTGTGCAGGATATATCAATCTTGGCTGGAGGTTATTACCTTTCAAAGCATGAATTATTTCCCCTCGCGTTTTTCGTGATTTGATGGTTTGTGCCTAGAAGTCTGCTGTAATTCTGATGGGTGTTCCCTTGTAAGTGATCTGTTTCTTGTCTCTGACAGCTTTTAATATTCTGTTCTTATATTGGATTTCTGGAATTTTGATTATTATATGCCTGGGTGTAGCTCTGTTTGGGTTGTAGGTGGCTGGGGTCCTGTACGCCTCATACATCTGAGTATCTTTACCATTTGCTAAATTAGAGAAATTCTCTTGGATTATTTCTGTGAATAGCTTTTGTAGTCCATTTGTTTCTGTCTCTACTTCTTTTATGTTCTTAAGTTATAGATTGATTCTCTTATCATCTTCTAGCCTTTGTATTATTGCTGTTTGTTTTCTTGTTATTTTTAAGAAGTTTTTCATTTCATGCTCCCACATTACAAATCTGCCCTCCAGTTCAGATAATCTATTCTTAGTTTCTTTCAAGCTGTTATGATAGCTTTCGATAGAGTTTTTAGTTTCCTGGTAATCTCTTTGAACCTGCTTCACATATTCTATGTTTTCTCTATTTTCTCCATCAAACAATTCTCCCCTTTTTTTCTGTTCTTCCATTCCACTCTCTGTTTTTTCTTGGGCGGTGCTTAGCATTTCGCTAACTATTCTACTTATATCTTGCTTTAGGTCGTTAATAACTTCATTTTTGAACTGGTCTATGAGGCTCTGGAGATATCGCTTTATGTCTATTGGTGCCTGTCTGATATTGCATGTTTCTCAGGATTGGGAGCCGAGGACCCTTTCTTGTTGCTCCCTCTTCCCACATTTTTTGTTCCTTCCATACAAGCGTATATAGGAAGCCCAGGTTCTTTCTTTTTTGGTTACGGTTTGTTTGAATTGTGCCAGCTAGGTGTTCCTGCCCACTGCAGTGTACTAGGGAGACACAGACCTGGGCAGCCTCTGCTGGGCCCACCCCTCCAGGTCAACCTACCAAAGGCTTCACTGTTAAGGTGCACCTCCAGGTGCTGGGTCCTGGTTTGGATAGCCTACTGGGTCTTAAGTCAGTGGCAACACCCATGCCAGTTACTCCCCACCAATCCCACTTGAGAGGGGAATATACATCTAAGGACACTGCAACGTCCTGTTCCGGCTTAGTCTGCCCGGTCCCAGTATGTCCTTTGCTGAAACCTCCTACTCTATGGAAGGGTCCCCGATCCGCTCACTCACCGCATGTTGATGCAGGGCTCCTGGCCAGTCCTGCTTTCAACTCCATTCGCTGCTTTCCACTCTCAGAGCTTTTGTGCCTCTCTCCTTGCCGTGCCAATTGGGACGCAGCAGCAGCTGCAGGAAATTCAAATCTCAGCTTCCAGTGGTGCGGGCTCCAGCTTCCACGCTGAGACCTTATCTGTTCCTGTTATAGCACCAGGATTGCATTTCCAGTTGGTTTCTCTTAGTTTAGTTCATTCCTGTGTCATCAGGGTATATCTCCCATTTCTTAGGACTTCTCACCCCGCACCATTCCTGGATTTTAAGTGGGATATCTCAGAGAGCTCCGTAGCTGCTGCTATCTATCTGCCATGTTCTCCTGGAAGTCCCGACTCCTTTCCCTCTTGACACAACACAGGAAGTTCACAAATGGCTGCCTCCATAGTAAATTCTTGGATATCCTTTATATCTTGGCATTTCCTAAAGAATTCTTAGATGAGCAAAGGTGGACACAGACTGTCCTGACTTCTGGGTGGTGACAGCTCATCTCTTAGACTGATTGTGCACAGCCCTTTCTTCCTGATAAGTCCTGAGTGGACATTTGATCTGGGGTGTGAAGCTGGGAGAAGGCAGCGTCCTGGGGAGGGATTGGCTCTTCAGTGCCCTTATGCAACCCTCCCCACTCTGTGGGCACAGTGAGCAGTTTCCACCTGGGAACTAGGAAGTGGGCATCACCTAATGATCTGCTGGCAACTTTGGACTTCCTGTCCCTCAGAACTGTGTGAAACAGATTCCTCTGATCAGCTCCCCAGGTTATGGTGGGTCATTACAGCCATCGCAGTGGCCACTGAGAGTAACATAGTACTACTGAGCAAAATCCTACCATTTTGAAGGAATCTTCATACTAAGTCCTCTTTCTTCTGTCAGGTACTATGTAATATATTCAATAAAGTGCAGACCTTTTCCTACCAGCTTTCTTTTCCTTTTCTGGTTCCTGATCACTTTCTCTTCATTATATTATATTATATTATATTATATTATATTATATTATATCAGTAATGGTGGTGCTGGTGGGGACAAATGGTCTCAATCTATCAGGAAAGTATAAACTGCTTTATAAAGAATAAGTTGGACTTTTAAAGATTTACTAATAGATCCAGCAGCGATGAGCCATCACATCTCAATGGACACCCACCCTTCCAGCACGTTGGCATTCTGGTCCTGTTAGGTTTGAAGCCCAGCATAGCCACAGTCTAGCTGTTCAGTCTTCTGAATTTTCCTTTTTTTTTTTCTAAACCTGTCACAAGATTGCTGTCCCACTGTCACATGGAGAGGATCAGATGAGGTAATCTGGTTGACAGTGTAGGAAGTGGTCTATACAGGACAGCAATCATTTTCACAGGACTAGTCTTCACCTAAACATGTGTCACCATGTGGTCATATTCATTGTCGTCTCCTGGGGTGTTTGTGCCTGCTGTGTTCCTCTTGACTGTGGATTCTCCACTCCTTTTCCATAGGATTTTCTCTCTGGCTCTGTTCATTATTTAAAGTATCATTTAAATCCTCATTTATTTCCTTTCAGGTTTGCCTGGAGTTAACTAGACAACACTATATTTTATGTTATTCTAACATTTGTAAAGTTAGACATATTTATTGACATCACTCAGAATGACTTTTATCATCACCTTAAGCTTTGGCTGTGAGTGGCAGAAGCCTAATATAAAGCAGCTGAAATAGGCAGATGAGCAGGTTTTGGTAGGTCCTTCATCCTCAGAGGCCTCAGATCCTTTGATGTCTTGCTCTTGTCCATTGCAACTTGTGTGTAGCTTTGACTTCATTGATAAAAATGACCTCTCCACAACTAGGCTTCTTATCTACCTTCCACTGGCAGAGGGAAAAGAAATAGAGCAAAGGTTGGCAGCTCGCTAAGAACACTGCTCAGGGGATGGTCACCTAAGTTTACCTGTAACCTATTGGATACGTTTTCATATGGGCTCACCACAGAGTATGGACAAGCTGAGAAAATTAATCTTTTTGTTTCTGTGTCATTATGTACTGGTGGTGCTTTTTTATATACCTACTGTATAAAACCCCTAAGGCCATAAGAATACATGCCTTGATTAGAAGATAGATTCTTCTGTTTCATTTAGAAAAATATTTTACAACTTTGTTTTCACATTTGGTCTTTTATCATACTGAGTTTTGTATGTTGGATGAGAAAGGTTTACTGTCACTTGATCCTAACACTGTTGTCTGTAAGTTCCTTTGAACAGGGTTGGCCAAACAAAAGCATTCAGAATCATCTTGTCTTGAACAAAGAATTAGAAGAGTCAAACCAAAAACGTTGGCCAAAGTGCTAGTTGGATGTAAGAATAAGGTGGGGAGAAGGTGGGGTCAAGCAGAACTGAAGATTCCAGGCAGAAAAGCCAGATGCATGTGGGACAGTTTTCATGACTGACAGTCTGGACGCTTAAGGCAGATATCCCCTGCTTCCCTAGCTGTGGGCACGAATTCCTCTTCCTGAGAGTAGGATGGGACTCTGGTTCCCATGCCTGGCTTTGTGCAGAGCACAGAGAGGACCAGCAGGCAGTGGCCACCTGGGAGTAAGGGTGCAGTTACAGTGGCAACCCAGGAGACCCATGTTCCCAAGGCCACCACTCCTGGGTTCTTGATGTTTCAGGGAAAATTGAGTCAACATGAGCCAGGAGCTCAAGAGAAAATTGGCAGTTGTATTGACATAGTGCACCCCAGTGGAGTACACTACCAAGCCCAAGGTGCTGATTACAGAGAGCTTTTAAAAAACTTTTTTTAAAAAGTAGGATAATTGAAGTTATAAGAATGAGATAAGCTTTAGCTGAAGGCTGTGGTGCAGTGGGGATCTTGTGGGGAGCAAAGGTGAATACCTTGGTTTCAGTGATTTTGCTTAAAGATCTCCAGGCAAAGATGTTTTGGCTCATCTTTTCTTCCAAGGATACCTAAGGAGGTTCCCTTAGTAAAATCATAAATACATGTTTCCACATCTGGTACCGAGCACTGAAACCGGAACCTGCACACTGAGCCGCATCCCCAGACTTTCTATTTTGAGACAGAGTCTCAGAAAGTTCCCCAGGCCGGGATGGAATTTGTGATCTTCCTCCTTAGCATTCCACAGTTCTTTGAAAATCTTGTGTAGTCCAAAACTAGCCAAAACACCTCTTGTGAGGTATAAAAAGAGGGAGTGTATGTTTTCAGAATTCTGCTTTTCTGTGGACATTGTGTAAATTCTTTTCAGTGTTAATGTAATCAGAGAAGTAATTTTAATTATCCAGATTTAGACAGCATTGAAATAAATAGCACAGGAAAATGTGTGAATCATAAATGTGATTAACTTTGTGATTAACTCTAAAGATACTCGAAGAGCCCCGAAATGAAGAGCTTGACAACCATCAAAAAGAGATAGCAATGTCGCAGAATTTACATGAAGAAAAATTAGCCAAGCTAAGGCATCAACACCAGAAGGAAACATGCAAATATAAGGAAATCCCCAAGATAAGGCTGCCCTGAAGACAGTGAGATTCCAGGTAAAGCAGCGTGGTTAGTGGATAGCGCAATAGGAAATGGGCAATTATGAGAGCTGGTGTTTCCCTGTGGTACCCTCAGTAGCATTGTGGTTGGTGTCAAGGTGGAGTGCGCTCCACACACTCTGCTGCACAGTACAGGATTCTGGGCCATGTCATGCCCCTTTCATGTGTGGCAGAGAAAACCTCTCCCACTGTGGGGTGTGAACCAAAGCGCTGGGTTGTGTTTCCATGGAGATGTATTGAGAGACACAGCCTTGGATTTGCTGTGGTGAGAGTTTGTGAATTCCTGCTGCAGGGCTTAAGACTTGAAAGTATATAACCCTGACCACATAATACCTGTGCCTTACAGACAGAAGACCACGTAGATGAGGAGGAGAGAAGTCTGACAACAATTTAAAAAATCTGCTCTATCTGAAGAGACAGCAGGGCTGAGGGAACCACAGAGTCCCTCCTCCACCCGGGACGCTGGGGACTGTGAAGGACAGCTGCAGCCCTGCACTGTCGAGAAACAACACCTGTGAGCAGACCTGAACAAGAAGGCCAGGGAACATCACATTCTCACCATAAAATACAATAAAATACTGGAACTCATGGTTGCTAAGGTAGCAGCCAGCACCAGGCTGCACGTGGAGAAGACAGAACCATGCTCTGGAGCTGAGGGTGGTGGCCGCGATATGCAGAGAGAAGCCATGCACGGTTCAGCTCTCGCGAGGCCCAGAGTGTCTACTTTGATTGATACCAAATCAGACCTAGAGAGGAAATTATATCAAACATATTCCTATAGGAGATTTTCCAAAGTACTCCTAGAAAGTGAATCAGTAGGCAGCTCTCTGAAGGGAGCCAGTACAGAGCAGAAAACAACAGGTAAATTCTGGGTGCAGCGTTGCGGTGCGAAGCTGTTGGGACTGAGACATTTTGAACTGACAGGGGCCTGGGAGAGGACAGATCTGTGTGTATTAGAGATATTTACTTCGCGGTGTTGTGGTTCCCATAAAAAGTTTCCTATGCGGCATCTGAATGTGCCTTCCTTACATTACGAGATATTTTAAACTATTTTGGAAAACATAATAAGTTTTTAATCATCCTACTAATTCAAAAAAATTACTTAGGAGTAGCTCATAATTTTTTTTTTCATTTTTCAAAATCAAATTCAAATAGCTTCCAAATCTAGAGGCCTGACTTTATACATTTTAGATTTTTGGATTAGCAATGCCAACCAGTAAAGTATATAATAAAATATTCCAAAATAAATCAAATCTGAAATTGAAGATAGTTTTTGTACCAAGTGTTTTGGACAAAAAATACTGAGCTTATATTTTGACTACAATCAGGAGTATCCTTTCGCAGAAGAAAGTATGTTGTCAAAAACTCTTCACAACTATTTCATTTTTTAATTTTTTAAATTTTATTTTTTATTTAAAGACAAAAAGAAAAAGCAGAAAAAAAGGGTAGAAACAATACAGAATTTCAGAAAAATACACAGTAAGAAATCACCCTTTGATAAGTTACATACCATCATCTTAGAAATAGTTGATCGAGTTACAAAATTAAAGCATACAAAGTGATGCTCAACTAATGGCACTGCAAACAGTTCTGCTCAATGATCCAACAAGAACTTAGTAATATGGCTATCAGTCCTACAAACTTGTTTTTTACCTTAAAGAGGGTAAGATTAAACAAAACAAAACAGTTTATAAGGAAACAATTTAAAGAAACAGATATTTCAAAGCAAGTCCACTGGAGATCTTCACTGTCTGTCTTATTGTCTCTAGTTTTCTTGCAAATAGTTGTCCCCATCTTCACGCCCATTGAATATATAATGAACAATATAGAACTAATAAAATCATGACAAGATGATGAAGGCTTTTTAGGTCTTCAAGACCTGATTTGGGGGAAGTCAATAATGACTACCATAATTCTCAGTCTCTTGTAGTAGCTGTCTTTATCATGCGTATGCTGAAACTGAACATACGAGACTAGACTAAAGTCACTCTGAACCGTGAATGATAGTATTGCTAGATTTTATATCATAATGCTACAGAATTAGCCTTGGGTTTCTTAGTGTCTCTTCTTCAGAGTATCTGTTGTGCATTATATAATCTGTTCCATAAATAGTTTAGAGATTCTTCCCATGTGTGAATCTCTACATTTATATCTATCCTTTCTGTATTACAGGGAAAAACAGATCAAAACTAGACAACAGAATAAATCCCTAGAAAAATATGAAATGAAAAAGACATATAGCACCACAATATTAGGTGGTCTACAGTAGTTATTATGCTTTCTCTTGTTATTTTTAATAGAATTGTCCTCATCATCAGGCATAATATAATTGAACATAACATTACATAGCTATTTTATTAAAAACACAACTTTGAAGACATTGTAGGACTTGAAGCAGTTGATAATCAAAACCAGAATGGATATCTTTTACATCTTGTCATCTTCAGAGTAGTTGCCTCTACTCTTAGACTTGATACTACCAAGCATACCAAATTTGAATAAAATCAGTCGAGGCTAAACATCAATCTAACAAACCAGCATCCAATAAGATCAGTCATAGTAAGACAATGTAAGTAATACAGGGTTTCAGTCTAAGTTAATAGGAAATTAAGGATAGTTACCAGGGTATAACCTGCTATTTCTAGGTTAGCAGTCTGTGCCCTCAAATCTAATATGAGTAGACAGACCGGAACAAAATATAATCAAACTAGGCAGAGCGATAAGACTACTGTGACTTTTAAATCCTGACACACTATTAACAATGTCCTCTGCCTTCCTTTTTTAGACAATTCCTCCCCTTTCCCTTTCTCAGGGTGCTTTGTATATTTTGGGTCCCACTAGCTCTTTTAGTTTTTAAATTAGGGGGCCAACCTGTTATTTATCTGAGTGTTGCTGAACCTTTTTACCCCTGAGCTTGCTCTTAAGCTGTACTCTTTTACTTACTAAAGTTACAAGGTTTTCCTTCCTTCCAGCTGTGTAGTTCTACACTGCCCCAAAGTGTCACAGCTTTCCAATCTGTCTGGGGCTGCTGGATGATTTGTCCCTATTTCTCTCTTTTTTCCTGTCACATATACCATTGTTTTCTCATTTTTGACTCTCAGTTTATTAACCCTCTTTCAGGTTATTGTATTTCCTATTTAGAGCATCTCGATGGGTCCTGCCTCCTAATCTACTCTGCCTGTGTGTCTTTTTTGTTAGTGTATCAGGGCTATATATATTAAAGATTATAGCTTACCGTCTCTGCCTCATTTCTGCTAATTTATTGTTTTGCTATTATTTGTCCACTTTACTCTTTCATTCCACTGTCAGCCCCATTCATTGAGGCCTCTCTGCCACTGTTACTGGAATCCTGATATTTTTTTCCTCTCTCTCTCTCTCTCTCGCATGTCCTTCAATATTTTATAGGGTTGAGTTGGTGGCCGTGAACTCCCACAGTTCCTCCTTGTCTTGGAAATATCTTGTTTCCCATTAATTCTGAGAAAGATTTTTTTTGGGGTACACCAGTCTTAGTTGGAGTTTATTTTCTTTCAGGGCTTGGACTATTTCCCCCCAGGCTCTTCTCTATTTGAGAGTTTGTGTTGATAAGTCTGTCATTATTTTTATAATTTTTCCATTGTAGGTAATTTGCTTCTTTTGTCTGGTTGCTTTTAATATTTTTTTCTTGTGGTGGATTTCTGGAATCTTGATTATTATAGCCCTGGGCTGGGATCTGGAGGGGCCTGAACTGCTGATTCCCAGGATGGACAGCGTGGTGGATGGCAAGGCCAGGGCACAAGAGAGGCTGACTCCATGGAGCAGGGACAGCAGGAAGGACAGAAGTCCACTGATCATGTGATTTCAAGGCTCAGAGCAGGCCCAAAAGAGACACTAGTTAGAGGATTGCACTGCAACATATCACCTTGCAGAGAAAAGGTGCTACATAGGTCAGCACTGGAGCAGAGCTATAGAACGACCCTTTCTTTGCAAGCTCATCCCTTCAGCCCACAGGTGAGTGTCCAGGTGTGGTGTTGGCTTGGGTTAACAAGTGGACATTGCCAGATGACCCATCTCCCAGATCCACAGGTAGCACAGCGTGCCCTTCTCCCAAGGCACTGGTGCTTTGTACCGAGGAGAGGATCTCTGCCTCTGCAGAGGACCAGCTGAGCTTTCCCACAGCAGGCTGGCCAGATCGTCTTCACTGTGGACTGTGTGCTGAGCTCTGGCACTGTCCTATCCCCCATGCATCTGATGTCTGACTTGTCCATGTCCCTGCTAACAGTCTGAGCTGAACTGCAGGCTCATGAACTGGGCTCTCTGAGTTTTCAAGCAGCACATTTTTCCTGAACATCAGGTTGTTTTTTGAAACCTGCAGCCAGGGATTTTCTGGAATTAGAGAAAGAAGAGAGCTCTGCTCAGGTCCATCCTCACAGCGCAGGGCAGCTGGCTGTCCTGCCCTCCCAGCTCTCTATTCCTGCCTGTTCCTGCTTCTGCTTCTCAGCTTGGGCCTGGACCATGGAAGTCACACTGGTTTGGAGTCAGATGAGCCTTGTGTATGCAGCCTCTGTCTTTTTGGGAAAATCTGCTTCAGGGCCACAGAGCATTGACATCAAATGAGATGCACAACGAAGGCCTTTGCAGTGCATGCTGAGGTCCTCCCTGTTGGTGCCTATGTGCATCACAGAGCCTTCCATTACCTGGACTGTGAATGGAGGAACTGCAGGGTGCCAGGAGTTAGAGACTCAACTGCTTTCTCCTGCTAAGCAGGTACCACAATGACAAGAGCGTGTCTTGTTCACCTGGGGGCGCAAACACACAGCACCTAAAAGACCATGCCTAGGAGCTCCAGAAGCCCAGCTGCAAGGGGCCCAGTAGTGCTCCCCTTGTGTTAGCTGTGCTTTTGGCCCCTACAAAGTGACCTGCCCAGTAGAAGCCAACATTATATCTGCTGGATGAATGAATGCAGGCCAGGGTTGCTACGTCCTCCTCATGTCCTGGAGAAGCTGGGATATGGAATGTTCTGTGTCATTTCAGTATTGGGAATGAACTCCAATGCAGCTTCTCAGCACCACGTGGTCCAGCTTAAGCATACGTGCAGGCTGGTGTTGCTGGTGGATGTGAGTGCAGCTGTCTGAAGCCCGCTCTGCTCTCCAGGAAATCTCTTGGCCCAGAGCCCTGGTCCTGGGTCTCCCATGAGGTCCCGGTGGCCCCACTTCTCAGACTATCACTATCTCAAGGAGTGCTGGCCTCCTCTCCCTGTCTGGGATGAATCTAGGCCTCTATGGTGCTCCCTGAGGACCAGTCCCTTCTGTGCAGGTGTGGGGCTGCCCATTGGCCCCCAGGAAGTATCTTGGGCTCTGCTAACTGTATCTCCTAATCCTTGTCCATGTAACTGACCCTGGCCCTGACCTGCCTATCTCTTCCCGTTGTTCCTGCAGCATCTGGGAATCTGGGGGTGCAATGCCCATCTCCCAGTGACCATGCTGTTCCTGAATCTCATCATCTCCCACACCCTTGCCGTCCCTCTGCATCGTCCACCCAGTCCCATGGCTACACTTGACCTTGTCATTGAGCAGAGTGGCTCTGCATCTGGCAGGTCCCACTCAGACTTTCCTGCCCTGTAGCTGCACGGTTCTATCCTGCTTTCACCCTGCATCCTCCTGATATGCCTGTCCTCTAGCCCCGAGCTCTCCATACACGGCTGGTTCTTCCCCTTCCTCTCTCTCCTCCCTCCTGACCTACACACCTGCCTGGCCCTCTGTCTGGGTGGCTTCTGTGTCTGGAATACACCTCTCCCATTTTCTTGGTCGGTTGTCACTTATTCAGGTTGGGTAATAGTTGGCCTCTCTGGAAGCCTAAGTGTCCCCCTTGGCTGCCCCCACAGGGCTCCTTCTCTGTGTTCACAACCTCTTGTGTCATCCGTCCTGTGATTCTCTCCTAACAATTCTTCTTGTTCCATAAGCTCAAGGAAAGCCAATGTTCGGGGCTTCCTGGGCACCTGGACAGAAGGAAGGCGCCCACAGCCAGTGTTCAATAAGAACGCTCTCGCCTGCTTTGCTCTGAGCAGCCTGCAGCCCTCCAGCCCTGGGTTCTGGGTGCCTGCACCCCTTCCTTCCCTCTCCCAGGTTAGGCTTCTACCATTTTCTGAGACTCCCCTCAGGCTGTGCCATTCATGGTGCCTCTCTGCCCTGAGTGCTCCCTGTTAGCTCTGTGGGGTGCTTTTATGGCCTCTCAGTTCTATCTGAGAATTACATAGAGGCTGGAAGCTCCCTGGACACAGGGTCTCTGCCAATCCACCTCTCACTCCTGTCAACTCTGTACAGCATGTCCCAGGCTTTGGGAGCATCACATGATGTGGTGTTTGGCTGGGGTCCTGGCTTTCATTGGTTACTGGAGCTCCAGGAGGGTCTGGAACGCTGTCCATGGTGACCTGCAGTGACAAGTGTGTAGGGTAATACAGGAGGTGGAACCTATGGCTCTGCTCAAGTCCAGCTTCTCCTGACCAATAAAGTTTTATTGCCACACAGCCACTCTCACCAGGTACACACTGCCAAGGGCTGCTATTTCATCATACACTGACAGTGTGCACATAGATAAATCCTAAGATAAAACACACAGGACGGCAGCTCTGGCTCTTGATGACCTGTGTCCCTGCAGGCAGAAGACACAGATGTGGCTGGGACCTGGGGAGAGAACTGTCACCAAGGGCTGTGACAGCAGGGTGCTTGGGATGGGGCATGGTGAAGAGTTTCCAGAATAAGAGTATTCTGCTTGGCTTGAAACACTTGAATGCTTGAACAGCAACTAACCCTCATGCAGTAGGGTGTGTTATGCACACCGTGCTGAATGATTACCTGTTTGTATTTCATTAATCTTCCCTGAGCTGGACAATGACCCACCCACACACTGGGCACTGAGATGCCCATCTCACAGCTGGACAGTTGCAGAGCCTGGCTTCCAACTTAGGGGCCCAATGTCTGGGCTACTTGCTTGTGAAGCTATGAGTGAGTGATTAAGCCAAGCTTGGCGGAGTCACCTGAGTGTGAAAGGTCCCAGCTGGTGAGTGACAGTGCCTGGTGTGGCCCCCAATCTGCCCTGACCCCAGGCCACATTTACACAATGACCCACATCCTGCTTCCCTCTTACGCAGGGTTATAGCCACTGGCTTCCATGGAGATAAAGAGGTACCACCCCTTCCTGAGGATGACCAGGCCTCCTGGCCTCTGAGAATTCTGAGGGACAGACATGACTGGGAGTGGGTGGCCACCAAGAGATGGGACCACAGCCAACTCAGGAAACCCAGGCATCAGGTGGGGCCACTGCTATGCAATAGGTCACTAGGTCTGAGTTCAGGGACAAGATCTGAGATAAGGAGTCGTCACTGGAAGTTGTGATTAACCACATGGGTGACATTTAAGGTCCAAGGCTGGAAGCGGTCACCACAGGAGAGGGAAATCAGGGAAGACGACTGGCTGCTGCTTGGCAGGAAACACAGGAAATAGCCTGAGCAGCAGAGCCCACAAAGTACTAACCCCGTGCACAGTGGGGATCTGCATGCTCTGCGGACTATAGCTTTGTCCTTTTGGGAGCTCACAGGTCTACAGCTCTGTGTCAGTGTCTGGAAAGACTTTCAAATTGTGTAAGAACTCTTCACATGGTGACTGACTAAAAAGCAGATGTTCAGTGGAAGCTCCTGTTTCACAAGGAAGTTAATGGTACACGAGTAATTTGCACAAAACCTCTGAGCTGCAGACCCTTTGGAGCCGCAGGGAGGTGGGACCAACAGCATACTGACCCCTAAGGTGTCTGTGTCCTTACCCCAAGTCTAGGATGCCCGAATGGGATCCATGTCTTTACACAGGTGCTTCTGAGAAGACAGTCTTTGGGGTCAGAGAGAAATGTGACACAGCTACCATGCTGGCTTGAAGATGGAAGTGGGGACACAAGCTGAGGGCATTGGTGGCCTCAAGAAGCTGAGAAAGGCAAGAAGCAGCATCTCCCTGGAGCTCTCAGAAGGAACCAGACCCAGCAATGGTAACCCTGGCCCCGGGACATGTGCTGTTCAATGCACCCAATGTGTGGTGAATCTTGAGCCCTGCAGGACACTCCCCTCCAGACCAGGAACACAAGAGCTTCAGATCCAACCCATCCACTAAGCAGACAATGTAGCTGCCACTCCTGCAGGGCCCAAGTGTGGCCGGGACCTGTGTGAGAGGGTCATCTGCACCAGCTACTGCCTGAATTGAGAAAGTCAGCCAGAAATGGGAAACAGCATGATTTTTTTTTAAAATTTTATTTAAGGAGAAAAAAAAAGCAGAGAAAGGGTACAAGTTATACAGATTTAAAGAAAAAAAAATAAACAGGAAATCACTAGTTAATGGATTACATATTGTCATCTTAGAAATAATTGTTCAAGTCACAAAATTAAAGCTTGTAGAGTGGACATTCCAACAATGATACTGCAAACAGTTCTGTTCAATGATCCAATAAAACTCAGTGATATCATTTTCTATCTTATACACTTAAATATACATGCAGTTATATAGTTTAGAGCACTTTCTTTTCCTCTCTTTTGTACAATGACTATTACACGTTTTGGGTTTTATTGCTCTCACGGTTCTTATTCCTTTTTTGGAAGAGAGTAAAACCAAATGTGACATAACAGAACAGAGTTGGTCAAATCAAAAGGGTGGACATAATAGATAATGTAAAAACATAATACAAGGTGATCAACAATGATTACCATAATGCCTCCCGTTATCTCTAATAGAATTGCCTATATCATTAGTTATAATAAAATTGAACAAAACAGTAAAGAACAAAACCGACAAAACCAAAACATTGGAGACATTATAAGTCTTCAAAAGTAGATAAAAGTCAACGAGAATGGGCGTCATAATGAATCTCATTATCTTCACAGCTGTTGCCTAAACTTTCGAACCTGATACTATCCAGCAAAACAGAATAGGGGAACATCAGTCAAAAACAAGATGGTGAGAGTAATACAGGGCTTTAAATCGATATAATGGAAAGTCAAAGTGGGTTACTATAATATATCCTGCTATTTTTATTTATTTTTCCCATAATTAAAAGGATAAAAATAAAAAAGTAAATAATGGAGTGGAGATTGAGAAAAAAGAGGGCATAACAGCAAAACAGCGCAGATCAAAACATAACCATTTAAGCAGAATAGTGTTTCACCACCAGATAATCCTGACATAAAAGTAGTTACCATATTGTCTCTTTCCTTGAAATCCTTGAGTACAACTTCGTATACTGTAGCATTAAATATATCAAAACAATGTAAAACCATTTAAGAGAATGACAGCATTACAGGATATTTAGAATCGACTAACAGAAAATGAACAATGGTTTCTGTATAATCTCCTTGTCTTTAAAAGGTTTTTGCTTATACTATTGTACATAATGAAATCCAATAAGATACAACCTATTTAGACCAATGGAGACAGAGGAACAAAAGCTTGATGAGACTTCAAAACAAGATGATACTAAATCAGTATTTGTCGGTGTCGCTCCCGGCCGGCAGGAAGAACACACGACAAGATCTGGCAGTGGCTGGGCTTTCTTTATTTTCCTTCTCCATACAGTCTGCCCCGGGATTTTTCCCGGCCGAAGCCTCTACCGGTCCGCTCCCCGCGGCTCCTTTCGTGCTTCTTTCTCTACAGTCTGTCCCGAAGCCTCTACCGGTCCGCTCTCCGCAGCTCCTTCTGTGCTTCTTCTCTACAGTCTGTCCCGAAGCCTCTACCGGTCCGCTCTCCGCGGCTCCTTCCGTGCTTCTTCTCTCGTGGCGGGAGAGGCACTCAAGGGTGGGTTGTTTACCAAGCAGGAAGCAGGAGATAAGTGCCATCTTAGCACACTCAATGGGAGGGGTAATCTAGCTCAGGCTTTGCTCTTTCCTACAGGCCTCACGTCCGCCAAGTAAGGCGACCGGGCTCGGCCGCGGCTCCCAACAAGTATTACCTATTAAGATGTCATTTTCTCCAAAATAGCTGTTCCTATCATCCAATCTTCTCTGCCTCATTTCTGTTGAGCTCTTTTTCTGTCAGTAGCTGTCAGTTTGTCTTCTTCATTTTGTTCTCTGCTCCATTCATTGTGGCCTCCCCGCCACTATTTCTGGATTCTTTGTATTTTTCTTTTTTTAGAATATCCTGCAATACTCTCTGTAGAGTTGAATTGGTGGTTGCAAATTCCCCCAGTTCCTCTTTATCCTGGAAGCACCTTGTTTTTCATCAATTTCCAGGGATAGTTGTGCAGGATATCTCAATCTTGGCTGGAGATTATTATCTTTCAAAGCTTGAATTATTTCCCCCCACGCTCTTCGTGATTTGATGGTTTGTGCAGAGAAATCTGCTGCAATTCTGATGGGTGTTCCCTTGTAAGTGCTCTGACAGCTTTTAATATTCTGTTCTTGTATTGAATTTCTGGAATTTTTATTATTGTATGCCTGGGTGTTGCTCTGTTTGGCTTGTAGGTAGCTGGGGTCCTGTATGCCTCATACATCTGAGTATCTTTACCTTTTGCATGATTTTCTCTACCACATCAGCCCTCTTCTCCTGAACACCGATTCCACCAGGCAGGGGATGAGGACGGCATTTGAATGCAGACTCAGGGGTTAAGAAAGCAGCGCTGTCTCTGGAGAGGAAGCTCCTTCCAAGCCAGGCTTCACCTGCACAGTCACTGCCTACAGAACCTTCTGAGCCATCCTGGAGGGACACAGCTGGTGTTTGTATATTAGCATTTATAGATTGTCATGGGTGAGCATCCACTCAGGGTTTCTGAAGTTTTAGTCAGTGCTGATGGGTTGATTGGCTGTGATAGAAGAAAAGAATTTCCAAGTCCTTCCAAACAGTCTCCCTCTTTCCTTCCTGTACTAAAAAACAATTTAAACCCACACTGGGCATGGAATAGAATCTGTTCCATTCTAAGTACAATTCTGCCCATTCAGCATGGTCACTCAGAGAATGCAGGTTCTGCCAATGTACAACTGTAAAGGAAGCTTTCTATTTATTTTTCCTTGAGATACAAGAGCTCATTTTGTATCCCACTTTCCTGAGAGACAGGAAACGCAGTCATTTACTTACTCAGAAGGAAATCAGAAGAGCTCCGGGCTCTAGCTGGGCTGTGTACTGTGAGTGCTGTCTCCATGGCTTTCTGGGCTCACCACTCTGTGGATACAGGGTTCTCCTCCAGGTCATGGGGCTGCCAAGAAGGGAGTCTTTCAAGACAGGGGAAGAGAGTGGCACTGGCAGGAACTACAACCTTCTTCTTTGTCCTTTGGGGGTGGCAGAGGATATTCATCCCCTCTCTGCTGTGTGACCTCTGAAACCTGCCAGGCTGCCCTCCCAGCAGGTGCTATAATTGCAAACAGGCTGAGTCCCTATTTTGGCTTCCAGACTCCCCAACACCCACACAGCCTTAGCCTGCACTGAATGATGACTCACACACTCACAGTTGGCCCCTGAAGGCTTTGGCTTGGGAGACAGCTTGTGTGGAGCTAAACTCCACACTGCTCCTGCATTTCGGTCATGCAGGTGCCCAGCCAAGAAGCCATCCATGAGGACCCCAGGGCCCCAACAGTGAGCACAGAGCAATTTTCTCTCACACAATGCCCCATGCCCCCAGGGGTCAGAGGTGCTCCCCTGGCAGCTTTGAGCACCAACTTCCATGTAAGTCGCTCTATGGAGTTGGACCACCCTGGAACTCACATTTCAGAAACTGAGAAAGTCCTGGCTTTCTTTTGAGTCAGGCAGCACGTCTTATCAACTAAGCCATGGAAGCTGTGGCTCTGTGATTCCTGAAACACAGCTGTGTCCAGAGCCCTGCATTAGCAAGGACAGAGCCAGTGCAGAATTCTAGGCTACTGTTCCTGCTCTTGAGGGGCAGCCCCGCTCCATGTCGGGATCACAGGGTCGTCCCCTCCCTAGAGAGTGGAGACTTGCTTTACATTTCAGAATTCTGTGACTGAGGCCTCAGTGGAATAAAGTCTGCTACAAACTCTGCAGCAGTGTTTTCCACTTGCTAGAGATCTAAAAATTGTGGAAGAGAAGAAGGAAGAAGAGGGCGGGGAGGAAGAGAGGGGAGGAGGAGGGAAAGCAAAGGAGGGGAGGAGGAGAGGAGCATGCTGGGGGAGGAGGAGGAGGAGGGGGAAGAAGAGGGGGAGGAGGAATAGGAGGAGAAAGAAAGGGGACAAAGAGGAGAGGGGGAGGAGCAGGAGGAGGACAAGTAGGAGGAGGGGAGAAGAGTCCCAGAGCAGCTGCACCCAGCGACTCCTCTACAGGCTCCTGTAGCAGAAGCGCCTGCTGGACAGTTACCTTGGGCTGCCTGGGCCTGGCTAGGAAGACCAACTCCTGAAGGGGTGGTCTGCAGCCCCTCCCGCCTGCTCACGCAGGCCAAGCCCCGGGAAGCTCTGCCACCCACAAAGGCATTAGCTCATGTCCTGGCTTCTCCAGCAGGGGCTTGGCTCAAGGTTTCTCCTCTGCCCAAGAATCCTGAGGAGGAGCTCAGCTCTCCACGCTGTCCCTTTATCCTCTGACCACTCCCAGAGGTCCAGTGGCCCCCCTGTGAGGACTAGGGAGGTCCTTATCCTCACTTCTGGCTCAGAGCCAGCACTGGGATAACTTAGTTATGGGCTGAGTTCTTGGGAGACCCCAGGTGCTGGGGAGTGCGCATGAGCACAGGGCAACTACCTGCACTGATGGAAGTTTCAGGGCCTGGCTCTGCAGACACTTGCCACAGGAGGTCTGAGAGCCTTCTGAGCTGTGCCTCATCAAGGAGGAGCCTCTGGCTGTGGCCTGGCTCCTGCCCTGACTCAGGATGCCCAACACAGCCGCAGCCCACATTGCTGTGTAATGGGCTGTGCCACTGCTGCTTCTGGTTGGACTGCAAGGCTCAGCGGGAGATGGGGCTGACTGGCTTCCTCAGAAGCTCAGCCTGGTGCCCATCCTCGGGCTGTGCCTTGGGGTTCCACAGGCTCCTGGGGTTCAGTGAAAGCCAAGGGGCCCTTGCAGAAGAACCGCCTCCTCCTGTCAGAGACGTGAGGTCCATTCCATGATCAGCCTCCAGGGTGAAATGCCGTTCAGAACAAAGCCTTCCCTGAGAAGCCCTTCCACTCCTGTAAGCAGCAGGTGACAAGGTCCCTTGGAGCCTGGCAGTGCAGCAGACATCCAGGTTGATAGACACTTGGCCCTGAGGCAGGGCCCTGAGGGAGATGCTGGTGGCAACTTCTGGTTTTGCTTTCTCATTTGGAAAAATGGCTCATCAGCCAGCTCTGCCTGCAGCCAACCAAGCCCACCTTGTGGCCTTTGCTTTGAAACCCACTCAGCCCAGGCCAGCCACACATGGGTGCCCCTGACTGCTGGAGCTCTGCATCAAGGCTCGCCCACGGGAACAATTAGCCCTGAGCCGACCAAGTCCTAGTTTGTCTGTCAGTAGGGTTTAGCTGCTTCTCTTTTGATTTTGAAGATTAGCATGATTTCTTCCACTATGGTTAAATAGTTTTGCTGTGTATTTTTTTTTAAATGGAGAGTTTTTTCCTTTGTGAATTTGGAACCAGAAGAACATGCGTGTACCATGACACACCTTGTCATCCTCAATCATTTCCCCCTTTTCTTTAATGAAATCTTTTCTTTTTTAAATTCTTTGGTTTTTTATTTTTAAGAGATTAAGACAAAACAGAACATAACAAAGCAGATCAGAACAGAACAATGTAAGCAACACAGTATTTCTCCAGAAGAAAACCCATAATTAACAGTAACTACCATAATGTCTCTTTCTTTGAAGTAGTTGAGCCTAAGTTCATATACACTAGTATCAAACATAACAAAATAGTACAAAACCATTCAAGAGAATGAAAATATTACAGGGCATTCAGAACCAAATAACAGAAAATGAACAATGGCTACTCTGTTATCTCATATTCCATTGCAGATTTGCTTATACTATCACACATAATACAATTCAATAAGATACAACATGATAGAACCAATGGAAATGGAAGAGCAAAAGCATAGTAGGACTTCAGAATAAAATATGAAATCAGCACTGGGTATTATAAGGACTTATTTTCTTCAAAATAGGTGTTCATACCATCACAGATAATAAAATCAAACACACCAGGATAAACCTATTTCAACTACTGAATGCGATCATCATAAGACTTCAAAGCAATGTAACAGGAATCGTGATTGCCATAAATTCTTATGTACTCTTACCATTTCTTACACTAGGGAGACTACACGGTATTTATACATGTGAGTTTGATTTATTTTGCTTATGAGTATGGTCTCAAATTACGCCCATTTATTAATAAATATTTCAATGTGATCATTCTTTATAGCTGAGTAGTACTCCATTACATAAAAATACCACAACTTTTTAATCCAACCCAAGTTGATGGACACTTGGGTTGTTTCCAAGATCTGGCTATTACAAATTGTGCTGCTATAAACATGGGTGCACACGTATCACTGTGGTACGATGTTTTCAGTTCTTCTGGGAATATGCCTAGAAGTGGAATAGCTGGGTGGAATGGGACTTCCAATCCCTGATTTTTGATGAATCTCCAGACTGATCTCTACTGTGGTTGCACCATTCTATACTTTTCAGCAGTGCAGGAGAGTTAATTTTTCGTCACAGCTTCTCCAGCATTTGTTGTTGGTACTTTTCTTGATCCTGGCCATTCTTTTTGGAGATGGAATCTCAGTGTGGTTTTAACTTGCATTTCTCTGACGACTAATGATGATAAACATTTTTTCATGTATTCGCCATTTGTATTTCTTCATCTGAGAACTGTGTATTCATCTCAGATGCCCATTTTTGGATTGGATCTTTGAATTTTGGGGGTCTGATTTTATTCAATTCTTTATATGTTTTAGACAGAAGTCCTTTGTCTGAGGGACAGTTCACTAAGATTTTATCCCAGTTTGTGGGTTTTCTTTTCACTATGCTGGAGATTTCTTTTGACATGCAGAAACATTTTAATAAGAAGTGATCCAAGCTATTGATTCTGGGAAGTAGTTCCCATGCGGTTTGATTCCTGTTCATGAATTCTCCACCTACCCCTATCTCTTCAAGATTTTGCTTACTTTGTCTTCCAACAGGTTGAGTGTTTCTGTTTAATATTCAGATCTTTGACGCATTTAGATTTCAGTTTAGTATATGGTGATAGGCATGGGTCTAGTTTTAGTTTTCGGCATATGGAGAGCCAATTTTTCCAGCACCATTTGTTAAAGAGACTGTCATTTTTCCAGTAAACATATTTGGCCCCTTTTCAAAGATAAGGTGGTTGAGTGTGTTGGTAGTTGTGGTTGTGTCTTCCAATCTATCTCATTGATCTTCAGATCTGTTTTTATTCCACAACCACGTGGATTTTATTATATTAGCTTTGTAGTGTAACTTCAATTCAGGGATTGTGATTCCTCCTGCCTTGCCTTTGCTGCTTAGAATTGTCTTTGCTATTCTAGGTCTCTTCTGGTTCCAGATGAATTTTAGGAGTGATTTCTCTAGATCTATGAGGTATGTTGATGGTATTTTCATTGGGATTGCATTGAATCTGTATAACAATTTTGGGAGAATGGCCATTTTCACAATATTCTTCCTATCCATGAACAGTGAATGTCTTTCCATTTTCAGAGATCTTCAATTTCTTTTTTAGGGAATTATAATTTTCCCTGTTTAGATCTTTTACTTCTTTCATGAGATTAATTCCTAAGTATTTCATGTTTTTGGATGCTAGTTTGAAGGGTGTGGCTTCACTTATTTCTCTCTCCATGATTTTGATGTTAGAGTATAGAAATGCTATTGATGTGTATTGATTTTGTATACAGCTACATTGTTCAACTTATTGTATCTATGAGTCTTTTAATTGAGTTTTGGGGGTCCTGTATGTAGACTATCATGTCATCTGCAAATAATGATAATTTAACTTCCACTTTTCCTATCTTTGCCCCATTTATTTCTCTCTCTTGTCTAATTATTCTGGCTAGTATTTGCAGTACTATATTGGATAGGAGCAATGGTAAGGGATATCCTTGTCTTGTGCCTGATTTTAAGGAAAAGGCCTTCAGTTTTTGGCCATTTAATATGAGGCTGGCTGTTGGTTTGTCATGGATGGCCTTTATCATATTGAGGTAAAGACCATCTATTCCAATTTCCTGTAAGCTTCTTATCATGAATGAGTGTTGGACCTTATCAAAAGCTTTTTCTGCATCTATATAAATGATCATCTGATTCTTACTTTTGGCTTTATTGATATGGTGCATTACATTTATTGATTTACGTATGTTGAACCATCCTGCATGCCTGGGATGAATCCCACTTGGTCATGGTGTATAGTCTTCTTGATGATTTGCTGCATCTTATTTGCAAATGTTTTTTGAGGATTTTTGCATCTGTTTTCATTAAGGAGATTGGCCTGTAGTTCTCTTTTCTAGTTGGGTCTTTCTCAGGTTTTGGTGCTAGAGTATTATTTGCTTCCTGAAATGACTTAGGAAAAATTGCCTCCCTTTTGATTTCATTGTAGAATTTGAGGAGTGTGGGCATTAAGCCTTTTTTGTATTTGTTGTAGAATTCCGCAGTGAATCTTTCAGGGCCTGGGCTCTTCTTTGTAGGTAAGGACTTAATTACATTTTCAGTTTTATTAATAGAAATTGGGTTATTCAGCAGTTTTACATCTTCTTGACCCAGCTTTGGTACTTCACATGTTTCTAGGAATCTGTCCATTTCTTCTGTGTTATCAAACTTCTGAGAGTAGACGTTTTTGAAATAGCTGTTGATAATCTACTGCACTTCCACACAGTCTATAGTGATTTCACCTTTTTCATTCCTTATTGCATGAATCTGATCTTTTCATTTTCTAAAAAAAATTACGTAGACTAGGGGCTTATCAATTTTATTTATTCTTTCAAAGAACTAACTCTTTGATTCATTGATCCTTTGGATTATTTTCTTAGTCTTAATTGCATTAATTCCTGCTCTGATTTGTAAAATTTCCTCCCTCTTTTGGCTTTGGGCTTGACTTGCTCTTCTTTCTCTAGATGTTTGAGTTGCTTTTATTAAGTTGCTCAGGTTGTTTATTTGTATTCGTTCTGTTTTCCTGATATGGGAACTCAGTGCAATAAATTTTCCCCTGAGGATTGCTTTCATTGCATCCCACAGATTCCATTAAGTTGTCTTTGTATTTTCATTTGCTTGTAGGTATTGTTTAATTTCTTCTTTAATTTCCCTTGTGACCCACTGAGTGCTCAAGACTGTATTAATCAATTTCCATGTGTTTATCAGTTTTTTGCTGTTTCTTTTATCATTAATTTCTAGTTTCATTGTGCTATGATCTGATTACATGTATGGGGTAATTTAAATTCTTTTGCATTTATTTAAAATGTTCTGTGATCTAGTATGTGGTCTATTTAGAGAATGTCCCATGTACTGCTGAGAAGAATGTATATTCTGATGTTATTAGAAGGAACACTCTGCATATGCCTATCAAGTCCATTTGTTCACAAGTGTGATTCAGTTCTGTTATTTCTTTGCTGATTTTCTGTCTGGCTGATCTGTCCCTTGTCAGTGGTGTGTTAAGGTCTCCTGTTATAATTGTGTTATTACTAATTTGACTTTTCATTTCTATTAATACTTGCTTTGTATAACTAGGAGCTCTGGAATTTGGTGTATATATATTTAAGATTGTTATCTCTTCCTCTTGAAGTTTTCCCCTAACCAGTATGTAGTGTCCTTCTTTATCTCTTAGGATCATTCTGGGTTTGAAGTTCACATTGTCTGCAAACAGAATAGCTACCCTCGCTTTTTGCAGGGGACAGTTCTTGTTACATCTAGTATTGTTTTCCATCCTTTGACTTTCAGTCTGTGTATTTCCTTTTGGGTTAGATGGGTTTCTTGTAGACAGCATATGGTTGGATGTGGTTTCTTGATCCACTCTTCCAGTCTGTTTCTTTTAATTGGTGAATTGAGACCATTTACATTAATGGTTATAACTACTATATATTGGTTTATTGTTGACAAGTTATCTTTCTGCTGTTGCATCTTTCTTTCCATTCTGTTTGTCTGCCTGGCTTAGTGCTTTTTTCCTATGTGTATCTAAACTGTCTTTCAGTATTCTTTGCACAGTTGGCTTGGTAATCATGAAGTTCTTCAGCTGTTCTTTGTCATGGAACTATCTTATTTCTGCATCGATTTTGAAGGACAGTTTTGCAGGGTACATCAGTCTATGTTGGAAATCATTTTCCTGTAGGATCTGAAATACTTCATGCTTTTCTTGGCTTCATTTTTTTGTGCTGAGAAGTCTGCTGTGATTATGATAGGCTTTCCTTTATAGGTGATCTGTCTCTTCTAACAGCTTTGAATATTCTATTTTTATGTTGGATTTCTGGGATGGTGATTATTATATGTCTGGGTGTATTTTTATTTTGGTTATGACTATTTGGAGTTCTATGTGCTTCACTAATTCTAATGTCAGTTTCCATTCTCATTTTGAGAAATTTTCATCTATTACTTCTGTAAATAGTCTCTTTATATTTGTGTTGTCCCCTTCTTTTTCATTTATTCCTATTTTATGTTGTTTTTGTTTGAATCATCTTGCAGCTGCTGAATTGTCATTTCCTGATTCCTTATTTTTTTAAACAGCTCTTTCCCTTCCTGTTCACTAGTTGCAATTTTGTCTTCAATTTCTGAAATTCTATCTTCACTTTCATTGAGGCAGTTTTGACAACTTTCAATGGAATTTTTGATTCCCTGTATATCTCTTTGAATCTGCTTTATGTATTGTTTGTTTCTTATATTGTTCATCCAGGAATCCTATCTTTTTGTTTTATTCCTCTAATTTTTTAACTGTGTCTTCTTTAGATGTGTTCAGCATCTCTTTCATTATTTTTATCATTTCTTCTTTTACCTGGGAGATTATTTCTAGTCTGAATTCTTTAAAGCTTCCTGGAGTTGCTTCTTTATTTCAGTTACTATTATTTCAGGTATTTCAGGTATGTGGCATATATTTTCTTCTATGTACATGGCTCCTAGGCTTTCTTGGGATGGGCTAGATGTTTGAGATTGCTTTTTGTCATTTTCCTATATTTGTGTTTCAAGTGTTATTCCAAAGCTTCCCCTTTGTGTTTGGGAAATCATCTATGTAATGGGCACCTGAGTCTCCTTTGGCAGTGCAGCTCCCGCCTTGGGCAGTGAGGCCCCCAGATTAAAAGGTTACTGGGCATGGCTCAGGCAGGCCTAAAGCTTCCTCCAGGAGTGCAGCTCCTCCCTCTGGCAGCAAAGCTCTCTGGACCAAAAGAAGGCCACCAGGTGTGGTCAGGTCAGGCCTGAAACCCAAAGAGCTCCATCCAGCCTGGCCCCAAGCCTTGCAGGTCCCCAATCACCTAGAACAAGGATCTCAAACTCTCCTGGGGATCAGTTGGGGATCGGATGCATGAACCCACCTCCTCAGATAATGAAGCTCCTGGGACTGGAAGAAGTTCACCGGCATGGCCTAGGCAAGCCCCAAAGTTCCTCTGCAGTGTAGCTCCCTCCTCCAGCGGCAGGGGTGACGAACTTCCTCAGAAAAATGAAATCTTTGAAAAATTTTTTTTCTTGCTTTCCTTACATAGATACGCAGGTTACATTGTGAGCAGATGGACCCAAAATCAAGGAGAATTATATATTTAGATTCCCTTTGTTTTCCTATTAGGGTCAATGTTTCAACTTCAGTAGAATATAATGTCCTTGTAGGAAAAAAACATCTTTTAGTGATCTTTTCCTTCCAAACACAGCACAGGAAGTTCACAAATGGGTACCCCCATAGTAGATGCTGTGGATAACCTTTATATCTTGGCATTTCCTGATGAATTCCTAGATGGGCAAAGGCGGACACAGACTGTCCTGACTTCTGGGTGGTAAGGTGACAGCTCATCTCTTAGACTGACTGTGCACAGCACTTTCTTCCTGCTAAAATCCTGTGTGGACACCTGATCTGGGGTGTGAAGCTGGGAGAAGGCAACTTCCTGGGGGAGGGATTGGCTCCTCAGTGCTATTATGCAGTCCTCTCTACTCTGTGGGCACAGTGAGCAGGTTCCACCTGGGAACGAGGAAGCGGGCATCACCTGACCATCTGCTGGCACCTTTTAACTTAGACTTCCTGTCCCTTAGAACTGTAAGAAAAAGATTCCTGTGATTAGCTTCCCAGGTTATGGTGGGTCACTACAGCAGTCCCAGGGGCCTCTGAGAGTAACATAGTACTACTGAGCATAATACTAGCAGTTTAAAGGAATCTTTGTACTAAGACCTCTTTCTTCTATCAGTTTCTGTGTGTCTTAGTTACTTTTCTCTGGTTGCTGGAACAAAAGACAAAACACTCAAAATGAAGGAAGGAAGAAAGGTTTATGTCTTACAGTTCTTAGAGGTTTCAGTCCACACTCACATGGCTCCAAGGCAGGGTGGCATGGCAGAGCTGCAGTTCCTGACAGCTGCAAACAGTAAGCTAGACTCGCCAGAGAGAGCTACACACTTCCTATGCACCTTTACATCATATCCTGGCTCCACCCCTGGGCGGATGAAACACTCACACCACAAATCCAAGCACTAGACAACCAAGTAATCACAAATGCTTAATTTGGTCGCATTCATAATTCCATGAGACTTGGGGGCCACTGGCATAACCCATGACACCATGGAATATTTTCCATTCAGTATAGACCTTTTCTTGCCATGTTTCTTTTACTTTTCTTATCCTGATCACTTCCATATTATATTATATTATATTATATTATATTATATTATATTATACCAGGAATGGTGGTGGTACTGGGGACCAATGATCTCGATCAGGAAAGTATAAACTGCTTTATAAACAATAAGTGGGATTTTTAAAGATTTAATGATGCATCCAGCAGTGATGAGCTATCACATCTCAGTGGACACCCATTCTTCCAACACACTGGCATTCTGGTCCTGTTATACTTCAAGCCCAGCATAGCCACAGTCTAGATGTTTAGTCTTGAGCATCTTCCTTATTTTTTCTAAAGCTTTCAAAAGATTTCTGTCCCTGTGTCATGTACCGAGGATTAGATGAGGTAATCTGGCAGATAGGATAGGAAGTGCTTTGTACAGGGCAGCAATCATTTTCACAGTGACAGGTCTTTATGTAAACATGTGCCAACATGTGGTCCTATCCACTGTCATCTTCTGGGGTATTTGTGCCTACTGTGTTCCTGTTGACTGTGGGATTCTCCACTCTTCCTCCATGTGATTTTCTCTCAAACTCTCTTTATTATTTAAAGTATCATTTAAATCCTCATTTATTTCTTTTCCAGGATTTCTTGGTGTTAAGAAGACAATACTACTGTTAATGTTCTAGCATTTTGAAAGTAGAAACATTTATTAACATAACTCTGAATGACTTTTATTATCACCTTAAGCTTTGGCTGTGAGAGGCAGAAAGCCTAATATAAAGCAGCAGAAATAGGCCAGGTGTTCCTCTCTCTTTCATCTAAGTCAAGCCCAGACATGAGCAGGTTCTGGGTAGGTCCTTCATCATCAGAGGCCTCAGATCCTCTGTCTGACTTGCTCAGATCCTCTTGTCCATTTCAACTTGCATGTAGCTTTGAATTCACTGATAAAAAATTATCCCTCCAGATCTAGGCTTCTTATCTACCTTCCACTGGCAGAGGGAAAAAAATAGAGCAAAGGTTGGCAGTTCTCTAAGAACACTGCTCAGGCTCTGGTCACCCAAATTTTCCTTGTAATCTGCTAGATAGGTTTTCATATGGCCCCACAGCAGTGCACAGAGAAGCTGACAGAATTAATCTTTAACTTTCTGCCTGTCATTATATCCTGTTGGCGAGCATTGAAACTGAATACACCTGTAGGGTCTGGCGTGGCCAGGTCATGGTTGAACTGAGAATGAGAAGACACCTCAGGGGGCAAGATAGCTTGAGGTTGCCCCCAGATCACAGCCCTGCCCCTGTATTCAGCTTCACTGCTCTCCAATATGTCCCTCTTTTTTGTTTTGTTGACACACAGGACAAGGGGCCAGCAGAAGTTAGAGAAGCTGTGTTAGGAGAACTCCCACAATTTAGACTCCACGTGACCCATCAGCTCATAACAGTGCTCAGTTACCAGTGGAGCCAGCAATTGTCAAAGGGCATTAGTGATCCCATCTTCCCCACATCCAACTTTTACATGGCATCACACTTCTGGAAGTCATACCTTTCTGCAGGAGGTTCAAGACCAAGTTAAGATGAGATCTGAATTAAATACAATCGGTTCTTACTTCCTGGCAAGGTCAGTTAGGTCTCCTCAGGAATTATCTTAGGACCATGCCCAGCACCTCTTGGCTCTTCTAGTGGTGTCAGCCATCTGGATGAGTCACGGCCATTGCTTGACCAAGTTGCTTTCTGTGAAAGCTTGGGAAAGTTTTCTCCTGGTGATGTTCCTTAGGCACACAAACATCGAAGATCACTTTCCTCTGTGGTCTCATCATCTTCTAGACCAGAAGCCCAGGGAATCCCTGAGTATCTTAGGATGACAAAGCAGAAGTTGTTTTGTGTCCTGGGTCCTCACTGACCATGAAGGGCTGGGGCCAAAATATGGCTAGGACATTAGCCCATCTGTCTCTAATTTTTGGTCGCTAAACCTCAGCTATTGGACATCCAGAAGAAAAGATGAATAATTATAGAGAACATTAGAAGCAGTAAGCTTAACATTACTATCTCATCTAAACATGAAGCACCTTAGAACATCCAAGGAAACCTATTGTCTACTATCCATGAGTATTTTAGCATTTGAATACCTATAGTGTTAACAGTTACATACTTTACATAGTAAGTCATGAATTAAAACTGTACATATTATTGTATCATGACAATCATGACACTGTTACAATAATCCAAATTTCTGTTTTGACATAAATATCCCTTTTTTTCAATCACCCTTGTCTAATACACAAGAAGTTTTTATCCAACATGTTGACCTTTACTGGAATCTCACAAGTTTTGGTACCACAGATGTCTGAACAGGAAACAGAAGTCTGTTACCATAAGTAATCCCTGAATTACAACCTAGGAGCCCTATGCACCCAGAACCACGAATATATCCAATACATCACGAAGTTGATAGCAGTCAACTATCACAGCCATAGGAAATCATTGCACAGGCATTTTCAAGCCAAAGCTTATTGTATTATTTCTTTTGGAGAACAACCAATATGAATATAAAACAATAATGTGTCTTACAACACTTAGTTGGACTGTCTCTTACAAGACCAGGGAGATTACTGTGGTCTCTCATCAAATAAACAAGAACTGGTTAAAAATGTTACCAGGCATCTGCTTTCTTATTTATCAATTAGAGACCTATCCAACGATCCCAACCCTAAGGGATTTTGTGGTTTATCCTAATAACATTATTTTACTTTTCTAAATAATGAGGCTTTGAACTCCATGATAAATAACATATTACACTTCTACACCCAATCTTTGCCTTCTTTGGACCTGCTGGCAACCAAGGTGAAAGCGTGCTTTGTAAATCTATAACCCAGTGAATTTGCGATCCAATGATCCAAAAATGGAAAAAGACAAATTATTGAGTTCAAAATAAAAGGAACAGCTCTTCACAGAGCAGACAAATGGACAAACGTAGACAGATGATCTGTACAGATTCAAACACAGGAACAAGCACACAGCTTGACAGAGTGTGTGAGAATTCTGTAAGTTCTCAGGGGCCACTATGTACTGGTCCTACACCCCTTTGCTAAACTGGCTCCCCCCGCCAACACACACACCATGCTCTCAGGGCGTTTCTAGGTGTTCCTTGCCAAGTGGGAACTCTTGTATGGGCATTTTTGCTTTTTGTTCCACACATGTAAATGATCACTAAGCTCAGCAACTCTCAGCAACTGCTTACAAGCAGACTGGACAAACAGACAACAGACACACAGATGGACTGACAAACATCATACAAAATCGGAGTGCACTCAAACATTTCCTTAACCAAATGGAATTACAATAACTTTTTGCAAACTTAGAATCTACAACTATAAATCGACCAGCCCCATTTGTTATAGGCCAATTAGCAGAGATCTCATGGAAAAGCATCTTGAAAAGGACTGTGGGGGTTCTGCAGGTAAAGAGAAAATAAGGGACATAGACACCAAGGGTCAGCAAAAAGGCTGCCTCCCGGCCACCAGAACCAAGCGGCTTTCATCTGAAGTACTGCCAGGTGAGTGGGGTAAATGTGATCATTCAACAATAAATTTCTTACAACTCTGGATGGTAACAAAGGGACTGTGAACAAAGGGGCTGAATCAAAAATGAGCAAAGAGAGAGGGCAGTCCTTCGGGACTTGACCGGCCACAGATGTGGTGCCTGTGTGAGCACTGCTCTGAAGGGCCTGCTGTAAAGGAGGACAGTCAGACATCAGCAGGATCTGTGACACCCCGTAAAACATCAAAAAGTGGAGCTTAAACCTGAAAAAGAAAGGTTGTCAGTAGCTAAAGAGAAGCATGAGCATTTGTTTATCTCCCAGGGGAGTAGCAGACGCCAACATGGTTGAGCCACATCCTTGATTTCCATGAATAACATCACGAGCTCTAGAGGAGATATAAGGCAAAACAATTAGTTGAACTACTGTTTCAGAAACATTTGGCAGAATGGACAGTAGAGATCACACTTGAAGAACAATATTCCAGTATAAGCAGCATGCAACTTTCAAAGCTGGGCTCTTGTCCTTGTTGACACAAAACAGGACAAGCAATTGATTTCCCATGTTGTTTACCTTCTTGGGCCAGCTTTTGCTTGGGAGTCAGAACCAGTGGGAAGCTGCCCAAAGGCTTTACAAGGCTTACATCTTGTGGTGGCAGTGGCGAGGGGGCAGAAGCATATGGGGGAGGGGTAGGAGCAACAGAAGTGGCACCTCAGGGTAACCAGGAGGCTGTCTATGGGTGTTCCATATGTCCACCTGCCAAATGCAGTCACAGAATTACAGCATAGATATCTGGTGTGCTCAAGGCTCCTCAGATAGCAGTTTGCCTGTCTTGTTTCAATCCTCCACAATGAGCAGGCACCCCTCAGGATACCAACGGCCCCGGATCAGATCATGACTTTCCAAGAGGGGCATCACAATATCCTTGGAGGTCACAGGGTCTGCCTTGCTGAGAAGGAAAAGCCGTGCTGCTTTGTGGTTCTGCTGGGCTTCAGACAGAGCATTCCGCATGACTTACCTGATGAAGGCGTTTTCCAAAAAAAAAAAAAAATGAAGTAAGATACGTATGTCAGGGCTGTGTTCCACCCCAGGAACACAGTGAAGGAAGGTCATCCTCCACAGCAGACGTCTCTACTGTAGAGTCCCTGTTTGGGTGCCAAGCTGTTGTGGTTTGTACCTAGAGCCCCAGTTATCCTAATGGGTGCACAGTGAAGGCTCAAAGGAAAGAGATACATGGCATGGCCTTTAGGGTTGCACGAGGAGGAAAATGCTCAGCAGAGCTCCTAAACTCTTCGAGCTTTCCTGCAGAGCCACCCTGAAACAGGTTTTTAATCACAAGCAGCAAGAGGTCAGTGGACAACTGAGGAGACCTGAACAGAATCTTGGGAAGAGTTCTAGGACCCCTCCGAGCAACAAAGGAGGCCAATTAAGAAAAACTATTCAGAAAGTCTCCAGGTGGCCTCAGCTGTGGTCCATCTTGCTGCCCTGAGGTGTCTCCTCATTCTCAGTTCAGTCATGATCAGGCCATGCTGAAGGTGCTTTTTTGTACCCACTGTAAGAAATCCCTAGTGTAATTCCATAAGCATACATTCCTTCATTTGAAGATAGATTCTTCTGTTTTATTGAGGGTAATATTTGAAATTTTTGCTCTCACATTTGGTCTTTAATCTATATCATACTAAGTTTCACATGTTCGATGAGAGTGAGTGGTAAACTATCACTTGATCCTAACAATGTGTCTGGTAGTTCCTTTAAACAGGATTGGACAAACAATAGCATTCCAGATCCATCTTGTCTTGTACAAAGAATTGGAAGAGGTAAAATAAATACGGTGCTCAAAGTGCTGGTTGGATGTAAGGCTGAGGTGGGGGGAAGGTGGGGCCAAGCAGAACTGCAGACCCCAGGCAGAAGAGCCAGGTGCATGTGGGAGAGTTTCCATGACTGACAGAGCCTGGAAGCTTAAGGCAGAAATCCCACGCTTTCCAGGCTGCAAGCAGAAATTATTCTTTCCAGCAGTAAGGTGGGACTCTGGTTCCCATGTCTGGCTTTCAGAAGAACCCAGGGAGGACCAGCAGGCAGCAGTGCCCTGGGAGTAAGGGTGCAGTTAAAGTGGCCGCGCAGGAGACAGATTTCCCAAGGGCACCACTCGTGGGTCCCTGAAGTTTCGGGAAAAATTTACTCAACAGGAGCCAAGAGCTCAGCAGAAAAGGGGCAACTGTATTGACACTCCCAGTGGAATACTCTGTCAAGTCCACAGTGCTGATTACAGAGAACTTTTAAAAATCTTTTCTTAAAATAGGGAGCTAGAAGCTACATGAACGAGATAAGCTTCAGGAGAAGGCCGTGGTACAGTGGTATCTTGTGCTGAGCAGAGTTGTATACTTTGGTTTCAGTGACTGTGATTAGAGATCTCCAGGCAAAGATACTTTGGCTCATTTTTTGTTTTCGAGGATCCTTGTGGAAGTCCCTTCATTAAAAAGAGAAACACATGTTTCTCATCTGGTACTGAGCACTGAATCCGGAACCAGCACACTGAACCGCATCTCCAGACTTTCTGTTTTGGGGCAGGGTCTCAGTAAGTTCTCCAGGCTTGGTGAAATTTGTGATCTTCCTACAACAGCATTCCAGAGTCCTGTCTTTATGTTGTGCAATACCAAGCCTAGCCACAACACCTCTTATGAAGCACAAGAGAGAGGGAGTGAAATCCTCCGGAATTGCACTTCTCTGTGGACTCTGTAAATCTTTTCAGATTCAATTGGATCAGAGGAGTAATTTTAATAATCTAGATTTGGACAGCTCTGAAATAAATAGCTCAGGTAAATGTCCGGATCATAAATGCAGTTAAGTTTGTAAATAACTCTTAAGATACTTGAAGAGCCCCGAAAGAGCTTGACAACCACCAAAATGACATAGCAGTGTTGCAGAGTTTGCATGAAGCAAAAATAGCCAAGTTAAGACATCAACATTGGGAGGAAATATGCAAATATAAGGAAATCACCAAGTTAGGCTGCCCTGAAGACAGTGAAGTCCCAGTTAACACAGCCTGGTCAGTGGACAGCACAGTGGGAAACATGCTACAGGGAGACCTGGCGTGTCCCTGTGGTTCTTCAGTAGTGCCGTGGTTGGTGTCAGGGTGGCGTGCGCGCCACACACTCTCTGCTGCACAGTACAGGATTCTGGGCTGTGCAACCTGTGTCATCTGAGGCAGAGAAAAGCTCTCCCGATATAGGATGAGAACCAAAGCGCTGTGCTGTGTTTCCATAGAGCTGCATTGAGAGACACAGCCTTGGACCTGCCCTGGCTCCCTGGTGAGAGTTTGTAAATTCCCGCTGCAGGGCTTAAGACTTGACAGTATATAACCGTGACCACGTGATACCTGTGCCTTACAGCCGGAAGACCATGCTGAAGAAGAGAAGGAGAGAAGTCTGACATCAACGAACAAGGAAGAGCTAGCAGGGCTGAGAGAACCACAGCGTCCCTCCTCCACCCGGGACGCTGGTGACTCTGAAGGACAGCTGCAGTCCTGCACTGTGAGACACAGTGCCCGTGAACAGACCTGAACAAGAAGGCCAGGGAACACTGCATCATTCCAAGAAAGTACAACAAAGTACTGGAGCTCACGGCCACTAAACAAGAAGGCATCACCAGGCTGCACAGGATGTAGGGAAGGTAGTGACCATGACTTACAAAGTGAAGGCATGCACAGCTCAGCTTCTGCCAGGTCTGAGTTGAACACTTTGGTTAGTATCAAAGAGACAAAAAGGGGAAAGCATATGAACAAAATTACTATAGGAGATTTTCCAAAATGCTCCAAGAAAATGAACTGGGACGCAGTTCCTTGAAAGGAAAGGGTGTTGATTTGGAGCAAGTAGGGCCCAGAAAACCACAGGTAAATTCTGGATGCAGAATTTGGTTTGAATCTCAGGGGACTGGGACATTTTAAATTGATAGTGGCCTGGAAGAGGACAGTTCTTGGGTGTGTTTAGAGACATTTACTTGTCGGTATTGTGGTTCACTTAAAAAGATTCCTATGCAGCATCTGAATGTGTCTATCTCACATTTGCTTAGGATAGTAAGTTTTCAATCATCGTACAAATTAGAGAAAAGTTATTTAGGTGCAATTCATGTGTTTCTGTTCTTTACTTTTTATTTTTTCAAATTCATTTTGTTCATAGATTAAAAAGAAGAAAGAAAAAAACTACAACAAAAGCTTAAAGTACATCCGGCGTGTAAATGGTGCATGCATTACACGTTGTCCTCTAACTCATGTATTTCTTTACAGCAGAAATACTCAGAGGAACAGTGACATCACATGAATTCAATTTTAGGCCTGCATCAGGCCTCTTGTGAAATGTTGTCATTTTGAGATTCCTGTAGGACAGAGGAGCGCTGTGAAATCCACACTACATCTCTTCCCCTGATCTGCATCCAAAATGCCTGTGCCTCAGTGATCCTTGTCTGTGTGGATTGTGTGTCTGTCACTGAAAACAAGTTTCTGGAACCAGAAATGGCAACGACACAGGATCCAGCACTTTGCTTTGTTGGCAAAGGGAAATGCTGGGGAACCCAAAGCCTGACTTGAGGAGTCTGTGGCCCCCACCCTGGCATCTGAAGTGTGTGGCGTGAGACCAGCGCAGTGAGCATATTAGGCTGTGTGTGTCCTCACCAGGCTCTGTGATGTGTGGGCTGCTTTACATACACTGTTATTTTCCAGTGCTGAGCATTGGACACAGGATGCTCACACTGAGCTACATCCCCACACAGTTTCCCCTCATCTGTCCTGAGATGGGATCTGGCTAATTTGCTAAACTTTTCAGGCTGGCCTCAAACAGAGATATGGGACAACCAAGGCATAGGTCACTACAGTCAGCTCTACATGCTGATATTAAGCCTCATTACAGAGCTGTGGCGAGCAGGGCATGGTTGGATAGGTGTGAAATTTCAGCACTCTTGGAGGCTGAAGGAGGTGGATTGCAATTTCTAGCCCAGCCTAGACAATCTAGAGACTTTAGTGTGACTCTGCCTCAAAAGAAAACAAAACAAATTCTATGAATGTAAAAACTTGTTTGGTACTCAATACCAAACAAGTAAACAAAACAACAACAAAGGAACCCACAAAAAATCAAACTGTGCTATTTTTAATTACTGTTTTATGTGTTACTTAAGAAGTAGTGAGGATGTGATTGACCCTAGCATGGCAGATGGAACCTAGGACTAACTTGGTTTTGTGGTTTTTGTGTAATTTCTGTACTTTTCACAGTAAATGTCTGAAAAAGAAATGACAGGCACATCCTGTCACATCCTGGACTATCCACTGTGTAGTCTGGTGGGAAGACAGTGGGTCACTGTGCTGTGCCTTTGAAGGGATGTCTTGACCCTCATTCTTTCCTGTCTCCCTGTGCTTCCTGACTGCCATGAGCGAGCAGATCTTTTCCACAGGACCCTCCATGAGGTCCTGTGCTACCACAGACTCAGTGTATTAGGGCCTCTCACACCATAAGCCACAGCCAACCTTTACCCTTGCTGAGTACCTCTGGTGTTCTCTTAGAGCAATGCAAAGTTGACAAACATGCTCCTCTGCTTCTTTCCTGCACGTTTTAGCTGTATCCACAGCCTGGCCAGGAAGTCCAAAGGCTTGAACCATGGCCATGCCTCAGGCACAAAGCCACTCTGCAACAATCTGCCAGCCTTTCTGGGCCTGCTTGCAGGAAACCTCTGGGCACAGCTAGAGTAAATTCCCAGAAAGGACTCACATTTTCCAGCTTCAGTGGGCCCCAAGACGCTGTCACCCTTGCCTAGTGAGCTCTCTTCTGCTGGTCACACTGCATCCTCCTGATATGCCTGCCATCCAGCCCCAAGCTCTCCATAACTGGCTGGTTCTTTCCCTTCCTCCAGCTCCTCAGTCCTGACCTGCACACCTAACTGGCCCTGTGTCTGGCTGGTTTCTGTGTCCTAAATACTCCTTCCCCCATTTTTTGATCAGCTGCCACTCACTGGCTTGGGTTATAGGTGGCCTCTCTGGAAGCCTTACTGTCCCACTCACCCCCAACCTGGGACTCCTTGTCTGTACTCACATCCCTGTCTGTCACTTGTCTCTGACACTCTTCTTACCGTTGTCTTCACGCCCTGAACTCCTTGAAGACAGACACTGGGGCTCCCTGAACAATGGAGAGAAGGAAGGTGCCCACCAGCCAGTGTTCAATTAGAATATGTCCCCTGCTTTGCTCTGAGAAGCCCACAAACTTGAACTTTCAGAATGAAGAAGCCCTGGTGACATCTGACTGTAACCTTGGCCCCTTGACCTGTGCTGTTCAATGCACCCAATGTGTGGTAATTCTTTAGAACCCTGTAGGACACTCCCATCTTGTCAAGGAACTCAAAGATTTCAGATCCACCCCTACTGCTCCAGTAGTCATTGTCCCTGCCCCTTCTACAGGGCCCTAGTGTGGCCGGGACCTGTGGGACAGGGTCCTCTGCACCAGCTGCTACCTGTGTTGGGAAAGTCAGCCAGAGATGGGAATCTGCTTTCCTCCCTTCCTGGGCTTAGCCTGGGTACACCTGACTCATGGCAGGTGCTCACGCCGTAGACATCCACAGTAGTGTAGTAATATTAGGCTGTTTCTAGGACCCAGCTTGCTCCATGGGAGGCAGTTGACAGCCATGCTTACTTCCACATGGCCCGCTCAGGGGTCTCTCCTCGCTGTGTCTCTCACACGAGATATGCAGCCCCTGTCATCTCTGGGTTCTGCCTTCTCAACACTTTTATGCTTCGCACTGCTGCTTGTGAAACAGCATGATTTTCTCTTCCACATGGGCCGTCTTGAAATGAAGTCTGATCTCAGCACTGAGGGGATGAGGAATGCATTTGAAATACAAACTCAGTGGTAGTGCAGTCTCCTGAGAGGAAGCTCCTTCCAAGCCACGCAACATCTGCACATTCACTGCCTACAGAACCTTCTGAGCCATCTGTAGGGATTGTGCTGGTGTCTTTATATTAGCCTTTATAGATTGTCATGGGTGAGCATCCATTATGGGTCCCTGGGATTTTAGTTAGCGATGATGGGTTGATTTGGTGGTAATAGGAAAAAAGAATTTCCCAAGGCCTTCCAAACAGTCCCCCCCTCTCTCTCATGTCCTCAAAAGCAATTTAAACCTACACTTGGCATGGAATTCAATCTCTTCCATTCTAAGTACAATCCTCCTCGTTCAGCATCTACACTCACAGAATGTAGGTTCTGCCAATGTACAGGCATAAAGGAAGCTTTCTATTAACTTTTCCCTGAGACACATGAGCTCCTTTTGTATTCCTCTTTCCTGAGAGACAGGACGTGCAGTCATTTACTTACTCAGAGGGAAATCAGAAGAGTTAAGGGCTCCGACTGGGCTGTGGACTGTGAGCGCTGTCTTCATAGCTCTCAGTGTAGGATGCTCTGTGGACATAGGGTGACCTTAAATCACATCACCTCTGCTCCTCGAGGTCGTGTGGCTGCCCAGAAGTGAACCTTTCAAGACAGTGAAGACAGGGGTTGTTGGTAGGAACCTCTTGTTACTTTATCATTGGAGGTGGGCAGGGGATACTCGGTGCCTCTCTGCAGTTTATCCTCAGGGAGAACTGCCCAACTCCTCCCAGCAGGCGCTATAATTGCCAACGGGCTCTGAGTCCCTATTTTGGCTTCCAGACTCCCCAACACTCACAAAGCTTCATCCTGAACCGACAGATGACTCCCCCTCTCCCAGTTGGTCCCTGAAGGCTGCAGCCTGGGAGACAGTTTGTGCAGAGCTAAACTCCACACTGCTCCTGCATTTTGGTCATGCAGGTGCCCAGCCAAGAAGCCATCCATGAGGACCCCACGGCCCCAACAGTGAGCACAGGGCAAGTCTGACTCACACAGTGCTCAGGGCCAAATGGGGTCAGAGGTGCTCCCCTGGCATCTCTGAGTGCCACCTTCCATGTAAGTAGGGTCTATGGGTTGGACCACCCTGGAACTCACATTTCAGAACCTGAGAAAGTCCTGGCTTACTTTTGCAGTCTGGCATCACATCCTAACAAGCAAGCGATGAAAAATATGGCTCTGTGGATTTCTAAAACACCGCTGTGTTCAGAGCCCTGCATTAGCGGGGTTGTAGCCAGACCAGGATTTCAGGCTGCTCTTCCTGCTCCTGGGGGGCAGCTCTCCCAGGTCTGGAACACAGGGGCGCCCTCTTCCTACAAAGTCAAGGCTATTTTTTGCATCTCTACCTTCTGTGACTGATGTCTCAGTGGAACAAATTGTGCTACAAGCTCTCCAGCAGCTTTCTCCAGTTGCTAGAAATCTAAAAATTGTTGAAGAGGAGAAGGAAGAAGAGGGTGGGGGAGGTAGAGATGGAGAAGGAGGGGAAGGAAAGGAGGGGAGGAGGAGAGGAGCATGGAGGGGGCAGAGGAGGAGGAGGAGGAAAAAGGGGAGAGGAAGAGGAGGAGAGCGGGTGGAGTAGGAGGAGGGAGAGAGAGTCCTAGAGCACTGACACCCAGCGAGCTCCTCTACAGGCTCCCGCACCGGAAGCGTCTGCTGGAAGGTCACCACGGACTGCCCAGGCCTGGCTGGGCCGATCAACTCCTGAAGAAGTGATCTGCAGCCCCTCCTTCCAGGCCTGCTCACCCCAGCCAAGCCCCTGGATGCTCTGCCACCCACAAAGACATCAGCTCACCTCCTGGCTTGGCCAAAGGTTTCTCCTCATCCCCAAGAATCCGGAAGCTGACCTCTCCAAGCTGTGCCTGTAACTTCTACACTGTCCCAAAGGCCCAGCTGCCAAGGTGTGAGGACTAGGGAGCCCCTGAACCTCCCTCCCGGCTCAGAGCCAGCTCTGGGATCCGTTGGCTGTTATGCGCTGCGTTCTGGGAGACCCCGAGGGCTGGGGAGTCACGCATGCGCACACTCACTGCAGCCTCTTCTGATGGAGGCTGTAGGCCTGGCTGCTTTTGCCACTGGAGGTCTGGGAGCCTTCTGAGCAGTGGCTCATCAAGAAGGAGCTTCTGGTTGGGGGCCTGGCTCCTGCCCTGACTCAGGATGCCCAACATCCCAGCAGGCCTCATTGCTGTGCAATTGGCAGTGCCACTGTTTCTTCTGGATGGACTGCATGGCTCAGGGGGAGATGGGGCTAATCAGCTTCCCCAGGAGCTCAGCGTGGTGCCCACCCCTGGGCCTGTGCCCTGGGTCACCACCAGCTCCCAGGGTTCAGTGAAAACCAAGGGGCCCCTTCAGAAAAACTGCCTCCTCCTGTCAGAGCTTTTGCAGTCCATTCCATGACCCACCTCCAGGGTGAAATGCCATTCAGGCCAAGGCCCTCACTGAGAAGCCTGCCTACTGCTGTAAGTAGCAGATGACAGGGTCCCATGAGGCCTGGCTGACATCCAGGCTGATCAAGGCTTAGCCCTGAGTCAGTGCCCTGAGGGAGGAGCTGGTGGCAGCTTCTGGTTTTGCCCTTCCATTTGCCCAATATGGCTCAAAAGCCCCTCTGCCAACAGCCCCCCAAGCCCGCCTTGTGGCCTTTGCTTTAACAGCCACACAACTCATACCAGCTGTGCAAGAGTATCCCTGACTGCTGGAGCTCTGCATCAAGGCTCACCCACGGGGACACATAGCTCTGAGCGGACCAAGTCTTGGTTTGTCTGTCAATACGACTTAGCTGCTTCTCTTTTGATTTTGAGGACTATTATGATTTCTACTATGGTTCAATAGTTTTGCTATGTATTATGTTTCAAAATGGAGTCTTTTGTCCTTTGTGAAAATTTGAACCAGAAGAACTCGCATGTACCATGACATATCTTGTCATCGTCAATCATTTCCCCCATTTTTCAATGAGACCAATCCTAATGTTTCTTTTTTCTCATCTTCTTTAAGTAGATACGTATGTTACATTCTGAGCAGATGGACCCAAAGTCAGGGTGAATTATATTTTTAGTTTCTCTTTATTTTCCTATTAGTGTCAATGATCCTTCCTCAGTTGAATATGTGTCTTTGTATGAGAAGAACCGCTCTAGTGACTCCTTTCCCTCCAGACACCGCATAGGAAGTTCACAAATGGGTGCCCCAACAATAGATGCTTTGGATACCATTTATATGTTGGCATTCCCTGATGAATTTCTAGATGAACAAAGGCAGACACAGACTGTCCTAACTTCTGGATGGTGAGGTGCAGCTCATCTCTTACGCTGACTGTGCACAGCCCTTTCTTCCTCCTAAATTCCTGTGTGGACACCTGATCTGGGTGTGATGCTGGGAGAAGGCAGCGTCCTGGGGAGGGATTGGCTCCTCAGTGCCCTTATGCAACCCTCCCCACTCTGTGGGCACAGTGAGCAGCTTCCCCCTGGGAACCAGGAAGCAGGCATCACCTGATGATCTCCTGGCACCTTTGGACTTCCTGTCCCTCAGAACTGTGAGAAACAGATTCCTCTGATCAGCTATCTCGGCTATGGTGGGTCATAGCAGTCTCAGTGGCCGCTGAGAGTGACATAGTACTATTGAGCATAATGCTAGCAGTTTAAGGGAATCTTCCTCCTAAGTCTTCTTTCTTGTCAGTTGCTAAGTAATATATTCTATAAAGTGCAGACCTTTTCCTACCATCTTTATTTTCTTGTCCTGATCACTTTCATATTATATTATATTATATTATATTATATTATATTATATTATATTATACCAGTAATGGTGGTGCTGGTGGGGACCAATGGTCTCGATCTATCAGGAAAGTATAAACTGTTTTATAAACAATAAGTTGGACTTTTAAAGCTTTACTGATGGATCCAGCAGCGATGAGCCATCACATCTCAGTGGACACCCACCCTTCCAGCACTTTGGCATTCTGATCCTGTTAGGTTTGAAGCCCAGCATAGCTGCAGTCTAGCTGTTCAGTCTTCTGAATTTTCCTTTTTTTTTTCTAAACCTGTCACAAGATTGCTGTCACACTGTCATGTGGTGAGGATCAGATGAGGTAATCTGGCAGACAGGATAGGAAGTGGTCTGTACAGGACAGCAATCATTTTCACCGTGACTGGTCTTCACCTAAACATGTGTCACCATGTGGTCATATTCACTGTCGTCTCCTGGGGTGTTTGTGCCTGCTGTGTTCCTCTTGACTGTGGATTCTCCACTCCTTTTCCATGGGATTTCCTCTCTGACTCTCTTCATTATTTAAAGTATCATTTAAATCTTCATTTATTTCTTTTCAGGTTTGCCTGGAACTACACAAAACTATATTTTATGTTATTCTAACATTTGTAAAGTTGGACACATTTACTGACATTGCTCAGAATGACTTTTATTATCACCTTAAGCTCTAGCTGTGAGAGGCAGAAGCCTAATATAAAGCAGCTGAAATAGGCCAGGTGTTCCTCTCTCCTTCCTGTACGTCAAGCACAGAGATGAGCAGGTTCTGGGTAGGTCCTTCATCGTCAGAGGCCTCAGATCCTCTGTCTGTCTTGCTCTTGTCCATTTCAACTTGTGTGTAGCTTTGACTTCATTGATAAAAATGATCCCTCCAGATCTAGGCTTGTTCTCTAACTTCATTGGCCGAGGGAATAGAAATAGAGCAAAGGTCAGCAGTTCTCTAAGAGCATTTCTTAGGTCACTCTAATTTTCCCTGTAACCTATTGGATAGGTTTTCATATGGGCTCACCACAGGGTATGGAGAAGCTGATAAAATTAATCTCTGTTTCTGTGTCATTATGTACTGGTGGTGCTTTTTTATATACCTACTGTATGAAATCCCTAAGGCCATAAGAATACATTTCTTAATTTGAAGATAGATTCCTTCTCTCTTTTTAAATGAAGGGAGCACGAAGTCTGGGATTAATCCACATTTGCCTGGATGGCATGAAATTTAATGTAGAGGAAAGATGTGCACTGCATTATTCAACCTGACCTTTGGCGAGAGCTGTAGAAAGTTGTTTAATGCTCATTTTCCTTTAATAAAAGTGTTCATGTCAGTGTTGTTAAGATGAAAGGACCTGATGTGCTCAGTGCGACTGATGCTAAGAGGTGTGTGTTCTCTGTCGCCTGGTTCTCATTACAAAGTGCTTGAGATGAGTGTTGTCATCATTGATCATTTAAATGTGAATTTTGGGTATAGTTTAGCAGCTTAAGTGCCCGTCCTAAAGCAAAAGGTCACCAGTTCAATCTCCAGTACCAAAAATAAAATAAAATATTAATTTGTCACAACCATTTATATAAAGTGCTGGCATTTTAATTTCTAAAACCAATTTGTATAACAAAAGACAAAAAAATAAGGATTCAAATGGTGTGATTAATATTTAACATTTCTTTATAGTGGCTGGCACATTTCTTAATTATAGTGAACATAATTTTGTTATTTAACTTAACAGAACCAAAATGTTTGTGTTACTCTTCTTTTAACTTCTTCTGAAATTTCTATGAAAACAAAATCTTATCCAACTGTTTTACCACCCAAATTTTCTGTTTCTAGAATGAAACATCTAGGTTCACTAAGTAGTGTAAGACTAAATGCAAGTATGATTATAATAGAAAAACTATTAAGTAAAAGTAGAGGCTTTTTTTCAGTGTTGAGAATAAAATGTTAAGCTTAAATTTTTACTTCACAGTAATGTTAACTAGTGGTTTTGCAAATGTGTAATGCTGATTCTAAAATTCTAATAAGGTATCACATTTTAATACCATGTGTATTATAGAAGTCTGATTTTTAATTGGTTCTGTGAATTTAAATAGCATAAAGAATTTCCCTTTTGCTGTCAGATAATCCTGTCTCTGCAAAGCCACCTTGTGTGGTTCTTCTGGACATGGCAGTGAACTAGCTAAACCTTTGCCTGGTCACTGTTTGCCTTTCTGACTCATGGTGCTGCTTATTAATCAGAGTCAGATGCTGAGTGTATAGTTTGAGAATATTTTTTTCCTCTTGGAACTCTATGTGTTACACTCAGTAGTGAAACCTAGACCTGAAAAGAATGTGCTTGGTTTACTAGTCAAACTTAGACCTCCAAGAACATTAGAAAACCCTTGGACATTTGGAAAGGTCAGCCTGGAAGCAATGGGTGATGGGTGGTATGGGCATGTCCGTGTATTTTTGTGTTCATCTTTTAGCTTCAAAGCATGTGATTTATCTTTGTATCTCTGGTATTGGCCTTTAGTAATATTTCCTGAGCTGACACTGAATTATTCATCAGACTATGGTCATGGTTTTTGTCTGGATGTCCCCCAAAGTCTCATGTGCTGTGAGGAGTGGGCTGTTTGGAGGCAGCTGAATACACAGTTTCTGACTGGCTCGGTGTCTAGTGCTGGGGTTGGGCTGTGCGAGCTTTGCCTGCCCTCCGACATGCAGCCTGCAGACAGGCTGAGGGAGGAAAAGAGCCTCGCTTCTCCCCTGTGCTCTTGTTGCTTTTGCTGTTTTTCCCTGCTCTGAGCAGATGTGGCCCTTGTGCCAAGGGCCACCCTCACTTGGAGCCTGCAGATTTTGGAGTGAACGCTGCATACTATAAGCTAAAGAAATCTTTCACTCCTTAATTTTGGGTGTTGGGTATATCTTCTCACCAAGGAGATAACTCACTAAGACATCTATGTACAGCTTTCATTTTTACTTTGTCATTGGTGTATGTTTCCAATCAAAAGCGGATCAGCACATGTATACCATGTGTCTTGATCACTGTCACTCTTCCCTCCCTGACACCTGTTTTCTTGGTGCTCTTCCCTTCTCCTTGAAGTTTGTATGATTTTACTCTCAACTCAGACATAATTGGATTTCTTGTAAAACAATAAAAGATTAAAGTTGAATTTTTTGTGTCTATCTTATTTCACTTAACCTTATGATCTCAAGTCCACCCATTTTCCTTTAAGTGGCATGAATTCATCCAGCTTTAGCAATGAATACAAACCCACTGTGTATCGACACCAATTCCCCTCATCCCTTTGTCTGCTGGGGTGACCTGGGCTCTTTCTAGAGCTTAGCTATTGGGAGATCTCTTCTTCTGAAATATCCACATTTTCATACGGACTGCATGCAGGCCTATGCTATTACATCTTCTTTAGTTTATATCACACATATATTCAAGTCTATTTAACTATGTTGTGGAATTTTAAAAACTTCCTTATTTAGACAATGATTTGAATTTTTGTGAACTTTTATGGAGAGATATAGTAATAAAATCTAGCCATCATTGACATAAATTCCCCCTACATGTAGTGAAAAGTTGTGACTTCATCTAAGAGGTGTAGAAGATTCTTTTTTTTTTTATTTAAGGAGACAAGAAAAAAAAACAGTGAAAGGGTACAAGTTATACAGATTTACAGAAGAAAAAAATGAACAGTAGGAAATCATTAGTTAATGGATTACATATTGCCATCTTAGAAATAATTGTTTAAGTCACAAAATTAAAGCTTGTAGAGTGGACATTCCAACAATGATACTGCAAACAGTTCTGTTCAATGATTCAATAAAACTCTGTGATATCATTTTCTATCTTATACACTTAAATATACATGCAGTTATATAGTTTAGAGCACTTTCTTTTCCTCTCTTTTGTACCATGACTATTACACATTTTGGGTTTCATTGCTCCCACGGTTCTTATTGCTTTTTTGGAAGAGAGTAAAACCAAATGAGACATAACAGAACAGAATCGGTCAAGTCAAAAGGGTGGACATAATAGATAATATAAAAACATAATACAAGGTGATCAACAATAGTTACCATAATGCCTCCCGCTATCTCTAATAGAATTGCCTATATCATTAGTTATAATACAATTGAACAAAACAGTAAAGAACAAAACTGACAAAACCAAAACATTGGAGACATTGTAGGTCTTCAAAAGTAGATAAAAGTCAACGAGAATGGGCGTTATAATGAATCTCATTATCTTCACAGCTGATGCCTAAACTTTTGAACCTGATACTATCCAGCAAAACAGAATAGGGGAACATCAGTCAAAAACAAGATGGTGAGAGTAATACAGGGCTTCAAATCGAGATAATAGAAAGTCAAAGTGGGTTACTATATTATATCCTGCTATTTTTTCCCTTTAATTAAACGGATAAAAATAAAAAAGTAAATAATGGAGTGGAGATTGAGAAAAAAGAGGGCATAACAGCGAAACAGCGCAGATCAAAACATAACCATTTAAGCAGAATAGTGTTTCACCACCAGATAATTCCGACCCAAAAGTAGTTACCATATTGACTCTTTCCTTGAAGTCCTTGAGTACAACTTCATATACTGTAGCATTAAGTACATCAAAACAATGTAAAACCATTTAAGAGAATGACAGCATTACAGAGTATTTAGAATCGACCAACAGAAAATGAACAATGGTTTCTGTATAATCTCCTTGTCTTTAAAAGGTTTTTGCTTATACTATCGTACATAATAAAATCCAATAAGATACAACCTGTTTAGACCATTGGAGACAGAAGAACAAAAGCTAGATGAGACTTCAAAACAAGATGATACTAAATCAGTATTACCTATTAAGATGTCATTTTCTCCAAAATAGCTGTTCCTATCATCCAATCTTCTCTGTCTCATTTCTGTTGAGCTCTTTTTCTGTCAGTAGCTGTCAGTTTGTCTTCTTCATTTTGTTCTCTGCTCCATTCATTGTGGCCTCCCCGCCACTATTTCTGGGTTCTTTGTATTTTTCTTTTTTTAGAATATTCTACAATACTTTCTGTAGGGTTGAATTGGTGGTTGCAAATTCCCCCAGTTCCTCTTTATCCTGGAAGCACCTCGTTTTTCCATCAATTTACAGGGACAGTTGTGCAGGATATCTCAATCTTGGCTGGAGATTATTATCTTTCAAAGCTTGAATTATTTCCCCCCATGCTCTTCATGATTTGATGGTTTGTGCAGAGAAATCTGCTGTAATTCTGATGGGTGTTCCCTTGTAAGTGGTCTGTTTCTTGTCTCTGACAGCTTTTAATATTCTGTTCTTGTATTGAATTTCTGGAATTTTTATTATTATATGCCTGGGTGTTTCTCTGTTAGGGTTGTAGGTAGCTGGGGTCCTGTATGCCTCATACATCTAAGTATCTTTACCTTTTGCTAAATTAGGAAAATTCTCCTGGATTATTTCTGTGAGTAGCTTTTGTAGTTCACTTGTTTGTGTCCCTACTTCTTCTTTTATGTTCTTAATCCTTAAGTTATGGCTCCTCTTATCATCTTCTTGTCTTTGTATTATTGCTGTTTGTTTCTTTATTATTTTTAAGAAGTTTTTCATTTCATTCTCCCATATTACGAGTCTGCCCTCCAGTTCAGATAGTCTGTCCTTAGTTTCTTTCAAGCTGTTATGCCAGTCTTGGATAGACTTCTTAATTCCTTGATAGTCCCTTTGAACCTGCTTCACGTACTCTATGCTTTCTCTGTTTTCTCCATCAAACAATTCTCCACTCTTTTTCTGTTCTTCCATTCCACCATCTGTTTTTTCCTGGGTGGTGCTTAGCATTTCTCTAACTATTCTGCATACTTCTAGCTTCAGGTCGTTGATAACTTCATTCCTGAATTGGTCTATGAGGCTCTCTCTATGGCGCTTAATGTCTATTGGTGCGGTGTCCGCTATTGCCTGTTTCTCAGAATTGGGGGCCGAGGAGCCTTTCTTGTTGCTTCCCTTCCCCATATTCTCTGTTCCTTATATATATGCAAGCTTACATAGGAGGCCCAGCTTCCCTGCCTGTCAGCCACAGCCTGATCAAATTGCGCTGGCTAGGTGTTCCCGCCCACCGCTGCGCACCAGGGAGTTATGGACTAGGCAGCCTACGCGGGAGTCAGTCGCCCCTCCCGGCCACCGTCAGGCTCTGGGATCTGGGTTAGGCCAGCCTACCAAGTCCGCCCACAGCGGCCTGCTCTTACAGGACTGCCCGAGCCCAGAAAGTCCTCCGTTGGAGTCAAACTGTGGTACAGTGTCAGTTTCTCTCACTCACCTCGCCACAAGTCAGTGTACGCCTCCTTGTCCGTCCTGTTTTCGACTCCGTTCGCAGACTCCCGTTCCCAGAGCTTCTGCGCGTCTCTCTTTGCCGAGCCGCAGTGGACGCAGCCAGCCGCCGGGTGGTGGGAAACCCAAATTGTGGTTTCCAATGGCGCGGGGTCCAGCTTCCACACCGAGTCTTTTCTGTTCCTATTTTAGCGCCAGGACTGCATTCCAAATTGGTTTCTCTCAGCCCAGTTCGTTCCTGAGTCAGCAGAGCATATCTCTACCTGCTCATGTCTCCTTAGTCCGCATCATTCCTGACTTCTGAGCCGAGCCTTTCAGAGAGCCTCCGGTAGTTGCTGTTATCTGTCTGCCATGTTCTCCCAGAAGTCCCAGAGGTGTAGAAGATTCTAAAACTTTTCCTTGCTCTCTAGGTGCAGCATCTTAAGAGGAGACTCAAATTCCTCTATCTGGACCTCATCCTCCCTCTTCCTTCCCCTTCTGTGCTCTCCTCTTTTCCCTTAGTTCAGCTTTCTTTTTTAAGTCCAAACCCTGCTTGGTTGGCCTGGCTTAACGACACAAAGCAGTGGCACTTTAGGTAGATGGAGGATTTGCAGGGCAAAAAGCAAGCTTAGTCTTCCATCCTGTACTTGGAAGGGTATCAGAGCTTAGAAGGAAACCCCAGAACCTTTTCCTGTTTGTAAAGTCACAGGGTACAGGAAATGCAGCTTGGGAATCTGGGCAGCCTCAGTGGCAAGTGACCTGAATGGATTTGCTTCAGTGTTTCCCTAGCCTAAGGCCTCCTTTATTTGTATTTCTTTTGTTGAAGTGAGCAATGTCATAGGATTGCTCTTGTCAATGTGGTTGTGAGTGTTCCTGAGTAACAAAGAAAATTCTGGGCACTAACACATTGGGCCATAGGCTGAGTACTTATTCCAGTGCAAATGCACAGACTGTTTCAGCCCAACATGCAGAGAAATGATCTGAGAATAAGGTTACTAGAATGCCTTAATGATGGTTAGGTAAGGGATGTACAGAGTGTTTTCTTCTGATGAATGCACTGTGATTGTCCTTGTGAAATAGCATTTTCCTGAGTGTTGCAATGACTGGGAAGTCTTCAGTTCTCAAGTGCTTCATCTTTTAGGTCAGTAAGTAAAGTATTTGCCCTGCAGAGCTGAAAATGCCATAATAAAGAGGGGGATCCTAGTAAGGGGAGTTACGTTTCATAATGTCATTGAAAAATAGAATTAGGGGCTGGGGATTTAGCTCAACGGCATAAACGCCTTCCTTGCAAGTGTGCAGTCGTGAGTTTGATCCCTGGTACCGATAAAAATGAAAAAGACAAAAAAAAATTTTAAAAAAAAAGAAAAATAGAATTAACTTATTTAATGCAGCATTAATTATACGTGGGGACAAGCTTCTCTTTCCTTTTCTTTCTGCCAGTTTTTTTCCTTATTTCTTCTCCCCCTCTCACCCATCTGCAATTTACAGACCTCTGCCATTGGAGTCCAGCCCCAGCAGCACATGGGTTACATTTATTTGGTTGCCAAATCTGGAAACATAAAGCATTTGTAAAACACTGTTTTTTTCAGAACGTGTTTTGATTTAGCAAGTGCGAGCTTTAATCGCATTTTCATAATAGAAATTAGTATTTATGGTTCAGATTCGGGGTCTATTTGTACTTGGATTTTGGATAATTAAAGAACCATTCAGTAACTGTGCTCCACAGGTTTTATTATCAGCAACTGAATTTTTCAATTGATACTAGCTGTGTCTGGAGACACTTGCCTGCAATCCCTGCACTCAGGAGGCTGAGGCAGGAGGATCACTGTAAGTTTATGGTCAGCCTGAACTGGATAGTGGTACCCTGTCTAAAAAGAAAAAAAAATTGAGCATAGCGGTGAGAGAATTAGTCATCCGTATGTGTGTGAATCAATTTAATGTGTGAGTGCTTTTTTATTTTCTTAGTTATATTCAGATAAGTTTTCCTACCTGACTACTTTGTGAAGGGTAGAGACTAAATAACCCAATTTTATCATTTAGGTGCGGCAGAGCTGCAGAAGGACTCAAGAAATTTGAATTTTCTCCAGTTCCCCTTTTTCCAGCATTGCTTCTTTTTTGAACCCCACCCTTTGTTAGCATTTTAATGAGCCCCCCATCCTGAGGTTTCCAGCCACCCTGACACAGCCCTCCCCAACCCCTTAGCCTTCTCCTGAGCTCTTCTGCTGAGGAATCTGGCCTGCACCACGACAGGCTGCCTGGGAGCCTTCCCTTCCTGGAGCTTTGCAGCAGCCGGATCGCACTGCATCAGTGATGGGAGCTGCTCCAGCCTCGCTCTGGGCAGCCTGTACTCAGTGTTTGCTCACTGGCCAGTGTTTTCCAAGGTCGGACAAAAGCTCTGGTTCCTCTTTAAGTGGAAATACGTCACCCCAACCTTCCCAAAGTGACCCTGGTGGTATTTGTTGAAGTTGGTCCTGCAGTGATGTAGCCTCCAGCCTTTCCTGGCCTCCAGGGGTTTTCCATGCTTACTGATGTGGCCGTGGCCATGGCTCACATGGCCCTGGGTCCAGCTTCCGGGTCCTCCCCAGTCTGGATGGCTGTCAGTAGCTGAGAGGCAAGAGCAGCCGGGCCTCCTAACCCACTGGGACTGGCTTCTGAGGGCCTGGCCCTCTTTCAAGGCGTATCTCGGGCTCGGGCTCATGTGTGCACAGGTCCCAGTCAGCTCCATGAGCACAGACTTTGTGCTGCTGTGCTAAAGGCTCTGAGAGCACTGGTTGAATTTCTGGGTTTAAAGAAACCATCTGCAGTAGGAACATATAATGTACTACAGGGAGCCCTTTGGAAGAAGTTCTGTACTTGTTTGTTATTGTAATTTTCTTAATTTAATAAATATTCTTCATTTCTTAGAAATTGCAGGTATTGGAGAACTATTTGTTATAGAATTTACTTCTTTTCATTCTCTGATTTCACCTCATTTTACTAACCTTTTGTCTTCATGCGTAAAAATAGAGGAGAAACAAAAACATAGTCTATCTATTCATAGCAGTTTTTTTTATTTTGGTCACTGATTTTCAAGCTCACTCAAATTAGAGATGTGGTTTATTTCTTAACAGTAGTGAAAAGATTTTAGAAAATTGACCCAAAGCCAACACAAGCAGTCTCAGGGGCCAGTGACACAGCCGAGAGGCCCGCACTGCTGCTGAAACAGGTCTTCTGAGGAATAAGAACTGAGGCGGGCTGCTTCCCAGGGTCCTCTTCCTCCTGGACTCATTTATTTAGTTGTTCCTTAGGGTGTGTGGGAGGAAGCTGTCCTAGAAGTTCACGTTAGAAATGTGACACTGCCTCCTGTCACTCTGCCCATTGTTATTTCTCAGTGCCCACAGGTGCTCCCCAGCTTACAGAGGGGTCCTAAACCCAGTGTAAACTGACAATGTGATGACTTCATGCCTTACAGATACTTTCCCGAGTCTCCTAGATCACCTGCTGCTTTACACTGAGGTTTCAGTGCTCAGTGTTCAGGGAGGAGCTGTCCCTGGACAGCTTCCCTCCTGCACCTCAGCATGTGCGTGACTCATCTCCAGAGACTGAAGTCCCTGCCTGTGGCTGGTGCCACATCAGGGAGTAGCCCTGGGCTGGGATCTGGAGGGGCTTGAGCTGCTCATTCCCAGGATGGACAGCGTGGTGGATGGCGGGGTCAGGGCACAAGAGAGGCTGACTCCATCCAGCAGGGACAGCAGGAAGGACAGAAGGCCACTGACCATGTGATTTCAAGGCCCAGAATAGGCCCAATAGTGACAGTAGATCAGGGATTGCACCGCAACTTGTCACATTGCAGAGAAAAGGTATTACCAAGGTAGGCACTGGAACAGAGCTGTGGGAGGACCCTTTGCAAGCTCACCCCTTCAGCCCACATGTGAGTGCCCAGGTGTGGGGTTGCCTCGGATTAACCTGTGAACCTTGCCAGGTGACCCCATCTCCCAGATCCACGGACAGCTAGCATGCCCTTCTCCCACGGCACTGGTGCTGTGAACCGAGGAGAGGATCTCTGCCTCTGCGGAAGACCAGCTGACCTACCCCACAGCAGGCTGGCCAGATGGCCTTCACTGTGGGCTGTGCTCGGGCCTCTGGCACTTGTCCTGCCACCCAGGCATCCGATCTCTGGCTTGTCAGAGTCCATGCCAAACAGTCTGTACTGAACTGCAGGCTCATGAGCTGTGCTCTCTGAGTTCTCAAGCAGCACATTCCTCCTGAACTTGGGGTTGCTTTTTGAAACCTGCAGCCAGGGATTTTCTCAGTAGAAGCTGGATGTAGATAAGAGAAAGAAGAGAGCTCTGCTCAGGTCCATTCTCACAGTGCAGGGCAGCGGGCTGTCCTTCCCTGCCCAGCTCTCTATTCCTGTCTGTTCCTGCTTCTGCTTCTCAGTCTGTGCCTGGGGCCCTGGGAGTCACACTGGTTTGGAGTCAGACCAGCCTGGTGTATGCAGCCTCTGTGTTTTGGAGTAAATGTGCTCCAGGAAGTGGGGCTCACAGAACATTGAGATCAAATGAGATATGGGATGAAGGCCTTTGCAGTGCATGCTGAGGTCCTCCCTGTGGGTGCCTGTCCATGTCACACAGCCCTCTATTCCCTGGACCGTGAACGGAGGAGCTGCAGGACATGAGGGGTTGTAGACTCAACTGCTTGCTCCTGCCAAGGAGGTATGACAATGACAAGAGGGTGCCTTTTCCACAAAGGGGCACTGCCACTCAGCATCTAAAAGTCCATGCCTAGGAGCTTCAGAAGCCCAACTGCAGGGGGCCCAGTAGTGTTCCCCTCCTGCTAGCTGTGCTCTTGGCCCCTACAAAATGACCTGCCCAGTAGAAGCCACCATTATATCTGCTGGATGAGTGAATGCAGGTTGAGGTTGCTAGATCTTTCTCTTGTCCTGGAGAAGCTGGAATCTGGAATGTTCCGTGGTATTTCTGTGTTGGGAATGAACTCCAGTGCAGCTTCTCCATACCATTTGGTCCAACGTAAGCATACGCGCAGGGTGGTGCTGCTGATGGACATGAGTGCAGCTGTGTGAAGCATGCTCTGCTCTCCAGGAAACCCCTAGGCCCAGAGCCCTGATCCTCAGTCTCACCTGAGGTCCCAGTGGCCCTGCTTCTCAGACTATCACAGGCTCCAGGAGTGCTGGCCTCCTCTCCCTGTCTGGGATAAATCTGGGCCTCTGTGGTTCTCCCTGAGGACCAGCCCCTTCTGTGCGGTTGTGGGGCTGCCCATTTGCCCCCTATAAGTGTTTTCGGCTCCGCTTACTGAGCCTCCTAATCCCTGTCCATGAAGCTGACACTGGCGCTGACCTCCCTATCTCTTCCCCCTGCTCCTCCAGCGTTTGAGACTCTGGGGGTCCACAGCCCATGCTCTAGGTGATCATACTGCTCCTCGATCTCATCATCTCCCACACCCATTGCTGTCCCTCTGCATCGTCCATCCAATGCCATGGCTGCACTAGACCTTGTCATCACACAGAGTGGCTCTGCATCGGGCAGGCTCCACTCAGACTTTCCTGCCCTGCAGCTACAAGGTTCTTTCCTCCTTGCGCTGTCACCCAGGGTTTCTCCCTCCTGTCCTTTACCTGCACAGTGTCTCTCAGTGCCCTCCCTTGCTGCCATAGTTTAGATCTGAAGTGGCTCCAATGTTCATATGTGAGGGGCTGGGTACAGGCCCCAGGGCTATTGGGAGGTGTGGCCTGCTGGCAGGAAATGAGTCATGAGCTGTATCTTTGTAGGGATGTTAGGACCCTTGTTCCTTACTGTCTCTGTGCTTCCGGACTGCCCTGAAGTAGGCAGATCTCCTGTACCACATGACCAGAAAAGCTGCAGGGACAAGTGTCCCTGGCAGAAACCTCTGAAACTGTGAACCAAAATCAACTTTTTCCCTTTGAAAGTTGATTTCCTCAGGTATTTCATTACAGCCATTGAAAGGTGACTACTCACTCCCCTGTTCGTTTCCTCCCCTATTTGAGCTTCACTGTACAGCCTGGCCAGGAAATCCAAACACTTGAACCATGGCCATGCATCAGGCACAACCCAGCTCTGGAGCAATCTGCTGACCTTTCTGGGCATGCTCTCCAGGAAACCTCTGGGCACAGCTGGAGTAAATTTCACAACAGATACACATTTTCTAGTTTAGTGGGCCCCAGGAAGCTGTCACACTTGCCTTGTGAACTCTCTCCTGCTGGTCACCTGGCATCCTCCTGATACACTTGCCTTCCAGCCCCAAGCTCTCCATAACTGGGTCTTTCTTCCCCTTCCTCCAACTCCTCCCTCCTGACCTACCCACCTGCCTGGCCCTGTGTCTGGCTGGCTTCTCTGTCTGGAATATACTTTCCCCCAATTTCTTGGTCAGCTGCCACTTATTTGGGTTGGGTTATAGCTTGTCTCTCTGGAAGCCTAACTGTCCTCCTTGACCACTTGTCTGTGTTCACATCCCCCTGTGTCACCTGTTCTGTGACTCTCTTCTAACAATAGTTCACATGCCTTGAGTTCATGGAAAGTAGACTCTTGGGGCTCCCTGGGCACATGGACAGAAGGAAGGTGCCCACTAGATCATGTTCAATAAGAACACTCTCCCCTGCTTTGCTCTGAGCAACCCTGAGCCCTCCAGCCCTGGGTTTTGGGTGCCTGCACCCCCTTTTCCCCTCTCCGTAGGCCAGGCTTCTACCCTTTGCTGAGACTCTCCTCAATTGGTGCCCTTCAGGATGCCTCTCTGCCCTGATTGCTCCATGCTCTGTCTGTTTGTGTGCTTGTGGGGCCTCTCAGTTATCTCTCATAATTACTTAGAAGGATGGAAGCTCCTTGGGCACAGGATCTCTGTGTACTCCACCTCTTACACCTGGCAGTGAGCCTAGAAATTTCTGGACCAATGGAAATATAGCAGAGGCTCTTACCGGATGCTGGTAAGTTTGCTGTGCAGCTGTAACAAATTGCCACAAACTCAGTGACTTAAAAATAACAAAAAATTCATTCTCTTACATTTGTGGTGATCAGGGTTCAGGTCAGCCTGTCAGCAGGGATGGTTGTTCCTGGAAGCTCCTGGGAGATCAGGTGTTTTGTCTGTTCCTGACATAAGAGGGCACATGAAAACCGTGACTCCTGGCCACTTTCTTGTGTCACTAAGACCTGTGCTTGTGTTTTCCTGTTTCTGACTCTGTCCTTCCTGCTGCCTTCTTATAAGGATCCTTTTGATCCTATTGTTCCCCAGATAACCCAGAACCATCTCCATGTTTGGAAGCTAGTAAGGTCTCAGTTACACCATAAAGTTCTTTCACAGTTCCAGGACCAGGTCCTGGGTATCTTGGGTGGCTGTTATTCAGCCTTCTACAACAGTGTTTACGTCAGAACGAAGCAAAAAAGAGGCCAAGCTTCACAGGTCACAGCTGTTTAAGTCCTCCAGAGGAGTTGCAGAATTTCTTTCCATGGGTTTGGGGCCACTAATGTGAGCCCATGCCCTTGACTGCTCCATTTGCTTTTGCAATGACCTTGGGGTACTAGTGACCCAGCCTTCATTTTACAAAGAAGAAACTGAGACACAGAAAAAATAAACAAATTGTCCAAGATGAGCAGCAAATTGTTGGATAAGGAAGAGCTTCCTTGTGCCAGGGAAGTTATGGGGTTTCTGTTGATCCCCATCATGTAGCACACAATGAATCTGCGGACAGAGAAAGCAAGGTCTTCTGACAAGGACACACAGAATGCAGAGCAGGGTGATGATCCCAGTCTGACTGATTCCTGCCCAAGCTCCCCACATTCCACACATTTCATGCATCTCGTTTTTCTCCCAACCACAACATCCATGACTTGCAGGCCCCTGGAGCATGATCTTGATAATTGTTTGTGTCCTGAGACATCTGGACCTTGAGGGTGCAGCTGGCGAAGCCCACAAGACAACCCTTGTCTTTGAGACCTTCCCAGACTTTGCATTCGGTCTCAGAGTGAAAAGAGGAAAAGGGAAAGGCTGGGCTGAGGGCAGTACAGGAACCTTCTCCAGACAATACAACCAGTCATGATCATCTGGGACCTCGGGGTTACTATTTCTGGTCAGGGGTTTGTGCATGCCAAGGATGGTCTGCTGGGAATGGCTTGATGTGACAGTGGGACCTTGGCTCCTTCTTTATAATGGGATCTTGGATCAGTAAGAAGCTGAAGACTCTGGTCACTGGGGCTGAGAACATACCAGAAACTCAGCAGTCTGTCCTGACCACCATAAGTATCCCCATCCTGGATTAAGCTTTGATGGTGTTATGCAGAATTTCATCTCTCCAGAAAAAAATGTATTTGGGATAAAGGGGGTAAAATAATTACTAGTTTCTGGTACTGTCACCAGCTGCTATGTGACTTTTGGCAGATGCTATGGTTTATGTCTAGATGTCCCCCAAAAGGCACATGCACTCACAGGTGGAGCTTTGGGAAATGATTGGATCATAGGTATGATACTCATCAGTAGGTTAGTCCTGATGAATTCATAACTACATGACCGGAGCCGCGGGAGACAGGAGACCAAACTCGAGCAGGATCAGCTCTCAAACTTTATTGCGTACAGCGAACCGGACCTAACAAGGTCCGCCACCCTCAACGTTGGTTCCTCTTCCGCCCGTTGGGGGCAGGAACAACCTCTTATAAGGGGAAGCAGTATCCAATCACAGAGAAGCGCGCCTAACAAGCTGATAGGCTAGCGTCACGGGTAACTGGGCAGATATGACAATTTGGCGGGCTTGTTCAGGCCGGGAAGAACCCGGAAGCAGGAAATGGGCGCCATCATAGGCGGCTTCCCACAACTACATATCATTGGGAGGTGAAACCAGATTGGAAGAGATGGGTCCTTGGGGATGTGGCCTAGAAAACCTTATATCCCTTTCTCCTCCTTTGATTTCGATCTTTGCTACCATGCTACCACCATACCAAATGTTGTTTCTGCCCTGAAATGCCACTCTGCTTTGGAGCCAGCTGACTGTGGACTGAAACTTCTACAAACTGTAAACCAAAACAAAACTTTTCCCCTTAACTTGTAAGTATTGGGCATTGTGTCTCAGAAGTAAGAAAGTAACTAAGACACATTTTGTTGCCGTAATTGGGGTTGTTGAGGTAATATGACCATGTACTTCATGTGAAGAACAAGCTCCACCCCCCACCTTTGATGGTGTACAATGGACAGATCTGGAGCTGTTTATCCCTATCATGCAGGCCCCATCTCCCAGGTCCTTATCAGCTGACTATTACGTGGGAATGAAGGGAAAAGCTGTACAAGACAAATTGTTCTTTTTAAAACTTTGTTTTTTGGAAACTGCCTAGCTCTGTAATTACTTCATGGTTTTGCAATTACTTTCTTGACCCCTATAACTGCAAAAGTGTAACCAAACGGACAGGGTGTCCAACTGTACCTTTTGTACCAAGCATTGTAAACTGATGATCATTAATCTACCCTTGTAACCAATGATCTCACCCTGCTAGCTAATCAGAAGAACTGCCAAATTGTTCTGTCTCACCTTTGTTCCTCATTTGTACCTCCTGCTTGTGCATCATATAAAAGCCATAGACGACCAGAAATCTGGGTCTGATATTCTGGGAATGATCTTGATCAGTGCCTGTCAACATAAAAATAAATCTGCCCCCAATTCCTGGGTGGTGTTTCTATGTTTCTGCATGCTGTTGCCTGCACAGTCTTCCCAGTCTCTGCCTAGACCATTGGCTTATTATCTCTGCAAACATTTTGTGAGTTTGAAGGTAAATGATTAAACCACAGGTGGATACTTTTTAACTGTCAGTATTTTTCCAATTGGAGGTAGCAGAGTGAAGTCATGTTTTATTCATTATCTAGTCCTTCCCCTCTTGATTAGGAGCCATTCAGATGCATGACGTCATTCTTGGCTTCAGGCAATTAGGCAATTTTGTCTATTAGCAGCTTTGCACTCAGTTAAACACTTTGCACTCGTTAAAAACATCTTAAAAATGGATCACTTTACATTTCTATTTCTTATAGTTCAGAAGCCTTTCGAACTGGCTTGTGGGAGGATTTTGGAAAGGTTTGCAAATGCAAAATGGAGAAGCAATCCTAGAATGCTGCAGGCAGCTTAATGAGAGATTCTGGTCAGACCTCAGAAGACCAGAATGTTGGCAGAAATGCAGATGTAGAGACCAAGCTCGGGGGTTTTGATTATGAACAAGAACTCTATTGGCATTTGCTCCAGAGCATGTATGTTGTTCCTATTCTGAAACTTTGAGACATCTAAGACTGAGATCTGAGACTAAAGAGCAGAGGACTATTTAATCTAGAGGAGGAAATTTCAAGGCAGCCAGACAGTCAGGCTTAGGCTCAGGTACTGTTGGAGGCTTTAAGCCAGTTTTACCTTGGGAATCCAGGGTAAAACACAACTGAACAATTTTAAAAGCTTTGAGTTTGGACAAAAGGAAAGCTCCAGTTCTGTAGGGTACTGAAAAGATGGAGTAAAAGAGAGCTTGACTGCTTTAAAGGTTAGCATTGAAAAAGAAGCCAAGTTCTTTAGATCTGGACAATACAAAGGATATGTTGAGGGCCGAGAGGAATCAGAAAGCCCTACCTTTCACAGATCCTAAAGTGGAAAAGTAGCACTTTGCTTTGAGAAGAGCATCAGCCTAGGGAATGGGAGATGATTCCCCAGGATTCATTTCACTGTGTGCAGCTATCCAGGCCCTCAGAGGCCTCAGCAACCCCAGCAAGATGCAGAAAGGTAGACTATTTCCCAAATAGCAGACCTTGACATCATTCAGGTGGTGTTGGTTTTACAGGCATGCAGATTGCAAGAGTTGTGGCATCAAGAAGGCTTGCACCCAGATTTCAGAAGGCCTGACAGGCCAGACAGTGTACTCCTTACAGAGCAGTTCACAAAGTTGTGTGAAGCGGAAGATGCACTGGAGACCCCAGAAAGTTGCAGAATCCAGGAGTATGGATCACCTGAAGGAAACTGCAAGTAGTGAGGAAAACCAAACCAAGAGAGAATTTGTGAGCACTACAACCACTGGCAGTGCCTTAAGGGTGGAGCAAATCAAGCCCTTTGGAGTCCACTTTTCACCACAATTTGTCCAGCATTCTAGATATTAAACTGTAGGATTTAACATTTGCCCTCCTAGATTTTGGTTTTGGTTTGGCCCCATTTCTTTCTATCCTTTCATGCCTCTCCTTTGGAACAGGCATGTTACCTTGTGCCTTTGTACATTGGCAGTATTTAACATTATTTCCATTTTTACAAGTGCTCATAGATAAGAGTTTGCCTAAAGTATCAGAAAAGACTTTGGATTTGAACTTTTCAGCAATGCTAAAATTGTTAGAATTCTAGCTACTCTTAGAGATAAACTAAATGCATTTTTCATAAAGGGATTCCCATGAATCTTTTGAAGGCTAGAGGTAAAATGTTATGGTTTATATCAGGATATCCCCCCAAAGTCTCATGAGCTCATAGGTGGGGCTTGGGGAATGATTGGATAATGGCTCTGTGGTACTAATTAGTGCACTAGTCCAGTGGTGAATTCATAGATAAATGTGCTGCTGGGAGGTGAATCCTGTTTGGAGGAGGTACTTTGCCAGAATCTGGCCTGGAAAGATCTATATTCCTCCTCCCTCCTTTGATCTTGTTTTCTGCTCCCCGCCATGCTATGGACTGTTTCTCCTCTGCTATTCCTCTTTGCAGAGCTGCCCTGCCTTGGAGCCAGCTATGAACTGAAACCTCTACAAACTGTGAGCCAAATTAAAGTTTCTCTTTTAATTTGCAGGTGTCAAGAATTGTCTCGATGACAAGAAAGTAACTAAGACATCAGATATTTAAGATTCTCCAAAACTCATTTTCAGGATATGTTGGTGGGAGATGAAATGAAATAATTGTAGCCATCAAAACTGACACCCAGATATGACCAGAGAAGGCAGGTCTTAGGCGAGAGTATGGTGGCTTTTGTAAACTTGCAGCATCGGCACAGGGAAAGAACACACAGACGAGAACTGGGAGAATGCAAATAATGGAGAGGAGGGGAGGAAAGAGAACAGGAAACTAGGTTATATGAGGAACTATAGAGTACACTTTCCCTTTGGGACCCAGAGTTACATGAATAGATCAGGGATGTGGGCTCCTTGGGCAGGAAAGCGAGGCTCAGCAAGCAAAGGGGTGGACCTGCACTGTCAGAGGCAGAGGATACACTGGAGAAGAGGCAGGCGATGCCCATGCTGCTCCTCAGCACTCTACAGAGACTGGGGGATCACAGGGGTCCAGTGTCCACTAGGTATGGAAGTGTCACATGGAGGATGAGGCACTAAACCAGCACCCACACCTGTGGTGACCTATTGGGTCACCTGGGAGCTGCAAGATGAGCAGTTTACCCACCCAAGTGTGCCCAGAATGATCTAAGGTGCAGCTACCTGGACTCAGGTCCTAGCTCTGCCATAAAAGCTGCGTTGTGCCCCAGTTTCCCTGTATGGAATGTCAAGGAGGCTAAACCTTGTAGGGAGGCTCACAGAATGCACCCTGGCAAATCAGGCCTCTGGAGCACAACTTACTGAGCAGAGCGTGGAGACCACAGGGAGGCTGTGGCTGACTGCACAGCACTGACTGTTCGTTACACACTCTCAGGCCTTGGGACACTCAGTTCCTTTGTGACCAGGCACACTGCTGGGGTGAGACTGGTGTGGCTGGTATCTGTGTGTTACCTACTACTGTTGCCTGAGGTCCTTGTTGTCCTCTCTGATCTGGCTTTGTTCACATATCCAACTGGTGCCAGACCATCTAGAGGGTGGGCTGGAGGGTGCTCTGAGGCCACCCCAGAGCCACTGCAGGAAGCAGATGAGAGGAGATACGGGTGGACACCTTTCAGGGACCTAGTAGTGTGCCTGTTCTGTGGTGGCAGTTAAAAATGGTTACCTGATGCATCCCTGAGTGTTCTTCCCCATGGATCTGCTCCAGGAAGTCTCTCATGAGGACTGGAATGTGCACTGTCTGAGCTCCAAGTCTGGTTTGCTTTGGTACCACAAGGAGGTAAGAGACAAATGCTATGTGTCACCAAAGGGCTCCTTAGTGTGACAACCCAGTGCAGGAAGTGGCTTAGTCCTCAGCTCACAGGACTCAGGGTGATGGGATAGATATGGTCCTTGGTGATCTTTCCCCAGGCTGGCCTTGGTACTGCTGTCCTCAGGCTGGCCTTGGTACTGGCTGTAATCTAGCCCACAGGGATGTGCTCTTCCTGGGAAAATGTTCACTACTCCATAGCCCTGCTGAGCTGGGTGCTGCCATGCTGCTTCCCTCCCATCTACCCCAGGACAGAGTAAAACCCTGGGTGCTCTTCCATCACTGAGGCATGTGAAAATGGACACATTGACAATTTTCACCTAAAATTTAAGAATCATATGGCTGAACTTTGTGCCATATGTCCCACCCATTCTGTGAGCGGGCAGATAGTGGTTTCCAGATGAAGTGGGCAAGGCAGTGAGTCCAAGGACAGGGACTCTGGGAGAGTCCAGGCAGTGGGGAATACTGCCAGGAGCCCAGGATGGAGCAGGATGCACTAATGCTATCTCACCAGCTTCCAGCATCCCTGGGAAACCTTAAGGAGGCTGTGGGGGTACTCTTGGCCCCAAGTAGAGCTCAGGAAAGAGCAGGCAACAGGGACCTGAAGAGTGGGCCGTGGTGTTCTTCCTCCTCCTTAGCTTGGGACACTTGATCGTAACTTTACAGAGTCACCCAAAGTACCATGGCCACATGCCAAGGAAGGAGCAGGAATGGAGGGTAAATAGCCTTGGGGATGGTGGCCATGGTGAGCTTGAGAAGGGATAGATGCCAAGACTCAGTGTCCCTCCTGCAAATGGGGAAAGGAGCTGCTTCAATGAGGAGATGTGCAAGGCTCCTGGGGTAGCAATGGAGGGACAAAGAGTGAGGCTGGTGCCTGTCCAGCTTGAGGAGGAGGGTCTCCATGGCAGCCCAGCGCTGCTGGTTTCAGGAGGAACTTGTGGGCGGTAGGAGCCAAGTCTGATGAAGTGACAAGGTGGGAAGGGTGGCATGGCTGGAGAGGTGGCAGCTTTGTGCCAGGTGGAGAGCTGGCAGCTCTGGGAGCAGCAGGAGGGGCAGTGGCTGGGTGTGGCCAGCGCTGCAGGGAGACACAGTGTGGGCAGTGGGGTGTGTGCATGCGTGGGGGGGGAGGGTGTGGATTCACTGGGGGACAGGAGACACTTGTGGACCTTGAGCTGGTGTCTGAGCCCCTCATGTCGCCCAGGCAGGATTGGAGATTTCAGGAGCAGAGGGGCCCGGGGCTGTAGGATGAGGACACAGCCACAGTTGTCCTTCCCAGCACAGACTACACAGCAGGGACCCCACACACAATGGTGCAGTGACACTGAGAGGTACTGCGACCTCCGTGTGTAACCTGGGGATGCACAGGGAGACTCGGACACAGGGGGAAGAAGGGGTGGGTCACACACAGGCAGTGGCCAGATCAGCATCTCTTTAATGTCACCCGGGAAGGAGACCTGGTCAGGGAAGCGCTGAAGCGGTCAGTGCTGTTTGGGATTCAGCACTTTCCCCATGAAGAGCAGCATGTTGGTGTTTTCCTCCTGGATGAAGAGGAGGAAGGGCCTGTTGAACTTGACGGTGAGGGCCTTTGCCCAGGCACTGTCATCCAAGTCAGTGGCCCACTCGGCCTCTATCCTTTTGTCATCAATGGTAAGCATTGCCTTATGCACAGCCTGGAAAAGAGGCAGAGGCAGGCTCTGAGGATGGGCCGTTCCCACCAAAGGCCAGACTCAAATCCTGAGTGTGACTTTCTTCCTGGGCAGCCTCACAAGGGCCTTTCTCCTCCTGGTGGTCCTTCTCTGTCCACAGCCCCTGCCCCATGTGGTCACACCAGAATTTTTCCTCAGTCTTAGCCTTTGCCTGGCCTCATCCTGTGTCCTCTGCTCCCCTTTCTATCTCTATGTTTCACATCTCTCACATCCTCTCACAAAATATTTAGAAGGGAGGATGTGTGGAGGCCATATCCTCTCACAAGTCTTCCTGTCCAGTGTAAGGTAATGATCTACTGGAACAAGGACTCTTTTGGTGACCTTCTCAGTGATGGGATGTAGTCCTCCTTGGCCTGCACTTTCTCTTGGTCCCCTTCATTTTCTCTAAACAGTAGGTCCCTTTAGCTGAACTGATAATTCAGACCTGGTATTCCACCAACAGCTCTAAATTGCACAGATGGAAGGTTCTAGAACACCTTTGAAATAAATGTGGGTCAATTGGGGCCCAAAGGCCCTAAAACAGATGAGACTGAGAGTTAGTGAGACTCTCAGAGGAGGTCCCTGCAGTGCCAGCAGCACAGGAAGCCACTTCCTTTGTCCCCTCCTCCGGGCCCTCCTGTCCCAGTTAATTCCATGTGTCCTGGGAATGAGCTCAGCCCGGACCTTGTCTGCTGCCCGTGATTCCTTGCCCAGCCACACACCCGAGCTCTTCCCAACACTCATTCTGCTCCTCAGACACTGAGGGCAATGCTGTCAGGATGTGACCTCACCGCAGAGAGCTTGATGGATGCCACCTCCGTGACCCCTGAGAGGTCAGCTTCATTGCTGAAGATCTTGGTGATGCCCAGTGTGCTCAGAATGCTCCTCAGGTCGTAGGTTGCAGAAATGGTCAGTCGGGGAAAGTGTATCCTGGCAGACCTGGCAGGCGTGAGGGAAAAGGCAGCAGATTTACAGTGTTTCTCGTGTTCTGCTGGGGTCCAGCCTGTGTCCTTCCTGGTTGTGTCTCGTATCAGTGCCCTGTCCCCTCCACAGCAGGATGAGAAGCTGCCCTGCTTGGTCAGAGCTTCAGTTCCCTCCCTACCAGGCGTGGAGAATGTCAACCTCACAGGGACCTTCTTGTCCAGATAGCCCCAGAGAAGCCTTGAAGGAGTACTCGGACAGATGCAAGGTACCCTCCTGGAAGTGATATCATCCTGTCCTGTAGTGTGTGGTCCCCTCTCTCCCAGGAGTACCAAACTCTCAGTGGAGTGTGGCTGAGTACAGCAGGGGCTGAGTAGAAACTGGTTCCTGTTTCTGGCCTTTCCACATACCTCAGGTTCTCCCCTTAGGAACAGCACAGATGCCACACTCAGCAGCCACCTCTGCCTGGAGGCCCCTACCCTGTTCTTTATCCTGACATAACTGTGCTGTGGGAAGAGGCATTGTCCATGGTGGGAGGATCTGTGCCTGCAGTGCTCTGGTTACTGACCCTTACACTGAGCCTGGCCACTGCAGTGGGTTGACACTGGGTCTGGATGGAAGCACAAGGTCATTCCCAACAGCTGTGACCCAAGGGTGGGGTCCACCCTCCCCAGGCCCCTGCCAGTCCTAAAAGACCTCCGTCTAGACATGGCTCAGAGCTCCTAGGTGGTTTCTGGCACTGAGGACTCACCTTTCACTTATGGTTCCGAGGATTTTATCTAAGTGTTCCTGTGTTAGGCCTTTCTCTAGTTCCTGCATCTTCCCTGGGTCGGGCAGGATGAAGAAGGCCATGACGTCACCTACAGCATGCTGGACCAGCACCCAGCTAGACAGCTCCTCATCCCGGCCCAGTAAGAATACATCGAGGCGATTGATCATGGGCACCCTGATGACTGTGTCCTTATCTATGTAGAAGTCTTCTTCCGCAGTATGTTCAGCTGGGAACTGAACAGTCCATTTTCCTGGAGAGAGAGAGTCAGGCAGGGGAGGGACTGAGGTTTAGGACCTGGGTCAGAGGAAGGCAGCCCTGAGTCCCTCCTGAGACACTGCCCCCTGAGACTCACACTGGTCATCTGTCAAATGGGATAAAGACAAGCACTTGCTGACGGGCTTTCACGAAATACCCTGAAGCAGGAAGGGGACCTGGAATTTGGATATACTCAGGCTGATTTGTGACAAGCTGGCTCCAAAGAAGAAACATCTTTATTTACATTTTCTATGTGTTTGCTACAGGACCAAGGATGCTAATGAAATTATCGGGCATGAACAGAGGTCTCTAAGTCACACCTGGGCACTCTTTCCTGGAGGCTTCCTGTTCCTGACAGATGGGTGGTTCAGTCACACTGAGGGTAGACACTCTGGGTTCCACCCCGAGGCCTGCTCCTGGACAGCGTGTGAAGCAGGTCAGCCCAGCTGCCTCCCCTCTGCTGTACTAATGCACCTCGGCTTCCAAGAAGGTAGGCTGAATATTGAGGCTCGTCGCCCAGTTCTGTGTGCCCCTGCATACTATAAAACTGGATTAATCCTTCCAACACTTGATAACAAAGGAACGGATTTGCACCCAAACCCATGTATTATATACCTTGATTAATCCTTTCAAAACATGACAGCAGTGGGTTTTGTTTGGTTTTTTGGCTATGATAAGAAAAAAAAATGCACTCTCTAAGAAGTCAAATGACTTACTCTATATTAAGACCAATGAGTGGTGGAGGCAGGATTTGAACCTGTCTCTCACACTCCAAAGCTCGCATTCTTCCATGACTCTAGTATTGTTTAAATTATGAAACACTATTGTCTCCACCCTACTCCAGTTCGTATTGCTGATTCTTAGGCAAACATTCTGCTTCCTGTGCCCCTCTCTCACTGATATTTTCACTGTGAGTCCCACAGAGAACATGGAGACATGATTTACATTAAATCATCACTCTCCAATGTTTTTGGTTCACAGAAACTGTTTCATTGCATGTGAACTGAGTATTAGAGAGCCCAACTTGGGGTGACCCATCCTGTTCCACACCAAGATGTCAAGGAAAGTACAAGCAGTGAGGCTCTGAGAGCATATTGGGTTATTTCTGTGGAGCTGGCTGAGGCTGGACTCTCTCCTTACCATGGAAGGAAATATAATTCACCAGAATGAGCTCTGTGTCTTCCTCTAGGTCTGTGATCAGGTCCACTATTTCTCCATGGCTCTCCTTCTCCACATAAGAGCTGATCTGTTCGCCGGCGAGTATCAAGTTCCCAAAGCTGATGGAGATGACTTCTGAGTGGTACAACTTCTTGACATCCTGCAAAAACTGTTTCAGGATCATCACACTGTCACTGACAAACAGGCCGCTGCCTATGGTCAGCTGGAGCTGGTGTTCTGGAGTCTGGAGGATGTGGAGGAGAAACTGGAAGCACTGGTGAATGTGCTCTTCAGGCATCTCTCTGAGGTTGAACTTCAGGCCCTCCAGGATCTCCATGTGAGTATCCCCCTTTGTCCCCAGAGAGAGCATGGCAATAGCAGCCACAATGCTCATTGGGGACAATAAGACATTGGAAGTTTTTAACCAACTGGCTGGCTCTTGGTACAAGTTAAAGGCCAAGTCAATAGCACTGTAGAGAATATTATTGCAGACCATGTATTTATGGTGTTCATGATCACGATGAAGTACATTTATTTCTTCAGGAGCTTCAGCCTGGGAGCCAGGAAGAAGGACGCACAAGCCAACTAGTGTGAAGAGGCCTCTAGAAATAGAAGATGACATTGTCCTGAAAGACAGAGATGAGAAAGCCAAACCTTGCTTCAGGGCCCATGGTTATGCCCGTTGATTAACGGTAGACATCGTGTAAAAGCCATTTCAATTCCTTAACCATCTTTATGTTCTTAATCTGCACCTTGTACTGTCTACATCATCATCTATTATGATAACTATAATTTATTCCCTCTGAAACTCAGGTTGGAATCCAATCCCCCGTGTGCAGTATTAGGAGAATGGAAAGCTAATGTGATGGTGGTGTTTATAGGTGGGACATTTGTGTATGTTGTATGGCTGTGGATTTAACACAGTGGAGCAGCACATGCCTAATGTTACAAGGTTCTGATTCCATTCCCAGCACAAATAAAATCTGTACAATAATATAGGAATGATGGGGGTAACTAAATAGAATAAATGTAGCTATCAAAGCTCATTCCCAGATACAACCCCATATGACAGCCCTTGAGGAAAACAGTGGTGGGTATTGCCATCTCCCAGGCTTCAAGACCAGTAAGAAGACAGACAGGACCGAGGACCATGAACTCAGAGAAGAGAGAAAGTGGAGGAGACATTGGGCTGGAAGTTATCTAAAGAGTTAATAGATACAGAGTCTGCCCAAAAAAATGTATATACACTTCAGAAGTTTGCCATACTAGCAAATATCTGAAAGCTAATGGATACCACCTTGAACACCTCTTACAATTGAACAAATGTAACTTGTGTTAATCTCATGATGTCTTAATAAATTTATCATTAAAATATTTATACAAGGTTTTCTCCTCCTGTTGTATAGATTTTTGGTGGACTCAGTACTGTCTCTCTTATGACCAGCAGAAAATCAAGGAGAGCAAGTCTTTGGAACAGGAAGCATATTTACTTAGGAAAAACGAAAAAACAAACAATTCAAAAGATACAGGAGCTCCTCGGTGACTTTAAAAGAATAAACTCAAGAATTACTGAGATTGAAGAAGGGATAGAGGTAGAAACTGATGTTATAAAAATTATTCACACCACAGAGGATTATAGAAATTATTTTTAAAACTCATATTCTAATAAATTGGAGAATTTGAAAGAGATGATCTATAATATGCAACACAAAAATACAGCATTAATAGGAAAAAAATGCAAAAAATGTGCCAAACATTTATACCTCCCCAAAAGCAGATCTCAAAAACACTTAAGTGGATACATTTCCAACTTTAAAAACTAAGTTACAATGATTGATGAGGTCAAAGAAAAGATAAATAGCTGAGTCATTTACTAAGATGATCAATAAATCTAAAGAAGATATAATTAGCAGTTGAAAGAATCAATTACTAAGATGATCAGTGATCTTAAAGAAGGGAAAAATAAGCTGCTGAATAAGTTAAGAAAGACAATCCAGGATATAAAAGAATCACATCAGTAAAGAGGTAGTGGTTATGACAAGGAATCAAGCAAAAATCGGAGAAATGAAAATCTAGCTTTTTTTAGCAATAGGTAAGATCATTTAGATGACAGAATATAAAGATTTGAGAATAGGCTTGATGAAGTAGAATATTTACTCAGGAATAGTGAAAAATAGCAAGAAATAGTAATAGAAAGGTGTAGTCATGTATGACTTTAAAATAACAAACTTAAGAATCATTGATCTTGAAGAGAGGGTAGAGGCAAAGACATATAGCATAAAAATTATTCACTGAAGTGACTGTAGATTTTCCAATCATAGCGAATGAGATGACTACCCAGGTAAATGAGGCATTTAGAACCCCAAATAGACATAGCCAAGAAAAAAACTTCTGTATGACACATTGTAGTCAAAATCCTAAAAGCTCATAGCAAAGAGAATATCATAAGATGTCAGAAAACAATGCCAATTATATAACTGCAAACCCATCACGGTATCAACACATTTCTCAACACAAAGCCTGAGGACCAGGAGTAATTGCAGTGAAGTTTTTCAGTCTCTACCACAAAATAATTGCCTACCCAGATTACTATAGCCTGAGAAATTATCCTTCAAAATGGATGGGGATACAAAGATCTTTTGAGATAAACTAAAATCACTCATTACCACGAAACCAGCATACTCAAAGGAATCCTAAACAAAGACAAGGAGATCACCAATACCCAAAAGTCAGAAGAAATGAGTAAGTCTCATTGGGAGAGTAGTTAAACAAAATGGAAAATTTTCAGAAAAGGAACTGAACATTTAAAAGACATACAGTAACAGGAATCAGTATACACCTTTTAATAACAACAGTGTAAAGGGTTTCAACTCCAATCAAAAGATACAAACTAATAAACTGGCTCAAGAACCAAAACCCAATATATTTTGCCTCCCAACAACATACCTCATCTACAAAAGAACATGAAAAAACAAGAAATGATACTCCAAGAAGCCAGAGAATAAATGAAAGCAGGTGTAGCTATTCTAACTTTTTGCAAAGTTGACTTGAAACCAAAACTGGTCAGAACACACAAAGAAAGTCACTACATGTTGATAAAGGGAATGACTCAGCAAGAAGATATACCAATTATAAACAAATATACACTAAATGTCAGCAAACTAAATTCATCACACAAAAAACTACTGGACATAATAGCTAGACATTAATACAATCATAGACTTCAATACACCATTCTTACAAAGGTCAACCAGACTCATAATCAACAAAGAAACATCAGAGTTGGGCAGATGTAGTAACACACACATGTAATCCCAGCAACAGCTATGTCCTGACTCAGGCTGGACTCTACAAGATGACCTGGGTGCAAAGATAGAGGCAGAGGACGCACTGGGACAAGGCTGGCGCTGCCCAGGCCACTCCTTAGGCTGTTCCTCCCCTCTGACTCTGCCCAGCAGGGTGGCAGATGTGTGGCTTCCTGGGTTCAGGTTCTGGCTTTGCGAACAAGGGACTGTTTGACTCAGTTTCCCTAGAGGGAGGGGGACATCCAACAGCACTCTGGCATCCCAGGAGAAGATTGGAGGAGCAGGACTTACCAAACAGAGAGTGGAAGACTGGCCAGACGTGGAGAATCAACTGTCTTTCATGCAATCTCTCACGTTGGGATTTATAGACCATGTAAGTGGCGTGGGGACACTCAGTCCCTGTGTAATCAGGGATGATTTGGGCTAGGCGTGAGCCTGGGGCACTTTCTGAACTTGGGTGAGTGTTTGTGTGCAATGTGCTGCCACTGCCTGAGGCTCTCACTGTTCTTCCCTGACTTGGCTCTGTGGACAGGTCATCTGGACCACCTGGGAGTGAACGGGAGGGAGCTCCAGGCCCACAGGAAGTTGTAGAGAGAAGGCAATGAGTTAATACTTGCCAGGAGCCCAGAACTGTGCTAGCTCCAGGCTGACCACTAAGAATTGTCACCTGCCTGCATCAGGGACATGTTTCTGCCATGGTTCTACTCTGGGAAGTCTCCTATCAGGAGTTTCAGTGTGTGTCATTCAGTCTTTGAAGCCAGTTTGTACTGATACAGAAGGGAGATAAGAGCCAAGTGCTGAGTGTCACCTAAAAGGTCTTTGGATTCATTGGGAAAGATCAATAATCTACAGCCCCTTGAGGAGGGAGCCTTCTTGAAATTTGAGAAGTTCCCTGAGCCCTCATCCTTATTAGTGTCTGCTATGGTTTTTATCTAGGCACTACCCAAAGCCTCATGAGGTTGTAAGTGGGGTTTTCAGAAAGGCTGGACCTAGTTTATATTGCTGGGATTAAGGGTGCACGATTCCTAAATTAGTACGCTGATTGGTTTGCTATATTTCTGGGTGTGGATAATGGGAAAGCCTACCCTGGACTTGGGTATAAGTACCCAATGGACAGGTAGCTTGGGAGCGATAAAGGGAGAAGCTGGCTCCTGTTAGTGGTGCTTCAGGACTTCAGTGCTTTACTGCCTTCCGCCCACCATAAACAGTTTCTTCTCTGTGATGCCCATCTGCTATGCCACTCAGCCTATTATGAACTGAAACCTCTACAAGCTGTAAGCTACAATAAATCTTTCCTCCTTTAACTTTTGGTGTTGGATATTTTGTCTTAGCAATGGGAAAATTCACTAAGCCAGATTTTGATTCCAGGGGTGAAGTCTTAGCTGTGACATTACATGGCCATGTGGCTCAAGAGACTGGAAATGGCTTGTGGGAAGAGTTTGGAAAGGTTTAGAGATGTGGCTGAAGAATCATCCCTGAAATGCTTTAAGCTGTTGATGGCAGACTCACCAGAGCTCAGAAGACCAGAATGTTGATAGAAATGCTGCTGGTAAAGAGGCTCAGGAGGTTTCCATTGAGATGACACTGGTTGTTGGATTCCAGATCATGTTGTAGGGACAAGTAGGCTTCCACCCAGATTTCAGAAGAAGGCCTGGGATGCCGAACAGTGTGTTCTGAGAGGGCAGTGTGGGAGGCTATGAGTCTGAAGCCAAAGGTTTTATGGAGACCCCAAGAGGCCGAAAAACCAGGAGCATGGACTGTCTGAGGAAAGCCATAAGGAGTGAGCCAAGCTGGCCAAAAAGAGATGCCATGAGCACCACTAGCACCACTGGAAGTGCTGAAGGGGCAGAGCCACCCAATCAGTTCCTTAGGAGTTCACAATTTGCCATAGATTGCCCAGATTTTGGACATGGAGCTATGAGATGTACTGTTTACTCTGCTGGATTCTGATCTTCTTTGTTTCCATTTCTTTCTATCTTCCTCTTTGTACCTTTTGGATGGAAATGTCTTCTTGGGCCATTGTATGTTGGAAGTGTTTAACTTTCTTTTCATTTGCACAAGGCCTCATAGCTAAGGGTTTGCTTAGCTCAGAAAAGACTTAATCTCAGAAAAGACTTTAGATTTGCTCTTTTCAGCGATGCTGATACTGTTAGGACTTTGGTAACTCTTGCAGATGGACTAAATGCCTTTTGCATCAATAGATGCACATGAGTCTTCAAGGGGGGAGGAGTCAGAGGCATAATTTTATGGCTTGTATCTAGATCTCCCCACAGAGTCATAAATGCAGTATTAGGTGGGGTTTTTCAGAGGTGACTGGATCATGTGTTGCTGGAATTAAGTGTGTGTGATTCCTAAATTAGTTCGCTTATTGGTTTGGCATATTTCTGGATGTATGTAACGGGAAGGCCCACTCTGGGTATGAGTGGCATCACTCAAAGGGTAGGAGCCTAGAAGAGATAAAAGGGAGAGATCGGCTGCTATTGTTGCTTTGCTTCATTCTTCCTGCCGTGAGGTTTCTCCTCTGTGACGCACCTCTGCCATGCCACCCAGCCTTAGGGTCAGCCAGTTATGAACTGAAACCTCTACAAGTTCAGAGCTGCATTGAACCTTTCTTTCTTTCAGTGTTGGCTATTTTGTCTCACAACAAGAAAATAACCAAAACACCATTTATGTGGGTTCTTTGTGTCAACCCAGTGAAGATTGAGACTTTCCTGAAAAATGAGTTTTTTTGGGAATAAGTTGTGCTTTGCCATGGGGAACCTGTGTTCCTTGCAGCCATGAGCATATTCTGGGGGTCGTGAAGGAAGAAGCTCTGTGAAGAAAAGGGGGTGTATATGTAAGTTGTTTGGAAACTATGTGGACGCCATATACTGAACATCATCTCAGTGGATGCTGTTAGTCCCTGCTGTCAGGTGTGTATTGTAGTGCAGAGGCCTGCTGTCCTTTTTGGATCATATAAAAGGCTACAATTTGGAACTATTTCATTGGGGACTGCAAGCTCTCTCTAAGTTCCCAAAGTGAAGAACCAGAGGATGAAGAAAATATGGAGACAGAAAGTTGGGGTCAGGTGGACCCCTTCTCTGGATGGGAGGAAGAGACTGTTCAACACTGCAATACGTTTATACATTTGTCACACCATGCCCTTTGCTTAACTAGCTTGCTACTCATGTCCCATGCTCTCCCATGTTCTCAGGGATGGAACCCTTGTTCACCTCCAACACTCCATGCCCTCAGGGTGATCTCAGGAGCTCCATGCCCCTGGGGCACCTCTGTTTGGGCGCTTGTGCTTTTGACTTCACACATGTGAATGATCACTGGCTCAGCAGCTCCCAGTACTATTTCTTGTGACATTTTCTGTCACCAGGTAAATAGTACCCAAGAGCCCTCCCCTGATATCCCCATTTCCCTCCTCCATTTTGTTAGGTTTGACACAAATGACTCCATTTGGAGTCTAACAATTTTCATATTTATAAGACACACATATATATGTATATATACACACATGCAGGCACCCAGGTACAGATTCATAAATATACAGATATATACCTTGGTCCACTAACTTAATTCTTTCCATGATCTTTCCATGATTCTGGCCACAAATCAAATTGGACAAGAACCAAATCAAATTTCCCCATGAGGTCAATCTTGAACCTAACCATTGAATTTGATTCAGTTCTCATCCAATTCAGACTGTGGGAAGAACTGAGCTCATATACTGAGTTGACGTTTTATATAGTTATAGAGGCACGTGAAAAAAGTGAGCAAAATATGAGGTGACTGTTAATTTTTAAAATGTATTACAGTAAAAGACACTTTATTGCCACTAATCCCCTCAGAATACTCCTCTTTTTCTGCACTCATTTATCCCATCGTTCTTGCCACTTTCTGAACAGCTCTGGAAATCATCTTTCATAACTGTTTTTATAAAGTGTGGTCCAAATTACCCTGAATATGGGTAATCCAACAGAAAGGCAGGTTTGTAAAATATGATGTGTCCTCATGAAATTTATTCACTGGACTTGACACCATGTGACTTCTGGCTTTTCTCCAGCATAAAAATGATGACCAAATCTAAAAATTTTGAATTGTTGCAGGACATTGCAGTATCCAGCATGGCACAACTAGAGACATTTAAGAAAGGAAACATTCTTAAATTGCTTCAGAAAGGGACAAGAATGTTGCAAACAGTGTATGTGAAGAAGGAAGGGAGAGGATTTTGAGAGATATTAATGACAATGTGTCTTTCACTGTAATGAATTTTTTTAAAATGTAACCATTCACCATATTTTTCACATTATTTACCCAGACACACACAGACTCAGGTGCACATACAAGAATTCATGGACTCACATAAACACACATGCATAGACACACAAAGGATGTGACCACTCACAGACACACCATGAGCTCTATCTTACTCTGGACCACACAGACACCAAAGAGGCCACTCACGTGACACCTCCAGAGGTCTGGGCCCAGAAGGGTGAAGCAAGCCCTGGTGACAGTGTGCTCTGAGCTCACATGGTGAAGATCTGTGTCTTCTTCATTTAGTGAAGAGGAACACCACGCATCGCCCCCCAAAAATTTCTTGGCTGCAGTCTCTTGCCTGCAGTCTCAGTTATTGCTTCATGGGTGGCTGGGTATGAGCATTCAGAGGGCACTTTGCACTTTCATTCTCAAGGGAAGACTGTGACTTAAGTCTCATTTCCCTATCTTGCAACAGAGGAATTTAGTGGACCTCCAGGTACACTGTGTACCTACAAGGCAGTGAAAGGGAAAACTGCACTAGGGAAAACTATTCTGTTAAAAAATTTGTTCTCTGTAAAGATCCCTAACTCTGTAACTGTTTCTTGGCTCTGTAGTTGCTTTCTTGACCCCTGTAACTACGAGAGCATAACCTAACACTAAGGATACTTGATTGTATCAAGTTTGTGGTCATTAATCTAGTTTATAACTGATTGTCATTAATCTAGCTCTGTAACTGATTATCTCACCTGGCTCCCAGATGCTCACTGCCTGGCTTTTGGTGGAAGTTATTCCATCCAGGACCACCAGGGTAAAACAAAGCTATTCACTGCTTCCTAACTTTCTTGGGTGTCATTCCTTTCCCAGACTCAGCTTTGCCACAACATTCTTGGTTCTTGGACTAGGAAGGCTGTGCTTCCACTTAGCCCACTGGGGCCTGGCAGCTGGAGCAGAGACATCTCCAGGATACTCAGTGGGAAGGCACACCCTCCAGATTTTCTTGGAGTCCCTTCATTGGCTTGGACTGGAGGCCTATACTCAGTGCTAAAGGACCCCCTCAGACCCAAAAGAGGGGGAAAGGACACACTCAGGTCAGGTCATTAGATAAGGTAAGACCCCCGAGTGCACCCCAATCAGTCAGTCTGTCCGTCCTGCTTAGTTCTAGCAGAAGGCTTTCATCACCTTTTGTTAGTTAAGGTCACCCTCAAGAGAAAGGGGTTGGAATTTTTAACTCTGAGTGCCTGCTGAGTGATTGTGTGAGGGTTTGCAATGGATGGTGAAAGCAGTAGACCATTCCATCTGTGCTCCATGGTGAAAGACCCCTCTGGGGCCTCAGAGCTATGGAGCTTGAGTGGGTCAGATTTCTGCATTCCATGTAATGCAGCTTCTGTAATGAGAGTTTGATCAGGCCCAGGGTGCACCAACTGCCGGATGAACTTATGGCCTCACAAGGGAAGCAGGCAGATCTGACAAGCATTTGGTTTCTCATTTGAGGGGCACCCACCCTTTGTCTGTTTCACCATTGTTCAAGGGTACAAAGCATGCACTGTAAGGAGAAAGAATGGAAACAAGCCAGAGTAAACGAATGGTCTTTGGTGCTGAAAAACTTCAAAAGAGGATTTCCTATCGATTATAGAGTAAAACTGAAACCTTGGAAGCTCCATGCCTTTTGTGAAATTGAATTGCCAAACCTTTGCTGGTCAGCTGAAGTGACACTTGATGCTGAAATTATCCCTCAAGTATGGAGCTAAGTGACAGAGCCCAACAAGTGGGGCCATCCTGACCAGTTTCCTTATATTGACTCCTGGTTCAACTCATATTAGAGTCTCCCACCTTAGCTCCACACTTGTGTCCTGATTGATGAGAAAGCCATTCTTGTCACCAAAACAAATCCACAAAGCCATCTGAGAGGCTCTCAGATTCAGCTCAAGCCAGAAAAGCTTTATCCTGTTCTGCCAGAGGACTCCAATCTGACCTGCCTCCTCCTTACATTTATCACCCCTAAGCTGCTCAGTCAGCCACAACAGCCCACTGTCACCTCTGTCTTCTGTATCACAGCCTTCTTCTTCTCCTGACCTGGAAGCTTCACCAGTAACATCTAATGTGCCTTCTGAAGCTAGAACTGACTCTCCATCATGTGGCAGCCACACTGATCCCATGGAGCTGGGTTGCAGCTGTATCAGCCATCACCTCCACTCTGCAGGTCAGTCTGACCCTCCAAGCCACTTACATCTACCACTTCATATTTCCCCTGGAGTTCAGGGAAATGTACCAAATCAGCTGTCCATGATGTATTACCGCTATTTAGCTCCACTGACCTCTTAAGTTGACCAGACCCACTTGGTTTGACCCAACATAGGACAACTGTCAGTAGCTCCTTCTAACTCTGTTTAATACAGAAGAATGCCACTGCATTTTAGAGCTGGCCCAAGCCTGGCTAAAATCAAAAGTCCCTACTCCTGTGGTTGATCCTCATGCTTGGGAGGATACAGTCCTCCTCCTTGTGTGTCCAAACTGGGACTGTAATACAGCAGAAGGCCACGAGGCCTTAGAACAGTACCCCACTGCTCTCCTCATAGGACTTAAAGGAGGAGGCAAAAATCCAATAAACATGTCTAAAGTTACTGAAGCTACTCAGGAACCCAATGGAATTGCAGCCAAATTTTATGGGGGACTCTGTGAAGCCTACCAGCTCTATTCACCCTTTGACCCTGAGGCTCCTAAAAATTGAGATGGTCAATGCTGCCTTTGTGGCACAGTCAGCTTCTGATATTAAAAAATCCAAAAGGTTGATGGCTTTGCTGGCATGAATGCTACTCAATACCTTCAGATTGCTCAGAAGGTTTTTATAAATCAAGGTAGGGGGGCAATAATGGGAGGCAGATCACAATGTGCAGCAGAAAGCTGCTTTCCTAAAGTGTCCCACCAATGACAATTCCATTGTGTCAACCAACATAAGGGGTCCCTCAAGCCTTATAGCCTGAAGCTAGCAGCAGATCTTATGCTTTGTCAGCTGACTAATGTGCTCATTGCAAACAGTGTGGACACTGGAAAGATAAATGCCCCTACATCTGCAAGATACAAAGAAACTTGATTATCCAGAGCCACCCCACCAGCTCTCTCTCTCTCTCTCTCTCTCTCTCTCTCTCTCTCTCTCTCTCTCTCCAATACAGGGACAACAATGAATTGGTTAAACTGGGCTCTATTAGACTGGGAGCTCATATTCATTGCCAGAATTGGGGGAAAACCTACAACTTTTATGATGGACAAGGGGGCTGAACATTCAGCTGTGGCTCAGGCTGCTGCTCCCTTAACCTCCCGGCAAATACAGGATATTGGCACCACCAGAGCTTCCACTGGAAAAAAAATTCTGTCAAAGCAGGTCCTGCGGATTGGTGGAGTCATGATCAGACATAAATTCTTGCATCCCTCTCCTGGGGCATGACCTCCTTTCAGCCTCCCTCATATTTGGGTCTACTGTCCCAGACTTGATATTGACTCCAACTGTATCCTGAGAGGAACAATGGTACCTACATCAGCCTGAAATGCCTGACAATCACAATCCTGAAGTTTTGAGAGACTTGTTTCCAGAAATATGGGCAGAGGACTCAGCTCTGGGGATTTCTATAAATCATGCCTGTTAGATGATTGAGCTCAGTCCCAAGTGCAACCCCCACTGATGGTAAGCAGTACCTAATGTCATGAGAGGTTCAGTGTGGCACCCGGCAGATTGGAATCCTAACAGGCTGTCAGTTGCCTTGAACACTCCTTTCCTCCTGGAGGGAAAAGCCAGTGGGGACCATCAGCCAGTGCAAGACCTCCATGCCATCAACTCAGCCACCACAACTCTGCACTCGACAGTTTTACCCTCCTGGGTCTGCTTCCCACTGATGTTGCCTGTTTCATCTGTCTGTGTTTAACAGATGCTTTCTTCTGTCCATGGGTCATACCTGTCAGCCAGCCCATATTCACCTTGGAATGAGAGAACCCAGAGACCAAAAGGCCAACTTATCTGAACTTGTTTACCACAAGAATTTAAGAACTCCCCCACACTTTGGGGGGATGCTCTAGCTGCTCACCTGGCCCAATTTCCACATGCAGACTCTAACTGCACTCTCATACAGTATATCAATGATATTATGATTTGCAGTTCAAGTAAATCAGACTGCTGGAAGGGAACAGAGGGCTTCTCCACCACCTATGGGCCACAGGCCATGAAGTATCCAGGAAGAAGACCCAAACACGGAGACAGAAAGTGTACTACTGGGGTCTGACTTAGAGAAAAGACTCAGGCATCAGAGAGAAAAGAAGTCATTTGCTCCATTCCAAGGTCTAAAAATAAAAGACAGCTTAGAGAATCTTTGGGTGCTGCTGGTTTCTGTCAAATCTGGACCCTGGGGTTTGTTGAGAAGGCTGAGCTTTTGTATGACATGTTGACAGGAAAAGAAAATGAAAGAGAACTGTTAAATTAGACTTTAGAACACACTGAATATTTTCAGAGCATAAAACATGTGCTGTCAGCAGCCCCAGCAGTACACACTCCCAATGTGACAGAACCCTTTAACTTGTTTGTTGCTGAACAGGGCAGATATGCAGTATCAAGAGTCCTGACCCAAAAGATCAGACCTTGAGGGAGGCCCATCACATGTTTGCCTAAGAGCCTACACTCTGTGGCTAAGGGCTGGCCTCCCTGCCTGGCAGCAACCATCCTTCTGATTAAAGAAGCTGACAAGCTGACCCTAGGACAAAATCTGACAGTTCAAGCCCCTCATGATGTTCTGAAGTTATTGAATAGTTAGAGACACTGTTGGCTTCCCAATAGCTGTGTTGCTCAGTATCAAGGACTGCTCTGTGAAAATCCCCGAGTCATTTTTCAACTGACTAAACCTCGGAACCCAGCTACCTTCTTGCCCGCTGAACTTGGTCCCCTCAACATGACTGTCCAGGTTTGAGTGGTGAGCCCTTTGCTAGCCGGCCAGGTCTACAGAGGCAACATTTATTGAAGCTCCATACACCTTGTTTACAGATGAAAGCAGCTCAGTCAAGGCTGGGAAACACCAGGCTGGATATGCTATTGCTACCATGGAAGAAGTGCTCCATGCCAGACCTCGATGGCTGGTCTGTTCAGTCAGCTGAATTACGGACCTTGATACAAGCTCTTAAGGGAGCAAAAGGAAAGTAAGTGGACATTTACACTGACTCGAGGTATGCTTTTGCTACCGTTCCTATCCACGGAATGCTCTGCAAGCAACACGGACTTCTTATAGTGGAAGGAAAACAAATTAAAAGCAAGGATGAAATCTCTCAACTCCTACCTGCAATTTGGAAGCCAGAAAGGTTGCCATTACCACTGTGAAGGACCTCAAAAAATAAAAGATGTTGTCACTCTTGGAAACCACAAGACAGATGAAGCTGCAAAATTGGCAGCAGAGGGCTCCGCCTGGGGGCATGTGATTTGAAACAGAAATTGAAAACCCTATATGTAACGCCCTCGATACTGTCCTCAGTCTTGGCAGTGAGCCCCTGTACCATTCCAAAGAAGAAAAAAATAGGCCCAGCAAGAAGGGGCCCACATGGGACCAAACAGTGCTAGGACTTTAACAGATGATCAAATGACTGTCCCTCAGAATTTGGCCTATTAGTGCCTCCATTAGTCAGAGATGTCAAATCTATGCAAGGACTGAGCCCCACTGGGCCTGAACCCCCACCAGGTATACTGAAATTTCCCTTTTTGAGACTTACAGATAGACTTTACAGAGATAAAACCATGCAGAGGCTATAAATATCTCCTGGTGCTTGTCTTTATTTATTCTGGATGGCCAGAGACATTTACCCCTAGAACAGAAAAAACCACTATGCTATCAAAGTATCAGAAATCCAGCCATGGATCGACCACTCTCGGATCAAAAAGGCTCACCCAGACACTGTTGGAAGACCAACCCCTGAAAATAATGCAATAACACTCCAAGCTTTGCTCCTGTCACTCTGGACTAGAGGCCCATCCAGTAATCCCAGTCCTAGCTGGAATGAGCCTAGGTAGTTCAGTCAGGCTAGGAACAACTGCTCTAATCACCAGGAAAGTGGAACTCAACCAATTGCAATAATTGCGAGAGAGATTGGATAACCAGGCCAAAGAATGAAACCAGAAACAGGGATGGTCCCCAGGTCTATCTGACTTGAAACTTGTCCAGGAACTCCAAGGCTTGAGGGTATCATTGTTACAGGACCAAGTAGATTCTCTTGCCGAAGTTGTCCTCCAAAATAGGAGAGGAGTTGCCTTTCTACAGCAAAGAGTGTTACCAAAAAACCGGTATCAAACTGAATGGAAGACTCTTTGCACCAAGAAATCTAGAAAGCAGTGTTTATTATTGTGCTAGTGAGATCAAGTCCAAATCACTAGCACTGAGGCAGTTTTGGGTTTAGTTTAAATATAGTTAGATGGCAGGAAGTACAAGGCATTTCACGATTGGTTACATGGATGTAATTAAGTCATAGTTTGTCAGAAAAATGATTTCTAAATACATTTGCTTAAAAGGAATTGTTTATTTTAGAAACATCCTGGAAATGAGGGGAAGGAGTTCAAGTGGAGCAAGCAAAGTTAAAAAGTATCTTTGACTGGATTACTACTTCCCCCCAGGCAAAGTCCTTGAAGCCAGTTAGAAGCAATATATTTTCAAGAGAGGAAAAGAAAGTGGCCTAAAGGATATAACTGCATGTATATTTAAGTATGTAGGATAGAAAACCATATTACTGAGTTTTTGTTGGATCATTGAACAGAACTGTCTGCAATCTCACTGTATGAATGTCCACTTTGTGTGCTTTAATTTTGTAATTTGGACAACTGTTTCTAAGATGACAATATGTAACCTATTAACTAGTGATTTCTTACGGTATATTTTTTTCTTGAAATTCTGTACTACTTGTACCCTTTTACTGCTTTGGTTGTTTTTTTCTCTTTAAATAAAAAAATAAGCAATATATTTTCTTAATTAAGAAAACATAAGCTGGAAATAGTCAAATTGGCCCAGTGCATTATCAGAAGGAAAGCAGCTGGACCCAGACAGTCAAGGTGACTGAATTCAGCAGGGTGTTGACGTGACAGGCAGCAGGAGCATAGGCAGAGGCTGCTATTTGATTTTAACTTGCTATAACATAAATTGTATAAACTTATAAGTCTATAAGTTTGCTATTCTATAACTGTGTCATTACTAATCATAGAGTTGTGCCCCAGCGGGAGGAGTTTGTAATGCTCAAAGAGAAAACTGCTGTGTCTATGCTAATAAGTCTGAAATAGTCTGGGAAGGTCTGTACCGATCGCAAGGGAGATTAGATAACCAGGCAGAAGAATGAAATCAGAAGCAGGAGGTCTATCTGACTTGAAGCCATAGCTAGGTGCCTTTTGGGTCCCTTGACAGCCCTTCTGTTAATACCCCGATAGGGGCCTGCCTGATTAATTGGATTACCCTCTTTGTTTCAAAACAGATCAATAACGCAAGTTTCCAAATGGCCCTCAGAGGTCCTCTTTCTCATGCAGCTTTAGGTAGCAGCAACACAGAAAAAGACTTTTCTGAGTAATGACAAAAGGGAGAAATGAAAGGGAAAACTGTGCTACAAAAAAGTATTCTTTTTAAAACTTTGTTTTCTTTGAAGCTGCCTACCTCCGTAACTGTTTCATGGCTCTGTAGTTGCTTTCATGACCCCTGTAACCACAGGAGTGTAACTGAACATTCAGGATTCTTGATTGTACCAAGATTTGTGGTCATTAATCTAGTCTTGTAACTGACGGTCATTAAGCTAGCCCTGTAACTAATGACCCCAGCCTGCCAGCTAATCAGAAGAACTATCAGGCTGTCCCAGCCTGCCTTTGTAACCCCTGCTTACGCCTCATGTAAGAATGCTGGCTCATAGACACTCACTGCCTGCATTTTGTTGGAAGTTATTCTAGCCAGGACCACTGGTGTAAAACAAATCTGCTCTCTGCCTCCTGACTTTGAGTGTCATTCCTTTCCTGGCCACAACAGCAGTACTGGGGTTCCAATATTCTTGCCACCTTTCTGTGCTTCTGTTTGTATGTTCATCTTCAAAATGGAATGCTGAGAGTTGGCCTAAAAACAAAGGCAATTACATTAATCAATCTTAGAATTTATTTTGAGAGTCCTAACTGTGGATTAAGATGATTTTACTTGATACACCTTTCTTGCTCTGTTCCCTGGGCTCTCTACTACAGAAGCACAGTGGAATTTTTTTTTTTTTTTTGAAGATTGTTATCTCTAATTGTTCATCAAGTTCCCTTATAAGAGCTTTGTTTTGGGAAATGCAGCTTCGATTCCTAAGGGCACAGGTCCCTGGCAGCTATTGGCCTGGAACACATGGGTGCAGCTGCCCCATGTGGCCCTGCCAACCTCCCTGTCCCTGCTCATCCTCCTTCTATGCTGACTTCCCACACAGCACAGCTGAGCTCCTCCTAACAGTATCTCCTGGGTTCTCTCCATGGCTCTCTCCAGCCTTCCTTGTGCTCCCAGATCCTGTCCAGGTGAGGACACTTTCCATTGGCTTTCAGGAGCTCTGTCTGCGCTATTCAGGCTGGGCTGGGTTTGCAGCAGCCACAAAATTCCAAACTTCAGGGTCTTAACTTAAACCAGCAGACTGATTTCTGGCTCCCTCTATAGGCCTCATGAGGGATGGTCAGAGGCCACGGCCAGTCTGGTAACAGAGATCAGTGAAGGCGGCTTCCTCTCCTCCTCCTATCCCGTCCTAACCCTGTTCACTCCAGTTCTTTTAATCAAACCTTACAGGACAATGTCAGTACTCGGCATGATACCCATGCATCTGGCAGAGGACTCCATTGCCATCTGAGTGCCTGCTGGGGTGTCTTCGAGCTTGAATAAAAGTACCATGAGCCCTGTCAAGTGCCAACCACTGGCAAAAAAGAACAAATCCTCCCCAGAATTGTGGCCTAGATATGGCCAGAGCAGGAGATCTAGGGAAAAAGGAACCATAGCAGTGAGTGCTTACTACAGAAAGAGACTTAATACAAGATATTCAAAAACATAAGAATTTCAAAGATCGGTTTACAATGGAAGCCCACAAAGTCAGGTGTGCAAGAGGGCAAAAGGCCCATCTGTGCACTGGGATACAGCTGAAGGACTGGCTCTCATTGTACTGTCCCTGTGAGTCTGTTTCAGGAGGCACCAGAAGGCTAAAGGGTCTGCGCTTGAATCTGGGAGATGACATCCAAGGCGAAGGTGAAGACAGGACTCCTCTAAAGAAACAGTACCAAAGGTGCTGTGGATACTCCAGAAGTCTGGAAAAGCCAGAAGAGGCTTGTTTGCTTCCTTTTGTTCTAGCTGCTTTTGCTCTGGCTGCTGCCTGGAAGTGTTGCCCCCGTGCCACACCACCCCTCCGTGCAGCCAGCTGATTATGGGCTGAAACCTCCACAAACAGTGAGCTAAATAAATCTTTCCTTTCTTCATTTTGGGTGTTGGGTGTTTTGTCGCAGCAATGAGAGAAAAGTAACTGAAACAGCCTCCCTATTCAGGAATGCACAATGAGATATCTTTTGGTTTAATTATTTGTGCGAAGGGATTAGGGCAGGGTCTCACTATGTAGTGCTGTCTGGCCTTGAACTTGCTTATGTATCCCAGGTTGGTCTCAAATTCATGCCAGTCCTCCTACCTCAGCCTCCCTAGTGCTGATATTACAGGCGTTACCACCACACCCAGCCTCAGTGTATATGTTCTTAAGGAAACGGAACGTTTGCATGAAAAATTAATGTAATACTAAACCATATATTCATTTGATATACTTATTTAAAATAGAAAATAACAGGCTATATACTGCCTGATTTTGTGTGTGTATACTTTTTAGAATTCCAGCTGTCCTCTGAAATTGATGGCCTTACTTTTCTCTTTGTTGTTAATCTATTATCCTTATATGGAATTTATTCAGGGTACATTTTTATTTTATTGTCTAGGTATTAGTCCAGACTTATGTTTGCTAAGTGTTTTCCAAATGTTCTTTTAAAATAGGCTGCACGTGTAGCATGGCATCCCTTCTTGCTGGTCCCCTGGCACTGATGCTTTCCAAGTTGAGGAATGGACACGCACACACACACACACACACACACACAGAAACAATCACAGTTCATTAATGATTTCAGAATTTGTGCACATTTTTTAATATGGCATAAGTTTGAAGAGACTTTTGCCTTTTAGTTTCCTTTTTAAAACATTTCTAATAGCTGAGTGTATACTGCATACTGAGCTGCATACCTGTAACCCCAGAACTCTTAGAGGCTGAGCCAAGAGGATGGAATTTCAAGCCCATCCCTGAGCAACTCAGCAATTTAGGGAGACCCTGTTTCCAAAAACAAAAATAAAAACCAAAACACCTGGGAATGTAGCTCAGTGTGAAACCACTAGGTTCAACACCCACTACTGAAAAATAATACTTTTTTTTTGAGACAAAGTTTCACAGTGTAGTTCAAGCTGACTTTGAGCTATGTAACATAGGCTGGCTTTAAACTCATGGCAATCCTCCTGCCTCAGCTTCCTGAGTGCTGGGATTATAAGCATGCATCACCACACTCAGCTACTAAAAAATAATTCTTATAAACTTTTTATTTTAAAATAGTTTTATACTTTTGGAAGAGTTGCAAAAACTATAAAAAGAGTTCTCACATACCTCTCAGCCAGTTTCTGTTATTGTCATGATCTTGCATTACTATGGTGCATGTGTCAGAACAAACAAACCAATCATAGTAGGAATGAACTATTTACTCAAGTTCACACTTTATTCAAATTCTTTAACCTTTACCAAAGGTTACCTCTTCCACGCTGCTCTCTATTCATCCTTGATGTTCAGATGTTGTACCTCTTTAGTCTCCTCGAGACTGTTGTCTCAGATTTTTATTGTTTTTGTGACTTTGACATAATGATGATATTTTTGAATGAACTATTCAATCAAGAGAATGTCTTTTTAAAACTGTATTTTCTTTAAAGTTCAGGTCATTTCTTTCCAAAAAAAGCAGGACTGGGAAATTAAATCAGCTTTTAAACGCAGCTAGAAGAACTCAGAAGAAGACAATAAATAACATTTCAACTGGAGAAAGAGCAAATCACGTCTCTGAAACAGAACCAAATGGAAAAGCAACGCCCCACAGAATGAGATGTGTGTTCACTTTGAAAGAACAGTGAGCCAAATGATAAATTTAATAACCTTTGAGTAAGATAACTAGAAAGACTATCAGTAAGACAAATTTATTTTTGTACATTTTCATCCTCCGATTTGCAGTGGTACAGTTTTTGATTTCTAAGGGTTCATTTTATTTCAGTTTTCAAAAGTGAAAATGATGACTTATTCCTTTTTTGTTGTTGTTGTTTTGCAGAGGCAAAATTTATTTGAAAATTTTAAAGTGCCAAGAGAGGGAGAAACTGTCTCTGCAGAACAAGAACATCCTGGAGGACACAGGGCTGGCTATTCTAAGGAAAGCCACAATAGCCTCAAGGCATATGCTTGATCAAAAAAAGAGATCTCACCCACACTGTTCCAAAAAAAACAGTGAGATTACAGAAAGAGTAGTTAGTGGAGCGCTCAGGACTTTTGCATAATCCCATTTTCCCTTTTACTCACACAGCAAGTGAGGTCTTACAAAATAACGCTTTTAAATGAAAATTTGATATTATTTCAGAACTTGATCCTGGTATAAATATATGTTTGACATATTAATATACAATTAATATGTTTCAATAATGGGAAAAGATTTGATAATACAGTGGTTTGCAAGGCAGGAGATGAAGTGCCGAGGGAGCATTGTGTAGAAGAAAGATAAAAGAAATGTGTTCCACCTAGGTTCAGCACTTACGTGACAAAGAGTTACGGTTAAATCAGGAGCTAGAGAGGTTGCATAACCATCTTTTAGAATCAGAAGATTCTTATACCCGGGAAGCTTTGGCTGCAGAACACAGGCCAAACTAAGGAAGAAAGTCACGGTATTAGAGGAAAAATTAGTTTCACTGCCTCATGCAATGGCAAATACAAGGGGACTTTAGCTGAGTACATCTTGACTGTCAGAGTCAATTAGCAATTTTGTATGTTAGCTTATTTTTCCCAAAGTTCATTGTGTGGCATCTCTCACTTGATCCTGTGACTCTTAAGCAGATCCAGCATTCAAACTCTGCCTCTTCAGCACTGTCCTCGATAATTGCCACTTGTCCTTTTAGGAGAACAGCCTGAGTTCCGGCTCATTTGGTTAGTTATCGTTAGCCCCCAAAGAACTAAGTTAACTTACATGGTTTATTTTCACCAAATGACCGAAGGTTGAATTAAATGTGAATCTGAGAAGTGAGAAGGGAAGAAAGCAGCAGGGTGAGGACCTCGGTCAGGCTGAACAGTTAACTCTTGGATTATTAGAACTTTGGAGCGACAGAGACTGCAATTTATTTTAAAATTTTATTTCTGTATGTCTCAAAAAATATTTTACTCTTCTTTTTAAAAAATATTCTTTGCGGGGCTGGGATTTAGCTCAGCGGCATAAGCACCTGCCTTGCAAGCATGCAGTCGTGAGTTCGATCCCTGGTACCAATAAAAATGAAAAAGACAAAAAAAAATATTCTTTGCTATAATAACATTAGTCTACTTTAGGTAAAGTACCACAAAGGAAAGAACATAGAGCAGAGCTTCATACATCCAGCATAATCTTTTTTAATGCATTACACTTGTGTTTATATTACCTATCCTAAAATCAAAAGTAAGATTACACTATTAATACTGTTTTATAACCTTTTTATGTTACTTAATAACATGAGTATCAGCATGTTAGATCATGTCTTTGTGTAGTACAATGTTATAGTTCAGTAATGTACCATTATTTAACTTTGGAATAATTTCTTAGCCTAATTATTTATCATAGGACAATTAGAGTGTTTTAACTTTTCAGAATCACTGAGTGCTATTATGATATCCTCAGATTTACATTTTTTATTGAGTACAGATTGTTCCATTAGTGTGAAGCTTTAAAGACAGAGCTTCTAGGTCATGGGGCACTGTTAATTTTTTTAGATTGTATTGTCCAGTTATTTTCCAGAAAAATACTGACCATTTTTCTATCAGTACTATGCACTTCTTTTTTTCTATGTACGATTCTGAGGGAAATACAGGGAGATAGTGGATATTATGTGCAAAGAGGTTATTTGTCATTGAGACAATATTCCTGAGGGTGAGTCGCTCTACTTTGCAGGGTGTATTATTGTATTGACTCAGACAGAAATTTTGTTTGATATTGGAATTAAAATAGTGAGCCATGATTTGTAGACTTTTTTTACTTTGTCAGAAATGTGAAAGCATCCTCATTATCACATTATATATCTTGGTTCTTCCTTGTAATTTTACACACTCATCCTCTCTAATTGAAATAGATGCTAATCTCCTTTATCCGTCTAACAACTTCCAAAATAAACCTTCTTAAGTAGAGCTATGATATTGTAACTCCTTTTAGATAAAAAAACAACCTTCCATACTTTGGTCTCATGCAATGTTCCACCTTTGGTTTATTTCATACTATCATCCAAATCTGGCCAAACTATTATACATCTCCTTATAACTACTATTTTCCTATTTATTATTCTTCTACCTTTTTCTTTTTACAATCTTTCTTTTATCTGCAGAGTGACTCTGGTCCCTAACAATTTTTCTGTGAATTCCAGAGGGTACTTTGTTTAGCAAGTTGTTTATAGGTTTGTTTTGAACTTGCTTAATGCTTTGTCTTTGATAGGTCATTTACATTTTATTTAGGGTACCAGTAATTATTGACCTACATTACACTGCCTCCAATACAATAATATATGAGCTTAATAGGACACGGGAATGATGCTATTCATTTTATATCCTTTCCACAGCAAACACTACATAGAGCTTAACTCAGTAAATATTTGTTTTATGAGTAACAAATCTGTAACCAGATTATGGTATTTTGAGTTCTTATTTAATACTAACACCTGGTATTTATTAACTTTCTGTGTGCTGTCATAGGTTAGTTTATCCTTATAATCATGCTTTGATTTGCTAAGCAACGAAATTGGATAAAATCCTTGGACATTTGGGGACAGAGTCCAGGTCTCCGTATCAATTTACAGTTCTATCCACAAGAGGGTGCTATTGGGTAAAATGTCTTCAAAGTGAATTGATTTTAATAAGCTGTAAGAAGCTGCTCCAGTAAGAATTTAGCTATGTAAATGCTCATGAAGACCTGTGCAATATTTTGAATGTAATCCTTATACATTAAGGACACTCACCAGTGACAAACATTGGTAAGTGCTATGTAAGTAAATCACATAGAATCTCTGGATTATTATTTAAGGTAGCAGAGGGTTGTATTAATATAGGCAGAAAGAAAGATGATAATAAAATATAATTAATCAGAACAGTTCATCAGTGGTGTAGTCTTTGGACAGCTGTGAATTCATCACGATTGCAGATGTCAAAATCAAGGGGCATCATTGACTCTATTCCTTATTATCTTGGAAACTGACACATGACGTCAGATTAAACTTTAAATATTATGATAAATGGAACCCTAGAATCTTAACCTGGGAACCTAAAAATTTCAGTGTGTGTATACATTCATTTTTTCCCCTGATTTTCTTGGTTAGCCTAATTTTCAGTCTTTAGAAGGACTAATATTTGTTCAAAGTCATTCAAACGGCAAAGCTGATTAAATTAGTAAAAACAGAGAATAAAAGTTAGAGGAAATCTTCAGGTTTCTTTGAAATCTAACCTGAATGTCGAATTCGCAGTGACAGAGAGTTGAAAGGTAGTTGCCAGGTGTCTTAGTTATTTTTCTCATTGCCAAGACAAAATATCTAGCACCCAGAGTTAAAGGAGGAATGTTTATTTAGCTTGCTGGCTCCAAGGCAGGCCAGCACTGCAGAAGAAAGGTAGTTCTTGATGAGCAGAAGATAACAAAGCAACAAGAGGGGACCACAATTCTTTCCATCCCTTGTAGTTTGCCCAAGCTCCCCAGAGGGGGTTGCACACACACCCTTAATCCTAGTGCCTTTGATGCTAGCATCACACTGTGAATCAATCTCAGTGTCACACATTCTATATCCAGCCACCTCAGAAAAAGTGTCACCATGACTGCATGAAACGTGGTGGGGACATCCAGATACAAACTCTAACACCAGGGGAAGGAGGAGTGTTATGTTCTAGAGGGGGAGTTTCAATGTGAGAAGGTAAAAATAACTCTAGAGAATGATGCATGATGATAAGGATTACATAACATCATAAAGGTACTTAGTCTTCTGAGCTGGGTAATTGAAAATAAGTAGTACATTTTAGCTTATATCCTACCACAATAAAAAGAAATGTAGTGCAAGTGATTCCCTCTTGTTAAATTATCTCTAAATAGCTTGAAATCCCACTTAAATTGAATGTAGTAGGGTATAACAGAAGTGCTTCTTATCTTAGTAGATGGAAGCAGTGTGACTTTGGCTTCTTTTTTTAAGTCATCAAGCCCCTGTGTGACCCAAGTGTTGGCAGGGAGAGTTGAAGACGGCCTTGAAGCAAAGGTATGAAGCTGACCTGCCACTTTCCACCTCCCAAGAAATAGGAGAGCAGTGCTCAGTATCACTGGGCAACCTGCAGATGGTTCTGGAGCACTTCCACCACCGGAAGTTGTCGAGGTATATTTCAGTGAAGAAAACCATCGTCACTGGTAATTTTGGCTTTTTAAATGCTGAGTTAGAGCAGCGATGTGGAAATCCTTGAAAAGTTTCTCACTTGTAGGAGGGAAAGGTAAACAGCCATGAGCAAGTTAACTAAGACTCCTTTTACATTGAAGAATAGAGGATATAAATTATGTGTCTAATTACTAGTTAAAATGAAAGCTGAGGAGCTAGAGGGAGAAAAAATGAGGATCAAGTGATAAAGAAGAATAAGATACACAGAGAAAATATTGAGATATGCTTGGAAGGTGAACCCTCTTTAGAGTATTGATCACCAATAATTGTAATATTGATTCAATTACTGGTTATTTGGTGCTTCAATAACTACATTTTTTGTAGTATTAGAAATTAAATTCAAGGGTACTCTTTCCCGAGCTACATCCCCAGACTGTTTTATTTATCTTTAGATAGAGTCTCATGAAGTTGCTCAAGCTGGCCTCAAAGCCATGTTTTCCCTGCATCAGCCTCCTGAGGAGCTAGGATTATAACCACGTGCCTTAGAGGCTGCTGCTAAGTTTGATCCCCACCCACCCCACTTCCCAGGCACCCAAATCCCTGGAAGGCCTAATTCTCAGCTGCCGGAAACAGTGCCTGCTGTGCTAGGACATGACACACTGGCCCACCGTCCAGGGCACGGTGCCCCCCCCCCCCCCGTTGCTATAGCCAGTACTCAGCCCTTTCGCTCCCCTGATCTCGGCCCCCCTTTACATCACCCCCACCTGATCCTGTCCCACTGGCCCCCTGCCCTATTCATAAAAGATCCAGCTCAATAAACGTGACCCAGGCTCTCCTTTGGAGTCACTCCAAGAGGTCCCGCTTGGAACCCTGTATTCAGGCTGGCTCTGTGTTCTCTCACTGGTGTGTCACCGTCTATCAGCATCTGCCAATGTACACGTTTGAGTTCAAGTGTAAAGTGTGTGGGGGTGGGGCGGGGCACCCGGAAATCAGAGCAGGTTTGCCCTGAGAACCCAACGCGCTTTTTCACACTGCACTCCGCCCTTAGCCTTGTCGCCCTCAGGACATGCACCCTCTGCGCATCCATTCGTTTGTGCACACGCTCAGTAAGAACTGCCCGTGGACCAGCTGCTAGTTGCACAGAGGATGTGCGGATGATGAAGTCACTGGCAGGCTTTTGGTTTTGTATCCAAGCAAAACTTTGTGTTCGTACCCGTGTGCCCCTTCAGGGTTACTCTCAGGGTGGAAATTTTGGATTTTAAATATAAAATCATTGCGAGAGTGCGTGTGCGTGCGAGGTAGAGCGCGGCCCTGCGGCTGCAGAGGAGGGGTCGCCACCGAGGAAGCGTTGCGTGGAGCAGCGGAGGGCGGGCGGGGAAGAGGAGCCCGCCGCCTGGGGACGCGGAGAAGGGTTAGGAGAGCGGCGCGAGCTCCGCTCCGGTTGCGCTTAGCGCGGGCAGTGCATAATTGCCTTTTTGAGAGGCTTGGTCTTTGTTGTTGAATTATTAAAATACCAAGTGGTTTAGAATTCTAGTTTTGTCATACAATTTCAAAATATTAATGTAACTTTCTTTTTAGAGGAAAAAGCTATGTATTCTGCTGAGTTAGAAAAGCAAAAACAACTTATAGCTGAATGGAAGAAAAAGGCAGAAAATCTGGAGACAAAGGTGTTATCTTTACATGTAGGCTACAATAATTTTCTTTTACTTATTTTACTATTCTTGATATTGCTTTGCATGCTGTTTGAATGGTTCCTCTGTATCCAGCCCTCTGCTGGTCAGAACAGTGAACAAGATACTCAGGATTTCCCTGGGGGACTTAAGATTTTGAGCAGACATCATGACTGTGAGATAAAAGGACTTTTGGCATTTGTTTTTTAAGTACAGATGTTTCATTGATCTTTTAAAAAATTCATCTATAAGGTTAACTTTTATGACACTCTTGTGAGCAAAATGCATTAGACTCCATTGCACACAAATTCAAATGTGTCATCCAGTTAGATCTTTTTCTCTGCAGCATCATCCTTTACAAGATTTTTCTCTTTATTATTATGCAAAAGTCATATATACTGTATAAATAAGATGATCCCCTATGCATAGATATGACACCAAAATAGCTTGCTTTTAGGTTTTAGAGAAACTTTTCTAAGTCGTAAGGAGACTCTAGCAACAGTTGGAAGAAATCACCCAGGTGGGATCAGTGGTGATTATGCTGTTTAGAAACGTTATTGTTTCACATAAGCAGAATAGGGAGGTTTAAAGTTTTGATTAAATACCAATGCCAAAAAGTTCAGTTAACATGTATAAGAATAGCAATTTAGCGTCTACCTACAAACTCACCACCCTGCATAAGACAGTTTCTTACGTATCTCATCACAGTTCACTCCTTTCCTAACACCTCATATATAAACTAGCATTTTAATTTATTGCCTATTTTACTGATAAAGGTCATTTTACATAATGTCTGTGCAAACAGCATGATTACAAACTTCCTTATTTATATCTCTTCATACACATGTATAAGAATTTCTTTCAGGTGTGTATTCTGATTGCTGAGTTATAGGCTATGTATGTATGTATGGACAACTTTTTCTCTTTTTGCCAATCTGTGGGTAGAAGTGTCTTAGTGAGTTCTGTGCTGCTGTTACAGAGGACCCTACACAGAGAGATTTGCAATGGAAAGGAAGGTACTGGCTAACACTTCTGGGCTCTGGAAAGCCCAAGATTGAGGAAGCAGTGTCTGATATGGGTGTTCTTGCTGCAGCATCTCATGGCAGGAAGGCAAAGAGAGGGCCACAGAGAAAAAGCAAGATGTGACTGAACTTGTCTCTTTATGGAGAAGCCTTCCCACAGCAGTGGCACTGATCTGTTCATGAGGGCAGTGATCCCAGGGCTCTGTCCCCAGTCATCAGCACACTGGGGTGAAGTTTCCAACTTGTGAGCTCTGGGGAACTCATTTAGGTACAGGAGGACTTTCTTCTAGTAGCTGTAACTCACATTTTGTGTAGGGACTGTGTAGGGTTACTTGCCAGGTCATTAATGGGCTTACAAAATACATTCGCCCCACACTTGCAGCAGGCTCTGGTGGTTCCCAAGAGTCTTGTCTGTCAAACAGAATGAAAATCCAGATCTTTTAAGACTAGTTTCATTATTTTTAATATAAAATTTAATATACATTTAGAAAAATGAAAATAAAAAGAAATGAAGAGGGAATTTAAATGGGTAAAATAAAAATCAAGTGGCAGAAAAAAAATAAAACATATAGGTCATTGTTCAAAAAGCTTTAGGATTAGTTTTAAGCTTTAGTAATTTCACAAGTGTGAACACTGGAAGGTTTCAGATCATCTGAAAGCTTACTTAAATTTTCTTTATGCTAAATTTAGTTTATGGATTCGGAAAAAATATATTTTTATTTAATTTTGTTGGTTTGTTTTACTCCTGTGGTATCAGTCAGGTTTCAACCCTTAGAACCAGAGTCAGTAGAGTGTGTGGGGGGGATGTGGGGGGTAAGTGTGCATGGTCACATATGTGTGTGTCTGTGTGCATGTGTATACATATAGCTAGATGCATCCATGTGTGTTTTATTTTAAGGAACTGGCCACATGGTGGCAGCAGCTGGCTAAACCACTCTGAGGTTTGTAAGGCTCTCAATCAGGGCTCAAACCCAGGCCTATGCCAGAACAGTTGTCCTCAGCAGTGAGAAAAGTCACAAGCAGGACGGACTCCAAGGGCACAGGTTGAAGCTGCTGTCCACAGACGGATTTGGGGAGTCGGGGGGGGGGGGGTCTTCAAAGCCTCGCTTTGAAGAACCACTGGCTGGTTCAGGCCCCTTGAATTCTCCAGGATAATGTGTCTTTCTTGAATCCAAGTAATTAAGGACATTAGAAAGAAACCTAGAAAACAGTATATACACTATGATTGAATGTAGCCTACCCAATACAGCACATCAAAACAGCTCTCACTCCAAAACGTGGCCTGAAATTACTCTGGGTAAATTCACCGGAGTAGCTGAGAAACTTGTGAAAGAAAGTAACAGTGAAGAATAGAGAACAAAATGGAACTACAGGCCAATACAGTGTTAACAAGACCACTGAAACAGAAGAATACAGAAAAAGGCCCGGGATATATTTAAGAGTTTAAATTAAACCCTGAACTAAACTAGTTTTAATTTAATGAGAAAGAGGATAGCTTATCTAATCAACAATATTGGCAAAAATCACATAGAAGAAAATAAAATTGAGCTCCATCTTACACTATGGACCCAAATAAATCCCAGATATATTAGAACACTGCTTCTCAACTGGGAGTGATTTTGGATACGCAGGTGTATTTTTTATTATTTGCAGTGAGTGGGTAGTTCCCCTAACATTTAGGGGGCTAAGAATTGTTAAGAGTACTCCCACTGAGCAACATTATATTAAAGATTTAAGTACAAAAACAAAATCTCTTGCAAGAAAGTCTAGAAGACTACATGTATACTCTAGGAGCAAGGAAAACCCTAACAAGGCTTAGACTCAAGAAGGCGAAAGAGCAAACTAGCACATGTTTGTGTACAATTTAAAAATGTTTCAATGGCAACAGGAAACAGAGTCAACAGACAATATTTGCATAGTAGGTATCTACATAGCAGATACCTTGTGAAAAATATTTGCATAGCAGAAGTGAGGAAGTGTTCTTATCTACAAGTGACTTGTACAAATTGACATGGTAAACAGCTCAAGGAAACACATAGGCAACGTATGCAAAGAGGTTTTCACACAAGAATAGCTCCAACTGTCCTTGACAGAAATGTTCAAATGATAGTCACATAAATAAAATTAATGCAATAAAATCATAGTACAATATTTTGCTTCATGAGTGTTTGACTTGCAAAACTGAAAAGAGCAAGAATTGTTGTGCTATGTGGTGGAGACTTTTAGCATCTTTCTAGTTTTTTATCTTTTTGTTACTTTTACTTCTTTCATCATTGAAGAGTTTTCCCCCCTTCCCTTTCTTCTCCCCCGCAGTGCTCTGACTCAGGCGCACCTTCTGCCTTGGTTTGGCACAGCTGAGGGGGACCATTGGTGCGTGGCTTCCATTTCCATCTTCTATACAGAGTTACTTCAAATTTTGTAGGATACTTGTGAAACTGGGTTAAGGTAGCTGTGACTATGGACTTACTTCTCTTGGATGTTGAGAAAAATGCTGTTTTGCTCCTTGTTGCCCTGTTAATAATCAACAGGGTTGATTCGACTGATCTACCTTTTTATGGTTATGGCTTTTCCCTGATCCATTCATGTGCATCCTACCTGAAGCTATCTGATTTATTAGAGAAGACAATATTCTCAAGTATAAAGGAATACCTTTTTGTGAAATGGAGTGTCTGCACCTAACTGGGTTTTTATGATTGAGCTTTTTACACCGGCACTGACCACATTTTTCTTCTTTTCCTTTTCAATGCTTGTAGTTTATCTTATAGGCCCTGTCCCTTCCCTAAGGGAAGCTCTGTGTTTCAGATTATCAGTGAGACCTTGGATTAACAGAGAGTTCATGGAGCTTTGTTGAACCTAACAGCTGACAGTGGTGGCATCTCCTCACTTAATGTCTGATTTAAAGTGACCTGAAATTAAAGCTACTCCAGGGCTGCATTTAGTAGACAGTAATACAAGGTGACTGAAAGGTGATTGTGGAACCTAAGTTCATCAGTTTTAGGTGTCCATGTTGGCACAACAAAGACAAGACATATACTTAAGGAATTAGAAACACATTCCACCCAACATAAAACAGAAATTGGAAATAGGCAAAAAGAGGACGTGAAACAGCAGAGATACTGTTCAACCGAGAACAGTGGCGTGAACTCTAAGGAGGCAGCCAGCTAAGAGCCACTGAGGCCTGGAGGCCCAGGGGAAGGCCAGCACCTAAACCCAGCGGAAGACAGGAAACGGGAGATTATTAGGATATGAGTAGTGATTATTATAAGATATAAGGTAGTTGTCCTGAAAATAACTTACTCTGAGGCACATGACTGTCCACTGAAAGCCCTTTGTAAAAATTGGCCAGCCAGGAGCTATAACTCCAGGGAGGGCCATTCCCAGCCAGGGAAGGCAAGAATAAAAAATCTGATGAGTTATTGTAGTCCTTGCAGGAGCTAGTGTTTGTTCAGGTGCCCTTTTAAACTCCCACTAGAAGAATATTTTCAGGTTTTCTACATTATGTCTAATAACATTTAGGTGGTCTAAGTTCCTTTCACGTAAAAATGACAATTAACATTTATGATCAACCTATAGGAATTTTGGGTGTATTTTGTGGGATCAATATTCATACAGAAAAGGCTGAGCCTAATTAGGCCTGTACAACCGGTATTTGAAAAGGCAGGCAAGGGGCCAGTGTTACACAGACAGGAAGAGAGTAAAGTTGGTTGTTATTTCTTCCCTTACCTAAATCCTTAATACTGCTTTACATCTCTAAACACAAATGTGATTCTATTTTCTCAAAGTTGCACTCTTAATTTGATATATTAATAAGCCTTGATTAGCTTACTGGTTTCAAAAGCATCATTGTGTATTTTCTTTCATAAATCATTATGTACTTTAAATGGTGATTGATGTTGTAATACTGTACTTTATTTTTAACACAAAAACTTGGCCAGACAGCAACAAAATTTGCCAGGAGAAACAATTTTGAAAAAGACAGATTGGATTTTGTAGCAAAGAACATGCACAGAACCGTGAATTGTAAAGGCAAAATATTATTTTCTTTCGAGTATCTGTAGGCACATGATTAGCTGAAATATGGTTTCAACATCTAAACAATATAAGGAAACTCATTTTAAAACCTGGGTTTTTTAAAAATCTTGATTATATTATTGTTCCCAAAAGCGATGGTTCAGTCTGGCTAAACATATGAACAAAAAGTTGTTGCCTGTGACACCAACATTGAACCAGTAGAGTCTGATTTAGCTCCTCTTAGAGTACGTAGTTGTTAATGCCATGTGTGCAACCATGTTTATGAGCTGAGGGCTCCTATAGACCTTGTACGAAAAATATGAAGGTAGATGCCTTATCAGGCAGTATAAACACTTACTGAGAACCAACTGCTGGACTTCACTGTTAATGCTGTGTAGAACACTGGGCAGGACCCCCTTCTCAGGAAATGCTAAGGAAATGACATAGTATAGAGAGACCAGCAGTTAGTAATTTAAGATAGTGGCACCCCAACTCACGGCATGTTCAGTTCCTCTAGAGACCCAGTCCGTCAGGGTTATGCAACATTCCATGGAGAAGGGAATTTGAAAAGAACCCTCAAGTGAGATTTCACTTTGGAAGTGTAAGAATTATTTAAAACTGTAAGAAATATTTAATAACTAACTTTTACACTCCCCTACAAATAATGGTGAGAAGAAACTCTGAGATCTTGTAGGTACTATATTTGAACAGATAATGTTGGTTAGCAGAAGGACTGCTGTTATTCTTTTTAGAAATTATTCTTTCAGCATTTCATCTGGAAATATTCTTTTTCAATAGAGTTGCAAAAATATTTCACATGGCATGTTATATTCTGTTGTCCATTTTTTCAAATTATATACACTACTCACTGAAAGAGAAATTAGAGAAAGAACCCTTCATAATAGCATTCAAAAAAAAAGCAATAGCTAAGAATCAGTCTATGGAAGAAAGTAAAAGACCTCTACATTGAAACTATAGTACTCTGGAAAAAGGATATCAGAAAATGGAAAAATATTCCTTATTCTTGAGTGGGAAGAACCAGTAAAGTAAAAATGACCATACTTGCAAGTTGTTATAAAGATTTAATGCAGTTTCAATCAAAATACCAATAGCATATCTCACAAAATTAGAGAAAACAATCTTAAAATTCATTTGGAACCAGAAGAGACCTAGCATAGCTAAAGCAATTCTTGGAAACAAAGGAAAGGCAGAGGGCATCACAATTCCTAGCTTGAAATTACACTACAAAGCTACAGTGATCAAAACAGCATGGTAGTGGCAAATAACACACCTGAGGATCAATGGAAAAGAATAGAAGATGAAGAAAGTACTCCAAACATGCTCAGCCACATGATCTTTAACCAATGAGTCAAACACATTCCTTGCAAGAAAAATTACCTCTTTAATAAGTGGTGCTGGTATGAACAGCTATTTTGAAGAAAACAAAAGACAATATGCTAGTCACTATTGATTTCCTATTGTCTGGTTTTGAAGGCCTGTAAGGCTCTCATTCTTTTGTTTTGATTGTTTTTAATCTATTTTGTCATATATTAACTTATTGTGTGTGATGGTATGACAACTATTTCAAAGAAAACAGGAGACGTTATGATAGCTACTGTTGATTTCCTGTTGTATCTTGAAGTCTTGTGTTATTTGCATCATTTTACTGTAATCTGTTTTGTTCTGTTTCGTTTATTCTTTTTAACATAAAATTTTTAAAATGTGGTGCTAGAAAAACTGGCTTTCCATATGCCAAAGATTAAATATAGACCCATTATCTTTCCCCATGCACTAAACTAAAATCAAAGTGGATCAAAATCTAAATATTAAAACAGAAAAGCCAAGTCAGCTGGAAAATAGAATAGGCAGAACTTTTGAAGACATTGGTGTAGGCAAAGACTTTATGAACAAAATCCTGATTGCAAGAACCAGTGACTGAAATCTTATTAAAATGCTTTTGCACAACAAAAGAAACCACCAACAGAGTGCAGAGACAACCTACAGAGCCAGAAAAACATTTTGCCAGATATTCCTCCAAGTACTAGTATCTAGAATATAAGAAGTACTAAAAAAAAATCAGACCCTCCAGAGACCTGCCTCTGCCTGCTGGGCACCATCACCAGAAGGCTGCTTCCTGTGGGCAGCCAGCAGGAGCAGGGACCCTCAGCCAGGTAAGCCCCATGCTTCTGTAGGCCACCATTGGAGTCCCTCACTTCTTTCAGACAGCCATCACCCACCTGGAGAGTCAGACAGACACACCCCTGTGCTGAGGGAAGCAGCCCCACCTCCACACATCCCTGGGTATGGACATTGGGGAAGCCCCAGTGTAGCTGCTCAGGCCTGGGGAAGCCTGCCCCACACCCTGCTACCTCCCTGTAAACCTGGACTCAGAGGAAACCCATTCACCTACACCACCGAGGGCTGCCACAGTGAGCAGTCCTTGGGCCCCACAACCAAGTTGTCGGGAGGAACCCAGGAGAATGTCAAGACGAAGAAGCAAAAGGCAATCTCAGACCTCCAGCTCACACAGAACAAGTTTGGGAGACACAGTCATGGAAGAAGATGGAAGTCACACACCTGAAATCTCTGAGAGGATAACAAATGAAGAAAAAAGCAAATTCATGAGACTGTAAAAAGTATCAAATCAGAAATAATGTCTCAGATAAAAGAAGAATTCACAAACAATGAAAGAATTGCTCAGCATATCTAAAGAAGACATAGATTTAAAAAGAGGAGCATAGGAAAATGATGGAAAACTTGAATGAACAATGTAGAAAGGAATTACAATGCATGAAACACTCAAAGAGAGATCCAATCGAAAGCTGGCAAAACCACTTGAAAGAGACTGAAGATAGACTTTCAAACCTTGAAGACAGTATTGCAGCTAGTGATCATGAAAGGAAAGATCTCTCAAAAATAAGAAGGAATCAGGAAATAACAATTCAATGGTTGTAAGATGATGCAACCATGTGATAGGTATCAGTGAAGCAGCAAGGGTCAACATAAATGAAATTAGAAGGCTATTCACAGAAGCAATAGCAGAAAACTTCCCAAACATAGGAAAAGAATCTGGCATACAGATTAGTGAGGATATAGGACTCCAACCAGCCATAACCAAAGTAAGTCTATACCCAGACATATAGTAATCAAGATCCCATAAATTCAGCACAAAAAAAGAATATTAAAAGCTGTTAGAGAAAAGAAACAGATCACCCATAAAGGAAAACCAATCAGAATCACAGTAGACTTATCAACATAAACCATCAAGTCAAGAAGAGTTTGGAGTGAAATGTTTGAAATCCTGAAAGAAAAACTTCCAACCCAGATTGATGTTCCCCGCAAAACTTTCAAAATTGATGGAAAAATAAGACACTTCCATGATAAAAAACAACTGGAGGAAATCATGACCACCAAACCAACCGTACAGAGAGTGCTGAAGGATATTCTAGAGAGAGATAAAGATGACCATGATTCCAAGAACAGTAGCAGAGGAGGATCACCAAACTAGACAGGCAACTGAATGAAGGGGAAAAGTGGAGGGTCAACAGCAGGAGGATAGCAGGGCAGAGACAAACCAATGCAACCTGGTTGTAACCATTAATGTAGATGGCATCAGTTCACCAATGCAAAGAAACACAGAATAAGTGGATCAAGAAACAAGACCCATGAATCTACTGTACACAAGAAACGCATTTACCTGGAAAGGAAATTCATAGACTGAAAATCAAAGGAGAGAAAACAATTGTTCCATGTGACAGGAGACCAGAAAAAAAGCAAAGGTAACTTGCCCATCAACTGTACAATGGATAAGAAAGATATGGTATTTTCATACAATGGAAAGCTACCCAGCAATAAAGTAAAATAATCTCAAGGCTTTTGTAGGTGAATGGATGCAATTGGAAATCATGTTCATGGGAGAAACAATTTAAACTAATATAGTGAACCCGAGCATGAAAAACAGGAGTTAATGAGATCCAAAAAGCATAATAGATATTACAAAAGTCATATGGGAAGAAACACCCGGGAGGGAAAGGTGGAAACTACTGTTAATTTCTTATTATCTTGTCTTGAATTCTTGTATTATTTTCACAATTTCATTAGGCTTGTTAGGTCTTGTTTTATTAAATTTTACTTTGTCTGATGGTATGGGCAGCTATTTTGAACATCGTGGGATGTATTATGGTAATCATGGTGGGTTTCCTATTATCTTGTTTTGAAGTCTTATAATGCTTTCATTTGTTTGTTTAATTGGCTTTATTCTGTTTTTCTTTGTTTGATTTTATTATGTATGAGGGTATGGACAGCCATTTTGAAGAAAGCGAGACATTATGGTAGCCATTGCTGATTTCCTATCATGTTTTACAGTCCCATAATGCTTTTATTCTTTTGTTTTGATTGATTCTATTCTGTTGTGTTTTATTTGATTTTATTATGTGTGATACTATAGACAATTGTTTTGAAGAAAACAAGATGTTATAGTAATCATTATTCATTGCCTGTTATCTGGTTTTGAAGTCCTGTAATGCTTTCATTCTTTTGATTGGTTTTATACTATTTTGTTTCATTTGATATTATTGTGTGTGAAGTATACTCAACTCTTTTGAAGAAAATAAGAGCCATTATGGTAGCTGCTGTTGATATCTTGTTGTCTTGTTTTGAAGTCTTCTGTTAATTTCTTATTGTCTTGTCTTGAACTCTTGTGTTGTTTTCACAATTTTGTTACGTTTGTTTGCTTGCATCATTCTACTCTGACTTTCTTTGTTCTGTTTTATCTCTTTAAAATAAAAAAAAGTTTTTTAAAAATCAGACCCTTTTTTTTTTTTTATTGGTACCAGGGATCAAACTCACGACCGCCTGCTTACAAGGCATGTCCTTATGCCACTGAGTTAAATTCCCAGCCCCAAGACCCTCCAAATTTAAAGACCCAATCCAAAAACGGGCATCTGAAATAAATAGACACATCTCAGATGAAGAAAAAGAAATGGCAAATAAATACATAAAAATGCTCAACATCCCTGGTCATTCAAGAGATGCAAATAATCTCACTTCAGAAAGAATGGCTATTATCAATAAATCAATCAATAACAAATGTCAATGGGGCTCTGGGAAAAAGAAATCTTATTCCCCTGTTGGTGGGTGCTAGACTGGTGCAACCACTGTGGAATCAGTGTGGAGATTCCTCAAAAAGCTAAAACTAGAGGCTCTATTTTACCCAACGATTTCCCTTCTTGGTATCTTCCCACAAGAATTGAAAACATCACACCACAGAAGTATATGCACACTAATGTTTGTAGTGGTACACTTTGTAACAGTCAAGTGTTGGAAAGAGTTCAAATGCCCATTAACCAATGAATGAATAAAAGAAAATGTGAGGTTTTTAAATAAAATGGAGGACCACTCTGCCTTAAAAAAGGATAAGCTTGAGACATTTTTAGCTAAATGGATGAAACTTGAGACCATACTCTTAAGTTAAATAAATTGGACATACAAGTTTAAATATCACATTGTTTCTCTGGTGTGATAAACCAGAAGTGTAAATAAAGACCAAAATATATGATAGGTTCTGAGAAATGGGAAGAAAATGTTCAAATGAGAAGAATAAAGGAGGTGGAGAAGGGAAGGAAAGATGGGACAAGAGAAAAAGAGAATAGAAGGAAAATTATAAGCAAAGATTTTGTAAATAAGTAGAGGAAGATGGATTGAAGGGAGGGAATGGGCAAAAAAGAAGAAGACTATAACATGGACAAATACAAATTTCCTATGAGGAATGTGGTCATCATGTATGTCTACAATGTACCAATTTAAAAAACTGAATATAAAACACTACTATATAAAGTAGATAAGAAGTATCTTTCAATAACAATATTGTGAACTTGATAAAACTTGAGAATTTGCATGGAAATGTTATTAAAGAGAATATACACACCTGTATAAACCTAGACTACAGCCGAACCATTAAAAGGTTTTATTTTATAGCTATGTGGATATCTTTCATTGTTTCCTTGTTTCTGACACCATCTTTGAGATAAGTTTCTGCTAACTGAAAAGTGATTGGATGAATTAAAACAGAAAGTGCAAGAGAGTTCTTATTTTATTCAAAATAGCGAGAAATTTTAAGGTATGCAAAGAAAAGTAAGTTTTTATAAGCAGTAGAAATACAGTTCTAGCATGCTGAAAATCTTTTGCTTATCTCCTGTCTATACTTGTATCTTCAAGGGTTCCATAACTTATCTTTAAAAAAAGTTTACTGACTGCTTTAAAAAAATTTTTATGAGATGAGAATGGAAATTTTCCTTAGAATATTTTTAAAAGAAAATCTAGAAGAAGGTATAAAATGAGTTCCAGTAAAACTTACTGTAATATGAAGCATTAAAACATGTTTTAAAACTGCAAATATAAAAGAACTTTAAAATGTTTTTCATGGAACTACCTTCATGGTGCTAGATGGTAGAGTTTTTATTTTAAATAAAGACATTCCGTTTTCCAGGATATGATTTATACAAGAAAACATACAATGTCCTGTTGAACATAGGCCAAATACATTCCCAGACGCTTTGTTACCCAAACTTTTGAGGGATTTCTTTATAGATGTTTTTGGCAGAAATGGTGATTTTAGAGGAAACATGTAAGAAGTACCAGATGCAGTTTTCTGTACTGCCATAAATGGTTAAAAAGTTATTTGTGAAGATATAACCATCTGGGTTTTCTAGACATTGCCAAAATTTGAACTAAGAAAAAAGTATAGATAAAAATTAAGCTTTTTTTCAACTTAATGATCACATTTTTAAATATCTGTCTGATATTAATATCTAACTGAGCTATGCTTTCAAAACTGGAGTTTTAAAAAAGTTCCTCTATGTATAAAGAACATATAAATTGTGTAATGGTGAGAATATTTTGAGTTAGTTTTGTGTACTTTCCTTTCTTTCTAGGTGAGTATTTCAGAACATAAATAATTTATTCCTCTTGCCCTCTCCAGATAGGCTCCCTCTGCAGAGAGAATCAACCATTCTTGTATTTATTTCTCAAACATTCACTGTTTATCTGCTTTTTAGAAAACACAGCAGTGGACACTGGAGACACAAAGACAGGGGACCGAGGTCTTACCCTGAGAACATTTAGTCAGATAAGAAGGGGTTAGACAGTCACAAACATGCGACTGATGGTTTTGAAAGAGAAGTTATCTTTTCTTCTTGATGACGGTGATGCAGAAGGGGAGGGAAGGCTATGCTTGAGTGATGAATCAGTTTGACTGCACAGTCGGGTGGTTGGGACAAAGCATTGTAGAGAGAAGAAGGAATTCACATAAACCAAGGTGACATAATCTGAAATCCACCTGTATCGCAGTGACAGTGATGTGCACACGTGTGCATTGGTGTAGCATCTGAGCAAGTGGGTGTGCAAATGGGTTGCCATATGGACAATGGATCTCTTAAGCACGGATTATGAACACAACTTATGAACTTGGCCAGAAGGATAGTAAAAGAAAGAAAAGGAGATGGGTAGAGACTGTAGTGAATGGAAGAGTGTTCCTTCCTTTTCCTTTTTAGTTTTTGTGAATTCGTGTTTGCAGCACATCCATCATGTTTGCAGTCATTAGGTAGAGTTGGTTCATGGACACATACATCCCAATTCCTTTTTTCGTCCCCCATCCCTCCCGTCCCTCTTCCCTGCCTCCATCTCTTGATCTCCCTCCCCTTTGAGAAATATCTATCTCCTTACTTCCTGTTACCTCTCTTTTATTTGGCTTATTATTTTTACTTTGGGTTTCATATACAAGAAAGACCAAGCCATACTGTGTGTCTGATTTGTTTCACTTAGTGTTATGGGCTCAGGGTACACATTCATATTTCCTACAAAAATCTTATTTTCATTGGAGTAGTGCTCCATTGTATGTAGCTACCACATTTTATTTATCCATTCATCTGTTGATGGACATATAGTTGATGGACATATAGTTGGCTTCCAAAAATTGGTGATTGTGATTTTGGTCATGAATTTGGTTAGGTGTTGTTTATAATGAAAGTATACTATTTCGCCTCTAATTTTGAATGATAATTTTTGCTGGATATGTCAGCCTGGGTGGGAACTTATTTTCTTTTTAGGAATTGAAATGTTACTTCCCACTTTCCTGCTGTTTATGGGTTGTGTTGAGAAGTTTGCTGTAATTCTAGTGGGTTTCCTTTATAAGTGATTTATTGCTGTTCTCCAGCTACTTTTAAGATCCTTTTCTTATGATGAAATTCTACGATTTTGATCATGATGTGGAGAGATTCTTCTCTGATTGTGTCTATTTGGGGTTGTATATGCCTCACATATCCGTATGTTAAATTCTTTTACCTTGTTTGAGAAGTTTTCAGCTATAATTTCAGTAAAGAGGTTTTTATATCATTTATGCAATCTTCTGATTTTTTTCACTAATTCCAGTTGATCTTAGTTCAGTCTTCTTTGAATCATCTAGAAGAAGCTGGGTCCATTTTTCATGTTCTTTTGTTGTTTGTAAGGTGTCTGTCATTAATTGGTCCCTGACAATAGATAAGCCCTCTAGTGACGGTCTTGGTTGGTTACTTTTGCTGCCCATACTTTCAATAGAATTTTTAACCTCCTGAATTTCTATTTGGAGCCTTTTTAGGGACTCTAATTTTTATGTTGGTCATTCATGTGTTACATCATTTTACTTAGCTCTTCTATCTTTTTATTAATATCCTCTTTAGACATGCTGATGATTTAATCTTATTGGCCCCAATATCTTTTTACTTACATCTTCTATGTGCTTGCCATGTGCCTCATTGAATTGTTCTTGTTATCTTCCCCATAACATCTTGAATTAGGATGTGAGGCTTTTGGTTTCCTTCCCTTCAAAGCTCCACAGAACAGTATTGGAGTAGTTGAAAGCTTTTAGAGACATTTTGTTGGCTTGTCTTCTCATGTTTCTATTTTTGTTTGTTTGGTGCTGTCTTATGCATACAGTATAGTGCAAAGTTTTGTTTCTTGTATGGAGATCTGTTCAGTTAATGTCTATCTTTCAGTAGTATTCTTGGGCATTGCTAACTATTGGCCTTCACCTCTGTCCCCAGATCCAACAACTTCCATTTACCTGAGATGGGAGGTTGTTGGACGTTTTCTCTAATACATGATTCTCCGAGAACGGGCCACAATATTGTCAGTGACTCCAAATCAGTCTAGATATTGGCATCTCAAGAAAACCAATTAATAGCAGGAATTATGTCACCTTGGCTTTAATAATGAAATCAGAATCAACTACAGCATTAAACACAAGCTGAATATTGATGAATCTGAATGACTGATACAACATCACCCTTTTCTATAGAAAAGAGATTTGTTATTATAATATCAGCACTAAGACAAACCAAATATTGACCTACTTTTGACTTGCAGTATATATGTTTTAAATTGAACTTTACCTCTACCAACAATATCACATGATTCAACAGCAAAAATGTACTATTAACTATTTATCTAAATAAATCATAAAGTTAGAGAAGGTGAAGAACCAGAGCATGAAAAAAGCAAAGTTTGAAAAATTAATTGTAGGATATAAAAGGGAAGAGAGAAAGGTAAAATAAGAAATACTAATGAGAAGTAAAAGGATATTCACAGTGATAAGTAATAGTCACCGAAACAAATGAAAAAGGCAAAGAAGAAAAATATAATCAGCAAAAACAGGAGGTAAATAAGGAAGAGAAAAAATTGGAAAGTAAAGGAAGAAAAAAAAAGAGCAAAAAAGGGGGGGTAGAAAAACTCTAAACACTGAAAAAAACCCAAATGAAAGAAACATTTAAAATATACAAAGTAGAAAAATCAAAAAAAGATTGAGTCTAGTTGCATCCATTTACCTACAAAAGTTTCAACTAGAGACCATACTCATAAGTGAAATAAATCATACTCACACATGTAAATACCATATTGTTTCCCTGGTATGAAGAACTGAAAGAGTAAATAAAGTTCAAAATACACAATAGATAATGTAAAATAGAAAAGAGGGAAGGGAAAAGGAAAAAGTCATGAATGTGTGTATATATACACAAGGTAGCTAAGATGACTGTACTGTTAATTATATTAGTTCATGGAAAAGAGCAGTTAATACTCATAGTTTGATCAATCTTACATGTCTATGTATGGTAATCTAAGCAACTCTTTGGCAGAGAACAATATGCAGTATAACAACCATCATTAAATTCCTGCATCTAGTTTTGAAAGCCTACATTGTTATTGTTTTGGGGGTTTTGTTGTTGTAGTTGTTATTTCTTTTGTTTTTTGTTTTCCTTTTCTGTGTTTTTTTTTCTTTAAAATAAAAAAGAGATAATGTGAAATGGAAAGAAATTGTTCAAAAGGCAAAAGGAGCTGGGAAGGGGAGAGGGGAAAGGAAGGGAAGGAGAAGGAAAACAACAAAATACAACATAGTTATACTACTAGTTTCCCTTAGTTCATTGGAAAAAGATTTGTGCTAATATAATTTGGAGAATTTTTAAGCCTATCTCTTGTATGCTGATTTACTGCTTCAAAGATAACAATGCTCAATGCATCAACTATTGTCATTCTATTATTTTGTTATGAAATTTTGTTTTTATTTTCTAGAAAATAAAAATTTTTTAAAAGATTAAATCAAAGAAAAATGCCTGTGTTATTGAATGAGCGGTTTCTTTCCACAATCTTCTCTCTTGGGATCCAGCCAGACATGATTTTCTGTGCCTTGCCTTAGGGCTCCCAGGTCTTTGAGGTGCCCTCCTCGCACTGGAGAGCCTTGTGTTCGTGCCTCCAGACTGTGGCTACCCTCCAAGCCAAGGCCAGTCCTTGCTCCCATTGGTATATGAAGAACCCAATCAGCTCTCTGTTTTCCGCTGAATATAGGCTACAGGGTAGGGGTGGACTGTGCTAGTGGATTGCTGGAACCAACATTGACTGTCCTGAGGTCTTGCTGCTCTCTTTGCTCCCTGAGTGTGGTCCTCGTCTGGGAGTCAGTTGATTAGAGTTTGCTTCTGCTGTTCCGTCATGCTCACTTAGAATTGGGGTTTCACTCCTCTAATTTGGACTGGATTTCTCACTACTATTTTATCTTTCTTTAAAGTTCTGAAAAATAGAAATATTTGTTTAAATAATTTTACTTTCAATTCAGAAGATTTTAAAATTTCAGAATATAAATATTGTACTTGTCGTGGTTTATGTTGGTGGCCCCCAGGCCTCGTGCCTTTGCATTGTGCATTTGTGATTGGTTCATAGTCTAGCGCTTGGATTGGGGTTGTGAGTGCTACACTGGCCGAGAGGTGGAGCCAGCATGTAATGTAATGGCAGGAAGAAGGTGTGTCTCTCTCTCTCTCCCTTTTGCCTGTTTCCTCCTTGCTGTTTGCAGCTGCCATGAACTGCGGCCCAGCCATGCCACTCTGCCTTGGAGCCAACTGAGTGTGGACTGAAACCTCCAAAAACTGTAAGAAATAAACCCTTCCTTTCCCAACTTGGGCATCAGGTATTTTGTCTCAGCAATGAGCAAAAAGCAACTAAGACAGTACTAATTTAAATATGTGTGATATATACTAAAAATATACAATAACATATACTTTCAGGTAGCTGACGTTTAAATATGAAGAGTTCGGAAAAAAAGAGATCTTTCAATAGCTAAGCTCTGGAAACAAACAACTTAAATGTTTATCAGCGGGCAAATGAATAAAGAAAATGTGGCATATATACACAATAAGATTTCATTTAGTCATAAAGAAAACTGAATTCATGTCATTTGCAGGAAAATGAATGGATCTTGAGATCATAATATTTAGTGAAATAAGTCAGACACAGAAAATTATATATTGCATGTTTTCTTTTTATGTAAAAACCCAAAATATAAATAAATTAAGAAATAAAGAAAAATATTATAAAGAAGGGAAAGGGGATGTGATAGGGATATGGCGAAGGAGTAAAAATTTTAAATACATATATATGTCATCTGTAATATATGTACCAGTTCCACCAAACGAATGCAAGTATCATGTATTGCAACAATATACCCATAAAAATGTAAGATAAAACAAGGAATATGTACATAGTTGAATGAATAATTCAATTTCAACTCAGTAAGTTTTTCATGTCAATACTGGTGATATGAATATAAATAAGGCCTTTACAACCTAGTAATTCTGAGAAAACTAAGATGTGTTTTAGATTTATTAGGCAAGACAACAAAGTTATATTCACTACAACTTAAACAAAGTACCTGCTATTATAATTAAATGTTAGATACTAACTATGCCATTTGGATCTCTTTTTTCTTTTTCACCAATCAACTTTACCAACAATTGATAGCACTTTAGAAAAATGCTTATTATAAATTAACAATTTAATAATCTTATAATCAGAATTATCCAACTGAGAACACATATTTCTCATCGTCAATGGCTTTTAACACATTAAGTCTTTTCATTTTAATAGCTTGAACATGAAAAAGTGTATCAAAGGAAAGCAAGCACTAAATGTAATTTTCTAAATATCTATAAAAGATCACCAGTAATCTTATCAGATTAAAATAATGTACTGAATTCTTTTAAATTAAAATTTATGTCATTCAAGAAAAATAGCATTTTTATCCTATTCTTTGTATCTTCTTTTTCTTTCTTTTTGGGAGGTGGGGAGGGGAGTAGGTTTTGAAACAGGGTCTGCAATGTGCAGTCCAGGGTGGCCTTGAACTCACGCTGATCCCCCTGCCTCAGTCTCTCCTGAGTGCTGGGATGACAGGTGTGTGCCACCACACTTGGTTGTGTTTTCTTTATTTAAAAAAAGATAAGTGAAAATCTACATTCTTACAATGTTGTTCATTTCAGCTAACATTCACTTAGCGCCTACTGAATACCGGGCACTGAGTGCCCATAAATCCCAACAGCCTCCCCTGCCAGGTTGTGTTCAGGGCAGGCGCCCTCTTCTGGTTACAAGCCATCCTCAGTGCTTAAGATGTTTCTCAGTGGGTGTCACTGGCTCAGCCACCCAGAACACGCATAAATGAATAAAGTAAACCCTATAATTGACAGTGTCGTAACTTTTCACCAATACTGCCTGAGCCAGCAGGATCAAACACAGGTAAAGGAACAGTTAAGACTCTGAAATCAAAGTACATGTTATTATTAAAACTGGTTGTCATCTTTAAACGTTCCCTTCACTCCAAAATAACAAAATGGTTGTATAAAATTACCCTAAAATAGAAATCTGATTCTTTTGAGTAAGTGTAATATGCAATCATTACATCATTCATATTCAGCAAAAATAAAATTAGTTCTTACACTATTAAACACAGATTGCTGATTTGGTCTCAGTGGTGTGGTGGGGACATTGTTTGATCACCTGAGCCACCCAATCATCCACCTAGTAACACTTTCCCGATCTTCATTAAGCAACTGCAGGAATATTTTAAAGCAGAAAATAATATTATTGTACAAGAAAATTATTCACTTTTATATGAAAAATATTATTATTAAGTTGTTTCGATATTAGCAAATTTTGCTTTTAGTCCAATTCATAGCAATGTTTCTCACTATTAAGAGGCAACAAATGTAATAAGATGCCATCCAAGCATAACCTCAAATATAATTTTGGGCACTGTACTTCAAAATTTCAGTGTCCTGATACAAGTGGTTTATAAGTTGCAAAATATTTAAGCTAATATCCTACAAATTGACCAAATTTATCTCTTTGATGTAGGATGAAATGGTTCCATTTTCACATAATTGAGAAAAACAGATTATGATGTATTAAATGGAAAAAACTTTGTATGATGACTCTATTTCGGTTATAAATGCATTCAGAAAATTAAGTTTAATAAATGTATACAGAATGGCTTTCACTGTTTAGCTACCTGCTCTGTTTCCTCCCTTTTTATACCCAGAATGCTTCAGATCAGAACATGTCATGACACTGATGCTTTGGTGTGTGGAAATGACCAGTGAAGAGACTTCTCATAAGGACTCTGGAAATGCAGAAGGAAGCGTCTTAGGCCAGCTGCATATGGACATCCCCAAAGAGGAAACATAAACACTGGATTATACTTACACAATTAAATATTTTTAATTATAAAAAGACTGAACAATAAAGTATCTGAAGGAGCTTTTAAGTAAATCTTGACAAACTCAAGTGGAAGTATCTCAAACAACTCCAAATGTGACCCATACCACTTATGTTCTTCAGCCCAGTGACCTGCTGAGGAAGTGTCTCATTGCTAATTCTCGGCACCTGCTGGGGCTGTTGCCCTGCAGTAGACACTTCAACAGCAACAGCTGTTCTTATGCTTTGCTGTTGTATTTCCTTATTCATATGTACTAAAATTTGCTAATAATACCTACATTTTACCAGAATGGTAAACACGAGATTACTCCATATATACCGAACCTAATACATTCGAGCAAGATGTACAATGTTCAGATCTGTACAAGATGTACAGATTACAATGTTCATGTAATGATAGTAAAGGGAGAAAACAAAATAGCAAAAATGAGCTTAGTGCCGCATTCCACTGGCCTCCATTAAAACTACTGATATCTCTCCTCATTAGATAAAGTATAGGTTCCTTCAAAATTTAGTCACATTTAAACATCTACATGTAGATGTTGTTTAACCTTTATAAAAGCCATTTCTATAAGATATTTTAAAAGTTAAAAGGTAAATCAAACTTCTCTGCTTTTAAATCTTGAGTTCATTTTCTTTTGTGTATCACCTGACATTTCTTGTTGGGAGTCCATTTGCTTAAAATTTATGTATAACAATAGCCACCGGCTGCAGCCCCTCCAGGGGGAGAACCACCAGCGGCTGGTGAGAGCCGTGCCATGTTGGAACTTAGGACGCTGGGAAACCAAGCAAGCAGCTCGCCATGCTGGTAAGCAATAGTGAGCCTACCGCACGGGCTGAGAGTCAATCATCCCAGTTCCCCTACCCCACATTTTCCTGCCCCCTGTTAGCAAGTGGGAACCAGAAATCTGAGCATCTCTTGGGAGGTTGACCATAGCAAATAAGGGGGACTTCCTTCCACCATCTCTTTGAAGGCAAATATTTTCATTACCGTTTTGCTTTATTCTGATTAATGGTACTGCTCTATTCAATATTCTGTTTTGATAAGCTGTATAATGTCCTGCATTTCATTTTATTTTAATATACATGATTGAAAGTACAACTATTGTGAAAATAACAAGATATACTGTGATACCTATTACTGCTGTCCCGGTAACCTGCTGTGAATCTCTGTACCAATTTCACTACACTGTGTCTCAGTTGGCTTTATTCTGTCTTGTTCTATTGTATTTTACTACCTTCAAAATAAAAAAAAAATAGCCACCGAATGATTAAATTGCCTGGATGAATATATAATAATGAGACTTGTGAAACCTTTACTGTGAAGTTTAAAATATGCTCTATTCTAGTAAGGAATATGTAATTACTTTTTTCTTTCCCTTGGTTCAGGGAGCTAGGCACTCTGATACAGAGATTACCTAGAATCCAGGATGTGCCTTATTCCAAATGGTTTACCCACAACAATCCCCTAACAGAATATTTTTAAAAATCCCCAGACTTCCATCCTTTTTAAGAATTTAATGGCAAAGAAGCAATTTTTTTCCTTACTACTGCTTCCTTCCATGAAACATTTCCAGAGCAACTCTTACTTAACGGGAGGAAATGGAAAGGACAATTTTAGATTTTCCTTTTTCTATTTTCCTGGCTTGTCTGTGTTTTCGGTGATGTGACTAAGAACATCTAACACAGCCAAGACGTTGGCTTAAGGTACAGCTGATACGGCAGAGAATCCTGGGGCATGGAAGTTGCAAAGTAACATTTTGGATCATTGACTCTGACACGCAAATCATGTTATGATGGTTTGTGATTCATTTAGAAGGATACTTGGATGATTTTTAAATTATTATTTGAAATGTAAGAAAAATCAATAAAATTATAGAAGGCCACTTGGAATTCAAGCCATCTAAAGGCAAAGTCTAGCGTCACAAGAGGAGACCTCCTGTTCATAAGCTAACCATGCAACAGAGCACAAGATCCTCAGACTAAGGAACTTGCAGCTGAACACAGTTTCCACCTCCTGTATCTCAGAAGTGAATAGGTAGGGCTGAAACAGATGCTTACTAATTTTAAGGTACATCCCAAGGGCTCATTCGGGAAGAAATGAACAGGAGACTATTTTGTAATAGTTCTACTTTTTCAAATCGGGAGTCTCACATGTGAGCCCTGCTCTTTGACCTCTTTCTGTAAACCTTTCTGTTCTCCATGCATTTTCCTAGTAGCAGCAACATTTTCCCCCATCCTGTGGGCTGTCATTTCCCTTTCTGGACCATGTCCTTTGAAACCCAAAAATATTTAGTATGGACGAAATCCATTTTAATTTTCTTTTGTTGCTTATGTTTTTGGTGTCACGCCTAAGCTATTATTACCTAACTCACTGTTGTGAAGGTTTACTCCTATGTCTTTTTCTAAGAGTTTTACAATTTGAATTCTAAAATCTGTATCCATCACCCACACAAAGTTCATTTAGGGTCCAACTTCATGCAACTGCCTGTGGCTATCCAGCAGTGTATGGTGAAAAAACTGTCCTTCTGGCATACTTCTTGAAAATCACCTGATCATAAATGTGCATTTCTGGAACTCTCATTTCCCATTCCATGAATTCTGTGATGTTTTCTTTTCTGGCCAGAAAGCCTTTTCCACTCATCAGCGCCGCCTGTTAACACCTACTCACCCTTCACGTTACGGTTCCCAGCTCGCTTCCTCAGAGATGTTCTCTCTGAACCTTAGAGATCACATCACATCTGTCTGTTTATATTTTTGGTCCTGTACAATGTCTCAAATTCTAATTTACAGTTCTAAATGCAAATATAAACCATATAGCTTAGCTGTTTGCAATGGCTTGTGGTTTTTCTAAGCTGAAAAGTTTCTACATTGCAAAATGTCATTCGGATAATAGGCTAACTTTACCAAAATAGAGATGGTTGCCACAACCATATTATAAAAGCAAGGCTTGTATTTGGAAAATCTACTACAAACTTTCCTTTTCTGCCTTTCCAATAAGGAGTTTAACTTGAACATAAAAAGGAGGGGGAGGCAGAGAGAGAGAGAGAGAAAAAGAGAGAGACAGAGAGAGAGAGAGAGAAACACAGCAAGCCAATAAGCCTGTTATTAAAGTCTGAGTAAAAGGCTTTTCATTTTAGCTTCTTCTTGTGTGTGTGTGTGTACTCTAAGCACAGAACTGTTTAGCCTCTTCTGAATGGGAACAGAATTTTTCACTATTCGGAGCAAGAATAGCAAATGGGTCAGGTAACCTCTTTTCACTTGTATGACTTAACTTGCCATTACCAAGTTAAAACAGGATTCACAGTAAAGATGGGCAAGGTCTTCTCTCCCATTTGCCCCACTCTTCCCCGAGGATCTAGAAAGGGAGCAGAGAAACAAAAGCCAAGCTTCCTCCCCGTACCACCTCCCTTTCTCTGAAATCCCCTTTCTCCTAACATAATTGCTCTAACGTAATTTCATACTGACTGCACCTCCAAGTTTCAGTGTGGGTATACTGCGTTATATAAAATATGTCATTAAAATATAACTTTATCCATTTTTTTAGTGTTTTAATGTGTATTCACTAAAAAATTGAAAGTTCCATGTGGCTCATGATGTCCTTGTATTGGACAGTACTTTCTTAGAACATAACCCAGATGTAACACAACACAATATTGTCTCATTTTAAAAAATGAAAAACAAAACAGGAACTGGCCATAGTGGCTTATACCTGTAGTCCCAGATACTCAGCAGTAGCTGAGACAGGAAGGTCACCCAGAAGTTTAAACCTATGTTAGGCAACATAGTGAAACTCCATCTTAAAAAAAAAAAAAATGCTGACATGGTAGTGTATCCCTGCAATCCCAGCACTTGGGAGGCTGACGCAGGAGCATCTTTGCAAGTTTGATTCCAGCCTGAGGTACATAGTGAGTTCATGGCTACCCTGAACTATATATACAGCAAGACCATGTGTTGAAAAACAACATAAATGCAGAATGATAAATAGATATTTTCTCAATAAAATTTACAAAACAAAGATTCTGATACAAATAATTTTAGCAAGATAAATTGCAAAAAAAAAAACAACTTTAATTCCAATTTGGTAAGATTAAAATTTATACATATATTTCATATAATAGGCTGATATATCAGTTTTAGAGAGAGAGAGAGAGCTAATGTGAGACAGAATACAAACTGCTATTTCACATTCAAGTAGTGATTTAAATGTACTTTGATATGTTAATCAGAGGGGAGCTCAAAATTTAGAGAGAAAAACTGGAAAAATGTATTAACTAACAGAAGTTAGAAAAGAAAGTCAAACCTTGATTTCAAAGGTCCTCAGAGACTCCCCTTTTTGTTCGGGAATGATTACTCCCCCTGCCATCAGAGATTCTAGATATTTCCTTTTAAAACCAGACTAAGTCAAGCCACAGTATGAAATCAGAACTCTATTTGTATGAAAAGGCAAAAACTGGTTATTCAGAAATAGGTGTTAAGCCAAATACAATACTCCTGTGAAATAATCTCAGATGGCAGAATAATTCTTTAGAAGCTGAGATTGAGTCCAATCTGGGGAGAACGTAGGTCGATGTGTGATACGGTAAACCTCCCACGGCAAAGACTAAAACACCCAGAGAAGGAGCCATGGTCCCCATACTTGTTTTACAGTCAAACCTGAATATAAAATGTGCCACAAGTCAGTACATTGTATCTTCACATTTTACTTGGGATACATATCGGTGCACTATAGTACTCTCTTCCCAACTAACCGAATTTACTCGGATATTTCCTGGCCGAGATCTATGGACAAAACACAAGTCTACTGAACAGTCACTTCACTAAGAAAAAAACAAAAAAGCGAAGGAGCCCAGACCTTGATAGTTACAAGACCTCGATATGAACTCTGCTTCTATTACCAGGACCAGGCTTTGCTGCCTATTTTGTAAAATCAACAGGCTGATTATAAAAGATTTTGAGGGAGCCACGTGAATGATCAAACATGGCTTTTCTAAAGAGTGAAGGGCTCTCAGTCGTGCGGTTTCTTAAATAACTATTGAGGAGCTCATCTTTCCACTTAGCCTCAATCAACAGCAATCATCCCTCATTTCAGTGAATACTTTGTGGTCCCCTCCATTTTGCATATTTATCATCGCTGAGAATCAAGACGGAGAAGCCAATAGAAAGAAAAATGTTAAAAAGATGACTGCATATATATATATGAAGTGAATAAATAAACTGGGTAAACGTGACGTACTGCAAAGTACAAAAAAACAACAACAAGAAAGCAAGGGAACAAGTGATGGGTGGATGGGGGAGGTAGGAAAGGAAGGGATGAAAAATGAAGAAAGCTATGTGCACGTACCAACTCCACACAAGGACTGTAATCATTATGCACTGCACACATGTTCTAATGAAGTAAAATTTAAAAATAAACAAATGAATAAAAACAAGAATAACACCAAGCGTAATTTTTTTCTCACATAGCATTTTATATTGAACAGGTTTTCATGTGCTCAGAGACACTTTATAAAAATGACAGTTGGTGCATGCTTATTATAGGTGCGTATAACTTCTTAACTCTTGTATGGCTGTTACAATTTAGGCTTTTATTATAGGTTGTTTTTGCTGCTTCTACAAGAATGTATAATGAGAATAAACTCCTTAGTACATAAATCTTTGCCTTTCTAACAAAAGAAAAAAAGAAAGAAAAATTAATATAATCTAGCTGTCATTTACATAATATATTTGACTGCTAAACTTAGTGAAAAGCTGTGACTTTGTCAAAGGGTACAGAAGACACTGAAGACATTTTGTTTCTTGCTACATTAAATTGTAGCATCTTGAAAGAGAGCCTCAAATTAATTTTATCCATCCCCTTCTTACGTCTTCTCCTTTCTCTTTCTTCTCCTTTCTTTTATTAAGCTTGAGCCCAGCTGGATTTTATTTTGCTTAAAGACACAAATCATTGTTTGACTGAGTTGATATAGGATTTGCACGACAAAAAACAACCTTAGTCTTCCGTTCTATACTTGCAAGTGGGTCAGAGTTTAGTAGGAAATACCAAAAGCTGTTTCAGTTTGGAAAGTTATCATTTACCACAAATCCAGCTTGGGAATCCAGAAGACCTCGATGACAGCTGGATAGGATGAATTTGTCTCAGTGCTTCCTTTGTCTTAAACCTCTTTTTCTTGTATTTCCCATTGCTGAAGTGGGCAATATCAGTTGCATTCACTTATCAAGAAAGTTGTGTGTGGTCCTGGGTAATAAAGCAGAATGCTCGCCACTAAGACATTAGGCCATAAGCCAAATACCTGTTCCAATGCAATTGAAGTACAACATGATAGAGAAATAATCTAATTGAGAATGAGATTATTTGAATGCCTAAAAGATGATCTGGTAATATATGCACATAGTGTTTTCTTCTGAAGAATGAACTCTGTCATTGTAAAATAGCATTTTTCATAGCTGCTATAATTACTGGGAAATCTTAAGTCCCTCATCTTTCAGGTGGGTAAGTAAACAGTTTATTCTGCAACATAGAGAAAAGCATTTTAAAGGCCATTATTTTACCAAATGAATTTAACAGTTATATAACTGGCATTTCAAGAAAAAAAAAAAAAAGAAAAAGGAATTGAGTTCTATTTGTGCTCTCATTTTGGATAATTAAACAACAGATCAAAAACTGTCCCTGACACCAGTGTTGTTACCAGCAAGGTAGAATTTTAAACTTGCTAGTAGTGATACACTGAGTACTCATGTGTGTATCTCTGTTAATCAATTGGTGAATCGGCTAAGAACCTTTTGGGGGTTATTTTAATTTAACATTTTTGTGTAGGACTGAGACTATAAAGAATCCATGTTTTGTCATTACATATAGCAGAATCCAAGGCAGGTAGAAGAGATGCAAATTCATTCATTGTTGGCTCCCCCATTGGTGTCTCTTACTAAACCCCCTGGACTCAGGATATTCTGCCCACATTTACACCTTCTGCAGTGTGTCCTGATAGCAGCAAAGGAGTTCAAATTCATAGTAAAAGAGCTTTTAAAACAGTCTGTGATTTCCAAGCCAGAGATGTCAAACACTTTGAAAATCATCAACCCAATGAGTAAACACTTTATCACAAAGTGGACTCCTGGGAGAAGTCATACATTTGTTTGAAGTTATCAATTTCCCACATTTAACTTACATGTAGTTTTTTGCACAAATTACAAGTGCCAGAAAGTGTTTGCTATATAATATGCCATTTTCTTTCTCTGATTTGAGACTCAAAGAATATATATACACATATATGTATATATAAAGTTTTTATTTCCTTCTCTGATGTTTGAGCTCATTTAAACTACAGATATGCTTTACCTTTTAAAGATATTCAGAAGATTTTTTAAAAGTACTAGCTAAAAGTGGCTTCTCTGTGTAGCGCAGATAATTGATCCAAAGCAAACATGAACAGGTTTGCCCTGGGAGATCATGGGACCCTGACACAGTATGTGTATGTGATTCTCTGCATTTTTGTCACCTGTGCACACTCGCATGACCACTGCCATAGTCAAGATGCAGCACTGTCATCCCAGGGACACCTGTGCTGCTCTTTTCCAATGACCCTCACCCCTCCTGCCTCCTACCTTAACCCCTGACAGCTCCTGTGTCTCTTTCTCTGTAATTCACTTATTTCCAAAATGCTCTGTAAGTGGAATCCTAAATTATGAACCCCCTTGAAAAATGAAGTAACCGAGATGGTGTTGCCTCACAGGGCCACCTTTCTCCTTAAATAACTTGTTCATTTGGGCATTCTGCAGTGCATTTGAAAGGAAGCTGTCATCTTAGAAATGTGAAACTGTCCCCTGTCAGGTTCCCCGTGGTCATTCCTGTGTGCCTGACGGATGCTCCTCAGCTTATATCCCCTGTAAACCCACTGGTAGTTGAAAGCGTATTAAATTCCTACCTTAAGAAGACACTTTTGCTGAGTCTCCTAGATCATCTGCTGCTGCCACAGCAGTTTCAGTCCACGCGGATTAACTGAAATAATCATTTCTAAGCTAAATACGCAATACATGGTCCTTCATTTTGAAGAAATGGAGCATACAGAAAGGGTTTTATTTTGAAAAGGAAGTTATTGTGGATACTTATGTAGTACATCAACATACTTGACATGTCTTTTATGACATTTTGAACCTAACAAAAAAAAAAAAAAAAAAAAAAAAAAACCATCTTCCCGACCCCTGTAGTTTAACCTAAGTTTGACAGCTGCTGCAGCCAAACTGTACCTGCCAACATCACAGAGCATATTACATGCCTGGGATTTAAGTTTCTGTCCGTGTCAGAAGCTTTGATACCTGGTGTTTTTGTTGTGTCCCTGAAACTATAGCTGATCGGTATGCATAGTATGTGTGTTGATGTAAACCAGACAGAACTCGCTGACATTTCTGAAACATGGTTGTGTCAGAGATGAACCATCTGTTTGAGGAATTTTCTTAGTAGCCAGACAGTGATGCAGCATATAATTCCAATGCTACCAAAAGGATATTGTTAATAGAATGCTTCTGGCAGTATTTTAACTACAATAATTTTGCTGATTTTTTTCCTCTCTCTAAACTTAATAGAATTTGTGGTTGAATTTTGCCTTAGCTGCCATAGTTGTTCGCATCAATCCTGTTTTTTCAACTCTAGTTAATGAACATACTGCAGGGGAAAACTTAGCAGCCACTGAATTTTAGTGAAAGTTCCTTTGATGTGCTCTCTGCTGCACACGTGCGCACACATCCCCAGTGCTGAGGTCTGAACCCAGGGACTTCACACCGAGCCCTCCCCAGCCCTTGCTTTTATTGTGAGAGAGGATCTCACTAAGTTGCCAGGATGATTCCAAACTTGTGATCCTCCTGCCTCAGTCTCCCAGGCATGTGCTACTGCATCTGTCTTTCATTTGGTTTTTAAAGTTTTAGTTCCCAATGTTCTTGTTTGGTTAAACATGGGGAGGGGGAACCACAACTAATAAAACCATTGGAAAATGAAGGAAAGACTTTCTTGCAACTAGTCAGTTAAAACATTAAATATTCACACTCTCCCAATAAAGCCCTCAGTTATTTTTTAACCTTTTACAAGGTCCAAGAAGACTTCAAAATACTCATGGAGTCAATATTGCGGAAGGAGGAAACAAGTTATGTTTCCAGGGCTAGGAATAATGAGAACTAGGTACAAAATGTTATGCATCAAACTTAAAACCATTTGAATTTGATTTTTAAGTTTGTCATGTATCAAGATATCTAACATCTTCCATCAACAAAAATCATTCATCAGTTTTTTAAAATATCAAATAAGGCAGATGATATTTATTTTATAAATAAATAATGGAAAAGCGATTATTTAAATATTCTGACATTTAACTGTTTGCCTGGCTTTCCTCTGCAACTTATTAATGGTTTACTATTTAAAATTGATAAATTGTCTTTTTGATAATTTATGTGAAATATTCTCAGTCCAACCTTAAGATTAGACTGTGTTTTATGGACCTAAAGTCGGCACATTTTTAAAATTTCTCAGGAGTCCTGCAAGGCCAAATAAATAAATGAAATACTCCAAATAAAAATGATATTTGTAAATTGGCAAGGTCTTCTTTCGCAACAATTTTTTAAAAAGCAAACAGCTGTTGATGTTTTCTTTAGAAGGGAGAAATAACTTACATATGTTGTGTATAGCAGCAGTTGATGAAGCCAGTACGTTCAAGCATTTATCAGATGCCTGCCATTTGGATTCTATTTGAGCCTTGAAAATTTTAAGTGCAACAACTTAAGATTCTCAGGATTATATATGAAGAGAAGATCCTGAGGTTTCCTCAGTTCTGTATTCTTTTTCATCCAGAAGTATTATGCACCACGGTCCCCTTAGTCTTTTTCCAAGATAATCATCGTATCTTCATTTTTTTCTTAGATGAATACTTTGAATATTTTTAACTCTTCATAGGGCGGGAGTATTTGGAAAAATCATGGGATATTAAGTTGATGCCTGGATGGACGTCATGTCTTTGACCTTTTATTTGTAGTCATTAACAAAACTTTGACATGGACCTCCTTTGTCCCCTCTCTCAAATGAGGTAACACCCACCTACTAAGCCTCATGGGGTTAGAAGATCAAATAACATGTTCATTCCTAGTGCATCTTAAATAAATGAATGTACCACTTGTGGGAATGCTTTCTAAAGACTCTAGTTCCCTACAGGGGATAAAGCTTATAGTTAGTACTAAGAGTGGACAAGAGCATCAGAGATAGGGAGGTTACTGAAGGGCAGGACCTCTTCCAAACAATAAGGATAAATCAAAGTAATAAAGTGCTTGATAGTGAGATAACCAGAAAGATAAGTTTTAGGAAGACCCTCTGGTCTGGGGACCAGAAAGTGCTTGTTGGCTTTGACTAGAATAATATTGAGTAGGCGATGAACGAGTGTTTTTATAGGCAGCTCTACTGAGAGGCCAGCAAAGGGAAGTGTTGTAAGCTGAGAGACAGGAGCCTAAGTGCTTATAGGAGATACAGAGCGTAGATGGTGACCCTGAAAAGGGTGGAGAGAGAGGACCTGAGGCTGGGAAGAGACTGGATCAGAGCTCCCGATGAGGGACAGGCTTTAGGTGGCAAGGGCTCCTTCACTGGAACAGGAGGAGAGGAAGAGCCAACAGCGGGTGGATTGGGGTGGAGGGAAGTTGTGGAAATCTTCCTCTGAGGTGTGAGAGGTTTTCTCTGTTAGCAAGAAGGGAGCAAGTCTGAGACCTGAGAGATTTACAGTCAACTGAAAGACACAGACACGCCCGGATTACAGAAGAGTATGAGAAATGCTTTTGAGTGGCACATACACCAAGTGGAAGGCTCCCTGCCTGGGCCTGGTAGACAGAAGAAGCAGTGGGAGCTGTGGTTAAGGACATCTTGAAAAAAAAATGCTAGTAAGTTAAATGGCAGATTTTTTTGTCCAATGGTTCTTTGCCCAATCAATTCTGGAGGACTACATTATTAACCTGAACTTTGGCCTATATTTGGGACTTAGATCATACAATAATGATATAGCTGAGAGATTTTTGGCATCTTCTTGTCAAAATTTAGTACATCTTGTAAATTAGAAAGCCATTATAATTGCAAAAATATTTGTCTTGGAGATAAAGATAGAATAAAAAATGTTAATAAGTGGGATCACTTCAGGCAATTATTTGAACATTTAGTTGATTTTGTTTCCTGGCTCCTCAAATGGAATCTTCCTATCTCTAACTTCTTTAACCTTTTGGGAGTTAAGATACTAATAATTTTCACTGTAATGATATTTTAATGTGATAATTTTCAGCTGTAACTTCTTTACACAAATAATCTTTCCAGCTCCAGCATTCTTTGACGACAGTTGACTATTTTTGGCCCTCAAAACTTAAGTCTCAGTGAATTGAAAATATTTGATTATGAGCTTAATATTGTTTATTAAAGTTTCTTAGGTGTTGTAAGACAGTATTTTTTTTTCTTGAAAATAAGACATATATATATGTTGGGGGATATTAGAGGTTTCTTCTCACAGCGATGGGGAATCTCAGGGCCTTCTTTCCCCACATGTATCTGGGTGTGTAATGTTTTCCAAAGGGTGATAACCACTATCCCCACAGTGAAGGGACACACATTTTCTTTTAAAGAATTAAAAGCAAAGCTATATAAATTTGTTTCCAGTTCCCTGAAGTGCCTTCTATTTAGGTAGAGAGAATTGCGGTATATTCTGTGAATCAACACCTTTACCTGAGGAATTCTCAGGTTCACTCCTTGAGTAAAAGGAATAGAGGTGATAAAGCCACATCCTCGATTAAAGAGGTCACTTTGGAAAACTTAAGGGGAGTGTTCAGACTTTGAAAAAGTTGTGAGTGATTTTAAAGCATTTCCATGCTGCATGCAAAGATATTCAGTAGTCTTTGATCATATTCTCAAGGTGTAGTGTTCTCTTTGGAATGACACTGGCAAATTGGTAACTCTTGTGTTGAAAAATATCTATTATGGTGAAAATCAATTCCTCAATTACTTGAGAAATTAAGATTTCTTTATTCCAAAGTCTAACTCACTTTTTTGTCTTTGAGCATTAGTTTTACTTTCTGAAAAAGAATTTTATCCCTACTGACATCTGTTGATGTGATATCTGGTGTGTGTGTGTGTGTGTGTGCGCGCGCGCGCGCGCGCGCATGCGCGCATGCATCAAATATTAGAAACACTTAAGAGTAAACATTTAGGTGTTGGACAGAGTCTGGCCTTGGGGTGTGAAGCTGTCAACCAATGCTTCCTGCAAAAAGCAAGTACAGAACTGTCAGGAACAATCATTTGAAAATTCTGGAAGTTGAGCAAAGATGGAAAAGAAATCAAAAGTTGATTATTTTTAAAAGCTCTAAGAGCTTCAGGTAACAACAGTTAGAAGTGTGGGGGTTTCCCCAGTACTGAGCAGTTCACAAGGACCAGCAGCTTCTTTGCTCTAATGGGTGGACTCAGTGGTGAGGGCTGTGTAAACGTTGCCAACTGCAGTGGCCAATAAATGGCAACGAATGGAGGGAGCAGTGCTGTTCCAGCAGGGTGGAATGTGAAGACCTCAGAGTGGAGAGTCACAGACGGACCCTGGCTGATAGGGAACCTTCCCTGTGCAGGAGTGGGAGTTGAGGAAAAGGGGGAGCTGAGACCCAGCAAACTGGCCTCAAAGGGAGCTCTGCCCCACACACACTGACCCACGGGACCCTTCAGGGGTGGGAGGAGGAAACAGCACACTTTTTCTTGAGTTCTACCTCTGGCAGTATCTGGGTAGTGGTGCCAACGTTCTACATATAGTCTCCACCAGAAATTTCAACTTTTAAAAATTTGTATATGTCTGTGATAGTTAACGATGACATTTATTTTTGAAAATTGGTATCATGATCATTTTCTATACCCTTTCCACCCTGTACACCAATAATGAAAAAAAAATAATAGAACAATCTCATTTGGTGATAGTTTCACAAAAATTAAATCATAGTCAACCTAAACAACATAAAAGACTTCTATAACACAAACTGTAGTAGTGTGAAGAAAGATATTGAAAAATACATTAGAAAATAGCAGCTGGGTGTGGTGTCTGTAATCCCAGCACTAGGGAGGTGGAGAAGGGGAATCAGCACAGGTTCAAGGCCAGCCTGTGCACCATGGTGAGTTCAAGGTGAGCCCAAACTACAGAGTGAGATCTTTTCTGAGAAAGAATGAAAGAAAGAAAGAAAGAAAGAAAGAAAGAAAGAAAGAAAAGAGAAGAGAAGAAGAAGAAACAAAAAAGAAAGTTCCAGAAAGAAAGAAAAGAGAAGAGAAGAAGAAGAAACAAAAAAAGAAAGTTCCAGAAAGAAAGAAAAGAGAAGAAGAAGAAGAAACAAAGAAAGAAAGTTCCTTTTCTGGCATGGGCACAATCAATATCATCAAAGTGGCCACATTACCAAAAATGACAAATAGATTTAATGCAATTCCTATCAAAATGCCAACAGAATTTTTTACAGAACTAGCAAAATCAATCCTAAAATTTATATGAAGCCAGAAGTGTCTAGAAAGGCCACAATCATTCTGAAGAAAAAGAGCAAGGCAGGGGGCATCACAATACCAGTTTTCAAATTATACTACAGAACTGTGGTAATAAAGCAGGCATGGTGGCTCCCACCTGTAATCCAGCACTTGGGAGGCTGAGGAAGGAGGACATGGTGAGTTAGAGACCAGCCTGGGCTACAAAGTGAGCTTCTAAACTGCATAGTGAGACTCTGTTTCAAAATGACCAAACAAACAAAAAACAGCTTAGCAGTGTGGCAGTTGGGCAGGAAAGCATGACCTGTCAATCACAGAAATCCAGGACACAAGCACAGAAAAAATTTCCAAGCCCTGAACCTGAAACCAATCAGAAAATGCTACCTTTAATTCTTCTGTTGTGAAATCAAGCAAGTTTTTGATAGGGACAGCCTGGATCTAACAGCCTAAAGAGGGACATGAAAGAAGGCAGCCATTAACCTCAGGCCGTTGTGTGCTCTCTCTCTCTCTCTCTCTCTCTCTCTCTCTCTATCTCTCTCTCTCTCTTTCTCTCCCCCCCCACCAGTGGCCCACTTTTACTATGCAGAGAGTGCTTCTCCTACCTTTAATAGATGTAAAACATCATTATGTTTTGCATATTCCTTGTTCAATTGTTTATTCGGAATAAGAACCTGAAAATTTCTCGATAAGGAATCCACAGCACTTCAGAATCCTGACAACAGTACAGGCACAAAATAGATAGGTAGACAAATGAAACACCAGTAAAATAGAAGATGCAGAAACAACTCCGTGTATGTTTAGCTATCTGATCTTACGTGTTTTTAGAGTAGGCTTCCATTTACTTACTGTTGAAAATGTCCTTTGAGAAAGTTCTATGAAATATGTAGGCTTTGACTTCCGGAAGAACATGGCGGACAGATAACAGCAACTACCAGAGGCTCTCTGAAAGGCTCGGCTCAGAAGTCAGGAATGGTGCAGACTAAGGAGACATAAGCCGGTAGAGATATGCTCTACTGACTCAGGAACGAACTGGGCTGAGAGAAACCAACTTGGAATGCAGTCCTGGCGCTAAAATAGGAACAGAAAAGACTCGGTGTGGAGGCTGGATCCCGCGCCATTGGAAGCTGCGATTTGGGTTTCCCACCGCTCGGCGGCTGGCTGCCTCTACCTCGGCTCGGCAAGGAGAGAGACGCGCGGAAACTCTGTGAACGGGAGTCTGCGAACGGAGTCGAAAACAGGACAGACAGGGAGGCGTACACTGACTTGGGGCGAGGTGAGTGAGAGAAACTGACACTCTACCACAGTTTGACTCCAGCGGAGGACTTTCTGGGCTCGGGCAGTCCTGCGGGAGCAGGACGCGGTGGCGACTCCAGCCACACATTCCCCTCTCGGTCGGGATTGGTGAAAAGTGCCTGGCCTGCCTGACACTGCTGGCGGACTCGGTAGGCTAGCCCAACCCAGATCCCAGAGACTGACGGTGGCCCAGAGGGGCGACTCCCCATAGGCTGCCTAGTCCGTAACTCCCTGGTGCGCAGCAGTGGGTGGGAACACCTAGTCAGCGCAATTTGATCAGGCTGTGGCTGACAGGCAGGGAAGCTGGGCCTCCTATGTAAACTTGCATATATATAAGGAACAGAGAATATGGGGAAGGGAAGCAACAAGAAAGGCTCCTCGGCCCCCCAATTCTGAGGAACAGGCAATAGCGGACACCGCACCAATAGACATTAAGCGCCATAGAGAGAGCCTCATAGACCAATTCAGGAATGAAGTTATCAACGACCTGAAGCTAGAAGTATGCAGAATAGTTAGAGAAATGCTAAGCACCACCCAGGAAAAAACAGATGGTGGAATGGAAGAACAGAAAAAGAGGGGAGAATTGTTTGATGGAGAAAACAGAGAAAGCATAGAGTACGTGAAGCAGGTTCAAAGGGACTATCAAGAAATTAAGAAGTCTATCCAAGACTGGCATAACAGCTTGAAAGAAACTAAGGACAGACTATCTGAACTGGAGGGCAGACTTGTAATATGGGAGAATGAAATGAAAAACTTCTTAAAAATAACAAAGAAACAAACAGCAATAATACAACGACAAGAAGATGATAAGAGGAGCCATAACTTAAGGATTAAGAACATAAAAGAAGAAGTAGGGACACAAACAAGTGAACTACAAAAGCTACTCACAGAAATAATCCAGGAGAATTTTCCTAATTTAGCAAAAGGTAAAGATACTCAGATGTATGAGGCATACAGGACCCCAGCTACCTACAACCCAAACAGAGAAACACCCAGGCATATAATAATAAAAATTCCAGAAATTCAATACAAGAACAGAATATTAAAAGCTGTAAGAGACAAGAAACAGACCACTTACAAGGGAACACCCATCAGAATTACAGCAGATTTCTCTGCACAAACCATCAAATCACGAAGAGCATGGGGGGAAATAATTCAAGCTTTGAAAGATAATAATCTCCAGCCAAGATTGAGATATCCTGCACAACTGTCCCTGGAAATCGATGGAAAAACAAGGTGCTTCCAGGATAAAGAGGAACTGGGGAATTTGCAACCACCAATTCAACTCTACAGAAAGTATTGCAGGATATTCTAAAAAAAGAAAAATACAAAGAACCCAGAAATAGTGGCGGGGAGGCCACAATGAATGGAGCAGAGAACAAAATGAAGAAGACAAATTGACAGCTACTGACAGAAAAAGAGCTCAACAGAAATGAGGCAGAGAAGATTGGATGATAGCAACAACTATTTTGGAGAAAATGACATCTTAATAGGTAATACTGATTTAGTATCATCTTGTTTTGAAGTCTCATCTAGCTTTTGTTCTTCTGTCTCCAATGGTCTAAACAGGTTGTATCTTATTGGATTTTATTATGTATGATAATATAAGCAAAAACCTTTTAAAGACAAGGAGATTATACAGAAACCAGTGTTCATTTTCTGTTAGTCGATTCTAAATATTCTGTAATGCTGTCATTCTCTTAAATGGTTTTACATTGTTTTGATATACTTAATGCTACAGTATACGAAGTTGTACTCAAAGACTTCAAGGAAAGAGTCAATATGGTAACTACTTTTGGGTCGGAATTATCTGGTGGTGAAATACTCTTCTGCTTAAATGGTTATGTTTTGATCTGCGCTGTTTCGCTGTTATGCCCTCTTTTTTCTCAATCTCCACTCCATTATTTACTTTTTTATTTTTATCCATTTAATTAAAGGGGAAAAAATAGCAAGATATAATATAGTAACCCACTTTGAATTTCTATTATCTCGATTTGAAGCCCTGTATTACTCTCACCATCTTGTTTTTGACTGATGTTCCCCTATTCTGTTTTGCTGGATAGTATCAGGTTCAAAAGTTTAGGCATCAGCTGTGAAGATAATGAGATTCATTATAACGCCCATTCTCGTTGACTTTTATCTACTTTTGAAGACCTACAATGTCTCCAATGTTTTGGTTTTGTCGGTTTTGTTCTTTACTGTTTTGTTCAATTGTATTATAACTAACGATATAGGCAATTCTATTAGAGATAGCGGGAGGCATTATGGTAACCATTGTTGATCACCTTGTATTATGTTTTTATATTATCTATTATGTCCACCCTTTTGACTTGACCGATTCTGTCCTGTTATGTCTCATTTGGTTTTACTCTCTTCCAAAAAAGCAATAAGAACCGTGGGAGCAATGAAACCCAAAATGTGTAATAGTCATGGTACAAAAGAGAGGAAAAGAAAGTGCTCTAAACTATATAACTGCATGTATATTTAAGTGTATAAGATAGAAAATGATATCACAGAGTTTTATTGGATCATTGAACAGAACTGTCTGCAGTATCATTGTTGTAATGTCCACTCTACAAGCTTTAATTTTGTGACTCTAACAATTATTTCTAAGATGGCAATATGTAATCCATTAACTAGTGATTTCCTACTGTTCATTTTTTTCTTCTGTAAATCTGTATAACTTGTACCCTTTCACTGTTTTTTTTTCTTTTCTCCTTAAAAAAAAAAAAAAGAAAGAAAGAAATATGTAGGCTTGGAGGCTCAATTATTTCAGTGAATTGCTGTGTGACCCTGGGAAAGTTACCTAACTTTTCTTTTTCCCACCTCTAGTGATACAAGATTCCTCCCCCTCTTCATTTTGTTATAATGTCCCCTTTTAATTTTATGCTATTGAGTCTTACCTGTGGGTATTTTAATTTTTCCTCTATTCTCTGTATTTCTTGCAACGGGCAGTGAAATCAGAGCAGTGGTAGAGCCATATTTGGGCAGAAAGCTACCAGCCACATGCAACTATTCAAATGTGTATTAGATAAGTTAAATTTAAACAAAATTCAAATTTTAGTTTACCAACATAAGCCATATTTCAAATAATATACACACACAGCTAGGTGGGTGTTGCCATATGGAATGGCACAGATACACAGAACACTTCATAAAGGCAGAAAGTTCTGCTGGACATCTCTAGTCTTCAGCCTTGATTCAATTCAGTGTTAGTATTTTTAGGCAAGAATAGTTAGGAGAAAAGCTTATATTAAAATAATTTAATAACTCATAAAAAATCACTCTAAACTACAAAGAAAGTAATAATGGCTCATCCAAATCACCTAGGGGTTTCTTAAAATGCAGATTCTTCCGTTATATTCTTCAGCCACTGGCTCAGCTATCTGCAGATAAGGCCTGTAGGACCAGGTCTCTGGGAAGCATCTCAGCTGGTTCTATTGCACACTGACATTTTAAACCACAGTCAGTTCTGTCACACCTGTTCTGACTGCATGTGGATACATGTTAAAATCACAATTAGTAAAATAAGCCACAAGACAAGCCTAGGAGTTTTCATGACTTGCTGAATTCCCTGGAAATTACAGGCGAGTGCAGAAAAATCCTGCCATCCTCAAAGCTAGTAATAGGTCAGTAGAAGAACCACTTGGCATGCATGGGGCTTTGGGTTCAACTCCAGTATCAATAAAAATAAAATAAAATAAAAAATACAGGTAAGGACTACAGGTAGTGAGGGGTGAAGAAATCCTAGAACAAAAGTTAAGAAACCTGGGTTCTACTCCCAATTCTACCTTGTATCATATGATCTTGGGTAATGTAGTCTTTCTGGACCTTATTTTGTGTATTTGTTTTAGGACTCATTCCTTCTCCAAGTAGGAACCCTTTTTATGCTTCCTCGACTGGTACTGACGTGGCCTATGTATGACTATTTGTCAGTGCTTTGTGGTTCAAAAAGACAGAGAGAAAAAAGAACGTAACTCTTTTGAAAGCCTATAGCCCATTGACACCTGCTGGGAGCTATGTGGTCACTACCTCCTTTGAAATGCTTTCATGTATTTTTGCCCCGTGTTAAAGCAGAAAACTGAACCTCAATGAGGCTAAGAACTTTTTAGGGTCTCCAAGATAGTAAGTAACAAAAAACAAATCAAACCCACACTGGCTTTATTCAGAAAACCCATAATTGAAAGGTAGTTGCACCTACATGCAGGATACTTGAACTAATGAATGAGTGGATGGATGACTATGTAAAAAAAATTAAAGGTGTATAGAGCACATTCAAAAGCTCTCCCACCTCTTTGAAAGAAAAAAATACGGTACTTTGCTACTGATTTAGCCATATAAAATTCATCAAGACTCAGAAGATAGTAACTACTTCAAAAAATTATATTCCAACAAATAAGCAAATTTTAAAGAAACAGATTCTGAGACACATACAAACGACCAAAACTAATCCCAGAGGACCTAAATATGCTTAACATCCAATAACAACCAATGAAATTGACCTATAATAAAGAATCTACTAACTGAAAAAATGCCTCGGGTCTGATGGCTTCACTTCCAAATTCTACAAAAGCTCTAAGTGTTTTATCACTAATATTCAAGTTCTTTGAGGAAAAAGAAAGAGATGGAGTTCTCCCAAATTCATTTATGGAAACCATACTGATGCTCAAACCAGATAAAGACCCAACTGAAAAGAAAACTATAGGCCGATGTCCTTAATGAACAGATAATCAACAAGATATTAGCAAACAGAATATAGTGCATTATCATAAAGATGATAGATATATCCTGATCAAGTAGTTTCATCCAGAGATGCAAAAATAGTTCAACATATGTAAGTTAATAAAAGTAATACTTCACATAAACAGGAGCAAGGTCAAAACCCAAATGATCATACTGATAGAGACAGAGCAGGATTTTGACAAAATTCAACCCCTTTCTTGATAAATACCCTGAAGAAAACAGGCAGAGAAGTACCATACCTGACTATAATAAAGGCTATTAATGACAAGCCAATAGACAGCATCATACTAAATGGGCAAAAACTAAAAGCATTTCCTCTAAAACCAGGAACAAGACAAAGATGTCCACTATCATCTCTTTTATTCAACATAGTACTTGAAAAATTAGCTGGAGTAATTAAGCAAGAGAAGGAAATAAAAGGGATATCTGTAGGGAAAGAGGAATTCAAACTATCATTACTTGCAGATGACATGATACTCTACATAGAATAGCCAAAGAACTCCACCATAAAATGCTTAGAATCAGTAACCAACTTCAGCAATGTAGCAAGATCCAAAATCATTAGTCTTTGTGTGCACCAACAATTAACAGGATAAGAAGGATTATGAAAAGATTACCATTCACAGTGGTTTCAAGAAAAATAAAATATCTAGGAATTAACCCAATCAAAGAAGTGAAAGACCTCTACAAAGAAAACTACAGTACTCTGAAGAAAAAAGATTAAAGAAGACATCAGAAAATGGAAAGATGTCCCCTGCTCCTGCATAGATGGACATATTTCTAAAACTGTTATATAGTTAGTACAGTTTTAGATGTCAAGATAGCCGTATTTCTAAAACTGTTATATAGATTTAATGCAGTCTCAATCAAAATATCAACAATATACTTTACAGGTCTAGAGAAAACAATCTTAGAATTCATACAGAGCCAGAAAAGACACTGAATAGCAAAAGCAATTTCAGGCAACAAAGTCCCAGTTCCTGCCTATTCTTTTTATTCCTATTGATAAGGTTGAATACTCCTACTCCACCTTGGAATCTGCCTCTTGCTGGTTGCCTATTCATAAGATAAATAGCTAAACTGCCTCTTACAATATCTTTGCTACAGAAAAAAAGATGGGATAAAGAAAAGAGAGAGGCCACTTGGTACTTGATAAGTTCCTGACAGAGATTGCTCCTTGTCCTCTGAGGTCTATTCTCTGTTTTTATGATAAGAGAACACCATACTTTGAGATAAGGAGGCACAAACTACATCTCCCAGACTCACTTGCAGCTGGATGTGGTTATCAACCTCTTCCACCCTGTTTCCCAAATACGGCATAGCACTATGGAACCATTTCTGTTCAGGTAGAAGACAGTGATACTAAGGGTAACATGAAAGGACAGAGTTGCCACAACTATTCATAAACCGCCTAGAATAAAAACTGAATTGTGAGACTATGCATCATTTTATCATCAAGCATAACCATTGAGATATTTCCATTTTGAAAAAAGCACTCAAACCATCACAAGTATAAACCTCAAACAAAAAAATTTTTTTTCATTTACAGGGAATAAATTGATCCCTTTGACTTGGTCCCCACATTGGGAGAGGAAATCAATTTAAGGAAATTATGAACAAAAAATCAAAATATTTGGGTCTACAATGCAAAAGAGAAGTCAGGGATGGTGAGAAGGAGTGTCTTGGTTACTTTTCTCTCTTTGCTAAGACAAAATACCTGACACCCAAAATGAAGGACAAAAAGGTTTATTTAGCTTACAGTTTGTGGAGGTTTCAGTCCATACTTGATTGGCTTCAAGGCAGGGTGGCACATGGCAAAGGACAACAGTTCCTGACTGCCAGAAGACTGCAAAAGCAACAAGGGAAGAGCAAAAAGGGAGGAGCATGGGGAGATGACTCTTTCTGTCTCTTATATTGTATGTAGACCATTCACCCTAGGGTGGGTGTAGCACTCACACCCATAATCCCAGCACTGGACCATGAATCAATCATAAATTCTAGAAGTGTGGTCCTGCAACTGTATGAGGCTTTGGAGGGACATCCATACACAAACCATTACAAGGACTTAGTCAAAAGTCTTCTGCATAATTGTGACAGTTGAACTGATATTACCAATGACTAATCTCAAGACTGGAAAATAGTGAGAGAAAACAGAGAGGCTGAATCAAACTTTGGGATGCTCTGGTTAGAAAAAAGGAGATGGGTTTAGAGAAAATGCAGACAGAAAAGTGGAGGAGAAATCAGGATAACTTAGTTGTAAATGACAGGGAGAAGTTAGGAAAAGCTTCAAAGACTCTGGAACAAGTAGGATTAGAGAACAGGGCACTATATTTTTCATGTGAAGATCACTAGGAATCCCAGGGGTCACCATTTTGGGTAAATGATCATCATTACACAGTGTCCACAGAGGTTCCTAAAGTGGAGCTAGTATTAAGTTGCAGGTGGGCTGACTTTCAATGCAAAAAAAGAATTTTCAGGGAGTGTATGTAAGAGGTATAGAAGGATTATTAGGCAGAAATTTAAAAGTACGTACTCAAGTAGAATGTGGGCCTTCAAGAAATACATTAGAGATACATTATGATCTATAGCTGAGTAAATTTAAGGGATGTTGAGGGTTTCAAGATGAGTGGTCCAGGATACGCATTTCTTCTGTTACTGGGGTTCTGGGGTTCTCTGAGCTCCTACTAGAGATTCTTTGGAGGCGTTTGCTGTCCTGAACAAAGACTTGTTTAAAGCAAGTACAAAAGGTAGTAAAGCTTAAATTTATTAAAGATATTATGGTAGGAAAAGAAATGTGTTCTACAGAATGAGTGTGGGTCAGTAAAAAAAGTAAAAGAAGTACACATTACAGAATGCAGAGCGAGACACTGAAAGAAGTTACAGTGGCAGCAAAGTTAATGGTGGCCATCTTTTATATTCCCCCATTCTGATATCAGATTTAAGCCATCCTATCAAAAACTGTCTTGACGTTGTGCCAGAAGAATTGAAGGTAGCATTCTCTGATTGGCCCCACGCTCAGGGTTTGGGTGCATGTGTCCTGGATCTCTATGATTGATAGGTCATGTCCACTTGCCCAGCCAGTTTTCACATCCTAATCTCCTGCTTCACTACTATCTGTCAAGTTACCCATGGAATGCTATATTAGAATGCAAACAATTCACATGTGTTTGAAATTGAGATGTCTTGCCCACTAATATTGCTACTTCCTTGAGGATGGAGGTCTGTGGGAAGAAGATTCAGTTACAAGTAAAAACAGCGGTCTAATCACAGGTGAAAAGGGCCAATTTGCAGGCATAAGGGAATTGCCAGTGCTTGGGACAAGACAGAGAAAAATAAACTTAAACAGGCCTTGTCCTAAAGCTATAGTTTTCTTAAAATTTTCATTTGCCTTGACTCCTCTTTACCTCCCTTTATTCCTCTATCTTGCCCCATGATAAGGACTTAGCTAGACTGCTAGGTTACAGAGGTGAGAGGAGGCGAGGAGGCGGCTGAGACATGAAGTCTAATGCAGGGAGGAAGGAGGAAGTCTCTGGGGTGTCAGGAACAGTACCAGTTCCCGCACCCTCCCGGGAAAAGCTGGGTGAAGTGGAGCCTGCCCCCCACTGAACTCAGAAGTAGCTGCTATTTTCAGTTTTGTGGTTTTTGGGCCAAGTTTGGTAAATACAAAGAATAGGAAGTGTTTAAGAAAAAGAGAGACAGAACTGATGGAAGAGCCCATGGAGCTCTGCATTGTTCCTGAGGGACTAAAACTACGGGAAGAGACCAGGCATGTAAAGGGTGAGACAGAAAGCAAGCTTGGTAAACTGGGAGGAATGCGGGCTTCACGATCAGAGGAGCCTGGATGGGGCTGGAGTTTGTGTTATTTATTATCTTATCTCTCAGGGCATGTTTTTCATCTGCAAAGCAGAGCATTTCCTATTCCTCAGGGTTATTGTGGGGATCAGAGAAGGGGTGTGTAGATTCTAACACCATGACAGACATCCAATAACACCACTGTGCCTGCTTTGTATTTGCTTATAGAAAGCCACAGTGATGTAATTCTTTTTTGGACAGTGAAAAAACAATGATTTAATATTAAAAGTCGAGTATATCATTAAATACGTACTTTTGTGATGCCCCGCACCACCACCATGTCCCTTGGAAAAATTGCCCATTTGTCTTTGAACACTGTGAGATAGCTAGAAAATCGAGCTTCACTGAAACCAGGAAGGGGCCCTTCAGCAAATGATGTCCTCTTACACTTACCCTATAATTTATACTTGTGGAGTTGTTGTATATTTGTGATTGTATTTGATTCTGAGGCCAGAAAAGTGGGGTGAATGTTGAGATCTCTGTTTTGCAACTGAAAAACAAAGAAAACACACCTAGAAACGGAAGTAATGGTCTCTAGAACCCGGTAAGGGTCATGCAGGAGTTCATGCCAAAGGACCATCCTTTTCTTTCTAAAATTAGACTTCCTTGATCAGGGAATTTTGCAGATAACATGTAATTGGACATTAGCAGGACATTTGGCAAAGTCTTGGTGGACCAGCGGAGCTTTTCAGGAGCAGGAGGCCTGTAGTGGGAGAAGGCGTAGCCTATGGCTGCAGAGGAGAGAATTAGGGTCCACGGGAAGGTACACCCAGGAGAGTAGACTTGGCTTCAGCTCAGGGCAGGACTTTCTAACAAACTGAGTACTTTGTGAGGTTGTGGAAGCAGGTAATTTACTACTGAGTAAAGATATTTCATGTAGGAAATGGAATTTTAACAATTATGAGAATAACCAACTTTTATTTCATTCCCACAGCCACCCTGAGAGACGGATTTTTTCTGTCTTGCAGATGAGAAAAAAAGATGTTAAGAGATTAAGTTATTTGCCCATTACCCAAATGGTAAGTAGAAAAAGTAGGACTCAGGCCCATCTCATGGCAACCCTCATTTCCTCCCACCATCTAACCGTACAATTTTAAGGAAGAAATAATCTCTAGTCCAAGATGGGTCCCTGGACAATTTTTATCTCATAGTCTTCAATTTGTTCATGAAGACAACAGGCAGATTGATTTCCTCTCCCTTCCTATCCTGTAGCAAGGTTGATAGTATCCATGAAGCAATTGGACAAAGTCATTTAAAAGTCTCCCTGCCCCAGCATAATATATCTGTAAATTAACTTAACCTCATATTCTGAAAAGCTAATACACATACATGGTACAAAACTGAAATTACACCAAAAGACGAGCAGCAAAAGAAATCTTCCCTCTCACATCTGTTCCCCAACTGCCTACACCTTCTGGGAGACTATTTTGTTCTCCTAAAGTACATACGTTGTAATCCTAATCCCCATTAGTGTGATATTAGAAGGTAGGACTTCTAGATGGTGATTAAACCACCAGGGTGGAACCCTTACAAATGGGATTAGGGTTTTCACAAAGGAGGCCCCCAATTTCCCTTTTTCTACCTCATGGGGACACAATGAGGAAAAGGCCACTTGTGAACTGGAGGAGGCCCTCACCACACCCCGTCTGTGCTGGTAGCTTGATCTTGGACTTCCACACCCCGGAACTGTGAGATATAAATGTTTTTTAATTTAGCCACCCAACCTATGAAAATTAATTGTAGTCATCTGAACTAAGATGAACAATGCAATGATTTCTCATGAATGTTTTAGTAGATGTCTTTCCTGTGCACAAACAATTTGCTTATCTATGTTTTCCTTCAAGTGGCAGTATGCTTTATGTATGGTTCCTCATCTTACTTTTAAAGCTTTAACTTGTGTGTACTATTATATTAGATTGATCAATGTGAAATAACCAATATACCAGTTCTGACATACAAAATATATGGGAAATCCATATTTGTATAAGAAACTGCCTCAGTCTTTTCTCCATGGTCACACAGCGAGACTTCAGGAATTCCAGATTTACACTTGATCTGTAAGCAGCACCCAGATTAACAAGTAAGATATCACTGGTACCTAGAAGGCCTTATGTGCCTTCTTCCAGTGACCACCTGACTTCAAACAGTCAACCAATTTGTGGCTTCTTCGTTTGCCTTTTTAGAAAATGATTGTACTCTATTCATTGTCCATTTTGGAATTTAACTCTATGATGCCTTATTGATGGATCCTAAGTTTACAATCTTTTGCTACTACAATGTGCAGAGTGAATGACCCTATACATAAAATGTATTTTAAATTTTGTTTTATTATAGAAAGTTCAAACATAAAATAAATAGAATAACATAACAAATACTCAGCAACCATCAACAGTCTGCTCTTGTTCGGCCTAATGTATTTGTACAGTAGAACTCTACATACTTACCTCCCCTCCAAAAAAACAAAGGTCCTTTGGGAAGGCTGTGTCCAAAATGTAGCCCAGGAGGCTCAATGGCATCAGTGAACAGCTGTGTGGATCAGGGGAAAGTTACCCAACCTCTCTTACACTCTCCTGTAATGCAGTGGAGGTGATTCCTACTGCAGGGAGGCTGGGAGGGGAGACCAGTCCTGTGTGTTTTCTTGAGCTGTAGCCAGGGACTCTGAGGAATCCAGAGGAAGATGCAGGAAGAAAGGAGGGCTTGGATGTAGCCAGTCCACTTACGTCTTTTATAGACTACACTCTTTAGTACGATTTCATTTGAGGAAGGGTCCCCCAGTACTAAACACAGGAAACGAAAGGGTTTGGAGCCACCAATATCATCGGTGTAAAGGACTTAGCCCAAGGCTGCTGTGTTACCCTTCACATTCGACTTTGTCCATTTGTCATTTTCAAATCAGTTTTCTTCTCGTCAAAATCACTTTCAAGCCAAGAGACACTTTTAATTAAAGCGAGAAACGCCAGGGAGAATGAGAGGACGGAAGCTGAGAAAGGCTGGCCTCACTAAGATCTGAAGTCTAAGTATCAGGGAGATTCCATCCTGCTCTCCTCTTCCGTCCCATCCCTGCCTCTGGGGGACCAGAGGTCCCCTATCACTTGACCCCAAGTCTCCTCTCAGTGGATTCTGGTTTCTCACTCTATTCTACTTTTCTACCCGGATAACTGTACCTACCTGTCATGAGTTCAAGTCACTCTAAGTCTCAGTGGTGACTGCTTCTGCTAGCGCCCAGGGGCCAAGCAGAGGGCGCGCGCCCCACCCCGCCCCTTCACCCCTCCCGGGTGGAGAGTCGGGGTCCGCGCCCCTCCAGCCTGCCCACCCCGCACTTGCCTGCCCAGCGCCTGCAGCCAACGAGCTCGCTGCAGAGGGCGTCAGGACCGGGCTCCCCTCCCAGCGCAGAGCACTTGGCCCTGGCAGACGCCCCAAGATTGTTGTGAGGAGTCTAGCCAGTTGGTGAGCGCTGTAATCTGAACCAGCTGTGTCCAGACTGAGGCCCCATTTGCATTGTTTAACATACTTAGAAAATGAAGTGTTCATTTTTAACATTCCTCTTCCAATTGGTTTAATGCTGAATTACTGAAGAGGGCTAAGCGAAACCAGGTGCTTCCGCGAGGGCTGCGCAGCGGCTCGGAGCACCCGGCTCTCCCCAGCCCTCTGCTCTGCTCGCCGCCGCCTGTACAGGGTCCCCGGGAGCCCGCCGGCCAGCCCAGCGGAGCTCCTCCGAGCGCCCCGCCGCCTGCTCCTTCTTCCCGCGGCCTCTTCTCCCCGCGCGTCTTGGACATGCCAGGATTAAGAAGGTGGGTTCTTCTCGGCAGGGTCTGGAAATCTTACCAAAGCCCTGGTGGGTGGAAAATGTCTATGGCTGCGATTCAGGCAATGTCAGGATATTGGAAAAGGCACTGCTAGTGATGCAATGACAGTGTTAATTATAAAAAGCTGCGCCTTTGTAATTTCCATCTTGAAGTTTCTTTTGAGAGTGGGGATTTTCTAACAGTTTCAGAAGTCAGCATCAGAGAGAGAGAGAGAGATCTGAAAAGAATCCAGTGCTTGACTCCTCTTTTTGGGAAGGACATCAACTTTGTACAAAGCTTTTTTTAAAAAATATATTTTTTAAATTTGGGAAACGGATTATTAGCAGTTTGCTGCAAGGCTGCTGGACGAGCGAACGGACTAGCTGAGCTTGTGGGCTGGATCTGCTCTATGTCTGTGTGGGATTCACAGAGGGCATGGGACCCAGAAGTTTCGAGCCAATGAAAAGCGGGGACCTCAGACAGAGATACATGTAAGCAAACGTTTTGCTCTTTGCGGAAATTGCAATTCTACTGTAGTAATCCTGAAGCCTTGCAGAGCTTAATCTACATGACATCTGCGAAGCCTTTATCTTGCAGAAGTTTGGAACGCACAGCTGCTTTACAAAAATCAACCGTGCGTAGGTGCATGCGTGTGTGTGTGTGTGTGTGTGTGTGTGTGTGTGTGTGTGCTGAAAACTAAGCTGTAATGTTTTCCTAAGCTGGGGACTCATGCATCAATGACAGTCCAGATATTTGCTTGATCTCCCCAGCTTCCTTCATATTTTAGGATGGTGCATAAAGTGGGTGAATCCACCTAATGCAGCAGTTCCAGGGGCCAGTTTGGAGCATGGACGCTCCTCCTTCCCCGGTACTAACTATAGTTTATAGTACTTTTGACGTTTTCTAGGGTTTTCCTGACAAGGTGCAGCTAGCTATTCGTGATGCTGTGGGACTGCAGTACTGGAGTATTATTTCATTCTGGAAACCCTCCCCAGTAGCCTGGAGCTCATTTGGACCCAGGACCTAGCTGTGTTGCTTCCAAGAGGCTGGACTTGCGGCTGCCTGTGGCCAAAGGGGAACAGGAGAGAGGGAGATGGAGCAGGGGCAGCGCCAGGGTTAGCACGCCCTTTCCACCAGCTCTTGAAGTCCACTGCATGCACTCAGCCTGTTCTGTCTCCAACATAAACGAGACAGGATTTTATAACCATCCAAAAGGAAACTTCATGTGAAGAAACAGGAAAACATTGAAATTCATAATATACAGACTGGAAAATAAATTTGTTATTGTTCTTTCATTCTTTCCAGATATAATTCTGGCCATTGCAAAAATCAGAAAGTCCTCGAATTTAGCTCTGCACTTTATAAGGTCAGAGCTGTTTCCAGGGTTATAGAACCTGGCTCACACAGGCACTCAGATAAAATGCAAACCTGGGGATGCTTGAGGTCTTGATTCTTTAGACTGGAATCCAGATGAAGCAAGTGGACTTGCGTCCACCTCTGTTCTCTGTGGACGTCACATAAACTCTGGACACTTCAAGTATCCAGCATGGCTGCTTCACAGGAGCCAGGTGTCACGGGTGAGAGTGAGCTATGTAATCTGCTGCGTCCCTTTAATTATGGAGGAAATGTGGTGCACGGTGGCAGTAACAGCCTACTGAGGCCCGCCTGGTCCCCATGTCCACTGCCTAGCGAAGAGGTCTCTAAGATCACTTCCTCCAGAAAGTCGTCCCTGATTACCCTGTTCCTACCCCCAGCCTAGCTGTCATGGCACCCAGGGCTATTTCTAACAGTGCTCTTACCAAAATAGACGTCGATCCCTGCCACTCCCCGATCAGCTCAAGCTGATTTGGTCATAGGCTTGTAGCTCTTCTTCCTCCTGCCTTGCCACCAGCAAGGAGTTGTTCAGATCAGTTGATATTAAACTGAATAATAATAGCACTTGATAAAGCTCTGCATTTGCATAGATTTTGTATTTTTTTACATCTTAACATTTTTAAGTATGCAGTTAAGTACTGTCATATGCATCCCCTTTGCCGAACAACCAGTCTGCAAAACTTTTCATTTTGCAAAACTGAGACTCAATGCTCATTAAATAATTGCAACTACCATCCTGCTTTCTGTTTCTAGTGTTTTTGAAAACCCCATGTAGGAAGCATGAGTGGAATTCTACAATGTTTGGTTGTTTTTCTGAATAGCTCATTTCACTTAGCTTAATGTCCCAAAGGTTTACTTATGTTGTATCATGTTTCAGAATTTCCTTCCTATTAAAATCTGAATAATACATATATATTAATATGGTTTGTTTAATCATTTGCCCATCTTCAGACATTCCTACTGGGTTGATCTTTTGGCTATTGTGAATAATGGTGTTGTGGTCACAGATGCACAAATACCCTTCCACCTCACATTCTCGGTTCTTCCAGTTATATCCCCAGAAGTAGACTCGCCAGATCACATGGTAATTTTGTGATTAATTTTGGAGGGACTATCACACTGGTTCCTACCGTGGATTACATAGGTTCCAGTTTCAGTGGCACATCTTACCCATCATTTGTTATTTTCTGTGTATTTTTAAATAGTCACTTCAATGGGGGTAAGATGGGGTAGCCTTTGTGTTTTGAAAGGATCTCAGTGACCACAGTATTATCAATAAAATCTTGGGGGCGGGGAAGGGCTGAATCATCATCGGTAGGCACACACAGGCTTAGTGGCTTTGGGTGGCAGCGCTGGCCTGACCCAGTGCTGGCTCCTCCTCCCTCTGGGCTGTGCAGGTTCCCCAGGCCCCTCTTCCACCAGGATCGGAGGCCACAGTGTAGGGCTGGCACTGAGGCGGGGGAGAGGGGAGGTGGCCATCTGCTGACTGGGAATTCTCACCCTTGTGTACTGCGACTCAAACTCAGGATAAGTGGCTTCTTGGGGTTCTGTGCTTCAGTAAAACTAAACTGCCTCACATTCACATTTTCCCCTTTCCACGACTGGCAGCATGGTGGCTTGTTTGCCCTGTAACTGTTTCAAAACAGAGATGCTTAAAGTCCAGGTGGGTCTGTTGCCCAAGGAGCAAAGACCCAGGCCACAGGCCTGCGCCTTGTGCATCCCACAGAGTTGGGTTTGGACTTTTTTTTTTTTTTAAGCAGCAAAACTCTTTATTAAAAAGTGCCACCTAGAAGAGGCAGTCTTTGGTTGGGCACAGTTCATATCTGGAAGTGTCCTTGTTTTCCCTATGCCCTATCCCACCACAAACACATGGTAAAATCACCATTAAAAATGCAGGACAGGCCTGGCATGGTGCTACATACTTGTAATCCTGGAATTCTAGGAGGCTGAAACAGGAGAATAGCAAGTTCAAGTCCAGCCTACGTGATCCACGCTTCCTGCCAAACTCAAATATACCTTGGGATTTACATTTAGTTTCCCATCTTCACAGGCTACTCCTCGTTATGTTTCTGGCTCTCTGTCTCCCAAGTCCTGGGAATGCACAGGTAAGATTTTGTTTTAAGTTATCTAGAAAGATGTTTAAAAAGCTAGAATGGGGGGATCTAATCCTGCATTTTAGGATCCCAGGGTTGTAGAGGTGGGAGCTACATGACCCAGTCGGAGCTCTTCCTTGTGTAGGGCTTGTGGCAGAGGAAGTAGAGCCTGGCCCAGGCGAAGTTGTTTCCTAGTGGCAGGACTGGAAATGTGACACGGTACCTTGACTTCCAGCCAGGAGCTCATTAGATCCCCTTTACGTTCCTCAGAGAGACTCAATTCATCTTCAGTTGTAAAAATTAAAACCTGCCATCATGTTTCTGGGGTCTCTGCACATGACTCCACAGGTATGGGTGGCCCCAAGTCCCCAGCTCCTGTGGAAGCAAGTGAGGCGAGGAAGCAAAGGTTACCCAGACATCCCACCATGCAGGGGGGGGGGGCAGGAGGACACTGCTGGGCTAGAACCCCTGGTGGAACCCAGCTGAAAATAGGGGATGAGTGAATTTAGGCTCAGGGTAAAGATCAGCCCTTGAGAACTGTGGGCAGAGTCTTGGGAAGAGGAAGAAAGAATTTTCTATCTCAACATGATGTTGGATCAAATCCTGCCTTTTGGGGAATAGATGAATATGTCTAGGTCCAGGAAGGACAGTGTCATAGGACTGTGTTCACCATATTAGCATATTCACGTATATTAACACATTTGATCTTTATCCCTTAGGAGGAAGTACTGTTGTTCCCATTTTACAGGTGGGAAAACTGAGGCACAGAAAGCTTATGCAATGAGCAAGGAACTAGAGTGGGAATTTGATCAGTGGACCTGAACTCACTCTAGCACTGAGTTGCAGAGCAGGGGTGCATCCTGCTTCATCCCATAGCCTCCTGCCTCTTCCGCTCCTGGGACTCTTGAACTTCTCCAGCAGTATAGAATGAATCCATTATCTCCATGAGTCAACCACAGCTCAGGGATCCCAACCACCAAAGCTGGAGGAAGACACAGGGATGAGAGCTGTGTCTTACAGTCACAGATGCTGAGCTCATTCCTATAAAATGTCAGGCTTCAGGGGCTTCCCAGGGGCTCTGTCCATCCTCTGAACATCTTCTTAAAAGTGCATTCAGCTGCAGTTGAAATTGCATTTAAAACTCACAACCCCAGGGGACTGGAAGATCTATCTCTTTCTGGATGCATCTTCATGTAATTGTCCTGTTGAGATTGAAGTAGGTGAATTTGCCCAACCCTCATTAGAAAGCTGACCTCACCTGCAGGTAGTTTTTATTGCATGTCTAAGGCTGAGCATCACGGACAGGATTTCATAGGTTACAAAATACAGTTTCATTGGGTACTAAGCAGCAGAGGTTAAGTAGGACCTAAAGAAGGAGTCTTTGCCCTTAAACTTGCCCTTCCCACCCCCAGAGAGGGGACAGAGTTGAGGTACATTGGATACATCCGATGTTACCATTATCTCTCCTCCCACTTAGGGCATCATAAGGCCCAGCTACTACCTGCTCAAAGTGGGGCCTATGAAACAGGGATGCAGGCAGTTTAAAAAAACAGTGCTAAGAGTGATTGTAAGAAACCTTAGGAGATGAATAAATAGGGTTACAAACAAATGTTGGCGTCATAAATGCCTTTTTTCTTTACTCCATTTCTCAAACTTTCTGCAATGCAGCGGTGGTATCTTTAGAGTGTGGGAATAAGTGCAATGACCTTGAGCTTTCTTTTCTCTCCTTCCCTGCAGCAACAGTGCACGAACGGCTTTGACCTGGATCGCCAGACAGGACAGTGTTTAGGTATGAGCCGCGCAGATCCCTTCCTGGGGGGATGCTGGATGACAGCGGGTCACAGGGCCATCTCTTCTTTGGCTGTTGTCCACCACTGTCACTTCTTTATTCTCCTCCCACGGAAGAACCACATGAGATGGCGGGATTAAGACCAATGATGCCTTTCATTGATCACCTGGTTTGTGCTGAGCCCTGGGCTAAGCACTGAGAGAGATCAAAGAACGGACCCATTTCCTTCTGCATCATTTTCCTGACACCACTGTAACAAGTCACCGCAGCTCAGTAGCTTAAATGACACACATTTATGGTCTCATTCATTGTTCCATAGGTCAGAGCCCACATCAGTGACCAGGCTAATGGCCACGCATCAGCGGGATGGCTTTTCCTTCTTGAGGCTTGAGCGGGGGATCCCATTCCTTACTCATGAGGTTACTGGCAGGATTCAGTTCCTTGCAGTTGGAGCTCAAGGTCTTGTTTCCTTGCTTGCTGTCAACTGAGGGTCTTTTTATTTTTTTTATTTATTTATTTATTTATTTTTTTTTTTTTTTTTTGTCTTTTTCCTTTAGTGGATGGGGCAATGTTCATTTAGCGCACCCTCTAGTGGGAAAAGACTTAGACACAGAGAGCCCTGGCACAGGGGTGGAATAAAGTTATGGCCAGAAGGAGGAAAGAGCAAAAGAAGACAGCAGAGTGACACTTTGTGTCCAGGGTCAATAAAGAGTGGTAGAAGTCGCATGTGATTTGGGCACTGAAGCATGAGTAGGAGCCCGGACAGTGGCATTCCAGCAGGAAAAAATAACATAATCAAAGACCAGGGGCAAAAGGACCCTGAGAGCACAGAGTAGTGTGTTCTAGAGGGAGCTCAGGGACCAAGAGAAGAATAAGGTGGCTGTGTGTTGTTGCCTTACCCAAAATGGGGAACTACTTAGCTTTTTAATTATAGGTGTTTGATTTAAGCCAAGTCATTTGTCTTCTCTGAGCTCATGTCAGCTAAGACTCGGAGGGGCGAGAGGCGGTTTGTCAGGATAGAGCCCTGGCTGGGGAGTCTGGGCCTATGCTTGGAGGTAGTTCCCAGGTGAAAAAAGAGACGGGCTGCAACCTCATTTTCTGGCTCATCAGTTTTTTCTTGAGAACAGGCTGGTGTATTCTGCACCTCAACATCCCGCTTTCCCGAGGTGGGAGTCAGTGTGAGCTTCTCAGTTGAGGTGAGATGCAGGGGTAAGCTGTGGAGCTTCCACAGGACCAGCACACGGAGCCAGGTCTGTCTGCTGCTCACTGGAGCCAGAGTTCAGGCCTCCTCTGTGTCCCCCTAGCACGGCCACTTCTCCCTTCCTAAGACACATAGGATGAGCTAAGAGGATCACAAGTTCGAGCCCAGCCTTGGAAATGTAGGGGCTGAGTGTTTCAAAGGGCTCACTGGCATACAGCTCAATGGCCCTAGGTTCAATACCTAGTATCAGAAAAAAAGCTTCTGGTTTCCTCCCAAGTTACTAGCTCTCTTATCTGGAATAGAAATGCCAATAATTCTTAGGCCCTTCCCTGGGTTTTCAGAGTGTAGTATATACAAATAAGATTACCGGACATATTTTTACACCCACAGCTAACCACTCTTTACCTTAATAGCTATATACTTATTTTCACTGTCTCTGTCTGTACTAATTAGTGTATTCCTCATTTGCTGTAGTTTTGTAAGACTTTAAAAATACATTTTCTTGGCTCTCAAATGTGAATTCAGCTAAAGAAAAGGCAGAAGCAAATAGTAGCACAGAGTTTTGTGGATGCATTCAGCCTTGAGACGGTGGTGCTTGAATGGTGACATTGGTCACATTTATTCTGTTCAGTCAATATCACAGAGCACCTGCCGGGAGCCAGCAGGGGCTGGCGTCAAGGCTGACGAGGGTGTGTGCAGTGTGTTGCCTTCCGTGCCATGCTCTGCTTATCTGTGTGTGCTGAGTGTGGCCGTGGGCACTGACGCTCAGCTTTCTGTGCCCTCTGCAGATGTTGATGAATGCCGGACCATCCCCGAGGCCTGCCGAGGAGACATGATGTGTGTCAACCAAAACGGTGGCTATTTGTGCATCCCCCGAACAAACCCAGTGTATCGAGGGCCCTACTCAAATCCCTATTCAAACCCCTACTCAGGTCCGTACCCAGCAGCTGCTCCACCAGTCTCAGCTGCAAACTACCCCACAATTTCAAGGCCTCTTGTCTGCCGCTTTGGATACCAGATGGATGAAAGCAACCAGTGTGTGGGTGAGTAGCCCCGACTTTCCTCCTCCCCGTTGTGCAGGTAATGTGCTGTCTGAATCCGCACGTTACCCCAGTGGGTGTTACCTACCATGCAGTGGGACAGTGGCCCCTTTTCTGCACATTTATCTCATCTGGTCTTTTCCTGCCTTAGGAGATGGGCTTGCTGCTTCCTTCCTTGTTCTCTGGAAAATGAATTTGTTTTTCTTTATTTTTTTCTATCTTTCTAGCCATTTATATGTCATCTATCTATTTACCTACCTAGCTCATATTTTCTTAGCTAAATAGCAAATGCATCTATCTGGTCAAACTTGGTAAGTGAATCCCAGACAGATCTAGAAAGGGCCAGAGCTTTGTCTTCTGAGGTGGAGTGGAACATGTATTCCTGCAGGAGAACCTTGAGGGCTATAACATCACCTGTTCTAGAAAGAAGTGGGTTCTCTGCAAGGGAGCCAATGTTCTTATGGCCGCAAGGAACCTCATGGATGAGACTTTTGGGAAGAATTAGGTACCATATGCCGTGAGCTCCTGCAGAACTGGGGAGGGTGTGACCAGTGCCCTGGAGAGCTTTAGCTTGTGTTGGCCAGTGTGGCCCGAGGAGAGTTCCCTGGGATCCTTTTTGATCCCTCAGGCTGTGGTTGAATCAGAGCCTTGGAGCTGCATGCAGCTCTGGGAGATGGTCCAGAGTGAAGGTTCTCAGTCTTTTGATCTTGCAACCCATCTGCCAGATCATTTTTAGCCTAGAATTTTATTTTATACATATTTATAGATGGCATCCATGGTTTGAAGAATGTAAAGCACAAATAATAGCTTAACAAGTGATGAATATGAATATAAATATAAACTGAAGTTCTAGTATTTCCTTCCTGTACTCCCAAAGGGTGGTTTACTTAGTAAAATTGTTATTGCTTCAGAACTAAGAGTGTTGGGTTATAACCAATGGTTATAAAGACTATTGACAATGACTTCTTCTATAGGATCAGGCACACGAGTGTGCATTTTCATTTGAATGCATTTAAATAATATGCAAACAACTGTCCTTCAGACCTCCCATGGAAAATCAGATACACTTAAACCCAAAGTTCTACATTCTTACTAGTCACACAGGGTGTGGTGGTGTGTGCAGGTGTGTGAGGGAGAGAGACAGACAGACAGGACCTTGACAGACTGAATGCAGATGAGGAGCTGCTATGTCTTCTTTGAGGGCTGACATGTACCAAGGGAAAGAGTGTGGGACCCATCAAGCCATGGACTCCCACAGTTTCGGTGGCGAACATACTCCCGTACTTCTTAATAATTTCTTTATAATACGCAGCACAGTAGTCCATTGTAATCAGAAGGACTTTTTAACAATCTTCAACTTCAGTCTCTTCATTTTATGAAAAGGGCAATGTGGATTCCAACTAGTTACCCACTAGCACAGATCGACTGTGAGTCCAGCTGCCCTGACCACCAGGCTACATTTTCTTAACTGAATGAAATGACCTCTCCCATTTGAAAGAAAAGCATGATATCAAAAGAAAGATAGAGGGAGTCAGAGGAGGAGAGCAATACTGTACTTTCAGGGGGATGTCACATGGGGGCTTCCTAATCTGAGTTACTCATGCCCGCTGTTCACACATGGGGGTGAGGAAGCAGGGGGTAAGACACTATGGAGGAGCTGCAGTTTGGTGGAGAAGTCCCAGCTAGTTATGCTGCAGTTGTTCAGGCCATGTCCTGGACCATCCTACCAAAACCCTTGTAGAACAGTGAACACTGCCTTGGGGCTCTCCAGAATGCACCCCCTCCTTCCCTCCCAGCCTTCCCTCCCAGACCTCTCATTCTAGAATTTCAGGTCTTAACACTGAAGACATGGCTGGGAAAACTATTCACTCCCTGGTCCCTTGACGTCATACCACTTGAGACTCTGAACCTGTCGCATGGGAAGTGCAGAGCCTTCATAATGGCTGTTTTGTGGGAAGAATACAATCTAGGCACCCTGAGAGGACTGGCACCAGGCCCATCTATTTCCAAAATGTTCAGCATTATGTGTTCTCAAGTCCGAGTTCTTTCTGATTTCCCCTCACTCCGCCCCATGGCTTCCTGACTTTCAGAGGCCTCTCAGACCTACTCACCAAGGTCCTCTCACCATTGAGGGAGCTGATGTCGGGGCCTGAGAGCCAGCTAAGGAATGGCAAGGGAAGGCAGGCGCTTGCTACCAACATTCCTTCTAGGAGGCTGCAGTTGCGGTAAAAGAGCCAGGAAGTGAGACAGAGGCCATAGGGAAAGGACAGGAAGAGGAGTCCAGAGCTACCCTGGGAAGGGGAAGGTGACGCTTCCCAGGGTGTCACTCTGGGGAGAATGGGGAGACATTTCTGAAGCTTCACTTACTCTAGGAGAGGAGGAAGGACAGTGTCTCCAAAGGAGCCTTCTCCCCTTCATTAAAATAATAACAAGAGTCACCGCAGTGGCTCTAAGAGTTAATATCAAATACATTCATAATGCTTCTGTACAGAGTGAATGCCATTAGCCACCCGCCACTCACCCACCTCACAACCCTGCAAGGTAAAACCATTATTATTCCTGTGGTACCCATGAAGAAACCAAAGCACAGAAGAGTTAAACAAAACAAAACAAAAAACCTGTATGAAGTCTACAGAGAATAAGAGGCCAGGCCAGGACTTGAACCACTCGGGCTCCAGATGAGGAAACTGGGCTCAGGGAGGCAAATGTTTCTTCTTAGACTCTGAAAGATTCAGTACTGAAACCAGTGTTACTGGCAAGTTGCTGCATTCTTAAAGAAAATTTTTGTTCCATAAAATTTTGGACCTGGGCCAAAGTAGAAAGGAGATGCTGAAAATTTACCTGCTCATCACCCAAGTTACTGGGGCTACACCATTCTTCTTTACCTTCTATTCAGTGAGATAATTTATAGCCAGCCCCCTTCATCCTTACATCTGAAATGTAAAGATCTTTTACCAAAACCTCTCAAAATAAACCCCCTCAAATTCACAACACCATGATTAAACCAACAAAAGTCAATAAGAGTCTTTTTTTCATTATTAAATATCTAAGTACTATCCAGGTTTCCCTGAGGGTCTCATCAGTTTGTTTGAATCAGATCTGAATAAGGTCTGTCGTTTGTCTTGGCTGCCCAGGCTTACCTTGTAGCTCCAACAGTCTCCTTTCTCTCGCCCCTTCTTTGTTGAGCATGCTGAGTTGTTCATCTGGAGAACTGCTCATATTTGAGATTTTGTCGATGGCATTGTAGTCCTGATATGTAATCTGTTCCTCTGTTTCCTTTATGTTTCTGTAAACTGGTAATGAGCCTATACACTTAATCCAATTCTGGCTTAATCTGGGGGTAAACTGCTTCATGAGTAGGATCCTTGGTCTCTTGCTGTCCCAATCCCACAATGTGTAGTAGTCTGCTTTGAGAAAGTAAGGGTACCCCTTACACAGAAGCTTACTTTTGCTGGATTTTAAACGTACTTTTAAGGAAGATATCTTTCTCTTGTGTCCAAATTCGATTATGCCCTCTTCCTGTGAGCTCTGGGTCCCCAGACCTCTGCGTTTCCTTCTCAAATGCTCTATTTTGGGTTTTACTTTGTAGGTGATTAGAACTGGCTCCTTCTAGAACAACATTTGGCCTGAGGTTTGGGCCCTCAGTCACCCAGATATAAAACAGGAACATTTGGGACACTTTTACAGACAGGGAGAACTGAGACCCAAGAATCACAGACCATGAGCCAAGAATGTTTTGTGTCATTAAGGAAACTGGCAGCTTGGCTTGAGAATACACAGCTCCACGAGAGTGGTGATACTGGTGCCTGGGTGCAATGCGTCACCCAGAGTTGATATTTGGGAGATATAAATGGGGATCTAGACAGACACTGTTAACTAGCAAAGAGGGAAAGGCTGTTGGAGGGGAATGTCACCAAGCAAGACCCACACAAAAGGCAAAGTCGAACATGAAGAATGAATCCTGAGCTGACCAAGTAGCCACCAGGTAGGAGGAGGGTATGGAGTTAGCAATGTTGGTGCTAGAGGTCAGGGAATGCAGGGTGGGGTCGAGTGTGCAGCTGAAATGCCTAAGTACCTCAAATTCGAGCCCACACTCAGGGACCTTCCCTCTTGCCACTTGCTGCTTCTGAGCCCAAGTTCCCTGAATGTGGCTGCCACTCATCTCTGTGCACTGTTCCCCTTTGGGGTTCAGTGTGTCATCTCTCTGAGTGGACATGCCAAGTTCTAGACTTTGCTAACCAACTTGGCTCAACAGCAAACTTAAGAGACTTTACCAGGTACTGAGACTCATGCAATACTTTGCAGCTGAGAAGTCAGTCTTTTATTTGAGCTATACCCCACTAGGAATGGCAGAAATTCTTCTGGCCATTTGTGTAACGTTGAGTAATATCTTTCTTCTCTTGTGGGACAGGGATTTTTTATTGATCAGGGCACCATGCAGGCAGAAAGCAACACACACAGGTCCTTCTAGATGGAGTTGGGCTGATACTTTTTCTTGGGTTATTTTTCCTGAAAACTTGCTAATACCTAGTCAACGGATGCTCATATAGTTCACTGGTGGCTCCAGGCTGTGGTCAGGCATGAAGCAGGTAGATATGGGGATTCTGCAGAACTCATAATTAAGAAAGGGAAAGTCGACATGAGGCAAGCAGCTGGAATGCAAGATGATCCACAGAAAAGGCAGAGATAGAAAGGCTTCTATATTGAAAGGGGCTGCAAGTTGGAAATTAGACAGGCCTTAATTTTCACCTTGGTTTTGCTACCTGTGAAATCTGGGGCTCTGTTTCTTCACTTGTAAAATGGGTATAGCAATACCTCTCTCATACATAACGGCAGAAAACCCCAGCTGAGGCATCTACACAAGGTTTCTCCCAGTGACTGTTAACTGGGAAGATTTGTGGGGGAGGCTGATAAAGTCTTAGGATAACAACCTCTGGAATGACTCACAGAGCCCAAAACTGTACTGAAGATCTTAATTCTTTAAAATGATCTAAAACTGCACTGGGTACAAACATACTTACAGGCCTTTGAAGTCTTGAGGAGACTTTACTTATAATCTGCACCGAGATGCCAGCAGAGCTTGAGTTTATTTAAGTTGTGAACCAAAACCATGGGAAGCAAGCCCAGTGTGGCATTTGGTCCATGCGGACAAAACAAAGCCAAGAGCACATAGAAACCTCAGCCCCAGTGTGGCAGGTCTGCGGTTAGCACAAATGAGGGAGGAATGGGTGGCCTTCACTTTCTTTATTTTTCATGGAGGCTTCCAATTTGGGCTGTAACATGAAACCCGGCCTCTAGGCTGACACAGGAAAATGTGTGAAGCTGGGGACTGAATCTTTTTCTGCTGAGGGCTTTGGGACTAAGCAGGCCTGGGGAGGAGAAGAAACCCAAGGGCTCCGAAGGTGCCCAGCCCTCCTTGAACTGGTCCCAGCAAGCTCATTCATGGGCAGGCAGCTCCCACCCTGGCATCTACATCTTGCTTTGGGGTTCCCTATCATGGGCTGGAATGGTGAACAAGTGGTTTACTCTCTCTAGACCTCAGTTTTTCTATCTGTGAGCATGGATAACAATGCCAACTATTTGGAGAATTAAATAGGATAATGTATATAAAGTGGCTTAACCTAGGGGCTGGTTTATTCTCGAGACTTAATAAGTTTGTCATTGCAATTATTATGTAATTCAAATCTCATCATTTCATTTCGATTTATCTCTCCTCATTACCACGTCTCTAGGCCCTAGACCTGTTCTTTGCCTGCAGGTCATTGTTTCATTTGGGAACTAAACTTCACAGCACGTCTTTGGAGGGTTTAAGGCTGAATTCTCTACATTTCAGCAGCAGGAACTGGGATGGTTGTGTTTCCAAGGAGACTTCAGTGGAGAAAGGCTCCCAGAAGTCATTCAGTGGGAAATGCAGATTCCTGCTCCAAAGGTCTATGGGGCCTGAGGTCCCCCCAGATGCAATACTGCAATCTTGTGAGTCCAAGCCCTCATCCATCCATCTAGACACAGAAGGAACTGCATTTTTAAAAAGGCAGAAACTTTTTTACATATAATTATATACTGTTTGAATTTGTTAGAATGTATTATTTTTATTTTAAAAAAACAAAAGGAATAATTTTAAGGCATAAACTGGGCAGTAAAGGGAACAGATAAGATCTCAGTAAAGACTGGGATTTGTATCCCAGATTTGCTACGTATTTGCTGTGTGGCCTTCAGAAAGTTTTTTGGGCTCTCTGACCTAAGCATTATCTGTAGAAAGAAGGGACAGTGTTATATCAGAGGGTTTTACTGGGGATCTGTAGATAGAAGTCAGTAGTCTATTTCCCCTTCCACTAACTTTTAATTGAAATTTAACGTCCCTGTCCGCTACATAGGTGACATATCATGCACCTAATAGCAGGACTGGTTATGTATGGATGGAAGTCCCAGGCATTTACTATGCTTGCTATGGCAATTATTTTGAATTGCTTTGTAATATCATTCATGTTTATCATGACTTCAAAGTTGTAGACAATATTAGATCTGCTGCCTACAGTTATTATTTAATGTGCTGATGAAGATATTTATGTATTATCACATTTGCTTTAAAAATATTTTGATAACTGCCTTTTGGTAGGGTTGGTTTTGTTGGGAATCTAATAATTTTTATTTTATGCATTAGAGGGATTATTCTGAGAAGGAGGTTCATCCATCAATTTCATCCATCTGCAAGACAGATTCATGGCACACAAACAAAACTCCCAGCACCAGATGATTTCTCATATCCCTTCCAACTCTTGGATGTTCTACTATCCTAAATCTTCCCAGTCTTTGGGGAATATAGTTTCTGCGTCCAGACAGTCTGGATTTTATCTTAACCCTTTCTCGCCTGGATTACTCAGGCAATGTGGCTCTTTTCTATGTGTGTGTTTCAAGCAGTGCACATGCTCAGTGACATCTTCTACTGGGTGGATGCCAATTCTCCATTTATGAGAAAGTCCCTCCCACCCCAGCTGCAGCTGGCTTTGCTCACCAGAGCTGGTCAGTGGTGAGGTCCAGTGCACCGCCTGGGCTTACGTATTGGGTGGGGACCCTTCAGATGGGATGTTCCTGGCTCTCTGTCACGTCCCTGGTGCCTAGTATGGCAATTTTCTCAATGACCTACAAGATTTTTGGCTCTCATTGTATGTTCCTTAGTCTGATCATGTTTCTTTTAATTGTGTTCCACTTTGGAATTAGCAAGTTGTGTGAGAAAAATAAATAGTGTTGCAAAAGAAAGGATAGAGCGTGGACTTTTACAGCTGTACCATTAAGCTCTGCTTCTGATGGTTCTGGAAAAGTTAGATGCATTACCAGGTCTGGAGAAGATAGATGGTGGGAGACAGGACATGGCTGTTTCCTGCCAAGTAGCAAATAATTTCAAGCAAAAGGGTCAATTCCAAACAGAACTTGAGCCTTATGTATTTTAATTCAGTGGGAAGGGCACGCTATGATCTCTCTGTCTCTCTGTCTCTCTGTTTGTGTGTGTGTCTCTGGCTCTCTCTGTCTTTCTTTCTCTCTCTCCATTTCAGACAGTCTTTTTATGTTGCTCCAGCCTGGTCTCAAATTTCTAAACCCAAGAAATCCTCAGCACCAGTTTCTTGGGTAGCTGGGACATAAGCACATGCCATCACTGGTTTAGAACAGGGTCTCTAAATGTGCTGATCTGGAGCATGTGATTGTACCTGTCTTTTGTTATTAAATCTAGTCTTAGATTCCTTTTATAAAACCCTTCTGCTGAGGTGGATTAAATACAGTGAAACCTAGAACCAAACTGTTTATGGGGCTTCTAGATGTGAATCAACAGCTAATGTCCGTGTTCTCCATGGCTCTCATCCACATGTGTGGACAGGGTGTGAGGGCATCTGTGACTCCTCCTTGCACTCCAGCTGCGATGTGTGAAACAATGATTTGGGATCTCTTTGTACTATCAGGAATGAAATAATGAAATAAGTAAAAATACCATATAAGTGAAAAACATTTGTTTTAGAAAAATGCGCAGGAGGGTAATAAATGAGATCATATACAATGTTGCCAGCAACAGCTTCAGCTGATAGGTCCACATCACAGCTCCTGCTGTTAGCAAAAGAAAAGAAGGTCTTTCTTTCTCAAAGGCCCTAGTGTGAACATCTTATCCCACCAGAGAACACTGGGATACACCTCAATATAGTGGACAGAGTGTGGGCTTTATTGATTGACTTAGATTTGTTTGAGATAGAGTCCCACTATGTAGTGCAGGCTGGCCTTGAACTCATTGTGTAGTTCAGACTAGCATCAGACTCATGGCAATCCTCCTGCCTTAGCCTCCTAAGTACTGGGGTTACAGGTGTGTACCACCACACCTGGCAGAGTGTGAGCTTTAGACTTACCTTGCACTTGGGTTCCAAATACACCACCTCACATCATCAGGGTTCAAACCTTTGGTCATCTTAGATATAAGACAGGATACTAGCACTTATCTTGTGGGCTGATTTGAGACTTAACAAAGGACATACTGTATATCTGATAGTCTGGTCTGCACCATCTAAACAATCTTTCTGTCTGTCTTTCCCACCCACCCTGAAACTTTCAATTCTTTGTGTTTTATCAACAACAACCTTGCCTCTCTTAGCAGTATCTGCCCAGTCACAGGTCAGATATGTGGTACATGTGTGTTGGCCTCTTATTATAGATGGGAAGATTTAAGAGAGAGCACTGAGATGGGAGGAAAGGACAGGGATTTCCCCTCCAGTTGGGATCACATACTAATAGGGTCATGTGTTAGTTAGCAACAGGGGTCAGCCCTGACAAATGCATTATGAGATGATTTTGTCATTATGAGAATATCATAGTGTAAGATGATGGTGTCACCAAGTGACATAATCTTATGGGACCATATGCTATCTGTTATTGACCAAAATGTCATTAAGAAGGGCTTGATGGCATTTCTCCCCATCTGTCTCTGCTCAGACATCACTGAGGCCAGAGACAGATTTTGAGCATTTTGGGGGGCCCTCTTAGTCACGGGGTATCAGAAAACAACTTTATTCTCCTCTCCCTTGCACTGTCAGCCTCTCTGGATCCATGCTGTGGATGAGTCCCATATGCTCAGGCCCACAGGATGTGACCAAGGTGTGCTGGTGGAGTGGGCCAGACCCTCATCAGACAACTTCTCCCAGCAGCCATCCCGAGCCTTAAACTTGGAGGCAGAAAGGCCAGGGCTTCAGGCAGCACATGTGTGTGCGGACAAGTACACACATGCTCTCATCCTTTCTACAGAGAAGGATGGGTGGAGGGACCTTTGGGAGAAAGGGGCAGGGTGGCTGGTTAGGGATTCTTAGAATGCAGGCATGGCGCCAGCGTGCACTGTTCATTCACAGGGTATGGCAGAGTGAGCACTAGATGAGTAATTGTTGAGAGGAAGAAAGAAAGGAAGGCAAAAAGGGAAAAGGAAGGGAAGAAGAAAAGGAGAGTGTGGGAATAGGCAAGTGACGGGGAAGTCTTTACTTCTCTCCTCACTGGCCCTCTCATCCTGCATTTAAAGTGCACCCTCAATGAACCTCTCACACAGTGGTGCACACTGAGAGGGCACCATTACAGCCAAGATGGTCACTATGTTTGGCCCACATTTGGTCTGGTGCCAAGCACTACTGGTGTGCAGTGGGTGCTGAATGGAATTAAGTGTACAGCCTGGCTCAGGGGCTGATGGGAAATAATGCTAGGGATAAACCTTCAGGTCCAGTGAATTTTCAGAGACCCACCTCTACTCTCCTGTTCATGGGGGCTCTGTGTCCTCCTCACCCTGGAGCAAAGGCTTTATTTTCCTGCCTGGGTGAAACTGGCCCCAGGTGTCCATCACCAACCAAGGCAGCCCCTCACATACCTCCAGAGGGAGCCAGTCATTGTGTTGCATGCCTTTGGTGCCCCCCAGGGGTCCCAGAGCCAACCTGAGGTTGTTGTTTGTCTTGGACACAGAAGAGCATGCTGGGGGAAGGGTCTTGTGCTATCTCCTTAGGGGCTGGCAGAGAAAGGACATTCACAGGATTCCTTCCCTCCAGAGAGCCTCAGACAGCAGACAAGATGTCAAGGACTGACCTCCCATTTCCCTCCAGCTTGTCCAAGCCAGGCTAGAGGGGAGATGGGGACAGCCAGGGATGGGCCCTGCCCCAGGCAGCCAGAGTCCGCAGACTCCAGAGCCAGCTGCTGCCTTGGAGCGGAGGAAACAGTAATGCTTGGGGACTATGTCGGTGCAGTCTAACTCTCTGTCAAGCTATAACATTTGCAGAATCTTGGCCAAGATTGATTTATGAGCTCCACATATTTCACAGGTCTTTATATGTCCCCCAGGAATCAGTGAGGTCAGACAGAAGAGACTGCATCCGGAATCTGAAATTGGCATCTCCCACCGTTCCCATAGGAGGGGGTTAATAATTGGAAGAGACTCATATGAAACAAGGCAAAGAGACACACAAATAAAACCCTGCTTCATTTCTGTTGGGAACAAAGACAAATCATGTTTTCTGTGTCTGAGTAGAATAAGGAGTGCCCGTCCTCTGGGGAAGTGGTGTCCGGGATGAAGCATAATGGGACAGAGATTTCTGGGTGACCAGTAAGCTCAGAGCAAGCTTAGAAGTGGCCAAAACATTTTGTATTCATCTTCTAGTGCATGCTCCATAACTGTGGTAAATAGATACTTGTAATTCTTAACCTCTCTGCCCAGCAGGAGCTTTCTGCTTTGCTCTCTGCTGTGTTTCTATACCGGATAGGTATTCAGCAAATGAATGGGAAAGTACATGGCTAATGGTGTTTGCAGAAAGAGAAACTGATTGCATCCCAGATGCAGCTGCCCACATAAGTTAACTTACTACTATTGGTGGAATGCATCCATTCTTTATCATTTGCCCATCAAGGTATATACTAGGCACAAAGGGTTCATCAGACATCATTACTGCACTGTGGAGTTCACAATCTCCTGGCAGGAGTCAGGTGAGTTGGTAGAAGTTGTGGAGCAATAAGTAAAGACCTGTAGCTCAATCAAATGGAACTCCAAAAAGAAAAGTAGGTATGAGGTGCTTGATTGGCCCAGGCTCGGGTGGTCACAGACATTTTCCAGAAGGACAGGTGTTTCCCATCTGTGCATCCATTTGATTAAACACTGAGCGTTTCTCCGTGTCAGACTCTGCCAAGTACTAGGAATGAATAAGACGTGATTCCTGCCCTAGGGATCTCCCAGATGAGCAGATGTGAGGTGGGTGGAGAGGGACATGTGCACAAGAGTGATGAGAATCTTCCCTGTACTGGAGTGTGAGATAAGACCGATGAGAGCACTGTGTGCCAAGTGCTGTAGGAGTGCTCAGGACAGGTGAGGATTCTGCTCTGAGGGTGGATATGCTAGCCCTTAAGTGAGTCTTTGCAGGACTGAGGAGGATTTTCATGATAGAGATGGAGGAAGAGCATTCTGGATAGGGAATAGTGTGAGCCAAGGAAGGAAGGCAAGAAAATTCATGGCATGTTAAGGAATGGTGATGAGTTCCAGCTTTGGTTAGGAGCCCATTGGTCACCTGTGCATATATGATGCCCACTATGCCTGCTTGGGCACAGGTTGGATGTGGGCAGGCATGGAATGAGAGGTGAGACTCAGCCGGTTGGCTGGGGTTAGACTGTGGGGTCCTGGAGTGCTATGCAATTGACTTAGACTTTATTCTGCAAAGTCTGACTTTTTATGGGGGAATGTGGTAAGGTTTCTATCTGTTTAAAGGAGATTTCTTACTTACAGTTTCAGCTGATGGGGATCTTGTTCTAATCTCTAATCATAGCACTACAACAAGCTCATGAGATAGTGTGCTCTGATCTCTTGTCTCTGGAACTCCATATTTCTATCCACACAAATGAAGCTGAACTACAGTTTCCAAGGCTTCCTCCAACCCTGATCACTCAATTTGACCAGGTATTTATGACAACCAGGAGAAGAGTGACTGCTGGAGACAGGTAACTTTTGGAGATAGGATCTTTTCACATGGAACAGAACGCCTCATAATTATATCACCTCTGTGTTCTCAGAGAAATTCAAGCCCTCCTTTAACCTTGAGCATAACTATGTACTTACTTAGTGCCTCTGGGAAATGGTCACTGGGGATGGAGCTGTATGTGGCTCTGATTTTGCAATAGTAAGTGATCTAGTTGTGAGCAAACTCTGGAACTGCCTGCATAATACCTGGGTTGGGTTTGCAGGTAGCAGCGTAAAACACTGCTTCTTACAAAGCCAAGAATCCTCTTAGGTTAACTAGTATGGTAGGAACATAGTCAGAGGTGTTTCTAGGAAATTCCTTGCCTCAGACCTCTTGAACAGATTCTTTTGCCAGAACTATCTCTATCTCTACCTTTTTGTTTGACTTTTTCATTCTTGACCCTTTTCTTAGAGTCATTACTAATTTTGAGCATAGACTGAACAATTTCCATGAAATCCTAGGCAATGAATTAGACTTCGTGAGTTCAAGGAGGGCCAAGCCTGGATACTCAAGCTGCTACATCTTTGTGTGGTGCTTAAACCTTGACTTGTACCCCATCCACCCACTCACCAGCACAGGGGAAGTGTGAGTGCATCCTCTTTCCTCTCCCTCAGGACAAATGGCAGGTGATTGAAGAAGAGCTGACTAGGGCCAGGGTGGGTGTGGCCATGCAGGATGTGGATGTAGGGCAGAGTTTTCCCTATGACAAATAAATTGGCACCAAGAGAAGAAACTTTGATCTTGGGCTTGCCAGCCACACGTCCTCAGAAACAAACTCTACAGCCCAGTCCAAACCCCACAACTTCAATCTTTCAGGAACTTTCTGGATAAGTGAATTAAGATTTTTATGACTGACTTGCACAGAACGTCTCATAATTCCCTGAGTGATACTTTGGGAGCCTACAGTGTCTGAGGCCACCTACTCTTGGGTTTCAGAAGAAGAAAGTTGAAACTTAGCCAGGCCACATTTAGGTTTTAACCATAAAACCTTATCACAAAGGGAGGTGAGGATGAACCTGAGGATATTATAGAAGCCTTGAAGATGTCACTGTGACCAGGGACATCTTGACCAGGCTTGTGCCAATCTGGCCCTCCCTCATCCTTCCACTGGGAAAAAGGTTTCTTTGAGGAACCTTTGGAATCCCAGTAGAGGGGGACTTAGGAGGAAAATTGCCAGCTCCTACAGAGACCACCACATGCCTTCTATGCACTAAATTTCATGGGAGTGACTAATTCTACCCTGAGGACCCTTCACAGAGAAGGGAAAAGTATAGCTTGGTTGAGAAATCTAGAGACCAAGGATTCGATGTAAGTTGTCTATGATCCACATACCAGGCCATTTGTAGCACTGAAGTAAAGTCCACATTCTTAACCGGTATTGTATTAAGGGAAGAGATTGGACTTAGCAGCTAAAAGAATATGGTTGAGTCATTTCTGGGCTGTGGGCTAGGAATGATCTGTAAGATGAGATTAGACCCAGTCTCGGTTACTTTCTCTTGTTGCTGAAACAAAATGCTCAAGCCAAAGTCAAAAGGAAGAAAGGTTTGTTTAGCTCATAGTTTGTGGAGGGTTTCATTCCATAGTCAGCTGGCACCAAGGCAGGGTGGCACGGAAGACAGGCATCACAGAGGAGAAACAATTCAAGGCAGGTAGAAGGTAGAAAAGCAAATGAAGGACAAACAAGCCTCTTTCTGTGCTAATATTGTATTTAGGCAACTGGGATTAGGGTGGTACCAAACCAATCGGTGGACTGATTTAGTTATCACCCACCCTAGCATTGCACAATGTATCAGTCATGCATTCTATGTTCAACCACCTTTGAAAAAGCCCCACCTATGACTGCATGAGGCTTTGGGGGGACACCTAGATGCCATAACAGATCCCTATTCTTTGAGAGGTAGTTGGGTTATCAGTGATCAATACAGACTCTCAGATTGACAGTATTGGGATGGGATCTCTGATTCTGTTGCCCTCAGTTAACTCCTCTGTTCTAAGTGGTTTTTTCAGAATAAATTGAACCTAGGAATGAAAGGTATGTATTTTTTGAGACATTTTTATTTTACTGTAGCCATGGCACCTCTTCTGGAGGTGGCAAACATTTTAAGTTTTAGTTTGTTAATACGTGTGTGTAGTACATAATGTTTACCTTCCTTGTGGGGAGCTGATACCTCTTGATGTGTTTTTTTCATCTTGATGTGTTTTTTTCATCCCCTTTCCCATCCTTGCCTCTCCCTCCCACCCATGTCTTGGCTTCCTTCCTATTTTGTTACATGCTTGCAGCACATAATGTTTACAATTCTTGTATGGATTTGTCACATGTACATAACACATCTCAATTCTGTGTCCTTAAAGTGGGCTCATGATGTAGGCTTTAGCTTCTTTATCTGGAGTCCAGTTTCATAAAATTCTACTCAACCCACTACATGGACATGCTGAGCTTAATCCTCTCTGTAAGCATTCAGCTATTTTGTCTACATTTGAGCTTGATAAATAGTTCCAAAGTGAATGAATTCAGCTGCTGGCCTTCTCTCCCTCCAAAGATACAAAAAGGTAGACCAGGAGACCCAGGTACTTTTGCAGGAAGACAAGCCATAAATGGGTTAATAAGATAGAGAGTCAAGAAAACAGGAGATAGTGGGCTTGGCCTTGGCTCTTTGAGGAGGAAGACTTGCCAAGATCACATTCCAGGGCAGCCTATTGACTGCGTAGAAGAGGATGCGGGGTTCCAAATCAAGCCCCAAGAGCCACATGTGTACTAATAGGGTCTCGTCAACAAGAACCCGGAGAGCAGACAGGGAGGGAGAGTCTGGAGCAGTCCAGCCTCCTCTGCAAGCCTGGGACACAGCCTGCAGGGTGGGAGGTGCTTGGGGTGAGGAAAGCCTGCACAGTATTCTTGTTTGCTAGGACTGCCACACACTGGGTGAGTTCAGGGACAGAAATTTATTGTTTCCCACTTCTTAAGCCTACAAATCCAAGATCGAGGTATTGGCAGAGTTGGTTCCTCTCAGGAGTTGCAAATGAAGGATCTGTTGCAGGCCTCTCTCTTTGCCTTATGCCAACTTTATTTTCTCGTCATCTTCCCTCTGTCTGTCCCATTTCCTCTTCTTAGAAGTACACTGGTTATATTGGGTTAGGACTCACTCTAATGACCCCATTTTGGCTTAATTACCTGTTTGAAGAGGTCTATTCAAATGCAGTCACATTCTAAGTTGGAGTATTCCATATTCTAAGATGGAATTCTAAGATGATCAGGACCTCAGTATATGAATTTTGGAGGCACATCATTCTCCCTGTAACATAGAACACAACCAACCCCTTTTCTCTAGCCAGTATTCTTCTCAGCTCGGAAGGGCCACTGAGAATAGCATTCTTTTTTCCTACCCTTAGTGACCCAGTCTGTTTGTGATTTCCTGTAGGAGAACTTAGATCTTTACTGTCCCCATCCAAAGTCCATTGCAACCTGCTCTCTCCCTGAAAGTTCAAAATGTTTTGCTGCTACCTCTATTGGGACATTTATCACTATGTCTTTTAGACTTAATGTGTCTGTGTTCTCTGTTCACTAAAGCCTCACCCCCTGGTTATCTTTGCGTCTTTCTCCTCTGTCTCACACAGAGAGAGGTCTGTAACTTTTGCTGGCTTGTTGAAGGATCTGATGTCCAAGAAAGTTGAGTAATAAATACTGGGTAAACAGGAAGATGAGGTAGTTAGAAAATAGCAACAGCACCAAGATTTCCTTGGATTCTTTGCACTCGTCAACAGAGCTGAGCTACTGAATTTATAAAGAAAAGAAACTCTTTCCATCCTTTCTCCCTCCTTTGGCCATAACGGGTCAGCAGAAGAATCTGCAGACTGGGTGTTCAGCATTCTTAAACTCCCGGAGTTCAAACAGAATGACTCTTTGGGCCAGCTTTGAAGAAATTCTTCAATCACTTCTTAAATAATGGCATTCTGTTGGCCAGCTCTCCACCCCCAACCCAAAGATCTTCTGCCGCTCCCCCCACCCCCTACCCTTCCTTTCTTGGCTGAACGTCCAGGTCTGCTGGAGAGAATGGAAGTAATCTCAGCAGAGCTCGGGTTCCTTCCCACGAATCCAGAGCCACACATCCAGAGAGCCTGACTCTGCAGAAATAGCTGTCCTTTGGCAAGCTTATTTTGAAAAACAATGCTCATATCTTAAAAACACTTTGTTCCAGAATGGTGTACAGAGAATGGAGCTTGTGCTGTCACCTTGGGCAAGTCCTCCATCGTGTTAAGGGAAGACTCAATGAGGATTTTTCTTTGAAGCATACCCTCCTTTCCTTTACCTTTACTTTAGACCTGGTATATGTTAGGGTATCATGGTCCTTTCAGCTCTTGGGGTAATTGGTAGGGGCTTCAGATACCTGTGTCCTTGGGCAGTTACCTCTGCTCATGCCAGGGTGCTTGAAAGACACCTGACATGTTCATCTCAACATGACCAAGATTAGGAAGGACAACTTCAGACTGTGATATTCAAACTTCATACTGTGCAGAGATTTCTAGGAACACAGAGCAGGTTCTCCATATTGACTTTTAAAAATAAATCACATTCATTAGTTACTACCAGTGCTTTGGATTTTGATGAAATGAAAGCATTAGAACTCTGGGTTCAGTAAAGCTGTAGGGAAGTTTGATTTGACTTTGAGCACTGGTGATCAAGATTGCTGGGTTACAAATGTCAGATACCTAGCCCCAAGTGGATTGAGCAAAGCAACAAAAGAATTAGGAAATGGCACACATAGTTTGTTCTTTTTCATAACTGAAAAGCCCCGGAGTAGAACACCTCCAGACAAGGCAAAATTCAGGGGCTCAAGCACTGGTGTTCAGTCTTTGGTTTTTCTCTGTTCACCTTCTATCTCCAGTACCAAGTCTTCTTCCTCTTCAGAACAGACTGCCTCAGTGGTGGCTCATAGAAGCTCAGGATTTTATGTGATCGCTTTAGCAACCCAGTGAAACCATCTCAATCCTAGATCACTAGAATGAGGATGTGGTCAGGCTCCAGCAGCCACACTCATCCCTGAATTCATCACTGTGACCAACAAACTAAGAGGCTTTGGTTTAACAAATCTGTGTCACAAGTGCACCCCTAGAGGCAGCAGTGGGCTTAAAGTTACCTGGAACTTATGGAGTGCAAGTACCAGAAAGTGGTTCCTTAAAGTAAACTGGGGTGTTCTTACTAAATGAGATATGTTGGGATGCTGAGTGAGTAAGAGCTTTACTTGGCATCCTGGCTTCCATGTGAAAACAAAAGAAACAGAAGTGCCCGTTTGTTCTGGGCCATCAAGGACAGATAACAAAGGATGCATTTACCAGCTGATTCAGCCATCCACACACACGTCTGTGACACTAGGGGCTGATCACCAATAAATAAGAAAGGGACCTGGAGCCATCATCTGTGCTGCTAACCTGCTCCTTGAAGACAACTAACTCTCCCTTTCATTAAAAATCATCTGGAAGATGATACCATGAATCCTCATCATAGAAATATCACACTGTTACCGTGCTTTGAATCAAGGAAAAATACCTAGTATCTTGCTTAAATTCTTTTGTGCTGTTGTCTTTGTCCTTCTCCTGCCCTTAGTGGCTAAAATTTAAAAATCAAAAGCCATAACTGGTAGACTATTATCACATGTCATCATGGTCATCATGGTCACACCCCACATCAAAGCACCTGTGTATAACTGACCTCATTTTGTTTTAATGTGGTGACAGCCCTGGCTTCGTGATCTTGTTGGCTCTACTCACTTGTACAGAGCTGTTGGTAATTCTTTGTCTCCTGACCCTTTTGTTATAGTAAATTTTGATTTACTGGCTTTGTTTTTTTTTGGGGGGGGGAGGGTTTTTTCAATCTGTAAAATGGACTAATGCTCATCTCATAGGTTTTTCTGTGATGATAAAGAGGTGAGAATGTATACAATGCAAGTGACATTAGGTGGTATTCAATAAGCAACATACAGAGCTATCTGTAGCCATAAATTCCCTAAGCAAAGTTTTATTTGGAAAACTTCTACCTTTGGGGAGAAATGTTCTACTAGTCCCTTATAAAGTATAAGATAGCTTCTCAGAAACTGACCTGGATGATGACCCAGGAGAATACCTCTGGCCATGACTGTGAAAGAAAATCTTAAGCAATTAAATAAGGCTTTTCTGAAAATGGAGCAGAATCATGTCAAGTGCTCAGTACTCAGTAATCAAAAGTAGTCTAAAGCCTTTCTTGCAAATATTGAAAGTAGAAGCAACCACTGAAAGATCTCAGGGAGAGGAACAGGTTATGTGGGCCTGACTTAGCTCTGACCCTCAGTATCTGTGTGATCTTGGATCTCAGTTTTCTTTTCCATAAAGTGAAGATAACAATTCCTGTCCTGCCTGGCTCACAGAGTGAATAGTAAATCAGAGGAATCTGCAGTTCCTAGAAAACCTGCAGAAACAAGTGTTTCCGCAACATGTCTTAAAAATTACCCCATTGTATTTGTCAGTGTATATTGAAGCTATTCCATCAGTCTCTCAGTAAACCTATTAACCATTAAAAGGACTTTCACAGTATATGACATATACACGAACTGGACATAACCTACACATATGGCTATGAGAAGCCAGATCTGCCCTAGGGACCCGTGCTGGATATGCACTGCTCCACATTTGCACCCTCCACCCCTTCCAAGGTCTTCTGAGACTCGCTGATTTCTTTCAACCTCGTAGTTCAGAGATTCCCATCTATGGTGTTGAATGTGGCTGTAGTTTATTCTTTGCTTTTGTATACTTTTCCACTGGGAGACGAGACAAGACTCTTACCACAATTTATTGATTCATTCCTTTGTCAGAAGCAATTTGGGTTGTTTTTAGGTTTTTTATTTATTTATTTTTACTGTGGCAGAGAATAAAGGATGCTATCAATATTCTGGATGCCATACTAGTGGGCTGTATGGTATGGTAATTTCAACTTTATAAAATAATGCTTTATTCTTTTCCAGAAGAGCTGTACCAGTTTACTCAGCAATCAGCAGTTCATGAGGATTTATTTCAATCCACAATTTCACCAGTATTTGGCATTAACAAACTTCTTAATTTTTGCCAGTCTAATGGCTGTAGAATGTTTCCCCTGGCCTATGTCCTTATAGTGGTGCTTCCCAGGCTACAAATGAAGTTAATTATCTTTTAATAAAGTTTTTGGCAATTTGTTCCCCCTTTGTGAAATTATCTTCTGCCTATTTTTCTTTTGAGTTTTCTTTCATTTGCATGCTTGTGATTTGAATGAGCTCTTTATGTATTTAGAGTCTATTCCTTTTAAAGTTATATATTTATCTAAAAAGTCATATAGATATCAATATCTTCTCCCAATTTGCATTATCTTTTCAGTATCATTACAGCATTTTTGAGCAACAGACATTCCAAATTTTGATGCAGTGGAGTTTGTAAATATTGCCTTTTTGTAGTTAGTGTCTTTGTGTTAGTTTGTTCCAGAAACGTTTTCCTACTCTTAGACCATGAATATATTTTCTGCCATTGTCTTTTACAGACGTTGAGACTTTGGCTTTCTATACAAATGGAAGCCATTTGGAGTTTGTGTGCATGATGAGATGGCAGATTGGGTTTCACTTCTCTCCATTTGGTTAATATCCAGTTTCCTTAACATCTTTTACTGAATAACTCCTCTTTTCCACACTGCTCTGTGATGCTCCCATCTTACCTGCCAAGTGTTCAGAGCTGCTTTCTATCTTTCTCTTTTATTTTCTTCCATTGTCAATTTTCCCATCAGGTTTACTCAGTGTTAATTTTTATAGCTTTAGGATTAGTCTTATTACCTGATAAGACATGTTTTTCTTTAGGAATATCTTGGTTCTTCTTGGATCATGTACCTTAAAATCTCTGTTGGAATTTGGCATTGAATTTTTAGTTTTAGGTAAGTTTGGGTAGATCTGACTGACAAGTTTGGGTATATCGGCCTTTTGTATCCTTGAACATTAAACCTCTTCTCTTTTTAAGGCCTTATTTAGTATCATTCAATAAGATTTTATCATATTTACCCAAACAATTCTTACGCATCTCTGTCTAGATTCATTGCTAGAAATCTTACAATTTTGTTGTTTTATTAATAGCATCTTTCTAAAAATCTATTATCCTCTTTGTTGCTAATTTATAAAGATGCAATGTAGTTTTGAATATTTATCTATATCCAATATGGCTTATAAAATTCTCTTATTATTTTTATAATTCTCTGATTATTTTGTATACTCTGCAGAATCTCTTGGATTGTTCTGATAGTCACATTATCTATGAATAATGAGAGCTTTTTCTCTTCTATTTTTATTAACACATAGTAATTGCAAACTGATTGTTTTTTGTTTTTTTGTTTTTTTTGAGACAGAGTCTCACTATGCAATTCAAGCTGGCCTTGGGCTCGCTTTGTAGCCCAGGCTGCTCTCGAACTTGCAACAATCCCCGCAGCCTCCTGAGTGCTGGGATTACAAGAGTGCACCACCACACCTGGCTTACTTAATTGCTCTTAACATGACATTTCTACACATGTGCATATGGTATATTGATCATGTTCACCCTCCCTGCTACCTTCTCTAACCCTCTTCTTTTCTAATTCTTTGTTTGTTTGTTTTTGTTTTTGTACCAGGGATCGAACTCATGACCCTGTGCTTGTCAGGCAGGCACTTATGCTGCTGAGCTAAATCCCCAGCCTTCTTTTCTAATTCTTATACCTTTCATTTTTCATGCCTTTTGTACCCGCTGGGATCCTTAGATTAATGTTAAACATAGGTGGTGACAATGGGTATCCTTATTTTTTTCATGATAGCAAAATGATTTTGTCTAATGTTTCATCTGTCTAATGTTTCATCATTAAGAATCAGTTTTGCTAAGAAGCATCACCCCTACCCTCCTTCTTCTGTCTATCTGTCTGTCTGTCTGTCTGTCTGTCTCTCTCTCTCTCTCTCTCTACTTTTCTTCCTTCTTTCCTTTCTTCTTTCCTTCCTTCCTTCATTGTTTCCTCTCTTCCTTATAATGCTAGAGATTCAACTCCAGACCTTTGTGCTGAGCCACATCCCTAGCCTAATTTTAGATTTTATCATGAAATACAGTTTTGCTAAGTCACTAAATTATCCAGGATGGCCCTGAAATTGCTATTCTTCAGCCTCCTAGAGTGGGGGATTACAAGTGTGCGCCATAACACTTGGCTAGTTTCATTGCTGTTGTGGTAGTGGTGGTGGTGGTTTAAATTATGAATGAATGTCATTTCATTTTGTTTTTTTGGTGCTGGAGATCAAACTCATGACCTCACATTTGCCAAGCACATACTTACGCCACTGAGCTAAATCCCCGGCCATGAATGAATGTTTTATGTTAAGAGGTGTAAAGGTTTTTGCCAGTATTGAGATAATTATATACTTTTTAAAATCTGCTTATGCTGAATTACATTGGCATACTTTCTTTCTAAACTACTTTAATATTCATTTCTAGGAAAACAAATTTAATCATGATATAGCCTAATTTTTTAAAAAATGTACTGTCCAACTTGGGCTAATATTTTGTTTAGGGTTTGTGTCATCAATATTTATAAATGGCCTCTCACATTCCTTTTTTGAAATATTTTTGTTGATTTTGGTATTATATCAGACTGACAGAGTGAAATGTTCTTTCTTTTCTACTTTCTGAAAGACTAAAATGATCTATTTATGGAAAGTTTGTTAGAATTTGCCCATATGATGAGTAAGATCTGATTTTGTATGTGTGTATGAGGATTTTTAGCTTCCAATATAAATTCTTTACAGTTATTGGACTATTTGGCCTTTCTATTTCTTCTTATGTCAGTTTTTTAAAGATGTTTTTCTAGGAATTTATCCATTTAGGTCTTTAGTCTTACCTGGATGAACTTTTCCATTGCATTCTTTGTATTATCTTTTTTATCTCTGCTGCATCTATAGCTTCATTGCTATTTTCATGTCTCGTTTTTGTACTGATTTTTCTCAAAGAAAAATAGTACTAATTCATTTCAATTTATAATCATTTTCAGAGAATCACTTTCTAACTTTGTTGGGCTCTTCTATTTCTTTTTACTTTTTATTCCACTATTTTTTGACTAGTATCTCATTTTTATTATCTTCTCAGAATTGGATTTCTTGGTTCCTTTCTTAATTTCTCAGGCTATGTGATTAATTCTTATTTTCTAAGATCAGCTTTTAACACTGTGTATATTTTCCTGTTTCTTGCAATTTTGAATATACACTATCTCTTAACAATGGGAATATTTTCTGAGAAAACTGGTGGTAGGAAATACCATCACTGTGCAAACATCATACAGCTCAGGCACACACACCTGGAAGGCTGAGTCTATTCCACACCTGGACTATGTGCTACAGTCAGTTGCTCCTAGGCTGTACACCTGTACAGCAGGTTACTCTACTGAACACTATAGGCAACTGTAGCACAGCAGTATTTGTGTATCTAAATGTGTCTAAGCTTAGAAATGGTACAGTAGAAGCATAAAGTAGCAGGAATTTTTCAGCTCCATTATAATCTTATATGTGGGTTTACTGTTGACTAACGTGTCATGATTATACAGTGTTTTCATTGCTATTAAGTTATAAGACTTTTACAGTTTCCTTTATGATTACCTTTTATGGGCCATGATTTATTTAATGGTGAATTCTTAAAGCATACACCTTTATGGGAGTTCAATTTACCGATAGGTATTGATTTCTAACTTAATTGCTGTACCATCAGAGAATATGATTTGTGTGATATTTCACCCTTAAAATTTGTTTGGAATATGATTTACTCATTTTGGTATCCATAGTGCTAAGCCCTATGCCAAGAACATAGCAGTAGTTTGGTAAATATTTGCTGATACAGTGAATGACAGATGAATAAAAGTCTGTTCACCGAGACTTAATGTAATGACGTCTTCCTGCTCCGAAAAACTCTAATCCCACCAGCCAGATCATATTCCAAAGCAGCCTTACTTTTAAAATGAGCACCTGGAATAGAATGGCCAGCAAAATTATCAAAGTTGCCCTGTCTCCTGCTCACCCCCTTGCTCTTTGGCTGGGAAACAGACACTATGGACTGTGTAAGTGGCTGCCTGCAAAACTGCAATGTGACTCCTTCAGATTCATTCTAATATACCATAGATTTATCAAATCCCCCAAATTCAGGCAAAATACAATGGGGAAACTAACATAAGCCTTGTTAGTTGTGGGACAGTTAAGTTCTTAATATGTACTTTTTGTCCTGTACACTAATCACGTCCATTTTATTTTTGTCCTTTATATAACAAGCCAGTAACACCTAAGATAATTAGAGAGAGTATTCTCTTAGAGCCACCTACAAGAATACAATGCAGAGAGAGAAAAGCTTCACACTGAAATCAGAGTATTGGAAGACAAAGAGTGAAGATTATAAATCCACTCTACAGTAGTCAATAACATTGATTAACTGAAGGGAGGAAGGAATTAACAGTCACTTTGATGAGAGTGCTTTCTCCTTTTTGGAAGCAATAACTGCTTTGGCATATTAAGGAGAGAAGACTGAATTATTAGCCTGTCTGCCTTTTCCTAAGGCCTTGGGGTACCATTTGAAGATGCCTATTAACAGGCCCTGAAAAGGGTCAATGGGGAAAATACTAGAACATTCTTATTTCAGAGGAACTATCACAGTATTTGTACTTATAACAACATCTATATATTGTAACAACTTTTGTATTGTAACAATGTGTAGGATGTAACAATACATATACAATATAACAATATTTGTGATAATTTTCGTTATAGGCAATGTTTATAGAAACAGTGTTTATGGAAACTTTATAAAACACATGTCAGGAGCCCAACAAAAAGTAGGAGGTAATGTCACTGTGCTCCCAAAGACTTCTGAAAGTGGCATCAAGGGAGGCGTCCCTCTCCTTCTTTTCCTGATGTTTCCTCTGTATTTGGCCAGCATCTGGCCCTGCTTTTGTGCTGGGCTGCACACCATGGACATGTCCGGCCCCCTGACACCTTTTTCTCTTGCGCCCTGCAGAGGGCCTCCTCAGCCCGGCCTGAGGAAGAGAAGGAGGTGTGTGTGTGGTGAAGACAGAGCCTTCACCTGGGCGGCAGCAGACTGGATTTATCAGCCTCTCTAGATGCAGGAGTTCCAGACCTGGACCTCTGGGGGCAGAGACAGTGAGTGAAAGACTTTCCTGAAGGCCACTGAAGAGCCAGTTCTGGACATGAACCTGCCTTTCAATTCTCTTTTTTCTTCCTTTAGGAGGTTGATGGCCCTTCCTCTCCCTCTCCTCTTTTCCTTTCTTCCTCCTGATTCTTGTCCTGAAGTTTTAATCAGCATTATCTGAGGGTCGTTTTCTGTGTCTGGTGCTATTTTACAGAATTTACTTTCTATATGCTTCTTACCCCACCGGTTAAGTGTCATTAGTTATTCCCTTCGTAAATGAGGATGTCAAAGCTTGTAGGGGCTCACTAACAAACACACCCTGAAGGTCTTGTTTAAAAACAGCAGCATAACAAAAAAAAAAAAAAAAAAAAAAGGAAGGAAACAAAGAAAGAAGCATCAGGATTTGAACCAGGCATGACCCCAAAGCCTTTGTGTTTGCATCCTTCATGCCTTGAACTGAGGTACCAGGGCTCAGCTTGAGAGGCCCCTGTATCATAGTCCAGACCTCTTTATTATCACACACACCCCCATCTCTTTTCTGCTGCTGCTTCCCACCCCCACCCCATCCCTCTTTGAGATGGAAAGTTGAGCCTCTTGGGGTGATGGGGCCGGACAGGATGCCTGGTGTTACTCTTTTTGGTTTAGATCACATGTCAGTTACCTCTTAGTGTAGGAATAGTTTGTAAAACTTGGAATGAAATCCAATGGACCATAGGCTTTGATTTACACATATTTACTTTTTTATTATGGTCAAATATACATATATATATATATCATAAAATGTATCATCTTTTAGTGCACAGTTGAATAGCGATAATGCATTCATTTTCATCTAAGAATTTTGTCTTGTAAATCTGAAACTCTGTATTCATACAGCTCTTTCCCCTCCCAAGGCCCTGGTAATCACCCTTCCACTTTCTGTCTCTATGAATGTGACTACCCTCATTTAAGTGGGAAACCTACTATGTCTTTTTGACTGGCTTCTTTTACTTAACATTATGCCGGCCAGGTTCGTCCGCCTTGTATCTTGTGATTATGGACAGTGACTTCATCCAGCCTTTCCAGCATGCTGCAAGGTGGGGTGGTATGAGGGTTGTTCATTTAGTCACATGGTGGTTTCCTGTGGTGGAAATGGATGAGTGCAGCTCATCAATAGGTAGCTGCCGTTGTTGGATGTGTTATTTAGTCTGCCCATGTCTCAGTTTCCTTACCTGCGAAATGCACGAACAGTATCAACCTTGTAGAGTTGTTGAGTGGATGCCATGAGATCATATGTGTGAAGCGTGCAAAATATTGGCTGGTGCATGCTAAGCCTTGCACAAGTGTTCTGTTACGTGTTATTATAAGCTGAATATCTCAGGTACTGTATGGAGATGGGAGATGTGGAAGGGATTAAGATATGATCTTTGTCCATGAGGAGCTCATGTTCCATGGAAGAGAACTCACTGTATGTCTGCTTGTCCCTGGCATGCCTCACAGAAACCTGGGGTGTCAGCTCCTTCTAATCCCTCCATCTTTGTGCAGGAAGTACCATGGGCAGAGGGAAAGACTGGGGTCTACATTCCTTCTCCTAAGGCTCAAGTCATTTTCATAAGAATGAAAGTCCCATCCCTGACTAAAATCCCATCTTGGACAAAAGATCAGTGTCCTTAGAGGAGACAGAGAAAACCGAGTACTGCTCTGCTCGGTGAGACCCAAGGATCATGACCCTGGATGGACGACAGGCCCAATCTACCTGTCTTGGTAATAAAACAGGGTCTTTCATAGGTGATGCCCAAAATACTTCATAAAGACAGAGGTGACTTAGCTAGAAAAGGGCAGATTTCAAGCTTCCTGGGGGATTCCAATGTATAGCCAGGATGGAGAAACACTGGATAGAAGCTTTTTAGATTTTTTAAGAAAAAACATTGGACTAGATGCTTCCTAAATTCTTCCCAGCTGTAAAATTCTGCGACCAGCAGCATTTTGAAGTTCAGCACATGTTTACTGACTTGTCTCTTCTGGGCCAGCTATGCAGGGTATAAGCATCAAAACCAGACTAGGCTTGAGTTTGTGTGGCCACCTGACCACACTGGCTCTCAGGCTGGGCTTTGGGAAGCCCCCAAAGCAAAGCAGAGCAGGATCATGGGAGACCAATGAAGAAGGGATTTAAAGAAGATTGAAGGAGTTCACTGTGCCAAATGTTGCCCAGAAGACCAAGAGTGAGAATCAGTCAATGGGTTTGACACTGAAGAGGTCACTGATAGGCCTCTTGAGAGCAGCTTTGGAGATGGAAGCCTGATTGAGTGGAGTGGAGAATGTCAGGTGTGAGCACAGTGACTTAGAGGAACAGAAAGGTGTGGCCACTGAGGAAGCACGTAGGGTCAGTTGGTTTTTGTGGTTTGTATTAGAATTTTCTCCATTCCTCCTACTAAATCTTGCTTTTATAAGAACCCAACCAAGGAGGCACTTAACAGCGGACTCTTGACCCCACCCTTCGATGTCAAGGGATAAATTGAGGGAGAAGGGCTCACCTTACTGTGGCTTTTTGTTTTAATATAAAAGTCAAGTTGTTCCAGTGGAAACAAATTCATCGAAACATAGGTCAATGCCAGTTCTTGCTGAACTGCGAAAGGCAAGGATGTCTCATTGGAGAAAACAGTCCCCCAAAACTAAGACCATTATCCACATGCAGAAAGGAACAGCTGTGTCTTTATTTTTCTTTCTTTCTCTTTCTGTCTCTCCATATCTCTTATTTCCTCCTTTCCAGTTCTTTCTGATTTCATTTTCCTCCCCTGTCCCTTCCCCTGGCTAACCTAGCTTGGCACATGCCACCTTTCCTAATGGGCTGCCATCCCACGCGCTGGCCCCTGCCCAGGACTCCCTGCACTCGCCCACATGTGCTAACTGCTCTTAGCTCTCTGAATATTCTGTGCTTCTCATACCTCTGGGGCCCCTGTAGGTGCTGTTCTTTTTTGACTAATTCCTGCTAATTTGCAGAATACACTCTCAGCTACTATAACAAAGAGGCCTTCAATACATTGTTTAAATATAAGAGAATTTTTTTTCTGTCTTGTGCTATAATTTAGAGGCAAGTGATTCCACCAGGGCTGGCAGGGTAGCTCAGTGTTTGGCTTTCATCTCTGGATCCAAGGTGTCTGCTCCAGCTCTTGTATCACAACTGCATCCCAGCAGAGGAGGGACAGTAGGATTCAGATGTTGTGCACTTTTAATTATATTCCACTACCCAGAGGTTTGCCCTATAGCCACACTTCACTGTAAGAGAAGTTTAAAATGTAGTCTTTGGCTAGCAGCATGGATATTGGAGGACAATAGGGTCTCTGCCATGTTACCCTTCATGCAAATGCCTTCCACTCCAAGAGACCAGTTCCTCTTGGTGATGCTCTCTCTGCTCATCTCCCTAGCGTGACACTTGCCATATTGAAGGAATCTCTCTTGTGTGTTCTCTAGTAGGCTGTAAACAAACATGGCCTGTGTGTCATTTATCTTGGAGCCTGGAGCCTATGAGAGTATTGGCCCAAGGAAAATGTGGGTGGCATAGAAGAATCCCAAACAGATGCGCTGTTGGCGATGGGCCTTGCGTGTGGGTCCTTCATAGGGGAGAAGGGTGAGAGTAGCATGACCCTTAACCTCCTGCCTCCCCAACTGAGAAAGCCTAGAGCTGCAGCTGAGCCCCAGGGCTGGCTGGGAAGGGACAGCACCTGCTCCCAGGTCTCACAATCCTGAAAAGTATTACTCAGTTCAAATATTTATTTTAGTTTCAAGGGATGCAATCCAACTCTTACCAAGTCCAAAGGGTGACAGGAAGCAGGGCGTGGCTGTTGCCACCCTGGGCTCTGTTTGGGTGTGTCACTCACTTCACCTCTCTTGGAACCTGTGGCCCCTGCTCTCCCAGCAGAGGGGGTCTCCTGGGACCCCCGTGCTCTTCCTTCCCCACCACCATGCTGCCCACATTCCCATCTCTTCCCTTACCCCGGAGGTTTCACCTCCTCAGAGGACAGTTATCCTCTCACATCCAGGGGTCATCTGCTAGCGACCAGGGTCAGAGATCCTTGAACACTACCAGGGCAGAGGGTTGGGGACAGCAGAGGAGACCCACAGAGTGGATTGGTCTCTGGATGAAATGTGTAAACTGTTAAGCTCTTGCTGCCTGTTTCTTGAAACTTGTAGTGTTCAAAGAGGCCTCTGTCACTTGTCCACTCTCATCCTAGGAAACTATGGGTTTCAGAAGTGGACATAGGTGAGAACAATTCCCCTACAGCATTGTCCAGCATTGAGACCCGCACCCATCTCCCCGATTCAGACACCATGGCTCACGTGCTCAGTCTGCACACGTCTGTGTGCAGTCTGCATCTTAGAGATGTGGAGGTACACACAAGGTCATCCTGGTGATGTAGTAAGGGAATCAGTTACATCGGAGTCTACTGTTCCCAGTGTGGGAAGAGCGCACCTGCAAATCTCTAACAGGGAATGTTGGTTGCTGCTCCTGGCTGATTAATCCTTTGGGGTGAATTTGCACATCTGGGTATTCTCATGACCCGCTGAGGGTTTTGTCCCAAATGGAAAAATTGATTGGCTTTCCTTGTTGTGTCCTAAGAGGTCCTGTTGGTGTGATTTTCAGGCCAAGAAGGTGTATTTTTTTTTCTTGCTTTTTCTGATGTTCCTCCGTCCTGTTCTTATAGAAAATAAATTTGTTTCTTTCTCTTCTGAGATGTCAAGTCCTCAGGGAGGAAAGAGGAAATGTAATGTATGACACTGGGCTGAGCACATTACCATGAATGTATGGGGGTCCTTTCCTCAGCCCTAAATTTCTACATTGCTATCCCAATCCCCAATGTGTTAGTAATAGGGGATAGGGCCTTGAAGAAGTCGAGATGTTTGGATGAAGTGGTTTGGTAGAGCACCTGAGATGAGATTGGCTTTCTTGCAAGGGGTAACGAGTCCTGAGCTCGCTCGCTCTCCCGCATGAGGTCCTGCCCCATACATAGAGGTGCAGACACCCTGGGCTTGGACTTCCAGCCTTCAGAACTGTGAGAGATAACAACCTGTCGGTTAGGCCACCTAGTGAGAACTGGGGATTGAACACAGTCCCCTTTACCCTCAGCCACCTCCCTGGCTATTTTTTATTTTTTTTACTTTGTGACAGCATCTCATTAAGTCACTAACTTGCCTAGGCTGGACTCAAACTTGCAGTCTTCCTGCCTCAGCTTCCCAGAATTCTAAGATTACAGGCAAGTACTACCATGTCCAACCAACCTGTTCTTTTCTTTAAAAAGAGCAGCCCAGACAAAGACACACATGATGTGTGCAAGCCTCTGGAGGGTGAGAACACTTCAAGTCAGCCTGGAGCCATGGCAAGAGTGGGAATTGTCCTCCAAACACTATAAACTTCAGCCAGAGGCTCTTTTGAACTGCAGTCATCTGCAAAAGTCTAACAGAGAGCACTTATGCCATGGAAATGAGATGTAAGCCTCACAAAGGGCCAAACCAGTCTGTTGTGAGGTTAAGTGGCTTAGTTGAGAGTCCTCTTTTGCCTTCAGAGAGGTCTAAGAAGGAAGCATCTTCATTGCAAATAGAATTCACATCAAGTGTTTCAGGCACCATGTCAGTGCTTGAGATGTGAATATAAATAAAGCCTATTGCCTGCATTTAATAAATTTGAGTTGTAATTAAAGCTGCATATGGCTAATCATATAATAATGTGTGAAGTCTGCGCTTTGTGCATGGTTGAGTAGAAATATGCTTGACATGTCAGGGTACTCATATGTAATGCCCTGAGGTCTCTCAGGAGGGGATGTACAGTTTGAGTAGCAGAACTGTGGGGCTATTTTTATGTTTCAGGCTGTCCTGGAGCTGGTGCTGGTTGCACATGCAGCAGGGAGGGACTGGAGACTGACAGACAAGCCCTGGAGTCTTGGGGAGGGAGGAGGGGTACAAAGAGAGAAGGAGCTGGCAGTTTTCCCATTGGATTGTCTGGAATTGGAAGTGAGTATAGGAAGTGGGAGGTCTGCTGTGGTTGTAGCCCTAGATACTAGAAAATAGCGGCACTGTTCACTGAGACAAGATACTGGGGATGGGGAACCAGTTAGGGATTAGGTGGGAGGGGAACAAGGCAATTGCAGGCTATGATGCTGATCACCCCCCTCCTGCTGAGAATTAAATCCAATGCCTGGTACCTGCTATGATCACAGGGAAAGGGGTGGGGGGACAGGAACCTGGAAAGACAGCAGATTACAGGATTCAAGATCCATGGCATTTAGAGATTCATAAGTATTCATGAACTCTATGAATATGCAAATGTTCCTAAGTGTTCAGTTTAGAAATGATTCTCTGGATTGAAGGAAAGGCGTTGTCTTTTCTCCAGGTTGGACTCTCGGCACTTTTGATCTTTGGCGGGGGGGTACTGGGGATTGAATTCACGACCTGGCACTTGCCAGGCAAGTGCTTATGCCGCTGAGCTAAATCCCCAGCCCATGTTTGATCATGTTTAGAGTAATATTTAAAGAATTTAGCTGATTCAGGGAATTGAATTTACTCATAGGAGTTCAGAATACCACCTAAGACTAGCAGGAGAGAAGACCTTTAAAAGGCACACAGTGCCCCAGATCAGGCACCTGAAAACTGCCCGTAGAATTGGAAGGTGCAGGATTTATATGACCTGAAGAGAAGCCAGAGTATTTGTGGGTGGAATTGAATAGGGTTGCTGGTGTCTATTCCATAGAGAGGCACTCTGTTTGGCTAGACTGTGCCAGAATCTTTAAAACCATGACACCATCCCCCCTCAGTATCCATGGGGTATTGGTTCCAAGTTGGTACCCCACACTGACACCAAAGTTCTCATGTGCTTGTCTCTTACACAAAATATTGTGGTATTGCCATGTAACTATACATATCCTCTGTTACTTTAAATCATCTCTAGATGGATTACAATACCTAATACAATGTAAATGGTATGTAAATATTCATTATTAATAGCAGTATTGGTAGAATAATGACAATAAGTAGGTCTGCACCTGTTCAGTACAGATGCAGTCTTTCCCAAATATTTTTGATGTGCAGTTGATCAAATCCATGAATGAGGAACCCATAGGTAGGTAGGGCCAACAGGCTCTATCTAAAAGAGAGAAGAATCTAGTTAGGAATTGCTGCTTGATTTTTTGAGTACTTAAATTCCTCCCTCTCTTAAATACGTTGTGAAATTCTAAGCAGGTTTTAAGGATACAAAAACAAATTTTGCTGCAAAAAGTGTGGTCTCTGAGCCCACAGTATTAGCATTGCCTGGAATGTTCTTAGAAATACAGAACCTACAGGATCTGCATTTGAACAGGAGCCTCATTGATTCAAGTGCACTTTAAAGTTGATGAATATTGGTCTAACCTAGTGGGATTCAGCAACTGTTTTATATTGGGTTCATTTAGGTAACTTTGAAAATAATATAGCTTGCCAAGCATCAACCCAGACCTTTTGATACAGCCAAGTGATTCTCTTGAGTACCTAAATTTAGATACCACTGGCTTGTAAAGATTCAAAAATCTTCCCTGGTGAAGGACAAATGGCAAGAACTTTAGCAAATGGAAATCTAATTAGAGCTCCATATATGTTTGTTTTGCAATCATAATAAATGGCCCACGCGTCATGATCTTAAAAAAAAAAAAAAAAAAAAAAAGGCCCAGGCCAGATTGTCAATCAACAGCCTTGTCCCCTTATGGTCAGAACATCTTGATGCGTGATTGCGTGATGCTTAAGATAAAAAGACATGGGGCTGAGGATTTAGCTCAGTGGCATAAGCGTCTGCCTGGCAAGTGCAAGGTCATGAGTTCCATCCCCAGTTCAAAAAAAAAAAGGTAAAAAGATATGTTCTCCTCTCACCCATGGCACTGCAAAGGCTGTCCATATATTGGCAAATGTTGAACAGCCTTGGCCAATTCATTGCCCACTTTGAAAGCAAATAGAGTCAGTTGATGTTTACCAAGTACACACTCCATGGATGAAAATAATTACCAAGAAGCAAACAATATGATCCTCATTACTCACATAGTTTGTCTCTGTAGAAGATCATAGCTAGAAAGGGCCTTTCAGAACTCTTCTCCAAGCTCTCACTTTACGGATAGAAAAATAGAACCCATGGAGAGGTTAGGTCCTGAATTCCAGCTGGTTTCATCCAAGAGGGAAACATTTTTTTTGCTGTTTCGAAAAGGGATCACATATTTGTTGCCTAATTAAAGGTGCAAAATGAGCAAGCTTTGATACTCTGTGCTTAATATCAAGCAATGGGAAAAGTGCTGTAAACATAAAAAGATCTGATTCTTAATGATCACCCAAGACTAAGACACATGGAGTGCAGATGTGCTAGGAATTCAACAAGTGAGTTCTCAAACGCTGAGATCTTTAATTAAGCAGGTGTTTGGGAAGTAGATCCTGTGTAGCTTCCAGCCTTGGCTGGACTTGTCTGGCTGAAAAATGGCACTGACCCAGCCTAGCAGCAGGGCTGAAACCGGCTTCACTTGAAAGTGTAGGAATGTGCCATTGTTATTTTCTTCTTTCTTATCAGACCCCATTAACTTGAGCAAGGAAGGAACAAAAATGGCCTGGGAAAACCTGTTGTTTCACTGGATAAAAATTTAGTACCAAGTAAATGACTTTTGCTGTGTCCAAAAAAGGAAGAGTGGAGGTCTTGGAAAGGTGTAGACTTCCAAGTACTTTTGGATAGCTTCTCCCAGTGTCACCCAGTGAGAACGTTTCCGGTTGGCTAATGGCTGTGCTCACAAAGAACAGAGATATTCAGCAATGTTAAAAACCTGGGCTCCCAAGTCAGCCTTGCTTGTTCACAGTACTGAAGCACAGAGGTGTGAGAAGAGGAAAGAATCAGAGCTGTATAAAAGTTGAACTCATATTGCTGTGAAATTTGCCAAGACATGCATACCTTTCTGCTTTTAGATGCTTACAATTCTAAAATACTTGATGGATCGACTGGTGGATGCCAAAGAGCAGAGGTAGGAATGTACCTGCCTTTTTCTCACTTTTGTCCCACTCTCCCACCATGTGGCGGGGGCTTGAAGAAGGGAAGTCTCTGGCTTTGCGCTGAAACCACAAGACTAACCATGCCTTGCAGCCCACTGAGTCTCTACATTGAACTTGGCATCTTTGATGAATTCCAGAACAGGCCTGCAGGAGGCAGAAGCCAAGTTTCCTCCATTTTCCACAGCTGTGAAGAACAGCCCACCACTGGGGAAAGAACCAAAATTTCCTGCATGCTGGGCACTGGTGATGGGACCTGTGCACACGGCAATTTACAAACTCACGGGGCAGCCCATGAACCAGACTATAGTAGCCCTGTTTGAATGCAAGAGGTTAGGGAATTTGCTCCGTGCTCCCTAGTAATCAGGGCAGGAATCTGGATTCACACACAGCTCCGTCTTCTCCTGAACTTGTTAATCTTATCTACTACCCACTTGCTGGAAAGTTCTCAGCACTTTGAATTTTTTTGTTTTAAACTTTGATGCTGGGAGAATGGCATGAAAAATTCTGCCTAAGAGCACAGGGGAACAATTGGTGTTTTGTACAGTTTAATTTTTAGTTTTATTTCAGTTAAAATTTGTGTTATTAAAACAGTCTAAGTATTTTCCCTGTGAATTTCAGGAATAAAGGCTGAAATGTAGATAGATGCATGATGTATGGAAGATGCACAGTGAATGTGCAGTGTGATCATAATATACGATAAATTTTAAAATATGGGCTGGGGATTTAGCTCAGCGGCAAAAACAATGAGTTCAATCCCTGGTACCAAAAAAACAAAACCAAATATTCTCCCTTGCTTCGAATACACTTATTCCATCTTTCCTGCCCCTCACTGAAGCAGTTCGGGAAGTCCTCTTTCCTGAGTGTCTGTGGTTGAGCTACTGTAGCTGTGTCAAATTCCTGGATCAGTTCAAAACATTTACCTTTCATGGTCATATTGACTTTGGAGAAGAGCCAGAAGTTTCTGGTAAATATGGTAGATGAGGACCCAGTATGAGGTTTTTATAAACCTGCCTCTCAGTTGGATGGCACTCAACAGCTGAATCACTATATTTTTTTAATCAAACCTCCGAAAGATACTCATGAAAGAGAACTTCCAGAACTGCTTCAGAAGTGGCAAGAATGATGGGATGAGTGTGTTGGAAGCAGTGGTGAAAAAGATTTTGAGGAGGATTAATGGCAATGTGTCATTTATTGTGATAACAAATTTTAAACATACATTCATTGTCTATTTTGATCATACCTCATAAACTGTTACACATATCCATGTTTTTAGATTAAAGCATATCTATGCCTATTTACAGCAGTATATTAAGTCTGTTATGTCTACTTGTAGGGATTTTTATGTAGTAACCTGAGTTATAACACTGAGATCATGCTTAGAACTGTTCTATATGGGACAGAAAAATGGATGGTATATTTTTTTCCAAGAGGGCAGAAAATGGACATAAAACAATAGCACCACACTCACAAAATCCTTTGAGAACTTCCAGTGAAAGAGAAGGGGTACTGGGCCACTGAAGACCTACCCCAGAGGTGTCATCTTATATTATGGGAGCTTGGGGTGGTGGTTCTTTTTTGTGCTGTTTTTTGAGTCCGACTGGAAGATGCTGTTCATTTTGCTCTCCCCAGAATTGTTGGATAGTGATGTCTTGGGGTCAGTTCCTCCATGCAGTGCTTCTGTGAGACCTTGACCAGACTTGGGAGATATTCTTTACTTATACCTTAACTACCTTTGCCCATGTGAACCTCACATATTACCACTGCCTAGAGACTCAGGAGCCACGTCTGCCTGCAGCCTCCTAGAATACAGCACAGGGATGATATTGAGTAGGTCTGGTGACTTTCCTGAGTGAACACTTATTTGAGATTCAGAAGGCCACTCTGGGGACATCAGAAGGAAGACCAGATAGCATAGATAAATCTTCACGGGTCAGCAGCACTGTGGTGCTTAACATAGAAGACGATTTCCTCCTGGACAAAAGCAATGCTGGGCTTTTCTAGACTTTAGACAATTCAGAGAGTGCTCTCCTCCAGACACTAAGGTCACACAGACATGCTTGTTGTGATCAAATCCTCCAACTGCCTAGGAAGCTAACCAAGGCTCAGAAGGACATTCAGCAAAGTCCCAGCAGAAGGGACTATGTTTGATGCTGGCTGTCTCAATGGCCAGTTCAGAACACATACACACACACACACACAGAACATGAAGAATGAATGAGTAAATGAATGGATAAATGATTAAATGCACCCAGCATTCTTTTCTCTTAGCAGACTCTCCCTAACAATTATGTAGGAAAGGACGTCCCCATGCGATTTGCCCATTAGAATAACAGTTGTTCAGGGTGTCATATCTTGTTCTCTTCCACTGATGCAAGGAGGATCCCCTGCCCAAGAATGTCCTTGGAGTGGCTCAGTATACTTTTCCTTCTGCTATTTAAGTCAAATGTATTTAATGTAAAGGATTTAGCTGGGAGCTGGAATGTGCAAACATTCCCATTCTGAGTTCCACAAGGTGTGTAAGCTGACTTTGCTTGGGCGAGGGGGAGGTTACTTTTAAGCCCACATGGTTTTATCAGCTAATTGGCTGGGGAAAGCTGATTTGGGGATTTAAAGTACTAATGTTTGCTATTCATGTGACCATTCAGCAGCTGTTGAATTTGACAATGAACACAGCCTTCTCCCAGATGTGTTTTGAAGGTACAAAGATGGAGACACCCTTCAAAGAACTCCAGGAACTTACTGGGTTCTCAAAATATGCTTTAGATTGATAATCCAGCAAATGAATTTTAATTTTTTTACATGTACCTCAACAGAAGTAGGGTAGAATGGAGTTCATTTTTTAGTTTGATAAAGTGGTAGGTGTTTTTAAAAAGTGCACTTCAAAGATTTTGTTTCTGACTGCTTTGCACATGCTCATGCTCACGTGTGAATACATACACATGGGCCCACAGTTCAGTCCTTTACGCCCACCTGAACCCAGTCCAGGGACCTGTGGGCCCTTGGTTTCCCTGTGTACAAGTCTGTGGGATGCTGTATATCCCGGAAGTTAATGAGCACAGAAACTTGGGTCCCTGCTGCCACCTTGGCTTGCTAACAGTTCTTTGTCCTCTTTGGTCTCTCTCATCCTTTATTCCCCTCAAAGCAGGAAGAAAAGCAGGAATTTCTAAGGCGACATTGTTCCCAGGGTACAATTGTCATCCATCACTCCTTGCTGGGAAAATGTAAACATACACTGGCCAATAATGGCATTATTTATTGCCACAGGCTTCGTTATCAATTGGGGCAGGAGGGGCTGTTGGCCAAGCATTCTTTGCCAGCTCCCCAGGAGGATTGGCTTGGTGGGCAGAGCTGGAGTGGGAGGGGGTGAAGGGCTGGACTTCTTGCAGCTGAAAACTGGACTGGCGCATTGCATTCAGTTTTGCACGTAGTCAGCACATCGGGAAGGAATGATGGTGCCGTCACCTTGGAGCCAGGTTTTGGAGACTGTCCATGCTTACTTAGAGGTGGGGAGCTGGTCTCACATAAGACCCATATGCTTGGCCATTTTGGGATGGTGGTGAGCATAAATATGGTAACCAAAGAGGTACCAGGCATACCACATGGTGAATCACAGCTTTTACTGTTGTTTCTAACTGCATGATGGTTGGTTTGGTGTACGTAGGAGTAGGTATAGAAGAGCAAACCCTCCTGAAGTCATGAAGTAGAGGACAAGAGGATGATGCCTGCAGGCAAAGGTGGGGCCAGTGGGAGGAAAGACTTTGGAGCTAGGCCTGGTAGACCCAGGGCACTCAGTGGACCTGAGTGGAGGGCATTGATGCACAGTGTTTAGTACTAAGTCCCTGCTTTAGTAGGCATGAAGCACCAGGAATTCCCTCATGGAGACTAAAGAAAGGATGTTTCAATTCAAACAGTTTCAGCTGCAGACTGTGTACAGTGCCTGTGCTGGATGCCTTGGGAGATTCAATTTGATTTTGTGCCCTGAAGCTCTCAGTTACAAGCAGACTTCCCTGGATGCACGAACCTTAACTGAGGGTTGTGCATGGGGTTCTGGGAATGCAGGGAAGATCTCAGGGCTCTGTGAAGCTTCAAGAAGGGGCAAGAGCCCTCAGTCAAATGGTTTTCTTACACAAATATTATTAAGCTCATGTAATCCTGTGGGCAGGACATTTCTCTTACTTTTATTATGTTCTCTCTCTGTGGTGATGAGCAGAATCCTGTGCACAGAGTAAGTATGTTACAGACACCCATTTCACATGCAAGTGAATAAACTTACCCAAAATGCCTTTCTAAATCAAGAAAGGGCAATGATGAGGCAATGAACTTTTGATGAGCTGTTGCATGGGATGGCAGAAGAATACTTGAGGTGAGGCATGCCCTTCTTGGCCATTTCCTTTTTGGATTTCCAGTAAGTAGACTAGCTCTGCCCTCCTGTGGTTTGAGGTCAGTGTGTCCTACAAGTGCCTATCAGAGACACCTCCATCTCCATGTAATCCATCAACATTATCATCTGCTTCTCATCCACAATGAACATGCAGTTGGCAGCACTGGGAGCTCCAGGCCCTTTGGAAAGGTAAAGGTGACATTCTTTGAAATCTTTCTTACAGATGTGGACGAGTGTGCAACGGATTCCCACCAGTGCAACCCCACCCAGATCTGCATCAACACAGAAGGGGGGTACACCTGTTCCTGCACCGATGGGTATTGGCTTCTGGAAGGCCAATGCTTAGGTAACAGCTCTCTGGGGTCCACTGGGACTGTTGAAAGCCAATGAGTGGCAGGTATATTATGGGATATGTGCTTATTGGGTGGCCTAAGTTTAGTAAGCTTTTCTTTAGGAGGAAAGCAAAAGATTAGTCACACATGTCATCACTTCTTTCTTTTTTTTTTTTTTTTTTTTTTGTTTATTTCATGGCACTGGAGCTCAAACTCTTCGTCTTATGCATGCCAGCAAGTGCTCTGCCTCTGTGCTATGTCCCCTGTCCACATGAGTCTTTAAATCAGTTGTCACAGCCATCATCATGTCATCATAATAAGATTTGGTTTGTTTTTTGAGCCAGAGTCTCACTCTGCTACCCACACTGGTGCCAAACTTTTGGTCTCGAGCAATCCTCCCATCTCCAGTAGCTGGTACTACAGGTGCATGCCACTGTACTCAGCTTCTTATAATTTTTGAATATACTTTTAAGGGTTCATGTTTGGTTTTATCTGGCTTTTCTTCCTATCTTTAGGAAATTTATGTCTACACCAGGAAATTATAGAAATGAGAGTTGTTCTGTCCTAGTGAGAAATATTAAGCCAAGAGAATATTTTTCCTTAGTTGTATTCCAGGTCTCAAGTATGGATCGGTAGATTCTGATCAGACATCATCTCCTCCCAGCACATCATAGCTGCCCCGTGCTATGCCCGCCCCACTAGCTGTGGTAGTTCTATTTACTCCACAAGAATTAATCATCACGTATTGAGAATTTTGCTGCCTGCATTTGGCATCTGCTGTATTATCTTTTGTTTATTTTTACCCAAGGGCTAACTTTAGTTTCTTCCTCTCTACATTTGTATTTAACCAAGTGAATGAATTCTCATCATTTTCTAGCCGTGATTTAAATTTCTACATCTAGGGTGTAATTCCTATGTTGTGAGTTTCTAGTGAAGTTTTGCCAGTTTAAATTCTCTAAAACATTGTTCTGTTGCCTGAAAGTTAGTACTAGAGGGGCTGAGAAGGAGATCCAAACAACATTATGAAAACAAAAAAAGAAAAAGTGCTTCTTTCCAAGCCTTTCTTGATGGGTCTACTCTCACACTCTGTCTAAAATATTCTTGAGGTCTGATAAGCCCGTCTAGACTTGGCTAGGTTTTCCATCCCAGGCACACACAGAAGAATGGGTGCACACAGGCATTGATGAATATGACAATGCCTGCATTTAAACCAACCTCTATTCTAATGGAAAATTTGATGCTACTGATTTGAACAAAAGCAGATCAGTGAGAGGGAGTCGTTTGTACAGGAACTGAATATGTAGAATTTCAGAGCTGGAAGGGATGTTAGTTATTATGTCATCCAACTTTTATAGACTTGGAGACAGACTCAAAGAGAAGGAACATTTCTGGCAAAGTTAAAGTAAATTGGGTCTAATATCCAAGTCTTCTGTTTCTTGACCTAGTTTTCTCCATCATAGGGGGTACTAGAGAGGTAAGGGAGACCTGGATACACAGGATCCCATTACAGAAAACCTAGGTCCAACCAGGAAATTCCTTCTATATCTGAGAGATACTAAGAATGGGGGTATCCCTTTTTCTGGGAGAGCTGTCCTCCTCTAAGGAGCAGGATGCTTGGCAGGTTGCTCACAGAGGCCTAACATGGTGCCATGTGGCATGCCCCCTCATACTTCACATCTGATGTGAAGACTTTTCCTAATTGTGGTAGAATTCATTTCTTCCCTTGGCCAAACTCTTCTTTCTTATTCAAAATGAAATTGCCACAGCTGCCTGTCACTCCCCACTCCTGCTGTGCATCTTTGGAGGAATTACTTTTGCAGGGGGCTACCTTTCATCCTAGGTAGCCCTAGTGGAAGGGTGTCCTGACTACTTGTCAGTGTCTCCTGAGGCCTTTGTTTTCCACCTCAGAAAGGATCAGGACAGCTGCATGAGCCAGTGGTCTTCCCAGACAAGAGTTTCCCAGCTCTTGCATCAGGGGGTAAACCAGGACAGAAGTTGCTGGGACTCAGAGGTGACACAGAATCATGAGACAGGGCTTCTGCTGAGAGCTGAACAATAGGAAGGGACTGAGGTAGGCTGGAGAAGTGCAGTTCTTTTAAAGGAGTCAGTAGAAACCAGGCACAGGCTGGCCTTCAGAGCCATCGCTGGATTGTGGTTCCAAAGAACAGGGGTTCAAGGGAAGGAATGTGGTTAGTTTCAGGAGAGGTGGGGAGGAGATAAGGGCCAGTTAGGTCAGCTGGTTCCCATATAGGCGAGAATATTGTCCCTTCCACAAGGCTGGTGATTTCATGCAAATCACCCTTTCCTACAGGAGAGAGCTGTCCAGCCCAGATCTCATCAAGGATGTTGAGACATGCTTTCCCAATGACATCAAGCTCCCTGTAGATTGATGAGTGTCTTAGAGAGGTCATATTACCCGTTGAACTGCTGAAAGTACCCATTGACCACAGTGCTGGTGCTTTCTCTGGAAAGATCAGCCACTGCTGAGAGGATATGTGTTTATCCAGAGTTTTATGTCTGCTCTGGTACAAGGAGGAGAGCCAAAGTGAACCTCACATCCTTGTCCTCACTGTAGCACTATCCAGCTTTTCCTGGCTTGCGCCTGCTCCTGTTGCTAAAGCTGGACATAGTCACTGTTTTTTTAATTGAATTTAAAAAATTTTTTATGTGTACATGTTTGCAGTACATAATGATTACGTTCATAGCAGGGAGTTGGTGCATGGACATAACACATCTTAATTCTTTTTACATCCCCTTCCTTCCCCTCTCACTGCCCTCCCTGTCTGATTCCCTTCTCATTTGCAAAAGATCTATCTCCCTGTTTGCTAGCATCTTTTAGTTTGCACTTTAATTTATTTATACTTTGGGCTCCTCAATAAGAGAAACCTTGTCAATTTAAGCTTGTGAGGCCACAGTCATTGTTAATGGAGCTGGTAACGAGCCTGTTGAACAATGCTATGTATTCTCCTTATTTATATGCGACACTAACTTGCCCTCAACAGGACAGTGAAGAGTCTATATGGAGTTGCAGAGTTGAATCTTAATGTTAAGGTGAAATCGCGGAGGCTGTTTTGCTCAGTATCCCACACAAAGCACAAATGTCTTCCACAGCTTTCTGGATAGGTTCAAGTGTTCTTAGGACTAGGAGGGACCAAGGAGGTAGAAGATTGTAGGGAGAAGGAGCCTTGTAACAGAGAACACCAGTCCCCCCCAACACCTAGCTGAGCCTATCTTAGCACTGGTTCCCCTTAGCTTCCTTCCTCATCTCTCTCCAGAAGGGCAGCAGTGACACCCTGCTGAGGGCAGCATCAGTGGGAGACACCTGCCTTACCTTGATTGCATTTCTGTTTCCAGACATCGATGAGTGTCGCTATGGTTACTGCCAGCAGCTCTGTGCGAATGTTCCTGGATCCTATTCTTGTACATGCAACCCTGGTTTTACCCTCAATGAGGATGGAAGGTCTTGCCAAGGTATGTGGCACACGTGATAACTTGGACACCGCAGGAAACAGGAGCCGCAGTCATCTTCAGAGCCTGACAGTTTCTGTCTGCAAAATACTGTCATCAAAGTGTGTTCCTATTCCTTGTCACTACCCACCCACCCCCAGTGCTTACAGAAACTTGATACCTGAACTGAGGTTATGGGAAACAGCTCAAAAAGTGCTCTAAGTATAGCAGAGGAAAGAACCACAATCATCCGTTAGCTGTGTGCTTATGGGTTCATGGATTTGCTTCTCTGTCTGTGGCTGCTGGCCAGAAATGGGCTTGCTGGCCTCACCTAATCTGGAATTTTGTTGCATGTCCTGTAGCCTAAATTTGGTTTCTGAGACACAGAGAAGAATGTTAGGATGTTTGGGGCCCAATTCCTGATGAATCACAAAATAAACCATGCATCAGTCTTGTGGGCAATTCTCCCACTACAGTTTTCCTATGAACCCATGCTGGGATGGCTTGCTGTTTAGTGGAATCCAGGAGTGGTAACACCTTCCCCTATTCCAAAGCATGCCCCAGTAAGTCTGAATGAAACAGAAGCACTTTCTGATTTCCCCGTGATCACTTCAACTACTGATAAGTAGGAAAAGCAAGTTGTATGTCTCTTGACGTTTTCATCAGAAGGATTCTTCTGCCCAGGAAGTGTACAAGGGATTTAAAACCCAAGGAATTAGCACAAGTCCTGCTCTGGCCCCAGCTCACTGCCCCTGCCCCCCAGCTGGGCCTCCTGTCCCTGGCAGCAGCCTGGACAGGGGTGGAGGCAGCACCAGAGACGCAGAATGAGGTCTTTGTCTGGAGCCTGCCACCACGTTCCATAGGGCCCATTTCCTTGTCACACCATTTGATCGAGTTCTGGCTGGCAGGCTCCTGGCCAGCTAGTCTGAGGATATTATGTCTCCATTAGTTTAATCATATCTAAATCACTGGATAAACAGGAAGGCATAAGCATTCAAGGATTTGATCCTGGATCCTTTGTAAGGCTTTCCTCCCAAGCTGGTTCTGCTAATTGTTCCAAGAAGTCTCTGCCGGGTTCCTCTAGCAGGAAGAGGCCACTTTCTTCTAAGAGCAGAGGCAGGGCCTGAAGGTTAAGGAATCTGATGGAGTGGGGGCCTTTTCTTCCCAGGGAAGCAGGAAACAGGCGCCTAGCTCTTTATGCTGCAATGATAAGCAGCTTAGGGAAGACGTTGACTTCTCAGTGCTGAGGCCAGGGTTTGGAGGTGCCAACTTGAGTGGTTTTCCCTCAGAGGCTGGCACCATGCACCAGTCAGTACCTCTGGAGAAGTTCCGTGCACAGCAGAGCCAAAAAGCCACATGTGTTCCTTCTGGCCTCTCAGGGATGGGTCTGTGACAAAGAGCAGATAATATACTTGGTGGAGCCAAGTCTAGCCATGTGATAAAAGCAGCGGGCACAGCACTCTGGCTGGATGCGGGCACTCAGCCACCAGGATATTGCATCAGCGAAGCCTACAGGCAACACATGGAGCTTTTGCAATCCCGACACTCTGTGGGAGGAAGAGTGCTCTGTCCCCCCGAGCTTTGCCATGTCTGTTTATCTTCCTGACCCCCAACAGAAAATAACCTAGTGAGGTAGGCAGCCAGATGCTTGTGGTCTTGCTTCATAAATGAGAAAATTGAGACTCAGAAAGGTTAAGCCACTTAACCAAAGTGAGGCAGCCTGGTGATAGTAAAGTTGGGAAGAAAAGCAAGGGCCCAGCCCTCTTGTCCAGCAAGTTTGGATCCAGAGGGACACCTGGGTAGGCAGTAGAGCCTCAGGAGCGGAACCCTTTGGTCTTGTTCTCAGAGGCAGCTTCTTGACAAGGGAGGCAAACCTGAGCTCATTCATCTGCATCTGCCAGAAGCTGGAGATGCTATCCCTGTACGCCCCAGCACCTACTGTCTGTACTCACATTTGGTGACTTGGCATGATGGACATTTTCCTGCCTGGCTCAGGCCCAGCCAAGTAGAGAAATGCCAACCCACTGTGGGCTCCAAGGGAGATCAGTATCTCGCAGGGCCCTCCCTGTATGTTTGTTCATTTGTTTATTTTTCCTTTGAGAGCTCTGGAGAGGGCAGGAAGCAGGTGTTCTGTGCGCATAGGATTAGCCCTCCCCTTAAGCAAAGCCCATCCACCTGTTCATGGAAAATGTCTTTACCTCTGAAGACACTTGGATCTCTCTCTGTTCAGAGTCTTAAGAGGTTTAACTGGACTTTTGAAGTAGATAGTCCAGCCCTCAGGTGGAACCTCAGCCCCTAGCACACAGAGCACACAAGAAGGGGTGTTGTAAGTGTAGCGGCCGATGTCAATGTCCCCTCCACCTCCACCATCCCAGAGGCCAAGCAGAGTGAATCTTGTAAACTGTGGAAAGACCTCCGAGTCATGTCTGGGTCCCAAGCAGGACCTTGTTAGTGGTCCTGGGACATATCTCTTGTTACTCAGAATCCTTTAAATAACTTTATTTCAGTATAATTGCTGTGCAATCAACTGCACTGCTAGAGGAACATGATTTCATTCATTTTAACATGAAACTGTCACCACAACAAGAAGATAACCTCCCATCACTCCTTGTGCCCTCTATGGCTTTTCTTATCCTACTTAACCTCTGAGATGGGGGCAGTGATCTTGAAGCAGAAATGTATGGATCAAGTGAGTGAAGTTATTTCTTACAACCAGTGAAGTTATTTATACATCATAAGTGTATTCATAGAATTATCATGATTATTTGTTAAGCCCAAACTTCAAAAGCAGTGAGAGAAAAAGAGCCAATTGGTGATGGTATGTAGCGGGGATGGAAAGAGTAAACTTTGCCTGGAACTTCCAAGAATGAGCAAACTTATTAGAAGCACCTGCCCATACTTATATATGATGTATCTATGCATTGTTTCCTACTTTCTTGAGCCCCCAGTAGGGGAATGTGGACAGACAGCCTTGTACCTCAGTGGGTACTGTGGGGTCTGCAATCGTGATCTGATAGATCCTAGATGGAGATCTTTGGTACCTGTCTATCTGGTCTCCTAGCCATACTGAATTTTTATTTATTTATTTATTTTATTTTTGCTGATACATTTCTTCCCTGTGGTTAGTCTGTTGATATTCTGTTGTAAGAATGGTCACTGAAGTCCTTTGGCTTTTCACAGATGTGAACGAGTGTGCAACTGAGAACCCCTGCGTGCAAACCTGCGTCAACACTTACGGATCTTTCATCTGTCGCTGTGATCCAGGATATGAACTGGAGGATGATGGTGTTCACTGCAGTGGTAATGGGCTTGACATTGGAGAGCTCACCTGGAGGCCCAGGGTTGGAGGGCGAGGTGTCCTTCACAGATGTTTCCTCTCATTTCCTGGACACATGTCCAGCTGAGAACATTTCCCAGTGTTGTGGGGTCATAACCACACAGAACAGAGATGAGTTATTTCCTGAGCTGTTGGGTAGAGTCTCATCTTCCTTGTCATTTGAACTCTAATGCAAAAAGTCCTACCATCTAGGACTAATGTGGAGCTGACAAGGAAGAGAAGCCATTCATTTTGCCTGTTGGTCTCAGAGTTATCTATTCTCACCCAGATCTGACTCAAGTCCTGAAGATAAAACATAGATTATATTTGGATAGTGACCTGGTAATCATAGCACATCTTATCAGGCAGAGGAGAGGGGTTTGAATGAATGAGATCATGCATGTAAATACATATATTGTACATTATAAGTTTCTGAAATCTTTGTAAATTATCAGTGCCCAGCTCCAGGCCTAGTACATAGTGAGCAAGCAATAAACAGTTCTTGAATCAATGAATGGAAATTTGAATGTTGAATGAATGGAATCTTTATCATAAGACTATAGATGTGGTAGTTCAGTTGACCTTTTATAAATTTATTCCAAGCTCAAGAAACTATGATTCCATATTAGTTTATTAGCTCTATTATAATTTTCTTATTAATCTCCATTTTTCCCCAAAAAGTTACATTTTATGAATTTCCTAGATAGAAAACTATTCCTAAGTTATAAATTCTTTTAGAATAGAGATCACATCTTACTAGTATTTGTCACTGTAACATCCCACATAAAGAGCCATTTACAACTCCTTTCCCTCTTTCTTTCTCTCTCTCTCCCTCCCTCCCTCCCTCCCTCCCTTTTTCTCTCTCTCCCTCTTTACTCCTTCCCTATTTGTTTCTTTAAATGTTGAATTACAATAAACTCCATTCCATCTACTTTTATCATCACATTAGCAAAGTGCAAATTAATAATGCCTCCTTGTATTTTTTAAAAGTAAGTGAGCCATAAGCTAGGGCGTAAAAATCCTTTTGTTGTGCAGAATGAAAGGTTTCCTGATTCTGAGTTTCAAAGTAACAGGAACTGACCCAGGTAGTGAATGAGACTTTTTGATAGTTTCAATAGGGAATAGAGTGTTCTAGGGACAGACCCTCTTGAAACAATTAAGTGCCTCTCCCCAGGGCCAGGAAAGTCACAGCCATAAGCAGGCAATCACAGAGAACCTTAAACTGATTAAATATCAGCCCCAGAAACAGAAATAAAATACCCTTAGGCATGAAAGGCCACTTTCTTCCTGGATTTCAGTTCCTCCTGGCACTTCTTGGAGACTTGGGGCCAAAGAACTAACAAGAAGTTTGGAAATCTTAACATTATGAGAGGGGATTGTCTCTCCAGAATTCTCTGCAAATCCGCAAGATATTTACTGATCATCTGCAGAGACTGTATGGAGCTAGATAGAGCTGAGGTCCAAGTCTGCCTCTGTTGTGCACTACTCTCCTTGGTCATGACACTTCCTGAGCCTCAGTTTTCTCCTATGTTAAAAAATTAATCAGCCAACCAACCCAAAGAATCAGCATTCACAGAGGGTTCATAAGGATCAGACAGGTTGGTGCACTGAAGTGTCGTCATCTTTTAATTAGTCTACCATAAGTAAGTGTCAGAGACTTTTAATCCCTCAAGTGATGCCCACTTCCTGTGAGATTTGGCATGATCCCTGACTGTTGCAGACATTACAGAGAGAACAGCAGTGTGATTCCAGGAGTTTGTTTTCTGAACTTCCAACTTCCCTGAGCAGAAGTTCTCACTGTGTGGTCATAGCTGGTGTGACTCTTCCCCACAGGACCCTTCCTAGCCTTGTCCCTGGACCCTCAGGGATTGGCTAAATGGAACTAATTCTGGAAACCATGGTGGGGTTGTATGCGGAAGAGTGAACATGGCCTGATGTGTGCTCCCTGTCAGTGGAGGTTGGAGCCACAGCCCCAAGGCCTGGAAATTGCAGACTCAAAGATAACTGAGTAGGATCAGTTACAGCCCCTCTGTGCCAGTGGGAGGCAGGAGAGGGTGTTAGCCTCCCCCGGAGTAGTACTAAAACTAACACTGCTCTTAGGGAGAGCTGTCCCAATTTGAGTTACCTTAGGTCCTGGGCGCTGCACTTAGAGGAACTCAGAATTCTCCTAGAATTGAGGTGCTAACTCTGTTCATATCCCAGCTTTCTTGTTTACTGGTTATCTTTGAGTTCAGTCTGTTTACCTAAGGTCTGTAAGCTTCAATTTTTCTTCTGGAAAATGTGAACATTGGCAGTATCTCCACGGGGCTGAGGTACTCCAAAGGCTTGGGAACCCTTTAACCCGATGCTTAATACATTCCTAGCCTCAGGAATTGACAGGCATGACTACTCCTTCCACCAAGAATGAACAGAACCGACAAACTTCACAGAAATAAACAAGGGCACTCTCTGTTATGACGGGCTGGGGCCAGAGTCCTGGTGTCTCTGAGGAGATCCTGGAGGAGTAGCAGATGTTCCAGAGCAGCTTTAACATTTCAAATCAGCATCCTAATTCTGCTGCCTCCTAATCCTCCACCCAAAGACCACCAAGAGAGTCAGCCAACAGTTTCCCTTCTCAGCTGCAAAAGGCATTAGGCCTGTAGCGCCCGGAATTCTCCCATGCTAGAGCAGCAGCTCCATTCATGCCGACACCCTCTCTGGGTGATCCGAATCACCATGGTCTGTGAGTTACAGAGTAATCCGAGGACATGTCACTTGGGGAAACTAGTGAAAGCAAGTTTTTGGGAAACAACAAATGCAAGAAAAACATGTTTTCTTTGGCACAGTCTTCGAATAAGGCACAAATGGGGGCTCCATTGCCAAACTCTGTGTGAGATGAGGAGTTGCCTTTTCTGGGCCTCCTGCTTCTGCATCAGCTGCCCGACGTCTATGTGGATGTCTGGTAATATCGCACGGACAGTGCCCCTCCCCCCAGACCTCCTCTGCACCCCAGGGTGGTCCTGTACAGCTGGTTCCAGACTGGCTGGAGGCTGCCACGTCCCCTGTCCCAAGGAGCATCTGAGCCAGGCAAGCCGTAGGAGACAATGTGCTTACCCACTCCATTCTAACTCAGTTTTCTCTGTCAAGGAGGTTTTTATTTGTTTGTTCTTTGTGTCTATTTGTTTTAAGATGAGGTCTCACTGTGTTCCCTAGGCTGGCCTCAAATTCCTGCCCTCAAGCAATGTTTCTGCCTCAGCCTTCCAAGTATTGGCTTGATACAGTGAGATTTAATAGAGCTACATCCCATGGCTTTCTTAACTGTGCTTTTAGGAGCAATATTTTACCTCATCTAGGAGGGGAGAGGGAAATTGGCACTACCCAAAATTGGTCTTTCCAAAGATCAGAGTCAGTGAATGTTTTGGGGGTCTTGCAGAAGAGCTGTGTACCCAGAAAACCCCAGCAAGCAAGCAAACCTCAGCCCCTTGGATGGATCAGGAACGGAGAGTGAATGCATCTATAGGGCATAGTGAGTTAGTAAGGAGCAGACGACGAACGGTGAGCCAGAGGCAGGTGAAGCTGGAAACTTGATGCAAGTGGATTTCAATCTCAGCTCCATATAGAAAGGATTTTCTAACAATTAGAACTGCCCAAATATCAATAGGCATCCTCAGAAAATAGGGAGTTCCTCATCATCCTAAGGGTTCAAGAAGTGACCTGATAACTTTGTGACATAAAGATAGTGTGGGTGTTGTAATAAATGACCACTAAGTTCCTATCCCCTGTCTGCGGTAATAAACAGCAAGGGTAACTTATCGCCCCCAGATATGGACGAGTGCAGCTTCTCTGAGTTCCTCTGCCAGCATGAGTGTGTGAACCAGCCCGGCACATACTTCTGCTCCTGCCCACCAGGATACATCCTGCTGGAAGACAACCGCAGCTGTCAGGGTAAGACTGTCCAGAGAGGCCTGGCCGAGACTGACTCAGGTGGTCACCTGGGGAATCCAGTGTAACTACAGAGAGGTGGCAGGGGTGAGATTGTAGGTGCTGTGGCATCAGAGGACAGCTAAGGGTAGCATGCCTGGGCTGGTGCCTCCTCTACTGCCCACAGCCCATCCGTGGCCAGGACACAGGCCACTCACCCTTCATAATGAGCTCTGCTGATATAAATGGCACCCTCATTAGGCAGACCTCTGCAACCCCTCTGAGAACAGACCTGACAGACCCAACCTGAACTCCTTATGACTCGGCCCTGGCTCAAGAACCAGAGTCAGTCATATGGCCTGGATAGCAGCTGGCTCAGCTTTCCTCTGCTGACTTCCTAGAGAATGGATGTGAAGGAGACCTTATGGACCTGACAGCTAGTCCTGGAAGGCTCCAGACTGCAACCGGTGAAAAGACTGGGTCTTTTCCAGATTGACTGCTGAGTCTCATTTCCAGCCCCACACTCTACCTATCAGGGAGTCTGTGCAGGAGCCCCTGACTCTCCTTGAACCTCCCTTCTCCCAGTACCAAGCAAGATTCTCCTTGGTGGTATTGGGCAATAGAAATATCATGGGAGTTATAAGTGTGAGTCATGTATGTCAATTTATATTTTATATTTAATATAAAACTACATGAAAAGCATAAAAAGAAACAGGTAAACCTACTTTTAATACTGTATTTTATTTAATCCAATAGATCCCAAATCTTGTTTTTGACATGTACTCAGTATAAAAGTTACTGATGAAGTGTTTTGCACATTTTGGACTAAGTCATAGAGATGTGGTGTGTATCTCTTACCTAAAGCACATCTCAGCTTGGACTAGCTACATTTCAAGCACCCAGTAAGTAGTCATATGAGTCCAGAAGCTGTTGTGTTTAGTAGTGCAGTACTCTAATGCAGCAAGACCGAGGTAGCCCCCACTTTGATCTCACCTCTAAACATCTCACAAGTCCATGGCCTAGAAGTGCTACCCTGCTTTAGCGCCCTGGATCCACCTTGCATTTCAGACATCAACGAATGTGAGCACCGGAACCACACATGTACCGCTTTGCAGTCTTGTTACAATTTGCAAGGGGGCTTCAAATGCATTGATCCCATCCGCTGTGAGGAGCCTTATCTGCAGATTGGTGACAAGTAAGTCATGGCTTTCCCTTGGGAACTGGAAACATGGAGGGGGAGGTTGGCTCATGAGGGTGGCTCCGTCTTGTAAAAGGGAGAGCACCAACCAGGGAATCAGGAAACCTGGTCTAGTGCCTACTGTCTATGCTCATCTGTGTGTATGAGTGTGTGCAATATCCACAGCACTTCTCTGTGACTCCCAACTTGTACCACAGCTACACGGAGATTCTGCTGAAAACCAGCCAGAGAGGCAGGGTTCAGGAACTCCCCTTCCCTTCTAATGACTGATCAGGATACCTGAGGTCTTTCAGGGCTGGACTTCTCAAATGTAACTCATAGAGGCCTTCCTGGGGACCTTGTCAGGGTGCAGGTTTGGGAACAGTGAGTCTGGGATGGGGTCTGGATTATGCCTCTTTATTTAATAAGTACATGTTTATAGTACATGATGATTACATTCATCGTGGGGATTTGGTATACATCCATAACACATTTTAACCCTTTTTAAAATTCCCTTTCCTTCCCTTCCTCTCCCTCTCCCTTTATTTCTTGGTCACCTTCTTCTTTATAAAAGATGGGATGTAGTTAACCAGCAAAGTGCCTGCCTGGCAAGCACAAGGTCCTGAGTTTGATTCCTGATGCAAAAAACTATTTCCTCGTTTCTTATTATCTATCTTATATTTTACTCTTTATTTATACTGTGGGTTTCTCATATAAAAGAAACCATGCACTATTTAAACTTGTATATCTGATTTATTTCACTTAATGTGATGGTCTCAAGGTACGTTCATTTTCCTACAGCTGACCCAAGTTTATCCTTCTTTGTACTAGAGTAGTATTCCATTGTATATAAATGCCATATTTTTATTCCTCAGATGAAGGACTAATATCTTGAATACATAAAAAACTCAAAAACTTAAACCCACCCTCAAATAAAAGACCCAATCAAAACATTGGCAACTGAAATGGCTTCTGCCTTTCCAACATACTCCCAAGACAAATGAAGGCTTCCTATCTTCTGGGACTGCTCTGTGAGTGGAGAGCTGAGAGTATTTAACTTGATCTAAGCAAGTCTCTGTCTTTACTAAATCACAGATGGCAAATATTAGGAATGAGGAGAGAATTACAGGAAAACAATTTCAATAATGCTAATGCGCCAAGACAATGCCCTCTACCCCTGGCATCCTATGAGTGTTTTTTCTTTCTCTTTTAAGCCTTATTGGATCATCTCAATTCCTCCTCTGCCTTTGTACACAAATGCATGTGCTCATGCATGTGCATGCACACGTGCTTGTACATCCTCTGCCCCACCCCCGTCAGCCACACAGTTCTTAACCCCTGAATAACTCCAAGCTTTTAAGCTGCAGATGCAGGGAAGGATCAGGCACACTTGCCATACCCTCTAGGAACACAGCATCTGCAGAAGAATTCATGCCTTACCAGTGTGGCTCCTACTGTGATCAAAAATGGCAAACAAAGGACAAAGTCAGGACAGGCGAGTCCTTCGGAGACCTCTTCACTTGTTACCCAGAGCTATGTTTCTTAGTAACCATTAGAAAAAGGATTTCCCATTTCTGCTCCAAGGGCCCTTAGCAATAGAACAGGGATGCAAGCTGCTTCTGTTCCTGTTCTCTCTTGGTTTGTATGCAGCCAGAAACTGGTCCCTTTCAACCATTGGCCCCAAATTGGTGTTGCCAGGGAAGTCATGGTGCTCAGTGACTCCCGCCCTCCTGCCCCTACTAGCTTCTTTCCTGTTCAAGTTTCCTGTATCCCCAGCAGCTGGGAAGAGCACCTGCTCTCACCTTCACCCCTACCCCTGTAGGCCACCTCTTTGTTTTTGCCCATACACTTCCTGCCATATGGAAGGCATTGTTTCCTCTCCACCCCACCTTCCAGAGCTCTGTTGAGATGCTCTGCTCCCAGCTGCTTGTGATCCTCTTCAGCTGTGAGCCATCACTCCCCTCTCCAAATTTCTTTTAGGAAGCAATTATTTTCTGTGTGACACTTGACATTTTAATGTGGCCTTTTTGGCACCAGAAATATTTTGACTTGGCTGTTTTGTTGCAGCCTGTTTTTTTTTTTTTTTTTAAAGGACACTTCAGAAATTCCTTGTATTCATTTTCTTATTAACTCTTAGTAGGGCTCCTGTCCTATGTTAAGTGCTAGATTTTGCTCTTAGGAAGTTCAAGTCTCATGAAAGAGACTTAAACAAATTGTTCCATAAATAAAATGAGACAAGTGCTATCAGCAGAAAGAATGGAGGAAAAAAAAAACATTTTTAAAGAAAGAGTAGATTTTACCTTGTCTAGACCCAGGGGTCCAGACGTCTCCCTGAGGAAATTACACTCCCAGCCTAGCCCACATTAAACGGAGAGTAAAAGAACAAAGGAAACTTCATGTGCAAAGACAGTAAGGCAAGCGTGACCCTTAGGCTTACAGGGAATGGAAGATGCCTGAGTCGCTGCAGCCTACGGAATGCAGTAGGCAGTGGCCTAGGGAGGCTGGAAATGAGGACAGAGCCAGACTCCATGGTGCATAACGGTTAAAGTGGGTGTGTAGTTTTTATTTAAATTGCACCAAAGAGTCTTCAGCAAGGGAGAAGCCTAATCTGATGTGTGTTTGCAAGGGGCACTCTGAGGTGTTCAGAGGCCGTCTTGGAGGTCCAGGTGAAGAGGAGGAGGATGGCCTAGTTGATCATGGCAGTGACAGGGGAGGTGGTGAGAAGAAAATGGATTTGGAATCTATTTTGGAGGTAGAATTTCTGGGTTTTGTGGGTGGAATGAAAGTTAGGAGAGAATGACCAAAAAATGACAATGTTAACTCCGTTGCTGGCCACCAAAATACACATCAGCGGATATCCTCGCTGTGAACTCTGATTCCTAGGGGGAGCCTCACAAGGGAAATGACAAATCGAGGGACGGGAACTAAGGGATAAATCACAGGGGTCTGATAATAAAAGTTGAATATTTTATATTAAGACTTACTATTGCTAGTTTTAAGTCAGCTGCTTTGTATTAGAAATATTTGTGTTCTTTATTCATTTCTCCTACTAGAAAGTAAACTATTTGAAGTTACGTTCTTATTTATCACTGAATTTCTAAATGATCTAATATTGTGTCTTGTACATAGTGAGTTCTGAGCTCTTGTTTATTGAACAGACATTCAATTATATTCCATACAAATTGAGCTAAGTGCAATAGAGTGTGTGAAGGGATCCTTGAAACCCATCAATCTAATGTAATTTTCAATTTTAAAATTTCTTAATGGGTAGCCTTGGCTGAGAAGCAAAGAGCTACGTGACCACTGGCACATTTTGCTGCCTAAATACATGACAAGTGGAGAGTACACTGGAGAATGTTCCAGTGTTCTGAGAACCAGTGATCCCATTTGTGTCCTCTAGTAGCCACAATATCTGATAACTAGAAAAGTCTACTCTGCAGTGAACAGAGCTCATCTAATACTGGAGAATTTAGACTACAGCCCAAAGCAGAGATGATCTGCATTTACCCTATTTGATAATAAAAATGGGCCGGCCTCATTTTCAGGCTTTTGAGAAAGCAAGTAGGCCCAACCAGCACCTGGAAAGGATTGACTGAGTTGTCACATGATTTCTCTTCCCTCCAGTCGCTGCATGTGTCCTGCTGAAAATCCTGGCTGCAGAGACCAGCCCTTCACCATCTTGTTCCGGGACATGGATGTGGTGTCAGGACGCTCTGTTCCTGCTGACATCTTCCAGATGCAAGCAACCACCCGCTATCCTGGAGCCTATTACATTTTCCAGATCAAATCTGGGAATGAAGGTCGAGAATTCTATATGCGGGTAAGAGAGAGAGTGGTGAATGGCGGTTGCCATTTTTAACAATGGCTTTGGGCTGCCAGCCTGGGAAAACACACTACCAGAAGAAGGTAAGTGTGTTGCCAGGAGGGACAGGTGTGAGAGCGAAGCAAGCACTGGAAATCAGGAGCCCAAGGTCCTGATTTCCATCACTTTCTGAGTGTCCTTGCAAAAGATGCTTCTCATCTCTGAAAGATGAGGATACTCATGTCTGAAATGAGAAGTTAGGCCAAGATGTAACTTTAGATCATTCCTTTCTCTTAAATCTTTGCAGGAGAAGCAGTCACATCTCCATTTATTCATTCACCCATGTGACAAATACTAAGTATTTATAATGCATTTCTGAGGGTCTAGCAGTGAAGAAAATGTCCCTATCTCCTTGTCCTCGTGGTACTTTTATGCCAGAAAATGACAGGAATAGGTTACAGAAGCAGACTACTGCATTGTCCACAACAGTAGCCATGTGACTCTTTACATTTAAATAAAATTAAACATTTACCTGTTCCATAGAGCTGGCCACATTGATAAGTGTCTCAAAGTCAAATATGGCTGGCTACCATATCAGGTAACTTCTGCATTAGATAGCTCTTTCTGACTTTCAGCCAGAGAAAGTTTGGGTAGCAATGATTTATCTATACCAGTGGTGGGCAGGGCGTGTTTCAGAGTACATAGCCTAAAATGTATCTTTTTAAAATATGCATGCATGTAATACCATGCTACATATATTATGATGATCCTCTCCCATAACCCCTGGAGCAATTAGGCCTCTTAAGAGACCACTGGCTGAGAGCAATTTTTCTTACTTTTCCAGGTGAATTCAGGCACTTTCCAAAAAGCAGGTTCCAGAGCTCCCTCTCCAGGGGGCCTGTTTCAAAAAATGGAGAGAAAGGACAAATGTATTTGTTTTCTGTGGCTCCTGCAACAAATCACCACAAACTTAGTGGCTTAAAACAACAGAAAATTCTTAGAGTTTCAGAGTCAAATGTCTAATGTTGGCTTTACTGGGCTTAAATCAAGGTGTTGGCAGGGCTCTCTCCCTCCAGAGCCTCTAGGGGAGGATACTTTCCTTACCCCTTCTGGCTTCTGATGACTACCAGCATTTCCTGACTGTAGCCTCATGACTCCAGTCTCCGCCTCTGTGATCACATCATCTTTTGCTCTTCTGTGCATGCCAAATTTCCATCTACCACCTTCTTCTAAGGACCCTTGTGATTAGACTTAGGACCCATCCACACTCTCCCTATGTCTAGATCCTTAATCATATCTATAAATTTTTCCCTTTTAAGATAACATTTACATGTTCTAAGAACTGCAGCCTGAATATCTTTGAGGGGCGAAGAGCCTTCACTTCTTGCATATACTATACATGATTTTCCATGGTAAGCTACACTCAGAAGAAGGGTAAGCCCACAGAAGTTACCCACTTGCACCAGAGCCTGTACCAACAGCCTATGAAAGAACACATCTGAGCTCTAGTCCCTCTCTTTCCATCCCATGACAGAATTTTTCAGTCCTTGGCTCTGGGACTTGGAAGTGTCAAAAGTAGCAAAAAGAACATTTTAGAAAAGGCCAAGTGCCTTTAGAAAGGGCCAAGTACATCCTCACTAATGTATTTTTGTTAAGAAGCTAAAACAACCGGGTCATCACGTATAATTACATGATCTATAGAGCCAGTACAGACTTGGCTCTGTAGATCAAAATACTGCATTCAGGTTCAAGGACTTTGGTGAAAGTTAGATTGAGTGATGGATAGAGGAGCTTCTCAAAGATGAAGAAGACCATGCTGTGTGTCCATCCATCCATTTCTGAGCACCATTAGCATTGGCCATCCTGCAGAAACCCATGCCTGCCAAGCCTCTATGGGCTGGCTGCCCGCTTAGCCTCCCAAGGCTTAGACTCAGTGGGTCCCAGTCATAGGATAGAAAGACAGCTCTCTTGGGGATTTAAAAAAATCATCATAGATATCTCCTGCCTGAAGTTCCCTCAACCCTGAGCAGGGCAGGAGATCTACAGAGAGGGGCATCTAGATAACATGTCACTTACCTGGACAAGAGCCACTAAAATGCCCCAGGACTGTTACCATAATAGTCCCTGTGGTGGCTGACTTGAGAGAGGCTCTGTGCTCAGCTCGAGAATTCTAATGCTTTAGTATTTATTTAGAAAACATGGAAGGTACAAAGGGACATAGGCCTGCCATGAAAATGGTTAAACTCAAGGGTGAGAAGGTGGCCTCTGGCCCAAAAGTTCCCAGGCTATACCTGAGAAGAGAAAAAAAAACTTGCAGTAGGACTGTAGGAAGTCACTGGATGTGGGAGCAGAGAAACCATCCAGATATGCCCGGCCTTTCTCATGTCCAGGCTGTCCAGAGCTGCAGGACCCTCCCAGCAGGCCTCTCACAGATGTTTAATATGGGCCGTGGAGCCTGACTCACCTCTGGTTCTTCAGTTTATCCTAACCATGGTTATCTAACCTCGCAGATCTTCAATCTCCTATCTGTTCAGAAGACACCATAGCAGTATTTACCTTGGGATTAGATGAGATCATCCACTTAGCACAGTGCCTGGAATACAGAATGACTTTTTGTCAAACAACTGAGCTTTGGCAGTAGTGAAATAGTCAAGAACTTCCCCCTGTCTCTGGTTGCTGGCACACACTCCGGTGACATCTCAGGTTGCGTCAAAGTATATTCACTCACTGTTGAGCTGTCTCATTCTTTCTCACTAAAGGTCCCTACCTTCTCACCAAAGGTTTAAATGGAGCTTCAACCTCTGAGTTTCTCATTCAGTGTGACATTTCAGCCTGTCCCTGTGTCAGAGCAGAGATACTTGTGATTGGCCTCTGAACAAGCTGCCTCTTCTTCCAGCAAGGACAGAGATGCTTTTAGTTCCTCCAGAATGGTGGGGATACAAGTGGTGGAAGGGGCAAGATTGGGAGGGCCAGGATCTTACTAGATTGTTGCCCCAGTAACCAAGTGTTGGTGTCCTGTCTGGGAAAGATACCCAGATGCTCTTCCTTCCATAAGATGGCCTTGTAGGTTTTTTTGGGAATTTTCCTTAGGGCATCACCCTGATCGGTCCCTGATGTGAGTAATAGGGTCATGAGTTGAACACCTGACACCTCAAGTCTTTTGCCCCTCTTTCTGTGACCCACACAGACTTTTGACAGCAGAAGCACAGGGGCATTGTTGCACCCATACACAAAGCCTTTATATCACTCTTCCAAATGTGGGATTTTTTTTAATCTACTTTTTCAACTTTGGTGTCTGAGCAGTTTAGATGACCAGAAGTCTACTTTAACACCCAGTAACAATTCAAGAAATATGAGTATTGTGTAGATACTGTTGTTGCCACTGCTGCTGCCTTTACGACTGTTGTTAGAAGCTTGTGAACTCCTGATGTCCTCATGCATATCCCTTCACAAGGCCTGTTGGCAGTCTCTCTTACACTGAGTTCTGGACTGAGGACTAGGAATTACCTTTCACAGGTGAAGGGTTAATGGCACAATTAGGGTTAAAAGAAGGAACATGCTCACAGGATTTAGACTTTAGCAAGGAGTGTTTCTTCCATGGCACGCATGGATCAGGTTACATGGCTAAAGGAAATTACCTTGCTGCATCTGGCCTGCTTGGACAATGCCATCACATAAGCTGACTCCAAGAAAACCTTAAAGCATGTAAAGCAGGGCCGAGAAGCTATGCTTGGTGGGCTCTTAGCAGTTTTTTCCTGTTTCAACCAACTCCATAAGCGTTCATTCATTCATGTGCAGGTTTCCATCGCCATTGTTTATCCAGTACCACTGTCCTTGCACATGTGAGTCAGGCATTGAGAATTTGAAAACAGATTTGTGGCTTCTGCCCTTGAGGAGCCTAATCACGCACTATAGCAGATGGGATGAGATCTAGCTAACACACACAACGCCAAGTGGCAATTCTCAAGTCAGGTAAGTGCTGTGGAATGGAAGGAAATTTGAGGACTTGGAGTGGTATCAAGTTCTTACCTAGAACAGAATGATTAGCAACATGACATTTGGAGTCAGATACTCTAGAGCCATGTGCTAGCATTGTGATCTTATGTAGTATTCTTAACCTACTTACAGCATAAACTTATGAGGATTAAATAAGAAATGTATGGAACATTGTAGCAAATGGCTGGCAGCTTATCATTGTCACCAGTTTGAACCACTGACCACCAAGACCAGTGGCTCTTGAGAAAGACAGTATTTCACTCATTCCCAGGTTCTACCCTAGAAGCTGAAAATGGTGGGAAGTGGCTGTCCTCAGTGGTCCTGGAAGACACTTGAGCCCTTCCAGGCACTTGTGGGAAAGCTTTTCTTAGGATGCCCCAACTGGGTGAGACTGAAACAGGGACTGGACTCACTAACCAATAAGGTCACTTCTGAATGCAAACCTATTCTGTACATGTTTATCAGAAAGTCCCAGAAGAATACCTTGGAAGTTTCTGCTTCCTCCATTACCCTCTTTCAGAGAGTTGGCTCTGTAAATGGCTCTCCAGAGGGCTGCCCACAGCTCAAGGTCCTGAACCCTAAGCCTGTGTTCCTGCAAACAGTAAAAGCTGGTGAAATGTTTATATATGTCAGAGCCATTGGCATTTCCCTGTGTGACTATACCTGCTGAAGTCCTGGCCCAGGGTTCTGGCGTTTTGCAATGACTGACAAGGAAGTCCAAAAGATCCTCTTCATGAGTGGGTGACAATTACGTGGGTGCTGACTGGAGTACACAAAGCCAATGCCGAGAGGAAATTGTGGCTGTTAGACTGCTGACAGCCTAACAGACAGTGAGGTTTCAGTACCTGGCCTGCACTTGTCTGCCTCCCTGCCCTTGTTATATTTGTGGCAACCTATGGAACATGTTCAGATCTTTATGGAGAGCCCTCCCTTTAGGCAGACAGAATAAATGCCTGGTGTGGCTTTATACAAGCCAAGTTCCTTGATTTAGTGGAGATTATTGCTTTCCTTTTCTGGGCACAGGGCTGTGTTCTTCAGCTTCTGGGAAGTGACTGTCCAGCCCATCCCTCTTCCTCCCACACTATTTCCTCTGCAGATACTATGTGTCTCTCTACTGAATCAACCCAGAGCATCTCTCATGTATTATAATATTACGGATAAAATAGTAGAGTGTACAGTATCTTCTGATAGTTTTATAGTGAAAATGGGCTGGGGCTTGGAATTAGACAGAGAATCCTGAACGGAAGCTTCTTAGTTCTGCCCTTGACTATCTGGGTGACCTTAAGGAATTAGTTAACTTTGCTAGACTTGATTATTTATAAAATGGAAAAATAATGATATATACCTTTAGGACAACCCTAAGACAAGGGCAACTGGTGTCCTCTGGTGTGGTCCTGTCATTTTAGATTAGCACTTTTTAATTGTTACTGTGCGCATGGATCAGCTGGGGACTGTGAGTCCCCAGATTAAGTTACAGATTCTGGCTCAGTAGATCTTAGGTGAGGCCCAAGATTTTGCATTTCTAACAAGCTACTCGGTGATAATGAAGCTAGTCTAGGGATCATATTTTGAGTAGACAGGTCTTTTAGGGTTTTTATAAGGATGAAATAAGTGGACATGTATAAAAATGGCGGGAAAAGTGGCTCGGACGTGCTGGGTGTTCAGTTGGTGTCATTGTTCTTTCCTTGCCGCCTTGAAAATGCTAGAAAGACAATCCATGGAGGAGAAAAGTTCACATGAAATTATTAGTATCTCAGTGATAATATCAAGGAATGGTGAAGCTGGAGGTAACTACAGTGTTGGCGGGCTTGGTCTCCTAATAAATATCACTTTTCCCAGGAACTATCTAAAAGTATAATTGATTACACAAATCTTGAAATGGGCCCCTGAAATTGTTGTTATTTAAAAAAAAATTACCCCAGGTGTTTTTGATACCATTTGTTTGAAAATCCAAAACCTCATTTTAGAGATGAAGCTCAATCACTTCTTGGCCTTTTGGCTCAGATCAAGTGTAGAGAGGAACCCCAGAGAGGGGATGACCTCATCTCAAGCAGCAAATTTGACCAAACATTTGTTTGTTCATTCAATATTTACAATTTCCTGTTTGTTTCTTCAAGGGATTGTTTTCAGGACCCCCAAAATCTGCTGCTGTTCCACATCTTTATTAAAATGTCATGGTATTTGCATATAACTTATATGCATCCTCCTATATAGTTTAAATCATCCCTGGATCACCTGTAATATATAATATAACATAAATTCTATGTAAGTAGTTGTTATACTGTATTATTTAGATAATAAAAACATAAGAAAAGTCTCTCATTATCAGTACAGATGTAGTTTTTTCCTCTCATGATTTTTGATTCATGATTGGTAGAACCCAAGGATGCAGAGCCCATGGATATGAAGGGATGACTACTTTCTAACACTTACTGTGTTCAAGACACCATCCTGGCTTCTAAAGGAATTCTTCTCATCCAACAAGAACTTAGACATCAGACATGTACCAAAGAGTTAGCGTACACAATTATGCAGAGTAATAAATACTTTCTGTCCTGTGCCAAGACCCAACAGAGATGGGGGAATCAGAGAAGGTCACCATAAGAGCATCTTTTCAGATGGGACCTGAAGGATTAGGAAAGACGCAGGTGCAGAGTGGGCAAAGCCAGGGAAGGAGGATGACCCTGTGGAGATACTGAAATATCTCTGATACTGATACAGGGTAACTGAAGTGGACAAGGGTGAGCACCCTGGTTCAGGTGCAGAGCCACCAACCAAGTCTTTCACTTCCATCACATCTTCTCTAACTAGTGTCCCCTGGTTCTGTCCACAGCAAACAGGTCCCATCAGCGCTACCCTGGTGATGACACGTCCCATCAAAGGGCCTCGGGACATCCAATTAGACTTGGAGATGATCACTGTCAACACGGTCATCAACTTCAGAGGCAGCTCTGTGATTCGACTGCGGATATATGTGTCACAGTACCCATTCTGAGCCTCGGGCTGTAGCCTTGGACACTGCCTCTCCCAAGCACCAAGGGACAGGACAAGAGAAGAAATATGAGAAAGAATGACAGCGAGACAGAGGTTGTGCTTTCCTGCTGAACGATTCCCTGAGGAGTCAGCCGCAGGTGTCCTGACTCACGCTGTACTATGCAGACCTGTTGCTCTGAAGGACACCCATCCCCGGTTCCTAAGACGCAGTTATCAAAAATGCAGTTATCATCACTGGCCTCCTGATGCTGGCGATTCTTCAAGGCCTTCAGTTTATTTCCATCTTTTTCAAAGAAAATAGATTCACTTTGCTGGGGTATGAGTCTATGTTCAAAGACTGAGAGAAGCTTGCTCTCACCTCCTGCACTCCTTTCTCTGTCTCTCGCTGTGTTGCTGCTTTGCAAAGGCCTCAAGAGCTCCATGGGAATGCTGGGTATAGCTAGTTTGCTTCTTGCGTGTACCGAGAAGGCTATGGAAACAAACCACAGCAAGGATCTAAGGGTTTTAAAGAATCTATTTCCAAACCACGTCTGGTATTTTCAGCCATAAAAGTTTTACTTGCCCTTAAATTTATATAACTGTTTAATCACTTCTGCTCATTTTGAGTATATTTTTTAAGTAAGTGGTTAAATTCCTTCAAAAGGCCTTTAGATGCATGTTATGTTCTGTCTTCTCAAACCCAGCCTCTTCTCCATTTTAGCTCAGTGTTGTGTTGTGTTTTGTCTTTGAGGACCCCTTAATCATGCTTTCTTGTGAATTTTTACCCAACTGGTTGGAAGGCAGAAGTCTCCAAACTGATTAAATATTTGAAGAGAGAGATCTTTTGTTTGGTTCATTTTGACTCCATAGATGATTCAGCACGTGGGGCTGGGTTAGTCCTGTTTAAACCGTTTATTGTGCATTCAGCCTGGAAAAGTCTCCAGAGAGCTGGTTCATTCTCCATGTCTGGAACAAATCAATAGAAGATGGGGAGGTCAGTGAAGTGGGAGTGGTGGAGACAGTAGGGGGGAGCATCAACCCTGAGTCCTATTTTATACAACTAGAACACTACCAATTACTCTTATGTGGACGTGTGTGTGTGTGTGTGTGTGTGTGTGTGTGTGTGTGTGTTCTCCCGGGAAAGAAAGTATTCAAGTCCCTTTTAACTTGTGGCCCTCAAACCTGACTGCAAAAAAGGATAACTGGTAAAATTTTGAAGAAAGTGCTAGTTCTCTAGGATTCACCCCTTGCTCCATGGTCATAGGTCTTTGTTAGGGCCTGGACATTGGAATTTCTAAAAACCAATAAAAAACTGGAGTTGAGAATGCACTGTTAGAGCTCCTTGAGAAGTAGGCAAAGGTAGCCAAAGCTCTGGTCACTATGCCCTTGACAGCTTTGCTATTCATTTTAGAGCTGGGCATTCCTTTTCTGCATTAGGGTCTCGATTTCCTTCTTGACACCCTGGCAGGGACAACACGCTTTGTTGACGAGGCACAGGTTGGAAAACAACTGTCTTCATGACTCTTCCTGGGAATGGACTAGAGGCCCCTGAAAATGTCCTCCACAGCTGAGACTGACTCTACTGGCTCCATCTGTGGATGGTTCTGTTCCACCTGTAGAGGTTTTTTTATTAAAACCTTGTGATGCCATGGCTGTACTCTAGAATGCAAGGTGATAGGCAATTCGTGGGTCTTTAATCATTCAAGTTCATTAGGTCTTCCTTGCCTAGAGACAATTTCTTACTCCCACATCACACATCAAACTTCACTGTGGGGTCTGCTTGATTTTTCTTTTCTCTAATGAATACTCGACGTGCAAAACAGGCAATGGTGCACACTCTGCCAGGTATACATAATGTTAATAATATCATCAGTGGTGTGCAGACTTGAAACACATTTTTAGCTGGGCTCTCTGCTGAGCAAAGGCTAAGAGATGCCCACAAGCTGGGCAAGCTGTGCGATGGGGCTTAGGTGTCAGGAATGGAGGTGAAGTTAGAAATGCTGAGGCTTTTGTGAACTCTGCATGGATCACCAGCCAGAACCACTGACTCAGGCTTCACCCAGTACAGAGGGCTGCTTTCCTTTTGCTTCTGAAAAAGAAGGCCCAGAAGCTTTGTCTTGGTAGTTTGAGGACCCACTGGTTTCTGAGGTGCCACATTTGAAAACAGATCCAAGTCCCTCAGGCTTACATTTTATTTGCTAATATCCACATATGGCTTCCTGCTTCTAACAAAAAAGTCAAAGAGAGGTTTCATAAAAGCAGGGCTCAGAGGGATTCTTGGACCTCAGATTACTCTTCCAAAATATGCTCTGATGATTTTAGTATAAGTGGATCAGAAGCATGTGGGATCAATTTATCTGAAAATACACTTGGTCCTAAAAATTGAGGGAAGAGTGGCCTGGGGCACGGTGTGTACTGCAAGGCCAAACCCCAAACATTCGGGAAAGAGTTCCAGAAGCACCCAGAACCCAAAAATATGTTTGCTTCACCCACCCCCTACGAATGGTTGGATGGTTTTTGTTTGGTTGGTTGGGTTTTTTTTTCCCCCCACAAGATTGGAGATAAGTTTGCTTGCTGAATCTCAGCAATGTGATCTGATGTGGAGTCTAGTGGGCTCCAAATGTCTGGGTTCCCCATGCCTGTCCCTGTGAGCTTTGCCCCATCCAGGACCTGGGCACAGAGCTTCTCCAGTATGCCACACTCTGACCTGCCTGTCAGAGCCTGAAAAAGGCCATGATGGAAGGCACTCTGCGACACCTGCAAAAGTCCTTGCATTACCACCTAATCTTCTGAGTTCCATACTGATGAAAATTTCCATTCACTTACTTCTAATTCTAAAATTTTGTGATTCCTTGAAATGTACTTTGGGGATGACAGCCAGCGTTTCCATTAAACTGCGACGTTTGAGTTTCACGGGGGTGTGCCAATCATAACACTTTCTAACTGGCACAGAATCCACCTACCTGTTGCCTCCTGGGTAACTCACTTAGCAATTTTCTTCAGTAACAAGAAAATTTGGCCCCTTAAGTCTTACTTGCCCAAAAGGTCAAGACTTTTAAATAGAACAGATTACTTCATATTCAGTGGTTTAAGTGTATTTTTGTGGCTTGGGTGTTAAGTGTAATGTACACAAATTGCTCATCTGGAGCCAAGATCACCCAGAAAGAGGAGACAGGACAAAAAAGCAACTATTCCTTACTCCCTCCTTTGCCAGATGAAAAAGATTTGTAAAAGATTGTCAGCTTTGGTTAAAAATTCACTTTGGTTGGACCAATTGCTGAGTTCAGAAAAATGAGCAAGTTATAGACCACTGACAATACATTTATTCAAGGGTTCATCAGGCAAAACTAGAACACAATTTAGGTTTTTTTGGTTTTTGATTTTGGTACCAGGGTTTGAACTCACCACTTCGCACTTGCTAGGCAGGCGTTTACGTCACTGAGCTAAATCCTGGGTCTTGGGATTTTTTTTTTTTTTTTTTTGCAACTTAGTTATTTTCGTTTTAATCATAAAACACATCTATTTTATACAACCAAAATTCTTAGGAGCATTCATAGACACATGTTTAAAATTCAAAGAAAAATACCTCTGCTTAGAACTATTAAATGCATCTAAAGGAAACACAAAACAAATGTTAGGTTTAAAATGTCTCTTTTTTTGATCTATGTGCACATTAACACATGTTGCTTTCTTTTACAGGGGGAAAAGCAAGCGTTATGAAGCTTTCATTATTAGGGAATTGACAATGTCCATCAACTACAAACAAATACACTGATTGTTCCTCGTGTTAATTTTGTGCTCCCACTTCTTAGGCCCTTTACTTAATAAATATCTTCATTAGGATCCTTGAGGCTAACTAAAAGAGCTTTAAAAACAATAACCAAGAGGCTTCAGGATATAGGAATGTATCAAGGCACGATTTTTCACATTGGTAGCTGTTCTTGAGATGACAGCCTCCCATTAGAATCTCTGACTTGTTAATGTTTCCTAAATAATGAACCTTAGCCAACAGCCATTGAGAACTAAGCCATAAAACTGAGATGGTAGAAGTCAACACTTGAATGATCTATTACTTTGCTATTGTTGATACCTTTTTATAGAAGGGAATTGCATGTTAACAGGCAGTGACTAGCAATTCCCCTTCCCCCAGGAATTTGGAATATGCTTATGCAGTGATGTAAAAATTAAGGTAGGGTAAATTGTACACAGATGCAAATACCAAGGTCATTATGATACCCTTCATGACTCATTTATGAAGATTTGATAAATTAGTCATATTGATTTAGGGCCGGGCAGCTAGTGGATTGCTTGATTCTGCTTAAAAATAGTTGTTGTGCAGGGAGGATTGCTTTGGCTTCAATCTTCTACTCAGAATGGATTTAATGTTGCAAAACTGGCTTGCATCACAGAGAGCTACTATACTTTAAATTAAGAGGTTTGCGTTCTTCTGAGCTTTAATGTACAAACTATTCATAGTTTATCCCTAAAAAGGAAGTGTAGATTGCTGTTTTGTATGTGAATTTTCTCCATCCTCTGTTCTTAAATTTTGTACAAATAAGCCACCTTTGAATTCAAGCTATGATATTTGAAATACCTTAGCTTTTTAAGGTAACTCCATAGTCTTACGTTGTTTTGTTTTGATTTTTTTTGTTGTTGTTGTTGTTGTTTGTTTGTTTTTTGGTTTTTTTTTTTTTTTGGTTTTTTTTTTTTTTTTTTTTTTTTTGTAGTTCCACATTTAGAAAGACTCCATGGAGATTTCTGCTCCAAGGCTGGTATTTGCACCTAGTCTGCTTACAAACTAATGCTCTGGACTGCAGTTCTATCATGCAAAGACACTACTGAATTCATAAGCTACTTCTTTTGGTAAAACTATAATTAAGGGGATCATTTTAGCTCCAAATTCAATCGTACTCAAGGAGAGCTGGACCTCTGGCTTCCAGATTTTTTATCTTCTTGTTGGAATTTTGGGATGCATTATCTTTATATGGCCTTCAAAACTATTTGTAAAAATTCCCATGGCATCTTTATTATAGTCAAAGCCATCATTTTTCACAAATAGAAGGGTGATCTCAGGTATAGTTCAAGAATTTAGGGCCAATTAAAGTCCTCCAAAAGGAGCAGATTGCCTCATTTAGAGCATTTTCAGGGATGGGAAAAGTATCAGGGAGAAGTTGTTCCTCTCGGCAAAACTGAGTCAAATCAAGTCCATTCTTCATACTCCTTCGCTCCCATCTCTCCCATCTCAGGAAGTCGCCTCGAGGCTGCTTTTGTTCTTAATTTTCACCAGATTTCCCTCAATCCCATTCTCCTCTTTGGCTGGTTCTGCAACAACCTGTGGAAGGCTGGAGACAGAAGAGGAGGGTTGAGGAGAAGAGGCTGGCTCTCTTCCTCCTGAGGTTAAACACAGAATCCCAACTTCACTTCTGAGGAAGATCATGGAAGGGAGCCGTCTGTCCCCCTCCTCTTCTTCCTCTCTCTTCCTTCCTCCCTTCTCTCCTTCTCTGCCCTTCCTCCACCCCTTATCCCACCACCTGATCCTGAAGTAGGAAGGAGATAGTCAGGGACAGATTCTGTCCAATGAGACCAAAGCTGGGTGTGAGGAACAAACTGTAAAGAGATTTACACATTTTCACTTCTCTCTCCTCTTTTTTTCTCTCCCAAGCATGCAGGACCAGTCTCCAGAACATCCATTCCCAAGCAAGGTCATGGCTTTCTTTTTGTTGTCCTTCTTCTGGTTGCCCCTGCTCAGAAAGGAAGTATCTTGATCCAATCATGTGTGCATAGGTCTTTCTACATGCATATGTGGCTGCTCTCCATAAAGGAGGATTCATTCTCAGAGTTCTTTCCATCTCAGCTTTCCCCATTCTAAGGTTGAATGTTTTCATCGAGTATCCCTTGTCCAGGATCCAGGCTCCCACTCATTCCCAGAAATATGCTGCCTTATCATTCCAGCACTCCCTTTGTCCCAGTCTATCATGATGTATAATCTTCATGTCAGAGACATTAGCAAATTTGGAGTCCCTTTAAATACTGGTGAGTTCCCCAGTCTATGCTAATAACAAATAGCCCTAACTTTCTTGTAACCCACAGGCTGGAATTTTCCACTGATTCCTTGACTCAGGGGTTATTCATTCAAACTATTTCCAAATGTTAGGACACAGGGTGATTTTATGAATAGCAGATCAACCCATACTTCTGCAACTGTAAGTCCATTTTCTTCTGCTATGACACAAAACAGGAGACTGATAATTTATAAACAAGTTGATTTTGGTTTATGGTTCTGGAGGCTGGGAACTCCAAGATCATGACACTGACGTCTGGTAAGAGCCTTGTATCAGTTGATGCTTGTCAGAGTCAGATGTAGAAGACTACAAAGGCCTGGAATCCATCTGAAGACCACGAGCCCATGACAATGTCCTTCATGAGTCCAGACAGAGTCCTAGAGCTCATGACAATGTCTCATGCAAGTCCATATCGAGGGTTTGCACCTGGAAGTCTGGTGGAGGAAGCTAGAAGTTTGCATTGTGGGGGTGAAGGATCTGTGCCACAAGACTGAGGGATCTACACTGGAAGTAACCAGGAAGTAATGCTGAAGGCAAAGACCAGCGCTCCCCCAAAGAGAACAGTAGCTTTCCTGATAGCAGGGACCTGAGCTCTTCTAATGATGAGAACAGCTGGGTTCACATCAGGAAAACCAGCCATTGCAAACTTCTCCAGGAAAATCAACAGAATGCAATCTTCCCCTCCCGTTCTCCTTTTATGTCATTTTGGCAACAACCCTCAGGTAGGTTTTCATGGCCAGAAGCATGCTGACTCAGTTCATTTGAACTTTCCAAGATGATTATTAGTTAATTCACCACAGACTTTATGTTGTATTACAATATGACAGAAAAGCTGAAGGGGAAAAAAGTATATGCAGAAGACACACACAAAAAAAATGCTCTATAACAACCCATTCTTGGAATAATTGACCCACTCTTGTAAGAACCCATCCTTGCAAGAAAGGCATTAATCCCTTCATGGGAGCAAAGCCCCCATGACTCCAATACCTTTAAAAGGCCCTCACCACCTCTCAACACTGTTACAAGAGGGACCAAATTCCAGCATGACTTTTGAAGGAGACAAATTATATCCAAACTATAGCAGTAACCCCCATCCATGCTGCTTGTTTTCATACTAAAGTTTATATTTGGTTGTGACTCAAAAGATGGCAAGGAATTCTTCAAACACAAAAGGAGGGAAATGCACTGAGAAAATGAATGCGATTGGGACAAAGGATACAGGGATATGTATGAGGCAGGAAGTAATGGAAGTTGGGTGTGAATTATATACAGCCCTATTCGCTATGGAGGCCAACATTGCACAGAAGATTCGTCCTCGTAGAGGGCAATCAGTGCTCCATGAACAAAGAGTTTAATAAGTCAGGGGATTTTGAGTTAACATTTCTTTTTAAAACACAAATGATTGATTTTAGAAAATTAAAAGTTCAAGGAAGTCCTGCAATGAAAAAAGAAACCTATTTAATTCTGTATGAAGATTAATCGAAAGTTGGGCAGTTTGTTTGTTTGTTTGTTTGTTTGCAAGGAAGCTATCCTGACTACCCTGACCCGTCAACATATATTAGCATTTTCAGGAACAGTTTTCCTTGGAGTTTGGGACTTGCTACTCCCTGCTATGAAAGCGAATCATAGGGTTTTTACTTTGTTTTGCTTTGCTTTTAATTAGGGAAGGGACTGTATCTTGTTTTTAGAAAGATCATTTTGGAAAGGGTGTATGTAGGTATGGGATGTAAATATTAAAAAAAAAGTGTAATTGGTCACATATGAGGTCATCATCTATAAATTAATCATTTGAAAGAGTAAGGTTGACAAATTCCTTGCTTAAAGCTCTTTACCAATATCCCCTCAACCCACAGGTTGGAGTTCAGACTTCTGAAAGCTATTGACAAAGCTATCCTGCTGGCCCGGCCCCTCCCTTCATCTCCAGCTCAAGCTCCTCTATAAAAAGTCCCAAACAAACAAATAAAATCCTCTAAACCAGCAGATTGTACACTCCCTTCAGCTGTTCTTGATGAGCTCGTCTCATTGGCTGGAGTACAGTTTTTCTGTGGAGATCCTGCCCATTTTTCAACAGTCCTCTCAGAAGTCAGCTCCTTTAGCCCTTTCCAGACCATCCCAGGTCTGTGGCGTATGCCCTGCCCCCGCTGCTGTGTAGCAGAACCACTGTCTATAATACCAATGTTTCTGTGGGGTAATTAGTATCCAGGGCTCTCAAATGCCAGAAGCTATGCCTATGGTCTTTGTCACTAAAGACCTACCCACTAACACAGCCCCTATGGTAGATAGCTGATGTTATTTAAATGGATATTGGAAAATGGGAATTAACAACAGAAAGGAGAGAAGGGGAAAGACTCAAGAGAAATATAGTAGGTAGAATAAATAGGTTTCAGTGATTTATTGGGCCTGGAGGCTTGGGGAGCTACAGGATCTCATAGCAAGCTGAAGACCTCAGGAGCAGAAGTTTTGGTAGAGGGAGAAGATTGATTTTGTTTTAAAGTTTCTTCTTTTTAAAATTGTTGTTTAAATGACTAGATCTTCAATACACAGTTGGATGAGTAAAACAAACATGCTGAGTTTGTGATGACTCTAAGACCTCTAGCTGAAGAGGTTGTGAAGATGGTCAGCGTGTGTTTGGAAGGAGGGAGTTTGCTGCAGGAGACTGTTCTCAAGGCCTAGTGCAGATGTGCAGGTCATTGGGCAGGAGAAGCAACTGAGAGCTGGTCCCCCCTCTGGCCTCTGGATCCTTCTCACTGATCGCTTAATGTCCTCTAACTTTAACTAGTTTCTGCTTTGGGATGGGCTTTCATTTTGTTGTCTAAGATGTAAAAGTATTAGAAAGTGTACAGAAGAGTGGGAGGATGCAGAATGAGACGATCACCATTAATTGGGACATTTTTTCGATCTACGTAAACAAATACACTCAAGAAAGCAATGTTTCTTCATTCATTCATAACTAGTCAGTCAGTCACTTCCTGAGGGAGTGATGGGGTTGTTTTCCCTTGTGACTGTGGTTGCAATGCTGGATTTTTGAGACAGAGTCTCATATGTAGCTCAAACTCATGGCAATCCTCCTGCCTCAGCTTCCCAAATGTTGAGGTTACAGATGTGTGCCACCACGCCCCACCTGAGGAAAGAATTCTGAGACAAACAAAAATGACTCATAACCTAATATAAAAACTGAAAATTGAATTAAATAAGTTGTTGCTTAGCTCCCTGAGGCAGTGGTCATTTACTAATATGTCCATTAGGCAAACAAAATCTCCCTCTGAGAAGTTAGCATTCATTTCTTTACACATCAAACTTTATTTAATTAAATATATTGGGAAAATCCTCTGGGCCAAAGGGATTGTGGTGATGTGGTGGGAAGGAAGATTCCCTAGTTTGAAAGTCTAGAGGTCTTTGGTTCTTTTTCTAGTTCTCTGTGACCAAGGGCAGTCTTATCTGCTCTGAGCCTCAATTCATCACTACAGAAAATGTTAAGCCTGAATCCTCAGTAAATACTTTCCAAGTTTCTACTCTGCTCCTGGTACTGACCTGGTTAAAAAGCCCTGTTCAGACTTTTTTTTTTTTTTTTCTTTTTTGCTTTTGTCGTTGGCCAGATAGTCATTGCTCAATTCCAACGCATGTCTGCATTGTTTTCTGTCACAGGGTGAAAAAGTGAACACCACTCAGGTTCTTTATGGGGTTGCATTCTTGCTCTGAGGACTGGGCGTAACCATGGTGGAAGGATGCTACCGTTGGAGTTGAATAAACCTAGATTTGGGTCCCAACTTTGCCTCCCTTTGTAGTTTATGGCTGGAGTGGTAACTTAGGGTCTTTGAGCCTCACTTTTCTCATTTGTTAAGTGGGAAAAATGATACTTACCCCACCCCCATGTTGTTTTGAGAATAAGATGATGTGAGCAGAATCATTTGGTTCTTTTTTTCCTCCCACTCTTGCACTAGCAAACCCGAGTTGCCCTGCACCTGCCTTTACCTTGGACAGGCCAAATTCCTAAGCCACTTCCCTCTGCACAAATCAGTTCAGAAATCAGTCCCTGGAACTTGGAGGACTGAAATGGCCCACTTACCTTGGTATACTGTCAACATTTTCATCATTTAATTTCACTTCATTATTGCATTTCATCTCTACTTTACATTGGACCCATTTTATCTCTACAGTCTAAAAACTGGGAATGTGATTTCTAGCAAAGTTTTAGCTCTTACAGCACAGTATGGGTGTACCAGGAGAAAACTTTTTATTAAATTTTATTGATAATGCCTCCAAGAGTATTGCTGTATAGATCAAAACAGCTGAAAGGATCTAGACATTCTTCCTGTGTACAGTTAAGACTGTGAAGATGGGTTGGGTATCGACCACCTGCAGGAAACGTGGTGAATTAGAAGCAGATGGATAGATTAGTCTCTTGATCATGCTCCTAGTCCAGCTCTCTTCCCCATACCCACAGAATCCTTCCAATCCAAAGCATTTTAACTACTTGTATCTCAAAGGATCTGAAAACAATTTGCTTAATCCATATGGTTCTCCTTGCTTCGGTGTTGAAAGACATTCACTAATTTAGATCTCTTCAGCGACTTTTCATGAGATTCAGTGAGGTAAACTCTGGCAACATGAGGCATAACAGAAACCACAAAGAGGCCAAAAGTATGTAGCAACTCAAATTAAAGCTTAGACAGAATGTGCATCATTGGCAAAGGATGAAAAGACTCCAGGAGTCTTGGGTGGAAAGTGGACCGCTGCCACTTCAGTCTAAAGAACTGTGATGCCACGAGGACCCCATGTGACACTCTGGGCTTTGAAGTTAATTAGGATCATGAGCAAGCAGCTGCAAGACGGACAGCTCTGGGTGCAGTGGAAGCAATTGTTGGTGACACCACATGCACATCTTCTCCTTTCTTCTCCTCCCTTCTTTTCTTTTATTCCCAAACTTATCTTGAACATGTTGCATATGCGGTGCTCTGTAGATCCTTAACCCTGATCCCCAAACAGCTGGATTTTGTTTACCCTTTTTAGTCTTCCTTCAAAAGTTTATCTCTCTTTCTTACTCATATCCCCACCCTTTATCCTTTCCTCTCTATCACTGCTATGTTTTTCTCTCTGATGTGTTTTTTTACTTATATCCAGTATCTGTGGTCCCCTGGCCTGTGAGATGTAGCTAACAGTGATTTGAACTCCTGGTCCCATGCCTGGTGGAATTCCAAAGATCTTCCATGTTTCTAAGAAGCCCATGTTTCCAATTCTGAAACTCCCTGAAATTTGTTTGGATCACAGGTCATTCCATTCTTATCACAATCACCATGCACCAAAGCCCCTTATCAGCAGATTCTGACATGAAACTATCCTTTGCTTGATTTGCACAAAATCACACACACACACACACACACACACACACACACACACACACTATTTCAGTGGTTTGAATGGCATCCTCCCAAAACTTGTGTCCATCTTGACCACTAGATATGATTTTATTTGGAAAAAGAGTCCTTGCACATTTGATTAGTCAAGTTAAGAAAAGATAAGTCATGCTGGAGATGATGAGCCCTAAATCCACTGGCTGATGTCTTTGCAGGAAGAGGCAAGGACACATAGAGATGCACAGAGAAGAAGAAGTACTTGTAAAAATGGAAGCAGAGTTGGAGTGACATAGCCACAAACTAAGGAACACTCAGGATTTCTAGGAAAAAGCAAAGAAGGACCATTCCATAGAGGTCACAGAGAGAGAGAGCATGGCCTTGATAACACCTTGATTTTGGACTTTCAGACTCTTGAATTATGAGAGAATACATTTTTCTCATTTTAAGCTACGCAGTGTGTGGTACATTATTATGACAGCCCTGGGGAATGAACACACGTCATTCTGGGTGGTGTACTAACAACTTTACTGAGAGTGGGGGTGGGATAGAGAGACATCTGCGTTTCAGTTCTTCATTCCATAGTTTTACTGGTTCCCTCTTTCACTACTTACCATTACTATTCTGTTTACTTCCCCTTCTTTCCTTCTCCCCATAAGTCTCCAAAGTCCAATTTTATCTGACTCCACTATGTACAATTACTCCTCCCAAATTCAGATCCCAGCCCATGTTCATGTCAAACCTCCTCCAGAAGCTCACAGGTCCTTTGCAAGGAACAACAGCCCCTTCTTAGAATGGAGATGGGGATTTAAAAAGCTATGCCTGTCTCTCTTTGGGGAAGACAAATTCCTTCTCTACTTCATCTTCATGGCCTTCAGCCCCTCGGAAACAATGGGGTAATCATGCCCTACCCCCTAGGATGCTCAGGGTATGGATGATAGAAGTTGAAGGAGACCCATCTGTCTGTCCATCAGTCTAGAATAATTGGGCTGTTTCCTGTGTCTGGATGCTTCCCTGGACACATTGGGGAGATATCAAAGAAATAGAAAAGGTTGTTCCACCCTTGAGGATCACTCTAGAAGAGCACTCTTAGCTTTTCCTTTTTAAAAGCTTTGTTCAGTTGGTGTGTTATTTTACATCTTTAAATAAGCGTGTCTGATCTTTGACTTTCTCCTCTGTCTGCTCTGTATTCCACTGTCCCGTGTCTATGAACTTAGAACTTTTTAAAGTTCTGTCATATTTATTCTTCCCATTTTAATGTATATATGCTTCTCAGATTGATGGGACAGTGTTTTTCTCTCTAAATTTTTTAAGAAATAAAGAAAATCAAACTCAGAGATAAATAAACTGCAGAACAGTTCCTTTTTTGCAAGCTCCATGACTTTCTTAAAATGGAGCTGTAACCTGTAGCCTGGAAAATCCACTTTATGTAAGCTAGCCATGTCTTTGTTCGAGGAAGGACTCTGGACACTTCAGCTTGACTCCATTCTGAAATCATGCTGTGCTTTACAAATAGATCTCTAGTCTTCTTTTAATTAAGATTATTCATCAGTTTTGAAGAACTCTGTGTTTTGACTCTGGCTTCAGAGAAATAGTCTTACTAGGTTACACGAATATTTTGAAACTCAGTCCTTACTTTTTTTTAATTCAGTAAAAGTTTGCACAAACAATGCATCCCACAGGAGAAACTTATGCCAGATCCCAGATGTTTAACACGTTTGCTTGAGATATTAGAGTTCATGGCCTCTTGTGCTTATTAAACCAAAAAATATAAGCCCATAGAAATTATTTTTAATAAGTAGGAGTGTTACAAGGTCAGGCTGAATTCTGGGCAGCTACAGTACTTCAATAACCTTTTGATCACAGATTGTGTGTGTGTGTGTAGTTTTTTTTTTTTTTTAACAATTCAGGCTGAGAATTCAACAGGAACTCTCCATTTCAATTCAATTGATCTCACAGAAAGATTAAAAAGTTCATTTTCTAGTCCTGAACATTATCTCTCTAGTTTGTAATCACTTTCTTAAGTCTACAATTCAGTGAGCCAGCTATTGTACTAATGAATCTTGGGAATCAGAATGCCATAATGATAGTGACCATCCATGGGCACTGATGGTGCCAATCACATGCTGATTTCCTTGTATACATTTTACTATTTAACCCTCTATTGATTCCTACTTCCTTTATCTCAGACTACTTCTCTCATTTTGATTCTAATCTAGCTAGCTGATGTCTCTCTCTGCTTCCACCTTGCCCTCTGCCACTTGCCATCTAGTCTCAACCCAAAAGCTAGAGTGATCTACACTACGATCACATCTGTTTATATCGTTCTCCTACTCCAACTTTCCAATAGCTTCTCAGCCTGTTCAGCGTGTTTACTTTAGTTTCATTGACAGTGCCAGTGATAGAACCCAGGACTTCACATATGTTAGGCAAGTACAGTACCAATGAGCTATATTTCCAGCTGAAACTGTTTCTGTAATGGCCCAGGCTGTCTCCGGTACCCCAAACATTTTCCCATGCTCCTCTGCCCTCTGTTTCTATCCTTTTTTCTCGCTTCTGTTGTCCTAACTCTCTCTCTTTCCCCTCCCCTCTCTCTCTCACTGCCCAGCAAGTTTTTCTTCTCACATTCATCATATGTTTGTTCAATATTTGTACTCCTAGCTCAGGCCTGATGGTAGACATTAGGATAAAAAGATGAATATTCCCCACACATACATTTTCTTAATTCAAACATCAAAATGCCCTTGGGCAGTTGCAAAAGCAAAGATTACTTCCTCAATTTTAGAGGAAAGACAGTAAGGTTTGGAAAGCTAACACAAAAAAAGTTAAAGACAGAAGTTAACCTCAATTTTTCTGGTTCTAAATCACATTTCCTCATTCCCCAGTTTTCCATGGCATAAAAAAAAATACAAGAGTCAAGAATTTAAAGCAAATTGAAAAGTATGGAAATCACAATCAAATGAAAATGTCAAAATCTTCACTTCAAGAAACATAAAAATCACACATGTAGATCAATAGAACAGAACAGAAGATACAAAAACAACCTCGGGCACAATTAGCTATTGCATCTTTGACAAAGTGACCAAAAACACACTGGAAGAAAGATAACTTTTGTAACAAATAGTACTGGGAAACCTGGCTATCAGCTTGCAGAAAATTGAATCTAGATTCATATCTCTTAGCATGTACTAAACTAAAAATAAAACAAATTAAAGATCTAAATGTTAAAGCAGAAACAATCTTCTGGAAATTAAAATACATAAAACTCCTGAAGACACAGGCATAGGAAGGACTTTCTGAACCCCAATTACCAAAGAAATAACATGGAGAATCAACAAATGGGATTGTATCAAATTAAAAGGTTTTTGCACAGCAGAGGAAACAACCAACCAAGTGTACAGACAACCTACAAAGTGAGAAAAAGTTTTGCCGCAAGTATGACTAATATCTACAATATACAAGAACTCAAAAATTAGATCTCCTAAAATAAAAAAAAGACCCAATCGAAAAACAGGCAACTGAAAGAGGTAGATACTTCTCAGAAGAAGCACAAATGGCCAATACATGCACGAATAAATATTCTCTAGCCATTAGAGAAATGCAAATTCAAACAACACTGAAATTCCATCTTACTCCAGAAAAAATGGCTATTATCAAGAAATCTAATAATAACAAATGCTGTCAAGGATGTGGGGGAAGAGGAACATTTCTACATTGTGAATTAATACAACTATTATGGAAATCATTATTTTTTTACATTCCTAAAAAAACTGAAACTAGAAGCTCCATTTGACCCAGCTATTCCCTTTCTAGCTATTTTTCCAAAAGAGTTAAAGACATCCTATTACAGTAATACATGCATACCGATGATTATAATAGTACAATTCATAATAGCTAAACCTTAGAAGCAACCTATATGTCTATTAACAGATGAATGGACAAAGCAAATATGGTATTTATACATAATGACATACTGCTTTGTTATAAATAAGAATAAATTTGAGCCACCTGTGGGAAAATGGGTGCACTTTGAGACCACAATGTTAAGTGAAATAAAATCAGGCACACAAGCTTAAATATCACACAGTTACTCTTCTATGAGAAATTCAAAATACACATAGAGAGCAAAATGAAAGATAGATAACAGGAAGACAGATCTTTTGCAAGTAGACGAGGCATTAGAAGTGGAGGAAAGCAAGTGAGAGAGGAAGAGAAGGGAAAAGGATGAAAAAAGAGTTAAGATGTGTGATGTACACGAATCAGCTTCCCACGAGGAACATAATCATTATGTACTGTAAACATATACTAATTAAATATTTTTAAAAAGTAAATATTAACAACAACAACAAGATATCTTATAGGGTTACAATATCAGTATTCATGCTGCAACTCTTGTGGCTAAGCATAAATAATTAAGCATGGATTAATTTGAGCAAGATATATCATTTATGGACATAACTAGTATAATTTATGTATTGGTATTATTGAAAATATATGGGTGCAGTTTATCTCAAGGTTGAATGCAACCAAGAAATTTAATGGCTTTGAAATCGTTGTATTTTATTTTATTTCTTTATTTTGCTATTCTGTGGAATCAAACCCCAGGCCTCTTGTGCGCATGCCAGGTAAAGACTTCATTACTGAGCTACATCTCTAGCTTCTTGCACTATTTCTTATCTTTTTTCCCCTCAGCATAACAACTTTTCTCATTTGTTGTGGATTACTTCTACCTAGAATATATGACCACCAAAATGTCTTCTGTCACTGGATGACAGTTCCTAATCACAACTGAAAAAACTTTTAGGGAAAGATTCTGATTGACCCATCTTGGGCCAAATGACATTGTATGAGCCAATCAACTCCACCAGGTAAGCGAAAAATGGAAAAATACAGTAGCCACAAAAATGTGGCACAGAGGAGGAGGAGTTCTCATAATCAGACTGAAACTAGATGTCTACTTAGAGCATCTTAAACTTAATTCATGAAATTATCCCAAGAAAATTATTTTCCAAGAAAACATTTTTTCCTAAATGAATTCACTTTTTGAAAATGAAATATTTACTGAACTCATCACAATGTTATTCTGTGTTCAAAAAGTCAGTCCAATTCCAAAATGTGTAAACAGGAAAAAGCCACACAGAAGAGTTAAAGAAGACTCCCTACTTTTAGTAGTCACCAGTCTGAAAGTGAGTCAGGAAGGCAGAATTTGGATATGGCTGGAAACTTGGTCAAGGGTGCAGATATGGTGATTATGTAGAAGATCTAAGCACACAATATGACAATGAAACTGCGGAGATTTCAGTGTTGACTGTAGGCATCTTGGAGACACTCAAAGGAAAAGTACAGAAACTTGTGGAGCAGAAAGGTTACTAATTTTCTGCTCTACTCCTTTCATTTTTCTTTAGTTTATTTGTACACATTTGTAGTACACAGTGTTTACATTCCTTGTGGGGAACTGGTATCTGTACTTAACACATCATATTTTCTTTTATTCATCCCTCTACCCTTCTCTCTTTCCCTAATACTTTCATATTTTCCTATAAGTGAACAGATCCAGAGAAGGGTAATTCTCCTGACAGTATCATGAAGCCTTAGCTTTTTCATTGACAAATTAAGAAAAATAATGACATCAAACTTTGTATATGTCATTGTGTTGTGTTGTGTCATTTTGTTGTTTTGTTTTGTTTGTTTTGAGACAAGGTCACTGTGTAGTTTACTCTGGCCTTGAACACACTATGTAGCCCATCCTGACCTTGAACTTGTGGTGATCCTCCTGCCTCAGCCTCTGGAAAGTGGGAATTGCATGTGTGATTTTTTAAAGAAGGAGGTCAGAATAAAGTTATTCAAAGTTAAATAATGTATTTTCCCCTACTAAGCTTATCATTGTGAGGCAGCAGGTGTATATACACATGCAGATGGCTGATAAGGTGAGACAGGTGATAAATACAGGACACATCAGAAAAGGGGATAAAGGAAAGGTCAATGGATTTTGAAAGTAGACTTTTGAAAATAGACAATCTGTATAAAGCCAGAGGTCTTCTACTAATTTCACCAGGACAATCTCAATTTGTGGATTTTCTCCTGATTATCACATCCTTGGGCTAGTGAAAATCTGAGTTTCTCATCAACCCATGCCTTTTTTCATAAAGTGAAATGACTTTCCCAGCATCCACTCTATCCCATACGTAGCAGCAAGGTGGTTTGGGGAATTTGATATCAACATAAATGGTAAGCCTAGTTGATCAGTGTTTTGTCTCATCCTCTTTACCAGATTGGCACAAAAATGAGCATATAACCCAATTCTCTGACCCAGAGCTTCACTCCAAATTGACAGCTATCCACCTCCTTGTAGGCCTCTTACAAGAAAATTGGAAGGAATTTTATAGCTCCTTTGCTTGGGCTCAATTTCTTTTCCTTCTCTATATGTGCACCAGTTAAACTAATGAACCTGAAGACATATCATGAGACATTTGATAGTCTCTTTATAATGCTGATGATCTCTCTGTACATATGGGAAAGAATAAAGAAATTCTGCAGTGCTCTGTCCTGTGACAAACTGTATCCAGTAGAACAAATAAGTGACTATTGTGTTCCAAAGATTCTGCTAGGCATTGCAGATGCAACAACAAAATATATGGTTTTCTAAGAACCCAAAATATAAACAGGAGACAATGGAAAAGCAACAGAAAGCTACTTAAAATTAAATTTGAAACAAGGTGTTATAGCTTGGTAAAAGAAAGGAGGACTAAGAGCTGAGCATCTCCTGAATTCCAGGGCACCTTCCTATCTAGCAGTTACATCCACAGATACCTTTATGATTATACCAGGGCAAGCATCTGACCAAGAGATGCCCATTCAGAGACCCAAACCTATGCCTTGTGTATGATCTGGCTGGGAAATAGGAGCAGAGCCAATCAGATTCCTCCCCCAGTAATCTGGGCCAGGTGTAGCAGTTAGTTCTTAGGCAGTAGATTTTGATCTCAAGATCCAGTAGATTTTTCATCATGGAACTCACTGGGGAAACAGTTGGGAACAGCATCTTTGAGGTGCAGAGTTCAGAGAAGCTGGTTTGCATGAACAGGTATTCAGAGAAACTGTCACCATGGGGTGAAAAGATTAGGGGTATTTAGGATGCTTCAAGTTTTGCTCTTTTTGAGGTTCTCTGGTCAGATTCCTGAATGTGCTTCTGTTATTTCTTTCACCATGTTAGGAATAGGATCAGAATACTACTCTCTGCCTTTTACTTCAGCTAATTTGAATGGGCTCCTTGTAACCCTCAGAACCCTGTCTAAAACAAGTCAAGAATCCAGAGATGATGGCCCCAACAGGCTTTGAGTAATGAATTGGGTTTATATAAAGGCATCTCCTATGGGTCTAACAGTTTACCAACCAAGTCTGTGGGTTAGTAACGGGTACTTGAATGACAGAGTCACATACAGTTGTGGATTAAAGTTTTGGTTCCTTGATCATTTCTTGATGATCTTAGAAAAGTTACTTACCCATTGTGGTGGATTGACAACTGGTGATTGGTTTAACACCCAGTCAAACTGAATCAGTGTGGTGCCGAGTGGGGATGGCCCACTCAAGCATTGTTGCCAACAATATATAAAGGATAAATGGAGAGGAAAAAGTGGTATTGTTGGTTCTCCTGGTTGTTGTTGGTTCTCCTGTTGCCATGAGTTCTCTTGGAGAAGCTTCTCGTGCTGGCTTCCTTATATGAACTCAGCTTTCTTATCATTGGAGGAACTTGGAACCTCATTGTCACTGAGAATTAGCTGTGGTACTTTTCAGAGGAGCCCTGGTCCTTACATTGAACATTGCTTCTTGGGTCCAGTACAGAGTCCCCAGCTTACAGGCACAGATCCTTCATCTGGCTAGCCCGGAGTTCTCAGTGCAGATCCGTGAAACAGACTTGTGTGAGTCACTGTCATGGGCTCTAGGCCTCCAGCTGGACTTGTAGGAGGCATTGTCATGTGCTCTAGGTCTTCATCTGGACTCATGCAGGATATTGTCATGGGATCCAGGCCCTCAGTTGGATTCTTTGGGGTCTTTAGTGTGTGGACAGATTTTCTGCACTTTTTGTTTTTGAGTCATTGGGTGACTATTATAAAATAATTCCATGAATTTTGTGTCTCATATTAAAGTGTTTTTCTTGCAGTCCCTAATTACAAAACCCATAAAGCCTAAATAATAATATTAATTCTTGCAAGAGAGTTTCAAAAATTAAAATAAATAAAATATAAATGATTAGCACACTCTGGCATAATGTAGGCCAATGGAGAATGCCAACTATCAATATTTTAAAGTTATGTTCATATACAAATTTGGATGGATGAAGGGAAATAATCTTCAACCCTCTTTTCAGTTACGTAAAGTGGCTTTGACTGAAGTATTTTGTATTTCCCAATATTTTAAAACTTGCGTGTGGGCGTGTGTACATGCGTATTCGTTTGGCAAGGATGTTGTTTGGCTCCCCTTACCCCTTTGCTATCAAAGTTGTATTCACTAATGTTCTCAGAAGAATTATTGTTATTAATCAGGCATGCAGTACGAGAGAAACAGGGGTGATGAGTTAGTCAAACTGCCAAGCAAGTTCATGTTTTGCTGGAAAGGCCAAATTACTTCCTAAAGGGATGTTTTTCAGGAATGGAAGGGTAAACTTCACAAGACCCTGTCTGGTCCCTTGAGTGCTGTCACCTCGCATGGCAATATGCTCTGCATAAGCCACTTGATGGGGTTGCTGCCCAGTTGTTTTAAAATGAGTTTGCATTGTTTATTTCTTCTGGTGTATGTAACTGACATCAAGTAAGAAATAGATTACAGATCTCCTATATTTCCTCAAAACTGTCCCAACAGCATCAGTGCCTACATAAGCCAAGAGAGTAGAGGAAGCTGGTGAAAGGCTGGGAGAAAGAAGGAACGTCTAAAAAAAATTGGATTATAAAGCATTTTGAGGTCCCCCTCCCCAAAACTTCTAATTTATGTAGAGACCAATGTATACTTTGATCTAACAGGCTAAAAGTGCAAGAATGTCTTTTAAAAAATTACCTTTGTATCTTTTGTTCATCTAACAACTACATTTATTCATGAATTCTCCTTATGGACTTGGAACAGATTTAAAGTACCAGAAAGAAAGCCTTGGCATCCTCAGCTGCCTGGAGATCTTGCTGGGCCTATGAGTTTTCCTAAAACTGCTGAAAGCAAAAATTACAAATGGTCATTTTTTCACATTTTATTTCAAATTTTTAGACACAATCAATATTCAGAAGTAGCCTTATGAAGAGTTTTTAAATCTTTCCTCTTCTGCGACAAATATTTAGATTTTAATATTTAACCTAAAGGACAGAAAATATCAGTTTTACTGAGGAAAAAAAGCTGATTCCTTTAACTTGGCCCAGTTGATGCTTTTTAGTCATTTGGGAGTCTAGACACACAGGCCTGAAACTCTGGTAGCACAGTGGAGTAGCAGTACCTGTTTTATCACGTCCCAGAAAATCAGAGTTAGAGGATATGTCAGGGAGCTATTGCTGGGTAGCAAACAATCCCCGAATTCCATGTGTTGTGGCTTATATCTAGATGTCCCTCCAAAGCCTCATACAGTCATAGGTAGGAGTTTCAAAAATGGCTGAATTAGGGTATGTGAATGTGGATTAAGGGTATGATACTGGGATTAAGAGTATAGATCATGGAAGCTCCAACCTGGATGTGAGTGGCACTAATCAATAGGCTTGTAGCCTGCATGGAATATAAAGGGACAGAAAGAAGGCAGGCCTGCTGTTGTTGTTGCTGCTGCTCCTGCTCCTCCTCCTCTTTCTCCTCTTCCTCCTCTTCCTCTTCCTATTCCATTACATTTTCCTATTCCTCCTTTTCCTCCCCTCTAAGTATAATGAACTACAGTCATGGAAAAGGGCATGGATATTGTGTAGGACAAAAATAAACATGCCAACACCATAATCTACTGCATGGAAAGTTTATGACCAGGATTATGCCTCCAGCGAGTGAAGGCATAATCCACACCTATGACAGATCAGCCTCCTCTTTGATGTTGATGAGAACTCATGAAATTGATGCTCAATGTTGCTCTTAGTTGTCCTCATTTGGATTCTATATCTCTCCCTAGGCAATCTTTTAATTATCATTTAACTTCCTGCTCTGGTCATAAGATGCAAATGTCTAGGTACTACCACAATTCTATTTCTCATTCTATATCAATACACAGGCATCTTGTTGTCTCTTTTAATGAACCTGACAGAGCTTTCTTCACAAGAGATATTTACTTAGTATGCTGAAGTGGGAAGAAACAAGTTTCTTAGCTGGGAAAACTGAAAATCAGTTCTACTATGATAAGCTCTATCTTGGTGAGGCAATAGGAAGCCAGTCATCTGCCTCTCTTGGGGAACTCTCCATCATGATGTAATTTTTTTGCCCAAATTTATTATTTACAACATATAACCCCAGTATTTTTCCTTTAACAGTGGAAGGGAAGATAGGACAAGCCACATAATCTTCCAGTTGGACAACTAAACCCATGGATCATGTTTTAGTCGGGAAAGTAGAACCACCAAAATAGTATTAATCTAGGAATGATATCTTACAGAATTGTGACATAGAAATCTGAAAGTGGGATTAATGGGCCAAAGTCATTAGACAGTCCTCCTGATGCTTTGTACAGGTGGACTTGTGAGGTCAGAACTTGCAGCAAATCTAGGAAGCCAATCACATCTAGGTGCTGGAGCAGTACCCAAAGGGAAGTTGCAGAAATATTCTGGACGTCTTTGATCAAGCTTTGATGCCCCTGGTGGACAGCAGGGACAGCTGTTGGGAAGAAGAGCAAGATAGAAGGTCAAAGACTTCGAATATCCCTGAGTCTCCTAAAGCCTATTCAGGGAAATCCTTTACTGTTCATGAGAAACCGAGAAGGCTAATAAAAGTGATGTGGTGATAACTTGATGGTGCCTTTTTGGTGAAGATGTCAGCAATCATATCAGGTTATCACCTAAGAAAGAACAAAGGCCTATGTATCTATAAAGATGTTTTTATTCACTCGAGATAAACAATATTTCTATGACTGTACTATCACCTTTGATAAATTTTTATATTCCATGTTTCCCCTACAATGCCTAGAGCAAGAGACAACGTTTTTGGTATGTTTTATGTAACCTGTATGTCATCCTTTAACAGTGTTAATCAAAGTAAGTAAAGCTAGCTTCCTACTAGAAAAAAATTCCCCACATACTAGTGATTTAATACAGTAAGATTTCTTTTCCTTACTTCACAACCCAGTTGAAGTGAGTGGGCAAAGGGAAGCTCTTTGTTCCATGAAGTCACTTCAGAACAAAGACTTCCTTCATAGGGGAAGAAATGGCCAGCATGGTTCAGGACTGTTCCAAGGTTGTCAAGGAATGAGAAAAGGGAGAAAGTGAAGTTCCCATGCTCTAGATCCATAAGTAAAAATGTACTTCTGCTAAAATTCTGCTGATTTTATGGCCTCACTTGGATACAAAGTCAATGGAGAGAAGCAGTTCAACTTAGTGCCCAGAAAGAGAACTTAATGTTTGACATACAACTATGACACTGTTGGAATGCTACTTTCTCTTCAGAACAAGTATCTGAAACAGCACCTGATATACTACAAGCTCTCAAAGTTGTTTGCTGGACAAGTGAATGAATAAATGAATGGATACGTATAGGAAGACTCCACTTTTATGACTGCTAAGGCACAAAATGGAAAGGAAATAACTTGGAGGGAAGCAGACATCTGTCTACCACTCCCATTGTATTCACATGCTCATTTATATTTTGAAATTATTCCACAAGCACTCTAGGAATTCATGTTCTATTGAAGATTGTTTTTATTCATTCAATAAATATTTGCGTGCGCACACACCACAAAGCACAGTACTCAACACATATAACTCTCTCAGAAGCTTTGCAGTCCAAAGTCCAGATTCACATCTTGATTCTACATTGTGGACTACTTGATGTTTGACCCTTTTCTTTTTTAATTGTGAAATGAAGGTGATAAATGTACATCAAAATTGCCAGGTTTAAATGAAACAACTCTTGAAATCTTTGTGTAAATAAAAATACAGAATTTTGCAAACAATGGTGGTTAATTACTAAAAGTGAATATTTACTAAATTAATCACTAATTAATTACTAATTTATTACTAATTACTAATTAATTACTAAGTTAATTGCTAAAAGTAGGACTTTCAAGAAGTGTTCATCCAAATACGCTGAAATATTAATGCCCAAGAACGGTAACAGGTATTTCTTAGAGAGTTCTGTGGTCAAATTTGGGAAATGAAGGATTAGGCCAAGTAAAACATGGCTCTCGGCCATGAAAGATGCTAATGTGAACCATAACTCTTAAGGAAAGCAAGTAAGTATACTGTATCTTTTTCCCCGAATTAATGTGATTTTTGAGACCAACCCCTACCCCTACTCCAACATCTCTGGGGCCTTGAGATGATCAGAACTTACTTATTAATCCTCTCAAAAATGGAATCAAGTATTATCAGATAATATAGAAACTCATAAAAAATAGGGCCAGCCAACCCTGTCGCCCGAGTTAGAGAAGATTCCAGCATAGATAGAAGATGCAAGGCGTTGTCGTGGATACGCTTAATATTCCTGCCCACTGGTGGCAAGGCAGTAGCTGACAAAAAGCAACAAAAGTGAAGAGGAGCTGGTTGATGTCAAAGACTGCATGAAACCTTTAATAAAAACTCTAAAAGTGGCAACACAAGGCAACTTCTCCGCTTCTAAGAAAAAATTGCAGGATTATCTCTTACAAGAAAGGCTTCTCTGTACGTGCTATCATCCTCATTTTACAGTTCAAACAAGTTCAAGTCAATCACTTTCCTTCTGTATGCTTTCTACTGTAGGGCCTAGCTCCAAAGTAATAAGGAGCAGAGGAGTTGGGGCAAAACAGACCTGGTGAGAGCCGGGCAGGCCTGGGAAGGGGCGGGGCAGGCCTGGGAGGGGGCGGGGCGTCGGGGCGGGGCGGGGCTTACGTGGGAAGGGCTTGAAAGCGCCGCCGCGGGAGGAGGGTACCTGAGGGAGCGGGCGTCCCTGAGGGGCGGATCCTGGGGCGCGGCCGCGCTAGGTGCGGGCTGGGACCGACGACCTCCCCAGGGGGAAGGCACAGCGCCCAGTGCCGGGGGCAGGTAAGCGGTGGCTGGGTCGCCTCAGCGCGGCTGAGGCGGTGGCGGGCGCGGCGCAGGTGCGCTCCTCCCGGCGAGCGCTCGGCCTCGACAGCGGCCGGCGTCGTCCTCCGGGACGGGCCCGCGGGTGTGGGCGCGCGTGGGAGCGGCCCTGTGAGACCGGCGTGCGCAGCCACGTTGCGGACGGCTCCTTTGGTCTCCTTTAACTTTCTCTTGTTCTTGTCGCGGTGGCCGGGCTCCCGGGCCTGATTCCGGGTCCCCTCACGACGCCGGCCTCGCGGAGGCCTGAGGGAGGTTTGGGGGCCGAGGCTCGCGGCCGAGCGGAGGTGGGCGGTGCGGATTGCCGGGCAGCTGGGTGGTCGGCTCCGTGGGGCTTTGGTCCGGAGAAGGGGGCACCCCCGCCCCAAGAAGGGGGGACCCAGCCGCGTCGGACGCCGCGCGCCCTGCTCGCTGTCCCGGTCCGCGCCTGCGACACCGGGCGCTGGGTCTGGGGAGAGCAGCTCAGCTGAGGGGTTCATCTGCGATGTTTCAGAAACTTTAGCAACGGAGGGCGCTTAAACTATCACTTCCTTTGGTTTTTGCAAACTGCAGTCTACCCAGTTTTTTAAAAAATAAATCTTTATTTTTACGTTGTTAGTTTAGTACAGTACGTATTTGCAGCACAGAATGACTATATTCATCATAGGGACCAAGTAGATTTTAGATTTGACTTCCACCTCTCCATTTTCTTCTTTTCTCTGCTATGGTTTCTTAAAAGTACAGAAAGGTACTTTCTGTATAGTATATTACACCCTGTAACATCTGGATAAAGTAGACGTAAGATGCCAAGCCGTTGACTCTTTTAGAATACTTATAATAAGCCACGGGTTGATTTTGTAATTAAAATATTCTGATTCACACTGCAGGTAGGCAACTCTCAATAGGCTTCTCAATAATGTAAAGAAAAAGCCTAGAAAATATCGATAATTAAGAAAATGGTATTTACCGGTTTAATATTTTGTGTGTAAGATTTTGGTTCTTTTTCTAGAAATGTTAACACTTACTTGCCTTTGAGAGCTCAGACTTGAAAGGATTTGCTTTTTATCATCGCTTGTGTTTTTGTAGTTTTTGCTAACGACCGTGAATTCGCTTTATAGCAGGGGAGAAAGCGTAATAAAATTTTTTTTAACCTTCCAAGAAAAAATGTTTTTAAAATGTCTTAAAATTTACTTGCTTCGCTTGAATTATAATTGTGCATTTATAAACAAAACTAATAAATTGAGGGATTAATTCAGGTTGAAAGAAAATCAGTTTGAGATTCTTATACGACATCTGGCAGAGCTATCTAGTTCCCAGATTATTGCTTTAAGGTTTTTTTCTGAAGTCAGGTTCAGAGTTATGGACGTTGGAGACAGCAGTGGATTTGTGGTAGTTAGTGCTGCAAGAGTGTAAAAACTCATTCAAAGAAATGTAGAATAAGAAGAGGAAGATCAAATATGGGAAAATAATGTTTATATGGTGTGTAAAGACTGTCAAGGACTGAGGAGGAGCATTCAGGAAAGAGGGAGGCTAAGAGAGAGGGAGGCCCTAGAACTCTGGAGAGGACAGAAGTCTGTCCAGGAATCACATGAGTCAGAAGGGTTGGGAGGTTAGGAACTGATCAAGTTGGCTTTGGTAATTAGGAGACAAGCATTGACCTCAGCAAACTTAAGTGGAATGGTAAAGATAGAAAGCAATGATTTTAATAATAGAGGATAAAGAAGTAAAGATAGTGAGTGGAAAATCTGTATTTTGAGAAGCAAAGAATAGGAAAAACAACAGCATGGTTATTAGGAGTCAGATGGAAAAGAATACAGATTGTAGAATAGCTGTATGTTAAAGTGTATCATTATTCCTCTCCTATAGCATTATTACTGTCTTATAGTTAACTAGCAGGCACCAAGAAGCAACTGAATATATTGCTTTATAAATAAAAGTATACCATATGGCTCTTTTACACATTATATTTGTTATGTTCTTCCACACTGATGTGGAAATTTTTATTGCTACGAATCATTCTGTGACTCTTACCACACTTTATCATCTTGTTAATGGATATTTAAGGTATTTTCAAGCTTTTTAAAAATGTTTACATTTTGCAATTAAAAGCTATTTTGTTATGATCATGCCAGTCCATGTTTCTTTATATCTATGTCCAAGAATTTCCTAGTACTTTAAATCTAGGAACAGAATTGTGGGTCTTCAGTTTTGTTAGGTAACACTGAATTGTTTTATAAAGTGGTTATACCAGTTTATACCTTTACAAGCAGTAAGTATTCATTCTGTTCTTTTCTTGTCGACATATGAGACATTTGTATGTGTGTTACCAAATTTTTGATTTTTGATAAATGGAATGGTAGCCTGACAATTTAATTTGGATTTCTTTAATTATTGATGATGTGAAACCTTTCATAGTTCCTGTTCTGAAGGATGCCTGTTTAAATCTTTTTACCTATTTTTTATTTATTTTTGTCTTTAAAAATTAATTTCTGGAAGTTCCTTATATACTCCAGAAATGAATCCCTTGTAAGTTATGCATGTGGCGAATATCTTTTCAGTAGTCAGCCTGTCTTTTACTTTCTTTATAGTGTCATAAAGAATACATCCTATTCTATAATGTAACTATGTCAACTTTTTTATGACTTGTACTTTGTTTTTCTTCTTTTTTAATATTTATTTTTTATTAGTACATGTTTGCAGTAGATAATCATTATATCTATCATGCATGACTTGTACTTTTGGCATCTTGTTAGCAAATCTTTCTTTGCCCTGAGATCACAGAAGTATAAGCTGATATTTTCGGTTAAAAGCTTTAAAATGGTAAAAAAAAAAAAAAGTTTTAAACTGTTGTTTTCCTTAGGGATATATAGGAACTACCTGTAGTTTTTCAACTTTGCTATGAGCCTAACACTACTCAAATAAGCATCTGTTAAAATGATATCTTTCATATTTGTGTCCTTAATCCATACAGAATTGGTTTTTATGTCTTGTGAAGTAGGAATTCAGTTTCTTTCTTTTTCTATGTGAGTAATAAGTTTTTCCCAACATTTATTGAATATTTTGGGTTTTTTTCCTGTCTTTATTTATATGTATCATATGTCTTTATCCTATAGACTTACTTGTTTTAGTTGTATAATGAACCTGATACCCACTTATGCATCTTTTAAAACTAAACTTCTTAGCTGGTCATGGTGGTGTATGTGTGTAATCCCAACACACAGGCAGCTGAGGCAGGAAGATCATTGTGAATTCAAGACTAGCCTGAACTACATAACAATACCCTGTCTCAAAAAAAGAAAACTCAAACAAACAAAAATCTAGATTTCTCAGATTGAGATTAATTTTTTAATTTACATGTTTGCAGTACATAATAATTACATTCATTATGGGGAATTGGTACATGTATATAACATAGCTCAATTTGGTTTTTTTCCCCTTCCTTTCCACCTTCCCACCACCTTTTTAAAGTCTTTTCTTGGCCAACATCAAATTCATTTATTGCTTTGTTTTATCCTGTTTTGATTGGTTTTATTCTATTTTGTTTTATTCAGTTTTACTATGTCTGAGGAAATGGACAACTATTGTGAAGATAACAGGATATATTATGGTAGCCATGTTGATGACCTATTGTCCTGTTTTGAAATTATGTTCCACTGTTAGTGCTTTGTTTTGATTAGCTTTATTCTGTTTTGTATTGTTGGGTTTTAGTCTCCTTAAAATTTAAAAATACACAGAAACACTAAATCTACTGGAAAAGAAGGTAGGTGGAAATCTTGAAGAAGGAGAGGTAGGCAGAGAGTTTATGAACAAAAACAAACTGCACAGCAAGTACTTCACAGAATCAATAACTGGGATCTCACAGTATCTATAAAAAATTACCAACAATGTGAAAAGACAACCCACAGAGTGGGAAAAAACTTTATCCAACTGTTCCTCAGACAAAGGTCTTCTATCTGGAACAGATAAAGAATTTTAAAAACTCAGACCACCCCCCATTCAAAGACTCAATCCAAAAATGGGCATGTGAGATGAATACACACTTCTCAGATAAATAAATACAAACAGCAAATAAATATATGAGAAAATGTTCAACATCATTGGTCATTTGAGAAATGCAAAGTAAAACAACACTTAGATTCCATCTTACCCCAGAATGAATGGCAACCATCAAGAAATCAATCAGTAACAAATGCTGGAGGGGCTGGAGGGGAAAAAAAACCCTTCTCCACTGTTGGTGGGAGTGCAGACCAATATAACCACTGTGGAAATCAGTGAGGAGAGTCCTCAAAAAAGTAGAATTAGAGGTTCCATTCCACCCAGCTATTCCCCTTAGGAGTATTTTCCTAGAATAATTAAAACATACCACACTGATATATGTGCACTCTTGTTTATAGCAGCACAATTTGTAATAGTAAAATGTTGCAAACAAATGCCCACCAACTGAGGAATTAATTTAAAAGATGTGGTATTTTTATACAATGGAGTACTACTCAGCTGTAAATAAGGATAAATTTGAGATATTTATAGGGAAATGGAAGCAACTTGAGACCATACTCATAAGTAAAATAAACTCCCAAACATCGTGTTGTCTCCCTAGTGTAAGAAGCTGGAAAAGTAAATAAGATCCAGATGTACAATAGAACTATCAACCTGTCTTTAGTTTTCATAAATCTAATTTATGAGAGATAATTTTAATTTGAAAAGTAAATGTCAGATTTTCATTTTTTGAGTAAAGAAGCACTGGAGCAACATTTTTACTGAAAAAAAAAGCCAAAAAATAATCAATTATAGATATTTTAAAAATAATTCCATGCCAAAATTTAAGAGAAGTCTGAAAATATGACAGAGTAAAGAAGCTCTTAAGTCCTGTTTGCTTTGAGGATATTTACCAAACTGAGGAAACTTAGTGGAGTTGAATAGGAGTTGTGCTTGCTTTCTGTGCTCTCAGGATAGTTGGAAGTCAGCCCAGGGCTCATTCAAGGGAAGCTAACAAGAGGCGTTCTGCCCCTAATTCTGGAATCTCAAAGGGCTATTTAGTCATGAAAAGGGTGAAAACTCACTTTACCTTTAAACAACTTGAAGGAAAATAAAATGGGGTGACGCTGTCCTTGGAAGGTTGTGACTACTAAATAGATCATAGGAGAAAAGTTCCCATTACCTTGGTAGTCTGAAAACAATTTCAAGATGTGATTCTTAAAAATGATTTTTTGTGTAGTTTATCTTTTAAAAAGATGGTTTCTTGTTTTTTAGATTGTTTGTTTGTTTGTTTGTTTGTTTTTGGTGCTAAGGACCGAATCCAGAGCTTCCAGCTTGCTAGACAAGTGGTCTATCACTGAGCTAAATCCCAGTCCCTAAGATGGTTTCTTTTGCAGTGTCACAGTTATAGGACTGTATGAAGAGGCCATATATCTCCTGTAATCATACCTTTTATAAAATGATTTTTAAAGGTATAATTCAACATGAAATTCACTACTTTAAATTGTAGAATTCAGTGGTTTTTCATATATTCATGGCATCATACAATCATCGTTACTAATTCAAGAACAATCTTGCCCCACCACCACCAAAAGAAACCTTCCAGGTATGTAAGGTATATATGAAACACAAGTTAATTTCATATGTAGACTTGGTTTCTATCCTTAAGATATCTCATTGTCTCATTATATATGTGCAGATATTCCAAAATTTGAAAAAATAAAATTGTGCACACTTACAGTCCCAAGCATTTCAGATAATGAATACCCAAGCTGCATGAATATGTACTATACGTATGTGTATGTTTGTATATATATGTGAGAACTCATAATTTTTGCATAGCAGAAATATAATAAAGTAAAAAGACAAATGACAAAGTAGAAAAATGTTTGCCACTTATCTAAAATTGAAAAAGAAAAAGACCAACAGTTTTATAAAAAGACAAGGAAGAGATACACAGCAAAGAACACACAGGAAGAAATATAGAATAAACATAGGCTATTTCCATGACCTTGTGAGTCCCCAACCTCACTTACTTTAAGAGAGATGCAAATTAAAATGATAGAAGATAATCATTTCTTTCCTGTCACATTGTCAAAAGTCTAGCCTTTGGACATTTTCTTGGTAACAGAACCAACTGTTCTCATGGGAAGAAATATATGAGATAGAGAAAGCAGGAAGGAAAAGGGGAAAGGAAAATACAAAAACTTAAGCTGTGTTACATACATGTACCAACTTCCCATGATGACTTTAATCATTATGTACTGCAAACATTTACTAATAAAGATATATTTTTTTAAAAAAGAATCAAGTGTTCTCATGCATTGCTATTTGGAATGCAAAATGATTTCATTTAAGAGAGAAGCTTAATACAAATTTATACATAGGTATTTTTTGACCCAGTAACCCTAGATCATACAGATATGTACTGACAAATATCTGAGAAATATTTATGCATAGAACTACTGTGGCTTTATTTCTGATAGAAAAAGATAAAATAGTTCTAATTTTCATCTTGATTTCAACAAAACAACTATTAAAAATTAAAGCCATAGAGAAAACATGAACATTCAGTAGTTGCTGATGTTAAATTTTTTATATGATAATGCTATTGTGATTATGCTTTTTGGAAAAAAAGCACCTTTCAGAGATACTTAGTATGTTGTAATCTATTACAGATACAGTTTTAATGCTTGAAGTGATCCATGTATCTTTTAACCAGTGAGAATCTCTTGAAGTTAACTCTTGAGTCCTGCTGCATCTTTTAAAGATTACTACTTAAGTGTTTATGGATGAAATTACAAGAATGGAATTTATTTTTAAAAAAACTAAAAGACAGGGTAAGTGAGAAGATAAAAATGAAATAAGATTTGCCATGAGTTAGCAATTTGTCTAATCTGGGTAATGTGGGTTGTGTTGCCCTATATGCTTTTGTATGTGTTTAAAATTCTCCACAAAAAAATGTGGAGTTTAAGTAGGCATAAATGAAGAGAATGTATTTGACATAAAGAAATTAAGAACAAAAATTGAATATGAAAATTGGATATGAAATTCTTAAAACAATTTTATGGTGATTGTAAAGGTAAAAGACATCTTTCTTTGTATGATGTCTTATTTGTGTGTGGGTGTGTTTGAGATACGGTGTTCAAGATATACTTTTTTGTTAGTGTAATTCTAAGGATCAAAAGGACTCATAAAGCATGCAACTATTTGTTTTTTTGCCCCAATTATGGGGACTTTGGTTTAATAAAACAATTGATCTGAACAAAGTAAAAGTTTTCTTATAATACATGTGAGTGCTACATATTCTTTCAGACTTTTCTTGGGCATAGATTTAGGTATTTTATGTATGAGAAAATTGATAATTGTACGGGATTTTCCTTTCTTTCAGAGTTTACTCTAGGAATAATTTATTTTCCTGATTTTTTTAGCATGCCATTTAAATAACAAAGATCCTAAATAATACAAAATTATATATAACAACAAAAATTTTTCTTAAATATTTTTGCTTTAGATCGCTCATTATTGTCTTAGAAAGATAGATAATATGATTAAAAGTGATCTAGTAACATGATAATTTTAACTTGCTTTCTATTCTATCAACAGGTTGATAATAAAAATTAAAAGTTTGTATCTTTTATTGAGTATTCGAAGTTGAATGTAATGGCAGCAGAATTTATAAAGAGTTGCTGTAGAGGATGTTTTTATGGTCAAGCAGAAAAGCAAGAGTGTGAGTTTTGTTTTAATTTCAATAAACATCTATTTAGTGGCTTCTTTTTGGCATTTCGTAATACAGAGATAAATTCAGAATGTTTTCTAATTTTGTAGGGGAGACAAACAGAAGGTACACTGCTTAAGTATTCCAGAGCTCCAGTTACTCTGGAGCATAGCAGAAAGAGGGATACATTCAAATTAGGAGATACCTAGTCATCCAAGAAGATGACATTTGCTATGGCAATCCAGACAGGATTTAGCAAGCTAAGTAGGAACGAGTAGTAAGAGAATGTGTAACTGAACATGACAGGTAGATGGAATGATACAGGAAGCAGCAGGGAGAAAAGCGTGTTTTGAGGGACAATATACTCTTAACAAATGTTTTAATATTTAAAATTTCCTATTTATGAGCAGTGCAGTGGAAAAGAAACTCAGAACTTTTTTAAGAGCCACATTTACGAAGGACCCTTGAAGATTTCCCTTTTTTCTGCGAGATTTCATATCTCTTCAGTTAGGACTAGAATTTTATTTTTCTCTGGCTTTTATATTTCTTAGTCTAGAACAGAGCTTCCTGGTACATTTGAGTATAAAGGTATTTTAATCTGTTTTTCTGGTACTAGTAACAAAGTGCCATTAGGTATTGTAGATTGGGTAGGTTTTAACAAAAATAAGTTTTTGTTAGCTCATAGTTGTGGAGGTCCAAGGTCAAGGGGCTGTATCTAATGAAGCCTTCTCATTGGCAGTCTCCCAGCTAATACAGAGGGCATCACAGGGTAAAAGGAAGTGAGTGTGTGTATCCTGGTCACTCTCCCTCTTATAAAAGCACTAGCATTCAATTATGGGGGTTCCAACTTGCTTACCTTGTCTAATCCTAATCACTTCCCAAAGGCACCACTTCTAAACTCATTAAGTTTCGGGGCTGGTGATTTAGCTCAGCGGCATAAGCGCCTGCCTTGCAAGCAGGCAGTCGCGAGTTCGATCCCTGGTACCAATAAAAACGAAAAAGACCAAAAAAAAAAAAAAAAAAAAACTCATTAAGTTTCTACCCTTTTAAGGCCTCACAATGGGGATTAAACAGAACCATATCCAATCCACAGCAGAAGCTGTTTTTTACATAAAATATTCCATAAATTCTGGGTTATAGAAGCTAAGGCAGGGAGAGTTGCTATTTTATGTCTAAAGTAAACTTTATCTTGTGTTCAGTGGAGATATTTGTAGTCTTGGAGAGCTTTGGCTTCTCAGAATTGGTTTATGTATTTAAGAGTCATTTTAATGACTGGCACTAACAAGAATTTCTTTGTTGATAATATTTTTAAATAACTAGATTTTTACTTGAAACCATTGTGAAGTTAACTACAAAATAAATTTGTTTACATCATTGAACTTTAAAAACTGTGTTTATCATTATGATATAAGAGCGTACTTTGACAATAATGTATTAATTGCTCGAACTTTGGCTAGCCAACATTAAGATAGGCCCTAGAAGTGCTTGTTAGGTCCCAAAAGTAGTTTATCTATCAAAAATTTGTTCAAAATGATTGAATAAGTACTAAAGTATTCTGAGTTCAGATTATATGTAATCAATATGCATATTTGTGACCTTTTTCTACCTTTCTCTTTTTTATGCAGTATCTATGGAAAGAGACTTTAAAACTACAGTTACCCAAAATACAACTGTATCTATACCTCCATTGACTTCTGTTTCTGTCAAGTCTCAGATTGGCTGTAGTGAGGATTATTTGCTTTCCAAATTACCATCTGATGGGAAACAAGTGCCATTTGTGGTACCCAAGTTTAGGTTGTCTTATATTCAGCCCAAAACACAAGGAACACCTTCACATCTGGAAGAACTTGAAGGTAAACAAAAAATGGCAGGGTTTACAAACCAACATGAAACATTTAAATGATACTGTTGCTATTATTTTGCCCTTTTATATTCTTAGTATAAAATTTATGTAAAATCTTTAAATTTTGCTTTTTGTATGTTTTGCTCTTTCTATATAGAAGAACTTAGTATGTAGTATTCTTGAAAGATCACATTATGAAATGTGGTCACAGTATAACACATTGTGAAGTTCAATGATCTGTTCAGAATTTTCTTTATAGATATAAATCTTATACACAGTGAGTTGCCTAAGTAGATATTTGTTGAATTCTGTATATATTTGTTGAATTTCAAGAATGTATTTATTTAATATTGACAGTATATACAATAGTATATAGTCCATACTCTGAACAAGATATTGTCCCCGATATTTTTTTCTGCTCTCTTCTGTCTATCTTCTTTTGGCTCTCTCAGACTATTCTTTTCCTGTTTTGTTTTCCTGTAATTATTTTTTTCTTTCTCTTTTTTAGATTATATAGTACTAATTTATTTTCATTTCTTTTATTTTTATCATGCTGTTAAACCTATCCACTGAATATTTTATTTTAGACATTGCATTTTCAATTCTAGAATTTATATCTGGTTCTTTTTATAGTTTTTACATCTCTTCTGCAACTTCCTAACTTTATATTATTGTAAGCTTTTTTATGTCTTTGAGCTTTAAAATCATTGCTCATTTCAACATTTGAGTCATCTAGATTTGGAGTCTATGAATTATCTTTTTCTTGAGACTTTCAGTTTCTTTGTATATATGGAATAATTTGGATTATATTCTGAACATTGAGTGTTACATGTTGTAGAGACTGAAGATTTTGGCATATTAATCTGAGAAATTCTCTTTTCTTTTTCACTCTCTATATCTCTTGTGTTCCCTTCCACCAGATATGTAACTTGGTCAGTTTAGACCACCAATTCTTCTTAGGTATAAGCCCTGGGCTACTGGTTTAGGGTTCAGTTAGATATCAGAGCAGACTTCATAGAAGTTGGGACTTTCTCCAGGACTCTCACCTTTCTTTCCAGAAGCTTTGGTTGCCTGGAGTCCGGCTCTCTTGTTTTCTGTGAATTTCCCATTGGAGGAATTGGGAATTGAATCCAGAACCCTTTTCACTGAGCTATGTTCCCATGTCTGCTTTGCTTTTTTCTTTTCATCTTATCTTCCTTCCCCTTCACTTCCCTTACCTCCCCTTGCTTCCCCTCCTCTTCTCTTCTCTTTCTTCTTTTCATTTTGAAACATGTTCTTACTAGGTTTCCCAGACTGGGTTTGAACTTGAACTAGGTTTCCCAGACTGGGTTGAACTGGGTCTGACTCAGCCTCTCAGAGTGCTGGGATTACAGATGTATGTCACCATGCCTTTTTACAGATGTTTTATATTCTACAGAATGTCATCTTTGGCCTACACTCAGACTCAAAGTCATCACAAACAGATAGCTTACTTTGTGCTGTTTCCTTTTTTCAAAGAATCGATTCCTATCCAAAATCTCCAGTACTTATCTTTATTCTTCAGGCTTTTTGTTTCATCTTGGTTTTTCTCTAGAGTTTATTATTATCTATAAGAGAGTTGGATCTGATAGAAGTGACTGGGATGTTTTTGTTTCATTTTGTTTTTTGAAAAAAGGAAAATGAATACAATTCTTGCCTATTATCCTATTTGGTACATATCACGTATCTCTCAAAAGTGATTTCTTTTAAAAGGATACCTGATCATTTGATCTTTTTCTTTCATATTTGTTAGCAACATTAGGATTAAATTGTACAAGTAGTCTTATAAACTCTTTTTGTTGGGCTGGGGATTTAGCTCAGCGGCATAAGTGCCTGCCTTGCAAGCAGGCAGTCATGAGTTTGATCCCTGGTACTGATTTAAAAAAGAAAACTCTTTGTTATATCATATAGTAGGAAAATATTCTCATATTCATGACTTCTTATGACTCCATAATATTCCAGCATATGGATGTTTTGTCATTATTTAATAAATTTTCTGTTATAAGACATGGAATATTTTAATTATTATTTGAATAAGAAAAATGATAAATCTACCTAGCAATGTGTGACAGTTTTAAGTTGCAGTCAACAGAAAACAGTTGCATTTTGAGTTGAATAAGTGAACGATTGAGGATAGAGTAAAACTATTTTTCATTTATTGGAAAGAAAACTAAATTTAAAAAAGTGTTCATGGAACCTAATCATAGAAATCACATATATGTTTGCTTGTGTGCATATACGAGTGATGGGCTGAGGTAAAGAAGAAAATTTTGAGAAGATAGGCCACTATCAGTATTAACTTAAGATTGTGTTTCAAGTACGGTATTTGAAATTTGTTGCTTGTTTCACTACTGATTGATCTGTATAGCTGTACCTTATAACTTTAATAACAGATCTTACCATTTATATTTCTTGTTCTTGTTTTGTCCTGTGTCTCCCTTCTTATTCATCAACAGTGTGCATTTTGATTTTACAAGTTTTAAATATGGCTTTTGTGAGTTATAAGCGATCATAAATTTATATTCAGTATTATAGAACTATAATTTATTAATTGAGAGAATTTCTACTTGAACCTTAAAAATGACATCAGAGTGTACTGTGTGAGAGGAAAATTGGAATTTTATAGTGACTTACTTAATACTTTTTTTTTTTTTTTTTTAGTGCCAGGAAACAAACTCATGACCTTGCACTGGCCAGGCAAATGCTGTGCCACCGAGCTGTATCTCCAGCTTCTAGTGACTTACTTGATAAAGGGAAAATGAAATGAGAATTCTGTATTTTTTTGAGTATAGCTTATAAAGATAGTGAATCATCTCTGTTGCCACTGCTGTCTTTTTATTTTTATTGATTCATTTTTATACAGGAAGATTATATTCCTCATAGGGAATTGTGTTGTTACTACTTTTGAGAGGTTTCTTCTAATGATCAATGTTACTTTTGTTATTGTAAACAGACTTTTATAACAGTATCTGTGTAATAAATGATTTGTGTTAGGTTTTAAAATATACAAGTGTGTTAGCTTTTCATACTTGAGAAAAACAAAGAAGGAAAGGTTTATTTGGCTCATGGTTTCAGAGGTTTCAGTTACTAGTTACTGGCTGTATTGTTTTTAGGCCTGTGATGAGGCAGAAATGTGAGTGGAAGGGTGTGGTAGAGGGAATCTGCTCACCTCATAGCAGCCAAGAAGAAGAGAGCATGAGAAAGCCAGAGAGGAAGGAGTGGAGACTGGACTTAGACCCCAATGTCATGCTTCCATATCCACCGACTTCAACTAGACCATGCCTATGATTTCCATCACATCCCAGTAATGCCACCAAGTTATGCTCAGTGTTTCTCAGCACATGGTCAAATTTATGTTTATAAATATTTTGTTTCTTCTTGAAAGGTTTGTATCTCAAAATATTCCTTTTCACTTAGAAGATGTTCTGTATGTAAGTAGAAAAGCAAGAGGAAACTCAGATCACAAAATACAGAATTGTCTTTGGGCAAAGAAAAGTGCCAGCAATTTATCAGACTGTCTTAAGAGCAGGATTCTTGTCTGTATGTTGTACATAATACATTACACAGTTAAGAATTCCATAAATGCAAGTTGATTTTATTTAGATATCAAAGGCATATAATTTAATGTTACTTGAGAAAATATTTCTCCTTTGTCTTGAATATGCCACCTGTGTGCTAGTAACTCCAAGAAAAGAATGTGGTAAAGTGTTAGAAACACTTGCTTTTCAGGCTCTGCCCGGGCATCTTTTGGAGATCGAAAAGCAGAACTTTCCGGTCTATCCCAGCATGGACCCAGCTATGATGTGTATAACCCATTCTACATGTATCAACACTTTTCACCTGATTTGAGTCGGAAACGGTTTCCTCATTCAGAAGCAACAAGACTGTATGGATCAGGTATGAAAATTATTTTTTTGTAATTTTTTCTATGTTTCTCTTTTTAAAATTTAGGAATCGAATTTAGATACTGATAGAAATTATTCTTAATATTAAAAAAAATTTTAATATAAGAAAATCAAGCTACATAAATGTTGCAACCATCATAACTGTTCTGTTGTAATTAGTATAAAAATTGAAAAAATAATACATCGTATCTGTTCATAGTTCCAATTTTAATTTTTCCTGTTTTGAAATTTGTTTAATTTTTCCTTTTTTGAAAGTTTTGTTTTTGAGTTATTTTATATACACTTTATATATCACCTAACTAATTCTACAATAGAGAATTATAAGCTTTTTTTCATTTCTATTCAGTTAAAATGAAGTTAAGTTTTAATGTAGTTAGGAATATAAATAAATAAAATTTAAAATGCTTAAATAATTATAGAACTTTTTAGCTTCATATTTGAAACTACGAATGATAGAGTACTGTGTCCATCTCTGATTCACGAAATTTCTTCATGAAAATGAAGAAGTATTTACTTAAGGCCTGCCATTGCTTAAGAAGGACACTAGAAATACCAGGAGAACATGAGATTCCAAATTGATTTTAATGTAAAAAATGCTTGTGAAATAATAGTTGAATTACAGTTAGCACAGAGTACTCACAATCTCTCAGTTTATTCTTAGAAAGGTTGGAATATGTAAAAGCCTTTTTGATATTTGATACACATGTCAAAATGTGTTTGACTTCAGTTTTAAATGAAGGTTAAAAAAAACTGACAAATAAATGCTTTAGACCAGGAACTATTTTCTTGTGTAGATTCACACATAATGTTTGTGATGTATTACTGTAGAGATTTAAGATATGATAAATGAGTAGGATTCCAGTGTTTTCTTTACTATAATAAGTACTTTTTTTCTTGTCCCTTTGTAGTTTGTGATTTAAGGACCAGCAAACTACCTGGTTCCCCTGGACTGAGCAAGTCTATGTTTGATCTTACGAGTTCATCTCAGCGATTCATCCAGGTAATTATATAAATTTAATTAGATGAGATAGTATTTTTTTTTCAAATTAAAGCATCAGGAATGTGTGGATTACCTTAGGAATACCATGGTGTATATTTTTGTAGATGTATAGATACCTATTCTAATACCTGAACAATACTTACCATTGCCTATATGCATTATTTTTAGGAAGATTTCAGTTGATCAATAAAAGGCAGTATTTCCTTTTTGTTTTTCATGATTTTTATATGAGAGTTGGTATGCACTTAAGGAATCTTGAAGCAATTGGAATTTAAAATAGTATTATATAGTAGTTGAAAGCTTAATTTAACTTTATTAAACATAACAAACTGGTTATTAAAAATTAGTATTTCTCTTGAGATGTAGCACTCTAATTATTCATTGATATTAATATGTTGTGCTGTTGAGAATTTTTTGATACTTTAAAAATCTTTCATTTTGTGACTTTAAAATTGGGAGATTGAGATAAGCAACATAAAATGATAAATCGTTTCTATTCCTATATGTGAGAGTAAAAGCACTATGAAAGTGTTTTTAAATATACTTGTGAACTTCTTTCCCTGTGAATATATATACATAGTTCTCAGTCAAGTAAATTTTTTGCAGACTTAATTCTTTATAGTAACAATTATTAATATGTGTCAGAAATGTTTGGAGAACTTGTTAAAATATGATTTCCAAGCCTTGACCCCAAAGTTCTTGTGGAGCCAGAATTTTTATTTCTACCAAGTTCCCCAGGGTTGCTGACATTGCTCTCTGAAGGACCATGTTTTTATAATGCTGTCTTTGGGTAACTGAGAACATCCAAATATGTTTTTCATTAATGTTTTTAACTATGAAAGTTAAGAAATGATCTCCTTTTTATAAAACCAAACCTCAAAACAGCAATGCCTTTCCAATATATTATTTAGTAAGATATTTAAGATTTTCTAGTAACATACAAAGACAACTTCCCCCCTCCTATTTCTTATCTAAAAGTGGGGAGTTCTGATTAATAACACTGTCAAAATGGTTGGTATGCAGTTTGATACTGAAATGGGCTTTATGATATAAATATCAAAATCCTTTAGATTTTATATGGAATTTCTGACTAAAGAAAAATTTTATTTATAGAGACATGATTCATGGTCCAGTGTACCCAGCAGTTCTTCTTCAAGAAAAAATTCTCAGGGGAGTAACAGAAGCCTAGGTAAGGAATAAAGTATAGTATTTTATAATCTTAAGGAAATTATTTAGTTCATTAGTAGTTTGGAAATGTGTATGAGTAGATTTTTAAAATTCTGCCTTACTAAAATTCTATGTCTGTTTTGGTAGTATTATTAGCATATGAATACTCAAATAAGAAAGTCCATTTCTCAGTGTTTAGGCATTAATGGATTTTAAAAACTGATGCTATTCAGTATTTTTGTTTCTTTTCAAATAAATGAATGAAGGATCTTTAGAAGCATTCAGTACCAAACTTTATCAATATTATTTGGGAAGTTTTTTCAGAGTCCAACCCCTCTCACTACAATTTGGTTTTTAGCCATGTGCTTTCTATAGTATACTTTTATTCCAATATTTCAATAAAAAATAGAAATGTTATTTTTGTCTTACTAAATTGAGAACTTCAAGAATTAAATATAGGCTGGCAATGGGGCTCATACCTATAATCCCACCACTCAGGAGGCTGAGGCAGGAGGATCACCATGAGTTCAAGGCCAGCCTGGGCTACATGGTGAGTTCAGGCTAGCCTAAACTGCAAAATGAGACCCTGTGTAAAGAAAGAATTATAGTATTTTTGAATTATGCTTTTAAAATTTGATTGTGTCAAAGCTTAATTGGATTAGAAACATTACATAGAATTTTAAACATTTTTATCCTTCTACAATTCAGATACAATTACTCTATCAGGAGATGAAAGAGATTATGGGAGACTGAATGTGAAATTGTTTTATAATTCTTCAGTGGAGCAGATCTGGATCACAATTTTACAGGTAAATTAGTGTAGTTAATACTTATCACAAAATTGAATATTTAGATGTATTAAGTATATACTATTGCCCTTTCCTGAATTTAGTATACTATAGTATTTTGAAGAAAATAGTATTTAATAAAATATTTAAGAACACACATCTAGGCATGGTGGTATACTCGTGTAACTCCAGCTATTTGGGAGACTGAGATAAAGGATCACAAATTGTAGGCCAGCCTGAACAATTTAGTGAAACCTTATCTCAATAAATAAAATAACAAGGGTTGGAATGTAACTCAGTGGTACAACACTTGCCTTGCCTATGTAAGGTGCTCTGGGTTCAATCCCCAGTACTAAACAAAGAAAAAAATCTGTAGTATGCTGGAAATATGCATATTTTTAATCTTAAAGTAATTAGCTGGACATGGTGACACATATCTGTAAACCCAGCACCCAGGAGGCTGAGGCAGGAGGAACACCAAGAGTTCAAGGCCAGTCTGAGCTACATAGTGAGTTCAAGGCCATGTAGTTCATACATAGTGAGACTCTGTCTCAAAAACCTAGAAAAGTAAGTAAATAAATAAATAAATAAGAAATTGATATGACATCTAGAATCTTTAATGTGAATGAAACATGGTCTTATATACTAAAGTTTAAATTTTTTATGTAAAGTCATTATATCAAATATAAAATATTTGTTCAGCATCATTTGTAAAGCTCAAACTATGCTTTTTAATCTTTTTTAGTGCAGAGATTTAAGTTGGCCTTCTAGTTATGGAGACACACCCACTGTTTATATAAAAGGAATACTAACATTACCCAAACCAGTACATTTCAAATCTTCAGCCAAGGAAGGTTCCAGTGTAAGTGGCTATTTGTGTTTGAATTTCTTTTCTGGTTTTTTTCATATTTGTCACTTTTATCCATGTAAAGAATGAGAATAAGAAAGTTCTATTTTGGGCAAACTAAAAGTTATGTACTCTTGCTTTTTAAATCTTTAAATTTGAATTTCAAAATTTAATTTTGAATTTCAAGAAATTTGGTATTTCATTTTCCAATATAAAGAGACATTTAAAAATAAAATCCTAATCACTAAATTACATAGACAATTAACAATATCTAGGAAAATTACTTGTTTTTCTTGTGTGCAAGGAAAATAAATGTGTATATTTTCATCTTTTTTGCCCCAGTCCACTTTGGCTTTGAAAAATAATTGCATGTTTGTAATAAATTTCTTACAAGTACCTAAAGGACTTCTGATACTGAATTTAATTTTATGGACTTTTATTTTCACATTAATTTAAATATATGTTCATATTATCTTTTTTATTTTAAAAGAAATAAAAGAAATCAATAAAAAATAGCAAAAAAAACCATGAAAACAATATTGGCATTCAAAAACAAGACAGAAGGAAATCCCCCATATTGCATATTATTATCCTGCAAATATCTGCTCAGACTATCAACTTTAGGCCAGCAAAGTCAGTCAAACAACATAAGCATTAAGTTGTTTTTTTCTTTTTTCTACTTCAGTTGCTATCACCTCAGCCTGTGTTATTCTGAATTGCTTATGCTGGTGGGGTGGTGAGGGATAGGTGCTCTTCTTGTCTCCCAGCCCACATACCAGCTGGGCTACAGAGGGCACGGGTTGGCTTCTTCCTTCTTCTCCTGGTCCATATGGCTATCACTGGCTCAAGGGAAGGTTCAGGTTAGTTTCTTGGTTGTCCCCCCAGCCCACATGGCTGCTCCTGGCTCACAGTAGAACATGGGTTGGCTTCTTGGTTCTCCTTCCAATGCATACAGCTGCTGTAGGCTCACTAGAGGGTACAAGTTGCCTTCTTGATTCTCCTTCAGACCCACAACTGCTGCTAGCTCACGAGAGGGAGTGGGGTGGCCTCTTGTTTCTCCTCTCAGATTATCTTTTGAGATGGTTAAAAATTAGGTTTTTTTTCTTTGCAAATGAAAAATTATGTTCTAAAAGGACGTGTCATTTAAATATAAGGTAATTCAAATTAATAAACATGAAATTATTTATTCTCACTGGTACTCATAGAAATACAAATTTCAGTTACATTTCAATTTCAGTTATATACATTCAGTGTTGCTAATACAATTTGAGTTATATACTTTCAGTGTTGCTAATACAATTTCAGTTATATACATTCAGTGTTGCTATTTCCTTTTTTTGCTTATTAGAATTAGGAAGGCTGGATATGATGGTACATTTCTATGTTCTTAGCACTCAGGTGGCTGAGTCAGGAAGATTGCTGTGAGTTTGAGACCAGTCTGGGCTAGACAGTGAGTTCAAGGCCAGCGTGAACTGCATAGTGAAACCCTCTCTCAAAAAGACAAAGACAAAAAAAAAAGAGGAAATATTTTACTAGTACTTTAGAACATAAACTTTCTGGAAATTATTTTGACAGTATACATCAAAATCTTAAAATATTTATACTATTCAGTATATTCTAGGAATATGTTCTGTGAAATAATCTAAAATGCAAACAAAAAATATGTAAAATATTCTGTTTAGTTTTAGTCATAGTGAAAAAGTTGAAGACAATCTAAGTGACTTGTTCAGAGAAATGATTGAGAAACCTGATGGTGTGTCCCTGTACGCTAATTTCCTAGGCTACTTTAACAAATCTCAATAAACCAGATCATGCAGTTAAAAGAGTAGAAATTTTGAACTGGGTATATTGTACAGTGCTTCCCTACTCTGTGTAAGACCATGGAATCCTTCTCTGGCATAGCAGACAAACAAGAGAAAACCAAAAAAAAAAAAAAACCCCAGAAATTTCTCATAGTTTTAGAGGCAATGAAAATCAAGATTTTAGCAATGTTGATTCCTTTTCCAAAGAAAAAACTATTCCACACCTCTCTCCCAGATTCTGTGAGAGCCTGTCCTCCTTGGCATTTCCTTGTTCTTTGGCTCATAGATGCTAACTCTAGTCTCCGCTTCCATCTTACTGCTTCTTTGTGTTTTCACATGACCACCTTCCTACAAATATACAGGTCATACTGGAGCAGGTGTACCATACTCCTTTTTAATTTGGCTAATCATGTCTTCAATGACCTTGTTTGCTAGTGAGATACCATTCTAAAATACTAGAATTAGAATTTCAACATGTCTTTTTTGATAATACAATTCAGTCCATAATAATATGTGATAGGGTACTAGGTAACTATGAAAAACAATGCTTAGGAAGAATTTTTAAGGGTGTGGATAAAGTATTCTTAATAAGTGGAATAAAGAGTAATCAAAAGTATGTGAATATGTGTGCATATACATCAGGATCTCACTTTGTGAAAATATGAAAATATTTTTGCAAATAGGAAGGAGAACAAAAATTGCAGAGGGGAAGAAGGGGTAGGGGATTAACAAAGAAGAAGAATTAATATGTATGTGTACAAGTACCAACTCCTCACAATAAATATAATCATCGTGTAATGTGAACATGTACTAATAAATAAAATTAAGAAAGTCTATATGGAAATAAATCTTAACTCTGTTTATAATCCTAACACTCAAGATGAATGCTTTCTGAATTAAACAATTTAATTTTTGGTCTTCAGGTATAACTAAGTTAACTTAGGAAAAACTAGGGGAAGTGTTCATATATTAAAAGCTGTGTGAAGTCTTTTGTTCTTAAAATTTATTTTTATATATCAGATTGTATGAGAGATCCCTATTGTGGCAAAATGTGGAAAACATAAGTAAATGATATACTTGCTTAATCTGTAAACTTGTTAAACATTTCATGTGTAATATATTATTGGTGTAATCTGATGGCTTGGGTGTCTTGAAAGATCTCTCAGTGGTTGGGAGAGTCTTAGAAACACAGTTCTGATTCTACAGATATAAGTGATTATATATAATAGTAAAATTTGGGGCACAATATTCAAAATGTTAGTTGCACAGATGTCTTACCTTTCCAAAGGATGTGCTAAACATGGTAAGAGAGAAGTATCAATAGTAGAGAACAGTCTGGTCACTGTTAAAGAGATGATTGTGCTCTCTGTGAAAAGTTAAAATGTAGGTATTATGTGCTCTCATAAGAGATTCTTAAACTACCCTCAACTATTGGAGAATAAGGTAAAGGGCAGAAAAGATACTTTAGAACCAAACATGTAACACTTACAATTTTTGAAAAGGAAAAAAGCTGTATTCTAGTGAGCTTAATGTTGATATTGAACTGAAAATTCCTAAGTTATTAAAAACAGTATTTATAAAGTTAAGGAAAGTAATATTCAAGATAAACCAGAAAAACAAGTTATGGCCCTTCTCGTTTTCATTTACATTAAAAATATTTTTGTTGTATAAAACAATCTTTCCTAGATGCAAGCTAAAATATTTGAATGACATGCCAACCTTTCTTTTCAGTCCTCTTATTTATATATTTTGTATATTCTTACATTTTTAAGGCTATTGATTTTATGGAAACTTTTGTATTTGCTATTAAACTACAACATCTACAAACTGTGAGGCTTGTATTTAAGATTCAAACCCAGACTCCCAAGAAGAAAACTATTGGAGAGTGCTCTCTGTCACTCAGAACACTTAGCACACAAGAAATGGATTACTCTTTGGATATAATACCACCTTCAAAAATTTCTGTAAGTGATAATGGTATGATATGTTTCATAGACTGGTTTTTGTTTGTTGGAGAATAATTTGAAAACAAGACTCTCAGAAAAACATTATTATCATTTAAAAATACTATTTTAGAAATAGATTGTTGTTCTGCTTTAATTTGTTTTGTTTTGTAACAAGATCTTGCTATATAGTTAAGGCTGACCTTGAGCTTACTCACTAATGGCAAAACTATGGTACATATGCTGCAGTAGGCTTCTTGTTATCATTGAAAGTTCTAAAAAGGTTTGCCATCATTGTACTTTGTAGTCCAGGCTGCTTCAAATTCATGGTGATCCTCTTGCCTCAGCCTCCCTCTCAAGTGCTGGGACTACAGGTATGCACCACCGTACCACCATGCCTGGCAGAAATAATTGACAGAGGTTAACATAACCATTTTCCTTTCTCCATTGGAAAATAACCTTGAGTTACCTGTTGTAATTTTTACTGGTCTCTTATATTTCAGGGGCAATAACTGAACTATGAATAACTTTAAATGATTAACTTTTTAATGGCTAATGATTTAGGAAAGACAAGAATCATAAACTCCAAATTCAGTCTGAGGTTGCTCTTAAATAGATGAAGAAAGGTATTTTGAAGTCAGGTGTGGTATCACACACCTGTAATGCCAGCCTCTGAGAAGCTGAGACAGGAGAATCACAAGTTTGAGCCCAGCTGAGCAACTTAGTAGCTTAATATGATACTTAATAGCTTAATAAGTAAAATTAAAGAGGGGAATCACTTGGGGAGTAACCATGTGAAGCCTGAGTTTAGTCCCCAGTACCACAAAGAGAAAGTTACTTTGATCATGAATAAGATCTGTTCACAAATTGGCTAGAATGAAAGGGAGTTTTGTTTTGTTTTGTTTTGTTTTTTTCTGTTCTGTTCTACTGGGGTGGGCAAGGCACTGAAAATTGAGCCCAGAACACCAAACCTGTCAAGCTCATCTACTGCTTAGCTATATCCTCAGCCCAGAATACAAGTTGTGTTTTGGGGTTTTATGGATTTTTGTTTTTGTTTTTTGGAGGTTTGTTTGGTTTTTTTTGGTAAAAAGCCAACCACAAGCACGTTTAACATATTCCTACCAGCTTGAACCACTGGTAACAGATGCATGACCGTCTTGTTGGGTGGCTTATACTACTGGTGGTAAATACATGCTCAACTGTCCCATCAGGTGTGGTGCTACATGAGACAGTCATACAGTGCCACCAGTGGTGCTAAGCCATCAGCAGAAAAACATATGAATTAAGGCCTCATTGGAATGTGTCACTTTGAAGTCTGCTTGACTCCCCAACCCATTTTTTAAAACTATTACAGTAAAATATATTTTTAAAAAGGAAGTTTTTATTATCTATAAGCATGAACTGTTATATATTTTCTGTGTAGTTCAAGACAATTACTCTTTTAATTTTTTCTCTTTAAAATAAAATAAGATAGAGGAAAAAAAGACAATTCCTCTTCCTTCAAAATGTACCCTAGAAAAGTTAAAAGATTGAATACCTCTAGTGCTTGATTAGTTTTTGAGTCCTGGTATTTGCGTCTCTCAACAAGCCAGCTAGACACTGACTTTAAAGTGCTTAGGAATTCCTGATAATTTAATTATGTAGTTTTTGTGTCAGGATAACATTAATATAATTGTCAGAAGTTTTATAATGTCAAACCAGTGTGTGAAATTAAATTTATATAAAATTTATACTTTATCTGTTTCTAAAAGTATCTAAAATGATTTGAAGTGCTACTTAACCTTAGCTGCAGGTTAGAATCACCTAGGAACTTTTTTTTTTAATGCCCTCATCTAAACCAGTAAAATCATTTACTAGGGGTTGGGCGAGACACATTTGTAGTTCCCCAAATTATTCTAGTGTGTAGCCTGTCTTGAATTTGCTTGCTATTTCTTGCCTATTTTCTCAATCTCGATCCCCATTGTGCTTTGTTTATGGCATTTAGTATAATATATAATTATTTAAATTACTAGTTGTAAAGAAAACAAAACAAACTTTCGTCTGTTTTCCTCATGTTTTACTATGTTGTTACTAAAGACCTCACATGACTTTCATAACTGAAGATTTGCATATAGATATGAAAGCATGTCAAATTATATTTTTGTTATTTTTCTGTTAAAATATAGCAAGTATGAGAGGAATTTGTCACTGACACTGACACTAGCTTAGTAGACAGTAATCTGAAACCATATTTTTTTGGGACACATAAGAACATTAGTCAAATGGACAGTTCATTTGTTAAAGCTCTTGAGTCCTTCAGAAGACAACTCAATGCAGGTATCTTCTGGTGAATTGAGACATTATCATCATATCTGCTTTGGAGAATTTGAATTAATGATTATAGCAAGATTTCTACTAAATGACATTTCATATGTAATTTGAAAGTCAAAAGTCTCATAAGCACCTGTATATCTGCTATGTGCCAAGTGCTAGGGATACAATTGATACCCTGAAAGAAAAGGTATCTGGACCATTATATTTATGTTATTATTTTTGTCTTATATTTTGCTGTTTTATATCTTTGGCTAATATTGTGCTTTCTTTCACAGGTTTTAATTGTGACAATGAAAGAGCCAGGCTCCTATAAACATCCAAAATGACTATTTTATGATGAATAGCACAGCTTTCACATAGAGCTAATACTTTTCTCAATAGAGTTCTTGATCTTGACCAATAGTAACATAAGCATTTGTTTAAAATCTTAGAGACAGTTTGTCTGAAGAAATAGCTGGCCTTCATAAAGGTTTAGCTTATGGCTGGTTTATTGCTAAATGATCTAATGTTTATACCGCACTTACAAGACTGTGTTTGAATTATCCTTAATGTGGATATCAGACTGTGAAGTGCTTGCCTGATTTCATACAGATAGTTAGTTGTTCAGGCATCTGGATTTACCATGGAAGGGTTCAGGCAATTGGCTCTGAACCCTTCTGTGTATTGCTCTCCAGATTGTGGTTTGCTGTAATTAGCTTAGCATTTCATTTTCAATAATTCCAGGAAGGCTAACAAAGGGTTTTTTTTTTCAATAATATATCACTCAACAGCAGATATCATACCTACTTTCTTCCATAGTTTTGTTCTCATACATAGAGTCAATGCATCATTCAGGGAAGTTGAGATAGGAAGATTGAAGGTTTGCAACTTAGTAAGACCCTTCCCCAAAATCAAAGAGTTTTTAAAAGGCTGGTGATGTAGGTCAATGTGAAAGCCCCAGGATCAATACCCAGTGCCACAAAAAAGTAAATGTGTTGCATGTTGTGTGTGTGTGTGTGCATGCACATGTGTGTAGTCAGTACATACTTGCTAGTTGATTGAAATTTTTATAATCTGGGTTAATTGAACTAACATCATGGAACATAAATTTAGTTTGTGAAATAACTGTGGAAGTGGGAGATTATGTAACAAGACATATGTAACAATTATGTAAAAAGACATATTTTACCACCTTTAGATGTTTCCGTGTTATTTAACCCTGGGTACAAAACCATAATGAAAAAAGAATTAATGAAATATCTGAATCATGCTTCCTTTTTGTTTTGTAAACAAGTAGCTGCATTTTTAAAAAACATATCAACTTAAGTGTGAAATATAGGTTCTAATCAGTCAATATATATGGCAGTATAAATAATTCATGTGAAAAGAATAATACACATTCATTAAATTAAACATCAAAAACATTAAATTTACTTCTTTACTAGAAGTTGGCATTTATTGCCAAAATAAACAAATTTCATCATTTTAGACTTTTTAAGAGAAAATTAACCTCAACAGTTAACTGTAAATTTTTTCTGCAATTCACTTTTCATTATCTATCTTTTACTTTCTTGTGGCACAACAATTTTAAAATACAGAATCATGTTTTAAGAAAATGCCTACATGCAGGATGCTGAGCTAGGAGGATTGCTGTAAGTTTGAGGCCAGCCTAAACAACACAGTGAGACCTTGTCTTAAAAAAACCAAAACAAAGAAAATGCCTAAACTTCAGTCAATGGCATGTACATAGAAGAATTTTCCCCTGAACCAGTTATTAAGAAATACTGGATAATTATCAAATGTATAAACCTCTTCATAAAGTGTTCTCTTATTTAGCTATTCTATAACACTGGAATCAGTTCTAGGAAAGACTTTTATGTCTGAATGCTGTCTTGGTAAAATATGTAAATGTTATATTCTTTCCTTATTCTTATTCTTTACAGTATATGAACAGTAATGTCTTTGTGTTTGGACAGCTTTGTGTTTCTTTTATATTTTACTCTGAGAATCTTGAAATTCACATAATAGAATGTCTTGTGCTGCAAGTCACAGACAAATTTACCTACTGTCTTTTGCTAATGACCAGTAATACCAAAGACCACATTTTAATTTTTCTCCTACTCTAAATCTCCTTCATTTTACTGTTTACCTCAGATTTTCTTTGACCTTTTCCTTGTTATTTACTGCCTCGACACTTTGACTCACTTCCTCCCTGCCAGCTTTCTTTGGCCTGCTTCCATTCAAAGTAGTAATTCAACTCTTAATTCATAAATCTGTTTATTTTAGAAATTCTTTATCTTCTAATTTTTGTAGTACCTACTCTGATTTCTAAAATTAGAAAAAATCTCATAGGTACTTTTAAATCATATTTCATATAGTCTTAATTCTTTTAAAAGTACAGTATATTTCTTGTTTTTTTAATTTCACTGGCAGTTTCACCATTAATACTGCTTCCAAATTTAATTTGTTTTTAAGTTGAATTATCTTTTGTTACTCATTTTAAAGTTCAGTATGTAGATATAATTTGTGTTTTCAAAGAATTCATCAAGTTAATATCTTCACTTTACAGAGTACATGACCTTTATCTTCATAACCTTGTTTTATAACAGCGCTTTGGATATCAATAGAAAATAATGCTTTCAAATGTTCTAACTATAGCTCCTTATATTTGAATTTTTTAACTATCCTTAAAGTTTATTATTAATTACTTAGTGGTATTTTTGGATATGTAGGTTTGCCATGCAGAACTTGAACTGGGGACTTGTTTTCAAGCAGTAAATAGCAGGATTCAGCTGCAAATTCTTGAGGCACAATATCTTCCAAGCTCAACACCTCTGACTCTAAGTAAGTATATCAGTAGCTCAAAGTACATCAAATGCAGCGAGAATTTACAAATAGATAAGCATCAAGAGATCAGTGGATTAAAATCTTTGCTGGATACACCATCAGGTCTTATAAAACTTTGATTTACTAGACCTGGTTCACTTGACTACCCTATATTTGGAGGTCTCAGATCAGCCCTACCTCAAGGGATAAGAAGAGGATAAGAGTCCTCTTTTTTTTTTTCCTACCAAAGGAAGGGAACTATCTGGATCAGGCAAAAGCAGTGGATGACTATCATAGCTAGAAAGACTAAAAACAAATGAAACTGAAAATTCAATTCAAGAAACTAGAAAAGCACAGAAATGTAGAAATAAGGGATTAAAGATGATGTTGAACTTAATAAATATGGAGACAACAAATAAACAGTAAAACCAAAAGCTTTTTCTTTGAAAGAATTATTAGCTAAATCTAGCTGGTTGTGTGAAACAAAAAGTAATGGAAAAAAATGAATGATATTGTAAACAAACAAGAGGATATAATTTGAAATTTAGAAGACATTTGATAATAAATGATAATAAATGGCAATCTCATTGTCATTTAGTAATTCTACTAAATCATTTATATATCCATATAAAATAAATGATTTTCTAAGAAATTAACTCAAGATGAAGAAGTTTGAAAAGAATACCATGAAAAGATAGTTAACAAACTATCTTTAATATAAAGCACAAGAAAATTTTACTGGCAGGTTCTACCAAACTCTTGAGAATATATAATACTCAAGCAGTATGCTAAAAACATGAAAAGCATAATTTTGTGAGATTAGCATATTTTTAAAATCAAAATAGAATGACCATCACACCAAAAAAGTAACTATAGACTGATACCACTTACTTAGGGTAAATGTAAAAAATCCAAAATATTAGACTGCACTTTCTGTTTGACATGTAGGGTTCATGTGTCAGGCAGACCAGGAAGGCTATAAAATCTCCCCCTTTGTGCAGTACTACATAGTGAATCAAGGCTGCTTTTGTTGGTTTGTGTGTGCTGAGCAAGCACTGTACCACTGAACAGCACCCCCAGCTCACACTAGAAGATACAGCAATATGAATTATCCTCGTTGCAGTTTCTATCTTTTAAGAATTGACTCCCCTTTACTTGTTTCCTGACTTTGGTCCACCTTTGATATATTTTCCCAATGTTTATAATTGTTTTACAGGAAGGCTAGTTCATACAAAATCTTGTACTATTTTTGGAAGCTCTACATGTCAAACTTAAAGAATAGCTTTTTTTTTTTTTCCTAATGGATGCATACTTAACTGAAGTCTCAGATAATTTTTCAAATATAAAATTTTGAAATAAATACTTTCAGATTCCAGGGAGTTGACAGCACTCTTGTATAATCCTTTTGAACATGTATTTCTTTGCTTGCAAATGTTATTTATGCCCACAATTCCATGTCATTCAAACCACAGAAAGATTAAGTTCTTTTGAGGCTATAGTAGTTCCTGCAAAGTGTAGCAAAAGTTACAAAGTTGACTAGTGATGTTTCCGGGTATCAAACAATGGCTCTTCAAACCTTTAAAAAGGCCTATTTGTATTTTTACCCAAAATGTAATATGTAGATATATACCTTTATGTCATATTTTAAATAAAATTTTAAAAATCGGAATTTCTTGTCTCATAGGTTTTTTTGTGAAGGTGGGAATGTTTAGCTCAGGAGAATTGATTTATAAAAAGAAGACACGCTTATTGAAGGCCTCCAATGGAAGAGTAAAGTGGGGAGAGACTATGATTTTTCCACTTACACAGAATGAAAGAGACATTGTTTTTCTCTTTAAACTTTATAGTCGAAGCTCTGTCAGAAGAAAACACTTTGTGGGCCAGGTTAGTAGGAGATTTTATCTTGAATTTCCTCTTGCATTATTCTATGCATTTAAGCAGTTGGTTAACAAAGTCAATACAGGATAAAAGAAGTTGAGTGGCATAAGATTCTTCAGCGTAGATGAAATGTGTTGCACAAAAATCAACTTGTTAGATTTTTTTGATACAAGGAGATGGAATTTCTGAGTGATCAGACTTATATTAAGCTATTTTCTAGGCTTATCAACTTTGAAAACTAAGATTAGTTTTTTAGTACTACTGATTCCCTTTTGGAAAGGTAGAACATTTAGTATTCAAGTAAAATTTTTGTAAGGTTTTGGCCATTAAATTTAGTTTGTTTCACCTTCAATTTAATGTTTAATGTCAACATGTCTATATACCATTAACTAAGTTATGTTAGATTTGAATTTCTAGAAGATAAATTTTTATGGTGGTTGAGATATTATAATCAATTCTGATATTTTAGTTGATCTATTTAAAAATTATTATTAATTTATATAATGCAGCATAACACAGATTTACTTGCCAATCCTACAGAAACTTGTTTCCTTTTTTTATTTTTTCTTTATTCTTAGTACATTAGTAGCAGATGTCCATTAAGTTTTTATCTTAATTAAAGTGGTTTGATTATTTTCTGAAACATACACTATTGGTTTATAAACTTCCATTTGACAATATTATATTAAGTTTACAAAAATACTCAAATTATATATATATATATATATATGAATTTTCAAAATCGATATCAACTCTTAGATTTACTTATCATATAGTTTACCTAAATTATTATTTTAAAATATTATAGTTTTGTTTCTGCATTTATTCTTATTTAGAAAAGTTTGAATTCAAGAATTTCATGTAATTAGAATTCTTTTCATAACCAGGAACTTAGGAAGTCAATTCAGTTAAAGTTTTTCTATATCATCAAACTTCAGCAATCATATATGAATGGAACAAGAAATTTACTTAAAAGATGATTTTTTAGGCTAACAATTCTGGAAAGGTTCTTGCTGGTTATCTGCACCCCATAACTTCTCTTATAGCCTTTGGTGTTACCTTGATGGCATAACCACAGGAGAACTCAAGTTCTCCCATGCCTTTGTCAACCAAAGCACTCTAATGTTACTGTTTCATATATTGGGGTTCTTTGTAAGACATGGTTTGAAGGAGAGTCTTTCACAGCAGGAATGAAAAGAAAAAAGTTTAAAAACCAAAGACCTACTATGATTCTTTTACTTTAAAAAATTAGAAACTGAGTCTCCAGAGAATTTAATGCCAACATAATAGCGTATGTTGGTACTAGACCTAAGATGACAATTCAGATTTTTTGATTCCTTATCAATCTTGTCTTTTTGACATGTGGCCATTATGATATGTAACCATGCATAATACTATATAATTTTCCCAAATTCATTCACTACATTATCTAAAGTTACACATGAAATAGTTAGTATAAAATTATCATGAATAATGAATGTCTATTTATTAAATTTTAGTTAAGACTACAGTTATATTTAATGTAACATGTGCATAAAATGCATCTTTACTAATTTAAATCATTAACCTAGTTTCATCTCTACAGAAACGCTTTGAGTAGTCCAGATCAATTTTAAATTCATCTCCTATGTAGCATAAAAAAGACTCATTGTTTCAGGGAAAATGATTTTGTAATATTCCACCTGGAATTTTCTTAACTGAATGAAATTGTATAAAAGAGCCTTTGGAATAACTAAACAGGTTAAATGTTTTAATATTTAAACATTAAAGCAATTACCCTAACTTTTGGTAAAGTAGGAAAATATTTACTTGGAGCTACATATATCAAACTTCCAAACGTCTTTCATCAGTAAGAGTAATTAAGTATTTAAGCTGACTTATCATTATTGTATCAAGTTAAATGATTATATTGTTCCTTTACAGGTTTGGATAAGTGAAGACAGTAATAGCATTGAAGCAGTGAACCAATGGAAAGAGACAATTACAAATCCAGAAAAGGTTGTTACCAAGTGGCACAAATTAAATCCATCTTGACTTTACACATTTGTTTGCTGAAGAAACAACTTGATATTCTATTAGAAGACATATAATTTCTATTTTCAAAAATAATAATGAATTTTATCAGCTATCCAAATTGAAGGGAATCCTTTAAAACAGTGCCCAACTATAATAAAATAAAAGCATAGTATTAAAATCTATGAGAATATCAACTGTAGATAGATACTTCTGAGTTATATTTTTGGATGTTTTTTAAAGCTTTACCTAGATATCCAAAACCTAATATATAAAGTTCCTATTAGTACTCTTAGACATTTATAACACTTTCCCACTATTTCAGTGCTAGGAATTATTGATTAGATCTTGGTCATTTCAACCACAGTATTTTCTATCTTTAGGGAAAGTTTTTATTCTGTGTTTATAATTTCTTACTATGTGGCATTATATGCTACTTTGTAAGGACTTATCTCCAAGAAACATCAGAAATAGAAAACTATACTTGGCAAGAATAAATGAAAACACCAGAAGGCTAAAGCTTAATTTTAAGACACAGAATTGTATATATTTTGCTATTTTTCCTTCCTCAGATATTTTACGCTTTATTTTATTTGAAGTTGAAATAAAAGATATATATGTTCTGTTCTAATTAGGAGAGTCAAAAGTTTAAATAGCAGATTTAGCATTTATGATACTTTCTTGTTTTAGTTTTTAAATATATTTATTCTAGAATCTATAATGTTAGAATATTTTTTATATTTTTTAAGGACCATACTTGATGATGCTGTGTAACAAATAAGATTCTCTTGTTTGCATTAGAACTCAGTATATTGATATAAGTTCAGCTTAGTTGACCATAAGAACTGTGGCCAAAAAGAATATTTTTCTTGAGAAACAACAGTATCCCTAATCTTTGGAAAATTTGATTTTCTCTTTGCTGATAAGTAGGCCACACACTGTGTTCTTGATCTTCCATTTTTTGTTTCTAATTTGGTCCTCAAATACCAAAAGATGTGTGATTTTAGGCCAGAAGTGTATCTTGCTATAAAAGAAGCATTCTTTCTTTATTCTAGGTCCTTTGTTCTATATATCTTCCTAAAATATTTCTAAAAAAATAATTTTCTATAATAGTCAAGATTCAAGAAATTCATCGCAAGAACAGAATATTAAAAGCTGTTAGTGGGCTGGAGATTTAGCTCAGCAGAACAAGCACCTGCTTGGCATGTGTGAGGTCATGAGTTTGATCTCCAGTACAAAGAAAAAAAGCTGTTAAAGGGCTGGGATGTAGCTCAGCAGCATAGTGCTTGCTGGCAAGTGTGAGACCAAGAGTTCATTCCTGGTATCAAAAAAGAAAGGAAAACAAAAGAAAAAAGAAAGAAAGCTATTAGAGAAATAAATCACCTATAGACGAAAGCCCATCAGAATTACAGCAGACTTCTCAGTGCAAACCCTTAAGTGAAGGAGAGTTTGGAGTAAGTATTTCAAGCCTTGAAAGAAAACAACTTTCAACACAGATTGATGTATCATACATAACTATCTTTCACAATTGATGAAGAAATAAGATACTTCCATGACAAAGATTACCTGGAGAAATTCATAACCACCAAACCAGCACTCCCAAAATGTTCTGAAGGACATTCTAGAAAGAGATAACAAATACTACCACTCCATGAATTGCAACCGAATGAATTGCAGACAGGGTAAGCAATTAAACGGGAAAAAAGGGAACCAACAACAGGAAAATAGAAAATAAAGATAAGTTGGGGATTTAGCTCAGTGGCATAAGTGCCTGCCTTGAAGGCAGGCAGTTGTGAGTTCAATCCCTGGTACTGATAAAAATTAGAAAAAGAAAAACAAAAAGGGTAAGTCAGTACATATCAATGTAAGTAGTCTCAATTCACCAATCAAAAGAAACAGACTGGAAGAATGGATCAAGAAGAAAGAGCCAACTATATGCTGCATACATTTAACTTTAATGTGTAGACTGGAAGTCAAAAGATGAAAACTGGTATTCCATGCAACAAGAAGCCAGAAAATAGGAGGAATAGCTATAATATTTGCAGACATGGTAGATTTCAAGCCAAGACTGAGCAAGAGAAACAAAGAAGGTAACTACATCTTTGTTAAGTAAACAATCCAAGAGGGAGAGATGATAATCATAAATGTAAATTTATCAAATACACATTAAATTTATCAAATACCAGCATGTGATACTATGTAAAACAAATATTAACAATCATAAAACTGGGCCGGGGGTTTAGCTCAGAGGCGTAAGCGTTTGCTTGGCAACCGTGAGGTTCTGAGTTCAATCCCTGGTACCAAAAAAAAAAAAAATCATAAAAATCAAATGAGCAGTAATACAATTGTAATGGGGGACCTCAATACCCCACTGTTACAACTAGATCAACTAGACAAAAAAATCAGTAGACATAACTACAATTGAACCAAATTTTTGAATAAATGGACTTGGTAGGTATCTACATAAGAATATATTCTTTTCGGTGGCACACAGGATATTCTCTAAAATAGACCACATAATTCTATTCTATTCCTTTGTTTAAGCATGTTTTGTGAGCTAATACTAGCTCACAAAACATGCTTAAACAAAGGAATAGAATTATCCTCATCTATGTTATCAGATCATATTGCAATGAAATTGGAAGTCAATGGCAAGAGAAATCACAAAAACTTCATACACACATGGAAATGAAAACACCCTTCTGAACAGCAAATGGGTCACACATGAAATTAAAGAAGAAATTAGACAACTAGTAACACCAGTACAGCATACCAGAACTTATGGGACACAATGAAATCCGTCCTATGAGGGAAATTCCAACATCAGAAAAACAAAATGAGCTCAAATAATAACCTATTATTTGAACCTCAAGATTCTAAGACAAGAACAACAAATAAAGCCCAAACATCATACAAGGAAGAAAATTATAAAGATTAGAGAAGAAATGAATGCAGCCGAGACTAACCAAACAATACAATGAATCAGTGAATTGAAAGGTTGGTTCTTTGAAATAATAGCTGAAAAACCCTTAGTCAAACTTACCAGAAAAAGGGAAATAAAGACTCACATCCATGCAGTCAAAAAGGAAAAGGGTAAAGTCACAACAGATCCTGCAGGAATCCAGATCATTAATACTTAACTTCAAGAACCTATATACTCAACGTGTGTTTAAGATGGAAAACACAGAAGTCATGGACAGTTCCTAGATACATATGAATTACCAAAGCAGAGTCAAGAACTACAAATTCTAAGTAACCCAAGATCAGTCAACAAAACTGAAGATGTAGTTTTTAAATGTTCCAGTAAAGAAAAGCCTGGGTCCTGATGGATTCGCTGTTAAATTGTGCAAGAAATTTAGAAAAGATTTTTTTTTTGTCTGAGACAAGGTCTTGCTATGCAGTTCAGGCTGGCCTTGAGCTCACTTTGTAGCCCAGGCTGATCTCGAACTCACAAGGATCCCCCCCACCTCAGCCTCCCGAGTGCTGGGATTACAGGTATGAGCCACCATGCCTGGCTAAGAAATTTAGAAAAGATTTAATGCCACTGCTCCCTAAACTCATTAATGAAATTGAAAGGGAAACAGTATTCGCAGAGTCATTCCTGGAAGCATGTATTACCCTGATACCAAAACCAGAGAAGGATCCAAGCTAAAAAAGAGAGCTATAGACCAAACTCTCTAATGAAGATAGATGCAAAAATTCTCAATAAAATATTAGCAAACAGAATACAGGAAATCCTCAAGAAGTTTATACACTGTGACCAAGTAGGATTCAGCCTGGTGATGCAGGAATGGTTGAATATATTAAAATCAACAAATGCAATATAGTATATTAATAGAGTCAATGACAAAAACATTATCTCAATAGATTCAAAGCACGCAGAAAAGTCTTAACACCCATTCATGATAAAATTCTACATAAAATTGGAAAGATGGTCTTTATCTCAGTCTGATAAAAGCCATCTATGAAAAACCAACCTCTGATACAATACATGGTCAAAATCCAAAAGCTTTCACTCAAAAGTCAGGAACAAGACAAGGAAGCCCACTATTACCACTCATTCAGTATAGTTCTGGAAACATTAGCCAGAGCAATTAAACAAAAGAAAAGGAATAAGGATTTTAAAAAGGAAGAAATTACATTATCTTTATTTGCAAATGACATGATAGTCTTTATATAAGATCCCAAAAATTCAACCAAAAAACTTCTAGATTTAATAACCAAATTCAGCAGGATAGCCAGATACAAAGTCAACATGCAAAAATCAACAGCATTACTATATACAAACTCATTGAGAGACAAATTTGGGACACCACATCTTTCACAATAGCATTTAAAAAAATGAAATACTTAGTCTAACAAAGCAAAAGAACTTTGCATTGAAAATTAACCCTCGAGAAGATTGAGGATAGCAGAAAATGGAAAACTACGCCTTGTTCTTGAGTATGAAGAACAAATATATTGAAAATGGCCATTATCCCAAAATTATTATATAGATTTAATGCAGTTCCAGTCAAAATATCTCACAGAATTAGAGAAAACAATTCTAAAATTCACTTGGAACTGGAATAGACCTAGAGTAGCAAAAGCAATTCCAAACAACAAAGGCAAGGCTAAGAGTATTACAATCTTGACTTAAAATTATAGTACAGAGCTACACAGATAAAACCAGCATGGTACTGAAACACACACCAAAAAAACCAGACCAAGGATCACTGAAACAGACTACAAGACACAACTGCAAATACACTCAGCACCTTATCTTTGATAAAGAGATCAAGCAATTTTAATGAAAGAAAGATAGCTTCTTTAATAAATGCTGCTGGGAAAAACTAGACCCATATCTGTCCCCCATGCACTAAACTAAAATTGAGATGGATCAAAGATCTAAATATTAGCACAGAAACACTAAACCTCCTGGAAGACAGAATAGGTAGAATTCTTGAAAACATAGGTATAAGAGCCAGGAATATAGCTCAGCAGCATAAGTGCCTGCCTGGTAGGCACAAAGTCATGAGTTTCATCCATGGTACCCCCCCTAAAAAGAACATAAGTGTAGGCAAAGACTTTATAAATAAAACCCTGGTGGCACAGGGAATATCTCAAAGAATCAACAACTGGGATCTCATCTGATTAAAAAGCTCTTGCACAGCAAAAGAAACCAAGAGTGTGAAGAGACAACTTGCAGAGTGAGAAAAAAATTTTTTTCAGCTGTTTTTACACAAATGACTAGTATCTAGAATATATAAAAAGCTTTTAAAAAATCAACACCCCTCCCCCACAATTTAAAGACCCAATCCAAAATTTTAAGTAAGTGGACACTTCTCAAAGAAATAGAAATTGCAAACAAATATGTGAAAATATGTTCAACATCACTGGTTATTTGAGAGACACAAATTAGAACAACACTGAAATTTCCTCTCACCCCACAAAGAATGACTATCATTAATAAATCAGCCAATAACAAAATGCTGAGTGATGTGGGGGAAAAGGAAACCCATTCCACTATTGGTAGGAGTATAGACTGGTGCAACTATTGTGGAAATCAGTGTGGCAATTCCTCAAAAAAGTAGAATTAGAGGCTCCTTTCCACCAAGCTGTTCCCCTTTTTAGTATCTTCTCCAAAGAATTAAAAGCATCATACCACAACAACATAAGCATGCCAATATTCATAGCAGCACAGTTGTAATAACCAAATCTTGGAAACAGCCCAAATGCCACCAACTAATAAATGGGTGAGATTTAGTTCTATTGTCCAATGGAGTACTACTCAGACGTAAAGAAGGATAAATGAGACATTTCTAGGTAAATAGACGCACCTTTAGACCATACTCTTAAGTGAAATAAATTGGACACACATTCAAATATCACATGGTTGACCAAAATGCATAATAGATATTGTGAGATGGAAGAAAATGTTCAAATGGGAAAGGAAACCAGGGAGGGAGGAGAGAGAAAAGAAAGCAAAGAAAGGAGGAGAGGAATGACAACAAAGTTTACATAAGGAGGAGAAGAGGGTTTAAATGCAGGGGAAGGGATTGGGGGCAAAAGAATCAAGATATAGCATGCAATTATAAATTCTACATGATAAATATTACCAAGATGTATGTCTAAAATGTACCAATAAAATTATTTTTCTTTGGTATCAGGGATTGAACTCACGACCTCGTACTTGCTTTCTTACAGAATAGGCAAAAAAAAAAAATTTCCGACTATTCCTTATATGGAAGACTAATATCTAGAATACATAAGCAAAAACCTTAGACATGCAAAATAAACAATGGTCAACTGAAATAAACACTTCTCAGAAGAAATACAAGTGGCCAGTAAATATAGGAAAAAATGTTTGATCTTTAAAGAAATGCAAATTAAAACAATTCATCTTATTCTAGAAAGAATGGCTATCTTCAAGAAATCAGATAATAAAATTAATTTTAATAGGTCATTCACTTTATTAGGTGCCATCTCTTCAAATTACAAAGTATGCATATTTTACATCCCCTGTGCTTATGCCTAGACTTTATGATGCATAGCTATACTGAAAATATTCTTTGTTACTGTGAAAAATAACAGTAATCACATGTGTTTTTAGGAAAAATCATTTTCTTAGGTGGATTTTGAATTTTTGAGAAAAAGTTTTTGTGTTTTTAAAAATAGATTATTTTTTACAGTGCTTGTAGACTTACATCAAAATTAATAGTAAGTGGCAGAGATTTCCTATGTACACTCTTGTCACATTTCCTGTCCTCTACACTAATCAACATCCTGCATGAGAATATTACATTTATTGCAACTGATGAACTTACATCAATTCCCAGTCTGTAATATACATTAAGGTTCTTTCTGTCATTTTTGACAATTGTGTGATGACATGTATCTACTACTCCTGTTAGTGTTATTTGGAATAATTTCATTGCACTAAAAATCTTTTACAAATGCAGTCATGTTAGTAAGTACCAAAGAATTAAATCCATTTATTAAATAACAGGATTTATTGTTTTTTAAAAAACTAGAATTTTATTTTAACTGCTTTCTTTGTTCTGTTGATGCTTAAATTCCTAAATTTAATATGTGTAGGCACTGTATTTAATTCCATTTTAGTTAATTCACATTTTTTTCAATATATGTATAATGTGTAATTTCAGGGAAAGCTATGCCTTTTTGGTTTCTTAGAATGCTAAATAAATCAGTAGAAAGCAAATCTTTCATATAAAAGATCTTTCAATTAGAAAAGTATTGATAGAACTAAGATTCCAGTTGTTTTATTAGTATTTACTTAAGTCTTTTTCAGACAAAGTGATACTGAATATAGCTGACAATCTCATTTCCTTGAAGTGTTGTTTGGAAATGCACATAGAAACACTCACCTATTAAAGGCATTCATATTGTGGAAAACAACAGTAGCAGTTGATAATAAAAAATGACATACTATGCAAAAATAACTTTTTTAGTTTGCCTAGACTTTTTTTTTACCTTTACACTTATAACAAGCAAAGGGGGGCCAAAATGATGCCAGATGACCAAAGGAAACCATGGTAGGCGTCACACTATAATAGTTCTACAGGGCTAATCTATGACAGTGTATTATTTATAAACTTTAAGATTAGCACAATTAAATAGCTACAACCCATGTCAAAATGTAGCATCAGTATTTGGTTTTTATTTACTTTTGTATGGCTTTTTAAGTGGAGCTTATTGGGAATTACCAAAGTATATCAGTTCCAACTTTTATCAAAGTACTGAGGAGAAACCAGTGGAATTTTGAACATGTGTAATTGTGACCTGAAATAACCTAAACCAGAGTTCTGTTTGAATACAGTTGCATAAATTTCTCTGGTACTAATGTATTCTACAGCTGGGTGGAAATTATATTTCCAGCAAAAATTGCCATTGTGTATTTAAACAAATATTTGATTATTTATGAACAGTTTGAGAAATTTGAAATAAACTTCAACTTTTCCTATCATGACATTAATAAATATTTCAGATATATATATATATATATATATATATATATACATATATATCTTTTCAGTGTATGGCTATTTGGTTAGTGTTCTCTCAGGGTATACTGAAGAAAGTACAGGTGAAAAGTGTATCTGTTGGCTATGAGGACATTTTCTTTTTTATTTAACTTTAAAGGGAATAAAACAATCAAATCAAAAAAGTGATAAGACAGTAGGAAATCTACAATAATTACTATATTGCATATTTTTGTCCTCTAAGTAGTTGCTCAGCTTTAGGTTGCAAAGTTAATCAAGCAATACAGTTCCTCAGCAAATTGCACATGGCGGGGGTGCTGTTCTTTTTTTTTTATTTTATTTTTTTTATTTAAGAGGAAAAAGAGAAAAACACAAAACAAAACAAAGCAGTGTAAGGTTACATATAATACAGAACTACAAAAAAAAGCATAACAGTAAGAAATCACCTGTTAATAGATTACATATTATCATCTTGGAAATAGTTGCTCAAATCACAGTATCAAAGAATACAAAATAGACATTCAAACAGAGAGACTACAAACAGCTGTGTTCAATGATCCAAAAACATTAATATAGTCAGCTATTCAACATCCCTATACACACTTGCTGTTATATCCGTTAGAGCTCTTTTTTCCCCTTCCTCTCTTTTTACAACAAAATTTACACATTTTAGATTTTATTACTCCTTAGTTCTTATTACTTTGGGGGGGGGAGAATAAAGTCAAATATGGCAGAACAAAGCTGTCAGTGCAAACCAAGGATAGACTTAGCACATGATGTAGAACAGAGTATACGGTTATTAACAATAGTTATCAACGTTGTCTCTTGTTTCCTTAAAAAGATTTGTCTATCTCATTAGATATTATAAAGTTGGACAAAACAGTAGAGAACAAGACCAATAAAACTTAGACATTGTAAACATTACAGGACTTCCAAAGGAGACAATAGTCAAACCAGAATGGGCATCTTAGTGAATCTTACTGCCTTCAAAGTAGTTGCCTATACCCTCGGACCTGATACTATCCCACAGAATGGAACAGAGTCTAATCAGTCAAAACAAGATCGTGGGAGCATTACAGGACTTCAAAACAAGTTAATAGGAAATCGAAAAGAGTTACTATTATATATCCTAATTTTTTAAATTTTTCCCTTAATTAAAATAAACATGAGAAATAACTAAATAATTTTTTTAAAGAATAATAGTTACCATAGTGTCTGTCTTTTTCCTTGAGATATTTGGATAAAACTTCATATACTATAGCTTCAAATATTTCCATATCAAGAATCCCGGAATAAAGCCTTTCTAATTAATAAGTAAAAATTTTATAAGGCTTCAAGGCCACATAATGGGGAATCATGATTGCCACATATTTTCATATATTTGAATCATTACTTACATTAGGGAAACTATTCGCTATTCATACATGCGAGATTGATTTATTTCACTTATGAGTATGGTCTCAAGCTGCGCCCATTTATTGACAAATATCTCAATGTGATCCTTCTTTATAGCTGAATAATATTCCATTGTATAGAAATACCACAACTTTTTTATCCATTCCTCAGTTGATGGACACTTGGGTTGTTTCCAAGATCTGGCGATTACAAATTGTGCTGCTATAAACATAGGTGCACATAAATCACTGTGGTATGATGCTTTCAGTTCTTCTGGGAATATGCCTAGAAGTGGAATAGCTGGAATAAATGGGATTTCCAATCCCAACTTTTTGAGAAACCTCCAGACAGACCTCCACAAAGGCTGTACCAGTCTACACTCCCACCAACAGTGCAGGAGAGTTCCTTTTTCCCCACATCCTCTCCAGCATTTGTTGTTGTTGGTTTTCTTGATCCTGGCCATTCTTTCAGGAGTGAGATGGAATCTCAGTGTGGTTTTAATTTGCATTTCTCTGATGACCAATGATGATGAGCATGTTTTCATATATTTATTTGCCATTTGCATTTCTTCATCTGAGAATTGCGTATTCATCTCAGATGCCCATTTTTGGATTGGATCTTTGAATTTTGGAGGTCTGAGTTTTTTTAATTCTTTATATGTTTTAGACAAGAGTCCCTTGTCTGAGAGAGAGTTCACTAAAATCTTTTCCCAGTTTGTGGGTTTTCTTTTCACTATGCTGGAGATTTCTTTTGACATGCAGAAACTTTTTAATAAGATGTGGTCCCAGTTATTGATTCTGGGAAGTGTTTCCCGTGCGGTTTGAGTCCTGTTCATGAATTCTCTACCTACTCCTATGTCTCCAAGGTTTCTACCCACTTTGTCTTCCAATAGATTTAGTGTTTCTGTTTTAATATTCAGATCTTTGACCTATTTAGATTTTAATTTAGTACATGGTGATAGACATGGGTCTAGCTTTAGTTTTCGGCAAATGGAGAGCCAGTTTTTCCAGCACCATTTATTAAAGAGACTGTCGTTCTTCCAGTGAACCTGCTTGGCTCCTTTATCAAAGATAAGGTGGTTGAGTGTGTTTGTAGTTGTGGTTGTATCTTCTAATCTATTCCATTGATCTTCGCCTCTGTTTTGATTCCAATACCATGTTGATTTTACTACTGTTGCTTTGTAGTATAATTTCAAGTCAGGGATTGTGATGCCTCCTGCTTTGCCTTTGCTGCTTAGAATTGCCTTTGCGATTCTAGGTCTCTTCTGGTTCCAGATGAAATTTAGGAGTGATTTCTCTAGATCTATAAGGTATGTTGATGGTATTTCTATTGGGATTGCATTGAATCTGTATAAGAGTTTTGGGAGAATGGCCATCTTCACAATGTTTGTTCTTCCTATCCATGAGCAAGGGATGTCTTTCCATTTTCTGAGATCATCTTCAATTTCCTTTTTCAGTGTATTATAGTTTTCACTGTATAAGTCTTTCACTTCTTTCGTAAGAGTAATTCCTAAATATTTCATTTTTTTGCTTGCTAATGTGAATAGTCCAGTTTCTCTTATTTCCCTCTCTGTAATTTTGTTGTTCGTGTATAGGAATGCTATTGATTTCTGAGTATTGATTTTGTATCCAGCCACATTACTGAATTTATTTATTGTATCTAAGAGTATTTCAATGGAGTTTAGGGGGTCTTCTATGTAGAGTATCATGTCATCTGCAAACAATGATAACTTAACTTCTTCTTTTCCTATCTTTACCCCTTTTATTTCTCTTTCTTGCCTAATTGCTCTGGCTAGTACTTCCAGTACTATATTAAATAGGAGTGGTGATAAAGGACATCCTTGTCTTGTGCCTGATTTTAAAGTAAAGGCTTTCAATTTTTGGCCATTTAGAATGATGCTGGCTGTTGGTTTGTCATAAATGGCCTTTATTATATTGAGGTAAAGACCATCTATTCCAATTTTCTGTAGAGTTTTTATCATGAATAAATGTTGGACCTTATCGAAGGCTTTTTCTGCATCTATAGAAATGATCATGTGATTCTTATTTTTGGCTTTATTGATATGGTGGATTACATTTATTGATTTGCGTATGTTGAACCATCCTTGCATTCCTGGGATGAATCCCACTTGGTCATGGTGTATAATCTTCTTGATGATTTGCTGGATCCTATTTGCCAATATTTTATTGAGGATTTTTGCATCTGTGTTCATTAGGGAGATCGGTCTATAGTTCTCTTTTTTAGTTGGGTCTTTCTCAGGTTTTGGTACTAGAGTAATATTTGCTTCCAGGAACGACTTAGGAAGGATTGCTTCCCTTTCAATTTCATTGAACAGTTTGAGGAGTGTCGGCATTAGGTCTTCTTTGTATTTCTTGTAGAATTCTGCAGTGAATCCATCTGGGCCTGGGCTGTTCTTGGTGGGTAAGGACTTAATTACATTTTCAATTTCAGTAACAGAGATTGGGTTATTCAACAGTTTTACATCCTCTTGATCTAGCTTTGGCACTTCATATGCTTCTAAGAATCTCTCTATTTCTTCTGTGTTATCAAACTTTTGAGAGTAGAGGTTTTCGAAGTAGGTGTTGATGATCTTCTGTATTTCTATTGGGTCTGTAGTGATTTCTCCTTTTTCATTTCTTATTGCATGAATTTGAGCTTTTTCTTCCCTTTTTTTAATAAGGTTGGCTAGGGGCTTATCGATTTTATTTATTCTTTCAAAGAACCAACTCTTTGATTTGTTGATTCTTTGGATTGTTTTCTTAGTCTCTATTGCATTGATTTCTGCTCTGATTTTTATAATTTCCTCTCTTCTTTTGGCTTTGGGCTTGACTTGCTCTTCTTTTTCTAGCTGTTTGAGGTGTAGCATCAAGTTATTTATTTGTATTCGTTCTGTTTTCCTGATGTGGGAACTCAGTGCAATAAATTTTCCTCTCAGGACGGCTTTCATTGCATCCCACAGGTTCCGGTAAGTTGTATCTGTATTTTCATTTTCTTTTAGGTATTGTTTGATTTCTTCTTTAATTTCCTCTGTGACCCACTGATTACTCAAGAGTGTGTTATTCAGTTTCCATGTGTTTGTGGGATTTTTGCAGTATCTTTTATCATTAATTTCTAATTTCAGAGCGCTATGATCCGATAACATGCAAGGGATGATTTCAGCTCTTTTGCACTTGTTTAAATATGTTCTGTGAGCTAATATATGGTCTATTTTAGAAAATGATCCATGTACTGCTGAGAAGAATGTGTATTCTGATGTTGTTGGGTGGAACATCCTGTATATGTCTATCAAACCCATTTGTTCACAGGTATGATTCAGTTCTGTTATTTCTTTGCTCATTTTCTGTCTGGTTGATCTGTCCCTTGGTGTCAATGGCGTATTAAGGTCTCCTGTTACAATTGTGTTACTGATAATTTGAGTTTTCATTTCTGTTAATAATTGTTTTATATAACTTGGTGCTCTGGAGTTTGGTGCGTATATATTTAAGATAGTTATCTCTTCCTCTTGGAGTTTTCCCCTTACAAGTATGTAGTGACCTTCTTTGTCCTTTATGGTCATTGTTGGTTTAAAGTTCACGTTGTCTGCAAACAGAATGGCTACTCCTGCCTTTTTCTGGATTCCTGCTGCATGAAGAATTGTTTTCCATCCTTTGACTTTCAGTCTGTGAGTATCCTTCTGGGTTAGATGGGTTTCCTGTAAACAGCATATGGTTGGATTTTGTTTCTTGATCCATTCTGCTAGTCTGTTTCTTTTGATTGGTGCATTGAGACCATTTATATTAATGGTTATTACTGTTAAATGCTGGTTAATTGTAGGAATGTTATCTCTCTGCTGTTGCATCTTTATCTTTCTGTTCTGTTTAATTATTTGCTTTGCTTAGTGGTTTTTTCCTTTGTGTATCTAAACTGTCTTTCAATATTTTTTGCAGGGTCGGTTTGGTGTTCATGAAGTTCTTCAGCTGTTCTTTATCATGGAAGTATCGTATTGCACCATCTATTTTGAATGATAGTTTTGCAGGATATATCAGTCTTGGTTGGAAATCATTTTGCTTTAGGATCTGGAATATTTCACTCCATGCTCTTCTTGACTTTATCGTTTGTGCTGAGAAGTCTGCTGTGATTCTGATAGGTTTTCCTTTATAAGTGATCTGTCTTTTCTCTCTGACAGCTTTTAGTAATCTATTCTTGTGTTGGATTTCTGGGATGGTGATTATTATATGTCTGGGTGTAGTTTTATTTTGGTTATGAGTGTTTGGAGTTCTATATGCTTCACTGATCTTGATGTCAGTTTCTGATCTCATGCTTGGGAAATTTTCAGCTATTACTTCTCTAAATATCCGCTTGACATCCTTTATGTTGTCTCCCTCTCTTTCATTAATCCCTATCATTCTTATGTTATTCTTCTTTGCATCGTCTTGCAGTTGTTGAATTGTTGTTTCCTGGTTCCTTGTTATTTTCAAAAGATCTTTCCTTTCCTGTTCACTAGCTGCAATCCTGTCTTCAAGGTCTGAAATTCTATCTTCACTTTCATTAAGGCGGTTTTTACAACTTTCAGTGGAGTTTTTTATTTCCTGTATATCTCTGTGCATCTGCATTATGTATTCTGTTTGTTTCTTATATTGCTCGTCTAGGGATTCTATCTTTTTGTTTAGTTCCTCCAATTTTTTATCTGTGTTTTCTTTAGATATATTTAGAATCTCTTTCATTTCTTTAATCATTTCTTCTTTTATCTGGGAGATTATTTCGAGTTTGAATTTCTTTAAAGCTTCCTGGAGTTGTTTGTCAACTTCAGTAGCTATTATGTCCGATATATGAGGTGGATGGGATATATTTTCTTCTATATACATTGCTCCTAGGGTTTCCTGAGATGGGCTGGAGGTTTGAGGTTGTAATTTGGTCTTTCGTTTTGTCATTTTGTATATTTCTGTGTTTCAAGTGTTATTTGAAAGCTTCCTCAGGATCTGTTGAAATTCCCCTTCTATGCTTGGAGCTACTGAGCCTCTGACACCGCACTACCCCAAGCCATTGGGCCTGCAGAACCAGTGTCCCTCCTCTGCCTGCTCAGAACTCCGCAGTTCCAGACAAGCTGGGCCTCAGGGACACTGTGCGCCCACCTGCCCCTTGGAAGATCCACAGCTCTTCAATTGCAGCCGGGTTAGGGTGCTCTCCACAGGCCACAGTGCCTCAGGAGCCTGTGATCCCTCCCTGCTTGCAGAGATATCCACAGTCCTCTAGGCAAAGGAAGGGACTTCTGCAGGCACTCCAGATCCGCCCAGCTCCTCCTCTGCAGGAGATGGCTAGGTGCGGCTGGGCTCCGGGGTTAGTGTAGGCCCGCCCATCCGTCAGGAGCTCAGCAGACTTCCAAGTGTAGCCGGGGGGGGGGGGGGGGGGGGGGGGGGGGGGGGATATGGGGAGGCAGCTGTAGTGGCCTCTAACCCACTGCTCCACTTCACTGCACCCAGAAGCCTGGGGGGTCCGGAACAGTCTGAGATTTGGGCAGACTGTGCTGGGCACTCACCACAGGCTGAGGTGCCTCAGGAAGCTGCGATGCCTCCCTGCTTGCAGAAGTATTCAGTCCTTCAGACAAAGGAAAGGGCTTCTGCAGGGACTCCGGATCCGCCCAGCTCCTCCTCTGCAGGAGATGGCTAGGTGCGGCTGGGCTCGGGGGTTAGTGTAGGCCCGCCCATCCGTCAGGAGCTCAGCAGACTTCCAAGTGTAGCGGGGGGGGGGGGGGGGGGGGGGGGGGGGGCAGCTGTAGTGGCCTCTAACCCACTGTTCCACTTCTCTGCACCCAGAAGCCTGGGGGGTCCGGAACAGTCTGAGATTTGGGCAGACTGTGCTGGGCACTCACCACAGGCTGAGGTGCCTCAGGAAGCTGCGATGCCTCTCTGCTTGCAGAAGTATTCAGTCCTTCAGACAAAGGAACGGGCTTCTGTAGGGACTCCGGATCCGCCCAGCTCCCGGGGGTGCTGTTCTTGTGAGAACTTTTTCTAACATTCTATTGGATAATTCTTGTTCAGGATAAAGTTCAAATGCTTGTAGTTTTAGCTGAAACACTGATTTGAAAGAGTTATGAAAAATGGACCCAAATGAAGTACCATGTCCATTCTGAAATAGATTTAAGGCTCTAAGAGATATTCAGTTAATATTTACCCCCCAAAATTGGATTTTGAGAGGCAAATTTTCTGAAGATGAATGTTGCCTTCATTTTTTAGTAATTTCCTAGTAGAAATTTTATTTAACTTCCTTTTCTTGATATTCAAAGTTTTTAGTTTAGGGTTCCATCATGTGTTGGTGAGCATTCTGAAGTCAAAATTTTATCTATAAAAAATCTGATCTTTAAAATTAATGATTACAATTAACTACATTAAACCATAGGACTCTGATAATGGCAGTAAGTGCCTGGAAAGAAAGTTTTGTATGTTTTCTTAGATGGTAAAAATGTAGCTAATTCCATGCTGAGCTAAGCCACTGAATGAGATATGTCTTTTAAATGTTGTTGTGTATTCAACATTGTTTTTCATACTCATACTGTGGAATTTGCTTCTGGGTCATCATCTTTTAGTTTCTGAAGGAGAAGAATAATACTACCTACTTTTCATGATGAAAATGGATTTATTTTAGCAGAATTTAAATTTGGTTGGCTGAGGCTCTAAATTGGCTTTCAGTTTAATTTCTGAGCCTTTCATCTTTCTTGATTAATGTATGGAGTTTTGATCAGGAAACAGCTAACTTTAATGAGCCATTTTTTATAGTATGTTTAATGACTACTATAAGCAATCATTGTTTATACTAAGAGTTTAGATTTTACTTGGGAAATAAAACTGTACCAAAGTAGAATTATAATAAACAGCAGGACTTGAAATATGGATAAAATGCTTCAGAAACTCAAAAGAATTAAATGCAGCTAAAGGTATTAGGAAAGTTTTGTTACATCCTTAGCCTAAAATATACAAAACTAAGTCAATTCCTACACTATTATGCATCATCACTCATTATCTAGCAGTCTTCCTATCTTTTATCAGCTGTCTCACTAAAAATAATTCCTATTTCTTTCCACTCTCTACTAATCTTTAATCCACCTACCCATTTCTGTACTCTTCGTGGAAATTATTTCCTGATCACCTTAGAAATGCTGCATTCCTTCAACTATCACTGTATCTACAAGCTTATTTTTACCCTGGCCTCTTTCTTCCATAGGAAAGCCAGTCCTCCCTTGTAAATTATGAATCCTCTTGGCCTTTTCTGGGTTCTCATTCCACTTGTTAGGTCTATTCTCTTCGGTTCTTTGAGACTATCCTGCTGGATTCTTTGTATCATTCAGATCTCCTTGATGTAGGGCTATCTCAAAATTGGTTGGTAATGTGTTCAATAGAAGTAACCCTGAAGACATAGTTTTGAGAGTTAAGTTTCTGTACAATGCATGAACACATGAAATTGAAATGGATTGGAAGTTTATGCCTCCTCCATTCATATGTTGAAATCCTGACCTCCAAAATGATGGTATTAGAAGATAGGCCTTTAGCAAATGCTTAGGTTATAAATTGCAGCCTTCATAAATAGGATTTATGCCTTTATAAAAAAAGCTAAGAGCAACCACTTCTTCCATCTGCCATATAAGTTTGCAGTAAAAAGATGGCTTTTAGTGAGGAAGCATAACATCCCCAGAAACTGATCTGCCATTGTCTTGACATTGAATTTCTTGGCCTCCAAAACTGAAGAATAAATGTTTGTTATTAAGCTATCCAGTTTTTATTTTGCTTTATATCAGCTCAAAGACTAAGACAGAAACATCACATAAAGTAGCAGACAATGCAGCATGCTACCTATGGCAGTATCTTGCCAGGTTCCCAAAGTTCCTGCGGCATACTCTGTAGGTGAGTCTATATGTAGCCAGTGAAGATTTCTGGCACAAGCAGCTCTTTCTTTCGTTCTCACAGGAGTTTATTTCTCAGATTTACATCGCTAAATTACTTATATTCAGACTTCTAGTCTTTTATTTTTTCTTTTATTTTAGAGAAAATTTTAAAAGCAATAAAAATGATACAGAATTTCAAAACAAGATGACAGGAAATTAACAATCATTATTATATTGCATATTATTGTTTTCAAAATAGTTGCTCAGATTACCAAATATAGGCATGTAAAATTGATCCAACAATATAAGCACTAACTGTTCCTTTCAATGAACTAACAGAATAAGTAGTTCAATTACCTTAATTATCATAGATAGATATATTTTTTCCCTTTCTTTTCTCCTTCCCCCATCCCAGTTTTTCTTTTGAGCCAGTCCTTTCCCTTTCACAATATTTATTGCATGTTTTTGGATCTTAATTACTCTTTCAGTTTCTTACACCAGGAGATAATAGAATGTTTATACATGCAAGTCTGACTTTTTTTCACTTATGAATATGGTCTCTAGTTGCTTCTATTTGCCTATAAAATCCTCAAGTTATCTTTGTTTTAGCTGAGTAGCACTCCATTGTATAAAAATACCACTTTTATTTTTACCATTCCTTGATTGATGGACATTTGGGTTGTTTACAAGATTTAGCTATTACAAATTGTGCTGCTATAAACATGAATGCATGTGTATCACTGTGATATGATTTTATAAATCCTTGAAAAATTCCAGAAGGGGAACAGCTGGGTGGAATGGAATCTGTAATCCTACTTTTTTGAGGAATCTCCTCACTGATTTCCACAGTGGTTGTACAAGTCTATACTCCCACCAACAGTGGAGATGAGTTCCTTTTTCCCCACAGCCCATCCAGCATTTGTTATTGTTGATTTCTTGATGATAGCCATTCATTCTGGGATTAAGACAATCTCAGTGTTGTTTTAATTTGTATTTCTCAAATGACCAATGATGTTGAACATTTTTTTCTTTTTCTTACTTTTTGCTGTTTATATTTCATCTGAGACATGTATATTCATCTCAGATGCCTATTTTTGGATTGGGTCTTTGAATTTGGGAGGCCTGGTTTTTTTCAGTTCTTTATAAATTCTAGATAAAAGTTCTTTGTCTGAGGGATGGTTGACTAAATATTTTTCCCAATTCCTGGGTTTTCTTTTCACTTTGTTCGTGATTTCTTTTGAAGTATAAAAAACTTTTTAATAAGATGAGATCTAAGTTGTTGATTCTATGAAGTACTTCCCATGCATTTTGGTCCATTTGTCAATGATAAGGTGATGACAGTGTGTTTGTAGTTGTGTCTGCATCTTCTATTCTGTTCCATTGATCTTCAGGTCGATTTTTTGCATTTTGGTTTTTTTGTTTGTTTTGTTTTGCCAGTACCATACTGATTTTATTACAGTAGCCTGTGATAATTTCAGGAATTGTGATGCCTCCTGCCTTGCCTTTGTTGCCCAGAACTGCCTTTTCTATTTTAGGTTTTTTCTGATTCCAGATTAATTTTAGGAATGTATTCTATAGATCTTTGAAAATGGTATTTTAAAATGGTATTTTAATCAAGATTGCATTAAATCTGTGTAACAGTTTTGGGGATATGGCCATTTTCACAATATTAGTTCTTCCCATCCATGAACAAGGAATATCTTTCCATTTTTTGAGATCCTCTTTGATTCCTTTTATTAGAGTACTGTAATTTTCAATGTGTAGATCTTTTACTTCCTCTGTAATATTGATTCCTAAGGGTTTTTTTTATATCATTGAGGAAGGTTTGGTTTCCCTGATTTCTCAGTGAATTTGTTGTTTGTATACAGGAATGCTATTGTTTTTTGAATGCTGACTTTGTATCCAGCTATGCTACTAAATTTGGTTATTAAATGAAGAATTTTTTGGTGGAGTTTTGGGGGCCTTTTATGTAGAGTATCATGTCATCTTCAAATAATGATAATTTCATTTCTACCTTTTGTATACTTAATCCTTTTATTTCTCTCTCTTGTCTAATTTCTCAGGCTAATGTTTCCAAAACTATATTGAATAGAATTGATATTTTCTTATTTCTGATTTTATGTTGAAAGCTTTCAGGTTTTTTTCCATTTATTATGATGCTGGCTTTTGTCATCAATGGCTTTATCAGGTTGAGGTAAAGACCATCTATTCTGATTTTTATCATGAATGAGTGTTGGACTTTATCAAAAGATATTTCTGCATGTACTGAGATAATCCTGTAATGTTTGTCTTTGGCTCTGTTGATGTGATGTATTACATTTATTGATTTGTGTATGTTGAACCATTCCTGCATTTATGTGATGAATCCAATTTGGTCATGATATACAACCTTGTTGACGATTTGCTGCATTCTGTTTGCTAGTATTTTATTGAGGATCTTTGCATCTATGTTCATTAGAGAGATTGTCCTGTAGTTTTCCTTTTTGGTTGGGTCTTTCTCTGGTTTTGGTTGTATTTGCATTTTTGTTTGATTGTAGACATTGTTAAATTTCTTCTTTAATTTAATGTGAGGCCCACTGACTGTTCAGGAGGATGTTATTTAATTTTTATGTGTTTATGCAGTTTTGTGGTTCCTTTTGTCATTAATTTTCACTTTCGTTGCACTGTAGTCAGATAATATGCATGGGATAATTTCAATTGCTTCACATTTACTTAAGCATGTTCTATATACTAGTATATGATCTATCTTTTAAAATGTTCTGTGTACAGCTGAGAAGAATGTGTATTTTGATGTTATCGAGTAGAACACTCTGTAAACATGTAGTAAGTCTATTTGTTCACAAGTTTGGTTCAGTTTTGTTACTTCTTTTTCTGATTTTTTTTTGTCTAGTTTAGCCATCTCTTTCTGCCAATGGGGTGTTAAGGTCCCCCATTACAATTGTGTTATTTTTCATTTATATAAGTATTTGTCTTAGTTAGGTGCCCCTTTATTTGGTATATATATATTTATGGTTGTTATCTCTTTCTCTTGAATTTTTCCCCTAACAGGTATGTAGTGACCTTCTTTATTTCTTTTGGTCATTCATGGTTTGAAGTTCATGCAAACAGAATAGCTACCCTGCTTTTTTGGAGTTTCTATCACATGGAGTATTGTTTTCCATTCTTTGACTTTCAGTCTATGAATTTCCTTTTGAGTTAAATGTGCTTCTTATATACAGCATATTATTGGGTTTCTTGATCCTCTCTGCCAGCCTGTTTCTTTTGATCAATGAATTGAGACCATCTACATTAATGATTGTAACTGATACATATTGGCTTATCTTTGTCATATTATCTTCTTGCTTCTGTTGATTTCCTACTTTTTCCTTCATTTAACAGCTTGCCCTGCTTGGTGGTTTCTTTCTGTGGTTGCTCTTGGAATTGTGGCATTTTTATTTTTTTCTAGACTATCTTTCAGTACTCTTTTTTGGTTTGGTTTGGTGGTCTAGAATTTCTTCAGTTGTTCTTTGTCATGGATGTATCTTATTTCTCCATTAAATTTGAAAGATAGCTTTGTACATCAATCTGGGGTGGAAGCTATTTCCTTTCAGGACTTCAGTTACTTCATTCCAAGCTCATCTTGAGTTAAAATGGTTAAGAAATCTACCGTGATTCTGATGGGCTTTCCTTTATAGGTGATCTAACAGCTTTTAATATTCTGTTCTTGTGCTGATTTCTGAGATCTGGATTATTATATGTCTGGATGTAGATTTACTTTGGTTATGGCTAACTGGAGTTCTATATCCCTCATTTGTCACATTCTTCTCCCATGCTGGGGATATTTTCTGCTATACTTCTGCATGTGGTCTGTTTATGTCATTTGTGTTGTCTCCTGTTTTTTCATTGATACCTATCACTCTTGCATTTGTTTTTGTTTGCATCATCTAGTACCTGTTGAATTATTTGCTGTTTCTTTGTTATTTTTATGAGATCTTTCCTTTCATGATCACTAGCTATAATCCTGTCATCAGGGTTTCAAAGTCTATCTTCAGTTTCATTCAAGTGGTTTTGCCAGCTTTCAATGGAGTTTTTAATTTCCTGGAAATTTTAATTTCCTTATCTCTTTGAATCTGTTTCATGCCTTGTAATTCCTTTCTATATTGTTCACTCAAAGTTTCCATCATTTTCCTTTGCACCTGTATTTTTTATTTGTGTCTTCTTTATTATGTCTTCTTTCATTACAGTTGACATTTTCTTTTACCTGAGAAATTATTCCAATCTGATTTCCTCTACAACCTCATGGAGATGTTTCTTTACTTTAGTTGCTATCATTTCAGAAATTTCAATTATTTGATTTCCAATTTATTCTATGTCAGTGTCTCCTGACTTTGTTCTGGGTGGGCTTGAGGTCTGAGATTGTATTTTGCTCCTTTTTTTTTTTTTTTTTGGTCTTTTTCCTTTTTATTGGAATGTAATAGTTTTTGTTTGGCTTAGTGCTCGGTCTTTTGGTGTAGTGCCATGCTATGATTGTTACCCTAGAGCTTCCCAATATTGTTACACAAGGGAAAACAACTGATTACAACAGATATGACATCCTAGCTACAGCAGTACAATTAGCAATAATGAAAGCATCAAGTACAATTTAAAAATTGACATACTGTTGTAACAATTGACTTTGTACTTTAGACCATAGGAACAACGTCTATAGTTATGTAACAGAACCAATCATAAATCAGGGTTTGTATGCAAAATGTTTCCCCTTTTTCAAGTGGATTTACCCTGAGTTCATCCAGACAAATAAGTTTCCAAGTCCCAAACACTTAGCACACTGGATGCCCATCCTGTGATGTAGGGGAATGGCACCTGTGTTCCTCTGAACAAGGTTCCTTAGGTGGCAGAGAGGCAATGGGTGGGGTTTCTCTTCTCCTGCATGACTCACTAAGGTTCCCTCAATGGCAAGGAGGTTCTAGTTTTTTAAATATTCCTTTATTGCTTTGTTCCAGATTCTATTTTATCTGGTCTCTCCTTCAAAGATAGTTTTTAATTATTCTTATGAAATCTTAACAAATCCTTTTCAGTTATATTTTTCTTTGTTATTCATCAGCTTTCTTAAAAATATATCTCTCTTCCCCTGAAAACACTTCCCTCAATTTTCTTGTCATTGTGTTCTGGTTGTTGTCATCTTTCTAGGCCATCCTCTGTTGGCTCATCATAATGCACCTGACCTTTAAAAATTGGGAGTTCTTTAGGAATCAGCCTTAAACCTAAAGAGTGAGATCATAATTTGAATCTGGTGCATGCTTGTAAACTCAGTAATCTGGTAGGCCGAAGCAGGAGAATCACAAGATCAAGCTCCAACTGGACAATTTAGGAAGACATTGTCTCAAAAAATATAAAATGAGCTAGGAATGTAGTTCAGTGTAAAAGACTGGGGTTCATTCCCTAGTATCATAAGAAAAGAAACTTCTCTACACTGTCTGTCTAGACAACCTCACCCATTTTTGTGTCTACTGGCTAACAACTGTCAAATTTATATCTCTATCCAAATTTTGCTGTGACATCTTTTATTAAACATATTCTCAACCCAACTTCTCCATTTCTACCACAAATCTGGTCTTCACTTTTCCCCACCTTATAAAGCGTCTATAAGGTATGGCCTTGGCATCTTTTCTTTCATTACTAAGACAAAATACCCAATGCCCAAAACTAAGAAAGGAAAGGTTTATTTAGCTCACAATTTGTGGAGATGTCAGTCCATACTTAGCTGGCTCCAAAGTAGAGTGGCACATGGCAGAGGGTAACAGTTCATGGAAGTAGAAGACAGCAAGGACAACAAGGGAAGAGTGCATAGAGAAGACTCCTTCTGTCCCTTATAGTGTCACACCCACGTAGGGTGGGTTTTAACTCACACCCATAATCCCAGCATTGTACTATGAGTTGATCACAAATTCTAGAAGCCTGCCCCTAAGACTATATGAAGCTTTGGGAGGACATCTAGATACAAACCATAACAGAGGTCATCTATCTAGTTGGCCATCCCAGGAACTGTGAGTCACTTTGTCAGTGAAAAAACCTTTTTCTATGTCCACAATATTTCTGGTACAAAGTATGTGGCTTTTCCAAACAATTCTCCAATTCTATGTTGACACCAATGGGTTGTTTTATAATTTAGCTTAATTGCCTAAGATTAGCATAGACTCCACAGGTTAAGGGCTCAAGTGCCACAATACTGTCCCCCCTCCATCATATGTTGATCACAAGTGGTGGGTCTCAAGGTCACCCACACTGTCTCATATGACTACAAATTGCAGCTTCCCTCCTTAATTTTGTTAATATGCTGGCATGATTTATAGAACTCAGGAAATAACTTACATACCAGTGTATTATAAAGGATCTGACTCAGGAAGAGCCAAAGGGAAAAGATACACAGGGAAAGTATAGAGGAAGAATGTGGAATTCATACATCCCTTCAGGGTGCACCATCAACACTTCTCTGTGTTCACCAACCCAAAAGCTCTCTGAACCCCTTTAGTCAGGACTTTTATGAAGGCCTTGTTGCATAGGCATGATGGTTAAATCACTGACCACTTGTGATTGAATTCAATCTCTAATCCTCCTTTTCCCAGAGGTTGGAAGAGGGACTTTAAGTTCCAACCCTCAAAATCACAAAGTCCGTTACCCTGGCAAACAATCCCTCATCCTTACAGACTTATCAAACATTATCTCACTAAATATACTCAGTTGTGGTTGAAAGGAGCTTGTTATGAAGAGCTCAAGATTCTCCTTTTACCTTAATTGCTCTGAGGCTATTTTAGGAGCTGGAGACAAAAATCAGATATAACACAAGATATCAATTAAAAAGTGTAAAGCATTTTAGGAGCTCAGTACAAGAAACACACTCATATGAAAGAGAAAGTCATTGTCACACCTTGAACCTCCTCTTCAGTACTTAGTCAATCAGCTATTTAGACCCTATTTAGAGATATACATATGTATACATAATAGATCTTGAATCCACCTATTTCTACATGTGCTATAATTTCTCTATTCGAAAACAAACAATATTATTTCCCACCTGGTACTATACTTCCCCTCTATATGGTCTTCTGTCTCCTTTTTATTCCATTCAGTCCATTCTCTACTCAGCAGCCAGAGTTTGCTTGTTTGTTTGGTGGTACTGATAATCATACCTAGAGCCTTGTGCTTACTAGACAAGTTCTACCCTTGAACTGCCTCTCTGTTCCTTATCTAAATTTTGTTTTGAGACAGGATCTTGCTAAGTTGTACAGGCTGGCCACAAACTTCCATTCACCTGCCTCAGCCTCCCAAGTAGTTCAGATTATAGGCCTGTACCACTGTCATGCCTGATGATATTTTTAAATGCAAATTTGATTGTCACATCTTAGTGACTGTTGATCTTGATCTGAAGTTCAGAATCCTTAACGTAGTCAACAAAGCCCTTGTTGAGTAGGAAAACTTTTCTTTCACCTCCTTAGGTTTATTGCTAGAAGACATGTGAATTTAACTAACAAACGGTAGGTTAAATAAGGCACACAATTTTTATTAATATTCATATGCATGTGATTTTACAAAAAAAGGCTTAGGAGGCAACTATATTTTGGGGTTTAATATACCTTTTTAGTAAGAAAAAAAAGAAGTTGAGCTTAAGGAATGACAAATTGTGGAGAAGTAACCAGGAAATATAGAGGAACTAATGGAAGGTAAATACTATTTCAATTATGTCTGTTTATGCAAACTCATCTTGATATCAATGCTGTCTCTCTTTTCTCAGGCGATAAGAGCCACTTTCTTCCTGGTGTGGGGAGAGGGTGAGGGCACACTTTTACAAAGGGTGATTCATACCCTGCTTTTTTAAGGCAGATGGAGGAGGAAGATAGAGAATTCTTCCTACATATATTGCCAATTACCTTTAGCTCAACATCCTTAAGTCAAAGTAGCATATTGTGAAGTGTCATATCCTGATCTCCTGCAGCCTATTGTGTTTCAAGGAATAATTGAGTTACTTTAAAAATGTTTTTGGTTAATGATCAGAGACAGACATGGGATAACACTACAAAGAAATATATAAACATAAGAGACATTATATTCACAGGTCCTAAGAGAGAGAGGAATGTAATATCACACAGAGGGCCATATAGAAGGAACTTTCAGAAAAAAAGCTCAATCAAGTAAAGAAGATATATGAGAAAGGAGGTTGGAGAAGTCTGGAGAGCAAATGCCTTTGTTGCTAAGTCTGAGTACACAAGCAAAGGCATAATGGAAGCTGGTGTGTTTAAATGTCACTAGGTCAGAGGGTGGCAAAAAGAGGGACTTGTGGCAGGAACTAGCCTTATCACACTGGTGACATTTGGTTGCCTGGGTAAGGTTTTAGGAAAGTACAACATTAAAAATATTTACAGTACTCTTGTATAATCTAAGTTCTGCCTTTTGTTCCAGCCTATTTTTTTAGTTCCACAGATTTTTTTAATTTCATGGAGAACACACAGGCTCTTTCATCTTTGTGGAATAGTTTCCCTCCTCACTCTTCCTTTTGTTAAATTACATTTTTTAAGGTACCAAGTTAAGTGTCTGTTCCTCAGAAAAGTTATTTTTTGACTTTTCAGAAATATTTGGTCTTTTTTTCTAAAAATCCTTTTTTTAAAAAATAAAAAATAAGGAATGAGTTAAATTTGATTCTTGTATAAAATAGAAAGGACAAGATTGCAACTGCCTTTTAAAACCTCCCTTAAGATGTAAATAGCCTATTTAAATTGAAGGAGCCCTAAGTAAGGTGTTATTATTTACTTACCTAAGCAGAGTTCACAATATTTCTGTAGGAAAGAAAATAATAGATGTGAGATGATTGTTCTGTTCCTAGGACAGATGAGAATTTTGGAGACCTTTCCTGATAATAATTTTTAAAAGGGATTCAGGGAAAAGAGAGTAAAAGAAACAAGTCTAAGCACATCTCAGGACTAAGGACAGTTTTCTCATTCCATCCTTATCTAGGAGAAGATAAGAAGTCTGGCAATAAGAAGGGTGGAACATTATTAAGTAATGTTGTCTAACTCAAAAAGAAACCCTTTTCAGAATAGAATAACAGCCACAAATACTGTCGAAGGAAGAAAAAATTATTGAGAACAGTTAAGGATGAAAAAGGAGAAAGGTAAGGGTGCCTTTGACTTTATAAACAATATTTGACGTATATTCAATATAGTTTATTTGATGTTTGTTCAATATAGTTTATAACCTTCCTTTGTGGCTTTTATCACAATTGTGCTTGAATTGTTACTTGCAAAATTAATGTCTCCTCTTCTGCATTGCATTTTCATTAAAGCACCATTCTTTTAGATTTCTGCATCACTTTTTCCTTATAAATGAACTTTTCTTCTTCCTAATACTATACACTTTTTACATACAACATCTCAGTACATTATGACACCTCATGATAATTCACATTTCCTTCAGAGAAGTGTATAAATATTTCTCTATTGCTTTTATCTCTCTTCCTTACCTCCTTCTTTCTTCCCTGTCTCCCAATTTTGCTCAGTTTTTACTTTCTTCATTGAAAATCTGAACCAATTTAATCTATGATAATAAAATAATTTACTTGCACAGATGGGGGGAGGAGGCCTTTAGAATGCTATAATAGCGTAATGTCCAGATAACTAGACTGTAGATATATTTATTCAGCAAATATTTATTGGGTAGCTGTATCACTGGCTAATGTAAATCCATGTTCAGTGACGTCAGAAATTAAAACTAAGGCAACAACATGAATTTACAGGAAACACCTTTAATTAAGAAAGATGAGAAAATGGGAAGAGACTTTAGCTTAAGGAAAAAAAGAGCTGAATGGGGCACAGCTCTGAGGAAGAAGATGTGATGGCCTGTGAACAAAGCAACTAGGCCACTTTTTATGGCATTGCTGAGATGGGTTAGAGTCTGGTTGATCATTATGTCAGTTCTGATTTTGCATCTCAGAAGTCCATAGCTTGAGGAGGAAATACAGTTTCCATAAGATATTTGGGGAGTAGCATAGTGAAAAGAAAACCCACAAACTGGGAAAAGATTTTAGTGAACTCTCTCTTAGACAAGGGACTCTTGTCTAAAACATATAAAGAATTAAAAAAACTCAGACCTCCAAAATTCAAAGATCCAATCCAAAAATGGGCATCTGAGATGAATATGCACTTCTCAGATGAAGAAATACAAATGGCAAATAAATACATGAAAATGTTCTTCATCATTGGTCATTAGAGAAATGCAAATTAAAACCACACTGAGATACCACTCACTCCTGAAAGAATGGCCAGGATCAAGAAAACCAACAACAACAAATGCTGGAGAGGCTGTGGGGAAAAAGGAACTCTCCTACACTGTTGGTGGGAGAGTAGACTGGTACAACCTTTGTGGAGGTCATTCTGGAGATTTCTCAAAACGCTGGGATTGGAAGTCCCATTTATTCCAGCTATTCCACTTCTAGGCATATTCCCAGAAGAACTGAAAGCATTATACCACAGTGATATATGTGCACCTATGTTTATAGTAACACAATTTGTAATTGCCAGATCTTGGAAACAACTCAAGGGTCCATCAAATGAGGAATGGATAAAAAAGCTGTGGTATTTCTATACAATGGAGTACTACTCAGCTATAAAGACGGATCACATTGAGATATTTATCAATAAATGGGCACAGCTTGAGACCATACTCATAAGTGAAATAAATCAATCTCACATATATAAATACCGAATAGTTTCCCTAAAGTAAGTAATGATTCAAATATATAAAAGTATGTGGTAATCATGATTCCCCATTATGTGGCCTTGAAGCCTTGTAAAGTTTTCACTTATTAATTGGAAAGGCTTTATTCTGGGCTTCTTGATATGGAGATATTTGAAGCTATAGTATATGAAGTTATTTTCAAATATTTCAAGGAAAAAGATAGACACTATGGTAACTACTATTAAATCGGGTTATTTGGTGGTGAAGCACTAGGTTGCTGAAACAGTCATGCTTTGACCTGTATTGTTATGTTGTTATGTCCTCTTTTATCTCAATCTCTCCCTTATTCACTAAAAAAATTATTTAGTTATTTTTTATGGTTTTTTTAATTAAGGGGAAAAAATTTTAAAATTAGCAGGATATATTATAGTAACTTTTTTTTATTTCCTATTAACTTGTTTTGAAGTCCTCTAATACTCCCACTATCTTGTTTTGACTGATTAGACTCTGTTCCATTCTGTAAGATAGTATCAAGTTTGGGGGTATAGGCAACTACTTTGAAGGCAATAAGATTCACTAAGATGCCCATTCTGGTTTGACTATTATCTTCTTTGGAAGTCCTGTAATGTTTACAATGTTTAAGTTTTATTGGTCTTGTTCTCTACTGTTTAGTTCAACTTTATAATACCTAATGAGATAGACAATTCTTTTTAAGGAAACAAGAGACATTATGGTAACCATTATTGATAACCTTGTACTCTGTTCTTACATCATGTACTATGTCTATTCTTGGTTTTGACTGACAGCTTTGTTTTGCCATATTTGACTTTATTCTCTTCCAAAAAAAAGTAATAAGAACTAAGAAGTAATAAAACCCAAAATGTGTAAATTTTGTTGTAAAAAAAGAGAGGGGAAAAAAGTGCACTAAAGGATACAACTGCAAGTGTGTTTAGGGGTGTTAAATAGCTGACCGTATTAATGTTTTTGGTTGGATCATTGAACACAACTGTTTGCAGGCTCTCTGTTTGAATGTTCACTTTGTATGATTTGATACTGTGACTTGAGCAACTATCTCTAAGACAATAATGTGTAATCTATTAACTGGTGATTTCTTACTGGTTTTTTTTTTTGTTTTTGTTTTTTCGTAGTTCTGTATTACTTGTACTCTTACACCGCTTTGTTTTGTTTTGCTTTTTCTCTTTTTCCTTTTAAATAAAATTTTTAAAAAAAAAGATATTTGGGGAGTAATCTCAATTTTGCAGAGGCTCTGCTGGAAGCTAAGGTAGATTCATGGCAATGATGAGACTTCTAGGTACCCACTGGGGGAAGCAGGGAGCTGGTAGTTGAGTGACTGCATATTTCAGATAGTGGTGTCCACAGTTTTAAAGCAGAAAGATATAAGTTAGGTAAAGTTCAGGACAACAAGCCTTGTATTACCAGTTTTTAGACCGACGTTGCTTAAATTATTAATCTGCCAACATGCAGAGCTGAGCAGAGATCTGACCTAAGGTTTTAAAATAATAAAGGAAACAGACATAAAATGAAGGCAAAGATGCCAAACTTTGACCTGTTTTTAGTTACCCACTGGGCATCCACAGGCTTAAGTAAGGAGTCACAATTTTTTAGCAACAGCAGCTTTTTAAAATCTTGACTGCTTCTGAGTGACTAATAAATTAAGGGCCTAAGTGTTTGTTTGTCTTCTGTCCTGTGATAATGCTCTGCTGGTTTATTTTTGGAGATGCTATGGCAGGATTACCTTGATTTTAATGATGCACGTAGCTTTTGATGACAGTAAGAGTGTTTTGGAGAGTGAGCAGGTAGAGAAGAGCACATACAATGCTTTTAATGTGTGACAGGTCCTGAATTTATGTCCAAGAGTACAACTATGCTCTGTCTCCATAGTGATGTCTGATTGTTTCCTCTGCCTTATGCCACTTATTTCGGCGTAGGGCATACCACACTGAACACAATAGAACAAAAAACCTGACCTCATCTATTTTAGTGAATATAGCCATACACACAATATTTTCTAATAAAATCTGGTGGTTTTATGCAATGAATGAGCAACTAGTTCAGAAAATATATACTTAGTCTTTCTGTGTGATGGTTTTGTATGCTAATTTTCATTGCTTAATGTTCCTTGATCTTACTTCAAATGCCCCTGTTAATAAATACACAAAAATTGTTATCTAGCAGTCTTTTTTTGTTTTCACAAATATTATTTTCCATGTTATTCTTTGAGTTAAAGTGTGCATTACATGTATACCAAGGTATTGTTTGAAAAGAAACATCTCAGAAATCTTAGCATAAGGGTATATTGTGATTATTTTAAGAACAGACCACTAGCAAGTCAGTTTTCATCCTGGTTACCTATATAGGCATTTGTGGGCTTTAAAAGAGAGTAGAGATAATATTGATTTTTTTTTTAAGACAAGGTTTCCCCTTGTGGTGGATGCTGACCTTGAACTTGCTTATGTATCCGAGGCTGGCTTCAAACTCACAGAAATCTTCCTCCCTCAGCCTTCCAAGTGCTGGGATTACAGGCATGCACCACTACACCTGGAAGTATATAACTTACTTTTTCTTCTTTTTGATTTTTTGAGACAGAGTCTTGCTATGTAGTTCAAAATGACCTTGAATTCACTGTGTAGCCTAGGCTGGCCTCGAACATACCAATCTTCAGCCTCCCATGTTGAATTTTATGTTTTTTAAAAAAGACAATGAACATCTTTGCATTGTAAGATATTTTTAAGTTATGTGAGACACCAAAGAGAAAATATGTGCAGTTTTCTGCATTTAGTTGTGTATGTACACACACCTGGGCAGACAACACATATGCTCTTTAGTGGTCTTCTTAATAGTGACAGGAATAAATTATTAACAGAATTGATGAATATGGAAATATTATGACAGATCTGACCATGGTCAAATTTGTTTCTTTTTCTGATCCAACAAAAATAAAGTTTGAGAAATAAAAAAAGACAAAAGTTTTCCTATTCCAGAAGAAAGTAAATTGCAGAAACAACAAAATGGCAAATGTTTGGAATGACAACTTTGGTTTTTGGATTAGATTATATGTGATTCAAAAGGATGAGCTCTTCTTACCATATCTAGTATTCTCTCTGAAATACATATTATTATTATTTACTATGTAAATAATACATAGTAAATGCTCTAGAGATTTCTATTCTTAGTTCCTTTTAGAAAACTGTGATTTTTTAAAATTTCCTAGTAGTTTTACCTAGGCATATAAATAATTGTTCTTGAACTTTCTCCTTTCCCAACATACCTGAGAGGTTTGAATACTTCCATTACTAATACTGAGTCACAGTGGAAATACTTTGTATGTGAAGTGTAAATCCTAGAAACAAAAACCTTAGGTCTGATACTTGAGAATTATTAAAATAGGTAAAATTAATACCTATATAGTTTTCTCTTTAAGTAATTCACACATTAAAATGTAGTTTATTCTTTTGAATTTCTCTATCATGTTTTTCTTATTAATCTATTACATTTTCTGTAACCCATGAGTAAGGTAAATAAACTAGGTAGAGTTGTTCTAATTTTTAAATCAGTAATGTGAAGATACTAATCTTTTAGCATTTGGTCCATATTTGGAAAAAATGGTTTAATAACAGAAGCTATTTTTTTGCACAGTAGAAATAATAATTCTTTGCAGGATCCTGTATGATTTCTGTTGCTTACTATGATGGGGCAGTAGGTAAGTTTGATTGTTGTTTGAGAAGGGAGGCAGGAATAATTTGGGACACCATGGCTCAGCCATACCTCAGTCATTGGGAAATTGGCTCAGCTAACAAAACTTTCCAAAGTCTAATGTACAAGCTATAATGCCAGTTTACTAATTTACAAGCAAAAGACAGCCCCTTCCAATAACAGAAATATTTATGTCTGCCTTCACAACACCACTGTTTTGTGTCAGGGTGAGCATGAAGTTGGATTTTAGAAAGCCAGGTATAAATGTTTGGAAAGCATGAAATCAAAGTAGAAGGAAAGGAATCAGAGGCAGAGACAGAGGCATTTTCCAGGCTGTAATGCAGCCAATGTAACATCCTGTCCTGAGCTGTAGGCTGCTGAAGAGCCTTCTCATTAGATGCCCATATTTAGAGTCTTTCTCTTGGAAAGTACAAACCCCACACAGTGTGTTCTTGTCCATTTGACCTTCTTTTTTGCTATATTTCATTCTAACCATCCCTACCTGTTTACACAGTTTTGTCCAGACAAGTTACTTATTTGATGACATTTCAGTGTGCTAAATTATGATCACATTTTACAATGTCTCCCAGACAGTATACACAGGTCATTTTAAGAGCAGTTTCAAGAATTTTCTCTACTCTCTGGCAATAAATATATGCCTAAAGTCTCTATGTTTGTAATTTTTAATTAATAGTATTTGAGGCATTTGATGCAATTGATCACTCCTTGCTTAACACTTCACTTCTGAGGAGGTTATTTTGCAGCGTTAGAGTTCCTATGTTACTGTAGTAGCTGGGTTGGAAAATATGATATTGCTATTCAATGCATAAGGAAGTTAAACAGGGTATTGTTGGTTGGTAAATGTATTAATCAGTTTTTGTTGCTGATACAAAATATCTGGCATATATAATTAAGGAAAAGTTTATTTTGGTTCACAGTATCAGAGATCTCAGTCCATGGCTGGCTGGCTCCAACACAGAAACATCATCATAAAAGGCAATAACAAGAGAAATCTGCTCACCTTGTGGTAGCCAAGAAGCAGAAAGACAACTGGAAAAAGAGAAAAAGGAAAGAAACCAAGCACAGTAATATATCTTTCCAGGTTATGCACCCAGGGACCTACTTCCTCCAACCAGGATCCATTCCTAACACTGCATTCAGCTATGAACTAATCTGTGATAAGGTTAGTGCCCCCAGGATGTAATCACCTTCCAGAACTTCTTCCTCTGAACATGTGAACCTTTTAGAAGACATTCTTGATGCAAATTATAACAGCAGGTTTCATACTACAAAAAAGGTAAGAGAAAATTATCACTATGGAATACGTTCCTGGCTTGTCAAGACTATTTCATGTCATTATCATTGTCATGTGCATCTGCATCCCAAGAATACGACAGTTTGGAATTTGGATGACTAGAGCTGAGAGTTTTAAATAGTAATCTGTTTTCCAAAGGCATAGAAATTATTGTTATAAAATAACTATTTCTATCTTTATGTGCTCTTTACAGAGTCAGATACAAAGATTTCCATTTTTATTGCAGGGTCATTTGAAAATGTTATAAATACAATTTGTTTTTGTATTTTAAAGAGAATAAAACCAAATAAAATAAAACAACATAAATCCAATCAAACAAAACAGTGAAAGTGATACAGAACTTCAAAACAAGGTAATAGGAAATCAACAATGGCTACCATAATGCCTCTTGTTATCTTCAAAATAACTGCCCATACCATCAGACACAATAAAATCAAACAAAACAGAACAGAATAAAACCAATCAAAACAAAATAAATAAAGTGATACAGGACTTCAAAACAAGATAATAGGAAATCAACAATGGCTACCTTGATAGATCTTGTCTTCAAAATAGCTGCCCATGCCATCAGATATAATAAAATCAAATAAAATAAAACCAAACCAAACAATGAAAATGACACAAGACTTTAAAACAAAATAATGGGAAATAAATAATGGCTACCACCTTTAGAAAGAAATCTCCCATAGTTGCTATATTGCATATTGTTATCCTCTAAACAGATTCCCAGAGCACTGGTTTTAGACCTGAAAAGTCAATTAAACAATACAGGCATTGTTTTTTTTTTTTTTTTTTTTTTTTTACTCTGGTGGCTATCATCTCAGCCTTTGTTTCTCTGAATCAGCCAGTTGCTTATGGGGTGGGTGGAGAGCACCAGCTGGCTCACAGGAAGGTGGTAGGCCAGCCCACAACTGCCGCTGGCTCACAGGAAAGGGCTGGCTTTTTCTTGATTCTCTTCCCAAGACACATGGCTGCTTCTGGTTCACATGAAAGAATTGGCTCTCCCCACGACTGCTGCTGGCTCACAGGAAGGGGTTGGCTCACTGCATGACCACCACTGGCTTACAGGAAGGGATTGGCTTTTTATTGGTTGTCTTCACAGGATGCATGGCCACTGCTGGCTCATGGGAAGGAGTTGGCCTGACCCACAACTGCCACTGGATCACAGGAAAGGGTTGGCTTCTTCTTGGGTCTCTTCCCAAGACTTGTAAGTGTACTTTTGATACAATCTGGCATCTCAATTTCTTATCTGAAAATGACAGTGTTTTATTATTTTTCTGCACTAGGAAGAAACTAAGGAGAAGCAGCTTTTAGTCCAAGAATGATGTATACCTGTGTGGAAAGAAATATAGTTTTATACTGCCTAGTACTATGTCCCAAAGATTTTTCTAGTATTCTCTGTACTATCATAATATTTTCTGCAAGTTTCAGAGTTTCTTCTTTATGAATGCACATTACCAAACTTTAAGGAAAGATATTTCTTCTCATAGTGTTCTTTCCCCCTTTTATGGGAATAGTGGTACTAAAAATGTTACCTAAATTCAATAATATATCTTTATTTTTAATCAAAGTGGCAGAATGATGATCATCAACTCTACGTGTTGCAACAGAGTTTGCTAGAAAAACTTCCAAGTTCCTAGAGCTAGAGGTACTGAGGAATTCACTCAAAGACTAACCTTTTTGCTTACTGTCTCTATAATGCCATCACAATGACAAGACCTATTAATAAATTTTGCTTTGATTTATTTGTATGGAAAAGTTTACATAACATACATTTAAAAATTTGGAAGTTTACATTTATGGAAAAAGCTCTGTTAGGGTTCCAAATAATTTTGCCACAAGAGTAGAAGTAATGATGTGGAAATAAATACAAAGTTTAAGTTTCCAAGAATATAGAGGGGGAAAAGGTAAAACATCACTTAACATCAACATGCCAATTGGGTATAAGTAAAATCACATCCATTTAAAGACGTTAACTTAATGTCCATATCCAAAGACTGCTGAGGACCAACTTCATGTGTTGCAGAGCAGGCAGTGATTGATATTAATAAATTGACATAAAGTAAACTGAGAGTCTGTCCATGACTTGTGGCAAGGCCTGCAGCTCGCATGCAGACGGAGTTGGTCCTCAGGCCAACAGCCAGGGCTAAGATAAGCAGGTGTTCTGGTGCCACAAGACAGGGTGGCATCACAACTGGGGACTTTGTGACTCTCACCCAGGTTCCTTTCCCAGTTCAGTAGCTGCAGTTAGCAGATAAACAGGTTACTCGTTAACCATGTCCCACTTCCATGTGCTCTTCACAAGACTCTTTGTTCCTCAAACTCACAGGCCATGCCTGAATCAAGTTTACCCCATCTCTTCCTGCAGCTCACCAGCACACCCCACCAATTAGGCTGTGCACCTAATAAATACTGGAGACACAGCATCTCATGGTCTGTCTTTTTTGGCTCTAATCATCCCAATTCCCCTTATAACTAAAATATATTTTGTCTGTGTTTTATTCATCATACCCTGAGCAGAAAATCAGTAGTCCTAGGACAGAGCCCCAATAGAACACAATAACAAGCATATGGAAAATGTTTTTCCTGTATAGGTAAATGACTTTCATCTGGTTTAGCTGTGGCCTTCAAGTCAAATAAGGTATTGAGTGTCCACTATATAGGGAATCTAGAGAAACTATACTTCAAAGTTATTTCTGTTCTATAATCCTTGATTCAGTTCACATCCATAATTAACCTTAGTACCATACCAAGCTGTAGCAGTCCTTAAAATTTTTAACTTCCCATTTATTTAGCATGTATTACATACTGTCTCAGATGCAATCTATGAGAAAGTGGTAGGTAAATGATCCCAGCTGATTTTTGTATGAGCATTAGTGGTTGGAAATCTTTCAAAATGAATCTGATTCATGTAGTAATAGATGACATCAATTAAGAGATTCATTCGTGCTGGATGTCTCTTGAAATAATCTTGCCTGAAAAAAAGTAACTTGATGAAATGTAATTCAATGTGTTCTTTGAGAATGCTTATTTCTTCTTTTGTCAGAATATGGAGTAAGAGACAGACTGATAAAATCTCAATACCTGGGAGTTAATATGTGGGTACTTTATATGCAGCCTTGCCCTTTAAGGCAACACTCCAATTGTTTTCCTTTGTCCTAAATACTTTTGCTAGTGTTTTCTCTTTTTCTTAATTATTAAGCCATCTAGTTGATCTTAGAACAATAGAACCTTAAAGCTAAAATGGGTATTTTGTAACAAAATGAAACAAACAACTGAGTCTAAAATAAATGGTTTGCATATGTTTCTTAGGTAATTAATGGCCGAGCAAAATCAAAACTCCATGTTTCCCGATAGCTACTTTAGTAATCTTTGATTCGAGAGAAACTAAGTCTCAATTATACCTAGAGGAACTATGAAATATTTTGGTTAATATCATTTTAGAATAACAGTGTAATAACTATATAACTCACTTCCTATTTCCATAGAAAAGGAAATATTAAAATATCAAATGTTATTGAAGTAAAAGACCTATGCTTTTGTATAATGCAAAATTAATAACCATTTATTACATCTTTGCTCTAATTATTTATCAAATTCTTTATTTTTATTTTTTGAGGTTTAAGAGAGTTTTATTGGAAATAAAAAGGAAAATAGCTCCTGGGTTTCCAAGAGGGATCCCAAGTGGATGTCCTTGATAAAATCTTTAAAACTGCCAACATAGGAATGTTTGCCTGCTATTAGGAATTGTTACTTTAATGAATGTTTTAGATACCACTTGTTTAACCATTATTTAACCAATTAGAAATGTACCTACTTAAATTATATTCATTCCCTTCCCTATTTTCTTTTTGAGTAATGCAATTAGGTTGTTTTGAGATGATTAGAAAGGAAATATAACTTTCTATGGGAGTGTGCTTTGCTTTGACTTTTGTTGTGTCTAGATCGGATAAAGACTGATGTACCAAACCATGAGGGAATAAAAGAAATGTTGTTTTTAGGTTTAGGCTTAAATTTAGGTTAGAGTTTAGGTTTTAGGGTTTAGATTTAGGTGTAGGTTTAGGTTTAGGTTAAGGTTTAGGTTTAGAGACAGTAAAATAGTCTTACTTTGAATTGTTACCTTCAATTGTACCCCCTCAGTTCAAGAATAAATATATTTTACTTGAAGATGTTTGAAAATCTGGAGTAGAATCTCAGTAAATATGAATTCTGTTCCTTTAATGAAACACAAGAATATATTGCTAATTAATATTTTTAAATTTTCATTAAGTACAGTAAATTATAAGCAATGCAAATCAGTTGAAATTGTGTGTGTGTTGGTAGCAAAAAGCTGGCAGTTGTTTATCCAAAGCAAATACTCAGCTTTGAAGCCATGGATATGAAAAACCAAAAGTAAGTATTTCTGCTAAACAAGTATTAGTTTGGCAATTAACAGGCGATATTCAAAGTGCTCTATGATAGAAAGTGGGAGAATTCCCATCCATCTCCCAATGAGTAAATCTCCCAAAGGGAGCAGAATGGAAACATTTCCCTCTGCTTGCCTGACTCCTGATGAGCAAGACCTGAATGAAGGGCAGGATAGAGCCTTGTCTCAGTTCCTCCATTTTAGGCAAGTTTCTCAGATGAAAACCTTGGGCTCTGTCTCAACAGTTACTCAAGTGGCAGCAGCTTGCCTTTCAAAGTTTTAAGCTCCTTAGATTTTCTGATGCACATTTAAAGCATTACCAAAGATGAAAGAGATTTCATTATGTAAGACCTACTTCAAAAAATCTTAAGTTCATTCTTAAATCACTTTCAGAGAAATCAACAATCTAGGAATGAACCTTTTTATTTTAGCCTTCCTACTGTGGTTACTGGAACAAGGTACTTTCCTGATAATCAAATAGAAACCCTTGTATTCCAGGCATTTCCTGTTGGCAGCCAAGTTTTCTGAGCTATATATTAACATTGGCTAGTTATGTAATATGTTGGACTTCATTGCCAATTCTTTGTTTAAAAAGGGTGTGAGAGGTTTTGGTCAACAAGAATGTGAAGTCAAAGTTAAGTATGACGTTGTCTTACCATCTGCCACATCTACCACCTGGATTCATAAGCAAATATGTTAGATATTTAAATGTTTTTATCATTTTAGATAGGCTAGCTACAAAATAATTATTTTCTCTTAGCCTGCCCTACATATTTTTGGGAGAAACTTTCTTCTTTCTTCCAGGAAAAACTAGTCCCTGAAGATGTATACAAAGATTAATAGACAGATGGGAGAGGTTGCTTCAGCGATCATAGGGTAGTGGCTCTGGATGCCCACTCATAGTGTATTTAAGTCCTAATTTGTACAGAGGGTCAGACACTTCAAAATTATCAGCTGTTGTCTCCTCTACTTATAGAAACTTGGTACTTCATTCTTCTGTGTAGTATGCCAAGATCTGTTTAGAATAAGCCCTTCCAAATCTTATACAGAAAACATCTTTCATCCGTTCTGGTTTTAAGTATATATTTAGAGACTATGTTATAAGTAACACATTGCCTGATTTTCATATTCTAATCAGGAATTTCTTAAGTTAACATGTAATCTAATTACCTCAGTAAGACAGAGTTTCTCAACCTTATCCCTGTCGAAATATAGGGCTGGAATATTCTTTGTTGGCAAGAATTAGGGGAGACTTGCCTGTGCATTGTGGGATATTTAGCAGCATCCTTGGCCTCTACTCACTAGATATCAGTAAGTCCCACTCTCTAGTTCTGCTTACCAAAAATGATTCTGAACATTGTCAAATGTGTCGTAGGGGGCAAAAATGCCCGTTTGAGAGCCAGTGCTCTAAGATAACATCCAGTTTTTAATTTCTCATTTTTTTATATTGCTGTGACTTACTTAAGATTTCATGCTTCCTTATTCGGAGACTGAAACTCATGTTTCCTAAATTCAATTACTTTTTTCCTACAACAACATACTTGGTTTGAGTTTAGGACGCTCTGACCCCCAACTTAAAAGTTTGCCCATGGACCTCAGTTCTGTTATAATGTCTAGACAACTATTTGGTAGTCTACTCCATACAATGCACACAAAATCTGTCATTCTCCTGAAATATTTATCTGTATTTACTGTTTTGGGTTGTTTTTCTCAGAATGTATCATCCTCTGAGACTAAACTAGGACATTTAATGTCCTGTCCTTAAAACTTCCCTTATGAATTCCCAAGACTCTTGCCTAATCCAGAGCATCCAGATAAATACTATCTAAAAGAAACTTGGCATAGGAAAATCCAGAGTTACTATAAAAACCACCTTCCTGCCTTTATGCCAATTCAGTTATTCTTTGGAATATTGATTTTATACACCAAAGCAAGCTAATGGTATCACTGCTGGATAGCATAATCTATAAAACCTCTTCTCTATAATAACTGAGTACAGAACAGAGCACCATAGCGTATTATGGTCTACTTGATTGCTCCTGGATACTCTAAGTACTTTCTGCCAAATTCTTGTCCGGCTTATCATTACCAGATCTCTTGAGAGTTTGTTAAGTACACATCCCACCCCTTGATAGACTTGCTGAGTGATGATGTTGTAGAATACACATCCCTATGGATTTTTTGAGTGCCATTGTTGTTGGATATACACTCCTGCTGAGACTTGCCCAGCTGTACTGTTAAGGAATACCATGTTCTTTGTGGTCCTTCTAAGTAATACTATTAGACTCTGATGCATTTCTTGTGGACACTTCTTTGTTAGTATCAATTAACTCTATCCTTTCCTCTTAGTACCCACTAGTAAGACTTAATTAAACTTATTTCTTACAAACCATCTTATATATTTTCTCTGGTCTCTCAGCAACATAAGCCACTGCCCCAGCACACTTATACAGTGGACAAAACAGAACAATCCTGGGGACTGGGGTTTAGCTCAGCGGCATAAGCGCCTGCCTTGAAAGCAGGCAGTTGTAAGTTTGATCCCCAGTACCGATAAAAAGCAAAAAGACAAAAAGAAAACCAGAACAATTCTGATATGAAAATTCATGTAAAGGTAGTTAACTAGGAAGTATTTTTAGGAAAAATTGTCAGAGAAATGAAGAAGTAGATAAAGGAAAAGGAAACCAAACATGGATAAAAATGCCAGGCAAATTTTCAAGCAAGCAACTTTATTTAGCTAAGTTGCACAGGACAGCCCTAGAGATAACACAGATCATATCTCAGAATTATTCATTTTTAGATGCAAGAGAAAAAAACAGAAATTTTGTATTTTGATTCCCATCGGTCATTGTTGAAGGTGTTGTTGAATGTGGACTTCTATACTCCATACTATGAACTTTCAAGCTATGAACATACTGCGGTGTAACTCTTTCTTCGTTATGGGAATTCAACCTAAGTATTGAAGGGTGTCTAGCAGCATCCCGGCCTCCTATCAGTTAAATGCCAGTAGTATCCCATTTACCTTTCCCTACACACTTATGATAGCCAAAATTGTCTGTCGTTTTGATTATTGAGAGTCAAAATTGCCCCCTAATTAAGTGTGGCCTTTGGGGAAGTGTAAATTCCCAGGAACTTCAGGATATCAGGCAAGGTATTCTTTCACAGCCTGAGAACAGCTTCTGGTACACACAGACAATGGTTGTGTGGGTAAAAGCATAACAGGATCAAATTTCATTAAAAGGTTAGTGAAACCCAGTTAAATATGAATAAAGCACTGACATCATCTGCTGTCTATATTAACTTATTACATGTTCCCTTTGCAGGTCTGAGAGTATAGCTCAGTGGTAGAACATTGGTTTAATATATGTGTGGCCCTGGGCCTGATCCCTAGAAAAACATACATACATGCTTACATACATATGTACATTCTTTTCAGTCATGTGAGCAGAAAATAACTATCTGATATGAAGTCACAAAGCTTTTACTGAAATGGCTATGCTGTATTTTATAGTAAGCACCACTGAGTGGAAGCTGAACCAATCACCCGTTGCCATTAAATGCCAAAACACTTTTTCAATAGGGCTAATTTAAGATCTACAAAATTTGTTTGTTCAGAAATCTGATTTGAAAAAAGGATGAAAAAGTAAAGAAAGTAAAGATGAATCCTAAAAGTACAGTCCACTGAACAAACTAGCTGACAGGTTGGAGGAATGAGAAAAAAAGTTAATGATGGCTCCAAAGTTTTTGACTTATGCTACCAGGTACCTAATGATGGGAAGAAAGGCTGGGAAGAAGTATTACAGGAGAAGGAATAAGATAAAGACTACCATTTTTATTATATGGCATTTGAAATGTGCGGCATTCTAAATGACTCAAACGGAAAGCTAGGTATATACAGGTTAAAAGATCAGAGTGGGCTAAGCTAGTGCAATGCTCTGTGTAAGGCTTATGTGGGGCAAGCTTTGTCTCCCGTGTGGCAATACTGACAGGAGGTAGAACTTTCAGGCTGTGGGAGACAGTTAGGTCTTTAAAAAGGATTAATGCATTCCTCATAGAAGTTACCTTGGTCACTCGGGAAGTCCTACCAGAGCAGGTTGTTACAATAAGAGTGAGCCTGGTTGTACATACATGGGTCCCTTCTTTGCCATGTTGTGATGCCGCCAGAAGGACCCTCATCAGGATGGTGGTACCATATTGTTTGAGATAAACAAACCTCTGTATTTTATAAGTTACTTAGCCTCAGGCTGGATTTTGTTATAGCAACAGAAAATAGACTTAGACAATATCCTGCCAATGTAATTTTTCCATTATTACTTTTCCACGTGTAGATATGTAATGATTCCAGCTTCCACCTCCAACTTTTCTCAGTTTCTGAGATTTTTCTACTACTGCTTACTTTTCAGTTTCCTCCCCGCAAAACTTTTATAACTATTTCCTTCACATCACCTTTTAAAACAAACCTGATTTTTAATAACTGAATCTTTTCAGCCTTCTGTTTGCCTAATTTCAACTTACTGCTTTAAGTTTTGGTGTTTCTGTGACGCAACCTACCTCTGGCCTGTACACTTTATTTCACATCACTGTCTCTGTATCCAAGTACATTTCTGACACTGTTTTTCTGGAAAATTCCTAAGTGTTATACTTCATGAAGATTTCAGACAGGAGACTTAAGTCAAACAATGCGTAGTGGTGGAATGATCAACTGTGACTTGGCTGGTGTGATAATGTTGTTCCATGGATAGTTTACCTATCCTTTGATTGGAGGCCTACTCCTTTGGCATAAACCAAAAGATTTTTCCCTGGAATTTGTCTACTCTGTGGATGTCAGCCTAGGGTATTTCGGTTTCAGAGGGCTTTCATCTATGATTTTTCCAATAAAGCATTTTGTTTGGATTATGTAGCAGGCTCTACTCATTATAATCTTAATTATTTAAAAGATCTTTAAAAAACATTCTTCTTTGTTTACAGTTTTAGTCTATTGGTTTTTATTTTTTATTACAATTTTATGCTTTTATTTTTTAATTTCTCCCTATAGTAGACAATTTTTTCTAGTGTGTTGTATTGCCCAGTACTCCATGTTCCTATGTTTGATAAGTTTTGGTGTGAAACACAGTGTAAAATGCCACATAATTGACATTTCAGCTTTTCTTGCAGTTTGCCCTGGGCATGTGGCCTCGATTTGAACAGTAAGCCATACCACACAGATTCTGAGAACAAACTTATTTTTAAGAAAGGACCAGGGTCAATGGAGAACCTCAGCAACATTTAGCTTCCAGAAGCAGTATCCAGTGTTCAGTTCAATGAAGGCGGTGTGATAAGTTGTAAGTATTTAGTGGGTTTGCAGTAGCAATAGTATCCTCATGGACTTGTATATTGTATGATACTTATCTGTGGTCTTAGTTCCTATGTTCCTGACCATTTTCTTAGCCTTCCCAGAAATTGTGGGGGAGTGGAACAGTATTCTGGCTAAATCTTATTTAGAAGTCAGCCAGCACCTAAGAATACTGCTTTTTGTTAAATCTCTCTGTGTATCATCATTCCTTGTATCTATGATAATCTTACTGGGATCATTTTCTTAATTGAAGTACATATTTTATAAGTCTCCTACTGTGCATCTCTTGATTGTAAACACTCTTCACTTTTTAATGACTTTATTTCCCTCTCATTCTATAAAGATGGCTTTGCTAGATATACAATTATAGGTTGACAAGTTATTTTTATACATGCTTTAAAAGTATTTTTCTTTATTTCCTGGTCATAATTATTGCTAAAGAAAGCTCAATTATAATCCTAATTTTGTCTTTGTAGATGATTTGTCATTTTCCTGGCTTCTTTTAAATTGTTATTTTTATTTATTTGTATTTTGAAAATAAACTGATCCAGAGGCACTGGAAATTATTGCCTAATACCCTTGCTAATAGCCATGATATTTTGAATTGTTTTGATCTGAATATCATAACTAAAAGTCAATAAATTATATCCCCTCATATTCATTACTTTCCCATCACTGACACCCACATCTTAAATGAGGAGAGGTTTATTTGACTCATAAGTGAAATGAGTTCCATACATTTTTGGCTGACTTCAAGGCAGAAATGGCATAGTGGAAGACATAGCAGAAGCTGGCTGCTCACCCATGGCAGCCAGAAAACAGAGACAGAAGGGAGAAACCAGGGACAAAGCATATACCTTTCCACGTCCTACTCGTGACTCTCCCATTCTTACCAAGTCTCAATTCTGAACACATAACTTTTGGGGGACATTTCAGGTCTAAACCATAACACTGATATGAATTGATTTGGACTTTCTATTTGAATTTTCTTTTTATTATGATGTCTTCTGTCACTCTTTCACCCTAATGCCTTTTCTCATTCTAGTTCTCAAATTCTACAAGCATCTGTATTGTAACTGCTGAGTAATCTTACATTATCATATTCTCCACATAAATGCCAATCATCCATCAAGCCCTTTCTTCCGCAAAGAGTCCAGATTAAAAATTGGTATTCTAGATTTTTAAAAAGTTATAATAAATTTAGATTAACTAAGCCTATTCAAATTAAATGAAATTAATATATCAGCAGCTGTAAAAGTAAACAACCATAAGCTGTAGCTTCCAGAATGTATAATGCTAAATGGAGAGGCACAGGAACATTCCCATCAAAGTCAGGAATGAGAGACTGGGGATTTAGCTCAGCAGCCTAAGTGCCTGCCTGGTAAATGGGAGGTTGTGAGTTCAATCCCCAGTATCCCCCCCAAAAAAAGTCAAGAATTAAAAAAAAGAATAACCTTATCATAATTTTTATTTATTTAAAGATATGTGCCATTGCAATTAGACTGAAGTAAAAATAAACAGTAAAAATAAAAATGAAGATTTGTGTGACTTTTCTTTTTTTGCTCAAGATTGCTTTGGCTAATTAGGGTCTTTTATGATTCTATATAAACTTTAAGACTGTTCTGTTTCTTTTCTTCAAAAATTCATTGGAATCTTGATAGATTGCAATGAATAACTGGGTAATATAAACATTTCAACAATGCTAATTTTTCCAATCCATGAAGATAGGATATCTTTCCATTTACTTGTATCTTCTTTAATTTCTTCCATGAATGCTTTGTAGTCTTTAGTATATAGATCTTTTGCCTCCTTGATTATTTACAAGTATTGTATTTTTTAGCTGTTGTCATTGGATTGCTTTCTGATTTCTTTTTTAGATTTCTTATTAGTATATATAAATACTATTAAGTTTCATATGTTGATTTTGTATCATGAAACCTTACTGAATTTGTTAGTTCTAACAATTTTTTTTAAGGAATGGCACAGCCAATAAACAAATAACATAGTAGAGAGGCAACATATAGTGTGAAAGAAAACATTTCTGGTCAGGGGTTAATATCCAAATGTATAAGGAACTCAACTCAATAGTAAGAAAACAAATAATCCAACTTAAAATTGGGCCAAGGACCTGAATAGAGATTTCTCAGAAGAAGACATACAAATTGAACAACAAGTATATGAAAAATGGTAATATCACTAATTATCAGGAAAATGCAAATAAAGGCCACAATGAACTTTCTCTTCACACCTGAGAAAATGGCTATTAAAAAAATTTTTTTAAACTTCAGTAGGGGCTTCTAAATAAGAAGGTAGAGTAAAAGTATCCTTCACATGACTTCAGTTGAGAAGAGTCAGAGCAACAAAGGATAAACTGTATTTCAAGGAGAAGAAAAAAAGAGCTCTGGAAATCAAAAAAGGAATAATGGAAAAGTTAAAATGTAGGGGGAAGCAGAAAGGCAGTTCAAATAAAACCATGAAGTAGTCCACAGCTCTCCAAATATATGTTCCCAGGGAATATAGACAGATAAAGATGGAAACACTTCACATGACATACAGGAGTAGATAGAATCAATATTATTCCAGTGTTCACACTAGCAAAAGCAATCAACAGATTCAATGCAATCTCCTTCAAAAATATCAATGATATTCTTCATAGATTGGAAAACACATTTCTATAAATTCATATTCCCCTCAATGTGAAAAAAAAGAGGCAAGATATGTGCACAGGCACAAATTTCCTATGATGAATGCTATCTTTACATATGTCTAAAGCAAAATTTTTTAAATAAAAATAAATTTCGTATAAAAATACAAGAAGCCCCAAATAGGCAAAGCAATCTGAGCAAAAAGAACAATGCTAAAAGCATCACAATACCTAATTTCAAAACATACCATATAGCCATTATAACAAAAATGGCATAATACTGGTACCTGATTCTCAACAAAAGAAGCTTAAAAACATGTACAGAAGAAAACCACATCTTCAACAAATGTTCCTGGAACTAGATCCTTATCTTTCACTGCGTAGTCAGCTTTTCATCACTGAAAAAATACCTGGCATACACAATTTAAAGGAGGAAAGGTTCATTTTGGTTCACAGTTTCAGAGATTTCAGTCCACTATAAACTGGCTCCATTGTTCTAGGCCTGTGGCAAGGCAGAAATGTCATGGCAGAAGAATGCTGCAAGCCAGGCATGATAGTGCTTGCTTGTAATCCCAGCACTTTGGAGGCTGAGATAGGAGGATCACTTCAACACCAACCTAAACTACATAGAGAGTTAAGGCAAGTCTGAACTACAAAGTGAGAATCTGTCTCAAAAAGCAAACAAAAAAGAAGGCTGTTGTACAGGTAAGTCGCTCACTTCGTGGGAACCAGAAGGAGATGAGGGAGAGAGACATAGACTCAGAGAGTCAATACTAGTGGGCTTCTTCCTCTTTCTGCTGCTTTTTTTTCCACTGTAGCTCCCACCCTATTAAATGATCCATGTTCAGGACAGTTTTCCCCCATTAGTTTGATATATAACCTGATAATTGTCTCTGGGGAAATCCTCACAGACACACTTCTCAGTTCAATAAAGTTCAGCTATCACATTCACCCTATATAAAAATCAAAATGGATCAAAGACCTTAATGTAAGATCTGAAAATTGAAACTACTAGAGGAATCTTTGAGGAAAATACCTCAAGTTGATAGAGGCAATAATTTCCTGAACATGATTCTAATAACTCAGGAAATAAAACTAAAAATTGCCAGTGAAATTTCAACAAATGAAAAAGCTTCTACACAGCAGATGACAATCAGATTGAAGGGACAATTTACAGAATGGGTGAAATCTTTGCCATCCATTTCTGTGCTGTGATTAATATCCAGACTATATAAAGAACTCAAACATTTTGACACAAAATAATAAGTAATCCAGTCAGTAAGAGGGCAAATGACTTCAATAGATACTGCTTAAAGAAGTATCAATGGCCAATAATTATATTAAAAAATACTCAACACCTTTAGTGATCAGAGAAATGTAAATTAAAACTACACTGCATTTCCATCTCACTTCAGTCTGAATAACTACTATTAAAAAAATCAAAAATGGCAAATGTTGGCAAGGATACTGAGTGAAAGTAACTGTTCCACACTCCACACTCTTGATGGGAATATAAATTTTTATAGTCACTATGAAAAACAGTATGGCAGGGGTTGGAAAAAGATGGTGGATAGATAACAGCAGGCTACAGAGGCTCCCTGAGACACTCAACTTAGATTCCAAAAATAATATAGCGTGGAGAGTCCCAAACAGAGGGAGATAGATACTCCTGACACAGGAACAAACGAAGCTGAGAGAAACCAATTAAATATACAGTCCCAGTGCTACTATTGGAACAGCTAAAGGCTTGGTGCTTCCACTGCAGCACTTGAACTCATGCAGCTGAGACTTACCAAGCTACCTGAAAGTGTGCTGTCGCTTTCAGCTCACTGCAGATACACTCGCACTGAGGATGGGAGTTGGCAAACCGAAAGAAGAGCTGAGCTGGTGTGGACCTGCATCGACCTGTGGTGAGTGACGGGAATAAAACCCTTCCATAGAAAAAGGGGCTCCAACAGACTCTATTCTGGGACCAGGCAGACTGGTGAGAACAAGGAGCTGCAATGACTTCAGTCAGCTGCTCCTTTCTCAAGCGGGATTGGTGGGGAGCACTTGACCTCCTCGGTCATGCCCCAGACTGAGACCTAATAGGCTAGCCCAAACCAAGTCCCTATGCCTGGCAGTGCACCCTAATGTAGTGAAGCCCTCAGCAGGTTGACTAACCCAGAGGGGAGGGCACAGCATAGGCTGCCCTGGTCTGTACCTCCATTGTACATTGTAGTGAGTAGGAACACCTAGTCAGCGTGCTTCAGATGAACTGTAACCAACAAAAAAAAGAAACTGGGGCCTCCTATATACACCTGTATGGAAGGAACAAAACATATGAGAAGAGGAAGCAACAAGAAAGGGTCCCTAGTCTCCAGCCCTTAGAACATTGATCCAGAAAAGGTAAATGCAAAGGAGATTGAAGACAGCAAGCATGCAGTATCAGACACGGCACCAGTGGACATAAAGCGATATCTTCAGGACCTTATAGACAAGTTCAAAAGTGAAGTATTTAACCAAGTAAAGCAAGATATAAATAGAACAATAAAAGAAATTCTAAGTACCTCTCAAGAAAGAACAGATGGAAGAATGGAGAAACACAAAAAAAGGGGAGAATTGTTTGATGAAGAAAATAGAGAATACAGAATACATGAAGCAGGTTCAAAGAGATTACTAGGAAATTAAAAACTCCATTGAAAGCTGGCAAATCTGCTTGAAAAAAAACTAAGGATAGATTATCCGAACGGGGGGTCAGGTTTGCAATATGGGATCATGAAAGGAAAAATTTCTTAAAAATAACAAGGAAACAAGCAGTAACAATACAGAGGCTAGAAGATGACAAGAGGATCTATAACTTAAGAATAAAGAATGTGAATGAAGAAGCAGGGGTACAAAGGAACTACAAAGGCTATTCACAGAAATAATTAAGGAAAACTTCCCAAACATAGGAAAGGAAAAGATATTCAGATATATGAGGCATACAGAACTCCAGCCACCTACAACTAAAACAGAGCTACACCCAGGCATATAATAGTCAAGATCCCAGAAATCCAATATAAAAACAGAATATTAAAAGCTGTCAGAGAAAAGAAACAGATTACTTACAAAGAAAAGCCCATCAGAATTTCAGCACACTTCTCGGCACAAACCATCAAATCGAGAACAGTGTAGAGCAAAGTATTCCAAGCCCTGAAAGAAAATAACCTCCAGCCCAGACTTGATGTACCCTGAAAAATTGTCCCTAGAAATTAATGGAAAAACAAGATACTTCCAAGATAAAGAGGAACTGGGGGAATTCACTACCACCAATCCAACTCTACAGAGGATACTGCAGGACATTCTAAAGAAAGAAAAAGCACCAGGATTTCAGGAACAGTGGCAGAGAGGCCCCAATGAATGGAGCAAAAAGTGAAATGAAGAAAACAAACAGACATTGATGGAAAAAGAACACAACAGAAATGAGGCAGAGAAGGTTGGATATAATTTCTAGTATAGGTGGCCTAGATGCACTAAATTAAGGAAAAAAAGAGAGAATCACCAGCAGAGTGGATCAAAAGGTAGGGTCCACCAAGATGCTACTTATAGGAAATATAATTAACCTGAAAGGGTATATGGACCAAAAATCAAATATGAGAAAACAGAACTCTAAGTGTTAGGGAACCAGAGAGTAATAGAGGCAACTGGACCAGTATTTATGGATAGGTTGGAAAGACAGGCTTTAATAGGTAAAGAAATACAACTAGAGATCAAGTCCAGGAGTGAGAAAGTTCAGAAACACTTAGGTAAATAGCAGGTTGCCTCCACAATATAAAACCGAGGGTGTTGGGGAGACCCAAAAATGCATAGTACACCCTGGAGGAGTGAAAGGGGAGGGATAGTCTTTAAAAAGACTGCAGAAGATATTGCTAATAGTGTATCCGGAATTAAAACCCATATTAGTAACACCACTCTACTTAGATAGAATTTATTCCATCCCAGTCTGTACACAAGCACTAGATCTGAGGGCACAGACAGCTATCCCAAAAATATCAGGATATAGCACAGTAATCGTCTTAATTTCCTTTTAACTTAATCTGGATCCCTATATAACTTATACTGTTATATCATGACTGATCTTAGTTAAATCTGATTTGTTTGATTGCTGTTCGTTATTAACAGATTTTATTCAAAACTGTTAAGGTTGATAGTATCAAGTCTGAGAGTATAGACAACTATACCGAAAATGACAATGATTCACTATGATACCCATGCTGGTTTGATTACTACCTGTTTTTGTAGTTCTACACTATCTACAAAGTTGTATTTCTATTAATACTGTTATGTACTGATATATTCAATTATACTTTATCTGATGATATAGCCAGTTCTATTGATGATAACAAGAGACAACACAGTAACCATGGTAAAACTCCTTGTACAGCAGTTTTATATGTCTTTTTAGTTCTATGTATCTATATAGATACATATGTTTTGTTCTGTCCTGCTTTGTTCTGTTTCTCCCTCTAATATAGAAAGGATATAAATACATATTAAGACTCATGCTTGCATAAAACCTATAAACAGTTTACAAGAACTGATCTTATGACATATGATAAAATGAACAAATACTTTGAAGGAAAAAAAAGCACTACAGTACCCAGTGCTGATTCTGGAGTGTCATGATGTGAAATCCAGCAATATTATTATTCTTTGTTCAGAGTGATTTTAGTCTTCTTTGGTTTGTTTAATCTCAACATAAATGAAGATACAGATAAATGTGTGTGTTTAAGTGTATAAGATTGATAATCGTATTACTAAGTTTTTGTTAGATAGTTGAACAGAACTATTTGCAGTCTCCCTGTTTGAATTCTCATTTATATGTTCCAGTTTTGTATCTTGAACAATTATTTGTAAGAAGACAATATGTAAACATCAACTAGTGATTTATTCCTGTTTATTTTTTTCTTTGAAAGTATGTAATATTTCTACCCATTTTCTGTTTTGTTTTGTCTTTCTTTAAATAATTTTTTTAAAAAAGAAAAACAGTATGGTAGTCTTTTAAAAAAAAAAAACTAAACTAGAACTACTGTATGATCAGATCTCACTCCTGGGTATATAGCTAAAGGAATCCAAGACAGCATATGATACAGATAGCTGCACATCCATCTTTATGACAACACTACTCACAATTACCAAGTTACAGAATCAGCCTAGATATCCATCAATAGATGAACGGATAAATGTGTATGTATATTCAATGAATTATTATTGAGTTGTATTCAATGAAATGTCATTTGCAAGGAAATGGATGGACCTGAAAATCATTGTGTTGAGTGAAATAAGCTAAGTCAGACAAGTATGAAAGTTTTCCCTCATTTGTGGAATACAAAAAAAAAAGTAACATGAAAATAGATGATAGAATTTACAGAAGATGAAGGAGGCCATGAGGATGGGAAAGAAACAGTAAAAACTGGCAATAAGTATAAACAAATTATGATATATGCATATATGAAAACATGTCAGAACACATCATATTGTTCAAGTAATGTGTGGTAATAATTATTATAAAAAATCTCAGAGTGTGGAAAAAGACAAAAGATAATGAATGTTAGTGAATATGTAGGAAAAAGGAACTCTTGTACACTGTTTGTGGGAATGTAAATTAGTATCATATTAAGAAACACAGTATAGAGTTTCCTCCAAAATTAAAAAAATATATATGCCCATTGATCCCACTTCCATGTATATATCTAAAGGACGTGAAGTAAGTATGTCAGAAAGATATTTGTACTTTCATATTCATTACAATGTTACTCACAAACGCTGAGATATAGAATCAATCCAAGTGTCTATCAACAGGTGAAAGTTTTGAACAATTTTCTAACCACTGGAAAAAAGAGTCCTCATTCCACGCACATCCCATGCTTTGCTTTCCTGGGACTGGTCTTCTGTCAAAGGAGTTCTGCAGAGTCCAACTGCTGTCTCCTCGCTGCTCCTTCGGATGCTTACAGTACATTACTGGTCTCGCTGATTACGTCACCCGTCAAGGTCTGTGTGCGCGTCTGTGTGCTGGGCTGTTGTCCTGGGTCTTGAGTTTCCTGCAGGACTTAACCTCTTCCAACTGTCCCGCCGAGTTTTTATTACTTTAATCTTTGTTTATTTTTGAGCTTTTTATATATTTGCTCTGTTTTGGTAAGACCTGTGTTTCTAAATATTTTACTTCTAAATTCTCTAACTTATTGGAATATCAATTTTCAAAATAGCTTCCAATACTGTGATTCTCTGGATTTCAGGTCTGTTATAATTTTGCTTTTTCATCTTTAATTTTATTAACTTAGACCTTATTTGTCTTTTGGTGAGTTTGGCTAAGGGTTTATCAGTCTTGTTTTATCTTTTCAAAGATCAAATTCTTTAATTCATTGATCCTTTGTATTGTTATTTTAGTTCCTATTTCGTTAAATTTTGCTCCAATTTTTATTTTTTTCTCTTCTGCTGGGTTTTGGTTTGCTTGGTTCTTGGTTTTCCCGAAACTTTAATTTATACCATTAGATTATTTATGTAGGATTACTCTATTTTTCTAATGTAGACATTCACAGTTATAAAGTTCCAAGTTGCAAATGCTTTCATTGTGTCCCAAAGATTCTGATATATAAAATTCTCGTTATCATTTGATTCTAGGAATTTAAAAATTTTAAATGTTTTCATCTCACACAATAGATAAGTATGTGAGAATAATGCATATGTCAATTAGTTTGCAGTAGCCATTTCATAATGTCTACATATTTCAAAGTACGTTATATACCATAAACATATACAATTTTCATTTGGCAAATTTAAAATAATTTTAAATAAACATGTATTAATCTTAAAATAAGAATATTGAACCAATGTGTAAATTGCAGTAGTTAATTGAAAGCCCAAGTAGTAAAATAATAAATTTAAGGAGACAAAATAAATACAAATTTCACACTTTCAAACAACCAGCTAAAAGAAGTGATACAAGAAACAATCCCATTTTATAGCTTTTAAAAGGATAAAAGAATAGACATTGCATGAAATATGCACTATCATTATGAAGAAAAATTTAAAATATGAAGAGAACAAAAAGTACTTAAAAGCAATTATCATATTTGGATAGGAAAATACAAAGTCATTGCAACATATATTCTTCTTAATTTTTTTAGTTTATTTGAAACTTGAGAGGCTAATTCTTAAAAATTTATTGTACAATAATGAAAATGAGTTTAGTGGAATATGAGTAGATCAACAATTCAAAGGAAAAAAGCTATAAAATGAATACATTGGTCCAAATATACACAGTAATTAAATAAATGTTCTATTTTTAGGCAGAGAAAAAATAGGTTATTCAGTAAATGATGCTAGGACAACTGAGCAGACATCTGAAAAAATAGCTGAACTTCTACTTCATAGATTATATCAAAATGATTTCCAGATGAATCAAAACTGTCACACTAAAAAAAACCCATAAATTACCAGAAAATAAAAGAAAATCCATTTACTTCACTACAAAAAAATCATGTCACCATAAAAAAGGCAAAAGACAGATGGAGGAAATTTTTGTAATTCATCTCAGAAACAAAGGGCAAATTTTCTTAACAGATAAAAACATTTGCAAATCAGTATAAAAAGGTCAACAATCCAGAGGGGGGAAAATGAGCAAATTATATACACTAACAGTTCAGAGGAAGGCTGGGTGGATGGCCTGTGAAGATAGACCCAGCTACCCAGGAAGCTGAGTCAGGAAAAACAAGAGTTCTAGGCCTACCTGGGCAACATAGCAAACATGATGAAATCATCTCAAAAACAGATAATTAGTTTAGAACAAAGGAAGTATATATTATGATAAATTTAAAGTTTATCAAAATATGATAGCACTTGATTTGTATTGATGTGAGGAAACTGGCACCTCACATATTGATAGTGGAATGTACATTTGTATAAGAGCAATGAGAAATTTGATATTAGGAAGAATTCTTTTCAGTTCATTTTTTTCTTTTTTATTGTTTTGAAAAATGCTTAGGTTCTTTTTTATTAGTATATGTTTGTGATATATAACAATTGAAAGAGTTGCTGGCCCAGACCGTACACTTTAACCAGGAAAAGCCTCAGCCAAGTTAGGGGGCTCCTGCCTCCCCCGCCCCTATAGATTTACCTGTAACCCTATACCCCCATCCCTAAGAACCTGTCCCTGGCGCCAAACGTGTGCCAATGAAATACCTGTGCATCCCTAATGCCCCTTGGGGTCCACCCCAGACAGAGGCTACTTATGGGCCTCACTCCATGTGTTCGACAGAAGAAGAAAGAGAGAGTGTGTTCCAGAGAGAGACCGCCGCCCCAGGTGGAGATGCTGCGCCCCGGGGCTGGGGGGGGGGGGTGTCTCTCCCCGCATTCCCGAAATAAAGGTTACTTATATTTTATATTTCTTATCTTTACAGCCACCGCCGCCCCCTCCTTTCACGGCCGTCCACTCCACTCCTTCCACAGACCTCTTTCCCTTCCCCTTCCTTTCCCCTCTTCTTCCTCCTCTTCTCAGACCTAACAACAATTACATTCATCTTGGAAAATTGGCCCATGTACATATCACAGCTTAGTCAGTTTTACTTCTCCATCCCTCCCCACTCTCTCATCCCCCCCAGTCACCAGATTCCCTTCCCATCCACGGTCTGCCACCCTGTTTCCTATCAGCTTTTATCTTGGTCTTTAAATTACTTTGATATTTATCAAGATTTTAAAAGCATACTTTTAGCCCGGCAATTTCACCCCTTGAAGTTTATTGTACAATTACATTTACATATCTATGGAATTATACATAAATAAAAATATAATCATTGTCGTAGTAAAAGTGAAAATGAAGTAAATATATACTTCTGAGTGGCTAGTACTACATATTATAGTATCATTAAAAAGAAAAAAGAAAGGAGAAATGGTGAGGAAAGATCTCCAAGATATATTGTTAGATTCAAAACAATAGAATATAACAGGGTATGTACTAAGCTACCATCTAAGTAGGAGAAAGAGAATATATATATATATATTCGTATACACACATGAACACACACATATGCATTATGTAAGGTAAATGTAGACATTTTTCAGATGAAACTGAAGTTTGGGAAACAAGCTGGGGGTGCATGCCTGTAAGTGCAGCATTTAGGAGACTTTTTAATTATAGCACAGTTAATAAAGAACACTGAATAAGAATCTAGGAAATCTAACCATGGAATTCCTATTCTTTACTAATCTACATTGTTTTCAGTACAGCAGAGAGTGAGCAGGCTAACTTAGTGATTTGATGTAAGATTTTTTTACTTTGTAAAGGTATAAAAATTGTACACACTCAGTAGAAACCATACTTTGAGTCTTGAATTTTGTTTGCTGTTTTCCCAGGCTCGTGATATATACTTGATAGTTTCTCACATTGCTGGGTAGCTACCACATAACCATGAGCATAAACAACTGGATTCTCCATAGTGTGTTACAAAGATAGAATATTTGGTAATAGTTGTAGTTTTCCATTGACTTCAATCACAGGACATGGGGTACTAAATTATGCCCAAGGGGATTCTCCTGTATCTCACAGTTATTCCTGACTACCCATTGTAATGTAATCCAGTTTCTGGTTGGCTGTCAGACCAGTCAATCACTGAAGTATACAAATCCCTTTCTCTGGTGTGTTGATCCAAATGCATGAAAGGACAAAGGGCCATGAAGTTCAATAAAGCATTGTGATCTGCCCTAATTCCCTATTGATGAATAACGTATTACCTCACACCTAGTCGCTTAAAACAACAAAGATTTTCTTTTTCTTTGTAAAACACAGTATCACTATATAGTTCAGGGTGGTTTTGAACTCACTATGTGTCCTAGGCTGGCCTCAAATTCATCAATCCTGCCACAGACTCCCAAACGCTGCACTTACAAGCATGTACCACCAGATCCAGCCTGCAAAGATTTTTTATCTCACAATTTCCATGGGTCAGAAGGAGTCCAAAAATATTAACTGGTTCTCTATTTGGAATCTCTCAAGGTTGCAACCAAGATGTTGGCTGGGCTGACATTTCCTATTTCACTCTGTGAACTATTTTCTCTGCTATGTAAAAGTCTTTTAGGTTGGTGGAATCCCCAGCTGTCTAATTTTGCTTCTGTTGCCTATGCTTTTGGATATGTAGCCAAGAAATCTTTGCCAGGAGCAGTGTTGTAGAAATTTTCCTGTTTTCTACAGTTGCAGGTCTTATATTTAAATCTTTAGTCATTTTGAGTTAATATTTTTACCATTATATAGGATCAGACAAGGATCTAATTTCATTCTTCTATATACAGTGCTCCAGCTTTTTCTGCACCATTCGTTGAAGAGACTGTCTTTTCTATTTCATTTGTTCTTGGTGCCTTTGTCCAAAATAAAACTGACATAAATGTATCACTCTATTTCTAGGCTCTCTATCCTATTCATCTGGTCAAAGTGTATGTTTTTATACAAGTATCATGCTGTATTGAGTACTACTATAGCTTTGTACTATATTTTGAAATCAAATAGAGTGATACTTCTAGCTTTGTTCTTTTTTTTTTTTTTTTTACACTTTTTTTTTCTTTTTACCGGTACCAGGGATCGGACTCACGACCGCCTGCTTGCTTGCAAGGAAGGTGCTTATGCCGCTGAGCTAAATCCCCAGCTTTGTTCTTTTTGTTGAAGATTGCTTTAGCTATTTGGAGTCATTTGTATTTCCATATATATTTTTAAGATTGTTTTATATTTTTGTGAAAAACATCAGTAGAATTTTGATGGAGATTACATTAAATCTATAGGTCACTTTAGGTAATATGGACATTGTAACAGAATTAACAAAATTAGTTCATCTATCAATATAAAATAAGTTTCCATTTAGTGTATCTTCTATTGCTTTCATCAACATTGTACAGTTTTTGGTATATGAATCTCTTATCTCCTTGTTTAAATGTATTCCTAAACATTTTTACATGCTTTCATAAATGGGAAGGTTTCCTTAAATTTTTTTGATAGTTCATTGTTACAATACAGAAACACTAACACAATGATTTTTATGTAATAATTTTGCTTCAAGTGATTTTATTAAATTTTTTAGTGGAATTAGTTTCCTACATATAAGATCATGTAACTAACAATTTTGATTGATCCTTCTAATTCAGATGCCTTTCATTTCTTTCTTTTGTCTTACCGCTCTAGGTAGGAAGTCTAGTAAATGTTGAATAGAAGTAGTAAGAATGAGCATCCTTGTGTTGTTCCTAATCCTAGAAAAAAAATCTCAGCTCTACTGCGTATGATATTAGTTATGGGTTTGTCATAGATGCCATCTATGATGTTGAGGGACATTCCCTCTATACCAAATTGGTTGAGTTTTTATTTCTATTTAATTAAGTTTATTGGAACATTTTAGATGAATGTAAGGATCATATTCATCATAAGGAGTTTGTACCTGTGCATGATGTATCTTGATTTTTCTTTTTTTCCCCCCATTCCCCTACCTTCCCTTCAACCCCTCTTCCCCCACTTTGTTTACAAAAACTTTATTTTCATTTTTTCCTTCTTTTCTCTTTTTTCTTTCCCTTCCTTTCTTTACCCTTCCCATTTGACCATTTTCTTCATATTTCACAATATCTATAATACATTTTGGTCCTTATTTATGCTTAGTTTCTCACACCAGAGAAACAATGAGTTTTTTACGCATGTATCTGATTTATTTCACTTACGAATAACATTTTAAGCAGAGTGTGGTGGCTTATTCTTGTAATGCCAGCATTCAGCAGGTTGAGACAGAATGATCACCAAGAGTTCAAGGGCACTCAAGGTCAGCCTGACCTGCATAGTGAGACTCTGTCTCAAAAAAAAAAAAAAAAATCAATAATAATGATATAGAAGTTGTCAAACAGTGGAGAACTGCCGAGCAGACAGAATGCAACATATATTCATCAAACTTCATATGAAATCTAGGTAGAAAATAGTTTTATTTTTCCTTTTGTACTCTGGAAACATAGCTTCAGAGAAGACAGCTCACAGTGCAGGAAGAGAACGTGTGCACCTCACCACGCCGGCTCCTACAGGCCCTTTTGCTTGCTTGCTCTTCCCTGGGCGCCCACTACTACTGCCTGGCGTCCACTGCCCACCGGCCCCGCGCGCACGACCCTGTCTTGGCCTCCGCCCCGCGCAGAGCCTCCCGCAGCCAACGCCTCCTAGTCCCTGCGTGGCACCGTGCCAAGAAGCTCTTTATTCTGAAATTTCACAAGGTGTGACCACGTAAGAGCTCTTTTTACTTTGTGCTGTCATTCTGCTGGCCTTTTCATTTTCTGTCTTCCTTTTGCTCTAGGAAAACGTTTCTTTGTTCATTTATATTTATTTTTTCTCTGATACTGTCATCTTTTTCTTTATTTCATTTTGTTCTCTTAATGGTTTTCATTCCTCTCCTCTATGACCCTTATTGTGTTTGTAGTCCAAAGTGTTTTCCCTTGGGCACCTTGAAATTGAAACTTTTGTTTCCAAGATTACTTTGTGTTTTTCATCCTTTTCATGAGCTTAATCAATGCTCATTTTACATGTTCCTGCTTTTTTTCACTGAGTCGTTTTGAACTTAGTAGTCCAGGCAGATCCTTATTTTAACATGTTTAATTCAGGTTGCTGTGCTGTGTCATAGTTTCTTTGTTTTGTGGGTGGTTTTTTCAGCTAGAAGAGCATTTTGCCTGCTGACATTTTGATTCCCACTTTCTATCTTCTAATAATATATGGGACAGACTGGTGCTGTATAACATTTTGATCAACAACAAACCACAAACATGATAGTGATCCTATCAGATTATAATGGAAACAATTCCTGAGGCCTGGTGACATCATAGTTGTTATCATGTTATAATATAACACATTACTCACATGTTTGTAGTAACGGTGATTGTATTAGTCACTGTCCCACCACTGGGACAAAATATCTAACATCCAAACTTAGAGGAGAAAATGTTTGTTTGCCTCAGAGTTTCAGTGTGTTCATTTCATAGTTGGCTGGCTCCAAGACAGAAACAGCATGGTTTGGATGTGGTGGAAGACAGTTTCTCATCCTGTGACAGCCAGGAAGCAGAGGGAGCAGAGCCAAACATAAGAATATACTCTTTTAGGTCACCATACCATGATCCACGTCCTCTGACTAGGCCACACTGCCCACAGTAAACGAGGATGACTCTAGCCAGCCCTTGGTTCCAATCACCTACCAAAAGCCCCATCTTTGAAAATGAGACTTTTAGGCAGCATTTTAGATCTAAACCATAACAGTGGTGTAAACAAAGCTACTGTGCTGCCAGTCATATAACTTTATAGCACACACAATTATGTAGAGTATGTAAAACTTGATAGTAGCAATAGATGATTATATCACTAGCTTATGTATTTACTATATTATAATTTTGTCATATTAGTTAGTTTGTACTCAAAAGAATATATACAGCCTCAGAAATTGAATCCAGGCCCATTACCCTGAGCTACACCCTCAGAGCAGTCTTAAATTTGTGATCATCCTGCCTCAGCCTCCCAAAGTAATAGGATTATGGAGTTGTGCCACTATAGCCAGTTAATGGGATACTTCCTATATATAAAGCTTTACAGATTATATCTAATTTCAATTCTAGATTTTACTAGAAAGCAATTTATTTGTGTGTATCATGAATCACAAACATGTTCCTATCCTAAAGAAGTACTTATCAATGGGGGGAAATATTTTTGTTCAAGATTATTTACTGTCACATTGTTCATAATAGGAAAACTTTAGAAATAGCAGAAAGTCTTCTGTTGAGTAAGTTGTATAGTCATTTTAGGCACATAATTGTGAAAACTTTTGAAAAAACACGTTAGATATGAGAAAGTAGCCATAGTAACAATGACTAAAAGAATGATGGGAAGCTATACATCGAAGAATCCTATATGTAATATATAAATCCAAAAAAGCAGGTTCAAAGTATTTCAACATACTGTCACTGATTTTATCTAATTATTGATTTATGTATGATTAACTTTCTTGTTTATATTTTTCAAGTTTTTAAAGTCAAGACAAAATTATATTTTAAAAAATTTCAAAATCATTTTTCTCCCACTCCACTCCATTCTTTGCTCCCACACTTCTGACTAGATGCCCAGAGCCTGGTGTGCGTGTTGGGGGAGCACATTATTCATCTTTCATTCCATGTTATAAACTGCTAGGATACCCTGGGGCTCCTTCACACCAAAGTATGTATACTTCATGAGGTAGTGAGAAAAAGCAAATCTTTTACCCTCACAAGGGAAGAAACATCATGTCAGGGTAAATGAGAAGACAAACACGTGAAAGGAAATTGGGGAAAAAGAAGATCAGTATCACCTGCTTCATATTTCTGTGGGGCTCTCAGCCTTGTTCAGACATTTCTATTCTGACATAGTCTGGGGAGGCAGTCTAGTCAGGAAGTTGCCACAACTGCCAGTTGCTGAAACTTACTGCTTGCTTCGGGCCAAAGCTATATCAACTTCCCTGAGCAGGAGACCAAAAAAAGATAATAAGGGCCTTTTATAACATGAATTTACAGTATAAACACTATCCTGTGATAATGGAAAAACTACAAATGAATCCAATGAAAAAAGAAGTTGGTTCTTTTTGGAAGGCATTTTCTAGTGTTCATCTGGTGCCAGAAAAGAAAAAATGCTCAGATATGTGACTGGCAGAAGACGACTATGTAAAACCAGTAATAGCTAAATAGGGATGGTAGCTGACCATAGCCAACTGCTAGCTAAATGTAGGGAATGTGATAAAGACAAAGAAGCTGCAGGGTTAAGATATGAACTCAAAGGCAATGTTTATCAAGTAATTATTCTAGGTAAAGTAACTGTCAGATATTATTCATTAATTTGTCTTTTCATTTAATTCTTACAACACTGTGAAGTAGCTATTATATCCAGTTTATTAACTAGAAAGCAAACTCATGGAAGCAACTCACTAAAAATAAAACCGTTCAACAGATAGAACTTACCTAAGGTTAAGATTTGCCTTTTCCCTAACAGTGACATAACTGTTGACAAAGGCAGTGCCAAACTGGGAAAAACTATCATACTGAAGAAAAACCAGAAGAGTGAAATTAATGTGTGTGGAGCAGAATAATAGTAGACAAACACTGCAGTTTTAGTGCTAGATCAATTGTAATCATATGCTTCTTATTTTTAGTTTTTAATCTTTTTATTCTGTGGCATCTTTATATGTGACTAGATTTATTATGTCCAGAGACCTTGGTTCTGAGTCCATCTCTATCATTAGCTTATAAAGAACTTTGTATTTAATGTCTATATATCAAGCATATTCTATTTCTAAATTAAAAGAATATATGCTGAATCACTAATGTAATAAGGAGGTAGACAACTAGTAGCAAAGCCACTTCTGTTCATTTTCCCTTGAATTAACTCTCAGTTTTCTTTTCCTTCAGGAACATTAAAATCCTTTGAAAGAAAGCTTAGTCAAAGATACAATCCAATCAAAAGAAATTAGATATATTTATTTGAGAAAACAAATTTGGATCAACTCCTAAATTAATAATGGTTCATTCAAACTGAAGAAAAAGTGACAGATTCCAATAATGATGTTATGTTATTTAATTTGAATGTTTAGGGAAATACACAAAATTTTCTGTTAAGGGCAATATTTGCAAAATTTAACTGTGCTAATGTCTCCATTTAATGTCCAGAAGTAATTGAGATTAGTACCATAGTGATATTATTATTCCATTTGTTTCTTCTTACCTTTTGTTTTTAATTTTGTTTAGTACATGTTTGCAGTTCATGCTGTTTACAGACATCTTGGGGAGTGGTTACATTTACACACCACAGCTCGTTTCTTCTTCTTTTTTTAAAATTCCCTTTCCCTTTCCTCCCCCTCTCCCTCCTTCTCTAATTTTGCTGTTTCTTTTTACCTCATGATAGCAAGGTGCATTCTTAGATGACTGAAAAATATAATGAAAAAGAAATTCTTCCTTGACAATATGATATGGATGATCAATTTAAAAATCAAGTGTTTGAGCTTTGTCTCATCAATTAAATATATTTAATCAAGTAAGCCAACTTTGAGGGAGGAAAAACAAACACCAGTTAAGTTTAATTTATTCAGCAGTTGTCAAGAACTACACAGAGTCTGCAATTTCACCCTACTTACAGCTGAAAAATTAGTCTGTGCTGGCTTTCTTGCCTGCTGGAAAATGACACAAGACTCTAAAGGACTTCATTAAAGCAAAAGCAGTAGCCAGAGAGTCAGCATAAACTCGCTTCAGGCCCCACCTCACCCCCAACTCCCATAGAAGTGAGATCTATCATAGATAATGTATTAGTTTTCTCAGGCTACAATAAAAAGCAAAGTATCATACAACTGGACAACTTAAATAATAGGAATTTATTTTTCACATTTCTATGGGCTAGCAGCCTGAGATCCCAGTGTTAACAGGGTTGGTTTCTTCTACGGGCCGTGAAGGAAGGGTCTATTCCATCCCTCTCATTTGCCTAAATGGCCATCTTTTTGTGTCCTTACCCTGGTTTTTTTTTGGGGTTTTTTTTTTTTTTTTTGGTGTTAGAGTATGTTCAAATTTCTTCTCATTAAGATTCCAGTCATTTTGGATTAGAGCCTTTCCTAGTGACTTCATTTTAACATGGCCATCTTTTTAAATACTCTGTCTCCAAATATGATCATATTCTGACATACTAGGGCTTAAGATTTCAACATATGAACTTGGAAGATGGACAAATAGATCAGTCTATGATATATGCTTACATATATAGTGAAGTACGTTATAGGGGAGGACCACTGACATTAGCAGATTCATCATGGAAACAAGCTTGCTATTTTCCAGGGCTGCTTTATCTCATTCTTCAAGTTTGCTGCAAACACAACCCTAAGAAAAGCCCTATATAAAAAGTATTCTTAATATACTCAGCAAAGATGTCCAATAATGTGGATTGCCTTTCCGAAGCCAATGTAGTCAAAATATTAAATTAATAACTGTACCATAGTTAAAGTCTTTATCAATTCAGGTTCTGATTTATGTGGCTTGTAAAATTGGTTTCACTTCTCTCATAATTATCTACATTGAAGAAAAATTTAAGCCATGTACTTTTTCTAATTTTCCATAATTATATTTACAAATATCCTCAATACTAATTAGGGAATAAGTTTAGAGCTTAGTCAACTCTTGTGTTGTCTGCGTTTTTTCCCTTTCAGTGCTGGGAATTAAGCACAGGGCTTGCACATGCTGGACAAGCACTCCACTACGGAGTATATCTACAGCCTGCTGCCTACTTTCGTTACATAGAGTGGGAAGTATTTTTTAACTTGAAGAGATGATTTCTTTACAACTTCATAGTTGTTTATATCAAAAATATGTTAAAAGTAATTAAATAATTCTTATTCCAACAGATGGAATCACCCATTGTATATGTAATAATTTTACTTTTGAACATGTTGGAATTTTCTTCAGGAATAGTACACAATAATGGTAAGCATCTGGTTATTATTTCCTGTTTCCTACTTAGGAGTTCTCATTTATATCCCTCTTTTATTTATAGTTAAAATCTTTTCCCTTTGGTATGTTATCTTTACCATATCTGACGTACAAGTTTCTAATAATATCATTTGAAAATATTGTTTCTAAGTTGTATATTCAAAAGACAAAATATTTATCTCTTGCTGTAGTATTTGATCACTTGTAAGACACAGAATATTTAACATTTAAAGAGGATTTTATATTTGCAAAACTTTAATTATTTGAAGATAGACATTTTAAAATTCTCTCATCCATGAGTGGCTTTAGGTAGTATGAATGGTAAATTGAACTATCAAGGTAGAAGATCAAAACTGAGGAGAACTTCCTGAAAGTAATATACAGATTGGATTAGTCAAAAGCACTTTTATGGCATAAAAAAACATTATAATGGAGCAAAACAAATCCATGCCCATTTGTGTATATTTTTTAGATTCTGCAGCATTCTGGAAAGGATTCAGACATCTTCTGTTCACAGATGTGATGCTGAGTTACATAAGTTCTGGGATGACCCTGGCTTAATTCCTACATTCTTTTAGAGAATATATGACATATAGGTGAATCTATTCGAGCAGGAGAAAGTCACAGACATCAGAGATTTCAGAGAAGGGAGTGGTTCCTTCCAGCTGTGTAGAAGGGCATTGTTAAGGAAGACTTTGAACAAAAGAGAACAATCCATTAGGTCCCTAAATGAGTAATATCTGCATATGCACATATTCAGAAGAGTATTCTACAAGACAACGTCAGGGTGCATGGTGAGCACTATGGAAGGAGGAGATCACAGACTGTGTAAAGGGATAAGTAAACAGTTCAGTCGGACAACGATGAAAGATACAAATAAAATATTCTGGAAATATGGGAAGCTGGTGCATACTATCCAAGTATTTGACATTCCTTAGAGTGCCAGACTAAGGAGTTTCAGTTTCATTCTGTCAGCATTGGGAAGTTATTTAAGATTACTGGCAGGACAGTAACATACCATACTTCTTAGCTACTTTTCTCTAAGATAAAATATCTGACACCTAGAGTTATGGGGAAAGGTTTATTTTGCTCACAGTTTGTAGAGATTTTAGTCCACAATCAGCTAGCTCCAAAGCAGGGCAGCACATGGCAGAGGGACAACCATTCATGGTGGCAGAAGTCAACAAGAGAATTTAACATGTCTTTCTGCCCCCTTTATCCTACCCACCCTGCTGGGATTACTGCAGTGCCAAATCAATTAGTGGACTGATTTAGTAGTCAGACACGCTTACACACTCTAGCCACCTCTGAAAACCTATGAGCATGTGAGGCTTTGGGGGACATCTGGACACAATGTTACTCTAGTTTACATTAAGTGGCAGGCTCAGGGAGGGAAGAATTTTCCTCTACTCTGTTAGATTCTGTGGTTGGGGCTTATGAGTTGAACAATAGACAGGTAAATAGTAGAAAATATGATTAATATTTTTGTGTAGCATGGTGGGCTTCAGAGAAAGGGATGAAAGACTTTTAAAAGTGATTAGACATAGGGATTTACACACCATTTCAACATAGCAATAAATTGTGGAACTAACACACACACACACACACACACACAAGGAAAAATGAATTTGGATTGGGGTTTTAGTGCAAAAGTTGCCAGAAAAAAAATATATGAAATTAATGAAAGATAAGGCTTATTTTATTAAGTGTGTTTGAACAGACTCATCTCTATCTCAGCTCTTCAACTCTGGTGATAGGAAACATATAGGTAGGGCGCATTCTTTGTGGGAAATTTATGTTCTGCTTATAGGTAGTGGACAGCAGGGCTCCAACATCTATGTACATGCTGTTTTTCAGTTGCTTTTACCCTCAAATAATTGATATGCTAAAGAGGTTTATTTAGGGAGTGGCATGTTTTTATTCCTTAAAATACCATACATTCAGGGCTGGGGATTTAGCTCAGTGGCATAAGTGCTTGCCTTGCAAGTAGGTAGTGGTGAGCTCGATCCCTGGTACCAATAAAAAAATTTAAAAAATAAAAAATACCGTACATTATGTAAAATGAATTGATGAAGAAGGATGGGAGGTATTTTCCTGCTTCTGTCTTCAACTTCATTGCTGCACTTGTTTGTCCATGAATAATAAATGCGTTTTTAAAATAGCACTGTTTGTTTATATCTGGCTTAGAGTATTTTGCTTACTATTTCAGAGCAGACATTCCTTTCGCAGTTATACTTGTATATTTTCCCTTTATGTTAAAGTAGTCATACCTTTAAAAATGTAACTTCTCCAACACGTCTTTCCTTAGAGGCTCATGAATGTTTTTTCATCTCATTGTCTAAAACAGAATCTAGTGAACTCTATAATCTGAGAATTTCTACACAAAAAGATCCATGTATCCAAAAGTATAGAAACTGGAAAGTCCTTCTGTCTGTTGCCACAATATTTCTTATGGTTTTTCCTTCCTCCTTTAACTCCCAAGCTCAAAGGCTTTGCTGATATGATGTGATAATTCATAAAATGATACCAAAATGCAGGGAACCAACCAATCAGTCTCAGACCAGTGTTAAAAAGAGTTTTGATTTGAGCTACATCTTAAAATGAGTTAAAATTTGAGGCGGAGAAGAGCAGTAGAGAAAACTCCATGGGCATTTTAGGAGGATTGGAATATAGATTCTGTGCACGATAGTTTTAAAAAGGAGCTTCACTATTGAAAGATTGTTTGGCAAAAGAGAAAAAGACCATTAGAAAAAAGAGTGTTGGACTCCGGTCCAGGCCTGCCTGCCGCCTCTCCCACCCGCCCTGAGACCACACTACCACCGCTACCTGCCAGAAGGAGAGGGCCCAGCCCAGCGGAGGGGACTCAAGTCCGCACCCTGCCTCCTCTGGCCAAGGAGCACACCACAGCGGCTGGGTGGAAGGAGGGAGCTGGGCCGAGCTGCTAAAACCTGCCCTGACTTCGCCTGCGACCTTCTTATGATCTGGAGAGCACCAGCAATACTGCCACTGCCTGGAGGAAGGAGCAGTCCTGCTGAGGAGGTTTGAGGCCTACTTAGGCCATAAAGGAACCTTCTATAAGCCTGGGGAGTTTTGCCATCCAAAGAGCTGGATTGTTACAAAACATCCAATCCCTGGGAGATTATGAGATGCTTGCTCTACGGGGTTGGAGCCCACTGGGCTTGCAGCCACACTATACTGGACTTAACAGGATTTGGGATTGCCTGGACCACAACAGGTGGCCTTCTATCCCTCAGGGGAGCTTTGCTACCAGAAGGGTAAACTGTGCAAACTGAGGAGGCTTTAGGTCTACCTGAGAGGAGCCTGGCAAGCCTCTTTTAATCCAGGGGCTCCACTGCCCAAGGAGGGAGCTACTACCAGAGGAGTCCCAAGAGCCCAGGACATAAGAGTCAATTTACAACACAACCAGGGGAAACTCTGGAACAACACTTGAAACACAGTAATATAGGAAAATGACAAAACGAAAGACCAAAATGCAATCTCAAACATCCAACCCATCTCAAGAAAGCCTAGGAGCCATGTACATAGAAGAAAATACATGCCATATACCTGAAATACCTGAAACAATAGTAACCAAAATAAAGAAGCAACTCTGGGAAGCTTTAAAGGAATTCAAACTAGAAATAATCTATCAGGTAAAAGAAGAAATAATAAAAGAAATGAAGGAGATGCTGAACATATCTAAAGAAGACACAGCTAAAAAATTGGAGGAACTAAACAAAAAGAATCTCTGGATGAACAATATAAGAAACAAACAGAATATATAAAACACATGCAAAGAGATATACAGGAAATCAAAAACCCCATTGAAAGTTGTAAAAACCGCCTGAATGATAGAACTTCGGACCTCAAAGACAAGATTGCAGCCAGTGAACAGGAAAGGAAAGATCTTTTAAAAATAACAAGAAATCAAGAAATAACAATTCAACACCTGCAATATGATGCAAAGAAAAACAACATAAGGTTGATAGGGATAAATGAAAAAGAAGGAGACAATACAAAGGCTGTCAAGAGGATATTTAGAGAAGTAATTGCTGAAAACTTCCCAAACATGAAATTGGAAACTGATATCACGATCAATGAGGCATATAGAACTCCAAATAGCCATAACCAAAATAAAACTACACCCAGACATATAATAGTCACAATTCCAGAAATCAAACAAAAGAATAGAATATTAAAAGCTGTCAGAGAGAAAAGACAGATCACCTATAAAGGAAAACCTATCAGAATCACAGCAGACTTCATAAGGCAAGAAGAGCATGGAGTGAAGTATTTCAGACCCTAAAGGAAAATGATTTCCAACCTAGACTGATGTACCCTGAAAAACGGTCCTTCAAAATCGATGGAGAAATAAGATACTTCCACGACAAAGAACAGCTGAAGAAATTCATGATCACCAAACCAATCCTGCACAGAATGCTGAAAGACAGTCTAGATACACTTAAGAAAAAACCACTTAACAAAGCAGACAATTAAATAGAACAGAAAGATAAAGATGCAACAGCAGAAATATAACATGTCACCAATAAACCAATATATAACAGTTATAACCATTAACATAAAGGGTCTCAATGCACTAATTAAAAGGAATAGACTGGCGGAATGGATCAAGAAACAAAATCCAACCATATGCTGTCTACAAGAAACCCATCTAACCCAAAAGGATACTCACAGACTGAAAGTCAAAGGATGAAAAACAATACTTCATGCAACAGGAACCCAAAAAAAAAAAGCATGAGTAGCTATTCTATTTGCAGACAATGTGACCCTCAAACCAATAATAATCAGAAGAGATAAAGCAGGTCACTACATACTGGTTACAGGAAAACTTCAAGAGGAAGAGATGACTATCTTAAATATACACCAAATTCCAAAGCACCCAGTTATATAAAACAAGTAATATCAGAAATGAAAAACCAAATTAGCAGTAATACAATTATAACTGGAGATTTTAACACACCATTGACACCAATGGACAGATCAACAAGACAGAAAATCAGCAAAGAGATAAAAGCACTGAATCACACCTGTGAACAAATGAAATTGATAGACATAATCAGAGTATTCTGCCCAACAACAACAGAATACACATTCTTCTCGTGGGTCATTCTCTAAATAGACCATATATTAACTCACAGAATATATTTAAAGAAATGCAAAAGAGTTGAAATCATCCCCTGCATGTTATCAGATCACAGCGCTATGAAATTAGTAATTAATGATAAAAGATACTGCAAAAATCCCACAAACACATGGAAACTGAATAACACACTCTTGAGTAATCAGTGGGTCATAGAGGAAATTAAAGAAGAAATTAAACAATATCTACAAACAAATAAAAACACAAATACAACTTACCGGAATCTGTGGGATGCAATGAAAGCTGTCCTCAGAGGGAAATTTATTGCACTGAGTTCCCACATCAGGAAAACAGAACAAGTACAAGTAAATACCTTGATGCCACACCTCAAACATCTAGAAAAAGAAGAGCAAGTCAAGCACAAAGCCAAAAGAAGAGAGGAAATTATAAAAATCAGAGCAGAAATCAATGCAATAGATACTAAGAAAACAATCCAAAGAATCAACGAATCAAAGAGTTGGTTCTTTGAAAGAATACATAAAATTGATAAGCCCCTAGCCAACCTTATTTTAAAAAGGGAAGAAAAAGCTCAAATTCATGCAATAAGGAATAAAAAAGGTGAAATCACTACAGACCCAATAGAAATACAGAAGATCATCAACACCTATATCACAAACCTCTACTCTCAAAGGTTTGATAACACAGAAGAAATAGACAGATTTCTAGAAGCATACGAAGTACCAAAGCTAGGTCAAGAGGATGTAAAGCTGCTGAATAACCCAGTTTCTATTAATGAAATTGAAAAGGTAATTAAGTCATTACCTACAAAGAAGAGCCCAGGCCCAGATGGATTCACTGCAGAATTCTACAAGAAATACAAAGAGGACCTAATGCTGACACTCCTCAAACTCTTCAATAAAATTGAAAGGGAAGCAATCCTTCCTAAGTCATTCCTGGAAGCAAATATTACTCTAGTACCAAAACCTGAGAAAGACCCAACTGAAAAAGAGAACTACAGATCAATCTCCCTAATGAACACAGATACAAAGATCCTCAATAAAATATTAGCAAATAGGATGCAGCAAGTCATCAAGAAGATTATACACCATGACCAAGTGGGATTCATCCCAGGTATGCAGGGATGGTTCAATATACGTAAATCAATAAATGTAATCCACCATATCAATAGAGTCAAAAATAAGAATCACATGATCATTTCTATAGATGCAGAAAAAGCTTTTGATAAAGTACAACATTCATTTATGATAAGAACCTTGCAGAAAATTGGAGTAGATGGTCTTTACCTCAACATAATAAAGGCCATCTATGACAAACCAACAGCCAGTATCATACTAAATGGCCAAAAATTGAAGGCCTTTACTTTAAAATCAGGCACAAGACAAGGATGTCCCCTGTCACTGCTCCTATTTAATATAGTACTGGAAATACTAGCCAGAGCAATTAGACATGAAAGAGAAATAAAAGGCATAAAGATAGGAAAAGAAGAAGTTAAATTATCACTATTTGCAGATGATATGATACTCTACATAGAAGACCCCCACAACTCCATTGAAAGACTCCTAGATATAATAAATAAATTCATCAGTGTGGCTGGATACAAAATCAATACTCAAAAATCAATAGCATTCTTATACACTAACAACAAAATCACAGAGAGAGAAATAAGAGAAGCCACATCCTTCACAGTAGCAACCAAGAAAATGAAATATTTAGCAATTACTCTTACGAAAGAAGTGAAAGACCTATACAGGGAAAATTATAATACACTGAAAAATGAAATTGAAGATGATCTCAGAAAATGGAAAGACATCCCTTGCTCATGGATAGGAAGAATAAATATCGTGAAAATGGCCATTCTCCCAAAACTGTTATACAGATTCAATGCAATCCCAATAAAAATACCATCAACATACCTCATAGATCTCGAGAAATCAATCCTAAAATTCATCTGGAGTGAGAAGAGACCTAGAATAGCAAGGACAATTCTAAGCAGCAAAGGCAAGGCAGGAGGCATCACAATCCCTGACTTGAAGTTACACTACAAAGTAACTGTAGTAAAATCAACATGGTACTGGAATCAAAACAGAGCTGAAGACCAATGGAATAAATTAGAAGATACAACCACAACTACAAACACACTCAACCACCTTATCTTTGATAAAGGGGCCAAACAGGTTCACTGGAAGAATGACAGTCTCTTTAATAAATGGTGTTGGAAAAACTGGCTCTCCATATACCAAAAACTAAAATTAGACCCATGCCTGTCACCATATACTAAAATAAAATCTAAATGGATCAAAGATCTGAATATTAAAACAGAAACACTAAATCTATTGGAAGACAAATTGGGTAAAAACCTTAAAGACATAGCGGTAGGTAGAGAATTCATGAATAAGACTCAAACCGCATGGGAAATACTTCCCAGGGTCAATAACTGGGATCACATCTTATTAAAAAGTTTCTGCACATTGAAAGAAATCTCTAACATAGTGAAAAGAAAACCCACAAACTGGGAAAAAATCCTAGTGAACTGCCCCTCAGACAAAGGACTTCTGTCTAAAACATACAAAGAATTAAAAAAATCAGAGCCCCAAAATTCAAAGACCCCATCAAAAATGGGCATTGGAGATGAATAAACAATTTTCAGATGAAGAAATACAAAGGGCAAATAAATATATGAAAAAATGTTCAGCATCACTAGTCATTAGAGAAATGCACATTAAAATCACACTGGATTTCATCTCACTCCTGAAAGAATGGCCAAGATCAAGAAAACCACCAACAACAAATGCTGGAGAGGCTGTGGGGGAAAAGGAACTCTCCTGCACTGTTGGTGAGAGTGTAGAGGTGGTGCAACCATTGTGGAGGTCAGTCTGGAGATTTCTCAGAAAGCTAGGACTGGAAGCACCATTTGACCCAGCTATTCCACTTCTAGGCATATTCCCAGAAGAACTGAAAGCATCATACCACAGTGATATATGTGCACCCATGTTTATAGCAGCACAATTTGTAATAGCCAGATCTTGGAAACAACCTAAGTGTCCATCAACTGAGGAATGGATAAAAAAGTTGTGGTATTTTTATACAATGGAATACTACTCAGCTATAAAGAATGATCACATTGAGACATTTATAAATAAATGGACGCAGCTCAAGACCACACTCATAAGTGAAGTAAATCAAACTCACATGTATAAATACCGAATAGTTTCCCTAGTGTAAGAAACGATAAGAATACATGAAAGTACGTGGTAATCATGATTCCCAGTCACACTGGTTTGAAGCCATATAATGTTTTCACTCATTAATTGGAATGGTTTTAATTTGGGTTGTTTTATTTTATTGTCTGTGATACTACAAATAACTATTTTGAAGAAAATAAGAGCGTAATAGCTAGCACTGATTTAATATCATCCTGTTTTGAAGCCCCATCAAGGTGTTGTTCATTTGTTTCCATTGGTTCTAACATGTTGTATCTTATTATATCTTAATGTATGCAGTAGTATAAGCAAATTTTTTATAGACAAAGAGATAATATAGAAATTGATGTTCGGTTTCTGCTAGCTGGTTCTAAATACCCTGCAATAATTTCATTCTCTTGAATGGTTTCACACTGTCTTGATAAGTTTGATGCTATAGTATATGAAGTTAGACTCAAATATTTCAAGGAAAGAGTCACTTTGGTAACTACTATTAATGTCAAGCTATCTGGGGGGTGAAACACAATGATGCTTAAATTTTTTGGTTCTGACCTGTGTTGTTCTATTGATATGTTCTTTTTTTATCTCAATCTCCCCCCCCCTTTTTTTCTTTCCCTTTTTTTTAAATTAATTTATTTCTTAGTATCTTTTAACTAATGGAAAACTAAATTTAAAATAGTGCGATAGATTATAGTAACTTTTTTGTTTCCCTATTAACCTAATTTGAACCCCTGTATTGTTCTCCACATCTTGTTCTGACTGATTTTATTATATTCTGTTTTGCTTAATAGTATCAAGTTTGAGGGTATAGGTAACCATTTGGAAGGCAACCAGATATTGTATGATGCCCGTTATTGTTTAACTATTATCTTCTTTGGAATCCTGTAAGCTCTCCAATGTGGGTTTTATTGGTCTTATGTACAGTTTTGTTCAATTCTTTTATACCAGCTGATATAGGCTACTCTTTTTAGAATAACAAGAGGCAGAATGGTAACCATTGTTGATCACCTAGTAATTCTTTTTTTTTTTTTTTTTTAATATACTATGTCCATCCTCCTGATCTAACTGACTCTGGTTTGCTTTGTCACATTGAGTTTTTCTTTGGTCCGTCTTGTTTTGTTTTTTGGTTTTTTGGCTTTTTTTAAATCTTTTTTCTTTTCCTCTTCAAAGAAAAAGTTATAAAAACTGTGAGAGTAATGGAAACTAAAATGTGTGATTGTTAGCGTAAAAAAGAGAGGAAGGAAAGTGATCTAAAGGATATAACTGCAAGTAAATTTAAATGTGTAGGATAGAGAACTATATTGCTGAGTTTTTCTTGGATCATTGAACAGAACTTACTGCAATCTCACTGTATTAATCTCCACTTTGTATGCTTTAATTTTGTAAGCTGGACAACTGTTTCTAAGATGACAATGTGTGATCTATTAACTGGTGAATTCTTACTGTATATTTTTTTCTCTTGAAATTCTGTATTACTTCTAGCCTTTTACTGTTTTGCTTCGTTTAGTTTTGTTTTTCTCTTTAAATTAAAAAAAAAAGATAGAAAAGAAAAAAGAGTGTTGCTTCTGACCTGACTTGCTGCTGTAACTTGCCATATGTGACCTTTGAACTCAAGCAACCTAACTCTTGGTTTCCTCTTCTTTAAAAGGGGACAGTGGTACAGAGAGCAAAAAGTATTGTGAGAATGTCATAACATGACCGGTAAACCCAGTAGCGGCTCAACATATGTTATTCAAAGGAAGTAGTTTCCTTCTGCTTATCTGCTTTTTGTATAAGAACTTTATTCATCAGATATGAGTTATCAGGGAAGATTTTTAAACACAGAAGTGATTTGGACTATAGAATCAATTGCAGCTTTAAAAAATAAGTCTGGTGACACTGTCAAGGACAGTCAAAACAGATAAATGTGTGAGTTGAAAGCATTTGAAATCTGTTAATATTACTACTCCCAAGTATAGTTTAAGACAAATTTGTGATACTTGCGCAGATATATTTATGTATAGAATTTCAAGAATAGCATTAAAATCATAATAATGTATCAGCAGGATAAATGAACAATATGCAATTATAAAGCAAATTTATTTTTATCTTCTATTCATTCATTCATTTATTCTTTTGAGTAGTCCAGACTCACTTGCAACTTGCTGTGTAGCTCATGCTGTCCTCAAGCTCAAGACCCAGCTGCTAAAGTACAGATAAGTTGCACCACACGCGGCCTCACTGTCTATTTAAATCTAGTCCTTTACTTCTTCCTATGTCCTTAGTTGAATATTTGGGTGGGCCCCAAGATATTTTTGGTTACCATTCAAACCATTTTTTAAACACTTAAAATTTCAAAACACAGCTTTGGCATTGTAATTGCTATATTAAAGTATTAAGTCCATGAAATAGTCAAAGGGTAATTTTTATTTTATAATTGAGGTCTCTTCTCTTTTTCGTACTTGGGTCTGTGCTGATCCAAGCCTGTCAGCTTTTCCTTTTCTCTGCTTAGTGTCTCAATTCCTTTTCACTATCCCATTAACCTTAAGCTTTGACCCTTCTGTTCCAGAGTGGGTGGGAAAGGAGACGTAATGAGAGTGTCAGTTCTTACCTAACCAGTTCCAGGTGATTATCTGACAGCCAGAGAGCTGACCTGGAGAAGTAGGCATTTGAATAGGTCTTTCATAGCCCTCTTCCCTCCATTATGTTATTAGGAATTAAATCTTATCTACAGTTTTCTAACAAAGGTAGAAGGTTCTCTGTTCTCACTGGATATCTATTTCTTTATTAGTTCCTTTAAAACTCCAGCTATGCCTTCAAATTCTTTCTGCTGATATTTAGTTGCGACTCAGAGACTACTGAGAACAATGCTTTATATTATCCTAAACTAGTTCTTTCTCACGAGTGGCCTATAAGAAAAAAAATTTTTTTAATTTTATTTAAAGAGAAAAAAACAGATAAAGGGTAGAAATAATTTCAAAAAAAATAGAAATCACTAGTTAATAAATTACATATTGCCCTCTTAGAAATAGTTGTTCAAGTTATATAAAGCATACAAAGTGGACATTCAAACATGGAGACTGCAAACAGTTTTGTTCAATGATCCAACAAAAACCTAGTAATATAGTTATCAATCCTACACACTTAAACATACATGCAGTTATATCTTTTAGAGCACTTTCTTTTCCTCTCTTCTTTATAATAGCAATTACGCATTTTGGGTTTTATTACTCCTACATTTCTTATTACTTTTAACACTAGAGACACAATGTGATATTTATAAATATGATTCTTATTTATTTCACTAATGAGGATAGTCTTAAGTTGTCTCCATTTACCTATGAAGGCCTCAAGATCATCCTTTTTATAGCTGAGTAATATTGCATTGTATCAAAATACATCTTTTTCATCCACTCTGCAGTTGATGGGCATCTTGGTTGTTTTCAAGATTTAGCTATTACAAATTGTGCTGCTATGAACATGGGTGCACATATATCACTGTGATATGAACTTTTCAGCTTTTTTGGGAAAATACCCAGGAGGGGAATAGCTGGATTGAATGGAACTTCCAATCCTAGTCTTCTGAGAAATCTCCATAGTGATTTCCATAGTGGCTGCACCAGTCTATACTCCCACCAACAGTGGAGAAGTGTTCCTTTTTCCCCCGCAGCCTCCCCAACATTTGCTATCAATTGATTTCTTGATAAGCAGTCATTCTTTGCAAAGTGAGATGAAATCTCAATGCTGTTTTAATTTGCATTTCTCAAATGACCAGTGATGGTGAACATTTGTATATCTTCATCTGAGAACTGTGTGTTCATCTCCAATACTCATTTTTGGAGAGGGTCTTTGAATTTGGAGAAGCTTGATGTTTTTCAATTCTTTATATGTTCTTGATATAAGTCCTTTGTCTGAAGGATTGCTGGCTAAAATTCTTTCCCATTCTGTGGGTTTTCTTTTCACTATGTTGGTGATTTCTTTTGAAGTGCAGAAACTTTTCAACAATATGAGATCCCAGTTGTTGATTCTTTGAAGTGTGTCCTGTGCAGTTTGCATTCTGTTCATGAATTCTCTGTCTACCCCTGTGTCTCCAAGACTTCTGTCTACCTTGTCTTCCAGTAGATTTAGTGTTTCTGTTTTAATATTTAGGTGTTTGCTCCATTTAAATTTTAGTTTTGTGCATGATGATAGGCATGGTTCTAGTTTCAGTCTTCAGCATGTGGAGAGCCAGTTTTTCCAACACCATTTATTAAAGAGGATATCCTTCTTCCAGTGAACATGTTTAGCCCTTTTGTCAAATATCAGGTGGCTGAGTATCTTGATAGTTGTGTTAGCATCTTCTAATCTGTTCCATTGATCCTCGGGTCTACTTCTTTGCCAATACCATGCTGACTTTATTACTGTGGCTTTGTAGTATAGTTTCAAGTCAGGAATTGAGATGCCTCCTGCCTTGCCTTTATTGCCCAGAACTGCCTTTGTATTCTAGGTTTCTTCTGTTTCCAAATGAATTTTAGGAGTGTTTTTTCTCTGTGAGGTATGTTAATGATATTATGATTGGGATTGCATTAAATTTGTGTAACAGTTTTGGGAGTATGGCCATTTTCATAATGTTGTTTCTTCCTAACCAAGAGCAAGGAACATCCTTCCATTTTCTAATAACCTCTTCAATCTCCTTTTTTAGCATAGCATAATTTTCAGCATATAGGTCTTTTACATTCTTAGGTTGATTCCTAAGTATTTCATTTTTTAGATGTTGTTGTGAAGGTCGATATTTCCATAATTACTCTCTCAGTAAGTTTTTTGTTTGTATACAGGAATGCTATTGATTTTCGAGCATTGATTTTGTATACAGCTACACTGCTGAATTTGTTTATTACCTCTAGTAGTCTTTTAATGGAGTTTTTGAGTCTTCTATATAGAGTATCATGTCATCTCCAAATAGTAATAATTTAGCTTCTTCCTTTCCTATCCTTATTCTTTTTATTTCTCTCTCTTGTCTGATTGCCCTGGCTAGTGTTTCCAGAACTATATTGAATAGGAGTGGTGATAGTAGACATCCTTGTCTTGTTTCTGATTTTAAAGTGAAAGCTTTCAGTTTTTGTTCATTTAGTATAATGTTAGCTGTTGGTTTGTCATAGATGGCATTTACAAAATTGAGGTAGACCCCATGTATTCCGAGTTTCTGAAGGGTTTTTATCATGAACATGTGTTGGACTTTATCGAAAGCTTTTTCTGCATCTATTGAGATGACCATGTGGTTTTTGTTTTTGGCTCTGTTGATGTGGTATTACATTTATTGATTTGTATATGTTAAACCATGCAAGAAAAATCTATGTATCATTTTTGTTTTGTTTTGCTTTTAGTTTTTTGAGACAGGATTTCACTATGGAGTTAAGACTGGCCTTGAACTCACTGTGTAGTCCAGGTTGGCCTCAGACTCAGGATAAACCTCCTGTTTCAGCCTTCTGAGTGCTGGAATTATAGGTCTGTGCCACCATGCCTAGCTTTTATCTATCTTTTTGCACCAGCAAGTTGTGATTATACAGGACCATGGTTCTCTCATCAAAATATTTCCTGTCCTTTCAACTAAATCTTGTCTGGTCATTTTCCTAAGGAGGAGTCTGATTTAGTGTACCAAATTTCAGAAATGCCTATTACATTTTTAAAATTTTACTCTTTATTCAAACTCAATGTAAGCAGAAAGAATTCTCTTTCTAACATCTTGTTTCAGTAGTTTTCTCTCTGAACACAATTATCTTGTCAATATCCAATTATTGATTTTTTTATACACTCACTAAGGATTAGGAATTGAAGAGCCAAGAACTATTGTTTGTTTTTTGTTGATTGTTGGTGTGTGAATGTGTTTGTGTGCGCATGTGTGCGTGCGTGTGTGTGTGTGTGTGTGTGTGTGTGTGTGTGTGTGTGTGTATGTTACTGGGGATTGAACCCAGGACTTTCACACTGAGCTACATGCTCAGCCCTTTTTATTTTTTTATTTTGAGACAAAGTCTAAATAAGTGACTACGTTACCCAGGCTTGGCTTGATACAGCTTTTTTCTGTCTTTAAAACTTTTATAGGCATCCTGCCTCAAATAAAGTACTAGGATATAGCTCAGTGTTAATGCTCTATGTTCAACCTAGCATGAGTGTTACATTTCTACATATGTATGTATATTTGCATCATAGTGTAACATGTGATATATTTTAATCTTAGGACTTCAGCCTGACCTCCCTTTATAGTGTCCTGATACTATATCTTAAAAAAAAAAAAAAGATTTTAAACTCATCTACAATAAAATGAAATTTAAAAAATAGCTATATTCTTGTTCTTCAAAAACAATTTCATCAGTTGAAAAATGTACTTGCAATGGAAATTCTTCTATCTGTAACCTAAAATATTCATTTTTTTGTTTTAAATAGGTGTTCCGAAGAAACATTTCTCTTGCTCTAGCGAAGGGCTCCCCAAAACCAATGAAATAATGAAGTTGTATCTTTCCTCAAAACATTTGGTAAGGTCTTCTAACAGCATTTCTTATGACACTTTGCATTTCTCTTAAATTCATGTGTAAAACCAATAGCACTGTATACTCTTTGCAGATGTGGGAAGGTGAAATTCTATACAATCATTTGTATACTTTCTAGTCCATGTCCACTTGATCCAAGTAAAAATTTTAATTAGTCATTGAGTACCTGTGGTGGTTTTGTTTTGTTATTGCTATTTTTTAAAATCCATTTTATTCAAACATAAAAAGAAAAAAAAAGGAGAGTAAAAAAACTACAATAAAATTTTAAAGCACATCAATCAGGGGGTAACAATGGTACATACATTGTATTTGTCACCCCCAACTCATTCACCCAGATCACAAGACATCTGCCTTCAATTGTCCAAGAAATACCAGTACAAATCTTTCTTTTCAGCAAACTCACATAACGCAGATAAATCAGTAGTACATCTTAACTATTTTTATATACATATACATCTTATTTATTTTATTTATTTCACTAATGCATATGTTCTCAAGGTGCATCTTATTTATTTCACTAATGCATATGTTCTCAAGGTGCATCCATTACCTATAAAAGTGTCCAGTTTATCATTCTTTATAGCTGAGTAGTACTCCACTATATCAAAATATCACATCTTTTTTATCCATCCCTCAGTGGATGGACATTTAAGTTGTTTCCAAAATCTGCCTATTATAAACTGAGCTGCTATAAACATGGATGCACAGGGGCTGGAGATTTAGCTCAGCAGCATAAGCGCCTGCCTTGCAAGCAGGCAGTCGTGAGTTCGATCCCTGGTTCCTCCCCCCCACCCAAAAAAAAACGTGGATGCACATATATCACTGTGGTATGATGTTTTGAATGCTTCTGGGAAGATACTCAGAAGGAGAATTGCTGGGTTGAATGGGACCTCTGATCCTAGTGTTTTGAGGAATCTCCACACTGATCTGCATTCCCAGAAACAGTGGAGAAGGATTTATTTTTCTCTGCAGCCCCTCCAGCATTTGTTAGTGGTTGATTTCTTGATACTAATCATTCTTTCTGGGGTTAGATGGAATCTCAGTATTGTTTTAATTTGCATTTCTCAAATGACCAGGGATGTTGAACATTTTTTCACATATTTATTTGCTGTTTTTATTTCTTCATCTGAGAAGTATATATTCATCTCAGGTGCTCATTTTCAGAGTGGGTCTTTAAATCTGGGAGGCCTGATTTTTTTTTTAGTCCTTTATGTGCTCTTGATAGTAATCCTTTGTCTAAGGAACAGCTGGCAAACATTTTCTCCTACATTGTACATTGTCTATTCACTCTGCTGGTGATTTCTCTTGTGAAAAAATTTTTCAGTGGGATGAGACCCCATTTGTTGATTATTTGTGATAGTTCCTATGCAACCTGGGTTTTGTTCATAAAGTCTTTGCCTATACCAATGTCTTCAAGATTTTTACCTCCTCTATCTTCCAGAAGATTTAATGTTTCTGTTTTAATATTAAGATCTTCAATTCATTCTGATCTTAGTTTCATGCATCTGAAATATATGGGTCCAGTTGTAATGCATGGCATGTGTAGAGCCAGTTTTTCCAACACCATTTGTTAAATAGGCTATCTTTCTTCCAGTGAAGAAAGGTCTCTTCTGGTTCCAGATGAATTTTAGGATTGCTTTCTCTAATTCTGTGAGATATGCTATTGGAATTTTGATTAGGATTGCACTGAATCTGTATAGCAGTTTTGGAAGTATGGCCATTTTAACTATATTGGCTCTTCCTACCCAAGAGCACAGGATCTCTATCAATTTTCTAATATCCTCTTCAGTCTCCTTTTACAGAGTACTGTAGTTTTCAATGTAGAGGTCTTTTACATCCTTTGTTAGATTGATTCCTAGATATTTCTTTTTTTTGGATGTTATTATAAAGGGTATTGTCTCCCTGATTTTTCTATCAGTGAATTTGTTATATGTGTACAGAAAAGCTATCAATTTTTGAGTGTTGACTTTGTAACCAGCTATGTTACTGAATTTGCTTATTAAATCTGAAAGTCTTTTGGTGGAGATTTGGCGTCTTGAAGTAGAGTATCATGTCATATACAAATAACAATAGTTTAATTTCTTCCTTTCCTATTTTCATTCCTTTTGTTTCTTTCTCTTGTCTAATTGTTCCTGCTAAAGTTTCCAGGACTATGTTGAATAAGAGTGGTGACAATGGACATTATGGTCTTGTTCCATTTTTTTCCATTTAGTATGATATTGGCTGTTGGTTTGTCATAGATGGTTTTTATAAGATTGAGAAAAGGACCATCTATCCCAATTTTCTGTAGATTTTTTATCATGAATGAGTGCTGCACTTTGTCAAAAACTTTTTCTGATCATCTATTGAGATGATCATATGATTTTTGTCCTTGGCTCTAATAATGCAATGTGAATACATCTGTGAATGTATGTATGTTGAACCATCCCTGCATCCCTGGGATGAATCCCACTTGATCATGGTGTGCAGTCTTTTTGATGATTTGCTGCAGTGTCTTTGCTAGTATCTTATTGAGGATTTTTCATCAATGTTCATTAGGGAGATTAGTGTATAATTCTCTTTCTTAGTTGGGTCCTTTTCTGGTTTGGGAATCAGAGTAATGTTTGCTTCCAGGAATGAATTTGGGACTATTGCTTCCCTTTCAATTTCATTAAAAGTGTGAGAAAGAGTGGTGTTAGGTCTTCACTAAGTTTCTTGTAGAATTCAGCAGGGATTCCATCAGGACCTGGACTTTTCCTTGTTGCCAGGTTTTTGGTTACATTTTCATTTTTATTTGTTGGGATTGGGTTATTAGGATTCTTATATCTTCTTGATTCAGTTTTGGTAATTTATATGTATCTAGGGATCTGTTCATTTCTTCTGTATTTTCCAACTTATTAGAATACAAATTTTCAAAGTAGATACAAATGATTTTCTGAATTTCTTCAAGGTCTGTTGTGATTTTACCCTTTTCATTCCTCATTGCATGGATTTGAGTCTTTTCTTTCCTTTTTTTATAAGATTGGCTAAGGGTTTGTCAACTTTATTTAATCTTTCAAAGAACCAACTCTTCAATTCATTGATTCTTTGTATTGTTCTTTTTATTCTTCAAGTGTATTAATTTCTATTCTGATCTTTCTAATTTCCTCCCTTGTACAAGCTTTTAGGTTAGCCTGATCTTTTTCTAGAAGTTTGAGATTCAACATTAAGTTATTTATATGTGCTTTCTCTGTTTTCCTGATACGGGCATTTACTGCTATAAATTTCCCTATTAGGATGATTTTCATTGTGTCCCACAATTTCCGATATGTTGTATTGTCATTATCATTCAACCATAAAAACTGTCTCATCTCTTCTTTATTTTCATCTGTGACCCATGCTATTTAATTTCCAAGTGTTTATGAAGTTCTTATGGTTTCCTTTGGCATGGATTTCCAATTTCATTGCACTGTGTATGCATGGGATAATTTCAATTCCTTTACATTTACTTAAGCATGTTCTATGAGCCAGTATATTGTCTATTTTGCAGAATGTCCCCTGTGCAGCTGCGAAGAATGTGTATTCTGATGTTGTGGATTGGAACACTCTATAGACATCTACTAGGTCCATTTGCCCAAAAGTGTGATTTAGTTCTAGTATTTCATCATTGATTTTTTTTTTTGTCTAGTTGATCTGTCTTTTTGTGACAGTGAGGTATTGAGGTCTCCCAATACAACTGTATTAGGGCTTATTCAAGTTTTCATGTTTATTAGTAATTATTTTATAGCTGGGTGCACTGGTATTTGTTGCATATATATTTATCATTATTATTTCTTCCTCTTGAATAATTCCCTTTATAAAGATGTTAGTAACCTTCTTTATCTCTCTTACTCAGTCTTGGCTTGAAATTCACTTTGTTTGCAAATAGAATAGGTACCTCTGCTTTTTTCTGGATTCTTGTTGCATGGAATATTGTTTTCCATCCTTTGACTTTCAGTCTATGAATTCTTTTTTAAATTAAATGTGTTTCTTATGTGCAACACATTGTTGGATCTTGCTTCTTGATCCATTTTTCCAGTCTGTGTCTTAGACTGGTAAATTGAGACCATTAACATTCACGATTATGCATTAACTGATATGTATGGACTTATCTTTGTCATGTTATTTTCTTGTTGGCTTCCCTCCCCCAACCCCACTTCCTCTAATTGTTTGCCTTTACTGGCGAACTCCTTCTGATGGGATTCATGGAGCTATTATCTCTTTCTAGAATGTCCTTCAGAACGTTTTGGAGTGCTGGTTTGGTGGTCATAGATTTCCTCAGATGTTCTTTGTCATGTTCTTTGTCATGTTCTTTGTTATGTCTCCATCTATTTTGAAAGATAGTTTTGCAGGATACATCAATCTGGATTGAAAGTTATTTTCCTTTAGAAAGAGCCACTTTACTCCAAGTTTTCCTTGACTTGAGAGTTTGTGTTGAGGTCAGCTGTGATTCTGATGGGTTTTTCTTTAAAAGTGATTTGTTTGTTTTCCCTAACAGCTTTTAAGATTCTATTCTTGGGTTGAATTTCTGGAATCTTGACTATGATATGCCTGGATGTAGATTTTTTTGATCTTGCTAGTTGGAGTTCTATATGCCTCATTTACTTGTATGACAAATTCTTTTTCTCTACTGGGAAAGTTTTCTGTCACAATCTCTGTGAACATGTTTTTAATGTAATTTGTGGTATTTCTTGCTTGTTAATTGACTCCAATTAATCTTAAGTTATTCTTCTTTGTCTCATCTAGCAGCTGATTTCTCATGATCCCTTACTAGTTTTGAGAAATCTTTATTTTCCTGGTCACTAAGTGCAAGCCTGTCTTCAGTATCTTAGATCCTGTCCTCATACTGGCCTAATCTGCTTTGAATAGTTTCAGCGGAGTTTTTATTTTTTTGGATATCTGCTTGAATTTGCTTTATTGATTCCATTTGTTTCCTATACTGTGCTTCCATAATTTGCTTAAGCTATTCTTTTTGTCTGTGTCAGCTCTAACATTGCTAAGCATGGTGTATGTTTTGATACATCTCATTGCCCCTTGGGTTTGCCTTGGGTGAACTGGATGTCTGGAGTTGCATCTTGTTTAAGTGTCTTCTCATTCTTTTCTTTTTTAGTTTAGTTCCTGGGATGTTGCTTGTAAGTTGCCTATGGCGGGTTGCTTTATTGGTGGTATTTAGGACAGTTAGGTAATGATTATTTTTCTGAGGGATCTTCCAGGTATAGCTAGTTTTAGTTTTGAGTCTGTTGGAAGATCTTACCTCTTCAGTTTGTTGGAGATGAGAAGTCGTTGCTTATTTGGCCTAATCCCTGATTCTTTGGCACTGTGACACAGTATTTACTCTGACTTTTAGTTAATCTCAGTCATGGATTATCAAGGCTGACAGCTGTTTAGAAAAATCATGTCAATTGTGGCTATCTTGGTACCAGGGGCATCAAACACAACCTATAAAACAACAAACTGAGCTAACCCTTAATTTGCAACTTTTAACCATATGAACTAGATTTGTGATTATGTAACAAAATGTAAAACAAATCAAGTAATTATATGCAACATGTAAATCTGTAAAGTTCCAATTCTGTCCTAGAGATTAAAATTTAAAATGGATCAAGAAGAAAATATAGAAGTAGGAAAAGAGAAAGAGATTACAAGTAAGGTTGGAGAACAAAGATACATCCCGCCAATTTAGGGAAACTGGTGCAGAAGATTGAAGGCAAAGAGAGGTGGAAGAGATAAAAGGTAGGACAGAACAGAACTGCACCCAAAAGAGGTTAGGAACCACTGTCACTCTCGTTAAAAAAAAAAAAAAAAAGAAAAGAGAAAGAGAAATAAAAACAAACTGAATAAAACAAAGCAAAACGATCAAACAAGAAAAAAATAGTCCACTTCCAGGATTGTCTCTAGGTTCACTAGTAGACAGCCTGTGTAGACAGAGTCCTGAATAATGCCACTATATCCCCACAAGCCAGCCATTGCTTTATGGCAGAGTAGTAGATAACTTTAGCAGGCCTGTTCTAAGACCAGATTCATTGGGCTTGCTGCAATCCAATGCGGGAGGAAGCCAGCAGCAGTTCTGGTTCTGGGCTTATCTGGCCTGTCTCAAAAGTGGTTCCCAGCCAATCACTCTCTCCATGAAACGACTGAGTCCTCTGCACTCACCACAGGCCAGTGTGGTCCTCCATGTACACTGCTCGCCTGCACTGCTGCATCTCTTTGCAGAGGGCTCTGGGGTCGCCAGCCGCCACTGTCACTGTGATCGTGTGCCCCAGGTTCCAACAGCTCCTCTCACACAGTGAGTTCAACCCCAGGTGAAGGCACAGCCAGCTACAGCCTTCTTCTTTGCTGAAGTTTTTCTTTTCCTTCTCTCAGTTCACACTTGAGATTCCTCCTGGGTCCAGGGGACCCACTTCCTTCCTTCTTGTCTTCCTCACAATGAAGTATTCCAGTGTCTGGACGGTGACTCTCAGAGAGTCTGTTTCCGCTGCTGCTTACTGCTTTGCCATCTTCCCAGAAGTCCTGTTGTGGTTGTTGTTTTGAAATGCTGCCTCTTCACTCTTTCTTTTTTAAGATCAAGTGTCACAATTTTTTATGGAGTTTGTTTGTCCTTTTGAAATGTGACCAGTGTAATCCATTAGAGAAAGAAAATGGCCTCATATGACCTTGAAAAAGAATCTTCATTGAAATTTTCATTGTAGGTAAGAGATGATATGATCCTTTGATTAAAATAAGAGACTTTAAAATACACAAAACAAAATTAAGATAGCCATGAGAAAATCCTCAACAAAATGTTAACAAATAGAATGCAGCACATTACCAAAAACTATACATCATAATAAAGTAGGTTTCATCCCACACATGCAAGGAGAATTCAACATACATAAGTCTATAAGTGTAATACGTCACATAAAGAGGAGCAAGGCCAAAAACCATAGGTCATATCAATAGGTGCAGGAAAAGCTTTTGACAAGATCCAACATTCTGTCATGATAAAAAGCCATAAGAAAACATGTGTAGAAGAACCATACCTGAATATGATAAAGGCTATTTATGACAAACTATAGCCAGCATCATACTAAAGAGGGAAAAACTAAAAGCATTTCCCCAACATCAGGAACAAGACAAGGATGTCCACTATCATCTCTACTATTCAACATAGTACTTGAAACATTAGCCAGAGCGATTAGGCAAGAGAAAGAAATAAAGAGAATACATATAAGAAAGGAAGAATTCAAATGTCACTATTTGTAAATGACATGATACTCTACATAGAAGACCCAAACATCTCTACCAATTTCAGCAAAGTAGCAGGATATAAGACAAATGCACAAAAATCATTAGCATTTGTGTATAAAAACAATGAAGAGGATAAGTAAATTATAAATACAATATCATTCATGATCACTTCAAGAAAAATGAAGTTTCTAGGAATTAATTCAGACAAAGAGGTGAAAAACTTCTACAAAATAACTACAGTACTGTGAAGAAGATGGAAGAGGGCCTCAGAAAATGGAAAGAAGTCCCTGGTTCCTGGATATTGTCAAAATGGCAATTTTGACAAAACTTTTACACAGAGTCAGTGTAGTCCCAGTCAAAATACCAATAGGATACATTAAATATCTAGAAAAAACAATCCCAAAATTCATATGGAACCAGAAAATTCCAAAACTAGCAAAAGTAATTTTGGGCAACAAAAGCAAAGCAGGTGGCATGATAATACCTGACTTCAGGTACACTACAAAACATAGTGCTAAAAAGAATGGCATGGTGCTGCAACAAAAACAGACACATAGATCAGTGGAACAGAACTGAGCAACAGACACACCCCCAAACATACTCGACTGTTTGATTTTTGACAAAGGATCCAGAAGCGTATATTGGAGAGAAGCCAGCCTATTCTACAGTGGTGCTGGGAAAACTGATTATCTGTTTGTAGAAGAATAAAACTGGACCCTTATCTCTCACCATGGTAAAATACTTGAAGACTAGTGTAGGGAAAGATTTTCTAAACAGAATCAGACTAAACAGCTTCTGTATAGTACAAGAAAAGTCAATCAGTAGAATGAAAAAAAAAAACCTAAAGAATGTGAAAAAATATTTGCCAGCTATGCCTCAGACAGAGGACTAATATTGAGAATATACAAAGAATTCAAAAAAAAATCAAACCACCTAAAATGAAAGACATAGTCTAGAAATAGGCAAGATACATGAACGGACACTTCACAGAGGAAAGAATACAAATGGTAAAGGAATATATGAAAAAATATTCAGCATCTCTTGGCCTTAGAGAAATGCAAATCAAAACAATGCTAAGAGTCGATCTCCAGAAAAAATGACAATCATTAAGAAATCAAGCAGTAACAAATGCTGGCATGGCTGTGGTGAAAAGGGAACCCTGTTTCATTATAGTAGTATTGCAAAACTAGTACAATTATTACGGAAATCAGTTTGAGATTTCTCAAAGAATTGAAATTAGAAATTCCATTCAACCCAGCTATCTCCCTGCAAGGTATCCTTCCCAAAGAGCTTAAGTCATCATAACTACAGCAATTATGTACATACCAGTGTTTGTAACATACAATGCATAATAGCTAAATCCTAGAAGCAGGCTGTGTACCCATCAACTGATGACTGGATAAAGAAAATGTGGTATCTGCATATAATGGAATACTACTCCATTATAAAGAAATTTGAGGTATTTGTAGGAAAATGCATGCATCTGGGAATGTCATATTGAATGAAACAAACCAGACACACACACTTAAAAACCACATGAGGTCTCTCATTTATGTGAGGTAAAGTACAAAGAAAATATTAAAAACGAGTAGAAAGGGACAAGAGAATAGATGTAGTCTAGTAGGGAAGTGGTCCAAAGGAATAACAGTGAAGGGTGAGAAGGAGGGGAAGGGAAATAAAAAGAATAAAGACACGCCAGGTACAGGATCCTAATACTGCAATCATTGTAAACTTTATATGCCATAACATGTGCTAAGACAGATAATATCAATAAATATGTAAAAGCTGATAGAGGCACCAGAGTAGGAAGGGGAGGAGCAGGGGAGGAGGGACAAAAAACCAAAAAGCTGTTTTATGTGCATGTGACCACTCCCCAAGATGATTATAAACTGCATGAACTGCTAAAATTTTTTAAGATAGCCATGCAGCAATGTTAAGAAGTTAATAAAAATGCAGATTGTCTAAAAATCTATGATAAATATAATAAAAACCAAACCATTCCACAGGGGCTGGGGATTTAGCTCACTGGCATAAGCACCTGCCTTGCAAACATGCGGTCGTGAGTTTGAGCCCCGGTACCGATAAAAAAAAAAAAAACATTTCACAGACAAGTACATTTATCTCTAAATCCACTTTGACTTAGACTTTTAATTCCTTCTTGAAATGCCACGCGTATATAACTTTATATTTACAACTATTACGAAGTGCGTGTCTTTTAAGTAAAAAAAAAAATCCTTTCTTAATTGTGATTATGTATTGTAGAAAAGAAGTGACCCTTCAAGGAAGACAACTTACAAAGCTGAGATCAGATCTTGGGCTTGCTAGTTAGTGGTCTGTGCAGACTTGTGCAGTTTACCTAACTTCTCCAACCAGTTTTTTTCTCTAAGTTTTTTTGTTTTGTTTTGATGTATTGTGTTATGTAGCAATAGGTACTGAACTCAAGTCTTTCACATGGGGCTACATCCTCAAAGCTTTGTATTTTTTTTATTTTGAGACAAGGTCTTGCTAAATTGCTAAGTTACCAGAGCTGCACTCAAACTTGCAGCCCTCCTGCCTCAGCCTCCCAGACCGCTGTGTTTACAGGCATGCACCAACATGGGATTACATGTGTACACAACCATGCTCAGTTCTGTTTTTTTTTTTCTTGAAAAGGGATTTATAGCCAGTGATTTCCATCCAAATGTGGAAGCCATTGTTAATTTCCTATTATCTTGTTTTAAAGTCTTATATCATTTTCATTGTTTTGTTTTGTTTGGTCTTATTCTGTTTTGTTTTGTTTTGTTTGATTTTATTATATCTGAAACATGGGCAGCTATTTTGAAAATAACAGGAGACATATGGAAACCATTGTTAATTTCCTATTACCTTGTTTTGAAGTCCTGTACCACTTGCACTGCTTTGTTGTGATTGGCTTTATTGTTTAATTTTGTATGACTTTATTCTCTCTAAAATAAAAAAATAAGAAATAAATTAATGTAATATGCTTCTCACCATCAAATTGTCATTACTTGTTTGTTTTACTTTCTCTTTCCTAAGGAAATCAAATGTTTTTTCCAAACGGAGAATGAGCTTGTTTCCAAGGAGACGCTAAGTATATTCACATCTGGAGGACTTGCTCCTACCTTGGAAATCATAAATAGTACCTATCATGGCATCTTCCTCTTTAATTTAATACTGGTAATTATGTTTTATTTTATTCGGTGATATGTTTTCACAAGCTCTTCCTTATAGGATGTGTTTTTAAAGACATATAATTCAGTAATGTTAAATTATAGATAAAGACATGCATATGTATGTTTTAAAACTAAAAGTAGTGTTATGCTTCTTGCTTTAACCAGTTATAACATTTCTAAGAAATTAGAAAAAATACAGTTTTTTATTTATGTATTTGTCATTTCTATTATTCTTCATTCTGTTCTATAGATATAAGTTGCTTCTAGTATCATTTTTCTTCAGCTTAAAGAAACTTATTTAAGCACTTTTACAGTACAAATCTGTTGACAATGAATTGTATTTGCCTCTGAAAAGGTCTTTATTTGGCCTTCATTTTTAAGATAACTTTGTTAAGATCTAATTCACATACCATACAATATAATTCCAGAAAATTTCATCACTGCAAAGGACCACTCAAAGTCATGATCATACATGCTTTCCATTCTCCCTCTACTGCCCACCCCTACTACTTCACTTTATTTCTCTACAGATTTGCTTATTCTGAGCATTCTGTGTAAGTGAAACATAATGTATAATATTTATGACTACATCTTTCCATTTACATAATGTATTTAAGCTTCATCCATGTTGTAGCATATATCAGTACTGTATTCCTTTTTCTGGTTGTATAGTATACCATTGTATTCACTACATTTGATTTATTTCTTCATCAGTTGATGAACTTTGAGTTATTTTAGTTTGAGATTATTATAAATAATGCCACTCTGAATATTTGTGTGGAAATGTTTTAATTTCTCTAGACACAAAACCATGTTTAATTTTTTGAGAACTGCCAGACTGCTTTCCAAAATGATTGTACTATCTTACATTTCTGCCTATGTTATTAGTGTTCCAATTTCTCCATATCCTCACCAACACTTGCTATGTTTTTTTGTTATAACCTCTAGTAAGTATGAAGAACTTTATCATTATGATTTTGATTTTCTAATGATAAATTATGTTTGAGTACCATTTCATATACTTATTGGTCACTATTTCTCTGGGGAAATAGTTTTTTGAGATGGGGTCTCAATGTTCAAAGCCAGCCTTGAACTAACTATATAGCCCAGGATAACCTCAAACTCACAACAATCCTCCTGCATCAGTCTCTCAAATGCTGGAATTATAGCTGTGCACCACCACACCCAGCCCAGAAATATTCTGGGCCCAGATAGATTCTGGTCCTCTTCTAATCGAGTTGTCTTATTATTTTTGAATTGCAAATGTTCTTTATATATTCTGGATAGAGGTCCATGCCAGATATAATTTGAAATTATCTTTTTCCATTCTATGGGTTGCCCTTTCACTTTCTTAATAGTGTGCTTGATATCTGATATTTCCTTCCTTGAACTTTTTGAGTCAATGTAGAAAACCATCACCTGATCCAAAGTCAGAAATACCTGAATATTTTCTTCCAGAAGCTTTTACCTTTGAGTTTTACCTTTGAGTCTTCGATTCATTGTAAGTTTTTCTATACTGTACAATAGATCCAGCTTTCTTGTACCATTTTTATTTTGATGAGAATAAAACAAAACAGTAAGACAGAACCATACAAAACAATGGGAACAATGTTGAATTTCAAAAACAAGACAGAAGGAAATCCCCCAGAGTTGCTCTATTGTATATTGTTATACTCTAAACAGATGCTCAAACTCCCAGCCTCAGGCTTGCAAAGTCCATCAATCAATACAAGCATTAAGTTGTTTTGTACCTTGTTGCTGTCATCCCAACTTGTGTTGCTCGGAATCAGCTGTTTGCCTACATGTGTGGGTGGGTGTGGGAGAGGGTGTTCTTGCCTCCCAGCCTGCACCCTGGCTGGCTCAGGGAAAGGGCAGGCTGGCTTCTTGGCTCTTTTCCCAGCCCATGGCCACTGCCCCCTTGCACTGTTTTTTAAATGGCAATTATTATTTCACTACTGACTTGTTTTGACACCTTTGTTGGAAAATCATTTGACTATAAATATAAACAATTGTTTCTGGATTCTCAATTCTACTGCATTGATCTATATATTTATTTTTATGCTGCTATCATGTTGTCTTAATATGGTTGGCTTTGTGTTAGGTTTTAAAATAAGGAAGCATGAATTCTCTAACTTTGTCCTTCATTTTCAAAAACTTTTTTGCTAGTCTGGGTCCCTTAAATTTCTATATGAATTTTTTTAAGATAAGCTTATAAAGTTCTACAAAGCAACCTACTGATTACTGATGAAATTTTGTTTAAATCTGTGTACAAATCTGGATATGTTCCCATCATAATAATATTAAGTCTTTCAAGACATGAACCGAGGTCGTCTTTCCACATATTTTGATCTTCTCTAATTTCTTCTAACAATATTTTGTTTCAAGAGTGCAAATTGTATCCATATTGTATCAATGTGGAGTAATCATGATGAACTCACATATGAGTTCTAAGCGATCTTTAGTGGTTACCTGAATTTTTTGAAGGACAGTTTTGTCAGATCTATAATTTCTGTCTTTTTTTTTTTTTTGTACCAGGGAACAAACTCACAACCTCACGCTTGTCAGGCAGATGCTTATGCCACTGAGCTAAATCCCTGGTCCCAGATCTACAATTTCTGATTGATTTAATTTTCTTTCAGAATTTTGAATATGTCATTCTAATCTTACACTATTGTTTTGAATGAAAAGTTAGCTGTTAATTTTATTATTGTCTCATTTTTTTCTAGATGCTTTGAAGATTTCTTTCTTTGTGTTTGCCTATTTGGGGTTCCTTGAGCTTCCTGAACTGCAAATTCACCAAATTTTGAAAGTCTTCAGGCATTATGTTCTTAAATTTTTTTCCTACCTGTGTTTCTGTCTCTTTTCTTGCTTAGAATCCAATTATACTCATTTTGGAACATTTTGTTATATTATTCCACAAGTCTATGAAATTTTATTTTTCATTAATTACTTCCCCTTTTTAAAATTTCTTTTTAATTGATATACTAATTCCATAAAAATGTCTTATGTTAATGGATTACCCTGTAATGTGCATATATATATATATATATATATACATATATATTAAAGTTTAAATCAGATTAAATATGCTATCTCCTCAAAACTTACCATTTTTTGATGGACAGAACACCCAGAATTCTTTTTTCTGATTTTTTGAAATATACAGCAGATTATTTCTATATCTATAGTCACCTTATGATGTCCCTCTTTTTTTAATATTTGGTAGTTTTAATTGCTATATCACTAAATTCACTTACTCTTTCTTTTTTCCATCTCCAGTCTGCAATTGAATCTTTTAAATAAATAGTGTACTGGGGTTATTATACTTGTCAATCTTATTATCTCTGTTTGTTTGTTTCTCTATGCTGAGATTCTATATCCATTTCCTTATTAGAACATTTTTCTAAACCAGTGTACATTTTTATAATAAATTCTTTGAAGTTATTTCTGGTATGTTGACTCTGAATCAGTCTAGTGTCTACCCTTTATTCTTGAATATTAGTTACTTTTTCATGTGTTTGTTTATTTTGTTTTTCAAGACAGGAACTCACCATATAGTTCAAACTAGCCATGAACTCTCTATGTAGTCCAGGCTTACCTTGAATTTGCAGTGATCCTTCTGCCTCAGCCTCCATGCCTGACTCAGTTACACTTTGTGCTTCTTTTCATATCTTGTCACTTTTGATTAAAGACTACTTATTGAAGATAATATGTTGTAGCAACTCTCTTCTGTTTGGTCTTTCAAGAAACTGCTTTTCTTATTATTCTAAAAGGCAAATAACTTGGCAAAAACCTCAAACTATAATCCAGCAGTAAAAGCTAAAAGAATTGGTAGTCTCTACCTGGTCTTTTAGACCTGGTCTTCTAGGAATGTCTTACAGATCTCTTGCTCCTTGGATTTTTCTCTTAAATTTCCAAATGCTCTGACGTCCCATGCTTTGTCTCTGATTATTATTATTAAACAGTGGTACTTCACCTTCATGCTACCAGGGCTTGGCTGTGTGGTAATCCATTATGTGGTTATATTATTGTATACAGCTGATTACTTCAAAATTTCCAATCTTATGCTATTCCAAACCATATTGCAAACATATTCTTGAATATACATCATTTTACATATATATATGAATATAATGTAGAAAGAATCTAACAATGAAAATTGCTAAATAAAAGGCATATGTATTTGGATGCCTTTGTTTAATTCTTTTTTGAGAGATAGGGTATAACCAAGTGTGGTGGGGTACACCTGTAATGCCAACATTCGGGGAGACCAAGGCAGGAGGATTGCAAGTTCAAGTCCAGTCTGGGCAATTTTGCAAATCAACAAGACTCTGTTTCAAAATTTCAAAAAAAAGACTGAGAGTGTGGTTCAGTGTGAAGATCCTGGGTTCAATCCCCAGTACAGAAAAGAAGAAGATAAGTAGAATATGCCAAAATAAATATTACTATCAACATTGTAAAATACTGCTTTCTGATGTCTTCTTCATTCAAGTTTAGTGGTCAGATTTTCTGGTTCATTGATATTCCTAGAGAAAACATCACAAGTAACACAGGTAAGACTGATTTGAATTTATTCTTGTACTTATGGATCTAAATTTACCAAATAAAAGTATTTATTTTAGTTTAAAGTTTACATTGTCTCATGTAAATATCTCATGTAGTATGTAAAAATTTGTGATTTACTTGAAATTTAAATTTTACTGGGCATATGTATTTTACCTGGAAGTCTTACAGCTTGTTCTGACATCCACAACATTTATATCATCCTTTATTTAAAGGAAACACATTTTCTAGAAGTTGGAAATTATAGTATTGAGATTGTGGGGCAAAGAAATAAATTTTATAAATTATAAATTTTACTGAAATTATATCAACCTTAAAATGTTATTATCTATAATGTGTAATATATTATTTTGTTAAGGGATATACTATTAAATGTTATGTGGCAATATAGCATTATATATTGTGTATACCCAGAAAGAAAGAGGAGAAAAGTCAAATCTCAGGATTTATAAGTATTAAACTAATAAATTAAGTTAAATTTTCAGGCATAAGATATAGTTGCATAGTTTAAAAATAGTAAAAGACTTGCTGCTTTTCTATAGTAAAAACAAGAAAGAAAAACTTACTTAACTTCACGTAAGGAAAAACATTATTTTATTCATAGATTCCAAAGAAAAAATACAATCACACTGCAGGAAGGAATTAGAAATAAAAAACAGAAAGAACCCAGGAAATACATTCACATTGTCTCACTTAAATATCTTTTCTGTAAATCTACACTTATTTTTGTTTCTTTGCAGCCTTGCATTCTAAAGATATCCCACGACTGTTGAATTGTTATTTTTCCTAGTGGCCAGCCCAACTGTAAATTCTCAGGAGACCATCTTTTTTCCCAATTTTTTTATTTAAAGAAAGAAAGAAAAGAAAATTAAAAATTTTTGTTTAAAGAAAGAAAGAAAAGAAAATTAAAGAAGAAACAAAAGAGAAAAAAGTAGAATACAGAATTTTTAAAAATTAACATAAAATCACTAATTGATACATTACATATTGTCATCTTAATAATAGTTGTTAAAATTACAAAAATCAAGCATAAAAAGTGGCCAGACACTCAAACATTGACAGTGCAAACCCTTCCATTCAATAATCTTACAGAAATTTAGTAATATGGCCATCTATCTTACACACTATACATACCATTACATCCTTTAGAGCACTTTCTTTACCTTTCACTTTTACAATATCTATTATACTATTGGATCCTACTATTCTGTCAGTTCTTATTATTTTTTACACTAGAGAGACAATGTGATATTTACTAATGAATCTTTATTTCACTAATGAGGATATTCTCAAGTTACTTCCATTTACCTATAAAGGCCTCAAGATCATCTTTTTATAACTGAATTGTATTCCATTATATAAAAATACCACATTTTTTTCATCCACTCTGCAGTTGATGGGCATTTTGGTTGTTTCCAAGACTTAGCTATCATAAACTGTGCTATTATGAACGTGGGTGCACATATATCATTGTGACATGACCTTTTCAATTTTTCTGGGAAAATACCCAGGAGAGGAGTAGCTGGATTGAATGGGACTTCCAATCCTAGTTTTTTGAGGAATCTCCATACTGATTTCCACAGTGGTTGCACCAGTCTGCATTCTCACCACAGTAGAGAAGTGTTCATTTTTCCTGCATCCTCGCCAACATTTGTTTTCAGTTGTTTTCTTGATGGCAGCCATTCTTTCTGGGATGAAATGAAATCTCAAAGCTGTTTTAATTTGCATTTGTTGAATGACCAGTGCTGGTGAACATTTCTTCATATATTTATTTGCCATTTGTATATCGTCATCTGAGAAATGTGTGTTTATTTCCAATGCCCATTTATGGAGAGGGTCTTTGAATTTGGGGGGCTTGTTGTTTTTCAATTCTTTATATGTTCTTGATATAAGTCCTTTGTCTGAGGCATTGCTGGCTAAAATTCTTTCCCATGCTGTGGGTTTTCTTTTCACTCTGTTGATGATTTTTTTTTATTTAAATGGGGAAAAAAGGGTAGAAATAATACAGAAATACAGAAAAATAAACAGTAAGAAATCACCAGTGGATAAATTACATACTGTCACCCTGGAAATAGTTGTTCAAGTTACAAAATTAAAGTATGTAAAGTGTCATTCACGTAGTGACATTCAAATAGTGACACTGCCAACAGTTCTGCTCAACGATCCAACAAAAACTTAGTAATATGGTTATCAATAAAGTATGTAAAGTGACATTCACATAGTGACGTTCAGTTATCAGTCCTACACACTTGTTTTTTATCTTAAAGATGGTAAGATTAAACATAAAAAAACAGAACAAAACAGTTTATAAGGGAACAATTTAAAGAAACACAGATTTCAAAGCATGTCCACTGGAGATCTTCACTGTCTTATTGTCTCTAGTTTTCTTACAAATAGTTGTCCCCATCTTCACACACATTGAATACATACTGCATATTATATAACTAATCAAATCATTACAGGATGATGAAGGCTTTTTAGGTCTTCAAGATCTGATATTGGGGAAGCCAATAATGAGTAACACAGTGTCTCTCATTCTCTTCGTAGTAGCTGTCCTTATCTTTACATATGTTGAAATTGAACTTAAGAGACTAGACTAATATCACTCTGAACAGTGAATAATAGCATTGCTAGATTTGAGTATCATAATGCTACAGAATTAGCATTGGATTTCTTAGTGTCTCTTCTTCAGAGTATCTGTTCATTACATCTTGCATTATATAATCTGTTTCTGTAAATAGTTTAAAAAATTCTTCCCATGTGTGAATTTCTACATGTATATCCATCCTCTCTGTATTATAGGGAAAAACAAATCATAACAAGACAGCAAAACAAATTCCTAGAAAAACATGCAATGAAAAAGACATATAAGACCACAATATTAGGTGATCTACTGTAGTTACTATGCTTTCTCTTGTTATTTTCAATAGACTTGTCCACATCATCAGGCTTAATATACTTAAGCATAGTATTACATAGCTATTTTTATAAAAACATAACACTGAAAACATTGTAGGACTTGAAAGCTGTTAATAATAAAAACCAGTATGGATATCTTTTACATCTTGTCATCTTCAGAGTAGTTGCTTCTACTTTTAGACTTGATACTATGAAGCATACCAAATTCGAATAAAATAAGCCAAGGCAAAACCGCATCCAACAAATCAGATTCAAATAAGATCAGTCATAGTAAAACAATGTAAGTAATACAGGATTTCAGTTTAAGTTAATAGGAAATTAAGGCTAGTTACCATGGTATAACCTGCAATTTTTGGGTTAGCTGTCTGTGCCCTCAAATCTGATATGAGTGGACATACTGGAACAAAATAAATTCAAACTAAACAGAGCAATAAGACTACTGTGACTTCTAAATCCTGATACACTATTAACAATGACATCTGCCTTTTTTTAGTGTATCAAGGCTATCTATATTAAAGATTATAGCTTACCGTCTCTGCCTCATGTCTGCTACTCCACTTTACTGCTATAATTTGTCTACCTTGCTCCCTCATTCCACTGTCTGCCCTGTTCATTGAGGCCTCTCTGCCACTGTTGCTGGAATCTTGGTATCCCTTTGTCTCTCTCTCTGGAATGTCCTTTAGCACTCTCTGTAGGGTTGGGTTGGTGGCCATGAGCTCCCACTTCCTCCTTGTCTTGGAAACATCTTATTTCTCCATTAATTTTGAGATAGAGTTTTTCTGGGTATATTAGTCTTGGTTGCAAATTATTTTCTTTCAGGGCTTGGAATATTTCCCCCAGGCCCTTCTCAATTTGAGAGTTTGTGTTGATAAATCTTTTGTTATTTTGATAATTTTCCCATTGTAGGTTATCTGCTTCTTTTCCCTGGCTGCTTTTAATATTCTGTTCTTTTGGTGAATTTCTGGAATCTTGATTATTGTATGTCTGGGTGTAGATCTGTTTTGGTTGTAGGTGGCTGGAGTTCAGTATGCCTCATTTATCTGGATATCATTTCTTTTTCCTATGCTTAGGGAGTTTTCCTTTAATATATCTGTGAATATTCTTTGTAGTTCATTTTTGGTTACTCCTGCTTCCTCACTCACGTGCTTTATTCTTAGGTTATGTATACTTTTGTCATCTTCTATCCTTTGAATTATTTTTTTCTGGTTCCTCATTATTTTTAAGAGGCCTTTTCTTTCACAATCATATATCATAGATCTCTCTTCAAGTTTCAAAAGGCTAACTTTAGTTTCTGTCAAGGCATTTTGCCAGTTTTCAATGGAGTTTTTAGTTTCCTGGTAATCTCTTTGGATCTGTTTCATGTATTCTAGGTTATGTTTAAATTCTTCATCAGAGGTTTCTCTTTCTTTTCTGATTTCCTCTGTTCTTCTCTTGGGAGGGGCTTATCATTTCTTTAATTAATCTCTTTATATCTTGCCTCACTTGGATCAGAAGTACAGTTTTAAATTCGTCTTATGAGGTCATGAGGATATTTCTTTATATCGGCTGATGCTGTGTCTAGTATTGGATGGTTACTATGCTGGTTCTCTTCTGTATTTACTTCTCCTGGGCTTATTTTCCCAGGTTCAGCAGCTAGAGATTTTTTTTAAATTTCTATCCCTTGTCATGTTTCTGGTTTCTTTCAGACTGGTGCATCCTGGGGGTCTCTGACCCTCTCCGTATTGCTTAGGGTCTTTCCGTAGCATGCTGACTGGAGTTTTTGCTACCCTCCCCAATTTGCTGTTATCTGAGGTAGGCAGGGGTGCAGCGACGGTGCAGGCTAGCCTCCAGCCTCTGTGCCAGTCAATGCACAAGTTAGGCTGTACCTTGTGGACGTCACAGAGTCACGATAATTTTGTATCTGCTTATTGGGTCCCAACCAGAGACGTGGTTCAGCCCCAGCAGATCCCACAGTTCTCTCTGCACCAGGAGCAACTGATGTTACCACGGTGCAGAGTTATGCCCACATCCAAGCTGTCCTCTACCAGACCTCTCTGTGCCAGGGGCAACTATCTGATGTCACCAAGGCACTGGGCTCTGCCCAATTCCAAGATGTCCTCCACCATTCCTCTCTGTATTACTGAAGCCGTCGCGGTACCAGGCTCTGCCCAATTCCAAGATGTCTTCCACCAGTCCTCTCTGTGTCACTGATGGTACTGTGGTGCCAGGCTCTGCCCAATTCCAAGATGTCCTCCAGCCAGCGACAGCAGCTGCGGGACCCAGTCCCTAGTACTCACTAGGACTCAATGCAGGTCTTCCTCTTGGGTCTACTGCACACTGCACCACGTGTCTTCACTGTGTTCCCAGCACAGTGTGGATTGGTCAGAAAACTGTGTGGTGTCTGGCTTTGGAGCTCCAGAGCCTCTCGCAGTCTCCTCCAATGCAACCAGGTGGCTTTGGCTTCTTCGCAGGGCCCCAGCTTTTAATTTCCAGCAGTCGCTGAGAGCAATACAGCTTTTCCCCTTGGATCCACTGCTCACTTTGCCACATCCTCCCATCAAGAGTTCGGGATTCCAGACTCCTGTTATTGGCAGCTACGGTCTCAGCATGACCTTAGATCCTCCGGGCACACCTAGTACAGCACAGAATGGGGCTCAGTGAGCACATTGGGCCTCAGCTCCCCACCCGTGCTTTTCCTTCCTCTTCCTAGTTTTATTTTTCCCTTCAGTTGCTGCCTTGGTTAATAAGAATCGTTACCCATTAGTCTGACCCTCTCCATGTTGTCATATTCTAGCATCTGATCTGATTTCTCCACAGAGACTCTGCACCCAGTCCCCTAGCAAGCTGCCATTTTCTGTTCCCAATGATTTACTTTGAAGTGCAGAAACTTTTTAGTAATATGAGATCACATTGTTGATTCTTTGAAGTATTTCCTGAGCAGTTTGCATTTTATTCATGAATTCTCTCTCTACTCCTATGTCTCCAAGGTTTTTACCTACCTTGTCCTCCAGTAGATTTAGTGTTTCTGTTTTAATATTTATATCCTTGATCCATTTTGACTTTAGTTCAGTGTATGATGATAGGCATGAGTCTATTTTCAGTCTGCAGCATGTGGAAGGCCAATTTCTCCATTTATTAAAGAAGCTATTTTTTCCAGTGAATATGTTTAGCCCCTTTGTCAAATATAAGGTGACTGAGTGTCTTTGTGTTTGCATCTTCTAATCTGTTCCATTGATCCTCAGGTCTATTTCTTTGCCAGTACCATGCTGATTTTATTACGTTGGCTTTGTAGGATATTTTCAAGTCAGGAATTGAGATGCCTCCTGTCTTGCCTTTGTTGCCCAGAACTGCCTTTGTCTCCTAGGTTTCTTCTGTTTCCAAATGAATTTTACAAATATTTTCTCTACATCTGTAAGGTATGTTAATGGTATTTTGACTGGGATTGCATTGAATCTGCACAACAGTTTGGGAGTATGGCCATTTTCACAATGTTTGTTCTTCCTAACAAGAGCAAGGAATATCCTTCCATTTTCTTTTTTTTTTTTATTTAAGAGGAAAAAGAGAAAAACACAAAACAAAACAAAGCAGTGTAAGGTTACACATAATACAGAACAACAAAAAAAAACATAACAGTAAGAAATCACCTGTTAATAGATTATATATTATCATCTTGGAAATAGTTGCTCAAATCACAGTATCAAAGAATACAAAGTAGACATTCAAACAGAGAGACTACAAACAGCTGTGTTCAATGATCCAAAAACATTAATATAGTCAGCTATTTAACATCCCTAAACACACTTGCTGTTATATCTGTTAGAGCTCTTTTTTTTTTCCCTCCCTCTCTTTTTTACAACAAAATTTACACATTTTGGATTTTATTACTCCTTAGTTCTTATTACTTTTTGGGGGGGGAGAGAATAAAGTCAAATATGGCAAAACAAAGCTGTAAGTCAAAACCAAGGATAGACATAGCACATGATGTAGAACAGAGTACAAGGTTATTAACAATGGTTATCAACATTGTCTCTTGTTTCCTTAAAAGGAATTGTCTATCTCATTAGATATTATAAAGTTGGACAAAACAGTGGAGAACAAGACCAATAAAACTTAGGCATTGTGAACATTACAGGATTTCCAAAGGAGACAATAGTCAAACCAGAATGGGCATCTTTGTGAATCTTATTGCCTTCAAAAAAGTTGCCTATACCTTTAGACTTGCTACTATCGCACAGAATGGAACAGAGTCTAATCAGTCAAAACAAGATCTTGGGAGTATTACAGGACTTCAAAACAAGTTAATAGGAGATCAAAAAGAGTTACTACTATATATCCTAATTTTTTAAATTTTTCCCTTAATTAAAATAAACATAAGAAATAGCTAAATAATTTTTTTAAAGAATAGTAGTTACCATAGTGTCTGTCTTTTTCCTTAAAATATTTGGATAAAACTTCATATACTATAGCTTCAAATATTTCCATATTAAATCCCAGAATAAAGCCTTTCTAATTAATAAGTGAAAATTTTATAAGGCTTCAAGGCCACATAATGGGGAATCATGATTATCACATATTTTTATATATTTGAATCATTACTTACATTAGGGAAACTATTCGCTATTCATACATGCGAGATTGATTTATTTCACTTATGAGTATGGTCTCAAGCTGCGCCCATTTATTGATAAATATCTCAATGCGATCCTTCTTTATAGCTGAATAATACTCCATTGTATAGAAATACCACAACTTTTTTATCCATTCCTCAGTTGATGGACACTTGGGTTGTTTCCAAGATCTGGCGATTACAAATTGTGCTGCTATAAACGTAGGTGCACATATATCCCTGTGGTATGATGCTTTCAGTTCTTCTGGGAATATGCCTAGAAGTGGAATAGCTGGAATAAATGGGATTTCCAATCCCAACTTTTTGAGAAACCTCCAGACAGACCTCCACAAAGGCTGTACCAGTCTACACTCCCACCAACAGTGCAGGAGAGTTCCTTTTTCCCCACAGCCTCTCCAGCATTTGTTGTTGTTGGTTTTCTTGACCCTGGCCATTCTTTCAGGAGTGAGATGGTATCTCAGTGTGGTTTTAATTTGCATTTCTCTAATGACCAATGATGATGAGCATTTTTTCATGTATTTATTTGCCATTTGCATTTCTTCATCTGAGAATTGCGTATTCATCTCAGATGCCCATTTTTGGATTGGATCTTTGAATTTTGGAGGTCTGAGTTTTTTTAATTCTTTATATGTTTTAGACAAGAGTCCCTTGTCTGAGAGAGAGTTCACTAAAATCTTTTCCCAGTTTGTGGGTTTTCTTTTCACTATGCTGGAGATTTCTTTTGACATGCAAAAACTTTTTAATAAGAAGTGGTCCCAGTTATTGATTCTGGGAAGTATTTCCTGTGCAGTTTGAGTCCTATTCATGAATTCTCTACCTACTCCTATGTCTCCAAGGTTTCTACCCAATTTGTCTTCAAATAGATTTAGCGTTTCTGTTTTAATATTCAGATCTTTGACCCATTTAGATTTTAATTTAGTACATGGTGATAGACATGGGTCTAGCTTTAGTTTTCGGCAAATGGAGAGCCAGTTTTTCCAGCACCATTTATTAAAGAGACTGTCGTTCTTCCAGTGAACCTGCTTGGCTCCTTTATCAAAGATAAGGTGGTTGAGTGTGTTTGTAGTTGTGGTTGTATCTTCTAATCTATTCCATTGATCTTCAGCTCTGTTTTGATTCCAATACCATGTTGATTTTACTACTGTTGCTTTGTAGTATAATTTCAAGTCAGGGATTGTGATGCCTCCTGCTTTGTCTTTGCTGCTTAGAATTGCTTTTGCGATTCTAGGTCTCTTCTGGTTCCAGATGAAATTTAGGAGTGATTTCTCTAGATCTATAAGGTATGTTGATGGTATTTCTATTGGGATTGCATTGAATCTGTATAACAGTTTTGGGAGAATGGCCATCTTCACAATGTTTGTTCTTCCTATCCATGAGCAAGGGATGTCTTTCCATTTTCTGAGATCATCTTCAATTTCCTTTTTCAGTGTATTATAGTTTTCACTGTATAAGTCTTTCACTTCTTTCATAAGAGTCATTCCTAAATATTTCATTTTTTTGCTTGCTAATGTGAATAGTCCAGTTTCCCTTATTTCCCTCTCTGTGGTTTTGTTGTTTGTGTATAGGAATGCTATTGATTTCTGAGTATTGATTTTGTATCCAGCCACATTACTGAATTTATTTATTGTATCTAAGAGTCTTTCAATGGAGCTTAGGGGGTCTTCTATGTAGAGTATCATGTCATCTGCAAACAATGACAACTTAACTTCTTCTTTTCCTATCTTTACCCCTTTTATTTCTCCTTCTTGTCTAATTGCTCTGGCTAGTACTTCCAGTACTATATTAAATAGGAGTGGTGATAAAGGACATCCTTGTCTTGTGCCTGATTTTAAAGTAAAGGCTTTCAATTTTTGGCCATTTAGTATGATGCTGGCTGTTGGTTTGTCATAAATGGCCTTTATTATATTGAGGTAAAGACCATCTATTCCAATTATCTGTAGAGTTTTTATCATGAATAAATGGTGGACCTTATCGAAGGCTTTTTCTGCATCTATAGAAATGATCATGTGATTCTTATTTTTGGCTTTATTGATATGGTGGATTACATTTATTGATTTGCATATGTTGAACCATCCTTGCATTCCTGGGATGAATCCCACTTGGTCATGGTGTATAATCTTCTTGATGATTTGCTGGATCCTATTTGCCAATATTTTATTGAGGATTTTTGCATCTGTGTTCATTAGGGAGATCGGTCTATAGTTCTCTTTTTTAGTTGGGTCTTTCTCAGGTTTTGGTACTAGAGTGATATTTGCTTCCAGCAATGACTTAGGAAGGATTGCTTCCCTTTCAATTTCATTGAATAGTTTGAGGAGTGTCGGCATTAGGTCTTCTTTGTATTTCTTGTAGAATTCTGCAGTGAATCCATCTGGGCCTGGGCTCTTCTTGGTGGGTAAGGACTTAATTACATTTTCAATTTCAGTAACCGAGATTGGGTTATTCAACAATTTTACATCCTCTTGATCTAGCTTTGGCACTTCATATGCTTGTAAGAAACTGTCTATTTCTTCTGTGTTATCAAACTTTTGAGAGTAGAGGTTTTCAAAATAGGTGTTGATGATCTTCTGTATTTCTATTGGGTCTGTAGTGACTTCTCCTTTTTCATTTCTTATTGCATGAATTTGAGCTTTTTCTTCCCTTTTTTTAATAAGGTTGGCTAGGGGCTTATCGATTTTATTTATTCTTTCAAAGAACCAACTCTTTGATTTGTTGATCCTTTGGATTGTTTTCTTAGTCTCTATTGCATTGATTTCTGCTCTGATTTTTATAATTTCCTCTCTTCTTTTGGCTTTGGGCTTGACTTGCTCTTCTTTTTCTAGCTGTTTGAGGTGTAGCATCAAGTTATTTATTTGTATTCGTTCTGTTTTCCTGATGTGGGAACTCAGTGCAATAAATTTTCCTCTCAGGACGGCTTTCATTGCATCCCACAGATTCCGGTAAGTTGTATCTGCATTTTCATTTTCTTTTAGGTATTGTTTGATTTCTTCTTTAATTTCTTCTGTGACCCACTGATTACTCAAGAGTGTGTTATTCAGTTTCCATGTGTTTGTGGGATTTTTGCAGTATCTTTTATCATTAATTTCTAATTTCAGAGCGCTGTGATCCGATAACATGCAAGGGATGATTTCAGCTCTTTTGCACTTGTTTAAATATGTTCTATGAGCTAATGTATGGTCTATTTTAGAAAATGATCCATGTACTGCTGAGAAGAATGTGTATTCTGATGTTGTTGGGTGGAACATTCTGTATATGTCTATCAAACCCATTTGTTCACAGGTATGATTCAGTTCTGTTATTTCTTTACTCATTTTCTGTCTGGTCGATCTGTCCCTTGGTGTCAATGGCGTATTAAGGTCTCCTGTTACAATTGTGTTACTGATAATTTGAGTTTTCATTTCTGTTAATAATTGTTTTATATAACTGGGCGCTCTGGAGTTTGGTGCGTATATATTTAAGATAGTTATCTCTTCCTCTTGGAGTTTTCCCCTTACGAGTATGTAGTGACCTTCTTTATCCTTTATGGTCATTGTTGGTTTTAAAGTTCACGTTGTCTGCAAACAGAATGGCTACTCCTGCGTTTTTTTGGATTCCTGCTGCATGAAGAATTGTTTTCCATCCTTTGACTTTCAGTCTGTGAGTATCCTTCTGGGTTAGATGGGTTTCCTGTAAACAGCATATGGTTGGATTTTGTTTCTTGATCCATTCTGCTAGTCTGTTTCTTTTGATTGGTGCATTGAGACCATTTACATTAATGGTTATTACTGTTAAATGTTGGTTAATTGTAGGATTCTTATCTCTCTGCTGTTGCATCTTTATCTTTCTGTTCTGTTTAATTATTTGCTTTGCTTAGTGGTTTTTTCCTTTGTGTATCTAAACTGTCTTTCAATATTTTTTGCAGGGTTGGTTTGGTGTTCATGAAGTTCTTCAGCTGTTCTTTGTCATGGAAGTATCGTATTTCACCATCTATTTTAAATGATAGTTTTGCAGGATATATCAGTCTAGGTTGGAAATCATTTTGCTTTAGGATCTGGAATACTTCACTCCATGCTCTTCTTGACTTTATTGTTTGTGATGAGAAGTCTGCTGTGATTCTGATAGGTTTTCCTTTATAAGTGATCTGTCTTTTCTCTCTGACAGCTTTTAATAATCTATTCTTGTGTTGGATTTCTGGGATGGTGATTATTATATGTCTGGGTGTAGTTTTATTTTGGTTATGACTATTTGGAGTTCTATATGCTTCACTGATCCTGATGTCAGTTTCTGATCTCATGCTTGGGAAGTTTTCAGCTATTGCTTCTCTAAATATCCTCTTGATATTCCTTTATGTTGTCTCCTTCTTTTTCATTAATCCCTATCATTCTTATGTTATTCTTCTTTGCATCATCTTGCAGTTGTTGAATTGTTGTTTCCTGATTCCTTGTTATTTTTAAAAGATCTTTCCTTTCCTGTTCACTAGCTGCAATCCTGTCTTGAAGGTCTGAAATTCTATCTTCACTTTCATTAAGGCGGTTTTTACAACTTTCAGTGGAGTTTTTTATTTCCTGTATATCTCTGTGCATCTGCATTATGTATTCTGTTTGTTTCTTATATTGCTCGTCTAGGGATTCTATCTTTTTGTTTAGTTCCTCCAATTTTTTATCTGTGTTTTCTTTAGATATATTTAGAATCTCTTTCATTTCTTTTATCATTTCTTCTTTTATCTGGGATATTATTTCGAGTTTGAATTTCTTTAAAGCTTCCTGGAGTTGCTTGTCAACTTCAGTAGCTATTGTGTCTGATATATGAGGAGGATGGGATATATTTTCTTCTAAATACATTTCTCCTAGGGTTTCCTGAGATGGGCTGGAGGTTTGAGGTTGTAATTTGGTCTTTCGTTTTGCCATTTTCCTATATTTCTGTGTTTCAAGTGTTATTTGAAAGCCTCCTCAGGATCTGTTGAAAATCCCCTTCTATGTTTGCAGCTACTGAGACTCTGGCACCACTCTACCCCAGGCCATTGGGCCTGCAGAACCAATGGCCCTCCTCTGCTTGTTCAGAACTCCGCGGTTCCAGACAAGCTGGGCCTCAGGGACACTGTGCGCCCACCTGCCCCTTGGTAGATCCACAGCTCTTGGATCGCAGCCGGGTTAGGCTACTCACCACAGACCGCAGTGCCTCAGGAGCCTGTGATCCCTCCCTGCTTGCAGAGATATCCACAGTCCTCCAGACAAAGGAAGGGCCTCCTGCGGGCACTCCAGATCCACCCAGCTCCTCTTCTGCACGCAGATGGCTATGCGCGGCTGGGCACAGGCCGAGGTGCCTCAGGAACCTGGGATCCCTCCTCCTCCAGACAAAGGAAGGGGCTTCTGCAGGCGCTCCGGATCCGCGCAGCTCCTCCTCTGCACACTGAGGGCTAGGCGCGGCTGGGCACAGGCCGAGGTGCCCCAGGAACCCGGGATCCCTCCTCCTCCAGACAAAGGAAGGGGCTTCTGCAGGCACTCCGGATCCGCGCAGCTCCTCCTCTGCACACCGATGGCTAGGCGTGGCCGGGCACAGGCCGAGGTGCCTCAGGAACCCGGGATCCCTCCTCCTCCAGACAAAGGAAGGGGCTTCTGCAGGCGCTCCGGACCCGCGCAGCTCCTCCTCTGCACACCGATGGCTAGGCGCGGCTGGGCACAGGCCGAAGTGCCTCAGGAACCCGGGATCCCTCCTCCTCCAGCCAAAGGAAGGGGCTTCTGCAGGCACTCCGGATCCGCGCAGCTCTTCCTCTGCACACCGATGGCCAGGCGCGGCTGGGCACAGGCCGAGGTGCCTCAGGAACTCGGGATCCCTCCTCCTCCAGCCAAAGGAAGGGGCCTCTGCAGGCGCTCCGGATCCGCGCAGCTCCTCCTCCGCACACCGATGGCCAGGCGCGGCTGGGCACAGGCCGAGGTGCCCCAGGAACCCGGGATCCCCCCTCCTCCAGACAAAGGAAGGGGCCTCTGCAGGCACTCCGGATCCACGCAGCTCCTCCTCTGCACACCAATGGCTAGGCGCGGCTGGGCACAGGCCGAGGTCTATCCTTCCATTTTCTATCCTCTTCAATCTCCTTTTTTAGAGTAGTATAATTTTAAGCATATAGGTCTTTTATATTCTTAGTTGGGTTGATTCCTAAGTATTTCATTTTTTTTTAGATGCTATTGTGAAAGGTGATATTTTCATAACTTCTCTCCCATGGAGGTTTTTTTTTGGTATGTGTGTATGTACAGGAATGCTATTGATTTTTGAGTGTTGACTTTGTATCCAGCTATGCTACTGAATTTGTTTATTGCCTCTAGTAGTCTTCTAATGGAGTTTTTTGGGTCTTCTATGTAGACTATCATGTCATCTGCAAATAATGATAATTTAACTTCTTCTTTTCCTATTTTTTTCCTTTTATTTCTCCCTCTTGTCTGTTTGTTCTGGCTAATATTTCCAGAACTATATTGTCAGGAGACTACTTTTCTCGTAAGATCTACTCATGTGCCAATTAAATACAGCAGGCAGTTAATAATTGGGAGGGTGAGATAGGGCAGCCTTTCTAGATAAGACAGTAAAATGTATCCTAAAGAATGAAGGTGGAGAAAGGAGAGAAGAGGCCAGAAATGATAGAAAAGATTCTATAGTGAAGTACCAAAGATGAAATCTGCAGCAGAAACTTCAGTGCTATCAGATCTAACATGGATTGTATCACTATGTTTTCTCTTTATTCATCTTTTTTTTTCTTTAGAGAAAAGATTTGTTTTGCCTCATGCTGTCAGAGGTTTTAGATCATGGTGGACTGGCTGCATTGTTTCTGGGCCTGTAGTAAGGCAGTGCATCGTGGCAGAAGACCATGACAGAGCAAAGCTGCTCATTACGGCAGCTACTAAACAAAAAGAGAAAGGAAGTGTAAGGGAGGAGTTTGGGACAAAAGTGTATCCCTTGGAACTTACTACTTCCTGAAGCTGGGCTCCATTTCCTAAAGTTTTCATCTCACTTTCCTACACCTCCACCAACTAGAGACAAACCCTTCAACACATAAACTTGGGGCATATTCCAAATCCGAACCATAACAGCTAAACCCTAGCCCTGAAAAATTATCATCTATCTCATAATGCAAAATGAATTCAGTCCATCTCCAAGAGTCCACATGCTTTTTAACTGTTCCTGCATTGCTCAAAAGTCCAAATCGAAAGTCTCTGCTGAGATTCAAGACAAACTCTAAGCTATCAGCTCCTTTAAAAATCAAGAAACAAGTTATATACTTTCATTATGCAATTGCACAAGATGACTATAATATTTCTATCTATCTTAACTGCCTATAACTTTTCTCCTTCAGCTTGGTCATGAATAAGCATATGTAAGGTTGAAGCCAAGGAAATTATAATTGATACAGAGAGTAACACAGTACCCAGAACTTCCATGAGGGAGTAATGGGTGATGACCAATCTGGCTTCTTCAGACTGAAGGAGTTTGTAGCTGTTGATCGGCAGTCAAGAGATACTCTACAGAGGTTCTATCTAAAGGTCCTCGATAGACATTAAGCATTTTCATCTTGGGTAGGCATACAGCTTTAAGTCTGGAGGAGAAAAATCCAAAGAAACAACTAAGTATGCATGGGCCAAACAATAGAATCCACAGGATAATTATGAGTATCCTTAACAAAGATTTCTACCAGGAGGAGTTTGTAATGACTTCCCATAAGGAGAGTACGGATAAGTCCAGGGAAATTTAGAGTCTGACAGGTCATTGATTTGTCATCTAATATCTTGAACAGATATTGAGATATTAGCAGAAGAATCAAAAATATACACATAACAATTTTTACTGCCTCTTCTTTTTATTCCTTCTAGGATACCTGCTTTTGGGTGATGCCACCCACACCCAAATGAAGCTTCCATTATCCTCACCCAAAACTGTGTTAAGTCAATCATTGGACTAATTTAGTAATCACACACACCCTTAACCTCAGTATTACACTTTAATACCAACATGACACACCCTAGCTCCAACCACCTCCAAAAAGCCCCACCTATGACTTTGTGAAGTTTTGGAGGAGCATTTAGATACAATCCTTAACAGTCTAAACTGCTAAATCCCCTGAGTTGAGACTGTCTCAGCCTCCCAGAGTGCTGGGATTACAGATGTGCCTACCACACCCACTTTAGAATCACCAGTTAAATTCTGGTTACAACAGAGGCAGTGATGGTGAACTTTTTAGAGATCAAGTGTCCAGACTTCAACACAAACCCCACTTATTTATCACAAAGTGCTAACAGTGCAACTAAGCCTGAATATCGGAGATTTAGTTTAGATAAAACAATTATTATTCAATGCTCTACTGCTGGGATTCCTTGAATCATGTGCCAACAGAAAGGGCTCTGTGAGCCTACTGCAGCACACGTGTCATAGGTTTGCCACCACTGACTTAGAGCTTCAGTAGTTTGCAACTTCAAATCTTTCCAAATCCTTCACGCAAACTAGTTCCAAAGGCTTCTAAATCACATGATCTGGTATAGTTACAGCAACAACTCACTTCAAAGTATCAGTTTTCGGTGTTAGTCAGCTTTCAGTTAGTCAGTTTGTGACAAAATACTTAAAGGAGGAAAGATTTCTTTTTGGCTCATGGCATCAAGCAGTTTCAGTCCATGGTGGGCTTGCGCCATTGTTTCTGGGCCCGTGGCAAGGCAGTACATCCTGATAGAAGACTGTGGTGAGGCGAAGCTGCTCACTCATGGTATCTGGGAAGCAACAAGAGAGAGGGATACTTATCTCATTTTGAAGAAAAATCTTGTTATTGGAACTTTATGTGATTTTTTTGTGAGGAATGAATTGTGAATTTTTAAATTGTACTGACTTACCTGTATAAGGATGAAATGTTATTGTAGGTACTTGGTATAATAGTGTTATTAATTTAACAGTTGGAAAGCAATGAAGATAACATGCTATTTTTACTTCAGTTATTTACAAGTTTAATTCAAAATGCATTAATTCTGAGATCATTCAGACAGAAACAAAGCTGATATAAGAATATAAAAATTTGTAGAAAAAGGTCAAATGAGCTCAGCAATGGTATATAGTAATATGATAAAAATCAGATTTAAAATGCTACAGGAAAGAAAAACAGATTTCCTCATTCATTGTTTTCTTCCTTAATCATAACTGATTTTCTGCCATGCCATGAATTTGAGTACTGTGGGAAAATACTTCTCAACTTACGAGGAGGTGACATCCAGATAAACCTGTATTAAGTTAAAAATATCATAAGTCAAAATACATTTACTATACCTAAGCTACTGAACAGTATAGCTTGGCAACACAGTTATTTCCCCTCATGACTGTTCACTTTGCTGCCCTACATCACAAGAGAGTATTTTACCACATATTGGAAGCCTAAGAAAAAAATCAAAATTTAAAATTTGAAGTATTTTTTTATGAAATGTGTCTCACTTTTGCACAACCATAAAGCAAAAAAATCACAAAATGTAACCATCATAAATTGGAGCCATCTGTATATTTAAAATCTTAGAAAAATAGTTTACATAGCATCAACAGCAAAGATAGCAAAATTTCCATTGTAATAATAGTAGGCATAGCCACTAGCATTTATGGAGTTACATACTTAAAAGACTTTATGTAAATGAACTCATTTATTTCTCACTATAGGAAGTATACTCTTGATAAGTACCCTTATTATCTCCATTTTTAAATGTTTTAACTGAAGCTCGTGGTGCCATATAGAGATATTTTTTCATTCTTCTATTGACTGTAGATTAATGGATTTCATTTTGGCAGGCTCATACATGCATATAGCATATTTGGGTCATCATCATCCTCCCTTGTGCCTTGAGGGAGAGTATAATATCAATAAATACATTTGTTCATACTCTATCCCCCTAGTAACTGCCTTTCTACCTCCTCCCCTTCCTCATATTTTCTTCCTCTTGTCCAATAATACTCTCCATTGTATCTGTGTGTCATCTTTTCTACATTCCATGTGTTAGGGAGAATGTGTGGTATTTGTCAGATCCTTGGCCCATTTTTAATTGAGTTATTTGCTTTCTTACTGTTGAACCATCCTTCATTCCAGGGATGAATCCTACTTGATCATGGTGAATGATCTTTTTAACATGCTAAGGAACTAAGTTTTCTAGTATTTTGTTGAGAATATTTACATATATTTTAATCAGAAATGTTTCCTTTTTGTAGTTTCCTTTTCCGATTCTGATATCAATAATTTTGGGTTTATAGAATGAGTTTTGAATTTTCTACTTTTTCAATTTTTTAGAATAGCTTGAGAAGGATTTATATTAGTTACCCCTCGTATGTGTGACAAGCAACAGTGAAGCCATCAGTCACAAAGTTTTCTTTGATGAATATTTTTACATAATATTATACCATTTCACAAGAAGACCATAAATTGCTTCTTAGCGAGTCACAACAGCTTTAGGAGAAAAATTATGATCTAAAATAGTAGTGTGCAAGTTTGGAAACAGTCCAACTACCCACCAACCAGTGAATGGATAAAGAAGATGTGTTTTTTTAATACAATCAAGTACTACTCTCCCATAAAGAAGGATAAGCTTGAGGCCTTTCAAGGGAAATGGATGTATTTTAAAACCATAATCTTAAGTGAAATAAATTTAGACATACATGTAAATATTGCATTGTTTCTCTGAAAACCAAAATCCATGAAATAGGAAGAAAATGTTTAAATGGGAAGGAGAAAAAGGGAAGGGGAAGGGCAAAGTAAAAAAAATTAGAAAAGATAGAAAAATGGAAGCAAAGCTTTTGTAAATAAAGAAGGAAAGGGGTTCAAAGAGGTAGAGAAATGAGGAAAAAAAAGAATGAAGTTATATCATATACAGGTACAAGTTTCCTATGGTGAATGTGACCATCGTGTATCTAAAATGCACCAATAAAAATAATTGTCTTTAAAAAGCAGTATGCCAATTCATTTTTGTGGTAGTCAGAGCACTTCACAATTAATTTCTCATTATTTTATCAGCAAAATGTTTATAAGAAAAACATGGGAAACTTGACATATAAAGGTACCAAAAATGATTGAAAAAGGAAAAGTTGTCATCATTGATGATGTTTACATATTCTTCAGTTTCATCAGGGTGATATATAAAATAGTTCACTGTCTTTTGTTTTCAGATATTGCTGCTGTAGAAGAATGGTTAGTAAAGATCACTTTACATCAAGGATTAAATATTTATGCTACTGAAGGAACCTTATTGGATAGTGTTCGAGGTAAATGCCAGAAGATGAAAGTAGAACACAATTTATATATTATTTCAACAACTTTGGCATCTACTATATGCCAGACTCTGTGGCAAATCCTAGATGATCATGACCCTTAAAGGACTCAAAATCTGACAGGGCAAAGAATTAAATATACGTGGATAATTATTTTTAGAGGTCTACATAAAGTGCTATAGAAGTAAGGAAATACATCTTTAGTTGCAGCTATTTTGGAAATTATTCTAAACAATGACTCTATAAAGCTAGTTTTAGTGTCGTTGATGTCTTAGACACCACTCATTGCACCACTGTCTTTTTTTATGCCAACAACCTGTAAAAAAAAATCTTACTCTGTCTTAGAACAGTTACTTTTTATTAATTAAACATTAGTTGCTCTAAGTTCATGAACACAGAGTGGTATAACTAATAAGACTTCTCTTTTTTGATTGTCTAAAAAAGTAATAGCCCAACTTTTGGACCACTTATAGAATTGTAGCATAAATGTTTTAAAGTCTTCAGTCCTAGCTTCTATTTCATCACCTTCTTTTTGTTATTATTATTTTAGTCTTACTTTGGTGCTATGCTATGTAGAATAGAGAATAAAAATAAGAATTCATGTTATGAGAAGAATCATTTGGACAATCTTTAAAAAATAAGGATGTCTCAAATCTAACATCCACCAATTAAAACCTGATCTTTATAAGTAGGAGAAGCCATCTATAGTTTTAGAAAATCTTCCAACAGTGATTCTGATATCCAGTGAGGATTGAGAATCATGTGTACCCAAGAACATGCACAAGTCTATTTCATAAAGTAACATTTGTATCAAATAACTGGAAAAAACCTAGATAGCCATAAATAAAGGAAAGACAAATATATATTGCTATGTCCTGTTAAAATGAAGGAAATAGGTCCAAACATAGCATCAAGAACTGAAGCCAAACACTGAGTGAAAAATCCAGTTTTAGGATAGACTAGAATCTAAAATTCAGAAAACACACAAAACAATGCTAATCTTCATGCATACACATACATTGCAATAAAAATATGAAAACATGAACTATACAGCAATTTCATGCATTTGGTATAATTTGCTAACAGAACAACATAAAACAACAGAGACATCTTCAACATTACCTGAATTGTTTTGTCTCTTTAACCAAAATTTACCTGAGAGTCTAGTTCTGTGCCTAGCATTTTGAGGTCATGAGTTTAGTCCCCACCACCATGATAAAATAAAATATATGAAACAAAAATGACTAAACGTTAAACTTACTTTTTTCATAGTTTCCAGATTTTTAAAAAATAGTGACCCAATTATTCAATAATCATTACAATACTGGTTCTGATATTTGGCTATCCTAGGCTCCTCTGAAATATTAAAATAACATTAAATTAGTTTGTTTTAAGAATCAGAAATTTCAAACATTTTTATATTGAGATGTTTTTGGGTTTTGGGTTTTTTGTATGCTGGTTGGTTTTAGTTTCTTGAGACAGGGTGTAGCGCCATGTAGTTCAGTCAGGCCTTGAACTCACTGTGCAGCCCAGGCTAACCTCAGACTTGTGATGACCCTCATGCCCCAAGGGCTGGGGTTGCAGATGTATACCACCACATTCAGCTTGCATTAACATTTTTAACTTACATTTAGTCAGAATATATAGAGATGATGCGGCAGCTAAGGGCTTCACAAATTAGTAAGCATTAAAAGATTCTGGATGTGGAATGAGATTGAGCTTTTTAGGCAGTGAGTTCAGGAGACTAGTGCTTGCAGAAGCATAGAAAATGACAATGGTTAGTATATGAGGAGTTGGACAAGCTGGCCGTGGTCATGGTAAAAACCATGGACCTTATCCCAATCATATTGAAAAGCTACCGGAGTGCGGGAAGCAGGAGAATGTGTTAATGGGAAGGTTATGGCTAGAAATCTTTATTCACTACTGAACTCTGAAGATGTTTAATAACAATCCCATTCTTGCCATTTTATGTCCAACATAAACCCAAAACCACTCTTGTTTCCTGTCTCCACATCAAACTGCTCTTGGCTGTAGTCACCAGAAACTTTCACATTATTTTTTCGTCTCTTTTTTAGCTTCTCAGCACAAGCCAAAACTTTTAATCACTTCCTGGTTCTTTTTAAGTTTAAAATCCAGGATCTGACTTTAAGGAATTTGGACATAATAAAAAGGCACTGTCAACACAGGGCAACTATGTCCCAGACATAAGCTCTAATCTCCCTGTTCTTTACCCTGAAGAGTCAGCCACCTTACCCTAAACTTCTTCAAATTCTTGAGTAACTTACTTTTGAGTTAGTTTAGTTATACACTGTTTCCTTCCCTTTTCAACTATATCTAGATTACTTTATGTCAAACCCAAATGGAAAGATGACTGGTTTTTTTGCTTTGCAAAAAATTTAAAAAATTTAAAAATCACATACAATCTTTGGATTTGTAGCAGAATGAAACTGAAAGTTTGAGGAGACAGAAATTTACACTGTAGAACATTATTGGGAACCCCAACAAGCACCCTATCTTCTGTTTGGTGCTACAACCCAAGGCTGCAAAGAAAAACTGAGAGACAAGATAAAAAATGAAACAAAGAACTGGGATTGTCAGTGCTCAGTTCTGAGCAAAGACCCCAAACAGCAAGATCCACGGTATTTATTGGTTGTAAAATCAATAGAACACGATGAGGAGGCCATGCGTATTTGCTAGGGATAAGACACTGACTTGGGCAGGACTTGTAAAGGAAAGATCAAAACATCCTTGCATCAAGGACATAAGAGACCAGAATAGGTCATGGTTAATGAATAACTCATTTTTCAAGCAAAATAAGCTACAATTCTGGGAAAGCAATTTGAGAAGATTCCCTTGTCCTTGGCTGCCATGTTATATTGGAGCCCCACATCTTCACAGGGGTATCTCTGGTCTGCTGTAGCCAGTGGTGGAGGAGATAAGCCATAGCTGCAGTGTTGACTCACTACTTGAAACAAGTCAATTGTGAGTTTAACTCTTTACAACCTGCAATGTTTACAACCTGCTCTGGGTACAATTGACAGGGTATGTCTGCAGAACATAAACAGCTAATGCGTTGATTACTAAATACCTCTGTTCTTAAAAGATCTTTTAACTTTTTTTGAAAATCATACAGCAGTATTGTTTTAAACTGCCCTGGTTTACCTTTGGTACTCTTTTTTCTTTTTTCAGAAGGAAAAATTTTTTTCTTCTGAAATTTCTGAATGAAAAATTTTTTCTTCAATGTTTATAGAAGATATTTTCAGGATAAAAAACTGTTGTGCATGAAAATTTCACTTTAGCTGCTACCTGTTGAATATTCATAAATAATGTTGTAAGTTGTAAAATTTATAAACCCTTGTCTGATTACCCTAGTCTGCTGAGAAAGAACACGGTTTCATTCTCTCAGCTCCAATGAAGTACAGGCCTCTCTTCGAACCTCATTCATTCTAGGGATTCAGGAGAGGCTCCCAGGGAGGGTGACATCTAAATGGGAACTAGAAAAATGGATTCAGGGAAAAATACCTACTCAAAAAGGCGGGGGCATGGCAGTGCATGCCTGTAATCTTAGCATTCAGGAGGCTCAGGCTGGAAGATCGTTGTGAGTCTCAGACCAGCCTACGGCTACAAAGTGAGCTCAGGGCCAATCTGAACTGCATGGTGAGACCTGTCTCAAAAATAGACCAAAAAAAAGAACACCTGGGAAAAGTAAAGTTGAGAAATTAAAAAGACAGCAGGACCTAGGAGGCTTTGTTTGCATGTAAAAGATCTTCTTTGTTGTGCCGCTTTTCAGCCTATGCTGAGTTAAAGATGTCTTATCTCTGATTGTTGTTTGTTTTGTTTGTTGCTTTTTGGTTTTCTGGTAGTTCATTCCCATCTTTCTGTCTGTTTTCCAAAAACCTTTCTAAGATTCTCTGCCACAAATGACATCTTCCCTTGTTCCCAACTGCTACTCTGAATCTATTCTTATTTTTATTTATTATTATTTCAACAGGATTGAGGGAGACAACAAAAAGGAAATGTGTGCTCTGGAAGTAGAAGGGCTTCTCTAAATTAAAATATGCATATTTTGTGATCCAGAGATTCCATTTCTAGGGACAGATCCTAAGGCAGATGGTATTTTCCAAATATCTCCCATCCAACATGCTCTTTTGTAGGGTGATCTTGCCAAGGTTCCATGAAGGGAATTTGATCTGATTCCCTTTCTAGAAAATAAAAATTGACCTAACTGTAGTTGATGAAGTATGAATCATCCTACATCCATTTTGGACAATAGAATTGTTCCTTTACATAGTATCTCTAAAAATCTTTAAATTAATATGGCAATGTTTCACTTTCATGAATACTGCTACAATTTAAAGCCTAACTTTGATTTCCACAGAACCTATTCTTCAGTGGAAACTTGGAGATGAAATGTCATCACAAGAGATCAGTGTGTTATATCCACATGTAATAGATCTCAAAGTGACAAAGTGCCCCTGTGCCAATGATGTAGCATTACTTGGCTTCATTTTGAATACAACGTATAATGGTAAGTCTATACCTTTATTGAGTGTTGGAAGTAGTATTTTGTATTTGTTGAAGTTGATGTCTAACTGGTTGTGCAAACAAAGTGCATTGACAGAATGGAGTAAAAATGTTGCCTAAAAATACCTACAAGTTTACTCTTCATCACTCCACCTTATCTACTTGCAAGTGTGATATACTAAAGATACTTTCTGCTGTGGTTTATTTGCAGTGCTAATTGCATTTCTTCCCCTTTTAGTGTGTTACTTTTCATAGAAATTATTCATTGTTTCTAATCCGTTATTTCTATCATGTATAAATAGGCATCATTATTCCTAAAATATCACATTTTAATTATTAGATATGTTTTTCCACCACAACAACAATATATGTGCATAGTTTTCTATATGTTGTCATCTATAACACTCTTGACACAAAATGTACGGATTTTCTATATCAAGCAATTCATTTCTCTGAAGAAACCAAATGAATGTCTTGTGATTTATTTTAATTCTGGCTATCTGGAGTTTACACAGACCCCTATGGATTAAAGGCTCAGCCCCCAATTTCAGATGCCAGGCAAAATCCCAGGTTGTAACCTGCACTTCTGACCAACTGGAGAGTTCCCCTGACTCCCCAACCCCACTATGAGTTCAGTAATTTGCTAGAACAGCACATAGAACCCAGGAAACTTTGACTTACCACTTACTGATTTACTATGTGGGATATTACAAACAATATAGATAAATAACCAGGTGGTATAAAGTACCTCAGGTGAAGAGTCCCAAACACAGAAGTTATGCCCCCTTGGAGTTGCATGATGCCACTCTCCCAGGACATAAATATGTTCACCAGTTGGGAAGCCTCTAGCACCTTATGTCAGAGATGTTTATGGAGCCTTCATATCGTATGCATGATCAGTCATCAAGATGGTCTCCAGCCTCTTGCCCCTTTCAGGAAAAAGGTATGCAAGGCTGAAAATTTTAATCTTCAAATTATAATATTGTTTTTGTAGTGACCATCCCTATCCTAAAACTATTGGGAACCCATCAGATGTCACCTTATGAGGACACAAGAGACTCCTATCACTCAGGAAATTCCCAAAGATTTAGCAACTCTGTATCAAAAACCAGAGATAAAAGCCAAATATAAGTTTCTTAATACATAATAGAGTCACATCATATTTCATCTACTAATAGTATTCTAGTTGTTCTTCCTGGTCATTGATGACCTTCTAGCCCTAAAATTCCAATTAAATTCAAACAAAACATTTTACAGTTATTTTTTAAAAGATGAAAACCTTACTTATATATGATATATCAACATAAAATTCCAAATGAGTCTACTGAAACACAATCAAAATAAATATGAGAGTGTTACAAGGATGGTTTAATGATGGACTCAAGTGTTGTAGGATATTATAATAATCTAGAAAAATCAAGCCAAAAATAAGCCCAAGATTTTAATATTTTCTTGTTGTGATGGTGATGCTGGGGATTGAACCCAGGACCTCACATATACTTGACAAGTGCTCGGTAATTGAACTAAATTCCAAGCCTCAAGATTATAATTTTAAAGTTCAAAAAACAAGAAACAAGGGGAGTTACAAAGCCTGTTACATAAAAATTCTAAAATGTAATGCAGACCACAGGAAAAGACTAAAATAAATAACAGATATCATATTCATGAATAGGACCTTCTAGTAATTTGGCAATCAACTCAATACAGTTTCCAAAAAATTTACACAGTGTTTTTGTGTGGTTTGTGTGTATGTGATTTATTAGTATATAAATTGACAAGCCAATCCCAAAATTCATAAGAAAACTGAAAACCTATGAAATACATAATTTTAACAAAGAAAAAAGAAATTTTTATCCTACCATGATTTGTAATAGCATAATAACTTAAAGCAATATGCATTGGCATAGGAATAGACAAACAGGCTTACCCAAATTTCTTAGATTTCCTAATGACTCAAACAGTCTGTAACATATCTCTGACGCTTGAGTGTATGCTTCTGAAATATATGTAACTGTAAATAATATCTTCTTCCCCACTCTGCTGTCTAGCAGTGCCTGGCAGTTCTGGTTGCAAACTGAATTGGACAAGGACCAAATCAAACAAAGTCCCCATAAGTTAACATTAAACCTAACTATTGAAATTTGTTTCATTCTCATCCAATTTGGTCTGGAACCAGAACAATGGAAAGAATTAAGTTCATGAACCAAGGTACCACTGTATTCCAAACCAGTTCGAAATTCAGCTCTTTTTCCTTTCTGTTCCATGGATACCAGACTAGTACTTCATCCTCCTCTTTATCCAAACAACACCTACCTACATTCAAGAGCCACAATAAAGCAGTCATTCTCAACTCCTCATGCCTGAGAGCCATAAAGAGAAGAGCTGTCCTACTCCTAGGGGCCATACTCAACAGACCATGTCAACTTTTAAAGAAAGAATTGGTTTCAACTGGCCACTACTGTCCTGAAGTAAAACCAAAAGTCCCCATAGTGTCAAGTTGCCACTACTTAAACTAACATTCCTTTGCAAGGCCCTTGTTAATCCTCCTGGCATTCATACCAGGAAAGTTTAATGATGGACTCTAGTTTGGACTTGTTAGCCACCTTCTCTACAACATTCTTAAAATATATCTCTGCTGGGCATGATGATGAACCTTTAAGCTCTTAACGCCTCTGCTTTTCTTTCTATCTTAATTTTTGTCACTGAACATCTATTTAGAGGATAACATTATGCAAATAGCAACTATGGAGTATTTCCTTCTGTCTTACTTTTGAAATCCAGCATGTTCACACTATTTTGTTTTGTTCTGTTTTATTGTTCTACTTTCTTCAATGTTCTGTTTAGATTGGTTATACTCTGTTCCGTTTTGACTTTGTCTGATGGTATGTGCTTCAGTTTTAAAGACAACAAGCAGCATTATGGTAACCACTGTTGATTTCCTATTATCCTGTTTTGAAGTCTTGGCACATGGGCCTCCATCTAGACTCACCCACAGGTAGCCAGGACAAGGTGGAAGACGAAGCAGCCGACCCTGCCCCACATGCACACAGGCTGCCATCAGGACCCTCCCACAGGTAGCCAGCTCAGATCAGGAAAAGAAGCAGCCAACCCTGCCCCAGTGAACTCGATGGCCACCATCAAGGACCTGTAGCCAGTGTGCAGGGGGGAAAACAGCCAGCCACACCTCAGAGAAGCCACATATCTCTGGAGAAGCCCACCCCATGCCCTACCACCTCCCCCAGGAACCTAGGTTAGAAGAAACCCAGGTGTCTGATGTATTTCCCTGCACTGTGGGTAGCCAATTCAGGAAGTATCTAGGACCCCACATAGGGCTCATCTAGAGGAAACCAGGAAAAGGTCAAGATGAAAGAGCAAAGGGCAATCTCTGGCCTCCAGCCCACATAGAACAAGCCCAGGAGAAATAGACTTGGAAAAAATTGAAATTGGCACATCTGAAATTTCTGGTATGATTGGCAACTAAAGTAAAGAAACTACTTCATAAGGCTGCAAAAGAAATCAGATCAGAAATAATATCTCAGGTAAAAGAAGAAATGACAAACATAATGAAAGAGTTTCTGAGCATATCTAAAGAAGACATAGATTTTGAAAAAAAAGAGAGCAGGGGAAAAAGGAATATATGGAAGAATTAGAATTCATGAAACAGATTCAAAGAGATATCCAGGAAATTAAAAACTCCATTGAAGAGAACCAGGAGAGCTGCATCTGCCTACCAGGCGCCACAACCAGGAGGCCCTTTCCTCTGCGCACCCAGCATGGGCCAAAAGGACCAAGAAATAGGCCTCTGCCTACCAGGCACTGCCACCAAAAGGCCACATCCTGCAGGTGGCCAGCGTAGGCGGAGAGAACCAGCAGATCTGCCTTCACCCTCAACGAGCTGCAGGCAGCCGACAGGAGCAGGGACACACAGCCAGGTAAGGCTGGAGGTCCTTGGTTCCCTCAGGCAGCCATCACCCACTAGTAGAATCAAACACACTCCTATGTGTCTGCCACCATCCCAGTGTAGACACACAGGCTGAGAGAAGCAGCCCAACCTCCATGCACCCCTGATCATCAGCAAAGCCACAGTGTAGCTGCATAGGTCTAGAGAAGCCTGTTCCACACCCAACTATCTCCCTGGATATTGGAATTAGAGGAACCCAGCTACAGTACTAGGGGCAGCCAACATGGGAAGTGCCTGGGGCCTCACAACTAGCTTGTTGGGAGGCACCCAGGAGAATGTCAAGATGAAGGATCAAAATGTCACTCAGACCTCTAGCCCACATAGAATAAGTCTGGGAGATACAGTCATAGAAGAAAAATGGAAGTCACATACCTGAAATCTCTTGAGAGGATAGCAGCTGAAATAAGGAAACAATTTCATGAGATTGTGAAAGAAGTCAAATCAGAAATAATATCTCAGGTAAAAGAAAAAATCACAAACATACTGAAAGAATTATTCGGCAGGTCTAAAAAAGACAGAGATAATACAGAGAAACATAGGAAAATGATGGAAACCTTGAATGAATGTAGAAAGGAATTACAATACATGAAACAGATTCAAAGAGAGATGCAGGAAATTAAAAATTCAATCAAAAGCTGGCAAAATTGCTTGAAAGAGTCTGAAGATAGACTTTCAAACCTCGAAGACAGGATTGCAGCTAGTGATCATGAAAGGAAAGATCTCTTAAAAATAACATGGAATCAGGAAATAACAGGAAATAATCAGGAAATAACAACTCAATGGCTGCAAGATGAGGCAAAGATACATAACTTAAGAATGATTGGTGTAGGTGAAGAAGCAGGGGTCAACACAAATAAAATTAAAAGGATATTCATGGAAGTAACAGAAGAAAACTTCCTAAACATGGGAAATGGGTCCAGCATGCAGATAAGTGAGGCATATAGGACTCCAACAAGCCATAACCAAAGTAAATTTACACCCAGACATATAATAATCAAGATCCCAGAAATTCAGCACAAGAATAAAATATTAAAAGCTATTAGAGAAAAGAAATAGATCACCTATAAAGGAAAACCAATCAGAATCATAGCAGACTTATCAACACAAATGATCAAGTCAAGAAGAGTTTGGAGTAAAGTGTTTCAAACCCTGAGAGAAAATAATTTCCAATCCAGATTGATGTATCCTGAAAAACTATCTTTCAAAATTGATGGAAAAATAATATACTTCCATGATAAAGAACAACTGAAGGAATTCATGACTACCAAACCAAATCTACAGAGAATGCTAAAGGATATTCTAGAGAGACATAAATCTAACCATGGTTCCAGGAACAGCAGCAGAGGAGGATCACCAAACAAGACAGGCAATTGAATGAAGCAGGAAAGTGGAGGGCTAACAACAGGAAGATAGCAGGACAGAGACAAACCAATGTATGCCAGTTACAACCATTAATTTAGATGGCCTCAGGTCAGCAATAAAAAGAAACAGGGAGAGTGGATCAAGAAACAAGATCCCTTGATACACTGTACACAAGAAACACATTTAACTGGAAAGGAAATTCATAGGCTGAAAATCAAAGGAGAGAAAACAATTGTTTCATGCCACAGGAGACCAAGAAAAAAGCAAGAATAATTTGCCCTCAACTGAAGAATGAATAAGAAAGATAGTATTTTCATGCAGTGGAAAGCTACCCAGCTATAAAGTAGAATAATCTCAAGGCTCCTGTAGGTAAATGGACCCAACTAGAGATCATGTTTATGGCCAAAACAGTTTGAACTCATATGCGTGAACCCTACCATTAAAAACAGGAGTTAATATGATCCAAAAAGCAAAATAGTTCATGTAAGAGCAAAGGGGAGGAAACACCTGGGAGGGAAAGGTGGAAACTACTGTCAATTTCTTATTGTCTTATCTTGAACTCCTGCTTTGTTTACACAATTTTGTTAGGTTTGGCTTTGTTCTGTCTTGTTTTGTTAGATTTTATGCTGTCAGGTGATAGGGGCAGCTATTTTGAATATAGTGGACTATTTTATAGTAATCATGATTTCCTATTATATTGCTTTGAAGTCTTACAATGCTTTCATTCATTGATTTGATTTATTGTTTTGTTTGATTTTATTATGTGTGATGATATGAACAGCTACTTTGAAAAAATGAGACATTATGGCAACCATTGCTGATTTACTATCATCTTCTTTGAAGTCCTACCATGCTTTTGTTCTTCTGTTTTGATTGGTTCTATCCTGTTGTGGTTTATTTCATTTTATTACATAGGTTGGTATAGACAAATTTTTTGAGGAAAATGAGATATGATAGTAGCCATTGTTCATTTCCTGTTATTTGGTTTTAAAGTCCTGAAATGCTTTCATTCTTTTGAATGGTTTTATACTATATTGTTATGTTTGATATTATTGTGTGTGAAGGTATGCTCAACTATTTTGAAGAAAAGAGACATTATGGTAGCTACTGTTGATGTCCAGTTGTCTGGCTGTGGAGTGCTGTGTTGCTTGCATTGCTCTGCTCTGATTTGCTTTGTTCTTTTCTCTTTTGTTTTATTCTCTTTAAAATAAAAATTTTTTAAAAACTTGAGTACAAGTAAAACCACTTGAAAGAAATGAAAATAGACTGTCAGACCTTTCAGACAGAATTGCAGCTAGCGATCATGAAAGAAAAGATCTCTTTAAAATAACAAGAAACCAGGAAATAACAATTCAGTGGCTGCAAGATGATGCAAAGAAAAACATAAGTATCAGTGAAGAAGCACACAAATGACACAAAAAGACTACTCACAGAAGTAATAGCAGAAAAATTCCCAAGCATGGGAAAAGGACCTGACATACAGGCAAGTGAGGCACATAGAACTCTAGCCATAACCAAGATAAATCTACACCCAGAGATGTAATAAGCAATGAAACAACATGCAATAAGCAACATGAAATTCAGCATAAGAACAGAATATTAAAATCTATTGAACAAAAAATCATATCAACTATAAAGGAAAACCCATCAGAAACACAACAGACTTCTAAATACAAACCATCTAGTCAAGAAGAGCCTGGAGTGAAGCATTCCAAGCCCTGAGAGTGAACAACTTCTAACCCAGATTGATGAACCCTGAAAAACTATCTTTTAAAATTAATGGAGAGTATGAACAGCTACATTGAAGAAAATGAGACATCATGGTAGCCATTGCTAATCTCCTATTGTTTTGTTTTGAAACCTAGTAATGCTTTTATTCTTGGTTTTGATTGGTTTTAGTCTGTATTCAATTATTTGACCTCAATATTGTGACGATATAGACAGATAGTTTTGATTGGTTTTAGTCTGTATTCAATTATTTGACCTAAATATTGTGAAGATATAGACAGATGTTTTGAAGAAAACAAGAGACAATATAGTAGCCATTATTGATTTCCTATTGTATGGTTTTGAACACCCATAAGGCTCTCATTCTTTTGTTTTGATTGCTTTTACACTATTTTGTATTAACTTATTGCATGTGAAGATATGGACAACTATTTCAAAGAAAACAAGAGACATTATGGTAGCCACTGTTGATTTCCTGTTGTGTTGTCTTGAAGTCCTGCGTTATCTGTGTTGTTTTACTCTGATCTGCTTGGTTCTGTTTCGTTTTGCTTTGTTTTATTCTTTTTAAAATTATATATATGTAGAATATAATATACATATATATACTGCCCCCACCCAAAAACCAACATTAATGGAGAAACAGTTTATTTACATGACAAAGAACAACTGAAGGAATTCATGACCACCAAACCAACTATACTAAAGGACATTCTAGAAAGAGATAAAACTAACCACCATTGCAGGTACAGCAGCAGAAAAAGATCACTGAGTGGGGCAAACAGCTGAATGGAAGAGAACAGTAGAGAGCCAACAGCAGGAAAATGGCAAGGAAGAGACAAGCCAGTGCATGTTTGCTATAAACATTAATGTAGATGGCCTCAATTCACCAATAAAAAGAAACACAGGCAGAGTGGATGCTGCTGCAGGATGTCATTGATGAAACAAGATTCATCAATATGCAACGTACAAGAAACACGTAATTCAAAAGGAAATTCATAGACTGAAAGTTAAAGGAGAGAAAACAATGCTCCACATGCTACAGAGAACCAGAAAATAAACATAGATAGCTTGCTCATCAACCCCAGAGTGGGTAAGAAAGATATGACATTTTTATATTATGGAAAACTACCCAGTTATAAAGATGGATAATCACAAGGCTCTTGTAGGTAAATGGAAGCAACCTGACATCATGCTCCTGGATGAAATGGTTCAGACTCACATGTTGTCTCACTAGTACAAAATCTGAAGGAGTTAGCGGGATCCAAAATGTACAATAGATATTGTGAAAGTGAAAGGGGAGGAAACATCTAAAAGGAAAGGTGGTAGCCATTTTTAATTTCCCATTGTCTTGTCTTGAAGCCCTGGATCATTTTCATTGTTCCGTTTTGTTGGGTTTTATTCTGTTTTGTTTTGTTTGATTTATTATACTGATGATATGGACAGCTATTTAGAAGATAAGATATATTAAGGTAGCCATTGTTGATTTCCTATTATCTTTAAAGTAGCCATTGTTAATTTCCTATTATCTTGTTTTTGAAGTCCAGTATTGTGCTCACTGTTTTGTTTTAATTGGTTCCTCTATTTTATTTTGTTTGGTTTTATTTTCTTTAAAATAAAAAATAGAGAAGCCCGTTCCTTTGTCTGAAGGACTGAATACTTCTGCAAGCAGGGAGGCATCGCAGCTTCCTGAGGCACCTCAGCCTGTGGTGAGTGCCCAGCACAGTCTGCCCAAATCTCAGACTGTTCCGGACCCCCCAGGCTTCTGGGTGCAGTGAAGTGGAGCAGTGGGTTAGAGGCCACTACAGCTGCCTCCCCATCCCCCCCCCCCCCCCCCCGGCTACACTTGGAAGTCTGCTGAGCTCCTGACGGATGGGCGGGCCTACACTAACCCCGGAGCCCAGCCGCACCTAGCCATCTCCTGCAGAGGAGGAGCTGGGCGGATCTGGAGTGCCTGCAGAAGTCCCTTCCTTTGCCTAGAGGACTGTGGATATCTCTGCAAGCAGGGAGGGATCACAGGCTCCTGAGGCACTGTGGCCTGTGGAGAGCACCCTAACCCGGCTGCAATTGAAGAGCTGTGGATCTTCCAAGGGGCAGGTGGGCGCACAGTGTCCCTGAGGCCCAGCTTGTCTGGAACTGCGGAGTTCTGAGCAGGCAGAGGAGGGACACTGGTTCTGCAGGCCCAATGGCTTGGGGTAGTGCGGTGTCAGAGGCTCAGTAGCTCCAAGCATAGAAGGGGATTTTCAACAGATCCTGAGGAAGCTTTCAAATAACACTTGAAACACAGAAATATACAAAATGACAAAACGAAAGACCAAATTACAACCTCAAACCTCCAGCCCATCTCAGGAAACCCTAGGAGCAATGTATATAGAAGAAAATATATACCATCCACCTCATATATCGGACATAATAGCTACTGAAGTTGACAAACAACTCCAGGAAGCTTTAAAGAAATTCAAACTCGAAATAATCTCCCAGATAAAAGAAGAAATGATAAAAGAAATGAAAGAGATTCTAAATATATCTAAAGAAAACACAGATAAAAAATTGGAGGAACTAAACAAAAAGATAGAATCCCTAGACGAGCAATATAAGAAACAAACAGAATACATAATGCAGATGCACAGAGATATACAGGAAATAAAAAACTCCACTGAAAGTTGTAAAAACCGCCTTAATGAAAGTGAAGATAGAATTTCAGACCTTGAAGACAGGATTGCAGCTAGTGAACAGGAAAGGAAAGATCTTTTGAAAATAACAAGGAACCAGGAAACAACAATTCAACAACTGCAAGACGATGCAAAGAAGAATAACATAAGAATGATAGGGATTAATGAAAGAGAGGGAGACAACATAAAGGATGTCAAGCGGATATTTAGAGAAGTAATAGCTGAAAATTTCCCAAGCATGAGATCAGAAACTGACATCAAGATCAGTGAAGCATATAGAACTCCAAACACTCATAACCAAAATAAAACTACACCCAGACATATAATAATCACCATCCCAGAAATCCAACACAAGAATAGATTACTAAAAGCTGTCAGAGAGAAAAGACAGATCACTTATAAAGGAAAACCTATCAGAATCACAGCAGACTTCTCAGCACAAACGATAAAGTCAAGAAGAGCATGGAGTGAAATATTCCAGATCCTAAAGCAAAATGATTTCCAACCAAGACTGATATATCCTGCAAAACTATCATTCAAAATAGATGGTGAAATACGATACTTCCATGATAAAGAACAGCTGAAGAACTTCATGAACACCAAACCGACCCTGCAAAAAATATTGAAAGACAGTTTAGATACACAAAGGAAAAAACCACTAAGCAAAGCAAATAATTAAACAGAACAGAAAGATAAAGATGCAACAGCAGAGAGATAACATTCCTACAATTAACCAGCATTTAACAGTAATAACCATTAATATAAATGGTCTCAATGCACCAATCAAAAGAAACAGACTAGCAGAATGGATCAAGAAACAAAATCCAACCATATGCTGTTTACAGGAAACCCATCTAACCCAGAAGGATACTCACAGACTGAAAGTCAAAGGATGGAAAACAATTCTTCATGCAGCAGGAATCCAGAAAAAGGCAGGAGTAGCCATTCTGTTTGCAGACAACGTGAACTTTAAACCAACAATGACCATAAAGGACAAAGAAGGTCACTACATACTTGTAAGGGGAAAACTCCAAGAGGAAGAGATAACTATCTTAAATATATACGCACCAAACTCCAGAGCACCAAGTTATATAAAACAATTATTAACAGAAATGAAAACTCAAATTATCAGTAACACAATTGTAACAGGAGACCTTAATACGCCATTGACACCAAGGGACAGATCAACCAGACAGAAAATGAGCAAAGAAATAACAGAACTGAATCATACCTGTGAACAAATGGGTTTGATAGACATATACAGGATGTTCCACCCAACAACATCAGAATACACATTCTTCTCAGCAGTACATGGATCATTTTCTAAAATAGACCATATATTAGCTCACAGAACATATTTAAACAAGTGCAAAAGAGCTGAAATCATCCCTTGCATGTTATCGGATCATAGCGCTCTGAAATTAGAAATTAATGATAAAAGATACTGCAAAAATCCCACAAACACATGGAAACTGAATAACACACTCTTGAGTAATCAGTGGGACACAGAGGAAATTAAAGAAGAAATCAAACAATACCTAAAAGAAAATGAAAATACAGATACAACTTACCGGAACCTGTGGGATGCAATGAAAGCCGTCCTGAGAGGAAAATTTATTGCACTGAGTTCCCACATCAGGAAAACAGAACGAATACAAATAAATAACTTGATGCTACACCTCAAACAGCTAGAAAAAGAAGAGCAAGTCAAGCCCAAAGCCAAAAGAAGAGAGGAAATTATAAAAATCAGAGCAGAAATCAATGCAATAGAGACTAAGAAAACAATCCAAAGAATCAACAAATCAAAGAGTTGGTTCTTTGAAAGAATAAATAAAATCGATAAGCCCCTAGCCAACCTTATTAAAAAAAGGGAAGAAAAAGCTCAAATTCATGCAATAAGAAATGAAAAAGGAGAAATCACTACAGACCCAATAGAAATACAGAAGATCATCAACACCTACTTCGAAAACCTCTACTCTCAAAAGTTTGATAACACAGAAGAAATAGAGAGATTCTTAGAAGCATATGAAGTGCCAAAGCTAGATCAAGAGGATGTAAAACTGTTGAATAACCCAATCTCTGTTACTGAAATTGAAAATGTAATTAAGTCCTTACCCACCAAGAACAGCCCAGGCCCAGATGGATTCACTGCAGAATTCTACAAGAAATACAAAGAAGACCTAATGCCGACACTCCTCAAACTGTTCAATGAAATTGAAAGGGAAGCAATCCTTCCTAAGTCGTTCCTGGAAGCAAATATTACTCTAGTACCAAAACCTGAGAAAGACCCAACTAAAAAAGAGAACTATAGACCGATCTCCCTAATGAACACAGATGCAAAAATCCTCAATAAAATATTGGCAAATAGGATCCAGCAAATCATCAAGAAGATTATACACCATGACCAAGTGGGATTCATCCCAGGAAAGCAAGGATGGTTCAACATACGCAAATCAATAAATGTAATCCACCATATCAATAAAGCCAAAAATAAGAATCACATGATCATTTCTATAGATGCAGAAAAAGCCTTCGATAAGGTCCAACATTTATTCATGATAAAAACTCTACAGAAAATTGGAATAGATGGTCTTTACCTCAATATAATAAAGGCCATTTATGACAAACCAACAGCCAGCATCATTCTAAATGGCCAAAAATTGAAAGCCTTTACTTTAAAATCAGGCACAAGACAAGGATGTCCTTTATCACCACTCCTATTTAATATAGTACTGGAAGTACTAGCCAGAGCAATTAGGCAAGAAAGAGAAATAAAAGGGGTAAAGATAGGAAAAGAAGAAGTTAAGTTATCATTGTTTGCAGATGACATGATACTCTACATAGAAGACCCCCTAAACTCCATTGAAATACTCTTAGATACAGTAAATAAATTCAGTAATGTGGCTGGATACAAAATCAATACTCAGAAATCAATAGCATTCCTATACACGAACAACAAAATTACAGAGAGGGAAATAAGAGAAACTGGACTATTCACATTAGCAAGCAAAAAAATGAAATATTTAGGAATTACTCTTACGAAAGAAGTGAAAGACTTATACAGTGAAAACTATAATACACTGAAAAAGGAAATTGAAGATGATCTCAGAAAATGGAAAGACATCCCTTGCTCATGGATAGGAAGAACAAACATTGTGAAGATGGCCATTCTCCCAAAACTCTTATACAGATTCAATGCAATCCCAATAGAAATACCATCAACATACCTTATAGATCTAGAGAAATCACTCCTAAATTTCATCTGGAACCAGAAGAGACCTAGAATCGCAAAGGCAATTCTAAGCAGCAAAGGCAAAGCAGGAGGCATCACAATCCCTGACTTGAAATTATACTACAAAGCAACAGTAGTAAAATCAACATGGTATTGGAATCAAAACTGAGGCGAAGATCAATGGAATAGATTAGAAGATACAACTACAACTACAAACACACTCAACCACCTTATCTTTGATAAAGGAGCCAAGCAGGTTCACTGGAAGAACGACAGTCTCTTTAATAAATGGTGCTGGAAAAACTGGCTCTCCCTTTGCCGAAAACTAAAGCTAGACCCATGTCTATCACCATGTACTAAATTAAAATCTAAATGGGTCAAAGATCTGAATATTAAAACAGAAACACTAAATCTATTGGAAGACAAAGTGGGTAGAAACCTTGGAGACATAGGAGTAGGTAGAGAATTCATGAACAGGACTCAAACCGCACGGGAAACACTTCCCAGAATCAATAACTGGGACCACATCTTATTAAAAAGTTTCTGCATGTCAAAAGAAATCTCCAGCATAGTGAAAAGAAAACCCACAAACTGGGAAAAGATTTTAGTGAACTCTCTCTCAGACAAGGGACTCTTGTCTAAAACATATAAAGAATTAAAAAAACTCAGACCTCCAAAATTCAAAGATCCAATCCAAAAATGGGCATCTGAGATGAATACGCAATTCTCAGATGAAGAAATGCAAATGGCAAATAAATATATGAAAACATGCTCATCATCATTGGTCATCAGAGAAATGCAAATTAAAACCACACTGAGATTCCATCTCACTCCTGAAAGAATGGCCAGGATCAAGAAAACCAACAACAACAAATGCTGGAGAGGATGTGGGGAAAAAGGAACTCTCCTGCACTGTTGGTGGGAGTGTAGACTGGTACAGCCTTTGTGGAGATCTGTCTGGAGGTTTCTCAAAAAGTTGGGATTGGAAATCCCATTTATTCCAGCTATTCCACTTCTAGGCATATTCCCAGAAGAACTGAAAGCATCATACCACAGTGATTTATGTGCACCTATGTTTATAGCAGCACAATTTGTAATCACCAGATCTTGGAAACAACCCAAGTGTCCATCAACTGAGGAATGGATAAAAAAGTTGTGGTATTTCTATACAATGGAATATTATTCAGCTATAAAGAAGGATCACATTGAGATATTTATCAATAAATGGGCGCAGCTTGAGACCATACTCATAAGTGAAATAAATCAATCTCGCATGTATGAATACCAAATAGTTTCCCTAATGTAAGTAATGATTCAAATATATGAAAATATGTGGCAATCATGATTCCCCATTATGTGGCCTTGAAGCCTTATAAAATTTTTACTTATTAATTAGAAAGGCTTTATTCCGGGCTTCTTGATATGGAAATATTTGAAGCTATAGTATATGAAGTTTTATCCAAATATCTCAAGGAAAAAGACAGACACTATGGTAACTATTATTCTTTAAAAAAATTATTTAGTTATTTCTTATGTTTATTTTAATTAAGGGAAAAATTTTAAAAATTAGGATATATAATAGTAACTCTTTTCGATTTCCTATTAACTTGTTTTGAAGTCCTGTAATGCTCCCACGATCTTGTTTTGACTGATTAGACTCTGTTCCATTCTGTGGGAGAGTATCAGGTCCGAGGGTATAGGCAACTACTTTGAAGGCAGTAAGATTCACTAAGATGCCCATTCTGGTTTGACTATTGTCTCCTTTGGAAGTCCTGTAATGTTTACAATGTCTAAGTTTTATTGGTCTTGTTCTCTACTGTTTTGTCCAACTTTATAATATCTAATGAGATAGACAAATCTTTTTAAGGAAACAAGAGACAACGTTGATAACTATTGTTAATAACCGTATACTCTGTTCTACATCATGTGCTAAGTCTATCCTTGGTTTTCACTGACAGCTTTGTTCTGCCATATTTGACTTTATTCTCCCCCCCCAAAAAGTAATAAGAACTAAGGAGTAATAAAATCTAAAATGTGTAAATTTTGATGTAAAAAGAGAGGAAGGGGAAAAAAGAGCTCTAACGGATATAACAGCAAGTGTGTATAGGGATGTTGAATAGCTGACTATATTAATGTTTTTGGATCATTGAACACAGCTGTTTGTAGTCTCTTTGTTTGAATGTCTACTTTGTATTCTTTGATACTGTGATTTGAGCAACTATTTCCAAGATGATAATATGTAATCTATTAACAGGTGATTTCTTACTGTTATGCTTTTTTTTGTAGTTCTGTATTATATGTAACCTTACACTGCTTTGTTTTGTTTTGTGTTTTTCTCTTTTTCCTCTTAAATAAAAATAAAATAAAATAAAATAAAATAAAATAAAATAAAAAATAGTCTTTCCTGCTTTCTTCTGGAGTGTGATAAAAAATATGATGTATTTAATTTAAAATTTATTACAGTAAAATATGCATTGCTATCAATCTAGCTCAAAATATTTTCTCTTGCTTTGAACACACTTAACCAACCACTCCCACCATTCTGTGAAGCAGATCTAGATGTCCTGATCTGTAAATGACGTCGTTTGGGCTGTCCTAGCTGCCTCAGTGTCCCAGACTGACTCAAAACATTTGCCTTCCATTTTGACTTTGGGAAAGAGCCACAAGTCACAAGGTGCCAGATCCAGTGGATAAACTGAATGAGGACACACCATAATATTTTGAAGAGTCTTCTTTTCTGTTGAATGACACCCTGCAGCAGCATTTGATCTTAGCTCAAAAAGGCACTCTCAAAAAGAGAACTTCCAGAACTGCCCAAAAAGTGACAAGAACAATGGGACAAATATGCCCAAAGTGAGGAAGGTTAATGTACACCTTTGCATTTCATATAGTTTACAGTCATCTTGGGGAATGCTTACATGTAAATATTACACCATATTTCTTTCTTTTTTAAAAAAGTTTCCTTCTCCTTTTCTCCCCTTCCTCCCCTCTTCCTCTAGTTCACCTATTCCATTTTTTATTCTTGTTAATACTATTTGGCTTAACTTATGTTATAGCCTATAATGTTTATGTAATCAGGTGCCTGTACATGACATATCTTTATTCTTATTTCCCCCTCCCTCTTCCCCACCTCTCGCCCTTGGACCATTTCCTTACTGGACTAGACCTATGCCCTTGTCCCTTTCTAGTCAACTTTTATCATTTCCTTTGTTTGTACTTTTCCTCACTCAAATGAGAGACACCATATGGTACTTAAGCTTTTGTGCCTGGTTTATTTCATTCAATATTGTATTTTCCAGGCGCATGCATTTTCCTAAAAATACCTCAAATTTGTCATTCTTTATAGCAGAGTAATATTCCATTATACACAAGTACTTCACTTTCTTTATCCAGTAATCAGTTGATGGGTACACAGCCTGCTTCCAGGATTTAGCTATTAAGCATTGTATGTTACAAACACGGTATGCACATATTGCTGTAGTATGATGACTTAAGCCCTTCGGGGATGATACTTAGCAGAGGGGTAGCTGGGTTGAGTGGAATTTCTAATTTCAGTTCTTTGAGAAATCTCAAACATTTCCTTATGATTGTACTAGTTTGCATTCCCATCAACAATGAAACGGGGTCCCCTTTTCACCACAGCCATGCCAGCATTTGTCACTCCTTGATTTCTTAATGATTGCCATTCTTTCTGGAGAAGACGGACTCAGCATTGTTTTGATTTGCTTTTCTCTAAGGCCCAGAGATGCTGAACATTTTTTCATGTATTTCTTGATCATTTGTATTCTTTCCTCTGTGAAGTGTCCATTGATTTATTTTGCCATGAACAGCTGCCCGCCATGCCATGCTGCCTTGGAGCCAATTGAGTATGGACTGAAACCTCCAAGAACTGTAAGAATAAACTTTTCCTTCCCTAACTTTGGGCATGAGGTATTTTCTGTATTCTAGATATTAGTCCTCTGAGGCATAGCTGGCAAAAAAATTTTCCCATCCTTTTTCTCTTCACTCTACTGATGGATTTTCTTGTGTTACACGGAAGCTGTTTAGTCTGATACAATCCTGTTTGTTAATTCTTGTTGCTATTTCTCATGCAATTGAGGTTCTGTTTAGAAAATCTTTTCCTACACTTGTCTTCAAGTGTTTTACTCATTTTATCTTCCAGAAGGTTTAATGTTTCTGTTTTAATGTTTAGATCTTTGGCTCATTTTTATTTTAATTGAGTAGGTGGTGAGAGATAAGGGTCCAGTTCTATTCTTCTACAAACAGATAATCAGTTTTCCCAACACCACTGTAGAATAGGCTGGCTTCCCTCCAACATATGCTTTTGGACCCCTTGTCAAAAATCAAACAGCTGAATATGTCTGGGGAGCTAACCCTGCAGTTACTGGGGATAGATGTCTCAGCATCTCTTAGGAGGATGACCATATGCAATATAGCAAACATCAGAGATTCCTTCTGTCTTCTGTTTGAAGGCAAAGGTTGTTTCCACTGTGTTGTTTTGTTATGCTTCTTTTGCTCTTCAGTACTCTCAATTGGTTTTATCATGTTCTATTTTTAGTCTGATTTTTCTATACCTAATTGACTGGACAACTATTTTGAAGATAACGAGATATACCATAGTACCTATTACTACTATCCCAGTATCCTACTGTGAAATTCTGTACCAGTTCACTGCATTGTCTCCATTGGCTTTGTTCTGTCTTGTTCTGTTGTATTTTTACTACTTTCAAAATAAAATAAAATAAGTTATCCAAAATTGTATCCCAAGTTTATAATTCTCTGACAAGTTTTGATATTACAAGTTTGTCATAGTTAGTGGCCTGTATATCAAGGTTGCTCTAAAATATTAACCAGCATAAAATGTTTATTTTATTGCTTATTTTGTATTGACTATTTCTAAACTTTGCAGGAATCTGGTCATATGATAGTATGCTAGGCATCCATAATTAGTCCAATTTAGAATAGCCCACAGTTATTTATGAATCTAGAAAAACAAGATTAAGCAGCTTAGAAAGATTGAACTTATCTTTAGCTTTCCTCTTTCTGGAAAAAGTAGACAATAATAACATTCTTTTTACATCTTTCCTTATACAGAAAAGAGCTGAGAGTAAAAGTATATTCTTCAAAATGTGACTTGACTAATATTTCTCTTATGGAAACAAAGCATATACATTCAATTGTTAAGGGTCCTTAGCATTTTCTATTCTCAGTAGTTATGCCTATTGACAAAATATAACACTAATATTCCATATTTAAAATACTAAAGTCACAACAATTCCAGCAATGGCCAAGGATCGGGGATAAATTGCTTTTAGTATTTGCAATATGTTTAGTCTTCTTTTTTTTTAAGGTTCTTGTAAGGCTTCAGCACGTAAGTTTCTTATTTTTAAATTGAAAATATTAAAGTAAATAATAACTTCTTTCCTCTTGGAGTTTACATTTTAATTTTCTTCTTTGGCATTCTTCTATCATTGACTAAAATTGTACTCCTGAACTAAGAGCATCTTTATGTTTGAAAGAATATTGTCAGGGAGGTAAAAATTCCTCTCCACTGTTATTCTCAGTAGTTGAGGGACCTGTAAATTAAATTAACAAAAGAGATTAACAGGGAAAAAAAGCACACAATTTTTATTCATATTTAAAATGAACAGGAATTTACAGAAAAGAAATAATGAATTTACAAGGTTGGGTTACAATGGCCACCCACAAAGTCAAATGTGGAAGAGTGCAGAGGGTGTCTGCACACTGGAAACCAAAGGTCTGGAGCTCACTGCAATGTCCCATGTGAGTCCTTAACAGGAGGCTAATGGGTCTGTGGTGGAAGGCTGAGGAGTCTGCACCAGAAGCCAGGAGATGATGTCCAAGGTGAAGGTAAAGACTGAAGTTACTCCAAAGAAACAGAAGCAGATCTGTCCTTCCTCATTTCTTCTTTATACCATCCAGGCTATGAGCCACCTGAGAGTATGGAATTGCTGAGCTAAGTTAATTGAGATTCTCTTACTCAAATTGACACAGTCAGTCAATGGGCACAGTGTCCTTTCCACATTTCCAATGTTAAAAGCAAGGAGAGCAGGATGCAAGATGAAGTAGATTCATGCTCTTGTTCCAAAGGCCCAACACTGTAAAACTGAGAAATTAGCTCTGCAAAGTTGCCAACATTAATTTTCCTTTTCTTTTCCTGGTAGGCGTTTACATAGGCCTAACCACATCTGGATTTTGGAATTATACTGATACATTGTGGTATAACATGACAAATATCATCTACTCACACCTGCGAAGAGGTAATTCCTCTGACTGCCTTCATCTTCAGCATTTCACCTATTAAACATTTGTCCTACCATTCCTGACTTTCTGCAGCAGTTTTTGAAGTCCTCTTTCATGAGTGTCTCTAATAGCACTCTTGTGGCTTTCTCAATATTCTGAATCATTTTGAAACTTTTACTTTTTATGGTCATTGTGACTTTGGGGGAAGAGCCAGAAGTCTCATGGTGCCAGATCTGGTGAATAAGGTGGATGAGGACACATTGTAATGTTTCAGCAAGGCTTGCTTGTCACTAGATGGCACTGGGCACCAGCATTCACCAAAGTTTTTCATCATACTTGGTAAAGATAATCATCAAAGAGGACTTCCCGAGCTGCTTCAGAAAGGGAGAAGAACAAACGCATAATTGTATTGAAGTGAGGGGTAGTGTGTTGAGAGGGATTAATAGCAATGTGTCTTTTACAATAATACATTTGTAAAATTTAAGTTCACTGTAAATTTTGATCACTCCTTGTATCTTAACATTTGATCTCTTTTTATGAAATGTCTTTGCTTTGCCAAAATGCTTAGCTTTTAATTTTTTAATCCATTGTATGATTTCTTTCTTTAGAATACACAGGACTATCAGTGATGGATATGGTTTTAACAAATCATTTTTTAGTTCTCCTCACTTCTTTGGGTCTTTTTATAAGTGGAGATCTTCGGTATCCTTTAGCCAAAGACTTAAAAGTATGTAAATTACTTGCTAACTAATCATTAACCATAAATATCTTCTGTGACATAAAGCAAAAACTGAAATTTCTTTTTTTTTTCCTCTTCTAGCTTTCCAGAGCAGATTTTTGTGGTTTTGAAAGGGTAAGAATCTTTAAAACGGCTGCTTAGAAAATACTTGTTTATTGGGGAACTGAGAAGATGAAATACAAGACAATAATTTTCAATACAGAGTATGCATATTACCATAATATTATTATGATTTACTGTATGAAAATATATGTACATACACATACACACACACACTTTCAGCAGTGATTAGGCATTTTAGTTTCAAGAAAGAAGTGTTTCTCCTTGTTCAGAAGCCGCTCTAATCCCTGTTGTTGTATTCTGTATGGGATTGCTATGATGGCTCAGGTGGTATTGTGCATAAGGAAACTGCTTGAAGAAAATAGAAGCTGGAATCTAATAGCTCATACCCCAACCTACGTATTCTAGTATTAGTGTATGTCTACCTGGAGAAAGAGCTTTTTTTCTATTTTAAACAAAGAGGTCATAAAATCATGCCATAGCTCTGCTTGTGGCCTTTTGGAGGGAATTTTTGTTCCATCAGTTATCTAACTGTGAACTACAATAGTACCTTGATTTCCAAACTTAACTCATTTTACGATTTTGGAGTAGACAACTGTGTTTGTATGAGGAAGGTGGCTGTGGTCATATTTGTCACCCAATGTAGAGTTTGAAAATGAAAGCAAAATCTTGCCAAATTTTTTGGTTCAAAACTGGATTGCTTGTAAAAAGAAGTGTTTGTGAACTGAGGTATTATTGTATATACTTTTTTTAAAAAAGTAACAATTTAACTACCAAAGAAAGAAAAATATAAAATATCATTTCCAAAATAAAGAATAATCCATCATTTCCACAAAAGAAGAAAAGCAGAAATAAAAAGTAAAAAATAAACTAAAAGTAAGACGGTAGAAATATGTCCAAATGTACCAACAATTGTAATAAATGTAAATTATCATTATTGAAAACAAAAGAAAAGCTAGCTATATGCTAAATACAAAAGGTATACCTAAAACTGACTCACATAAAAAGTAAAATATAAGGATAGAAGAGATTGTAACTTTAGTTTTGCTCCCTACCCTACCATAACTGTCAACTTCCATGACTAGTTTACTTGCTGTTAAGTCCAAAGGCTGCTAGGGCTGAAGGAGAGCTGGAATCACTTGGCTTGAGTCTCTTCTTTCATGGGGTATGTAGGGCTATGACTTGAACATGGTTTGACACCCTGAAACTCACGTTCATTACTTGGAAAGGAGGGACTTTCTGCAGCCATTAAGTCAATCAGGGATTAATACCTTTCTCTTGGGAATGAGTAGATACAAAGCAAGACTGCCTCCAGTGTTTCGTTTCTTCTGTACACTTGTGCTTCCTTTCACAAGTTGAAGTAACATAGGCCCTCACCAGAAACTAAAAATAATGCCAGTGCCACACTGTTGGTCTTCCCAGACTCTAAAACCATGAGCCAAAACAAACTTCATTTCTTTATAAGTTACCCAGCCTCAGGTATTGTGTTACAGCAACAGAAAATGGACATTGATGCTGTTACAGTTTAGATTTAAAATGTCTCCCAAAAGTCTCATATACTTGAAAGATGATTAGATCTTGGGGAACACTATACTCGTGAGTGGATTCATCAATTGATGAGTTCAGTAGCTGAATATATTGCTGGAGGGGAAGCCTGATTGGAGATGTGTCCCTGAGGATGTAACATCAAAAAGTGTATTCTTGTCCTTGGCTCCCTTCTTCCTCTTCCTCTTCTTCCTCTTCTTCCTCTTCTTCCTCTTCTTCTTCCTCTTCCTCTTCCTCTTCCTCTTTCTTCTTCTTCTTCTTCTTCTTCTTCTTCTTCTTCTTCTTCTTCTTCTTCTTCTTCTTCTTCTTCTTCTTCTTCTTTTTTCTGCCTGGATACCATGAAGTGCAGCTTTCCTCCTCCATACATTTCTACCATGTCTTTTCTGCCTTGGATCCACCTGACTATACACTGAGCCAAAATAAACCTTTCCTCCTTTAAATTGTGGGTGTTGATATTAAATCATCACTAGCTATTGTAATGTCTTGTTTTTTTCAAAATAGCTGTTCATATCTTGTAAGCCTGAAGAGTTATGTAAAAACTCAAAAGTTTTACTTGATATAAAATCTTAGCCTGAATAACACTATTCAAATTATTTTCTATTCTACCTTTAAAAGCCTATTAGATCATTTAGTACCTTTATCAAGATATAATTCACATACCATGAACTTTATCCTTTTAAAATGTACAATTCAATGGTGTTTAATATATTCATAGAGTTGTATGCCCATCATCACAAAAGGCTTTTGTGTACAAAATTTACAGGTATTATTATTATTATTGGTCTATAAAAATGTAAGAAAATCTTCCTTATGTCTCAACAATAATTTGAAATCCGAATCTTCCTGTGGCAAAAACCATCTCAAACTGCACATAATTGATATCCAACTTATCTAATCTCACTTTTTTTGAAACCTCTTACACCTAATTTTTGGGTTTTTTATTTTAAAGTGAAAGAAATAAAAACAAAGATACGGAATTTAAACAAGACAATAGGAAATTAACAATGACTAACATATTATGTTTTGTTATTTTTAGAGTAGTTGCTCAGATTATGAAATATAGGTGTGCATAACTGATCAAACAATATAAGCACAATCCACTCTTTTCAACCAACTAAGAGAAATCAGTAGTATAGTTAACTATCTTTTGTACACATATATATATTGTTTTTTCTTTTTCCTTCCTTTTTTTATCCTTTCACTCATCTCAGTTGTTCTGTACTTTTGAGCTTTTTTTTTTTCCTTTCACCATAGCTATTGTACATTTTGGGTCTTTTTCAGGTTCTTCCACTGGGCAGATAATTCAATATTTACACATGTAGGTCTGGTTTATTTCACTTACAAGTATGGACTCAGTTACAGCCATTTACCTATAAAAGCCTCGAGTTTACCTTCTTTATTGCTGAGTAGTATTCCATTATATTAAATACCACATCTTTTTAATCTGTTCATTGATTGATGGACATTTGGGTTGTTTCCAAGATTTAGCTATTACAAATTGTGCTGCTATAAATATGGATGCACATATGTGGCTGTTCTATGGTATTTTCAATTCATCTAGGAAAATACCCAGGAAAGGGAATAGCTGGGTGAAATGGAACCTCTAGTCCTAGTTTTCCCTTTTGAGGAATCTCCACATTGATTTCCCCAATAGTTGTATCAGTCTACACCTTCACCAACAGTGGAGACCGGTTCTTTTTTCCCCACAACCCAGCATTTGTTATTGATTGATTTCTTGATAATAGCCATTCTTTCTAGGGTGAGATGGAATCTCAGCATTGTTTTAATTTGCATTTCTCAAATGACAATGATGTTGAACATTTTTTCCCTATATCTATTTGACATTCATATTTCTTCATCTGAAAAGTATTTTTTTCATCTCAGATGCCCATTTTTGGATTGAGGCTTTGAATTAAGGAGGTGGGTCTGAGTTTTTTAAATTCTTTATATGTCCTACATACAAGTCCTTTGTTTGAGGGATAGTTGGCTAAAATTTTTTCCCACTCTGTGGGTTGTCTTTTCACTGTTGGTAATTTCTTTTGAAGTGCAAATCTTTTTAATAAGATGAGATCTCAGTTTTTGATTCTGTAAAGTACTTCCCATCCAGTTTGGGTTTTGTTCACGAACTCTCTGCCCATCCCTATGTCTTCAAGATTTCCACCTACTTTCTCTTCCAGTAGATTTAGTGTTTCTGTTTTAATATTTAGATCTTTCATACATTTTGAATTTAGTTTAGTATGTGATGATAGACATGGGTCGTTTTAGTTGTCAGCGTGTAGAAAGCCAGTTTTCCAGCACCATTTATTAGAGGCTATCTTTCTTCCAATGAAAATGTTTTGACCCGTTGTCAAAAACAAAGTAACTGACTGTGTTTGTAGTTGTGTCTGCATCTTCTAATCTGTTTCACTGATCCTCAGGACTCTTTTTTCTAGTACCATGCTGATTTTATCATAGTTATCTTTATAGTATAATTTCAAGTCAGGGATTGTGATGCCTCCTGCCTTGCCTTTGTTGCCCAGGACTGCCTTTGCTATTCTTGGTCTCTTCTGTTTCCAAATGAATTTTAGGAATGTTTTCTCTAAATCTGTGAGGTTATACCCAATTTGTAATACCTTTTGCTTGCTGCTCTTTCCTACTGTCAGGCTTTTCTGAAGCTTCCCACAGCCCAACTGCAGCTAATGAAGAATAAAAGGAAAACATGCAACCAACAGTATAAGATGAAAAGCTTCTGGTAGCTTCAGAAAGACAGTTCGTTCATAAAGCCATCCTCAGTTAACATATGCTTCATGTGCAATTTCTTCTTGTATTCTTTTTCATGTATTGTTCAAAATGTATACTCTAGGACGCGCGTGGCCATAGGTCTGCAGAGGAGGAGCTGGGCAGATCTGGGGTGCCCTCACTGGCCTCTCTGCGTGTCTGGAGGACTCTGGATATCTGCGCCCAGACTGCTGGAGTTCCCTCAGGCTTCCAGGTGCAGTGAAGGGGAGAGGTGGGTTTGAGGCTTCCACATCAGCCTCCCCATTCCCGGCTTCACTTGGAGACCTGCTGAGCTCCCCATAGGTGGGCTGGCCCACACTACCAGCCTAGCCCAGCCTGTTTAGCTGCCCCGCCTGGCCATAGGTCTGCAGAGGAGGAGCTGGGCAGATCTGGGGTGCCCTCACCGGCCTCTCTGCGTGTCTGGAGGACTCTGGATATCTGCGCCCAGACTGCTGGAGTTCCCTCAGGCTTCCAGGTGCAGTGAAGGAGAGAGGTGGGTTTGAGGCTTCCACATCAGCCTCCCCATTCCCGGCTTCACTTGGAGACCTGCTGAGCTCCCCATAGGTGGGCTGGCCCACACTACCAGCCTAGCCCAGCCTGTTTAGCTGCCTCGCCTGGCCATAGGTCTGCAGAGGAGGAGCTGGGCAGATCTGGGGTGCCCTCACCGGCCTCTCTGCGTGTATGGAGGACTCTGGATATCTGCACCCAGACTGCTGGAGTTCCCTCAGGCTTCCAGGTGCAGTGAAGGGGAGAGGTGGGTTTGAGGCTTCCACATCAGCCTCCCCATTCCCGGCTTCATTTGGAGACCTGCTGAGCTCCCGATAGGTGGGCTGGCCCACACTACCAGCCTAGCCCAGCCTGTTTAGCTGCCGCGCCTGGCCATTGGTCTACAGAGGAGGAGCTGGGCAGATTTGGGGTGCCTGCATCGGCCTCTCCATGTGTCTCGAGGACTGTGGATATCTCTGCAACCAGGGAGGGTCCACAGGTTCCTGAAGCACTGTGGCCTGTGGTGAGTACCCTAACCCAGCTGCGATTGAAGACCTGTGGAGCTTCCAAGGGGCAGGTGGGCGCACAGTGTCCCTGAGGCCCAGCTTGTCTGGAACTGCGGAGTTCTGAGCAGGCAGAGGAGGGCCACTGGTTCTGTAGGCCTAATGGCTTGGAGTAGCGCGGCACCAGAGTCTCAGTAGCTCCAAACATAGAAGGGGATTTTCAACAGATCCTGAGGAAGCTTTCAAATAACACTTGAAACACAGAAATATAGGAAAATGACAAAACGAAAGACCAAATTACAACCTCAAACCTCCAGCCCATCTCAAGAAACCCTAGGAGCGATGTATATAGAAGAAAATATATCCCATCCACCTCATATATCGGACACAATAGCCACTGAAATTGACAAGCAACTCCAGGAAGCTTTAAAGAAATTCAAACTCGAAATAATCTCCCAGATAAAAGAAGAAATGATAAAAGAAATGAAAGAGATTCTAAATATATCTAAAGAAAACACAGATAAAAAATTGGAGGAACTAAACAAAAAGATAGAATCCCTAGACGAGCAATATAAGAAACAAACAGAATACATAATGCAGATGCACAGAGATATACAGGAAATAAAAAACTCCACTGAAAGTTGTAAAAACCGCCTTAATGAAAGTGAAGATAGAATTTCAGACCTTGAAGACAGGATTGCAGCTAGTGAACAGGAAAGGAAAGATCTTTTGAAAATAACAAGGAACCAGGAAACAACAATTCAACAACTGCAAGACGATGCAAAGAAGAATAACATAAGAATGATAGGGATTAATGAAAGAGAGGGAGACAACATGAAGGATGTCAGGAGGATATTTAGAGAAGTAATAGCTGAAAATTTCCCAAGCATGAGATCAGAAACTGACATCAGGATCAGTGAAGCATATAGAACTCCAAACAGTCATAACCAAAATAAAACTACACCCAGACATATAATAATCACCATCCCAGAAGTCCAACACAAGAATAGATTATTAAAAGCTGTCAGAGAGAAAAGACAAATCACTTATAAAGGAAAACCTATCAGAATCACAGCAGACTTCTCAGCACAAACGATAAAGTCAAGAAGAGCATGGAGTGAAATATTCCAGATCCTAAAGCAAAATGATTTCCAACCAAGACTGATATATCCTGCAAAACTATCATTCAAAATAGATGGTGCAATACGATACTTCCATGACAAAGAACAGCTGAAGAACTTCATGAACACCAAACCAACCCTGCAAAAAATATTGAAAGACAGTTTAGATACACAAAGGAAAAAACCACTAAGCAAAGCAAATAATTAAACAGAACCGAAAGATAAAGATGCAACAGCAGAGAGATAACATTCCTACAATTAACCAGCATTTAACAGTAATAACCACTAATGTAAATGGTCTCAATGCACCAATCAAAAGAAACAGACTAGCAGAATGGATCAAGAAACAAAATCCAACCATATGCTGTTTACAGGAAACCCATCTAACCCAGAAAGATACTCACAGACTGAAAGTCAAAGGATGGAAAACAATTCTTCATGCAGCAGGAATCCAAAAAAAGGCAGGAGTAGCCATTCTGTTTGCAGACAATGTGAACTTTAAACCAACAATGACCATAAAGGACAAAGAAGGTCACTACATACTCGTAAGGGGAAAACTCCAAGAGGAAGAGATAACTATCTTAAATATATACGCACCAAACTCCAGAGCACCCAGTTATATAAAACAATTATTAACAGAAATGAAAACTCAAATTATCAGTAACACAATTGTAACAGGAGACCTTAATACACCACTGACACCAAGGGACAGATCAACCAGACAGAAAATGAGCAAAGAAATAACAGAACTGAATCATACCTGTGAACAAATGGGTTTGATAGATATTTACAGAATGTTCCACCCAACAACATCAGAATACACATTCTTCTCAGCAGTACATGGATCATTTTCTAAAATAGACCATATATTAGCTCACAGAACATATTTAAGCAAATGCAAAAGAGTTGAAATCATCCCTTGCATATTATCGGATCATAGCGCTCTGAAATTAGAAATTAATGACAAAGGATACTGCAAAAATTCCGCAAACACATGGAAACTAAATAACACACTCTTGAGTAATCAGTGGGTCACAGAAGAAATTAAAGAAGAAATTAAACAATACCTAAAAGAAAATGAAAATGCAGATACAACTTACCGGAATCTGTGGGATGCAATGAAAGCCGTTCTGAGAGGAAAATTTATTGCACTGAGTTCCCACATCAGGAAAACAGAACGAATACAAATAAATAACTTGATGCTACACCTCAAACAGCTAGAAAAAGAAGAGCAAGTCAAGCCCAAAGCCAAGAGAAGAGAGGAAATTATAAAAATCAGAGCAGAAATCAATGCAATAGAGACTAAGAAAACAATCCAAAGAATCAACGAATCAAAGAGTTGGTTCTTTGAAAGAATAAATAAAATCAATAAGCCCCTAGCCAACCTTATTAAAAAAAGGAAACAAAAAGCTCAAATTCATGCAATAAGAAATGAAAAAGGAGAAATCACTACAGACCCAATAGAAATACAGAGGATCATCAACACCTATTTCGAAAACCTCTACTCTCAAAAGTTTGATAACACAGAAGAAATAGACAGATTCTTAGAAGCATATGAAGTACCAAAGCTAGATCAAGAGGATATAACCCAATCTCTGCTAATGAAATTGAGAATGTAATTGGGTCCTTGCCCACCAAGAAGAGCCCAGGCCCAGATGGATTCACTGCAGAATTCTACAAGAAATATAAAGAAGACCTAATGCTGACACTCCTCAAACTATTCAATGAAATTGAAAGGGAAGCAATCCTTCCTAAGTCATTCCTGGAAGCAAATATTACTCTAGTACCAAAACCTGAGAAAGACCCAACTATAAAAGAGAACTATAGACCGATCTCCCTAATGAACACAGATGCAAAAATCCTCAATAAAATATTGGCAAATAGGATCCAGCAAATCATCAAGAAGATTATACACCATGACCAAGTGGGATTCATCCCAGGAATGCAAGGATGGTTCAACATATGCAAATCAATAAATGTAATCCACCATATCAATAAAGCCAAAAATAAGAATCACATGATCATCTCTATAGATGCAGAAAAAGCCTTCGATAAGGTCCAACACTTATTCATGATAAGAACTTTACAGAAAATTGGAATAAATGGTCTTTACCTCAATATAATAAAGGCCATTTATGACAAACCAACAGCCAGCATCATACTAAATGGCCAAAAATTGAAAGCCTTTACTTTAAAATCGGGTACAAGACAAGGATGTCCTTTATCACCACTCCTATTTAATATAGTACTGGAAGTACTAGCCAGAGCAATTAGGCAAGAAAGAGAAATAAAAGGGGTAAAGATAGGAAAAGAAGAAGTTAAATTATCATTGTTTGCAGATGACATGATACTCTACATAGAAGACCCCCTAAACTCCATTGAAATACTCTTAGATACAATAAATAAATTCAGTAATGTGGCTGGATACAAAATCAATACTCAGAAATCAATAGCATTCCTATACACGAACAACAAAATTACAGAGAGGGAAATAAGAGAAACTGGACTATTCACATTAGCAAGCAAAAAAATGAAATATTTAGGAATTACTCTTACGAAAGAAGTGAAAGACTTATACAGTGAAAATTATAATACACTGAAAAAGGAAATTGAAGATGATCTCAGAAAATGGAAAGACATCCCTTGCTCATGGATAGGAAGAACAAACATTGTGAAAATGGCCATTCTCCCAAAACTGTTATACAGATTCAATGGAATCCCAACAGAAATACCATCAACATACCTTATAGATCTAGAGAAATCACTCCTAAATTTCATCTGGAACCAGAAGAGACCTAGAATCGCAAAGGCAATTCTAAGCAGCAAAGACAAAGCAGGAGGCATCACAATCCCTGACTTGAAGTTATACTACAAAGCAACAGTAGTAAAATCAACATGGTATTGGAATCAAAACAGAGCTGAAGATCAGTGGAATAGATTAGAAGATACAACCACAACTACGAACACACTCAACCACCTTATTTTTGATAAAGGAGCCAAGCAGGTTCACTGGAAGAACGACAGTCTCTTTAATAAATGGTGCTGGAAAAACTGGCTCTCCATTTGCCGAAAACTAAAGCTAGACCCATGTCTATCACCATGTACTAAATTAAAATCTAAATGGATCAAAGATCTGAATATTAAAACAGAAACACTAAATCTATTGGAAGACAAAATAGGTAGAAACCTTGGAGACATAGGAGTAGGTAAAGAATTCATGAACAGGACTCAAACCGCACGGGAAATACTTCCCAGAATCAATAACTGGGACCACTTCTTATTAAAAAGTTTCTGCATGCCAAAAGAAATCTCCAGCATAGTGAAAAGAAAACCCACAAACTGGGAAAAGATTTTAGTGAACTCTCTCTCAGACAAGGGCCTCTTGTCTAAAACATATAAAGAATTAAAGAAACTCAGACCTCCGAAATTCAAAGATCCAATCCAAAAATGGGCATCTGAGATGAATATGCAATTCTCAGATGAAGAAATGCAAATGGCAAATAAATACATGAAAAAATGCTCATCATCATTGGTCATTAGAGAAATGCAAATTAAAACCACACTGAGATACCATCTCACTCCTGAAAGAATGGCCAGGATCAAGAAAACCGACAACAAATGCTGGAGAGGCTGTGGGGAAAAAGGAACTCTCCTGCACTGCTGGTGGGAGTGTAGACTGGTACAGCCTTTGTGGAGATCTGTCTGGAGATTTCTCAAAAAGTTGGGACTGGAAATCCCATTTATTCCAGCTATTCCACTTCTAGGCATATTCCCAGAAGAACTGAAAGCATCATACCACAGTGATATATGTGCACCTATGTTTATAGCAGCACAATTTGTAATCGCCAGATCTTGGAAACAACCCAAGTGCCCATCAACTGAGGAATGGATAAAAAAGTTGTGGTATTTCTATACAATGGAGTATTATTCAGCTATAAAGAAGGATCACATTGAGATATTTATCAATAAATGGGCGCAGCTTGAGACCATACTCATTAGTGAAATAAATAAATCTCGCATGTGTCAATACCGAATAGTTTCCCTAATGTAAATAATGATTCAAATATATAAAAATATGTGGTAATCATGATTCCCCATTAGGTGGCCTTGAAGCCTTATAAAGTTTTCACTCATTAATTAGAAAGGCTTTATTCTGGGCTTCTTGATATGAAAATATTTGAAGCTAGAGTATATGAAGTTTTATCCAAATATTTCAAGGAAAAAGACACTATGGTAACTACTATTAAGTCAGGTTATAAGGTGGTGAAGTACTAGGTTGTTGAAACAGTCATGCTGTGACCTCTATTGTTATATTGTTGTGTCCTGTTTTATCTCAATCTCCCCCTTATTGTTTCAAAAAAAATTATTTAGTCATTTCTTATGTTTGTCTTAATTAAAGAAAAAATTCAAAAAAATTAGGATATATAAATAGTAACTCTTTTCGATTTCCTATTAACTTGTTTTGAAGTCCTGTAGTACTCCCACGATCTTGTTTTGACTGATTAGACTCTGTTCCATTCTATATGATAGTATCAAGTTTGAAGACATAGGCAACTACTTTGAAGACAATAAGATTCACTAAGATACCCATTCTGGTTTGACTATTGTCTTCTTTGGAAGTCCTGTAATGTTTACAATGCCTAAGTTTTATTGTCTTGTTCTCTACTGTTTTGTCCAACTTTATAATATCTAATAAGATAGACAATTCTTTTTAAGGAAACAAGGGACAACGTTGATAACCATTGTTGATAAACTTGTACTCTGTTCTACACCATGTGCTATGTCTATCCTTGGTATTGACTGACAGCTTTGTTTTGCCATATTTGACTGTATTCTTCCCCCCCCCCAAAAAAAGTAATAAGCACTAAGGAGTAATAAAATCCAAGATGTGTAAATTTTGTTGTAAAAAAGAGAGGGGAAAAAAAAAAGAAAAAGAGCTCTAACGGATATAACAGCAAGTGTGTTTGGGGGTGTTAAATAGCTGACTTTATCAATGTTTTTGGAACATTGAACACAGCTGTTTGCAGTCTCCCTGTTTGAATGTCCACCTTGTGTTCTTTGATACTGTGATTTGAGGAACTATTTTCAAGAAGATAGTGTGTAATCTACTAGCAGGTGATTTCTTACTGTTATGTTTTTTTGTTTTGTTTTGTTTTGTTTTGTTTTGTTTTGTTTTGTTTTGTAGTTCTGTATTGCGTGTACCCTTACGCCGCTTTGGTTTGTTTTGTGTTTTTCTCTTTTTCCTCTTAAATAAAAAAAAAATGTATACTCTACTTCCTTGTCATTATTCTGTAACTTTTTAAATTTGTATAAAACTTTTCTCTATTAATTTGCTACATTTCTCTGCACTATGAAACACTGGAATTTTTAGTAGGTTTTTACTGCTTTATTCTGTACTTTTTGGCCAAGTAACATTTTCATTTATTTATTTTTGTAGACTGACTATGTCAAAGGAAAATTATGGTATAATGAAAGATGTTTTGCTAACAGAGAAAGTTTTGAAGGTAAGTTTTAGTGAAAGATACATTAGCAGGCCTTTATCAAAATATATGATGTATAGATTGAATTAAATGACATAGAATAAAATGTAAAGATAAGTTTCATCTAAATTAATGCACTAAACTGAAAAAATTAATTTAAATTTGAGGCAATAAACATGCATGCATAAGTACAAAAAGAATGTATTTGTGTATTCATTAAGTGATGGTACATAACATCTATCATGTTTGTGGAGACTAGTAACACTAACCACCCTTCTGGTTTTAAAAATATTAATACCATTCTCTATCTTTGTATTTTGTAGTTGATTATGTTACTATCACCTTTGACAGAAACAAGACCCTAAGTGAGGTAAGATATTGAATATTTTAAAAGACAAAATATTGTGTTATGCAGAGTTTCATGGGCTGTTACCAATCTAAAAATAGCAAGTCTGCACTGAAAGGCTTAACAGTCGCTCTTAGCTCCCAGTGATATCTGTTGAGATTTAATAGCAGCTCCCCACCTATGCTAAATCTAGACCTACTCAGTGATTCTAGAGAACTAATCCATACCAGAAAGAGATGGTTTCCAGTGTTTTCTGGGCTTCTGTCTTCCAAAAGAGAGGCATAGATGTTAAAATTTGAAATATTATTTGTGGTCAGTAAGGACAACACAGCAGTTCAGTAGTTTATTTTCCTGCAATAACTAATGAGTACTTATATTTCAAAAACAACATTAACTTTCTATTTCTCTTTTTCTAGGCAAGCTCTTGTTTTTATAGTAAAGAACCATTTCTTGACTGGTTACCTTGCTCACCTCATGTTTTCAATGATGCAAAAAATATATTTCCAAGTGAGATAACATTTCTTGTTGACCAAGAGCATTACACAGGAGTTTATCTTTTATATGACCAGGTAGGTCTTATAACCCAGAGCTGATTATCCTTTGCATTCTAACAATGAAAATTTACTTTAGCTAAAGCTACTTCCAAATTCTTGTTATTTTTGACAATAGAACCTGACAAAATTGGCTGAAGTCAAGTTATTTATGATTAATATTGTAACCTGACCATTTAAAGATTTGTCACCTCTGATTGTCATTAAGTTTTATGAAAATAGAAAGCAAGACACTGGCTGTATAATGACTATTCTTTGCCAATAGTTCTCTAGAACAATATAAACTGAAACTTTGTTGTATAAATTTAAGGTTCCATAAACTCAATGCTAGTTACAATGAATAAAAAAAGTGAATCTATTGCCATAGAACTATATTTTGTATTCCTAAAGTCCTTAAAAAGAATAAGTTAGTTATACTTGTCCAGGTAGACATAGTATCTTCCCTCAGGGTCATAATTCTTCCCTGGAGTAGGGATTTAGGGTAACTTTAATTGGCATTCTCTTTCTGGGAGCAGATCAGCACTGAAGAGAAATGTATGGTAATCTCTTTTGTCAGAAGTTGCTGCTTTATCTAGATAAGGCAAGGTCTGAGAAAGCATATCTCCTGCATCAGTAGAATCTCAAAAGTCTAGAGCTTTAAAATTACCTTTAGGCCCAGGCACCTCCACCCCTCACCCATGCGACCCTCCCTCAGTCCCTCTGCGCCCCTCAGCCCTGCTGCTCTGCCTTGCTTGGGCTTCCATTTCCTCACACCACAGGCCCTCCAAGGCCAATGGAAGCTCAGCCAGTGCTTCTTCTCAAGCTGCTTTGGCAGTAACTGCAGGTGCCACCATCATGATGCATGAAAGTGAAATAAGTTTCTTTGCTAGATGTGATTTGGTGAAAGAAGTGAAGATAATCACAGATCAAATTGATGTATCCAAAGGCTATGGGTTTGTTTCGTTTTATAATGACGTGGATGTGCAGAAGATAGTAGAATCACAGAAAATTTTCCACTGCAACTGGACCCTGCAATCAGGAAACAAAATTTGGAAGGAAGCTGGGAAGATGGCAGATCAATAAGCAGTAAAGTAAAAAACCTTTCTTGAGAAGAACAGCTCAGATGCTGGAACATGGCATCCTGGAGAAGACCAGATGGAACGAGATGGAGCCTCTCAACCCAGAAAGAAACTAAAGTGGAGACAAAAGGAAGAAAGAAAAGAAAAATGTGGACAGAAGGCTGTAGCCAGATGTGCTTTCACTGGAGCTGGTCTCACTGTGTGTGAAACACCACTGGATCTGAAGGCACATGATCAGGGTAAAACTGGGGGTTGGGAAGGCTGAGGGCTTCGGCGGAAGGACGTGGTCATGGAAGGGAGAGGTGGACTGGAGGATCTACACCAGCTCTCTCTAAGTGTGAGGAACTCAGTCCTCCCACAGGAGTGGGCGACTAGCCAGGTGACATTTTGGAGTTGGGCAGAATAAGCTGGGAACCAAAACTGCAGATAGCTTCATTCAGCCACTCCTAGCGCAGAACAGATTGGTGAGAAATGCTTCAACTGAGTCCTGCCCCTGTGCACAATCCAACAGCCAAGAACGAGGTTTCCCTGAAGCTATCCCTAGCCAGTGAAGACTGCAAGTGGTTGACCAGCTCAGAAGGGAGAGACCAGCCTCCCCACCCCTGCTTGTACTCCAGTAATCACCCGCCGAGTGGGGAAGGCAGCAATCCCTAGCCAGTACACTTTAGAGTAAGTGTAACCAATACAGGAGGTGCTGGGAAACCCCAATATCCACTTGTCTGGAAGAAACCAGAAACATGACAAGAGGAAGAAACAAAAGGAAGTCTCCAGACTCCAACTCAACAGTACTGGCCCAGGAGAGGAAAACAACACAGAAGAGATTGGGGGTCACACACCTGCAGTCTCTGAAAAAGCAGCATCTGACATAAAGAAATAGCTTCATGAAATTATAAAAGAACTTAAAACAGAAATATTAATACAAGTAAAGAAAGATATAAGAAAATGATAAAAGAAATGCTAAGCGTCTCTCAAGAAGACATAGATGGAAGAATGGAGGAGCATAAAAAGGAGGGAAACTTTTAATGAAGAATATTTTAAAAATCTAGAATACATGAAACAGATTCAGAGAGATTACCAGGAAATTAAAAACTCCATTCAAAGCTGGCAAAACTGCTTGAAAGAAACTAAAGATAAACTGTCAAACTTTAAAAATAGGTTTGCAACATGTGATCATGGAAGGAAAGATCTCTTAAAAATAACAAGGAACCAGGAAGTAACAATATGAAGGCTAGAAGATGACAAGAAGTTTTATAACTTAAGAATAAAACATGTGAGTGAAGAAATAAGGGTAAACACAAATGAAATACAAAGGCTATTTACAGAAATAATTAAATAAAACTTCCCAAAGCATAGGAAAAGGAAATGATATTCAGAAATAAGAGGCATATAGAACTCTAGCCAACTATAACTAAAGCAGATCTACACCCAGACATATAATAATCAAGATCCCAGAAATTCAACACAAGAACAGAATATTAAAAGCTGTCAGAGAAAAGAAACAGATCACCTATAAATAAAAACCCATCAGAATCATGACAGACTTCTTGACACAAACCATCAAATCAAGAAGAGCTTGGAACAAAGTATTCCAAGCCCTGAAAGAAAATAACCTCCAACTCAGATTGATGTACCCTGCAAAGCTATCTCTCAAAATTAATAGAGAAATAAGATGCTTCCATGACAAGGAGGAAGTAGGTGAGTTAATGACCCCAATCCAACCCTACAAAAAATAGTGAAGGACATTAGAGAGAGACAGAAAAAAACCATGGCTTCAGGAGCAGTGGTAGAGGGGGCTCAGTGAAGCAGACATTGGAATGAAGGGGAAAAGTAGACAAACAGCAACAGAAAACTAGCATGGCAGAGATGAGGCAGAGAGGTGAGCCAAAATCGCTAACAGGGGTGGCCTGGATACACTAATAAAAAGAAACAGGCAAAGTAGATCAGAAGATAGGGCCCATCAAGATGCTCTATATAAGAAATATAATTAATCTGAAAGAGGGTTTATGGAATGAAAGTCAAAGATGAGAAAATAATGCTCTGTGTGACAGGGAACCAGAAAAAGTAGGTGTAGCTCGCCCATCAGCCGCAGATTGGTTGGAAAAACATAACACTTATACAATGGAGAACTACTCAGCTATAAGAAAGAAAAACCTTGAGGCTCTTATAGGTAAATGGATACAACTTGAGACCAAGCTCAGGGATAAAAAGGTTCAGAACCACTCAGGTAAATAGCGGGTTGCCTCCCTAGTCTCTAAAAACTCAAGGAGTTAGTGGGACACAAAATGTACAGTGCACCCTGTGAAAGAAAGGGGAGGAATTGTCTAAATAGGGAAGGCAGAGGACATTGTTAATCTTGTATCATGATTTGAAACCCATATTGTTTTCATCACTCTTTTTAGTTTGGTTATATTCTGTTCCAGTTTGTCTACTTATATTATATTTGAGGGCATGGACAGCTATTCCAAAGACAGCAGGATATACTACAGTAACCATTTTTAATTTCCTAATCTGAAGCCCTGTATTGCTTTCACTACCTTATTTTGACTGGTTTTATTTGCATCTGTTTTGTTTGATCGCCATCTTATCTTGACTGATTTTATTCGAATCTGTTATGTTTGACAGTATCAAGTCTGAGAGTAGAGGCAACTACTCTGAAGACTATAAGATTCAATATGATACCCATTCTGGTTTGACTATTACCTTCTTTTGAAGTCCTATAGTGTCTCCAATGTTTTGTTTTTATTGATTTTGTTCTGTAGTGCTATATTCAATTTTATTGTGCCTGATGATACGGGCAATTCTAATGAAGATAACAAGAGACATTATGGTAACCATTGTATATCACCTTATATTTTGATTTTAAGTCATATGCTATATCCATCCTTTTGTTTTGACTGACCTCATTCTGGTTTTTTCTCATTTGGTTTTATTCTCTTCAAAATAAAAATTTTTTAAAATGCTGGGTGTCACCCTGTTTCCCAGACTGGCCTTGAACTCAGTCTTCCAGACTCAGCCTCTCGAGTAGGTGGGATTACAGGTGTGGACCGCTGTACCTGAATTAGTGGTTTTACCTCTCAATGTATCTGCATCTTCTTTCTTACCTGAGTGTTGATGAATCTAAAAAGTTTTGTTCCACTCCATTTTATGAATTTCCTATTCAAGATTTTATTTACTTTGTTCTTTTGAGACAGGTCCTCACTCTACAGTTCAGGCTAGCCTTGAGCACACTTTGTAGCCTGGGCTGGTCTCAAACTTGCAATGATCCTCCTGCCTCAACCTCCTAAATGCTAAGATTTTAGGCAGTGCCACCCGGCCTGGCCAAGATTTTAGAAGTTCTGTTTAAATGTGTCCACTAGATGGCAACCCTCCATTTTTAAAATCACAGTTTTACAAACTTAAAAATATAGTTAATCAAATCTTTGCACATCTGCCAACCAGAATGTTAATATTTTGTTATCTTCAAATCTAGAGAAAAATGCACCAATATATGGGTTGCTACAATCTTCCACTTAGTCCCGTTTCCTTCCCTAAAAGGGAAACCACACGAATTCGGTGTGGACCCAAGGACTAGAGATTTAATTCAATGGCCTAAGTGCCTGCCTGCCAAGTGCAAGGTTGTGAGTTTGGTCCCCAGTAATCCTTTCAAAAAGACTAAAAGCAAATGAAAAAATAAGTTGGTATGGACCTAGTCTGTTTTTAGTACAGTTTTGTTTTGTTTTTGTTGCTTTTGTTGTACTGGAGATCAAACTCACATTTGCCATTGTGCCCACTGAGCTAACCCTTGACCTAGTTACAGGTATTCATAAGTAACTCATGATTGCAGTATGTTTTTTGGCAATTTGTAAGTGGTTCCTTAATGTAGCATTCTATAAATGAGTCAACTAGAACAAAGAAAACTCAACGGAATTTTTAGTTACTGGGGAATCCTTTGCCTGCAAAGGGTTGGGATGTAGCTTAGTGCTCCCTGGGTTCAATACTTAACTACTAAGAGAAAAAGAATGAAAAAACTCAGCAAAGTAAACTATGATATGCCATTTGGTAAAATGCACACTAATTTCAGAGACATACATGAAGAGTATCTACCTGTAATTAGTGAAATTCCATATGGAACTTGAGACTTCTGATGGTTCAAAGTGTTTAAGAAAACATTTTGGTCAATAAAATCTGCCTCAACAAGCAAAAAAAGGAAACAAAATTTATATACTTATCATGTTCATCGACATCCTTTGATTTTTAATTCTCCACCAGCACAGTTTCGGAGTATTTGGGCCAATCCAAACACTGAAACTGATGCGCAGCCTCCAACCGTGATGAGTCCTATAATTCAGTATGTTCAGACATACCCTCCATATCCATATTCACCAGTTCAGCTCATCGCTGGTTATCAGTGCCTGTTTATGATCATCAGATGCCACCACAATGGCCTGCTGGGGAACAAAGGAGTCACGTTATACCTCTAGCTTATACAATGGTTAACTACCACTATAATGCCTTTGATCAAGGAGCTGCAGTTTTGCCAAATGAATGCTCAGTTCATGAAGCTGCTTCATGCTCTGGAAATGGCCCATTAAAGAAATATGTGGACTGAAGCATTCAAGCAGTGGTATCTTAGTCTGTTTAACCCAGAGCATAGACTGAGAAACACTCTTGTTACTCAAGACGAGTACTTCAAAGATTTTAAAAGAGTGCATCACTTAGAAGACATCACATAGTGCTTAAATCTGATCATCTCTGCTAACTTTCAAGTCTTAGAAATATTAAGGCCCAGAATTTGAGTTATCCTAATTACTAATTAATTGGTTTTGAATATTGAGAAATCACTGAAAGTTGTTCACTATTGTAGAAATTTAATTCTAAATTTTGACAAATCACTTTCAGACAAGTTATTCTAGTGTCTAGTTTTAACACTGAAACTTAAACATGTTCTGTGTTTAATATATAGTTGAAAATAAGTAATTGAAAATAAAAAATAATTTTAGAATTGAAAAAATATTTGAAAGGAATAACTTAACATTTAACTGTAAAGATTTTTAAAATTGAAATTTGCATCTTAGAAGTTTAAAGGCTAGGTACAACTCAACAGCTCAAGTGCCTGCCTGGTAAGCATGAAGTCATTGACTTCAACCCCCAGTTCCAAAAAAAAAAAAAAAAAAAGAAGTTTAAAAGCTAATCCTTATTTTCAAAAAAATGTTTTAAAAACCTGTTATGAAAGGTCAGAATTTTGATAGCTTCAATACAAGTATTTCACTTTGCCAACAAGTACTTCTGAACAGTATAGTATTTACAGTAGTATGCTTTGCATTTAAGATCTGTCTAAAAGTTTACCTCAAAAGTAGAATGTTTAAAATTGCATTTTTAATCAATGGAACTCAACATATGGTTAGGTTTATTGAAGTCTTTCTTGTCTAAACCCAGTAAAATAGATTCTAAATGAACAGTCCAATCAGTGGATCTTACATTTATTGAAAATACTTTATCCTTAACCATGAATCCACACATATATACACATATGTATATTATTAGATTGAGATGGTAATTAGGATAAATCAATCTCTGGGGCCAATTATTTTTAAAGAATGCAAGACAACCTGATAAGTATATAAACTTCTTAATAAACATTCTCCTTTTTTCTTTTAAATTTTTTCCTTGAAATGCTAAACTCAATAGCTGTATCTTTTTTAAATTTTTTTTATTTGAAAGAGGGTAAAATTAAATATAACAAAACAGATCATAAGAAAACAATTCAAGAAACACAGATTTTGAATACATACCGAACACACTGAATACATACCGAACACACTGAATACATACCGAACAATATAGTACTAAACTGATCAGAACAGAATGACAAAGGTATTTTAAGTCTTTAAGACCAGACAATAGGGAAATCAACAGTGGCTGCCATAATGTCTCTCATTCTCTTCAAAATAGCTGTTCATATCTTTAAGTATGTTGAAATTAAACAAAAGAAAATAGACTAATATCACTCTGAACAGAGAATAATAGTACTGCTAGATTTGATATCATAACACTACAGAATTAGCACTGGGTATCTTACTCTTCTTCAGAGTATTTGTTCATTACATTGTGCATTATACAATTTATTCTTGTAAACTGTTTAGAAGTTCTCACATGCATGAATCTCTACATGTATATCTATCGTTTCTGTATTATAGGGAAAAACATCAAAACAAGACAACAAAACAAATTCCTAGAAAAATATGAAATGAAAAAACATATAAAACCACAATATTAGGTGATCTACAGTAGTTACTATGATGTCTCTTGTTATTTTCAATAGAATTGCCTATATCATCAGGCATAATATAATTGAACATAGTACTACATAGTAATATTAATCAAAACACAACATTGGAAACATTGTAGGACTTCAAAAGCAGTTAATAATCAAAATAGGGTATCCTATTGCATCTTGTCATCTTCAGAGTAGTTGCCTCTACTCTTAGACCTGATACTATCAAGCATACCAAATTCGAATAAAATCAGTCAAGACAAAACAGCAATCTAACAAACCCGATTCAAATAAGATCAGTCATAGTAAGACAGTGTAAGTGATACAGGGCTTCAGTTTAAGTTAATAGGAAATTAAGGATAGTTACTATAGTATATCCTGCTGTTTTGGGGATAGCTGTCTGTGCCCTCAAATCTAGTACAAGTAAACAGACTGGAACAGAATAAAGTCAAACTAAACAGAGCGATAAGACTAATATGGCTTTTAAATCCTGATACACTATTAACAATGTCCTCTGCCTTATTTTTTTAAACAATTCCTTCCCTTTCGCTTCCTCAGGGTGCTTTGTGCATTTTGGGTCCCACTAACTCCTTTAGTTTTTAGATTAAAGGGGCAACCTGTTATCTACCTAAGCAGTCTGAACCTTTTTACCCCTGAGCTTGATCTTGAGCTGTATTCCTTTACCTACTAAAGCTTCAAGCTTTTCCTTCCTTATAGCTGAGTAGCTCTCCACTGCACAAAAATGTCATGACTTTCCAACCTATCTGCAGCTGCTGGATGAGCTGCCCCTATTTCTCTCTGGTTCCCTGTCACATAGAGCATTGTTTTCTTATCTTTGATTTTTGGTTCATTAACCCTCTTTCAGGTTGATTATATTTCCTATTCAAAGCATCTCAATGGATCCTATTTCCTAATCTACTCTGCCTGTATTTCTTTTTGTTAGTGTATCAGGGCTATCTATGTTAGAGATTATAGCCAACTTTCTCTGCTATGCTATTTTTCTGCTGTTGATTGTCTACTTTTCTCCTTCATTTGACTGTCTGCCCCATTCATTGAGGCCTCTCTGCCACAGTTGCTGGAATCGGTGTTTTTTTCTCTCTCTCTAGAATGACCATCAGTATTTTTTGTAGGGTTGGATTGGTGGTCATGAACTCCCATGGTTCCTCTTTGTCATGGAAACATCTTGTTTCTCCATTAATTTTGAGAGACAGTTTTTCAGGGTACATAAATCTGGGTTGGAGGTTATTTTCTTTCAGGGCTTGGAATATTTTGCTCCAAGCTCTTCTTGTTTTGGTAGTTTGTGTTGAGAACTCTGTCGTGATATTGATGGGTTTTCTTTTATAAGTGATCTGTTTCTTTTCTCTGACCATTTTTAATATTCTGTTCTTGTGTTGAATTTCTGAGATCTTGGTTATTATATGTCTGGGTGTAGATCTGTTTTGGTTATAATTGGCTGGAATTCTGTATGCCTCATTTATCTGGATATCATTTCCTTTTCCTATGCTTGGGAAGTTTTCCTTAATTTTTTCTGTGAATAGCCTTTGTAATTCATTTGTGTTTACTCCTGCTTCTTTGCTCACATTTTTTACTCTTAAGTTATAGATCCTCTTGTCGTCTTCTACCATTTGTGTTGTTACTTCCTGGTTCCTTGCTATTTTTAAGAGATCTTTCCTTCCACGATCACATGTTGCAAATCTATCTTCAGGTTTTGAAAGTCTAACTTTAGTTTCTGTCAAGGAATTTTGCCAGCTTTCAATAGAGTTTTTAATTTCTTGGTAATCTCTCTGAATCTGTTTCATGTATTCTAGGTTTTGTTTATATTCTTCATCCAAGGTTTCTCTCCTTTTTCTGGGTTCCTCCATTTTTCCATGTGTCTTCTTGAGAGGTGCTTAGCATTTCTTTTATTAATCTTTTTATATCTTGCCTCATTTGAATTAGAATTTCAGTTTTAAGTTCATCTGTGAGGTCACAAAAGTATTTCTTTATTTCTGCTGATGCTGTGGCCAATATTGCATGATTACTACCCTCGATCTCTTCTGTATTTACCTGTCCTGGACTTATTTTCCCCAGGTCAGTGGCTGGAGGCTTTTTCTTATTTCTTTCTCTTGTCACGTTTCTGGTTTCTTTCATACAGGTATATGGTGGAGGTTTCAGGCCCTCTCTGGAGTGCTTATGGTTTTTCTGAAGTGTGCTGGCTGGGGGCTTGCAGCCCTCTCCAGTTTACTTTTATCTGAAGTGTATGCAGGGGTGATGTGGGCTGGCCCCTCTCCTCTGAGCTAGTCAACTGGCAAGTGTCTTCAGCATGTTAGTCTGTGCCATGCAGATGTCAAAGGTTTGAGATAGTTTCAACCCTGGCTATTGGGTCCTGACCAGGGGTGTGACCCCACCCAAGCAGGTCCCACCAGTCTTCTTTGAGCCAGGGGTGGCTGACTGATGCCACTGCAGTTCTGGGTTCAGGCCCTTCCCTCCCAACTCCGATATGTTGTCCAGCCGGTCACCCATCTGCGGGACCCAGTTCCTAGCACTCCCCACAGGTTAATGTAGCTCTCCCCATTGGTTCTGCTCTCCATTGTGCCACATCCTCCCACCAAGAGCCCTGGGCTCACCAACTCCCGATTTTGGCAACCGCATCTTCAGCGCCACCATGAGTAATCTGACTCCAGGGTGTGCCAAGCACAGCACAGGACTGGCTCCAGTGAGGGCATCTGGTTCCAGCCTATCGTCCACATTTTTCCTTCCTTTCTTTCTTTTTTTTTTTTTTTCTTTTCTTTTTCCTCAGTTTCTTCCTGAGTCGTGAGAATGCCTCTCCTTTTGTCTGGTCTTCTGTATGGTGTTAAATTCTAGCGTCTGATTTGTTTTTCTCAGAGATGCTCTCTTCCCTGCTACCTATCAAGCCACCATCTTCTTTCTCACTCAAGAGCTGTATCTTAAATTGTGCAAAATACTGGTATTAAAGAATGCGGAAACTTTTTGTTACTTAAAAGTTAATCAGAGTATTTGAAAGGAACTGTTTTTATAAACACATTAAAATATTATTATAAATAAATTTTTATATCGTTAGGCTGTTATATTTCCTTTTGTAAAGTAACATGTGTCCAAAGGAGTTAAAGTGTGGGTAATTTTAACAATTCTAAACCACAAAGAATGCTTTATAAGTGTATCCAGGAATGTACCAGAGTCAGAGTTAACATCCCCTTCCAGATTAGCTGGTCTCTTTATTGGACAGTGTGCATTATGAAGACAACTAGAACATTAGAGCTGCTTTCATAGCCACAGGTTTGCCTTTCCAATCTGTACTTTGTCCTTGTAGGAGATTTGCTCCTAGAACTCATGGCATGAGCAATTTGAAAGGGCAAACTATATAAGGTAGAAGTGTGATGATACAGTTCTAAGGTAAAAAGTTGTATTCACATCATTTGACTTGCCATGTATATGAATCTAAAATGCCTTCCTGGTCTTTATTCTAGACTGACTTCCCTTCTAAAGCATGGAGATTCCACTTATCCCTAACCTGATGTACACTACCATGGCTTGTGCTACAAGTGCCCATAATTCTTAACAATTTTCATTCTGAATCTGAAAGGCAGGATCTTTTAATTAAAGAGTGTACCAAGGAGGCTTTATATACCTCAAAAGTGCCCTCAAATTTTTCTTTTTAAAAATTCTCTGCCTTGGGGCTGGGGATTTAGCTCAGCGGCATAAGCACCTGCCTTGCAAGCAGGCAGTCGTAAATTCAATCCCTGGTACCGATAAAAACGAAAAAGACAAAAAAATTCTCTGCCTTGTTTGGTAGTGGAGGGGTCTATACTAGTCTTACATACTTTTTCCTGTGATTAAGTCTTCAGCTTATTATAAATGATACCTAAATTCTAAGAAGCCAATTCTTTGTGTTCCAGCATAACTTTAATGAAAATTAAGGAAATAAACTTTTGTCTATTTTGTTGGAATGGGATTTTAAAAACAAAGTAGAAAGAAGATACCTTTCAAAATGGAAGTTTAGGGGCTAGGGATTTAGCTCAATGGCATAAGCACCTGCCTGGCAAGTACAAGGTCATGAGCTTGATACCTGGTACAAAAAAAAAAAAAAAAATGGAAGATTAACTTTAACCTTAAATTAGGTTCTTGTTACTGCTAATACTGTCTTTGCATAAACAAACTTTTTTTCAAAAGTAAAAACAAATTATCTTTATACCAAAGTGGCATATTTGGGGATGTCATATTCTGATCCTTTGTGACAAAATTGGGATGTAGCAGAGGCCGCCACACTTTTGGCAAAATAGTCATAAGCATACATATTCTCAGTAATAACTCTTTAATAAATCTCTGTGCCATTTATTATAGAACTTTGGAAAAATCATTTAGTGTCCTTCAGTGTCTATTAAATGGACAGAAGTTGAGGCAGGGGTATAAAGAGATATCAGTGAATGGTAAGCCTTCTCGTTCTGTACTATGTTAATAAGAGAGTCCCTATCTTGACCAAAATCCAAGCAACAAGAAAGTCTAAAAATTCTATCACAGACTAGAAAACATTGAAAAATTCTTATGACTTCCTTGTGCTTTGTTTCTCCAGAACAAGAAAATTTCCACTGCCTCTGTGAGCATATTAAAAAATAACAAACCAAGTATCACACCAAAGTTTCCACCGTTCCATTTCCCTTCGTCCTTCTCTGACCCCATCGGAATGGTGTTCCATCCCCGAAGCCACCTTCTGTATGCTTATGGAAATCAGGTGTGTATTAATGAAATTTCTCCTGTGGCAAGGAGTTAATCATCTGCTCACTTTCTACTGAGTGGTTGTACATAAAGAACAGAGCTGTTCTAATAATTGAGAGGTAGAAGTCACTCTAAATGACTTAGATTTTTGCCATTAACCCATTTAAATTGTTTATATCTGGCACTTCCACTATTTAACATTAGCCTTTATTTGACTTTGACTAAGCCTGACTTTCTGACTGTCATTCTTCATATTCTGGCTGGTACCATCCTCCATCCTCTGTCAGTTCTGTATCAGTAGCCTAAAAGCTGGAGGAAAGAGTCCCAGTGGCACATCTGGGCCATCAGACAGTTTAAAAGTAAGGGGCGAAAAATAAGAAACATTAACTAAACTTCAAAACTAAAAAATTACTGCAAAGACTTCCAATGACAGTAACAAGTTAAACTTCTCAGTGACGTTTCTCAAAAACAATAAGGAAATTAAAATTAAGATAGCTACAGTTTGGTTGACAGAGAGCAAATTTTTCTGTGGAACCAGGGACCACACTTAACAGGTTGTAATTAAGTGTTACACCAAAGGTTCTTCAGTTTTTAATGTCCAAATAAAGAATGTGAACAGGATATTTCAAAGACTGCAGATATTGACAGTTTTCATTTCTACAACTTCTGCTGACTTGCTATGTCAAAAGATTTATTCCTTACTGAAAACTCCTTAAAATAGCCCTCTAGCTAATGAACATATGCAGCCCAATGTCTGGGAAAAGCCTTCAGCACTGTTCTAAATTCATTTAAAACAACTTGGATAACTAACAGAATCAATCTAAAATTGTTGAAAACAAGTTATAATACTTTAAACTACATTTTTTTCTTCAAAGCCAGTACTTATTACCAACAGCTTACCTTAGGTTTCTAACTCAGCCTGTCTTGTGATTTGCAAATATATTTTTCACTAGAATAAAAACTGTCTTTTATTTTAATTTTATATATGATTTCTTCTCATTTTATAGTCTCTATTCTTTGTACGGTTTAGAGATTTGTATAGATGATAGTCTTTCTAGTTCTATTTGAAGCTCCCTTCCTTTTTTAGTTTTTATACTCACTGTTTGGAATCTCTGATTTCTCCTTTAACCTTGAAGTTTAATTCCCTCCTACCAGTTTCTTTGTTATATGAGCTTCTTAGTTACTACTCTTCCTGAGAGGCCAAAATTCCCAACGTCTACAATTTAAGTTTATTTTGGCTCAATTCATAGTCAGCTGGCTCCAAGGTAGGTCAGTATTACACAAAGACATGGCATAGGAGGAACAATCCATAGCAAAGCAGGCAGGAAACCGTGAAGCAGCAAGCAGCAGCATCAAGGCTGCCTTCCCTCTCTCCCACTATCAGCCATCCAGGCTACAAACCGATTAATTGGTGACACCCGCACCCAGGGTGTGGAGTCCATTATCTACACCTGTAGTTATGCTAGACCAGTGAGTGAACCACTTTAGTACCAGTCACCCTTAATCCCTAGATCCAGACAGCTCTGAAAAGTCCTACCGATGGGTACATGAGACTTCGGAGGAAGCTCTAGATGTAAGCTATAATATCTAGATAAAAACCATGACAATAAGGCATGCCATTTGCATTCTTCTGTGGCCATGTTGATTTACACATAGAACAGGCAACTACCTAAATGGCATTTCTAGGCATACCATTCTTCCAGTCTGCATTTCATGTGCTTTTTCTAACTTTCCGCAGCTATTAAGTGTAACATTTTTCTGTGTTTTTTTCTTCAAAATGGCTTCTTTGTTGTCTTCTGTTCTGGAATTCTTTGGGCCCATCAATTGAAAACTAATGATTGAGTAAGGAATTACTGTTCTTTAACTTAGTGGTTAAAAAGTATGTAGGTCAGGGGCCAGGGATTTAACTCAGCGGCATAAGCACCAGCCGTGCAAGCGCACAGTCATGAGTTTGATCCCCAGAACCAAAAAAAATAAAAATAAAAAGTATGTAGAGCAGAAATACCGCTAGTATTTTACATGTCAAAATTTTTCATTTATTGTGTGCATTGGCTGTGGGTAATAAATAAAGCTAAACATTTTTTTTTATTTTAAAGAGAATAAAACAGAACATAACTGAGCAGAGTAAAACAATGCAAATAGCACCGTATTTCAGAAAAACACAACAGGATTTTTTTGTAATAGAGATCAAACTCATAATCTTATGCTTGCCAAGCAGATGTTTATGCTACTGAGCTAATCCCCAGCCCATTAAAGCTAACTTTAAGTTAAAGCTAAGAAATGAGATGAGCAGTTGAATATGAGGAGTTCAGAGATGAGAATAACTTGTAGAAACAGATGAACAGTAACTAAGACTAATCTGAGTCTGGTAGAGTTGACAATATTGGCCCATTTAGATGAGAACATAAACTACAATAAGAATATTTTGTACATTTTGAAGACAAGTGTGTCTACAAAACAAAATCTAAGGAAACATTCTCATAGGAATGCTCAGAGATCAGGAATAAATTGTGTTGATTTACTATTTCAATGGGCTTGTAATCTATTTAATTTCAAAGTTTACCTGCATTATTATGAATAGTTTAGATATTTTTATTAATGTAACACCTGCAGAAGTCTTATTATTATGTTCAGTGCTTTGAAAATGGCCTACAAGGGCCAGACTGTGGCATAGAAAAAATATAGAGGTCAACTCTGTTGAGATTTATGAAGAGCCTTTACCATAGCAGGCAAACACTTTTTAATTTTGACCCATTGGATGATATGATGATTTCTGACAGATATTGTTAAGTATAAGAATTTATCTCCTTCCACTTGCTAACAAAGTCCTGAGGAGCTCATTGTTGACATTTAAAACAGCTGTCTCAGTAGAGTGATGCTAATTAGATTGCTTAGAGCAAGCAGTTGCATGCGCATGAAATTTCACAGTCTAGTAAAGGCATAAGTTGTCCACTTCCTCCTAATTAAAGAACAGAGTCACCCTGGGGGTTGGGGAGGTAGAAAGTCTGAGGAGAAAACATGGGGAAAAGGATCAAGACACAGTTAACACAAACAAATCTTTTACAAAGTCTTGTTGAAGAGTGAAGCATCCATAGGTAATATTTAAAGAGGAAAAAGAGATCAAGAAATAGAATAGTGTTTTTAAACAAATATAGAAATAATCATGCTGTATGTTGATGAGGATTATTCAGCAGAGAAGGTCTGGTGGTGCACACCTGTAATCCAGTACTCAGGAGGCTTTTGAAGCAGAATCACTGCGAGTTCATGGCCAGACTGAGCTACATGGTGGGTTTAAGGTCAGTCTGTACTGCATAGCAAGATTCTATCTCAAAACAAAAGCTTATAGAACTGCAAAGAGAAATACATGGCATTCTTACATCTGAAGACATTAACACACCTCTATCAGAAATGGACTGATATAGCAGGTGGAGAATCAATAAGGATATATTGAATTCAGCAACACCATCAGTCAAGTATATGTAATGACATTTATAGACTATAAAAAAACAGAAGAATACAAATCCTTCTTACATGAAACAGTCAACAAAACGGACCATATTGCCAGATGCCTCAAACATGAACTTCTGTGTCAATGTGGAATAAACTCCCTCCACCATAAGTAAATATACCAACTATCTTAGTTACTTTTCTCTGATTGCTGAACTAAAATACCCAACACTCAAAATTAAAAGAGGAAAGGTTTATTTGACTCACAGTTTGTAGGGGTTTCAGTCCATAGTTGGCTGGGGTCCAAGATAAACTGGCATGGCAGACAAGCATCACAGAAGAGAAACAGAAAATGGTGGGCACGGTGGGCAGAAGATAGCAGCAAAGCAACAAGGGAATCGCAGCTCTTTCTCGCCCTTATATCTCATCCAGACTACTTAGGGCAGATAGCACTCACACCCTTAACTCCAGTGTCCTTATCTCAGCATTGCGCTGTGAATCGATTCCAGTGTGATACACTGTGTATACAGCCACCTCTGAAAAGGCCCCATCTGTGCCCCCTCTGCTTTAGGGGGACATCCACACACAGCTATAATAATACCAACATTTCAACATTTTATGAACAGTGGAACTCCATTTTGTAAAATGAGGGAAATAAATGTTCTTTTATACATTCACCATGCATACTGGGCGGAACTGACACTCGACCATGAGCACTAAAACAGACTCTAGAATGGAAATACTGCAGAGGTTAGACCAGGCAGGCAAGGAGTCTGTGCCCCTGTATGTATGAATGTGTTTAATAGATGTGGAGAAAATGGGAAAGATCATTCCATATACCTTTTCTTTGTAGGAAGAATAGACTGACTGTCCATGAGAGCTCTTTAGGAAAATATTATCTCTTTATTCCTTTAGGTATGGCTTTCAGTGGATGGTGGCAACACATTTAAATTAATAGCTGACTTTTATGGAGATAAAATAAAGACAACTCATCATTGTTTTTATACTTCAGATGTTATTTTTGTTTCCCAAAGTGGGAAAGTTTACTTGACGAAGGCAGGTAAGGAATTTACTTTATTGATCTAAGCACTACATGCAGACTAGGGGTTAAAAAACATATGAAATACAGCCTTATTAATCAGCTAGTCCTTATGGTCTCAGTCAGATGAAAACAGAATCAAATTCAATGGTTAGTTTCAATATTGACCTTATGAGGAAATTTGATTTGGTTCTTGTCCAGTTCAATTTACAACCAGAATCATGGAGAGAATTGAGTTGGTCACACCAAGTTACTACTGTACCTATCTTTTTTTAAAGTTCTTTATACTTTGGGTTTTTCATGTAAAACAAGTTATGCAATATTTAAGTTTGTGTGTCTGATTTATTTCATTCAGCATTATGGTCTCTGGGTGCCTCCATTTTCCAAAACATTACACAAATTTGTCCTTCTTTATGGCAGAGTAATGCTCCACTGTGTGTAAATACATTTTGTGTATTAATTCATCTGTTGATCATCTGTTTTCAAGATTTAGTTATCATGAGTTGTGCTGCTATAAACATAAATGTACATGTATTTCTGTGATCATGATATCAAGAAGGGGAATAGTGAGGTAGAATGGAATTTCTACTTTATGTTTTCTGAGACATCTCCATATACTGATATCCAAAATGGTTTTATCAGTTTACATTTCCTCTAACAAAGCAGAGTTTCTTTTTCCTTACAACCTTGCCCCCATTTGCTATTGTTTTCTTTATGACAGCCATTCTTTCTAGAGTAAGATAAAACCTGTTGAACATTTTTTACATATTTATGGGTCTCTTTTATACTTCCGAGAAGTGTCTGTTCATTTCAGTTATCCATTTTTAATTGGTTCTTTTATTTTGGGAAGTGTAATTTTTTTAAGTTCTTTATAAATTCTAGATACTAGAGGAGCAACTGACAAAAATACTGATCCACTCTATAGGTTGTCTTTTCATTCTGTGGATGGTTTCCTTTGCTATACAGAAGTGTTTAAATTTGATATCCCATTTGTTGATTCTTGATGTTATTTCTCATACAATTAGTTCTGTTTAGAAAATCCTTGCACTTGTCTGTGCCCTTGTCTTCAAGAGTTTTACCTATTTTATCTTCCAGCAGATTGTTTTTGTTTCAATATCAATGTCGTTGATTCATTTTAATTTTATTTTGGTACATGCTGGTAGATATTGGTCTAGAGTCAATCTTCTGCATGTGTACAAGCAATTATCCCAACACTAATTGTTAAAAGAGGCTATCTTTCCTCCAGCATATGTTTGTGGTCCCTTTGTCAAAGGTCAGGTGCCTTAATGTGCCTAAAGATGTTTCTTCATGTTCTCTTCTGTGTTACTGATTCTCACGTCTATTTTAGTGCCAGTACTATGCCAGTTTTATCACTGTAGCTTTGCAGTATAACTTGAAATCCAAAATTATGGTGCTTCTTGCTTTGTTTTTGTTAACCAGAATATGTTTTGCTATTGTGAGTCTCTTCTAGATCCACATAAAATTAGGATAATTTTTTCTAGCTCTGTGTGGAATACTTTTGGTATTCTGACTGGGATTGCATTAAATCTATATGTCAATTTTGATAATTTGATTATTTTGACAGTGTTGGTTCTACCTATCCAGGAACAGAGAGTTTTTTCTTTCTTTCTTTCTTTCTTTTTTTTTTTTTTTTTTTTTTTTGTTAAGACGGGGTCTCATTCAGACTGGCATGGAATTCACTACATAGCCTAGGCTGGCTACAAACTCACAGTGGTCCTCCTGCCTCAGACTCCCTAGTGCTTGGATTACATGTGTGCACCACTATACCCAGCCATCTTTTCATTTTCTGATGTGCTCTTTAATCTCCTTTTTTGGAGCACTACAGATTTAACTGTAGAAACTTTTCACTTCCTTGGTTAGGTTAATTCCTAAATCTCATTTTTCTTGATACTATTGTGAATGGTATTGCTTTCCTAATTTCTTTTTCAGTAAGTTTACTATTGATTTTTGTACATTGATTTTTCTGAATTTATGAGTTCTAGAAGTCTTTTGGTAGAATTTTTTGGATCTTCTATGTAGAAGGTGATGTCATCTGCAAATTAGGATAATTTGACCTTTTCCTTTACTATACTTATCTTTTTTATTTTTTTCTCTTGTCTGATTGCTCTGGGTAACGTTTTGAGAACTATATTGAACAGAAGCAGTAAGAATGGAAATCTTTGCCATGTCCACTATTTTAGAGAAAAATTGATCAGCTTTTCTTCATTTAATATGATGTTGGCAGTAAATTCATCATAAATGGTTTTTATCAGGTTGAGATAAAGTCTTTCTATACCTATTTTCTTCAAGGTTTTTTTCATGATTAGATGTTGGATTTGTCAAAAAATTTTGCTGAATCTATTGATATAATTGTATATTTTTCCCCTTTTTGTTTGTATGACGTGTTACATTTATTTGCATATTTTGAATTATCCTGGTATCCCTGCAATGAAGCCTACTTAGTCATGATATATGATCTTTTTGATGATTTGTTGCATTCTCTTCGCCAGTATCTTGTTGAGGATTTTTATGTCTACGCTCATTAAAGAGACTGACCTGTAGCTTTGTTAGATAAGTTTTTATCGGGGTTTTTTTTTTCTTTTTCGTTTTTATCGGAACCAGGGATCGAACTCACGACTGCCTGCGCTTGCAAGTCAGGCGCTTATGCCGCTGAGCTAAATCCCCAGCCCCTATTGGGTTTTGAAATCAGTGTAATATTAGCTTCTGGGAATGAATTAGATGTACTTCTTCCTTTTCAGTTTCGCTAAAAAGTTTTAGGCATGTTGGCATTATATCTTCCTTGAAGTTCTGATTGAACTCAGCAGTGAATTCTACAGGGCTTTTCTTAATTCATGGGATTTTTATTATTGCCTCAATTTTAGTCCCTGTTAGTGGATAGTTGAGACTTTTTTTGTCTTCTTGGTTCAGTTTTGGTAATTCAAATATGTCTAGGAATCTGTCCATTTCTTTAAGATTTTCTGATTAGTTACAATACAGTTTTTCTTGTGTTTTTACTTTTTTTAATTGTAAAGAGGAAAAAAAGCAAAACAGGAAAAAGGGTAGAAATAATGCATAATTTCAAAAAAATAAACACTAAGAAATCACTAGTTGATAAATTACATACTTTCTATTAGAAATAGTTGTTCAAGTTACAGAATTAAAGCATACAAAGTGGACATTCAAACAGTGAGACTGCAAACAATTCTGCTCAACAATCCAACAAAAACTTATGGTCATAAGATATGGTCATCGATCTTACACACTTAAACATACATGCAGTTATATCTTTTAGAGCACTTTCTTTTCCTCTTTTTTATTATAGCAATTATACATTATGGGTTTTATTTCTCCTACAGTTCTTATTTCTTTTTACATTAGAGACAATGTGATATCTATAAATATGATTCTGACTTATTTCACTTATGAGGATAGTTTCAAGTTGCTTCCATTTACCTATGAAGGCCTCAAGATCATCCTTTTTATAGCTGAGTAATATTCCATTGTATCAAAATACCACATCTTTTTCATCCACTCTGCAGTTGATGGGAATTTGGGCTGTTTCCAAGATTTAGCTATTACAAATTGTGCTGCTATGAATGGGTACACATATATCACTGTGACATGAACTTTTCAGTTTTTCTGGGAAAATACCCAGGAGAGGAATAGCTGGGTTGAATGGAACTTCCAATCCTAGTCTTCTGAGAAATCTCCATAGTGATTTCCATAGTGGCTGCACCAGTCTACACTCCCACCAACAATGGATCAGTGTCGTGTCCCCCCCCCCTTCGCCAACATTTGTTACCAGTTGATTTCTTGATGGCAACTATTCTTTCCGGGGTGAGATGAAATCTCAATGCTGTTTTAATCTGCATTTCTTCAATGACCAGTGATGGTAAACATTTCTTCATGTATTTATTTGCCATTTGTATATCTTCATCGAAGAAATGTGTGTTCATCTCAGATGCCCATTTTTGGAGAGGGACTTTGAATTTGGGAGGCTTAATGTTTTTCAATTCTTTGTATGTTCTGTATATAAGTCCTTTGTCTGAGGGGTTGCTAGCTAAAATTCTTTCCCATTCTGTGGATTTTCTTTTCACTCTGTTGGTGATGTCTTTTGAAATGCAGAAACTTTTCAATAATATGAGGTCCCACTGTTGATTCTTTGAAGTGTTTCCCGTGCAGTTTGCATTTTGTTCGTGAATTCTCTGTCTACCCCTATGACTCCAAGATTTCTACCTACAGTAGATTTAGTGTTTCTGTTTTAATATTTAGTTAAATATTTTAATATTTAATCTACATACAGTAGATTTAGTGTTTCTGTTTTAATATTTAGGTCTTTGATCCATTTAGACTTTAGTTTTGTGCATGGGGATAGGCACGGATCTAGTTTCAGTCTTTGGCATGTGGAGAGCCAGTTTATCCAATATCATTTATTAAAGAGGCTATCCTTCTTCCAGTGAGCATTTTTAGCCCCTTTGTCAAATATCAGGCGGCTGAGTGTCCTTGTAGTTGTGTTTGCATCTTGTAATCTGTTCCATTGGTCCTCAGGTCTATTTCTTTGCCAGTACCATGCTGATTTTATCACTGTGGCTTTGTAGTAGTTTCAAGTCAGGAATTGAGATTCCTCCTGTCTTGCCTTTGTTGCTCAGAATTGCCTTTGCCATTCTAGGTTTCTTCAATTTCCTAATGAATTTTAGGAACGTTTTCTCTAAATCTGTGAGGTATGGTTAATGGTATGTTGATTGGAATTGCATTAAATCTAATACAGTTTTTCTTAATAGTTACTTACTAATGATCCCTGAATCTCAGCATTGTGATTTTGCCTTTTTCTTTATAATTGTATTGATACAACTCTTCTCTTTACTTCTTTTGGTAAGTTTGACGACGTATTTGTCTATTTTGTTTATTCTTTCAAAGAACCAGCCCTTTGATTCATTGATTCTTTGGTTTTTTTTTGGGGGGGGGGTGTTTGTTTATGGGTTTTTTTCATTTTGGTCTCAATTTCATTAAATTGTGCTCTAATCTGTATGATTTCCTTCTTTGTACTAGGTTGGAATTTGGGTCATTCTTTATTTTCTAATATCTTGGGTATATTATTAGTTTATTTATTTATTTGTTCACTCTTTTTCTAATATGAGCATTCACAGCAATCATCGTCCCCCTTGGGACTACTTTCATTGTATTCCATGGGTTCTAGTATATTGCACTGGCATTATCACTGAATTCTAGGAACTGTCTGATTTCTTCCTTGATTATTCTGTGATACAATGAGTGTTCAGAAATGTGTTATTTAATATCCAGTTCTTTGTAAAATTTCTGTTTTCTGTGGCTGGGGTTTAGCTCAGTGGCATAAGCACACCTGCCTTGGAAGCAGGCAGTCGTGAGTTCGATCCCTGGTACTGATAAAAATGAAAAAGACAGAAAAAAAAATTCTGTTTTCTTTTATGTTGATTTATTGTTTCAGGGCACTATGACCTGATGGTATACATAGGATAGTTTTAGTTATTTTATTTTTATTTAAGCAAGTTTTATGTACTAATATGTGGTCAGTTTTGGAAACTGTTCCGGGTGTTGCTAAGGACAATCTACTGTTGTACTGGAGTACTAGTGGATCTATTAAGTCTGTTTGTTTGAAGATGAGGTTCACATCTGATATTAATTTTTGATTAATTGATCCATTTATGAAAGCAGAGTGGTGAGGTGCTTCACAGCAGGCAGACAACACATACCAGCCTGGCTCAGATGCCTAGGCTGATACTTTAATGGTATCGGAAATGCTACTCTGAGTGTGCCAGGGACCTAGGAACCCTGGGCAATGTCACGGGGGAGGAGGAACAGCTTCATGGCAGAGGTCCTTCCCCCACAGTGTCACATTATACTGCCTGGCCAGACACATTCTTGTAGTTGTGCAGTGTGTGTGGCACATGCTGCCAGTGTGGTCATGGATGGACCACTTAGTTCACATAAGGGCATTCTGCTGTGCATGGAGGGAGGTTTTATTTTTTTTCATAATCATTTGGCATTATCAACAAACCTATGGAAAAAAGCCCAACATACCCAGCCATTAGAGAGAAGCAAATTAAAACAGTGCTAAGAGTCCATTTCACTCCAGAAAGGAATCACCAAGAAATCAAATGCTGTCATGGCTGTGGTAAAAAAAGAAATGTTGTTGGTAAGAAAGTAAACTAGTACAACCATTACGGAAATCAATATGAAGGTTTCTAAAAGGACTAAAATTAGAAATTTCTCGTGCTCCAAATATGCCCTTTCTACGTATCTTCCTCAGAGAGTTTAAGACATCATACTACAACAAAATATGCACACCAGTGTATACAGCAATTCATAGGAGCAAAATCCTGGAAACAGCTTGTACACACATTAGCAGATTATTGGATAAAGAAAATGCTGTGTCCATATATAATGGTATAGTATTTGGCTACAAAGAAAGACAAATTTGAAGCATTTACAGGAAAGTGGATACACTTGGAAAATACAGTGTTGAGTGAAATAAATCAGATGCACAAACTTGAATACCATATGGTTACTGTCATCTGACTAAGGCAAAATACAAACTAAGGGAAAAATGAAGAAGAATAGAAAGAGACAAGGGAATGGATCTTGTATAGGTGGAAAGGAGTCCAAGAGATCATGGGCAAGGGGGAGGAGGAAGGGATGGGGAAATAGGTAAAGTGAAAAAAAAAAATACCGTGTACAAAGCCCTAATCACCTCAATGAATGTAGACATTGTATCCATAAACATGAACAAATATTAATATAATATCAACAAAAATGAAAATGGGAACTTAAAGAGAAGGGAAGAGGGCTAAGAAAAAGTAACAAGCTGTATTATTTATATGTGCCAGCTCCCTAAGATGATTGCAAAATACATGTATTGCAGAGTCTTTTTTTTTTTTTGGTCTTTTTTCATTTTATCGGTACCAGGGATCGAACTCACGACCGCCTGCTTACAAGGCAGGTGCTTATGCCACTGAGCTAAACCTCCAGCCCAGAATACATGTATTGCAAATATGACTGGAAATTTTTTCTTCAATTTTTAATAAAAATAATAATTATTTGGCATTCTGTAAGCCTTGCTTACCTGTATCTTGAGTTCTTTTCCCATATTTGGAAGATTTTCTGCTTTGACTTCCATAAACAAATATTTTAACAAAATTTTTTTTAACAAAACAAATTTACCTATAGGGTACCACCCTCTGAGTTCTCTTTAACTCCAATTAGCCTTAAGTTAGTCTTCTTGGCAACATTCTTGCTGTCTTATTTTTAAGGCATATTTGAGTATATCACCTTGGGCTTCCATTCTGTATTCATGGTCTGAGATTCTTCACACTAGTGCCTTCTGTGTTCATGTATTCAGTAGAATTCCTTATATGTAGAATTTCTGTGTGGTACCTTCTCATGGAGTCTTCCTTTTGTCATTAGTATTTAGAAAAGTCTGGTCAGATCTTCTAATTTTTGTTTACATTGGTCAATTTGTATGTTAGTTCCACTGTCTTTTGAGTTACAACATCTTTGAGCTCAGTGAATTTGTTTCCTCTTTAATCATTTCATGCAGCTCAGCTAGGTGGTATTTGACTTCCTCTCCATCATTTTCCCTGAGATCTGCTTTGGGAGGGTTGGGAGGCTTTGGAGTCTGGACTTACTTCGCTGGCTTTCTTTTTCATATTCCTATTTTTTTGTGTGTATATCCTAAGGGTTGAGGTGAAATAGAGTGAAACAACATTTTGTTGGTATGAAAATCTTTTTAGTTAGGTTTTGTTTTCCAGTTATGTGACTTTAGCCTTATTTGTCAAAAGATATTGTCTACCACTTCAATTTGACTGGGTTGGACCCATCCACCATGTGGTAAGAAGAGAATTCCTACTGCTTATAACAGCATCCACAGATTCAACTATACATCAGTCATAAACATTAAAACTTGTTTTGAGCCTTCTGACCTTCTATCTGTGCCCCTGTGCTACAATATTATTTGTGATTATTCTGGGATGTGGAAGGAGAAGGGAAAGCAAGAGAAGGGGAAAAGGAAGTAGGTGAGTTAGTAGAAGGAGAAAGAGATAAGAGAAATGTTAAGAGGTCAGACTCTTGGGGGTGTTTTAATAGCTGGAATAAAGAGTTAGTGCTGAAGGATGTTAAAAGAATATTTGTGAAGGCAGGAGAAAATACAAAGGATGTGGAATTAGGCACTGAGGAAAGCTGTGATGTTCTTGGAACTGTTAATACATTTGTGTTTACTTTTGTTTGAATCCTGTGAGTGCAGCCCTTAAGGGTTACCCCAACATGACTGTAAAGCCCATCATTCTAGTTAAATCACTGGTCTATTCTTATTCTTTTTTATACATATACAGAAACTTGCTATCCACCTGCAGATGAAAGGTGGAGAAGTGAGGAAAGATGCGGATTAGGTAAAATAAGGAAGAGCAAAGAGAATAGAATAGGGAGAAGAGAACTGCTAAAAGAGAAGATTGAAAGAGCAGCATAAAAGGAAAATAACAGGGGAAATTTAAAAAAAAAAAAAAGCAAGAACTGAAGGGAGAAAAGAGAAAGGAGGGAGAGAGAAAAACCAGAGAACCCAAAGCAGCCATATAAGCAAAAAATAAACATACCCCAAACCCTACATCATGACGACTATACCACACAGCCAAAGTGTTCACACAGTTTCCTTCCTGCTGTAGTTGTAGTCTGCTTACAGGCAACCAACCTGTTGTAGTCAGGGATTGCAAGGCGAACAATTGCATACAGGACACAGAATTCATATTATTTTATGATGGCCACCCATAGTTAAATACAAGAAAGTGCATGAAATCTGTCAACAATGCTAAAGACCTAGAAAATCCAGCCTGGATCCCACAGCAATGTCCTGCATGAGTCCAGCTGGACACCTAGAGTCCATGACAGTGCCCCCCAAAAGTCCAACTGGAGGTCTAGAGCCCACGACAAGGACTCATGCAAGTCTGTTTTACGATTCTGTGCTGGGAAGCATCAAAGGTCAGTAGTGGAAGCTAGAAAGTCTGTGCCAACAGGATGAAGGATCTGTGCCACTAGGGTTCTGCACTGGAGCTAGGAAGTACACTCAAAGTAAGAACCAAAGCTCCCCCGAAAAGCACGACAGCCATTCTCAGTGACAATGAGGTCCCAAGCTCCTCCGATGATCAGAACAGCCGAATTCATATCAGGAAGCCAGCATGACAACTTCTGAAGATTAACAGCACACATCTTCCCTTCCAGAGCCAGAAAGCGATGCTCAACATAAGGGCTAGAGCTCATGCAAGGTGAACCACAGCCGTTCTCAAGGACAAGGTCCCAAGCTCCTCCAAGGAGAACAGCCAAATTCTTATCAGGGAAACTAGCCATGACAAGCCCTCCAGGCAAACCAACAGCTCCAAATAGCACTTAGGAGAACCCACAACATGACACTCTGCCTCTCCACATCTCCTTTTATGCCAGCAACTTTCCTCAGGTAGGCCATCTACACTCAGCACCATGCTGATTTAATTCAGTTAGTGTTAAGTTGACCACCAGTTTTTAATCTGTAACAGAAGCTCTCGCGCACACACATATCTGTGAACTGCTTAACTGCCTGCCTGGGAGTGATGACAGCTGTCAGTCTTTCTAGACCCACCCTCCTCAAAGCAAGCAAGCTTTCCTTTGGGCATGGTTAACTACAGACCTTTGTGCCTGTCCCAAAATCACCTCAATCAATTTGGAAAGAGGAGGATGTGAAATAGTTTGCCCAACTTCTGACTCTCCATCAGCTTCTACCGATAACCTCCCACTCCCCTTGCTACCAGGCAAAACCCTCATTTGCCTCTGTGTCCCCTCTCCTGGTGCTTTCTACCTAGAATATTGCCAGAAGCTCTCTGCCCCAGCTCACCCACTCTGTTCCTTTGCTCTCGGATCCCCAGCTGTCCCCAACCCAAGAGCTTTACTTTCTAATAGATGGAACCTGTCACAGTTCCTGGGCTCAGCAAAGGGTCTCCTTTGCCTATGTAGGACAGTGGTGGTGGGTAGGAATTCCTACTATCTCAGGTCTTTGTGATGTTTGAGAAAACAATAGGAAGGTGCCCACTCTGGACCAATTCTATTCAATCTCTCCTCCTCTGTGTCTGTAGGAATGTGATTCCAGGGTCCCAGGAATGGGCTTGATACCTCCCTCAGTTCAGAGTGTTCAGCCTCTTTCTGCTTAGGCAAGAGCATAAGGAACAGTGTGAGGCAGAGACCAGCCAAGACCACCAGGCTGTGTAAAGGCAACATGACATGGAATTTATTTTGCCTGGATGCAGGGAAACAGAGGGTGAAAAACTTATCCGTAGGGAGCAAAGAGAAGCAGGCTTTTTTTATAGGGCTTGAATAAGGGCAGGAGGTATTAGGCAGGAAGATCTCAGTAAACATCAGTGGTCAAAGTTCTCTGGATATTTTGTGCCTCAGTGGGCACAGTTCTGGAGGTATCCAGTGTGAGTGCATGGGTATCTTCAGATGACTGGGGATTTAGCTCAGTGGCATAAGGCATAAGCACCTGCCTGCCAAGCACCAGGTCATGAGTTCAATCCCTGGTACCAGATCTTCAGATGTTTGAAAGATTTCCTGCTCCATCTTATCTCTTTTACAACATCCTGTGTTTGCCAAAAGCACCAAAGCTGGATTGGGAGCAATTACCAGTGCTGGCAAACATGTTGAGTACTAGGAAAGTCATGTCCAAGTTAAACCTTACAGAGTGGGCTTTGCTTATTGATGCTGGCCAGAGTGGTGGGTGCAGTGCCACTGGGACAGTTTTCTTCAGTGTTTGGGAGGATGGCGGAAGGGAGGTACTGCCCATTGCCATATTATTATCCCCACCTGACATTCATAGCTTCCCTGGTTTAACTCCCTCGTAGGTTTCTTCTTTCAGAAAAATAGGAAACCTATTCCAGCAACTTGGCTCTGCAGCACTGTCTCCTTCATTCAGGCTGTTAGGACCACTCCCAAGGTATAGTACTCCCCAGGTAAAGGCTGGGGAGGGAGATAGAAGCCAGCGGCAGCACCACTTTCCTTTCTCAACAACTCAGATATTTGGTTTGATCTAGAGGATTCATCTTTGATTTTCTGTATCCGAGTGTGATTGCCTTTTCCATTTCAGAATACCTGTATGTTTTGGTGCCTCACCTCTGAACATCTCCACCTTCTTTTCTAATCAGACCTGTTGGAATCCATCCTTTATCACCTCTTTTGTCCCTTCTCTTTTCTTCTAGATCATGTGTGCACCATTTATTTGCTCTTCCATTTGTTCTGACATTGTGTAGTTCATAAACTATTCTCCAGACCCATTTATCTCACTCATTCTAGATAGAAATTCGGTTCATTTTCTCTATGCATTACATTGTTTTGGAAGGTGATAAATTTGCCCTTTTTTGAGATTTTATTATTGCCTATTCTTTTCCTTTGGACACTTTCTCATCCATTGTTAACTTCTTGCCTATTAGGAGCGTGTTGTAGTCAGGGTTTGCAAAGAAAATAATTCAATATAGGATACATAATTTATAGTATTATTTTATAATAGTCACCCAAAGAGTTAAATACAAGAAGTACAGGAAACCTGTCCATACACTAAGACCCCAGGAATCCAGCTGAGGGCCTGGATCCCACAGCAATGTCTGGCATGAGTCCTTCTGAAGACTTAGAGCCCATGACAGTGCCCTCAATGAGTCCAATTTGAGGCCTACAGCCCAACAGTGACTCATGCAAGTCTGTTTCATGGATCTGTGCTGAAAAGGCCCAAAGGTCAGTGGTGGAAGCTACAAAATCTATGTCAGTGGGAAAAAGGATCTGTACCAGTAGGCTGAAGGTTATTCACAGGAGCCAGGAAGCAACGCTCAAAGAACCAGAGCTCCCCAAAAAAGTACCACAGCCATTCTTAGCAACAAGTTCCCAAACTCCTCCAGCAATGAGAACAGCTGAGTTCAAATCAGAAGCCAGCATGACAAGCTTCCCCAGGAGACTGACCAGCACACCATCTTCCCCTCTGGAACCAGCTGATTCTGTTCAGCTGGTTGTTACAATCCACTGCAGAGGGGATTACTGACAGTCATCAGGATTTTGTTGATTTACCTTCCTTCTCTCAATGTTGCCTTAAGTGGTATGACCTATTATATCAGAACTTTTTTTTCTGTAGCTCTTACCTTTCTACTTTGTGGGCATAAAATTATTCTTCTTGCTTTTTTACTTACTACTCATCATTTGCTTTTGTTATTCATTCAATATTGTGCTAAAATATACATAACATAAAATTCAGCATTTTAACCATTTTGAAGTATACAGGTTTGCAGTAATAAGTGCATTCACATTGTCATACAACCATCACCACCATCCAGCCTCAGAATTCCATCTTTTCATATTGAAATTCTGTACTCATTAAATATGAATTCCACATTGCCACCGCCTCCTAAAGCCTGGACAACTACTCTTCACTACTAGGTATCTGACTATTCTAAGTACTTCATACAGATGGAATCATATAGTGTTTGTCTTTTTGCGATCACTGAACATAACCTCTTCAAATTTCATCTCTGTTGCAGAATAAATTAGTGTTTCATTCCTTTTGGTGGCTAAATCATATCCAACTGTATGAAAATACTACATTCCATATATCCAATCATCAGGATATTTGCATTGATTGACATCAGGATATCTTGAGAGTGGTTCTAACAGCCAAAGTGAATGACACAGTGCTTTTTTTCTTTCTTTCTTTCTTCCTTTCTTTCTTTTTTTTTTTAAACTATGAATAAGCTGCTGTGAGCATTAGGGTATAAGTTTTTGTGTAGAAGTATGTTTCAGTTCTCTTGGATACATACCTAGAAATCTAAGTTTAATATTGGTAACTCTATGTTTAATATTTTGAGAATCTGCCAAACTGTGCCTGTACCATATTACATTCCCACCAGCATTGTACGAAGCTTATTTCTTCACAGCCTTAAAACAGCACTTAGTATTGTCTGTCTTTTTATTTTAGATATCCTAGTGGCACATAGTGATTCTTACTTCCCTAATGACGATTTTGAATATCTCGACACATTTACAATGGCACCTTGGTTCATGAATTCAATTTTCTCTCCAACATTCTGGTTGCAAGCCAAACTGGATGACAACCAAATCAAATTTCCCCAAGAGGTCACAATGAACCAAACCATTGAATTTGATTCAGTTTTCATCCAACTCAATTTCTGTCTGGAATCATGGAAAGAATCAAATTCATGAACTGAGACACCACTTACCATTTGTATATCTTCTGTCAAGAAAGTCTACCCTTTCTCTATTTTTATTTTGGGTTTTTTATTGTTGAGTTCTAAGTATACACCATGTATTCTGAATAGGATATCCTTATCAGATATATGATTTGCAAATATTTTCTATCTTTTTGCAGGCTATCTTTTCACTTTTGTTTTTGTAGTACTGGAGACAGAACCCTGGGAGAAGTGTTGTACCACTAAATTACACTACCAGCCCATACCTTTTACCTTTCTTGATGGTGGTTTTTAAACAAAAACATTTTTAATTTTGATGAAGTCCAAATTATCTGTTTTCTTATTGCTCATATATTTAGTGTCAAATCAAAAAAAGTCATGCTTAACCCAAGGTCATAAAGATTTACTCTTGTGTTTCCTTTGAGGAGTTTTATAGTTTTTTTATATATTTTCTTATTTTTGGTGGTTCATTTTGTCAGGTGTTAATTATATAATACAACTACCAATATATAGGGGGAAAGTTTAAAATTCAGTAATCTAACAGACAAGGACTGTCTACATAGATAACAATGTTCAAGTAGGACTTTTCTAGATTATTGGTAAAATTTAAGAATAATCTTAGATATCTAATTAGATCTAACAAGAATGGAAAAATACTGATTTTTCCAAGACGAGAACAAACTGGGTTTTGGAGTCTGTTTTTAATGCTGTGCTTATAAAGGATTGGAAGATAGAGCAAGATAGGGGACATTTTCAGTATTCCAAGAAGTTCCAGTGCCACTTTCCAGTCTCTGCACCTCTAAGAGTGCATTATTCTGACTTATAACACCAGAGATTAGTTTTACCTGCTTTTGAAGTACACCGAAATAAATTATACAGCATATATTCTTTGTATCTGGCTTTTGTTGGTCAACATTATGAGTATAGAATAACCCCATATTGTTGTATGTGTTCATATAGTTTCACTGCTGTACACCTAGTATTCTGTTGCATGAATACATTACTTATTTATCAATTTTACTGTTGATAAATACATTTTCATGTAGTACTTACTGTAAATACAGCAGTGATGATCATTTCTTTATTGATCTTTTGCTGAGCATATACTTTCTGTTCTGTTAGATAAACAGCTAAGGATAGACCTGCTGCATATGTTTGTTTAGCTTGTTGTAGAAAAAAATCTAAGTGCTTCCAACGGTAGTATGAAAGGATTGTATTAACTTACTCTCCTATCAGCACTGTGAAAAAGTTTTAGTTCTTGCCAACATTTCATGTTGTTAGTCTTTTTAACGCAAGCCATTATGGTGAATATGAAATGGTATCAGTAAAGATTTCATTTGCATGAGTAATATTGTTGACCATATTTTCAAATGTTCCTGGGGGATTTTCATATTGTTTTTTATAAATTGCCTCAAGTTTTTAATTCAGTTTTGATTGGATTTTCTTGCTGATTTCTATGAGTTTTTAATGTGTTATATGTAGAAGTTCTTGATTAGAAATGTGACACGAAACTATCTTCTAATAATTGGCTTATCTTTATTCTCTTCATGGTGTGATTTGAACAAAAACTATTAATTTTTAAAAGTTTAATTCATTTTTTGGTGGAGTTAGTACTTCATGCTTCTTTTATCCTGTTTATGAATTCTCACAGGAGTTGGGCATGCTGGTGCACTCCTATAATCCCACACTTGGTAGGCTGAGGCAGGAGAATCATTGCAAATTTGAGACCATCCTTGGCTACAAAGTGAGCTCAAGGCCAGTCTGAATTGCATAGCAAGATCTTGTCTCAGAAAGACCCCCCAAAAAAGGTAATTCTTGCCAGACACATGGAGCATGCCTGAAATCCCAGCACTCAAGAGGATCGCCATGGGCTACATAAGAAAGTTCAAGGCCAGCCTTCACTACACAGTGAAACTCTATCTCCAAAAAGAAAAAGAAAAAGAATTCTTTGCCTATTGCAATGTCTTGAAGATACTGTCTGTTTTGTCTAGCACCTTGGTTAGATTTCATATGTAAGCCTATGTGAAATCTCTAATTTCATGTATGCTGTGAAGTGAGTACCATTTTTCCCCTGACAGCTATCAGGGTCTCTATCCTGGCCTCAAATTGGATATGCAGGGTCCTGAGATTTTTTTTCACTTGGCAAACTTCCACTATAAAAGATGTTTTTGTAAAAATCATGGTTGTCATGTGATCAAGTATAGTTACCCGATTTGATCATATCAAGTGTTGATGTTATGGTTTGGATATTAAATGTTTCCCAAAAAAAGCCCACAATTGAAGGCTTTGTCCACAGCTTGTAATACTGTTGGAAAGTACCACTGTGAAGTGGTAGAAATTTTATGATGTAGAGCCTAATTGGAGGAAATACCATTGGAGACACATCCTTGATCCTATATCAGGACCCTGGCCTTAGCCTCATTCTCTCCCAATAGCAGCAAGCGTTTAGTGGAACCTAAGGAATATTCTTGATTGAAGCTGTAGCATTTAAATCAAACCACTCTTGGATTCTCCTCTTTGACAGTAAATACCAAACGTTTTCCCACAGAACTTTTAAGGAAAAATAATATCTCCTAAACATTTGGAACCAATTCATTATTCATATGCAAAGCCAATGGAAAGATTTGTAACCACTATATTTCACCAAATCTGAGATTCTGTTAATTATAAAGTCATTTTGTTCTAGTAACACAAAGAAAACAATGCTTCCAATTAATCTTTAACACAATGTTTTCACAGTGATTCTAAGTGACGCACGATTTGTTCTGACATTGTGTTTCCCTGGCTGTAGTTGCATTGCTTGGTGTATGATAAGACAATCATTTTGCACATATCTCAATAGCATAATGCAAAGCAATTTTCACCTTGTGGTTTTCTTCCTTTCTTAGGTCCTATAAAATAGTTGAAAATTTTTCTATAAGAAATGTAGAATTGTGGTAAATTCTTCCACAGTACTGGCCTCCTGATAAATATGTATCTTTCTGTTTAGTTTTCTTCTCTTGCTGCACACACAATAACTTTGTTCCATACCAAATTCTGCTATAACATTTCTGAAGACATTTTAAACAGCAGTAAAACTCAAAGTCCACTGTACCAATGATTCAGGAGACTCAAAGTAATAAGAATATAAATAATTGAGACAAAGTACAGTCAAACTTCCATATCTTAAGTTCCACATTCATGGATTCAACCAACCTAGAACCAAAATATTTGGTAAAGGCTAAGGCTCTGTTTGCCTAGCCATGCCTGAGGTTGTAAATTCAAACCCCAACACCAGAAAAAAATTGCATCTGTACTAACACTTGTGGTATTTCTTGTCATTATTCCCCAAATAATATAGTACAATACCTATTTACACAGCGTAGTATTAGATCTTGTAAGTTATCTAGAGACGATTTGAAGCATGCAGGTTAAGGTTATAGAAATCGTGTGTGTGTGTGTGTGTGTGTGTGTGGTACTGGAGACTGAGCTACATCTCCAACTCTGTTTTTGGTTTTTTAAATTTTGAGACAGGATCTGACTAAGGCATTAAATCGCCCGGACTGGGCTAAAACTTGTGAGTCTTCTGCTTCAGGCTCCCAGAGTTCTGGGATTACAGATGCACACCACAACTCCCAGTTTTTGTAAAACATTGTATAAATAAGTACTCTCTGCCTTTGCTATCTATAGGGTCCTAGAACAAATAACCTGCAGAAACCCGGGCACTACTATACTTTGAAGCGAGGTATTAACCATGAGTGCCACCTGGTGGACAAGTACTGTTAAGGTGCATTGATGTAAAAATTCTAAGGAAATTTTAGCTAACAGCAATATATAAAAAGAATATTATAATATACGTCATTCCTGAGTTTATGTCAGGGTTCTGTGATATTTCAGTATTAGAAAATTAATTAGTGTGGTACTACTACAGATTACAGGAGAAAAAATCCTATAATCTCAATAAATGAGAAAAAAAATATTTGATGACCCTCAGTATAATGGTAAATTATAATCATTCACTATTTTAAAACAAAACCCCCTAGCAGCCCAAAATTTTTAAAAAAGGTTATTAAAGACTATCTTGGGAGAAAACTATAGCAAATGTATAATCAAATTCATAGTAACAAAGAAGCATGCTACCACTACTCATGTTCATTACTGTGTTAGAGGAATGAATTCATTGAGAAAGCCAAGCAAAATATATAAAACATAATGCTGCAGAGGAGAAACAAGGCTGTCACTGTGACAGACGATACAATTGTGGACATAGATAACCTGAGGCTGGTCTGGCCAGAGCAGAGTAAACAGCCCAAAATATGAGGTCAGAGAGGTCAACAGGATGCAGATCATGACCCCCTTAGAGGGCACTGTGAAGACTTCAACTTTTCCTCAGGGGAAGGTTGAAGCCATTGAGAGTTTTGATTAGGGAATTAGATGAAGTGATATAATATTTGGTAGGTTGTTTGGTTTTGGTTTTTGTTGTTGTCACTGTTATTGATGTTGTTTGCAGTGAGCTACAGGTAGAATCTTGGAGACCAATCTTGGAGAATCTTAGGAGGCATAAGATACAAAAGGTAGCTTGTGTAGGGTGACGCTAATGACCATGGTCGGAAGTGATTGGATTCTATATGCAAGTAGTGCTTGATTTTAGGATGATTCAACTTAGGAGTTTTTGACTTTACAAACAGTAAGAAAGCAGTATAATTTCAATGTAATCTGTACTTCAAATCTTGAATTCTCATCTTTCCTAGTCAACAGATATTGAATACGATATTATCTTACTATACTAGGCAGCATCAGGGAGGCACAGCTGCCAACTGACCATGAGATCACAAGGGGAAACAACTGATACTTTACAGTGAGCCATGTAGATAAACTAGGACAGTAGAAAGGTTAGGTGTATTAAACACACTTTTGACTTATGATATCCTCAACTTCCAATGGGTTTATCAGGACAAAAGTCCATAAATTGAAGCACATCTGTATATACTGAAGATAGAGTCAATAGGATTTGCTGATACATTAGATATAGGTAGCATATGAAAGAAATTAAGAGTGACATCAAGGTTTTTGAATTGAACAATAGGAAGAGTGGGAATGGAGACAGTTCTCATGAGGATTATGAATTCCATTTGGATAGAGATGCCTAATCAACATTGTTCGGGAGCTATTGGTAGGCAGATATTATTAGTCTGAACTTCAAGAAAGAAAACTAGATGGGAGACTTAATTTTTTAATCATTATTTCATAAAGATAGATTTAAAATTCTAAAACTGGATAAGATCTCCAAAGACAATAGGAAAAGAAACTTAAGAATTGAATCCTAGCTGGAGATTTAGCTCAGTTGTTCAAGCACTTTCCTGGTAAGCATGAGGTTGTGAGTTTGATCCCTGGTACCAAAAAAAAAAAAAAAGAAAGAAAGAAAAGAAAAGAATTGAATCCTAGAGTGTTTCTATGCTTAGGGGTCAGAGACTAGAAAGCTTAGATACAGTGATGTGCACAAGTCAGTCTTTCTCATCTCAAGGTATGAACTTTTACTCTAGCTGCTTCCAGGAAAGAGACTCTTCCTTTTCCTCTAGGTCACTATCACTATCCTAGGCTGCTCAACTACCAGATTACTGACAGTACTTCTCAGCAATATGCTGCCCACAAAAAAAAAAAAAAAAAAAAAAAAAAAAAAACCACAGGGCACCCAGTTTGCTTCTTCGACATAATGACCCAATCTACTGACAATCCACTTGTGGTTGTCTTCTCACAGCTTTTATCTATTCAGAACCTGATTTGTTGGTTTTAGGAAGAGAAAGTACTACCAGGAAAACTAAATTCCTTTCCCTCCTGTACCCCTTAATTAAACATCCCTTATTCTGTTCTGTCTTTCACCTACTTCACTGAGCATCTTACGTAACAATGGGGATTCTGGAAAAGACTTCCTAGGGATTGAACACAGATGAACATGTATTTTGCTAATTCAGGAGTCTTGGGGCCCTACTCCTATCCCTTATTTTAAAAAGTTTTACAGGTTGTTATATTATCATAATTCAGTTTGTATTGTATCACATATTTTGTCTACGGCCATACTCCCCCGAATGTGCCTGATCGCATCTGTATTATACCACATATTCTATTTATTTCCTTACAGGACTAGAGACATATACTGAAATTGGAATTGTTAATGATACAGTTTTCACATTATACTATGATCACTTGGGATTTGTACATAAACTAACTCCAGATCACTTTGAATCCTCTGCAAACTCCAGAATTTTTGGAAAGGTCAGTAGTATATATAATGTACTGAAACGCTTTCCCTTGTTATAAGAATGTATTCCACATCCTACACACAGAATAATGGCATTTCCCTTGGAACAAATTCTTACTAATGTACTTTGCTCTGTTTAACTAAAGGAAAACCTCCATATATCTGGGAATTTCCAAAATCTCCCAGCTACATGGCAGGGTTACACAGCTACCATTTAACATCAGTTATCCTCATGCAAATGTCTTCACAGCAGAACACCAGCTCTTCTCAACTAGATCCCTTATTCCCAATGTAATGGGATTGATTTTCTGCCTCTTAAGGTCAACCTGGAAGAAACAAGTTCTGGCTCCCCTTTCTTCTTCCAGATTAACCCTACTCTTTAATTTCCTCTTTTCCTAGTGCCAACATAGAAAATTGTTCTTATCTTCATTACACTCCACTAGATGCAGATAGATCTTTATAATAACTTTAATGTGTAATATACTATTTATAAAGTAATGTAGGCCTAAGAATTCCTCATAGACATGCAGTCAGAAAGTGAACACTCATCAATATATCAGCAAATAATTTTTTGACTAGGGTTTCTCTCTGGCTTAACAAAAATTGAACAAAGAATGACTCTCATTTTAAAAGATCTTTCCAATTACAAGGCCAAGACTGCAGTTGAGAGAATGGTGTTTTCACATCCCCTGTCTGAGATGTGCTTATAGAATGACAATAGGGACAGACATGCTTGTGAGAGTGACATGTAACCACAAGCCTCCTCGCATATTCACCTGGGTCGGGCATAGATTTGCATACAAACAAAGTGAATGACATGAACAAGAAAGTAGAGCTAACCAATATAGTAGTTACCTCAATGTTTCACTAACTTCACAATTTTACCAAAAGTGCCTTGGTGCCCTTACATGCATGTTTAAAGCATTACAGTGAAAACCCTATAACCTATGGAGATTGTATACCCAGACCAAGTACAGAAACTTGTATTTAAACTTTTTATTTTAAAGAGAAAAAAAGCAGAAAAATCAAGAAGCAAATAAATCCAAAAACAACAAAACAAAGAATAATAACTATATAGATTTTCAAAACAAGATAACAGGAATTTAACAATGGCTGTTATTTTGCATAGTTATCTTCAAAATAGTTGCTCAGGCCACCATTTACAAGAATAAAACAGAACAGTAAAATGAAACAAAACATTGGGTTTCAAAAACGAGCCAGAAGGAAATCCCACATAGTTGCCACAATGCACACTGCCATCCTCCAAATAAATGCCCAGACCACCAGCCCCAGCCCTACAAAGTCAGTCAAACAATACAAGAACCAAGCTATTCTGTTCACCTCAGTAGCTATCATCTCACCCCGAGTTCCTCCGAATCAACCAGTTGCTTACGGGGTGAGTTGGGGGCACTTTTTGTCTCCCAGCCTGCATACCAGCTGGCTCACAGGAAGGCATGGTTTGGCTTCTTGATTCTCTTTCATTCATCATGGCTGTTCCAGCTCATGGGAAAGCAGAGAAACTCATGTTTAACATTCATTCTCTCTCTCTCTCTCTCTCTCTCTCTCTCTCTCTCTCTCTCTCTCTCTCATTCACTGTCTCTCTTTCTCTAAATTATGCATGAATGCTCTCTGGAAAAAATAATCACTAGCTTTTGTTATGTGGAAGGCATTTTATAGTAATTATTTATTCCCATTTTACAAAGAGAAAATTAGGCACAGAAAGGATGAATAATTACCCGGCATTACTCAACTGGTTACTGGAATCAGACATATATCCTAGGTTCCAGGGCCTATCCTTTACCCAGTCTTATTCCCAGTATTTTCCTTTTCTCAATGGGTTCCAAAAATGCAGAGACTGGGAAATAAAGCACAACAAAAATGGGTTTTGGAGGCACTATTTGATGAGTCGTTCCCCTAAACAGTCTGTACCATCTATCACCTATTTCTTGGATGCTAGCAATAAGGTCAATTCCAGTATCCCCTGTGGGGTTAGAACCCACCTCTTTTCTTACTGCTAAAAGTTCCCAAAACTGAACAGGATAAAGATCAAAAAAGGATGTGCTGAGGTAGATCAGAGAAGAAGTTCTTGTTAAAATTTGGTGAAAATACTCTTCTATAGAGTTCCTTGTCCACACTATGCTTTGTATCTTGTAAAGTTCTTTCATTAAAATACAGTTGTCAACTGTCAATACTTGACAACTTTTAAATTAGTTTACATTTCCAATAACGCATGATGAAATGAACAACTACTTTGAAGAAAAAGAGACACTACAGTACCCAGTGCTGATCCTGTAGTGTCATGATATGAAATACAGCAATACTATTATTCTTTGTTAAGAGTGATTTTAGCCTGCTTTGATTTGTTTAATCTTAACATACATGAAGATATGGATAACTGCATGTATGTGTAAGTGTATAGGATTGATAACCATATTACTAAGTTCTTGTTGGATACTTGAACAAAACTGTTTGCAGTCTTGCTGTCTGAATCCCCACTTTGTATGTTTCACTTTTGTATCTTGCATAACTATTTGTAAGAAGACAATATGTAATCATCAACTAGTGATTTCTTACTGTTTATTTTTTCTTTGAAAGTTTGTAATATTTCTACCCTTTTTCTGTTTTGTTTATTCTTTCTTTATTTAAATGAAAAAAATTAGTTTAAAAAAAAAAGATATGCTGAAATGAGCAATGGACCAAGACAAGCCAGGAGAATCACAGCCCAACCTGGACAGTTTAGAACTTAGTGAGACCCTGCCTCAAAACAAAACAAAACAAAACAAAACAAAACAAAAAATTAAAAGGGCAATAGAAGACCCTTTATTCAATCCCCAGTACTGGGGGAAGAGAGCAGGAAAAGGAAGAGAACTACAGGTCAGAAACCCAAACCAAAAGTGCCTATGTTGACTCCAAAGGAAAGTCTGTGAATCAGATGATGTGAGAGAGAGAGGACTACACAAGGAGGGACTCACTCACTTGCAGGTCTGTTACAGGAGTCTGGGAGCAGCAGCCCTCAAGTGAAGGGAGCTATGTCACAGTGCCTATTCACCAAAGAAGAAGCCAGTTCTAAACTCTGCAGCTCCTGAACTACTCACACACACAATGAAAATCCAGTCTTGGTATACCCATTCATTCCAGCCATCTCCAAAGATACAGAAATCTTCAACTGAGTCCTAACCATAAGAATTTCTTTTCAACAGAAAAATTTATTTTGCATTGTATACACGTACATATTCAGATTACACTGAAATATTACTTCAATTGATAAGTAAACAGTATCATTTTGATGTGAACTGGAAACAAATCTGTTGATAGGCCTGCAGAGGAGGAGCTGGGCAGATATGGGGTGCCCTCACCGGCCTCTCTGCGTGTCTGGAGGACTCTGGATATCTGCACCCAGACTGCTGGAGTTCCCTCAGGCTTCCAGGTGCAGTGAAGGGGAGAGGTGGGTTTGAGGCTTCCACATCAGCCTCCCCATTCCCGGCTTCACTTGGAGACCTGCTGAGCTCCCCATAGGTGGGCTGGCCCACACTACCAGCCTAGCCCAGCCTGTTTAGCTGCCCCGCCTGGCCATAGGTCTGCAGAGGAGGAGCTGGGCAGATCTGGGGTGCCCTCACCGGCCTCTCTGCGTGTCTGGAGGACTCTGGATATCTGCGCCCAGACTGCTGGAGTTCCCCCAGGCTTCCAGGTGCAGTGAAGGAGAGAGGTGGGTTTGAGGCTTCCACATGAGCCTCCCCATTCCCGGCTTCACTTGGAGACCTGCTGAGCTCCCCATAGGTGGGCTGGCCCACACTACCAGCCTAGCCCAGCCTGTTTACCTGCCGCGCCTGGCCATAGGTCTGCAGAGGAGGAACCGGGCAGATCTGGGGTGCCCTCACTGGCCTCTCTGCGTGTCTGGAGGACTCTGGATATCTGCGCCCAGACTGCTGGAGTTCCCTCAGACTTCCAGGTGCAGTGAAGGAGAGAGGTGGGTTTGAGGCTTCCACATTAGCCTCCCCATTCCCGGCTTCACTTGGAGACCTGCTGAGCTCCCCATAGGTGGGCTGGCCCACACTACCAGCCTAGCCCAGCCTGTTTAGCTGCCGCGCCTGGCCATTGGTCTGCAGAGGAGGAGCTGGGCAGATCTGGGGTGCCCTCACCGGCCTCTCTGCGTGTCTGGAGGACTCTGGATATCTGCGCCCAGACTGCTGGAGTTCCCTCAGGCTTCCAGGTGCAGTGAAGGGGAGAGGTGGGTTTGAGGCTTCCACATCAGCCTCCCCATTCCCGGCTTCACTTGGAGACCTGCTCAGCTCCCGATAGGTGGGCTGGCCCACACTACCAGCCTAGCCCAGCCTGTTTAGCTGCCGCGCCTGGCCATTGGTCTGCAGAGGAGGAGCTGGGCAGATTTGGGGTGCCTGCATCGGCCTCTCCATGTGTCTCGAGGACTCTGGATATCTCTGCAACCAGGGAGGGTCCACAGGTTCCTGAAGCACTGTGGCCTGTGGTGAGTACCCTAACCCAGCTGCGATTGAAGACCTGTGGAGCTTCCAAGGGGCAGGTGGGCGCACAGTGTCCCTGAGGCCCAGCTTGTCTGGAACTGCGGAGTTCTGAGCAGGCAGAGGAGGGCCACTGGTTCTGTAGGCCTAATGGCTTGGAGTAGCGCGGCACCAGAGTCTCAGTAGCTCCAAACATAGAAGGGGATTTTCAACAGATCCTGAGGAAGCTTTCAAATAACACTTGAAACACAGAAATATAGGAAAATGACAAAACGAAAGACCAAATTACAACCTCAAACCTCCAGCCCATCTCAAGAAACCCTAGGAGCGATGTATATAGAAGAAAATATATCCCATCCACCTCATATATCGGACACAATAGCCACTGAAATTGACAAGCAACTCCAGGAAGCTTTAAAGAAATTCAAACTCGAAATAATCTCCCAGATAAAAGAAGAAATGATAAAAGAAATGAAAGAGATTCTAAATATATCTAAAGAAAACACAGATAAAAAATTGGAGGAACTAAACAAAAAGATAGAATCCCTAGACGAGCAATATAAGAAACAAACAGAATACATAATGCAGATGCACAGAGATATACAGGAAATAAAAAACTCCACTGAAAGTTGTAAAAACCGCCTTAATGAAAGTGAAGATAGAATTTCAGACCTTGAAGACAGGATTGCAGCTAGTGAACAGGAAAGGAAAGATCTTTTGAAAATAACAAGGAACCAGGAAACAACAATTCAACAACTGCAAGACGATGCAAAGAAGAATAACATAAGAATGATAGGGATTAATGAAAGAGAGGGAGACAACATGAAGGATGTCAGGAGGATATTTAGAGAAGTAATAGCTGAAAATTTCCCAAGCATGAGATCAGAAACTGACATCAGGATCAGTGAAGCATATAGAACTCCAAACAGTCATAACCAAAATAAAACTACACCCAGACATATAATAATCACCATCCCAGAAATCCAACACAAGAATAGATTATTAAAAGCTGTCAGAGAGAAAAGACAAATCACTTATAAAGGAAAACCTATCAGAATCACAGCAGACTTCTCAGCACAAACGATAAAGTCAAGAAGAGCATGGAGTGAAATATTCCAGATCCTAAAGCAAAATGATTTCCAACCAAGACTGATATATCCTGCAAAACTATCATTCAAAATAGATGGTGCAATACGATACTTCCATGACAAAGAACAGCTGAAGAACTTCATGAACACCAAACCAACCCTGCAAAAAATATTGAAAGACAGTTTAGATACACAAAGGAAAAAACCACTAAGCAAAGCAAATAATTAAACAGAACCGAAAGATAAAGATGCAACAGCAGAGAGATAACATTCCTACAATTAACCAGCATTTAACAGTAATAACCACTAATGTAAATGGTCTCAATGCACCAATCAAAAGAAACAGACTAGCAGAATGGATCAAGAAACAAAATCCAACCATATGCTGTTTACAGGAAACCCATCTAACCCAGAAAGATACTCACAGACTGAAAGTCAAAGGATGGAAAACAATTCTTCATGCAGCAGGAATCCAAAAAAAGGCAGGAGTAGCCATTCTGTTTGCAGACAATGTGAACTTTAAACCAACAATGACCATAAAGGACAAAGAAGGTCACTACATACTCGTAAGGGGAAAACTCCAAGAGGAAGAGATAACTATCTTAAATATATACGCACCAAACTCCAGAGCACCCAGTTATATAAAACAATTATTAACAGAAATGAAAACTCAAATTATCAGTAACACAATTGTAACAGGAGACCTTAATACACCACTGACACCAAGGGACAGATCAACCAGACAGAAAATGAGCAAAGAAATAACAGAACTGAATCATACCTGTGAACAAATGGGTTTGATAGATATTTACAGAATGTTCCACCCAACAACATCAGAATACACATTCTTCTCAGCAGTACATGGATCATTTTCTAAAATAGACCATATATTAGCTCACAGAACATATTTAAGCAAATGCAAAAGAGTTGAAATCATCCCTTGCATATTATCGGATCATAGCGCTCTGAAATTAGAAATTAATGACAAAGGATACTGCAAAAATTCCGCAAACACATGGAAACTAAATAACACACTCTTGAGTAATCAGTGGGTCACAGAAGAAATTAAAGAAGAAATTAAACAATACCTAAAAGAAAATGAAAATGCAGATACAACTTACCGGAATCTGTGGGATGCAATGAAAGCCGTTCTGAGAGGAAAATTTATTGCACTGAGTTCCCACATCAGGAAAACAGAACGAATACAAATAAATAACTTGATGCTACACCTCAAACAGCTAGAAAAAGAAGAGCAAGTCAAGCCCAAAGCCAAGAGAAGAGAGGAAATTATAAAAATCAGAGCAGAAATCAATGCAATAGAGACTAAGAAAACAATCCAAAGAATCAACGAATCAAAGAGTTGGTTCTTTGAAAGAATAAATAAAATCAATAAGCCCCTAGCCAACCTTATTAAAAAAAGGAAACAAAAAGCTCAAATTCATGCAATAAGAAATGAAAAAGGAGAAATCACTACAGACCCAATAGAAATACAGAGGATCATCAACACCTATTTCGAAAACCTCTACTCTCAAAAGTTTGATAACACAGAAGAAATAGACAGATTCTTAGAAGCATATGAAGTACCAAAGCTAGATCAAGAGGATATAACCCAATCTCTGCTAATGAAATTGAGAATGTAATTGGGTCCTTGCCCACCAAGAAGAGCCCAGGCCCAGATGGATTCACTGCAGAATTCTACAAGAAATATAAAGAAGACCTAATGCCGACACTCCTCAAACTATTCAATGAAATTGAAAGGGAAGCAATCCTTCCTAAGTCATTCCTGGAAGCAAATATTACTCTAGTACCAAAACCTGAGAAAGACCCAACTATAAAAGAGACCGATCTCCCTAATGAACACAGATGCAAAAATCCTCAATAAAATATTGGCAAATAGGATCCAGCAAATCATCAAGAAGATTATACACCATGACCAAGTGGGATTCATCCCAGGAATGCAAGGATGGTTCAACATATGCAAATCAATAAATGTAATCCACCATATCAATAAAGCCAAAAATAAGAATCACATGATCATCTCTATAGATGCAGAAAAAGCCTTCGATAAGGTCCAACACTTATTCATGATAAGAACTTTACAGAAAATTGGAATAAATGGTCTTTACCTCAATATAATAAAGGCCATTTATGACAAACCAACAGCCAGCATCATACTAAATGGCCAAAAATTGAAAGCCTTTACTTTAAAATCGGGTACAAGACAAGGATGTCCTTTATCACCACTCCTATTTAATATAGTACTGGAAGTACTAGCCAGAGCAATTAGGCAAGAAAGAGAAATAAAAGGGGTAAAGATAGGAAAAGAAGAAGTTAAATTATCATTGTTTGCAGATGACATGATACTCTACATAGAAGACCCCCTAAACTCCATTGAAATACTCTTAGATACAATAAATAAATTCAGTAATGTGGCTGGATACAAAATCAATACTCAGAAATCAATAGCATTCCTATACACGAACAACAAAATTACAGAGAGGGAAATAAGAGAAACTGGACTATTCACATTAGCAAGCAAAAAAATGAAATATTTAGGAATTACTCTTACGAAAGAAGTGAAAGACTTATACAGTGAAAATTATAATACACTGAAAAAGGAAATTGAAGATGATCTCAGAAAATGGAAAGACATCCCTTGCTCATGGATAGGAAGAACAAACATTGTGAAAATGGCCATTCTCCCAAAACTGTTATACAGATTCAATGCAATCCCAACAGAAATACCATCAACATACCTTATAGATCTAGAGAAATCACTCCTAAATTTCATCTGGAACCAGAAGAGACCTAGAATCGCAAAGGCAATTCTAAGCAGCAAAGACAAAGCAGGAGGCATCACAATCCCTGACTTGAAGTTATACTACAAAGCAACAGTAGTAAAATCAACATGGTATTGGAATCAAAACAGAGCTGAAGATCAGTGGAATAGATTAGAAGATACAACCACAACTACGAACACACTCAACCACCTTATTTTTGATAAAGGAGCCAAGCAGGTTCACTGGAAGAACGACAGTCTCTTTAATAAATGGTGCTGGAAAAACTGGCTCTCCATTTGCCGAAAACTAAAGCTAGACCCATGTCTATCACCATGTACTAAATTAAAATCTAAATGGATCAAAGATCTGAATATTAAAACAGAAACACTAAATCTATTGGAAGACAAAATAGGTAGAAACCTTGGAGACATAGGAGTAGGTAAAGAATTCATGAACAGGACTCAAACCGCACGGGAAATACTTCCCAGAATCAATAACTGGGACCACTTCTTATTAAAAAGTTTCTGCATGCCAAAAGAAATCTCCAGCATAGTGAAAAGAAAACCCACAAACTGGGAAAAGATTTTAGTGAACTCTCTCTCAGACAAGGGCCTCTTGTCTAAAACATATAAAGAATTAAAGAAACTCAGACCTCCGAAATTCAAAGATCCAATCCAAAAATGGGCATCTGAGATGAATATGCAATTCTCAGATGAAGAAATGCAAATGGCAAATAAATACATGAAAAAATGCTCATCATCATTGGTCATTAGAGAAATGCAAATTAAAACCACACTGAGATACCATCTCACTCCTGAAAGAATGGCCAGGATCAAGAAAACCGACAACAAATGCTGGAGAGGCTGTGGGGAAAAAGGAACTCTCCTGCACTGCTGGTGGGAGTGTAGACTGGTACAGCCTTTGTGGAGATCTGTCTGGAGATTTCTCAAAAAGTTGGGACTGGAAATCCCATTTATTCCAGCTATTCCACTTCTAGGCATATTCCCAGAAGAACTGAAAGCATCATACCACAGTGATATATGTGCACCTATGTTTATAGCAGCACAATTTGTAATCGCCAGATCTTGGAAACAACCCAAGTGCCCATCAACTGAGGAATGGATAAAAAAGTTGTGGTATTTCTATACAATGGAGTATTATTCAGCTATAAAGAAGGATCACATTGAGATATTTATCAATAAATGGGCGCAGCTTGAGACCATACTCATTAGTGAAATAAATAAATCTCGCATGTGTCAATACCGAATAGTTTCCCTAATGTAAATAATGATTCAAATATATAAAAATATGTGGTAATCATGATTCCCCATTAGGTGGCCTTGAAGCCTTATAAAGTTTTCACTCATTAATTAGAAAGGCTTTATTCTGGGCTTCTTGATATGAAAATATTTGAAGCTAGAGTATATGAAGTTTTATCCAAATATTTCAAGGAAAAAGACACTATGGTAACTACTATTAAGTCAGGTTATAAGGTGGTGAAGTACTAGGTTGTTGAAACAGTCATGCTGTGACCTCTATTGTTATATTGTTGTGTCCTGTTTTATCTCAATCTCCCCCTTATTGTTTCAAAAAAAATTATTTAGTCATTTCTTATGTTTGTCTTAATTAAAGAAAAAATTCAAAAAAATTAGGATATATAAATAGTAACTCTTTTCGATTTCCTATTAACTTGTTTTGAAGTCCTGTAGTACTCCCACGATCTTGTTTTGACTGATTAGACTCTGTTCCATTCTATATGATAGTATCAAGTTTGAAGACATAGGCAACTACTTTGAAGACAATAAGATTCACTAAGATACCCATTCTGGTTTGACTATTGTCTTCTTTGGAAGTCCTGTAATGTTTACAATGCCTAAGTTTTATTGTCTTGTTCTCTACTGTTTTGTCCAACTTTATAATATCTAATAAGATAGACAATTCTTTTTAAGGAAACAAGGGACAACGTTGATAACCATTGTTGATAAACTTGTACTCTGTTCTACACCATGTGCTATGTCTATCCTTGGTATTGACTGACAGCTTTGTTTTGCCATATTTGACTGTATTCTTCCCCCCCCCCAAAAAAAGTAATAAGCACTAAGGAGTAATAAAATCCAAGATGTGTAAATTTTGTTGTAAAAAAGAGAGGGGAAAAAAAAAAGAAAAAGAGCTCTAACGGATATAACAGCAAGTGTGTTTGGGGGTGTTAAATAGCTGACTTTATCAATGTTTTTGGAACATTGAACACAGCTGTTTGCAGTCTCCCTGTTTGAATGTCCACCTTGTGTTCTTTGATACTGTGATTTGAGGAACTATTTTCAAGAAGATAGTGTGTAATCTACTAGCAGGTGATTTCTTACTGTTATGTTTTTTTTGTTTTGTTTTGTTTTGTTTTGTAGTTCTGTATTGCGTGTACCCTTACGCCGCTTTGGTTTGTTTTGTGTTTTTCTCTTTTTCCTCTTAAATAAAAAAAAAAAAAAGAAACAAATCTGTTATTTGAATTTTGCCACAATTGAAGTATAAAATCATTTAAATGCAGTATTTTCCTTTTTTCTAATGCCAGGTTCCTGATATGGGCTTTGAGACTGCACTTGCTATGCAGTATATCTCCCCTGATGAAGTACTCTTTTTTGCCTATGTACCTCAAAATGAACCTCAGCAAACTATACACACCAAGAATTTCAACAATATGCATTTTGGAAAATTGATACATTCCAGGTAATTAGTGATTAGATTGGTTTTTACATTCTGAATTTTGAACCTACTTGTTTCAATAATTTTCTTTTTTTATTTAAAGAAAAAAGGCAAAACAGAAAAAGGGTAGAAATAATACAGAATTTCAAAAAAAAGTAAGAAATCACTATTTAATAAATTATATATTGTTATCTTAGAAGTAGTTGCTTGTCAGAAACTAAATTTGCTGACACTTTGATTTTCGACTACCCATCCTCCAGAACAGTGAGAAATACATTTCTGTTGTCTCTAGACTTCCCTGTTTATGGTATTTTGTTACAGGAGTCTAAACAGATGGAACCATTCACTCTGTCCAAATGAATGTACCCTGTTCTTCTGAGGTAGAAATCTGTATATGATATGTGCATTGAGCTATCATTACATGTCTTGTCCCATGTCACTGTGCTATATACATCAGGCAGCTCACTTGGAGGGGAGACGAAAATAGGAAACATAAATAACACAAAAATGCTGATAGTATTTTTTCACTAGAACTATAGAACTTTCTGTCTCTATAGCAAACATCAGTGATCTCTAGAATTATTTTTTAGATACCTTTTTAGTGGTGTGGCTTTCCACATAAATTCATGACATCAATACATGACATTCCAGACTTTGTAGAAAACTTATGATATCACTTTTTAAAAGATTAACATATGAATACAATCTCAATACTAATATTAACTTCTTATATTCAAATTATGTTTTTTTAAAAAACTGATCATTCTCTTGAGGATTAGAATATTTAAAAATGGGAATAGCACATCTGTGATAAGAGCCTATTACTTTGCTCTATTTGAGAAACTAGAGAAATATAGAAAGGTTAGCTCCAAAGCAGGAAATACGAGCAAAAAGCCAGGAACAAGGATCAGGAGAAAAACTAAAACTTCAATTTGATATGCCAAAGATTTGGGACCCCAAAGTTATGATGTCAGCAAGAGGCCAAAGTCAGATATCTAGGTAGTCAGAGGCAAGGAAGGGTGAGAATTCATTAATTTATTCCACACTGGACTTCTTGCAAGGCATAATGTTAGGTGCTGTGATGGAAAAAAAATCATCAAGCCTGTGCAAGTGCGAGCCCAGGAAGCACACAAATAGGTTTACAGTTTACTTAAATCCATAACCAATAGAGGTTCAGAACTGAGAGTATTCTGAACAAGGGTTGAGCTCTCATTCAGAGAACTTTGTAAGGTTCCTTTTGGAGTAACATCTAAGTTCCTTCCTAGCATTCAAAAGGCCCTTCCTCATCAGGCTTCAGTCTTTCAAATCTACAGTAAAATCACTGTGGTTTTCTTTGGTTTTTCTAACACATGTCCTGTTGGCCCAAGAACTTTTCTGGTATTGGATAGTTCCTTCTAAAAGTTGCTCACTGATTAACTTTACTGGGTTCCTGTTGCTCCAAACAAAGAATTGGACAAAACAAGAAAAAAAGCAGTGCAGAGTTTATTCAATAAAGTAAAAGTGAAGAATGAGAGAAAAACTGGCTTTGCAGAACAAGTCAAGTCTAAAAAGTAACATAAAATGACACTGTGTAGGAAGTAGGGCAGGCTGCTCTGAGTAAAGTTGGGATAGCAATCTCCTCTTGACATCTGTGTCCTTATATGTTGTCCAAATCCCCGGGAAACCTCAAGAAATTCTATATACATGTGCTGAGAGGCAATGCTGGGATCCCATGCCTCAGGCCGAGGTCAGGTCCTATGGAAAACATGCTCAAATTCTTGACAGAAGGGAACTGCTCTAGCATAGGTAGCAGGATCTTTGTGATTAACAGGTCATTCTCCCAGCCAGCTCTGCCACACCCTAATCTTCTATCTCATTTTCACCTTTTCTTCTTCCTCATTCTAATCTTTTCTTGAGAACTTATTTGGATTTCTAGCCAGGGAGCACAGCTACTCATATACACTTGCTGGAGGAAAGGGTCCTCCTCTGTTGGTCCTCCTCTTCAACCAAGTGCCCAGCTTCAGGAGGGGTACACACAAAGCACTGAGGAAGGAAGGGGACACCCACCTAGCCAGCCAAATCAACACTGGGGTGAGACTGTAGCCATATGACCCTCACAGCCTTGAATATTTTCTTAAGCATTAGAATTGAGAGAGAGAGAGAGAGAGAGAGAGAGAGAGAGAGAGAGAGGGATGGGGGGGTAGAAAGGCAGGAAGGAAAGAAGAAAAGAAAGACTATGTAGAAGGATAAGAAGTCCTCCTCGCGCAGCCACCTAGAATCCCTTGATATGGGCAATGCCACTCTTACTACTCTTAGAACTAGTGACAGTTACTCCAAATCCCCTCTGCACCTGAAAGTCTAGCATAGTGTTGGGAGGTGTCTCAATTACTTTTCTCGTTGCTGGGAGAAAATACCTGACACTCAAAATTAAAGAGGAAAAGTTTGATTTAGTTTACAGTTTATAGAGGTTTCGGTCCGTAATCAGCTGTCTCCAAAGTAGGGTGGCGTGGGAGAGGGGCAACAGTTCACGGTGGTGAAAGACAGCAAAAGCAACAAGGGCAAAAAGGGAAAGAGCGTGCTGCTCGTCCTTCCTTACATTATGTGCAGGCTACCCACCTTAGCACAGGTGTAGAACCCACACCATCGTCATACCTTCCTCTTGCGCAGGCTGAGGATGTTTATAAAGTGAGGAGCCTGGCCCCCTCTGAGTCAAACTGGAAATGCGGTCACTGTGTCTCCTGAGACGATGACATGAAAACAAGAGGCCCAGGCTTAACAGGCTGTCTTGAAAACCCATCCTACCATGAAGCTTTGGGATGACATCCAGATACAAACCATAATAGAGGGCCTTCATTTCTTCAGCAGTTCCTCTGGGCAGTATTCCTTTAGTTTTCTGCCTCTCCTCTACTCTGGCACTGCCTTTGTCTCCTGAAAATAAGCATCATCTGAATTTCGTGTTGAGATTTTTTTTTTAATTTTATACCTTTAATATGTGTACATCAAAATGTATTATTTGGTTTAGCTTCATGTTCCTTCTTAGACTTGATCTGTTCACACAACATGATGCTTTTTAAGTATTTTGTGTGCTTCTAAAATTGCTCCATATTGACAGGTGTAATTCACACACATGAATATACCACAATTTATTTAGTTATTCCCCTATTGTAATAGCTTGACTCTTTTAGTTTTTAAGTTTTTCTTCTGTCTAGAACTGATTTGCTGTATAGTATAGAAATCTATACTATTTTGTCTCTTGCTGAGACAAAATACCCAACATCCAAAATTAAGGAAGGAAAGGTATATTTAGCTCACTGTTTGTAAACATTTCAGTCCATAATCAGCTGTCTTCAAAGCAGGCTGGCACAGCACAAGAAAAACACTTCAAAGTGGCAGAAGGCAGCAGAAGCAGCAAGAGCAAAAGGGGCGATAAGCCTCTTCTCCTTCCTCATATTGTAAGCCAGCTACCACCGCTCCCCCAGCAGAGTCCGGGTAGCGCTCAGATCACCTCCATGCCTTCCCCTTGCAAAGGCTGAGGCTGTTTACAAAATAAAGACTCTGGCTCCCTGCTGAGTCATTCTGTTATACTTCTAAACTTCTCAAGTTGACATAATGTATCAACCATTAAAATTTACCCCTCAACAACTTGGTAACCAGACACATTTCTGTAACCCAGTTTCCAAATATAAAAATATGCATATTCTTATCACTTCACAGCTTGAATATTATAGCACAGATTTTTTTCTTTTTTTGTCTTTTTCGTTTTTATCGGTACCAGGGATCGAACTCACGACTGCCTGCTTGCAAGGCAGGCACTTAGGCCGCTGAGCTAAATCCCCAGCCCCTATAACACAGATTTAACAATCCTTATGAACCAGTATTAAGTCTATCAACATTTTATTACATTAGAACCATAACAATTTGCCCCTGCCTCCCAAAGACGCATGTAAGTTCCGTTATGCAAGAGGCATTTAGTCCATCTGCAAAAGTCGCCAAAGTCCTAACAGTTTCAGAAAGGTCCAAGTCCCAAGTCAAGATGTAAGGCAAACTATTAGCTGCAAACCCCCATACAAATAAAAGCAAAGTTAAACACTTCCAACATTCAGTGGCACAAAATAAACATTTTCATTCCAAAAGTTACAAACAGAGGAATACAAAGAATTAGGATCACAGCAAGTCCAAAATCCAGCAAGGCAAACATTAAGCCCTGTAGTTCCATGTCCAGAATCTGAAGCAATCTGTGGCAAACTGAGCTTAAAAGGGCTTGTGTGGTTCTGCCACGAAGACACTTCTGGTGGTTACAGCACCCATGGCTTCAATCTTAGACCTGTTTTGCCCCCTCCTTGCAGCTTTCCTTAATGATCCACCTTCCTTGCTTTTCCACACTTCTGGGGTCTCCATTGCACCTTCTGCTGCACACTAGCAGCTTCACATATTGCAGAGATATACTGGCTGGCCTCCTAGGCCTTCTGAAATCAAGGTGGAAGCCTTTATAACCCTATTAACTCATACATTCTGCAGACACCTAACATCAGCACCATATGGATGATGCCAAGGTCTGCTGCCAGCTGGAGCAGTAGCCAGCTTTCCTCTCTCTTGGCTGTAGAGGTTGAGTGCCCAGACTGCTGAGCACTCTGAATCCAATTCTAACAAACAAATTTTCTATGCCACTGCCATTCTGGAATGTAGCACTCTGCAACTTTCTCCCCAAAGCACTCTTTCACTTTTGCAGCTTTGAGGCTGCAAAGGGTTGATATTTGCTGCTTCTCTGACACCCTCAGGGCATCTTTTATATTCTGTTCCTTCTCAGTAATGGAGATCTCTTCAGCTCTATTTTTGTAGTCCACAGCATTACTGGAACTTTCTTTCTGGCCAAACTACATTTTAAGTCATTCTGCTGGGCTTTTTGCTTTTGATTCTCAACATATATATGGACAAAAGCCCCTAACAATAGCCATGCCACAGCCTCAACATTCAACTGCTTTGAAATTTCTTCTTCCAGATTAATTAGTCCATCACCCTTAATCTTAGTCACAGGCAAATGCTCTGGACATGAGCAAAATACAGACAAACTTTTTGCCAAACCATAACATACATCAACTAGAGTCCAGCACCCCTTGCAGCCCTTCTTCTCAGCAGAAACCTCCAAAGCCTGGTGTTTACTGGAGGATTTTTGTCAGCCTTCTGGTCTTCTGCACTCTGACCAGAATCTCCCATACAGAACAACCTAAGACATTCCAGCACTACTTTTTTTTAAATCCATTTATTGCAAAGAAAAAAATAGAAAAAAAAATGAAATTTCAAAACACATCAATCAGGGAGCTACAATAGTACACATAATATGCCTTGTCTTTATCAAATCATTCACCAGAGCACAAGATATCTGCATTCAATTGTCCAAACAATAACAGCACAAATCTTTCTCTTCCATGACCTCAGAGAAGTCAGTAGTATAATTATCTTAACTATCTTTTTTATGTGTATACATGTACATATACATATGTTGTTTCTTTCAGTTTCTCACACTAGTGAGACAATATGATGTTTACATATGGGTATGATTTATTTCACGTATGAGTATGTTCTCAAGTTGCATCCATTTATCTATAAATTTTCCAGTTTATCTTTTATGGCTAAGTAGTACTTCATTGTATAAAAAGACCACATCTCTTTTTATCTATTCCTCAATGGATGGGCATTTAGGTTCTTTCCAAGATCTTCCTATTATAAATTGTGCTGCTATAAACATGGATGCACATATATCACTGTGGTATATTGTTTTGTGTTCTTTTGGGAAGACACCCAGAAAGGGAATAGCTGGGTCAAATGGAAACTCTAGTCCTAGTTTTTTGTTTGTTTGTTTTTTTATGTGTACAAAACATGCATTTATTCACAGCATTCTTCCACAGGTAAATATTAAACTTACTTGTATATAGGATATATTTCCTATGAAAGTAAAATCCTGGTTAATTGAGTACATTTTACACTGTGCATATTTCATCTGCAAGGAAGATATGCAATTAGTGTAATTTTATTTTTTTTAATTTTATTTAAAAGGAAAAAGAGACAAAACAAAGCAAAACAAAGCGGTGTAAGGGTACAAGTAATACAGAACTAAAAAAAAAAAAAAACACACACACACACACACAGAAATCACCAGTTAATAGATTACACATTATCATCTTAGAGATAGTTGCTCAAGTCACAGTATCAAAGCATACAAAGTGGACATTCAAACAGTGAGTCTGTAAACAGTTGTGTTCAATGATCCAACCAAAAACATTAATATGGTCATCTATTTAACACCCCTAAACACACTTGCAGTTGTATCCTTTAGAGCACTTTTTTTTCCTCTCTTTTTTACAACACAATTTACACATGTTGGGTTTTATTACTCCTTAGTTCTTATTACTTTTTTTTTTGGGAAGAGAATAAAGTCAAATATGGCCAAACAAAGCTGTCAGTCAAAACCAAGGATAGACATAGCACATGATATAAAAACAGAGTACAAGGTTAACAACAATGGTTACCATTATGCCTCTTGCTTCCTTAAAAAGAATTGTCTATGTCATTAGGTATTATAAAGTTGAACAAAACAGTACAGAACAAGACCAATAAAACCTAAACCTTGTAAACATTACAGGACTTCCGAAGAAGATAATAGTCAAACCAGAATGGGCATCATAGTGAATCGTATTGCCTTCAAAGTAATTGCCTATACCCTCAAACTTGATACTATCATACAGAATGGAACAGAGCCTAATCAGTCAAAACAAGATAGTGGGAGTATTACAGGGCTTCAAATCAAGTTAATAGGAAATCAAAAAAGTTACTATACTATATCCTGCTAATTTTTTTTATTTTCCCCTTAATTAAAAAAATCATAAAAAATAACTAAATAATTTTTTTAATAAATAAGGGAGAGATTTAGATAAAAGAGGACATGCAACATAACAATACAGGTCAAAGCATGACAGTTTCAGCAACCTAGTGCTTCACCACCAAATAATCCTACTTAATAGTAGTTACCATAGTGTCTTTTTCCTTGAAATATTTGAATATAACTTCGTATACTATAGCTGCAAATATATCAAGTCAGGGTAAAACCATTCAAGTGGATGAAAGCATTGTAGGGTATTTACAACCAGCTAACAGAAAACGAACAATGGTTTCTATATTATCTCTTTGCCTATAACAATTTTTGTTTATACTATCACACATAATAAAATCCAGCAAGATACATCATGATAAAACCAATGGAGACAGAAGAGCACCAGTTTAGTGGGACTTCAAAACAAGATGATAGTAAATCAGCACTAGCTATTAAGACAACTTATTTTCTTCAAAATAGCTGTACCTTTCATCACAGGCAATAATATCAAGCAGCTCAGAATAAAGCCATTCCAATTAATAAGTGAAAACTTTATAAGGCTTCAAGGCCACATAATGGGGAATCATGATTACCACATACTTTTATATATTTGAATCATTACTTACATTAGGGAAACTATTTGGTATTCACACTTGTGAGATTGATTTATTTCACTTATGAGTATGGTCTCAAGTTGTGCCCATTTATTAATAAATATCTCAATGTGATCCTTCTTTATAGCTGAGTAATACTCCATTGTATAGAAATACCACACCTTTTTTATCCATTCCTCAGTTGATGGACACTTGGGTTGTTTCCAAGATCGGGTGATTACAAATTGTGCTGCTATAAACATAGGTGCACATATATCACTGTGGTATGATGCTTTCAGTTCTTCTGTGAATATGCCTAGAAGTGGAATAGCTGGAACTTCCAATCCCAGGTTTTGAGAAATCTCCAGACTGACCTTCACAAAGGTTGTACCAGTCTACACTCCCACCAACAGTGTAGGAGAGTTCCTTTTTCCCCACAGCCTCTCCAGCATTTGTTGTTGTTGGTTTTCTTGATCCTGGCCATTCTTTCAGGAGTGAGATGGAATCTCAGTGTGGTTTTAATTTGAATTTCTCTAATGACCAATGATGATGAACATTTTTTCATGTATTTATTTGCCATTTGTATTTCTTCATCTGAGAAGTGCATATTCATCTCAGATGCCATTTTTGGATTGGATCTTTGAATTTTGGGGGTCTGAGTTTTTTTAATTCTTTATATGTTTTAGACAAGAGTCCCTTGTCTGAGAGAGAGTTCACTAAAATCTTTTCCCAGTTTGTGGGTTTCCTTTTCACTATGCTGGAGATTTCTTTTGACATGCAGAAACTTTTTTAATAAGAGGTGGTCCCAGTTATTGATTCTGGGAAGTATATCCAGTGCGGTTTGAGTCCTGTTCATGAATTCTCTACCTACCCCTATGTTTTCAAGGTTTCTACCCAATTTGTCTTCCAATAGATTTAGTGTTTCTGTTTTAATATTCAGATCTTTGATCCATTTAGATTTTAACTTAGTACATGGTGATAGGCATGGGTCTAGTTTTAGTTTTTGGCAAATGAAGAGCCAGTTTTTCCAACACCATTTATTAAAAAGACTGTCATTCTTCCAGTGAACCTAATTGGCTCCTTTATCAAAGATAAGGTGGTTGAGTGTGTTTGTAGTTGTGGTTGTATCTTCTAATCTATTCCATTGATCTTTGGATCTGTTTTGATTCCAGTACCATGTTGATTTTACTACAGTTGCTTTGTAGTATAACTTCAAGTCAGGAATTGTGATGCCTCCTGCCTTGCCTTTGCTGCTTGGAATTGCCTTTGCTATTCTAGGTCTCTTCTGGTTCCAGATGAATTTTAGGAGTGATTTCTCTACATTTATAAGGTATGTTGATGGTATTTTTATTGGGATTGCATTGAATCTGTATAACAGTTTGGGAGAATGGCCATTTTCACAATGTTTGTTCTTCCTATCCATGAGCAAGGGATGTCTTTCTATTTTCTGAGATCATCTTCAATTTCTTTTTTCAGTGTATTATAATTTTCCCTGTATAGGTCTTTCACTTCTTTCATAACAGTAATTCCTAAATATTTCATTTTTTTGGTTGCTAGTATGAAGAGTGTGGTTTCTCTTATTTCACTCTCTGTGATTTTTTGTTAGTGTATAGGAATGCTATTGATTTCTGAGTATTGATTTTGTATCCAGCTACATTACTGAATTTATTTATTATATCTAAGAGTCTTTCAATGGAGTTTAGGGGGTCTTCTATGTAGAGTATCATGTCATCTGCAAACAATAATTTAAACTTCTTCTTTTCCTATCTTTACCCCTTTTATTTCTCTCTCTTGTCAAATTGCTCTGGCTAGTACTTCCAGTACTATATTAAATAGGAGTGGTGATAAAGGACATCCTTGTCTTGTGCCTGATTTTAAAGTAAAGGCTTTCAATTTTGGCCATTTAGTATGATACTGGCTGTTGGTTTGTCATAAATGGCCTTTATTATATTGAGGTAAAGACCATCTATTCCAATTTTCTGTAAAGTTCTTATCATGAATGAATGTTGGACCTTATTGAAGGCTTTTTCTGCATCTATAGAAATGATCATGTGGTTCTTACTTTTGGCTTTATTGACATGGTAGATTACATTTATTGATTTACATATGTTGAACCATCCCTGCATTCCTGGGATGAATCCCACTTGGTCATTGTGTAATCTTCTTGATGATTTGCTGCATCCTATTTGCCAATATTTTATTGAGGATTTTTGCATCTGTGTTCATTAGGGAGATTGGTCTATCGTTCTCTTTTTTAGTTGGGTCTTTCTCGGGTTTTGGTACTAGAGTAATATTTGCTTCCAGGAATGACTTAGGAAGGATTGCTTCCCTTTCAGTTTCATTGAATAGTTTGAGGAGTGTCAGCATTAGGTCTTCTTTGTATTTCTTGTAGAATTCTGCAGTGAATCCATCTGGGCCTGGGCTCTTCTTTGTAGGCAAGGACTTAATTACATTTTCAATTTCATTAATAGAGATTGGGTTATTCAGCAGTTTTACATCCTCTTGATCTAGCTTTGGTACTTCATATGTTTCTAGAAATCTGTCTATTTCTTCTGTGTTATCAAACCTTTGAGAGTAGAGGTTTTTGAAATAAGTGTTGATGATCTTCTGTATTTCTGTACAGTCTGTAGTGATTTCATCTTTTTCATTTCTTATTGCATGAATTTGAGCTTTTTCTTCCCTTTTTTTTAAATAAGGTTGCCTAGGGGCTTATTGATTTTATTTATTCTTTCAAAGAACCAACTCTTTGATTCGTTGATTCTTTGGATTGTTTTCTTAGTCTCTATTGCATTGATTTCTGCATGGATTTTCATAATTTCCTCTCTTCTTTTGGCTTTGTGCTTGACTTGCTCTTCTTTTTCTAGCTGTTTGACGTGTAGCATCAGGTTATTTATATGTATTCGTTCTGTTTTCCTGATTTGGGAACTCAGTGCAATAAATTTTCCTCTGAGGATGGCTTTCATTGCATCCCACAGATTCCGGTAAGTTGTATCTGCATTTTCATTTTCTTGTAGGTATTGTTTAATTTCTTCTTTAATTTCTTCTGTGACCCACTGATTACTCAAGAGTGTGTTATTCAGTTTCCATAGTTGTTGTATAATAGTTGTATAATAGTTGTTTTATATAATGGGTGCTCTGGAGTTTGGTGCATATATATTTAAGATAGTTATCTTTTCCTCTTGGAGTTTTCCTCTAACGAGTATGTAGTGACCTTCTTTGTCCTTTATGATCATTGTTGGTTTAAAGTTCACATTATCTTAAAACAGAATGGCTACTCTTGCTTTGTTTTGGATTCCTGTTGTGTGAAGTATTGTTTTCCATCCTTTGACTTTCAGTATGTGAGTATCCTTCTGGGTTAGATGGGTTTCCTGTAAACAGCATGTGGTTGGATTTGTTTCTTGATCCATTCTGCTAGTCTGTTTCTTTTGATTGGTGCATTGAGACCATTTACATTAATGATTATAACTGTTATATGCTGGCTTATTGTTGACATGTTATCTCTCTGCTGTTGCATCTTTATCTTTCTGTTCTGTTTAATTATCTGCTTTGCTTAGTGGTTTTTTCCTTTGTGTATCTAAACTATATCTCAATATTTTTTGTAGGGTTGGCTTGGTGTTCATGAAGATCTTCAGCTGTTCTTTGTCATGGAACTATCGTATTTCACCATCGATTTTGAATGATAGTTTTTCAGGGTACATCAGTCTAGGTTGGAAATCATTTTGCTTTAGGATCTGGAATACTTCACTCCGTGCTCTTCTTGACTTTATTGTTTGTGCTGAGAAGTCTTCTGTGATTCTGATAGGTTTTCCTTTATAAGTGATCTGTCCTTTCTCTCTGACAGCTTTTAATAATCTATTCTTGTGTTGGATTTCTGGGATGGTGATTATTATATGTCTGGGTGTAGTTTTATTTTGGTTATGACTATTTGGAGTTCTATAGGCTTCACTGAACCTGATGTCGGTTTCTGATCTCATGCTTGGGAAATTTTCAGCTATTACTTCTCTAAATATCCTCTTGACATCCTTTATGTTGTCCCCTTCTTTTTCATTAATCCCTATCAGTCTTATGTTATTTTTCTTTGCATCATTTTGCAGTTGTTGAATTGTTATTTCCTGATTCCTTGTTATTTTTAAAAGATCTTTCCTTTCCTGTTCACTAGCTGCAATCCTGTCCTCAAGGTCTGAAATTCTATCTTCACTTTCATTGAGGCGGTTTTTACAGCTTTCAGTGGAGTTTTTTATTTCCTGTATATCTCTGTGCATCTGCTTTATGTATTCTGTTCATTTCTTATATTGCTCATCTAGGGATTCTATCTTTTTGTTTAGTTCCTCCAATTTTTAAACTGCGTTTTCTTTAAATATATTCAGAATCTCTTTCATTTCTTTTATCATTTCTTCTTTTACCTGGGAGATTATTTCGAGTTTGAATTCCTTTAAAGCTTCCTGGAGTTGCTTGTTTATTTCAGTAGCTATTATGTCTGATATTTGAGGTATATGGCATATATTTTCTTCTATATACATTGCTCCTAGGGTTTCTTGAGATGGGCTGGAGGTTTGAGGTTGTAATTTGGTCTTTCGTTTTGTCATTTTCCTATATTTATGTGTTTCAAGTGTTATTTGAAAGCTTCCTCAGGGTCTGTTGGAAATCCACTTCTATGTTTGCAGCTCCTGGGACTCTGGCACCCAGTTCCCCCAGGCCACTGGGTCTCTAGAACCAGTGGCCCTCTTCTGCCTGTTTAGAACTCCGTAGTTCCAGATAAGCTGCGCTCCAGGGACACTGTGCGCCTGCTTGCTTGCTGGAAACTCCACAGTTCTCCAAGCGGATGTAGATGCCTCATACCCACTTAACCACTTCACTGCACCCAGAAGCCTGTAGGGTCCCGAACAGTCTGGGCTTGGGGCAGAGTGCACTGGGCACTTACCGCAGGCTGCAGGGCCTCTGGAACTGGTGATGCTCCCCTGTTTGCTGAGAAATCCGTAGTCCTAGTTTTCTGAGAAATCTCCACGCTGATTTCCACAGCGGTTGCACCAGCCTACACTCCCAAGAGCAGTAGGGAAGGGTTCCTCTTTCCCCCGCAGCCCCTCTAGCATTTGGTTGATTTCTTGATAATAGCCATTCTTTCTGAGATGAGGTGGAATCTCAATATTGTTTTATTTTACATCTCTTAAATGACCATTGTTGTTGACCATTTTTTCACATGTTTATTTACTGCTTGTATTTTATTCATCTGAGAAGTATGTATTCATCTCAGATGCCCATTTTTAGGTTGGGTCTTTAAATCTGAGAGAGCTGATTTATTTTTTAGTTCTTTATATGTTCTCAATAGTAATCTTTGTCTGAGGTACGGCTAGCAAACATTTTCTCCAACACTGGTTGTCTCTGCACTCTGCTGGTGGTTTCTCTTGCTGTGAAAGTTTTTCAATGGGATGAGATCCCAGTTGTTGATTCTTTGTGATAGTTTCTGTGCCATCAGTGTTTTGTTCATAAAGTCTTTGCCTACACCAGTGTCTTCAAGAGTTTTACCTACTCTATATTCCAGCAGATTTAATGTTTCTGTTTTAATATTAAGATCATTGATCCATTCCAATTTAGTGCATCGTGAAAGATATGAGTCCAATTTTAATCTATGGCATGTGCTCTGTTTTGATCAGTTTTATATTATTTTGTTTTGTATTAATTCATTGTGTGTGAAGCTATAGACAACTATTTAGAAGAGAATAAGATACACTATGGTAGCCACTATTTATCTCCTGTTGTCTGGCTTTGAAATCTGAATTACTTACATTGTTTTCTTCTAATATTTGTTCTGTTTTGTTATGTTTTGTTTTACCCTCTTTAAAATAAAAAAAAATCTATGGCATGTGCAGAATTGTTTTTCCAGCATCATTTATTAGAGATTATCTTTCTTCCAGTGAATGTGTTTAGCACCTTTGTCAAAGATAAGGTGGCTTATTGTGTTTGGAGTTGTTTCTGTATCTTCTAATCTTGCCCACTGATCTTTGGGTCTTTTTTGCCAGTACCACAGTTTTTAATCATAGTAACTTTATAGTATAATTTCAAGTCAGGGATTGTGTTGCCACCAGCCTTGTCTTTGTTTCCCAAGATTGCCTTTGCTATTCTAGGTCTCTTCTGCTTCCAGATAAATTTTAGGATTGTTTTCTCTAATTGCATGAGATATACTATTGGAATTTTGATTGGGATTGCATTGAATTTGTGTAACAGTATTGAAAGTATGGCCATTTTCACTACACTGGTTCTTCCTACCCACACACACAGAATAACTCTCCATTTTCGAATATCCACTTGAATCTCCTTTTTCAGAGTATTTTAGTTTTCAATGTAGAGGTCTTTTACATCCTTTGTTATATTGATTTCTTTTTTGTTTTGATGCCACTATGAAAGGTGTTCTTTCCCTGATTTTTCTCTCAGTGAGTTTGTTATTCATGTACAGGAAGGGTATTGATTTCTGAGTGTTGAATTTGGATCCAACTACATTACTGAATTTGCTTATTAAATCTAGCAGTCTTTTGGTAGAGTTTTTGGGATTTTTCTATGTAGAGTATCATGGCATATGCAAATAACAATAGTTTAACTTCTTGCTTTCCTATCTATTCTTTTACTTTCTTTCTCTTGTCTAACTGCTCCAGCTAAAGTTTCCAGGACTATGTTGAATAAGAGTAGAGAGAGTGGACATCCTTGTCTTGTTCCTGATTTTAGAGAGATAGTTTTTGGCTTTTGTCCATTTAGTATGATGTTAGTTGTTGGTTTGTCATAGATGGCTTTTATCAGATTGAAATAAAGACCATCTATTCCAATTTTCTGTAGGGTTTTTATCACGAATGAGTGTCAAAATCTTTTTCTATATCTACTCAGATGATCATATGTCATTTTTGCCCTTGGCTGTTAATGTGATGTATTATATTTATAGATTTACATATGCTGAACCATTCCTGCATCCCCTGGGATGAATACCACTTGATCATAGTGTATAATCTTCTGGATGATTTTCCAGTATACTCTTTCAGGCAGTATCTCTGAACCTTTCCAAACTTTTCCTATAAGCCATTCCCAAAGGCTCTAGAATCACACCAATGACCCCACTCCTGATACTAAATTCTGTCTTAGTTACTTTTTTCTCATGCTGAAACAAAATACTCAACACCCCAAATTAAGGAAGGAAAGTTTATGTAGCTCAGTTTGTGAACATATAAGCTGACTTTGAAGTCAGCTTTCTTCAAAACAGGCTGGCATGGCACAGGAACAACACTTCAAGGTGGCAGAAGACAGCAGAAGCAAAATGGCAGGGGAGAGAACAAGTCTCTTCTCCTCCCTTATATTGTAAGCAAGCTACCACCTGCCCCCCAGGTTAAGTATGGCACTCACACCACCTCCATACCCTCCTCTTGCACAGGCTGAGGTTGTTTACCAAGTAAGTACTCTGGCTTCCTGTTGAGGCACTTAGTTAAACTTTTAAACTTCTCAAGTTGACACGGTGTATCAACCATTACACACCCCCATCCAATCCCTCAAACCCATGGCCTTTCTTGGCTTTTGTTCTTTCTATTAAACCTTAGGCTCAGCTTTATCAAATTCCATGATGGAGGAACTATTAATAGAAATTCATCTTATAGCAATCAAATTCTGCTCTATATCTGTAGTTATATCCTAGGTGGCAATGTCTTGCTCTTTCCCACATGGTATAATTCCAGCTAGTTGCCACTGAATCTAATGAAAAGTTTTGTCTTTAAAAAGCTGTGTTCTCTAACACAGTTTGAACAATTGAATAGATTTACAAGCAAAAATAATTCCAGTTATCTTAGAATTTTAGAATTAAGTCAGCTTTCTGTCACTCCTTAAGTAGTAAAGAGTTATGTAATCCTTTCTTCTACAAAATGTCTTGATCTTTGCCTTGCAGATGAGTATCTTTGCTCCCTCTCTCACAATCACTTAAAAGGCAAGGGAATGAGTAAGGCAAAGGCACAGTCACTCCAATCAGCTCTTTGAAGGCATGTGCACAAGACTGTCTAATGCCCATCCTTCTGTGGCTTCAGAGCTTTACTTCCTATAAAAGAAAGTTCATGGAAGTAGGAAATACTTCAACCTATTTCCTTCCATTCTCTAATTCCCCCCACATCATCCCACCCAAGCTGTATGCACCAGCAGTGAGACTGGTCTTGGTCTACTGCCTGCCCTATTCTGTCCTGGGCATTTAAAGGAAACCTGTGAAGTTTGCATATGAGGCAAACTTCCATTGGTCAAGTGCACCAGCACTTCCTGACTCACATGCTGGCACAGACTTGGCCTTTGGAACTTTTTGTTTACAAGTTTAGCTCATTCTTACTTGTTTAACTAGCACTACATTTCCTCTTTCCCATTGCTCATCTATGGATGAGACTTCCCTAGTGTTCACTCTTTCCTTGGAATGGCTTATGGCTCTGCATTTCAAGTTGGTTCCATCTTAATCCATTTGCTGTTATTATGACACAATAACTGAAACTGGGTAATTTATAAAGAAAAACAGAGGCCTGGGATCTAGCTCAGTTGCCTAGCTCCTGTCTGATAAGCACGAGGTCATGAATTTGATCCCCTGTGCCATAAAAAAGAAACAAAAAAAGAAAAAGGCTTGAGCTCATGGTTCTGGAAACTGAAAATATTAAAATCCGGCAACCCCATCTGGTAAAGGACCCATGAAGCTTTGGCTTGTGGTTAAAAGTGAAAAGACAATTGAGGATTTAAGAATGAGAAAAAGCCAGGCATGGTGGCACATGCCTGTAATCCCAGCACTCAGGAAGCTGAGGCAGAAGGATTGTTGTGAGTCTGCGACCAGCCTGGGCTACAAAGTGAGCTCAAGGCAAGCCTGAACTGCATAGTGAGAGCCTGTCTCAAAAAGACAAAAAAAAAAAAAAAAAAAAAAAGCAACCAGCTTAACTCCCTGGTAAGCAGCCATGGCTAGGCAAGTGGCAGCTGCTCCCAGGAGACAACCAGCCAGCATCTCCCAAGATCCACTCCATTTTGGAACTTAGGGCCCTAGGAAACAAAGCAACCAGCTCACCTCCCTGGTAAGCAACTATGGCTGGGCAAGTGGCAGCTGCCCAGGGAGAGAACCAGCCAGCATCTCCCAACATCCCCCCCATGTTGGAACTTAGGGCTGGGAAACAAAGCAACCTGCTCACCTCCCTGATAAGCAGCCATGGTTCAGGCAAGCAGTGGCCACTCCAGGGAGAAAACCAGCTGCACCTCCCAAGATCCACCCCATGTTGGAACTTAGGGCACTGAGAAACCAAACAACCTGCTTGCCTCCCTGGTAAGCAGCCATGGCTCAAGCAAGTGGGAGCCAGAGAGAGAACCAGTCAGCATCTCCCAAGATCTGTGCCATGTTGGAACTTAGGACACTGGGAAACAAAGCAACCCTCTCAACTCCCTGGTAAGCAGCTGTGACAACATCTCCTCCCTCCCCCATTAGCAAATGGGAGCCAGAAGTCTGAGCATCTCTTGGGAGACTGGCCATATGCAATATAGCTAATAAGGGGGATTTCCTTCTACCATCTCTTTGAAGGCAAATATTGTTATCACTGTTTTGCTTTGTTCTGAATAATTGTATTGCTCTATTCAATGTTCTGTTTTGATAAGTTCTATAATGTTCTGTATTTGGTTTGATTTTACTATACCTGATTGAAAGAACAACTATTGTGAAGATAATGAGATATACTATGCTACCTATTACTGTTATCCCTGTAACCTGCTGTGATGTTTTGTATCAGTTTCATTAGACTGTCTCAATTGGCTCTGTTCTGTCTTGTTCTGTTGTATTTTACTACTTTCAAAATAATTTAAAAAAATTTTAAAGACAAAAAATGAGAAAAAGAGGCTGATGTCTTAGCTCTCCCATTCCTGCCTGAGAGAAAGGTATTAATCCATTCATGAGGGCTTCACCCCATGATCTAAATATCCCTACCCCCAACACTTCTGCACTGAGGAATCAAGCCTCAGCATGTAATGACTTTTGCTGAAGACAAACCATATTCAAACCATGGCAGTTGACTATCTTGTGACCCTTGTTTCTAATGGGCTTAAGGAAAGAAATGACTTTATTTTTGTTTGTTTTGTATTTCTTGTTAGGTTGCATCTTTTCATATCTAAAGCAAAACCTTATAATTGATTTATATTTGATAAATTTACTAAATTCTTTTAGTAATTTCAGTACTTTTTCAACATATTCCTTTAAGTTTTCCAGGTAGAGATAAATATGTTTCTAAGTAGGCAATCATGTCACCTGCAGATAATTTAACATTTCTTAGCATATTATAGCTTTTTCCTATTACAACATCTCAGATCACTTAACACTTTGTTGAATAGAAGATTGGCTTCTGAGTTGGTCCTAATTTTAAAATGTCTATATTAAAATGACTATTTTAAATACTTCATCATCATGTATGATCTTTTCTGTAGATTTTTTTTTAACCTTGCAGGCATTTCCTACTTGTACCCTGCCTGTTCCTTGTACATTTTTTAATGTTATTGTAAGTATAAAAAAGTAAAGGAAATTGTGTTACTTGTATATATAAACCATATTATATATTTTATAAGGAACCAAAACAATTCTTCTTTTAAAAAAAAAAAAAAAGCTTACTGAGAGCCAGCTGTAAATGAGTATGCTAAGCAAATTGAAGGCTGCAATTTTTGTAAAGCTGTTCATGTGAATAAATACTACTGATGAGAATTCCTGGGGGAAAAAAGAAAGAAAGCAAAAAGAAGGGACACCATAGTTTGACACCTGAAGGAATTATTTTTTTTTCCTTATCAACACATTTGAAGGTTTTGGTTTAAAATTAAATATTTCTCCTATGTCTGTTGAGCTTATCTGTAGATTTTTCCCTTCAACCATTACTTAATGTGAATTATAATGTAATTTTGAACAAATCTGTCTTGATCATTGTTTTTGATATATTTTCATGTATTTCTACATTCAGGCAGCTAGTATATAAGAATTTAGCATCTGTGTTCATAAGTGAATTTTATATATAATTTCTCTTTCTCATATTTTCCTTGTGCCTTTCTAAAATTGTGTGGTTATGTTAACAATATTATATTAGCCTCATAAATTTTTTTCATTTTCTGGAAAAGTTTAAGATTAGAATTTTCTGTCCCAATGTCTGTGTTTTGACATTGATTGACATATATTTTATAGCCTAGAACTAAGACCACTTATTTTGGTCAATTGTTGTGAATATTTTGTAGAAGGAAGCAAAATTTTACCTCTTTCCTCTTAGAGTTTGTTCATTTGTTTTGGTCTAGGCCTGAGAATTAAACTATTAATCTATGATGTAACATAGATTAACAGGAAAAAAGCATACAAATTTATTTAATATAAGTTTTATATGACATGGGAATCCTTATAAAGAAATGAAGACTTGAAGAAGCAGTTGTAGTTGAACATTTATCTACCAAATTGAATAGAGTAGTAAATCGTAAAGCCACGACAGGATTTGAAATAGAATTGCTAACTGCAGAGAAACCACTAAACAGATTAGGCTTAATTTAACAAAGTTCATGTGTGCAGAGTCTCTTGGCCTTGGTTCCCATGTCTAGTGATAAAAATGTCTTTCTTCAGATACGGGGAGGACGCCTTCCATCTGGGAGTTCATCTCCTGCTTTCAGGAAAGTCAAAATGTTCTCCCTGCATCTGTGCACTCACTTTCTTTCCTTTCTTTTTTCTCTTTCTCTTTCTTTCCTTCCTTCTTCCTTCCTCCCTCTTTTTTCTTTCTTTTTTCAGAAAATGTCTCAAATGATTCTCCTGCCTTTGCCTTAGCCTCCTACCAGGATTACAGGATTACAACATTATGCCCTCCTTGATGTTCTGTTTTATTAAAATGTCTTTAACTCAAAATAGAAAATGTGCCAGAGTGGATATTTGGGGTTTTATGTTCTGAATTCCTCTAATTCCATGTGTACTTGTAGACTTGGGCACAGCATTAATATTTGTTTATTACATCAGTGTGGTTCATCATGATACTACAACTTTTTGTTTCCTTAACTGATTTCTTTTTTGCTTGATTGATCCATTGCTGACAGAATTGTGTCAAAAATTTCCTGCTGTAATATTGGCTATGTCAATTTCTAATTGTAGTTCGATTTTGTTTTACATAGTTTCAGGCTGCCATCGAGGACATATGAGTATGGAATAATCACATCTTATTTTTTTTTAATTTTATTTAAGGAGAAAGAAGAAAAAGGGTACAAGTTATACAGAATTTCAGAAAAAATAAACAGTAGGAAATCACTAGTTAATTATATATTGTCATCTTAGAAATAGTTATTGAAGTTACAAAATTAAAGCATACAGAGGGGACCTTCAAACAGTGAGACTGCAAACAGTTTTGTTCAATCATCCAACAAAACTCAGCAATATGGTTATCCATCCTACACACCCAAACACACATGCACTTATATCTTCCAGAGAATCTCTCCTCCCTTCTTCCGTACAATGACAATTACACATCTTGGATTTCACTGCTCCCACAGTTCTTATTACTTTTTTTTTAAGAAAGTAAAACCAAATGTGACATACCAGGACAGAGTCAGTCAAATCAAAAGAATGGACATATTACATAATGTAATAACAAAATACAAGGTGATCGACAATGATTACCATAATGCCTCTTGTTATCTTAAAAAGAATTGCCTATATCATCAGTTATAATAAAATTGAACAAAACAGTAAAGAATAAGACCAATAAAACCAAAACATTGCAGACATTAGAGGACTTCAAAAGAAGATACTAGTCAACCAGAATGGGCATCACAATGAATCTTACTGTCTTCATAGTTGTTGCCTAGACTTTCAAACTTGGTACTATCAAGCGTAACAGAATAGAGGAAAATCAGTTAAAACAAGATGGTAAGAACAATACAGAGTTTCAAATCAAGTTAACAGGAAATCAAAGTGGGTTACTATAATATATCCTGCTTTTTAAATTTATTTTTCCCTTAATTAAAAGGATAAAAATGAAAAAATAGATAATAAAAAGGAGATTGAGATAAAAAAAAGAGAGCATAACAACAAAACGGCGCAGGTCAAAACATAGCCATTTAAGCAAAATAGTGTTTCACCACAAGATAATCTCGACATAATAGTAGTTACCATAGTGTCTCTTCCCTTAAAATCTTTGGGTATAACTTCATATACTGTAGCATCAAACATATCAAGACAATGTAAAACCATTCAAGAGAATGACAGTATTACAGCATATTTAGAATCAACTAACAGAAAATGAACAATGGTTTCTGTATAATCTCCTTGTCTATAAAAGTTTTTGCTTATATTATCACATATAATAAAATCCAATAAGATACAACACGTTAAAACCAATGGAGACAGAAGAACAAAAGCTTGATGGGACTTCAAAACAAGATGATATTAAATCAGCACTACCTATTATGATGTCTTGTTTTCTCCAAAATAGCTGTTCCTACCATCCAACCTTCTCTGCCTCATTTCTGTTGAGCAATTTTTCTGTCATTAGTTGTCAGTTTGTCCTCTTCCTTTCGCTTTCTGCTCCATTCATTGTGGCCGCTCTGCCACTGTTTCTGGAATCTTGGTATTTTTTAGAATATCCTGCAGTAATCTCTGTAGAGTTGAATTGGTGGCTGCAAATTCCCCTAGTTCCTCTTTATCCTGGAAGCACCTTGTTTTTCTATCAATTTCTAGGGACAGTTGTGCAGGATATATCAATCTTGGCTGGAGGTTATTATCTTTCAAAGCTTGAATTATTTCCCCCCACATTCTTCGTGATTTGATGGTTTGTACCGAGAAATCTGCTGTAATTCTGATGGGTGTTCCCTTGTAAGTGATCTGTTTCTTGTCTCTGACGGCTTTTAATATTCTGTTCTTATATTGTATTTCTGGAATTTTGATTATTATATGCCTGGGTGTAGCTCTGTTTGGGTTGTAGGTGGCTGGGGTCCTGTATGCCTCATACATCTGAGTATCTTTACCTTTTGCTAAATTAGGGAAATTCTCCTGGATTATTTCTGTGAATAGCTTTTGTAGTTCATTTGTTTGAGTCCCTACTTCTTTTATGTTCTTAAGTTATAGATCCTCTTATCATCTTCTAGTCTTTGTATTATTGCTGTTTGTTTTCTTGTTATTTTTAATAAGTTTTTCATTTTATGCTCCCACCTTACAAATCTGTCCTCCAGTTCTGATAATCTATCCTTAGTTTCTTTCAAGCTGTTATTCCAGCTTTCAATAGAGTTTTTAGTTTCCTGGTAATCTCTTTGAACCTGCTTCACGTATTCTATGTTTTCTCTATTTTCTCCATCAAACAATTCTCCCCTTTTTTCTGTTTTTCCATTCCACCATCTGTTTTTCCTTGGGTGGTGCTTAGCATTTCTCTAACTATTCTACTTATTTCTTGCTTTATTTCATTAAATACTTTATTTTTGAACTCGTCTATGAGGCTCCAGAGATACCTTTTTATATCTATAGGTAACATGTCTGATATTGCATGTTTTCTGTCTTCATTCTCTTTTGCATTTACCTTTCCTGGATCAGTGTTCTCAGGCTTGGGGACTGAGGACCCTTTCTTGTTGCTCCCTTTTCCTATACTTTTTGTTCCTTCCATACAAATGTCTGTAGGAGGCCCAGGTTTTTTTTTTCCTCTTTGTCTGTTACAGTTTGTTTGAATCCACCGGCTAGGTGTTCCTGCCCACTGCAATGTACTAGGGAGACACAGACCTGGGCAGCCTCTGCTGGGCCTGCCCCTCCAGGTCAACCTACTGAATGCTTCACTGCTAGGGTGCACCGCCAGGCGCAGGGACCTGATTTGGGCTAGCCTACTGGATCTTAGTCCATGGCGTCACCAGGCCAAGCGTTCTCCACCACTCCTGCTTGAGAGGGGAATATGCAACTAAAGTCACTGCAGGGCCCTGTTCTGGCTAGTCTGCTCATTCCCAGAATGTCCTCTGTTGGAGCCTCCTAGTCTATGAAAGGGTCCCCATTTCTCTCACTCACCACAGGTCGATGCAGGGCTCCCTGCCAGTCCCGCTCTCAACACCGTTTTGTTCACTGATTCCAGCTCTCAGAGCTTTCGCACGTCTCTCTCCCTGCTGTGCAGATTGGGACGCAGTATCAGCAGCAGGAAATTCAAATCGCGGCTTCTAGTGGCGCAGGATCCAGCTTCCGCACTGAGATTTTATCTGTTCCCTTTATAGCATCAGGATTGCATTTCCAGTTGGTTTCTCTCAGCTTAGTTCGTTCCTGGGTCGGCAGGGTACATTTCCCCTCACGTAGGACTCCTTACACGGCACCACTCCTGAATTCTAAACTGGTAATCTCAGAGAGCCTCCGTGGCTGCTGTTATTTGTCCGCCATGTTCTCCTGGAAGGACCAATAGTCACATCTTATAGATCAGTTAAATATTTATCAGTAATTAGTGACTAATTTTATCTTTATAATATTTTCTTTCTCTTTTTTGAAATACAGTGTTTTTATGGTAAAACACACATAGAATGCAATATATCTTTTTAACCACTCTTAAGTACATAGTTCTGAAGTGTTAAATTCACCTATATTGTTTAACATCCAAAAATTTAACCACATGACAGGAATTACCTTCCTTTGAAGTCTGACTAATATTTCATGGTATATATGTATCACATTTTGCTTAGCCATTAGTCTATTTATGGACACTTGGCCTGATTTCTTTTTCTACCTTTTTACCATTGTAAATAATGCAACTACAGACATAAATGTACACATACATGTTTGAAAGTCTGCTTTTAATTCTTTGGATCATAAATTTATGTTTAATACTATAAAGGACCATCATGTGATTTTCCTTAGTAGTTTCACTATTTTATATTCTACCAGAAAGTACATGGATTAAATTTCTCCACGCCTGAACCAAATTTAATAATATTTTTATTATTAAAAAAATAATAACTGTTGATTATTATTAAAAAATAAAAACTGTCTCGGTTACTATCTTAGTTACTTTTTACTCTCGTTACTCAGACAAAATACCTGATGCCCAAAGTTAGGGAAGGAAAGGTTATTTCTTTCAATTCTTGGAGGTTTCAGTCCATACTCAGTTGGCTCCAAGGCAGCGTGGCATGGTGGGGTAGCCCTTCATGGCAAAAGCAGGAAGCAAAAGCTTTTGCTGTTTTGGCAAACAGCAAAAGCAGGAAGCAGCAAGAGAGAGAGAGAGACAGACAGACAGACAGACAGACTATCTCCCCACCCTCACATCATATCCTGGCTCCACCCCTAGGCGGGTATAGCACTCACACCAGCAATCCAAGCCTTAGACAATGAACCAATCACAAACGCATAATTGCATGAGGCTTGAGGGCCACTGACATAAACCATGATATCCCTTGTCCCCAAAGACTCATGCACATCCTTTATACAAAAGACATTTAGTCCATCTCCAAGAGTTGCCAGAGTCCTAACAGTTTCAGTATTGCTGAAAAATCCAAGTCCCAAGTCTCCTCCAGATCTATAGCAAACTCTTAACCCCCTGTACAAATGAAATAAAGTTAAACATTTCCAAAATGCAAAGGCACAAGATAAACATTACCATTCCAATAGTTACAATCGGGGGAATACAAAGTATTGGAAACAAAGCAAGTCCAGAATCCAGCAAGGCAAACATTAAGTCCCAGAGTTCCATGCTGAGCATTTGAACCAATCTGGTTGCAAGCTCCAACAGGCTTGGGTGATTACAACCCCATGGTGTTTCCAGGGATTTCAGCTCCCACAGCTTCTCTCTTAAGCCCCCTCTGCTTGGTTTTTGCAACTTTCCTTAGATGATCCACGTTCTGGACTTTTCCAAACTTCTAGGGTCTCCACTGCACCTTTGGTTTCACTCTTACATCTTTACATATTGCCTTCTCGGAGGTACAATGCTTGGCCTCCAAGGTCTTTTGCAATTGAGGCGGAAGACGTCTTACCCTCAGAATTTGTGCATTTTCCTTGCACCTAATATTGGCACCATGTGGATGTCACCAAGATTTGCTGCCAGTTCGAGCAGTAGCCAGGCTTTTCTCTTTCTTGACTATAGGAGTGGAGTGCCTGGATCACTGGGATCTGTAAACCTGATTGTGAGAAAAAGTTTCTCTGGAACCTGGTGAGGCTGCCGCCATCTTGGAACCTCGTGTGACTGCCACCATTTTGGAACATCACATGGCTGCTGCCATTTTGAAACTTCATGTAGCCTCTGTCACCATTCTGGAGCATGGTGTTCTGCAGCTTTCTCCTCTGAGCAAATTCTTTCATTTTTGCAGTTTTGAGGCTTCAAAGGATGGAGACACATTGCTTCCTGGGATGCCCCTTGGCCATCTTTCTTATTTCTCTGTTCCTTCTCAGCAATCAAGGTCTCAGTTCTGTCTTTACAATCCACAGCTTTACTGGAGTTTTCCTTTCAGTCAAACTCACAGTGTTTTAAATTCTCCTGCTGAGCTCTTTGTTCTTGATTTGTAACATAAATCTGGCTAAAAGCACTTAACAATATCCATGCCACACCCTCAACATTGCCGGTCTTGAAATTTCTTTTCCCAGATTAATCAGTCCACTGCCACCCTTAATCTTAGTCTCAGGCAAAGTCCCTGGACATGAGCAAAGTACAGACAAACTTTCTGTCATGCCATAACATACATCAACTGGAGTCCCACCACCAATGCAGCCTTATTCCCAGCAGAAACCTAAGCCTGGTCTTTACTGGCAGGCTTTTTTTTTTTACTGGCAGGCAGACCTTCTGGTCTCCTGAGCTCTGACCAGAATCTGCTCTACAGAATAGCCTAAGCTGTTCCAGCTCTATGCATGCAGGCATCATCTCTGAACCTTTCCAAACTCTGCCTACAAGCCCTTTTCAAAGGCTTTCACATGGTCAGGTATAGTTACAGCAATGACCCTACTCTTGGTATCAAATTCTGTCTTGGTTACTTTTTACTCTCGTTGCTGAGACAAAATACCTGATGCCCAAATTTAGGAAAGGAAAGGTTTATTTCTTACAGTTCTTGGAGGTTTCAGTCCATACTCAGTTGGCTCCAAGGTAACATGGCATTGCAGGGCAGCCCTTCCCGGCAGCTGCAAACAGCAACAGTAGAAAGCAGCAAGAGAGACACACCTTCTCCCCACCCTTACATCATGGCTCCTCCCCTAGGCAGGTGTAGCACTCACATCAGCAATCCGAGCCCTAGACAATAAGCCAATCGCAAATGCATAATTGCATGAGGCTTGAGGGCCACTGACATAAACAGTTACTTGCTCTCACTGATGAGACAAACACCTGACACCTAAAATGAATGAAGGAAAGGTTTATTCAGTTTACAGTTTTTGAAGGTTTCAGTCCATACTCAGCTGTCTCCAAGGCAGAATGACATGGCTGAGGGTCAACCATTCATGGCAGCTGCAGCAGAGCAGAGCAAAACCAGTGAGAGCAAAAGGGCAAAAGGGAAGAGAACATCATCTTCCCTCCCTTATAATTGTATGCCAGCTACCCGCAACTGGCAGGGTGCAGCACTCACAATGCCAGTCCCCGCAATAGACAATGAACCAATCTCAAATGCTAGACTCAACCGCCTTTGAAAGACCTGCATCCCCTTGACCACTCAAAGCTTTGTGGGGACATCTAGCCACAATGATAGGGGGCTAGGGATTTAGCTCGGTGTCATAAGCGCCTGCCTTGCAAGCAGGCAGTCGTGAGTTCAATCCCCAGTACCGATAAAAAAGAAACACACACACACACACACAAAACCAGAAACACAATGATAAGCAATAACCATCCTAATGGATAGATGGTGTTATCTACTTGTCATGTTGGGTTTTTGAGGGGATTGGTTTGTTTATTTGTTTTTGTCTTTCTCTGAGACATGGTTTCACTGTGTAGTTTAGGCTAGATTTAAACTCACTTTGCAGTGATCCTCCCATCTCAGCCTCTCAAGTGCTGGGATTAGAGGATGTACCACCATGCCCAGCTCATTTTGATTTACATTGTCATTTTGATTTACATTTTCCTAATAATCAGTGGCAATGTGTGGCTTTTCATATGCTTACTGGCCATTTATGTATCTCCTTTATAGAAATGGCTATTCAAAAAATAAAATAAATAAATAATTTTTAAATGGCTATTCAAGTAAATCTGGTTAATTTGGAGTTGTTTTTGTCTTACTTTGTTTTACTATTGAGATTCAGTGGTTTGTTGTTTTGGTTTTTATTTTGCTCTGTTATTTCATCCTGGCCCCTTTCTACAAGGAATTAAAACTCATTTGAAAGAAAAATAATAAACTTTGATAACTTTGAGATATATGTGCATCCCAAATTTAAATAAAGTTATCAATGTTCATTTGTTATACACATATAAGAAAATTGAAATTATGTCATTTAATGTTGATGAATTACTGATCAGTCCTTCCATGCTTTTGAACACTTTTCACTTTTCTCTTTTCATTTGAACATTGTTTTCCTTATATAATTTAAATTCTATAAATTCCATTTTAATACCTGCTTTATCTCTAAGTAAATTATGTAGTATCATTTACTTACTTTTTCTATTGTTAGTGTTTTGTAATTCTGACTTTCACTAAAATGCTGTAATTAATATCTTGTGTAAATAGCTTCCCCTTCCCTGTCTTTCAAGTATTTCCTTAGGAGAGAGCTGTATTAGTAGACCAATGGAATAAGCATGGGGCGGGGGGGACTCTTTCAACACCTGTCAGATTGCTTTGTGGTAAGTTTGTCCTAATTTATAATCTCATCAGTAGCAAGTGAGTTTACATATAGTAAAGTTATCTCCACTCAACCCTATAGGGGTTATCTCCACTGAACCTTATCATTTAGAATCTTTTTGATTGGGAATGTGATTCAGTAGTAGTGTCCATGTCTAGTATGTGTGAGGCCTTGCATTCTACCTCCAACACCACTAAATAAGTCACTGGGCATGATGGCACATGCCTATAATCCTAGTACTCTGGGAGGCTGAGGCAGAAAGATCAAAAGTTTGAGACCAACCTAGGTGTATTAGCAACTTGGTGAGTCCCCGTCTCAAAATTTAGCGAGGTTGGGCATGTAATTCCATATAAAGGCTCTGTGTTCAATCCCCAGTATTATAAATATAAACAAATACTCTTGCTAATTTTAGAGGTAAAACATTGTGTTCCCTTGTCATTGTCATTTCACCGACAACTAGTGAGTTCAAACAAAATGTTAACTGAATATTCATTTGTTACTCATGGATGTATATTTTATTTGTAAATCATATGTTAATAAACTTGCTCATTTAGGCCACTGTAGTGCCCAAATTACTAATGTTTGTTGCTTTGTTTTTAGTAAAACTGGAACAGCTTACATAAGAAAGATCCTGCAACATAAAACTCCGAAGGAATTTTTATCCTCAGTTATTGCAGAAGTGATACAGCCTTTTGTAGTAGAAGAAGTGAATGAGAGCTCTTGTTTGTCTAGTTCTCTTTCCATTATTGAAGAAACTGGAAATTTCACCTATAAACTCACTCTGGATTCACAAAGTAAGTGTTAAAACATAATACATCTCTGGTGACTAAAGTAAATGAAAAATATCTTCTCAGACTGTTCAGTAAAGCAGTAGGTTTCAAATTTTATTCTAAATGTCAACTTACAAAGTTTACATATGCTTAGCTTCCTGATTATTTATTTGTTCCGAATATAATAAAACCTATCTATGATTTCATCGATATATCAACAGTATTATTTATTCACATGAGGTTATTTTGTATTAACAGTGCACAAAAGTGAGACAAAACAGAAACTATGGGTCCCTTAAAATAAGGAAAAAATTTAAGAAAAGAAAAAACAAATCCATGCAGATTTTGTACAGTATAATAAAATAATTTTAAATCATTTATATAGGATATATTTCAAAAGATCATTTTTGTATAAGGATAGGTAGACTATGTATGTATCAAAGAATACACAGCAAAAATTAGTAAACTTTAAGGATTTTGGCCTTACTCTGAGTAAATGGGAAGCCATATACAGGTTTGTGTGAAAGGCGACACAATCTGTTTTAACAAGATTGCTGCTGTGACAAGAACAGACTACGCAACTGGGAGAGGGCAGGGAGGAAAGCAGAGAAATCAGCTGGGAGACTACTGCAGTAACCTGGTGAGAAATCATACTAAATGTAAGACACGTGTTACCCATCCAAGTGAAGAAGTGAGACAGGCATTTAGAAAAACAAGTGTGGAGCGCAGGAAAATTGAAAATCACCTGTGTATGACTGCAGTGATAGCAAGGTAGAAGATCTGGAAAATCAGTGCGTGTACACAAAGCAAAAGGTTTCACCACAGGCCCTCTGACAATGAGCCTCTGGAGGGTAGGGAGGTATTATTGGTAAAAGACATGAGACAGTCTTGACTGAGAAGAACTTGGCTTCCGAGAACCCAAATGAGGAAAGTATCTCAGGAAGGAAGGACTACTGGGTGTGTAGTGCACTCCTAAACTGATATGGGCAGAAAAATGACAGACTCTAAAATATTTTAAAAGCACTTTATTAGCTGAGCTCAGCAGCAACACTGAAAAGCAGAAAAGCAGCCAGGGAAGTATCAGGAGTTACAAAGTAGCAAGCCACAAGGGGAGGGGTCAGGGTCTTAGGGTCAGTTTGTCCCCATAAAAGGAACCAGGAAGGTGGAACAAGCAGTTACAGAAACTAGGGAGGCAGGGAGGGGGTTACATGGTGGGTATGTTACAAGGTTGCAACTTAACTGGCAAATGCACAAGTTTTACAGGAAGAGAACAAGTTGTAGTAAATACAGCATGTTTTGGGTTTTTGAGTTTATAACAATCCCAGCATTTGGGAAGCTGAAGCAGGAGGATCGTCTCAAATTTAGGGCCAGCCTGGGCTATGTAATGAGACCCTGTCTCAAAAAAAAAAAAAAAAAAAAAAAAGAGAAAGTGAAAAGAAAAAAAGAAGGAGTTCACCTGCATTACATGCCACCAACAAATCAGGTGAGCTTAAATGAAAACTGGTTATTCAACCTGAAAAAGTCATTGGTGATTTGAAAAAGGTGTTTGACTAGGATAGTATAGGCAAACCTGCCTAAAATAGATTCAAAAACTGATGAGAGAGGCAGAATTAAAGACTGCAGAAGCAGGGATTTAGCTCAGTGGTTCAAGTGCTTGCCTGGTAAGCCTGAAGTCATGAGTTCATTCCCCAGTAACAAAAAAAAAAGAATTGAAGACAGCAAATAATGTTAACTTTAGTGGCCCTGAATCAAGGCCAACAATTTGTCATGGCTGCTAGTTTCAAACAGGATCCTAAAGAGGAGTCTTTCTAAGATCTCTTGACCATTTCAGAATTTTAGAAATGTAATGGTCAATTCATTAGAAAAATATAGCTTAGAACCCAACGTGGGCCAGAGAAGAAACCATTTCTCTGCCCCACTGCCAGTAGGGGAGCATCAGTGATGCTCCACCCTGAGCCCCTCCCCCATTCTGGGAACCCCAGATTGGAGAAACACAGGTGCCTAACACAACCCACTACGCCAGGGGGCTGGCAGCAATGCAGGAAGTGCCCAGGGTGCAGCAGCAGGCTGATTCAGAGAAACTCAGGAACCGTCAGGACAAGGCAGCAAAACACAATCTCCAACCTCCAGCCACCAAGAACAAGTCTAGATGACACAAATACAGTGTAAATTAGAGGTCACACCTGAAATTTCAGGTTAATTCTTGTGTTGTCCGATTAATTTTACAAACCTGTATTTGACAGTCTGGGCTGCTATTGCAAAGATGCATTGTAGCCATTGTTAGTTTCCTATAGTCTTGTTTTGAAATCCTGTATCATTTTCATTGTTTTGTTTAGTTTGGTTTTATTCTGTCTTGTTTTGTTTAGTTTTATTATGTCTGATGTTCTGGGCAGCTATTTTGAAGATATCAAGAGGTATTATGGTAGCCACTGTTGATTACCTATCTTGTTTTGAAGTCCTATATCATTTTCATTGTTTTGTCATATTTGGCTTTATTGTTTTATTTGGTTTGGTTTTAATTTCTTTAAAATAAAATGTTTTAACATGTACCTTTCAATTGGGCCTGGTGGTGCCTGTCTATAAATAATCCCAGCACTCCAGAGGCTGAGACAAGAGGATCACTGTGAGTTCAAGGCCAACCTGGGCTACAAAGAGAGTTCCAGGACAGTCTTAACTGCATAGTGAAACCCTATCTGAAAAAAAAAGTAACTTGAAGGGAATTTTTTTCTGAAGGTGAAACTATACCGCCTTTTAAGGGAATGCTGGGAAAAACTGGGGTTGCTTTGAAACAGGAGTGTATGTGTGTAGTAAGGAGAATTATAGGCTCTTTTCTGGATTATTTGTAATTTCAGAGTGAAGAAAATCTTCTCATGTTTAATGACCTATTGAAAACATGTAACGATGATGTTTCTTTCCTTGAAATAGTCTTTTTTCGGTTTTGTTAACATCTTCTCTGATGGATTTTCTCCAATTGTTTCTTCCTTGTATCATTGATACAATCTTTTCCCTATTCCCATTCCTTAAGTGATGATGTTCTCAGAGTTCCTTCCCTAAATCCTCTTCTGCATCTTCTTGCTCCCCTTGAAGAATTAACCAACCAACAAACTGAGTACCTTCAATGTAATAGGCACATATTTTTTTTTTTTAACACTGGCTGCGTTACCTTCTCTTGTGGAATCATAATAAATAAGGCTTTTAATAGTTCCATAGTAAAGAAATGAACTTTCCTTGTGGAAATTCTTATTTACTTTCTTTCTTGCCCTGGGCATATGTAGTAAGTTTCTGAAGTCTATCCTTTTTTTTTTTTTTAAACTGGAAATCGAACTCAGGGCCTTGCATTCGCCCAGCAGATGCTATACCACTGAGCTATATCCCCAGCCCCTAAAGTCTATTCTTATTTTTTGGGTGATTTCAAATGGAATTCCAGGGTTAGTCTCAAGAATGTTGGGAGGAGGGTTCCAGTTCTGTTATGGCTGAAGGAAATGAATACATTTCCACAAAAATGTGGTAGATAAAAAGGTGAATTACAAATATTCACCAAAATATCTTCTTTGAAGGGTGGAGAATGTGGGATAGTGGATAACTCCCTTCTGTTTTCTATTACCTGGACTTGGCAGATTAGTTCTAAATTTTATGGGATAATCTTAAAAACTTAGAAATACCCATATATAATCATTTGCTTACCATATGATTTATTACCATGAAAATGAACTAAATGACATTTCCACTTCTTGAAAGAGATAGATACATGTCTTTTTATAAGAATACCAATCCTAACTGGGCATGATGGCATGTGTATGCCTCTAATCTCAGCACTCTGGGATGCTGAGACAGAAGGATGCCCAGGCTCAAGCCCAGTCTGGGCAATTTAGCAAGACACTGTTTTGAAATTTTAAAAGGAGTTGGGCTGGGGACAGGGCTCAATATGAAGGTCTTGCTTTCAGTCTGCAGTGTTAGAAGAAGGAGAAAGGGAGAAATAACTTTCTTTACTTAGCTTAGGTTTTTTCCCTACTCAAATTTTTATACATCAATTTCACAGTAAATTAACGTATAGGTTTAAATATGATATATTCATGATAAAGTTTCTAGAAGATACATTTGAATTACAACATGAAATCTGGCAAATGTGTTTAGGTAAGATCATATTTTAAAAACTCAAAATGGTTTATTAGTTATAGCTGCTTGTATGCTTAGTGAATATTATCTGTTACACCAAATCTTTTCTTTTTTATCTCCAGTTGTTAATGCCTTGTTTAACGTTACTGATATAGAGAAAACGGTGGTGATTCCTGGTTACAGCAGCTTCCTGATCACAAATATCCTAGATGATAAGAATGCTTTAGCTATTGCTACTATGCCTGCAATAGCACCCAACAATGTAACCTTTCTAAAGGGCACCTGGTTCTTGTACAACTTTGGGCAAAAGAATGGACGAACATGGAATATATACTCAAAGCCATGTCATTATTTGCTTCAACAACTTGATGACTCACCAACTCTCAGTGATGTGAAATACATTGATTTGGGAAGCTCTCAGACATTACAAGTTAAAGTCATACCTAATAAAAAAAGTAAGTTTGTTTTTATTGGTGTTATTGCTTGTGTTTAGATGTTCCCCCAAAGCCTCATGCAGTCATAGATGAAGGGTTTTCAGAGGTGCCTAGATCTATAGTGTATAAATGCTATAATTGATTCATAGTGCAATGCTAGGATCAAGGACATTAGGATTAAAGGTGTGAGTGCTACCCTAAGCAGCCTGCGTAAAATATAAGGCTTGCTTTGCTACCTTCTGCCTTCCATGGACTGTTTCTCCTCTGTGATGCCTGTCTACCATGCCACTGGGCCTTGGAATCAGTCAATTATGGACTGAAACATCTACAAACTGTGGGCTAAATAAACCTTTCATCCATTAATTTGTGAGTGTTGAGTATTTTGTCTCAACAACAAGAAAAATAGCTAAGATAATTGGGAAAAGTCAAAAGCAATTATTCTTTTGTTTCTTGAATATAAAGTAAGCCTTTGCATATTTACCTTAGGTTTCCATAATTGCTGGCATACTATTAATAGCAAGAGTGAGACCAGTTAGACAGACAGTAGACAGGTAACATAGGGACTTTAGTAAACCAAAATAAACCCTGAAAAAAATCAGAACATGAAAAGGAAGGAGCTCCATATGCATCAGAAAACTAGAGGGCAGGGAAGCCAAGGAACAATGTTTTCCTGATGTCAAAGGCCCAGCTACAAATGACAACCCATTAGTCCAAGGGGCAAGGGCCTGAGTAAACTGAGCTACGCAGTGGGAAGCTGGGGCATGGGGGAATTCTGCTCCTCCTAATTTCAGAAGCCTAAATGAAAAGTGGCAACTACATTGTTTGATTGTCTCGTCTTCACACACCTACTAAAACAGCTCAACAAAAGTACATAAAACTCCTGAATTTGGGTACTTCCCCAGCAACCTCTGTTGGGGTTCCTCTCAGGTACCAAGAACTTTTCTTTGTTCTTTCTAATAAACTACACTTGGCTTATTCCCCTCTACTGTCCTGTCAGCTTTACTCTTCTTTGTCCTTAGGACAAGAGCCCAGGAACAAAAAAATGGCTACATCTTTGGTGCCCAACATGGGATCTACTTCTGTATGGAGAGGTAAGTGTGATGGAACAACCAGACCAAACTTTCTTTGTTAAACTCCTGATGATACTCTTAGACAGTTGGAATGTTGACCAGAGAGGGAGCGGAAATCCTTTCTGAGGTAGATCTCTGGATGCAAGAAACAGGTGAAAGCCAGTGTAACAACTGCAAGTCTCTTGCCATGTCTGCTTTCCAGTGGATGCTCAGAGATCCTCTGGTGGAAATCAGGTCCTCGCAGCCTGACTGAGTATAGAGCAAAGAAGCCTCCATTTGCCTTACCACATCCAGCCTGAGGTGAGAGGTAACCCTTGATGCTGTCTAAGTATTCCCCTTCCAGATGATCTGAGACCCCTCTGTCTGTCAGAGCCTTCTCATAAACCTCCACTAAAGTTGAACCATAGATCTTGGCTTTTCTCTGTCTGCTAGTATGACAGACTCCCCTCTTCTTCATATATTTCTTGATATGTTTACTGGCCTGGAAACAGGTTAGGATCTTAGCCTATATTCTGGGCTCCCTGGTCCCTGATGTCTCTGGTGTCCATACCTCTACCCTAACTTTTATACAGCCAATGCCTAGTAAGTAATTCCTTGGATTCTCCAAAGAAGATTTGTCAGAACAAAGGTCAAAGATAAGGAAGAGCGCCTTAGGCCTTTTTAGTAAGCTTCACCCAATTCTCCTGCAGTGCTGGGGATTGAAGACTAATTTTGGAAATCACTCAACCACTTGCTTCAAACTTTAGGATAGAGACCGCTATTTTTCCAGACATCAGTCACTTAATACCACTGTCTCTCTCTCCTGGATACTGGACTAAGAGATATCCATATGAGGGATTCCTGTCACTCCTCAGAGGCCCTCCAAATTTATTCAATCTAAATCCATCTATCCACTATGAGGCTTATAACTCAGTGAACCCTCCTGAGACAGTAAGAGGATATATAGTACAACTAATGTGGACCAATCTATCAAGGGGGTTTGCTCTCTTGCTGTCTTGGGCAGGGATAGGCAAAGAAGAGAGAGCAATAGTCAGCACAAAGGGGATGTCATTTCCTCCCAGCCTCTCTTTACAGAGGGGAAATCCTGAGACTCAGAAGGAGCTTTCCTGTTATTTCCCCATAGGCAGTAACCCCTATCAAAAGAGCAGTTTTCCATAGCAACTGTAATACAGAGTGCCCAAGGGACCTGCTCTGTGGACAGCAATTCCAAAATTAAGATAACTATCAGCCTAACCTTCCTTTAAATAGTCCTTCCCACTCTGACTCTAACTGGTGTTAACTCATAATGAAAGAGCTCTGTTATGATTCACCTAAAAGGCACTAATTATTAACCTCTTAAAAAGTCCCGATTAGTCTATTTATAATTATAATCCTAAAACTATAACAGATTATTATAGTTCAACTTGCCCGATACATCTAAGAGTATGCTCTGATTTAAAAGTAATTGTTTTATATATTCTGCATTTCTTGTTTGTTCATTTGAATGGATTAAGGTAGATACAGCTGCTCCATTAAAGCTTTTTGAGTTTATATCAATTTTATTTTTCCTTTTTTTTTTGCCCTTGTAAACTTCTCACTCTTTGGGGACTTTCTGTGAAAAACTAATTACATGGGTTTTGGGGGATAGCCAGACTCAGTACATTACAAGATGACAGCTAATAGGCTTGAGGCTTACACGGGACTTACAAATAAAAGTCTTAAAGTTTAGTAACATGAAGTTTATATATGATTTAGGTTAATACATATTTATGGGGTTTTTTATTAACTTTCAAATATATATTATCCTCCAAAATTTCTACTTAAGTTTGCTTATAGGTAAGTAGACACACTATTTACTCAAATGCTGTTTGGTTCACATAGCTTAACAGTGAACTAATTTAAATCAGTTGGTAAGAGTAAAGATATCATTAAAATTGGTGACTTTCCATCCAGGTTGTTTGCCAATCAGGATAATATCAAAAATTGGTAAAAAAAAAAATGGCTTTACATTCCTAAAATTCATCTAGAACCGAAGAGACCTAGAATAGCAAAGGCAATATTGGTCAACAAAGGCAAGGCAGGAGGCATTATTATTCCTGAGTTGAAATTATACTACAAAGTTATTATAAGTCAGGGTGGTATTGGAAAAAAAAAAAAACAGACCTGAGGAGTGTTAAGGTGAGCCTTGAATTTTTGACTGTCTTGTCTCAGCCTCCAGGGTGTAGCTGGGATTATGAGCATGTACCACCAAGCCTGGTGAGAGGCTTTTGTTTGAGACTTAAACTCTTCTTGCCCTGGACCCAACAGACAATATCAATAATCAAAATAGAAAATTTTCCTCATCTCTTCCCCAGGTGCATGTTCCTTTCAGTGCACAGAACTGTCTCTTCGCTGACCCTAGTCAGTGATTTGAGATGGAAAGTTCTCTGAAAACTTTTAAGTCAAGAAAGGCGATGTCTGTAAGGGACAGTATGTGAGAAGAGAGCAGCAGTTTTGTTCATATGCGCAGAGAAGGGAACTTGTATGATTTCAGCTAGCAATACAAAATGAGATAGACTAGCCCAAGAAGACATCCCCAGATAGATTTTTTTAAGTAGTCAGATATACTTGTTTCTCCTAAAACCTCAAAACATCATTCTTCAAGGTCATGAGAGAGAAAATAAAAGTCAGATAATGAAGAAAGCACAGGAGCCAGAGCAAAAAATGAAGAGGCCTATGACACCGAGCTCCCATTAAACTGAGATCCCGAGTCTCCTTACGCCTGACAACTGCTCAGGATTTATCCCATCTCTTGCTATTGCACAGAGACTGAATAAACACAATAAGCCTACCTTTTGTTTTGTTTTGTTTTTTAAACTTTCTGTTGTTTGTTTTTTTGACACAGGGTCTCACTTTGTAGAGCAGGCTGGCTTTGAACTCACTGTGTAACACAGGGTGGCCTCCAGTTTAAAGTGATTCTCAGCCTCCTGGGTGTTAGATTATAGGTATGCACCACCACACCCAGCTAAACCTTGATAAATCAAGACGGCATTAATCCAAAAATAAATCCTCTAAAGAAACACAAGTCTGAGAAACAGAATGATAAAGAACATTCTCCTTATAAAGGAAAAGAGGGACTAAACTCTACTGAAAATGGTGAGGGCAGACACAATGCAAAGAAAGCCAAGAGAGAAGTCACTCAAGATCTAGATGCTATGAAAAGTGCCATCACAGTAGAAGCTGGGAGCAGAAGAGGTCTGATCCAGGAGTAGGACAAAAGAAATCGGGATCCAGAGGAGAGAGATGATGAAGTCACAACTCAGAGCCAGGGACAGAAAACAGCCTTAGATCTCCTTCCCACTCAAGATCAAGACACAGGACAGGAATCAGGAGTCAGACAGGAAGTAGAAGCCAGGACAGAAAAAGAACTAAAAGGCTAGAGTATTTGGCTGAAATTTAAGCCAGACCTCTAGCCTTTCTTTCAGAGGCAGACACAGCGGTGGATGCGCAAGAAGTTTTAGTAGGAAATAGGAAAAGGCAAAGAAATCACAAGAGCATCAAGAAAAAGAAATGGTTGAAAAACATGAAGAAATAGTTGCAGCAGTTGCAACCTCTGCAGATTCTGTTCTTGATACCTGGCCAGCACCAGGAATACAGTGACCCCTCAGACACTTAAAAATGGCAACCTTGGAAGCCAAAGCACTTGCACAGAGTGGAATAGCTGTGCCCAACTACTATGCTCCAGCAGCTGTGAGCCCAATGATATTGTCTAAAAAAGAAGTACAAAGCTTTGACAAGGCAAGAAAGAAGGACTTCTCATATAAGAGAAGCCATGAGCTATTTAATGTATGAGCTTGTATGTCTCATAGATAATAAGAAATAAGGAGATAGATCATTCTCAAATGGGAAAGGGATCAAGAGATGGAGGAGGTAGGGGGGAAAGAGGCGACAGGGGAATTGAAAAAAGGGAATTAATTGATACACGTTATGTACATATACCAGCTCCACAGAAGAACTATAAGCATGTACTACAAACAGGTAAAGGAAATGAAAGAAAGGAAGAAAGAAGGAAAGAAAGAAAGAAAGAAAGAAAGAAAGAAAGAGAAAAGTAGGGGAGAGGAGAGAAGGGGAGGGGGAAGGAGGAGAGGAGGAAAGGAAAGGAAAGGGAAAGGGAAAAGGAAAGAGAAAGGAAAGGAAAGGAAAGATAAGATGAGAGAGGAAGGAAGGAAACAGATAAATCCCAGTCTGCTGAAATATGGGAGAAATTACATTTTGAAAACAAGGACCAAAATGTCAAATGTAGGAAAGTAATGGTATTAAGAGTGAAGGTGAAGCTGGATGTGTCTCAATCGATGAAGAAAGTTACAGGATGTTTGGCTTGTACCTAGATGTCTCCCCAAAGCTTGACGCACTCATAGGTGGGCCTTTTGGAAGTGAGTGGATCTAGAGTGTGTGCATGTGGATGAGGGAGGTGTGAATATGGATGAAGGATATGATAATTGGATTAGTCCACTGATGGATTTAGCATTGTTATGGATGTGGAAAATGGGAAGACCCTAGATGAGGGTCTACACTAATAGGCTTGTAGTCTTGATGGGATACAAAAGGAAGAATGAAAGCAGGCTTGCTACTTGTTTCTGCCACTTCTGCTGTGGACTGTCTCTCTTCTGTAATTACGCTTTGTTATGCCACCCTGCCTTGAAGCCAGTTGACTATGGATTTAAACCTCTACAAATTGTAGGCTACAATAAACCTTTCCTTTTTTAACTTAAGGATTTCAGGTAGTTTCTCCCAGCAAAAAGAAAAGTAGCCAAGATATAAGACATTGAAGCAATGGGAAGAAGTTTTTAGAAATCTAGTTGCTCAATATGAAGTGGCAAGATCACAAACCCACATACAAATAAGGATGAGTTTGAACTTTGCATCTTTAATGTGAGGAATGAATGCAGTGTGAGAAAGAGCACACTTTTAAAGTTTGAGACTTTATAGAATTCTTGTTCAGATGTTGGGTTCTTGTTCACAAAAGAGCACGTGTTCTAGCTTGCATGGGTTGTGCTGACTTTAATTTATTGAAAAATAAAATACTCTGTAAATATCAGATCACTAATACTGGTGTTAGTGTTGTAAAATCCACTCCTATTAAACTTGACATGAGTATAGAAGAACAGTACATTTTAGTTAATGAATTCTACTTTTCAAATATATTAAAGTGAGATAAAAATCTCAAACATGGATCTTTTTTGTGTCCACTGTCTTATATACTTTTGTATTTAACCTTCTAATTATTTTCATCTCTTGAAACATGAGAAAATGTTATGTAGATGTTCTTTAGATCATCTGGCCATTTGGCACATAATTCAGTACAAATAAGCTGTGTGGTAATATAAGTGTTTTTCTAAAAAAAAATTTTTAAAGAGTCATCCATGCTAAGATTCCATGTCATAAACCAAAATTAATGTACTAGCTGATCTTCCCAGGTAGGGGATATAGCTCAGTGACACAAGAACCTGCCTTGCAAGCACCAGGTCCTGAGGTCAATTCTCGGGACCCAAAAAACACAGTCTGATCAGCACAGAAATCAGAAGTATGAGAGGTAGCTAAATTTCCCTGAGTGGTCCAGTCAGTTCAGTTGCTTCTTTCTGAAGAATAACCTGATGCCACTCAAAGTAGAGTCCCAGATCAGTCGTTTTAATGTCATATGGACATTTATTAGACATTCAGAATCCCAGGCCCATTCCTAACCTGCTAAATCTGTGTTTTAACAAAATCCCCACTCAGAGGTTAGGGAAGCACTGACCTAATCATGTTGGTTAAGGAAAACAGCTTCAGATGAGGCCAGAGGCAAATGATTTTTTACTTCTCCACTTTGGTTTACTGATTAATAAAGATGGCAGACTATATGGTATTTCAGATCTTCCTTAATAAAAGTTCACAGCATGGCAGGGCTGAAAACAGGTAGTCTGTTGGTAGGCAGACAATGACCTGATGACACCCTGGATTTGGACTGAATTGCCTACGAATTTTCTCTTGGCAACAACTGACTGGCAGCCTCTTAAATTGAGTATGTATTCTCTAGGCTTTCTATTAAGCTAACCAACTAAATGTAACCATAACTCAGCACGATGGATTCACATCTTAATGAATACAAAGCCAATAAGCACATGCCAGAAAGAAAAGAGTAGAGAAGTTTATTACTTGCTACAAGGCAGGAGCACACGTGGGATAGCTCCCAACACAGCACCTCCCCGGACAAAGAAAGCAGGGGCTTTTATTGGGGAAGCTTATACATATTCATATTCATAAAGAAGATGCTTTCTTCAAAGTTATATATCACCTGTCCACAAAAGCATGCTGGGCAAGAATGCTGCTGGGGAGAGAACTTAGTATTAAAATGAGCAGGGTTTACTGTAGATTAGCTAAAAAGAGTGAGTCATCATGACATGGCAATTTTTCTGGCCCCTTGTTTCTTGGAGGACCCTACCTGAAACCAAAAAACAGTAACTCTGAAGGAACATTAATGTTCACTTAACGTGTTGTGGCAAAACCAGAACCAGGAAAGGAACAACACCCGGCAAGGTTTGGAGGCAGTGAACAGCTTTTTTTACACCAGTGGACCTGACAGGGATCACTCCCAAAGAAGTCAGGCCCAAGGCTCAGAGAGGGAAGCTTTTACAGGGTTGAAGTGGAAGCACAAAGAGGTAGCGGTTCCCCTTTTGCCACCACAAGCACGGGTGATTGTTCCTAGCACTACTTACTTAGCAGTCAACGGAATCAGTTTTATTCGGATGACCTTGATGTACTTTTGAGAATCCGGCTGAGGAATGAAACGTGGAGGAGAGCAATATTTCTCTGAGAAAATACTGGTGAGGTTAAGTTTTCCTGAGAAGTAGTAAAGAAGCCACTACATAATTTGCTAACTACATATATTTGCAGCCATGACATCATCTTTAGAATAGATTTTGCAGGTGTTCTAAAATCCCGATGAGCCAGTCATGGTTAAATTGTGTTTATACTTGTGTAATATATAACTACTGGTGTTATTTCCATAGGTCTCAAAACACTTCAAGTCCCAACACTGAAAGTATTAGTTGGAAACCCAAAGTTGTTGGAAATTAAAGTTGAAGGCTCTTTTGATGATGCTGATAGTTATCTAATGAAGATTTCTGTGTCTAGCAAAACTTTTCATCAAGTAAGATTTTCCTTAGCTACAAATATTCTATTAACTATAAAAAATGTAGCATATAAGCTAAGAAAAAAATAAAAATTACACTTAACCCTACCTATCAAAGATGACTAAGCCCTTTTAGCACATTGAGTATTTAGAAAGGCAGCATACAGGATCAAAACAGAGGTAACAAGCGTGACGTCTGGAGATGACTACCTGAGTTAGGTACGTCTCACTCTAGTACAGTCTTGTGACTTTGGAAAGGTGACCAAGTTTGTCCATCTGTATAATGGAGGTTGTAGTAATTTTACATACTTTATAGAGTCTTTAAAGAATTAAATGTAAATAATACAAGTAAGACATCTAAAGCAATGTCTGGACTGCAGGAGTAGCTCAGTGCTAGAGCTCTTGCCCAGCATACATGAAGCCCTGGGTTTGATCCTCAGCAATGTAAAAAGAAAATATTCCAGAATCTAAAAAGTGCTTGGGGTACTGGGGATTTAGTTCAGCGGCATAAGTGCCTGCTTGGCAAGTGCAAGGTCGTGAATTCAATCCCTGTTTCCACAAAAATTAAAAAAAAGAGGGGGTGGGGGCTTGGTAACTATTAACTTACAATACTTTGGTTTTTTCCTTCAAACTAGGAAAACATTACACATACACTTTTAGAAAGTTGCTCACTAAATACAGTATATGTTTTAATTCCTTAAATCAAGAAATATTTTTCTACATATCTTAAAACTTTTTTTTTTTTGAGACAGGATCTCACTATGTAACCCAAACTGGTTTTGAACTCATTGTGATCCTTCTGCCTCAGCCTTCCAAATGCTGGGATTACAGGAGTGTACCACTATACCTGGCCTAAAACTCTTTTACCATGAAAACTTTCAGGTATAGACAAAAATAGAGCTTTCAACATACCAACCACCCAAATTAAACAATAGTTAAGATTGTGCTACTCTTTTGCATTTTATTTAACATTTTTCTATTCTAATATACTTTAAAATGAATAGCCAGCAACATCATTTCATTCCTACATATTTCAATAAACATCTGTAAAAAAAACACTTTTATTAACTCTCATATGACCACAATATTGCATCATCCCTAAATTTTTAAAATAGTGTTTGAAAACCCTGTTTACAACCATATTTTCCCAATTTTGGAAAAAGATATTTTTTTATAGTTGGTTTTTTTACGCCAGATACAAACAAGATTCACACAATATGTAATTGTTTTATCTAAGTTTTAATCAAGAGCCCCTACAACTCATTCTCTTCCCCGGGTTGAAACTGAGACACTTGTATTATAAGATGTCTATCTTTGGATTTTTCGTTTGTGTCTTCGTATCTTACTTATCCTGTGCCTTTAGCCCCACATTTTCTTTCATAGTAGATTCTTACTTGAATTCATGTTCAATGTGTTTGACCAGAGCACATAAAAATGCACCTTTTGTATGGTTACATCATATGGAAGCAGAGGAAAGAAACTATACGCCACAGTCTATGACATTCACTAAATTACAAGTATTACAACATTTTTAAAGTTCCAAAACTACTTTAAAATGTCAAACAAAATGTATTCATTTTCAGTGAGTGCTTAATATTATTTAAGGATCAAATATATTTGCTGTGCATAAATTCCTACCAAAAACTTATTTATTTATCCATGATTGCTAAGTAAATAATTTTTTAAATGTAGACCTATAAAAGTTACTTTATTCATATCATCAAAACAAATATCAGGTGCTCATTAGTGAATTAGTAAATCATATATGTGAAGCAGCTGTAGATTTCTTAATCTTTGTTCATTTCCAAATGATTCTCAAAGACAGTTAATTGTAATATTTCTTCCTGTTATGATTTATCCCAAACAGATTTTTGTGGTCAAATTTATCATTCTGTTTCTCTTTAAGACAGGATCTAGGATTTGCCCAGATTGGGGTCAAATTCATGATCCTTCTGATTGCACCTCCCAGAATGCTGAGTTTATAGGCATTCACCACTATTCCTAGACCATTTTACCTTAATTTCCTCGTTAGAGGTCCTAGCTCCAAATGCACTTTCTGAAGTCCTGGGTACCTCATATAAGTACATAAGATTTTTGTGTGGATACAGCTCAATCTGTGACGGTTAGTTTAAGTAACACTGACTTATTTGGAAATATCCAGGGTTCCACTTCACTAGCATTGATCATCTGGGGAGCGTCCACTGAGTGCTTTGTGACAACGCTGGTGCCAACTTTGAAAAGCAGCTGCAGCTACCTTACCTCCATGCATCATGTTCCCAGCCAGCACATCCCAAAGGAAGACTGGATTAGTGGAGTTCACAAAGACAGCCAGGGTTTTAATCTGATCCAAACTTTGCCGGTAAGAATTTAAGTGCACATGTTGGTGTGAGAATGCCAGTGACGTAGTCCTTTTGTATACTCAGATGAGCAGTCAGTTTTAGCATTTCTTTGCTAAGAGGCACAAATACTTCACAGTCATATTTGAATCTTCATTTCATTTTGAGACTATGATGATATTTATTTCTACGTGTGAAAACTTTCTAAAATAATTACTTTTCTTAGTAACTTGGTTTGGCATAGTTTGTGCCATTTTATACTTTTAATGATCTTGGACTTTTGTAATATACACTACCCTTAGATTGACCTGCCCTAAGGTAATGTATGTGGCTGGTCCCATTTCAGTATATCACTTTTAACTTTTGCCTTGTCAGATCTATAACTTTATTAAATAAAAATTAATTTGCTACTTATAATTTCTTTATGATATAAGGCAAATAAAAATTTAAGAATTATTTAGCTCAATGTGGCTAACAGGCCACATCCATTCCAGATCAGGTTCCATCATTACATCTTGTTTTTACCCTCCTGTCTAGATCTTAATGATGACAGGTTGTATCCTGTCTCCCAGTCAGCCTACCATGCTCTAATCTCCTACCTCATTACTAGGTAACTTTTGACATTTCTTCAGTTATACCAATTAAAGTGAACTCCTGTTTCTTGAACACAAGTTCTTATCTTTTTTTTTCATGGAGCTAAAGCAGCAGAGTTACTGTGAGTTCAGGTTCAGCCTGGGCTACACAAGCAAGTTCAAGGCCAGCCTGCACTAGTTAGTGAGACTGTCTCAAAATAAATAAGTAAATAAATAAATAAATAAATAGTTGACTGACATATTTGATAACTTGACAACCTGTGAAATTGGTGTACTGTATTCAATTTTCAGATCAAGGTCCAAGTTTTTCAAAGTATAGAGTCAAAACAAATTCAGGAGAACCTGGGCCAGGGATTTAGCTCAGTGGTTTAAGTGCTTGCCTGGCAAGCATGAGTCATGAGTTCAATTCCCGGTACCAAAAAGAAAAAAAAATTCAGGAGACCCCATCTTCTTAAATGCTGATACTTTCTGAAAAGATGTTCAATGACCTTTCAGATAATTAAAATCCACAGATAGTTCCAGAGAACTAAAGCAGATCCTCTTTCCTCAGCCTCCTGAATGCTGGAATTACAAGCATATGCCTCTGTTCCTGGTCTGATTCCTTAAATGTTGAGACAGTGGCAAACATTCAAAATATCAACCAAATACAAAAGGAATGAAACTTACAACAGGAACTAGACTTTACAAAGTTGACAAAGTGGCATAGAGAATTCTTAAAATCATGTACAATGCTCATGGCAACCGGGTCCCTGCAGTTAAACCAGTTAACAGTAAAGGCAGAGAAAAGAAAAAAAGGAATGTTTTCCAAAATAATTTGCATGACTGTAATTCAGCACTCAGTGGGCTAATAAGGCAGGAGGACTGCGGTATGTTTGAGGATAGTCTGGGCTACGTGAGGGAGTTCAAAACCAGCCTGCAGTACATAGTAAGACCGTGACTCCAAACAAAAAAAGAAACCAAAAAAAAAAAAAATGCAAAGCCCTAAGAATTAATCTGTATATCCAGGTTTGGTGGCGCATCTCTATAATCCTAGTATTCTGAAACATCAAAGTCGGGAGATTAAAAATTCAAGCCTGGCATGGTGAACCTAGCAGCTTAGTGAGACCCTGTCTTGAAAAAAAATTTTTAAAGGATGGAATGTAGCTCAGTGCAAAGAACCTCCATGCTATCCTCAGTACTTCAGTAATAATGATGATAGTGATGGTGACGCTATGCATATATAGTAATTAAGGGAAACCATTAGGACGTTAGGCTTTTGGTAGTTTTTATAAAATAACTCTACCTGCTAAGAGAATAGGAGAGCCAGACTTTTGATACATATCTATATCGCAGCACTCAGGCTGAGGGAGAAGGACCGCGAGTCCTTCTTGAGCGACTTAGCACTCAGTGAGGCACTGGTTCGAAATTTTAAAAGGAAGTATTAAAAGGGCTGGGGGTTGAAACAAATCTTTTATAAATGGGGAGGAAAAGATGGGCTGAAGGGAGGGAATGGGGAAAAAAGAGAAGTTATGTCGTGTGCAAATACAAAATGTCTATAATGAATATGATCATTATATATCCACCAATAAAATCTGTTTTTAAAAAATTATTTAGCTTGTCTCTTTTATAAAATGCTCAGCGATTACATAGACTTTATAGCAACTATTTTAGGATTTAAAAGTAGTTTTCACTTATTTACAAGCTCCAAGAAATGTTATCACTGGTTGAGGTTGTCAGAATTCCAGAAAATAAAAAATAGGAGTGTTGGGAAATTTACCTTAATACCTGTAGCTAAAAGTGAAATATTTGCATCAAATATTTTCCTATAAAGTCAAGATATTTTCAGACTTAGTAATAATGAATGCATATTTTCCGTGTGTAATTGTTTCAGGTAAACTACCGGCCTCCGTCTATTATGGGAATTGCTATTCCACTGACAGATAATTTTTATCATGCAGACCCTAGCAAGCCCATACCAAGAAATCTATTCAGCAAGTCGAAGGTAAATAATTGTTCTATAAATAAACTAGTATGGTATTTATTTGTGTTCAAGAAATAGTAAAGTTACAGATAGATGTAGCTGTATGGATTAAATGAGAAGGTGGGGCTATTATTATGATCATTATTAGTATTACCACTACAGCAATCCCTTCTGTTCCCCTGCTTTAGCCACCCTTCGTTAGCTGCTACTCTTGATACCACTGTTTGCTTGCTTGCTTGCTTGCTTTTTTAGTCCTGGAGACTGGACTCAAGCCTTCCCACTGAGAGCCACACCCCCAGTCATTTTATTAAGGGTTTTGTTAAGTTGCCCAGGCTGGGTTTGAATTTGTAATCCTCCTGCCTCAGCCTCCCACAGCACTGAGATTATAGGCATGTACCACCACTCCTGGCTTTGGATAGCATTTTCAAACAAGACATAGAGAATCCTTAAAAATTGTTGAACAAACTAACAATACATATTGCTAAACTGTAGTTAGTCAGCCTTCTATTACTGTGGCAAAATACTTGAGACAAAAAAAAAAAAAAACAACATGAGACAGTCAACTTTTCTCTGGACATAATGGGTATGAACCCACAGCCTCATGCTGAGCTACCTCCCAGCAACCCTTTCCTCTTACCCCTTCCTTTTAAATTTTTGAGACAGGATCTTACTAATTTGTTAAATTGCCCAGAATAGCCTTGAATTTGCAATCCGCCTTCCTCAGCCTCCAGGAGTGTTAAAAGTACACACATGCACCACCACACCCAGCTGAGACAATCAATTTATAAGAAGGAAAATTTTTTTTTGCCTCTTGTTTCCAAAGTTTCAGCCTGTGGTCACCTGTGACAAGGCAGAACATCATGGTGGGGAATGAATGATGGACCAAAACTGCTCCCTCCATGAAAGCTAGAAAGCAAAGATGGAGGGTAGAGGCCGGCTCTCAGAGTCTTCCTCAGTGGCGTGTGCTGAGTGACCTAACTTCCTTCCATCAGGCCCCACCTCCTAAGGATTCTGCTTCTCCAGGAGTACCACAACATGCTGACCGCGCCTTCAACACATGTGTTTTGTTTTGTGGTACTGGGGATTCAACCCAGGACCCCACACATGCTAGGGTGCTGCTCTATCACTGAATTCCCCAGTCCTTTTTATTTTTTATTTTGAAACGGGATCTTGCTAAGTTGCCCAGGCTGGCCTCAAACTCCTGGTCCTCCTGCTGCAGCCTCCTCAGTGGCTAGAATCTCAGGCATGCGCATGGTCTCTAACAACACATAGCCTCTGGGAGTCAATTTATAAACCATAGGGTGGGAGCATAGCTCAGTAATAGAGCACTTACCTAGCACATGTGAGGTCATGGATGCAATTTGCAGCACCTCCAAAAACAAATGCACAAACCGTAATATACACATTACATCCAAGATCAACACACTTCCTGCTGAATCTTGGATTTAAGGATAAAGAGCTCAACAGCAAGAAATGAGTTCGTCTTTCATTCCATTTTCTCCCAGAGACAAAACCTGTTTTGTCACAAAAACCACCTCCACTCTGAAACAAGATTGACTGTATATACACGTAATTCTTTTTCTTTTATAATAAAGTATGCAATTTATTAAGAATTTAACATGCAAATTCTTAGTTTTCTATATTTTCACCCCAAGAGTTCCTTGCTAGTTAAATAGGAAATGTATCTAATTTTTACCTCACTAAAAGAGTTTTTTTCCCCCACGTACCTTTTATGCATTTGAGAAATGTTAATTTCAGCATTATTAGTGTTATCAGGCATTGATCTTACCTTCTTTGAGGAACAGCAATGAACACAGTAAGACAGGTCTATCTCTATGGACTTTTCTCTACTAGGAGAGAATAGGTATGAAACATAGTTATTCAAATAAAATAGTTTCATCTAGTGCAATGTTTCTGAGCAGCATGGTGCTAGGTAACCTGAACCAGAATTTGGTGGAAATGTTTTCTAGTGCAACTTTTCCAAACTCACCTCATAGCTATACAGAATCAGAAAATATAGGGTGAGTACTGAAGTCTGTTATTTAAAAAAAAAAATCTTTTCGGTTGATCCTATTTCCTCTAAAAAGTGATAAACCCTATAGAGCTAGACACAAGGCTAACAGTATGACTGTGTATCAGGGATACTTGATGGAACACAGAGGGTCAGGAAAAATCCAGGAAGAAATGTGTTTGCATCCAGACTGAAAGGTGAATTGGAGTTGAGCAACAAAGGAGGACAGAGTGACAGCATGGAATGAGAAAAGAGCAAACGAAGACATTCCAGGCTGACGCCAGGCCAGGGAGTGCACATCTATAATGCTAGCACTCTAGGAGGCTGAGACAGGAGGATCAAAAGTTTGGGCCCAGCCTGGACAACTAAGCAATTTAGTGAGATCCTGTCACAAAGTTTAAAAGTTTAAAAGGGTCCGGGGAAATAATTCAGTGTAAAAGCCCTTGGATCACTACCCCATACCTAAATAAATAGTTTTGTGATTAAAAAAAAAAATCCTACAGGCCGAGCAAATCTTAATGCACAAAAAGTAGAGATGGTTAGACATTCTTCAGTGTCTTGGAAAAACTGAATGAAGAACAGTCAGTCTGGAACAGAGAGAGAGACAGAGAGCAGGACCTAATCTATAGGTCTCCTAGGCCAACAAGGGGATTTTGAATTTTACCCCAAAAGAAATCAAAAGCCATAAACATAATTTTTGAAAGTATGATTGGACTGGTGCTGGGGTGTAGTTCAGTGGAAGAGCTGTGCCTAGCATGCGTGATGTCCTGTTCTCAATCTCTAGCACCTCAAAATATCAAACATCCACACTCTTTCCTAAACAAACGCCAGGAAACATTGCTAAGCATATTTTCAAATAAAATGTATTGTGCATGTAATAAATACAGATGATCAATGATGGGTGGATGGATAGGTAGAGAGTCCTATTAAGAGGCAGAACATTGAGGGAATTCTGAAGAAGTGAGCAAGCAGAATCAGACACACAGACAGAGAAATACAGCTAAAAGAACTCACAAGTGGTAGCTCCTTTGCACCTTCATTTGGTACTTTTGAAGAGAGGCAGAGAGCCTGATGGTCCTACCACGCTGCGTTCAGAATGAAACAGGGTTTACAGTCCCACACAACTGTACAAAGGTCACCTAGCAAATTACCATGCAAGGAAATCATTTAAACTCAGAAACTGCCAGGTGTAGTGGTTGTGTTGCTTGTAATCCTAGCACTCAGTAGGCTGAGGCAGGAGGATCACTATAGAATTCAAGGCCAGTGTGGGCTACAAAGTGAGTTCAAGGCCATCCTGAACTGCATAGTGAAACCCTGTCTCAAAAAGAAAAAGAAAACTCAGAAATTTTGTACTTTTATTTTAATCACTTTCTACAGTGCTAGAAATCAAATTCAAGACCTTATCCGTGCTAGGCAACTGCTCTACCACTGAGCTACACTCCAGCTACTTTATTATTATGGATTTCCCTCCTTTTAACACTTCAGGAATTTTATTTATTCAGGAAAAAAGTCAGTTGAGCATTTACTCATTTCGCAGAAATTTTGCAACGTAAAAAGCAAGTTAATCTGCTGCTTCTGTTTGCAGGAGACTGGTAGATACAAACAGTGTGCTAATGTCTCCACTCGAGAAGGGTGTAATTGCACAGATGAGCAGAAATTCTCATATGCTGTTGCTTTCTCAGACTGCAAAGAAAAAGTAAGATTTTTTAAATTATCTGAACTCAGAGGATTTTCATATTAATACAAGTTGAAAATGTGCCTTTTGGCTAAACATGTAAAATTAGGCACAGGACTAATGTCTGACATAGGAGTAAGCATAACCAGAGCTAAAAGGACCTGGATTCTAATGTACCTACATGAACTCATTCAACTTATCTGCAGAATATAAGAAAAATACCTGCACTGCCTTGTACGTTGCACAGGATCCTTGGAAAGATAGATATCAGGGACCTGACCAACAGCCCCGATTGCCTGCAGTACAGCAAGAGGATAAAATAAAAAGCAGTGACAAACTTAGTAACACACGATGAGTGGCTGGCAAGTCAATGTCTCCAGCTGGGCCAAAACAGTGACCCTCTGAGACAGCCACTATTTACTGGGTGTACCGTGATGGTCAGGGCTAGCGAGAGATTCAAAGTTAGTGGAAAACTCAGAGGTTTGTGACTTAGCAGGCAAGTGTAATCTTGGGATGACTCAAGAGGGAAGAGATGATCTTATGCTAAGAAGGCTCTTGCCCTGGAGTATTTTTCAGATTTAGTGGTTTTAGTTTTAGTCTTAGTGAGGGAGAGAGGATAGCCCACCCCTAAAGAGTCAGTGGGAAGTCTCAAATGGGTGGGAACGATCATCCCAAACCTCCATTTTATCCCTTAGGGAAGTGTGCAAAATCAGCTATTGTAAATTTGTGGTCTCCAACAGATACACACATAGCCAGGTATCCTGGCATACACCTGTAATCCCAGCACTTGGGAGGCTGAGACAAGAGGATCACTATGAGTTCAAGGCCAGCATGGGCTATACAGTGAGTTTAAACCCAATCTGAACTACATAGTGAAACTCTGTCTCAAAAAATCAAAAAAGAAAAATGAAAGAGAGAGAGAAAAGAAGAGAGAGAAATACATAACAATACACCTATACAAAAGCAATTTGTAACTGTAAAATACCATGGTGAATGCTGAGTGTCTAATGCGTATCAAGTTCTTGTAATACAGTGACACGAGTCATTGTAAACCAGGAGGTCAGCTGGACGTCGTGGCCACACCTGTGATCTCAGCACTAAGGAGGCTGAGGCAGGAGGGTCACCTAGGTTAGAGTGAGTCCAGGCCAGCTGAAACTACATAGTCTCAAAAAAAGAAAACAAATTAGACATAAGGAATTCAATCTGGTGACAGTATAATAACAAAAGACAGTATAATATATGTTGCTTAAAATATATATATGTTGTATAAGAAAATGTATTAAATAATAGTTTATTTTATTAGTATTAATGTATCTGAAGAGCATAAAATTAATGTTGGTGTTTGCATGAACAGAATCACATGTGCAGTTGCTATAATTTTCAGGTGAGTATATTTCAAAAACCTTATAAGACACTACACAGCAAGTCTAGGAGTATTTCACTTCTGAATGCCCCCCTCTCATCCAGAATATCTAGCTGTCTTCTCCTTTTTTCTCCACCTTCAAAAGACACTATATAGAGAATCTATATATATTATACGGACATAACTGTATGTGGTTATATAAGATATATAGATAGACTACATCTATTTATGACTACATACATATAGAGCCTTGTATTAAGTGGTTTTTTTAGGTATAATAGAAGGTTGGGCATACACTCAGCAGTTAGTAAGTCACGGTTTTTAGTATATACCTCCTTGCTGCGTTAAAATAGTATTTCTTTGCCACCATCTACTCAGTGCTGCTTTAAGTGTTCTCCATGATTTATTCCATTAATTTGAGTCACAGAGAAACCAGGCAACTTTCTAAATGATATGTGAACAGGCACTGAAGCCAGGCGTGGTGGTGCATGCCTGCAATCCCAGCTTTTGGGAGGCTGAAGCAGAAGGATCAAGGAGAGTTTGAGCTTGCTCAGAGCCAGCCTGAACCACATCGTAAGACTGAAAAAAAAAAAAGCATTAAGCATTACAGCTGAATTTGAACACTGAATCCAGAGCCTGCAAGATAGTGGTTGGCAGGGAATGAGGTACAATTCAAGCAGAGCATCATGGGATATGGTTTAGCAAAAACAAAAATGATGTATAAACGACATGAGGGTGAAAAGACCAAACAAAAACTAAAAACTTCATTACCACAGTGTTTGTAATAAGGCCTTGGAATTCACACGGATTTTGCTGCAAGTACACCTTTTCATGACTCAAATGCAGAAAGCCTCAAAATCCTTTTTCATTTAGAATAGCTGAGTTACAAAGAACGTGTCTTAATTCTTGACCAGGAAGTGACATTACCCTTGAATAATCACTGTTGGAATTTTTATTTTAGGTTCCTCGTTTCAAGTTTCCGGTTACACAATATCCGATTTCTTTGGAAATTTTCAGTGACAATAAATTTGTTCCAGTGAAATTTCCGTATTTGGTTACTGTGACTGAAGTGAATAACAGGAAAAACTGGCAGCTAAGTAGGCTTTGCTGTCTTTTATAATTATTTGATCTTACAAGTAATACTCTTAGCACTTGTTTACAAGGATCAATGATTTACATAGCCTGTTTACACTAGCCGTAGCAGAGGTGGTTTGGAAGAAGGTTTCAATTCCTTGCCATGTTGCTGTTTACTTCTGTTGTCTACCCTTTAAATCGTCATCACTTGCAGTGTACTGGATTCTGCAACATGAAGTATTTCAACAACTTGAACTGCAAAAATATGGAAGCCATTTTGTAGATTAATAATGGACTGAATTTGTGCTAAATGTGGATGTAGGGTCTCAGGTTGTTGTTTTACCAGGAATTAAGCACCAGGGCCTCTTTATCAGTGAGCTACATTTCCAGCCCTTTTATATGTTTATTTTTAGACAAATTCTGGGGATTTAGCTCACAAGAGAGAAAGGGAGGATGGGAGAAAAAAAGAGAGATAAATTGCCTAAATTAGCCTTGAATTAATGATCCTCCTGCCTCAGCCTCCTGTATAACTGGGATTACAGGTGTGCACCACCAGGCCCAGCTTCTCATTTATTCAGTGTGGCACAGGAGGTTTTAAAAGGTGTTGCCAGATAATCTGGAGGATCTGACTTCTAATATTTTTAATCTTATTTTAAGATTCTACTTCTAATTATATGAATAACATTTCTAAGAAATTTTATGGTAAAATAATTAAAAAGATACAGAAATATATTTAAATAAGAAAAAGGAAATATACTTATATTCAGTTTTATCTTGAATGTACAACTTTTTGTTGCATGTTTTTTGTTTGTGTGAATATTATGTATGAGGAAACAGAACTAACTAGATAGAAATAACTGAATAGAAATTTTATCAGTCACTGATATATTACTAATTACACAGACATTTTGAATAGAATAAGTCTTATTCTGCCCAGTATATACGTGATTTTGAAATTTAAACACTCAGTGAAGTAAAACTACCAAATAATTTGGCTAAAATCACCATTTTCTGTGATGTGTTGCAGGCTACTCTTAACCAGATTAGCAGTACTAACTGTTAAATATTATAACATCTTACAAACTGATTGTTAAACCATTGGTAGTTTGAAATTAGCCATGGTAAGAATATTTACACTCTGGAAATTGGCTAATGCTCTAAGTGGAACTTATTTTTCTCCTTTAGATCCCATATACATTTATACCATTGGAATCTGAAATTTCTAACCCTGTACTTCCCAGAAAAAAATGGCATGAAAGCCAAGAATCCTTGATCCTTTCCATTGAAAAAGACTTAAGCAATCCTATTGTGAAACTTTTCTTCTACTTTGTTAAAAATCACTTACTCACCACCAAGGAGGTTGTAAGATGATCCACTGCCAAAAGCACAGTCCGTTAGGTCAGGACTGGTGGTGAGCAAAGGGCTGAAGGAAAAGTTCAGCCCGAAGAAAAGTGGTCAAAAGCCCTGACCTTCTCGAGGACGTCATGGAAGGATGTGAGATACTGGGCCTTATTTCCCTTAAAGATGTCTTCTAAAAGAGCACAATAGCTTAGTCATGTTGTAGAGTACAATATTTCATATGTAATATGATATATGTAGCAAGCTCTATGAAAAATGAGAAAGTGACTTATGTGTGCTTCAAATACATTTTATGTCTTTTTAGAACACAGTATACCAGAAAATATGAAAAAAATAAAGGCTTACTTAGAACCAATTCTTCAGAGTTCAGTGTATAATCCCTCAGGCCTCAACTTAAGTATAAAGGTAAGTTGGTAGAAATTTTTGTTGTGCTAGGTTTAGGTAAAACATATATGTCTAAACTACGATGTTATTTGTGTAGTACAGGTATCCATGAGTAGGGAAATAGCAACTTTAAGGTGAATGGGAAGAGTTGGTGGTATAGTTCCATGGTGAGATGTGTGCTTAGTATGCATAAGACGCTGGCTCAATCCCAACACCAAAAATTAAGTAAAAATGAAGTATTTACTTTTCCTCCATTTCCCTTGATGTTTTACTTCTAAAGGACATTAAATTAAATTTAACATCAACTTACTATCTTTCAAACTGTTGAACAAGATGGAGAATAAAGAGTATCTTTGTAACTTAGGGGAAAGAAACAAACTCAGTATTCTTCATGGGGATATACATGAAATACGTCTTCTAGTACCAGTTATCCATAAAAAACATATCAAGTTGATATAATTCAGGTAGTTATATAAACCATTAAAATTCGGGGACAAACTAGGTGTAGTGGCTCATGCCTAGAATCCCAGTACTCAGGCGCTGAGGCACAAGGATCCTTGCAAGTTCAAGACCAACGTGGGCTACAAAGTGAGCTCAAGACCAGCCTGAACTGCACAGCAAGACCCTGTCTCAAAAAGTCGAAAAAAGTGGGCAGTGGATAGATCAAAACTACAAATATAGAATTAGCCCAAAATATTCATCAAGTCTAGGAAATATAAATGTTAATGTTGCTAATGACCAGGTGTGTTTTTTCCTACAGGGCTCTGAACTTTTTCATTTCAGAGTGTCCATCATTCCAGGGGTCACTTTCTGTAACCTGGTTGAAGAATTTCAGGTAGAGTGAATGTATAAGGTATCAGAGCGGGCAGTGAATGAAAACATAGCACAAGTGCCAATCCAGGAGGCACAGAGGGGAAAAATGAGCAGAATTTGTGGCATGGGCAAGGTCAGGGAAAAGACATTCTGGAAAACGATTGCGTGGCTGCTTGAGAGATGCTAACTGTCTGCGTTACTCTCAGCAGAAGTTTGCTTGGTTTGTGGGAATCATAAAATACCCAGAGTTTTTCATTACCAGTCCCAGAAAGCTGAAAGACTTTGCTGTTTCTGTTGCAGATTTACGTTGACGAAGTTCCACTGCCATTCCCAGGACATTCACTTATCGCTGTTGCAGCAGCCTTTGTGCTAGGGGGATTAATTTTTTCAGCATTTATGCTCCAGCTGCACAACATCCACCCATGGAAGGCACTGCAGAGATGGATTAGAAGAAAAAAATCAGCCGTGTCAAATACCCCTGTCATGTAGCTGGCTTACAGATGAAAGTCTGGCAAGTGAACAAATGAGAACCCAAAATTCTCTTTATTTTCTAGTCTTATTAAATAAAGCATCAAATGATATATTCAAATGTTGAATATAAACTACATAAGTTACTAAAGAATTACCAGCATGACTCAATCTTTGGTCAATTTTTTGCCGTTCCATTTTCTCACTTGGAATACATAGAAAATTTCTTTCAGTTCATCTAAAAAAGAGTTTCCTTGAGGTTTTTTGAAAAACAAAGTGATAACCAACTCTATGTGAAATGGGTTTTCTAAATTTTTTCTCTTACTGGCTGGAGCCCCGTATGTTGAAGTGCTAGAGGGGAAGAACAAGCTGGGCTCACGCGGAGGCTGTGAGCCAGGTCAGTGCAGCGAGGCTTCACTGGAGATGAAGGAGAAAGAATGGACTGCTGGTGAGAGAGAGTCCTTATGTGACTGTGAGGCCAAGCTCAGAGACATTTTCTTACTGTAAAGCCTCCTCTTACCGAGGAAAGTACTGTAAACTGATCACTGCTGTGAAGAGATCTTAGGCCCCGAGATTTGAGGCACCTCTTGGCTAGGCAAGTTTAAGCAGATCTCAAATACCCCAAAGGGGACGAAGGGAGATCTCCCCAAGAGGAGTTTTAAGCTGTCTTTGTACTATGGGCAAGGCTCAGAGAAAAGACATTTTGGAGAAGAGGAGCTTTAAGCTGTCTTTGTGCTATGTAAGTGCTAAGTGTCTTTAGTAAAAGTATGTTGTTTGGGGGAATAATTAATTGAGTCATTGCTATAGATACAAAGCATATACCTGGGAGAGGTTTCTGCAAGGAGTTGAAAAATGGGTTGAAAGTATTGCACAAGACAAAGATTAAACCCAAGCCAGCAAAAAAATAAATAAATAAAACCAAAAGAGCATTCAAACGAATAATCAAAATCAAACCTGTATCAAAACCCAACATATATACAGAACACAGAGATCTGGAGCTGGAAGCCTAATGAGTCTCCACTCTCCAGTCGAGGAGGGAGCTAAGAGGCTTAAAAGCCTCCATTTGGCAGGCATGGTGCTGCATGCCTATAATCCCGGCACGCTGGTGGGTGAGCTTGGAGGATCAGACGTTGTGCTTGCCTGAGCAACGTAACAATTTAGCCAGACCCTGTCTCAAGGCAAAAAAATAAAAATACAGCCTAGTGCAAAGGCCTAGACTCAATCCCCCATACCGCCAGAAGAAAAAAAGAGGGGAAAAAAAAGACTCAAAACCTGAGCAAAGATGGGTGGGAACCAAGCTCCCAGATCCATTGCTCCCTGCCCTTCTCTGCACCCCTTACCACTCAGACTAATTTTGCTGCTGCCATCCGATGGTTAGATGGCGCTATCTCCCCTTAATTGTGTGGGGTTTTATCATCCTCTTTGCTAACAATCTTACTCATTTTGGGCAATCATTTTTTTCCACATTTTGTAGAACCAGCCTACTACTAGACATATATCATCTCTTGGGAGTCTGCTCAGGACCCTAATCAATAAATTTATCTCATTTCTGTTGTCTAATTTTTTGTTCTAATCCCCATGATTACATTCTCTCAGAGTCTAATTCTGTCACTACTATCCTGGCTTCAGCCAGTACTACTGATGTAGTCTTTGCAAAGCACATACCTGACAAAGAATTCACATCCAGAATATATTTTTAAAAACACTCAAAAATCAATAGTCTGAGATTTGGCTTCAGGTCCCTGCAAGGATACTGGATTCCTCCTGTGCAGGGGATCACCGGGCTGGAAAATTGTTGTGAACCTCACAGGCAGGGTTAACAAGTGTAGAGTGATCGGCCCCATGTGTGATGTGCAGCTGAAAGACCTAGAAAAATGGCAGAAAAATCTGCTCCCGTCCTGTCACTTTGATTTCATTATACAAACAAACTCAGCTGGCATCATGGACCATGAAGAAGCAGGACAAAAACACACAGGAAGGAAATTCTTTAGGGATGTAAAACATACAAATAAAGTGTCTTGGTGGATTCTGGTGTCAAAAAAAACCCTCAAAACTCAGTTCTCATAATATGGGGCTGAGGATATAGCTCAGCAGCACAGCACTGTCTGGCAAGCACAAAGTCCTAAGTTCAATTCCCAGCACCAAAAAGAAAATGACTCAGTGTTTAAAATGGCACATGATGTGAATGCTTCAATAAGAAGGTAAAGCACAGTGCAATAGTATGGATCTCAAATGCTCCCCAACACACACACACACACACACACACACACACACACACACACGTATGTCCATGTTTTAAAGGCTTGATTCCCAGGGTGATAATAATGGGAGATGATGGAACCTTTGAGAGATGGTGTCTAATAGGAGGTTCTTCATCATTAAGGCCATGGCTTTGCAGGAGATTTCATAACTTTGGTCCCTTCCTCTCCACTTCCTGCCATGAATTGAACCATTGGTCTACTGTGCCTTGTTATGGTTTATACCTAAAACATCCCCCCAGGACTTCAAGGAAGATGACAGAGTGGTGAGCAGTGGCAAATGAGCTTCTCTGAGATTTGGAGTCCAAACACTGGAAAATGACAACATAGGAAAGAGGAGAAGGAGGGAGTGGGTCCTTGGGACCCAGCAAGGTTCTGAGCCAAGAACTGGATCCCATGCGGGGAGCGAAGAATGGAACCTCAATGCAGAAGAGGGAAATGGCAAGCAGGGCTTTCTCCCTGAGTCCCAGCTCGTGGTGTAGAGGGTGTAGCTTGAACCAGCAGAGGCAATTTTACTCCTGGTGACTCCAGAAGCCTCTACAGAGTACACACCTGTGGAATGGGGCAGTGGATGCTGCAGACTACAGTGACTGGTGAGTAATTCCAGTCCAGTTCAGACATCCCCAGGAGGGGGCAATTGGCTGGTTGCCATTTTGGAAATGGGCCAGCTGAGCTCAGGATTCAGAGCAGCAGTGAGTTGACTCCATCTCAGGGCTCCCAGGGACAGGGTGAGCACAGCTGTGGGAGACACCTAGGATCAGGGAGCCAAGTTCAAGTGGCCAGGAGGCATCTGGAATGCTATGAGTTAAACCACTAGGGTCCCAGCATCACAGCCAGAAACCAGAAGCAGCCTGACCTTCAGTAGAAATGAAAGCACTAGCTTGCTGGGTTTGGCTGTCACCCCGCCATAATTCTACTGCAGGATTAGCACTACAGATCAACCATAATTCTACTGCTAGATTGGAACTCTGCTAGTACCCTTTGTCTTCCAGGGACAGCAGGGACACACCCAGAAGTGGACATTTTTGTTTTCTTTTACTTGATTGTTTGCTCTTGTTTTTAGATGACTGTGAACATTGTTCCTAGTTTTTTGTGGCTGTTTTGTTTTGTTCTTGTTTCTTTCTCTTTTCTTTCCCTACTGTCTTCTTCACCAGTTTCTCAAAGTGTATATAATCTTCCATTATCCTTCAGCCTTGCTTCTAATTTCTTTCTCTTCTATTTTTCTGTTTTCTCCCCAGCCCTTGTTAAATTTCTTTCCTCAAGTGTAAAATTACCATATATCTCGGTTACTTTTTTACTCGTTGCTGAGACAAAATACCTGAAGCCCAAAGTTGGGAAAGGAAAGGTTTATTTCTTACAGTTTTTGGAGGTTTCAGTCCATACTCAGTTGGTTCCAAGGCAAGTTGGCATAGCAGGGCTGCAGTTCATGGTGGCTGCAAATGGCAAGGCAGAAACCAACGCAAAAACCGGCAAGAGAGCAAGACAAACCTTCTTCCTACCATTACATTACATCCTGGCTCCACCCCTAGGCCAGTGTAGCACTCACATCCCCAATCCAAGCACTAGACAATGAACCAATCACAAGTGCATAATGCAAATGCATGAGGCCTGGGGGCCACCAACAAAAACCATGACACCATATTAAGGAGGAATTTACTGTATACAATTTTATGATTTGTTTTAGATTTTGTTGTACAACTACAAATCTTGTTCATATGTTTAAAAGGAACAAATATTTCCCACTATTCAGGGCCAGGGACATAGCTCAACAGCACGGCACCTGCCTGGCAAGCATGAGGTTGTAAGTTCAATCCCCGGTACCAAAAATAGAATATTTACTACTGTTTGTCATTTCTAGGTGTTATTTCCATGCTTGATGCCATTGTTATTACTAATGATACTACTTTAACCGAAGTGACATAGTTGTTCTAATCAATTGTTCTTCCTCATATGCCAAGTGATCACTTGAGAGTCACAAACAATACTACAGGCCAGTACCAAAGAACAAGGAACTAAGCCAAAGAGGCAACAACCTTTCATTCCAATACATTGAAAAGATAGGATCTTGCAACAAACTCAAAAGCCAATCATCAGCTACACCTAGAAGACATCTCTGAAAACTAATAATTTCCTAAGAGTTCTCAATACTAGCAATAAAGCTACCTACCATATGCAATTTTATAAGCATCAACCCAAAAACTAAACTAATATATATATAATGAGAAGACTCAGCAACAAGATGCAACCCCCAACTTCCAGCTCACCAAAGGCAAGCCCGGGGGAGTGAAATGGAATAGTTCAGTAGCCACCCACCTTAGCTCTTCAAATGATAACAGCAAAATTAACAAGGCAGATAAATGAGGCTCTAGAAGAAATTAAATTAGAAGTAATTTCTCAGATAATTAAAGAGACAATGACCATAATGAAGGACATAGTGAATCTAGAGTAGATACAGATCTTTTAAAAATAGAGAAGCTTAGGAAAACGATGGAAACCACAAATGCCAAGCATAGGAAAGAAATGGAGTCCATGAAACAGATTCAAACAAATATCCAGGAGATTAAAAATTCTACTGAAAATGTACTCACCAAAATGAACCAATGTGAGGACAGAATATCAGATTTAGAAGGCGGGATTGCATTTAGCCATCATAAAAGAAAGATTTCCTTAAAATAACAAAAGACCATGAGAAATCAGTCCAACAGCTGCTAGGTGATGCAAAAAAAGAATAATCTAAGATTGATCAGAGTCCATGAAAAAGCAGGAGATAAGGCAAACAACATAAAAAATCTTGACAGAAGTCATGGCAGAAAACTTCACAACCACAGAAAAAGAATTTCACATAACTGTTAAGTGAAGCACGTAGAATTCTAATTAGCCATGTTCTAAAAAATCTTCACCAAGGCATATAATAGTCAAGATTCCAGAAATTCAACATCATTAAAGAACATTAAAAGAACAAGAAATCAACAAGAAACAAGCCCTTGTCCCTGTGAACCAGCATCATGCATGGGCTGCCATCATGGTGGGACATTCAGACCCCATCCTTTTCCTGTGAGTCAGCACCATTTTCAGAGTGTGGGGGAAGAGAACAAGAAATCAACAAGAAGCCCTCCCCACTGCGCGTGCACGCAAACCAGTGCCATGCACAGGCAACCACTATGAGGGAACAGCCAGACCTCAGCCCCTTCTGGAATGTGGATGCACGAACAAAAGCTCCCCGCTTGCCATAGGCAACTTGACGAACCAGAGAAACAGGCTGCAATGATAGCTGTTGAGGTGAAATATAACTTGATGCTTGTGGTGTTTGGTGTTTCACTGACTTTGCAGGTCTAGGGCTGGTGGTCTGATTATCTATTCATAGAATAACAGTATGCAGTGTGGCATCTCTGGAGGATCTCCTTCTGAAGGTGGTAGTGATTGTTAGCTCCCTATTATCTCGTGTTGAAGTCCTGTATCATTTTCATTGTTTATTGAGTTGGGTTTTACTCTCTTTTGTTTTGTTTGATTTTGTTATATCCAATGGCATGGGCAGCTATTTCAAAGATGGCAAGATATATTATGGTAGCCATTTTTTTTATCTTTTTGTTTGAGATGGAGTCTTCGCTATGTAGTTCAGGCTGGCCTTGAACTCACTTTGTAGCCCAGGCTGGTCTCGAACTTGCAACGATTCTCCCACCTCAGCCTCACAAGTGTTGGGATTACAGGTGTGAGCCACCACGCCCAGCATGGTAGCCATTTTGGATACACTATGGTAGCCATTTGGATTTGAAGTCCTTTATTGCATTCATTGTTTTGTTTTTATTGAGTTTATTCTGTTTTGTTTGATTTCTACTATGTCTAAAGGTATCCACAGCTGCTTTAAAGACAACAAGAGGCATTGTGATAACCATTGTTGGTTTTGTATTATTTTGTCACTTATACTGGTTTTTTATGATTGGCTTTGTTCTGTTTTATTTTGCTCATTTTTATTCTCTCTCTCTCTCTCTCTCTCTCTCTCTCTCTCTCTCTCTCTTTCTCTCTCTCTCTCAGACAGGGTCTCGCTATGCAGTTCAGGCAGGCTTTGAGCTCACTTTGTAGCCAGGTTGGTCTCAAACTCACAACAATCCTCCTGCCTCAGCCTCTCAAGTGCTGGGATTACAGGCATGAGCCACCACGCCTGGCTTTTTATTCTCTTTAAAATAAAAAAATAAAATTTGTTAGGTCAAAGAAATACATCACTTCTAAAGGAAACCTCAGCAGAATCACAATTTCTCAACAAAAACCTTTAAATCAAGAAGAGCTTGAAGTATTTCAAGCCCTAAAAGAAAACAACCTTCTGCCCAGATTAATATACCCCCAAAAAGCTATTTTTCAAAAGTGTGAGAGACATAAGAAATTTTCCTAACAAAGAACACCTGAAGACATTTTTTGTTTTTTGTACTGAGGATAAAACTCACAACCTCACACTTGCCAGGCAGGTGCTTATGCCACTGAGCTAAATCCCTAGCCCCACCTGAAGACATTTATAAAGTGTCCCTCTAAACCTCTAACTTTCTCAGGTGGGACATTTGGGGATGACTGGATCATGGGTGTGTGGTAACTGGATCAGTTCACAGGTTGAATTAGCATGGTTTCGAGTGTAGCTGAATGGATTTCAGAGGAAAGATGCCCCACCCTGGGTGTAGTGGCACCAACCAATAGGCTTTAGCCTGAATTTAATGAAAAGGGAAAGGGAGGCTCACTGCTGCTGCTTTTGTAATGCCAGTCCTGTTATGGGCTATTTCTCCTCTGCCATGCTACCTGTTTTGAAACCAGCTGAACAAGGACTTAAACCTCTACAAACCATGACTAAAATAAACCTCCCCTCCTTTAACTTGTGGGGTCAGGTATTTGGTCCAAGCAATAAAAAAATAACTAAGGCATCATCATTGCCACCCAGTACCCCCATCAGAGGCCTAAAAGCAATGGGTCCACCCAATCATGGGCTGGAGCAACTAAAATCATGAGCCAAAACCTTTTCTGAGTCAACTACATCCATTATTTCATTATAGTATTGAAAAACTGACCAACAGATATTTCAAATACATGAAAACCAGTCTATAAAGAACAGATGAAGGAGCACATGCCTGTAATTCCAGTACTTGGGATGCTGAGGAAGGATTGCTGCAAGTCCAAGGCCAGCCTGGGCTACATAAGGAGTTGAAGACCTTCCTGAACTATATAGTGAGACAGTGTATCACAAACAAAGAGAAAGCAGGCAAGCAATTACCTAGGGAGGGGTACCCATGAGGGTGTTTAGGGGCTTTGGAAGGCAGGACTGTCAAAAGGCATGAGGAAACTTTTGGAAGTGACAGGTATTTTCTCATTATCTTTATTGTGGTGGTATTTTACTGATGTATACATTTGTCAAAATTAAACATTTTATGTATGTTCATTTTATTATATTTCAGTTATATCTATAAAAATAAAACTAAAGGAAAATATAGCTGGGCATGGTAGTGCACACTGTAACCTCAGCAATCTGGGAGGCTGACACAAGAGAATCGCAGGTTCAAGCCTGGGCAGTTCAGCAGTTAGTGAGACATTGTCTCAAAATTTAAGAAGTTTTAAAGAGCTGAGAATGTATTTCAATGCCAAAGTCCTAAGTTTAATCCCAAGTATTGCCCCAAAAAAAAGGAATTAAGAAAAGGAGAAAGGAAAGAAGGAAGAATGAAAGAGAAAAAGAAAGAAAGTAATCCTTAATACTAGCAAGATTAAAAGAAATGTAAGGGACTTGAGTGTATAACTCCATGAAAGTTAGAAATTAGAAAGCTGGAGAAAATGTGTGCTTTCCTAACAAATATTAGATTATCAAAATGGGCCTAAGAAAAAATTTAAAAATCTTTGAATGCTGAATGTAGTGGTGCATGCTTTATTATAATTCCAGGAGGCTGAAGCCAGATGGATATTTAACGAGTTTCTGTCTCAAAATTTTAAAAAGGAGACTAGAGGTGTAGCTCAGTGTAAAGGTCCTGGATTCAATGTCCAGAACTACAGAAAAGGAAAAAAGGAGGAAGAGGAGGAAAAATAGAATCCTTAAATATACTACTTATCATAAAAGAGATTAAAAATCATATTAAACAACTGCCACTGACTGGAATCAAAGAAATAGAGCTGAGATTTCCTTATCCCATAAGGAATAAATAAGTCCAATTTTGTGTGGGGGTTTTTTTTCTTTTGTACCAGGAATCAAACTCAGGACCTTGGGCTTGCCAGACAGGCACCGTGCTGCTGAGCTGTACCCCAGCCTAATTCCAATGTTAACTGAATACTAATATGACATAGGAAAAGATGGAAGTCTTTTCCTCAATTTTTTAATAAATCCTGTGTAATTTAATAACAAAAATGAAATATTTCATGGCTGGGAATATAGCTGGTGGTAGAGCAGTTGCCTAGCATGTTGAGACGGTGGGCTCAATCCCCCAGCTCCAGAAAAAAGGAAAAGAAAGGAAGGGAAGGAAGGATGGAAGGATGGAAGGGACCAAAAAGGAAAAAGAATTTCACTTGTCACTTTTGAAAATCATGAAAAAATTACAAATAAAATATTAGTGTCTAGAATCCAGCAGTGTAACTGTTATCAGATAGTGTAGGGACCAGAAGTGTTTCTAGGTTCTTCTTTGTTCCAGTCAATGAATTGGTCAGGAAAATTGGTGGATGTGAAAAATTGTTTATTTTAGGGTGGAAACAAGGGGCAAAAAAAAAAAAAAAGAGAAGTACTCATGGAGAAAAAGAGAAGGTACATACTGCAAGCAGAACTGATCACTACAAGAAAAACAGGGCAGTGACTCAAAAAGGCAATTGCTGCTGTCACTTTGTCTTCCTTCTAGCTGATCCCCGTGGTCCACTTGATCTCATGCTAGAAGACCGACACCAAGTGCTCAGGTCAGAAGATTGCTACCAGGTGCAGGGCTCAGCTTGATCCCAAGTCAAGCGTGGGTGTTGCTGTTCTGTGCCCGTGGGTAATGACTCTGCTCGTGGATAGGGTGTGCCTCACTGCTCCAGCCATGTTGCCATGCCCTAGCCTCCTACTATACAACAAATGAACAATCCTGTACAGCCTGATCAAGCAGCATATTCCAGAAAGACCAAGATAATGCAACATCAGAAAGCGTATCAACATATTTCAATACAAATAGAACAAGTTAAAAGAGACAAATTATATCACTTAATCCTTAAGCACTTGATAAAATTTGATAGTTCTTTAAGAATGTTGATTTTAAATATCAATAGCAGAGCCCAATCTGGTGATGTGTGTGTTATGTAGCAAACCCAAGGCCAGCCTGGACTATGGGCTAAGATCTTTGCCAAAAACAAAATACAATAGCAAATGACTTTTTTTTCCTTTTATAGTGTTGGGTTGGAGCCAAAGGCCTCACACATGCATATTTGACAAGTCCTGTACCACTGAGCTACACGTACAGCCTGCAAATAACATCTTTAAATAACAAAATGTTAAAGCCAAGAAAAGTACCATAGGCACTCAAAATTTTCCTCATGACACTCCTTTTAGGATGCAAAGAGACGTGGATTATTCACAGGGAACTCCCAGGTCCTAGAACACCACCTGGTTCTTGGCAAATAATATATCCTTAATAATAAAACCCATCAAGAACAAGGCAGAACCACCTGCTTCTATTATAATACTTAATAATGTTTCAGAAATTATAACAAGGAAACAATTGCTATAACATGGGAAAACAAAGATAAAAACCATCTCTTTATCATCGGTATTATTTTGGATCCAGAGTCCAAAATATTCTAATAGGAAAAAAGTAAGAATAAGTTCCAGCTGGGCATGTGGTGCATGCCTGTAAACTCAGCACCTGGGAGGCTAAGCCAGGAGGGTCGCTGTGTGTTCAAGGCTAGCCTGTGACACATAGCAAAAGCTTGTCTCAAAAAAACAAAAGATTCATAAACTGCAAGGTTAGGCATGGTGGTGCACACCTGTAGTCCCAGCTGCTTGGGAGCCTAAAGCCAGAGGAGCCCAGGTGTGAAGTTAGCTGGGCACTTCAGCAAGACCCCGTCTCAAAAGTTTAAAGGAGTATGTGTGGCTCTCTACTCTTTCCTTTTTGCTTTTGTTGCGTTTGCCATCTTCTGCCACCATGAACGGTTACCCCACTGCCACACCACCCTGCCTCAGAGCCAGCTGAAATCTCCACAAACTGAGTTCCATAAACCTTTCTTCCCCTTAAAAAAGAGGGGGCAATGGAGGGAGGAGTAGTGACTCAGTGGTAGAGTGCTCCTGGGGTCAGTCACTAGCACCAAAAAATACAATAAAATAAACTTCATAGGTGGCTTATAAATTAAAAGCACACATATCAGTACTTTTATTTGAATAACAATTTCCTGGCAAAAGGAATGGAAAATTTTTTCCTTCCTAATAGCAACAATATCTATCAAATACAGTTATATATTGCTTAACAGCGGGGATTTGTTCTGAGAAGTGTGGCATTCGATGACCTCGTCACTGTGCAAACATCATGGAATGTACTTAGGCCAGTTTAGATGGGACAGCCTGCTCCGCCCATGTGGGGTTGACTGTTACCCCTCCATGGTAACCCTGGACCGCAGGCTACTGTGATGACTACGGTAGGCCACTGTAACACAAAGGTAAGTGTTTATGTATCTGACCATGTCAAAATGTAGAAAAGCTACAGCACAAATGAGCTGTGAAAGATAAAAAATGGTACAGCCGTGCACCATGCAGGAGCTGCAGGGCTGGGAGTTGCTCTGGTGACTCAGAGAGTGAGCATGAAGGCCAAGGACGGGCCCATGCACTCCCACAGCCTTTGTAAATTCTGTACCTTTAGGCTCCACTAAATTTATTTTCCTTTTTCTAGAATATACTTAACTTATTGTAACTTTTTTCTTTATCAACTTTTTGATTATTTCAGCTTTTTGGCCCATTCAGTTCTATTATAACCATGTGGGACCAAAACACCACTATGCAGTACATAATGGCCCCTGGAAATCAATCTAACAAGTCTAAGAACGAAGGCCCCGAATGTAGCTCAGTGGTCCAGCACTTGCCTAGCATGTCCTGGGCACTCGGTTTGACCTCCAACAAACTAGGACCTATTTAAAATAAAACTACAGGATCTTCCTGAGACCCATAAGGGAATGATGCAACATGCTCTTAACTGGGAAAATTCAGTATCATAAAAACATCAGTACTTAAACACAAGAACTGTATTCAGTTTGACTCTAATGAAAAGTGTTTTAGTACTTGCATTGTCCTTTTGTAAGCTTTAATTTTTGGAGCTTGGAAAATCAGCTTTATGTGAAGAATAAATGTTTCGCACTGGGCATTGTGGCACCCACGTCTAGTCCCAGCTACTGTGATCCCTGAGGCTGAGACAACACAATCACTCAAGCCCAGGAGTTTGAAGCCAGTGTGGGCAATGTAATGAGGCTCTGCCTCAGACATGAGGAGGGGAGGGGAGGGGAGGGGAGAGGAGGGGAGGGGAGAGGAGGGGAGGGAAAGGGAAGGAAGAAAGAGGGAGGAAGTAGGGGAGGAAAAGAAAGTCATTATAATTAAGTGAACACATTATAAAAACAGGCAAGTAGATCAGTGGAATGTATTTGGCCTAATACACTACACCTGCACTCAGGAGGCTGAAGCAGGATTACAAGTTCAAGGCCAACCTGGCTACATAGTAAGTTCAAGTCTGGCCTGGACTACATAGAAAGACCATATGTTATGGCTTGCATTTAAATGTTCCCCCCATGCCTCATGTAGTCAGGAGGCAGTTGAATCTAGTGGTCATGATTGGTTTGTTGTCTAGTGCTGGGATTGGTGGCCTGAGTACTGCACCTGCCCAGGGACAGGTAGCTGACATGTAATATAAGGGAAGGAAGGAGGAATGCTTTTCCCTTTTTCCCTTTTTGAACCTGCCACAGCTGCCATGTTGCCCCTCAGCCACGCCAGCCTGCCTTGGAGCCAGCTGAGTATGGACTGAAACCTCCAAAAACTGTAAGCTAAATAAATCTTTCCTTCCCTAATTGTGAAGGTTATGTATTTTGTCCCAGCAATGAAAAAAAAGTAATCAAGACACCATATATCAAAAAATCAAATTAATAAATATACAAAGGCATTTTTTTCCAAATAGGTGGAAAAGAATGGATTATTTATAAATGGTGTTGGCACAACTGGCTTATCCTCTGGAAGAAAACTGAGCCAGGCTTGGTAGCCCATGCCTGTAATCCCAGCACTTGGAAAGCTGAGGCAGGAGGACTGCAGCAAGTTTGACGCCAGCCTGGGTTACATAGCAAGACCCTGACTCAAAAAAACAAACAAAAAATTTTCTAATGCACAAAAAAACCGAAATGTTCCAACAAAAAAATTAAACAAGGAAGACAAGGTTGTTTTCAGATAAGCACGTTTAAGTCAAAACACATGCACACAGAACATACACACACAGGGACACACACACTGCTTACATTCAGTGGTAGTCAGGGAAATGCAAATTAAAATAATAAGGTGACACTTTTACCAGCCAGTACAAATTTTTAAAAGTGTACCATCTATTTGTACAAAAGTGTGTGATAAAAGAATTTTCTCATGCTGCATGTGGGCATGTCATCTTTGCGAGCTGTTTCTGGAAATAATCTGGCCAGCAACCATTTTGGAGACCTACAGAAATAAAAGAATATATTTGAGGAGGCTATAGAAATAAAAGAATATATATTCTATGAAGCTTATTGTATCATTGTTCAAACCAACCAAAACAAAAAAACAATTACAAATTGAATTTTTATTGAAGGAGAGCAAAGGGGGACATAAAAAGAATTAAGGTATATTATGTACATATACCAGCTTCCCACTATAAATGTATTCATATGTACTGTGAATATGTACTAGTAAAAATTTAAATTTAAAAGTGAATATCAGTAGGAAAATAGTTGAACAAATTACAATACCCTTCCCACGAACATTTGGAATATTATACAGCCATTCTAAAGGATTGATTAGCTGATATACTGGTTAATTTGAATCAACCGCCATGGGCTTTTTTTAATGAGGTAAAATTGTTAAAGAGATAGGCCTATAAAAAAACTTCAACAGGACTCCAATTAAACAATAACAAGGATCAACAAACTTAAAGGCTTCTTGCACAGCAAAGGAAACACCAACAGACTAAAATATCAACCTACAGAACAGGATAAAAAATGTGGCCCACTGTTCCTTGGACAGAGGACTAAGGTCTAGAATATATAAAGAACTCATAAACTTAAACCTTACCCCAAAACAAACGACCCAATCAAAAGTCAGGCAACTGAAATGGACACTTCTCAGAAAAAGAAATACAAGCAGCCAAAAAACACATGAAATAATGTTCAGCATCTGGGAGAAATGCAGACTGAAACAGCACCGGGATTCCGCCTTACTCCAGAGAGAATGGCTATCACCATGAACTCAGCACACAAGAAATGCTGGCCAGGCTGTGGAGGGAAAGAAACCTTCCTGTACTGTTGGTAGGGATGTAAGCTAGTACAGACACTGTGGAAACCAGTGATTCCTCAAAAACTGAAAATAAAAATTCTGTTCAACCCAGCTATACCTTTTCTGGGTATCTTCCCGAAAGAGTTAAAGATTCCATGTTACAGAGATACATTCATATTTGTACACTCCTATCTGTACCAGCACAGCTCACAAAGCTGCATCTTGGGAGCAGCCTATCTGTCCATCAACACATGAAGGAATAAAGAAAGTGTATATACACACGAGGGAGCGCTACTCAGCCACGAGGAAGCATAACTGAGTCATTTATAGGAAAGTGAATGCACCTGGAGACCATAATGATAAGCAAAATAAATGGGACATAGAAGCTTAATTACCAGTTTCTCCTACATGACAAACTCGAAGTATAAATAAAGAACAGCCAGGCATGTCCAGGCATAAACCCACGACTTGGGAGGCTCAGGCAAAAGGATTGCTTCAAGTTTGGGCTAAGTAGTGAGACCCTGTCTGATATAAGTAAACAAATAAGCAAAATAAAAAACAGGTGATAGGAAACAGGGAAGTAGATCTTTTGCAGCTGGGAAGGGATGGGGGGATAAAAGCGGGAGGCGAGGAGAGGAAGGGGAAGTGAGAAGAACTTCAATGCGTGCGTGAACACAGACCAACACCCCGCGTAGAATGCATGCATCAGGGAGCACAAACATCCCCTCGTTTTCAAAAACTAAGGTTGGCTCCTCCAGCACGCCATCTTAGCAGGAAGGTACTGGCTGTTTCTTATGACAGTCAGAAATGTGAGGGCCTGCAGGGACCAGGCGTCACTGAAGAAGGCCGATAATGAGGCGAGGCCTGCGGAGACAGACGCTGGCAAAGGAGGAGCACCTGCTCTCCCAGGCTCCTTCCCGCTCCAGCACCAGCCCAGTGTTGTCCTCTGCCGTCCATGAGACCTGATGGCCCAGTGTCCAAAGGGAAGGCAGAAATCCTGACTTTAATGTAAAAGTTCCCAAATGTTGAGCTATGAAGACTAACTTCATAGGTCAGCAAACTAGATTTGAGCCTAGTTTGGTAGTTTGACAGATAAAATGTAGACACCTAGGAGGTTAATCATGAAGAAATCAGAGGCATGTCAATTATTAAAACGTTAGAGCCAGACAGTAGTGGTAATCCCAGCACTCTGGGAGGCTGAGGCAGGAGGTGTCCCGGCCTGCGGGTAAGTCCACGGAGGCCCTAGAGGGGGAGTGGGGGTGAAAGGGGACAAGAGACGTGAAGAATGGAGACAAGACAGAAGTCCGATCAAGTCTCGTTTATTCAAGGAAAAAGTAACAAATATATAGGATATTAGGGGAGGAGGGAGTTGGGTTCTGAGACGTCAGCAGGTAATTTAGCAACAGTGGCAAGACTGGGAGTTATAGGTTAAATCAAATTTTCAAATTTCCCATGCTCGCTCATAAGGCGATTAGCATAATCCCTTAATGAGCCAAACAAGCTAGGCAAGGAGGGGCTTAACTACCAAACTTAACTCCTAGAGGGGGTAAAAGTGGTGCGGCCTGCAGATATAAGGTGGCAGCCAATTACAGGGCTTCCCACAAGGAGGATCACAAGTTCAAACACAGCCTGGACAACTTAGTGACACAGTAAGATCCTGTATCAAAATTTAAAAACATTTCTTTAATTTTTTTCAGCTGGCAGTAGTAGTCTAACAGTGAATTAAACCATAAATTCTGTTCTTTACCTCCTTATTTGGAAAAGTGGAAATGTATCCATTTTGAATGTCTTTTAAAGATGCAGCTCTCTGTGGAGCATTTTCACATATAGTTTGTCAAATGAATTAATATTCTTTTTAGCATTTGTTACATTATTTACTGCCTTAAAACTCAGAAGTAAAGCCAGGCATGGCGGTGCAGACCCATGATCCCAGCACTGGGAGGCTGAGGCCATATTGAAAGTGAGACCTAGTGATTCCAAGAGCACCCTGGGATACACAGCAAGACCCCATATCAAAAACAAACAGAACCTCAAGATGTAAAAACCATTTGAAGTTGGAGGAAGGAATCGGTATGCAGGAAGGACCATTTCAATGAGAAATATCCCCATCTTCTGGCTCAAACAGGGAATGCCACAGAAAACTGGGCAGAAAACTGGTGCCAAATCATTCAAGAGTCACGATCTTCCTGAAAGGACTGTAAATTTGGAATTTCAGGAAGTATATAGTTTGACTAATTGTTCAAATACGTTCTGAGATGAAGCACAGATATCTGACTGACTCCTGCAATCTAGAATAAGGAAGATCTTCAATGCATGCTGATGCTTTAACCAACTCTCCTTGCAGGAATTGTTGCTAACATTTCATAGACAATATGCCCAGTTTCCTTGCGGTGTGTCTTTTGTGTTTTTTAATGGAAGACATAGTGTTTGGGTAATTCTCTTTCTCTCACTTGTGCTCTCCCTCTCTCTCCATAAGAGAGAACATGTCAGGTAGGACTGAAGAATGAGACACTTTGGTTGGGGATATAGATCAGTGGCACGGTGCCTGCCTGCAAGCACAAAGTCCTGAGTTTGATTCCATGCACCCAAAGAAAAAGACAGAGACTGGAGGTGAGAACCTCAGCAAGTCCCCAGTAGAGGGGCACACCCAGCGGCCCAGCAAGGGCCCTGTGGGAGCACACATGATGGACAGGTGGGACGAGGGCACAGAAAAGTGCAAAGTGACAGTCTGGGATCCTACTTGGACGTACCACAGAGCTGTGGACACCAGAGGAATTTTACTAGTGCTGTTTTTCTCTGTCTGATTGGTTTTCCTTTTTCTGACCATTAGGGTGCTTCATTTGTGTTGTTTTGTTTTGTCTTATTTTGTGTGTGTGATTATGGGGGGGGTCCTCTCCATTATTTCTCTTTCTTTAATAACTTAGATTTCTGCCTTTTGTTTTCTTCTACTCATATTTTTTCTCTATTTTGTCAACTATCTCACTCAGTTTTATGATACTTTCATGTAAGTAAACATTGTCTCTTCTCTCTGGTTCACTTCCACACCCCTTTGCTTTCTCTTCCATTCTTTCCCTCTTGTGTCCTTTAGTTTCCAGAACTTGAGTGATCACCCTTTGCCTTCCAGCCTTGCTCCTACTATATTTGATCTCATCTCTCTGTCTTGCCCCAGACCCTCTTACCCGCCACCCCAAAAACCACCCCTGCAACAGGTAAAAATCACCCCACAAAGGGGAAAAATCACTGCATACAAGTACCTGGTATATGTTGGATTTTGTTATATAACTGGAATTTGTTTCTACAGTTAAAGATATCAGGCTAATAGTTTACTACAGTTTGTCAGTAACCAGGCTGTGCTTGAGACTCTTGTTACTGTTAACTTACTACTTTATCCAGGATGTCATACCTGTTATAATCAGTTTTTTCTCCCTTATATGATAATACTGTGACTGTACTGGGTCATAACCGTCACTGTAGCTCAGTACCAAAGCACCGCGTGCTGAGTCAAATAGCAACCCCTCATCCTTAGTGGACTGGGAAGATAGATTCTTGGGATGACACAAAGACCAAGAACCACCTACATCTAGAAGACACCCTGAGGAACAGACATTTCCTAGGGAAGCCTTGATATTAGGGATCAAGCTATTTACCATAAGAATTCTACAAGCATCAACACAGAAAACAAAATAAAATAAAAATAGAAAATGACAAGACATGGAAACAAAGTGCAACCCAAGATCCCCAGGGTTGCAGGCTGCCCAGGACAAGTCAACAGCTCAGTGAGACAGAGGAAACTGTAAGCCAATGACTGGAACCTTCTGAAACGATACCACCCCAAGTGAAAAAAACAAACGGAAGAGGCGATAGAAAAAAAATAATGTCTAAGGTGTAAAAAGAAATGACAATCAAAATGAAACATTAAAGCACACCCAGATAAATAAAATAGAGGTGCTCAGGTAAATGATGGAAATCATGAGTGCTCAACATAGGAAAGAAATGAAATTCATGAAATAGATCCAAATGGAAATCAAGGAGGTTAAAATCTCCATTGAAAGTATACACAACAGATTGAATGAAGGTGAGAATAGAATATCAGATCGAGAAGGCAGGATTGTGGCTAGTGACCACAAAAAGAAAGATGCCTTTTCTTTTTTTTTTTTTTTTTTTTGGTACCAGGGATCGAACTTAGGCCTGCATGCTTGCAAAGCAGGCAATTATGCCGCTGAGCTAAACCCCCAGCTCCAAGAAAGATACCTTAAAAATAGCAAAAGAGAAGCATCAATAGCATGAATGAGCAGTGGGCATGCCAGGGAGAGAACAAGTCAGCCTCTCCCATGAGCCTACCAGTGCTCGGGCTGAGAATCAAACATGCCATCCCCCACCCTCACCCCTCACCAGTTAGCAACTGGATGGTGTCGAGGACAGCTGGAGTTGACAGCAACCAAGGCACATAAAGCAACTAAATGCCTGTATTGTTGGGTTGATTATGCTGACCTGGGCCAGCAATCTGAGCATCTCTTGGGAAGATGACTGTATGCAATATAGCATATATTCCTCCTATCCTCTCTCTGAAGGCAAATATTGTTTTCATTGTTTTGTCTTGTTCTGATTAATTGTTTTCTCTATTCAATATTCTGTTTTGATAGGGTTTGTAATGTTCTGTTTTCAGTTTGATTTTGCTACACCTGATTAAATGGACAACTATTGTGACAATAATGAGATATACTATGGTACCTATTACTGTTATCCCAGTGTCCTGCTCTGAAGTTCTGTATCAGTTTCACTGCACGGTCTCGAATGGCTTTGTTCTGTCTTATTTTGTTGTATTTTACTACCTCTAAAAATTTTTTTAAATAAATAAATAGCAAGGGACCATAAAAAAATCAATCCAGCAACTAAATGATGAAGCAAAAAGGAACAGCATAGGATTGATTGAAGTCAGTGAGAAAGCTGGAGACAGAGCAAAAGACATAAGAACCTCTTCATAAGGACAGGCATGGTGGCTCATGCCTGTAATCCCAGCACTCGGGAGGTTGAGGCAGGAGGATCCTTGCAAGTTCGAGACCAGCCTGGGCTACAAAGTGAGCTCAAGGCCAGCCTGACCTTCATAGCAAGACCCTGTCTCAAAAAGACAAAAAAAAAAAAAAACTCTTCATAGAAATAATGGCAGAAAACTTCCCAAACATGGCTAAATAATTTGAAATACAAGTAAAGGAAGCATATAGAACTAGCCCTGACCAAAATAAATCTACACCAAGGCATATAGTAATCAAGATTCCAGAAGTTCAGCACAAGAACAGAATGTTAAAAGCGACCCTCTAGAAACAAATCACTCATAAAGGAAAGCCAGTCAGAATTACAGCAGACTTCTCAACACAAATCCTCCAGTGAAGGAGAGCTTGGAGTAAGGTATTTCCAACCCTAAAAAAAAAAAAAAAAAAAAAACTCTTCAACACAGATTGATGTGCCCCACAAAATTATCTTTCAAAATCAATAGAAAAATAAAATACTTTCAAGACAAAGACTAACTAAAGAAATTCATGATCAATGAAAGAATGCTCTGAAGGATATATTAGAGAAAATGAAGACTACAAGCACAAGAACACCAATAAAAAGAAGCTACCAGGGAGGGAAAGAAATTAAACAGGGGGGAAAGATGAAATAAACAAAGGAAAATAACATGAAAAAGATAAGCAAATATAACATCAGTTATAACCATCAACATAAATGGTCTCAACTCACAATCAAAAGAAACTGACTGGCAGAATGAATCAAGATACAAGATCCATGCCCTGCATGCACAAGGCCCTGTATTTGATCCCCAGCACCACCCAAAAAAACCCAAAAAACAAAAAAAGCAAGACCAACAATAAGCAGCTTTCAAGAAACATATTTAGTTTGATACCCAGTACCAACAAAAAAAAAAGAAGAAGAAGAAGAAGAAACATATTTAAGGCCAGGGATGTAGCTCAAAGACACAGCATCTGCCTGGTAAGCATGAGGTCATAAGTTCAATTCTGGGTATAAAAAAGAGAGAGAAAGAGAGACAGAGACAGAGAGAGAGAGAATGACATTTAACTCAAAAAGAAATTCATACAGTAAAAGTCACAGGATGAAAAATAATACTCCATGCCACAGGAACCCAGAAAAAAAAAAAAAACAGAGGTAAAAGCTATTCTATTTGCAGACACTGTGAACCTCAAGCCAAGACTAATCAAAAGAGATGAAGAAGGTCACTACATACTTGTTAAGTGAACAATCCAAGAGGAAGAGAAAATAGCCATAAATATATATGTACCAGACCATTTTTCTTGTTTCCTGCCGTGCTCAGCCAGCTCCGAGGATTTGGGCCGGCTTGCCTGCACCATGAATTCTGGAGACTGGGTGGCCTGGGATGAGTGCCCCCCAAACCATCCTGAGCTCCAGGAGGGAGTTAAGATCTTTGCTCCTGCCGGCAAGGGAACTTTGCAGGTTTCTGCCGCAAGGAACCAGCTCAGCAGGGCTTGGACCTGCCTGCCCCTTTCTCAATCCAAGAAACTGGGTGGCCAGAGTCCTAGAAGCTGAGAGCATACAAGAGAATTTCCAACAGGCCCAGGGGAAGCCTTGGAATAACATGGAAATATAGGAAAATGACAAAACGAAAGATCAAATTACAATCTCAAGCCTCCAGCCCATCCCAAGAAACCTTAGGAGCTATGTACATAGAAGAAAACATATGCCATACACCTGAAATATCTGAAATACTAGCAACTGAAATAAAGAAGCAACTCTGGGAAGCTTTAAAGGAATTCAAACTAGAAATAATCTCCCAGATAAGAAGAAATGATAAAAGAAATGAAGGAGATGCTGAACATATCTAAAGAAGACACAATTGAAAAACTGGAGGAACTAAACAAAAAGATAGAATCCCTGGATGAACAATATAAGAAACAAACAATACATGAAGCAGATGCAAAGAGATATACAGGAAATCAAAAATTCCATTGAAAGTTGTAAAAACTATCTCAGTGAAAGTGAAGACAGAATTTCAGACCTTGAAGACAAGATTGTAGCTAGCAAACAGGAAAAGAAATATCTTTTTAAAATAACAAGCAATCAGGAAATAACAATTCAACAGCTTCAAGGTGATGCAAAGAAAAACAACATAAGATCGATAGGGATAAATGAAAAAGAAGGGGACAACATGAAGCATATCAAGAGGATATTCAGAGAAGTAATAACTAAAAATTTCCCAAACATGAAAATGGAAACTGACATCAGGATCAGTGAAGAATATAGAACGTAAATAGCCATAACCAAAATAAAACTACACCCAGACATATAATAATCACCATCCCATATATCCAACATAAGAATAGAATATTAAAAGCTGTCAGAGAGAAAAGACAGATCACCTGTAAAGGAAAACCTATCAGGATCACAGCAGACTTCTCAGCACAAACATTAAAGTCAAGATGAGCATGGAGTGAAGTATTTCAGATACTAAAGGAAAATTATTTCCAATCTAGACTGATGTATCCTGCAAAACTGTCCTTCAAAATTGATGGAGAAATAAGATACTTCCATGACAAAGAACAGCTGAAGAACTTCATGATCACCATGCCAACCCTGCAAAGAATACTAAAAGACAGTTTAGATACACTTAGGAAAAAACCACTAAGCAAAGCAGACAATTAAACAGAGCAGAAAGATAAAGATACAACAGCAGAAAGGTAACATGTCAACAATAAACCAATATATAACAGTTATAACCATTAATGTAAATGGTCTCAATGCATCAATCGAAAGAAACAGACAGGCAGAATGGATCAAGAAACAACATCCAACCATATGCTGTTTACAAGAAACCCATCTAACCCAAAAAGGATACTCACAGACTGAAAGTCAAAGGATGGAAAACAGTACTTCAGGCAATAGGAACCCATGAAAAAGAAGGGGTAGCTATTCTGTTTTCAGACAATGTGAACTTCAAACCAAGAATGATCAGAATAGATAAAGAAGGTCATTACATACTGGTTAGGGAAAACTCCAAAAGGAAGAGATAACAATCTTAAATATACATGCACCAAATTCCAGAGCACCGAATTATATAAAGCAAGTATTAATAGAAATGAAAAACCAAATTAGCAATAACACAATTATAACAGGAGACCTTAACACACCATTGACACCAAGGGACAGATCAACCAGACAGAAAATCAGCAAAGAAATAAGAGAACTGAATCAAACCTGTGAACAAATGGACTTGATAGACATATACAGAGTGTTCCATCCTACAACATCAGAATACACATTCTTCTCAGCAGTACATGGGACATTCTCTAAAATAGACCATATACTAGCACACAGAACATATTTAAATAAATGCAAGAGAACTGAAATTATCCCATGCATGTTATCAGATCATAGCGCCATGAAACTAGAAATTAATGATAAAAGATACTGTGAAATTCCCACAAACACATGCAAACTGCATAACACTCTCTTGATTAATCAGTGGGTCACAGAGGAAATTAAAGAAGAAATTAAACAATACCTACAAGAAAACGAAAATACACATACAACTTACCAGAATCCATGGGATGTAATGAAAGCCGTCCTCAGAGGAAAATTTATTATACTGAGTTCCCACATCAGGAAAACAGAACGAATACAAATAAATAACCTGATACTACACTTCAAACATCTAGAAAAAGAAGAGCAAGTCAAGCTCAAAGCCAAAAGAAGGGAGGAAATTATAAAAACCAGAGCAGAAATTAATGCAATAGAGACTAAGAAAATAATCCAAAGAATTAATAAATCAAAGAGCTGGTTCTTTGAAAGAATAAATAAAATTCATAAGCCCCTAGACAACCTTATTTTAAAAAGGTAATAAAAAGCTCAAATTCATGCAATAAGAAATGAAAAAGGCAATATCACTACAGAAGATCATCAACATATATTTCTTTTTTTAATTTTATTTAAGGAGAAAAAGAAAAAAAAACAGAAAAGGGGTACAAGTTATACAGAATCTCAGAAAAAACAAACAGAAGGAAATGACTAGCTAACAGATTACTTATTGTTATCTTAGAAATAGCTGTTCAAGTCACAAAATCAAAGCATACAAAGTGGACATTCAAACGGTGAGACTACAAACAGTTCTTGTTCAATGATCCAACAAAACTCAGTAATATGGTTATCTATCTTATACACTTAAATATACATGCAGTTATATCCTTTAGTGCACTTTCTTTTCCTCTATTTTGTACAATGACAATTACACATTTTATGTTTTATTACTCCCAAAGTTCTTATTACTTTTTTTGAAGAGAATAAAACTAAATGTGACGTTACAACAGAGTCTGTCAAATCAAAAGGATGGACATAATACATACTGTAAAAACAAAATACAAAGTGATCTAGGACTTCAAAAGAAGATAATAATCAAACCAGAATGGGCATCATAATGAATCTTACTGTCTTCAGAGTTGTTGCCTATACTCTCAAACTTGGTAGTATCAAGCAAGACAGAATAGAGGAAAATCAGTCAAAACAAGATGGTGAGAGCAATACAAGGTTTCAAATCAAATTAATAGGAAATCAAAGTGGGTTACTATAATATATCCTGCTATTTTTTATTTTTCCCTAATTACAAAGATAAAAATAAAAAAGTAAATAATAAAAGGAGATTGAGATAAAAGAAGACATAACAACAAAACACAAGTCAAAACGTAACCATTTACGCAAAATAGTATTTCACCACCAGATATCCTGATATAAAAGTAGTTACCATAGTGTCTCTTTCCTTGAAATCTTTGAGTATAACTTCGTATACCATAGCATCAAACATATCAAAACAATGTAAAACCATTCAAGAGAATGACAGTATTACAGGGTATTTAGAACCAACTAAAAGAAAATGAACAATGGTTTCCGTATAGTCTCCTTGTCTATAAAAGTTTTTGTTTATACTATCACATATAATAAAACCCAATAAGATACAACATGTTAAGACCGATGGAGACAGAAGAACAAAAGCTTGAATGGACTTCAAAACAAGATGATATTAAATCAGCACTAGCTATTATGATGTCTTGTTTTCTCCAAAATAGCTGTTCCTACCATCCAACCTTCTCTGCCTCATTTCTGTTGAGCTCTTTTTCTGTCATTAGTTGTCAGTTTGTCTTCTTCATTTCACTTTCTGCTCCATTCATTGTGGCCTCTCTGCCACTGTTTCTGGAATCTTGGTATTTTTTTTACAATGTCCTGCAGTATACTCTGTAGAGTTGAATTGGTGGTTGCAAATTCCCCTAGTTCCTCTTTATCCTGGAAGCACCTTGTTTTTCCATCAATTTCTAGGGATAGTTGTGCAGGATATATATCAATCTTGGCTGGGGGTTATTCTATTTCAAAGCTTGAATTATTTCCCCCCACGGTCTTCGTGAATTGATGGTTTGTGCCTAGAAGTCTGCTGTAATTCTGATGGGTGTTCCTTTGTAAGTGATCTGTTTCTTGTCTCTGACAGCTTTTAACATTCTGTTCTTATATTGGATTTCTGGAATTTTGTTTATTATATGCCTGGGTGTTGTTCTGTTTGGGTTGTGGGTGGCTGGGGTCCTTTATGCCTCATACATCTGAGTGTCTTTACCTTTTGCTAAATTAGGAAAATCCTCCTGCATTATTTCTGTGAATAGCCTTTGTAGTTCATTTGTTTGTGTCCCTACTTCTTCCTTTACATTCTTAATTCTTAAGTTATAGATCCTCTTATCATCTTCAAGCCTTTGTATTATTGCTGTTTGTTTTCTTGTTATTTTTAAGAAGGTTTTCATTTCATGCTCCCACCTTACAAATCTGTCCTCCAGTTCAGATAATCTATCCTTAGTTTCTTTCAAGCTGTTATGCCAGCTTTTAATAGAGTTTTTATTTTCCTGGTAATCTCTTTGAACCTGCTTCACGTATTCTATGTTTTCTCTATTTTCTCCATCAAACAATTCTCCCCATTTTTTCTGTTCTTCCATTCCACCCTCTGTTTTTTCTTGGGCGGTGCTTAGCATTTCTCTAACTATTCTACTTATATCTTGCTTTATTTCATTAAATACTTCACTTTTGAACTCATCTATGAGGCTCCGGAGATAGTGCTTTATGTCTATTGGTGCCGTGTCTGATATTGCTTGTTTTCTGTCCTCATTCTCCTTTGCATTAACCTTTCCTGGATAAGTGTTCTCAGGATTGGGGGCCGAGGACCCTTTCTTATTGTTCCCTCTTCCCATATTTTTTGTTCCTTCCATACAAGCATAGATAGGAGGACCAGTTTCTTTCTTTGTCAGTTACAGTTTGTTTGAATTGTGCCGGCTAGGTGTTCCCGCCTACTGCAGAGTACTAGGGAGACACAGACCTGGGCAGCCTCTGCTGGGCCCGCCCCTCCAGGTCAGTCAACCTACTGAAGGCTTCACTGCTACGGTGTACCTCCAGGTGCTGAGACCTGGTTTGGGCTAGCTTACTGGGTCTTAGTTCGTGGTGTCACCCAGGCCAAGACTCCCTACCAATCCAGCTTGGGAGGGGAATATGTGACTAAAGTCACTGCAGTGTCCTGTTCTGTCTAGTCTGCCCAGTCCCAGAATGTCCTCTGTTGAAACCTCCTAGTCTATGGAAGGGTTCCCGTTTCTCTCACTCACCGCAGGTCGATGCAGGGTTCCCCACCAGTCCCACTCTCAACTCCATTCGCCAATTCCCACACTCAGAGGTTTCGCCTCTCTGTCCCTGCTGTGCTGATTCAGATGCAGCAGCGGCAGCAGGAAATTCAAATCACGGCTTCCAGAGGCGCGGGTTCCAGCTTCAGTGCTGAGATTTTATCTGTTCCTGTTATAGCACTGGGATTGCATTTCCAGTTGGTTTCTCTCAGCTTAGTTCATTCCTTGGGTTGGCAGGGTATATCTCCCCTTGCTTAGGACTCCTCACACTGCACCATTCCTGGATTATAAACTAGCTTTCTCAGAGAGCCTCCATAGCTGCTGGTATCTATCCACCATGTTCTCCCGGAAGTCCTATCAACATGTATTTCAAAAACCTCTACTCTCATAGGTTTGATAATACAGAAGCTATAGACAGATTCCTAGAAACATATGACGTACCAAACCTAGATCAAAAAGATTTAAACTGTTAATTTCTATTAATGAAATTGAAAATGTAATTAAGTCCTTACGTACAAAAGAAGAGCTCAGGCCCAGACAGATTCACTGCAGAATTCTACAAGAAGTACAAAGAAGACTTAATGCCAACACTTTTCAAACTCTTCAAAGAAATGGAAAGAAAAGCAATCCTTCCTAAGACATTCCTGGAAGCAAATATTACTCTAGTACCAAAACCTGAGAAAGACTAAAAACTAAAAACTAAAAAAAGAGAACTGCAGGCCAACCTCCCTAATGAACACAGATGCAAAAATCTTCAATAAAATATTGGCAAATAGGATGCAGCAAATCATCAAGAAGATTATACACCATGACCAAGTGGAATTCATCCCAGGCATGCAGGAAAGGTTCAACATATGTAAATCAATAAATGTAATCCCCCATATCAATAAAGCCAAAAGTAAGAATCACACGATCATTTCTATAGATGCAGAAAAAGCTTTTGATAAGGTCGAACATTCATTCATGATAAGAACCTTATAAAAAATTGGAATAGATGGTCTTTTCCTCCATATGATAAAGGCCATCTATGACAAACCAAAAGCCAACATCATACTAAATGGCCAAAAACTGAAGGCCTTTACCTTAAAATCAGGCACAAGACAAGGATGTCCCTTATCATCACTCCTATTTAACATAGTACTGGAAATACTAGTCAGAGCAATTAGACAAGAGAAATGAAAGGAGTAAAGACAGAAAAAGAAGAAGCTAAATTATCATTATTTGCAGATGACATGATACTCTACATAGAAAACCCACACACTCCATTTAAAAACTCCTAGATATAATAAATTAAATCAGCAATGTAGCTGGATATAAAATCAATACTCAAAAATCAATAGCATTTGTATACACTAACAACAAAATCATAGAGAAATAAGAGAAGCCACACTCTTCATACTAGCAACCAAAAAATGAAATATTTAGGAATTATTCTCATGAAAGAAGTGAAAGATATATGTAGGGAAAATTATAATACACTGAAAAAAGAAATTGAAGATGATCTCAGAAAATGGAAAGACATCCCTTGCTCATGGATAGGAAGAATAAATATTGTGAAAATGGCCATTCTCTCAAAACTGTTATACAGATTCAATGCAATCCCAATAAAAATACCATCAACATACCTCATAGATTTAGAGAAATCACTCCTAAAATTCATCTGGAGTAAGAAGAGATCTAGAATAGCAAAGACAGTTCTGAGCAGCAAAGGCAAGGCAGGCGGCATCACAATCCCTGACTTGAAGTTATACTACAAAGCAACTGTAGTAAAATCAACATGGTACTGGAATCAAAACAGAGCCAAAGATCAATGGAATAGATTAGAATATACAACCACAACTACAAACACACTCAACCACCTTATCTTTGATAAAGGGGCCAAACATGTTCACTGGGAAAACCACAGTCTCTTCAATAAATGGTGTTGGAAAAACTGGCTCTCCATATGCGGAAAACTAAGACTAGACCCATGTCTATCACCATGTACTAAATTAAAATCTAAATGGATCAAACATCTGAATATTAAAACAGAAACATTAAATCTATTGGAAGACAAGTTGAGTAACAACCTTGAAGACATAGGGGTAGGTACAGAATTCATGAACAAGAATCAAACTACATGGGAAATACTTCCCAGAATCAACAACTGGGACTACCTCTTATTAAAAAGTTTCTGCATGTCAAAAGAAATCTCTAGCATAGTGAAAAGAAAACCTACAAACCGGGAAACAATCTTAGTGAACTGTCCCTCGACAAAGGACTTCTGTCTAAAACATATAAAGAATTAAAAAAACTCAGACCCCCAAAATTCAAAGATCCAATCCAAAAATGGGCATCTGAGATGAATACACAATTCTCAGATGAAGAAATACAAATGGCAAATAAATACATGAAAAAATGTTCATCATCATTGGTCATTAGAGAAATGCAAATTAAAACCACACTGAGATTCCACCTCACTCCAGAAAGAATGGCCAGGATCAAGAAAACCAACAACAACAAATGCTAGAGAGGCTGTGGGGGAAAAAGGAACTCTTCTGCAATGTTGGTGGGAGTGTAGACTGAAGCAACCACTGTGGAAGTCAGTCTGGAGATTTCTCAGAAAGCTGGGATTGGAAGTCCCATTTGTTCCAGCTATTCCACTTCTACATATATTCCCAGAAAAACTGAAAACATCATACCACAGTGATATATGTGCATCCATGTTTATAGCAGCATAATTTGTAATAGCCAGATCTTGGAAACAACCTAAGTGTCCATCAACTGAGGAATGGATTTAAAAAATTGTGGTATTTTTATACAATGGAGTACTACTCAGCTATAAAGAATGATCACATTGAGATATTCATAAGTAAATGGACGCAGCTTGAGACCATACTCACAAGTGAAACAAATCAAACTCACATGTATAAATACCGAATAGTTTCCCTAATGTAAGAAATGATAAGAATACATAAAATTATGTGGTAATCATGATTTCCCATTATATTGCCTTGAAGCCTTATAATGTTTTCATTCATTAATTGGAATAGATTTATTCTGGGTTGTTTGATTTTATTGTCTATGATGGTATGAACAGCTGTTTTGAAGAAAACAAGACATTATATTAGCTAGTGATGATTTAATATCATCTTGTTTTGAAGTCTCACCAAGCTTTTGTTCTTGTCTTCATCAGTTTTATCATGTTGTATCTCATAGGATTTTATTAAATGTGATAGTATAAACAAAATTTTTTATAGACAAGGAGATAATATAGAAACCATTGTTCGTTTTCTATTAATTGGTTCTGAATACCCTGTAATACTGAATTTAGTACTTTCATTCTCTTGAATGGTTTTACAGTCTTTTTATGTTTGGTACTATAGTATATGAAGTTATACTCCAATATTTCAAGGAAAGAAACACTATGGTAGCTACTGTTATGTCGGATTGTCTTGTGGTGAAACACTATGTTGCTTAAATTTTTCTGTTCTGACCTATGTTGTTATGTCCTCTTTTATCTTAATCTTTTTTTTTTTTTATCAGTACCGGGAATTGAACTCATGACTGCCTGCTTGCAAGGCAGGCGCTTATGCCGCTGAGCTAAATCCCCAGCCCCTATCTTAATCTTTTTTAAAATAAAAAAAATATATATATGTACCAAATACCTGTGCACCCAAGTACATTAAAAAAATTAGCTAACATAAAAAAGCAAGTAAACACAATTATAATGGGGAACCTTAATACCCTTCTCTTACAAACAGATCAACTAGACCAGAGAATCAACAAAGAAATATCAGAATTAAACTAAATCTGTGCACCAATGGACTTAGTAGATGTCTACAGAGTGTTCCACTCCACAACATCAGAATACCCACATTCTCAGCTACACACGGGACATTCTCCAAAACAGACCACATATTATCCCATAAAACAAGATTAAGTAAATGCAAAGGAATTGAATCATTCCATACATATTTTCTGACCATCATGCAATGAAATTGGAAATCGATGGCAAAGAAATCACAAAAGCAGAGCACAGTGACACATTCCTGTAATCCCAGAACTGAGGAGACTGAGGCAGCAGGATGCCAAGAGTTTGAGGCCAGCCTGGGCTACATAATGAGATCAAGGCCAACCTGAACTACACAGCAAGGCCCTGTCTCAAAATACCAAAAAAAAAAAAATCACAAAAATACATAAACACATGGAAATTAAACAATAGCCTTCTGAATAACCAATGAGTCACAGAGGAAATTAAAGATGAAATTAAATAGTATCTGTGCTTAAATGATAAAGCCAATACAGCATATCAGAACTTGTGGGACACAATGAAAGCAGTCCTAAGAGAGAAATTTACAGCAATGAACTCTTACATCAGGAAAACAGAATGAGCTCAAATAAATAACCTAATGTTGAATCTCAAACTTCTAGAAAAAGAACAAATCAAACCCAAAGCTCATCCAAGGGAGAAAATTATAAAAATAAGAGCAGAAATTAATGCAAAGAAGACTAAGAAAATAATACAAAGAATCAATGAATCAAAAAGTTGATTCTTTGAAAGAATAAACAAAATTGACAAACCACTAGCCAACCTCATCAAAAAAAAGGAAACAAAAAAACAAATTCAAGCAATTAGGAATGAAAAGAGAGAAATCACCACAGATCCTACAGAAACCCAGAAGATCCTCAATACCTAATTTGAAAATCTGTACTTAAGTTAGAAAACACAGAATAAATCAACAGAATCCTAGACACCATCAAATTACCAAAACTAAATCTAAAAGACATAAAATGATTAAGTAACACAATATCAGCCAATGAAATTGAAAATGTAATTAAAAATTTACCAACAAAGAAAAATGTATTCACTGTTGAATTCTATAAGAAATTTAGAGAATTAGTACAGCTAATGCTGAAATGGAACTTAAGGAAAAGCAGTATTCCCAAAATCATTTCTGAAAGCAAGTATTATCCTGATACTAAAACCAGAGAAATATTCCACCAGAAAAGAAAACAATTTCTCTAATGACTTAAATGCAAAATTCTTTAGTAAGATACTGGCAAACAAAATGCAGCAAATCACCAAGAATATTATACACCATCACCAAGTATGATTTAGGGATTCAGGGATGGTTCAACATATTCAAATCAATAAATGTAATATGCCATATTCATAGAGTCAAAGACAAAAATCACATGACCATCTCAATAGATGCACAAAAAGTATTGGACCAAGTCCAACATCCTTTCGTGATAAAATTCGACAGAAAAGTAGAAGAGACAGTCTTTATCTCAATCTGATAAAAGCCATCTAGGACAAACCAATAGCTAACATCATACTAAATGACCAAAAACTGAAAGTTTTCACTCTAAACTCAAAAAGAAGACAAGGATGTCCACTATCACCACTCCTGCTACATATAGTTCTGAAACATTAGCCAGAGCAATTAGACAAAAGAAAGAAATAAAAAGAATAACAATAGGAAAGGAAGAAGTTAAATTATCATTATTTGCAGATGATATGATACTCTACATAGAAGACCCAAAAAAAAGTCACCAAAAGACTTCTTGATTTGGCTGACCTAGGAGAAACAAGAAGGAGGGTACACAGCCCCCTGTGTGCCAGTGGTGGCCCTGACAGCCAGGGAGCACCAGGAAGAAGGCTGGGCTCACCCCCAGTGAGACAGGAGCACAGGCTGGGAGAGGAGAAGCCCCTCCTCATCCCTAACACCCCTCGCAGTAAACAAGCAGCTGATTTTGGAGTATCACACACACAAATTATTGTTACTCTCCTATTATCTTGTTTTGAAATTCTTCTTTTTTTCCCTTTAAAATAAAAAAAATCTAAAAATAAAAATAAGTAAATAGATAAAAATAATGCTCTACCCCCCAAAAATAATAATAATAGAAGAAAAAGAATGACTTCATCTATCTGATCTTTGACAAAGAGTCCAAAAACATACACTGGAGGAAAGAGAGCCTCTTTAATAAATGCTGCTAGAAAAACTGGGTATCTGCATGCAGAAAATTGAATCTGGACCCATGTGTCTCACTGTGTATTAAAATAAAATAAAAATGGATTAAAGATCTAGATGTTAAAACAGAAAAAATCTGCTGGAAGATAAAACGGGTAAAACTCTTGAAGTCATAGGCATAAGGAAGGACTTGCTGAACAGAATCCCAATTGCACAAAAAAATGGTATCAAGAATCAACAAATAGGACTATAACCATAAATAGAAGAAAAAATAAAATTATATAAAATTTAAAACTTCTAGGATGTAGCTCAGTGCCACAAGTGCCTGCCTGGCAAGCTTGAGGTTATGAGTTCAATATCTAGTAAAAAAAAAAAAAATTAAAAACCTTTACACAGCAAAGGAACAAACAGAGTGAAGACAATATGCAGAATGGGGAAAAAATTATCATCTATTCCTTAGACAAATGACTAACATCTAGAATATATGAAAAGCTCAAAAAATTAGATTCCCAAAATAAAAGACCAATAATACTCATCATAGACATGGGTTTTCTCTCTTTCTCTCTGTTTCTGTCTCTCTCTCTCTCTGTCTCTCTCTCTCTCTGTCTCTGTCTCTCTCTTTCTCTCTCTTTCTCTCTCTCTTTCTTTCTCTCTCTCTCTCCCCTCCTCTCTCTCCACCCTCTTTCCCCATAGGGACTGAACCCAGGGCCTCATGCATGTTAACCATGTGCTCTACCAGTAAGCTACAAGTTTAGTGTAGTTTACTGGGCAATTTAGTGATTTAGCAGAACCTTGTCTCAAAAAAAAAAAAAAAATCTGAGGATGTAGCTCAATAGAAAGGCCCTGGGTTCAATCCCAGCACTGAAAAAATAAAATAAAAACACTTACTGCATTTGGGGGAGGGGGAAGGCTGAGGTAGTTTTCTTATTTTTGTTGTTGTTATTTTGTTTTGTTTATGGTGCCAGGTATCAAACTCATGACCTTGAGGTTACCATTAGCACTTTGTCACTGAGCTATATCCCCAGTCCCCCGGGAGGTAGTTTTTTGAGACAAGGTCTTGCTAGATGGTTCAGGCTGGCCTTGAACTCACAGCGATCCTCCTGCCTCAGCCTCCCAGGATGCTGGGATTACGGCATGTGCCACTATGCTTGGCCAAAGCACCTACTTCGTGCATCTAAGAGCTGAAGTCAACCCTACCTTGCCAAATTAACCTGAGTCCAAAAAGAGCAGACACCACGTAGCATTAAACATCCAAGGACTTCACCAGGGGAAACACCTTTGTTAGAAGAAATAGAGGCAAGATGGCCACTTCCCAACACCGAGTGAAGGACAATGGGAAAGAAGTCTCAGTGGAAGGCTCTGGGCCCCACTGCAAGAAAGATTAGAGCCGAAGTCAGCCTCTAAAGGAAAGCCTGTCTCCCCGAAGTGTTACTCAGGCCCTGGCGGGGAACACCTATGCAAATTATGGCACAAGCACAGGGCTGAGTTTCACAGCCAGCAGCAGTTTTTTGGTCAATTATGTCCCAAGAAAGAGGTCCATAAGGCGCATTCTCATGACATTTGCCACCCCATGGGTAACAAGCAGAGCTAAGCACTAGCCAAACAGCCAGCAGAGGAGGCAGGAAGGGGCCAACACTGTGTAAGTACAAAACCCAAAGGGAATAGCAAAACTGAGAAGCATGCATAATATCAATTCCACCACATTGCTGTACCCTATTCTGTCCTTTTCAATTAAATTTGGGAGCCCCTGAAAAGATCCTCCCCCACCCCCTCTCCCAGACATGCAATTAGCAGGCTTCTTTCTGCAGTTTGATCACAAAGGGAAAAGAGCTTTAAAAAGCTTTAAAATTGCTAAATCACTGGGTGTGACAGTTAAAATGCACTGTCGATTGGATTGGTCTGAGGTCTGCCCAGGTGCTAGTACAGCCACCTGGGTGGGTCATGGAGCTGTGGCCGTGGGTACTACCTCTGGTCCCTGGCCCCTTCCTCTCTGCCCATTCTGCTGCTCCGCTTCCTGTCCACCATGACCTGAGCAGCCTCACACCTTAGCCATGATGGACCCGCCTTGAGCCAGCTGGTTATGAAGGGAGTCCACTGAAACCGTGACCCAAATAAACCTCTCCTCCTTCAAGCGGTGGGTGTCAGGAAGGGGGTCGCTCACTAACACACTGGGGTTCTCAGCAGAGTGGTCCAGCCAGCTCACTGTACAGAGTAGCCATAGCTGACCAATTCAACTCATTCACAGTTTTCCAAACAGCGGTTCAGGCCCTATTCTGAAGCAGGAACCAAAGACTGCCAACAGAAAAGCCCCTAACACAGAAAACTGATGCCAAAGCCACAAGGGGGAAGGAAGCAAGTTGGCACAAACAGGATCTATTCTTAGAAAAGAAAATGCCTAAAAACCTACTGATCTCTTCAAAGATAGAAGATGGGGCCCCCCAAAATTAAGAAAGGAACACTGGGGGTGGGGGTTTTAGCTCAGCGGGCGTAAGTGCCTGCTTGGCAAATGTGAGGTCATGAGTTCGATCCCCAGCACCAAAAAAAAAAAAAAAGAAAAAGAAAAGGAAAGGAACACACAGAATAAAAGAGAGGTCTTAGAAAATAAAAGAAGGGCCAGGGGTGTAGCTCAGTGGCACAGTGCCTGCCTGACAAGCACAAGGTCCTGAGCTCAATTCCCAGTCCAAAAAAATAAGGTATAAAAAAAGAAAAACAAAAAATTCAATAGGTGGGTAGACAGGAAAAGTGAGGAACACCTCCTGAAATTAGAAAACACAAGGCACTGTAATCCCAATACTGGGGAGGCTGAGGCAGGGGGAACCCTGCCAGTTAGAGGCCAGCCTGGGCTACACAGAGATTTCAAAATGAGCCTGAGCTACAGACATAGTGAGACCGTGTCTCTACACAAAACAAAACAACACCACACAAGCAGCTGTTCCCCTGACCACATGTATGTGAAGCAGCTGGAGCTGGCCTCTGCCTAGCCCTGCCAGACACCCCCAAAGTGAGAACCTCTTGTGCCCCAGGACTTCCTCAGAGCCCCCGCCCTTTGATCCTCATGGGGACCTTAAGAATTCTCAGAAACGCTGAACCAGGCATGACCCAGGGCCCGCCTGTCAGTGTGTTCTGGTTGCCACAACAAAGAAAACTCACCCTGGGTCAGTAAACAGCAGGCATTTATTACTCACTGTTAGGAAGAGGAGGAAGTCCAGGATCAAGGTCCAGGCCGGCTGGTGCAGGTGACTGAGTCCTTGCTTCATCCTCCTGTTTTAGAGAACAAGAGAGAGGAAGCAAACTTGCTTTTCTCTTCTTAGAAGGTTACTAATCTCACACTCTGTTACCTCCTGAGGCTCCATCTCCAAACAACATCACTTTGGGGTTTTAAATTACAATCTAAGCAACTGAAGAAGATACAAACATTCACTCAACCCAATGGACTGGCCTTCTTTCTTTACACAGCTAACTGTGCTTCTTATTTAGCTTTTTAAATCTAAATAGTATGTTCTTTAGAACTCAGCCAAGCATGGTGGTGCACACCTGTAATCCCAGCCCTTGGGAGGCCCAGGCAAGGGGAGGTCTGGGGGTTGGAGGCCAGCCAGGGTAACAAAGTGAGTTCAAGGCCGGCCTGAACTGCATAGTGAGACCCTGCCTAAAAAAAAGAAAAGAAAAATACAAAGGAAATTTATACACTGTGAGTTTAAAAGAAAGAAAGAAACAAATAATTGTCCTGAGGGACGATGAGAAGGTAACACAAGGTACTTCTTTTTTTTTTTTTTTTTTTGTACAGGGAATCAAACTCAGGACCTTGCCCTTGCCAGGCAGGCATTTAAACCACTGAGCCATATGCTCAGCCCACATAGGATATTTCTAAAACAATAGTAATGGCCTTTTTGGATGACAATTCACAATCATTCATCCATTAATATGCAATAATACACAATCATCCATTAATATTTAATAAACTGTAATATGTTGTGTATTTTGTGTCTGGATGATATTCTTCATATTTTAAGACAGATAGACTCTAGACTCACCTGATAAACGTAACTCTGATACCATGAATGCCAAGATATTTAGGAATAAATGGGGCATGGTGACACATGTCTATAATTCCAGCACTCTGCGAGCCTGAGGCAAGAGGACTGCAATTTGGAGCCCAGCCTGGGCATTTAGTAAGATACTGTCTCAAAGAAAGCATTTGTGTTCTTGATACCAAAAAAGAAAGAAAGAAAAAGAAAAAGAAGAAGAAGGGCTGGGTGTAGTTCAGGGTGAAGGTCCCGAGTTCAATCCCCAGCACTACCAGGAAGAAGAGAGAGAGAGAGAGAGAGAGAGAGAGAGAGAGAGAGAGAGAGAGAGAGAGGAAGAAGAAAGAGGAGAAGGAGGAGGAGAAAGAGGAGGAAAGAAAGAAGAAAGAAGCAAATAAGTACAGCCCACAGGCTGGCCATGTTGTGGTGCACACTTGTAATCCCAGCACACAGGAAGCAAGAGTTCAAGGCCATGAGTTCAAGGCTAGCCTGGGCTACATAGTGAGACCTTGTCTCAAAAAAATCAGAAACATTTTAAAATACAAAAAAAAAAAAAAAAAAAAAAAAGGAGGAGGAGGAGGGAAGGAAATTTAGGAGTACAAAGAACAAAACATTGTAAAACACAATCTGAATCTAGAACTTTGCTCTTTGCTCCACTAATGAACTTTGGTACTGCAAATAATCCAGAACAGAAAAAGTTGACTGTACTACACTTAGATAAAAAGCCAAATGCTTGCTTCAATGTCTTTCATGAAAACTGAATTCCTATTTTTACCTAGTAGATTATGCGCATTCCCGACCATCTCCTGGGATCCCTTTTTGACCCTCTTGGATTCCTCTAGATCAGGCCCCAAAAGCAGTTCTTTTTTGCGGAGTGTGGTGGTACATGTGATTCCAGCACTCTGGGAAACTGAGGCAGGAGGATAGAAAGCTTGAGCCAGGCCTGGGTAATATGGCAACTCAGTGAGACCTGTTCCAAACAAAACTGTTTTAAAACAGACAAGGAGGTGCGTCGGTGGGAAGGTCCTGGGTCCAGGGCACTGTAATGTAAAGAGACGAAGGGCGAGGAGGAACCGCTGCCTGGGGCTTATTTTGGCTGCTGGTAACTGTCTTGGCTTTCAAAAGAGTATGCAAAGAGGGCCGCTCTACCTTCGCACACGGTCACCATGCTTTGCAACTTTCGTACCAGTGTACACGCCAGGACTCCGCCAAGAGCGGCTGTTACAGCCCTAAACTGTGAACGTGAATCTGGGCCCATGCAGAGGTCATCAACTGCACCAAGGCCTGGGAGCTGATTGTGAGGACTACAGATCTGACTGCAAAGCTACCTTGTATTGCAGCAAAGACCAACCGCAGTCCTCACCACGAGGGCCATGGCATCAGGGCCGCTGACTGTAAATGACCTGGTTCCATAACTCCACAACAGGTGAGGCTCTACTGAGGCCCAGTTCACAAGCAATGCACTTACACATCACCGTCCACAGTGACCATGAAGGTGGCCATGTAAGTGCCCACGTCAGCCACTTGGTGGGCACTGCCCTCTCAGACCCTTCCAGATCATTTGCAGCAGCCCTGAGTGGGCTGTTGAATCAGGGATGGGGAAGCAGGAAGTGCTCATCCCCCTAACACAGTACAGAGGGAAGTCGCCACAATGTGTCCATGAGAAGTCACAAGACAGGGCTGGGGATTTAGCTCAGAGGCATAAGCACCTGCCTTGCAAGCAGGGGGTCACGAATTTGATCCCCAGTACTGATAAAAAAAAAAAAAAGAAAGAAAGAAAGAAAGAAAAAAGAAAAGAAAAGTTACAAGACCACTTCTGAAACACACTCCACTCAGTACTGAGGAAGACTGATCCACAGTATTCCTGAGAGCCAGAGTTTGCTCTGAGACACCTACCCAATGACCCCAAGGTTAAGTTGTTTGCTCAGCTGTGTAGGATTGTGCCCAATATCATCTTAGAGCAGGGCAAGGCCAACACAGATGCTCACAGGGTGGGGAGAGGAAGGGTGCTGTGCCACACCGCGGCACAGAGGAGATGAATTATTATTATTATGAAGTCTGTTTGGAGAATCACAGGCGCCAGGTATGCTAGCCTGGAGCTGAGCCTCAGGCTTCCCCCTAGAAAGTCCCAAATCCACCAGCACAGGGGCACAGATGCACCTATGAAGGCACAGATGAAGTTTGTGGATACTAAATCCAGACAAAAATTGGAGACCAGAGGGAAACTGACTCCTGGAAGATAAGGAAGGTTAATGAAAATAATAGTATTCTTCTATTTTATTTCAGGGTGTTTTTTTTTTTTTTTAAAGACTTGCGATGAAATTGTATCTAAGGCACCAAAAATATATCTGAAGTTAAAATATAAGTTAAGAGTTTACAAGATGAAAAGGGATCTCTTCTCCCTGACCAGCTCCCTTTCTTTGCCTGGTAGGAGTTGACTGCCAGCTGCAGGATGACCAGGATTAGCATGTGTGACATGAGCTGGCCTGGGGCCCCACCATCTCTAGGGAGAGAATCTGGCTTCTCTTTCCCCGGGGTCAAAGCAGGTTGCAGACAGTCTGCAGTCGCTCTGGTGCTTTTCCTCCTACCTGGCCCAGTCCGCGAGGCCAGCAAACCAGCACTCTGCCCCTTTTGTTCCCCTCGAGATCATTTTGGGGTTACCGTCTGTACCAAGCCCTTACCCATGCACACCGACTTCTCTAGCAAGACCTCTGGGTTGGCTGCACCTGCTTTGGTAGTTTTTTCTTATGCTACCAGATAACCCTGAAGCGATGACATTTGTTATGACTGGCTTCTTGCTTTTGATTTGATTTTCCCTTTTTAAATTACCTCATTAAAATAAAGGTCTGCAAGTGCTGTGTTTGCCACCATTTCAGTGCCTCACTCCAGATTTCATCTGCCTCAAGCTGAGAGCACCCTGCACCTTTCGCTCTCAGTCCCTAGCAAGAGATCTGTCTGATCTGTGGTCTTTCCCGATCACTGGACTTTAACAGTATAGCTGTGAACTGAGTTTTTTACTTCTGCAGAATGCAAGCCACTATTATCTGGCCTTTCTTCTCCTGTTAATATATTATAGGGCAAGCTAGATGGAAACTACACTGCTTCTCTCCTGCAGCTGGGGACACCCTTTCAGAGGGGAAGTAGTACAGACAGCTAAGTTAGGCAGACGTGTAGTAGGCAGTCAGACGGGGCTGGGCCCTCAAGGGAGTCAGTGCAGAAGCTGAGAATGATGGAAACTGTGGCTGAGCCGCAAGTCACCATGGGTAGGTTTACATGCCTCCCCGAGGGGTGAACGGAGGCTCTGGAGTATTGGTGTCACCCTTCTGCGAGTTCCCGTTTCTCACTAGTGGTGGGCCATCCTCTCTCACCCACTAAGACTAAGACCACCAAGACCAAACCTGAAACTACTAAAATGAAAAGAAGACCAAGACTGCAGATTATCAACAAGGTTAATGGTGCCGCTTATGTGCCCTTGCGACCATTGGATCAATATTACCTAAGCGACTATACTTACAATCTTATTGGTTGATTATAATTTTGACCTGCATTATACCCACCTCATGATTTTGCTTTATAAAACTTCCTATGAGAGGTGGGCTCGTTGGCACCCACTTGGGACCCCTCCTGTCTCTCAGGAGCTATCGTGAGTCCTCATTCCTTTCCTCCAATACATTTGCCTACTCTTAAAAATCAGTATGTTAAAGACATAGAACAGAGGCTCAGGAATGGACAGCCCTTTGGAATCAAGTCTCAAGCATTTTCTTTTGAGCAGAAAAATAATTCAAGATTGGATATGGGCTCCTTTGAATACTAGAATTGATTCATAGTGCAATGCTAAGATCCAGGAGACTGGGTTTAAGGGTGTGCGTGCTACCCATCCTAAGTAGCCTGGATAAGACACAAAGGACAGAAAGAGCTGTGGCCGCCCCTCGTTGTTTTGCTGCCTTCAGCCCACCATGAACTGCTTCTTCTCTGCGAGGCCTGTCTGCCATCAGCCACTCTGCCTTGGAGCCAGTCGGGTATTTTGTCTCAGCAATAAAAAATGTAACTAAGAACAACAAGCAACACTAAAAAATGATGAAAGCAGAGCCAGGGATATATAGCTCAGCAGCACAGCACCTGCCTGGCAAACATAAGGTGGTCCTGAGTTCAATTCCTAGTACTGAAAAAATAAAATAAACCAGGTGTGGTGGTGCACGCCTATAATCCGAGTATTCAGGGAGGCTGAGGCAGGAGGACTGTTGTGAATTTCGAGACCAAGCCTGGGCTGTAAAATGAGCTCAAGGCCAGCCTGAAAAACTAATTAATTAATTAAAAATAAAATAAAATAATGAAAGCAGTGGAGACCAAGTCAAGGAACAGCACAAGTATAAATATTGTGCACTTAACCGCTCCAGGATGTATTTTACAAGCATGTGATGTTCATGCAGGTGAAAGCACAGGCCTCACTGGGAAAGCCTTAGTTCAGGGCCCAGGAGGAAACAGTGTCTCATTTAACACTTACAACAGCCCTATAGTTTATTATTTTTGTCTTTTACATGCGGAAACAAGGCACAAAGAGGTGAAGAAATTTGTAAATAGCGCAGAGCTACAAAGAGACATGGTCCTGACTCACAATCTGTCTTGTTTACTTTTGTCTCATTGCTGAGAAAAAATACCCCACACCTACAATAAAGGAAGGAAAGGTCTGTGGAGGTTTCAGTCCATAATCAGCTGGCTCCAAAGCGGGGTGACATGGGCAGGGGCAACACTTCAAAGTGGCAGAAGATAGAAAGCAACAAAAGCAAGAAAAGGGAAGAGCAGGCCTGTTTTCCTCCCTTACACCCAGTCCATGTGACCCTCACCACCCCAGCCCTCCTCCCCACCCAGGGCAGGTGTAGCATTCATGACCTCCTGCACAGGATCAGGATATTTACAAAGGATCCTGGCTCCCTGCTGAGCAACTTAGTTAAATTTCAAAACTTCTCAAGTTGACACAGTGTATCAACTGTAACAACCCAACACTCAGACCTTTAACCATCTAGCTCAATCTTCTTTGATTTATAATCCCCTTTACTGAATTCCTAGGAATTGCACCCAGCCTTCACACTGAGCCCTATCTCTAGTCCTTTTCATTTTGAGACAGGGTCTTATCAGTCAGTGATCTTGCTATTTCAGCCTCCTAGAGTGGTGGTATTACACATGTGTGCCATCATGCCTGAGTAGTAATGTCTTTACAGATCACCACTTAAGCCTGATATATGACTAAATTACTTGAGCCGGGCGTGGTGGCTCATGCCTGTAATCCCAGCACTCAGGAGGCTGAGGCAGGAGGATTGTTGTGAGTTCAAGGCCAGCCTGGGCTACAAAGTGAACTCAAGGCCAGCCTGAACTGCATAGTGAGACCCTGTCTCAAAAGACAAAAAAAAAAAGGATTAAGTTACTTTATTTACTGTTGTGATGCTTAGCCTGGTATAGTCTGACCAGGCTATAATCTCCAGTTATTCAATTAAACACTAATCTAGGTGCTGATGTTGTGGTATCGGTGGACCAACAATCAGCTGACCTTGAAGAAATGAGCTTTAATCACCTGGGTAGGTCTTATCCAATCAGTTAAATATCTGAAGAACAAAACTGTTTCCCAGAGACACAATTGTGATTCAGGGTTTCTAGGTAGCTTCTGCTCTTGAGTTTGTAGCTTCCTTACATATTTCAGATATGCCTAACCAGACCCAGTCAAGGAAGGAAATTCCATGAGGGGTGTGTGTTTATGTGTATATAGACGTTGCCTACTGGTTGGTGGTTTTTCTGATAAAACCCTAACCAATACAACTGTTAACACTGTTTTAAAAGTTCATTTAAGTATAAACTTTTTGTAGTATAATTTAGCGGCTTTCTGCTCAATAAATAATTCTTGCTATTTAAACTACTGTAAAACCCTTCCCTCAAATTATTCCATGTTTGATTTGTATTAACATGTGAATAAACCAAATGTGGATGTCTTACTGCATCAAAATAGCCAAAACTGCATGCTCTTGTAGGGAAATTCAAACTTTCATTCTGAAGATTCTGTAATTGAGTGTATTGAAACAAATGAACAATAGGTAAATTATCAAGGAAAAAGCCATACCACTGTCAAAAGACAAAATCACAACCTTCTAGATTTTAATTGGCTTTATTTTCCATTCTAGAATCAAGCAATGCTCAATTCCATAAAACAGAATAAATGCACCAGCATGCTGAGCAGACAAGTTAATTTTATAGACAAAGGCTAAGGAGAGTAGATCAAAACTGGCTTGATCATTTCAAACTTTCAAGGCTGGGGCAGAAACAGAATGAAAAAAATAACAGATTAGTTGCCACAGGTTATTTTAGGTCTTTTTAAAACAGAGTCTCACTGTCTAATTCAGATTGACCTTGAACTCACTTTGAAGCCCAGGTTGGTTTCTAATTTGCAACAATCTTCCTGCCTCAACCAAGTGCTGGGATTACAGGCATGCAACACCATTCCCAACCTAGGTCATTTCTTTGTATAAGAACTGAAGCAGAGTGAATTTCATTATCTTATATTAAAGATTCTGCTGTGGGGCTGGGAATTTAGCTCACTGCAAAATTGTGAGTTTGATCCCAGTAGCAAAAAACAAACAAACAAAAAACAAAACCCTCCTGTATTGGAATCTAGCTTCCTTTCTCCTGGTTTCTTTCCATTTGCTGAGATGAATCTTCAGCATGAGTAACTCCATTTTGACTTTTAGTCTGATCAGTTGAGGCCTAAAAGCAGAAACTTAGTCCAAAACAGTAGGGCTGGGGATATACCTCAGTGGCACAAGTGCCTGCCTGGCAAGTGCAAAGCTGAGTTTGATTCCTGGTATCAAAAACAAAAACAATGGCTTCCTGTAAGTGTAATTGCTGTTTTGTAATCTATATAAAACATGAAACTCAGACAAGGGCCAGGTGATTGAGAGTAAATTCCTTTGCTATAGAGGAAGAGAGAAATGGAGTAGGGGGTTGACAATACAGAATCAGAAATTATAGGGAAGATAAATAGATTCAGATAGAAATTATTTTGCAAATTGTTGGGAGCCGCAGCCCCGAGCCCGGTCGCCTCACTTGGCGGACGTGAGGCCTGTAGTAAAGAGTAAAGCCTGAGGTAGATTACCCCTCCCATCGAGCACGTTAGTTTCCTGCTTACCGCGTAAACAACCCGCTCAACAATATAGTCTGCCTGGCAACTGATGATGTTAGCCAATCAGCTTGCCTTGCTCACTTTAACATGATTGGACACTGTATCCGTATATATACTGGTGCCACCCCTGGGGGGGAAGAAGAAGCCCAAAAGTAGAAGCCCAAAAGGAGCCGCGGGGAGCGGACCAAAGGAGGCTTCGGCTGGGAGCGATCCCAGGGCAGGCTGTACGGAGAAGGAAAATAAAAGAAAAGGTTGTCCACTGCCAGACTTTGTCGTGTGTCCTTCCTGCCGGCCGGGAGCGGACATCGACATTTGGAGGCCCGCACGGGGACTGATCACCCCCGAGACGTGACAGCGGACAACGCTCCAGTACAGAGCTGCGAGACAGGTGAGTTGGGGATAAGCCTGGGCTCTGGGTGGCGCGCACCTACAGGGCTTTTAGACTCCCCTCAGGCTCACGCGTAAGTGGCGGATTCCTTGGGCCTCACGCAGTGAGTAACATATTAAAAGATGGGAAACATGCTAGGTAGCAACACTAAGAGCGAGGGTGGTTGTGGAGAAAGCTCTCAAGAGTTTACAAAAGTACGCAGGGTATTTGAGCAGGCCCAGTCAGGGAGCTCCCGAGAGGGGCCCGTCAAGGGGAACAAAGATGCTAAGGAGAAGGACGGGGCTCTAGCCTCGGAGTCGTCTGACTCCGAGGACGAGGGAAAGTTGAATGGCAAGGAGGCCAAAGAGACCAGCTGTCAGGAGCCTAAGTCGCTCGATAAGGAGTCGCAGGGTTCTTTCCCAGTAATTCAGGGTACCACAGAGCCATTTGTTGACTTTGTGGCCCGAATGCAAGATGCTGCCGATAAGATATTTTCTGATCCGGGAGTGGCTCGACCGCTGGTAAGGCAGCTGATTTTTGAGCAATGTACAAAGGAGTGCAAGGCAGCGATAGCTCCTCATAAGAACAAGGACCTCAACACCTGGATTAGGATATGCAGAGAGATAGGGGGGCCGCTCTCCAACTCGGGAGTGGCTGCTCTCCTGGCCGCGGCTGTACAGCAGAGGGGACCTCGCGGGTTAGAAGGGGAATGTAAGGCTAAAGGGTGTTTTGCCTGCGGGGAGCCAGGACACATTAAACGTCATTGCCCAAACAATGCAGATGCTAGGCCTCGCCCTAGGAATGAAGAACCATATGTTTGTGGGCGATGCAAGAGGGGATCACACAAAGCTGAGGAGTGTAGGTCGGTCTTTGACGCTCAGGGCAACCGTATTTGTGGACGAGATGCTAGAGGGCCAAAAAACGGCCAGAGGGGGCCCCCTTCACAGGCGGGCCCCCGCCCCAGAGACAGGACAGCTCAGGATGGCAGCCTTCAACAAGGGCCACCCCTGGGTCAGCAGGTGTGGACCTCAGTGTCGCCTCCAGACTTATATTAGTGCCTGATATGGGTGTTCAAGTGGTTGAAACCACCTTTAAGGGACCGTTACCCGAAAATTCCGTGGGTCTGGTGATCGGGAGATCCTCCACGGCCCTTCGGGGTCTCATAGTAGTCCCGGGGGTCATAGACTCAGACTACACAGGACACATTAAAATTATGGTTCAATCTCTTGTGGGTACTATGGTAATCAATAAAGGAGACAAGATAGCGCAGCTCTTGCTGCTCCCCAGTCTCCACAAGAGATTCCCCTCAAAGCAGAAAATTAGAAAAAGTCAAGGTTTCGGTTCCTCAGGGGAAGTCTTCGAGGGACTCCATATAATACTTGATAAAAGGCCCATGCTCTCACTTAAGGTCAATGGCAAGAATATAACAGGGCTCCTAGACACAGGAGCTGACCGTTCCATTATCTCTAGAAAGGATTGGCCCTCCAACTGGCCCACCAACACTGCAGATAACACGCTGCAGGGCCTGGGGATGGTGTCAGCTCCTCAGGTTAGTGCTTCAACCCTGCTCTGGTGCGATGAGGAGGGTCATCAGGGCCATTTCCAACCATTTGTGTTACAGTTGCCAGTGTCTCTATGGGAAAGGGACATCCTCACTCAGATGGATGTCACGCTTACGTCAAACTGCTCCCCCCAGGCTAAGGATATACTCAGGAACCAGGGATATACCCCCGGCAAAGGCTTGGGCAATGCCCTACAGGGTCGGACATCCCCAATACCAGTAGAGAACAAAAAAGGTAGGCAAGGGCTGGGTTTTTCTTAGGGGCCGCTAAAGAAGCTCTCCTACCCACTTCGATCAAAATCACCTGGAGGTCAAATGATCCGGTTTGGGTACCTCAGTGGCCCCTGCCTAAGGAGAAGCTATTAGCCTTGTCAAAAATAGTCAGTACACAACTTAGATTAGGACACATTAAGCCGTCAACCTCCCCATGGAACACCCCCATTTTTATAATTAAGAAAAAGTCTGGCAAGTGGAGGCTGCTCCATGATCTAAGGGCGGTCAACGCGCAGATGCAGTCCCTGGGGGCGGTCCAGAGGGGGCTGCCAGCTCTCTCAGCCATCCCTCAGTCCTGGCCAGTTTATGTTATGGATCTTAGAGACTGTTTCTTCTCAATCCCCCTGCATCCAGAGGACACTCATAGGTTCGCCTTTACTTTACCCACCATTAACCAAGAAAGCCCTGATCTCAGATACGAGTGGATAACACTGCCCCAAGGTATGGCCAACAGTCCCACTATGTGTCAGATTTACCTTGATTCCCTACTGGCCCCCCTACGGAAATCCTTTCCCAAGATAAGATGTGTACATTACATGGACGACCTTTTGCTCAGCGGCAGGGACCCAGACATGCTAAATAATATGCTCGGCCAGTTGGTCGAGGCCCTGAGACAAGCTAATCTGCATGTTGCCCCCGACAAGATTCAGGGAGGAGAAATGGTGACCTACTTAGGCACGAAAATCTCCCCTATGCTAGTCTCTCCACAGAAGGTCACCATTAGGACGGATGGCGTTAGGACCCTAAATGACATGCAAAAGCTATTGGGAGACATTAATTGGATTAGGCCATATTTACATATACCAAATTCAGATCTCAAACCCCTGTTCGACCTTCTGAAGGGAGACCCAGATATAGCCTCCCACAGGAGGCTCACTCCTGAGGCAAGAGCTGCCTTACAGAGAGTAGAAAAAGCCTTAGGTGGGGCTACCTTACACAGAATTAAACCAGGGCGACCCTTTGATGTCTGTTTGCTACAGACTAGTCTACAGCCCACAGCGGTGATTTGGCAGAAAGGACCATTACTGTGGATACACCCTAAGGTCTCACCTGCAAAAGTCATAGAGCATTACCCGGAGGCAGTCGCTTCATTGGCCCTTGAAGCGCATGATAGAGCTGTCCAACATTTTGGCTCAGGACCACAAGCCATCAGAGTACCCTATACCGCCAGCCAGATCAAGACCCTGGCTGCCTGCATAGATACATGGGCCATTCTGAGATGTGTTTTCCATGGGGATATAAACAATCAATACCCTAAAGACCCTATCTTGTCATTTGTCACTCAGCACCCTGTAATTTTTCCAAAGGTTACTGCCTCTGAGCCATTAGTCCCAGCAACTACAATATACACAGATGGTTCCAAGACGGGGATAGGCGCCTATGTGATCCTAGGCAAGCCCCCGGTTACCATACAATTTAAACCTGATCAGCCTCAGGTGGTGGAACTGCAGATCGTTAAAATGATTCTTAAACGGTTCTCAGAAGCCATTAATATTGTCTCCGATTCTAGCTATGTGGTCAATGCTATGCAAGTGCTTGAGACTGCCGGTTTAATTAGATCCACTTCCACAGTGGCTGGGCTGTTCCTGTCTATCCAGACATTGCTTCAGAACAGACACCATAAGGTCTTCACCACCCACATAAGAGCACATACATCCCTGCCAGGGCCTATGGCACAGGGGAATGCGGCTGCTGATACTGCCACTCGCCCGTTATGGATTTTTACCTTACTAACACCAATCGAGCGAGCCCGTGCCTTCCATGATAAGTTTCATGTCAATGCCAGGACACTAGCAAACCATTTCCATGTTTCCAGAGCAGATGCACGAGATATCGTGCGACTATGTGACTCCTGTGCCACATACAAACCTGCCATACCGATGGGAGTAAACCCTCGAGGTTTGATCCCTGGTGATGTTTGGCAGATGGACATCACACATATACAGGAGTTTGGGACTCTTAAATATGTTCATGTTTCCACAGACACCTGTTCTCACGTCATATTCACAACAGCAGAAACAGGTAAAAAAGTGTCTAATGTGATCAATCATTGCCTGGCGGCTTGGGCCGCATGGGGCAAACCAAAAATATTAAAAACTGATAATGGACCAGCCTATATAGGCAAAGCCTTCAATGAGTTCTGCAAAATGATAGAGGTTCAATTAAAACATGGTATCCCATACAATCCCCAAGGTCAAGAAATCATTGAGAGGGCTCATAAAAGCCTCAAAAAAATTTTACAAAAACAAAAAGGGGGAGTAGGCCAAGGCCTGGCCCCAAAGGCACGATTATCCATGGCACTATTCACACACAATTTTTTAAATTTAAATAATGATAATTGCTCCCCAGCCGTGGAGCACTGCAACCCTTCCCCCAACCATAAAGGGTGGGTGAAGTGGAAAGATGTCCTGACAGGACAATGGATGGGCCCGGATCCAGTGGTCAGCTGGAACCGAGGCGCGGTTTGTGTTTTCCCACAGGAATCGGGACGAGAACCACTGTGGGTACTGGAGAGACTGACATGGGCGACAAAGCCCTCGACTGAAGATCAGACCTGCCCTACCGGAGATCCATCACAGACCAACCAACAAGATGAATAAAAATAGCGGTAGCCCGAAATGGACAAGAAGATCCTCAGGCATATGCATGGCTCGCTCGCCTAGCCTACGACCGAGTCTAGGGACGGTGAGCTTCCCACACTCCTCCTCTAAAAAATTATGACATAGCTGGGTAGGAGAGTCAATGACGGGTAAGAGCGTACTCCCCCGGTGCGACTCAACCTAAGCCAGGCCCTACCCCATTCTGCACGTAAGCCGCTGGACTGTTAGATGCTGCCCAGGTCTAAATTTCTCTCCGAGGGGATTTCTTTACGGAGAGGAAATGAGTGCAAGCTTGTGTGCATCCAGGTTCCGTCCAGTTTGTGCCTGGCCCTAGAAAAAAGACGAGGGCCTCAGGGCCTTGGCAGACCATGGGACGGCCGACCAGGGTCTAAGCCAAGGACCTACGGTGGGCCTACGCATAGGGCATAAGCCTCTGCACCCAGTCCAGAAAGGGCTACGATGCGCACATTCATAAAAAATAAAAAAGGGGGAGATGTTGGGAGCCGCAGCCCCGAGCCCGGTCGCCTCACTTGGCGGACGTGAGGCCTGTAGTAAAGAGTAAAGCCTGAGGTAGATTACCCCTCCCATCGAGCACGTTAGTTTCCTGCTTACCGCGTAAACAACCCGCTCAACAATATAGTCTGCCTGGCAACTGATGATGTTAGCCAATCAGCTTGCCTTGCTCACTTTAACATGATTGGACACTGTATCCGTATATATACTGGTGCCACCCCTGGGGGGGAAGAAGAAGCCCAAAAGTAGAAGCCCAAAAGGAGCCGCGGGGAGCGGACCAAAGGAGGCTTCGGCTGGGAGCGATCCCAGGGCAGGCTGTACGGAGAAGAAAAATAAAAGAAAAGGTTGTCCACTGCCAGACTTTGTCGTGTGTCCTTCCTGCCGGCCGGGAGCGGACATCGACAGCAAATGATGCTCTTTGGAATCTGAATGCACTGGAGAGGCAATGCCTTATAGTCTGTGAAGGTTCAGTTTCCTTCCTGTCCCCTTTCCTGCAGGAGGCAATAGAAGGCAAAGGTGATCTCTTTGATAGGTATAGTGTTCAGGCAGATCGACTTCCAGCATCTCTGCTGATATGCAAGGCCCTCAATCTAAGATAATCATCATATTGGGGGGTGACAGTACCTGAACTCCTTGTCTAGTCCAACTGCAAATGATGAATTTTAGACTTGTCTTTGCAAGTACTTGTCTTTGAAGCTGTGGGGGGAGATCTGAGCCAAAATGTCCAGCTCTGATGAGCATTACACCTTAGTGAACAGGTGGGTATCACGTGGATTGTTACAAGTTTAATACAATGTTCCTGGTGATGTCAAGCACCTGAACCTACTAACTGTAGCCATTGGTCCCATGTAACTACTGAACTTTTAAAAGTGCTAATGGTTTTCTTTTCTGTTGTCTTCCATTCTCCTTGCCTGCTGTACCAGTCAGCACCCTGTGCATGTCTCTTTACCGTGCCTCAAAAAATTGAGGAAATCAAGAATCTTCAGTGCTGTCTTTTTTTTTTTTTTTTTTTTTTTTTTTTTTTGTCTTTTTCATTTTTATCGGTACCGGGGATCGAACTCACGACTGCCTGCTTGCAAGGCAGGTGCTTATGCCGCTGAGCTAAACCCCCAGCCCCTTCAGTGCTGTCTTGATGTAGTACTGTGGTCCCAACAGTCAGGAGGTTGAGGTAGGAGGATACTATGAATTCGAGACCAGTCTGGGCTACACAGTGAGACCCTGTGTCAGACAACAACTCACTGCTTAAATATTTTTAAGCTTCTGTAATAAAGTGTTAAAATAAATGTCATCACTTTCTCTGTATTGTTTTTGTCTTTTTGGGATAGGGTCTTGCTATGCAGTTCAGGCTGGCCTCAAACTTGTGATCTTGCCTCGACCTCCCAAGTGCTGAGATTACAGGCAGTTTTTCTGTATTTTAAAGAGACTACTATAAAATTTAAACTTACATGTATAACTAGGTGCATTTCTAATGGACAAGAGCAGCCTAGTCAGGTTAGCAAATAGTAAAAGCCCCTTTGACGATGGCTACTGTTTCCCTGAAAGTGCCAATCTTCTTCGGGAAGTTTAGTGTTTAGAGTAAGTGTTCAAAAACAGCAAACTAAAAAACGGTATTATGTAATGTATTATGTAAACGTATTATGAATTACTCTTGAACCTACAGTATCATCTTTTTTTTTTTTTTCTAACAAGGAGGGCTACAAAATTCTAGTTCTAACAACGGATAGTGGAATGAAGGCAGCAGCGGCCTTGCAAGGTGAAGTTTTAGAATTGTCACTTGGGGTTCCGTTCCAGGAAACGGGGACGGAGCCGCGTTTCCGGATTCGTCCGCCAGCGCGAGCCCTGTGGTACCTACAAGCCCCACTCGCTCTGCTGCCAGAACCCACGGCCCTCCCGGCAGCTTCTCACTTCCAGCCCAAAAAGGCCTCCGGGGAGTCGCGACAGGCGACCCACCCCCAAGCGGCGGGGAAGAGACACTCTCGGTGCGCGCACGGCGCGAAGCCCGCGGTGGCGAGCGGCCCGCAGGGCAAACGCCAGCGACGCGCCCGGGCGGACGGCGAGCCCTCCCCCCCCCGCCCCCCCCCCCCCGGAGCGGGGCTGATGACGAACACAGAGCGCGACGGACGCACACACCAACCCGCGCTCGCACGACGTTGCGTGCAGGGAAGCGCGAGGGAGTCCCGGGCCGTCACCGGCGCGACTGCCGTCCCGCCTCCTCCGCTATCGGCGCTCCCGCCACCTCGGCAGCTCCGTGCCCGCCTCCGACCGAAGCGTCCGCCGCAGCGAGGCCGCGGGCCTCGCTCCTGTCTCTTTAAATGGTGGGGCCGATAGGCTGCCCCTGCAACTACTGCCTGGGTGGCCCCGCGCACCGCTTTTGAGGGGTGAGCCAAGATGGCGGCCGCTTTAGCTCAGTGAGGAAGACGGAAGAGGCGGCGGCTGCTGTGGTTAAGCGAAAGCGACTTCCAGCAACCTAGGGCCCTTCGGGGGCCGAGGGCGTTCGGACTATCCCAGGCAGTTGGTACAGTTGTAGCAAAAGCAGGCCCCCGCTGGCACTGGACGCTTGAAGCGGAGGGAGCGGAGCAAAGCCACTGGCCGCGGTGGCAGGGCCAGGTATAAGGAAGGAAAACATGGCGGCGGCGATCTGAAGAAGCTGCGGCGGCGCGGGAAGCTGCTCGGTGGGGATCATGGCGGAGGCGGGAGCAAGACAGTGACCCGAGTCTCGCGTTCCGACTGCGGCGGGGCAGGAGGCTGCGCGGCGCTGCACGCCCCCCTCGGGGCTGCTGGGCGGCGGGGCCCGGACAATAGCGCGGAGGAGCCGGAGGCGAGCGAAGGCGGCAGCCCGGAGCGCGGGCCCGGGAGCGAGCCATGCGGGCGGCGGCACGGCCCCGCGGCGGCCAGCGGCGGCAGTGAGGTCCCTGGGCCCTCCGCTTACCGGCGCCCGCCTCTCTCGGACCCGGTTCCTGGGCGACTCCGGCGGGGCCTGTGCCCCGGCCCCCGGGCGGCACCATGACCGACACCCGGCGGCGGGTGAAGGTTTACACGCTCAACGAGGACCGGCAGTGGGACGATCGGGGCACCGGGCATGTGTCGTCCGGCTACGTGGAGCGCCTGAAGGGCATGTCCCTGCTTGTCAGGGCCGAGAGCGACGGTAAGTGCAGCGCCGCCCTGGGCCACCTCCCGGCTTCCGGCGGGGCAGAGGCGCCTCGAGGACGGCGGGCCACAGGTAGCCCGGGCCCGCGGGAGTCCCACCGGGAGCGCGCGCGGTGTTTGCTTTCCCCGGTGCCCGGTGGCATTTAGGGTTAGAGAGGAGCCAAGCACGTTTGAGCAGTGCGGCCCAGGCGTGCGCGGAGGTCAGGAGCCTGGGATCGGGAGCCCCGTGTGCTGCTCTCGCACTGGAGTGACCTTGAGAAAGGCAAGCTTGAATCCGACCTTCAGCCTTAGTTCACCCATCTGTAAAGCAGGCACGCAACTTTGGTCCAAACTAAGAAAGTTCTAAGCTGTTGCACACTTGAAAAACATTTTGGTGTGCTCCCCTCCCCCTTTAAAGTAATTTGGTTTTTAACTTTACAATCCTGTTGTGGGTTGGCAGGACTGGTTCTTGGGTGTAGCAGCTCCACACTGGGTAGAGAAAGGGTTGCTCTTTTGAGGATAGAATTGCTTTCATGAGCGTTGGTTGTCTTTTCAGCGGGAATGCAGGATTTGGTGATCCGTTCCCTGTGAACATCTTGCAAATTTGGAATCCTTTGGTTTTGAGCTTTATGCTTGCTTAAAATGCTTCACAGTTGGATTTGGCCAAATGGAGAGAAGTTAATAGCAATCTTTAAAACTTTTCAGTCTGCTCTAGTGTCTTCATGAATTTTGGTTTTTTTTTTGTTTTGTTTTGTTTTGTTTTGTTTTAGCACTGGGGTTGAACACAGGAAGCGCTGAGTTTCGCAGGCCTCTCCTTTCCCCTCTCTGAGACAGAACTTTACAAACTTGCCCCAGTTTGCCTCGAGCCTCTCCCTTCTGAGTGGCTGGGGTTTATAGGCCTGAGCCACTGTGGCAGTCTCCCCAAGTCATGTTTACAGGTCCAAAGACCAAGCTGTTTGAAAATAATGGGATTTCCCTTTCTCTTTTTTTTTGGCTGGGGTGGGATGGAGTGGAGGTCTTCGTATGTAGCCGTAGGTGGCTTTAAACTGATGATCCCCCTGCTTCAGCCTCCCCAGTGTGTTTACAAGAGTGCCTTTTTTACCTGGCAGGGTTTCATATTTTAAAAGACTTACTATCTATGGAGTTTGCAAGTTTTTGAATTTCACTTGAAACTTTCAAGCTGGGTAAAACTTCTTTTTTTTGTCTTTTTGAGAGGATTCAGCCTGGCCTTGAGCTCAGGCTAGCCTCGAACTTGCAGTGACTCTTGCCTCAGCCTCCAAAGTGCACCATTATGCCCAGCTAAAACTTTTCAAATTGTTCCTTCTGAATATAAGAATAGTTATCTCCACCTATCTTGTTAACGTTAGCCTGTGATTTTACAATAGGCAACTGTGCCTATTTACTATGATTGTGGTTCTGTATCTGAATTACAAACTTATTTTAAGGTATTTTTTTTCCTGTTGGACTTTACCCAGAACTCTAGTTTCATGAAAAACAAGACTCTCCCCTTTGTAATTATAGATTCTAGGTGCACTGGTGTTTGATTTGAGTTAAAGCAATGGTAATATGGAGTGTACTATTACCTACCGTTTTTTTTTTTTTCTGGGTTTGAGTTGCGTTGGGTTGGGTTATTGCATGGTACTGGGCATGGAAACCAGGAGCATTGTACTGTTCTGTTAAATACCCACCTTTATAGGTTTTGGGGTGTTTTGTTTTGTTTTAGGTACCAGGGATAGAACTCATGACCTTACCCTTGTCAGGCAGACGCCAATGCCTCTGAGCTAAATCCCTGGCCCTTTTTGTTTTGTTTTTTAAACAGTCTCACTGAATTGTTCAGGGAGGGCTTAAATGTGGATGTCACACATACATACACTCCTGAGTAGCCGGGATTACAGGCGTATGCCACACTATGTTCAGCGTCTACAGGTTATATTTACAAGGCTACCCAAAATAATTCAAAATTAGAACCAGTTGTAAGGCACGCCTGTTGTAATCCCAGCATTTCAGGAGGCTGAGGCAAGAGGGTCACTACAAATTCAAGGGCAGCGTGGGCTACATAGTCTAACCTACATAGAGAGGATCTGTCTCAAAAAAAAAATTTTTTTTTTGTTTTTCCTGAAACCAAGTTAATATTTATGTCTCTTAGTTAAAATACAAGCAGAATGTGAGATACCGTGCTGATAAACTTACATGGTGCACTGGGGAGGATGGGCTTTAGGTTCAGTTAACCTCTTTAAAGAGTGCTGGACTAAATCATTAAGCGATGCTGTGGATCAAACCCAGGGCTTTGGGATGCTAGGCAAGTCCCACTACTGAGCTGTGTTCCCAGTCTGCTGTTAGCTTGTTTTGAGGTGTAAGTATGTGTACATTTTTCTATTTGAAATCTCATTACAAATAATATAGCCTTATTTTTAGTGCGTGTGCTGCCAAAGCAAGCACATATAACCTTGACATTGTGTATTTAATTTTTATTTTGGTTTGGTTTATTTATTTTTAAGTATAGAGCTGCCATATAGCCCAAGGGTGTCTTTTAAACTCATGCTTCCGTGTTGCCACCACCTCTAGCTTCTTTGTTTTTAAGCATTAATGTCATACTATCTTGAGGAATCATGTTCTTCTAACATGGTGTTATAAGGATCTGGTGTGTCTTTTTCACATTTATATTTTTGTCACTTGGGAAATAGCCTTTGTTCTTCCTTTTGAAAGTTTGGGGAGGGCTATGCAACAGAACAGATTGAATGGCTAAAAAACAAAGTAGATTTAAGGTATGTTTGTTTGTTTGTTTGTTTGTTTGTTGTCTTTTTGAGACAGGGTCTCACTATGCAGTTCAGGTTGGCCTTGAGCTCACTTTGTAGCCCAGGCTGGTCCTGAACTTGCACGATCCTCCTGCCTCAGCCTCCCAAGTGCTGAGATTATAGGCGTGAGCCACCACGCCCGGCTTGGATTTAAGTTTTTTATCTAAGTGGAAAAGAGTGCTGGACTAAATCATGATCTGTCTTTGTAACTAAGTTTAAGGGAACCTAATTCCAAAAAAATGGTCTTAGAAAAATTTCAGGATACTTGTGAAGTAATCTTCAGTTTGGCATTGAACATTTTTCCGGGAAAGGAAAATTCCAAATGGGAATATAATAGTAGTCTACATTTATTAAATGCCTCCTATGTGCCAAAAAATTCTGTAAGCAGTCTACTTGTATAGATTTACATAATTTTTTTTTTTAAATTTTTTTTTGTCTTTTTCCTTTTTATCGGTACCAGGGATCGAACTCACGACTGCCTGCTTCCAAGGCAGGCGTTTTATGCCGCTGAGCTAAATCCCCAGCCCCACATAATTCTTAAAACAATTCTCTGGTGGTGGTATTATGATTGGCTATATTTTACAGGTGGGGACACTGAGGCTTAGAGATGATGAGTGACAACACAGATTGCAGCAGTCCGTGTTCAGATTAGGGTTAGCAGTCGCCATTTGAGAGTAACATGCAGCCTACAGCATGAAGCTGTTTCAGTGTCTGTTTGCAGTAGATTTAAACTTCCATAGCAAAGTGGGCCTTTGGTGCACACCTGCCATCCCAGAGCTCTGGAGGCTGAGGCATAGGGAAGGGCGGGCACTGTGGGTTCCAGGCCAGCCTGGGCTAACTACATAATGAGACTTTGTCTAATAAACAAACACCCACCCACACTGCCATTCACTTACATTTGCAACTTCTTATTCTTGGTCTCAAGATTTATTTCAGAGAAAACAACAAATTTTAATCCAGTGATACTAAAAATTACAGTTTATCTCCAGATTGTATGTGAAAGTTACTGTGTTGATTTTTAGTTTGGGTCACCTATTGTATTTCCCTGTTTCTTCATCATAGGATAATTGAGTTTTGTGTGTGTGATGAATAAAATCAAAAATCTCTTGACTTTTGCATAAAATGGGCCATTTATTCAATAGAAAATTAAAATTACTAAGATTTTCCAAACTTGAGCTGCACCTAGTGATTTTGCTCAGGGTTTTTTCCCATGATTTCTCAGGTTTACTTGGCACTGGAGGTTGAACTCAGGCCCTTCACACTGAAGTGCCCCCCTACAACATGTGTACATAGTTTTAAATTTTTATTTTTTATTTTTGAGCAAGGGTCTGAGTTTCCCAGTTGAGCTTGAATTTGAAATCCTGCCTCAACTTTGCAGTGTTAGGATTGCTGGTGTACACCACCACACCAGCCTGAAATATTCTATAGTTTGTAAAATGGACTATTTTCCACTTGTGCAAATTTAGTGAGAAACTGCTCAGTACTGGTGATAGGAACTTTTGTATATAGATGGTTGCAACATTTGTTTTTGTAAGGGTTTTAATTCTTTGACATAATCGTGGCATGTGAGTAGTCCAGGATGATCTCAGTCTTTTGCTCTTAGTCTCCCCGTTACAAGTGTGTGCCACTATGTGCTGTTGGTTGTTTGTTTTGTGTTATGCTTTGTTTTTTTAGTAGGTACCCTCAGAAATGCAGGCTCATTTGTCCAGTGCCATTGACCAGTTACAATGATAGGACCTAGGATTCAGTTCAGGCCTTTGTTTCAAGTTCAGAACATTTTCTCCTCTATATACTGCTTGGTGATTGTAAATTGTTTGAGAACAAAAGAAGTCTAAGAGTTCCAGCTATTGCATAGGAAGAGTAGATGGTTTTAATTTTCTCATTGAGTGAGTTTATAATGCTGTCTCAACTGTAGTTTTTATTGGAAGAATATATGCTTACCTAAGATCCAGGAAGACAAATTTCTTTTTTTTTGTGGGACTAAGGGGGCAGGCAGAACTGGGGATTGAACCCAGAACCTTTGCACTGAGTTACACTCCCCAGCCTGTTTTCATTTTTTGACACAGGCTCTTCGTAAGTCACTAAATTGCTCAAGACGGTCTTGAACTTGTAATCGACCTACATCACACTGTACTTGGTTACCATAAGTTTTATCAAGTAGTTCTTACAATTCAAAATTGCGTTTGTTTTGCTTTGCTGTGCTGTGCTGCGCTGAAATTGAGCTCAGTGCCTTGTCTATGTTATTAGACTGTACCACTCAGCCACATCTACAGCACTTTTTCATTTTTTCTTCTTTGGGAAGGAGTTTTTTTTTGTATGTTTGAAACAGTCTCCCTGTGTAGTTCAGGGTGACCCTCAATTGACTGTGTAGACTAGGATTGCCATTAGTCAGGCCTCAGCCTCCCAAGTATTTTTTCATTTTGCTGCAGGGTATCTCTGAGTTGCCTAGGCTAGCTTCAAACTTGCAATCCTCCTGCTTCAGTCTCCTGAATAATAGTTTGGGATGGCAGGCATGTATTATCATACCTAGCTCAAAATAGTATTAATCTATTATATTACTTGTCTGTTAAAAGTTAAACAGGTTAAATTCTCATTGTTACTTGAGACTTGAGAAAGTGAAACATGGATAGTGCCACTTAAAATGGTAAAATTGGGATCCTGTGCTTCTGCATCTTGGTTTTGGGTAGCTCAGCTTTTACCTCTACTATAATTAGAAAAGGAGGTCAGAACACTCTAGGTGGAAAAGCCTTTCTTTTGCTATGGTGAGAAAAATGAACAGACAGTATCAGCGTTTTTTTCATTGCTGTTCTAAGTCTGCGAGTAGTGTAGAACCTGTCATAACAGTAAGTATTCCAGATGTATATAGTTGGTTACCAAGAAGAACTCAGGATCAGTACTGAAATTTTTCACTTTGAAGAAGTCGTTTGAACCTTTTTTTTTTCTCATATACACCAGCTCTGTAGAAAATTAATGGTCCCAAATTAGGGTAGACAAACCTTTACTTATCTATTGTACAGTGATGACTTACGAACATTGGAGGGCCATCAGCTACCCTGGGGTTTGAGCTGATGGAGTTTGAGTGTTTTGACTTGATTCAAATATGGCTATCTTTTAATACAGTTCTCCCCCCTGAGCTTTCATTTCAGTTTTTAAATCCCACTAGGTGCACTGTGAGCCAAAGAACTAGCAAAGAGGAACTTACAAGTAAGATTATTGAGTTCCATGAAAGGGGGCACTGTGGATTGAACCCAAGGCCTTATAAGTGCTAGGCAAGCAAGTGCTCTACCACTGAGCTATTCCTCCAGCCCCATTAACTTGTTTGTGATGGTGCTTCTTACTAATTGAACATAACACCTAAGTTTTTACCCTAAGCCTTGAGTATTGGTGAGGACATTAGTCTGTAGAAGGTGAGAGGTTTAGCTGCTTGCTTAGGACTGACAAACCTGGAGTTGTTGAAATCCTTGAGTATTTACTCAGAGTAGAACTAAGACCAGGACTTTCTTTCAGGTTTTTTTTAAGATAGGCTTTTACTGTGTAGTCCAGACTGGCCTTGAGCTCCATGTAATTCTCCTGCCTCAGCCTCCCAGAGTATTCTCTACACCTAGCTTACTAGTTATTTGAGGTAGTACTTTGCCAACACCACCCCCACCACTAAGGTGCAGACACTGGTGCTTGATACCTTGCCTATACTTCTCAAGACTACCTAGTCCTGGGATGGGAATACAGCTCAGTGGCACAAGCGCCTGTCGGGCAACTATGAGGTCATGAGTTCAAATCCCAGTACCAAAAAAGACTACCCAGTCCTTGAGCAAGGACCCTTGTACATCTCCTGGCAGAAAAACAAATCCACTCCTGAGGCTGTGAACCTCAGGATGAGAGCTGAGCGCACACATCACAGAACAGAGAAGCCCTTGGGGCCAGCCCATGCACCAAGGTGTGTTTCCTGATAATGCCAATCCCCCCTGTGCCGTTTGTTATTTGTGTTTTGTCTTAAACTTTAAACGGTTTTTAAAGCATCAAATAGATACACAAATTATAAATTATAATATAATGAAGTTTCATAAAGTAACTAGTATATAGATGAAATAATATAAACAGCGCTGTAAAAGCTGCTTTACGTTCCTTCCAAGTCACCCCAGAGATCTCTATGACCCTAACCCTTGATTAATTTGCCAGTTTTTGAACTTTATATCAGTGGGATTGTTTCCGATTTCTTTCATTTACCTTTGTAAAATTCCTGTCTGTGTTGCATTCACACATTATTATAAAGTGTTTGGTTGTATGAATAGTTACTCTAACTTTTTTGTGACTATTACACTAGGGATTGATGGGCAGGGATTTAGCTCAGCGACTTAAGTGCCTGCCTGGCAAGTGTGAGATCCTGAGTTCAGTCCCCAGTAACAAAAAAAAAAAAAAAAGAGAGAGATTGAAACTGAGCTGTTCTGCCAGGAAGTTGCACCTTCAGCCCTCTTCGTTTCATTTTGAGACAGTCTTACTAAATTGCCTAGGCTAATCTTGAATTTGGAATCCTTGAGCTCACCCTCCACAGTAGCTGGAATTACAGGCTTTTACCAGGGCACTGGGCTCTTTGCTTTTTTTTAAAGCAACTTTTGTGTACTTAATAACCCATTCAAAGTGGATAATTTTTAATTTCTTTGTTGCACCCAAGACCTTTAGCTCTATCACTTTGCTATACCCCTAGTAACCTCCCTTAATAATATACACATGGTATTTTAGGTATTACACAGTCTTAATTGAGAACATTTTATCTCCTCTAAAACAAGTCATGCTCTTCCCGTTAGCATTCATTATCTATTCATTTTCATTTCCCCCATCCTAAAACAATTGCTGACCTTTTTTTCTGAATTGACCTATTCTGGACATATAACATGTGGTCTTTTGGGGGCTGGGTTCTTTCATTTAACATGGTTTTCAAGGTTCATTGATGTTGTTACATATATCAGGCTTTAATAACTTTGTGTAACTGAGTAGTAGTTCCTTGTATTGGATGGACCACATTTATCCATTCATCAGTGGGGCATTTGGGTTCGCACTTTTTTGCTTAGAGATAATTTAGCTGTGAACATGTGTGACAGTTGACACCTAGTGTTAACTGGATAAGTTGCTAGTTTGATGAAGGGTTTCAGCAGGGACCAAGGTCTTTACTTTGTAAACACCCTCATCTTGTGCAAGGGGAGGACAGGGAGATGGTGCAACTGCTATGCCCACCCTAGTGGGTGCCAGTCTACTTACAGTATAAAGGAGAAAAAGAGGCTTGGTCTCCCCCTTTGACTCATGCTGCTTTGCTGCCTGGAAGTATCACCCTCAGGGGTGCCAGGCCACCTTGCTTTGGGGCCAGCTGATTATGGACTGAAACCTCCACTAACTGTGCTGAATGAACTTTTCATTGTTTAATTTTTGGGTGTCGAGTATTTTGTCCTCAGCAATGAGAGAAAAATAACCAGGGCAACATGTGTATATAGGTTTTTGTATGAGCATGTATTTTCATTTCTCTCGGCTGTATATCTAGGAGTAACTCCTTAACTTGATGTGTGGTGGTAGATGAGTATGAACTGGGGATTGAACCCAGGGCCTTGCATGTGCTAATCATGTGCTCTACCTCTAAGCCACACTACCAGTTTCTCTGCTTAACTTTCTGAAGAACTATGGAGCTGTTTCCTAAAGCGGATGCCTCCTTTTATTTTTCCACAAGCAATGTGGTTCCAATTTCCCTATATTTTTGCTGACTCATTATTGTTGGTCTTTGACTATAGACACCTTAATGCAGCTGAAATTACTTTTTTTTAAAAGCAGAGGTGGGGGGTAGGGGTACTGGGAATCAAACTCAGGACCTTGCACTTGCCAGCAGGCACGGTGCCGCTGAGCTATGTACCCGGCCCTGAAATTACCATTTTTATGACAATATTTTGTGCTAATATTGTTTAGACAAGATATCATGCCTATATTCTGTATTTTGAGTAACAATATACAATGTATCAACTATTGTAAATGTCCTACTAACCTGTTTTGAAACTCGGGTTTTATCTTTTTTTTTTTTTTCCTTTAAAATTAAAAAAAAAAGCTTTACAGTTCCCAAATAGTTACAATATTTAGCATCTTGTATATACTGTGTATTTTTTGAAGAAATGTCTTATTTGGGTCCACTGCTAGCTTTTTAATTGTTATTTTTTTTTATTTTATTTTTTGTACCAGGGATTGAACTCACAACTTAGTGCTTGCTAGGCAGATGCTTACAACACTGAGCTAAATCCCCGGCCCTGTCTTTATTCTTAAGTTGTAGGCCTTCATAGTAATATTCTGTATATGAGTCCTTTATCAGATTTTTTTTTACAAGTTTTTTCCTCATTGTTTGGATTGTCTTTTTACTTGGTGTTGTTTGTAGCAGAGTTGCAAGTTTTAAATTTTGATGACATCTAACTTACTGTATAGAGTGGATTGTACTTTTGTCTAGTTTAATTTGGAGAGACATTTACTTAGTTGGTTTTGTGCCACCAGACCTCTTGCATAAATATAATTTTATAAAATATTCCAGTTCTTTCATTCTATTTTATATGGTTTTCTACAGATGGATCATTTTCAGTTATACGAATTGTACTGTATTTCAAAGTAGTTTTTTTTTTGCAGTATATTTTCTCAGAGAAACTGCTTTAAGTATAATAAGATATTCAGGCCAATCTTTAAAAAAAGGTAACTTTGAGTTGGGCACAGTGGTACATGTCTGTGATTCCAGTACGTGGGAGGCCGAGACAGGAAGATCAAGAGTTTGAAGTCAGGATGGGTTACAGAGTTCAAGGGGGTATTGGCTATAGTGAGGCCTTGTCTCAAAAAAGTTGTTTGATCCCTAAGTATCTGGCATAGTTTATTATTTCAGTAGAAAATAATAGAATGTAACTTATGTTCTGGTAGTTAAGGAAAGAATACAAACATAGTTGAAAACTTAGTGTTACATATTTTTGTTTTGGGGGTTATTTCAAAGGAGATGTTTTATAGTTCCAGGAATTGAATCCAGGGCTTTGTATTATCCTGAGCATGTGCTCTGCCATTACCACCCTGACTTTGCTTTTTTTTTTTAATTTTATTTTATTTTATTTTAAAGAGAAGAAAACAGAAAAATCAAGAAGCAAATAAGTTTTTTTAAAAAGGCAAAACGACAACAATAACTATAGATTTTCAAAACAAGACAATAGGACTTTAAAAAACGGTTGTTATATTGCGTATTGTTATCTTTAAAACAGTTGCTCAGTTACCAGATACAGGAAAACCAAAGAGTTAAGACAAGACAGTACATTGGATTCCCCCCCAAAAAGAAGGAAATCCATCACAGTTGTTATAATGCATATTGTTGTCTTCCAAATAGATGCTCAGACTACCAGCTTTAGGCCTACAATACAAAAATTAAGCTTTTTTTTTTTAAACTTTAGTTGCTGTCATCTCAGCCTGACTGCCTTGAATCAGCCCTTTGCTTGTGTTGAGGGAAGAGGGATGCTCTTCTTGTCTCCCAGCTGCTCACTGGCTAGCTCACAGAAAGGCCTGGTTTGGCTTCTTGATGTCTTCCTGCTCCCCAGGGCAGCACCCTGACTTCATATTTTTGTTTATGTGTTTTGTAGTTCTTAGAATGGAACTCAGAGCCTTGTATGTACTAGGCCAGTTTGCTACCACTAAGCCACACCTCCCGCTTCTTAGTATTTTTGAGTCTATAGGCATTTGTTTACTTGTCACTTGTTATAAGTTTATTACTATAGCATAGGGTTTTTTGTTTTGTTTCACTTTTGATAAAAGGTCTCATTTTTTCAGGCTGGCCTTGAACTGTGTAGCCCAGGCTGGCCTGGAACTCACAGCAGTCCTCTTGTTAGGCAGCATCCTGAATGCTGGGATTATAGGCATGTACCACCACACCCAGCTATAGCTCTTAATAATAGTCACTAAAATTAAAACCTGAAAATTGTATACAAAAAGAATTGAAAAAGCACTGGCAAGTTTGTTTCTGTTAATCTGACAAAAGTCAGGAAAAGAAGAAATTAAAGCAGAATTTTCTCTCAAATAGGAAATTGTTGCCTGAACCTCAGTAAGCCAAAAATAAGGTTGAGAGAAGAAAAGAAAGGAGGCAGAAGGAGAGGAAAGAAGAGCCTGAATAAAGAAGCTTTGTCTATGGGGCTGGGGATTTAGCTCAGCAGCATAAGCACCTGCCTTGCAAGCAGGCAGTCATGAGTTTGATCCCTGGTACCAATAAAAAGGAAAAAGACCAAAAAAAAAAAAAAAAAAAAAAAAACTTTGTCTAGATTTAGTGGTGCCTGCCTGTAATACCAGCACTTTGAAAGGCTGAGGCAGGATAGCAAATTCAAGCCCATTCCAGACAGTTTGGCAACCATTTAGCGAGATCCTATGTCAAAAAAATTTTTTTTAAAAAAGGGTTAGAGACCTAGCTTAGTCAAAGGACCTGAGTTGTATCCCCAATACCAAAAAAAGGAGGGGGCGGAGTTTGGAAGTATGGGTATAAAAAATTATGGAGAATGTTTGTTAAATATAGAAAGAATAAGACAGATTTTGGGTTGATCATGTTGTCTGCTAATGAGCGTATCATTTAGCATTGTTCTGAGCATATACCAGCAAGTGGTAAGGCACTAATAAACATAGCATAAAATTAGTAAATTTTAACACAAAGGCAAAGCAAATTTGAAAATGTTAAGAGCACTCTTCTTACTATCCAGCTAGGATTTGAAGTAGGTAGAGAAACCATCAAGTGTATTATGAGAAGCCGCAGTGCCATATGAGAGATAGCTGTAGAGAAAACTGCTGCTTCTCAAGCAGGGCCACAATTTTGCTTAAAGCATTGTGTGCTCCATGCCTGTAATCCCAGCATTAGGGGCTAAGCCACAAAGATTATTATGAGTTCAAGGCCAGCCTGAATTGCATAGCCAGACCCTGTCTTAAAAGACCAAAAAAAAAAAAAGTTAGAAGGGAGAATCTTGACTATGCTAATTTGACCATTGCACACTGTATACAGATAGTTGAATTATCACATTATACCCTGTAAATATATACCATTCATTTAAAAAGTAAAGCTAGATAATTTGGCTGCACACTGCTGTTTTCACTACCTTTTCCTGCTTATGAATTGCTAGGTTTTTGTTACCAGTCTTCAGTATTCATATTACTGTGGCTCTATCTTTTTAAAAGTAAGCCTGTGGGGGATGGGAGTATGGCTGGTGAGAGCTCTGGCCTGACTCCTCCAGGCGATGGGCTTGATCAGGGGTAGAGGAATAAGCATGTATAAAATGATTATTTCTTAAGTTACAAATTACTGCGGGGCGTGGTGGGTCACGGGTGTAATCCCAGCACTCTGGGAGGCTGAGCTCAAAGCCAGCCTGAACTGCATAGTGAGACCCTGTCTCAAAAAAAGACAAAAAAAGTTACAAGTTACTGTACTTAAACTGTCCTCCTTTAAGTCTTTTTCCTTTTCTGAAGTTTATTTATATCTGAAAAAAGTATATGAAAGAACATAACACTGTTTTACAATAATATAATGAATGCCTTTCTGTTTCATAGGTTCTCTGCTTTTAGAATCTAAAATCAATCCTAACACTGCATACCAGAAGCAACAGGTAAAAATTTGAAGATGTATTTTATCTGCATGTTGTCCTTCCAATTTGGTAATTAAATGAAAATTTAGGGTCTAATTCCTTATGTGATAAATTTATAGCAAAGTGCAGCATATTTTACCAGTGTAATTCTATAAAAAGGATTTCTGCCAGTCTCTAGTGTTTAAATGTTACTTGGGATGTGAGGAGTCTGGGAATTAAATCTAACGCCTTTTGCTTGCTAAGTAAGCATGTACCCAGCCACTGAGCTACATCCCCCACTGCAGTGAATTTAAATTGCAAAACCCCAGTTTGTCTCACATTAGGCAGTGTAAAGTTGCCTAGTGTGAAAAATAGGCTTCTGAGTGCAGTGGTGAATAGTTGTAATCTCTCAGCACTCAGGAGGCTGAATCAGAAGGGTAGCCAGTTGAGGCCAGTTTGGGCTGTACAGCAGTGTGTAAGATGAACGTTAGCCTGGATTACTACCACTGCCTCATCTTGGGAGAAAAAAAATTTTTTTGTCTGAATAGGAGCAAAGCAACTAGAAGTTTGCTGCTGCTAAACTATAAACACTTCTGTGAAAGTTAACAGCTTACGACTTTGCCCCAAGATTCATTCAAGTAGGTGTCATTTCAGCCAGTCAGTTCATGTATTAAATAAATGTGATAAAATTGTTACTTATAAAAGTAACAAAAATGCAATTTTTGGTTATCTTGTGTTTAAATAATTGGACTGCTGTGTGTTTTAAAAACCTCTGTCAAGATAAGTGCTCATATATTACAGATTTAGCCAGTGTATTTCAATTAATGGACCTCATGTACTTTGACAAAAAACTCACGTTGACAATAGAGGAAAGAAGTTCTATTAATCCTATTGCCTATTATGCTCAAGTTATATATGCTATGATTTTATGGCATTTTAATGAAAATAAAATATACTACATGTTCTCATACGGTTTTTATACATTGGGCAAACATTCTCCTTAAGGGAAACATTGTTTTCATTTTATAGATAGGACAAAATGAAGTATAAAAGGTGATTGGTAATTACCAACAAGGATATTGGAAAAAGTTAAAATGAGCAATGCTCTCAATTCCTGTTGCTTTTATTCATTTGCCTTATACTTCAGAGTAGTGTGTAATAATGTGTGTTAATCATTTCTTCTTTTTGTTTCTTAATCCAAAGGACACTCTGATTGTATGGTCTGAAGCAGAAAATTATGACTTGGCCCTTAGCTTTCAAGAAAAAGCTGGATGTGATGAGATTTGGGAGAAAATATGTCAGGTAATTTTAAAAATAGAAAATGAACATGCTCTGCTTAAAATATTTTGGTTTTTGCAGTACTTTGAACCAATACCCCAAAATTTAAATTTCAGGCAGCTACTTTAAATTCACCGTTGTCTATGAAACGTTTGACTTAAAGGAAAGCTGTCATTTTTTTGGACTCCATATTATTCAGCCTAGACTTTTCTCTAAACTAGAGTTGTATATGCTGTTGCTATTGCCTTTGTAAGGGTTCCCTTTTGAGTGTTCACTGACATCTCAAATTTTATAGTGCATGTCAAACATGGTCTTCTCAGCTAGAGCTATTCATTCTCCTGCTACCCTGATCTTGGTAAATGCAATCTGGTTGCTGGAACCAGAAATCTGTTGGTCATGCTCATTTCTTATCACTCATCCCATCCCTCAGAACTTAATCTTGGACCTATTCGTTTGTCTTTCTTTTATCCACTGTTAAGCTACCATCATTTCTTGCCTCATATATTGGTTTTATATTGACTGATTCCCAAATTCACATCATAGGAATGACATTTTTAAAAAATAAAAAAAATGAGTATAATCACGTAATTTCGCCACATGGCTCTTGAAATAAAACCCTCTTTGCACTAGTCTTAACAGTATGGTTCTTGACTAGTCAATCTCACCTTGTCTCTAAGCTTGAATGTTCTTAATTGGAGTTTCCCTGCTGACTCGGGTACCTCATTCTATAATGTAATCTTTTGTGACTGCATTTTTTTTTTAATGGACTCACATGACTAAAGTGAAGTCATTTTTTAGGTCATTTTTCCTAGGGAGGATTTCTCCATCTCTACATTTATTTTGGCTAGAGAATGATTTTAAAATTCATTAGTTTTCAAAGTGTGTTCCTCAAATCCAGCAGTAGGGGCATGACCTGAGAACTGCTGAATTTGGGAATTCTGTTACCCAACCCCTATTCCCCCACCAGACCTACTAGATCAGAAACTAAGGTCCTATAACTACGTCTGATCTCTAGGTCAGACTTGGAAAAGAGCAAGAGAGTACAGTAAATATTTTAAGTTCTGCATGCTATCTAATCTCACAGTTGTTCAGCTCTGCTGTTCAGATGTAGCCATAATGCATGTATGAATGGGTGTGGCTGGCTTGTAGTGAAGGCTTTATTTACAAAAACGAGATGGACTGAATTTGGCTATCATTTGTCAACCTCTGCTTTTGCTGATTCTTGAAGTTTAAGAGCCACTGCCTTAGTAAAAGCTCCAGTGTCCTTGAGGCATGGTTTTTCCTTAATTTGTAGAATTTAATTTTGCAATACAGTCTACTCACCTGTTTATAAATTAATCTGCCTGTAAGTAGTTTCTTTCCTTCCCTAGAACATAAAGGACTTAACGTTTATATTAAAATGCCTTTCTTTGTAAGGGGGTGGAGGTGATGCAGGGTCTCGCTCTATAGCTCAGGCTAGCCTTGGACTCACTGTATATTCCAGACTGGCCTGGAACTCTTAGTGATCAGCCTGCTTCAGCCTTCTAAGTGCTGGGGTTGTACACATTCACCTTCATGCCCTACTGAATGCTTTCTTTTTTTATTTTTTCTTTGCTTTCTGTCCTGCATCTAGTTTTATTACATATTCCTCTAAATTTTGTCCTGTGGCATTTTTCCACAGAAAGAGATGAGATTAATGAGTTCAGGCTATGCTAAAAGCATCCATTATTCAGACAAATCTTTGTTTTGTTTTCTAGGTGGGTTGGTTTGTATTTGAGACAAGGTCTTACTGTGTAGTTCAGGCCAGCCTTGAACTCAATTGTATAGCCCAGGTTGGCTCAAATTCATGGCAATCCTCCTGCTTCAGCCTCCCTAAGTGCTGAAATTATAGGCGTTCACCAGCACACCTGCATTCAGACAAATCTTGTTATCTTTTATCTTTCTGAGTTGAATAGTTGCACCTTAGATACAGTCTTCTATTTGGCCAATGTGTAACTCAGATCCAACTCTAAATCTGTAACTGTCATGCCTAGGACTGTCTCCCTTAATACTATGTGATCTTTCCTTTCCTTAGTCTTAAATAGCATAAATTTTTCAGTTATCTTTATTAGGAGTACAGGTAGTACAGTATTCACATGCTTTTCCTATAATCTCCAGTTACATGTAGGAAGCACTGGGTGTTTTATGTTCTTACCTGATCTTTTCCTTCAGCTGTTACACAGTTTGTGTTCAGAGTGTCATTTCTCAGTGTGTATGGATCACCTCTTGTACCTAATCATTTTCTGGATCCTGGCTCACTTTTGGGCAGTTAGTACATTGTGCTTTCTGAGATCATCTCATGTTTATCTGTTTCTTGAGCCCCATTCACCATTTTCTGATACACAAAACAGCTAAAAATTGTTTTTTAAGTACTCTGTGTGATAGCAGGTGCTAAGTTTGAACTCAAGACATTCTTGTTACTTATCTCTTAATTTGGTTTATGTATCAAAACCTAACATTTTGCTATGAGTAAAACCATGGCTTTTAGATGTTAATAATGTAAGGTTTTAATAAGAACATATGTAATTTAAAAAAAAAAAAAAAAAAGAATACATGTAATCAGCAGGTTCAGAGCCAACTTGAAACTGCCAGACTGTGATGCTGTGTAGCCTCCTTTTAGTAGTGCTGCACACTGAGGAAAAGTCAGGACCGTTTCACATTGCATCGTATTTTGAGACAAATATTCTAAACTGTCTTGCTTTGAAGCATCCACCAACAGTATCTCTTAATCATCCTAAGCATTTTCAGTTTCTTGGATGTTTCATATAAGGTCCAATTTTCCCACCCCTTTACTATTCTCTGACCTTTTGGGCTTCTTTAGTTGCCAAGAGTCCCAAATTCTAGGACCAGGCTGGGGATTTAGCTTAGTGACGTAAGTGCCTGACTGGCAAGCGCAAGATCGTGAATTCAATCTCTGGTACCAAAAGAAAAGAAAAAAACTACCAAATTCTAGGGCCAAGATGGCAAAAACTCATTTCATTTCAGAAAGTGCCCTTGGCTTTTTCCAATGAAGATTTCTAGACCATCCTTTTACATTTAGAATTTTTACAGTGACAAATTTGGGATATATAACATTTTAGGACTTTTAGATAATAATAAAGTTTACAGATTTGGTGTACAGAAGGAACTTTTTCAGTTCAGCAGATAATCTTAGTAGATACTGTCACTACATATAGATTGTACTTCATATGTGGCTCATTTTTGTATGGGTATACTTGTATCCTATCAGGTTTTGTAGGGAGATTTTTTTGTTTGTTTTGGTTTTGGGGTATGTGTGTGTGTGAATTGAACCCAGGTCCTTCTCACTAAGCTGCATCCTTGGAATACCTTCCCCCGGCCCAGCTTTCTTTTGAGAAAATTGCTAAAATTGCCCATGTGGGACTCACAATTGCTGTTCTTCTCCCTCAGCCTCCTAGAGGCCTGGGATTACAGATGTGCACTGCTGCATCCAGCTCCACCCAGTTTTTCTTAATATGAGAGCTATCTGGTAGCGTTTATAGCAAGTCTTTGGCCTTTGGATTAGTTGATATTAAGAATTTTCCTTATTTACAAATATGTATTTACTATGATCACAGCATTATGATGTGTTTGAATTTTATTTAAGTATTGAAGACTTTGGTGGTTTGGGCTATCCTGTAGGACAGTCTCAAGAGTATTTCTGAGATTTCCTCTTGGGTCTTGAAAATCTCCTTTCGCTGGGCATGGATAGGAGATGGTGAGTAGATATTTTGACAGCAGACTCTGTTATGGGTTCTGTGAGGGACAATTTAACAGTCTTAATTGGTTGAACCTATCCAAAGAAGTTGCTGTTGTTTGACAACCTTGTACTTCGGAAAAAGTTTACTGCATCTCTGAACTTTGAATTAACTTCCTTAACGTTGAGCGTATATGTTTATTTGGGGAAAAGTAACAGAGAAAGATAGTTGTATCAAATTTGAAAAAAAGTTCTAAAATTAAAAGGTTAACCTTTTTTTTTTTTCTTGTGACATTTCTTATATTCCTCTAAGAATAACATTGAGGCTGGGTTGTTTTGTTTTGTTTTTTAATTGGTACCGGGGATCGAACTTATAACCATTTGCTTATAAGGCAGGTGCTTATGCCACTGAGCTAAATCCCCAGGCCCTTGGGTTGGTTATTTGAGACCAGATCTTACTATGGAGCCCAGGCTGTCCTCAACTCATAGTAATCCTGCCTCCGCCTCCTCAATGCTAGGATGACAGGCATGCACCACCATGCCTTGCTAGTTTGCTGGGTTTTGCTGTTTTGTTTTTATTGTTTTGTTGATACAGGGTCTCACTATGTAGTTGAAATTGTCCTTGAACTCACTGTGTAGCCCAGGCTTCCTCAAACTCTGCAGTCTTCCTACCTCTGCCTCTCCAGGATTCCAGGTGTATACCACCACACTCAGCTTGGTTTATGTTTTGTCAACTACCACAAATTCTTTCTCATAGGTTCAAGGAAAGGACCCTTCAGTGGACATCACTCAGGACCTTGTGGATGAATCTGAAGAGGAAAGATTTGATGATATGTCATCACCAGGTTTAGAATTGCCATCTTGTGAATTAAATCGCCTCGAGGAAATTGCTGAACTTGTGGCATCATCTTTACCTTCCCCCCTCCGTCGCGAGAAACTTGCACTAGCACTGGAAAATGAGGGTTATATTAAAAAGCTCTTAGAGCTTTTTCATGTGTGTGAGGACTTGGAAAATATCGAAGGACTGCACCACTTGTATGAAATTATCAAAGGCATCTTCCTCTTGAATCGAACTGCTCTTTTTGAGGTTATGTTCTCTGAAGAATGCATAATGGACGTCATAGGATGTTTAGAATATGATCCTGCTTTGTCACAACCACGAAAACACAGGGAGTTTCTAACAAAAACAGCCAAGTTTAAAGAAGTAATTCCCATATCAGATCCTGAGTTGAAACAAAAAATTCATCAGACATACAGAGTTCAGTATATACAAGATATGGTTCTCCCGACCCCTTCAGTCTTTGAAGAAAATATGTTGTCAACACTTCATTCTTTTATCTTTTTTAATAAGGTAGAAATTGTTGGTATGTTACAGGTAAGTTAACTCATTCTTTTTCCTACTTAAAAAGGTACCTGCTTGATTGATTCCATTTAAAATGTTACCTTAAGCAGATTTTTTTTTTTTTTTTTTGGTCTTTTTCCTTTTTATTGGTACTGGGGATCGAACTCAACGACTGCCTGCTTGCAAGGCAGGCGCTTATGCCGCTGAGCTAAATCCCCAGCTCCCTAGCAGAAAAAAATTTTTAAGTCTTCAAATTGTTTTAGTTTTGTTAAAGTTTAAAGGTAAGTGTTGATATTGCAAGAATTTATGATAAATAATAGTACTCTGAGACCAGAAAGTTGTTATGGTTAGATATGGAATGTAAGTTTGATAAGGAAATCTAGCTTGGGGCAAAGGATATATCTGGTGGCAGAATTTTTGTTTAGCGTGCATGAGTTCAGATCCCAGCATTGGCAAAATGAAAAAATAATGGGGGAAAAAACCCTAAAGAAATTATAGTGGGATGATTGATATTAATGAAATTTGAGACACATTAATCTATTGTATTCTGTCATACAGTAGATTGGGAGAGAAAAAAATAAAAGAGAAGCCAGGAAAATGTCATTAAATAAACTGTATAGAATTTATGGGGATTCTGGGTAATGATACATTGAAGGCCCAGGTTTAGGGTCATGAGAACCTAACAGGAGGCAAAGTCTGTATGCATCCGTACCAAAAGACTTGTTTCTATAATGTGTGAGAGAGTGGGAAATTAAACAAGCAGCTCTTTCACTTTAATAGTTGCTGTGTCTGAGACAGTTTTCTGTTTCCTCATCTGAAGGATGGAAATCTTAGTGCTTTACTCTATAAAATTGAAATCCAGTGGAATCTTCCATGTAAGGTGTTAAATTCAGCAGCAGTTTAAAAAAGTATCTATTGATTATTGCTTATTACCACACTTCAAATTCTTTTTGTATAGTTTGTCCAGTCTCTCAGATCTGTTAATAGGGTGCTTGTTTCCGAATTACATCCTATAGTAATCAACGTTTCTGAGAACTGGCCAGTTGTCTGTGTAGTAACCTCAAAACTCAGTCATCCCATAGTGTTTAAATTGGTGTATTTTAACTGAAAAGATAATATGTGCACTGTAAAGAAATTGTTATTATGAACCCCTCTGCTGTGGTTTGTGTTTCTATAATATGCATGTTATTGTAAGATTAACAGGTAAGTGATGACTTGGAAGATAATTTGAGACTTCAGGACTACAAATAAAAAACATGAAATTTTGGATTTGTTAAACATAGAGAAGAGAGGACTGGGGAGTTAGTTAGCTCAGTGGCTTATGCGCTTGCATGGCAAGCGTGAGGTCGTGAATTCAATTCCAGTAAAGAGAGAGAGAGACAGACAGAGACAAGGAGACAAATAAATGTCAGAGCTGCTTCCTGGCATTTATTACAAGTAAGGCTGTATGTCTAATTTGTGTTCTGTTTTTAAAAATCTCTACATTGTCCTTGTTTTTTCATTCAAATGTTACATATATGTTAAGCATTCCTTATTGGAAATGCTAAGGTTAAGAAATGTTTCGGATTTCAGAGTTTTTCAGATTGCATAAACTTTGCAGGTTGAACATATGTAGTCCAAAGATTTGAAATAAAAAGTACCCTAAACTCCAAAAAATTTTGTATCACATGAGTGCTTAAAAAGTTTAGAGTCTTCAGGTTTTTGATGCTTTAACTTACCATTCATTTTCCTAAAAGTAAAAATAATTCCATTTCAAGTTGATTAATTTGACACTTTCAATTCATTTAAGAGAGACATATAAACATAATATAGGCAATACAATCTGTAAATATAGTAGCGATCCTATGGAGAGAACACTGGTTAGATAAGAACAGAGGGAGGGGGCTCGTACCAATTTCTGTTAATGTTTTGTAAGGAACTGGCAGTTGCAGAGCCTCATTCTGTCGTCTAGTTTTGATTTCTAGTTTCCATGAATGATCCTGAGTTGTACTAACCTTTTCTTTAGTTCCGTGTGATCCTATGGATTTGAAAGTTCAATATGGATTTGTTACTTCTATTTTGTTGGTTTTCATATGAGTAAAAAATGCCAGTTTTACTTACTAAGTACAAATAATTTCTAAGTTCATTCTTTGTTTCCCTGCAGTATCCTCTATAAAATGCTAGCTGTCAATTGTGCTACTGTTTCTCTTGATACTCAGCCCTTATTTCCAAAATACTATGAAAGCAAGAACATTTTTGAAATATAGCCTAAATGAAATATTGTTACACTGTGTTAGATATGTCTTGAAATTGGATGCCATGTGATAACAAGCACATGGTCAGAGCTCCATGTAATTATATATATGGTATATTCGTGTATTTTAGAAAAAGAGGTAAGAATCAGCAACTAACTTAATGGCATACAGAAAATGTTCCTTAAATAGCTACAAGAGTGAATATGAAGCTTATGGCAGGAAGTTTCATACTTGTGTGTCTAGACTCCAGCAGATGTGGGGCTGAGGTAGTGTTGAATGTACTTCTAGCTGAGGTGGTGCAGAACAAATACACTAACAAAGTTTTGCTAAAACATCGTGATAAAGTCAGGGGTTTAGCTGAGCAGCACAAACGTTTGCTTAGCAAGTGTGAGGTCATGAGTTCAATCCCTGGCACCAAAAAAAAAAAGTTACAAGGAAAATTGAACAGGCAACCGGGAAGGCTTTATGTTAATTAATTGGATTTGGGTAAATATATGGGTTGTGGGTAGTTTCTTAATCTGTTGCCAAGGCAGGACTCAAACTTGGAATCCTTCTCTTGAGCCTTTCAAGCGTTAGGAATACAAGTGTATGCAACCCCACTCTCCTCATTTTCTGTACCTTTAAAACCTAAAGAAGCAGCCAAGCATGTTGGCACATGATTATAGTTCCAGCTACTTAAGAGCCTGAGGTAGGAGGAGCACAAGTTTGAGGCCACCATGGGCAACTTAGCAAGATCTTGTTTGAAAATAAAAAAAAAGAGATGGAGATGTAGCTGAGTAGTAAAAGGTACCATGAGGCCCTGGGTTCAATTTCTAGAAAAGAGAGGCAGTGAAAAAAGCTTTATCTTTGTCCTAATTTGAATATTGTAGAACTTTAACTTCTAAAAATTATGTTTGTTTATAAAAATGGATTGGCAAACTGAGGCCATGCCATGCCTTCTGTTTAAAAAATAAAGTTTTATTGGAATACAGCCATCCTCATTCATTTGCATAATATTGTCTGACTGCTTTCAGGCTGTAATAGCAGAGTTGAGTAATTGTACTGAAAACCACTTTGGCCCTGCAAAGCTAAAATATTTACTGTCTGCCACTGAAGTAGTCTTAGGAAACAGAACTTTGCCAAAATGTATAAATAACGTTAGTGATAGGAGTCTCCAATATGTCTTTTTAATGGTTTGTTTTTTCTTTCTCTTTGATAAAACAGCATTGCTTTTCTTTCCTTTTTCTAGTTACAACAATTTGTATCTTAGAGCATACTGGAATTAAATTTTTATACACTTAGCCACTAGCATAATTAAATTTGCCCTTTATTTCACAGGAAGATGAAAAATTTCTGACAGATTTGTTTGCACAACTAACAGATGAAGCAACAGATGAGGAAAAACGACAAGAATTGGTAAGAAATTAAATGTTACCATAAGCATAAGAAAAAAGCAAAAATTTGATATTTGCTGTTTTCCCTTAATCTCAGGTTAACTTGTTAACAGTTACCTTTTTCTTAATTTCAGGTTAACTTTCTGAAAGAATTTTGTGCATTTTCTCAGACGCTGCAACCTCAAAACAGAGATGCTTTTTTCAAGACTTTGTCAAATATGGGCATATTACCAGCTTTAGAAGTCATCCTTGTAAGTCTGTTTCTCCTCACTTTCAATTTTCATTTTTTAAATTACATTTAATAGTAGTATTTACTATTGTGTATTTCATAAAGCTAAAGAAACTGTTAAGTTCTGTATTTTTCTATTTACATGAGAATAAGTGCTTTTTCTCTGCAGGGCATGGATGATACACAGGTGCGAAGTGCTGCTACTGATATATTCTCATACTTGGTTGAATATAATCCATCCATGGTACGAGAGTTTGTCATGCAGGAGGCACAACAGAATGATGATGTAAGTAAGAAGTTAACAGAGCAAAAAATAACCAGCAAGGTAAATATTATTTGCACTAATAGTAAGTATTTATACTGGAGCTATAGCTGTATTGTTTTTCATTTTTAAGATTTAAATTATTGCCTTTGGGGAATGCTATCATATCGCATTTATTGTCCCCCTAAATGTGGCTCTTATTTTATAAACCTTAATTGCCTTACAGCAACAATTTGTTAAGTTTCTGTCAAATTTTTGACATTCTTTTTTAATTCTATGGTTAACTTGAAAAACTGTCTTAATTAACTTAATTCATCTCCACATGTGGGATTATAAGTAACTACCCTAGAGAAGTATTGGCTTTGCTAGGAATAAAAATAACTGAACCATCAAGATTGAAGACATGAAGTACAGTTCTTGAAAAGTATTTATTTAGGAGCTATTTCTAACGATAAAGAATAAGCCATTGTCTTGTTCATACATACACATACATACTACCATTTATGAGAAACTCTAGTACACAAATCAGCTCCAAAGTAACTTTATATCCTGGTAAGGTCAAGGGAACTTAGAAATTGTATGGTGCATGTTGTATGTAGTGGTCCAAAAAGTATACCTTTCTGCTTTATTTTCAGGTAATTAAACCAGTGGTTCCATCTTTCTCCTTTTACAAAACAGAATAATTTTTTACTCTAAAAATAGTTTTTATAATAGAGTTCCAGGAGAGATGCTAAAAAGTACCAATTTGAAAGTGTTGAATGTTAATAACATTTTTTTTTTAAATGAATCAGTCCTCTCTTGAGAGCCAAAATATTTACGGGTTGTTGTTGCCCTGTAACACACCTGTGGAACATGTGCTTTAAATTTACTTCACTCATGTGCATAGGCCTTTTTTGGGAGGGGCTGGGGGGACCAGAACTCAAATCAGGACCTTGCACTTGCTGAGCAGGAGCTGCACCACCGAGCTGTATCTCAGGTGCTTAAGCCTCTTGATCTCTACTGCTGATTATCATGTGTATATGCCATCTGCATTTTCGTTGTCCATATCTATCTTACCATTGCTTATATATACAAAAATAGAGAATTTTTTCACTGAATTCCCTCTTGATCTTTATTTACTTAATGGGGTAGGAATACCAGCCATTATAGGGCCTCAGGAATGCTGTCAGTTTTCTTCAGCATTGGTAATCTATGTAATCCATTTTTTTTCTGTGTGCTATTTACATACCATTTCTCATTTCCCTTCATTTCAGGGTGTCATTCATTTTTCTAAATTTATTTTAAAGAGAAATTTTTTAACATTTCTACAAATTAAAAACAAGTATCATTTACCAAAAATAGAAGGAATCATAAAAATAAATGCAGTGAAATTGACTTGTTACAGAAGTGTAAAAATTTAAAAACACCAAAATGAAACTTTTTTCTTCTATCAGAAGAATTTAAAGATACAGAAAAAGAAAACTGTCTTCAGTACCATTTAATGTCCCTGTAGTTAACACACTTTAGGGAAAGAAACACTGCTATATATCCTGGCAGAGAAGTGAATCAGTCATTGAATTTTGTTTGCAGTAAACATGACAGCTAGGCCTAGCTGTATTTGTAGTGTGTATGCCTGTGTGCTTTTCCTGTTGTCTCTTATAATAAGTGATCCTTATTATGTGTATTTGCTCTTCAGGATATTTTACTCATCAACCTCATTATAGAACACATGATATGTGATACAGATCCTGAACTTGGAGGGGCAGTCCAACTTATGGGCCTGCTTCGAACTTTAGTTGACCCAGAGAACATGCTAGCCACTGCCAATGTAAGCCCTGGTATTTTTCCTCCTCGTTAGAGATTGTACATTGTTTATTGCTGGTTGGAACCAGTGCAGTTAAAGTTTACGGAAGTGTTTTTGACCTTTTAGAAAACAGAGAAGACTGAATTTCTGGGTTTCTTCTATAAGCACTGTATGCATGTTCTTACTGCTCCCTTACTAGCAAATACAACAGAAGACAAACCTAGTAAAGGTAAGACAATTTGCTTTCTATTCTTGAATAGAAATCAAAAATTATTATTAAGGGGCTGGGGATTTAGCTTAGACCATAAGCGCCTGCCTTGCAAGTGCGTGGTCGTGAGTTCAATCCCCGATACCAATTTTAAAAAGTTAAAAAAAATTGATATTAAATCATAGTCTTCATTGGAGTAAGCTGCACATTCTGGAAAAAGAGTAATAGTCCTTAAAAGTTTGCTGAGCAAGCTGGGAATAGTGGTGCACACTTCACAATCCCAGCATTCGGGGAGGCTGAGACAGGAAAATTGTTGCAAGTTTGAGACCAGCCTGTGCTAGAGTGAGGTTAAGGTCAGCCTGAACTGCATAGCAAGACCCTGTCAAAAACAAGTCTAAATAAATAAAGTTTGCCAGGCATGTGGTACACACCTGACCCAGTAACTTGAGAGACTGAAGCTGAAGGATTGCTGAGTTCAAGGCCAACCTGAGGGATATAACTACTGGCACAGTGACTGCCTGGTAAATGTGAGGTCCTGAGTTTCATTCTTGGTACCAAAAATATAATAATAATAATAATAATACTTGTATTTAAGAGTGAGGCTGTAACTCAGAGCATTTGCTTGGCATGAATGAGGCCGTGAATTTGATCCCCAACACTAAAAAGTATGCGTGCTTGTGCGTGTGCGTGAGACAGATTTTGTTTAGTCTGCATCAACTTGGATGAAATAAAATAACTGGACAGTTTGAGTTGCTTATACTCCAGAGGTATACACAGAATTAAACTTGTGCTCAGTACTGAGCTGGTGTTATTTTACTCCTAAAGGCCTTAGCTTGCTTGTTTGTGTGTTTTGTAGTAGTAGTTGTTTTAGGGGAATAGGTGAATTCTTTATGGAAGCCCTTGGAATAAATACATTATTTTGCCATATGAATTCTGAGCATGGTATATTTAACTTAATATACCACTTCTACCTCTTACAGAAAATACATACTAACTTTATTTTGCTTTTGTTAGGTTTGTTTGGTTTTTTGGATCTAGGGATTGAACCAGAACCTTTGCCCAGCCATACCTTTGTTATTTTTACTTTCTTTCTTTCTTTCTTTCTTTATTTATTTATTTTGGTCTTTTTCCTTTTTATCGGTACCGGGGATCGAACTCACGACTGCCTGCTTGCATTTGCAAGGCAGGCACTTATGCCGCTGAGCTAAATCCCCAGCCCCCTATTTTGACTTTTTTGTGTGACTACAGAATCAAGTCTTTGAAATGGGGGATTTGTTTTCCTATGTGTTTTATTCATGTTGGGTGAAACTTGAGATCTTTTTCTGAACTCTCATGTTTGGTTCATCCAGCATTTATTAAGAACTTGTATGGAAAGTCTTGTGCTTTAATCGATGGGGGCTGAAAAGGAGAAATGAAAAAAAAGCCAGTCCAGTAGTTCATCTAAAGTCTAAGCTACTAGGGAGGCTGAGGTAAGAAGATCATAAATTTGAGGTCAGCATCAGCAACTTAACAGAACCTGTCTCAAAATAAAATTTTTAGCAAGGACTGGGAATGTAGCTCAATGGTAGAACACCTGTCTGGTATGTATGAGGTCTGAGTTCAATCTCCTGAACATCTGTCTAAAGAAAGTAGTAAATAAAATACTTTCAGGGGCCTGGTGGCTGATATATAATAAAGGTAACTCAGTATTTAACAATTCAGTGTGGATTCCTTGCCTGCAGTAAGGAAGCACACACTGAACAGAACAGAGATTATGAGAATGAGGAGAGGGCAACTGAACTAGAGATGGGGGGGGGGTCCTGCAGACGCTCCTGTGTGTGTACACATGTCAACTTGACACAACTTCATTTTGTTTATTTTAGATGACTTTCAGACTGCGCAGTTACTGGCCCTTGTGTTGGAATTGTTAACATTTTGTGTGGAGCACCATACCTACCACATAAAGAATTACATTATCAACAAGGATATCCTCCGGAGAGTGCTGGTTCTTATGGCCTCGAAGCATGCTTTCTTGGCATTGTGTAAGTGTTGCTTCTGATGCAGTTGTTTTTTATTATCTTTATATGTTATCAAGTTTTTGATATTTTTAGATGTTACTGCCTGAGAAGAAAAACTAATTATAGGTCAGGAAAGTAGGCCCCATGCTGATTGTATAGGTTTGCCACTTTGAGCAGCTGATTTCCATCTCATTGATGTATAGCAAGGGGTTTAGTATCTAGAAATTATATAAAAGGCCTCAGTTATATTAGAACAGGGTGGGGAGGGCAGGGAGCAAGCTACAGCTTCAGCCACATCTAGCTCACCATGAATTCAAGGCCAGCCTAAACTACATAGTAAGACCCTGTTTCAAACCCCCCCACTGCCTCCGCCCAAAAAACAACAGTGTGCTACCGAGATCACACACGGTTCAGAATGTGTGTCCTGTGGATCATACTGAAAAGTTTGCAGACTCTTGGGCAAGAAACTTGTGTGGGGCCAGTAGTGGTGCTGGGGTTGAACCCAGGACCTTCAGCAAAATAAACACACACTCTACCGCTGAATTTTACATCACTAGCCCTGGAAAAAGTTTTTTAAAACAAGATTTTTCCTAGTTTAAGGTTTTTTTTTTTTTTTTTAAAGTAGACTTTTACAGTGTTGTTAAAATGTAGTTTTTGCAATGAAACTTCCTTCTGAATTGAAAATAGATTAACTCAGTGTGTTCTTGGTCGTGCAGCTCCCAGACTTTCAGCTAATGAGTCTCCATGTTTAAGTTGTCCTTGTTGGAAAGTTGTCAGGGCAAGTCTAGGGGTATCCCAGAATCTCTGTTACAAGTATCTGTTGGTAATCAGCTTTTGCCTTTTGGTTTTTCAAGGTAAGTTGGGGTGTTTGGTTGTTTCTACAAGGAATCACTAAAGGTTCATTAAAAATTTAACTTTTTTTTTTTTTTTTTTTTTTTTTTGGTCTTTTGGAGACAGTTTTGCCGTGCAGTTTAGGTTGACCTTCAGCTCACTTTGTAGTCTAGGCTGGTCTCAAACTCCAGAAGGATCCTCATGCCTCAGCCTCCCTAATGCTGGGGCTACAGGCATGCACCACCGCGCCCAGTTTACCTTTTTTAACAGGGTGATATTTGTTATGTTCTTGACTTTGATTTTTCAGGCTAGCCTATCCACTGCATTATGTACTGGAGATACATTTTGTCAGAGCATACTTTCTGTTTTCCACCCTGTAGAGATATTCAGCTCACTCACTTTGTGCTGAATATCCAGGGTCTTTAATATTACTTTAGAATCATTCTCAGCCAAAAGTAGTAGGTAGCATCTGCAGGATTAATTCAAACTAAGGGCTGCTAAAAATACATTCATTATTTTAGTTCTGCCTTACCATTTTTTGTGTCTGTGAGCTCAGCACATAAAAAAGAACTTGTAAAATTGTAATCCTGCTGGGTGTGGTGACACATGCCTCTAATCTCAGTGCTGAGGCAGAAGACTCAGGTGGTTCAAGACCAGCCTACACAAAATATAGAGACCGTGTCTCAAAAAAAGACAATAATAAAATAAAATCATACTCATTTTCCTAGTGTATCTATCACAAAAGAAGAGCTCCAAGACCAAGTTAGAGTTCATAATTCTGAATTGTTCTTTAGTGTCATTATAGAGGGTTTTGTTTAAGCATGGTATAGGGAGTTTGAGCCAGTGGTACTGAAAAACTGAATAAATGAGTAAGCTTAAACAATTCTATTTCAACAAGTAAATTAAAAACTACTGCTGTGTTTCATTGCTTCTAAGATGTGCGTTTTTGCACATTTATTAACTCTGAAACCTAGTGAGTCTTACGACATTTGATAGCTGTTTTTTAAATTTGTTCTCTTAGAAAAAATAAATCTTTTTGCAATCAGTGGCATCTTAGACTTTATTAAGAGGTTAAATTAAGATGATTGATTCTTATGCTCAGCTGTCATGGGAATCAACTCATATAAAAATCAAAGTGTAACTATATTAAGGTACACTTGGAAGCACAGTGAAAGTAAATTATGAAATTCCACGGTAGCGGCAATTTGGATTTGTCTTGGTAATGGTCACAGGAGAATGCCATGCTTGGTTGAATACACAGTTACAGACATTATGTGTACAGGTGTTCTGTGCCATTTTGCTGTAGGTAGGACACATGAGTCCAGTGGGAGAATGGCAGGACATGCAGCCAAAAAGGTGGTCTTCTGTGTGCTTTTTCACGTGTAGTGTTATGAAGAAAGTTTGTTGTAATCCAGTGAGAATTGTGAAGAGAATCGTTACACATAAATGAAAATTTGTATTGTCGGACAGTGTGCTAGCAAAGTCTTGGTTATATTTTATTGTTGTTCATACTTGATAAGCAGTCCGGTTACCAATAAACCTTTTTCGCAAATGGCTTTTTGGTGAGCCAGTCTTCCCAGGTTTGAGAAAAGATGTCAGTCATTAGGAACAAGGACTGATCCTACAGTATTTTTATCAAGGATTTCTAAGAACTGAATAAATTTTAGGAAAATGTAAGTTATTTGTGATTCTTCTGAGAAGAGTGTACATTGAAAAAATACCAGGTATAGCATTTTTAAAAGGAGAATGCTATAAATACTTAAATTTAGATGTGTATATGTGTAAGTTTATAATGAGCAATTAAATACACAGAGACTGAGGACTTCTTTGTGTGTTTTGCTTCTTAGTATACTTACCATATGTAAAGACAAGAAAGCAAATATGTAAGATGGTCCTCTGTAGAATGAGTCTTTATAGATGCTGGTTCAGTCAGTCACTTTGTTTAGCCTTTTCAGGATTCTTGGATCTTATATAGTAGTTATTTAAGCCTTAGCTTTTTTACATTGTCTGATCCTTTTATTTTGTTGATAGTAGTGGTGTTAGAGATACAGATATCTGTAATAGGAATGAAATTTTGAAAAGCTTTGTTGTACAGACTTTTATTTAACTATTGTTCGTTACATAAGAGGTGATTAACCACAGCAGTCTCCTGTTTTGCAAGATAAAATTTTAAAAGATTATTGAAATTGAGCACATGATATTCCTGGCATGTTCACAGTGGATATTAGCAATGTATGTGGATGCAAAATGCCCTTTACATTGACAGTGCCGTGGTTATGCCAATTTAGCCTATCCCCCAAGCTTCTCTCATCATCTTTGAATGACTTGACTTGATGGAACTCTGTTAAAATATTGAATGTAACTTTTCATTCTATCTACGTCAGCAGTTTTTGGGTAGGACTATCTCTGTGTGGCCTGACCTTAGTGAATTCCAGGAAGGCAGAGGTTTTTTTTTCACTAACCTAGGACTTGCATGCAGAGCAGCAGAAGGGTTGGTGAGTGTGTGTTTGGTAGGACACAAGTCTCCACAAAGCCTGAAAGTTGGAGTACCAATTCTTAGAACAGTAGCTCTTGCTCATTACTGAGAGCTTAAAATTTGACCTTTAGCTTCAGATCTAAGTATTTTTTATTCTACAAAGTGGAACTGTCACTAAGTTCTTCTGTCAGTTAACATTGAAAAAGAAAACAGTGGAATTACTGTTTTAGAAAATAAACCCTTGTTAGGCTTTTGACTTGAGAAAGATGCCTCTTAGTGTTTAAAATGTCTTCACCATGTTTATTTTAAAAAAGAAAAAAAATTCTAAAAAACAAAATAGTTTTATTCTATAAACTTACCCTGCCCAGAGTGTCTCTTTAGAAAGATACACTCTTAAATAAGTCGGATTGTTACGGCAGTTTATAATCAGTTGTACCTAATTGGGCATTCACTTGTGGACCTCTTTTCTGCCAACTAAAGAAAAATTGAGCTGCTTTACTCCTCTGCCTTCCCACCCAGAAACCGTGTCAGCATGGTTGCCTGGCTACCTGCTCATGAAGGACTTGATTAATAACAAATTGGCAGTTTAACGAGCCACTACCATGATCTCCAAAGAAACCATAATACAAACACAATATTTAATCTTGCCAACCGAAGACGATGTGACTGCATGAAGTGAGTATGCTTTTTTGAACTGTTTACAATAACTGGGGCATTAACTTACTGATAATTCCACGTAGGTAAATAGGGCTTCTTTAAAGTATAGCTCTCTGAGTATATTTGGATCTTGACGAATGGTGATTTAAGCAACTCCCCGTACCTCAAGATGCAAATATAACTTTTAATCCGTAAGTTAAAGCCTGATTAATTATAAAAAGGAAAAATAGGAAAAAATTAAAAAGCATACTCGCTACAGTAAGCCTAGAGGACTTCATTTTAAACCACATCTTCAAAATTTATTTCTAAACTATGGGAAGGCAAATTTTGGGTCATGCAGATTTTTGTGGGTTTATAGCATTTCTATAACCACATCCACAAATAAGCCAATGTAAGTTCATCAACTGTAATACAAAACAACAAAAGAGTGTCCAAAATTATTGAAGATTATCATACAGTGGATTGCCCTAATAAACACGCTGGTTTCTGTATTTGGTTTAAAAATGTTTATGACAGGATTTGTTCAGAATTTTTTCATCTTAAGTAGGATGAGGATGGATGATAGATTAATTCATTTGTCTTATCTCTTATTTAAGATGTGAATTAACTTCTTGAACATTAGTAAGTGGTTTATTTTTCAGAATTTTTCTGGCTTTTTAAGACTTGTGTTCTATGGTGACATACACTACTTTCAGAATGCACTTTCTGGTTACACGTTTAGAACCTTATCTTTAGGTTTGTATTTCTGGACGTCTTAACATACTGCTGTGTATGAAGAATTACTATTTGTAACCAGGTGTTATGGTTTTGGTAAGTCATGGAAGTGTGCTGTATGGTTTCAAACAACAATGCCTCTGTGTTTCAGGTGCCCTTCGTTTTAAGAGAAAAATTATTGGATTAAAAGATGAGTTTTATAACCGCTACATAATGAAAAGTTTTTTGTTTGAACCTGTAGTCAAAGCATTTCTCAACAATGGATCCCGCTACAATCTGATGAATTCTGCCATAATAGAAATGTTTGAATTTATTAGAGTGGTAGGTTCTATATTTTTTAATTAGAATTGTGGTCTTACCTGAGAAAATCAAATACGCTTTACCAATTCAAAATTATTGTATTCAAAGAAAATATCTTAAAGGCAAGGTTACCAAAAGTTTGTGAAAGATTATCTTTTCACAATCTTTGTAGTATAGTTTGAAAATTGACTTAACACTGCCATGGTAATGATTTTAAGAAAATGCAATTGACAGATAAACATGTAATCATTTTTCTTTCACATTTTAAAAGAGCAATTTCATAATTTTGATCCTTCGGTATAATGAACTGTGGATGCTAAGTGAGCAAAATTATCTCTGCCAATGCCCCTTTTTTAGAATTGTGGTAAATATATATTACAAAACTTGCTATTTTGGGCTTTTTAAATGTATAATCTAGTGAAATAAAAAAAAAAATACCTTCGTGTTGTTGTACAACTATTATCACTATCCACAGACTTTTCTGTGGCATTTTTAAAAATATACATGCCCTGGTCTGAGATGTAGCTCAGTGGTAGAGCACTTGCCTAGCATGTGACGGGTCCTGGGTTTGATCCTCAGCACCAAATAATACAGCAGCAGCACATGCCCAGACTTAGAGAATCAGAATCCCCTAGGGTGAGACCTATGCATTTACTGTGGAAAGACCAATGGGCAGTTCTAAGGTATACCAAAAATGGAGGTTGCTGAAGTGATCAGTGTATGTAGTTATTTTTGGTGAATTTTTATGAATTTTTTACACTAAAATCTTATCTTGCTGAAATAGTATTTTCATATCTCATTTCATTGACAATTCTTTTCTGTAGGAAGATATTAAATCATTAACTGCTCACGTAATTGAAAATTACTGGAAAGCACTAGAAGACGTAGATTATGTACAGACATTTAAGGGGTTAAAACTGAGATTCGAACAACAAAGAGAAAGGCAAGACAACCCCAAACTCGACAGGTAAATTGTCATGTATTTGAACCCGTTCTTCACTCAGCGATGTGTTGTGTGTTAGTGGCTCTTTGTGTATTTGGTCTTTGGCTTGGGAGGAAAGGAGAAATAGGTCAGTAGCAGGCAGCAGCTGTATTGCCCTGCAGGTCTAGGTGAATGCTAGCATGATCCGCAGCCACCAGGACGCACAGAAGCAGTGTGGCTCCAGGTGGATGTTCAAGGTTAACTCAGAATATTACAGTACTTGCTTTGAATTGCAGCTTAGTCTTTAAAATCTCATACGTGTTTCTAAATGCCCAGGTTTCATATTTGTGGTATATTTTCAGTCTGTAAACTTGTTAATTCCTTACTTGTTTGTTTCCCAGTACATGGAATTGAACTCAAAGCCTTTCCACTAGCTACATCTCCAGCCCTCTTTTCGTATATTTTTTTTGTGTGTGTGTGTGGGGGGGAGACAGGATCTTATTAAGTTGACTGGTCTGAGCTCAAATTTGAGATCGTCCTGCCTCAGTGTTCTAGAGCAGTGGGATTACAGGAATGGACCATCACCCCTGGCTTATTAATTCCTAATGTTAAACAAGTTTAATAACCAATTTGAAACAGTACAATTTATGACATGAAGTTTATCCACTGTGTGGGGGAGCTGTCTTTTAATTCCATGTTTGAAAAGGCTGTTTTTCACCCACATCTGCATGTGTACATCAGTTTATCCCCACTAGCTTTTAAGACAGGGTCTGCTTCTGGAGGACAACTCACAGGTGTCTTTAACCAAAGTGAAGGTGTTTACTCCCCTTTTTCCACAGCATGCGCTCCATCTTAAGGAATCATAGATACCGAAGAGACGCCAGAACCCTGGAAGATGAAGAAGAGATGTGGTTTAACACGGATGAGGATGATATGGAAGACGGGGAACCTGTGGTGTCTCCACCCGACAAAACTAAAAATGATGATGATATTATGGATCCGATAAGTAAATTCATGGAAAGGAAGAAATGTAGGTTGAAAACATGAGGTGTTTTGCTCTGGGTTTTTTTGGTTTTTGACAAAATTTTGATCTGCTTGGTGTGCGGGCGGTGTGAAGCCTTACCCTGCAGGGCCCGCCAGGAAGGCTGCGCTGAGCTTTTCTGGGCTGGGTAAATGAGGACACGGTTGGGTGCTAAGTTTGATGCAGAAGGTTTTTCCTTCTCCAATGTGAAGTTCAGTGGACAGTGGCATCTGAACTGAAGGCGTACGCCACCACAGAGGACTAACTAAACTGGTTAATCATGCTTTCTGGTTATATTTTTGTGTCACCTTATTGAGATTTTTTTTTTAAATGAATGAGTATGCATAGCAACTGCTGACCATATTCTCATTTTTAGTGAAAGAAAGTGAAGAAAAGGAGGTGCTTTTGAAAACAAATCTTTCTGGACGGCAGAGCCCAAGTTTCAAGCTTTCTCTGTCCAGTGGGACAAAGACTAACCTCACCAGCCAGTCACCTGCAGCAAACCTGCCTGGTTCTCCAGGGTCCCCAGGGTCCCCAGGGTCTCCAGGCTCTCCTGGATCCGTCCCTAAGAGCACATCTCAGACGGCAGCTATTACCACAAAGGTATGCCCTGGCTCTGGGACTCCCACGGGCCCTCTCAACAGTCACTGTTACAGCTGAGGCTACATCAGCCACCTCTTCTGAAACTGGTCACATTCATGAGGCAGAAGATGTGTTACCACTGCCACCCAAACTATCACTGAGAAGTTTCTGGAAGTTTCTTAGGGCTGAGAACAACGTCTGTTTTTTTTTTTTTTTTTTTTTTTTTTTTTAAATAGGGCCTTGCTGTGTAGTTGGGGCTGGTCACAAAACTATGTAGTCCAGGGTGACAACTCTGTATTACCACTAACATTTTACACAAGAAAATTTGAGCACTAAAAAGTTAGAAAAGATATCTCAGAATAAAACTAGTTCTTTAAGCTATCATTTTATACAACATCTTTTTTGTCCCCCCATTCCCCCCCCCTTTTTTTTGTCTTTTGAGATGTAAGATACATTAATTATTAGGCTACAAATTAACCTGTCATCTAGGATTTTTGGTTTGTTTGTTTTTGGTGCTGGGGATTGAACTCAAGACCGAGTGTTTGCAAGGCAGGCCCTTACGCTGCTGAGCTAAATTCCCAGCCCTAGGAATCTTTAAGCCAGATGCAGTGCCCATCCAGTATGTTTCCTTCTGAAGGCCAGGAGTGAGCCTGAGGCTCACTGAAGGGAGGTGCAGGCTGAGCATGCGCTCAGCAAGGAACCTCAAGTCACATCAGCCACGGCACAAGCTGGCTGATCCTAGAAAAGGAGAGGGACCAAAAGGAACCTGGATGAGAGAATGAGGAGGAAAAAGAGTAGATGACTTTTTGTCCTTGTTTGGGGCAGTATCCTCAGAAGTTTATATTCTGATACCATTTTAGACTTTACATTTTAAAATATATTAATGCAGTAATGTTTCTATCTCTTGGATGATTTGCTAGTATCATAAGGTACATTTTTTATTTTAACTTTAGATAATTAAAAGATTTCCCTTACTACCTGTTTATTTGAAAAATCTAGGAAATACGTAAAAATAATTTCAGTTGTACATAATTCCCCCAACCGAGAAATAACCACAGTTACCGAGGTTCAGCTAAAAGGTCTTCTCCGGCCTTGAACCAGAAGTATTTTTAAATGTAGTATTTTGTTTCCAGATCTTTAAATAACCCTTCTTTCTGAACAGGGAGGCCTCGTAGGTCTGGTAGATTATCCCGATGATGATGAAGATGATGATGAGGATGAAGACAAGGAAGAGACGCCGCCATTGTCAAAGAAAGCAAAATTTGAGTCATAATAATGGCAACTGCCTGGGATCAGTACCTGTTGACAAAACTGGTTCTCTACCCCTCCCCCTACAAAATCCACAGCGGAGCGCAGTGTCCCTCGTGAAGGACTGACACACTCAGCCTCGCACACTTGGCTTCTGCTCATCAAGTGCCAATTCGGTGGAGCCGGAGGAGGGGACACCATGCGTTTAGGGGAAGGACTGAAGCCTCTGAGCTCTCCAGCCTGGACCACACATTGCCCTTTTCTCAGGGAAGGAAATGGAAACAAAAAGCCAACAGGGCAGGGATTTTGTAAGTGGAACTCTGGATTGACTGGTCAGTTGCTATAATCAGAACGTGCTTTCTTGGACTCTGAGATTCAAAAGGATGGGCCTTTCCGCCCCAGTTCTTCACTAGTTAAGAATGCCAGCAGTTTCTTTGTATAAAGAGACCTGCCTTTAAAACCGTACATTCTGAACATTTTAGTCAAGCGACAGCAGATTTGGAAAAACCTCTGTGGGGGAGGGGCAAATATAAAGTTTCCTCTTTTTTATCTGTTCCCTTTGCCCTTCAAACTGCAGATTTTTTTTTTAAGGTGGGGATTTGTCCCTGCTTGATTAAAGATTGAGTGGAATTCTAGATGTGGTCATTTGTGTCATAATTTTTTTGTTTGTTTGATTTTGTTTTTGATTATTTTTTTCCTCCCCTGAGTGTATGCTTAGTTGTTGAATATTATATATATTTGGGACCATTAAAACATTTTTTGATGTAATATAACCTAACGTTGTGCTGGTACCTGTTTTACCATGTGTAATTTTTGTTCTACATCACAGTTCTTAATTTGTTTAGAGTTTTATGAAAGATGGTATAGTTTTTATTGACAAGAGCAAAGTAATCTTACAACTATGTGCATACAAAAGCAATACTATTTTGTGACTAAATATTTTATATTAAAATTTACATCAGCAACTGTCTTGAGATTTCAGGGAAATAGAGTAGAGTTTAAAACTTCAACAGTTTTGTTAAACCTAGAAACATGAAATTAGTATTCCAAAGAGATTCTGAAATTTCATATCTTGGGAAAATGACGGTACATTAAATCAAAATTGAGGATGGATGATTTAAAAGTAACATATTTGACTTTTGAATAATAAAAGAAAAGTAAAGAGTAAGAGAAATTGTTTTAGTTGTATGTTTCTTTTCTTTTTTTTAACTACTTCCTTTGGAATACCAGTTTGAATCGTAAGTGATGGTTCCTGAATATAAATGCATGAGAACCATCAGATGCTGCCTTATTAAAACAGTATTTCGGAGTCTGGGGTGTGTAGCTGAATGCTAGAACACGTACCTAGCATGAGCTGGCCCTGGGCTCAGTCCTCAGATCTACAGCAGAACAATACAGGATCTTAGGGCCTGGAGTTACACTTAGTTGTAAAGCACCTGCCACTTGCCCAACATCCATGTAGCCCTGGGTTCCATCCCAACACTGCAGAAAAAAGTAAAAGCCAACACCAAAAACATTTTCAAATGGTTTCTTTCTGTTATGTTCAATGTAATAAAAAAAAATTTTCAAGAAAATGGAAACATCTGTCAGTTCACATACCTTTTTAAATGAATTTAGAAGTTACAAATATATTTGCAAATATGAATTAATCTGGGAAAGGTTACAATTTTAAGAATATACTCAAGTATCTTGGAAAGTTACTGTTTGCCTCTAAGCTTCTTTTCATATTTCTCAGTAAATAACAAACTTGGAGAGCATAATTAACTACAAGAATACATTTATTTCACTGGACTATACAATCGAGTCACAGAGTTCCGGCTATTGAAAGTAAAGCAAGGCGTGGTGACTCCTGCCTATAATCTCAGCACTCAGGTGGCTACGGCAGGAGGATCATCTCAAATCTGAGGCCAGCCTGAATTATGGTGAGACCCTGTCTCAGAACAACATAAAAATTGCTGTTAATCAACTTATCTTAGCAATAAGGGAAAAATTAGATGTGAGTTGTTACCTAGGAAGTTCCATGTCAAGTAATGATTGTGTCTTCAATATACAATTTAAAGCGATCTTTCTGACTGGGTCTTGAAATACTTGCTTTGCTGTTCTGAGGCTTCTGGGAATGGAGCCTGGAGTGTCTTAGGCCTGTAACCAGGCACTCAGGAGGCTGAGGCCTGAGAGTTGCTGCACGTTCAGGCCAGCCTGGACTACAATAGCAGGACCCTGTCTCCAAAGCACATAAAAATATTTTAAATGGATAAAGATACATCATTTGCCTTCAAAGAAGAGGCTATTGGCCTTTCACAGTCAAGAGAAGACTTCACTGGAGTCTTTGCATTTCCTTAGTTATTAGTGGTTTTTTTCAAGTTATGATTTCTTTTAAATAGAAACTTGACACAAGCATTGGCTAGTGTTGTGAGAAAAGTCTGAAGTAGGTTGTCATCTCATGAAGGGATACTGTAGTCAGGAAACGTAGGCCTTGAGTCAGCACGGTCCTTAGGACTCGGCCACACTCCACCCCTTGTGAGAACTGAGCTCTGGGCCTTCCTCCCAGCCCAGAAGCTCCTGAATCATAAGGACGGTTTTGGTAACTGATGTAAATGTACTTACAAACTGTTCTATTTGCTGATACCAATTGGTTTCTTTGCGCATTTTGCAGTACTTGAAATGAAGGACGTGGGAGAACAGTTGCCTACTATGTCAAAGCCCTGGGTTCGGTCCCCTACACTGTTCCCCCCTCCAAAAAAATCTTAAGTGATTACCTAGTAGTTTCTGAAAAATAGTTACTGCGGAAAACACTGACATCCTCTCCTCCAAAAACAGCTGGCCTGGCACTTTTTAATAGAATGATGTTTTTTCCCTGCCAGTTGTACTTAGATCCTACATGGGATTTTTCCCAGAACTCCAATTTGCAATTCAGTGTTAGTGAATTTGGAAATGAGGAGGCATAGAGTAGGGAGAAACATTTCTTACTACTATTTTTATCCTATTTAGGCAGTAGACTTTGCAAGGCTTACAAGATTAGAACAGTAGCATTTGCAACTGGAAGAGTTTAGGTAATTCTAGGATTGTGTGTGTGTGTGTGTGTTTTGGAGATAGGGTCTCGCTATGCAGCTCAGGCTGGGTTTGAGCTCACTTTGTACTCCAGGCTGGGCTTGAAATTGCTATAATCTTCCTCCCTCGACCTCCCAAGGGTTGGATCAGAGGTGTGTACCACCACGCCCAGCTTCTAGAATTTACTATGAAGAAAGTAATGTCAATCTTCACCAGGTGTGGGTGGACACATACCTGTGATCTCAGCACTCTGGGAAACTGTCACTTTAGTGACTTCAAGATCTTCACAAATAAAAAGGTTCTGTGATGTAGCAAGGGCCCTAGGTTCAATCCCCAGTACCAGAAGAATTTAGGACCTTCAAATTTTGTTTTGTTTTGAGATAGGGTCTTGCTTTCTAGTTCTGGCTCGCCTTGAGCCTCTGGCTTTCTTCAAAACACTTTTATTTCCAGGTTACATTAACTTGTATTGCTTGATCTATTTCAAATTAACGAAGTTTTTACTGGATGAATGGATGTGTTAAGCCCACTGGGCCACGCAGCATCAGTGCTGCTCAGTTGTTTCGATGGTGAATCACTTTGATCTTCCATGGGCTTATGCTCTTATCTTGACTCTAGACCTGAAAGAAAACTGACCAAGAGCCTCACTTCAGATCACTGAATGTCTTTTCAACTACTGCTCAGATGTCTCCTTTCTTAAAATACCCGTGGTTGGAGTCAACTTCCTGACCTTTTCCATCTCCCAGATAAATTCTTCCCTGGATTCAGAGGAAAGACTGGTTCCTTAATCATGATGTTGGATGGATTTTTGTTTGCTTATTTAGTTTCCTTTATACCCCAACTGCTTTATATCCACCATTACAAAGAAACTGCTGTTTCCTGCAAACTCAACGGAACCTTGTCCCCTCGCTGTATTATTTAATGCTTAGGCAGCACTGGCCACCAACCACCATCTTGCTGCCTTTCCTTTGGTTTCTGTGATAGCTTTGTACTTTACCATGCCTGATCTGTCTCTTGACCCCTGTATTCTTTACCTCTAAAATATAGCTTTTTGTTAGGGTTTCAGCATGGGCGTCTTTCCAAGCTCCTGCCAGGCTGTATTTCCTGCATGTCCATGACACAATTATGCTGTGCTTCAAAGCCTTCAGACTGTGCCCCTCTTGAGTGCTTTTAACACGGTCTTGTGTGCTAATGAGTTCATAATCATCTCTGAACAGTCAGAAGGGGTCCCCAGCAGCCTACTTCTCACTGACTGGTTTGGTAAATGTGCAGTCAGATGGGAAAGTCTTGCTGATCTGTGCAGCCCAGAGTTCACCTCATGCTTCTCCATAAGATTCCCTTCTTTGTGGACGAATAGAGAGGAGCCACGTAGCACCTCTGAGCCCGAGTAGATCTATAAAATGAAAACACCCTCTTGTTTATATTAGCGTGAGTAATGTCAGCAATTCATAAAATCACATTTGTCTTAGCTTTCCAAGTCTGTCCGTCCCTGAGTGCAAACGGCTCTCCTTACCTGTCCTAGGCATGAGCTGTAGATCCAATAAACGCTCTTCCACAAGAGTGATAAATTTTCTTCTTTCTGGAAGAACACTCATTTTAAAGAAAACTAATGAAATCCCTAGAAAATTGCACCTTATTCTAGCACTAGATACTTTGTTTCCTACAGTAATATGCTTCTCCTTTGTTCTATTCTGTGGTTTGGGATAAGGTCTTGCTATGATAGCTAAGGTGGCCTCATACCCATAAGCTTAAGGATCCTCCTGCCTCAGCCTCTTACGTGGCTGGAACTATAGGTGTATACCACAATTGCCCAGCTTCTGCTAATCTTACTACAGAGAGAAGCATATAAATTTAACCCCTCTAGGACCTCACACATGCTAGCGATCTTGTACAGAACTTATATCCCTAACCCTTTTTTATGTTTTTTTCATTAAGCTTATTAGTACATTTTAAGTATTCATAATAATCACATTCATCACAGGGAGTTTGTATCTGAATATGGTATATCCTGATTCCCCATCCCCCTGCCTTCCCTTCAACCCCTCTTACCTCCTGATTTACAAAAGCTTCGTTTCCACTGTTTCATTCTTTCCTTGTTTTTTCTTAACCCTTCTTTTTCCCACTTCCCCTCTGTCATTCCCATTCCAATTTGAACATTCTCTTTCTGTTTCACAAGATCCATTATACATTTTGGTCCTTATTTACACTTTTGGTTCCTCACACCCGGAAGCCAATGTGGTATTTACAGAAGTATGTCCAAGTTATTTCACTTAAGAGTATGTTCTCAAGGTATATCCATTTACCTAGTAATGCCTTAAGATTATCCTTCTTTATGACTGTATAGTATTCCATATATTTTATTTAAAAGGCAAAACAAAACAGTATAAGGGTACAAGTAATACAGAATTACAAAAAAACGGTAAAACATCACTAGTTAATAGATTACATATTGTCATCTTAGAAATAGTTGTTCAAGTTACAGGATTAAAGTATACAAAGTGGACATTCAAACAGTGAGACTGCAAACAGTTGTGTTTAATGATTCAACAAACACTCAGTAATCTGGTCATCTATCTTAACACACCTAAACACACTTGCAGTTGTACCCTTTAGAGCACTTTTTTCCCACTCTTTTTTACAACAAAATTTACACATTTGGGGTTTTTTTACTCTCATAGATCTTATTACTTTTTTTGAAAGAATAAAACCAAATATGACACAACAAAGCAGTCAGTCAAAACAAAGGATAGACATAGCACATGATGTAAAAACAGAATACAAGGTTATGGTAACAATGGTTACCATAATGCCTCTTGCTTCCGTAAAAAGAATTGCCTATATCATTAGGTATAATAAAGTTGAACAAAACAGTTCAGAACAAGACCAATAAAACCTAAACATTGGAAACATTACAGGACTTCAAAAGAAGATAATAGTCAAACCAGAATGGGCATCAGAGTGAATCTTATTGCCTTCAAAATAGTTGCTTATACCCTCAAACTTGATACTATCAAACAGAACGGAACAGAGTCTAATCAGTCAAAACAAGATGGAGTAATACGGGGCTTCAAATCAAGTTAATAAGAAATCAAAAAAGTTACTATACTCTAAATTTTTTTATTTTTCCCCTTAAAAAATAATAAAAAAATAAATAATTTTTTAATGAATAAGAGGGAGATTGAGATAAAAGAGGATATAACAACATAACAATTCAGGTCAAAGCATGACAATTTCAGCAACCTAGTGCTTCACCACCAAATAACCGGACTTAATAGTAGTTACCATAGTGTCTCTTTCCTTGAAATATTACAAATTGTGCTGCCATGAACATGGGTGCACATATATCACTATGGTATGATGCTTTCAGTTCTTCTGGGACTATGCCTAGAAGTGGAATAGCTGGGTCAAATGGGGCTTCCAATCCCAGCTTTTTGAGAAATCTCTAGACTGACCTCCACAAAGGTTGTACCAGTCTACACTCCCACCAACAGTGCAAGAGAGTTCCTTTTTCCCCACAGCCTCTCCAGCATTTGTTGTTGTTGGTTTTCTTGATCCTGGCCATTCTTTCAGGAGTGAGATGCAATCTTAGTGTGGTTTTAATTTGCATTTCTCTAATGACTAATGATGATGAACATTTTTTCATGTATTTATTTACCATTTATATTTCTTCATCTGAGAAATGTGTATTCATCTCAGATGCCCATTTTTGGATTGGATCCTTGAATTTTGGGGCTCTGAGTTTTTTCTTTTTCTTTTTTTTTTTTTTTGTTTTTGAGATGGAGTCTCGCAATGCAGTTCAGGCTGGCCTTGAGCTCACTTTGTAGCCCAGGCTGGTCTCGAACTCGAAACGATCCTCCCACCTCAGCCTCCCGAGTGCTGGGATTACAGACATGAGCCACCATGCTCGGCTAAGGGTCTGAGTTTTTTCAATTCCTTATATGTTTCAGACAAAAGTCCCTTGTCTGAGGGGGAGTTCACTAAGCTCTTTTCCCAGTTGTGGGTTTTCTTTTCACTATGCTGGAGATTGTTTTTGACATGCAGAAACTTTTTAATAAGAGGTGGTCTCAGTTATTGATTCTGGGAAGTATTTCCCGTGCGATTTGAGTCCTGTTCATGAATTCTCTACCTACCCCTATGTCTTCAAGGTTTCTACCCAATTTGTCTTCCAATAGATTTAGTGTTTCTGCTTTAATATTCAGATCTTTGATCCATTTAGATTTTAATTTAGTACATGGTGATAGGCATGGGTCTAGTTTTAGTTTTCGGCAAATGCAGAGCCAGTTTTTCCAGCACCACTTATTAAAGAGACTGTCGTCCTTCCAGTGAACCTGCTTGGCTCCTTTATCAAAGATAAGGTGGTTGAGTGTGTTTGTAATTGTGGTTGTATCTTCTAATCTATTCCATTGATCTTCGGCTCTGTTTTGATTCCAGTACCATGTTGATTTTACTACAGTTGCTTTGTAGTATAACTTCAAGTCAGGGATTGTGATGCCTCCTGCCTTGCCTTTGCTGCTTAGAATTGCCTTTGCTATTCTAGGTCTCTTCTGGTTCCAGATGAAATTTAGGAGTGATTTCTCTAGATCTATGAGGTATGTGGATGGTATTTTTATTCAAATTGCATTGAATCTGTATAAGAGTTTAGGGAGAATGGCCATTTTCACAATGTTTGTTCTTCCTATCCATGAGCAAGGGATGTCTTTCCATTTTCTGAGATCATCTTCAATTTCTTTTTTCAGTGTATTATAATTTTCCCTGTATAGGTCTTTCACTTCTTTCGTAAGAGTAATTCCTAAATATTTCATTTTTTTGGTTGCTAGTGTGAAGAGTGTGGCTTCTCTTATTTCTCTCTCTGTGATTTTGTTGTTAGTGTATAGGAATGCTATTGATTTCTGAGTATTGATTTTGTATCCAGCTACATTACTGAATTTATTTATTATATCTAAGAGTCTTTCAATGGAGTTTAGGGGGTCTTCTATGTAGAGTATCATGTCATCTGCAAACAATGATAATTTAACTTCTTCTTTTCCTATCTTTACCCCTTTTATTTCTTTCTCTTGTCTAATTGCTCTGGCTAGTATTTCCAGTACTATATTAAATAGGAGTGGTGACAAAGGACATCCTTGTCCCTGATTTTTAAAGTAAAGACCTTCAATTTTTGGCCATTTAGTATGATACTGGCTGTTGGTTTGTCGTAGATGGCCTTTATTATATTGAGGTAAAGACCATCTATTCCAATTTTCTGTAAAGTTCTTATCATGAATGAATGTTGGACCTTATCAAAAGCTTTTTCTGCATCTGTAGAGATGATCATGTGATGCTTACTTTTGGCTTTATTGATATGGTAGATTACATTTATTGATTTACGTATGTTGAAACATCCCTGCGTGCCTGGGATGAATCCCACTTGGTCATGGTGTATAATCTTCTTGATGACTTGCTGCATCCTATTTGCCAATATTTTATTGAGGATTTTGACATCTGTGTTCATTAGGGAGATTGGTCTATAGTTCTCTTTTTTAGTTGAGTCTTTCGCAGGTTTTGGTACTAGAGTAATATTTGCTTCCAGGAATGACTTGGGAAGGATTGCTTCCCTTTCAATTTCATTGAAGAGTTTGAGGAGTGTCGACATTAGGTCTTCTTTTATTTCTTGTAGAATTCTGCAGTGAATCCATCTGGGCCCAGACTCTTCTTTGTAGGTAAGAACTTAATTACATTTTCAATTTCATTAATAGAGAATGGGTTATTCAGCAGTTTTACATCCTCTTGATCTAGCTTTGGTACTTCATATGTTTCTAGAAATCTGTCTATTTCTTCTATGTTATCAAACCTTTGAGAGTAGAGATTTTTGAAATAGGTGTTGATGATCTTCTGTATTTCTGTAGAGTCTAGTGATTTCACCTTTGTCATTTCTTATTGCATGAATTTGAGCTTTTTCTTCCCTTTTTAAAATAAGGTTGGCTAGAGGCTTATCAATTTTATGTATTCTTTCAAGGAACCAACTCTCTGATTCATTGATTCTTTGGATTGTTTTCTTAGTCTCTATTGCGTTGATTTCTGCTCTGATTTTTATAATTTCCTGTCTTCTTTTGGCTTTGGGCTTGACTTGCTCTTCTTTTTCTAGCTGTTTGAGGTGTAGCATCAGGTTATTTATTTGTATTCGTTCTGTTTTCCTGATGTGGGAACTCAGTGCAATAAGTTTTCCTCTGAGGACACCTTTCATTGCATCCCATACATTCCGGTAAGTTGTATCTGTATTTTCATTTTCTTGTAGGTATTGTTTAATTTCTTCTTTAATTTCCCCTGCGACCCACTGATTACTCAAGAGTGTGTTAATCAGTTTCCATGTGTTTGTGGGATTTTTGCAGTATCTTTTATCATTAATTTCTAATTTCAAAGCACTATGATTCGATAACATGCAAGGGATAATTTCAACTCTTTTGCATTTGTTTAAATATGTTCTGTGAGCTAATGTATGGTCTGTTTTAGAGAATGACCCATGTACTACTGCTGAGAAGAATGTGTATTCTGATGTTGTTGGGTGGAACACTCTGTTTATGTCTATCTAGTACATTTGTTCACAGGTGTGATTCAGTTCTGGTATTTCTTTACTGATTTTCTGTCTGGTTGATCTGTCCCTTGGTGTCAATGGTGTGTTAAGGTCTCCTGTTACAATTGTGTTACTGATAATTTGATTTTTCATTTCTGTTAATACTTGTTTTATATAACTGGGTGCTCTAGAATTTGGTGCATATATATTTAAGATAGTTATCTCTTCCTCTTGGAGTGTTCCCCTAACAAGTATGTAGTGACATTCTTTTGTCTCTTCTTTTTTTTTTTTTTTTAATTTTTTTTGTCTTTTTCCTTTTTATTGGTACCAGGGATCGAACTCATGACTGCCTGCTTGCAAGGCAGATGTTTATGCCACTGAGCTAAATCCCCAGTCCCTCTTTGTCTCTTCTGATCATTATTGTTGTAAAGATCACATTGTCTGCAAATAGAATGGCTACTACTGCTTTTTTTTTTTTTTTTTAATTCCTGTTGTGGGAAGTATTGTTTTCCATCCTTTGACTTTCAGTCTGTGAGTACCCTTCTGGGTTAGATGGGTTTCTTGTACATAGCATATGGTTGGATTCTGTTTCTTGATCCATTCTGCCTGGCTGTTTCTTTTGTCTTTTTCCTTTTTATTGGTACTGGGGATCGAATTCACGACTGCCTGCTTGCAAGGCAGGCGCTTATGTCGCTGAGCTAAATCCCCAGCCCCCTATCTGTTTCTTTTAATTGGTGCATTGAGACCATTTATGTTAATGGTTATAACTGTTATATGTTCGTTTATTGTTGACACGTTATCTTTTTGCGGTTGCATTTTTATCTTTTTGTTGTTTATCTGCTTTGCTTAGTGGCTTTTTCCTTTGTGTATCTAAACTTTCTTTCAATACTTTTTGCAGAGTTGGCTTGGTGATCATGAAGTTCTTTAGCTGTTCTTTGTCATGGAGGTATCTTATTTCACCATCAAGTTTGAATGATAGTTTTGCAGGGTACATCAGTCTAGGTTGGAAATCATTTTTCTTTAGAATCTGGAATACTTCACTCCATGCTTTTCTTGATTTTATTGTTTGTGCTGAGAAGTCTGCTGTGATTCTGTGATTTCCTTTATAAGTGATCTGTCTTTTCTCTCTGACAGCTTTTAATAATCTATTCTTGTGTTGGATTTCTGGGATACTGATTATTATATGTCTGGGTGTAGTTTTATTTTAGTTATGACTATTTGGAGTTCTATATGCTTCACTGAACCTGATGTCGGTTTCTGATCTCATGCTTGGGAAATTTTCAGCTATTACTTCTCTAAATATCCTCTTGACATCCTTTATGTTGTCCCCTTCTTTTTCATTTATCCCTATCAATCTTATGTTGTTTTTCTTTGTGTCATCTTGCAGTTGTTGCATTGTTATTTCCTGATTCTTTGTTATTTTTAAAAGATCTTTCCTTTCCTGTTCACTAGCTGCAATCCTGTCTTCAAGGTCTGAAATTCTATCTTCACTTTCATTGAGGTGGTTTTTATAGCTTTCAGTGGAATTTTTGATTTCCTATATATCTCTGTGCATCTACTTTATGTATTCTGTTTGTTTCTTATATTGCTCATCTAGGGATTCTATCTTTTTGTTTAGTTCCTCCAATTTTTTAACTGTGTTTTCTTTAGATATGTTTAGCATCTCTTTCATTTCTCTTATCATTTCTTCTTTTACCTGGGAGATTATTTCTAGTTAGAATTCCTTTAAAGCTTCCTGGAGTTGCTTGTTTATTTCAGTTGCTATTATGTCCGATATTTGAGGTGTATGGCATATATTTTCTTCTATATACATTACTCCTAGGGTTTCTTGAGATGGGCTGGAAGTTTGAGGTTGTAATTTGGTCTTTTGTTTTGTCATTTTCCTATATTTCTGTGTTTCAAGTGTTATTTGAAAGCTTCCTCAGGGTCTGTTGGAAATCAACTTCTATGCCCACAGCTCCTGGGACTCTGGCAACCAGTTCCCCCAGGCTGCTGGGTCTCTGGAACCCGTAGTGCTTGCCTGCTTGCTTAGAACTCCACAGTTCTCCAAGCACAGCCAGAACGGGGAGGTGGATGTAGGCACCTCAGACCCGCCTAGCTATTCCACTGCACCTGGAAGGCTCAAGGGTCCCGAACAAGCTGGGCTCGGGGAAAAGTGCATGGGGCACTTACCCCAGGACGCCGGGCCTCTGGAACTGGTGTTGCTCGCCTGCTTGCTTAGAAATCCACATCTCTCCAGACACACCGGGAGGCAGATGCAGGTGCCCCAGAACCGCCTAGCTGTTCCACTGCACCCAGACAGTGCAAGGGTCCCAAACAGGCTGGGGTCTGGGGACAGTGGGCACCCGCCTGCTTGCTTAGAACTCCACCACTCCATGATATTTTTAAAAAACACATCTTTTTAAAAAACAAAAAAACACATCTTTTTTTAGGCATTTGTTGGTCAATGGGCTTTTAGGCTGTTTCCAAGGTTTAACTGCTATGAACATGGGTTTGCATATGTCACTGTGATATGATGTTTTTAATTATTTTGGGAAAACACCAAGAAAGGGAATAGCTGGGTCAAATGGAACCTCTAGTACTAGTTTTTTGAGAACTCTCCACACTGATTTTCACAGTGGCTGCATCAGTCTACACTCTTACCAACAGTGAAGAAAGATTCCTTTTTTCCCCACAGTCCTGCCAGCATGTTATTGGTTGATGTCTTGATAGCCATTCTTTCTGGGGTGAGATGGAATCTTGGTGCTGTTTTTAATTTGCATCTCTCAAATGACCAGTTATGCTAAACATATTTTCATGTATGTATTTTCTGTTTCTACTTACTCACCTGAGAAGTGTCTGTTCATTTCAGATGCCCATTTTGGATTGGATCTTTAAATTTGGGAGGTCTGACTTTTTTTAAGTTCTTTATATATTTTAGATAGTAGTCCTTTGTGTGAGAGACAGACAAAAACTTTTCCTACACTGTGAGTTGTCTCTTCACTCTGTTGATTGTTTCTCTTGATGTGCAAAAGCTTTTCAGTAGGGGTTGGGGATTTAGTGCAGCAGCTTAAGCACCTGCCTTGCAAGCGCGCAATCATGAGTTTGATCCCCAATACCAAATAAATAAATAAATAAATAAAAACCTTTTCAGTAGGGTGACATCCCAGTTATTGATTCCTTGTGACTGGGGTTTTGTTCATAAAGTCTTTGCCTACACCAATGTCTTCAAAAACTTCAGTGTTATTTTGATATTTAGATTTTTGATCTATTTTTATTTTAGTTTAATGCATGGTAGAAGGTATGGGTCTTATTTTAATTTGTGGCATGTGGAAAGCCAGTTTCTCCAGCACAAAGAGGCTACCTTGTTCTAGTGAATGTGTTTGACTTCTTGGTCAAAGATAAGGTGGCTGACTATGTATGGAGTTGTTTCTGTATCTTCTAATCTGTTCTATTGATCCTTGGGTCTATTTTTGTTTCCAGTCTCATGCTGTTTTGGTTTTTTTTTTTTTTTTTTTTTTTTTTGGTCTTTTTGAGACATGGTCTCACTATGGAGTTGAGACTGGCCTTGGGCTCACTTTGTAGCCCAGGCAGATCTTGAATTTGCAAACGATTCTCCTGCCTTAGCCTGGCAAATTCTGGGATTATGTGAGTGTGCCACCACACCCAGCCATCACAGTAACTTTTTGGTACAGGTTCAAGTCAGGGATTGTGTTGCCTCTGGCCTTGCCTTTGTGGTCCAGAATTGCCTTTGCTATTCTAGGTCTCTTCTGGTTCCAAATGAATTTCAGGACTTTTTTTTCTCTAATTCTGTGATATATACTATTAAAATTATTTTTGGGGGCTGGGGATTTAGCTCAGTGGCATAAGCACCTGCCTTGCAAGCAGGTGGTCATGAGTTCAATCCCAGTACCAAAAAAAAAAATATATATATATATATATTTTTTGTTGTTGTTCTTTAAAGTACATTTTTTTCAAAACAAAAAAAGGACAAGAATAATATAGAATTTTTTCTTTTTTTTTTTATAGGTACCGGGGATCAAACTCGCGACTGCCTACTTGCAGGGCAGGTGCTTATGCCGCTGAGCTAAATCCCCAGCCCCTAAGAATAATATAGAATTTTTAAAAAATAGGAAATTAACACTAGTTAATATATTGCATATTGTTATCTTGAAAGTAGTTGTTCAGATTACAAGGTTGAGGTTGGTTCCAAGAACAGATCTCCTAGTAAGGAAGTGTTGACAAGTTATGCACAGACAGGAAAATGGTGAGAGGAGATGGGCCTGGGTGTGACTTCTTAACCTGCCTCTTCTAATACCTTATACAAGTTCCTTGAGCCTTGGTTTCCTATCCGTGACAGAAACGTTACCTGCAAAGCCATCATGAGGGCCGTAGAGTAAATGAAACAGCTATCCCAGCAGAGGCAGTGGGAGAATACACCTGTAATCCCAGCACCCCCGAGGGCTTGAAACAGGAGGACACGAGTTCAAGCCCAGCCTGAGCAATTTAGCAATTTAGTGAGGCCCTGTCTCAAAAATAAAAAAGGAGGCTGAAGACATAGCTCAGTGCAAAGGCCTTGGGCTCAGGTCCCAGAACCACAAAACAAACATACACTGCTATTCTAATGCCAGGCACTGAACAGATGCTATGTATTTAAATTAATATGAAAATGAATAACCTTCTGCAGTGCTGGGGATTGAACCTAGGGCCTCATGAGTACCAAACAGGTGCCCCACCACTGAGCTACCACCCCAGCACTGGGTTAATGTATTAATGGGACTGAAACCTAGAAGGGGGCTGTGGAACTGGCTTTCTCTTCAAAACCTGAAACTTTTTTTTTTTTTTTTGGTACCGGGGATCAAACTCACAACCTTGCACTTGCTTGGCAGGTACTTATGCCACTGAGCTAAATCTCCAGCCCCTTAAAACCCAAAACTTAATCTGCTCTTGGCATTACTTACAGTCTTTGCAAGTAGGAGTCGTGATGTTTCTTGCTATGATGCATCTAAAAGTGACAGGTGAGGAACGAGGAACGTGGCGAGTCCATCATCCCCGCAAAGGGCAGGGATAAAATCAAGGAAAACCGCCAAAGGCAAACGCTCAAGAATTCTCAAAATGCCAACTTAAAGCATAGCACACAGAGGAGTTTATTAACAAATGGCAAATAACAAGAGCGGGAGCGGGGGTGGGGGTTACGGCACCCTCCTTGCTGACTGCATCAGCTTATGGAGCAGGCGGCTCCACCAAGGCAGCGCGAGCTGGAATCCAAGCAGCTTCCCTGCTGGACTCCGCGGGTGGTGGAGGAAGAACACACTCACAGCTGTCCGCAGAAATAGTAGCTCTATTGAGGTACTGTTAGACAACTTAGACAAAACAGACCTTTCCTAGAAAGACAGGCTATCAAAGCCAACTCAAAGAAGCAGTCTAAAGACTACTATGGCAAGAGACCCTGTTTCAAAATTAAAAAGGGCTGGGGATACAGTTCAGTGAGAGACCTTGAGTTCAATTCCCAGTACTGCCAAAAGAAAAAAATACACTATGACCAAGTGGGATTTATTCTGTTCTTTCTTTTCTTTTCTATCGGTACCGGGGATTGAACTCACGACCACGTGCTTGCAGGGCAGGCACTTATGCCGCTGAGCTAAATCCCCAGCTCGGGATTTATTCTAGTAATCAATTAATGTAATAAACTATATCAAAAGAATAAAATAAAAATACATATGATCATTTCAACAACTAAAGAGGAAACATCTGGCAAAATCCTAATACCCTTTCATAGTGTAATAAAAAACAAAAACTAAGCAAAGAAGAAATTTCCTCAACCTAATAAAGGCATCTAAGAAAAGTCTAGCATCATGCTTAATGGTTAAAGACTATGTCTCACCTAATGCACAAGCAGTGGCTGTCATCATCTCTATCCAGCATTGTATCTGTGCGCTCACATCTCCAGCCCTTTTTATTTTGTATTTTGAGCCAGGATCTAAATTGCCAGGGTTGGACTCAGAACTTCCTGTCCTCCACCATAACCAGCTTCAACACTGTATTAAAGATTGTGGCCAATGGGATAAGGCACCCAGAGTAGAAAGGAACAAGTAGAATTATTTGTAGGTGACTGGTGGGCCTTCGAAAACTCCTAAGGCATCCAGACCAAACTGTTAGAACCGCTAAACAAGCCAGGTGTGGTGGCACAGTCCTGTAATCTCAGGACGCAGGAGGCTGATGCCGTGACCCATGCGGCTCCTGATGCTCTTGGGGTAAAGGACTGCAAGAGGATGAGAAAAATAAAGAAAAGACAAAGCTGGGGTCAGGTGAAGCCCTTATCCTCCTGATGGGAGGAAAGGAACTGCTCAACCACTGTAGCACCTTTATTTATATACTGGGAAAGATGATGTCAATTTCAGCCCCTCTGCCTAGCAACTGTTGCTTGGCAGGCCTGGGCCCCTTGCCTTCTTGAGGCTCCAACAACTTGTTTACATAGCTTGTTTTGGTCTCTCTGTTTTTTCTGGGCTAGCCTTGCTTTGGCCCCACACATGGGATCAATCTCCAGCTTCAACGGCTCCCTACATGCTGAGGCAGGAGGATTGCCCTGAGTTTGAGGCCAGCCTGGGCTACAAAGTGAGTTTAAAGCCTGGATGAACAACATAGCAAGACCTGCCTCAAAATCAATCAATAAATAAGTAAATAAATAAACAAACAAACTAAATAAACAGGGTCAGCAAGATCAATATACAAGAGCTGGGCATGGTGGCACATGCCTGTAACCCCTGCCCTGGGGAGGCTGAAGTAGGGGCTAACCTCAAGTTCAAGGCCAGCCTGGGCTACACGGCAAGACTGTGTCTCAAAAAAAAAAATTAATGTACTAAAACCAATTATTTATTTCTATACACTTGTAATGAAGGATCCAAAAATGAAATGAGGAAAAGTATTCCATCTACGATAGCACAAACATGAATAAAATCTAGCATTCAGGAATCGCTTTCTGTCATCCTGGAGCCATTAAAGCCTAGTAGCAACTTAAGAGGCTGTAAGTCTGGAAGGCTGTGTTCAGGGACATTTTGCTGTATGTGGGGTCGCTACCACTCAGAAACGGAAAGTGGCTCTGCCCAAGATAACACTAGACTCTATCTGGGCAGGAGACGTGCTTCTGTGTACAAAGCAAAGAGCAAGGGTGGGGCTTGTGGGCTGAGGGTTTAGCTCCGTGGCATCAGCGCCCGCCTTACAAGCACAAGGTTGTGAGTTCAATCCCTGGTACCACAAAAAAAAAAAAAAAAAAAAAAAAAAAAAGGGTGGGGGTTGTGCCTTAGTGATAAAGCAGTTGCATAGCATAGGTGATGCCTGGGGTTAAGGACCCCAACACTAAAAAAAAAAGTGCAGGGTGGAGAGTGTACAAAGCAATAGTAATTAGGACAGTGGGGTTGGTCCTGGCGTACAGACAGATCAGCTGATCTAGAATAGAGTTCAAGCTTCAGAGTTAAAACCATGAGTCTATGCTCAGCTGATACCCACCAAGGATGCTGTTAGGGGCTTTGTGTGAATACAAAATTCCTATGTTGAAATCCCAGTCCCCAGATCCTCAAGTTGTGACTGTATTTGGTGACACAGTGGGTCCTAATCCAGTGTGACCAGCATCTGGGCAACCCACTCAGGACCCCCTCTGTCTTCTCGCAGACCGAAGGTTTCTATCTCCCAATAAATATATTCTGCTCTTAACCTCCATTGTTCCTAAAATTCATTCTTCAGTTTTAGAAAACATGAACCCATACCGGACATGTAGTAGGTTGGGAGTTTCATTCCCCTATGTCAGTTGGAGGTCTTCTATCAAGATCATTGGACAGAGACATGGACAAGTCAATGCCAAAGCCCCTTCCTCCTCTGGAATGCATTACTAAGCTCTGGGAGATGTGGAAAAAGAGCCATTTGATATTTCTCTGCGCATGTGCATGGCCTACCTAATGTTCAAACTTTTTAACATTAAGAAATAATTCTTATTTATGCTTCAGGTATACTTATAATCCTTATGAGACTACCCCCATTTATAGGTCTCTTTCTCTCAATGACTTAAAACAAATTAAGCTACAACTAGGAAAACTTTCAGATGACCTTGATAAGTACATAGATGTCTTTAGGGGATTTACTCAGACCTATAAGCTAGGCTGGAAAGATGTAATGTCACTCTTAAATCAAACATTAACTTCTAGCTATTGCATTTGGAGATGACTGCCATATTATTCATTTTAGCCAGAAGATCAACAGCCAGTGCAACAATTGGTTCCCACTGGGGCACAAACAGTTCCCACCCAAGACCCCTACTAGCCTAGCAACCAGACAGATTGGAGCAGGAAACATTTTCCAGTGTGTATTCTTGAAGGTCTAAAAAGGACAAAAACCAAGCCTTCTAGTTACCTTAAATTGTCAGCTATTTTTCAGGAGAGAGATGATAACCCCTCTGATTTCTTAGATAGTTTACTAGAGACACTGGTAAAGCATCCTTCCCAATATGGCCAGCAACCTTATGAGAAGAGAAAATCAGCACCCTAGAGAAAACCGTGTGAATGTCCTGGGAGGGGATGACTGCCTTGAAGCTGCATGAAGCCAAGGAGAGAAGTCTGGGAAGAAACTGGCCCTCCTGATAGCCCACCCTCACTCAGGTGTCTAGCCTTCAAGATGATTGTGAAAAATACACATTTCTGTTGCTTGAGCCCCCCAATCTGTGGTTATTGTGCAATGGCAGCTCTAGTAAATTAACACAGATTTTGGTACCAAGACTTTCTAAGGAACAGAATCTTTTTTTTTTTTTGCTGCCAAGGATGGAACTCATGTCCTTGTACTTGCCAGGCAGGGCTGTACCACTGGGCTCCGTTCCCAACCCTAAAGGACAGAATCTTAATGAAATTTTTGACTTAGTTCTGAAATTTGTGGAATTGATTGTCCAAATGAATTTAAGTAACTTTAATGATTTAATTTAAATGATTTACTTAAGTGACTTTAATGATTTTCAAGGGGTAGAGAGCAGCACACAGAAAGTCCACAGCATAATACATACTGAAGATATGTGAAATATCACTGTTGGATATTTCTTTTTTTTTTTTTATCGGTACCGGGGATCAAACTCACGACCATGCACTTGCAAGGCAGGCGCTTATGCTGCTGAGCTAAATCCCCAACCCCTGGATATTTCTAATTAAATACTTTTCAATGATTGAGGTTTTTTTTGAGAAAGGTTCTTGCTGTGTGGCCCAAGCTGACCTCAACCTCCCTGTGATGCTCCTGTCTCAGCCTCCCAGGTGCTTAGAGTTCAGGTATGCACCACCACACCTGGCTCTAATCAAAACACTTGTAAGAAGCAAGATTCTTTGTGATCACATGAGTGACACCTTTGAACATTTTTGTCAAACTAACAATAATCAGATTGGCTGGTCGCTCCTAGTTGTGTGGGGTCAAGTAGCAAAAGGAAAGGATAAATTCAGGGATTCCAGTTTTCAGCTCGAGCACTGCATAAATGAACAGAATGCTTCCCCGTGTCCCTAGAGACCCTCATCTTCTCTACCTGCAAAGCAGAGATGATTTCTAAAAACCAAATTTAGAATCTTATCCTGTGAATGGCTGAATTCCAATCAAATGGAATCCTAACGCTTGCAGGAGGGGTTCCATAGTGCAGGCATAGGTTGGTGTTACAGTTGGAACCGTGTCTACTCAAATCTCATATGTTAATGGCCCCGGCCCGGTATGATTACAGCAGTAACTCGGTTCATAAACTTTTTTTTTTTTTTTTTTTGTCTTTTTTCGTTTTTATCAGTACCAGGGATCGAACTCACGACTGCCTGCTTGCAAGGCAGGCGCTTATGCCTCTGAGCTAAATCCCCAGCCCCTCTTTTTTTTTTTTTTTTTTTTTTTTTGGTGCCAGGGATCAACTCAGGACCTCGCATTTGCCAAGCAGGCATTGATGCCTGCTGAGCGAAACCCCCGGCCCTAACAAACTTAATTCTTTCCATGATTGTGGTCACAAACCTTGGATGAGAACTGAATCAAATTCAATGATTAAATTCAATGTTGATGGTATGGGGAAATTTGATTTGGTTCTTGTACAATTTACTTTGTTTTGGTACCGGGGATCGAACTCATGACCTCACACTTGGGCCTCTGAGCTAAATTCCCAGCCCTCTTGTCCAATTTAGTTTGCAACCAGAACACGGCCCTGGCACTAGTGGCTAACATGGGTCCTGGCCTTTAATCTGAGATTGGTGTTTTCAGGTCCCAGTCAGGCCCAGTGCACTCTGTCCTGTTCTGCCCTAGTCGCTGGAGCAGAGGTTCCCAGGGAAATTGCTTTGGGAGCGGGTCTCAGAGTCGGTTTCCTGCTGAGTCCTGCGAATTCCCTTGCACGTGCGCCCAAGGGTGCAAAATCAGGACTCACCCCTTCTGCTCCTTCCTGCCACTGCCGTGCTGGGTCCGAGGCTCCCGGGGGGCCCTGCTCCGGTCCAGCCTCTTTTCCGTTTCCTTTCCGGAGACTTCTGCTGCAGGACGCCGGGCTGCGTTCCCTTCGCCATGTGGGCTTTCAGCCTGCAGCTCTGCCGCGGAACTGTAGGCGAGGCCGGGAGGTGCAGGGCTAGGAGTTCGAGGCCAGGCTGGGCGATTTAGTCCGCACCCAGCTCGCGTGTTAGGCACGCACACCAACCCTCCGTGTGAACATAACCATTAGTGCAATGGGTGATGATCAAAATAAAGCGTTTAAAAAGATGCCGTCTCACGAAAAATAAGAAAGGAAGGGGAAAAGACAAGGTAAATTTAAGCAATGCTCATACAGCTCTTCTTAGGCCAGCAGCTGAGGGAGAGCGTGTTCGAAATGCAGGTTCTGGTTCCAGCCGGTCAGGGAGGCTCTAAGACCCTGCAGGTACCATCTCGCCAGGCTTCGCCAAGCAGGGCTATGAGGGACCTCTGGGTGGGGGTGGTGGCAGAGCCTTCCTCCTCTGGCAGCCCCGTATCCCGCTGGTGCCCAGCTACCCCGCCCCCATCGCCAGCGCCACTCTGGATTCTAATCACCCTTTGCAGGGATTACAGCAAACATCTCTTGATTTATCCCTGCCTTTCCTCTAATCCATTCCTCAGGTCACAGAGAGGATTGTGCAAACACAATCAGCTTCCACCCCTGGTACCCCACCCCCAGCTCCAGCCTTTCTCCTTAGGATAAACCCAAGTCCTGGCTGAACCCAGCAGGACCCTGGCAAACATCCCCCAGTCCTCAGCAGTCTCTGAGGATCCCCCAAGGAACTACTAGCGAAACACACTCTCTTTTGTACTCTTTCTGGTCCCCAGACACTTGCCGTGCACACCTACAGGTGCAGGTGGGAGGCTGAGGCAGGAGGATTGCTTGAACTCTGTAATTAGAGGCCAGTGTGAACAGCATAGCATAAACTTGTTTTTAGGAAAAAAAACCACAATTTATTTCCATGCCGTCAATGCAAGGCAACGTCAGGGGCCACACAGTCTTCATTACGCCTTGGCTGGCACAGTTCTGAGGGGACACTTGGCTTTCTAACACAGATGTGTCTCAGGACACACAGTGAGAGAGCATAGGGCTGGCTCAGGATGCCTGACAGGGAGAAACTGGGTGGGCTGTGCTCCCCCACCAATCTCCCCCACTAAAATGCTATGATCAATGAGAATGCTCTGAAAAACACAACCCCATCTTAATTTTATCAATCAAAACACGTGTGTGTGTGTGTGTGTGTGTGTGTGTGTGGCACTGAGGATGGAACCAGAGCCTTCCCACTGAGCTCATCCCTAGCCCTTTATAATTTTTGTTTTGAGACACAGTCTTGCTAAATTGCCCCAGCTGGGCTCAAATTTGTGATTCTCCTGTCTCAGGCTGCAGGGGAATTGAGATTATAGGTGTGCATTACAAAGACCTTTTTTTTTTGAGAGCACGTTTGTGATTTAACAGGCTTGTGCGTTATACCCTTAGCACATGCTCAGTAATGTTTTTGTTTTTGTCTTTTTGAGACAGGATCTCCCTAATGCAGTTCAGGCTGGCCTTGGCTCACTTTGTAGCCCAGGCTGGTCTCAAACTTGCAAATAATTCTCCTGCCTCAGCCTCCCAAGTGCTGAGATTACAGGAGTGTGCCACCATGCCTGGCTTTTCAGTAATGTTTATTAAAGCATCCATTAGTAACATAGTCTCTTAACTCTAGGACAAGACTGACAGTATGTTTCATAGGGTTGCTGTAAGTCTTCATTTTGACCCCCGACTTTTGTTGAGAGAGGGCCTCACAATGTAGTTCAGGCTGGCCTCAAACTCTCAGTGATCCTTCTGCCTCCGCCTTCCCAGTGTCAAGATTCCAGGCAGGTGTTACCATGCCCAGGTACAGAAATATTAAATGAGTAACATCAAATGCTTAGAATATTGATTCTAAAGTACTCAGTAAGTATTCACATATTGTTCGTCTTTAAACTGTCACTTTTATGGGCCACAGTTTGACACATATCAGCAGCTTTATAGTACCTCAATTTATTTTCAGAGAAAGCAACAGGAAAAAGACAATCATTGGCAATATGTTTACTTGAGCTCCTCTGGCCTTCAGGATTACACTTATTCTTTCCGTGGTTTAATGCTTTATTTCCCACTCTGAGAACAAAACCTCTTGAAGTAGCTTGCTAAAATTTGTCCCAAAGTGGCAGCCTCACATCAGCAAGGAGTTGGCTGAAGCCCAGATATTCTCTCACCAAGTGTGTCCTAAAGAATGCCAGGTCCTTTACTGGCTTCCCAAACTTCACGAAAGTAACATTTTCTTGCTATTTTTTTTTTTCTTCTTCTTATTTTTTTAAAGACAGGCTCTCATTAGTCTGGCAGGCTTCAATTTGCTATGTATCGCCTGCCTTGCAAGCAGGCAGTCGTGAGTTCGATCCCCGGTACCGATAAAAAGGAAAAAGACAGAAAAAAAAAAAAAATGCTGTGTATCCCTGGCTGGCCTCGAACTCCCAGCAATCCTCCTGCCTCACCTTCCTGGGTGCTGGCATTACAGGTGTGTGTGTCACTATACCCAGCTTCTTTTGCTATTTTAAAAATATTTTGAAATGTCAGCCATGTCTCAGAATATAAAATTATCATTGAATATAGTTTTGTTCCATCATTCTACTCTGATTTATGCAAGAATGTATTAGCTGGTGGGGTGTGTGTATGCATGCCTGTAATCCCAGCACTCTGCAGACTGAGGCAGGAGGCTTGCTGGGAGTTGGAAGCCAGTCTGGGCTCCATAGTGAGACCATCTCAAAGAGACCAAAAGGATGAAAAATATTAGTGAAAAGTTGTATTTAGAGCAACCCTTTATGTGAAGTTCAGTGACACTTAACTGGATTCAACTGACAACTGACCATTAAAGGATATGGACATTTGTGACAAACCCTACGGACACAAATACCCATTTGATGTGGGATTTAGCTCCGTGGTACAATCGCCTGCCTGGCAAGCATGAGGTTGTGAGTTTGATCCCCAGGACCAAGAAATAAAAAACAAACAAACAAACAAAAAAACCCAAATACCCATTTGAGTTACTCTTTAAGCTTCCTTAGTGGGTTTGACTGCTTATTTATTGCAGTACCCAGGGCCTTTGCATTGAACTCAGCCCTTTTAAACAAAATTTATTTTTGACATTATTTTCCTGTGTATTTATGTAAATTAGCTCATTTCCAAACATAAAATACAGAGACACATTAAAGAGCAGTTGGTTCCCACCCAGGGTCTCGCCTGTGATCAGGCGCAGCAGCACTAGGAGCTCGGGCTGCCTAGTCACTGCTTCCCAGGGGAGGACATTCTCTCAGCAGCGCAAAACATATTTAAAACACGGCTTCTGTCCAAGGAATGGGCAGTGTAACATGTAAGTTTATATCCAGAAACAAGAGACGTTTTAACAATAAAGAATCAAGGCTCAGGCAGATGGGAGTAAAAGCCACAGTGTGCTCTGGAGGAGGGTCAAGTTTAGGGTTCATGGATGCTCCCCAAAGGAAGCTCAGGCTCCAGACAAATGGAGGTTTATGGAAACACTATTTTTTTTTTTTTGCAGTACTAGGAATTGAACCCAGAGTTTTTGCATTGAGCTACATCCCCAGTCCATTTATTTATTTATTCATTATTTTATTATAGGATAAATCTTGCTATGTACTTCAGGCTGACCTTGAACTCACTATGTAGCCCAAGGTGGCCTTCAACTCACAGCAATCCTCCTGCCTCAGCCTTCCAAGTGCTGGGATTACAGGTGTGTGCCGCCACACTCGGTTGAAACACATTTAAAGCAGTGGTGGCAGAAGATGAGGAACTTGCGCACCCCTTTGACATGAATTACTTTGAACTTCAAATTTATCTTGTAAAACCCTTATTTAGGAAAACGGTTCTTACTCTGATTTCACAGGAAGTAACTGGCCCAGGTTACCCAGTTCTTCGAAATCTTCCCAGCCGTACATAACCTGGACACCACCCTGGCTGCTTCACAGGGAACAAGGCAACTGAGTTCAGTCCTGCTGGTCTGCGTGTGGTGATCCAGCCAAGGAATACTGGTGGACACATCAACGATGGCTCGAGGGCCAGGGCAGCTAAGTGACCCCCTGGGGCGGCTGTCAATATCCCCAGGAAAATCCTCACACCACGATGAGAAATGTCTGGAACTGTCACAGAGCATTGGTCCGGTGCTTTTCTCTTGTCTTGTCATTGCCTCCCGAGTGCTAGGATTAGAGGTGTCCACCTACACGCCCAGCTTTCCCACGGTCTCTTCTGTGACTCGACTTTCTCACTTGTCTTCAGGGCCCCCTAACTGTCTACCCTGGCTCTGGGACCGCAATCTCACACCCTTGCCAACCGGCTGTGCTGTAGTACCACACATCACCAGCAGATGTCGCAGTCTCAACACTCGACAGAGCCACTTTCAAATTTACTAAGGCGCCAACCGGCAGCCATTCAGTGCCAGCTGTATACTTGTTGGGCGCTTAGCAAAGCGCTGCAGGTGAACCCCGCATGTGTCGGTTCATCTGGTAAAGGCGTTGCCGTGGGGATTAAATTCGAATTACTTTGAACGACGACAGGATTGTGGCGTGTCGTTATTAACAGGCGGGGATGAGGTGGTACATACTGGTCTAAACTAGGGCCCTGCGCCCGCGTGGCTCCATATCGCAAGCGTCGCAGCGCGGAAGTGAAGTCCCGGACTTGCCTTTCGGGATCCTTGCTCTTTACCTGTCCTTCCCCTAAGGTGGTACGGCACACCTGGGACTGGAATCTGGCTCCCCTCCACTTGGGCAAAGGGGTGGTGGTTGGGGGTCGGCGAGGTGGCTCTGTCATCTGCTTCCTGCAACTTGCAGAAGGCCGGTCCTTCCGGGGGTGCCTCGGGACGGAGGGGCGCAGGAGGTCGCGCTCCTAGGGCCGACAGTCAGAATGAAGTTCCCTCCCGGGCCTTCTGGGCGTGCGCATTTGTCTCCTACCCACCTGCCCCCCAAAGCCAGCCCTCCCCAGGCTCCCGCCCCCGCCCCCGCAATCTCCCGCCCTCCCCACCCCCAGGTTTCCCGCGCCCGGCTCGGCGGCGAAACGCGCGGACTCGGCTCTCCATGCACGAGCCGGGGCGGGCTCTCGGCAGAACCTGGGGCTGCGTCCCCACGCGCCGGCACCTGCCCGGGAACCTGCGCCCCGAGCGTACGGCGGCCACGGGGTTCTGCGCCCGGCTGCACGTGGCGCCCGGGCCCTAGGAGGAGCCACGTGCTGCTCAGGCCCCACGCGCGGGAGCTGCGCGTTGCAGGGCGCGGCGGGGCGGCTCCGCCAGGTCGCACGCCCGAGGCTCCCGCTCGGGACGCGCACCGCGAGGCGGCGCGCCGGTCGCCCCGGGCCGCGGGGGGCGGGGCCCCGCATTGTTCCTCCCAGAGCGCCGGACCCTCCCCTTCCAGCCCGGGCGCGGCGCGGGGCCGCCGGAGCCGCGGAACGTGGGCCCGCGCCCCGCCTTTGTCTCCCGGGCGCGAGCAGCCGCAGCCCGGCGCCCGCCGCTCGCTGCCGGAGCAGCTTTGTGCCGCGGCGCGGGGGACCCGGACGCGGGGCGCGGAGCCGGTGGGCACAGCCTCGGCATGGACGTGACGGTCTCGGAGCTCATGGAGCTCTTTCTGCAGAGCCCTCTGGTGACCTGGGTGAGTGCGCCCCGCTCCCTGCCGCTTTGTTGGTGCCCCGGGCTGGGGGCTGCAGCGACGCAGCAAGTGGCTCCCGGCGCGAGTCGGGGTCCGGGTCCTCCCCAGGCTTCCGGACCTCCGAGCCCGCACCTCTGCTCCGCGCCCGGCGCCGAACCGGGCGCGCTCACGCCGGCCTGGAGCGGATCGGGGACACCTGCTCCCGCCTGTGCTGGGCCGGCGGCCCTGCCACAGGGTCCGAGTGGTCTCCGCAGTTCTCAGGGCTGGAACCACTTCCCGGAGGGACTGTTCTCCCCAGCTGCACTCGTGGAGTTGCTGAACCCCAAAAACCAACCGGTGGGTGGCAGTGACGGGGAATGAGGGACCGAGTGAGAACAGGAGCAGGCCGGGTGGGCGCCCTGCTTTCCTGTGGATCTAGACGTGAGAAATTTATTAAAAAGTCACTTTTATTTATTTATTTTTTGCTCCGGAACGCTGGCGAAAAAGCAGCCAGGAAGTTTTCCTCCTCCGGCTTGGCGTCCGTTGCCTCGCGCGGGGAGGGGCAGAGGCCCAGGCTGGAGGGTGGGCTTGGTGCCCGCTGAAGGGCGCAGCGGGTGCGGGGAACCCTTTCTGCCACCTGCGGCCCCAGCCCGCCTTTGCCTGGGCGCCCTGAGGCCGTTTGCGCCGCTGGGTGACCTCCCGTCTCTCTCCTCTTTTCACCTCCCTGCAGGTGAAAACTTTTGGCTCCTTCGGAAGCGGCCACCAGGACAACTTGACTATGTACATGGATTTAGTAGATGGCATCTTTCTGAACCAAATTATGCTGCAAATGTAAGTTGCCTGCCTCAGAGCCGAGGGGAAGCATGGTGCTTTAGGAAATTAAAAGTGGAAATGTCGGGGCCAGGACAGAGGGAGTCCTGCAGGTTCACACTGCGGTGCTTTTGCGACTCTTGGGTGTGTATAGACCTTCAGAACTGCAGCCTAGCTAGCCGCGTGTTTATTGCAGGAAGTTTGGAATGGACTGTCATCCACATGGTGTGGACAGTGCCCCTGACTTCAGACTCAATGCAATTGTGGCCTGAGCAGTGAAGTGCAAAAGCCGCTTTTGGGAGTGGGGGTGTCACAGAAGTGTAACAGAGAGTGTCTGGTTACAGGAAGTGTCGCAGATGGGCCCAGAGCATTGAAGGGTGACTGAAGTTTCACTCTAAATTAGGTGCTGGTGCTTCTGAGTGGCCTTACCTTTCCTTTTCCAGTTTCTTCAGAGCCAGTGCAGTGGGTCCTCTTATGAACTGGGTTTAAAGTCGCTGTTAAATTAGCAGGGGATGCAGGGAGGCCGTCGCTGGGGTACTGTTTGGAAATGGATGGTTTAAGCAGGGTGTCAATAGAAGTTGTGCTTGTTAGCATATAGTTGTGTCTGCCACATACTCTGGGGGTCCTCTTGGTGGAGCCCGTCCTTCTGTCTGACAGCCCACCCCCACCTAGGTGTTGGCTTCCACCTACGCATTCTGTTTTTAACTCAGAAACTGCAAGGAACATAGCGCACCTGAGAGTCAGTGAGGCCTTGAGGCAGAATAAAGCATCCTGATGGTCTCTCTGTGGCTCTCTGTGGTCTCTGTGGCTCAGGCTCCACCTTCACTCACTGTCCTGCGATGGGGACATTGTTGTACTTGAGCACCAATCCATTAGCTGATTGTGGCCAGCAAAGGAGAGGGAGCAGTTTGCTTTGGTGGATTGAGAAATGATTTAATAAATTCTATGCTAAAAGGTCTGTTTGAAGAAGTTTTCTCCTTTTGTTTTTGTAAGTCATTTGGTGTTGCACAGTGGGAGAAAATCTGCCATCTTAAAAGTTGTTTTTTGGGGGCTGGGGATTTAGCTCAGCGGCATAAGCACCTGCCTTGCAAGCAGGTGGTCATGAGTTCAATCCCCGGTACCAATAAAAAGAGAGAAAAAAAAAAAAGTTGTTTTTTTTTTAAAAGGCATTGCTGATTTTACCAACCTTCAGTGTTGGGCTAGAAAAATCTATTGTGAGCCCTGGTAGTGCTTCTCAGAGAATGCTAATGAAAGGGAGTTTTCCCAAGGCTGTGTTGAGGCTGGCTCAAGCCTTGGCATCCCCCATGCCTGACTGCTGGACTCCCAGCATTGCTAGACCCCAGCATTACTGGGTTCCGTGGTGCACCAGTCAGGGAAACTTCAACCTGTCCTTCTCCAAGCCCAAGCCTGTTTAATTAAGGAACCTGGCAGCTTGCAGGGATCAGAGGAGAACAAGAGCCCCCGGACAGTTTCTCTTTCTTCTCTGACCTTTGGAATTCTGGAGTGGTTGCCACTTGCTTGTAAATCAGGAAAGCCTGTTGGACCTCTCCTTTGAGAAATGCCAGCTCATCGTTTGTTTGCATTTGGCCCGAGGCTAAATGCAGGTGAAGGGCCTCAGTGCTCCCCTGAGATAAGGCTGCTCCCTGGGAGAAGCCAAGGGGATGTGCTGAAAGTGGAAACTTGTGACTCACGCTGGCCTGACTGTCCAGGTCCGGCACAAGAAGGGAACCGGAGGAGAGGACACATGGCCTGTGGATCCAGGAGAGCGGAGAGAGGTGGGCACGGGCTCCCCATGGGCCTGGTTTCTGTGGGGTTAGAGTAACCCGGCTCCAGGTAGCAGGTGGAGAAACAGTGTTTGCCTCTGGAAGTGGGTGGAGATTGCTATGACGCAGGCACCAGGCGTAGTGGAGAGGGTCTGTGGAGTGTGATTCACATCTGAACTCTTCAAGCCTTAACTTACATTAAGATAACACACATTTCGTGTTTGTGAGTTGGGTTATGTCAATTAGAAGACAAATAGGGAGCCCGGCATGGTGGTGCCTGCACACCCATAATCCCAGTACTCTTGGGAGGCTGAAGCAGGATAATTTAGTGAGAGCCTGTCTTAAAAAATGAAATGGGCTAGATATGTGGTCCTGGTGAAGACCCTGGTTTCAATCTCCATCACAGCAAAAAGAAAAAAATGGAACTGTGTAGGGGCAAGGGTTTGGCTCAGTAGTAGAATATTCACTTTGTAAGTGCAAGATCCTGGATAAGAAAACCAGCAAAAAAAAAAAAAAAAAAAAAGTCAATAAAGAAGAGAACCCAGGAAAAAAAAAAGAGAACCCAGGCCATAGCATTGGACAGCCTAGGTCACCAGCCTGAGTTTGAACCTTATGTCTACCCACTATGGCATTGGACCTATCGCTCAGTGCCTCGGTTTCCTCATTTGTAAAATGGGAAATGAAGATCTTCCTTAAAGACATGGTTGTGTGGGCTGGTGTGATATACACACTAGAAATCCCAGCTGAGGTCAGCTCATTCAAGGTCAGCCTGGGCAGCTTAGTGAGACCTTGTCTCAAAAAAGTAAAAGAGAGGGCTGGAGACTTAGCTCAAGGTCTGCTTGGCAAGCTCAAGGTCAAGAGTTCAATCCCCAATACCAAAAAAATTTAAAGAAAGAGAATGGGCTGGAGGTACAGTTCAGGGGGTGGAGTGCGTGCCTAGCATGTGCAGGACACGGGATTTGCACTGAAAACAGATAGTTGTGCAGATTAAATGAGGTGATGTGCTAGCTTTTAGCACAGTGCTTGGTGCTTAACGGATCTTGGGATCAGTGACTTGGTAGGTGCCATTGGACTCCAGAAGAGATTTGAAGCTCACGGTAGGAGTCTGTCCCCCCCCCCCCCAAGTTGACCTTTCCTCCCTGTTCTTAGTTCCCTAAATTATTGCATAACCCTCAGCAGCAGCCTCCTACCGGATGGGGTCCAGGTGCCCAAGTCCTAGCCCCACACCTCTCCGACTGTGTCCTTCTATTAGGAGCAAGCAGATCATCACGCTGCTGTGCTGCGCCAGGGCCCTGTTCTGATCAGTTCCCCAGGTTGGAAGGCAAGGAAGCAGCAGGGCGGTGTCAGTGCTGGTTGTGCCTGGGTGCTGGGCCGCTGGGCGCTGGGTGGCAGGGCAGAGATAAGAGTCTGTTACCTAACACTTGGGAGCCATCTGGAGGCTACCTGGGTCATGTGACTGCACCTGCCCATTGTCTCTGGCAACCCTAGAAGGCTGTGGTAGTCCTCCCTTGGCCCTGGCCTCCTGGTGACATCAGCACCACCTGGAAGCAGGAAAGCCCTGTGGGCTCAGCTTTCAAGGGAGGCTCAGGTCTAGGATTCCTGAATGAGCCTGTAGCCCTGGATGCAGAGGCTGGGAGCCTACTCAGCTGGGCCTCTGTGAGTGAGTGCAGGCTCTCTGATGTCTGTTGGACGCATTTTCTGGTCTTCCGGGAACTGTTTAAGGGCCTTGACCCTAGTGCCAGGCTAACAGATTCACCTCTTTACTCCACCACTTAGCATCCCTCTCTCCAAGCCTCGATTTCCTGATCTGCAGTAAGGGGATGGAATGTTGTGGCTTTGAGGAGAGCGAAGTATGACGATGCAGATAGAAAATGTTATCAGGGTCCACCAAGGGAGGCCCAGAGCTGGGTGTGTGTGTGTTCATTCTTGGGAGCTGGGCTGGGAGCTTGTGCTCTTAGGAAGCTGGTGGTTTGGCCAGCCTGGTTCTGTGCAGGCTTCTTTCTGACTTCTGGTACTGGCTGCAAAATTCAGGCTGACATACTAATTATTCAGAGGTTGAAAGCATCCTCAGGTGAATAGGAGATTGTCTTCAGCTTCTAAAACACATTTGAAGGATAATTTCCCTCATATCCTCCAGGAGGAGTTTATGTTCCCATTTAACAGATACAGATACTGCAGATGAGAAGGCAAATATCTAAAGACTGAGGAACATTACCAGTGAGGAACATTACCAGTAACCCTGGCACTCTGGGAAGCAGAGGCAGGAGACTTGTAAGTTAGAGACTGGCCTGAGTTTAGCAATTTGGTAAGATCCTGTCTCAAAAAAAGAAAAAAAAGAGGTACAAAGAGGTTTAACCCCCCCCCAAATAAAAATGAAACATTAAAGGGCACATACCTGTTGGTTGAATGAATTTGCCCTGGTGCAAAATGGAACAAAACTTTTTGTTGTTGTTTTGCAAATTTAAGTCATTTTTCCTGTCTGTCCCTCCTCCCACCCACTCTTTGCATGCCAGGGATTGAACCTAGGGCCTTGTGCATGCTAGGCAAGTGCTGTGCCACTGAACTACATCCCTAGCCCAATGATTTCTTTTTTTTGATTGTAGCATGTATCATACTGCATAGGGACTTTGAGTTCTAAAAGTTTCATGTTCAAGTCAGGTGTGGTGCTCCATGCCTGTCACCCCAGCAGTTAGGGAGGCAGAAGCAGGAGGATTGCGAGCTCCAGCCCAGCCTGAGCAATTCAGTGAGGCCCTGTCTCATATATTTATTTTTCAAAATTTAAAAATATTAGAAAGGCTGGAGATACAGCTCAGTGTAGAAGCCGTGGGTTCACCCACCAGTGCTCCCTATCCCCTTTTTCATGTTCATTTACAGAATGCAAAAATTCAGACGAGAATTATAAAAATAGCTTGTAATTTTGTGATGTAAAGGTAAAAAGTGTTTTTTTGTGGTTGCTGTTTGGGATTTTTTTTGGTACATGAGATTGAACTCATGACCTCATGCTTGCCAAACAGGCACTTACACCACTGAGCTAAACCCCCAGACCCACGTGTTATTTTTTTTTCCCATACTGGGGATCAAACTCATGACCTTGCACTTGCCAGGCAGGCTCTTGTGCCCCTGAGCTAAATCCCTGGCCAATGTAACAGTGTTAATATTCTGGTTTGTGTATGGTATACATTGATATATGTCCTGATGTATTTTTATACAGATTCATATTACTGTTTCCTAGCAACTTTTTTTTTTTTTTAAAACTGTGGCTATTTCTTCTCTGTGTGGCAATACACAGTTCCCTTGATTTAGTTTGAAGGTTTGGAATGTGACCACATGTTGAAGTCTGGCCCTCCCAAAGAAGAGGGATGAGGTTACAAAATTCTGACTCGCTTGACATTCTAGTAGGAGCCAGGCATGGTCATGCATACCTGCAACCCCAGCACTCTGGAGGCCGAGACAGGAGGATTGCTTCAACTTCTAGGCCAGCCAGGGCCAGATAGTGAGTTTGGGGCTAGGCTGCACTACAAACTGAGACTCTGTCTCAAAAAACAAGCAGAACAAAACTGTAGCAGGAGTAAATATACTTTTTTCCACTCAGAAGTTTTGATGCAAAGGAAGCCCTGGAAGCCCCATGGTTTGTACTTGGGACTCTCCAGCTTTGCCCCAGCTGCCACATGCACCTGCCTGTCTCCTGCCCTCTGAGGTTCTGATGTGAGACCAGGGCTTCTATGACCTGGGACAAAGATGGTTGTTCTTAACAAGAACTTGGGGACAGTGCTCGTACAGCGAACAGAACAGGAAAAGGCCGAGCTGGCTAATGTAGCACCTTTCAGGGCTGGCAGATCCGGAGTCTGTTTGCAGATCCCACACTGAGGCCCAGAGCACTCTGCCCAGTCTAGGAGCCAGGGTTGAAATCTGTACCCCGCTGGCTCCCCTTTCCTGCAGCACAGAGAGGTAGGGGTTTGGGGCTGCTGGGTGCGGTGGGGGTGGAGCTGCACCTTCCTTGCCTGATGTCAGGACTGTTTTGACGTGTTCCCTAATGCCCTCTCTTTACCTGGGGAGCCTTAGTTAAGTGAGGGGGTACTAGTGATCGTAGTAATTGGTGTAATTAGTCATACAGCAGTGCCAGGGCTCTTGTGGAGCGATGCTTCAGTTCTCTGTCTCCCTAGAACTGGGCAGAACAAAAGCAGGGACCGTCAGAGGTGTCCATGCTGTGATAGAAGGGACACATGTGTACACAGGGCCTTTGCATATAAGTGGATGTGTACAGGAAGCCCTGGCTTCAGGCCTCTGCTACTTTTGAGGTGCCCCTGTCTGACTTACGTGACATCTGGAACTGCACTGACAGTAAAACAGAAAAAACCTTTGCCATGCCTCTTAGGTTCTGCTTTACTAAACCATGCATTTATCATTGCAGAGTTAACTTCTTGTCTCTTGAGGTAGCTACAGTCAAGGGATAAGACCTACACCCGTGGGCTGGGGATACGGCTCAGTGGCACAGTACCTGCCTGGCAAGTGTGAGGTCCTGAGTTCAATTCCCAGTACCAAAAAAAACCCCACCAAAGCTACACCTTTAAGAAAAATGATTTTGTAATGCTAGAAACACCTCTGCAGCAAAAAATGCCCCCATGGTTTAAATTCTGAATACCATGTCTTTTCCTAAGTGAATTTTACTGGAATGGTAAACCTTTATTTTCTCAGTAATGAGTAACACAGAGCATGGGAATGGCTTGGCCGTCAGACTCCATTAACTGTGTGGGGACAGTAAGAAATGTTGTCACCTGACAGTTGAAAAGAGCTCCTCTGGTTGCCCCAAGGGATCCATAGGACTGTTTTAGGGGGCATAAGATGACTGAACAAGTCTGTGGCTGGTTGTTCTGCGTGAAAGGGTTTGCATGCTGATGGCACTGCCTGGAGACTCACAGTGTGGAAGCGAAATATTTACTTAAAGGTTGAACGTTAACACCCTCGTTAGCATCATGTTTCCAACATCATCTGGAATTGTTTGGATGTGTAGGTTTGTTGTTCTGTTTCTCAGCTTTCTGTTAATGTGGGCAGCTGAGTGGCATGGAGATTTATTTCCTTGCTTCCCCACTGCAGCCCCAGGAGGCCCTGCACCTTCACTGCAGGGCTTAGATGACAGATGAAACCTGGAAGACAGGCCTGCGCCCCCCTTGGGGTGTCTTGGAAGGAAGAGGCTGGGAGGCTGGCCTTTGTCATGAAAAGCAGCTGCAGCTCAGGCCGCTGGCTGCGGGGAGCTAACCGGGCTCCCCTAAGTGCTCTTGTCTCAGAACCAGCTCCCAACACTGAGGATTTTGAGAAAACTCCCTGCATATGGATGAGTGAAACCGTAAATCCCTTGCTGGAGACTTCTGGTCTCATCACAGCCAGACCTGTCTTTTACCTGAGGTTGGAAGATCAGCGACACTTCCAGGTCTCCCTGCATAATGCCTTTGCTTTCCTTAAGGTTTCTTATGGGGTGCATTGTGCACAGTAGAGTGTCGCAGACTGAGTGTGCCCAGTTTTCATGGTGGAATCGTGTCACTGCAATGTAAATCGTTGGCAGGACCAGCTCAAGACCAGTGTAGATAGAAAGGGTGACCTGTTTGAGGTGGAACAGCATGACTATTATTATCTTTTTAATATTCCACGTACATTGCTCTTTATTGTGAAGTATGTTCTCTGGTGGTTCTGTATAGCCTGGCATGTGGTCTGCAGTGCCAGGGATCTCCCCGCCACTGGGGCTATGAGAGTGGACAGAGGCAGCATTGATCAGGACAGTGGTGGGCCAGGTGCCCAGTGTGGGAGGAGAACAGTGACTGGCTCCCCCACCTCAGGTTAGGAGTGGACTTAGCCACACTGTCACAGCCTTAGAGTTGACGGGACAAGTGAGGCTCTTGGGACCGGAGGGCTGAATTTTCATTCACCTGTTTCTTCCCCAGAGATCCCAGGCCTACCAACCAGCGCATCAATAAGCATGTCAACAACGATGTGAACCTTCGCATTCAGAACCTGACCATCCTGGTGCGGAACATTAAGACCTATTACCAGGTAAGGTGTCCTGCCTTCCCCAGGGTCCCAGTACGAGGCCCTGTGGAAGCAGTGTGTGCGGTCAGACAGCAGCTCCCCCATGTTGACGCTGGCTGGACCCCTTTCCTGAGCTTCATGTGTGGTGGGCTATTGCATGGCTTCCCCTGCTCAGCCAGCATTCTCTGAGCTGTGGGAAGGGTTGTGCCATGTGGCGCAAGGACCCAGAGAGCCTAATGGATTGCGTCCCCTGTGAGGCAGTGGGGGCTCTGAAAGCAGTTTCCTGTCTACGGGCCTGGCTCAGTGACTCTCATACAAGTGAAGAAAAGCAGGGACCAGAGCAGGACTGTCCGGATGTCACCGCCTCTGAGTGTGTGCCCGAGGGTCAGCCACCAGCAGGCCTGCAGGAAAGGGCAGATTGCGCCCATTCAGTGGTGCACAGTTTTTGTGTGCCCAGCATGGAAGGGGTCTGGACTGCAGCTGTGACACTTCCCCCCATATGATTTTTTTTTGGAGATCCCAGTTCTGGTCACTGTGATTATTTTGGGGCTGGGAGACCTGAGTGCTCTTTTCTCTCCAGTACTCTGGGGAGTACTGTTTGAGGATCACTGCTCAAGAACAAAAACTGAGCAGGGTGTGAACATGAGGGGTGGAAAGTCAGCGAGGGTGATGGCGCATGCCCATAATCCCAGCTGCTCAGGAAGCTGAGGCAGGAGGATTACAAGTTTAGGTTAGCCCAGGCTAATTAGCAAGATCCTGTCTCAAAAAAACCCCTCAAAAACCAAACCAAAACAAAAAAAAACGCTCCTAGCCCAGCAGTAAAGCGCTGGCATCGTGTACAGGGCTGGCCCTGTCCCAGGTGAGGCTGAGAGGAGGTGGTGTCTGCAAGATGGCAGCAAGGGAGGTAGGCAGACGTGAGGGTCTGACCTTTCTGTTTGTCATGCGGAGGTGCCAGGCTCTTCCCGCAGCACTTGGGCTGTGAGGATATCATCCTTGGGTCCTGCTGGCCCATAGGCCTCTTGTGTTGGTGATCAGCAGCTTGAGGGGCTAGGTCTCGCTTGGCCGAAGGACCTGACACCCACTTGTGGTAGTGTTAGTTCGGAGGGGAGCACCTCTCGTGGGTGTCCTCACCCTCACACATCGCTGTGTGGTGTTCCGAAGGATGAGAAGTGATGGCTGGTCCAAATGACTTCCTAGAGCGCTTGGGGAGAGGGAAGGGGACCCAGCACCCTTGGGGACTCCCTCTGGCCTCTTAGCTCTTGGAGGTGGGGCTGTTGTGTGTTGGTAGCCTCACCCTGGAATAGAATGGAGCGTGTAGACACTTGGTGGGAGCTCTGCTGCTGGCCACCAAGTGGTCACTGCCTTCATGCCCTGCTCGCTTGGATACGTCCAGGGCAGGCACTGAACCTGTGTGGTGTCCTGCTGCATAGTTTCCCCTTCTGTTTGATGGTAAAGTTCAGTTCTCACCATGGAATGATGCAAGCTTGTTATCACCAGCCTGGAAAACAGGCGGTCAGTTAATAGCTCCCAGCAGCCACTCCCAGGACCCCGCAGCACATTTCATTCCCAAGATACCGTCTCACTTAAGTTGCTTAAGGTCTTGCAAATTTGCTTGGATGTGTACTCAGTTGTCCGGGCTGGGCTCAAGCTTATAATTCTCCTGCTTCATCCTCCTAGAGTGCTGTGTGCCACCATGCCCAGCTGGAGCAGTGGTTTTTGAAGTGTTCTAGATCAGCAGCATCTTTACTGTTGAGACTGGGTTAGAAATGCCAGTGAGTGGGCCTCTCCCTACACCTGCTGGGTCAGTTTTACAAAGCCTCCTGGTGACCATAAAGTACCTTTGGCCAGAACTGCCTGGTCAGTTTCCAGAGTGGTTTTAGGGTCTTCTGCAGCCCCCTCCCAGGACAGGAGAAGCTTGGTTCTTCCAGGTGACTCTTGTTTGTCACAGGTAGCTCTGCCCTCACACACATCTCATCAGCTCACAGGGCGGACGGCAGAGTCCTGGCAGCTGTTGTGATGAGAGCCGGAAAGGACTCAGTGATGGGGGGAGCAGGGCAGGTTGGGCAGGGCCGTGGAGCGGGAGGCTTCCCCTTAGCACGGGCTGGCTCCTGTACATGAGAGTTCTATCTGGAGACTCGTGCATGCTCAGTTTAAAAAATGAAAAGCTTTTGTCAGAAGTAGGAATAGAAGGAAGTGTACATTTGACATGGGTAGTGGGAACAGTATGGAGAGCTTGCACAGTTCTGTGTTGTTTTTGTGGTCATGGGGGTTTAAAGTTGTATGTGTGTGTGTGCACATGCACACGTGAGCAGCTTTGTGCTTAGGAGCCGTGTGCAAAGGGACCAAGCGTCCAGCAGGCCATCACTGCAGATTCAAGTCAAACTTACTTCATAAGTAACACGTGGTGTTGAATTTGCAGAGGAAAAGATTACCTTCTCCACTTTGGACTTTGAAGGTTAGAGAAGAGGCCTTGATTCTATAGCTAAGGTTCATATTCAAAGGAAATTACAAATAGTATTTTCGATTGTAAAGCTCTTCTTTTGCCGCAGCTTCTGAAATATAAAGGAAATTAACTGCACCCGTTGTCTTGGCAGCGAGGGTGCCGTTGTTGAGATTTTGAGCCCAATGCTTTTCGCTCCTCCAGAGGGTGGGTCTCATCTCTTGGTGCAACTTGCTTTTATCTTTCATGTATTTGTGCATTTTCCTGTGGTGTTAAATGCTCTTCTACCGAGTGAATTGCAGTGTCTGTATGATGCTTTGTCATGTAGCTGTGTTATTATCATTAATACTGAGTTATTTTTGCTTCAGAATTATGAACAATATCACCATGAACATACTTGATACACAAGTGTTTCAGCAGATGGTTTTCAGTTCCTCAGGGTGAGATCCTGGTGGGAAGTTCCTCGGTCAAAGGGCATGAATACTTTGAGGACTTTTGCTCTGGACTCCCCCTACTGCTGGGTTTGTAGGCCTTTCTTTTTCCTGGGTGAATGGCCCCATTGTGCCCTTTGCCCACTGTGGCTGTATTTAAGATGCTGTGCTTTCTGTTGCTTTTGGACACTGGAGATTTCTGTCTCCAGCACCAGCGAAGTCGCCACCTGAGATGTTTTCTGTTTGTTTTCGTGAACCCCAGGCCTCCTGCGTGCTAGGTGAATGCTCTTCCGGTGAGCTACAGCACAGCCCCTGAGAACATTTGTGCATTTGTCTGAGTGGACTTCCTTTGCGTTGAGAAGCTTGGAATGCTGTTTTGGACTTGTGCTAGAACAGGGTTGTGGAGGGGTGAAGGTCACAGGTCATGGCAGGCAGAGCAGGAGCTGGCTGGGGCAGGTGGGCCAGGCCCAGGGACTGGGTTCCATCCTGTGCGAATCTGTGGACCTGGCAGGCAACCGCCTCTGTGGCTTTGGTGTGAATGCTGTGGTCAGTTACAGCTTAAGAGCACCATGAGGAAGTGGGCCCTTCATGTCCCCATTCTTGCCCCGTTCTCCCACTAGTGTACAGAATGATAAAATGGGGGTGAGGAGGCTCTGGCGGCCCAGAGGTGAGTGTGACCTGAGGACCACCTGGTAAGACTGTTGTCCATGGCTGAGCTGCTCCCAACTAGCGGGGTGAAAGAGAGGCAGGTACACAAATGCCTGCACAGGGCGTCACATGGTCGCCAGATGTAGGCCAGGGAAGGGCTGAGGACCCTGGAGAGCTCTAAGGGTGACACTTGGCCTGGTCTTGAAGAGCTGGGCTGGCAGAGAGGATGTCTGCAGCAGAGCAGACACCTGACGGCCTTGGGAACGTGGTGCAGCCTGTAGGCTGGGGAGTCAGTGAGGGGTGAGGGCAGGGCACCCCGAGGCAATGCACTTGCATGCTGCTGGAGAACCTGATCCTCATCCCAATGGGCTCAGGGTCTCTGGAGGTTTTTTTATTGTTCTTAGGATTGGACCAAAGGCCTTTGTGCACTAAATGGGTACAGTACTACTGAACTACGTCTGTAGCCCTGAAGAATTTATATTACAGGTTTTATTTATATTTATTTTTTACTTTGAGATAGAGCCTTGCTATGTTGTCCAGGCTACCCTCAAACTTGAGATCTTTTACCTCAGCTTTCCGAGTAGCTGGGTTAGAGGTTTGTGCAGCTACAACGCCTAGCTTAGGAGAACTTGGAGAAGGGAAAGTTTAAGAGAAAACTTTGGGCCAGGATTGGTAAGGAGAGGCGAGTCAGGGCAGCTCGTAGTAGCCTGGACTAAGGCAAGAGCAGCAGAGAGACCCAGACGAGTTTGAGTTCTGAGGCTTCCGTGGTGGATGGCAAGCCAGGGAGTTTGGGGTGAGGCACTCTGGGTGCTGATGCTGCTCCCTGCCAGGGCTGGGGCTCTATCTGAGGAGGCTGAGCAGGCTGGCGTGGTTTCAGACATGTTGGGCAAATGGCCTGTGGTCTGCAGAGCAGGGCTGCTGGGGGTGCAGACCTGAGAGTCGCAGCTGGGGTTTTATGGGGTGTGGGTGGAGGACTGCCTGTGGCTGAGGAGGTGGCAGCACCTCCAGGGTCAGCGTGCTGGCCGTCAGGTTGGCTTTCCCAGGTGGGAGGTCAGGAGAGGATGGAGTCCAGTAGGGACAGGAGAAGGATTTGTGGATAGGGAGAGAGTCCCAGAAGGGCAGGGCTAGGGTACAGGGCCACCGGCCTGGCAGACTCCCTCAGCCGTGGGCCTTGGGCAGCACCTGCTTTTCGTCCCATGTTGTGCCTCCAGTGAGTCTCATGGGAGACTGAAAGGCTGCCACAATCTGCTCACTCCAGGCATCAGGGTAGGCCGGATGGGACTGGGGGACTGGAGCTCAGATTAGCCACGCAGAGGCCAGCTAGTGCTGCTGAGGTTTGACAGCTTTTGGGGCCACTAGTGCTCCCTTTTCTGCACTTGAAAACAGTTGTCTCAGGGGGCTGGGGATTTAGCTCAGTGGCATAAGTGCCTGCCTTGCAAGCAGGCAGTCGTGAGTTCGATCCCTGGTACCGATAAAAAAAGAAAAAGACAAAAAAAAGAAAAAAGTTGTCTCCTCCAGACTTGCTGGTCCCTAATCGTTTTTTTGAGCTCAGAGATGCAGCTGTTGGGCAGGGTTGGGGTAATAGGGACCTAGAGCCCTCATGAGGGTAATAGGGACCTAGAACCCTCGTGACTTGCCACATTCCCAAACCTCTTGGGAGGCAGGATTTGTTTCTGCAAGGTAGAGGACTACCTGTTGGTCTTGGTTTCCTTTCTTTTTCCCCCCTCCCTTTTGTTAGAATGAATGCCATCAAAGCTTTTTGAATAGCAACCAGGAACTCAGGGAACTCTCTGCCAAATCAAAAGGTTGAGAGGTGGGGGTGGAGGAAGGCTGAGTCTTGACCAAGCCCCTGCTGGGAACCAGACACCATGCTGGGGCTTTGTGGCCACCTCCTTTTTTTAATCTTTTATCTTGCTGGCCCCATTTTGCAGATTAGGAAACTGAGATCATGGACCAAGAGAACCACATGTTTTCTTGGTAATTGGCTGCTTGAAGAAATGTCTGTCTTAAAAATCCAAGCTCAGACTCTGTAGGCCAATGACTTGCCTTGAGTGGGGCAGACTGTCCTGTGGAAGTTGGAGGTCTTGCACCCACGTGTGTAGGGGCCAGGACAGAGTGCTGCCGCCCCAGTGTCACCTGCCTCGGCTCCCCTCCCACTGTCAACCAGGCCAGCGGGTAGCCCCAGCGGAAGGGGCTGGGTTGCCTCAGGCGGCTCTGAAACCAGCACTTCCGGGGTTGGGGGAGGGAGTAGCTGTCCCCCTCACCCTCTCCCCAGAGCAGCAGGAAACTGAGACTCTGGGCTAATTGCAGGAGTGGGGAGGGGTGAAAGGTAAGCCTGGTTAAGGAGCAGAGCTGGAGTTTTGCCAAGGCAGCGGAGTCTGAAAGGCAGAGGGCTGGGAAAGAGAGCTCGTGTGTGCCTGCGTGCAGGTGTGTGTGTACACGAGTGTGTGCAAGCGTACGACACTGTCTGGTCCCTGTTGTGTCCTCCCCTGGCCTCGAGTCCAGACCTTGAGTCGCCAGGGGTTTTCCTTCTTCCCGAAGCCGCCACGCTCTCCCTTGGCCTCTGCAAAGGCGGGAGCCCAGGGTGCAGGCATCTTGCCTTTTGCTTCAGGTGCAGAGGACGAGACCCAGGCCCTGGTGGCTGCTCTTGCTCTGCACAGTGGTGGACTCCAGACACTTAGAACTCAATCTAGGGCTTCAGCCCAAAAGCCTTGCTTGCTTTGTTAGTTTATAGTTTGGGACCTTTCTCCAAACTCCTGTCTTTCCTCTGGATTGGTGTCCTTCGCCAAGCACGATTCTGATATGCTGTTTCTCGCTGTGTAAACGCGTTGCCTACTGACTTTGAACCTTTTTCTTCACCTTTTGTTCTGTCTTAATTCACCAAGGCCATTCATTTAAAGAGTTGTGTGTCATTAGCCATACAATGCACAGAAGTGACAAGGTCACTGGGGATGGGATGGGAGCTGTGGTCACCTGATCACAGGGCAAGACGTCTGAGTTGGTGCCCCAGCAAAGGTATAGCTCCAACCGAGTGCTGTGCCCTCCCAAGCCAGGAATGAACTGAGCTTACTTCGGACAGCGCACATGGGCATGAGTGACCTAACAGATAGAAACGGTTTCTTCCCCAGCCCCACCCTCAGCGCTGAGGTAGGAAGTGGTAAGAGGTACCGGTTCCTTTTGTGGCAAAAAGGAGGGAAACGAATTTCTCAAGGCTTTTAAATTGGGGGGAAAAAAATCTTCTCTTTTGCCTTGAGTTAGGGTGTAAGTGCCAAGAGCAGCTCGTTTGATGTTGTAACTGGTTTGTCAGAGGCGTCACAGAAGAACTTGCCCAGGCAAGCTGGGTTGCTCCGTAAAGCTGGCCGGCTGCGTGGCGTGTGTCCAGGGCTAATAGCAGTTTCTGTTACTCAACTGTTCTTTTGGGACGGCAGAGATTTTCTGCTGCTTTGTGTGGCATTCAGGGTCTTGATCCTTTTGGAGAGGCATTTCCATCTTATTTTTGCAGTAATGAGGAAAAGCAAGGTAATAAGAAGGAAGTGCTGTCTAATTGGTGGGCTCAGCGAGACCTGCAAAGAGGGGTCTGCACATTGGGTCTCCCCGTCTGAGTTTGTTGCTGTTGTTTTGAGGGATTGTACAGGGGTAAGGCTGTAAAGCGTATACTGCTAGAGGTCTGTTGGCTTGGGGTTGAGTTTTCAGCAGGTGAAACATGGAGGGTTGGTGGCCTAAAATTTGAGGTGTTCTCTGATGGCAGAGGGGTGCAGGGTCACTTTAGAGAGGTCTCCAGGCCTCTCCCCTGGGTGCCTCTGGCCTTGGTGATGAAGTTGGCTGATTGGCACTCTCAGTGGAGAGTTTGAAGTTAGCTGCCTTAGTGACCTGGATGGCCAGGAAGGTGAAGCCAGGGGACAAAGGACAAGATGGTAGGTGGGTCAGCAGCCATAGGGAGAACTGTACTGCATGGTCAGCTTGGGTCATTTAACTTGGCTGTGGGCCTAGAAACTTGTGTGTCACTGTTCCTAGCAGTGTGACTTAGGGTGTATCACTTAGCCTCACCTGTAAAATGTGAGTAGTAATTCCTGATGGGTTGCTGGGAGGCGCATATGAAGTAAGAAGTTTCTGAAGTCAATGAGGCCTTGTGTCCCAGGCTGGCCTTATGGGGAGCTGCAAACCTCCTGTGTGCAGAGTCCAAGGTCAAGCTGTGGGTTCCTTCAAGTTCACTCCTTGGGTTGTGGCATGGGCAAGTTGCTTACCTCTGAGAGTCCTTTGTATCTGACAGGGTGTGCAGAGTGTCCACCTGGGACACCTCCAGGAGGGCTAAATGAGGGCCTTGTGCTGGTCCCATTGCTGCAGCAAGGCTCCTCAGGAGGTGAGAATGCCTAGTACTCCTGCAGAGGGGTAGTGGGCAGGCCCGCCTCCAGGCTGTGCTTTGGTTCCTTTCATCCTGATCGGATTACCAAAGGGCCCTTCCAAGGGCAGCTCCCTCAGATACATTGGGATTAGCAGAAAACGTGGCACACATGTGCCTGTCTTGCCCTGTGCAGTTTTCGCCTGTGAGATTGCTTCATTTTGAGCTTACTATGTGCTGTGCACGTCTCTCACACGTAGTGAGACTCCTGTAAATTAGGGCCTGGATCTTCTTCTGTTTGTGTCACCACACCGGCAGGGAGACACATCTGCCTTCAGCATGTTAATGACATGGTGCGTAACTGTAAGCCATCACTTGGTAGAGTAAATAATTCAGAGTCATCTCATTTAGGGAAGACGGTGTTGCCCTGTGCTGGGATCCTACCTCTAGGCCACAGTGACCCTACAAAGGGTCTGACTTCTTAGCATTTCTACACTGTTGAATAATTGGGAGGACCCAGGGCTGACACAGGGAGGGGACTCAAGCCTGGAATGCTTAGGGGATGCAGTGTCTCCCACCCCCAGCCCCATCCCCAGCACCGGAACCCCATTTAGGGCCCTGCTGTTTTCACACAGACCTGCAACCTGCAGGGCTTTCAGGCTTTTCACGTGGTGTTAGCTTTGTTGATGGAAATGCCATATGTCAGGTACCAGAGGCTCAGTCTCTGGGGGGTAGAAATTAAATTGATTGTCTTCAAACTTTGTCTGCCAGCTTGGCCCTCCTGAGCTTTCTAATGTTTAGATTTAATATGTTTAAAATTAAAAAAAAAAAAAAACTCCTTCCAAACCTTAGTAACCAAGCAAGTTATCTCTGTTCTTGTAGTGAGTAGAACTTTGCATCCTGTGAAATGTGGAACTGTGGCCGCATGATTGTGGGAATGGAAGTAGTTCAGGCATTTGTTTTCTGGGTGCTAAATTGGCCTTCTAGCCTCCTGTTTCTGGGGGTGAGCATTTGTGGCATCTGAATTTTATAGACAGAGTTTGCAAAATTGAAGTTTTTGTGTGCTGCAGATGTGGGTACCCCAAGCTTGAGATAAATGGCAAAGGGAAAAAGAGTCAGTGGTTTTCTAGTAACCCTGGGCCATCCTGATGACCCTCTGGGGCAGTTGATATAAAGTGATTGTCCATGAGGGAACCAGATGGGGGCTGACCCGTGGGCTGCTGGGAAGGCAGAGCAGTTAGGATCTGTCGCTGTTTCCTTTCCTGTCCTAGCTTTTCCCCGTTTCTTTCTTGGAGATGTAGACTTTGGTCCAGCTGCCTCTGCCTCATCTGGTCTTGAGAGAGAGACAGAGACAGAGAGAGAGAGAGAGAGAGAGATGCTTAGCCTGGGCTCCTGCTGCCTGCTGAGCTGAGCTGGGTCCTGCTGAGTAATGGTGCGTGGGAGCTGGGCTCATGACTGGACTCTGCTTCTGCCTATGAGCTAATGATTTTCATTATTGCTGTCATCACACCCCTCATCTCGCACTTGCCCTCTCTATGTCCCAAGGGCAGGATCTCTGGTGCTTCCTTGGACTCGCTGACTCTGCCTGGATCCCCTGAGATTATGGCCAGTGCCACCCTGTGCCGGGCTGGAATGACCTAAAATGTTCTTGATCTGTATGTCTTCTTGTATTGAAATTTTATCAGTCCTGAGGTTCAAAAGCTGGGATGCATCGATTTCCAAAGAGAAAGCCTTTTGTTTGATCTCATCCTTCAAGCAGTATTCTTAACAGAAAGTGAGTGGAATGTGACCAGTGAGGCTGCCTCTCTTTCTTTCTTGTTCTGACTAATTGAGAGTTTGCCCTGCACTAGGAGTTTGAAGTCCATAACTCACCCCCACCTCCAGACTTAACTGGAAATTGTAGGGGCATGGGGTAGAAGAGGGGGTTCTGACTCTAGAGCTTATGGGACATGAGTTTCTGGGTCTGTTTGAGCACCTGGGTAGTAGTCTCCTGGACAGGAGGAGTACGTGAAGTCTGCTGTCGCTGTGAGTAGTCGTTGGCACCCTGAGAGACCCCAGAGGGTAAGGGGCAGCTGGGAGAGTTAGAGGAAGTCACAGTGTGACCTCTAAATCTGAGGGTTCAGATTTGGTTAGAAAAGTTTAGAGAGTATGAAGGGGTAATGAGGCTTTAAATTCCAGAGCAGTGCTGGAAAAAAGAATTGAGTATGCTCAGGAAAATTTAACTTTGATTCTTTTAGAAAGCAGCCTAGTTTTAGATATCATCTGGTTTTTAAGATGCAAGGAACCCAGATTGTTACAATTTGCGGGGTACAGGTTCATTTATATGAGATGTAAAGCATTTTGGAGCCGGTAGGTAGCAGTGTGCCTGGGTGCGGTGCCACGGGCTGGACACGGAGAGGTTATGTTATGTGTTAAGGTATGTTATGCTTTGTGTTCCGTACATTTTACCCCAATTCAGAAACAAAAGGAAACAACTAGTTAGGGCTTTATTTCCCCAGTGGGAAAGTTTGTGTTGTGAGAATAATGGATGATAAACTAAAAGAACCGAGTCCTGGAACACAGGTGCCTAGTGGAATGGCCTAGCTTCAGAGGCTTCCGGAACATTCCAGCTGTGGCCACTGTTGTGATGGGCCTGAGGGGGCCTTTATATACTATTCTTCAGTCTTCACTTTCACAAGATGGCTTTTATTAATGCCTCAGAGAGGGGGAGATGAAAGTTCAGAAAAAGTAGGGAGCCTGGTAACCTTGACAAAGCTGAGAATCTAAATCAGCAAGTGTTTGAGCCCGAGGACTAACCTTGTCCTTTCTTTCTGGAGGCCCTGTTCTCACAGCTTTGGTTTTGACGGTGATAGGACCCGAGCAGAGGAAGCCAAGTGTTTCTGCCCTGCTCCTTGGCTTTGAAAAACTGTTGATTTGGAATTTTTAGGATTCACCTAGGCTCTGGGTACCCTGTCATTGATGAGACCAGCCGTTGGCTTCTTGCACGGTACCTGCAAGGGATCTTAGGTGTGTTATCAGGAGGATGTGTGGGCTGACCAGGGGCTTGGCCTCCTGGTGTCTGACCGTGCTGATTTGGAGCAATGGTTAGCAAGCCTAGAGGTCCGACGGGTGAGCGCCTTGGGCAGCTGTGCCGTATCCCATTCAGCGCTGCTGCATAGAGTGCTGCAACTGGGTCACTAATGAATGATCAAAGTTTGTTTGGAACCTTGTGGCTCTGGACGTTAGGGAGTCCAAGATCAAGGACCTGGATGTGGTGGGGGCCTGGTTTTTGTGTTTAACATGGCAGAAAGCATCACGTGTGGTGGAGAAGTAGGGGAGGAGGAACCCCAATTCCAAGATAACTGGCCTGCTCCTGTGCTGAGAACATGAATCTGTTAGAGAGAGCAGTTGTCATGGCTTAGTTACCCCCACTCCCCACCCTATTTTGGTCCTGGGAATTGAACCCATGGGGCTCTGAGCTACATTCCTAGCCCTTTTTATTTTAATGAATGAATGAATTTTGAGGCAGGGTCTCGCTGAGTAGTTCTGATTGACCTTGAATCTGTAGCCCATTGACTCTGTAGCCCAGCTTGGCCTCAAACTTGTGATTCTTCTAAGTGCTGGGATTATAGGTATTGACTAGCATGCCTAGCAAAAAATTACTATTTTTTTGAGATAAGATCCGTTTTTGGGGGGGTGGTATGAGGAGTCAAGCTCACAACCTCGTCCTTGCCAGGCAGGTGCTGTGCTGCTGAGCTATATCCCTGGACCCATTGAGACAGTATCAGGCCAGTGTGCCCAGCTCTCATTACTTCAATCCCACCTCTGCGCACTGTTGGCTTGGGTTAAGTTTTTGTAGGGAACCGTGGGAGACTCATGCAGACCTTAGCTTTCCCTGGTGGTGACCGGGTGCAGCCCTGGTCAGAGGTGTTGATGAGGAGTGTCCCTTGGAGGCCAGCTTGTTCTCTTCCATTTAGCATGGAGCATGTGGCCCGCTGTAGGTGTTATGCTGAGTGAGCTGGTCCCAACCCTCAAGTCTGATGACAACATAGAGGTGCCAGCAGCATAAATTAAGAGGAGGGAAGGTTTTTGTGGAACATATGGCTGTGTGCCAGACACTGCTCAAATATTTTTTGAAGGAGTAAAGCGGTGTCTAATAATAATGCGTGTGGTGTTAATCATCGAGGACTTGGCACCCTGGCCCCAGTTGCAGGGCGTGCGTCTCTCTGCCCACTCAGGGGGCTAAGGAAACGTGACTGGTGGGGCAGAACCAACCAGTGTGGCTCTCTTTTTTCTTTTCATGAGGAGTCAGCATAGGGATTTTTTCTCCTCAAAGCAATTAATCTCAAGTGCCAGCGGCCAGGATCTTCCTGTGGATGATGGATTGTCCTGGGTAGGAAGACTTTTTAGAAGTTCATGTTTAAATCAAATCAGGATTAACCTGTCAGGCCCGGAAGCATCCCTTTCCGTTTAAAGTCTTTTGGACCTGGGTCAGTGGCTTCGACTTTGAACTTGGAATCACCTCTGGAGAGGTTGGTGACTTTCCCTGAGGGAGTCCCTGGCTGGCGGAGGATGGAGCCGGCTCCCTTTTAGCTGTGGTCCTGCAGGGCAGACCTCTCACTTCCTCTGCCTGCTGCACTCCGCTGGCCTGTAGCTCCTGGTGCCTTCCGGGCTCTGCCAAGGGAGAACAGCCGAGCCCTGCGTGCCTTGGTTATACTTGGACCTGGTGCTGGTCCAGCACCAGATCCATTTCCTGCCTTGAGCTGAGCAGAACTAACTAGGAACCTGGATGCTTTATTCGCTGGCTTCTATTTTTATCACCTAAAAGATCAGCACGTGACTAGAACTGTGTGTGAAAAGAGAGAAGACTGCCAGTCACTCTGTCCTGCCACCTTAGCTCACAGTTCAGTGTCCTGCTGAGCCCTGGCCCTTCCCTGGGACAGGAATCTGCTGCTTTTGGCTTTCGTGGGACAGCTGAGAGCTATTAATACCAGGAGGTCCTTTTCAATGGGGATGAGCTGACAGCCCCCTGTCCAGTGTGCTTCTGAGGCACAGCCGCTTTAGAACAGCCTCTGTCTTTTTATTGAGCATTTCATGCTTTTTTAGTCGTTTTGTGTTTCCTGCGTGGCTGATAGTGTGCTGTGTGTGTTTCTTGTTTACATCACTTTGAACGCTTACTCTTAGTGAAGCCCAGCACAGCATCCCAGCCGTCTGCACCCACCCATCTGCAAAGTGGGCGTCGCCCTGTCAGGATCAAAAGCCCCTGTAGGGTGGGCACTGGAGCCTGGAGGTTTCCAGGCTGTGCACTGCCTTGGTGCCTGCCTGGGGCCCACAGGGTAGGGTGGGTGTCAGGGACACTGGAGAGCCGAGCTAAGGTAGCCCAGAGCTACAGGCTGAGGCCACACTGTGAGGCGATAGCCACCCCACACTGTGGGGTGTGGCTCCAGTGATAGAGTGCTTGCCTTGCATGTGTGAAGACCTGGGTTTGACCTGCAGCATGGCCAAAAGGAAAAAAAGCAAAACTGGCTGTGACAGATGACAGAGAGCACAGAAGTCTGGCCGTATGCTGATTAGGGCTTGGTTCTCTCCCACTTGCTAGTCAGAAACAGTCGGGGTATCCCTGGGCCTTGGTAATGGTTCTTCCGAATTTCTAAGAGTCCAGTAGTACTCATGGGTTCGTTTCCCGAGTCCTGCTGATATGTTCAAACCAGGAGCAGTGTGAGCCAGTGGGGTGGCTGTCACCCCAGGCCACTGGCAGAGCTGCTTCGACCCTCCCTACAGAGCCAGAGGCTGGCTGGCGGGCCCGGGTGGGCTGGGGCTGAGTGTTGTGGTACAGCCGTCTTTGATGCCTCCCGTTAATTGACTTTGACATGCATCCGGGGCTGAGAACCACTGATCCTGTCCAAGTCGCTCCTCACTTAGCACGTGGGAAAACAGTACTGCAGGCCCTGAGAGGTTTTCCTCTGCTCTGTCAGCAATGTGAAGGCAGCTGGCAGCTGAGCCCAGGCCTCAGGTTATGGCCTCCCTTCCTTGCTTTGTTTCCCTGTCAGAGTCAGGCAGGAATCCTCCAGAGGCCACACAAAGCCCTGTGCTTTGCACAGTCATCAGGGCGGCCATGGCTTGCTGTTGAATTCTTGAGATCAAGTGGCCTGGGAAGACCAGTGTGGGTCTGCTTCCTGGGTCGATTTCCAGGGCAGGCATGAGACTTCAGATTTCTCAGTGCACGTATGCTTAGAGCTTTGGGGAAGGTAGGAAGAGCTGGCCCAGGCTGCAGCTGTCAGCGGCATCCTGGGGAAGGTTTTGTCTGGTCCTGCCATGGGTGCCACCTAGGTGGCCTGGGCTAGGCTGGGCCAGGCCTTTGGAAGGAGATGCTACAGGGCATAATCATTGTCTGAGCCAGTTTGCCAGGCTGCGTGGGTTAGACACTGGCCTCCCCACATGGTCTTCTCTGCAGGCCATCCAGGAGCATGTGCAGATGTGAAAGTGAAGGATGTAGGGCGGGGGATTTAGCTCAGCGGTGCAATGCCTGCCTGGCAAGCTTTAGGTCTTGAGTTCGATTCCTGATGCACGCGTGCATGCCTGTCTTCTGGGTGCGTGCTGACACAGCAGCCTGCTTATCCTGTGTCCTCATGAGGCTGAGATGCCCTGTGGTTATAGGGCTTGGGGTTTCTCCTGGCTGAGTGTGCTGCACCTGGGCCTGTCTGGCTGGTGTGAATGCCTTCTGTTTGAAGCTTCAGCCACCCGGAGTCAGGGATGCCTGTTAGGTCCCCTTGTGCCCCTCCAGGGCTCAGTCTTTGCAGGGCTTTTGGTGCTCCCAGCACCTCCGTCATTCACCTCTGGCTGTTTCTCAGAAGGTCGGCTCTCCACTTGCTGTGGCCACCCCTAGGGGTCCAACGATACAGTGTTGTCACCCACTCTGGAGTCAGCTCTACTGCAGCAGTTCCACAGAGGGGTTCAGTTCTGTTTGCATGAACAGTGTGTGCCCAGAACCTTTAATTCACTTCATTTCTCCAGCAGGTCCTTGCGTGAGAGACTGTGTGCATTTTGGATGTATAACTGTGGGCTAGGTGTTCTGCATCTTTGTGCCACAGTTTCCTCGCTTACAAAATGGAAACTGTACAAGATTAGATGGAAGATAAAAAGTCAGCGGCATATATTTTTTATATATATGTATATATTTTTTTGTTTGTTTGCTTTTTCTGATATTGAGGACTGAATCTAGGGTCCTTTTTTATTTTTGAGACAGGGTCTTGCTGGGCTTGAATTTGGAATCCTTCTGCCTCAGCCTCTCAGAGTGCTGGGGTTATAGGTGTGTGCCTCTATCCCCAGCTAAGTCTGTGTATGTAAAATGCTTATTAAGGTGGTGCCTGGCAATTAGTACACATCAGCCCTCACTGCCATTGCTGCACCCCATCTGGGTGATGCCCAGAACTGGCCCACTATAGTGGGTTCTGGCTGCCTTCCCTGAAACAGATGACCTGGTTGGCTCCAACTCCTGGAGCTGATGGGTCTAGACTGGTCCCTAGCCTGTGACAGCAGAGCCCTGCGGTTGTCTTTACACTGGACACGAGGAGGAAGGATGCCAGCCCTCAGGGAGTGAGACTTCCCTCCCACGCAGACAGTTACGGAGTACGCTCTGTTGTGGGCGTCATGGAAACTCTGAGATGTGTCACGAAAGCTACAGGGGCAGAAAACACCCACATTAGTCTCTAGTTGGCCATCAGTGGGGTGCCAGAGCGGTGTCACAAATCAAGATGATGATGGGCTGTGAGCACCACGCGTGTGCGTGTGGGTGTGTATTACACATGACCCTGGCGTGGATCTGCTGCCCACATTTACTGCTTTTTTTTTGTTTGTTTGCAGTACTGGGATTAAACCCAGGGGTGCTCTACCACTGAGCTCCATTCTTAGCCCTTTTTGCATTATTTATTTTTATTTTGAGGCGGGCTCTTGCTGAGTTATCCAGGCTGCCCTCAAACTTGTGATCCTTCTTCTTTACCCTCTGGTGTAGCTGGGATTACAGCTGTGTGCCATTATACCCGCTTGCATTTACTTTTTTAGAAACTTTTATTTTAAAGGGAATAAAAACAGTAAAATGGAGCAAAACATAACAGTGACAACAATATTGGATTTCAAAAACAAAACAGAAGGAAATCCCCATAGTTGCTATATTGCATATTGTTATCTTCTAAATAAATGATCGAACTACCGACTTTAGGCCTGAAAAGTCAATCAAACAATATGAGCAGTAAGTTGTTTTTTTACTTTAGGCACTATCATCTCAGCCTGTGTTTCACCAAGTCAGCTAGTGCTAGGAGGGTGGGGTTCCTCTTGTCTCTGGACACTGGCTGGTTCATAGGATTGCACAGGTTGGCTTCTTGGTCCTCCCAGCCCATGACTTGCATTTACTTTTTTAACTGCAGTTTTTCCTAGATGAGAGAGCAAACAGTCATCAAAGAATCTATAAAAAGCATGAGGCAGGTGGCTCAGGAGTTTTCATCATCCCCATTTTATAGATGAGGATATGAGGCCCTGGGATGCTGAGGGGTTTACTCAGGTAGGGGTCAGACTTCACTTGAGAACTCAGGTCTGTCTGTCTCCTGTGCAGTGTGGGGCCAGACAAATGCATGTGGACCATTTTCCTGGGAGTAAAAATGTGCCAACCATATATTCATTCAGCTCAAGAACAGGCCAGGGCAGTCTGAGAACACCTAGACCCCTGAACTGCTCAGGAGGTACCTCAGCTTCTGTCTTCACAGCCTGGCCCTCCACCACCAGCCTGTGACCAGAAAGTCCATGGGACTGCTACCCAGTTTTCCCATGGGCCACGTGGCATGGAGGCCCCTGCCTCTGAGGCTGCGCAAGTTACAAGACTTGGCATAGTGATGTTCCTTGTTTTTCACCCAGGCTGCTAGGGTTTGCACCTTCATGATCGACATGTGCAAAGGGGCCAGTGTGCTGGAGATGGTGTAGACTGTGGCTTGATTGGATAGGAGTGATGGGGGTTTGGGGAGGGTGTTTTTGTGTTAAAGTTATTTGTGGGGCCGGAGAAGTTTGGATATGGGGGACACAGCAAGGCCCACTGCTTGGCTGGTATTCATTGGTAGAGATTTGGTAGGTGAATCCTGGCCAAAGGACAGTTTTCACATGGACTTCTGATGCTTTGGAGTCCTGGAGACTTGTCTGCCTGAACCTCAGAACAGAACCAGCTGGAGGCAGTGGTGTGCTCCTAGAGGATCTGCGCTGGCCCAGAAAGTGGAGTCAGTGGTACCAGTCTCACTGCTCAGCTTATTAGAAATGCTGCTTTTTAATCTGAAAGGTCACATTGCATCACTTCAGAGAGAGGAGGTGCTTCAGAAGAAAACAGGAGAGGAAAGAGTTTGTCTTCTCTCGAGGGTAGAAATTGTATTGCCCTTTGATGTGGGGCAGCTTGTGATCTAAGAGCCACCCCCAGGCTGTGGATTGAGGAACAGGCTTTAGGATGGCTCCGGATGCAGCCAGGCATCCTTCCCTGGGCTGCTTTGGTGACCAAGGGTGCCCCAATGGGACTGGGACCTTCCTGGGCTGTCTATGACTGGGTTGGGAGGAAAGTAAAGACTCAAGGCCGAGAGTGGTGGCTTGTTATCCCTCCGTGGCCAGTTTACCAGTTGCATCTGTTCCATGGAGAAGCCTCAAGTGTGGGGAGCCCTGGGGTGGTTAAGGTGTGTAGTGGGGGATCTGCAGGCCACCCCTTCCAATATGTGGCCATGCAAATCATAACCTCTGATCCTGAGAAGAACTGGGTGATATCCTGGCTTTGATTCTGATGAGTTCACTCTTTCTCTTCAGTCTTATTGGATGCACCCATCCCCTCGGGGACAATCTGAAACCTTTAGGCTGCTTCCAGGAGGCCCAGTGTGCCTGGTACCCAGGCATAGTACCCTGAAGGCTGGCTCCTCGTGCAGGGCACAGAAATAAAGGGGCTATGCCTTTCTGCAGTTTCCTGCATCACTATCCCTAGAAAAGTTAACGGTAGATAAATTTGTTTCTGTCTTCCAGTGAGAAGAATAGGCCTCATCTCTTTTGATGCTATCACATTACAGTGTTGAGTCCTCGCCATGGGAGACCAGGCTCCCTGTCCCAGCATGCATCCGACAATAAAATGGTTTATAACCTGCAACAGCACTTGTGTCTTTTCCCAGCCCAGCCTTCATTTCCCTAAGAAGGGAGCTGTTCCCAGGAGTGTTTGGTTTCCCGCCGGCCATTCACCAAGCTGCACACTGTTCTTCAAGGGGGGAGAACTGGTTTTGCAAAGTAAACTGATAGCCTGGCGGAATATCCTCAGCCAGGAAGGATGGGCAGCTTAATAAGTTACCTCTGAGTAGGCAGAGTGCCCCAGGCTCCTCCCTACTTGCCTCTGTCCTTGCCCCCTGCCTCCTCTACACTCCAGTGCCCCAGCAGAATGAGGGAGGAGCCCCCCTTCCAGGGCACTGGGGGGCTGGAGTGCTGGATCAAAGCTGCGCTGTTGGGCAGAAACAAAGCCAGTCATGCTTGGCCCTTCTGGGCCCCTGTGTCCTCACCGGATTCCCCACTGGAGTCCGGCCAGCCTGGGGATAAGCTGCTCTGTGCCTAGCAGAGCCCAGACTCTAAGGAGCGACCCCCTGGAGCAGAGCAGCTTCTCCGGCTCCAAGTCTGCAGAGGCTCTGGGCTGAAAGGTGCTGAGGAGGGGTGGCTGGAGCTCAGGACCCTCCTCCTGCTTTGAAGAGGAGGCTGCCAGGTGGGAGGAACCACTGTGGCCTCTGTGGTGCTATAGGAGAGTGAATTCCGGCGAAGTCAGGCCCAGGGCTGCCTCCTGGGGGAGGATTCTGACGTCCGGTGCCGCCTCCCAGACTAGGACAGAGGTTGCAGCCCAGGGCTGATGGATTTCTGGGGCCTGTGCCCAGAGAGGCTCTACCATGTGCCCTGAGTGAAGGTGGAGTAGGGTGTCACAGCGGTGAATACTTGTCCAGCATGTGTGAGGCCCTGGGTTTGATCCCCAGCACTGCAAAAATGAAAATAAAAATGAAACAAAAAACTAGCACATGGGTTGGGTTTATAGGTTGTGATTGAGCCTGTGCCTGCTGTAGTCTGCCTTGAATTTTCTGTAGGAGGCCACATAGCCCGAGGGACCCTAGGGTGCCCTTGGCATATGTGCCTGCATCTCAGGCTGGAATCAGCTGGAATCTCACCCCCAGTCTTGTGCTTGGGTGTTTCCCTCCTCTCCAAGTCCTTTCTCCTCCCTGCTGGCTGGTTCCACTGTGTCAGCCCTGAGACCGGAGGAGCCCAGAACTCGGTAGAGACTGAGCTTGAGAATGAATGTCCTAGTCAGGGCCTTCATTTGCTGTTCCCAACAACTAGAGTCCAGATTGCCAATGCCTGGGCAGGGCTCCCTGTGTTCCTTCTTAGTGCTTATCCTGTGCCTGCCGTGTTGTGCAGTCCTTAGAGACCATCTCATCCTGGGAGTGACTGGGTATAGATTGATTAGTTGTGGCTGGGTTATGAGCTTTCAACCTTGATCTTTGGGGGGAAAATGTGTAATTGTTTAGTGATGTCTGTCACAGAGGCAATAGGACAGTAGTTTTCTGCACGTTATGTGGCTTGTCTTTTTGTGAGAAATTGAGGTCCACAGAACTTGTGGCTCATTTTTGTGTTTAATAGTGGGTCTGAATGTAGAATCCAAAGCTGCTGACCCTAACTTAGTACTCTCTCTACTGTCTAGCACTAAAGAATAATTTATACAGGTGTCATGGTACATGCTTATGATCCTAGCATTCTTGGAGGCCAAGGCAGTAGGTTTGCAAGTTAAAGAGTCCAGCCCAGGTGACTTAGTGAGACCTTGTCCTCAAATTAAAAGGTAACAAAAGGCCTTGGTATAAAAGCAGGATAAATTAGAGTTATTTGTAGGAAAATGGATGTACCATGAGACAATGTTAAGTAAAATAAATCAGACACAGGCTTAACTATCACGTGATTTCTCTGAGAAATCCAAAGTATAAATAATTTAAAGAGCAAAATAGATAGATAATTAGAAAAAGGGTGATAGATCTTTTCCAAATGGGAAGGGGAGATTTAAAAAAGCTGTGTTACGGGCCTGTACCAACTCCCCACGATGAATGTAATCGGTATGTGCTGCTGATTAAAAATTAAAGCAGAAGGGGCCCTTAGTGATCCTTCTCCTTGCTAGTGAGAAGACAGCGTGTTAAACACAGGGCAGAATATCAGACTGACCCTGATGAAATGGGCTGTTTAGAAAATGCACCATGAAAGGAGGCGGGGAGACTGGCTCCAATTTCAGAGGCAAGCCTGGGTCTTCCGGAGAGCCCCACTGGGGTAGAAGACCTTCCTCCTGTCCCCTCCAGGCATGTTGCAGCCACCCGGGGAACCTGGGTAGAAAGCTGTAAACGCAGCTGCCGCAGGCAGTCCCTTCATGTGCCGGATTTTAAAGTGCTTTCCTTCAATAGCAGGAAAAATGTACAACCTCGAGGGCCTCAGACACATGCAGAGGCCCTCATTTTATGAAGCACGCGGGAGAAACAATTTTAAAGTATATAATTTTGGTCTTGTAAGAAAATGCCAATGTTCTTTGGAGATGTAATTGATGGAGGGGTAGAATGACGTGAGATGCTCCATTTTGCTTTAAAATCTGTTCGGTTTTTTACATCAAAGGGAAAATCTGTGCCCAAAAGGTGAAGTGTTTGCCGGTGGTGGGTTACACCTGCTGCAAACTCAGTGCTCTGTGCTCTAGTTGTTTTGCATGTTGGAGTTTGTCCCCCTCATCCAGTGGCTCATAGCCCCGGGACGCCAGGCAGAGGGACTGGAGACTCAGAGACCTGTGGGAAAAGCCTTGCCCCTGCCTGCTGGCCACCTGGTGCTTCTCTGGGCAGTGCACTGCGGGCGATGCAGGCACACGCCGCTTCACATCCCACTTCGTAGCTCGTCTTCCGCGTGGGACAGGGAGTCAGCTCGGCCTGGAAGAGGTGCTTGCTTTTTTTCCACCAGCAGTGTTCCGGCGCCCTTGCTTGGAATGGGTGGGCTTCATCTTTTGGTCACAGCAGGGACAAAACAACCTGCAAGGGGTGTGTAGGTCATAGCAGTCCCTCAGGCTTCCCTAGGCAGTGGAAGTACCCTTGTACTTCCACAGGCTGTACCCTTGCTCTGCCTCTCCTGCACCCCGCCCCCTCACTTCTGGGCGGGCCTCCAAACACGTAAGAGAGGCCTTCAGGCCTCCAAACACATAAGAGAGGCCTTCATTTTACGAAGCACACTGAGGGGAATATTTTTTTAAGGCATGCAATTGTGGTCATGTAAGAAAGTGCCAGTACTCTTCGGAAGTATATGCTGGTGGAGAAAGGGAATGACACAAGGTTGGTATTTGCTTTAAAATGGTTTGTTTTATAATATAGGGAAAAAGTGGATGAAGCAACTCCTGTTCCTCATTGGGTGCAGCAGGGGTCTAATTGTACCTTGTTGTTCTTTTTGTTCACATTTGCGATTTTTCACAATGAAAATGTTAGTAAAGTGCCTAACATCCCCCTAGAAGCTTTTTTTTGGTTTATTGTACTGATTTATCTGTTAGAGGTGCAGGTCTGACTCCCACTGCTCTCTGTTCTATACCTTTGCCTCTTCCCCTAGTCCCTTTATGTAATGAATGCTTTCTAAAAATTCACATGGTGTCCAGCCACCCCGGGATTGCCAGCATAAATGTATAGTTTGTTTTTATTGGGCAAACATTTGTTCAGCAACTGTGTGTAAAGACTGTCTCCAGAGTGCACCCCGGAAGCTGGAAAGTGAGGCTCCAGGAGAAGCATCCTTGTAGGATCCCACCAGCAGGGTGGCATTGCTTCCTCACTGTGGGGTTGGTTGTCTGCTCCCCAATAGTGGCACCCCGTTTTGAAATCACATCCTGTATTATAGCTGAACAATGACTGTATTCAGCCCCATCCTTTTTGCCTTGACTGAAATGTTCTTCTGTTCTCAGGGGAGACCCCTTACCCAGGAGCTAAGTGTCCCAGAGTTCAGATAGTTCTCATTGGCTTCAGACAGACTCCCTGGGCATCAGGCTGAGTAAGAAACACCAGTCGGAGGCCCAGTGATGGGGATAGGTGCCAGGCCTGGCCTTGTGAGGCCGTGGCTGCCAGCTGTCTGGAGCTGTGTGCCCACATCCAGCAAGGAGAGCAGGTGCCAGGCTGGAGGGTGGAGTTGGCTCCAGCTGGAGGCCATTCTTTGGAGTCCCCTGTCACCCTCCTGCTCTGGGGCTTGCTGTGAGGACATGCTGGAGTCAGGGCCCTCAGGGCAAAGGGTGAGCAACACTGGCCATGCCAAATAGTCAGACTCCTCTTTGTACATCTGTGGGCCTATTCCTAGGTCACCCTGGGGAACCTGATCCCGCACAGACTGGTCTGGGAGTATCTGTTTTGATTCCGCACTTGACCCTGTGGAGCTGTCCACCCTTGGCATAACCCTCTGACAGCAGCATCGTCGTCTCTTGGAAGAGCTGCTCCCTCTTGAGGAGCACCTAGAGCTTCTTGCCTTGTCCAGAGGGCATGTGGATGAGTTTTAGAGTCAGATTGTAGGGGAGGTCCACACCCTGCTCTTCTGAGGGTGAGTCTGTCATGCTCGGTCATGGTGGGTTTGTGTGCTCCCCTGGCATAAGGGGTTTTGGAAGGACCAAGCCAGTGCGTCACAAGTGTTTGCTGCTGTTTCTCTGCTACTGGTGTGCACGCTGGAGAAACAGGCTGGCATTCACGCCTGAAGCTCAGTGCACACATACCCAGTAGCCCAGCTCATGTTGCCCCCAGGTGCCAACCCGAGAGAAACGCTGGCATGCGGGTGCTGGGAGACTGGTGGAAGAATGTTCTCTGCACTTGTATGTGTAGTAACAAAACCTGGACACGGCCCAGATGCCCGTCAGTGGAGAGAGGGTGAATACACTAAGACACGACTACACAATGGAATATTATCCAGCTGTCCAAGCAGATTAACTACAGTAGCATGCAGTGCTGTAGATGAATTCTAGCCATACATAAATATTAGGTAAAAATGGTGTGCTCCCACACATCCCATACAGCACGACTCCTTTGTTCTAAGGTTAAAAGAACTCAGACCAATTTACTGTCTAGGAATACTCACAGATACAGTGAAACTATATGAAAAAGCGGGCAGGGCGGTGTGCTTTGGAGGTGGGTCATGGTATCTGGTGGGAGGAGGCGGGGGTAGTGGCCATCTGGTTAAATATGGGCTGCTGTCAGGGTCTTGGCCTCTGTTTTGGGTGGAGGGTTTGCAGGTGGTTATTACATTGCAGAAAGTGGTTCAAATGAAAACGGGCCTCATGTGGACCAAAGGTGAGTGTCAGGATCCAAGGATTATGCTCAGTAATTAACCCGGTTTTGTGCGTACCAGGCCCAACATTTCCCTCCCCTGGGAGGATTTAGCAAAGGCTGTGATGGCCCAGCTGGCTGGGAGTCGGGGTGGAGTCTGAGTTTCCATAGTTACCCTCCCCTGCTCCTGTCCAGTCACCACCTGTCCGTCCATCTCAGGTCCCCCTACGCCATCACACCTGCTGGCTGTTGCGACCTCAGCCTGCTTATGGCTTTATTTTTCTTTAACTGTGTGTTTCCTATCTGTGTCACACAATTAGTGCGTTGGTTATAAATGGCCTCACCTGCTGACTGTTTCCATATGTGTGCGTGTGTCTGTCTTACAAGATGCTAATCCCCTCAAGGTCAGAGGTCAGGCTCTGGCTTCTCCTTGGAAGCAGAGGACATTGCCTAGTCTTGTGTCCACCCTGCTTTTCCCATCCAACCCCAGCCTCCCTGCACCCATGCAGGCCCCGAGGCAAGGTGTGAGTAGTCGGGCTGCCCCTCTTTCTGGGAAGCCTTCCTAGGACTTGGCAGCCGTGCCTCTTCCCTTCCTCCTGCTGCTGCCTGCAGTCCAGGAAGAGGCCTGGGGCTCCATCTCCACAGCGGGACGACTAGCTGGAAAGAGCAAAGAGCTCGGCACCCAGCACTTGAAGCGGGGCTCTCACAGCGGCTTTGGTGTGCCTGGCTTCTCCTAAACTGGAATCTCGTGTAAGTTGTTTTTAGGTCTTTGTGGCTCACAGCTGAGCATAGTTCTCAGTGATGGCTCATGTAGCCTCCCAAACCACCCATGATGCTTAGCCTTGCTGGATATGTAATGATTATACTTTGAATTCTGAGGGTTTAAAAGGCAGCAGAATCTTGAGTTGACTTTTGGACTTTTTCAGATCATTTCTTTTTAGCGAGAGACTGGAAGTCCCAGGATCTTAGATCCCATGTTCTACCTACTCTTGGGTGACCTGGCATGTCACTTGAGCCCTAAATGTCTCTTGCTCACTGATTGAGTGAGGTAACAATCTCATCTGCTTGCTACTCTTTTAACACAAAGTGTCCCTCTGTGCTCCAGCATGAACTGTCACCTCCACAGCAACAGTCTGTGAGGACAGAGCTCCACTTCGGGAGAAAAATTTGTCTGAGCTGCCTGAGCCTGGTGTCGCCACACAGGCATGCGCTGCTGGGTTCCCAGGACACTCCGCCTTTCCTGGCCTTGTGCTGCTAGCCCTCTTGCCACTGTCCCTCTCCTCCCTAGAGAGAGCCCAGGATGGACAGTCAGAGGTGGGGTGAGCTGGTCTGCACAGGTGGGGGTGCTCAGTCATGGCTTTTATTGATGTTACCTTCCATCCTCTCAGGGAACAGTGTCTCCATGGACATAGGGTAGTGTTGAGCTGTCTTGACTGGCGCTGGGAAGCAGAGCAGCTGAGGTCACTTTGGGATGCTGACCTTGGGGCTGTGAGCACCTCAGCAGTGTGACTGTTGGACAAAGTCCCTTCCTACCTGGGACATCTGTTGGCGGCCTCCTGGGGACTGAGCAGACCCTGTAGCAGTGGGAGACACTTGTCTGGGAAAAACACCGCCCATGCTTCTGTGAGTCTCTTCCCTGCTTCCTGCTGGGAGGTGTCAGGGTGACCAGGGTGACCAGCGCTGGCCTCCTGCACTCCTTCCTCTTCCATACAGAACCTTCTCCCGCAGTGGCCTACCAGGCCTTCATTCCTGATTCTGCTTGCCAGATGATAAAACTGTGAGCTCCCTCTGAGCCCCCAGGGAACAAAGATTCTGGCTCCTACTGCAAGGCCTCGAACTGATCAGTGCTCAGCAAGTCCTGGCTGAATGAAAGAAGACAAGAATGAGGGGGTGTGGTGGTGTACACCTGTAATTGCAGTGTGTGGAAGGTTGAGGCAGGAAGGTTGCAAATTTGAGCCCAGTCTGGGCAACTTGGGTATTACCAAGACCATGTCTCAAAAAAAAGGCAGGGCTGGAGATGTAGCTCAGTGCAAAGATCTTGGGTTCACTCCCTGGTACCACAAAGAGGGCGGGAGGAGTAAGGCATTGTGTAAAGCTCAGAAGACAGGGATTGATGTTAGGAAGGCAGATGCTGACAGAGAGCTCCACCCTGAGCTTGATGTGCTACTACTCTGAGAATCAGCTTAGAGTGGGGAGCTCTGGAAACACAGGCTGTACTCAGTGTGTGTGGGAGGCCAGGCATGCTTATCATCTGTCTCTCCTCGGAGCATCGGCTGTGAGTGACCAGCGACCTTTGCAAGGCCTTTCCTGGCCGCTACACTTTTGGGGCGCTCTCCACCTGCCAACTCCTTGGGTCTATCTACACATTTGGGCTGCTCACAGTGAGCTGGTGGCTCACTGTGTTCAATCCTCTTTTATCAAGCACACCAGGAAGGCAGGGATGGAAGATGGAGATTTGCAGTGCCAGTTCGTGAGTCCTCATTGTCCTCATCTCAAGTCTATTCCCCTGTACCGTTGGCACAGTGACAGTTCTGGCCCTGCTGAACATGGCCTGAAGTGTGCAGACTGCAGTGTGTTGGACCAGAGCCTGGCGCACAGTGGGTGCTTAGCTAGAGTGCAAAGTGGAGTCTTTGAGTCTTGTTTGGCTGGAGAAGTTCACTTGCTGCCGTGCTGGGGAGGCACAGACTCACCCTGCTCTCGTTGGGCACAGGATGCACCATCAGACCTTGGTCAGACTTGCACACTAATCCTGAGGTTTGGACCCTTTGGTCAGCTCATCCGACGGTGGCTGGGCCTCCTGCGTGCCAGGCCCTGAAAGCTGCTGGGAGTGGGGTAGTCTGGCTTCATCCTGGAAAGTAAGGCTGATGTAGTGGAAGGTGAGTCCATAGCTTGGTACCCAGAGTAGGGACTTACCTGTCTCGCCCATATCTCCTTGGTGTTTGGTACTATATTTGCTTTACTGTGCCTGTCACGTCAGGTTCCATAAGCACATGCCACCATATCTTATTTTCTATCTCAGACAGGCCTCACCAGTCCATCCTTGCACTCTGCCTCTGAGCACAGACCTTGCCTCAGAATCGTTTCCAGGTGCACTCTGTGGAGCCGCTGTCCGAGCTCCCTGTGGCTGGAACCGAGGCTTAAACTTTCATTTAACCCCTGCTTTCAGGAGAGCTTCTTGTGCCCTTCGGGTGGCAGAAAGGTCACAGAGACACTGTTAGACTGCTGGAAACACGTGGGCCACCATACCTACATCCTGTTCAGGTGCAGATCCTTCCCACCTGCTCCCTGCTCCCTTCTGTGCCTGGAACGCTGTAATTCTGCAACTACAACCTGCACTCATATCTATTCTCATTTCATCCAGGGCCCTCTTTAACCTGTGATGGCTTTGTGTTCATCATGATCATCTTGAAAGTTTGGCTTTGTCTTCTCAGCTTTATTTTCTGTTCACTCACTTAGGACTTCCTGGCACATACACATGCCATATATTTGTTCACCACTTCACGTCCCTCATTTATTACAGGGTCCTGAGCTATCAGAAGTATCTATGGATTGAATGGACCCTGCATTAGCAGGTGGCTCGTAACCTCACTAATTCTGCCTGGCAGAGTTAAGACTAAATGCGGTAATACAAATTGGCTCAGCTTCTGGCTTATTAGATCCTTTAATTTGTCATTCTTCAAAATAGCATTCTCTGTAGGGTAGATAGGCCAGCTATGTTTAGTTTGAGGTTCTGAGGCCTCTCTTCTCACAAGATCTTTTTCCCAACAGCCAGTTCTGTTTAGGCAGCAGTTGGTGGGTGTCTGCTGTGGCCCAGCAGGTGAATTTACCATAGCATCTGCCCTGGGAACCTGAGCTCCTGACTTAGTTACTTTTCTTGTTGCTGAGACAAAATACCTGATGCCCAAAGTTAAGGGAGGAAAGGTTTATTTAGCTCACAGTTTGTAGCAGTTTCAGTCCATACCTGGCTGGCTCCAAGGCAGGATGGCACATGGCAGAGGGGTACCAGTTCATGGCAGTGGAAGGTAGCAAAAACCAGCTTCTTTCTGCCTCTTTTATATAATATCTAGACTTACGGGTCTAGGGCAGTGCCAATCCAAACAGTGGACTGATTTAGTAATCATACCCTTAATCCCAGCATCGCACACTCTAGACTCAGCCAGCTCTGAAAAGCCCCATCTAAGGCTGTATGAGGCTTTAAAGAAGAGACATCTAGATACAGACCAAAACAGTTCGCAGTGAGAGAAAGGAGGTTACACTCAGGCAGGGGTAAAGGAGGGGTTTGGAGCTGCTGGACAGGGACGTGGTTATTGTCCACAGAAGGGTGGGAGGAGGCTCTAGGTAGGGCTGGCGGATGGATGTAGGACAGAGGACAGGCTGGCTGTTGAGTCACCACCAACCCCTTCTCATTCCCGCAGCCTGGCTGGAGGCCTCTGAAGTTGATAAACGTCTGTAAGATTTCACTTCCTGCTGAAATAGTTACTCAGGAAGCTTGTCATCTCTTCACCTTCCTCTTCTCCAGTTTTTCAGGTGTGCCTTGAGTTGCTTTCCTAGTTTCCTCCTAGAGAATCAGAGGAAGTTCTTGGAGATGGACCGGTTTCCTGGTCTGTGGAAGAAGTCTGCCGTCTTGCTGCAGACGCTGTCTCTGTGAGGAGTGGGCCGTGTGCAGGGTGTGCCTGCTGGGCCATCTCCCAGCCCTGCTCTCAGCCACCTGGAGGACAGAGCCCTTGCCCTCCCTCTGCGTCCTGCAGCGCTCCCTGCTTCTCTCCAGTCTTTGCCATTCATTTACCCAGGCACAGAGTCAGTGCCAGTGCCAGGCAGCCGTCAGCAGTCAGCCGTGCCTGCTCGCTCGCCTCTGAGCTCAGATGGCTGCAGGGTCCTCAGTGTGAGTTCTGTGTCAGTGAGCCTCGGGGAGCAGAAACAACTCCTTATGGTGCAGCAAGTAGATGCACATGTGTGTGTGTTTCCAGTGCTCCCAGGGAGAAGACGAAAAAGGGCCAGTAGATGGCCCTGCTCAGGCCTTCCTCTTTCGTGCTGGCCCCAGGGTCACAGAGAAGAAAAGGGGTGCAGGAGGATTTCTGTGTCCCGGGGCCTCTGGAATGGACCCCAAGGCCTACACAAGTAGCTGCTCCTTGTCTTCCTTTGTGCACTTCACTGTCTGGGCTGCGAACTCTGCCTTTGCCCATCATGGAGCTGCAGGAGAGAAAGGCATGCATGGCTCCTGAGCACAAGGGGAATGGCGCTCAGGTCCTGCCAGCACTTGCTGGGGCCCGGTCACGTGCCAGGCATGGTGCCTGGTCGCCTGTGGGGGGCATGATGCATGCCCACCTGGCCACTTGGCAGGGGCTGAGGCTGAGGCCCGGCAGTGACAGGTCAGTGGTGCAGCCGGCACAGTGGGCTCCAGTCACTGCAGTTACAGAGGGGACACTCCCTGAGCAGAGGTGATGTGTGCATCTGGTTCTCACTTGGCACCTGGGGACTGTGGAGGGAATGGGTGAGCCTAGCATTTGCATTAAGAGACGCATAGAGGAGGCCGCCTTCTGATTCTCACTTCTTACTCTTTTTACCTCCCCTGGCCCCAGCTCAGCCCACACATCTGCGTGTCAGCCTGCTCTGCATCTGCTCATTCTTTCCAAGTCATGTCAGGGACACCTGCTCCTGTATTTGTCTGTTTTCTGTTGTGACAAAATAACCAGAGGCTGGGTATTTTGTGGAGAAAAGGGGTCTGTTTAGCTCATGTTTTTTGAGGCTGAGGACCAAGGTTGGGCAGTCCTATGAATCTGGCCTCTGCTGACGGCCTTGAGTCAAGTGACAGGAGCACATGGAGAAGAGGTTGTGTGACAGGAAAGGAAGCAAGGGAGATTCAGAGGTCAGGCTCATTGTTTTTATAACAACTCACCTTGGAAAGAACTAATGAGGGTCTTTCAAGAGCTATATAATCTTTCCTAAAAGCGCAAAGAGATTCTACAATGACTGAGCCATAGTAGTCAGATGCATCACAGCCGTGAAATTGGGCTCCTCATATCAACCTCAGCACTGACTGAGGGGCTTTATCCTGGAGGAGTTACCCAGGTGGGTGCAGAGGACAGGGTCACCCAGATCTTGAAGCTTAGCTTGAGGGTGGGATCCTCTTAGTCCTCCTTCCCTGCCCATCTCCTAGCCCAATCCTTAGTCTCAGTGGCCCTAGTGTACTCAGAATGTCGCCCTCCCTGTCGTGGGTTCCAGGAGATGCCATGGATCATAGAGGGCAGGTTTCTGTGGCAAAAGTCTCAGGAGACCAGGCTCCCCCAGCCCAGGCAGCAGGGGTGACTCGGAGGTGCTTCCTTCCCCACTGAGCCCTGCTGTTGGCCGGGCTGTGTGCACCATGAGTGACTCCCTACTGGCCCAACCTGGGATCTGTGCGTCTGACAGTGTCCCTGCTGACATTGGTCTTTTCGGAGGACACACACCCTGCTGTGCCTGGCCTCTGCCTCTGGGCTGCTCCCCTCACTCTTGCCATGATCCTTGGTTGAGAGGCTCCAAGCAAGGTGCTGGCTGCCACTGGATAAGAGCTCAGCGCACCGAGCAGACCTGAGCATCACATGGGCAGATGTTCCCGGGGTTCCTGGTGCCCTGGGAGGCCTGTTCCTGTTGTTCCCCTGGATTCTTCCTGGACCTGTGGTACTTGTTGCCTATCGGAGCCGGCACTGGGGCTCCAAAGGCACAGAGAAATGCTGTACTCCCCTTGGGTTCAAGGTAAAGGCGGCCTTGAAGTTTCCAGGTGCAGCTTCCCCCCAGTTCTCACTCATCTCAGCTCAGAGGAAACATTTGTCTTTCCTTTCTGTGAACAAAGAATTGGCCTGTTTGTTTCTGTGAACACAGCCAGTAGGACAGGCAGCTAGGAAGTGTTCCAGGGAGGGAGTTTTCTGGGGATTTCATAACCTTGGACAGACTTCTAAATTGCTGGGCGCTGAGACCCAGTGTGGCCTATTTAGGGAGGCCATTGCTTCCAGGTTTATGCAGTTGGAGCTTGTTTCAGGCCCTAGGGATCCCCAGATTAATTGAGATGAGGCGGAACAGATGGATTGAGTCTATCGGCAGCTTTCTGTGGCAGCCTCTTAATAAGAAAGCACTTCATTACCCGCTGATTTTCCCAGGGCCCCTGCCCCACTGGAAGGGCTGCAGGGGAGCTGGAGGGGCCCCTGTACAGGTGGAATTAAATAGTTGGTCTCCTATGCCAGGCTTTGAGCAGGTGGCCAAGGTAAACTATCACTTATCTTTCCTCTCAGGAGCTAATTTAGAAAATCATGCAGCTGACCATTCTGTTCCCAGAAAGGAGAGATGACTGTGGCTCTTGGTTTTGGGGTCAAGAACCTGCTGTCCTCAGGAGGGGTGACACTGTGGGATGTGGGGGTTGGTTAGACTGGGGTGGCAGGCTGTGAATGTTGTGAGTCCTGTGGGTGTCCGACGTCAACTGCAGAAGAAGCCTTGGTTTTGGCCATAGGGAGAGAGCATGCACTGGACAAGCTCACCTTTGCCGTGGATTGTGCCATGAAACCTGTTACCAACACTGAGCTGCAGGTGCCCTGACTCGGTGTGCTGTTGATGGCTGTCCTGGGAATGTTGGGAGAAGAGAATGAACCTCTCTGGGGTAGGGTGTTTCTGTGTAGGAAGTTTAAGGGTAGCTGCGTTGGTTGGTCAGTTGATCGCCAATGCCACATTGAAGTATGTTCAAGGTTCCCTGTTGACCAAAACCAGGTAAGAGGTTTTTTTTTTTTTTTTGAAGGTAGTAAAATACAACAGAACAAGACAGAACAAAGCCAGTTGAGACAGTGTAGTGAAATCACAGCAGGTGACCGGGATAACAGCAATAGGTATCACAGTATATGTCGTTATCATCACAATAGTTGTTCTTTCAGTTACATATAGCAAAATAAAATGAAGTACAGAACATTATAGAACTTACCAAAACAGAATATTGAATAGAACAGTACCATTAATCAGAATAAAGCAAGACAGTAGTAAAAATATTTGCCTTCAGAAAGATGGTAGAAGGAAATCTCCCTTATTTGCTATATTGCATTTGGTCAACCTCCCAAGAGATGCTCAGATCTCTGGCTCCCATTTGCTAATGGGGAACAGGGGAAGTGGGATGTTTGACTCTAAGCCGTGCACCCGTAGGCTCTCTATTGCTTAACAGGGAGGCAGGCTGCTTGCTTGGTTTCCCAGCACCCTAAGTTCCAACTGGCGTGATCTCACGAGACACTGGTGGTTCTCCCCATGGGGCTGCTGCAGTCTGCCACACCACAGCCACTTGGGTAGGAGGTTTTGAGCTGTGTCATGGAGGGACTTTGAGAGACAGCCTGAGCATTGCTACTGCAGTGGATGCAAAAGGTCATGGATACTCCTACCAGCTGTAGAAGTCTCGGGGTCCCCATGCATTTCACCTGCTTGCACCCTAGTTAGTATTGTGTACAGTTTCTAGAGGTGATCTTGTGGGGTCTAGATGTCTTTTCTTAGAGTGCCATAATGGGTATTTGAATACACGTGGGATCTTTCCTGTTGGTAGTTATTTCTGTAGTACAGGAAGTCAGAATTAACCTTGTTTTGCAGTTTGCTGGTAAAAAATCACATTTGGGATTTTACAGCTAGAAAGCATAGTGTATTCAAACCAGCATTGCAAATTCACTTTGAAATAGTTCCCTTAAGTTTGTATTCATTATTCTACTCGCACAGGTTTTAATGGAACATCATAAAGCAAATTTTAAACTACTCTGTTTTTTCCCCTCCCATTTTGAAGTGCCTTTAAGTTTTGCTAACAGCTACAACCTGTGAATCTTAAAGGTGGTGTCAGATTTTGCCCAGTTTCAAAGCACAGAAAGTAACTCAGCGGAGGAAACAGCTGCCTTCACTGTGGTAAAGCAAAGCAGTTGGTTTCAGGACTTGGTTTCTTGTCAGTATGGAAGGGAGAAAAGATGCTTCCTACACATAAAAGGTTTTAAGAATCTTAACGCGCAGTATAAATTTTGAGGAATATTTTTTATCTAATTTCCCCAACTGTCACTATGCACAGCTTTTTGCTGCCACTAAGTACAGAGTTGATTGACAGGTGAAATGTGGAGTATTCAGAAGCGGGCAGATAAAGCATGAGGAGTTGTGGAGAGAGAAACTCAGTGACTGGGTGTCAGGTGCTATGTGGGGTTGGCCTTTTAGCTGAGCTGGGCCAGGGAGTAAGTCGCGGCCTGGTGGGAGATGCAGAGTGGGGGGTTTGCTTATCAAGGTTTGACTTGCAGCTGACCTTACACAGTTAAGACACTTCCTGGCTCTGACCTTCACCTCTCTCTCAGGCTCCTAAGCTTTCCACACAGCCCAGACTCACAGTCCTTGCAGCTCTGGGTCCTGTGCTGCACCTGTTGACCTCCCTGGTTTCCCAGCCAGACTGGGAGCTCTTGTCACCCTGCAAGCCTCGCAGGGTGTGTGTCTTTTGAATATCCGAACCCGACCAGACCCAAAACTCTGCTGGCTGCTCACGCAAAGCTGGTATCACTCACGGGTCTGCTTTTCAGACTTGACTCTGAGGGTATGCAGAGGTCAACAGCAGCAGTCTTCGGTTTTATTTTGTCTCTTGTGGAAGATTGATTTTGCTGCCTGAATCATCCTGGTCTCCTTGGTAACCAGCAGCCCCCCTCCTCCTCCTGGCCGCCTCTGCTGAGTGTGTGTTGTAACTTTTCTGGGATTTCCCTCATGGACTTCCAGCCACAGCTTCTGCACAGACCCCATGGAGGATGGTTCTGTGGTCATGCCTTCAACAGCTGCATGTGTTTTTACCTTCCTGAACAGTTTCATTGAAGTGGGAGAGAAAGGTTTCTTATTTTTCATGAAATCATCTTTCTGGACGAGGCAGTCCCTGTATCCAGTGGAAATCAAAGCTAACCTCTGCTGTACATGCATAAAATCTTTTTACCTCAGATCTTTTCTAGGACCCTACATTTCTCCCACCTGCAGAGAGAACAGCCCTTGTTTTGCACGGCACAGTTGGATGAAGGCTTTTCTTTCCTTGAGGCCCCTACTTTGCCTCCTGCAGTGGGTGGTCCTCCCCCTCCTCCCCTGGGCCTTTGCCTGGCCCTCTTCATGGGACCCCTGGGTTCTCCTGGCCAGCCTCTGCTCTCCCAGCTCATCCAGGCTTTGTGTTTCCTGATGGATGCACTGGAGGTGCTGTTTGTTTTGGGAGGATAGTGTTTAAAAATGGAAATCTGTCTCATTTATTATTTTGGATGCGGGTGAGTTGTGCAGGAAATGATGGATGCTTTTTCTCATAGCAAGCCTGTACTGTTAATAGTTGACGTGCCTAGTAAATAGACATCTCCCTGACTGCAGTTCTTTGTATGGGAAACCATGGCATAGAAGACTTTGTAGTTTCAGGTGACAGAATGTATTACAGACTCTAGAAAATGCTGGGAAAACTTGGTCTAGTCCCAGTCTTTTTGGGTGGGAAGGGGGTAACCCAGGATTAAATCCACAGCCTCCTGCTTACCAGGCAGGCGCTGTTCAGCTGAGCTATATCTCTGGCCCTTATTCCCAGTCATTCTGATGAAGAACATTCTGGCCTATCAACTTTGAGATTTTTTTTCCTCTATTAAACATACATTTAGTTGTATAACTGTGCGTGCACCCACTTGATTTGCCTTCGTTTGTTTGCAGTATTGGGAGATGGACTAGGATCTCATGCAAGCACTTTAGCACTGAGCTGCACTGCTACACTCCAGCCCTTTTATTTTATTTCAAGACAGTCTCTGTCTTACTTGCTCTGGCTGGCCTCAAATTTGCAGTCTTCCTGTCTCAGCCTCCCAAGTAGCTGGGATTACAGGCACGGGCTACCAGCTTTGAGCTTGCCCTTTGCTTTGTTCTCAGAACTCTTACATAATTGCTGATGACTCCTGAGAGCTGGTGCTACCTACAGGCCTTGAGAGCAAGGCGGTGCCACACTGCCCAGTGCACCCTCCTGTAGGTCAAGGTCAGGAAGCCTGGCATCCGAGGGAGGGCAGCTCACCGGGCCTTTTGACTCCAGGTGCCAACACAGATGCTGCCCCTGGGACCCACCACCAGATGGGGTGACAGATGCTTTTTGGAAGAGTCCTAGCCACTCCCCTCCCCATGTGTTTTGCTTTATCAACTTGGCCCTGGATTATTGACGAGATCTTAGATTTTTGGATCTGAAATCTGAGTGTCAGGCCAGGTCATCCCCCAACAGAAAATGCTTCTCCAGCCCTGCGCCTCAGCTGCCTTTGCAGGATCCCGACACACTCTCCGCTGGCCTGCTTTTGTTTTGCTTTTGGAGGTTTGTTAAAAGCAATTAACTGTCAATGGGCCGCTCCAGGATACAGTTAGTCTGCTTTCTTTGTGAAAAGCAAAATCTGGGATGTCCCCAGAGCCTTATGGGAGACTCTGAAAGTAACCCTGCCTAAAAGGGAAGAAAGGAAGGAATAAAGGAGTGTAGAATCCACCCTTCCAGGGCTACATTTGCATCTCCACCCCCACTTCAAGCTCTGCAGGAATTACTGGGGAGGTCTTCACCCCAAGCCTGAGGCTGCCACCAGCCCTGCCCTTCGAGCATATCTGACAGTACCATGTTGGGCCACTCTCCAGTGTCACTGGATCCCGAGCCTTGCAGCAGCCGGCCAGGGTGGGTCCAGGTGCCGGAGCTTGGCCCCCACAGTGGCTCTCTGTTCCAGGCGCTGGCATCAGGGAAGGAGGGTCCTCTCATCAACACCCTCCTCACGTACCAGCTGGACTGAGGCCCTGGCCTGTTGCCCTGCGGCCCCACCATTGCAGCAGCCTCGGGCTTGTTGTGGGGTTTTCTACAGGGTGGACAGGGGTGTAGCGAACTCACAGGCCACCAAGTCCTTGTCATTGCTAATGTGCAGCCTCTGGCCACATGCAGCAGACAGGGCCTCAATGGCTTGTGTGTCTGAAGAAATAGACTTATTTTAGTTAATTTTAATTTAAAAATTGGTAATGCAGATACAGAAAAGTAATTTTAAGTGTATTTAGAACAACTTGGGGATGGGAAAATTTTTTTTCTTTTCTATACAGGGGATTAAGTCCAGGCTTCATGCATGGTAGGTAGTTGCTACTATACTACCGAGCTGCATCTCCAGCTCTGCTCTCTTCAATTTTATTTTGAACCAGTCTTGTTGAGTTGTCCAGACTGGCCTTGAAATTGCAGTCCGCCTGCCTCTGCCTCCCAATAGCTAAGATTCAAGAATGCTCCATCATACCTGGTTGGACTCTCCTTTTTCAATTGTAAATTTCATGAAATCTATTTATAGTTTTAAGTATTTCCGGTGGAAATTTATCCACATTGGGATGTGCTGTAAGTATAAAATACATACTGGGTTTTAGAGACAGTATGAAAAAGAGTGTGAAATACCTGAGTAAAATTTTTTGTGTCATGTGTTGAAATAAGTATTTTAAATATAGCCCCTTCATTAAAGTATATCGCTAGAATATTTTCTCTTGCTTCATTTAATGCTTTTAAGAAAAGTTTGACATTAATATGTCTGCAGTTACTCATAGCACTGGCCCCAGAGCCTGCTTTTGTGGGGGTTGTCATTGATGTTCCTTTACGGGAGCCAGTTAATGACTTGGGACATTTTTTGGCTATAGAACTAGGTCTTGGGAGACCTATGGTATTTTTTTTTTTTTTTTTCTTCTTCTTTTTCTCGGTACTGGGGATCGAACTTATGACCACCTGCTTGCAAGGCAGGTGCTTGTGCTGCTGAGCTAAATCCCCAGCCCCTGACCTATGGTATTTTGAAAGGAAGAAAAGTTAAAAAGTCTACTCATGAAACATTTCCTAATTACACAGATGACATGTTTCTTCTGGAAAAATTAGAAAGTACTGACTAAAGGAAATTAAACTTTCAATTTGGAAGAAGCTTACATAGATTTTTCTACAATACTTTCTAGTGATATTTTGTTTAGATTAATATTGTCATAAAATAATCACTTTGGACAGAATTTAAAGATTATTTCAGCTGGATGGGGTGGTTGGTGTACACCTGTAATCCCACCACTTGGGGGCTGAGGCAGGAGGATCACTACAAATTCAAGGCTATGTTAAGTGAGTTCAAGACCAGCCTGCACTACATTGTGAGACCTTGCCTCAGAAAAACAAAACAAAATAAAACAATTATTTCAAGTATACACACGCAAAAGCTGACTGCCCATATAATGTCTCATTTATGCCCTGATAGAGGGCTGGGTATTAGAGATTTGGCCAGTGGCAGAAGACCAGCAGCTGGGATTTGGAGAGAGGCTGCTGATGGTCAGCAAAGGTAGCCTGGGCCTCCCAGGGTGGCCCAGGGCCTGGACCATCCTCGAGGCAGAAAAGGGCGCTATGTGACAGAATGGTGCTAATTCAAGCAGGGACACTTTACCCTGCTTGAGTTAGCAGGGAGGCATGGGGTGTGTTCTGCCAGCCGGGTGGAGGATTTGGGGACGTGCAATGCTTTGGTGACTAGGAGACAGTTTTTACGTTGACTTCTCAGAGCTTGAGGGACCACTGAGACTGTCACACAGCTTGAACCTCCCTGCTGCAGTTGGGACTTGGCCCTCGGCAAGTGTGTGTAAGTGGTAGCTGAGGCAGTGCTGTGACCCTGGTGCTGGAGAGGCGCAGTCTCGGCCTCGTGTAGTGGGGCTGTGTGCTCAGGAGTGGGTGCGCCTTTTGGTGCAGCATCTTCTCCCCACCCCGACTTCCTGCAACTTCCTGCACGGGTGGGAGCTGTGGAAGGCAGTAGTAGGGGGCTGGTAAAGTCACTGTGTGTCCTCACAGGCTGCCCCTGACTCTTGCAGTTCACAGCTCCAAGGTGGCTCTGAGATGTTTTGTTCTCCTGGGCTCAGTGGGATCGGCCAGTGTGTGGTAACCCCCTTTTATTCTCCCACTGAACACACAGATTTTCTGTAGCGTGTTTTGGGCAACTCCTGAAAAGCTGCCTCTTGAAGGAAACTCTGTTAAGAGACTCAAAAGGAGCTTTCGTGGTAAAAAATATTTCTGTCAGGACCACCTTTAAAGCATAATGAAATCTACACCTTTCTTGGTCTTCTACAAAATAGGACTTTTATCTTCTGATTTGTGACAAGTGAAACAGACAGATCTGGACAAAGAAGGAGAGGTGTGAGAAATGGGCTGAAGGTATACAGGTCTCAGGTTGCTCCTCAGCCCACCACGGAGACCCAACAGTGCATACCTGTAACCCCAGCACTCTGGGAGGCTGAGGCAGGAGGATTGTTAAGTTCAAGCCCAGCTAGGCAACTTGGTGACTAAGCAAGGCCCAGTCTCAAAATGGAAACAAAAACAAAAAAGATGCTAACGAGGGTATGATGGGGGACCCTCTTGGCCTTTCCATTACTGGCCCAGATGTGCCCTTCTCCCGGGAAGCCACTGCTAACAGTGGCAGAAGTCTCCGTATTTAGAACTCGTGTCAGAGACCAGCTTAGCACTTGGATTCTGAGTCACAGGGTAGTAAAGGCTTAGTAGCTTTAGGTTTTATTCTCTATTCTAATTGTACAAGCCATACAATAAAGTAATTAAGAGTATCTTTTAAAAATACTTTGGAATGTCATTTGCCCCCTTTTTTTTTGTCTCTGTACATACACAGGCACAATTGTTATTTGAGAATGATCAAGGCAGAAGTGTGGTTAGTGCTTGGTTTGCCATGTATGTTTATATCTTCTTAGTCCTCCCTATTTCTGATGTCTTCATAGTTACCGTCAGTCTTGCACACTCATCCGGCGCCTTGACTGACTGTAATTTACTTAATTGTTCTTTATTTTTGGATCCTGTTCTTAATGGTATTTCCCCCCTTTGTCTCTGTAGGAAGTCCTCCAGCAGCTGATCGTAATGAATTTGCCCAATGTTTTGATGATTGGCAAAGACCCACTGTCTGGTGAGTGAAAGGCCCTCTGGCCCCCTGTAGTGCCCGGGCAGTGCCATCGGCTTTGGACAGCTGTTAGCCACTGAGCTGTGGCTGCCAGCTGGGAGCCACACAGGGAAAACACGTGATAGTTTTGGTGAGATTTAAAGAGCGGGTTTATTGCCCTGAGGCATTCAGCCAAAAGCACGTTTATTCCTGAAGAATGAATCTGTCCCAGCCCATCAGGTGCCCGTGCAGAGGTAGAGGAAGCCACTGCGTCATCCCTTGCCTAGAAGGCAGGTCTGGGTTTGGGTGTCTGAGGCACATGGCGGCCTCTCCGGGGTCTCCGCACCTCAGTAAATATGGATCAAAATCTGCAGTGGTGGAGTGCAGCTCCTTAGGAAGGAAATCAGTGCCATCCTGGGGATCTCAAGATACTTTTCTTGTATACCAGGATGGAGCTCGGTACAATGGGGTCATTTGTTTCTCTTATTTCTGCTGGACTCAGAGCTCCTGGCGGGCAAGGGCTCTTAAGTCCTCTTGGTGTCTAATGTTCAGTGTCCTGCAATCTTCCAGAAAGTCAGAGTGTAGTTTGTACCTGCCAGGTAACTCAGTGAATGAAAGGGGGTGGCACGTTGGCTCCCTTCCCTGGGTACCCATGGCTCACAACATACACGCTTAGGCCCTGGCAGGGTCTCTCTTCGTTCCAGGTGAGACCTCGTTAGTATTTTGGAACCCTGGGTCTGGGTGAGATGTCAAGGAAGACAAAATCCACACCTGCAGGATGGAAGAGACCAGGGATCCTAAATGATTCAGGGTTTTGGGGAAGGGACTGAAGCTTCCTCTTATTGGCGTCTCTTCATCCTTGTCCGGCTGTCTTTTTTCTCTCTGTGACCATTGCAGTAGCCAAGTTGCCTTGAGAGGGAGAAAAAGTATACCGAGTGACCAGCCAAGAACAGGACTTGTAAGGATCACTTCTTTCTTGGGGCTACATCCAGGGAGTCCCAGCAGGAGCTTCCTTGTGCAGGGTGCTCTTTCTAGATTCCAGCCTGTCATGGTCTGCTTTCTCTTTGTGCGAGCCCAAGAAAGAGATGCCCTTGGCCTCCTGCTGGCCCCTCAGCACTCACTGCCTGGCACTGTGTCCTTGCCCTGTGTGCAGTGAGCGACCTCTCATTCTTGAGTGTGTATCCTCCACACCCCCAGCTGTGCCTTCAGGTCATGAATTTGCTGACTTTATTTCAAGGTCCCTCCAGAGAAAGGCGGAGGATGCCAGATGCAGCCCATCCCAGCCCCATCCTGGGGACTTGTGTGTAACTGCAGCCCAGCAACTGTGCTACCTTCCTGGTTTATTTGGGGGCTGATGTCTGTGGGGGAGATGAAGGCAACACCTGGCAAAGTTGGAGACGAGAGCGTAGATCTCTTTTGCTCTGGAGACTGGAGGCTCATTGTGGATCTGTTAGGTAGCCTGTCAGGCATAAGGCACTGGATATGGGTCCAAACATAGAACCAGGGCCAGTTGCTCATGCCTGCCATGCACAAGGCCCTGGGTTTATGCCCCACAAAACTAAACGTGCACTCACACATGCATACACGAAATGACCGTGTGCTTCTGGGATGTGGCTGTGCCATTTATTTGTAGATCAGGGATATATTTATGAGTAGAGGCTCCCAGGGCTTCGGTGAGAAACCCCTGGTCACTTGACCTGTGACAGAGTAGCTGATTGAAAGCCTGGGCTTCTATCAGTATCACACATTGCCAGTCTAGTGTTGGTTGAACCATAGGCAGCTGCATATCTATGGATGCTTAATTTTAATAACAATTTCATTGACGTATCATTTGCATACTTTAAAATTCTTCTAAGTGTACAACCCAGTCACTTTTATTTCATAAGTATGAGATGTGTTTGAAACGTGTGATGGGCATTTAAATTTCTTTATTTTTTAAAAATTATTTTATTTCAAAGAAGAAAAAAAAGACAACAAAATTTCAAAACACGTGAAACAGTGCCAGGGATTTAGCTTGGTGGCATAAGCGGCTGCTGGCAAGCTCGAGGTTGTGAACTCAATCCCCAGTACCAAAAAGTAAAAAAAGAAAAAGAAACCTTAAAAAAAACAAAACAAAACAAAAATGCCATCAGGGAGCAACTACGGTGGGACCCTTAAATTTAAGATATACTATAGTAAAAGATAACATTGTTGTTACTCTGTCTCTAAGGCCTGGCCTTGTTTTGAACATGTTTACCATATTGTTTCCCCAACTTTCTGGAGCAGTTCTGCAGCTCCTCTTTTTTTTTTTTGGTCTTTTCCCTTTTTATCGGTACCAGGGCTCGAACTCACGACTGCCTGCTTGCAAGGCAGGTGCTTATGTCGCTGAGCTAAATCTCCAGCCCCCTCTGCAGCTCCTCTTTTGTGAGTTTCTTCAATTGCACTGTCAAGGTGGCCTTGATGTCCTGAACGGATGCAAAACGTTTACCTTTCATGGTCATTTTGACTTTGGGGAAGAGCCAGCAGTCTCAGGATGCCAGATCTAGTGAGTAAGGAGCACAAGGACGCAGAGTCATATTTTTACCTGCCTGCCTGTGGCTCTCACCATATTTTTGGTCAGGACTCTCATAGATGTGAAAGAGCACTTCCAAAGCTGCTTCAGAAAGTGGCAAGAATGATAGGATAAGTGTGTTTGAAGTGAGGAGGATTAATGGCCACTTATCTTTTTTGCCATAATAAACTTTTCATTATTTATTTACTTATTTTTGGTGCCAGGAATCAAACTCACGACCTTGCACTTGCCAAGCAGGTGCTTGTGCTGCTGAGCTAAATCTCCAGCCCTGTAATAAATTTTTAAAATGTTTTTTGATCATCTTTCACATACAGATTTTTGCAGCCCCCCACCTAGTGCAGTTTGAGACCAGTACAGGGACGCTGGTTCTCAGCCATTGCCAGATGACCTGGAGCAGTACTATGTGCAGTGAACACATACCCAGCCCTGTGGGGAAGTGGGGCTGTGAGTCGCGGAGCAGAATAGCACCCAGCTTCGCCTGGCCGTGGTGGGCTGGCTGCACAGCCTCTGCAGCCGCTAGAGGACAGAGCTGGTCTCACTGTAGTGCACAGGGCACACGTGGGGATAGCTTGACAGGGCTCCCAGGGGCTTCTAGAGCAGAGGCAGGGGACGTCCTTCCAGCCACTGAGATGCAAATGGCAGTAGCAGAGGCAGAGGAGTGTTGATAGAATGTTTTCAGTTTTAAATTTTAAAAACAGATGTGTGAAGCATTTTGTGTTTCTTTTTGAACAAAGAATGCAGTTTTTAATTTGTGTGGTTGCCCGGGGCAGAGGGGGCGGGGGTAGCTTCCCCTCCTTCCTTCTCCATGAGCATAGCAGGGACTTTGTGCTTTCTGCCAGATGCTGACACTGTGCCGTTAATTACAACATTGGTACATTTGGTACATTACAACATTGGTACAACATTGGTGTTTTTATATTTTGGGTAAATATTACCCCAGGTCCCAGATTCTACCTCCTGAGGCCCTCACCCCATGACCCTAAAAGGTCCTGAGAGGCCAAGTGTTTGTTCCCCTTCCTCTGCTTTACAAAAGAGTGACTTCACAGCTTCTGGTGGTGGCCTGTGTGTCTGACCTCCTGCGCCTGTCAGAACAGAGAGGAGTGCTCTGTGGTCCCCTCATGGGGTGGAAATCAAGGGCAGTGCAAGAAGGGGATAGAGCACCCCACACACAGTACTTCAGCTGGCTTTTGAAGTCCAAGTAGTTCCCCTCTTAGGCACAGTCCTTTTTCTTGCACCGAGCTTTGTGCCCCGGCTCGCCTCTGGTGTCCTTTCTGATGGGCCTGTGGTTTTGTAGCCATCTCCTGGTGTGCTGAACGCCTGGGTCACTGGTGCCTCGGTACTGTGGCCGCCACAGTAATGAGTGTGGCTTGGGATCTGCCAGCACCTCCTGACCCCTCTCCTCCTGCTGCCCTGCGCCTGGGCAGTGTGCAGGTGTCTCAGGTCTGAGGTTGTAGGGTGCCCTGTGTCTCCTTGGCCAGGTCTCATGTCTGTCTCTTCCCTGAATCTCTTCCTTCAGCCGTGTGCCTCGGCCCTACCTTCAGGACATGTGCAGAAGCTGAGCTTTGCTCCGCCCGCTGCTGCCCCGCTCCTCCTCCTGGCCCCTGCCGCCTTGATGCTCACAGGGCACCGTCTCTGCCCAGCACTGCCCTTCTGAGATTGTCCTCTTTTCTGTCCCTGCTGCTAGTACCAGGGTCTGTGAGTCCTCTGCCCACTGCCCTCATCCCTCAGGCCCCTCTGGAGATAGTCCCAGCACATCTGATTGCTGCCACCTGCTTGATGGCCACCCTTTGCCCACGCCCCACCCTCCCTGCTCCAAGCCTTTATCTCACAGCACACGTCACCTGTGCAGCACCAGCCAGTGGACTGATTTCCCAGTGTCCACTGCCTTGCTTGCCATCCCCTGCGGGCGGGGGAATCTCCAGTGAGGGCGGGAATCATTAGGTTTTGGTTGTCCCTGCCAATGCAGCCAGTGTAGATCAGTGTCTGGCATAGAGTAGGTGCCCAGTAAACACAGCGTAAGTGCTGGAGGCCCATCTCTGTCTCTTTTTTGTCCTCTCTCCACTTTATGCTCCTTTAAGCTGGTGAGAGGGGGGCTCCTTACACAGGTAACTGTGCCTTCTCATGGAAAATAAAGGCCCAGTGTCAGTGATCAAGATGAAGCGAGATTCCGTTGCTGCCCAGGGCCAGCAGTGTGTCTCTCCCAGGCTAGGGATGGCGCACCGGAAGCTGCACTGTCCTGCTGGCTACACACCCGTTCAATGTGTGTGTGTGTGTGTGTGTGTGTGTGTGGCTTCCGGAAGCTGCACTGTCCTGCTGGCTACACACCCGTTCAGTGTGTGTGTGTGTGTGTGTGTGTGTGTGTGTGTGTGGCTTACTGATGAGTGTATTCTACAAGAAGCCTTCTGAAAACCGAGAGCTCACATCTGCTGTATGAAATGAGGGGATGTTGCTTAGAACCAGATCAGCTCTGCCTCCATGGCACCCCTTTCTCGGCAGCCAGGCCTGTCACAGTGCCACACATGCAAAAAGATGAGATTTGGCTGACAGGAAGCTGGGGTGTTAGCTAATTAATTTCTTTGATGACTCATAAAGCTGTGGTCCTGGAGGAGAGCATTGTTTTTCTTTCCAAGGTTTGTTTCCAAGTGAGGTGATGTTTTGCAGACTGGTAAACACTGATCCCACCTAAGTTATTTGCAGAATGGAGGGAAGGGAAAGAACCTTATACGTACAGAAGTCCAGTCCAGAGAGGGCAGGGACTCATTCTGAGACACTTGGTGTGGGGCCTATGGGTGAACAAGCATTTACAGCTGTAAATTTAGCAGATGGTTATAATTGTGCCTGATTGGCTAATGGTCCCAAGCAGAAGGACTGGCTGCCACCATTGTTCTGCCAGGGGACTTCCTGCATTTTAAAGACCATGCGTGGTTCCCAGGAGTCTGCAGAGGGGCTGTGATCCTGCAGGGCCCTGTCTGTGAATATAGCTGGGGTGTTTGAGGACAGTTTTGGGGCTTCATCATTGCTGCTCAGTGGTCTGGCCCTGGGTGCTAAGTGACCCTCACAGACTGGTCACAGAGGGACTACTCCCAACACTATAATAGGGTTTGAGTGTCTGGGCACAGAGTACCCCAAATGTCCTTCCTAGCCAGCCAAGTGCAGGACCTGCTGTGTGTGCCACTCAGTTTTTGACCTCCCAAAGAGAAGAGCTTTGCTGTGTCCTTCCTCATCTTGCTGGTTGCTCCATGGCCAGAGGCACCCAGAGGAGCTCATCTGAAGCCTGGCTTCCAGCCTTCAGTGACCCTGGGGAGGATGCCCCTATCTGTGTTGGAGCAGGGAAGGGAAGAAGAGTCCATCAGGATGCAGGGTGGTATGTGAGTGCCCTTCACAGCAGGCAGAGTGGACCATCGGTCTGTCTGCATTTGATCTTAGCCAAAAGGCTGAGAAGTGATAGGTTGGTCTGTCTGGAAGTTTTCTGCAGGCAGTGTGAGCAGGGCTTAGAGGATCTGTGAACAGAGAGGCAGGTAGGTCTGCCAGCTTTCCATCTTGGTAACTGATATCCGAACCAATCAGCTTACAAAGTGAAAGGGTTTATTTTGGCTTATGGTTTTAGAGGGCCTAGTTCATATTCAGTTCTCCCTGATGCTTTAGGCCTCAGAGCCCAGGGAAGAGCAGAACTGTTCACCTCAGGGACAGGGAGCAAAGAAAAGAGAGAGAAGGGATCCCTGCCTCCTGGAGGCTCCACTGCCTCCCAGTGTCGCACACCAGGAACTTGGCCTCCAATACAGAGGCTTTGGTGGACTCTGGGGATCTGAGCTGCAATGGGGATAAGACCTTGAGGAACTCAGACTGGAGTCCAGGCTTCAGTGACATCAGGGTCCTAGGTTCTGAGGGCAGCAACACACAGAGCTCCCGAAGGTTCTTGGAGCTCCCTATTTAACTGTCAGTATTCTCTCGCTCCCTGTCCAGGCCACCCTGGAGCTGCTTTCTGGTCCCATGGTAACTTCCCCTCCCAAAGCCCACACTGCAGGGAGGGGGCATCCAGCTGACTGGGAGTCTGAGGGCCAGGAGGCTGAGTTTTTGCAGGCCTGGCAGCATCCCCGGCAACCAAGGGGGGCAGGCAAGGGCGGAGACTGGTTTGTTGGAAACCACTCCTGCTATCCAGTGCGCTCTCGGGGAAGCCATAAAGGCGGCTGTCCTTCCCCTGCACCTCGCAGGCTGTGCCCTCCAGGGTGTTATGGGCAGGAGTCTGCAAGGGGTAGAGAGAGGTGTGATTCTTAAGTTCTTTCCCCAGCCCTTCTTATTTTTATTTCATTTCTCCGCGGCCTTTGTTCTTCAATCCTACTTATTTTTTTATTATGATTTTTGCTAAAACTAGGTCCTTTGAATAAGGAGGAAAGAAATGTTTAAACATCTAACCTTGTAAGCATTTTGATTGTTGTTACATTTCCTGTTTGGTCCCTGGGAGAGCAGAAAAGCTCCCAGATGCTGCTCTGAAAAGCACAGTGCGTGCCCTGGTTCAGACCCCCCGCTGAGTGCGCCTCCTAGGAACCAGGATGCTGAGCTGGTTCCCCCCAAGCACACCCCATGAACAGAGGCGGCCCGTGGCCAGCCGTGCCTGCCTGGATACCAGGCTTTGTTTAGTAAACTTACCGGCGGTGGCCCATGCCCAGAGAGCCCTGCTGGCCGCAGGGCCCACACCATGACTTCCAGCGGGTCTGCTCTCTGTGGCGGCTGTCCGGGGAAGAAGCGGGAAGAGGTGTTGTTTGTCAAAGGTCATTCAGTTCATCTGTGACATTTGGGCTTGGTTGAGAGGGACGCTTGCTATGACTCTTTCCTGCCTGCCCTGCATGTCACCGCTGCTGTAGGCAGCACAGCGCAAGCTCTGCTCTTGAACTGGAGTCTTGTGGTTGATGCTTCTTTTCTGTTCTCTTTGCTGCTGGGTGTTAGGAAATGAACTCGCTCTCAGTTCTGCACTCTCGGCAGGCCGGCGGGAGGGAAGTCATTTTGGTGCTGATGGTGTCCTTAGGGCTCCATGTGGCTTTAAAGATTGTTTTACATAACCTGGGGGAGCTGTCCCTGGTTGTTTTTTTGTGTGCTTTGTGGTGCTGCGAGACCCAGGGTAGGGACTGGCTTGATGTGGGGGATGGAGACATTGGGCTGAGGCTCCCCCTCCCCCTGGTCTCAGTGCACTTGGGAGACCCTTGCATTATTTCTCACAAGCATGTGGCTCCGTGCCCCCTTGTCCACACCTGTTGTTTGTTGAGTAATTAAACAAGTTGGTAAGTACCTGGTTGCATTAATGAGGGCCACATGTGGTAACTTCTGGGTGTATGGAAGCTGGGTGAGAGCTTCACAGGGTGTCCCCCACTCTGCCTCAGAATGAATGTGAACCAGTATGCAGGGGCCCACCTCATGCCCAGTGACTGGGCCACAGGTGATGGGGAGTCCCCTTGGGCCCACTCACAGAGAATCCTCTGCGCTTGCTGTTCCTCAGCAGTGCTCTGGAAGGTGATCTCGTGGTAAGTGGAGTCCCCAGGAGGGGCCAGAGGGCAGTGCCCAGAGCGTGTCTGAGATGTCCCTGTTCACAGAGAGAAGTAGTCATGTCGAAAGTGCTGCTTGTCCATCTGTGGGACAGCCCCATCCTCATGGTTAGGAAATGACTGGTTTTTAAACAGAAAACCAGGGAGTGCTGGTGGTGGTCCACCCTAGCATGTCAGTCAACCGACAGAATGTAGAATTACTAAGAAAAACCCTGCTGTCCGTCTCCCTTGGAGACAGGAAACTGAAATGCGTTGATATCCTGGGTACTTGATGGTAACTGTTAGTGTCAGTCAGTAAACACTGGTGAAATACTGCACAGGTTGTTGGGGGGCAGGGAGGGTGTAGGTGGTAGCCAGGACCAAATCTTTGCTCTGTGCCTTGGCCTCTCTAAGCTGTGTTCTTTGTGAGATGAAGAAAACAGTGTTGCCCTTTCTGATAACTTTGAGGTGAGATGGGGTGGTGGTGTGCTGAGTGGAGGCGCCAGGACTGTGGGGTGGCAGGCAGCTCATTGCTGTCCAGTGGCTCAGGCCCTCCAGGTGTGCCTGGTGTCAGTCCTGAGCTTAACAAGAGGAAGCATCAGCTCTCTGACCTCTGTAGGTCAGATCAGCATGGAGCCTCCTTCCCTGCCTCTGCAGGGCAGACCGCTGAGGTTTGGGGCAGGAAGGGCTCCCTCGTGGGAACAGAATTCCCAACCTACTAGATGTCCGGTATGAGTTTGTGTTCTCTAAAATCAAAGAATAAATTTTAGGAGCAATGGAGGTTAAGAGCAGAATGTATTTATTGAGAGAAACAAAACTTACGTCAGGGAGAGACAGAAGGGGTCTCAAATGGGTTGCCAGACTGCATTTTCTAGGAACTTTGATAGAGTAAAACCATGAAGTGAGACAGGTCCAAGGTGGGGAAGACTGGGAACTAGCAAGGTGGGCATGAGGTGGGGGCAGAGCTATGGCCAGCCAATAAGATTAATTGCTCATTTAAAATTGATTAAATCAGGGACGAATGGGGAAATGAGTCAAAGTAGTTAGTGTAGTGAATATGGAACAGTGACTCTCCCTGGAAGGGTTTGGAGTGGTGACTCCTGGCTTCCTCAGGGTGATAGAGACCTGTTAGAATATCAATCCCTGATGTGGGTGTGTTTCTTTGATCTTTTGTCTCAAAATCTGGCCCACAACTGGAGGCTTCTGTTCCCTCCAAGGCTGCTAGATATCTGGTCTTCTGCACTACTCCTTGGAGGGCCCAGCCCTGTCTGACTGTCTATAGTATTTCTGTCTAACTCAGCTGCGTGCAACAAGTTGACAGAATTTATTTCCTGTGTCATAAACCAGGAACATTCAAACAGCTGTGTAAGAGAACCAAAGAGATGTTCCATGAGCTGTTTTCATGTATGAGAAGCCCAACGTATAAATCATTTAGGTAAATAATAGGAAGCAGAGAGTGCTTTTGCCGGTGAGGAGACTATAAAGAACTGAGGTATGTTACATACATGTACCGACTCCCCACAATGGATGCAGTCATCATGTACTACACGCGCGTACTAATAAACAGTCGAAGAGTAGAGCCGAGAGGAACCTGGGAGATCGTGCACGAGTGGAACGAGGCAGTTTTCCTTGAGTGTGCTGACATCCAGTGAGTTCTGTGTTCAGGAGTGGGCCCAGTTCCACACTGAGTAACAGGGAGGTGTCACTGACCTCGTCTGTCACATAGTTAGCACTAGAAAGACCAGGATTCTCAATCTTGCTTTAATCCAGCTCCTGTGTATTAGAGGGTGGTGCACTTCATAATTCCCCAGCTGCGTTTCTGTCCCTGAGGCCACCCTTTTGCTAGGAGAGTGATTTCACAGTTTTCCTTCCGTTCTGGGAGCCAAGGCCATCGCTGAAGATACCTGTCTCCTGAAAGTGTCTCTCAGATCAGCTTCTCTGCCTGCTAGACAAGCTGGGTGTTGAGCAGCTTCTCCTCATGCCCCGAGGGCTGGGCTGGGCAGGGTTTGTCAGAGAAACTCAGGGAGGCAGGTAGTGAGGCTTTTCTTAGATTTAGCCTTTGACTCAGGCTGTCTGGGATACCCCAGGGGTTCCCCTACACTAGGTACCCTGTGCAGCTGCAGAGGCTGTCTGATGTTTTCAGACCCCAGTATCTGGTGACTCACTTGCCATCAAAATCCACATCCTTTCTTAACCCCACCCGCTTCTCACTCCAGGAAGCCTAACCACAAAGCGTTTATGATTTGAGAAACCCCACGCCTGCTTATTGCCTAGGCCTTTGCCCATGCTTTCCCTGGCCTCCAATGCCGGTTCTTCTTATCCCAAGGTCTCAGCCCAGTCATTTCTCTCAGACAGGCTTGCTCGATCCTTCAGCACAAACTCGGAAACCTCCTGGCAGGGTTCGTGCTTCAGGGCCCTGCACACAGTAGGTGCTTGGCAGGGAGGGATTTGTGGCTTGCTTGACTGTGATGCCGAGCAGGTCTTGCTGGCAGGAACCCAGGAGACTCTTGTGTGGTTTGAAACTATCCAAAACCCACAGCAAGGTAGATCAGTGAGAGTAACTGTTCTTGCTGCAGAAATCCAGGAAGGAACTGGGTCTCGGCTCCTCATGAGAAAGGAGGGAACTGCTGCTTGCTGCCCTGCGGGGATCGAGGTGTTGGGTATGGGTGTTAGAGGGAAGTGTTCATTCCCTTAGACCAGGGGAGAGGAGCAAGGCCCTGCATTTGAAGCACCCTTTTTATCCTTGTTTGTTTTTTCATAAAGATTTTTCTAAATTTAATTCTTGACCTTTAGTGCCCCCCCACCCCCATAGCATTGCAAAAGGAACCCCTCCTTTTCTAACAGCATGCTGGGTCAGATTCGGCTTTTCCTTGATGCCTGGGGCATTTGGATGAGCCAAGGGCTCAGGGTATCCTTGCGGTAACGCAGGTACGGGGGAGCAGTGCCTCCGTGTGGCTCCCCACCCTCAAACATGCGCAGGGGTCTGGTCTCCTTTTCCTGTCGGAATACCAGCTTTGGTTCTTGTTGCTAGTAGTAGGGTTCTCCAGCATGCTTTCCTGCTTTTTATGTTTGTTTATTTTCAGTCACAGATAACAGTCTCGTGTCTTTATGGGACTTGCAGTGCATTTGCTGTGTACTAACCAACACAGGGGAGCTCTGGTGTGTCCTAGAGTGGAGGGGTGTGGCCCAGACCCTGTGGTGCAGCCCCACCTCAGGCCAGGAATCCTTGTGGCTCTGGTTTGTGCACCCCCACCCCCACTCTGTGACTCAGCAGTGTTGGAGAAGAAGGTGCACTCAGGCAGGGATTCCCCAGGGTCCGGAGAGAACTGTGACACAAGCTCTTGGGCCAGAAGTTTGGTTTTATATCCTAGCAACCTCAGATCAATACTTTGGGCCAATTTGGCACAGTTGAGTGGGTATTCTAGGTCTTTCCAGAGAAGGATGCTATTTTTGGTGTCCTCCCTTTCCGCCATATACAACAGAATAGAGGAAAAAGACAAATCGTAATTTTTTTTCCTGCCTTGAAAGAGAGCCCCATACCTCCACCACCATTTTATAGATGTGAAAACTGAGGGTAGGAGAAAGAGTCCTGGTCCAGGCTGCCCCATTCCTGCTTGGCCAAGCTGGCTCTGGAGGCCAGGCTTTCCGACTCTGTGGGAGACTGAGACAGATGAACAGATGCCAGTGCATTTAGCCTGAAGTCTTATCAAAGTCAAACTACTTAAAATGGTGAAATACGATTTTTGGCATCAGATTGGTGATATCAATAAGGAAGAATAATAAGTGTTCTAAGGGTGAGAATAATAAGTGTTCTAAGGGTGAGACAATGAAAATTATGACCTCTTAACCAGAAGAAAAAGATAAAATTTGACCATAAGGCAATTTTGGCCACATGAGAAGCATAAGAAAAAGAGTTTGTTCTGAGAAAGCGATTGAGCGTGTGTAAAGAATTAGCCGAACGCACCACTTTGGTTTGTTTTGTGTTTTTCTCTTTTTCCTCTTAAATAAAAAAAAAAAAAAGAATTAGCCGAACTCATGGTGATGCATTCTTTATAGCATAGTTTAGATTAAACTAACAAAAACACAAACCTCTGGAAGAGTTGATTGTAAGGTTTTGGCCATCAAAAATGATGTCAATGTCGCCTGCTTTGGTTTAGTGTCCTCCAGCCAAACAGTGAAACTCAAAAGCAGCAAGGGACCAGGGGAATGGAGATGCACTTAGGTGTGTAAAGCGTGGGTAGTGTGATGTCAAGGGTACCTGGGGGCTCATTAATCTGTGTTCGGCTCCTTTGAAATTTTGACTGATAAAACACAGTGCAGTAGACACTTGACCCCGTCTCTCCTGGGGGGGGATTCTTCTCTCCTGTACCGTGCACATTAAAAACTGTTGCGGATGTCACACTTCATTAATTATCATGGAGAAATAGTTCTGATACACTTGAATAGGGAAGGGCTTCTGTTGGTTATGCGAAGAACGCTCATTTGGTTTTAAAAAATAAAATAAACTCACACATAGCATAAAGGTGGAGTGTGCACACCTAACTCCAGCAGACTGAATAGAGAGAATGTTTTCTTTAATTTATGGGATTCGTTTTCGCCTTAGCACAAACATGTCATTGGGGGAAATTTTATAAATGGTTGAGCTTAATTAAATATGCTGTTTTGCTGCAGGGAAGAGCATGGAAGAGATTAAGAAGGTGCTGCTGCTGGTGCTGGGTTGTGCTGTCCAGGTAGGGCTTGGGTACGGCGGAGAAAGTCCTGTCCTTAGGGCCTTCGTTTGGAATTGTGCGGCTAAGTGGCACCCTTAGCTTGGGTGGGAGTAAAGCTACTTTCAGGTCATTGAAACAGAGGTGCTGGGTTATCCAGGAAAGAACAGTCCCTCTCTTAGGGGACAGTTTCTAATACCAGGACACCCTGTGCGGCAGGCCCCTTAGGGCACAATACCATTAGCAAATTGTCCCCTTTGTGGGAACCTCTTTCTAGAACAAAGAGATACAAACCACAGGCTGTGGGTCAGATTTGACTGCCTCCTGCTCATGTAAATAAAGTTTTATTGGAACCTAGCCATGTCCCACCCTTTGCATAAAGTGGCAGAGTCTCGTAGTTGTGCCAGAGACTAAATGCAGAGTCTAAAATGGTGACCTTTTTCCAGTGGAGTGATGGAGTGGGCCTGGCTCTGCCTCTCCCTGGGGCCAGTCATTTGCATCCTTAGTGTGTAAGAATCTTGCCTTGTGAAGAGCTTGTCTGAAGTGCACACTATAGGGTCCCGCCCCCATGTTTTCCATCTGGGAGAGGCTTTGGGGTGGCTTTGAAAAACAGTCTCCTTGGGTGTTGGAACAACTTTGAGAGAAGCCTCAGTTTGAGCGTTGGTTGGGGGACAGGGTGGTTTTGGTTGGGAAGGAGGCCAGGCCTGGGTGGGCATTCATCTTGGGACTGTGGGCATAGCCCCAGGTGCACCCTTACTGAAGAATGCTCTCATTGACACTTGTAACCCTTCACAGTGTGAGAGGAAAGAGGAGTTCATTGAAAGAATCAAACAGCTGGACATTGAGACCCAGGCGGGCATCGTGGCTCACATCCAGGAGGTAGGTACCCTCGGGAGCCCCACCATGGACCCGCTCCTGTGGTGGGCAGGCAGCAGCATCTCTGTGGTGGTGGAAAAGTTGAAAAACACCTTGCCTATGAATGCTTTTGCTAATTTTAGGTTTCAGAGACTACCGACAAATGGATTCTATTCGGAAAGGTAGCCCTCAGTGAGCTAAAATAAAATAAGGGTAAAAATAAAAATTAAAAAAATACAATACTTCAATCAAGCCATCTTCTGCCTCCTTTTCCTTGCCTTATATGGACTCAGACTATTTTTAAGAGCTGTCAAATGGTTTAGGCTCAGAATTTGATTTACAGGCCCTGAAAATGTATTCTGGCAAATGTCACTGTGTTCCGAACGAGTTGATCTTTATAGAGATTCTCTGCTGCTGTCAGTGACACACAGAGAAACAGTCTGCCACCTCGTGGGACATCAAAACCAGCTAGGCCTGGGAGAAGGCTGCCCTAGGGAACTCAACCCCATCCCAGACTCAGGCCCCGGGGGAAGTGGGGGAGTCAGATCATCTTCTGCCCAAGGTGGCTTCCTCGGCAGATGAGCTCACCTGAAAATCAGTGTTTATCTTAGGCATCTTGTTGGGGGTTCAGCGCTCAGTCTAATTAGACAGAAACAAATGCATGCAAAGACACACAAGAGCTGGTGTGTGATTGGCAGCAGCAGCTGAATATGTGTAGTTCTTATAGAGGATGCAGGTGAAAGGGCTGGGACCAGGCCATCAGCTTCCATTAGCTGGCTGGAGCAGTACAGGCTGATGAGTTCGGAGTCCCAGTTCAAAGCCGGCCTCCAGCCGAAGTCAGTACTTCAGGAAATACTCTCAACCATTACTGGCCACCAGTTGGCCTAAGATGCGTTCTGCCTTTTCATTTCCTTGTGTTTTTCAGTGTGTATCTGCTTGGGGATGAAGTCCTTGAGATTAATCAGTTCTTTGCCATTCAGTGTCTCTACTGCCTGCCCAGACAGTGAGATATTGAAATAAATAAAAAGAACATAGCCAGGAGAGTTCTGCATGATTGTTAAATTCAGGTGCAGGCACTGGAGACAAGTTTTATAATTTACTGGATGCTTTTTAAAAATTCAGGTGTCCAGACCCATGCGGGGAAAAGGAAAGCAGACCTCAGTTAAAAGCTCCACAGGTGACACAGGCACTGACTCCCCAAAGCCCAGTCCTAAGACTCAATTCCCCAGACCACATGTGGAGAAGGCCCAGAACCCAGCCTCAGAACCCTGGCTCCCACCTGTTTGACGGGATGCATCTTCCTCTAATTCAGGGTCACTTGTGTCCAGACTTGTCCCTTGTCTATGTCTCTGAAGGAAGAGAAGAAAGAGGGTGGTGTCTTTGGAGAAACTGAATGACTCTTAAACTTGTCTTTGTTTTTGGTGCTTTGGATTTATTTTCTTCTTTTAAAAAAATTTTTTTTTATATTTCCATCTACTGCTCTGAATAATTTAAGCATTTTTTTCTTCTGGAGTGCTTTGCTGAGCAGATATGTTGGTTTCTTTGATTTTGTTTCTCCTGGTTGAGGCCTGAACATTATAATATTTTTCTTCCAAAAGTGAGCAGATGAGAACTCACTACATCCTCCATCCCTGCTGACAGGAAAGGACAGGTGGTCTTCTGAGGCTTGTGGGAATAAATTAGGGGCTTTCCTGAAGATTGCTTTAGATTTTGAACAGTTCCCCCTACAGAACCTAGGATCACTAAGTACCCACCATTGTAACATAGGATGCGCTTGTAATCCCAACACCTGAGAGGCTGAGGCAGGAGGATCACTACAAGTTCGAGGCCAAGCTGGGTTACAAGGTGAATTAAAGGCCAGCCTGAACTGCATAGTGATGAAACCCTGCCTCAAAAAGACAGAAAACAAAAAAGCAAAAAGAAATGTTAGTATTATTACTCATCCTTTCCAGATGCCTGTCTTCTTTGTGTTACAAATGAATATAGCTCCAATGCAAATAAATATCTTATCCTGGGACCTTTGAGTGGAAGGCAAGTGCTTTCTGCTATTAAAAGACTTGTGAACAGAAGTGGCTTGTGTTAGTGGTGCTTGTCTGAAGTTTGCCTAAACATGCTGAAGGAGCCTTTCTGCTCGCCACAGGAAATGTATCAGCCAATCTGGGATCAATAATGTCTTACGACTGAGGTGCTGTCTCATGTCCCAGCAAGGCAGGTTCTGATCTCTGCTTGGATCTCCTGCCCAGTGGTCGTGGGCAGAGAGGCACTTGGAGAGCCCAGGGCCACATGCGCTGGCGTCTGCAGTGCTGACTCTGTGCCTGCAGGTGACCCACAACCAGGAGAACGTGTTCGACCTGCAGTGGCTGGAGCTTCCAGACGTGGCCCCGGAGGAGCTGGAGGCCCTGTCCCGGAGCATGGTGTTCCACCTCCGCAGGCTCATCGATGAGCGGGATGAGTGCACTGAGGTGTGTGGCAGCCTGGGGTGGACTGGGGACACTCCCCTCTATCTCTTCCCATCTCTACCTTGGGCTGCAGCTCCTCCCTGTACTGCTGATCAGGGTCTGGTGGAGGCGGGAAATGGGTCCTCTCCTTGGCTTCAGCCTCTGGGGTGAATGGTCACTGCAGAGACATCCACAGGACAGAAATCATCAGGATGCCAGGCTCAGGGTTCCTCTTCTATGCAGTCACTTCTTTTTATTCCACTAAATATTTCACCCCTTTTTGAAAACATGGAACTACCCTTTAACGCCTCACCCGTTTTCTGAGTCTCAGCGGAAATCTCCTTTCTCTGGGTGGCACAGTGCGGGCCCCGGGGTGCCCTAATGAGCCTGTGTGTCTTCTTCTTTTGCCCTTTGTCTGCCGGTGCAGCTGATCGTGGACCTGACGCAGGAGCGGGACTACCTGCAGGCGCAGCACCCACCCAGCCCTGTCAAGTCCTCCAGCAGCAACTCCACGCCTAGCCCCACCAGCAGCCTCTCCAGTGAGGACAAGCAGCATTTGGCGGTGGAGCTGGCCGACACCAAGGCCAGGCTGCGGCGTGTCAGGCAGGACCTGTGAGTGGCCCCGCTGTTTTTCCTGCTTCTGTGTGGTGGCTGCAGACCTGTTTCTGGTGTGCAGTCAGCTTGCACAGGCAGTGCCACAAACAGGAGGGCCCTGGACCTGGCGGGGCTGCTCCAGCTTGCTGACTGACTGAAGACCTCCTCGGGGCCTGCGTGGAAGCAGGGCTTCTCCCTGGCTTCTGGCTCCCAACCGTTATAGATTGCCTCCAGAGGAGATAGCTGCCCCACCCGGGCCCAATTTGGAGCTGGGATAGCTGTTCTCAGGTGGAGGGAGGAGGCACCTTGCCCTATCCTGGGAGCTGGTCCTTTTCTTTCCTACAGCTGGTGAATGTTATTTACCCATCCAGTGGGCAGTTGCCTGCCTTCATCTCCTCATCCTTGATCCCACACAAGCCCAGCTATGGAGTGCTAGAGCCACAGCCAGGTTCTTCTTACCTACTCTGTATACTCACAGGGAAACCTGGCCGGCAGGTGGTAGTGGTTTGCGGGCAACTGTTAGAAACTAGAGGAAAGTATTTGGAGTAGAGAACATTTATGGGGGCCCCAAAGGCATATCTGATCCTAGAACCCCAAAACTTGGGTTCCCTCCTTTTCCTGGGAGTGGTAGCCTTTCTCCAGGGCCTGCAAAGAAGCTTTCCCTCCTGATTGCTCCGCAGGGAGGAGAAGACAGAGCAGCTCGTGGACACCAGGCACGAGGTGGACCAGCTCGTGCTGGAACTCCAGAAGGTCAAGCAGGAGGTGAGCAGGAGCCTGTGTAGGCTGGGATGCCTCAGTGAGGGCCAGGAATGCCCCACAGAGCTGCCCAAGTGCCAGGGGGTCCTGTGAACTCCCTCGAGGTGGCCATGTTTCTTAGTGACACCCTCAGAAGACCCTCAGCCATCTGGACTGCCTTTTCCTGGGGTGTCCCTTCCCCAGAGGGACTCCCTAAGCTGTCTTCACTGCCGTTGCCTGCCCTGTAGAACATCCAGCTGGCAGCCGATGCCCGGTCTGCCCGTGCCTACCGGGACGAGCTGGACTCCCTACGGGAGAAGGCAAACCGTGTGGAGAGGCTGGAGATGGAGCTGGTTCGCTGCAAGGAGAAACTGCATGATGTGGACTTCTACAAGGCCCGCATGGAGGTAGGCACCCTGGCCTGGGCTTCTGACGCTGTGCGTCCTTGGAGGATTGGGAGGAGCCATGAGCCTTCACGGGGTGCTTCCCTGCATGGCTGCCTGTCTGGCCTCCCTCTGGGTCCTTTTCCATCTTGAAGTGTCAGTGGATGAGGGAAGGAATGTGGTTGGTTGGTGAAGGGCACTGGTTTCTTTTAGGGTTTGCTCTTCTGCTTCATGCCACATTGAAAGTCTTCCATTTGTAGCTTTGTTTAAAGGTTCTTGCAATTTCTGGGCTAATTTGCTAGGACTCAGTTCCTTGATCTATAACATGGGAATGCTAATACTCCCAAAGTTCTCAAGATGAAAGGGGTGAAATCCTTGAGAAGTAACTGGTGTAGAGACAGGTTACTTAGTACACCCTCACCCAGTAGAAGCTCTGCCAAGAGCTTTTGTTTTATGTTATTCCTGTATTTTTTTGAGCCAGGTCTTTCTGTGTTGCCCAGGCTGGTCTTGAACTCCTGGGCTCAAGGGATTCTCCTGCCTCTGTCTCAACCCAAGTACTGTTCTACAGGTACACGCCACTCACTGTACCTGGGTCAATGCAGGTGAAGGAGTCAGAGTTAGACTGAGATTGAGATCCAAGAGAGATCCTTGATGCTTTAACCATTCATCCCAGTGGCCTTGTGTCACCTATGGCTTCCAGGACCCACTTTCCCAAGGATTTGGAGGTTTGGTCCCTGTTACACTTCCCAGAGTTTGGGAAGTGGTGCTGGTTCCCTGTGTGAACTCGATTCCACCCAGAAGGGAGCTGGGAGAGATGGGGGCATCAGCACCTGCAAAGGGGACTTGTTTGATGTTAGGAATAATCCCGACAGCTCGTCTAGCCACGTGATCTCTGAGGCAGCTGATCAGGCCTGGGAAGCACAGTGTCAGTGTCGTTTCTCCCCTGCTGTGGGACTCCAGTGGGCACTGGTATAGGCTGGTGAAGGTGACACCCCCAAGTCCACTGGAATAGGCTCCTGGAACAAGTCTGGTTTGTGTTGTTCTCAGTATCTGGAACACATACATGCACAGCCATGTACTCCGCACTAGAGGGGTTGGAGAAACGCTTGTGGAGTGAATTCTGTCCTGCAGTTCACTTTGAACAACAGTGAGTCTGCTACACCTGTGAGCACCTGGCTTCTCAGACACTGCAGAGGGCAAGTTCAGGAGTGCAGGCTTACCCTGGCTGGCTGCCAGCCTGAGCACTTAGGCATGATCTGGAGACGAGCTGCTTTGGCATGAGGTCTGGTTGCTATCTGGGTCTTGGGGGAATTGAGGGGGCTTTGTCTCCCAGTAGCAGTAGCCTGGGCCCAGTCTCTGGTGTTTAGTGGGCTTCATGTCAAGAGGCTTGCACTGCCTTGGTGCACAAGTGACTTTGATGGGTTCATGTTTATGTTTGAATGAGTGTATCCAACTTAACATGAAAACCCAGATTCTTTTTTTTTTTTGTCTTTTTCTTTTTTATCGGTACCGGGGATCGAACTCATGACTGCCTGCTTGCAAGGCAGGCCCTTATGCCGCTGAGCTAAATCCCCAGTCCCCCAGATTCTTTCATAGTATAGTAGCACACATTTCCATTGTGTGATAATTATAATTTTGAAGCACTGGGTAGAGTGGCATATACCTGTATTCCCAGCTATTGGGGAGGCTGAGATGGGAGAATTGCAAGTTGGAAGTTAGCCTGGGTTCCTTAGTGAGGCCTTGTCTCAAAGTACAATGTTTTGCAAAAGGGCTATGAATGTACTGAGTTGGTAGAACACCTGACTAGCATGTGTGAGGCCCTGGGTTCAATCCCTGGTACCTGGAAGAAGGAGGAGAAGGAGAAGGAGACGGAAAAGACGGAGATGGAGACGGAGAGATCTCTAAGCAGTTAAAGCATGCAGTGGCATGCAGAAATGTGTTGTGAGTTAAGGGGGAGTTGCAAATGTGCAAACCTTAGAGAGGGTCTAAGAATGAGGGTATGGATCCAGGTAGCTAGGTGGATGGGTACATGACAAAGCAAAATAGTACAGTGTTGATGGTAGACTATAAGTGGCGTATGCATAGCGGTAGCTGTGTGTGACTCATTTATCCTGGTTTCAGCATGTATTCTTCATAGTAAACTGGGTGGTAGAGGGATTGATCCAAGTGAAAGGACAACAGCAGCATTAGCTGGTTTGAATGGGCTCATGCCTGCATCAGTTTAATTATGGAAAGTTAAAAAGATTCATCAGTTTAAATCTGTGAAACGTCTTCCAAAAGTTGTAGCCCTTCGTTTTTCAAGTTGTGGTCCGAATCAGCTGAAAGCACCTTTTAAGAATGCATGTTCCTGGCCCCGCTAGACCCTAGGGAGCAGTCCCTGGAATTGCATTATGCAGGCTGTCTCCCAGCGACCTTCCTTTCTCCCAGACCGGGACCAGGTGTACTTTTCATCAGGAGCTCTGTGCTGCAGGATTCCCTCTGCCAGGGGTGAGGCTTGCAGGACAGTCAGTTGGCTGGGCATGACTCTGTGTGGGCCCACCGTGTGGGGACCTTGTCGTTCTCAGCTGTCAGCATGAAGCTTGCCACACAGCCCCAGGGACTGTGGTATCCGGCAGAGGCGCCCAGTGCTCTGCAGTCGAGTCTTGTAATCTGGGGAGAAGGCCAGGGAGAGGCCTGAGGGTTCATTTCCTCTAGATTGGAGCCAGTGGTGTGGTAGTGTGGTGTTAGAGGCGACCTACAGGTGAGCAGAACTGGCAGCTTGGCCATTCTCTCGTGCAGCTCTCCCAGGCTGGACACTGAACCAGAGTCCTCTCCTCCCAGAGAGCTCTGCCCAGCCTGAACCTGGGAAACACCCAGTACAGATCACTGGAGGGTCAGCTCGGTGGTGCTTCATGGGAGGCGATGATAAAGGCCCAGTCAGGGCGAGGTTAATTTTGGATAGAAAAACATGGAATACAAATTTATATGGTTTGTTTAAACTTTGGCAGCATTTTGGTGTCTCGAGGTCTGAGAGTTGAAAAGACACAAATAGGCACAGCATAGGTGTTGCTGGGATGGGAGGAAATATGAGCTGGGTCCCCGGCTGCCCTTGGCTTCCCTTTGCAAACAGCAGCAGGCCCAGGTCAGAGGGTTGGGCCGAAGGCTGTACGCAGGAGGTGGAGGCAGAGCCATTGCTTGGAAGCGTCTCTTTCCTGTGTTTTATGACTGGTTGAAAATCTCCACAGGGCCAAAGGCACATGCACAGATGCTGTGCGCATCCCGAGCAGAGCAGACCAGAGCTGGGTCTTTCCCAGCTCCTGTGTGGATTGACAGCTTTCTAGGCAGCACTGAATTCAAAATAAGCAACTTGAGAGGCCAGAGCCTGGCAAGAACAATCCTGGCTGAGACACCAATTTGCTGGTGTCGGTTGTGTTTGTCCCATCTGTGGAAGGAAGTGGCATGGTCTGGGTGGCACTAAGACCTCATGCCAGGGCTGGGGATTTAGCTCAGCGGCATAAGCACCTGCCTTGCAAGCAGGCGGTCATGAGTTCGATCCTCGGTACCAATAAAAATGAAAAAGACAAAAAAAAAAAGACCTCATGCCCTGGCCTCTTGGGCTCAGGAGCATGTGCAGTGAACTTACTCTGGCCAGCTACTCTATGCAGGAGGTGAGAGGAGATAAGGACCCTTGGACCAGATCCCATAGTGAGGAGACAGCCGGTGGGTTGGTCATTGGCAAAGCACCAGCAGTTAGGGCTGGGTTAATCATCAGCCCCAGGCTGTCTGACCCCCAAACTAAAGCCACACCTAGTATGACAGCAGTGGTGCCTGGGATCCGGATGGGGTGGGGAGGTTGCTGTGGTTTTGGCTCTCTGGCCTGGGGGCAGTCTGCTCACCTTTACCCTGAGTTTCCTGAGCTCTCTTGGGTGTCTCTGCTGCCTTTAGGGGAGAAGATGCTTAGGAAGTCTTCACCAGTTTAAGTCCAGTGCCTTGATCATCAGGCTGGGTCCCTCTCCTGCTCTCCAGGCCTCCCTCCACCTGGATGTTACACAGCACCTTCAGGGTTAATCTGACACAGTATTTCACCTTCAAAGCTGCCTATGCTGTCTCTGCACTGGAGTCTCCGTCCACGTGCTCAGGGTCTTAAGCCAAAGTTCTGACCAACTCTGTTCTTCCTTCTCCTAGTCCAGTCCCACCAGTCCTAGTGCCACTCCCACTCCCACCACACATGACCCCATCCTGGCATGTCACAGTGTACATGCCCAGCCTCCTGCTGTCCTGGGCTTGCTGGATTATTCCAGTGCCTGTAGACGGGACGCTGCCCCTGGATCTAAACTGGCCCCTGCACATCCTTCTGTCCTGCAGCCAGTGTGGCCTTTCCCGTAGCTCATCCAGCTCCTCTGGGCTGCTCCCGGGATGAATTTGCATTCACGAGCTGCTCTCACCAGCACAGCCCCCCTGCTGGCTCCCCCAGGACCCTGCAGCTTTGCAAGGTGTTTCCTTTGCCTGCTTACCCTCCCTGCACCCCTTCAGACTCAGGAGTCCCAGGAGCAGGAGGCCAGAGCAAGGCTGGCGGTGAGCTCTGTGGGCCCTGGCCTCATGTTTCCTTTGGAAATCCCCTGCTTGCTTCAGGCAGTGTCCAGCACACAGTGTCCTGGTGTTTTCTTGTCATCTCTCAAGCAGGCCTGGAGCGCTTCGAAGACAGAGTCCACATCTTCCTGACTTACAATCCTCAGTGCCCAGCTCGTCGTCTTTCTAGTGGCCAGCAAGCCAGTCCATAAGCCAGAACCGTCCCACCAGTGGATTTTATGCATAAAGTTTTATTGGCACACAGCCACACGCATTCATTATCTCTGAGAGCTTCCGTGCTTCCCTCTCCGGGCTGAGTGGTTGTGACAGGCCCGTGACCTGAGCTGAAAATGCATAGTGTGGGCCTCAGGTGCTTGCTCAGTGAGGCTTTTAAATGAGCAGTAGTGACTCTTATTTGTGGAGTCAAGAGCCGTGTTGAGCTCAGTGGAATCATTTAATTTAAACCTCATGGTGGCTCTGCAAGCCGTGGCAGTCACAGTTACTTCCTCTGCTTTTTGTAGATGAGAAATTTAAGATGAATTAATAATTCGCCCAGTGTCACAGTTGCTAAGCAGGTGGACTGGGATGGAATGCACTGGTGCCTGCAGGGCCCTGACCGCCTGCCAGTGACCGAGCCTGATCCTCAGCCCCCAGACCCCAGTGCAGGGAAGGAGCCTGGGGGAGCCGGTGACCTGGGGGCCCTCGTGTAGTGAGTGCGCTGCCCCTGTGGTCCCACAGAGGGGCCTGGGGGACGCCCCAGCTTCCCGCTGTTGACTTGTAAGCAGGTGTGTTACAGTCTAGGGAATTTAACTTTCAGTACCCCAAGCCCAGGGAGGCTGGCTTCAGTGTGGGACATTTTGTGTCTGTTTGTCTCTGTTTCTTCTCAGGAGTTCTGATGACGGAACAGCTGAGCTGGACAGACCTAACCTTCCATGTTTATGTCTGGTTTTGATGGTTCTTTGTTTGTTTGTTTGAGGCAGGGTTTCATTAAGTCATTAAGTTGCCCAGGCTGGCCTTGAACTTGTGATCTTCTTGCCTTGGCCTCCTAGGTGCTGGGATTACAGAAATGTGCTGCCAGGCCCAGATCCTGGGTCAGGCCGTGTTTAATCAGGTGGGTTTCTTGGGGGAGCGAAAGGTATTTCTGTGAAGCTGGCTGAGTTTTGGGGCCTGACTTTAGTGACCAGGCCCTCCCTCCTCCTCAGGGCCCTGCTTTCTGTCACTGGACACGGAGCCACATGGAGCCCACGTGGTACTGTGCTCTGGTGCTTGCTGGGAGAGAACCGGTTTCTCTGACTCTGCATCCTCTCTGGTGTTTGGTGCTGGGGAGCCAGGGAGTTCCCCGCGGATACCATATTTTGAATTTAGAGTAGTTTCCCCCTCTTTTTTGTAGTGAGGATTGAACCCAGGGCCTCCTGCATGCTAGGCAAGTGCTGTCTTACCAAGCCACACCTCGGGGGTCCTTGGCAACCAGTTTTTGTCTGTGAACATGGTGGGTGCTCCGAGGCTAAGTGCTGGAGGGAAAGACGCCCTGCAGCCCTCAAGGTGGCTGTGACACCACATTATCTAACTAACTGTGTCATTTCCTTGTATTCGTGCCCTTCTTAGGGAGGAGGAAATCATGGTTGAGAGGTCCTGTAGCTAGAGTCAATGGCAGATGTGGAAGTCATCCCAGGAGCCCCATAACTGGTCGGACCTTCAAGTCCTGGTGGCAGATTAGAAGTGGATTCCAAGCCGGGCTTGGTGCTGCACACCTGCCTTCCTGGCACTCCAGAAGGCCAGGGTGAGGGGCTTGCAGTGTGAGTCCACTCTGGGCAACTTAGTGATTTGGACAGATCCTGTCTCGGAAAAAAACTGGCGATGTAGCCCAGTGCAGAGGGTCTGCGTTTGGTCCTCAGTACCCCGCAAACATACACATGTGCACGTGTGCACACACTCACACACACTCTTTCATATACAAGCTGACTTGTGCCGAAAAGCTCTGTGATTTCATAAGCATGGCTCAAGCTAGGGTGACTTCAGCTACGGTTCCCTTGGGATCGAACGTGGTGGGCGGGTGGCTGTGGGCAGCAGCCTTGAGATGTGGGACGGCCTTCTCACTCCTACACGCCCACCCTGTCACCTCTGAGGTCCTGGGTGCGTGAGGTGTTTTGGGAGGTTGGGATATTTCTGCTGCCTGATAAAGAAGGAGTTGAAACCATAGGGAAATTGGGGAGGACTCAGGTGGCAGTTAGGAATCATTCTGCTGAGTGCTGTGTCCCCCTCCTGCCACCTCTGTCCAGCCTGTTGAAAGTCCTTCAGAGCCCACCCTGTAAGCCACGCCCAATTCCTTCTTGCTGTGTGATTGACCAACAGGTGTCACTGAACACTTTCCTGAGGCTCCTGAAAGGGGAAGTGAGACAGTCCTGTCCCGAGGTCTCGAGAGAGAACAGCCAGTGACCATTGCATCAGAGCAGGCCCAGGGAACATGGGAGGCTAAATGCCTGACTCAGTTTTAGGAGGGAGTGGATTCTTAAGCACTTCTCAGAGGGGCAACTCATGCTGGCTCTTGAAGGCTGAGTAGGAGTTGGCTGGGAGGATGAAGGGGCAGCCCATGCTGTGGTCGCCTTGGCTAGTGGTGAGTAAACCTTGCTGGGATGCTGGGCGAGAACAGGGCAGGCAGCAACCGGAGACGGACAGCTGGGCCTTCTTCCCACTTGAAACCCTCATTGTCATCTGGCTCAATGTCATTAGTGGCAGTCTAGGCCTCTTTTTTCATGCAAGTCCCCCAAGATAGCTTTTAGGGGGCTGAGGGTAGTGTAGGAGTCAGTCTGAGCTCTCGGCCCAAGTGCAAGCTCAGCTTTGGCCCTTAGTGGGTTTGTACTTTGGACTTGATCCTTAACTTACCCAGGTCAGTCATTTATCACAGGAGGAGGAGGTTGTCCCCCAGCCCCTGGGGGCTGCCTCCACCAGGAGTGAGGGTAGGGGATGGACAGGGAGAGGGCACGCAGGAGAGCCCAGTCCCAGTGAGCAAGCTGTCCCTGGCTGCCAGGCTCTGATCAGAACCTCGACCACTGACTGGAAAGCAGGTGGTTTCCCTGCATTGAAAGTCTTGGATTCTGGCCCAATGGGGGCTGTGAGCGTGTAGAGGATCAAGCAGAAACTCCTAGCCTCAGCCCATGTTGGAGTCTGTGGGTGGGATGGGCCTGGGGGCTCAGGACGAGAGGAACTGAGAGGGCATGCAGAAGTGGGGGGCACAGACTCCGTGCTGCACAGGTCTCTGGGGCTGCACGGGTCTCTGGGGCGTGTGCTTGCTTGATTCGCAGTGCTTGGGTTTAACTGCTGTAAAGACATTTCCAGGAAACCGCTGAGCACTTTGTGAGGCCAAGAGTACGTGTGTAAAATACTCAAGTAGCAACTGCATGCTACAGGAAAGCCTCCTGAATGGCTGCTTTTTCCGGGATGCTGATTAGTGGGATGAATGTTGAATTGAGAGGAACACACTCAGACCTGGGGACCCCTCATAGGTCCTCAGCCTCCCCTCAACTTGTTGAGGAAACAGACTATAGAGGCCCTGGCTGAGAGCTTACTTGTCAAAGTGAGGTCCTCAGTGTCAAAGCCTTAGCCACTCCCCGACCTGCTTTCCCCAAGTTCAATATTTTCTTGATTTCTGGATTTTTCGCAGAGAAAGTCCATGCATCCTTGCTTCATGAAGAGAGGTGAGGATGGTAAAAAGCAGAGGCAGAGCTTCCTATCACAGGCTTGTGCCTGGATTGAGGTTTGGTCCAGAGGTCTGAAAGAGCTTGGGTCGAGGATCCTATGGCCGTGAATTCCACTCCTTTATCTGATGATCCCCTCTCTGTCTCTGTTCCTCAGGAGCTGAGAGAAGACAACATCATCTTAATTGAAACCAAGGCCATGCTGGAGGAGCAGCTGACCGCTGCCCGGGCTCGAGGTGACAAAGTCCACGAGCTGGAGAAGGAGAACCTGCAGCTGAAATCCAAGCTGCACGACCTGGAACTGGTATTGGCAGCTGTGCAGATGCCTTGTACAGCACTGGGCGGGGTGTGGGCCAGGCCTTTTCCTGGTGTTGTAGCTGCTGAACTCCTCAAAGGGCTTGAGTAGGCACTTTGGAGCAGCCAGGCTTGACTTCTGCATCGCTTTCTATAGGGATGGGCACCCCTGTTGGGGCTTCCATGGTGGGCAGGGCAGGGATGTTGGCCTCTTCAGAGCTTTTGAGATCCTGGAGACCTGTACCAGAGCCACAGACCTGCCTGTCACCAAGGTGCCTGCTCCAGAGCCCTATGACCACCATTCAGTTAGAGACGTTGGGGTTCTCTCTGTAATGCAAGTGCCAGGTTGAGGTACCTTCTGATGGCTGTCACTGTGATAGTGGGGCCCGTGTGACACCCTGATGTGCAGCTCTGTCTGCAAGTGAGCAGATACATGCTGTTCCTTCATCCTCAGCAGCTGGCTGTGGGTGCTCAGGGCTGGGCCCCGACCAGAGGCCCATGCTCATTCCTTCCCTCTCCTGCCCTAGGACCGAGACACAGATAAGAAGCGAATAGAGGAGCTACTGGAAGAAAACATGGTCCTGGAGATTGCCCAGAAGCAGAGCATGAACGAGTCAGCCCACCTGGGCTGGGAGCTGGAGCAGCTGTCTAAGAACGCAGAGCTGTCAGATGGTAGGTAGGGCCTGGTGCCCGCAGCCATCTGGACTGGGGCTGCGCCCTAACCCAGAGAGCCGAGTGCTGGCACGGAATCCTTCCTCAGGGTGGCCCATCCATCCACCCCAAGTAAATAGAATTTCCTTCAAGTGCCACTTGGAACTGTTTCATTACAGTCTCCCCCAGGGGAGCACGAGGGGTCTGGTAGACTCGGCATCAGGACACAAAATACAAATTGAGTGTTACTGGTCCACTTGGTTTCCCACGTGGCCACTCAAGAGCTTCCAGATCCCAGCACACTAACACCCAGGGGACATCTTAAGCCTGTCTGGATGGCAGGAGAATCCCCAGTGGTCGCTAATCTCAGCTATAAATGTACCCTGGGCATTACTTCCTCAGTTCATTTGCATAATTGGGCAAGATGGATGCAGCCTGTCATCTGTCTCCTGGATAGGGATGCTCTGTGACCTGCCAGGCCAGCCCTCCTGGGCTCACACTGCTGCCCTCTGCTGGCCTTCTGGATGAAGTGGCAGTTGTAGGAAAGGCAGGGTGGGGGTCAGCACCAGAGCAGGAAGCTTCAGCCCCAGGCAAACAATGAGCTGGTTCCTGTGTTTGAAAATAGCACCCACTCACCAGTCCCGTGCACCTGGTAACTCGACTGAATGTTTACATAGCCTTGCAGAGCGTGGTTGGTGCTTTTGGCTTGTTCTGGTGGTGGCTTTTTAAAATCCTGGTAAACATCCCTCAGAATACCAATAAGGTTGAGGCATATTCCCTGAGTGTTCACTCCTCTGCATTCCAAACCAAAACTCAGTTGGTAGCCTGTTACCTTGAACAGTTGGTGCCCTGGGCAGGGGCTGGGAACTGCATAAGGTGGGAGCCACAGAGTCCCTACCTCTGAAATCCAGGGTGAGGAGCTGCTGCCCCCTGGTGGTGTGGAGAGGTGATGGTGCTGCCTCAGTCTGCAGGGTTTGTGGTCCGCTCTGAGATGAGGAAAGCCTCACCAGTGGACTCTCCAGTATAGTCTGTGAGCCCTTTAAGGTCAGTAACTGTGATTTATTCTCAGTGATAATGTTGACTTGAAAGACAGTGCAAGAAAAGCCCAAAGATTTGTTCTTTTAATTTTTAAAAGTAATTTACTAATTAGACTGCATCTTGCTGTGTTGTCCAGGCTGTTCCTAAATACCTGGGCTCAAGCCTGTTGAGCACCTGGGATTGTCGGCATGTGCCACTAGACCTGACTCTGTATGTTTTAGACTTTTTTCCCTGTGCTGGGGATCGAACTTAAGGCCTCTTGCAGGCTGAATACATGTTGTACTACTGAGCCACATCCCCAGCCCCCTGAATATACTTCCGAGTGTGTGGGGTAACTTCTGAAGACTTAGATTGGAAGTCTTGGCTCCTCCACTGTGGTAAGGGGCTGAGCCAGGGCAAGTACATAACTTCTTCAGACTTGAGTTTCCTCATCTGCAATATGAGGGTGGTGAATCTGTGAGTGCAGGTGAGATAAGGTGGGGAGGCCTCACCCCTGCCTGGCCCTGGTGACGGGCAAAGGGGCAGCTGTCCTTGTCTATCAAAGCGTATCTGCTTGCTGCGCTGCTGATGAGCAGGATGCTCAGTGGAGAACCGTTAGTTGTTAAATGATAAACTTGTTATCAGTTCCATTGTTCAACTTGTAGAAGCCTAGGAATTGCTCTCGGCAGGTGTAGAGTGTTGGTTTGGGAAGATGAGGAAGAGATGGAAGGTGATGATGGTTGGGGACATGTGAGTGTCACTAAAGTCCTAGCTGCACATTTAAAATGACTAATGTGCTAAATCTTATGTATGTCTCACCACAATTTAAAAAAATTTCTTTTTTTACCACAGATGCCACAGAGGTACTGTCCAGGTGACCAAAGGTTCTAAGTTTGTTGAGTTGTTTTAGGTTGAATTAGGGTTCTTGGGTTGCATGATCAGTGTGAAGCCCCGTGTGTGCTCACCTGCGAGCACCATCACTAGAATGGGACACGTGGTCTCCTTTCTGCCCATAGTAATGTAGTATGCTGAGGCTCAGCTCATGGTGGGCGGAGCAGCCTCCATCCCTCCTGCAGAGGCCTTTGACACCCGAGGTTTTCTTCCCCAAAAGCCCCAACTCACCTGTTGTGGTCCTGTCCTGGGACTGTGTTCCCTTCACTTCTTGCATTTTAGCTGCTTAAAACCATACACTTTCCCTCTTTGCCTGTACTTCCATCTCACTTGGAATTTTTAAAGGCATTTGCATAGACTTTCACTTTTCTTTAGTGTAACTGTAAAATCACAAGAAGTCCATGCCAGGGTTCTCACCCAGGCTGGCAAGTGCTGGGTAGTGTAGCTTTCCACCTCCTGCAGCTGAACCACTGGTCACTTAATATGCCCTCCCTGCTGAGCAGTCCTGCTGCCTGCTGCCTTTGCCTGTTAGCCCTCTCTGCTGGCCCCTGCAATCCTTGAGGAGGCCAGTCAGGTTAACAACCTGGTAAGCAAATAGTTCCTGCAAGTTAGCTTTTGTATTGGCTCCTGCCCTACAACCTGCTCTCTCCTTGAATCCAGCTAAGCTAGCAGAGGGGTGAGAGTGGAGGAGCCAGAAGTGGGTACCCAGTTCCCTGGGCTTGGGGTTTGGGGTTCTAGGCAGAATGGAAGTGGAGGCTCCAGAGCACAGGTTCTGACCCACTTGATGCTTCAGCCTCCAGGAAGTCGTTCGTGTTTGAGCTGAATGAATGTGCCTCCAGCCGCATTCTGAAGCTGGAGAAGGAGAACCAGAGCCTCCAGAGCACCATACAGGGGCTGCGGGATGCTTCCCTGGCCCTGGAGGAGAACAACCTTAAGTGTGGGGAGCTGGAGAAGGAGAACCATCAGCTCAGCAAGAAGGTGAGCTTGCTGGCCTGCACAGAGCCCAGGGCTTGTCCTTCTCACTTGCCCTAAGGGTGGTGTATTGCATCATAGATTCTGAACGCATCCAACACCGGGTTCTGGCAGGCAGAAGGCAGGAATGCTCTTGTTGATGATGCCCTTGCAGGACTGGCATCTTTGATGCTGAGTATCTCGCCTGCTCCTGAGTGAGTCTGGAGTTTTCCTTTGTTGAGGCAGCAGGGGCAGGAGACGCAGGCTGCAAAGGTGCTTCCTGCTGGTTCTTCACCTGAGTGCAGGCTTGATTCACACCCAGCCCACCATGACAGGGACCCTCGTAGGACTGCCCAGCTCCCTGCTCCCTCGTGTTCCCTTGGAGCACTGTGCACCCTGCAGCATTTTTGCTGCTTGGGGCTTGTCCTGACTTTGTAGGACAAAAGAAGACACCTCATCTTGTACCAGGTCTTTTGGTTTGGCACAACTGCATGCATTGGCGGCTTAGGTTCACTTGGATCTAGCACAGGAAGTGTCTTCATAAATGGCAGTCCACCCTTGGCCAGGACAAAAAGAGCTAATCTTTAGGAAGGTGAGCCTCCCTCCTTGTGATGTCTGATGTGGGAAGCCTGCCATGTTATCTTGCTGGCCTAGCAAGAGTATGGGTCACTTTCCTGAGGTCCCAAGGGTAGCACCAGCCTCCCTTGTCCCCTGCTGCTGCTTCTCTATACAAACAAGAATGGGCAGCATGTGCTGCCACCCTGCGTGACTCCTGCCATTCTCCCAGGTCCTGGCCACCTGCCTTTTCTCTGGTCAGCTTCCTGTTCTCTGGGTCAGTGTCCTGTCCTGACACCATACCTGTCCTATGCTAGTCCATGTCTGAGCGCAGGGAGTATCTGTGACAGTCACTATGCCCAGGCTAGAGGTTTTCCTTGTCTGCTTTTGGATCCCTCTTCTTCCTTGCTGCCCTGGGCCTGGCTAAGCTGCCCAGCTGACTGAGAGGCTGTTGTCTTGTTCCCTGCACGTCTCCCTCTTTTGACCCTGTCCAGTGTGCCCGACATGTAATTGGTGCTCGCTGTGTCTGGCGGATGAGCTCTGCAGCCCCAATAGGCGGTCGTAGCCCCGAGGCTTTGAGGCAGTTGAGCCCACCCTGACTTTCCTAGCCTACTCTCAGCCATCCTCTCCTTTCCTTGGGGTGGGTCTCGGCCTCCCACTAGCATTTCTGTCTGGAGGTGCTCCCTGGGGTCGGCTGCATTCTGGCAGCCCTGTGTAGCCAGAGTGCAGGCTTGCGTAGATTGAGGAGCCCACAGGAACCATAGTTCCCCAGGTATATATGGTGCCTGTATCTCAAGGCACCTCCTTGGGTCCTGGAGAAGCTGCCTCCCTCACCCATGATTATAACTCCATACTGATCACTGAGTAAAGCACATTAACCTTGGGGCCCCCAGGTTGGGGTGAGGGCTTGGTGCCCTGACAGCATAGTGCATTTTCAACACCCCCCCCCCCCATGGACCCTATAGCCTGCTTCCATTGTGGAGGCTGGAATTAAATAGACCCCAGGCAGGAAGACTAAGTGGCTCTTTACCAAGGAGAAGAGCCCCAGACTTGTCTGACAAGGGTCCTGAGAACTGCTTAAGACTTAACATGCCGGGCTATGCAAGACTCAGCCCTCGGTATTCATGGATGTTGCCTGGGCATACCAGGTCCTATCCCTAGAGGAAGTCTGAGATTTATCCAAGCTCTCCGAGTGACCCCATTCCCACCCCCACCATGACCATCATTTTAGAACAGTGTTCCCCAGCCAGCAGCACCTGGTTCACTAAAGCCACATAAAATGCAACTCGGTCTCAAGGGAGAAGTCAGCTACTATGCCCCAGCCTGCCACTTTAGGTGTGGTGACTGAGAGGGTGAATACGCTGGCCCCAATGGTCAGCCACAGAAATTTGCTATGGCCTTGTAGGAGGTGGGAGTGGACTTTGATCGCTTGTTCCTCTGAGGCCAGCATCAGGGCCCGTTCCTCACATGGAGAACTTGGTGCTGGAGGAAAGAAGCCACTTCTGTTTCCTGGAGGCTCGGCTGCACCGTGAAGTCTGAGGAGCCCAGGCACACCTGGGTCCAGCATTAGAGCCTGGTGCCAGGGTGACAGAAATTATATAGGATCCCAACCCAGTGTATGCAGTGCCCTAGAGCAGAGGCAGCGGTAGTGTGCAGTGGGTGGAAAGGCAAGTGACAGAGGATGACAAAGAAGGAGGTGGGTGCTGTCACCACCCTACCCCACCCCAAGGCAAGGTAGAGGATAGGGAAATAGGTGAGCATGAAGTCCCCGCAGGGCCTCCAGCGGCCAGGGATGGTTACCCTGGGGAGTGTGGGAAAGGCCCAGAACAGCCCCGGGGCAGATGAGACCCAGGGTCCTGCAAGGGACATGGCAGTCAGGTGCCGAGTGACCATGCTCGTGGTGCCGCACAAAACGCACAGATCATGGGCTGTGAGCTGATGGCTGAGGGTGTGAGGAGGTTACTGCAGAGCAAAGCCAGCACCTTTTCCTCAAGCAGAGGCCCATTGCAATTAGCTTCTTCAGGACCCAAGAAGGTGCCTCGAGATACAGGCATCATACCTACACTGTTCTAAGAGGCTGAGAGGTTTGGGTCGTGTTTTGCATGCAGCACATGTGTTGAAACTGACTTGGGCCTGGGGCTGGGATTTTTGGCTGCAGATTGAAAAGTTACAAACCCAGTTGGAGAGAGAGAAGCAGAGCAACCAAGACCTGGAGACCCTCAGTGAGGAGCTGATCAGGGAGAAGGAACAGCTGCAGAGTGACATGGAGGCCCTGAAGGCCGACAAGGCCAGGCAGGTAGGCCTCTCCTGGCTCCTGGGACACTTGCTTCCGAGAAGGGAGCTGAGGGTAATGACCAATCCTGGCAGCACTCACAGGTCCGCGGGCAATGAGTGCTCAGCTCAGTGACAGCTTACACCAGCCTTTCTGCCCAGGGACATGGGTGGGGTCTGAAAGCAGGCTTGACAGTCCTGAGTTGGACTTGGAGGCTGTGGGGCCAGTACTCCTGGCCTGTTGCTCCTGGAGGCCAAAGAGGCTGTTAAATGTTCTGCAGCTACAGGACACAGACCGGCCCACTACTCATGGGCATTGTCACAGCTGAGACCTTGGAGGGTGGGGAAGCCCAGGGACACACCCTTCCCAGGACCAGCTAGGTGATGCACTGGCCAGAGCTGACCCACAGCTCTTTGGCCTGTAAGCGAGACTGGGGTTGGGAGTTTTAGTGTCCAGCTTGTATCATAGAGCAACCTAAAGCACAGAGAAGGTTGGAACAGTCCTACACACAGCGGAAAGACAGGTTGGGCAGCAAACTGCCAGGTGAAAAGCATGGTGGTCAGGTGAAAAGCAGATACAGAGCAGACTGCTGGGTTCAGGCCCACTTGGAGCCATCACGCAAGGCTAAAGTCTGGAGGAAAGTACTCAACTTGTGCAGTGTCTATGGTGGGAAGAAGCTGGGCGTGGTGAGTGGGCCTCAGAGGAGGCAGCAGATTTGGGTAGGGCCTGGTCACTGGATTTCCACGGCCATGACAAAAAGATGAAGAGAAATGGCTAAAACTTTTAAGTGAGAAAGAGGGAAGGAGAGAGGGAAGGAATGTTGCTTATATTTAAAGCCTACCTTGGCTGGACTGAGTGTATGTTGACCTGAGCTGTCTCAGGACTTACGTCTGTATTCGGGTCTGTATCAGGCCTTGGAATTGTTGGGGTGCTTTTGCTTCAGAATACAAGCCCAGATCCCTGGCCTCAGTTTCCACAGCATCCTGGGTCCTGCCCATTGTGTTTCCCCATAGATCAAGGATCTGGAGCAGGAGAAGGACCACCTTCACCGAACTGTGTGGTCGCTGCGGGAGAAGTCTCAGGCCAGCAGCGAGGCTCGTGGGAAGGATGTCGAGAAGGAGAACAGGGCCCTCCACCAGGCGGTGACAGAGGCTGGCAGCAAACTGAGCCAGCTTGAGTCGGACAAGAAACAACTGCACAGGGACTTGGAGCAGGCCAAGGAGAAGGGGGAGCGGGCAGAGGCGTTGGAGAAGGAGCTGCGCCGGCTGGAGAAGGAGAATGAGCAGCTGGCCAAAAAGGTGAGTTCCCTGAAGACAGTCACCGAGAAGGTCGAGGCTTTGGAGCATGAAAGCCGAGGCCTGGAGCTGGAGAACCAGACGCTGAGGAAGTCTCTGGACACCCTGCAGAATGTGACGGTGCAGCTTGAGGGCCTGGAACGTGACAACAAGCAGCTGGATGAGGAGAACCTGGAGCTTCGGAAGATGGTGGAGACCATGCGCTTTACCAGTGCCAAGATGGCGCAGATCGAGCGGGAGAACCAGCAGCTGGAGCACGAGAAGGAGGAGCTGCGGAGGAACGTAGACCTACTGAAGGCGCTGAGCAAGAAGTCTGAGCGCCTGGAGCTCAGCTACCAGAATGTGAGTGCCGAGAACCTGCGGCTGCAGCAGAGTTTAGAGAGCAGCGGCCACAAGTCGCAGGCTCTGGAGCGGGAGCTGAGCGAGCTGGATGCCGAGCACCAGGCGCTTCGGCGAGACCTGGAGGCCCTGCAGCTCACCAACAAGCAGCTGGAGATGGCTGAGAAGGACAAAAAGGCCCTGGAGCAGGAGGTGGCGCAGCTGGAGAAGGACAAGAAGCTGCTGGAGAAGGAAGCCAAGCGGCTGTGGCAGCAGGTGGAGCTGAAGGACGCCGTCTTAGATGACAGCACTGCCAAGCTGGTGGCAGCCGAGAAGGAGAGCCGTGCGCTGGACAAGGAACTGGCCCGCTGCCGGGACGCGGCCAGCAAGCTGAAGGAGCTGGAGAAGGACAACAGGGACCTCACCAAGCAGGTTACCATGCACACGAGGACGCTGACCACTCTGAGAGAGGTGAGCCAGCTGCAGCAGGGATGGCAGGGGGGCCTGTTTCTGGGGTGTGTGGTTCCAAAATCCAAGGGGGACTTTGCGTGTTCTCCCTAAGTATATCCCCCATTCTGATATCCAGAAATCTAAAGAACCACTGAAAACCATATATCATGATCTTACTACCCAATGGTAATTACACCTGATGTTTGGTTTCCTCTGTGTACTTGCATGCAGGTGCTCTTGACTGATGGTGGACTGTGTTCTGATAAACCCACCATAGGCAAATGCATTTAATATACCTGCTGTGCATCCTTGCATAACCCCATGGCACACTGTGGGGCCAGTGGTTTCCCCTCCTGATCGACTGGCTGGCTGGCAGCAGTGGCTCAGTGTCCCAGCCAACAAGAGAGATCAGACTGCACTTTGCTAGCTGGGGAAAGGCCAAAATTCCAGATTTGATTATGAAGTCCAAAAGTTATGAATCAAATCACCCTAAGTCGGGATCAAGTGTTCCATGTTCTGCATTAGACTACAGACACTGTGAGGCTGTGTGTCATTTCTCACAGTAGGCTCAGAGCTTCAATTTTCAGTGGCTGCAAAGTATTTAATTCTATGAAGTTGCTGTAATTATTTTGGAGGTGCTTAGGTTGTTCTCAGTAGTTTGCACCATGTTTCACTTTGTTTTGGGGCTGAGGATTGAACCCAGGGCCTGTGCATGCTTGCTGAGCTCGTCCCCCAGCCTCCCCTGTTTTAAATACCACCGGGCACCCTTGCTCACAAGTGCTTTTACAAATTCTCACTCAGCTTTTCCCAGGATATAATCCTGGAAACAGGATTATACAAAAAAACTAGGAACATCTGTTCACAAAAGACGTGAACAGAGAGAGAAGGTGTGAATACTTTGTTTAGTGTCTTAGTGCACATATAAACTTCTCTAGAAATGTCTGTCCTGCTTTCCCTAATATTGTTTGCACAGGCCACCTGGGCATTTGTGCATTTAGTGTGATGTTATAGAGACGAGCTGGTCTGGAGAGGATGTAGGTGGCTCCTTGGTGGCCTGACCCCAGGTTTTGCTCACTTCCCTAGGAGTTCAGTATGCGTGTTCCCAAGTGGTCTGGAGCTCTGTGGTTCAAGTGCAGGCTTCTCCCTTCTTGTGGAGCCCAACCCCTCCCTGGGGGCTTCTCTGCAGATTACACTCAACACTGCTCCGGGCAGCTGCAGTGCTGTGTGCCCAGGAGGGGAAGGAAGTGATTCCAGTGAACGCAGAAGGGTCTCCACTTTTAGAAACGATTGGTGCAGGCAGGACAGCCTGCTGCAGGGAGGGCCGCACACTAGATGTGGCACTCTGCTGCAGTCTCCCCGCTGCAGCCCTGTGCCGCGGTCACCTGCCACTTCCAGATCTCCGCAGCTTATCACAGCAGAGCCCGGTCTCTCTGTGAGAGTCTGTCCCCTGTGATAGGACTCAGCCATCCAGAACCCCTTGATTGTGATGGGTCCATTATCTCAGCACCAGGCTTGGGCAGTGGTGCCTGGCAGAAGGCAGCTGGGAGGTCACATAGGAAGTGACCCATATCACTCGTACTCACACCCACTGGTCACCTGGCTTCAGCTAATAGAGCACTAGGGGAATATTTGGGGGAACAGATGGATGGTGTTGCTGTTGCTGCTACCCTGCCTGTCATTTGGTAGGAGGGGTGAATAGCATGCAGGTGACTGGCCCCAGGCAGGAATGGTGGCTTCCTTCAGAGAACAGCAGAGGTGGATGGACATGAAGAGGATTGGAGTATGTGACTCACCTGGGTGAATTCAGCATCTGTGTTCCGCAAAGTAAAAAGGACCAGGGCTTCCAATAGAATCTCTTTTTTTGTTTGTTTGTTTGTTTCTCGTTGTCTGCAATGTGCATTTTGATACTTGCTACTCTATAGAAAGGCAGCTCTATCATTAGAGATCAAACCCGGTACTCAGAGGTCACTGTAAGTGGCATTTCCAACATGTCTTGGAGAAGGAGTGTGTTAGATCCATCCTTAGCGTGTTGCCGTATGGTCTGCTTAGGCCTGGGAAAGTGTGTCATTTCCTTTCTTCTGGCAGTGCGTCCTTGTCTGGGGTAGGCTGTCTGGTCACCCAGCCAGGCAGCCAGGACTCGGAGAGAAGTGGCTCAGAGAAGACCTCGTGAAGAAGCCCTGGCCTGGCCTCTGCTGCGACTGCCAGGCTCCCACTCCATGCTCCTGTCTCCTATTGTAGGACTTGGTGCTGGAGAAGTTGAAGAGCCAACAGCTGACCAGTGAGCTGGACAAACTGGGCCAGGAGCTAGAGAAGGTTGGGCTCAGCAAGGAGCTACTGCTGCAGGATGAGAACAGCTACGGTGACACGTGAGTATGGTCTCCCTTGTGGTAGCACGTCTTCTGCTGCGGGTCCCAGCCTCTGTGCTTGCAACCTGAGGCCTTTGTTTACTGAAATCACCCCACCATGTGGCTCCTGTGTCCTCCGAAGACCAGATCTGGCTCCCAGGGGGCGTGCAGGGAGATTCTTTTGTCCAATAAGAAAAATGGCTTTTTTTTTTTTTTTTTTTTTTTTTTTAGGCAGGGTCTCTCTATGCAGTTCAGGCTGGCCTTGAGTTTACTTTGTAACCCAGGCTGGTCTCAAACTCACAAGGATCCTCCTGCCTCAGCCTCCCAAGTGCTGGGATTACAGGTGTGAGCCACCACGCCCAGCTATGAGGCCTCTTTTTTAATTTGACTGTTGCAAGCATTGATTTCTTTAAAATGATCAGTTGTGTAAGGAAATCCGATATCCTGGACCTGTGGATTTGTGAGACCCATGTGCCTGCTGACAATGCCTGTTTGAAATGGAGGAAAGGCTGTAGACTTGCCATCTGCCTTGCTCTGCGACCTTGAACAAATCACTTAAGCTTTCTAAGACTCAGTTTCCCCATCTGTAACATGACCATGATAACACTTTCCTAAAACAGTGACCCTAAAAGGTAGCAACCTGTCTCCTGGGCGGGGTCATGGATGTGCCATCTGCTCAGGGATCCCGGAAAGGGCCCTGCAGTGGGTTTGACTCCTCAGTGGTACAGGCAGGCAGCCTCCCGGGAGGAGATGGGTGTGGGGTTGGTGAGGCGGGTAAGTGATACTATTGTGTCTTGTGTTTTTCAGGAAATACAAGCTTTTGGAGAGCAGAAATGAGTCGACATTAAAAACAGCACTGGCCATGAAAGAAGAAAAGATTGTGTTCTTGGAAGCCCAAGTGGAAGAGAAAGTGGGCCTGAACCAGCAGTTACAGAGCGAGCTCCAGACGGTGAGAGCCCAGCCTGCCCTGCCAGCCGGGCCCTGCCTGCCCTTCCTGCCCCTTGCCTGGGTGACCCAGGGTGGCCTGGAGGCCTTTGTCCTGGGGCAGGTGGTGTGAACCACAGGGTTAGAGCTCCCGCCATCTGAATCGCACACTGGCAGGACAGGGGCAGGTGTCCGGCAGAAGTGAGGCTCCACCATGAGAGCTCTGTGTGAAAGTGAGCACCCAGCACCCAGCACAGCCCTGGCATGCTCAGACAGGGCAGGTGCTTGTGCGGACAGGCACGTGTTCTCTGCATATATAGACATGCTTTCCACATGTATGTGGGTGTGCTCCACACATCCACATGTGTAAGGACTCTGCACACACACACACTGCTGCCCCAGTCCTCCCGTGTGAACATGAGGCATGTGTCTCAGCAGCGGGATTGAGTTGAAATGTGGAACAGAACAGTTCCAGCACTGGCAAGGCTCCGCCAGGGCTAGGATACCCTGGTGCCCATTCCCCAGCCTTCTCCCTACTCATGGGCAGTGGGGGCTCAGGTGAGTGAGAAGCCTGCTGCAGGCATGGCGCTGAGGTAGGGACTGAGGCAGGTGTGGACACTTGGCTTCTGCCCTTGCTGTCATCTCTGGAAAGAACAGGGAAACAAGGGAGACTGAGATTGGGTGCCCCTTTCCCACCAGAGCAAAGAGTGGCAACTGGCCTGTTCTGTGCCGTGTGTGGGTGCACACGTGTGCATGTGTGCGTGCATATGGTATTGGTGCAGCGCTGTCCCCCATCCCTGCAGGTGAAGGAAGAGCGGGACCAGCTCAGGAAGACCCAGGAAGAGGCAGCACACATGCAGAACTCGCTTAAGCGACCTCTGGGCACGTCAGTCACCAGTCCCCAGGAGGAGGCCTGGGGCCCTGGCCACAAGGAGGCCACCATGGAGCTGCTCCGAGTGAAGGACCGGGCCATCGAGCTGGAGCGGAATGTGAGTGCCCTGGCCCTAGTTGCACAGAGAGGGGAGCGTCCTGTTCCCAGTCCGGCTGTCCCTGTGTAACTACTGTAAAGGACGCGGGAGTTGATCAGAGTCCACGGAAGCTTCTTGGATGTAGCTGAACACTTTTTGAGTTGACCTGGCAGGTCCCGTGGGCGCCTCTCATTTGTTGTCCCTTCACAGTTCTAGCATAAGAGGCACATTCAGCCTTTGCTGTGGCGTGTCGCCCCGACTGCCTTGACAGGCGTTGCCTGTGGCTTCTCTGCCAGCTTCTCTTCCTGTAGCCTTTTTCAGGGCTGCGTCCTGGTGCTGTGTTTCACAGCCTTCTGCTGTGTCTGTAAATAAAGCTCTATAGGAACACAGCCATGCCCTCAGTTTATGCATTGTCTGGGAAGCTTTCCCACTGCAGTGGTAGCATTTGGGGGTGGAGATAGAGACAGTGTGGCTGGCAAACTGGAAAGTATTTATCATCTGGCGCTTTATGGAAAAAATGAGCCAGTGTGTCCCAACTTCTTTGGTTTTGATTGCCAGTGACTGTCTGTAGTCCATAGTGATGATTTTCATTATTTGACAGATAAAAAATCCAAGGCAGAATGTATGATTCTCCGAGTCTTATGTGAATAAGGGATCGCATACGAACACAACCCCTCTACCATGTCCTGGTCCCTAACCTAGTTGATGGCACATTGGGGCTCTTTATTGATCCCACATAATGTGCATTGCACTCTTCCTCCTGCTGGCTCCCAGAGTAGGATAAGCTGCAGCCGAGGTCAGCAGGAGGTGGACCCAAAGAAAAGCATTCCTAGGTGCTCCACAGAGAGCAAAAGAAAGCACAGAAGAGAGGAGGAAGGCCGGGGGCGGCTCTGCCTCAGTGTGCCCGGGAGTCACCATCCCTTTGAGTCCCCTGTAATATGTATCTCTCACTGTGTGTGTTCTGGTTCTCAGAAGTTCTGTTGATTGTCCTTTACAAGAGGGCAACTGTTATTTCTGCAGCTGGTGCACGCTGGCTTCTGCCTCCATCCGCACTTGAGGGTTCATTGTAGCCCCTAGGTACTGTGGCCACTTGGCCGCTGCCCGGCCCTGCTTGACTGACACATGCTTCCCTGTCCCCTAGAACGCAGCTCTGCAGGCCGAGAAGCAGCTGCTGAAAGAGCAGCTGCAGCACGTGGAGACACAGAACGTGGCCTTCAGCACTCAGATCCTGACGCTGCAGAAGCAGAGCGCCTTCCTGCAGGAGCGCACCACCACGCTGCAGACCCAGACTGCCAAGCTACAGGTACCAGGCAGCTGGCGCGGGGTGCGTAGAGGAGTGAGCACAGGATAAAACACAAGGGCGTGAGGTGTGTGCCTTGTTAATGAGCTCGCTGAAGTCAGCGTCTTCAGAGGTGATGGTGACTGATAAGCCCATTTCAGAGATTGAGCTTTGGCTTCATTTGCTGAAGTCTTCATTTCTCTGCTTTTACATTCCTGCCCACCTTTCCCAAAGTCTGTTTCTTGCGAGAGTTACCAGGAATGACTTAGAAAAGTGGTCTGGAGGTCAAAGAAGTTGGGTTGAACAATTGACCGGTTTTCTGCAGTGCGAAATCTTGCTGAACTTTTGTGAGGCCAATGTGCATTTTCATCTCCAGGAGGGAAGTGGGCTGTGAAGCTGCCTCCAGCTGTTGGGAGAAGCCCCAGAAGCAGCCCTCTGGGCTGCTGAAGATGCCAGTTTCATTTATGGTTAAAGGTGGTGGGAAAATTAATGATCATTCATTCATGCAGTTTCTGAGGAAACTGAAAATAGGTTATTTATGGAGCAGGGACAATAAACAGGAAATTCTTTGGCCAGGAGACTAGGATTTGTTCTGTGAAAATAAGAAAATAGGATATGGGTTTGTTTTGTATTTTTGTCTCAAAAAAAGTCTTTGTCTGGTTTTAATATTAGAGTAGTTCTGGCTCATGTTTAATTCTCTAATTTTGAGTCATGTTGGATGCAGTATTCCGTAACATTACGTTAGGTTGGTTGACAGTGTTGAGATATTCTTTATCCTTACAGATTTTCTGTCTGCTTCTTCTAGAAAATGAGTTTTTGAAAATAGCAAGGAAATCAGGCACTGTGGTGCATGCCTGTGATCCCAGCACTCGCGAGGCTGAGGCAGGAGGATCATTGCTGAGCTGCAAAGTGAGCTCAAGGCCAGCCTGAACTACACAGTGTCTTGTTTCAAGAGAGAGAGAGAGAGAGAGAGAGAGAGAGAGAAAATAGCAAGGAAGTTACCCAGAGGGAGGCCTTAACTCATGGAGAGGCTCAGCTGCAGTCCGTTGGTGTTGCGTGGTCTGGTCCCCTTCGCTAAGCAGGTCCTTAAGTTCCGGTGGAACCACCTTTCTGGGCCTGGCCTGCCCTGCTGTGCTCCCTGATGGTTGCTGTGTGACCCACGGTGGGGCTCTGCTCTCCTGCAGGTGGAGAACTCCACACTGAGCTCCCAGAGTGCCGCGCTGGCTGCACAGTACGCGCTGCTGCAGGGCCAGCACACGGCCAAGGAGACGGAGCACGAAGGCCTGCAGAGGCAGCAGGAGCAGCTGGCAGCTGCCTACGAGGCCCTGCTCCAGGACCACGAGCACCTGAGCGCGCTGCACGAGCGCCAGTCCTCGGAGTACGAGGCCCTCATCCGCCAGCACAGTTGCCTGAAGACGCTGCACCGCAACCTGGAGCTGGAGCACAAGGAGCTCAGAGAAAGGTGGGGCCTTGTGCACTGGGGACCCTGTGGGATCTGGCGGGTCTGGGTGCAGTGAGTGCAGTGCAGGGAGTCCTCAGGCTCCTCCAGGACTGGCCTTTCTCCCAGCCCACATTCCACTTCCATCCCTCTCCCGGTGTTTCCTCTTGGCTGGCTGCTTCCCATTGTCAGCAATGGGAAGGAAATAAAATGTCACTTTGGGCAATTTAAGTTTGTGCTGGGTACTGAGTGTCAGGGCCGGGGAGCCCAAGGAAAGAGGAGGTGCTGCAGCTGCTCTGAGCTCCGGGCACTCTGCAGAGCACCGAAACCCTGTTCTCCTAAGGATTCTCTCCTTGCTGCCCTTTCCTCTCCCAACCTGTGACCTGTGTGCAGGCGTGGCTGACCTGACTCTGCAGGCCTTTTCTTCCATAACAGCATCTGGCCGGGTGGTTTGCCTTAAAAAACAAAAACAAAAAACAAACGCTTTAGTTATAGACACAATTGTGTCATGAATCCTGTTGCCCACCTGCCTGGTTCAGCTGTGTGATGCCGCTTCTCCCTTCATCTCTACCTCGTGCCTTCCACCCCCACGTCTTTTATTTTGGGAGGGGTAGGTGGAATCTGTATACATAAGATTCTATTCCTTTCACCAAAACGTGTGTTGTCTTCCCCTAGACACCTTTATCTTCCCCCTCCTGTGCGTAGGTAATGTTTGTTGAACGTCTTCTGTGTGCTGGTTAATAAAGTGGAGCAGGCAGTGTTCATACAGCATTTGAGTCAAGCATGAGACGTGTAGGCTCGTGTCGTAGTCCTGGTGTCCCAGGAGAGAGTCCGTTATAATAGCATCTTCTCGTGTTCTCAGTGATGTTGGGGGAAGGCTTCTGCAGGTAGTGTTGAGACTGGGCCTGGAGGTGGAATTCTCGTCCTTGCCCTGTGTTGGCATGCTTGGGTTAGCACCCCTGGTTACTGTGTATGCTTTGCTGGTTGCACATTGGTGTGGGTCTGGGGTGTAGGAATGAAGGCTGTGTTCACTCTGCTCCAGCACTTGGGTTGGACAGGCTCACTTCCTCACCCTTCTAGGCGTTTATCATATATTGTGCCAGGGATTAGGCTGAATAAGACTCCTCAGTCTGCTGTGCAGGTGGGTAGTTAACTAATGATGTAAGTCATGCTTTTCTAAGACATCATAAGAAAGGAGCAGGAGTTGGGGAACCTTAAGGTCAGCCCAGGGTCCTTATTTGTCAAACTTGGATAATTCTTCCAGTGTCATTAGCTTGGATAAGAAAAGTCCTACTCTGAAAGCCAGGCCAGCCTCAAATCTGAGCTCTGTGCTTGGGGCAGCCTCTGTCCACCAGGAGCACAGATGGTTCTCAGCAAAGGGGAGGCAGGACCCTGGTGTCTCAGGGACTCCAACCTTGTGCTGTGCTGTCCCCACCTGTCCAGCCTACAAAAATAGAGTGCACAGAAAATTCAGATGGGATGGGAGGGGAAAGAAAGGGTACGGGCTGTGGCTGGGGCAGCAAAGGTGAGGCGGCTCTTGCACTTCTCAGCAGGTCTCGGACCATGAGAGGACCAGGCTAGGGACAAGTAGAGCAGGGCTCTCAGGGGAGCAGGGAGGGTGCTGAGGAGGGATTAGCTGTTGCACACAGTGGAATTTGGCTGTTTTGTGGTTTCCTTTAGATCTGTTTATGCTCAGTGAACCACCAGTAACTTACTTGCGATTACCAAAAGACAACATAGAGTTCAGTGTAGCCCTGCTCTCGAGTTGAGGAGTAGCCTTGATAGGGGTAGGACACCCAGGACGTGTCTGGTGGGAGGAGGAAGAGGATTCCGGCCGGAGCTGCGTGCTGGCCCAGCCCCTCCTGCAGCTCTTAGCCACCGTCTACTATCCCGTGTTCTCCATCTGCATGCACACTGCTGCATCCCCTTCCTTCTGCATCGAAACCCCTGAACCCAAAGGCCTTATCAGTGTCTGAGTTACCTGTATGAGGGCCCATGCCCAACACCCAGCAGTGTCTCCCTTCCACAGGCACGGTGACATGCTGAAACACAGGGCCGAGCTGGACGAGCTGGAGAAGGTGCTGACTGCTGAGAGGGAGGCCCTGCAGCAGGAGCAGAGGACGAATGCTGTCGCCATGGGCGAGAACCAGAGGCTGCGGGCAGAGCTGGACAGGTGAGTGCCGGCACTACTGTCCACCGGGGGACAGCCCTGCGAGTTCCTCAGCCACTGTGTGTCTTTCTAAAGCTTGTCTTGTTGACATCGGCCAGGGGCGGGGCTGCAGTAGCCCCATATGACAGCTGAGTGGAAGGACTCGGGTGCCCGTGGGAATGTCTCGTGTCTAAGCGCAGTGCATCTTACCTCCCCCCGTGTGATGATGGCTATCTAGCGCAGATGTCTCCATCATTGACTTGAATTAAACCTATAGCACTGTCATGGAAGTGCCTCTGATCCTCCTTATTCACAGATTCCATACTTGTGAATTTTCCTTCTTGCTAGCATTTATTTGTAGCACAGAATTGCACATCTGTGGGGCTTCTGGGAACATGCGTAGAGTCCACAGAATGAGTCCTCAGACCTCCCTGTTCCCAGCTGAGGCCACTTCCTGTTTCAGCTGCTACTGCAAACCAGTCCTTTTCCAAATCTTGATGAGCGCCCTGTGTTTTGTGTTGTGTGCTTTGGGTCTCAGGCGCAGTGCTGAGGTGTGCCTAGTGTTGTGCAGGGTGAAGGGCCGTGATGTCCCCGGAGAAAGTGTATGGAAGATGAGCCTTGCCCGCATGGGAGCTAGAGCACTGCTGGCTACAAATGCATTATTATGTAAGGTGCATTTAAACAAACACACACAAAACAAAAATGCTGCAGCCCGAGGCTCTCTGGAACCTAACGCATTTTCCCTCGGAGCAGTGGTGCAGTATTCACTACCATTTGCCAGGATAGAACAGAGCTAATGCACATATTGAGAATAGGCTGTACTGTTGTCTACCCCCTTTTTATTTAAACACTAAGAGAACAGACTTGGGGAGATAAAGTGAGGTGTTCAAAGTTAATGCCTCAGGCTAATGGCAGAGCCAGGGTTGGATCCTGGTCCTGGCTCCTTCCAGAGTCCTGAAGACGATGATACAAAGTTCTGTTAACTCTGCATCCTTGGGTTAAAGTCCCGGGGGTTCCACTCAGGCGCCTGCAGGGAAAGCATTGAGGCTAGAGGGTCCACACCAGTGGGAAAGGTGAGGGCAGCTCCGCAGCAGTGGGGCCTGGGCCTGGGCTGTCGGTCATTCCTGTGGCTCATGTTCTCCCAGAACCTGGATGTCTGTGTGTTGTGTGAAACATCCAAATTTTTAAACGTGGTCTACTAGGTTTTGAAAAAATAAAATTATACACTGAGCAAGACACACATGTCCAAATCAAGTGTCTGAGTCCTAGTAATTGACCTTTCTGGTTGATTCCTGAGACCCCCCCTAGCAAATTATGATGATAGTTATTATGATGATGGTTAGTGGATTTACAGAATACCCTGCCATCTTGTCCTGTTTATGTTAGGAGTTGAAATTCGGTGTGTAGACCTGGGAATGCTGCTAGGCATAGACAGACTTGGTCTGGCTCAGAGGGGTTTTTTGTTGTTGTTTTCTTGATAGCAGAATCCCTTTTCCCATGTATGTGAGGTGCCAAAGTCACCATAATGAGGAAGAGCTAAGATGCCAAAACACATGTCTCTGAAGCTGGTGTCTGAGCCTGCCCAGTTTCCCTCCAGGCCCAGTGTGGTAGCAGCAAAGGTTCCCTAATAGAACCCCAAAGAGCAGTTTGAAAACCAGCTGTTTCATTTAATCCTCTAAATTTATGCATAAAGAACCCAGAGGCCCAGGGAGGCTGTGGCTTTTCCTGAGGTTGCACATCCTGGTTCCGCCAGAGCTGCAACAGAGCAGTCCCTCTTTGGGACATGCTTCAGCCCCTTCCCCATGTGGCCGTCCACTCCGTAGGGTCAGTTTCCTGCACCAGCAGCTGCAGGGGGAGTGTGAGGAGCTGCATGCCCACACCAAGGAGCTGAAAACCTCGCTGAACACCTCGCAGCTGGAGCTGAACCGCTGGCAGGCGCGCTTCGACGAGCTGAAGGAGCAGCACCAGGCCATGGACATCTCGCTGACCAAGCTGGACAACCACTGCGAGGTGAGGCCGCTGGTGGACATGTCTCGGGGCACTCAGGAGCTTGGGGTGACAGGGGGGCCCCACAGTTGTTTTGCTCCAGGAGGGTGTGTGGGTGGCCCTAAGAATGAGTCAGGCATCCCGGTGGGGATAGTGTTTCTGTCTGTCCTCTGCCTGTGTCCATGCTGTGTTTCCAGATCCCATCATTTCCATGCCCATGTCGTTCTAGAGAAGTGGCTTAAATTTGCAATGTCGTGGGGTTTGGCCAATAGGCTCAGGATCCTGGGACAGTGAGGACGAAACTCATTCAGGTCCATGGTGTCTGGAGCTGTCCTTTCTGATGCACTAGGTGGAAATGGCCATTGTAGGCAGTGGAGCCCTCTTAGTGGACGGGATCTTAGATGGACCAAGGTACACGGAAAGGCCTGGGAGATGGGGGTCACCACATTCCCCCAGGACAGCCCCAGGGGGGCGCATATGATCTTGGGGCTAGGTCTGCTCAGAAACCCTGTCCTTCAACTCTGGGCTGGTACTGGGAGACATCATGAAGAAGGAGACCAAAGCCCACGCTGTGCTGTCACTCTGCAGGACACCGAGACTCTTTTTTTACTTTTTACTTTTATTAGTGCATGTTTGCAGTACATAATGATTGCATTCGTTGTGGGGAATTGATACATGGTACATTCTTTTTTAATTTCCATTTTCTTTTCCTTTTTTAGGAAACTTTTTTTTTTTTTTTGGCCAGCAGTCCTCAAGGTAGTTATAAATACAGACCAACAGTCAGACTAACCAGGCCCAAAAATTATAAAATACGTAAGACTACAACTCAAGGTTCATTTAAATATATTGTTCAGGCTGGCTTGCAATAACTTTTTCTCTTTTTCCTATTTGTCTTTTATAGTTTATTTATATATTGGGTTTCTCATAAGAGAAACTGCAATAGTAAAGCTTGTTTCTGCTTTTCTTCACTTAATATTATGACCTGAAGGTACATTTATTTTCCTGCAGATGACTCAAAGCTTCATTATGGCATAGTAGTGCTCCATTGTTTATAAAAGCCACATTGTCTGAGTACATTTATCTGCTGATTGCCATACTTGCTGCTATTTGAAGTGTACTGCTGTCAGCATGGGTATGCAGAGCATTTGAGGAGATCGTGTCAGGCTGCATGAGGGAAAAGGTTATATTCATGCCAGAGCAGAACTGGCAAGGTGTGGGCGTGAGAAAGGCTGGTTTGCAAGCTGGCGTTGGCTGTGGGAGAACATGTGTGGTTCGGTCAGAGCAGGGATGGCAGATGATGGAGGAGGCAGTGAAACGAGGGCTAGCATGGACCAGTCCCACATGGGCTGCAGGCGTGAGCTGCCATCGTCTGCCTGGGCCGTCATAACAAAGTGCCACGGCTCGGGGACAGCTTAGAAAATAGACGTTTATTTCTCACAGTTCTGGGCCGGGAGTCCCCCAGGCTCTCGCCCTGGCTGGCAGGTGGCCACTTTCTTGTGTGTCCTCGCCCCTGTGGTAATTTCCTCCGTGTAATCTGTGGTTCTTCCCCTCGGGTCCAGAGAGACACCTGCCCTCTCCAATTGTCCGCCCCTGCCTGTGAGGCCATCCTCATCGTAATCTGCTCCTCTAAAGGTTCCACCTCCAAATACAGTCATGCTCTGAGTGACTGGGGGGGTCAGGGCTTCTGTGTGTGATTTAGGGGATGTGGCTCTAGCTTTTGCAGGGCAAAATGTAAGTGAGCGCAGGGCAGACCTGGCCCCTCGCCTCTCCTGAGGGTTGTTAAGCCAGGTTGGTTTGTTGCCAGGGCCTATTGAAGTAGACACACAGCTATCGCATCATCCTTGGGACGGCCTGCCCCGGGATCAGAACTCGACCACAGCGAGGCCCAGTGCACAAGGTCCCCAGGGCTGCAGCCAGGCCAGATCTTTGCAGGGCCAACATAGAATCTCCAGGAAGGGTGGTGCCTGCACCATCCAAACAGCATTGTAGCCGTGATCTGGAAGTGGTTTTAGCAAGGCCGTGATCAGTCACGGTCCGCCCTGCTTTCCCTTCCTCCTCTGCTCATCATGTGCACCTGAGCAAGCCCCAGTAATATTCCTGGCAGGTGGAACCACGGCTTCTCTGTTCATGGTACCAGGGTGCAGAGGCTGGAGCAGCATCTGCTTTCCCCTGGGGTGCACTGGGCTTTTTGCTGTGTGCTTGTCTGTGTCATCTCACTTAATCCTCATGGTGACCTTGGGAGCTGGGGTCTCCATCCTTGTCCCTTGCAATAGTGAACTGGACCCAGTCTCTACATCGAAAGCCTGCAACTTCCCTCTACACCGCGGGGATATTCTACAACAGAAGTTGGTAAACTTCAGCCCACAGACCAGATCGTATCTGCCACTTGTTACCGTGCGGCCCACAAACTAAGACAGTTCTTAACATTGCCTAATGGGCAGAAAAGTCGAATAATCTCTGGTTGAGTAAAAAAATTATATGAAACTTAAACATCAGCGTCTATAAGTAAAGTTTCATCAAATCAGAGCAAGGCTTATGCATTTTCTCTACTAGTGAGCTGTGACAGACACGAGACGGCTTGAAAAGTCTGGAATTGTCACTGGACAATTCTGTCTCTGGTCAGAAAAAGTGCACCACCTGTCTTAAAGCCATCTAGTTGGAACAGAATGCATGCCCCATATGCAATTTATTATTTTTGTAACCATGTTTAAAAAAAAACTTTACAAAATGAAATTAAAATTTTTTATGAAATGAGGGTCTTCTGCATTGCCCAGGCTGATCTTGATGACCTGCCTCAGTCTCCCACATAATTCCTCCCAGGTCCAGGCACACGCGGCTGCTCCCAGGTGAAATTTTGTGTTTTCTTTCCTCTGATGAGCATTCAGCCTCTGCTCTGTGTCTCCAGTAGAGCATGTGTCAGCATAGACCCACCACACTACCAGTGCTCAGCAGCCTCTGTCTGTGTGGGACAGTGCCGTGGCAGAGGGCACTTGGGCAGGTTGTGGGCACTTTGGAGCTTTCTGAGAGTCCATGAGTGCAGAGGTACTGTGATGCCCACTGCACACACTTGCCTTTTCCTTCTTCCGCAAGTTGGGTAGGGTCGTGGAGTCCCTTGGTGCCTGAGTTGCTGTGGGTCTGTGTTTCAGCTGCTGTCCCGCCTCAAGGGGAACTTGGAGGAGGAGAATCATCACCTGCTGAGTCAAATCCAGCTGCTGAGCCAACAGAACCAAATGCTCCTAGAGCAGAACCTGGAGAACAAGGAGCAGTACCACGAGGAGCAGAAGCAGTACATGTAAGGGGCGTGGCGGGGGGTCCCGGACTGCTGTCCCCACCCTCACAGCAGGGCTGTGTTACTAAGAGAGTTCGCTGGAGTGTTCTAGAGTCCTGGAGTGGTGGGGCTCAGCTTATGTGGGCTTTGTCCACTATTCACCACTGGAAGCTTCTTTGGCTTTTGAAGTTCACTTTTATAAGTGATGCCAAGACCAAACAGATGCCTCATCTCTTCCAGAGAGAGGCTTCGAAATTGTGGGGAGTGGGTTGGCTGTGCCCTGCTTGTCCCACCTTGGCCAGCAATCAGGACATGTGAACCTTGGTGCAGGAGCAGGAAAGGTGACAGGCATGAGCGTGTGTGGCAGGGACCCTTTGGGGTATGGGGAGATGAGGCTGAAAAGGGTGGTACTCTGCTGGGAGGGCTTTCCCACCCAGTTGAAAACCTTGGAGTCCCTGGGAGAGGGATGTGAGTCTAGGAGACCTAGCAAGCTTCCAGAAGTGGAGGACGAGAGGAAGGACCCTGGTGCTGGAGGCATAGTAATCCAGGCTGTGACTCCAGCATCCAGAGTGGTTGGACCCCTCTGTGCGGTGGTGGCCCTCCTGTACCTTCCTGTGATGGACAGGGAGTGCTGGCACGAGTGTGGCGAGGGCAAGAAGAGACATGTGGAGGACATGGTCACTGTGAACCCCCAGCTGCTGTCCCCACTCCCTCTGATGTCACGATGCTCCCTCCTGGGCTGCCTGCCTATCTGTTCTCCCCCACCTACCAAGGGATGGTTGGTGTGTGAACCTACACTATAATTTGGGGACAGAAATGACAGTTGCTCAGAGCTGGCCCTCTGTACCCCGAGAGGTGGACTTGCCAGGAGGGGGAGAGGGCAGGTGCTGACTGGAAGATGCAGGAGCCTGGTCCCAGGGAGATTACTGGGTGACGTTTTTGCATTAGAGAGCGTCTGTGTCAGGCCAGTGGGCTGGCGCCCTTCCTAGGACTGGTGAGGGCCTGGCACGTGTGTGGGGCCAAACTCAGCTGCGAAAGCAGCACCACGGAGGCCAGGGAAGACGGAGCATGGACACGGAGCAGACCTGGAGGAGTGCAGCTGGTGTCAAGGCTGCATTGTGTCCCTTTGCCCAGGGTGCAGCCTCACAGCAAAGTCTCACAGCCCTTGGCTTAGCCAGGACCTCAGTAGCTTCAGACATGACGGAACCCACGCAGAGCAGTGACCTCTTCTCCGGGCATTGTTCTCAAGAGAGCAAACCAGGGCTTTGAGCTGTCTGACCGACCATGCAGGAGGCTTCCGGAGTCCAACTGAAGCACTTCTGACTCCCTGGGGAGCAGAAATGCCTTGTGACAGGCCGGGTTCAAAAGGTGTTGCTGGTCCCTTGGTTTGAAAATCAAAACAGCTGTCTGACATTTAGAAATCCGATCTACTCCCCTAGCCTGTGTCCCTTGACCTATGTCCGTTTGCTTGGGGCAGCAGTTGACCCCACCACTCCCTCAGCCTCCCCATACTGGCTCTGCCTCCCGTCTCTACCTGGCCTAGGGAACTATGGAGCTCCGGTCAAGGTGTTGGCAGCTGCCCAGCGTGGGAGCGGCCCAAGCGTGGCTTCTGCCCTGCTGAACAGGTAGATCCTCGGTGGTCTCTGGGTCTCAGGGTCCCCAGATCCGAGGCAGATGCTTCTGTTTGTCTTGTTTGAAACTCGGTGACCAGTGTGGTGACAAGCGCCCCTGGTCTGAATGCCAGGAAAACACCAACCTCTGTTTCAGGTCAGGCCGATGAGCAAATTTGTTTAAAACTTTGACTGAGAGTTTTTCTTTCTTTTCTGTTCACAGAGACAAATTAAATGCCTTACGGAGACATAAGGAAAAACTAGAAGAGAAAATCATGGATCAGTACAAATTCTATGATCCTGCTCCAAAGAAGTGAGTTGATTAAGGTTCTAGGACATACAGATGGCGTGTGCAGTGGGCTTTTCCATGAGACAAGGCAGCAACCCCTGCCCGTTTGCAAGCCCCATCTCTACCACCTTGCTATCTGGCTGTGTGCTCCCACCTGTCCTGTGGCGAAGGGTGGCGAAGGGTGGCCGACCTAGATGAGACACAGACTTCATTTGACTGTGAGCCCTTTTGGAGGCAGAGTGGGATCTCAGCCGCTGAAGCCTGATGGCAGGGCGGCCCTTGTCAGGTTTCATGTTAAGATGCAGAATAGCCATGTTCCTGTGTTGGAAGCGTCGGGTGAAACACCAGGCCCAGCGCTGCAGTCCTTAGACCCTGACCACAGTCTCTGCTTCCCCAGGCAGCGGCCCCTGGAGCTGCAGCCTCCATCCTGATCCAGGGCCGCAGGAGTCCTCATCCAGCCCAGCGGGGCCTTGAAGTTGAAATCACCCAGAATCTCTTGAAGGGACTCTGGTGAAATGGCAGAGCCTCATTCCTAGTCTTCTGTCTGACAGAAAAATTGTAGCTGAGGCGGGGAGTGGGGTGAACAGGGGACTGTGAGGCGGGGTGGGGGCCCAGGCAGCTTGGTGCTGCCTGCAGGTTCCTGACTCATTCTTTAAACACAAACAACCCAATTCAAACAGCCCACTCCCCTCTGCCCTCTGCCCCCGGTCCAGATTTCCCAGTGCCAGGGAAGGCTCAGTGGATGCTGGCTTATTTCATTTGCTAACTTCAGCAGAAAGTATTTCAGAAGATGACTTTTGGACAGAAAAACCACCAACTTATCTTAACACAGCCACCCTGCCTTCATGTCATTACAAGAGTTGCCTGTTTCATGTGAGGTTCCTGTCCCTGTCCCAGGACTGGGGATTGAACCCAAGGTCTTCACATTGAGCTGTAGCTCCAACCTTTTAATGTATTTATTTTTAAAAGTTTGAAACAGGGTCTCACTAGCTTGATCAGATGGGACTTGAACTTGTAATCCTTCTGCTTTGAACTCCCAACTGCTGGGATTACAGGCCTGTGCCCCCAGGCCTGCCTTGAAGTTCTCTTTCTATGGACACTGGTTGGAATTTCTTCCACTATCACCCAACCTACACATAAGGGTTGGATTCTACATCCTGAGCCCAAAAATGATCATGGCAGGGTGCATGAAGGTTGCTGTCCTTTTTTATTTTTTTTTCTTTTCTAAATGTGCTGGGCCTGAACTGCAGGCCCTCACCGGCTTGGCCAGTGCTTCACCACTGAATCACACCCCAGCTTGGCACCACCATTCTGAATCCCAGGTTAAGGGCCACACCTCACAGGCCTATGATAAGAATCCCATGCACTTTAGGGAACCCACGGGGGGGGGGGGGAGTGGGAGTATTGGTTATAGCTCTTAAAAATATCCTCCTAACTAGGAAAAACCACTGGATTGGAGCCAAAGCCTTAGTGAAATTCATCAAACCAAAGAAAGACGGTTCCAGAGAGCGAGTAAAGTCAACCACAGACAGCTCTCCCTGGCAGCCAGAGTCCACAGACCCTGCCTCACCGTCAGCCCCTCAGTCTCTCCGGTTGCAGCCGGAGAACCCCAACAGTCCCGCACTGGCCTCAAATGGCACCGAAGAGCGTGACACTCACAACGGGCCTTCGGGGAAAGGTAGGTGCAGCTCCGCCCAGCTGCGGTGGGGCTCGGGGAAGGAGTGTGCATGGCCAGTGTGTGACTCTAAGAGGTGTGTGCCTTCTACCTAGGCTTGCCAGGAGCCAGGTAGAAACCAGAAATCTGTGTCCCTGTTATGGCAGTGTTGTCCCGTAGAACACTTAATCAAGGAGCAGGGTTCATTGCACAGACGAATACCCAGGGCTCTATTTAAGCAGGCCCCATAGAGACAAACGAAGTAGTGTATGTGTTGCGGGGGTCCCTCAGCTGGGTCAATTGTTTGCTCTACAAAGCGGTTTTCTATAGGGAGATTCCAGGGGCGTTTAATGTGCTCCTCCCGGATCCAAGGGCTGCAGGAGGTCCTGGGCGGTTCTCCTGCTTTGTTCTCTGAAAAGCGGACTAGGTTCCTTCTCTAGCCACACGCATCCTTGAGTCACAGCGGCTGTCGGACACAGTGTCTGTCTTCCTCCAGGATTGTCATTCAGAGCATGCCAAGGGTTCTGAAATACGAGCAGGATTCCTAGTTCTGTGTCCTGTGTTTTATTCGTGCTCAGAGGCCAGATGATCTGCAGCTACTGTATAGCACTAAAGGAAAATGCCTGGCAATCAATAGTGCGGTACTTGGCCGCTGAGGAGTTTTATTAAATGCTGGTATAGTAAAAGAGCGCTTCTGAAAGACGGGCAGGTTTTTACTCACGCACTTAAAAGGAAAATAGGGGCCAGATAGATTGCTGCTGGCAGTAACAGTGCCATCACAGGTACTCACTGGCCTGTGGCGATTCTGGTAACAGACACTGGACACTGTGCCCTGATTTCAGGTTTGTTAGATGTGGAAAACCTGGGCCTTGCACTCTAGTAAACACAGGTTCCTGTCAACTCTGAAAATTTCAAGTTTATTCTGAAATCATTTTTAGATTATGTAAACCAGGCCTGGACCCTGAGTGATTTCAGTCTTAGCAGAAGACACAAGGACTTTCTGGAGATCCTGTTAGGGAGCCTAGCGTTCTTGGGCTGGTAGTTGAGCCCTGAGGACCCATGACAAGTGCTCCGAGTTGACAAGTGCACAAGTCTTTTAGAGTGACATGCACAAGTACCTGGTTTGGGAGTAGATGCTCAGTTGTGGTTTCTGGACCAGATGAAAGTGATAGAGGTCTGCATAAATGGCACCTGGGGGCCTGTTGTGCCTCATACCCATGCTATCACTCAAGGTTTGTTTTTGGTTTTGAGACAGGATTTCACTGTGCAGTTCAGGCTGGCCTCAAACTTGAATCGATCCTCCTGCCTCAGCCTCTTAAGTGCTAGGATCAAAGGCATGTACCACCACACCTGGCCATCCCTTGAGTTTTGACATTTATCATCTCAACTGTATTATTTCTATATTTAATTAACTAACTAACTATAGTCAGTTTAATTGAGTGGGAAATTGCTTGCTTAGTCTGAACAGTTGAACCAATCCATGAATCAGTAGGTCAGTAATAGTTACCTGGAGCAGCTACATGGCTTGAGGGCTGTCTGTGTCTCATTTAATCCTCACCGCCCTATGAGGCAGGCATCATTACCCCTCTACACACACAGTTCTTTTTGTATATCGGTACTAGGGATTGAACTCAGAGCCTTCATTCGCACTGAGCTACATCCCCAGCCTTTTTTCAGTTTTGTAAATTTTTAGACGACACCTCACTAAGTCGCTAAATTCCCTAGGCTGGCCTTGAACTTTGTGTCTTCTAGCCTCAGACTCACCACCAGATTCCGCTGCTGTCCATTTTGAAAGCCAAGAAAGTAAACCTCAACCGGGTTAAACGCTTATAGTAAGAAGGAGCTGAGCACAGATCAGCTGAATTTGTGCTGCCTGCAGTTTAAGCTTCTTTGGCTGCAAAAGACACTAAACAAATATGGCCCCTGGCTCCTGCTTAGAGCCTCTCTGATAAGGCTCACCCACAGGCCACCTGCATGTCATAAATTGTCCCTTATTCTGTGCTGTGGGCCATGGCCACCAGGTGGCGCTCTGGAGAAAGATATAGAGATAGTAAAATCCAAAATCCCTTACGGTGGTGGGGCACACCTTAATCCCAGCTCTTCAAGAACCTGAAGCAAGATTAAAAATTCATTGCCACCCTGAGCAGTTTAGCAAGACAGTGTCTCAAAGTAAAAATTAAAAAACAGTAAAGCATGCTCCTTTGTGGGTTCATTTTCCCAGTACCACCACCACCACCAAAAAAAACCAAACCACTTAGGTTGGTTACTGCTAAGATGTGTTGAGGACACTGGACCAGCTGTCTGCTGTGTGACGATTGTGTGTTTAAAGGGCTGGGAGTGGAGAAGAGTTAAAAGGAAATAGCAGCTGTTCCTGGCATTAAGGAGCCAAGGGGATGTCAAAGGTGTTTTATTATATGTAGCTCCTCCTGCCAAAAGGTGACTTTGGAGACGTAGGGGTGATTTGTGAGTACACCAGGTGGACTGCTGTGACGGCAGGCTGGGGGCTTGTCGTGAAGGTTTCTGAGGAGTTTGCAGGGCACAGGGGTAGTCTGAGATGAGTTACAGGGACCCTGTCATGAACGTGGGTGGATGAGTGAGAGAAGCCAGCTCCTGATTTAATAAGCATCCTTATTTCATCACCTAACACCCCGAAACTGAAAATCATCCAAGCCGTGGCTCCTGGGTGCGGTGAATAACTCTCCTCATGTGCTAAGGGAGTACCTTGGTGGCATAGGGGCCACTGAATTGACTAAAGTGAGTCAGGATGTAAAGGCCTCGCCAAGCACCCGGCTCGAGTCTGAGCTCGGAACCTGAGGGCCAGCGATTCTGCTTTCCTTAAGTGCATTTGGCTACTTGAGATTCATTTGTGATTATCATTAATTTCCTTTTTTTTTTTCTTCCTTCCTCTTTCGGGTTATCCGGGTGATAACAATTTAGCAGCTCAACACAAAAAGAGTCCCTTTTTGAGAAGCAAAAGCAAGGACAAAGACAAGTCTCCAACGGCCCACCCGACTCTGTCTAAACGCCTGCGGTTCTGGTCTTCCTCCGACATCCCGTCCTCTCCTAACGAGCCTGTCTCTTTCTCAGACATTGGAGATTTCTAATCCCTCCCTTTACCATGTGTCTGCACCATGTTGTCCTCCTCCATTTCTGAAATTCAGACCAAGTCAGTACCTAAAGGCTGCATGGCCTCTAGCGGACCCTTCCTCCTGACCCCAGTTCCAAATTAGCCAGCGTGGATTCTGAGTTCAAAATAGAAGATGAGTTGTCACACTCTGGACCACTTCTTCAGCGCAGCACAGTTTTAGGGGACCCTCGGGACATAGGCGCCTGTGTCCTGGGGCCGGGATGTCCGTGCTCAGTAAGTCGTGTGACTTGTGTGTCCCCGTGCTCCCTGCCCTTGCAGGCTTCTGTCATGCCCGTGTGTCCAGCAGAAGTGGTCCGTGTCGCTGTGCTTCCCAAAACATGTAGTCTGCATCAAGTGAGGTTTTACAGACTTTTAAGGTACACTTTAGCAGCTAAAGTTAGAATTGCTGCCCCGTGCCCCCATCGTTGTGAGAACGCGAGTGCGGGCACTGCTGTCGAGGCCCGCGGGAGGGGGCTCTGTGCTTTAAAGGAGTGACTGCTCTGTTGGGCTGCACAGAGCAACTGGATTGATCTTTGTCCAGAACGAAGTTCTGTGGCTGTGCTGTGCTCCTGTGACATCTTGGATGCTGAGATTAAAACAGCAGTGGACAAAAAGCACATCGGCACCCAGATCATAGCCAGAGCCGCAGAGGGTGCTGGCCAGAGGCCACCGCCGCTGGAGTCTTTCCTGTCTGTCTCCAGCCACTCCCGTGCTGCCCTGGTTACCCTGTCCTTATGCCATCTGTGTGGCTACTTAGCTGTTTGCCCTGAAGTTTCCGGTTAAGTTGACGTGAAAAGGAAAGGTTATTGTCAGGACTTTGCTGTAAAAAGAAACCAAGTGTCTCCGTAAAAGCAAGGAACCATAAAAATAAACCCGTACCTCTGGAAGTGTTGCGGTTGGCTAACGTCCGGCTGGCTCCATCTCATGACCCTCGCTTTGGGAGCCGGGGCTGGCGGGGGCCCGGTCCCCAGGGCCCCGTCCTCCTTGCATGCTGTCGAACCGCACTGTCTGTCTGCTGCTCGTGCCGCCTGTTGCCTGTTACCACCTCCCCTCCGCATCCTCACCTCCCCCTCGCCCCTGGGATGACCTGTCCCCCTTCATTTCACTGGACTTGAAACTTGCTTCTCATCAAGGTTATCTCTCAAAAATCCAAATTTTCCAGCTGGGTTTGGTGACACACGCCCATAATCCCAGCACATGGGAGGCTGAGGCAAGAGGATTGTTGAGAGTTTGGGGCCAGCCTGAACTACCAAGTGAGACCCTGTCTCGGCAAAACAGAACAAATCTGGATTTTCCCTTGATTTCAGATCACAAGTTGTGGGCACAGTGAGCTCAGATTCTGAGAGGCCAAGCGGGCAGATGGCCAGTTTGTGTAACAGCTGAAATCTTGAAACTTAATGCCCCTTTGGGCACGAGGCATGGGACATTGTGCAAAATGCTTTGTTACCGGTAGGAGGCTCAGCACATTCTTATCTTGTATTTAAGTATCCATCCTGTCTTCCACTTGCTTTTTTGTTATTGTTGTTTAAATGGGGATCAAATTCATGACCTTGTGCTTACCAGGCAGGTGCTTGTGCCACTGAGCTAAATCCCTGGCCCCTGTTTGCTTTTCTTTAATGGTTTTTTAAAATACAATTTTATTTAATCTTGACAAGAGTTTTTATTCTTGGTAGAAAAATTAACACTGCCAAAACGCCTAGGATATGAAATAAAAATGTCACCTTGTGGTCCATCTCACAGATGAGATCGGGCTTCTCATTTTAAAAGATTAAAATAGTTGAGAGGTTGGCAGCAGATTTCTTCCTGGAACTCTGCAGGCTTCCTTTAGTGTGGGGCTCAGGTTTGGTCTTAAGCAGAGCTGTGAGGGCCCTTGAGGGGAGGGAGGGATGGGAGCCGGGTCTGGTGATGGAGGGTGGTACCCTGTGGCCGGAGTTGGACTTGTACCTGGCGATGGGTTTAACCTGTGTTCTCCACGGGGGGGTGGTCTAACCCACCCTGTAGCCACAGTGGCCTTGGGTTGAACCAAGCTGAGACCCCTTGTTTACACTGGGGCGGGAGGGGAAGTGCCCAGCTTCTGTGGTCCGTGTGCCTGCTACGCCTGCTTTGGGCCTTTGTGTACTCACCCAGCCCGCACACAGCATTTGCAGCCTCATTTTTCAGTGTCCTCTTCTGCCCCAGGCCCTGGGGATCTAAAACCAAAGCGAGGGTCCCCACATGGAAGCAGCCTGGACCATACAGAGGGCTCTGCTGACCCAGCCATGAAGTCCTGGCCCTCAGAGCTGGGCTCCCGGACCTGTTCGGCCTCACTGCTCACAGCACCTCCCTCCAGCTCCACTCCCGTCCCTCGGCACCCAGGTCGCAGCAAAGGTGAGTGTGGGCCCCTCTGGAGAGGTGCCTCGAGCCCTGATCCTTCCTAAGGACCGAAGTTCAGAGACAGGCAGGTGCCACACTCTGATGGCCATGGGTATCATAGATGCAGCTTCAAACCTTGCTTTGCAAAGCAGCCAGGGACTCTGGACATGTACGCCATCAGGAGGCCCAGTGTCATAGAGAAAGCTCAGAACCTCCCTCTGCACAGCAGATGGACATTGGTGGCCCCAGAAGAGATCTGAAGTGGGACTGAGCACCAGGGTTTGAGCTAAAACCAGGAGTCTGCCCCATGAGCCCACTGTGGCTTCAGGGTGGGTCTGGAATCTAAAGGAGGTTTCTCCAGAGAGGTCCGGAAGTCCACTGACACAGCTGAGGCCCAGTGTCCCACACTGAACATGGTCAGGGAAGGATTTGCTAGGGTTACTGGTTCCAGAACATCCGGGGCTGCGCATGTTCACGTCTTCAGACGCAAGTGAGATCCTCTCTGTAATCTCTTATTTGGAGAGGTTCCCAGTGGAGTGGCTCAGTGTTTGCCTAGCAAAGCCCATGCAACCCCAGTGTGATCAACACCAAAGCCAAAGACGCCTAGAGTAAACTGGAGAGTGTCATAAAGCACGGAGAGGCCCAGCATCTGCAGAGTCAGAGATAAAAGAAGCTACTGAACCCATGAAACAAGAACAAGACTCTAGAAAAAGAGCAGGGTAAAAGTGGGGATCAGGAAATCTAAATATGAGTAGGGAAAGATAATGCTTAAAATGGGAAATAAACTGTATAATTTGAGAGATGAAGGAAACAGCTCAAGGAATTGAAGGTGACTGCTTTCGACCTGCCCCTGGGTGTCGCGCCCCCGCCCCTGCCCACACCCCTGCCTCTGGGTGTTGGACATCTAGAGGAAGAAGGTGGCTTTTCTTGGCAAAGGTACCCACTGAGCTCTGGACCCTTGAACATGCACAGCATTGGTCCACCAGGCAAAAACAATAGACAAAGTTCCTGCACCAGGGGACCCTCGCACTCCACTAGTCATTGTCAGAGTGGAGACCCTCTTGTCCGTGGTGGGAATTGTGGGAGTTCTGGGTTTGTCTGGTTAGGAGCTCCAGGTGCAGAGCTGTCTGGACAGCTGGGTCTCATCTCCCCTCAGGTGTCATAACTTCCTCATACCCGGTCTCCAGGGCAGTGCTCACCTTCATCTTCACGTCCCTGCCATCACACGGGAAATAAAACACCAAGCTCAACTGAGCCAGGAGTGAGGAGAGCTAGGAAGTGAAGGGAGGGGTCCCCAAGGCAGTGTCCACGCTGCTCTCCGTCTCCTGAGAGAGATGGACATTGCCACCACTCGGGCTGTCCAAGGTCACTGTCGGCTGTGCAGCACAGACAGGGCTGTCCTTGAGTGGTGCCCAAGTCAGAGCTGACTCCTCCGCTGTGTTGCCACTGCAGGCTACAGTTCGGATGACAACCTCTGTGAGCCATCCCTGGAGCCCGAGGGCACCCTGCACAGGCAGCACGGTGAGTGACCATGTGGGTGTCCTTTACCTAGGCTTGGGTCCCAGGGCAGGTTTTCGTCTGTGGTATTTTCCCAGGATCTCCCCCAGCTCCCTCTTCTGTCCTGTCTGGAGCCCTGAGTGTGTCCTCCTGCTCACACCCCTCCAGTGCTGGAGAGGGCTCTGACACCTCAGCTCTAACAAAACACCCCACCACCACCACCCCCATGCAGGGAACATCACTTTCAGGAAGTTCACTGTCAGTGTCCTCTCAGGTTTTATCTAGTCCTGGTACCTCTGGGTTGTAGTAAGTCTTAGAAAATGTTAGGAACGCACGTCATTTAAATTAAGATACTGTGAAGTTCTGCAGAAGTGGAAATGCTGAATGACCCCCCAGGCTCCTCAAAATTTATAGGTTGCTTTGGGTTAGACTTTCCCTCTTTCTTCCTTCCCCTCCCACTTCCCTTCTTCCTCTTCCTCCTGCTTTTCTTTTCCTCATCCCCTTCCCTTCCTCCTCCTCCTATTCCTGCATGCAGGGATTGAACCCACTTGCTCACACATGCTTGGAAGGCACAGAGCTCTTCTCCAGCCCTCAATTTTTGAAAAGCAACCCTCAAAGGCTAGGAAAGTAATCCTTAAATAGTTTTGTTTTTCCTTACATTGGATTCGGTGCACGTCAGAGGCGCTGGCTGGAAGCATGGGCGCTAGCGTGATCTCCTGCCCTGCCCGCTGGGTCAGAGTGTGAAGGTGTTCGCACTGATGCACACAAGTTAGACACTTACGGTTTCTTTGAGTCCACACAGGCCCTGCAGTGAGGCCATTGCCCCAGGGACTCCCTTCTGTCCTTGCTCCAAGTGGAGGCCACAGGACAGGAGGAAGCCACCATGTTCACTTGGGGCATCTCACCGCATGGCCAGGGCATCTCCCAAAGTGTCTGCCTCCAGCCTCTCATCACAAGAAGGAAGGGAGGGGATCTGCAGGGCAGTGACATTTGGGGGCTGTGGATTTGTATCACCGCATCCTCATAGTGACACTTACTGCCTTTTTCCAGAGTGATGCGCATTTGTTTATTCTCGATTTTCCCATCTCAGGGGACTCGCTGCTGCTTCACTGTCCCTGAGCACCAAGTCTTTCTTGGCTCATCCCCACGCACCGTGTGCTCAGTCTTTTCCAGATGCCTGCCGTTTGCAGAGCCCGTCAGCACTTGGGACCTGGGTGCCCTGTAGACTCGGGAGGCCTGAGTGGCTCCTCCCTGGAGCCCCAGCACAGGTGTCTGGTGTTTCTGCTGGCTCCCTGGTGGGTCCACCTGACACCTGCTTGGGCCGGTTCATAGGATGACTGAAACACTGTCCTTGGCCCCCCAGGGGCTCAGCCCAGCAGGACAGCTGTCAGCTCACGAGACACTATGACTGGGGCAGGTGGCTGGAGGAGGAGCCACGAGAGGTCCATAGACCCTGGCAGGGGTGGCATCTGGTTTCCTGGGGTCTGCAGCAGGGCAGCGCCAAGCAGTCCCACTTGGGCAGCGCCCACGGCAGCCAGGAGGACTATGTGCCCTCCACCCTTGTCATGGAGCCTTGAGTTTTCCCTTTGGATGTAGCTAAATTTGAGGCAAATGAAGCAAAGGAGGTGATGAATGGCAGACAACCAGGAGAAGCATCTGGTCCTTTTCATCCTAGGGTCCCGACACCCTTCCCTGGGGTCACCAGCAGGGATACCACACCACGCACAGGCTCATGTTTGGACAGGTATACATGTGTGCATGTACCGTCCTGGAAAGCTGCTCATCCCTGTCTTGGAAGGGGCTGGTCACATGTGTCCTGAGAAGCCCCGTGCAGTAGTGTGGGTGCCCCCACCTTCCCCTCAGTCTACCCAGAGCTGTGCTCTGCTTTTTGTACTGGGCTCGGGGAGATTGGGTTTATTTATTTATTTTTATACTTTTCTATTTTAAAGAGAATTAAGCCAAGCAAAATAAAACAGAATAAAGCCAATCAAAACGGAGCAGTGTAAGTGATACAGGGGCTCAAAACAAGGTAATAGGAAATCAGCAATGGCTACCATAATGCCTCTTGTCTTCAGAATAGCTGCCCATAGACATGGTAAAATCAAACAAAGCAGAATGGAAAGAACCAATAAAAACAAAACAGTAAACACAATACAGGACTCAGAACAAGACAACAATAAATCCAAAATGGCTACCATATATATCTTGTTCTTTGGAGTAGCTGCCTATGCCATCAGCTATAATAAAATCAAGACAAAACAGAATAAAACAATGAAAATGATACAGGGCTTTAAAGCAAGATAATAGGGAATTAACAGTGGCCACCACCTTCAGAAGGAGATCCCCCCTAGATGCTACACGGTGTGTTGTTATCCTCTGAATAGGTGATCAGAACACGGGCTTCAGGCCTGCAGAGTCAGTGAAACAGTAAACACTACAAGCATTAAGGTGTCTATCACTGCAGTAGCGATCACTGCAGTCTGCGTTTCTCTGGATCAGCCCCGAAGTTGTTTTAAGCTGCAGCTCTCTACGTAGTGGAAACTGACAGCCAGAGCTGCTCGTCAGCCAGTGATTTAGCTCAGCAGCATGAGCGCCTGCCTGGCAAGCATGAGGTTGTGAGTTCAATCCCTGGTACAAAAAAAATCCAAAGCTGCTGGTCATCCACACCCTGCCAGGCCTGGCATTCTGTCGATGCCACTAAACTGCTCTGGGAGGCATTCAGAGGATCCCCAGTTCTTCCTTCCTGAGGGTGCTGACCCTCACTTAGGCACAGAGTCGCTTTGGCTATGTGCTGTTCTCAGATGAGGTGCTTGCCCCTGGGATCTACGTAGCCCCTGGCTGCTTACGTCAAATATCATCGTTTCTTTTCAGTGTCTCGGCCCAGCAGCTTGGAGAGCAGCAGAAACGCATCCAGCAACAGCTCGCCCTTGAGCCTCAAAGGTAGGGCAGCCCTCACCGAGGCCTTGAAACAGGGACTTGGGTGCTTGGCTCCGGGCTCGTGTTACCATTAGATTAAAAACTTTGGTTAACAAGACTAGCAGGGGCATCCATCGGCCACTCGGTATGACTTCAAGCGCAGGTGGTGAGTTTGAGGGGATTTAGTTCAGATCATTTCTGCTCCCTGCTCTGAGGACATGGGTGAGTGATAGACCTCTGTAGGCTACATCATCCTGGCCCGGAGACAGGGTCATTTGTGTCTTCCCCATGTGGTCAGAGAGCAAGTGCAGGAGACTTCAATTCTTTTAAATATGGTAAAGTTTGTTTTTTGGTTTAGGTTACGATCTGTCTTCATGAACGAGCCCTGTGTGTTTGGAAGAACTTGTGTGCTGTCATGTGCCCTCTTTCCCTGGGACTGTAAACTCTTAAAAAGATTTTTTTCCTTAGCTTCCACATGGCCCCTGGAAAAGTGCTTAGCACAGTGGTGGCGAACCTGTGGCACCCATGCTGTTTGTATCATTGAAAGACCTAAAAGGTTTGCCATCGACTGACCTAGCATGTGGTAATTAAACTTGTAATAGATGGATGAGGGCTAGCGAGTGTGATAGCTGCTAATAACTCACACTTTAGTGCTCACGCCAGCAGCACCAAAATGAGAATGATGCAGAGGAGGTTTGTGTGGCCCTGGGGCAAGGAGGACACCCAGATGAATGAAGCTGTCCATATTTTATACAGGGCAAACTCCAGTGTACTGTCTGCACCTCAGTATGAATACTTTGTACTTATAGCTTCTATATTTTGTGACCCAAGAGAAATCGTTAGTAGTACCGGGGGATGGAATTTCTTCCTAAGACTTTCTTACATTTAAATTTCCTCTCATGTTAGTTCACGTTTAAAGGCCAAGGTAGAGTGCTGAGAGGTTCCCCAAAAGTCCATGAGCATTAATCGAGGGCCCTGCATTTGGGGCAGCCTTTTCTGGGACCTGGGTTCTGAGAGAGCGGGAGGCAGCACGGTGCCGGGTGCCCATCAGCGGCAGAGGGAGCTGGACTGACATGCATGTTCCTGTCTCTGCCCAGGTTCCTCCGACCAGCTCCACGGCTGCTCCGAGAGCTTCAGCAGTGAAGACCTGATCCCTAGCAGGGACCCCAGCACCCTGGGACGCAGTGCCCTCACCCGCCATGAGTACCCCCCACCCCGGAACGGACCTGTCCCCCATGAGACTGCTCAGAAGAGAGCCCCAATCACAGCTCAACCTGGAGTGCGGCCCTGCTCAGCCTCCCCCAGCAGTGAGATGGTCACCTTGGAGGAGTTCCTGGAGGAGAGTAACCGCAGCTCCCCCACCCACGTGAGTGGCCAGGCATGGGAGGACGCCACGGGTCTTCTGTCTCCTGACTCAAGGCTGGAGTTGGGGATGGGGCGGTGTGGTAAGGCCTTGGTGCGGGCCAGCTTGGCTGTGGCCGGATATCTAGACCCATGGTCCAGCAAGTCACCATCAGTCCCCACAGAACAAGGGCTGCAGTGTGAGCTGGCATAAGCGATGCCCACACCAAGGGAAGGGTGTGACCGGAAGTTCACTTGCAGGTCCGAATCTCACACGGTTTGTGGCAGAGCGCTGACTGCCTTGTCCCCTGCATCTTTTCCCGCAGGGGTTGGCAAGCTTGGAAAGGCCTTGGGAAAGCCAGGGAGCAGATGTTTTAGACTTTCTGGGCCTGTAGTTCTGTCGCAAGTACTCAACTCCACCACTGTAGAGAAAAGAGATACTGCCCACATGCAAGAGAATGAACTGGTCGCTGTCTGGTAAAACTTGTGTTACGGACACCAACATTTAAGTTTCATGTGATTTCCATATCATGGAACAGCCCTTCATTTGTTCTTTTTTTCTAAGTGGTTCTGGGAATCTATCCCAGGCTCCTATGCATGCTGGGCAAGGGCTCCATCTCTCAATTGCACTACTTCGTTTTGTTACGACAGGGTCTTGCTGTGTATTTTATGCTGGTCCCGAATCTACTGTATAGCCTGGGATGGCCTCGAACTAGCATTGATCCTCTGGCTTCACCCTCCTGAGTGCGGAGATGTGACTTTTTGTTGAGCAATTTGGGAATAAAAAACTCTTAGTTCATAGACTGTGGGAGAACAGGCATGGAGCTGGGCCCAGCTCTCATGGTGCTGACCTCTGATCTGCTTGTCACACCCCATGTCCACCCACTAACAGACCCCCCTTGCCACCTGTGCACAGTGTATACTGCCTCTGCATCTGGATGTGCTCTGTCTGAATTCAGTAAGATGAGCTCTTGGGCGATCAAGTGATGGCAGTATGCTGTCTTCACCTTGTTTGAATGACAGTGTTGCATTTTAATTCTTCCATCTTTCCAGCTCACACTCTTTAAATAAACACACCTAGACTTCATCTGGTCATATAGTCAACTACAGCCTGTGCAAACGGCATGGTGACATAGCTCTGAGTGTTCACTGAACGCCTGCAGTGTGCATGGTGCCTCCTGTGGGAAAGCAGGTTGGCACTGCCTGTAAAACCTCATAGAAGCATACAATATGGTCCTCGTCCCCCTTCACTCCCTAGGACATTGGTCCCCACTAGCCTTACCACCCCGTGCACCTGATACTGCCCTCCCCAAGGAGACTCCTGAGGCAGACTACACCTGTCAACCCGGAGAAGTGACAGCAGGGCCCCCCTTATGTCCCTGCTCCCTGAGGGTTAGTGATGCTGGGGCTCCCTTGGTGGCCAGAGGTGGTGGACGCCTGAAGGTGTCAGAGACTTGAGAGTGTGCTGATCCACATGCCACGTAGTCTCACTTGGCTGTAGAAACCAAAACAGTTGGTGTCATAGGAGAAGCAAGTAGACCAGATGATGACCAGGGCAGGGAGTGGAGTGGGGGAGGAGGGAGGGCAGTCGAGCTAAGCAGTTCTGGTGTTGCATAGCACAGAAGGGCAATGAGACTTTCCAAGTGTTACTTCTTTCTTGAAGAACGAGAAGATGTGAAGGCTCCAAACAAATAGCCCAGGCAGCTTCAGACAGCTCCACCGTGACACCCCAACAGGTCACAGCAGGCCAGGACCTGACTCCATCAGTGGGCAGCCTCTGACCCCACCTACGCGACCTCCCCGACCCCATCAGCCTTGGGAGGCTGCTCTGCTTAGACTGTCCTCTGCCATGCTGGCAGTGGCTGAGCAGTCAGAGACCTGGTCTTCCAGGGTGGAGGCAAAGGACACCTGCTCCTTGGGCAGGGGAAGCAGAGTCTGAGGCAGCAGTCTAATGAGACAGGTCTGTCACCTGGACTGTCCTGGTGCGCTTCCTTCCTGTGCAGTCTCACCGTTCCTGCTGGGCCTTCTGCCTCTGGCTCCTGGCCGCACCTCTCCCCTCTACCTGTCTCTTCCTTTTCTCAGAGCATGAGAAAGATCAGGGTGACAGTGAGGATTCTGGCTCCCCAAGCACAGGTCTTTCCTTGTCCTCCTGATGTTCCCAAGCCTGCTGGGTCCCGGTCACAGCAGTCGCTTTCTAGCTGCTACTCTGCATGGTGGAAAAAATAGAAACATTGAAACAGTTGTGGTCAAACCCTTTCCTCTCTGGACCTGTTTCCTTATTTATAAAGTTAGCAGGCCACCTGCGTGGCTGCTGGGGTTCTTTCCTCTGACCATCCTGACCCTTTTTGGGGCCTTGCTCTGGAGAACTGAGCAGGGGCAGGAAACTTCCGTCCTGGCTGTGGGGGCCTTGTGCACCCTGGGGGAGGAGGCCCCCAGGACCCCACTTCCCACTCTCCATTCTTCCTCTCTCCTCTCTAGGACACTCCCAGCTGTCGGGATGACCTGCTCAGTGACTACTTCCGAAAGGCCAATGATCCCCCGGCCGTCGGAGGCCCACCAGGACCTCCTGCCAGGAAAGAGGGAGCCAAGATGCCCACCAGCTTCGTGGCCCCCACCATCAAGATGGCCATCAGCACCTCCGAGGGGAGGCAGCTAAAGCCCGGGCAATATGTGAAGCCGAACTTCAGACCAACTGAAGCAGAGGTTCCGGCAGGAGCCTCCCCGAGACAGGTCCAGCCTCCCCAGAGCCTGTCTCTGGGCAGACCCCGGCAAGCCACAGTGTCCCCTGCTTCCCACCCCGCTGCCAGCCGGAGTACATCCCTGAGCCGCGCCTACAGCCTGGCCTCTGCCGACCTTCTCCGGGCCAGCGGGCCAGAGGCCTGCAGACAAGAATCCCCTCAGAAACTGGGGGGTCCTGAGGCCTCAGGGGGCAGAGAGACAGGTAGCCTGCAGAGCCTCGCACCCCCCAGCTCCCACAGCCTGGTGCGGGAGCGGACCCCACTGGCAGGCAAGGCTGATGGCTCCTGTGGACCCCACAGCCGGCCGCCAGATACCAGGCGCTTCTCATTGGCTCCCCCAAAGGAGGAGAGGCTAGCACCCCTGCAGCAGTCCGCCACAGTCCCAGCCCTGGCCACCGCCACGGGCGGCGGTGGCAGCAGCTCCCAGCTCCAGCACTTCTCGCCTGCTGCGGCCGCTGCCTCCAGGACCAAGCCCAAAGTGGCTCCACACTCAGGGGAAGTAGCCACCGTTGCCCCTGTCCGGGCTGGGCTCAGCATCTCAGAGGGAGACAAGAACCCGGGGCAGGGCCACACCGAGGGGCTCCCGGCCAAGGGCCCTAGTAGGGTGCCTGACTCGGCTCCCCATACCAGCCGGGGCCCTGAGGACTTCAGCCGTGGAGGCAGCTCGAAGAGCACCCCAGCGTCCCCAGAGCCAGGCGGGGACCAGCAGACGGTGTGGTACGAGTACGGCTGTGTGTGACTGTCTGGTGGGTCAGCAGCTCCCAAACCTTAAACTACTGACACACCTTCTGATCCCGTGGCCTTTCCTCCTGTTTGTCTGTGGTGCCGGGAAAGGGTTTAGAATGGAGAGAGGGTTCCCACGCAACTGTCCTATTTGTCCTGTAGATGAAAACACTGTGCCAAGTCCTAAGAGGAACTCTTCCAGGTGTGTGTCATGTCTTCCACGTCTCCAGCAGCTGGAGTCCTTTGAACAAATCCACTTAGAGGGGGACCACTTAGAATGCAATGATAAAGCCCACTTTACCCACAGCAGACACTATTTGAGTGGGCCCTGGTAGAACACTCATTTTCAACCTGTTGACCTCCACAAAGACATACAAGTTCACGCACACACCACGCTCACAGGTGGGCTCACCTGGTGGCTCTGGAAACCTCACTTCCCAGGGGAAGCCCAGACTTGCCAAATTATCAAGATCTGGAGGGCCATGAGCAGAGCTCATCAGGAGCTGTTAAAAGCCAGCAGTATTACCATCCTGTCCCTGGGGTCAAAGCTGCCCTTCACCCCAGGGCCAAGGGAGCCTTCAAGCCATTGTGGGTGGCTCTGGGCCCCTGACTCCCTCTAGCTGGCTCTTGGCCTCTGCATGGTGGCTTCCAGGGGCCAGACTTCCCAGCCTTCTCTGTCACTTTTCTACAAACACTGGATCCGTCAGGCCTGGGGCATGCGGCAGAGGGGCGCCCCGACCCTGGCCCAGCAGGTGTGGCACACGGGGAAGCTGTCCACAAGCAAGGTGATGCTTGATTTGTGACGTGGCTGCCGCGCCCAGCTTCCCCCTTCTCAGATGGGATGTCGGTTTGTTTCTGAATAACTCTGGAGTAGAAACCAAATGTCTTTTTAATATATTTCTTAATGTGTGTATACACTCGTAAAATATATATTCTTGGGGGGTCTATTTATGTTCTGTTTATAGGGTTTTTCCTTCGTATCAGGAATCTTACCTGCTGCTCTGTGTATTTGGTCAGATTCCTGACAGTTTCCTATTGTAAAGGTGCTTTTCCTGGGATGGACTAAACCTATTGACTTTTTCTTAAAGATTGTTTTTCTCTTTTGATTTAATGGGCTGAGGAAGAAATGAGACTTGAATGTTGACAGGATCCATTGTAGGAGTATTTTGGGTTGTATTTAAATAGCCATTTGTTCTGGAACACAAGGGCAGGGTTGTAATAAAGCAGAATGGAATAGAAGTGAGTCCTGGCTTTCCTCACTGCACATTTTTGGGAGCACTGAGCAGGCTGCAGAGAGCTCAGGCTCTGTGCTTGAGCACAGGTCTCCTCCTCGGCCTTGGAATCCATGTCTGGCTTTGCCAGTCGGTACACAGAGCTGCCCTGCAACTGATGGGGACAAATGTGAAGAGCACAGTTTCTTACACAGATCCCCACCTCCACCCTGTCCACCCCCTGTTGCATTTAAGTCAGCATAAACCACATGTTTCCCTTTCACTACCAAACTGGGAATTTAACCCAGGGCTTCACACATCCAAGGCAGGCCAGGCAAAAGCTGTGCCACTGAGCTCCACTCCCGGCCCAGCTGAGTCGCTTTCAACATGGAATTTGCCTAATGGGACAGCTTGGCTTGATTTTCCAAAGGTTGCTCAGGACCTTGGGGCCCTCTAGCAAGAGAGCTTCTGCTGAAGTCACCAGTGGCCAAGGCATTTTACCCTTTGTGGTCACTAGCCAGTGCATTCACCCTAAGTGACCCTTTTTGGAAGCACCCTCCCTGGGCCTCCGTGGTAGCCACACCCTGCCTCCGCAGGGCTCACCTCCAGACACTCCCAGCCATCTCATCACCCCTAGGCTCCTGGACAAGCTAGTGCACATTGACAATTCTAATTACTGACTTTCCAAGAGGCTGCAGGCCACCATCTCCAATCCCAGCTCCGTGGAACTCTACCTCTGTGTGTGTCCAGCTCGGATGTCCCAAAGTCGCCTCCAAGTCAAAATGTCCAACACTTGACTCACACCCTCCCAAAGCTGGGCCTCCGTCTCCCATCTCACCACGGCTACCCTGATACTCAGTGGACATTTGCCACCTCTGCCCCCCCCCCACCCAGTATCCTGTCCATGACTCCAGGTGCTTTCAGCTCAGACCACAGCCAGTCCCATGTGATGACAGCACCGCTGGTCCCTGGCCTGAGGCCCCAACTTGCAGCTCCTGTGCATTGGGATGACGTGTGGTGTCTGTTAGGTGCCCAAGTGGTGATGGATTCTCATGCCTACATCTCAGGGGTGATCTCTTGGCTGCAGAAAGGTCATCTGTAGACCAAAAAGGGCTTCCTTGGTGAGGACATTAGAAAGCCGAGAAGAGCAAGGCATACACCTTAGCATCCTGGCCCTTGGGGTGTGTATATAAATTCTATTGACACAAGGGATATATAACAATGTACATTGTACAATAATACATTTCATTGTAAAATTAATACAACCATTGATTTTCACAAGCCCACTGATTTCTACTGCCCTTTTATATCTATAGCTAATCTATCTATGCAACCTATGCATGATAAATGACCCGGCGTGAATGTTTGCTGATGTTTTCTGTGTTACCAAGCAAATGAAAGGGGAACAAGCCAAAAAGACCTGTGTCAGACTTCTTTCATCGATACGATGGACTTTGCTGAACCAAGTGGCTTCTGAACACTGGACAAATGTTCCCTCATTTTTTTTGTGCCATTTACACTGTAATGACCTCAGATATGGCATGTTTTATTTAAAATTGAGATATAGGGGCTAGGGATTTATCTCAGTGGCACAGGCGCCTGCCTGGCAAGTATGAGGTCATGAGTTTGAGACCCAGTACCTAAACCCTAAAATAAAATTGAGATACGACTCATTTTGTAAGATTTGCCCAACCCACTTTAAATTTACCATAGTAAAATTTTCTCTGTCACAGTCTTAAATCTAGAGCCTAAGTCAAGCCCTGAATGTAACATTTGCCCATTTCTGAGGTGTAAATACTCTGCACGGCTGGCGTCAAGCTGCCAGAATGAAGTCACTTAGCTCAGGGTGAGGAGAACCCTATAACCTCCCCACCGTTCAGATGCAGTGTTGTAAATAACCTAAGGCATAGGTACTAGTTAAATAGAAGCGTTGAGTGTTTCAGTGCGACCTTTGCTTTTAGTAAAAGTTACTTGCTTGTAAATTTATGTAAATTCCCTGTCAATAATAGTCCTGTAAATAACTGGCTTGCAAAAATTCGTGGAAATCCAGCCTGCTGTCTCAAGTCAGAGCCCCTCCGCTACCCCGAGGGGACAGAAGCCAGAAGAAATGGCCAAGAAGGAGGAGGATGAGGGAGGCGAGGCTGGCAGGGGCACTTAGCCAAGCGGCTGCCCTAACCCGAGTCGGGATGAGCAGCTGCGCGGGTGCAGCTGGGTCTTAGTTTCCCTCTCACTTTTGCCCTCCCAGAGTGGCCAGGAGAGGGGTGGGACAAGGGGACCGGTTTCTAAGTGTCTGATAATGCAGGCTGGGGTGTCACGGGCAGAGCATCCCACCTGCTCCAGGCTCAGCTGCTCTTAGCTTGTGCCCTGGAGGAGCCCGGATGGGCTTCTCTGCCACAGTCTGGAGCTGGGAAATTGTCTCTGGCTTCTCTCCCCGCTTAGCCTTCTCTAGGGAGCAGGCTCAGAAGTGCAGTGAGGCTACAGGCACCACCTGGGAGTGGGCAGCCTGAGATCAGCCAGAGCCCAGGGGCGGTGGTCCCTGCAGGACTCAGGCAACGCCTGGGAAGGGAGGGACTCTGCAGAGCTCAGAAATGCCCTCCTCTTTCCAAGCTCGGTCTGAGCTGGCGGAGGCAAAAATCAACCACCTGCTCCCCACCTCCCGACCGCAAAGGGGCGGGAAGGGATTCCCAGCCTCCGGACCCTCTGGCTCCTGCGAGCTCCTAGTGCCCAGGAACAGCGCAGGGCAGCCCTTCCCAAGGCCGAGCTCTCCCCAGTGACCTGCACCGCCCGGACAACCTGCTGTCCCTTACATCCACACACCAGTGAGCGATCGCGCCTCGGGCTCCCGCAGTTCGGTGGACCGGCGGAGCGCACAGCGAGGCGCCAGCCCTGGCACTATGCCTGTGAGACCACAGAGAGCGGAGAGCAGCGGGCGCCCGGCACCCTGGAGCCAGGTGAGCGCCCAGCCCGCAGCCCAGCTGGGCGGGAAGCGAGGGAGGGGAGGGGATGCCTGACCTTCAGCAAGGCCGTCTCCACAAGGACCGTCTTGCTGCGGAAAATTCAAAATGCAGTCTCGAGAAGAAAGGCCTTTGGGAAAAGTTGGGAGTAAGGGGCTGGCTGGGAAGTAGGTCCCTGTAATCTAGGCTCCAAGTGGATCGGACCAGCCACCCAGGGGTGTGCTGTGCTACCTGGATGCTGTGTTTCAGGGCACAGCAGGCAGGAGGTGAGGCAGGTCTCAGAAGTCCAGCACTATCCAGGCCCCCAAGGACCCCTCGGGGACATCCAGTGAGGTTGGGAGAGGGAGGAGAATGGCACATTTGCTATCAGAACCAAACCGAGGGACACTGGGCCCTCTTAGTACTCGCCTGAGCCGAGGTCTGAGCCCCACCAGCAGACCAAGGGCACCTGCTGTGTGAATCCCACTCTCCAGCACCAGGACAGCTCCTGGTCTCCTGGCAGGTTTCAGGTTAGAATCGCCTCTTCTGGAGGCCACCCTGACCACCCCCTCCAGATCCTCTGGATTGGGGCTTTTGTACTCTGGGTCTTGATGGCCCAGCTCTTCCCTGTCCATCACCTGCCAATCCTAGTGGGTATCAGAGAATTGTCACCTCTGTCTGAATGGGCTTTTCCTCCTAAGTCAGTTTCAGAAACCTCAGCCTCTTAAGTTCCATTTCTTTGATGGGAACGTTTTTCTTTGAATATTGTACTTTGGAAACTGGTTGATTGCAGAACCTTGATTCAGGGAATAGGAACTTGTAGCTCACCACTGGCCATTGCTATATTTGGATTCCTTGAGGGAGGCCCCTTGGTACCAATCCTGAATCTGCTGCCTCTCAGTTGCTCTCTGCCTAACCCCAGCTCTTCCAGAGTCTTGCGTGTGTGTTGGGGCTGGGGGATGGGTATAGTGGTGGTCGGTGTAGGAAGGAGGCAGGCCCCAGGACTGAGGAGGACTTTGTGCCTTTTTACTGTGAACTGACCCACTGGTCAGTTCCAGGACAAGGGGAAAAACCTACTCTTGAGTCTTATACTTTTGGTCTTTTTGAGATGGGGTCTCACTATGCAGTTCAGGCTGACCTTGAATTCACTTGGTAGCCCAGGCTGACCTTGAACACACGCAATCCTTCTGCTTCAGCCTCCCGAGGGTTGGAACTACAGATATTCACCACCATGCCAGGCCACTTGGAATATTATTTTTTTTTTTTTATTTTTACCAGTACCAGGGATTGAAGTCATGACTGCCTGCTTGCAAGGCAGGTACTTATGCCGCTGAGCTAAATCCCCAGCCCCTCTTGGATTATTTTTAAAAGGAAATCGTATCCATTCCAGGGGATGAGAAAGTCAGTACCCCTCTGTAACTCTAGAGAGGCAATTAGACAACAAGGAAAGCCACGCAGGCTCTTACTCCAGCACCTGCTGCCTGCAGAGCACGCCTGAGCCTGCTCTCTAGCCTGTAAAGGGAGCTGGGCAAGAATTCTAGTGCAAGTGACTTTCTCCTTCGTGTAAGTCAATGAATTAAAGAATTGGACAGGGATGACAAAAGCAATCTCTGAACTAAGTAATCACAAAACCTGGTGTGATAGCAAACAAACTCCAGACCATCCTGCGGGGAGGATCTGAAGAAGGCGTGCTCCCTCCAGGAAGCCCACCCTGAGGCACGTCCTCATCAAGCTGCACCTCTCCCGCTGACCCAGTGGTGCTTTATTGTCATAGTTGTTGTCTTCCACTCCAGAGTGTAAGTTTCATAAGAATGACCCCAGATCTGCCTTGTTCTGCACTATCCAGGTGCCTCCACAGAGCCCAGAGTGCAGGTGTTAAAGCAGGCATTTGTGCCACTGAGCTATAGCCCTGGCAGCACAGGGACAGAGAAGTAAATGAGAAACAAAATAATTCAGCTTGACTTTGATTTCCCATTGGCCCCCTTCCAGTTAGGGTTTCCTCCTCTTCCTGCCCACCCCCCTTCCTTTATCCAAACTCCTTCAAGGCCCTGTGGAGACTCCAGCTTCTCCAACTGGTCACCCTGAGCCCCCTGACCCCAGTCTTCCATCCCTGGCAAAGCCCACACCCAGGGAACATTTAGTCCTGTGATCCGGGATCCCTGCATCTCCAGTGGGTAAGAGCAACAGATAAACCATTGGTGCTCCATAATTGCCGTGGACTGACTCTCTTTGGTTCACTTGTGTTAGCTGTCAAGGATGCCACCTTGTGGGGGTTCAGCAGCTGTATTTGTTTCCTGTTGCTTTTGCAATAGCCAAAAACACAGCATCTTAAAAAAATGCAGATTTTCAACTTCAGAATTTTGGAGGTCAGAAATGGGCTCCATAGAACTAAAATTGAGGTAGGCACAGGGCTCTGGTCCTTCGTAAAAGCTCCAGGAGTGACTCTACTTCCTTGCATATAGGCCATCTGTGTTTCCTGGCCACTTCCGAAAGTGACAGCGGCTGGTCCAATCTCCGGCTGCATCACTCTGAAATGGTTCCTCCCTTTTGTAACTAGGTGCACTCAGGGAACCCAAGATAACTTCCACCCCTCCAGATCCCTCATTCACCACACTTGCAAAGTCCTTTTTCCATGTAAGAAGACGTATTTACAGGCTCTAGGGATTAGTACCTGGAGATCTTTAGGAGCCACTCTGCTGCCTGGGACAGCAGTCCACGGTAGCACTCGGCTGCGGGAATATTAACAACAGCCGACATTCGCTAATCACTTACCTGGGCCAGGAATCGTTCCATGACAGTTCCCGACTTCCTAGGGTCTGGGTACCATTACACACATAAGGCAGAGCTGGGGTTGGAACCCAAGCCTCCAGGCTGCAGGATGCCCCTTCAGGCTTGAACCTGCTGGAGTGTGGTTGATGCCAGAAATGACCATTCTGAGAACGACCAGCCTCCTGCCTTCTGGCCCTGCCCTGGGATGGGCTTGAGTTGGCAAGGGCGAGTACTTCTCCCAAGGAAAGGTGTCCACCTGCATGAGCAGTGGATGCTCTGCCCCAGGACACTCACGGTGACAGGAAACCCAGGGCAGGGACAGTCAGTTAGAGGAGGCTTGGGGCTGAGCAGGGGCAGAGATGAGCTGGCACCACAGCCCAGCCTGGGGAGGAAGCAACTTGAAGCTTCATTCTCTTGTTTAGAGGATAAAGAAAGATTTCCTCTGAGGCTGGCTGGCCAAGCTAATTGGAAGAACGAGCTGGGAAAAAAGTAATTTTTCAAGTAGATAATCCAGACACGATCCTCAATCCTCACTGCTCCTCCATCAGCGTGAGTGTAGTGAGTTTTCAGCAAAGCTTCTGCATCAGTCAGAGTCTCTGCAGGAAGTGGGAAATGGGGGGGGGTCCCACACAAAGGCAGGGATGATAGAGATGGTGTAGCATCTTGGGGCCTGTGGCTGTCCCTAGGCCTCGGAGGAAGAGAGAGACGTGAGCGGGCAAGGGACTGTCACTGGAGTCGGTGCCTGCAGCAAAGGGCGACAGCCACCCTGGCAGTGGGGACAAACCCTCTGATGTCCCTGCTCTCTTCCTGTCCTCTCATCTCCAGGGAGAGCTTCCCATTGGCCAAATGCAACAGAAGTCAGACGCCAAGAGCTGGGGACACAGCCCTTCACAGTGGAGGGGTGTCCTGGCCAAGGGGGTCTCTCTTACATAGACATTTACTCCCGTTTTCTGGAAGGGTGTCTCTCCGAGTCTGACACCAGACGAAAATGCAGTGGACAAGCTGTCCCCAGGCTCAGCCTAAAGACTCTGCTTTTAGGCAAAATGCCAGGACAAAAAACCCCACAGGAGCCTAGAGAAGAAGAAAAGTATCTAACGTCACTCACACCCAGAGTGGTGAATTTCTGACCATGTCTCTGGAGCCCAGCCCAACGTGGGAGAGGAATTCTGTGGGTGAGAAAGACAGTTATTAGTGCTGTATTTCAAATCAGCATTCTAAGGGCATGGGCCATAATTTACCAATCTCTAGGCTCAGGAAGGTTCTGGAGGACAGGGCATGCTTCATTTTGACTTAAGCAAAGCAAAGTAAATTCATCTTAGCTGTTTGTTGCTTTATAAGGCTGGTGCCACACTTTATTGACAAAACAACAAATTCTGCTACCTCTGCCCCTAAGAACTGCAGTGAAACAAGGCCAGAAGATGACAGAATAGGCAAGGTGATGAGATTCTTTGCTTTTCCAATCCTAGCATTTTCTTAGGGTCAGAAATGACAAACCTGTAATCCACCGGGCATGGTGTTCTGTTTCCAAACAGTGAAACATGAGTCAAAAGAGAACTTATTTCAAGAGTATTTAGGTGGGATAAGGTACTACACCCTTGAATGTTTGGGCATCTGTGAGCCGACATTGTGGGATGGAAGAAGACGCAGGGAGATGGCCACCAAGTCCTGCCATGCTGGGCCAGCTGCGGCATTAGGGTACTGCACGGGGGCTGGAGATTTAGCTCAGTGGCGTAAGCACCTGCCTTGCAAGCAGGCAGTTGTGAGTTTGATCCCCGGTACCGATAAAAAGGAAAAAGACCAAAAAAAAAATAGGGTACTGCACACATGGCAGCAGTGTACAGCATGGCGGCCCTGTGTACTTTCCACTCAGCCTGGACTCCCGAGAGTCAGAATCCTGGATCTGGCAAGTGACCACGGGCTTAATTAAATGTCCCTCTTCTTTCCTGGAGTGCTTAGGATCAAGTAGAATGTGATTACTGCAAGAAGCAGCTTCAGGGCCCCAACTCCTGGGTCAGATCCTCGGGAATCAAGTGGTCTTGGATGCTGTATGGACCCTCAGTTTCCTGATCTGTGGCAGAGACAAAATAAAACTGCTTGTGTTGGGATGAAAGGAGGCTGTGCATGAGTACTAAGGACAGGGAGGTATTCAAAAAACAAGAAAGTATTCAGAGTATATGGTAACAACAGCAGCACTATAACAGCTAACTCTGTTGAAGCCCAGTATGGGCTGAGTGTTGAGCTGGTCGTACTAACTGGAAGAATGACCTGGGAAAACAGTTACTTGGTTTAACTCACGTAATTATTTTGGTCCCTTTTTTGAATAATGCCCCCATTTCACAGGTTAGGAGATAGGCACACAGAGGCTAAGAGACTTGTCCGAGGTCATCTTGCCAGTAAGCAGCAGAGCTGGAATTCACATTCAGACACTCTGGTTTTCAAAACTGAGCTCTTAACTACGTTCATTGTGGCAATGTTTTAAAAGAAAGATACGCATTTTCTGCAATGTGTTTAAGATTTTGCAAGGAGGAAGGATTTAAAAATGGGGATCAGCAGAGGAGGCTGATCCAGTCTCTGAAAATGCCTGCTGGCAGCTGCTGGGCTGGTGTCAGCATGTAAGCAAAACCCTTTCCCTCCCCTTGCTGTTCTGTGTCCCTCGCCAGAGTACCCTGTGTGCTCTTACATGTGGTCCATCCTCACCCAGACTCACCAGAGGCCAAGTCACAGCTCCGAGCCACCAGCCGGGTTGGCAGGGGGGAGATGGTTATGTTCATCCCTCCCCAGCCTGCACGCTGCCACCCCCATCCCCAGCCATCTGTTCTGAGACCAAACACAGGAGCTCCTGCAGACTCCCACAGTGACCAGTTCCAGACATTCACCTCACGAGCAGGAATGGGGGTGCCCTGCTCTGAGCAGGGAACTGGCTTGAAGCAAGGGCCCTGCGGATCTGATCCTGGCAGGCAGTGCAAAGGATGCTGGGAAGGATGCCAAGGAAGGACAGCAGGGACTCAGCTTACATTGCCCGGGACAACCAAGAAGCCTCCTTGGGAGAAGTGCTTTGGAGTTTTAGAATCCGGACAAGAGCTCAGGAGATGGGGACAGGAGGTCTTCTGAGGGGAGAGAGCTGCAGGAGCCCAGGTGTGCAGCAGGGAGTGCAGAGGAACAGGAAAGCGGGGCACGGACAGGATAACAGTGGTGACAAGGTCTATGGACGAGGCTGCCTGGATTTCAGCCCCAACGTCTCCATTTAATAATTGTGTGGATCTTGGGCAAGCTTTTTGACCTCTCTACCTCATCCCTACTTGTGTTAGGATGTTGTGTTAGGATGTAGTAATTTCATAGAGTCTGAGGATCAAGTCAGTTAATGCATTTAAGTGCTTGGAACAATGCTGAGCACAAAGTGCTCAATAAATGCAAGCTGTAACTATTGTTATTTACTATTATTTATGAGCACGTGGGACAGGGGACATTATGGTTTTGTATTGTCAAAATAATAAGGTTGTTACATGGCCCCTGGAACTCTGCTGCAGACACACAGGCTGTGGGGTCCAGGAGGCAGGGCAAGGGCAAAACCCCAGCCCCTGCTGGCCTGGCACTGAGCTCAGGGCAGGTGCAGAGGGGCCCAGAGCAGTGACACCAATCACATTCACTGAGTGGTTTGTGACAGGCCACTCTGTGGCATCCACACGTCTCACGTGGGCCATGCCAAAAGCCTCTGCCAACAGCCAGGGGCACTGGAAGTGCAACTGGCCAAAGAAGGACCCTTGTCCTTTCAGAGTCAAGTCCACTTGGAGCCCCACGCAGCTCTCCAGAGCCTGTCCCTGGGTCGAGATGCTGGGGAAGGGGCTGTACCTCTAGGACAAGTGTGCATGGGCCTCAGCCACCTCAGCTCCCCAGTTGGCGCCTAGCTGTGGTCTGCGGCCAGTGTGAAAGCCAGGGTGTGCACCTGCAGGTCTAGACGTGCCTGATTGGAGGTGGGAGAGGGAGAAATTGGGCAAAATGTGTCCCTGGCTTCTGGTGGAGGAAGGGAACCGCTGCCAGGTTTTTCTAGGCTCAGGCTGCCAGCTCTGTCCCCCATCCTGGGAGCGTGTGTCGAGGTTCCTGTGCACGCAGGGTGGGAGCGCAGGTGTCAGGCTGAGGGGCACGCCCTGAGCGGGAACGAAGCACACTTCGCAGTGGCTGAGAACCCGGGGTGTCTGCCCTGAGCGCCGGCGCGACCAGGATGTCTCTCTTGGGTGGAGAGTCTCCGCCTGTGGTGGCCTCCGCCAGCTGTAGCAGCCACCCTCTGGGCTGGCCGAGGAGCCACCTGGTAATTACTTCCCCACAAAGAAGTGTAAGATCCCTAACCCTTCATTCCCAGAGCTTGGCGCGACAGGCTACCCAAAGATTCATGAGGGACCTTCCTTCCTTTCTCCAGATCAGCCCAGCCCCTCTTCTGTAAAAGACACTTGTCACACCCAGGGGCACTGAGGCCTCAGCAGCCCCCCCTGCCTCTGAGTTGATGCCAGGGTAATGAATCGGTCCCGCTGAGAAGGCAGTGGCCCAGGGTACCCAAGCCCAAGAGCAGTGACTGTGGTGGCCAGAATCTTCAAGGACGCAAGGGAAGTGAGGTCTCCGGGGGTTTCGCAGTGGGCAGGACAGAGCTCTGCCTTGGAGCCGGAGGCTACGTGGCTTTGGTAGATGGCTGCCAGCATCTGTACAACCAAGAAAAGAGGTCCAAGAGTGGTTTGCAGCCCTACAAATCCGATCTATTCCTCCTGCCCCTCCATTCCTCTCCTAAGGGTAAACTTGCAGGAGGGAGGAGGGGCAAATTCCTGGGCCCAGCAGTGTGATAACATGGGCTACATGGATTGCAGTATATTCTGTGGAGACCCCTCTTCCTGCGTTCACATCCTGCCCCTTCCTTTTATTAGAGCTGTTATCTTCGGCAAATCACTTTCTTCCCTCCCCTCCCCTCCCCTCCCCTCCCCTCTGTTCCCCTCCCCTTCCCTTTCCTCCCCTTCTCCTTCCCCCTCCCCTCTCTTTCCCTTTCTTATGCTGAGGTTTCACCCAAGGCCTCAAGTTTGCTAAGCACACCCTCTACCAGTGAGCTACACCCTAGTCTAAATCACCTATGCTTACACTGCCTTGGTGTCTCTTTCTGAAAATGGGCATAACCATCGAACTTACTTACTAGGGTGTTATAAAATCACACAGGCGATGCTCTTAGCTGGAAAACCTTGCCTAAATGTCAGCTCTGAGACTCCATGTTTTTATTATTCTGGGTAAAGTGCACACTGTAGAGGGGAGACGACTCATCTAGCAGGATGAGAGTGGAAGGAATCAACCCTCCGTTCAGCAGCTGTGTGGCTGAGGATGCTGGTGATGGAGAAGGAAAAGTGTGTGAGTGTAGCATCAGATTTTTACCTTTCTGAGCCTTCGACTCTCACGAGGAGAATGGAGATAGTAATATCCACCTCGTAGAATTGTTACAAAAGTTAACATCAAATAATTGTATGGATGAATCCAGCATAATGCTAGTCCTAATGTGATTTGGGGAAAAACTAGTGTGTATGTCCAGCTGCATAACAAACTACTTTAAATGACACCAGCTTAAGCGAATGCTCAAGCGTTTTGCTCAGTGTGTGATTTGGATGGGGCTTGGTGGGTCAGAGCGTCTCTGCTCCTTGCAGCATCAGCTGAGGAGGCACCGGCCTGGAGGACCCTTTCCCAGGTGTCGGGGAGCCTGACCCTGGCTGTTCCCCGGGAGCTCAGTGGGGCTGTCACCCAGGCCCTTTGCTTGTCCTGGGCTTCACAGTATGGCACTTAGATTTGTTATTGCTGTTGTTATGTTTTTGTCTTTTAATATCAATAAGTCTTAACTATTTTCTTTTTGTTATTGTTGTTAGTTCCAATTTTTACTAAAGCTTCTTAAAATTGGTGCATGTTAGTGATGCAGAGTAGAGAGATTCAGTCTGGAACATCGGTACACACACAGCGTGTTTTGATTATTATCCTCCCCTCTCTTTCCTTCTTCCTCCTCCTGATGCCTTTCCCCATCTCTCAAGGTCTATCTTCTAGTTTTCTGTCATCTCTCCTCAATGTATTTGTTTTTAAAAACTATTTTAAATTGCTTATATGAGAGAAAACATGAGATTTAACTTTCGGAGGCTGGCTTATTTCACTTAACCTGATAGTCTGTGATTTGATCCATTTTCCTGCAAAAGATGTGATCTTGTTCTTAATGGCTGAGTAATACTCCACTGGGTTTATATACCCCTCTTCTTTACTCATTTATCAATTGATGGGCACCGACAGTTTCCACAGCTTAGCTGTCGTGAATTGCACTGTTGTAAACATGGGCATGCAGGTATCACTATAGTATGCTGTCTTTATTACTTTTGGGAATATTATAAAGGGTAATACAGCTTCAAAACAAAATAAAACACCTATGATTCAATCAAACCAACAAGGTGAAAGACCTCTAAATGAAAATGACAGAACACTGAAGAAAGAAATTGAAGGGCATTAGAAAATGGAAAGACTTATCTAGTCCTTGAATCAGCAAAAACTCATATTGTTTAAATGGCTCCATGGGGCTGGGGATTTAGCTCAGCGGCATAAGCACCTGCCTTACAAGCAGGCGGTCGTGAGTTCGATCCCCAGTACCGATAAAAATAAAAAACAAATAAAATAAAAAATAAATGGCTCCATAACCCAAAGTGAGCTATAGATTTAGTGTAGTCCCTATCAAAATACCAAAAACACTCTTCACAGAACTAGAAAAAATAGTCCTAAAATTCATATGGAATTCAAAAGACTTAGAGTAGCCAAAGCAGCAGGAGGCATCACAATACCCAACTTCAAATTCTACTATAAAGCCATAGTAACAAAAACAACATGGTACTGTCACAAAAAGAGATGCAGACCAGTGGAATAGAACAGGGGACACAGAAACAATTCCAGGTGCCTACAGGCAGGCATCAGATTTTTGACAAAGGGCAGCTGAGGTTTGAAGAGCAGTTATTCCCCAGAACCAGGGAGTGGGAGCCGTGTTGGTCCGTGTTGTTTCGCTGGTCAAATCTTGAGCACCACTGCACTCCAGAGAAAGGGACTTAGACTCCCACCCAATAATAAATAGTTTGCGGTCTTTTCAAAGCCACCGCAACTTAGAAGTCCTCCTCCTATCAGCGTTTTAATTTTTTACTGAGTGCCACAAATGAATTTACCTTTTGCAGAAATGCAAGGTTCCACTCAGGAGAGAACTAACAGAGGCACACACGACTCTGCCAGGGGCCTTATCACGGAATCAGTGTCCCTGGTCCCAATTCAGGGCTGAAGGAGCATGCATCCCACACGGTGGCTTTCTAGCTCTGTTACCCTGGGAATCGTCCGTCCCCATCTCTGCCCACCCCATGCCTTTAAAATGCCAAGGATAAGCGAGAGAGAGTAATTTAGATTCAGGAAAATAGATTTTAGCAGGTGACCTAGGGTCAAGTGTAATGAGCATCTTTGCGGCTTTCAATTCCCTGGAGGAGTCTGTTTGTTTTCAAGAGGGCTGCTGCCTGGGAGTTGGCAGTGACTGTTGTCATACATTATTAGGTTATTAATTGATGGGGTGGAGCACTCTGGATGGGGAGACAGGAGGCGGTGGGGGCTGCAGGCCCAGGGTTGCCATGGCAACCCCAAGGCCTGTGGTCTCTGCTGCAGCCTGAGGCAGGAAGGATCCCCGGCCACCCTGATGTTTCTCAGCCCACAGCCTGTCCTGGCTGCCGGTGTCTCGTTGGGCGGGCAGCATCTGTGGTCATGCAGTTTCACACAGCGCCAGCCACACACGCTCTGTGGGTTAAAACTCACCCTCTTCCTGTTGCTTCATTGTATCCTGTCTGTCTCCCCCAGTTCCTTAGCGTCTAGTGGAGTCACCGGTTTCAGCTTTCCAGGCAGGCTGCAGAAAGAAATGGGCTGTAGAGCCTCTCATTCTCAGGCGCTGGATGTAGTGGGTGTGCACTGTCCTTGGCAAAGGACAAGAGGACCCAGCTCCTCCTTCCACGTGCAGCTCACTCTCTGGAGCGGGGAGGGGGATGGGCACTCACACATCATCCATTCCTGGACCTCCCATCAGTTATATGATTGTTGTTAAAATGCAGTGAACACACACTGCACTCAGGTCCAGCACTGCCACTTGCCAGCTGCATGGCCTTGAGTCTCCGTCGAGTGTTAAGCTGGGATGATCATGTGTGCCTGGCAGGGCTGCACTGAGCGTTTCAAGGCACTGCGGAAGGCGCGGTGCCTCACACATGGTGCTAACTTGAGGCACCAAAAAGACCCACCCTGTGTCCCCACTTGTCATCTGAAGCTTCCCAAGCATTCTCTTTCTGGGTGAGGAGCCCTGGCCCAGCTCTCATCGCCACAAAGCAGTACAGCATCTAGATGTCACCTTTCAGAAGCCACAAGCCAGCCAAGGAAGCATGTGGTGCTCTCTGAACCCCCAGGGGAAAGGCTAAAAACACAGCCTCTTGACTTCATCCCTAAGAGATTCTGAGGCAGTGAGTCCCAGGCAGGGCCTGGGCACCTGCATGTCACAGGCATCGAAGAGACACACGGTGGTGTCTGGAGGTTCTCCTGGGAAATTCTGCCTTGAAGAATTTGGGGGTAAGGGCAGGATTTGGCCCTGAAGACTGGGAAGTGGAATACAGAAATGATGGATGAGGGCCATTTGGGGAAGAGGAGCTTCAGCTTGCTGCTGCCCGCCTCTGGGCTTGGGGCACAGCTCCGAGCCCTGCCGGGAAGCCCATCCCTGCTGCCCTGGGCACACCTAGCTGATGGGTCCAAGTGGCTTTGCTTTCATTGCTCTGGACCTTGGCTTGGTCGGGGGCGTCAGAGAAGGAGCCATGCTGGTGTGAGAGCAGGCGTGATGCACTGTGACAGGCTCAGTGTGTGGCACTGTGAAGATGGATGGTGTCCCCGCCACGGATGCTGCAAGCCGGTAGAAGCTGGAAAGACAGGGACACGGTGTCACCTAGACACCCTGCCCCCAGAAAAACGCAGCCCTGCTAACTCTTTGATTTTTAGCTCAGGAAGAACTATGTCAGACTTTGGGACTGAGAACTGTGAGATGAGAAAACTGTGTTGTTCTGAGCTGCTAAGCTTGCAGCAGTGTTCTCTGGAGCACCAGGACATAAATGCAGGAGCCTTTGTCTTTGTAAATCAAACAGCCCTGGGTTCAAATCACAGCTCTGTTGTCTGGCAGAGTGTTGATGTGAGGATTAAATGGAGCATATTCAGAAGGCGTTCATCACAGTGGGTTCATAGCACAGTCTCCAGGAAGGGGTGGTGGCTGCTCTACAAACCAAGTAGCCCCAAGTTCTCCTGTGACCCCAAGAAGGCCTTGGGGCCAGGCATTTGGGGACATTCTCTGTTCTTCTCCTCTTCGACCTTGACACTTGCAACAAAGCCACCCTTGTTGAGCCTCATTTCCTTTGACCCCTCACAAAAATCCTTTGATCTGTAGGATATGTAAGACCCTTGAGATCATGGAGCCAGGAAGTGGATTTGCTGTCATGTGCTGGAGACAGTGCATGGTGCCATCAGCTTGAAGTACACCCCAGGGTCCTCTCTATGCAGAGTCTCAGTCTGCGAGGCCTCTGGAAGGCCAGAGGGTACTCATAGGCTTTGTGGCCTCAGACTCTATGGCCCTCAAAGGAGCTTCCAGAGCAGCTGAGAAAAGCCCGCAACCCTTCAGAGCCACGTCCAAAGAGCAGACATTAATGCTGGGGTCGGCAGCAGAACAGCCAGCCTTCTGGGGACGCCACCCGAGTAGGGGTCCACGTGCTTCCTGACTGCCATCAATGGGGGAGGGGCGGGAAAATGAGGCCAGTGGCCGGCCTGGCCCAGGTCAGGTGCTCTGTCTTCTGGGATGGGAGGTGCCACAGAGGTGGGGGCAGAGCGAGGGCTCAGGCTTCCTGCCCTTCAGCAAAGGCCTCTGGTGGCGGCTACTCCTTCCCTTCTGCACTGTGGGCTGGACAGTGGAAGCCTAGAGGGTGTGGGGCAGCAGCCTCTAGAAGCTATGGTTTACGGCAGGCCACTACTGTATTTAGTTGTAGATTTTCTCAGAGAAGTTGGAGGTAGAGAAGTTAAGGGGTCTTGAGGACCCTGAACTGCTTCCACTTCTAGCCTTCTCTTCTTGATTTTGGTTTAAAAAAAATGATCCTTGCACCAAAGAACACAGTGTGGATTCTGCCTGCTGTGAGTGCTGCCAGCAGGCTCCACCCACTGTCTAGGGCTCAAGTAAGGGGCACCCTTCCCTCTGCACCCCCAAGGCTTTGGCTTGGAGAGAGGAGGGCTCCTACCCTTGGTGGGAATGGGTGCATCTGCCAGTTAGGGGTCTGGGGTACCTGTCTGTGGTCCCTGGGGAAAACACCTGTGGTGGGAAAGTTGGGACATGGTGCCACTGGTGGTATCTGCAAGTATAGACAGTGATGATATTGACAGCCCACATCTGCATGTCCTGTTAGGCTGGGCTGCCCAGAGGAGAGGTGCACAGGGACTCTTTTTGCTGGATGTGACTTGGGAGTAGCCAGACAGCCACTATTGGTCCTGTACTCCTAACCCCCGAGTCCTCCCGTGTGACAATGGAGAGGACCAGTCACACCTCTGCAACCCAAAAATCCGATCTGTGTCTAAGTGCAGATAACAATTGTTTCTCAGTCTTTTGGCTAAGATCCAGTGTAAGTGCAGATAACTGAAGCAGGACAAGTGGCCACAGCTTGTGACTTAAGGCCTTCCAGAAGCAACTGATGTAGTGACAGCTGAAAAAGACCTGCTGCATGGTAGCATTTGCTACTCAAACAGGACAGGACTATCGCAATTGTCCCCCTGGCCACAGTCCCACTGATGGGACTATAGCAACTCGATGCTTGGAGAAGATGAATCCTCCAGAGCATGTGATGGTGTAGGGATGTTACCTCTCCCCAGAGCCCCATGCAAGGTTTCTATTGGCTCTCTGGCTCCAAAATGAATCAGCTTCCAAGGAGCCTGCCTTGGAGGGAGGTAGTTGAGGCAAGAGTCAGGCACCTGAAGTTGATAGCAGACTTCAATCACAGCTCTGTCATCCTTCATCAGCCAGGCCTTGGCCGGGAGTCTCTGCCCCTAGGGGCCTGAGTTTCTCCATCCGTCTAATGGGAGCCAAGCTAGGTAACCTCCAGCAGTCTTTGTGCTCTGCTGTGCAGTGAGGGGAGGAGGAACATTGAGTGCATGCTCCTGAGGGCCAGAGAGTCCAGTGGGCAGAGCCCTGTGCTTGTTGCCTGCTCTGGGCTGCTTAGTTTCAAACCCTGAGGTTCATCTCTTCCTGCCCAGAACCTTGACCCTTTTTGTCCCCATCCTCTGACCCCATCCATTTTTACCACAATAGCAGTTCCCCACTTTTGCAGCACCTTAGCTCTAAAGGAAGTCTTAAAAACCCCAAGATGCTGCCTGATTTAAGTAGCCTGGGGAGGGGCCTGAGCACTCGCATTTTTCATAGGCTCCTGGGTGTTTCCTAAAGCATGCGGCCAGGGCTGAGCCCCACTGACCCAGAGTTGGTTTCCCTGGGGAAACGGCTTGAGGACAGGAGTGGAAATCTCTTCCTCTGCCCCTATTTCTGCTCCTTGTCCCTGCCATGTCCACACCATAGCAGGACCCTAGTATTCTGCAGTCATCCAAGTGCAGATCCAAGGGCTGCCATGAGGACATTGTGGCGGAGGATCACTGTCGGGTCCCTTCTGGTTCAGGGATAGAATTAGCGCAGCCTGTTCCTCCTGTGTAACCCCAGTGCCCGAGAGTACTACCCCCCAGTTGAGGTCTTAGCGTGGCTGGCTGGGCTGCTCACTCACCTGGGTTGCAGAGAGCCTGGAGGATGGAGGATGCAAGCAGGGAGCAGTTCCACTGCCCTCATCCTCCTGCTGGCGTGTGGTTCCTCGGCAACCACCCAGCCTGACACCAGATTGGAGTTCACATGATCCTGCCTCAGCTAGGGAATGGGCGGCCTCTGGCTGGGGATTTTCTAGTCGGCGCTGAGAGGTTTGGTCTGCGGGAAATCGCGGGAGGGAGAGCTAGAGCTCGCCTTGGCTGCAGGGCCACCCAGGCGCTGCGGAGCTACTGCAGGATCCTGGCTGCTGGAGGGTGCAGGGCAGAGCTGAGCTGGGTGGGCAGGGGCAGAGCAGTCTCCTCCCATATTCCACCCCCCGGAGGACTCCCTCCATCCTGATTCCACGAGCTGCTGAGCAGGGACTTCGCTGCCCCCTTCCTGCCTATTCCCTGCCTTGCTGTAGAGCCCATGCTGCTTTCCTGGGACTTGGAGCCTCTAGGAGAAGCCAAGTACTGTAAGCAGGGGACCGTCCTGCTGTTTTTACACTGAACCATTTGTGGGTCAGAAAATTCATTTAGTAGCTCATAAGCTGCATTTAAGAAATGAAATAGAGAAGAAAATAATCAAGGTAAGTGTTTGGGGGAAGTCTGTTTCTCTGTGTGTGTATGTGGCTGTGGGTGTGCCTGAGCCGGCTTGATCCTAGTGAAAAGTGCATTTCTTCCTATGGTTTATGGTTAAAGGGGGGGCGGTGTTCCAAGGCAGCAGGTTGGTGCTGAGATCCTGGGTTCTGGATTCAGATCCACTCTGGCTTTCTGGGTGGGCTTGAGCCGCTGGTTTAGCCTCTCTGGGCGTTGGGTTCTGTGAAATGGGTTGGCAATGCCTGCCCCATCAGACTCTGGGACTGCGTGGGCTCAGATGGGCTGCCCTTCAAGACTGTTCCAGGGCTTTAGAAATGAGACTCTACTGTTCCTTTGTTGTGGGTATGGGGCCATTTGAGGGAAAGTGAGGAACTGAAGAAAATTGCAGTCTGATTTCTATACCCTACTCAGAGGGAAGTAGCCTCTTTTGGGAAAGGAGACGGCTTGTGTGAAGTGTGGAGGGTTGGCCAGCTCCAGGGACGGGAAAGCAGGCCGGCAGAAAACTCTGCAGCTCCGTGGGCTGGGCCCCCACCAGCAGTGCCTGGCACCATGAGTAACTGTCTGTGCGTGCCTGGGTGCCCCACACGGAAGAAGGGTGACGAATGAGATTACTGTTTATGTGCCAGCTGAAAGCCAGCCCAAAGGCTTCTCCACCCCCTGACTTGGAACCTGCAAGAGACCACTCGCTCCTATGAAGGGCTGAGTTTCCCTTGCTCATTAGAATCCGCGAAGCCCCTGCACTGATTAGCATTTGTCTAAAGATGAGCTTCCTAGGTGTTGAGTCACTTTCTGTGTAGTATCTTTCCAGTTTCTTAGCTGGGTGATAACATTGACATTGTAGTTTCTTCCTGCTTTGGGAGACCAGGGGCTGGGGGCACAGTGGGCTTTTTTTCCTCAGTGGGGGTTGAAGGACTAGTTGGCCTGGTAGAGCATCCTGCAGGTACAGGGGACCAGTCCAGGGCACCGCCTGCTGGCCCCTTCTGAAGTGGATTCTCTGAGACTTGGAATGTGGCTGAGCCTAGAGGTTGAGGGAGGTTGCTTAGAGGTGACCCTGATAACAGAGAAAGGGTGAGGTGCAAAGGAAAGGGGGTGCCCCATCCCATCTGTGGGATCCTGTGCAGGTTGCTTCATCTCTCAGAACCTCAGGTTTTTCACCTGTGGAGTGGAGGCTGCTGAGCCTGCTATTGAAAGAGAGAATGAATATCCAGAAGTGTGTCCAGGGAGTGGAGGACTCGTGAGAGATGTGGCTTGGTTTTTCCACCCTATGCTTTCCATTGGCGGGACACTTCTACCCCTAATGGGGACTTTGCCCTTCAAAGACCAAGGCTTTCTGGAGACCAGGGAGAGAAGGGATACTCCAGGAAAGGTGTAGTTTCCATCTGCAGGCATCTGACCTCAGGAAATGGTAGAAGGAAGAGCTGCCTGTGATCAGGACTGTGTGAAAAAGCAGGAAACTCTGTCCAGCTCAGGCAGCCAGAGCAGAGAGGCCATAAGATCTTCTTTTTCCCTTTCCTGTTTCTGTTCATGACATCACTACTCCAGAATCCAGCCTCCGAATCCCCCTATCCATCAACCTGTCCACCACCCATTACCCATCTGTCCACCCACTCATTCATTTATCTGTCTGCCTATTCACACTTCCATCTATCCATCTACTCTTGCACATCAGCCCTTCCATCAATCTTCCCCCATTCATCCACATACTCATCCATCTGTCTACTCATTCCCGCATTTATCTATTAACCTATTCATTCTTCATCCCATGAATCAACCCACCCACCAGCATCCCACCCACCTATCCAGTCATTTGCCTATACTCCCATCCGTTCATCTGTCTACTCACTCATCTGTCCACCTACATTTCACTTAACTACCCACTCACCTCTCTGTCCACCCACCTTCCCACCCATCCATCCATATAAGAAATCATTTTTGAAAGCCAAAAGGACTAGAAACTGAAGAACCTCTCAGAGTGGCCCCTATGACCATCTTCCCTTCTAACTAGTTATCTTGTCTACAGCTTCTTGCTGTTTCTTCTCTGGCTATGCCCGCTTCATGCCTAGATCCTGTCATGCCAAACTGATTTTAGTTCCCCAAGTACACGCCTCTCCCTCTTACATTTGCTGGGTTGCACACATTTTTCCATAGGGAGAGGTTCCCCTCTGCTCGGGCAGCTCTTCCTCCTAAGTGTAGCCCAACTGTCACTGCTCAGGACAGGCTTTTCTGACTAGGTGAGGCCATCTCCAATGACTCCATAAAATCCTGTGCTTTTTGTCTGAGTTTGTTTCTTTTGTTTTTTCTCTTCCCTTAGAAGTGTAAAGTAACTGGACTCTAGGGGTCAGTATTGAATATACTGCCTTCCATGTAATACACGTTCACTGAGCATTATATAAATGGAGACTTGGATGAATGAATGAACAGATAGATGGGTAGATGGGTGGTTGGACGATGGATGGACGGATGGATGGATGGATGGATGGATGGATGGGGGAGTGAGTGAGCTACTAAGTGGATAGGTGCATGATTAGAGAGCCATGGGAGCAGGGTATGAATGATGGTTAGATTCATGTTTCGAAGGACGGCGGTGAGGTGAGACCGGAAGCCTAACAGGATGCTGTTGCGCCTGTGTGGTTGGGCAGTGAGGGACATCTTGACTAAACCATCTTGAGAAAGCCAAAGAGGAGACCGATGTGGTGATTACTTAGGGGCTGAAAACGGTACAACTTAGTGCTGTGGATGAGGGTGATGGAAGAAACTGGCCAGACACCCAACATGAGCGATTGGGCAGGCAGAGTAACCGTTACGTCCAAGGACAGATAGGAGAAAATAATGGACCTGGCATGGGCCTCCCTGGGCAGCAGAAGCAGCTTATGCCATATCAGGCTGGGGAGAGGTCTGGGAATCATAGGAGTGTGATGGCATTGGAACCCTGCAGAAGGTGGCATCCACACACAGTGGGCATAGAGTGGAAAGAACACCCCGACACTGACTGTGCGTGGGAGAGGTGTCCCTGGCACCCACCAGACACTGCCACACGTGGCAGAGGCATTCCTATCTTCTAAACCTGGAGGTTCCCTGAGGTTTTTCTGCAGCCCTTTTCTTGTTTATCTCTTGGTCACTCATGTCTAGCCTGTTGTTGTGGACATTGTACCTGCTCCACAAATACTTGTCCCATGAAATCCTGAAATGCAGGGCTGTTGGGCAAGCTGCTTCATTTCTTTGGATGTCAGTTTCCTAACCTAAAATGTGGACAGTAACAGGGTTGTGAAAATGAGACAAGATGGCAGAAGTAAAATAGTCTGTAAGTAGTAAAAATATCTTGCAAATAAAAGATTATAAGCATTTGGACAGGTTCAGTTAGTAGTCCTTGAGATCTAGAATCTGTCTGAAAATGCCCCCCTTGGGCGAGTTTCAGTTCTGACCACAGCTCTGCTGGGTTTTAAGTTCCCCCTTGCCTCTGCCCCTCTTCCCCTGCCTTGGGAGCTTGTGCAGGACACGTGTGTAGAAGCTGGGCCCAAGCCCTCGCCTCTCCCCGTGCCTTGCCACTCTAAGTGTGGTCCAGGGCCCAGCAGTTCAGCAGAATCTCTGTCACCTAGGAGCTCCGTCCAAATGCAAATTCTTGAGCCCTCCCAGACTCACTGAGTTCAGAAATTGGAGAGAGCGATTGTGTAATGTTTTAACAAAGCTCCAAGGAATTTCAGTGCACCCAAGTTCAAGATCTACTGTTCGTTTTGTGCCAAAATGACCAAAGGATGTGCTTTAATCTAAGTATACCTGCTTGGCTCTGCAGACTCCAACATTTCTGACTTGGGTTACCAGATTTAGCTTACTGCTGGCCTAGGAAAGAGGAAGCTACAAACCATTGCCCCACCCCACTCCACACAGCCATGCACCTACCACTCGAAAACAACAGACTCGAGGTCCGGGTGACTCTCAGGGAATTTCCAAGACATGACAGCACATGCTTTCATGGTGGCTTCATTTGCCCTGTTTTGTTGGAACCTGTGAGCCTGTGCTAATGAATGGATTGTATCTTCCTGCCAGTGAATTTGACCTGGGCTACGGAACACTAGGCAAATGTGAGTGGGGACCCTCTGGGATCCATGCAGGAACCTATGCTTCCGTTGACATCTTCATAAGTGAGCCTGGTGAGTGAGCAGCCCCACAGGGTGGGTCCAATTCTGATTTAGCCAGCTGTGTGCAGCTGGGGGGGATCCCAGTCCTCGACATCACCAAAACATGTAGATGAAAGCCGATACACAAACAAAGCCCACGGACCCTGCTGATGCAAATGGAGTATCCATAATAGAAAGCAATAGGGTGGCTCCTCAGAAACTGAACACAGAACTTCCACAGGACCCAGCCATTCCAGTTCTGAGCGCACACCCTGAAGAACTGAAAGTGGGAACGGGAACAAGTCTTTGCATACCCGTGCAAATATTGCAAATACCCCAAAGTGGAAACAACCCAAAGTATCTACTGACAAATGAATAAACAAAAGTTGGCATGTGCATATAGTAGCATTTTATTCAGCCTTGAAAACAGAACATTCAGACACATGCTCCAACATGGACAGGTCTTGAAGACATTATACTCAATTTTATTTTATTTTTTTGGTACTGGGGATTCAACTCACAACCTTGCACTTGCCAGGCAGGTACTTACACGACTGAGCTAAATCCCCAGCTATATTCAATTTTAAAAGGCAGAATATAGGATAAATACTATATGATTACATAAAACATTTTATTCTATCTGGTTGAAGCTTATTCTGTCAGGCATCTTTCTTTGTTAAATTCTCAACAATATGAATTTTTCTCTAATTCAAATTAAGATTATCGTCTTTGATGCTCCTTTATTCTTTGGGGGGGGGGACTATGTTGTTCATCTTTACATCTGTCATTCGATGTGGCCCTGACACTGATGCCTAGGGGCAAGTGTCCTTATCTCTGTTTTCCAGGTGAGAAAACGAAGGCTCCCGAAAGGTGGGTGTTTGTAGAGCCCCATAGTGGTGAGCCTGGCCCGGTACTCACGTCTTTCATTCCCAGGCCCCATGAAGGAGAGGAGAGGTAGCGCCTGCTAAGGAGCAACCAAGAATCTGGGCTGGGCTCTGCAAGAAGCTTTTGTTTCCTGCCATAGCGCAGTAGGTTGTGGGCAAGGCCACAGCTCCTCCGAGGCTGTCTGGAGCGGTCCCCCGGAGGAGCTGTGGACTCAGACTTACCAGACCTAATTAATGCAGTCCCAGGAACAGGTAGGAAAAATGTGAGTGACGCTATTCCTGTGACCAGGAGTGGTGTGGCCCTCACCAATGTGTGTGGGTTGGAATGGGTGTTTACCTGGAGCCTCCCTTGGAGAGCTAGGTTCAGGCTGGGCTCATGCTTCTAAGATTTCCTGGGCTTACTTGTTGCAAATAGAGACCAGGAGAATACATAAAGAATAGGGAACATTTATAACAAAAGCCAGAGAAGGAACGGGGAACCGTAAGCCACATTCCAGGGTCTTTGTATGTGACTCATTTAGATATGCTATTTGCATTGTAATTGGTTGGTGAGTAGACTCTGCAAGAGGTGATTATATGGTGAATGTTTAAAGAAAAAATTTATTACAGTAAAGAGACATTGCCAATAATTTCCCTCAAAATAATCCCCCTCCTCTCTTCCAACACACTTATCTCATTGTTCCTGCCACTCTCTGAAGCCGTTCTGGAAAGTCCTCCTTCCTGAGCACCTTTCCAGGGTGTGATCAAGAGTACAGTGAACACTGCTGCCCAGTGTCATCCAGTGGAAAAGGTTGGCTCGTAAAAACATGGCGGTGTGTCCTTCTTCATTATAGTCACTGGAGTTGGCACCATGTGACTCCTGGCTCTTCCCCACAGTCAAAATGACCATCAAGGGTAAACACTGTGAATCAGTTCAGCACACTGAGGCAGCCACAGCCATGCAATTAAAGACACTCTTGAAAGAGCACTTCGAGAAGTGCTTCAGAAAATGGCAAGAAATGGGATAATGTGTTCCAGGTAAGGGGAGGTGTTTTAAGGGGGATTTTATTATCATAGTTTTTAAAAAAGATTTAAACATTTTCCACAGTTTTCAATCATACTTCATCAATGAAAGATGTGCAACAGATAGCAACATGCCTTACGTGCAGTAGGTGCTATATAAATGCTAGCTGTGATTGTTCTAAGACTTTCCCACCTTTGACTTGCAGGGCCTTGCCCACCACCAGTGATGCCCTGCCCTGGCTATAGCTTGAGCCACCTTCTGTAAACAACATGGCGGTGGAGAGTCCTTGAGCCCATGAAGGGTGAGGCCCCTTCCAGCCCAAAGATGAGGAATATCACTGCAAATAATGACTCACTGAGCTGTGACATTGACCACACCATCCACCAGACGCTGGCCCCCGTGGTCTACGTCACGGTGCTGGTGGTGGGCTTCCCGGCCAACTGTCTGTCCCTCTACTTCGGCTACCTGCAGATCAAGGCCCGGAATGAGCTGGGCGTGTACCTGTGCAACCTGACCGTGGCGGACCTCTTCTATATCTGCTCGCTCCCTTTCTGGCTGCAGTACGTGCTGCAGCATGACCACTGGTCCCATGGCGACCTGTCCTGCCAGGTGTGCGGCATCCTGCTGTACGAGAACATCTACATCAGCGTGGGCTTCCTCTGCTGCATCTCCATCGACCGCTACCTGGCCGTGGCACATCCCTTCCGCTTCCACCAGTTTCGTACCCTGAAGGCGGCTGTCTGTGTTAGCGTGGTCATCTGGGCCAAGGAGCTACTGAGCAACATCTTCTTCCTCATGCACGAGGAGGTCATCAAGGACAATGACCAACACCTCGTCTGCTTTGAGCACTACCCCATCAAGGCCTGGCAGCGCAGCATCAACTACTACCGCTTCCTGGTGGGCTTCCTCTTCCCCCTGTGCCTGCTGCTGGCCTCCTACCAGGGCATCCTGCAGGCTGTGCGCCGGAGCCACGGCACCCAGAAGAGCCGCAAGGACCAGATCCAGCGGCTGGTGCTCAGCACCGTGGTCATCTTCTTGGCCTGCTTCCTGCCCTACCACGTGCTGCTGCTGGTGCGCAGCGTCTGGGAGGTCAGCTGCGACTTCGCCAAAAGCATCTTCAATGCCTATCACTTCTCCCTACTCCTCACCAGCTTCAACTGTGTCGCCGACCCTGTGTTGTACTGCTTCGTCAGCGAGACCACGCACAGGGACCTGGCACGCCTGCGCGGGGCCTGCCTGGCCTTCCTCACCTGTGCCAGGACCAGCCGGGCTCGGGAAGCCTACCCGCTGGGTGGTGCCCCTGAGGCTTCTGAAAAAAGCGGGACCCAGGGCGAGGAGCCTGAGCTGCTAACTAAGCTCCACTCAGCCTTCAAGACCCCTAGCTCACCTGAAGTGGGAAGGTCCCCCATGGTCTAGCTGGGGTCACCTGTCATTGGGGATAGGTGAGGCCTGAGGCTTCAGCCCGCTGGCCTTGTGGTCCTGAGCTTGCACCTGGCTGCCTCCCTCTTTGACCTGAAGGTGCATCTTCTGCTGTAGGGATGGATGGGCTGGCCACAGCTGGAGCCTCTCTGGTCCCCGGAGGCCCACTCCTGCTCGCTGAGGCTGGTGGCACTGTCCAGGATAGAATGAACCCTGTCAGTTCCTGGGCATCCTCTGCTACCAGCTGTGCTGCTGGTGGGAGGGACCAGTGATTTGTCACTTCCAGGAAGCTTAGGAAGAGCAGCTGGGTGGGAGTGTACAGTTTGAGGACACAGAGGCTAGGAAGTGGGGAGATGCAGGTGGGGAAGTGGGTGTTCACCTGCCATTGCCTTCCAGTGTCACGGTTGTCACAGATGACACCTGTGCAAACGTACTGCTGTTACCATGAAGCTGCATGTTGCTATGAACATTCAAAGGCCACTCCACAATGGGGTAAGCAGGGAAGACTGGATGGGGAGAACGGTGGAAGAGGCATTTCTAGCACTGGGGTGGAAACAGGTATACCTCAGGAGTGCAGCAGGAGAGAAACCCCATCTCCAGCCAATATCACACTTTATGGGGAGAGGTGAGAAGATCCCCCAAGTCTGATGGCTAACGGCAGACAAAGTCCAGGGCTCCTGAGGAGATCCTGGGCTCCTTCCAACAGTCAGTTTATCCTTAACCAAGTTCTTGACACATCTCTGCTACTTAGCTTTCTGTCTCCATCTGCCCAAAAGTGCCAGATTTGGGGGTCTGGAGTGAGGATACACACGCACACATGGTGTGTGTGTGGGGGGATTAAAAATGCCAGGCTCTCCATGACAGCTGTTTGTCAAGACAAAGACAAGACTGAAATAAGGGTCATGTCTCTTCCCCAGCCCCTGCCACGCACACCATGGGGCATCTAGCATCCTAGATAGGACCACAGCATTATCACAGGATTCTCAGATACACCCAGACCAACAAAGCCCATGCATGTAGCCCACAGGCTTGCACCTAACCTCCACTTTGGCTGTGACCAAGAGAAGAGGTGGCCTGGAACTTACCTTTCCCGTTTCTCACCCAGGCTCCTCTGCCTGATATCCCACCTCACCTCCCCAGAGGTGGCAGTGGACCCATGAGTGTTTGAAGCCCAGGACCCAGATCACCAACTTTGTCCTGTCCTAGAAGGCTTTGTGCCTGGCCGTGTTGAGGTGTCCTTCCCACCTGCAGCACACCCACAGGTTTCTCCTGCTCTGTTCTGCAGTAAAGCTTCCTGCTCCCAGAGCGCCACTCTCTCAAACTGCTCTGGAGAGCAGCAGAGAAGACGCCTGGGGTTCTTCAACCTCATCTGCCTTGTTCAAAGCAAGGACTTGGCTTTGTTCTGTGCCAAGCACCACCCTGGCCTGGTGAACACACCAAGGCCCAGAGGAGCCACTTGCTGCCCCAGAAGACCACGTTCATGGAAATGCTAGTGCTTTAGACTTTCTGTATGGGGGCTGCAGCCAGCTCTGACTTCACAGGACATGTCCTCAAAGACCTGGGGTGTGAGCCCCTGCACACCAAGAGCTAGTGGTGGCTGAATGGTGGCGAGGGTTCAGTAGGGAGTAGGTGTTGGTTGGCATCAGTAGGACATTTCTGAAGTCTGCTAAGGCTGGGGTTTGGGAGGACAGGCAGAACTCGATCTTCAATCGTGCTTCTCTCTTCTTACCAACCTCCAGGAGGCTTATCCTTTAGCTGTGTCCCTTACTCCATATATCAGAGGAGCCCGGAGGCGGATAACCCAAGCTGGAGATGCCCTAGGAAGGGTGCGTATTGCGATCCCAGGCCTATACTTGGCTATGAAGCCCCATTCCAATTCCTTGTGGAATTGAGCCTCAAATGACCTGGGAGGTTCTCTTCTTTTTCCTGAAAGAAGAACCGGGATCTTGATGGGGCAGTAGCATTGGCTGAGCCCTCAAGTCTCTTTGTTCCATGGTATTTGTCCCTAATTTTGACCTTAAACACAGACGTTCTTGCTGGCATGGGCTGAGATGAGTCGAGAGCAGTTCTGTCCACTCTAAAGAAGTGTATTTTTGTATTGTCCTATCTTTTACACCAAGTGTACATGAGATGCATATGTGTGTTGTACTATGCAATGGATTTATGTAGCAAACTTCAGTCTGCAAATAAAGAAAAGTAACCAGCCACAGTGGGGTGTGCTGCATTATTTCTGCAGGAGGGGGTCTTCCAACAACCGGGACATCTATGGGGCCCTTGAAACTCTCAAAGCAATTATAAAAATCCTGGAATTGACCTCAGAGGAAACTCAGAACAATTGGAATATTTGCCTTTGGCCCTCCACATGTGGTTAAGGACAGAGCCCTGCAGGGAAGCAGGGCTTTATCTCTGCTAAGTGTCACCTTGTTCAGTATGTTTTTGCAAATCCACTCTTGGATTTAATTTCTGAGGACAGAGCCCAGCCTTACCATTTAGACAATGGTACTCTCTATCTTTGGCCACTTGATCCTTTTACCTGCTGTGTAGTGATTCTCAGATCAAAGGGGGCTCCATTAGACAATATCCTCCTTACCAGAGGAGAGACCCACAGCACAAAGACCCATGCATGGTTCTCTTTGGGGATTTCCTCAGTGGTGGGGTGTTGTCTGAGGAGGTCTACAATGGTTGGTCAGCCTCTCCAGGATGGAGGATCTTCTCAAGGTTGGAAGACAGTATGTTTATGACTAAGGATTAACCATATCCTGTTGAAATGTAAATTTGATTTTGGTTACTTAATCCTCCTGGAGTCCTGGACTATCCTGCAAGTCTAGATCTGTATTCTAAGGCTGAAGTAAAGACAGTACTGGGGATTAAGGCTCCTTGCTCTCCTACGGGTGTGGGTGGGAGAGAAAGTCCATCTGGTTTGGACTGAAGGTGGCAGAAACCATTAAGATTCCTTTCTTGTTTGCCAGTGTTGCTTAGTAAGGTGAGGACTCATCTTCCTGTATATATACACTGGTCTGTGGGCTGGCCAGAGAAGAGTGGGAGAAATCTTCAACACAAATACATTCTCCATCTGCTGTTTTCCTCAGCTGATACAACGAAGACAGAGCCAGAATCTGACCCTCTTGGATCCATACATTTTTTTGAAAACCCCCTTCTTGTGGCTGGTGATTCTGTAGACTTCAGTCCTGGAATTCATCTGGCATGATACTGGTCTTTGATGACATCTATCCTGGAATCATAGCGATGCTAGTGCTCTGGGGAAATACTGGAATTTCAATCCCATTTATTTTAATTTGACAACTACCATGGAATATTCATGCTGGAATGTACAGTGAGGTCATGCTATCTAACTCCCTGAAGTATTGCCTCTACATCCTCAAAAATGATGGCCCAGTCTCTCCACAAACACCACCAATGATAGATGACTCACTGCTATCCAAGACAAGTCATTCCAGGGATGGGCAGAAAATGTTAACTATTAGTGAGCCAAAGTAGAACCGTGTTACCCACTGTGTTACCTTAATTATGGCTCTGGAGGCAATGACCCTTCAAGTACAGTTGTTTGAAGACAACTCTCATGTCCCACTTTTCAGCATTAAACCTTCTGAGCAGTAGTGAGCCAAGGTGGATTATACTGTAGGTACAAATAAACGTTGCCCAAAGCACAGAGCCTTTTAAAAACAAGCAAATCTTTGGTGTAGCATAGTGGTAGAGTGAATATGATTAGGAGTTCAATCTTAGCTCAAAAAGTCAAAGCCAAATCAAACCAAACCCAATAAAAGTTTCTCACGTTCATTAGAGGCAGTTTTCTGGCAGGTCTTTTCCTAAGCAATGGCAGTGATTCACAATCCTTCCATGAAGAGCTTCCATCATTTTGGGGTCTTCCTATTCCATTGGTGAGATCGTAGCAACATGGCCCCAACCTAACTGCAAAGGAGTCTGGGAAATGTAGTTTTACTATACACGAAGGAAGAAGCAGAATTGTTAAGCATCTGGCCAGTCTTCGACATACATGTCCATTTAAGAGCTTTCACTTTCCTATACCTTTATTTGAACAAAATCTGCTTCTCCAATGTGCTACCTGGATCTGAAGTGAAACTAAGTTCGTCTGGCCCGCTCCACGGGAAAATGGGCCATTTTCCTCTCCACTCCTGCCAAGCAGATCATAGAGCTGACATATTGTGTTCTGGCAAATTTCTGGAAAGCCACATCTTCTCCATCCTGCTACAGAGCAATGAACTTCATTGTGGAGCCAGTGGATGCTGTGGGTAATGGGGAGGAAGTAGTGGATGCAATGGGCTGGACCAAGTTGGGGCTGGGGGTCAATTAGGGCCCACGCAATGAGAGGTGACCTCAAAGGAATGGGACTGGAGTATACCTTAGCCAGGGGAACTCAGGCTTCCTGCAGGCTCTGCTATGGAACATGCTATGTCAGTGTATCCAGGGTCCCCTGCTGCCCTTAAATTGCCACAGAACATTTTGCTCCAGGACTCCTTCCCCAACATTCCTGCAAATGCCCACAGATGCTCATATGTCCCACAAATCCATCCTGGTCAGCACCAGGCTCACCTCATCATTTCTTGTAAATCATCTTGTGACCCCATCACCAACTTCTCTAGCCTATGACCAGGCTCACTATCCCATCACAACATGGACACAAGCCCTTCCTCATGCATGGCACAGCTAGGACAAATTCGAGCAAAGGCAAGCAAAACTTTGCTAGGGGTCTGAGCAGAAATCATTTTGTGGAATGGAAAAGCTTTAAAATTGGATCCTGGAAAGCAGAATTCCCACGGTTGTTGGGCCAGACCTAGTCAGAGGTCTTCTTCTGACCCTCCTTTGCTCTGTGGCCCCTGCTGCAGGGCCCCAGGCCTGCCTCTCCCTGCAGGGAGCCTTCCGATGCCCCACTGAGTCTAGCATCCCTATTTCCAGCTTTCTCTGGACTCAGCTGGATCTCAATTTGTTTGTTTCCCAAACAAATTCATCTCTTCATGCAATTCTGCCCTCAGTGGGGACAATCTATTACATGGTTATGCCTCAGGCAGCTCACAGAATTCTGCTACCACTATTTCTTATGATTTGTGTCTTGATGCTCACCCCACAAAGCCTCATACTGTCAAGGGAAGTTGGCTTTTCAGAGGTGACTGAATCTAGAGTTTGTGACTGGTTCATTGTCTATTGCTGGGATTAGTGATGTGAGGATACACCTGTCCTAGGATGGTAACCTGCACACAATATGCATACAAAGGAAGAAAAAGAGGCTTGCTCTGCCCATTTTTTCATTTGCTGCTGTTGTATCTTCTGCCATTAACTGCTGCCCCTCTGCCATGCCACCTCGCCTTGGAGCCTGCTGATTATGGACTGAAACCTCTACAAACTGTGAGCTAAATAAACTTTTCTCTCTTTAACTTTGGGATTTGGGTAGTTTGTCCCAGAATGAAAAAAGTAACTAAGACAGAATTTGGGACCAGAGAAGTGGGATTGGGGCTGTGTATCATCTAACCATGTGGTTCAGGAGCCTTGGGAATTAACTTGGAAAGATTTTGAGAGATTGGCTGAAAATTTAGCCCCTGTATGTTGTAAACTGTATGGGAATCTGGTCAGAGCCTGGAAAATCAGAGTACTGCTGAAGTGTTGCCATTGAGGATGAAGCTCAGGAGGTTTCTATTGAGAAGGACTGCACTGGCTAATGGATCCCTGGTTTTGTATATTGTGCTTTGGCAGGAAGTTAGTCTGCATTTTGCCCATGTTAGAGATATTGCTTGGTGAGCAGCAGAAAATTTTCAATGTAGTCTACTCTTGGGATGGTAGCATGCTTCCTGAGAGCTTTTGGCCAGATCTATGTTTGAAATTAACAGCAAAGAGCCAGAAAGTTGATTTGAAGCATTTGGCCAGAGGGGAGGCTCCAGTGGAGCTGTGGATTGCAAGGATGAAACAGAGGAGAATGTGGCTGTTGAGAACAGGACAATGGAAAAAAGAACTAAGACCTTTCACCAGAAGGGATGAATGGATTTGAAATGCAGGAGATCCCTGATATTTAGTCTTGCCATGCTCTGTTGTTAAAAGTTAATGGGAAGCAAGAATTGTGATCATAAGAGCTCTTTTAAGATGATTTTAATGTAGTTAGATACGTTGGTGATCAGGTTAATTAATCAAAGTATTGTGGTTTTAACCTTGAGTTTTTATCACTCTTTGAATATTTTGCTTTTGATGCTGAAATGAGTACAATAAAATTATATATGTAGTTGTTATATTAATGTAAATCTGAGTAGACCAACACATGTTAATTTTTCAAAAATCTGCCACTAGAGACCATAGTTTAAGGAAATGTATCTGGTTATCACGTTGATCAGATTGTGGTGGATTAACTAATGGTGAACTCATAACACCCAGCTGAACTGAATCAACATGGTGCTGGGTGTGGAAGGCCCACCTGAGGATTGTTCCAACAGCATAAAAAGAGAACTAGAGACGAAGATGGTGCACTGTTGATTCTCCTAGAGAAGTTTGTGCTGGCTTTCCTCAGGAACTTGGCATTCTCATCACTGGAGAAGCTAGGGACCTTGTTGTTGCTGAGGATGGCTATGGTTCTTTTCATGGAGCACTTTTTCTTACTCTGAACATCACTTCTTGATGCCAGGGAAGATCTTTCAGCCTGCTGGCACAGATTTTCTTGCTTCTACCACTGACCTTTGCATCTTCCCAGCACAGATCCTTGAAAAAAACTTGCATGAGACATTGTTGTGGAGTCTAGGCCTCCAGTGGAAGATATTATCATAGGCTCTAGGTCTTTAGCTGGTCCCATGCGGGACATTGCTGTGGGATCCAGGCCCTTAGCTAGGTTCTTTGGGTCTCTACTGTGTGAACAGATCTCCTGCACTCTTTCGCATTTGACTCTTTGGGTGACTATTATAATCCTATAAATGATGTATCTTGTATTGTTTTCCTTGTAAACCCTGACTATACCAAAATTGGCATTAAGAGTGGGGTCAATGCTGTGACGTTGCCTGGCCACATGGCTTAAGAGCCTGGGAAACTAATTTGGAAAGGTTTTTAGAGACTGGCTGAAGAGACTATAAACTATATGGGAGCCTCTGGTCAGAGCCTGGAAAATCAGAGCACTGATAGAAAGGCTGCCATTTAGGATGAAGCTCAGGAGTCTTCTGTTGAAAAGAACTGCATTGACTGCTGGATCCCACATGGTGTGTTTTGAACTTTGGCAGGAAATTGTTCTGCAGTTTGCTTGTGTTTAGAAATATTGCCTGAGTGACAGAAAAATTTCAATGTAATCTACTGTCGGGACAGTGGCATTGTTACTGTTGAGAGATTTTAGCCAGGTCTATGTTGAGAATCAAGAGCACAGAGCCCAACAGAATGATTTAAAATGTGAATGTGGCCAAAGGGAAGCTCCAACAAAGCTGTGAACTGCAAAGATAGAGCAGAGGAAACCTTGATTACTGAGAAAAGAATACAAAAGGTTGGCCTGAAGACATCACAAGAAGCAGGAAGTCTCCATCCTTTATAGCCTCAAAACTGCAAAAGTGAAAGACTTTGCTTTAAGAAGAAAGTGCCCAGAGCACCAGGTTCCAGGATGGCAGTGGCCTACAGAATTTATTTTTCAGAGTTAGATTCACAGTGCTCAGTGATTCAGGCACTCAACTCCTGGCTACAACAAAAGAGAAAGGAAAACCTGGCTACTGCTCTAGCTGACAGCAGATCTTGGCATTATCCATGTGGTGCTGGTTTCAGATACAAACAGAATGCAAGTGTTGTGGGATTAAGAAAGCTTCTACCATGATTTCAGAAGGTCTGGGAGGCCAGTGTGTTCCTGAGAGAGCAATATGTGAAGCTATAAGGGTGAAGCCAGAGGTGCAGTGAAGACTCCAGAAGTTTGGAGAAGCCAGGAACATGGATTGTCTGAGGAAAACTGCAAAGATTGAGCAGAGTGGGGCTGAGAGAGGCCGTAGGAGCTACAACCTCCAGCAGTGCCATGGGGTGGAATCCCTCAAGTTCACATCTTGCCACAGATTGCCTCACATGCTGCACATGGAACTACAGGATTTAATGTTTGCCCTGCTGGATTTTGGAGTTCCTTTGGTCCCATTCCTATTTGTAACTTTTGGAATGAAAATGTTTATCATGTGCATCTGAATGTTGGAAGTGTTTTTTATTTGGACAGGGGCTCACAGTTAAAAATTTGCCTTATATTTCAGAAGAGACTTGGAACTTGGACTTTTCAGCAATGCTGAAACTGTTAGGATTTTGGCAACTCTTAGAGATGGACTAAATGCCTTTTGCATAAAGGGAGGTGCATGAATCTTGAGGGACCAGAGCTGGGATGTTATGTGTTGGGTTTGGATTTCTCCCCAAAGCCTCATGTAGTCAGGGGGACAAGTTTTCAGAGATGGCAGAAGCTAGAGTTTGTGATTGGTTCATTGTCTATTGCTGGGATTAGTGATCTGAATACTATACTTGCCCTAGGGTGGGTAGCCTGCATACAACATAAGGGAGGAAAAGAGGCTTGCTTGCTCCTTTTAGTCTGTGTTGCTTTTGTAACTTCTGCTGCCATGAACTGTTGCCCCTCTGCCACACCACCATGCCATGCAGCCAGCTGATTATGAACTGAAACCTTTACAAACTATGAACTAAGCAAACCTCTCCCTCTTCAACTTTGGGCATCAGACACTTTGTCCCTGCAACATGAAAAATAACTGAGACAGTCGTGCAAAAACAAAGGTGCATTCCTGTCTTTCCTCTTAAATATGAGTCAGAAGAATGCTGGCATCTTTTCTGTAGTAATGGCTTCTTTCTTATTGCCATCAGGATTTCAAAAATGTCAGGATGTCATCTTCATCAAAGGCCTCTGTGTCATGGAACTCTGCAGTCGCAAATCAGGAATCAAAAATTGTAACTGGATGAGTCCTAGTAAAGCTGCAGGTGGGCTCCATGAGCTGTGAGGTCACAGGTGCAGGACCAGGTGCTCATTTGAGGAGTAAAGCCTGATGCCACTGATACATGCACATGCTCTGCAGGTGGGAATCCCTGCCAAAGTGATAAGGCAGAGACCTCACCCCATTATACTTCAACTCAGGCCTCAGCACACCCCTGTGAAGGAAGAACTGGAAAATAACTCTAGAACCACTTTACTATACTTATGTTTTATTAGAGTATAAAATGTTACAGTTTATTTTTATACTATGTTCATTCTTCAAACTCCTTTTTTAAAAAAAAATCAAACTAAACTAAGCATGGCATCTCATGCCTGTAATCCCAGCTACTCAGGAGGCAGGAGGATTGCAATGTAAAGTTCGGCTGTAGTAATTTAGCAAGGCTGTGTTTCAAAATAAAATAAAAATGGTTAGGAGTGCAGCGCTGTGGTAGAGGGATTGTCCAACATGCTTGAGACTCTAGGTTCATTGCCCAGTGATGAAAAAGAACCAAAAAACAAACTAGACACATTTTAGGAATTGAAATAAAGTAAGCCTGACAAACAGTAGAGCCTGAGCTGGGTCTGGCCCATCCGGATGAATCAGCTGTCGCTCAGCAGGGTACCTACCACACAAGATGCTGTCCTGGTGCAAGATCTAGGAGTGGAATAGGGCATAGTCAATGCTTCAGCTTCTGATTCTGTTGGAAAACGTGCAGTGGGAGTTTATGAAAGAGACCAGGACATGCTGACTAGGACGACTGCGTATCCCCTGAAGCTCTGGTCAGTTTGATCCCACGTTGGACTCCAGGGCTGCAGGTGCCCACCAAGGCTGGGAGGTGCAAGTGTCCAGCTTGTGCTTGTGCTTGGGCTTCTGCTGAGTGGGTGAGGAGGAGGTGGAAGGAGGGGTTGATGGGACATGAAGACAAGAAGGGAGGCAACTTCTGGAGAGATCATTTGCCTGAGTAAACAAAAGGCAGATTGAGAAAGAAGGCCTTTCAAAGCTATAAATGTTTTGGTGATGCTGAGTAAACCTTCCACAAAGGCCAAATATTTTGTAAGTACACACTCCATGTCTGTGCATTTTACCCTTTCTTGGCCTAAAGGATTATTCCTGGCCTTGGTGAGACCTATTCTCATGCTCTGCCTACTGATTAATTGCTGTCTGTGTAAGTGACAGGCAAGAAGGCCCTCAGGATGAACACAGCGGCTGCCTGAATGAGCCCCCATGAAGGGGGCTGAATGCCCCTACAGCATCAAACACACAGCACAAATTCCAAGCCCCATAGAAGAGTCTCTGGGCCGCACCATCAGCCCTATGTGGCTGTTTCCTCCCGGTAAGAGCACAGGGAGTGAGTATACTGCTCCCCCAGGGCCAGTGTTGGTTTGCAAGGCTGCTGTGATAAGAAGCTGAGGCTCTTGGGGAGCTCCTGCCTCTGTATAGGCCTGACTGTCACGCAGGAACCTTGCACATTCTTAACACGGTCAGTCACATGTGCCCCTCGGTGATGTCCGCTAGCTTCTGGATCATCTCGGCATGGACTCCAGGGAAGGGCAGCCCATCCACCTCCATGCCCATGATGCCTGAGACTCCACTTCGGACCTTGTGCTGTACTAGGATGCCCAACGTTTTTCTTCCTGAAAAAATAAAATAAGACAGGTAGAAGTTGTGGAGGGTGATGGAAAAGCAAGAAACACATCTGCAATTAAAGAAAGCGTTTGACTTGAAGTGTCTCTTTGAGAAGTAAAGTTTCTTTGTCATTTCAGTTACTTAGGAAGGTGGAGCCGAAAGATCACAAGTTCAAGACCAGCCTGGGCAACTTAGCAAGACACAAGTTTCAAGAGAAAATTTAAGAAAAGGCAGCAGAATGTAGCTCAGCGTTTGCTTAGCATGTACAAGGCCCTGGGCTCAATCTCCATATTTAATAAAATATTTATTAAATTATTAAATCCATAATTTAATAAAAATATCAAATTTTTAAAATGAAAAATACTCATGTCACTGGAAGGCTTACAATGAAAAGTAAACCTGTATCATGCCTCACTGGTCCCCAAATCCACTTTCCACAAGTCCCCACTCACACAGGTCAGGCTGTTCCTTCAAGTGGTCACCTTCATGTCACCAAATCCTGTGCTCATATGGAGACCTGCATTTTCTTGCAAACACTGAAGATTCATCCTCCAGCAGGGGTTTTATAGGCCATACCAACCCGGCCCTGCCCAGCCCTGCCCAGCTTTGGATGATCCACCAGAAGAGGCCCTCATTCCCCCAGACCCTACCCTGAGGCTCCCGCATGGGCCAAATTCTGCCACTGTCACTATCTAGATGTTGCCCAGTCTGAATAAGACAGCAACCAAAAGGAGAAAAGCCCTGGAGAAAGCCAGATTCCTGGATCCAGAAGCGGGGTAGCTTTGGGGCCAGACAGATCCTGGCAGGTGTTTGGAGAGCTGTGTCTTGGGGTCCTCTCCTATAAAAATGGGGATGTAGCCAGTAATGACAGCAATGTCCTCTTCAGAGGCCGTGGCAAGGATTCACTGTGCCAGTGGAGGTAAAGACTAGCATGGCCCTCGGCACACGGTAGGAGGCTGAAAATGATTACTAAAGGTGGGGCTGGGGCTCAGGGTTTTCCTTCTTTTGACTCACTTGGTGGTTAGGGGGGGAAAGATTTGATCTTCCATCTCCCTTTTTCCTATTCTCTCCACAAATAAGATCCCCAAAACTTAGCTGCCTAAGCCCCCAGTGCATCTGTCCTTGGTGGGACAGCCAGGTCCCTCTGAGGAAAGTGGCTCTCAGAAGGCATCAGGCAGGAGGAGCAGAGGTCAAACACATCCTCCCCTCCTCCTCCACAGGCAGAGGCAAAGGTGAGACAGGAGGCCAGAGGGCAGGAGGGCTGGGCGAGAAGGCTCTCCCCTTCCTGGAAAGGCATTTTCTCATCTGTTCATTGTCTGTCAGTTTTATCCAGCACCTACAGGGCCAGATCCTGATCTAGAGATACATGAGTGAGAGTGACAGAGCCCTGCCCCCAGGAGTTCCCATCTAGATGAGTAACTGGTTAGTCATAGCACATAGGGGGTCACAGCAGAGAAGGGGGACACCCAGTGCAGCTTATGGTGGTCTAGGGAAAACTTTATGGTGGAGAAGTATTATGGACTGAATATTTGTGCTCCTCAAAATCAATACAGTGGATCCCTAATCCTCAATGCAATAATATTTGACCTTTTTTATTTTTTTGTACAAGGAATCAAACTCAGAACCTCACACTTGCCAGGCAGCCGCTGTGCTGATGAGTTATATCCACAGCCCACTGTGATAGTATTTGCAACTAAAGTCTTAGAGAGGAACTGAGATTAAGATCAGGTCATAAAGGTAGGCCTTCGTGATGGGATTAGTGCCCTTAGAAGAAGAGTGACCAGAGCTGTCTTTGAAGGCGATCACTTCTAAGCCAGAAAGACAGTCCAAGAATTAAACCTCCCAGGGCTAGTGGATGGTGAGGAGGTGAACAAAAGTATCAGGGGCGAAGGGACATGAAGGCCAGAGGGGAGGCAATGGTTGGAGTCAACCTCAACGCTGGACTTGCCAGACTTTAGAACTCTGAGATCTAATGTCATTGAAGCCACAACAGTCTACCATGTTTTGTTCTAGCTCCTTGAGATGACTAAGATGAGAGGCAAAGAGGGTCAGAGATAATGAAAGATAAAAGATAAAGAGGCCAGTGGGCCTCGAGGACACTCACAAAAACTCTAAAATAATGAATGAATAGTTACCAAACATTGGCAAATGTCGCCTGGATCAGCTGGCCGGAAAGCCTGAGTTTCCATTTCTGCTCTGGGGGCCAGGGTGGGTGTTCCCTTGTGAAGGGAGGCCCAAGGGCATTCCCACTTTCCCACATGAGCTCACGGCCCAGTAGCCACTTCCCGGGGGCTGCCCAGCCCAAAATGGTATTTCCCGCCCTTTGTCTTGGCTTTATTTCTCCACTTCTCTTTCCTGTTGGTCGCATCCTCTCTTTATAGGGAAATGCATCTCCGATTGTGGGACCATTTTCTTCAAGGCTGCTGCCTAGCTCAACATCCTCATCCTTCTGTGACCCAGGGAGGACTTAGGTGGGGCCTGGGGGGTCCTCAGCGTGCATGTCACCAGCCAACAGGTTAGGAACTGGCCGTCACTCAGCCTCTGAGGGTCAGGCACTGCTGGGCTAACAGCTACTCCCTGCACATTTCCAGGAATCACTGAAGGCCACCCCATCTTCTAAGAAGTCACATAGGGGTGATGGTGATTGGGAAAGAGGGCTGAGGCAGGAGCAGCTACCTAGTTCAGGTAGAGAGAAGCATTGGAGCAGAGCAGGGGACAGAGGACCATGGTAAGGCTGTGTGGACAGGAATTGGGGCTTGATTTGATGTAGATGGAGAAAGAGGCCCCAGGGAGACTTGTGGGCCTAGAGATTGTATGTAGGCACCTGCTATTAATTCTTACTGGGCTGGTATTTATGGGATGTGGTACTACTCTAAAACGAGCTGAAAATCTGGGTGTGCATTTATAGTCCCAGCTACTTGGGAAGCTGATGGGGAGGACTGTTCAAACTCAGGGGTGTGAGAATGACCTGATCATGGGTGTATGCTACTGGATTAGTCCACTGATTGGCTTAGCATAGTTCTGGGTGTGGGTGGCACCAACCAATAGGCTTGGAGCATGGAAGTAATGAGAAGGGAAAGAAGTCACACTGCTTCCTGCCTGCCTTGCCATGAATTGCTCCTCCTCTGTCACGTCTCTGTGCCTTGAAGCCATTCAGCTATGGACCAAAACCTCTACAAACTACGAGCTAAAATAAAACTTTCCTCCTTTAACTTGTGGGTGTTAGGTATTTTATCCCAGCTGGGAGAAAGTAACTAAGACAGAAGTGGAGTGGGATATGGGGCCTCCTGGAAAGTTGATCTTGGTGGCAGTTGCATGGGTATATATGCCTTAGTCATTTTCTCATTATAGACACCCATAATTTAAAGGAGGAAAGGTTTATTTTGGCTCACGTCTTTTAGAGGCAGCTGGTTCTAGGGCAGAAGAGGTAAGGAGGTGGGGTCTGCTGCAGAGAGGAGCTGGTTGTATTCTGGTGGCCAGGAAGCAGAGAGAGATGCGAGCAGCTAGGGAGGGAGACACTGCCAGGCCAGTCCTCAGTGACCCTCCTCTTCTGGTCAAGCCACACCACCCAACACCAAGCCTGCCCTAATGCCTGAAAAATCCAATCACCCTCCACAAACTCGGCCTCTGAGTGTGTGAGGCTTTGTGGGGAGGGGGAAATCTAGACATAATCCATAACAGCATACGTGTGTAAATATTTATCAAACTAGTTATACTTTAAACAAAGTTATAAGAAATAATGGGGTGGGATGTTCCTTCCTTCCACCCATCCCTCCATCCAGCACATTCTGAGAGCCTTCCCTGAGCCAGGCCCTGATGTAGCATAGTGACAACTAAGCCATCATTTGTTCCTACAAGAACCCTCGCTCCTTCCCTCTGCCTGGGCAAGTGAGTGAAGGGATCCTCTTCTGTTCTTGGCTGTGAGAAGGTGGAATCTTCCCAGCGGAAGGGATGAAGGGCGGAGCCGGGCTCTGGAAGTCCACACATCTGTGTTCACTCACCATGGATGAGAGCAAAGGGGTTGAACCCTGGCCAGAGCTTTGAGCCCCTTTCAAGGCAGATCTGCTGTACACAGCCTCAGCAGCTGAGCAACAAATCCCTGTCTGCTGGGCTGAAGTGGGAAGTCCACAAAACCTTCCCTGATGTTTATACCGTAAACCCCACTTTCCATAGTGTCCGTCATTGCCCAGGATGCTTCCTTTTCTTGACTCACTCCACCTTGGGTGAAGGCACTGAGTTCAAGTCTCAAAACTACAAGAAAAAAAAAAAGCATGTGAACTATCATGGTAGCACACATCTATAATCGCAGTACTTGGGAGGCTGAGGCAGGAGGGTTCAGAATTTGGTGTCAGCCTGAGCTACACAGCAAAATCTTACCTAAAAAAATACAACTGAATCTGTGCCAGGTGTGGTGGTACACACGGTGTAACTACAACCCTCTGTGAGGCTGAGGCAAAGGATCACGGGTTTGAGGCCAGCCTGAGCAACTTAGTAAGATCCTGTCTCAAAACAAAATTTTAAAGAGGGTTAGGGATGTGGCACAATGACAGAGAACTTGCCTGGCATGAGTGGGGCCCTGGGTCCTATCCCCAGAACACACATACACACAATGATTCCTGCACTGAACATTCACCAACTTTTCCGTGTCATACTTCCCTAAACAAGATAGTGTACCAATCATTTGCCCTGCCTTTATATTGTGCTAAGTATCAAATGTCACCTTGCAAGGATTTAAAGTGCACGAGAGAGTGTGTGGCCCTATGACCTGGCGTGGATGATGACCAGGCAGAGCTGGCCTGGCTGACCCTGGTGGTGGCTCCTGTATGGCTGAGTCAATCTGGCTCCAGTCTCATCCTTGGAGGACCCCAGGTCCTCGCACCCCAAGCCCTTGGCCCCCCAAGGTGAGGAATATGTAGCTCCACAGCCCCAGGCGCTGGGTCCTTATGCACCTGAACCGGGGGAAGAAGGCATCCGCTGGCAGTCCCATCCCCTGCCCTCCTCACTCTGTGACTGCCAGCATTCACTCTGCACTCAAGATGAGCCCAAGCCTCTGCCTGTCCTCAGGGAGGAGCCCTTGGGCCGGGCAGAGTGGGCAGGGGTGCCCTGCCTAGTGGCGGCCACTCCTGCCAGTCACTATCAGACCCCTGAGACCTCCCTTCTGCTTACAGGAAACTGAGCAGAGATGAAGAACATTTCTCTGCCTGAGCAATCAAGCTTTGTCCCCAGCTCAGGCCATGGCTCTACCTAGCATCTCTGATGACATGGGGATCCCCATGGAGTGACCTGCTAAACTCTAGTGTGACGATTCTGGTTATTTCCCCCTGCACCTCTGCTTAGTCTTGCTGTCTGGACAGTCCTCGCTACCCTTCCTGCCCGGGTCACCCCTCATGTCCCCAAGACCCAGCTCAGGGCCCCCTGCTCCAGGCAGCCTTCTCTGATTGGACTCCATGTGTTCGATGTGCCCACTCAGAGCTCGCAGGGCGCACTCCACCCTGGTTCCTAGTGTCCTGCCCTGTGTCCCTCCCCAGTGGTCCCCAAGTTCCCTTCATTAGGGTCCTGTCTGACCCTTCACTATCACCCAGCCTGTACCTGGCACAAGGAGGGGTCTGCTTCTGCTTTTAAAACCTGCCTATCTGTTCGCCTCGTGAGGGTGCTGCATTGTTCATTACTAATCATGGACTAGCTGGAAACTTTCCATCCCTGGAGGGCACGTGTGGACTGAGGTGCGCCTCGAGCTTTTGTGTCCCTGTGAGTCAGGAGCCATGTGGGAGGCAGCCCTGAGGGCTTTTTTTCCAGTTCAGATTCAGGAAGTGAAAAAAAAGCACACAGGACCATTTCCCCCTGAAAATGTCACTGCTGCAGCTGCCTGGCCTGGGCACCTCTCCATCCCACAGCCCTCTGGCACCCTCAAGGGCTGGGAAACTTCTGAGCCACATTGGAAAAGCCCAGAGCCTGGGGTCAGACAGATTCAGGTCTCAGCTCTGCCTCTTTTCCGGGTGGTCCTGTCCCCAGCTCCGGCCTCTGTAGTATAGACATGGTAGCATTAATCAGGGAAATATTTGAATTAATCAGGGCAAGGCAAGAGGAAGAGGAGACAGAAGCAGAGAGGAAAAGACAGCAGCAAAGAGAGACAGAGGAGAGGCAGCCAGGTTGGGGAGGCTTGTAAGAAATGAGAGGCGTGGACCTCACCATCTCCTGTCCCATCTCAGGGGCCCTCTGCTGAGCTCAGCGCCCAGGAAGCCCCTCCCTGGAGGAGCACCTCCTCATCTCCCCAGACCAAGCCTCTTGCAGGCCCTGGAAACCACCCTCTAAGCCAGGGGGTCTCTAAGCATGTCCTGCGGGAGCATCTGAGGCTGGGCTGGGAATGTGGACTCTGTCCCGCTCCTGCAGCAGGAGGTGCGGAAATGACTCCCTTGGGTCTAGAATTTGTGTCTAGTGAAGCCGTGCATTCATTCCCTGCTTCAGCAAGGACCTCCCAGTACCTGTCACGGGCTCCCTCGGCTCATGGCTGGGAAAGCAGGTACAGGGTAAGGTGGGGCTGCCGATCTCCAGGAGTTTGTTTTTTATTGTTTACCCATCCATGGCTTTTTGAGAAACAAGCCTGGGATAGTGGAGCCATAGGCAGGACACAGGTCCTGAGACTGGCTCAGACTGGTTGGGAGCGGTGCTGGGATCAGCAGACCAGCCTCATCCAACCCAGGAACCTGTCCCGATCCTTGACTGAGGGACCCTGAGTCCCAGGGCGCCCTCCTGGCGGGCCAACAAGCTCTTCCTTACGGAACTGGCACAGCTCCTGGCTCTGCTGCCGCTTGGGCTGTTTTTGCCCCTCACGTGGCTGAGCGGTTGTGTGTCACCTGTGCGCAGAAACGCAGCTGGTGTGGTACAGGAGGCCCCGGGCCCCCCAAACCTGCGACTTTCAGATCAGGCACCCCCTGGCCTTCCACCGGGTTGCTGCCCTCCCAGGTGAAGTCACACCTGACCCCAGATTTCAAAGTAAAGTCAGGGCTACGCCCCAGTTTCTTTTTAAAATAACTTCACTGTGATGTCTGTGATACACAGTTTCCATTTGTTTTGGGGAACTGGTAGCCATGTGTATTACATCTTGATCATTTTTGACCCCTTCCTCCCTCTCCCCTAGCTTCCCCCTCTTCCTCCCTCTAATTCCTTTCCATCTCTGAAACATCTGCCTTCATTTCTTACCACGTTTCTTTTACTCTTGACTTATATTTTGGGTTTCTCATATTAAAAGGAAACATGCGCTATTTAACTTTCTGTGTCTGACTTTTTTCAGTTAACACAACAGGCTCAAGGTCCGTTCATTTTCCTGTAAATGGAGTGAGTTCACTCTCTTTTTTTTTTTTTTTTTTGGTCTTTTTCCTTTTTATCGGTACCAGGGATCAAACTCACAACTGCCTGCTTGCAAGGCAGGCGCTTATGCCGCTGAGCTAAACCTCCAGCACCTGGAGTGAGTTCATTCTTCACGACCTAATAATATTCTGCTGTGTGTAAATGGAATCTTCTAGCAGTTTCAGCGTTTCTGGCTTTTTGTTTTGCTTTGTTTTTTGTTTGTCTTTTTGAGACGGGGTTGCACTATACACTTCAGGCTGGCCTTGGAAATGCATTTATATAACCATGGGCATGCATATGTTAAAGTACAGCTGGGTCAAATGGAATTTCTGTGGTTTTTTTCAAGAATGTCTATACTGATTTCCATAGTAGTTGTACTAACTTACATTCACACCAACAGGGGAGAAGGGTTCTTTCCCCCTATACCCTCATTCTGGCTGGAGCAAGATGGAACCTCTGAGTAGTTCTTGCATTTCCTGAGTGGCTGAAGAGAGTGAATATTTTTCCACGTACTTAGTGGTCATTTGTGTTTCTTTGGAGAAGTGTCTACTCACTTCATTCACCCAGTTTCTGACGGGGTCATTTGGTTTTGGAAGGTTACTTTTTTTGAGTTCTATAGTATCAGAAGAGCAGCTGACAAACATACTTTTCCCATTCTGTAGGTTGTCTCTTGACTCTGTTGGTTGTTTCCTTGAAGAAGCTTTTTAATTTGATGAGATCCCATTTGTTGATTCTTGGCACTATTTCTTGTGCTCCTGGAGTTCTGAGGAAGTCCTTGCCTGTGGCTATGGATTCAAGTGTTTCTCCTAAGCTGTTTCTAGTAGTCTCAGCATTTCTGGGTTTTTGTTTGTTTCGTTCTTGTGTTTGTCGTTTTGTGACAGGGTCTCGCTATGCAGTTCAGGCCGGCCTTTGGCTCACTTTGTAGCCCAGGCTGGTCTTGAACTTGCCATGATTCTCCTGTCTCAGCTTTCTGAGTGCTGGGATTACAAGTGTGTGCCACTATGTACAGCTTAGCATTTCTGTTTTTGTATCTAGGTCTTTGACACATTTTTTTTTCAACTTTAGTGCAGGATAAAAATATGGGTCTAGCTTCATTCTTCTGCATGTGGATAACCAGTTTTACCAACACCTGTTAAAGAGGCTATCTTTTCTCCAGTGTATGTTTTTTGGCCCCTTTGTCAGAGAGCACATGGCCGAAGATGCATGGAGTTGTTCCTGTGTCTTCTGTCTGATTCCATTGGTGTATGTATGTATCCTCATGCCAGCAGCATGGAATCTTTTTTTTTTAAATTTTTTAAAAAAGGACTGGAGAGTGCCCGCGGGTCTTGAACCACCGGACTAATTGGCCCAGGCAGTTGGGAAGCCAGACTTGAAGGAACCGCTGGGCTAAAGCCAGCCCACCATGGAGTCTTTGTTACTATTACTTGTAGTATAACTTGAAATCTGGAGTTGTGATTGATGATTCTTGTTTTTTTCTTTTTGCTCAGGATTGCTTTGGCTATTCTGGGTCTCTTCAGATTTCATATAAACTTTAGGACTTTTTTCTAGTTCTGTGAAGAATGTTGCTGGTACTTCTTAACTTTTTATTTTAAAGAGAATACAACCAAACAAAATAAAACAGAGTAAAGACAATCAAAACAAAACAATAAAAATGATACAGGGCTTCAAAACAATATAAGAGGAAATCAACAATGGCTACCATGATACATATTATCTTCAAAATAGTACATAATAAAAACAGACATAATAAAAACATAACCAGACATAATAACAAAACAAAGCAAAATAAAGCTGGACAAAACAATGAAAATGATACAGGACTTCAAAACAAGACAATAGGAAACTAACAAAGCCACCACCTTCTCTTTTCTGATGTTTCTTCCCGTTTCATTTTCACAATGTCTAGTTACATTTCAGATCCCACCAACTCCTTCAGTTTTTTATACTAGGGAGACAATATGATGTCCACCCATGTAAGTCCAAACCATTTCACCCATGCACATGACTCAAGTGCATCTACCTATAAGAGTCTTGTGATTATTCTTTTTTATAGTTGATTTCCATTGTATAAAAATACCATACTGGGGCCAGGGATTTAGCTCAGCAGCATAAGCACCTGCCTGGCAAGTGTGAAGTCGCAAGTTCAATCCGTGGTACCAAAAAAAAGTGGCTTGAGGTTTACCCTGTAGAAGATGATCATGTGTGGGCATCTGTTATGTTTCCATAAGGATGAATCTGTGATTAAAAAAATACCGTATCTTTCTTATTCATTCTATAGTTGATGGGAAAGCTACCCCTGCTTTTTTTTTTCTGGTTCCCTGTTGCATGGAGCATTATTTTTTCTCCTTTGACTTTCACTCCATGAATTTCCTGTCAAGTTAAATGTGTTTCTTGGGGGTGGGGATTTAGCTCAGCAGCATAAGCGCCTGCCTTGCAAGCAGGCAGTTGTGAGTTTGATCCCCGGTACTGATAAAAAGGAAAAAGACAAAAAAAAAATATGTTTCTTGTACACTGCATATTGATGGATCTTGTTGCTTGGTCCACTCTGCCTTTGTTTCTTTTATTGGTGAATTGAGATCATCTACATTAATAGTTCCGACCAGCCTGCACTGGCTTGTCTCTACTGTGCTATTTTCCTGCCACTGGCTCCCTAATTTCCCCTCCATTCAGTGGCCTGCCCTGCTCAGTGATCGCCCTCTGCTGCTGCTCCTGGAGCCATGGTCATCTTTATCTCTCTAGGAAATCCTTAATACTCTTGGTAGGGATGGTTTGGTAGTCATGAATTCCTTCAATTGTTCTTTGTCGTGGCAGTATCTTATTTCTCCATGAATTTTGAGGGTACATCAATCTAGGGTGGAAGTTGTTTTCTTTCAGGAATTGAAACACTTCACTCCAAGCTCTTCTTGACTTAATAGTTTGTGTGGAAAGTCTGCAATAGTTGGGTTTTCCTTTATAAGTGATCTGTTTCTTTTCTCTAACAGTTTTTGATATTCTGTGCCTGTGCTGAATTTCTGGGATCTTGATTATTAGAGGTCTAGGTGTAGATTTATTTTGGGTATGGTTAATGGAGTTCTACATGCCTCGCTTATCTGTATGTCAGGTCCTTTTCCCATGCTTGGGAAGTTTTCTGTAAATAGTTTTTTTCCCTGTCATTTGTGTTGACTCCTGCTTTTTTGCTGACAGCTATCCATCTTAAATTATTTTTCTTTGTATCATCTTGTAGCCATTGAAGTGTTATTTCCTGGTTCCTTGTTATTTTAAAGAGATCTTTCCTTTAGTGATTGCTAGCTTCAATCTTGTCTTCAAGGTCTGAAAGTTTATCTTCAGTTTTGCCAGTTTTCAATTTCTTGGATATCTCTTTGAATCTGTTTCATGCATTCTAATCCTTTTCTATATTGTTCATTCCAGGTTTCCATCATTTCCCTGCACTCTTTTCTTTTTTAAATCTATGTCCTCTTTAGATATGCTCAGCAATTCTTTCATTTGGGTTATCATTTCTTCTTTTTACCTGAGATATTATTTCTGATCTGATTTCTTTTACAGCCTCATGAAGTTGTTTCTTGAGTTTGGTTGCTATCATTTCAGAAATTTCAGGTGTATCACTTCCAATTTCTTCTATGTCTCCTGGACTTGTTCCATGTGGGCTGGAGGTCTGAGACTGCATTTTGCTGTTTCTTCTTGACATTTTCCTGGGTTCCTCTGGGCAAGCTGGTCCCACGTGCTTCCTGCATTGGCTGCCTGTCTATGGTGTAGGGGAATGGGCCAGGCACCTGGGTTCCTCCAAGCCCAGGTTCCTAGGGAGGTGGTGGGACGTGGGGCAGGCTTCTCTAGACCCAGGTGGCTATACTGTGGCTTCCCTGATGGCTGTGGGCATGCAGGGAAGGGGCTGCTTCTTCTCCCTGCCTCTACAGCTACACTGGGAGTCCTCCAATGGTAACAGCCACATGGGGAATGTCTGGATGCTTTCCCCCACCCATGCTGGCTCTCCATGGGGAGTTAGCATCCCCAATAGCAGCTGGCAGATGCCTGTTCTTGGTATTTTAATAGGAATTGATTATCTATCTATCTATGTATCTATCATCTATCCTTTGGTAATATGGCCATTTTAATATCAATTGTACCTATCTAGACACAGGGGATATCTTTCCATTTTCTTTCTTTTTTCTAACTTTTTGAGACAGGGTTTCACTATATAGTTCAGGCTGGCCTTGAACTCACTTTGTAGCCCAGGGTGGCCTTGATTCACAGCAATCCTCCTGCCTCAGCCTCCTGAGTGCTGTAATTACAGGTGTGCACCACTATACCTGGCCTGTCTTTCCATTTTCTGACATCTTCTTCAATTGATTTCTTTAGAGCACTATAATTTCCACTGTAGAGGTCTCTCACCTCCTTGGTCAGACTGATTTGAGAATTGTATTTTGTTTTTGTTTTGTTTTTTTATGCTATTGTGAATAGGATTGTTCTCTTGATTCTTTTCCTGGTGGACTCACTACTGGTATACAGGAATGCTGTTGCTTTTTATGTGTTGATTTTGAATCCTTCCTCTAGGTTGAATTTGCTTATTAGCTCTAAGAGTGGAATTTTTTAGGTATTTTAAGTAAAGAGTTGTGTCCTCTGCAAATAAAGATAGTCTGACTTCATCCCTTCCTATTCATATTTCTTTCTTTCTTATTTGATTGCCTTAAAATTTCAAGTATTATATTGACGAGGAGTGGTGAGAGTGGACAAGGAATGTGTGCTACACACACACACACTCGTGCATGTGCACACATGGGGTTTTTTATCCACTGTGCCCGTGTGTCTCTTTTGATTGGGGAATTAGGACCGTTTACATCAAGAGTGATCATTAAAAAGTATTTACTGATTCCTGTTATCTAGATATTTGCCCCATGCTGATTCTTTTTAATTTTTCTTTTATTTATTCTCCCAGTGAGATTTATTCTTTCCTCTGGGCCCTTGGGTGTTGGTGGTCCCATTGTTTAGCATTCTCTGTGTATTTTCTGCGATGTTGGCTTAGAGGTCATGAATCTTTTTTTTTTTTTTAAGTTTTTTTTTTCATGGAAGATCTTTATTTCTCCATCTATTCTGAAGTACAGTTTTGCAGGTCACAGTAATCAGAGTTGACAATTATTTTCTTTTAGGGCTGAAAGACTTCACTCCTGGACTTTAAGTCCTGTGTTGAGAAATCTGCCGTTACATTTAATGGGTTTGCCTGTGTAGGTTATTTGACACTTTTCTCCAACAGCTTTTGATGCCATCTTTTATGATCTGAATTTCTGGATTATGATGTATCACGGAGAAGTACTTTTCTGGTTGTGTCTATTTGAGGTTCTAAATACCTCACTTAACTGGGTATCCAACTCATCGACCAGTTTGGAAATTTTTCTGCACTTATTTTGGGAAGTGCATTTTTATACCATTAGATGCTAATTCTAACCCTTCCTTAATTTCAATAATCCTTAGGTTTGTTCATTTAGCGCCATCTAGGACTTCTTAGTCCTCAAGTCCTGGTGTTCTGTCTTCTGGCTGACCATGCCTACTGCTAAATCTTTCAATTGAGTTTTTCATTTCCATAATTTCTGCTTGATTCTTTTTCATATCTGCTAATTTTCTACTGCAGTGGTCTTTCATAACCTGTACTGTCTTCCTTAACTCATCTTCTTTCTCTTTTAAATTCATTGATAATCTTAGTGAATGCTTCATTTCACTGCTTATTTATATCTTTAAGTTCATTCATCAGCTTACTAGTCATTTCACTCAACTACTTATCTCTTCTTTGATCTTTCCAATCATTTTTTACCTGTTTTGGAGTACCTTGTCTGGAAATTCATCTACCTAAGTGCCTGTGAGATCCACGTTAGGGGAGTTATGAATTTTTGGAGGCATCTTATTGCCTCATTATCTCATGATTACTGTGTTTTTGTGTAGAGGGCTGAGATCCGATGATATAGAAAGCTCTGTCACAACAGTAGAGATGACTTGAGGACATAGATTTCTCCCTGTGATGGTTTGGGTAATGATCCTACTCGGTTTCTTCAGAATACCAGGCTCTATCCCTAGCATGCACCCAGAGAGAACGGTTACCAGAAGTGTCAGCATCTGGAGGGCCAATCATGTATGAATGCATAATATCAAAGTTGTTTAAACAGTTTTTCAACAGCCCAGAATGTTAATGGTGGAGAACAGACAGGGAATTAGGAAAGGGGGAAGAAAAAGAGTGGTTGGAGGGGGCTGAGAAGCAAGAGAGAGCACACACACATAAAACAAAAAAACATAGATTTCGATGCTATTATTTTTATGCCTGGAAACAAGGAGAGGGAGAGAAAAATGATTATGTGTGGGGGCAGAAAGAGAGGAGAAAATAAAATAAAATATAAGTTAAAAACCTAAGCATATATTACTAGGTAATGGAGATCTTGTTTACAAAGATCTCTAGTTTTTTGCTATACAGGGAAAGTCAAGGAGAGGATAATATAGTGGGTGACAGAAAACTAAATATTAATGATATTCAGATGAGTACTAATAGTGTATATTGAGAACTGTAGAAAGGATGTAAAGCAAAGGAAAAATATGGGGGAGGGGGTGAGCAGAGAGACAGAAGGGACCTAAAGGGACGAAGAGGAATATCAGGTGACAGGAGCTGTATGGTGGCCGCCTCCAGCTGTCAAACTGACTGTTTATGAAATTTAATTATGCTTAAAAGTGACCTTTCAAATGGGAGTCTATGACTAAAACGGCTGAGCACATTAGGTTACTGTTATGATTGACACATTGTGTCAACTTGAGCAGTTTAAAAGTTTAACTAAGAGGCTCAGCAGGGAGCCAGGGTCCTTACTTTGCAAATATCCTTGTCCTGTGTAAGAGTAGGGTAAGGAGATTTTGTGAGCACTACATCTTGGGCAGAGGGGTGACCTGCATGCAGTATAAGGGAGGAAAAAAAGCATGCTTTTCTCCCTCTTTTTTCTCTGACAGCTGCTTACCCTGGCTGCTGCCTTCAAGTGTTGCCCTTCTGCTGTGCCACCCTGCCCTGGAGCCAACTGATTATGGGCCGAAACCTCCACAAACAGTGAGCTAAATAAACCTTTCTTCGCTTCATTTTGTGTGTGGAGTATTTTGTCCCAGCAAAGAGAAAAGTGACCAAGACAACTGCTAAAGCAGGAAACTTTTACAAATAGCTGCTTGTGGATATATGCATATTAAATGGACAAATGTAATTACATTCAACAAAAAACTGATAGGTGACTTCTGGGAGAACATGGCAGATAGATAGCAGCAGCTTCAGAGGCTTTCTGAGAAACCACACTTAAAATCCAGGAATGGTGCCGGGCGAGAAGTCCTAAGTAACAGGAGATATACTTTACCGACACAGGAATGGACTAAACTAAGAGAAACCAATTGGAAATGCAATCCCAGTGATATAACAGGAACAGATAAGGTCTCAGCATGGAAGCAGGACCCCGTGCCACTGGAAGCCGCGATTTGAATTTCCTGCAGCCCCTGCCATGTCCCAATCAGCACGGCAAGAAGAGAGGCGCGAAAGCTCTGAGAGTGGGAAGCAGTGAATGGAGTTGAGAGTGGGACTGGCCGGGAGTCCTGCATCGACCTGCGGTGAGTGAGCGGATCGGGGACCCTTCCATAGAGTAGGAGGCTTCAGCAAAGGACATACTGGGACTGGGCAGACTAGCCAGAACAAGACACTGCAGTGACTTCAGCCACATATTCCCCTCTCAAGCAGGATTGGTGGGGAGTGCCTGGCTTGGGTGTTGCCACTGACTAATACCCAGTAGGCTAGCCCAAACCAGGTCCCAGCGCCTGGAGGTGCACCCTAGCAGTGAAGCCTTCAGTAGGTTGACCTGGAGGGGCGGGTCAAGCATAGGCTGCCCAGGTCTGTGTCTCCCTAGTACACTGCAGTAGGCGGGAAAACCTAGCCGGCGCAATTCAAACAAACTGTAAACAACAAAGAAAGAAACTGGGCCTCCTATATACGCTTATATAAAAGGAACAAAAAATATGGGAAGAGGGAGCAACAAGAAAGGGTCCTCAGCCCCCAATCCTGAGAAACATGCAATATTAGACACGGCACCAATAGACATAAAGCGCTATCTCCAGAGCCTCATAGATGAGTTCAGGAATGAAGTTATTAATGACTTAAAGCAAGATATAAGTAGAATAGTTAGAGAAATGCTAAGCACTGCCCAAGAAAAAACAGATGGTGGAATGGAAGAACAGAAAAAAAGGGGAGAATTGTTTGATGGAGAAAATAGAGAAAACATAGAATACATGAAGCAGGTTCAAAGAGATTACCAGGAAACTAAAAACTCTATCGAAAACTGGCATAACAGCTTGAAAGAAACTAAGGAAAGATTATCTGAACTGGAGGGCAGATTTGTAATATGGGAGCATGAAATGAAAAACTTCTTAAAAATAACAAAAAAAAAACAAATAGCAACAATACAAAGGATAGAAGATGATAAGGGGATCTATAATTTAAGAATTAAGAACATAAAAGAAGAAGTAGGGACACAAACAAATGGACTACAAAAGCTATTCACAGAAATAATCCAAGAGAATTTCCCTAATTTAGCAAATGGTAAAGATACTCAGATGTACGAGGCATACAGGACCCCACCCACCTACAACCCAAACAGAGCTACACCCAGGCATATAATGATCAAAATTCCAGAAATCCAATATAAGAACAGAATATTAAAAGTTGTCAGAGACAAGAAACAGATCACTTGGACTCCGGGAGAACATGGCGGACAGACAACAGCAACTACTGAAGGCTCTCTGAAAGACTCGGCTCAGAGGCCAGGAATGATGCGGACTAAGGAGATATGAACCAGTAGAGATATGCTCTGCTGACTCAGGAACGAACTGGGCTGAGAGAATCCAACTTAGGATACAGTCCTGGCGCTAAAATAGGAACAGAAAAGACTCGGTGTGGAGGCTCGACCACGTGCCATTGGAAACCACGATTTGGGTTTCCCGCCGCCCGGCGGCTGGCTGCCTCCACAGCGGCTCGGCAAGGAGAGACGCGCCGAGCTCTGGGAACGGGAGTCTGCGAACGGAGTCGGAAACAGGACGGACAAGGAGGCGTACACGAAAACTGACTGGTGGCGAGGTGAGCGAGAAACTGACCCCCTACCACAGTTTGACTCCAGCGGAGGTTTTTCTGGGCTCAAGCAGTCCTGTAAGAGCAAGGCGCGGTGGCAACTCCAGCCACACATCCCCCTCTCAGACGGGATTGGTGAAAAGTGCCTGGCCTGAGTGACACTGCTGGCGGACTCCCTAGGCTGGCCTAACCCAGATCCCAGAGCCTGACGGTGGCCCGGAGGAGCGACTGACTCCCACGTAGGCTGCCTCCTCCGCAACTCCCTGGTGCGCAGCGGTGGGTGGGAACAACTAGCCAGCGCAATTTTATCAGGCTGTGGCTGACAGGCAGGGAAGCCGGGCCTTCCATGTAAGCTTGCATTTTATGAGGAACAGAAAATATGGGGAAGGGAAGCAACAAAAAAGGCTCCTCGGCCCCCAATCCTGAGAATCAGGCAATAGTGGACACCGCACCAATATGCAATAAGCACCATATAGAGAGCCTCATAGACCAATTCAGGAATGAAGTTATCAATGACCTGAAGCTAGAAGTATGCAGAATAGTTAGAGAAATGCTAAGCACCACCCAGGAAAAAGCAGATGGTGGAATGGAAGAACAGAAAAAGAGGGGAGAATTGCTTGATGGAGAAAACAAAGAAAGCATTGAGTATGTGAAGCAGGTTCAAAGGGACTATCAAGAAATTAAGAAGTCTATCCAAGACTGGCATAACAGCTTGAAAGAAACTAAGGACAGACTATCTGAACTGGAGGGCAGACTTGAAACATGGGAGAATGAAATGAAAAACTTCTTAAAAATAACAAAGAAACAAACAGCAATAATACAAAGACAAGAAGATGATAAGAGGAGCCATAACTTAAGGATTAAGAACATAAAAGAAGAAGTAGGGACACAAACAAGTGAACTACAAAAGCTACTCACAGAAATAATCCAGGAGAATTTTCCTAATTTAGCAAAAGGTAAAGATACTCAGATGTATGAGGCATACAGGACCCCAGCTACCTACAACCCTAACAGAGAAACACCCAGGCATATAATAATAAAAATTCCAGAAATTCAATACAAGAACAGAATATTAAAAGCTGTAAGAGACAAGAAACAGACCACTTACAAGGGAACACCCATCAGAATTACAGCAGATTTCTCTTCACAAACCATCAAATCACGAAGAGCATGGGGAGAAATAATTCAAGCTTTGAAAGATAATAATCTCCAGCCAAGATTGAGATATCCTGCACAACTGTCCCTGGAAATTGATGGAAAAACGAGGTGCTTCCAGGATAAAGAGGAACTGGGGGAATTTGCAACCACAATTCAACCCTACAGAAAGTATTGCAGGATATTCTAAAAAAAGAAAAATACAAAGAACCCAGAAATAGTGGCGGGGAGGCCACAACGAATGGAGCAGAGAACAAAATGAAGAAGACAAACTGCCAGCTACTGACAGAAAAAGAGCTCAACAGAAATGAGACAGAGAAGATTGGATGATAGGAACAGCTTTTTTTTGAGAAAATGACATCTTAATAGGTAATGCTGATTTAGTACCATCTTGTTTTGAAGTCTCATCTAGCTTTTGTTCTTCTGTCTCCAATGGTCTAAACAGGTTGTATCTTATTGGATTTTGTTATGTACGATAGTATAAGCAAAAACCTTTTAAAGACAAGGAGATTATACAGAGACCATTGTTCATTTTCTGTTAGTCGATTCTAAATACTCTATAATGCTGTCATTCTCTTAAATGGTTTTACATTGTTTAGATATACTTAATGCTACAGTATATGAAGTTGTACTCAAGGACTTCAGGGAGGGAGTCAATATGGTAACTATTTTTGGGTCAGGATTATCTGGTGGTGAAACACTATTCTGCTTAAATGGTTATGTTTTGATCTGCCCTGTTTCGCTGTTATGCCCTCTTTTTTCTCAATCTCCACTCCATTATTTACTTTTTTATTTTTATCCATTTAATTAAAGGGAAAAATATAGCAGGATATAATATAGTAACCCACTTTGACTTTCTATTATCTCGATTTGAAGCCCTGTATTACTCTCACCATCTTGTTTTTGACTGAGGTTCCTCTATTCTGTTTTGCTGGATAGTATCAGGTTCGAAAGTTTAGGCATCAGCTGAGAAGATAATGAGATTCATTATAACGCCCATTCTCGTTGACTTTTATCTACTTTTGAAGACCTACAATATCTCCAATGTTTTGGTTTTGTCGGTTTTATTCTTTACGGTTTTGTTCAATTGTATTACAACTAATGATATAGGCAATTCTATTAGAAATAGCGGGAGGCATTATGGTAACCATTGTTGATCACCTTGTATTATGTTTTTATATTATCTATTATATCCACCCTTTTGACTTGACCGATTCTGTTCTGTTATGTCACATTTGGTTTTACTCTCTTCCAAAAAAGCAATACGAACCGTGGGAGCAATGAAACCCAAAATGTGTAATAGTCACTGTACAAAAGAGAGGAAAAGAAAGTGCTCTAAACTATATAACTGCATGTATATTTAAATGTATAAGATAGAAAATGATATCACAGAGTTTTATTGGATCATTGAACAGAACTGTTTGCAGTATCATTGTTGAAATGTCCACTCTACAAGCTTTAATTTTGTGACTGGAACAATTATTTCTAAGATGGCAATATGTAATCCATTAACTAGTGATTTCCTACTGCGCATTTTTTTCTTCTGTAAATCTGTATAACTGGTACCCCTTCACTGTTTTTTTTTCTTTCTTTTCTTTTCTCCTTAAATAAAAAAAAAAAAAAGAAACAGATCACTTACAAGGGAACACCCATCAGAATTACAGCAGACTTCTCGGCACAAACCATCAAATCACGAAGATTGTGGGGGGAAATAATTCAAGCTTTGAAAGATAATAACCTCCATCCAGGATTGATATATCCTGCACAACTGTCCCTAGAAATTGATGGAAAAACAAGGTGCTTCCAGGATAAAGAGGAACTAGGGGAATTTGCAACCACCAATTCAGCTCTACAGAAAATACTGCAGAATATTCTAAAAAGGGAAAATACCAAGATTCCAGAAATAGTGGCAGAGAGGCCACAATGAATGGAGCAGAAAGCAAAATGAAGAAGACAAACTGACAACAAACGACAGAAAAAGAGCTCAACAGAAATGAGGCAGAGAAGATTGGATGGTAGGAACAGCTATTTTGGAGAAAACAAGACATCATAATAGCTAGTGCTGATTTAGTATCATCTTGTTTTGACGTCCCATCAAGTTTTTATTCTTCTGTCTCCATCGGTCTTAACATGTTGTATCTTATTGGATTTTATTATATGTGATAATATAAGCAAAAACTTTTATAGACAAGGAGATTATACATAAACCATTGTTTATTTTCTGTTAATTGGTTCTAAATACCCTGTAATAATGTCATTCTCTTGCATGGTTTTATAGTGTTTTGATATGTTTGGTGCTACAGTATACAAAGTTATACTCAAAGATTTCAAGGAAAGAGACACTATGATAACTACTTTTATGTCAGGATATCTTGTGGTGAAAAACTATTTTGCTTAAATAGCTATGTTTTGACCTGCACTGTTCTGTTGTTATGCCCTCTTTTAACTAAATCCCCCCCCCCTTTTTAATTCTTTACTTTTTTATCTTTTTAATTTAAGGGAAAAATAAATAAAAAATAGCAGGATACATTATAGTAACCTACTTTGATTTCCTATTAACTTGATTTGAAATCCTGTATTGCCCTCACCATCTTGTTTTGACTGATTTTCCCCTATTCTGCTTTGCTTGATAGTACCAAGTTTGAAAGTATAGGCAACAACTGTGAAGACAATAAGATTCATTATGACACCCATTCTGGTTGACTATTATCTTCTTTTAAAGTCCTGTAATGTCTCCAATGCTTTGGTTTTATTCTTTACTGTTTTGTTCAATTTTATTATAATTGGCAATTCTCCTTAAGATAGCAAGAGGCAGTATGGTAACCATTGTTGATCATCTTATATTTTGTTTTTACATTATCTATTATGTCCATCCTTTTGATTTGACACACTCTGTTCTGATATGTCACATTTGGTTTTACTCTGTTCAAAAAAAGTAATAAGAACTGTGGGAGTAATAAAACCCAAAATGTGTAATTGTCATTGTACAAAAGAAAAGAAAAGAAAGTGCTCTAAAGGTTATCACTGCATGTATGTTTAAGTGTATAAGATAGATAACCATATCACTGAGTTTTTTTGGATCACTGAACAGAACTGTTTGCAGTCTCAACTGTTTGAAAGTCCACTTTATATGCTTTAATTTTGTAACTTGAACAACTATTTCTAAGATGAGACTATGTAATCTATTAACTAGTGATTTCATACTGTTTATTTTTAAAATTTTGTATTAGTTGTACCCTTTTTCTGTTTTTTTCTTTTTCTCCTTAAATAAAAAAACAAAAAAAACCAAACTGATAGGTGAGCAAAGAGGAGAGAAAAGTGAAAAAATATGGACACATACAAAAATAAACAAGCCAAACAATTAAGAAAGCAAATGAGAAAGGAAGAGAGTCCTGCTCTTGGTCAGGAGCCTGTTCTCAGGGATGGTGGACTGGGGGTGAAGCCGCTCTCTGATGTGTCATTCTCGGGGTCCCACAGCTACGGTGCGGTCTCTGGGTTCCAGAGTAGTTTTCCCAACCTCCGCCCAGCCTGTGATCGCAGCAGCTCCAAGGGTCCTACTGTAATGGGACAGCCCTACCCTGATTCAGGTTTTTTCCTCCAGCCCTGATGCTCACACAGGCCAGCTGTCTGCAGGCTTATGGCTCCCACAGTGCACGGTGCTCAGAAAGGGGTGGGGGGAGTGAACAGAAACTGAGCCAGGACCACCCATCATCACTCCCAGCATCTCCCACTTCTGCCTTTGCCTTGGTCCTCTGCCTTGATCCTCTGAGTTGCTGTCAGGGTCAAGGTCACCTCAGTGCTGAGCGCTATGGAGATGCGAGGCTGAACCTGGGCTGTCTGGGTGGCAGGTGCTACTTTTAGCTCTGACCCATCCCTGGGTCTCCGTGGTTCAAGTCTCCCACGATGCCCGGTAAAATGGGACCCTCATGGAAATATCTGTTTCTGGTACTGGGTGCCTGCAGCAGTGTCTCTCCACTTCCTCTGTGTTGTTGTGGCTAAGCTATTCAGCTGTTTTCCACCTCCAGGGGTGTTTTACAAAATGACAGTGTCTAGACATGCACTTGAGCAGTGCCAAGGCACAGCGGTCCCCCCAGGTCTTTCTTCCTTCGTTTCTTTTTTTTAGGTGCTGGGAATCAAACTCAGGACCTCACACTTGCCACCCCCCCCCAGTTTTACTCTAGCTTTGTTTACTTCTCTCTTTAACCTGTTGGCTACACCGTACCTCCTTGTACAGCCGCACAACCCCTAAGTTAGGCAAATGCTTTAGATGCAGCAAATGTGCAGCTTCCTCTAGACCACCACGGTGCAGTTGCAGCTCCAATTTCTCAGGCTCAAATGCCTCTGCACATTCACCAAGGAGGCGCCCCACAGGGGCCTGACATCATCTGTGCCCCGGAAGCCCAGCCCACCAGCTTCTCCTCCAGGTGCAGGAGGTCCCGGACCCAGTCTGAGTGTGGATCAAGATCAGGGGCGAACCCTGCTCCATGAGGGCTGTGGAAACTGAGGCCTGGGGAAGGGACCGCTGCCTGCCTCGCTGCTCAGACCCCAGCATTGTTTTCCAAGTTGGCCGCCTCTCTTGCGTTTCCCTGGCTGTCTTTGTGGATGTTCATGGGTGAGGCACACGTGAGTTCATGTTCTTCCTCACCCTGGGCTACAGGACGCACCTGGAACTGTGTACAGGAAGAGCTCAAAGCTACACAGCAGACGCCGATGCCCCTGCTCAAAGCTGCAGGGGCTCCCTGTTACCCAGCAGGCAGAGCCCTCGGTGAAGAAGTCTGGCTTTCTTGAATCCCTCTTACACAATCCTCTGCTTCCCAAGGCTTCTGAGAGGCCCGAGCCTACTCAGAGAGTTGCACAAAACCCTGGAGCCTTGCCCAGAAAAAAAAAAAAAAAACATATAAAGGAACAGTTTTGAAAACTGTTTTGGGGGGCTCCCCCTTCTCTGACTCCCATCATCTCGCCTGCCTCCAGCCCTGCATCTCTCACCTGAAATCACCTGAAATCAGCTGCCTCACCTTCCAGCCCAGCTCCTGCTGCTCTGCGGAGCCTCCCACCCTATCCAGAGGGTTCCCTTCCACCTGCAGGCTTCTTTTCCTCCCTCCAGGCCACCCCATGCCTTACCACCTGTCTCACCGAGAGGCCGCAGTGCCCTCGCTGGGTTGTGGATCCTGAGAGGGGATGATAGGACACCCCCTGACCACTGCCCGATGGTTTTTCTCCTGGGGCAGGCCCTCAGTCCTTCCAAGAGTGCTGACTACCCCCATTTCACAGGTAAAGAAAGTGAAAGTGGTTTAGCAACTTACCTGTTGTCAAGCTGCAGAGGAAACGGTCACCTCAAGCAGGTCTTACCTACTACTTAGGATCAGTAGCTGGATGAAGGAGAATCTGTCCCCACCCAACATTCGGTTCAGCAGGGACTCCTCACCTCAAGGCCAGTTCTACTTTGAACTTTTTGACAAACAGCATGATTCATGCCCCTGGCTCATGGCTCGGAATATCAGGCCAACTCCATGATTCCACCTCACCGGCAAAAAGTTGCTTTGGTGCCAGCAGCCTGTGGGATGTATTACCTTGGCGACAGATGGCAGGGCCTGAGTCCAGCCCTGCTCCCTGGGGGCTCTGACGGTCCCACTGCCTTCCTCAGATAATGCCTGTGGGCCTCACAGGAGTTCAGGATGAAGAGTGCACAGGCCAAGGCCCAGCCACCCCAGTTAGAAACACCTAGGACGACAACAGAAACGGAATCTGTCACAGAACTGTGACTGTCCTGTGGCTCAGCTGCTTGCTTCAGGCAGCAGAACTCATCTGGAAGCACAGTCCCAGATCACAGGGGTTGGGGTGACCTGAGAACTTGTTATGATAGCAAACCTGCGGGCCTCTGGGCAGACCAGGAAGATTAAGAGACTGAGCAGGACAGAAGGGGTGCAAGTGGGATTTTAATGAGCCCCCAAGCTGAGTCTGTTGCAAAAAATATTTGAGAACTGTTGCCACCAACCAATCAGTTTACATGCTGTTAACTATCTTCCTCAGTTTCCCATGGCTGGGCCAAAATACCTGCCACCCGCAACTTAAAGAAGTTCCTTTGGGCTTAGTTTCAGTGGGTTCATTTTGGGGTTGTCTCCCTCCAAGGCAGAGGGATGTGAAGGAGGAAAGCTGTTTACAGAAGGCATCCAGGAAGGGCACAGGAAGGGAAGACCCAGGGACAAAGATGCACTCCCCTGGCCTTGTCCACCGGGTCCATCTCCTAGCAGCCTTTAGTTTAGTTACAAAGCTCCTCACAGTTTATCTTTTGATGACTACAGCACCCCCATGATCCAGTAGCCTTCCAAGCATGTGAGGTTTGGGGGTATTTTAAGTCTAAACCATAACAATGACTATGCGAGAAAAAGACTCAAGCACTAACCCTAAGGTCCCATCCCCAAACCCTCCCAGCGGCTGGCCCGAACCCAGAGTACAGGGAAGCCCATCCTCCCATCTGCTGTCCATGCTTAGGGTTCACACCCAAGCCTCACGCTTCCTTTCCTGTACAGTGAACCAGTCCCTGACACCTTATCCCCCCGGCCTGGGGGACCCACTCCTCATCTGCTCTCTGCCACTGCGTGCCCTCTCCATTCCCCTGGAGAAGGATGGGGCGGAGCCTGCTAAGCTCTGGGTGCTGGGGCAGCAGACCAGAGGAGTGACCGAGGGGGCCACACAGCAGCCACTGGGATGGGGGGACATGGATCTGCTCGCAGAGGACCATGGGAGCCCTGGGGAGGGCTGGACTGATTCAGCAGAGATGTCAGAAAGGGGGTCTTTTGCCTTGTAGGCTGGGTACAGCTCTGCAGGAGGAGTATATATAAATATTTTAGGGAACAGTCTTTTACCAGATATATCTTTTGCAGATATTTTTCTGCCAATCTATGGCTTAACTTCTTATGCACTTGACATTGTCTTTTACAAGGAGACGTTTTAGATTTATCAGTTGTTTTTTTCACAGACTGTGGTTTGGTATTATTGCTTCAAATGTTGCTTTCTCTTTCTGGTATTCACATTAATATAGGTTACACCTTTTGTGCTTGTCCAACAGTTCTTGGATATACTGTTCCATTTTTATTTTTTCAGCCTTTTTTTCCTCTTGATTTTTAGTTTTGGGAGTTTCTACTGTCACCTCTTCAAGCTCAGATATGCCCAGCTGTGTCCAGTCTATTAATGAGCCCAGCAAAGATGTTCTTCATTCCTAGTAGTATAGATCTTTAACATTTATTTTTGGTCTCTTTTTAGAATTTCCGTCATTCTGCTTACATTATCCATCTGTACTTGTATTGGTCACTTTCCCATCACTGGGACAAAATATTGGTACCTACAACTTAAAGGAGGAGAGATTTATTTGGCTTACAGTTTCAGTGGTTCAGTCCATGGTTAGCTGGTTTCAAACAAGAAACAGCATGGCAGAAGCATGCAACAAACCACAAATGCTGCTCAACCTGTAGCAGTCTAGAATCAGAGATGAGGGAGGAGCTGGGGAGAAGAACAGACCGTTCCATGCTGGCCTCTAACCAGGCCACTTCCTAACCACAGTAGAACTAATCCCCTGAGGAGTGTAGTCCCCACACAATCCAGTTACCTTTCAAACACATAAGACTTGGGGACATTTTAGATTGAAACCATAACACATATATTGTTTGCTTTTCTCATCAAATATTTCATCATATGTACCATAATTTAAAAAAAAAATTCTGCTTATAGCATGCATTCATGGTTCTGCTGCTTGTGAAGACCCTTCAAACTGTTTTAGTGAGTCTTGTAATTTTTTGTTGGAAGGTAGACGGGATGCACTTGGTAAAAAGAGCTGCAGTAAATAGGTCTTTAGTCTTCCAGTGAATCTGGCAGTCACTTTTGAGACTGTAATAAAAATACCTGAGGCAGGCTACTTTATAAAGAAAGATTTATTTTGGCTCACAGTTTTGGAGGCTGAGAGATGGCTCTGTGAGCCCCTCCTCACTATACAGAGCTGCATCGCATCAGGAGGGAGCTTGTGTATATCTCTATATTTCTGTCATCGCTTTCTGCTTCCTTAAAAAGCCACCAGGACTCAGTCATGGGGCCTCTACCTAATGACACAGTCTAATCACTCACGGGCCCCACCTCTAAACACCATAACTGAATTACGTTTCTATTTTCTTAACATCTGTAACATGGAATGGTAAGACTTCCGGGATTCATTTCTGCATGAGTTGGGGAGACAACCGTACTCACACCGTAGCCGTGATCCTGTGCCCTGCACTGTGAGCTTTACCCAGTGTTTCTGTTTTGCTCTCACACCCTCAGGTGGACAGAGAGACCACAGAGACAGGAGCTGGCCATTTCCTTTCTCCCAGGTAGGTTTGTCCTGATAAAACCCCCCCAGTTTGTGGTAAAATAGCTTCTGTGGCAGGCAGATCTTAAGAAGAACAGAGTGTCCTTGTGTATTTCAAAATAGTCCCTCTTCTCTCCCTCCATGAGAATCAAGAGGGGCTCGTCCTCTCCTACCCACTGAGAGAACCTGGTTGCTCTCCCAGGAGTAAAACTCGCCAGAGCATGGGAGACCCCACCCTGCACGCCCTGGAGATTTTAGCTCCAAGGTTCATCCGCACAGATCCTCCAGCACCTCCTCCAGTATGGCTCAGGTCTTCCTGGCCTGGCCGAGGTTTCCCAGGATGCTTTTGTCCTCCTCTAGGCTGATTTTGATCTTGAGGTAGGAGAAAGCCTTTCTTGGGTGTCTCGATTTTCCTGAAACTTGTGGCGAGGGCAAGGGAAGGAGGGTGGGCCTTGAAGGACCTGGACACAGGAGAGGGTGGGCCTCTTGGGAAGGGTGGCAGTAGAGAAGGAGAGAGTCATCTCTGCTATAACTCCAGTATCCATTTATTATGTGCCTCGCACACAATAAATGTTTTTTGAATGACTGAATGAGTGAGTGGTCAGAGGTTGAGAACCAGGTGTGTTTTGTGCCCTGGTGCCCTCTAGATCCTATCTTCATACGAGAAGAAATTCTGACCTGGTCAGACTCCAGTTCTGGGCAGCAGGGCTCCAATGGACAGCCATCCAGGTACTCACAGCAGTGACAGCACAGGCAGCCTCCACATCACAGGCAATGACATCCCCATTTCCTATGTGTTTCTTCACGGCCTCCTTCACTTTGCCCATCCTAAGCTCGTTGCCTCCATCACCAATTCCTGCAGGGAAGGGAAACTGAGTCAGAACACAAGCTTGGGGGTGGTTGTGGGGCAGGGTGGGTGCACCATAAGTGTCTTGTGCTCTCTAGGCAGCTTAGCGGTTAGCTCTGAATACACTTTCTGAGAACCAGGAGGTGTGGCTTCCCCTCCAGCACTTCTAGAAATTTCTCCAACTCTCAGTGAGACCAAGCTTGGGACTCACCATGTGTGGGCAGGTCCCCTCTTGGTTACCTTTCCCTGTCACAGGAGATTTTTCCCCCTTCAGGAGACGAGGGCATGGTGACATGCAGGGTCCCCCCTGGCGTGGCTGGCGCTCACTAGGCTTTGCTAGCGTTGTCACGAGATTGAGGCAGGAGATTAGAGGGCGACCAACTGGGTAAGCAAGGGAGTTTCCATAACCTGCCAGTTCTGGAAATCCAAGCCCTGAACCTGGGACTAACCAGAGAATGCTGTGTTCCCTTCTTTGGGAGTTAAATCAAGCAGGCTTCTGATAGCACGGCCTGGCTCTGACGTCAGACAGGGATATAAAGATGGCCATGAACCTGGCTGCCACTGTGTTCCCTTTCACGGTGCCCTGCCCTGCACTCCGTAGATTTTACTTCTTTTTCTACCTTTAAAAAACATAAAACCTCACTACTGTTTGCACGTGTCCTGTTCAATTCTTTGTTCAGAACAACAAGAACTTGGCAAGAGCCTAGAAGGAACTCATAGTACCCCAGAATCTTGGCAATAGATAGGGTGCTCTGAGGAGGCTCCCTGAAAAGGAGACGGGACCTCAATTCACCCTGCCCATGGGCGGGTTGTAGATTCACTGATTTATGTCACGAAAAAGAATTGCAGGGTGCGGCAGTGAGGGGGTGGATAGATGTATTAAGCAGAATTAAAGAAGTGCGCATGGAGAGAAAATCGAGTGGGAACCTCAAAAGGGAGGAGCATCGTGGCCTGGGGTGGGGCTTTTTATTTATGTGATCTTGGGGGTGTCCGCCTTGGGGGTGTCTGCCTGTCCTAGGAGTGTGTTCCTGTGTCACACACTTTTGTGGGCTGGGTTAGAACACAATGAATGAGTTTTCTGGAAGGGAAAAAAAAGCTTTGTAACTGGGTAACTTCAGCTGTGCACAGAAACTGCAGTTTTCTTGAAAATACAATCTGAAGGTTTGCTTTTCCTTCTTTTTTTCTGTCTTCTTCATTGTACTGCAGTGTGTCCTGGACAATATTCCTCTGGTAGAATGGGCTGGGGATGTAGCTCAGTGGCACAGTGCCTGCCTGGCAAGTGCAAGGTCTTGAGTTCGATCCCCAGTACAAAAATCAACAACAACAAAAAGCCATTTCACTGGTAGAGGTAAACTGTGACCCACCAGATGGGCTTCTGCTCAGAGAATGTGAAATGTGTATTTGTAGCTCTTTTTCTTCTACTTGGTGGTGGGCGGAGCTGGCTAATAACTGAGATCCCTAATCAGGAATATGCTCTCAGGGGTGGCTGGTTAGCATTTGAAAGAGACCACAGCCCAGAGGCTCCTCTGATCAGCAGCACCAGAGGATCTGTTAATTAGAATAATAAATGAGTGCAAGAGTACAGAAATATTAAAAACCATTTCATTCACTGGTGAAATGGATGATGTTCCAGAGAGGAGGTTAGGCTAAAAATAATTCTTAACTATTTCCACCTTTGCAGGATCAAGATTTTAAAAAGCCAGTCTGGGCAAATTAGCAAGTCCCTGTCTCTAAATAAAAGGGCTAGGGGTGTAGCTCAGAAGCAGGGTGCTCAGCTAGCATGTGTGAAGTTCTAGGCTCAAGCCCAGTGCCCTTTGAGGTGCTCTAGACCTCGAAGCTGCTTTCTAGCCATGGCTGGAGCACCTAGCACCATGTGTATGCTCAGAGTCCTGATCCCAGCTACTTGCAAAGCTGAGGCAGGACTGTTTGAGCTCAGGAGTTTGGGAACAGCCTAGGCAAAGTAGTGAGAGCTGTGTCAATAGCTTTTATTTTTTTTTTTATCGGTACCAGGGATCGAACTCACGACTGCCTGCTTGCAAGGCAGGTGCTTATGCCTCTGAGCTAAATCCCCAGCCCCCTGTGTGTGTGTGTGTGTGTGTGTGTGTGTGTGTGTGTGTGTGTGTCAATAACTTTTGATGCAAAGGATGTGTCCCAGTGTCTCAAGGACAGAAGACTGAATCTCTTGATCCTACAGAACGGGTGTAGCTCTGTGTTTTAGTAACTTGTCTGCTGAGACGCAATCTGACAGCCACAATTTAAAGGAAGAGAGGCTTGATTTCAGCTTGTGTTTTTGGAGGTCTTAGTTTATGCCTGGTCAGCTGGCGTCAAGGCAGAAATGGCATGGTAGACAGGCCTGGTAGAGTACAGCTGCTCATGTCAAGGCAGCTAGAGAGCAAACAGAGAAAGGAGGAGCAGGGGACAAAAAAAAAAAAACCTTTCCAAGTCACACCCCTGTGATCAGGCCCTACCTTCTAACAGCATAACAGCATATCCTGTGTTCCTGTGATTCAGTCACCTTCCAAAAAAAAAAAAAAAAGAAAGAAAGAAAAAAGAAAACTCTACTCCTGAGCATATGGTAGCTTTGAGAGTCATTCTCAATTGACCTCAGTCATATGATGTGACCTTATTATGATGTGCTGTTTATGAGTTTGCTTTTCTGTGGGACAGTGAAGTGGGAAACAATAGCTGACCCCCCTTAAATATCAGAAACCAGACAGCCAAAAGAATGGGACAATTGTGAAGGACCGAACACCTTCCTGTCACATCCTGATGATTTGTCTTAGAAAGGTTTTCCAAATTGATGCCAGCCCATTGAATCACAGAAAATATCACTACCTAGAAGTGTTCCTGGGACTACCAAGGGGTAGTCTGAAACCATGACCAGCCAGCTCCACCTGGCTTCTTAGCATCTCGGGGTGCCAGAGTAAAGACAGAGTCAATTCAAAGGGGGTTGGGGACAAGGGGCTCCTCCACAGCTCCTTCTCACCCTGATTGCTGATGGCCCTTCTGGGCCCTGAGATTCTTCACCCTGGGACTCCTCCCTAAAGGCCTTGGGTCCTCTTCCTGCCTGCCAGCCCAAAGTGACAGGAAGCTGGGCGTCAGCCAAGCCAGCCACACTGGGAGTGCCACACCCACCGACTGTTCCGGGAAAGGCCCAGCGCTTTGCAGAAACTTTCTAATCACTGTCTCCTCCAAACCTCAAAAGCCAAAGGGGCCTAATGTGTCTGGGAAACACTCCGAAGTGTTTGGATGGAGAGGAAAGGCACAGAGGACAGACAGGCCTTAATTACCCCAGGGTCAGAGATTGCCCCAAAGGAGGAAATTTCTTTTAGTGATTCCTGGAGTCTGGATTCTGCTCCTCATTCTACCAGCAAGCATAATCGGCTAGGCAATCTCAAAACATCTCTTGGCTCCCAGTTTTGGGTAGTTACTGCTCTTCTACCTGTCCTCCCACTCCTGCAGTTTTTCTTCTTTTTATGATACAGAGGTTGGACCTAGGACCTTTGCACCAAGTGACATCCTGTGAAGGATCACCTGGATGACTCTCTGTACAAAGAGCAGTTATCTCCACTCTGCTAAACCTGTCCCTAACTCTATGTACTGACATGTGTAAAGCTGGCTAAGCCATTGCCTTTCCCTTCAGTTGGCTCCAGCAATGTAAATAGGGCCAGCTGAGGTGCTGATGCACAATCTTTGAAGCCAGGCAACAGTCACTGTTTCCCTGACCCGTGACTCCCCAAAACATGGTTGAGCCTGCAGGATGAAGAGCCACAGTTCCAGGGCTGTCAGCTGGGTTTGAGCCTGGAGATAAATAAAATCTGGGCTGGGTCCTGGGTAGGGCCTTTGTTCTGGTGAACCACTATCTAGGCTGGACTTAGGACCCCCTTGACCCCCCCCTAACTATAAATATGTGTTAGTATCTTTATTCTCATTGTGGATCGCACTGGAAGTGGTAGATTGGAATTAACTCATTAGAATTCCAGTAACTGTTTCATGGGATTACAAACATAGACTTTATAAACTGTGACTAGGACCCGGAAAGACTCTTTATAACATCCCTGCCCTTTTTGTTTTTTAATTTTGAGAGAGGATCCTGCTAAATTGTCTGGGCTAGCCTCACACTTGCAATTCTCCTGCCTCAGCCTCCGGAGTAGTTAAGAACGTAGGTCCATGCCACTATACCCAGCTGCTCACAGGGTTTTTAAAAGGTGTGACTAACACAACAGATAGAAAACCTCTCTAATAAATTAAAGTTTTGCATGAACACTATCACATTATTATATTGATAACAATAATCCTGCAGAAATCATATGTTTGATATTTAAAAATGAGACTGTTTCATAAAATAATACGTAACACATTTCATCCTGTATAACCAAAATAATATGCTGTCTCTCAATTTTATTATTGTTATTGTTTCATTATTAGTCTTACTACTTCAGATTCTAGCAACTAGAATATGCTCTGTACGTGTCACTTTCCCTCTTGCTGTGGGAATGTCACATTTCTAAATGGCTGTGTCATTAGCGTCTAGACAGACTAATAAACAAAGAACAGCTTCGGCGTGGAAGATGATGGTCCCCGTGTCACTCTCTCCTGCCCTCTCTCCACACTTAATAGGAAGACATTTAGTGCTGACACGTTTGCCCACGGTTCTCCGAGACGCCCACTTACCCATCAATGAGATTCCAGGAATCTTCTGTGCTGGAGGAACGGATCGTCAGTGGGGTCCACTAAGTGCTTCAATGTCATCTTCCTGGTGTTGTGGTAATTGCCGTTGGCAGCCCATCCAGCATGCTCAATGGCCAGCAGGTGGGCAAATCCGCCAGGAAGTGAGGGCAGAAGGTCCTCCAGCTCTGCCTCAGACATGGTTACTGTATCATCTTAAGTCCAGCGTTGGGTCTCAGGCAACATCTTGGCAAGGGTCAGAGGCTGCAGAGAGCAGCAGGCCAATGGTCAGGGTGACTGGGCTCGGGAAGGGACAGGGGCATTGCTGGTGCCCCCTCCAGGTGCCCCTCATCCTCCCCAGACATGGGGAGGCCTGGCTGCTGTTGGCCCGCTGCTGCCTTCTCCCAGGATTTTGTTCGCCTTACAGACATGAGAGAGAAGGATTTGAAACAGAGGGTTTGTGAACTGGACACAGACTGAATTTCTTTAGGGAGAAAGAGAGAGAAATAAGGGACACGGTAGGGTAGTGGTCAGAATGTGACTGTGACATTCTGTAGTCCTGGCCCCACCCACTCTGTGTCCTCCTGCCATTAGTCTTGGGAGCTACCTAACTGATAGAACTGTGGGGCAGGCAGCGGCTGAAAAGATAAGAAATATGAAATATAAATGACCTTTATTTTAAGAATGCGGGGAGAGACCCCCGATTCCCCGGGGTGCGCGTACCCCCCCCCCCCCCCCCCCCCCGTCGGCAATCTCTCCTTGGAACACGTGGAGTGGGGGCATATCTGTAGCTTAGGTTGGGGGTGGTGCCTGAGGGGTATTAGGGATGCACAGGTAGCCCATTGGTACTCTTTTGGTGCCAGAGGTAAATTCCTAGGGGTGGGGGGGATGGAGCTCCTTGGTTCCGCCTGAGACTTTACTGGCTACAGTGTCCTGTCTGGGCCAAAACTCTTTCACTAACCTCTCCAGCCCTCCTTTCCTGCATTTGCAGGGTCTCATTGCAACGGCATTGTTCTCATTCAGCATTGGGAGGGTTCAGTGAGGAAACACACAAGTGATGCCTGTCGTGGGGCCACCACTTACTTAGGCTTCAGTAAGTGTCAGCTGCGGTTCATGTTGGTGTTATTATTAGCAGGGATGTTGATCATCTCATTTAAGAGCATGTGACCTATGCTTCTGCTTGTCTCTAAATCCCTTAAGGGTGGAGTTCTTCAGAATCTTATCCCTGCTGTTGGAAATTGTATGCGCCTCAAAAATTTTAAATTAGAATTACTCTATGATCCAGCAATTTCATTTCTGGGTATATATCCGAAAGAATTGAAATCAAGGACTGGAAGATATATTGCTACCTTCATGTTCCTAGCAGCATTATTGACAATAGGCAAGCCCATGGATTCAATGATGCACGAATAGGATAAATATACTTTGGAATGTTATACAGTCTTGAAAAGACAGGGAATTCTGATACATGCTTCAACATGGATGAATCCCAGAAACATTATACAAAGAGATATAGCTTGTCATCAGAAGATAATACTGACTGACTCTACTTATAGGAGGTACCTAGAGGAATCAAAATCATAGAGCCAGGAAGTAGAGTGCTAGTTGATTGGGGCTGGGAAGAGTGGGGATTGGGCCATTGGTGTCTAACGTGGACAGAGTTTTAGTTTGAGAAGATGCAAAAAGTTCTGGAGCGGGTAGTGGTGACTGCGGGATTATACAGTTATTTATTTATTTTCATCTTTTTTGAGACAGGGTTTCACTACGCAGCTCAGGCCAGCCTTGAACTCACTTTTGTAGACCAGGCTGTCCTTGAACTCATTTTCATAGGCCAGGCTGGCCTTGAACTCACGACGATCCTCCTGCCTCAACCTCCCAAGGGCTGAGATTGCAGGCATGTGCCACCATGCCTGCCTATAAATGTATTTGATATCACTGAACTGTACACTTAAAAGTGGTTGAACCTGGGGCTAGAATATAGCTCTGTTGCAGAGTCCTGTGTGCTTAGACCACGTGTCCTTTGACCACGTCCTTGTGCAGAATACTGTACTGTGCTCACCACATGCAAGTTCTTTTTTTTTTTTTTTTTTTTTATTGGTACCGGGGATTGAACTCATGACTGCCTGCTTGCAAGGCAGGTGCTTATGCCGCTGAGCTAAACCCCCAGCCCCAACATGCAAGTTCTCATGTATCAACCAATGCATTTAATGATCTAACTGCAAAGCCCTGGGTTCAGTCTCCAGTACCCGAAGAAAAAAAGGTTAACATGGCAATACATTTTAGATTATGTGTATTTCATGTCAATTAAAAAAAAATCTTAGCTGCAAATGTGTGGCCTGGTACTTTTTAAAAACCAAAAGCTCCACACCTGCCCTTGTCCTGTGGTTGGGCTGAAATGAAACCACCTATGCCACCTATGCCCTGAGGTGGAACCACCAGGCAGGTCTTAGAATACAATCCCGGGCCTCCCTGCCAGGCATAGCCAAGCAGCTGAGAACAGAATGAGCAGGAGGAAGAGGGTGTGGACCCCAGATGTCCCCTCAGCCAACCCCAGCAGTGTTGGAAAGGCCATTACAACAGGAGTTGCCAAGGTCAGCACCGATGCTTGTCTGGGGCGGGGAGCTCTTTCTGCACGTGACCCAGGAGAAGGCAGCTGCAGGTGTGGGGGGCAGTGGTGCTGGGGTCTCAGCCCCCAAGGATCCACTTAGTTTGGTGGACAGTGTGCAAACGTGGGGAGCGCTGGCCTACCTGCTCCCCTCTACTCAGCACACAGAGTGACCTCTACAGCACCTGCCATCAGGGTCCCACCAGGAGGACTTCTGACTTTCTCCCGGGAGCCACGGTTCACACGGAATACAGAAGAGCCCTCATTCAACGACCTACCTCCTAATGGCTTTCAGACTGACACCCTGTCGCCAAGATGTAAGACCCATCTTTTTTTTGTGTGTGTGCATTTGCGTACATCTTGGTCACGAACCTCAATGTCTTTATTTGGGGGGTACGGCTATACCTTCTGGTTTTTTTGGCACAGTAGACCTTGTTTGCTGATATACTGTAAGTACCGCACTTGTTTTATCATTGGTTGTCATATATTTCAGTACTCTGTGTCAGAGTTATGCAAACGGAAGCAGAGCCACCCGGTGGGGGTTTCCTTTGACCACGTCCTTGTGCAGAATACTGTACTGTGCTCACCACATGCAAATTCTCATGTATCAACCAATGCATTTAATGATCTAACTGCCGGAACAGACCTCAGTCGTGAAGCGAGGAGCGTCTGCAGAAACCCTCCTCGGGTGCACCTGTAGCAGCTGTAAGCAACACAGCAGACCCTCGACCACTCTCTCTGTGGTGACTCTGGATCCATGCTTCTGCTGGGAGCTGGATACAGCTATGCCCTCCAGGACTATTAATGCAGCGTTTTAAAACTCTAAGTGGATATTTTGATAGGCTCTGCTAGCCTGGGGCTTAGCAACACCCTCCCAACTTGGTACCAACCCAGAAAAACAACTTACCTCTCCAAGAGTAACTTCTACATTCTCCTTCTCATTCCAGAAATGAACATCCCACTCCCTATTTGTGCATGTGCTGAGCTCTTTCCAATCCCAAGACTCCACAACCATCAGCCAGAGAGACTCCGGCTCTAGCCCCCAGTAAACCTTTCTGTCTCCTGTTTTACCCAGGCAGATGCTCCTTCAGATCAGCAGTTAATATGTCTTTCTGCCCACCTCCCAAACTCCTCCCCAGCCAAAACTGATCAAAGTAATCCCACTTCTTTGTTCTCATTTGAGAGCCTCTGTAGCCCCAGCCCCGGAGGAGGCTCTCCCATGCCCGCATTAAAGGCCTCCTGCTTTGGCTCCTTCTGATCTCATTTTCTCTGCGCTGCTTCAAATTGACTGTCCAAAAATACTCAATCACATTTGTTAGCAGGTTATGAAATAAATATGTCAGTCCGATCAGTACCTTTCAAAAGGTGGAATAGAACAGACCAGCGCAGAATGCATCACGGTACATTGCACATAGAAGCACGGTGAGCCTTGCAATATTGCAAGAGCAAAATTGCTTTTTGAGACGTCTATTTCAGTTGTGTCTGTGTGTGCTCTCTATCCTGATTTGCAACATAAAATGTATTTCCATGGATTACTGGGAAAAATGTATGCAAAACACAGTGTTACAAATGATAAGATCCAAATGCATCTCTATATACAATAAACACCTATTTTTCAAAAGGCTTGACTATACTCACAGTAAGAAACACACACACAGTTCATAAGAGTACTTATGGCTACTTCACAGGTATAAAACATGATTTCCATTTCATTTTCCAAAGGTTCTGAGTGCCCTAATGGAAATGATTTTACTTCTGTCTTAATGATCTTGACATAAAGTTGGAAAGACTGCTGGCCTTTTTTCTTATTAAAAGTAATTGCCATATCTCCTCCCCGTGTCGGGAAGACCTGGCATCTCTCCTCCCAATAGCAAGCATGGGCTTGCTATTTTTGATGTGCTCTGTGAAGCCCCCTGTGTACCGCGAGGCCTGCCCCCTGCCTTGTGTACCAGAGCGGCCCAGCAGAACCTGTTTCCTGGCCTCAAGGCTTAGTTCTCTCGAGGTCTGGGGTTTGCAGAAATTGTGGTGGTAAAGTCAAGAGCACGTGGGCTTTCCCACCGTGCCATTAATGTGGGATGAGACACATGCACCTGGGTGACTTGGTGTCCCCATCTTTGCATAGAAAGGCCTGAGCATCTTCCACTGACCTTCCTTGGTAAGTCAATAGTGGGATCTGGGTCTTCAGAACACCTAGAAAAGGCAATGGGCGGACACCTTAGGTCTGGCATTATGTTTTGGAAATTCACATTTGCTTTTCAAAAACTTCTCTGGACTTCTCTGTGAGAGTTACTGAATGGCAGCTCCAAGCTGGGTGCTTTGTGGAACACAGTGAGGCTGTGATGCAGAGAACAAAATTCCCTTTTGGTCCAGAGGAAACTCTAGGGCCAGGATGGGCTGGAGGGTGGAAGTGGGCCAGTAAGGATGGGTGGGCAAATTCGCTGTGCTGAAGATGCCCAGAGCGCCAGCCGAAGCCAAGGCCTGTTCTGCCCCTGCCCGGTGCTGTGGGGAGCGCTGGGTTCACACTCGTGTGCCCACAGTGAATGTGCACCAGGCTTCTCCTGAGGGCCTCACACGCACACTCTCATCTCCCCAACATTTCTGTTCAGTGAAACTCACTACTGTTCCCATTTTACAAAGAGGAAAAACTGAGGTTGAAAGACGCTAAATAACATGGGCAAAGTTGTGTTTATCTCAGGATTGGGACTCCAGTTTTCATGACTAAATCCCTGCCCCGCTGCATGAGAGTGATTTCCAAAGTGAGTCTGACTCTTTCAAATGGCACCTTTCCCTTCCTTTCTTTTTATTAGTACGTGTGTGCAGTACACAGCGTTTACATCTCTTGTGTGGACTTGGTACACGCACATCCTAACTCCTTTTTTCCTGCCCTTTCCCTTCCCCATTGCCACCTTTTGATCCCTTCCCATTTGAGAAAATCTATCACCCTCCTTCTGACGGTTTATCTCTTATCTCGCTCTGTATTTATAATTTGGGTTTCTCATGTAAGAGACACCATGCAATATTTTAAGCTCATGTGTCTCACTTATTTCACTAAAAATTATGGTCTCGGGGTCCATTCATTTTCTTTCTTTTTTCTTTTATTATTTAAAGAAAGACAAAACAAAATAAAAACAGGCAGAAATAGTACATACTTTCAAAGAAAAGAAACAGTAATAAATCACTAGTTGATGTGTACATATCGTCCCCCCACAAATAGTTGTTCAAGATACAAAAGTGGAACATATAAATGGGAATTCAACCAGGGAGACTGCAAACAGTTCTGTTCAACTATCCAACAAAAACTAAGTAATATGGCTATCAATCCTATACATTTAGACATGAATGCATTTATCCATATCTTCATTTATGTTGAGACCTAACAAAACTTACTAGATTAAAATCCTTCTGAACAAAGATTAATAATATTGCTGGATTTCACATCATAACACTCCGGAATCAGCACTGGGTACTGCAGTGCCCCTTTCTTTCCTTCAAACTATTTGTTCATTTCATCATGTGTCATAAGATCAGGTCTTATAAACTGTTTATAGGTTTTATGCAAGCATGAGTCTTAACATGTATTTCTATCCTTTCTATAGTAGAGGGAGAAACAGAACAAAGCAGGACAGAACTAAACATATTCCTATAGACACATAAACTAAAAAGACATATAAAACTGCTGTATAAGGAGTTGACTCAAGTTTATCTTTCTTTATGCAGAGTAGGACTCCATGGTGTGTAAGTACCACATTTTAAAAAATCCATTTATCTGTTGATGAACAATTTAGCTGTGATGAACTGTGGTGCTATAAACATGGGTGTGTGTCACTGTCTTATGATGGCTTTCACTCTAGGAAGATACTGAGAAAGAGAATAATTGGGTCAAATAGATTTCTACTTTTAATTTTTGAGGCAGCTTCATACCGATCTATATAGTGGCAGTACTAGTGTACATTCCCACAATAATGTAGAAGGATTCTTTTTTGTCCAGCAGTCTCACCAGCATTTGTTATTATTTGATTTCTTGGTGATGGTCACTCTTTCTGGAGCAAGAGGCAATCTCAATGTTGTTTTGATTTGCAGTTTGCTAACAGCCAGCTATGCTGAACATTTCTTCATATATTTATTGGCCTACAATGGCGCCACTTCTAATGATAAACATAAGATATAGTATTGTAGAATATATGAAAACATACAAAAATTCCCCAAATAAAACAAAATTAACTTGGCTTTCATCAATGAATCCATCTCCCAGGTACATGAGGTAGACTCCGGGCTCCTTCATCCACTGGCTTGGGACTAAGTCCTCATGCAGAGCTGAAGACTGCAGGGTGCGAAGGACCCAACTCCTGGGGTCCCACTGGTTCTTCAGGGGCTCCATCTGCCTGCGGCCCTGGAGAGGTGCTAGTGAGTAGCCTTGGAAGTGGCTCGCCACCTCCAGAATCTCCATTATCATTGGCCCTTCACACTCCTAGGAAGTCAAGCAAATAAACACATCTGTGCTGTTCCAGTCTATGTCAAAGCCGCGAGCTCAAGTTACAAATGAAGCTTCAGCGCAGCGGTCCCCCCTCTGCCCACTGTCTCCACCAAGTTGCTACCCCTGAGCTCTTAAGTGTCACTGCCACTCCAAGGGACGTATGGGGCGCAGTGAGGCAAAGAATCTGCCAGATATTTGAAAGTACCCCTTTCTCACTGTGGCTTCTCCCCTCTTCCTACCGGCGCCCCCACATCTTATGGGGGAAGGCAAGGAGACAGTGGGCGGGGTCAGGACAGGCTGAAAGCCCCGCCCTTCCCATGGTGGGGGGTGGGGCAGTCTGGGAATCCAGAAGGAGGCGGCTGAACTTGCAGCCAACCACCCCGGTGGGGATCTCCTGCCACTTCTAGGCCACTTGACCTTGTGCAGACCATAAACTCCCCGACACTTGCAAGCTACCTGACAGGGAGGCGGGTGCAAAAAGGGGCTAAGTAAAGGCTACTGTTTCTCATTTCCTTGAAGCTGGTCAAAGACACAGGACACCAGTCAGAAGGGGTATCACAGAGCCACACGGGATGGGGAACGTGACGCATTCGGAGGGGGGCACACGCATGACAAAGGACACGAGACTCTTAAACAGGAGGCTCCAAGGAGACCTGCTTCTGCACTTCACTTGGGAGAAAGACATTGGTCGGTTTACGCTCAAGACAGTGAGGAAATGACCTTTCCTTTCCTTTTCAAAAACATCGAGGCCTCATTTATCAAACGGACTGCACTAATCTTCATTAAAGGCCAAATTGCTTTCATTTTCCTCATCTGAATGTAGTGAGTTCTGCAAAAATCCAATAGAGCTTCTCTCGCACCCAAGGGAGCATGTGGGTGAGACCTAGCTCTCTGCGGCACAGTCCCTGGAGCTCGGCTCTCGGTCCAGCCTGGAGGGCACGGTGACTTCTGGAAAGAAGGCTTCTAAAAATAGCTACCAGAGCAGTTGTCTGATGGGGACGGCGTCAGCCTCTGAGCACTTTTGACACTGCAGGCTGTCCTTTCCTCCTTGAAGGCTTTCTCTGCCATGACCACACGGTCCCTCAGTTTCCCTCTCCCTGCATTCCTAGGCTGCTCCTGCGTGCTCCTGGTCCTCTTGACTCGCGATTGCACCTTGAATGTTTGCTCCATCCCCACAGCCATCTCCCCAGCGTCTTCACGGAAGAGACACCCCCCCCCCCAGCCCACCAGCAGCCCTCGGATGCGACCTTCCCGCCAGGGGGCGCTCCTGCGAGCATCCCCTACTTCCGGCTGCCTTTCCAGACCTGAACTTAAGGCTTGCAAGCCTACCCTCTTTGTAAAAATTCTTACTTATGAAAAAGTACAACATAACACTGACCGTTTTAACTCTTTTAAATGCACAGCTCAGTGGTGTGAAGTACATTCACACTGTTGTACAACCAGCCCCACCTTGCTTTTGCTACTGGGAACAGTGCTGCTGGGAGCATCAGTGGATAAATATCTCTTGAGCACCTGCTTTAACTCCTTTGGGACGTGAATGCCAACAAATAGAATGTCTGGAGCAAGAGGGAACTTCATTTTTTTGTTTTTTCTAATCGGTATCAGGGATCGAACTCACGACCACCTGCTTACAAGGCAGGTGTTTATGCCGCTGAGCTAAATCCCCAGCCCCGGGAACTTCATTTTTGATTCTCCAAGCAGCTGCTATATTGTGTTCTATGCATCTGCACCATTGTAAAGTCCCACCAGTGCTGTCTGAACGTCAGCCCCAGACCCTGGCTTTACACCTCCAGCCGGCTCCACGCTGGACTTCCGTGCTAAGTTCACAGGGACTCTGTCCTCTCGGTTATTCAAGCCAAAAGCTTAGTACAGTCCTTAACTCTTTTCTCTTACACTCATATCCAGTCTACAGGAAGTTATGCTGGCCCCATCTGCAAAACATACACAGAATTTAGTTACGTCTTCTCAGCTCCGCGCGCCCCTGTGCCATTCCTCTGTCCTGAGCACCCCAAAAGCAGAGCTGAGCCTGGGGTGCAGGTGGTTTCTTAGAAGATGGTGCCAGGAAGCTGCTGGCAGGGAACAGGAAAAGCAAGATAGAAAGGCAGGAAAGCAGAGAGAAAGAAATTGTGTTTTGAAGGTCATTGCTGCAGGGACTGAGGCTCAGTTCCACCCAGGCCTGTGTCACCAAAGGATGAGAGTCCGTCCAGGCTCGTAACTCCTGTCACCAGTAGGCTGAGTGCCCTGAGAGGATCAGCCCACAGTTCTGGGTGGAGTGGTTGTGCCCAGCTTTGGGGAGGCCACTTACCATCAACTTTGAGTCTGGGCTCGCCTGTCGCCTTCTGAAGTCTTCCCTCATTCTCCTGTCTACGGCAGCAGCCCCCTGCCCAGCCCCTCTGTCCCCATTCCCCCTCCCCCATCTCTCTCCTAATATTGTCGCTTCCTGACCCACGGCACACTTTTGAAGTTTATTACCTGTCGCACCATACAACAAGTGCTCTGTGAGGGCAGGATGGTTGGTTTTACTCAAAGATGGATCTCAAGAGCCTAAAACCATGCCTGGCACACAGCAGGCACTCAGCCCACATCTGTGGCATGAGAGGGGGTCACACACAGACACAGCACTCTTAAAAGTTCCAGTTGGGTACTTCAGGGTTAGCTATCCTGGAGTCAAGGCCCTTTAGAAATGCCAGAGGGACAAAATACTTCTTTAAAGAATGCACTTTGAGGGACCCGGACAGACAGGTGGTGGGAAGCAGCTAGATTCACCAGGCTCCAGCTTATGCCTGAGCGGCCCTTCCTCAGGATGGAGGAGAGGAGAGGAGTAGCCCAAGGCAATCGCATCCTCTGACAGCACCATGGGGACCCCAAGTCTCCTGCGCCTGCAGCCCAGATGGCCCCAGGTGTGCCAACACATCCCTGCCCATCTGGACTTGAAGAGACCCCTCTATACTACCCGTCCTCATCTCCAGTGGCCTGGGGTCACTCCTCATCCCACGGGGAGGGCAGCTGGTGTTTTTCAGCTTGGGGGACCCAAGGTCAAGTTCCAGTGTACCAGTCTTGCCTGGGTAAATCACCTGGCCCTCTTGGAGCCTCAGTCTTCTTCTCTATAAAATAGGAACAGTGCTGCTTACAACAAAGAGTTTTTCTGAGCTCTTAAGAAAACATATTTTGTCAAGGGCACAGCCCAGGGCCTGGGTGACAGAGCCATCACTCACTGGCTCCTTCCACCGTCTGCCACAGAGGCCTATTTAGGGGAACAGACTGAGCCCGTGTCACTGCTCACCTTGCTCGACAGCATCCTCGACAAGCTTCCTGTGCAAGGTCAAGGCTTTCTGGTCAACCACCATGGAGCCCTCCTTCCCCAGGGCCTGCAGGAAGGTGGTCAGGGCAATGCCTCCCGGAGGACCATCCATCTCTTCCGGGGGCTCGTGATTGAAATGCGTGGGCAATCCGATGGTGATCAGCACGGAGTGGCCAAGGGACAGCGACTTGTGTTTAAAGTAGAAACCTATGCTGAGTGGTTTGGGTTTTTTGACTGTTTGCATTGTTTTTCCAAGAAGTGGGTTGGAGGAATGCGGCAGGGACTTTGAGTTACTTACCAGATGCTTTCTTTCCTCCTCCCAGCCCAGGAGTGAAGAGTCGTGGGCAAACAGGAGTGGAAATGACAGTGTCGCCTCTGACCTTGCCCTATACTTCTGGTGTTTTTCTCCAAACTCTTTATTCTTGGGACTGAAAAGCTGGTATCCAGAGCCCCCTGGGTGTCACCTGGTACAATGGCAGAGCTGTGGGTCCTCGAGTTGACGGAGCCCAACTCTTCCTGCTGGCCTAGGACGCTACCTGGTCAGCATTCCCTGGGTTGTGCTGCGAGGAGCATAAGCTTTGTTTTATTTGTGCATTGCTTCTTGGGTGTATTTGTCGAGGAAGTTTGACAAACGCTAACACAGGAATACAGAAGGAGGAAGGGACATGGCAGTATATGCACAGTGGAGTCCCCAACAGGAGATCCTAAACAGAGGACGTGGCACATGTATTTTAGTGCGAGGCAAACCCAAGAAAAGAAGACAGGAAAGGGAGAGAAAGGCCATTGAAGGATTGTGAGTGGACAAGTGGACTCCCAAGGGAGTGTTGCCCATCGGGGTGTTGACCCCTCCCTGGGCTGTGCCTGCTGTGGTGGAGAAGGTCCTGGGGGACAGAGACTGCAGTCCCCACCCCTCCAGGAGCAGAGACCAAGCTTAGGCAGGAAGCTTCCGGACGGGAGTCGCCCACTGCAGCTGCAGGCCAAACGCAGGCAGGGCAGGGGACACAGGTAGGGCACAGTGGCATGTGCTAGGAATGTCCACCGGAGGCTGCCAAGCTGGACCCAGCTGGGCAGCAGCCTCCTGACCTTTGTCACACAACATCATGCTTCTGTCTCCACTCAGGTCACCCCTGAGCAGGCAGTGCCACGTAAAGGCAGAGCATGGCTTAGGAGCTGTGGCTGTGGACGAAATCAGAGGTAGGCACAGGGAAGGGAAGAGGCACTGCCTCGCATTGGAGGGGTGCAGCATGAAGGATGTGGGGAGCCTATTCTGCAGGAACAGCTCCAGAACATCATGTCTGTGTGTCCTTGGCCGCATCCCTCAACCTCTCTGAGCCTCAGTTTTCCTAGGTGGAGAATGGGATGGTCCAGGCATATGAAGACTGTGGAGGCATATGAAGCATATGAAGGCTGTGCAAACTGGACCAGTTCTGTCCGGAGGGTGACTCTTATCTTAGATCTGCACATTTCACAGGAGCCAGCAGCTCACTTCTAATACGCGGCATCCACAGTAAAGCGGTCATGAGTATGCAGAGTGAGTGCTCGCTGTGGCATTGTTTATGATGTCAGAATAACAGGTCGCATGGTGATTCACTTGTATAAAGGAACTCTGCAAACAGTAAAAAGGATGCTGTAGAAGACCATGACACAGAACGATGTTTGCAATACGTTAAAAAGTAAAAGCAAGTTCTGAAATCATCACAGAAGATTCTGGTGCATCTACACATTCACGCAGAGGCTCGAGACGGAGGGAAAGTCCTTACAGGCAAGCGCGAAAGCTAGTACTGGCGTTTGCAGCGGGATTGCAGTGGGATTCTGGTAATTTTTATTGCTCTCTATTTTTATATCTTTTCTGATGCTTCTCTAATGCACACTGATGGGAAAAGAAGGACAATATTTTTTAAAAATTAGGATAAAATCTATTTCATAAGGTGCGGGGGGGGGCACCAATGAAACAAACGCACAGAGAATTTTGTCAGCTGAAAGCCAGACGTCTATTTATGATTTTATAATAAGTGCCAAGATTATTACATATAATTTATATTATATGTATTCTCCAGTCTGCTCAAATGCAAAGCAGTGTCCTTTTAAAATGTCTGAGCCGTACCCAATGAGTAATGCTCAATACACCCCACAGTGTCGTTAATCTTATATGTCCTTATTTAATAGAGTCAGAAACAAAATCATTTCTTGTTCTTGAGAATTGAAGACGGCCCTTCAATGACACTGGCGCATCCAGACAGTTGTAAATCTGCCTTCGGGTGACCTCACGCTTCAGCCCTGACTCCCAGACTGCAGGAACACGGATGGGCGCGCTGTGAGGACCGCCGATCATCCTTATTTAGCAGTGGGTGCGTGGCCGCTGGTAGTAAATTTACTTTCTGCTTCTTCCTTTTGAAAGTGGAAGTATTGGCAGAGTTAATAATTCATTTCTCCTCATGCCCCTGGCTGAGTGGAAGAGCCGAGCGCCTGGGTAAGACTACTTGTGAGGGAGAAAATATGGTGGAAAAAATGTAAAACATCCACCCAGGTGATCGACCACCTAATGTACAGCTGCGATGAATATATTTCCCCAGGTGTGTCTGCGATCTGAGGCTTGGGCTCCAGATTTCCTGCGCACTTGTAGGCAAAGCAAACCATAGTTTGCACAGAATGAATGGGTGAACCAGGCAAAGAGCCGTGCCCGGTGGCTTAGCAAAAAGATTAGCAAATGCCAATTCTCTGTTCCTGGGAGAGAAAAGCACCCATTTCTAAAGCTGTTCTGCTCGGGTGGGATCTTGGCTACCATGCCGGCCCTAGGAGATAGATGGACTCCCTGGCTGTCTACACCAATGCTCCACAAGGCACTGTTTTCACTCACAGTCACTAGAAGCAGCTCAGATTGAGGTCAAGTGCTGCCCTAACTATCTACTAGATTTGTGGACTTGGAAAAGTTTCTTAACCTTATTTGACTCAGTTTCCTTATGTGTTAAGTAGTAAGGGCTGTTTCAGTCACTGAAAGAGCTTAACGTGGAACATGGAAGCGCTTTTAGCAGGATATTTGACAGAGTGAAAACTCCCGAGATGATCGTCATTGTTCTTATTACTTGTTGTCACCGTGGGAGGGCTGTATAATTGTCAGGAGGCTGATGAGGAAACTGAGGCAGAGTCGACACTCCTGGGCATTTGCCTACAAGGAACAGACCACACACTACAGAGGGTGAAACAGCGCCCTCTGCTGGCGGCCTCGGTCAGACACTGAGCTCCTAAATGTAGGCGCAACTACAAGTTAAAAGCCCTCAACCAGCTTTGAGCAAACCTTTTTCTAACTGGGATCAGCAGACCCCCTGGGTTCCCGCAAACCCTGTCCCAAGCCTAGGAAACCAATGGCTTGCAAAGTGCAGAAAAGTTCTCCTTTTCCTGAGATGCAAAATACAATGTACATGATGGCTGCAAACTGCTGTGAGGTTGTCACCGTCCCGCTTGCTGGGATCCCCAGCCTTGTACACCTACGCCTGCTTCCAGATTTAAAAAAACAAAACAGTTTTATGCTGAATCCCAGAGAAACAGCACAAAAGGGGAAGATGGGCAGATTGTTAAATACATGCGTAATTTTTTTTGGCAGTGTTGGGGATTGAACCCAGAGCCTCATGCGTGTCAGGCAAGTGCTCTCATCTTGAGATACATCCCCAGCCCTTGTATGTGGATTTTTAAGAAATGGTGGCTCTCGCCTACCTTTGAACTATCCTCCTTCTTACCTATTTCGCTTACCTGTTTGGTTCTGGGCCACATGCCCAGCTAATACACTCACCCCTCAAACTTCTCACATGTTAGGGCTGACACAAAGAAGGAAGCAAAAATCACCCATAATACTATCATCCAGAGACCATCAATAGGAGTGTTTTGTTGCATGCATTTCTAGACTTTCTGGGATTCAATAAGCATTTAAAAAAATCATATTGTAGATACAATTTACATCCTGTGTGTGTGTGTGTCCCAGGACAGGACCTCGGGGCCTTAGTGCACGCTGAGCAAGACATCTACCACCGACCTGCATCCCCAGCTCCTGCCCTCACTCTTACCCTTTCCTCTGAACATTATAAGAATGATACATTTCTTCAGGTCATGAGGTGTAAATGCTTCGTTTCTTACCTGGGTCTATGGCAACTGTCAACTCTAGTTCTCTGATCTTCTCTGATCATCAGCTGAAGCTGACGCGATGCTGTAGTGCAAAGGGTCTTGGGGAATGAGATGGATTTCTGGAACTTTCTCAGGGGTGAGACACTGGGCTGCAGTCTTTGCATCTTTCAGATGGGTCATACTGTGCAACCCGGCATGCTGGTGAAAGCCAGCGGAGCATCTGCAACACACAGCAGGAGGGACTGAGGCCAGCCCTCCTTCTCCATGCCCAGCACATTCTCATCTTTCCACTGCGGATCGGTGCAGTGGCATCTGGACATTAACTCTGCCAGTGACACCCTCGTACTTCAAGTTAGAACAAGCTGACCTACTGCTAAATCAAGTTCTGTTTAAACAGTTGCCTCCGACTTCCGGTAGAGTACTGGTGAGTTTACTATGGCAGAATAAACGAGGTGCAGGCTAGAGCTGGAAGTTGTTGAATATCCCATCAGTTGAAGCTATGGAGAGCAGAAGGGATTCTCAGTAAATTGCGATGTATCTCAGCTCTTACAATGCATGAAACCCTCTTGCTTTGTTTCCTAGCAAATGTTAGGCTTGGTTCCCTCTGTGAACATAGCTTCTATTTTTTCTCCTAGCACTTACCATCTTGCTCTGGCTTATGCTAGTTTTATTCTTTAAGAGCACGTTCTCCTAGATTACAGGCCACACGAGGTGAGTCAAGATAGTTATTAAGAAGTAGCTTTAGTTTGAGATGCAACCTTACCCTTTCTATGCCTATTTCTTTGATTACAAAATAATGATAATGTCTCCTCTGGGTGTTGTCAGTCTTAAATTGGAAAATGAACGTAAAAGTGTCCAGCAGGGTGCCTGATCCAGAGTAAACCCTCAGTAAATGATGGTTTGCAATACTGAACCAGGCATGACTCTTATCTTCTTTATCTTGGTGCCTGGATCCTGGGGCTTAACAGTTACTCTACCTAAATCCATCCTTTCCGCCTATTATCTGTGAGTACTCTAACTCTAACCCTTCCAAAGGGGAGTTATCCTTGAAGAACGCTCCTTGAGAAGAGGAACTTCTGCTTATTCATTTAAAAAATCCTACGTAGTGCTTTGCACCCGATAGGCATTCAATAAATGGAGACATGAATTGAGTGAAGAACAATGTCTTGAATTTCACAAAAACAGTGGTTTCTTAGATTTCATAGAAAGCTGGAGTCAGCCAACATGTCAGAAGGTTAATCTAATGACGAATGTGTAACGTTTAGAAGTGATATATAAGAGGAAGAACTAATGGGTCTGATGGATACAAACATCATTTTCAGTAAAACAGGTCCCTCTTTAAGCCAAGTCCACATCAGACCAGTCGTCGGCTCAGAGTGTGACCCAAGGCTCTCTCCCCATTGGTTGTACAGTGTGCAGCAATTAATCTGTCACCAATAGAAGTTTAAATACTGAAAGCCTGAGAATGAGTCAAGGCTGACCCTGACCAATGACGTGATTTATCCGCATGTGGGATTATATATGCCATCACCATCCTTGCTAAAGGGCAGGCGTGTGTCGGGATGGCGACACCTAGGAGAGCGGCTTTGCATGGCGTCTCCCGTGGCTGATGGAAAGACACTCCGTATGTGTGGGCGTATGTAGACACCGCTGCCCTCTATACACACTCAGAAGTGGCTGCTCGCTCCCTGAAAGCTCCATCTTATCTCAAGCAACTTTGGATTCTCAGGATCTGAGCTCATGCCTGGCACACAGTAGGTGCTCAATACATGCACGTTGCACTGATGAATGTGTAGAAGCCTGTGGAGGTTGGCATACTTCACCAAGATTATTAGAGAATCTTTCCCTATCCTGAGTGCATTCTGATAGCTAAACGCTCATGAATTCTTCCAAAATAAACTGAGCTGCTGTAAGGCTCAGTTCTATTATTTCTAATGCAAGTGTGACTGAAATTGGCCAGAATTTTCCAGCACCTATAACAACTGGAAGAGTTACTATTATTATTATTATTTGAGGGAGGTACCAAGGAATTAAACACAGGATCTTACACTTGCCAGGCAGGTTCTGCACTGCTGAGCTATATCCCAGGCCCAAGAGTTATTATTTTTAATGTTTCTATCACATGCCGATCTTCCTGTGAGCCAGTGAGAGCATGCCTGTATGTCTTTTCATTGTAATATCCTTGTAGCCCTTCGTAAAAAAAAAAGTACTGACTGTATTGCTTTGCATCATGTTGCATATACAATCAGCCCTCTGTATCCATCAAATTATGAGTCATAAATATTTGAAAGAAAGAACCTATATCTCTGTTGACACATGCACTTTTTTCTTGTCTTTATTGCTACACAATACAGTATAACAGCTATTAACATAGCTTTAGATTATAATCAGTATAAGTAATTTAAAGATAATTTAAAATATACAGGAGAATACATAACTATTTTCTAAGTAAGAATACATAGGGGATTGGAACATCCACGGAGTTTGGCGTCCACAGGGGGTCAGGAGCTAGTTGCCCATGGATACTAGTGTGCTGTATGAAATGGTTTGTCTAGCTGTGTTTCTTGACTTCTCACATTGTTTTCAAGGCCCTACCAACCTCTGCAATGTCTCAAAAAGCCAAGCTAAAGGTTATGTCTTCTGTTACAGGGGGTTGTGATTCTTCAGGAAGTGGAAGTATATTCAATCAAAACAGTTTAGCTATATAAGACAGTCTGTCCTGGTGAGAAGACCCAGCCCTGCATTAAAAGAAACAAACTAGACAGTGATTCACAGAAGGCTCCAGACCCATGTCTGTGTCTTTTCCCCTGGTTTTATTTTTTAAACCAGTGTCCTGGAAGCCTACACTTTCAAGAACCTGAGCCCTTCTAGTTCTCTGCTAGGCCAGAGTAGGGGTCCCCAAGTGCCCCAGCACACTGCAGCTGCTGACGGCTTCAAGACTGGTCAGCTGAGAAGGCCAGAATACTGGGGCGTCCCCTGGCTGCCACACCACATGGTCCCCATAGTCAGGTTTGGGAAGCTCTTTGATTCTCAACAGTTCTGCAGGTGGAAAAAAGAACTGTAACCTCTTGGCTAGCACCAAGCAAGTCGGGGAAGGAGATGGAAAACAGGAATTGAGGCTGTAGCCACCCAGGACACTCCGTAACTTACGGTCTGCATTTCCCATTATGGTTTTGAACTTGAGATTTCAAACCTGGGTGATATCATTTCCTGGAGGACACTTGGGTACATCTAGCCCAACTCTTTCATTGCACAGATGGCTAACAAAGCCAGCATGAGTTTATCCTGACACAGGCTGAGTCACATCACACAGACCTCTACTGCTTACCCCTCACAGCACCCCCTAACCCTGGCCTCCCTCAAAGTGCTGAAGTGGACAGTGAGGATGTGGTGCAATGGGTCCAGCTGATCCCCGCCAAGGAGAAAGCTATTCATCAGAAACCTTCCTGAGGTGGCCTTGAGGTCCTGAGGGAATAAATGTTGACCATCTTGTCATGGAATGCAAGGTGCTTTTTTTAGACAGCTGATCAAGTTCAGGTAAAGGGACAGGACTCTGGCTCTCACCCAGGGCCAATCCCAGGCTCTCCTCAGGCTGGGAACCTTCTAGAGCTTCATCCCTCCCCCTCAGATGAGTTCACTCACTCTCAGATTGACATAATGCTCTAGGGATCAATGGATTTCAGTTTGAATGGAAGTTCTGAGCAAAACCTTCTCCTGCCCACACAAGCCACTGATAAGCAGCCCAGATTAGAGATCACTTTGTGCTCACTTCCTGGGACAGAGTCTCCTGCCATGTGCTGTTTCCCCACCCCAGGATCCGTTGAAGTTCACATGAATTTTATCTAAGATCGCTAGTGGGTTCTTTATACCTGTGGGCATCTATACCTTTAGTTCTGTTCCTACTGTTGTAGCTTCGGGGCCCTGTGCAGGACTTTCACCCCTGAAACCCCTGGGAATAGAGCGGGTTCCTGGCCATTTCTCAGTCCGAGTGACACTGTTGGAATCATAAGTGAGGGGGGACACTGACCTGGGTGGCCGATGTGGATGCGCTGTCCTTGCTCACCCGCCGTGGAACAAGAGACCTGCAGCGGCCTTTCCGGTTTGTCCTTAGAAATGGGTCTCACTGTGACCACCAGGGGGCAGCAGAAACCAGCAACGGTGGCACGAGGCACCGCGGTCCGACAAAGCAAGCGGAAAAATGGGAAAAATTGAAATTAGCCCAGATCCAAGCAGGGACCACCCAGAGTTCAAGGCAGCTGCATGAAGGAGGAGGTCCAAGTAGATGTTATAAAAATATACCTTCTACTTTTAGGTGACATCGAGGTGGGGGAAGTTTGCCGGTAATTACTGGTTTACAGCTGGGAATCTTAACCTTTCACGTGCCATGACCCCTTTGATAGGCTTTTGCAGCTCTGGACAGAGGCCTGGTCAGAGTAGTGTTGCTGATTCTATAAAAGAAAATTCATAGGATTCCTGAGGGATCCAATTATATTGTGAAAACTTATCAAATTCTGAGAAAATGGGATACAGCAATGTGCATGCTTTTTCTTCAACAGCTTCAGGAACAAAACGGCAATCTACTGCCACTGTGATTTTGAAGTGACGAATGGGATATTTTTGTGATACCAGGAAAAATGCTAATATGAGATGCAGACATCTATGATTTCTTTGAACATCCACAAAATTACAGGGTCTGCTGCCATTGATAATAGGAAGAAATGCTAGATTTTAGTTAGAAATTATAAATTTAGGGCTGGGGATTTAGCTCAGCGGCATAAGCGCCTGCCTTGCAAGCAGGCAGCCGTGAGTTAGATCCCCGGTACCGATAAAAAGGAAAAAGACAAAAAAAAAAAAAAAAGAAATTATAAATTTAAAAACATCTCTATTCAATTTCATGGGTCCTCTGGATTTTCTCTATGGATTTTAAGAGGCTGAGACCGTCATGGCAGAGGGACCTAAGGGATGGACTTTCCTGGGGAAGACAGAGTCTGTTTTTCCTCTAGTACTCACAGAGGGGACACAGGCCTGTCCCCGGGCCACTGAGTTCTGCTGTGCTCCTGCCTCAGTAGAAGCTGCCCAGGATGACCTGAGTGACTCTCACTGGCCTTGTGCTTTTCCCTTACTGTGAAGGTTTCTGGGGCCCACACTGGAGCTTATGAAGGATTCAGGGTGTGTGTGCCCTGAGCCATGATCCACTGGGGCAGCCTTGGCTGCTCTTTAAAGGGCTTGCTGTTGCCACCCTGGATGGAGCCTGGGTATGCCTGTCAGCCTGGTGTCTGCATAGCAGACTAGGCTTCCCCAATGGGCACCACCTCTTGTGGCCAGGCATCCTGGTGTCCAGTTGGCTGTGGAACTTGGGCAAGTCTCTCTCTCTCTCTGGGCCTCAGTTTCCTCACAAATGAGCGGCTTCTGGGTAAGCCAAGAGGCCCTCCCCTCTTGTCTTTGCCTCACATGACAGTGTTGTCTTGGGCTGCCCTGCCCTGGGTCCCAGCCAGCAGCTGTGGCTCTCTGCCTCGATCCTCCCTAGTTTGAAGCAAACCCTTCGGGCACCCAGTTTGCTGTGAAAGGCAGCGGCAGACTGTGGGCGGCCTTGTTTCTAATCAGAGGCAACTCAGGCTTCGCTGGCAGGAGCCCAAACCAGGACTTAATAATGCCCGGAGCTCAGGATGTAATCTCCAATCTGAGTCCTCTGTAAAAAACGGCGCCGGGAGCCTGGCTATTTGCTGCAGCCGCCATTGATCTGGCAGAGTGAATTCTCAGGCTTTTCCAAAAGGCAAGCAGGATGGGACCAGTGGAGTGGGGGACTCTACTTCTTGCCCCTTGTCAGGTGAAGGCTGAAAAAAGCTCAGAGGCTCAGTGGGAAGGCAGCACCCAGTGGCAGGCACATCTCGGGAAAGGCCACCATGCTACCTTTGGGACCACCAGCGGCTACCTCCAGCCAAGAAAATGACCCAGCTTTCTGGACTAAGACAGCACATCAGCCAGTGGCCGGGCTGAAGCTCTGCCACAAATTCCTTAATAGAGTTGGCCTCAGTCTCCCTGAGGTTACACGCACCCCAAATAGGGAGGATTTTCCAATATCGCTCCAAAGAACCCTAACTAACAAGTAGGCCAGACAAGTTCCAAATGAGCTTAGTGGATGTAGCTACAATAAACTGCCAAGAAGCACTACAATTGAGGGTTAGGTCGCTGCTGGGGATACCACAGTGGTACCTGAGGTGGGCAGGAGAGAAGCTAGTTCAGAAAGGATAACAGCTTTGCTGGGTTGCACAGCTAGCAAGTGGCTGAGCTGCGGCCACAGCTCAGATGTTTTTGCCTCTTGTGCCAGTGCCGTACCCCTACAGGAAAATGCAGGTTGATACACATTTTCAGGCCATTCTGCCCTGCCCTCGTATGCTGCCGTGTGGCTGTGACCTGCTGGGTCTCTTCTAGAGAGCTCGGCCTTCTCCAAGGCCTCTTCCAGAGAGAAGCTGCAGCCTGAGACAAAGGTCACCATGTCCTTCAGCTTCTCCGACCTCCTCCAGCGAGGACAGGTAGCCTGTGCAGGCACCAGACTCGTATTTCCAGACCTGGGGATGACCTGTCCTGGGGACACGATGGAAAGTTTGTAGGCTCTCAGACTCTCAATATGGATTTCAATAGTGCTTCTTTAGTTTTTATTTTTTGAAAAGAATCACACTATGTAGGCTGGCCTCACATTCAGTATGTAGCCTGGCCTGGAACTTGAAATCCTTCTGCCTCTGCCTCCTGAATGCTGGGATTATACATGTGTGCTACATGCCTAGTGGGCAATGCACTTTTTAAAAAGACACACAAGAGTGGAAGGGAAGCCTAGTGCTGAAATTTCAGGCGCAGGTCCCACAGCGGGGAACATTTTGGCGGTGGGATTTTGCAGGCTTCCCAAAAATGTGACCCGTTAGAAGCTATTTAATCAGCGTGTATATAATGCAGCCACTGTCTCCCACTGCACTGCAGTCCTTGTAATCTCAGCCTGAGAACAACCACAACAGCCAAAAAAAAAAAAAAAAAAAAAGAAAGAAAATGGTGCCCTGTCTGCCACGGCCACAGGACCAACAGGATACGAGGGACAAAGGAACCTCTCCAAGTTGGCAGGGAAGGACGCCTTTCTGTCCTGCAGGGTTGGAAGCGTATCATTCACTCCCAAGTCATTTCCTGAGCCAATTCTCCTTGCTGGGTACATGCTTGGTGACGGGGCTCTGGAGATGGAGAGGAGCCCTCCCCAGACCCTAAACAACTGGTTATCCTACCTTGATAGGTGAGACACTGTTGGAACCAGTTCAATACAGAGCAATAAACCTTAGCAGTCCAGGTAGAGGAGGGCCTCAGAGAATGGAGAAATCCATTTTCTGCTCTTGCTATGGTTTGGATATTGAATATTCCCCCGCGCCCCAGGACTCTGCATTGGAGACTTCCCCAGGCTGTGGAGCATTTGGAAGGTGGGTCCCTGTGGAGCTTTTAGCCAGCCTTGCCGCTTCTGAGACACAGTACCTGACACCCGTAACTTACAAGAGGAAAGGTCTAATATAGCTCACGGTTTCAGGAGGTTCAGTCCGTGATGGGCAGGCTCCAAGGTAGAATCTTCACGGGAGAAGGATGTGATGGACCTACATTGCTTGGTTCATGGTGGCCGAGAAGCAGAGCAGAGAAACAGTGCCGGAGAGGAACAGGTAAGGACATGGTACCCAAGGTCACAGCTCCATGACCAACCAGACTCACACTAGATGGTGAGGACTCTGCGAGGTGTTTGTTAATCCAGTGAAGCTGACACATCACAGCGAATGGTCACAGTCCCGGTGGAAGGAAGTTAGGGCGTTGGGAGCATCCTGTGATGGTGTATCGTGTCTCTGGCTCCTTTCCTCTTCCCTTTGTTGCCTGGCCACCATGAGGTGAGAGTCATGCATTCCCTCTCTGATGTCCTTTCTCACCACAGGCCCAAAGCAAAAGAGCCAGACATGGACTGAACCCTACAAAACCTTAAGGCAAAATAAACCTTTATTTTTTTTGTAAGTTGCTTATTTCTATTATTTTGTTACAACAATGGAAAGCTGATTTACACACTTAGGATGGCTGAGGTGCTGGGTCTTGAGGTATAAATAGGAGTTTACCAGTTGGACAAAAGCATAATCTAGGCAGAGGGAGCAGGCTAGGAAAAATATGAAGGCATCAAACACTACAGCTTATTGAGAGGTCAGATCTTAGGGGTCTCCAATTTGGCAAAGCAGGAGGCGCCAGAGAAAACTGTAAAGGAGCAACGTTAGCTCCTGCTGGTGTCTCTGTAGGACCCTCCCATCCTTGGAGTCCACAGAATGATAATGACTGGGGTCTCAGGGGAGCTTTCTGTGTGGGTGAGGCGGGGGCTGCCTGCAATGTCACAGTTAGGGGCAAAGCTGAGCTGAGGCTTGGTCACCACAGCTCCAGGAGGAGCTTTAAGGTGTCAGCCAAGATGGGCATTGAATGGGGTTTAATAGGACAGTCACATGATCAGATTTAGACCAGAAAATGCCACCTTGGTGGAGGGACAGAAGATGGGATAGGAGGAGGATGGAGGCGAACACCAGGATGTTGGACAGTCTAGGCAAGGGGAGGTGTGAGCAGGAGCTGGCCCAGTACGAGGGACGAGGACTCCGGGAGGAGCACTAATTACAGAAGCGGAGTCCCAGGACAGTGTATGGGCCGTCATACAGTAACATAAGAGCCCCCAGTGGATGCTTGGAACTGAGGCCTGTCCCAAGCCCTGTATATGCTGTTTTCTCTTACATATACATATCTATGACAAAGTTTAACTTGTAAATTAATCATTGTAAGAAATTAACAACTAATAATAACAGACTAATTATAACAATGTATGTCAAGAAGAGTCATTTAAAACTTTGACTTTTTATCCAGGCATGGTGGCCCACTCCTGTAATCCCAGCACTCAGGAAGCTGAGGCAGGAGGATTGTTCCAAATTGAGACAATCCTGGGTTACAAGTGAGCTTGAGGTCAGCCTGAACTGCATAGAGAGACTCTGTCTCCAAAGGCCAAAAAGACAAAAACAAAACAGAACCACAAAAACAACAACAACAAACCTACTAGTGACTATACATTAGAAAAAAATTTTTGACTTTTTCTTTCTGGAATTTTTCATTTAGTATTTTCAGATCTCAGCTAAACGTGGGTAACTGAAGCCATGGATAGGGGGCGCTGCTGAGTCAGAGCCAGCAGCCGTGCACCCCGTTCTTCTGATGCCTTCTGTTAGAGACGCTGTGCGTGTTTTTCTTCTGAATTCTGTGCAGGCGGCTTTCTGGCTTGGATGATGAAGTGACAGATGGCAGTACTCATGGGATTTCTCCAGGCTGGACTTCCTTAGAAATCCCAAAGATTTCACTGTGGGGTGGCAGCCAGGGATGGAACAGGTGTGGGATGAAGTGGAAATGGCAGAAGGTGACTTGCTCCTGAGCAGTGGTCCTGAGTGGGGCTCTGTGCCGGGTTCCGCAGGCTCCCCGGGGCCGGACAGAGGTCCCTGGTGACTGAAACACCTGGCTGTAACCTCTGGCCACAGGCAGACATTGACTCCCAAGGACCCAGGCTCTTTACCTGACATTGGGAACAGCACCCAGGGCTGGCAGCGTCCACTTCTCTGGCTTACTTTGGCCCAGCATGAGCACAGGACCTCGAGTGGCCTGGCAGAACCTTTCAAAAGCCGGTGCCAGGGACCTGGGCAGGACCACTATGCTGCTCTGGCAGAACCCTGGGAGGGGAGACAAATGCATACATAATTGCTATTTAATTTTGTGTTTGATTAAAGCAGGAGACACCCAGAAAATTGTACCTAAGCATACAGGTTGATGACTCTTCACAAAGTGAACAGACACACAATCAACACTCATCAAGAGACAGAATGTTACGGACACCCCCAGAAACATTATCTCCTGCTCCTGTCCACCTCCACCCCCGTAAGGGTGTCCACTATCCTGACTATAACCTCACATGCTACCTCTGCCTGCCCTTGGGCTTCGTAGATGAGAATCCCACGCCATGTGCCTAGGGGTTTCCTGTTACTGAACACTATGTTTGGGAGACGCATGCGTCTTGTGTATTTTACAGTAGTTGCTCAGTCTCACTGATGTGTGGCCTCGTCATGCTGTAAGTACAAACCCAAGCCTCCTGTGGATGGACACAGCAGTGTCCAGCTTGGGGTTATCACCAGAGTCGCAGCCATGAGCATTTTAGAACATGCACACTGGGGTACATACAGGTGCATCCCTGGATGGGGTCTACCTGGGGTTGCAGGGCGGATACGCAGTCAGCTTTAGTAGAAACCACAAGCAGTCCAAAGCGGCTGCACCAATGTGTGCTCCCACCAGTGGTGTGTCTCTCGTGCTTGGGATGCCTGTCTCTTCCATTCCAGCCACGCTGGTGGCCACGGGGTGGTATCATATTGTGGCTGCAGTGTGCATTGCCCCCTGACTAATGAGATCAAGATCCTTTTCATCTGCGTTACTAAGCACTTGGTTCTCCTTTTTGGCAAAGAGGTTGTTTCTGTTTTTTGTCTGGACAGACCAACTGAGCAGATATACAGAATCTTTCACTCACTTTGTGACTTAGCAGGCATAACAGATCTGAGAGGAAGACCCTCACTTATAACAGTATAACCTCCTCTGAGGCAGCCGCCAATCTCTGGAATGGGAAGTGTGTTGATTGTGGAGGGAACCAAGCTGAGCTTGGATTGGGTTCGGCCTCTCCCTGTGATCATGGGCAGCGGCTCTGCATCTTCGGCCTCACTTTTTTCATCTGCAAGATGGGTATAATCATTTCTACCTCAAAAACGTCTAAGCAAGTTAAAGTACATAAATTACTTAACATAGCAGTACTCAGGAAGCAGGGGATGGGCTTACATTCATTCAATGGAACCCTGTAAAGACATCTCAAATTATGGTACCAAAGAAATATATATCGATTACATTAAACACGTGTGTGATGTATCATTAAAGGAATAATACTAGGTAGCAAAACAGTGTGTTTGACACATTCTTTGTATAACATTGATAAGGGAAAGAACTAGAAGCGTGTGCATCTACTTGTTAATCATTGTCATCTCTAGGCTACAAGGCTGAAAGTGATTTTAATTTTCTTTGTTTTTCTCAATATTCTAAAATTAAGACTGCACGATTGAGCATTGGATCTTGGCTTTTTGGGTGCCAGTGTGGGGAGGTAGGGGTTAGTGGATCCTCGTGAATGGACTAACCCCTTCTTTTTTGGGTGGGGTCTTGCTCTCATGGTGCTGGTTCAGTTCCCACGAGAGCAGGTCGTGGTACAGCACCCCTAATGTCTGCTGTCTTTGGCCTGTGCCTGCCTAACGTTTTGCTTTCTGTCATGAGTCAGAGCAGGATGAGGTCTTTGCAGGTTGCTTGCTCTAGGCTCTTGGCTTCTCCAGCCTCCAAAACTGCAGACCTGCACAAACCTTTCTCCTTCATAAATTACCCAGTACCAGATATTCTGCTCTAGCAACAGAAAATGGACTAAAACTGAGACCATCCCAAGGAAAAATGTCATTATGCTCTATTGGAGAAATAATCTTGGAAATAATTCTAACTGTTGTTCTATCAACATCTGGGTATTTCTTTTCTGCAATAATATTGTTCACTAATATTTATGGAGTACTTAGGATGCATCAGGGTCTCTGTGCTAAGTGGTTTGCACATTTAATCAGTCAGAGAAATAAGGTTCAGAGAGATCAAGTGATTTTCGCAGGGTCACACAGCCAGTGTAAGGCTCAGTCAGGGTTAATCCTCAGTTCTTCCCACCCTGTGCCTGCACCATATCCACTTGGCCATGACGTGGGCCTTCGCGGTGATGAAATTGTGTAATCACCAGCTCCAGCACCTTCCTCCTCAGGGACTGTGAAGGGAAGCGGGTCCAACCATCTGTGAGGGAAAATCCAGGACCAGCTCCTACTCTAGCCAGAGGGGCCTGGAACTCACTGATCCCAGACACACCCGTGCCCACCAATGCTGCTTCCCCAGTGAGGACGCCCTGGTCACCCAGCCACCGGAATCCCAAGGCTGTTGGCCTCATGGCTCACATAAGCCCAAGAGGGTTCCAAAAGGATCAGGAGAGAGATGGGGGAGAGAGAGAGCAGCTCCGAGGCCTCCCCTTCCCTAGCTACCACTTCTTTATGTGAGGACAAATTGCATTTTTAACCCAATATTGGATTTGCACTTTAGATGCACAAAGCTTCTTTGCTTCCTTTTTAATTAACTGTACTCAAGGGCACTGTTTTTAGGTTTTGTTTGTCTCCACCACTAGAGATGAATAGAAAAGTCTGCACTGTCCCCAGCAGCAACGGGACATGGAACAGAGGCCTCCATGGTCCCCTTTTGGAGAGGGACAAGGCCACGGGGCCTTCCTTAAAGGTCTGGTGGGCTTCACACACCCTGGAGTCTTGGGCTCCACGTAAGCTCCAGACATTTTCGCTTTGTGGAGAGAAACAGAATGATTCATCTGAGCGTGTTCCTCCAAAATCAATTTTTGAAACTTAATAACAAGAAAACAAAACATCCTTTCAGGCTCCTAATCTGATTTAAAGCCCCAGAAGACAGTGCCGCCGCTGGTCTTCCAGCTGTTTGGTAAATGAGCTGTTCTCATCCTGAAACATTTCCCAGCAGCACCTTCCCTCAGCTCAGGTGGCCTTCTGGTCCCAGGGGGAAGAGTCTGGGCGACATTCACTTTGGAGACGAGGATTGAGAGATCACACAGTTTACCTCCACTTCCACAGCTAAGTGAGGAGCAAAGCTGGGATTCACACCCAGGTTGTCCCACTCTTGGGCCCAGGCTCCTGGCTTCTCTCTCTGTTGTCCCTTAGAGGTCCTGGGAAGCAGCCTTCACCTGGGGTTTGTGCTGGCTGACGGAGTATAGTGGCTTGGGACAGAGTCTCACCTTAGTGACTTCTCTATAAATTATGCTCCTAGCATTCCGGGCACATTCCCATCTCCACTGTAACCCTTGTCCATGAACTCTGGCCTTGGCTGTGTGATTTGCTCTGGCCCACAGGACATCACCGAGGGCCTTGGTTCACATTTGCAGGCTAAGGCTTGTCTTCCAGGGATCCCCTCTCTTGGAGTCCTGAGCTACCATGCAAAAAAGTTTGATTGCCATTTTGGAGAAACTTCATAGAGAGTTAAAAAGACAGCAAAAAATGTTAAGCCTAACTGTCTGATTGTCCCAAGGGTCACCAAAATATGAGGGAGGGACCCTTTTGGATAGTCTGGCCTCATGGCTACCACCTAGACAGAAGAACCACTCCACTGAGCCCAGCCTCCGTATAGAGTTGTGAGAAGTATGGTGTTAAGGCCCTAAGTTTTGGGGCGCCTTGTTATACAGATAACTGTTAACCCAAAAATGGCACCTGAGGCCAGGCCTGTCAATAAACTAAATGAAAATTGTTTTGTTCAAATACTTTAAACCATGCTGCTGGCTTTCCCTTTTGTATTTACACTAGAAAAGACCTGTTTTGTTTTGTTTTTTGGTCGTTTGGCTGGCACCTAAGTTTTATTTGTCAATGACGAATGTGATGTGTGTTTTTTCTTCAGGATTCTTGGGTGTTCTCTGAGACACAGTGAGGAGAGGGTGCAACCTGCAGAATGAGGCGAGTCCAGGGGGGGAAGCCTTAGTCTGAATCAAAATGAGGAGAATACAGCATAATCGGGGGTGGTTTTCCTTTAAGGAAAATCCCTCTCATCATCTAAGCTGATGGGCATTTCTTTGTACAAAGCAGAAACGGGTGGCCCTAGATCCGCCAATGAAGAGCCACACCTAGACTCTGGCTGAAGATGCCAGATCATCCTGGGAAGTTAAGGAGTCACCAGAGCTCATGGCACTCTTGCTGTCTGCGCCATGCAGCAGCTAAAAGTCCTCAGGATCCTGGCCCCAAGCAGCTGGTATTTCGGTTCTTTTTTCCAGGGCTGGAGACTAAACTCAGGGCCTTCATACTGAGTTACATCTCCAGCCACCCTCTTTTTATTCTTTTTTGGGGCACAGTCTGGTTAAGATGTTCAGGATGGGTTCAAAGTTGTGATCCTCTTGCTTCAGCCTCTCAGGATTACACATATAAACCTCCACATTCAGCCAGGACTGTTTTTTTTTAAGTATCTAGGACTACTTACCCCCAGCCATGCCAGATGTGTTTCTGATCATTGCTTTGTTTTGTAGACTCGAGCTCTTTATGGCAGAGGGAAGGCAGGACCTCAGGTGAGTGTGAAAAATATCGTACTGTCTTTAGCTGGGTTGCAAGGAATCTGGGGGATGAGGAAGAGGTTAGAAGGCACATCCTCTTGCGAGGTGCAGGGTCAGCAGCAGATGCCACCTCCAGGGCTGTCTGGGATGGACTTGGTTGGAGCAAGTTCTCTTGCTGGGCAGGTCTGAGTTTCTAGTGGAAAATTCCTAATGCTGGTGATTCAGCCTCTGCCTTTTCCCTGACCGAAATGTCCAGGCTCCCTCTCTGAGGCCCTTCTGGTCCTCAAAAGCAGCTCAGAATCTACCTCTGTAGAGCAGCCAAGTGGCTTCTGGGGCCCTGCCCATTATCAGAACATTCTTTGTAACGCTTATTTGGCCCAGAGCCACAGTGACCTCATATTCTACTGGACCCTGAGCTCCTATCTCGCTGCAGTGTTTGAAGGCAGGGACACACTCTGGACTTCTTCCCCAGGGTCTGAAGCTTGGATTGCAACGTCAGCATGTAGTGGGACCCAAAAGTGCTTTTGATGGAGGGAGCAAATGAATGAATTCCATTTTCTATGCAAAACAAAAGAACAGGTCAATTGTCTGGGTGCCCGTGCCTCCTGGTACTTAGAGGTATTTAGAGGTAGGAATTTTGTGTGTTTCTTTTTTAGGCTCCCCCTATGCCATTCTAGGCATGGTAATTTATACAGACATTTGGTAAGTGTGCAGATTGTGAGAATTAAATGCTAAAGGTTTTAAAAATCATTTAAAAGCATAGAGATGGTCTTAAAGCTTAATTCTGTCCAGAAAGGAATCCTGTAAGTTGACTTCCTATGTGGTTCCAGTGTGGTAGTAAAATAGGCACTACAAAGCCACATTTTGGTGGTCTGTAAGGCATGGTTTATGTCATTTTTATCCAAATAGTCCCAGGGCCTTGCATGGTAATATAACAGTAAGATTCAATTGTGCGTTGAATGACTGACTGACTGTAGAATAGACAACAGCATGATTCCAGGGGCAGTTGTTATAGTGAGGGTTTTGGGCCAGCCTTATTTTCCACAACCCTTTCAATCTAAAGAGAAATACCCGATGAGATTCCTGACCACCAAGTTATGTTTTCAACTCTGATCTCAAGGACAGAAAATGCTATAAGTCCCAGGGCCATTTTAACCAAGAATTTGCGATTGCATAAAGTCTCTAACAATCAAAACAAACAGAAGATTGGCCTGGAAAGGGGAGAGGTGTATTTTAAACTGTCATGAGTACTTTAATAGCTACAGAAACAAAGACACCGAGGAGAGAACAGTCAGTCCTGCCGGCTGGGGCAGGGTGCCCGAGGGGCCAGGGGCCCAGAGGCGCCGGGTGAGGTTGGATTCCTACCCCAGTGGCCTAAAGCAGCTGCTTTGGCAGGTCAAGCTATGCTTGTCTGCCAGTCTCCAAAAGCCCATCTGGGCCTTGCAGGCTGGCCCTCTGGCCCAGCAGCTGAGTCACCAGCTAAGGTCCTGGATGAATGCGACTCCCAGGGTAACTCAGAGGACTTAGCACCTCTGCCTGGGACTCAGCCAGAGACCGGTGCTGTAACTATGCAGAGACCACAGCCAGAGCCTTCAGACTGCATGCTTGTATTCAGAGGAGGAAATGGAGCTCACTGAAACCCGCTGAAAAGAGACACCCACAGGTACCTGTTGACCCTCCACCCCACCCCATTATGACTCTAGAAGACATCAGTGCAGGGTGGGAGGCGGCAGCGGCTGCTGTCTGGCAAATAAATGGTAGCCTAAAGATTGCAGTCTGTTGTTTTTTTCTCTCCTTAATTTATTATTGTTTCAATATAAATATAAGTGAATTTTGTATTGCTTTCTTGGCCTGGAGGTAAATAAGTGTAGTTAGAAGCCTGCCCAGTGAAATGCATGCTGGGAGGGGCATCATACCCCCTGGATGGAAAAGAAGGCCCAGAGCCCCTGCTTACAATTGTCCCCCTTGAAGGCCAGAGTCAAGCAGAGGGTGAAGTACATGCTCATGGGTTCCTGTTAAAGAAAAGTCCTCCATTTACCCATCAGAGAATGCCCACTCATAACAAATGACAGCAATTTCTGCCACTTATGGGTACCCAGAGGAAGCTAGGGCCTTTATGCACACCTTCTCTTGGCTCCTTACTATAGCCTCACAGGAAGGGTATTGTTAAGTCCATTACAGACAAGAATACTGAGCCTCAAGGAATTCAGACATGCTATCTAAAGTCCCATAACTAATAGGTAGAGCCCAATTCTAAGGCAGGTCTAAGTTTAAGTGTACCTTGCTGATATTTACTATCTATATATTTATCCATCCATCTTTCCATCCATCCATCCATCCATCCACCCTTCCAGCCATCTTGTGACATTCTCAGTACATCTTATGAATAGCAAGGCCCATCTGCTGACTCCTTACAAAGTGATTGTGGGGTCAGAATCTCTTGAACGGATATGTTTCCTTTGGGACTGAATTTAAAAACATTTTTAAACAAAATTTTATTTAAGGAGAAAAAGAAAAAAAAAAACAGAAAAAGGGTACAAGTTATACAGAATTTCAGAAAAAATAAACAGTAGGAAATCACTAGTTAATAGATTACATATTGTCATCTTAGAAATAGTTGTTCAAGTTACAAAATTAAAGCATATAAAGTGGACATTCAAACAATAAGACTGCAAATAGTTCTGTTCAATGATCCAACAAAAACTCAGTAATATGGTTATCTATCTTATATGCTTAAATATACATGCAGTTATATCCTTTAGAGCACTTTCTTTTCCTCTCTTTTGTACAATGACAATTACACATTTTGGGTTTTATTATTCCCACGGTTCTTATTACTTTTTTTTGAAGAGAGTAAAACCAAATGCGACATCAGAACAGAGTCAGTCAAATCAAAAGGATGGACATAACAGATAATGTAAAAACAAAATACAAGGTGATCAACAATGGCTACCATACTGCCTCTTGCTATATTAAGAAGAATTACCTATATCACCAGTTATAATAAAATTGAACAAAACAGTAAAGAATAAAACCAAAACATTAAAGACATTACAGGACTTCAAAAGAAGATAATAGTCAAACCAGAATGGGCATAATAGTGAATCTTTCTGTCTTCACAGTTGTTGCCTATATTATCAAACTTGGTACTATCAAGCAAAACAGAATAGAGTAAAATCAGTCAAAACAAGATGGTGAGAGCAATACAGGGTTTCAAATCAAGTTAATAGGAAATCAAAGTGGGTTACTATAATATATCCTGCTATTTTTATTTATTTTTTTGGGACTGAATTTTTACTTTCTCAGGTTTTGTACCATGATCTCTGGTGAGCCCACTTCTGGGTGACCCAGATGTCTTGCTCCTCTATAGGTAGAATGTGATGAGACCCAAACAGGGAGCCTGGGCTGCACTCCAAGAAGCCGCTTTTCTGTTGAGAACTCTCTATTTTTTCTCTTTACAGAAGAAACAACTAAGGGGTCCTGCAGACTGTCAGTCCTTGGCAGGACTATAACTCCAGTGTAAAAACATCTCTGTGATTACCTAGATGACTAACATTCTACCATTATAGAGTCAATCCAATTCTAGAAATGCATCCTACAGATGTTCTTAAGCAGTGGTTGAAATGATAGCATCCAAGCCAACACCATAACAGAAATAATTTAGAAACAACCCAGTAAATCTTCATTAAACACATGGAGACTTGGTAGCGTAACAGAGTAGCTAAATGAACTACAATACATGTCTAAGTCTGTTTTACATTGCTATAATAAAATACCCATGATGGGCTAATTTATAAAGAATAGAAGTATATTTGATTCAGAAATTCTAGAGGCTGGGAAATCCAGGAACATAGAGTCAGCAACTAGGGAGGGCCTTCTTGCTGCAACATAACATGGCAGAGGGTGTCACATGGTACTAGTTTGGTTCTCCTTTTTTTTTTTTTTTTTTTTTTTTTAATGAAGCCACTAATGTCATGGGGGGCGCTCATCACTCATCTACAGCTAGTTATTTTATAAGGCCCAACTCCAAATATCATTAATACAGGAATCTGGGGATTGAATCTCTAACACATCAGCCTCAGGGGGAAAATATTAAACAGTAGAATATCCACACCATGCCAAGAGATACTATGTAACTATTTAAAAAAAAAACGAGGTGGCTCTTTGCAGCTTGTCTGAAGCAATCTGCCAACCATATAAAGGAAACAAGGCAAGGTGGATAATTACCTATGCATGAACACACCCAGGATCTGTTTGAGTCCACCTGGGCTGTCTCAAGAAGGATGAGGAAAAGCTTGGTGCCTGCAGTGCTTATAAAGGGGGCACCGGGGCCGGGCCGGGGCAGGAGGGATGGTGTCACACTGTGGTTTGCACTGTGTTATGGAGTGGCCCTGAAGGGAGACAGGTTTCTGCTGTTTGCCTTTTCTGAGCCTTTTGAACAGCATCACATGTCTTATGTAACAAAAAAATGGAATTAAAAATATAAAGGAAGGTAGAATCAGGTCATTCTGAAAGAAATGAAAGAGTAAACTGTAATCCCTATTGCTCTGAGCGTTCTGGTCACTCATGGGTTTTCACATTCATTTGGGATATAGTTGGCGGCCCGAGTACCCTGAGCTTTCCGAGGCAAGAAAACACTGCTGACTTTAAAGAGCACGCATCTGGGACATGAAGACTGTCACAAAAATCACAGCTGCTGCTTGCTGAGTGCTGGCCACTTTGTGCTAGGTGTTTGTGACACAGGTGGCTGCTAAGCCTCATGACAACCTGCGAATCTGGCCACTTCCAGCCCCAGGATGCAGAGAGGAGACCTGAGCAGGCCACGCCACATGAGCTTAGCTGTGAGGGGGACAAGGTTGGAGCCTGGGTTCAGTGTCAGTGGGCCCTGTCGGCTCCTGGACCACCAACTCTAAGGGCCTCAGAGCAGACAGGAAGAAGTCAGATGCCATCGTTCATCTCACTACCTACGACTGTGTGCTGCGGCACTGAGCAGAATCCTGGCTCAACAGGGGAAGCAAGCAGAGCAGGTTTCTGACCTCTGCTGGGTCTCTGTCCATAGGGTGGAGGGCACAATAATCAAGAATCCACAGGGGCTCCTAGAAGAAGCCGAGGGGCAGGGAAGGGCATCTAAGGCCCCTCATTGTCTTTAGAACGTAGGCCAACTCAACACTAGCCTGTCTCCACTCAGCACCAAGCTGAGTCCTAAGGCCTAAATATCAAATCTTGGTTTGATTTGACCCATGTCACCCTGTAGCCTTTTTTGCTCTTGTAAATCCCAAGCCACTTTGAGCTATACTCTAATCCTAAACCACTTTGTATTATAATCAGTAAGTACTTCCCTCCCCTCCCCTCTCCATCTCCCCCTGCCTGCAGCCCTCTCCACCAAGTCCTCTGACCCTCAGCACCGCACCCCACCCCACCCCACTAGTGCCCCTCTTCCTCCATCCCTCTGCCTTCCTCACGCAGACTCTCCACCCTGGCCTAACTCCGGTGCTCACTGGCCTTCATAGTTACCCATCCCCTTCTCTACATCCCCTTCTCTACACTCTCTTGTCTGCTCCAGGACACTCACTTTCTGCTATTTTCCCCTTCAGCACACTTTCTCTTTCTGCTTTGGGTTCCTTGCATTTCTAAGGGTTTCCTGGCCACTGTCTGCCCAGAAGGCCCCCTTCTCTGCCAGCTTCAGGCAAGCAGGCTCACTCCGTCCTGCAGGAGAGGCCTGCCCACCCTTCTCTAAAAACCCCCAAGGGCCTATGGATCTGGGCTTTCTACCATGCTGCCTCCACAAGACAAAACTCCTCTTTTCCCTCCTGATGGCTGAGCAAACCCCTCTAATCTTTTAGAGAGGGCATGGATCACTCCTCTCCACTTTGGTGCTAATTGCCGGGGAGCTGGGGAGCCAGGGCACTGAGGAAGGCAGTCAAGAGGTAGCCTTAGCATGTGCTATGAAGTGGAGTGGAATGGGGGCTTGGATGATATTTGGGGCCCAATCCTAAATTCCTTCTCAGGCACCATTTATACTTCTTCCCTTACAAAATGACCAACCATAAAATCTAGTGTCTAGGTATAGTCCATCCATCTATCCATCCATCCCACTTACCTTTCTTTCCATCCATGTATCCATCCATCCATGCATCCATGCATGCATCCATCCACCCATCCAAACACACACCCACTCATCCATTCATTCATCAGATATCATGGCAGAGAGCACAGATTCAGGCCAGACGGTCCAGACCCTAAACTTGGCTCTATCATTAGGAGGTGTCTACTTTCTTACCTATAAAACAGGACTGGTAAAAGTATACACCTCGCTGAGTTGTGATCAGAGCTGATAAGTCAGAGCTGACACACTCAAGGGTCTTGGGACATTTCTTGGCTGGGTCCCCAGTGAGAGCTGTGGAAGTGTTGCTTGCGATAATCACTGTGCACAGTGTGTCAGAGACAGTGGTGAACAAGGCACCACAGCCCACGCTCACAGGGGTTTACCAGCCCAGGAGACAGACATTAAACACATAATTACCATTGTGTCTGTCTCCCAGGGAAAGGCAGAAAGGTAAATATTTGACTACAACACCAAGTGCTTAGTTAGTGCTCCTGGGCCTCATGACATAGAGTCTAAAGTATGAGTGGAGGATCTGGAGTGCAAACAGGAAAGGCCCTCTCAGCCCAGGGTACAGCGGCGCAGTGTTAGGAGGCACAGGAGGCACCCAGCTTTCAGTGCTGCAGGACTAACACAGGCAGGAGGCAGGAGCAGGGCCTGGGGCGGAGGCGGAGAGGGCAGCACACAACGGATGTGCATCTAGAAAGCCTCCCTCCCAAAAGAGAAGCTGGCAGGGGACAGGCTGCCTGAGTCCTTTGTGCGTCCTGCAAGGCTGGTCAGCGCTGGCTACCCTTCGGGGAGCAGCCGAGGTCGTAGAAAGCACTGATTTCATATCTCCGGTTGGTGGAAGGGGCAAAGCCAGCAGCCCACACAAAGGTCCCTGGGATGAGGCAGCCAAGGAGGGCAAGGGAGAGGACAAGGGCTCCAAAAGTCAATGGTAGAGAGTGTTTCAGGCAGGAATTAGTGGTTCACAGAGGTCAAGAAAGAGAGAGCACCAAATTTCTGCAACACATATTCTTCCTCCTATACCACCATGACGGAGCCATCCAACCTCAGCCAACCAAAATGCACAGGGGATGCCTTATATTTTTGTAGAATTGTATTAGTGACCTCATAAAAAACAGGAGGCACTGCCCACTCTGTTGAGGCTTACAGTATAGCCAAGAAGAGCACATTATTCACAAGAGCACGCACTCCATAGCGCTATAAAGCTCCATTTCTGGTTTCTGTAGATGCTCCCCGGATCACTTCCCCACAGTTCTATAACTTGATAATGGAAGAACAGAATGAGTAGGTGGACAGACCTTGTCTCTACTCATTAATCTTTGTGGTGGGAGTTGCTCAGTGTTTGCCAAGAGAGTTGCTGGTGGTAGCCTAAATACATCTGCAAATTTGCAAAATAAATGTTGCAGTAAAGAAGAAAGCATCCTAACCATACAAACATTTCATTAAAAAATGTCATTACAATAACTGAGACAAAAGATTGGGGAAATGCTGGCAGTCATAATTCGTATTTGTTTATTGAATAGGTCAGATGCAATGCTCCCAAGATGCAAAAGATTGTTAACAAACAACAATCTTTAATCAAGGCAGATGGTGGCTCCTTCTCTCTTGTAAGTAGTTGAGGCCTAGAGTTATTAGAGCAGAGGCAGGTAGGTGGAGGGCAGGGGACAGGAGACTGTCATGGCCCAAAGCAGGATGTCAGAGCCCAAGCTGGGTATGGACAACCCAGGAGGATGACTTGGCCACAATGTCGCAGCCTGGTGAGAGTCAGGAGTGAAAAGTGTTCATGTGCGTGGCGGGTGTTGGCCTGGCATGGCCTGCAGTGGAGAGAGGCCAAGCAGGGTGAAGGACAGCTCAGGAAGTAGTGCTGGAGATTGTTATATTCCTGATGAATCAAGCCAGGTACACACTGAGACTCAAGGAAGCTGAGTTTCTCACTGTGGAGGAAGGAATCACAAATATGGAAAGGATGAAAATTAGAGTAAAGCCTGTGGTTTTGGGTTAACTCTAGATTTACCAAATCTTGTTCCCAAGACTAGGTCGCTAAGTGAGGAATTGTACATAGTAAGTTGCTGACTTCCAAACATTTGCATTGTGAGCTTTCACAGATACCAACAGACTTCACGTTACGAACATTTGCAGATACAAACAAATTGTGCAGGTAGCTCATGTGTCTGTGGGACATTGTCACACTTATGCTGCTGTGTGCTTATGTACAGTGCAATGGTATACAGTAGTATAATACAGTCTGGGACTTACTGTATTTGTGTATGTGTATGTTTTTAGGCTTTATGTTGTATATTTATGTCAAAGATGTATAAGAGTCTCTTTGTTGACTTACAAATGAATCTTATTTACAAACGTTCTCCCACAATGGAACTCTTTTGTAAGTCAGGGACTTACTGTATAGTATGGATAGTACAATATTCAGAGAACAATATCCAACAAAGAAATGATCAGAGGGAATTCCAACTTGATGACTTTGCTTTCATTTGCATAACTCTTACATGCAGCAGCGTAATGTATGAGAACATAAAAGTATACTACAGCACAATCATCACAACTTGCAGTACTGTGGTATAGAAGAAGCCACCATAAGGCCACACTGCTGCTCACATTCCTGTGTATTAAGCCAAATGTGGGTTTTAAGTCCCTGAGGTAGGCTGTAAATCTGAACACTGAGCCTTGATCACACGTCTGAATAGTTGTTAAAAATGTAAGTTGTTAAAAGAGGAGTGTCTGCATGTAGGGCTCAGTCTTTGAAACAGTTAAAGTACAGTCATGTGCAGTGTCACACACCTGTGATTCTGGCTACGAAGGAGGCTGAGGCAGGAGGACTGAGAGTTAAAGGTCAGCCTGGACAGCACAGTAAGACCTTGTCTCAAATAAAAACATGGAAGTACTGTGTGTGTGTGTAAAAATCCCCTATTCCTGCCTGGGAGCAGCAACACCTCAGTAGGAATGAACACATTAATGTTTGGATTTTGGATTCTAAATGCCACTTTCTAGGGGCTGGGGATTTGGCTCAGCGGCATAAGCACCTGTCTTGCAAGCAGGCGGTCGTGAGTTCGATCCCTGGTACCGAAAAAGACAAAAAAAAAAAAAAAAAAAAAAAAAAAAAAAAAGCCATTTTCTACTGGTTCCAGGCCACGGCTAGGGGGATAAGATGAACCTGGAATATCTTTTTGTGCCAGGGAGTTTAGATATGCCGAGAATCGTGGGGGTGGGGGGTGCGCGCACATAGGAGAGACATAGATTGAAGAGGCTCTCACTGGCCAGGTTGGGGGATTAGGAGGCTTAAAATAAAAATGACAGGGACAGATTGTAACTAACAGAGGAATCCATAGCTCCATACATAAATAATTAAAAATTAAGAACAATTTCATTTTTAAAAATGTGGTTTGGAGTGCTATTCTTGCAATTTTTGTCATTTTGCCATGGCTTTAAGTCTAAAAAATGAGGAGAAATAAACTTTAGAAAAATTAAATGGTGGGTAAGCAAAATGTAGAATATATGCAAGTGAGATATTATTCAGCATTAAGAAGGAAAGAAATTCTGGCACACACTACAAGGTAGATGCACCTTGAGAGCACTTCGTTGACTGAATCCAGGCACAAAATGACAAATATTGCATGATCCTGCTTCTATGAAATACCCAACGCAGTCCAGCTCCACGCAGGAAAGCAGAATGGTGGTGGGTAGGTGCTGGGGAAGAGCAGAGAATGGAGAGTTAATGATTAATGGATGCAGAGGGAAATGTTTCAGAAATAGAGGGTGGTGATGAGCCACAGGTCTGTCCCCATAAAAATGGTAAGTTTAATGGTATATTATATATTCATCTCAATAAAAAATTGAAAATTAAAGATGAAAATTGTCATTTAAAGGTTTCAAGTTGCTGATGTGATAACTCACATTGGACCCAGATCATGTCTTTTTTCTTCTCTTTTCTTTCTTTCTTTCTTTTTTTAGATTGTGTCTTAAATACCAACTATTCTCCAACTCCAGGGTTCTGATCCCAGCTCATGGAAAAGGAGCACACCACAGGAAGGAAGGTTTAGTGTGCAGGCCTCACGTGACCAACATTAACCTCATGTCTCTGAAAATCTGGCAGGAACTCTACCCGACCAGAATGGTGAGTATCCATTCTTAGAGAGTTATAGAATGTTCGAGAGCCTCGTATCACAAAGCGGATCTCCTTTTATTCAGCCAAGTAAAGCAACCCAACCAAGTGGCAAAACTCCAGGGTATGACTGCTGTGGCCTTCTGTGTCACTGTTGGCTTGGCCTGGAAAACTAGAGCATACATATCTGCTGCTTTAATGTGGAGTTTCTCAATGGCTCCATCGTGCCAAAAGCCTGTAACCACGAAATATGACCCAGGAACCCACATGGTATTTGACTACAGATGTTACCAACAGTAAATGCTGAGTCACCTGGTTCCTTGGGTGAGTCCTGGGATAAATGAGGCAGTTGCTTGAATGATACCTAGCTGCTTTTACACTGCCTGGTTCAATAATGTGACTTGCAAAGCTACTTCAACCATCACTATGAGCAACACTGCATGGTTGGAAAAGTCAGAGGCTCCATGCATCTCAAACACTGGGAAAATACCTGGAAATAACTGCCTATGTCCATAGATGGCACGCTGAGCTAAGCAGCAAAGCACTCTCAGTCTTTGGGCTTGAGTTCACATCAGATGCCGTGCCAGGAGAGACACTGCATCAGCGCCTTTCAGTTCTAGGATACTCATAATTTGCAACTACTTAAGCAATTTCTCATGAGTTGCTAATGTTACTGATTATGCTTCAGGATTTTTTTTTTTTTTTTTTGAGACATGGTCTTGCTATGTGGTGCAGGCTGGTCATGAACTCACTTTGTAGCCCAGACTGGCCTTCAATTTGCCTTAGTCTCCCAAGTGCTGGGATTATAGGCAAGCATCACCAAACTCAGCCCTACACCTCAGTTTTTAAAACTTCTTTTTTAGAGATGAGTATATATTATTTTGGTTGAAAGTAAAATTAATTTCAATTGGTTAGTGCTTAAAACAACTGGTTTCAGAGCCATATATAAGTCTGGAAATACATTTTCAGCCCTGAAGAACCATTTCAACCTGATAGCTTAAATGTATGGAAACAGATATGAGGTGTGATAGAAAATTACAGTAAATGTTTAAATTTTTAAAAATTTATTACAATAAAAGACACATTACTACTAATTTCCCTTCAAAATATTCCTCCAATTTCTAGCATGCCTACACCATTTTTCTTGGCACTTTCTGAAGCAGCTGTAGAAGACCTCTATCATGTCTTTAGCTTTGCTGTTGGGCTGCCTTGATGCCCTGAATTGACCCAATACATTTACTTTTCATGATCGTTTAGACTTTGGGGAGGAGCCAGAAGACACCCAGTATAAGATCTAGTGAATAAGATGGATGAGAACACATCGTAATATTTTTACAAGCCTGCCTTTCTGTTGGATGGCACAAAGCAGAAGTATTTACCATATTTTTATCACACCTTGTAAAGACACTCATGAAAGAGGACTACCAGGACTGCTTCCAAAAATGGCAAGAGTGATGGGATAAGTACATTCAAAGAGGGGGAGGAGATTTTGTGGGGTATAAATGGCAATGTGCCTTTTATTGTGATAATTTTAAAAATTTAACTGTGCATTGCATTTTTTATTTTCTCTGTCTCTCTCTGTGTTTAAAATAGAGGCCACCTTTAACCTTAATTATCTCCTGCTTGCACTACAATATAAGACCATTAGGTTAAAAAGGTGTGTGTACATCTGGGTTATGTTTCAGAAGACATATGATAAAACCACATAAAATGAGCTAAGCTCTGATCAAGTTCATTTATATACCTGTCAACAGCCTCGCATTGTGACATTGTGGCATTGTGTAGAGCTTATGGGCTGGGCCCAAAATGTTGTTTCAAAAATTCTGCTAAAGTTGCATCCAAAAACTCTAGAGGCTGGGCCTCGCTCTATGCTTCTTGAGGTTTCTCATACAAGACCAGGCAGGGTTATACCCACCTCACTTGGCTCACTGACTTATAGCTTTTGAGACGTCACTTTATGAGTATTCCTGAGCACCAAATTTTGAGTACAATCCCTGCCCATCAATTCTTTATTGCCGTTGCATAAAACCAGTGACAGTGCTATAGCCAGGCAGGATGGGGACCACATGCTCCTCGCTGTGTGGACACTGGCAGAGTTAGTTTTAAGATGACTGTGGGGTGAGATGTTTGTTGCACTGAGCAAAACGTAAAGTGATTCCCTGGGAGGACTCCGAGAGAAGGTCCAATGATGTGCCGGGGTGGGGAGATATGCCCTCAGGGACTTTGGACCATCTCAGAGGGGCAGTGAGAAGTCTCCAGAAGCCATTCCCCAGGGGCCTTCTGCCCTGTGGGAAGCTGGCGGGCCGGGGAGCAGAGTCCTTGGGCTCTCCTTGGTGCATTTCCATAGGAACATGTGCTCCATCTATTTCTATGGCTCCTATCACCATGGCACTTACTTGCTCTGAAAAACACAGCTAAAAACAGAACCTAATGAAGAGGGGGGCATCCACTTCGCTGCAGCCACCTTTTCCTGCAGCGGTTGCTGCACCTTGTGATTGCTCAGGCTGGTCTTTGCTGCTCTGAGGCTTGCTGGTTTATTGTCTGTGATTTTAAAAACTAAGAGGCTTACTATCCACACCTGCAGCACTGTGAGGGTTATATGGCTGAGGTCCCAGAAAATTCTCACTCAACTTGCCCCAGGTAGACACCCCTCAGGGGACTTCATACTGGAAGTGACAGGTTCAGACCCACACAGGTGTTTTGGGGAAGGGGAAGAAGTAGGAAGCTGGGGGAATGGGCCGTGACATCAGTGTAACCCAGATAATGAAGGAAAAGATCTGTGCTTATTCCAACAAAGAGAGTCGTGAACTTTCATAGGAAAACACTGAAAATTCTCTCCAGGCAGAGATCCACGAGGCCGAATCACTTCCCTGAAGGTTTTTCTTAACAATTGTGCTTCACAGCAAAGTGCTAAGCTCAGTCACTAGAGTCACACAGAACCTGACCTTGAGTTCTGACTCAGCCACTTGCTAGCCTTATGTCAGGTCACTGGGCACCCTCTAGGAGAGATGACAGTGCAAGCCTCATGGGGACAGGCCACTTTCTGAGACCTCAGCCTGCATGTCTATCATTGGTTTTCTCATCTATCAAACATGGAGAAAACTAGCACCAGCCCAGAGGGGCTCTGTAGTAGCTCCAGAAAAGAATGCACAGGAGTATAGAGAGAGCACCTAGTACATCACAAATATCAGTAACTGCCGCCAATATGATTGTAGAAGGGGTCAGTATGAGAGCTAGGACCACAGGGTTGCTCAGTGGTTGCCTGTCAACGTCCTCTCAGACCTCACTTCCTGTCTTCAGTCACAGGGCTGCAGGTACAAACAGAGCCCCATTCACAAGTAGTCCCCTGCCACCAGACTCCCATACTCATCTGTGCCTCAGGCATAGAAAACATAGCTGAAGACAAACTCGTGCTTTGAACCGAGTGACACCATGCATTGCACAAGTGTAAGCAGCCCTGGTGCTTGTGATGACACACAGGCCAGAGGAATCCTCATCTCCTCGGCAAAATCCCAACACAGTTAACTGCTTGGGGACTTGGAAGTCAATAGGTCTGAGGGTTCAAAAATCCCCTTTGTTCACTTATCAGCAGAGTGGAAAAGTCACTTAAATTTTCTTTCCTTCTTAATTTGTGAAATGAGGCAATGGCTTTTGTCTCAGAGGAAGGTGGGGAGCATTAGAAGAGGAAATGTAGAAATGTAGAGAAAGGCTTTAGTCCAGAGTCAGCAGGTAGTAGACTCTCAGTAACTGGGCTCTCTTTTCTTTTCATCTCCAAACAGTTGCAAGGCAAATCCCTGGGTCCAGTGGACCTAGACCTTCTTTTCTACTGTAAATTTGTTAGCATTATAGAAGCATCTCACTACATTTCCCTGAGGGATACAGGAAGCAATCTATGTGTTTATCCACTTGGTATGATGAACAGTAAGGAGTGTCCATGTGTGCAAAAATGTCAGGAGGAGATTTATACCCAGCATTAAGCTCCAGCTAACTGGTTTTGCATACGTTTACCCAAGCATCACAGAGGGTCTGATAGACCCACACAACTCCAGGATTTGTTTTATAAAGTTTTCTTTAGCTTTTTCTGGTAGAAGTAGCCCAATTCAGTACAATGGCATGAAAAATCAGATTTGCAAGTTTTGGAGGAGGTCAAAAGTGAATCATCAGATGACTCATCCATGGATGATGAAGATGATTTATTATGGTAAAATACATGCTTTCATAACAGGAGTGGTGTGCGTGTAAGATGCTGATGCTGATGATGACTTTGACACTGCCCACATGAGTCAAAGTTCCTATGGCAGTAAAATGGAGAAGAATCCATTGATTGATACAGATACAGGGAATGCAGACCTCTTTGATTCAGATGACAAAGAAAACAGCAATGTGAGTACACATTTGACCAGTCAAAATATTATGAAATGGCCACACAACCAAATGGAACAATCCAATGTTAGAAGTAGGACCAAAAATACAGTGAATGTCTTGGCAGGATTGAAAGGAATTAGCCAGAATGACACCATTCAGTGCTGGAAATTGTAACAAATGAAATCTTATAAAATGCTGTGAAATATGCAAAGGCAAAAATGCAAGTGAAATCTTCAGTATGTACCAACAGCCACATTAAAAAAAAGTATTTGCTATGACACCTGACTAGCTGAAAGCATTCATAGGTCTGCTGTCCTTGGCACAGATTTCCCATGGTGACTGTAGGAATGAAAAACATGTATGGAAAAACAGTGGGTCAAAATGTGTCATAAACATTGAGGCCCTTGTAGATATGAAGACTCACTATGCTTTCAATTTAGACATTTATCTTGGAACTCTGCCATCAGGTCCTTATTTATGTAGTAATAAACCAATGATGTTGTGAACAGACTTGTTGCTCCCATCTCCCCAATTAATTAGAATGTGAAATTCAACAATTGGTTCACCAGTCTCCAATTAATGTTTCATTTGCAAACAGAACACAATACCACCAGCAAAGGAACCCTACATAGGAACAAAGCAGAAATTCCAAATGAAATGTTGCAATTTCAAAACAAAGAATCTTCTAATACAATCTTTGAATTTTAGAAAGATATAACACTGGCCTGCTATATGGCAAAGAAAATCAAACTGGTACTGCTGATTTCAACATCCTGCCATGAGGAGGTATTGATAAGGAAATCTTGAAAAAAAGGAAGCCTGAAATGGAAATTTTCAGCAACAAAACCAAATGTGGAGGAGATTTATTGTTGAGTTATGCAGCAAATATGATGTCACTTGAAACACAAGGCATTGGCACAAAGCAATGGCTGTGTTTTACTCAACCCTAAACATGCATGGCATAGAGTTTTGATAGTTTACAAAGAAAATAACAGGTGCAAATTGCACTGGGAAATTTTCTTAGATGATTGGGACTGGAGCTCATAAGAGATTATTTACAGCAGAGAAAAAACAAAATGTTTCTGCCCAAGGAACTATGCAAAAACCAGCGGAGCACACTGGTGAGCTGACAGGTGGACAGGCAGGCGCAGCATCACGAAGACCTACTATGACAACAGGAGAACAAAGATGTCAACTGTGCCCCAAGAGAAAGTACAGGAGAACAAAACATACAATCAGGGTAAATAATACTTGAGCATGGAACATGCAGTTGTCATGTGCGAAGACCACCCTAGGTGTGACAGTCCAAGCAAAGCTCATTTCTGTGGTAGACTTTTGTTTGTGCTTACACTGCAGTTCACACAGGTTCTTATTTTTGATGTTATCTTTTAGGTTTTGTAAGCAAGTGAACAGCTGATGTGAAAATGCTGATGTCTATTCTAAGCACTCATATTTGATATTGTATGTTATTGACATCTTATTTTCTTGGTAAGTGCGTGTTGTACAGTCTAGTAGGAAGCTTCTTACACAACAGAAAGAGAGGTGACAAGACTGCCACACAGAAAAGGAAAGCTAAGCACATGTGCTGTCAGTGCGGCATGTGTGTGGAGCATGCAGTTGTCATGTGTGAAGACCGCCTTGGGTGTGACGGCTGAAGCAAAGGTTATTTTTGTGGTAGGGTTCTATTGGTATTTTCGTTGCAGTTCACATAGAGATTTATTTCTGATGTTATCTTTTAGGTTTTGTGAGGAAGTACACAGCTGATGTGAAAATGTCTATTCTAAATGTACAATGCATACTGAGAATTTAATAGTTTAATTATTGAATTTTTATGTTCCTGTTAACTACATACTGTGTAATATAATAAGAACCTCATGACAAAAAAGCAAGACCACTGAGATGTCAAGTATGTCCTACAAAATGGCCAGGAAAGGAAAAGACATGTGCCATCAGTGTAAGTGACACGTGTGTATGGGGCATGCTGTTCTCATGTGTGCAGACTGCCTTAGGTGTGATGACTGAAATAAAGATTATTTTTTGAGTGCCCTTGGTATTTTCATTGTAGCTCATAAGGGAATTTATTTCTGATGTACTTTTTTAGACTTTGTACTGAAAAGATAAGAAGTATGAAATATAAATGATCTTTATTTTAAGAATGTGGGGAGAGACCCCCCATCCCCACCCTCCAGGGTCTGGCATTCTTTCTGGCAGACACCTGGAGTGGGGGCATACATGTAGCTTAGGTTTGGGGTGGTGTCTAAGGGGCATTAGTGATGCACAGGTAGCCCACTGGTATTTATTTGGCACCACAGGTAAATTCCCAGGGGCAGGGAAGATGACCTCAAGATAGAGCCTCTTGGTTCCACCTCCAAGGCTACAGTGTCCCAACTGGGCCAAAATCCTTTCATATACACCAAAAACCAGGCAGTGTTGAAAACTTTGACACTTTTTATAAATGCTCAATAAATATTAAAAACTCAGCACTTTATTTTTGAGATTTTTTTCCCTGTACTCATTGTTTAATAAAATTCACACAATTATAATTAATAATTCATCAATAGAAATATGCTAAAGAATAAGCGTGAGTCTGAAAGACCCTTGTGCCTTGATGAAAATATTAATCTTATGCTCCAAGGGATACTGGCAGAGTAAAGACTGCATTTAAAGAGTAAAAGGATTAGCCTGTATAATAGGAGGAAACTGGCCCATTTCCTGAGTGTGCTGGTAACGCTGGGAAACACTGCACTAAAACAAGCCCAAGCCTGGGGCTAGGATGGCCCCTTCCCCACCCTACTGCTATGTTTCTCACAACTTGCTCTGAAAAACAAAGAACATTCTACACCAGCCAAACAACCTGGAGTTCACTGTCATACGCAACTCACTTCTTCCTGCCTTTTTATTTTATAAAAGCAATTTCCCCGTTATGATCACTGTAGTCATCTCCCTGCCCAGCCCCCGTCATCCACGTGCTTCCAAAGACCTGGACTCCATTCTAGTTCCAGGGAAGAAACACGTGACTGAAGCTAAGCCAAGGGCGAATTCCAGTGCCTTGCATGTCCATTGGTTGATGAGATCTTAGCTGACCCAATCAGAATGACGCTCAGGGCTCTTCCTGATAATGGGGGACCATCGGTGAATGTGGACTTTGGATGTGAGGCCTGGGGCTGGCCCAGCCATTTTACCATGATAAGCAAAGCTGGCACCATAAATGGGCACACATAGGACTACAGCCAGAGCCAAGACGATGCTATGAATAACTAGACAGGACCACTCCTTCTGCATTTCTTAGTTCTGTGGGTCAACAAATTGCATTTACGATTCAGGCAATTCAAGTCGGTTTTTCTGTCATGTCATAAAAGCAGCTGGAACATTGCTTCTTCTCTGCAGACTTGGGGCATCCACCACAGTAAAGGTCACTTGCAATGTGAGTTCTGTGCCTTCACTCTCTATCCCTGTGTTACCCCAGAACACCTATGTGCAGTTTATTAAGTATCTACCAAGTACTGAATCTTAACAACAAAAACCTTTGAGGTCAGGGGCATCTCCATTTCTCCAGTGAGGACCCTGAGGCCCCGAAAGATATGAAATCATTTTCTCTAAGACTACACAATTAGTAGTTTGTACAGTCAGCTCTAGAAACTGGGCCCTTGTGACATGTAGGTTATTAATAAATTTGATTTTTTTAAAAAAAACTATGTTATTTCATTTTCCCATTTGGATTACAAGCTTCTTGAGTACAATCTACTTTTCCTTCCTAACTTGAACATTTTCTTGGTTACTCATGTTTGTTACCAAATGGTGGATGGACGCTGTTCCAACCAAAACACCTCATCCCAGAGGTCTGATGAGCTCCTGGAAAAGCACTAGGATTACTGCTTAATATATAGAATCTCTTTTTCAGAAACAATTCATTGTATTTATATTATTCTTGGACCAAAGGATCAGTGGCTTTTTTTGTTTGTTTGTTTGGTTTTTTTGGTACGTGGTGCAGGGATTTGTATGCGCTGGTGCAGGGATTTGTATGCGCTGGGCAAGTGCATTACCACTAAAGGAATTCTGCAGACCTGGGGTCACTTCCTAACCACCTCTTTTTAAGTGGGTGGTATTGGGCAGTTACAGTGGTGCCCCAGTTCACAAATTTAATTTGTTTTACGATTCAGGGGAAGACAGCTGTGTTTGTGTTTGTGTTTGTGTGGAGAAGATGGCCATGATTGCATTTTTTACCCCATGTGGTTTGAAAAGGGAAGTGAAATGTGGTTGAGCCCTGTTATTTGCAAACTGAATTGTTTGCAAATGGAAGTATTCATGAACTGAGGCATTATGGTTACTTTGTGTGTTTGTGCCTCATATTTTTTTATTTGTCAAATAAAAATATACTCCCAATAACTCCTTGGGTTGTGGAGAGATTAAATCATGTTAGTCAAACAATCCAGACTGATGCCCTTTTGCCACTGTATTTCTGCTTCTCAAGGTGCTGACAGTGGCTGACCTCACAGGTGTGTATCTTTCCTGCTATGTGGATTATGGCCAGCCCTTCCCAGGGGCCAAAGTAAGACACCAAAGTTCAAGAAAACATTGGCTACCAGGCGGGCAGAAGTTTCCACCACATTCCTTGCCAAATATTGATTTGCTGCTGGGAGCCAGAGCGTGCCAAGAAATGATCGTAGCCCAGACTACTGCATTTTATTGCAGATTCATTGTGCTTAGGTTATAACTAATCTTTTTCCTTATTGTTTCTGCTCAGCAAGCCGTGAACACTTCTAGATTTGACAGGCTGAGCATGGGTCTGACTTATTTAAAAAAGAGAAAGGGATTTGCCAAGCACTCAGGAAGCATTTTCAATTAAGATATGAAATTATTTCCCAGAACAGATAAAACTTGCACTAGCTTTCGAGTGTTATCAAATCACCAGTATACATTTGTTCAGGGATCTGTCAGCAAGGCAGGGTGTGTGTGTGTGTGTGTGTGTGTGTGTGTGTGTGTGTGTGTGTTATCTCCTTAAGCAACTTGAACTGAGTGGTACTTCTCTGGGGCTTTGGTGGGGGTAGGGAAGTCTGAGAGACAGGAAGAGATATCATTGTACTTTGTCACTTTTTTTTCTAATCACCTCTTTAGTCAAAAAAGGGTGAGCCCAGCACTTTGCCCACCTTAAGGATGAGGCTTCTGTTGATTCATTTCATCCTGTTTCTATTTATGAGAGACAGTGTTCTCAAAGTATAGCTCTCCAGGATACCTGTGTTAGAATTCTGTTCAAGATGCTCATTTCTGGCTGTGTCCTATTTCTTTTGAATTAGACTGGCTGCCTTTTGAATAGACTGGCAGTTCTTAAACTAGCAATTTAAGAACACAATTCTAGAGTCCTATGTATGGACTGAAGCTCCAGCTCTGTTACCTACATCTGGGGACCTTGGACAAGTCATTTCACCTCTCTGGGTTTCAACTCTATCTCCTGTGCAAAGGGACTTGCTGAGCTGTCAAGGGTTGTCCATGTCCACATCAGCTTAAGAAACTGTCATAAGAATGAGCTCATCTATTCCATGTTTAGTGATGCTTGGCATCTAGCAAATTCATTGTGCAGGGGAAGAGAAAACTTTCCCTCTGCTTTCTGAAAGTTCAATAAAACTGACGACAGACAGGTTAACAGGAGAAAAGATGCATCGATGTGTTATGTGCACAGGGGTCCAACAAAATGAGAGACTGAATGAAGAGCTGGATGGTTGAAGCTTATATAATATCCTGTGCTACAGAGGGGAACAGGAGCCTGGGGACGTACCAGCGTATGAGAAAGTCCATGGTGTCCTCCTGGCATACAGTTAGCTCTCTGGGTTAGTAAAATTCCTGAGCACAGTAGTATTAAGAATCTAGCCACAGTTAGATTTGTTTTTGGAGGCTCCATCTTTAGGCAGACAAGGAAGCTTCAGAGAAAGCCTCTTCCTGCCCACTATGGAAAAAAAAGGAGTGATAAAAGTTGGGTGTGGTGGTGCTCGCCTGGAATCCCGGCACACGGAAGGCTGAGGCAGGAGGATCGCTGCAAGTTGGAGGCCAGCCTAGGAAACATAACGAGTTCAATACCAGCCTAAACTGCATAGTGAGACCTTGTCTAAAAAAAAAGAAGTGAAAGACAGGATCACAAGAAAAGGTTAGAGAGATTTTGGCTCTTTTTGGTTTAAAGCACTTTGCACTGAAACATACGCTTTGAGGTCTCTCATTTTCTGAGCCCCAACAAGTATGTGATACTTTTTCCTTTCACGCTATAACTACACTCTAACATCTCAAGGCCTGACAGGTAAACCTGGCCATGATAACCAGCACTAATACCTGTCCTAGTGCTACCCATTGGCACAGATTTGGACACATATACAGACCAACAACCGGAACAGAGCATTGCATGAGCCACATGAATCCTAGTAAGATTCACATCTGATCCTCAGCATAGGCCAGCCAGAAGAGGGCAGCAAGAGAAAGCGAGTCTCACTGCAGTGACCATAATCACAATGCCCAGGTATGGGCACTTGCTTCAGCGTGCCAGGTTGGTACTCATTTCCAAAGACACCCTGACTGACAGGGACAGAATGCATTCCTGATGGGCAGTGGCTGTGTGTCAGACCCTTGCCCTACATGTGTTATTTACTTTAGCACAAAGGCATCACCCTATGGTAGGAAACAACAAACTGCCTTAAAACGCAGATACTGAGAGATTATCTAAATCAGTGATGGGCAAATTCTTTTGTAGGTCTATGAACTAAGAATGAATTTATATTTTTAAAGAGTTATGAAGAAGAAAAGGGAGGAGAAAGAGGAAGGAAAGGAGGATGACATACACATGATGGTTAATTTTTTTTTGAGTCAACGAGACTGGGTTTCAAGGTGCCCAGATATTTGGTTAAACATCATTTCTGAGTGAGTCCGCAAGGAGCTTGGGGCTGAGATCAGCATTTGACTGAACAGACTGAGTAAAATCCATGGCCCTCCCCAGTGTGGGTGGGCAGCATCTAATCTGTTGAAGGCCTGAAAAGAACAAAAAGACGGAGTTGGGGTTATCACATAGGCCCTGGATTCACTCTCTGGCACCAAAAACCAAACAAAACACCAAAAAAAAAAAAAAAAAAAAGTGGGGGGGGGATTTGTTTCCAGCTGATTGAGATCAACAGTGCTAGACCTGGGATTTCTATCAGTGATATTCCTGGTTTACAGGCACTTGGACCCGGCTGCAAGGCATGTCACCATTTTTCAGCTGTCTAGCTTGTAGGTCATAGATTGTGGAACTCTTCAGTCTCCATAAATATATCTATATCTATGTCTATATATCTATATCCATACCTATATTCATATCTATATCTGCATCTATGTCTGTATCTACTGTTTGGTTCTGTTTCTCTGCAAAACATTGACAAATAGAGACATATGTATCACACAAACCTAAAGTATTTCCTGATTTGTCTGTTACATGAAAATTTGTTCAGCCTTTGTCAAGATATGCAGGAATTGCCTGTTCATTTAGCTCATGCTCTCTAAGGTCAATATAGTTCAAATCCGTGCTCTCTCAAAGCACAAATCCTCATTTAGAAGCCTTTTATAAAGTAATATAACTTGGAAGACTAAGGCAGGCAAATCACTTGAGCCATGGAGTTTGAGAGAAATTTGGGCAACAAAGCAGGATTTCATCTCAAAAAACAATTCATTTGCTACTGGTGCGTTGTAAAGTTCACAAATGCCACAGATCCATGATTTTTAGCAGCAAATACTGCTCAAATTCCAAGAAAGTTTGTTAAGATCAAAGTAAATCCTCAGTATCAAAATGAGACACACAGGCAAAAAAGATAAGAGAACAGACAGGCCAATCAATTCCTGTACATGGTTGTGAATGCAAAAATCCTAAGCAGAATATTAACAAACTGAATGCAGCAATGTACCAGGTATGATGAAAGAATATGGTAAATATTAACATTTTAAAAAATGTATTATAGTAAAAGATGCACCACCATCGATCTCCCTCCTACTCCCCCTTGCCTAGAATGCATTTATCCCGTGTTCTTGCTGTTTTCTGAAACAGTTCTGGAAGTTGTGTTTTGTATCTTTAGTTACATTATTGTGGTGGCCTCGGTGTCCTATGGCAGTTCAAAACATTTACCTTTTGTGGTCATTCTGACTTTGGAGAAGAGCCACAGTTGTACAGTGCCAGAACGGGTGAATAAGGTGAACGGGGGCAGTGTCGTGCCTTTAGGCTGGATGGCACACAGCATCAGCGTTCACAGTATTTTTGATCACACTTTGTAAACACCCCAAAATGGACTTCTAGAACTGCTTCAGAAAGTGGCAAGGATGATGGAATAAGTGTGTATGAGCAGGATTACTTTGAGATGCATTAATGCATCTTACACTGTAATTTTTTAAAAATGTAAATACTATATATTTCAATCACCCTTTGTGTTGGAGAAAAGTTAACATTTAGAAACAAGGTAGGGTTATCTCAGAAATCAAAGATTGGTTCAATACTAGAAAAGCGATTGCTTAATTTATCATATTACCAGATTAAAGTAAAAAAATCCTCAATAAATAAAGAAAAAAGTATAATTTGACATTAATAAATAATTAACTTAAACTAAAATTTGATAAAGGACATATATCGAGAAAAAACCAAACAATCCCCCCCCAAACACAAAAACCTATACCATATGTGATGATGAAATGCTGAAGTATTCCCCTTAAGGTTAAGAGCAAGGCCTGAGAAGTCCATTTCTACCTTATTCCAACCTGCATAGTAGATCGAGAAAAAGAAAGCAAACAAAAATGTATATGAAGGACCAGGGCTTTCACTCCATGCGACAGTGCTTGCTTAGCATACTCAGGGTCCTGACTTTGATTTCCAGCACACACGCGTGTGCATACACACACACACACACACACACACACACACACACATTGGGAAGGAAGGAAAAACCTTGCGGATGCTATGATTTCATGGAAAACCCAACATCATTTATAAATAAATTCTGAAAATCAGTAACAGAGGCCAGAAAGGTTTCTGGATACAAAATCACTATGTAAAAGTCAAATGCATTCCTGTTTACCAGTAACAGAAAGTGATTTTAGAAGATAGCATCTATAAGAGAACTTAGAATTATCAACTTTAGAATTAAATCAAACATGAAATCTTTTATGGAGAACTTTACTGAAAGATTTTTATAAAAACTAATAAATGTAGAGACAGTGTGTTTATAACAGAAGGATTTAATATCAAAAATATGTCAGTTCTCTCAAGTTGAGGCATATACTATAATTCTAATATAAAGCCTGACAGGCTTTATTGTTTTGTTTTTTTTAAAAGAAAGGATTTCAACAAACAGATTCCAGTATTTATATGGAAAAGTAAAGGGCCAAAAAATTCCAAATTACTTTTATGTTTTTTATTTTTTTGCACAGTACTGGGGGATTGAACCCAAGGCCTCATACCGAGCTACCACATCTCTCAGATTCCCGCCTGCTTTTTATTTTCATCTTGAGTCAGGGTCTCACTAAGTTGCCCAAGCTGGGCTTGAACTTCTGATCCTCCTTCCTCAGCCTCCCAGAGTGCTGGGGTCACAGGCATGTGCCGCCATACCTGGCCTAAACCACTTTTAAAGAAAAACAACAGAAGTGTACCTGTGGTGGAGGCAGGCAGCACGTCTTCTGTTAGCTATCAAAACATAACATTGTAATAAAAAAGAATGAGTGGAAAAAAACCCTTCCACAACTCAATAACAATTTAAAAATAGACAAAAGACTATATGCAAATGACCAATGAGCACATGGAGCAGTACTCGGTGCTATAAATCATTACAGAAATGCAGATCAAAAGCCCAAGGAGATATCACCTGATACATTTAGTATATGCTTTGTTTAAAATTTATTTTTCCTGGGCCAGGGATTTAGCTCAGCTGTATAAGTGCCTTCCCAGCAAGCGCAAGGTTGTAAGTTTGACCCCCGGTACTAAAATATATATATTTTTTCCTAGTAATTTTTATAAAAATATTGATCTTCAATGGATTTTAGGGAGAGAAAGTGGAGTTCAACATGGAAAGTTTGAAAGCTCAGAAAAAAGCCCTACACTTACATATGAAAACTTAGTTTCTGACAGAGAAGGTAAAAATTGAAGTTGATTATCTTACAATAGTCACAGAAATCAAATCTAGGTTAATTAAATACTTATCATGAAAGATTAAGTGCAGACATTCCTCATGAATGACCTACGTGATTAATGACCATTTGGACTTATGATTCATCTTTTTTTTTCCTTAGTACAGTTCTGTTCATCTTGTTTACAAAGTCTCAATATCTTTTTTATACAGGTTACCTTGTTTATACAGTACTGTAATTTCTACAGTACAATACTGTAGACTTAAGTTCCATTATGTATTACAGTACTGCATGTAAGAGTTATGCAAATGCAAGACATCAAGTTGGAGTTTCCGATTTGACCATTTCTTTGTTCTGAATACTATAATGTGCATACCATATACAATTCCTTACTTAGCGACCCATTCATTTCATGACCCAGTCACAGGAATGGAACCTGGTCATTAAAGGAGGAGTGCTTGTAACCTGCTGGATTTTGGGCATGTTCACTAAGCATGTGTGTAAGTAAACACAGCAATCATGCAAAGACACATGTCTTCAAAATATGTATTATTTCTATATCATCTGATACTGGGGAAAAATAACCTACCTGACATTTTTTGGGTATTGAGGTAAAACAAGCAATCCTATATGAGATTGTTTGTTTTATCTCAATATGCAAAAAAAAAATTACATGGTTTGCATCTTTTGATGCAGAAGAGTGTGATTCGGGGCACAGGTTTCTGAGACCTGTTGATCACATATGATAGAGGAAACACAGCTGTGTCGAAGGACTAGGAAAATTTATCAGCACATTCTTTTTATTTGGCTCACTTCTAAGGACTATTTGCTTCCAACAGTTCCTCAGATAATAATAAAACGGATTCATGTGGAGTTAAATAATTTCTCAGAAAGAAATAAGCTCTTGAGAAGTGATGTTACCACTGAAATTTTTTGATATGTAAAAATGTCTCATATCACATGCATGCACATATTTTCTCAAGGATTTTATATATAGATAGAGAGATAGATTCTTTCAAACCACAGGAAACAATTGAACAATTAATTATCACCATGATCCTCGGCTCTGCAATTGTTTTATGTGTTTAATTTTTGTCTTACACTCTTGGCTAGGAAGCTGCTTTGCTGCACACTCAGTCACGAAATGAGGAGTGTGAGTGCCTATATTGGAATATGAAAGAAAAAATGAGAAACTTTAAAAGGATATTAGAAAAGAATATTTTCATGATCTCAGGTTGGGAAAGATTTTTAGATAAGAGAAACTTGTAAAATTATGAACTTTTATTCAGAAGTTATATAAATACAAAAGCAACCCTTAACAGCAAATAAATACATGAACATAGAAAGCTGATAGGATTATCATTTAGAATACATAAACAGATCCTACAAGTCAGTAAGATAAATGAAAATTGGGGGAAAGATATAAGCAGCAGTACATATTAGAGAAAAACCAGAGAATCAGGGTTGGGGATTTAGCTCAGTGGCATAAGTGCCTGCCTTGGAAGCAGGCAGTCGTGAGTTCGATTCCTGGTACCGATAAAAAGGAAAAAGACAAAAAACAAAAAAACCAGACAATCAATGAAAAGTTTTCTATTCATTAGTAGTTAAATAAATGTAATGACAGAGACACAGGCCACCCCTATGGGACTGACAAAAACTAAAGTTGACAACAATGGAATCAACTACAGTGTACAATGAACTGCTGGTGGAATAGTAGATTGCTTTGTTTTGTTTTTTTGAGATCGGGCCTCACTGTATAGTTCAGGTTGGTTTTGTATATGTACTGCTAACGCAACTATGCAGGCTGGTTTTGAACATGCTATATAGCCCAGGCTGGCCTTAAACTCATAGTGATGCTCCTGCCTCAGCCTCCTGAGTGCTAAGATTACAGGCATGCACCACCACATCCAGCAAGGACTGAATGTTACAAGCACTTCAAGGTGTGTGTGTGTGAATGTTACAAGCATTATCTCATGGAGGGGGGATACCTTTCAACTAGCAATCCCATTCCCAGGTTTATACTCCATAGAACAGAGCAAATCCATGTAACGAGGAGTAATTATACAATAGAATACCAAATAGAAAAGAAAATGAGACTATAGCTACCTGTGTCAGCATGAATGAATCTCAAAAACATACTGCTGAATAAAAGAAGTCACAAAAGAATATATTACATGTTCTTAAATATAACAATAAAAATAGACTTCTGAGCTCTGCAAAACTAAGCATACTACCTAGAGATTTAAGTGTGTGTGTGTGTGTGTGTGTGTGTGTGTGTGTGTGTGTACATGCATGTGTGTGTCTTTCCCATGAAGAAAAGCATGAGATGATAAGCACAAAATTCTATATGGTTTCCTTTGGCCAGAGAAAGAAGTAAGCACAATTGGAGAGAAGCACACAGAAGCTTCTAAGAAACTGACTGCGATCTATTTCTTAACTTGGGTGGTTGGCACACAGATGTCTGCTTTACTACACTTTAAGCTGAACATATGTCTTAAATATATTTGTGATACATTTCACAGTTTTAAAAAAGTTTTTAAAAAGTGATGAAGAGCCTGTAGGTCAGGAGGGGTGAACCCACGGTATGTGTAGTATGGTTTGTTAATGTAGAATTGTTTTTTCTGAACTAAAACCTCGGTATTCAGTTTCAATTGCAGTGCTGGTGTTTTGTGATAAGTAAGTGGGTTTTGAGTTGCAGTCTGGCACGGGTCTCTGAAAGCTCGCCCTCGCTGCTGTAGGGGGTGCTGAGGGGTGGAGAGAGGGCTGAGTGCCATGAGCGTGCAGGCAAAGGGCAGGCAGATTGTGAGTGTCCCCACATAGGAGAACGCCAACAGGCAACTACTCAGTGGCCCAGATGCTTAGCGGTTGTTCCTCTCTCCCCAGCACGCTTTTCCTCTCAGAAGGGGGGACTGCCGTTCCTTTGACACATGTCACAACAACGGTGGACCTGTGACTCTTGTTGGCTAATCTGGGCATTTCTGCCCATCTGGCTCTAGGGATACATAAGTGTGTGCTGAGGGCTGGCGAGTCCTATCAGAGCCATCCCTGGAGAGGCTCACTATGCCTCAGGCCAGCACAAGCATGGAGCTCCTCTAAAAATCAACCTAGAAAAGAAGCACGTGCTGGGGGAAGTAGAAAGTAGGGACTGGAGAGCCACAGGGGACAGAAGGACGAGGCAAGAAAGACACGAAGTCCTCCTCCTGTCATGTAAGTGTCTGGAACCAGCCTCTCCTGAGCCCCAGGTATGTGGGATAATGCAATGTCATTTCTGGATCTTTCCTAGCATCAGGTAACTCAGGGTTCTGCAGCAGGAACAGGCACTTGGCTGGTTTGTGACTTGGCAGGGAACTGTGGAGTCTCCCTTTGGCTGACCAGGAAATGAGCAACACCTGGTCTCTCTTGTGGACTCCACTGAGTCAATTCACATGTCCAGAAAATACAGAGGACTCCTTTAAAAAAAAAAAAAGAAAAAAGAAAAAAGAAAAAGAAACCAGAGCTCAAATTTTTCCCTAAGAAAAAAGTGCACTTCAGTCCCGCTGGCCCTTCCTGAAGCGGAAGAAAACAAGGCCATGAGCTCCTCTCCCTGCCTTTGGCTAGGAGTTTGAGAGGAGAGCCAGAAAAGCATCATTCAGAGCTGCAAAAGTCCGATTCCCTGCCCCAGAATAGTGCAGCAAGTAAAGACTGAGAGAGGGACAGCGCAGTGGGACAGGACTGTCAGCCTCCAGCGGCTCCTGCCCAGCTTGCACACTGTCCACTGGTGAACAGCCTGGAGCCCTGGCCAGATCGGCCCCACCTCATCCTTTGGCCCAGTGTGGCCAGGGCAGAGGCCAAATGGCTTCAGTGCAAAAGAAGGGTGTGGGAGGGCAGGGTGGTCAGGAGACGTGGCAAGGACAGGGTCCAGATTCCAGAGCATGACTTGACGGGCATTTTGGCTCTCGGTGGCCGCCCATGCAGTTATCAAGAAAACTAACCCTCCAGCAGCTAAGAATTCTATTGAGTCATATTGCCAGAGGTACCCCAGGCCAGCAAACCACAGTACGAGATTGTTCAACCACTTACTTCTGTCTGCAAATAGACGCCTGCTACAGTATACAATGTCCAGAAGCAACATTCTCTCTGATGTCCTTCAAAGAGGGCAGTGGACAAGGGAGAGTCTTCCAGCGAGCACTTTCCAGGCTCCCTGGCTGATGGAGGAACTCATATCCTTCAGCAGACCCCACTGGCTCCTTGCCGAACCTCTTCAGCAGAATGTTGGGTAAATGACTGCCCTGTTCCTTTTCCTCCTCCCTGTTATTAAAAGCCATGGCTTTTATTACAAGGCCTCATTTTTTTGCCCTCCATGGTTAAATGCCAGGGGTGCTTCTGTTTATCGTTGAGCTATGGATTGACAGATTAAGGGCGACACCCACATTTGATCAAGCACACACAGGAGTCAACTTTGCTTATATGTGGCCAGCCTGCACTATGTTGCATTTCTGAAACTGCTTGTAAGTAAGAGTCCTGGGCAGTCAAGGGTGGTAGGTAGGGGCTGTTTCTTTTTGTCCTGTAGAGAGTTGACTTATACACACACACGCCAGAAAGAGATATATCCAAGACCCACCCCCTGCTTTCTGTTGATGTAACATCCTTTGGAAAAGATCTTCGCAGGTGTAATTACACAAAGGATCTTGATATGAGCTCATTATAGGTTAATTGGATGGGGCCTATATCCAATGACAAGCATCCATATGGAAAGAGAGGACTGCTGTACACTAGCAAAAAAAGAGCTTCGTTATGTTTGTGTTATGCTTAAGTTATATGTCCAAAGTACCTGTAATGCTGCCACACTGTTCTGTATGGGTTTTTTTTTTTTCTGGGTAACCTAATTGATATGTTAATCAATGCTCCCCTCTGTAAAGAATTGTAAATCCCTGAGAACCTGACCTAATTGACATGTTAACCATTGCTGCCCTCTACAAATAACAGAAGTTGTGCTAAAATAAGTTGACAAAGGATTGTTAATTCCTGCTAGACTTCTCTATCCTCTGCAAAGGGAAACAAAGATCTTCCTTAGCAGATTTCCTGATCCACGCCCATAACCCCTTACTTTGTAAACTGTGCTTTCTACAAAAAGTCTGGGAAGTTTTGAGGGAGACACACAGCGTTTGCAAACTCCAGCTGCACTGTGTCGCTGGGCCCAGGATAAAATAAATCAGCGCTGCTTTTTTAAAAAACATGTCTTGCCCCATTTTTGGACTCGAGGTTGGGGACTCTGAGGGGCTCGTTTGTGGATTACAAGAAGGACAAAGATGAGAAATATAAAAAAGGCAGCTCTGTGAAGACCTGGACTGAGAAGGTAGGAAGGCAGCTGTAAATTAGGGACTGTTTATTAAGGACTGCCTGGGGCCACAAAAGCTGGAACAGGCTGCATGGATTTCTCCCTGGAGCCCTCAGAGTGTGGCTTATGGAAACAGATTTAGAACTCCTGCCTCCCAGAGCTACTGCAAGGTAACATACTGTGTGTGTGTGTGTGTGTGTGTGTGTGTGTGTGTGTGTGATGATTCACTGTGGTAGGTACAAAACTATTTCACACTCAGAAAATTTTAAGATTGTCCTTTCCCTACCTGGGGACACTGTCAGTTGCTATCACAGACCTAGGTGATCACTCAAAATAGGCCACCTCATGAGCACAATGCTTTTGGCTCTGATTTTGTTTGTGGGGTACTGGGAACAGAACTTGGGCCCTTGTGCACGCTAGGCAAGTGTTCCAACACCAAGCCATGACCCCATCCGTGCGAACACAGCATTTCACTGGGGGACGGTCACATGACCCAACTAGATAATGGAGTCATTTTTTGAATCCCTATTGCTGTTGGGAAAGAAGTATTTCTTGCCTCTGAAATTGCTAGATGCAAAGAGAATGTAAGCAGGGGCTGCCAGTAAGCATTTCTGTCACTCCACAGAGACAGCTGGTGTAGAAAGAAGCCAATAACACAAGCAGAGCCAAGGGCTAAAAAGGGAGAGCCAGGTCTTCATGATGTCACCCCAGATCCTACAAACAACCATATCGAAATACACTTTTCAGCCAGTACATTTCCCTTTTTCTGCTTAAATTTGTTTGAGAAAGAATCTTAGCCATTCTAGAGAGCAGCAAGTGAATTTCAAGTATATCAGGTAAAAATAAATCTCATCACAACAATAAAGACTTCTGTAAAACATGAGGATTTGTTTCTTTCAGTCACATAATCAGAGCAAGTTACAGCATCCCAGCCCTTTTTTAACAATTTTTTTCCCCTAAGTCGTCCACTTTGGGCTAAAACCTGTGACTCTTCTGCCTCAGCATACAGGTGTGCAGTGCCACACCCAGCTTAAGTTACCCGATTTTATAAAGCAATAGTCTGACCTGAGTTGCTTCATTTCAAGTACGTGTACCAAGGCCTAATGACTCCACACCTTGTTTGTATAAGTAAATAACCATCACCACCTGAATCACAAGGCAAGACTGTCAAATAACTTACTCATGCCAATAAAAAATTAACTTATCAAACTAAGTCAGGAGCACAGGGACATGGCAATATCAAGCCACATGGGGAAAATTCGACACAAGGCTATCCAATATGCTAGGTGCAACCCCATTACCTGCCTTTAAGGTCTGTAAGCCTCTTTAAACCCCAGAGTCGTTTGCTCTTGCTTGGCTAGCTGTGTTATAGTTGTACTATGTGAAGTGCAATGTGTGATTTGACTGTTATAGATACCAGTCATTAAGATTGGAGGGCAATAAGAGCCCTTGTGATTGGAGTGGTCCTGACATCAAATGGAATACAAAGCACTCAGCAAGTTAAAGCTGATGAAATTAATGCAGCTTATGAATTTAGTTATTCAATAAATGATGACATTACGGAAAGACAAGAATGTATCCAGGGTATGTTAATGCAATGGTGCCTTCATGGCTCCTCTGCTCAATGTCCTTGTGGTTAAAGCAAGCCACGCTGCTGTTCAACAGTAAGTCTGAAATGCCACAAGTTACCAAGCAGCTTGTTATGGTTTCAATCTAAAATGTTCCCCAAAGCCTCATGTGTTCGCAAGGTGCTTGGACCACTGGGGCACCACACACACTGGTGGAGTCACCCAGCGCTGAGTGCACAGCTGAATGTGCTGTTAGGAAGTGGGGCCTGGTGGGAAGAGGTCAGGCATTGTGACCCGGAAGGATATTCTTATCCCTGGCTCCTCCCTTCCCTCTCTCTGCTTGCTGGCCGCCATGCCCATCCATCACGCCATTCTAGACAGCTGCAAGTGAATTTCAAGTATATCAGATTTTTAAAAATCTCCTCCTAACAATGAAGGCTTCCATAAAATGTGAAGATTTGTTTCCTGCCTTGGAACCAGCTGACGATGGTTTCAGTCCATCGAAATAAACCTCTCATCCTGTAAGGTGTAGGTGTTGGATATTTTGTCCAGTTGATAGAAAGTGACTAAGGCACAGCTCTCCCCACAGAGGACCCATCTCCTACCTCCAGTCTTAAATCTTGTTGAAACTATCACCATGCCAAATCTTCAGCTAAATCCCAGCCCCTCCCATGGTCAAATGCAATGAGGAGCCCAGGGATGACAGAAGAGAGAAGGGGATGGGAGGAGGGAGGCCAATGCTCCTTAGGAGTGGATTAGTAAGGACGCTGTGTGGTTCACGTCCAGTTGTCTGCTATGCCAACCATGAGTGCCTCAGATTCTATAAATCTGAGTCTTATGGCCAAAGGATGCGCTTTAAAAAGTCAGAACCGGGCTGGGGATTTAGCTCAGCGGCATAAATTCCTGCCTTGCAAGCAGGCGATCGTGAGTTCGATCCCCGGTACCGATAAAAATAAAATAAAATAAAATAAAAAGTCAGAGCCCTCCGGAAGTGTTGTTACAGGGGGCCTTACCTTGACACACAGGCTCAATGAGTGAGAGTTAGAAGTTTCTGGAAAAATAAAGCTCACTCCTTTACAACTCACAGAGCGCCCTCTGCACTTGCACACGGAGCTGCTAACGCGGAAAGAGGTAGAAGAAGGCATGGAGCTGCAGCATCTCAAGTGGCGAGCACACCTGGCCTAAGGACAGGGAGAGGCTGGGAGCCAAGGAGATTGATCAGGAGGGCCACGGGGTAAAGGGTGATGGACTTCGTCAGGAGCTTTGGGGGCAGGAAAAAAGGTACTAAGATGTCATGAGCAGGCAGCCTTGGAGCATGATCCTGTTGGTACTCAGATGGGGGTGGTGAAAGTGCAAAAAAGGGACCCCTTTTACCACAGTGAGAAACAAGCAAGAAGTCCCAAAGGAAGGAGAATAAGAGAAAGGGGAGGCTCAAGGAACTGGGCACAGGCAGGCTTACCAAGGATGATGCCTGACTGCATGCAAAAGATGCAAGGAGAAAGAGGAATCTCTATAACTATTCAATACATTTTTCCCTGGCACACGCAAGTAGCTAACTGTAACACTCATGAAAACAAAGGAGACAAGAAGGGCAAGTCTTGGAAAAGGCTGAGGAGGAGTTTGGCTTTTGCATGCTAAGTGGGCGGAGCCCGAGACAGCTACAAGCAGCAGTTCATAAACAGCTGGAGATTCAGCAGCAGATGTCGGGGAGGCTGGGAGAAGACATCAGCTCTCAAATTGAGGCTGAAGACACCCAGGCAGAGGGCAGAGGACAGAGGAGAGTGGGTAGGACACGAAGACCTGGAAGCTATTTAGGGAGGGAACAGAACATGCAAAAATGATCTGCAAAACAGAATAGGATTTTAGCCTCGGTAATGTGGTCAGAAAAATAAAAAGTAGATGGCAACGGGTGGCAGAGGGCTGAGGAGGCAGCAAGGCGGTGTAGACAGCCTGTGGGGACAATTGTGAAAGCAGGTTGGCTGTAAATGAAAGGGAAAGACAGGGAAATTGAGAGATGTTAGAAACATGGACCATGGGCAGGGAGGTTTTCAGATTATACAATGTTAGACGCCAATGAGATGTTGGTAGGGAAGAGGCTGAAGACGTGAGGGGAGTGATGGGTGGAGGAAGGTTCCAGAGGAGGTCAGAGGCCAACTGGAGCAAGGCGAGGACAGCACAGTGAGGACAGCCTGGCTATCGAGGAATAGAGAAGAGGAGGAGACAAACAAGTCAGTTTCCAGGGAGCCCCCAGGTTTCCTGGAGACTGAGAGGTGTTCAGTTTTGTCAATGGACAGGATGGATTCTCTCACTCATAGTGACAAAGAGAAAATAATAAAACAGAGGGTTAAAAAAGAGTTAAGGATAGCTGGGCATGGTGATACAAGCGTGTAATCCCAGCACTGTGAGAGGTTGAGATAGGAAGATCACAAGTTTGAGTCCAGCTTGGGCAGCTTAGCATTTAGCAGGACCTTGTCTCAAAATTTTTAAAAAAAAATTTTTTTTAAAGGGCTGGGAATCTAGCTCGGTGCAAAGGCCCTGAGTTGAATCCCCTGTACTATGAAAGGAAGGAAGGAAAGAGACAGGAAGAGAGACAGAAAGGAAAAGAGAGATAGGAGGAGAAGCCAGCAGCAATGGGACAGGGAAGTACCTAGGGACATTGGAAGGGTCTCCAGGCAGCCTTAGGGACCCAGGATTGTGAATATCAAAATAACACCTGGTGGATCAACAGCCTTCAGCACAGTCAGCACCCCAGGTAGGAGCAGGACAGAGATGTTCCAGAAGTGGGATCCAGACGAGTATTTTCACACAGAAAGTAAAATGGATAAGAGTGATTATAGGGGCACACAGGATAGAGAGAGAAACTGACCCCCACAGTCACCTCTCAGCTAACAGTAGTATCTGGTTCAGGTGTTTGGTAGAAGGATCAAGGTCATCCTTTAAACAGACAGGTTCCCTCTCCAACAGAGAAAGTGACTAGAGGCAAATGGGATAATGGTGGGAAGCGCTAGAATTTTGGAATCAGGAAGGTATGGACTCAAATGCAGCCTCTCCATTTTCTCTCTGATCTCAACATTTTTCTTGTGTCACTGGGGATAGAACCCAGGGCTCCACGTATGCTAGGCAAATGCTCTACCACTGGGCCACATCCCCAACAACTCTCAACATTTTTATCTATGACATGTGAAAAACATGTTTTCCAGAACTTGGAAGCATTAAGTGAGGTGATTCACATATGTACTCTTGCTAGATTGTAAAGTCCATTAGATTCTGGTCTTGTTATTTAACACTTTAATTTTTGCCTCTGATAGGTGCCCAGCACACAGTAGTCACATGATAAATTTCTTCGTTAGACAACATTCATGAAAGCAACTTCTCTGGCCTTAGAGTAAGCTCTCTTGTGACAATTGCTATTCCTGTCCTTAACTTGTCCAAGCTCAATTTGCAATAATGAGAATAGAGCATTGATTTAGGGATATATGTTCATTGAAGCAGGCTATAATTTAAGTTAGAGGTTTCAGGAAACTATGGAGGTTGAACTTAAAGACTACAGCAGCTCAGGACCATGTTGGTCCCCATCTCATCACTGAACAAGTGACTTGGATTCTTTGGCATAGCCTGTGGGCTCTGAGATAATCTTCTGGTGATGGGGGAGAAGTTTCTTTCCTCAACATATGCAAAGGCGAATCCCAGAGCCATGGACCAAATACTCAAATCCGCACCCAAGATCAAAGGACAGTGCCTTCCTAGAGACTTTGGAGTTTGCAATCTAAAATGCATGTTGAGGAAATGAAAAAGACCCAGAAAAACAACCCTACAAAACAGAATCATTCCACTCTTGCTAGGAGGATTGGGCAGGGAAGGAAGAGGCTGACCTGTGAATCTGAATAGTCTATGAGAAATCACCACACACCACCAGAGTATTCACTGGAAACACAGAGCCACAAGCCAGCCCTAGAGTTTGCTAAAGAAACCCAAGGGTAAAGCAAATATCTGGTAGATAAGAAGTAGAACACAGGAGTGCTGAAAAACTGGCAGGAGACATCAACAAGTTCAAATTCAAGTTCAAAGCATATGTCCATTGTAACATGGAACACAGACTGCTAACTGGCAATGATTTCTACTCTTCCTTCCTTCCTTTTAAATAAGGGAATCCCTAAATTTTACATTGGTATGTTTCACTGATGAGTGGGAGACAATGTTTCCCAGCATCCCTTGCAGCAAAGTGTGCCCAGGTTCTGAGTGAAAGTGTACCTGGCAGTACAAAATACTATTAGAACTTATGGTGATGTTTACTAAAAGCTTACTATATGCTAAGCACAATCTAAATACTTTTCATGTACTGTCTCATTTAATCCACAGACACTACTTGTGAGCTTTTACAGAAAAGGAGGTGCAGGAAAATTGAGTACTTTGCCTGAAAACTTAGCACTATTATAGGGCAGCCAAACTGGCAGTCCAACCCAAGTATTCTGGAATGAGATCATATTCTCAGTCTCCATGCTTTTCAAAACACCACTTTTTAGCATTTCACGCAGTCAAAAGGACATCACTTAGTTTTCTATGCACCTAAATGTTAGTCTCGAAATCAGTAGGGGACCAGGGCAAGTCATTTAGCTTCTCTGTAAATCAGTTTTCTCCAAGGAGGCTTGGAAAAGAGAGCCAAACTCTGACCTGGAACTTCTGGATGGACAAAATGCATTTATGAATATTTAAGAAGTGCTTTGAAAGCTATAAACTGTGGCATAAATGAAAGCTTGTCTTAAGACAGGTTAGGAAATCCTTAAAACCAAAATAACAAAATGCACTCAATTTTTTTAAAAATGCAAATACCATCTAGCAATTTGGCAGATCGCCTAGAAAGGCTGCAAAATCTGTCAAGGAGAGGGTACATTTGGTTTTGTGCATCTGTCATGCTCAACTGAAAAAGAAATATTAATTGAAATTAGTTGGAAGCATACACACTTAGGTACCTGGTATGGGCATTGTACACACACACACACACACCCACACACACACACACACCCCTTCTCAATATAAGAGAATCCTTATTATCAAAACCAATCTGCAACCCATGGGAGCCAGGCTGGCACAGAAAGAGGGACTGGGCTGAGGAGGGCAAAGGCTCACAGTGCAAGTGAGGCAGGGGTGTTGGCAGACCCGGCTCCTCTTCAACAGCTCTGCTGACACGCGAGCCTAGTGTTGCCAGAACCTTCAGATTTACACGTGAAACTTCCCAGTTCTCCAAGCGTGCTTGCACACATCAGTAAAACAGGTCAAGGCCACCAACTGACCTCCTGGGATCAGGATCAGGTTCTCCAGCCAGAAGTGACACCTGACTCCTTGCAAGGGTTCCTCAAAATTGTGCAGAAGCCCAGTTCAGCTTTCTTTCAGCCAATTCCATGCTGCTCTGCCTCAGCTCACTCCACTGCCTGGTGAAACCCGTTTTCCCTGCCTGCTCCTGGACTCAGCCTCACCTTCCCTTCCCTTTAGCTTGTAAGATACCCAGTTATCTTGAAAGTGCAAAGCTCCTCCCCTGCCCATGTGAAAAACAATGCTAACACGCATCTTCCTGACAGTGGGTCCCAGTCCGCTGCGCCCCCCCTGCGTGCAGATGGCTTTGCCTTCCCCTCACAAAGCCAGCTGGATCACAGGTAGCTCCCCTGCCATAGAGGAGCAGCAGGGAGGCATGGATGATTTAGAGAGGAAACTGCCAGAGGTCACATGGCTCTGCCTTTAGCTCTGGGTGGCCGCATAGGTCAGAAGCTGGCTGCTGCAATCTCCTCTTCCACTGAAGTGTTGGCACCCCAAATGGGGACTTCTCTCAGGTTAGAGAAAACCTGGAGAGATTTCCCGGGGTGGGGCAGGACTTTTGAGCTCTGCAGGCATCCAGGAAATGGTCTGGGGTCTGGCGGTTGCCCACCTTCTGCTGTGGCCTGCAGCTCCTGCTGTCCCACTGTCCCTCCCATCCCCACAGTAGGCTTCATTATCTCATCCACAGTGCAGAGTGGGGGGTGGGAGTGGTCCAAAGCCGACAGGTAACTCTGACAGTTTCAGTACCCCATCAAACACTTTTGTTTTTCTTTTACACGTTTGGGGTTCTCAAGAGCTGTGACAAGAGGGAGAAGGCAGGAGGAGAAACATGACCACACGTGACAGATCGTGTCAATCATCGGGTGCTACCTGTCACGAGGCTGGGGCCTGACTTTTCAAAAACAGATGGGTGGATGGGGGGGACTTTCAGGGACTTTTCTGTCCTGCTTACTGCCTCTGCCCTGCAGCCCCCCTGGGGTGCACTCTAGTCAGATCTGGGTCCTCAGGTGGGAGGGGGTGTGTGCGATGGGGTGTGTGCGTAGGTGTCACCTCTCCTCCTGAGTTACTGTTTATTTGAGACGTCTGGACCAGAGCCTTCTACAATTCCTCTCTGCTCCCGTAGCCTTACAGAACATGTGCTTACCTCCAAGAGGCACTGAAGGTCCCCTTTCTTCTGGCTTGCCACTGGCGCCTGCATATTCTGCAGGGCTTGGGTCTGCAAGCCGGGACCAGCCCCTGGCGCTGACTGACACAGCTCAGCTCCCCTCAGCGTGCACAGCCTGGCTCACGTGGCCTGTGCATAAACAATCACTTGCTCCGTTAAAGCTACAGAGCTGCTGGTGGCTGGAGGGATCGTGCACTCTGCGAGGTGAACTTTCCCTGCAGGAACTGGTCTGCACCCCACTGTCACCCGAGTTGCAGCCCCAGCACTTCTGCTGAAACTGACCTCAGGGTACAGACTGAGTTTCAAAACTCCCCAGGTGATTCTAAAGCACAGCCAAACTTAGGAATCACTGCCATCTGTGGTGCTTAAATTTCAGTGTTCACAGAGTTACTGGGGGAGCGTGTTAAGATGCAGATTCTGACCTAGAAAGTCAGGCTCGGGCAGAGATTCTGCATTTCCAACAAGTTTCCACATGATGCAGAGCCTGCCAGCCCCAGGGCCGCACTGTGACCCACAGGGCTGTATTTTCAGCTTGGATCAGCACCCGTGGCCCATCCTTAGGGGCATTGGTAAGTCTCTGCCTTGGCTTCAGTTTCTTCCTCACTTATCTTGGCCAGCTGTTCTGAGGAGTACCAGGTAATATGAGTGAAGCACTAAATGGGTACCCTGCATGCACAGCTCAGAAGATGTGGCTGCTGGAGCTGGGGATTTAGCTCAGTGGCATAAGCGCCTGCCTTGCAAGCAGGTGGTCATGAGTTCGATTCCTGGTACCGATAAAAAGGAAAAAGACAAAAAACAAAAAAACAAAAAAAAAAAAAAAAAAGAAGATGTGGCTGTTCCATGGTTTCCGGAGGGCTGCCTCCTCCAAGGGAAGATCTAGTTCTCCTTTTTCTCTTCAAAGTAATCCGAACTCCTCTTTGGATCAAACACAACCCAAGGGCCTTCACCAAATGGTCCCTGCCTGCCCCTGCGGCTGCTTCTTCTCTGTCTCCTATGAGTCACTGCTAAGGCCTAAGCTCACTGCAGGCCCTTCCAGCTGCAGGCCTGGACACTTCTTCCTGGTTAGCTCCTCCCCTTCATTTAGGAGTTGGCAGTGGTGTAACCTCCTCCCATAGCCTCCTGGGGCTCCCTAGACCATGCAAGAACCCTGCTGTGTGTTCCCAACCCTAGGTGTCCTTCTTTCCCTTGTCAATGTTGAGTTCCCTGCTTGCCATTAGCAGCTCAGGATGGGCAGCTCACCCCTGACCCACAGGAAGTGTCCAGCAGCACCTGAGTGAATAGCAAGTGAGTGTGAATAAGTGGATTTAAGGGAAAGGTCTGTGTCATGAAGCCCCACCTCCTCGAGGCTATCTCTGATTAGTTAGTTCCCAGGTGTTGCTCTACAAAGGCCCCCTATTGACCACAACTGCCCACACTTCAGCCTCAGCTTTCCTGGAAGGCCCTGGTGTTTGAATTGCTCTCTGTGTTGTCATATTTCCAGAGATGAAAAAAGGGGGGTTAGTTGTTAAATTGGTTCTAGGTCAAAATGCAACCAGATCTCATTTCTTATGCTAAACTTTATTAGGCCATAGCCAAAAGATGAAACAACTCAAGTGTTCATCAACTGTTGAATAGATAAACATACGATGTGTACATACGGTAGAATACTATTCAGTCATAAAAGGAATGAGATTCTTTCCCATACATGCTATAACATGGATGGATCCTGAAAGGCTCTACAGTCTGCATGTTTGTATTCTCCACAAATTCATCCGTTGGAACCAATGTAACAGCATTAGGAAATGAGAAATTTGCAGAGTGATTATAAGGTAGAGCTTCATGATGGGACTAGTGCTCTTATAGGTGAGACCCTAGAGAGCTGCCTTGCCCTTCCACCACATGAAAACACTGAGAAGACGCCATTTGTGAATGAGAAATGAGCTTTCACCATCTTGGACTTGATCTTGGACTTCCTAGTCTCCAGAACTGGAGGCTAAAATACCAGTGTGTGGTATTTCATTATAGCAGCCTGAATGAGCTAAGATGTTAATGCAAAGTGAAACATACCAAAAGCAGGAGGAGAATGGCTTGATTCCCGCTCTGTGAGATTCCTGGAGACTCATTGAGAAAGATGGCCCCCACAGACGGAGGAGGGTGAATGGGGGTTGCTGACTAATGGATGCAAAGTTTCCCTTTGGTATGATGAGAAAGTTCTAGAAATGAATAATAGTGATAGTTGTGCATGTGTACTTAAAATGAGTTATATACTTAAAGATGACTACATTTTATGTTATGCAGATTTTATCATAATTAAAAAACTCCACTCTTTTAGAAACCTAAACTGGGCAACACCCCTAGCCTGCACTCCTCTGCAGAGTAGAGTCACATGTCCTGGCCCTTCCTTTCCACTTTTTCTAGAGGTTTAAAGCTGAGATTCAGAGCCCCAGAAGGTGACTGTGTGTGGTTGACAGGGTGTAAGGAATGCTAAATATTTACAGTGGTTTCCTCAGTGGTTGAGACCTGAACAAAATTGCTAAGGTTAGAGAAATATTATAATGAAGAGACGAAGAAAGCTCGTTCCATCTGCTGCTTCCCCTCCCCTTCTCCCTTCAAATCCAACTAGGTTAAGTTTTAACTTCCTAAAGGCCATAAAACAAAGGCCTGAGGTACTAGCTCCTGACATCCTGGGTCTTCCCTATCTGGTAGCCCCGTCACAAATTGTGTTAATTGCATCAGATTGTATTAGATTGTACATTCTTCACAGAAATAGCTTCGTTTATATCATAGTAATACCTGTAACTGTAAATGTGTGTCTTCCTTTTCCCCTGGGTAAAAGATTGATATGTTAATCAATGCTCTCATCTGTAAAGAATTATAAAATCTTACCCAATTGATATGTTAACCACTGTTGCCCTCTACAAATAGAAAGGTTGTGGTGCTAAAGTAAGGTAATTATGTCAGGAAACTCAGAGATAAAGTCTGCTGACTATGCTAATCAAGATTGGGAAGTATGTCAGAACCAAGCCACACAGGAGCTAGGTGACCTAAAAATAAGCTGTGCAAAACAAGACAGTTAATCAACTCTGACCCACTGGTCGCCCCTCATGATCTGACCAATCACAAATGGACAAATCACCAACTGTTCTGCTCTAACTGCTATGATTGGCTTCTGTAACAATGTCTGCTTGCTTTGCGGTTTTCATCCTTAAAAACACCAGCCTTGCCCCAACTCAGGGTTCTCCGTTTCCACCTGTTTGGAGGACCCCGTGTACACGGAATAATAAAAACCCCATTGTTTTTACATGAGAGCGAGGCCCTTGGAGTCTTCCTCGCGACACCGGTCTAACAATAATACTTAATTTCAGAAGAAACTTTAAAGGCTGGGGATTTAGCTCAGCGACATAAGTGCCTGCCTACTAAGGGCTAGTCGTGAGTTTGATCCCCAGTACCAAAAAAAAAAAAAAAAAAAGAAAGAAAGAAAAAAGAAACTTCAGAGGAGAGGCAATTGCTTTAGTCAAAAGACTTTGGAATAGCAAAAATAGGCATTATTTGCCATTGCTTAGCTAAAAGGAGATACCTTCCAAAACAAACAGAATTAAACTCAGGTAATTACTGTATGTAATTGTAGCTATCTAAAGATTAGGAAAAAGGAAGATGAAAGGACTCAATGGGTGGCTGAAATAGAAATAATTTCAAAATTCAAAATAATTTTCTCAAAGAGGTTCATCAACCTGAATTAGCTATGAAGCTTCTAGAAATGGTTGCCTGTGCCAATGAGGGAGGGGGTGGTGTTCTGGACCAAACGCTTGTGTTCTCTTGAATTCTGGTGTTGAAATTCTAATGTTTACTGTCATGGTGTTTGAACACAGAGCCCTTGGGAGGTGATTAGGAGTAGATGAGCTCGTAAGGATAGGACCCTCATCACATGGGATCCATGTCGTTACAGGGAAGAGACACCAGAGTGCTTCCTTCCTTTCTTTTTCTTCCAAGGGGATAAGGTGGCTGTCAGTGAGTTAGGAAGAGGTCCTCACCAGATTCTGGCCATGCTGATACCTTGACCTTGGAATTTTACCTTGGTCAGTCTGTGGGATTTTGTTACAGAGCCTGAGCTGACTAATACAGTGCTGCAAGGGTTTGGTCCACAACAGTTGATTTGGCTCCTTGTTGGAATTGAGATTTCTGTACTGAAGAGGGATCAAAGTCTATTTCTTGATTCAGCTCCATTGTGTTAGAGAGTTCCAGAATAAACACCTAGGAGAAAATACCAGCCACCGGGCCTGCTCTATTCTGCACTGTTTTGCCCTTTCTTTCTAATGTTAGCTCCAGGGAGTGCAAAGGCAGAACAGAAAATGCAAGTTCTCACCTTCTGAGTGGACAAAGGTGGCTGGGAGGGACTTGGGTTCTGGTCTGAATTTGGGCAGTATCTCTGCCTTTGCAGGCATCATGCCAATTTCCTTTTGTGCAAAGCACGTGTGCCCCTCAGCTCTCCTATACAGTCTGCCCAACCTCTCTCAAGAAAAGAAGGAAGAGATCACTGAGTGTTAGTATCTGAATCACGCACCAGGGGTCTGAGGCTTATACAGCCTAGGGAAGCTAAGATATGAGGCGAGGCAGCCCTTGCGACCCTACAGGTCTAGGAAAGACACAGGCAGGCTCAGCCATTTCTGCTAATCTTAAAATCTCAAATCAAGCTTCACTTCCTGGAGGAAGTCTCCTTGTCTCTCTAGACCACACTGGTACTTCCTGTTACAAATTCTCAAAGCTCCCAAACTTTTCCTTCACAGTACTCATTACGCAATGGAATTTTACATTTATAAAATTTGTCTGACTTTCCCACTAGGTGTTAAATTGCACAGAGCAAGCCAAGCATGTTGGCGCATGCCTTTAATCCCAGATACTCAGGAGGCTGAGGACAGAGGATCACAAGTTTGGGCCATAGCCTAGGCAATTTTGCAATTTAGGGAGACTCTGTCAAACAAGAAAGAAAGGAAAGAAAGAAGGAAGAAAAAAGGCCCTGAGTTTAATCCCTAGTATTGCCCCCACCAAAAAAAAAATTAAGTGCACAAAGCAAGAAATATGCCTGTTTTGGGGGTTTCCATTTCTCCTGTGCCCACCAAAATGGCTATCACAGAGCAGGTACTAAAAACATACCTGTTGGATGAATGAATCATTGGGAGCTGGATTTGATGGGAAAGGAGTTCAGAAATATTTTCTTGGGATTCTGAAAATTAACTTGATCCTGTGTTTGCTACACTGCATCTTAAAGTTATGTTAATAAGTACTAGCATTTCCAATCAAACTAGTAATTATAGTCACTATCTCTTGAATTCTTACTGTATGTGGGGCTCCTAGTTTATCTAAACATTCAATGTGACTCGTATGCTGTGGAAAAGGCATTGTTATCATTCTGATTTCAAATATGAAAACAAATCAAGACTTTAAGACTAGGCTTAAGTGTCTTGCCCAAACACACAGACAGTGATTGGTAGACAGAGGATGTGATCTGGGTCCTGTATATACAATTTTATAATATGAATTTACATAGATTTATATGTAATTGCATTTCATCCTGATATGAACTCCATGAGATGCTCAAAGAAGTTGACAACCTGAGTGAAATTATATAGCTAGCAAGTCAGCATTCAAACCAGGATTGAAGCCCAAAAACTGCTCCTATACTACAGGACATTGTCATAGACCCATAGAAAACATCATTTTAGAAGAGACTAGAGCAGTCTGGGTGGGTGCCCACCCTGGGAAACATCAGAACCAGAGGTTCCATTGAAGGATCTGCAGTTCTGTGCCCACCACACATTCTGACCTCTCCCTGGGCTCCTCCAGCTGCAGCCCCCACCTTGGGTGAAAATGTGCACCTACAACCAAAGCCTGGGGCAGGGGAGGACTTCTGTGATCCCCTGTAACTCTTTCTGCCTTCACACTGACCATGCCCCCCACAGCTGCCTGCCTCTGCCTGCACCCTGCTGGGCTTTCTGGAGAGGCCAGTCAGCACATTGCATCTCGGGAACACAGCAGCTCTTTAACCATCATGGACTTGTGGCCCCTGTTGGAATGGGGCCCTTGCAAATGCGGAGAATCCCTTAGGCATAGCTGTGCTTGCCTACCAGGGACCCTACATTTACAGCTTTCAAAAGTTCGTTTCTCAGCCACAAATGATGCCATTGTCACGGTCGCACTTCCTGTTTTGCACCAATTAGTCATATTAAAAACAGAAAGAGGCAAGAGTCACTGTGGCAGTCACTGTGTCTGTTGGGCTGCTTGGTGAAGGTTCATTTCTGGGGATGGTGTAGGGAGGCAAAGTCCCACGAGAGGGCCAGTGGCCAGCTTTGCCCTCCTCCATCTCCTGTTCCCGCACTGCAGACCTGAGCCACATAGTGCATTTCCTGGCTGCTCCTTGCTCCCTGGTCTCTTGTTTCCTTCTGCCCACCGCTGCCACACCAATCACTCTAACTGGCATTTAGGTTGCATCATTTATTTGCTCACGTTCTGTCAGTGGCCTTTGGACTGACCAGTCAAGTCTAAAGACTCAGCCAGTCCCTGCCCTAAGGACTGGCACCACTGTGTACACAGGCTTTGCTTTCTGGGGCTGAAATTAAAGATGGGGCTATTACAAAATTTAAGGGGGCACAAAATTGCTCGAAACTAAGGTGAGGAGTAAAGAGAAAAAAATAGTTTATGCCAAAGTCCACGGAGAGCAAGATACCAATCTTATAAATAAAGGCAGGGACTAACGCTGCATCTGCAGGTCACCCATCTTCCTGTCACTTCCCCTAGTCCTGGCCTTTTTGCCTCTGAGCCAATCAACTCCTGTTCCCAGACTGTGTTGGCACTTCCCTCCCAGAGCCATCTATTCCTCTGTTCATGGAAGCAGCGCCTGTCCGCAGCCCACACCTATCTGCCTTCTTCCTCTCTGAGTTCCTTAAGTTCTTACTGCCTCTTACAGGCCTTTCAAGCTTTCCTAGTGGTGCCAGGGAGCAGCTGGGGTAGAACACTTGCTTAGTTCACAAGATGCCCTCGGTTCAATACCCAGCACCAAAAAGAAAAAAAAAAAAAGGAAAAGAAAAAGAAAAATTAGACATGTGCACAAGCCTCATCCTCTCCCCTCCCCAGGGAGGCTCTTGTGTGAAGCCCTGACCCCAGGAAGACCCCCCTTGGCCTGCTTCAGTATCTTACAGCACTCATCCAGCCCCTGGGGAGCCCCTGCAACTCCTTCTCTCCAGCAGTTGCCTGTGCTGGAATGCAAGCTTCAGGAGAACAGGGGTTCAGGAGAGCTGCATATTTGTGGCTGAGTTCCAGATCCTTTGCCAAGGCTGGTCAAGGGCCCAGACTCAAGAAACATTTGTCAAATTGAATCTCTTCAAGTCAAGTCTCAAGTGTAGTCTCAGTCTATAAATCACATAGATAACCTTTTTCAGTAAATAAGAAATAAATTCTACGTTCAAATGTATATGATAACTGTGGCCTCCAAAGGAAATATTTTGGTATGTTTGAACATAAAAAAGTGCAAATGGATGCTGTGGTCTCTGTATCAAGTGCCATCTCAGAGCAGCCGCATTGCACTTGGCATTTGTATTTTCTTTGACTGCAGGGACTCAAGAGAAGTTTTATTTACTCCAGATCAATAGCGCAAATTGTTTCTGTTAAAAGAAAAAAAAAACCCTAAAATTTTCAATGGATGAATTGTATGGTATAGGATTTATATATCAACAAAGCTGTTAAAAACAGAACAAAAACAGTTCCTCTTGCAAGCCTTATCTGGGTGAACCAAGATTTCCTTTTATTAAATAGAGCTAGACGAAAATTTACCAGCCTGAGAGAACTGAGTCTGTGGGTAATCTCTACTGCTTTGACACCCAGCCTGCAATACATGTGTAAGTGTGCTTTTTATTGCAATTTTAAAAGAGCTTGTAATACAGGAATTTGAATCCCAAAGTTAGAGACCTTCCTAGAGTTATCTCTGAAACATGAGATTCATGGAACAGTGTTAGGAAACTACTGGGCTTTAGATAATTTTGCACCCATCAGATGCTGCCTGCCGTTTCCATGTATACCTCTGCATTCCTCTTCTCTTTATTTACCCCAGATGAGCACTGCAAAGCAGGAATTCTGCCTTGCACCAGGCCTGGCACACAACCCATGCTTAGGTAGTGGGTTTGTTTTTAGTTTTTCTTTCTCTCTCTCTCTCTCTCTCTCTCTCTCTGTCTCTCTCTCTCTCTCTTTTAAAATGAAATTGCACTAAACATCTGTCTTGATGGGAGTTGAATGTGATCCTGACCACTCAGTACCTGTTCTTAAATGCTGAAAGGGAAAAAAGGATCATTTTCCTTCAAATCCTGGAAGTGCTGGAACACTGGCTCATATGGGATCCTCTCCAAACACTTTGTAGGAAATGACAAGGCAGAGGAAAGCAGTACCAGGCATCCAAAGTGGGGAGAGAATAGCAGGTTAGGTATGAGAAGAGACTAACAGAGCCAACCCTGGTGTTGTCCTAGAGCTGATAAAGGGTTGTCTGTGCTAAAGGAGAATTCACAGCCTGCCTTTAGATAGGAATGGGGGAGGATAGAAAGATCTTTGGCTGTAAACCTCTGTCCTGATTTTGAGTAAGCAGAAAGGACTGGCAAAGAGCTCCTTTGGATCTTAGTTATCCAAAGTATATCTCTTACTCCAGTTTCCACCAGTGCTCTGGCTTGAAAAGTACAAATGACATATCAAGAGAGGAGGACTGGGCATGGCAAGCAATGCCAATTATTTCTCAGGCTTGGCATCTTGAAAGTTCTTGGTGACCTTGTCAAGAACAGTCTCTACATCAGGGTTTCCTAGCTATGGCCCTAGTTGACATTCATGGCCAGGCAGTTGCATGTTTAAGTTCCTCAGTGATGTCCCTGGTTCTGCCCACCAGGTGCCAGTACCACCCCTCCCTAGGTGGTGACGGTGAAAAATGTGTCCCGATATTGCTGAATGTCCCACAGGGGTCAAATGCATCCCAGACTGAGAACTGCTTTGCAGGGTCGGGGATAGAAACCAGACAGTGTATATGGAGGAGGGTCTGGAGGCGAAGGAAAGAGAAAAGTCTTCCCAGGCATTTGCAGAAAAGAGGTGGGAGCTAGGGCGGGGCCTAAGGAGAGTGTTGTCAGCTTTAAACTTTCATATGTTTTCGTTTTATATGTAAATGCACAAATTCACACATACAGGTGATGAGAGAGTGCAGACCTTCTGTAAATTGATGATAATGACACAGAAGAGAGTAAGTTGTGGGTGAAGAATTAAGAGATCAGATAGATAAAGGAGAGAGGGAGGGAGCGAGAGAGAGAGAGAGAGAGAGAGAATTATTTCTGGGACAGATGACAAGGAATGAGACCCAACTACAAGCTGTGGGATTGGTCTCTGAGAGGAGCAGAGCAACTTCTTCTGTGCATGGGAAGGAACAGAGTCCTGCTGCAGAAGTAGCTGTGGGAAGGTGTGTATATTTGGCAATGGCGAGAGGAGGGAGTCCCCATCTGTTGGCTTCTATTTTCCCAGCCAAGCATGTGGCACGGTCATCAGGGGAGCAGAGATGAAGACTGGGAGAAAGAGGGAGGAGAAGGCATGAAATCCTGGGAGTACAAAAAGCAAAGCAAGCCAGAAGGAAAACGGGTAGGACTGCTAGGAGGTGCTGATGGCCCATTTTCAGCCTGGTGCCCGGAATATGAAGTGAGGCCAGCCCGTTGGGAGGTGTGGTGTGAGGATCTCTCCAGCAGCTTCAGCAGCTTTGGAAACAGTGTGGAGCTTGTGGGTGAAGACTGGGGGACTGGCAGCAGCTGACAGAGGATCTCCATGGTGTGTGTGGCTCAGGAGCAGGACCCCAGTGCTGAGTGGCTGTGCCTTCTGCCAGAGGGAGACACGGGAGTATCTGTGAACCTTCTAGATCAGAAAGCAGGAGGCCAGGGCACCCTCTCATCCACTCAACTCTAGGATCAGCCACACAAGTCACCCGGGTCTTGTTCAATGCCAACTCCACACTTTCTGAAGGGGCTCATGAACCCCTATTCTACCCTACCAGCATGGAACCATTTCTCTCTCTCTCTCACACCCCTATTTCTTTTTGCTGGGTGATTTTGATTTTACCCAAGAACACTTTGATAAGCCAACTTGGTGATTTGTATGGCATTTGAAACATCCCTTAGCAAAGGGAATGGGGGTCCTCAGTGTCATAGTTGTTGGAAAGGTCATATCATTACAAGGGGACCAGGAGCACAGGCTTTCTGAGGTTCTCCATGGTATGGCTCAAAGAGTGGACCTGTGGTTGCCAGGGGCCAGGATGTAGGAAACTGGCAGTTACTCATTGATTAGCCTAAAGTTTCTATTAAGGTCAATGAATAAATTCTGGAGCTTTTTAGTAGAGCCTTGTACCTGTATTCAACAAGGCTGGATTGTACACTTTTTTTTTTTTGTCTTTTTCCTTTTTATCAGTACCAGGGATTGAACTCACAACTGCCTGCTTGCAAGGCAAGTGCTTATGCCGCTGAGCTCATCCCCAGCCCCTTGGATTGTACACTTTAAATTTGTTACAGGGGGAGATCTCACATTACGTGTGCTTACCAAAAGAATATAAAATTTAAAAAGAAAGAAGAAAGGAAGTGAGAAAGGATGGCAGAAAGAGAGAGAAGTTAGAGCCTAATCTGGAGCTGATTCAGCAGCCCACAGTAAGGCCCAGGATTCTGCATTTTTTAGGTTCTGGAGGAAGCTGGTGCTGCAGGCCACACTCTACAACCCGGGGCCTAGACGGAGAAGACTGGCCAAGAGTTGGAGTAGCATTTGGATCCTGGCCCCTCGAGCTCTGCTGACTTGGCCCAATCGGCTTCTCTGCTCACTTACACACGGTGCACATCATGCTGCACACTTTGAGAAACTGCTTTGAAAACCATAGAGAAACCATGTCAGGTCCAAGGCCCTGCAAAGAAGGCAGCTGCTATTCTTAACACCGTTCCAAGGCACCTCCACAACTCACAGCTGTTTGCATTAGGCATTCAAGACCGGCATCGACTTGGCCTCAGGAGTCGTTGAGGAGGTGACAGAATTGGTTATCTCTCCACCCTCTCTGCCTCCCTTTCTGAACACCCAGGCACCAAAATAGCCCTCAACACCCACCAAGACACTGCCAGCGATGACATTTCCAAGCGGAGGAGATTACTGATCACTTTCAAATTTTGTATTACTTTAAGTACATTATCTTTAAAATCTGGGTCAGGATGAAACATGAACTTGGGCTCATAGAATGTTAGAACTCAGAAGAAACTTGGAAGCCATCTAATTTTTCTCCTTCAAGATGAGGAAATTAAAGGTGAGGAAACAGAGACCCAGAGAGGGGTGACAGCAGGTCAAAGGTGGCACAACAGGTTAAACAGCAGGCCAAGAAGCCAGATGAGCTACCTGGAGGGCAGCTGTGCTGCTTGTTGGCCCTGGGTTTGGTCTTTCATATGGAGATTCTTAGCCCAACCAGCCAAAAATACTACATTTTGTCAGTAAGACTGCAATTCCCCTGGGCCAGTAGGGAGATACAGAAGTTTAGGCACAAATAATTCTCATTTTAAAGTCATGGTTCTAGCTCCCTGGGGGAGGGCCAGATCAAGATCAGAACCTCTGGAGAGAGAATGGAGTTGTTTATTTTTGGTGTTGGGCTTTGGACCCAGGGCCACCCAGATGCGAAACTCATATACCTCGAGATACACCACGGCCCAGGAGGGAAATTCTTCTGCTTATCAGTGAAGGACATTTATCAAAGAGGGTTTGGAAACACTGGCTTCATACCACGCTACTTGCCTTTACATTGGCTGTTCTCTTTGGTGGGTTGGGGTCTTGACCAGTTTCTTTGCCCTAATTCTTCTAAAAAATACTTCATGCTTCATGAAGTCCTCATTTCACTCCTCTTCACCTTCATTTTTCTTTAGCACTGTACCCCAAATGCAGAGGGAGCCTGCCCTGTCCCAGGACACAACAGATATCTATTATTTTATTTAACTTATAAAGACAGTGAAGCCAATGACGGACTGATCAGCATTAAATTCTCTCTCATTCCATTATTCATTATTCAGCTGGCCAGCATTTCCAGTAGCCAGTCATTCCCAAGTGCTCATTAAATCCTACTGTGCTCATAAAGATAGTCCCCTGCTGTCTCTTGCAACAAGCATCATGTGGGTGCGCCTAGGACATGCTGGCCACCAGGCCACGCGGTGATTCAGTGCTGAACAAGATAGACACTGTCCCTGCTATGTGGGGCATCCAGGCTGCCTTCTAAGAAATGACTGATTTGGGGTCAGAGGCCAGGCATACAGCAGTGACCATACAAGACTGACAGGCTGTCAATTTTTCAGGAAGTTTGCAAGCTGGTGATTAACTATAACCAATATTAGAAAGGGAGTTACACAAACTTACAATTAAACATATTTTTAAAAAGGTGCTACATACTCAAAACTCCCCCGTTCTTAAGCATCTCCCTATGTTTTATTATTACCTATAATCTCAGATTATTTCCTTCGGGGGTAGAAAAGCTCCATAAGGAGCAGTGCCCGCTGGGATTTCCAGTCCTGCCATCAGCATCATCAGACTGGCAGCCTGACATTGGCAGTGGTGGGAGAGATGTGGCAAATGCTACAGCTATGGCCTTTTTTTTTTTTTCCTTTTCCTTCTTGACAGCTGGTAAACATTTATGAGCAAACACTGGATAGAAGTGACAATAAACAAATGAGTAATTTAAGAACGTTTGAAGGCTGTCATGGAGGCACACGCCTGTGGCACACTCTCAGCACTTGGGAGGCTAAGGTGGGGGAATCATGTGTTCAAAGATTGATGGGATGAGGGAGATGGTGGGAACCAGTCGCCATTAGCTTCTCTTGGGCTGAGGATGTAGCTCAGTGGTAAAGCACTTGCCTAGCGTATACTAACACTGTGGGTTCAATCCCTAGCACCACAGAAATAAGAACATTAGAAGTCTGTCTCCAGGGGACTGTTAATACCAAATTGCTTTTGGAAGGAAAGAGGAGGCTTTTAAAAAGTAATAGTTGTTTTGAAATGTAATTCCCTTATGTACACAATTCGCCATTTTTTAAAGAGTGTCAGGGAGTGCTTAGCTACATTTCCAGCCCTTTAAAATTTTCTTTGCTTTACAACAGGATCTCACTAAATTACCCAGGCTGGAATTCAACTTGTGAATCTCCTGCCTTGGCCTCTAGAGTAGCTGGGCTTATAGACTTGTGTCTCTATGCATAGCTCAGTTGACCTGTTTAGAGCAAACAATTCTGATGCGTACAATTCCATTTTAAAAGCATATTCTAAGCACAGAGTTGTGCTACAGTCTGCTTTAGATCATCTCACCTCTGAAAGAACCCCGGTACCCTTTAGCACTCACTGCCTACTTACCCCCAAGTTCCTTTCCCTCCTGCTCCCATGCAATCACTGCCTCTCTAGCTGTAAGGATACTTTGTAAAGCTAACACAGGAGGAGTCAGAAATTGCATGCATTAATTTTAGAGTATATTTCTTGGGAAGCACACCCTGTGGCATCTCCAAAATTCACCCAACATTCCCAGGGTGAGTTCAGTAAAATTGTTTCCTGATCACAGATGACTCACCTCCTCCTGGTGGGCCAACTGGTTCTCCTGGAAAGGATTAAGAAAAAGAAGTCCCTACAGATCACCTGAACCATCTTTGGAGTTGGCCCTAGGCTGCAGGTGCAAGCTGCAGTCTTGGTGGCAGGGAATTCAGAGAAGCAAGTTGCCTCAGGACACTCAGGTGAGCAGGAGCCTGAGTCAAGTCATGAAGTCGGCACCAAGAAAAATCAACTGGTGAGAAGGTGACAGATGGCTCCTTATGCCCTATAACCTGAAGGCACAATGAAGACCCCATCTGACCCAAAACGTTAATGAAGACCTCACCTGACCCAAAACATTAGTGTCACCTGTCTATAATAGCATCTGAAATTCTGCTCATTCCTGTGAATTACACCATCATGCCCAGAGGCCAGGGGACATTCTTGGGATGGAGTTTTGGGTGCCATGAGGTGACCTGCATTGCCTCAGGTCAGTCAGACGGAATCTCATGTGTGATGGGACATTGGAGACTGGCCATTTGGACTAAAGCAGGGAGCAGCAGTGATAGTTCTTGGTTATGAAGGTAGGGAGTGGCTTTGGGGTAGGTGGCTCAAATAAAAAGCTGGGAAAGAAACCACAGAGAAGACCACTGAAGACATCTTGAGAGGTCTCAGTATTTGAGGAAAAAAATCTAGGGAGTTTGCTCCGATCTGGTTCCTCCAACTTCTATTTTTTCCCCTCTAGATGCACATCTTTCTTCTCTCCATCTTTCTCTCTTCCCATCCCACACTATAAATAATTGCAAGTTCTTTGTTCTTTGCCTTCCGAATAGCTTCCCCAGCTGTTGCTAATTTCTGAACTGAATAAAGCATCTCTTAAAATCCACAAAAGAAATTGATTGATCTGTGTGTGTGTGCATGTGCATGTGCGTTTGCGTGTGCGTGTGCGTGTGTGTGTGTGTGTGTGTGTGTGTGTGTTTAAAAGAAGCTTAACTCCATTAGGGGGGAAAAAGCTCTCCCTTGCAAAAGAAAGAATGTGGAGTGTATCAAATAACCATGTGTTCTTGTATGCACAGATGTAGCGATAAGCACACCATTGGGGTGGCTCTTCCTGGTCACCAGGTTTGCTGTGCAGAGGTGAGACAAGCCAGCACAGAGCAAATGTAGAGCTACTGCCTCAGACCACCCTGAGACAAGACTTCTTCTTCCCTCCTTGCGCTCCCGGAAATCAGATTTCCTAAGCACTTCTCTTGGAAGCTCTTCAGGCAGGGAGGGACTGGTTTCTTAGCAATAATCACTGTTTTCCAGGCATTATGGAAAGCAGTTCTCGAAGGCAGGACTGCCGAGGAATGGCATCTGCTCTGTTGCTGCTGGGACGAGAAGTTAGTGCTTGCATATGGCTTGCTTTGGGGGCCAAATAAATCAGAAGGGACTTTCTTAGGGATTCTGACTCTCTAGGGGAGAACACGGCTGGAGTTTCGTGTGGCCAGAGAGGGGACTTTGACTAGAAAGCTGCTGGTGCTCTGGGCCCCCTATGCCTGCTCCCCACCAGGGCATATTTGTCTGTTAGGCTCCACAGTGAAGCTTTTACAAAAAAATCACAGACCTTATATTGATGCCCACAAGGCCAGATGATGGCCTGGTCTCGGGTGATTGTGGCTTGGCCTCAATCCAGGCTGAAGAAATCCTCAAGTCCTCCCACCTGAGCCGCAAGTTCCCAGAGAGCGGCACTGTCTGCATAGTCACCCCTGCCCCGGGTCCATGTTTCTAAATGGGCTGTTGTTTGTATTTTTGTATCAGGTTGTGGTAAAATAGAAATACCTTAAAAGGTACCACTTTCAAAGTGTACAATACAATGGCATGGAGTATTTGCACAATGTTATGCCACCATCAGTGCTGTCTAGTTCCAGAAATTTTCAATTTCCCAAATGGAAGCTCTGCACCTACTAAGCAGCCAGTCACTGCTCCCTCTTGCCCCAGGTCCTGGTGTCCACTGATCTGCTTTCAGTCTCTGTGAATTTACTTATTCTAGATACTTCCTTTAAGCAGAGCCATACGATATGTGGCCTTTTCTGACAGGGTTGTTTTACTTAACATCGTATTTTGATGTTGTATGTCTCAGTCCTCTGTTCTTTTTTATGATTGAATAATATTCTATGAGATGGATCTATCACATTTTGGTTATTATTTTGTTCTTACTGTTTTGCTCTTCGTCTACCCACATGTGCACTCTGGCTCCTTCCTTTTCTCCCACAATGTTGTCTACTCAGTTTCTTCCTGTGGGTTGTGGTACTTCACAGGCTCCTGTGAGGTTTAACCAATAGATAAAGTGAACAGATAAAGTGAACAGAAGCAATTAGTGCTCAACAATATGTTATTAGCTGGGTACTGTGGTGCATGCCTGCAATCTAAGCACTGTGGGAGGCTGAGGCAGGAGAATTACAATTTAGAGCCCAGCCTGTGCAGCTTACTAATTTAACAAGATACTATTAAAATAAAAAGTAAAAAAGGGCTGGATGTTTAACTCAATGCAAAGGTCTTAAGTTCAATTCTTGTCTTCGTCATTTTCTCATTGTTGAGACATAAAACCTGACACCCACAAATTAAAGGAGGGAAGGTTTATTCTGGCTCATAGCTTCAGAAGTTTCAATTCATGGTTGGCAGGCTTGGAGAGAGAAAAGTCACAGTGGAAGGAGTGGCAAAGAAGAGCTTCTCACATCTTGACCACCAGGAGCCAGGAAGTGGAGAAAGAAGGGAGGAGCTGAGAAGGAGGATGCGCCCTTTCAGGTCACACTTCCAGGGACCACTTCTAACCAGGCCACACCTTCGAGAGGGACGCTCTGCCACTAAATTCAGCAGTCCATTAAAGCATCTGAGACTGGAACAGCCAGACCCTAGTCTTTTCCCATGAGTCAGCGCCATGCGCAGACACGGGATAGAGAGAACAAAGGATACATCAGGGAGCAAACCCAGTCTAGGAAGCAGCGCCATGTGCGGAGCCCCGCTGGACTGGAAAAGCCAGACCCCAGCCCCTTCCAGCGCACAGGCTGACAAACAAGAAGTACCATCCCACAGCCTGCTGGGGACACAGCTCATAGCTGTCATTTACTGTTGTACCAGTTCAATGGCTTCGACTGCCCATCAGTCACCCTTGCAACTCTGACGCTCCATCCTCTTGCCCCTTGTCCATGGAAATTGAACACATCTTCCAAATTAGACTCTTGACTCCAGGAAAACCAATAAGTGACTGGATTATCTGGATAAACACAGGCTGTGATGATAGCTATAGAGGTGAAATGCACTTGGATGCCTGTGGTGCTTTGGTGTTTCACTGACACTGCAGGTCTAGGGCCAGTGGTTCGATAACAGGCTCAGAGGATAGTGGTACACTATGGCATCTATGGGGGAATCTCCTTCTGAGGGTGGCAGCCGTTGTTGATTCCCTATGGTCTTGCTTTGGAAGAACTATATTGTTTCCATTGTTTTGCTGGATTCAATTTTATTCTCTTGTTTTGTTTGATTATGTCGAATCCGATGGCAGGAGCAGTCTTTCAAAGATAGCAAGATACGTTATGGTAGCAATTTTGGATTTACTGTCGGCTTGTTTTGAAGTCCTTTATTGCATTCATTGTTTTGTTTCTATTGTTTCTATTCTATTCTGTTCTATTGATTTTTACGATGTCTGAAGTTATCTGCAGCTATTTTGAAGACAGCAAAAGGCATTATAGTAACTATTGTTGATTTTGTAATGCTTTTAGGCCTGCACTTCTTACACTGGTCTGTTTTGATTGGTTTTATTCTATTTTATCCTCTTTAAAATAAAACAAACAAACACGTTGAGAACAGCGCCCCACCACCACCACCACTGTGATCCAGTCACCTGTCCAAAGCCAACACATGAGGTTGTGGGGCACATTCCAGATCTAAACCATAATGATCCTCACCATTGAATATAAAAATATGTTATTACGTAATCATCATAAATATTGTATAATCATTAGGATTGTGTGAATTCTACTTCTCTTTTTCTGTTATACCATTTCATTTGTTTCACAAATACCTTAAATGCAATCAAGGTTTGTAGCAGCAAAGACAGAAGATGCCTTGATTATGTGGCTGTGTGGATTTCATATCCCACTGGTTCCAAATTATGGGCTGTTAAATCACAGGGTCCTATTATACCGTTACAGCAAGGAGTCACTGACCATATCTGCAGCAGGCAATCCTGGGGCTCAACGGCTACTCTTTCTGTCTCACACATACAGACAAAATTGTTTCTCAAATATGTGTAGTTGCTATTGAGGTAAAATATGTAGCTGCCTTTGCCTGAAAGCCTTTTACTATCACATCTTCACAATCTACCAATACTCAGAGTACCACTTTTCTCCTGTGGAGATCTTCATTTTGAGAAGATTAGCAACCACTAACATACAGCAACATCGAAGGGACCCAAACAGTTCAACTCAGTATGGAAATGAAACCATTAATAAGCATTTATTAAACATGTACTATGAGTTTGGCATCTGGATAGAAGGAGTAGGGATATAAATTAAAAAAGGTAGTTTCCATTCTCTATGTCCTATAACTAGGAAGACAAGCCATGGGCCGGTCAATCAATAGTAAAGAATATGAGATTGACTAGAAAATTGGTTCTTTGAATTACAAATGAAGTTAATATTGGGAAAGACTTCAAGGAAGAGTCTGAAAGGATAGACGAGGTTGAGCAGGGGCAAAGGCTCCAGGTAAGTAGAGGCAGGAATGAGCATGGAATATGGATGTATGAAGTTTGGTTTTCCTGGAAGATGTGTTCAATTTCCATGGACAGAGGACAAGAGGATGGAGCATCAGAGTTGCAAAGGTGAGTGATAGGCAGTCAAAGCCATTGAACTGGTACAACAGTAAATGACAGCTATGAGCTGTGTCCCATGTACCTCCGCTTGGCTAAGGCAAGAGAGTCTGGAACCAAGAACAGGTACAGGGACTTGGAGAGGTCCATTCCAGCCACAATCATTACATTACAGGGACTCTACCGCGGATACAGCAAGGATCTGTATTTAAAGCAGCCTCTATGACAGGACTTTCATGTCTTTCCTGTCTTTACCAACAGTCTTCTGCCCCAGACATACAAATTTCCATTGCCCAGGCCAACTATGGACCTTTGCCCAGTTGCTAGAACTTTTCTATCATTTCTAGGTTCAAGAAAGGGCGTATGCTCTCTGGGAGTGGACAAATGGGCCAGGAATATGCCACGCTGGCTTTATAGATGTTTTCTCACCCTAGCCCTCCTTAGATCAACAGCTCTTGCTGTGGTGAAGTCCACCCTGGCCATGCCTTCTTCCATTTTTTGTTGAGAGTAAAGGGTAGAACACTAAGGGATGTTTGAAGAGGCCAGAATCATTGGGAGATTTATACCTGAGGATGCAATCTCTGGGACACACCATGAAATAGTCCCCACTAGCTCATCCTTTCCCCTCTCTGTCCTAGAGAGCTGACCTGCCTGATTCTTCCAACAGTGCCAGATGGGGTTGGAGGTGCTGGATCTTGCCCCCACCAAGGACATGGTTGCAAGCTCTTTCTTGAAATACACAAGCTCCAGTCAGTGGCTCTTCATTTGCTAACTAGGGCAGGCCACCCCAGAACCTCAGCAGAAGGAACACTCCAAGACCTCCTTGCTGACTTCAGCTCAGATAAGGAGGGTTGATCACAGTCAAAGTAAATGGCAAGGGAACATTTTCTCAAAAATCCCCTGGAAGATGTTTATTAGAAGGCAGTGGCACCTTAAAGAGGTGAATAGAATATATGGAACTATCACCATTCAACAGATATCCTTTCCCTCTTTTTTTCTGATGGAAGAAACAGGTCCAGAAAGGGGAAAGAGTCCTTACTGAGATTGTAGGTATGGTGGGAACTAGTCTTACTCCTAACCAGTAGGGTTTCCCCCATGTTAGTTTCTATCACTATAACAAAAAATAATGGGGAAAATTAATTTCTATGAGAAAAGTTTTGTCTAGTTCATAGTTCTGGAGGTTCCAGTCTAAGACCAAGTGGTCCCACTGTTTTGGGCCCCTAGTGGGACTGCCAGATAGATATGGGGTGGGAGAGCACACGGCAGAGCAAACTGCTCACCTCATGGTCAGGAAGAAAAAAAAAGAGGAAGAGACTGAGACCACACAGTCTTCATTAAAGGTATACCCCAGTGACTTAAGGTTTTCAAACCTTTAAGAGTTTGAGTCTAGTGGCACTTCCCCAAAGAATATCTTTTAACACAATGATCTTTGTGGAACATTTGAAATCAAGACTATCACATTTTACCCTGGATCCCAAATGTCCATCTCAGAAGCAAAAGCTATTCATTCAGTCCATCCCTGAGAATCCCAAAGTCTAAACCCTTCCAGCAAAGCTCAAAAGTCTAAGTCTGAAATTTCACTTGAAACTCAATACAGATTCAACTGTGAGATCCTGTAAAAACCCAAAAGAAACCTCCATACTTTCTTGGGTGGGTGGGACAGGAACAGGCTAAACATTCCTATTTCAAAAGGAGTGTTACAAGGTTTTGAGGGGCCAGGGACTTGCTCTATAGATTCTTCATAGGTTCTTGTCCTGAACAAAGAATAAAACCAAACATTATGAAGGATAGTGAAGTTTTACATTTATTAAAAGTAAGAAAAGAAACATGCTCTGCAGAGCAAGTATAGGACAATTAAAATCAGGGAAAGTACACACTGAGGGTGTGAGAGGGTCACTGTGAGAGAGAGAATGCAGTGGCCAAAAGATTATTTTTTTTTTAATGGCCATCTTTTTTTTTTTTTTTTAAATAATGGTGGCCATCTTCTGTATTTCCTACTCCTCCTGCTGAGGTCAGGTCTAAACCATCATACCAAAAACCTGTTTGAGTTTTGAGAGGACCCAAAGCTAGCACTTCTAGAGAGGAACCATCCTGGCATGCCCACTTGCCCAGATGGCTGGCTACGCCCTAATCTCCTACCTCAGAAGGAATAGAAAAATAGTAAGAAGAGATTGGCCCAAAGTGAGACCAAAGCCCAGCATGTCAAAATTAAACCCAAAAGTTCCATATCTGGCATCTGGAACACAATGTGTCCAAGGACTTGGGCAGCCCCATTGCAATTTGCTGGCTGCAGCCCAGTTAGCCATTCTCTTGCACTGGCTCTGCTCTGTGCAGCTTCTCCTGATAGGCATTGGGCATTGTTGGCACTTCTGCCTTCCTGGGGGTCACCATGTACCTTTAGCTTCACTCTGACAGCTCCATACATCACCCTGTTGAGAGCTACTTGCAGGGATTTGAATCCTGCTACAAACTTCCTGACCTTTCACGCTTTCTTTTGGAATCTTGGTGGAAGTTACCATGATCCTGTAACTCTTGCATGCTGCATGTTTACACAACTCCCAGTATGTGGATGACATCAAAATATGCATTCAGCATGAATTATACCTGAGTCATTTGAACCATGGCTTTAACAAGCTCAGAACAATTGGTTAGATGAATAAGAGAAGTAAATCCTGAGGCAGGGCATACAGGGCACCCTGGGACTCTTTTGTGAAACTATTCTGCCACGGAAACTTTTTGAAACTGATTTATATTCCTGCATCTCTGAACCTGTGATGGGTGGAGCAGTGTTGCGGATTTCTGAAATGCCCTCCAGGGATCTTTCCTTTTGTGCTGATGCAAAGAATTTGGTTTCTTATTATTGGTGCTAATCTCTTCAGCAACTGCAACCTCCTTGGCAGTATCTTTGGCACTCTTTTTTCCCCCCAAGCTAAAAAATTTCCAAATCTTTTCATTCTCTGTTTTGCTCCCAATCCACACTGTAAATTTGGCTGAAACCAGTGAATAATATTCATGCTGCAGCCTGAGTGTTTTGTTGCCTTGAATTTCCTCCATCAGATAAACTAATTCATTACCTTTAAGTTAGCCTCCCACAAAGTATCAGGAAATGGACTAAATGCAAGCAAAAATTTTTCCATGGTGTAGCAAGGGTGCCTGAAGTCATTTCCATTGGAGTACTCATGTCTATCTGTACCCTCGTCATCACGACTTTCATTGTGCACATTTCTACCAGGTTCCCAGTCTTTTGAGCCCTTACCAGAATTGCCTGTTAAGTTCTGCTTATAACATTTTAAGCTTTTTCTGGCCTGCTTTTCCAAATTATTCCAAACTCCTCCCATAAAGCCATTCTAAAACTGTTCCACATGACAGGTTCAGCTATAGTCAAGGTTCCCACTCTTGATATCAATTTTCTGTTAGCTTTCCTTTGCTATAACAACTTGAAATCATATGTTTCATCTGAGAAAAAGTTTATTGTTTTAAAAGATCATGGTTCTGGCTTTTCTAGTCCAGAACGAGGTGAATCCATTACTGCGGGCCTCTGTTGGAGGTGCTGGATGGCAATGGTGGGGGGTAGGTGGTAGAGAACTCTGTTCAGCTTTATGACAAAGAAGCAAAAACAAGAGAAGGGACTGAGGTCCCACAGTCCCCTTCAAGGCCACACTTCCAGTGACCTAAGGACTTCCCAGTGGGCCCTGTGGGCAGCAAAGCCCTACCACCTCTCAGTAGTGCACCCTGGGAACCACAGCTGGATCTTCATACTGGACAGATTGGTGGTCCTCATCCTTGTATTAATGATCCTTGTATAAGGAGGGTGTATAGATTTAATAGTGATCTTTTTCATTTTTAAAATGTCCCGTTTCGGACAATCAATTAGTCATTCCAGATACAGGGGACCCTTATATACACACAAAATTTATCTTCAGGAAGGGGAAGATTTTATTGCCAGACCCACTCAGGAACCAAGATCTTACCCCACGGTCCCCCTCATTCTCCTGCCCCCACCACTATTTCTACTCTGTGGCTTTGGATGTTGCTTCTTCTCTCTGCGTAGTCACCTTTTCTTCAAAACATAGCTGTCACCAGCTCCTAAGTTGCACATTTGGCAGTTTCTTCATAAGGCCACTGAATTTCTATTACAAGCCCCCAGAAGACCCCAAGAATGAACTTATTGTCCCATTGTGGTCAGGAGGAAAAGATGGTTTCAGCACCTTTCAGATTGGTAAGGAAACCATGAGGGAGATGAGACAGATTGGGGGAAAATACAGATTTTAAAAGGGGATGTCCTTTTAAAGAGTCCCTTGATGTCCAACAGCACTGGCATCCATTATTGATTGAGCCCTCAGATATTCATCCAACTATCTACTTGTTATTTATATACCAGAGAAGAGCCTTGTTCTCTCTCACTCCCCACAAAAAAGATGTCAGTTGTCATGGGGTGGAAGACAGAGCTGGCATTAGAACAAATGGGTAAAGATGTCCCTGCTTGGGAAGACAGTGTCCCCAGGAGAAGACGCTACTTCCTGGGATGCTGTCCTTCCTGGGACAGGTAGATGGCTCCCTGTCCCTGGGTCACCCACTTGTGTGCACGTAAGCATGTTTCTGTGTTCCCAGGACCTGAAAGGTTTAAGAGCTATCAGGCTGAGATGCTGGGAGGTGAAGTCACTGTGGCTTGCAGTAACCTTCCCTGTGGAAAAAGGTCTCTTTCCCCCTGTCTCTGATCATAGCTGCCATCCCTGTCAGGAAGCACTTTCCCTCTTGGCCAAGCCCTACCCTAGACTCCAGATTTTATTAGCGGCCCGGGTAGCAGCAATGGTGAAAATAACAGCAGAGGATGCAACCCTTCGGGTCACCCATCAGCTTTTCTGATTTTCTGTCTTTGAGACATTCACTATCACTGTCCCAAAGGACTGAGTAGTGCTCTGGGAATTATGGGGCTTACCATAGGAGATCGAGGTACCCCCAGAAGAGAAGAAAGGCCAATGCACAGAACTATATCCAGATTATCCAGATTTCTTGTTCTCCAGGTGAAGCAGGATACAAGGCTCCAAAGGGTTATTAGTTCACTTTTTACAGATCTTTTACTGAAAATTCCTTGAGGGGAGGGTCTCTGTTTTCATGGTAACCCCAGAGCTGGCAACAATACACACATCAGATTCTCAGCAAGTACTTGAAGTCCCCTGCAGGGCCCTGTTTTCCAGGCTTCCAGCTCATTTTATTTTCCTGGAACAATTTTCTCACTGGCCCTTTGCCTGCCCAACTTCTCCTCATCCTTGGAGATTGTACTTAGCTGTCACCTCTCCAAGATGCCTCTTCTAATCTCCCAGTTGGGTCAGATGCCCTTTCCTTGGGCTATCTTGTCATAGATGATTACAAGATATCTCCTCTGCCATCCAGGGGGTTTCTGGAAGGCATACACAGTCCCTGGCATACACAAGAGTGCCAATAAATATTTCTTGAGTTGTCAAAAATTATTCTGTAAGCTACATCTGTTTCTAGGTGCAGAGAAGATGAATAAGACATTGGCCAAGTCGCTTGATCCTCTTTGAAGCTTGCCTTTTTTTTTTAATCTGTAAAAAGGAAGTCAAGTAACAAGGCCAGCTTATAACAATATTGTGGCAAATTGCTAGACTCTCTGTGTACCTCTGAATTTCCCTGTGAACTGCAGCCACATGTAAATGCAATCCTGATACAGACCTGGAATTAGTCCTATTTGTTCAGGGGAGGTTGAAAAAGTCTGGGTTCTTTATTTATTAAAAAGGGTTTATTGAGTGTTTTGCTCTCGAAGGATATCTAATTTGATGGAGGATCCAAATAAGTACAAAATATTGACTCACCAGAGCTGAAAATACAGTATTACAGGCCGCACAGAGTGGGTTATTTGATGCTACTGGGGAAAGAGAATGTACTGATCAGCTTTCTTGTCACTGAAACAAATGTCCTGATACCTGTGACTTAAAGAGGAAATGGTTTATTTGCCTCATAGCTTCAGAGGCTTTAGTCCATGGTCAGCTGGATCCAAAATACAGCCACCACGGCAGAAGGTCACAATGGAGGAAAGCTGCTCAACTCATGGCAACCAGGAAGCAGAGCAATCAAGGAAGAGCCAGAGAAGACAGGACCAGGTATCAGACATAGTCCCCAAGGTCATCTTCTGATGACCCATCTGGATACACCCACAGATGTGCTTTGCTGATCTCCTAGGCATCTGTTCATTTAGTCAAGTTGGCAATCAAGATTAACTGTCACAGAGAAGGAATGTGAGGCTGTCCTAGGTGTAACCTCAGAGTTGGCTCTTGAAAAGAGGACGCACTTCCAAGCAGAGATCAAAAGAGAGGATGCATGTGGGTGACAGTACTATAGGGTGAGATTTCAGGACCTGTTTTGGACACAGAGCATTTGACATCTCTCTTAACTCTCCAGAACTACACCTTCGCCCCCTTAATAAACTCAAAATCTCAGACTTCCCTCAACAATATTTAACACACAGAAAATTAAATATAATAAACACAAAACAAAGCAAAGTAATGAGAGAAAGCAGTGCTCTGCTCTCAAGCTGCATGCTCTTACCCCCACCCCAAATCCACTGTATTCTGCTGGGGGTGACTGTCCGATTCATTCTGCTAGAAACCAGCCTACTGGTTTGAGGGAGGGGCACTGAAGGCCAGACTTCCGACAGGGTAACATTTAGGAGGAATGCCTGGTGGCAGGGTGCAACAGAGAGAGCGGGAGACAGAGCAGCTGTTGCTATCAAAACTGTCTCAGGTCCTGAACACTAGGGTGGGGAGGTTCAAAAAGAAGAGCTGGGTTATAAACAGATGGCAGAGGGGAGCTCTGATAATACTTAGAGTTGAACAATTGTGGACATTTGGGAGTTCATGCCTTGGTCCAGGCAGGACCCTTCATTCATGTAACAGCATGAATTGTCAGCTCTCCTGTGTGCCAGAGACTAGGCAGAGCACTAGGGATACCATCAAAAATAGTACTTCTGTGAAACTTGCATCCTAGAATGAGGAAGATGATGTGGCAGACAAGCAAAAAAAAAAGCATATGAACAGAGTCACTTCAGATAGTGGCCCATGCCACAGGACTAGGAAGTAGGGTGATGAGAGGGACAGAGATGGAGGTGGGGTGGGCAGGAGGAGGCTACAGCAGATTGAGCAAGATGGAAGTGACTCTAAGAATGACCGCTGAGCTGAATGATGCTTTAGCAGTGAGCTGTGGCAAGGTCTGGAGACAAACCATGCAGGAACACATATTTCTTACTGCTGGCATTTCTGCTGTCATGTTAGTGTAACAGCAATGGATATCCCATTTCCCAGGAAGGGACTCCTAAGAATGCATTTTTGGCTTCTCCTATGCTTGTTTGCTTCCTTCTAACAGTAGGACCTCTGGGTCTTGAATTGTAGGTTCACTCTTCTCTGAATCTCTCTCTCTTTGTTTGGTAAATGTGAGGCAAACCACAGATCTCAAGGTGGTGAAGATATAAATGTGCTTAGGACAGACCCTTAACTCTTCCCTACCCTGTTCCTGACATGTACATTCAGTGTTGAAAATCAAAGCAGGACAAGTGATGCCTCTAGATTTTCCGGAACCTCCATGTCCATCAAAGTTTACGAATGCCTGAGTTTGAGACAGCAATGCTGATACTGAACGTGAACTTCACCCGGGCCCTTGGGTCTGCCTTTGGTCAGTTTCCAACACTAAAGGAAAGAAGGATGTTGTTAATTTGCACCCACAAACCTCTACAAGCTGGCCTCACTCTCACAATAGGGATTGGGAAATACCGAATCAGCACCTCTTTGAGTTGAAAGTAAGGCTCATGCTCAAAAGAATGTAAAGTATTCCTGCTAATGACTTCTAAAAGCAATTTTCCAACATGAAAGGTGCAATGAAGTGAAATTTCATCTCAACAATGTCCCTGAAGTAATCATAATAATGAGCTTCATAAAAAAATAATGAGCTTCATGTGACTGTTTCTAATAAGGTGCCTAAATTCAAGCTCAAGAGCGACTGAGTAAAAGTGAAGCAATTTAGTCAAAATTAAGTGTGGGAACATCATATCACCACACTTGGGTCATGTGCCTCCTTCTAGTGGAGAAAGGAGCTTGTCTCACATTTTTCTTGGAATTCATCCCAAATAAGAAAGGGTTTGCACACTGGCTATCAAATTGACAAGTGCTCTCTACATGCTCTTTCTATTGCTAGGGTTATTTCCAAAAGATGAAAAATATAAAATAAAAAGCAGCCTGTATTCTGAGAACACGGAGAGAGATGACCAGCACCCCCACCGCTGGCGACCAGCGATCTCTCCGATCTCTCCGGCCACACCTGCGTGGGGGCCTATAAATAGCCTCGGTTTGGGGTGGAACCTAAGGCGGGCATTAGGGATACACAGGTAGCCCATTGGTCCTAGGTTTGGCGCCATATGTAAATTTCCAGGGGCGGGAAGATGGCGTCACAGGTAACTTCCTAGGGGCAGGGGAGATAGGGCTTCCTGCTTCCGGTTGTGGCTTTCCTGGCTACAGTGTCCTATCTGGGCCAAAACCCTTTCATCTATCACACTTTCCTTCTGTCTTTTCAGATCTTACTCACCAGTAGTGTGCTGAACAATACCCTCCACCCCAAGTGTTCATATCCTTCTCCCTGTGACCTGTGATTGAAAGGATTTTGCCCTAGATAGGATATTACAGCAGTGGGAGGCGGGACCAAGGGATGTTTACCTTGAGGTCACTTCCTCCTTCCCCTATGACAACTTCCTTTTCCTTCTACCAGTGGCGCGAAAAAAGTCTCAATCAGCTGCTCGCATGTCACCAATGCCACCCTAAGAGCAAAACCCAGTCAGAGGTTTTATATATATATATATATATATATATCCACATACCCTATGTCCCGATCAGAAGAGGCCCAGCCATCTTTGGTAATGGGGTGCTTCTCTGCGTCCTAAATAAAGACTACTGTTTCTTTATATTCTTTTTTCTCTTTCCTTGTGCCAAAAACCTTATCAGTGATTATGTCATCTTATTTGGTGAAAGAAACTTTGGAGATGTAATTAAACTCAAAATCTCGATAAGGAGAAATGATTTTGGATTATCTAGGTGAGTGCAGTATCACCTAAGGGTCCACATAAGAAGAAGGCTGAAGGGTCAGAGAGAAAAGCAGTGTGATGACAGAAACTGAAGATGGAGAAATGGTCTTTGAAGATGGAGAAAAGTGGCCCCAAGCCAAGGAGTGCGGTAGCCTTTAGATTATAAAGGGCAAAGATACGCATTCTAGAGCCTCCACAAAGGAACACAGCCCTGCTGAGACCTTGTTTTTAACCCATAAGACTGACTGTAGACCTCTAGCTATAGTACAGAACTATAGTATGTCTGTGTTGCTTGCAACCACTAAATATGTGGTGATTTCTTACAACAGCAGAAGGAAACCAAAGCAGTAACTGAAACGCCCCAACCTTCTAAAAGTATCAGCAAGCCTTACAGGGACCTCAAGGATTAAGAGTCCATAGATGCCTACTGCTTATTATCAAGTCATTTGAAGGTTAATACTGCACTGCTGTGAGACATGCCTCCTGATTTTTCTTGAGTATTTCCCTTGGCTTGGTTCACAAGGCACTCGTTTACGTAGAATACACAACAGGGCTTTACCCATTGTGGTACTTCCTTAGCAAACACTTTTATTTTTTATTTTAAAGAGAAAAAAGAAAAAAACCCCAGAAAAATCGAGAAGCAAACAGACCATAAAAACAACAACTAAAGCAAAATGACAGCAGCAGCAACAACAAAAACAATAAACAATAACTATATAGTTTTTCAAAACAAGATGATCAGAATTTAACAGTGGTTGTTATTTTGCATATTGTTATCTTCAAAACAGTTGCTCCAGTTACCAGATACAAGAATAAAACAAAATAGTAAAACAGAACAAAACAATGGATTTCAAAAACAAGACACAAGGAAACCCCCCACAATTGCTATAATACATATTGTTATCCTCCAAATAGATGCTCAGACTATAAGCTTTGGGCCTGCAAAGTCAATCAAACAATACAAGCATTAAGGTTTTTTTAGTGCTGGGGATTTAGCTCAGCAGCATAAGTGCTTGCCTCGCAAGTGCGGGGTCGTGACTTTGATCCCTGGTACAAAAAATATTTTTTTTTTTTTTAAGTTCGGTTGCTGTCATCTCAGCCGGACTTCCTCCAAATCAGCTCATTGCTTACAGGGAGGGGGCTGGGGTGGAAGAGGATGGGGTAGGGGTTGTTGCTCTTCTTGTCTCCCAGCCAGAGCACTGGTTGTCTCACGGGAAGGCGTAGTTTGCTTCCTATTCTCTTCCCTTTCCCCATGGCAGCTGCCCCTGGCTCACAGGAAGGCGTGGCTTGGCTTCTTGATTTTCCCAACACATCTGAATGGATGAACAAAAAGGAACTCTTTTTTCTGGATTTCTTTGTATCTCTCAGAACTGTATGCTGCAGAATGTACTCAAAAGACATATATTTGTTGAACATTTCCCTAAAATCTAAAGCATTCAGACCAGGACTCTGCTCCTGCACTGCTTTCACGTATATGGTTTAAGCCTGGTTGATCAGTAAAATGTTGGTAAAAATAGAGAAACCAGCCGGGGATTTAGCTCAGTGGCATAAATGCCGGCCTTGCAAGTGCATGGTTTTGAGTTTGATCCCTGGTACAAAAAAATAAAATAAAAATTAAAAAATAGAGAAATCATTAAAAGTGATAACATATTCTCTAAGCATTTATTTGAAACTTCAAACATATACACATGTAATGGTTCACCAATCTTTTGATAGACTTTGTGTCTATTGTAAATGTTCCTCTTAACCATTCTTGTATACATAAAATCCAGTCTCATCTAAAATTTCCAGTTCTGGTCTCTATACAATGACATGTTTCCTCGAGTTGTTAAATACATAGAATTATCATATAATACAGCAATTTACTTCAAGGTTATAATCTCAAGAATCGAAAGCAGAGACTCAAACAGAAACTCGTACATCAATGTTTATTGTAGCATTAGTCACAATAGTCAAAAGGCAGAAACCACCCAAATGCCTACCAACAGATGAAGAGATAAGCAAAATGTGTGGTATAAAAGATATGATCGTAAAAAGTATGAGAATTTGATCTATGTTACAACATGGATGGACCTTGAAAGTTTTATGTTAAGTAAAATAAGCCCAACACAGGTAGAAGAATATTGTATGATTGTGTTTATATGAAATCCCAAGATAAGCAAATTCATAGAGATAGAAAGTGGAACAGAGATTACCAGGGCCTGAGGGGAGGGAGAAACAGAGAGTTTTCAGGGAGTTAGTACTTAGTACAGAGTTTATACTGTGAGTGATGAAATATTTTAGAAATAGGGGTGATGGTTTTACAACATTTTGATTGTGTTAAATGCTAGTGAATTTATAAAACTATTTTTTACTTCAGTTCCTATCATCTTTTATCTCCATAAAAGAACCGGGGATGTAGCATAGTGGTAGAGCACGTGCCCAGCATGCATGAGGCCCTGTTCTAGGTTCAGTCTCCAATTCTGGGTGAAAAAGCCATAAAACGCTCATTCACATCTTTTCTCTGAATCCATTACACTGTAATAATATGATTTTTTTTTGCAAAAATTCTTCATCACAGTGATGTTTATAACTATAAAATATTCTAAAGAATTTAAAAGTTTGTTGTAGGTGATTGTTATAAAATTAATCCATATCCAAGTTATGGGCTATTAAGGATCATTACAAATCATGTTTACTATATTTCACTCATATAGGGAAATGCCTATAATATAATGTTAAACCAAAAAAAGGCAAGACATAATATCTTAATAGGATTCCTGGGTATGTTAGAAATAAGAAAAGAAATAAAATATATTCGGCCCTTTCTATCTGTACATTCCACATCCTTGAATTCAACCAACTGTGCACTAAACATATTTGAAAGAAGAAAAAGAGACTGTGACAAACATGTAGAAACTTTTCCTTGTTATTTTCTCTAAACAATATTGTATAACAACTATTTACATAGCACTTCCATTGTATTAGACATTATAATGTAATCTACAGATGACTTGAAGTACACAGGGAGGATACACAGGGCTATATGCAAATATGGGAACACCTCAGCTCATGAACTCAATTATTTCCACAGTTCTGGTTGCAAGCCAAACTAGATGAGAACCAAATCAACAAAGTCAACTTTGAACCTGACTATTGAATTTGTTTGTTTTTGCACTGGGGATCGAACTCAGGACCTTGTGCTTGCCAGGCAGGCGTTGGACCGCTGAGCTATATCCCTGCCCTAACCATGGAGATTCAGTTATTCTCCAACTTGGTTTGTGACTAGAATTATAGAAAGAATCAAGTTTGTAAACCAAGGTAGACTGTACTATGTCATTTTACATAAGAAATTTGAGGTTTGGATTTTGAAATCTGAGAGGGGTCCTGGAACCATCCCCTATAAATGTAGTGGAAAAATTATTCCAAAATAGTAGCCCAAAATGTCTTTAGATGCTAGGTAAAAGGTAATTTCCTCCCACTTTATTATTTTCTTAAGAAAACTGTATTTTCTTCAGAGAACATGCATTAATTACTTTGAAGACCAAAAACCAAAACACAAAAACTTCAATGCAGCAAAGTTCTTGCTTATTTAGGGCTGCCACATCCTCCAGGGTACAAGATTATCTTCCAACAAATGTTATTCTGACCTTTGTTATTGATGTTAAACTATTGAAAAGAGGCATTTGCTTCTTTACAAAAAAAGGTAGATCAGCCAGTTCAGTGAATGGATGAGAAGACAGAAGGAGAAAAGAGCTCCAAGGATGAGAACAAATTAGGTTTGAATAGTTAGAATTCAATAGTTAAGTTTCCTCACTGTGGTAAAAACCCTTTCATTCTCCTCCGTGCTTCGAATCAACCTCACTGTAAAAATTAGGTCCCAAACCACAGGTTTTCATTTTTAGCATCAAAGAGGACATCCAAGCCTCTTGATGGCAAATGTAGGTCAGGTTTATTAAATTCAAGTTTCGAGAAGACCTCAAACAAATTGCTCATTAGTTCAAAGGATTTATTGACAGCAATTCAAAATGGTCAAATAATATTTTTAAAGTAATTACAACAAAAAGCCTTAGATTGTAAAGGCCTTCCAATGATTGTTGTACCAGAAAGACACTATAATCCGAGCCTGTTGGGGAGTGGGTGACTGGTTTGTGCTATTAAAAATGTTATTTCAGTATGTGATTGCATCTTTCTGAAACAATGTCTCAATTGTGGTTTTGCTCTATTTTAAAGCCGCCAGTGATTCCCCAGCTCCTGTAGAGCATCCTGGCACCAAGACCTGGTACAGAGGACATTGCAGTCCTACCCGTGGCTCTGTCTCTCCCAGCCTCATTACTCTGACTGAGTCTGGGCATTTGCACCTCCCAGAAGATCCAGGGTTGTGCCCGTGCCTTTGAGTTTCTGCTCTTGCTCCTCCCTCTGCCCAGAATACCATTCCTTCCCATGCCCAGGCCCATGCCCACTCACCCTTCAGTCCTGCACCAATGTGTGACCAACTCCCTGAAGGTTCTCTGATCCTCCACTCCCAGTGGATTCGAGCATTTGCCTCTTCTCCACTGTGTCCTAAGCAAGTGCCTGCAAATACCCAAGACACCACTGCACACACTTGCTTTCATGTTCCCTCTTGCCCTGCCATGAGCTTCCTAAGGGTGAATACTGTTTGTGATTCAGCTTTATAACCCCCGTGGTTCTGGCATCCAGAAAAGGCTCAAGAATGACCTAACCACACAGTTATGCTGATGGCTTCTTTGATGGTAGCAAGAGTTGATTTTAAAGGGGCTTATCACAGCCCCCAAATCAGGCCTTCCCTATTTCCAAGCATCAAGGACTTGTCTCATCGGCCACCTGCCTCTGTCCCCTAACAAAGTCACTTGAATCACCTTTTGGTCTCTTCCATGCAAAACCTGGGGATGATGAGAGATGCTGCAAGAAAAGATGATGCCCCGGAGAGGATGCCAGAAGAAAACTCGGGACTTGCATTATCACCTTGTTTTGAATTCCTACTTGTTGTGTGTGAATTAAAATGTGGGTACCGTTATTAACTCTTATGTAGCTCTTATGTACTAAGAACTTTATATATAATTAAATTCTCACATAATTCAATAAAATAGATACATTATTATTCTTGTTTGTCATATGAGGAAACTGAGGCATGAAGGCTAGGAAATTTGTCCAATGTCACAAAGCCAGTAAATGATTTTTCTAGAATTTGAACTTACGTAATTTGACTATTTATCTCTATTTACATTCATTGTCTTGCTTGTAGACATTAGTTGTATACATTAAATAAATACATACAGAAAATGAAAGCCCCTTGTTTTTAATGGGCAAGGGTGTACAAAAACTTATACTTCATGGATTTTTCCTATCACAAAGTCCAGCGGATGGCATTTTTTTCTGTAAAGGGCTGAGTATTTAAATATTTAGACCATGTAGGCCAAGATGCCAAACTAAGTATATTATATAGGTACTTACACAACAAAATAGAAAGCACATTTTTACTGACTAAAATAAAAATACAATAATTGAATATAATGTTTTGTTATACAGTTCTACTAATGAGAAGAATGGAATTCTTTTTTGTGAGATAATATTTCAATTAAGTGGGGTTCCAAGTGAGTGTTCCCTCTTAGGAGATTGATTGAATGTTCATGAATGTTCATGAATATTCATCTATAAAACTATTCTTAATGCATAGACCAAAACCAGATGGTGAGCATATCTGGCTGCAGATTACAGTAAACCTCTGGATCAGACTACTATTGCCCAAATTAGTGCAAACTCCTCCAAAATATAGTCCAAAATATCTTTCTGACTTTAACTTTGCTATTTCCCTGGTACATTCTGTTTTCTATCTAACTGGATTACTAGCATTACTTGGATGCTCCTCCTGAAGGCTTTATGATCCAACACAACAAACACAAATCAAGAAGCTCTGAGAGACAGTTTTGGCTGTGTCATTAATAGCTTTCTAGCTTTGGGCAAATCGTTCTTTTAAAAAAAATCCCTGTAGCTCAGTTTCCCTGTGTGTGTAGCTGCCAAGTCTCAACTTCCTGTGGGGAAAGGTAGAGTCACAGTTTCCTTGATGCTCTGCTCTGCCTTCTCATGTAGGATCCTTGGTCCCTATCAAAGATGCTCTCAGTGACTTCTCAGGGTACAAGTCCAACTGGGCTGTGCCACCATCCATGCAGGCATCACAGACTCTGTTGGTGCTGCCAATGGCTCTAGTGGGTGCTACTCCCAAAGCTCTGGTCAAGACCCCACCCATGACCCCAGAGCACTGTGGTCAGTCATCCAGGATGAATTGGAGAGTGACTCCTCACCTATTTGTGGTGCACTGTTAGACGGCACCCGAGCAATACCACTTCTGGCTCCATATATAAGAGACTTTCTGATAAAACAATCCTTCTGCCGGCCCTGCCCCACAGCGTCTAGATAGGGATCACTGGACCTTGAGTCAGGAGAGGCCCGTAAGGTCCAGCCAGGACACTAATAGCAGGATTGCTCTGCTGTTCTCATGACTTTGTTATCAGGGAAATCTCTGGGTCTGGCTGAGCTGCTGCTGCTGCTGCTTCTGAGACATTTACTCTAGAAAGATCCTTATCCTCTTTGGAAACAGTCCTCTGCTGAGCTTTGATTTGAGGTGAAACATCTTCACCATTTCATCAGGCTCAAGGATGAAAGTAACAACTTTACTAAAATTTCTTTAGAGTTCGATTAGAGCTTTAGAACAAGTGCACAGAGCTTCGCTTCCATTGAGAGGTACAGCTGAGTTCCTCCTGCGTCTTCTGTTCCATATCCTTGGGACCTGGTCATTCTTATTCAGATGACATTCCTGATGATGCACTGATGACTTCAGGGATGTTTCCAGGTGCAACTGTGCGTGGATTATATGGGGTCTTCAGTATTCATTTCCCTGAAGGTTATCACATATGACTGCCTGATGTGAATAGCTCTACCTGTGACAGCTTGCAAATGTCACCTCCCGATGGAGTACACAAGCTAACCAGTCTGGTACGGATGGACTGCATCAGTTTCAATCATGCTTCTGGGCAGTATCGGCAGGCTTATCCTGGACAATAGGCATTCTTAGTCTTCCCTGGTTCAGTCCAGCAGAATGACATCTGTGGTCCTACCAGACGCCAGTGGTAACCAGTGGGTAAATATACCTTTAATGACTGCATAATCCTTCATCATAAATATATGACTTATTTAACCATCTCTCTACTGTTAAGCATATATGTTATTTTCAATTTGTTTGCTTTTAAAATTGCTTTGGTGAACATATTTGTACATGATTCTTTGTATCATCCAGTTACAAAATGTACACAATAATGGTGAAATGGAATGGCAAAGCAGACATTGCCTATGAGGTAGTAGGTCAAAGTCTACCAGCCAAAGGAATTTTAGAAGTGTCTGATTTTCTGATAGTTGAATTGAACGGGAACTCCATGTGGCCTTGACACCACAGTTATCTGTCCGTTTCCCAAAACATTGTCAAGTATAAGGGGGATTCAAAAGAAGCCGACCAGCATATAAATAAATTTCCTTAAAATTAAGAATTCAAGTCTTTCAAAAGGACTCTACCCATTCCTTAATTAGATATAAGAAACAAGATATTCCAAGGACTTCTGGTGATAGTCTCACCATCCTTTCTGATGTATGTTGTTATTTTAAATGCCTTGTTATTTAAATAGGTTTAATTACATAAAATAAACTGCAGTCTATTGCATCAGATGGAATGATATCAACCCTGAAATGAATGGAAATTTCATCACAGAATAACCTTGGGATATTTTTTAGTTTTGTTTCTTCCTCCAAGCTTTGTGCAATCCAAATGCATTCTTAATTTCTCCAACAGAGGCAATGGTTTATTTGCAATAACAATAACACCACCTTGCACATTATATTACTCGATTCTCGGAATAATACTTTGAAGTACAAACAGCTATTTTTATGATCCCAGTTTTATAGATGCAGAAACTAAGTTTCAATAATGTAAAATAATTTCTGGTCTGTTCTCCAATTTCCAGGCAGGCCTGTGGCTAGTGGCTGAAGCATTTCAGACACTGATGGTAGAGACTGTATTTCCTACTAGGCCTCTTTCCAAATCCACCGACAGTGTTCCCCTTGTTGGCAGATTGGATTCTCACTGTACAAGCACCAGACCACTTCCAAGGTTTCTGATCTTAACCTCCTCTCCACCTTCTTCAACACCTGTGTAGTATTCATGATGAAATACGTTATGGGCTCTGTTATCCAAAAGGGGAATAATTTCTTGGAGTAAAATTACACAAGAACAGGAAAGAAGAGAAGTCAGCTAGCTCAGGACAGAAGAAAGGCAGTGGACTGTGAATGTTATGAGAAGGACCCGTCTTGCAGAGAAATAGGTGCCAAGGAAGACACGCTGCCTGGGCTGCTTCTAACAGGGTCTGTGATAGCCGGGGCAGTGGTTTGCACTTGCTGATTCTTCCACAATCCTGGTTGAGGTTTTCTCTCACACATGCAAACTCTAGGGGCAGAAAAGTAGTTCCATAGCTGTCCTATAGCCACATTTGAACTTGAGTTATATGCCTACCTTTTTGAATCATTACTTAATATAACTGAAGTTTTAGAAAATCCGATTAGGTTACAATTGGAGGCTAGCATTCCTGGGTAGCAACAAGTGGCCACAGCTGAATGGTGACTGTCAACTTTGAATGAGGTACACCCTCCTTCCAAATCACTACCATTCTAGCCAGCCTCTTTGTCTCTCTGGCTTATGTGAATATTTGAGTTTGGAATCTTTGAAGGAGAGAATATGCCCGTAAGATACAGTAAGCATTTAAAGTGAGCAAATCTATAGTGAAGCATGGGCCCTGGCTCTCCTCATCTTTATCAGTCATTAACCATGCAGTTATTACAATGCTGTAGTCACTGGCAGGGTCCTGTCTTTTGGGATTACAGAGTAATTTTGAGTCCAGGCTCAGGCATTCGCAAGCTTTGTGATGCCAGGGAAGGAAAGTCAGTCTGAATGAGTGATTTCTCAAGTAGAGTACACACACTGCTTCAGGGTTACAACAATCCAGGGAACAGTGAGAAGTTTGGGGATCACTGTCTGGAGTACACACAGAAAAATGCTGCAGGACAAGAGGCAGCTGCTAGTCCTAGCCCAATCTCAGAGACACTTAAGATGTGACAACAGTGTGGCAGAGGATGTGAGAGACAGGGCCAAAAACAGGAGCCATTGGAAGCCTGCTTGTGTGTCAGGTGGTGCCTACCCTGATCACTGAAGTAAGGTCCTTTATCATCCAGGAGAAATTTCAGTGTTGAACATTTAAAAAAATCTCCATTCTAATATTCAAGACATATCAGCCCCTCAAGCCTTCCAGTTAACACCCTGCCCAGCTACACAGAACTGCTAATCGGCTTTTGGGGGGTTTCAGCCTCACAATTCAAAGGATAAAGAAGGATCTCTAAGCATATAAAATGATTCCATAAAGAGAAAGTAATAAACAACAAAATGTGTGTGTGTGTGTGGGGGGGTGGTCAGCAATCCTGGAAGATACCTTTTTGCTGTTGTTGAGACAAGATCTCACTATGTAGCCTCGGCTGGCCCTGGACTCACTATGTAGCCTAGGCCAGCCTGGAACTTGCAGCAATCCTCCTGATTCAGTCTCCTGAGCGCTGAGATAACAGGTATGTGCCATCATGCCTGGCTAGTTATTTTGAGGAAGAGAACCCAAACCAAAGCAAACCAATCTGCATAGCTCTAATTAATATATTCAGAAAAACACATAGCTATTTCATCCATAAAGGAAAAAACAGGATGCATGACAAAGAATATACTCTTTATTATTTAAAATGATGATTAAAATTATAAAAGAATTAGTTGAAAGTCTGAAACATTTAAGTCAGGGCACTCTCCTTGGAAGTAGATACAAAAGATGAGATTTTTTTTAAGGTAAAAAAAAATGCAAAAGGTCTAGAGAATCATTATGGGAGATCCACTGTCCAACTGAGTAGATTCAGAAAGAGTGAGCAAGGAAGTCCAGAGAGAAGATGGGATCAAAGAAACCCAGGAATTTCCCAGGGCTGGCAGCCAGACATCTGGACTAAATGAAAAATGCAGAGTTGGAACACAAGACCCACTTACTCATATAATTTGATATTTTAGAACATCAAAGATAAAGAAAAATTGAAATTTTTCCAATAAGATGAGCCTTGTATAAAAGAATGAAAATGAAACAGACATCAGGCTTCCCTCTAACAATACTGGGCCCTGGGAATAGTGTGAGGCCTTCAGTATTCTGTGGGAAATTAATTTTCAATCTAGAATTTCACACTCAGCCAAAATATCAGCCAAAGGTAAGTATAGGATAAAGCTTTTGGGGAAAAGGGGGGCTCACAAATTGACCTTTCACTCACCTGCTATTAAGAATGTACTTGAAAACATGCTGCAGGGAAACAGAAGTAGCTGAAGTGAAGGAAATGGAGGAAAATATGACCGTGGCCAGCCTGGATTGACCCAAGAAAGCCAAGAAGGTAAACCATAGCAGTTACGCAACAGGAGGATGGTGAACCGCGGAGAAGAATCCTTAAAAACGCAACCAAGACCTGGTTGGATGAAGAATCATGGATAGAACAAACTATGATAGAGAGAAAAGAAAGGATCCAAAAGAGGATCCACGGGGATATGCGGGGAACCCCACAATGGAAAGGAAGCACGATCCTCATAAACATTTTGCCTCTGCAGAGAGTAATATCCACAGTCACACCAATGTAAATGCTGTTCAAGCGATGTTCCTTTTGATCAGTCTGTGGAAGAGTTAATTATGGCTAGGAAAAGAATGTAAATGTTCTTATCCTAAAACGTATACAGGGCAGAAGTTGGGAGGTAGACGGGGGAAAGACTCTAAAGGGAGGAGTAAGGAGTTGTTAACTTCATTTTAAAAAGTAAGAAATCAGGAAATACTGCCCTTAGTTGATAGAACAAAAAATAAAGGTGTATTTCAATGTCACTAAGGTAACTGACAGAGAAGTCAGCTAACTGTATATAAAAAGGGGCACTGCTGGTGAAAATGAGCTGAATTATCATTTATCAAGGAAGGAGGAAACAGATAAGGTACAAGGTAAATCAATAAATAGTTGTATGAATTTTTTTTTGTCTTTTTCCTTTTTATGGGTACCAGGGATTGAACTCACGGCTGCCTGCTTGCAAAGCAGGCGCTTATGCCGCTGAGCTAAATCCCCAGCCCTGTATGAAATTTTATTATTATTATTATTATTATTGGTACTCAGAATTGAAGGAAATATATTATTTAAAGATATGTAGCTAACATCAGAGGAAATATTTACTTATTTATTTATTTTTGGTACCGGGAATTGAACTCAAGACCTTGCCCTTGTCAGGCAGGTGCGTGTGCCACTGAGTTATATCCCCAGCCCCAGAAGAAATATTTAAAAGAGTTCATTAAGATGATTGATTCTGAGGACTGGGCCTGGAGGAAAGGGGGTACTTTTCTACTCTTTTCCACCCAGCCTCCCGTCTGCTGCTTTCCCACCCACCCCCACACTCTCTTCATCCCTAGTTCTCTGTCACTAATGTGTCTATTTACAAATCTAAAACCTTCTTCTGTTTAAAAAAATCAACTAGTACAAAAGTCATCATCTGATTCAAAGTTTCCACACACGTCAATCCCAAACTGGAATCTTCCAGCCGTTGCAAATGGGTTCATTTTCTTACAGAGCATTTGGGATTTCTGGACATGTTTTGAGCTTTGCAAATTCATAAAGAACAAAGAACTGCAAGAGGGTGAGGATGGCCTGGGGATGATGAGTCTATTTTGGTATGTCTTGCATGAAGAAAAATGTTTATTATTCGTATTAGTTTTCTCCTGCTGTCTCACAAATGATCACAAACCAAAGGTCTTAAAATAACACCCATTTGTGATTTCAGTTCTGTAGGTCAGAACTCCTTGCCAGCCCAGTGGATTCTTTGATCATAATCAAAGCTGAATCAAGGTGCAGAAAAGCTGCACTCATAACTGGAAATTCCGGACATGAACTGGAAGTTCTGGCAAAGAACCTACTTCCAGGTTCATTCAGGTGGCTGGCAGAATTCAGGTCCTTACTGTTGCGTGACTTGAGGTCCTGGTTTTCTTCCTGACTGTTGGCCAGGGCTTGCTCCTAGCTTCTAGAAACAGCATTTAGGACCTTCCATGTAGCTCCTTTAAGCTTCAAAGCCAGCAGCAGGCTATCTCTGTCCAATGGAAAGCCTTCATACTTCATCCCACTTTCTGACTTCTTTTTGTGCTATCAGCTGGACACAGATCTCAAAAAAAAAAAAGCAGCTTATGTGATGAGACTAGCTCCACCCAGAAAATCCTCCTATCTTAAAATCCGATACTCAGGGGCTGGAGATTTAGCTCAGTGGCATAAGTGCCTGCCTTGCAACCACGCAGTCATGAGTTTGATTCCCGGTACCGATAAAAAGGAAAAAGACAAAAAAAAAAAAAAAAAAAAATCCGCTACTCAGTAACTTTACATCTGCAAAATCCTTGCCATGTATCATCAACATAGGAATAACACCTGAGGACAAAGGTAATGGGGGCCATCTGCAGGTTCTACCATATTATTTAAAAACAATGACATAAAAATAAGATAGAAAAGTCTGAAGATGATTTTTTTTTAAAAAAGTACATGATTATATGGCTTTCCAGAAATAGTCATGAATATTTGAAACAGATCATCTGAATAGGTCTCTGTGTGTAGAAACAGAGTAGAAAGATCAACGAATAACAGTGGGACTTTATTCCCTAGTTATTTTTAAGTAAAATTAAATTTAACTTAGTAAGAAGCTAAATACTGCAGAAACAAACATTTGAACTGCTAAATGTTTCTATGCCACAAAAATTTCTAAAATATCTCCTTTAAAGATAAGAAGAACTACTACAAACATCATCAAGAAGTTGGAATCCTGCTTGCTCTATAAAGCTACAGCTCCTGTGTATCCCTTTTTAGGTAGATTGTTTTGTGGCCATTAGAGATAGTACATTTACACGCTTAACACTCTTTCACGGCCCTTTTTTCCACTGTTTGGTATATCATTATTCTCAGAGTGTAAGAGTTTTTAATGTTTACATTTTGTTCTTTAGTCATAAATTCCATAGGTCTTTGGTTCTACTTCTATATTTAAGACAAATCAGAAGTCCTCTCCAGTATATTTCCCCCAGTATTTTCTTAGAGTCTTTGATTCTCTTCATGATTTCTTTATTGTGGTTCATCTCTTGGTTGACTGCATTTCAGCATAAAGAACTTCTTTTCTAAGCATGTAGAAACCCTGAGTCTGTTCAGAAATGACTGTCAATAGCCTTTATGCATAAGGGACAAGTTGGGCAGAATATGCATCATGAGTCACACTGTCATGCTCTTAATTTTGAAAACTTTGCTTCATTGTCATTTAACCTTGTTTCTCTTGATTTTTTAAAATCTTGTTCATTTCACCATTGAGGAGCCTGTACCTGTGTTTCTTTGACCCAGTGTGTGCTTTGTGCTTCTTACCTGCTGATTCAAGTTTTCATTTCAGTTAGTTCCTTCTAGTCTTTTATTGTTCCATTTGTTCTGAGTGCTTCTTCAAGAATGCCAGTTAAGGGCACACTGGCTCTCTATTGTTTCTTCTCCTTAACTCTCCAACTTTGAAAACTTCTTTGTTCTTGTCTGTATTGTTTCATTGTATCTTCGCTTCTGTTTATTCTGGTTTTTGTTGTCTAAAGTGAATTCCCCTTTCTGCCACTCAAAAAGTTCTCCTGTTTGCAGTCTCACTGTTTGAATGTCCACTTTGTATGCTTTAATCCTGTAACTTGAACAACTATTTCTAAGATGACAAAATGTAATCTATTAACTAGTGATTTCTTACTGTTTTTTTTGAAATTCTGTATTACTAGTACCCTTATACTGTTTTGTTTTGTTTTCTCCTTTAAATAAAATTTTTAAAACATCTGAAAAAAAATTTTCCTTTTGTTGTTTTAGAATTCCTTAGTTTTACCCTGAAACCACCTCTTTAAGTTTTTCCCTAAATTTCAGAAACAGGGGGGCAGGGGGGAGAGGCAGAGGCAGAGGCAGAGGCAGAGACTGAGTCAGAGACAGAGACAGAGACAGAGACAGAGACAGAGACAGAGACAGGATCATAATTCCTTTAATGCAGTGATGAATTATTTGTTAAATTGTATGGCAACAGGTAGAAAAAGGACTTCAGAAAAAGTGAAATAGGCAGCTTCACCTGGGTGTGGTTCCAAATCTATTTCTCTCTATGATACAGTATCTCTGAGATTCCAAGGTATTGGTCCATGGAAGGGTACCAAGGCTAGGATCTCTGGGTTATGCCCCAGCCATTGTCTCCCTACCCCATTTACCCTATTATCTCCAGGAGACTGCTTAGCTTGCAGGCCAGGCCACAGACAACAGGAAGAAATAACTGTCAGCCTGGTTTCTCCTTGAGCTTGACCTTCCCTGTTAGCTTACTGGGTTTTTGCAAAAAAATTTCCTGTTTCTCCTGCGGAGTCTTTGGAGCCTGTTACTCAAATCAAAATTTCAGTCAGTGAAGTTCCATATAACATTTTTCGTCTTATCGACATGTTACCCATGCTAAAATCAATTTCCAATTTTTACTTATTTATAAAGAAGGCATGTCACGATTATAAGTGGAAAACTGGTATTGCTTTCCATAAATAGGAAACAACTACAATGGAAAAAAAATTGAAGGGTCTAGCTAGATATATTGTCTGTTAGAAGATAAGTCTGGATTCTATTTTCCATGATAGAAAAAACTTAAAGACAAACCCCTTAAAACTGAAGACTACTTTTTACTGGCATCAAATTAAGACTTTCTTTGTGATGTGATCAAACCAAAAGACAACAAAACTTTTTATGATGTTACTTAATATAACTAAATAATAGTCTGTGTACCGCTTAATTTTATTTCATCTTTTCCTAGAAATACAAATCACCAGTCCCTTTGGGAAACACCACTCTAAACCAAGGATTAATGATTTGGTTCCTTGGGACAATGACATTAACATCTAAGGAAATGTTATTTTTGCTCAGTGCTGGATCATTGTATACAAGCTTTCAGTATTTTATCAGTTTTGGAGTTTATTGTTGAATACTTCATGGTTTGTGGTTTGAGGTTCTAAAGAGTTTCCTTGTTTCATTAAAAATAGGGCCTTGTAGTGTTTTTATTTTGCTTTGTCTTTGTGTCTTGTCACTCCTGAAACATTCAAAAGAAGGGAAAGAAGTGAGTAACATGTTATTATCACCTTTCCCTGGATATGCTCTACTTGTGATGTGCATGTCTCTAAGGCTTCTCAGCTGTGCACTGGATGGCCCAGTGCATACAGGCAGAGGTTCTTCTCAGACTTCAATCTTCTAATTCAGACTGGCACTCACTACCTGCTGCCTTTGGAAGATTTTCTAGGATTGGCAGATACTTTCCAAGGTACCAGAAGATAGCGTGAGAAAACTGCTTTCTTGCTCCTGCCTTTTCATTGAGATTTCCTTCACATCTGTGAACTCAAATGTGTTCGTACATGTGTCACACTTGACCCCCAAAAGCCTAACTCCTGAATGGTACAGTATATAAACTTCAACCAGGAATGGGTGTTTTCGGGGAGTGAGAACCTGGCACCCTAACTGCATGGGTCTCTGTATTCTGCAGCAAACTAGCCCTTCAAGCTTCCTGAATCCATATGATATAGTACAGATTCTGACGGGGATCAAAAACATTATCAAGAAAATGATAATATGGTTTTTACCTTTTGATCAACGATGTACATTTTTAAAAAGTGTTGTTTCTCATCTGAGTATAACTTGGAATGCTCTGATGGAGCTACTTAAAGGGGAAGATTAGGACATAATGAGATGTGATATTTCTCACTTATAAATCTAAAAGTGAGGAGCTTCCTGCTCACCTTGCCTGAACAATGATCCTAACCAAGTTACAGTGGTCACAGCAACTGAGGATTTCTCCTCCTTCTTTGCTTCAGCCTCTACTTCCAGTAAAGGAGGTCCCCCAAAGATCACTGAGGTCACATAGACTCGTTGAGATCCAGAACCAAAGGGTTGAATGGGGAACCTCCTCCCTCTCCTGTCACAACTGGAAGAAGTCAATTTTTAAGGGAAACAAACATATTTTAAAGCTTCTTTCTCTATTACTCTTCTCAACCTTAGCAGAAATCCAACTTTTTCCTGGACAACTTCCTTTTCTCAGCTTTTTCATGGACAGACCCTGCTCTCTTGTCCATATCTCAGGGTGCAAAGAAGTAGTGATACCTTCCTCAATTCCAGCTGCAAAACCCATACCACAACCCATTATTTCATCCATCTCTAGCTTCCTTCCTCCATGCCAACTACTCATCATTTCAAATCAGTTACACATTTAACCCATGTGATCGAGTGCTTTCCAGTCTCTGAGTTATAAATTTTTCCTCCTACACTATATAGTATATTTACTACCTCTGAAAAGTTCCTGTTTCTGCAAAAGTCCACTGGCTCTTATTTACCAACCTCTATTCTAATAGATTGTACAGTAGAGTTATGCATTATATATTGGGGAGTGTTAAAAAAAAATCTCAAAGTCTAGGTCATTAAATCTTTCTTTTTCTTCTTTCTTTCTTTCTTTCTTTCAGTATCTGAGGTTACATTATACAGCTGAAGTTGGAAACTGGCCTACGCTAGCTTCAGCTCCTGGATGTCATCCTCTTCTCTGAGGCTACCAATTTACTCCTTGCTTCATTGTTTTCTGGTCCTGCCTGGGCCCCAGGGCCATTCATTCCAACCACATTGTTGCCCAATTGCTAATCTCCAACCTCTAGGCTGAACGTAAATTGCTAGAGAAAGACAACTAACAATTCTGATTCAGGATTTCTAACTCCGCTTGAACCCCCAGTGCCACTCATCAATTATCCAAGCTGGTTTACTCTATTTATTTCTCACAGGGATTGTTCCAAACTCTTCCCAGTACCATCAAATCCCTAACTCATCTCTTACCACCTTCCCTAGCGCTTGGCATGGTATTTGCCTCTCTGAAAGAAACTCTATGTGCATGTCTCAGTGCTCACAGGGCTTATTTCTGATATACTAAACTTATTAAGTTTTGCAACTCTGCTGCAATTTAAAAAATATTTGAAAATAAAAAGTAAAACAAAAAACAGGAAACTTCTGGATCTCTCCAACTAGCACCTTCTTTCTTTTCCTTAAGGGGCAAAAGCTTTTTTAAAAGATGTTTATGGGGGCTGGGGATTTAGCTAACGGCATAAGCACCTGCCTTGCAAGCAGGTGGTCATGAGTTCGATCCCCGGTACCAATAAAAAAAGGAAAAAAAAAAAGATGTATATGTACACTGTTTTGACTTTCTTGCCTTGAATTTGCTTTACCAAAACCACTTTGGATATTTTCAGCAATGGCACCCAATCACCAAATTTGTTAGCTATTTCCATGGTATTTGGTACAGCTGGCCACTTTCTGCAATGCATTTTGGCTTTTAGGATACAACTAGCAAGTTTCCCTTCTCTATCTATGGCTTCTCCTTCTTGGTCCTACTTCTCAATCCTGAAATGGTTTAGGCTTCAGTCCTGGACCTCTTTCTTCTTCCTTTTCATAACATCTCCCCAAGTAACTTGTCTATGTATCAGTGATTGCTAAATTTGTATCTCAAATCTAGATCTGTCTTCAGAGCTCTAAATACTTAATACTGGTATTGGATGCCTCAAAACTAAACTCTTGTTAATTACCTCTGTGTGCTCTTCCTTTTTATCTGTCCTTCTTGTTAAATGGTTCTCTCATCATTTTTAATTTTCCTATTCCTCAGACTAGAAATATTGGTGTCATTTAAGAAGGGATTCTTGGACCAGGGTTTTAGCTTGGCACAAGCACCTGCTTGGCAAGCACAAGGCTGTGAGTTCAGTCTCTGGTAAAAAAAAGCAAACAAAAAACAAGAAGGGGTTCTTTTATTACCCACCAGATCCAATCTCTGATGAAGTCCAGAACAAACCTAGAAAGAGGATTCCTTTTTTCACCATTGACTGCACCCACTCTCATCTTTTGCCTAGACTACAGTGAGATAGTCTCTTAGTATCTTATTTTGCCTCTCCAGCCCATTAACCACAGTGACCACTGGAAAATACTACTCCAGTTATACCAGTCTGGGTATATTGTTTAAATTCCTTTCTTTGTTTTCCATTTCCTACAGGCTATTCCCACAAATACTATTAGGTTTAACCACTTCACAACTTCACACAACTGGGGTCTCTGCCTATTCTTCTTACCATTGTTTACCATGTTAAGGGTCCACTGACTTTCTCTGAATCTCTCAAATGCAATATGCCTTTGCCTGTCTCAGGGCATTTTTCTAAAATTTTCTCCCCTTCTCCCACATCAGCTTATCTGTGAACTAGACTAGATTATGTTCAAGAGATTGATTATACATGGAGTTTTCTGGCTATACTTAAAAATGGCTCACATCACGTCTATTCAAACTCTGCTGTCTAGATCACAGTCATATGATTCTAATCTAACTGCAAAAAGAGGCTAAAAAAATCACCTAAAAATATCTCCCTGTTATCCAGGAAGAGGAAATGAGATTGGTGAGCATCAGGCCAGTTTCTGCCACATCCTGGTTGATCCTACTTATCTTCAAAGACTCAGTTTAAATAATGTTTTCTTACAAAGTCCTTTCAGCAATTCCAGCCTAAATTAGGGAATCCTCATATATTCTCTTGCAGCACTCTATAATTTTCCTTTATTGCAGGATCACAATGGAAATTTTACATTTCATTTTGTTGTCATTTAATATTTCTGTTCCTAGACTGTAAGATCTACAAGAGCAAAATTGCACATGTTTTGTTCCCATTGTGTCCTTGTTATTTTGCATGCAACCTAACATCCTAGTGCTAGGCACAAATGTAGCGTAAAAAGTTGATGTAACATTTAAACATTATAGTACCTGGTACACAATTGGTATAACAGTTGTTGAGTGAACAAATGAACAATTGTGCATAGTCATTGCCTGCCTTCAAATAGCATGAGTAGGCAGTCACGTTGTAGTGTGAGAAATGTTCCAGGCAGGTAAAAACAGGGAGCTGTGACAGCCATCTGAAGGGCTTTGAACACTTCCAGGCTTTTTCTTGACAATCTAATTTAGGAGTCTGCAAACTATGGCCTGGTGGTAAATCTGGTTCATGGCCTGTTTTTTAATGGCCCATGAACTAAGAAGTGTTTTTTTTTTTTTTATGTTTTTAAACAACTGACAAAAGGAATTAAAAGAATAACACATTGAGACATGTGAAAATTATATGAAATTCAAGTTTCTATGACCATAAAAATGTTATTGGAGCACAGCTGTTTTACTGTTTAAGACTGTTTTGGAGCTAAGTAGTGGAGTTGGGTAGTTATAAATGAGGACATATGGCTCACAAAACCTAAAATACTTGCTACCTAGCCCTTACAAGAAAATACATTTGCAATCCCTGATCTAATCAATGCTTAGTTGAAAAGACCACTTTTATGCAAATTATGTCCAAATGCGAGTCTTCAAAGCTTTTCCTTTCTGCACTCTCATTTCTGCTAACTAGATATTAGGCCCCCACTCCTTTTATCCTTGCAAGTGTTCTTTGCCTGCTTTCTCTCTGTTCTTTTAGTCTACTCTTTTTTTGGGGGGTGGGGTGGGGTGTGTGTACCGGGGATTGAACACACAATCTTGTGCTGTCCAGGTAGGTACTTAGGCCACTGAGCTAAATCCCCAACCCTTTCAGTGTATCTTCTCACTATAATCACAGCTAACTGCCAAGAGAACAGCCTTTGTATCAGTAACTGCTTGAGGCTTCCCATTGCATACTAAATAAAACCTGTAGTTTACCATAGTGTTCGAGGTTCTCCATCATATTATGCCTTGCTTTTCAGGCTTTTCTCTTACATCACACTTCATCTAGCCTTATCAGTCACTTCAAAACCTTTGTCTCATCCTCTCTAGGCCTATGCTTAGAAATATATCGGTGTTTCCGTCTTACTCATCTTTTATCTCAACTGCCTCTTTGCCCAACCATCTTTTTCCAGCTCCTTTCCTAATACTGCTTTCGTGCCACTCTAACGCTGTACTGTTTCAAATTTTGCTTTATAGTTTCCTGTTTCTATATAGGATGCCAGTTTCTCATGTTTCACTGAAAGTTGCTTGGGGGCAGGAGTCGTGTTATATTCTATTTATTAATCTCTGCATTTTTTCCCATGACCAAGAAGTCTGATTTAAAAATTTCAGTTTTTCAAAATTAATCAGGAGGAGCTGGGACTGTGCGTTTTCGTAATATCTAGGAATGATCTATAGTTAAGCGCAAGGTCCGCTTTACTTGTTTAGGGCTGACTAGAGCGAGCAACACCATTTTTAAGGCATGCTGTCCTCAAGCCGACACACACCTGTGGCTCGCTGCCTAGGACCCTCGGATTTGACTGCAAAAACACGTGGGTAACTAGCGCATCTTTAGGCCCCTCCTCTGTATGGTGATTGGCGGACCAAAGTATCCAATCAGTCCTCCCCGCCTCTTTCGGCACTGACCAATCACAGATCCCGAGAGCCTCTTGACTACTAGATACTGTTTACTAACAGATCGAAGCTGGGGAATAAGTGGTGTGACCCTTTTGGGGAGGTCAGAAAAGGAAGGCTTTGACTGCGCGTGCGCAGTAAGGGAGGGGGCGGGGTAGAACCTAAGTCTCACCAATCGGAGTGGCCGCGCTCCTCCCTCTGCTACCTCCCCGCCAAGCAACAACAATTTGAGGAGTGGGGCGGGGCGGCTCGTGAAACGTCAGATAAGATTGTCCAATAGGAGCCGGCTATGGCAGACGCGCGCGCCCTGTGCCCAATAAACGATGGCCGCTAGAATGGCTCCTCTACCTTGCTGGCGGTAGGAGGAGCGGCCTGGAGGAGGAGGCGGAGGAGCAGGGGGCGGCTTGGTTGCGCGGTACTAGCGGTGCCCGCCGAAGTGGGAGGAGGCGGAGGAGCCAGCCGTGTGGCCAGAGCGGGAAAGCGACTCGTCTCTGCGTCCGAGTTGTGGAGCCGCCGTACCCCGGCTTCTGGGGCTGCGGCAGGGACTGTGAGGTGACGGGCGTCCGCTGTCTCCCGCGTTCCCCTCAGAGCGACTCGCGGAATCGGAAAAAGGGAGAAGATGGAGGAGAAGGGCGGCAGCGGCAGCGGCAGCGGCATCGGCGACGTGGGGACCAGCGGGGACGGCGGCGACGGCGGCGAGCAGCTCCTTACTGTCAAGCACGAGCTGCGGACTGGTGAGCGACCCCGCCCTCTGCCGGCCGAACCCGGGCGCGGGGGCGCGCCCTGTGGGCACCAGGGGCTGCGCGAACTCGGGGTGCGGGGCGGGCCCGGGGCGGGGCCTCGCGGGCGGGCGGGGCGGGGGCCGGGGGTCCCAGAGGCCCCGGTGACCCGGGCGAAGCGATCGAAAGTTTTCTTGAGCCCGGGAAACCGCGGGGGTCACGGAGATGCCTTCGCTCCCCCTTTCCCCGCACAGGTGACACATCTGTCACTGCATCTTACCCGGGCGAAAGGTGCGCCTTCTTCAGTGTGAGGTGAGCGGCGCTTTGTTTTGGAGCGTGACTCATTTCACCTTTCAGCTCCCCTTGAAGTGGTCTCTCGAAGTGGGAGTTTGGGAACTGTCCCCTAAGGAAGTATGGTCCGGTGACAGATAAAGGGAGGTTGTGCTCCAGGCTTTTAACGAGTTCAGTCCGGTAAGATAAAGAGACTGTGGGCTCTTGGGACCGAGTGCTTTTATTTGCGATTATCACGAAATACTACACTTGGCCTTGAATTTCTTTCAGAGATCTGTTGACATGCAGGCGCTATAAATTTAAAGCTCTAAGCGCAAGGGACTAACCAGTTGAAGCGCTTCCATTCTGGTGTTTGTGGTCACTAGAGTTATTCTAAGCTTTGTAGTTGTTAAATTACTTTTGCGTTGTGTAAGTCCAGATTGTTCATTTTTAGAAAATGCCTATCTAGACCGCTGTGTACAATTGGGGTTTATTTATGAAACTCAGTCTCCTATTAGATATACTTTATCATTTCTGAATGGCTAATACATTTTAACGAGGCTTTCGTTAATATTAGTAAATATTGTAACTTTTAGGATGGGGGGGTACCGGGGATGGAACTGACGACCTCTCACTTGCCAGGCAGACCCGCTGCTGAGCTAAATCCCCGCTCTTTTAAGGTTTTTGACATTACATCTTTGGCATATTGAAATACTCGTGTATTCTGTAGAAGCCTAAAAAGCAAGTTTCAGGTGTACACGTAGTACATCTTGTTTCTATTTTGAGCAAATCCTAAAGTTACATCTGTTGGACAGTTTTAGTTTTTGTTATTTCTGATGGGATTGCTGATTAGCATTCCAATTGTGAGTTATATGAGAGGCATCAAATTCATGTTTACTTAATTAAACATTTTTAAACATTGTGCTTTTGGTCTTCTGAATCGTTGTACACCTTGATCCAATTACTCCATGGTATTTCCATTCCTAGCACGATCTTTTTAGGTCTGGTGAGTTTGACTTTTTTCTCTTGCTACTGTTTTCAAAAAGCTAGTCAGTCATTCACTGAGTATACATTTATTAAGCATTAATAGCTGATTTGTACCAGACTAATTGCTTTCTGGTGTGAAGATTCTGAATGTTTCCCCTATCTTACATAATGATTCTCTATTTTGCTTACTGCTTTATATGTGTAGAATTGTAAAGTACAGTCAAAGTTGCTTGAAGTTGCGTGTTCTTCAGCCACTGACCATGGTAAAACTAGCAATCTTTGCTTAATGACCAAGGAACAATCTACTCCTTGATTAGTACAAACAACTCTGCTCAGTTTCTGGATTTTACAAACAATGCTAATTTTGTACAAAACAATGAGTACTGCTTTATTTTCCCTTCTCTACTAACTGTGTGAATCATCTGCTTCAAGTTTGCATTTTAGAAATTTTCTGATGGATGATGAGATTATACTGAATTTATTAGTACTGTGAACTGTCAAAGGAAATGAACACTCATTTTCAATTTATTGCTGAACACTGGAACAGCTGACCAGATATAGTGGTCAAAAACACAGTTAAAATACAGCTTGAAAAAGTCACTCGTCTTCAGCCAACTTGCTCCTCTCAACATACTGGCACCAGAATAATTCGACCTGATATGATGCCTTTTCAAAATTTGGACAAGCATGTTCACTGTGTTGTTGTATAGAATGAATGAAAAAGCAATAAAGGTCAGTATAGGCATATGGAAAATTGTTCCAGTTTTATCAGCCAAATAACATGGCATACCTGCAGTGGACTTGGAAGACAGTAATAAATCCCTGCGCTGCACTTACTATCTATGTAGACCTGCCGGCAAGTCAGTGTCAACTCTTTCAGACTCACTTCTTTTTTATCTACAAAATGTGAGACTTGAATAAGACATCATTGGAAAAATGCCAAGCAGGGTTGCTTGACACACACTTAGGTACTCAGGAAGTTTTCAATGAAAGTAAATTCAAAGATAATTCCTTAACAGTGTTTTATTGTAAAGTATACAAATTAATCTAGTGCAATTTGGAAAATAAATCACTTGTTTGACCATTAGCCCGTGTCACATTGCTTGGATACCAAGTTATCTTTTGCTGTATTTGTCCTTCTCAAGCAGAAAAAGCCCTATCATTCTTGACTCTGCTTAGCATATCTCTTCAGTAACAGCACTATACAGCACTATAAAAATCTGTTTGTCTGTGTTAGACTGTAAGGTCTTTGAGGGCAGACACCATATCCTTTGTAGCCTGTGACATATAGTAGACACTCAAATATTTGTTGCGTGAATTCACTGAATAGATAAAAACAGGAGGAAGTGTACTAGTTTATGGTGTCTTCAGTACCTTGCAGATGTTAGGTGGTTGATAAAATAATGACAGTAACTATAAAAGCTGAAGAATGCAGGAAATGAGGATCAAGCAGATCAGTTAAAACCTAAATTTCTTGTGCAGTTTATATTTTTTAGCCTAGATGGAATTGATAGTAACCAACAATGACAATGTTCTGCCCTTTGGCAGTAGGGGAAGAGGTCACAGAAGTCTGTAACTAGGATATATGTATTGTCATATGTTTAATAATAGGGGGTATGTTAGTTACTTTTCTCTCATTGCTGACACAAAATACCTAACACTGAAAGTTAAAAGAGGAAAGGTTTATTTAGTTCACAGTTTGTAGCAGTTTTAGTCCATAATCACCTGGCTTCAAGGCTGGGTGGCATGGCAGAAGTACAGCAGTTCTTGGTGATGGAAGACACAAAAGCATCAAGGAAGAAAGAAATGATTCTTTTTGTCCCAAATATTGTATGCAAGCTACCTCCTCTGGGGCGGGCATAGCCTCACACCATTAATTCTAGCCAGAACTGTGCCAGACCAGTCAGTGGACTGATTTACTAATTATACACCCTTAATTCCAGCCACCTAGATCCAGCCACCTCTGAAAAGCCCTATAACCACATGAAGCTTTGGGGGGACATTTAGATACATTGCAGGATGTATGTAAAAGAGAGGTCAGGACTTTTAGCTTTTAAATGAGAATCTGTTGAACAGTAGTGATAAAAGGAGGCTTTTATCGAAAGGATAGTGGGTTATCAATTCATTTGTTCAATACATATTTTATTACTTCTTGTGTATTGGCTGCTTTAGATGCTCAGCTTACAAGGCATACATGGTCTCTCCACTGGAAGCACAGGGCTATATCAGGGATCACTGGAACTAGAGACCTACATTGTCGGCACTCTGTCTTGAACCTCTGGCTGTCTCTTGAGATGGTTTCATTCTTCTCCACTGCTTTCCATCTTTTTACGCAAAGGAAGAATCGTGCTGCTGTCAGCTGCCAAGTTTCACATCTTTCAGCTTCAGGTAGACAGGAAAGACACTGCCCTTTTCTCAGCTTCAGTTACGCAAATCTCAGGGAAGTGCTTAACTGACTCGGCTTTGGTTAGGAATCCATTTGTGGTTCGTTCATTTAAGGCCGAGGATGGAATCGTACTCTCCTAACGTGACAGCCGCTACAAAGGGGAATGAACTAAACTCTTAGAGGTAGAAAAGTTGCTAGTACTTCTTCACATCCCTGTCTTCAGGAGAGAGAGTTTAACCCTGAGGAAAGGTTGAGAAAGATTACCTATTGTTGTGTAACAAATTGCTCTGAACTCTGATGACTAAGGCAACATGATTTCTATGGATCAAGAATTTGGGAATTGCTTAGCTTGATGGTTCTGACTATCAGTTATAAGAATGGAGTCAAAGACATTGACTAGAACTTCAGGCACCTGAAGACTTGCTTGGAGCCGGTGGTTCCCCTCCCAAGATGGCTCACTCATGCGGTTTTGGCAGAATTTTCAGTTCCTGCCATGTGTACCTCTGCTGCTTGAGTGTCCTTATGACATAGCTGCTAATTTCTCCCAAAACAAGGGACCCAAGAGAAACAGCAAGATAGAAGCAAGTCTGATTTTTTTTTTGTTGAATGACTTAATTGGCATATAGTCTACATACCATGCAATCTTCTTGTTTAAAGTGTACAATTAAACAATTTTTAGTATAGTTATAGAGATACACATCTATCACTACAGTGTAATTTTAGAACATTTCCAACACAATAAAAAGAAACCACACAACAACTTACATCAGTCACTCTACGTTGGTATTACCCAGAATAAGCCCTAGGCAACTACTTATCTATTTGCTATATTTTACCTACTGTGGAATTTTATCACAATATGATTATGTAATTGTGACCTTTTGTGACTGACTTCCTTCATGAAACATTGTGTTTTCAAGGTTCATCCATGTTGTAGCATGTATTAACACTTTATTTTCTGTGGCTGACCAATTAGGTTTCTTTTCTCTTTTTGAAGGTGGGTTCTTGCTGTATAGTTCAGGCTGGACTTGGATTCCTTGTATATCCCAGACTGGCCTTGAACTCACAGCAACCCTCCTGCCTCAGGCTTCCAAGTGGGGGATTGCAGGTATGTGCGACCATCCCCAGGTCACTAATTCTAGTTCATTGTGTTAGTTATACTGTATTTTACTCTTTTGTTCTTCAGTTGATTGACACTTGGATTGTTTCTACTTTTTTGCCTGTGTGAATATTGTTGCTATGCATATTTATGGATAAGTTTTTGTGTGGACCTGTCTTCATTTCTGTTGTATATTTACCAGCAGTAAAATTGCTGGATCACATGGAGTCTGTGCTTAACTTTGTAAGAAACTACCAAGCTGTTTTTCACAATGGATACATGTAGCATCTTAAATTCCCACCAGAAGTGGATGAGGGTTTCAGGTTATCCACAGTCTGGCCAGCAGTAGTTATTGGCTGTCCTTTTGTTTTCAGTGATCCTAAGGGGAATGAAGTAGTATTTCACTGTGATTTTGATTTCCATTTCTTTAATGATGTTGAACATTGTTTCATTCACTTGTTTGTGTATGATAACAGCATGGATATCTTCTTGTTTATTTAGGTGATCTTTCATTCCTTTCAACCATGTCTTGTAGTATACATTTGTACTTCTTTTGTTAAATTGTTCCTATTTTGTTTTGATGCTATTGATAAAAAATTATTTTCTTTCATTTTCAGATTATTGCAAGTATCTAGAGATCCACTATGTCCTGAAATCTTGCTAACTAATTTATTAATTCTAATAGGTTTTTAGAATTTTTTACTTACAAGATCATATCCTTCATGAATAGAGATAATTTTATTTCCCCCTTTCTAATCTGGATGCCTCTTAGTGTTCATATTCTCTCTTTTATCTCTCTCTCTGTCTCACTCCTTCCTTCCTTCCTTCTCTTTCTTTTTCTTTCCAGCTAATTACTTAGCTAGAGCCTGAAGTACAGTGTTCAACAGAATTAACATGAACAAGGTCCCAGGATGCTAGTGGCATAGTGCTTGCCTGGCAAGTGCAAGGGCCTGAATTCGATTTATGGTACCAGAAGAAAAATAATAGGAACAGACATCCTATCTTGAGTTTGATTTATGATAGCAGAAAAAAAAAGAGAACATGAACAACAACCTGATTCTAAGGGGAAAGCATTAGATTTTCACAGCTAAATACCACATTAGCAGTGGGTTTTCCATAGATATCCTTTATCAGTTTGACAAAGTTTCCTTTTATTCAGTTTGTTTGGGTGTTTTTAATCATAAAAAAGTGTAGGACTTTTTGTCACATGTTCTTTTTTAAATTTTATTTTAAAGAGGATAAAATCAAGGATAATAAAACAAAACCAATCAAAACAAATCAGTGTAAGTGATACAGGACTTCAGAACATTAAACAATCAACAATAGTTACCAAAATGCCTTTTGTTGTCTTCAAAATAGCTACAGATAACTTCGGACATAGTAAAAATCAAACAGAACAGAATAGAATGGAAACAATGAAAACAAAACAGTGAATGCAATAAAGGACTTCAAAACAAGCTGATAGTAAATCCAAAATTGCTACTGTAATGTATCTTGTCTTTGAAATAGCTGCTCATGCCATTAGATTTAACATGATCAAACAAAACAAAAGAGAATAAAACCCAATCCAGTGAAACAATGAAAAAGATATAGGACTTCAAAGCAAGACCACAGGGAATCAACAATGGCTATAACCCTCACAAGGAGATCCACCCTAGATGCCACACTGCATACTGTTATCCTCTGAACCTATGATCAGACCACTGGCCCTAGGTCTGCAAGGTCAGTGAAACACCAAAGCACCACAGGCATCCAAGTGCATTTCACCTTCACAGCTGTCATCACAGCCTCTGTTTCTCCAGATCAGTTGGTCGCTTATGGGGGGGCGGTTGTGGTTGTGGTGGGGGATTGCTACTTGTTGTTTGCCAGCCTGTGCACTGGAAGGGGCTGGGGTCTGGCTGTCCTTAGTCCAGCACTGGCCCACACGTGGTGCCGGTTCCCAGACAGGGCTTGCTTCCTGGTGTGGCCTTGTTCTCTCTCCCTGCAATTTGCAAATGGTGCTGACTCACGGGGAAAGGCTTGGGTCTGGCTGTCCCCAGCCTGGTGGCAACCTGCGCATGGTGCTTTTTGTGTCTATTGATATGATCATGTGGTTTTTACTTTTTGTTCTATTGGTGTGATTTATTACATTGATTAATTTTTTGAGTGTTAAACTAACTTTGCATGCTTAGGGTCATGAAATATTCCATGTGGTCATGAAATATTCTTTCTATAAGTTGCTTGATTCAGTTTGCTAGTATTTTCTTATAGATTTTTATGTCTGCATTCATAAAAAATATTTGTCTGAGGTTTACATTTCTTTTGTGTGTGTGTGTGTGTGTGTGTGTGTGTGTGTGTTACCGGGGATTGAACTCATGAGCTCATGCTTGCCAGACAGGCACTTACGCCACTGAGCTAAATCCCATTTTTTGATCTGTCTAGTATCCCAGAAATGTTTTTGACTAATTTTACCATCAAATCAGATATTACCTGTTTGGTTACTGGCGTGCTTATTTAGGGTCTTTGCAACACATATTTAATAGGGGTTAAAGGTTGGGCTGAAGTTCTGATTCTGTCCCAGACCTACTGTATGACCCAGAATAAGTACTAGGCCCAAGTTTTACTATCTATAAAGAAAAGGTGTTAGACTTAATTATATAATTAGACTTAATTATATTAGAATTAACTGGCATTCTGTGGAAGTTCTATCCAGTAGACAAAAGTTAGGACTGGTGATTTGCTTTTAAAGATGATTCTCTTTTATCACAGAATTCATGTAAGGTCCTACTGAAGAACAACAGTTCCATATTGATTTTTGAATGTAGTTTCATTTATAATGGATTTAACTTATAATTAGCTTTTTAGGATTATAATTATCTATAGGAAGGTGAAAGAGTTCAATGAAAATCTTAGTTATCTGTTAGTACAATATAGCTCTTTTACATATATGTGTATGTATATACAGGTATACATGAGGTGATTGAAAGACATAGTGTACATTTTAAAAATCTTATTGTAATAAAAACCACATTGCCAAGAATGATGGATAAGCATGTCTGAATTGAGAGGAAGTATTTTGAGGGAGATAAATAGCAATGTATTTTACTGCAATAAACTTAAATTTATTCACTGTATTTTATGATCATCTCATGTTGATTAACCATTTATGGCAATTTCTGTCAAATAAAACCATCACGGTGTGTCCTCATCCATTTTGTTCACTGGATGTGGCACCGTGAAACTTCTTGCTCTTCAATTTGAGAACACAGAGTTGGCCGTGACAGTGCCTCCAAAAACCATTAGGAGAGAGGACTTGCAGAGATGTTTCAGAAAGCGCCAAGAGATGGGGTAAGCATATTCCAAATAAAGAGGAAGTATTTTGAGGGGAATTAGTGGCAATGTGTCTAACTGTAATGAATTTTTAACATTTTTAGTCATTTACCATATTTTTTGATCACACCTTGTATAGCGCATATATTTGTGTGTGTGTGTTTTTCGTAGCAGTCATTCCTTTTTCATACTTTCTTTGAGCTGAGTAGGCAGGACTTGTACTCTGGTTTTATAGCATACATTGAGAAAGTTAAAAATATCAATAGGGTGGGCCAGGTGTGGTGGCACATGCCTGTAATCCCAGCTCTTGGGAGGCTGAGGCAGGAGGATCATTGTGAGTTTGAGACCAGCTGGGCTACAAAGTGAGCTCAAGTCCAGCGTGAACTGCATAGTGAGACTCAAAATGACATAGTGTCTCAAAATGACAAAAAAAAAAAAATCAATAGAGTATTGACAGTACTCTGATTTGATTCATTAGGGGCTAAGAGAACATCTCTTCTTAATTTTTTTTTATCACCAGTTTTAGAGATGGATAAAAATGATCTATTTGGGCAAAGGGAGTGGTGTTAATTCTTATGTCAAAGAGAATTTGTATGTATTTTGCATTTGCAGTCTAGGAGAAGCCTCAGGTGATAGATCTAATGCGTCAGACCCAACATTAACCTCAACTGCAAAGCGAGGCAGCTTAAAACCTCAGCTCCTGGAGACAGAAGTGGTTTGTTAGGCAGAATTGAATTCTTCTTTGTGAACAAGAAACTCTTGCTTGATGAAAACTCCTTTAGGGAAAATCTAATAGCATTTATGTGTTGGTTGAAGCTTCACAATTAAAGACACTGTTGAAAGACATCAATCCCCACTTGTAGCGGGGGACGAGGGCCTGTCAGAGTTACTGCCTTTAAGCTTTGGCACTGATTTACAGACCGCTCTATGCCCCGTAGAGGTCTGATCACTCCTACACCTGTCTTGTTTGTCGGGCAATATGAATAAGGTCTGAAATAGAATCTTGCCCTCATTATGTTGTTTCCAGCAACGTCCCTCTTGGTTTAAGTGTGGCTAATCCTCCAAAAGTCCAAAGAGTTCTCTAGACTTCATAGATGCCTTTTTTTTCCTTTTAGATTTCTAAAGTTGTGAGTGAGCTGTCTCATTTCTTTCTTCCTTTTTAAAATATTCATTAGATATTTTCCCCTGTGATTGCCAGAAGAACAGGGAGATAAAGTTCCTGATTTTTAGTACAGTAGTTGGTATTGCAGTTATTTTCTTTCACATTCAAGTTTTTTGTGTAGGTGTGCTTCTTTTTGTACGATCAACGTGTTCTTGAAAATATCATGTAAATAATACTTTTGTATATAAAATTATTTAGAATATAGAAAGTTAACTTGGTACCTAAAAGAATTCTGTTTGTTCTTATATTAATAAAACTGTTTGATTAAATTTTCCATTTGTGGCTTTTACTTTACATAGGTTTTTCTGATATACCTTCCTTATAATTTAGATAGTTGCAAACATGTCAGTGATGAAGTCTTTTCACCCCTGCAGATGATGTCCATGTCTTAGTCCCCATGAACACTGTGAATCTGTTACAAACTACCTGGTGTAGGTGTGACTAAGTTTCTTGAGGTAGGAGATTGTCCTGGGATGATCCAAATGGGTCCTGTGTATTCACATAGGTAAGAGGAGGTCAGGAGGACCAGAGTCAGAGGAGAGGATGTGAGAATGGAAGCAGAGGGAGAGAAAGAGGATACTGATGAAGAAACAGAGATAGAATGATGCCATTGCTGGAAGGGGGATGAGCTGAGGAATGTGGGGAGCCTCTAGAAGCTGGGGAACATATTTCTACAGTGTCCTAAAGGAACAGCTCTGCCTTCACCTTGCTTTTCAAGCTTGTGATAGCTACAACTATAATAAAACAAATGTGTTGTTAATAAATCATCAAGTATATGTTAATCTTTTTTTTTTTTTGGCTATACTGGAGATCTAGCTAAGGGGTGACCTACCACTGAACTAGGTCCCTAGCCCTATTATTTTTTATTTTGAGATACTGTCTCAATAACCAGGCTGATCTTGAATTTATGATCCTCCTGCCCCAGCTTCTTGAATCGTGTTATAGGCATGTGCCACTGTGCCCAGGTTAATCTTTTTTTGTTTTTATCAGTACCAGGGATCGAACCAGGTTAATCTTTTATAGCAGCAACAGGGAACTAATATATCTTGCTTAAGGTTGGATGAACCAAGAGATAATTTTACCCCAAGCATAAATGACCCAGTATGTCAAAATGTAATACAGCCCATTATTTCGGCAAGTGTTTTTGTAGAAAATGGTAACAAAGTATGTTCTTTGTAAAAGTAGAATGCCTTTTCTAAGGACTCCCCAAAGAGACATTCCTTTCTGATCTTAGTATCAAGCCTAGTTGTGTTGCTTTTGACCAGCTGTCCCACTTTTCATAGAAATGCTCTGAAGTGGGTGCTGCACAGGGCTCTCCCTCAGGACATGGGAGCTTGAAATCTCAGGCTCACACCACTTACAGGTGTCAGGGGGCGAGCGTGGATCTTGAGTTGCTTCCTGTTGCCATTTGTGTGCTGTTTCTTAATTTTTCTTCTTTTCTTGTGCTTTAATTAACCATATTAATGGGCCTGAAATCAAAGATGAAGTAAATATATAGGTACATTTATTTTTAAACACATACGTGCATACCATAAGTAATAGTGAAAGCATGATAAAACATTTGACTTTCTCTCCAGTGTTTTGCTGCTTAAGCAAAATCTGTGTCATATCATATTCATGCTATTTTCATGTTTATCCTAAAGAGAAAGAAATGTGAGATCTCTGATTAATTCGTAGTACTTTTGATTTTGGAAAAAGTCCCAAAATGATAAATCAGTAAAATAGAAGCACATTTAAAAGAATTCTAGAGGCAAAAATGTGGAGATCATACACAGGTTTCCTACTTCTGTGAATTCTCCCATTCTTAACTGGAAAATTCAGTTATCTGAAGTACTCTGTCCTCTAATCACATCAGTAATCTGAAGTAGGATTATGTGGTTTTCTAATGGAGAAATTATTTCAGAGATGTAATAAGAATAATATTACACTTTGTGTCTAAAGATGATGTTGCATTAGGAGGGCAGGAACACCAAACTTTAGCACTGATCCACTGCCATGATTTTATGCTTGCTTTTCCATTGTATTTGATGTTTGTAAAGAACATCATAATTGGAGCTGGAGTGGAACAAATCTAATGGGTATACACAAATGAAACTTAAAATGTTTTTTATTATTGAAACTCATAACTTTGACTTAATTTTGCTGTGTATAAATTGGAAAAACAGCCACAGATTTATTTATTTACCACGGATTTTGATTCCTGCTCTGGGTCTCATATTGTCCTACATACTATGTTTTAGTGGGAAACAAATTTGACCTTAATTACATGATCTCATTACTGACTATATGATTACAAGTGTGCTAAACTGAAGATAGGCAGAATTCTGTGAGAGAGCCTAACAAGTGCCATGTGAGGGGCGAGGGAGCAGTTTTTGTGAAGCAGTGGTGTTTAAGGAGAGGTTCTGACTATCGTGGGGTGAAGGGTAGAAGTAGGGGCCAAAGCATTTCTGTTAAAGGATACAACACAGATGGTCTGAAAGTGGGAACTGGCTTGGCACACTGGCTTTACTGGAGGAAAGGCCTCTGGTTTGAACGTCACATCCAAGGAGGAGAGCCACAGGAAATGGAGCCGGAAAGATATCTAGAGTCATTTCATACAAAGGTGTATAGGTTAACAGTAAAATGGTCAGACCAAAGCATAAAGTCATTGAAGAATTTCCACTGAAAGAGTGATAAGATTAGCTTTGCATCATACAAAATGACTATTGCTTTGAGGGAGATATATGAAGAGACCAGCTGGGAAACTATTGTAGAAGTTCAGCTAGAATCTAAAGGTAACAATTGAGCTAAACAAGTGTGAATGTATTTGAGAAGTATTTGGAGATCAAATTACCAGAGTGAAGTGTTGTATTTATGTGAAATCTTCTAGTACAGAGATGCTGTTTGTTGAGATGGTGTATTGATTTTTGATTGCTGTGTAAGGAATTATCACCAGTGCAGTGGCTTATAATAGCACCCATTTATTAGCTTGGGTTGTTGGGAATTTTTTGTGAGCTGCCTGGGCTGTCTGCTCAGTATCCTCAAGGCTGAGACCAAGGGTTTAGGCAGGCTGGGTTCTTGCTGGAGGTTTTGAAACTCCTTCTTGTTGTTCATAGAATTTAGTTCCTTTAGTTGTCAGCCAGTTTCCAGTTACCTTGCTAGCTGTCTGCTGGGAGCCACAGTCAGTTTCCAGGGGCAGTTTGCTTTCTGTCTCAAGTGGCCCCTTATCTTTAGGCCAGCAAGTATATGTCAGTTTCTTCTAACTGCTTAGACTCTTGAGTTCTGGACCTCTTCTAACTTTGAGGCCTGGATTTAAAGAGAGCTCCTGTGATTAGGTTAGGTCAGTTGATTTTAGGCATCCTTACTCTTTAGAATCTCATTCACAAGAATGATACCACATCATAGTCATTTGCTCAAGGGGAGAAGATTATACAAAAGCAAGGATCATTGAGCTTATTTTAGAATTCTGCCTTAGAATTCCCAGATAGTGAAAGAGGAGAGATAGATATAGGGGCAGGTAAAAAAAAGGTAATACTCAGTTTAACAGATCAAACTAAGTTCGAGGGTTCTTTAATATATTTTCATGAACATATATGATAATAGTTACTATGGATAATGAAAGCTTGTTATGTGCTATGTTGTAGGTCAAGTCATTAATCCATACAGTAACACTGATTGCTGTTATTATTTCAGTTGACATCTGGTGAAACTGAATGCTAGAGAAGTTACCAAATTGTTAGTTGTGTCACCCAGGAAGTAAGGACCAAAGTCCTCAAATCCCATCTATACCACTGTGCCTTATGCCATCACTGGGCCTGAAATTAAAGGAAAAAAAAAAAAGGTGTCGCAGCTGCAGATAAACATCCTGGTCATCAACTTTAAGTGACACTTAAAGCCAAAGTAGTAGGTAAGATCACCTTAGATTATAGAATGTAAAAGAGAAGAAAGGGACTTAGAACTGAGCCCTGAAATGGGATAGAAAAAGAATTGCTAAGAAAGGACACAGAAGAGGAAGAGCCAGGTGAAAGAGTTGGAGAAACCTTAGGAAATCTGTGGTGTTATAGAAGTCCAGGAAAGAAGGTGCTTTGGGGTGGGAGTGGGGTAGTTGCCAAACCACTGATTAGCATTAATAAAAGCAATTTTGGTGACATGGTACTTTACATAGAAAACTCATAAAACTCTGCCAAAAGACTTCTAGATTTAATAACCAAATTCAGTAGTGAAGCTGAATACAAAGTCAGCCCTCAAAAATCAATAGCATTCCTTGTTGATTTTTAATTGCCTTCTAAAATGGAGAATTAACATGATGGTGTCTGGTCTCAACTGTACAAGTTAGATATTTCAGTTGTTCTTGGGTCAGCTGGCTTATGGTGTCTTTCTCTCTTTCTGTGTTACACACACACACACACACACCCCTCACAGATTTTTTGCCACATCAACTTCTTAATTCAACAGATTATGCTTAATACCCAAGATTCATACTACTGTGTTACAAATTTGTTTTCCTAGCAATAAATTTTCAATTCTTTATGATTACACATAACAAAAGGCTTACAGAGCATTTTATTATTTGGGTATGCAGAGATAATATATATGATGGTTTTTCGGAAAACCTTTCTACTCCATACTCAGATGTACTTCATTGTCAAGTGCATACTTAGATTAGATTCTTGAATTGTGATGTTGATCTGTTGCTTTTTTTTTCAAATAAAATTTGACTGAAAATGTTCAAAAAAAATCAATAGCATTTCTATATACAAACACCAAACTCACTGAGAGAGAAATTAGGAAAACCACACCCTTAGCAATAGCATCCAAAAACATGGAATATTTAGGAATCAATCTAACAAAAGAAGTCTATACATTGAAAATTACTCTGAAAGAGGAGATTGAAGGGGATATCAGAAAATGGAAAAATATCCCTTGCTCATGGATAGGAAGAACCAACACAGTAACAATGGCCATACTCCCAAAATTGTTATACAGATTAATTGCAATCTCAATCACAATACCAGTAACATACCTCACAGAACTAGAGAAAATATTCCTAAAATTTATTTGGAACCAGGAGATACCTACAATAGCAAAAGCAATCCTGGGCAACAAAGGGAAGACAAGAGGAATCACAATCCCTGACTTGAAATTATATTACAAAGCTACTTTGATAGGATCAGCATGGTGCTGGCAAAAAACAAAACAAAACAAAACAAAACAAAACAAAAAAAAACACCTCAGACCTGAAGATCAGTACAACATATTGGAAGATAAAAAGACATAACAACAAACATACTCAGCCACCTTATCTTTGACAAAGCAGCCAAACATGTTCACTGGAAGAAAGATAGCCTCTTTAATTAATAATGCTGGAAATACTGACTCTCTACATGCCAAAGACTAAAATTAGACTCATGTATTTTACTGTACACTAAACTAAAGTCAGTATGAACCAAATATTTAAATAGTAAAAAAAACACTAAATCTACTGGAAGAGAAAGTAGGTAGAAATCCTGAAGACATAGGTGTAGGTAGAGAGTTCATGAACAAAAACTCAGACTTCATAGGAATTACTTCAAAGAATCAACAACTGAGACCTCATCTTGTGCACATCAAAAGAGCTCAACAGAGTAAAAAGACAATTCATGGATTGGGAAAAAAATTTTAGCCAATTATCCCTCAGACCAAGGACATCTATCTAGAACATATGAAGAATTGAAAAAAATCGGGTTCCCTAAATTCCAAGACCCAATCCAAAATGGGCATCTGAGGTGAATACACACTTCTCAGATGAAGAAATATAAATGGCAAATACATGAAAAATGTTCAGCATCACTGGTCATTCAAGAAATGCACATTAAAGCAACACTGAGATTCCATCTCACTACAGAAAGAATGGCTGTCATCAAGAAATCGACCAGTAACAAATGCTACGGGTGCTGTGAGGAAAAAGGAATGCTTCTTCTTTGTTGAAGTGTGGACTGGTACAATTGCTGTGGAAATCTGTGTGGAGAGTCCTCAGAAAACTGGGATCAGAGGCTCTGTTCAACCCAGCTATTCTCTTCCTCGGTGTCTTCCTAGAAGTCTTAAAAACATTATACCACAGCAGTTTATCACAGCACAATTTGTGATAGCTAAATCTTGGAAACAACTCAAATGCCTATCAACGAAGGAATGGATAAAAAAGATCTTTTTATACAATAGAGTACTACTCTGCCATAAAGAAGGATAAACTTGAAGCTTTTATAGGTAAACGGATGCAACTTGGGACCATATTCATTAGTGAAATAAGTCAGGCTCACGTGCATAAATACATATTGTCTCCAGAGTATAAGAAACTGAAAGAGTAAATAAAGTTCAAAATGTACAATAGATGTTGTGAAATGAGAAGAAAAGAACTATGGTGGGAAAAGAAAGGAAGAGAAAAAGAGAAAAAAACCGCGAGTTGTGCTATTGCTGTCTCTCAATTCACAGAAAAGGAAGGTTCATGTTAATATCTATTGAAGAATTTCTTTTTTTTTTTTTTTTTTGTCTTTTTCATTTTTATCGGTACCAGGGATCGAACTCACGACCGCCTGCTTGCAAGGCAGGCGCTTATGCCACTGAGCTAAATCCCCAGCCCCAATTGAAGAATTTCTTAGGCCCTTATCTTGCACTTGGAGTAACTACTTAAAAATAAAAATATGCAGTGTATTAATTATTGTTATTCTATCATCTTGCGATGGAATTTTGTTTTTACTTTTTTTTCCATAAAATAAAATAAAGCAACTTCCATGGACATTTAGTGGGAAGATTGAGATTGGACTAGGTTGAGGAATAAATGCAAATAAATGTAACTTCCGAGACTTGCTTCTGGAGGGAACTGCAGAGAGGAACTCAAAAGGCCTGTGGGGTTCAGTGAAGGTTTTTCATTTGTTTATTGTTTTAAGATGAATAGTACTAGATTAAATTCAAAGGGGGCAAGAGTCAGTGTGCAAGATGGTGAGGGCAGGCTGGCCAAGCAGCAGGGAGGAGGGAGAGGATACAGGTGTATTTGTAGATTTGGTGGCAGAAAAACACAGGGAGTTCTGCAAGAGTGAATTTTTTTCTTTGTGAATTGTGAAGAAAAGGCAATTCTTTATCCAAGAAAAATAGCTTCATTGTTAAGAAAGATTGTTATCCTAGTCTTTCCTTGGTACAGATAAACACCCAGAAAGTTGCTAGAAAACTTACGTGCATATGATGTAAATTTACAGACCGTTGTGGAACAACTCAGAGAGGTTTTTAGGCAAAGCCACTCAAGTGCTTCTGTGACTTCCGTGGAGGTCAGTTCCTTGTGCATGTTCTCTGGATCATGCCAAAATTCTTAGTAAGCTTAATGTTCTGTTTCTTCTTTTTGAAGTGTTTTATATTTAGTTCAGTTCTTCTAAATTAAATTTATTTGGTACATGTATTGGAAAAAAGGCTGTTTGTTACAGCTTTATAAACATTTTTTTTTCTTATTGACTCAGTTTTCACATTGGCTCGATCATATGATTCCAAAATCACTCGGATAAGTAAACACTGCTGTTTTGTACACCAAAAATACAGTGAGTCTTCAAGGTAAGTGACCCTGGCAATAAGAGAAAAGTGAGCAGCATTGTTTCAGAGTACACACACATTAAATATAACTTTGTTCTGCCTCCAGCAGAATGCTGTCCAGAGACATGGGTTGAGGCCCAACCACAAATCTAAACAGCTTCAGAATAGCTTACCACCTGGCAGTTAAAAGGAACTTAATGTGCGAGCTATTTAGCTTATTTTTCAGTTCTCATGTATTTGCTAGAATCGGGCTAATTTGACCTTCTAGAAGGAGTTAAGATTTTGCAGTTGATCAATGCCTGTGCTGTCAATACTCTCCTGGCATTCCCTAACCTGGAGCTTATCTTATAAATTGCTTTATAGATAATTTTACCTCCTGACCAAAAAAAAAAAGGGGGAAAGAAATCTCAAATAGAAGAAAAAGATTTGTTTTTGTCACTGCATTCAATTGTCACCTTTTGACTGAAACTAAATCAGTCTGAGAAGCTTATGTTTTATAATGCTGAATAAGAAAAGATGAAGTTTTATTTCAAAATCTATTTTATAACCTTATTAAGTTGGTTCTAGAAAATGAGATGTTAAGTATACATTTCCTGTTGATGTGTTAAAAACAAATCCAAGCATATTAAATAAAGAGGATTAAAGCAGATTGTTCTCCAATTACCTATCTTAAAAATCTTCCATGTCTCAAACTTTGACTCCAGTTTCTCCTCCCCTTACTGTGATCCTCAAGCTCTCCTTGCCTCAGACACATTTAACTCTTCTTATTTAAAAGACAAAATAAAACTTCTGTGGCCTCTGTTATTACTATTCTCCTTCCCACCAGATTTTGAAAGAGCACTTTATACCAGCTGTTTCAATTTCTTATTAAATTGGCTGCTTCTCTCTTATAACTGTTTCTACTCTTTCTAGAGATCAAGGAATCCCTTTTTTTGAGTTTCTTATCAGGTACTTCCAACCTCTCACTGGACACAAAACATTGGATGATCCACAGGTCTGTCAAGTTAAATAATGCTTCCTCCAGCTTCTGTTTTGTTTAGTGCCATTACCATTTTCCATCTTACTAGAACCTAGCTAGAACATTCTTGACTTCTTCCTCTGTCTTCTGTTCTCCTGGTTTACCAATTTCTTTCCTTGTGTCATGTGCAACTCTGAAATACCTCCTTTTTCTGTTAATTGCTTCATTGCCACAACTGCAGTCTTAGTTCTGTGTCTAACCTAATAAATAACAGTTATTGAGCTTTGCTGTCATATCTTTGCCAAGCATTTTGCATGTCTTACTTAATCCTGACACACCTGTGTGATGCGTATTATATCTGACACCTTGGGTGTACAGATTCTACTGTCTACCCTACCCTAGAGTCCAGCTGCAGCTCTGCTGAACAGTTCTCTGTTGGTGTCAGATCACGTCAAGTAAACAGGCTGCACCTCTTCCATTTTCTGCTCCAGGACTTTGATGCCTACCTCAAGGCTTGGGATCCTGGCCAGAGCAGGCCCATCAAGCACAAATGCATGTTCCAGGAGGGTAAGGGTGTGCAACCTTTAACTAATGGGATATCATAGTAAACCTTTCTCTGTATTAATTTTAGAGCGGAAAATTCTGAGAGGCATTCTGTATGTTCCTCAAAAACTAGATTAGATTGAGCTGATAGTGTATCCTTATGTTGGTTTCTCCTTATTGTCTTTTCACTCAGTTGTTCCTCACAGGTGTCAACTTCCAATTGGACTACTTTTACATGTATCCAGGCTAAAACAACTTAGTACCTAGAGTGACTCTAAAAAGCATACCTTTGGGTGGGATGTTGGAGTGGATTACTCACTGGTGAAACTGAACAATGACTCTACAGCTTTTATCTTCCAGGGATTAGGGACTAACTAGAATTGAATGGAAAGTGAGGAGTGGGTTATGTGATAACTTTAGAACTTAAATGATAAGAAGACAGTGATGACTGTAAGGGCTCTGAGATGACTAAGCTCTTAACTTTTGAAACCTTGAACACAGCAGGTTAGTGAATTATCAATGCGTGCTCTGGAAAAAGGACTTTCATAGTAGTATTTGGAAAGATCCTCAGTCCCTGTGGCCATAAGTCAGGTAATGCTAAAACATCAGGCCCAGGATTTAATAATAAGGAGAGCAGAGCTGTATATTTTCTGTTATGTGTTTGTAATGTGTCCACTGAACTAACCTGGAACTGTTTCTGAGAACTCTTTTCTGGTTTTCGAGTTAGTAGTGGCCACAAGAATAATTTTGACTGAGATTGGAGGGGAGAAGTGAAGTAGCAGTAGTGTATCTTTTATGTCTAAAGGTTGTGATGATACTAGGCTGTGTTTCAGAACCACATATTGTTGCTGATCTTCTGTGTCATTATGTTGGCATGGAGCAGTGGCTAGGTCTGCATCACCCCCAGCTCCTACTGGATCCCATCCATTAGCTTCTAGGATCCTGGGCCAGTGTGTACAGTTTTTCTGCGGGTTTTCAGCGTCATTGAGGTTGGAAAACTTCTAAGTAGAGACATAAGATATGGGATGTTTGTCCTCATGAGTTTCATTTTATCTTTGGGATTCTAATTTTATCCTGGTTCATTCTCACTTCATGTCTGACTTTCCGTTATGGTTTATATCTGGATGTCCCTCCAAAAGTCTTGTATGATCAGTAGGTGGGGCTTTTGAAATGTGATTGGATTATGGTGTATTTTGGGGGTAGGAGGTGGGGTCTGGTGGGGAAGGTGGGTCCCTGAGGGTATGACTTGGAAGGGTGTTTCTCCCTTCCCAGCTTCTCCCTTCATCTCTGCTTTCTGTCTGCCATGAAGTGAGCAACTGTTCCTGTGCTATGTCTTGGCCATACTGTCCTGGCTTGCTGTACTAAAACTGTGAACCAAAATAAATCTCTCATCTTTTAAGTTGTGGGTGTTAGGTATTGCATCTCAGTGACAAAAAAGTGACCAGGACACTTTACTTTCCAACTCCCTGCCCTGAAGCCTTTAGCTTCAGCTTCAGATGTGGAAGTGGCTGTCTTAGATAGACTGTTTAACCAACTCCCACACCCGTGGGAGACCAAAGCCTTATACTTTCCTTCTGTTACAGTGGTTCTGCCTCTCCAGTATACTCTTGATAGATGTTCAGGGCCAAAGATGGGGTCCTAATACAGAAAAGACAGGGTTCTGAGATCTCAGAAGATGATGTCTGGGTGAATTAGCCTGAGACTCTTGAACCCCTGCATTTTTCTGAATGTTCTGGACAGGCAGGAACAACATCTTGTTAGATAAAAAAGAGCCCAGTTTGGAGACCATGCAAGCATCCTATCAAAGTGAGTGTCTCACGGGATAATGTTTGGCCTAAAGATATGCCCCATCCCTTGATGTTATTACTTCCAGAAGAATAACTGGGCAGAATCTCACCATATTTTAATCAGAATGTTTTACTTATTCTGGGAGGGAATATTCAGGCAGATAATTCCAGGATCCAGCTAATATAGTATATGTCAGTAGGAGCAGAGGAACATGTGAGAAAGTGGTTCTGGAAATTACTGGATGGAGCAGGAATGGTAAGGTAAAGAATGGTAAGAAGAGAATAAGAGTGGGTAAGGGAGAATTATCAACATTAAGTATGTTCTGTTACCATGGGAGCACTATTCATAACTCTGGATTAGACATCATAGTAACCTAGTTGTAATATACTTCTGGGATGGTTTCTTGAAGCTTGAACAAGAATATGACCTAAAATACATTAGATAAATGTGAAAAGTTACATATTCTTTGGCAGACTAGGTAAAAAAATCTCAGAAAAGAGAAAGTGTAGACTTCTTATATGACACAGGAGAACACACTATCTGACTGTGTTTCTTGGAAGATTCAAAGAAAATACTTCGTTTATCAAATAAAGAATGCAGTGTTGAGAGGACATGCGCCAGAGATGCTTCTATGGAACTGGGTTCCCCAGAATCATAGCTCTAATATGAGTCTGGAATGGCAAAGGAAAGATGGTGGCACTTATCATTAGGAGTAAGGCGAATGGGTGTAATTAGTATGATAAGGCACATTGGCATTTGGGGTACCCTGACCAATAGAGATCTGGCACATATAGCTGGTAGGCCATGGGGCAGGAAAGATGGACAGCCAACCAGGATGGAATTTATTTGACTTATGATGATTCCGAACTTTATCTCTAATCAGTATGAGCCTTTAGTTACCTTGCTCTTGTTTTGGTTGCTGCAAATCCTGTTCTTCGTTCCCTGGACATTGAAGCAGCAAGAAACATCCCATGAGTTCTGTATAAGTTTCTCCCTATCGCTGCTATAGAGTAGCAGTTCTAGCTCCTTCAACACTTGGTGACTACAGGCAGGAGAGGATTTGAGCTGCATTCTGTTAATTGTGTCCTGAGTGCTATGTCACCTCGTCCTCAAGCCCCTCCGTGCAGGTTTTGCCTTGCAGTATCTCAAGCATGATCACTGTCTTATGTTTTCCTTTCTGCTCCAGTCTTCTCTGCTCAGTCTTCTCTTCTCTTTCACCCTCCTTCGTCCTTTACTTCTGTTTAAATTACCTATGTACAGGTCCTTTTCTGATACTCTATTTTGGGGGAGAACCCGAGGAAGACAGGTACATTTGTTATTTGTGTGCATGTATGTTTGTCCGTCTACCTGTCTTCCACTTACTCTGTCACCTGTTTCATCCATCCAATTATAAATTACCAATAATGGGTGAGAATGACAAAAATAATTGATCATCACAGTAAGAGGTAGATCTTGAGTTTTTAAAAGCACTCACTGAATGAAAACCTGTTCTCTTCCTCCTTGTTTATTCCTCTTGTCCCAGCTTTGAAGATCCTATCAGTGGGCCTTAGATTGTCTTTCAAAGTCCTCAGTGATCCAGCACTACCTAGCTGCCTACGGTGGTTATTTGTTGTTCACCAATATTACATGTTGTGTCTAGATGTCCCCCTAAAGCCTCATGTGGTCATAGGTGGGGCTTCTTCAGAGGTGACTGAATCTAGATGTGTGATGCTGGGGTTGAAGGTGTGTGATTACTAAATCAGTCCACTGATTGGTTTCGCACTGCTCTAATCCCAGTAGCACAGAGTATTAAAGGGGCAGAAAGAAGCTGTCATGGCACTTTTGCTTGTCGCTTTGGTACCTGGTTGCCTGCCATGAACTGTTTCTCCTCTGCTATGCCGCCCTGCCTTGGAGCCAGCCAATTATGGACTGAAACCTCTATAAATTGTGAGCTAAATAAACGTCTCCCTCTTTAAAAGTGCTGAGCGTTTTGTCTCAGCAATCAGAGAAAAGTAATTAGGATCACTGGCCTACAAGTGGGCATGTGCTCATCCTTTTGCCAGTGGGTTTCTTTGAGCTTCATTGTGGGGGGAATGCATCCACCCACTCTGTTTGGAGCATGTCCTTTACTTCTTTTGTTTCTCTTCTGAGGTTAATCTGATCTTATTTCATTTCTTCCTTTTTTTGTTTACTCATTTCTGCTTCAGGATGTTTTTCTTATAATCCTAAATGCTTGTTGGAAAGTTTTAAAGTCAGTCTGGGGTATTCTTATTATTGTTTAGCTTTGTGGATTTTGCTTTTGGTTTTGAGAGGGAGCTTTGATTAACATTTTTCTGATCACACTTTTACAGTAGTTTGTGACTATGGTCTAGTTTTTTGGTACATTGGTTCATCCCCTACTTAGAGGACTCCATAGCACACTCCTCTGTGCAGTGTCTTTTATGGGGCAGGGGTGGGGTTGGCATGTCTTTTCTTTTGTTTCTGTTGGATCCTCCATCTGTCCCTTCACTGCCCTGTTTCCGAGGCATACGCTCTTCTGTGTGGCTTGCCCTCTGAAGCTGTGCTTCTCCGAGGCCGATCCTCTTTCCTGCTTGGTGACCACCTGTTTTTAGTATTTTGGCTTTTGCTGTTGGTCTATTTCTGGGGATGATTTTGTCTTACTTTGTCTGAGTCTTCCAATGCTCCTGTACTCATTTTCAGTGTCTCAGTCTCCTAAGCCTTCAGCCTCTGTTGGAATTTGGTCTGTTTTTTTATTTTTTGGTCTCTTTCTTTAATGACAGATAATTAGAAAGTTGTTGTGTCTTTTGTCTCATCCTCCTGAAGGTGTGGGTCAGATGTGGTACTATTTACTCAGTTGCTTCTGTAGTTTATTTTCTTTTTTTTAAGGGTGATTGGGGAGTTTTAAAATTCAGTGCTTTCATGTCCTTACACCCAAGAATATGTCTTTACTTTTAAGTTTCTGCTCAAAACTCAAAGTGCTGTCTTCTTTGAGGTCATCCCAGAAATTTGATAAATTTCTACTTTTCATGCTCAGATATTTGCTACTTGTGTTCTATTTTACCTCTCTAATTATATTTGTTACGTTGCATTATAATTATACATAATTTCTCCCTTCTTTGCATCCAACTGTGAATGTCTGAAACCAGAAAAACATGTCTTTTCTTTATGGTGACACATAGTAGATACCTGCTAAGTGGATTAATTGATTTAAAACAGAACAGAGGCAGTCAGATAATGAATAGCACCTAAATCAGATATGAATATTTTTGGATTGGATTGATCTTCAGTTTTAAAGTAAGTCTAAAAAGGTAGAAAAGTTGAGTAATGATCATATTATTATTACAGTAACATTAACATTTAGGGATGATAACATTGTCCCTTTCTCCTATATATTTTATAATGCTAAAATTTTTTTTAAAATTAATCTTTACATGCACATTTTCTGAAATAGTTTTCTTGTAAAATAATATCTTCAGAGTTACTGTTTTTAATAAATCACTTTAATGTATAAGTGACTTTTTACTTTTTAGCTATGCAAAATGTGTCATGTGGCTAAAATATCACATTCATTTTGTTGTTTTTATTGGTGGTACTGGGAATTGAACTCAGGGCCTTGCACAGGTACTCTGCTGCTGTGCTACATCCCCAGCCTGTGATTGGTTGGTTGGTTGATTGAGGCAAAGCCTCACTAAGTTGCCCATGCCTTGAATTTGTGATCCTCCTTCCTCTGCCTCCTGAGTAAATGGAATTATAACACTGTGCCCCACCATTTGCAATTTACATTTCTTCTAGGGAAGGTTATTTCTTTTCAACCAAGGGATCCACTGAACTTTTTTGTTATTTGTAATACTCTTACTTGGTATTGTAGATCATGACTATTGGACACAAAAATCAGGAAGCTTTTAGAAGGTTGAAAAGAAAATCTTTATATAAGGATATAGGTTACAGGACTTTGTAAACTGGCTTTCTTCAGAATTCCCTATAGAAAGATACTGTTAAAAGTAAATAGAGAGGAGGTGTAATTAGCTGAGGTATAGATCAGAACAGAAATTTGTCTCTCAGATCTTTCTTCAGAAAAATGTTAATTTTTCTGTATGCTAAAGTTACTATAAATGAGCAGAACTAAGGAAATTATCTTTCAACTAAAAATGATTGTAAATAATGTCAGTATTTCATGGCAAACAAATATCCTTTTTCATTCTCTTTAATTTCAAAATATAAGAAACTAAGAAAGTTTTCTGATGTCTGCTTTTTTTTCATTGTTGCCAAATTGCTTTCCAAACCAATTATAAGAGCTCATCTCCACCAGCAGAAGACAGGAGTTCATTTTACTCTACTTGCTAGCTCTTAATATTATCAGGTTTTTAAAATTTTGATGATTTGATAGAAGCCAAGTAGTTTCCCTTTTTGAATTAGCATTTCCTTGAATACTGATAAATTTGATATGCTTATTGACTAAATGATCTTGATCTTTTGTGAAATTGTCTGTTAAAAAATGATTTGTTAGCATATTTTAAATATATTGTTTTTGTAGCTTCACCCTTATTTCAATATTAGCTTTCCTATTGATTTATTTATTGATTTCCTATTGATTTAATCTTTGATTAAAAGAAATTCTTATGCTGTATGCAAGTGACTTATGTTCTTGTACTTATCCCTGTTTTTACTGTGATTTTATACTATTACATGTATAAAGATTAGTTTTTTGTTCATTCAAGTTTCAATGAACATTTGAGGTATTTTCTTTTTTCCTATTTAAAAAATTTCTGTATTTTTGTTATATCTCTGTTGTGCATACATAAAAGATACATACCTAGATACATACCTTTTGTACGGTACATACCTAAAAGTCAAATACTCTAATGGGCTTGGGAGAACATACATCATCATGTGCACTGGCTAATACTAATTTTTTTCCTTCAAAATAGTTTTTAAAATTTATACTGTGCAATAGCAGTGGATAAGTAGTCTAGCTGTTTTTCTTTCTTTCCTTTTTATTGTCAGGTTAAAAAGACATCATTGCCAATCTAGTAGGTGTGAATGTTACTGTGATGTTGTGTTTATTAGACTTGACTACTAATCAACCTAAATATTTTGTAGTTTATTTCTCTTTTAGATTTCTTGTAAGTACTTATTTGTGTCTTTTGCCTTTTTTCTATTGAATCGTTTATCTTCCTATAGGCATTCTTCGAAATTCAGAATAGTAATCTTTTGTCAACTAAGAAACCCTTTGTTTGTTTGTTTGTTTTCTTATATATACTCTATATGCTTGTGCTTTTTCTTTAGTGTGGAACATACGTTTCTGTTAAAACTCACTTAGTTCTCCCCGGCCATATCAGTCAACCAACAGAATGTTTCGCCTCTGCTCCAACTAGATATGATCTTACCTCTGAATTCTTACAGTGCCATTATGCCAGTAGTGCATTTCGTTTGGTATATTAAGTTCATTGGTTACATTTACTGTACTTTAGCTTATAATGAGCTTTTTGAGAAGGAGCTAGTGCTTCATCTTTGTTTCCCAGTGTTTATCATAGTAACTGCATGCTTTTGGCTGCCAGTAAAAGAAAACTCAACGACAGTGGTTTAAATAGGATTTTAAAAATGCTCACATAAGCAGTAAGTCAGAAGACAGGCAGCCCATGCTGCTGAGAATCTAGGCCTTTTTTTTTTTTTTGTTCTTTGTTTTCATTGTTGACTCTTCACATTCAAGTAGGAATATGATGGAGAGGAAGAAACTTGAGTTCATGAGGTTTTTGTTTTGTATTTAGGATTTGAAATGTTCTTCAGTGGACTTTTCTCCATGTTTAGTTTTCGGGCACATGATATCATATCGACATTCTTAAAATGAGTATTTAGTTTCCCAACCTCTTTAGACAAGGGAAAGCTTGTCCAGTAGGCAACTTACGAAACTGTATCTCAAAATAATGTTTAAGGACAGGGTAGGTTGATGTGTAGCTCAGTAATTGAGCTCTTTCGTAAGTATGCATGAGGCCCTGGGTTCAATCCTCAGTGCCAAAGAAAGAAAAAGATTTTAAAAATATTAGAATGTCTGCATTGTGTTCTCATACTTATGATACACTGGCTTGATATAAAATCGTTGGGATTTTGAAGGCATTTCTTTGTCTTCTAGCTTCTAATGACTAGGATGAGAAATTTGAAAAATTTGTATTTGACATTTTTTAAATCACAAGAAGGCTTTATGATTTTTTATTCCTGGCTTGGGATTTTGAAATTTCACATTTATATGACTTGGTATAAGAATTTAAAACTTCACTTTACCTAATCATTGAGTATGCCCCTTAAACTTCAGTTCTGGGGGTATTTTTTGAATCATATATTTGATAATTTCCTCCTCTTGGTACTTTTGTTTACTCTTTTTAAAATTTTGTTTCATACAAAATTATTCAATAATTTTCTTACTTTTTCTGTCCTGTGCATTTTGCATTTTGACTTTTTCTTTAATTTTTTTTTTTTTTTGGTATTGGAGATTGAACTCAAGACCTTGCACTTGCGAGGCAGGCGCTTGGACCACTGAACTAAATCCCTGGCCTTTTTCTTTATTTTATTATCCACATTTTTGATAGACTTTGTTTTCTATTCTAGATTTAAATAATTTCTAAGTGCATACTGCTTATTTCATTTCTTTTTTATTGTTTTGTTTTATAGTTGAAATATATCTCCTTAAGGATATTAATTATGCTTTTCATAAAAGTTTTATTTTCCTTGAGCATTATTGCTTCTTTCCTGAGTTGCTTTTTTCCCCGTTTATTTTGCTGTCTTTCATTTTAGGGATTTTTCTCAATTATCAGGCATCTTGCCTATTAATAGGAGTGAGGCTCTGCGTTGCTGGTTAGAGGTTCTCGGAGGGTTGTGTTCCTTGCTACTTGGAGGCTTGCACTGTAGTGTTTTCTACTGGAAACTACGCGTCAATATCAAGAAATCTTGTATCTAAGCACTGGTTCTGTTTCTCTAGAGAAGGATCCTCCAAAGCAGGGGTTGTGTGGATTTGTACTTGATTGTGTTTTCGCTTTACCTCATCCTTGCTTTTCTCCATGCCTAGTGACTTCAAATCTGATTGTTTTCTTCCTAAAATTAATCCTGTGTATCGGGAAATAAAACTCCTTAATCCTGTGTCCCTGGAAAATAAAACCCCTTAAAAGGTTTTCACACATTTCCCGTTTTCATGTTTTACCTCTTTCCTCCCAGTCCTCTGCTGTCCGTATTTCACTCTTTCTTCCGTAAGCTGACCCTCACTGGGGTGCCCTGCATGGTGGTTCAGCTTGCCTTTAGGATCAGCTCCCTCTCCAGGCATTCTGACTTGACAGTGTCCTTCCCTGATCAGTTCTTTACCATTCTTTGAAATGTTTGCCCTCCTACATTGTAGCTTAGGGTTGTAGATGTGTTCCATGAGTTATCGAATGTGTTCCTGTTTCTCATTTGTTGTTTCAGAGTATAGAAAGAATCATTAACTATCTTGAAGCTAGAAGCCAAAAAATGACTACCTTTCCGTGGATTAAAGCAACAATTAGCATATAATGTGCACTTACATACCTCTTCATTTGAAGTGGGGAAAACTCACTATTTTATTTAACCCATACATCTGGTTATGTCAGACACTGAGTTTCCTAAGAACTTTGGATATTTTAATTCTTTGTCCTCACAAAAAATTCTAAAAGGCCTGAACTATTGTTTCATTTTACAACTAATTGTGCTATGTAAGTATAGAGATTAAATAACTTAACTGAGAATGCGTTGCTGGTAAAATAAATCTGGATTCTATCTTAATGCAGTGTGAGTTGAAGCAACCACTGTATTCTCCATGGCTGTATGCTATACCTACATATAGTTAGAACTTGTAAAATACTTGTACAGTAAATATCTGAAGACATACTCTGCATTTTAACCTTTTAGTTAAGATTTTTTTTTGGTCTTTTTCCTTTTTATCGGTACCAGGGATCAAACTCACGACTGCCTGCTTGCAAGGCAGGCGCTTATGCCGCTGAGCTAAATCCCCAGCCCCTAGTTAAGATATTCTAATATATACACTCTTTACTTAGCTATTGCCTGCTTGCTATCCTTGTCTATGTGAAACTTCAGTATCTCTAACTCTACCATTTTCAGAGTAAATTTCATAAATAAGGACAGCTTAGTATAATGGAAATCACATTTTAAAAGCCAGTATATTTTCATCTACATTTAAAAGTTATAGAAAATAGAAGGTAATAATACAGTAAATAATAGAAATGCAAAAACAAAAATTTTAACATCATTTCCCAGAAAGTCTGTTGGTGTTGTTTTTAATTATTCTAATATTTCTTTAAAATTTTCTTTTATAGGTATACTTTTTCTAGTTATTCACCTTTCACTATAAATATCCATGCGTTTTAAAAATTATGTATGATTATAAGTGTACTACCATCCAGCTATTACAGATGTTTTAAAATTTGCCTTTTCCCTTTCATGTTATGTAGTTCAAATTAACAGCTACTATAAATTCAAAGTTAAATAAATATCTTTTGCATTTATTACTGCTTCAAGTATTACTTCTGATGTATTTGTGTTAACAGGTAATTAATAATATTTAAATCCATATACAGATAAAACACCTCTGTATATGAATACAATGTATGTATGTTTATATTAGTGAGTCCATTTGTGAAAAAATCATGCAGATTTTCTTCTTAAGACTGTTGTGGTTACAGTCATCTTATATAATTTAAAGTTGGCAGTAACTTGCTTTGGCAATTACTAACTTTGTTTTTTGGGAACTTTAATTGAAGCATTTTCAATTCTGTCATTTGGCCAACTAAAATATTATGTGATAGGTTTTACTTTTTGTCATTTGAATTTCATTAGAAAATGTTTCCTTTGATTTTAATTCTGAGTCGATGTAACTTTCATACACTAAGGAGTACACTCCTGTATTATTTTTAATAGAAATATGTAGGAATATTTTAAGTTTAAGGTATAATGTCTATGGTTAGGGATTCCTGGTTCTGCTTTTGGTATAAAGTAAGTTCACTTATTTGGGGGTAGACTTATGTGACTAGTCATGGCCAGTTAAACTGAGCAGAGATTACATGTAAAGCTTCAGGGCCAGTGTACCAGATTGCCAGTGTGACTCTATTAAAAGCTTTTATTGCTACAGCAGCTGATGGTACTCTAGATGGTGACTGTGTGTTTCTGGGTCCTGTGAGGAAGACATGGAAGAGTCTCCAGATAAACCACAATGAACATGCAGAATGAGTAAGAAACTATCACTTTAAACCCCTGAAATCTTGGGGTAATATGTTATTATTATTAGATGATTCTGAGTGATAAAATGTCCCATAAGGAAAGTCTTTTATGAATCTCTCAGAACATTTTAATATGGTGGAACCATTTTTTAAGAGAAAAGAGAAAGTATTCTGGAACCCTTGGAATGCCTCAGAGAAGCTAGGCCAACCTGGATACTTGGAAATAACACTTTAGTAGTGAGCAAGGATAGGTATTTTAGGTCTGGAGGATAATGGAAGTTGCCTACTTACAAATCTCCTTGTACTCTGCCTCCTTTCCTCCAACATAATATTAACAAGAGCCTCAAAGAAGACCACACATTACCTGTATCTTCAGCATTGCTGGCGGGAGTACCATAACTGCAGATTACTTACATGTGGATAGAGAAGAGCTGCACCAAATTTAACTGGGCTCAGGTGGCAGCAGTCCTGTGGGGTTCAGAGTACAAGAGGAGTCTTAAGAGATACCATGAGAAAGAGGAAAGGTGCCCAAAAGATTTAGACAAAACACAGACAAAATAATCATTCTCTGAAAGAAAAAATACGAACAATATATATCAAAACACTGAACTCTGGCCTCAGACTTATTTAGTTTATAGCTTCAGCTAACAAAAATGGCTTAAAAGTGAGCAAGACCTCAGAAAGCCTTGCTTCTGGAAAAGCAGATAAACAGGGGCAGGCAGGCACCTTGGGGATGTGGCCAGTGAAGAGAAAGAAATAAAAGGAGAAAATTATAGGTCTTGCAGAAACAAGAAAAGTTATGCACCAGTCCTTTCCCATCATCCCATAAACCAAAGAAACCTCACTGACCCTTTTATAGGGAGGGATCTTTTATACTTGGAACTCTGTGTACCAAATGCTTAGAAACAAAAAATTAATATAATAACTACTGTAAAAATAAAACACAAATGCAAACCAAAACATTATCCCAAGTGTAGTCATTATGCAGAAGAACAGTTGTAACACAACACTTCAAACTGAGTAAGTATCTTCAGGGAAACATTAGGAGAGGGTGTTTGTCTTGGGGAGCATACCTTGAATCAGATATTAAAAAGTAAGAAAGGAAAGAACAAAAAAATTAGAATGGGTTGGGTTCTGGAAAAATAAGTAAAATATAAAATCATCAGAAATGATAACGACATGTAAAAGATCCCTAAGGAAGAACAGATAAGAATGGATTCAAATAAAAATTTATAACTAAGGACAGCAGGGAAATGCTTTTTTAAAAATTACACATGGAAGAAAATGATTTTTTAGAGAAAAGTGGTTGGAATGGAGAAAGGCAAAGCAGATGTAACATGTACAGGAGTTCTTAAACAACAACAAACTTTCCAAGAAATGCAGTTCCAAGAATAAGAATGACTTGAGTCTACACATTGAAGTAGCTTATTGAGTAATAGGGAAACTCGATAGTAATAATGGAAGAGTGGTCAACTTCCATAGTGATCAACTCTGAGACATATAATAGTAATATTAGTACTATAATTACTCTAATACTTAGTAATATTGCAGGCATTCCTGAGTTCTGTTCTTGCAACTAGGTTGTTAAGTGAGTTGGTCACTAAATGAGGAATTGTGTATAATATGTACATTATAATATTCAGACAAAAGAAACGGTCAAGGGAAGTCACAAAAATTAAAGTACTGTATAAGCAAGGTGTACTGTTCAAAAAAAAAAAAAAAAGACGTGAGGCCCTATCAACAAAATGTGCAGACTATACAAAAAAGCTGAGTTGTAAGTCTGAAGTCATTGAATGGGGAATGTCTGTACAAAAGCTTAAAAAAATCTTCAGGTCCTCAGGCAAAAAGTTTAAATAAATTATTCATGCTAGTATAATCAACTACATGAGATTTCTCAACGATAACATGGGAAGCAAGACAACAGTGAAGCAATGCTTTTTTTTTTTTTAACTTGAGGGAAGAAAGTACAAACTAAGAATTTTATCCAGCCTTGAATATTAAGCTGTAGGAGTTTTGACTACCCTAGAACTCCTGAGAGTACCTTAGCCAGTAGCCCTCCTGACTACTAGAAAACTAGAGAATGAGTTTCATCGAAACAGACTGATCAGAGAACTGATGATGAGCACTTGATGTGTTTGTCAGGTACAACTGAGACTAAAGCAAGGGTAAGATAGTATACAACTATGTAAACATTAAATTATATCAATTATATGTCTTTATAATTTATATTGAATTAATATCCAGAAGGGTGGGTACATGCTTGTTCTCAATTGTACTTTCAATTTCAGTTTGACTTGAGGTTACAGCAAAAATCTAGTTCCTTGAGTTATATGAAGCAGAACTCAGAAACCATGTAAGCCACAAAAGCATTTTCAAATTTAAGCATTTATTTCCAATATAAAAAGGTAGTAGGAAAGGGATATAAAACTTAAATACTCACACGCCCAACTTCTTTTTCTGTCTTAACTGCCACCAAAGGTCCACTGGTTGTTGCATTCTGTTGTCTTTTAGAAAGACACAGGAATTGAACATGCTCGGTGATGGCATGACAGGGTAAGTGTCTTAACCAGGGTCATTACTGATGTATTTCATATTTCATCAACTCAACATTCTAGTGTTTGGGTTTCGTTATTCACTTAGATCATTATTCTTGTACTCATCATGTTCTGATTGGTTGTCAGTGAGTTAGGATGCTTATTGGTTCATTTGGGATGGTTAAACTAATAAACAAATGTGAGGTTGAATATATTCACATCCAAATGTTTTCTTGCATGAAGAAATTGTAGGTAAATGGTATAGCCAATTGAATGAGACTTTTTATTGTTGTTGGTTTTTTTTTTTTTTCTGAGTGGTGCTGGTAATACTAGCAATTAGACTCAGGGCCTTTGTACTGAGCTATATCCCCAACTCTATTTCCTTTTTTTTTTTTGTCTTTTTAAGACAGGGTCTTGATAAGTTGCCTGGACTGGGGTTGAACCTGTGATCCTCCTGCCTCAGATTCCTAGAGTGCCTGGCCCTTGAAATATTTTGAAACACAAGTATAAAACATGTCTATGTACAACATAAATATGTATATTCATAAATATGTATACCAATGATATAAATATACTTTTCCTTACTCTGTTCATGAAAGAGCCTAGAAGTAGCAATAAGCAAACCTAGTATTCAGGTTTTAGTTTCTAATACTGTTTCCCAGTAAAAGGCATTAAGGCTGTTTATAAGAGAAATTAAATAAGTGCTCAGGAAAAGAAGAAAAGGGGGCATATCAGGACACTGAAGCCAACTTGAAGGTGCTTTCTTTCACTGACCACAACTGGAAGAATTTGTATATCAGAAGGAAGAGCTTCTGGACAGGAATAAATTTTAACCCACTGAAAAAATATTCCCTGAGTAGTCAGATGATTGCTGGATAGATAGATAGATAGATAGATAGATAGATAGATAGATAGATGAATGGGTCTATGTGTAGGTAGATAGCTGGGAATAGGAAGGGCTTTTCTCTGTAGTACAGTGCTGATTTATGTTGGAAAGAGTAGAAGACTTGAAAAATTACTTTTGTAACCATTATAGAAAGATTGGTTTAGGTTAGAATCATCAGTGGATTCTAAATCTAGCTAGGAGAGTTTGATAAGAAACAGGATAGCAGGTTGCTTACTGCAAAGAGAAAGGTAGTAACCTGTATAGTAAAGACCCTGGGCAGCACCTGGACTGAAAGATCAAAGCCACTGGCAATAGTGTAGGACAGAATGTGATTTGATGCCTTTAGTAGCACACATCACTGAAGTGCTGGGTATGCATAACCTGAATCATAAGAAAATGGTATTCAGTCAGAAAATTTTATTTAAGCAAACAAAAACAATTGCTTCTGTTCTTTAAAAAAGTTAGTCATAAAGACAAAAATTGAGCAAACTCTCCCAGATAAAATGAGACTAAAGAGAAATGACAAAATAAATGTAATATGTGATTTTGTACTCAAGGAAAAAGTGCCATAAAGAATATACAAATGATTCCTGATTGTATGTTTTGACTTTAATTTTCTGGCTCTGTGATGTTGTGAAAGTGATAAGCAACCTTTCTTTGAATTTTAAATTTGGAACTTCTCCCAGACTAGTAATTCTGGTCAGCTGCTGAGAACCTCAGCCCTGTATTTAGAAGGGAAAACCACGAACACTTACAGAACACTGTGCTGCTAAGTTAGAATGTTCAGTAAAGTAGGTGTTTTAAATGCATTTTATTATTGTTGAAATGGGGTCTCACTGTGTTACCCAAGCTGTCAACTGAATTCCTGGGTTCAGGTGACTCCTGCCAGTCTCCAAGTGGTTGGTACAGGCAAATGCTACCTTAATGACTTAATGTATTTTTTATTTATGGGATGTATTTTCAATTTATAATGGACGGAACACTATTGTAAGTTGAGGAACCTTTATATCATGTAGATATTTCCTCTTTTTAAAACCTTTCTTGTATTATGAGCTATAATAGAGAAAGTCTCCATGGAAACAACGGTCGTAACCTCACCTCTGTAATACTAACCACTCTCACTTTTGTGTCTTTTTTGGTCCTCCTGTTGAGTGTGTATCCTAGTTAGGTGACACTTGCCAGCCCCTTATAATGTGTACTGAGGAGACTCAAATCCCACAGCCCACGGCCTATGCGGGTCCAAAGCCTCCACTGCCATTGAGATTTCCCTCCTTTCTGGGAGCACTGGCCTCTCTGAACCCTGAGAACTGCCACACCACAGATCTGTTTGTACCGCACCAATCTAGGTACCACACAGCTCCTTGTTTGACGGCTGCAAAAGACAAAAGCACCCAAAGAAAGCACTCTAGACTTCAGTGGAGGTTTCTGAAGAGGCAGAGGAGTGAGTGGCGCACCAGCTCCAGCTCCTAGTTTGTCTTGGCATCCTGTAGCCTGGGGGAAGGGGATCTTACCTCACCTCTGCTGTGGCCTCACATCCCTTTTATTTTCTGCTGTTTTTCCCCCTTTTCCTGTTGGGATCCAGACCGACAAATCTGGCCTCTTCTTTTCCTCCTCTGCTTCTGACCTCTCTGTCCCAGCTGATATCCATACTTACAGGGAGGGAGCCTGGTGTAGAGCCAACACAGTGCCCTCCATAGAAGGAATTCTGGTTGCTGTGATATGTTTTCATGAGTTCCATGTAGTAATCACCATGCTATACATGTAACTGTACAGTCTACTACAGTGAGTGAACATCTTGACCCCTCCACACTCCGGAGTGCTGGGGCTCAAACCCCCGGTTTCCGGCATGTGAGCCAAGTGCTGTGTAACGGAGCTGCATCCCCAGCCCTGTGGCGGTTTATTTGTTCCGAGCACTGGTTGAAACAGAGCAGACACACTGCCTGATCCCAACACTGTAAGATCCAGAGGAGACTCGGGCAAGTGACCTAGTCTAAAGTTCAAGTACTACTAAAGAGGACGGAGGTGAACAGGAAGAACACCGGAGAGCATCTGACAGTTTGGGGCAGTGAGGCCGCTGACCGAAGGCGGGGTAGGAACAAGCTGGCAGGCCACAGCAGGATACAGAAGTACCTGTTGGTGTTTCTGTCATGTTTGACAGAAAAGGTGGCACATCTGGGAATGTGTCCTTAGGACTGCCCCCAGATCATGGGAAGGAAGGGCAAAGAGGCACAGCAAAACATCAGGCCGGAAGCGACTCGGGAGAAGTTGTGATTGTTTGAAGAAATATGCATTACTGGGGTGGAGGGTGTACAGGGGATCAAACTCATGACCTCATCCTTGCCAGGCAGGTGTTGGTGCCGCTGAGCTAAACCCCCGGGCCAGTATGTATTGCTTTTAAAGGCAATAGGGGGTCTATGGAAGATTTTAAGTAGAGGATTAAGATAATCAGTTCTGTGCCTTAGAAAGACCAGCAGGAGGAGTGTGGAAGATAAACTAGAAAAAAATTGAGACAGAAGATGGCAGAGCCGTGCACAGGTTGGTACAACTGCCAAGGCCAGAAAAAATAAAGGCTACCCCCAGGACCTGAAGTGGGAGGGGGGATAAATTCGTTAATGTGTTATTCACTGTTTATGCTGAGTTCAACGAGAAAACATTGGAAATTGTTAAAATTATAAAATTTTGATTAGCTCCATTAGAGTTCACGTGATGATCCTTATGTGACTTGAAATTGTAAAATACTACAGATAAGGTCAGCTTTGAGAATGTTAGATGTGAGCTGTATGCATTTGTCATAACTCAGAACTGTGCTCCACAGAGTGTATTTTACTGTATGTAGAAACCCTTAGTGCTAATAGAGTAGAAAATATAGAAGTATTTTTAAAACATGAGCATTATAAAGAAGAAATTTTCAGATTAAACAAGGATTTAAATGTTTATAGTTATGTATATGTATATAGTTGTTAAAGATAATGTTTACCTACTAGAAAAAATCACATATTTTAAAGTTTCTAAGATTTTTCTATTATAAACACATAAAAATACACAGATTTTTGATATATTATACTTATCCCCTAAAAAATGAACTTGCTCTCTATTTCTGTGCCAACACATTACTAATGTGTTATTATCAGGGAAGTTCTTTTTTTTTTTTTTTTTATGGGTACCAGGGATCGAACTCATGACCGCGCCCTTTCAAGGCAGGTGCTATGCTGCTGAGCTAAGTCCCCAGCCCCTAAGGCATTATTCTCAAATGTTGTTAGTTTTATGACTTGACTTTAATGGCATGTGATTTAATAGCACATTACTATTTTATGCAGCTTTGTGATTATATATGTGTGTAGATTTGATGAGCATAAATTTCATTAATTAAAAAAAGTACATCACCTGGACAGGGTGGCCCATGCCAGTAAATCTCAGCATTCTGGGAGGCTGAGATAGGAGGATCACAAGTTCAAGCCCTGCTTAGGCAATTTAGTAATTTAAGAAGCCTCCTCAAAGTAAAAAATAGAAAGGGTGGAGGGTATAGCCTAGTGGGAAGGCCCTGGGTTCAATACCCAGTACTGCCTCCACCAAAAGTATTTGAAATATGTATACGATTTCTAAATGAAGTGAAAAATAAACAATTTTACTGTAATCAAATATTTGAAAGTTTTTAAGTTTCATAAAACATACAGTTTGATTTCATTTCCTGCCTATGTCCTGGGACTGAACTGATACACATAAAAACATGAAGAAAAAGACAATTTAGGAAGTGACAGAGCAAATCAAAAGGATAGTGCAGAAGAAGTTTATTTTATTTTTTATTTTTGGTACTGGGAATTGAACTCACGACCTCATGCTTACCAGGCAGGTGTTTATGCTGTTGAGCTAACTCCCTGGCCCTAGAAGAGGTTTTTAAAAGACTTGTTTTCAAAAACAAGGTCCCCTATGTTTACAAATCATTAACTATCTGATACATAAGTTAAAGACAGTCATGCTGAGAACCTGGATCCAGGTAGATAAAGAACAGATCTGCCTGTTGGCCCTCTGCACAGCCCTCCTTAAGTTATGCTTTCATTTACAGTAAAAGCCATGCTTCAATTTTTTTTGGCAAGTAAAATTAGATACTTGTGTGTAATAAAAAATGACACCATATAGCGAGCCATATCTACCATCTTCCAAAGTTCTACCAAATTATTTTTGTTTGTTGACATATTTTGAATTAACACTTGCCATGCAAGATAGAGAATAGTTTTTAAGAGTGCACAGTAATGGTCTCAAGGATTAAATTTCAATTTGATGGAACAAAATACAGCAGATCTTTGTTCCTGCTAAGTCATAACCTAATTTTCTTGCTGCATTTCTGTTGACACCTCTGCACTTAATCCTATTGTGAGAGAGCACTTTATCAACACTCTTCCCTTTTGCTATTTTCCAGACTGCACGCTGCTAATAGTGCCAGTTCAGTTTCTATTGGCACTTAAATGTGGCAGGCTTGAATTGCATATCAGTTTGTAATGATTTGTACTTTCAGCTCCAAACTTTCACAGGGCTCCTGCCAACTCAACTTTAAAGAATAATTCTACTTTTTAAAAATGTTAATTTTAAGTCAGTAAGTTATATAATCTAGTGCAGTGAAAACTGGGGATCAAAGAAATGAGTTTCAGCTCTTCTTGTCCCGTACTTCCTCTCCTGCTTCAGTTTTCATGTGTGTTCTCACCACGATCATGCTTCAGCACCTAGTGTGTAATTTAGAAGAAATAAGCCAGAGTGCCTCAGAAAGCATGTATCCCTGTTACCTCCCTTTTCCAACTTCATTTTGAGCATGAAGTGTGTAGTTCATACCCCTGAAACCAAGTTGAGCAATTAATGCTTCTGAGTTTAGGACGAGACTGTCTGCACAATTGTGTTGCCATATTAAAAAATCACATTGCTGGACGTGGCTGCACATGCCTGTAATCCTAGCATTTGGGATTAGCTGAGGCAGGAGGATCGTTGCAAGTTCAAGACCAGCCTGGGCTACAAAGTGAGTTCAAGGCCAGCCTGAACTCTGAACTGCAGAGTGAGACACTGTCTCAAAAAGACCAAAAAAAAAAAAAAACAAAAAACAAAAAAAAAAAAACCCCACAGATATTTTGTAGCTCTGAACACAATTACAAACACATTGGTTGGTTGACTTTCAAAAATTTTATCTCAGAATGATGTTTTAAAAAATCAAAAGTTGAAAAAATAATAGACAAGTCTCATATTCACAAACCCTTTGATTAATTCATAATCTAAAGAACTCTATTCATAAACCCTAATTTTTAACATTGTACCAAATTTTTTCCTTTTATTTATACAGACATACATACTCACTCTTTTATTACTGTGTTACTTTTTTGTACCTGGGGTGCCCGGATACTTGATCAGACACCGTTTGGCATGCATAGTCGCATTCTGTCCTCAAATGGGCGCAGTGTAAGGCCATGCAGGGCCTGTAGGCAGAGTTGCACGAAGTGTACCAAATGTCAGCTGTCCTTCCTCCTGCTATGGTGCACTGGCTTTGCTCACTCGCTCTCAGCCTGTAAGTGTAGTCTGTCTCATGGGAAGTTTCTGACTGTAAGACGGTTTGCAGTGGTTCTGTAGGGACAGAACTGGTTGTTTGCTCAGAAATAGAAATGAGTATATTGTTTAAAGGAGATCTATGTGGCTGCCAGATTGACAAGGGGAGAGCTTATGATAATTTTATGTATCAGCTTGGCTGGTCCAAATGGGTTCTGGATGTTCTTGTTTGTGGGTGAGGTCAACATTTAAATTGGTGGGCTTCTGAGTAAGGACTTCTGTATGCAGGTGGGCCTCATCCAATCCAGTTGAAAACCTGAGTAGAAGAAAAAGACTGGAGCTGGGGATTTAGCTCAGTGGCATAAGCACTGCTTGGCAAGCCTAAGGTCGTGTGTAAGCATGAGGTCGTGAGTTCAATCCCCGGTGCCAAAAAAAGAAAAAGAAAAAGACTGCATCTTCAAACAAGAAAGAATTCTCTAACACTGTCCTCAGACTTCATTTATATTATTGGGTCTTCCTGTGTCTGCAGCAAGTCCTGTTTCATGCTCAGACTGGACTGTCACCTTCCTGGATCTCTGGCCTACCAGTCTTCAGCCTGGAACTTCAGCATTGGAGTCATCCCAAGTCCCCAGCCTGCCATCCCACCTGTAGAGTTTATTATTTGAGTCTCCATAACCACATGAAACAATTCTTTATCATAAACTTCTTTGTGTGTGGGTGTATTTTGGTCTGATATCTTACTATTTCTCTGGAGAACACAATACAGATGATTGTGGACTTTTTATGGGGTGTTAGCCCGATAAATCCATTTTAAGTTGAAAATCTTGTAAACTTGAAAGTGCATTTATTATACCTGACCTACCAAACTTCATAGCTTACTGACACGGCACATGGTAGACCAATGGTTGTCCCCTCATGATTGCAGGCAAACTAGGCACTGTGGCTTCGTGCCACTGCCCTGCATATCACATATCACTAGCATGGGAAAAGATCAAAACTCAGAATTTTAAGTACAGTTTCACTGAATGTCACCTTCACATCATCATAAAGTCAAAATTCTAGACTGAACCATTGAAATATGAGACAGTCTATAGTGTTGTCACTTACTCTTGCCAGATCTTGGAGATTAGAAGCCAACACTGAGATCTCTTTCACATTAAAAGTTGTTGGAAAGAGGAAGGTGAAACTAATTATTGAGGATTGGGAAATAAGGGCCAGGACTGAAAATTCCTTTCTTTACCAAAATAGGAGCTTTTTAAAAATTAGCATGTTAAGCTTTGTTTCCTTTTGTTTTGCTTTTGGTTTTGTTTACCAATGAACTAATGTCTCAAAGACAAAAAGTTTTAAGGACCTGAAAATTGGACAAGTTTTTTTTTTTTTTTTTTGGTCTTTTTCATTTTTATCAGTACCAGGGATCGAACTCACGACTGCCTGCTTGCAAGGCAGGCACTTATGCCGCTGAGCTAAATCCCCAGCTCCTGGATAAGTTTTTAAATGGACAAACTTGGTCTAATAAGCTGATGGTGTTCTTTAGATCATAGATTTATAATAAACTATGGTGATTTATTTCAGAATCTGTACTTTTACATGCCCAACTAAATCTGATAATACTGCTTTTATAATTACTCCTTTTTCTAAAATGAAAAGAATTGGATTTCATTGACATGGTTATAGTATACTTACTACAGTGTCCTTTGTATACTGTTATTAATGTTCCTTGATAGTGGCAAATAGGATTCATTTAATATTGGGTCCATTATGCTATTTGTGTTTTCATGGTCTGATTTGATGCATACAGCTATAGTTATAATCAAAAGACTGATGTCGTCAAATGATGCATGGAGTTAGGAAAAAAAAAGAAATGGGTTGATGTTCAGATAGTTACAGATATTAAGGCTTGAGAGCACGATGCAGCTGTTCCACTGCAGAGGTGTTCCTTCCTAGGAGACCTGTGTTTGAATCAACTGATTAGATTATGCCCTGGGCACTGCTAAACACTGGGTTTGGAATTCTGTTTTGGAGTTTTACCTTTCTGTCATTGTATCTTGTGTCATCCATTCTTTATTTTAGTTCTTTTGATTAAGCTAGTTCTTAGTCCTTCTATTCTGCATATGGTGATTTTTACTTCTTAAGGTAACTTTGTATAGATCTCATTTCATGTCCTGTGGCATATTAGGGCTAAGCTGATTGCTGAAATGTTCTTCTCTTGCTTCAATACACTGCTTCTTTGTTTCTTCTTTCACAGATCATCCCTGCCTTTTACAAAGGCTATAATCTTCTTTTTTCCCATCTCTGACACCTAACATATCTGCATCCTTTTCTCTGTCCTTCAGCTCTTTGCACAAACCGCTTCTGCCTTGGTTTCTGTTCCTTACCACTGCTAGGAGGAGCTGCTGCCTTAGGAATCACTCTTTCCGTCTACTTTTCCCAGCCTTCCTCATGTCCCCGTTGCCCATGGGTCTTCTTTCCCGTCTGCCTTATATGTTGGAAAATATTGCATATGATTCTTCCCATTTTCTACCTCTATTCCTTTCCTTTATATCTCCCTTACTAGAATAGCATTGTGTAGATTCTTTTAAGGCTATTGGGTTTTTTTCTGCTGCTTACCTCCCCAGCCTCACCTTCCTGTGTCATCTTGAGACTCAATCTTTGCTTTAGGTTACTGGCATTGATACTGAGGGGTTTCAAACTATCTTTAAAAAGCTGGGTGTGATTTGGGGTGCAATGTTACTGAACAGTTTGATGATCGAGGGTGTTATGGCTCTTTGAAGTCTTTCGGACTACGCAGTGGTTCTTTCAGTGACTTTGCAGTGTTGATCCTGGGACAGTTTCTTCTAGCTAGCAGGTTATGCCCGTGAATGCCTGGAGTCCAACCAATGCTCTTTGATTTTAGAGTTTAAAAGGGAGTTGGAGCGGGGAAGGTTATTTTTGTGGTCACTAATCTATTTAGCAGTCAGACCGTTAAATGTTTAAGGATAGGTTGTTGTTATACAAATAACTCATGCGTTTCTGTTTTGGTCGTTTGTTTTATATTTTAACTAACCTCTCCACCTTTTAGAGTATAAAAATGTAGGGAAGTCTGGCTTCTCGCATTACACTCTTAGAATCTGATTTATGCCTCATCTTTCCACTACTGATAATTCTTTTTTTTTTTTAATTGAGTCTGTCTTCTTGCTGCATTTGGCTTTATCAGTACTTCTTTTTTTTTTAAACATTCTATTTTGCTTAGATTCAGTACATGGTTAGTTTCCTAACCATTTCTCTGGTTCTTTTTCTTCCTACTTCATAACTGTTGGCAGTGATCAAAACTTGCTTTTCTTCTTACGTGGTCTCTTGAAGGGCTTGCTCTTTAGAGCGTTAGCCATTGCCCCTCTCCTAGTAGTTTTGTGCACCGGGTCTTTGTAGAACTTTAGTTCCTCATCTAGAGCTGCCTGCACAGCAGCCCTTTTGGAATATTCTGCCATCTTTCAGGGTTGCAATCCCCAAACTTCCCCCTTTGGCTTCCTTTTCTGTCAGTAACACCACCACTCACCAGACCCACATTTCTTGTGTTTTAGATATGGGGCTGCCTTAGTCTGTTCGGGTTGCTATATAACAAAATTCTTTAGACTGGATAACTTATAAAAAGCATCAACTTATTTTTCATAGTCCTGAAAACTGAGAGTTCCAAGATGAGGGCCCAGCAGATTTGGTGTCTGGTGAGGGCTGCTTGCTTCACGGATAGCTCTTTCTACATTGTGTCCTCATATGGTGAAAGAGGCCAGAAGACTCTCAAACTCTTTCCGGAGGGCAGTGATGTCGTTCGGGAGAACTTTGCCCTTCATTGCCTCCCAGAGACCCCATCTCTTAGTACCAACACAATAAGGGTGAGAGTTCAACCTTAATTTTGAAGGGACACGTTCAGATCATAGCTGGGGCTAAGAGGTGAAAAATGATACTATTTCAATCAATTTGTCTTTGAAAGTGGAGATCCTATCCTGTTTCATTTCTGTAGCCTCAGCACCAAAGGTAGTTATTCGGTGGGCGTTGTGGAAATGGAACATTACAGTGATTCTCGAGTTCATTCTTGTTTTTACTCAGCCAGTCTCATTAGCACACATCTAGTACACATCTTATTGCAATAACCTCATTGTCTTTTGGTGTTAGTTTTTTCTTGTTCTGTCCATACGGCACACTACTACCATATGGATGAAAGTAATTCTTCTAAAACATTACCTTCATCATGTTGAGAGCTATCACTACTTACGGATGCAGAGATTCAGTTAAAACTAATTAGTCTTGCATTCCAGGTTTTGAATCAGCTACTTCCATATATATTTTTACCCCCCCCAACATAATATATCTAATTAGAACCGTCCTCTTATTATTCTGTACTGGGAAAATATTTCTGTCTGTACCTTCGCTTCAGCTACTTTCTAGTCCAGAATTCTCCAGCTAGTCCCTCATTATTGCCTGTACAAATACTGTATTCTTAGCTAAATATCTAGCACCTAGCCTAGAACCTCGCCTGTAGTAGACATTTGTGCATGTTTGTTATAAGAATGGATGAAGACCTACATTCTCAATAAGTTTTTTTGAATGGCTTAACATGATAATGGTATTTTCCTTTATGTCCACAGGCTCTCTCAGTCTGTTTATTAAATTTCTCACCTATTCCTGAAAGTTTAATAAATTAAATAAAGTCTGGTACATCAGTATGTTAATCATATAATAAGAACATATTTGAAATGACTTCAAATGCATTATTATTCTTTTCATTTCTACTTTAGTTATAAAAGTGCTTTCAGATTAAACCTTTTCTTAGCTTTAACACAAGTGAATCATTGGATCTAATCAAATGATTTCAGCACATGCTCTGCGCAATTGCATTTGTGCAGCTTAGCAGAAACTATGGCAACAGAATGAAAAATGTGTTTTTACTGATTGTTTTCCTCCATAAGAGTGGGAAGTTCCAAGTTAAACATCTCATAACTTTAAAAAAAAAAGATCATAAATAGTACACATTACAAATTACATTTGGTAATAGAATTGTCTAGAAAGTTGGATGCAGAAGCCATTTATCAATCATATATTCATGCTGAAATGTCCCAAGAAGATTATGCCAATGATTAACAATCTTTATTGTTGAGTACTAGGATTTAAGAAATTTTCAGGGTTTACTTTATGCCCCATATTATTTTTTTGTTAAAAAGTGATCCTGGATTATGATAAAACAAACAAAAGTTTATTTAAATCATAGGGGTATAAATGTCTTAGCTTAAATTTACTCCTTTTAAAAATTTACCATTCACTACCTCATACACATCAGGATAGCTACTATAAAAAAATAGAAAATAACAAGTGTGGGGCTGGGGATTTAGCCCAGTGGCATAAGCACCTGCCTGGCTAGTGCAAGGTCCTGAGTTCAATCCCCAGTACCAAAAAAAAAAAAAAAAAAAAAGAAGAAGAAGAAGAAGAAGAAAGAAAAAAAGAAAAAAATAACAAGTGTAAGTTGGATTCGGAGAAATCAGAATTTCTGTGCACCACTGGTAAAATAGTAGATATACCTTCTATGAAAAGTAGTATGGAAAACCCAAAAAAATTGAAAAATAGAATTACAATTTGATTTAGCAATTCCATTTTCAGTAATGTTTTAATTGCTGTAAGAATTGAAAATAAGTTCCCAATGAAATATCTTTCTGTACACTTATAGTAGGTTGTTTATGATAACTAAAATGTGGAAGCATTGACATAAAGGAGTGGGCAGAAGTGGTGTATACATATAATGGAATATTACTCAGTTTCAAAAAGGAAGATAATTCTGACAAATGCTTTAGCATGGATGAAATTTAAGAACATTATACTAGTGAAATAAACCAGCCACAATACTGTATAATTCTACTTATGTGAGATACTTGGAATAGTCAAATTCATAAAAAGAGAAAGTAGAGTATTATTTGCCAGGGGCTGGGGCAGAGAGATTAAGGAGTTATTGTTTAATACTTATAGTTTCAGTTTTACATAATGCAGAGTTAAGATTGATGGTGGGAACGTTTGGAACCTGATGAATACATTTAATAGCAGAGAATGGTACACTTCAGATTACTAAGATGTTAAATTATACCTATAAATAAAAACAATAAATTGCATCAATTGTTTTTCTACACTGCATAGAGCCGTATTAGTATTTATTTATTAAATATATGAGAGGATGAGGGAATCCAGTCATAAGGCAGGGAACCAGTTATTTTTATTTTATATCTGTTATGTAAGATCATTCCTTTAAGAACCATCAGTAATTCAAACTGCTTTTAAAAGTGAATCATTTTGATATTAAAATTTGAGTTTTGACATTTTAAAAAAAACAGTTGATTTCTTATGAAGGGACTTTTAAAGTTCAGTTTTAAAAATGGTTACCTAATCAGAAAATATGCATTATAGGAAAGTAACACTAATCAACAAATCAAGAATTTTCAATGAGATAATTCCTATTTTTTAAAAAAAATTCTTCGTGTATGTGTATGCTGGGATCAAACTCACGATCTTGTGTATGTCAAGCAGGCACTTACGCTGCTGAGCTAAACCCCCAGCCCCAGTTCTTAATATTTTAAAAGAAAAAACCTGAGTAGAATTGTTTTGTAAGATGAGCATGGTAATGCACACCTGTTGTCCTAGCTTTCTAGGAGGCCGGGGCAGGATGATTCCAAGTTTGAGCCTAGACAACTTAGCAAGAAGGTGTCTCCAAATTTTAAAAAGGACCAAGAATGTATGGGAATGTAGTTAGTGTGAAGGCCCCTCGTTTAATCCCCAGTACCACCAAAAAATAAAACCTTCGTGAAAGCATTAAAACTGTTTATACTTTTCTAAATGATTAAACTCCATAATGAATTAACATGAAAACATGATAAATGCTTTTGACAAGAGACTAACAGTAGAGATGGACTTAAAGAAACCTTTAAAAGATCTCAGGAGCTGTTTTAATCCAAGTTTGCTGGTATTTTACAATTCACAGGATGTGGGCCTCAGAATAGGTGCCAGCTGTAAACAATTTATATGGTCATAACTATGTACCAACTGAATAACTCTTGTTTAAGTTTCTAAAGTTCATCGATATTTTTATTTATTTGTGAAGGGTTTCCAGAAGGCACTGTTTTTCTGGGAAAGTGTTCATTGTTTTGGTTAGGATTTAAAGGCTGATAGTGAAGTTTGGTGCCTTTTGCTATTACACCTAAAAATTCAGATGTGTAACACCAGTCTACTGTTTCCCTTGGGAATTACGAGGGGGTCTGTCTATAAGAAATAATACCTACTACTAGTAGGAATCAGCTTACCGGTCAGTAAGACCTGTGCATGCTTTCGACATACCAGTGTAGAATTCTATAAAAGTGAATTGATGCAAGTAGATTAGGCTTACGGCCTAGGTGAGGCCTGCTACTTCCCTGCTAGCCCTATCTGACATATCTTGGGACTATTGTGTTCAGAGGTGCGGCTTACAAGGCTGGAAGGGAAAACAAACTAGCGAGTGGACACCAGTTGTCATAGTTGGGGCTTCTATAACAGATACCATAAAGTCGATGGTGTAAACAATAGACATTATTTCTCAGCTCTAGAAGCTGGGAAATCAAAAGTCATAATACTGGCAGCTCCGTCTCTGGCTGGAGTTGGCTTCCTGGTTTGTAATGACTGCCTTCTCAATGTGTCCTCTCCAAGTGGAAACAGCGAAGGAACCGTGCTCTCATCAGTCTTTTTTTGTAAGAACAATAGTCATCATGAGGACTCCATTCACACCCGTGAATTAATTAGTTCCCCAAGTCCCCAACCCCAAAACCATTACATTAGAGATTAGGGTTTCAACATAGGAATTTGGAAGGATAGAGACACTGGAACCATAGCACCAGGTCCAGGGCTCCTTCCATCCATTTAGTCAACTACTGTATACACTGACATGAGAACTCCAAAGAATGGTTGGTGTGCCCCTGGGAGGTGGGCTATTCTGGACATTTGAGGAAAACAGAATAAACAAAAACAACAAAACCTTCTGTAGAGGCTGATCTTTCAACACAGTGACTCTGCCTCTCACTAACTGCCCACTCAGAGCGGTGGACTCTCTTACGTTTGGGAGAACTAAAAAAGGGTTTGGGCTTGGGGTTGGAAAAAAAGCAAAAATTCTTTTTTTCCCAGAAACGTAATAAAATACCATCTACTTTGCGTGTGAAGAAAGACAGTGATTTTAGCTGTCAGTAATGCAGCCTGTTTCTGATATATTCTGGCCGCAGGCATGATGGCATCTCTACTTGTGATCAGCCTGTTTTGTACTTTACTAAGGCATGTGCATGATTCCCAAACACTCAAGAGTTTTCTGCAATTGGTGATGTTTATGTCACCTTTAGGGTGGAATAAACTGTGTAAATATTTTAAGTCTCATGCTAATAAATATTAGTATTGTTACAGGGAAGCTTGAGCTCTTGTTCATAGGTTAACAATTTAATTAAGAGACATACAGTTTATTTTTAGAACTTAATGTTCAATGACTTTAATCACAGTGACAAAATAATAGCATAGAAATGAGAACTGTCTAGATGCCTAGACACACATACTTGAATATATGTTTTGCATTGTTTAGGATTCCATGTATGATACCTGCTCATTTGCTTTGTTTATTTTTGGTACTAGTGATCAGGCCTAGGGCTTTCTTTGTACATGTGAAGCACGTGTTCCATCACTGAGCTATACTGCCTGGTGCTACCATTTGCTGATGTAGTTTTATCAGTAACATAATGAAAAAAGATCTTTGTAATTAACAAATATTCCCCCATTCCTAAATATGTTTGAGCTTCCTATTGATTTTTTTTTTTTTTTTTTGTCTTTTTCGTTTTTATCGGTACCAGGAATTGAGCTCACGACCACACACTTGCAAGGCAGGCACTTATGCTGCTGAGCTAAATCCACAGCCCCTAGCTTCCTATTGATTTTATTTTGTAGTTCTGAGTACTGGGGATTGAACTAGGGCCTTCACACTGACCTACCTCCCCAGCTCTATTTTTAATTTTTAATTTTGAGATAGTATCTCAAAATTACTAAGTTACTAAATTGCCTGGGCTAAGCTCAAACTTGAGATTCTCCTGCCTCAGCCTCTCACAGAATTAGATTTACTGATTTGCTTCCTTTTGTGTGGTCACTTACTTTACCTAATGGATATAAAAGAAAGAATCATGTGAATATTAAGTTCAAGATTTTTGAGATTGCCCCATATCATATTACCGTTTTTATTTTACTCTTTTAGATAAACTTGTGCAGGCAGTTATTGGAGTAGAAACTACTATTATAATGCCAAGTACCGTAAGACTTTGCTTCTTTTAATATCAGAATAACACATTACTGGAGGATTCTTTTGAGAAAACAACTGCAAAACCTGGACTTAAATCAAAAAGCAACCATCTGGAGGCAACTAAGGGTAAACAGACTGTGGTGAGGAACACACAGTTGGAAGAGGAGAGGAACAGAGCATTAAAGAAAAGCTACTTTAAAGCTGTTTTGTAGAAGTAAGTTGGCTTTTTCACTGATTTTATTTTTAGGCTAAGTACCGTCTATACTGAGAGGAATATAGTGGAAAAACAGTAGACTTTCTAGCTAGGGAAACAGAAGACTGAAACCAAGGAACCCTGATCACTGAGGTAGAGGACGAATCCCAGAAGAAGAGCTGAGGGTGGAGAGGTTCTCAAGTTCTGTACCCTACCTCCAACCTCTCAACTGTATGTGAATGTGATAGCTCAGAACCTAAAGATGAAAAATCTGAGCTGGCACTGGAGCTTTTTCCCAAAAGTTTACAGTTCAAGTTAAGGCAAGTGAAGATATTTGTCTACTAAAATAAAAAATAACAATCATTGGAGAAAAAATAGGCTTTGCATAAAATAATTTAGAATATTCAGGACATAATTCAAAATTATCCTACATATTAAAGATCAAGAAAATGGAACATATGTCAGTAGTAAAGAAAAATCAAATGAGCCCTACCTTGGGGTGAATGAGATATTGGAAATAGTACATAAGAATTTTAAAGATACTATTATAATACCTTCTATAAAGTAAAATGGCATACTTCTAGAATGAAAAAAAAAAAAAAGAAAGAAAAGCTTACCAGATAAACCCAACTCTTCTTTCTCTCTCTCAAATGGAAATTTTAGAAAAGTGTAATACTTAAAATAATACAAGATGAATTTAACATTGGAACAAAAATGTCATAAGGAAAAGTAAATGAACTTGAAGATAAAACAGCAGAAATGAGCTAGTGTCAAAACCAGAAAGGAAATATGCTAGAGCACAATGATCACAGCCTCTGGGATCCCCTAGGTGATGTCAAACTGTCCCGCATGTGTGTAATTGGAATCTCAGAGGGAGAGAAGGAAAATGGGATAGAAAAAATATTTGAGAATTTAATACATAAATTTAGCTGCTAGCAGTGGCACATACCTGTAATCTCAGCTACTTGGGAAGCTGAGCTCGGAAATCCAAAGTTTAAGGCCAGCCTGGGCCACTTACTAAAATCTCTTCTAAAAGTAAAAGGGCCGGGCTAGGAATGTTGCTCAGTGGCAAAATTTCCCTGGGTTCAAAGCAAAGTGCTAAAAAAAAAAATCCCAAATTTGATGAAAAACAGAAATCTATAGTTAAAAGATACTCAATTGATATACAACAGAATTAACCCAAAGAAGCTATGTTATAAGATACATTGTGGCAAAACTTCAAAACCAAAGATAAAGAGTAAATGTTGAAATAGGGGAAGAATAACACATTATACGAGACTCCATTTAATAACTGACATAACCTAGAAACTCTGGAGGCCAAAATAACAAATTTAAAATGCTAGGAAAAAAGAAAAAACCCCAGTCGATCCAAAATTCTCTATCATAGAAAAATATCCTTCAACAACAAAGGTCATTGTAGAGGTAGGGGTGATGATAGTGGTAATTCTACACGTTACGAGAGTTAATTTTATGTTGTGCTGTATGTCAATTAAAATTTTTAATGAAGATAAAAATAAAAGTTTTTTTCCAGATAAAACTCTTGAATCACCTGTACAAGGAATGTCAAAGGATGTTCTTCAAGGTTAAGAGAAATAATAACAATTGAAACTTTGGATTCCTATAAAGCAGGGATCATCAAATATGGAAAATACATGGACAAATGCAAAAGTCAGCCCCTGAGTTTCCTTCTTCTCTTCCTCCTCCTCTGCTCCTTCCTCCTTTTTGTTTTTCCTGGAGAAAGGTCTCACTATGTAGCTCAGGTAGGTGGCAGACTTGCAATGTAGCCCAGGCATATCTACTAGCATTTAAATAAATATTAACTGATTAAAAACACTACCGTGAAAATCCTGGCATCAACCTCTCCCCCTTGGTTAGCAGTTGAAAACCTGTTTAGAATAGAGTCCCGAAATAGACCATGCTGACATGGCTAACTGATATTTGACAAAAGAGCCAACATTATTTAATGGTGAAAAGACACAGGGTTTTTTCTTCTGTAAGGGTTACTGGAACAACTGGAAATCTGACGAAAAAAATGAATCTTGACACCTCTATTGTGCAAGAAAGTTAATTCATAATGGATTATAGACTTAAATGTAAGAGCTAAAACTATTAAACTTCAAAGGAAAAAATAAGATATCTTTATGACATATATATGGCATGGGTTTCTTAGACAGCTTCCAAAATTTTGATAAAATAGACCCTCAAAATTTTAAATATTTTACTGTTAAAAGGATGCCCAGAAATTTTTTAGGGTAATGGAACTGTTTTAAATCTTCATTGTAGAAGAGATTTAATGACAATAATGTTAGTACTTAGGTTCATCAAACTTTTCAAATGAATGAGTTTATTGTATTCAAATTATATCTCAATAAAACATGGAACTAGATTAGCTATAGATTTTTGACGCTCATGTGTCTTAGTTAATTTTCCCTTTAAGCAAAATAATTGATATATGAACTGTTTGCTTCTATTTCTTTGCACTTCCAAAGCAAAATAAAAAATAAAATAGAGTTGGGGTTAAATGGAAAATAAGACTACTTTTGTAACATTACCAGTCAAATAATAACTTTACTAAATAAAAAAGTTAATGGCTTTCATATTTTAAGGGTAAAAAACATTAAACAAAGAAAGGTTACCTGTCATTCCCAGATAATAGTTTTGAGGACTATTGCTAGAATTAAGGTCTCTATCCTACTCTCATTCAGTGACAACTACCTGGTCCCCAAGGGAGATGAAGACAAGTAAAATAAAAGATAAGATAGCACATTAGGACAAGCATAATCTTTGATCCTGTACCCCAGCTGAATCCCTGGTCTCAGTGCACCAAGCTGGACCCCATCAACCTGCTTGTTATGGGCAAAATCCCTCTATCCAAGCAGATACTGCATAAGTTTGTTCAGGGATTTCCCTCCTGTTAGGCAACAAAAGGTTGGGAATAATAAACTAAGGGTAATCTCCAGGGATCTTAGTTGAAGTCTGACCTTTTTTAATTTTCATAGGACCTGGGACTTGAGGCATGGCAAGGCAAGAACTGATGTCAGGCTCTGCCTTGCCTCTGTAGCTACCTGAAGACCCTATTGATTGAAAATCAATACAAAACTAAATGAGAGCCAGGCATGGTGATGTGCAAAGATTGGAGAAACTGAGGCAGGAGGATTGTCATAAGTTCGAGACCACCTTGGGCTACAAAGTGAGAGTCTGTCTCAAAAAGAAAAAGAAAAAGAAAGAAAAATAATAATAGTAAGTGAAATGCTCGGCTGCTAAGGCAGTGAGAGAAGAAACTAAGGAGAACAAATCTTGCAGATGCAAGGGCCACTTTATTCTCTTTACCTAATACACCAGTGCAGAAGGAATCATTGCTGTTTATCGGGAATCCTGGCAGTTCTTTTTCCTGGGATAGGAGGTTGCAGAGGCCTTCAACTCCCATAGCAAGTGAAGTCTTAGTTCATATCAGAAACACAATAATAGAGGTAATAGATTCTGAACAAAAACACCCCTTCACAGATTATCTGAAAGATCCATGTAAATGACCAGGGTTTTCTAGAAGGTGTACTTTATAGAAAAAAGTCAATTAATTTAATTTTAATTTAACTCTTTTAATTTCCTGTGAAAGCAGTTCTGTGGTTAGTGAAGAAAGGCTGTGTAACAAAGATAGTTTTTTATCCTCCCAGTCTAGCAGCAAGTAGAGACATGGGGGCAACACAGTGCATGTATTTTGCTTTGGAACTCTGAGCCTCTACACTTCTCGGTAAATAAAAGACGAGTCTGACAGGGAGAACTAAGGGTAATTATTTTAAAGATCTGCCTCAAATTATATCTTAAGCTTTTAAAAATAACAGCCTTGAACACTCAGTTATAAGAAAGTCAAATCATTATTTTTGTCTCTTTTAAACTTCTAATACACTGTATTCTGCTAGAATACTAAAGGAGGATATGCTATTGTATGTTTAAAGCTGGATGTGGTGATGCGCGGTTGTAATCCCAGCACTTGGGAGGTTGAGGCAGGAGGATTGTTGCAAGTTCGAGACCAGGCTGAGTTACAAGTGAACTCAAAGCCAACCTGAACTACATAATGAGAAAAAAGACACACAAAAATGTGTGTTAAGATACTATCTGTGTTTTTGGTATTTATTTTAGAGCATACTTCTGTTAATGTGGACTATGCTGACCATTATACATTGATTTGCTAGCCCTATAAAATTATGCATCAATAGTTAAACACTTCAAAAGTAGAATGGGGGTCCCCAGGACTATGGAAAGGGGAAAAAGATAGTTTCTGTTCAGTGGCTATAGTTTGTTTTGCAAGACAGCATCATCCTTTTACACAATAGTGTGCATGTGGTTAACTCTCTGTATACTTAACAATGGTTAAAATGGTAATTTTAAGTTACATATTTTATCACAATTTAAAAATTTTATTAAAATAATTGCATTTTTTATTTTGTTCAATTTTAAAATTTTATTCAACTTAAATTTTTAAAATGTAAAATTGTGAATTTGTTTGACCTCTAAAGACAAGGCAGAAGGGTATGGACAACTATTGTGAAGATAACAAGATATGCTATGGTAGCTATTGCTGTTTTCCTGGTATCCTGCTCTGAAGTTCTGTACCAATAATTCTGCTACATTGTTTTGATTGGCTTTGTTCTGTCTTGTTTTGTTGGATTTTGCTATCTTTAAACCAAAAAAATTTTTAAAACTTGTGAATTTAACTAAACTTTTAAAAAGACACTGAAATTATTTCTGTCCTCAAAATTAATTTTGAAAGTTCTTGGTGCAGTTTAATTTCTTAAAGTTATAGTGTCAAAGCAATAATTTATGTACAAAGATGCATTTCTGCTTATTGCACATGTATACACTGCATAACTGTATTTAGTTCTTACTACAGCCCTGTGAGGTAGATCTTATATTTCTGTCATTTTATTACAGACATTTGTGAATTACAAGAATTTGAAGGAACTGCATGTTGAACACCCTTACACCTACTGACTATACTCTGCAACTAATATTTTGTTATATTTGGGGTTTTTTTGTTTTTATTTTTTTTTTTAATCAGTACCGGGGATTGAACTCACGACCACATGCTTGCAAAGCAGGCGCTTACGCCGTTGAACTAAATCCCCAGCCCTATACTTGTTTTATACCAGTTCATACTTCTATTCGCCCATCAATTTATTTTTTTCTACTTTTTAATGCTTTTCAAAGTAGATTTGCAGGCATCAGTATACTTTCGGTTAGGTATGTTTTTGATTCACGTTGTACATTATTTGAAGCTGAGATAGGAAGACGTAATTTCTTCAAGATTTTAAGTGCTAGAATAGGGTCTGGATCAAGACTTTCTTCACCACTTCTACAGAATGGTATATCACATAATACTAGTATTTATGGGAAAAAGTAATTTTGCAGCGAAATAAATTGACCACAGTGTCTCGGTGCTGAAGACTCATAGGTCTGTGAGGTTCAGCTATAGAGAAAGTGATTAAAAGTCAACCACTTCCAAATTCATTGGCCCAGCGTGTTCTACTACCCAGACTTCCCCAGACCATCACAACTATTAATTTCTAAGATAGGAGCAGAATTCAATGGCATAATGCTCATATAAGGTATCCTATTGTAATTTCAGTTACAATACATTTTTCCGGTTTATATTTTTAAATGTAGTCCTCACTGTTTACAGCTGGTAGGATCTTAGGGTTCAGAGGCCAGAGTGTTCATTCCAGAAGGAATACAGTGTGTGCCAGTGACTAATACTAACTCTGCTCATGTTTTAGTGACAGAAATGGAGCTAGACCTACCTAGCCTAGAACCCAGAGATGCCATTTACACACAGGAAATATTTGCTGAATAAATAAATACATCTTCTAAATCTGTCCAGTGTTCTTTTCATTACACATCCATGTATTACAATTTTTATTTCTTTTTGGACTATATTGGTAATAGAGATTGTTAATACTTTATGTTAACCTTTGGTACAAATAATTCTAGTTACTAAATTCTTTAAAAAGTTTTATGGTTATTTAAAACATCGAATTGCGCAAAGCATAGCTAAACTGCTTAATAAGTTATTGTAAAGTGATTTAAGAAATAGAACTTTGAAATCTCTATGGACTGCCTCGTACTGCTGAGCTACTAAGTTATTTCTCTTCTTTATTTTTTAGCTAATTTAACAGGACATACAGAGAAAGTGGGGATTGAAAATTTTGAACTCCTAAAGGTCCTAGGAACTGGAGGTGAGTTTTACCTTACTCCTTTTATTTTATTTTGTTTTTTTGGTAAGAATAAAAAAGTACTTTCTGTGACAAAGGATTGATATCCTTGGTACAATGAAAAATTTTAGATGCATGAGGAATTCAGTAGAGCCTGTCAAAAAATGAACAGACCACTCACAGAATAAATAATAGGCAAAACTTAAAGAATCTTTTTTACTTGGGGAATGTAAATTAGTTCAATATTTGCATAGAATACAGTATTTTTAAAAATTGTGAACATTTGTAGAGAGTTTGTTATATTTCAAGTACTCTGTGAAGTGCGTTATATTGATTGATTTATTCAGTCTTCACTCAGTATTATTGATATTCAATGTCCATCATTTTTAATAATGAAAAACTCAGAACTGTTTAGAAACCCAGCATTAGGTGTTTGGTTCAATGGAACATGGAGCTGACGTTCAATCATCTGTATATTCGGGTAGAAATTACCATATTTTTTTAACGCTTGCAGAGTTCTGCAGAAAAATTACAATAAGACTTTCAAAAAGGCTATAAAAGACAATGTACAAAATACTATTTTCATAATATGGACATTTATAGGAGCAAATGTGTACATGTATTGTGTGTGTAGAAAAATCTCTGGGATAAATAGCAGGTGGTAATGGTCTGTGGGTGATGGTTTTAGGTGATCTGCATTTTCTGGTACACACTTGCCTGTGTCTGCCAAAAACTGTGTCTGCTCCTGCTGCTCAGAAGTCAGAACTGGCTTCCTGGGCATCGACCTATGCAGTTGTAGGGATCCCCGCACTTAAAAGAGCTCTGTATGTGGCACAGTGCTCTGCTGTCACTTCTGAAATTCTTAGGTCATGAGCAAGGCCCTGCATATTTTCCTTTTGCCAGTTATGTGGCTGGTCTCATCAGGAATGTGCCTTTCCCTTTAGCTCTGCCATGGAATGCATGGCTCTGCAAGCACTGCAGCTGTAGGAGCTGGCTATTCTCAATTTTCTTTCTTCAGTTGAATGGCAGAGGAGGCTGTTAACTCTTTTCCATCCTCAGCTGGCCAGGGCTCTTTCTTTGAAAGGGGTTGGGGACCCAGAGTACACATCCTTTCTTCTCCAATACAGTTTAGCTTCACACCCTCAGAGATGTCTATATTTTCTAAGTTTCCCGAACTCTAACAGAGTGGATTACAGCTGTCCTTTGAAAGATATCTTTCTTCCCATACCTTTTTAAATGCCAAAGCTTCCAGCAAGAGAAAAATCTTTTCTTTTGGGCTTCCACCATCCATCTCAGCCACTGCCCTAGCCTCATGTACATGTATTTCAGTACATGTATATGCATGGTCTTTAGGTCCTTTAGAATGAGCTTTCATACCTAGGACCTGGCTATTCAAGGTTTATATAAACCTCCCTGAATAGTTTAGTGTTCTATGGAGCCAACTTTAAAGCTACCAATGAGTGAGCCTTATAATTTCTCAGCTATTGTTTTATTGTCAGAAAGCTCAGTGTCTCTTTTACCCCATTGGATCGTGTTTAGTTTGCAGTACTAGGGATTAAACCCAGGGCCTTAACATTGAGCCATATTCCCAGGCCCTTTAAGTTTTGAGACAAGGTCTCACTAAGCTGTCCAGCGTCAGCTTGAATTTGTATTCCTCTGCCTTGGACTTCCAGGGTGGTGGGATTATAGGCATGTGCAGCCAGCCCTGGCTTTGATCTTAAAGATGTACTTTTTAAAAAACAAAATTAACCCTACGTTCCCTTGCCTCTAAGAAAAAAATGCTTTCAGACTGTCTTTGGTTACTTTTCTCTCGTTCCTGGGACAAAACACCCGACACCCAAAATGAAGGAAGGAAAGATTTATTTAGCTCATCTATAGGTTTCAGTCCATAGTCAGCTGGCTGTAAGGCAGGGTGGCATGGCACAGGGGCAACACGTCAGGGCAGCAGCCAGATCAAAAAGAAGCCAGAGCAAAAAGGGGAAACAAGCCACTTCTCTTCCCTTGTAGTTTATGCAGGCCACCCCCACTCTCCAGGGTAGAGGTAGCACTCACAAATCTCCTTGCTCTCTTTGCACAGGATGAGAGTGCTGAGTCTCTCAGTTAAACTTCTAAACTTCTCAGATTGACATGGTGCATCAACCATAACACAGACTAGACAAAATGACCCTTTATCTCTACTTTTGTTTCTGATTTTGAAGGCACTATCTTCTCCACCAGGATGGAGGGATAGAGAGGAGCAGACCTGTCTGGTGATTCAGTTCTCTTGAAAATAGCGTTTAAGACAGCAAAAGATTTCAGGTCAATTTGTATTTCACCCACAGAATATATTTCATTTGCATGCCTATTTTGGGTAACATTATTGAGCTATAATTGAGCTATTATGTACATTATTGAGCTATAATATGAATTATAATTTCCATACCTTATTTCTCACCCATGTAAAGTGATTCATTGCTTTTGGTATATTCAAAGAGTTGTGCAGCCATCACCAGTCAGTTTTAGAATTTTTTTCCCCACAAAAAAAAAAAAAACCTTGAAACTGTTCCTTGTGACTTCTGAAGCTCACCACTCCTCAGCCTAAACCAAACACTAAACTACCTTCTGTATCTGTATCTTTCCCTATCCTGGTGTTCCGTCATACAATGTGTGTTCCTGGTGATCGGCTTCTTTCACATATCACCTAGTGTTACCTAGGTTCATCCACTGTAGCAAGTGTCAGTGCTTCATTTTCCATTTTTGGGTATTTTACAAGAAGTCATGTGTACTTTTTAATATTTTGAATGTAAAGTTATATATAGCCCCCCCTCCTTTTTTAAAAAGTCATTTAAAAATGCTTTTATGGCTAAATACCTTATGGAATGAATATGTCATGTTTTGCTTATCCTTTAATAGAGTTGTTTCCACTTTTTAATCCGTTACGAATAAATGCTGCTATGTACATTCATATGCATTGTTTTGTGTGAATGTTCGCTTTCCTTTCTCTTGGGTCTATCCCCTAGAAGTGAATGGTTGGTGCAAATAGAAGCTTGGTGTTTACCTGGTTGGGGAAATGCCAGCCTGTTTCCTGGAGTGGTTGTACCATGTTACAGTTCTGCCAGCATTGTGTGAGCATTGTAATTTATTTCTCCACATTCTTCTCAACACTTGTTTGTCTAACTTTTTAATTATAGCCACACTACTGGGTGTCAAACGACTTAGGTTAATTTGTAAGAATAAAATTCTGTCGTGCTTCCTGTTGTCCTGCGTAAGTGATTAGTTAAATTGTTCAGGTTAGCTCACTTGTTTTCCATTTTCAAGTGTTTTATAAAAAGTCAGGTGTACTATTAAATGTTTTCAGTGTAAGGTTATATAAAGTCTCTCTTTTTAAAAAACAATTATTCCACTGTTGAGTAATCCTTGATGTGAGGGTGGCCTTTTTATCTCTTTTTTTTCTATAGGTTTGGTTTAAAGTTGGTGAAACAGTGTGAAATCTGTGATGAAAAAATGTTATATGCATAAATTTAAGTTAGAGTCTCTACTGGTTGGTGAGTTTACAGTATTTTGGTGTTTTGAGAGCCTTCCAGCTAAACTGGGTTCCAGGGAAGCTGGATGTGGGTGTTCACAGGGTGCCTTTCACAGCATACTTCCTGATGGACAGCCTGACACGTAGTTGTCCAAACTATGACCACAGAGTCCTTCTCATGGCAAATTGTTTATAACGACAGATGCCTTGTGGACTTTGTTTCACCTGTGCCTACTTTATGCCTATCTGACCATTTTTCTGGTGCTTCATTGAATTTTATAGCATGTAACAAAAACCATGAAACGAATTCTCTTCCTCAATCTGTTAATTTCATGTGTGGCAGTATTTTCAGGTCTAGAAGTAAAAAGGTAGTTTTTCCTCCTGATTAGAGGACAGTTTAAATATGCTGGAATACCTCTTATTAAACTTGATTTTAAAGGATTCTGTTAAATTTTAAAACTCTGAAAGTCTGTATGTTGCTGATCAGCATAGATCATCTGGGAAGAATCGGAAAAATCAAGTCAAAACAAGAAAATGGGAGTGGGAAATCTAGAAAAGTAAATAAGTAGAAAGCAGAGATTATGCTTTGGAAATCTACTAGTCAGTTGTGAACTAGTTCTTTGGCTTTAACACTTTCATACTTGATATTAGAGACAGCATGTAAGGCTCCTAAGAGGTAAGGATGGTTACTATTCATCAAAGACTAAATGAAGAAAAGAAGTCTTGTCTGCAAAGAAGATGACAAGGAAACTTTTGTGGCTCAGCATCAACTCTGGAAGGAAACAGAAATAAAAGCCTTCCGTGAGCAATTACAACCTCAAGCCAGGTGCATATATGCATTTTTGAATTATACCTGTACAGACAGACAGATAGACACACACTCATACGCGCGCGCACACACACACACACACACACACACACACACACACACAGAGAGAGAGAGAGAGAGAGAGACAGAGACAGAGGGAAAGGAAGGAAAGGGAAAAAAACTCAAAGAACCGTGAACTCAGCTTACTTCATTCTGCATGTTCTCAGGTGTGTAGCAAAGGCAAATATAAATTCTCTTTGGAGAAATAAACGCTCATCCAGATCTTAAAGAATTGCCAAGGAGTTTAACAGGTATGACCTTACAATTAAAAATCCAAGAAGCAGGGAATTATGAGTGAAATGGAAACAAAGCTGAATTAGATCCAAAGAGACTATTGGACTTACTGGATGTGAAATATGATACAAATGCTTACGTATTTGCTTATTTTTATTAATTTTTTTGTGGTGCTGGAACCTTACCCCATGCTAAATTCTCTGCCACTGAGCTAAATCCCCAGACATTAAATTATTTTTTTTAATTTTATTTAAAGAAAGACTAAACGAAACAGACAACGGGTAGAAATAATACATACTTTCAAAGAAAAAATAAACAGAAATCACTAGTTGATGATTACATATTGTCCTCTTACAAATAGTTGTTCAAGATACAAAAGTGAAACATACAAAATGGGGATTCAGACAGCAAGACTGCAAACAGTTCTGCTCAACTATCCAACAAAAACTTGGTAATATGGTTATCAGTCATGTACACTTAAACATACATACAGTTATCCATATCTTCATTTATGTTGAGATTAAACAAACCAAAGCAGGCTAAAATCAGTCTGAACAAAAAATAATAGTATTGCTGGATTTCACATCATGACATTATGGGATCAGCACTGGGTACTGTAATGTCTCTTTTTCTTCAGAGTATTTTTTCATTTCATCATGTGTTCTAAGATCAGTTCTCATATACTGTTTATAAGTTCTACGCATGAATGAGTCTTAACATGTATTTCTATCCTTTCTATATTAGAGGGAGAAACAAAACCAAGCAAGACAAAACGAAACATATTCCTATTAAACACATGAAACAAAAAAGACATATAAAACCACTGTACAAGGAGTACAACCATGGTTACTGTGTTGTCTTATTATCTTCAATAGAATTGTCTATATCATCAAACAGTATAATTGAATATAGCACTATATAACGACATTAATGAAAACAAAATTTTATAGATAGTGTAAAACTTCCAAAACAGGTAATAATCAAACCAGAATGGGTATCGTAGTGAATCTTGTTATCTTCAGTGTAGTTGCCTAAACTCTTAGACTTGATACTATCAGTCATAACACTAATCTGTTAATATCAAACAGCAGTCAAACAAACCAGATTTAACTAAGATCAGTTATACAGGGCTCCAGATTAAGTTAATAGGAAATTAAAGGTGATTACTGTTCTATATCCTGTTATTTTTGGGATAGCTGTCTGTGCCCTCAGACCTAGTGCAAGTAGACAAACTGGGACAGAATAAAATCTAAGCAGAGCGGTGCGAGTAATTTGGGTTTTAAATCCTGATACACTATTAACAATACCCTCTGCCGTCTTTTTAAAGACTGTTCCTCCCCTTTCACTCCCCTGGGTGCACTGTGCATTTTTGGGTCTCACCAATACCTTCAGTTTTTAGATTGCGGCGGGGTAGGGGGGCAACCTGCTATTTACCTAAGTGGTTCCGAACCTTCTCCCTCCTGGACTTGATCTCTAGTTTGATCCTTCACCAATTAAAGCCTGTCTTTCCAGCCTATCTACAAATACTGGTCTAGTTGCCCCTATTACTCTCAGGTTCCCTGTCACATAGAGCATTTTTTTTCTCATATTTGATTTTCGGTCCATAAACCCTTTTTCAGGTTAATTATATTTCCTATAAAGAGCATCTCGGTGGACCCCACCTCCTGATCTACTCTGCCTGTGTTTCTGTGTGTGTGTGTATGTGTGTGTGTGTGTGTGTGTGTGTGTGTGTGTGTGTCAAGGCCATCTGTATTAGAGATTATAGCCAACCTTCTCTGCCACATTTCTGTTGTGTTCTTTTTCTGCCATTAGTTGTCTGCTTGTCTTCTTCATTCCACTTTCTGCTCCATTCATTGAGGCCTCTCTGCCACTGTTCCTGGAATCCTGGTACTTTTCTCTCTCTCCAGAATGTTCTTCAGTATCATTAAATTATTTTTAATTGACACATAATTGTGTATATTTTTGAGTTATAATGTAATATTTTGATCTTTGTGTAAATTGTATAAAGATTCACTCACCCAGTTAACATATTCATCATCTTATTAAATTACTCTTTTTTGGTGAGGATATTAAAAATCTACTTTTGAAAAAAATCTTGAAATAACAGTGCAATTCACTGCAGCGCAGTGCAGTGCAATAGACTAAAATATTCATCCAGTCTAACTGAAACTTTGTATGCTTCAGTCAGCCTTAAGAACAAGACATGCTAAAAAGCAACAAGGCACGTTGAAAAGAAGAGATACAGTCACTACATAGATCATAAATCATAATACCACTTAAAGAACCAGTACTAGCTGAATGTGAAAAAATAATTCACATTATACACACAGTAAATGGTTCACTAGCAGATGAGATGCAGACAAAGAGGGAATTAGTGAATTGGAAAGTAGATTTTAGGAAATTATGCAGACTGTAGGATGAAAGGAAAAAGAAATAACATATATAAAAAAGATTAAGACATTGATAATAGAGAATATACAAATTTGTCTTATCTGAGTTCCAGAAATCACTAACAAAAAGAAGAGACACTGTTCAGTGAGAATAGCTGAGTCTTTATTAGGAATGATAAAAGACGAATTCTCAGCAAATACAGGAAATCTCAAGCAGACAAATAAATAGAAATTCTTACGTAGATATATCAGAGAAAAGCTGATGAACAGAAAAGACAGAAATACACAAAGAACAGCTAAAGAGAACAAATTTATTTACTAAGGCACAATGGTTAGATTAACAACAATTGTAAGTTTTCATGTTTCACTAGCAACCATGGAAACTGTAGGATAGTGGAATAAATCTGCAGAATGTTCAGAAAAAATAATTGTCAATCTAGAATTCTATAGTCAGCAAAATTAGTTTACAAAGTGAAAACAAATAGACATTTTTAGACATATGGGAGCTGAGTATATTTTTCACCAGTAGATCCTCACTAGAAAATTTTTGTAAATGTTATAATTCTAGGAAGAAGAAATATTTTTTACCAGTTGATCCTCACTAGGAAACTTTTCCAAATGATACACTTTTAGGAAGAAGAAAAATGACCCCAGGAGAATTTTTGATATACAAAAAGGGTTGGTGGACAAACAAAATGTAAAAAGTACTAACTACATGAAAGCATAGTCGTAATGTCTAATTTGTGGGATTAAAATAACAAAACTAAAACAGGGAACAACATACTATGTAATATGGGAGGTGATAGGAATTAATGGTCTGAAGTATAAATTTTAACATGCATATGAAATTTGCTATGTGTAAATTACCAAAGAAATAAAAAACCTGTATTGTATAACCATTGGAGAAATTGGTAAGTAAAGATCTTTACACTTGGAAACCACTGGGTACAGTTTCGAGAATGAGTTCTGCCAAACATTTAAAGCCTTTATAAGTCTGTTTTTCTAAAAGCTGGGAGGCCACAAGAAAGGATTTATGTCCTATAACTTGTTTTATTTTGTGTGTGTGTGTGTGTGCGTGTGCGTGTGCGTGTGTGTGTGTGTGTGTGTGTGGCTTTTTGAGACAGGGTCTCGCTGTGCAGTTCTGCCTCACCTTGAGCTCACTTTGTAGCCCAGGCTGGTCTAGAACTCGCAGCAATCCTCAGCCTCCCCAGCGCTAGGATCACAGGTGTGAGCCACCCTGCCCGGCTCTAGCTTGTTTTATAAGGCTACTATAAACTTGATTCCCAAAACATGTGAGGATGGTAAGAGGAAGGAAAATTGGAGGCCTTTTTCACATATATCAATTTCTAATATCAGATCTAAAAAAGAAATCAAGCCTTGTACGTGTTTTCTTTCAACACAGTTATAACTTTGGCTCCTGTCTGTCTTTGCTTTGGGTTTTTGGATCACAGGCCTCTGAGGCAGTTCTTCTGAAGTGAGGAAGCAGCTCAGCTGAAATGTTTTACTTCTGCATCTCCATTTCTGCTCACCCACTATGCTATAATGGGTCTATTGTTCGCCATGGATGCTGCTTTTCCTGCTTGTCAGTTGACAGTGTGCGGCTCTTAGGAGTTGGAATAACGGAGGAACGTCTTTGTAGATAACTCTGAATTTTAAAATCACAGTTTTGATGACTAAATGGAGTAGGTGGGCACTTTTATTATGAATATAATATCTCAATTTTTATTCAAAAATTTAACCACTAATCTTTCTGTTTCATTACCTTCTAAAGATATTTTTTTAGCAATACTTGGAATAATAGAAAGGCCTCATCAGATGTCTTTATTGTGTCATGTAAGGTTTTCTTTGGAAGTGAAACTGAAAACTCTTTTGATGAGTTAATTTTTGTATATTCTGACTGAGAAAAATTGCTCATCAGGTATCTTGAAGACTTTGGGAAATACTTGAATGTAAAGGCTCTTTCGCATTTCATAATTAAGTTCATACAACATTATAAAAATTTTTTATTCAGAATATCCATTTGTTTCTTTTCAGCTGTCATGTTCTTATTAGTTTATCATTAATCTTTTGATCACTTCCCTCAGTTAGAAACTTTGAAATAAATTTTTATCCTAAGACCTCTTTTAACTTTTCCATTAAAATCCACTTGGATTTCTCTTTGCTAATCTTTTCTGAGTATTGTCACTCATTTTGTGTTAGAGATAGTTATAGCATGGAGTTTCTTATCTAATCTGCTCTCTACTGCTATATTTCATTTTATGCATTTTCTACTATTTTATAAATAATGCAAAGCTTTGTTAGAACAAAATAGAACATTACTGTGTAATTCTCACAGTTAGGAATTTATGGGATTTTGTCAGGTCCCGTTCTTGCCTGCCTTTCAGGTCCCTTGTGTTCTGTCCTTAGCTCCCCTGATACCCACCTTCTTTCGAGTCAAGCTTGTTTTCTCTTACTCCTCTACAGTTATGTGTGCTTCCCCCTCTGTGCCTTGCTTATCTTATTTCCCCATCTGGAGTGTTGTTCCTCCTGTTTTCCAGCTGTCCAAATTCTTCCCAGATTGCTTTATTTTCTTAATTGTTGCACTGAGAGCCTTTCATGGAGAACTGAGTCCTGAGTTACTCTCTGAATTTTCTTTCACATGCACCAGCGTCTTGTAGAGTATAAGCAGTACAGATCATTCCTGAACGTTCTTCCAGACCTGTTGCCCTCTCAGGCAACTGCCCAGTGTAGGAAACAGGATGATAATCTAACAAATACATAATTTCTGCTCTTGTATCTAGCATTATTTTTTAGATTGATACTCCCAAGTCCAGGAAATATCTTTGGTTTACCATTTACAATTGTTTTGTTTCATGATGAAATTTTGGATGATTTGTGGGAATAATGAGCCCATTTTATTTCTTTTCCTGTCTTTTCTGCTGCCTTCCTGGTAACTATTTTGCTTTCTTTGAGATCCATCCAGGTGCAGTCAAGTCTCTTAAAAGCAGGGTTATGTTCTAAGAAATGTGTCATTAGGCAGTTTTGTCGTGCAAGTGCCAGAGTGGATGTATGTACTAGAGGGTATAGTGTACCCCACTCCTGGGTATATAGTGTAGACCACTGCTCCAAGGCTACAAACCTACACAGCCTATTACTGTGTTGTGTAGTGTACACCATTGTATTTGTGTTGTCTAAACATAGAAAAGGGACTGTAAAACTACGCTAGATCATAGAAAATTTTAAGCTCCCTTATCATCCTACAGGACCACTGTCACATTTGTGGCCCATCGCTGACCAAAACTTGGGACTTGTAAGAGAAGAGAATTTTCGATGCTGATTTTCTTTCATACCGGGGTTTGAACTGAGACCTGATGCTTGCCAGGCAGGCACTGTGCTGCTGAGCTATAGGCTCAGCCTCAGCCTGAGGAGGAGGTTTTAAACTTACCTGTTGTGTGTACTATTAGTAACTCTGGTAATAAAATGGAGCTTGCCGATCTCACCCAAAAGACTACTACTACTCTCTGAATTTTCTTATTCATTGTATACGATCATGTATGTTGGTGAATTGATATGATCTTGTCTTACTGTTGCAAAACATTTTCATATACCTGGGGAAGGTGTGTCTGAGTTGCTTTACCCTTCCAGTTTTGGTGTCCTGTTGGTTGTGGAGTACTTGGGAATGAAGGATGACTTAGAAGACCCAGGTTTAAATCCTGATAGTATCACTACCCATCTGAGTTCTCTGTGTAAATCACATGAATTCTGTGAGCCTGGATCTCTTGGTAAAATTTGGTAATACTTACTTCTCAGTGTTGTTTAAACATTGTGAGGTAATGACTATGAAATTCCAGTTGCTAGATAACCACCTGTTGTAGTTATTAAATAGGTAGCTTCATAGTAAGTTTATAACCTAGATTAGAAAAATAAAATTATTTTGAGTTTACTCTTTAGAAGAAATTATTAGTTATTTCATATAGTCACTTTATTAGCATCTTTGGGAGTAATTTCAGATAAAGTGATATTTCTAATAAAAACTTGCAAAAAATCTTGTAAGTAAAATATTGATAATTGAAATTTTATTGGCATTTATAAAAAGTTGATTTGTATGTTAATTTAAAAGTAATATGGCAAATAAAAAGATATTTTCATATTCGTAACTATTTCATCACTTAGATTCTGAACAGGTAAGTCTTATACTAATATACATATGAAGGAGCTAATGTTTTGCTTGCCTATTACCTAGTAAATATTAAATGTTTTAGACATTATTTTGGAAACTGAACCAGAAAGAATCCAGCTTCTGAAAAACCTAATTTAGGGGCCAGGGATTTAGCTCAGTGGCACAGCACCTGCCTGGCAAGCATAAGGTCATGAGTTTGATCCCTGTTACCAAAAATAAATAAATAAATGCTAATATAGTGCTTTAATTAGTAAGCTCTCAGGTTAGTGTGAAGCATAAGTGTGGTTTCTTTACTAGCATTAATTGTAAAGCTTATCTTAGTCACTTTCCTCATCACTGAGACACAATACCCGATCTCCACGACTGTTTATTTTGGCTCACATTTTCAGTCCATGTCTGACTCCAGCGCAGAAACAGCATGGCAGAAGGTCCTGGCTGGAAGACAGCTGCTCATTCCTTGGCGACCAGGAAACAGAGAGAGAGGAGGAGCTCAGAAGGGAGCTGCACCCTTCCAGGTCACCCCGCCACCACCATTCTATGTCCCGTGTCCTTTGCCCAGGGCCCCTCCTAACAACACTCAGCCAGGAGCTCACCAAAGGATCAATCCACAGTTCAGCACAGGACCCCATAACCCAGTCACCTTCCCAAAGCCCCTGTTCTGCACACAGAAGCCTTGGAGGGTCCATAAGAGTGAAACTCTAATAGCAAGCCTAAAATGGGTATAGCAGGCAGGAACTGCAGCCATCAGAGGTCTTTCTGGTTTCAGGATGACCCTTTCTCATCTTTTTCCATGCTGTTCCAGAGTAATTTCTCTAAAGTGTGAATTTGATCAGTTGCTTTTCTTAACACTTTTCAGTCCATTCCTGTTGCTCTTGGTAGTCATTCATTCCCATGTATTGCTTAAGAGCTAGGCAGTGGTCTGGGTACTGAGGGCAGAGTAGTGAATAGTTTTTAAAAAGGGTATCTTGCATATAAACATGCAAATTAAAACCATATCTGGTTTCATGTAATGTAGAATTATTTCTGGGTTTATAAAACTTTGGATTGAGTGGCTGGCAAACTGTAAACAGAGTACTTTGCATACACTGATATCTACCTCTCTTGGCCTCAAAAATTTCAGTTGTTTTTTTTTTTTATAAAATAGATTCTTTTTAAGCTAATCAACAACAGGCCTTTTAAGTTTTTCTGTAGAAACGCTGCTTTATCTAGTGGAGCCTGTCTTTGGACTGTGTGCTCCAGCCTTAAGTGCCATTTTTGCTGTGTAGTCTGTGATACTTTTTAAAATTACTCTTCCTCGACTGAAAAAATCTCCGTCAGGATAGTTTGGTGCTGTTCTGGGGATTGAACACATAGCCTCGTGCATGTTAGGCAAGTGCTGTCCCACTGAGCCACACGCCAACCCACACCTATTCTTTCTCACAGTACACTTTTCAGAAACGTATTTCACTTATTAAAGAAGATACACTTCTCTTTCTCTTGGGTAATTTGCCACTAGAGGGTGCTAGAAGTTGCACTAGGCAATCTAAAGCCGCCGCTGTTTTTTGGTGACATGGTAGAAGGGCAAAAAAACTTTGGTTGGGTCGTAAAAGACTGTTTTAAATAGTATGACGATTTAGTCTCATTTGTCTTTTTATTTTTTAAGTGTTTGGAAAATATCCCTATTAAAATAGTACATATAAAAGCATATGTTCATTAAATTGTCAAAATTGTCATTGAAAAATTTGTTATTTTGCATCTGTGTATACCCACTATGCCTTATGCTTCAGTATGTAAAAATCTGCAGTGTTTATGTAAGTCTAGAAGTTAAATGTTTGTAGTACTTTATATCATAACCAAAAGATGACTTCATATGAAGATGTTGATTGTCATTGTCTCCCTACTATAAACACAGTGTTTATTAGTAGTAATGAGTTAAGTCATGTTAGCTAGAAGCGAGCCCAGGGCAGGGATTTGGGTGCATGTGAAATACTGCTGGACCCCTGCAAGAGAGCAAGAGTGAAGGAGGTGTGGTGGGCAGAAGACCCGAGGCAAGCACAGAGTCTAAGCTGCGGGTGATCCTTAGCTGGAACTCATGGGCAGTGTTGGTCGAGGGTAAGGGGCAGGCCTCCACCATGTTAGTCATTGACTTGCAGGCTGCTTGAGTGGAGGTGAGGTAGAGAATAGCATGTAACCTCCCAGGAAGGACAGAACCTGAGGCCATTCTCCATAGACAAGACAGTTAACGGGCCATTAGCACGCATGGCAGCTGGGATCTGGGTGTACCAGCCTGGATAGGGGAGCTGGCAGGGCACTGTCAATGTCCCTTGCATTAACCACACAGTTGAGGCATAACTAGTTAGGCAAATAGCTTGACTGTATGATATAAACAGAAAATGGTTTATATGTATGCTTTGTAGCCTTTCCTTATTCCTTGTTTTTCCTGTATTTTTCTAAAGCAAGATCTGGTTATTAAATCCTTGAATAATTATCTGCAAGTTTCGCCCTTATAGTAGGACATAGTTTCATTGCAACTTTTCTTCTTTTCAGTTAGACCTGTTTGATTTTCAGGGCTTAGGATCCAGGGTAAGAAGCAGCCTATGAATTACATATTTATCAAATAGAAGCAGCAAGTTTTAATTGACCTTGATGGTAACAGATATGTTAATTTCACCTTAAATTTCAAATACTAAAAAATATATATATCTATAAAAAAAGATACTTTAGCAAAATTTCAACAAGTTTAAAATAAAAAATGAAGAATTTACATGATTTAATGTAATTTTTAAAGTTAGTCATTGTAAGGATTTATAAAATTATAAAAATCAAGTCGTCTACATTTCAAAAAATAAGACCCGAGCTAGCGTTGTGGCACCTACCTGTAATCTCAGCACGCTGGGAGGCTGAAACAGGAGGATCACAAGTTCAATGCAGCATGGACGATCTAGTGAGACCTTGTCTCAAAAAACTCAGAGTTGGGAATGAGACTCAATGTTAGAACACCCCTGGATTGGATCCCCCACATTGCTAAATAAGTAAGACTGAACCAGCCCTATGAGTTTAGGAGCTTTTTCTTTGGTCATCCGTAGTAGGCTGAGCCTGTAGCCCCTTCAGAAGGAAAAACCTTATTATAAATAAATATAGGTATATTTATATAACTTACAAATAAACGTAAAATATATGTATAAAGCAGGCATTACACACACATGCCAATCTGGCATGATAGGACTGGGTATATGGGTCAGTGGCACAGTGCCTGCCTGGCAAGCATGGGGTCCTGAGTTTGATTTTAGTACCAAAAAAAAAGAAAAGAACCAACCTGGAATGATTCACCATACTACATAGGAATAAAACCATAAATATATTTTATATAGTTATATTCTCACACAAATACAAACGTATATCTGAGTAAGTAAAAAAAGTTTATCTAAAAATAGATTAGTCTTCTAATATTAAGGAAAAATTGTGAACCCATGTCATATTTGGTTAAATAAACTGACACCAAAGGTAAAGAAAAGAAATAGAATAAAAATATGAACTTACAAATAGTAATTTTATCAGAAAGAGGCCAAGATAGTCTATTTGTTTTAGTCATAAACGTTGATATAAAGTGGCACATCTTTGTAAATCTCAGCTACTTAGGAAGATGAGGCAGGAAGGTCACAAGTTTGCAGTCATCCTGGGCAATTTAGCAAGACCCAGTCTCAGAGTAAAATTAAAAATAAAAAATGTTGGGAATGCCGCTCATTCGGAGAGTGCTTGTTTAGAATGTGCACGGCCCTGAGTTCAGTCAGGTCACACACACACGCACACACACACACACACACACACACACACACACACACACACACGGGCTGTGCCATTACTCCAGATTTAATTCAGTCTTAGTTTTTAAATTAACCATGACCATTTGACTCACTTGCTTAACCGTTTTAATGGTCAACAATAGCTATCACGTAGGATAAGAAATACAAATCAGTACATTTTCTCATTGGGGGACTAATATCCCAAGAAAACACTTAGCTCTTAAGAAAGTTGAAAATAAAAATAGTTGAGGAACTACCTATTTTTAAATGTGTTTTGAAGTTGCCATATCTTCAAAAGGAGAGTTAGAAAGTTTTCAAAGATAGCAAAAAATTAGAGACAGAGAGACCAAAAGAAAATAAAAGAAAAGAAAGCAAAAAGAAAAGAAAAAAACAGAACAAAAGCCAGATTAAAGGAAACTGAAATAGGTCATATAGACCTCAGGGAAATAAATCTTACAGACATCTGAGGTAACTATGAGGTTACTAAGACATTAGACAAAAGAGAAAATTCTTTGGCTTATGAAATTGTTTTTGCTTTTTTTTTAGTGAAGGGGGCTATATAAATTCATGTAGAATTGTGGCTTTCAAGCATTTTTTTTACTATTATCCATAGCAAAGAACAGGTATATTTTTGTATTGTAGTTTAATGTATGTATATTCATTATGTACATAGATATAAATATAGCTGTACAATTTTTTCATTAATATTTATATAATGTTTTTTGTGTGCCAGGCCCTATTCTAGATGCTTGTAATAGCTTATTTAGTCCCTTTATGATTCAGAAATTATTACTATCCCTAATGAAGAAATTGGGGCACAGGTATTTTAAATGTTTTGTCCAAAGTCACATAATAAATAGCATATATAGGATTCAAATTCATGCAGTCTTGTATTAGAGTGCTCAGATGATTTTTTAAAAGCATGCTTCTATATGTACACTTATGTGCATATGATAAATGATAAAGTAGAAATCTTTTTTTTTTTTTTTTTAGTACCGGGGATTGACTCACGACCTCATATTTGCCAAGCAGGTACTTGTGCCGCTGAGCTAAATCTCCAGCCCCTATAAAGTAGAAATCTCATGAAATACTTTTACTATATTTGATTCTGTTTCAGTTTTTAAAATGTTTATTGGACCAACTAAATTGAAATCATCATCATCCACTTATAGGTTGTAGCCCACAATGGCAAAAATACTAGTATACAAAAACTTTCAATAAGCACTGCAATTATCAAAAAGCTCCTATATCATAGGAATTAAATAATGACATGAAAATAGTATCTGACAACAGAAATAGATATTTTTGAAAACACATAGTTACTTTTTATATAGTTCCTTTTAAAAGTGATACACACGAAGTTTACTGCGATGGATGACAAGGGATCATTTAAACAAGAGGTGCAATCACATGTTTAACATGAGTCTTTAGAACTACAAAATTATGGGTCAGTTTTACCACTGAACTCTGAATATTTGTTCTTTTGTGCAGATTGTGTTGCAGTAACATTGAAATGAAGCTTCTTCTTTAAGAATGCTTTTCAGTGATGGTGGCTTTACTGGGACATTGATGTATGTATTATGCTAGTGTTTCTTACCAAGTATATCTGGCTGGCGTAAAGCCACTCAGTGAGGCTGCCAATTTCTAAGGGAATATAACAAGTGGAATTTAGAGTTTCAAGCGTGTATTTTTGTTGAGTTCCATTTCTGACAACCATTTTGGTACCATTCCTAGGATGAATGAGTTTCCTCAGGGGAAGAGTGTGGGCATGAGCAGGGGATTGATTGTCAGCACTGGGAGTCAGTGCCTGGGACATACCAAGTGTGGGAAGATGGACATCTCTCCCCAAGTTAAATTACATGTGAGAAAGGAATGTGGCCAGACATAGTAATTAGTTCTTTCATAGTTGTGGCAGATTACAAAATAGTGACCTTATATAGTTGTCACTATGTTAAGATGTTTTCCTGTTCTAAAATGGTAGCAGCTAGGTTTTCTGAGTTCCACTTTCACAAGACAGTGTAGCCAGGACTCAGATTTAATGTCCTGAGGGATTGCTTCATACAGTCCGTTCCCCCTTCCTAACAGGCAAAGAGCAGATCTATACTGTGGGGTCTGAACTGCTAGATACTTTTCCTAAAGACCTGACTTCAACGGTGTGTCAAAATTAGGCACCGAGAGGAAGGTATTTGGCAACGCTGTACTTTTAGCTGTTTTCCATAGTTTTTTTTTCTTGTTTATTTGCTTGCTTGTTCTTTTTTTTTTCATGCATTCAACATTTGAATTTCTACAATGTATCACTTCAAAGTTTCTTGATAAGGATACAAAGTGAGTAAAATCAGACATAATCTGTGTGGAATTAATACTGTAGTAGAATTTAGACAATGAGGTAATAACATAAACATTTCTGGTCATTTCTATGGTAGAGAAATGCATATTGTTATGAAAGCCTAAAATGGGAATTTTTTAGTGTGGGAGATCAGAGAGGGATGCTTGAACTGAGATCTGAAGGAGTTAATGAGACCTTGGGAAAATAGAGAGAGACAAATGGAAGTCAGATATGTTAGAAACTTGAAATTATGTTAAGGATGTTCTTCATCATTAAGAGCAATGGCCCAAGTGTTTTGAAGCAGAAGAGTTATGTTTTTATCAAGTTAGATGGCCACAAAAGACATGGTTATCAGATTTTGGATTAAAGGAAGCTGGGAAAGGCATAGCTAGAAAAATTGATGAGCAGAGCACTATTTAACAAGTTACAGCAGTAATAATCTAGAAGGACAAGAGGTTGCTTATCAACGATGATAATATGATTCCTGAATTAGTAGAATGTCATCTGACACCGTTGGTACTTGTAGTTAATAAAAGGAAGATGATTCAAATCAGAATCATTAAAAATGGATAGGTAATAAATTTTAGAACTTTTTTCATTTAAAATGTACAAATATTTATTTCTTGCCAATCTTAGATATAGACGTGAGGCTTTGAGAATAGGTTCTTAAGCATTTTTATTTTGCATAAACCTCACATGTAATACACCCACTAAAATTAACAGTTTCAGATTCCTTAAAGAGGAGTGAGAACTAGGCACATGTGAAATCCTCTGAGTACAAACCCTTTTAGATTTTCATAATTTTCCCTAACTTTTTATAGTTATTGCACCCACACCTAATTTTTCAGCAGTTCCTTTTATTTTAAACGTGCTGCTTTTACCTAATCCTTTCAAAGCATTCGACCTCATTTTTCTTTCACATTCACATTTGATTATATGATAAGAATGCCTCACACAAGGAGCATAAACCTGGTTGGGCAGTAGTGGCTGTATAGTCCCGAGGCAGCTGGTCACAGGCGGTCAGGGTGCAGCTGAGGTGTTCGCCCAGGGAAAGGAGAGTATCAGGCTTTAGAGCTGGCTAAGTAGAAGTCACCGAGGAGAACTTCTGCTGTGTTTTTCCTTACAAGCAGCAGTTTAAGAACAGTAATTTATATCACCAGTTTGACAGTGTCATGCTATCAAGCAATAAAAATAATGTATATACTTTTAAGTAGCATTAATAAGAGTTTAAGTGACAGAAAAAAGTAGTCACAAGGTGATTGTGCCATTTAGATCCCAGTGAGAGCACTGTATCTAAGTTGAGCACCACAAGGGAATACGTAAACCAGAGGCCTTCCAAACAGTGCTTCTTAATTTTTGTAATTTATGACTCCTTTCTCCAGAATAATGCAGGCAAACGTATGTACTTACAAAGTTTTATGTGGATTCAATTATATTGCATTGTAAATTCATTGCTTTTACATTCATTGTAATGCATGAAAAAATTGTTAATCAATTTGGCCATCATTTTAATAAAAGAATTAAAGGCTAACTCATGAACATTTTAGTAAATGTAAGTCTTTCAAATAAAATGAAAAAATAAGCTTAATTATGCCTCAAGTAAATGATAGCAGCAAGATGATTTTTGCTTGGCATGAAAAAGAAGTTGAAATTGTACAGTGTTTTTTGATGATGAGACAGCATGAATATCTTGTTAAAAACAGCAAATTATATTTTTCCTTTTTTATGGCAACAAATGCTAAAAACTAGATAACAGCAATAGTGTGAGAGTCCCACATTTGTTTTCTTTTTTTTTTTATCGGTACCGGAGATCGAACTCACAACTGCCTGCTTGCAAGGCAGGTGCTTATGCCGCTGAGCTAAATCCCCAGCCCCAAGTCCCATATTTGGAAAAGCAAGCTGAGAAGGTGAGAAGGGACCTATCCTAAGGAACCAGATTTTTTTTAATCACACTTTGATTCCTAGCATCAAGCCATTGAAGTCATTATTAACATTGTTTGTCAACAATGTGCTGTCTACATCAGGTTGGATAGAATTATAAAGCCACACTTCAGTTTGAACAGGAGTAACCATAAGATATCAGCAGTGTTGGAGAAAATCTACAGTTTTCTTGACTAATTATCTCTTCTGAAATAAAGAAACCTGTGGCTAAAAGAGGACACAGGTTTTTGGCAGTGTACAACATGACGTCTTATCAGTAGGGCCCTCAAGTGAAAGGTACACCTTACTTATTTGGCCACAGATGTCTGCTAAAGTCAGAAAGTAATCTTTCCTATCATTTGCTCTTCAAATGTACTTTCCTTCAATCTCAAAACAAGTAATACTTCTACCTCAAGGTCAGTCAAGCTCCGCGAGACTAATCCTAAGGAAACTAGTGAACTTCATTCATGTCCTCTTTTACTCTGGCCAGAGTAACTTGAAAAGGCTTTGGCTCTGATGAAACTGATAAGATTCAGAACAAGACAAGACTTCTGTGAAGGTCACTGATAGAGCATTTGATGCCATGGCATGTTGATGCAGAAACAGGAGTCATGCTAAATGATGAAGTTGACCTCTTTACTGAAGCAGCAATTCCAGATGTGCTGCAAGCATCTGTCTTAGGAGCTCCATTCAAGAGGACATACTGTGGTTTATCTTTTTTTTTTTTTAACTGAAAGAATCTTCACCATCAGTAGCTTTTGCAATTTCCAAAAGATGCTTTCAAAATAGAATTACTTTAACAGCATCACATACGTAATGAGTAAAAGGGGTTGGTTACACTTAGAAGCAGTCATCTGGGTGCAAACTGAAAGAAAATAGTATCACCATCAATTCCAGTTTCAGTGCCCTTTCTTAAAATAGTAAAAATCAGGTAGGCAGCTCGGAGTGGATGACTCTCTTCAGCAGAACTACTACTTCACTTTCTCAATATGCTTCGAGCTGGATAGGTGAGATCTCTTCTGCAAGGTCCTGCCAATAATGAATGTGTTTTCCCTCTGCCTGGGCAGTCTGATAAGCAGCCTTGTGAGAGCTTCAAAAACAAGGCTGTTTGCAGGCAATTGTGTCTAGTTGTACAGCGTACTCTGAAGTAAGATCCTTGTCAGAAATATTTGTTGTTTGGAATGTCGCAAGGTACTGCTTGAATTTTATTGACATACACATTGACTCACAGTTAAAATGTGATAGAAGTACTATCGCTTTAGCGTTAGTGATGACAAATATAAAAGCAAAAACCGAGGAGTTGTGAATTCTTCACTTTTCCGCTGACATTTTCAGGTAGATGAACATAATTGCATTGGCAGAATACGTGATTATTAGTTTGCATTACTGACAAATTTCTGGACATTGGCTTGTGGCAGGGAGGATGACTGCCTATTATTTGACCTTGTGGAGTGTTACATGGCAGTGAGGCTGCTTTTGTATTATTGGACTGATGCACATTAATATCTAGTGCTGCCTCATGATTATTTGGAGTCAAATAGAACATTTTCCAAAGAAACTGGGAAGAAGTTAAAGAAAAATTTTACTGGCACACAGAATATGTCAGCAGGCCTTCTAGTGGTGAGAGATCTCTGAATCATATTATTTTAAGATTGGCTTAAGGAGTAAGAACTAAAAAGCATGTGTTTGTTTTTAAATATTAAAAAAATGATCTTATAGAAGAGCAGCATTAAGTCTTGAGAGTATAAAAGCACCAACAGATAAAGATTTCAAATAGGCCTGCTTTCACTCAGTGTAAGGCACATTTTCTCTCATTTACAGTCCCTCACAAATCAAGTGGGTTATTTTGCAAAACCTTTGTTTCAGAAGTAGTGGCAGTTGGTCCATTCCGCTGTTAATCACCTCATTTGTAGTGTGACTTCTCTTCGTGTCCATCTCCTCTGTCTTTACTGATACGTCATTCACTTAAAGGGGGCAGCAGGAGCACTCCTCAGAGTATGTGCTCAGGATTCAACTGAAGGACAAATAGGATCTTGGGTAGCAAACTAATGTTTCTGCACTTCGGTATTTTCATTTGCATAGTGGAGACGATTTGCCCACTCCTCATAAGGATGTTCTAAGAACTGAATGAGATAATATATTTCTGAGGTGCCTGATGACTGTTGTACTGATAGATGCTAACACTCAGAGATCTGTCACATGGCCAGCACCTGTGCAATGCCAGGAAGAAGCTGAACAGTGTGTTTAGGGTATAGCAAGAATTTCTGCATTTGAAAGATGGACAGATTACTTCTACATACCATCATATCCTGGGAATTGGAACCTGGCAGAAGAAAAGTTTAGCTTTTGGTCCCTCGCATATGTGAGGAACACGAATGCTCAAGGCTGGCTGAATAGGACTTCCCTTCCCCTGTTTCTGTAGTGGCTTTCTCTGGTGGAAGACGCATACACTTTATTGGAAGTGTGTCTAGCTTCCTTTCCTTGTTGTATATAGATACACTGTTTTTGTTTTTATATTTTAAGTTGATTTATTAGGTTTTGAAAATTGCCATTTCCTTTTTTGTTCACTTCTGCCTTTCTGAAGTCTCACTACAATTATTACACTATTTACAATGAGATAAGACATACACATTTGTGAACTTTTTCTGTGTCCCAGAATGTAGTCATGTGCATTTACTGTAGCCATTTTATTATACTAATTTTAGTATGGTTCAGAGCATGGTCCCTGGAGTTATACTTCTGTTTACAAATCAGTTCTGCCCCTTACCCAAAATCCTGTGGCCTGTTCCTTCTCTATTCTGAACCCATTCCCTCCTCTATGAATTAGAATTGCTTAAAGTGCCAGCTTTGCTGATTGTGGTAAGAACAAGTGAATCAGTATGTGGAAAGAGCCTGGCATGGGCAAATCCTTAACAAGTTTTGGCTCTCCTCTTTGGGAAAGTCCAGCACTGATATGTGGCATACCATGCATTGGTACTTACTCAGTTCCCAGAGTACTGAACAGAATAATACACAGACTGTAAGAGCCCTTTTGGTAAAGCTCTTATTCTGATGGGTGGATTATAATAGAATTATGTGCTGAATACTGTAAAGGTATGAATACAGGCTGGGGCTGGAGTGACTGGCTCAGAACTCACAACACTCAAGACTGGTCTGATTAAAACATTAAAAAATGTTTTTGGTGCTGGAATTGAACTCAGGACCTCATGCATGCCAGGCGAGTATTCTACCACTGAGCTGACCTTAAAAAGCAACTCATTCCTAAAGTGGAAATTCCTACCTACCACTGACCTTAAAAAGCAACTCATTCCTAAAGTGGAAATTTGCTTACCCATTCTAAGAGGCACTTGTAGTTTTCAAAAGATCAACTGGAGAATTTATACCTAGTAGTAATAAATTAGGGGCCTGTGTCTTCCCTCTTACAGTGTTTATTATTGTTAGCCTGCCCTTCCTCCTCCCTTTTCCTTCCATATCTTCCTGCCCTACCCCTTTCCCTTAGGAAAATAAATGCAGAAACCTGCTCTGCCCAGTGAGGCATGGTGCCCACAAGGCTCTAATCTTTCCACCTGGGGGATTGGCACCACATACAGGAATGTGCCCAGCAGAGCTCTCACTTAGGAAAAGTGTGCTGAGCTTGATTCAGTGAGCCATGAATTGCTGCCCAGAGACATAAAGGAGCTTCTGTATGTTGCTTGCAATTTAGGATCTTTTAATGTTTATTAGGCCAAAGATTTTCTTTATATAATGTTAGCTCATGTGGCTTTAGGCTTTTTTTGGTATTTGGTAAGTATAGAGGAATACTTGATTTATATGTGTATATGAGATTCTTATTAAGAACTGTCTTCATTTTTTGCACCAATAATAGATATATGTCTATATACATGAAGAGAAAGAAAGACAGGAAGAGGGGGAGGGAGAGGGGGAGAGAGAGAGGGAGAGAGAGAGAGAAAGAGGTTTTACCTGATGTCAAAAATGTCCTAGCTGTTCCAGAATTAGATCATGGTTAGCTGACCATAATAACAGCTAGTTTTCTACAGCTAAAAATATTGAGGAGAGAATAACACTGAAAGAGTAAAAGCATAACATAGCTAGATATGTAAAAAGTGAGTGCTAGACTTAGACATATATGTGGCATAAAGTTGTACTCTTATCAAAGAACTGCATGAAACAGTCTCAAGGCTGTTTTCTTTTAATGAGTATTTTTACTTGAATTTTTACTTCCATAAATTACTACTCTTCCTAGACAGTGTTTTAATCCTTTTTACTTTTTTCTTTTCATTTTCAGCTTATGGAAAAGTGTTTCTAGTTCGTAAAATAAGTGGTCATGATGCTGGAAAGTTGTATGCCATGAAAGTTTTGAAAAAGGCAACAATTGTTCAAAAGGCCAAAACCACGGAGCACACGAGGACAGAGCGACAAGTCCTGGAGCACATTAGGCAGTCGCCATTTTTGGTGACGTTGCACTACGCCTTCCAGACAGAAACTAAACTTCATCTCATCTTAGGTACGTGTCAGTTGTTGTCATACTTTTTATAAGAACACTTTTCCCTAGGTCTTGAGTTGTAACTCACTCAAAGAGCCTCATACTTCAGATTTTGAAGAAATAAAATGTTTTGATTATTGTTTTTCTCTTTCTTTGAACATTACACATTGTCTGGGTTTGAGACTCTCCAATACAAAGAAGCTGATGTGCTTCTATTCCATACTCAATTGCTAATCCTAGGAAACAGTTATTATTCCAGATTGGAAGGAGCTAAATGGTGCAGTGGGCCATGATTTCTACTTTAGGAATTCCCAGGAATGTACAGGTTTGGGCTGACAGGGGAACAGTTGTGGAAACCAATAATGATAAAAAATAAAAAGAACAAAAGACTTGTATTCCTAGAGATGCTCTTCACTTCCTGTTGGAAAGCCTGTGTACAAAGGGAGTAGCTACTGATCAGTCAACTCTGATCACTCCTGTTCCCACATAGGCACTCCCTGCATCTGTTCCTTTCCCAGTTGGACTGTCGTTTGTGATCTTGGGGAAGTTCTCAACATATGTTGCCAGATAGCTTTGTAGAAAAGTTGCACCATTTTCTGTTTCTTTAAGAAGTAAATGGCAGTGCTTCTAGTTTTATATTTTGCCGTCACTGAATATTTCATGGTTCCTTGCTAAGTTAATTTGTATATTTGTGTTATAATTCTCTCCTAAAACTGTAGTGAGATTCAAGTAAGATAGAGTTTTGCATCTTGCTCTGGAAGCATGAACTGCTTTGGGGTGCCTATGCCTCTCCTTCTGCTGAGTTCACCATAGTGTCAGTGACTCTCAGAGTATTGTGGGATCCTGTCATCTGGAGGCTGCATGTCCTGAAGTTGCAAATCTTGCATCACCTTGAAAATTCAGATTGGGACTGGGATCTGACTCATTGCAAAGTCTGATTTTTATTGGCCAAATATTACTACCTCTATTCTTTTATTAGTAGTGGCACAAACCAATTTTTCACACAAATTTGGCAATTGTATTAAATGATCTCATTTGTGAAGTTACATTTTCATTTAATGATACCTACCTTTGCATCCTCTTTTTCAGCTGTGGAGTTGCACTTCAGGCTCATTGTGAAATCCTGTTGTATCTGTATGTCACTATATAGGAGAACATCTTTCCTGTCTTACTGCCATTAATGTTAGCACCTGGTTCCAGTGAATAGTCACTTGACCTTCACTTTCCCTCTTGCATATATCTGCTGTTACTAACTAACTTTTTGCACGCTTTATCAGTGGTCCATAGATAACAAATACAGAACAAAACAGGAAAGCCAAGTTCTGGACCAGCTCAAGAATTCACTGTGGCCCAGACAGCATATTCATTTGGTAACAAGTGGCAGTGCTGTAGAAACTTGCCCTTCTGCCCACATAGACTTACTTGACACAATTTCTCTTTGTACATGTGCATGGTAGTTGTTTCAACTTACAAGAAGAAACCTTTTCAGAAATTTAGAACAGGACTTGATTATGAATTATTTTTCTGCTTTCAGTTGTTGTTTGCAGTATTCCTAATGCAGAGTGAGCCCTTTTTCTAAATTCTTGGCTAGACATTCAGTTGCGCTTACAGACCTTGTTTTTTTAAAATGAATGACATATTAAAAAGTCCTATTACTGCAAAAGTACTGTATGTGTATATAAAAGATGCAGAAAAGAAAATAAAAGCGTATTTTCATTACATAGAGTTTACTTATATCAATAGTCCATAACAGAAGATTTGACTTGGCGTTTTTCACCTTTAGTAAGTGTAAGAGTAATAACACAACAGATTTAGAATTTTGATCCTTTCCCTGACTTGTGAAGTATGGTCTAATCTTCTTGATGCTAAGTAGTGGAAATAACCACACCTCCTGGTTACTTCCATGATCACAGCGGAGACTCTTAGTGTACCCTGTGCTAGGATGTCCAGTATGTTAGGAATATTAATTGCATTTTTAGCTTATGCTATTCTTAACTTTAATGGGTTTGTTTGGACATGACATTGTCATAAGCTGAATGTATGTATGTTAATATTATGTATCCTACTAGATATTTTCTGTGTCTGTATACCTGTGTGGTTTATCAAAATGAGTGTCTTATACATATTATTTGTAATTAGTTTTTTTTCAATCAATGACATCTGCCTTCCTAGCTAATAAATTTTCATTTCATTTATTCTCCAGTTATAAAATTTATAGCTGAATAAAGCCGGGCATGGTGGCACACTCCTGTAATTCTAGCACTTGGGAGGCTGGATGATCACTGTGAGTTTGAGGCCATCCGGGGCTACATAGTGAGTTCAAGGTCAGCCTGAACCGCAAAGCAAGACCTTGTCTCAAAAAAATATTGTAGCTGTATAAATTTAATAGTTTAAGCAATAATTCATTTTCTCATGGTTGCTGGGGGGTGTAGCCCGAGCTTATCCACATGGTGTTAAGCAGCAGAGTTAGCTGGTTAAAAGGACCAAGGTAGTTTTATTCTCAGACATGGTAATTGGTGCAGGCTGTTGGCCGGGCCATCTCAGTTCTCTCTGCATATAGCCTCTCGTCCTCCAGTACCATAGATCAGCTTCTTCATACCTGAAAGTCTGAGCACAGCCCCTGAAGAGTCAATGGAACAAAGGTAGAGGTTGCAAGGTCCCCTGAGACTAAGTCCTGGAGCTCACACAGCCTCCCTGCCAACACCTGACCACCTAGATCCATGTTTTGATGGGAACTGCAAAGAAATTGTGACCATCTATCACATAAAGCCATATTCAGACTTTGCTAATGGTCACATAACTATCCCTTACAACCTATCTTTATTTTTCTTTTTTCTTTTTTTTGTTTCTTGGAGACTTTCTTGGAGGGAGATAGTGGAATTTCACTGTGTTGTCTAGGCTATTCTCAAACTCTTTTTTTTTGGTCTTTTTCATTTTTATCGGTACCAGGGATCGAACTCACGACTGCCTGCTTGCAAAGCAGGCGCTTATGCCACTGAGCTAAATCCCCAGCCCCCTATTCTCAAACTCTTGCATTCAAGCGATCTTCATGCCTCAGCCTCCCAAGTACAAGGACTGCAGGTGCATACAACAGTAGGCTTGAACTGCTTTGTACAAACTGGGCACACTTACTTGGTTGTGCCATTGTGTGTCTTTTAGCTTATGCTTACCTTTGCCAAATTCTAGTGATTGAGAAGATAGATTTGAAGACTTGATAGTTTGAAATAAAACATTTTAGGCTGGAACATACCATAGGTGAAATTGTGTATTTCATATAATATCAGATTATAAGAAACTTAATTTTGATTAACACAAGTCTCACTTTAACTTGTTCTTAAAGCTTGGTCTACCTAGCAGAAAAGTATAACTAAACGATTTATGAAAACAATGCTATAGAAATAAAAACTAGATATAAAAAAGAGCTCCATTCACTGGCCCTTCTGGCAGTTTCCAGCTATACTAGTAGACCAGTAGCTGACCGCTGCTATAATACAGTGAAGAAAATGTACCGTAGAATCTATGAAAGCTCAGCAAGAGTCTTTAAATGCCTTAGCTGAAATTGTCCTTTAAAATCATTGAGCTTTCCATCTTCTTACAGATAAAGCTGGAAAGACCTATGACAAGAAATATCAGACTCATAGATAACTTCATCAGTAGAGGGTCTAAGAGCCAACTGGGTACAGTCAAGAGCAGTTTCTGGACATGGCTCTTTCTCCAACCTTCTTTTCCATTCTAGTGCTCATGCTTTGATTATACATGCTTTAATTTCTTGAAAAATTTATTTATTCTTGTCTAGAGATTGTCAAACTCCACATGTTTATGCAGATGGAACCAGTGACAAACGTGCCAGACTCCTTGTACGGAGATCCACTAGATAGACCTAGTAAAGGAAGTTTGTAACTCTAAACTGCAGTGGGACTTCTAGCCAAGGCCCATCAGATCGGCTCTCCGGAGAAAGCTCATAACTGTGGTTTCCCCTACACCAACCCTTCTCAGCTTGAAGCAACTAGATGGAAACTACACTGCTTCTCTCCTGCAGCTGGGGACACCCTTTCAGAGGGGAAGTAGTACAGACAGCTAAGTTAGGCAGACGTGTAGTAGGCAGTCAGACGGGGCTGGGCCCTCAAGGGAGTCAGTGCAGAAGCTGAGAATGATGGAAACTGTGGCTGAGCCGCAAGTCACCATGGGTAGGTTTACATCCCTCCCCGAGGGGTGAACGGAGGCTCTGGAGTATTGGTGTCACCCTTCTGCGAGTTCCCGTTTCTCACTAGTGGTGGGCCATCCTCTCTCACCCACTAAGACTAAGACCACCAAGACCAAACCTGAAACTACTAAAATGAAAAGAAGACCAAGACTGCAGATTATCAACAAGGTTAATGGTGCCGTTCGTGTGCCCTTGAGACCATTGGATCAATATATTACCTATGCAACTAGCAACCTTATTGTTTGATCACAGTTCTGGCCCATGATGTACTTACCTCAGGATTTGGATCTATAAAACTTCCTTTGAGAAGTGGGCTGGTTGGCACCCATTTGGGACCCCTCCGTCTCTCAGGAGGAGTCTCTTCTGTCTCCTGTTTCCCATTCTGTTCCCCATTCCCTTTACCAGTAAATTTTCCTTCTCTTGAAAAAAACTTACAAGGAACCTAGTATCTACTTGTTCCCGTTTAGTAGTACTAAGATTAGATGACATAGTTGATATAGCTTGATCCCTTTATTATTATATACTTTTTCCCTTAGAAATAAAAGCATTCTGTATGGGTTTTTGACATTATGATTTTTACATAATGTAACGTAGGGTTATAATTTAACAAAGCAGAACAAATGAACTTCATATCAATTCACAAAGATCTTCCTTGGTGTTTTTATCCCTGCATAGTACTCCATTCCATCTTTCCCTATGACTGGATCCTCGGGTGGGTGGTTGTAACCTCTTCCCCCGCTCCCATGGTACTGGAGATTGAATCCAGGGCCTGGCACACGCTAGATGAGCATTCTGCTCCTTAGACCACGTTCTCAGACTCCCTCATCCTTTTTTAGAATTTTATTTTGAGATAAGATCTTGTACGTTGTGCAGGCTGGCCTCAAACTTACGATACTCCTGCCTCAGTCTCCCAAGTAGCTGAGATTACAGGTGCACACCAGTGTGCCTGGAGTCTGATTTCACCTTATGATGATACTTCCGTATCTAGAACATATATCTGTCATTCTCTACTTGCATAGAAAAAACAACCTGTGGGCTCTTAAGTCCTAGAAGGAAATTTTTTGGGTCTGTAGTTTTATCACCTGTTGTTTTCCAAGCATCCTTCCATAGGAGTTGTACCATTTTACTCTCCTGCCACCACTTAGTCTTAGTGGGTTAGAGTGCATTTCTCCAACAAGTGTACTGTCTAAGTTCTAGATATTTGCCTGTCTCATAGGTGAGAAGTAGTGTCTTACTGAATTAATTTTCTTTCTTTTTTCCCCAAGTTAGGCTGAGCATCTTTTCATATGCTTGGGCTGTTTGTACTATTTAGTTAACTATTTATGATCTTTCTTCTCAGATTCTAGGTGCCCTTAGAGAGATTAACCATTATAATATCCATTGTAAATTTTTCCCTGTTTTCTACTTTTTTAAAACTTTGATATTTTACCTTGTAAAAATTTAAATATATACATAGTAGAATTTATTTTTAAGTTATTTTTATAGCTTGTAGGTTTTAGTCATAGTTAAAAGGCCTTCCCTACTCTAAGTTCATATAGGAATCCACTGATTTTTTTTCTTTAGTACTTGCATGGTTTTATTTTTGTATTGGGAACTTTGATTGAAGTATGTCAACTTTGGTTGACATAAACTGAGAATCCAACTTAAATCTTTTAAAATGGCTAGTTTCCCAATACTATTTAGTAAGAAGTCTGAGTTTACTCTGACTTGAGGATAGTGTCGTTTTCATCTGTGAAATTCTTGTATATGTTGATTCTGATTATTTTCCTTTCTTTTCTGTTTGGTTTGTCGACTCGTGCCAAGATCATATTGTTTTAATTTGCCAAGGTTCTACAATTTTTTTTTATTATCTTGCAGGCCTCTTGCTTGTCTTACATTGCTAGTTTGTAAAAGGTTTTTCCTGTTGATTTATTTTTCAACATGAACTTTTGAATCAAATTGTCTAATTCTGAGAGAAAGAAAACTGGCTGGAGTGTTTTTATTGGGATGACTTTAAAATTAATTTTGGGGTGAACTGCCTTTTTTTTTTTTGTCTTTTTCATTTTTATCAGTACCAGGGATCAAACTCACGACCGCCTGCTTGCAAGACAGGTGCTTATGCCGCTGAGCTAAATCCCAAGCCCCTGAACTTCCATTTTTACAACATTGATTAGTCTATTCAAGAACATGGTATGTGTTTGCATATTGAAGTCTGCTTCTGAGACCTCTAGTGATTTTTAACATTTTCTTCTTATTCATATCTCTTGTTAAATTAATCTTATAAAGTCTGTCATTCTCTGCCACTGTATCTTCTAGCTGAAACTTATTAAATTGTATAAATTAATTTTGTATCCTGCTAACTTACTGCATTTCTTTACCTTTCTAGAGTGCTGATTTTTTTCTTTTTTGTTTTGCCCTGTTCCTGCTCAGCCGGCTCCAGGACGTGTTGGACTATTTGCTTTTTCTTTGCCTCTTACTTTTGCTGAAGGAGTAGGTCAGTCTATAGTTAGTCTTGCCATTTTTTTAAAGATGCTTTGGGAGCAGTATAGAGAGAAAAGCCCGGGCTGGCATCAGCTCCTACTGGTTCACGGTTCCCTATTGACTACTTTTGACAGGATTTTTTCAACAGGGATAAAATATACTTAGCTGGCAAGGCTTTTCCAAATGATGATTATGATAGTAGTTCCTTGTGAGATCCTTGTGACATTTGTTTTTAGTAGCCAGTTAGAGTAGGCTAGCATTTCTAGAATTTCTTACAGAGTTGAGTTTGCATTACTGTTCCCCATATGCTTTGTGTTTCTGCTCATTTATATTTTACCTGCCATCGTTTCAATCCGTGGGCAGTACTTTTTTTCTGACCAGTAAAGGGCCAGATGGTAAATGTTTTAGGCTTTAAAGGCCATAAGCTCTCGTTGACTATCAACAGGAGTAAAAGAGTAGGCTTGGTGGCATCCAATAGAATGCTACTCACAGAAACAAGAATGGATTAGATTTGTCCTCCAGACTAATTTGTTGAACTTTGCTCTACATCCATTTGTTATAAATTATGTTTCTGTTTTTTAAAAATTCTACAACATTAAAATCTTTTGAGATTCTGTTTTAACTTATATATCATCACATCATGTGGACTTGATGGAGTTTTTCTTTATATTTCTAAATCCTATCATATAGAGACCTCCTCTCCTTTTATAACTTCTTTATGTACCTGTATACAGTTACAGGTGATACAAAAACTATCTTCTCATCCTGTCTCCCTGTTTCTTAAAACTCATTTATTTCAACAATCTTTATTAGTGGTGATTTTGTCAAAACACCAGCTGATCTATGACTATAATAAGATATCAGATTAATCAGTAGAATTCATAAGATATTAAAGAAGCAAATTACAAAGGTATTTATAAAGGTGATGCCAGCGATCACTCTCAACCATGAATGCTACCCAGTCTCTTAGACGGTTCTGTCATCCTGAGTCACCCTTTCAGATAGAAATTAAAAGGTATTTAAAGCCTTCAGGCTTCACTGTTGATTATTAGTTTCATCTCAAAAGTTGCAAAGGTGACTCTGCTGAGATGGCAGCAGAAGAGTTCATAGTACATTGCACTCGCTAGTGCGACAGAACAGTAACTGCAGGAACTTCTTGCTTTAAAGCAACTCTGAGTAATTCACAAGACAGAGACAGATACAGACATACGTCCCTACATACGTACTCTCCGAGCTTCGCTGTGAGTTTAGTGAACTGAAAGGTGCCACTGAAAGAAGAACCGCAACTTGGGAAAGTTTGAAATCAGAGACAGAAAAGCCAGCTGATTAGAGGTCAGCCTCGGTACTAGCACATGTAGGTGTTGGGAGACTGAAAGCAGAACAGAGCCGCTTCCTTGAAAGCAGGAGATGTAGGATTTCTTCCTGTCAGCTCTGCTGCTTTCCTCCCACATGCGGCTGGCACAAGAAGATTTTGTGCACAAGACGCTGGCTCTGGAGTTTCCCTGCCCTCCCCACGGTTCTCTTTTTGCGTCCTGTCCGCAGGGAGCGCTCTGGCGGCTGTTTCTACAGCTTTCAGCGGTACTTCACTCAGTGTCCCCAGTGGATTTCGGGGCTCCATCTGCTCACAGAAGCTCATAGACCACAGGACGGTGGAGAGATTTCTGGGTTTAATATTAAATTAAGTCACATGTGCAGCAGTGTAAGGAGCTGAAACTCTTTTCCTATCTGGAAATAGCAATGTGTGCTCATTTTCAACAAAAGGAATTCGCTGTGTTCCTGCTGCATTGAAACAAGGGCATCTCACCACTTATTTTAATAATGGAAGTAGAAAAAGTTATTGCCACTACCTACAAGTGACAGTAAGCACCTGCTCTTTTGTTTTGAAATATACCACTGCAAATGGTCTATGCTTAAAAATAGTAATTTTGATTGAAATCAGATGTCCTTTTCACCTTGTTAATCCCATAAAATATTGCTAGAATCGTGTACTTTTGTTTGAATGAGTTGCTGAAATCTTGGAGATTTTGCAGACATCTTCAATTTGAAATCTTAGGAGTAATTCACTCCTTAAAAAATAAATTTAAATAAATATCAGATTTCTTCCTTGACTGTAATCTTGTTTCCCCCTTTTTGCACAGGCCCCTGGAGGTCCCTTCGTTCTGGTTCCCTGTGGCTCTTCGCCACGCGGCTTGGGTTCCGAGTGCACCCTTCCTGACCTGCCGTGGCGAGTGCCCTTGCTCACCCTCTCACTCCTGCCCCACCTGCCGCTGCAGCTATTTTTCTCATCTCTCCCGATACTGACCTAAAATTCATGCTGAAGTCTCAGCAGAACTTGGCGGAAGGTTAGCCATGTGGGTCCTCCTGAACTAGGGAGGAGCTTTCCCTTCTCCACCGCTTCTCAGACCCACAGCTCCATCCTGATTTCTCCACCTGAGGTGGTTTGTCCCACTTCACTGAAAATATAGCAGGTCCGGCTATGGCTTTCTTCCACTCTCCTTTCTCCTGTACCTTAAAATTCTCTGTAGCTTGAGACTGCCTATTAGACTGACAAAGATTTGAAATACTGATGATAATGAGTGGTAGAATGTTTTCTTAAGGCATTCATTCATTGTTGGTATGGGATACACATGACTTCAGCCTTTTTGAAGAAAGTAGTTACCAAAAATTGTAACATTTATCAAAATTTAATATCTCATTTTTTGACTCAACTATTTAATTTTAAGAATGAGGTCTACTGCCAGAGGTTTAGCTCGGTGGTGTAAGTGCCTGCTTGGCAAACGCAAGGTCATAAGTTTGATCCCCGGTACCAAAAAAAAAAAAGAAAGAAAGAAAAAGAGATCTACCAAGCTGTACCTGCCTGAGTAATGTGTGTGTGTGTGTGTGTGTGTGTGTGTGTGTGTGTGTATACACACACGTGTGTGTGTGTGTATGATTGTTTTAGTTATTGTAAGAACGAGGATGTCAATACAAATGAACCTTGTCTATATGTCAGAATATCTTAGGCTCCTGTATCTAGGACCACAAAAGTGAAGGTGGTAAATATTTTTTACTGTAATATTTAGATTTTGTGGGACATACTTACTTTGGTATCAGGGACCACTCTTAGTATTTACCACACATTATCACTTTCATTCCCTACAAGTCACTCTTCAAAGGATAGATTTTCATTTTTGTAAAATGTGCCCCAGACCACATGGCTGTTATGGGAGGAACCATGTGACTTCATTTCTACACACATTTTAACTTACATGTATTAATTTCTTTGGTATATCAAGTAAGGAAGCTTTATTTTTAATAGCAAAAAAATTAGAAACAGTTTTAATATCTTATTTTTTACCTCTCTCAATTCTTTCCAACTTGTCCTTTTTGTTACTGTTTAATTAATCTTCCTACCACATAGCCATAAGTGGCAATATCACTGCTTAAAATCTCCAAGTGACTTCCATTTATTTAAAGATAATATATGCTACAGATTGTGGCATACGCCTGAAATCCCAGCACTTAGGAGGCTGAGGCAGGAGGATCACTGTGAGCTGCAGGCCAGACTCGGCTACAAAGTGAGTTCAAGGCCATCCTGAACTACACAGTGTGACCTTGCCTCAAAAAGACAAAAAAAATCTCAACTCTGTAGCTGAGCTTTCAAAACAATGTGTTCTTAAGGGCTTCTGGGAAGATGGCAGAACAATAGGCAGCAGAGTAAGCAGCGTCTCTAAAAGACACAGTCCAGACCTGGAATTGGGCCCCCTGAATTCAGAGAGAATCGAAAGTGAAAATTGAAGCCCACAGAAGAAGTAAAAAGAAACAAAGGTGGTAGCTGGTGGTGCTAGACCCTTGTGTGAAAGGAGCTGTTGGAACCTGGGGACGCACAGTCATGGTGAAGGTGGCGGCTGGCAACCCCGGAGGCATCTGCAGAGAGAAGTGGCAGTTGAGGGGAGTGGCAGATGTGGAGGACTGCACTGGCTGGCAGTGAGTACAGAGGACTCGGTCCTTCTGTGGAAGAGAGCGATTAGCCAGGAGCCATTTTGGAGTCAGGCCAGATACGCCTGGAACCAGAACTGCTGCTGGCTTCCTCCAGCAGCTCCTCGCTGGGTGCAGAGGGGTGGAAACTGCTTGGACTGGGCCACATTCCAGAGGCCATGCAGAGGTTCTTCACCAGTAACCAGCTCAGTCTGGAGGCAGAGGCCAGCCTTGCCCCTGCATGCACCCCAGCAGCCGCCTGAGAGCTAGCACAGGCTGGGAAAAGCAGCAGACAGCCCTGCACCAGGGTTCCCAATAGCCACCATTAGATTCCCATGGCCAGCACTGGCTAGAAGAACCAAAGAATCGTCCTTCAGAGAAATTGTAGCCTGTGCGGGAAGTGCCTGAGGCCCTACTGCACACTTGTCTGGAAGAACCCAGGAATATGTCAAGATGAAGAAACAAAAGGTGGTCTCTGGCCTCCAACTCAAGCAGAACAAGTAAACACAGAAGATGTAAGGAGATGTAAACACCAAAGAGATAGGAGTCACACGCCTGAAATTTCTGAAGTGATGGCAGCTGATGTAAAGAAACAACTTCATGAGGCTATAAAAGAAATTAGAACAGAAATACTGTCTCAGGTAAAAGAAGAAATGAAAAACATAATAAAAGAATTGCTAAGTACCCCTAAAGAAGACAGATAAAAAATAGAGAAGCATAGGAAAATGAGGAAAACCTTGAATAAACAATATAAAAAAGATTTAGAATACAGGAAACAGATTGAGAGAGATATCCAGGAAACTAAGAACTCCACTGAAAGTTCCAAACTGCTTAAAAGAATCTGAAGGTAGACTTTCAAACCTTGAAGACAGGTTTTCAGCTTGTGATCAAGAAACGAAAGCTCTTTTAAAAATAACAAGGAACCAGGAAGTAACAAATGAACAGCTGCAAGACAACCCAAAGAAACATAAGAATAATAGTATGAATGAAAAAGCAGGGATCAATACAATGACATTAAAATCCTATTTACAGAAATAATATCAGAAAACTTCCCAAGCAAGAGAAAAGGAAGTGACACTTAGATAAGTGAGGCATATAGAACTCCAGTTACCCATAACCAAAATAAATCTACATATACCCAGACATATAATAATCAGAGTCCCAGAAACTCAACACAAGAACAGAATATTAAAAGCTGTTAGAGAAAAGAAACAGATCACCTATAAAGGGAAACCAATCAGACTCATAGCAGACTTTGCAACATAAGCTATCAAGTCAAGAAGAGTTTGGAGTGAAATGTTTCAAATCCTGAAAGAAACCAACTTCCAACCCAGGTTGAGGTACCCTGAAAAACTGTCTTTCAAAATTAATGGAGATACTTCCAGGACAAAGAACAACTGAAGGAATTCATGCCCATCAAACCAACCCTACAAAGAATACTGAAGGACATTCTAGAGAGCAATATAAAAAAGACCACTGTTCCAGGAACAGTGGCCGAGGGGGATCACCAAATGGGGCAGACAGTTGAATGGGGGCCGGGAAGTAGGCAGCCAGTGGCAAGAAAATAGTGTGGCAGAGACAAGGCAGTGTATGTTGGCGATAACCGTTAATATATTAATGTAGATGGCCCCAATTCAGCAATAAAAAGAAACACAGGCAGAGTGGATCAGGAAACAGGATGCACCAATATGCTTTATATAGGAAACACATTTAACTCAAAAGAGGGCTCATAAACTAAAAGTCAAAGGAGAGAACAATGCTCTGTGTGACAGGGAACCAGAAAGAAGTGGGGGTAGCTTGCCCATCAGCTGCAGGGTGGACAAGAAAGACATGGTATTTGAAAGGAAGATAACCTCGAGGCTCTTGTAGGGAAATGGATATAACTTGAGATCATGCTCATGGGTGAAATGGTTCAGAGTCACAGGGTGAATCTCGTGCTGTCTGCCTAGTATAAAAAACCGAAGGAGTTTGTGGAATGCAAAATGTGCAAAACATACTGTGAAAGTAAAAGGGGAGGAAGTGTATAAACAGGAGGGCAGTGGCCACTGTTAATCTGTCATCGTGATTTCAAATCTGTATTGTTTTCATAGTTCTGTTTGGTTTTATTCAGTTTTGGTCTAATTTTATTATATTTGATGGCATAGACAGCTATTTCCAAGATAACAAAATATATTATGGTAGCCATTATTGACTTTTTCTTATCTTGTTTTGAAGCCCTGTGTTGCTTTCATTGTTTTGTTTTGATTGATTTTATTCTATTTTGTTTTGTTTAATGGTAGTATGTCTGATGGTGAAGGCAACTACTTTGAAGATAATAAGAGGCATTATGGTAGCCACTGTTGTTTTACTGTTGTCTTGTTTTGAAGTCCTGTGCTGTTTCCATTGTTTTGTTTTATTGGTTTTATTCTGTACTATTTTGTTTTGATTTTATTGTGCCTAATGATATGGGCAGTTATTTTGAAGACAACAAGATACATCATTAAGATAGCCATTATTTCCTTTTATATTGTTTTGAAGTCAAGTAACATGTTCATTCTTTTGTTTTGATGGACTGTATTCCATTTTATTTTGTTTGGCTTTATTCTCTTTAAAATTGAAAAACAAAACCAAAAAAATCAATATGTTCTTAGCCTTAGCCTGCCCTTCTGCCCAATCTCCTACTCTTAGGTTGGCTCCAGCCAACTTAAGTAATCTGTATACTCCCCGATGCTTATGTGTTTTTATTTTCCTGTGCCTTATTTGAATACTAGCTTGAATTCAGCTCTGGGGTTCAGTATTTCCTAGCCATGGGACCTTGGACCCCTACACTTAATCTCCCATAACCTTTGCCATCCCGTTTACCTGGAGATGTTTGGCTTAAATGGAATAATGTATGTAAAGTGCTTATTAGTAAATTGATAACGTATTGGCTTTATTAAAATAAAGCCTGGGAAAGTACAAAATGACACAGGAAATCTTGTGCTAGGAAGTAGGAAAGTACTATAAATAAGGATGACGGGAAGCTCTTCCTTGTGGTAGAATGTTCAAAGGAATGATTGAGAAAATCACTTGTTGCTAAAATAAGTGACAGTTTGATGAAAGCAAGATATTTTTTTCTGTCTCAATTTATCTTCCTACAATTTTTCAGTTGATTATAAAGGAAAGAAAACAGTAACTTTACTTGGGAGAAACATGGCAAACTCTACCTGAATGTCTGATTATATGAATGATGTGATCCAAATTACTATGTCCATAGTTTCAGATATGGTCTAAGAAGGTAACATCGTTTCATTGCTATTTGTTCAGGAATTTATAGTGTGTATCTAGTCCTGGCAAACATAAAAACCACATCGAGGGTTGCCCCACACAATTGCAGGCCTGTTCTCTTCAAAGATACTGAGATCAAGAAAGATGAAAAGTTTCAGAAAAAATACACATGATTTCTTTTGTACTTTGTGATCTTGAACTAGATCCTGGACAGTAAGAAAGCAGCTATAAAGAGCAGATGACAAAATTGGAGTAAGGAATATAGATTAGATAATAGTATTTTTAGAATAAAGGTTCCCATATTGATAATTATATACAGTTATATAAGAGCATATAAGGCAATGCCTCAGGGAAGTATTTAGGAGTGTAGGGAGTTTTTCTAAGTTTGGAATTGTATCAGGAGTAAGTCAGGAGAAACTTCTTCAGTAAGTCTCACTGAGGAGCCCTTGTATGAGGTAGCGGGCCATTTTTGCCAGCTCTGCTAGACTAAAGGCCACTGCAGTTTCATGCCACTCTTCAGGCTTTCTCCTGGAGCTCTGCAAAGCAAGATGACAGAGTATACTTTCTCCAAAACAGTGACATCCAAATTTGTAGCTTTGTGTTGCCTTGTTCAAAACCATAGTAGACAGGTGTGTGTTGTTCACTGTTTGTCCTTTATAGGCATTATTTCTCATAACTAAACATTTGATGATATGTGGTTCGGTATGACGATTTGAGGTTCTCATCTGTGACGAGAACAATGACGATAGGTCTCCTCTGCTGCCAAATTCAGACCCATTGGCTTTAACAGAGAGGTGGGTTAAAACAGCCTCTTGAGAAAGATTAACGAGATTTGTGCAAAGTTGTAGTTATTCCTGCCAAGTCCTTTTTCAGAGAAGACATCCCTGATTCCATTGCTGTAAGACATTAATTGCTGCTTTTAAGTTCTATGGTATAAAATCTGTCAGTGATAATTTTAGCTTTGCACATTCTAAAAAAGTTTAAATTCATTGTTTACTGTGGCCATTAAACACAAATCAACAGAAGCCACTCACTGTGGCACCACAGAATATGTACTTTTGACTTCTGTGACATTTTGATGGGCTTTCCAAAATTTAATTGGGCAAAGCCCCTATGTTAGTAAAATCGTATGACAAAATGTATAGGATTATTGGCTTTGTGTCATGTAATGACATAAAGCCAGAATAGTTGCCTTAAAGAGTTTTCTTGGCTCTAATTAGCAAAGCCAACTGCCTGAGAGAGTTGTGAATACTAAACAACAGTAAAACTATGGAGGAGGAAAAGTACAAGTCTCCGATGGCACATGAAGTCACTGTCTTTGAAGTCAGGCTCTTGATATTCATCATCCTTGTTCTTCCACTTAATAAGGTGTTCACCCCTGAATAATTCATTTAGCCTCTTCATGATTCAGTTTTTTTTCTGGAAATTCTGATATTTTCTCTGGGGATTATATTATTATTTTAATAGTGCCTACTTCACAACATTGTTTGAGGATCCAATTTATCACATCGAAATAGAACAAATGCAAGACAATTGTCCAGTAGCTTATAGTTGTTGTTCTTTGTTTACTCTCAAAAGTAGTGTGTTATGTTAGATTCAGATGTTAGTGGATAGCCCGAGCCCTTGTTTACTACACCACTGAATTCTTTTCTTGAGGAGTCCTTTCCCACTACCCTTGACCCTCGGGGTTTATTAAGATGCTGCTTCTGCTCAAACATCAGTTGCCTGGAGTGTATATTGGCAATACCACTCTGTTCTTTTTTGTTGTGTATCCACAGAGGCAAAAGCTGAAGGGACATAAATTAAAAACTAAGCAATCTTATGCTATTTTTAACAGTTTCCCTATAGCAAAGAGAATAAGAACAACATTGGCTTTAAAAAAAAAATGCTTAGGCTTCTGTTGTAGTCAGGGGTTGCAAGGAAAACAATTACATACAAGACACAGAATTTATAATATTATTTTATGATGGTCATCCAGAGTTAAATACAAGAAAGTGCAGGAAATCTGTTCACAACACTAAGGACTAGAAAATCCAGCTGAGGACCTGGATCCCACAGCAATGTCCTGCGTGAGTCCAGCTGAAAACCTATTGTGCACAACACTGCCTCCCACAAGTCCAACTGGAGGTCTAGAGCCCATGACAATGACTCTTTTGCAAGTCTGTTTTACTGATCTGTGCTGGGAAGGCCCAAAGGTCAGCTGTGGAAGCTAGAGAGTCTATGCCAGTGTGGTGAAGGATCTGTGCCAGTAGGCTGAGGGTTCTGCAGTGGAGCCAAGAAGTGATGCTCAAAGTAAGAAGCAGGACTGCCCTGAAAAGGACCACAGCCATCCTCAGCAACAGTGAGGTCCCAAGCTCCTCTGACGATGAGAACAGCCAAGTACATGTCAGGAAGCCAGCGTGACAAGTTACACTTAGAGATTAAACTGCATAAACTTACCCTCCAGAACTAGGAAGCAATGCTCATTGTAAGGAACAGAGCTCCTCCAAAGTGAACCACAGCCATTCTCACCGACAAGGTCTCAAGCTCCTCTGATGATAATGGCCAAATTCATACTGGGGAAGCCAGCATGACAAGCTCCTCCAGGAGAACCAATGGCTCCAAACAACAACACTTAGAAGAACCCACAACACTTCACTCTTCTCTGTGTCTCTTTATGCTGACAAGTTTCCTCAGGTGGGCCATCTACACTTGGCACTCTGCTGATTTAATTCAGCTGGTGTTAAGTTGACCACCAGTTTTTTCTTCCAGCTTATGGAAGAAATTGGCAGAGACTTGAGGAGGAATTTCCAGAAAACTAGTAGATCCATAATTTTGTCAAAAGTTGTTTCAGGTAGATGAGTTGGTAGGGATCCAAAGGCCTACTGAGTTGTACTGGACCTTAGACAGCCCTGGTAATAGGCAGTTTTCACTGAGGTGCTTTATTCAGCCTAAGCTTTTTAATGTAAAGAAATATAATTTATGCTTAATTGAAACAGGGCAGGAATCTAAAAGTATAGGATGGAGAGACTTCATGAGTTACGAAGCCGAGAAGACTCATCCTGTCCCTGTCTGTGAGATCTGGCTGCTCATGGTGTCAGTGTCCATTACTGTCGCTGGTGACTCACTGAGAATCTGCCTGCATTCTTGATTCTGATGGCCTCCCTTCCAGCCATCATCATCTTGTTCCTGGTTTGCTGCTGGTGATCTTTCTGTTTCCATCTTTCTTATTCTCAAGCAGCCACAGTCTTCAGTCCTATTAAAGTGAAAGTTATATCCCATCACTTACCTCTGGAACTCTCCAAAAGCATTCATCTCATTCAGAATAAATGACAGGGCTGTGTAATGCATAGCCCCAAAGGACTTTCTACAGAGGCTGATAGAGTGTAAGCTGTGGAAAGGGGAATCCTAAAAAAAAGGGAATTAGTGAATATATACAGGGATAATCTAACTGTCCTACACGCAGCAACAGCTAGAAGGCCCAGCAGCACCTCACTTCATGGAAGGTAGAGTTTGAAATTAAATCTTCCCAAGACATACAGACTTGGTAAGTAAAAGACTTCCACCAATTCATAGCTTTGCAGTAAGAACCACATCTTCAGAATCCAAATAATTGATAGTAGCACATTTTAACCAGTTGAATAAAATAGGAAGCCATGAATTTACTCAAATACAAATAAATAAATAGGATGTTTGATGAGGGCTAGGATTGGTACATGGTTCTAAACTACCTCTCCAAAATTACTTACTAGTTACAAAGGTAAAAAGCCAAGGAGACACCACCTTAACCAAATGATCAAAGCAAAACTTATTGATAAATTTACACCATGCAGCACCATAAGAACAGTGTCACTTCCATAATTTTCCTCCCCACACTGTACATAGGAACATAGTGGTAGAATTACATAAGACATTCAAATTGCAGGATAGACTGTCAATTATCAAGCCTGTAACCTAAGTAGTGTCAAAGTTGTAGAAGTTAAGGGAAGATTGAGGAATTGTTACAAATTAAAGAAAATAGATAGATCAACTAAAGCAAACATTTATAAAAATATTTAGCCATAATTTGAAAAACTTGAATTCAGGACTGGGAAATAAATGGTAACAATATATTAATGTCAATTTCTAATTTTTAAACGATTATATTGTGTGAAATACAAATGAAAGCATAAATGAATGATGGGGCATCAACTTGGCAACTTGTTTAAATGGTTCATGAAAAAAGTTTTGTGTAAAAGTTGTTCTATTCCCTTGGTCTAGGTCATGTTTTACTGTGATATTCTCTTACTTACTGTAAGGATATAGCTAATTTTGCTATCAGATAGTTTGTCTTCCATATTGCTTCCATATTGTTCTATTCTTTCCAAGTAGACTCAGGGGCCATAAATTATTCCACAGTCCCATCCAATAAACTCAGCACAGAACTGACTTTAGAAATTCTAAGGGCAAGCATATAGCCAACAAAGCAACATACAATCAAGAAAATCTAATAACCTCTTAAATCTCAGCACAAAACTGCGGATTAAGGTGTGAGTGGCTAGGAAAACAGGGCTGGCTTCTCCCCTCCCCCTCCCCCTCCCCCTCCCCCTCCCCTTCCCCTCCCCCTCCCCCTCCCCTTCCCCTCCCCCTCCCCCTCTTTTTGAAGGATACAGGATCTCATCAGGAGACAAAGGGCGGGCATTTTTCATCCACCCCAGATCTCAACTGCACTGGCTAATTCCTGTCAGGTAAGCTGAGAGGTTGGGGGCTTCCTTCTTCCAGGAAGCCCCCTTCTTAAGGCAGAAACTCTATCCATTCCTGGTAGGCTGAAAATACGGAGCTCTGATCTTTGCCACTCCACTTTGCTTATGCGGCAGATTCCATGCTACTGGGCAGAAGCTGTGAAGCCCAGAGACTGCTGCCCTCATTTAGCACCTTGCTGATACCACAAAAATGTTTTTCAAAAAAAAAAGTGCACCCCTGTCTTACTTCCAGCTCTAGAGTAGTGACTTAGAGATTTTTTTTTTTTTTTGCCCAAGACAAGATGTGATTCATAAGAGGCATCTGAATCTGTCAACAAAAGAACTGATTATTTGTTACAGAATTTGTAGAAAAGTTCTAACCTATGCAGGTGCTTTTTGAGTACAAAGATTTTGGTGATAAGCAGTCAAGAGGAGGCTGGTAGCTTCATTTGAGCACTAAGTTAAATTGTCAGATGTAGACAAGTACATAGATTCTTTCTCGGGTCAGAACAGACCTCAAACACTGGCCTCAAACTACTGCAGACGGATCTGAGTTATTGGATGGGACTGTGGAATAATTTATGGCCCCTGAGTCTAGTTGGAAAGAATAGAGCAATCAGCCAGCAATTAGTGGAGCCTAGCAGCTGTTTATAATGCCAGCAGAGGCAGACAGTCTTACCAGGCTGGGAAGAGAGTAAAAAAGCCCTGCTAAAATCAGTGTACAAGGCTTTTCTTTCTGAGGAGCAGTCTCATAAGCTTTAAAATGCAGATAAAATAGACTTCACTAAAATAGTCAAGCAAAATTATTAAATAAGGAAAGGATAACAATAAAAACAAGCCAGAAGTGGGGATAGGGGTAGAAATCAGATCATAACTGAATTTCCAATGGTTACTTAGGAAGACTAATATCATAGCTATGAACTTCCCTTTCTTCTGTCATCTTTTTTGAAAGACAAAATTATATAAAGTAATAAAAATGTATATAAAGTAGTAAAATAATGTCATTAGGTTTTATAACATGTCATCCCTTGATATCCATGGAAGGTTTATTAGAACCTCTTTACCTCTCTATGGATCAGAGACGTGAATGCATGCTCAGATTTCCTGTATACAATAGTATGGTTTTGGTCTTGGAATAAGATGTGGGCTGCTTGCTGCTTGAAGGCCACTGTCTGGGGAGTGAGAATGGGAGGTAATCAGGTTTATTCAAGAGCAAGCATCTTGGGGCTGGGGATTTAGCTCAGCGACATAAGCACCTGCCTTGCAAGCAGGCGGTCGTGAGTTCGATCCCCGGTACCAATTTTAAAAAAAAGACCAAACATCTTGAAAGATGGAGGAGCTTTTGACCTCAAGACTTGATTTTAGGGAATTCAGGGGGCACAGGGCTTTTATAGGAAGGGAAGGGGGTACATTAAACAAGGGGCAGAAAGGCTATATGTGCTGGAGACATTCAGGTTATGTTTTTCCTTTTGTCTTTCATGGCCAATACATCTCAATTAGCTTCAATCTCCGGGTCCAGTTTCTGTATTTTACATATTACTTTACTGCAGATTAAACCTTGAAGCAGTTTATGTGCTTTATGTTAGTCCATGCACTGAACTAAGGGCTGAAAATCTTAAAATGTTGTAAATCAAACATGTTAAAGGTTATGAAAATTTGTTAAAGGTTATTTTTGGATTTTTTAAACCTAAAGAAAAATTAGTTAACAGTAAACATTGGAATTTAGAATTGGGGGTAGAAGGAAGGGGTACATAATCCTTTCAGAAACTTTGGGGAAGGCAGTAGCCTTGCAGAAGGGCAAAGGAAGGGTAGATTAAACTAATTTTTCCAAGAATATTCCCCAAAGGAACTGCCCTATTACAGTATTTGCATATGACTTACCCACATCCTACTGTATACTTTAAATCATCTTTAGATTACTTACAATATCTAATGCAATATAGGTGCTATGTAAATAGTTGTTGTACAATATTGTTTAAGAAATACCAGGAAAAAAATCCCTACATGTTCAATATAATGCAGTTTTTACCCCATAATATTTTCAGTCTGCTTTTGAATTTATGAATGTGGAACCCACAGATGCAGTGGGTCAACTGTATATGTTGTGCACAAAAGTGGGAGGAGGCAAAGGTATTTAGGTGTAATTTTCCTATATATTATTGGAATTAGTTAGTATGAATCATGTGCTGTTTCTAAGTTAATATTCAAGTAAGCTTTAGAGCAACACCTAAGAAAATAAGAAAATCAAATGAAAATTTGCTAAAAGAAGTAGATTGTGCCATGAAATATTCACCTAATGAAAAGGAGTAAAAGAATAGACATACAGAAAGATATCAGATATATAGAAAAGTAAAATGACAAATCTGGCTACAGTCAATAATAACATTGAATACAAATGGCTAAATATTTTAACCAAAAGGCTGAGATGGTAAGACTGGGAGAAATAGATCAAAATATATACTGTTGGACAGGGGATTTAGCTCAGTGGCATAAGCACCTGTCTGGCGGTGGTAAGTTGATCCCCGTACCAAAAAAAAAAAAAAAAAATATATATATATATATATATATATATATATATATACACACACACACACACACACACACACATATATACTGTTTACATAAGATTACACTATCGATCCAAACATACAAATAGGTTAAAAAGTAAAAAGACAGAAAAGGATAAACCATGTAAACCGCAGCTATAAGAAAGCTATGGTTATACTGACATCAGATATATTAGAGGTAAAAACTAAAAAATGCTTTAGAGTTTAGAAGGACCATTTCATGGTAAAAGGGCCAACCCATCAGAAAGATACAATGATTAAAAACATAAATGCACCTAACAACATAGACCCAAAATTCATGAAATAAAAACTGAAATGAAGAAATAGACAGTTCAACCAGAATATCCCATTCTGAATAATGTATAAGCACAACTAAGATTAAGATAACAAAGTAAAAAACTTGAGCATCTTTGTAAACCACCTAGATATAACTGGAATCTATAGAACCCTAAACAGCAGCAGATTACATATTTTTCTTAAATGTACATAGAATATTCTCCATTAAAAAACTCAATACATCCAAGAATATTAAAATCATAAAAAATATTCTCCAATCATAACAGAATGAGATTAGAAATCAGTAGTAAAATAAAAAGTAGGAAATTTACAACTATGTGAAAATTAAACTGTATACTCCTAAATGAAGTGTATCAAATAAGAAAAATCAAAAAAGTTTGATGAGAGAAAGTGAAGTCACACTACATACTCAGATTTTGGGGTGCTGCTACAGAAGTGCTTCACAGGAAATTTATAGATGTTAACTGCCTAAATTTAAAAAAAGATGTTAAATCTCAAAGAAAATTTTCCACTTTGAAACACTGCAAAAAGAAGAACAAACTGAACCCAAATCAATCAGAAAAGAGAGAAATAATAGAGATTGGGGAAAAATTAATAAAACTATAAAAATAGCAGAGAAAAGCAGTGAAACCAAAATATGCTTCTTTGAGGAAATTAATAAATTGATATACCTTTAATTAGCCTGATTAAGAAATTAAAAGACTCAAATTGGTAAATGTATGAATGAAAGAAAAGGACTTTCCTACCAACCTTGTAGAACTAAAAAGGCTCACGAGAGGATGTCATGAACAGCTGTATAACAACACAGACAGTTGTCGTCATATTATTTCACGTTAGATAACTTACATAGTATAAGGAAAGGCATGAGCTCTTACTGCTGACTCAAGAAGAAATACAACCTCTGAATGTATCTATAGCAAGAGATTGAACTACTACTACTAGTATTCTCCATTTAATGACTAAGTTCTGTTCCAGTGACTAGGTCATTAAATGAGTTGATCAGTAAATAAGGAGATGTATATAGTACGTACATTACATTCCTCAGATTGTCAAAGGAAAGTCCAACTTGATGACTTTCATTTTATTTGTGTAACTCTTACATGCAGTACTATAATGTATAATGGAACATACAGTACAGTAGAATCAGAAAATTATAGTAATGTATAAACAAGGTGTACTGTACCAAAAAAGACATTGAGGCTCTATAAACAAGACATACAAAACTATGCAAAAAAAGATGGATTGTAAGTCCTACCGGCAGATCATAAGTCCAAACAGGTCATTAAATGAAAACTATCTACATTATTTTCACTATTACTTATTTTAAAAAGTGTGAAAAGTCAAAGCCCAATGTCTTCAAAAACAAATGTTACCAAATATGTAAAAATTAATAGCAAAACTCTTCCCCAAAATAGAAAACACTTCTCAACTTACCCAGTAAGACCAATATCAAGTATCAAAACCAAACAAGAGCATCAAGAGATCAGTGTCTCTTAGGAATATAAATGCAGAAATCTTCAACACATTATATAAACTGGAATCCAGTGACAAATAAGAAAGATGATATACCATGGCCAAGAGAGATTTATCCCAGGAATGCAAGGTTAGTTTAACAACTAAAGATAAATCAATACACTGTATCAGCAGAAGAAGAGACAAAAACCTATCTAATCCTCTCTATGACACAGGAAAAAAGTGTTTGCCAAAAATCAACATTCTTTCATGATTAAAACACTCAACAAAATAGAAGGAAACGTCACTTGACAAAGGCTTCCATGAAAAACCACAGTTAACATGACTTACTTGTAACAGACTGAATACTCCCCCCTAAAGTTAGGAAGAGGGAAAACATATCTATCTTTCCTACTCTGTTCAACAGGACAGGCAAGACAAGGTCTCAAAAGGCCTTTAATTGGAAAGGAAGAAAAATTAATCTAAGATGACACAATTCTGTAAATAGAATGTCTACTAAAAATACTAGTATAATAAGCAAATTCAGCAAAGGTGTAAGATATAAGGTCCACATACTGAGTCAACTAAATTTCTGTGCACTTTCAGTGAATAATCTGAAAATGAAATTATGAAAACAATTCCATTTACTTTAGAATCAAAAATAATGAAATGAAATAAGCATAAAACATTGAAAAAATAAAAAATTTAAATAAATGGAAAGAGATTCTATCTTAATGGACTGAGAGACAATATTTTTAGGATAGCAATAATCCCTCAATTAATTTGTAACTTTAATACAACCTTTCTCAAAAGTTCAACTTGTGTAGAAATTGACAAGGCGATCCTAAATTTCATGTGGAAAATCAAAGGCCTGGATTAGCTAAAATGATCTGAAAAGGAATAAAAAAGATTCACACTTCTCTGACTTCAAAATTTACCACACAGCTATCGTAATGAGGAAGTACAACACAGGCATAAGAATAACCTCATCGATCAATAGGGGTGGGTGGACTAGAACTGAGAATCCTGAAATCCTCGCATCTACCATGCACTGATTTTTTTTATGAGAGTGACAATGAAGAACAGTCTTTTCAACCTGTGATGCTAGAACAACTTAATAGCTATGTGCAAAAATACAATACTTCACAATATATTTTTCTGAGAAAAATCAACTCAGTGGATCAGATTCTAAAGATCTGAGCTGAAACTATCAAAGGCTTAGAAGAAAACATTGAAATAAAATTTTGTGACATTGATTTTGATATTGAATTGTTGGGTGTGATGCCAAAAGCAGAAGCAACTTACGAAAAAAGTAGAAAAATCAGAATTTCTGAGATGTGGGTGATGAAAATATTCTGCAGTTGATTATGGTGATGATTACACAATTCTGAACAAACTAAAAGCCATTGAATTTTACACTTCAAGTGGGTAAATTTCATGGTATGAGAATCACCTCACTAAAAAGAAAAAAACAAATAGGCACACCCACATTTTAATAGGTCCCTCTGAAAAGATATAGAAATATTTGATGTCATATAAAGATGCTAAACATCCTTGTTATTCAGTAAAGTGGCAAATAAAACCTTAGTAAGATACACTGCATACCAAACATAGCAACAGAATTATGAAGACAGTGTACCAAATGCTTTCTTTATAGGGGTTCCTCCTATTAATGTCTATGACATTGCCACTGGATATGGCATGTACCTCACAATGACACTCTGGTGTTACGTGTTTGTGGTAACCTTGATGTCTTTTACCAGTTACTTACTGTTTATCTTGCAAAATATACAGCATGAATCTTTAAGGAAAAAAATGCTTAATTTATGACTGTCAAGTTTTTATCTGAGACTGGCAGTCCATCTATTCCAAAAGTAGCAGATAGGTTAGGATATTGTTGTAGGATTATTTCTTTCAGTTTGTAGTTACTTTTCCTCAGCCTTTCCATAAATGGAAAATAAAGCACTTCCTGTGTACCAAGCAACAACATTCCTTATATAGTTACTGAAGATTAGAGACTTTATTTGCTCGAGGTAGGATAGCAGTGCAGTTGTTGTGTAATTCAGATCTGTCAATTACAAAGTCTTGTTCTTTTGACTATGTCACATTGCCTCTGGCTGGAAATACACTGAACTTTTTTTACAGTGGATTGTCCCTTTGAGTTTCAGTGATTTGGATTTTTTTTTTTTTTGAGAACCTATATATCATGCAACATAAAGAATTTATTTTTAATTAGCCTCGCATGGTTGCATATGCCTACAGTCCCACCACTCAGGAGGCTGAGGCAGGAGGATTTTGAGTTTGAGCAAGGTCAGCCTGGACTATATAGTGAAAAACTAAAATAATAACAACAAATAATAAGTTAATTTGTATTAAGCTATTAATTAACGATAATTAATAGTACTTATCCCATGCAGGCAACTGTGTTGGATATATTATAGTGGAATGTTGATCCTGACTCAAATTCAGTTGAGCAGTAAAAGTAAGTAGTCATACATATGCAGTACAGCTAGACGTCTTTAATAAGTACAATGGAAAGCACATGAAGGTGTGACCATTTTTGCTGGAATGGCTTTGGAAGGTCGGATGATTAAACATTGAAGGCACTGAGTTTGTCAGTTCATAGATGGGCGCTTATTTCTGTGCTGTGATTGTCTGTGGAAACCACTTATTTACAAATACCAGTATTAAGTTTAAACTACTTAAAAGTAGAAAAAGTCATTGTTAGCTTACAGGAATGCTGTGTTCTTTTACACCTTTTTAATAATTAGCTTTGTGTTCAGATATAATTAAAACTTCCTAGCAAAATGCCAAAGCCTTAGAAGGGAAATGTTTTTTGCTATCACGTTTCTCAATCTACATTGCAAACAGCCAGCTATTAGGGTTCATTAATTCTTTTTCTTCTGGGTTTTGGAATTTAAATTTAAGTAGACAGTGTAGAACATAAGCTTGTGAGTTTATGAAGAGTTTGTTGTGCTCATGTATGAAACTGCAGTAAATTTGATGAGTGAATATGTTTGGAATGCATGCATTTTCTGTCTTAGTTTGTTTTAGTCATTTTCCTTTAGCTGGGGCAAAATACCAAACACTGGTAATTTACAGGAGAAGTTTATTTTGGCTCATGGTTTCAGTCCTTGTTGGCTGGCTCCAAGGCAGAAATAAAATGGCAAAAATGTACCCCAGAGGAAAGGTACTCAGCCCTCTGTCCTGGAGACAAAGAATACACCCTTTCTGGTATATCCCAGTGAGCCACCTCTGACCAGGCCCCCTTCTTAACATTATCCCATGATCCAATCACCTTCCTTCACATGAGACTTAGGGGGGCATTTTAGATTTAAACCATTAAATTGTAACACACTCTATTCAGATTTTTTCAGGAAAAAAGCTTTAAGCTATATTTGTAACTATCTTAGTTGTAAATTATTTCTCACACACAAACGTATGGCAATGCAACAGTGATTAGTCTCTCAAACTTTTTTTGGTAAAACTCAAATCTGTATAATTTTGAATAATTTCTAACATTTATTTTGATAGTTGTTTCCTTTAAAAAATGAGCATTCCATTACCAGTTTTTCCTTAAATGTCTTACTAGAACTAATTGTCAGTATAATTGGTTTCTTTACTTTTTTTCCTCTCAGTACAGGGGATTGAACTTGGGGCTTCTCTACTAATGAGCTATATCCTCAGCCCTTTTTTTTCAGCCCTTTTTATTTTTTATGTTGAGACAGGATCTCTCTGAGTTGCCCTAGCTGGCCTCAAACTTGTAAGCCTTCTGCCTCAGTCTCTTAAATAGCTGGGATTACAGGCATGTACCTATTTTTTAGTTTTTAGTTTTACATTGTTTTCTGGTTTTACTAGCTCGTGCATTTATTTTTTACCGTGTCCATTTTGTTTTCAGTTTCACTATTCCTCTTGGAATAAATACGACAAATTAAAGGAAAATGGGATCTTCTGGTTGGATGTTTTGATGTGTCTGCATTGTACTGTTTTTACTCTGGCACTAAATGATCATAAGAAGGCTGCCTGGTACCTATATGTGTTTTGAAAGTGTGCATAGACAGTTCTGGAAAACAGGAAATCTACTTATAAATCTTCAAAACAGTGATTGGCAACTATCACAAATCACAGACTGGGATTTTGCTTGTGTTTTATTTGTTTTTGTTTTGGTTGTTGTAGTGGCTGATGTTTGGTGTTCCACAGTAGGTTACGTTTCCATTGTACAGTGATGGCAGAGGTTTCCAAAATATACTGTTTGGGAAAATATATTTAAATATATATGCATTTCTATAGTAGATTTAATGGCAATACTGTTTGAAAATTGATTTGTTTGGTTTAGGGTAACCATTATCTTACGAAGTTATATTATTATATGAACCTAGTAGTATATTCTAAATGAATCTATATACTGTATTCTAAGTTATACAAAACATTTATTAAGATCAGTGCCTGTGGTTAATACGAAGTGATTAAAAGGAAGTACTTCCTTTTGTTTATGAATACAAGTCAAAGAAAGAAAAACTATATTTCATTTTTAGATTATATAAATGGTGGAGAACTTTTTACTCATCTTTCTCAAAGAGAGCGTTTCACAGAGCGCGAGGTGCAGATCTATGTTGGAGAGATTGTGCTTGCCCTCGAACATCTGCACAAGGTAAGCTGCTTCACCTCTGGAGTTTCTCTTTCAGGCAGTCTCAGCTGAGGTACTGAGGGAGCTACAGAGCTAATACTTTCGCATGTCACTGTCTTGGTGCAGGTTGTGACAGCAGCCTTCTAGAGTACTCATGCCAGTGTTTTCAGTGGAAACTGAAAAGTCTCCTTGCCTGTTGTAGTTGCCGCGATGCAGATCAAAGTGGTAGAACCTGGCAACTTTCTGGCTTTCATCATGAAAAGACCTAGTGCTTCATTTAGCACAAAGTGTCATTGGAATAAAATCTTTTAATTCCTAAAGTAACCTACAAAATGAAGCCACAAGTCATAATATATATTCATTTAATTGTGACTGACTTCATTACTTCTACCCATGTGTCGTCAGGGAGTTTCCTGATTATGTGAGAGGATAAGAGTTATTTTCACTCTCTCACACTGGCTTTCTTTTCTGCTCATTTTGTCCTTGAAACACTGTCTTATTCCCACTCTGCCTTCTTCCTCCATTGTTTCCACGGAACAATGAAGCAATTGGTTTAAATGCACTTCATGTTTGTGACCCTGTTTGAAGTCAATACAAATCAGTTTAAGGTTTTAAAATGTTATTGCAGGTACTCTTAATCTTGATCAATGAAATTATGAGTTAACTTTTAAAATTTAATAAAGAAGCATTATCACAGAACTAAATAGTTGGCATGTATCGTGGGCTTTTATGTTTTCCTTAGAGACAGAAGGTGCTAAAGTAATTTTTACCAAAGTTACGTGAGACCCTGTGATTTGAGTCTGTATTGCAGCAGTACTGGCACATTATGAAGCCATTCTTTGTTACGTTGTATCCTACCCTAGCTCAGGATAAACATAGTTGAAAGTACTGGTTATAGAGCACAGAAAAAAAGATAAGGGAGTGAGAAGAGGAGGAAGTTTTTGAAGGACCAGAGAGGTCACACACCAGGATAGACACAGCAGATGTAAACGGCTATGAGAAAAAACTCGGGGAAGGCACAAGAAGAGACAGGATCAAAAAGAGAGTAGGTGTAACTCAGAAACAAGACTGCTCAGGTGGAGAGAGGATTCAAAACAGGAATCAGATGAGTGAAGGAGAATGTGTGAGAACGGAGAGCCCACGAGAGCAGGCAGCGGGGTCCAGCTGCAGGGCTGTGGCAAGGCAGGCCGAACAGCAGCCTTAAGTGCTGGAGGGGCTGACGTCGAGGGGCAGTTGTGTGCTGCTTTTGATGCAATTTTCAGGTCAGCGACAAGCTTTATGCTTACACCTATGAGTGTTTTTGCAGAATATAAAATCGTTAATATGCCTTTATATAAGAAACAAGTTGGATCTAGGAATGGGCTGTAAAGACCTTTGAAATTTATAATTAGATGTAATATTTGATAATATTAAAATAATGGTAGAATTCATCATAAATTCCAGAATAAAAGCAAAACACAAAGCCCCAATGAGTAAAGTAGAAAAGTCACTTTTAATTTTTGTGAAGCATTTAATTTTATTCATTCTGTTCATTAAATGAAAATCATGAATATGATTATTAGACAGTAATAAGAGACATACAAGTAGGGAACCTATTTAATACTAGATATAAATGTTCTTGCTGTAAATTGAAAGTGGTCTAGCAAATGAAATAGATTTTAGCTTTCTCAGTAACCCTAAAAAAGATACATATAATACAAAACCAGCAAGATTAATCTTAATGTAGATACTAACCTGCGTTTCAGAAGGAGATGAAAATGGGAGTTTATTTGGAAATAATGAGATAAAATGTACACTTTATTTGTTCCTAAAATTTTTTTCTAAAGAAGTTACTAAGAAGTACTAGTGGTTGTTAGATTTGTGTAATGCTTTAAATCCAAAGTCTATTCAGTATATATCAAGATGTTTTCCTTACTGTCGTTCTTGTACAACCCTGAAATCATGGAGGAAAATTGGCTGGTATTTTCCTTTGGGGTAATTTTTATTTCAACAGAGATTATTAAAAATCAGCTTTTTCATATAGTTAGTGTTGAGAAAAGTAATACTGTTAAGTTTAAAAACATTTAATCCAGGCTAAAATAACTATGAACATGACATAGAAAACTCATATAGATCAAGCACCTTGTAAAGAATTTAAATAAATTTACTTATATAATTGAAGAAATAGTTGGAGTGTTTTCCTATAAAACTTACATGCAAGACAAAATAGACAGACAGTCATAAGCCACATGACATTTGACAGACCACATATACTGCAGTGGTGGCATAAGATTTTAGTGGAGCAGGGGCTGGGGGTTTAGCTCAGCAGCATAAGCGCCTGCCTTGAAAGCAGGCAGTCGTGAGTTAGATTCCCGGTACCGATAAAAAGGAAAAAGACAAAAAAAAAAAAAAAAAAAAGATTTTAATGGAGCTAAAAACTTCCTATCACTTGGGGATGTCAAGCTGTCATAATACTGTATGTTACTCACATGTTTATTGTGATACTGGTATAAATATATCTGTTGCAGTGCCAGTCATATAAAAGTATAGCACATACAATTATGTATAATACAATAATACTTGATAATAAATTACTGTTTCTGGTTTATGTATTTATTATATTATACTTTTGACTTTTAGTGTATACTCATACTTATTTTTAAAATGTGGATTTGACATAAAACAGAATGTCGTGTTAATACCAGCTGCAGCTTCCTACATCTCTGTTTACTGCATAATCATTTTCTCTTGTGCTTGATTTATCTGGTATTTTGTTCATCATAGCCCTAGGAGCACCAGTGTATTATATATGTATAATATATACTTCTATATGTTATATGTACCATATATATGGTATGCGCCCCCCCCATATAGCCTAGATGTATTGTAGGTTCTACTATCTAGGTTTGTGTAAGTATATTCTGTGTTTATGTGATCCCAGAAAAACCTGACAACATACACTCACTACATATCTCTGTCATTATGCATCACATCACTGTATAAATGTTATTTAATTGATTTGTTTTGATTATTTAGAACTAAAGGTAAACTAAAATTAATCTATGATCTTTAATCTTTATTAATTACCTGTTTGACAATGGCATTGTGCTAGACACTGGATGAATGTTTTAAAGGTGGGAAATAATTAGCATATGAGTATATCAAGACAAAAAGGAAATACCTAAAAACTATTAGTCATTGGTAGGCAAGTACAATGTAAGCATAGATGCTATAGGATAAAAAACAAGGGAATGGCCAGCACGAGTCCTGGTTAGTCAGGAAAGGTTCTGAAGCCATTAGGAATTAAAGAACAAAATTGACTAACAAGATACCTGAAGAGCATCAAGAATGAACGTATTTCATGCTCACTCTAGAGAAATAGGAAAAGCCATTAGCCAAAGGGGAGGCCCTGAAGATCTGGTCCAACAAGGATAGACTCTCTTTACAAAAAAAAAAATGAAGGCATGATTGCAGAGGTCCAGGGAACCTAGCAAATAAGCCCCGAGATGGAGAAATTTACATTTGCCTAGCAGTCACTCAGAGCTATAGAATCCTGAAAGAGGAAATGCTGTAAAAAAAAAAAAAAAGATAAATAAGAAAGACTGTCCAAATTTTTTTTGAAAACTATTTTAAAATGTGTATTTGTTTGTTTTCACAGTTGGGAATTATATACCGTGACATTAAGCTTGAGAATATTCTTCTTGATTCTAACGGCCATGTGGTGCTGACAGATTTTGGTCTGAGTAAGGAGTTTGTGGCTGATGAAGTGAGTATTATATTTTAATTTGAAGTCAGTAATAGCAGAACATGAACAAGGGTGAAAATTAGCCGTGAAATAAACATTTAACAGGGCAGTACTATATGAATTAGGAACTTTGGTGCAAATTTGTTCAAAGGAACATTTTGACATGAGCAAATGTAAAGATTTCTAGTTTAATATTATGTGGAACCATCCTATTAAAATTGCAGTGAATCTTTCATGGATACATCAGAATTCTCCAGTTTAGAAACAAAATAACTATGCTCTTAACTGACTCCATAAAATATATAAAATATGACTAAAACTTAAATAATGTTTTAAACTTTTTGGCAGTGTTATGGCTTAGCTGGTAGCCAATAAAGAGCCACAAAACAAAGCACATATCATGAACATTGTAGTTGTAAGGGACATACTATGATGGCCCTTTGAACTCACTTTATAAAAATGTAAGGATCTCCTAATTCTTCAATAATCTTCCTGAGTTTTATACTTAAAGTGCACTAAAATATAGTAGCTAATGTGCAGACTTTAGATAAAGAAGGCTTTATATTTTCAGTATTTAATTATAATTTGTTAATATTACAAATACATTTCATTACATTTTACATATATTAGCTGTAATTAAATATTTATGTCACAATCATAACAAAAGTTATATACACATCATCTTGAGTTCCAAATTAGGCTCAGATTAAACATCCCCAATCTGAAAATCCAAAACCCAAAATATTGTGAGCATTGATATAATGCCCCAAATGAAAACTTCATAGATCACAGTAAAACACACTCATGCTACATGAAGTATATTTAGTATCCTCAAGAGACATGATGCCCTTCTTAGCCCCCTTCACCTGGATGTATTTTTTCACACACACGTAGATTCCCACAAGAAGCCTGCCACTCACAGATGTTAATGAAATGGCTCATATGCAGGCCCTATGTGTCAAGGGCCTCCAAAACAAAACACGAGGCCAAGGCCTTGTAAGCATTATTCACTGTTTATTTGCTTATTCTCTATTGTAAAGATACTTTTGAAAATGCTAAAAGGGGTTGAAGATGCTCTTATGGGTAAGAGTGATAAGAAAAATCAAAAGCAGTTTTGATTACCTCTAGCACAAAAAGTCAAGCTGTTGGAAAAACTGAACATAAGTGTAAGTATGAAATGTCTTACAGAAGACAATGGCTTTGGAATGACCATCATAGATGACCTGAAGAAACAGATGGGTAAACTGTTGAAATTCTGTGCTGAAAATGATGAATAGAAGTTTATGAAAGATAGAAAAATGCTGCATAAAGCCCAAAATGAAGATGTCAATTCTATATTGAAATAGTAGATCCATCAGCGTCACTGGGAACACATGCCACTTAATAATGGGATGATAATCATGAAGCAAAGCTTACTGTGATGAACTAGAAATGGAAGGTAACTGAACATTCAACAGGCCAGTTGCAGAAATTTAAGAAAAGGCACATGAAGTTTTTAAAGATCTATGGTGATAAATCTTCTACTAAAATGAAATGGGGAAGAAATACATTGGCGAGTTTACCAAGGTCATCACTGGGGAAAATATGACAGCAGAACAACACTGATGAGTGTCACCTAGAGAGATGTAAGCTATGGCTGATGAGGTAGCCCCTCCAGGAATTAAGGCTGTCAAAGACAATAATTATCCTGGGATGTGCTACTTCAGCAGGTTTATATAGTGTAAACTTGTGAGATAAGCAAAAGCTTGTGTCTCCACTGTTTAAAGGAATTGATTTCTTATCGGTCTGTTATTATGCTATCAAAAAGACGTGGAATTCCAAGGGCCTCTTTCCAAAATAGTTTGACATTTCATAGCAGCAGCTTATGCTCTTACGTGGAAACTGGACTGAATGAAGACTGCAAGTATTTTTTTTCCTCAATAGCTGCTTTGCTTATGCTCCAGCTGAAGTTCTCATCAAGAATAATACTTACGCATGTACTCCCCCCAAATGTGACTGTTAATTCCATCATGTAACCGGAGCATCCTTAGATCACTGAAGATAAATATAAAAACACTTTCTTGAACAGCTTTCAAGCAGCAGTGAACAGAGGCTGGTTGTGGAAGGTTTTCAGCAGGAGTTTAGCATGTGAAATGCTGTTGCCAGTGCTTAGCACTAAAGATGGAGGCATGTGCTTCCCAGCACAACCTCTGACCTATGGCTGTGTTGGGTGGTGATGATGAACAAAATGATGGCTTTGAAGATTTAGTATGTTAAGTGAGAAAGAAATGATGCATGACATCCTTACATAACCAAAAACTGTCTTTATAACCTGGCTATAAGTGGTAAGAATTAGATATCAAGGAAGTTCTTAATATTGATAATGAGGCTCTACTTGTTCATTGACCAGTGGAGAAATAGTAGAAAAGTTCTGAGTCAGGTGACCATGATAATAATGACAATGAAGGTGTCATTCCTAAACTGAGAAGTACCTGTAGGCAGCATGGTGAAAATATGTGATAGGCTTATGGATGGACCTGAGCAGTGCGTATTCACAACAGAATGAGAAATCATGTCAGTTTATAAAATGAGAGGCTTCTAAGACAAGGACCTTTGTTTTGGAGGCAGATGCTTCTGGAGGATCACATTATCCTGAGAGACCAGTTCCCTGACCCCTCAAATGCTCCTGATGTATCTTCTTACCAAAAAGTAAAATGCAGCATTCAGTAACCTTTAAATCAAGACGCAGCATCACGATGGCGGCCGAAGTTGCTGCTGTTTGTTGTTGGTGGTGTTTAGCAGCTTGCATGGTTGCTTTGCTGGTACCACATGCTGCTTAGTTACTGTGGACACAGGACTTTTCACAGCGGTGATGTCAAGCCATACTTTCTAATGTTAAACAGTAAAATATGTGAGTAAGCATAAGACAATGATTATTTATTAGTTGCATATAAATGTTTAGCAGGGATGACATGATGCCAGACAGCCACAGATTGTCCATGTGGATGGCTGAGGGAGTAACAGCTTTGCTTTCTCATAGTACATTGCATCAAATTTAAGTATTGTGCACACAGTTATTTAAAACACTATATAAGGTTACCTTCAGGCCATGTGTATAAGGTGTGCATAAAACAAAAGTGAATTTCCCACTTAAACTTGGTTCCCATCTCAAGATATTGCATTATGTGCAAATATTCCAAAATCTGAAAAAAGCGAAATCTTAAATACATCTGGTCCTGAGCATTTTGGATAAGAGACGGTCAACCTGTATAATATATTTCTGGTTACCTTTGGGAATATTGCCAAAACAATCCTGAATGTGATAAATCCTGATTTGTATCATGTCTGTATTTATTCAGTAAATATTTACTGATCCCATACCTATACTCTATTAGACAATACAATATACATGAAATAGAAATGACCTCCCCATCATGAAGCAAGGGTTATAACAATAAATTGATAGAAAATTATGGTTATGAAAGAGAGATTTGATGAATTTTAAAGAATTTACTTCCAGGATTGGTTTTTAAAAATTTTACTCCTTTGTAAAAATTTTAGTCATGACTTCAGTAAAATGTAGCAGATGTACATGTTTACTTTTGCATCTTCACTAAACTTCACAAATGTAAAAATAAGGGTAAAATAGGTGTACACTGAAAAAGGAAAGAAGACAGTCACAATCACATGTTGGTAGATGGCAGAGGACATTGTGGTGAGCTATTTGACATCCCTAAAACAACTGAATCCTGAACCAGGAAAGTGAGAAAGCTAAAAGCCGCTGCTTTCAACTCTGGACTCCCCAGAAAGGTTCAGGATCTAGGTGCCAGGTACTCTTCAGAGCAAAGAACAGGGAACACAGGGCCAGAGGATCGCTTGGAAGTCTGTAGGAGAAAGCCATAGTGTGCCATCTCTGCCCCGCGCCCTTTGCCCTTAGGAAGCCTCGCCTTCCTTACCCACATAGAAGACAGAAAAGATCAACTAGATTGGCTTTGAGTACAGGGACAAAGATTACAGCTGAGGATGAGGACACCAGATAGAGAATAGTAAGGAGAGTGAAAAGTGATACCCAGAACTAGCAACTTCGTGATCATCTTCCACCGCCTTCCTCTGAGCACAGTGATGTCCCTCACAGGAGTGCAGAGGATTCCTGACTGAGAAACCAGGATCCAAACATCAGTAGATGCAGTCCGCTCCAGATTTCAGGAGTGAGCCAGCCCACACAGATCTCCCTCCAGAGCAGCCCTCGACTTGACAAGCCCAGTCTGTGCCATAGAAGCATGTTTGTGGTGATGTCAGGATTTTTTCATACTTCAGTATATATAGTTCCTAGTACACTAGTATATTTTTTAGAGCATCTGAGGAGAACACAAGCTTAAAAAGACTGCCAGAGTCCCTGGCGTGTTGAGTGTGGGGCGCTTAAGCACAGAGAGAATCAGTGGTCGCCTTTTTCTTTGTGTGGAACCATTCATTCATTTGCTCACTCACTGCATTACTATTTGTTGAGGGCCTTCTCTGTGCTGGGTATCAGGTGAGGTCTGGTAATGGGACAGTGAAAGGATCACTTAAAGAATATATACAGGCTGATAATTCAGCAATAAGGAGAAGCAGACCTGGGTCCTGGAAAATACCAAAATGGTAGAACTTTTATCATGGTCAAATTTTTCATTTCTGGGACACAATACCCAACACCCACAACTAAAAGGAGAAGAGATTTGTTTTGGCTCATGTGGCAGTCCATAGTTGGCCAGCTGCAAGTTAGGGTGGTACAGCAGAGGTGCAGGGCCAGGAGGATTGCTGCTCGTGCCATGGCACACTGGAAGCAGAGTCAAGGGAGGAGCCAGGATGGGGCTATAACCTCCTGGATCACGCGCTCATGGCCCACCTCTTCCAACCAAGCCCCACCTCCTAATAGCAAGTCAGCTGTGATGCCTGTGTAATCCAGTCACTTTCCAGAGGTTCCCGCTATGATTGCGTAGGTGGGACATTTAGATACAAACCATTATCAGGATATGTAGAGGACACATCTAGACATCAACCGTAACAAACCCAAAACTAAAAAACCATAAAACAGCGCTGATCGGAATTAATACATCTTAATAGAGTCATGCAAAGTAGCCAGAAATTCTGGGACCAAGGCGGCCAGGTCTCTTCCCAAGGAAAGGCTCTGTTTTCTGCTAGTCTTGTCCACAGCCACCCGTAAAGGAAGAAAGACGGTTCTAATCAGATACCGTAGTCTTTGAGCACTTAGTTGTTCGGCAGGCTCTTCCTCCTGTACCCAAGCTTCCCACACTTCAGCGTTAAGTAGTCTTGGGTACGCTCTCCTACACGCTGCTAATTCCTACATATATATATGGCCAATCCTGATTTCTCTTCTGGGGTGAAGCGCTAAGTATGCCTACAGCATATCCACTGACTCCTCACAGGCTCCTCAAACCAAACTAACTTTCTCCTGCCCAAGTCTGCTTCTCTTTGAGTATAGTGATTTCAGTATAAATTCTGTTTTCATTTTGTGTGGGAAATGTATTTATATATTCAGGAATTTACTTTTTATGTACGTTTGTTGTTTCTTCTCATGAGGCAATAATTATCTCTATATTCATTAACATGATAATTCAAAAAACATATCTTAAGTACCTTCTCCATGCCCAGTATTATACTTGACTCTGGAGCAGTGATCACAAATGTTTTGGAGGTTTCAATGATAGCAGACAGCCCACTGCATGTGCATGCCATAGGCTTGCCACCACTACTCTAGAAGTATAACGATGAAAATTAATGCCTTGCCCTCTTGAGCCTGTATTCTAGAGGTATTTGACACATATTCATATAATTCATGTCTTATCAACAGGTAATATTTTACTAACCTGGGTTATAAAGTATTTATTTATTTATTTATTTATTTATTTTAGTACTAGGGATCGAACTCACGACCTTGCATTTGCTAGGCAGGAACTTGTGCCACTAAGCTAAATCCTGGGCCTTATAAAATTTATTTTAGAAACTATAAACATCTTTTAAATAACACTTTATGTAATTTGAGGCTTTTACTAGTACATGCTGTTCTGAACCACAAAATTTGATAAATCCCTTGATGTTCTTAGGCTAAAAGAAGACATTTCTATCTGTGCAGACTAGGATATATCTTCTGTGGGTTTCTTTTCTTTTCTTTCTTTCCTTTTTTTTTTTTTTTTTTTTTTTTTTTTTTTTGGCAGGAGTTTGCTGTACAGTTTAGTCTGGCCTTGAATTCATTTTGTAGCCCAAATTGGCCTTGAACTTATGGTGGTCCTCCTGCCTTAGCCTCCCATGTGCTGGGATTACAGGCATGCACCACCATACCCAGCATGAGTTTTTTTGTTTATTTGTTTTTAAATAGTGCATTTTAGCAAACTTTCATTGCATTTTGTTCCTAAGCAAGTAATCTGCTAGGTATTGGATATTTGGTCCTAACACTGAAGATTTAATGGTGATTTTTTTTTTTTTTTCTCTTTTTGAGACAGGGTCTCACTACGCAGTTCAGGCTGGCCTTGAGCTCACTTTGTAGCCCAAGCTGGTCTCAAATTTGCAGGGATCCTTCTGCCTCAGCCTCCCAAGTACTGGGGTTACAGGTGTGAGCCACCATGCCTGGCTTAAGACTGAAGATTTAAAAATCAGTTTAAAAGTAGTAATGGATAAAGTAAAAATAAATTTAGTAGAATTGAATTTTACAATGAAATAATATAAAAAAGATACATTCATGTGATTTTTATATTCTATGTTTTAATAATTTAACAATGAATATTTGAAATTTTATAACATCACCAGCACAAGTTTCAGTCAAGAAAAATATTGTCCCCCAACATTAAAAACCAAAATAGCTAAGTTAATAATAACCCACTGTTGTGTTATCTAAATGTAATAGAAAAAAGCATATAGATTTATAACTTTTCTCTTTCTAGAAATAGAAAAAAAATCTGACCTGTGATAAATTCAATGCTGTCATTTACTGATGAATTTTTTGAATATATAAGAGGCGTTTTAGTATAGTAGAGAATATATAATTGAAGTCATGGTATATTTTTCTGTTCACTTCCTAGCAGTGTGACATTGAACAAGTCACCTAATCATTAACTCTTCTAATTTCTTCATCTATAAAATAATACTTATCTTATCTAATTATAGGGTTTTCATGCTAATGTAATGAATTAATGCACACCAAAGTACTTGTTAACATTTAAAACACTATACAACCATCACTTTCAGATTACTGTGAGCAGAATTAAAATATGTATTCTTTCTACTGCATTAAAATGCGTCTTACTTAGTAAAAGCTTGGAATGTAAAGATTGACTGTATGTAGTTAATAAATATTCATATTTCCTGAATAAGAATAAAATAACTGAATCTGTGCTTTTATTGTTGACATTCTCATTTATAAACATTTTGCTGTTTTTCCCACTCATTCAGTACATATTGACCGAATGTTGTTATTGTCTTGTTGGGAATTAATAATGAGCACAATAGATAATAACAGGTTTTTAAAAAGTGAAATATATATGTAGTATATTACATAGTAATAAGCTGCAAGGTGACAAGTATGATGGGGAAAGAGATGGAAAATATCAGAGTAAGAACATGTTATAGTTAAATTGGAGTCAGGAAGTGCTTGGTCTAGAAGGTGGCAGTTCAGCAGAGACATGACAGGAGTGAGAGGGTCATCCTTGCAGAAATCTTAAGGAACAGATTTCTGGGAAGAGGGATCAGCCTAAGATGGGATTGCGTACGTGTGTTTGTGGGGTGGTAAGGAGGCCAATGTCGGTATGGACTGAGAGAAGGTTAAGATGATAGGAAATAAGGTCCTGGAGGTGATCGGATGGAAGAAGGATTGTGTAGGTTGTACAATGCATTGAAGGCCATTGAAGGGTCAGTGACTTCTCTGCACAAGATGAGAGCCATTGGTAAGAAGAGTGACATGATCAGACTTATTTTGGGAAGATAATCCCAGTTGCTAAGTGTAGTGGTCTTCTAAAAGGACAGGGAGAAGAGTAGGGTGTGAGAAGTGGTTGGATTTTAGGAATGTGTTCACACTGCAGCTAATAAGTTTTTTAAATGTAAAGTTAGATGTGGAGTATGAGAGAGCTACAGGAATCTAAGGTGTCTCTGAGAGTTTTGGATTTTTTGTTATGTTTTTGTTTTGTTTTTTGGCCAGAAAAGCTAAGAGGATACCATTGCCTTCACCCATTACTGGGAACATGTCTGGGGTTGGTGAAGCAATTGAACAGGAAAGATTGAGTCTGAACTATCTGTTAGGCACGTAAGCACAGATGTTAAGCAGATATATGAGTCTGGAATTTGAGAGAGAAATTTGGCCTAAATGCTTAAACTTTGAACTTGCTGGTACTTTTTGTAAATGATATTTAAAATTATAAAAATGGATGAGAATACCAACAGCTAGCATAGGTAGAAAAGGAAAAAAGGACAAATCCAAACCGTGGGCCACAGCAACACTAAGAGAATAAGGAGAGGAAGAGGAACAGTGAAGGAAACAGAAAAAAGCACTGGGAGGAAAGCAGATGAATGTGCTGTTTTAAAGCCAAGTGAAAAAAAGTGTTTCAAGCATGAAAGATTAACTGTCAGAGACTGTGAAGATGAGGATGAAGATTGAGCATTGGCTCAGTCTGTACCTTAGGAAAGAGAGAGCAGGAATAGACTCACTGTCATCACATCCATAGGTAACTATTTCTGTAAGAAAAGAAGAAGAATAGTGGAGTTATGTGAATACCATAGCAGAGGGCCAAATGGACTCGAGAGAGGTTTTTTTTTTTTTGGCTTAAAAAGTAAGAAATGACAGATACCATGTGCTGGTTAAAACAGTTCTGAAAGGCGGTACAAATAGATGAAATGATGGTGCAGGAGAGGAAGGAACACTGTCCTTGAGAGCACTAACAGCTGCACTGCACAGGGAGGGCGTGTCCTGTACTGCACTGTGATGAGGTCATCCTTGAACAGAGGAGGTCGAGGCACTGGGCCCAGATGTGAGTGCAGCTTCAGTGGTCGCCGGAGTTTAAACATAGCATGTCTTTGCTGATTGCTTCTATTTTCTCACCGAGGAAGGGAAACTTTTAAGTTGGGAGCGAGAGAGGAAAAGCAGAAAATAAACAAGAAAGGACACAAATGAATAAGCTGGGAGAATAAGTGGTTTTACCGCTCAGAGTTAAAGGCTTGCTGGAGGTTCATGATCATGATGTAAAGTGAAGTTGATACCCTAATTGTGTGTTTTTCTCCAGCCACATGTAGTTGCAGGAGTCCAAGGCAAAGGTGAGCAGTGGATTGAATTTAGTCTTGTTTTAGCACCCTTACTTCATGTGTATGTATCCTTAAATAATATACTGTTACCCTGTATTTTTATAACACACATGAATGGTATCCTGTTGGAAGTTGTAGGTTTTTTAAAATTTATTTTTGGAACTTGTTTGAGTTGGAGTTTTATGCTGCTGAATAATATTCTTGTATTATTTCCTTAGTGAGGTAAATTTGTTTTTTCTCATGTTAATTTGTTGCCATACTTTTAAGTGTTTGAAATACTCATCCTCCATAATTGTGCATTTTCTGAATTTCTTTTTCAAATCTTTCACCTGTTCCAAATCTTTAACTTTGTTTATTCTAGTCTTTTTTTTTCTTCCATTATCAGATTGACATTTTAATATCACTAGATCTACTTTTTCTATTAGGATTTATGTTTATTGAATCTTTTTAACTCTTAGTTATCATAAAATGACCATCTTAACCATTCTTAGAGGTACAGTTCAGTAGTGTTAATGATATTCACATTGCTGTACAGCAGCTGGCTAGGACTTTTTCATCTTGCAGAACTGAAACTTAATGCCCATGAAATACAACTTATTTAGCCCCTCGTGGCTCCCAACAGCCACCATTCTACTTTCTGTGCATGAGTTTGACTGTTTCAGATACTTCATGTAAGTGGAATCATACAGCTCACACCTTTCTGTGACTGGCTTATTTCACTTAATGTAATATCTTTGGGGTTAAATCCATGTGGTAGCATGTGGCAGGATTTCCTTTTTTAAGGATAAGTATTATATATATATATATATATATATATATATATATATATATCATGTTATATGTGTGATGTGTATCATGGTATATATGCATTTATGTGGTATACATACTTATTTATTCATCCACTGATAGACATCTGGGTTGCTCCCGCCTCTTGGCTGCTGTAAGTAATGCTGTAATGAATATTGGTCCTACAGATACCTTTTCAGGATCCTGCTTTGGGTAATGCACTCAGAAATGAGATTGCTGTATCTCAGAAGTGGGATGGTAAATCTTTTTTCGAGGAACCTCCGTAGTGTGTTCCATAGCAGCCGCACCATTTTAGTTCCCACCAGCCATGCACAAGGATTCCAGGCATTCCATACGCTTGTCAACACTTGTTATTTTCTGTGGTCTTTTCATTGTGGCTATTCTGATGGATAAGTAAGTTGATATCTCCTTGTAACAGGGACTTACGTTTCTCTAATGTTTAGTGATGTTGAGCATCTTTTTGTATGCTAATAGCTTTTTACATATTATCTGAAGAAATGTCCATCATTTCTTTGCTCATGTTTTAATCAGACTTTTTGTTGTTTTTTAGAAATATATGATTCATAAATATTTTCCGGCATTCTGTAGGTTCCTTTTCAGCTGCTTTTTTTCAATTCACAGAAATCTTTAAGTCTAATATAGCCCCGTTATTTTTTCTTTTGTTGCTTGTGCTTTTGGTGTCATGTCCAAGAAATCATTGATATATCCACTGTCATGCAGATTTCCCCCGTGTTTTTTTAGTCCCATAGTTTTAGGTCTTATGTGTAGTGTATAAAAATCAGGTGGGAATTTTTTTTATATCAATAATCCAATTCACTTTTAAGTGCTCATTCAATAGTTAATCCTTTCTCTGATGTTTGGAAATACAGTATCTGTCATGTAACAAAGTCGTGCATGCTCATGAGTCTATTTCTAGGCCATCCATTGAATTTCATTTGCCTTTTTTTTTTCCTCCCTGTGTCAAGACCAAAATTATCTTAAAGCTTCTAGCTTTATGATAAAGCTTGAATTTGGAAAGGTAACATCTTGTTCCTCTTTACCCTTTCCTACTGCCTTCTCTCTTTTTTTTTTCTTTCACTTTTCTCCCCCTTATTTTCACTGTTTTCTGTTCTTGGCTTTTTGTTTCTCCACATGAATTGTGGAGTCAGATTTATAAATTAATTTGGAGAGAACTGTAATCTTTGGATATTAAATTTTTAATTAATGAATTTTCAACAGTGAATAGTCACGTCTTCCTGTTCAGTTTCCTTTTTATATTCTCCAAAAATATTTTACATTTTTTTCTTATAATGTTTATACATATCATTAAATTTACTCATAAAAGTTTTGCTCCAATTATGAGTATTGTTTTTCTAAATTAGATATTTATATTTTCTTATCTAAACATAACATTATTGATCTTATACTTAACAGGAATTACAGAATTCTTGTTAGATTAATTTACAGATTTACTTGGTTTTTTTATGTAGATAATTATTAAAAGAAAAATCAGAACCACCATTTGTAAGTTATAATGGCTTTCTGTTCAATTCTCATGCCTTTTTGTCTGAAGCGTATGAGATTTTATTGTTTTGTATGCTATATATGCTATTTATATATTCTTTTTTAACATTGAAGTATATATATTTTAGACATGTAGTATGTTACTTACTTATGTTTTTTTTAATATTATTTAAGGAGAAAAAAAACCAAAAGGGTACAAGTAATACAAAATTTAAAAAATAAACAGTAAGAAATCACTAGTTAATAGATTACATATTCTCATCTTAAAAATAGTTGTTCAAGTTACAAAATTGAAGCATATAAAGTGGACTTTCAAACAGTGAGACCGCAAACAGTTTTGTTCAATGATCCAACAAAACTCAGTAATGTGATTATCTATCTCATACACTTAAACATATATGCAGTTATAACCTTTAGAGCACTTTCTTTTCTTTTGTACAATGACAATTACACATTTTGGGTTTTATTACTCCCATAGTTCTTATTACTTTTTTTGAAGAGAGTAAAACCAAATGCGACATATCAGAACAGAGTCAGTCAAATAAAAGGATGGACATAATAGATAATATAAAAACAAAATACAAGGTGATCAACAATGGTTACCATACTGCCTCTTGCTATCTTAAGAAGAATTGCCGATATCATCAGTTATAATAAAATTGAACAAAACAGTAAAGAAGAAAGCCAAAACATTGGAGACATTACAGGACTTTAAAAGAAGATAATAGTCAACCAGAATGGGTGTCATAATGAATCTTATTGTCTTCACAGTTGTCGCCTATACTTTCGAACTTGGTGCTATCAAGCTAAGCAGAATAGGGGAAAATCAGTCAAAACAAGATGGTGAGGGCAATACAGGGTTGCAAATCAAGTTAATAGGAAATCAAAGTAGGTTACTATAATGTATCCTGCTATTTTTTATTTATTTTTCCCTTAATTAAAAAGATAAAAGTAAAAAAGTAAATAATTTTTAAAAAAGGAGATTGAGATAAAAGAGGGCATAACAGCAAAACAGCACAGGTCAAAGCATAACCATTTAAGCAAAATAGTGTTTCACCGCAAGATATCCTGACATAAAAGTAGTTATCATATTGTCTCTTTCCTTGAAATCTTTGAGTATAACTTCGTATACTGTAGCACCAAACATATCCAGACAATGTAAAACCATTCAAGAGAATGACATTATTATAGGGTATTTAGAGCCAGCTAACAGAACATGAACAATGGCTTCTGTATAATCTCCTTGTCTATAAAAGTTTTTGCTTATATTATCACATATAATAAAATCCAGTAAGATACAAACTGTTAAGACCAATGGAGACAGAAGAATAAAAGCTTGATGGGCCTTCAAAACAAGATGATACTAAATCAGCACCAGCTATTAAGGGTTTTTATTATATTCTTAGTTTTTAATAAGCTTTTTTATTTTTCCATGTTAAACCATCTTTCAATTCTTAAAATATATTTTTTGTATATTTCTGGTTTTCATTAGCTAATGTTACTGTCTAAATTGATCTATAATTTTTAATATTGCATTTGTCAGGTTTTGGTATCCTGGTGTATTAATATCATAGAATGTATCTGAAATATGTAGTTCATGTAACACAGAGATACGCTTCCCCTCAAGTTGGGGTGAATGTATAGTTCTGTAGCCATCATGGCTGGTGTTCACATTCTCCTTTTTTCCTTTCTTTTGTTTTTTTATTTTACGTTTCCAAATGTACATAATATGTGTGTGTACATTCCTGTTCCTGTGTGTATAAATTTTTTCTGAGTCAATTTTGGTTACTATATTTTTATAGAAAGTTATTTTTCTAAATTTTTGACATCAATTTGATCATAGAATTTCCTGATTTTACAAAATCTCTACTGTAACCATAGTAATGGTTTCTTTTAAACTATCATCATTATCACTTTATGATTTCTTTTGATAAATTATGTAGTTATGTCAATTTTATTAATCTTTTGTAGCAGTGGTTATCAAACCTATCAAGTTCTTTCTCCATTTCATTGACTAATTCTTTATTCTTTTTATCTTGCTTCCTATGTAATTTTTTAAACTTTGGAATTTGACACCTACATCACAGATGTTTAATATTTTAAAATAAGGCCATGAATTTCTAAGAACAGCTTTTAGCTGTATCCTACAAGTTCTTATTGGTAATATTTTTATTATTTTAATACTCATTGTTTCTTCTTTTCCTTGAGTCATTAATGAGAATAAATAATATGTATAGTTTATATGCTTTAAAACCAAACTTATTCATGAATATGACTTTCAATTTGAAATTTTTAATTATTGTTTCATATGGGGAAGGAAATTTGTATAATCTCAAAATAGACTTGAAGCTGCCTAAAATTTATATTTGCATTAGTTTTGTAAATAAAAATCTAGAAAAGTAGTTTCTCAAAACTCATAATTTTTTATTCATAGTTTAGAGAATTTTTTTCATTATAGCAAGACTTGATTCAAGATAGGATGTTTAAGCAATTTCTTAAAAGTGTCTTAGGGCTGGGGTTTTAGCTCAGTGATATAAGTGCCTACCAAGCAAGCACAAGGTTGTGAGTTCAATTCCTGGTACTAAAAAAAGTGTTTTAGAAGATGATATCAGATGATAAGTAGTTCTATGTGATTCTGTCTTTGCTATAGAGCGATGTTTGCTTATTATCTAAAATAGAGCTACTGCATAATAAGTAATGTATTTGGTAAAAAGCACTTAGTTTTAACAAGTTTAAAGGTTTTTAAAATTTTGTTTTTCAAATATTTTTCAATAATTCAGTGAATGGACAGATGCTTCCTAATACACATTTTTTTCTGTCTGATCATGTCCAATAAAATGTTTAAAACTTTTTCATGGCCTTTTGTAAACAAATTTAAGTTAAATCAATTTTATTTAGCTTTAGTCTTTTTAGTATTTTATACAGTATTAGCATTTAGTTCTTATATAATGAAACAGAGATAGTAACGTGTAGTATATGATTTATATGACTATTCAATAGTATTACTCTGCCAACCAACAAAGAAAATTTCCTGTACTAAGGTATTTGAATTATTTCTTTTAGTTTCTAGGGGAAATAATAATCTTCCAGTGTGTCAGAATGTTACAAAAAAAGGAAATTAATCATAAACCATACTACTTTTGGCTTTATTTATATATGTATATATTTCAATTAATAGTTTTAATTTGTGATGTTTAAATGAATGCATAATAGTCATCTCTATGGGCTTGTTTGATGTTGAGTCAATAAAATAGGATTTCTACCACTTCGGTGACATTGCTAGAATAGTATTCCTTGTGGTCAAAATTGGTAATAAAAAGAAATGGTATTTTTCTTAAGATCTTGCTGATAGAAGGAGAATAAAATATAAACTAGAAAGCTTTCTATAAGAAATATTCATTTTTGTAAAAATACTCTTGTGAAGTATTTTAATGGCATCAAAATATCCTTGAAAGTTTCAGATATAGCTATGTGAATGTATATTACTAAGAAGAAATTCTTTCTTTCTTATTCAGAATGTTTATAACTATTTAGATATATATTCTCTTTTATTGCCTTGGGATGAGTCAGTCAGCCACTTTAAAATCGTTAAATTTTAAACACTAACCTTTAGGCCTGATATATTAAATTAGGCCTCTTGAAGTTTTAAAGTTCTGTGAAAGAGAAACAACTATCTTTAAGAGATAGGCTGGCTATCTTAAAGACACTTCTATTTGTCATCACTTAAATATACCATTAACCGTGCCAAACCTATGCAAGATGATTAGGGAGAAAAAAATTTTCATCCCATTGTCCTTTTCTAGTTCCCTGTGCCCCTCAGCATTTGATCTTCCTCCTTCAGCTTTCCCAGCATTTTCTCAATCTTGCCTACTTGGAAAGAAAATCACTCATACTAAGTGTTAGACAATTGATGTTAACCTCTCGGGACTTCACTCATCCCTAAAATAAGAGTGGTTACAGAAACCCAGAACTGAAATATGTATATGCCAAAAGACAAACAAGGATATGAAGAAGCATGAATAAGTGGACTCGTGTATAGATGGATGGATGATGGTGGAGTTCCAGGCATGAAAAGCCATTCGGAGGAGAGGTTTATCCAGGGCTGTTACTGTGTAGGTGATGGTTTGTCCTGGCCAGCAGATTCCTACCACTGCTTTGTATCTCAGCCAGTAACCTGTATGATTAACTTTCTCCTTTGGACATGTGTCATATTAGCTTGAAATCAAATCCTCTTTTTGTTTGTTTGTTCAAGAGTGAAAGAGCATATTCCTTTTGTGGGACTATTGAATACATGGCACCAGATATCGTCAGAGGGGGAGATTCAGGACATGACAAGGTATGTTCCAATTCTGGTACTTTCTTATATTATTTCCATAAAATGCATAAGAATTCCAGTCGATAACTGGGAGTAGTCTTCAACATAGCGCTCTTTCTGGTGTTGTCATACCTTTATTTGTTTCTCTTTTATTTTAAATACCTAAACACATTTACAAGCTCTAGAGTTTTGGAGGAAAAAGAGAGTAGAAAAGACATTCTAGATTTCTTTTTTAGGGTTTTATTGGTGAGAATTTTTATTTGCTTTATAGAGTAACACTCCAGTTGAAATTTAAACCTCAAAGCTAATTCTTCAAGTATTTTTTATATATTTCCATTACATAACTAAAGCAAAGCAGCAATTATGACTTCAGTTTTTAAGAAGTCATCTTTTCTGTTGTACGGAATCTTGGTCTTTTGGGGTACAATCTGAACCACAGTACAGTACAGGAGTGTGACTGAATGCATAAACTGTATGCATTTATTCCTGTCTGGGTTTTGATGAGTAACTTTGGATACTACTTTATTGGCATGGCTACTTTCTGCTAGAAGAACACACAGAAATATAGTCATGTGTACCATCTTCAGTTAATATCTGTTCTCTAATAGGTGGCTGAAAGATCTTGGGAAAGATCTTTTTCTTATTCCCACTTTCTGCTTTTAACTTTATGGAGATACTGATGACTTTGTTGATTCTCTCTCCAACAGAAATAAATTTAACAGCCTTTGGAAGAAGAAAAATCCTGCATTAGAAATAGTCTATTTTCCTAAACTTCTAAAAAGCTTTATTTTGAGGGCCTCTTCCCCTCCCTTTGTATGTGAAAAATGAAGATTATGGAAGAAGCTTTCTAAGTAATTACGTTATAAAATCTAGGTCTTTTTTCCTTTCTATATTGGAGGGTAAAAATATTCTTCAATCTTAACATTTTTCTTTTATTAATAACTGTCTCCAAATAAGACATTCTGGCTCTCCCCCACATTTTCTCTGCTCCTTCATCTCCTTCCGGAAGGTGATGTGCCACTGAAATATCTGGCCGTGGAGAATCTTTGCTCTCCTTTCTAATAACCGACCATATATTTATAAGCCTGTCTCTCAGGTCTGCATCAGCGGAAGAGCACGGCTTCATGCCAGCAGCACTGCCTTCTGAGCACTCGGGCTCCGTACAGTAGAGCCCTTGCATAGAAACAGTAGAGTGCAGTTGTGGGTTTAGTTTGTTTCATGGAATTGTTTGAAGCTAGTGGGGAATTTAGTAGGAATTTGTATCTGTTAACATTTGACAATTGTCTTAGGCTTAGTTGAACAAATTTCAGATTAAAAAAACCTTGTATCACTACTACAATTTCTACATAGTTAGGGCACAGGAGATAGCTAATCAGTGTGCTTTCTGTTATCTAACATGGACCACCTGATGACTTTAGTTAATCAAATGAGGTAATGAATACAAAGTGCTTACCACACCTGACATAAAGAAAGCATTCAGTAAATCTTCTTTTATTTTATATATTCAGTGTTCCGTACTTCCTTTAACCTGGTTCTAGGTTCATACTTTATGTTGCCTCTCTGAAACTTTGGTCCTAAATTTTGGAAGCGAATAATTTAAAATTTTTACCATCCAGTTAGTATTTTTCACTAGTATGAGTTCACATATTCAGCTTACTGAAATTCTGATTTGCCTGATTACAAAAGGACTAATTTTCAATTTATCAGAATTATTTAAGCCATTGATAATTCACTGTGGTCACAGTTCAAACAACTGCATTAATGAATGGATTTCTAATTTAGAGCACATTTTCTTTTCTGTTAATGTACCCTTCCATCAGTGAATATTTTCACATCTTTGTTAGATTCTTTAAGTGAATCTGACTTTGCAGATTATAAAAACAATAACCTTGGATGAGATCTTTAAAATTTTTTCCTTAATTGAGGAATTTCATAAGATTTTTTGGACCTGAATGTTTAATAAAATTACTGATTGATACTTTCCCCTATTCCAAATCCAAGTATTTTAAAAAATTTAAATTAATAAAATATAAGCCAGGTGTGGTGGCTCATGCCCATGATCTCAATACCTGGGAAGCTGAGGCAGGAGGATTGCCACAGATTCAAGGTCAGCCTGGACAGCTTACTGAGTTCAAGGCCAGCCTGAACTACAAAGCAAGATCCTGTCTCAAAAAGACAAAACAAAAAAATAAGATTTTTTTCAAGGTAAAAATGTTTGATTAGTCATGGTAAAAACTGTAACTAGTTTAGGAAATTATTAAAACTCTGTCACTGCTGAGACTATCTAGATATTTGCTAAGTGTCTGTACACAGCTTTCTGTGCTAATTAGTATCCTTGCACAGAAATCTGTGTACAAAATCTACTTGTTAATATGTTTTCTAAATACTTAGTTCTTATAAAATATATTATAGTTGATAATTTTATTGTTTGTTTATAGGCAGTTGACTGGTGGAGTTTAGGAGTTCTAATGTACGAGTTACTAACTGGAGCATCGCCTTTCACTGTTGATGGAGAAAAAAATTCCCAAGCTGAGATATCTAGGTAAGACTTGATTTGAAAAATATGTACTGTTTTCTTAGTCTAACTGGTCACATTTCTGCAGTTGGACTGATGGAAAAAATAATTTTTACAGGGATATACACAATGTTGTTTAACTGGTAAATTTTTATTTATATTCATACAGGGTGTAGATCCATAAATTTCTTCTTCCTTTGCATTTTATGGATTGAATTAAATCTCAGGTTTCATAAGGATAGTGTCATAATTCTTACATGCTCCAAAGCACTTTACATGTTACCCAATGCCTGTTACTAAGTACATCAAATATTGAGTTTACTTAATGAATATTTCTGTCTTATGCATGCATCATACAGTTGCTTTGTGACTTTAGCATGAATATTTGCAGTTCATGAATGCAGGCTCTATAAGCAAATACCATGAAGTCATTCTCTTGTAGGTTCTCACTGCACCATTCTGTTGTTCATTGATAGCAAATGTGACAGCAGTGTCACTTTTCTTCTTTATAATTATTTGATTAATATCTGTCTGTCCCACTCGATTTTAAGTTCTGTGAGAGCAAGGAACATACCTGGCTTTAATCTTCAATACTGACTAAATAGAATCCTATAAATATTTGTGGAATGAAAGGAGCTAATGAATGGAGAGCAGCGTTATACTAACTACTACTAACTACTCATTTTTACTTGAGTTCTATAACATCAAAAACAGATTTGACATTAAAATTAACACTTGAGATTGTACTTCTAATAAAAATGTAAAAACATGAGCAACTAATCAGTCTACTGAAATTTTAACAATGGGAAAATTATATGAAATGCCAGTTTGAAAACGTGGTCATCTCGCAATAAAGAACAGTGACCCCAAGCCAGGTGTGGTGGCTCACACCTGTAATCCCAGCACTTGGGAGGTTGAGGCAGGAGGATCCTTGCAAGTTCAAGACCAGCCTGGGCTACAAAGTGAATTCAACACCAACTTGAATTGCATAGTGAGAACCTGTCTCAAAAAGAAAAAAAAAGCAAAGCAAACAAAAAACAGTGATCCCTGAGAGACCAAAGTGAATGAGGTGAGCCCTGTGATTGCCCAAGTTCTTCCTTCAAGTTCCCAGTCTGCAGGCTAGGCAGGGGCAGCCCAGAGCCGAAGAGATGGAACCGAGAGTCCAGGAAGCCCAGAGCAGCTAGAGTTTGTCGCCAGAGTGTCAGAGAACAGAGAGCTGCAGAGAGAAGGGCAAAGATCCACAGAAGTTAGTGGAATGTTGATAAATACACATGAAGGAGTCATTCAAAATAGTGAAGATGTTGTTTTTCTCCAAACTGATCTAAAGATTCAGTACTATCAAAATTTCAGCAACCTTATTTTTTTCTTCAATAGAAACTTACACCCTGATTCTAAAATTCATATGGATAATCAGAGGACTTAGAATAACTAAAAAGTTAATTTCAGAGTTGATTTCAAAACTTAGAAGCTATAGCAATTAAAATATTATAGCATTGGTATCAAGACATAAATGACAAATGAAATGGGATAGAGTCCGGAAATTGAATGTATCATATATGCAATAGATTTTTTATAAAGATGCTTCGCTTCTTTATAAACTTCGCTAAATACTTGATACCATGTAGGAAAATTTAATCAAAGTGAATCATAAACCTAACTTAAAATGTGAAAAAGTTTGGAAGAAAACTTAAAAATCTTTGTGAACATGGGTTCAGTAAATATTTCTTAGGTGTGACCCAGAAGGACAGCCCATAAATGAAAAATGACAAATTGAACTGCATCAAAATTAAATATTCTGCTCTTGAGCTGTTAAGAGAATGAAAAACTGAGCATCTGATTGCGATGAAGTTTTAAGCCATGAATTTTTATATGGAAAAAAGGTAAAACAAAACTTCATAACAAAACAATAGGAGAATAACAATAGTTAATACCTTACATGTTATCTTTGAAATAGTTTATCAGGGTACAACATATGGGTATAAAACTTTCTCTAATCGGCATTAGCGCAGACCTTCCTTTTGAATAAGCTAAGGGACACTAATAGTATAACTGATTGGCATATTTTCCCTTTTCCCTAATGTCCTTTCCCCTTTCACCTGTCCTAGCTCTTTTTTTACTTTTGTACAGTTTCTTCTCACTTCACCATCTCTATTGTACATTTTAGACTTTATTTACTCTTTCTTACATCATAGAGACAATATAATGTTTACTCAGGTGAGCCTGACTTATTTCACTAATGAGTATGGTCTCAAGTTGCCTCCGTTTACCTGTAAGAGCCGTGAATTTATCCTTCTTTATGACTAAGTAGTACTCCATTGTATAAAAAGACCACAACTTTTTTACCCATTCCTTGGCTGATGGGCATCTGGGTTGTTTCAAAGATTTAGCTATTACAAATTGTGCTGCTATTAACATGGGTGCACATATATCACCGTGGTAAAATGGTTTTAATACTTCCAGAAAGATATGCAAAAAGGGAATAGCTGGGTTGAATAGAACCTCTGATACTAGTTTTCTGAGGACTCTCCACATGGATTTCCACAGTGTTTGTACCAGTCTACACTCGCACTAACAGTGGAGAAGGGTTCCTTTCCCCTCACACCCCCTCCAGCATTTGTTTTTGGTTGATTCCTAAACGATAGCCATTATTTCTGGGGTGAGATGGAATTTCAGTGTTGTTTTAATTTGCATTTCTTGAATGACCAGTGATATTGAACATTTTTTCATGTATTTATTTCTTCATCTAAGAAGTATATATTCACCTCAGATGCCCCTTTTTAGGTTGAGTCTTAAAATTTGGGAAATTTTAATTTTTCAATTCTTTATGTGTTCTAGAGTGAATACCTTTGTCTGAGAGCCAACTGGCTAAAATTTTTTCCCATTCTGTGAGTTGTCTTTTCACTCTGTTGGTGATTTCTTCCACTGAGCAAAAGCTTTTTTAATAAAATGAGGTCCCAGTTGTTGATTCTTTGAAGTGTTTCCCATGGATTTTATTCATGCACTCTTTACCTACACTTATGTGTTCAGGATTTCTACCTGTTTCTCTTTTTCATTCTAATATTAGATCTTTGATCCATTTTGACTTTAGTTTAGTGCATGGTAATAGAAATGGGTCTAATTTTCCTTTCTACTGTTGGTCTGCCTGTAGAGAGAAGTATATTGCTTATGACGGCAGAAATATTCTGAGCCGTGCGACACTCAAATTTAAATTACTTTCATTCCCTTTATATCAACCAGTCAGCATTCTGGTTCCAATAAGTGGTTAGACCTGTTAATATATACAACACAATGAATCTCAGAATAATTGTACTGCATGAAAGAAGCCACTTGTCATGTAGAGAGCCAATTTTTCCAGCACCATGTATTAAAGGAAACTATCTTTTAAAGGCCTGGTATCTAGAATATAGAAAGAACTCTGAAAATTTAAGAAATCAAACAACCTCATTATAAAATGTATACAAGATTTGCACAGACACTTTGCCAGGGAAGATGTGGGTGGCAAATAATCCCAGGAAAGAAGATCAACATCATTAGCCTTTAATAAAGTAGTTTAAAAGCACAATGAAATACCTCTACATGCTCACTTGAATGGTTATAATTAAACAGACTGATTGTGCCAAGAACTGATACAGATGTAGAGAAACTAGAATTTTCCCACATTGCAGACGAAAATGTAAAATGGTACAACTTTAGAAAATAGGTAGTTTGATAAAAAAGTTAAACACCTGTTAAATGATTCATCCATTCTACTCTTAAGTAATTGCCAAGGAAAATGAAAACATGTCATAGAGGAACTTGTACAAATATATTTACAACAACTTATAAAAGCAAAAACTGGAAGTAATCCAGATATCTGTCAGCAAATAAGTGGTTAGACAAGTTGTGTTTATCTAAAGACATGGAATACTACTTAGTAAGAATGTATGCCCTGTTAATGTGCACAACACAGTGAATCTCAGAATAATTGTACTACTTGAAAGAAGCCAGATGACACACAGTGTTTACAGTACCATCCCAACTCTGGAAAATACACACTAATCTATAGACACAGACGCAGAATAATGGCTACCTGGGAACCAGGATGGAAGGAGCACACGGAAGACAAGGATCTTGAGAAAACTTTGGAAGGTGATAGGTCTATTTATATTTTACTGTGATATATTTGTCTTTTCATTGTGATAGTTTCAAAGGTGTATCAACATGTCTAAACTAATCAAACTATACAAGTATATGTGGGAAGTTTATTATATACTAGCTATATTTAATAAAACATTTTTAAAAATTTAAAATGTACCTTTCCCAGAACAGCCTAGGGAGTAAATAATTGTATTTCAATTTACTTAATGCCTGAATTAAGTAAACAGTAATAATTTTTTAAAATGATACTGGATTACAATTATACATACTATGAAAAATTCTAAATATGTTTTTGTTCATTTTAAATAGATTTTCAATAGTTTGAAAATGCCTCAGAATTATAGGAAACGTGGCCATAGTCTTGAGAACTTGGACCCCATTGGAAAGACGCACCTGTCATGGTGACAGGTGGCAAGGATGGCCTTAGCCTGACGGCATTAAATAGTGGCTTCACTGACTAATTCCCATCTTTCTCAATCCACATGCACAAGCAACTTCTTTTTATAATTTTCCTTTCTACTGTTGGTCTGCCTGTAGAGAGAAGTACATTGCTTATGACGGCAGAAATATTCTGAGCCATGAGACACTCAAATTTAAATTACTTTCATTCCCTTTATATCAACCAATCGGCATTCTGGTTCTAAGAAGAAAAAGAAAACCTGACTCAGATTATCTAAAATCTTAAAAATAGAGAAAATACACTTCTCAAGAATTTCGATAGGATTCTTTCCTTCTAATCAGTTATCTATTTTGCCATGTTAATAATTTGTTTAAAGGTTGATGTTAACCTGTGATTCTGTGAGGATTTTCTTGACTAAAATTTATAAACAATGTAATAGCTATAATTAGCCTACCTTACCTTTTCTTTTCAAGATAATTATTTTGATTACTTACCTGGCATAACATCTTTTGATAGTCTGGACTGCATGAAGTGTGTATCATTCAAACAAATGCATCATTAACTTGTCACCGGATGTCTTAATTAACTAAGGCTTTTTCTCATTATTGAGCCTTTCCATTCCTTAATTATATTGTGATCCTCCCTGAACTCTGCATATTTCTATTTCAAAATAATGTATTATCCATTGTTTCCTGAAGGTAGTCTAAATTCAGAATAAAAAAATGTTGCTGACGTATCTAATTTCCAGTTATAATAAGAACTTAAAATGAGAAGGAGACTTAGAGTACAGCTTTCTCCCTGAAGAAGCTTCTCCCTCTCTTTAAGCATCCCCGATGCTGTAGTCCCTTTGGAAAGGCTGGCACTGTGTTTAGGAGATGTGGTGTAAGGTATTGTTGTTCAGGGAAGCCCTGTTCATTATGGGTCAACTTGGAGTGGATAGAGTTTTCCCCCTTAGGATAAACCAAAGTCATTTCTCCCCAACTGCACGTTAATCCAGAGATTAGATAATATAGTACTAGTCATTTCTTACAATGTCTTGCTTTGAGGGTTGAATGTAAGTATCCTTTTTTTTTTTTTTTAATCCATCCTATCCTCTCAGGAATATAGGCTAATTTTTCTCTTTCCTTCCAGACATTACTGCACATACTTGAAGTTAATCTTACTAAGATAAACCTCTCTAGCTGTTTTTTTAACTTCCCATGTAAAATGATTTACAGATTACTCGTATCTGGGTACCATTTCAAGTATTAATTTGTGAATATTATCTGAACAATTGCTGCTTAGCTTTTCTGTGAGTCTGTTTCTCATTTTTACTTCATGTGTGGAGAGCATAGTCTTTGCTTCCTTGTGTGCCGCCTCTCTCTGTGGAGCTGCCACTTTTAGGAGGTGGGCTACTGCTGTCGGGGGGTCCACACTCAGTCTGGGGGTTCCCGACAGTCATTCTGTGCGCTCCTACAGGGAGCCCTTTACCTGCCTAGGCTTTGTAACTGTAAGTGAATAGTCCCTTGCCTGTGAATGAGGACTTGGGGATTTTATTTTCTGCTGGCCCCTCATCTTGGTTCTTTTATCTCACTTTCTCTGCCTTTGAAATATAGAAAATACTTTGCCAGAGATATTTATTTGATGTTTTATTTTCTGGGAAGAAAATACACTCTTTACTAATGTCTTATTATAAACATAATGTTATATAAACCCAGACCTCAGTGTTATCAAAATAATGTCAACTCTTTATCTGCAGGTTTCACATCTGTGGATTCAGCCCACCACAGATCAGAAAGAATTCAAACCAAAAGAATTCCGAATTCAAACCAAAAGAATTCCAAAAAGACAAAGTTAAATTTGCTGCATACCAAGAACTACTCTGAATCTATACAAATGAGGTGACGAGTAGGCACGCCCCGCTGCGGCCTCCTGCCGTTCCACAGCTCTCTTCAGGGCTCGTTTGAATGGCGCCTGCCTCACATCTCCACGATCACTGTAGGGAAGCCAGAGACAGTAGCATCTTTACCAAACACACATAGGCATTTTTCTTATCATTATTCCCTAAGTAACGCAATAAACAATTACTTACATAGCACTACATTTTATTAGGTATTATAAGTAACCTAGAAGTGATGTCAAGTGTGTGGAAGTATGTATGTAGGTTAGAGACTTAGCATGTGTAAGGCCCTGGTTGTATCCCCAGCGCCAGAACCAAAAACCATTTCTTACAGTTTCTGTAGATCAAGAAAGGACTTAACTTAGCTAGATGCTCTTCTTCACATAGGCTTATCTCAAGGCTCAGCTGGAAAAGATCTGTATCCAAACTCTTGTGTCATTTTATATAAGGGACTTCAGTAGCCTCAGATTTGGGTGTCCTTTAAGGTTCTGAGACCAACACCCTGCAGATACTGAAGGACAACTGTCATGGTGTTAAACAGGGCTCTAGCTGGTAACTATCCAGTGAGCAGTTTGCAGATGACAGCCTGCAGGCCAAATGCATTCTGCTACCTGTTTTTGCGTGGCCTTTGAGATTGACTGGGAAAAAAGCCAAAGGATGATATTTCCTGACATGAAAATCATTGAAATTCAGATTTTAGTTTTCATCAACGAAGTTTTATTAGATCAAAGACATGTTCACTCACATATTTTCTCTGGCAGCTCATGCTGTAATAGAGTTGAAAAGCTGTGACAGAAGCCATAAAGCTTGCAAAGCCTTAAGTATTTGTTCTCTGGTTCTGTATTAATTTTCCATTATCCATCATCAAATAACAAATTATGCCTAAAATTTAGTAGGGGAATAGCTCATGGTAGAGCATATGCTCAGCATGTGTAAGGCCCTGGTTGTATCTCCAGCTCGAAGCAAAACCCATTTCTTATAGTTTCTGTGGATCAGGAAGGGAATCTGGGCGCTTAGCTAAGTCCTCTTCTTCAAGGTTTCTCATTGTCAGTGCTAAATGTTATCTCAAGGCTGAGATGGAAAGGATCTGCTTCTCAGCTAATGTGTTTGTCGGCAAATTTCAGTTTCTTTTGTATTTTTGGACTTAGAGTCTCCAATCCTTGCTGAATTGTGACCAAAGACCATCCCAGGTCTTTGCCATGTGGGCTTCTCTGACATGGTACCTGACTTCATCAAGACATGCGAGTTGGGAAAGCAATGGAGAATCTGTTTGGAATTTAGACTATTTTGTGATCTAATCATGAAAGGGACTCCTCTTTACTGTATAATACTGAACAAAATAAAGACACTTAGACCAATCCACTCGAAGCTGAATAGCCAGGGTACTGTGATCATAAGGGAGCATCATCAAGGTTTACCTATGAAAAAGATTACCAACTGTTGGTTTGAGTAATTAATTTATTAACATCTACCCAGGGAACTTTTCTCTTTAGGTGATTATTTTGATGTATTGATTTTGTGTGACTTTCTGCATTCTTCAATGTTCATTTGTCAATTATAACCTTGAATCAACTCATTAATGTTTCTAAAATTTTTATGTTGATATCTTTATTTGGGATGAGCATAGAATGGATTACTTGGTCATGGTGTATAATCTTCTTGATGATTTGCTGTGTTGTTTGCCAATATCTTATTGAGAATTTCTGCATCTGTGTTCATTAGGGAGACTGAACCATAGTTCTTTTTTTGGTTGGATTATTCTCTGGTTTGGATATAAGGACAGTGCTTGCTTTCAGGAATGAGTTTTGGAACATTACTTCCCTTTCAGTTTCACTAAAGAGTCTGAGAAATAGTGGCATTAGACCCTCGCTAAATTTCTTGTAGACTTCAGTAGCGGACCTGGGCTTCAAACTCAGCAATCCTTCTGCTTCAGCCTCCTGAGTGCTGGGATTACAGGCATGCACCACCACACCCATGGTTGGTTTCCCAAAATTCTTCCGTGGCATATTTGTAAGGCTTTCTTGATTCTTAATGTGATATTCTGTTCTTCTTCTTCATTTTAGGTACTTCTATACCAACTGTTAGCAATTCTGCTTCCCAGGGTGTTTGATTGCTACCCAGGTCTGTTGACATTTGTCACTGTCACTATTCATCTGATGGTAGCCTTTCTTCCACCTGTTGCAGCTGCAGCAACTTCAGTCCGGAGTCTAGGGGGGGACCTGGAGGCTGTGCAGGCTGGGGAAGGGCAGGGTGAAATCCCTGTTCCCTTGGCACACATATTCTTCAGCTCAGAATCATTCTTTATATCGCCCTTTTGATCCTTTTAATCCCGGTTCACCTGCACGACATGTGGGCTTAGGTGGATCATGCTGTATTATTAGTTGTTCTGAGACACTGGTTTTGGTGGGGGAGGGGGGGATAGAGTACTTGGAGCCCTGCAAAAAACCTCAGAATAGCCCTGCCAACTGCGAAGGTCCATCAGAAACAGTACCAGTCTTGTTACCATTCCTGTACCTCTCCCTCTCTTGCCCTTCTCTCTCCGGAGACCTGGATCTCTGCTGTTCTAGGATTGTACCCATGTAGTCACTTTACATCCAGTGGTTTGTGCCACCATCGGCCCCAAGCTGTGCTTTATTCCTCCCATCAACCTGAAGTCACAAGGTCAGCCTGCTGCATTCTGAGAAAGAGCCAGGGGGAGAAGTTGGCCTCTCTGATTCATAACTCTCCAGGTCTGTGCCTACCGTTTGTCATGTGCCTATGGTTGTCATGACCCCCCAAAAGACCTCACCCTTTTGGGCGAGTCTTGCCTGTGTACTTTAATTCTTTTTCTCAGCCTCTGAGTCTTGTCCATGTAGCAAACTCTGAAATTTCCACTCTGCCATGGGCGCCAAACACTGCCACTCTTGGGTTATGACATGCAGATTCTTTGCCCCAAGGAACCCAAGTTCTGGATTTTGTATCTTCTCCTGCTCCTGTTGTGAAAGGTGCTCTAATATTGATAACCAAGTAGTTGGGGAAGTAAGAGCTTCCATCACCTGGCTGGGCCACAGAAAAGTGTATGGGGGATGAGATTTGCCAATAAAAACAGCAGTAAGCACCTGCACCTTAGCTGTGCCCACCTCAGAGATTAAGATGTGTTCGGGTTTGTCTGCACAGCCAGTCTGTGGAGCCACCAGAAATCTTAACAGTGAGAGTCTGAGAGCAGCCCGAGCACACCAGTGTGGTGCACTGAGAAAACCTTTGCCATCGAGAGGAAGGACAGTTCAAGGTAGTAGCTACTACTTTTAGGAAGAAGTAAGCAAAATGAAAGCTCTTTTCAGCACAGTTTGCCAGATCATGCAAACATCTTTGGTTACCCTAACTTCAGAAGGTACAGACCTTTTCTCCTTGGACACCATAAGCAGTGGCAGATGGCTTCCCAGGCGGTGAGGGTAGGAGACCTGGGCAGTGTGCTGGGCAGAGGGGAAAACAAGATGCCTTATGTGAGCATGAACAGGACTCCATCCATGCAACATTTCCTGGAGAGAAAAAGCAGATCCTTAAATGATTTCCTCATTGTGCAAACATAATCTTGAGGAACTAAGGTGTCCAAGTCTTCCAGGCAATATCATCTTGTGGGGTAACTCTTGTATATTCAGTCCATCACTGACCAAGATGTTATTACACAGCACAAAACTGTGTTTATAGCTCATGTAAGACATGCCTTAGAAATCACCACGTGAGATTTGAGGACAATTGTAGATTCCACAAAAGCAGGTGAAGGCTCCAGACAAAGAATCAATCTTTCAATCACTCTCCTTTCTTCTCACTGTCATTTTTGAGATAAGGTCTTTCTGGGTTTCCCAGGGTAGCCTCTTAACTCACACTCTCCCTATTTTAGACTCCTGAATAGTTAGGATCACAAACGTGTACCCTCAGATCATGTTATTATTCTGAGAGAACAGGTCACATGGACCAAGGAAGTACTCCATGACACCCAAAGGGAAACGGTGGCCTGTGACTCCCCTCTCTAGTACAGCAAGACCCATGGCTGGTACTGTAATCCAAATATTGTATATTGTAATCCCTTTTCTAGTCCACCTCACAATCTGGAGAGTTATATTTTTAATTCCATAGAAACATTACTAGAATTGCAGGGAGTTAATTCCAATCAACCACCTCCAGTGCAACCCACGGCAAGTTATGGGCAGCAAGGGGTCCTAAATCCAATCCCTGTGAGGATATACATACAAAGGCCTCTCCCTGGATTTGTTATCTCACGAAGAAGGGAGTGCTTCAAGGATGAGTGGCAGTGAAGATGGCAGGAAGGTGAACTGAGCTAGCTGGACAAAGAGCAGGCACCTCTGCAATACGCAGGGAGAAAGGTATGCAGAAAGACCAGTCTGTGTAACTCGACTGGGATAACATGTGAGTGGATTTAGGAGGCTGTTGCTTCAGTTTCCGATAGGTAAACTTTTACACCCTAGGAAGTCAGAGCCTCTTATTTTGAGGCTCATACCCAGTTGACATTCCTGGAGCTGTCTGGCTCTGCCATCCCACAGTGTTCAAACATTTTATAGGGAACACGATGAGAGGAAACGAGATTGTCAGTTGGCCTTAAATATTTCATATCAGTACCTTAGTCAGCCTTATTTGCATTTAGAGCCAATTAAAGGGAAAAGGAAGTAGCAAAGGGAAAAGGAAGTAGCATCCCTATCAGTGCATGGAGACAAAGCCCAGTTTAAAAAATGTGGAGGTAATAATTCTGCATTCTAGGAGAGCCGACCACATGGTCTCCTACAGCTGGAGGAAGCACACCTTCTGACTCGACAGGGAGGCGGTAGCACCGATGCACACAAAGAAACCGGGGAGCAGCTCGCCTGAAGACACACAAGAGCTGAGGTTAGACTGGCAAAAGTACTGAGTGACCGTAAGGTCGCGTGGTGCTGTCTCAGGAGGAATGCTCGTGTCTGCCCTCCTGTTTGCTTTCATAGCCTCACTGATGTTTATTTCAGGTAAAGCACTGTAAATAATGGCCCACGGGCAGAAAGGAGTTGGTTTCTTCATCAGTGGCATATTTGCTGGATATTTTTGTTATTCCTAACAAAGAAGAGAATTATAAGGACCTGCTCTTATCCTAAGAAAACATACATAGTGTGTGCAGAGATGTGGAGACACACATGAAAACTCAGAGTGGCAGAGAGTTTCGACAGACGTGTGAATGGCAAGCAGAATGCTGTGCGAGTGCAAAGACAGTATGGTTCCTGGGCACCAGGTTGCCGGTGGGTGTCACAGTGAGAGCAGCACAGGCTGGGGGGAGGGGGAGAATGCCGAAGTGCTGGTGCGTGTGCAGCTGCCTCTGGACCCTTGGCCTCCCCGCTGCCCTTTGTTCTCCACCAGTGGACTTGTGATTTGGAAATTAAGTTCATTTTATTGTCACTATTCTAAAAATAATATAAATGATAGCCCAAAACACACATGAAGGGGAAATTTACCAGTAATAACACCCCTGTAAATATTTTAATGTATTCTTTTTTACTGGTATGATGGGCTCTTCCTAAAAACATGGTTTTATGTGTTTCAGTTTTTGCTATGTCATTAACATTCTCTAATTACAAATTCTTTGTAAGCACTGTGTGATATACTACTTAGTGTGTACCCTACAATATAGTTAACTATTCCAGTAGTGTTGGGCCAAAACTTGGAGTAAAAGAAGTTTACTGAAAACTGTTTCTAACTTAGGGAGACATATAAATAATTCTGTAATTCTGGGATCACATGAGAACCAGAAAGTGAGCATCCGCAGCATGAAGTGATGACATATAAAAATTATGAACTTTTAATGGGAAAAATGGAACCAAACAATGATGCATTAGAATGCATGCCATCTGCTAACACACCGTAAAGGTAATTGCAAGCATCTCAATAAAACCGAAGAAGAAACTCCTGAGTGAGCAAGATGCAGTGTCTAGCTTAGGCGCCTGCTGACTCACTGAATTGAGAATAAGCCAGTGAACAAAACAGAATCCTGCCTCTGTTAGAGCTTACATGTTAGTTGGAAGAGAGAAATAATAGACAGATAAATACACAATGTGCTATAGATGCCATGAAGAAAAATAAAGCAGAGTAAAGAGCAAAGATGAAGGAACGGCTAAATTGGGTGGAATGGTCAGGAAGACTTCTCTGAAAAGGTGACCTTGGAAGAAAGACCTTCCTGGGGTAAGGAAGGAACACTGCCCGTTCTTGCAAGCACTGCTGTGTGAAAGGTCAGTCATGCTTTCCTAGAGACAGTTCCTTACTGTATCTTTCAGTTCACCTAGAAAACACATGCACAGTGTTTCATACATTCATTTTCTCTAAAACTTTTTCTTGTGAAAATATTCAGACATTTGTTACAGTGGCCCCCACAGGCCACCAGGCTGCACCGTGACTGTCTTACCGTCCTTGCTTACTGCCTGTCTATCAGAGGTTTAATTTTAAGCTTGGTGTCCTTGGCCTTCATTCTGTAAGTTCTAAAGCTAAGTTTCCGTTTCTTTTACTGCAAAGGTTTTCAGAAACTGAAAATCATGTATAGGAAGAATATTTGTATTCATTTTTACATTATTATGGACTATAACTTCATTTCGTCTTGTTTTTTACATTTGCCCATCCATTCAGAATTTGTTTGGTGTTTGTGGTACAAAGCAGGGTCCTAGCGGGTTTTCACACATTGGTTGAAGAATGCAGTCTATACAGTGGTCTGCTCACGGATCTTATAAATGCCTGGGTGTTTTCAAGGTGTCTGTTCTGTTGACTTCATTTTACTGTTAGTTTTACTGTTTATTTTGCTGCAACTTTACTTTCACAATTTTATTTCACGGTCAACTCTAATAAATAGGCAGATTGTCCCCAATTTTCTTTTTCAGAATGTTCTTAACTATATCATGTTCTTATTTTCACAAACCTAGCCATTCATATTTAAAGATGTCTTGTTGAAATTTTAATTAGTATTTATGTTTCTGGCTATTTTGAAATGACATTTTTGTTCTCTATAAAACAGGGATGATGCTAGTGGTCTTTGATGGGATTGTTATATGAATTACATGATCACACATACTGAGTGTGGTATGTCAACTCAGAAGCTATTCTGGTTTTACAGAATTGTCTAAGATTTATTTGGTCCTAATTGCAGTCCATTTCTAGAGTTTTCCAGATCCAAAGCCAAAAAAATTATTATTTGGGATTTTTACCAGTTCAGAAATCAAATGAATTGAAGGAGACAAAGTGGCAGCAGTAGCCAAGAAATGTCTCCCTGCCCTTGCTGCAGGGTGCTGTAGTGCTGTTAATGACAGATGACCCATGGGAGTCCTCCATCGTCACCGCCTCTGCAGTGCCAGCTGGGCCCCAACTTCTGATGAGCATGGACAGTCACAAATCACACACAGCTGGAATCTGGCACCTGGGTTATTTAGCTCCATAGAGCTCAGGTAACCTTGCCCTCTGTAGAAAGAACAGTGTGTCAGCATGACAGCATCAAAAATAGCCCTATTGGGCCTTCTGGCCACCTTAGCAGAGCTTCCCAGCCCACAGCACACACCCACCCTATAGTGAGAAGACCACACAACAAACGTGGGTGACCCCTGCGTGGGAATTAGTGCGACTGTTGTGTCTTTACCTTGGGAAGAGGAATAATGCACAGTGTCTCATGCTCCTGAAAATCCTTAGCATAGTCCTGGAAGAAAAACTGCTCAGGACCTCTGTGTCTGCTCGCATCTCAGCCAAGGTGAGGCTGTCTTCCAGGGCTGGCTGCCAACGACCTGGCACAGCTGCCACATTCATCTTAACCGGTACATCTCAAGGAAACAGTTAAGCAGAAAGGAAATCTGAGGTCATCTTCCCAGAGAGAAAAGGGGGGGCTCCTCACCACCCCACCCTCGTTCCTGGACCTCTTCCTGAAATGCAATTTTTAACAGGAATGAGCTACCGAACCCCTCATGTGACCAACGAAGCCCTGTGTCCCCTTTTACCGGGGTGACAGGAGTCTGACTGATGTTCTTCAGGGAGTCTTGATGCATGGCTCCTGCTCTTGCTCCTCTAGGATGGGGTGCTGGAATGTTGACCATCATCTACTAGAATTACTCATGTTGGTTCTGCACGGATTTTGGGGAAGGGGATGGTTTGGGGCTGTCACCCATGGATCTCCATGTTCCCTTGCCAGCACTGCTTGCAGCAGAACTTCCATTAGATTCCATTCATTTTATTCCCGAAGTGCTCTTTATCTCATAAGAATTTAAAATTTCAGCTCCCTGCTGAAGCCCATTTCACAGACCCCACTGCACACCAGTGCTGATTTCCACTCAGGACAAGCCCCTGACCTGGGCAGGGTCACCTTGTCTTCCTTTCTCCAGGCTTGGCAGTTCAGTAGAGCCGTCACTGTTCTCAGGGTGGACCCACCACGGTGGACATTGCTGTTTTCTGTGAATTCATGGGTTAATTCAGCTTTCCCGAGTACTGGATACAGAGTGATTTCCAACACACACTGCCACCTGCCCAACATTTAAGAAGCAGTAGATGATGTCAGCCACAGTGCATACTTCTCTGCCCCAAAGCCACAATAGCATGTTTCCATCAGCACGTTTATCTGTTATCTCCATTCTTTATACGGGAATTCTTTCCCACAAAAAGGCAGAGAAAATTGGAAAGTCTATTTATTTTCCCCTGAAAAGAAGCTTCCCATGTCTTTCTCAAATATACGCCTGTGTCTGACCTAAAGAGAGGACTGAATCTGATCCTGCTAGGAACACTGCAAACTGTGAATAGTGACAGAACCCCGAGACATTCACAACAGGCTTTAATCTGTATGTCTCACTGCTGGACAGCGCTGGTCCACTGGTGGTATATGTGAGACAGTCATGCATGTACCACTGGGGGTCTAAGCTGGGGGGACATGTTAACAAAGCAACAGGAGAGGGAATGCATTTTCTTGGGTTACCAGAGTGGAGTACCAGAAGTAGAATGACATTACCTTAACAACATTGCTATAATTTTTTGTCAAAGTGAAGTTCCATTATCATTTCACAATTTTCAGCCGCTCCTTCAGTAGCTTCTATGTCTGTTTCCTTTCTGGTTGTCTTAGAATGATGAGAAGGACTCAGATTTCTAAGGGTTTGCTCAGTACCAGGTACTCTGTTAAGCACAATGCACGTCTTCATGCATGATACCCATTTTAGGTACTGTTGTTATTCCCATTTTGCAGATGAAAAAAATAGGCACAGAGGTTAATAAGTTCACATGGTAAGGATGAAAACCTGCCTTGAACTCAATCCAGCCTCAGAGTCCATGTTCTTAACTACAGTGTATTGTCTCTTGCATATGTATTGTCTGATTTCGTGCCATAGTAGTTATTAATATGTACAACAGGGATCTGCCAACCCAGATAATGAGGTAACTGTTCATCTTCGTGCATAATATATTGAGAGTCTTAATTGTAATCACTCATTACTTTTCTCATTAACTCACTGTTCTGGCTTGCCTGTCTGTTTCAGGCAGCAAATAATGAAGCAGATTCAGTCAACCCAGGCAGGCTGCATCTCTGGTACCTGTACTCAGGTATCAAGAGGGGCTCATTTGCAAGTGGTTCTGACTTTCCTCTTCATTCCTATTGGCCCACAGGGAGGGAGGCAGGAGACGGCGAAAGTTGAATTTCCTTTTATTCTTTTAAATCTGAGTGCTAAATTCAATTACCTGAGTTTTCTGAGTTCTTTATGTTGTGAAGTTTTGAAATAGAGAGCCTCGTCTATATGCAGGCTATCCAATCTAGTCTTAAGCTCTACCTTCTGGTATTTTGCCCACTGAAATATTTGGGATTTTAGCTTCCCAATGGAATTGACTTACACTGAAAATAATGCAGTAATTTTTATTTCTGCTTACTTGAGTTTCAGAAATATGACTTCATGGTATCTCATTTTTAAATACTTTTTAAACTTTATTGGTCTATTTTACGTATTTTTTCTTGCTTTAATAAGTAATCTGAAGTATTTTTTTTGCTCACAAATGTAGTTCAATTTCAGAATATATTTTACCATACTTGTTTTTGCTTTTAAAAACCATCTGTCACTTGTAACATCATCCTTTGGTTGTTTTAACAGCAAATTTTGTCACCTACAGGAGAATATTAAAAAGTGAGCCTCCATATCCCCAAGAAATGAGTGCATTAGCTAAAGACCTGATTCAGCGTCTTCTGATGAAAGATCCCAAGAAGAGACTGGGCTGTGGGCCACGGGATGCAGATGAAATTAAAGAACATCTCTTCTTCCAGGTGAAATTTGTTGAGCAGATAGATGGGTAGCTTCACACTCCTGCTGCTGTCAGCGCTAGGCACGGCTCCCCTGGGGGTTATTTTCCACCTGTTTCACCTATGTTAACACTTTTAAACTCAGGGCCTCTGCGGTGAGCTACAGCCCCCAGCCTTTGTTTTGAGACAGGATCGCCCTAAGATGCTGCTGGGCTCAAACTTTCCGTTCTCCTGCCTCACCACCAGAATGCATCACCATGCCCAGCTTTTTTTTTTTTTTTTTTTTAAACAAAAACCCTAAGGAAGGGCCACAGTTCATTTTCTGTAGCGCTGAGTGGTCTTTTCCCTGAGTGCAGAGGGAGAGAGGAGGATTATAATAATAGTGTTCCGTTTTCTCCATACTGATCAGTTACTTTCTGAGAAGTGACCTTTGGATTCTAGCACAGAGACAAAGGGGACTTGTCGCATTTCTTGCTTCTCTCTTGGCCAACGAGCTTGTTACTGACACCATGTTTCACCTTTTAGATAGTGATTTCATTTCTCCCTCTGTCCCTGGAAAAATCTTAGAAAAGTGAAACCTGTGCACAGGTTCTCAGTCATATCCGTGGCATATACAGAGTTGGTCTTTTATCGTCTTTGTCTTTGTGGCTGCTTTTTTATAATGAAGAAGCCTAGTAGGAGACCATTCTACTGAGCAATAGCACATTAGTTTTGGTTGTTCAGCTTAGTCCAAGAATATATCAAATATTAATGACTGAATTGGCTAGATTGTCTAAGTGGCCAAACCGGGGGTGCCATGGCCTTCCTTTCTAATATGCTAAGCAAATGTTTTTAAATACTTTCATCATTTCAACAAGCATGATCTAAATGTTTATATCATCCAAGTTTTCTTTTTTATTCTAAACTAAAACTTTTGTTCTAAACTAAAACTTTTTATTCTAAACTAAAACTTTTGTTATTACCAATACAAATAAATATACAAAAAATCTTTTTATTTACTCTTAAAGCACTTTTTAAAGCACTTTTAATTTACTGCTTCTTAAATATAGGAAAACAAATATTCATTGAAAGTAAGAACTATCTCTGTACACTTTAGTGCTCAAAAAAGAGCATGTTTATTTCAGGCTCTCAGTGTAATCATTTTTTAAAATGCTACTTCACGTTTCACAGAAGTTTAGCAAGAACATAGAAATATAGTTGAAATAAACATACTGAGAAATACATTGAGATAAAACGAACTCAGTATTTATTCCACAAATTCAGTTGGCTTAGACAGATTACCATTTGAACAAACTATTTCAAATATCTTATTTGTAAGCTTTCCCAAAAGATTAACAATCAAGTAAAATTTAAGAAAGTATGGAACCAAAATTCTCCCAGTTTATCTTTTCCTAGGGTCTTTTTCTTCATTGACCCCTGCATTTGTGAGTATTGTAATATGTCTTTCATGTTAGAAAAATTCCTCTTCTTGATAACTTGGAGTAGTAATTTTAAACTATTCAACTGCTTTGGCTTTTTAAGTGACAAACTTTTAGAATGACCAAAATTCTTTCTGTAAAGACCTAAGCGGTCTCTGTAAGTGGAGCAGGAGTGGGAGTGTCACAATAGCGTTCAATTTTCTGCATACTAAACGTTCTCATGCTAACACTGTACTTCTCCAAATTACCCCTTTACTCTAGAAGTTTCTTTTAGAAACTTTACAATAGCAAAACGCAAATTATACACTTTTAATGGAAACATTACAGCTGTATAGAGGAAAGAACACTAGTCAGAAAGTTAAGAGACCGTTCAAATCCTAATTCTTCCACAAGCTAGGGTTTAAAAGAAAAGGGCAATTCTTATTTCTGAGCCTCAATTTCCTTCTGGATCAAATAAAGAAGGTGAACTAAATTATCTTTAAAACCCATTCTAGCTGGAAAGGAAAATGTAAATACCTGTAATTTAATAATTTTATTTCCTTTGCTTTCAACAAGGGAGCATAATAAAAACATTTTGTGGTGACAATTAAACCTAGCAAAAGTCATCAACCAGCAAGGATAGATTTTCACATTTTGCCGTCCCTTAAAGCAGTGTGCATCTTACAATGGACATCAGTCGTCTCGTGATTATAATTATGCTTCTTTCCTTTCTTACGGGTATGGCATAGTGTAGTCAATAATGACATTTTAGATTTGAAGAAATTTAGTAAAGGGAGATCTGTAGAAGTCAGTAAGTATTAATGTAAGGGTGTCTGAAGTGAAAAGGGAACATAAGGAAGCGATAGAGGGTTGAACTGTAATAAAATTATGCCAGTTACTCAGCAAGTGTCCCGTATGGATAGGAAGGGGGATGTTGCCTCTCCTTCAGGGGAGTTAAGAGGCCGTGTTGGAATGTGAGTACAGCTGACTGAGAATAGAGCAATGGCGTCAGTGTAGTAGCATCATTTAAATTAAGGACATAAGCAGAGGCTTGGACCTTTTAATCCGTCTAGATGACCCAGAGGAAAAGCAAGTACAACTCGGAGACCCTCTGATGACGTTGCCTCTAGAAAATAAAAATTGGTTCTTTAGAGTTCATATTAATATCCACAAAACATTTTAAACCCTTCATTGCATTCTCGTTTTGCTTAATTTTGTTTTAGGTTTTTTGTTTGGGCGAGCTTTGCCAGAAGCCCAGGACAAAGTATTTTTCTGGTATTTGTAAGGCTGAATCGGGGTGTGTTGGTGCCCCCTAGAGGCCACTGTGAGCTGCCGCGGAGGGAAGCGGGCTCACCTTCAGACAGCCTCTACTCCAGCTCTGCTACACCTGGAAGAGGCAGGGATTGTTAGTTTGAAATATGTGCCATTATTTTTAACTTCTCTTCCAATTAATCAAAATGCTAACCTGGCTTTGTTATTCATAGGAGATGCATGCAACCTTTACTTACTTCTGCTTTTTATCAATTCCTCTTCGCTGCTTTAGAAAATAAATTGGGATGACTTAGCTGCCAAAAAAGTCCCTGCACCATTTAAGCCAGTCATCCGAGATGAACTGGACGTGAGTAACTTCGCGGAAGAGTTCACGGAGATGGACCCCACCTACTCTCCCGCAGCCCTGCCCCAGAGCTCGGAGAGGCTGTTCCAGGTAATCTCCCAGGCGCCCGTGTGTGCTGGCCACCTCACTTTGGGAAAAACACCGGTTTCCCCATGTTAAAGTCATTTTGCTGGCATCTTAAAACTGGGGTTCTCTAATCTTGAGGAGTATTAAGTATAACATTTTGGATTGCTAATTGAAGCTAATGGTTACTAAATAGCAAGTGTTTATTTTTGTATAAGTAGATGCCGATATTATACCTAAAATTTTACTTTTGTTCAGGCTTTTTGGTAGAAATTAAAATAATGCTTTATTTGTATCTCAATATAAAATATTCTTTAGGTCATAAAATCTGTTTTTTTATCTGCAGCAAATAATCTTATTGCTTTCCCACTCATAAAGAGTGAGAAAGAATTTTAATACAGAAAAGTTCTTCAGGGCTGGGGATTTAGCTCGGTGGCATAAGCGCCTGCCTTGCAAGCGTGTGGTCGTGAGTTCAATACCTGGTACAAAAAAAAAAAAAAGTTCATCAGACTTAAGGCAGTCTATTAACCGACACTCCTCTAAGTGCTGTGTGGTTCAGTGTGACCATCCCAGCTGGGTCTCTTGCACATTTCATGCCACTGTCTAGCAGATGACAACACACTGAGTAGATGTTTGTTGATGAACTAGTAAGTGCTCTGGCTTGAATACATTAAACATCTATCATAAAACTTCTAGATCACCACATCATTTGCTCCTTTTCAAACCCAATGTTGTTTAACTGTTTTCTAGAAATAGAATGCAAGTCAAACAATTGCTGAATTAGAAACTAATGAAAATTATTTTTTTTCTTCTTCTTTTTTTTTTTCCTTTTTTTGGTACCAGGTATCAATGACCCTGCACTTACCAGGCAGGCACTTATGCCATTGAGCCAAATACATGGCCCCAAAATTATTATTTTTCTAGTTTTTAGTGTTTTCTAGTTTGAGACAGGCTACTTTGTTTTATATCTTGACTTGTTTTGAAAAACCAGCTATGTTTAGCAGTCCAGCACCTTAACCACTCGTCCCACTGTCAGCTATGTTTATAAGCAAACAGTTACTAGCAAAAGCAAAAGAAGAATAGCTCTGAGTCAGTTTTGAAATTAAGATAAAAAAGAAGTATTTTTCTACCTTTATTATTGAATTGATTTAATTCTGCCAGAAGATGGCATTATCTCCTTCTGAAAAGCATTTCTCTATTTAATTAAAATGACTGCATTTGGGATTACAAATAAAATAACATGAAATTAGATTCATCTCAACAATTACTTGACTGTGTTTCTAAGAGAAGAAATCATCTTACTCGAGTCTGTGCTACACTGTAACATGGCGAGTCCTCAGTCTTCACCTTGCCTTCCCTCTCTTAGGGCTATTCTTTTGTTGCTCCCTCCATCCTATTCAAGCGTAACGCAGCTGTGATCGATCCTCTTCAGTTTCACATGGAAGTTGAACGTCCCGGAGTGACAAATGTGGCCAGGAGTGCCATGATGAAGGTATAGACACGTGATCACTTCGTGGTTTGCATGAATATTTAAATATTAACACTAGCATTCTCTAGTTCCATAAATTTAATGATTTACCATTCAACTAATGCATGTAGTTTTCAAAAATGAATAAATAAATGGAAATAGCAGTATTTGCCCTAAAGAATGATTAACATTAATTTGAATAAGCTCCTTTTTATGATACAGAAGTATTGGGGATTTTACTGGGGATTTAGCTCAGTGGCATAAAAGCCTGCCTGGCAAGCGTGAGGTCATGAGATCGATCCCCAGTACCAAAACAAAAAAAAAAAAAAAACACACAAAGCAGATACAGAAGTATGTATCTTAAATTAATGATGTAGGTGAAAATAGAAATGAAAGCTGGGTGTAGTAGGACACTCCTGTAATCTCACCACTGGGCAGGCTGAGACAGGAGAATTGTTTGCAAGTTCAAGACCAGCCTGGGCTACAAAAGTGAGCCCACGGCCAGCTGAAACCTGTCTCAAAAAGGCAAGAAACAGAAAAAAAGAAAGAAAATAGAAGTAAAATGAAATGACATGAATTTTAGATGACAAATGTATTTCATTCATATTTACTACTATTAATAATGTTGTATTACTTTATAGTTTAACTTATCCCTTGTATATTACTACTAACCTCTTATTAAGTTAAATGATGTGATTTCTTACCAGGACTCTCCATTCTATCAACACTATGACCTAGATCTAAAGGACAAACCACTAGGAGAAGGAAGTTTTTCAATTTGTCGAAAATGTATACACAAAAAAAGTAACCAAGCATTTGCAGTGAAAATAATCAGCAAAAGGTATACTCATTCTTAAAGTTTTGCTGTTATATTTATCTGAGTCAATGAATTCATAAATTAAGAAGTTTTTATTGAAAAGGAAACCAAAAATATATTGTAAGCCTTTCTCCTTACCAGCTAAACCACTGGGCTCATTAGTTGATTCATTGTACTTTTAGGCCAAATAAGTATTTTCTGGTAAAACAGTCCACTTTTATGTTACTTATAATCTGTTATACATTTGAAGTTATTATGGGAAAACTTGTATAATACATTTAATCAGACTTGCTTAGTGATTTCAGTAGCTATTACTATTTCTATTAGTTAAATTTGTGGTGTACTTTACTCTGAAATTATTTAAGAAGCCATTGATAGTTGTGATGATCATCTTGTTTTTGTTACTAATTATTACCTTCATTATTTCATAGTCTTTTACCCCCTGTACTGAGGACTGAATCCCAAGCCTCACACTGCTGGGCAAGTGTAAGGCACTGAGGCACATCCCCAGCCCATGAGTCTGTAATCCTGTTACCACATTGCTAGGCAAAGAGAGCATCCTGGCTCTTTTCTGGCTCCAAATAATTCTCTCCAAGAAAAACTCTTAACTTAAAAGCTGGGCATGGTGGCTCACTCCTGTAATCCCAGCCCTCGGGAGGCTGAGTCAGGAGAATCATTTGCAAGTTTGAGACCAGCCTGGGCTACAAAGTGAGCCCAAGGCCAGCCTGAACTGCATAGCGAGACCCTGTCTCAAAAAGACCAAAAAATCCTAACATTTCTGGTGGGATTTGATTTGTTACTTTCATATAAACTCATTCTGCTACTTTGATACTCTATTCTGAATGCACCATAAATAAAAACAAAATTAAGGCTGGGCCAATACTGTCATTAAGATCTTGTTTGAAGAGACATGCAGATGATACTGACTACTTCATCTTACAGGATGGAAGCCAATACTCAGAAAGAAATAACAGCTCTGAAACTCTGTGAAGGACACCCCAATATCGTGAAATTGCATGAAATTTTCCATGATCAGGTATCCTACATGTTGTTTTCTGTGTGTGCTGAATAAATTGCAATCAGGGCTCTGTTTCTCCCTAGTTTCGTGGGTCCGCTGCATCAGAGACTGTGGAGCGTCACTCAGCCACTAGGAAGAGCAGAGAAACCACCACACATACCTCTTGGACTCCCCCAAGTCAGCGCATCCTTTCACCTCTCTGGCTTTCCTCCTTGTTCCCGCGTATGCTGTGGACAGAAGACGGGCAGGAGTCAGTGGCACTGTCGCGGGCTGCAGTGTGCTTTTTGCCAGGGCAGCTGCTGTTCACCATAGTTGGGTGACCTCACAGTGCTTAATAACTGTGAACCTCCAGTTCTCTTTGCACTGCTAGAGTAGAATGGAGTCTTGATCTAAGTGACTGCAAGCTAAAGGACAAATAGGAGGAAGGCCAGAGATCCTTCCGCTCATCTTCTTGCTCCAGGTAGCAAACTCTGCTGAGCCGCCAGCCAGGTCCTGCTACTCCCTCTACCACGTGCTTTCTCATGGGAAGCCAGCAGGGAAGCATGTCACCTGGGGGATGGGAGGAGCACCATTGTACGAGGCCTGTGTCACCTCGCAGCCCCTCCACTGCCACCTCCCAAGCCTGGCATTCCTCCATTACAGTATTCTTCCCCCCTCAGACTGGGAGGAATGACACAGTCCTTCTCCAGCCAGCCTCGAGACACAGGAGCTAAAACCAGTCCTGAACGTGCTTTGCCCTTATTTTACCCAGGAAGAAGCTGATTCCAGAGGGTTAGGAGACTTGTACAGGATCATGGAATGAGTGAGTGGAAGTCTAGCAGGGAAAAGTCTGGTGTGTCATTCTGGGCTGTGCTTATTGTGCTCTTGTGACATCCTTGACTAGTAGATCTAGGGCTCAGTCCTCCACCACAGCTTTTGCTCTCCCAAAACACTGTGGCCAAGAATGACACGTTGTGATGCGGTCAGGCAGCAGCAGGAGTAGCCTCTACAGTGACTGAGATCTGTAATAACTGCTGCATGAGACATGGTCACGTGTTACCAGAGTCCTTACCTTAACCTTGCAGGGAGGAAGCAGAAGCTCACCCAGGTTCAGAAACAGAGTCTGAGTGTGTAAGTGGCAAGGCTGGGACCTGAGTCTACCATCAGCACCCACCCAGCTTGTAATTTCTTCGGACAGAAGAAACACAGGCTGGTGTTTATATTAGGCAGTCAGGACCCCTAGTTGGCATCACCGCCTCCTTGCTCATCGGTTCTCACAGTAGAAAAGGTCACCTCTGAAGCAAGGACTCCGGAGGAACCGCTCTTCCTGCTCCTGCACTGCCGCCTGCCTTGTTGAGCCACTCAGTTCTAGTGGAGACAGTGAATGCCCTGTCCACTAGAGTTGCAGGAGAAGAGACTGGGCAGTACATATTGTGCAGATAAAAGAAATTCACATACCAATGTAGGGAACAGTGAACGTCCCTAGACACTCCACTGTGGGGTTTTATATCTGTGCCACTAGCTGTACCCCAACCAAGACATTTGCTATTTGATCTTCAGACTGATGTTAGATCTCAGCAATGACATTCCTAATTTTTACTTATGTCACAAATTGATTCCTTGCTATTTCTATATTCAGAACTTACTAGAATATAAATTGTTTCTCGGCATAATCTTATGCACATTAGTATAAATAGGTTGTAATGTGCAGTTGTTGAACTGTATGTTGGGTTTTTCCCACGAAGGTGACACAATTGTTTAGATCATCCCCATATCCACAGTCTTGTTCAACTCATGGTGACAGTGATTAGATATAGGTCTTTGGGCTTTGACTGTGTAATCTTATGTGCCATGATCTTGCTTCATACACTCCAAGAGTTTTCTATTGCTATTGTAAGAAATCACCTTGAATGTCAAATAATACGAAGTCATTCTACAGTCTGGAGAGAAGTCCAAAATCTCATTGGAGAAGTCCAAAGTCTCAAACCATTTAGACTCTAAACCATTTAGAGTCCAAATGTAGGCCGAGCTGGTTCCTTCTGGAAACTCGTGTACTGTTAGTTTACTTGTCATTCTTAGTGTCTGGAAGATCCCCACATTCCTTAGCTTATGACCCTTCTATGCCATACTTAAGTCTTTTGTTTATGTTGTCCCGTGTCATACTACAGACCCTGACAAATAATGCAGGATGTCTTCCCATCTCAACACCTTTCATTGATCACATCTGCAAAGACCCTTTCACTAGCCACAGGTTCTGAGGAGATGGACATCACTGGAAGGCCACTAGTCTAGACACTGTCCAGACATTTTCTGATTTTACCTACAGTTTATAGGTAAGGGTTCTCAAGTTCCGAAATGTAAAGTAACATCCTCAAAATCATTAGGAACAGAAGTGGCCTTCAAACCCCAGCTTGGCTCTTGTTTTGAAGCTCACTGGCCAGCCTCGTAGCAAACATTTAGCCTTCTATATTATTTATAACAGAGAACTCAAGATTATTGTCAGCACTGGGTCACACTCTAAAAGAAAATGTATAAACTCAAAAGAGAAAGTTGGACTGGAATTCAAATGCAAGAATTGGTCAAGGAAAAGGAAAAGATATATGAAGATTTCATTACAGTATTTGAAATTTTCCATTACCAAAATAGAATTGTAGGGCCGGGGATTTAGCTCAGTGGCATAAGTGCCTGCCTGGCAAGTGCAAGGTCCTGAGTTCGATAGCCAGTGCCAAAAATAAAAATAAAAATAGAATTCTAAAAAAGCTTCTTTGTTCTTCAGCTTTTTCCTCTAAAATTCAAAGATTGCTGTCGGTTATTTTAATAAGGAATTATTTTAATTTACCAGTGATGTAGTCAATAAACATTTCATGTTAGTGGACTTCTCCTTTTCATTAAGACTCTGAGGAGCCAGGGATTCAGCTCAGCACCATGGCACCTGCCTGGCAGGCATGAGATCCTGAGTTCGATTCATGGTTCAAAAAGAGAAAAAAAGAACCCCCCCCCCTCAGTCTTTTGCACTGAGCAAAAGACTCTCAAATTATTACTTTTTTTCTTTTCTAGCTTCATACGTTTCTGGTGATGGAACTTCTAAATGGGGGAGAGCTGTTTGAACGCATCAAGAAAAAGAAGCACTTCAGTGAGACAGAAGCCAGCTACATCATGCGGAAGCTCGTTTCAGCAGTGAGCCACATGCACGATGTCGGGGTAGTGCACAGAGATCTCAAACCTGAGGTAGCGAGCGCTGTGGTTGCTTCTGTAATTAAACCTCACACCATTATTAAATGTCCTGCAAATAGATGTGGGATCTCAGGGCGGTTGGTTTTTCCCCACTAGGGCTCTAAAGAGAAGCTCAAAAACATGCTTCTTAGGTTTTTTTCCTTTTCTGTGTCACTCTAAAATAAATTTGTCATTTTTTTGCTAGCTGATCATCTTGAAGTTATATTTGTAAGTGTGAAAGCCTTTTATGGAAAAAATACTTCATGCAACAGTTGTAGACTAAAAATAGCAATGGAAAATTTTGTCACAGAAAATAATGTCCCTCCTATATGCATTCCATTTTGGAGAGGGGTTTGTACAATAAGGTATTCTTAAAGTTTATTTTTCACATTTGTAATCAAATCACTTAGCTCTGAGGAGAAATGTATATAATTCTATTCTGTATACTTACACACAAAGCTTTGTCAGGTTTAATAAAAATTGTGCCATCTTTATATGGGCTTTTCTTTGCTCAGACTGAAATATTTTTAGAACAGTGTAGCAATGCAGAAGGAGAAGCTTTTTATATATTTCTTCCTTCAAAAGATTATTAAAGAAATTTTTAACTCAAATCCCTCATTATTATGAAAAATGTGAAAAATTTTTGAAAACCAGCACAATAATAATGTAAATCAAAACCAAAAACATTCATTTATAAAAAGAAAACATGAGTCATCCCTTACCCCATGCAAAATTATATATACTGTTTTCTCAAAAATAGAACTTTTTTGGTCACCATGTGACTATAATGTGTTTCAAGTATATTTAAAATATTAATGTAGTTAGTGTTTCTTTTTAAACCACAAAAATATATTTCTCTAAAGGCACTGCTTTTTGCCTTTTTAAGTATATTGAGTTACTAGAGGAAGATGATATTTTTAAAAAGGAAATCGATTCATTGAACTGTTCAGTCATCCCACAGTATCCTTGGAGGATTAGACCAGGATCCCTGTGGATACTCAAGCCCAGGGCTGGCCAAGGCCCTTCGTAAAATGACACATTATTTGTATGTAGCCTACACAAACTCTCCCATAGCCTTTAAATCCTCCCTGCATTACTTATAATACCTAATGTAATGTAAATGCTATGTAAATAGCTGTTATACTGCATTGGTTAGGGAACAGTGGTAAGAAAAAATGTGTTCTGTATAGCTGTGATTTTTTTGTCAATGTTGTTTTTGATCCTGGATTGGTTGAATCCACGGTTTTAGAGCCCGCAACTGTGGCGAATTGACTCTGATTTATTTCTTTAAAGTATTTAAACTTCTGTCTGTGTACTTTATATTACTGTTATTCACATGACAAGTAATTAATCCAAAGCGAATTGTGTTTTGTGAACTTGCAACTATGATAGCTCCCCCTCTGCTTCTTCCATCAAAGTTCTCACTGTCCTACGTGACGCCCACTGCAAATATGGTGCTCTGTACGTTGGAGATTAGCTGTCTATTTTTAAATGCGAAAGCACACCACTTAAATGTTTTCTTGATAGATAGACAAGGAACAGGCATGTAGTTTTTTTAATGGAGAAGATCTGTTCCATGACTGTATAAAATTCATTTTCACATGTTTTATTCTTTGATAACTGGCCATCTGTCATCTCATGAGTCTCAAATGAGGCAACTGTCCTCTGCGGTAGAATTTAAATATGTCTTTCTACTTTCCTGGTAAAAAGATACTGTGTAGCTTAATTCTTCTTCTTTTCTTCATTTGAAATGAAGCGAATTGTCAGATTATTGAGGACAACCTACTATAATTATAATCTTAAACTGAACCAGATTTTAGAGAAGTGATAAAATACTTTTGAAATAGCAACTTTATAATCATATAGCTTTCGCTTTGACTTTTAAGTGGCATGGTGTATAATTTTCAACTAAAGACTGAATCCCTTTCCTGTGCAGCATTTTAAGATCTGATTATCTTTTGCTTATATGCCTTTCATTTTCCACATAGGCAAAACTTTAAGTTCTAAGTAAAAAATCAGATAAATATATAAGTAGGCTGACATTCTTAGTAGGTTGCTTTGTATTTTTCAAACTGGCCCCATGCTCTTGAAAGATTAAGCTGTATACATGAAATTAGTTTCCCGTGAACCTGGAAATGATAAAGGGGAAGACCGGGTATTTCCTGCCACTCCTGGCCACGGCTGTCCTCACGTCTCCACGCGGAGCTGTCTGTGACTCAGGTGTGTGTGAGGAGGGCAGGCAGGTAGGTGGTGCTCCCACTGTTACGCGCTCAGGAAGAGGAGGAGCGAGAAGGCCCCCAGGGGGGTGAATGTCACATTCCCTCATCTCCTCCACTTCAAGAACTGCATCTCGGAAGTCCTTCTCCAGTCTTAACATGGAATAAATTTAAGGGCGCTCCAGCGACATAGCAGGCTACAAAGAAAGGGGCAGAAGCGCGGCTCACTGCTCTGGGGAGCACAGTGTCTGGTGCGGCAGAGGGCTTTAAGTGTTAATTGCTGAAAGAAAACATCCACGAACCCCAGCTGTGTCTTCAGTTATCCAAATTAGTTCAGGATTGTATGGCAGAAATTTTAAGAAATTCAGTTAATTTTTTGCTTTTCTTTCCTCCCACTTTATTCATTTCCAACCTTTTTGTAGTGGGGATCAAACTCACGACCTCGTGCCTGCCAGGCAGGCGCTTACACTGCTGAGCCAAACCCCTGGCTCATTTCCAACTTTTAAGTGAAAGGCTTAGAAGATTTTTCTTTAGATGAAAGAAGCTGTCTGTGATGTCTTTTATTTCAACTAGAAATAAAGCAACTATTAACAAAGCAAATTGTGTTCCACGGCTGGGAATAATTTGATCAATATAAAGGCAAAGACAGTCTAATCATATTTACTTACTTTGAGTACTGACTGGATATGCTGGTTAAAATGATTTCTACAGTAGTACAGTTATCATTTATGAAGTATATGACAGGCATAAAAGTAGTATAGGAAACCCTTAGTGATGTAGAAGCCTGGGTGGATGTGTGCTTCACATTAACAGTGTCATCTTAATATTTGGGGTATGTCCCTAAACATCAGAATATATCTAAGTATTAACTGTTTTGGGAAAAAGATTTCTGAAATGAAATGTGTATTTCCACCATGTTTTCTTTAATGGACTATCCTAGATATTGTGTCACTTTTCAATTACTTTATTCAGTGAACAAATATATGTTCAGTAATATTGTGGGTTTGACTCCAGACTACCACAGTGAAGTGATGGTCACAATAATACAAGTCACGGGAAGTTGTTGGTTTTCCAGTGCATATAAAAGTTATTTTTACACTACACTGTAGTCTATGGTAGGTGCAGTAACATTGTCTGAAAAAACAATACACATACCTTAATTTTAAAATATTTTATTGCTAAAAATTTCTAATGGCGCCCTAACCATACAGTGAGGCTCAGGCATTTCCGGTGCAGAGTTGTGCCTGGAGGCTGGTGGATGTTGACTGGTCGGCATCTGGGTGGTGTTGTTGGTATTCCAGTGATTAACGCATCCATTTGTGAAAGGTTTCTCTGTAGCATATGATACGGTTTTATAGCATTTCACCTACAGCAGGATTTCAAAGTTGGAATCCTTTTAAAATTCTTGTTAATGTTCCTGTTTTGTCCTCTTCCCATGAATTGCAAATGTTCTTAAGTTGCATCTAGACTAGCAAATCCTTCCAGAAGGTTTTCAGGTTACTTTGTTCAGATCCATCAGAGGAATCACTTCACATGGCAGCTGTAGGCTTACAAAATACCTTTCTTAAATAATACAACTCGACTGGAGGTGAATTCCAGAGGTTAAGCTCTTGCCTACTGTGTGTAAGGCCCAGGGTTCAATCCCAGTATTGAAAAATACATACATAAATACACACACACACACACACAAATAATAAGACTTGGAAATCAGAATTGCTGCTTGATCCGTGTGCTGTGGAATGCGTGCTGTGCAAGCAGGCAGATGATAACATTAATGTTATGCATCTCTGCTTGGGCCCTTGAGCGGCCAGGTGCATTGTCAATGAATGGTGATATTGAATCTTCTTGCCTGAGCAGTAGGCTTAAAATATTCAGCAAGCCATGCTGTAAATATATAAAGTTGTTAATCCAGCTTTGTTGTTCCTTTTCTAAAGCACAAGCAGGGTAGATTTTGTGTAATTCTGCAGGGCCCTCAGATTTTTAGAATGCTAAATGAGAATTGGCTTCCCCTGGAATCCATCAGTTGCTTTAGAGTCAGTCTGCCCTTTAAAGCTTTGACTTCTCTGCGGCTCTGAAACTCCTAGACGGTGTCTTCTCCAGCAGAAGGGTCCATCTCCACTGAAGTGGAGCCACCTGCCCCGGGGATCTCTGCTGACTCCTCTGCCACCTGGCCGTGGCTTCCACATCCAAATGTACTGCTTCACCTTGCACTTTTAGGTCATGGAACAACATTTAATCTTTCTTTAATCCTCATGAACGGACCTCTGCTAGCTTCAAACTTTCTTCTGCAGCTTCCTTACCTCTCCCAGCCTTCCTAGAATTGAAAATTAAGCCCTTGCTCTTTAGACTTGAGCTTCAGGGAAGCTGTAGCTGACTTAATCTTGTATCCAGGCCACTCAGACTTTCTTCATGTCAACGATAGGGGTCTTTCGCTTTCTTGTTATCTTTGTGTCCACTGGAGTAGTGCTCCGATCTCCTTCCAGAACTTTGCCTTTGTCTTCTGAGCCTGCCTGTTTGGGTGGAAGCCTCGCTTTCAGCCTCCTTTGCTTAGCATGTCTTCCTAACTAACAACCTAGCTTTTTCATTTAGAGGAAGAGTCATGCATCTCTTCTTTTCAGTTGAGCACTTGGGGCCATTGTAGGATTATTGCTTGGCTTGATTTTAATATTGTTGTATCTATATCAATAATATACACAGAGAAAATAATCCATAAATAGGAGCAGCAGATCCCCTGACGTTTTAATGAGAAACTAACTGAAGTATTGGTGTCTTACAGAATTTACTGTTCACTGATGAAAATGATAACTTGGAAATTAAAGTAATCGATTTTGGGTTTGCGCGCCTCAAGCCCCCTGATAATCAGCCTCTGAAGACGCCATGCTTTACCCTTCATTATGCAGCCCCAGAACTCTTGAATCATAACGGCTACGATGAGTCCTGTGACCTGTGGAGCTTGGGTGTCATCTTGGTGAGTCCATCTTAATGGTCTGCACACCTGCCCCGTGCCTTTCTGTCCTCCATACACCATACTTAGTGTGTCCATGCCCCCTCCTGCTGTTTGTCTTAAACTTAGGGGAAAAAATGACAAATTGGTTTCTGTGTAACCAATTGAAGGCCTTACCAAAGAGTATATCCATTTCTTAAAACTTAATTTCGTTTATTTTGAAATACTGAAGTTACCTGTGACTCACATAAATGGAAGTTATACTTTTTTTTTTTTAAAGAAGTGACAGTGTGTTTTCATGACACATACTATATGGGATATAATGTAAGAAAAGCAGAATTATGTTAATGCAAAAGCATTTTAACTTCTGTGAAATTCTGGACTGAAAGTGTAATTAAAATCCTTTAGGAAAAACTAACGATTTAATAGATAAAACCAGAAATATTTATGCAGTTTATAGTAATCATGATGAGCATGCTTTCCAAAAATTTGCCTGGCTGCTTTGATCAAAAACTCAAATAAGCTAGAAAAATCTCAGCATGTTTTTTACCTCAAAATAGCTTTACTTAAAAAGTAATTTGTAATGCATGTTCTTAGGGGAAATTTTCAGACAGTGCAGTAAGATACAAAAGACAAAGTGAAAATCACAATTTTGCCTTGCAGACATGTTTCCAAGCCTCCTTCTCCCACCAGCCTTCCCTCCCTAGATGTGTGTGTGCTTTATCCCCTTCTATGTGTTTGCTACACATGTGTATACGTGTGAGGTTTTTAGTAAGTGGGACTTCATTATACATGTAGGTTGAGTCTCCAAAATTCATTTAACCATACTGATGAGCAGTTAGCATTTTTCTGTTTTTTACTGATTATAAACTGCAATAATGAATATCTTATATACATATTTACATTTGTCTCATTATTTCATTGGGATAAAGTCCCAGAAGGGTACACACAGTTTGATTTCAACATACTACCTAGATTTCCTTTTAGAAAGATATACTGGGTTGCAGTCCAACTATATGCAAGTACATTGGATGCTATCAATTTTTATCTTAAGGTAAATCTACTGTTCTTATAATTCACATGCATTTCTTTGATAAATATTGTTTGACTGTCTCTTCATAAATTTAGATATTTGTATTTTCCTTTAAATGAACTGCTTTTTGTAAGCTTTGCTCATTTCCTACAAGGAGACTTTTCTTACTCAATTATAAACCTCTATTAAGGATTTTAATCCTTTATCTAACATCAATATTGGAAATGTTTTTCTGGCTTATCTTTGGTTTTGGAAACTTTGTTTATAATAATAGAGGATTTGGGTTTTATTTTTAGAGGGGTTTACGTAGAGATTTTGCTGTGTTTTGTATTTGTTTTTCCATAAGATATGTCACTCCTCTCCCTTTACGGTATGTGTCTTTGATGTTAGATTGCCACTCCACACCTACCCTTAACCCAATGTTTTAAAAATATGCTCCTAAATTTTCCTCTGGAATCACTCCGTTTTATTTTTACCCTTCAATCTGTACTCCATCTGGGGTTTATTTTGGTGTCAGTTTGTTTCCCCTCATTGGCTGGCCACTTGTCCCTAGGGGATGCTACTTCTTTATTTTTAAGCTTTAAGTGATTTTCATCTGAGCAACTTAAATCATAATTTATTATTCTCAAACTAAAGTTATTTATGAATAATATTCTTAGTAAAAGTAAACAATTATATTCTATAGATTCAAGAGTTGTAAGGGCTTAAATTGATGACAGTTTTATTAATAACAGTGTCTCCCAAAATGTAAATAAATAGGGGCTGGGATTTAGCTCAGCAGCATAAGCACCTGCCTTGTGAGCAGGCGGTCGTGGGTTCAATCCCTGGTACCAGTAAAAAAAAAAAAAAATGTAAATAAATAAAAGCCTTCATTTTTAGTATTAATTTCCTTTTCTGTAATAAAAGAGAATACACTTCACATCTAGGCTAATTATGACCATCAAACTTTTGAAAATTTTAAGGATATTAGACACACAGAAAGGTGTTTTGGAGCCTCTAAATGTCATTTTTTGTAGAAATAATTTTCCATAGCTGCATGAATGGAAGCACTGATTGTCAGAGTTTTAAGAAAATACAGAATTCAAACTAGATTAAGTAGAACCACAAAATACAATCATAATGTCTGGACAGACTGTGAGCAGTTCCTAAAAACAGACCACCAATTTTTTAAGCCAATAAATTGTGAGAAAAGGATTTGGGAACCTATATGTCAAGACACTTAAGAAACAATACTCATATCTTTCTCAAATTTTGATTCAAGCAATTTATAATTTAAATTGATTTATTAAATTCAAATTCTAAATAATTTATATAGGTGTAATTGTAACATATAAAACACAATGAGGGAAATTTAAACATTGATTAGATATTGAATGACAGTATGGAGTTGCCATAGTTTTTTAGATACGATGTTGGGTTGTGGTTATGGTTTGTAAAAGTCTTTCCTTTAGAGATACATGATGAAATAGTTATGGAAGAAAATGAACAGAATTAGCACCTGCATTAAACTGTCATGAAAAGAGAATGCATTACAAAATGAATGCGTGTCTTTAGACATACACACACAAATCCTGAATCATCTCACAGAAAGCACACAATTTATTTGGAGCTTCCTGACTTGCCTTTGAAATGCATGGCCCTTTTGTGTTTCACATCTAATAAATGTGAATATGGATATTTTAACATGAAAATAAGTTACTTCACCCTCTTTGAATAAAATCAGTACTCCAGGAAAAGACATCTACATGTCCTATGTGACTTTGATTTCAGCAGTATATGCCATACATGTAACAATTCCTGTCTGAAATGCACAAAGCTTTAAATAGTGTTTACATAGCATATTAAGTTACTTGTGATGCTATAACAAAATACCACACCCTAAGATACTAAGTGACTTAAATGACAGCATTTTAAATTTTTCCACAGTTCTGGAAGCTGGACAAGCCAAAGTCAGGCTGGCGGCAGCATTGGTTATTGGGGTGCACCCTCCCCTTGAGTTACACCTGGCTGCCTGCTGTCGTGTGCTCATGTACACTTTCTTTGGTGCACGCTCACACACAGAGAGCTCTGTGGTGTCCACTGCTTTCAGGACATGAGCCTATTGGATCAAAACCCTACCTTCATGTAACCTTAGTTACTTCCATAAAGGCTGTATCTCTAAATATAGTTGTATGGGAGGATAGAGATCAAGGTATGAATTTAGGAGGAAACTCAAAAGTTCAGCACTTAAAAGGTTTTAGAAAATATAAGAGAGGATCTATAACATACCCGTGAAGTGACACATAATTCCATTTAATACATATTTTCTGCAGGTGTTTTATACTTCAAATTTTGTTTTGAAAATTTAAAAACTAGAGATTGTAAAGTAATACTGCAAACATCTAACATTTTGCTACATTTACTTTTTCTAATTTTCTCTTGTGTGCATACATTTCTTCCCTCATGGACATATGCAGTACATATATAGAAACAGACAAACTTATAGCTATGTCTGCGTTTACATACACATAGGTATATCTCTGTGTCTTTTGTTACACTATTTATAGACAATTGGTAGACAGAAAATTATTCTTTCTTTTTCCCTCCTGCTATGGAGGAGGTTTGAACCCAGATCCTTCACACAGAACTACCTCCCCAGCAAGCTGGACTACAACTTGCAATCCTCTGGCCTCAGAGTGCTAAGGTCACAGGCATGCACCACCACACTCAGCTTAGAAAATTACTCTCATCAAAAGTTGATTGCTAGATAACTAATTAAAATTGTAACATCTCACTCCTCTTGGGAAGGTGGAACTATGTAATTATTAAAATGGCTTTCAATTTTGGTATCATAAAAAGCCATACTACTTTATGTATTTGTGAGTTAAAATGTGCTTATTACTTCAGTGATAGAATCACATAATTTTAAACCCAGTAATGCCAGTCATAATAGTTGTCAAATCACGCTGATTGAGTTAGTAAGAGGCTTACTGGGGTGGCTTGGACAGTGATCGTGGCAGTCATTCTGTTTTACTTTTTTCCATGACAGTACACAATGTTGTCAGGGCAGGTTCCATTCCAGTCTCATGACAGAAGCTTGACATGCACTAGTGCGGTGGAAATCATGAAGAAAATTAAAAAGGGAGATTTCTCCTTTGAAGGGGAAGCTTGGAAGAATGTATCTCAAGAGGCTAAAGATCTGATCCAAGGTAAGAATATTATGAAGTTTGGTATTCTGCATATGTCCTAACTGAAGTGAAATCATGCCCGTCACATGTATATGTGTTTGTAAATTACTCAGGGAATCCACCTGTGTTCTCAGAGGCTTACCAGGCTTCTGTCTTCGGCCTCATTTTCTTATTAGAACACTCTCCCATGAATCTTATCCACATTTCCAACATAAACTGGAGCTTGGCTTCCACTGGCACCCTCACATCCAAGCCAAACATCCAAGACAAACCTGTGCTTTTCTACCCTCCGTTTCCCTAACCATGGTCCCCCTCCTGTCTCCTTCTCTTGGATGGCAGCGTTACCTAAAAACAAGGTCACTGAGACAGGCACCTTGGCATCCCCTGCTGCCTGCACCGTCCTCGCCCTCCACAGCCTGTTAGGCGGCTCTGCAGGTGCACTAACCGCCCCTCCCCATTCACAGGCCCTTTCCTTTATTCTTGCCATCAGTGCTCTGGCTAAAATCCTGCAGCACCCTTTCCACATGTCTCACTTCTCTGACTTTACCTGTCCATCGTCTATGACCAGAGTGACTAATGTGACCATAACTTCTTGGGTAGGAATGTTTTGGAGAATTTCTGCTAGCTTCAGGTGAGACTCGATACTTATCCTAATGTTCAGAATGTAAGCCTTCAGGACCGGCCCTGCCTGCCTCTGCTTCCTTGTCACCTTGGCCACTGTGAAATACTGGAATTCCTCAGATGTGCCAAGTACTCAGTCTCTGCATTTCCTTCCCCTTGCTTTTCTTAATCACTGGAGCCGCGTCATCATCTACCCCACTTCCCATTCGGAAGACTCCCAGGATGCCCAGCTCCGTAGGCGGAGTGCTTCTCCTGGGCCTGCTACCACACTCTGCACTTGTCCCCTCATGTTAGAGCAGCTGGTGTCGGTCTTTGTGCCCCTGCCTGTTCTCTGTGGGCCTCCACCTCCGTGACCCTATCGCCTTCCTGCACTCCTGACCTGTGGGAGATGGCTGGTGAATGTCTGGCATGTGAGTGAGTTAGATCTGGTGCTGTCTCTTCATCTGGGGCTCACCAGCTCACCAGCGTGAGTCTGCTTTGGATGGTGATTTTCTCCTGATTGAAAAGCCAGGTATCCTACAGCCTTCTAGACATAGACCATTGTGACCTTATTATCAACGTCCACGGGCAGCCGAAATGTGTGTGAAATGTGCAGTTATCTTTGTAGGAAGCTGAACCCTTACTAAAACCATCATTCTGTGTGAACATAATTGAAATTTAGGTCTGAGGTCCATTTTTAAACTGTTCAGAATAGCAAATCCTAAAATACTTTATTTGTTCCCATAGGACTTCTCACAGTTGATCCAAATAAAAGGCTTAAAATGTCTGGCTTGAGATACAATGAATGGCTTCAAGATGGCAGCCAGCTGTCCTCAAATCCTCTGATGACCCCAGACATTCTGGGATCCTCGGGAGCTGCTGTGCACACCTGTGTGAAAGCAACCTTCCATGTAAGGACTGCACCGTGCACGCCTCAGGGGGCTTGGGAAGGGTCCCCATCATATGCTCTTATGTACTAGCCTCAGACCTCCTCTCCATTCATCTATTTAAAGTGCTGTGTGTCTTTTGGTGGAGACTTTTGTGCCAAATAAATGCAAAAAGATAATCAGTCTTAGGAGTAGATGAATGAGGGAGAAATAAAATTATTGCCAAGGGGACTGTCTTGAGAAAGGAAAAACAACAGTGCTTCTCAGCTCAGAACTGAACCTTAAAAAGTAATAGATGAAAATGTTGAGGAGTGGAGAAAGTAACTCTCAGAATTTGCACCAGGTGACCCAGATCTTCTCAGGGTCCCCTGATGTGAGTTTGTTCAGAGTCCCCGCGGACCTGCCCATACCCAAGGCAGAGAAAATTCAGGGCCACCTGCCCTGAGAGGCCTGAGGCTACTCAGCGTTGGAGATTTGTGGTCGGAAATGTGAATCTTAGCAATAGAACCAGGCAAGTAATGGAGAGGACTGCTGCTCTTCAGAAATTTCCAGCCAGTGTTTCTGATTGGGATGTGGGCTGCCATCTCCCGCGGGTTCTGCGAGCTGGAGGTGAGGCCCAGTGGTAGGTCCCTTGCCTGCAGTTCGTCCCCATAACACACGTGCGTGCCTGCGTGCACACACACACCCCCGACTCCTGGGTGGCCCAGGCGGCTTGATGCGCGCACACAGCCCACAGAAACTTTTCCCAGGAACTTGTGCTCCTGCCAGGAGGTCGTCGGAGCTTTGTTCGCAGACCTTGAGGCAGGGGATGGCAGTGAAGGTTGTCTTGTGGGCTGAGTCACAGGGCAGGAAGTCTGCGTGCTTGTCTTCTCAGGGCTTCCCTCTTTCCTCCCCTAGGCCTTTAACAAATACAAGAGAGAGGGGTTTTGCCTGCAGAATGTCGACAAGGCCCCGCTGGCCAAGAGAAGGAAAATGAAAAAGACCAGCACGAGCACGGAGACGCGCAGCAGCTCCAGCGAGAGCTCGCACTCGTCCTCCTCGCACTCGCACGGGAAGACCACGCCCACCAAGGCGCTGCCCCCCAGCCACGCCGCGGACGGCGCCCACCCCGAGACCCTCTTCCAGTTCTCCGACTAGCGGACCAGTGGCGGAGCAGGGTAGGGATGTCGGCAGTGAGCCGCTGCACGCTTGCTTCCCTGGGCGCACCAGAGGTGATGCTCCGTGCTTCAAAAACGCCTCTCCTCGGTCTCCTTGGAATCTGCCTCCTCGTAAGGACTTTTTTTTTTTTTTTTCCATGAAAACCTGTTGGTTCGCCTGGTCCAAGAGCACTGGACCGAGAATGTTACTGTGAACAGAACACATATGATATTTTTAGTGACCTGCCGTGATGACAACAGGACCATTCGTGAAAGAACAAACAATTGCTGTAAATTTAAGTAGGAGCTGGCGGCAGCTCCCACTCCGGATGTCCCGGGTGTCCCGGTGCCCACCGGTGGGACATGCTGAGGCCTGTGCTGTGCCTGGTGGCCAGCTGGGCCCTTCAGAGATTTGCACCCTTTGGGTAGTGTTTATCCAAGGAAAGAGTCTTGTTTCAAGAAAAGAGTCTGTAATGAGTTTTATGTGTGACATATACTTATTTCTTGAGAGAGAATTTTAACTTATTGTTTTTATTTTATTGTTATATATGATGATAACCTGCTATTAATCTTTTTTCTAAAAGTTAAAAGAAAGATACAAGAACTTCAGGTCCCATGCTGTGTAGCTGGGATCCATCTGCGATGCATGCTATGCTGCGTATGTTTTTAATTTTGCACTGCTCTTTTCTGGCAGTTTGTTTAATGGTTATTTCAGAGTATTAAGGTACATGTCTCTGTGTGTTAAGTAATATTGCACTTTATAAAAGGATGTGAATAGAGCAGTCGGTTTTATAAAGTGCACTGTCTAAAGCACATGTACTGTATTTTTGCCGGTTTCTTTCCCGTTATCTACTTAAAGTTTGTCCTTACTCCCTCTTCTGCTTTGTATGCCACGAGTAGAGTGGGGCATGTTGTATGAGTTGGTAGCCACTTATGCACCAATCTGAGGAAAAACTAAAGGGAAATTATACTCAACACTGTGCTTCATATTTGTACACTGTGTTGGACTACGGTGAGACAGTTCTTCCTGTAGTCATTTATTATGTACATAATATTTTAGACTCATACCTTTGACCTGTTTTGAAACTTTTCTGTTAAACTTTGAATCCAGAAAGCATATTTTATAAACTTATGCAGAGCACTTTTATTGCTCCAGAGTTCTGAATTCATACAAAAACAAGTGCTATGTGCTGAAGACATTTCATGGAAAGATTGCCGCATTTTAAAATTGAATCCATTCCCTATGCAAAACATGAAGTGTTAGGATTTGTATGTTATGCTTCTTTTCAAGCCATCATGTGAAATATCAGGACTGAGAAAAGTGACTGTTGTTATGTTTACAGGAATCTTGCTTTAAAAGATAATGCCCAACAAGTTTATTTTATAGTTTTGTTAATGATAGCCTCTTGAGCATTAGTTTGGAATTTGGGCATGGTATTTATTTATCCCTTTCTTGAAGTAATAGCAGCATTAATTTCAACCAGTTATGAATACTAAAACTATTGCACTCTATGTCATGAAATTATATTTATTACTAAATCAATGTATATATTAATAGCACAGGCAACAAAATGGCAACTATTAAAATATTTTCAAAAAATTGTATTCATTTTCATATTTTTGTCCACAATGATTATTGGGAATAATTTTTTACACTTTTCCCTGACCTAAATGACTGCATGATTATCTGTTGATCAGTGAATGATTTCACTCCTAGACTTCAGTCATCCCCAGTAAGGGTGAAAGATCTTGCATGAATTTTTCCTTAACTATAACTAATTCATAAAAAGTAATCTCATTGTATACAAATTTAGAAGAAAATGCCCATTTGTTTTTACATTGGATATATTCGGGTTATGTTCAAGTCAACTTTAAAACTATGGATCTTGGTAAAAAATGAGTTGCAAAGTACGAACTGAAGGGACTTTGTTGCCAACAGAAAATAATCCAGAAAAATGGTCCAGAGTCACTGTACCCCAGTGACTGCTGGTGGGAGTCACTCATGGTGAGCATTGAAATGCGATGGGTTTAATTTTCGTTTCTTTCTCTTGCATCTTCTGGAAGGCACTGAAATGGGCAAAGGCAGGCAGAGTAAGAGGAGGGAGAAAAGGTAAAGCTCTCAGTCTCTCGCTGAACCAGCCTGAGTTTCTTGAATGAGTGTTGAGTTCCTGAGAGGACACACAGCCTTGCACTCTCGTGGCAGGCGTCACCATCGTCAGCGACCTCACACACCCACAGGCAGCCTTCCATGCTTCCCCACAGCAGCTAAGTCCTGTGCGGGCTCTTTTAGTGCGCAGGGCACCACGCCTTAAAATGTACAGAGCTAGGGCTGGGGATTTAGCTCAGCGGCATAAGCACCTGCCTTGGAAGCAGGTGGTCGTGAGTTCGATCCCCGGTACCAATAAAAAAAACAAATTCACAGAGCTTTCCTTTGATTCCATGAAAACTAAACAATAAAAAATACTTCCTATGAAAATATCAAATGTAAGGACTTTTAATATTAAGAATAAAATAAATGTAAGGGAAACATGTATACATTAAATCCTTTTTATGGTACTAATTTGGAGGATAAAGCTAACTCATCTCCTCCCTTCTACCCCGTTTGACTGTGTAGTATGTAATATATACCATCGTGAGTCTGAGTCATACATTTTCTAACTATCTGCACCTAATACATTGAGAGGTAATAGGAAAAGGGAGAAGCAAGAGAGGAAGGAGATTCAGAAAATAGTTCTCAATTCTTAGGTCTCCAAATCTCCATAAAATATGAAACCCCTGCACTGCTGGAATAGCACTTCAGTCTTATAAGTTAATTTCAACATGACTGTTTTGCAGTCACAGGTTCATTTACTTACAAAAGATTGCCTTTTAATTCTTTCTGATTACTGTTTATTTCTTGCACAAGAATGTTAACTCTCATAAACATTTGGTAATTCTTTAAATATAAGTAAGTTATTTTAAAGAATTCTAGTAGGATTACAGTGACTGGTTTTTTAAATATGTACTCAAATACTTTATAAAAGTATACAATTTCTTGCTAATTGTACACCTTGCCTCTATTTGAAACACCTGTTACTGTTTATGAAGAACAGGGCCCCCAGGGTTTGGCTCAGCGGGATAGTTCCTGCCTAGCAAGCACAAGGTCTTGAGTTCAATCCCTGGTACCAAAAAAAAAAAAAGAGCAGGACACCCACTGGGGATGGTGGCACATGCTTATAATCCCAGCACTCATCAGGCTGAAGCAGGAAGATCACTATAAGTTCAAGGCCAGCCTGGTTTACAAAGTTAGTTCAAAGCCAGAGTGAACTGCATAGTGAAACCGTGTCTCAAAAAGACAGGGAAAAAATGGAGAACAAGGCACCTTATGATGCTGAACATTTCTAAACTATTGGTTCTATGTTTGTCTTAGACCTTAGATTATTTTGAGTGTTCTTCCAGTGGCCAGTAATAATACTTAATGGCTCATTTCAGGTGTTTATGTAATAACACTTCTAATATTCTTTAAAATCTCAGTAAATAGTTAAGTTCTAATATACCACTTACATAATGTCAAAATAATTGTCTTACAGGTGAGTTACTGTAACACAATATATTACTTTAAAATTACGATATTTGGCCCCTCAAATGTCTTGCCCGATAGCAGTGTGGTTTCTAGTCTTTAATTATTTGTAATTTTTTTTTAATTTTATGGAGAAAAAGTAAAACAAAATTTCATAACAAAATAATGAGAGAATAATAATAGTTAATGTATTGAGTATTGTTATCTTTAAAGTAGGCAATCAGAATACAAGACATAAGATATAAAAATTCTCCAAACAGTATTAGCACAAACCTCTCTTTCATGAACCAAGAGACGTTAGTGGAATAACTATCTTGTGTTTTTTTTTTTTTCCTTTTCCCTTCCTTCCTTTCCCCTCCCCCATCCTAGGACCTTTTTCCTTCTGAATAATTTCTTCCCATTTCACAGCATCGCTTGTGCGTTTTGGACCTTATTTACTCTCTCTGTTCCTCACAGTAGGGAGAACATACTATATTTACATGTGTGAATCTGATTCATTTCACATACGAGTATGGTCTCACGTTGCATCCATTTATGTATAGAAGTCTCAAGTTTATCTTTCTCTATGGCAGAGTAGTATTCAGTTGTATAAAAAGATCCGGTCTTGATTTAGATGTGTGCCCACATGTGTGGCCATTGTCACCAGCTAATGTGATCTGGTACCAAGATGAACGCAGAAAGGGCTAATGGAATTGGACTGTAAACATGAGTCACTATAAAACTCAAAATTAAAAATACGAGTACATAGGGGCTGCGGATTTAGCTCAGCGGCATACGCACCTGCCTTGCAAGTGTGTGGTCCTGAGTTCGATCTCTGGTACCGGTAAAAAAAAAAAATACAAGTAACAGGAAGTATGTATCAAATATTTTAAGTATGATCTGCTCAAAGAAAATTGCTGCTACAGCAACATAAAGGTTTTATTTGCTATCTTAAGTAACTTCACTCCAGGTTGTGATATTCTCTAGAAAGAATGCTTTCTTAGCTGGGCGTGGTGATGCATGCCTATAATCCCAGGACTGGGGATGCTGAGGCAGGAGGATCATTGCAAATTCCAGACCAGCCAGGGCTACAAAGTGAGCTTGAGACCAGCCTGAACTGCATAGTGAGACCCTGTCTCAAAATGTCACACAAAAAAAGAAAGAATGCTTTCTTTAAAAGCAGGTACTTAAATCTTGTTTTGAGGGCAGGGAGCAGCATGTATTCAAGGGGGCAGCACCTTCCTGAGGGTATTCATCAGTCTCATCTCACACCTCATCTTGAGCGTGCTTACCTACAAAACTTGCAAGAAACCCTGTTTCCTCTGAGCCCTCTTCTTTGCATGCCCAGGTCCCTGTTTTGAAGTGAAGTAGTTGATCCAGCTGCTTCTCACCCTCCCGGAGCTGCTGATCATCTTATTTCACGCATTTGGAAAGTAAGCAGGTGCAAGCACTTCTATAGTTTCCTAAAATTGTTGGGCTGAAAAGGAAAAGAAACAAAAGTGGCTCCCAAATACCTGGTGTTGTCTTCATATAAGTGCAAATAGCTGTTAGGTATCTTGATTAGCAGCCCTTTCCTTTTATTCTTTACTTATCACCTGGCAAAATGCTATTTAGTATTTAGGAGCCTGTATTAAAAGACAGGATTCTTAGGGCTGGGGATTTAGCTCAGCGGCATAAGCGCCTGCCTTGCAAGCAGGCAGTCATGAGTTCGATCCCCGGTACCGATAAAAAGGGAAAAGACCAAAAAAAAGGAAACAAAAAGACAGGATTCTTGGTACTTAGTCTTCAGGCTTGATTTTCCTGGTGTATGTCTGCAGGGGTAGCTGGAAGGATATTTTGTAGTAGTTTCCTAAAGTGCTCCTTGGTCCATTGTAAAGCACTGAAGACTTCAAAGAAATAAAATTTGTATTTAATACAGCTGGTCTTCAGAACACAGGCATCTGGGATAATACTTAGAATTGTGTTGTTTTCTGTTGTATAACACTTTTAATTTGTATGGTCTTGTAAAATTTGTCATTTTACTTTAAAATCCAGTGGAATGCTTGTCTTTTCCCAAAAGTTTTTGCCTTTTCATTTATGTTTTCAAGTTGCCCTATATTTAAAAGAGAAAAAGCTAAGTGTGGTGGTACACACCTCTAATCCCTGCACCCTAGAAAGCTGAGGCAGGAAGATCACAAGTTCTAGCCCGGCTTGGGCAACTTAGCAATACCCTATCTCAAAATTAAAAATTAAAATTAAAAGTAAAAGATTGAGTATAACTCAGTGTGAAGGTCCTCCTGTATTTAATACCCAGTACCAGAAAAAAAGAGAAGATGAAAATCAAAAGAACAAAAATGGTGTGTCGTGACTTAGAGAAGGAAATTGACGTTATGCTAGTAGAATACTGTGACTTCTATTTTCTGACATTTCTATTTGTAGATGGGTTGGAAAACCATTGTTTCCCTTATTTGCTTTGTTTTAGAATCCAGTAAGTTTGGAGCTGTTGACATCTTTCACTGCAGTTTAATTTTTAAGTGTACAACAAGCTGGTCGTGTGAACTGCGTCCTGCTGTGTCGGGGTGGGTGTGTTACAGCTGTGCTCTGCAGACCTGGGCGGTGGTCAGCACTTGATCGCTCAAAGCTAAAATAAAGCTCCCGAACTGCAATCCCTTTTGCTAAAATTACACACATGGGCAAGAGGAATGCTCAGTAATACTCCATCTTTCCATGAATAAGAACAGAAATAAGATGCCGCATCACATAAAAACTTCATGCTTTACGTACTAAAGTTTTGAAAAATATCTCTGAAAACTTTATGGCGTAATTTTCTAAAAGGAAGAGGAAATCACAATGTACACATAGAGGAATTTTTTTTAAAGGCTGGCATTTAGGTGTCCATCTGGTGTATTTCTATCTAAAATGGTAAATGTCTACCCTTAGATATGGAACTGAAACTTTGGAAAGTAACCTCAGCTGCAGTAACCTCTATGAACATTCTCCCAGAGCTTTACCATAAAAATAAGAGTTTTGGGGGGCTGGGGATTTAGCTCAGCAGCATCAGCGCCTGGCTTACAAGCAGGCAGTTGTGAGTTTGATCCCTGGTACCGATAAAAAGGAAAAAGACAAAAAAAAAAAAAAGTTTTTCTTACTAAAAGGTAAATGAGAAATTAAAAATCAAAAGCCCTTTTCTTCCGTTCTGTGTGGGTCACTAAAAAGTACAATCAAGTCCCAGAACAAATGAACGCTGCCCCTGTCTGCCTTTGTCGTCCATCACTGCCTCAGTGGATCCCACACTCGGTGTGTACTTTTCCGTACATCACTTTTTTGTTTTCCCATTATGAACCCACACACATTAATAAACCCCGCACTGGCATTCCGCTCACCTTACTGTATCCGTGTAGGGGTCACCATTTATAGATAATAATAAATATCCCTGAAATGAACCAATGATTGAAACAAGGGAAAAATTGGGGGTGATAATGAGTTCAGATTGAGGCAATAATGGTGTCGTGTGGGAAGGGGGTGCCTTAAATGTGTCCCCCTTTCCTAAACACGTCCTGTGGACACTGCTGCTTTACAGAAATGCTACCTCAGTGGCCATATAAATAAATCCTTCTGAAAGCTTTGTCCACCATGTGGTGAAGGGCTCCTGTCGCTGTTTTTCTCTGGAGATCCATGGGGTGATTCCCTCCTCCCTCACCCTGACCCAGCCTTCCTGCTCCCCGATCTCCAGAGCACAGGCACAGCCAGAGGAACCAGTTCACATGTCGCAGCAGGACCACACGGAGACCCTGAAGATGCTTTTTTAAACCTCTCTTGCAGTATTAATATGCGAAGTGCACAAGCCTTACAGAGTCAGCTCACCAATTTTTCCATCTAAGCACCTCCCAACCCCATCACCCAGAGGAAGACGGGGCTCCCAGGTGGTGCCTATCATGACCATTTTCCTAACCCTGGCGTTGAACCTTCCTGTTCATGGAACTGTGCAGTGTGTATCCTTTTGTGTCTGGTTTTATTTGATCCGCATTGTGTCTGGAGCCCATCGATGTTGCAGGTGGCAGTAACCACCGTCGGCTCTGTGCCTGCCGTCTAGCACTCCGGGTGAGTACTGCACATCACTCATTCATTCTGTTGATGCACATTTGAGATGTTTCTAATGTTTAGCTTTTCTCTGTAAAGCTGCTACGCGTGTTCTTGTTCATATCTTCTAGCGGATGGTACACTTATTTCCCGTGGTTTTATACATAACAGGGAAAGTGCCACGCCACAGCATGGGTGTACATTTAGCTAGAAGATTTTGCCACACTTTTCAACATTGGTTGAAAATCTGTGCTGTTACCAACAGTGGATAAGAGTTCCAGTTGTTCTGCATCCCTCTCTGTACCCGCTACCACAAGCTTAGCGATTTCAGCCATTCTGGCAAATGAGTATTCGATCGTGGTTTTCATGTGCATTTCCCTGAGAACCACTGATGTATGGAACACTGTTTTTATTTTTATTAGCCATTTGATTGTCCTCATTTGTTAAGTGGCTTTCCAAGCCATTTGTCCATATTTTTATGGTTTTTTTCTTCCTAATTGGCTTACAAGGCTTCCTTATATTTATTTAATGGGCAGAAGATTTTGTCTGATATATTACTATAAATATATTTTCATTGTTTTTTTTCCAGTTTCTAAAAGACTTCCTTATATGACCAAAATTCTTGTAGAGTCTAATATAACAACCTTTTATTTATGGTTAGTGTTTTTGTCCTATTAAATGTTTGTCACAAGGTTGTGAAGGTTTTTGGTGTTGGTTTGGTTTGGTTTTGTTACACTCTGGGGGTTGATCTCAGGAAGTGCTGGGCTACATCCCCACACACCCCCAGCCGTTTTTGTCCTTTTATTTGGATACAGGGTGTCATTACACTGCTCAATCTTGCCTCAAGTATGTGACCCTCCTGTCTCAGCCTCCCTTGTAGCTGAGATTACAGGCATGCACAACTGTACCTGGCTTTCTGGAAATTTTTACAGATATTTACCAGGTTATGATTATTTTATTAGCTGGACATTATGCACACACCTGTAATTCCAGCATCCAGGAAGCTGGGGCAGAAGGATCTCTAGTTCAAGGCCCCCTCAACTACATAGAGAGGCTTTATCTTACAATTTTTTTTTAAAAAAACTTTTCACTACCCAGTTTTTTTGGGAATTTTTTGTTTTTTCAGTTGGTAGTTTTTTTGAGATCACTATATAATTTTTTGGATCTCACTATATAATTCAGGCTGGCCTTGAACTCAATGTAATCCAGGCTGGCCTCGAGCCCTCCATGATCCTCCTGCCTCAGCCTCCCAAATGCTGGAATTACAGGCATCTGTCACCACACCAGCTTCTGAAAAATGTTCATTAAGTAGTTTTCTGCCTCTATTCAGATGAGCATAAAATTTTTTATTGTCTTACAGTGATAAATAATACTGATTTTCAAATTTTTTATTCCTGGAATAAATTCCACTTGCTCCAAAGTATTGTTATTTTCATCTGTTATAGATTCAGTTTGCTAATTTTGCTTAGGGCTTTTGAGTCTGTGCAAAACGACAGACGTGATTTTCCTTTCTTTTATATCTCTATCAAATTGTGTATCAGGAGTGTTTTGACCTCGTAAGATGGGAATGTTCTCTCTCTTTATAGGCTGGAAGAGTGTTGTCCATTGTCATTCTGTCCATCCTTAAATGTTTAAAACAGTTCACCATCAAAGCCGTGTGAGGGAGTTTTCTGTGTGGGAAAGGTACTTGTAGTGTTGGATATCTGGTTCCCTTAGTTTTAATACATGTTCATTACTGGTTGTAAGTCTTCTATGTCACTTTTTTTTCATTTGTCCTAATTCCACTTTGCTCCTGTATTTCTCTTTTACTAATTTTTTTTTTTCTTTGAAACAGGGGTCTCGATAGTCAGGCTGGCTTTGAACTCACTTTGTTTTTTGGTTTTTTGAATTTTTTTGTTTTTGTTTTTTTTTGTACCGGGGATCAAACTCACGACCATGTGCTTGCAAAGCAGGTGCTTATGCCACTGAGCTAAGTCTCCAGTCCTTGAACTCACTTTGTCGTTCAGGTTGGCCTAGAACATGAAGTGATTCTTCTGCCTCAGCCTCCCAAATGCTGGCATTACCAATGTGTGCCACTATGCTGGATCTCTTAACTTCTTTTGAATAAACGAAGAATTCTGTTAGCTATTTTTTAAAGTCTATATTCAGTTGTGCTTGCCTGCATATTAATACTTGGTGGTATTTTTTCATTCTGTTCTATTTTTCTTCCATCTGGTATGACTGGTGTTTTTCCTTCTTCTGGTACCAGGGTTCTAGCTCACGACCTTGCACTTGCCAGGCAGGCGCTTTGCTGCTGAGCTATTTCCCTGGCAGACTGGTTTTTGTTTCTGCATGAATTATTCTACTTAGTACAATCATTTGTTGCTTTAGAATGACAATATGTCCTAAGAAATGCATTGATAAGCAGGTGCATAGATGTTGTGACAGCGATATGCAACATAATCCTAGGGGACCACTGTCACCGTGTGGTCAGGTGTTGGCCAAAATATCGTGTGTTGCGTGAGTGCATATAGTTCATTGCCAGGTTTGCTGTCAGTGATTTCTGTTAGCTTTTAGTTTTTGAAATCTTCTTTCTTTGAGGGTAACACTTTTATTGGGGTAAGATTTACATATGATTCACCCATTTTAAATATACAATTCAATCTTGCCTATATCATCGAAGGATGATTTCAAACCTGAAATTCTAGGCTCATCGCTTTCAAGGCATCATCCTGTTCCTTACTGGAAATTCTTAACCAGTCTTCATCAAAATCTTTTTTTTCCAATCTGTTCTCTTTCCTCAACATTTTCTCAAACTTTTCCAGCATGTTCCATATTAGCTTACAGACTTGCCTGTTCTACTAGGCCTAATGAATTTTAAATTTGATTTTGTGTATTGCATTGATTTTTTCCTTTTTTTGGTAAGCTCAAGTCTGCTGGATGTTTTCTCTTTTACCTCCTATTCTTGAACATATGGATCGAAATGATTTTAAAATTCTTTCCATCTGAATCTGTACCAGATGGTTTTCTCCTTTCCTGTATTTTCTCTGGGCCTCCCCTCTTCCCTCGTGGCTCCGGGGTCCATCGGGATGGCACACAAGGTGTATGGGGTCTCCGCATTCTTCACGCAGCAGGGTGGGGTTTTTCCTGGCCGCTGATGGGCAGCTCGCTGGGAGCCATCGAGGTTGACTGCAGATTCCCTCGGGCTAGCGTAGTTTGGTTTTACTTCTAGAACGTGGCATCTCTGGCTTCTCCACTGAAAATCGGAGGTATTTAGCAGGGCCCCACCACCTCAGTGACCTTGAATTGCCACCATGTCGTTTCAACCAAGTCAGCTGGTGCCAGGCCCTGGCTGTGATAACTTGGCTGTCGCAGTTGTAGGAGAGGGCACCGGGTCTCCAATGCTATCCGTTCATTAAACATTTTGAGGCTCCCACTTCAGGACAGGTCCTGTTTGAGGCACTGGCGATATAATAGTAAAGATCTCTGTTACTTGGGACTTAAAAGCCTGCTGTTGGTTTGTTTGTTTTAAAGCTACAAAAGGGTCTCTGAGTCACCTGGAATAATAAAACAAACCCCAACAGTGTGAGGGAGCCTGAGACATTTTGAATAATTACATCTTTTTTGCTTTATATGAACATTTTTAGCCTTTTACAAATTATGTAAAAACTAACCCAGTTTACAATATGCCCACGTAGCTCACTTCTCTTTGCCCACCTTTTATAAAGCCAAAGCATGCTAAACTCCATATCTGAGTTGCTATGTCACATAGACAAGCAAGTGAAAAACTCACTTTGTTGCAAATTATTGGAAAATTTGAGCTAAAATTTAGGAACCGATTTGTGGAGGACACACTGAGCCCTGAAATCAAGCCCTTTTAGGAGTGTCACATGAGATCTGATAAAGAATCAGCCCAAGCTGGGCGTGGTGGCACATGCCTGTAACCCCAGCACTCGGGAGGCTGAGGCAGGAGGATCATTGTGAGTTTGAGACCAGCCTGGGCTACAAAGTGAGCTCAAGCCCAGCCTGAACTGCATAGTGAGACCCTGTCTCAAAAAGACACACACACACACACACACACACACACACACACACACACACACACACAATCAGCCCAAATATGATTTTTGAAAGCTTCAGTTTTTGAAAAAATATTTCACAGGCAAATAAGCACTTATTAAATGCTTTGTGATACTGAAAAACAGCTTTGGTGTTCAGTCTCCCAAAATAGCTTAAATGTCAGAGTTACCAAGAGAAAAATGTAATCCACGCATATACGACTATTTAAATACTGCTTCCCTTTGACATTCCTTCCTATTTCAGAACTTCACCCAGCAGACTGGTTTTGTTTTGTTTTTCAGATTCTGGAAGTGACAATTTGTCTGATTGCAATCTAATTTTTTAGACTTTTTTTTATTTTAAAGAGAACAGAATGAAACAAAGCAAATCGGAACAGGAAAATGCAAGCAACACAGCACTTCACAACAAAACAACTGGACATAAACAGCAGCTAACATAATGCCTCTTTTCTTTGAAATAGTTGAGCACACCTTCACACACATTAATATCAAACATAACAATATAGTAAAAAAAAAAACATTCAAAGGAATGAAAGCATTACAGGACTTCAAAACCAAATGATACCTCATTTTCCTCAAAAATTTGTCCAACATCACACATTATAAAATCAAACAGGATAGAACCAATCAAAACAGAAGAACAAAAGCATGGTAGACTTCAAAACAAGATGATAGTAAATCAGCAATAGCTACCATAATGTCTTGTTTTCTTCAAAATAGCGTTCATACCATCTCACATAATAAAATCAAACAAAACAAAATAAAATCAGACCAATGAATGAAAGCATTATAAGACTTCAATATAATAGGCAACCATGATTACCATAATATTTCCCATTATATCCAAAATAGCTGCCCTTACCATCTGAAAGAATAAAATCTTAACAAAAGACAGAACAAAGCCAAACCTAATAAAATTTTGTAAACAATGCAAGAGTTCAAGTTAAGACAATAAGAAATTGACAGTAGTTTCCACCTTTCCCTCCCTTTGCTCTTTTTTTAAAATTTTTATTTAAAGACTAAACAAACAGAAAATGGGTAGAAATAATATATACTTTCAAAGAAAAAATAAACAGTAAGAAATCACTATATGTTTACACAATCACTTGATATTTACATATTGCTCTCTTACAAATAGTTATTCAAAGATACAAAGTGGAGCATATAAAGGGGGTTTCAAACAGCGAGACTGCAACCACTTCTGTTAAACAAACAAACAAAAAATCACTTTGAGCAAAGAATAATAGTATTGCTGGGTTTCACATTATGATACTCCTGGATCAGCACTGGGTACCGTAGTGTCTCTTTTTCTTCAAAGAATTTGTTCATTTCATCATGTGTCATAAGATCAGTTCTCATAAACTGTTTATTGGTTCTTTGCATGCATGAGTCTTAACATGTATTTCTATCCTTTCTATATTAGAGGGAGAAACAAAACAAAGCAAGACAAAACAAAACATATTCCTATAAACACATGAAATGAAAAAGACATATAAGACCACAATATTAGGTGATCTACAGTAGTTACTATGCTTTCTCTTGTTATTTTCAATAGAATTGTCCACATCCTCAGACATACTATAATTGAATGTAGCATTACATAGCTATTTTAATAAAAACACAACTTTGGAGATACTGTAGGACTTCAAAAGCAGTTAATAATCAAACCGGAATGGGTATCTTATTACATCTTGTCATCTTCAGAGTAGTTGCCTCTGCTCTTAGACTTGATACTATCAAGCATACCAAATTCAAATAAAAACAGTCAAGGCAAAACAGTGGTCTAACAAACCAGCTTCAAATAAGATCAGTCATAGTAAGATGATGTAAGTAATACAGGGCTTCAGTGTAAGTTAATAGGAAATTAAGGATAGTTACCGGGGTATAACCTGCTATTTTGGGGTTAGCTGTCTGTGCTCTCAAATCTAATATGAGTAGACAGACCAGAACAAAATAAAATCAAACTAAACAGAGCAATGAGACTACTGTGACTTTTAAATCCTGACACACTATTAACAATGTCCTCTGCCTTTCTTTTTTAGACAATTCTCACCTTTCCCCTTCTCAGGATGCTTTGTATATTTTGGGTCCCACTAACTCCCTTAGTCTTTAGATTAGGGGGTCAACCCTTTATCTATCTGAGTGTTGCTGAACCTTTTTACCCCTGAGCTTGCTCTTGAGCTGTACTCCTTTACTTACTAAAGTCACAAGGTTTTCCTTCCTTCCTTCCAGCTGTGTAGTTCTACACTGCCCAAAAGTGTCATAACTCTCCAATCTATCTGCGGCTGCTGGACGAGTTGTCCCTATTTCTCTCTGGTTTCCTGTCACATATAGTATCATTTTCTCATCTTTGACTTTCAGTTTGTTAACCCTCTTTCAGGTTGAGTATATTTCCTATTCAGAGCATCGATGGATCCTGCCTCCTAATCTACTCTGCCTGTGTTTCTTTTTGTTAGTGTATCTAGGCTATCTATATTAAAGATTATAGCCTACCTTCTCTGCCTCATCTCTGCTATTATATTTTTCTGCTTTATTTGTTCACTTTACTCCTTCATTCCACTGTCTGCCCTGTTCATCAAGGCCTCTCTGCCACTGTTGCTGGAATCTTGGTATTTTTTTTCTCTCTCTCTCTCTGGAATGTCCTTCAGTATTTTTTGTAAGGTTGGATTGGTGGCCCACAGTTCCTCCTTGTCTTGGAAATATCTTATTTCTCCATTAATTTTGAGAGAGAGTTTTTCTGGGTACATCAATCTGGGTTGGAGCTTATTTTCTTTCAGGGCTTGGGCTATTTCCCCCCAGGCTCTTCTCGATTTGAGAGTTTGTGTTGATAAGTCTGTCATTATTTTGATGATTTTTCCTTTGTAGTGATCTGCTTCTGGCTGCTTTTAATATTCTGTTCTTGTGGTGAATTTCTGGGATCTTGATTATTATATGTCTGGGTGTAGATCTCTATTGGTTGTAGGTGGCTGGAGTTCTGTATGCCTCATTTATCTGGATATCATTTCCTTTTCCTATGCTTGGGAAGTTTTCCTTAATTATTTCTGTGAATAATCTTTGTAATTCATTTTGATTACTCCTGCTCCTTTGCTCACGTTTTTTATTCTTAAGTTATAAATCCTCTTGTCGTCTTCTAGCCTTTGAATTGTTCTTCCTGGTTCCTTGTAAGTTTTAAGAGATCTTTTCTTTCATGATTACACATTATAAATCTCTCTTCAAGTTTCAAAAGGCTAACTTTAGTTTCTGTCAAAGCATTTTGCCAGCTTTCAATGAAGTTTTTAGTTTCCTGGTAATCTCTTTGGATCTGTTTCTTATATTCTAGGTTTTGTTTATATTCTTCAGCAAAGGTTTCTCTTCCTTTTCTGGGTTCCTCCGTTCTTCCATCTGAGTTTTCTTGGGAAGGGCTAAGCATTTCTTTAATTAATCTTTTTACATCTTGCCTCACTTGGGTTAGAATTTCAGTTTTAAGTTCATCTATGAGGTCATGAAGGTATTTCTGTATGTCCGCTGATGTTGTGGCTAATATTGCATGGATGCTGCACTGGTTCTCTTCAGTATTTACCTCTCCTGGGCTTATTTTCCCAGGCTCAACAGCTGGAGTTTTGTTTTATTTCTATCTCTTGTCATGTTTCTGGTTTCTTTCAGACAGGTGTGTTGTGGAGGTCCCTGGCCCTCTCCATATTGCTTATGGTTTTTCTAAAGAGTGATGACTAGGGTTTCCCTGCTCTCTTTAATTTGCTGTTATCTGAGGTATATGCAGGGATGATGCAGGCTAGCCTCTAGCCTCTGAGCAGTCAACCCTCAAGTGCCTTCAGCAACTTAGCCTGTGCTTTGCGGATGTCACAGGGTCGGGACAGTTTCGTCCCTGGCTCTTGGGTCCAAACTAGGGGCGTGGCTCAGCCCAAGCAGATCCCACCAATCCTCTCTGTGCCAGGGGCAGCTGACTGATGCCACCACTGCGCCGGGCTCTGTCCCACTCCAAGGTGTCCTCCAGCCAGCAACACCCTCCACGGGACCCAATCTCCAGCACTCACCCGGAATCAATGTAGTTCTCCATCTTGGCTCCACTCCACACTGCACTGCATCCTCCTGCCAAGGGCCTCGGACTCACCAATTCCCGTTATCAGAGGCCATGGCTTCAGTGCGACCTTGAGTCGCCCGACTCCACAACACTCCCAGCACAGCGCAGACTGGTCTCAGTGAGCGCGTTGGGCTCCAGCCCTCCACTCATGTTTCCCCTTCGTCTTCCTATTTTTCTTTTCACTTCAGTTTCCTCCTGCGTTCATGAGAGTTCCTCTCCACTCGTCAGGCCCTCTCCATGTTGTCAAATTCCAGTGTCTAAGATGTTTTTCCAGAGAGGCTCTCTACCCAGTGACCTAGCAAGTCACCATCTTCTCTAATCTCCTGATTGCAATCTATTGTCATGTCACATAAAGGCAAACAAAGATCTAGCACATCATCACATGATAACTGCAAGATCCTAAGTGTACTTTGAATAAATCAACAACTTAACCTCCTTTGGTTGGGTATCCTTGGAATTATAGCCCTCTGGAAATGGCTTAACAACCCCCAGATATAATGGAAGAGCCCTAATTCCCACACTTGAGAGACTGAGACAGGTGGATCATCACAAGTTCAAGGCCAGTCAGGGCTACATCATGAGATCGAAGCCAACTTGGACTATATAATAAGACCCTGTTTTGAAAGAAATGGACAGACACTAAAAGTCATAGATTGTAGAATTCCACGTATGTGAAATATCTGGCTAGACAAACCCATAGAGACAGAAAGACTCATGGTTTCCATAGCTGCTGGCAAGGGGAAACAGCCATAGCTTTAGGGTAACAGATGACAGTCAGGGGTGATGAAAATGCTCTCGATTTAGACCCTGCTAATAGTTGTGCAACATAAATACACTAGCAACTTGTACATAATTTTTTTACATGAAGTCTGCCTATGTTCCCCGGCTGACCTCAAATCTTGGGCTCAAATGATCCTCCTGCCTCAGCCTCCCAAGTAGCTTGGACTACAAGTGTGTACCACTGCCAGGCATAAACTGTTCAACTTTATGTTATGTGAATTTCATTTAATTTTTTGAAAAACCACATGCACAAAAAAGAGCTACCAGCTTAAAAAGGATGTAGCTATTTTGAGAAAGTCACTCCTAACACCTTGCTGTTTAGAGAATGCCGTCACAGCCTTCTTTCTTTGGCAGGATCTCTGTTTTAAGAATAGTTGGGAAATCTTTTATAAGGAGAAACGAAGTCTTAGGATACAAAGTAAATTTGTCTCTTACAGGTAACACCAGGCGCCGGCTAAACAGAGAAGGAAGCTCTTTTGGACCATATTTTTTGTTTAGCTCAGTAATGTGTAGATGGATACAGAATGACTGTGTTTAATGTTAACCACATCCAGTTTACTATTCTAAAGGTTAACCCAAAACTTTTTTTGTGTTAATAGTTTTCTAAAATTCCTCTTAACCTGCTTGATTCACATTCTCCCAAAAGAGGCCTAATTTCAGCTGAAATATTTAAAAAGTCATTTTCAGTAGTTGTCTTTTACTCAAACAAAATACCCTTCAAAAGCCATAAAATGAATGCTAAAATGATTTTGCCATTTTACTAAACTAAGAGACTGTATAGCCCCTCTTAACTCCAATGTATATTTAAAATACCTTTGTCCTGGATAATTGATACTCATTGGATGAAAAGTTTTATCAACACAGGACTTAGTTTATAAATACTTCTATTCACACATTGGGATAGAACATGAAAGTTTGCTTTGTTCCAGCAAAGAAAATTAGGCTTTAAAAACTTCAAAATGCTCTCATAGCAAATATAAGTAGAACTGTTTAAAGTTGAAAACTGTTTTACATAAAATCTTAATGTGAATAATATATATTACAGTACAATTTTATGTACTTTTTAATAAATTTTGAATACAAGTTGTTTTGAAGAAAATTTTCATCATAACTAATTTTCTTGAAAATTTTCTATACTTCCAAGAAAGTGCATCTCAAGTTAGGACCTTGGATAAGTCTTTTGTTGTATCACTAATTTAGCTGTATTTTTTTAAAAAAAGAATGGACTGAGGAAATAAAGATGCATTTGTAGTAATTCAGTATATATTTTACTGAGTAAATCTGATGTAGCTTTTAGATAGTAAAGTCTTCTGTCAAAATATTCCAAATGTTTTACTTCTGACTCTTGTGATGGCTTTTTAATGTGAGAATTATCAAGCTCTGTTCACCTAAAAATCTCAAAAACTTTTGCTAGTGATGAATATATTTCAGTAAAAACCCGAACTTTTAAAAACTCTAGTTAGAAGCTGGGCATAGCACCTCAATGCTTGTAATCCCAACTCTTGGGTGACTGAAGCAGGACGATTGTTGAAAGTTTGAGGCTAGGGGCTGGGGATTTTGCTCAGCGGCATAAGCGCCTGCCTTGCAAGCAGGCAGTCGTGAGTTTGATCCCTGGTACCGATAAAAATGAAAACAAAAAAGACCAAAAAAAAAAGTTTGAGGCTAACCTGGGCTACCTAGTAAGTTCAAGGGCAGCTTGAACTAAATAAGGAGACCCTGTTGCAAACAAAACAAAACAAAACAATTCTAACTAGAGTTTAAATTGGTGTATTTGAGCCACTATATATATATATATATATATATATATATATATACACACACATATATATGCATGATAAATATTGGTGATCACTAATTAACATATATATATATATATATATATATATATATATATATATATATATTTGTGTGTGTTTGTGTGTGTGTTTTTCCTTTTTATCAGTACCGGGGATCGAACTCACGACTGCCTGCTTGCAAGGCAGGCGCTTATGCCGCTGAGCTAAATCCCCAGCCCCAACATATATTTTTAATATGTAAGTTGTTTTAAGTTTCTGTGATGGTTTCATGTTAAGTTTTGAAAATGTTAGGTTGTAGTGGCTATAGTGAAGAGATTTTGTTTTAAATCTGGTAGCATATTTAGGAATTATGAAATTACAATTATATTGTCAAATCTTCATGCTTCAATCAGGCTCCTTGCATGATAATTACTAACATTGTGTTGTGTTAACAATCTGTCTAAATGCTTATCTTCATATGGAGGAAAAAAATATTCTGTTTCCTAGATACTGAAGTAATAGTTCAGTATTGTAAACTATGCAAGGCTTACAAATCTAAGTGATACATTGACTGCCTGGCCAGAGATTCCACCTGGATTGAATAACTCTCACCTATAAATGACCAGTCAATTGAAGGGCATGAGAAATCCATGTTAGCTGCTTTTTAAGTGAAACATAGGTATGGATAGTTTGATCTGGTAAAACTGGTTTCTTACCAACCTAATGTAGTTGCAATGGGAGATAATACTCCAGAGCTCCAGGATTATTTCAAATTAGTTTTAAAGCTTTTATTTAATCCTGACACATCAGAATGTTAAGCTTTGAGTGTTTAAAGCATCCATAGGAACTGGGCAAGATGATAATGCCAGTGCTCAGAGGCTGATCGAAAGGATCACCTAGAGTTTGAGGCCAGCTTGGGCTGCACAGAAAGAGCCCCTGTCTCAAAAATCCAAAACAAGCAAAAAAAAAAAAAAAAAAAAAAAAAAAAAACCCGTAAGTAGTAGATGCTTTATTTTAATTTCTTTTTATCTTCTTAGGATACTTTAAATTTTTTATTTTTTATTAATTTTTTTAGGATAAAGAATGCCTTTTATTTACTTGATTTATCTAGACGTCAACTTTTTTTGGTGCTGGGAATCAAACCCAGGGCCTTATGCATGCACAGCACCACTGAGCTATATGCTTCCCCAGATTCAGTGTTCCCTAAGTTACAGGGAAAGAGTCTCTCCGAATCTGTTCCTTTTTCACCCTGCAAGACACTCTCCATCTAAAGACGGTCATTTTTCCTGTCTTTCTTTCCTGCCTTCTTTCTGGAAGTAGTGGAGATTGAACCCAGGCATTCGACCACCGAACTGAATCTGCGATCTATGTTTATTATTTTAATTTGATACAAGGGTCACACTAAGTTGCCCAGGCTGTCCTCCTGCCTCAGCCTCCCTACTAGCTGGGATTACAGGAGTGCATCGCCGACGAAATTTGTTGATGGTAAAGTACAGTCTACCCTTTCTGCTAGGTTTGGGGTTTGATTTATTTTGTGGGTGGCAACCTCAGACATTTCTGCACTGGAAAATACCATGAAAACATCTGTCCCATACAAAGTTGTTTCACTTAGAGAGATTTTCCAAAGCTTATGTTGGAAGGTAGGTAAATTAAGCAAAGCATCATAACAAATGTGTTTGCACAGTGATCTCATTTTGTGTATAGAATCATAAGTACATCTAGCACTTCATGCTAAGATTCTAGGCTTCCTTTCTTCGTGACAGCTTTGCAGACTTAATATGTCTCCCAGAAGAAGTACTGAAATTTATTTTTGCATAAAGATAAATAATTTTAACATAGAGAAACGAAAGTTGATCCTAGGCCACTCACACAGCAAACTCTGAATTAGCAGTACTGCGTCGCAGTGTTAGATAACTATACTATACTAACAGCCCACAAATATAAGGGGCCGATTTTCAATTAAACTTAGCACTTTACCTTAAAAGTACTTTCCAACCAGATATTATTCTGGTAGATTCACATGAGTGCCCTCATACATGAAGATTTGTTTCCTTTGAAGGCATTTAAACATTGGAAGGCGTTCAACATTGTGAGTTGCAGATCTGAGGCACCATTTTAGATGAAGTTTATATTTTGAAAGACATGATTTTCTCAAAAAAAGGAGGTTGGAAGCCTACATAGATAAACAGAGTCTACTGAAGTCACAGTAGCACTGTAGCACATGTGAAAATCAAGAATCGGAGGTCAGGGGCTTTCGCTGTGTGTGCTCTGAGGAAGCAGGGCCCCCCTGGTGACTTCACCGAATGTGTTTGTGTGACCGCTTCCTGAAGACGGGAAGGTGGGATGCTGTCTCACTGCTTTGATGTGCACCTTTTGTTCTAGAATTTTCTGGTTTTTTTTTTTTGTCTTTTTCATTTTTTATTGGTAACAGGGATCGAACTCATGACTGCCTGCTTGCAAGGCAGGCGCTTATGCCGCTGAGCTAAATCCCCAGCCCCTGTTCTAGAATTTTCTAGAACTTGGCATCTAGAATTTTCTAGAACTTGGCACTCATCACACGTTATCTTTGCAGGTGGGAGCGTTTTAAGTTTTGTTTGGAATGCTGTCTTTAAAGGCCTAGTTAACCCTACATATTTTTTTTTCTCTCTCGTAGTTTTCTCCACTGATTAGGTTTTCTCTATTTTCTTGATAATGTGAAAATATTTCCTTTTTGTCTCTTCTTCTATGTAGTATCTCTGGTGGCAAGGAGGGAAAGGATATCTTTTTTAAATGGACCATAATCATGACCAGTTTTCTTCCTGCTGCAGCCGCTGGATGGATTATAATGATTTATTTAAAGTTCCTTTAGAGGAAGCGAAGAGAGTTCCTTTCAGGCCGTTGCCTGAGAAGTGATGCTGTGACCTCTGATGACACCAGAGGAAGGAAGCCACCGGGAGCAGGTCCCTGCCCGGAGCTCAGCTCTGTCTCTTTCCGAGGCCATAGTCTGGGGTTCTCAGGTCCGGCAGCTGCCAGGTGAGAAGGCTGGGTGGCCGTGTGTGGACTGTCCTTGGGGCTTGTCCCTCAGGTAGCACTGAGGTCAGCTCCCCTCTTGATTCTATCTTTGAGAAATGACAGTGCCTTGATTTTACTCACGGGCCTAAATTAGCATCAACGACTAAATCACCTGAATTTTATTTTTTCCCTTTTTCCATACATACACACAATACATTCCCAGTACATTCCCTTCTTATCCTGCTTTGTGCCCCTGAGGGATGCTGAACCTGACCTTGTTGGTCCAGATCTCCGCGTCACCGTCTGGATTTGCTAAGTCACCTAGAGACAACCCTGACAGCAGTGATCTGCATATTGCCACCCAGTGAACTATCTTAAGTGGTTTTCTGTCCGGCCACATCAGCTTTGTGGCAGTCCAAGACAGTCTGTCAAGCTGAAGAACTGCCAGCCTGTGTGGGTCAGTTTATAAAATAAAAGATTTGCACCTCCCTGCCCTTGTCAAAAACTTCTGTTTTAGACACATGAGTGCACGTTCATCTCTAGCCAGAACTTTTAGTACCAATTTCAAAGGGCCGGTGCCGAAGGTGTCTTCGGGCTTCTGTGTTGCTGGCTCTGTTAGCTGCCAGATAAGGTGGGGCTCATCCATCACTCTGTGCACAGGGAGCAGCGTCTGTTATGTTCCGACCCGGCCACGGGCAGCTTCTCTGCTGAGAACAGAGCGCGATTGCTTCTCATCGGTGGGCCGAGCCCTTCTGTTGGCAGATGCTGCTTGCATTTTTCCTTTGTTGATTTTCTCTGCAATCTGCCTGCCACAGCGAGGTTCTTAACTTGTGGATCTCTCTGCTCCTCTCTCAACCCCCACCTTACCTCCAAAGAAGCAAAAGGAATGTTTGGAAATTGAGAGTCTAGAGAGTGCACAGGTTGGGTTTGATGCCAGTAGATGGGTTCCCCTCATTAGGGCATAAACATCAATTTGGATGGGAATTAGAACAGGTCTTTGACCTCTAAAAAAAGCCCTTCTGGGGCCAACCTTTGACAGACACTCTCCTGCCATGTAATTCAAATTTTATTTGCATGCCCCCCCCCACCGCCCCAAGTCTCTATAGAACAACGTAAGACATTCTTACTCAAGGAATAAATTATTCTCGTAACAAGAATCAATTTTATTTTGTATCCTCATTTTATTCCTCCTTCCATTATTTTTATTTGCATTAATTCACTCCAGGGGAGTCTTTTTTTGTTAGTTTGTTTTTTTGCTTGATACCTCCTGCATTCATTAAGTAGTAGCTTTTCTTTACCTGCTTTCCTGAATTCCATATTTATATACTTTATGGTAGATTTTAAAAAATTGATTAATTCTAGCTGGACTAGAATCTTACAGTGTTAATTTATAATGAGCTTTCTTCTGGGATAATTTAGGAGGGCTCAGTGTGACATGTTCCTTTTGTTGCTATAGATATGCATACTTATTTCAGTGTCCTTTGAATGCTTTATTCTAATGATATCGGTACCACCTTTGATTAAAGGTAAACTCAGAATTTTATATCGTGTTTACTGAGAATCTGCAGAATTCCACGATTCCTGGTCGTTAACAGCTGTAAGAGGCATGTGCCTTTCGCCTTCATGGTTTTTTTTTTTTTAATTTTATTTAAAAGGAAAAAGAGAAAAACACAAAACAAAACAAAGCGGTGTAAGGGTACACGTAATACAGAACTACAAAAAAAAAAAAAAAAACAGTAAGAAATCACCTGCTAATAGATTACATATTATCATCTTAGAAATAGTTGCTCAAATCACAGTATCAAAGAATACAAAGTGGACATTCAAACAGAGAGACTGCAAACAGCTGTGTTCAATGATCCAAAAACATTAATATAGTCAGCTATTTAACACCCCTAAACACACTTGCTGTTACATCCGTTAGAGCTCTTTTTTTTCCCCTCTCCTTTTTACAACAAAATTTACACATTTTGGATTTTATTACTCCTTAGTTCTTATTACTTTTTTTGGGGGGGAGAGAATAAAGTCAAATTTGGCAAAACAAAGCTGTCAGTCAATACCAAGGATAGACATAGCACATGATGTAAAACAGAGTACAAGGTTATCAACAATGGTTATCAATGTTGTCTCTTGTTTCCTTAAAAAGAATTGTCTATCTCATTAGATATTATAAAGTTGAACAAAACAGTAGAGAACAAGACTAATAAAACTTAGACATTGTGAACATTACAGGACTTCCAAAGGAGACAATAGTCAAACCAGAATGGGCATCTTAGTGAATCTTATTGCCTTCAAAGTAGCCGCCTATACCCTCAAACTTGATACTATCATACAGAATGGAACAGAGTCTTATCAGTCAAAACAAGATCGTGGGAGTACTACAGGACTTCAAAACAAGTTAATAGGAAATCAAAAAGAGTCACTATTATATATCCTGCTAATTTTTTTAACTTTTCCCCTTAATTAAAACAAACATAAGAAATAACTAAATAATTTTTTAAAGAATAAGAGAGAGATTGAGATAAAACAGGACATAACAATATAACAATACAGGTCAAAGCATGACCGTTCCAGCAACCTAGTGCTTCACCACCAAATAATCCGACCCAATAGTAGTTACCATAGTGTCTGTCTTTTTCCTTGAAATATTTGGATAAAACTTCATACACTATAGCTTCAAATATTTCCATATCAAGAAGCCCAGAATAAAGCCTTTCCAATTAATAAGTGAAAACTTTATAAGGCTTCAAGGCCACATAATGGGGAATCATGATTACCACATATTTTTATATATTTGAATCATTACTTACATTAGGGAAACTATTCGGTATTCATACATGCGAGATTGATTTATTTCACTTATGAGTATGGTCTCAAGCTGCGCCCATTTATTGATAAATATCTCAATGTGATCCTTCTCGCCTTCGTGGTCTTGAAGTTAGTCTTCTCTCATTCAGGCAGGCGGGGTGCTCTTTGGTGGTTTTAAAACAAACATGATTCAAGAAGTCAATGGACTGCAGTAATATGACGTTTTCTTGTACAGGGAATCTGACTGGCCAGCTTTATTGTATGGCTTTTATTTTTAACAAAGCAGTAAGGGCTTTTTATCAACTTCTGTGAGTGTAAAGCTGTGTTTAAGCTTCAAGAAGAGAATAAACCTGTCAATGTATAAACGTCTGGTACTGATGTGGATTTGTGGTGGTCTTCTTTGGGGGGGAAATGGAGCTGATCTTGTTTGTAAAGAAGGTGATTAAAGATGCACAGAGTACAGGTCGCTACTCTGACATCTTGGGGAACGCACGGTAACTGTGCTCACCCCAGCATTTATGTGGATCCAGAAGCAGAGTTTCTGAGCCACACCTGTAAGGAAAGAGAAAGTAGTTGTGGCACCAGTGGCCAGAAGTCTTGTCCTCTAGTGGCCCACCTGTCACTGCCCCCGCCGCTGTCACACAATCAGGAGCTCCCAAGGAGAAGCCTCTGAACACATCGGGAAGGGAGGACACCTGGGTCCCCATTACCAGGTTCATGGGCTCCTGGGACCCTGTCATTCTTCAGGCCACCCTCTGACCCTGTCCCTTAGCCACTTATCTTTCACTTTGCCCTCTGAGATTCACCACCCTCTGTCCTCAAGGCTCAGTCTCCCACAGAAACGGTTGCCTAACTCAATGGTATTGGACGCAGCCATATTTAAAGGGAGGAGCTGCTGGGCTTGAGGGTGCACACCTATAATCTGAGCACTTGGAGGCTGAGACAGGAGGACTGCTGTGAGCTCAAGGCCAACCTGAACTGTAGAGACCTCTACCTCATAAAAGCAAAAGAAGAAGAAGGAGAAGGAGAAAAAGGAGGAAGATGAGAAGCAGCAGAAGCAGCAGCAAGTCTAGAGCTGGGTCGCATACATCCAGGGAGGAGAATTAGGTTCCATCACTGGAGTTTTGGTTTTTTGGTTTTTGTGCAAATGGGATTGAACCCAAGGCTTCACACTGAGCTACAGCCCAACGCATTATGCTTCTCCAGGCTGTGCCTGTGAAGAAACAATAAAGACCCTGTACCGGATAGAATAACGCTCCTCATCCCTTATCTACGTCCAGATCCCAGAGCTCGTGGCCATGCTACCTGCCACAGCCAAAGAGCCTTGCAGATGGGATTAAGGGAAGCACCTACGATGGTGAGAGGACCCTGGATTGCCTGGGGGCTGATCCGAGGGAGACAGGAGCTCTGAGGAGCTGCTACTGGCTGTGAAGATGGAGAATGGACGGGGCCACAAGCCTGGGACACAGGTGGTATCTGGATGCTCGCAAGGGCAAGGGCAAGGTCTTCTGAAGACCTTCCAAGAAGGCTCAGTCTTGCTGACCCTTTGATTTATACTTCGAGCTAGGAGGACAGAGACTTCACTCCAGAAAGGTGAAGCTGAGAACACAGGCTGCCTGTCCCCCAGTGTCCAGCGGGGGCACTGTCTTCCCAGAAGAGCCAGGGGTGAGGGCGGCTCGGTCAGCTCCAGGACCTGTGGCTGAGGCGAGTGTGGAGTGGTAGGATGGGCTAGGAGCACCCTTTTCCACCCAGCTCCCCTTTGCGGAATGGGACAGCGCACTGAGATCCTGGGGCCCAGCTGCCGTGCCCTGGCTCACAGGGCAGCAGATCACGTACCTGGACAGCAAGCTCAGAAGACCCGCAGCTACAGTTTCACGACTGCTGTTTTCCTCCTTGGTTTTATGTAGCATTGGGGCACTGCACAGCACTGGGAGAGGTGTAGTTTTTACTTAGCTAGAGGGACGCGAGTTTTATATCCCATCCACATGAACACATCATAATGGAGATGGCTCTCAAAAACCAGTGACAAAACCACCCCACGCTGCAGTGCCCTTGGATGGCTGTTATCTTTGGGCTCTAAAATGTTCCCCAACGTGTCTCACTGTGTGAAAGGTGTGGTTGCTGAAGGTCATGGGGAAGTGATTAAACCATGAGGCTATTATTTCATCCAGTGGATTCACCATCATGAAACCATTACCAGACCGTGACTTCATGGCTTTATCAGGAGACGATGGACACAGGAAATGGGACCTGGTTAAAAGGAGCAGGTCAAGGCCCTGACGAGGGAGCGATACCTGGTCCCCCTCCCCTTCCTCTCAGACTCTTCCTGGACACCAGGAAGTAAACAGCCTTCTGCTAGATGTTTGTGCCTGCTTACAGGCCTTAAAGCAACAGAGCCAGGAAACCAGGGACTCAACCGCCTCAAAAGTGTGAGCCAAAACGAATCTCTCCTTTAAACTGTGTATGGGAGGTATTTTGTCCAGCAATGCAACACTAACACACTCACTTCCAGGGTGGCACTGCTCAGGACTACAGTCCCCTAGAGCTGGTCTCAAGATGTTTTCATCTGAGCTGAGCTGGCAGAGACAAAAATTTGGAAGGGAAATAAATGTGTCCTCCTGAGACCATCAGGTGGCCAAGAGTCAGGCTTCATTTGCACTGGGGACCCAACAGCTGGGCCTCATCTAGTACATGTATTTGTTTAGATTTTGCATCAGGTTTGAAACTGCAGGGTTTTTTTTTTTCCTAAAGCTTTTAAAAACTGTATGAAAGGTTCATTTTTGCTTTTGTTTTGCTGAGAAAGCAGCTTTGCACCAATCACTCACACCCTGTCCTAGTCCTGCTTCCACAGCTCTGCTCTCCCCTCCTGTCCCATGTGCCATGATTTCCTCTCTCACCCTGAAATCTCCTGCCCCCATGGGTGGGGGAAGAAACTGGGGGCCTCTCCCTTGGCCCACAGGACACCCACCCAGAGGAATAGGTGGTAAGGCACCACTAGGGCTGCTTTGAAGGATTCTTCTTGGTGTGCTTCATTCTGTAATGGATTCTCAAATCCAGCTATTGAACATTAGGCTTGTGCTTTGCACTCTATATTTCTTTAACTTGGATTAATCTGCTGTGTGTGTGTGTCTGTGTGAGTATGTCTGTATGTGTACACAGGCATGTGCTGTAACCAAGGTTGACATGATTCCAAAATCTCAAAGCCAGCCCCGCGGATTAACAGTTCACCCAGACATGTGCTTGGCTATTTATAAGACAAAGAAGAAGTAATCCCCAGGGTAAAACTATAGGCCTTGCAGATGCCACTCTTACCTATTTGCCGTGGAGAATGTTGGGCTGCAAAAAATGCTGAGCCACCTGCCTGGATTGGTTCAAGAATTTCATTTTTGTGAGATAATGTCTGCCAAGCAGCCACATCTAATTTCAAGAACATTACGGTGCACCGTCATGGATGATACAGCTGACCAAAACCACCAGTCAGTGCCTTCTAAATTGTGCCCTGTAGCAGCTTAAGGGTGCAGGTGGTACCAATGTGGATGTCAAAGACTCAGAGGACACAAGGACGAAGGCCAGCTGGGGTCCCTCCATCACACAGTTTGGCTCAGCCATAAGTGTCTAAGAAGCAATCAAAATGATGGCTGGGCCAGGCCAACCTGGCAAGAAGCAAGAATCAGCCTGAGGTAGGTGAAAGGTTGGGGAAAACTTCTGCCTGCAATTTCCTAGTAAGTCTGAGCAGCTCCCTCAATATTACCTGGGTCCAGGCCAGTGGAGAGCCAGACCTCCCTGGGCTCCTGTTCCTTTATCTGTAAAATAGAGATCATGTTATCATCCTGCAGCTACTCAATAACAGGCCCTTGGGCATCCATCAGGAGACTGGAACATTCCCTGGGGTGATTCTCTATTCTGCAAAATCCATGTAAATAAAGGATCTAGTAGCTTGAGTGTCCAAAGTTAGTGTAGCAATGAGAAAATCCGGGGGCTTGAGGTATAACTGTGAAGTTCTGGGCTCTACCGTGGGGAGCAGTGGAGCTTAGAGCTGGATGAATCAGCCCAGTCTGCTGAGCAGTACACGGCGGCCTTGTGGGAGGTGCAGGCAGACAGGAAGGTCGTGGACCTGGGCAGGACCCCAAGCCCCGGAGTGTGGTTATTGTTAGGATGAGAGGGACCAAGCAGGCTGACATCAAAATCCTTGGCTCAACACACAAGGCTTCCCATGTTGCCACTGGTAGTGATGCACTTTGGAACAGGAAAGTATTTGTCGTGATAAAAGCTTTTGGCAATTTTAATAGCAGCTCTCCAATGTTCTACTAGACCAGAAGCAGAAGCTGTTTTGTGTTGATCACCTGGAACTGCTGTTGGTATCACGTATCTGAGCAAGCCGCTCAATTTCCAGTCTTTACACAGAGGTTTTCACTGGGCATGGTGGCACATGCCTATCATCCCCACTTCAGGAGGCTGAGGCAGGAAGATCACAGTAAGTGGGAAGCCAACCTGGGCCACACAGTAAGTTCAAGGCCTGCCTGAACTACATAAAAGACTTTGTCTCAAAAAAAAAAAACAACCAGGGGCTGGGGGTTTAGCTCAGCAGTGTAAGCGCCTGCCTTGAAAGCAGGCAGTCATGAGTTCGATCCCCGGTACTAATAAAAAGGAAAAAAGACCAAAAAAAAAACAAAAAAACAATCAACCATCCAACGAAACAAAACCAACAGGGAACTCTGTGTCCACTCTTTTCAAATACCCTTTAAGGCGAGCACAGTGGCACACATGTGTAATCCCAGATACTCAAGAGGCTGAGGAGCGTTCAAGTCCTAAGTCAGCTTAAGCAATTTAGACTGTATCCCAGAATAAAAAAGGGCAAGAAGCACTGCTCAATAGTAGAGCTCTTACCTAGTATGCATGAGGCCCTGGGTTCAAGCCCCAGCACCAGGAGAGATACAGAACCTGGGGAGGCTTTAAACTTTCTGCTTTCTGGGAGGAAGATGTGCCCTGAGGCTTCCTTAAGCAACCCGGAGGCCCTGCTCACTTCCTCTCCTGCACTGAACCTCCTTGACCACAGAGGGAACAAGCACAATTGTCTGTGTAAAAAGTTCAGAGAAGAAAACAAGCAGGTCAGCAAGAAACCCTCCAGCTCATTCAGGATTCCCTGACCCTGTTTACCGCCTGGGGACGGGAGGATGCTGCCCTGAGCCACTAAGAACTCACTTCCCTCTGCTGACTCCGCCTGAAGGAAAGCTCAATCATGGCATCAGCCCACTTCAAGCAGTAAGCTGGGTGTGGTGGCACACACTTGGAATCCCAGCATTGGGGAGGCCGAGGCAGGAGGGTCACTGTGAGTTCAAAGCCAAGCAGTGCCATTTCCTCTAGCCAGGTGCCTGTGCCCCCTTCTTGCCCAGTAGGTGGGTGTCTTGTCTTTCTGCTGCAGGAAGCCACAGACATGGGCATGCTGGCTGATTCAGGTAGAATCGGAATTAGTCACAGGGAAGGGGCCCACCCTGGGAAGGTGGGCCGCTGGCATCAAGGTCTGGGCATTCTCCTATGGACCCACCTGGCAAGAAGAGAAAGTACTGCTGCCTCTGCTGGACACTGGCTCACCTGCCCACACAGCTTCCAGAACAGCTGGGGCCTGGCTGCTTCCTGAGCACAATGTGGCTGTCACCGCTCCTACACTTTATCCAAGGACATCTGCCTAGCAGCAGTAAGTCTCAGGGTCCTTCTTTTGCCTCAGGGAGCACAGCATGTGCCTGGCATGTTCGGTTTGGAAGGAAGAGTCCACCGAAACAGATGGGGAATCCTCACATACACAAAAGGAAACTGAGAGCCCAGGAGGCCACAAACATGACAAATGGCCTCTTCTCTCACAATCAGGGCGTCTAGCTCTGTCTTTCTGGCTGCCTGTATTCCCTGGCCAGCGTGGTCAGCCTTAGCCTCAGCCAGGGCCATTTGGTCATTCAGTTTGCACAGTGCTGGACCATTTCATCTGGGCTGCCTCGGACACCCCAAAATGGGGCAGTCACACTCCAGTCACCTCTGAAAAGACCTTAGAATGGGCTCTGGCGTGATGCCTGCTGGGCCCCTTCGCCCCTTGTGCAAAAGGGACATTTGGATGCGGATGGATGCTGGATTCTGCAGGCCACTGTCGCTCAGCAGGAAACTACGGCCCAGAATAGGCAGGGCTGTTTGCGCCTTCTGCGGCCCAGTCCCACGCTGTTCTGGGCGGCATTTTAAGAACGAAACAGGTTTATTAAAAGCTCGCCACCTGCGGCAAGGAGGCCCGAGGACTTTGCCTCCCTGCTATGAAGACGGTCGAGGGCCAAGAATATGGCTCAACGAGCCCAAGGTCATGAGTTCGATTCCTGGTACCAAAAAGACGGTAAAGGGCGAGGACCAAGGTCACCAGCGCGAGCCCAGGGAGCTTGGGGCCTAAACACGTCATCTGGGGGTCACCATGGGACATCATGGGAAGAGGTGACCCAGCTACGGTGGAGTGTCCTTGAACGGCTCCATGATTCATGAATTAGTGTGTTTGGTTTAAAACAAAATAAATCAGCCCTCCACTTTCAACTAAAGAACACGAGGGTTCCTGCAATGTAAGCAAACCTAGTCTTTTTGGTGAAGAGATCTTTCTTCTGGGCATTTTCATTTCTCTCTCTGCCTAATTCACCGCGTCCCTAAAAGTTCCCAGGGTGAAGCAAAATGAGAAGGCTGGGAACCTTGTTCCCAGCCCTGGCTGCGCCCCGCCCACCCCGCCCAGGAGCGACCAATGAAGCACTGAGAAACTCCATGACCTCATCGAGAGACTCTATGATTGGCTGCCGTGGCGCCGGGTCTGCCCACTCCCTAGGAGCTCCGGCAGGTCAAGGAGTTGCTCTGCAGCTCTGCAGGCCCTGAGAGCTTCTTCAGACAACGGATCCCTAGGAAGGAAACTGCTTTCTCACAGAGACCTGAGGTGTTCCTTTGAGCCGTCTCAACTGCCAGTTTCCCGCGCTGACCTGGTGACTGCGTTGCCGGGCCAGGGCGGGTAATTTCTTCCTTCCCCTTCCTTTCTTCCCACCTATTTCCATCGACTTTTGTCTTCTCCGTGAATGAATTTCTCACCCCCACCATACCTGGACCATTAACCTCAACTCCCCTCACACTTAACCTGAAATTTAACTATCGGACATCAGGGGGGAATGTGACTTTCACAAGGTCACACAGCAGGTCAGTTACGGACATCAAAGTCAAACTCAGGTTTCCTTCATCCAAGTTCACTGTCACGCGGCTTTTACAATTTTTAAATTTATTTCCTACCTCCGCTGCCTGGGTCTTGGCCCTGGAACCGCAGCATGGACTCCTCTGCTTGGTGGGAGAACCCAGATCCCAGTCTCGGGGAGACCTGGGTTTCCCAGCCATCACCAGCTCTGGCTTTGGTAGCCGAGCATAAGAGGAGCCCAGGAACGGACTGGCTGCCTTACTTTACCCGGAGGACGCTGAGGGGCACCTGGACCCCTGACCTCTTCTGCCCTCCCAAGGGCTGGTGGACGTGGTCCCAGGGCTTCCCATGCTTAACGTGATTGGAGGTCAATCAGAGATGCTGGTGAGCTTCCCGGGCAGCCCAGCAGGCCAAGCACAGCTTCCTCCCCTAAAGTACCATCAGCAGATGCTGTGAGGCAGGAAAGGACAGAAGGTGGTGGGGTTGTTTTCATCTGTTGCTTGGGGAAGATCTGGGGCTGTGGCCCAATTTTGCGACTGGAACTTTGTAAACGCAAACCACTCTGTTAGACGGTTCGGAACTAGTGAGCAGCCTGGACCGGAGATCCTCTGTGGGGGAGTCACCTCTTCCAGGAGACTTCTTGCCCCCAAATCCCAGTCCCTCCCTGAGATTACTTTAACTGCTGCTCCTTTCTTTGTTGCTGTGGGTGTGGAAGGTACAACACTGACCTCAGGGCCTTTGCATTGAGTTACACCCCCAGCTCTTTTTTACTTTAGAGACACATTTTTTTTTCTAAGTCTGGGATTGAACTAAATTGTTCAAACTGGGCTCAAGCTTCCCATCCTCCTGCCTCAGCCTCCCAGAGTGCTGGGATTAAAGGTATGCATGCTTTTTTCAACTAGATAAGGAATTCTTTAAGGGTTGGACTCATACTCTATCGTGTTGTATCTCTGGCACACAGTAGGTTCTGAATAAATGTTTGTTGAATTGAACCATGAGAACCTTGCATGTTGGTGGCCCTGCCTGGGGAGCATTTAACACAGCATTTAACAAAAGCGGAGTCTGTGTCCTGGAGGTTCTTATCCATGAAATAAGAGCTCACTTCTTTTTAGTAGCAAGTTGTTTGAGTCAGAGCTTCAAAACCATTTGCTACTACAGCTACCAAAGAACAACAACCTGCTCCTTGTACCTTCTTGGTTCCTGATTTTTCTCTGAAATGCCAGACGTGTGAATCAGTTTCACTGGGGATGGCACCCAGGGCGTTATGCCTGCCAAGCACACACATTACCACTGAGCTGCACCCCCAGTTCCAATTTCATTACTTAAATCAAATTACCCCATGGGGTTTCTTCAGTCTCTGGTCTCTAGGAAACCAGTCTCAGGTCCCTCTTAGGAGCAGTCCCCTCCCCGCTGGCGGAATGGTTTTTCTCCTCTACCAGAACTGTTTTTGGCGTTTACTTTGATGCTCATTTATACAAATAGTTGGGAATTTTATGTTAAGATCCCTCTTTGCCTTTCTAGATGAAGGGAGGACAGGTGAATGTATTAACAGGCAAGCGTTCCCAGGACTCTGAGAGTAACAAAAACACTCATGAGGATTCCTGTTCCACAAAGATTCCTATTACACAGGTTTAAACCAAACTCAGCTTGACTGCCTTGGTATCTAGGGTCAGCATAGGGTTGGCATGGATGGAGGGGAGAGGTGATAATTTACAGAGCCTCCTCCTGGGCTCACAAGTGGGGGGATATGTGGGACCAAGGTGGTGATCTTCTGCAGCTTTCTCCTCTCTGACTCCAAGCCACCCCAACCCCCAAGTGTAGGTGATTTCAGTTTAGGAGCCTGAACTGCATTGCATTGAGTTACACCCTGCAGGCACCCTGACCCTGAGCTTGGGAAACAAAGGTTTCCATGGCAACTGAGGGCAGGAGTGGGTTTTAAACAGTGGTGGTGGGGCTTGGTTAGCAAGAGTAGGTAAAGCACCCTAGAACACATTTTTGGCTCTCAGCACTGAAGGCCAAACTCCAACCATGTTTTCACATGCAGTGATGCCACGCTAGGAGTCCCCCTGAGCAGCCGCCAGCTTCGGATCCCTGGCTGTCGCTGGCAGACAGCAACAGATGGCAAGGTAGAAACACCAGCTTCACACACCCCCGGTTTGTTCCTACAGCGGGAACTGTGCGGCAAGCTGCAGGTGGGAAGAGTCAGGGGAGCCCCAGGGCAATGCAGGGGCGCAGACACACAGAGCCGTCTTGAAGTCATCCTCAGAAACCCTGCTCAAATCAACAGCTCAGCTGGGTGTTGGGGACCCCCCCCCCCCAATCTCAGATACTCAGAAGGCTGAAGCAGGAAGATTGTTAGGTATGAGGCCAGCCTGGGCAACTTAGTGAGACTCCATCTCAAAGATAGAATTTAAAAATTGAGTGGGGACATAGCTCGGGGTAGAGTGCTTGCCGAGCATGCGTGAGGCCCTGGGTTCCATTCCCAGCACTGCAAACAAACACATGAACGTACAACAGCATGATTGAGAGAGAAAAGGCGCTAGTGTGTGTGATGACAGAATGAATTTGGGAACAGAATGCATGAAGAAAAAGTTGCAGGGCGTGAGGCCACCTTCAGAAAGTTCAAGTGAAACCAAACGATAACCATGTAGGATTACATGCTACGCACACGTAAGTGATAGAGATATTTCCAAAAGATGAAAAATATTAACAAAAGATGAGAAATATAAAATAAAAAGCGGCCTTTATTCTGAGAACACGGAGAGAGATGACCGGCAACCCCACCGCTGGCGTCCGGCAATCTCTCCGGCGGACACGCGGCGTGGGGGCCTGTAAATAGCCTCGGTTTGGGGTGGAACCTAAGGCGGGCATTAGGGATACACAGGTAGCCCATTGGTCCTAGGTTTGGCGCCATATGTAAATTTCCAGGGGCGGGAAGATGGCGTCACAGGTAACTTCCTAGGGGCAGGGCAAGATGGGGCTTCCTGCTTCCGGCTGTGGCTTTCCTGGCTACAGTGTCCTGTCTGGGCCAAACCTTTCATATCCCGTCTTATGGTTATTATTATGAAAAGGGGCGAAGATTTCTCTCTTTAACTACTTCCTGCTGGCAAAGGGCGCTGTACTGGAGCCTAAGGGAGTCGACGGGATGAAGGTTGATGCCCAGGTAGACGCTGGTGCCAGGTGTTTTGGCCAGGACAGCTTCACTGGTGAATGCACGTATGTCAGACTGGAAAAACAAAGAGACAAGATGTTATGAGGAGACATGGCACTGTCATATTTAAGGACCCAGGTGAGGTAGAAGGAAAGGTGCCTTTGATTTAGACATATCATTCTATCAGGACCATGTTGAGGTAGAAACATTTCCACGGTGAGGCAGAATTCTGAAAATTAAACATGGGGTTAGGAGGAGTGGAGTTATGAGAGGTAATTACTCCCCCATCTGAAAGCATAAAAGTTAAGACGGTAGGTTGGTGAGGCTTGTCTCTGGTATGCATGATGTTGGAGTCTGTAGGCAATACTGCTAAAGAGTTCTGCTGTAAAAATGACCATTAATAGAATGTAAGAAACTAGGAACCAAAGTGGATAACAAAACATGACTTAGCCTGTTAACTGTGGCTGCGAGGCCTTCGTGAAACGGAGATTGGGTAGGCGACAGAAGATGAGGTGACCACTCAGAATGATCCGATTTAGGGCTGGAAGGGCACCTCTTAGCCTGAGTGATGTGAAATCAGAATGGCAGTCTAGCAACTTTGATTTAGGCATGGGTCTCTGTAACCTGGTTGTTGTCCTTGGAATGATTTGCTGTAACAGAACTTTAGCAAGTATGAGAAAGGCTTTTATGTCTCCTGAAAAAGTATAAACAAGTGAGAAGACAAAATGTATCTGTGAGTCTTGACCAGGGTTACCTGAGAAATTGGTGAATAAAATAGGAAGGGGGTGGTCTATATCACTGAGGAAGGGTCCACCAGCGACAACAGGTGGAAGCTGTTGAGGCCTCAGTGTGTCCAAGTCAGCCTGTATAAAAGGCATTTTAAGATTTAGGACTGGGACCTGCACAAAATAGGCCCTGTTTGTAAATGGAATAGGTTGACCATCAATACCCCATCATAGAGATTGAGGACTTAATATAGCAGCCTGAATACTCAGGAAGAACTCTGTATATATGGCGTCTATGTCCACAAATATAGAGAATGTCTTACCTGAGACTTTAGTGCGACTTGGAATCTGAGACGGACACCTTAAAGGGGGCTGTTGTTGCCCTGAACCCCCTCAGCCTCCAGCAGCAATTTTCTGTCGGTGACGAATCTGGCAGTGTCGACATCTCCTGTGAGGGCTAGGATGACTTACCCACTCTCTGGTGGCTAGGACAGTCCAGTAGCCCTGGAGTAAGATCTCAAAGAATGCCAGGATGGGGCATTTTCTTGCCCAGTATCTTCTGCTGCATTTGAGCGTGGTCCATGGAGGGGGCAGGCAGCTCCACCTTGTGTAGGTTTACCTGTCTCAGAACTCCAAGTGTCACAAGTGTTAAAATTATGAAAAACCATATTAAGATCTCTCTAAGGTTTGAAGGTCAAGTTTTGCCTTTTTGTTTGGGATTTGGACTATAGTAGAATTAAGTAAGTATGCAGGAATTTAATATTGGCATTTTAGATCAGAGAGCAGGCTTTATCTGGATGGCACATTGTTTTTTTATAGGGTGACACGTAGAATTAACAAAAAAGCTTTAGTCTGCCAAACAAGGCTTTAATGGAAACATTTTGCAGTAAAGGTTTAGCAATCTTATGAATAAATCTGTCAAAACTGATCTAATTTACTTTTAAAGTTGTTATTTGCAGTAGTATGAACCAAGACAAATAAAATATAACTTAGAAGAAAACCCTTGTCTTGAAATAGAGCTAGTGGTTCCCAGCAAAAAGGAATTTATAACCTTACTTGTTAAACAGAAGATTGATGAAGGCTTTGATTGATAAACAAAGCTGGTAAAATTATCAGGTGGCCAATAACCTTGATTAAATGGTTTGAGAATTGTAATAAAAAAGCATCTTTTGAGCGGAGCCAAATTGTAAAAAAAAGCATGCTTGAGCAGAGCCGCTGAGCTGCTGTTTCGCGGTGCTCCGGCAGAGCACGCCCAGTGGGTGGGGCAAGCGCTGGGATGTAGCGCGCAGGGGCGGGCTCGGACTGCCCCCGGAAACGTGTAAGGTGGCAGCGGCGGCGACGGCGACACACAGGGGAGGGAGGGGCTGGGACGGCGCATGGGGGAGGGGCTGGGAGGCGGCCCGACACAGTGCACAAAGCTGGAACTGCTCGAAGGGCGCGAGGATTAGAAAGCCAATTTAGGAACACAGCTGGGTTTTGATTAGCTTTCTGGACCTGTTTTAAAAGTTTGTTATAGTTAGTATGCTTGTCCTGCTCTTGCACAGCTATAGGCCCAGAGTCATTATAAACATCCTTAAAATATAAATCATAACAATTAGTAATAAATTTAAATTGCCTGATATAATTCTGTGGGTCAACAGAGAGGCTACCTAATTTAAGGGTAATCTGAGATAGATCAGAAAGGGAAAAAGGCACATGGATGTTAACAAGCTCCTTGGGGCCAGCTTGCTCCCGAAGAGGTAGCAGAGCCTGAGGAGATTCCGGAGCAGAGGGCTTTTGAGCAGCCATCCTTCCGGTAGGCGCATGTGAGCAATCATCTGTAGAGCGGCTACAGAGGTGCTGCCGGTCACCCTGGGAAACACGAGCAGATGGCGTCTCACTGTGTGCCTTGCAGCCAGAGGACTGCTGTCGGCAGCACAATGAAGCGTCATGTGCACTGCAACAGGGCGGCTGTTGCAGTTCACAAGAAGAGCCACAAGGAGACTCCCGTTGACAGTGAGGGTCCTGGAAACATGGCGGCGCCCTGTCACATGACCCAAAACATGGCGGTGCCTGGGAACATGGCGGCGCCCTGTCGCCATGTGGCCCTCCGGAACATGGCGGCGCCATGCCACGTGGCAGAGGGTTGCAACATGGCGACTGTTCCCCGCGCAAGCTGGAACAATCACGCGACCTGCTGGAAGGACACAGCGACCGAGACCTAGTATGGTGGGCGGGTGGTGAGAATGCTGTAGGGGATACAGAATTCTCAGGAGAAGTCGGAGACTGTGAGGAAGCACTAACAGAGGGATCAGAGCCGCTGGGAGAGTTATGGGTCCCAGGAGAAGGCGGGGGAGAGGATGGAACATCGGGAGATAACTGCGACACAGAGGGATTAGAGCTGCTGGGAGAATTATGGGTCCTGGAAGGCGGAGAGGGAGACGATCGTACAGTGGGAGGTATCTGCAATGGAGAGGGATTACAGCTGCTGAGAGAATCAGGCACAGGGGGAGGAGAGAGCGGTCCGGCGGGAGGTAACAGCAGGGAACGAGTTTGGTGGTAGGCAGGCGGCGGCCGGAAAAACACTGGAGGGCAGGACGGAAAAGTTTGCGGCGCGGTAGAGTTAGCTAAAAGTATCTCAGCGGGAGCACAAGACTTAATGAGAGATGGGCGTGTTCTCAGAATAAGAAAGGCTTGGACATAAGGGAGTTCCAATAACTTGTTGCCAGCTTGACAAAAATCATACAAGTTCCTGAGAATGCAGGGGTCAAATGTTCCTTGCCGAGGCCAAGGCTTGCCGATAAGCGGGTAGGTTGGCCAGACCTCCTGGCAGTAAAAAGTTAGTTGTTTAGTTTTTATGGTACCTTTAATTTTTAGAGTACGTAAATTGGAAATTAGGCATTTTAAAGGCGTCTTTTGGGAGTTAGAAAATACGTTCCCCATGACTGATTCAGGCAAGAAAAAAAACCGGAGGTCCAGAAAAAAGTCGTCACTTATTTGTGGTACCACGCGGCGGCTAAGGTTCCAAACCGTAAACTCCAGTCGTCACTGAGAGATTTACGAATGGAGTCTACGTGGGATCAGTAACAGTTTTGCCCGTGAAAGCGCAAGGCTTTAAGGGAAGTGAGGCATTCTTTCAGTGTGGGCGGTCCCAAAAATCTCTGCTTTGGGCTATCCGAACCCAAAGAACGTGAGAGATTTTGTGGGCGCAGGTTTGCCCAGAAAGAACCCTGCCCTGGGCGGTCCTAAGGACGTGAAAATGCACAGACCCACGCAGACGGGGAGAACATTCCACTGGGGCTGCCCAGTGCGAAAAGTTCCCCGGGGAGTGCTCACCTGAAATCAGTCTGGCCGATGCGGAGCGCAGGCGGCTGGCGACAGGAACGTCTTGGGAGAGGAAAAAGCTCGGGATTAATCCAGGATGTTATCTGGTTATCGGCTAGAAGACTTTGGGTATGTGGCCCAACAGTCAGTTGCCTGCCGATAGAGTCACGGCACCAAATGATAGAGATATTTCCAAAAGATGAAAAATATTAACAAAAGATGAGAAATATAAAATAAAAAGCGGCCTTTATTCTGAGAACACGGAGAGAGATGACCGGCAACCCCACCGCTGGCGTCCGGCAATCTCTCCGGCGGACACGCGGCGTGGGGGCCTGTAAATAGCCTCGGTTTGGGGTGGAACCTAAGGCGGGCATTAGGGATACACAGGTAGCCCATTGGTCCTAGGTTTGGCGCCATATGTAAATTTCCAGGGGCGGGAAGATGGCGTCACAGGTAACTTCCTAGGGGCAGGGCAAGATGGGGCTTCCTGCTTCCGGCTGTGGCTTTCCTGGCTACAGTGTCCTGTCTGGGCCAAACCTTTCAGTAAGAAGTGGCAGGAAGCAAGTTTAGTGAGGACACATCTAAAAACAAAGCCAGGGTGTAGTTAAACACACAATCAAGAGGTGTTTAACTCTGGGGTAATCAGAAGTCTCACTGGTGTTCACCCTATTGCTTTATTATACAGGCCTCCCTTGATTATATGTATTTTCGTCTGCATCAGATATTGCATAATTAAAAGCCAACCCAAGACCCCCACGGCCCTCGTTACTCACACCCCAGGCCTGACAGCCTAGTGGCATCCTTGCCAGGTCCCCTGCCAGCACTGCTTCGAGGACGCCCACAGTGCCAGCTGCCAGCGTACTACACCTTCTGGGCGCCAGAGGGGCTCCCTGACTGTGGCTGTCTTTTTGCCATCTTGGTGGGGAGGGTCAAAGGTCAGAAGCTCTCGGAAGGCCTTCAGTGTTTATTTTTGGGGTTTCAATTCTCCCTGGAGCCCTAGCCCGTTTTATAGATGGTTTCCCATTCTTCTCCTGATCGAACAAAATCCACGTGAAAACCCCTATCCTGTGGCACTTGTGTTCTAATGACGGGAGGCAGACAGCTTATAGGATACCAGTAAACAGTGGTTGGACAGTGACAAGAGGGACACTGTCCAGGGGAAGGGGACATGGAGGGTGAGCATGCATAGAGTGGGCAGGGAAGGCCTGTCTAAAGACGTGATGTTGGGGTGCCAGGAGGACTGTGGGAACACTTGAGGAAAGGTGGCCTGGCCAGGCCAGGCTGGGGGAGCAGGCGCAAAGCCCCAATCTCTCCTCTCAGCAGCCGTGTTTTCTTCCCAGGAGCTCCCTCCACCCCACCCAGGCCTGCAGTCAGTCAGTCTCCCTCCCTCTGCACCCCTCTGCTCACCTCTTCCCTTGTGGTAGCTTTGTAGGGAATCTGGGATTTTAGCGGGAAGAGGCTTTGACTGAGGGTCTAAGAAGTTTCTAGCTCCCCACTAGCAGTAACCTCTGGTCTGAATCTACAGCACATCTCTGCTGCACTTGGCCACACAGCTTTGCCCCAGGGCCTGTCCTGGACTCAGGCTTCCTTCTCAGTCCCTTCCATTTGGCCTCTGGTCTGTCAGGCCTCACTAGGCCTCAGCACCACCTAGAGACTGTGACTGTTCACATCCTCGTCAGACCTGTAATACCTGAATGCCCAGAGAAAAAGATGCTGGCTAATTATTATTATTAATACAACTGAATTCCTACTCCTGAATGGGCCTGAGTGCCACCTGCAGGTAAACTCACCTGGGAAATGCTTCAGGAACTTTCTCCTCACAGATCACTTGTGTCTCTCTAGGCTGTTTTGGTAGCTGCCAGTATGGCGCCCATTACTGCTTAGGACCAAAATGTTGTGAGGAAAGGGGATCAATCCAGAGATCACAAAGACTGGCCTTTGGCTCTGTACAGTGAAGATCTAAAAGGTTCTTTCTCTCTGCTGGGTCAGACTGACAATGTTTGTCAGCCTCTATGCCCAAGCATTCAATTGAATCACCTTGGGATTCAAGCAAATGGTTTGAAGAGCACCCTAATGGGCTTCAGTATGCAGTCAACAAAGAAAGACCAGAAGTCCTGTGTGAATCTGCTTTTCACTACTGTAATGAAATGCCTGAGGCAGGCTGACTTTATAAGGAAAAGAGATTTATTCAGCTCACAGTTCTGAGCATTCAAAAGCATGGCACCAGCATCAGCATGACTCTGACGAGGACCTCATGATATATGGTGGAGGAGAGATTCCATCGCCAAACAGGAAACCAGCATGATTCAGGCAATGGGCTTGTTCGTAAAACAACCCACTCTCACTCAAGAGCTTGGGGATCCCCCAGAGCTGCTTTCAGTCCTTCCTAGAGCAGCTCCCCCAGTGACCTAAGGACCCTTTAAAGGGTCCACTTTAGGACCAAGCTCCCCATGCATGAACACTTACGGGATGCATTCAAATCACAGTCACACTACAGCGACGGATGGAGCCGATTCCGCCGCCCTGGAGATCTGCAGCCTCACTCATCCATCCACACAGGCTCCTACCCAGGCTGGCCCCATGCTGAGTGTGGGGGCACCAGGCTGCAGGAGGCCCCATGTGCATGTGAACATGGTTCTCATGTTTGCACTCAGCTGAGAGGACACAAACACCAGTTAAAGGCCACTGCCAAGGCAGCCCCTGTCCCCATGAAGACAGTTAATCAGCAAGGGCGACATTCATGCTTTGCCCTGTGGTGAGGGGTGGACTGAAGGGTCCTTGTGCAATTGCTCTGACCCTGTTCCTTGTTAGGAGTGCAAGCATAGAGGGCCAGGGCCAGCGCCAAGGGATCACACTGAGGCTGTCGGGTTGGCAAGATGTCTTGGTGACCTTTGGGCTGAGAAGACTGCACAGGAATCTGCCTCTTGGCCCAGAGGGGGAGCACATGAGGGTGGGGGGATACTTCCTGTGCTTCCCTTCCTGCCCCTGCCAGAGGGCACCCTGACATTCCATTTCCCTGTCCCGTGGCTCAACTGTCATTCCCTCTTCCGTTCCACCCCAATGCGGTACCCAAGGGTTGTGCTGGTCACATCAGCACCATTTTCTGATCTCCTGCTTATCATTTACTAGTTTCAGCTGTTTTATTGGTAAACTGAGGTTTGCAATGTTGGGTCTTCCAAAGCCACAGGGTCATGGAGGGGAGGGAAGATGGAGCTGCATGTGGGAGCACTGCAAAGCTGGAGAAGCTCCCATGAAGGATGGCAATGGTGTCCTCGAGTTTCATTGGAATAGGAGTGGGGCTGCCCAGTGGCCGGCTTCATTCTTAAATGCAGTTTCCAGAGTCTGCCTCCCTGGTCCAGCCAGGACCTTTTTATCCTGAACCACTGGCAGATTCTGAGCATGGCAGCCAGAATGCCATTGCTAAAACGCAGGCCAGATAACAACACTCTTGGGTGATCCCCCCTGCATAGATGACCCCCCATCTAAACAGGGCAAAAGCCACAAGGCCTAACAACGACTGCAAGTCCTACTCGCTCCAGTTTGAGCTCATCATTCCCGCTCCTGGACTCTTACTTTGGCCCCTCTGGCCTCTGCTGTTCCTCTAACTCACCAAATATGCTCAACCTCAAGGAGGCCACCCCTGACCATCCCATTTACAATTACAACCTCCCACCCCCTCAACTTGAAGTCTTCCTCGTCGAAGCCAGCAGTTTCTTCCAGTAGCCTTTAAACTTTCTAATTTGCTACCATATTTTGCTTCATTGTTCATCCCCTAGAGTGGGATGTAGGCTCCATCAGACTTTGTCGTTTTGGCTCCGGGCGCATCCCTAGCTCCAGTGCCTTGGGTGGGTGCGGTGGTTGCTGATCATTACACAGCTGCTGAATAACTACACAGCTGCTGAATAACTGCACAGCCAGAGAAGACGCGCTTCAGACACCTGCCCGGGCTCGGCTACTGGGCCGGGCCAGGGAAACCCACTGATGACTGCCATGTCCTCAGAGGGCAAGGGCTGGGTCGGAGCCCCGGGTTGTCTCTGCCCAGCTCAGCTCAGACAGGCGCTGGGGCGGGGAGTGGAGGAGTCCCCGCCCTCCCCCGCCCGGATGGGGGCCGAAGCTGCGGGGCAGAGGGCGCCTGACCCGGGCACGGGCCAGCACAGGCCCGGGGGCCGCAGGCGGCTGGGACGGCGGAGTCGCCCCCGCAGGCCCCAGGCCTCCCAGCGCTGCGGGCCGGTGACCTTCCCGGGTCGGTGGCCCGCGCCGTGCTGTTGCTGGGGGCGGGGAGTCGCAGCCTCCGGCGGCCGCCGCTCCGGACCCGTCGCTGGCGTCCCGCGCAGCCCCCGCCCGCTCCCCACGCCTCCAGCCTCGCTTCTCCCGGGGCCTCGGCTCGGCCGCGTCTCGCCCGGCCCCGGCCCCGGCCCCGGCCCCGCTGCGGCTCCGGCCCTGGCCGGCAGGGGCCGCTCCTCGCGGCGCCCGGGGCCCAGCCGCGCCCGCCGCCCGCCTCCCCGCCCTTCGCGGCCGGCGCTCCCGTTACGCCGCGAGCCCGTGCCCGAGCCGCGGCGGCGGCGGCGGGAGGTGGCGAGGGGCGGCGGCGGCGGCGGGCGCGGGGCCTGCGGGGCCTGCGGGGCCTTGCGGGGCCTGGGGCTGCGCGCCAGCCGGCCGGGCCGCCATGGCGACCAGGAAGGGGGGCTCGCGGCTGGAGACGGAGATCGAACGCTGCCGCTCCGAGTGCCAGTGGGAGCGGATCCCCGAGCTCGTCAAGCAGCTGTCGGCCAAGCTCATCGCCAACGGTACGCGCGGCCTCGGCGGGCGGCTCCGGGGCGCGGGGCGCAGGCCGGCTGTGCGCGGCCCGGGCCCGCGGGGAGCCCGAGGTCCCCGCAGCCGCGCAGGGTGGGGTCCCGGGGCGAGGGTCGCGCGGGCGTCCCGGAGTCCGGGCGCACAGGGCTGGTGTCGTGTCTGTGGCGTCCGCGGTCAGGGGCTCCAGGAGTCGCCGTGTCCCGGGATCCAGGAGGCCAGCGCCGGCCTTGGGCTGCTGAGAAGTTGGAGGCGATGTCGGGGGGCGCCCTCAGTACAAGAGTGTGAGCGTATAGGGGTCCAGCAGAGTGTGTGTGTGGGGTGCTCAGGGTCCTGCGAGCCGGGCTGTTGTAAACATATGGTGTTCAGGGCCCTGGGTGGAAGGAAGCTCAGACCTGGAGTGTAAAGAGGGTGGTGGTGGCAGGTTGGGGTGCAAGTCCTGGGGTTCAGACAGTGGGACGTTGAGCTGCAGAGTTGGAAAGGTCAAGGTTGAGAACACCGCGGGAACAGAGTCAGGAGAAAGGATAATGTGGAGAGAAGGGAGAATGTGTTGAAGATGTTGGGAATGGAGTTGAGCGGGCGAGGGAGACACTCGGTACCCCGAGGAGCAGGGGATTGGAGTAGGAGCCCCGGGCCTGGAGCTGATCCACGACCCCGTTGTCTGAGTTGGCTCTTCCAACCAGTCGAATCCAAATTGCAGCTGAAATCCCACTCCAGAGCGCAGCTCCACGTGGCCTTATTTGTTTTGGAAGCAAGTATTGTTAATGTTTGCTTGTCTTTCAGTACCCGCCAAAACCACAGGCACCAAGAGACTGGCAGGAGGGGAGAGGCTTTGGTGCTGCCTCCTCTTAGGAGGTTCTCAAAGCTGCGTGAGGTCATGCCCACCGAACAAATGAATGAATGAAAGAAATGCACTGCTCATTCCAGAAAGGACCCACCTACCTGCCTACTCTTTTCAACTTCCTAACCTCAAACTCCTCAGAGATGGAGAATGATGTGACATATTCTCTTCAAGGAGGGTTTGTGTCATTTATGGCATTAGTGCCTTGAAATAAGAACTTGGTTCTCACATCTTCAGCTATGGGATCTTGCTCTGGGCAGGTTTCTTTCATTCTTTTTTTCTTTTTATTAGTACACATTTGCCATACATAATGATCACATTCATCATGGGAGATTTGCACCTGGACATAATATATCTTAATTCTTTTTTTCTCCCTTTCCCCTCCCTTCAACTTCTCTTGCTGTCCCCATTAACAGAAACTTTGTTTCAATTTTTTTCTCCCTTTCTTTGTGTTTTTCTTCCTTTCTTTGTTTTTTAAAAATCTTTTTTCCATTCCTTCTCTTCCTCCTCCCTTGTTCCTCTTCCCATTTGAACATGCTCTTCCTACTTCCCAATCTATATCCTCCATTTGTTCCTTATTTACCCTTTTTGAGAAACAGTACAATATTTAACTTGTGTTTCTGATGTATCTCAATTAAATTATGGTTTCTAGATACATCCATTTGCCTAAAAATGTCCCAAGTTTATCCTTCTTTATGGCAGAGTAGTACTCCACTGCATATAAATACCACATGTTCTCTATCCATTGAGGGGCATCTGGGCTGTTTCCAAGGTTTGGCTGTTATAAATTGTGCCACTATAGATATGAGTATGCATATATCACTGCGGTGATGCTTTTAACTAAGGTACCTAGCAGGGGCACAGCTGAGTCAAATGAAACCTCTAGTTTTAATTTTTTGAGGAATCTCCACACTGATTTCCACTGGTCTGCAACATGTGTTTGATTTTCCCCACAGCTCTGCTGCTTGTTATTAGTTGATTCCTTGATGACCTCCATTCTTCCTGGGGTGGGATAAAATCTCAGTGTTGTCTTTATGACTGGTGATGTTGAACATTTTTTCATGTATTTACTCTTTGTACTTCCTCACTTGAGACAAGTCTATTCATTTCAGGTGTCCATTTTTTGCACTGGATCTTTCAATTTGGGAGGGTCTGACTTTTTTTTTTGAATTCTTTATACAGTGTATTTTAGATATTAGTCCTTTGTCCTAAGAACAACTGGCATTCTGTGGCATTTTTCCCCCATTCTGTGAATTGTCTCCTCACTCTGTTAGTGGTTTCGTTTGCTGTGCAAAAGCTTTTTAATTTGCTATGATCCCATTTGTTCATTCTTTGTAGTATTCTATGCAGCTGGAGTTTTGGTTAAAAGTTCTTTGCCTACACCTGTGTCTTTAAGAGTCTTACCTATTCTATCTTCTAGTAGATTGTTTCTGTTTTAATATTTAGATCTTTTATCTATTTGGATTTTAGTCTGGTGCATGGTGAGCGATATGGTTCTAGTTTAATCTTCAGCCTGTGGAAAGCCAGTTTGCCCAGCATCATTTGTTAAAGTGGCTATTTTTCTTCCAGTGAAGTTCCTTTGCCCCTTTGTCAAAGATCAGGTGACTGAGTGTGCTTGGAGTTGTTTCTGCATCTTCTATTTGGTGCCATTTGTCCTTGGGTCTATTTTAATTGCTGGTACTGTACTGTTTTTATTTCGTAGCTTTGTAGTATAATTATAGTAAAATTGGGGATTGTGATGTCTTCTGCCATAGGCAGGTATTTTCTTGGGTAGCTTTGGGGCCTTCCGTGGTGCCAGGGGCATGGAGGAAGTGCAGTCTTGCCTTGGCGGGGGTTGGTGGACAATGTTGATTTATCTCAGTTAAATCTGTATTTGAGGGAAGGTGTTTGTTCTTAGGGTTCCCAAGGCAGCTTGGCTTTGCCCTTCTTGGAAGGTTTACTACCTTGTGCTTGTTTCTGTCTGCTGTCCCCTCTCCCTCTTCTCCTCCTTTCTGCCATGCCCCCTCCCCTCCTTCCAACTCACTCTTCCTCTCCTGCTCTCCTCTCTCTCTTCTCCCTCTCCCTCTCTGTACTAGGGATTGAACCCAGGGCCTTCACACTGAACTAAACTCATAGCGCCTTTTTTAAACTTTGAGACAGGGTCTTGCTAAGTTGCCCGGACTTGGCTGGAACTTGCAACCCTCTTGCCTCAGCCTCCCTTAGTACTGGGATTCCTGGCAGGTACCACCACATCTGGCAGCATTTTCTCTTTTCCTCTTGGAGTTGGACTGTCCTGGGTCTGCTTTGTCCTTCCCAGCTACGTGGCATAATGACCTCTTTTGTGCAGGTTGATGTTGGGCTTAAATGGGTTCATTTGTGAGCCTTCTGTTTTATATTTTCCTTCCAAAATCTACTTGTTTTCTGCTCTCTTTGCCTCACTCATTCCGCCAATGTGTGTGTACCCACCTGTGCCAGTCACAGGACGGCGGTGAACAGCGCTGACCAAGCCTTACCCTCATGCACTGCTCTGCGCTGGGAGACATCTGATGAGCAGATATAGAAATAAACAAACAGGGTGGCATCAGACAGGGAGAAGTGATTATAAGAAAAGTGATTGAGAGTGGTGGGTGGGAGGGGGGGACTGGAGCTATGGTGGTCCTTGGAATGAGAGGGCAGATGGGCTTTTGGTGGCCTGGGATCATCCTTCTACCTGCACCGTCCCCACAAGGATCTGCTCTCTTCCCCGGACCTGATTCATGTGGCTAAGCAGCTCGTTGGGTGGCCAAGCAGGACATTGTGGTCCCTGTGTCCATGTGGGAGCTTGGTTTGGGGAAATTCGTGGTGGGGTGGGGGGTAAGGTTTTGTCGCAAAGACTCACATGATATGCTGCAGCTGTTCATGACCAAAGGTTACCCAGACTTGAAATGGTCCAAGAGATTGCTCAGGAAGCCACAAAATAAGGCAAAGCAAAAGATGAAACAAGACCAGAATTGTTGGGAGCCATGCTTTAGGGTTCAGAGAAGTGTTTGAAGGTGAGTCCTCCCTTTCTCTGTCTGATGGGGGTTCCCTGGGACTGGCAGTGGCTTCTTTCTGCCTTGGGGTGGAACGGCTCGTTTTTAGGTTCCCTTCAGAGCATTAGCACAAATTCAGGGCAGACTTGCTGAAGTTCCCAAGTGAAAGCATGTTTGCCATGCTGAGATAGTCACCTTGAAGGTGGGCACAGACAGAAAAGAGTGCAATCTTTGCCAGACAGGGGCTTCATTCCTGGCTCTCCTGTATCTTGACTGTATGACCTTGGTCAAATCACTTAACAACCCAGACTCAGTTTCTCATTTTAAACTTGAGGTCAGAAGCTTACCTTGGTCATCACTGAGCCTGACACTGCAGTCAGGCCTCTCATACCTTCATTCATTCAGTCACCCCACAGACTTGGAGTACTTGCTGAGTGCTGGTCACTGGGACGGCTCAGTGAAAAAGCGGACAGACACCCCTGCCCTCAGGAAGCCATGGTCTGTGTGGATGGGGCGGAGAGACCACAGTCTGCAAGATCACTAAGGGTACAGGTTGCCCTGGGGTGATGAGTCCTGAGGGGAAGAGTTCTGATGGGGAGGGAGCAGGCGTCTTGCAGGTGGGGTGCCAGGGATGACGGTACAGGGACTCCGAGCTGAAATGGTGAGCTGTGTTTCCTAGGGTGGCCTGAGCAAGCCCTCCTGGGAAGGCAGCTCTGAGCAAGACTGAAGAAGTTGCGAAGTGCATTCCAGGGATGGGATTCAAGGACAGAAAGCTGAGGTCCCAGAGCCTGTGGGCTTTGGCTGATCTCTGAGCGATGTGGGTGCCCTGGCAGGTTGCGAGCAGAGCACTCACCTGCTCTCCGTGCTCCTCCTGCACTTCGGGCTCCTCTGGAAAAGGACCCGGAAGCTCCTCCCCATCAGGGACTCTAAGCAGGGACACCTGCCCAGTGCACTGCTCCAGCCTGACTTCTGAGATAAAGCTGGCTGAGGTTTTGCCAAGAGATGGGTGAGGAAGGGAAGGGCAAATGCCAAGTCAGAATCAGAACCCAGAAGTCGGATTTCTGCCTCATACCCCACTGTAGTCACCATTTGATTTGCTCCATCTTAAAGACCAAAGTGCTACGATATAGCTGGCTCTGCACTGAGCCTAGGCCATCCTGCTAGTGAGTGTTCACATGGGCTTCAGGGGCTGGGAGAAAGTACCACCCAGGTCTCGGCTCTTGCTGTCTGAAGTGCAGTCTATGGACCCACTGTGAAGACACCACCTGGACATGTGAGGAATGCAGACACCCTGGCCCACCTCTGACCTCTGGAGTCCCAATCTGCATCTCAGCAAGGTGTCCAGGGGCTGTGTGGGCACAGGGAAACCTGAGGTGCCCTGGCCTAGAGCTGAGGTAGTTGTGGGGACACAGGGAGGAAGGTGAATTGCTGTGTATTGCCTTCTGGTTGGCTCTCAGGGGAGTCTTGGCCCCCAGGAGGATAGTCTCAATTGTCCTCTTTCTTTGGAATGTCACCCTGCAGCCCTGAAACGGCAAGGTTCACTGCTGTGTGTGAAGTACAGTCATTGAGCATCTGGACTCTTTGTAGCTGACTGGGTGACCTTGTGCAGGTTGCTTAACCTCTCTGAGCCTGCCTGCCTCCATGGTAAGGCAGGGTGATAGTACCTGCTCCATGTAGCTGGCGGTGCAGGTTCAGTGGGTTCAGACTTTGTATAAGCTGGTGTTCAGTCTCCCCAGCAGCTCTGTGTGACCCTGAGCAAGGCAGGCTAAGTCCTGGTGTTCACCTTATTATTTTTGTGGAATCCATGGGCTTGCGCATGCTAGGCAAGCACTCTACCCCTTAACTACCTCCTGACCCCGAGTTTAGGTCATTATCTTGGCTAGGAAAAAAGAGAGTGATTCCTTCATATTTCAGTGATGCAGACAGTGCCCCTGGGAGGCCCAGCCAGCCCTCTCCTCTAGGCAGTGCCGGCTTCTCTCCCTCCCAGCCTGTTGGCCTTCTTAGGTGAGCTCAGTTATGAAGCTCACTTAGAACAATTAGGCCCCAAATGGTAATTTCTCCCCTAAGGGATCATTGCCTGTCTGATTCCACAAGTCTGAGACATTTTAATCACCTCTTAGTGATGTGTCGGTAGGGAAAAGCTTGGCTACAAAATGTATTTAGATCATTAACTGCCAGTGAAGTTCTTGCCTCTGCCCGTAGCTGTGATTTCTGCTGTTTGAGGGAAGGGAGTAGGTGGCCTCATGGACCACCATGGACTGCCGAGCACAGACTGGGCTCCTGGATCACCCCTGCTCTTATCCATGCCTTGCAGTCTTTCCAAAGAGCGGAAGAGTCATTGGTGGCCTAAGGGTCCTCTTTGGAAAACAGGCTGAGGTGTAACTCAGAGTCTCTGCTATGACGTGGAAAATGGCTCTGCTGCTTAGGAATGGCTTCTTGGGATGTTCCTGGGACACTACAGATTCTGAGAGTCAGACTGTCCCCAGAAGGTGGGGAAGGACACCAGGGAACTGTCACTGGCTGTTGTAGAAAGAGTTTGCAAAGGAAAAGATTTAATGTAAGACACATAATTTATATGATTATTTTATAGTAGTAACCAAAGGGTCAGATGCAAAAGTACAGGAGATCTGTCCAAATGCTAGAGACGACAGGCTAGAGACATGATAGAGCATACCTTTCTCTCATTGCTGAGACAAAATACCTGACACCCAAAGTTAAAGGAGGAAAGGTTTATTTTGCTCACAGTTTGTAGAGGTTTCAGTTCATGATCAACTAGCTGCAAGGCAGGGTGATGTGGCAGAGGGGTAACAGTTCATGGTAGTGGAAGACTACAAAAGCAACAAGAGAAAAAGGGCAGAGCAAGCCTCTTTCCCTCCTTTATGTGCAGGCCGCCTCCCCTCTTCAGCAGTGTTGCACTTAGACCACTAAACTCTAGATTCAGCCACCTCTGAAAAGCCCCCTCCCCATCACTTGAGGCTTTTGGGGGGACATCCAGACAGAAACCATAACAGGACCCAGCTGAGGGCCTGAATCCCATGGCAATGTCCTCCACCAGACCACCTGGAGGCCTAGAGCTCACAACAATGTCTCACTTAGGTCTGTATCGAGGATCTGCCCTCGGAAGGCCCAAAGGTCAGTGGTGAAAGCTAGAAAGTCTGTGCCAGTTAGATAAAGGATCTGTGTCAGGAGGGATCTTCCAAGGAGCGACACTCAAAGTAAGGATCAGAGCTCCCCTCAAAAGAACCTGCAGCCGTCCTCAGTGACAGCGAGGACCTGAGCTCCTCCAGTGACAGCAGCTGAGTTCATAACAGGTAAACAAGTGTGACAAGCTTTTCCATCTTCCCTTCCAGTTCTGCTTTTGTGTTGTTGGCAACAACCCTTAGGTGGGCCTTCCACACCCAGCACCATGCTGAGTTCAGCTGGGTGTTACAAGTTGACCATTAGTTTACCCATCACACCGCCTCTCCATCTTGATCTTTCTAGGCCAAATGTGCTGCTGTCATATCTCTGTCCTGTTCTCTAATGAAGGACAGACTTCAGTGGTAGACCAGGGGCCTTAATTTTTGGATTGACGGCACTGAGCTAGGCATTGGAACTCATGGTCCTGGCAGTCAAGCAGTCAGAGGGGAAGGACCTTAACCTGTGGCCATGTTCAGTGGGGCTGGGACTGCCCAGCCCTTGGCCTGGCCTTGTGCTTGGAGGAATTTTCAAGCTTCCAGTTGGGAGGGAGGAGGATTCCCGACATTCATCTGCTTGGCGCAGCCAGGTCTTTCCAGCATGTCCGCCTGGCATCCGTTGGCCAGTCTGGACTCCTGGACCCCCTGCTTGTTTTCCATCTTCCCTCACGATATTCAGCTCTGGAATTCTTGCTACAGATCAGAAGATTATCCATCTGTCATGGTCTGGTTCAAGTTCCTCCCAGCTGCTCTTCCTTTGCAGGAAAGCCTGTTTGTCTTGTTAGAACCAGATAAGACCTTACAGATCCTGCTGTAGAACAGTATCCACATTGCTTTGGGGAACACTTTTTAGCACATGCCAGGGGGCCTGGCGGCAGGTGGACAGGTCACACACACTGCAGCAGTGACACTTCCCCTGAGGTCCTTTTGAAGAAATGTGAACAAACATTGAAACCCACTGAGATCCTGGTGATGAGGATACAGACCCAGGGAGGGCAGTGTCTTCTTTCAAACAGCAAGGCCCACTGTTGACAGTGACCTGGAGTTCATCCGCTTGAGTTTAAGATGGTTCCCCTACTTCTTAAGGGAACACTTACCATTGTGAAGTGCAATGGTAAAGTAGGACTACACATACCCAGAGCCCTCTTTTTGAGTTCCTTGGGGCCAAATGTGCTTCAGAATGCAGAAATTTCCAGAACGTGGTACATACAGTGCACATTGTATGACCCTATGTCAGTGTTTCTACATCAAAACACATCAAGAGTCATCACAAAAGGGATAAAGAGATTATAAACAGTGTCACATCAATTCATTTGAGCTGCCCAGTAAGCGAATAACAAGAAAACCCAACTTTTGGTTTTTTTAGAGTTTTGGATTCCAGAAATGGTTATTATTTGGTAGCGCTGGGGATCTACCCTAGGGCCTCACATATGTCAGACAAGTATTCTAACCCTGAGCTACATCCTCAGACCCTGAATTCCAGAAATTAATTTATTATTGTAAAGTGTATTAGTCATTTGTTGTTGTTGTTGTTATTGTTGAAGACAAAGTACCCAGCATATACAACTTACAGGGGGAAGGATTTATTTTGGCTCACAGTTCCAGTCCAAAGTCTGCCAAGGCAGAAACATGATGGCAGAGAGGCCTGGTGGGGGAAATGTACCCACTAATGGGGGTCAGAAGCAGAGAGAAGAGGAAAGAACCATTAAAAAAAGAAGGAGCTGGAGACAAGAATACACCTCTCCCAGGTCACATCTCAGTGACCTGCCCCCTCTGTCAGAGCCATCTTCTAACAGCAGGTTGGGCTATGAACTCATCGATGGATTAAGCAGCTGATGAAACCCCCATGATCCATTCACCTTCCGAAAGCTCCACCTCTGCACACATGAGCCTTTTGGGGGATAAACCGTAGGTGCAGTAATAGCACCAAACTTAAGGGGGTTTGTAAGACTCAATGAGGGAAACCCCATAATACCTAAATGTGTTTACTTTAGCACAGCGCCTGGTCAGAGTATGCTGTCACTGGGAAGCACGTGTTGTGCACTTCTGGGGGTGTTTTGTGTCATCTCCCAGCACCCCCAGTTCAGGGCTGTTTTCCTCCAGCTTTGAGGGCACTGAGAGCCATTGCTGGCTTTTCGTGCTCCCAGTCATGAGTTGGGCTCAGAGCACATTGGTGGCTGCTGTGTGGTCCTGGCCCACCCACAGACTTTCATGAGCCCAGGCCTTGAGCAGAGGGAACAGTGTAAGGAAGTAAGCGTGCGGGACTTCTGCAGTGGAGTGAGAGCTGAGTTATAAGTGATGCCTGTGTCCCGGAGAAGTGTCTCGCAAAGACTGTTGTTTACCTTTGGTGTTGGTGGGGTCTCACGAGTTGTGGCCAAGTAAAGGCTCCCTCTTTGTCAATTCGGCATTCTCTACCTCCTTCCATGTTCCTTCTCCTGGCCTGACTCTTAGGTTTGTTCTATGTCAGCCTTTCCAGCTGGGTGCTTTACCCAGGTGGACTCTGGCCCTAGTAATTTCACTTGCTTGCCTGTGACTGGTTGAGGCACTCAACATGTTGCTTAGTTCTAGACAGCAAACCATCAGGGGGCATTTGCTTGGTGGAGGCTTCTGTCATCCTTCTGAAGAGCAACATCTATGCTTAAAACGGAAGATGTGGCTCTCCTCTTGCTGAACTGCTGATGGCAACAGGTGTAGCGAAGCTCTGGTCTTCTGTGAGATAATATCTTCCTACCCTGAGGCCTTGTGGGGTGGGGTTTGGTTATTACTTGCCACTGAAGCCGTTTCAGCTGGCCCACCTCCTCACTCCCCCCCGACCCCTCATACCCCAGCTGCCTGGCCAGCTTGGCACTGAACGCTGGGGAATGAATGGCTTTTGCTCCTAGGTCCCTGTGCCCTTACCTAGGTGGATTCCCGCTCCTCTGAGTGACCTCATGCTTGGCAAATGGTGGAATATTCTAGGACTTTGACACCTTGAAAGCCAGTGTTTCCCATTTGAGGAACACAGGGAGGCGGGAGGTTTGCTGAGACCTCTCACTACTGTCCCCGTTGGCTACTACAATAAGCATGTCTGACACACACTTGAGATGGGTGCCTTGTGCAATGTGAAGGACAGTGCAAGCTGTGGGAAGCTTGATGGAGCAGCAGCAGCCCTGGGCACCCTGGGCTTTGCCTGTCTGTGCTCATCAAGTGTGACTAGGGGCGGAGATGCGGAACTATGCAGAGTAGACCTTTCGGGTTCTGCTGAAGACCTGATCAGGCCTAGAATCGTTATCTTCGTGCCCTTACCTTCCAAGTAATCCTGTGTACATCACTTAATCCTCTAAAACTATCATTTCCCCAACTTCATGCTGTTATATTAGGGCCACCAGGGAAGAACAGGCAGCATTCCTTGGCTTCTCCTGAATGCCAGATTCTGGACATGATCTCAGATAATTGTCACAGTAGCCAAATGAGGTCAGGGGTCGTAATTCTTGTTTAGGGGATGTGTAGACTAAGGGTAGGAGAAGTTAGTTGAGCTGGATTGCAGCCCGGCTCTGTAGTTCCATTATTCTTCTACTGCACTAATGTTTTTCAGAGCGGGTCCGATCAAAGCGTCACCAGACAGCTTGTCAGAATCCTGATTGCAGAGCCCTCCTAGATTTCCTGATACAGCAGGTCTGGGGCCTGTGTTCTTTACAAACCCAGGTGCCACCAATGTTGCTGGACTGGGACAGGCTGTGAGAACCATATAGATTTCCAGATGTCTCTTCTTCAGGTGGAGATTCTCCTGGCCCAAGGTAGTGGCTGGAAATCTGAAGTTTTAAACAGGCCTCTGCTGGAGCACGCTGGTGTGGGAACCCTGCTCTCAGTCACAGTGTTAGCATTCAGTGAGCGCCTACTCTTTGTGGGCAGAGCACCAGGTGTCGGAGAAGCATCAGACAACACAGAACCAGCAGGTCACTACCAGGGAGAACTTGCAATTCAGGACCGGCACGCAGCCTCCAGGCTGCAGCGTCACCTGCAGGCTTGTTAGCCACTCAGAGTCTCAAAGCTAGCCTAAGCATGTGCTTCAGGAGCTGTTAATGGGTTTGGGGTCAGGAAGCAGGATTAAGTCACAAGGAGCTCCAAGACCAGATTGTTGTTGCACAGGAAGTTCTGGGACCAGACTATACACATGGTTGTGGTAGTCTGAGAACAGTGACAGTGTCACTTGCAAAATGCAAAGGGTACAGCTGGGTTCCTGGAGGGCTGATGCCAGGGTGGGCTTAGGTGGCAGAGTAAGGCCTGGCAGAGCACCAGGAGGAGGAGGTTGCTTCGGGTGGTGGCATTGGCCTGAGGCTTTCCTGGCTTTAACACTGAAAGCCCTGAAACCCACAAACTCAGTCCTGAGCAAGTGGTGAGCCAGAGCCCCTTACCAGGCAGGTGGAGGCAGGGAAGGAGCAGGGGTGTGGGAGGAGGCGGTGGGCATCACCCTGCCAGGCCCGGGTTCAGATCCAGCTCCACTGCCTGTGTGGCCTTGGGTGTTTTGAGGAATGAATGAGATGATGCAGTTCCAGTGCTGGCAGGGGCTCCACGTCGGAGTAGTGTGTGTGGAAGGAAGGTGGAAAGCCTCAGATGCCTGGTTCTCTGTGGGGTGCTAAGGAGACGGCAAAGGGGTGACAGTAATAGTGTAGTGAGTGTCAGGCGTGTGGCGGGAGCTTCCTGTGGGTCCTGCGTTGCCACTGAGCTGGGAGCTGAAGACAAAGGCACTAAGCGGGTCCCAGAGCCAAGGCTTTGCCTGTGTCCAGCTGGTCGCCTGGCCCCCACCTCCTGGTGAGCTGGGTTCTGTGTGTATCAGAGGTACAGAGACCAAGGTGCCCGTCATTCCTGTGGGGCAGGGCTTCCTTGCTGGTTCTGTTCATTGTTGTGTTCAGGCACCAGGAACAGGACGCACAGTTGATGCCCAGTTATGCTGCCCTGGAGGAATATACTTGGATTCATTCACTCATCAAACATTTACTAACCTCCCACTGCATGCTGGCCACTGTCCTGAGGAGCCAGGATGACCTCTGAGACCTGCCCTCTTGCTCAAGTCCCGTATGAAGAAACCTAGTAGACAGACGATCAGGCTGAGGCTGCAGAGAACCCGAGGCCTAGTCCCGCATCTGCTACTGTTGATGGCGGTGTTAGGGTGACTGGTGGTGGCCCCTAGTGTCTGGGGCACTCAGTGAGTTCTGGCTGAGGGGATGCCAGTCAGGCTGCCTGAACTCCTGACTCTCCCTTCCTGTGGCTCTGAAGAGCTGCAGGGTGGACATGTGCTTTCCAAGCAGAGAGAGGTGTCAGGTCCCCCCATCGCCTTCTGTGTCCCTCTGCACATTCAGACTGCTTACCCGTGCTGTCCTTGCAGGTTGAAAACATAGTAAGAAACAGTGTTTTCTTGAAAGCTAGCCATATCCTAAGAGTGACCAGTGACAGGTGACCTGCTGGGGTGCTGGGGCCAGGTCCTGCAACAAATGGCACTTTCCCTCCATGGCCCACCAGGCCAAGAGAGTTTGCTCTGTATTGAATCTTTGTTTTTCCTCCCAGCACAGGGGTTGAACCCATGTCCCTCACTCTGCACTGTATCCCCAGCTCTTGTAAAAGTTTTTTATTTTGAGGTATGGTCTTGCTAAGCTGCTAAGTTACCTGGGTTGGACTCAAAGGTATGGTCTCTGTTCCCCAATGGACTGTGTTCCCAGAGCAAAGACCCTGGGCTTGGCCTGGACTCTTCAGGATTTGCTGTGAAGCCCCGTGGGTGTGGTCACCTTAGCTTGTGGGTCTCCTTCCGGAAAAACCTCTGGGCTGGGCTGATAAGATCCCTGCCACAGAGTCACTTCCTGCCCTCAGAAGGGACAGAGGGGCCAGGAGGACAGACCAGACCAAATCTAGGCTAGTGACCTTCAGATTACTTTTTCTTTTTATGCTGAGTTTCTCAAGGGAAAACGTGTGACTGTGTTCTGAGAGAGAGAGAGAGAGAATAAGTGTGTGAGAGTGTACAGTGTGTGAGCATGTGGGTGTGAGCGTGTAACAGTGTGTACACATCTGTTCTCCCATGCAGGGGAATGCTGTCCTCTGTCCCCTCCTGCACTGTCCTTGCAGCTTCTGTGCTGTGCAGCGATGTAGGGAGGAGGCTTTGGCATGAAGCCTGGACTCTGACTACCAAGATTTTCCCAGAACTTCAGTTCTGCCAACTTCTTTTAGGCTCCATTATCTTTGATTTTTTGCCATCTTTGCTTTTCAGTCAAAAGCTCCAAATGCCTAGGTCCTTGAACTGGGTCACAGTTTAAACAAAGACGGTGTAGAGAGGAGATGAGCAACTATAGCCCTGAGGTAGAGGCTGGAAGGCCTCGGTCAGCAGTGGTGGCCATTGCGTGTCCCACACCCAGGGGAGCTGAGTCTACTGAGATTGAGAACTTAGGTCCTATCTAAATGGGAGGTGCACGGTTGATTCATTCCAGAAATGTGTGTTGAGTCCTTCCTCAAGCGCTGGTGACAGAGCATGAGCGTGAGTGACAAGATGGGGTGAGAGCTAAGGAAATAGGTCCCAAGGACTTTGGCCTTCACTTTGGGGGAGGGACCACAAGTACACAGAGGGACAGCGAATCTGTTTTTAGTAGAGTGATGTCCTATCTCTTGCTGCTGAGTGCATGGCCCCAGCCTGGCTCACCCCGTCCACTGTCCACACTCCCTTTGTATAGCTAGAGAAGGCTGTGCACCCCGCCAGCCACACACAGCTGATGATCCACACCTTGGAGAGCTTCCTGCTCTGTGGTGGGCTTCCTCTTCCACCTTCCAGGCTTCCTCTCCTCTTCCTCTGAGGACACCCCCTCACTCCTACCTAGCTCAGGACCTGCTGTGCTTTTCACTGAGAAAGGAGAAGCAGCAGGATAAACTTGGTGCAACCCCTGTGAAGAACTAGAAACTAGAAATTTCATCTGACCCAGCTGTTTTAAGTGCCTCCCCGGAAGAGGTAGAGTCGTCATTCCACAGTGATCCGTGCATGCCTGTGTTTACATTGTAACGGCCCAACTCATCACAGATAAATCTAGGAAGCAACCTATGTGTCCGTCAGCGGATGACTGGATCAAGAAGATGCGGTATTTATTCACAGCGAAGTGCCGCTCTGCCACAAAGGATAAACCTGAGTCGTTTGTAGGAAAGTGGTCGCACCCAAAGATTATAGTGTTAAGTGAAATAAATCAGACATACAAGCTTAAATATGACATAACTTCTCTTAGGTGAGACATCCAAAGTATAAATAATTTTTTAAAAAGATAGACAATAGAAACAGGGAGATCTTTCTGCAAACAGGCAGGAATCTGGAGATGGATGGAGAGGGGAGAGGAGGGGGTAGGAGCTAAGCTGTGTCATGTATGTGCGGCGACCCCCCATGACGAATGCAATCAGCGCGTACCGCAAATATGCACTAAAACAAAATGAACTGCAAAGCAGCAGTGAAATCCCTGCTGTCCTGTGGTTGAACCGAGTTTCACCCTCCCTGCACCAGGCAGTGCCCTCGCCCTCTCCTTTCAGCACCACACTCAGGTGCCGCCTGCTGCCCCGTCGAGGCGCCCGTGAGCCCGTTGCAGCTTGCATCATGCCCGGCTCCCAGTTCCCACACAGGGCACCTCCTCTCCCTATTCCAGGGGGACCACCCAGTGTCAGGCCTCCTGCAGGGCTCCTCCATCAAAGCCTGCACTGTTGTCCTGATGTCCCTGCTCTTGCTTGCCTACCTGACCACTCCCTGTCTCCGGACGCACTGTCTGATCTTGGCTTCTGTCACAGCAGGGTCCCATGTCTGTGGCTGGGCCCCCCGTGCAAGTCAGAGGAGAGGTAAAGCATCTTGGATGGGGCTGAGGTTGAGGAACGGTCCCGGAAGTGAGCAGGCAGACCTGGACTTGGGTTCTCCACTTGGATACTGACTCTCATGGCACACTGAACTTGGCTTCATTCCTCCAGGCTTTGGTAGGGGGTGACCTGGTATGTCTGTCTCCCACTGCATTCTCTAGTTGAGGAGTCATCATTCTGCCCTCTCCACTTTTTTTTTTTTTCTTTTTCTTTTTTTTGTCTTTTTCCTTTTTATCGGTACCGGGGATCGAACTTATGACTGCCTGCTTGCAAGGCAGGCGCTTATGCCGCTGAGCTAAATCTCCAGCCCCGCCCTCTCCACTCTTAATCTGTCATTTATTAGTCTGTGGCTGCTGTAACAAATTATCACACATTTGCTGACTTAAAACAATGCAGATGTACTTTCTTAGCGTTTTGCAGATCAGAAGTGAGAAATGGGCCTCACTGGACCCAAATCAAGTGTTTGCAGGGCTGTTGTCCCCCTGGAGACTCCCAGGGCAAATCCGTGTCCCTGCCTTTCTGGGTGCTGGAGGCCAACCCTGTCACATGGCCCGTGACCCCTCCACCGAATTCTAAGCCAGCAGCACAGCCTCCGCTCCTGCCGTCACATCTGCTCCCTGAAGCTCATGATCTGGGGTCATCTCCTGCCTTCAGACCCTTAGTATAGTCATGCCTGCAAGGTCCCGTTGCACCAGTTCCAGGGACTAGAATGTCGTGTCTTTGAGGGCCATTATTCTGTCTGCTGCACCTCCAGTCCAGCCCCTTAGTAAGTCTTGATTGCTTTACTGCCAAACTCTGTCCTCAATCAGTCTATTGCCCCCTTCTGGTACCATTTCTCACCCTCACCCCTGACCAAGATGCAGTTACCTCTGCTTTGACGCCTGGTGTGGCCCTCTGACCATTTCCGTCTTTGCCTCTGTCCCTCCACCTGAGTCCACTCCATAAACAGCAGATAAGAGGAACTTTTAAAAACTTTAATCAGGTTCTGGTAATCCCAGCTACTCAGGAGGCTGAGACAGTGAGGATTGCCAAGTTTGAAGTTAGCATGGGTAATTTAGCAAGGGCCTTCCAGCCCCTATAAAAGTTTGGGGCTATAGCTAGGCCAGTGTGAAGGCCCCTGGCCACACAGTGTGAAGCAGCTGCCAGTATCACTGTCACTGTCACCCCCGTCTCCTTAAGTCTCTATTTTCTTACTCTCCTCTGGCTCTTTTCTGGTTGTCTGTCATTTCTGTCTGAGGTGGGAGCTTGCTGAGAGCAGAGGCCTCCCCTCACTGGTTCTCCTGCCAGTCCTGGTGCCCGCAGGCCTGACTCCATGCTGGTGAGACAACAGTGTGCAGGATGCTGCCAGGAACATGCCTGGCTCAGGCCAAGGGAGCTGGGAAGCTGCTCCAGGAAGCACCCAGGTTTTGGCAGGAGGAGGTGGGGAGTGTGTCCCGGCTCCCTCAGGTGAAACAGAGGTACAGCCTTGGCCGGATGCTGTGTCCTGGACCTGCACACGCAGCCCCGGGAAAGCGGGAGATGGACCCTCAGGAGTGATCGGAGCCTGGACACTCTTGGCTCTGAGATGATGGCCAAGGTCGTGTGAACCCCTCCGTGCCTGGTCAAGCCAGCACTCAAGATTCAGGGTGCACTGAAATCAGGTGGTTTATGTTTTATAGATAATAACAGAAATAAAAAGCAAATAATTAAAAAGAACAGTGGTGGTTCACCTATGGCATGTGTGCTGCAGGGGCCTATTTCTTATCCTTGAACACTCTGAAAGGTTAGCCATCACTGATACAGATGTTCCTCAACTGAGATGGGGGTCCTGATATACCCATTGTAAGCTGAAGATAGCATATGTTGAAAATGCATTTAGTACACTGAGCCTGTCTAACATAGCTTGGTCTGCATCTTAAACATTTGGAACACTTAGGTTAGCTGACAGTCGGACAGGAAGCCTACTCCTACAGGGTGACTGTGACTGCATGACTGCCTGAGAGCTGCATGGCCCAGCACCTAAGGGAGCCTCATAGCATGTATCAGTAGCCCAGGGAAAAAGAAAATTCAAAGTCTAAAGTATATCAAGTCTATCTCTTTTTTTTTTTTTTTTTTTTTTGCCTTTTTCGTTTTTATCGGTACCAGGGATCGAACTCATGACTGCCTGCTTGCAAGGCAGGCGCTTATGCCGCTGAGCTAAATCCCCAGCCCCCTATCTCACTTTTGTACCATCATAAAGTCAAAAAATCATAGGTTGGAAAATCAGGAACCTTTTGCAGTATGAAAAATAACCTTCTTCCTGTATTTTGGATCCTCTTGCCTGCTTCTACTGACATAGCTTCTTTTGGGACTTTTGTGGGGATTTTTTCTGATGTGTTCTGTAATCTACATCCATAAAAAATATGATATTAGTGGGGGGTTTTCTTTACATCGTTTCTAAATCTTGCTTTTTGCACCCTTCTGTCTTTGAGATTATTAGCTAGTGCTATATAAAAAACCAGCCCACAACTTTGCATCTTGGAACACCCACCTTCTATCATTTTTCATGGTTGTAGGCTCACTCACGCCTGGGCTTGCTCATGCATCCGTGGTCCGCTAGTGTTTAGCCCTGTGACTTTGCTGCTCCTGGCTGGGCTTGCTCATGTGACTGAGTCTTGGCTGAGACGGTGCCACTGTTCCACGTGACCCTTCCTCCTCCATTGGGTTGACCTACGTCAGGTCCACCATGGCCCACACACATCCTCGTGGTGGCCACAGAGCAAGAGGGAAGAGGAAGTGAGTATATCAGAGTTGCCTTACTGCTCAGAGCAAGTCCTGCAGCCAAGCCCAGGGTCAGTGCAGGGGGTCCCAAACCACATGGACTCAGGAAGTGTGAGGTTGCGGACTGTTAGTAGTCAGGCTAGCACAGGGTTGTGTTAAATCCCTTCTTTTTGTTTAATGGTTGCACCTATGTCCTCTTGTGTGGAACTCCTGAATTTGTGGAACAGGTTCCCTATCAAGGACTCAATAGGTCGTCCTCTATCCTTTTCCCTTAGGGATATTTGTAATCTCTATCTATGAATTTGTACTTGACAGTATATGTGTTCGCCAGGTGTGGTGGTGTACGCCTGTGATCTAGCACTCTCAGAAGCTGGGGCAGGAAGATTTTGAGCCCAGTCTGGGTAGCTTAGTGAGACACTGTTGCAAAAAAAAACAAACAAACCTGTGGATGTAGTTTAGGATGAAGGCCCTGGGTTTAATCCTTGGTACCACATAGGTACACACATGCACACAAAGTGCGTGTGTCTATGGGACAAGTTACTGGACCTGGAGTTTTGGGGGCAGATGATCCAGTTAAAGTGTTATATGGAAAGTGCTATAGTGAACCAGGCATGGTGGTGCACACCTGTAATCCCAGCACTCAGGAAGGTGAGGCAGGAATATTGAGACTGCTCAATTTAGTGAGACCCTGTCTCCAAAAAAAAAAGAAAAGAAAAGAAAAGAAAAAAATTGCTTAGTTGTCCCCTGGAGACACTCGTGTGGATTTCTGCCCTGACTGATGCTGTGATCATCCTGTCTGTGTTCCTAGCAGTACTCTTGGGGCTGGGGACAGGATAGGGCAATCACAAGTCCTGCAGATGCTGAGTTACCTACGAGAAGCCAAGCAAGTGAGGGATGTAGTCCACGTGAGACCTAAGAAATTGAGAAGCTGGCTAGATGCTGAAGGAATACTGCACACCCAGTTTCTATTGAATAGGGATTTATTTTTCCTCTTGGATCAGGAACGGTTTGAATAGACCTAAATGCCTCTGCTGACACTTGAACTGAGTGGTTTAAATTTTTGTGTTGGCATCAAGTACTCCCAGGAACAGAGAAGAAATTCTACCCCCCTACCTGATCAAAAGTCTACATGTGAGCCGCTAACCCTGCAAAGGGGACTGAGGAAGGCCAAGGCCACAACCTTCCCTTCCCTGGGGACTAGGTGCCCCCGCCATTGAGCTGTGCTAGCCACGAGGCTCATGGGATTGTTTTCAGAGCAGGACCAGAGCATGGGCCCCCTGGGGCTGATACGCTGTATTCTTCTCTTTTCTTCTCACTCATGATCTCTGTTCACTTTGGGCTTTGTCTCTGCATAAGACACCAGGGAACTGGTTCCTACAGCCCTGCTTAAATGCTGAAATGTAAAACCAGCCCTGGGCACCCAGGTTTCCCCTCACTCTGGTGCCCTGAAAGTTCTGGCAGATAGAGCAGGACAGGGACTCCAAAAGTACCTGTCCAACCCCTGCAGCAGAGGGGCCAAGTAGCTTGACTAGGTTCATACAGCTGGTTGGGAGAGGAGCCTGGCCACTCTGGCTGTGATGTTCCGGTGGTTGGTGCCTGGCATGCTGGAGACATGGTGCTGGGAGGCTGCCCGGGCTCAGGTCCAGCTCCAGGGTGACCAGCTCGTGTCCTTGGGTGGACCGCTGCACTTCTTGTGCTTGGTCTTTGTAAGGTGGAAGGAATAACAGTCCCAGTGTCCTAGTATTGTTTTCAGAACTCTTGGGATCATGTCAGTGCTTAGCAGGGTGCACAGCAGTTGAGGAGCTCAGGATGGCTAGGCTGTTAGTGACCATTTTCCAGGGTTCCTGTCTTCTGACCACTTTGCAGGCCCTCTGCTGTGATGCTGGGATTGTGTCTTATAGAGAGAGCTCTCTGGGAAACAGTAGATCCTCAATGAAAGAAAATATCAGTAGTAGTAGCTAATGTTTATCAGCAACTGCTTCATAATGTACTTATTGCATATATTATTTGCCTTCACACCAGCCAGTTAAGGAAACTAAGGCTCAGAGAGGTCAGATGTCTTGCCCAGTGGCAACAGCTGGTTAGCAAGGGAGCCAGGATTTAAGCTTCAGGCTGCCTGAGGCCAAAGCCCTGCTCCATGCTGTGCTGTGGGGCCTTCTCATTCTGCAGACCTCTTGCCCGCCTGGCCCACTTTGCAGGGCAGCTGCTCCTTATGCAGCTGGGAAAAGCCCAGTTGTGTTTCCTGTGTGGGTGGGCAAGCAGGGCACCTCCTTGGATCAGAAGGCTTTGTGTGAAGGATTCCAGTAGAAAGTCCCTGACCTGGTGTCACATGTAGAAGCTCTCCCGGCATTCACGGGCTCACCGTGTTTCTTACTCTTTCAGGCATCTCTCATCTATGTTGCCAGATGCCCAGTGTCATGAAAACTGATTTTTCATCCCATCTGTCTTGTTTCTGCAGTGGTTTTAAATGGAAGTGGGAGTAAATTTGACTCCATCGTGGCAGGAAGTGACAGTCTGTTTTAACACTCAGATCCTCTGTTGTTTTGGACTTGATTTTCTGGAATGCCGCAGGGTGCCCTGTGTCTCTCCTGCCTCTCTGTCCTAGCGTGTAATGGGAGCCATAACAAGGCAGTAAAAGCTGGTTAGGTGGTGCCTGTTTCTTCCTGCTGCTAGTGGATTGCACACCGGGAGCCCCGCAGCGGTGGACGAGTGCAGGCCGGGCTCATGGAGTGGGGCTCAGCCACCTAGTGCCCTCATCGCTAGGACCACCTTGCAGCCTCTGATTGGTTTCTCTGGCCTGAGCTCTTAATGTTTTTATATCCGCCTGCCTGGTTCCAAGTGTGAGTGAAAAGGAATTCACCTCTTGTGAAGGGGAACAAAAGTAACATAATTTGTTGGAGAGATTAAGTTGGAGCCCAGAAATTTTAAAAATTTCAAAAATTACTTTGCAGCCCGCATACAGTATTTCAAGTTAAATCATAAGCTCTTTGCATGGAATATGCAGCCCTCTGGAACTGAGGAGCTGATCCTTATCCTTCTGTCGGAAGCCCCTGACTGTCCTCTTTATCCTTACCTAGCACTCTGGGGTTTGGCTCTGACCAAATGCTTGGAGTCATGCAAATAACTAGGCTGCATCTCGTCTCTCATATAATGTTCCTACCTACTCCTTTCCCTACATGTCCTACCTTGCAGACACACACCTGGCACACATGCCTGCTGAAAGCTTTGTCTCCTTCTCTCCAATGCAGCCAGCGCAGTACACACCTGCCTTAGTGCTGATGTTGTGTTGAACGGTCCTGAGAGACAGGGACCTCTATGGGACTGCCGCCTAATTCTGAGTAAAACCTCTGACTCCCATCTGGAACAATAGGCCTTCTCTGCCTCCTGGTTGTTCCAGCTCGAGCAGGGCTCCTTCTTTCATGTAGGCATCAAGAATCTGGTGCCTTCCCCCAGCGCCAGGAGATCAGAGAAACACAAGGGACAGAAATCTTGCCTAACACTCGGGTAATAGTTTTTCCCTTTCTTTTTAGCCATGCAATCCTTTGTCTAAATAAAAAATGTGCATACCTAGCATGTAACAGCAGTGTCACAGAAAAACCAAAGGGGCTCAGCTGCGTTCTGCGGAGCTCTGTTTGGAAGCCAGTACACTTGGGGAGAGGTGCTGTTAAGATGTCAGACAGAGGCTCTCAACAGGAAGCTTGCTTTTTTGGGAGGTCAGTGAAGACAGCAGTTAGGCTGCTTATAACACAGGCTAGGACAGCAGCAACTTCTCAAGAGCAAGATGCATATAATTCATCACAAGTCCCCCCAGGACTCAGTGGCAGCTCCTGGGTGTGGGGGCCCAAGGCTCTTTTGTTATGCTGCTCTTCATCCTTGGCAGCTTCCATCTCCTGGTCTGAAGTGGTTGTGCGGAGGTCAGTGAGTGCTCTCATTGCACTCTGGGTGTAGTATAAGAGCACCCCCTTCCCGCAAGGGTGTGGCCCGGGGCTGCGCCACTGTTTACATCCTGTGGGCCGGCTGCGAATTAGTCAAGTGCAGCGTCTGGGAACCTGGGGAAGGTTGGGTCTTTAGCTGGGCAGCCGTGAAGGGATTGTAATACTAGAGGAAATGTGAGAATAGATATTCAGGGATGACCGTAGCAGAGTGCTATAGGCAGCAGCAGTCTAACCTCGAGGACGTGGTCCAAATGCCTTTGCCTGGCATTGGGTTAATTCCCTGTTTATTGGGCAGTGACTGTATGTCAGACATCGTGCTCCACCTGGGATTCTGAAAGCCTGCAACCCTGGATCCTCCTTCAGGCCTGTGCCTTATAATCTAGAGGGAGCAGGCAGATGAACGAACGCCCAGGTTGGGCTCAGCCAAGGTGGCTTGGGCTGGGGCGTGTAGAGAGAGGAGGTGCTTACTGAGGCATGGCAGATGGTGCCCCAGGATGCCCAGGCGCTCTGAAGGCTGTGGGGAACGAGCTGGCTGGGCCATGTGAGGACCTGTTTTCCATGCCAGGCATGGTGAATATCACCCTGTGGGGGGGTGACCCGAGGGGGACATCTATGTCTCCTTGTCGTGACCCCAGCTTGATTCTCCAGCCTTGTCCTGAGATCACCTGCCACTTTCCAGGGCCGTGCACTGTTGCATGGCTTGTGCTGTACCTCTAGCCGACTTTAGATGTGAGTCAGCAGGGCCCTCGGAATCCTGAATTGGGGAGGCAAAAGGTGGGGTGAGATCATGGGGAGCAGCAAGGAGGGGCATCTTCGGCTCAGACAGAGAAAGGTGCTTTTTAGAGGTGCCCCAAAACACTGAGATATTGGGCCAAAGACATAAAGGGACAGACTGGGCTTCACGTCTAGAACTTGGAATCCAATGTTCTCTTTTATTTTTTTTGGAAATTTAAAATATACAGGAAAAAAGTTCAGAATGGATTGACAATCTTACTATTTGGAAATAGCCACAAATAATATTCTGACATCCAATCTCTCAGCTTTTAAGGAAGAGTCACCTTTTTCTTCCTAAATGTAATAGAAAATGGCTCTGTTTCATATAAATAATTAAAACTACAGAGATGATATTTTTTAACAATATTCCCAGTTCTGTTACCCAGAAATTCCTCATTTATCCTGGATGATACTTATTTTAGACCTCTTTTTGGGTCAGACAGATGTAGAGATAAATACTCAGACGTACTTGTATAAACAATAGGCGTCCTCTTGTCCAGGTGGTAGCCATCCCCATGGAGGGCTGCAGGCCACTTGAACTGTGGCAAGTTCGAATTGAGAAGTGCTCAGAATAAAACGCACCCTGGCTTGAGGAAGAGTTCCTTTCTCCAGGAGGGCTTGTGTCTCCAAGGGGCTGTTCGGTGCTTTGCCACCTGCCTGGCATCTCGGCTGGCTCCATTTGTGGGGACTGCACCTTGCTGCCTTCCCCCGAGGGGACACCGCCTCCCCGTCCTCTGCTGTTGGGGGCTGCTTTAGGCCACTTGGTTTTCTTCAGAAATCTTGAGCACAGAAGCTTACTGCTGCTTTGCTTTGGTGTAGTTTGCTGTTTTCCAGATTCTAGGTCTTACATCCACAGACAGAGCACTGCTGAGGCCTCTGGACTGCAGTCTGAGTCAGCTCACACGAAGCCTTGGAAATGGCTCTTTCGGTGCCTTTGTTGGGCTGTCTACTCAGAGTCTCAGCAAGATTCTCTCCTCATGATTACTGTTGGAATTCATTTTAAATTGCAAACATTATAGGCAAATCAGTTCTCTTTTCTAGAACCAGAATGTTACTATAGATCAGCGATGGTGAATCTTTAGTGCCCAAACTGCAACCCCAAACCCATTTACTTATCACAAAACGCCAGCATTGCGATTAAACCTCAATCCTGAGGTTCTGGTTTAGAAAAATACAACTCATACATTAACAGCTTTCATCTTCAAAGACAAATACTGTAGCATGCGTGCCGTAAGTTTATCACCATTGCTATGGATAAAGCTAAGGTCTCTTTTGGTCATTAGCTCCCACGGTGGTCTCCCCTGTACTCCAGCAGTAGTTGCTATCATGGGATTGAGACATAGCCTTCTTAATCTTTAAAAGACAATTTTCTATTTTAATTACAGTTATGTTCTGAATGACAGAAAACATAGGTCATGTTCAGGCTAATGTATGAACAGTTCTGCACTCATTCAAAACAGTCTGGGTATGTGGATTCCAATGACCTACTCCTCAAGCAAACTTTTTATTCTAATTCACAAGCCAACACAGACAATAGGGAAATTATAACACTTTGAGTATGTTGTCTTAGGAGTAAACGCTTCCTACAGACATTCCCAGGTGTGTCTGTATGGTTTTGACATACATCTGCTTTAGGAGTCTGACTGTACAGAGGTTCTGCCAACTCCTGTCTGTGTAGGAGGCCACAGAATACAGAAGAGCCAGGAGATCTTAATGCCAAACCCTTGGGAATGCATTGCACAAGGGTTTTGTGTATGCTTTGTGAGGTCATGGTATGACTTATTGTCATAAGTCGGCTTGGTTTTCTCCCTATTGAATTTGAACTCTATCCACTAAGTACCTGACTTTGAGGGTCAATTAGTGTGACTGTGGGAGGACTGAATGCTTGGGCCAGCGCTGCTGGAGCACCCTGTGTGGTGAACCCAGTCCACTGCACGAGGGGGCCTACGCAAAGCCCGTCTAAGGTTCTGAGGCCCCAGAAGCCTCACTGGAGGCGGGAGGCTTGGGATGTGGGAGTGCTGAGGTCCTTGGAGCTTCCCTTGTAGCCTCTCACTCTGTTTTGCAGATGACATGGCAGAACTTCTTCTCGGGGAGTCAAAGCTGGAGCAGTACCTGAAGGAGCACCCCCTAAGGCAGGGTGCCAGTCCCCGAGGCCCCAGGCCCCAGCTGACCGAGGTCCGCAAGCATCTGACTGCCGCCTTGGACCGAGGGAACCTCAAGGTACTGTGGGCCTCTGAGAAGTGGGGACAGTGTGGGGTGCTTTCATCATCTCCTCAGTGGTATGTGATTGGGAAAGATGCCCAGAAATGGAGTGGCCAGGTTTAGGGTGCATCTACACATCTCACCATGGCCATCTTAGAAGCAGGCCAGCTGTCAGCACAACTAATGTGGCAACCCCCTGGCTGGCCACCCACTTGTGGGGCTTCCAGGTGGGGTCACTGTGATAAAAGTCCTCAGTGACACGTCCTCCCCAGCAGGAGCGCTATTATTCTCACGTGGTGCTCAAGATGAAACTTCACGTATGGCCCAGAGCTCAACCTGATACTTTGCCCTCTAGAAAAGAGAGACGTGAGATATGAGTGTCACTAATACACAGTTTCCTCCCAAATCACATGGCTCATGAGGCTGCTGTGGCTCAGAGCAGTGGGGATTTCATCCTGGTGCCAACAGGCCCGGCACTGCCTCGGTGTGGGTGGGAACCAGGAGCTTCTGCTGCCTGCGCAGGGACCCTCAGCCCCCAGCATGGGACATCAGTCTGTATCCTGCTGTCTGCTCTGGTTCTCTTCTCCATCTCCGTTTACACCCAGCTTCCTGTCTGCTGCTTCCTCTCCTTCTTTGCTTCTTGTGAGCCCCGCCCCCTTTGCCTCTTGTGGGGAACCTCTGACCTTTGTCTGTCCCTCTTCTGTGTCCAAATTAGCTCATATTTCCTGGCTCTGGGAGCTTCCCACCCTGAGGTCTGGCCCTCACAGCTTCCTAAGGTCACTCTGGGCTGGAGCGGCTGCTGCACCCCAGTCCTGCCTTGCTCATCTCCTCTAGAACTCCCACCTTTCCCCAGGATATATTTTTCCACAGAGCACAGATAGTCTTCAGTGAACGTTCGATGCTCCAGCTGTTTGCTTTCTAATTGATGAGTTCTCTTTCTGTTTTTCTTTTCTTATCTCTGAATCCTCTGGGGCTACTTCTTTGGCTTTTTCTCTTGTCTGTTGGTGCATATTTCCTCCCCCTTCGAAAGACATATTTTCTTTGGTTTTCATTTTGCAGCTGTATGAGAAACGTGTGCTTGGTCCTAACTTGCTGTGTGACCTTAGGGAGGTACCTTCCCTTTCTGTGGCTCGTTTGGTGTGGAGTGGGCAGAGCAGGGGTGCCGGTGAGCTTTCATTCTGAGGTGTTTTGTCCTCTGGCCACCTCTTTTTTCCTGTTGCAGCTGAGGGGTTGGGCAGTGTTGGACTGAGCTAGTATTGATGCCTGTGATTGATATGGTGCAGGCTTCTGGAAGCCCTGACACAGTCTTTTATGAAGATGGTACTGTCTGTCTGTCTGTGCTGGACACAGCCCTGGAGGCTGGATCAAAAGAAGCCCATGTTCATAAGGCCTTGAGCCACATTTAGGCCCTAAAACCTAGGTCTTCACCTTCTCTTCCTTCTTAAGGAAGGCCAGGCCACACTGGGTCAGTGTTAGGGAGCCATTGTCTGCATGTCAACGATTCTCCACCAAAGATCTTCTGGTGACTCTGGTGGTGGGTCTTGGTCAGCAGGAGGTGAGCAAGGGATGGGGCCCATGTGGCCACAGCTCAGTGACAGCCAGTCAGACCCAGTGATCCTGGTGGGAGTGAGGTTTGATGGTGTGGAATCTCACTCAGCTCATTCCCACTCCTAAACCCCGCCTTTCATTTTGATCTTGTCATTTATTTCACCATTCTCTGCTCTCCAGCCTCAGTGTGGTAGCGAGAGCATTGGATTTCAGGTTAAGATTCTGGAGTTTGAGTCCCAGTTCTGGCTTCATAAGCTTTGTGATCTTGATAAGTTACCTACCCTCTCTGAACCTCGTGTTTCTCAACTGTAGACCTGTATAGCTCAAGACAGTTTTAACCTCAAACTGAAACACACTGGCCCCCTATCACTATGGCTATTTTCTTGTGTCTACCTAACTTTTATTCCAGCTGCTGTTTTCTGGTTTCCTTTGTAAAGAATGTCCCAGAGTCGCACAGCTTTTGCACAAGTGCGTTGCCCCATTCATACTGGCTAATGTGAAACTTCCTGTTTCCTTGACCTTCTGTCTCATGTGGTCTGAGCTGGGGAGAGCAGAGTGAGCTGGCAACACAGGGTAGCAGAAAGAGCCCCAGACTAGAAGGGCGATCTGGCTGATGACTCAGGGCTGAAGACAGCGCTCGTCAGGAGCAGGGCAGCCCTGGTACTGTGTGGGGCTCTCCTCCACCCCCACCCCAGCCCCTCCCCGCCCCAGTCCCCAGTAGCCTTGGTCCTGCCAAGCTGTTTCCTCGCTACTGTGTGAAGGCTGCGGATGGACTCGCCCAGCAGGTTCCTCCCAGGGCTCCATCCTGTGCCTCTGGACTTGCAATTTTCTCCTAGCTGATTTTCCATCTGGACATTGTTTCCTTTTCTATTTTTTTAACTTTTATTTTTTCTTGTAAAAAAAATGGTACATAACATAAAACTGAGCATTTTATTCATCTCCGCGGCATTAATCACATTCACACTGTTGCGCAGCGTCCCTGCCACCCATCTCCAGGATGCTTTATCTTCCCCAGTCAGCACTGACCACATTCCCTGCTTCTCTCCAGCTTGCTTGTGGCAGTGGTTCTTAGAAGCTGGAGGGCTCAGGGAAGCAGAGAAATGCTGCGGAGTCTCCTAAGAAGCCGTTCAGCCCCTAAGCCTGGCCTGTCCCACAGTGGGGGAGAAGTCCTGTGGTGTTTCTTTTTTTTTTTTTTTTTTTTTTTTTTTTTTATTTAAGAGGAAAAAGAGAAAAACACAAAACAAAACAAAGCAGTGTAAGGTTACATATAATACAGAACTACAAAAAAAAGCATAACAGTAAGAAATCACCTGTTAATAGATTACATATTATCATCTTGGAAATAGTTGCTCAAATCACAGTATCAAAGAATACAAAGTAGACATTCAAACAGAGAGACTACAAACAGCTGTGTTCAATGATCCAAAAACATTAATATAGTCAGCTATTCAACATCCCTATACACACTTGCTGTTATATCCGTTAGAGCTCTTTTTTCCCCTTCCTCTCTTTTTACAACAAAATTTACACATTTTAGATTTTATTACTCCTTAGTTCTTATTACTTTTTTGGGGGGGGAGAATAAAGTCAAATATGGCAGAACCAAGCTGTCAGTGAAAACCAAGGATAGACTTAGCACATGATGTAGAACAGAGTATACGGTTATTAACAATAGTTATCAACGTTGTCTCTTGTTTCCTTAAAAAGATTTGTCTATCTCATTAGATATTATAAAGTTGGACAAAACAGTAGAGAACAAGACCAATAAAACTTAGACATTGTAAACATTACAGGACTTCCAAAGGAGACAATAGTCAAACCAGAATGGGTATCTTAGTGAATCTTACTGCCTTCAAAGTAGTTGCCTATACCCTCAGACCTGATACTATCCCACAGAATGGAACAGAGTCTAATCAGTCAAAACAAGATCGTGGGAGCATCACAGGACTTCAAAACAAGTTAATAGGAAATCGAAAAGAGTTACTATTATATATCCTAATTTTTTAAATTTTTCCCTTAATTAAAATAAACATAAGAAATAACTAAATAATTTTTTTAAAGAATAATAGTTACCATAGTGTCTGTCTTTTTCCTTGAGATATTTGGATAAAACTTCATATACTATAGCTTCAAATATTTCCATATCAAGAAGCCCGGAATAAAGCCTTTCTAATTAATAAGTGAAAATTTTATAAGGCTTCAAGGCCACATAATGGGGAATCATGATTGCCACATATTTTCATATATTTGAATCATTACTTACATTAGGGAAACTATTCGGTATTCATACATGCGAGATTGATTTATTTCACTTATGAGTATGGTCTCAAGCTGCGCCCATTTATTGATAAATATCTCAATGTGATCCTTCTTTATAGCTGAATAATATTCCATTGTATAGAAATACCACAACTTTTTTATCCATTCCTCAGTTGATGGACACTTGGGTTGTTTCCAAGATCTGGCGATTACAAATTGTGCTGCTATAAACATAGGTGCACATAAATCACTGTGGTATAATGCTTTCAGTTCTTCTGGGAATATGCCTAGAAGTGGAATAGCTGGAATAAATGGGATTTCCAATCCCAACTTTTTGAGAAACCTCCAGACAGACCTCCACAAAGGCTGTACCAGTCTACACTCCCACCAACAGTGCAGGAGAGTTCCTTTTTCCCCACATCCTCTCCAGCATTTGTTGTTGGTTTTCTTGATCCTGGCCATTCTTTCAGGAGTGAGATGGAATCTCAGTGTGGTTTTAATTTGCATTTCTCTGATGACCAATGATGATGAGCATGTTTTCATATATTTATTTGCCATTTGCATTTCTTCATCTGAGAATTGCGTATTCATCTCAGATGCCCATTTTTGGATTGGATCTTTGAATTTTGGAGGTCTGAGTTTTTTTAATTCTTTATATGTTTTAGACAAGAGTCCCTTGTCTGAGAGAGAGTTCACTAAAATCTTTTCCCAGTTTGTGGGTTTTCTTTTCACTATGCTGGAGATTTCTTTTGACATGCAGAAACTTTTTAATAAGATGTGGTCCCAGTTATTGATTCTGGGAAGTGTTTCCCGTGCGGTTTGAGTCCTGTTCATGAATTCTCTACCTACTCCTATGTCTCCAAGGTTTCTACCCACTTTGTCTTCCAATAGATTTAGTGTTTCTGTTTTAATATTCAGATCTTTGACCCATTTAGATTTTAATTTAGTACATGGTGATAGACATGGGTCTAGCTTTAGTTTTCGGCAAATGGAGAGCCAGTTTTTCCAGCACCATTTATTAAAGAGACTGTCGTTCTTCCAGTGAACCTGCTTGGCTCCTTTATCAAAGATAAGGTGGTTGAGTGTGTTTGTAGTTGTGGTTGTATCTTCTAATCTATTCCATTGATCTTCGCCTCTGTTTTGATTCCAATACCATGTTGATTTTACTACTGTTGCTTTGTAGTATAATTTCAAGTCAGGGATTGTGATGCCTCCTGCTTTGCCTTTGCTGCTTAGAATTGCCTTTGCGATTCTAGGTCTCTTCTGGTTCCAGATGAAATTTAGGAGTGATTTCTCTAGATCTATAAGGTATGTTGATGGTATTTCTATTGGGATTGCATTGAATCTGTATAAGAGTTTTGGGAGAATGGCCATCTTCACAATGTTTGTTCTTCCTATCCATGAGCAAGGGATGTCTTTCCATTTTCTGAGATCATCTTCAATTTCCTTTTTCAGTGTATTATAGTTTTCACTGTATAAGTCTTTCACTTCTTTCGTAAGAGTAATTCCTAAATATTTCATTTTTTTGCTTGCTAATGTGAATAGTCCAGTTTCTCTTATTTCCCTCTCTGTAATTTTGTTGTTCGTGTATAGGAATGCTATTGATTTCTGAGTATTGATTTTGTATCCAGCCACATTACTGAATTTATTTATTGTATCTAAGAGTATTTCAATGGAGTTTAGGGGGTCTTCTATGTAGAGTATCATGTCATCTGCAAACAATGATAACTTAACTTCTTCTTTTCCTATCTTTACCCCTTTTATTTCTCTTTCTTGCCTAATTGCTCTGGCTAGTACTTCCAGTACTATATTAAATAGGAGTGGTGATAAAGGACATCCTTGTCTTGTGCCTGATTTTAAAGTAAAGGCTTTCAATTTTTGGCCATTTAGAATGATGCTGGCTGTTGGTTTGTCATAAATGGCCTTTATTATATTGAGGTAAAGACCATCTATTCCAATTTTCTGTAGAGTTTTTATCATGAATAAATGTTGGACCTTATCGAAGGCTTTTTCTGCATCTATAGAAATGATCATGTGATTCTTATTTTTGGTTTCATTGATATGGTGGATTACATTTATTGATTTGCGTATGTTGAACCATCCTTGCATTCCTGGGATGAATCCCACTTGGTCATGGTGTATAATCTTCTTGATGATTTGCTGGATCCTATTTGCCAATATTTTATTGAGGATTTTTGCATCTGTGTTCATTAGGGAGATCGGTCTATAGTTCTCTTTTTTAGTTGGGTCTTTCTCAGGTTTTGGTACTAGAGTAATATTTGCTTCCAGGAACGACTTAGGAAGGATTGCTTCCCTTTCAATTTCATTGAACAGTTTGAGGAGTGTCGGCATTAGGTCTTCTTTGTATTTCTTGTAGAATTCTGCAGTGAATCCATCTGGGCCTGGGCTCTTCTTGGTGGGTAAGGACTTAATTACATTTTCAATTTCAGTAACAGAGATTGGGTTATTCAACAGTTTTACATCCTCTTGATCTAGCTTTGGCACTTCATATGCTTCTAAGAATCTGTCTATTTCTTCTGTGTTATCAAACTTTTGAGAGTAGAGGTTTTCGAAGTAGGTGTTGATGATCTTCTGTATTTCTATTGGGTCTGTAGTGATTTCTCCTTTTTCATTTCTTATTGCATGAATTTGAGCTTTTTCTTCCCTTTTTTTAATAAGGTTGGCTAGGGGCTTATCGATTTTATTTATTCTTTCAAAGAACCAACTCTTTGATTTGTTGATTCTTTGGATTGTTTTCTTAGTCTCTATTGCATTGATTTCTGCTCTGATTTTTATAATTTCCTCTCTTCTTTTGGTTTTGGGCTTGACTTGCTCTTCTTTTTCTAGCTGTTTGAGGTGTAGCATCAAGTTATTTATTTGTATTCGTTCTGTTTTCCTGATGTGGGAACTCAGTGCAATAAATTTTCCTCTCAGGACGGCTTTCATTGCATCCCACAGGTTCCGGTAAGTTGTATCTGTATTTTCATTTTCTTTTAGGTATTGTTTGATTTCTTCTTTAATTTCCTCTGTGACCCACTGATTACTCAAGAGTGTGTTATTCAGTTTCCATGTGTTTGTGGGATTTTTGCAGTATCTTTTATCATTAATTTCTAATTTCAGAGCGCTATGATCCGATAACATGCAAGGGATGATTTCAGCTCTTTTGCACTTGTTTAAATATGTTCTGTGAGCTAATATATGGTCTATTTTAGAAAATGATCCATGTACTGCTGAGAAGAATGTGTATTCTGATGTTGTTGGGTGGAACATCCTGTATATGTCTATCAAACCCATTTGTTCACAGGTATGATTCAGTTCTGTTATTTCTTTGCTCATTTTCTGTCTGGTTGATCTGTCCCTTGGTGTCAATGGCGTATTAAGGTCTCCTGTTACAATTGTGTTACTGATAATTTGAGTTTTCATTTCTGTTAATAATTGTTTTATATAACTTGGTGCTCTGGAGTTTGGTGCGTATATATTTAAGATAGTTATCTCTTCCTCTTGGAGTTTTCCCCTTACAAGTATGTAGTGACCTTCTTTGTCCTTTATGGTCATTGTTGGTTTAAAGTTCACGTTGTCTGCAAACAGAATGACTACTCCTGCCTTTTTCTGGATTCCTGCTGCATGAAGAATTGTTTTCCATCCTTTGACTTTCAGTCTGTGAGTATCCTTCTGGGTTAGATGGGTTTCCTGTAAACAGCATATGGTTGGATTTTGTTTCTTGATCCATTCTGCTAGTCTGTTTCTTTTGATTGGTGCATTGAGACCATTTACATTAATGGTTATTACTGTTAAATGCTGGTTAATTGTAGGAATGTTATCTCTCTGCTGTTGCATCTTTATCTTTCTGTTCTGTTTAATTATTTGCTTTGCTTAGTGGTTTTTTCCTTTGTGTATCTAAACTGTCTTTCAATATTTTTTGCAGGGTCGGTTTGGTGTTCATGAAGTTCTTCAGCTGTTCTTTGTCATGGAAGTATCGTATTGCACCATCTATTTTGAATGATAGTTTTGCAGGATATATCAGTCTTGGTTGGAAATCATTTTGCTTTAGGATCTGGAATATTTCACTCCATGCTCTTCTTGACTTTATCGTTTGTGCTGAGAAGTCTGCTGTGATTCTGATAGGTTTTCCTTTATAAGTGATCTGTCTTTTCTCTCTGATAGCTTTTAGTAATCTATTCTTGTGTTGGATTTCTGGGATGGTGATTATTATATGTCTGGGTGTAGTTTTATTTTGGTTATGAGTGTTTGGAGTTCTATATGCTTCACTGATCTTGATGTCAGTTTCTGATCTCATGCTTGGGAAATTTTCAGCTATTACTTCTCTAAATATCCGCTTGACATCCTTTATGTTGTCTCCCTCTCTTTCATTAATCCCTATCATTCTTATGTTATTCTTCTTTGCATCGTCTTGCAGTTGTTGAATTGTTGTTTCCTGATTCCTTGTTATTTTCAAAAGATCTTTCCTTTCCTGTTCACTAGCTGCAATCATGTCTTCAAGGTCTGAAATTCTATCTTCACTTTCATTAAGGCGGTTTTTACAACTTTCAGTGGAGTTTTTTATTTCCTGTATATCTCTGTGCATCTGCATTATGTATTCTGTTTGTTTCTTATATTGCTCGTCTAGGGATTCTATCTTTTTGTTTAGTTCCTCCAATTTTTTATCTGTGTTTTCTTTAGATATATTTAGAATCTCTTTCATTTCTTTTATCATTTCTTCTTTTATCTGGGAGATTATTTCGAGTTTGAATTTCTTTAAAGCTTCCTGGAGTTGTTTGTCAACTTCAGTAGCTATTATGTCCGATATATGAGGTGGATGGGATATATTTTCTTCTATATACATTGCTCCTAGGGTTTCCTGAGATGGGCTGAAGGTTTGAGGTTGTAATTTGGTCTTTCGTTTTGTCATTTTGTATATTTCTGTGTTTCAAGTGTTATTTGAAAGCTTCCTCAGGATCTGTTGAAAATCCCCTTCTATGCTTGGAGCTACTGAGCCTCTGACACCGCACTACCCCAAGCCATTGGGCCTGCAGAACCAGTGTCCCTCCTCTGCCTGCTCAGAACTCCGCAGTTCCAGACAAGCTGGGCCTCAGGGACACTGTGCGCCCACCTGCCCCTTGGAAGATCCACAGCTCTTCAATTGCAGCCGGGTTAGGGTGCTCTCCACAGGCCACAGTGCCTCAGGAGCCTGTGATCCCTCCCTGCTTGCAGAGATATCCACAGTCCTCTAGGCAAAGAAAGGGACTTCTGCAGGCACTCCAGATCCGCCCAGCTCCTCCTCTGCAGGCAGATGGCTAGGCGCGGCTGGGCTCGGGGGTTAGTGTAGGCCCGCCCATCCGTCAGGAGCTCAGCAGACTTCCAAGTGTAGCGGGGGGGGGGGGGGGTGGATGGGGAGGCAGCTGTAGTGGCCTCTAACCCACTGCTCCATTTCACTGCACCCAGAAGCCTGGGGGGTCCGGAACAGTCTGAGATTTGGGCAGACTGTGCTGGGCACTCACCACAGGCTGAGGTGCCTCAGGAAGCTGCGATGCCTCCCTGCTTGCAGAAGTATTCAGTCCTTCAGACAAAGGAACGGGCTTCTGCAGGGACTCCGGATCCGCCCAGCTCCTCCTCTGCAGGAGATGGCCTGTGGTGTTTCTTTTTATGGCTCCTTTTCTCCTCTCTCTAGTCTGTTTTGGTTGCTCTGTCTCCAAATATGATTCAGGGTTCTTGCATGGTGGCCTCTCCCTTGGGCCACTCCTCAACCCTGTTTGCTGTACTCTGTTCTCTTTGAGCATCCTCTCCGGGGCTGCCTGGTGTCCCTGCTGCCTTCCAGGAAATGCCTGGAGGTGACCATCGTGACCCGAGTGGATGCTCCGCCTGGGCTGCTGTGTCTTGTTGCTCACCTGTCCAGGCTGCCGGTTACACAGTGGTGCAGCTTCGCAGCGCGCTCTGGTAGCCTGCACTCCCAGGAGGAGGCCTCAGCGGGTGCCGGGTGTGCTTCCTTGTCTAGATGGCTAGGTCATCTCTTCTGTCTCCAGCCAAAGAGCCTCAGGAAGGGAGGGTGGAGATGAGGCTGGTGGGGCTGACCAAGCGGTGGGGACAAAGGTGGAGCTGTCTTGGAACTGGCAGAAGAGGGATTCTTGGTCCACAACTTTGACTTCCCACGCTTGAATTGCTACTCAGTAGCAACTGTTCATCCTTTCGAGAAAGCAAGCCCTGACTTTGTACCCATGGAAAACCTTGGGTTGTCTGGGCTCCATCCTGTTTGTTGCTAGTGCCAGGAGTCCCGGATCCTCCAGAATGTCAAGGCAGCTTTTGGTTGTCAGCAGGTGCTCCAAAGAAACAATTCCTTCCATCCTTGGCCCAGCTTAGGGGAGATGCAGGGTTTGGTTTTGTTTATTCACAGCAATTTTATTGAGACATAAGTCACTTGCCATATAATTCACCCATTTAAAGTGTATACTTCAGTAACTTTTACTATATTCATGGAGTTGTACAGACATCACCATGATCAACTCTGGCACATTTTCATTATCTCAAAAAGAAACCTGGTAACTATTAGAAGTCACCTCTCACTTCTTTAGCCTTTGGCCCTAGGTACTCACTAATCTGCTTCCTGATTCTATAGATTTGACTCTTCTGGGCATTTCAGGTAAATGGAGTCAGCTAATTTGTGGCCTTTTCTGACTAGTGTTCCACTTTGGAGGTGTTTTGGAGATTCCTCCATGTTATAGCACATGTTAGTACTTCATCTTTGATTATGACTAGTATTCCATTTTATGGCTCTACTGCATTGTGATGGACATTTGGGTTGCCTGGACTCTTTGGCTATTATAAAAACACTTCTAGGAGCAGTTGTGTCCACCTTGTTTCACGGGGTTGTGTGACAGCAGATGGCTGGGTCCTGAGGGAATATCATACATAATATTGTAGGAAAATGTTTTTTCTCCTTTTCCTTCTAGTCAGAATTCCTACAAGAATCCAATCTGATCATGGCCAAGTTGAATTATGTGGAAGGAGATTATAAAGAAGCTCTGAACATTTATGCCCGGGTGGGCCTCGATGACCTGCCGCTGACGGCCGTCTCTCCGTACAGGTTGCGCATGATTGCCGAAGCCTACGCTACCAAAGGTGAGCCCGTGCACTTTTCCCTCGGGCCACTTCCTCTGGAGCCAGCGCAGCTTCCCCAGCCCCCTGTGTGAGCCCTGTGCCCTCGGCTGGTGATTAATTTGACAGTTCCTCGCTCAGCCCCACTACATGTTCTGGGTCATTTTAAGCCCAACACACTTTCCTCCACTTTCCTCAGAGCTTCCGTTCTTCATTTATCACTGAAAGCAATATAGGAAAATATTTTGGTAAACTTTCTTGATAATTAACCTGCAGTGTAACCAAGAGCTTCTTGGTAATTAAGTTATTACATAGCACATACAAGGATGCATATTCCATGGTCAGCTGCCCACTTGGCCAACCACATTTTTATTCACTGATGTCACCTCTGGGTTAATTAGGATCAGTTGCTTGAAACAGGATAACAGGTCCCTATTCAGATGACAGAAGAAAGTGTAAAGGTCTTTACAGCCATGAAGGAGCTTGTAATCTCATGAGAGATGCAGTCCCATGGAAAGGCAGGACATGCTGTTGCCCGACGTAGGTTATGATTACCAGGCTGCCAAGTGCTCCTATGTAATGGGTATAATCATACCCACTTCAGAGAGTGATGAGGATGGAGGCAAATAATATATGTGAAGCCCTTACTGTATGACCTGGCACATACGCAGTGCTTAATCAACGATATTTTAAACTTTCAGCCTCAAACAAGACAGCACATGATGAGAGCCAGGAGTAGATAACACCTTTGTGGAGACGAGAGCTCCTGATGGGCTAGCAGGGCCAGGTGGGCTTCCAGGGGGAGGGACATTCAGAACTGGATGCCTAAGTCTATGGTAAGAAGTGAACCATCTGGAACAGCTCCTCTGCCTCCTGACCCTGCTGGCCAGACCACGAGTTGTGGCCAACTGTGGCTGGAACAGCAGTGCCACTTGTGTGTCATAAAGCATTGTCTGGCTGAGATGCAGGGACTGCAGTGATCCAGCCTGTGTGACTCAGTTGTCCTGTACAGCATCTTTCAAGGACCTGACCAGGGGCACATCCTTCAGAGCTTATGACAAGTGTGATGCATTCACCCACTTCCCCAGGGAGCCCCAAGGACTGCCAAACTCATCTGATTAATCTTCTAAATGTCCCTGTGAGTTGGGAAAAGATGCCATTGCTTTTGACAGGGTACTCACGTGGCTTAATGGACAGAGTCCTTGTGGCTGCCTCTGGGGTCTCCAAAGCATCTGCTTTGCATCTGTCTGAGCTGTGGGAGGCCCCGGGGATCCATGCCACAGCTGCCCTGTTCTCTCTGCTCACTGTCTCCCCATGTGCCTTGGGCTGCTGGGAGCCATGTATGTGTGCTCTGGCATGAGAGCAAGCATCATCTGGCATTTTCCAGTCCCAGGGTTGACCAGGGGCCACTGGATTGGAGCCAGGAGTTGGTTTGTAGGTTAGGAGTGGGATGTGGTTCTGGGGTCTGCTGAGCACCAGAGCTCAGTACTTTGGATTAGCCCTGGGACAGCAGAGCGGAGGCAGACTGTTTGCAGATGGCACTCCCAGCTCAGTGTGCGGCTTCCATGCTAGGGAGGTGAAGAAGACAGGAGAATAGGACCCTGGGTCTGGTCCGGGGTAATCTGTAGTTGACAGTGGGCCCCAAGCTGTTAATGTGGCTCTTGGCCCTCAGGACCTTGGCCGACTCCTGAGAGGCCTAGCTTTGTCTAATTTGTTTCCCAGAGGAACTGGCTGGTGAGAAGCAGGGTAGAGTGATGATTAGGACCACAAACTCTGAACCCTCTGCATGGGGCCAGCTGCCATCATATTCATTGTCTGACTGTGTGACCTTGTGCAAGTTCTCATACCTCGGTTTCCCCATTTATCAAGGTCTAAGGAGATTTTATATGATAGTATATAAAATACTTCAAACAAACCCCAAAAATAGCATGTTATAAATGCTTGCTTAGGAATAAGTATTGGTGGAGAGTGGGGACTAGAAGTGACATATAATAGCAATCTGCAGAAATTGTCAAAGATAGGAGGTTGCACAAGGAACTTACGGAGCCAGGAGTCCTAGCTGTTTTTTTTTACTAGGCTTCCAGAGGGTTTTCAAGGGCAGGCTGCTGACAAGGGAATCTACAAGTGTCAGCGCCAAAGTCTCCTTGACTCACAGATTGTGCTGCACTGGCCTGCAAGCTGCCCGAGATGGGCTTTGTCTTATCACTGCCAGGTTTCCAACACTTTTGAGTTAATTGTTAACATTTCAAAATTGAGGCTGTTCATCCCACTTCAATATTTGGTTTTCCGGCACTTTGGAAAGAAGAGTAGAGCAGACTCTTCATCTTCCATGGCAAGACCAGGCTGGGCTGAGTGACAGCCACCCACTGGGTGTCATGCCCCAGCCCATACCTTCCCTTATGCAGCTTGCACATTTGTATGCAGAAGAACTGACCTACGGAGTTTTCCATGGTGACCTGGGGTCTGACATGACCAGGGGTCTAGCTAGAGCCTGGAAATGCCATTGAGCCCCCACCTTTGTCTTTCATCATTGGCTGGGAGCTCTTTCCCCAGCAGGGATTCTCAGCCTTGCCTGATTAGGACTCAGAGCCAGCATCATTCAGTTACTGAGGACCTCCAGGGGCAGCACCATATCTTTCCTGTCTCTTTATTCCCCCAAAGGCTCAGTCAACAGGAAGAGAAAGGAGACTGACTGGCTGAGTGAGGTCACTAGGAAGGACATCAGTCGTCAGCTGTACTGAGATTCCTCTTGTCAGGTGCTGTGCCCTTATTTGGGTGTCTCAGTCTTCACAACTACCCCTTGAGGTAAATGACATCATTTTTTCCACATTACAGATGAGGAAACCAGGGCACAGGGAGGTTAGAGAAATGTGGCTAGGGTCCTATAGCTACAAAGCAATCAGGCCAGGACTTGACCTCAGAGACTGGTTCAGAGCTGCGCCCTCCCTTTGGATAGCATGCGAGCTTGCTTAGAAATAGGTATTGGTGGAGAGTTTAGCTCCACAGCCCGTAGTCCTCATTGCTCTCCTCTCTTACATGCTCTGGGTCTCCCTTGACCAGCCAAGGTTTCCTCAGAGAAAAGACATTCAGACTCTAGAAAACACCACAATTTGTACCTGTTTCCCTTCTCCTTCTCACCCTAGTTTTTCCACCTGAACCCTGCCCTTGTCTTCCTAGATGTTTTGTCCAAGTTCTGTGTCCCATCATCTCTGAAGCTACCTAGTACTCGCTCATTCAGAGTTGGCCGTATTTCAGTGCCATCATAGCTCAGGGGGTTAGGATTGTGTGGGAAATACAATGGAGTGAGCTGTACCACCATCAGATGCCTGTCCTTGTCTGTGATTTTTCCAAGGGAAGGATTTTGTCTTGCTGACTTGCTATGCTCAGGACAGAGCACTGTATCTGGTACTTACTTGTAGCTCAATTACTGATGCCATTTGTAGATGTTCCCTTGCTTGGAGTTCTTATAATTTGGGTGATTGTGGGAGCCTTTGCTCACAGACTACTGTGACACTGTAATCCAGCCACCTTCCAAAGATCCCACCTGATAGGATTATTTCCAAAAGATGAAAAATATTTCTAAAAGATGAGAAGTATAAAACAAAAAGAGGCCTTTATTCTGAGAACACGGGCGTCTGGCAATCTCTCTGGCGGACATGTGATGTGGGGGTATGTAAGTAGCCTCGGTTTGGGATGGAACCTAAGGTGGGCATTAGGGAAGCACAGGTAGCCCATTGGTCCTAGGTTTGGAGCCATAGGTAAATTTCTAGGGGCGGGAAGATGGCTACACAGGTAAATTCCTAGGGGCGGGGGAGATAGGAGCTTCCTGGTTCCGGTTGAGGCTTTCCTGGCTATAGAGTCCTGTCTGGGCCAAAACCCTTTCACCACCTATGATCCATGAGACTCTAGGGGGAGATCTAGATATAAACCATAACAGTCCACTCTTGGCCTCAGAAGACTCATACATATCTCTTTATGTCAACTACATTTAGTCCATCTGTAAAAGTTGCTAAAGTCCTAATAGTTTCAATGTTGCTGAAGGTCCAAGTCCAATTCCAAAGTCTCTTCTGAGAGTTAAGGCAGGCTTTTAGGTGTGAGCCCCTGTAAATATCAAAAAGAAATGAAACGCTTCCAGCATACAGTGGCCCAGGATATACCTTCCCATTCTGAAAGGGAGGACAAGGAGGATAGGAAGGAATGGGGCTAAAGCAAGACTGAAATCCAGCAGGGTAAACCTTAAATCCTACATTCCATGTCCATTGCCCAGAGCAAATTGTGGCAATATGTGAACTATGAAGAATTTAGGTGTCCCTCCCCCATGGCATTGCCAGTACCCTTATGGCTTCTCTCTCGGGGTGGCTTTGCTTACCCCTTGCAGCTGTCCTCAGATGTTCCATGTTCCTGACAAATTCTTGGGGTCTCTGTTGGGGACCTGGCAAGATCCCCAACTGCCTGTGTAAGAGGTATGGCAAAAGGATGAAATAAGAAACAGCAATTTAGTAATGCTGGACAGGGGTTCTGGGAGGTCAATGCCTCAGGATGGCCAGACACAAAATACTCTGAGCTACTATTTATTGGGTGTGTAGAATAATTGGAGGGATTATCGAGTGACTCTGAAGGCAGCTTTGACTTTATGGTGATGATGATTTTTATGTTGAAGAGGTTGATGGGGAAAGATGACAGGTTAAGGAGTTTATCCTTTTCCCCAAGATGAATCCCTCTTTTTATTATTACTGGATTCTCAAGGAACCAAGATGTCTTCAGCTGATGCACTCCTGCACTGGGGCATTGCAGCTGTAACTAGAGGCACATAGAATTACGTTTCCTACATATCATAACTGGCCCACATGGCAAGGCACCAGGACTCAGACAAGCCTTAATTGGAATCTAATTATGGAATGATTTTCCAACAATTATATAGAATGGTCCTCAACAGGTCTCCAGTCCACTTTTGGTTTTATTCTCGTGGCTTTACACACTGTGCTCTCATAGACATACTTCCTGGCCTCCTAAACCCATTTCTAAACTCTGAGTGGAAACCTCCCTGACCATATAACTTTTCATTTTGCACACCCGTAAAACCTGTACTGTATGGATAATGCTAAGGTCTGCTGCCAGCTCTAGTGATAGCTGAACCCCCTTGAATTGTGGCTGCAGAAGCCCCTGAATGGCTGCATGGCCAAGCACTGTGAACTAGATCCCAAGCAGCACATTTTCTAGGGAGCCATTACAGCTTGGGACCCTGGAGCTCTTTTGTCAGAGAAAAAGTGACTGAACTTTGCAATTTTGAGCCTGCAGTGTGTAGGGCTTTCCTGGATCCTCAGTGCCCTCAAGCAGCCTTTCTTATTGTCCTGTTAAAAAGTGTTTGCCTTCTTTTTAATGCTAATCTTTTTAGCTGTCAAGCTGTCCTATGCTCCATCTTTGTGGGAAATTTCTTTCTGGTAAAAAGGAAAACTTTTTAAATGAGCTTTTTGCTTTTAATTTTCAGTATAAACCTGACTAAAAGCAGCAAGCAGTATCCATGCTACAGCTGAATGTTAGGCTGCCTCAAAATTTCCTCCATCAGATTGGCCCTTAATCTCAGTCTCCTGCAAAGTCTTAGGACATTAGCAAAATGTAGGTAACTTTTCTGCCAGAGTGTAACACATTAGAGTCCACATGCCAGTGGAATCCTTATTCACAACTAAAACCTTTTGAGCCTGGTCTTTCATCTGCATTTCTAAGTCTTCTGATCCTGAGTGCCAGCCAGTCTCTCTTCAGACTCAGCTTACAGCAGGGTTGCTTCTCCAACAGGCATCTCTAGCCCTTTTAAAAACTCCTTCCATGAACCATTTCCAAGTGCTGTGGAGCACATGGTTAGGCAGCAGCTCAGCAAAGACCCCTCTCCTTGTACCAAAATCTTAATCACTTCTTTTCACTGAGACACAGTATCCAACTCCTGGAAGTTAGAGTTTATTTTGATTCACAGTTTGTAGAGTGTCTTAGTTACTTTTAACTGGTGGCCTGATGCCCGAAGTTGGGAAAGGAAAGGTTTATTTCTTATAGTTTTTGGAGGTTTCAGTCCATACTCAGTTGGCTCCAAGGCAGGGTGGCATGGTGGGGCCATAGTTCATAGGCGGCTACAAACAGCAAGCAGAAACTTACAAGAGGGAGAGACACACCTTCTTCCTGCCATTACATTGTATGCTGGCTCCACCCCTATGTGGGTGTAGCACTGACACCATCAATCCAAGCGCTAGACAATGAACCAATCACAAATGCATAACGCAAATGCACGAGGCCTGGGGGCCACCAACATAAAACATGACATAGAGGATTCAGTCCATAGCTGGCTGGCTTTGAGGAAGGTTGGGAGGCACAGGGGCATGCTGGAGGAACAGCTGCTCAATGCATAGCAGCCAGGAAGCCAAGAAAGTCCAGGGAAGAGCCCGGAAGGATAGAACCTTCCAGGTCATACCCACAGTGACCCGCCTCTTTTGACCAGGCCCTCACTTCTAGTAGCAAGTCAGCTACAATGTTAATGGAATCCAGTCACCTTCCAGAGGTCCAGTCTGTGATCTCATGAGACTTTACAGGTACACCTAGATATAGACTGTAACAGTGGCTGCCCCTGTGAGAACCTGTTCCCGCGGCACCTTCATAGTCGGGTGCTGCCTTCTTTTCTGGAGGCTGCACATGCACTTTGCCTTTCATCAGGGAGCTGCTACGACATCTGAACTGTCCCCATCCCTGTTCCTCCCATCTCTTAAACCTAGTGAGAAAGCCAAGAATGAGAATGGAGGAAATGGAGAAACTCGTTAGCTTCCAGCACTGCGTGAAACAAGTGCTCCGAGGACGTGTCTCTGGGATAGACACTGAGGGACCGCGGGACACAGAGTGGCCACAGGTACTGTTCTCCCAAGGGGAGGCTGGGAGCAGAAGAAAGTGGCCACTCTGCTGGGTCGTGGGTCTGCTGGACATGCACTAACTTTCTAAAGCCAGGGCTGTAGGAGATGGTTTTGCATGACTTCTAAATAGACGTGGTATATACCGTGCTGTGATACCAAGACCAAAACTCTGTCACTTTGGTGGGGGAGGTCTCTAGCCGACCAACTGGCTTGTGGGGCAGCTCTGCTGACTGAGGTCACATTCCTTTACCACCCATAGGACACAGTTCTCATGTGAGATTGAAGCTGGGTTGCTAGCGTGTTGCAGCTCGTACAAAGGGAAAAGAGAAAGAGGCCTGGGATGAGTGGAAGTACCTCCTGCTGGGTCTGCTGCCAAGCTGCCAGGCTCCTGGAACAAAGGACAGAGTTTGGGGTGAGGCATGTAAGCCTCCAGTTAAACGTGTTCATCAGAGTTCGGTCTCTCTACCTCAGTTGGAACTGCTAGAGGATTCCAGCAGGAAGAAAGGGCTTTGCAGGGTCCTGGGATGTAGGGGGCTGGTGCAAGAGGAGCAAGATGAGGGACCTGGAAACAGCAGGTGGTGCTCAAGCTCCTTCCCAAGCTGTGTGGTGCCAAATCAGGGGACTGACTTCAAACGAAGAGTGCATAGGCTCTTCCCTCCTGCAAATGCTTTGTTTTCCAGTGGGGGAGACTCTTCCATAGAGGGCCAGGGACTTGCCCCTTGTTGCTGTTGAACAGTGGACAAGGCCACGGTGAGGGTATGCAGACAAGGTGCTGCCGCCTGATAGGAAACTTTTCTCCCAAGTTGCATGATCTTTGTGCCTGGGAGAGAAGATGACACCCACATCAGGTGACTGTACGGAGCCCCCTTCACCTTTGCTCTTTGCAGTGATTAAGAGCATGAGGATTTGGAGTCTACCTGTTTGAGTTTGATCTCTAGCTTTCCTAGCTAAAGTATCTTGGGCAAAGTACAGCTTCACTGGGTCTTAGTTTTCTCATCTGTAAAATGGAAATAATCATATCTGCATAATAGAGTTACTGCAGGGGATGAGTACATATAAAGCACTTATCACAGTGCTTGGCAGATCAGCAGATGTTAGCTGTTTCTGTTTTTATGTATCCTGGGCTTGACCCCAAGTGGATGGGCCTCTTCAGATGCACTGGTAGCCTCCACATGTGGAGTGAAGGAGAGGCTGGCTTTCTTTCATCAGCCCTGGTGGCTCAGTGAATGTGCTTTGTCTGGATATGGGACCTGGGATCAGTATTTTCAGAGAGAAATCTTTAGGGGACAATCTGAATCCCAGAGGGCTGACGGTGGAGGATGGAGAATACTCAGTGCTCAGGGCAGCTGGAGAGGTTGTCCTAATGGGATTGCTTGAAGGCATGACTAGGTGTGTGTCCCAGACATCACCAGCCTTGCCCAGGGCTGACTGGAAGTTAGAAGGTCTTGGAGTTGGGCCTGAATGAATGATTTAACCTTAGAAGGCCTTTCATGTTGGCATGAATCAGTTTACCCAAGTAGTGTTGCTTTGAGAGGCAAGAGCAGTCACACAACTCTGTCTTCATGGGGCACATGCTAAGTGCAGTGGCTGCTGAAAGGGGACCTCAGGGGAGGAGGAGCCATCTCAGGGTGGAGGACTTCCCTTTGCAGCCAGAAGCCAGGGCCTGATATTTGGGAATGGTCTCCTATGCGCAGCTCACATACCTCATGTTTCTGAGAGCTGAGCAGAGAGCAGCCTGCAAGAGGCGAGGCTTTTCACAAGTCTGCCAGTTTCCTCAAAGCTTTTAAGCACTAGTCTTTAAACAAAGAGCCCATCTACTTCCAAAGAGACTTCAATCTCAATGTCCCTTCCCTAGTCTGAAAACACTGTCTTCAGATACAGACCTCAGCCTAACATGATTCGTGTTCAGGCCAGAAGATCTTTTGCCTTTACTAATGAAATGTTTTTGGAATTGTTTACTGTCTTCTGTGTGCCTCCTACCAGCGCAAAATGTAGAGGATTCAGCACCAGGGAGGCAATGCACTGATCACGGCATTTACGAGGCATTGCTAATATGTTTGTTTTTCCAGTACACTTTGGTGGTGGTGGTTGTGGTGTGTCAGAAAATGCTTGCAACCAGTTGTTAGAAGTTTTTCATAGTGAACAGTTGTGTCATACTCTCAAAAGACTGTCACATATTGAGACCACAGAAGAAGCATGTATCTTCAGAGTTTTCCTCCCATGAAATAATGAAAAAAGCAGAAGCATGAGGCTGAATCTGTTCTTTCTCCTTAGGGCCGATTCCAGCAATGCTGGATATCAGGGAGAGGAGGCTTGGGGGATGAGTCTCCTAACAGCTGGTTTACTTTTCTACTTCAAAGCTGATTTTTCCATCCTGGAATGTTGTTTCCAGGAGCAGCTTTCTTTCCAAGGAAAATGGAACCATGTTCCTAGGGACTCTCAGATCACTGACTGGGGCTCCATCCTTGGGTCCCAGGAAAGCATGGATGTGGCAGGTGGGCTCTAGGCCACCTGTGTCCAAACCATCCGGCTTGGGCAGTGCAGGTCCACATTCATGCTGCCTCTCCAGGCCATGGCCCAAAGGCTTCTGGGCTTTGCTTAGCTGATAGCTTCAGCGCAGGTGTGATGATCAGGACTCATCTCTCAGCTGCCTGGGGATCTGAGTCACTTTTGGGTTTGGTTGGGATGAGTACAGTGTGATGGTCTGCTGGGGACATAAGAGTGAGCCGAGTCGTGGTGGCCGGGGCTCCTGTTTTGGCAGGTGGAGTGAATAGGTGTGTTCTGTTCCCAGAGAGGTGGAGGGGACAGTGCAAATCCAAGTCAGCCCCTAAAACTCCATCTTGCAGAGTTTTCTGAGTATGGAGCCACAGTTCCTCCTGTGGGTGTATGTGGGGGGCAAACAGTACTCGAGGAGTTCACCCCAACCCAAGCTGGAGACTCATTTTGAAGTTCTACCAAGATTCGTACCCCAACTTCTTGAGTGACAGCCAGATTTAGGCTCAGCGTCAGCTTCTTTGTGATTCTGGAATCATTACCTTTCTTCCTGCTGGTTCTTGTCTCTGATTCCAGGAAAGTGGAGTAGCTTCTGGCCCTGATTCTCTTAGGTGTGAGATTCTCTCCAGGACTCATCCAGGTTCTCAGTGTGTCCCCTTCACCCTGAATGGGTGACGCTCTCACCCTTGATGTCATTACTAGTGACATGTGTCAAGGCTGGCGTAGCCCAGCATGAGGCCTGTGATGAAGAGGATGGTCCCACTGGGAAATCAGAGGAAGCCAGGGTCCTTTATTCCCTTTTGCCTTTGAAGTGGGCACTGCGGGGCAAAAGGAGAAAGTAAACTCCGGCATGGGGATTTGGGGGCACAGTAGTCTGCTGAGGTGCAGGACATGGCTCACATGCACAAAGGGCTCCAGAGGAAGAAAGCTTCATTTCTTCTGGCCTCAGCGATAGGGCAGAGTGCACACTGGAAGCAGCATGACATCCAATAGCAGTCTCTGCTTAGAAATCTCTCCAGCATCACAGCTGTACTGGGGTCTGGCTGTGCTGAGAGATGGGGCCTCCCTTGGGGCAGCATTTATGAAGCCGGAGTCAGACGAAGTGCTGTGTGACTTACCTACCTGTGTGAGTGCGCTGGCCTGAGGACAGTCCCGTGCCACGGGATTGTCATTTCCTACAGGAGACTGAGAGACCCACAGCAGTGTGGCACCTGAGTTAATGTGTAAATATTTTAAAATGAATGTAAATGCATGTAAGTGTGTAAGCCCATGCTTTTTTTGTTGGGCTGTCCCTCATTTGGACGGTAGCCACTCATTTGGGGTGGGGACGTTGATGGGACTATTCTGGGTGTCAGCTGCTGTTCTATGCTGATTCCATTCTCTGATTTGCAAGTAATTAAATCTGAGTCTCACTTTTTAAAAAATCTATGACATGAGACTAACAGTACTTTCACAGGGATACTGAGAAGACTAAATATAAAACAGGGAGGTGTTTTTAAATAAATAACTGGAGATCAGTTAAAGGGGCTTTGTATTGTGTGACATCAGCACCCTGAGGTTTGGAACAGCTGGTGGCTCCCATAGCCTCTGGTCCCCACCCGACCTCACCGCATTGTTGGGTCCCTCCCATCATGCTCCTCTGCCTGGATGGTGAGTGGTGCTTCTCACTGTTCTAAAACTGACCTCTTGTGCTGTCCCCCACAGTGATATTTTATTGCTCTTAAGGTGTATCAAGAAATCTAGACATGCAGACAAGTGAAATACAACCCCCAATCATAAACATTCGAGTTGCGAACTTTCACAGGTGCACTGTGTAAGACTCACTTTGTCCGCTTAGGAACGAATCCAACTTACTAAGAGTTCTCCTGGAATGGAACTCATTTGTAAGTCGGGAATGCGCTAAACATAAAAGCATCCATTACCCATCTCCCCAGAGGCAGGTGCTGGTTTCACATTAGTGTATATCCTCCTGGATATTCCCTGCACTTGCCAAACTCATACACAGCTCTGAGACCTGTATTTTCCACTTCACTAGAGATCATAAACACTTTCCAGCTACATTTATGCAACTTTTAGCACTCTATAAGTTGATTATACAGATGAGGAATATTTTATTTAACAAAAATCCTCCATCTTTATTAGACTTGTGTAGGTTGTTTCCAGCTGTTTACTGTTGCACTCAGAGCTAGGGTAAGCACCCCCGAGCCTGGTCTTTCTCCTTGTTCCTCGTGATTTCCCTAGGAGAGCTTTCCAGAGTGGAGATTCTGAGTCAGAAGAGAAGCACTTCCAGATTGCTCTATTCAGGCCGGACCTGTGTGCCTGTCTTTCTGCAGTGAGGGCTTGTCCTAACACTGGCTAACACTGGATGGAATCACTTCGGTTTAAAAATGAACATTTATTGCCGGGCATGGTGGTGCACACCTGTAATCCCAGCACTTGGGAGGCTAAGGCAGGAAGATCCCTGCGAGTTGAAGGCCAGCCTGGGTTACAAAGTGAGTTCATAGCCAGCCTGAACGACATTGTGACACCCTGTCTCAAAAAGACAAAAATAAACAAATAAAAATGAACATTTACTCTTTCCAGTTGTGCTCTGTAAGACAATTTGGAACATAAATAAAAAATGTAATCTTTACATATATCTTCGTGTACCTATATATTTATATTTATTCAAAAATACTTATACATAAAATCAGGTTCCATATTGCCACCTGAGGTAGTTAACTGCTAAGTTTATATATAAAAATATAATCTATACACATATAAAATTATACATATACTTGGGACTATGCTATATGTACATTTTATATTCTTTTTTTACTATATGACTATGCATATATTTTTGATACAGTTACTTTTCTATATAATTAAATATTTCCAGAAACAGTTTTTGAGGTCTGCCCAATGGGGTGCCCTATGGTTATTTTTGAAGCTGTTGCCTGTAGAAATCTAAGTTGTTTTAGTTTTTACATTATAAATAAGCTCTGTAAGGGGCTGGGGGTTTAGCTCAGCGGCATACCCGCCTGCCTTGCAAGCACGTGGTCATGAGTTCAATCCCTGGTACCTTTAAAAAAAAAAAAAAAAAAAAAAGCTCTGTAAGCCCTTTTCACCTAGTTTTTTTTATGATAAAAAATGAAAAGCCTAAAATTTAACCTTGTAGGCATTTGTAGGAGTTCATTTCAATGGTATTAAATACATTAACATAGTAGTGCACTCACTACTCCCATCCCCCTTCATTACCCTTTCCATCTTTTAAACTGAGACCCTGCATCCATTAAATGAAGTTTCTAGGACTCACTCCTCCCAGCCTGTGACAACCTCTGTTCTGTTTCTCTATGATTTTGCCTACTATAGTAACTTCATGTCAGTACAGTCATGCAGTATTGGCTTCCCCCTGGTACTAAGAATTGAACCCAGAATATGCATAATCAGCTATATTCCCAAGCCCTACCCTTTTGGTTTTCTGAGACCTGGTCTTGTTAAATTGCCCAGGCCAAGTTCCAACCTGGGATCCTCCTACCTCAGCCTCCCAGAGTGCTGGAATTACAGGTACTATCACATCTGGCTTTTTGTAACTCATTTATTTCACTTAGCATAATGTCCTCAAGGTTTGGCCACTTCGTGGCTTAAATCAGGATTTCCTTTTAAAAGACACATAATATTCCCTCTATTAATTTTGACTTGATTCATGAGCTGATGTAAGGTTATCCTGGAAAATGTCTGATATACACTTCGGAAGACGGTATTCTGCTATTAGTGGAGTGACTGAATGTGTCTGTCAGATCTATTGGTTTATTGTATTAAGTCCTCTATTTTTGTCTCTCTGGTTATTCTATCCATTATTGAGAGAGGATACTGAAGTCTTCACTAGTTATAGAATGGTCTGTTTCTCTCTTTGTTCCTGTCAAGGTTTGCTTTATCTATTGTGATGCCTTATTATTAAGTGTATAAATGTTTAATAATTATCATATCTTCTGGTTGTACCAAAGTTGCTTCTTGTGGCCTTTTCTGGTTTAAAATCTACTTGTCAGATATTAGTATACCCTTTCTCTTTTGTTACTATTTGAATGGAAATCATTTTCTCTCCTTGCATACCCATCGTGTCTGTGAATCTAGTCACTTACAGACGGCATATACATGGGTCATATATTAAATTAATTCTGCCAGTTTCTTTTTAATTGGAAAATTTAATTGCACAAGCATTCATGTTTGTCGAGATCTTTATTTTTTCATGTGGCATCGTTACTATCTAGTGCCCTTTGTATTTCACCCTGCAGGACTCTCTTGAGCATTTCTTTGAGGCAGATAGAGTAGTAATCAGCTCCTGTTTCCTGGGGAGAGCTTGTCTAATGTAGGATTCTAGTCTGACGGTTTCTTTCTTTTACACTGCTATTGACCTTCTGCATTTTGGATGGGAAATTTGATATTCTTGTTGTTGGTCCCTTGTATGTGATAAGTCACTTCACTTATTACTTTTAAGATTCTGTCTTTCATAAGTGTGATGATAGTGTATCTTGGTATAAGTCTCTTTTAATTGTCTGATAGAATTTGATGACTTTCTTGGATGCTCGTGTTAAAATCTTTCATCAAATTGGAGAGTTTTGCAGTCAGTGAAGTGTCCTCTTTGCCTGCCTTGGCTTCTGGACCAGCATTATGGCTGCTCTGGGGCAAAGAAGTGCATAGCTGCTTCTATCCCAAGAGCTAAAATTAATAGGATTCACCATTAAGCCTCCTCTGGAAGCTGGAAGCTTTTAAAAGATTTGAGTTCCAAGCAGTTACATAAGGCAGATTGTTCCTTTGCCCTTTGTTGTCTAAGTGGGAAGAGAGATTCCTGGGGCTTTCTACTCCACCACCTTCCCAGGATCCTCTGATTATAGTTTTTTTAAATAACAGACTTACTAATGTATACTGTATATGGTACTCACTGTACCATGAAATTCAATCTTTTAAGTCATATTGTTGAGTGGTTTTTAGTATATTTGGAGTCGTGCAGCCATTAACTACCATAATCAATTTCAGAAAATTTTTTCATACCCCCAGGAGAGCTTTGTACTTATTAGCAGTCACTTCCCATTTCCCAAGCCCAGTCCCTACTCTATAGCCCTGGTTAACTGCTAATCCACATTCTTTCTCTATAGATTTGCCTATTTTAAATATTTTATATAAACAATAATATTAGGCTTTCTTTTTTTTAGGCTTTTTGTATATGATTTCTTTCACTTTGCATATTTTTTGGGTTCTTACATGTTAAAGCATGTAGCATTCCTTTTTATAGCTAAATAATGTTCTCTTTATGGATGTACCACATTTTGTGTATTTTGTTAATGTCTTCATCAATTAATGGACATGATTTCCGTTTGGGGGTATTATGCATAATTCTGCTATAAACACCTAGTCACAAGATTTGTGGTGAACATATATTTTCATTTCTCCTGGGAATGTATTTAGTAGAATCACTGGATGTTATGATTTAGATCTTCACTGTCTCCCAGTGGCCGCATGTTGAAGTCTTGTTCCTCCTCTGGTGGTGCTGTTGGGAGGTGGTGGAGTCCTCTAGTGTGAGGGCCTCATTGCAGGAAGCAGGCTGTGCAGCGGGTGTAGCCCTTCTGTCCCCTCCTGTCTCTGCTTACTGCTGTTCCCATGTGAGCAGCTGTGCTGTGCCATGTGCTTCCCACCTGACGTCTGGTCTCGGCTCAAGCCCAAGGTAATAATGCCACATGACAGCAGACTGCACCCTCTGAAATAGTTGAGCCAAAGTAAATTTTTCCTTCTTTCATTGTTCTCATGTATTTTGGCATATCTGTGGAAAGCCAGCTGACATGCCAGATCATTGGGTAACTCTGGATTTCTTTTGCGGAACTAAAAACTCTTTCCCAAAGAAATTTCACTAGTACAAAGTTTCCAGGTTCTCCATATCTCTGTCAGCATTTGTTAGTGTCTGGCCTTTTAGCAATTCTGAAATACGTAAAGCTTTTCTAAAATATGTAAAGTGGTATCTCTTTGTTTTTTATTTGCATTTCCCTTATGACTAATTATATTGAACAATTTTTATGTACTTATTACATATCTTCTTTGTAGAGATGTCTACTCAGCTCCTTTGCCCATTTTAAATAGGATTATTTCTTTACTGTTGAATTGTAGTAGTTCTTCATACATTTTAGCTAGTTGTAATAGTTTTTTTATGTATTTAAATTCTTTTACAATTGTGGTTTATAGCCAGGTATGGTGGCGCACATTTGTAATTCCAGCTCTCAGGAGGCTGAGGCAGGAGGATGACTCAAGTCTAAGGCCAACCTAGGGTACAAAAGTGAGTTCAAGGTCAGTGTGAACTTCACAGTGAGATTCTGTCTCAAAAAGATGAAAAACAAAACAGCAACAACAAATGCAGTTATGGTTTATAAATGTTTTACCCCAATCTGGGTCATTCTTATTTTCTTAGTGGTATCCTTTGGAATACAGACTTTCTTAATCTTGATTGAGTCCAGCTATCTCTTTTTTTTTTCTTTTGTTGTTTTCATGCTTTTTGTTTTATATCTAAGAAACCGTTACCTAATCAGAGTTATAAAGATTTATTCTTTTGGCTCATTCTAAGAGTTTTATAGTTTTAACTCTTAGATTTGGGTCTGTGGTCCATTTTGAGTTAACTTTTATTTATTTTTATGAGATCAGGATTTATATTCATCATTTGCACGTGGAACTCCAGTTTTCATTTGTCAAAAAATCCATTCTTTCTCCATTGAATAAAAATGTAAATATATCTGGAATCTCAATTCTGTTCCATTGGTGTATATTGTAGTAAATTTTAAATTTGAGAAGTGTGATTCCTCTAGTCTCAATCTGTCTGTCTGTCCATCAGTCGCTCCCTCCCTCCTTCTCTTCCTCTGTCTCTCTGTCTTTTGAGAGAAGATCTTGCTGTGTAATCCAGACTGTCCTCAAACTCACGGTCCTCTCAGGTGCTGGGTTTACAGGCATGTAGCCCAGCCCACTTTTTCAAGATTGTTTTGGTTCTTTGGGATTTCTTGCATTTCTATATAATTTTTAAAGATAGGTTATTGGGGCTGGGGATTTAGTTCAGTGGCATAAGCGCCTGCCTTGCAAGCAGGCAGTCGTGAGTTTGATCTCTGGTACCGATAAAAAGGAAAAAGACAAAAAAAAAAAAAAAAAAAGATAGATTATTAATCATGGAAAAATTGCTAGTGGGATTATGTTGACTCTGTGGTTCGATTTAAGGAGTACTATCATTTTAACAATATTAGGTCTCCCAATCCCTGAACATGGAATGTCTTCTTTCAGTTAAAAAAAAAAAAAAAAAAAAAACCTGTTTTGCAGTTTTTGGAGGTGTGTAAATCTTACGTTAGTTAACTTTTGTGTAAGTATTTAATTTTTAATGTTATCTGTATGTAGAATCATCTTCCTAATTTCATTTTGAGTTTGCTTATTGCTGTAGAAATACAACTGACTTTTGTGTATTGCTGGTTTATCCTGCAGTCTTACTGAACTCATTGATCAGCTTGAATGTTTTTTTCAATTGTTGTTGCTTTGGGGTTTTATAAAGGATTTTGTAGGGTTTTCTGTGTATAAGATAATATTATTTTCAAATAAAGATAGTGCTGCTTTTTCCTTTACAGTCTGGATGCCTTTGTTTCTTTTTGTCACCTCCTTGTATTGTCTAGAACCTCCTACTTCAGTGTGGATAGAAGACACCAAAGTAGACATCTGTATTTTCGGGAAAAGCTTTCAGTCTTTCACCATTAAGTGGGATGTTACTTGATGATGTTTTTTTTATCAACTTGAAGACATTCTCATATATTTCTAGTTTTTTGAGTAGTTTTTTGTCATTAAAATGTGTTAACAATTTTCAAGTGCTTTTTTCTGTTAAGATGTTTATGCAGTTTTTGTGTTTTATTCTTCTAGTATAGCATGTTAATCCAACCTTGCATTCCTGGGACATACCACATTTGGTCATAGTGTATAATTCTTTTTAGATGCTGGTGGTTCTTTGTGCTAGTATCTTGTTGAGGATTTTTACATGTATGTGATGGATGTTGATGATTTTCTTGTGATATCTTTGGTTTTGCTATTAATGTAACACTGCTGTAATACGGGGCTGCGATGTGAAGTGTTCCCTCCTCTTACGCTTTTTGGAAAAGTTCATGAAGGTTTGGTGTTAATTTTTTTTGGACATTTCATTGAGTTCATCAGCAAAGTTTTCTGAGCCTGGACTTTTCTTTGTAGAAGTTTTGTTGATTATAATTCAATTTCTTATTACTCTATCATTTGATAGATTGTAATAATCTTTGTAATAATAATTGTAATAATCTTGCTGTGCATTCTCCTATGTGGTATCTTTTCACTGGAGCCCTGAGCCTATTACGGCAAACAGTGGTCAGAAGAGTAGCTTTTCCTACTTTCAGGGTTGATGGCTTTGTGGAGCTGTCCCTCTTCTGTTCTTCAGTAATATTTTGAGCAGTAGCTCATCCTGTGTCATAAAGCAAACTCAATGCATGTCATAGTCAAAGGCAGCCACGCTTCCTATACATGGACTTGATTGACAGAATCAGCCTGGTGGATAAATCCTGTTTTTTTCCTGCCAGGAAACTGTCAACCACTGCCAGGCTTTACGCAGGAGGAATGACTTAATTAAATTTATAAGCAAGAATGATCTTCTGGCACAGAATGGAGAATAGATTAGACGGAATTAAAGATTATAGGGAAGGAGCCTGGCGGGAGGTGGCGAGCTGGCTTGGGGCCCTTACTCTGTGTTGTTCCACAGGCTGATTCTCAGTCGATTTGTACATGGGTTGGGCCAGGGAGGAAGCCCTGGCGGGAAGCTGGAGTGCAGGAGGAGAGAGAAGCAGGATATTTCTCTCTATTTCATGCAGCACCTTTGGCAGCAACTGTGTCTCATTAGACAGAATTGTGTTGGGTTCCTGTCAGATGTAACTGCACTCTGTGAGTTTAGTGCCCACCAAATGGCCCAGCTTCTGGGCTCTTCATGCTCCACTGCCCACTCTCCTTTCCAGCCCTCACTGTAGTATTGGCTTCCGGCCATTGTGGGGTTCTGGGATGTCAAGCTATCTCCTTTTCTGCTTGTCTGTCTCATCTCCTATGCAGACAGTTCTGTGCACTAAACTCCCTTTATTTGAAAGAACTGGAGTCCTTCCTTTGGCCTCCCTGGATTCTGACAGATATCAGTGATACAGCAAAAACCTGGATTGCAAGGATTCTGGGGCAGACAAGTTTGAATCAAGAGGCATTTGAAATAGCAGCAGCAGGCTGCAGAGAGGAGCTGTGTATGTTGAGGGAATATTTGTGGGAAGTGTTTAAGGGAGGAATGAAAATGACTGTGAGGTTTTAAGTTTATCTCACAGGGCAGGTAATGATATTAAACCGGATGAGGTTTAGGAGAAGGCGCTACCTTTCCTTGGGGTGAGAGAGGTGAATGCTGGATTGGAGTTGAACATGGTGAGATCTGCGTCCACCAGGGGGTGCTATCCAGGGAACCCGTAGGATTCTAGGGATGCCTAAGGGTTTCTAGGCTACTAGGACTCAGGGATTCTCTGCAGAGAGGCTGAAGTACACGTGCAGAGAGCACAGAGTGAAGAGATAAGGATTGAGCTGGAGCTTGCAAGGCTTGGGAGATCACAGGCCTGCTACCTGCAGACAGGGCTGGCCAGGGCTCCAGGCTCTTGATGGGGAAGAGGTAGGCAGGTGACACAGCCTGCCCTACCCTTTGGGTTTATAGTACCCGAAACCTTTGTGTGTTTGCACACTGTGGCAGGTGTATATTCTCAGGGAGGGTGATACTCAGATGTGGCCCGAGGGTCAGGACAAATCAAACTGAGTTTTTAAAGTACTGTGGGGAGATTCACACTGAAAGAATCAAGAACTGACTAACCAGTTATCTTTTCCCTTATTGCTTCAAGCTCAGGATCCCAATAAATCCTCCTACTAACCAGAGCAAGTGTAGGCATAGCCATGCATTTCTCTAGATTTTTGGATAATGTGTCCCAGCCTTGTTGGACAGGCCACATATCCTGCTGTGTCCCACCCAAGCTCTGCTGCGGGCTGCCCACTACCCACCCACCTACCCTTACCGCTGCAAGTCCTGCTTCCCACCCCTGCTTGTGTCTTCCCTCCGACCTGGAGTTGTCCTCTTTCCCCTGTGCTGGGTCCACCCTTAGTGACGTCTGTTATTGTGTGCAAACCTCACCAGCTCCATGTGTCTATGCCAACATCTTTCGTCTAATTCTACCTCTATTTATAGTTGTTATCATTAATTTGGTATTCAGTTTTTGTTAATTATTTCACATCTGCCACTTGCCACTCTCAAACTAGACTGCATAATTAATACATTCATTAAATCAGCAACTGTGTGGGCACCTGCTGTGGAATGGAAACTGAAGCTGTGTCATGTCTGAGCTGCCTGCTTTGTCTCCTGCACTGGCACCAGGGCAATGCCTGGTACATGGGGCACTTGGGGGACTGTTCCAGAGACATCCTGCCCTGTCCCTAGGGGGCACATTGCTAAAGATGAAGTCTGCCCAGGCGACACACCAGTCACTTAAACCAAAAGGCAAGCCTTTCAGTATTTTCTGAAATCCTTTCTGTTTTAGATGAGAAAAGATTTTGGTTTGGGTGTGACATAAAGCAGATAATCGTGTCTCTGGCTTCTCTCCTGCCCACACTCACCTTCAGGGCAGATCGCCCGTCTGAGGACTGCCCCTCTGTGAAAGCTGGGTCCTCTCCCGGCCTCCTTACAGTTTCCTTTCCTGCAGCCTGCTGGTTGCTGTCTTCAGGCCTTTGGGGTTTCGCTCTTAGGATTTGGGATTTGCTTTTTGGGGCCTGTTCTCCAACAAGGCTGGCCACAGTGTGAAGATCACCTAGTCCCACTCTCTTTTTGTGTTCTGCACCCAGGACTTGATACTCCCCACGTAGTGCTTGTTCTGTCACCACCCATCTCTTGGCTTCCAGGGTTTCCAAACCATGTCTGGTGTTCATTTCTTCCCCCAAATGTTCGTGATGCTTTAGGAATGGAAAAAGCATCCATATTTGGAAAGCTCTGAGCTCTCTCGGGGGCGGGAGCAGAGCACAGACTGTTCTGTGGAGAAGGGGGTGTCAGAATGCGGCTCAGTGTGGCTCCCGAGTGGGCTGGGAGGGTGAGCAAGAGCAGGAAGCTGTGGGCTGGCCTTGGCTGGGCCTCCCTGCATACCACCCTGACCAGGAACCAGGCAGAGGCTGGCCACCGCCTGGCCAGCCTCTTGAGACAAGGACTTAGGGTGACTGGTTGGCTCTCAGTAGTAAGTGATGATGATTACAGCATCTAGAAATTTCTTCTAAGTCCTTGCCCCTTCTCTCTCTTATTCCTCACATAGAGACCCGCAGAGAGGGTCTCTGTAAGAGGGGGGCCACAAAGCCTCCCCCTGCCAGGTCTTTGCTGTCAAGGTCTGCCCAGGCATTTCGTAGTGCAGGTCCTTTCAACTTCACATTGATCTTCGTCGAGGTGCGTTAGCAGCTCCAAGAGCCTTCATGGGCCCTGCAGGAGGGGTTGGAAAAGCACCTTTTCCCTAAGCAGCGCAGACAGCGCATGCTTGGGCTTCCTTAGTGAACGGGGTACTTCGGAACGCTGGGCACATTCCAAACCTGGGATGCCACAGAAGGCTTCAGGGGCGAGTGGACAAGCACACAGCCTGGCTGGGCTCACATCAGCCAGGACTTGCTGCTAGCAGCCGCCAGGTGTCGCGGGAGCCTTGTCCTCGAAGCCGAGCGTACCACACTGCGCCTGCGCAGAGCCTGCCAGGTGTCCCGGCTGCGCGCCTCCCGCCCCACCCCGGCATCTCTGAGTCACCTGGGCTCCTGCACCTGCGTTCCCCTCTGCTTCAGGACAGGTCAATCCATGCCTCCGAGACTGCTGCCTCCCTGAGTTTTGGTTCATTATGTGGTTTGGCTCCAGTTCAGAGATCTGAGAGGGAAGGCGAACTGGCCCGCCTCTTCCCTGAGCCTGAATCTGTGAGGCTCCCGGGCGCCCTTTTCAAGGAGCCGAACCTGAACCGACTCTGCAGCGGGGTGCTGATGCTTCTCTGGAACAGCATTTAACACACATGCAAACGTTTGGCACACGGCTCATTTACAAAGAGAAAGGACAGGAGGTTGTGTTGAGCCTGGAGTTTAGCAGGAGTTGAAATGGGCCCTTTTCCTCCATGGAGAGAAAATCCCTCATAGTAAGGACTGTGGAACCCCACTGAGTTTCCTGGAGTGTTTCTTTGTAGATCCATTGTTGAAGTCTTGAAGTGATAGCATGTCACCCCGCCTTTATGAGATGGATGTTTGCTCATGATTATGACCTTGTAGGTGTCACCCTGCAGCCATGGGAAGAATCAACTGAGGATACTTTTTCCCTCCCAGAAAAACCCTCCAGTCTATTGGAGACGGTGTCTTAGCAACTGAGGAGCTGCCCTGATAGAAAGTTCTTTGGATCCAGAACCCAGTGGGCTCTGCCAATACCTGCTCTGCGACCCTGTGCACATCATGAACCCTCTCTGAGCTTACATTCCCTCCCTTGCAAAAAGAGGATAGGAAAGATGATAGAGACTCCACTGTTTTTCCTCTTTTCCACTGTTCTTCTTCACTTTTTGAAGTTTAGCAATCTCTTTGGGTTCAGTGAAAACGTAATTTGATGTGCAGAAGGATGGACTAGTAGAAGCGGGTCACAGAGTCCTTACTGAGTGCTGGATTTTGCCCATGTGCAAAACCCAGGCAAGGGTGAGAAGGTTGTAGGAGGAGGCACTGGGGGCTGTGGTCTGGTGGAAATCTGCCAGTGGGCCTTGGGCTAGCTGTTCATCTCTGACTCTGTGGTCTCTCCAGCCCTTCCTACTGGAGTTAATGAGTCCGTGCCTGGTGGGCGGTCTCTGACCTCATGGGCCGGGCCTCTCAGGTTGCCAGTTAGCACTTCCTGTTTACATTTAGATGGCACAAGAAGAGTTAGAGTCTTTTCCTTGCCCTGACCCATATTCATATTTAACATTTATGTTAGTAGGCTTCTCCTCACTTCTTATTTTGGAGGCAGCAGAGCCTGAAAGAGTCCAGAGAAAGTTGGGGGAACCAGAGCTTTAGGAGAAGCTAGGCTGAGGTGCCTGCTCAGTGATACCGTCCTTGCATTTCTTAGTGCCTTGAGACTGCCTTTCTCCTCCCTTCCACTTGAGGGAGCACTGAAGGGGGAAGACCATGTGCTAATCTGCTAGGCCCATCCCTAGCGCGGGTGATGCTCGGGAATTTTGTGGGATGCAGCGGGCATTGTTCTCATCCCTGCTGCAGCAAGATGTGGAGGGGTTACAAACCCCCCACTCTCATGTAACGAGTCCTTGTGTAACCAAGGTCAGAGTGACACAACATCATATGCTAGAGTAGAGGGGTCGCGCGATATGTTAACTGTTTAATTCTGAGTGCTGAGATATAAATGGTTGCTATTTTCTCTTTGATGCTTGCTGCACTTTTCAGATATTCCTCAAAAATAAAACAAAACAAGGGCTGGAGATTTAGCTCAGCGGCATAAGTGCTTGCCTTGTAATCAGGCAGTCGTGAGTTCGATTCCTGGTACCGATAAAAACGAAAAAGACAAGAAAAAAAAAAAAAACTAAAGAACAGAAGAGGATTGTCACAGCCCTCAGGAAGAGTGTATGTAGAAAAGAGTAGTTATTATTTATGATTTTCTGTTTCCCAGGTATTGTGTAAGCCTTGCTATAATCAGCTGAACTGAGTGTTCTTATGTGCATCCGCTTGATGAAGGGACAGGGATCCAAGATGTAAGAGTCGTGCACCAAGTCACAGAGCAGGGACGTGGAGAAGCAAAGCTTTGCATCCAGGCCTGTTTGTGGAAGCCCACATTTCTACTTTTTAGTGTTTCACCAAGCAGTTGGGTAGTTAGGTAACAGATGTGATTTCTTTTGGACAAAGATAAATAACATAAAACATAGAGTTGCCAGATGATCCATCCATTCCATTCTTTGGTTTATAAGAGAACTGAAAATGCATATACCCCCCCCCAAACAGGATATGAATGTTGATAGCAGTATTCTCCAGCTGTCAAAGAAGCAGAAACAACCCAGATGTTTTACAGCTGATGAATGGATGAATAAAATGTGTGCTCTCCATATAATGGAATATTATTTTGCAATAAAAAGGAGTGATGTTTTAGAACTAAATATTGGTGTGTATACAGTAATGTAAATGCACTGAATACTATTGAATTGTTAACTTGAAAATTAATTTTGTTGTATGACTTTATATTTCAGTTCTTAAAGAAGAAAAAAGAAAAGAAAGAAGTTCTGATATTTGTCACACTTGCTGTGAACCTTGAAAACATTTTGCTAAGCCTGTTCACATTATATGTGATTTCATTTATATGAAACATCTAGAATAGGCAAATCTAAAGAGATAGAAAGTCAGTCCGTGGTTGCTAGGGTCGATGAGGAGGATGTTATGCAAAGTTACCCCCTAGTGAGTATAGGACTTCTTTTTTTTTTTTTTGTCTTTTTCCTTTTTATCGGTATTGGGGATCGAACTCATGACTGCCTACTTGCAAGGCAGGTGCTTATGTTGCTGAGCTAAATCCCCAGCCTCGGGACTTCTTTTTAGAGTGGTAAAAATGTTCTAGAATTAATGGTGATGGTTTTACAACTATGCAAATGAATACACTGAACTACTAAATCATACACTATCTACATAGTGAATTGAATGATTTATGAATAATACCTCAATAAAATTGTTACTTAAATACATTTAAAAATAACAGAGCAAATGGATAAAATTCTCCTATTTGGATACTTCCCAGCCCACTGTTACCTGAAAATAATAATGATACAAATAATAAGCATCAAAATCATTCTCTTTTTGAGTGATTGCTTCATACAGGCGCTGTTCTGAGAACTTGGCGGTATTCAGCTGGAGGAGGAACTGGGGAGTCTGGCTTCGAAGCCCACACTCTTGGCCCCTGCACTGCCTGCTGTTTCCATAAGGGCAGATCCATCAAAGACACGAGAGTGTAACCAGAGCCTCAGAACAAGAACTCAGGAGTTTAACCATCAGGGTTGGCCCCTGGTTCTGCCTCCTTTGTGAGAGAATTACTTAGCAGCCCAGGGCCCCACTTCCCTTACCTAATGTGAAGAAGAGGGTGAGTCCTCTCTCACACCCCCTCCACCCGCGGAGAGTCAGAAAAATTGTATCAGACCCTGAGAATTGAGTCTGGCACGTAGTTACTGCTGGGTAGGAGCTATCATTACTGTTACAGGGTTACCAGTGGGGACCGAGGAGCATGAGTTCAGATTGTACACTCTCAGGTAGTGACCTTTCAGGTTAACTTGGGAACTCGTTTGCTCATAGTCTTATAGAGCTGGAAGTGCTCTGGCTAAGGCAGGTAAATCCCTGGTCCAGGGCTTGGCATCCTCTTCTGTGAAATGTGTGTGTGTGTGTGTGTGTGTGTGTGTGCACACGCGCGTGCACCCTCCTAATGAGGATGTGCTGAGTCCAGATGGCAAACAATATATGAAGGCACCCAGAGGGACCAACCATGGCTCCCAGCCCAGAGTCCATTAAAGGCTCTGATAGAGTCTTCACACGAGACCTGCGCCAGCTCCCCTCTCTGTCCCCAGCATCCGAGGTGTCCCTTGGCTCCCCCTGTTCTCTGCATGCCTGCACTGAGCGGAGTGCATCTGACACCTGTGGGAGCCCAGCCATTCTGGAGGTGAGAACCCAAGAGCAGCAACCTGGGGCTGCCTTTGCCCGGGCTTTGCTCCATGTAGCTTTGATTCACTTTTCCTGAGTTTCTTTACAGGTTGGAAATTAAGATCCCTGGAGCTTGTCTCCGTGTCTTCGAAGTCCACCCAACAGGGCTTGGTTATCAGAGGCATGTGTTATAATAAGCTTTTCCCGGCACTCCTGATTATAAACTCCCCCTGGGGTCGTGGTACAGCAAACGTCAGGATGTGCCTGCACTGGGCTTGACTCCCAGTGATGTGGTTATGACAAACGAGGAAACAGTGGCTAGCATTAGAGCGCATAGTTCATGTCATTATATTTTATAGTCTTCTACTGCTTAATTGTATAAGAAATTAATTTCCTGTTCATTTAAAGTGATTTTTAAAAATGAAAAGATTTGTTTTAGTGGCTAGCCTTTCAGAGTCATATAGTTCAAGGTGATACCTCAGCAGTTCGATTCTTCAAGACACAGAGTGGGAGTAGGAGTCCCTGTGATCATCCTGGGAGTCGAGAGGCATGGGTGAGGACACCGAGGCTGTGGACTTTGATTTGTGTGCCTTTACAATGTGAGGCTCACTTTTATTGCCTTTGCTCTTATCAGACACTGAATATGTCGGTATCACCAGCCCAGTGACAGAGGGTGTTGGGAGCAGGGCTCTGTGATCAGACGGCCCAGCCATTGAAACCCGGTTTTCCCATTCTTTAGCTGGGGAGCCCTAAGTTCTGTCTCGTTCATAGGAGTCTGTCAACACCTTCCCCATAAGGCGGCCGTGGGGATTAGAAGTGGCGTGTGTCACACCCCAGACACAGTGCCTGGTGCCGAGCAGGCTTTGCTGAGTGCATCTTTGTTAGTGTTGAGACTGTCGCATCCTACACCCAGACAAGGCGCCTCACTGAGGGATCTGGAATTGGAGCAGAACTGGAAGAGTTTGGGTATTAAATTGGGTGATCACTGGATTTTCTGGCAATGAGTTATATAATTCTTTACTTAAACCACCGGGGAAACCAGAACTGGGTAACATAAACCGGAGCTCCCTGTCAGAGGAGCTTGATACTGAAGGAGATGTTGAGCGGAGCATCCAGTTTGTCCTGCTATGTTCTGTAGGTCACATGGACGGAGAGCAGATGGGAGGCTGAGGGTGTCTGAGCTTTTAGAAGTGTAGAGGAGCCTCAGGTTGCTTAGGGCCCACCCAGCGCCCCACCACCACTCGTGTTGCCCTGTCTGCTGGCCTCTGTGTGGCACCTCGCTTTCAGTGCTGTACCCTGTGCAACCTTGACATTGGTGTTGCCTCTCTGAAGAGGTGACCTAGGGCAGGCGACATTGGCCACCGCTGAGAAGTAGAATTTCTGCTTCTGGCTCTGCACAGACCCTGTCCAAATCCCCCCCCACCCCCCCCATTTTTGGAGACAGGGTCTGGCTGTGTAGTGCGGGCTGGCCTTGAATTCACTATGTAACCCAGGTTGGTCAAATCACTTTTCCCACAAATTTGAGAAGAGGAGAGTATCTGTTAAGTAGGACCAATGCAAGAGCTTTGAGAGCTGTTAAATGTAATCCATTTTATCACCATCAATTTTTTAAAACATGTGTTATCTTTCAGTTGGGGGTGATGGCACATACCTGTAATACCAGCACCCTGGGAGGCTCAGGCAGGAAAATCTCAAGTTTGAGCCCTGTCTGTTTAATTTAGGGATTTAAAATGTCTCAAAATGTAAAAAAGAAAAAAAGAAAAGAAAGAGAGAAAAGCCTAGGTATTTAGCTCAGTGTGAAGGTCCTAAATTCAATCCCTAGTAACACCACCAAAAAACATAATGTTTTCACTGCTGTTACAGTGTTTCAGTGCTGTTATATTTGTGGGTGTTCCGTGTGCTTCAAATCGCACTAGCCAGCCACTTTACCGCCCGTGCTTTAAAGTTGCCTTGATGTGAAGAAGCACATTGCTGTAGTGTAGATATGGTGTGCTGTGCCCCCCGAAAAGTGCATGTGCCAGAAGCTTGGTCCCAGTGTGGTGGCATGGAGAGACGGCGGGGAGGGACGTGTTCAGGTGATTGGGGCACTGCTAGTTCTTGAGGGGCCCTGCCCTTTTCCCATGAGTATAAGTTATTATCAAAAGAGTGAACCTGGACCCTGTATTTTTCTTGCTTCCTGTTCTGCCATGTGATCTCTCCCTCTTGTACACGTTCCTGCCATGACACCATCCACCATGTTGTGATGTAGCCAGGGGCCTTTACCAGAGCTGAGCAGACGCATGCGCTGTGCTATTGGACTAATGGCTAAATAAACCTCTGTTATATAAATATAGTACCCAGGCTTGAGTATTTTATTATAGTAATAGAAAACAGACACACTTAATTCCTACGTTTTCTATATACAGTTTTGATCCTGGAGATGAAATTGGATTTGGGGGAGGGATGTGATTTATTTTCAGTACTGGAGATTGACCCCAAGGCCTTCACACTGAGCTAGATGCCCAGCCTCCCTACCTCCCTCATCCTTTAATTTCAATTTTGAGACAGACTCTTACTAAGTTGTTAGTTATTAAGTTGCTCAGGCTGGACTCAAATTTGTAATCCTGACTCAGCCTCCCAGAGTATTGAGATTATAGGTATATACTGCCATACCCAGAGAAATATATAATTTATTGAGATCTTACTGAGGCATTGTTGACACATCACCTATTTATCAAGTCTGTTTTTTCTTTTTTGTGGTGCCGGGATTGAACTTATGACCTCATGCTTGCCAGGCAGACGCTTATGCCACTGGGCTAAATCCCCGGCCTGTTTTCACTTTTATTTGGCAGAGGATATCATGTATTTCTCTGGAAAAAAAAGTACCAAAACATTAGTGAGATAGCTTTCTGAACTCATGAGGCATCACCTGCAATTTTCATGGGAACGACTTTGGACACAACCTCAGGACTCTGCTTCTCAGACAGTGTTGATGTCCTCCCAGGTACTTGAAAATTTATAGGCCAGTCCGGAGGGCCTGTCCATAGCTTTTGACAGAGAACTGAATTCTAGGACTCAGTTGCATGGGAGTCCTCTATTGTTCTAATATGTGCCCAGTGGCACATGAAATGAATGCTATAGTATTTGGGAGGAGGAAAAGAGCAATAATTAATTTAATACCACCCAGGGCATCTTGCCCACGAATGCAGTCATTGCTGGAAACACATTGCCATCCCAAACCTTGAAGGTCTGCGAATCTTCCATGGGAAGCCTGCAGTGTCCTCTCTGTGGAAGGTCATGTCGCTGGTTGCATCTTCTTACCAACCAGGCATGACCCTGGACTGCAGCCCTCATGACTGGTTTTCAGATATTTCAGAACCAGTAAAATACAGACGATGGTCAAATTGCGTTGAATCGGTTTGGCCTTTCTTTGATGCAGTGGCCTTGGCAAATCTCTGAGGGTCGCGGTCATCTTTGTGGGTGCTCGTGGTCAGAGCCAGTCTGCAGTGTAAAGAGCAGATCTGATTTTGCCTGGCCTTTGGCTGTACTCTCGGGAATTAGTTTTCTTCATATTAAATCCCTGCTACCAACTTGCACATCCTTTGGTTGCCTCTCACCCAAGCAGAGGGCACATTATGGAACTAATTTTCTCTCTCTGTTTTTTTCCTGGTGATTTTAATTTTGTATAACTATTTACAAGACTTAAAAGCACATTTAGGAAATTCTAATCAAGCGCTGGTTTTTAAGTAGTTGTAGAACTATTACGCTAAACGGTTAGTTTGTTCAGTTTGCCTTATATTCCCCAATAAAGAAAATGTCAAGAGGTTATAATGGAGCTCACACCACGGAGAGACTACTTAGTGATTTTTTTCTTTTCAACTACTTAAACAACTTTGGCTATAAGTGAGAAGAGAGTAGATACTGAACACAGGATTTGAGGGACACTAAAGCAGGTATTATCGCTATATTCCTTATGTTCAAAAAGTTCAGTAGGGATATGGAAAATAAAAATAGACCCGAATCAAATTTCTATAGAAATTCTACAGATGAAAATTGTAATATTAGAGATTTAAAAAATTACACTGGATGTAACTAATGGTACTGCAGAAGAAAAGATTTAAAGACATAGCCAAAGAGATTATCCAAAATGGAAAAGAAAAAAATAGACTTAAATGGAATGAATGTGTGACCACTTAGGTGGCCTAATATGTGTATATTGGAGTTTCCTCAGGAGCAAGAGGATGATACAAACATTTTTGTAGAGATAATGTACAAACATTTTTAATTTTTCTAAAAACTATAGAAATATCAAATATTAGGGTGACAGCAAGTTTGTGAGAATAGGGTGGGCTGCACCTGTAAATAAGAGAAGGGCAAGAAGCAACCCACCAACTCAGAATTTTGCACTCAATAAAATATCTCTTTAAAATGAAGACCAAATACATTTTTCAGACATCTAGTAACTGAAAGAAACCAGCAGTAGCATACCTATCCTGCAAGAAGTAGCAAAGGAATTGCAGAAAGAAAAAAAGGTACTTGGAGAAAATATGAATTAACAGAAAGAAAGAAAGAAAGAAAGAAAGAAAGAAAGAAAGAAAGAAAGAAAGAAAGCGAGCATAGGAAATATGAATATGTAAGAATTTTTCCTTATAATTTAAATGTCTTTAAAAGATGACTGAGGCATGGTGGTAGACACTCATAATCCCAGCAGCTTGGAAGGCTGAGGCAGGAGGACTGCAAATCTGAGGCCAGCCTGGACAACTTAGTGAGACTTTGTCTTGAAATTAAAAGAATATATATATATATGTTGGAAATTTATAAAACCTGACACATGAGTGTTTATAACAACTTTATTCATAACTGCCAAAACTTTGGAAGAATTGAGATACTCTTCACTAGACGAATTGGTAAGTGGAATATTACTTAGCAACATAAAGAAATGATGTATCAAGCCAAAAAAAGACATAGAGGGATCTCAAGTGAACCTTGCTAAGTGAGAGAAGCCGATCCGAAAAGCATATATACTGTGAGTCCAACTATTGAATATTCTGGAAAAGGCAGAACTGTAGAGACAGTAAGATGAGCGGCCACTAGGGGAAGAGGTGACTATATTGGTGGAGCACAGGACATTTGGGAGTGGTGAATCTGTTCTGTGTGATAGAGTAATGGTAGATACATGATGTCATGGCCTTATCAAAGCCCTTAGGACCTGCAACACAAAGACTAAATGCTAATATACACGGTGGGGTGGCTCTAGAAGTAGAGCCATCTCCTGGAGAGTGTTCTGCTGTTTGCACAGAGCAGCCGGGCCAAAGCCATTATCCAGAATGGTGCACAGGAGTTTAGGGGTTACTTCTGGACCTGCAGTATTCTGACCTTTTCTCTAGTGGTGGTCCCTGTGAAAACCAGCAGCTTCTGGGATGAGCGTAGGTTGGGAGCTGAAGGCCTGGCTGTTGTCCGTTAGCTGACTGTGAGATTTGGGGCATGTTGCTTTGTTTACCATGCCAGGTCTTAGGTTCTCTGAGCAGGGACTTCCACTAGCCCCTTCTGATTCTAAATGGAGTAGACTGTGTTACTGTGTGTGCACACAGATCACAGGGCATCACCCTGCCACGTCCTCTCCCTCTGCCTCTGTTGGAGAGTAGGGACCCTGAATCCAACTCTTCCTGCTGGCTGCCCAGGTCAGGGGCAGTTGTTGTGCTGGGTTCAAGCAGCAGCTGCTCATTCTCACATATTTTTTCAACATTTGGTACTTTTTATACATCACAAGCCTGAGTCCCTCCTGGCAAAGAGTATCTACCTCATCTCTGAAGTAATGCTCACCGAGAAAGTTCTCAGTTCATAGCTGTTATGTAGACTCTAAACTCTAGGGCTAAGAGTTGGTCAAAATGCTAAGATTCCTGAGAACATTAAACAGTTTTTTATGTTCAGTTTGTTAACTGGGCACTTTAGGGTAGAAGATTTCCTTTAGGTAAAATAGTGCTCTGAGCCAGTGTATTATTCTAACAAAATATCTGAGATAATTGGCTTTTAAACAGTTTTATTTTGGCTCCATGTTCTGGAGGCTGCAGTTTACAATGGAATGGCCATGTTGCTTTTGGGCAACAAAAGCAAATCACGACTACAGTGCTTGCAGGAACAAAATCACTTACCTTCATCGTTGAACAAAGGGTTGGGTCCTACACACCCCTTTGAGGCTGCATCCCCAGCAGCTGGCCTCCTTCCAGGTCCTGCCTCTTAAAGGCTCTGCAGCCTCCCAGTGGCGTTACTCTGAGAATGATGCTGGAGCAAAGAGGTCTATCCGCGACATTTGGGATCCACATTATCACAGCGTGCTTTACTTACTTTTAAAAATTCAAAGACCCGGGGCTGGGGATTTAGCTCAGCGGCAGAAGCGCCTGCCTTGCAAGTGTGCGGTCATGAGTTCCATCCTTGGTACTGATAAAAACGAAAATGACTAAAAAAAAAAAAAAAATTCAAAGACGCAAGGCATCTTTGAGTAATGCTTTCTCTATATTATTCAGGGTTCTTCATAGAAACAGGACCTGTAGGAGAAAAACCTGCATTAGGCAAGTAGAGATCCAGGAGGGATGATGATACAATTCCAGTTTGAGTCTGGAGGCCTGAAAACCAGAAAATCCAGTAGTATAAGTTCTGGTCCAAATGCTGCAGGCTCAGGGTCCAAGACCAGCGAGAGTTTCAGTTGTAAGGCAAAGGCAGGAAAAGACCACAAGCCCAGCTCTATGCCGCGAGGCAGGCTGGGTTCCATCTCACTCAGTGTTTTTGTTCAGCTTTTCTGTGATTGCAGGAGACCCACATTAAGGAAAGAGTGAACCGCATATTCCCTCTACCAATTCAGGTGTTAAACTGCCAGAAACACCCTCGTAGACACTCAGAATTGGGTACCCTGTGGCCTGGTGAAGTTGACACATCACATTAACTACCCACCTCTCTTCGGTCTGAATGAATTCATGGTGAAATGCCTGGTTAAGTTCTCAATCTGAACTTCAAAGTCAAAAGAATCTGTTTCAATGACCTCTTCTGTAAGTTGCAGATACTCCTTTTGGTGCTCTCTTTTGATGTCCCGTTTTGTCCTGAAGGATAGAGGACAGAAGGCAGGAATCTGCTTCATGAATAACCTGGGATAGCCTATGACCCTGTCATAGCAGTATTTAACTTAGGCCTCATGTAAAACACATTATCCAGTTTTTGTGTGTTTGCTTCTTCTTCTTCTTCTTTTTAAGGACTTTGTTTAGAGAAGCTGCCTATTTCGTCTTCTACCAGTAACCTTCATGTGGACCGGGAACAGGATGTCATCACCTGTTATGAGAAAGCAGGGGACATCGCACTCTTGTACCTCCAAGAGATAGAAAGGGTAAGTGAGGACCGAGCATTTCTTCCATCTGATCATTTTGTTTCCAAATTGGATTATAACTCCTGCAGTCAAGCCCTGGAAAGCCTTTGACTTGTCTGCCTCAGGCTACAAAGCTTCGCTTATTCCTGAATGCTATGGAGAAGATGGTAGTGATAAAGTAGATCCCTCAGTGTGTGTGAAATATTTTAAGATCCTCTGAGCAGAAATGACAGTCTGCAGCCTTTTATGCCCACTGAAATGGTGAATCATTCCTTGTTCCACGGAGCGAAATGGGTTGACGTCCTTCATCTTCACGTGGTCTGTGGGCACATCTGCTCATCTGGGATTGGGAGGCTTCACCTGGGTGTGGCTGGTTGTGGCAGTTTCTGCTGGGGACTTCAGGCTTCCAGCTCGGAGCAGGTTGTATGTCTCTAAGGCCATCTGTGATGGCCTCCTCCAGCAGTCAGTGGTTCTCTGGCACATGAGGAATGGAAACCAGCAGCTGACAAGAAGGCCACTTTAATGGAGAAAGAGTGAGCTGTAGGCAGAGAAGGCTGAGAGTAGGTGGGGCCAGGCAGGTGTGAGCAACTTGTGCCTTTAGAAGGACCCTTGCCTTTTGGTTCCCATTATTAAATTTTTTTACCTGTGAGTCCTAGTTTTCCCATCTTGAAAAAGTGTGTAATAATAGTTCCCGCTTCTTGGAGTTCCTTGGATTATATAAGGTCATGTGGATGCAAGCAGTTAGCCTAGATTCCAGAGCACATTGGCTTCTTGGTAGATGTCACTGATTTTTGGTAACAATCATTCCTAGGAGTCTTCACTGCAGCACAGTTTCCTGGTGTTCTGAGCAAGCCTGGACACTGACGTGGGCCCTCTCAGCCTCAGAGATGCACTTGTGTGATGTTTGAAGCAAGTAGAAGTCTTGAGAGAGTTTGAAAATGATCAGATTTGTTTTCCATCAGTTTTCTGGATTTTTCTGTAAAGATTAGAGAGGAAGTAAGTCTTGCTAGCTTTTGTTATTCTTTATGTGTACCGACTGGAAGTAATATATTTAAAAATCATTTTATGATGTGTTGGTGTATCTCAGGAGGACCAGAACTGCCTGCCAGGAGACAGGGAGAGGAGATAGTGTGAGACTCACGGAGGATACAGAGTTGCAGGGAAAGATGGAATAGCATTTGACCTCCTATAAACAGAATAGATTGTAAGGCATAGCTCATGATGGCTGGGAATTTAGGAGGCTGTTTTGACTGTCATGCCAAAATGTGGTTCTATAAGAAGGTTCTTCTGAGGGAACTTTTCTTGTTTATTCAGAATGTAGGATATGTCTTTAGAGAAATGCAGGCTGTTTTCAATAACCATGCTCTATCTGTTGCCTGGCAATAGAGTCAGAGCTTGCAGTAGAGAAGTCTGTTTATCCCAGGTGAGCTCTTTGTTGACCACACAATCCTGGGCACTGAGGGACTCTTTTTTTTTTTTCATTTTTTTTTATTATAAAGAGGGTAAGATTAAACAGAACAAAACAGATCATAAGAAAACAGTTTTAAGAAACATGGATTTCAAAGCAAGTCCACTGGAGATCTTCACTGTCTATCTTATTGTCTCTAGTTTTCTTCCAAATAGTTGTCCCCATCTTCACACACATTGAATACATACTGAACATTATAGAACTAATCTAATTATAACAGGATAATGAAAGCTTTTAGGTCTTCAAGACCTGACATTGGGGAAGTCAATAATGACTGTCATAATGTCTCTCATTCTCTTCTAGTAGTAGCTGTCCTTATCTTTATGTATGCTGAAATTGAACATAAGAGACTAGACTAATATCACTCTGAACATGAATAATAGTATTGCTAGATTTTATATCATAATGCTACAGAATTAGCACTGGGTTTCTTTTTTTTTTAGTTTTTTTGTTTTTCTTTCGTTTTTATCGGTACCAGGGATCGAACTCACGACTGCCTGCTTGCAAGGCAGGCGCTTATGCTGCTGAGCTAAATCCCCAGCCCAGCACTGGGTTTCTTAGTGTCTCTTCTTCTTTAGAGTATCTGTTCATTACATCGTGCATTATATAATCTGTTCCCGTAAGCTGTTTAGAAATTCTCCCCATGTGTGAACCTCTACATGTATATCTGTCCTTTCTGTATTATAGGGAAAAACAAATCATAACAAGACAACAAAACAAATTCCTAGAAAAACATGAAATGAAAAAGACATATAAAACCACAATATTAGGTGATCTACAGTAGTTACTATGCTTTCTCTTGTTATTTTCAATAGAATTGTCCACATCCTCAGACATACTATAATTGAATGTAGCATTACATAGCTATTTTAATAAAAACACAACTTTGGAGATACTGTAGGACTTCAAAAGCAGTTAATAATCAAACCGGAATGGGTATCTTATTACATCTTGTCATCTTCAGAGTAGTTGCCTCTGCTCTTAGACTTGATACTATCAAGCATGCCAAATTCAAATAGAATCAGTCAAGATGAAACAGCAGTCTAACAAACCAGCTTCAAATAAGATCAGTCATGGTAAGACAATGTTAGTAATACAGGGCTTCAGTTTAAGTTAATAGGAAATTAAGGACAGTTGCCGTGGTATACTGTGCTATTTTTGGGATAGCTGTCTGGGGCACTGAGGGACTCTTATTTTGCAGCTTACTCTCCAGTTGTCCAGTCATGTTGGAGCTGCCTTTGTCCAGCTGGGAGGAAAGAGGCTCATCTGTTCTGTGTTTTAGCAAAATGTATGAATTGGCTGATCTCAGTGTACTACCTGTTGTGTTTATTTCCCAAGGACACACAAGACATGAGGCCAAAGCTGATGTGAAGATTCCACTCTTTCTTGACACCTACTTCAGTGTTCACCCCATTGATTCTCCCAAACCACTGTAGACAAACACTGGATTGCATCCTTTCCCACGTGCTCCAGAAGTAGGGAGCCAGTGGCGGAGCCTTGGCATGCACTTGTGTGGGGAAGCAGCTTCTTGCGTATGGGGTTAACTCTCAGCATGTCTGGTGACTACTTTCCTGTCTACTTCTTCAGTAGTAGTTTCCTCTTGGAAAACCACTTTGGGCCTCCGCAGATTTCAGCCAGGCGCTGTTAGCCATGAGGCAGAACAAATGAGCCAAAAATCTGTTTTGACTGTAGTGGACACTTGAGAAATTGTTTGTTGGTCCATCCAAATGCTAGGTGAAAATGCCCTCCTTTAGTGCCAGTGGGCTTGGTGGGAGTTCAAGGATTTGTATGTGACAAGGGAATTGTGGGCCATGCTGAAGATGCCTAATAGACTTTTTTGTTTTACATTCGAACTTAATTGACTTAATTTTTGAATGTAGTAGGGATTATGCTGAATTGAAAATAGACACATTAGAGAAGCAGAATCTGAAAGAAGTGAAAGCCTTGGGAAAGCCTAGGCAAACAGTGCTTTGCTTTCTAAGCAGCCCAGTGAGTAGAAAATCCCACGTGCTGCTTCTTGGTTGTCTGCACTGTGATGGTTTTTCTGGCCTTTCTCCCCTTCCTTAGTGAGGAAACAACTGTCTGCAAGGATCTTGTGGCATTTAGAGTTGGCTTTTGTGTTCATTCATTAGCATGAATACAATTTGGGTGAACATAATTTAAGGGCATTTTAGAGTGGTGTGACTAATGGTTTTTCACATCTGGAGCTATCGCATCAGGTTTCAGAGGCTGTGCCCTCCCCGAGCTTCTCTACAGTGTCTGCTCAGCTGTGTTCCAGTTGTTGGTTTCTTCAGGGGCAGTGGCCTTTCAGAAAGGAGGCTCACCTTGGCCTTCCATCGAGGCAGCTGATCCAGCTCTGAGAGGCAGCTGAGCACCAGAGGAAAGGCACGCAGTGCTGGAATACTGGCCTTGCCACCTCTTAGTGTGGAACCTGGGGCACTTGCCTCTCTTGCGCCTCAGGATCCTGACTATACAATAGAGAACTCACGAACTCCCACTATACTGTTAGCGCACTGTAAATGTTAGCTTTGCTGTCGTTATCTGTGCCTGGGTCACCAGGCTGTGCCATCATTTTATTTTTGGTAACAGAGATTGAACTCACGACCTCGCGCTTGCAAGGCAAGCGCTTACGCCGCTAAGCTAAATCCCCGGTCCTTATGTGCCATCCTTCTTAGCCTTTCAAAATTTTAGATATTTAGATAAAAATCTGCAGTGTCACATACCTGCTCCTTTATTAGGAATGTTAAAGAATTTTAGGGGACTGTGTAAAAAGTAATGTTTTCACGAGAATTTGGCTCCTTTCCTTGTGCTAAGCTACTGGAACAACATTTTGCCTGGTGTCCCTATTTCCAGGTTCCAGGTTTCTGGTCACTCGTAATTGTTTGACCGTGGACCTTTCATTTCTTTATGGCTGTTTCTGCTTTCCATCTTCGTAGTGCAGCTGTTTCTGCCTGGCTCGTCTCATTTCAGAGGCAGAGGACCGGCATTTACCATGAAGTGCTGTGTACCAGGCAGGATGCTAGGAGTTTTCTCTGCGCGGCTCTTCCACCTGTCCGGTGTGGAGTCAGGGCCCGAGGAGATGGGAGGAAGTGAAAGCTGTGTGCATTAAACATTTGCTTAGTGTCCTCCTTATTACATTAGGTTACAGAGACATTGACCAGTAATCTTCTCTGATAGTTTGTTTTCTGAAGGGGAATAAAATATAACCCTAATATTGTGTACACAAAATAATTTAATCAAAGAAATCAAATCAGAGCAGATAGAATTAGCAATGGCGCAGGGTGGCCTTGATTAGTTTATCTCTAGATTGTGGCAGTGTGCCAGTAGTAAATAAAATTTTCTGTACTGCAAGGAACTTGCGTTGCAGCGATAGGAATAAAGATGACTTCATCCTTGGATATCACAATCTGAGCCCTGCTTTTGGCAAATGAAATTATCCCGTCTCTGTCCTTTGCACGAATCAGCCAACCAGCTGGTTATGGCTTTCTTGAGCAGGAGCGGTGCCAGGGTGGAACTTTACCTTCTGCTGACAATTCATTTCTTTATACCCTATTTTAGAAAGGAAGTTCATATTCAATTAAGGGGCATCCGTGACTTTTTATTGGCTGTATTGGTGCTGAAGTTCTGAGAAGAAACCCCAGGCCCCCATGTATTGCAGGGTCCAGCCCAGGGTTCCCCTGCTTGTTGTGAGTTCGTTGCTTTTAGGCAGTGTGGTCACACTTGCGTTCCCGCTGTCTTCTTGCAGGAGGAACTTGTGATGACATCGCTTTGGGGGTGGGATCCAGAGCTGGATTAGATTAAGGTCACTGTGTGTCTCAAATTCAAACAAAGTGTCCTAACAGTCAGTGCCACTGCTGAGAAAGGCAGGGTGTGAGTCTAGAAGTCCACATAGCGTTTTTTGTGGCTTTAAAATGTGAGACACCTTTTCATTCAAGCTAAAGCTTAAGTTAGCCCACCTCTACCAGTGCGTCCTCACAGAACTGCCCAGACTCTGCCTGGCTGGGCCGTGTGTCTCTGCCCCGGTACCTCCAGCTTGGAGCCTAACACCTGACTGACTGGAATGGGAGTCTACAACTGAGTCAGAAAAGTCTGGTAACCAGGAAAGAACACTCACTTATTATTTTTATATATTTCTTGTCAGTCTTTGCCTTCATAAATTAATAGCATTAGAAGGATTTATATCTATCTTGTTTCACTTAACATCAAACTTCACTTGGTTTTCATGGAAATACAGTGTTTCAATAGGATGTTCTGTGTCATATAATCAACTTATTACTGCATCTGACTTGTAAATTCTGTGGCCACGCCCACCTCCCTCAGCCAGCTTTTCTCCTTGCTTTGCATTATTTCCTACGAGCAAATTCTCAGAAGTTCAAATAGGTTTATGATTCTTGTGACCACATCCAGTTTCTGTCTATACATCTTCCTGCTATCTTTGAACTTCGGCAGTACAGGACTAGTGGCTTTGCTCTACAGTCTTAGTAAATTATTTCAGAGTTATTTGTTGAGTGTAAATAGTACCCTGGAAGTTTGATTTGCATTTTTGAATATTAATGAGGTTGATATTTTCCATGTTGGTTTACTAGTGATTTTTCTTCCTTTTAAATAATGGAATTATAATTTACTCATTTAAATTGTACAATTCTCTTTATCTCTCTCTCTTAATTTCTTTGAGATGAAGTCTTCTGTTGTCAGTCTGGCCTGAGCCTCTTGGGCCCAAGTGATTTTCCTGCCTCAGTCTCTTAGTCGGGACTATAGGTCCACACTACTGTGCCTGTCTGTCAGTGGTTTTTAATATATTTGTAACATGTAACCATCACTGGCGTTTAACTGCATAAATGATATTCAACATTTTATATCACCCCCAAAAGAAACCCTGTACCCATTAGCAGTCACACCTCATTAATGTCCAATTACACGCTCCAGTCCTAAAACCTACTAACCTGTTTTCTGCTTAATAGGTTTGCATATGATGGGTATTTACTATAAGTAGTATAAAAAACATGACCTTTTACCAGAGGCTCCTGTGGTTCAATGCAGTGTTCTCAAGATTCATTTGTACTGCAGCATTTGTCAGTGTTTTCATTTTATTGTTTTTTTGGAGCTGGGGATTGAACTTATGACTGCGTGCTTGCAAGGCAGGTACTTATGACACTGAGCTAAATCCCCAGCCCAGTGCTTTCTTTGTATTGCAAAACGATCTTCTACTGTATGGATGCACCACCTTGGGTTTAGTCTTCATTATTGGATAGACATTTGTATTATGTTTACTTCTAGGATATTATGCATAATGGTGCTATAAATACTCATGTACAAGTTCTTGTGTGGACAAATATTCTCATTTTTCTTGGATATATTCCCAAAAGTATAATTCCTTGGTCATAGGATAACTTACAAGTATGTTAGACCTTGATATATTCTTTTTGTCTCTTATACTTTGTGTCTAGCATTTGAAAGTAGTGATCATATAATTTAAATAAGTTATATAAAAATATATACCTTTATTATATTTGGTCTAAATAATTTCCCAATCAATAATTTGCCTTTTTAAAATTGTTCATAAATTTTGAATCTGTATTTAGTTGAATCTGGTTTTTAAATTACATTTTATTACTTTTAAAGCTTGAAAATTGGGATTAAATTCCTTCTAAGATTTGAAAAGTTTTGATTATTTCCAATTTTGAAAAAAAAAAGCTCCTTGGGGTTTATTTTGGTATATGATATTAGATATAACTCTAAATTATTTTTTCTCAAAATTCAGAGCCATTGTTAGATGATTTTATATTTCTTTTTCATATTTTCTACAATTTTATATAATTTCTGGATTTCCTAATTTGTTTTACTAATCTTGTGTTGCTCTAATGTGATGCTGTGTGTTTAAGACTGGTTTTAACATCTGAAAGATTGGTAACTACTTAGTACTTTTAGTTTTCAGAGTGTCCATTGTTCTTTTATCCTTATACTTCCAGGTAAGTTTTAGAATAATTTTGTTGAACTCAAAAAAAATCTTAAAGGGGTTGAGTTCAATTTGTATTGATTAATAAATTAATTAATTACACCAGAGAGTTATACTCAGTCTTCTGTCATCTGTGACCTTTCCCCATACCATCAATACTTTTTGCTTTGCAAATTTGAATAGGTTTGCTCTATTCCTACACCTTTTCCATTTCGCTGATATGAGTAGGTCATTCTTGTCATGGTATTTGCACACACTCTCGACAATTTTTTAATTCACTTACACAAACATTTTTTGAATACTTTTTTACAACGGACACCACTTGACATCAGTGGCACTAGATTAAAAAGGCCACAGCACGTGCCTTAACCACCCCTCCTCACGAGGACACAGGCCCGTAACCAGCACGGGAGTAGTTTGGTGGTGAACAGTCATAGCTTTAGCACCAGACAGGTCTTGGGCCAGTGTGGAAGTTCAAGGACAGCTTCTAGAAGAGGTGACAGCAGAACCTTGAAGACCACGAGCAGAGCAGTAGAGGACCATTGACTGGCGTGGTGCTGAAAAGTCTTCTTTAGGAAGAGAACTTCTTTAGGAAGTGATTCCTTTCATATTTCTAAGAATATGAGTCTATGGCAGATGAATAATCATTGCTGTCTTTTCCTTTTTAATGTTTTCCATTTTATATCTCCTTCATGTCTTTTTGCCAGAATCCATAAACCAATGTTAAGAAATAAAGGTGATGGTGAATATCTTTATTTTGTTTTTGTCTGAAGAAACTCTTTAATATATTTCCACTACACATTGTAATGTTCATATGCTCACTTATTTGCAGTTAGAAACCACCATGTGAAGCAGATGTTATTCCCTTGTATAGATAGGACAGTTAAGATCTGTGAGTTTGGAGTAGACTGCTCCATAAGTGGTGTGGAGGGTCAGAGCTAGGCCTTGAGACTGTTTCTTTCCACCCAGAATCTTTGATGCCTTCCTTTGGTGCTATCATGCTTTCTCATTTGTTGGGTGGATGCTTTTTCCAAAGGAGAATGTGGTTATAGATGTGGGAGAATGTCATGTGTGCCTTTGGAATTCCAAAAGTAGAAAACAGAGAGAAACTGGTATAGAAGAAATATTTGAAGTGGATATGACTGAAAATTTTTCATAATTACTGAAACACAGCAAAACCACATTTAACAGAATCTGAGAGAATCTGAATCAGATTGAATACATACACTTGGACACATTATAGTCAAACTCTTGAAAACCAAAGTCAAAATCTTGAAGGCAACCAGGAAAAAGCAAACCTTAAATACAGAGAATCAAGTTCAGATTTATGACAGACTTAACAGAAACTCTGTAAGCCAGAGACACTAGGGGACAACTTTTTTTGTTAGTAAGCTTTCTGTTGTGACAGAATACTTTGGGCAGACAATTTAAAAGAAGAAAAGGTTTAACTTGGGTCACAGTGTCAGAGTCCCTGTTCACTTGATCCTGTCACTTTCAGCCTATGGCAAAGCAGAACGTCATGGTGAGAAGTACATGATGGAACAAAAACTGCTCCCCTCGTTGTAACTGGGAAGGGAAGAGAGAGACAGGAAGGATCAAGGATTCCACTTTCTCCTGTCCCTGATGACCTAATTTCCTTTAAGTTGACTCCACCTTCTAAATGGTTTCACCAGTTCCAGATGGTACCATCAGCTGGAGAACAAACCTGTAACATAACCCTTTGGTAGGGACACTTAGGATCAAACTGTAGCACCTTTTAAATGATCTAAAATATTTTTCAACAACTAGCCAAAATAAGCCATTAAATGTAAATGGCCTAAACACTCCAATTAAAAGAGATTTTTCAGATTGGACAGAAAAGTAAACATAACTATATTCTATACATTAAAACCTACTTTAATATCAAAGTAGGCAAGTAGTAAAAGTATATGCCATCAAAAGAAAGCTAGAATTTCTGTATTATAATGGAAACTTAGGTACCAGGAATATTGCAAGAGATAAAGTGCCACATAATGAAATTTATCAATAAGACATTATAATCCTAAAAAGACATCTGATAAGAGAGCTTTGAAATATATAAAACAAAATACACAGAACTTGTAACACTAAATGCTTGTATTAGAAAGGAAGAAAAGGCTCAAATTAATAGTCCACAACTCAAGAAATTAGAAAAAGAACAGATTAAAACCAGAGAAAGCAGAAGAAAGGAAATTATAAGGAGCAGAAATCAGTAAAGCAGAAAACAAATAAATAGCAGAGAAGAATCACTAATGTTAAAAAACTGCTCTTTGAAGAGATCAAGAAAAAGCAAGAGTGAGTAAGAATGAAAGAAGACATAAGAAGTAATAATGACATACTGCTCTTGATCCATAGACAGTGAGAGGTTGTAAAGAAAAATTAGGACCGGTTTGTGCCAAAGATTTGATCACTTCTGGAAAGATAGAAAAATGCTTTGAAAAACAACTGCCAAAGCTTACTCAAGGGGGAAGAGATAACTTGAATATCCCCCCCTTCCCTTTTTTTTTTGAGACAGGATCTCACAATGCAGTTCAGGCTGGCCTGGAGCTCACTTTGTAGTCCAGGCTGCTCTTGAACTTGCAATGATCCTCCTGCCTCAGCCAAGTGCTGGGATCACAGGTGTGCGATACTACCATCTGTTTTAAAAATTGAATTTTTAATTAAAAACCTCTCTAAGAAAAAAACTATAGGTTTAGTTGGATTCTTTGATGAATTCCAATATTCAAGGAAGAAATGATACGAACTTTACTCAAAGTTCCAGAAGATAGGAGATGAGGAAACACTTTTGTGAGGCCAATATTTCTTCTGAATACAGATGCAAATATCCTCAACAGAAATACCAACAAAATGAAATACGAAGTATATCTATGTCTCTTATCTGTTTATCTCCATATCCCTATCCTTGAGGTGCGGAAGCAATCAATACACATTTAGTAGAAACTGTATTTGAGTAACCTAATTTCCTTCTACTAGGTCCCACCTCTTAAAAGGTTCCCCTGGTTTCAGATAATGCATTAGCTGGGGGCCAAACCATAACCATTTGTAGGGGGGTACTTAAGATCCAAACTATAGTACCTCTAAAGTACTAGAAAAAAATCTAAAATATTTTTCAGAAACTAGACAAAAATAAATCATTACGTGTAAATGACCTTAACACCCCAAAGAAAAGGCAGAGCTTTTTAGATTGGATGGAAAAGCTGTACTTTGAATGTGGAATTCTGTTTTTCTCTTGGGCTAGTGACAGGCAACACAATACTCTGTCCCTGTGTGGGGTTAGGAGAATGGGTTACAGTGGCCAGTTATCTGTGCAGTCTGAGGGGAACAGCCTGTGTTACACGGTGCTCTGCGTTGGCAGCATTTCTGGATACAGGCATTTAGTGAGTCATATGAGTTATTCAGCTCTTTATTAGGAAGTAGACTTAGTGTTAGAAGTAGACTTGTGTTGGGCTTTGCCCAGCGGTAGGTTATTGTACATGCTCTGAGCATGTTTAAGGTAGGCTAGAGTAAGCTATGAAGTTTAGTACATTCGGAGTATTAAATGCATTTCCAGTTTACTGTATTTAGTGACCAGCAAGATCAACCCCATTGTAAATCATGGAGCATCTGTAAAAAGTATTAAATATCATGACTAAGAAAGACGCATTTCAGAAATTAAAGATGATTTAATATCTGAAAACCAGTTAATGTGGTGAGCATGTCTCTATGTAGATATCTCTTGTCTTTATATAGATATAGATCTTTCTTTGTATCTATGCCCCTATCTATCACATGAACATCTCAGTAGATGCAGAAAAAGCATTTGATAAAATTGAAGACCCTTTCATGACAAACAGAACGCTTAGTAAACTAGAAATAGAAGGGAACTTCCTCAGGCTGATATAGGGCGTATATGAAGAGCCTCCATCTAGCAACATATTTAATGCTAAAAGGCCGGATGTTTTCTCCTTAACATCAGGAACAAGAAAGGATTTCTGCTCTTGTACTTTCACTCAGTATTGTAGAAGATGCTGTAACTAGTGCAATTAGGACAAAAAGAAAAGAAAAAAGAAGGTATCCAGAATGAAAAAGGAGAAATAAAACTCTTATTTGTGACATGATATTGTGTATAGAAAATTCTAAGGAATCTATTTTTAAACAGTTAGAACTAATAATAAGTTCAGCAAAGGTATAGGATATACAGTCAACATATAAAAGCCACATTTCTTTACACCAGCAGTGAATAATCTAAAATAAACTTAAGAAAACAATTTCATTTACAATGGAATAAAAAGAATAAAATACAAGGGAATAAATTTAATAAAAACATGTACACTAAAAAGTGTACAACTTAAATTAAGGAAGATCTAGATAAACAGAAAGGCAACCCATGTTCATAGATTGAATACTTAATTTATAAAAATGGTAGTATTCCTAAATCGATCTTCAGATTCAACCCATTACCTGTCAAAATGTGACATGTACTTTTTGAATTGACAAGCTTATGAAAAAAAAAAAAGAATTTGTATGGAAAGTCATGCGACCCAGAACAGTCCAAATGGTCTTGAAATGAAAGGATAAAACTGAAAGACTCAAACTTCCCAGCCTCTAAAGTCATCATAACAATACACAGGTTTGGGAGAAGCTCGTTAGTAGAGCATTTCCCTAGCATGAGCAAGGCCCTGGTTTTATCCCCAGAACCAATACAGTTAGTGTTCATACACATGCCCCTGTATGTGGCTATATGCATGTGTGTGAATGTGTGTGTAGTATATATTATAATATAAATGGGAAGCTGAAATATAAAAATAAAAATGGAGCACTAAAGGAGATTACAGTAAAAAGAATGCACATATTAATTTCTCCACCTGTATTATGTGCCAGTAAATATTGTATAAATTGAAATATATAGGTAAAAAATAATGGTGTAGTTTAACTGTATGTTTAGAGGCACACCTATATATATATATACACACATATTTTTAACTTAAACTATGTGAGTAAAAATGGTTTTTCTGAAGTTGAGTTATTACTTTGGTTATATTTTAGCTTCTTCTGCCAAATTGAACTAAATTAAATGTAATGGTTCAAATTTAAAACTAGCATATATAGGGGCTGGGGATTTAGCTCAGCAGCATAAGCGCCTGCCTTGCAAGCAGGCAGTCATGAGTTCGATCCCTGGTACCGATAAAAATGAAAAAGACAAAAAAATAAAATAAAAACTAGCATATATACCATGGTCTTTTTTTTGTAAAATGATTTTTATTTGTCTCTGCTTGATACATATGTACACAAGTCTTAGCTATGGTTATTTCTGTGTGGTGAATTTTGAGGTGATTTTAAAATTTTCTTTGTGCTGTGCTGAATTGTTTTTGCTTTGAAGTAATCACAGCATTTCAAAATTAAAAAGCAAGGGCTGGGGATTTAGCTCAGCGGTATAAGCGCCTGCCTGGCAAACACGAGATCATGAATTTGATGCCTGATACCAAAAAAAAAAAAAAAAAAAAAAAAAGATAAAACCCAAATTGAAAAACAAAACATGCTCAGAGGCAAATAAAAGGCAATTTTGCAAGTTTCAGTTTTGGCCCTTAGAGAAGGGTAGTTGGCTATGTGAGAGAAGGTTTGGTCTTAAATTTGGGAGTAGCCGTGTGTCGATAGTTTTTGAAGCTCATAGGAATATAAATAAAGTCACCTGAAGACAGTTTAAGACAGAAAAGAAAGTGTGCACGATGTAGCCTGGCCTGGCGTCCCTAACACTTTACACATGGATGGAGGAAGCCCCTCCAGTACAGAGGACAGGGACCCGCCTCCTGAGAGGAGGAGCCCCGGGGCACACTGGACAGAGCCAAAGCCCACGGAGCCAGGGACTTGATAGGATGCCCAGCTGCACATAGCCCAGATGCAAGAGTTGCCGGCTGGATTTCCTTCCTTGGTGATGCGTGCATTGTGGGCCTGCTACTTTCTTCTCCCAAAGGGTTAGAGGATCTAGTGAACTGCTCCAACTCCTTTTAAAGAACGAGTCCTCTAAGATATTTGGAATTTGGCCAACAAGCCAGTCTTTTGAAAAGCTGCCGACATTCTAGCAAATAGGGGCAGCATGTTTTCCACTTTCCACGGTGTTTTGTGGGCCACAGGGAAGTTTCTCTTTGAGGAAGTTTCTCTTTGAGAAATGCTTATTTAATTAGCAAGTTTAAAGAGATTAGCAGATATGCAGCGTTTACTCTTCACTGACACAAACTCTTGGTAGCCTTTCTTTTAGGGCTAAAAATGTAAACCTTTTAAACCCTGTCTTATGTTGAAAGGAGGCAGAGTTTGGGGAGAGAGGAGAGTAGGTGGTTCTCTTAGCCCTGCTCCCCTTGAGTGCCCATCTCATCGTCTCTCAGCTCTCAGTGAACTCCTGCTCGGACAGGGCTGACCTTGGCTTTTGGTAGACATCACTTTCTGTTGTATGCTGGTCTCTGCTTCCATGTCGCAGCCTCCATGACAATCTCCTGTCATGCAGCGTGCCCCTCTCATGTGTTTCCTGCATGTCCAAGCAACAGTGACCCTCGATCCTCTGCTCTCCGTGCCAGGAGAGCGCTGCCCACCTGGGTTACCTGGCTGCCCTGTCCTAGCAGAAGGCATCCCCTGCTGTCCTCGTGTTTGGACTCCTGCACCTGTGCCCGTGTGCTGATCTTCGTGAAAGGAAGTCGGGTTTTCAAACTGCGCAGTGCATTTAGAGCGAGGGTTTGAAGGAAGTAGGCGTGGATGTGCATCTGATTAGTTTTCCGATTTTCTCCCCTTCTAGGTAATCCTTACTAATATTCAAAACAGAAGCCCTAAGCCTGGCCCTGCTCCCCACGATCAAGAACTAGGTTTTTTCCTAGAAACAGGACTTCAGAGAGCCCATGTCCTCTATTTCAAAAATGGGTAAGCGTCTTCATTTTTTCAATCCACTTCCTAAAGAAGGAAAGTAGAAAGCCTTATCTGCCGTCTCCAGTTTAGTTATTATCATAAAGCAATTCTAAACATGAGCTACAACTGGAATATTTTTAGAAAGGATGAGCATTGGCTCTTTTTTCTTTTTCTTTTTTTTTTTTTTTTTTTTTATCTCCTCTCCACTTGGCTCTCTTGCTTTCCTGTGAGATTTTGGGGGCGGTAGGGAGGAGGGTGCCTGTCTGCTTGTGAGCCCCAAGAAGTTGTACCAAAACCGGGTAGGTGGGGCCATGCTTTGGGTGCCCTTCCTCCTTGTGACTGGTTCTGCACAGGCCTCTCCACTTCGTCCAGGAAAAACAATGAGGTGGAAAGCCTGGCATACAGTGCTATCTGCCTGTCTGGCTGATCCATTCTGAACACTGGATTGGCCAAATCCAGGCAATTTTATGGCTGCGAGAACATTTTTCATGGGAGCTGCCTTTGAAAAGAGTTGAAGGACGTGACTGAAGGCAGCATCCATCATGCATTTGATGTCTTACTTGCGTTGTGTGCTGCTCTTGTGAGAAATGTGCTGATTCTGTTCCACATCTCCTCAGTTGTCCTTGTTTTGTTTGACCTTGTGCTGCAGGATAAATGCGCATGAAGACCAACAGTAGGTATTTGGTTCACTCCTTCTAGGCTTTGCATAGGAGGCACCTAGAGGCCTGTCCCCTTCCTGAGAAACAGCTGCAATCCAGTAGTGCTTTAAATGGCGGAGGGGGCACAGTCTCAGCCTCTGGAAAAAAATAAAGCTATTCCCTTTTTGTTTTTAAGAACTTCAAACCTTGGTGCATGGCTCACGTAAGTGGGATTTCCTTTGCCTGGTGGCCCAGTGCTGTATGTATCTCTTCTATGTTGGTTGAGAATAAATGCTTATTTTTTCAGCTATATTAAACTGTTTGAGAAAAAGCAGGCTGCTTTGTTCTGGAGGCCATTGGTTCAACTGACTATGGCCCATAAAAGGCCACAATAAATACCCCAAGGTTTGGAGTGGCCTGGTGGCTTTGGCACGAGGATGCTCTCAAGTTTGATCTCATCTACTGCTGCCAGGGTCATCTGAGCCATGGTGTGTGTCCCGTAGGCTGAGACGGTGTTCTCTTTGCTTTGTGGATAGAGTGGGTGGGCGGGAACATGGAATGCTTTTTTGGTGAGCTGTTTCCTCTCCCTTTTCATAGTAAATCATGGTCATCACAGAAGGACCCTCAGCCTTTGCTCTCCTTCCCTCTAACCTGTGGGAGACACATCAGTATGGAAATCCAGAGACAGGAGTCAGTTCACTTGGGGCTCTCAGGGGTACCAAACCCAGATTTTCTATTGAGAGTGCTTTCTGTGAGACTGACCAGCGGGTGGGCTGGGTAACTTATTTTTATCTTTGAAGCTTGTTCCTTGGGGAGAAAGAAGCAGTACTGTTGGGCTCTGACCTCATCTCCTGAAATGTTGGCTGTGCACTGGAATCCAGCTAAAATATAACAATGAGAGATTTACACCAGATGATGGATTACACGCTGTGGATGGCTTTCCTGACTCATTTCTCATTTTATTTTACTTCACTCAAGTTCAAGGCAATGCCCACTGCTTATCTTTAAATGCCTTCCTCTCCTTTCCTTGTCCTCTTGCCTTCTCTCTGTACTCTCAAAGGGCCCTGCTGGGCAGGGTTGGCAGCAGTAGTAAGCAATTACTCTTGGGGAGGAGGAAGTAAGTGTTAATGCTGAGGCCATAAAATGTGGGCAGAAGGAGGGAGCCCAGAGGGGAAGTTTGGACATGCCTCCTGCCGCCGGGCACCTTGACTCATGCAATTGGGTTATTCAGGGCCAGAGAGCCACACATGGGGGTCATTTGTCTGGCAACACCAATAGCAGAATGGAAGGACTTGCCGTCCCTCCACACTTGCCCACACTTCTGTCTTGTGATGGATGCGCTCCTAATTTTTTTTTTAAACACTTTTCCTACTGGTATCTGGAAGAATACAGTGGCCAGAACTGACAGGAAAATGCCACAGTAGAGTTTGACAATAAGAGGTGGAAACAGATAAAACGCATCTTAGTTCTTAAGAAATACACTTAAATATATACTCAGTTTTGGGGTTGTCATTGTTGAGAACTTATCTAAGTTATGAGACTGAATCTTACTCTTTTATCTTCTGTCGCTTCCAGAAACGAGCACCAACTGGTGACCTTGGGCATCTTTGAGAAAACCTGATGCCAGGACCAGTTCGTAGGCCGCCCTCAGGCCTCAGACTTCAGTGACACTGTTACATCTACCATGTGTGTTTTCTTCATCTTCACTGAGCCTCACGGCCTTCTATTTTCCAGGTCCACTGCCCACCTGTGAGCTTGGCAGTATTAGTGGTATTGCCCCATTTTAGAGAGGAGTCCAAACTTAGAGGTGATGTGACTTTGTGAAGGTCACATGGTGCCCTAGGTTTCAGGTTTCTGCCTTCAGTCCTTTGACCACATGGTACAAACAGCATATGACAAATTGTACCTTCCACTGATGATGATGCTGGGCTGACTTATCAGTTGAAAGTGGAACCAGGTTAAGGTCAAAGTCCAGGCAGAGTGGACTCCAAGACTGGTCTCAGAGGTAGGGCATTGATTTCCAGTGACAGCTGCTGCAAGTGAACGCCACTTAGGATGCATTGCAAGTAGCTTGGGTGACACACACTCACGATGAACCCATAGATTTGGGGACGTGTGCAGGGCCCACTGGTCCGACTGCAGTAGGCATGGGATCTTCAGTGGGCAGCATAGCTAATGGCAGAGCATCACCCTCGTCCCCAGTCACCTCTGCCGTCTGAGGAGAAATGTTATCCCCCCCCACCACACACACACTTGAGTGATTACAGCCAGATTTCCAGAGTGGCTTGAGGTGGCCACTCATCTACTGCATTTTGTTTTAGGAATATTTAATGATTTTTGTAAACAAAGGACATTTCAAGTATGTCTGTTGCCAGTCAGCCACGTTGGGTATATTGTATGAGCAAGATGGAGGGAAGCATGTTTTTTCTCCTGGCTCTGATTGGTTTTAATTCAGGGAGGGTACTTCAGGAAGCAGCACACAGTGGCCAGCACAGGGGACACATGACTGCTGGGTGGTACCATTTGCTGGGCACATCACTGAGTCCCAGGTGTGAGTCCCTGACTCAGAACAACAGGTCAGGCACACATTGGTAGATTTTGGGGGCTCTCTGGGGGTGCTCTGTAGCTGAACCAAGGCAGAAAAAGAGTACAGAAGAGCTTTTTTGAGATTTGTTTTTGCAGTCAAATAATCCTGTGGACTTTGCAACTGCTCATTCCTTCTCGGTGTAGCCAAGACTCAGAAGTCCGTGAGGCCCTGCCGGCCACCCGGGCTGCTGAGGAGGGTGCCTCTGGGTCAGCAGTGGCTCCACAGCCTATGTGATTGTAGGAGCCACAGCAGGGAGGGTGTTGGCCAGGAAGCCAGGCAGCAAAGCCCGATAGCCTCTGTGTCCTAGCATTGAGGCGTTTGCCCTCTTGCAGCAATAGGAAGTGTTCATTTCTCAAATGGCACGCTGCTTTTGACATCGTGAATCTATGTGGTGGAGGTGAGAGAACTCAGACGGGTTTCCTGTACCAGTCATCTGTACATGCCACTCATAGGAGACACAGAGTGGAAAAAGAAATGGGCTTTTCCCACTGGAGATAGTAGAAAAAGGGGGGTAGAGTCTGAACATTAGTTATTTTAAAGGTTATAATGTTATTCTTTAAGAGATTAAGCAATGAAAGAACACCTAATCCCTTTAAATCAGGTGATGTTCCATCTACCCATCATTCAGTAAGGTCACTTGTTCTTTTATCTAGTGAAGATTAATTGTGCACCTATTAGGTGCCAGGCCCTTTGTTAGTGGAGGGGATGTAGTAGTGAAAGGGAAGGACAAAGTCTGTGCCCTCCTAGAATTCATGGAATTGAATCTCAGAGATTTAAAGATTAAGTGAAGCAGTTTCATGATGGCTTGTTCATGTCATGATGGGGTAGTCCAGGTTGGCACAGAAGCAAGCAAGAGGAATGCCATGCTGGATGGTCACACTGTTTGGAAAAAGAAAGATTTCAAGAAGTATTCTTGAAATGCTATGATGCGAACAGACTGGAGAGCTGGGGGCATCCAGGCAGTTGGGAGAAGTAAAGAGTTAGATCCGCACTGTTAGAATCAGGGGATTTTTATTTAAACCTCTTGGCATGGGGCCTGGCCTGTGGTGCGTTTGACCAGTATCCAACAAGTGTTTACTGGACTCTGCCGCGTGCCAAGTATTGTGCTCAATGTCAGTATCTACGAGTGAATGTAAGAACTATAGCCCAGGTCTCAGGGATGATACTGTCTAGGGAGGCAGACACTGAGATGAGACCAAGACCTACAGGATCAGAGGCACTAACCAGGCCAAGGGCAGAGGAAAGAGTATTCCAAGCAGAGAGTGCACTATGTGCCAAGGCCAGGACTCCAAGAAAGCTTATTGTGTTCAGGAATCTGAAAGGAGCCCAGCATAGCTGAAGCATAGTAGGACAGGGAGAGTCACAGGTCGCTAGTCTGGCTGACTCCCGCAAAGCAGGTCTTCTGTGGCACCATTCACGGAAGCATGATGATTGCCTAAAAAATTCCCAAGTCACCAGAATAAAAAGGAAGTGATACCAGGTGGGCATCTAACATGTTGCACTTCAGAGGTAGCAGTTTGAGGACAGACCGAGAGAAGTGCATGGTCTGAGATGTGGGATAGGACTGCTGGTGGCAGGCCGAACTGATGAACTGGACTTGGGGCGAAGCAGGCAAATGGAGAAATCAGAGACAATGCTCCAGTTTCAGGCTTGAGGAGTTGCCTAGATGGGCTGGAGGCAAGGAAAGGAGGTTTGAAAAAGAGGAATCAAGGCTTTTTCTTGGTTATCAGAGATGCCTGAGAGCCATCGGAGAGGTGTCCTAGTGAAAGACGCAGCTAGGAAGGCGTGTGTGTATGCGCCTGTGTGCCTGCACCTGCACTTGTTAGAAGGCGAATGCTCAGAGTATTCAGTAAACTCAAAGCTGGGCTAGATGAAGACAGAGAAAGGAGAAGCAGCTCAGCAGCCACTTGGACACTGGGAGAGGCAGACATGGGTAAAGGATGAGGAGCTGTCAGAAGCCATGAAAACCACTTGGGATTTCATGGGGACCCACACTGGGAGGGAGGAAGCAGTCACCTGTGCCGCGTGTCGCTGAGATGTTAGAAAGATCAGAGCTTGGCGGAAGGAAGAATGTGAGATGAAATGTCAGCTAAGGAGCACAGGATTAATTCTGCAGGCATGGAGGAGCTGTTGAATCCTGAGGGCAGGGTAGTTCATTTGTTGGGAGCCCAGTGCTCAGGTCGCCCTTCAGTTGGACTTGGTTCATTTTACCCAGCTTGGGGGCCGTAAGACCCTCTTGTCCAGTGTGGGAATGGAGGGAGGGAAAGGGATGAGCGTTAGTGGGGCTTCAGCAACTTCAGATGACGGCTCTCTCGTGCAGCCTGGCCAGCCGGGGTCACAGTGGGGACGCTGTGTGTCACTCAGGCATTTACATGTCTGAGAATTGTTGACTCCCCTCATTCGTGTGTGAAGCCCCTCACACAAATCTTTCATAGCGGAAGAATTTTGGTAATAGTGGAATTGTGATGTAGGTACTGATTCTGAAAAACCTGGAGCTCCGGCTGCAGTCAGCATTTGTGCTGTTTATAAATGAGCTCTGAAGTCCCGCTCACCTATCAGCGATGTCTGCTGAGCTGTCGATGTCCGCTCCCGGCCGGCAGGAAGGACACACGACACAGTCTGGTAGTGGACAACCTTTTCTTTTTATTCTTCTTCTCCGTACAGCCTGCCCTGGGTTCTCCCAGCTGAAGCCTCCTTTGGTCCGCTCCCCGCGGCTCCTTTTGTGCTTCAGTCTGCCCCGAAGCCTCTATCGGTCCGCTCTCTGCGGCTCCTTCTGGGCTTCTACTTCCGGGCTTCTACCTGGCTTCTACCTGGCTTCTACTTCCTCCCAGGGGTGGCACCGGTATATATACGGATACAGTGTCCAATCATGTTAAAGTAAGCAAGGCAAGCTGATTGGCTAACATCATCAGTTGCTAGGCAGACTATATTGTTGAGCGGGTTGTTTACGCGGTAAGCAGGAAACTAACATATTCGATGGGAGGGGTAATCTACCTCAGGCTTCACTCTTTACTACAGGCCGCACGTCCGCCAAGTAAGGCGAACTATCACAGACGCGGCTCCCAACATCTCCCCCTATTTTATTTTTTATGAATGTGCGCATCGTAGCCCTTCCTGGACTGGGTGCAGAGGCTTATGCCCTATGCGTAGGCCCACCGTAGGTCCTTGGCTTAGACCCTGGTCGGCCGTCCCATGGTCTGCCAAGGCCCTGAGGCCCTCGTCCTTTTTCTAGGGCCAGGCACAAACTGGACGGAACCTGGATGCACACAAGCTTGCACTCATTTCCTCTCCGTAAAGAAATCCCCTCAGAGAGAAATTTAGACCTGGGCAGCATCTAACAGTCCAGCGGCTTACGTGCAGGATGGGGTAGGGCCTGGCTTAGGTCGAGTCATGCTGGGGAGGCACGCTCTTACCCGTCATTGACTCATCTACCCTGCTGTGTATTGTCACCTTATGGAGGAGAATGAAGGATGCCCGCCATATCTAGACTCGGTCGTGGGCCAATCGAGCAAGCCATGCATATGCCTGAGGATCTTTTTGTCCATTTCGGGCTACCGCTATTTCTATTCATCTTGTTGGTTGGTCTGTGATGGATCTCCGGTAGGGCAGGTCTGATCTTCAGTCGAGGGCTTTGTTGCCCGTGTCAGTCTCTCCGGTATCCACAGTGGTTCTCGTCCCGGTTCCTGTGGGAAAACACAAACCGCGCCTCGGTTCCAGCTGATTACCGGATCCGGGCCCATCCATTGTCCTGTCAGGACATCTTTCCACTTCACCCACCCTTTATGGTTGGGGGAAGGGTTGCAGTGCTCCACAGCTGGGGAGCGATTATCATTATTTAAATTTAAAAAATTGTGTGTGAATAGTGCCATGGATAATCGTGCCTTTGGGGCCAGGCCTTGGCCTACTCCCCCTTTTTGTTTTTGTAAAATTTCTTTGAGGCTTCTATGAGCCCTCTCAATGATTCCTTGACCTTGGGGATTGTATGGGATACCATGTTTTAATTGAACCTCCATCATTTTGCAGAACTCATTGAAAGCTTTGCCTATATAGGCTGGTCCATTATCAGTTTTTAATATTTTTGGTTTGCCCCATGCGGCCCAAGCCGCCAGGCAATGATTGATCACATTAGACACTTTTTCACCTGTTTCTGCTGTTGCAAATATGACGTGAGAACAGGTGTCTGTGGAAACATGAACATATTTAAGAGTCCCAAACTCCTGTATATGTGTGATGTCCATCTGCCAAACATCACCAGGGATCAAACCTCGAGGGTTTACTCCCCCTTTTTGTTTTTTATTTTTTATTTTTATCTTTTTCGTTTTTTTTTTTTTTTTTTTTTTTTTTTTTTTTTTTTATTGGTACCAGGGATCGAACTAACAACTGCACACTTGCAAGGCAGGCGCTTAAGCCGCTGAGCTAAATCCCCAGCCCCTTTTTCCTCGACCGGCGTTTTTCTCAGCCTGCTCGGCAGAGAACTCTGTGTACCAGGCTCGCCAATCCAGGTAACTGCCCGAGGGCAGACAGGCCTTTGCCAGCTGAATCCAGTCCGCGGGGGTGAGGGGCCCAGAAGACAGATTCTCCAGCATGGCAATGGTGTAAGGCGCAGTCGGCCCAAAGGTTGTAACTGCATTTTTAAGTTCTCTAATCTGCTTTATCTCAAAAGGCTCCCGTACATTGCGTCCCTGGCCTATAGCCACTTGTACAGGAAATATCCCATAGGGGTCACTATCCATCCCAGGTGGTGGATGTACCTCATGAAACAAGCGTCTCCCCTGCCAAAGCCACCTGTGAAAATACCGATCCGCCGGCGGCGGAGCATAAAACGGCGGCCGTGATTGGGCGGAAAATGGGGGCCCGTGCATCACTTCCTGTTCTGGCGAAGAGGAAGGGAGCTCCCGGGCGGCCGCCCCGCGGCGAGGGATCGCCTCCGGAAACGGCCCCCAAGGTGGGGCGGAAGGCTTCGCCTCCCTCTCGCGCCGGGGAGCGCTCAGGAGCTCTCTACTCCTCCGCAGACCAGGTTGAGCAGAGCGCAATTCGCGGGGCAACGCTGGAAAAGAACCCTGCGACTCCTTATTGAGCGATTTAGGCTCCTGACAGCTGGTCTCTTTGGCCTCCTTGCCATTCAACTTTCCCTCGTCCTCGGAGTCAGACGACTCCGAGGCTAGAGCCCCGTCCTCCTCCTTAGCATCCTTGTTCCCCTTGACAGACACCTCTCGGGAGCTCCCTGACTGGGCCTGCTCAGATACCCTGCATACTTTTGTAAGCTCTTGAGAGCTTTCTCCACAACCACCCTCGCTCTTAGTGCCGCTACCTAACATGTTTCCCATTTTTTAATATGTTACTCACCGCGTGAGGCCCAAAAATCCGCCACTTACGCGTGAGCCTGAGGGGAGTCTAAAAGCCCTGTAGGTGCGCGCCACCCAGAGCCCAGGCTTATCCCCAACTCACCTGTCTCGCAGCTCTGTACTGGAGCGTTGTCCACTGTCACGTCTCGGGGGTGATCAGTCCCCGGGCGGGCCTCCAAATGTCGATGTCCGCTCCCGGCCGGCAGGAAGGACACACGACACAGTCTGGTAGTGGACAACCTTTTCTTTTTATTCTTCTTCTCCGTACAGCCTGCCCTGGGTTCTCCCAGCTGAAGCCTCCTTTGGTCCGCTCCCCGCGGCTCCTTTTGTGCTTCAGTCTGCCCCGAAGCCTCTATCGGTCCGCTCTCTGCGGCTCCTTCTGGGCTTCTACTTCCGGGCTTCTACCTGGCTTCTACCTGGCTTCTACTTCCTCCCAGGGGTGGCACCGGTATATATACGGATACAGTGTCCAATCATGTTAAAGTAAGCAAGGCAAGCTGATTGGCTAACATCATCAGTTGCTAGGCAGACTATATTGTTGAGCGGGTTGTTTACGCGGTAAGCAGGAAACTAACATATTCGATGGGAGGGGTAATCTACCTCAGGCTTCACTCTTTACTACAGGCCGCACGTCCGCCAAGTAAGGCGAACTATCACAGACGCGGCTCCCAACACTGAGCCCCTCAGAGGGTACTACCTAGTGCCACGCAGCGTTCTCAGTGAGCAGTCGCTGCCCTGACAGAGTTTGCACATTGATTCAGCTTGCACATCTGGACAGCAGGGACCTGCCCTCCTTTTCTCACTCCCAGTCTAGACGGTGACCAGGCACAGAGGTGGCCTGACAGCAAAGCTCAGGGATACATTACACTAGAAAATGAGGGCGTTTAAAACTTCCTGGTTATAGTTGTTTATGTAATAAAAACATCGGCCAGGTCTCTGTTTATTCAAATATGGGCTACCTCTGGCCCATCCTCCCCTGCCATCAGAACTTTAGTCAGAGAAGCAAAGGAATCCTTATCATGTTTAATTATGAAGCTCCAAGACTGCTCTTCTCTGTGATGACTTACTGGGGACAAGTGCTGTATTCATAATCATTTTCGGGGTGCTTCCTAAGTCTTGCTACTTAATGAGCATCAGAAGCTTTGGGTCTAGAAAGCTTCAGCAGCGTTCGCCAGGATAGGTACAGGCTGCTGGTGCATCCTTCCTCCAGCAAGGTGGCCTGTGTCCTTTAGGGTTCCACAGTGGGAAGGGGCCTAGTGAGCTTCCTGATGGGTTGTTACAGCTCCTGGGGCCCTTCCCCGCCTACCTCTGCTCAGGTAGGTGCTTCCTCTCTCGGAAAGCAGCCTCCAGCAGATAAACCACAACTAAAAAACTAGAATTCCCAGCAACATCAACTGGTACACGATTTATCTAGAGTAGTGAGTTTCCATTTTAATGGGGGCAGGAGGAGAGGGAGAGAGTCTTCATTTGTTTGCTTATTCATTCACTTATTTATTCATCAGTCAAATATTTACATGTTAGGAACTAGATCAAGACTGCAAATGATTTCTGTGGAATTTTCAGTCTAGCAAGAAAATAAACAATTACAAGTGCACTAAGCCTTTGAGGAAAGAGGAAAGAGACTATTATCTATCTATCTGTCTATCTATCCATCTACCTGTCTGTCTATAAAACTTTTCACCTTGCAGATTTTCCTTTAAAGGGATGCTTATATAATATGGTGTCTGAAAACCAGAGGTAACTCAGTTTTTTGGGGCCCGTCCCAGTACCTCCTGATGTAACTGCTGATTGATTCTCCCTGGGAACAGCTAATAGAAAACCTTTATATTGGATGGCAGAGTTCAGAGACCAACTCCTGGATGGGAGTGGGTCTGATAAACACAGCTGCAGGCAAGGTGCTCTCTGAGGAGTGCCACCCACCTCCATTTAGTGACACACTGTGACACTAGCGTGTGTCAGCTTCTGCTCTGTGCCAAGTGTCTGGAGGTACTGGGATAAGATGGTGAGCAGCCAGAGCCACCCCTTGGATTTGGAGAGGAATCAGATCATCTTACTCTTAGATGAAGATCTACTTCCTCAGACAGTGCTGAGAACCCATTTTAAAATGAAATGACCTAGATTTGGTAGTTGCAGGAAGTTTTCCTGAAGTGATGGAGCAGAAACCTAGGGATAGATCGTGGATGAGCAGGTAGGTAGTGAGGAAGGCAGTCAAGGATCCTGAGCGGCAGCTTGTCCAGCCAGGGAGTCTTCCTTTCTCCGCTTCATTTTCCTCTTTAGCATTTACCCGGAAGTAAATGCACAGTGATGGCATCCTGGGATCTCCTCAGGGTCAGTTCACAGCCACACCAGGCACCCTTCTGTCTAGACAAAAGCAGGACACACCCATAAGAGCAATGCCTAGGGTTTGCCCTGATGCTAGCATGCTCTCAGCAGTCTGTCCATCTGCCCAGAGCTGTTCTCTGTCCCTCTGGCCTCAGGTGACAGCTCAGGTGGTGGGAATACAGCTCACGCTAAGCAGATGTGCACTCTGCCCTGCGTCACCTCAAGTTTTTAGGGCCTCCCAAGGGCTCTGCTCAGTCCTGTGAGGTGCCGCACTCAAGGCCAAGCTGATGTCCTCATTGGGTTTCTATGGCTCCTTCCAGTCCGGATACAAGTTATCAGTCAGGGTCATTTTTACCATAAGCAAGGTAGCCTCGTAGCATAGATGACATGTTACCTTTATTAGGTTTCCAGGACAACAGAACTAAAAAGTTAACCAAAGGTCAGATTCTTAAGCAGAAGAGGAAGGAATTCATTAACTCTTTGCCCACATTATATCTTTCACTTAGTTTTTTTGTGGCTGTCTCCCTTCACTAGAATGTATATTCCACTTGGGCAGGAATTTTTATCAGTAACTGTTTAAGGACAGAGCTGTACTTTGAATGGTGCCTGGTATATAGTTCTAAGTGAGTACATGAATGAGTGAATGTACTTCTCATTCCTGGCTGAGGTGACGGTGGCTTTTAGGGATTACAACTTTCTTTTAAAAATAGTCAATGCAACACATACTAACTGAAAATTAGATGTGTTGAGCACTGTGCTAGGTGCTGAGAGTACGGGGTGAACAAGAGGAGTTGAATCAGTTTTGTGGAATTTACGCTTCTGTTGTTGCTTCTTGGAGGTACACAGGGAGGTGTACTGAGGCCACCTAGGTCTTCCTGAACACAATTTCAAATGTCACTCTTTTCAAAGTGAATGAAGGGTGCTGGGTATCAAAGCATTTCCTTGACCCCAGCAAGAAATAATGTTTTCTGGAAAGATCTTAGGGACCTCTGTTTTCTGCCCTGTCTCTGAGGTTGGAGGGTATTCATCCATATACTGGCTTTATTATGTTTCCTCAAGAACGCCCTGACAGAGTATTTAATTTCTAGGACATTCCCAGTGTGGCAGATTCTGGTGCTCATCGGCCTCCGTACACATCTGGATAGGATTATGGAGTTCTCACAGCAGGAAAGAGCTTGTAGGGCTTAACTGCTGAGAACATTGGCTCCCACAGCCTCCCAGATTTATATGTTTTTAAAGCTTCAAGTATATCTTGTCCAGTTGAAACATCATGGGGTGAAGCTGGACAGAGAAGCCTGTGAGAGTATTCAGTGTGGCCTTTGTAGGCACCCTGTGAAGGGAGAGCCTTGAAATGACTCGTGCGTTGGAATAGAGGAAGCTGCATCCTGTCTGGGCAAGGAAGAAGCCAACTGTTACCGTTTTGGGGGCCCATCAGACCGTGGGGGCTGTCGTGGTGATTTAGTGATGTCTGCCCAGGAGGCGGGTGTCCTCACTGGCTCTTGCCCACTGCAAGCTCTCTGACTTGCTTCTTCTTTTCCTTGGCTTAGATGTCAAGGGGTAAATGTGTGGAGAGGGCTGGAGGGGTGGAGCTCTTTTCAAAGGATAGTTCATATCCATCTTTTCTTAAAAAACGCATCATGTTTCTCTCCAGTCTTGTTGTATAGAAATATTTTTAGTCAGTGCTTAAAATTGTGGAGAGAGATTGAGCCAAAAACCCAGAAAAATGACAGACACATCTTGGGAGAATTTATGACCTAGGCATTTCTACAACATTCTCTTGAAAATAAGAGGCACTGCACATTTCATACATGTTTCTACTTTTATATCTTCGCATGACAATCTCACAAATCTGCCTACCAAGGAGGAACTCTGTAATAGGCTGTGTGTCCTTGTAGGAAATCCTGTATTAAACTGGAGGATTTAAAAATCAATGAAATCAGCTTTTAAAATTGACATTTGGTTTTTCCACCTTCTTCTCTATTTTAGGTTTAATTTTTTTACTTTTATTCACAAGTGTCTTTGGTGGTAATTCTGTAGCTCTGGCGAGGACACACTGTACCTTTCTCCTGCTAGCTCGTCTTCCTTCTGCCGCCCTTGGCATATTTGCATCCTCCCTATTTCTCTGTGCTGCCTGGCTGATGGTCCTGGTTCCTGGTTCTCTTTGAATCTTCCTGGAACATTAGCATTAAAAGAAGCAAATCCCTACACATGAGCAGTTAAAATGCCAGGAAGAATCTGAGCTGTTTCTTCTGAGGAATACCAGGAAAAACTCATTAGCCAGACTCAGTGAAACCTGAATTACGTATGGTTTTTTTTTTGAAGATGCAGCTATATTGCTTCCAAGTACATTTTGAGCTGGTAAATTAAACAAACAAACAAACAAACCCCAAACAACTACTGCCAATAAACATTCCATGAATGTACATTCCACGAATGTTTATTGGAAGCCCACTGGGTAAGTTCTGGGGATATAAAATAATCAGAAGTGTTCTCTCTGAGCTTATGGGGAAGACAAGAATGTCAGTGGAACTTTGTAACCCACGCTGTTGGCAGTACAATGAAGGGAGATGCTGGAGGAGAAGGCAGGGAGGAAGGAGGAAGTAGCTCACTACTTGGGAGAATTCATGAGTTCATTTTTTTTTTTTTTTTAAAGAATTGACATTTGAAATTGGTCTTTGCAGGAGGGATAAGAATTACAATTTCATAGAGATTTTTTTAAGGACATGAAGGGGGCAGTGTTGCACGGCTGAGTCCAGCTGCCGGGGTTTGGATCCTTGCTGTTGGTTCCATTTACTAGCAGAGTGGCATAGGCAAGTTGCTTTGCACTCTCTGTTTCTTCGGGTGCAGCTGGGGATAACAGCAGTACCTGGTTCCTAGATACACAGGTGGCCTAAGTGAGTTAGCGATCACAGTGTCTGGCTCCTAGTAAGCACTGTGTACAGATTTCATAGATGAATAAATAGAACTCTGCAGAGTAGAGCATTTGTTATTGCCCTTAGAAGGAAAAGCAGGAGTTGGCAGTTCAGAACCCAGGAAGATAGTAGCAGACAGCGTCCTGTCTGGGTAGTATTTGCATTTGTGTGGGAGAAAGCAGCAGGAAGCAATGGGGACAACGGAAGACCCTGAAACAGGAAGGGAAAATTTGGCCATTTTGAGATTCACAGCTGGAGAGGAGAGGGGTTTGACTCAGTAGGGTCCAAGGGCTGGAGCAGTCCTGTTCCTCTGAGAGCCTGCGTCTATCCCACGAAGGCTCCTTACAGGGACCGACCCCGTTATGAGGAGAAACTGCTGAACGTGAAATGAAAATAGCAACCTTATTCGGGTATAATTTCTGTATCAAAACTTTACCTGGTTTAATTACACAGTTTAGTTGTTTTTAATAAACTTACGCAGTTGTGCAGTGATCCTCATGATTCAGGTTTTAAGTGTTTTTACCACCCTAGAAAGTTCTTCATGCCTGTTTTTTTCTTTTTTAAATTGGTACCGGAGATCGAACTCACAACTGCCTGCTTGCAAGACAGGTGCTTATGCTGCTGAACTAAATCCCCAGCCTTCATGCCTGCTTTAATCAATCTCTGCACCTGTCCTAGCGCCCAGACAACCATTTATGTTACTATCTGTCTCTATAGGTCTTGCCTTTTCTAGAAATTTCACATGAATGCAGTGGCAGAGCGTGTGTGTCTCACTTCTGTACTCCACATAATGTCTTAACTTAATGGTCCTGAGGTTCACCCACGTTGTAGCATGTAGGTCATGATTTACAAAGGGCGATCCTTATGCAGCTTGTGCAGTGTTGCTCCATTTCACTTCCTGCTCACCAATGAATGGACATTGGGATTGTTGTCTCTTTTTGGCTGTTCTGAAGAGTGCTGCTGTGAACATTCATGTAGAGTTCTTTCCATAGACTTTATTTTTATTTCCTTGTATAGGTTCATAGGAGCTGAATTGAGAGGTTGTATGGTAAGCTTGTGTTTAACTTGTGAAGAAATTGCCAGCTGTTTTCTAAACTGGCTGTAACACTAGCAGCGCATGAGGGTTCCAGTTTCTTTCTGTTCTTCTTAACACTTGATATTGTCATTTTTTTTTTTTTTTTTTTGTCTTTTTCCTTTTTATCGGTACCGGGGATTGAACTCATGACTGCCTGCTTGCAAGGCAGGTGCTTATGCCGCTGAGCTAAATCCCCAGCCCCTATTGTCATGTTTTTTAATGAGAACTATTAAGTTTGGAGCAGGCTTTTGATTTTAATTTGCATTTTCCTATGATGTCAGCAGCTTTTCGTGTGTTTATTAGCTATGCTTTTCTTGTCTATGATGAAAGATCTCTTCAGATCTTCTGTCCTGATTTGAATTGGGTTGTCTTCTTATTGAGTGGTAAAAGTTTTTGATATATATATATTTTTAAAAAATTTTTTTCTTTATATATTAAAAAATATTTTTTTCTGTCTATATTTTGGATGTGTTTCATCAATTACATGTTTTGTGAATTTTCCCCTCCCCTCCCCTTCTTCTCCTCCTTTCTTCCTTCCTTCCTTCCTCCCACCCATCCTTGGGATTGAAACCACAGCCTTCTCACTGAGCCACACCCCTAGTCCTTTATTTTGTATTTTGACACAGGGTCTCACTAATTTGCCCAGACTGGGCATGAACTTGTGATCCTCCTGGCCCAGCCTCTCAGAGTGCTGGGGTTACAGTATAAACATGTGCCACCATGTCTGGCCTATATTTGCATTTTTAAAGTGGTGTCATCTAACAGCTTTTCATTTCAATGAAATTATTGTATCAGTTTTTCCTTTTACGGATCATTCATTTAATGTTATATCTAAAAACATACTCTCAGGCAGAGAATTTCTCCTATTTTATTCAAGAAGTTTTTATACATTTAACTTTTATATTTAGGTTTCTATTCTATTTTAATATTTGTGTATGTTGTGAGGTAAAGATCAAAGTGAATGTTTTTGCATATAGATAACTAGTAGTCCAAGTTCTGTTGATTGAAAAATCTGCTCTTTTCACATTAATTACTTTTATAATTTAATAAAAAAAATTAATTGAATAAAAATGTGAAAGTTTATTTCTGAAGTCTATTTTTCATTGATATACATGTCTATTCTTAAGCCAATACCATAGTGTCTTGAATACTGTAGGTTATAGTAAGTTTCAAAATTAAGAGTATAAATCCTTCAATTTGTTCATTTGCAAAATCATTTTTACTAGTTTTTGACGTCTAGTCAGTTTTTGACATTTCTGTAAAAATTTTAGAATCAGCTTGCCAATTTCTACCTTAGAAAATCTGCCAGTAATTTAATAAGGGCTAGAGTGAGTCTCTAGATCAATTTGAAGAGAATTGTAAATCTTTCAATCCAACAACTCTCCATTCAGATTAACTTTGATTTCTCTCAAAAATGTTTTACAACTTCCGTTCTACAGGTTTTGCTTTTCTGTTAAATTTATTTCCTTTTTGTTCATTTTCATGTTATGGTGAATAGATTTGTTTTCTTAATTTTATTTTTGAATTATTCTCTATTATCATGTAGAAATACTGTTGATTTTTATATAGAGATATATCTTGCAAGCCTGTCAATCTCATCAATTAGTTCTTGAAATTTTTAATCAGTTAAGATTTCTAAGTACAGGATCATGTATCTGTGAAAACGAAATTTCACTTCTTCCTTCCAATCCCAGTGCCGTTAGCTCTCTTTAGTGCCTTAGGCCATCACACCAAGGTTGAATAGAGGCCCTTATCCTGATGTCCTTATCCTGTTCCTGATCTGACAAAGAACCCATTGTCTTTCACCATTAAGGATGATGCTAGCTGTAAGATTTTGATGGATGTCTTTTGTGTCTAGTAATATTTTTTGACTTAAAATCTATTTTACCTACCATTCAGGTAGCTGTTTACTATATATTCCACCTTTGATGTCTGTCTTTTGACTCTCAACCTATGTATGTCTTTGAATTAAAGTATCTTTCAGTCTCTTGCATATTTGGATGTTACTTTTTATGTCATAACATTTTTGACTGAAGAACTTAATTCTATGCAATTGACACAGTTACTGGTATGACTGGATTTACATGTACTCTTTGGCTCTTTGTTCCTCATATCTTTTTGTGATGCTTTATTCTTGCTCTATTAACCTTTTGTGTTAAAAACTTTTTGTGTTCTATTTTAATTCTTCTTTTTTTGCGATTTAAAATTTTTTGCTGTTTCCTCTATGAATAATAACATACATCTTAAATTACCACAATCTATTTCTGGCTAATACTGACTTAATTCAGTAAAATAAAGCAACTTCACTTGCATATAGCTTCATTTCCTCCCTTATTCTTTGTGCTATTAATGTCTTTATGTTATAAATACAACAATGCAGTATACTTTTCCTGTATATAATATCTTTTTAAATAGAACATCTAAAAAGATAAAGTTTAAATAGTCTTTTATATTGCCCACATATTGACAGTCCCGGTGCTCTTATTAATTTATTCCTGTGTATTCATATCACCATCTGATACCATTTCCTTGCAGCCTAAAGCACTTACATAAATTTTTGTATTGAGCGAGTCTATTAACTATGGGGTTTTCTCACTTTTCTTTATCCAGAAATACCTTTATTTTGCATTAGTTTTCTTTCTTTTCTTTGCCTGTACTGAAGATTGAGCCCAGACACTCACAGTATAGACAAATGCTCTACCACTGAATTACATCCCCAGCTATTTTTAAATTTTATTTTAAATGAGATGGAGTCTTGCTAAATTGCCCAGGCTGGCCTCGAATTTGTAATTCTCTTGCCTCAGCCATACTCCCACCCCCTGTCACTGAGATTAAGGTGCAAACAAATAGTTCTAATAGATATACAGCCTGGTCTTTATTGTTTTCTTTTACCACTTTGTATGTGTCCTTCCCTGATATCTGATAAGAAGTCACTATTAATCTTATTGCTGTTCCCTGTATTGTTTTAGCTTGTTGCTTTCAAGAGTTGGTTTGCCTTTATCTTTCAGTGATTTTATTCTTACATGTCTCTGTTCATTTTTCTTTAGTCTTTTTTCTGTAGATTATATAACTTTTATTCATCTTCTTTATGGTAAGTGATCTATCTTTATGGTAATCACTACCAGCTCAAAGCTGCAATTAAGCTCACTTAGGGAATTTTTCATTTTAGTTATGATATTTTTCAACTATAATCACCATTTTGTTTATTTTCTTAGTTTTTATATATTTAGTGAGAGCCCCTATTTGTTGAGTCACTGTCATCTATTTTCTTTTAATCTTTAAAGATAGTTTTCACTAATTCTTTGATCATACTTGCAGTAGCTTCTTTAAAGTCCAATTCGTGGATTTTGACCTGTGGGCCCATTTTGGAGCTGGCTCATCAACCACTCTTCTTTTCTGAGCATGGTTCATACTTTTCTGTTTCTTTGCATGCCTCAGCTACAAAACAAAATGGAAATACAAACAAACAAAAATGCAAGGGAAATGCTGATATGTGCACAAATATAATTAATGGGTGGTAATAACAGTATCATTGTTGTGAAGCTTTCTGTTATAATACAGAATAAGGCAGTTGAATAGTTATAATGTGTTCTAATCCTATCATCTGCTATGTTGTTGATAACCAGGATTCTTCGTAAGAGAGAAATACAAAAATAGCCAAGAAAAAATTATAGTCCCAAATTTGAATAACTGAATTAGAAACAAAAGTACAAAATCATGAACTGTGTGGATGTGAAAGAGACAGACTGACAGACAGACAGACCGTGGGGTCACTGATCCATGAGCAGTAAACATCCTTAACTGCTAGACTGTGCTCTGGAAATGTCATAGTCTGATAGGAAAAACTTCATTGCAATTTTGGGACAGGAATGTGTACAATGAGCCTGCAACATTTTTCTATGCATCCAGACAGCAAATAAACTAGCAGAGATTCTAAGTCATGTTAAAGGAACTCAGGACAAATATGGAGCAAGTTAAATTTGAAGAAGAATAAACATTGTAGTAGACTCAAATATATTTAAATTCATGAGTTCTAATTTAGTATCTTGAAAACTAAATGAATGGAAAGAATGAAATAGTTTACTGTATGCACTGAGCCACTAGAAAGCCAAATAGTAAAAGAAGGAAAACATCTCCTTGTAAAAGTATTCCAGGTCAGGAGTGAAAGCACGCCGAGAGAATTAGAATCTCGTGCTTTGTCATCCGTACCTCCAGACCCCGGGCATCAAGTGTTGTTCATACCAGATCAGCCCTGCCAGCGTGATCCGGCCTGCATTGATCAAGCCTTGAGGTCCAGCGGCCAAATTGCGAGGCCTACAGAGAACAGAGGAATGTACCATGAGTGTGCAGTTTTCTAGCTTGTGAGAACTTTACAGGTCAAGCAGGTCAGATTTTTTAGCAACTCACTTTTAAGGAAAAGAAAGAGAAGGGAAATGTAAAATAAGAGATTTTGAAAAATCATCACGTAAAAAGTAAAAGTGGACAAGATTAACATGTACAGTACGGATGTATATACTTGAATGATTAAACTACAAAGACAAGTACGGGAACAATGATTATAAAAGTCAATGGGTACTTGTCACTTTTGGGTGAGGAGGCTATTAATTGGGATAGCAGGAGTAGTTTGTTTATTTTTTGGCCTTACTTAGGGATTCCCAGGGTGTTTGTCCCATAATAATCTCCTTATATGACTTGCTCTATCTGTATTTATACAATAAAAAGATTAGAAAAGAACAGAAGGGCCAATAAAAGATAGGCTAGAGCGATGCCCAGCAGAGGGCAGGGCAGGGGTCCTTGAAGCCAGAAGTCCAGACTGGCTCAGCCTCTCACTGCTAAGCTATGAGCCAGACTCTCTCTTAGTCTCGTGGTAAGCTCCTGCCTGCCTCAGTAGGTGGGTGGGAAGCCATCTGGAAGAATGGGTTGGGGCCTGGGAGGAGTTGGTATCATCTGAGAAGATGGTGGTGGCTAATAATCAGGCCCTGAGCAGGGACTGTTACCTGATGGCGTCCTTACAGCAGCCCATGGCAGAGTGGAGCTGGTCTGCTTCTTCCAACATGTGGGGACCCAGTCTGTGTCCTGAAGGAGCCAAAGTCTGGATATATAACAGCTCTCCTGAATGGCTTAGAGGGGCTGGAAAATGCTTGTTCCCTTAAGTATTCTGTCACAGATTGCATTGGCCCTGCTTGGTGCTTAGCAAAACCTTTCTTCTACACACAGTGCCCAGGGAAATCTGAGCTTGTGGTCTGGAGTGATCCTGAAATCCACCTGGGAAGAACTGAATAAATGGGGCACTGAATGGCGAGAGAACTTACTAGAAGGTTGTCCTGACACATGGACAGACCTACTTCTGCACTGTCATCATGCTGGTGTTGTCCATATCAACCTCTCCATCTCATGCCATCTTCCTCCCAAGCTCTGCTTTTGTGTGAAGCTGAAGCACTCAACACGATTTCCCTGTTCTCCCTTGGTCGCCAACCCCCAGGGTCTCCTTCTGTGGACTGAGTGTGGCCAGGCACACTCAGTGCCTGCGGTGGCCTCTGCTGCCCTGAGCCATTCCTTGCTGCTCTCCTGCCTCTGTAATGCATTTGGTTGTGTTTTGGGAATGACCCACGTTTTTCAGCTTGTTTGCAGGCTTCTGCATAATAGGGATCATCTTCAGCTTTTCTGGGTACTTGAACTAGATAGGACCTGGGTTCAAATCCCAGCCCTTCTGTTTTTATGCTGAAAGACCATGAGCATGGTACCCTAATCTTCCTGAACCTCTGTTTTCTCTTTTATAGAACTACAAACAAGAAGACAAATGTGACACAATGTACAATAGAAATCATTTCTGATTTTGCACTGTTCTCTATTAAACCAAAGATTCCCAAACATTCCAGTGGCTGCTTTGGCTTCTACCCAATAAATGTTTATATGTGCAAGAAGAACCAGATGGCGGGTGGTGGGAGGTAGCAAATGGCTGGGGAATGTGAGGATTGACACTTTTGAGCAGCAGGTCAGGAGCTTTCCAGGTGCCATCTCCTGCAGGCATCAGATGGTGGCGTTAGTCCCATTTCATAGATGAGGGAGGAAAAGGCAAGGTGAAACCGATAGATCGGTGCTTGGCTGGCGCCCGGTACTTACTCCCTTTGCCATGTTTCCAGGCATCCCACATTCCGTTCTCCCTTCCTGTCTTTCCTCGGGATCCTCCTAGGCCTTTGCTCGTCTTCTTCTGTATCCTCAAATTATTACGCTTTCCCAGGCCCGAAGAGTAATCTGGCACAGTTCTGCGGAATGTGTAAGAATCCCCTGGGGCACGGGCTGCTGTGCTGGTGTCCCCAGGGCGGGTGGTGAGGTTTGTTGCTTGAAAGCTCCTCTCTTCCCTACTGGTTTTGCACTGAGTACCTGTGGGCTGCCTAGAGCGGGGCCTTCAGCAGGGCCGTCTCCTTGTCTTCTGGGCCTCTCCTCATCCTCACCCCGCCCCCTGTTCTACTCCTAAAGCCATTCTGGCCCCTGGCCCTTGTATGTGTAAAGGCCTTTTTGCTTTCTGACAGTTCCCTTGGATTTTTTTCCCACTTGTCATGGTGCTGAAGCGTCACACCCAGAGCTGATTTGGAAATGCGATTCTCCTGTTCCTGCTAGTGAAATGAAAGTGAACATTGTACTCTTATCCTTGCACTCAGGTGCTGATGGTCCATTTGGGAGGACCTTTCTCTCTTGGCATCATTCCTGCCTTTCTGCCTCTCTGCAGCCCAAGGGAGTGGATGAACAGACTGGCCCAAAGTCCTTTTTCGGTGTGACTTTGCTACTTGGAGTTGATAAATGTTTGAAGTCATATTGTTAGGATAACATTTCTACCTTCTCCTTCGAGACTATCTTTCTTGTACATTATCACTGCCCTCCTTTTTTTTTTTTTTTTTTTTTTTTTTTGCAGGATCAGTGTATCAGAGCCACCCTACTACTGAGTTATAGCCTCAGCCCTTTTAAAAAGAAAAAATTATTTTTTTTTGAGACAGGTCCTCCTTTGTTAAGGCTTCCAGGCCTCAAACTTTGTGGTTCTTCTGCTTTACCCACCTGAGTAGGTGGGATTACAGGCATGCACCACTGTTCCTGGCTTCACTGCCTTTTAAAATGAGTCTGCACTGACCTGGTATGTATCAGTGTTCTGTGTGATTGACTGAGCCCCATCTATGAAACAGGCCTGTTGGGGTCTCAGCCCTGCTGCCAGCCAAATGTAGCCCACCCTGTGCCCACCCAGCCCACCAGCCCCCAGGAAACGCTGTGCGTGCTGAGCTCTTCTCTTTCTAGCTTTGCATTTCAGGCTTGGCAACCTTTGGTGTTCACCACCCACGTTCCCAGTGTTTAGTTTGGTCTGGCCCTTCCTTGACTAATTCAGACACTGCCCAAATGTTATCTGTGCCCACTGAGATGGCACAGTGAGGAGCCACATGCCGCCCTCCCTCAGTTCCCCTCTTGTCCACGCAGCTATTATGCATAGCTGTGGCAAAGTCACCGCCCCAGTCTCTGAGATGTCGTCCTCTTCCAGGAGCAGTTTTGACTGTCCTCACGTATGCCTGCTGTTGCCTTTTGTCCCTGTGGGCCAAACCCGTGAATCAGGTGGCTGCATCCCTGAGACAAATAGCAGAGGGAATGAGTGAACCAGATTGGGCCGTGCCACTTTTAAATCCAACATTAAATGATGCAAAAGAAGGAAAGCAGGTTTTCACGTGTTATAAACTGACTGGAAGACAAATTCCAGAGTTCTAAGTTTTTTGAACAATGGCAGGATTTTCAGAAATATGGCCTTAATAATGGCAAATGCTTAAGCAGCACTTGCTACGTGTGTTGACTCATTTACTTCTTATGGCAAATCCATGAGGTAGGTTCAGTTGTTACTCGCATTTTCTACGGAAGGGAACTGAGGCACAGGCATTTGCTTAAGGTCAACAGTCACTAAATGGTGAAGCTTGGTCTGGCTGCAGTCATCCACCACGCTGTGTTTTGTTTCTCAGAGTTTAAACTGATAGATAAATGTATGGATCCCATGGTGAATATTTGAAAGCCAACCCTTATATCATAGATTTCGGATTAAAAGTACTATATGCCTGGCATGGTGGCACATGCCTGAAATCTCAGCTGGAGGGTGAGACAGAAGGATTACAAGCTCCACCCCCAGCCTGGGCAACTAAGTGAGACCCTGTCTGAAAATTTTAAAAGGAGATGGGGATGCAGCTCAGTGGTAGAGTTCTTGCCTAGTGTGAGTGAGGCCTCGGTTTCAATTTCCAGTACTGGGAAAGTAAAGGTAACATTGGACTGGAGAATCCAAGGATGTACTGGATGCTGGTGAGCTTCTTGTGTTAAACTGAGCAGCGTTAAAATACAAGTTAAGGAGGGAGCCTGTTTGTTGACAGGCTGTTGTATTTCCTGTGCCTGACTCCTGGCTGGTGTAGTTCATTCTCATTCACTCTCCCCCACCCCACTCTCTCCCCCACCACTCTCTCCCTCCCTCCCTCTCCCTCCCTCACTCTCCCTCTCTCATCTCTCCCTCCCTATCCACCCCGCTTTTTCCATGTATTTAATACTGTATGAAGATTGATGTTCTTTGATTGCTTTCCAGAGGTTGAGGAGGAAGAAGGATATGAGATGGGACAAATCTTTCCATATTTTGTGTCTCTTAGAGACACAGGGTTGAGGAAGTGATGAGCTAGAAGAGTGAGTTCTTTCAACTCTTTCTTGTTCTTATGGCAGTTGGCTCACTTTCAATTATGGGTCATTTGCATGCGTGTCAAAATGACTTGTTTGTGTCTCTGTCCTGGCCTATTAAGTATGTGCTCCTAGAAGCCACTCTGTGACTTGTTTGACTTTGTATCCCTGGTACCTGTTATGCCACCTGATACGTGGCACCTGCTCAGTGTGCTGTTTGCTGCTGGCTGCCTAGCCAAATGTATAATTCACTCTGCTTTTGTCACGAGGAAGCTTTAGTTGCTAAAGTAGTCCAAAAAATGTTGTTAAGCCTAGTACAACTCTCATTAGGTTTGAAATGAGACCTCCGGAAGCTTGGCCTGCTTGTTCACATCCCAGCGAGGATGGTTGTCACACCCTCTGCCACTATATCTGGGCTGCAGCTGGCTTGCTCCATTGCTCAGAGTCCTTTGCTAATGAGGCCAAGGTTGTGGGTTTGATCCCTGGCCCCTGAATGCAGCAAGCCATCTGTCTTCACAAATGCATGTCATTGGATACCAGGCGCAGTGTGCAGAGGGAGAAGCTGGAATCCATTCTGGGAAAAACAGCTCTCTGACAGCCAGCCAGAACTATCCTTCTGGACTGCAAAGGACGTCTTTATCTCCTTCCATTTTCCAGATCTGGATATCTGGTTCTGATTTCAAACTTTTTCAGAATAGATGCTAAGGGCTACATATATAGAGCAGAGGCAGTTCTCAAGCCCGGGAACCCCAAGCTGTTGACCTAGAGGCATTGTGAGTATGGACAGGGTCCAAATGATGATGCCATAGAAGCATCTGTTTCAGTTGACCTCTGGAAGTCACAAGAACTCTCTGCAGCAAGGAGATGAGGGAGAAAGGTTGCAGAATACAGGCTGCGCTCACCCTTTCCTTCCTTTGGGTACCTAGCTTCCTGTCACTAGGTGCTTGGCTAGGTCTGTGAAGCAGTTGGCACCAGGAGGGATTGGGCACAAAGCGGGCTGTGCTCCTGAGACAGCTGTAGTTGCAGGTGGGCAGACATAGACCCCGCTGGCAATCAGCGTGGTGAGTACTTTCTAGGTGTAAGAAGTGTGCATCCTTGTTGGAGCACTTTAACAGCTAGGAAAGTCTTGGCTCTGGGCCCTGATGGGTGACAGTGTCCCTGGGACCCTGTAGATAGGGAGAGGAACATCTTCAGGCAGGAGCACAGACTTCTACTAAAATACCTGGAAGGTTTATTTTGTTTTGTTTTTCCCTTTACCTTGAAACCCTCATTTCCCTTGCAGCTCTCTAAACCTATCAGACAAGGCACACCAGGCCTGTCACTTGGCCCAGGAGGACAGCTCTGTTTGCCCCTACCCTGAAAGGATACCACTGATGCTTTCTAGTTAAGAGAGCACGTAGATCTGCTGTCTGCCAGTCCACGCTCAGTGAGAAGGATGAGGACAAGAAGCAGGTAGAAAATGCATCCCCTTGTGGTCTTGGTTTATTTGGCCCAGAACGGTTCTGACTCATTTGTTCAGAAAGCACTGATTGGCCAGGCTCTGTTGGAAGGGCTGGGGATATGGCAGGAGGAAGACAGAGACCTCTGTCTTAGAGACGCTTTCTGTTTAGCGGGGATGAGAAGCCACCTCAGCTCCCTGAGGAGGGACAGTGTCCCCTGTTTACCAGTGTATCCTCAGTGACCAGCCAGGAACCTGACAGGAGATGCTGCTCAGTGATTACTGAAACCATCAACTGCTTAAATGCTCTAGAAATGCCATCGGTAAGAAAGAATCTGGAAAAAGTCAAACAACATATTTGTTCTGAGAGATCTATGTGCTGACTCCTTCTGTCATTGATTTTTAGTTGTAAAATTCTCAGCCAGAGGAGAAATTGGATTTGCTCAGGCTACCTGCTCTTTATCATCCAGGAATCTGACATGCAGCAGTTCTCCAGTCTTTTATTGACATCTCAATTTTGAGTTTACATGACAAAGGCAGAGTATACTGAATTTAAAGTTGGTGGCCTGGATCAAATTTGGAGGTCAGAAGAATATTTGAAAGAACATGTTGAAGAAGATTGTCTTATCCGATCTTTGTCCCCTCAAAAATGGAAGGGGAAGTAATAGAAAAATATGTTGAGGTCAGCGTTGAGCTGGTCCATCCTGGGCTGCAAAAGTTTCTAACTCCCCTAGTTTCTCCCAGCCTGGGTTTGCCATTGTGCTTTTGGAGCCGGAGCCTCGGCTTCCTCCCTGAGAGCATCTCTCCTGTGGTTTGACAGTGCGGAGGCAGAGAAGACAGTCTCAGAGAGGCAAGACTGTTCAGGGTCATAAAATAGCACAGGACAAAACTGGATGCTTGAGTGTGAATTTGGAGGACTTGAAAAATACTGTGCAGGGCCCGAGGGAAACTGCAGCTTGTCCCATGGAGAGACAGTCAAGACCGAGGTCCAATACAGGCGAGGCTGCCCTCTCCCTGGGACCCAGTGGCCTTGGGGGCTGGCACTGACCTTCAGGAAGTTATGATTTATACTGATGTAAAGGGCCAGCCAGACAAGTCCTGGAAGGAACAGATTGAGAAGGAGGATGAACCGTATAGAAAAGGGAGGAAAAAAGAAAAGGATGGAACCAAAAAAAAGGATAGAAGTAGGTTGGGGCAGAGCTGAAGGTGTCGCCGTGGAAAGTGGTAGACTTTGCTGGCAGAGGAGAAACAAGGGCTTTGCCGAGAGCATGGCAAGGGATGTGGCCGTATCCCCCTGGTGGGTTGGCACAGCAGTGATGCTGGTGAGTGGACACAGGGTTCTGCTTGCCTGTCCAGCTGAGCAAGCAGCTGGCATCAGAGGACTCACAGGCCCCTCCTCGCCTTGAGTACAGCCAAGCTGTTGGGAACCGGCCCACCTGGAGGGAAGTGTACCCTGTTTAGGAAGCGTGCTGGAGCGCAGCACGGAAGATGAACCCCCAGCTTTGACAGCCTGCCAGAGTGCTCGCTGCTCGAATGCTGGCTAGAACATTCCTTGTGAGACAGATTACCATAATGAATGCTGATGTCATTGCACTGTCTCGTCAAGGGTGTTGAAATGGAGTAAATGACCTCACATCAAGGGTCTGTGGAAACCCACAAACCCAGGAAATTCCTTGGCTCTCTTGTCTTCATTTTAGAGTGGAAATTTTAACTAGCAGGTTATTCTAGATATTTAATGGATCTTAGTATTTTAAGAACAACCTAATAGTTTAGAGCTATGAAGGCAGTCATGTAGATTGCCAAATTGGGTGAATATAATATAGAAATAATTCTTACAGGCTGTTTTCTTCTTTCTTTGATGTTCTTGTTGTTCCTATCATGTTTCAAAAAATTTTTTTTCCTGTATCAGAGGCAACACTAGAAGTGATTGGTTCACATTATGTAATTTTTAAATGTCTATATTTAAATGTCCCTAGGGTTTGCTTAGAATTGTAATACCTTGGTATTGGGGAACGTGTGGCCCTTTCTAATACTTGAGATGTGCAGTCTTTCAGCTCCTGCCCGCTTTCCTCTCTCAGCTTGGCCGGTCAGTGGTGGGGCAGGTGGTGGGTCAAGGCTGTCTGAGGGAGCGGCATTCATTTGCATGGGCCACAGCTGGGCCTCTTCCATTCTGTGCCTACTGTGGACTCTTCATTTAGAAGCAGGATTCGTCTCAGCTTGAGAAAGAATTGGATTCTGAATCCTAAACTCCATCTAGGACTAAGCGAGAAAAAGGTTGAGAAAGGCTTGCCTTTGCTGCAGAGGCTTCCTGGGGAACATGCACCCCGTGCTGGTTTTGCCAGATCATGTGCAGCATCTTTCAGTGCACATAGCTTTCTGCTGTTTATCCACCAGAGGGCCTCAGTCCTTCATGGGAGAAACCACCTGGACCCTTGAAAGGGAGTTGAGTTTCTCTGCCCATCATTTATTTATCTCTTTAGGCAGCTGAGGTCGTTACCCTCAGGCACCCGACTTTTTCGGGTCAACAGATTTTCTTTCCAGTTTTGAACCAGTGTCTAGGAATATCTTAACTGTCATCACTGGAATGTACAGGATTTACATTATACTTCTCCTTCTTAGGTAACACACATGTTAATAGCACAAAATACACACCTGAGCTCTTGGATTCATATTTGTTCTTTCCTCTAGAGTTACGTTCCTGAGTTAGAGCTTATATTTCTTTTACCCAAGGAGGTAATAGAATATGGTGGAATGCTCCCAGCTTGCTCTCTCGCCAAGTTTTGGACCTGAGCAGGCTCTTTTCCTTCTGTGTGAGCTCGGTTGTGTTGGATCATTTATAGCTAGAAAATTCTGTGCTTCTATAACATATAAATAGCAATTCTGCAGGGAGAGCGCAAGAGATGTTCTGAATGGCCAATTCCTACTGAGTTACATGTAATATTTAGCTTGGTACTGCTGATTCTAGACCTAATTTCCACTCTGGTAAAGTAGCCTCTTTTCAGGGTCTCCAAGGGATACTGACTGAGACACACCCTGTTTCACCCTACTCAAAGTGCCGTGACTTGTACATACTGGGAGCTTAATCACTGATTCTGAAACAAAATTAGACTATCTTAGCCATCCTCATCTCTGTTTTAGTTGTAGCTATTTCCTCCCCCTTTGTTGCTTAAGAGACCAGAGCTGTAGTCCAGAGGAAATGTACTTTGTTGCCTGTGAACATGGATCCCATAAAAACAAATGAAGAGAAAGCAGAGTAGATTGCAAATGTTTACTCACATCCTTTAGATTGTATTAGTGTTGCTTGGAGTCCCGAGCACAGGTTTCTGTTTTTATGCCCACATCAAGCTTCTGATCTATGTGTCGGTGAGAAGAATCTGGGAATATTCGTGTACCTAATGCCAGTGAACCATTGTCTTAAAGTCCTGGGCTGATCTTATGAATGAGGGCCCGGAAGAGGTGTAGGTATAAGATGCAGATTAATAGCCCTTTTGAGTGCTTGTAACTTACAGAATCCACATTTTGATTTAATACCTCTATGTGATTTAAAATGCCATCCAGAAGAGAGCTAAATACCTAGAGCATCTGCCACAGCCTGCAGAGGCTGGCTGACAGATCTGCACCAGATGACCTGTTCTGTGGCTTTTTGGAAGGCTGAGATGTGTTCTAATGAGCGGGTTATAAATAACACCGAGTTATGTCATAGGTGGCAGCAACACTCCACGTAAAGGGACCTGCTAGGAAGAGTTCCCAGCTGAAAAGGTGGGCCCAGTGTTCAGAGAGGACACGTAGGTGTGGATACACTGACCACAAAGTAACTAGAGAATGAAATGCAGGAGTTTGCAGGGCAGTGAGACCAGGTTTATTCTGATCACCTTCAGGAAGCCCCAGGTGCCACTGTCACCATTCTGCCCTCAGAAGGGGCTTTCAGGGCTGGGTTTACAGCTCAGTAGGGGAGTACTTGCCTCACATATGCAAGACCCAGGATTTGATCTGCAGCCCTGCCCAGAAAAGAAAAAGAAAAAGAGGCCTTTGACCCTTTGCTTCTTTTTGTCAGTGCAAGGTTGGGAAGAGGGCTGATTTGATGGATTTCCTGGGAATGATTTATGATCTGAAAGATGCACAGTGGTTGCCTGGTGGGCTGATCATTTTTCATACCATTTATCTTTGTCCAACCTGTACATTTGCAACAAGAAGCCTTGGACTTGCATTCGGTGCCTTTCTGATATTCTTGTATCCTTTGCCCAATGTTGCCACCTACTTTTTAAATGAAAACAGAGATGTTAGTACCACTCTGTTGGAACCACTGCAAGTTGGAGATATAGTAGATAGACCCTTGCAGGAGATCTTGTTCTCTTCCTTCTTCTTCTTTTGACCTCAGAACTGATTTTCTAATTTTTATTTTCTTGAGGAAATTTGTTTGGGGCTAGAAAGCACAAAGAACCATCAGTCTTAGGTCAGATTTTTCAGATCACACCAAAGATAGGATAGACATGTGCAGAATAATTGTTTGCTTAGAATCTAGCCAACAGCTTCCATACAGACAAAATGCATTGAAATATGTGTGTAAAATATTTAACATTAATATATGCCAGATGGAAACCCTGTCAAATTCTGTGTACACACAGGAACTTGACAAGAGGAGTTGGAAGATTTAGAGAGATTCTCAGAGCAGTGGAAACGAGAACAACACAAAACCTGCGGATGGTAAGCGTGACTAATGACTTGGTTGTGGCTACCAGGACCCTTGTCCCATATGTGTACATTTTATGTTGAACTATGTAGCATATTGTATATAGATAGCAATTCACCTATCTGAAGTATACATTTCGATGGTTTTTAACCAATCATTTACCCCGAGAATCACTTGGGCATTGCATTTGTTTACATATTGACTGTCATTTCAATAGTCATATTGAACCATTGAATAAATTTGATAAAATTCTTTTTTATATTTCTAATTTTATTGTCTTATAAAAATTAATGAGAAAATATGCACTTTTTTGGTCACTTTGTATTTAAATAATTGGACCTGGTAAGTGGTTAACATATTTGCATTTGTTTAGCTATCACTAATATCACTATTTAGTGTTTGATTTCAGAACATTATATCACTCCTAAAATAATGTATTCATTAGTAATCAGTTCCCATTTTCCCCTTCCACCAGCCCCTGACCACCACTAATTTATTTTCTGTTATGAATTTCTCTAATTTAGACATGTCATATAAATAGAATTACACAATATGTGGTCTTTTGTGACTAGCTTCCTTTACTTAGCATAATACATGCAAGATTCCCTTTGTGTTGCAGCATTTATTAACCTTTCTTTTTTTAACTGCCACATAATATTCTGTTGTATGGATATACCATGTTTTATTCACCCATTTATCAGTTGATAGACCTTTGAATTGTTTCCTTTTGGGGCTGTTACAAATAATGCTACTACGGACATTTATGTACAAGTTTTAGAATAGACATATGTGTTCCTTTTCCTTGGATATGTACTGGGGAGTGGAATCACTGGGTCATGTGTAACTCTTATGTTCAGCATTTTTAGGGACTGCCAGACTATTTCTCAAAGCAGCTGCACCATTGTACATTCCTGCTTATCTTAACCAACACTTGCTATTGTCTTTACAGTTGTAGCCATTGTGGGTGAAAAGTGCTACCTCATGGTGGTTTTGACTTCTGTTTCCTTGGTGGCCAGTGATGCTGAGTGTCTTTTATGTGCTTGTTGGCAGTGCTCTCCCTTGAAATACAAGAGCTGTATTCTGCATTCGCAAATGCCAGTGTGGAAGAAGTTGTCTGCTTATGATTCATACCAAAACCCAGACAGAACAGTGCAAATAAGATCCTGAAGGATGCTGGTTGCTTGATTAGTTATTTTGACCATAATGCTCAGAAGAGAAATGAAGGGGAGTTAAATTATCTGGTTGATCAGGAAGTTGGCTATTCTGTTGAGTTAAGTTCTGTTTGTTGTCTTTTTAACCCTTTCATTTTCTTCTTTTGGGAGATTCATGAATTAGACCTCTGTAGCTCACCCCAAAGAGTCATGGCCAGTGGGTGAGGCCTGGCGTTTACTAGAAACTAAACAAATGCCACTTGTCACAACTGATGTAATGACCATCTGTAAGATTGCAGCTCCTTTTATCTTTTATCAGCCATGCTATTCTCCTTCCTTTGTTAAGAATTCTTTAAACGTTTGCTAGAGTATTCAGTGGAGCAAGGCTAAGAGACTCATGTCACAGGAAATGAAACTACAGATTTTAAAATGTGCATGCATGACTTAACCAGGTGGCTAATCTAGGTTTTCATGGAATCAGGATGTTGAGATAAGATTAACACCTTTACACACACACACACACACACACACACACAAAATCACACATACTTCACCATGAACTCTCCTGGTTTTCAGTATTTATATACTGATGCCATTTGCATGTGCCTTAAATTCAAAGAAGTCATTTTGATTTTTAGGGTTCTTTCAGGCAGAAAAACCAGCAAGAATATGGATTAAAAGTTTGTTTCCAGATTGTCTTTTTCTCATATTGACTTACCTCAGCATTCTTAAAGCTTCTGGACTGATTAGTATGAATAGCTTCTTCCAAGATCTAAAAGCACAGTGAAAGTAACTGATTAAATTGGCAAGTGTTTAATTACTTTAAAAGCACATTGGAAAATCCAATCTTCCAAAGTTACTCAAAAGGAACATTTGTTCACATTTACTAACTCTTAAATATATATTGTAACATGTATATCACAACACGATGCACAATAATATTACATATATTTACATATATTATACATTATGTCACATATTGACTCATATGTATGTTTACAATATTTTATACTATATAATAGATATTATAATATTATATATTGTAGAAACCAACAGGTTTTCCTCATTAAAGGGTGCAAGCATCCCCAATACACTGTGGGGATCTGCTGCTTAGTGTTAATTTTCTTTTTTTTTTTTTTTTTTTTTTTTTTTTTTGTCTTTTTTCCTTTCATCTGTACTGGGGATCGAACTCACAACTGCCTGCTTGCAAGGCAGGCGCTTATGCCGCTGAGCTAAATCCCCAGCCTCTTAGTGTTAGTTTTCTAAACTAGAGAATATCTTCCATTGATGTCTAAGGTTTATGATTATCAAATCAATGTATTTGAACTTTTTAAGAAAGTCCTGTGAGATAAGATTCTGAACAGATATGAACGAGGAACGGACCAGGTCTCTTCCGTGATTAATCAGAAAGGCGGGTAGAGGTTCCTGGAGGCTGGTGGCCAGGAGCTGCCCCCAGGTCCTTCGCTGGCAGCGCCCTGTGTTAACAGAAGTGGTTTCCATTATGTATCACACTGAGGTACAAGTGTGACTCTGGTCTCTGCTGATTATCTTCAAGTGGCCTAAGTTAAACTGTTTCTAATTCCTTGAACACTTAACCAGAGATGCCTATCAGACTTATCTGAGGAACTTCAGTGTTTGGTTTGTTTGTTACAAGCACTAGGCGTGACCCCAGGGACTGGCACACACAGGCAAGAGCTCTGTCACTGAGCTGCATTCCCCAGATCTGTCTGAGGGACTTAGAACAAATAACCTGTCCCCACTGCTATCCTCAAAAATTCAAGTCATGTGGTTCTAGGAAGAGCCTGAGAGCTGGTGTTCCTGAAGTTCCCCAAGTGAGTCCCATGCCAGCCTTACAGAAAAGCACCTCCTGAGTCCCTGTGCACTGGGGCCTCAGTTCACCCTGGACACCAGAAAGCTTCTTCAGCCGATGTCACTTATAAGACAGTTTCCATCAGCCTGAATTAATAACTTTGTGATTAGTTTTAGAGTAGCTAATGTTTACAAATTCGTGAAATTCATGTGAGATGGAAAAATTATTTGTGAATTTGATCCGGTGTGAGACCATAGAAGAGAAGGGTTTAAAAGTACCCATACTCAGTTGTACTCCTAGGTTTATACCCCAAAGAATTGAAAACAGGTGTTCAAACACAAACTGCACATGAATGTTTGCACTACCACTACTTCCAACAGTAAGGGTAGAAACAACCCAAATGCCTGCAAGTAAAAGGTGAGTAAACAAAATGTGGTATGGCTATACAATAGAAGGCCAGTCAGCAATCAAAATGGACAGAGTGCCAAGACAGACTCAATGTGAATGAATCTGGAAAACATGCTATCTGAAGGAAGCCAGCCATAAAGGACCCATGTTACATAATGTCCAAAATGGCAAACACACACCAGACAGAAAGCATTTTAATTGTTCCCAGGATCTGGCAGAAAGGAAAAGTGAGAAGTAACTGTTGAAAGCATGTAGTGTTTCCTTTTGGAGTGATGAAAGTGTTCCGGAACCAGGTAGAGGTGATAGTTGCCCAATATTGTGAATGTACTCAATGCCACTGGATTGTACACTGTAAAGTATCTCATAGTGGATACAGAAAAGAAGAAAAAGAAGTTTCTGTACCTCTAGAATCTCAGCATAACAGACATGGCCAGCAATGACGTTCCCTCCTCTTTCTTTCCTTTTAGCATTTATTTCTCAGCTGTGGTGAGTGGAGAGTATTTCTGTCAGCTGAAGCTTGCAGCAGAACTCATTAGCTATATGACTGCAGTGAGATCAGAATGAAACTATAATGGCAGGTTTAAGAAAACAGCTCAGGAACTGTTTAGGTCCTGAAAATTGTGTTCTTATGAGATCTTTACAGATGACTCAGTTGGGGATGATCAGAGCGCATTTAATTTCGCATTTTTATAGACATTTAAAAGCAGTGGGTCTTACTCGGGAATAATTGAGAAAATTTGCCTTTACCCAGTGGTTATCAGAAACCGCCAAGCCAGTGATTTGGTTGTATTTAAGTTTCCTTGGGGAATGTTAAGAGATTTCACACAGATGAAAGCTGGCAATGTTCTCTTCTGGAACATATTTATGTAAAAAGGCTCATTCTTAGAGAAGCTCAGCATTCTTTGTTCCGTGAAACTCTGCTGGGTGAAATTGTATTGCGGCTGACCACAAGGCCCCAGGCTACCATGGGATATGGTGCTTCTGTTTTTAAGGGCATTTCCCCTCATTTTCCCTGTACTGGAAGATTATGAGCTAATTCAACTTACACACATCAATCAATAAAATACTGCCTAGCACATGCCACACACCTCTCCCATATATTATTTTTAGTACTGTTCTAGGCAGTGGAGTTACAGAGGGTTCAGGGAAACATATTAAATGACACTGCTTAAGAGACAATATCCAGGTGTTCCTGGGTCTTCGTGGCGAGGAGGTGATACATGCCTGTCAGAAGCCACACATACAATTTTGGCTTCTGTGTCACACAGGACTGGTGGGAGCCTCCCAGGCCACACTGGAACAGAGCCCTTGGGTGCTGGTCCCAAGGGTGGGCCAGGTACAGTTGGCTCTTGCAATTCTGAGAAGGAGGACTTTGTGAAATTCTTCGTGCGCATCATATGGTCAACGAAGAGATGTTTTTCAGGAAAGGCATCAGCTAAGTCGAGTCTGGCTTTTCTCCAGATTAGAGCTTTAGCAGGCATCTGTTGGGAGGTGATGAAAATATCTGAGGTTCACCTGTTATTTATAAGAGCTCTTGGAAAAGGGCTTAGCTAAAAGTTCATTGGTTCTGATATAAAACTTGTTTAGTGTTCTAGGGTGTAACAGAAACAGGGCAGCACTACAGACACATGAGCCTTTAAAAAAAATGTTCAAATATCTTAGTGTATCATATTTTCTTTTTTTTTTTTTGTCCTAAACTAGTATAATTTTCATCATTGAAGTAAGAAAAATTAAATTATGAATCTTGGAATCGCGCCTGGCACAAAGTGATGGCTGATAAATATGTAGTGACTGAGTAATTTAAAGAGATTCACGGCCCTGCCTTTCCTCCTTTATGTTCCCAGACAATCGCCAGGCAGTTGGCGGAGATCTTGTTGCGGGGTATGTGTGAGCAGAGCTACTGGAACCCCCTGGAGGATCCTCCATGCCAGTCCCCTCTGGACGATCCTCTCCGGAAAGGAGCAAACACCAAAACCTACACCCTCACCCGCAGAGCCCGGGTCTACTCAGGAGAGAAGTACGGAAGCTGGGGGCCGGGGAGGAAATGCTCAAGGCTAAGATGTATACTGGCAGAAGGGACTCAGATGAATAAGCTTTTTTAAAAATTTTTACTGGTTTAGTAGATGTTTCATCCCACTTCACAACTTCAGCAAGTATGTGCACTACAGGGACATTTTAAGTAGAGAGCTGCTCTCTCCTTGGGCTTCCGCGCCATCCTCACCCCCACCGTGGGTCCAGGGCTGCAGAGCTGCTCTCTGGGCACACGAGCCAAGTTGCCCACAGCATCGCCCCCGCAGCCAAGCATTGGGTGTTTTAATTGCAGGGTTGGGACCTTGTGGGTTTTGGGTGCAGTTGAGGTGCTCATTTTTTAAAAGGTTTTCCACCACTGATCTATGGATTCTCATTCCACTTAACCTAACAAGCCAGCCAGCTCGTTGTAGTCGGAGCAAGCATGTTTTCTTTTCTTCAGCAATTCCTTGATGCTTTTGTTTAAATAATCTTATAAGTCAATCTAAATAAAAGGAAGGTTAAATAGTTTGCCACTGATTAGAAGGTAAGGTCCCTTTAAATGTTTTTTTATTTTTTTAAGCTTTAAATCCAGGATTTGATCAACTTGGGGAAAATAGACCAGAGAGCCACTTCTTCTTAAGCCTCAGTGTCCCCAGGTCAGGGCGGGAGGACAAGGGAAGGGGAAACAATAGGAAGGGCCAGAAGCCAGGGCAGTCTGTTCCTGGGTCCTAGTACCTCCTGTCAGAGGCCCGAATTCCTTCTTTGTGTGGTGCGGTAAGGACAAGGCACAGTGACCTTTACACAAAGGAAAGGGGACCACACATGAATGAATGTGGAAAACCTCTTTAGTGTCACTGAAGTGGACAAATGGCAGAGAGGCTGTGGACAGCTGCTTCTGAAACCTGCAGAAAGTGCTGAGAGATGGGCCTACCAGATAATCCACAAGCGACATCTGAAAATGGCTGGGTGGCTTTTCTCCAGACTGCCACTTCTTAATCCTCTGAAGCTGACTGCTAGCATCTCTCCCTTATGACCTTCGTGTTCAGTTTGCTTTTCTTAGATGGGTTCTGATACAGAGCATATTCCTGGTTTCTTCCTGAAGTGTATTTTAATTTAGTTTTAACCCTCCACTTTCCATGGCCTTGTTGAACCATGAGTTCATTTAATTTTTGGACTGTATTTACTCCTTAGTTCTTATATGGTTTCTTAAATCATCTGTTCAAGCAGCTCTCAAGCTCTCACTGCAAAAATGCTCATCTCTTAGGATGAACTATTTAGAAGCAGATTTGAAGTGGTACATAATCCATTTTCTGCGTTAGTATTTTGTTGAAGATTTTTACATCTATAACAATAACATATTGTTCTATAGTTTCCTTGTAACCTCCTGGATTTTGATACCAGACCTTATAAAACAAGTTAGAGTAGTTCCTTTTCTTTTATTTTTTAAAAGCATTTATTGGAGAATTGATACTAATTCTCCATTAAATGTTTCATAGAATTTAACAGTGAAATTATCTGGTTCTGGGCTTTTCTTGGTGGGACTTTTTTGAAAACTAATGCAATTTCTCGACATAGGTCTATTCATATTCTCTTTTTCTTCTTGAGTCAGTTTTAGTAGTATGTGTATTTCTAGAAAGTTCTAGAAATCTAAAGTGCCTAATTTGATTATCTACAGCTGTTTACTGTATTATAAATTTTTTGCTTTCTGCCAAATTGGTTGTTATGTCCTCTCTTTAATTTCTCATTGTAGTGATTTTTCTCTTTTTTATGGTCAGCCTAAGTAAAGATGTGTCAGTTTGTTGATCTTTTAACAAGCTAACTTTTGGTTTTGTTTAGTTTCTCTATTGAGATTCTACTGTCAAATTCCCATGCTAATCTTTATGCCTTCATTAATTATCAACTTTCTAGTTTCATGTGTTCCCCATCCTGATTCTTACTTGGACTATCAGTACAAGGAAAAAAACTGGTTCCATGTTTGGGGCTCTCGCATTACCAGAGCAGGGTAATCTGATTGGTCAGCAATGGGACATAAGAACACCATCACTGGTGCTGATTGGGAGGTGGAAGAGGGAGTCTGTGGATAGTGCTCAATTTAAGTCTTGTCAGAGCCAACAGTCCCAGGTCCTCCCTTGCACTTGGTCTCCTACTCACAGTGTGAGCATGAAGCGCAGGCGAGACACAAGACTTCCCATTTGTAACACTGATCCTGATGGGGTGCACCTGAAAAGCAAGCTCCGCCAGCGAGCTCCCTTCCTGTCCCACAATCACAGTGGAATTGAAACAGAGTGCGAGTTCTCTGCACCTCTTGAATTTTGAGGGGAAATAAAATTGGCAGATGCTGAGTAGGCAGAGGGGAGAGATCACCTGTCATAGGCCTCCTTTCTTCTTTGGGTTACTTATTTTTAGGTGTCTTATTGAAACAGAACAAACAGGGAAGGAGAAACACAGAGAAGTATAAAATTTGATGAGTTTTAGCTACATGAACACATCCATGTCATAAGCATCCTGGTCAAGAAGTAGACATTACTACTGGAGCCCTAGAGACTCTCTGTACTTTCTCACAGTTACTACTTTTGTCCAAGGGCAGCTGTCTTCACATGTAGAACAATAATGAGTCTGGCTTATTTTAGAAATGTATATAAGGTGGGTGCAGAGGCACATACCTATAGTCCCAGAATTTAGAAGGCTGAAGCAATGAGGGTCGACCAGGCTCGGCAACATAATGAAACCCTGTCTCCAAATAAAAAATTAATAACTCGTTGTTGCATCAACACTATGGAAAAAAGAAATTTATATAAATGGAATTGTGCAATATGCCCTCATTTATGTTTAACTTCTTTTGTCTAACACATTTGAAAAATTTGCTCATATTTTTGCAGGTAGTAGTGATTTGTTTTCATTGCTACATAGTATTCCGTGGATCAGTTCTGCAATACTGATGATTGATTATGATGGCTTGAGCTGTTTCCTTTTCTATCTGGAGCTAATGGGGATAGTGCTGCTGCAAATGCTCTTGATACATATCTTAGTATGTGTGCATGCATGTTTCTGTCAGGTGTATGTTTTCATTCATTGTATGCCTTCTTATAAAAATGTATGTTGCCTTAGATAATTAAGTGCATGTTGGAGTGGATGATTAGCACAAGCAAAGCACAAGACTTAAAACTAGTGTTGGGCCAGGAAGCAGAACATGAAAATGTCAGTAGGGTGCCACCGAGTGCCTGGCGACCTTCGAGGAGAAGGTGCCCGCCATTAGTGCTAAGCATGGGTTTGAAGCCCTGTTCCCCCACACAGAGGTTTCTAGTAAGGTTGGAGCTGGTTCAGGTGGAAAGATGAGGGCATTGCAGTGTTAGGATGATAGACAGCCCTGGGGCAGAACCAAAGCCATGTGAGTGGCCACCTGTCACCCTGGGCAAGCCCGGCTCACCTCTGGGTCCCAAGAATACAGGAGCCATGCCTGGGGTAGGGCATGTGGACTTTGTGGGACTCACCCCCATGCCTGCTCAGGGCAGAGCTCAGAGCACCTATCTGATTGCCCTTTTTCATGAAGGGATTATTGATTTGTGTGAGTTGATCCAACAGGGAAGGATCATGTGGAGGTCCAGTCTCTTAAGCTGAACCAAGTGATTCCTAATAACCAAGATGCACTGTTGTAGTCAGGGCTTGCAAGGGAATAGATTTAATACAGGATACGTAATTTGTAGGATTATTTTATAGTATTCATCCAAAGAGTCAAATGCTAATGAGAGCAGGAGATCTGCCCACTAGAAACCCAAAGAATTCAGCTGATGGCCTGATTCCCATGGCAATGTCCTCCACAAGCCCAACTGGGGGCCTAGAGCCCACAGCAATGTCTCACACAAGTGTGTATCAAGGGTCTTCACTGGGAAGGCCCAAAGATCAGAGATAGAGACTAGAAAGTCTGCACCAACAGGGTAAAGGATCTGGACTAATAGGCTGAGTGTCTGCACCAGAGCTAGGAAGTGGCTCAAAGTAAGGACCAGAGATCCCCCAAAAACAACCACTGCCATCCTCAGTGACAGCAAGGTCCTGAGCTCCTCCAGGATGAGAACAGCTGAGTTCATATGAGGAAGCCATCACGACAAGCTTCTCCAGAATCAGCAGCATAGCACCTTCGCCAGTTCTCTGTTTATGCTGTTGGCAGCAGTCCTCAGGTGGGCCTTCTACACCCTGCCACACTCAGTCCAGCTGGGTGTTACAGCTTGACCATTAGTTGATTCACCTCAGTCCAACCCTGGTTTCACACCTGGCACATTTCCTTAAACCATACTTTCCCAGTGGCATGTTTGTGAAAAGTTAACATGTCTTAACATGTCTACAATGTTTATATATATATATATACACACACACATATATTTCTTACTACACTTATTTCTACATCAAAAGCAAAATTCCAGGTTAAAACCACAATACTTTGACTAATTAACCTGATTACAACCCTGGATATGAAAATGACATTAAAATCATATTAAAAGATATATTACAAATTACAACCTTTCCTTCCCATTAACTTTTTAACAGCAGGGCATGGTAAGACTGAAAATCAGGAATCTCCTGCCTTTCAAATACATTCTTCCCTTTAGGTGAAAAGCTTCAGTTTTTTTTCCCCATTGTTCTGTTCTTTCTCAACAACCACATTCTCCTGTTTCATTCTTACAACTCACAGTTCCATGGAGTCTTCCCTCTGGCCAAATGCTTCAAATTACCCTCTGGTTCTTTGCTTTTAATTTTGAATAGATCTGGCCAAAAGATCTAAATATTAACTTTGCCACCATCCCAACAGTAGACTACATTGAAATTTTTCTGCCACCCAGGAAATATCTCTAAACACCAACAAAATGCAGACTAGTTTGCTGCCAAAGCACAATGTATGTCACCTGGGATCCAGCAACCAATGGAGTCCTTCTCAATAGGAGCCTCCTGAGCCTCAGCTTAACTGGCAGCATTTTCATCAGTGCTCTGATTTTCCAGGCACCAACCAGAGTCTCCCATACAGTTTACAACATACGGGGGCTGCCTTTTCAGCCAGTCTCAAAAAATTTTCCAAATTAATACCCAAGGCTTTTAAGCCACTCAGCCAGGGAGCATCACATCAGTGACTCCAATCCTGGTACAAATTTGTGTCGTGGTTGCTTTTCTCACTGCTGAGACTAAATGCCCAACACTCAATGTTAAAGGAGAAAAGGTTTATTTAGCTCACATTTTGTAGAGGTTTCAGTGCATAATCGGCTGGCCGCAAGGCAGAGGGGCAACAATTCATGGCAGCAGAAGGTAACAGAAGCAATAAGAGCAAAAGGAGTAGTAACAGACCCCTTTGTGCCCCTTTCACTCAGGCTAGGATTAGGGCGGTGCCAGTCCAATCAGTGGACTGATCCAGCAGTCATTCACCCTTAATCCCAGCGTTGCATTATAAATCAATCACATACCCTAGCTTCAGCTGCTTCCAAAAAGCGCCCCCCCACCCCACCCCATGACTACATGAGGCTTTGGGAGGACATCCAGATATAACCGTGACAGGCATTCTTAATTGTAATTTAAATCCTTTTCCTCTCTACCCAGATGGGACCCTGATGGTGGATTCTGCCTCCATGTGCTTAGCACAGTGTGAAGCCATGGTGGGGCTTGGCTCCTGGGCTCTTATCTGGCTCCTGCAGGGGCCTCATATTCAGCATTTTCCCTCATGATGTCCGGTGCATTGTACATCTCTGCTGCCGCCTTGGAGTCATTACTAGAAACCCTCTGCTCTGTGGGCTGGCAGAGCTCAGCCTTCCCTACACCTAAGTGGAGTCGCTCTGACTTCTGGGTGGTGCTGTAAATATTTAGACCTCTGTCTTCTCGTTTGTCATGCAGTAGCTCTAGATGATGGAAGAGACGAAATGCAATTGGATGTGGTTGAGTTAATTTCTTTGATATGAGTTTTTTTTTCTACCACAAACAACATCATTTTTGACATAGTTGGAGAAAATTTCAAGAAAGAACTATTATCTGGAAGGCCTGGCAAGACATGCTTACTCTTTGCACATAAGGTCCACACCTTTGTTCCCTGTGTCCTCTATGGAGTCACATCATAAGCTGGCCAGTTCATCCAAAGTGAGGAGACAGGCAGTTTCCCTAAAGGGCACCTTGTGCCCTACCAGACTAGTTGGCACGCAGCCCTCCCACGCTCAGCCCAGCAGCAGCCCTGGCACTTCCACCCCTGAACCAGGCTGCTTTGGAAGCTTGTCCTGACTGCCTACTGGTCCCTGCTTCTTGCTGTGCCCTTGCCCACACTTGCCTTTCAGAGAAACTTCCTTTAGAACCAAAGCCCTGGCTTTCCCACTTTCCAAATCTGGGGCTTAGTAGTGCAGGATCTCCCCTCTGAGGTTCTTGGGCCTCAAAAAGGAGAATGTCACAAAAGCAAGGCCTCAGTGAATTTGACCATGACCCTTTCCTCCCCTCTTGTCAGAGCAAGGAAGAGAGAATGAATGGCCAGAGATGGAGCTCGAGAGTTCATAAGGAAAGAAAGGACAGTAGTCCAGTATATAGGTTTTTGGTTATGTCTCTTAAAACCATTCTCTCTCCCTTCTTCTCCCTCCTCCCTCTGCTGCGCTGAGTAACCATCCTGCTGTTACAATAGGGAGGGCCTAGGAAGTGGAATTAGAGTCAGTTAATGCGCTACTTGTTAGCAACTCTGGTAAAAATAACACAACCCAGTGTTTCACCAGGCTGGATGGCTCAAATGGAATTTGGAGATTATCCATGGACTGAATTGGCTAGTGTTAAGTCACAATTAGCATAGGCCCGCTCTGCAATTAGTCTGAACAATGCAGAACTGGCTATATATGAAAAAAATGATTAACGTTACTGTATTATTTATTTACAAGGTCCCCATTGCATGTAGGCACAGCCAGACTATCAGGAAGTGATTGCTGGATGTGCACATACCTATGGGGGACACTCTTAATTTAAAGGCTTTAGAGTCTATTTCTGATTTCAAGGGGAAAGAAATGTATCTTCTGAAAAAAATCAGGTCACTGTAAGCCAACTCCTGAAGGAAGTAGCCTCAAGCCCCAGAATCCTTCACGAGGGCTGGGCCAGCCTTGCTGTAAGATCATGGCTACAGCAATGAAAAAACATCCCTGCCTGCGATGTCACAGTTGCCATAAGAGGACCAGACACTATACTCTTTTCTGTCTCCCTCTGAAGTGCCTTGTGATACAGTACAAAACTAGACAGCATTTCAAAAATAACAAGTATTTATAATTATTTGGAAAATATGGTGGTTTCACCTTTTGTGGGGAAGAAATCTCCTAAGTGATTGTAATGTTATTCCTAGAAAGATATAAATTCAGTCTTTATTTAGTGGTCTTCAAAATATCCATGAGTTTTTGAGTCAAGATTGTTTGTATTTATTGCAAACTCTATGCTCTCAAGAAAAGTTGAGTCTGGGCCAATTGATGATAACATTCTTGATTCTACTCAAAGGATACTAGGGTTTTAGAACCAGAAGAAAAAAATGCTGCAAGTCTTTAAAAGTGCTCACAGCATAAAAAATAGGAAACAGGGAGTACAGATTGGGGTTATGTTTGGGTTTTTTAATTTTAATTTTTTTCTAATCCTCAGCAACATTGAGCTTAAAAGCTTTTTCTTTTAATCCAAGATTTTAGAGTTCAGCCAAATTCCATAAAATAGATTAATGAGACAGCTCTTGCATGCCACCCCTTAGTAGAAAATGTGTTTAAGATAACTCACCAGATCCTGCAGGATTAGTGAAATCACTGTTACTTCCAATCTTTTATTTCATTTGAATGATAATATAAAATATGCCACTTAGTAGGTGATAGATAAGGAGAGTGCTATTTGGTGAAATGTCTACAGTTTATGCTCTCATAATGGGTTTAAGCAAAAGCTGGTATTATTTACATAATGTCAGTTTGTAGAAATCTAAATTTCTGCCTCAGTTTTGGGTACATGTGTTATTTAGGCTTTTAACTTTTTTTTTAAACAGCATTATTTCACCCTCTACCTACCATTAAAATATATAGCTAAAATGTATTAATTTATAGATTTCCAGAAAAAATAAGAAAATTCAAGTGTTGAAATTATATAGCATTTTTTTCTTGGACTTTCTAAAAATCGAGACACTTTTAGCATCCTGGTCTACTTGTGGTTGTACATTTTGTGTTATTTTGAAATAACCGTATATCAAAGTTGGTTTTCTTTATGCAGCATTTTTTGTCCTCAAGAAAATACTGAAGAGGCCCTGTTGTTACTGCTGATTAGTGAATCAATGGTAAGTGGAATGTGTATTTCATTGTTGTGTCCCCTGTCCCTAGAGTCCCTTTTTAACTGTGATCAGTCCCTTGATATGGTGATTTTTTTTTTCAGGAGAAAATGCTTTCTAGGGGGAGTGCCTGGGTTGGGGAGGAAGCAGTAGAAGTTTAAAAAGAGGGATGACTCTTAATTCTTGGACTAGGAGGCCATGTCCCTTGGTCATCCTGGAGCTTGGACAATTAGCTTAACAATTAGCAGGTATCTTAGTTCGTTCATTCATTTACCACTGGTGACACTAGATTAGTTATATAAGTAGACTATATAGTTAAGAAGACCACAAAGGAACCTTGCAAGAGAGAGAAGCCCCTGATGGGGAACCTTCTCAAGCCTTCTCAGTTGCAGTGGTATGAAAAGAATGCTGGGGTAAATCACTCCCTGGACTTGCAAATCTCCAGTTTTCTTCACGGGAGCCTAAAGAAACCACCTGGTCCTCTGTGCTGGTGAGCTCTGCACTTTCCTGCCTGTTCCCAGGCACTGCAGAAGCTCAGGCCTGCCTGAGCTCACTCCTGCTCCTGGGCTCTGCTGTGTTTGCCAGACCATCAGATTCTTTCTAAATGTTTTCTGAATTTTGGCAGGATGTGGAAGTTTGAGATCTAAAGCTGCATCATTCACCGTTTGCTGGGTCTCTCCTCTGTCCAACATTAAGCCTTACAGTCTCCAAGCTTGGGGATAATATGCCAACAACCTAGGCAAACGATGGGTGCTGAGCACCTGAGCAGAGTATCAGGCTCTTGGAACTTGAAAGGACCAAGGGGGCTCACATTCATTCACTTCCTTTTACAGATGAGGAATCTGTGACCCAGAGCAGGCAAAACTCATGCATGGTGCAGAAATCTGCTCTTCCTATAGATTGTACTCTTTCCCAACCCTGCCATGATGTGCATCCAGGCAGCAGACTAAAAAGGGAATCAAAAGGAAAGCAAGAGAAGGGGTGTCCCTTCTCCCATGATCCCTGGCCAAGCGTGGGGTTTAATTGGAGGTGTGGAATACACTCGGGAAAAAGCCCTGGACATACTGTACCAAAAGAACGCATGTGTGCTGGGAGAAGGTGGGATCATCAGAGGCCATGTCGGTCAGGGAGGGTAGCCTTCTTGCCTTGGTTTAACACTGAGTTTTTTGTTTGGGGAAGTGGCACGGCGATGTTTCCAAGAGCCAGACTCCTTGAGTTACCACCGCTTGGTACTTGGACTGCTTGACGTCAGAGGGCTCCTTTCTTCCCAGGAAGCAGGTTGCCCCCTTGGCTCATCTTTCCTTGACTGTCAGCTGCACCTTAGGGCAGTATCATTTATATTCTCCGCCCTGCCTTGGCACACTCAGGGGCGATACATAGGTGGCCAGGCTGGCACTTGGTGGTGTTCAGTCTTTCTCAAGTGAACAAGTCTCACCTACTTGGTCACCACTTTATCAGTGAGGGTCAGCTCCCATGGGTCTCCAAGCTAATATCTACTCACCCTGGGCTGGACTTTTTATAACGTAGTTAAAATGGGGCAAACTTCATTCTGAATACTTGGTGACTGAAAGAGGTTTGCCCTAGAATAAATTACAGGACATTATGGCGGTGGAAGGCCACATCGGGGCTGTTTACTCTGAGGTCACTTCCTCCTTCCCCTATTACAACTTCCTTTTCCCTTTCCCAGTGCACAGGAAGAAAATTCCAATCAGTTCTTTGTGTCATCAATGCCTATACCCCGTACCCCAAATCCAGGCCCTAGAAAACCCAGACAGCTGCTGGTTGTGGGCTCCTCTCCACGCCCTTGGAATACTTTTTTTTTTAAATTCTGCTCCTTTTTGATGCCAAAAAACTCTTAACAGTGACCAGACTTTCTAGATGACTGGATGATTCTGCTGCCTCGCCTGGTCACGTGTTCCAGTCTGTAATTTTGAAAACATGGCCACACCTGTACAACACTTGCTCCAGGTGTAGTGCAAATGCTGTGGAGTGATGTCCTGCTCCTTAATGAAAGAGATAAAAACTGATAATACTGACGAACCCTTTGAGACAGTCAGGTTCGACTCTGTGGTGTTTAATTTCTGGAAAGATCTTTTTTTTTTTTAATTATTCTTTTATTTTCAAGCCACCAACACATCTGATTTTTTTTTTTTTTAAATTTCGGAAAGATATTTTTAGGTGATGGTGAAATCAGTGACATCCTTGGTAAATATGAAGAACTAGGGTCCCAACCGAAATGATAGTGTTCTCCCTGTGAATAATTCCAAAATTAAGTTGTTCTTAGGCACCTTTTATTCCATGCCCTTTGACTACTTGGTTTTTCAGTTTTTAGGCAAAAAAATGATGGTGCTCAATCACAGAATCAAACTGAAAGTTGCCAAGCTTTTTGAATATCTGAGAGAATTACATTCTTCATTGGTTCTGACTTTAGAAGCATAAATTTATCTATCGTCTCTCCACCTCCAAGAAATCATTTGGGATTATACTTGCATTCTCACTGCATAGCAAATTTCCCCTAGAAAAAGAGATTATCAGAACTATGTTTGCATAACTACCACTGAAACAATATTTTGGCATCTGTATTATTTGTGGATCTGCTTGAGGTGATAGAATATCTTTTTATTCAAAATCAACTAATATGTTCTCTGAAAATGAAAAAAACAAAAAACAAAACAAAAAGCAATGTATTTGATACACTTGAAAATCTCTCCCAGAGAGTATTTGTTGTATTTCATTTTATTCTCTTCTAGGCATTGGTCTCCGTGTGGAACATTTATAAGCAAATAAATAAAGGGAGACCATTTACAGCAGGCGTCTTAGGGTACCTTTTGTTGGGCACTGTGTAATGAAAAACTTCGAATGAAATCTTCAAAAGCAGGCTTGTTTCCATAAGAGATGACTCACCTTGTAGGAAGTGGCCTGTCTTAGATATTCTCATTTGTTTCTGACATTTAAGAGCCAGGAGTTTTACAGTGAGTAATTTCTGTTGGGTGGCTAGAAGTAAATGCCTTAGACTCACACAGAAAGAAAGCTTTTTGCCTCATTAGCAAGAGAAAGGGATGCCCATGGCCTTTGCAAATGTCAGGCAGGAAGATAAACATCAGCCCGGGGGACAAGTGACTCTGGAAATACAAGCCGCCACTTTCACAGGAGACTAGGGGCCCTTTCTCTGCTTCCAGGGCCAAATGGGCCTGAAGACTTCTGTTAATTAGCAAGAGGGAAAATTTAACTATATTGATTCAGAACACCCTAGTACAAAAACTAAATGGAAAATAAGCTGGCCGTTGAGTCAAGTTACTCTGAGGAGCATTTGACTTCTGGAGTGAGCTTGGATACACCTGACATGTTTGAGCGCTCAGCACTCAGATTTGAAGGTAGCAAGGTGCTCTCTTCAGGCCTCTGTGGCAATATTTAAAGGCAAGCTCAGGTTCCTCCTTGTCTTGTCATACATCTCAGTCTTGTGCTTCCCTTTACAAGATTGAATTAGTCTTTGAGGTCTCTTCTGTGAAGACACCATACAGGAATTTGAATGTTGCTCAGTGATAGAGAAGTCTGACGTATCTCCATGGGTTAGACAGAACTCCCCGACGCCATAAGGTAGTTGGAAATGCAGGGCCAACAATGTTCTCCCACTCTGGAATGTAGCACAGAAGCAGGAACACAAGGAGGCATAGCTGGCTCCCACTGGATGGATCCTGCTGCTGTGTGTGTCTGCCACAAGGACCTCTCTGAGCCTGAGACCAAGGGCCACTCCCTGCTCTGTGTTAGCCCCAAAGCTTCCCCAGAGACTGACTGCTGGGTTCACACTACCATGTGCCATGATGCTCCAGGGATTTTGCATACATCACCCGAGGTGACAGGCCCTTTACTTGCTTCTGTCCTCCAGAAGGCAAATCATGTGGAGCGGGAGGGCCTAGCTGGCTTCTCTACACAGTGACGGTGGTGAACGTGGGCTGGCTCTCCATCTGTTTCTCTCTTCCATGTCATTTTCAGGCCAACCGGGACGCTGTGCTGAGCAGGATACCAGAGCACAAAAGTGACCGCCTCATCAGTCTGCAGAGTGCGTCTGTGGTCTACGATTTGCTGACCATTGCTCTTGGAAGAAGGGGCCAGTATGAGATGCTATCAGAGGTATAACTGCCAGGCCTGGGTAGCTTCCGGAGGTTGTGGGGGCTGTATGTCTCCAGGAGCCATGAGACCTGGTCCCGGGCCCCCTCTATCACTGCCAAACTTCTGACATTGGTCCAGCCGTTTAGCTTTGGCTTCCTGTCTGTAAAAGGAAATAGGCTAAATGATAAGGTGGTGGGATTGATCAGCAAGCTCTCACTACACATGGTCCATCATTCCCAAGGCTGTGAGTGTGTGGGAGGGGAGGGTGGCATTTTTTAGGCAGTTTCTCTTCTCGTGTAATTTCCATCATAACCAGAGTCGTGCATCTGCGATATTAATTTCCTGTTAAAAGTTTCACTTAAAATATCAGTGTAGGACTCCTGGCGACTTGGCAGTTTGAGGCACATGTGCCATGTGTTGGTTGGTGGGGACGTTTCAGGTGAGGTAGATGCTGACTTTATTTAGGGGATTTTACTTGGTCACAAGATACTCCTAGATTATAGATTGTATAAGATGCCACCATCTTCTCATCCTCTTAGCTTCTGGGAAGCACTCAGGGTGGGAGCTCAACGGTTACAGTTGCAGCCAGAGCTGGTTCATCTGGGCTATGGTTATGTATTATTAAGTTCCTGCCCAGAGTACCAGATTGCACCATGGTAGGGCTGAATAAGTAAGGAAACCACTTTTTTTTTTTTTTTTTGTCTTTTTCTGTTTTATCGGTACCAGGGATCGAACTCACGACTGCCTGCTTGCAAGGCAGGCGCTTATGCCGCTGAGCTAAATCCCCAACCCCCTGTAAGGAAACCATTTTATCTTCTCTTTAGAAAAATGAACAGACAGACAGACAGACAGGAAGAAAAGAAAGAAAGAGAGAGACTCCATTTTGTTAAAATGAACTTTTCCATGTTACTCATCTGTCTCTTTCTAAATTTATACCCATTGCAACAGCCTCTGGGCACAAGAACAGGGAATGAAATACAGTAACAGATTGGCTGAAATCAGATAAGCACTCGCCTCACCCTGTAGCCCGCCGTGCATGGCCACATTAGGCAGGAACCTTGGGAACAGATGAGCCTGCATAGCTTGAATCTTTTTTTAGTCTTTGGTTTGGTGACTACTTGGGGCAATAGTTACTCAGCCTTCCCAAAAACAAAACAACAAAGGCACACACAAACCCTCACGATGTGGCTAGATGTGACCACGTGTCAGGATGCCCTGGAACACGTGGCCTGCACCCCCAGAACTCAGTGCAGGTGGAGGTTGGCCCAGATTGATCCAGGCCCTCGATGGGTGCCTTGGTTTCCAGGGCTACTTCCTCCGGACTAGTGTGTCTGCTACACGGCCTGTCTTTGGGGTCAGTGTGCCCAGCTCTCGGTTGAGTTCTTTTAAGGTGAACTTCCTCCTTTCAGACACGACTGGACACCTCCCTAGGCCACAGTGGGTGTGGGTTGCATGTCTGCTTTTATCCCCTCATGTAGCAGTGTAGCCTTTGTGTCATGTCTGAGACAGTGTGAGGAGCCCGAGGTGGCCAGCTTGCATGGCCCCTGCCCATGGGCTTGTCATTCCATGAATGGCTGTGGGGGATGGCTGTCACCTTAGCAGAATTCCTCTGCAAGCTGGCAGTTAGTTCCATGGTGTGTGCTTCCTCCATGCATGGAATCCCAGGACCTTGTTTTCACTCAGATGACTTTCATCTTGATGTCACATGTGGCTTCCACCTTGTAGTGGTGACCTGATGCTCAGGTCACCGAGTAATCTGGTCACAGGAGCCTCTGCAGTTCAGAATGGTGCCCATTACTCACATTTAAATGATGGAGACAGCACTGAATGTTACATCAAATATTTTAGAATGACAGGGTAGGGGCTGGGAATTTAGCTCAGTGGCATAAGCACCTGCCTTGCAAGCAGGCGGTCATGAGTTCGATCCCTGGTACTGATAAAAATGAAAAAGACAAAAAAAAAAAGAATGACAGGGTAGAAGAAAGGGAACATACCACTGTGTAACCCTTGGAGGCTTTTGGATTTTATACCATATCTGTGTTTTTATGTATTAAAAATATAAATCAGTTGATTAAATAAATGAAACAGAAGATGTGCATTTCGTCAACACATGCATGTACTGTCACCTGTTCTGAGCCAGGGGCTGTGAGTAAGGCCAGGGGCATGGCCAGGAGCAAGGCCGCCAATGCAGAGGGCAACAGCTGGCCGCAAGTGGCTACCGTCTGTGTGGCCAACCAAGGGAAGGCTTAGCACGGGTTCTGCATCCATCAATGAGGGCCTTGAGTCTTGGCCTCAGCCTTTTTTGCCTTATGTACTTTAGGCAATAGAAACCCTCCATCCACCCACCCACAAATGTGACAACCACGCTGTCACAGATCTTCTAAGATGGTAGATGTTGTGGTAAATACTCATGGCACCTTGAGGTTTCAGGTGCACCCTGGACGTCCTGCTTACCTCCCAGGGGGCTGGGTCCACCCTGTGTGAGAAGGGACCCTCTCTGCTTCTGACAAGGCCACGTCTTCTTAGACTGGCTGCTTTCCGCTTTTCCTCATTTACTGGGGTTTCTTGGATCTATTTGCCTCTGTTCCCGTCGTTTGCCCTTCCATTTTCTCAGAACTTTTAAGTTAAAAGGGAGTTGGGTTTTGTTTAAGTGGAGCCAAAATTCGTATAACAAACTTAACCATTTAAAAGTATGTGACTCGGGGGCGTTTAGTATGTTCACACTGTTGTGCAGCTGTGTTAGTCAGCTTTGTATCACTGTAATGGATTATCTTACACAGACTGCTTACCAGGCATTTAGCTCACAGTTTTGGAGGCTCAAAGTCCAAACAGCATAGTGTGGACTCTATAGAGAGCGCAGCCCACTAGCTGCTTCATCTCATGATGGGAGCATGCAGGGACAAGTCAGTGACTACATCCCAACCCAGGAGCAGGCAGGAGGATGGTTGGCCCAGATTGGTCCAGGCCCTCTCTGGGTGCCTTGGTTTCCAGGGCCAGGTGTGCTCATTTTATTACAGCCCTCTCACCCTAGGGAGTTTAGGACCCAGCTTCCAAGGGTTCCGCCATCTCTGTACAGCCTCACCTATAGACCAAGTCATCGACACTCCCAGTGCCACCCCCCATGGATACTCAAGCCACACCCAAATCATAGCAGGAACCGTGTCTAATTCCCAAACATCTTCATCATCCTAAGAGAAAACTTTGCACCCATTAAGTAGTCATTCCACATTCCGCCCTCCGTCCCTGTCACCTTCCAATCTGTTTTCTGTCTCTATGTACTTATCTATTTGGGATATTTCATATAAGTAGAATTATCTAACCTGTGACCTTTTACATCTGACTTGCAGTTGGTATGTTTTCAAGGTTATTTTCCATAATGCACCGTCTACTGGTGTTGGCATTTCACCTCTTCTATGACTGAATAATATTCCTTTGTGTGGATACACAATTTGTCTCTCCACTCATTGGCTGATGAATGCATGGGTTTAAAATCCAGTTACCCTGACAGTAGCGCTGTTCCCATCAGCCAAAAGGGAAATGATTCATGTGTCTCACAGATGTTAGTGATTATCATTTTTTTCATTCTTGTTGTGGAATATTTTTCTCTTTCATCTCTTGCACTATCACCAAAGTGTTAGTGATAAAACCCAGGACAGCGTGAGGCCCTTCTGTTCAAAACAATCATGACCTCCTCTTCTCCCCCGCCTTGTATATTTTCCTTTTATTTCATTATTTCTCTTCCTGCCGTATCGAACAATCCTTCAGGCTCCTTGAAGGATCCTTGAATTGTATATAAATTACAAAAGATGATAAGTCACTTAGAATCCAGCTGTCCTGAGACATTTTAGAAGCCATCTTTTCACCCGTCTTTATGAGTACATGCACGAACGTGTGTAAATTTTAAGGAAGGTGACTGTATCACAAATATTTGTTTCTGTGGTGCTGGGGATTGAACTCAAGGCCTCACACATTCTGTGCAAACATTCTATCATTCAGCTGCATTGCTAGCCCATTTTTGTATTCATTTTTTAAATTTTGAGACAGGGTTTTGCTAAGTTGCCCAGACTAACCTCAAACTTGTGATCCTCCCACCTCAGCCTCCCAAGTAGCTAGGTGATAGGTGTAAGCCACCACACCTAACTCATGCACATTTTGCTGTGGTTATTTTCAGTCTCTCTTCTCCTCTCTGTGACACAGTGCCCCGTCTGTCTTCTCATACCGAAAACCCAGGTCGCCAACTAGTGTGTCCTTGAGCCCAGTCTCTAGAATCAGAATGCTAGCAGACAACTCCTTCTAAAAGTGGCTCACCGGCTACCAGGTTCTGGGTTACTTGCCTCTCCCTCTGGAGTTAAGATTCCAGGTTTTTCTTGTCTCAAACACAGCACTGAGCAAAAAGTATAGTGAGGTTTTATTCAAGAAGGTGAGGAATGAGGGGGAAACTGGCTCTGCAGAGTGAGTTTGGGTCTCGTAAAAGGAGAAAAATCATAAAAGGACACCATGGTAAAAAGGGGCTACTGTGAGAAAAGTCATGATAGCAAGCTTTTCTTGGTGTCTGAGTCCTCTCTACTGTCTGAATCTCAAGAAAACCCAAGAGAATTTCTCCATGCAAGTCCTGAGAGGCAGTGCTGAGGTACTGGGCCTCGGGCTCCTGTCAGCTCCAGGCATCGCAAGAAGTCCACGTGCAAGGCTTTGGGAAGTGTTCCACGCATCTGTTCTGGGATCTGTGTAATTAACAGGTCATGTTAACAGATCACCTTCCCCAGCCAGCTTATCCACCCTCTAAACCCTGTCTCAAGAGGGTTTTGGTTTGAGTTCTGGATCTGTCACTTAACAGTTGTGTGATCCTAGGCAAGTAGTGAGCCTCGTGTATCTCAGTTTCCCTTACTGTAAAATAGGAATAATACTTGTGCATGTCTCAGCAAGTGTGAGGATTACATTCATTAATAAATGTAAAGCACTCACATAGAGCCCGGCACAGAGAGCTCAGCAAATGACATCTGTATGCTGCTGATGCTGCAGTTACTACCACTATATCCCTAAGGACTACCAGGCACAGGGAAACTACCAGGCACAAAGAATGCAAAACAAGCTATTTCACCCTCAAGACATTTCCTGTCTACTTACTGAAACCAAACAGACGAGAAGACTTAACAGTGCAAGGATGTTAAATCCCAAGTGAACAGAATAGGCCAATTGTGGCAGAGAGTCAGACGGGAGCACTGATCGGAGGGTATGAGCTGCTGATGCAGAAATTAAATACAGCGTCTCTGCAGTTTTGCTCTGTGATGTTGGCTTCTGTGGTCAACATTGGTCTAAAAATATTAAAATGGAAAACTGTAGAAATAAACAAATTTAAAATTGCATGCTGTTCTGAGCGATGTAATGAAATCTTGCATTGTCACTGCTACAAAGGAGAGAGACAAAAAGGAACCAGAGCGAATCATCCCCAAGTGCATTGTTTCTATGCTTCTCACACCCCGTGTCCATCAGTCACGTAGTAACTTTTGGCTGTCAAGGTAATGTGCTTAGCATCATGGTGCTTGTGTTGAGGTGACCCTCATTTTACCTAATAATGGTCCATAAGTGCAAAAGTAGTGCTAGAAAGAGTGTTTTGGGGTGCTGTGGTTTCATGGGAGAGACAGAACAGTGTTCCTGTTCCTTCATGTTCTGTCCCTGTTCCTTTCTTCTGTGGTGCTTATATGAGACAGGGCTGCTCTTCTAGCTCAAGGTGACTGTCCTGGCATGTGCCCACGTCAAGCCTTTCTTTCCTGGGGCATTGTTTGGCCAGATTCTAGGCCTGGAGCATTGAGCAGCGGAAGTACAAATCCAAGGTTTACCATGGCCTCTCTCTGACAGTTTAAATATAAGCACAATGTTTACCATTTCTCCAGTGCTATGCATTTTCATGGTTCTGTAAAGACTAATTGTGAGGCTTGCTGAAAGGTTCATGTAGGAAGGAACTCTTCTTTTTTCCCCTTCAATTTAAACAGCAAGCACTAGTTGGCATGACAACCCATGCTATTAAAAGTAAAGCAATAAGCACGGCTTCCTCTGTTTTTTAGAATGAACCCAAGCTGCTAAGGAGGTTTGTTTCTCAATTTGACTATTAATGGCTTCATTTTGATGGCATATTATGGGGTCTTTTTGGAAGGCTGTGTGTGTTCCCCCTACATAGACATGGCAGCTTTAAAGACAGACGTGGTATTTTTAGCTTCCCTGTTGAACTTATGTTCATTTGTTTATGGGAAATCACAACAACATATATTCTGTGGGTACAACTGCCTGGGTAGTGATTGTACCAAAGGGACATTTGCACCTCCCCAACCTGAATGTTGATCTGTTCGGGGAACATTGTGAAAAGCACCATGTGTTTGCTAAGCCTGCTAACCAGGACACCATTTGCTAATTTGCTTTTGAACTGGACATCTTGTGCAGCCCCACTGGTGGAGCAGACTCCACTTTGACGTAGGTATCCCTTGAAGGCATCAGTGGCTGTGAGTGACCAGGTGGAGCCACAGGTGTTCAGCTCATGGCAGTGGAGTAAAGCCCTGCTGGAACACCAGCGCAGCTGACACTCCTCTTTCCAGGATTTAGAGGTCAATTGGCCCCTTTCAGGCAGTCGATGTGCCTTCCCCATGCAGGTCCAGAGGCTAATGGTCATTCCATGGAAATTAGGCAGCGGAAGGCCAGACAGACCTCAGTTCTAGTCTAGCTTTGTGATCAGCCTGGTAGAGACCAACAGTGTCATTTTTGTATGACAGCCTGTCAGAAGAATCCCAACCCTAGCACAGCCACTGGTATCTCCAGTCCCACATTATGGAAGCATTTTTTGAATGAAACATTGCTTTTTCCTGGTGGCCCTCAAAGAAAATGCCTGTACTCTTTGGCATTGGGAGGCACAGAAGTTTAAACCCTTAAAAGTGGTGCAGTTCAGAGAAACCAGTATCCAAGGATATAACTCATGTTTTTCCTTCTGCTTTTAAAAATGTTTAAAGTATTCCATTTTAAAGGTACATTTTTAAAGTATGCCTTTTAAAAAAGCACAATCCAGTGCATTCAATTTCATTGTCCTTGTTATATAACTATTATCACTATTTCCAAACTTTTCCATCATCTCAAAGAGAAACTATATTCATTAAGCAATGGCTCCCCATTCTCTCCTCCCCTCTATACTCTGGCAAACTGTAATATACTTTCTATCACTGAATTTGCCAATTCCAGGTAGCTGGTATAATGTGGAGTCATACAGTAGTGTTTTAGATGTGGCTTATTTTCTCTTAGCTAGTGTTTTTAAGGTTCCATCGTACTTTGAAGTACATCTAGTAGCATGCTCCTGAACTTTATTTCTTTTTGGGCATTGGATACTTGTGCCACAGTTTGTTTACCCGTTAGTTCATTATCAGACCATGGGTTGCTGCCACATTTTGGCTGTTGTGAATATGTAGTAAGCATTGACATATACATGTCTGAGTTCCTCTTCTCAGTTCTTTGGAGTATAAACGAGGAGTGGAATTGCTAGGAATTGTTAGTAATGCTGGGTTAACTTTTTGAGGCACTGCCAAGCTGTTTTCGCAGTGACTGTACCATTTTTACATTCCACTGCCATTCCCAAGGATTCCAATTCTCCACACCCTCACCAACACTTGTTATTTTGATTATAGCTTCCTTAATAGGTATTAAGTGCAATCTCATTGTGATTTAGATTGGCGTTTCCCTAATGACTAACAATATGGAGCAGTTTTTCATGTGCTTATTGGCAATTTGTATATCTTGAGAGAAATGACTGTTTAAATCCTGTGCCCATTTTAAAATTGGTTTTGTTTGTGGCTTTTTAGTTGTTACAGTTGTTCTTTATTACACATGATGAACTCTTTACATGACTTGCCAGTTTTTTTCTCCCATTCTGTATCTTGTCAGTGTACCTTTCTGATAATGTCCAGTGGTGCACAAAATGCTTTAATTTTGACTAGACCCAGTGTATCTTGTGTTGCTCATGCTCTGGCTGTCACCTGTAAGACTCCATTGCCACATCAAGGTCATGAAGACTTACCCTTATGTTTTCCCCTAACCGTTTCATAGTTTTTACTCCTATATTTAGGCTTTGGATTTATTTTGAGTTAATTTTGTGTACGGTATGAGGTAAGGCTCCACATACCTCATATTTCATACTTATTTTTTGCTTGGGGAAATCCAGTTATTTCAACACTGTTTGTTCCAGTTCATATATCATAGTAATTTTTAAAAAGCCATTGTTATACAGCTGCTAAGAATTGCATTTCCCAACTGACTCATGACATCTGATGTGGAAAGGACCACCTTTCTAACCAAAGGAACAGTCTGGGTGATGAGAACCTTCAGCACATAGGCCGTGAGGCAGATGAGGAAGACAGTTCACAATGTGTCGTTCTCTTTTAATAGTGATGGATTTCATACTTGGGCTGCAGGCCAAGTGCAAGCGGTATCTGATGATTTATTTCTACCCCAAACCCCTTGGGTTTTGGATGCTGACTCTCACTCTTGGATTCCAAAAATAGACTCTGGCTTCTCCTTGCTCATGGCATTGTGCAGCTGTCACTGCCACGCACCCAGTTGGTGTAATTGGGTTGTGCATACAAGGAAGGTAATTGCAAAATCTCTTCTTCTGCCAGAAGGGTGTCTGGTTCCCGCAGCCTCTCAAAGATGGCTCTGTATGAAAAGCTGAAATGAGAGGCAGGAAAGACAAACCCTTGCTCCAGAAGGGAACGTGTTTACAAGAGAGATTTTCACTACCTCTCAAGTGAGTAGGACACCATTTAGGGTCTAATGATGATTCTACCAAGTATCCGTGGTATCGAGTGAGTGACCTGAGCTTCAGAGTGGTGGCAGGGCCACCTCTAAGGCACCTGTCTCTCCTGGTAAACATGACACCGTTGCCAAGTCAGTCATCTTTTCTTATGAGAGCAGTGGTTTGGAGATGTCACCTCCTGCTTGGTGTGGGTGACTCAGGGGTCTGTAGCTCTGGATAGGATCCTTCCTAGACCTCACTGCCCTCTTTACCAGACACCGGAAGCGAAAAGGGCCAGACTGCCACTCTCATCCCTCCCTGTCTACTCAAAGGCTCCTGTCCTCTCTCCCTTTTCTACCCACTGGCACACCCACAACCATTCCCAGCGGTCCTCCTTCCCTGTCTTCTCCTCTTCAGGTCCAGCTCCACTATGTCTACTGCTATTTGGCTTAATAGAAGCAACACTGACCACCTTTCATGTGCACAGCATTCACTGTTTCCTCCCTCGTGGGAGCATTTTCCACATATCGCTTCATTCAGTCTTGTCACAAGCCTGGGCGGGGGAGGCAGGAGCTTGGGTCAGGCCTGAGGAGGCTGACCCCAGAGGCAGGGCCTCACCACGGTCTGCTGCCCTCCTGCTCCATGCCAGCCTGGCCACGGGTCAGCTGTCCTCCTGCACTGTGCCAGCCCGTGGCTTCAGCGGCCCTCACACATACCCCAGCCCCGCCCCACACACAAGATGCCTGCTGTCTTCTGAAAAGTCCGTTTCCATCAGTATTTCTTCTTCACAAAACCATTATTATAGTGTGACTGCTTTTCATTTTATTTTATTATCATATATTTTGTTTCCCAACCTCCCTATAATATTAAAACTGGACATTTTTACTCTGTCACATACAGATATGCCTGGAAGTTCTTTTTTTTTGGGGGGGTCTTTTTCGTTTTTATCGGTACCAGGGATCGAACTCACGACTGCCTGCTTGCAAGGCAGGGGGTTATGCCGCTGAGCTAAATCCCCAGCCCCCTGGAAGTTCTTAATAGGACAAGTTAAACAGTTGAGTTAAACCCCATCTAAGGAAGGAGCTGTGGCTAGCAAATATCCCCTGTGGTGACCCACTTTCTGTGGTCCTCTTGTGACCACAGTATGCTCAAGGGTTTGTGCCATCTTGATGTTCTTGGAAACAGCAAAGGTATTAGGCATCCAGGTGGTGTGTGGCGTAAGATTTTGGGGAGAGTCTGATGTTTTGTGGACAGTAAGAGCAGTGTGCCTTGGCCGGGAGCCCACAGGAGGGCAGAACCATCAGCTGTGAATGCTGGAGCTCGCACACCTCTGTAGTGGGCTGGAGGCCAGTTTGTGACTGTTGACTGGCATTTTCTATTATGACTGCTTCAGGACATGGGTTGTTAAAGTCATGAGAAAGAGGACCGGACTGGGAGGGGACCGTGAAAGAAGTGGCAGCGTAGAGGAGCTGTGTGACCTGTCTGAATCTTTGTCAAACTGAGATTCGCCGAGATGGGTTGAGAACACATTGCTGGCTGCTATGGTGCTGCTGGGTGTTATGTAATCAGTGAAGTTTCTTGAAAGTCTGCAAGCTAGGAAGGTCTCAGTTGTTGGTTGACTGTAGAATCCCAAAGAGGTCACAGGAATGGGGCCCTCCTGTTAACAGAAAAAGTACTGCTGGACCCTGAAATCATTCTGGGAACACGTGGGCTTTCCAGGAGTCTTGTATTCACTTATACTTTGCCTTATGCAACATGAGCAGGCCTGCTGAACAGTATGTCTGTCATTGAAGCCCCAGAAGCAGTGGGGAGTCATGAATTCTGCCTTGACCCTGGAACCAGGCTGCTTGATTCACATATCTAACAGTAGCTCACCAAAACCAGTGTGTCCCTGATATGCCTGTGCTTCTGGGTCCTGGATCAAACCTGCCTGCACCCAGTAGGTTTCTCCACGACCACCTAAGGCTGCACTTTCCAGGCGGTTAGCATCCTGCCAGGCTGCACAGCAAGTGCTACCAAGAAACTTGCCGAAGAGATAAACAATCCATCCAAGTCAGTTCGCAATGTAACACCTTTTTTCAAGGCCTCACACTGAACCCTTTTCTACCATGAGGAAAGTGAATAGTCATTGCAAATACAAGTATTCATATGTTGAATCAGGGTGCAGTGATTGGTATTATGGGATTAATTGCCCTTTCTTATATAAAAATGTTAAAAGAATTGAAAGTGGTAATAGCTAACCTTTATTTAGAACTTTCTATCTTATAACGGGGGTAGTTGCTTATGTTTCTTTAAGTATTAACTAACTTAATCTCCCCCATAACTCTCTATATTGATGACTGTAGCTTCCAGTTTTCTGTGACTTGCCCAAATACATGTACCTTCTGTGGTGGTGAATAGGTTCTTTGGTTTGGGTTGTTTGTTGTTTGTTTTGGTGATACTGGGGGTTGAACCCAAGGCCTCAAGCATAGTAGGCAAGTATTCTCCCACTGAGCTGCATTCCCAGCCAGCCCTTTTTATTGTGTTCTCAGACAAGGTCTCATTAAGTTGCCCAGGCAGGCCTCACACTGCAGTCCTCCTCCTTAGCCTCCTGAATAGCAGCAATTCTAAGTGTACACCGTTGCTTATGGCCAGCCCAGATCTTTTCTCTCCAGCTAAAGTTCAGTTCAGGTGAACTCTCTGCTGTTCCAAGGGTTCCTCAGACAGAATCCATACAACTATTTATTGGGGCTGGCAGGTCGGGTTGTTGCAAGAGGCGCTTGAGGCATTTGCTTGGGCATACCTTCTGCCTTGGTCATAGATGACAGAACCTGGTTGTTACCTTAAGCAGAAAAAGCATTTATGGAGAATCCGCAGGAGACTGAAGAACAGACTAGAGCAGACATTAAGAGCCTGGGAATCTTATCTCACCCCACCCCCACCACCCACAATGTCAGTGCCACTGATTGGCTGTGCCTGGGTCATGTAACCTGCACCCCTTCTCTCTGGATTGCTGCTCTCCTCACCTCCAAGTCAGAACCTTTGAAGTAATAGTTAAATGATGAATGCCTTCTGCTTAGGGGCTCCACCTGGATGCTCCCCACAAGAACCCCTAGCCTTGGAACCCCTAACTCCATGAGTTTGAAGGCCAGTACTGTCTTCCTCTGGTATTTTCTGACCACACCAGGAAAGGAGCGTGACACCAATTAGACTTCCAGCAAGTGTTCGTGGCAGTGTGATGAGCATGTTAGCCTTTGGCATGCAAGCAAATAAGGATGCACACTTATTTATAGCATTGAGCTTTTTCATTTGGAACAGTCTGTTTCAGCAGCTGAGCTCCTTTTGTTTATCAGGAAAACAGTTGATATTTGTCATCCCTCCTAGCACAAGGAGGAAGAAAAAGCATTTCAACGTTTGAATGTTTCTGTGGCTCCATTAAGATGCTTATTGGGTGAACTGCAGTGAGCTCGTTGAGTAGGGTTGTTGAACAAACCTCATTTTATATCGTTATCTACTTTCTTCTCTGCCTGTCTAATTCAGCCGTGACAGTTATCACTCCTGTTTCCCCTCCATCGGCCCTCATCTCCCATCACCGGAGTCAGTTTCTAAGAACCATTGCTTTTATCACTTGCACTCCCCCATGGCATCCATGCTCCTTTTCCAGCCCACATCAGGCATGGATCAGGTCTCTCTGTACCCCTCTTGCCCACTTGCTCTCTCTGCAGGCTGCTTTGGTCTCCCACCCTCTGTACTGTTCAGCTGCAGGTCATTTTTTGAAGAGCAGGGCTGTTAGAAGAGGAAACATTCAGATGCCTGACTGCCCTTGGTATCTGTACCATGGTGGGTGTGTCTTGATATAACTAGCTAAGCTGGGGGCTGAGGGTTTAGCTCAGCGGCATAAGCGCCTGCCTTGCAAGCAGGCAGTCCTGAGTTCGATCCCCAGTACCGATAAAAGAGAAAAAGACAAAAAAAAAAATAATAATAATAATAATTAGCTAAGCCAGTATACCTTGGCTTAGCCAGAGAGGAAGTATTTTGTCCCCTGCCACAAGTACCATGGTGAGACACAGCTTCTCTTCCCTTAGGGGACAGATTCTTTCTGCTCCCGCCCATCCCACTAGGTAGCTTTGTCACCTCCTGCTGCCCCTACCTCCTTCTCTGAAGGAGCAGAGCAGGAGAGGGGCAAGATAGAGGGCTAAGGTGCTCTCCTCTCAAAGGGCGCTCCCAGCCATCCTTGCAGGGTCTGGATTGGAGTCACAGGGCCACCTGAGGTGTTAACCAGGCACATTGCAGGGTTCCTGTCTTGAGGATCTTCAGACACCCATTCCATACCATCACTCAGCATGTGCTTGGTGCTTCCTAGCTGCTTATGTCTTTGCTTTTTGATAGATTTATACTAGGGCACGTTTTCATAGTAAATCAAGTATCCTAATATTGACTGTGACCATCTCTGCAAAGAATTCTGGAATTCTTTCCTCTCCTACTACCTACTCACTGTGTCATTATTACGATCCTCTGTAGCTCCTCATCTCTCAGCCCTGGTTCTCTGTCCCTTCCTCCATCTATTAATCCTGAGAATTCGTTTGTTTTTCTCTCCTCCCTGGCGGCTTCAGAGCACGGCAGCAGGGTGCTGGGGGTCCCACGGCACATCCACACCATCGCCTCTGAGGCGACTGAGGTCAACAGCGTCCACTTTCCCTTGTTCAAACCTTTTCCTATGCTTTGTTTCTAGCTCACAGCCTTGTTTTCTTTCCCTCTCAGCTCTTCATTCCACAGTAACAGAGAAAACAGTGGCTGAGTGGGCCAGCACTGTGGTCTCCCTTTCTGTTAGGGCACCCGCTTCCCATGAGCCCATTTGTCCCAGGGACCTGCTATTGTCTTGTCTTCTGGGGCCTCATTTACCCCTCCAGTGTCTTTTTTTCTGCCTCCTTCTTCCTTAATGTTAGAGATTTGCTCACATGCCCTCCAGGAAGAGATAAAGACATAGATAAACAGCCTTTCCCCATCCCCACCTCCTCTGCCTCTCTTCTCTGTTCCTCTGGCCCCACGACCTGAGTCTTCAACAACTTCACAATAGCCGCCCACGGGAGTTCAGGAACTCGGAGCTCGGCCACCTCTGCTAGATCTCAGCTGCTTGGTTTCTGTCGGTCTGACACTCTCATTCCCCTTCCTGTGTTAGGCCACCTTCCCCCACCACCACCTTCCCTCTCCTTCCCTTTTGGGAGAGATGTTTTCCAACTCCCCGTGGTGCTCTGTCCTTGCTGATTCTATTTCAGACACACTTCTTGGTTCTGAAGCTTTTGGACCTTACTCCTGGCCTACCTCCATTGTGGTCTTACAACTCATTCAGCACCCCATGATATTCCTATAGCCCGATGTGATCGTATCTCTCTCTGTCTCTGTCTCTGTATGTGTGTGTGTGTGTGTGTGTGTGTGTGTGTGTATGTGTCTGTCTGTCTGTCTGTCTGTCTGTCTGTCTGTCTGTCTCTGTGGGGAGTGGAGGTTCCTTGCTGCCCGAAAGGGAAGCCCACTTGTAGATTACACACCATGGGTGGCACTGGGCCAGCACCGGGGAGCTAAGCCATGCTTTCTGCCTTGATCATTTCACCCAGGGGCACTGGGCTGGGGCAGGAGAGGGAAGGCAGTCACACTAATATGCAGTTGTGATGACAAAAAGTTTAAGCACACAGAGGAAGGAGAACACAGCTGGGGTGCAAGAGGGGGAGGTAATAGCTTTGAAAGGAGCTGCCATCTTGGACTCAGTGATGTGGCTCAGCCCGTGCCTGCTCCTAGCCTGATCCCCACTCCCTCGGTGTGCCTGGGCTGGGTTCTGCTGCACTTGCCATGGCCAAGCCTAGGCATGCTCTCCTCTCTTCTTTCTGTCACCCCCAAGCTGTATTGTTTCCCTTCTCGTTGGCATGGCGTGGCTCCGTAACCTGCTTTCTGATGCTTGGGAACACTTTCCTACAAGCTGCTGTTTCCGCCCTTTCCTTGGAGTCAGAGTTGTGTGTGCACCCACCTCTTTCCCTGTTCAGTCAGAGCTACTGGAGATCATGGATTGTGTCTTGGTTGATTGTAGCTTGTCCTGGCCATTGGCACCCAGCTCCACCACCATGCAGGGACTCCTCTGGGGGAGGCTTGTGTTCTAAGCATTCAGGGAAGCCAAGTTTGGAGATCTTATCTTAGTATACAAAAACACAGACTCAATTGGGGTCCAGGTGTGACAATTCTCAGTCGTCTGCATTTGTTCATCTTTCCAAACCAGTGCTTAGAAAGAGCCATGAAGTTCGCCTTTGAGGAGTTCCACCTGTGGTACCAGTTCGCTCTCTCACTGATGGCTGCTGGAAAAGTGAGTCACCCTTCAAAACATACAGTTCTGCGTGTCCATGGTTATGTCACCAAATGTCACAGGACGATCTCATAGAAATCTGAGCTATTATTTCAAACTGAGCTGTGGCCCTTTCATCGTGGACAATTAAATGTAATAATTCAGGGGCCAAGATGGGCATAACGCTGAAAAGAAAAACTCTGAAAAATTTGCTTTTTCTAGCCTCTGTCACTCACTTATGTGAAATGGACATGGCATAAACTAAAGCTAGCTCTAAACCTGACCCTCGTTTGCAGGCATAAATATATTCCTGGAGGGAGAGGTCTTTTGGTCTTTGGCCCTCTGGTTGATGCAGTGTTGTGGGTGATCCCTGGACTCTAGAGAACAGGTGATGTGTGGATGCTGGACTTCACTCACAGCTGAGTGACCAGGGAAAGTCACTTAGTGCCTCAGTTTCCCCTTTAGTAAAGCAGAGCTGTAGCAGTCCCTGCTTCACAGAATGAGCTAAAAAGCACGAAGTGCTTAGGCAAGCAGCCCAAGCTGTGTATGCACTCACTAGAGATGTAGCCATTGGAGTCCTTGTTAATTTGGACCAGTTAGTGAGTTGTTAAGTCTGGGATATAAGCTTACAGGCTAAGCAGACTCAGAAATTTAGTCTTCTATGCTGCAGATTGGGTTTTGAATTTTTGTAGTAGCATAAGCTTCCATAGTCTATTTTTTTCTTATTTTACAATGGCTATAAGTAGGGACCTAAATAGGGTGACACCAGGGGAGCATTTCCACTTGTTTTTAACCACTGTGTTTACTCTGCTGTTACTCAGAATCCCAGGCTCTGGTTATCACAGTTCCCAGGCCCTGCTTGGTTAGAAAAGTCCTTTTTGAGGTGGCCCAACCAAAACCCGTCCGAGAAGGCTGCAGGATTTGGTTCTGTGCAGAATTTTGAGTTTCACAGGAATACTGTCTTTTACCAAGTCTGCTCGAGCTGTGAAGGTGCTGAAAGAGTGCATCCGGCTGAAGCCCGACGACGCAACCATCCCGCTCCTCGCCGCCAAGCTGTGTATGGGCTCCCTGCACTGGGTGAGTAGGGGCTGTGGCCCCTGTGTCTCGGGATGGGCCCCTTCCATGTCAGCTACACAGAGATGAGGCCGCTTAGAGCCCCAGCCTCAGCCTGGGCCGCTGGGCCCCTGGGCCCCTCCGTCCTCCCCCACTCACGCTCAGGTCAAGGGTGATTTACGCTCTCGGGGTACTCTGGGGTTCCTTTTCACTGGATTAGGCTTCAAAAGTAGCAGTGATAAGATAAATTGGGATCTGTGCTCGGGTACATCTTGCTGTAAAGTCGTGCAGGACCAAGAAGGTACAGCTGGGGGATCGCTCATTCTTGGCCCAGCCTCGGGGTTTCCTGTAGAGTCACCCACTACCTCAGCTCATGTCATAACTCCAACTTTCTCTTTTCCTCCATCTTCACAGATACCCTGTTCTTCAAATTTGATTCTTGTTCAAATTTGATTTGGAGACAGCTTGATTTGCAGCAATTTTGCTACCTCAAAAATGTATCATTAGAGTAGAAAATAAAAAACTCAGAATTGAGGATGTGTTAGTGGCCTGTACCAATTCCCTCAGTGAGTGTAATCACTAGGTACTGCAGACATGGGAAAAAGAAAGAAAACACACTAATTGCTGAGATGGTAATATAGATAATTGCCACAGACGATGAAGTTTTAATTTCATTTTTTTAAAAGTTCATATAAAGGGCCAGGGACATAGCTCAGCAACATGGCACCTGCCTGGCAAGCATGAGGTCCTGAGTTCAATTCCATTATCCCCCCCACCCCCCTGCCACCAAAAAGAAGTTCATGTAAAAATTAGTGATAAAAGTTTGCTCTGAAGGCCCAGGCTCCTGCTCACTGAGATTTTCTGCCTTTGTGATTCTTGCTGCATGGTTTTCTTCCATGTGTTCTTACCCAACAGAAGAGAAGAAAAGAAAGGCTTATGAGGAAAGCAATCCACTCTTAGGCAATTTTGCTTGAAAACCCATAGAAAAGAAAAGAGAGCAGGCTCTTACTTGTAATACACAGCTGTGCTGTAGTTGTATAGGGTTTGCCAACTTGAGACTGCAGATGGAGGGGCCACGCAGGCAGGCCTGAGCATGGCTGCAGTGGACCAGGTCAGGCTGGCGTGTGCCAGTTTCTAGCAGTGACCACTGCTGTCCTCTTGCTCTGTTCGTTATTGTAGCATAGGCATCTCTAAACAACTGAGGTAAACCTCCTGTGAGATGGTTGTAAAAATCTGTTCTATGTATTTGTCTTACATTGGTATCACTAAAATCTTCAAATACCACAAGAGTCAAGAGGGTAACAAACTCCATCTACTATCCCAGCTTCATCATGCTTTTGAAGGAACAGATCTTATTATTTTGACCTCTAATGAATTGTACCAGAGGTCTCTTTGTGGGCACAGTTTACAGGTGCACATTTTCTCACTGGAATCTACTGATATGATATCCATGTATTGTGTACTATAAAATAGATGGGAGTTCAGAAATTTTTAATAGCTTGTGGTGAAGAGAATCCAAGCCTAAATGGATTCTTTGTCATGAAAAAAAGGAAAAACCCAAACATAAAACATTCCAAGCACTTTATTATTTACCAATGTATTTAATTCAACTTCTGAATACCTAGCACAATCTCATTACAGAAAAAATCATAAAAAATAAAGATGACAAAGATAGAATCCTATGAGTCTGAAAGTGACTGTGGAGAAGAAGGCAAATAGGGAAATGTTAAAGAAAAAGCAAGGCAGGAGTCCTTAGAGCAGCTCAATAAAGACAGAAGACAGAATCACCAGAGTGGGACTGGAAGGTTTGGGAGTTATTTTCAAAATGACTCATCAGAAATCCATTCTTAGTAGCAGATGCTTTTGAGAGCTCATGTCCAAAATTCTGCAGGTTGTTGTTGTTTTTAACTTGTCTCCTTTTTCAGTTGGAAGAGGCTGAGAAGTTTGCCAAAACTGTTGTTGATGTGGGAGAAAAAACATCAGAGTTCAAGGCCAAAGGCTACTTAGCTCTCGGGCTCACGTACAGTCTGCAGGCCACTGACGGTGAGAGAAATCCCTTCCTACAGAGCCTAAGTCCACACTGCAGGAACCCACAGCTCCTTTCCATCTTAGGAGGTGGCAGGCATGCAGTCCTGTGGGGCCCCAGTGCTGCTGTCCCCTTTGCTTGGACTTGGAAGGGAGGGAGGAAGGCCTTGTTCACAGGCACAAGGGCTGTTGGTGCTTGGGGATTCCTGGGTGCAGGTGCAGGGCATCTGCTGGAAGGGTAGCAAGATGAGCAGGGCCTTGAGGTGATTTGCCCAACCCGGCCTTGCACCTGCTCTGGCCCCAGGCTTGAGTCTAAGCCAGAACTGAGGAAAAGCTCTAACTTAGGTATGGGATCGTGGCAGAGTTCAGGACCACACACTCCCAGAACCTGGCCCTTTTTCCATTCACACATTTTAATTCACAGATACATACACATGCAGAGCAGTGGCTCACCAAGCATCCATGACTCTCAGAGACAGTGATTTATATATATTTAGATACATTTACAGTTTTGGTGGATGGGTTTCTGGCTTTAAAAATACCTTAATTATGGTTTATCTACTTAATGAGCTTTTCAATGATATGTTTGCAGAGAATGTAAATTGATAAGTTGCTTTTCTGATATTACTCTTTTAACATTTGGTTAAATATAACAAATGCAAAAAAAGAGAAGCCTGTCAAAAATAAATACATAACTTAGTGAATTAGCCTAAGGCAAAATACCCTTGTAGCCACCACCCTGCTCAGGAGGTTGAACCTTGTTGGCCACCTGTGGAGCCCTCCACATGCCCCCACCCATTACAACCCCCACTCTATTAAGAAGAAATAGTATTCTGACTGTAAGTATTCACTTCCCAGGTACCCCAGATTCTCGTTTTCTCTGCCCTAAAATATCAACAGCCCTGTGGGAGTTTGCATATCAGTTGCTTTCAGTAATGGACATTTGACTAATTTGCTATGTATATTTATGGCATGTTGGCCACACTCAGCACTTTGGGCCAAATATAGTAGACTTTCAGGGAAGAGTAGCTGTAGTGCATAGACTTATCCATGTAAATCTTTAGTTCAGACTCCACGCCAGCCAGCCCTGTAACTCTGGGAGCCCCTGGATCCTGTTGGGCCTCCTGTTGCAGTCAGGTTAGTTGTGTCTCCCTGGGCTTCTCTCTAGCTCAGTGGCTGCTCTAAGGCAGCCCTGGGTCACAGCCACATGCAGCCCTCCAGCCCTGCCACCTGTGGGGCAGTGTAAGGGCTCCCACAGTTCTCACCATAAACCCCTCCTCCAGAACTTGTATTTAGGTCACCGTGAAAAGGACATTTTTGTTATTATTGTTGTTGTTGTTCATAGGCCTAAAGAGAGCCATTTCTTCTGTGATCTACACAGAAAAGTGTTCATTCACATCAGGTGGCTCACACTTTGGACTCCATCTGCCTGTTGTCAGTGTTGGGTGTGGTGCTCCAACCCGCTGTATTCACATCACAGTGTTTGAGATACTGGCCATTTTCTGGTGTGACTTAACCCACTCTTCATAGCACCGAGCTAGCACCTGTGGTCTCAGATCATAGCTTCTCGAGGCCAGAAGGACTTGTGAGGGCAGACTGAGCCGACACTGCTGGTGCTTGAACCCTGTCTACGCCATCCCAGAGCGGCCAGTCAGTAGTTCCAGGCCTACGCTTGGGAGGACCGATGTGCTCCTTCTGCTCTTTGGAAATAGTCTCCATGGGGCTACCAAGAGTGACCGTGCAGCTGACATCATCACCCTGTCCCACACTGTGGGGCAGTGTAAGGGCTCCTGTCCCGCACTGTCCCATATCCATGTACCTTCAGGGTGGGACTGGCTTCATGCCCTCTGGGTGCCCGATGCAACAGGAACCCAGGGACTGTTGCTTCTGAGCCAACTGAATGTGTGATCCTTGTGATACATTTCGTATTGTCAAAGCTCTCCAGTCTCCCGTGCCACTCACTAACTGAACCCTTTCCTTAGCTTCTTTGCGAGGGATGCAGGAGGTCCTGCAGAGGAAGGCTCTTCTTGCATTTCAGAGGTGAGTGGGAGTTCATCTTTTCACTCGGCTGTGTGTAATGACACCAAAGAATGATAAATGTGAAAAGAAGGAGTGTTTCTAAAGATTATGTAAACAGCGTTTTACCCCTGGGAGCCTCTCATCCTGAGCAGTGAGCGTTAAGCATTGAAATGTGCCACATCACTTGTCGCCAAGCAAACCTGCAATCTTAATCTATTTATTCATTTTATTCATTCCCATGAAGTGACTTCGGCTCAACAGAGAGGCATTTTCTATGCCTAGAGAGATGGTTTCTTTATTAAAAACGTTTGTCATCATCTAGAAAAGGGATCATTCTTTTCTGGCTTTAAAAAAAAATAGATGTCAAGCCATGAGTTTCTATCTTAAGAAATGAAAAAAACAAACTAGATTTGTGAGTTTCTTAAATACCGTGTTAAAGCCGACATCCCAGAGAGCACCAGACCTCCTCACCCTACGTTGCTGTGTGACACTTTGTGCTCCTCGCTGTACCTTTTATGAACTCAGGACAGTGCCTTATAGTTACTAATCGCTCATATATCCCAGTGCTCTTGCACACCTCTTAGACACCAACAAGTAGCTGGGACAAGTGGTGATGGCACTGTAATAAGGACTGAGGTACAGGAGTCAAAGGAGCCCCCGTCCAGTGGAGTGAAGGCAGCGTAGAAGCAGGGTCTCCCGACTCTAACCCCATTTTTCTTACACCTGCTGTACTATGCTGTCCTAATTTTACACTTACTGCAGCTATAATAAATCACTAAAATGAAATTACTGCCCGAACATAGAGCCCGTGATGTGAAGCTACACGTAGAATTGATCCTGTCACCTTAAATACATGAATGCCATTGACTTCATGGGATTGTATTCAAAACCAGGAACTTATGTGACAGTTTCATGAGGCCTTCTACACTCGACCCCTTGCCTTTTGATCTAGATCCTTCCTCAGAGCCAGGGTTGCCTGCAGATCTGTCATGGCGTTTTTCATCATGTGCATTTTACCGTTTGGTTTCAGCTCGCCTGAAACACTTCCATCTTATTTCTTTCTGTCTCCTCGCAGCTTGTCAATAGCTCCTTCACTTTGCAGTCCCAGTCTGCTTAATGACAAAAAGTACCCGTTGACATCTGCAAACAGCTCTCCTGTCTCCGTACTAAGCTTTTGTTGGTGTTCTTCAGCACGGAGTGTGGAAAGCATTTCCATTTCAAATGATTCTGAGTTTTAAATTCCCCAGTCCTACTTTGTGAAACCCACACATGGATGCCTAAGAAAGTGGCCACTACATCTGTTTCACTTTTCTTAAACCAGCACCTCTCACTGGCTCTCTAAAAACAGCCACAGTGGTGGTCTGCCTGGAGCTGCCGGTGTAACTCTGCGTTACGTAACGGTTGTTCTGTTGGCCCAAATTCTTTTTTGTTCCTTTCCTGCTTAGGTTTTAATTCAAAAAGATTTTTAAATATTACTTTCTATGGGAATAAAGAGTAATAAAAACCCACTCACCTGACTGTATTGCAGAAATCTAACCTCAATTATTTGTGTGAAACATAGAATGTTTTTCAAAAAAATGAAATTATTTTGATTCAAATACATATTTGACTATTTTAGTGAATATAAGCCTAACAAAAATCTTTGAGGGGGAGACTGTAAGTAAACAAGAATGATGTGTATTACTTTTAAAATTAATTTAAAACCACTTAGATGACAGGTACTTTTTCTAGTCTTTTATATATTCTCTCTTACAGTTCTGTTTCTATTATTTTTTTTTTGCATTTTTTTTCTTTAAAAAGAAAGTACCATTCAAAAAGATATGAGGTTACATATATCACATGTGAAAATTAGCTCTTAATTATGGCTAGAACTAAATTTCAGAAAGACTTGCTGTCTAGGGGATTCAAATAGGTGATTTTTGAAGACACCCAAGTGGTGTATGTCTGCACCCCGAGATTGAGAGTGCCACCTCTCGTATATGCATGAGCTTAAGCCAAGCAACTCAACCAGTTCATTTGTCCTGTATAAAAATAGGAGAAGACCTTAATATCACTTGCAGCATTACAAGGGGCTTTCTGTGGGCTTTTATGTGCTACTGAGAAAAGCAATCCCAAGGACAGTTGAGAGCTTGTTTCAGTTTCTTGACCCTGAAAGCAGAAAGCCAGAGCTGCTTCTGGAGAACGAGGAGGCGCAGTGTCCTTTGCGTTTGTCATTCTGCGTGACATAGAGCACATGGGCTTACTTTTTCTCTTTCTCTCTCCTAGCTTGAGTTTAAATGTGGTATATTTTGTGTGTAAAATGGCCAAAGATCTTGATTTTTTGAGGACTGGACCATTTCTCAAAACATGAGCTTTTTGGTAATAAAGCCAGGGAAGTCCTAAACCGACCAAATTGGTCCCCTGGCAAGCGCAAGGTCCTGAGTTCAATTCTAGGTACAAAAAAAAAAAAAAAAAAATTGGATTAGCCTTTTCTATCTTGGTGGTCCAGCTATAGAGGATGCTGGAGCTGAAATCTAGGAGAACTCTAGGCATGGCAGGGATAGGGGCTCGTGGGAGACCAAAGCTCTCCAATAGCAGGCCAGTATGCCTGTATCTGGGCACTATCCCTACTATGATGATCATTTGAGGTCTCCCCCTCAGGTGAGGTAGGGTGGGAGAATTCCTCACAGAAAGACACACTTATTAGGCCAGCATAGGGCCTGGCATCGCAGTAGATATTCCATAATGTGAACAGATGGATGAATAGATGGGTAGGTGGGTAAAAGGGTGGCCTCTTTCTTATGGGAGATAAACCTATTTAATGAATAGGGAGGTGCTTTGACAGTGGTGACACCCGATGAGACATCTTTAGGTCTCTGGGTTTCTCTTAGCAGCCTGGCTAGGTGCTCCCTGCATGGAAATAGGATTTGCAGGGCTGCTGTAGATTCAGCAGGCTTGCACACCGGCATTGTTTCTGCCCAGCAGGTTACCAGAGAGCACACCAAAGGGCCTGCCCCAGGAAGCTTAGCCACTGAACTTGTTCTAGCCCTGAAGCAAGGGCTTTAGTCTACAGGAGATCACCACCATGTACTTTTTCATGTTTTGTTTGGCATTCTCCTTATTGCTTTTTGGCCTAGTCAGTTTAATTCATTAGCCAACCTTTCAAAAGAAGGTATTTAAAACATGTGTGATTAAATTGCACCTGTTTAGAAATTTGGCAGTTGGAGTTTCATTATTAGCCAAGTTGGAATTCTTGAGGTGTTACTTTACTGCACCCCAGAAATGTCAGGATTGTTAGTGCCGTGGCTGTTTGATGGGGGTGCAGTGTGGGGTAGTTGCTTTGGCCAGAGCTGTCATTACCCACACTCTGAATTCCCCAAGCTACTATTAGCTCTTCACTCAGGTGGTTTTGCATAGAGGCAACCACGATTTAACTTCATTTGTGAAAGACGTGAACTGCGCTGAGTTCTTTCTGAGAGCTGTAGAAACCTGGCTTTATTATTTTTGCAAAGAAGATGAGATAAAATAAATCATTCAAAATCTCTTCATAACTGATTTTGTAATCATTTTTCCTTAATAATTGGGGAAAACAGAAACGACAGCATTTCAGTCTTACTGATGAACACCAAAGGGAGAGAAGTCTTTCATGTGCGAATACTTGGAAAACCAACACTGGTACAATAATAAAAGCTGGAGTCTGTGCAAGGGCCTCTGGTAGAAGTAAGACATTGTAAAGGGCAACAAGACAAGTTGTCAGCCTCTGCCCTTTAAACTCCACTGAGAAATGGCCAAAGGTTGGGGCTGGGGATTTAGCTCAGTGGCATAAGTACTGTCTTGCAAGTGTGTGGTTGTGAGTTCAATCCCTGGTACCAGTAAAAAAGAAAAAGACAAAAAGACAAAAAAAAAAAAAAAAAAAAAAAAAATTAAGAAATGGCCAAAGGCTGTGTCTTGAAGCCAGAGCTACTAGTGGGAGTTTGCTTTGCTCCTAAGAATATTGAAAAGACAGACCTCTGACCTATCACATTTGCACAAACAGTGCACCAAATTAGTGAGCTGGCACGTTTTCTAGAGAGCCTAACACCTAGGAGCCTTTTTTGCTCCTTTCCCTATGGTAGACATACAGTTAATTAAAAGGCCTTATTTCTATAGAAAACCAGCCCTGGCAGGTTTGCCTTGGGTGAATCCATAATGATCAAGCTCTCTGTTTTCTCTTGAATTTGCTTTCTGCTGCTAGAAGATCTTCCTTTAATCACAGAATGTTGACAGAGCAGTGTGACGGTTTGTTTACCATCCAGGCCCACCATTTTTAATTAGTCTGTTCCAAGTCCCTTTTAAGGAAAGTACCAGTTTGTTTTTCTTTTCCCACCAGAATGTGAAATGCCCTGTCACCATCATATTCTGAGCTGCTCTTGGTGAAATACATTAGACTTTCACATAAAAGCGAAAAAGATCACAGTGGCTATCAGGTGGTCAGTGTATCCCCTTCACATGTCATGTCAAAGGCAGTTAGTGAAACCAAGCTCAAGTGTCCTGCCACACAATTGAACCCAGCACAATTACATATATATGGACACAGTTAGTAAACTGCATGGGATTTAGTAGACTGAGTTAAGTATCTCTTTTTTTCCCCTTGGGTTCATGAAAAACTAAAACCTCATTTTATAAGCAAAGCTGGGTCTTTGATTTTCATATGACTTCTCTGAAATCCAGAAATTTGGATGAAGCAGCATTAAGGCCAAGCCAAACTTAACCAAAGCAACCATTGCCTTGCCAAGGGCACACATGCCTTCACTGTAAACTGCAGCACGCAGGCTTCTCAGGCTGCCAAGGGAAGCATCTGCTGGGGAGCGCGGAGCTCGGAGCCTGTAGCTTCTTTACCTCCAGGTGCCTCTGCAAGAGCTGGGAGTGTTGGCTGCTGTTTTAAATGTGGACAGAGCTCCCGTGTGAGCCCTAGGTACAGTGGTCAGAAGAAAACTGCTCCACATTGATTAGTGGACAAGTGAGACGAGCTTAATGAATCATTGCATATTTAAAACAAATATGTGGCCTTGGCAGAAAAATATAGGTATGAAGCAGACTTGTTGGATGAGGGAAGTAAACACGTCCTCTCCCATGTGCTATAATGATCATGAATGTTTTTTCAGGGCACACAGCCTGTCACCTACAGATCACCAAGCAGCTTTCTACCTGGCTCTTCAGCTTGCAATCTCCAGACAGGTCAGTCTCCCTAATGTTCACCGAACTCAGTGCACGTTCTGTGTTGACACACTTCCCTCAGCTCCTCAGTTTGAGGCTGTAGAAGACTTTCCTTTGTTTACCTCAGGCTGGCATGGCACCAGGAGGATGCAGGATGCTGACTCCTCCCAGAGGAATTTGGTCTTCAGGAAAGAAAACTCCTCCCTGGGCTTTGGTCCATTTGAGTATCAGCCACGGAGACATAGAATTCTAGTCTGTGCTTTTGGAGATTAAATCCACAGGGTCAGCTCTGGGGTCAGGGGCAGCATGGGGTGTAGGACATGGCACATGCCCTGATCCTGGGAGTCATCAAAGAGCTTTTGTCCTTTTCTAAGAGAAACAGGGACACAGAGTCCAAGTTGAGCTGCATAGTGGGGATTTAGTCCTTACTTGGGTCCTTACTGTCTTAAGGACACATACTATTGACAGGTAGATGCCAGCAGATGTGAACAAAAGATACTGAGTCCTTTAAAAAGTGTGGAAGCTTGGAACAATTACATACAGTGGCTGTTTGTAGTCGGAGACTCACTGTTCTCCTTGCCAGAGGGGCAAGCTTTGCTGGCCTTCATCTTCCCAAAGGCAGCTCGAGCTGCCACCGACATTCTCATACCCTTCCGTCCCCTCCCAGCTGTTCTAGAGACTCCGGCCACGCGCCTGCCTGCCCACCAGGTGCCAAACACTGGTAGTGACCCCAGGACATTCCTGAGTGCTGACTGGGAGGGTGAACCAAAGGTCAGCTCCCCAGACATGCCATTCCCCTGGCAGGCCCAGGCTGAGGCACGCATCTGACTTCCCAGGTGCCTGGGCGCTCCCATGGGCAACCTGAGGACTGAGGAAACCAAGATACTGCCCCTGTCCAGGCCCTCCCCTGGCACAGTATGGCTCATAGCTGGGCTAACCAGGAGCTGTTCCTGCAGCAGATGTGGACCAAGGACCGACCATGTGGTCTTGCTCTCACCAGGAGCTTCATTAGTCTCCCCTGCAGATCCTCCTTCCTCCACAGCCTGCATTCTTCCTCTTGCTCAGTATCGGTCTTTCTCACTGGATTTAAGCTTCAAGGAGGACAGGAAGCCATAACTATCACCGTCATCGCTTTACCTTGGTATTTGGTACACTGTCTAACATATCTTCAGCCCCATTAAGACTCAGTGAATGGAGGAGCCAAAATTGGATCCCCTCAAACCAGCCCCTCCCTAAGAAGATCATTTTGAACCTGTGTGAGCTTGTCCCTGATTGTTCCAGTCATCCCTTTGACCCTCGCCATAATCCCAGGTTGGATGCTATTTACACAGTAGTTTGTCACCTGGGAGTAGACCGGTAGAAGGACCCTTGGAGGTGCAGCCGAAGGCTTGCAGCACACTCTCATTGACTGTTCCCTGGCTGACCAGGAAGATAGAGGTGGTGACTGTCCTAGGTTTAGAGCCAGTGCCACTTGAATGGGAGCACAGGACAGAGAAGAATCAGGTCTAGAGTCACCCTCATCTTAGTCTCCCAGTAGCTAGGGGACCTGCCCACTCACTTCACCACTCTGGCCTTCAGCTCCCTCCCTGTAAATGAAGGATGGGCCCAGCTGATCTCCCGTCCAACCATGACAGCCTTGATTCTCTGGTTCCGAAGCGAAAGGCCTCCATAGTCAGCTTTTGTAACCTAAATTCATGAAGAATGGAAACTCAGAGGAGGAAAACTAACAGCATTCTACTAAGGGCTAAAGCAACAAGGGTTTTAGGAAGAAGCAGATGAGCTGAGAAGATGGCTCTTGGGGCCGGAGGGGGAGGCTGTACAGAAAGCAGTGCCTGGGCAGCTGTATAGGAATTTTTCTGTCCGTTACTGTTTTGAAATCTGGCTTCAGGTTCTTGCTCCCCCTCATTATTGTTAGATTTGCATAGAATCTCAGGTGTAAAAATCCCCACTCATGTGCATTTTACCCGCCCTGTACGTGGGCTGTTTTGAAGAGCACCTTGGGCAGCTGTGGCACATAAAGGTTAAGGTCGCCTCCGGTCCGGCTTGAATTTGGATGCATCTGCTTTGTATGTGGCATTGCAGTTTGTTTTCTTGAATCCTGTTTTTTTAAGCTGCCCTTTGGAAAGGAGTGGGGTTTTGTCTATTTGTTTGTTTGCCTATTTCCTTGATGTCCAGTGGAATCCAGGCATCTAATCATTTGGAAAGCTCTGCTAAAGGTTTATGACTTATTAAGTACTTTAATTTCAGTAATACTTTAAAAAATGAGAGCAGTTCAGCTAAGGCAATTTAATTCCACTAAAAACCCTTGGCAATTTGTATGTCTCCATTTACAGTGAAATCATCTTGGGCGTAATCTAAAGGTAATCAGTTTTGTGGGAAAAAACAAGCAAGTGTTCATTTAGGAGAAATAAATGATCTAATATTGGCTGTTATAAGGAAGAACAGGGCCTCTCCTGTGCCTTTATCTGTCCAATCATACAAAGAGGATGTCTCTTTTCGTGTCTGTGGTTAATACCCTGAACCATGAACACTTGGCTTAATATGTGAATGTGGCACAGCGTGAGACAGCTCTTTATCACAGAGAACCAAATATTGCAATGACGACTTCTGTGTGTATGCGTGTGCATGTACATGTGTGTGTATGCATGCTTAAACACTCTTTTTGGTTTTATTTTAAACCAGATTCCAGAGGCCCTAGGCTATGTCCGCCAAGCTCTTCAGCTTCAAGGTGATGATGCCAACTCCCTGCACCTCCTTGCCCTCCTGCTGTCCGCACAAAAGCACTACCATGATGCTCTCAACATCATTGACATGGCCCTGAGCGAATATCCAGAGAACTTTATGTAAGTGAATCCAGGGTTTGTTTTTCCCTTCTCAGAAGTTACTAAAGGTACTCCCCACTTATCCAATGCAAGTCCGTCATGGAATCCTGGGGGTAAATAATACGAACTCTCCTCGGATTTAGCCCACTATGTCATCCTAACATAATATTAGGTCATCCATGTTCAGATAAACTACTTGATCCATTCTTTCAGATGTTTACTCCAAGGATGTAGGATTGTCACCCCTAGTATGGGTCCTTATGTTAGTAGAAATAAAATTAAAGTGCAAATTTACAAGGGAAAAAGCTTCACTGGAAATTTAGATGGGAAGATAGGAAAGGACTCCAGTTTAGGTAGCTGGGGGGGGTGGGTTCAGATGGGTCCACCTACGAAGGCATGAGGTCAGCTTTCAGTGATTAGCTGTTGGGCTGGGATCCAGTTAATCATTATCTCAGTTCTGGTGTCTAGCCCTGGAATCTTTACAGCTGCAGGATTATTCCATTTCTAGAAAAGATTGTCTCTGTATGTGGTGGTCTCGGTCATGTGGGCTCCCCCGTACCTGCAATCCAAGTGATCCCAGATTTACAAGGTAGAGTCCTTCGGGTCCTTGTAAACCTGTTATCTTAATGTCTTGACTCTTGAAGAGGCTAAGATCATGTAAATTCAGGGCTAATCAACCCTGTCCAGCCAGCTCCTGCACAGACACTCCCCAAATGATCAACATACCCCTGCGCAGAGCAGAGAGGAGATTTAACTCGAGATTTACACTAACAAGGGATTCAAAATGAAAGTCAAGCTTTATTCTGTTTCTGGTTACATAGTGGGCATCTGTTGATTCATGGTTCATAACAGAAGTGTCTTTTAAGACCCTGACCATCCCAGAAGACTCAAATCATGCTTTTAATGAGTGGCGGGCTTCTGTCTGTTTCCCATTCTTGTGTCACCTGCTGGCTTGTGTCCTAACTGCTGCAAAATCAGTATGATTTTGAATGGGTCATAAGTGAACATTTTAATAGTTATACATTTTTAAATGTACATTAGAAAAACATAATATATATCAAAGTGAGAGTTCAAGAAAATTACTACTCAGGGAAAGACTAAGTCTTTCGAGTCAACTGAAAGAAAAATACTAATATTGATACCGAAAATACAGTGGTACCTCAGTCCATGAATACTTTTATTGCCAAACAGTTTGGTTCACCAACAAAAGCGTTTGGCAAAATTCTGTTTTTATTTACAGACTCTGCCTTGGGTGACAAACAAGACCGTGGCCATGTTTCCCACACAAACACAAATGTGGCCATCTTTTCCAAAATTGTGGAACAAATTAAGTTCAAAATCTGAGGTACCCCTGAACTCGGGTATGGCAAAATTTCTGTTAAATTTCAGTGGGCAGCATTGCCTGATAACTTGTTTGTCTTGTGTTACCAAGGATTTCCACCAGCGCTGGCTGATTATTCTATTTTAGGCAAGTTTAATCAAGCTACCTTCCCTCTTTGAGCCTTGGTTTTATTCTCTAGAAAGTGGAATTCCATCAGTAAGTTAATCAATATTTATACATACCCTGTGAATCATCATGATAAACTAGCATGTGCTTGAATTGTGTAATTATCACGTCTTTCTTCTGAGTCACCTTCTTATCAAACCCATGACTTTGGAATCCGCTGAATGGTGAGGCTTTGTGAAAAAGAACATTGTCTCTTGGGCTGCTGGGTTACCATTTTATCCTCAGTGGTGGTAGCTTAGGAACCAGTACACAGTGGCTGGAAATACTAAACACCCCTGCAGGCTGGAAGGTTCTTGTCTACATGGTTGCATAGCCAGCCATGGGGAGGCGGGTAGAAGATGGTCCTGGTGGGCTCCCTTCCCTCTAGGAGTAAGTGCAGGGGCAGGCTTTTAAGTGGGTCAGCTTCAGCTTTATTCCTCCCGCTCACCACCCCACTGCGCTTCTAATCAGTGCCTTTCAGCAGCTATCCTTGACAAATTGGTTCCCACATTTCCATTAAAAACATTTCTTTGTCTTCAAGTGAAAAGGGCACTTCTTGTCTCCCCATCTGAGAGAATTCTTGTTATAATCCAGGAAACCTCTGACTTCGGATTTCTTTTGTTGGTTCAGCTGTTTATGCAGAGTGAATTAGAGAGCCTGGCTGCAGGGTTTTACTCCCCTTGTACATCTCAGACTGGCTCTTTGCACACTAGTGTATTTCTAAAGCCCTGTCCGGTTTGATCATTTATGCATCCTGATACAGTACAGCCCAATACAACTGAACTCAGTTTGTCTCCTTGGTCTCTCTAGAGCACCATGCCCTGCTTCTCACCCCCAACACACGAGTGCGTGGATGCATGGGCTTGTACGCCCCTGTCTGCTAGAGGTTAGGTCCAGCATGTGATTCCTGCTTCCCCGGCCACTGGTACCAAAACTAACAGCCGTACCACACCAGTAAGCAGTAAACAGTGGTGGCTAATATGGTAACGCCCTCAAGTGACAGCAGCTGACAGCCTTTTCAAGTAGTAGAAACAAGAAACAGCAGTGGAGATATTTGAGGAATGCGAGCCTGTTATTTTAATGTTAAGCCATAAGCTGGAAAAAGCAAAGCATATGGCAGCAGGTCTGAGAGCAGCCGATGGCTTGTTTGCTTTTGAAATATTTGTATTTCTTCCTTTGTGATGGGAAACTTCTTCCCAGGAATACTTATTAAAAGTTGAGGCCAGATTAGTCTATGCATCCTCTGGTCTCCTCCCAACCCGAGTAAAACATTTCAACAGCAATCTAAACATGACTGAGTGGCACTTGTCCCAAACACCACACAGTTTTATCTGTTTATTTGTGACAAGCATGTCTCCAGGAGAACTACAGACTCCCTGTGCTTCTCCAGCCACACCTATCACACTCTGGGTCCAGTTGATGTTTCATCAGGGCTTATTACGTGCAAGGAAACCTCTTCCTAGTTACGTCATTCCTATCCACCTGCTGACCAGTTGCCAGATGGGACAGCTGACCATCTTCACAGGAGCAGCTGACCTTTCCATTCCTGCCCATCTCCATTCGTCTGTTTCCTGTTGCTATAACAAAACATCAGAGGCTGAGTCAGCATTTATAAAGAAAAGAGATTTACATAGCTCACATCAGGAGGTTCAAAGCAGGGCACCAGCTTCTCCTCAGCTCTGGTGAGGCCCCCTTGGCTATGTCTTGCCATGGCAGATGGCATCCTGGTGGGAGCACATGAGAGAGAGAGAGAGAGAGATCCCAGGGTGAGACAGGAAGCCAGGGAACCATGAGGGGCCAGCTTTGTCTCCTTATAACAACTCACTCTCACAAGGCCTTACTGGTCTTGAGAGAATCAAACCAGTTACTTCCATGGGCAACAGTCCAGGTGACCCAGTTACCTTGCACTAGGCTCTAACTTTTAAAGGTTCCTGACACCACAACCTGGATTACCACATTTCCAACACATGAACGTTTAGGAGGGAAACTCAAACCATATCCAAATCATACAGTACCTGCTCTGGTTTGGATGAGTTTCACCCAAATACCCATGTGTTAAAGATCTGGTTCCCAGATAGTGCTGTTTGGGGGTGCTATGGCCTAGTGGCAAGTCTTCAGGTCATTTGAGACATGCTCCCAAGGTAGACTGGGATCCCAATTTGTTCTCCTGCCTTTTTTTTTCCTTGCTGGCTTATGAGGTGAACAATTTTCTATCCAAAGAGTTCCCACCATGGTGAGCTGCCCTTGTCAGAGGCCCAAAGCAATGAGACCACTTGATCTTGGACTAAAACCTCTAGAACCATGGGCCAGAGTCAGCCTTTTTTCTTTATAAATTAAATGTATCAGCTGTTTCATTACACTTATGAAAGGTGCCTAATACACCACGTTATCATGATCTGATAAAAACTGGTATTTAAGTATTTTGAGTAAGCTTAATGGGGATGAAAAAGCTCTAAACTAAGAGGCACCATCTCAGTCACTCCCAGCAGAACTGAGATGAAACAATAGACTCAGCATTTGGGAAGAACTTCCTAACTCTTGGAATTATGAGAACTAGGAATCCTTTAAAGGACTCTAGAACTAAGCTTACTACCCTGGAGATACAACCATTTTGTTGTTGTTGTTGTTTTTAGTGTGTGTAGGGGGAGGTCTTCTTGGGTCAGTTCTGCATAGGAGAGGAACATGGACCTTGCAATAGTTAAGGGCTTGAGCATAAGCATTAAGTAAACCTGGGTTAGGACTGAACATCCTCTGCTTTTGAGTAAGTCATCTAATCGCTCTGTCTCATTTCCTCATTTGCAAAATGTGAGTAAAAAGTATCCATCTCCAAGGCTTGTTATAAGAATTTAACTAGTATATCTAAGGCATTTATACATTGTAATCCCTCAACAATTGGTAGAGATTTGTATTATTCCCACTGCTATTCCCACAGTGTTTTCAAATATGATAGTTTGGAATCCTTTACTATTATTACTAAATATTGAATAGAAGCAAGAGAATATTTATTAAATATACATAAACACATATCAAGAAACTCATTTCTTAGCTTAAAAAAGGAACATTAATGTTGTCCACAAATTGTCTATGTATACAGTGATACCTCAGTTCACACTTTTGTTTGCAAACAAATTTGGTTTTCCAAGCAGAAGCACTTGGCAAAGTTTGGTTTTGTTTGGAAACTCTGCATCAGGTGTCGAACATGACTGTGGCCATCTTTCCCACACAAACACACATGTGGCCATCTTTCCAAAATCATAGAATGAATTAGGTTCGTGAACTGAGGTACCACTGTATTTATTTACACGTGAGTATTCATGTATGTGCAAATGTATTTCATGGGTATATGAATCTTCTCCCTACCCAGCCCTTTTACTTTTCACCTGACAGGTTATTTACTGTCCTGTAATCTGCGTTGATCATTATCTTGTGTTTCCATACCGTACGTGTGGGCTTTAGATTCTTATGTTTTGTGGTGCTGGCCTCTGAACTCAGGCTCATGCTACTGAGTGACACCAGTCATGCTGCCGTGCTCTTAGGGCTGAGTCACAACCCAGCACCCCTGAAGCATGCATATTTGTGCTCTTAATACAAATTTTTAGTTTTGCATATTTTACATTTTAAAAAAATAAACTCAGACTAAATATATCCTTACACAGTACTACTTGCTTTCATTGCTTAAAGTTATGTTCCTGAGGTTCAACCTTTCTGTGTACAACATAATTCATTCATTTACACTAAGGAAGAGTATCTGATTGTATAAATAAACTAAGATTCATTTATCCAGCCTGCCATAAAAGATAATGTGGATTTTTTTCACTTTGAGACTATTATGAACATTACTGCTATAAATATTTTTGTATAGGCTTCAAAGGTTTCTTCTGTTAGATCGTAACACATGTGTGTCCTCAGCTTTACCAAATAATTACACAATGTTTTCCAAAGCAGTCATCCCAGCTCACACTCCTACCCAGCAGTGCCAAAGCCCTGTGGCTACACACACTGTGTTTTCAGACTTCTTTGTTTGTTTGTTTTCTGGCTTATTTGTTTGTTTGTTTGTTTGAGATAGGGTCTCACTATGTAGCCCAGGCTGACCTTGAACTTGCAGTGATCCTCCAGCCTCTAGTCTCAGGTGCTGGGATTACAGGTGTGCACCACCATTCCTGGCTGACTTTGTGTATTCGTCAACATGGCAGCTAATGATACAACAGTATGAGTTAAGTTGTATGTTCCTTATTACTAATGGGGCTTTCCATGTTTTTGTTTATTGCTCATTTTGCTTTTCTCTTTTGTGAAGCATATGTATAAGTCTTTTCTAATTGAGTCATCTTTTTCTTACTAATTTGTATGATTCCTTTATATACTATAGTCACATATTATTTTGTTGGTTCTGTGTGTTGCAAAAATCTTCGTCCAAGCTGTGGTTTGTTTATCTTTGCTTTCTCTTAACTATGTCTTTTGATGAGTAGAATCTTTAAATTTTAAAGTGGTTGAACTCACCATTCATTTCCTTGATGGACAGTAGTTTAAGTGTCTAGTTTAAAAAACCTTTTCCTCCTCCAAGTTCGTGAAGGTAGTATTGTAAAGGTGTCTTGGGTTATCTTTCACACTGAAATCCAAGAGCCCATCCAGGGTTGATTGTTCTATGAGTGTGTGCTGTGAGGGGGGCACTGTAACTTTGTCCTTTGTGGATATCTAATTGTCCAAGCACGGCATGCTGAAAAGGTTCTCTTCCCCGTTGTTCCATAGAACCACCCCTGTCATGAATCAGGTGTCCATCCTGAGCTTTCTCTTTCATTGCCCTGGTCAGCATGCCCAGCTCTATGTAACTACCACTTGGGTCATTCTTACAGTTTTATTATATGTGAGCAAGGTCATCCTGTGCCTTGTGCTTCAAAGAACCCAGGCCGTACTTATTATGCCTTTCATATAACTTTTCAAATCAGCTTGTCAGGTTTCACAAAATAAATCTCTGGAAGTTTTAATGATCGGTGTTATAGTTAATCTAATAGCTCAGTTTGGAGAGAATTATAAGTTTGTAACAGTGCATTTTCTAATTCCTGACCATTATACTTCTCTAATTATTAAGGTTTTAAAATACTTTTATAAAATTTTATAATTTGAGGGCTGGGGATTTAGCTCAGCAGCATAAGCACCTGCCTTGCAAGCGTGTGGTCATGAGTTCGATCCCCAGTACTGATAAAAAAAATTTATAATTTTCTTCATAAAGATTTGCCCATATGGGGGTTGGCAGATATAGCTTAGTGATAGAGCACTTGTCTGTAAGACCTTTGATTGATTCCCAGCATTACAACATAATAATAATAAAATGAAGTGAATTTTACCCATATCTTACTAGATTTATTCCTTACTATGTGAAAAAAATTTCATGATTTTGTGTACAGATTAGGTATGCAAATACCTAATTAATAGAATTTACTACCTACTTGTTGTAGTATATAGCATGGAAACTGAATTTTATAAATTCTTCTTGACCCAACTAAATTCTTAACTCAAATAATTTATGTGAGTTTGGGATTTCTACATAGATAATCAATGTTATCTGAAATAATTAAAATGGAGTTTCTTCTTCTCTAATCCTTCAACTTAAAATATTTGAAAGTTGTTCCTTAAGTAATTCAGAAAACTAAAATTCATTACTGATGAACTATATTCATGCTTTTTTGTTTTTTATATTTGTATACTTTTTGTTTGTAGTTCTTTTAAAATATTTTATTAGTTCTGATTAATTGTATAAAACATTGGATTTCAATATGTTGTTTTCTTTTTTTTTTTTTTTTTTTTTGTACTGGGGTTCGAACTCATGACCACGTACTTGCAAGGCAGGCACTAAAGCCGCTGAGCTAAATCCCCGGCATATGTTGTTTTCTTAACATGTGTAACTTTTTATAGCATGTCCATCTCCTCTGTTACCCTCTTACCCACCTCCCCTTATTCCTTGTCTAATGTTAGTCTGTCTTCTACTTTCATGGTATCTTTGTTATTGTTTTACATTCCATATATTAAGGAAAACATCTGATACTATGGTCTCTGAGTCTGGCTTATTTGCTTAGCATAGTGGTCCCAGGTCCATCCATTGTCCTAGAAAGCACATAATTTCATTCATTTTTGTGGCAGAATAATATTACATTATGTAATATTTTCTCCATTGGAATGTGTTTCCCTCTCCTAGCTTTTGTGAATTGTGTCACGATAAACATGGGTATGTAGGTATCTATGTAGTATGCTGGCTTTAATTTCTGTATTCAGTAGTGATATAGCTGGGCCATGTGGTAGGTCTATTTTAGTTTTTTGAGGAAACTCCGATTGATATCCATGATGGCTGTACCAATTTACATTCCTACCAGCAGTGTAAAAGGGTTCCTTTCCCTTGCCTCTTTGCCATCATTCATTATTTTTTGTTATTGGTAATAGCTACTTTACTTGGATGAGATGGTATCACAATGTGGTTTTGATTTGCATTTCTCTAATGGTTAAAGATGTTGAACATTTTTCAATATACTTAGACCATTTGTACTTCTTTTGACAGCTGTCTATTCAGTTCTGTTGTAGTCAGGGCTTTCAAGGGAGTAAATTTAATACAGAACACATAATTTATAGGATTATTTTATAATATTCACCCACAAAGTCAAATACAGAAGAGTTCAGGAGATCTATCCACACACTAGAAACGCAAAAAAATCCAGCTGAGGGCCTGGATTCCACAGCAATGTCCTTCACAAGTCCAGCTGAAGATCTAGAGCCCATGGCAATGTCCCCCATGAGTCCAGCTGGAAGCCTAAAGCCCCAAACAATTTTCTCATGCAAGTCTGCATCAAGGATCTGCACTAAGGCCCAAGGACCAGTGGTAGAAACTAGAATGTCTGCCAGTGGGATGAAGGATCTGTGCCAGCAGGCTGAGTGAGGGATCTGCACTGAGGCCAGGAAATGATCCTCAAGATGAGGAGCAGATCTGCCCACAAAAGAACTGTGGCCATCCTCAGTGACAGCAAGCACAGCTGAGTTCATATGAAGCCAGATGATGAGCTTCTCCAGGAGAATCAACAGCGCACCATCTTCCCCTCCAGTTCTTTTATGCAGAAAAAGATTGGCAACAATCCTCAGGTGGGCCTTCCACACCCAGCACCACGTTGACTGTTCAGCTGGGTGTTCCAAGCTGACTTAATCCACATTCCTTAGTCCATTTATTGATCATCTTGTTTATTTTCTTGTTTTTTTTATATAGTCTAGTTATTAATCCTGTGTCAAGAAAGTAAGCACCAAAGATGCCCTCCCAACCTGTAGGCTTTCTTTGCTCTGTTACTTGTTTTGCTATGCAGATACTTAAATTTGATATCATCTAACTTGTTGATTCAAGCTATTGTTCCACAAACTTGTTGGAGTCCAATTCAGGAAGTCTTTACTTTGCCTATGTTTTCACATGTTTCCCTTATGTTGTCTTCTAGCAGTTTCTAAGTTTCAGGTCCTACATTAGATGAATGATTTTGACCTGGTTTTAGTGCAGAATGAGAAATGGAGTCTAGTTTAAATCTTCTGTTTATGATTATCCAATTTTCTCGACACCATTAGTAAAGATGTTGTCTTTCCTCCGATGTGCGCCTTGTCTCCTTTGTCAGAAGTCAGATGCTGTTGTTTATGTGGCTTTGTTTCTGTGTCTTCTGTTCTAGACCATTGGTCTACCGATTTTTATGCCAGTACCATGATACCTTTCTTGCAGTGGTTTTGCAGTATACTTTGAAATCATGTATTCTGATGCCTCTAGCCTTGCTCTTTTTGTTTAGTATTGCTTTGACTATTCTGGCTCTCATGTGCTTCCGTATGAATTACAGGATTGCATTTTCTAATTCCGCGAAGAATGTCATTGGTGTTTAATGGGGATTGCGCTGAATCTATAGATCGCTTTTGGTAACATGGCATTTTAACAGGATAAATTCTGCCAGTGTGTGAACATGGAAGATCCTTCCATCTTCTAGTTTCTTCATTTCTTCAGTGTTCTTTAACTTTCATTGTAAAGACCTTTCACCTCCTTGATTAGGCTGATTCATAGGTATTCTTTTAATCTATTTTTCTGATTTTTTTCTCAGCCAGTTTATTACTGGCATATAGAAAAACCACCAGTTTTTTTAAATGTTGAGTTTTATATCCTGATCTTTCAACTTTTAAAATTTATCTTACTATATAGTTAGGATTTTAAGTAGAGTTAAGTAAAGTTCTTTGCATGTTTTACCACTAAGATTATGTTTGTTACCAATTTGTTTGAGATTCTATTTAAGAAATTAAGGAAATTCCTTTATCTTGACTTTTATTAATTGTGGATTCAGATTGGATTTTATCAAATGCTTTTTCTGTACCTGTGGAGATAATTGTTTGAGTTTACTCCTTTAATCTGAGAATATTAATGGGTTGTTTTAAATGCTAAACCTTGTGTTCTTGGAATAAGCACAACTTGATCAAGATAAATTTTTTATAGAGTTAGTTACAAATTTTTAAAAGAATTTTGCATTTATTCTCTTGTGTGATATAGTCCTTAATTTTTCTTTGATGTTGTATCCTTGACAGGTTTTGATAGCATGTAAGTTAGGCCAACCTCATAAAATGATCTGGAAGAGTCTCTGTGTGTGTGTGTGTGTGTGTGAATCGTTTGCATAATAATACAATTATTTGTTCCTAGAATATTAGGCTTTGATAGAATTTACCAATAAAACTATGTGAGGCTGGTCTTTTTTCTATGGCAAGATTGCTGCTTTTTACAAACGATTATAGAATATAAAAGTGTCTACTTATTTATTAAACTATGTGTGAAGTAGAAGCTATAATAAATATTTTTTAAGGATTTATCCATTTTATCTAAATTTTGGATTTTGTTGGCATAAAGTTTTCCCCATGTTTTATTTACTTTTTGTCATATGGCACTGTGGTTAAGTCTTCTTTTTTATTCCTAATATTATTTTATGTGCCCTCTTTTCTTTTTCCTGAATAGTCCTGCCAGATACTTGTGTTTTACTAATCTTTCAAAGAACCAGTAGTTTTTTATTGCCTCAATTGTATGTTTATTTTCTCTTTTATGAATTTCTGTTCTTATTTCTATGATTTTCTGCCTCCTGTTTTGAGTTTGTTTTGGCTGTGTAGCTCATTAATTTTTTTTTTATGTTCTTGTTTTTTGACCTAACACGTAGTTCTTTCTTTTAGTACCAAGGATCGAATTCACAAGCTTGCACCTGCCAGGCACCTGCTTATGCCGTTGAGCTAAATCCCCACATAATACATTCTGCCTCAAAGTTTATTTTGTGTAGTATATACACACTCATGTATATGAATATATGTATTTGGATGTGAATGTGTGTATGTGTGTGTACACACTCACATATGCTTGTATATTTGTAGGTTTGAAATATTTTTCTATTCTCTTTGATCATCTTATGTTTTGGATATATTCTTGTGCCCATTTTATGTAACAAATTATTTTGTGGTTACTGTGAGTTGAACACAGACAGGGCCTTTGCACTGACCTATGGCCCAGCCCTTTTTATTTTTTGAAACAAAGTTCTCCTTAACTCACTGAGTTGACCAGACTGGGCTCAAACTTGGATCTTTTTGCCTTAACTTCCCTGAGTGCTGGGATTACAGGTGAATGCCATCGATGCCCAGCTTTGTAGCCAACTTTGTAAAACTCAGGTTGACCTTTTTATCTGAAACATTTACAGTAAATAGCTCATTTCTATTTATTGTAAATACTGAACTCCTTGTATTATAGTAAACCTACTCTCTCTCTGATTTGTGTTTTCTATTTGATCTGCATTTCATATCATACTTTATCCCCTCTCCTTTCCTACATTTTGTCGATTGATTATATTGTGATTATATGTTTTCCTTTACAAATGAAAAAAAAATTGTCCTGGTTGTTGTTGTTGAGCAGTTGCCCTAGAAATCTTAGTGAACTCTTGCTCGCAAGCTTTCTCAGTTCATGTCTAAATATGTGTTGGGCTTTACTCTCAAAAGAATTTTCAAACTGGATAGGCTCAAACATTTTCTCAGGGCCCCAGGGATCCTGCTCCTTTTGTAGCTGTTGAGAAACCAAAGTGTCGTTCACTTTGATATCATCTGTTTTTCTCTCTGACTGCTTTTAATTGCTGTTGGTGCTGTGTTTTACTTTTTCACAATGACACATCTAAGCGTAGATTCACCCAGCTATGGATTGGTCTAAAAAGTTTATCATTTCTAGAAAGTGCTCATCTATTGTTTCTTTAAATATTACTTCTGTTCTTACAGATAGCATGTAGTAGAGTCTTGCTTTTTTATGTAGTTTGATAACATCTGCCTCCTGTTTCAAGCCTTTGGTCCATTCACATGTAATATAAGTAATAATATGGTTGAATTAATATTTCCTATTTTTACATGTGCCTTCTTTTTGTTTTTCTTGTTTCTTCTTAATTGCCATTTTCTGTTGAAAAATAATTTCACTATTAAATATCATTTAATGTTAATATCATTTAACTTAAAAATCAGGTAATTATTAATTTAATTTAATAAATAATTAAATTAATTATTAAATTAATTAAATTAATATTAAATTAATTTAATAATTAATATTATTAAATATTAAGACAAAAATGGAAAATTAATATTAGCCAATTATATGTATTGTCTTCCCACACTTTAAATGTTTCCTAAAATAAAGCTAAAATATACACATTTTTCTATGGAACAGTATTTGTGAGTTCTGTAGACTCACTTTGTACTGCACAGTACTTGGCATAGGAGTCCTGACCTCCCTTCTGAAATGCAGCTCTGCAGACATTTCCCTTGCAGGGTACATTTTACTTAGCTGTTTTATTTATTGGCCTAAGAAGTAGGTGCCTGGTGATGTTTGGAATGAATGTCTCTCCCGCAAATAGTGAAGCAGCCTGTCAGGCCAGGGCTTTGATCAAACCCTTAGACTTTGTTTCTGGCATTGAAATTCACTGTTAGGTAAAAATACCAGGGTGGGAGCTGGCAGCTGATGTCTTCATCTCTGCAAAGTACATTAGAGAGTATCATACTTCTGGTAGCATTTGAGGATGTTAGTGTTACTAGCATATTAATATTCTTACAGTGGCTGCCAGGAAGAGTCCCTGCTGGGATTTAAATTTCTTACCCTTAGCAAACTGATTATACAATTCCCTAGTAAATTTTTAATTTATTTGAATTACTATTTTTTCCTACTTAAGTAGAATACGTACCCTATTCTACTGCTCTAGGCGGTCCTCAGCTCAATAGCACCCTTTAAAAAAAAACGCATCAGATAGGGGGCTAGGGATTTAGCTCAGCAGCATAAGCGCCTGTCTTGCAAGTGTGTGGTCGTGAGTTCGATCCCCAGTACCGATAAAAAAGAAAAAGACAAAAAACAAACAAACAAACAAACAAAAAACAAACCTCATCAGATGGTATTGCAAAACACAAGAAAGTGGGGCTGGGGATTTAGCTCAGCGGCTTAAGCGCCTGCCTTGCAAGTGCATGGTCATGAGTTCAATCCCTGGTACCGGTTAAAACACACACACATACACACACACACACGAAAGTGAGTTTTGAAAACTCTCAAGGTGACATGTACAAATTTGGGTCATTATGGCATATGACAAACTCTTATAAAGCATGTTTTCAGGTTATATCTTTTGACACCTAGCAAGATAGTAAAACAAATCTTAAGTTGTCTGGTTGGAGGAACACTAGTTTTTTAAAGTACTGTTCTGTGTCAAGCATGCTGGCTCACACCTATAATCCCAGTATTTGGGAGGCTGAGGCAGGAGGATCACTGGGAGTTCAAGATTAGCCTGAGCTACACAGTGAGTTCAAGGCCAACCCAAACTACCCAACCAGCCCCTGTCTCAAAAAACCAAAAGAATAAAAAAATTTAAATAAAATAAAATACTATTCCTCTGTATGTGGCACTTAGCTCTCTACATGTGAAGGCAGAATTTGTCAGACAAGCACAGGTTTTTTTACATCAGCGGAAACTAACTAGTGATACCTCAGTACTCGTGGTTCATGCTTCCTAAAACTCCAGACGAGTGCCCAAACCAATGAGTACGTCAAGAATTTTTCCCATGAGAAATAATGTAATTAGAAATAATTTGTGAAAGCTCCCCCAAGCTTTGAGATTTTACTGGCCTAAAATAATCAAGACTTTTTAAGTGTAAAGGCATCACTCTTAACCTTTTTGTAATCCATGATTAGCATCAGTGCACAAAAGTACAATCTGTGAAAAAATACCCAGCAGTAAGGCCAGGTGTGTGGGGTTCCACACCGTCTGCCCGAGAGCTCCCCCGAGGCCACCATGTAGATCTGTTTTGTCACCTGAGTGATCTGGAGGTGGGGGTGGGGAGAAGAAGGATTCTGCTTGTGGGGTGACTCACAAGTTCCAGCAAGAGCTGGATGCCGAGACATGCGATGAGTACTCAGTTTAAGGAGTTCTGAGACCACAAGTCCCAAGGCATGACAGCAGGAAGCGAATGCCATCAGTCAGTAATTAGCCACCAGTGATAACACACTGCTTTGCGACAGGCACTTTTGAACACTAATTTAATCCTCATGGGAACCATCTGAGATTGGTCGTCTTGTTGTCCCTGATTTACAGATGAGGAGATGGAGGCACAGAGAGGTTGAGTAATTTGTCTAAGGTCGCGCATCTGGGAAGCTGCAGAGCCCTGACTTGGAAGCAGGCAGGCTGGCCTTGACGTCTGTGCCCTTAGTCACCAGCTGCCTTTGGACGTTAGGTTCCTGCCACATGTCAGCACCATTGTAGCTATGGGGACAGTTCTGTGAATAAGGCAAGGAGTTTCTGCTGTCTCCCAGTGCCTAACCTACGTGAGCGGAATTCTTAGGTTAATCACATCATGTTATCAGAAATTAGATAACACAGTTAGGGCCTTCCGTTACTAAGTGGAATATAGACCTGACTTCGTAAAAAATCATGGCATGTGAGACTCTGTCTCTTTCTCACTGTCTTGTTCACACAAACTCTCAGAGAAACACAGTTGAAGTTGAAATATCATCTTGAGCGATGTTTTGATTCAGCAGTCACTGAGAGGCCAGGTGTTGTGGGCTATTTTTATGCCTGAGCTGAATGATAAGATAATGAACATGTCCATTAAATTTGCATTTGATAAAAAAGCTGTCCTCAAAGAAAGAGGCTGTTCATCTTGTTTTATTTTTATTAGTACACGTTTGAAGTACATGATGATTACATTCATCATGGTAGGTTGGTACATGTGCAAAACTCACCTAAATTCTTTTTATTATTCTTTCCTTTTCCCTCTTGCTGCCTTCCTCCATTTCTTTGTCTCTTCCTCATTAGCAGAAGAGCAATCACCCTATTTCCTATTATTTATCTCATATTTTCTCTTTAAGTTATTTGCATTCTGAATTTTTCACATTCATCTCATAAATCTAGAGAAATGATCTAGTAGTAGCCACAGGATGACTGGGAGGGCAGTAACCAAGCCAACCATGCCAGTCCTTGGATACAAGCCAGGGGCAGGTCTGTGGGCAAAGGAGAATGGGCAGCAGCTTGGAGGACAACACCACAGAGTAAAGCAGGGTGGGATTTAGTGGTGCAGAACAACAGAAGAAACAACCTAATTTTAAAATGGGTAAAGGAGTTGAATACATGTTTCTTGAAAGAAGATACGTAAGCATTCAATAAAAGATTCTCCACATCACCAGTCATTAGGGAAATGCAAATCAAAACCACATCGAGATGCCTGGTAGGTTAGCTATTATCAAAAAATAGAGTCACAAGTGTTGGGGATGTAGAGAAATTGGAATTTTCATGCACTGATGGTGGGATACAAAATGGGAAAATAGTATGGCGGCTCCTCAGAAATGTCAAATAGAGCTGCCACATGATCCAGCAATCCCACATCTACCCAAAAGAATTGAAAGCAAGAATTTAAACAGGTACTATCCAGCCACACTGGTTCACAGCAGTATTATTCATAGTGGCCCAAAAGGTAAAAGCAAACCAAGTGTCCATGGACAAATGGATAAAGAAAATGTGGCCTATGTGTACACTGGAAAATTACTCAGCCTTGGAAAGGAAGGGAATTCTGACATGCAATAACATGGCCAATACTTGAATTCATTGTCCCAAGTAAAATAGCCTCTCACAAAAAGACAAATACTATGCGATTGTATGTATATGTCCTGGGAGGTGCTTGGAGTGCTCAGATTCATAAAGACAATGAGGGCAGTGCTGGCTGTGGGACGGGAAGGAGGTTCGAGGGACGTTAATGTTTAATTAGTACAGAGTTTCAGTTTTGCAGGTTGATAAAAGTTATAGTGGTGGATGGTGATGATGGTTGCATCACCATGGATGGTGCGAGTGTTTTTAATACCTCTGAGTGGACATTTTAAAATGGCTAACATACCACATCTTACACATATGTATATTTTACTATATTTTTTACATGGCAGGTTTAAAATACCTCTTGTTATTGATGTACTTGGTCGAGGGCTTCCAGTATTCTTGGAAGGTCGTAATGAGTTTATTAAAGATCCCTGGCCCTGGAACATTACGCCAGCATTCTTCCAGGATGGACTTTCCGACCCAAGCAGCCTCCTGGGACCCCACAGCCGTTTATGTCATTTTTTTGTGAGGCTTTGGTTCTATGGCAGAGGCTTCAGTAAATGTGGGTGCTTTCCAAGAGCGACTGAGTCCCCAGAATGCTATGAAAACTGGCTTAGAAACTGAGAATCATGTTTCCAAGGCAAGGATAGAATTGAAAAAGGAGAAGTGGAGAAGTGTATTCGAAGGCAGATTGGCTCATACAAAGGTCCTCTTTTCAGCAGGGTCACAGGCAGGTATTCCTTGAGATGCAGAGCGATGCTGGCCCAAACCCTTATCCTATTTTTACCTGAGCAGCCCTAGGCACACGTATGGCGATTGGTTCACTAAACTTAAAGCCCACATGGCACATCTTTCTTTCTTTTCAGAAAAGCTGTCTTTTTTCATATTTTCTGAGAATGCTATGGATAAAACCTTCAGGATGTGCCAGCCTCCCTGTCAGCCAGAAAGCTCAGATCTGACTAGTTTCCCTGAGCTTAGAAGGCCCAGCAGCTGAGAGAGGCCAAGCTGGTGCAGAGAGGGAGCTCTGCAAGGACCACGCTAAAGCCACCCCCTCTCCAGTTGTGGTACCCAGAAAAATGTATTCATTTGAAGGCATTTCTTTCCAAGATCTCTAGATTCTAGATATCTCATTCAGTAATTCAAAGTACAGAGGGTCAACGACAGAATTCATGTAGGGCATTTCCTGGAAACCTCTGAATCTCCATTTCCAGCTCATGTGTTTGTGCAGTGAGCAGCTGAAACTCATGACCTGTGAGTAACCCTGCAGCCTTGGTTATGGCCCGGCATGTGTCTGCCTGCTTCTTCTGTCGCTCATTGGTTTTGACTCTGTACCTACTATATTTGCTATACCACAGGCACCTGCTCACTAGCTCACTTACCACACCCGAGAGCAGCTTCTCCTTTTTACCCAATTCCCCAACCCCAGCTCCTGGCAAACAGAAGGAATTCTGTCTGTCTATGTAGGTTCTTGCTTTGAGGACAGCATAACATGCAGTAACTCCCTTCATTACAGTGTCACATGAAAGGGCTGGAGGCCCTTGAAACATGAGCACTGTGATACTCGCAGGGTTTTCAGGCAACCCAACCAGGTCATTTCCAGCTTAGGTGTCAGCTCCAGGATGCCAATCAGAGCTGAGATCAATAGCTAAAGAGGGAACAAAAAAAAAGTTAAACTGGGGTATCTTGAGGTGATTTATTCCAGCTGAATATGTCAGTTGTTTGTTCTAAAAATACTGCTAAAGGATGGGGGTGTATGCAGATTGTTGACACTTTGACTGAAATGAGAAGCAAAATGTAACTGATATGGGATCTAGCAGGAGTTCCTGCCTGTCACAACGAGGGGGCAGGATTAGGATACCAAGGGGCACAGCCAACCCACAGGCCACAGTCAGGCCCCAGTTCTGTCTCTCACACAGTCTCCCATCCGAGGATAAGGCGCTGCTAAGCCCTGAAGAGTGAGGCATCTTCTAATACCTACTAATACTTTGGCCCCCAAGGAACTTGCTTTTGCTGAATAAATGTGGTCTCAATTTTCCAGGGGGCTCAGTTTTCTGCGAATCTGGGGTGGCCACTTATGAGTGAGACCAAAGTGGGGCAAAGGCCAGATGAACTCCCTAGATGCACTGGTACATTTCACCATGGCTCCTTCTAGAACAGCCACGGGTGTTAAAAGTGGTCAAGTTTCTAGAACTTCCTTCGCGGCTAAATAACTCCCAGACAGCATTCACCAGTAAGCCACCTGGCTCGGTCACTTGCTGGGCTCAGCCGCTTGTCTGGGCTCGACTTCCTGCTCAAGAGGCTACGCTGAGGAGAAGAACCAAGCTCACAGACCAGCAGGCAGCACACAACTGGGCTGACAGTATGATCCAGGTACCCAGATTTAACCTCTGGAAAGCTTGGGGGCAGGACTTCTGTCTGCCTCTAAGCTTGTGTGCCCTAGCAGACAGTTCTGTTAGGCCAACACATATCTCAGAAGTGTTTGAATTCGATGACTGAGCAGGCAGTTGCAACTCCAAGCTCTCCCAGATGTCTTGAAGCATTTGCCTGCTTATTCTAGAGGACAAATAGCGGATGAGCCTTCAGTTCCTGTAGAGATTGATGACCACAGACAGAAGGAGGGCCCATGGTATGGGTGCCAATGAATAATGTCCCACAGATTGGTGCCCATGTCAACCTGGTGGACCCCTACTACAGGTGTGTGGATGCCCTGGACAGGTGGATGCCCTAGACAGGGCCATAGCACAGCCCTCACAAGGGATCCAGGAGAGGAAGGAAGGGCAGCATTCTGTTCCAGACCACAGCCCAGGCTGCCCCTCCATGGGCGCTTAATGTCAGTGGTGGTTTAGAATTTCCGCTGAGCTTAAAAACAAAATATATCCTGAACATTCCCCAAAACAAATAAACAAACAGAGGTTAAATTTCCTAAGTGAAGAAGGCATGGGAGCTGTTTTTCTTAGAGGTCTTTTTTTTTTTTTTTTTAAATGAAATAAGAGCATTCAAGGTTAGGATGGAACATGATGAACCAGAATGGTGCTTCTTGAACTTCACTGGCCAGGACTGAACTGGGAATCTGGCTATGTGCAGGTTCCGACTCTGTGGGTCTAGGGTGAGTGGAGAACATGGGAATTCTTTCTCACGAGCTCCAGGAGATCCTGAGGCTGTCCATCCTAGACCATATGCTGAGTAGCAAAGTATTCTAGGACCTCTTGAGGCCTTTTCTGCCTTTGGATTAATCAGAAAAGACTATATTTTTTCTAATGAGTCCACGAGTAGCATATCAGTGTAACAACTGGTAAGCCAGATGATCTAAGAAATTGTGTATTTCCTGTGTAGCAGTTGAGTAATGAGATCGTTCACTCAAGTGATATTTATCATTGCAACCAATGAGGCCCTAGGCAGTATTTAGGGAAGAGTCACTCCATCTGGTGCTCTACCTCATCTCTTCCAGCTATCATCAAAGGAACCTCAGGGTGACCTGCCCTGTCACAGCTCCAGCACCACACAGCTGTAAGCCCCACATCACGGGCTCACCTGCCAGTGTCAGCACCTGTTAAGCTGCTGCAGGCCGTCAAGTGTTGGTTTTCAGCAGCAGCAACTCCATGCTGCTGCAAAGACAGCAGCACCTTCCAGCATGGGGCTGCTTGGGAAACCCAGCCAGGAGAGCCATGGCCCCAGTCTGCACAGGCGACAGGGAGGGGCATGACAGAGAGCGGAGGTAGCTTTCCTTCAAGCCTTGCGGGACCTGGAAAGAAACTCCTTGTCCCCTCCCAAGGGGCCAGGAGCAGCGCTGAGCTGCACACGACCTGCGGCACCATCCTCTTCAGACTCTTCCCAGCTGCCTCACCTGGCTTCAGATCTCCGTCTCCGTTCTCTAATCATCGCACACTTTTGCCACATGGCTTTTGATTTCTCCAACCTTTCCAATCCATCAGCCTCCAAACCTGTCCCCCATTTAAAATTCCCTTCCGGCACCCCCACCCCTCTGCCGTCTATTCTTTCTTTTACGTGGTGACAGTTACTCGCTTTCCTTTAGGTGGTTGGCAGCCAGCCCCATTCCAGCTCTCCAAGCAGGCTCCCAGCGGCAGGAAGTGGGAAAGGATTCAGGGACCCACGGCCAGTGCCACACTTGGGCTCATTCCCCAGGCTTTTCTGCACAGCTATTTTGTATCCCTGCTTACATTCAGTAGCTGTAGAAAGAGTGGGGCCCTGGTGTGCCGAGCCCACGAGCTCACAAACACAAATCAGCACAAAATACCAAATGTTCAAGGTTCCTGTGATTTTTATTGCTAAATCAGCTGCCATGAATGTGGCACTTACAAATCAGCTAATTAGTGAGGCTTTTATGTATTAATATGCATGTTTTCTCCCTGATGCACTTAACAAATGCATTTTCATGCTGCCAAATAAAATTGGAGGGAACTAATACTTTAGAATCACTTTAGACTTTTCTAATTTCTTATCATTGAGGGCTGTTCAGTAAGTTTTTCTGTGCATATTAAATTTCAGAATTCAGAAGCATTTTAGTCTCATCTTTTAGTCTCATCTCAACCCCCAGCGCAGGTGTGGATTCTGGGAGTGGGCCAGGACTAGCCAAAGGAGAGTGGGGTGCAGATGTGAATGTCCTGTGGGCTGGCAGTTCCCAGGAGGTCGGAGGGTCTTCCCGGGGACGACCCCTAGATGGTCAAACTGGCCCTTGGGAGTGTCACTAAAAGTGGTTGTAAGTCCTTCCTGAGCACCAACACTAAATCAAACCTACTTGTCATTTCAGGAATTATCTTGGGATTCTTTAAGAAATTTTAGAAGTATAATAAAATATTTTTATTAGTTAATAAAGTAAAACTTGCATTAACTGGACTTTGGAGTGAAAGACAAGTCACAAATGCACATGCACGATGTGATCATGCTTTGAAGAAGCTCGTCTGTGATATTTTAGGGGCAATCCCTTCACAGCCCAGCTCATCCAGCTTCTGTCCGCTCTTGATGCTCTAGGGATTGGACTTCATATCACTTCTGCTCCGAACAGCACCTAACCCAGATCTTCACATGTTTCTGAGTCTTCAGAACTTGGCGATGGATTAGAAAATGCTGTATGTCTTCATTAGTGTCAGGAGTATAGTCAGGTTTGAAGTTACTCTCCTGTTTCTTGTTCATTCCTTTGGAGTCGGATGGATTCGGATTTAAATGTCTGCTCTGCCAATCACTGGTGTTGTGAACTGGGGCAGATTACTTAATCCTCCACCTAATTTTCAGGATTGTCCTCAGGGTCAGTGATTGCATATTTGAAGTGGCTCTCAGCTGCTGTTCTTACTGTTATTATGTTACTTGTCTTGAAAGTAGAAGTTCCTGGCTTGTCCCTTCTTATTCCCCGGTTGTGAGCACTTGATTTCCATTGGGGCGGCTTCACTCCTTACGGCTGCCTCTAACCCTCCGTGAGGAACACTGGATTAGCAGGCCTTTCTAAAGCAGAAGTGAGTGGGTGGAACCTGGATTCCAAATCAAGGGAATGGCACATGTAGAGACCTGGGAGGGCACAGAGGCGAGCAGCATGCAGGGAAGGCAGCCATGGCAGTGCTGTGGGATGCTTGTCATGGGCCACAGAAAACCCCTCCGTGGCCAAGCATGCGGGCAGGAGTCAGATCACAAATGGCGTTTTAGGAAAAATAGATTTTTTTTCCAATTTCTGGGTTTTTTTAGTACATGTATATAATGCATAGTAATTTCATTCCTTGTGAGAAGTCATTCTATGTATATAACACATCTTAATTCTTTTATATCCCTTCCCTTCCCCTCCCTCTTGATCCCCTTCTCTTTTGTATAAGATCTATTTCCCTAACCCTGATTATCTTTCATTTTGTTCTTTATTTATATTTTGGATTTCTCATCTAGAGAAACTGTATGATTCAGCAGATGACTCAAGTTTATCCTTCTAAGTTCTTGACAATGGCTCTTCTTTTTGGAATAAGAGGAAATCTGGGTGTTTTAATTTTTGGAAATGCTAGGTTTAAATGATCAGTAACGGGGCCTGGTACTGTTGCCCAGTTCTTCATTCACCGTATGTGTTTTTGGTGACTGTACGAACAAAATATTTCTTTTTCAGGAATTAGGTAAAGGAACTTTGAGGCAGCACAGGGGATGCGCGGAGGACATATGCCAGCGCGTGACTCCAGGACTGAGTCACGTTGTGCCTGGCAACGTGGCTGGCAGTGCCCCCTGCAGTCTGCAGCAGGCTGACAGTTGGACACACTGAAGGGAATCACGTGTGGGTTTGTGTCAGGCTTTCTCATCATTTGGTTTTGCCTCAGGGTTTCTTCAGTAGATTGAATCTATTATATCTTTGGACATCAACCACTGCAAATTAATGCTAATCATTCTTTGTGTGCTCTCGTCTCTACGTTAACATGTTAACATAACTTACACTTGCCAGATGTTTTTGAGCAGTCTTGATGTGCACTAGCAGGCGTGGGCAGATACAGTGACAACTGCCCCTGCTGCTGCTTTCGGTATTGTTTCCCGCCTCACAGACCAGCTGAGGCTCAGCGAGCCGGGAGGCCATGTGTTCCGTCCCGGGTCCGAGTGAGGCCGGGCACAAGTGTCACGCGGCGGCTGGCAGCCTCAGTGTTTCTCTCCTCCTCCTTTCCTCTGCCAGGCTCTTTCCTGGGTGTTCCTCTTGCCTCCCTTCCAAGTGCCTTTTCCATCATTTGTGCTCAGCAGTTCTACTATTGTTCTTTCTGTCTGGTTCTCTTAAATCCAGCCCACACCTTTTCAACTCCATATCCTGAGTCAAATGTTTGAAAGCTGTTATTTCATGTTAATTAGAAGTTCTTTTTCCAGCCAAGAAGCCTTGCAAAGAACTGTTCCCCCAAGCTGAGGCTTAGCAATGTGCTCTGGCATTTCGTACTCTAGGTACAGTGAAAGCAATCGAGGCTAATTGCTGTGAGAGCCACCGCACTGCCTGCAGGGCAGGGAAACCTTACCGCCTCCTCCAAGGCCTCCGCCGAGCCTGGCAGAGCTGCTCGGCACCCTCACCCCCAGCTTCACCACCACAGTGCCAGTGCAGCCTGCTGGGCTTCTTGTGGTCTAGGAGGGGTTCTCTGCTGGCTGCAATTGCTTGGCAGCCACCTCCATCCAGGGGAGTCTGTGGACCTCCCAGGGAGCTCTCAACTAGAGGCTGAAAAGTGACCTTTTGGTGGCCTCTCCTTCCTTTGCAGCACCTCTCTCAGTTGATGTGAGTTTGGTGGGAACGTGCTCCTGCCATATCCTGGGCTCTTGCACTTTAGTAGGAGCCAGCTGCTGCTTTTATAAATCCCGTGAGATACCCTGAGTGTGCAATGCTCCTAGGGGTGGCCCTGGTAAAGCTTCAAGGGATTTCTACTTCTTGAGCTGTTTGGGGGCAGAAGCCACACCCTGTTCTCACATGTGGCCTTGTTCTTTATGCTTGCAGATCTGACACCACATCCTTCTTATCAGGTGACCTGTCATCTCATCAGCCCAGATTCTGAAAACCTAGGCTCAGTGAGGCTGCAGCTCTGAGCGTTTTGGGAGCCACTAGCCCTCCTTAGGCTTTCTTTGTCCCATTGAGAAGAAGCACTTGGTGCTAGCCCATCCCTGAGGTTGATCAATGATGTAGGACCACATGCTCCCATTTCTCACAGAGAGGGGCTTGGCTTCTCTCCAGCGCCTCGGGATAAGGACAGTGCATCATGTATTCTTGAAGAACTCTACTGCATGTCTAACCTAAACACAGAAACACATTTCTTCATCTCCATGGCTTATGAAGAAGGCAGTCAGTGAGCAGATGCTGACATGAGGCCTGTGGAACTCAAAGCACAATCCTGGGCACCATGGAAGAAAGGTCAGAGAGATAGAGAGGGTCAAGGTCCTGTTATATCCAGAAAGTAACTGTCCAGGGAGTGCTGTTATAAACCCTCAGTGTCCTTTGCTGTGGAAAAGTGACAAACACCACCTCCTGATCAGGGTGACTGCAGAGATGATAGTGGTCTGTGCCACACAGGTGACCTGCAACCGCTCTGTTTCTTTCTCCCTTTTAAATTATCATTAACAGCAAACACAGCTGGTGTGGTACCTACTCAGTAGAGGAGACAGAGTGAAAGTGGTGTCACGGGGCAACCTACCTGGGGAAGCCCGGTTTTAGGTTGTATTGGGGAAGAATTAAACGATTACAAGTGAGGACCTGGCACGGGCAGTGACAGAGCTGAGGAAGAAACATGGCATTGAGCAGTGAGGTACCCCATAGCAGGAAGGGGTGCAGCAGGTGCATGGCACGGGATGGGATGCTGAAGTGAGGATGGCCAGTGGCTGGAGTGCCTCACAGGACACTGTTCAGGTGGTGAGGAACTGTTGCAGTTTCCCAGGCTGGAGCTGAAAAAAATGATGTTTTGTTGTTTTTGCTTTGTTTTTAATGATTCTTGAGATTAAACCCAAGATCTTTCCACTGAACTACATATCCAGCTCTTTATTTTTTATTTTTATCTTGAGATAGTGTCTAACCAGGTTGGTAAATTGTACAAACTAGGCTTGAACTTGTGATCCTCCTGCCTTACCCTCCTGTGCTTGAAAATGATTATTGGAGATCTTTGTAAGATTTCTGAGAACTGGGCAGGTCTAGGAACAGGAAGATCACTAGCAGGGAATCTAGGTTTGTGCTGGAACCTTCTCTACATATTGGTGACAAGTCCAGGAACCAAGAGAGCTGAGGTTGGCATCACCTAGGCTGATGTCTCCAGAGAAACAGAAGGAGAATTTGGAGTGGGATAAGAAGGTTCTAGTTTAGTGCTTAGAAGGTGTAGATGGAGGCCGAAGCCGTTGGTGGTAACAAAACCTTGGTGACTATAAGCCCTGAAGTGTAGTCTCTACAAAGCAGGACAGGGTGGATCTAGACCGTGTCGGGGGTCCCACCAGAGGCCCCCTTGCCTGTGTGCCTTTAGGTCAGGCTTTTGAAGATGAAAAGCCTCATGGAAAGTTATAGATATTTATAGCAATTGAGTCATTTCTCCTGTGTGGTGTTGTAAGTAAATCAAAATTGCACTTTTAATGAATTTTTGCAGTTTCATATGTAAATTGATTTTGTTCTAAACAGCAACATTAATAAAAATCCCCGTGTCCTTAGTACAACTGGCTACCATAATGGTTTTAACTTGACCGCAGTTGGTCACCCTGATGAGCCCTATGCAAAGCCACATATTGATCTGGAGGTTCTGGAATCCTTGACTCTGCAGCCACTGCTTTCCCGAGACCATGGGTGTGGATGTCCCCACTCGGGTGCAGTCACTCCAGCCAGGGGCCGAGCCCACCTCTCTGGCTTGAGCCATGTGTTTTCCCCTTCTTCTCTTTTTGTAGACTACTGTTTTATTTTTCTTTCTTTCTTTTTTTTTTTTTTAGACTACTGTTTTCCAAAGTGAAGTTGGAGTCACTCTGCCGGGGCCCAGATGAGGCACTGCTCACCTGTAAGCACATGTTACAAATATGGAAATCCTGCTACAACCTAACCAATCCCAGGTAAGAAGCCAGGTTTGCATGGGTCCCCCACCTCTCAGAGCCACCTCTGACTGGTGGTAGCCTCCGTGTAACCCCACATCCCCCCAAGGGGCAGGTAGTGATGGAGCTTCATCTGGTTTCTCCCAGTAGCTGACGAAGCCCCCCACGTCATAGGTTTCTTTTGCTTTTGCTGCCATGGTGACCCATAGGCCCAGTCCACAACTGATCCCTCTCCAGCTTCTCTCTGCCGTTCATGTACATAATTCCTGTGACAAATCTTACTGTCTTTCAGGTAGTTTGTGTATAGACTATTCAATGATGTATTCCAGATGGGATTCTTGCAGTATTGTTTTAAAAGTCTGCATGGACAACAGACCACATCCTACTAGGGAGAGGAGAAATCACTATTACTGTGATAAACTATAACTCGCAAAAAGTTAAAATGGTGACGCATACAAATAAAAAATAAACGTGTCAACAATTCTGTGTATCTCATTAACAGGGGAACCAGTGAAACATTACATTTAAAGAGGAATTTCAAAAAACATGCATAGAGGCAAAAATGCTAAAATGGGTTTGTAAATAGATGCGAAACAGTACCCTATAAGGCAGTGCAATGTACTGATACTGCTTTTTTATTGGTGGAAATCAGTTGTATCTCTACCAGAGCAAATTCATTTGTTCGACTGTCAGTTTTCTGCAGGTTCATGTGTAGCTCTTCAGAACTGTAAAGCAGCCTTGTCAAGAAGGAGCGAGAGATTCCTCCTTTTAGAATCAGTGCTCTGGGGAAGGGCAACCCATCAGCCCCAGCAGGCTGTGAACAGACACTCAGCAGCCCATTTGCCCATTGTCAAGTCTGGGGCACTTTCTCCTGAGCGTGTTTAGATTGCTAAGTGTGTCCTGCCCCTTGAAGGGAGTAACAAAGCAGGACCTGATGTGTCCAGTGAGTTCACACAACCGCTCTACCCTCAGGGCACTCTGCAAGTTCATGGCAAGGCATATAGACCCCTGTTAGGCTCTGAAGAGTCAGGAGCCTGCAAAGGTGCCATTCAAATGGTAAATGCATATCAAGGGTGTGGGTTGGTTGCTGGTATGTAGAGACCTGTGGGGAGGGGACACAGGTATGAGTTACCAGAAGAGGGGGTAGGATTGTATTTTACAAAAGCTTTCACACTTAAAAAAAAAAAAAGAAAAAAGAAAAAAAGCAGGCACTCAAAAACAGGGCCGGCCCTGTACAGCATCGGGGGCCCCCTACACTGAGATGAGATAGACCCCTCCCACCCCGGGCAGAGAGCATCTGAGGGTGCTCTCCCCAGCTATCCAGGGTCCAGCCCACACCCGCACAGGTGGCTACAGTCACAGTCACTAGGGACACCCACCCGAGGGTCCCTTTCAACCACTGTCTGTAATCTGTCGCCGCTGCCCCATGCTCGCTCCCCAGTCCTCTTGGCGAATCATGAGTCTGGCCTCTTCCTTTTTGTGGGTTTGATCTAAAATACAGATCATTGTAACTTAAAAGAAATACAACATGTCTAAAACTGTAAGCAAAACTGGAAATTGTGTGCTTGTCTCCCCAGAAGGCCCACTCCGTGGTGCAGTCTGCCTCATAACCCCCCGACAGCAGACACTGCCCTGGCTGGTTGCCTGGGTGCCGGAGCACATCCTTTGCCTGCACCCCTTTAGGAAAGAGAAAATAAACCCATCAGCTTTCGTGTTGCCAATTTTCCCTCAGTTCTCCACACCTCTCCCACCTCCCCACATTTCCTCCCACTTAGCAACCAAGAATATTGAGCGTGAGGAGAAGAAAATAGCAGAATTGGAAAGCTTTTTAAAAATACTTAACCAAATGCCTGGGCTCATCCATACTTCCTCTGTTTTCTAAAGGATTTTTCAGGGCCCGAACAGAGAGGACCCTGACCTGGGCATGAACTTGGCCAGGAGGGTGGTGGGCTCCCCCTCCGTCAGAGCTGCTTCTCCAGCTCCTCCTCAGGAGCTTCCTGTTTGTTTGGATTTTTAAACTTCATTTTCTCTGGGATATAAATAAATGTTTCTTGGCAGCCCTCACCCTAGTGTAGACCGAGCCGTGCTCCCAGCCTGTTTGGATCAGAAGTAGCCCTGGCCCACAGAGAACCGCATGAAGCGAGAAGCCTGTGCCCTGACATCTCTCGCCCTCCAGATGAGGTGACATGGGACCAATGGCTCAATCTACCTTCAGATTGTACAGGGCTTTGGAAAAGGATGAAATCATAGGAACAAGTGCACAAGAAGCATCCCTCCCTGCAAATAAAATAAACTGGACCTGGAGCAGGAAGATTGTGGCAGGAAGCAGTTCAGTTCTAGCCAGAGTAGGTCCTCTGGTGTCCCAACTCCATCCCGTTTCTGCTGTGTTCAGGTGTGGTGGGCCCCTGCACTCCACCTGCCGGGGCTCCCACCTTTCCCCACCCCCTTCTGAGTCCATCTTGAGGCTCTGCAAAGCCTCTCAGGCAGCAAGAGGAGGCTGAAGAAGACGTGGGCAGCCCCAGGGTGTGAGTGGCCAAAATGAGAATAGATCCGAGCTTCGTGTTCTAGCAACTCTTTCCTTCTTTATTTTTGCTTAAAGGAAATCACAATATGAGCCAGTCACTGAACTGAGGCTTAGAAAACTTGCCAATAGGGTTCCACCTGGAGTTGTAGAATGCAGCTCTTGCTGTGAGCAAAATAGTGGGTGGCATTCTCTCGAGAGTACATTTGTCAAAGCGTTTGTCATTTCAGAAGCCTGGCTTCTCTTTCCCTGGCTCTGCAGTATTGCTTGCATTCAGGATAGGAATCTGTCTCATGTTTTGTCTCTCCTCCCTTGGTAAAGTATAATGCTTCCTTGGGTCTTGGGCATACTGACGAGACTATTTAAGACCATGTAAATCTGACCTATTCTCCCCATAAGGGCCCAGCAGGCTCCTGGCACACAATAGCACAGCATTTCAGCCTGGGTGGTAATAACCGTGTATACTGGAACTTCCCTGTGCCAGTACTGTACTAGGCCAGTCATGTGTCGTCTTCAATCCTTGTATTAGCTTTGCAAGATAACTAGAGTTACTTCCATTTTATAGCAAATAGCTTGTGTGGACACTCAAGGAAGCTAAACTACTTTCCTGTTTTCCCCAAGTAAGCAGTAGAGCTGTGCTTCAAACCCACATCCACTAACACCAGAGTTCTCTCCATGGTGGCATGCTGCCTGTCTTGAGGTGACAGTTTCTTTAATTGTTAACCACTTCTTTTCTGTTCTTATCGAGGCCACTTGACCCGTATCTATATTTAGTCATTGGTTGATTTCTCTGTGATTGGAAGAAATTTTTTTTCTTCCCAAGTCATCAGTCACCTACCAATAAACCGTGTTCAGAGTTAAGCACACGCACATGCATTGTCTTCACTCGGGCCACAGTTGGAGACCTCACTGCATGCTGCTAGTGACTAACATTTTGGTGTAGCTTTTCTTTTCTACAAAGCGGGTTCTCATTTCACCTTCAAAGAAGCTAGACAAAATGGGCAAGTGTCACATTATATCATACTCATTTTATTGATGAGAAAAATGAGCGTCAAGAATACTGAGGACTTCTCTGATAACCTAGGCATTTGAGGCCTGAAGAAAAACAGAGGTTGCTCTCCCATGTGCCTCTTCTGGGTTTGCTGCCCATTCCCCTTTCTTAGTTCCAATTTTTATGCTAACCCTAACCCTAACCCTAACCCTAACCCTAACCCTGTGTGCAGCCCTTGAAGCCCTGGGGGCCTGTGAAGCCCAGAGCCCAAAGTATGGAAGGAGGGAGCCTCTATTCTTTTTTTTTTTTTTTTGTCTTTTTCTTTTTTATCGGTACCAGGGATCGAACTTGCGACTGCCTGCTTGCAAGGCAGGTGCTTATGCCGCTGAGCTAAATCCCCAGCCCCGGGAGCCTCTATTCTAAGAGGCCAATCTTGTGACAAGAACTCCAGTTTCTGCCCTCCTGTCTACCACCACCACGACCACCACTTTGCCCTTGTGTTTTGCCTCTGTGTAGCTGTGGAAGACAAGATTTTCAAGAAAAGTTCCCAATTTCCAGTAGAACATCAAATGTCATTACAATATAACCTGAACTTTCAATTCTAATGAGGACCAGAAGTTCCCTGGCTGTGCACTTCCATGCATGTGGACAGCCTCAGCTTACATCTTCCCAGTTTGCTCTCCTTAAACCATGTGCTAGCATCACTGACCAGGAATGGTTTTCTCTCCCTTCCTGCCCTCCTCCTTGGGAGGTGCCCTTTGTGGTCTAAGGACCAGGCAGGGAAGTGGGGAGGTGAGAGGACTCCCTAGAGGTTCCCAAGCAGATTGCGTGCTAGAGGGAGAAAGACAGTGATCATCAAGACTGACCAGAGTGAGAGAGCTAGGAGACTCTTGCCCTTGTGCCCTCTCATATTCTGCAAGTTGTAGCCAAACCAGTTCTTGATTGGTTAAGATACTGTACCACGTAAATGAAGAACTGAAGATTGCTTGGATCACTCAGCAAAATTCTTAATCAATCAAAACCTGATTATTTTGAGGAAGAAGACAAAAACATCTCTAGTTTGTTCATTGTTGCTTATATACTGTTTTCAGGAGAAAGTAAAGAAGAGAAACTGAGTAATGTTACCAAGGGTCATTTCTCTACTGGTGGAAGGAAACAAGTCCTGTGTCATTTCAGTGAGCAGGTTCACAAATTAATATGGTTTTACTTGGGGTTTCTGGCATTTGGAATAAGAGGTCCTTACTCAACTGTCCCATGCCTCCCCTAATTACACTAGAAAGCCAGAAGTAAATTGTCTCTGGAATCAGCCAGTTGCGGGTACTCTGATGCGTGTTTGTAGGCAGGTGTATTTATGACTCCTGGTACGTGCCTAGAAGGGGCAGGTCTTCAGAATCCTCCGTCTACACAACCTCATTCCATCCCTACATAGCTCCGTGTGGGAGGACAAACCTTATTCCCACCTGGCCAGGGAGCTCCCTGAGCCACAGACGTCATGCTTAGTACTGACAGGTGTGGGATAAGGACCAAGACCCCAAGCTGGGTTCCAAGACTTCCATTTCTGGGTCCTCCCAGCGCCTTGCAAGGCCACACTGGAAGCCTGGTGAGATGCAGGCCTACAGCATCGTGACTGAAATCACCCACGGGTGGCCCCCCACATACCAGGCAGGGCCTTGCTGCCAGTGCCACCACCCCACTGTGTTCTGCTGTCCCTCCCAGGATAAAAAGTACCACTATGTTTTTGAGACAGAGTCTTCTGAAAACCTCCTAAAAATTGAGCCATTAAATATTCAGATAATCCTTTGTAATTGTTTATATAAAAATTCTGTATGAGTGGACCAATGTTAGTTTTGCATGGACTTTTATGTTATCTTCTGTTCAGATTTACAGTTGTGGAAATAATTAATGGAACAGTTGCCAAAAAAAAAAAAAAACCCACAAAACAGTATGGGATAAGTGCAGGCTGACAAAGAGTGTGCTAAAGGAAGTTTCCTCCGTTTCCTGTAGTTTTCTCTGATGCATCCTTGAATGTGGAAACTGCAGCCTGGGAATTGTATTAAGTTTCATACCAGATCTCCCTCTGCTGCTTTTAGCAATGGCTACATAGAGGAAGGAAATTGCAGAATTTGAACTTCTCAACAGCAACAAAAAAATTGTTCTTCAAGCTCTGAGACAGATTACTGCGATGAAAAAAAAAAAAAAAAAGCCATAGTTGTTACTTCTGAGAACTAAAAAGAAAAATGTCTGGGCTAAGGTCTCATAAATGTTTGAATTCCAGTTAGGCCTGCCTTGGTGTTCCTGTGACCCTGGCTGAGGGAATGGTGCCAAACTTGTCTTGTGGCCAGGCTGGAAAGGGCTTTTAGTAAGGTGGCAGTGCAGAGCTGGTAACTGTGGTGATCTGGAAGCAGGCACCAAAACACTGCTCTGACCTCTCTAAGTCCCTTCAGGTCCCCTCCAGGCCCTTGGCCAGCTCAGAAATGTCATGGGGCCCACAGGGCCAACTGTGCTTCGACCAGCTCATTGAGACACCTTTTCCTTATTAATGAGGGGCTTCACTCATGTGACATTTTGCAAAGGCTTGTTCTGGGGACACAAATAAGCCAGTGACCGTGGATATTCTCTGAAAAGCAGTGGCCCAGGAGTCCTCAAATCAGGCAGATGTTCCTTAAAACTATCTGAAGGGAGTAGTGACTGACCCCTGAAATCTGATTTCTTTGGTGTGGAGTAGGATGTTAGCGTCAGGAAATCTGGGTGGTTTTCTCAGGCTGTGAGGTAAAAAGCACTCATACAGAGCGTTGCTTCTTAAAGACTTCTCAGAGGAGGATTGCAAGTTCTAAGCCAGCTCGGGCTACTTAGCATCTCAATGAGACCCTGTCTCAAAGTAAAAAATAGAATGTAACTCAATGCAGAGGCCCTAGTTCCATCTACTGTGCCATGATCGATCAAAAATATTTAAAAATAAAGACATCCTTGGAAGATGATGTATCAGGGGCCTGATGAGTTCTGTGACTTCACAGCCTGGAATGCCAGTCAGTTTCCCCCATCAGGTCTGCAGAGAGCCTGGCTTAAAGTTTTCATTTCTGTGTCTTTAGTGATACAAGAATCCAGAACTGGCAGGGGTTGCTGGGTGGCTTAGCTGTGTTTGTGATACTGAATCCTGAAGGATCCCAGCGAGGCTGAGGCGGGAAGCAAGATGCCCTTTACACGTGGAAAGGTGCCAAGGGCACCTCAGCAGCAGCCCGGTTGGGCCTCTCCTTCCTCCTTGCCACCTCCCAGGTGACTGACATTCGCAGTGTGTTTTGCAGTGACTCTGGACGTGGAAGCAGCCTGTTAGATAGAACCATCGCTGACAGACGGCAGCTTAACACAATCACTTTGCCAGACTTCAGTGACCCCGAGACAGGTGAGAAGCCAAGGCTGGGGCGACGAGGTGGTGTCCAGGAGAGTGTGGGGCTGGGCACTGGGGTGAGGGCGGGGGAGTTGCACGCTGACCGCTGAGGCACTTCATTGAGGTGCAGTTACTCCGATCTCTTCCAAGTGTTGGTTCACAGAATGGGGAGGAATATTATTTGCCCAGCACAACCCTTTGAAATGTTTTGCCTTGCTCTGAAACTCTAAAATTTGAAACCAATATTAGGTGGTTTCCATCCTCATCAGGTCCTCCTCTGTTTTTCTGTGTCACCCTTTAGGTTTCCACTGTGCTGAAATTGGTCATTCTGATTTCTGATCACCTTCCCCTATGAACATGCATACACCCAGCAGAAAGTCCAGGAGGGCAGCAGCTGTGTTCTGAGCTGATTCTGCTGCCCTGCCTGGAGGACCACACCAATTACTGCCTCTGAGCAGATATTCTTGCCTGGCCCCCCAGTTTCCATAGCTGCACCCAAGCAGTTCCAAGCAGTAATACTGTTCCACAGCAATTCAGGGGACTCGCAGACTCACAAAACATCATGAAATTCACTTAGCTTTAAACCTCAGTAGTGGTTTCAGAATATCACTTTGAACACACTCCTGTTGCTTTTCACCCTCCCACAGGGGGCCCTGTAAGGCTTAATCAAACCCTGTCTGGTGTGCCTGGTCTTTCATGGGCTGGCTTTAGGAAAGCAACCGCAAGGTCCTTTTTCTGACCTGTGCCATGTCCCAGCTCACAGAATAGTCCTTCTGAAGAATGCCAGGGTTCATCTGACCTCAGATAGGCTGGAGGACCAGAGCCTCTGGGAGCTCTCCTTAAAGCTGCCTGAGTCCTAAATTTCTGCCTAGGCTCCCTTCCACCAACCAAGAGTCAGCCCGAGAAGTGTGATCCACAGCCCTGGAGCTCCCTGGTCAAAAAATTGTTGGCCTTGAGAAGCAGCACAAATTGTGGAGTAGAGCAGTTTACCCTGACCCACAGCTCCTGCCCAAAATGTAGACTGGCTGAGCCACAGGGAAGCACCCCTTAGAGTGGTCAGCCATCGTGGGCAGGCCTCCGAGGAGGCAGAGCCTGGCTGGCACAGCACACCAGAGCTCAGCCTTGTGGCTGCTGTCCTGGCTCCACACTGCAGGAAAGTGATGCTCGGGCTGCCAGCAGTAGCCATGCTAGGACACAGCACGAGAAAGAGGCTGGGAAATTCCCTATAGCCTCTGTGGTGATTGAGGCCAGTGGAGAACAGCTCCTGCAGCTGCCTGGGGCTGGGCGTCCCTGGGCCCCTTCCTCAGTCCTGGGAAAACAGTCGTACTAAATCTAGACCCTTTTGCTTCCAGCTGGCTTGGACCTTAATTTCCCTAGAGGTCCCCAGACTTGAGTGCCACAGCGCATTGAAACAGTGACAGAAAATAAAGGAGGCCCTTGCTCAGTCTCCCTTTTGTCCCTTGGGATGTTTCCCCCCAGAGTTCTTAGGATTTGCCCTTTTCAGGGTAAACCTTCTCAGATGCCGTGTTGTGCACGTGAGCTGTGTCTGTGTGGCACAACCCAGCTGGCACTACCCCTGGGTCAGAACTACCCTGTTGTTTCTCCTCCCCTTTCGCCTCAGGGGCATCCATGCAGCTGCTCTCTTGAGAGGGTCCCAGGTGTTTGGAGCCCAGGCTGCTGGTCCCCATGCCCTTCCCGAACAATCGGGAGAGCCCCCACCTGCCGGGCCCAGGCCATGACCCTCGAGTTGTACTATCCAGGAGTCCCCCAGGCCTCACCTTCCATCCCTGCTCCAGTGCTGCCCGATGTGGCGGGCACAGTCAGTTTAACTGAGAGGCAGGGAACAGGAAAGCAGAGGGCCGCGTGGGGAGCCCTTGTCAACTAAGGCTGTTTGGAAAGGAGAATGAAAAATTCTGAAATGACCACCTAAGTTGGAAAGACTGAAAGGTGCAGGAGGCTCACTCTCCTCCAAGTGGAAAGGATGCTGCCTCTTGGTTAATAAAGCCCACTTTTATTTAGTTTGGCCCAAAGCGAAGCCATGGGCGGGGCAGCTCCTTCTCACCTTATTCACCTCCTGTGGGCGCACCTCATTTGTTCTGCTCATCCTGACTTCATGTCACAGGAAGCACATATCATAATTCAGAAGCCAAAACTCTAACTCAGAGTGTCCCATGAGGAGACTTTACTTCCGTTCTGTCTCTGTCTTCCCTTTTCCAGACGATAACCATTTTTACTAGCTTTTTGTTTACCCTTCCTTCCAGTGTTCTTTCGTGCAAATAGGCACATGTGTTACTTCCCAGGCGTCTGACGGAAACAGTCAAATACTCTGGATGCTGTTCAGCACCTGACACTTGTCATTTCCCAGCATTCCAGGAGATGCCTGCATCCACAGAGAGTTTCCTCATTCTCTTGCATGGTGCAGGACCCCATATTTTACTCTGGGTTCTTACCTATCTAGCACGAGCTCAGACCTCCCTCTGCGGCCGCTTTCAGCCTCTGCTGTGCTGAAGGAGACCAGCTTATTCTACTCATTTTGCAGAGCAAAAGAGGAAGGAGACTGTTCCAAAGTAAAGTGGCTCAGATGAGAGATGGTCTGGGAGAACCCAGCCCTGGCAGGTGGCAGCGTGTCTTTAGCACTGGTCCATGCCATGCTGATGCCTAACTGCTTCCTAAACTGCTTTCCCTTGGAAGGGCACAGCCATCTGACATGAGCGAAGCTAAAGTGCTGACATCGGGAAGGCTGTGTGGCTAAAGCCATGCTGAACTGCTGTCGCAAATCCTGCCAATTTTGGGGCATGTGGCTAGAACCCCCAATTGTGTGGACAGGCTCCTTCGTGAGGTCACAGGACCTCTTGGAGCAGTTTTGGCTCTCCCCCCCACCAAACTATATTTACTTTTGTTTTTTAAAATTTCTATGATGGGGAAAATTTTTCAAGTGTACCAGAGGAGAGATGTAAGTACAGCGAATGAATTCCCGTTAGCTGCCCCAAGCTTCAGCAGTTAATGCCCCTGTTTCCTCTATTTCTCCTGTCCCACATTTGGTTTTTTGCAGATTATTTTAAGGTAAATCTCAGATATCATATTGTGCCTATAAAAATGTCAGGATCTGAGGATAAGAACTTTAAAATAAATAAATATCCACAATTCTGTTATTAACCCAGGTCATTACACAGTACAGTTCAGTGTTCCTGATCTCAGAAGTGGCTAATTAACTGAAAGGTATTTTCTGCCTCTGAGACTTCCATATGAAGATCTGTGAAATAATAAATACAAGGAGGAACTCACATCTATAAGCTTTGGACCAATCCTCTCCACTGTACTAAATTAGCAGAAATATGTTTTTATTAAATAGGCATGTGAAACTGAGAAAGGCCCTCCTGTTATCAAACATGATTTCCCTTCCGATATCCCCTCTGGCTTCCTGTGCCCCCACCTCTGTCATCCAATAGGTCCTAGCCAACAAAATGAGGAACCACATAGACTGACAGTCTCTACTTTTGAAACTATGAGTCATTGTCTTTTCTTTGGAATAGGTTGGTAGATCCTTAAATAGAGGATGGAAAAAAATATTTTTTTCCTTTTGCCTTAAAAACAGGATGCAGGGTGAGGAGATTTATCTTTGATCATTGGTAGATATTACCAGATACCTGTCCAAAGCAACATATGTTTTTTTTTAACTTGAAAAGTTTTAACCCATTCTGCTGAGAAAGTTTCTGGTTGCAGCCATTGTGGTCTCCACATTGCCATGTCCCCTCCAGCCATAGAACATGCAGGCAGCAGTACCAGGTTCCTTTCCAAAGTACCTGCCCACTGTTCCCAACAGAAAACCACAGAAAGCTTAACGCTGCATCGCCACAGCCTGGGACCATGACATACCCCCATACCATTGCACCTCAGTAGACTGCACCTTGGAAAGCTATTTTTATAGTAAACTATATAAGTGCTTCTCATAAAGGCACAAATCTATGCAGAGCCCTAACTTTTTCAACTGAAAATTTCAGCAAATTCTATCCTATAGAATGCTCTGGATATTGTAAGTTAAACATGTTTCATTTTCAGCAGAATCTGTTCTATGGCCAGGTAAATCTGAGTTTTTACTCTATGATGTCATTAAAACAAATAATCTCTAGAAAAAGAAATTTGGTTTTTTTGAGAAGCACTTGTATTGTCAAGTAGAGGAATGATTGTGTATTACATGACCTCATTTTCTTTGCAGCTTATGTGAGTATATTAAAAGCTAGTTTATTTTTTCTTTGTGTTTCTGAAAGTTTTTTTTTTTTTGCCTTTATCCTTTTTTTTCTCTTTCACTTTTTTAGTGTCAGATTCCTCCTCCTCCTCCTCTCCTCTTTCAAGAACCGAATCTCCTCTCCACCTGTTTGTATCTTCTCATCTTCATTCTCATCCCAAACCTGACACCTTTGTGTGGCCCCCTGCAAGCCATTCATTCAGTGACTCAGGTCCCCACCGCCGCTGGGAATCCTCTCTCTGTAAACATGGTTTTTCCTTTCTTGTTAGATCTGCTTCATTTGCCTGTTGTTTTATTTTCTGATAATCTTCCTAACTGGTAAGCTGGATAGGAAACTCCATCAAACTTGTCAGAAAGACGACTTTGCTTGTTTGAAAATCCAGAGCTGTTAGGGACCGAAAGAAACCTGAGATTGTAGATGTTAATGTCCAAATTTCAGCCTCCTCTGAGAAGCAGAGGAGATCCATCCTGCACAGAACACTGGAGCTGTCCTAGAATATTGCTTCTAATTCTCGAGTCCTTCGTGCTTTCCTGGAGTTGATATAGATGCATAAAATGAACCATGTTAAACAAAAGGCAAACTTTGAAATTTTGTAAGTAACGATTGAATTCTCAAATTTGCTGGGTTTCAATTTAGAAATTAATTTCAATCAATAATAAGCACATATTCGAAAGGCAGTGGCTGCTTGCCTATTAAATATGTGCTTCTCAAGCTGTACTGCGCATATAAATCACACAGACAGCTTTCAGGACAGCCAGTCCCCTGGATCACCCTCAGGGCTTATGCTTCTGCAGGCTGAGGGCAATCCAAGGGTCTGACGCTTACAAACTTAGCCCTTACGGATTCAGTGCCATTGGGTCTGAGGCCACATTTTTGAGAAACAGTGCTATACAGTGTTTCCCATTTGCAAGGAAGGAAAAGGCACGGTTTGTATCGTGAAACCACGTAGCAAAATTAGAATGCATTTTAGTTTACTCTTGCTTTTAAATAATGCAGAAATGTTTAAAGTGTGCTTTAGGGAGTTCCATGACCTGTCAATTAAAACATAAAAATAGACAAGGAACCCAGTATTAAAATGAAATGCTGGTTAGTAAAGTCCTTAAAAGGGACCTAAATGTGGGTCTTACAGGAGAGGCTCCCCGCTTTTTCCTTGCATTCATTTATTTAATGTTCACTTAGGGCTGCCAGCACTGCCAGAACACATTTAATCTCTGTATCCATGATTTATACGGGCTTATCTTTGTTCCAAAAGCTCAGTTATGTGCTGAAAAAAAGCTCATAAAGGAGCTGCTGCCAGGAAGAGCCACTTTCCCTAATGTGCCCATTTTCATGATGCCCAAGCTGTGGTGTGGGACCTACACGCAGAGCAAGGACAGACATGAGCTGATCCTTTAAAAGAAACTGCTCTCAGCAAGAAGTGACCCAGCCTTACGCCTCTGCATAATGAGTGCCCCAAACTTTGTTTTAATGGCAACTCTATTTTCATCAAATAGATTAAAATGTTTATAAACTGCTTATTTTTTTTAAATTGATGTATTTATTTTATGGTACTGGGAATCAAACCCAGGGCTTTCATGCTGAGCTACCATCTCCAGCCACTTTTTTATTCTTTGTTTTCAGACATTGCAGTCTCAATGACTTGCAAAGTCATTGAGTTGCCAAGCTGGGCTCAAACTTCCCATCCTCCCTCCTCAGCCTCCCAGAGTTCTGGGATTACAGGTGTGCACTGCCACACCTGGTTTACGTTGTTTTTAATCCATTTGAAAACAGACACTTTCCCTTGTAATATAATTTGGCCCAGGGTAAGTGCCAAATCTGGTTTTTCCAGGAAAACTGTTTCATATGACTTTTTTTGAGTTTGTCATCTTGAAGTGGGATCTTACTGCTCTGGATAGTGTGATGTTTCCAGTGCTCTGTCTCCTCCGTTGACACAGCGGACCCACCTGCCTCTGAGCCCTGCCAGATTTTATCTTGTGGCATCCTGGGGAGCCTCGTGTTCCTTCAAACCTCTAAATAGTAAAGTTCTGGTTATTCTAGTAGGTGTCTTCATATCAGATTCATTGATAAATTGTTGGGGTATTGAGCACCCATTGCCTCTCTGCTGTCCCACACAGTGTTCAGTGTTTTATTTTTTGTGTAGCTGAGAACTGGGCGATGAATTTGAATCCCGGCTCTTCTTAGGACAAGCAGGCAGCTAAAGGTTTGATGAACCTCTTCTTCTTGCCCTTCATCCTCCTAGGAATGAAAACTAGCCCAGTCCTGCACATTGTTAGACTCAGGATTAGGGTTAATATGTGGAAAGATCTGAAACCTGCTCTTTTTTCTTCCTCTTGGAATTTCCTGCTCTGGAAACAAAACATATGACATGAGGTCAGTTTCCATGGCCAGATGAACATAGGAATGTGAGAGGGAATGAACACCCAATTGGCCTTGCTTTAGTTTAAAAAAAAAAAATCGTTGTTAGTGGAAAACTCTGTGTTATTCTTGATTGGAATCTGATTCCAGACAGCCAGACTTGCAGTTGGAAGGTTATTAGAACTCTCTTTGCTTGTTTAGCCTTAATTTTGATTTTTGAACTATTTCATTTCTTGGTTTTAATTTTTGGTTTGCTCTGTTGTTCCAAGGCAACTCTCCAGAAGCATACTTTCATGGTTTTCCTTCCCTTTTTTCAGTTAGTAAGTAGCTTACCAATCAATGTATTAACCCTTCCAAGGGTCTCCAGAATCACACCTCCTTCCACTGTGGAATGTGTATTGTGGTTGTCGAGTGTTGGGAATATTGGGGTGCTGTGGATGTCTCCCTGCTGCCTGCTTGTTCCCTCCACCAGCTGACGCCCACTTTCCTGAGTTCCGCACGCATCCAGCACAGCCCAGGCTCTCACACTGTGGAGGCAGTATTGGTCTAAAGGACTGCAGAGGAAGGGATGGCAGAAAAAGTGGCCATGTCAGGGTGGGCAGTGGACAGTTAAGGGCCCCTGCCACTGATTGGACCCAGCCTGCTGGAGGGGGTCGCCTATAAATTCTAGACCAAGAGGACCAGTTGAGTCTTGATAGCTTTTCGATACAATCATTATTGCTGCATAGAAAAGCAGTTGTGATTAATTTTCCTAAAAAGATAGACATCACAAAACCTAAAACCACGCTGACCAAAAGTTATGGGAGACCAAGTACTTCCCTAGAAGTGGCATCAGTGCTTTCAAGCCATTAGTGAATGATAACTTTTTTTATTGTTTTAGATGGTACCAGGGATCAAACTCAGGACCTCGCCTTGCCAGGCAGGCGCTTATGCCACTGAGCTAAATACCTGGCCCTATGATCACATTTTTCCAAAAGATGTTTCTTAGACATCTGATTCTGTCTCATCAGATACTTTGGGGAAATAGTTTCTCTCCCTCCAGAAATACTAATGTAGATGGCGTTTAAATGATTGGAGCCTTTTGGTTATGACAAATAATCCCCCACCAAAGGAGTGTGTTTCTTCTCTAAAGTCCAGCTCTGCCTAGATGTGGTTTAATTTCTGGTTTTAAAACAGTCCATAATAGAAAGAAGGGGTGTGTTTTGGTGTTATTATCCCTTAGAGTTCCTCATAAAAAGATTTCATTTTCAGGCTCCTTTAGTATCAGGCTCCTGAGAGACATTAAAAATACTTGATGTTCAGAAAACCAGGCTACACTAAAGTCTTTATTGGTTAAAGTGAGGCTTGATACCTTTGTGCAAGAGCATATATTTAATTATTTTCTGTAGAAGCAGCTCTAACTCCCCAAGGTCAGGAAGCTCAAATTCCAGAGCTAGTTCTGCAGAGGAGCCCCCTGGAATGCCTTGGATCTCTCTGGATCTTAGTTTCCTCATCTACAAAAATATAACCATAATCATTGTGTTTACACACGCCTTTCTGATTAGGCAGTAACTGATCCTGGTTTTAGGGTCAGTCAGATGCCTTTGTAGACACAGCCCAAGCAGCTGCAGTCCCCAAAGAAGTGTCACTCCAGGGTGGCAGGTGCGGAGTGGGCTGGGCAAGATATGACTGGCCATGAGGTCTCTGTGCACTGCCCCTTGTTTCCTAGACTTGTAGGCTTGAGGACCCCGGGAGATCTCTTTCTGGAGAGCTTTCTCAGTTTGGAGAAAAAAAATGCATCCTGGTGTTTTATTCCCCTCTCCAAAGAAGGTGCCCCAAAGCAAGATTGCCCACAAGGGTTGTTGGCTCAGTTTTTCTTATCACTATTTCTGGTGAGATTGTTGCTCTCTCTGGGAATAAGTCACTTAGGAGAATAAACAGATTAGTGTAAAAACACACCTCTAAAACGAATTAAGATGGAGAAATGAATTCAAGAGAGAAGTAATTTTTTCCCTTCCATTATGGCTAGCATTTTCTCACTGACTTTGCATTTTCTAACATTCAAGAATGTAGTGATCAGGAAGTAAGCAGTGAGGTAGCATATTTTACCTCTTGTTTCTTGTAAATTTTTAAAAATCTGTGTATATGAAAGCGTTATTCTAGTAATAGCCCTCCGATTTTTGAGGGGTGGTAATTAAAAGAAAAAGTGGCACTGACATATATGACCTTTACAAACATAACCTCTTCTTGCTATTTAGAATAGATTAAAGTGAATGTAACATCATTCTCCTTCATTAGTTCTGTGGTGTCTTTCTTTAAGCAAGGCTCAGCGGAATTATAGGAGATCGATGAATGGCACTCAGGCAGAAGAAGGTGTCTGAAGTAGACTAGGGCTGGGCCGAGGCTTCTCCCACAGTGCTGCAGTCAGGAACACTTAGGGCTTGAAGAGCAGCAGCCTCCCAGGCCAAGGCCGCTTCAGGCCTGCACCACAGCCCCCAAAAATACGCAGCAGGAAGGGCTGAGCCAGCAAAGTGGCATCAGCCCCCAGTCTTCCTGCACAAAGTACTGTCTCCAGCCCAGAGCCAGTGGCAGGCGCTGCACTCCGGTAGCTGGCTTCCCCCTGCATGCTTGTGAATGGCTGCCCTCTATGCTTCCGAGTGACCGCCTGGCCCCCAGCAGCATGTCCTGCCGCCCACGCTTGCCCGCTGGTGACAACGCAACCCCTTCTTTCCCTGCCTCAGTGGGTCCTTCCCTCTCAGGGGAAGACACCTCCTGTCAGAGCTACACCATTTACTGACCCTCTGTTCCAGTCCTTGGCAAACTGTGATCTCATCTCGGGGCCCCGGGTTTGTTGTCCTCATCTGTTCTTCACTCAGAGAAAGAAAGGCTGCCAGAATTGTTGGTCAGAGGAGCCCAGAGCCGACCGTGGCCTCAGCAGGAGGCAGCTGCCTCCCGGAAGCTCTGCAGGCCTGGCCCACTGTCACCTGGTAAACACGTCACAGAAGGGGAGATGGTGGCACTCATAGAGGCCACCGATATGGAAAGGAGACCTGAAGAGCCCAGCGTGAGGGGCACCACCCCTTGCCAGCCTCCCCATAAGAGCAGGCTGACCTCCCCAGGAGGGCGAGGACACCAAAATCTGTTAGGTTTAAAGAAGAAAAGGTATAGATGAAATGTGCCTAAGTTGGCAACTGAAACTTCCTCTTCCTCCAGGAGCTAAGGGTTATCTGATCATTAGCCCTCGCCTCCCCTTCCTCAGCCCAGACAGAGCACAGGCTCTTGGAGCACAGGTGGCAAGTGCGGGGACCGAAGGGCACAGCTGCCGGCAGTCTGCAGCAATGGGCAGGTGTGTTTCCAAGCCCTGCCTTGAGAGAGAGACACTCTTTTCCTGTTAAAGATGAAAAAGTGTAAGCAGGCTGGCTGGCAGAATGCTTAGTCATCCCTGTCGCTCTTTCATCTACAGGGTCTTCAGGGGGACATTGCCGCTTTCCCTTCTTATTAGGAGGCACAGCTTCTAGGACTGGGAGCTGAGTCAATCCCATTGGCAGAGAGCACTGAATTATTTGGAACCTGGGAGAAATAAGCACAGAGATGCAGTAGCAGCTAATCTCTGCAAACCTGAACTGGATGGCTGCGGGGCTTTTCAGAAAGATACAGGGAGGCTAGGTATCAGCAGAAAGAATGTGGGACACGGGCACAGCCATGTGCTCCATCATTCTCCCACATCTGTGTACCTGAGACAGCTGAGCTAATCCTCCAGGGCTGTGAAGGAGAGAGCTGCCCAGAATCCCGAGCAACTGTGTGTCAGCTGATGGGTTTCACACAGAACAGAACATCGTTATCCATTGTTGCCAGCCTGGGATGGTGTACCAACTCACTAGGTGGGCAGCCGTCATCCGAGATCCAGTTCATCTTCTCCATGCTGTGAAGACATGAGGGCAGAGGGAAAGTGCAGGATCCTTCAGACTGTAGCCACTTGACGGATGCCACCAGAAAGTCAGAAGAGTAGCAGGAAGGGAAACACGCTGTGCATTCACTGACCTTTGATGTGAAAATGCAGATCAGACTAAGCCACCTAACTTTCGCTGAAGAAAATGATTGGCTCTTGGATCTCTTTGAACGATAAGCTTTGGTGATGAAATAGGGTCATATGTAGTTGGCCACATTTGAAATTTCTGTGAAATTGATCACAGGTTTCTGTTGCCCTAGGTAAAAAAAGGAGTTTGGGAAGCATTAGCCGCAAAGCAGTTGAAACCGGATGTTTCAAGCATCCTGCTCGTGGCGGAGTTTCTCCGCAGACTTCAGTGTGTGATAGCAAAGCTCAGGAAGAGTTGAGGAGGGTCAGTGCCCTGACCTCAGTGGCCTTGGTTCCAGGTCCTGATGGCCTGTAGACCAGTGTCCTTGCACTATAGTTCCTGATGCCTATATACACTTGCATGTGCACACACACACACACACACACACACACACACATTGTAGTCCAGAAGAAACCTTAAAGAAAACCCTGGATTAGGAATTGGAACCATTTCTCCATGTGGCCCTTTTCCTTTGTTGCAAGTATCCATGACAACGTTTTCTCTTTCAGGTCCGCCTGGGAGGGCAGCCCTGCCACAAAGTGTGCCCCGGACCATTTAGGCAGTTAGGTCACAGATCCTGGGCCAAATTATAGGGCGTGCACTCAGCTGCCGGTGTCAGCTCTTGGGTTATCTGGCTTCACAGTAGCTTTTTTGAGCTGCTGTGTCCTGAGGGAAAGGGACCATTTTCTCCTCGGTAGAGCTTGACCTGCTGAGCAGCCCACAGCCCCAGGAGTACAGCAGGCCAGCGATAAGCACTTCTCAAATTAGTGCGATAAGTAAGAGGTGAACAGGAGCTCAGGCCCTTTCCCTGGCTCCCCTGCAGAACCTGATTATTTGGCAAATTATTTCTGCAGAGTCTTGGGTTTCAGTTTGGGAGTGTGTCCTTTCTTTCTCTGGATTCCCGCTGAAGCCTCAATTTCTCCATTTCTGCCATAAGTCATGCTCAGTGCAGGAACACGTTTGCTTTGCTGAGAAAGAAACGAGTACCTTAAAACTCTGTGGATTAGAAGCAGTGTTTCATGTCATTTATCCAGATAAATCAAAATTTGATACCTACATTGCTAGCACCTCCGTAAAACAGCAGGACACGAGCTGTTTTGGTTTTACATCATTCTCCCAAATTCCAACCCAGTGGGAGAATTTTATAAATTTTATTTTTGTATTATTACCAAGAATAGTAGATGCTAACTATTCTATCATTTTACTATTGTTAGTCATCTGCTTTTACTAATAAATCTCCAAGTGCTCTAATACCTACCCCTGGTTCAGAACAGGAAGGCTTTCTCCCCTTGTGGAATATGCGTAGAAGGACTTGATTGTAAAGGAAAGAAGTGTTCTGATACACCTGTCAGCCTTTTCTGTTTTAATGGGCTGATTGAATTTGAGAGGAAAAAGTCACTAAATGATGCCCACTGTTCGACTCTGTGTGGCGCTGTTAGTTTTAGAACAAATTGTTAGACGTGATGGCAGCCACACTGAGAAGCCCTTTGAGGCTGAAGGTTCTGGCTTCTCACCCATTGTTAGGGAGAAGAGGAGAATGTAACAGACATGTACCCCAAAAGGAAGCCGCCCTCTTCCAAAGGTCATGTGGGGACCTGTCTGTGTTCTTTGATACCACAAGCGTTAGCCTGATACCTAAGATGGGCCTGGCACTGTTAGTCTCTGAAAATACCTAAAGGCAGAGACATCCTGTCTTCTAAAACTACAGAGTCTAAGAAAGGAGACGGTTACATCAGCTTTGAAACCTGTGGTCCACACAGCACTAAAGATACCCAAGTAGAAAGACCCAGATGTCCCAAGGCCTCTAAGACAAGGAAATTGGCCAAGGAAATTGGCTTTGGAGTCAGACCAGTGTCTGAGCCTTGGTTTTGCCACTGACTGGATGTATGACTCTGGGTAGTTACATAACCTTATTAAGTCTTGATTTTGTTTTTTGAGCAATGCAGAGAACATTATTACCTACCACAAAGAACTGTTTAAAGATTAAGTAACATATCTCAAGAGCTAATCTTAGAGCTTGAAACAGAATATGTTGTCTAAAAATGATCCTTGCCGCTGTGGTTGTCATCATCATCATGGTCTTTGACCAGACCTTATTCATAGTAAAATGTGTTGTTACACTAGGAATTAAATAATATGGTTGTATATAGATATCACAAAAGAAAGGAACTTTGACAGTAGTTCTCATTAGTTCATTTGTGGATCAAACAAAATAGTTAATCCAAAAAGTGAAATAAACCCCTCTAAAAGCTACAAGAACCTGGTAGAAAATTTGCAGGATTTTTCTGTAGCATCAGCTTATTTTTAAATGAACCAATACATGAACAGTTTAAACGTATCTCAGCTTTAGTTTCTCATGTGGTAAATATCAATAGGTGAGACCCACATAAGTCTCTTCAGGGTCTTTAATAACTTTCGAGTGTAAAGTGATTCTGAGACCAGGAAATCTGAGAGCCACTGTTCCAGAAAACAAGATCTTCCTGGAACCCTGTTTCCCAAGTAACCACTGGCTACCAGGAAGTAGGAGCACTCAAGCTGCTGGCCTGGGTCAAGCTTTTCTACCCAAAAGTTAGTTACATCTCTTCTTGTCCCCCCGTATGGCTTTCAGTCTTCCTCGTAGCCTGTTGAAATTACGTGATTAATAGTTAAATTCCTGGCCCCACTCAGAGATTGTGACTCACTTGCTCTGGGGTGTAGCTGTGATGTCACAACTTTTTTACATCCCCAAGTGATTTCAGTGTGACATCAGTGTTGAGAATCAGCGAAAAGGTAATAGCAGAATGTAGGAATAGTAACCCAGATTATGCATTTATTTGATCATTGCTACTAAAAATCTCAGGGGAAGCTATAAACCCTGTTACCAAAGTTAAAATATTATTTTCTGCAAGAAAAAAGAAAGTAAGACCAAGAATAGTCATAGCTGTTTAATCGTTAGATATTTGGATATTTTTTCTAATGGAGTTAGACTATTTTGTCTTACCAAAGGTAGATTGGTGGCCAGCCTACATTCGTCCTGAGTATTATAATACCATCAAGTGGGATCCTTTGTCTTGGCCTGCGTGTCTGCATTCTTAGGCAGTCACTTTTCTCCTAGAGAACCCACAGGGCCTTTCCCCAGCACCGCTGTCCACTTGGGTATCCTCACAGGCCTGTCTGTGAACTGGCCATGGAAGGTGCAGTGCCTTCCCTTTGGCAGATTTTTGTTTCTGTCCACCAAACCCCTGCAAAGAAGTCGAGTGTAATGAGAGGAGTCCATGTGACTGTTACGTTGGAGCAGTCAGACTGTTACACAGGAAGCCACTTACGGTGTATGTTCCCTTAAAGTCTATAACTTGCATTACATTCTAAAATCCAGTTGAAATTATATTTACGCTCACAATTTTATATTATGCAGAGTATAATGATCTCAATTTATTAGCATATTCAGCATTTTTCTTTACATATTGTCCATTTTAAACTTCACGATGGATTGATAGTTACCACAAACAGTGTCGGAATATTTAACCCACACTGAACTTCCTGGTGAATTACAAATTAAGAAAGATGATTACAGATGAATATAGATAATTTGGAATAGCTGAGAATCCTGCCCTCTTGTTCTGAAGCCATGCTCCAAAAGTGAATGTTGGACAGAGGTAGGGAACAAGTCCTTGTCAATGGAAGTGGCCTGTGGTCATCAGGACCTCTACAAGGCCACCTTCACATTTTGACTCACACACTGCAGCCACATCTTTGCCTAGTGAATATGCTGAGTGGCCTCTTTCCTTGGGGTCCTCTCCTTTCAGGTCAGCAGTTTTACAGATAGTTAGGCAGGCGCCTGTTCTGAGCCCCAGGCATTTGACTGTTAGCCATCTTCCTCTAGTCTAGAATTAGCCTGAGAGTAGACACCTTATTCTCAGGGCCAAGTATACTTTTTCTACAGTCTGTAAGCCACAGAATGAGTCCAGGAGTGTTGCCCACCTGTTGCAGGCCAGGCTGCACTAATGAATGGGAAGTTTCGGGGTTTGTCTTGACAATGGCCAGCCAGCTACTCCACACACTACCTCAGCGGGCAAGTATGGTCCCCCCCCTGCCTTCTCCCATAGAGTCACTAAGCTGAGGCCCCTACGTAGCGCTTTGTAACGTCTCAATGTAGGTTTTCATGTATGCCATTCATTAACTGCTGTGTTGCAGCTGAACCTCCTTCTTGCCCCCAACACTGACCCTGTGCTGAGCTCCTGGAGGGAGTCCTTAGCGTAGCATGTTCCCTGTGTGCTGAATAAAAGTCAGCTAAAGCAAAAGGATGAAACTGGTGTACTAAGCCACAGTGACTAGCACCATTCCATTAGTAACTCAGAAACATCCTGGAGAAAGGATGTGTGTGTGTGTGTGTGTGTGTGTGTGTGTGTGTGTGTGTTGCACACTCATGTCTATGTACTGGGAGAGCCATTTGTCAGTCGGTGGCTGGTAGCCCGCTCTTTCACTCCTGACCCTGTCTTCTCGAAACCTCCCACAGGCTCTGTCCATGCCACATCTGTGGCAGCCTCAAGAGTGGAGCAAGCACTGTCAGAAGTGGCCTCATCTCTGCAGAGCAGTGCTCCCAAGCAGGGCCCACTACATCCCTGGATGACGCTGGCACAGATCTGGCTCCATGCAGGTACTGCTCTGCCCTCCTGTACCCACCCTGTGAACCCTTCCACCCCTGCACCTTTTTCCACCAGCTATGCTGCACCCAAAGCTACAGGTCCTGAGGCTCTGCGTGTAACCCTGGACACCCATCAAGCAAAAGCAAAGCCTTTGCTATCAAACACCAAACTTTTATCACTTGTTTGCAAGGACCATAATTTGTTCACTATCTACCCATCGTCCACTAGTATCCACACCTGACGGAAAACCTGTCCTAGAACAGGCACCCAAGAGAGGTTTTCTTGCTCTGTGGGTTACAGGCTTTGTGCTCTAGATGATCACACCATCTCTGGGGATGACATGGAGTGGAATCCTTGCTGTACTACCTAACAGCTGGATACTTTGTGTTCTGTCTGGATCGCTCAGCCTTAGTTTTCTCATCTGCACCATGGGGTTAGAATAGCACCTGCCTCTTAGGGTTGATGAGCACAGTGCCTCTCAGCAGCCAGGCCTCGGAGTCTCCAGGGGAAGGGACAAGGGGTATTTGCAACACCAGTGTCTATCAAAGCCAGGGCAGGGGAAACATGTTTGTTGGTCCCACCTTCTCTGATGGCCCCTGATAACTAACTGAGAGGGCATCAGCAGAAGCCATTGGCCTAGAAACTGGCCCAGCAGCAGGGATAATCACCCCTGCCCAAGTTGCACAGAAATCCACTGGCTTAGAGCAACGCTTCTGCACAGCTGGAAATTCCAGAGATAAGTCCAGCATTTCAGAACAGTGAGAATCCCACTGTACAGAGCTCCCAAGTTAATGCTGGCTGTTGATTTGCTTGCATATTTCTACTTCTCATAAAACTTCTGTCCCTCAAATTTTATCACACTATCTGCACGACCCTGCCTGAGCCTTCTAAGATTCATTCTCAGCAAGATGCATGCCAGAAACCCAAGTTTGGTGGGGAGGGTGTGTGTGTTACCCACAGCTGTCTGTTTCTTTACTCCTTTTGCCCAAGTCCACTGTATGATACTCCATTGTGTGTCCCCAGCGGAGACCTGTGCATCATGAAAGCTCAGTTGGATTTACCTGGCTTGGCAGTCCCAAGGCCCCACCCAGACAGCATTTTCTGTGTTGGCATGTTTAATTGAGTCATAGCAACCACCATAAATTAACTAATTATAATCCCGAGAGCGGAAGCGCAGCAGAGGGCTGATTCATGCATGTACAGTGAATCCTCCCCACTGCACGCGCTGCACAGCATTGTGCTCTTCCCCGGAGAGGTCACAGACAGGCTGCTTCCAAGGGCCAGGACCCTGCAGCAAGGCCACCACCCCCACTCTGTGACAGATAAACCCGGCCCAAGAGTCTGACAAGGTCCTGCTCAGTCACCTCTGTGAGCAGTGCCCATGGGTCTCAGCAAGAAAAGGAGTAGGTGCCTGAAAGAGATTTAAGGCTGGGCTAGGAGCAGAGCTGTCTTTCAAACTCAGCCAGAAATTGAGTCTTTGAAGAGCAGAGGCTAAAGCCCAAAGGGCCGGCAGTGATCCTCCCAGCTAGACTTGCTTCCGACCTCACCAGCGGGCTTCTCTTGCTTGCTGCTTGGAAAACTTGATGACCCAAAGTCCACAGAGCTTTGCCTGATGGTTGCTGTCCCCCACTCAGTTCTTTAAGAACTCTGCCCTTCTTTGTGTAACCTGCCATGACTCAGAGAGGAAATTTTGTAGTTGCATATTGAAACTTTAAGAACTTGGTGACCAAGGTCCAGAGCTATTCTTAAAATTTTATGTAATTACATATGTTTCATCATTGCTGTGGCTTGTAGGACAGAATAAGGGTCTCATTACTAATCAACATGTGTGACTGTAACATAGGTTAATGGACTTGAACTGTAAAAGCACATGCCTTCTAACCTCCAGGCAGATGTGCTTGTACAGGTGTCGTGAACACTGCGTGACGTGTGAGTGAATGGAGCCAGTAGGATGTGTGCTCTTTCAAAGCCACACATGAGTCAAAATTTAGAATTATATAGCCCCATAGTCATGAAGAGGTAAATTCAGAAAAACAGTTACCACTGAATCATCAGGAGGTACCACATATGGTTTGAGCTCTACTGATCTAAAAGGCAAAACAAAGGTAACTTCATTTTGTGGCAGTTCATGGAAACCAGGTGGCATCTACTTCTGTGTCCATCATCAGCTCCAGCAGCACTGCCAGATGTCATCAATTTTGCAAGCTTTAGAGAAATTGGATCAAGGCCCAGCACCCAAGGCCATGATGTTTGACATTTGTGGGATTCTCTTAGGGTTTTTTCCAGTGAACTGTGTGCAGCAGGAGCTTGCAGTGGTAGCTCTAGATTTGAGTCTTGCAAGAAAGGTCACTCAAGATGCCTTCACATTCCATCCCACTGTGTCCGAGTTGCTTGTACATGCATTTGATGGCAAGGAGGTGAAGAGGACACTTGAGCCTCCAATGGCTCTCGGAAGAAAGCTGCAAATAGAGACTCAGGAAACCAGGGGTGCTTGGGCACAGAGGGTCCCCTTCCTGTGTGGTGGGGGCCCACTCTTCTACTCGGGACACCCCTTACCTTAGAACCTCAGATTTCAGCAGGACATCTGGTGGCCATGTTTGATCCTTGGTGGTTTTGACCTGTGTCATGATTTTATTGAAATTGTTTTCAAATAACAATAAATAACACATTCATGTAGTACACAGTTGAAAAGGTGGGAATGAGCTAGAGGGAAAAGGCTCCTCCTATCCCTGGTCCCTGGGCTGTGGTCATGTGTGCCCCTTCTGGAGATCATCCCACGCTGGGCTTTGTCCCTGCTGCCCTCTTACCGTGGTGTCAGAAGACTGTCACATATGACTCATACTTTTTACAGCAGTGTCATATATAGTAAGTGGTGTGGAAATACCGTAATTCAACCAGTTCTCTGTTGATTAGTGTTTAAATAACATATGTTAGTTCTGTATCTCTAAGATAAACTCCAAAATGTAAAAATAATGGAGCAAAGGATTTGCACTCTCTATTGTTGATAAATTTTGTCACAATGCCTTCCATAGAACCATACCAGTTTCTAAGCCAGCCAACAACATGTGAGCGTCCATTTCTCACTTCCTTGCTGACACCACAGATACTCAAAACCCTAGGGCTTTGCCAGCCCCCATATGAAAAACAGTATTTTCATTGGCTGCTTGTGGCTGTTGCCCATTTATCTTAAATACTGAGCTTTTTTTCCCCCCTACTAAGCCTTTATTATGTGTAAAAGAAATTTCCCTTGTGCTTGTATTTTTGTTTTCTTTTTACGGCCTCTGGGCTTCTAATCATATTTACAAAGCAACTTTCCAGTTTGGGTCTCTTTTTTGGAAAGTTTCAAGTTACTTATGGTGTCATTTGCATGTATTGTATCTCATAAACAAGGTCAAAGGGAGGGTCTTTCCCCCTCCAGCCCACAGCTTGAGGGCCTGGCTAGATAGCACTGGGTACCATGCAGTCTTCCTGGGGCAGAAGCCAGGAAAACTAGGGTAGAGCAGGAGTCCTTGCTGCTCAGCATGGAGCCCCTGGAACTATGCACCCCGCCTTCGTCAACTCAAGCCTCACTGTTGGCCTCTGGAAACTCAATCATTGTAATTCCAAGCTCAACCAGAGCCTTTCCAAGCCATGTGGCTTCTGGGTGCCCATCTTTCAATTCCCACATTGGGATGGCAGCTAAAAATGACTCGGCGGTAGGTGGTTAATTTCTGCTTGTTACTTACTAATAATTATAGCTTTCACTTTGGCACTTCTCACAGCCGAAACCAGCAGCTATTCTTAGATTTGCAAGATCAGATTTTCTGATTTCTACTGGGAATTTAAAGCTGTGATACTCTCATGGATTCCTTGGCCCTGGTCTGGACTGTCCCCTTCGTCCTTCCTTCTCCCTGACTCTTCCCAGGCACCAAGAGGTGCATCAGTAGGATTGTGGGATGATCCTGTGGAATGACAAGATGATGACAGCTCCCAGACAGGTGGCATGCAGGCTACTGCACAGTAAATGCCTGGGAGCGGGACTGCAGAGTTCTGGGGGCCAGGCTTGCCCAAGTACCCTGCCGGTCTGGATGGATCGGCGCCACCCCCTACCCACTTCTGTGGACGGTTTTGACTAATTGTAACTTAAGGTAGCTAATATTTATCAGGACTAGTTTATATATATATTATGTTAGTCTCAGGACTTTGTATGTGTTAACTTGTTCTCAACAGAACCTGACACAGTATGAATATTCTTATTCACAATGAAGAAACTGAGGCCCAGGTGTCAGGTCACTTGCCTAAGGCTCAGATATTGAGAAGCCTGCATCACAGAGGCAACCAGCATGGCCCAGAACCCTCATTCCAACCCCAGGAGGCACTCAGTTGGTCAACACAGTGTCTCTGAGCAGCAACAAAAGTCCAGGCTCTATGCTCTGTGGTCGCAGTCATTGTCCCAGCCTTCCTTGAGTTTGCAAGGATGCTGAGATGTAAAACAAAGCAGTGCAGAAGCACGTAACTCCCACCACGCCTGGTGCCTGAAGGAGCAGGGTAGGCTCCTGTGACCTCCTGGAAACACAAGGCCTCCCCTAGGTGAGGCAGAGGAGCTGCAGGAGCCGAGGATTTAGGAGCTCTGGTCCAGGCCACAGAGGAAGCAGCTTGGTCCTGGGTGGTCTCAGCAGAAGTGAAAGAACAGGATTCCTGAGACGCATTTCTGAGGTGGAGCTGGTGGGTGAGACATGATGGGTGAAGGAAAAGGAGGACTCCAGGAAGAATGCTGAGCACTGGGCTTGAGTGTATGACGATAGCGTGTCCTACAGTGAGGCAGCCTTGATGCGATGGCGTGGGGGAGGAGGAGATTCCAGAGTCCAGGTCAGATGCCTAAAGACATGCAAGTGACAGGTGGCTGCCAGATTTGGTCTGCAAACATCAAATTTGGGGATTGGGATTTATCAACCAGTATAGTAAAGAGGCCTGGGAATGAAGACAGAGAAAGAAAAAGGCCAGGCTGAGACCCTGCCCCTCCATAGTTTGGGAAGGAGAAGAAAAGCCACAGAGACTCAAATGAGTGATCTGCAAGAAGGAAACAGGACATGAGGCATCACAGCAGGAAGAGATGGTGAGGGGCCCGTGCAGCACAATCGAGGACTTGGCCTTGGGACTCAGGAGGTTGGGACCCTTGTGCCACCACACACTGGCAGTGAGACATGGGCAACTTCTTTCCAATCCTGCTGAGCCTAGTGTCATCCTCCGCAAGAGGAGGAAGTAGGGACAGTCACGCAAGATAAAGCATGCAGTGTGCTCAGCACTCAGCGCGCAGTTAAGCACTCTTAAAGGAACCGTTTGGAAGGAGGATGTGGCCACAGGAAGTGCTGCCTCGAAGCTGAGTACAGTGGAGACAAAGCACCGTTGGATCAGGCGGATGGGAGCTGCTGAGCACACTGACGAGACTGGTTTGCACGGGGTGGTGGAGCTGGAAGCCATCTGGTGCAGGATGCAGAGCGGGTGGCAAGTGAGGAAGTGGAGGCAGGAGAGCACACATCACCCTTGCAAGAAGAATCCTCTGGAGCAACAACATGAGCTAGGAGGAGAGCAGATGACTGGCAAGGAAATGTGCTGATGGAGACCGTCGGGGTTATGGTTAGATCTTCAGTGTCCCCAAAAGACCCACCTGCTAAATGCCCAACGGAAGCAAATTAGATCGCGGGCTGTGTGCCCTCCAAGGGGGAAGTTGGGACCCTTTCCCGTCCTGTCTTTCTCTTTCACTTCCTGGCCACCATCAATGAGCAGCCACCTCCACCATGAATTCCCACCAAGACGCTCACCCTTGCCACAGACCCAAAGGCAACACAGCCAATTGACCTTGGACTTAAATTTTAAAATCATGAGTCAAAATAAATCTTTCTTCCTGTAGGTTGTTTGTGTTAGGTATCACAGCCACAGAAAGCTAACACTCAGTATACAGAAGAGAGACAGCACACATGAAGATATGAAGCCCCAGAAGACAAGAGAAGAGTAGGAGAAGGGTCCAGGGCCCAGGTGTAGGAAGTAGCTTGCAACCACAGCAGGAGGCACAGCAGGAACCCTCAAGGATACAGAGAGACGTGTTGGTTTGACATTAGGAAGGAGCCCAAGGTCTACACTGCTGGCTTCTCTGAATGAGGGAGCCCAGGTCGACCAAAGAGGTGGGCCCACTGAGAATGGATCAGAACTCAGAACATCTGTGTCACAGCCTGGAAGAAACAGAGTGTGTCTTGCTCTTCCTTCAAGCCCCAGAGAAAGGTGTCAGTCTGGACACACTGACAGCCAGTCACAGATTCCGCGGTAAATGGCAGACCTGCAGCAGAGACTCTGGAAGAGACCCTGGGCCCGGCCCTCAGCGAGGACAGGGCCTGGGCTGTGTTCTGCTTGTGGACTGCAGGGCTCAGCTCCAAGGGCTCAGAGTGGGTGACACCTGAGAGCAGAGTCCCTGCCTCTTCTTACTTTCTGACTTTCTCCAGAGGAAGCACAAACCAGCTCCAGAGTTGAGGGGACCAAGGCTCCAGAAGAGTGACAGGAAACCCCATCAGAACATAGGACCCTTTCCTCCTTGCCCCTCACACTGATTTTTGTTTGTAGGAGCACAGGAGGTTTGCTTTGGGTTCTTTCTGAGATGCAGACACCCTGTGTGTACCCTAGGGCACACCCCTGCCCCCCATACCATCTATGTCTAGGAAAGCAGGACTCTGGGTAGAGGAAATGGTTTAGAAAGGTCGTAGGGATAGCCAGGGGACCTTCCTATCTGCTGCTGCTGACCCTGCCTCACTAGGGAGTGCTCGATGCCACTTCCTCTCCTGTCAGATGCAGGTGACACAGAACATCTGCCAGCACTTGAACTAGGCGTCGCTCCTGGTCCTGCCTCAAGCACTGACTGCCCCTTGGTGTGAGTTTCTGGAAGGGTGCGCCTCTCACAGACAAAGCCTTCAAGGGGGCAGATTGTGTAGGCTGGAGGCAGGTGTGCAAGGCCATACCAAAGCTACACCTGCAGCACAGTCCAGGCTGGACCCCAGCCCCATCAGCCCAGCCCCCCACACAGTACACAGCCTGTTCAGCCCTGTTCACAAGGCAGGCACCTTGCAGCTGACGGGAAGCAGGCCCAGATGGTGTCGGATGGATGGATGGATGGATGGATGGATGGATGGATGGATGGGTGGCTAGGGAAATGATCTGCATGGGACTCAGGGTGCCTCCAGCAGCAGGCCCGCATTTGGAAATAGCACTTGACCTTGAAAAAGGACAGCTGTTTTTAACCACATGTGGAGCTTGGGTCAGTGGCCAGCTTCTGAAGGCCATCTGAGCATGAGGCAGTTAGGAACATGGGGCAGTGCTCACTTTGGCAGCCATGCATCAAAATAGGAAGGTGGGCAGTGCAGGAGGTGGGTTCCACCAGGCCCTCCCAGAGCAAGGCATCTATCTGCTAGGGAAGACGGCAAGCCATGTCCCGGGTGGGCCCAGTGCTGGAAGAACGGGACAGGATGGGTGCCAGAGCATCTGGGGAAGCCAGTGTGGGGCTCATGGGTGGGGCTCATGGTCTACCCTAGACCATGGAGCCCAGGGTAGGAGGAAGCAGGAAGGTGGCAAGGCCTTGACTCCGAACACCAAGCAGAAACATCAGGATTGTATTCACCTGCTCCAGGGAACTATAGATCTGTGCACAGGAGGAGATTTTATTTTAACATTTCACACAGTCACAGAGCAGACGCTTAGAGCTTAGTAGAGCTCTCAGAACAAGACAGAAAGCGCCCTTGACTCGAGCAACCCTTACCTTTGCCTCGAGGCTGTCAGCTGCCAGCTTCAGGACAGATACCTGCCCCTGTATCCTCTTCAGAGAGTGACCTTGCAGAGCCGCCCTGCGCCGGGGCTCAGCCTGCACTGAAGTCTTCTCTTCCTGGTGGCTGGTTGACCCCAGGTTCCCATGAGCTCTTAAGCTCAAGAGGCCCTTCATTTATTTATTTTAATTGAATTTCACCTGCTGGAAAGGACAGGGAATGTCAGATGCCCTGGCTTCTCTGGCCTTTGGCTTTCTTCATTGACCTGAGCCATGGAGATCATTGCCCTATTTTGGCCCTCGTTCAATGTTCTCATACCCACAGACTTTTCTTAAAGCACCTACTAAGTGCTAAGGGATGCTAAGGTAATTGTCCAAGCCATGGCTCCTGCGCAGGAAGCTGTCCCGTGCAGCACAAGTTCACAGTGACTGCTGTGTGGCTTTGTGTTCTGGGGACCAGCTGTGCGCTCCAACTAAGAAGACTATGTGTAGGGCTGATCTTAGGAATACTGGAAAGCCTCAGTAATCTTTTCTGTATCCTCCCTCGATTCTATCCCAAATTCCTTGTTCAGTGCCAGAAATCCCCCCACCAAGCTCCCTCCCTGGAACCTAAGACATCATGCCTATTTAGTTGTCATTTCCTCTTAGAGCTTCTGTGAGAGGCTGCTGTGTCTTCAGCTCCCAATGGGACTTGGGAGCACCAGGCCCCGGGCTTAGGAAATCAGGGTAATAAGTGGGATGTTGAGCATCCCCCTCAGTGTCACAAGGGCCCCTCATGGAACAGGACTCACATTACACTGTCCCGTTGGCTTAAGGCTTCCACTGTCTTCATTTGCCTTGTAAAAAGTCTAGAAACCTTCAGTCCAGACTCCCCGGGCAGGCCTGCTTCCCCCATGGTGTCAGGAAGAGAGGCTCACTGTGCCTAAGGGGCCCACGGCAGCTCTAGGCCTGGAGCCTGAAATGGTACAGACCCACACTGGAAGCAAGGTGGGGCCAGTGCACAGTGACAGGCAACCCAAACCACTGAGGACATACAGTGAGTGCTTCCAGAGAATCCTATTACTCGAACATCCAGCAGCCCTGAAAGCATCGTTGTGAGGGGAGGTTTAGGGTTTTGCCTGGCCCAAACCAAAAGCCAGAATGGCTCCCTTTGTCCCCACAGCACCCGCATGTGACACTGTTTAAGCTGGGTCTCCTGAGAAGGCAAGGAGGCAGCTGACGTAGTGTCGCCCCCTCAGAGCTCAGGAGTCTGTGCTGGGACTGTCCTGTTCAAGTCCCTGGGCCAGTCTGTCACCTGTCTGTGTGTTTTAGTCACTTTCCTGCCACTAGGACACAATACATGAAACCATGATTTAATGCAGGAGTGGCCTACTTTGGCTCCATGACAGTCCGCAGGCAACTGGCTCGGGCAGGCGCCTCCCCTGGAAGGGCTGGGTGGGGGGAAACTACTCTCGTGGTGGTCAGGAAGGGAGGAGCTAGGGAGGAAGATGCACCCTTCCAGGTGCCATCCCCAGATCCCCTCTTCTGACCAGGCCATGACTCCTAGCAGTGAATCAGATGTTTGCTCCCATGATTCAGTCCCCTTCCCAGAAGCTGCCTATGAGTGCGCAAGGCCTGTGGGGGATGCAGTCCTTAGAAGCTGTGGCTTTGCCTTGGAGGTGGGTGGGAGCTGCCACGGAGGACCGGCTTGCTGCGAGGCCAGAGAAGACATGGTTAGGAGGCTTTGCCGAGGTTGAGGAAGTGTCATGTGGGCTCCAGAGGCAATGCAGAGAGGAACTCTAGGAAGATGATAAACGTCTTCCTAAATTCTCTTTTGATTGCTGTGTGTGCTACATCAAAGGCATTAATCTACACGTGCAGATCCATAGCCCGGCCACGTCTCACTGCCGGGGGAGGCCAGGGGTGAGGCAAGCACGAGGAGACAGGGTTGAACCACCCAGGACAGGCCACTGAGGAAGGCTGTGGACAGGGTACCTGCCAGGCGTGGCTATGGTGGCATGGAGATAACAGGGAGAGGGGACTCAGATGTCCTAGGAGCCCAAGGCCAGCTTGGGGCAGGGGCGAGTGCTGTGAGCAGAAAAAGTCCTGGGAGAAGCAGCAGGAGGGGACAGGGCACAGTGTCCTCACTGGACACCCAGGAGGCAGAGGCACACTTGGGATGCATGGTGGCTTTTGGGGGCAGCTGAAGCTGCAGGGCAGTTTGGGATTCTCTGCCTAGCGGCGAGGGAGTCCTAAAACTGCAGAAAGGTCACGTCCCTGCTTTTGTGAAAAGGGGCAGCTTGGTTTTTCAAAGGCTTTGTTGATGTTAATGGTTACAAATCTCTAGGGTGTGGTCGCTTTCCTGGCCAGGAGCCAGGTCCTGTGGATCACCCATTTGATTTTATGCCTTTCCTCACATAAGCCTGGGCCTGCTGGCCTTGTCTTGCTTTGGCATCAGGAGGACAGGCCAGAGGGCAGAGCCACTGCGTGCCCCTCGTCGGCTTGTCCCACGCTTCCCTTTCTCTATGCGGTCGGAGCCAAGGCCGGAGCCAGGGCAGCCTCTGTCCAGATGCCGAGGCGCCCTAGCCGGAGGTCCTCCCAGGTGGAGGCAGGCCTGCCCCCTCCACTTGGCGGTGACATATGTCTGCCCTGCGAGGCCACAGCACAAGAGACTGGAGCCACTGGGCCCGAGGGATGCTTGGTCCACAGCTGTGTCCACAAGGGGAGGGGGACCAGCTGGCTCTGGGCCCTGCCAGACACCCATGGGCAAATACAAAGGTCCCCAAGCAGAGGGACAGCGTCTCGCAGGGCCTCTGATGGGCAGTGGACCGAGACAGCATCTGCTTTCTGCTCTCTCCCCACAGCTGAGGTCTACATTGGCATCGGGAAGCCTGCGGAAGCCACAGCCTGTACTCAAGAAGCTGCCAACCTCTTCCCGATGTCCCATAACGTCCTGTACATGCGGGGCCAGGTGGCTGAGCTCCGAGGAAACATGGATGAGGCTCGACGGTGGTATGAGGAGGCCCTGTCCATCAGCCCTACCCATGTGAAGAGCATGCAGCGCCTGGTGAGTGCAAGCCGGCCCAGGACCCTCACTGCTGGGTCAGGGTTCCCCAGGATGGCAGCAGAGGCCAGATGCAGTTAGCTTGCCAGGCTGCCACCCTGCAGGAAGCCAGCAGGCCGTGCCCATGTTAATTTGTGCACATCACACCCTGCGAGGTGACCATGCACTGTCACAGCCATACTGCCTAGAGTCCTGTTAGATGCCATGGAACAATTTGGGTTCTTCTGGCTGGTCTTCTAGCCAGCATTCCCAGCTACCCTGTGCCCTGCCTGGGCACTGTCATTGTCAGTATGGTGTCTACACTGTTTGCAGCAGCCACCTTGAGAAACTTGACACACTAGGGAGGCTTCAGTGCAAAGATCATAGCACTCACACGGAGTGGGGAGGCCTCCAGGGAGCCTGAGTGAGATGCCAGAGGTGGCACGCTGTGGGTGTGACAGCTCTTCCAAAACACGCGTCCCTCTTCTGGGTGCCCGGCCATTGCCCTGCTGGCTCCCCCACCACCACCCTGGACCATCTTTGAGAGGTTCTGGGGTTGGCACCAGCTGTCTGAACATCAGTCCGGTGGGGAGCAGACTAATCACTCCAGGGGTTCTGTTCGGACCCTACAAAGTGCTGTGCACAGAGCCTTCTGTCTGCTGTCGCATTCCTATAGGAACTGAAACTCGGAGTGAGTGAGGCCTGTGGGGCCAGGGAGGAGCCACCCTGCCTTCCCTGGGTCTGCACGTGAGGCTCGGATTCTGCGGCTGTGTGCTAGGCTTAGTGATGGGGCATGGCTGATGCAGTGAACCACAGGAGAGAAAAGCTGGTAATAAGCCTGAGGCGCCCTTCCCATCAGCAGCCTTAGGCAGTCAATGGCGTGTGATACAGGAGAGCCAGCACTGGACAAGGAGTCCAAGAACAGAGATCTGTCCTGTTGGTGTCACTTGCCCAGTCCTTAATCTCAGGAGAGCCCATAAGTATTCTGTACCTCAGTGTCTTTCTTGCAAAAGGAAGGCATCTCCCCCCGAGAGGATATGGTTTTTGTAGCTAATCAGTTCCCCAAAGGATGCCAACACCTTTGTTGTCTTACCATTTCTCATAAGCAAAGCATAGAAGGTTTTGAGCCATAACTACAAGTTTTCAGCAGAAAATGCTGACTTCCTGACTCACCGAGAGTGAGGTACCAATGGAGGAGTCTGACGCGGACTTCAACTTGCACTTGTCTGCCCGCCTCTGGGAGCCTGGTGTATCTATGAATGGGGCTGTTGTTTGCCAGGTGGGCTCCGTGAAACTGAAGGCATGATTCACGTAACAAGCCTCACAGAGTTTCTGGAACCTGGTAGGTGCTCATTAAATAGAAAACCGAAGACAGTTACTTCCAGTTTTAAAAGTAAATCAAACCTTATAAATGACAGCTACTTAATTTTTTCAACTTCCTTTTGTGAACATACAGTACTGTAACTAAATGCAGCTTCATAAATAATTTTTCATATTATCTAAACATTAAGTCTGATTAAAAATATACATGAGTTTTAATTTTTGTATCACTATTATAAGGAGAGTTTGTTAGGAACTTTTCAGCTCTCTGAGGTTTGCTAAGTATTGTGGAAGAGGTATAATCAACACCATGTTCCCAGTATTTTTATTAAAAAGAGGTAGCATGTTTCCACCTCAGGGCCTATGAATTATTCAGAGAAGTGTTTCTTGTTCATCCCCAAGGGGAACACATGAGACAAAAGATCAAATAGGAAAATCGCACCAGGAGAGTTTTCTGTTTCCTCTTGGAACCTTGCAAGACACCTGAGCTCCTGACAACGGCCTGGTGCTTTCCCTTCTGAATGAGCAAGTGCTGGGCCCGGCACAGGGGCGCTGGTGAGTCAGGGACCATGCTGAGGCTGGGGCCTTGCCGGCCACCTCTAGTGGCAACAGCGGGGGGCCCCAGGCCCAGAGACTGTGCAGCTTGGGAAGTCTTGCCAGTGAAGAAGAGTAATAATAAGAGACTCAGAAGACCTGTCTTGGTACATCCTGACATATCTGGAAAACCATCCAGACTGAAGGCAGGTAGAGAGCAGCAAAGCTACAGGTTCTGAGGGGCTCAGATTATGGTAATCAGAAGCTTCACTCAGTGGCCATGACCAGGTGGCTCCTGAAGGATGGCTTGGAATACCCCTGCTTGGTGATCTTAAGGAAGATACACCTGGGCTCCCCTTCTTCCCTATCCATTCCCAGAACTGGCCCTCAGCGGGGGGTGGGGTTGCACAGTATAGCCAAGAGCATCCACTTCCTTCTGGTCCCTGGGAAGAAGCAGCCTCCAGGTCCCCAGACATTACAGCCCTCGGATATGCACCCACCTCTGCCCCACCTATGCAGTGAAGCAGTGTTTCTGTGGCTCTGGAGGGAGGAACGGGGGAAGATGGCCCTCCAGGCTCTAGACTAGAGTCCTGGCACTGTCCCTCATTGGCTTTGGAGCCTCAGGCACGTTTACTCTTCCTCTTTGTGCCTCAGTTTCCTCAGCTACAGAAATGAGGATAATGTTAGCACGTGCCTTATAGAGACAAAGTCAGCACAGAAATTGAAATCTCTTGTTCAGTCACAGAGGCCTTCGAAGAAACCAGACTGGTGTGTGAGTCCCAGATTAAGCAGAACAGCGAAGTCAAAAGTTGTCTCTTCACCAGGTTGAGTCCAGGAAAGAGCCAGGGCCCCAGACTTGGGCAGCAGAGGGTGCAGAAACAGAGATGAGCGTTGATGATTGCCTGGCAGCCAGGAAGAAGAGTACATGAAGCCCAGGGCAACCTGTGCCAGGCCAGGCCAAGGTGAGACAGTCCAGAGAAGCAAGGTTTCAAAGAGCATGTGATGGAGACCACCAGAGAACCAAGCAAGGCAGGAACAATCGAGAGGGAGATCAGGTTCTGGGAAAAACCCCGAGAATGGGAAAAGTACCCATGGCGTCCCTCGTGCTCAGAAAGGGGAGAGCTAGAAGGACAATCAAAGAGAGTTGTCTGGACATCAGGAAGTCACATTATCTGTCATGAGTGGAGAAGCAGATCACAGAGAACAGATCAGAGGTTGAGCTCACCCCGTGGAAAGCGGTTCCTCATTTATTCCTGGGGTCTAAGTGGCAGCTTGTGCCAGGTCACCAGGTTGTCAGCAACTTTCAATCTACATACAACATGTTAGCATTGTTAAAAAGCACTGATGTAGGTTGACTAGGTTGTAGCTCAGTGGTAGAGTTTATCCTGGGCATGCAGGAGGCCCCCTGGGTCCAATCCCTAACCACCAAATCAATAACTAAATAAATAAAATTTAAAAAGCAATGACAGTTTGAGAAGCAGTAATGAAAGTAAGCCAAAGGTCAGAGAAATGTAAATTAAAACCCAGGGGAAACTGACAATTTTCTAATAGTTTTAGCCTTCATTTCTGTGTTCCAATTCACTTATATAGCAAGAAGAGAGAAAAGATGAGAGGTGCTCAGCACTGGCAAATAGCTTGCAGCGACACACAGACACGGCAGCTGGGTGCAGCGGGCACTCGGGGAGCCATGAACCGAAAATGCCAGAAACTACAAAGGAATTTTGACGGAGGGAGGAATTCATGGGTGATTCAACTTTTCTCAGAAAATCGAAAGGCATTTGTCCTATCAATTTTGCATAAATGCATAAATTTACATTTGTCTGCTGTATGAAAAAGCCTTTAGCTTGAAGCAACCCAAATGAATTAATGAAACACAGAGCATCCCAAGTTCTGATTTAGGAGGGGAAAAGGAGAAAGAGGCCCATGGTGCCCAGGGGGCAGCGGACCAGCCTGCCGAGCCAGACTTTCCGGGCCAAGGACGGGCGTAGAGACAGTGCAGCCAAGGACAGAGCAGCAGGACGCGGACAGGCTCTGCAGCAGGGACATCGGGTTGCCCTCTGATAACGTCAGCCTGGGCTTTTGAGGGCAGCATTTGTGGCTGGAAGGTAAGAAAGGAGCAAGGGCTTTCAGGAGAGAGAGGAATGGGTGAGGGGAGCAAGGAAGGTGTCATGGAGGGCAGGCCATAAGTTCTGGAAGGGAAGGTATTGCTGAGCAGGAAATGTGTGCTTCGGGGTGCTAGCAGGCACCTCAACCTGCCTGGAGCGCATTGACAGACGGAGAAAAGGGTTACAACAGCAGCAGATGGCGGGGTCACCAGGGCCCAGCAGAGTAGACAGTGCTGGGGGGACCAGAGGTGCCCAGGGCAGCCTCAGAGAGGACCAGGAGCCAGAGAGGGCTGAGCACAGACAACCACAGGAAGGGCAGCAGGGGCATTAGTGACACAGCTGCCTGCCCACCCACCGCGAGCTGATGTGTCCCGCTGTAGGATCAGCCACCCCCTAGGCAAGTCTACTGCAACAGAGAGACAAGGATGTTAGAGGGACAGCCCAAAGGGACCATCCACTTGAATGTCAGTGTTGCCAGGAGAAGGCTGGGGTCTGGAAAGGACTGAAGCCCTGATCATGGAGATTATGGAGGCTAAGCTTCGGGCCACCCGAGGGGAAGCAGTGCTGCCAGATCGGTGGGGGATCTCTTCCCAGACCAGAGGAAGGTGGTCAGACAACAGGATGGTGCTTTCTTTAAACCCCTTTCAAAGGAAAGGGGCAGGAAAGATTGAGGGACCACTGCCCGGGCGGTGTGGCTGGAGGACCGCTCACCTCACGGGAGCCCCCAGGGTGTCTGGGTGAGATGTGGAAGGGTCACAGCAGCTTGAAAGGGGTTAAGTGATGGAAGAACACATTTCAGGCTTCCATACAGGATCTGGGGCATGGAGGGCCTAAAAGCAGAAGCCTGTCTTCTTGGGGTGGATGGGAAGACCAGAACAACTCCAAGATTCCTCAGGATGACTTCAGGCTAAAGGTCTCATGCACAGGCTGTGCTCTGAGCTCACATCCTCTGAAACATCGGGAATCTGGAGTGGTACTGAGCACACATGCTCCCAAAGTGGGTTGCAGTCATGTTCATAGGGACCACATTAGTAATGGAAAATTGGCAGGCATCAACCAAGCTGTCAGGAATGCATTTTGTGAGAAAATACCCAAAGGCGCCTTGAGATGGTGGCGACACCCCTCAAGGTGCGCCGGGACGCGCCTTCTGGAGCACCCCTATGTTTTCTGTTGTTTCAACAGCTGTGACAGTTGATCCGTCAAAGCAGAGCTAACTAGTGGCTGCTCTGAGAGGAAGCCTCTTGTGAAGTTCAAAGGGGGCCCAGAGCTGGGGCTTTCTGTAAACCCCTTTCAAGCTGGTGTGCCTGGGCACTGTGCGGAGATGTCATCCCGTTGTGCATGACGGCTGGGTGGCTGCACAGAGGCCAGAGGGAAGGAGGGAAGGAGGTACAGCTGGGCTTGCTCAGTCAGCTGGCATTGCTAAATTACAAAGTTCTGGTGCTTTGCTGTCTTTCCCATCTTTGAAAATATCCATCTGTTTTTCAAGATTTGGGAAATTGCTATGTCTTGTATTTTACTATTTACCATCCTGGTTTCCAGTGTGTGCCCAGCTAAAGGAGAGATGAGCATGAAGATGCCATAGCTGCAGGCATTGGGAGCCGTGTCTGTGTGTCTGTCTGACCAGCCACCAGTACATCCCACAGCCCAGGGCTCTACATCAGCTCCTCCCCTCTGTCTTCTGGGACAGATGGCCTCTGCTGCCTCCTTTACCCTGGGTCAGACCCAGGCCCAAGCAGCCTGGTGAAACAGAACCCGAAGACCCTCCCCTTTCAAAGCTGAGCCTTAGAAACAAGTTGCTTTCATCCAAAGTATCGTCTTTCTTTCCATACTTAGGAAAACTATTGGCAGGAAAAAAATCAGGTATAGCACAAAGATGCTTTCTTCTATTAGTTGTATTTTTATTTTCTTTCAGAATTAAAAAATGCTTTGAAAATTAAGGAGGATAACTTTGTTCTGTGGAGAAAGGCTTGTGAGATAGTCAAAGGCAATGTATTCTTCCTAGAAAGCAGTCTGAACAGTCCACAGGCTTCAGTCCTGCTATCCTTTCTTATATCTGAGGCTCAGACTCAGGGCCTGGGAAAAGGTCCTGTATCCTAATGGCCATTGAGATTTTTTTCCTTTGTCTTCCCCCACCTTGTTTAATGGTGCACTCTCGTCTTAGGTCTTTGAAAGCTTGAGACCTTCTCAACAGTCATTAATAATTGGCATCATTAATAGTAGGGAGCCGTGGCTACCAGCAGACTTGACAAGCATGATTCTTCCCTGGTTACAGATGAGGCCCCAAGCACTGGGTGCTGTTCTCCTCCAAGAGATTTTGCTCTATATCATTGCAACTTGCTGTTTTAAACCACCAGGTTCACTGTTCCTCTGAGGAGGACTTTGGCTGTTTCTTGGCTCGGCCTTGCTGCAGTAATTTCTGACTGTGATGTGACTGTGAGATAGGACTGAAGCATGAAGGTGTCTTCAGATGTCACTGTGTGGCAAGTCAGCCCACAAAGAGGACCTGGGACTGTATAGTGGTCCCCAGGTTGACCTCAGCACTGTTTCAGGGGCTGAGCCTGGGAGTAAGCTAAAGGGGCAGCACTCTCGAGGGCCCAGGCTGGGGACACTGGCTACTCTCCAAAGTCTGCACTGTGTCCTGTTGTTCCCAGCTACATTCTTCACTGGTGGACCCGGTGCCCCATCTGGAAGCACAGTGGTCATTGTCCTAGTAGAGCCTGCAATGATCTTTCCTGACGGGCTGTGGTCTCCTGGCTGCTCATCCCCATTCACAAGGACTCATTAGCTGAGACAAGACTCAATTGCAGGTGGGCCTGGGTACAGGTGTCTGCTGCCTCACAGTGCTGTGGCAAACGGAAACACTGAAACAATATGCGGGTTTTGGAGGCAGATCTATTTTACATCAATGGGTACTGATCGAGATCAGTTCCAAAATATCAAGCCCTGATCTCTGGTGGTTTAGGGCTTATATGAGATAAACAAGCAGGCAGAATGGCTTGTCAATTGGGGATTGTTTTATACAGTGTGCATCCTAGTGACCAACTGCGCATCACAGTGACCAGCTGTTTGTAAGAGACAGAAGCAATCAGAACTGGAACAGGAACTGTTATCTGAGCAACCAAAACACTAAAATGTACTGGCTGGGGGTGGCTGTTTTTTGTTACATTTCCCCCTCTTTTAGTTTCCCTGGCAAATCTTTGCTGACACATTACATGTGATCTTCTGATATAACCAGCTAGAAGCAGTAACATTAGGTGTCCGGCGCCTCATCCGTCCCGCGGAATGGAGCACACGAACACTTAGCCTCTGCAAGCACCTTTATTGACTGGGCAGCAACCTCAATACATGTCCGTCCTCGACGGCTTCTTCCGTGTTGTGCGTCGGGCACTTCCTATACTTGGGCTTATATAGCTAATGTTATCCAATCAAGGGATTACACGTGGGGACAGGCGATTGGGCGGCAACAAGGAAGCAATCAATCATTACCATATATGGCGGGGACAGTAAGCCGAGCAAGAACCAGGAAGCAGGATGTGTGCGCCATCTTGGGCACACGATGGGCGGGGGAGCAGCAAGGCGGTAGGCGGACGCCATCCTGTGGCTATATTCTCCTGGGTAATACGGCAGGCTCCCAACAATTAGGATTGTCAGTGATCCTAGGAGGGGACCTAGCCAGGCTCCCCAAGATCGTCTTATTACACAGTTTTTCCCCAAATTGTTTTTAAGAAGAGACATAATTTAGGTCTGTCTGTTCTGTAACATTACTCTGGCAGGATAGTGAGGGAGTTACTCTGATCTAGGAGAGTGTCCATTGTGCCTTGGATGCTCATCAAATCCTGGTCAAGTGTTTGATTGATTCTTCTATTTTCTTGGGGTAACCATCCATAGAGTTTAAGGCAGAACCCACAGCTAGTAGTGGGGTAGGGAAGCAAGGACTGAGATAAACAGCCAGAAAAGCACAGAAATCAAGGGAAATAGGTATGGAGCAATTTTGTGGATGATGTCCTCAGGCTTCAGCTGTGCATGGACTGGTCAGTGTCCAGAGTGACCAAAGCAGGAGTTTGAGTGCGTTACCTCTTCAGAGTGAGCCTCAGAGGAGCTGTCTAGGTAAATTTTCCAGTGCTTTTAGGGCTGGATTTCTGAAACTTATACAGGTAGTTAATTTACCTCTGAGTTGTATGTGTGCACAGGAATGTCTACAGATATAGCTTGTCTTTTAGTGGTTACAAGCTGTTTTTGTATAATGCATGAGATCAGGGCCAGTGACACAGATGCTGAAGCCTGACCTGGCTGCAGAGAAACAGGTGGCTTGAGCTTGTAGAACAAATGTTGGGGGCAGGTCTCGCTCTGATCTTCTGGGAATATCAGGTAAAGTTTTTCTGGTTCAGTCCATTTGATCCCCAGAGGGGGCTTAGGCCTCTAGGCTGGATTATTTTGTGTCATTGGTGGCAGGTTTTCAAACAGCAGCAGCAGCAGGAAAGAGTTTGCTGTGCAGACATTCCTGCAGAAGAGTTTTGGCCAAAATAGTTTTGTCTGAGGTGACCACAGCATATTTAGTATTTAGCCTGTCAGACTTCGTCTCTAACAAAGTTACTTCCATCTGTAAATAGCGTGTACTCAGCATCTGTCAGAGGGTCTATTTTTTGGAAAAGTTCATCATAGTATAGCATGTGGCACCTGGACAGTTTGGGCTCAGTCTAAGGTGAGCTTGTCAGCTTCCTTGGTCAGAGAGACAGTGCCTATTAGATCACAGAGGCAAGAGAGGAGGCAGCCCTTAGTGACTGGACCCAAGGATTTGCACAGGTAGGTCACTGGGTGCTCCCAGGGGCTGACAGTCTGAGTAAGCATCACTTTTTATGAACTCAAGGATCCAGATTTTATAGAAGCCAGCAGCTTCTATAAAGAGTTTTATAGAAGGAAAGAAATGTGTGGTGTTTCTTTCTTATAACCAGTTTCTGCCAGATATTATAGCAGAGCTTTTGTGTCTTTCCAGCAGGCAGCTTGAGTGTCATTAATCAGAAGTGCTTTTTTCAAAGAAGAAACAAGTTTTTGAACCTCTCAGAGATTGAGTCCAGGTCAGTTGACTTTAGAGTCCAGAACTGGGGTCTTTCTATTTAAAGGCAAAGAGAGGCTTGCTGAGGAGCTAATCAAAGGCAAAAGAAGGCATTATTTTAGGTCCAGGAAGTTGTACCCAGTAGGCTGTGAGTGGCAGAAGACTGAGGCAACATATATAGAGGGCAATGGCAGCTTTGGGAGATCTTGAACTGGCTTTATGAGCAGGAGAGGTGAATTTTAGCAGTTTGACAGGCTATAGACATTTTGCAGTTTTGAAGCCTCATTTTTTCCTTTCTCTGGGAACCTTGATGGCTAAGGCTTCCCTGAAAATAGTGGGAAAGTTCTTAACCTCTTATGGCAGTTGAGTACAAGTGAGCTGGCCTTTTATCTTCAATTTGCAAGCAGAGGAAGGCATCTTTTAAGTCTTTTAAGTCTAGAACATTCTAAAATGGTGTACAGGTCAGGAACCACAGAGTGCAAGGTAGTGGCTGCATGGTTAATGGTATGGAGATCTTGCCTAAGGTGATTAACAGTCTGTCAGGCCAATGTGTGGCTGGATGCTTGTCTGTGCTTCCTGTGACATCTGATGGCAATGGAAGGGGTCACAGTGAGGTGGTATGGTTGACGGCCAGGCCCAGAGGCAAGTCCTAACTGTACCTCTGGGAGGAGAGTTTTCAGAATTTCAAGATTACAGTTATCTGTCTCAGGCTAATGCAGGCATCATACTGGCTTGGTGTAAAGGAGTCAGTCACTTCTAACTTGAAGAGGAGGTCTCTTCCCAGAAGTGGTATGGGGACTGGCATATACAGAAAATCATGTTGTGAGATGTCCTCCCAGTCTGCCAATTTGTGCCTGGCAGAAGGGCTAAGAGGCAAGAGTACCAGTTTCCCTGATGATGGTACTGTGGACCTCTGGTGGTCCAGCTGAAGAAGGGAACCCAGTCTGGCCTAGTGTGAGCCCATCAAACTAATGAACATGTTACCATCTGATCCATGTTAAAGGATTTGAAATTTTTTATCTTTTTATTTATTTAGTGTTCACAGTCCTTACAACTCATTGAGAGTTGTCTATCAGATTGTATTTCCTTACAGAAATCTGGTGCCTTTTTAATGAGGTTTCTGTGTAACAGTAGTCAATGGGCTTTTTCCTACCCCATTTTATTGTCTTTGAGGAGTGCTCAGCTGGGTTGTTTCTAGGTGAGGTGACCTTTGGAAAGGCCATGACAACTCATTTGTCAGGGCTAACAGTCCAGTGTTCCTCAGTCAGAATGTGGAACACAGAAGGGATTGCTGACAGTCATCTCAGATGGGCATTAGATGATGTCATCTGACCAAGATAGGAAGTAGAAGGCTCTAGAAGGAAAATCTGTGTGGCCAAATGCAGGCAGTGGCCAGCTGAAACTGGTTCAGTTGGCTAGAAGTAGACAACTTGGAAGCAGGGAGTGAAGCCATAGATGTTGGCAGCAACTGCAGTGGCCAACAAAGGTGCCAAGGCAGAATTCTCAGGAAAAACGGGCCTCTTTTTCTTTTTTTTCTTTTTTTTTTTTTTTCCTTTGAGATGCAGGGAGTAGTTTGGTATCATTTTTAATTCTGTAGAAGCCCTTTTTCCTGCAGTCAGGGACTGTGGGCTTTGATTAATTCCCATTTCTGACTCACTACATGTGTGTTGTGTACCCTTGAACAGTGGTGCAACAGACAAAGGGTGGGTGCCCCTCAGAGAGACAGAGACCATTCAGATACCCATCTGGCCACACTCCTTAAGGGAACTGAGGCACAACTTAGCTAAGGAGGGTGTGAGGCCTCCTTTATGCCAATCACCATAGAACCACAAGGGAGGCCCAATCAGCCGCTGTGACTAGTGCTTTCTAGTCTTGGTGCACTGACAGATCAGCCTATTGCTGATACTGTCTGTTCCACTCACATTCATTTAGCAGGCACTCAAAGTTTTAACATCCCAATCCCCCTTCCCTAGAGGATGACCTTAACTAACAAGAGTTGATCAGGGGCTGGGGATTTAGCTCAGCAGCATAAGCACCTGCCTTGCAAGTGTGTGGTTGTGAGTTCATTCCCCAGTACCGATAAAAAAGAAAAAGACAAAAAAAAAAAAAAAAAAAGAGTTGATCAAGCTCTTCCTTTGCTAAAACTGAGCAGGACCAACTGACTGACTAACTGTAGTGCCCCCAGGAGTCTTACCAAAATCAGGCAGACAGACAGATGGATTACATACTCTTCCCTTTGGGTTCTGATGTGAGCCACTCAAGTGTGGAGCTAGAAATCCTCCTCCAGATCTCTGATGGGACTCAAGAAATCTCAAGGGTTTACCTTTCTATTGGGATCTGGAGAGGTCCTTGCTTCATCCACAAGGACCATGACTGGTGACCAAAGAGGTCAGCATAGTTTGTCTTCCTGGCCAATACAGCAGATGCTACAGCAAACAGAAACACTGATTTGGAAGTAGATTTATTTTGCATCAGGAGCACTGATTGGAATCATTCCCAAAATATTAGGCCCTGATGGTCTAGGGCTTATATAAGATAAGCAAGCAGGTGGTCTAGGGCTTATATGGGATAAGTAAGTAGGAAGTACAGAGGCAGAATAGCTTCTCAGTTGAAGATCGGTTTATACAGTATCCTAGTGACCAGCTATGCATCACAGTGACCAGCTATTTCTAAGAGACAGAAGTGACAGAAATGAACACAAACTATTACCTGGGCAGCTAAGAAAGTGAAGTATATTGGCTGGCGGGGTCATTTTCCCTTACAACATGACTCCACACCCCGCCCTTCTGTCCTCAATTCAGTCAACAGAGATCACAGTCCAAGAAACCAACTCACACTAACCACACTCATAAAAAACAAATACACATATCTCTGGCCAGACCACTTCTTCCTCCCACCAGTCTCCTCAGAGGAGCTCACTCTCTAAGCTAGATGCCTGGGCAAAAATCAGACACATTTATGTGGCAGAGATCAAGGGGTTGGACTGTGCAGGGACAGGTCTCTTTTCTGTGTCCTATAACCCCTTCTTGGAGTTCAGCAAGTGCCACTTATGACTTTAGCCTAAAGCCTCCAATCCAGGATCCTGTGGCTATAGATAAGCAAAGAGAAGGACATTCTCAGCTTTGGAGAGTGCCAGGGACAGGTCAGATGGAGCTTGTCAGCCCCAGCCTAGGGCTGCCTAGTCTTCCTGCCTCCACATGCCATACAAATATGATTTCTCTGGAAGAGCAGGGAAGCACACAACCAAGACCTGCTCCCTTGGTTCTGATGAATTCTGCCCGGTGGAGTTTCTGTCAAGTACATCTCTGTCATCTCTCCCCGAGGTTACACTCTTACCATTGGATGGCAACTGGGACATAGCATCGGCCCTTCCTAAGGCAGGTGCCCCCACAAATTGTGAGCCTGATTCCAGTGCAGAGCAGGACCTCCTGATCTTGGTCTCCAAGGGAGAGAACCCCACCCTTCTATACCTGGAGGGAACAGCCTGACCTTGTGTCCCAGCACCAGGGCGCTCTGTAGCTTTCCATACCCTTGCCATTAGGTTCCTTTGGGGAGTGAATGGAGATCCACACTGTGTGCATCTGTATCTTGCCACCAGCCTGTTTGGGTCAGATGGCAGCAGTACAATAAGCCACCAAAGAGAGCCTGCAGTGCCGCAGTCAGAGGTGCAAGAGGTTGGGGGAGCCAGAGGTGTTAGAAGTGCTTTGCGGGGAGAACCGGGTAATGGACAGTTTCTTGTGACATAAGCCATTGTCTCAGATCCTCTTCAAACATGTATTTTTGGCAAGCATAATCTGGCTTTTGGGCATCTGTGTCCTCCTTGAAGTGACAGGAGTTTCCCCTGAGCACCGAGAGCGTCTGTTCCACAGCACCTGGCTCTTGTTGGCTACGGCCCTGTGTTCGCTAGTCTCCTCCCATCACCCCCAGCCTGAGTGCAGGGCATTCCCCACGGACATTTTCTGTTTGGCTCTCAGATGCTTCTTACCTCAGCATCCAGCCACCCCACTCTCACCGAGAGGAAAATCTCAGACCCAAAAACAATCCAGGCCCAGCACCAGTTCCAAAACACAAGCCATGCTTTATCACAGGCATTCCTTTACTTCAGTGAAAGGAAAAAAATTAATTCTGTGTTTATTCTACTTTCTGTTTTGGAGTCTTAGATGACTAACTATGGGCAGTGCAGTTCAGCCTCTCATTAGTAATTATGATCTAGTCTTGATAATCTGACATGTTCTACCCAAGGCATTTATTCTTAGAGCTCTGCCCCATCATCTCAGTGTGATTTGACGTGTGGGCTCCTCTGCCTTCCTGCTTTGCACAGACACTGTTCCCTGGCCTGGACCCAGAGCTGAGTTCCGCCCTCCGCCTTGTTCTGTGTTCTCCGAGGCTGGTCCTGACCGCCCCTACCTAACACTGGCCCCTGGATTGGAGCACTGATTCCTCAGTACCCTCCTCCCCTCACTGTCTACCTCCAGACTCTGCCAGAGGATGAGGCTGCCACCACCAGAAGGACCAGCTGGCCATTTTCCGCATCATTGGGGCTAGCCCTAGAGATGCCCCATGAGGGATTCTGGACTCTAATTGGACCATGTCAACCCTAGCTGTTGTCTGGACTTTCAGACTGTTTAAAACTTTTAGGCCCAAAGTTCTAAGAGTGACATCACCAGGGAGAAGGTGAAGACTGGAGAAGTCTCTCCCAGCAGCCCAAACGAGGACTAAAACAGACAGGCAGAAGGTGAGAACCTTGAGACTGGCCCTGCCTAGGGGGTTGAAGGAATCACAGAGCTAGAATCCCAGTGAAAGTTGCTCATCTCAGCAACCCTTTTACAGATGGGGAAGCTGAGGCCAGATAGGGAAGAGACAGAACAAGAAATATCCAGGTCAGCCTTGGCATACCTACTATTGCCAAGGGGTAAGGCTGTGGGGTGGCTTAGAAGGAAGGAGTGACAGCCATGCCTGATGGCTAGAGTCACCAAGTCTCTGGCTGTCAGGAGACAGGAGATGGTGACCCAAGCAAGGCAGCCTCTCTGCCCTGCACAGATCCAGCCTGTCTGCCCTGAAGCCAGATCTAGCCCATGCAGTTACAGGTGAGCACCGCTGATCGGTGTGTGTGGAGGGCTCTGCCCAGGGTGTTTGGTGAGACTGCCACTGCAGGCTCAGAGAGTGGCTTTGCCCCTCCCTCATCTAGCTCCCCAAGGCCTCCGCAGCCTTCTGGGAAAGCAGAGCATGGCGCACACCAATACCACCAACTCTCAGAGCCTGAACCCAGTGTCTTGAAAACTCCAGTCTCTGAGAGCTTTGAGAAAATCCTTCAGCCAAGGACTAGGGCTGCAGGCCGCGGCCTGGAAAGGGGCCCCTCCCCTGGCTCCTCTGCCTTCTGCACTGCTCATGGGCTCCCTCTCACTCTCCTGCGGCGTGCTCCCTCCCCTTTTCCTGCGCTGATGTCTGCGTCACACCTGTCCCTTCAAACACCTTTGCATGTACTGTTTCTTTCGGAGGTTTTCAGATCTTTTAAAGGCAGTCAGTCACCACAAAGGCTTGTGAAGTAGGCGAGGACTCTGCTCTGCAGGCAGGCTCTGTTCTGGCTTCACCTCTTAGCAGCCGCATTGCATCAGCACACTGAGCCCTGAGTGAACGTTTTGCAGATGAAGTAGGATGATTGAGGTAAGAATGTATGGAACCCAGTTTTGTGCCAGAGACTGGACTGGCCCCCAGGACATAAATATGGCCCTGTCTCTGCTGCTCCCACCAAGCACTGAACATAGAGGGAGACACATAAACATCTACAAGGAGTCAAATTATCAGGCGGCTGATAGATTAATGTGCAGGGCATGTGGTCACCAGCACCCGTGGGTGCAGGAGTGACCTGTGGGTACAGATGTGCCAGGTGAAGTCTGTGTGGGTAATGAGCCAGCTCTCGGAGATGTGTGTGGAGCACGGGGGAAATCTGTGTGGAACAGGAGCAGATAGCAGTGAGGAGTTACTGTGCACTTGGTTGGGTGTTACATGCTTAGGCAATTACACAAAAATGTATTTTTTACAGAGTATCTAGGAATAAAGTGTCACAATACTGGTAATATGAACTACAACCCTTGTACCCAAAACAGATGAAACCAATATGAAAACTCTTAACGGTTGTTTGACTTAAGAGATTTGTTTATAGACACTCATTATACTAGCCTTTTTACTTTTCTGAAGGTTTAAAATTTTTCAAGATAAAGTTTAGATAAGTCAGTGTGAGCAGGTTTGCCTGGTGGAGGCCAGGTGACATGATGACTCCATCACTCAGGGGATCCACGATAAGAGGTGAAAAGATAGGAGATCCGTGAGGCTGGCAAGGGGATTGAGGGTTCAAGAGTGGCTTGGTGCCTGGGTGGGTAGAAAGCCTTCACCAACATGAGGAATGGGAAGGAGGATGGTGATGAGTCTTACTGGTCCTGTAGAGATGGATGACCTAAGTCTGTCGTGGAAGAGATGCCCAGAGCATTGGCTGAGTGGGTCTGAGGTGGCACATGACTGGTCTGCAGCAGTGGCTTCAAGGGGTGGCAGCAGCCAGCAGGTGGTAGCTTAAGCTGTGTCTGGGACACAAATCCCAGAGAGGATGCCTAGGACAGCATCCCAGGGTATGAGGAGTGGAAAGCAGTTTGACTCATGAGGAAATGGAGGTTCTGATCATTTACGCACGTTTTCCTCCCTGCTGGTGCCCCTGCAGCTGTGATTAGGGCCTACCCCCACCAGCTTCTCCAGCGCTCATTTCCATGGTCCCAGTCTTGTCAGCTTAGGGCTGTGGCCAGCTCTGTGTGCTGCAGTGATTGCTGTGATGTCCGTAAAACCACCGTGCAGAATGGAGGGAATCAGTCAGCAGAGGCGCTGCTTGCTAAGTGTCAGAAGCACTGAAATAGTCACAGAAGCAGGGAACACATACAGCCCTTCTCAGTCCTCAGTTCCTTCCTACTAGGCTGTGGGAGCATTAGATTCGATCACATGTATGAGCCAGCAGGACAAGCACTGTGCTTTGTACTTAAGAGAAACATCGTTGTGTCTATAAGACCTGACTCTCTTACCAGGTGTCAGTCGGGGGTCAGTGGGCGACCCCAAGATCATAACAACAGTGACTGTTACTGAAAGGAAGCCTGGACATCACACACACACACACACACACACACACACACACACACACACAGTGAGCCTGGCATCCAGCGTTGGGCGAGAGCTTGGTCTTGATTAGATCCCTAATTGAAATGCTGGCTAATGTCCTTCCAAATGCATCAGGAGCTGCCGGCCCAGCCCTCCTGGGAGCCTCTGGTGCCTGATGCTGTGCCTTTCTTCATAAATCAAGCAGCAAAGCCCACCTGCTGCAGAAAGTGACCCCTCCTGGCAGGGCCCGGGTCCCTGTAGGGTCTCTCTCATCCTCTGCATCAGTGGCCAGATCCAGACAGATACTAGGGCTGGAATCAAAGCAGGAGCCAATGGTCCCTGCGGGGATCTCCTAGAACAAACTAGAAGCAAAATCTGCTTCTTCCTAAGGACAACATGCATTTTTCCAGGCCTTTGAAAGCAAGGCAGGTCAATCGAGTTATAATTGGCTCTCTAATTAGAACTCCCACAAGCTGTTAAATTCTTTACCTGCTGCCTGGCGGTTTTACACAAAGGTGACAAATCCACTTCTGGCTTTGGAATGATTAAAGAAAACCAGCTACAGTCTTGCCCTTCCTGTGACAGCGGCCCTCTTCAGCCTCCCCCGGCCCCACTCAGACACCCACACACCCACAGCGAGTGAGCTCAGTGTGGCCCGCTTACTAGGAGTGGTTGTGGATACAGCTTGCAAGGCCCTGAGAGGCTGAGCAGGAGGAGGCCTGCGCCCACCCTTTCCCCAGGGGGGAAGACGCCCCACGCTCCCTACCTTGAGTTACTCTGATAGTGTATTCCTTTCCTCACTCTACAGCCTCACCACTAAAGGAAGTAGTGTTTTGTGCCGTTCCCATCAAACATCAAGATGCTAGTGTGCATTGCATGCCAGGATGCGTGTCCTTCATGGCCTCAGTCACTGGTGTTTCCCATGTGCTCCAGGGCCAGGGCCCCTTGCAGTCCCTGCCAGCCCGGGTACTCACTGGGGACTAGCACACCTGGCCTGCCTGTTGAGACAGCAGCTCTGCCACGGTGACCTCACAGCTCAGCCTCCAGTCAGCGTGGTGTAGGGGTTTACACCATGGAAATAGACAAGTGCACATATCAGGGCATTTTTCGTTCTGACACACTGCTGGTCCTGGGGGGGTGGGGGCAGGTGGGGAGTTGTTTTATGAGAGGAAGAAAAGGGAAGTAGAGGAGAACGGCAGCCATGGTCAGAGACCAGCTTCATGGCTCTGACTCAAGACCCCCCGGGCAGAGGACCCTGCAGCACAGATCAAGCAGCTGCCTGTCCTCTGGCTGGGGACAGAGCTGGAGGGAGGCCAAAGGGAGAGGGACCAAATTGCCCCGGCCAGTGACAGAAAAGGCAAGGTTGGTCAGCGAGTATTTGGAGCAGAAAAGCCCCATGTCTGATGTCTAGCTGTGGCATAGGTTGATGATCTGTGTGACCTTGGCGTGTCACTTGGCCTCTACTACACACAAGCAAGCATTGCCACCTTGCAGCGCTGCCCTTAGTGCCAGCCCAGCCCAAAGCCCCATCTCACAGCTGACCTTCCGGAGCCAGTGGCCGTGAGAGCCGCACAGGAAGTGAAGAGAGCCCAGGGCCCCTGGACACCGACATTAGATCTCCTGGTGAGCTAACCGCTTCCCCGTTACAGGGAAGTGGATCCCAGGAGGGTGACTGCCACTGGCAGGTCACCTCTGGCTGTCTCCCCGGTCTGAGCAGGTACTCACAGGAGCCATATTCACGGTTGCTTTCGTTTACTCTTTGGGTTTCCCGTCTCCCTCCAAGTCACCTTGGCTTCTGAGCGAGCTGATGTGCTTCTCACACTAAACTCACGCGTTCTGCTGCTTTGCCTCTGCACACAGGAGCCCACACCTCCCTGCCCTTCCCTCCGAGCTCACTGGGGGCTTCGGAGGAAATTGCTCTAACCCGATGCCGGTGTAGTCCACACTGAAGTGGTAATTGGTAAGAGCTCAGTGGCGGAGGGAAAGTGCGTGCCTGGCCAGGTCTCTGCTCATTTCCAGCCACTCTCAGGGTCTCCTGGGTACAGCTGCTCCCTCTCTGTCCCCCACCTGTTTGCCGTCATCCTTTCTTCAGCCCTGGACCTGGAAGCTTTCCCCAGCACTGCACTCCGGAAGTGCGTGCCACGAGGTGAGGCACAGCCCGGGAGCAGCCGCAGTGTGACCCCGGGACACCCTTTCACCTTCCGGCTATGAATTTTCTTGTTATTTGGGGGTAAAAACTACAAGGCTTATCAAGTCCAGTCCTCCCTTTGTTGGAAAGTGCCTTACCATTTCTGTTTGTCCTTGTTTAAAAATGGGAAAATAAACCATGCCAGGTGCTGGCAGGACTGTGGGAGGTGCTGGCCAAAATGACCGCGTCCTCCATGGCAGGTAGTGAATCATCCTGGCGTTTGTGTCCCTGAGGGTCGACCAGTCCTGCCTTGCTGCCGCAGAAGACTGCGCCCCACCCTCCCTCGCCTGTGCTCCTTGGCCCTGTCTTCTGCAAAGGGGCTTTGGAGACACTCAGGCTTCATGTCACCTGGCAGCTCTCCAAGAAATCCAGAAGGATGCTGGGAAACCGCATCCCAGGTGGGCCCAGAGCTCGGGGTGTGGGTTCCACATGCTTTCTCATAGTGGATCCTGGGCTGCTAACAAGAAGGGTGAAGGCAGAGCTGGGAGCTGTCACTCACTCCATAGTCACATGATGGGCCTACAGTGTACCAAAAATGTGCCAGGGTCTGGAATGACTTCCAGCCAACAAGCACATATTGTCTCCTGGGTGCCAGGGACCATGCAGGTGTCTAGAGACAGAGTCACAACGCCCTGCCTCCAGGAACCAGGGCTGTCTGACTCCAGCAGCTTTCCTCCTAAGAACTGTTGGGGTTTTTGAGCTCTCAAGGGTTTGTGATACACTAAAAGCGTTGGGCACCTGTGCAGCCGTCCTGTGTCACCACTGCACTCTCCTCCTCCCCTTAAGGAGATCAGAGGAAGCTGTGCCAATCCCACAAGGCCACGCTGGGCTGTTTCCCATCTGTGGCCAGTCTGCTGCTGGAGGTCAGCTCTCGCCTGGCCTCTGCTGCTCCTGGCCTCTGCCGAGGTACCTTCCCAGTCACGTCAGTCACCGCCACACAAGTCCCAGGGGAACAGACACATTCTGAGTATGTAGGAGGTGAGAAATCTTATCAAGTCCTAGAATTATCAGCTGGAGCTCATTTGCTCAGCTCCTTCATTTTCTAGATTATAAAAGAGGCAGGCTGCAGGGTGTGATGGCACATGCCTATAATCCCAGCATTTGGAAGGCTGAGGCAGGAGGCTTGTCAAGAGTTTTCAGCCAAGTGGACTACATAGTAAGTTCAAGCCCCTCACCCTGAACCAGTTAGCAAAATCCTGTTCCAAAATAAAAGAAAGGGAAAGAGAAGAAAGAAAGAAAGAAAGAAAGAAAGAAAGAAAGAAAGACAGGCAGATTGTGAGTAGGGAGGCCTTGCCTAGAACAGTGGGTCTCAGAACAGGCCCAGTGAGTGTGTACCCTGCCCAGCCTTATCCTCCTGCACAACTCTGGCATCTCCATGAGGCAGACTCTTGTCTCAGTGTTTGATGTAAATGATCGGACCTGAGCATAGGGAGAACTCCTCAAAGACACAGCCTCCCTTCCCATCCTCACCTGAGGCCAGATGAGAGCCCATCAGGGTCATTGGGAAGGATCCCCACATTGGAGCCCAGGAACATCCAGGCCTGCCACCCTTGGGTCCCGGGACCCCCGTGATCCCCTCAGCACAGCCCTGTGCTGGCCACATGTGTGTTACTTTCTGAGCACATAGAACCTCTGGTGGGGACCCCATCATGCCCCTGCCTACTTCCCACACCCCCACTGGCTCCTGGGGAATCAGGCCTCCCCAGGCCTCCTCTTCTCACCTGTGGTGGCCAGGGTCCCAGACTCCAGGAAGGCTGGGCCTGACGTGGGCCAGGTTGGTTCAGAGCTTCCAGATGCCTGTTCTCCATTGCCAGGGTCCACTGCCTGGGCGGGGAGCCACCTTCTGTCCTCCTGGGCAGCATCTCCCTGAGGGTGGCAGCACCTCCAGGGGGTAATTAGCACCAAACTTTCCATTCTGTGGCCAACTTGGGCCATGGGGAAGCCTACGACTTCCAGGCTACCTGTACTGTGATTCTCTCCCAGACTTGTTGTTGAAGGTAGATAAAAATAAATAAGTCAACCAGGGAGCTGTGTAAATAAGTCAACAGTAGTCTCCTGCCCATTGCCAATGGAACAGTACCTGCAAGGGCAGCCATGCCAGCATCCACAGGATGCGTCTGCGGGGACGCAGCCAGCATCGTAACCTCAGGACCAAATCATGTCCTCTTGTAAGACTGGCAGCTGACGCCAGTTCACACCGTGACAGCAAGCTCCCGATTAAAGTGGCAGTTGGGGGAGGGAAGGCTGGAGACTCAGTTTGGAATATGGCCAAGAACTGCCTCAGGATCCAAGATGCAGAGGATGCTTAGCAACTCCACATCTTGTAGGACCCTAGGGACATGCTCTTGTCTCCTCTTTGGGCCCCAGCAGGGGGACACCCCCCCCCCCACTGACCATTGACACAGCATGGGCATTGCTGACCTGACACTTTCTCAGGTCAGCCGGTCTCAGAGGTGCTGTGAATGTCATGCCTTGGGCTGCTGCAGTGGGGAGCTCTCTTACTCCGGGACTCCCCAGCACCCCCCAGATGGTCTCTCCATACTGCCTGCAGCAGGCACCTGGCCCCAAGTGACTCCTCCCCAACTGTCAGCCTGCCTGGTTGCTGTTCTTAAAGGAGAAAGCAGGTGCCTCCTTTGTCTTCATAACACACAAGTCAGTGAGGAGCTCAGACACGCTGATGTGGAGGGGCAGTCGCCCTTCTGTTATTAAAGTTGTTTCTCCATCCCTGTTTCCTGAACAGCAAAATCAGCACCCCATTCATTCCCAAAGGCAAGGGATGTTGTGCTCTAGATGCGGGGCTAGAGCTGGGGCCAGGGCAATCTGCCCTGCACACGAGGTGCCTGGTCTCTGTGGTACTTGGGTTGGAGCCCTGGCTGCTGTGCCTTGTTGGCTTTGGATTGGAAATTTGACTTTAAAAATCTCATCATTTTTGAGAGCTCCAAGCCTGCCACAGACCGTTTAGATGTGATCCCCAGAATGCATCTGCTCTAAGTTGGGCACGGGCAGAGCACTGCTCACAGGAAGCTTTTAGAGGCAGCAGTGTGAGAGCAGCTTGGGGTGATAGCCCTTCCTCTATCACTCTGTGGCCATAAACTGCCCCCCACCACCACTTACTTCAGCCTTCCCTTGTTGCTTGCTTTGCAAAAGAGCAGAAGGGTCACATTATCAGAAATGGCTCCTCGGGCCTCCCTCCACTGGGCACAGGCTGGCACAGCACATGTGAAGGCTGCACCTCTGCCCAGCTGAGGGCGCCTTCCTTTGGGACAGGACCCACAGCAAACCCAGTCAGGTCCCAAGCCTGCACTTTCTGAGCTCGGCCCACATAACCACCGGTGCTGCAGTCCCCAGCACGCAGTACCACATTGGCACTTACATGCTGAGACGCCCACAGTGCTCTGTGTATATTGTGAAAAGGAAGAAAGAACTAGAAACAGCGATGGTTGAAGCATAGTGAGCAGAGCCCCAGCCTAGGAGCCCAGATACCTGTTCTGCGGCTCACTTCAGGGACCATGGAGAGTCTGTGGGCCTCTGTTTCGGCGGGTTCCACATCCTTAGACTCAACCAATCATGGGTCAAAAATCTTTGGAAGAAACTGCACCTGCTAAATATGTGCATACTTTCCTGTCATTTCCTAAATAATGCAGTGTAATAACTATTTACATAGCATTCACATTGCATCAAGTTATAAGCAGTGAGCAGAGCGTGGTGGCACACATCTGTAATCCCAATACTTAGGAGGCTGAGGCAGGAACACTGCTGTGAGTTTGTGGCCAGCCTGGACTGCAAAGTGAATTCGAGGCCAGCTGAACTGCACAGCCAAACCCTGTCTCCAATAGACATGGTTTTGAGGTGTTGGGGAATTATAAGCAGTCTAGAGTTGCTTGAAATATAAGGAAGAAGCCAGGCAGGTGGCAAATGCTCATAATCCTAGCATTTGAGAGGCTGATGCAGAAGGATTGCAGCAAGTTTGAGGTCAATCTGGACTAAATAATGAGTTCAAAACTATGTAGTGAACTATATAGTGAGACCCCGTGGGTTTTTTTAAATTACATGTATGTATGTATATATAGATGTGTGTGGGCGATAGCAAATCTACACCGTTTTATATAAGGGACTTGAGTGGCTGAGGATTTGGGTAACCAAGGAGGCTCTTAGAAGCATTTCCCCCAAAGATGCTGAGTGTCTTCCCCACCTCAAAGCAGCAGGCTGGGGGTGCTTCCCGGCAAGAATGCTGCTGGAAGGCTGGCTGTGGTTCCTCCCCTCCATGAATGCCTGCCCATCCCCAAAAACTCCTCTCTAAAAGCTACCACGGCCTGGGATATTTCAGCACCAATACTGAGCATCCAGTTTCAAAGAAATTAGGCCAGAGGAAGTTCAGGGCCAGGTCTGTGTGAAATCTCCTCGAAGGCAGACTGGCCCTGGGACTTACGGCCAGCTGCCCGTACCCTTGCCTGGCCGTCTGTCACTCTGGCATTGGGCCACAGCAAACCCCCTGGCAGAGCAAACCCCTCTGGAGAATTACAAACCATCCTGGAAGATAGCAACTCCTAACAATTCTGCCAGGCAGGTGCCTTAAAAATATGTAAAAGGAACATTCATATCTTCCTGAGGCTTAATGATGCCTTCGTCTAAGACCACAGTGAGTCGCCTTTGAGGAGCCATTTTAAGCAGCAGATTTAGAGAGGCAGTGGCGTGAGTGGGAGGGCTGACTTTACTATTCCTGTGAGATTCTGCAGAGAGGGAAGGGGGATGGGGTTCTGGAAGCTTCCTTCCTGTCCTGAAGTGCTGTCAGACCAAAAGGGGAAGAAATTTCTCTGCATGACTTCAGAGGACTCAGAGAACACCAGAGCATGGGGATTGAATTTTTAAAAAAGCTCATCAGGTCTCTACGTGTTTAAACCACAGTTCAGATTGCACATTAATGGCTATTGAGCTAGTAGTGAGCTCCCCCTCACTGGAGAGTGTCAAGAGCAGTAAGGTCCCCCCCACCCCCAGCTGAATGTAGGGGTGCACAAGAGGACTGAAAGTTTGATCGCAGCCGGGACAACTTAGGGAGATCCTTCTTGAAATTAAAAAATGTTCAAAGGGCTGGAGATGCAGCTCAGTGCTAATGCCCTAGGTTCAATTCTCAGCACCCTTCCCCAAAGAGAGAGAGAGAGAGAGAGAGAGAGAGAGAGAGAGAGAGAGAGAGAGAGCAGGCGCTCCAGAACAACAGCAGGGACTTGTGGACCAGAGAGCAGAGGCCCCAGCTCTCCTCCCCCCCCCCCCCAAGGACTTCCACTTCCATAACTAATTGGAGCTTTAGTTTAGAATAATAAAAGGTTTTTGAGAATTTTGAGGGTTTTTTCCTCCTACATGAGTACCATGCTGGAAAGATCTGGTCCCCCGGCAGGCACATTTCTTCAAATAAAGCAACTGACCTGGAAAGGGGCCCCATGAGAGTGCCGCTTCCTGCAGCCGTCAGTCACCCTCAGCAACAAGTGTCAGGGTTCTCCACCACAGAAGGGAGTCGGGATCTTCCCCTTCCTGGAGGGCTGGCTCAGGGGTGAGGAGAAGCCTTGAGGGGCCCTGCTGGGCACTGGGTCCTGCCCTTCCCACCCCAGTGGCCAGGGCACCACTCGGCGTCCTCTGGCTCCCAGGGCCCACACCCCAGATTTAGTAAGTGGGGGCTTGTGTTCTGATATGAAGGAGAGGGAGGAAAGGAACCAGACCACGTGTTGTTTCTAACATTGAGCAGGGAGACGGGATGGCAGGGGTGGAGGAGGCGGCAGGGGACTCGAGGAGATTTGCCAGAGTGCCCCCTACCCAGTTGGCCACAGATGAGGGAGGCACGCAGAACGGGCCTGGCTGCAGCTGGAGCCCTGCAGATTCCTTCTTCTTGTCCTAACTGTCCCCTGGCAGAAGGACCCTCTCCCCAGGCACCAATCCCCTTCCCCTCCTGTCCTCTGTTTTGCAGCCTCCTTCTCACTGCCCCTCAGCCCAGAGCCCAGAGCAGGACCTGAGCTGTGCTTGTTGTTCTAAAGTGGCCCTGTGAATACTGTGTCCTCACAAAGGGCCCTGAGGAGGGTGAGGCCCTCGAGGCCTCCCGGTGACAGCAGCCATGTGTCGCTGGAGAGCAGCTGCATGTGAGCACAGGTGCCAGGCTCTGCAGCTTAAATGAGCACAGGTTGTCCGGAAGGGCAGGACCTGGCTTTTGTGGGAAATGGGGTTCAAAATGTGTAAATAGCCCAGACTAGAAAACCAGCGCTATACCTGTCCCTGCCCAACGCTGAGAGGAAGATGGCGTCACCTGACTTAGGACCCTTCTCCAGGGTGGGCTCAGGTGGCAGAGCCATGGGGCAGAGCCAGGGTGATCCTGGCCTGGCAGGCTGGCATGGTTGGCCTGGACACACACATTATCCCCCTGGCAAGCCAGAGCACCGTTCCTTAACCTTTCCAAACAAACACATGAACCACAAAACGGGTCCCCAGGGCCCAGGCCCGCCCCAGAGCTGCTGGGATCCTGTAGAGAAGCTGGCAGCCCCGCCCCACCCCAGGCAGTTTCAGCAGCCGCCTGAGGAAAGCGGGGTGCGCTCAGGATGCTTGGCAGAGAAGAAAGGACCCCTCCAGCGGAAGGAAGGCGGGCCAGGGCAGCCTTAGGCTCCGCTCCGTAGCTGCTCCAAAGAACCCTTTCAAAGCCATTGTTTCCTGTGGTCTTCTCAGAGGCGCTGAGTGTTGCCTATTTATATTCTGATTTGAAAGAAACATATTTTTAAAAACACTGCCCCCACCCTTGGCTTACCTCTGACGCAGATGGTGATGGATAGTGTCCTCAGGAAGGCAAACACAAATATCAGAAAGGAACAGTGACCATGCGTTCTGTCTGAGGCTTGTGTTGTGCAGATTCCCAGACCTCAGTGTAAGCTTTGGGATCTTGCAATTATGGAGCCACTCTTGGGGGCCCAGTAGGTTTCCAGAGAGTGCTGTCTGTTGTGTGCATGGCCCTTGGTAGAACAAGGGCGAGGGGGCAGTGTGGATGCCCACTATGATGGGGACAGATTTGGATGCTTGTCACAGGCCAGGCACCGCCTACCTTGCCGCTCAGCCAGGGGACTGCTTCCAGCCCATGCTGCCCAGTGGGTCCGAGGCCTAGGGCAAGGCTCTTCCTCTTTGGCCCTGTTTCTGCATCTACAGGAGACCTCTGACCTGCTGGTCTGTAGATGCATTCTGGGGGTTCGTTGGGAATCAGGTTAGCCCTGGGGTAGGTGAACACCAGCCTGAGGGGAGGCCATGGTGGCCCCCTGGATCAGCAGGGCTCAGCAGGGCATAGAGCACCTTCCCTCCCCGAGACACTGCCATGCTGATTTCCCTGAGGACAGGAGGCTCTGAACTTGCTGGCCAGATCCTTTAGGGCTCATTAGTGGACAGCACTAATAGAAGGGCCACCCACTCCCCTGGTCCCATGGTGGCCCAGCTGTCAGGCCCAGCCCTCCATCCATTCAACAGGCACCCCCAAGACCCCTGTGCCAGGCCCACTTTGGGTGCACCCACTTTGGGTGCAATCAGAGTCCTTGCTCTTTGAGAGTCAGCCACTGCTGGCCTCCAGGGCCTGCTCTCCCCTTAGGCCCTCAACAGGAATGACAAGGCTGTGAGGCTGATACTGGTGAGGCCAGCCATGCGAAGGGGACCGGGAAGCGCGTTGCAGCCTGCTTCATGTGCTCCCCATAGCTCCCTGCAGAGCCAGTGTCTCCCCGCCCTGCAAATAAAGCATCTGAGGCTCAGAGCATGCCGTTAGAGGTAGGCCGGGACTCAGAACCCATCTGCCCATCCGCCCGGGTGAGCCCGGGACCCACACACTAATCTCTCTGCTCTTACAGCACCAAGCCTTGCCCCCTGATTCCCGGCTGGTCCTCTAACACATCAGCCATCCAGGTCCTGAGCCTCCTGTGCCATCTCCAGCGATACAGTCCCGGTGCAGGCCCAGCCTGCTTGGAGCTCTGTCATCTTAAGGGAGACAAAGCTGGGAAGAAGAGCTTTCCTTTAGCTGCCATCACTACCTCTGACAACCGGAAGCCCTCAGGTTTCTGACCTGGAAGAGGGACCGAAGAGCTTCCAACGCTGCGCCCCATGCCTCACACCAGACTTCCTCCCCGAACCTTGATAATGTGACTGGGCCAGCTCACAGCTGTTCAGAGAAGCTGAGAGTGAGGTGGGGGCAGCCCCGCAGCATTGGCCAGGCTCTGGCATGGAAAGCACTGGGGCGCTCTACCTCCATCCCTGGGCCCAAAGCTTGATTTCCAAAGCACCATGCCTGGCAAAAGCAGCACCAGCTGGAGAGAGGGCCAAGCCACGTGGCTTCTCTTTAGAGGTGTCTTCTCTTCAGGAAGGGCACTTTCCTTCCGGGACATCATCTCCCCATGTCCTGGCCTCTAGAGGGACCCAGCAGATGGCTGACTTTGCTCTTAGACAGAGCACCATGGAGATGTCCAAGATCTCTCAAGGGGACTTTGGTCCTGCAGGCTTCTGATGCTAGGAGCCGCCCGCCCACCCTGCTGCTGGCTCCCATGTTCTCAGCCAGGGCCTGGCACAGGCGCCTTCTCCTGCACTGTGTGAGCTCTCTGGGCACAGCAAGGTGTTTGGTGCTGGGGCAGCAGTTACCGTGACAAAGGGCAGGACTGAGGAAGATGCTAATTGCCCTCAAACAGCCAAGTCCATTTTATCTCATTTGAAATAACAGGTTTAATTTGATCCCTTATTTCCAATGTGGTGCCTCACCAAGATCTATTTGTACAAAACACCTGATTAGAATAATTACAAGCCTGGGAAGCTGTCTTCATTTGTGTCTGATGAAAGGGACTAGCGCGGGAGCTTCTTGGTGACTCCCCTTCACGGCTGGCTCAGAAGCCCCAGGGTGGGGTGAGGGCCTGGCATTGATGGCACAAACACACAGCTCAGGTTTGAGTCCGCGCTCCACAGGGCTCGGGCAGACTGTGATTGTGAAACGTGATCCACGGTCACACTGGCTCTTCATGGTGGGCAAGGCTGGAAGGAGGTCCTGCCTGCCAAGGGGAGAGGGCAGAACCTGGCAGAGTCATGTCTGCGTGCTTTGAGAGCAGACCTGTGTCACACCCTCCTGTGTCCGGCACATCGGGCCATCGCTCTAGTTCTCTGTTGAGTTTGGTGTGGAGGTGAGGTGCGGTCATCTATAGGACTGTGAAATCTATCAGTCACTGGAGTCTTCCTCCTGCCTAGTGGAGAGCTGGGAGCAGGAGCCGGGTAGAGCCACCCAGGGGAGCATGGGGAGCCCCACAGTTTTGGGCAGAGAACTGGAGCTCCAGCAGGGAAGGCCAGGTGACTAGGCTGGAGGTCAGGGAGGCTCAGCATGTCATCAGCTGACAGTCAGCCTGGCTAAACCACGAGAGGGTTGGGTCCAGCTGGCAAGGAAGACAGTTAAATGCAGCCTCTGGAGCGAAGCCTCTGATCTCCGGAGAAGACAGAGACCAGGGCCGGCAGGATTGTCAGGAATGTCAACACTAGTGCAGAAGAGCTCATCCAGGCCGAGAAAGGAAGGCCCTCAGTGGCACACAGGGCTCTGGGCAGTGTGTCACTCCAGTGGACAAATGCAACCCACCTCTGGTCACCCTTTTGCAGCGCTGACTCTAAGCAGTGGCTCAGACCCCGGCAGGAGCTTGCTTTGGCTGATCAGGTGGCGTGACTGATTTCCAAGCTGCTCTGGGCTCACCAGGGCACTTGGGAGAGGCCTATTTTTCATTCCCCTGCCAAGCCTGTGCTGGCAGCCCCTGGCAAGTCTGCGCTGTCTCCCTGAGCAGCTCCAGCTGTAGGAATTAATTCCACTAAACAGATTGCTCAGGAAGCCTCAAGGTCACCTGGGAACACAGCCTGTTCCTGCCTTAGGAATATAGCCCAGCTCTGCTGAGGCAGAGAGCCCTCAAACGTGAGTGCTGCAGAGGCTCAGAGCTGCCCAGCACTGAGGCAGATGGTGGACTTTGGCATCGATGGACACGCTCCTGTCCTGTGTCCTGGCACCCCCACAGCAGGCTGTATCCAGCCTCAACGGCTGCCAGTCTGACAGAACCCCCAGTCCCTGCAGGGCCAGGAGAGTCTCTATTCGAGAACAGTGCCCACCAGCCCTCCACGCTTCACTGACTTACTTCCTGGCTAACAGGACCCCACAGCCACCCCAAACCACTAGGCCCACCAGCCTGTGGGCCACCACAGGTGGAAGTCGGGTGCCCTCCCAGGCCACAAGCAAATATAAAGGATGCTTTCAGGCAGCAGCTTGAGGCAGAGAAAAACTGTCTCAGGAGAGGAGCGATTTACCAGTCGTAATATGGGAAGGCACAATAAAATCAGCAATTAGTGGTCAGAGAAATGAAAGGGAAGTCACAGCGCAGCAGACACCCATTTGCTGTCGCTGGGACGGAACTGGGTTATTGCCTGAGTGCATTGGGGCGAAAGAGTCCCACAGAGCTCATGGCCACAGCCTCAGACTGGCCTCCTAGCCACAGGGCAGCGTGGTGGCCGAGCAGAGCAGGCGGCTTTGGCGCAGAGAGATCAAAGCCAGCCTGCAGCCCTTCGACCTTGGACTCGCACTTGCCCTCTGTGGCCCTGTATCTACGTGGTGCTGATAGATGAGCCCAGGAAAGCGCTCCGTTCCCTGCAGGCTCCCTGCAAAGGAAAAAAGCAGCGCGGCAGAGGCTGGTGGACTTGAGTTAATTTCTCTTCTGCAGCCAGGCAAGCAAGGACACCTCCTTCTGCCTTACAGGGCCGATTGTTCCTTGTCACTCACCTGCCAGAAGCAACTCAGAAGCCCGTCGCCGGTATGTTCAGTGTCCTGACACAGTGAACTGTGCCTTGAAGAATGCCAGCCACTCTTAGTGACCCCTCCATGCTGATCCTCTCTGCTACTCCCAGACCCCTCCCCACCCCCTTCTGCTGGCTCTGTGGAATGTTCTAGAAGGAGCTAGGCTGAAAACTTCCCCTGGAAGGAAACAGCAGAGCTTGTTAGACCTGACTGATTCTAACCTGACAGTGACCCCTGTTTAGTCCACCTGCCTTTTGAAGTTGGAAAGAGAGGATATAAAGTTGTTACATTTTCTCCAAAGGTTCAAGGTAGGGAGAGCTCCATCCTAGGCAGTGGGTGAGAGTCTTTGCCACCCACCCTGGACTCCACGCAGGGCCATGCAGACCCTAGGCGATGGGAGCGATAAGTTCTGCAGTAACCAACTGCCCACCTGGGCAGGAGGCTCTGGGAGCCATCGTTTAGTCACCTGCAAGGGAGGAGTAGATGCACCTGTGCATCACCTAACAGGTGTCCGGCTGGGACACCCTCCAAGGCAGTGAGAACCAGTCTCCTACACCATTGCATGTGGGTCCTGGTCATGTCCAGGTGAAATGGCTTTGGGGTCTCCAGGGAATCCAGTGTTCTTAGGACAGTGCTTTGTAGCACAGACACTAGGAGCATGTATGTGATTGGTATTACAGTAGTGCCGATATTCGTCCTAGTAACAGACAAGCCCAGTCCTGATGGCTGCTCTGCTCCCACACCCTTATCTTGGGAATGAGCAGGCAGGGCTAGGTAGAAACCCCCACAGTCTGGGACTGGTTCCTTAGGGTACCCTGACAGCTCCTTCTCCTTTTCCTCCTCTTCCCCCTCTGTGTCTCCCTCCTCAACCATGAATTTTCCCTCTCTCTCCTTCCCAGAACTGGGACTCTCCCCCCGCCCCACCCCAGTGGAGGAGTCTCCACATGGCTCTCACGGCCTGGGGCATGGGTCCTTTGGGTAGTGTCCCACTTAAGGGGACCCAGGTGGTACATGGTACAGATGCCTCTCAGGAGTCAGGCTGCTTTTCATGGCACCTCTAGGACCACATGTCCTGAAGAGGGGTCATCCCAAGCAGCCCTCAGGGCCTGGACACTGCCCCCTGAGGTACCCTACCTCCAGACAGAGTGCCTCTGTCAGGGGCAGCATTCCCAGAGGCAGCCCCTGCTCCCTGTGTTGGTCATGCTGCAACCCGCTGTCCAAGACTTGTGACTTGTGCCACTCCACTGACTGCCTCTACTTCTGAGAGCAGAACCACTGTCCCTCGCCCAGGAGTGAAATTCAGGCTTGTGGGGACATGCATGCACCAACTAGAGAAGAGCTGGGCTTTCCTGGGAGGCCCAGAATGAGACTAGAATGACCAGCAGGCCACGTCACATTCCTGGGTGGGAAGACTGACCAGTGTAAAGACGCTAGGCTTCTCCGCAAACACTTAGACATTTAATGCAAGTACAATTCAATTCCTAAGGGGAATGAACAGGTGATTTTAGCATTCATCCAGTACAGTACAGGGAAAGATTGTCAGGAAATACATGAAAACAAAGAGCAGAGAGGAAAGACTAATTCTGTCTGTTAAAACATGATTAGGAATAATGGAAATTAAAACAGTATGGTGCTTGTACAAAGTTGGGAGTGATAGCTCACTGGAAAGTCATTTAGGGCCCCCACTTCCTGTCATAGTTCACTGTATGACAAAGACAGTGCCCAACCCAAGTGACAAAACAGTATTAGTTAATTTGGTCCAGCACAGTAGGAGAAATCCATCTCAGCTAAGAAAAGTGGTCATCTACTTACTACTGGACAAATCACAATACAGAGAATGCATGTGTGTCAGATCTTTGAAGGATAGCTTTCTAACCCTTGAAATAACCCAGAAAAATCATCAACCACCAATAAATTTAATTTAAAAAACTAAAAGCCTTGACTCAAAGAAAATTCAAAAGTCAAGGAACAGGATAGAAAAATATGATAGATGATTATCAGGCCTATGAAAGGGTCCTAGACAAAAGTGTGGGAAATAGTTAACCTGAAGGTTACTTGAGGTCACAGAGCTAAGTTTCCTCAAGGAAACTTAGATTTACACAATGAGAAACTGTAGAGGACCAATGTGGGAAGCCCCTGAACTCTTGATACCAACATTTGCTGATAAATTTTCAGCCTATTTGGAGAACCCTAGAAAGAATCTTAATCTTCTTACCCAGTAACAGCCAGTTGGGGAAATTTGCCCTAAAGGGATTATATCCAAATGGCTATCAGTGGGACCACCATAAGGAGATCTGGGGACACTAGACTCCTGTCCCTCTGCCCTCCACCCAAAGCAGTTCCCATATATCAGAGTGTGAGGGTTTTCTGAGTAAGATTTCATTTTACCAAGACACCCAGAGCTATTAAAAAAAAAAAAAAAAGACTAGAAATCCACTGATCCAAAAGAACAAAATGGCACATCCTGGAAAGGTGTTTATGATTTACTGGCTATGACCTCAAGGTCCCATCATGGAGAGATGGAGAGCGATTGAGTGGAATAGGACAAACACGTCACTTCCGGGGATGTACAACTTGAAACCATGTTTGTGATCAGATGTTTGAGGATCAACACGTATACCTTGAGTGAGACTGCGTGCAGGGACAGCTGTCCGTGGCCTGGGGCAAGGTGAGGACCCTGAGATCAGGGATTTGATTGGGGCAAGAGGCTCCGACCAAATTAAAAAAGGAATCTATAACAGTTATTTTGGTAGAGATTCCATAAATGACATTTCTTTGGGCTAAAAAGCAAAAGGTGACAAATAATGCTTCCATGCCAGCAGGTGTCAGCTGACACATGGCAGGTCAGTATAGACCATGGCCTTCCAATTGGTGCCCTCCTGAGTGTTGTCAGATGAGCTATAAGAGAGTATCACTTTCACAAATCAGAAATACCCGCATTTCAGCTGTGCCGTGTGCTGCACAGAACTGGTCTAGCCATGGCCCCTAAGCGCAGGAATCACTTGAGAATTTACCGTGTCTGACCCATGGAGGTAACATTCCCACCTCCCAGGAACTCCCTGAAAACTCAGGACATCCAGGTGCTCAGAAGTGCCAAGTCTCTGACTGTCTGTCTGTCTGTCTCTCTCTCTGCCCCCACCCCACAGGCCCTGATCCTCCACCAGCTGGGCCGCTACAGCCTGGCAGAGAAGATCCTCCGTGATGCCGTGCAGGTGAATTCCACGGCTCATGAGGTCTGGAATGGGCTGGGCGAGGTCCTCCAAGCCCAGGGCAACGACGCGGCGGCCACCGAGTGCTTCCTGACGGCCTTGGAGCTGGAGGCCAGCAGCCCCGCCGTGCCCTTCACCATCATCCCCCGCGTGCTCTGAGCAGGTGCCTGCCTCACCACCCTGCAGGCCAGGGACACCTGGCCTGGGCCACCAGGGATCACCCCAAGGCCCCAGGGGTCAAATCTGCCACACCGAGGCCCCAGATGAACGTTAAATGACCACAGCGACTAACCCAGCCAACCCGAGCGAGTCACCACTCCCTCCTTGTGCATCTCTCTTCTTCTTCGCCAGCCCAGTGATAGTTTCTGAACCTGCTGGCCTTGTTCCAAATGGATTATGTGCCATACTTGGTTAGTTGACATCCAAGTTTGAAGTACAATGATTATGGAATTAATCAGCAAATGTAGAAGAATATATTCAAAGTTCAAAATTCAGTGACAGAACAGATTATTTTTATCAGAGCTGTAAAGAAAGCAACTGTCCTGTCCTGTGTCCCCACCTCCGCCCCCGCCCCACCGTGGCCCAGAAACCAAATGTGAATCTTCTGTTTCCCACCTCAGTACTTGTCCACGCCAGGACACCAGCTGACAATTTCTTGGTTTTATTGTCAATAATTGTACCATGTGATGAATTACTGTTCTCCTCACTTAGAACAAAGCCTGAGTCCAAGAATATTTATATTTTACCAATATATGCCTGTTACGAGAGAAGGAAATATGAGTTATTTAAGTTTAACTTTTTTATGTGAATTCAGAGTTTATTTATTGATGGAAATATGTACAAAGAAGCTTCAAATGGAATATTTACCGACATTCCTTATACATTACAGACACTTGGCTAAATGGGAAGAGGATATTAATTTAAAAAATGATTTTTAAATGGACCCGTGGCTCTTGTCTTTTGTAAAAGCTGGCAGACCTGAGAGAGGTTATGATTTAGTTCCTGGGGTGGGGAACTCTCTGGGCCTGGGCCCGCTCTGGACAGGCCACTGCATGGGATTATCCAGGAAAGGACACTGCAGAGACAAACCGTGGACCTGGGCCTGGGCTGGCTCCATCAGTGCTCACCTGAGCAAGCCTGAGTAGGCTCTTGATTCCATCCGAGCCTCTCTTCTCACTTGTATCTGAGGATGAGCCTCACAGGAGATGTGTAACTTCCTTCCTGAAGTCCTCGGCCTCCAGGCCTCCTATTTGCAATAACACCCCAAATTTTAGGTTAGAAGTTTTCCATCTCTCCCCAATTGTCCAGATGGGGTCTGAGATTGGAGCATGTGACCTAGGCCCACCCAGTCAACATCCTGCACTTGCTGACCATAGAGGTTCAGGATTGAGCCAGAGGCTGATGCAGTCCAATCCGAGCTACAAAGAACGGTGCACATTATTCCCTGCTGACTAAACCTCAGAGGTGAGATCAGAGCCGCAGCAGCCCTCCTGCCACCAGGCAGGGAAGGTAGAGAGGTATTGTGATCAAACAGAAAGACAGACCAGAAATCAAGCAGCCTTCTGTAATTAACCAGAACAGTGAAGCTGGCCCCAGCTTGTTAGGACTCAGGAAATGTGGAGGACCTGAGCTGTGACCTCAGTTACTCTAGAGCCTGGAAGGCCCCACCCAAGCTGGTGAGCTGGAGACAACTTACCAGGGCAGGCAGGTGAGGGACCAGGGAGGAGCCTGCTGTGGACAGAACAAATGGGCAACCGGCCTCCGCACCCACTCTACCATGGATTTGCAGTGTCAGACCCCTGATAAGAAGGTCAGGTGGTCAGTGTGGTGGCAGCTGGAGGCACAGTCCTGTCATCAGCACAGGAGTGCACGTTAAGACCACTCGTATCAAGACCAGAGCAGAGCAAGACCCCAAGGCTGATGGTCTAGGCCCCTCCCCTGCCATTTACTCAGAGGCCCAGCTTTTGCCAGGCTGTTACCTGGAACCCTGTGCACCCTAAGGCCAGATCCTTGGTCCCCTCTGTCACGGCCTTCTCCCTGGGGAGAACCACCTCTCTGCTGCTCTCCACCACAGGGCTCACAGGTGGATATGGCCTGGCAGCCACAGCCTCCATCCGGATGACTGATTGAGATTTGGACATGTGACCTAAGGTAAGCCAATGAGTGGGCTCTCCTGGGAGTGTTAGCAAATCTTTCTGCCAAGTCTGATGCTGATCTGATGCCATTTAGAACCACCTGCCTAGGAATGGTACCAACTCAGGAAAAAGGAAAAGGATATGGAGAGAGACTGCTCACGGGGTCACCCCTGGAGCCCAAGGCTTTTGCATCCATCACATGAGCTGATCTAGTCCCTGTTCCACTCAGAGCACATACAGCGCACCTCCATCACCGGAAGGGCTGTGGTCCTCAATGCCATCCACTAGGAAACTTCCACACTCCTCAGTTCTCTGCCTTAAGCCCCCCCACCTCAAATTCTGCTTTTCTGAAAATCCTGTCTTTTGTACCCAAACCACACTTCAAATCTCTCTCACTCTCCTTCATGCTAGTACCTTGGCCTAAGCCCCTCGGGCGCTGGCTGGTCCGCAGTTGGGTCCTCCCTACTGTCCTTGGCCACCCCTGTGGAGATTCACATCAGGTCTTGTCCCCCTTGGGTTCCCTCAGTGCCTCTCCCCCCAGCTCTTGTCCAAAGCCAGACTCCCTGCTCTGGCAGTCTTGTTGGGCCTGTGTCCTTCAGTGCCATGGCTGCTGACTACTCCTAGGACCTGCCAGGCTGTCCTAGCTAAGAGCACTGACTCACCCACTGGTGCAGCCATGCATTCGAAGCTGAGGATGCCAAAGCCCAGAGGGCACAAAACACCGACCCCAGAGCCACTGGCAGAATGAGATGGAACTTGGGCCTCTGAAGGGTACTGAGCCTGCCCAGTATGGTGGGTTTTCCCACCCTAAGATATGGGACAGACACACTGTAATCCCAGGGACAGTGCTGGCCCTAACCTAGGCTGGTCATTCCCTTTCCTGGTCCTGGTCTCCTCATCTGTAAAATCGATTCATTCCTTCTCATATTCATTCACTTATCTAAGAGGTATCCTTTGAGTGCTCACAATATGCCAGAAACTTACTAGACACCGTTCGACAGCAGTGTGTGAAGCAGGCCCCTCCCACTGCAGGTACACCATCCTGAGGAGCACCCATGCACAGAGCACAGTGGGTGGTTTCACACAAGAAGAGCGTAAAGCAGGTCTGTGGTAGAGGGAATGACCAGGCTGCTAGACCAGAGGCCTGGGTGCAGGTGGCTAGGAAGTCTCTCCAATGGCATGGCATTTGGGCAGAGTGAGCCAGGCAGATCTGGGTGAAGGAGGAACAGCAGGAGCAAAGGCTCAGAGGAAGGAGGGGCAGCCAGGGTGATAAAGGAAGCCACGGTGAGCAGAGGAGGCCAGAGACCTAAGGGGCCAGACACGGAGGCCCTCGGGAGCCGTGGGAAAGGGGTGCGTTTCTTATGTCTACAGTAAGAAATTTCCACAGACTGTGACTTAAAACAACACAAATTCAGAAGTCTAAATCCAGGTTGGGAGGATCTATGACCTCGCTTTTTCCAATTTCTGGAAGCTTGACCTCCTTTGACTCATGGCCACTCAAAACTCCTTCTGCCCGTGACCTGCTTGGCTCCCTCCTGGGAGGACCTGAGTGATTACTTTGGGCTGATCCCAGATCACCTTCCCATCTCACATTCCTTCCTTTAACCAGTGTGGCCTCTGCTGCCGCATGAGGGGACTTACTCTGAGGCTGCAGGGATTAGGGTGAGAACATCTTGGGGGAGCTAGAGGAAGCACATTATTCTGCCAACACACAGTGAAGCGGGACCATCAGCAGCTCCTACAGTGGCTACGGCAGGTCCTACATGTTGGACCGCCCAAGTGGCACAGGCCGGTTGGATTGTAGATGTTCTGAGGACAAAAGGATGCTGAGGCACCCAGAAAGAGGCAAGTCAGGGATGGTGGCCAGTGTTGAGCTTCGGGAAGGATGGCGCTGTCACCCATTGGCACGGAAGACGTGGTGGGGAGGTGAGGATGACAGGAGCTTGTCTGCAGGCAGGCTGAGCGGTAGGTGCCCAGAAGCCTCTGAGGGAGGAGACAGCAGGCCAGGCTGCTGGACACAGGAAAAGTCCACTGTGAGGTGTGAACATGAGGGAAGCTGTGGCCTGCCCCGACCTCCCTGGGACAAGTAGAGACACAGGAAGCAGTCAGGGCTGAGCACCAGGCTTGGTGAGATTTACAGGCTGGGACGATGGAGGGGCCAGCAAAAAGCAGGGTAAGAAAGAACTTGGAGTCTCAGAAGCCAAGAAAAGGCTAAACTTCAAGGAGGAGAAGGCAGCAAATGTGTCCAGCATCAAGGTTCCAGGGGTCAGGCATAAGGACTGACCCTGGGTTTGGTGATGTGGAGGTCAACAGAGATCCTGACAAGAGCTGTACTGAGTTGTGCTCACCCTCCCAGAACACTTGTATGGTGAGTCCCTGACCCCCAGTGTGACTATATTTGGATATAGGACCATTGAAGAAATAATGAAGCTAAAGGAGGTTGTGAGGGTGGGGCCCTTATCCAACGCAGTTAGTGTCCTTAGGAGATGAGGACATGTGGGGACACACAGAAAGGAGGCAGCCATCTGCAAGCTGGAACAGGAGCCCTCACCACAATCCAAATCGGCAGAACCTTGATGTTGGACCTCAGTCTCCAAAACTGCAAGGATTTCTGTTGTTGAAGCACCCGTCTGTGGCTTTTTTTTTTTTTTTTTTTTTTTTTTTTTTTTTTTTTGTGGCAGCCTGAGCTGACTAAGGCAAGCTGTTTGGACAGGATAGAGGGGTAAAGCCAGGCTGAAGTGGGTTCCAGAGAGAAAAAGGAGGAGACGGTTTGGAGCATGGGCCTCCTTCCCAAGGATGTCACTGCCAAAGGAACTGAGAACAGGGAACAGGGCAGTGGGCAGAGAGGGGTTGTTTGGAGAAGGGCATTCGCTGAGTGTGCTTGGTTTGCAGAGCGAGGGTGAAGCCTGCCACTGCCAGCAGCACTGCCCTGGGAATGGCGAGGAGCAGGTTGCTCCCACAAAGTAGCAACAGCAGTGAGCTGTGGGGAGGGGCCCAGTTTCTCAGTGAGCAAGGAGCAAGATGAGGAGAATGGGCAGTGACCCAGGAAGTTTGAGGAGAACAGGAATGTGAATGGGCCAGCAAGGGAAGGAGAGAGAAGAGGCCCTTCTTTAAAGGCATCAGTCCCTCTGGGCTGAGATGGACTGGCCCAGTGAGTGTGGGCCAGAGCCGGGCTCTCCCATCTCCAACCTCACGTGGGGCCCACGGGCTCATCTGGGTGCCTGTCTGTCTCCAGGTCCTCAGCAGGACAGGGCCCATGGCTCTGTATGCACTCGGGGTTCTGAGCCCCTCGCTTCTCTTTATGCTGTAAGGGAGGGTGTGTGTGCACATGTCTGTGTCCATGTCTGTGACCACGTGGAACAGTCCCATATTCATCCAGTTGGCCACACAGATCTCCTTGGTGGTCACACATCACCCTGGGATGCCCCATACTGTCTACCCACCACTTTTGCCAGGCCCAGTTCCCATCATACCTGGAGTTGCCTCCCTCCACCATGACTGTGCTGGGCACATCGCTGGCCTGTCACCTGCCACTTCTGTCACAGCTCCAGCCTAGCAGCCCATCCAGGGTCTCCCAGCACCAGGCTGGCTGAAGGCCTGGGGGCAGCAGGAGAGACTCCCCAGACAGGTCAACCACATGCTCCTGATGTCTCCTTCAGCACCTCCCTCTCCCACAACGCAGCTCCATCCCCTGGTCTCTGCCAGTCTCATTTCTGCTCTTTTCCACTCACCTCTCAAGGGCACCAAGGTGGGCACTGCCAGCTGGGGATGCCAACCATGTTGTAGTAAATAGTACCCTGATGCAACAACCTCCCTCACTGGCCCCTCTTTGCCCTTTCTGCCTGGTCCAAAAGCAAACACAAGCCCAAAGGCCCTCTTCAGATCCCGGGGCTGGGGGAGTTGGTGGACAGGCTGTGCTGACCTCAAGGACCCTACACATGCACATTCATGTGCACGCACGCACACACAGACACCTGAAGATGAATGAGAAGGGCAGGAGGCCGCCCCTGCCACCAGCCCTTCTCCCTCATGGTCCTCATTTCCTGCTCCCCACCCACGCACAGCTGGACGGGACCAGGAAAAGGACATCCTGTGAACGTCTCACTCCCAGACATGGGCTCCTCCACCAGGCCTTTGGGGACCTCTGCAAGGTCGTGCCCTGGGAGACCCTCTCCCGCCCTGCACCTCACTAGGGCCAACCCTGAGTCACTGTCCCTCTTGCCACTCTTGGTCAGATGGGGACAGTTGCCTCTCTTCAGCCTGTTTCCGGCTGAGACATGAGTCAGCAGGCAGCTGCAGGGTTACAGGGTGCCAGGGACGGGACACCAAGGTCACCACCCCTCAGGGTCCCCGTATGCAGCTTCAGGGCCAGGTGAACAAGCAGGACCCTTCTGGATGCTCAGGCCCTGCATGGTGCTGTCATGGGGAGGTGGTGGGGAAGTGGTGGGAAGGTGGTGGGGCACCTTCTGCAGCTTGGTCTCCAGCTAGGAGACCCAGCTGGCCATCTGGCCGCCTGCAGACTCCGTGCCCCCACCCCCTCCCTCTTCAGCCATTAGACCCTGACCCCTTGAGGACAATAGGGTTTCCTGGTGACCAGTGGGCTATGGGCCACACAGATCTGGCTGGAATCCTGACTCTGCCTGGTCACATCACTCTGAAGAACTACGGTCCCACATATCCAGTCTCCATAGCAAGGCCAATATGTGCCTTAGGTCCCCTCTTGGGGCTGTTTGGCATATTAACAGAGGTGGTGTATGTGGAGGGTTTCGTCCTTCCCTCTTGAGCACAAGGCCTGGACACTTGGGACACACTGAGGACCCAGAGTAGGACGGCTGCAGAATGATGTGCCAGGTCCACTCTGCTCTGCATGGAGGAGGAGGCAAGAGGTTGGGGGAGCAGGTGGGTGCACTGGGTGCAGGGCCCGTCTCCCCCTGTGCTAGGTCTGCAGGGGCCCACAGGGCCTCTCCTCACCTTGGCCTCCTCTGCCCCAGAGGGCATCCTTGGGCTAAGGCCTCCAGGCGGCCTGAGGCCCATTGAGATGCAGGCCCAGGATGCCTGGGGAAGCACCTGGAGGGCCACAGCCTCGGGCTGAAATTGGAATCTGGGCCTGGTCACCCTGCCTAAGGAACTGCAGGGGAGTTCCCTCCTTCCTCAGTCCCAGTTTCCTTCTCTGCCACACGGAGAGGACGACGTCTGCAAAAGCTTTGAGCTATGTGTCCAGCCACACACTGGATACACAGCCTGTGCTGCTCTGGAGCCAAGCCCTGCCCACCCAGGTAACCCCCTGAAGAGGTCTCCCCACAGGCCACACAGGAAGAAGGGACCCCAACCTGGGCCTCGGCCTCATCCATGGCTCTGCAGAGTGGAGCTGCCCCCCCCCACAAATCCACCCACCCTGCAGCTCGGGCTCCAGCTCAGTGTGAAACCCATCCAAGCAGCAGCTAGGCCTTCTCTGGTCCACTGTTCTGCCCCAGCACCCTGAGTGCCAGACTCGGGACCAGCCTGAGGAGCTGGGGGGCTGCTGGGGACTGGAAACAGGGGAGATGGACTGCAGAGGTGAGAGTAAATAAAACTTGTCCAGGGAAAGTGTTGTGGGATGTCTGTGGGGGGTACTACTTTGAATCAAGTGGTCTGGGGACATCTCTGTGAAGCGGTAACACTGAATGACAAGAAGGCATCCACCCTGCAGAGTCTGGGGTTTCTGTCTTTTAGAGCAATCATCAGGACATGGCCATGGAGCTTGAGGCTCTGCCACTCTCCGCCGGTGACCAGGCCCAGCAGTGTGCTCAAGACCAGCCCGTTCTCAAATTGCCAGCTAGGATCTGACCCCAGGAGGAGGATAAAGCATCCCCTAAGCTAAAAGTGGGCAATCAATTTTAAATCCTCTCTTCTTCTAAACATAGGTAACAAATTTAATTTTATAACTATTCGTATGTAGTGGCCCACTGTGATCAAAGTAGGCCAGCCTGTTTGGAGATGGGTGGATTCTAGTGGGTCCTGTTGGGAGGCAGGGCCTGTTGGGAGGCGGGGCCTGTTGGGAGGCGGGGCATATGGGGAGGCGGGGCCTAGTGGGCAGTCCTTAGCCTTTGAGGGCAGGCCCAAGAAAATATTCTTTCAAAACTAGTTGGCCCCACCAAGTGCTCTCTGCTTCCTGTTAGAGCACTGTCTACTGCCCTGACTCATGCCCTTAGCATTGAATCTGCCTTTCGGTGAGATCCTCACCAGAACTGAGCAGATTCAGGCACTGTGCTCTTGACCCTCCAAAACCATGAGCTAAATAAGCCTCTTTTATTCAGTTAGCCTTGGGTATTTCATTGGAGGGACCCAAAGCTGACTCATACAGTCACCTACAGCTCTGTTTAGTTTTGGTTTTGTTTTTTTTGTTTTTAATAGCTTACAGCTTTTCATTTTCTTTCATGATTATAAAGTACATGCCTACCATGGAAGTTTCCTGCTGCTGCTGTAATAAATTGCCACGAAACTTAGTAACTTAAAAGCCACTCTATATTTTTGCCCCATAGTCCTGGAAGTCAGAAATCTGACTTGGCTCTCATGCAACAAAGTCAAGGTGAGGCAGGCTGCACTCCTCCTGGGGGTCACGGGGAACCCACCCTTGCCGCTCCAGGCTTTGTGGCATCTCCTTTCCCAGACTCTGACCCTTCTGCCGTCCTCTTTCATTTGAAAGAACTTTGTGACTACTTCGGGGCCTCCCGAACAGTCACCCAGGACAATCTCTCCACCTCAAGGTCTCCAATTTAGTCACATCTACAAAGTCCCTTTTGCCATGCAAGATGCACAGGTTCCAGAGGGTAGGACGTGGACATCTTTGGGGGTCATTATTCTGCCTGCTAATGGACAATTTTCACCACGGACACTTTCAGAAATGTAAAGGTCATTGTGTTCTACCATCTTGGGCCCACCTTCTTAACATTTTGGCTCAGTGCCTTCCAGAATTTTCCTGTGTGTATATATTTCAAGGAAGTGACATCATACTACATAACAACCCATTATTTTCTCTTAATATTCTTTTTGTCGTTAAAACTCTTTATGGGCAATTTGTGCATTATTTAACCCAGGTTCCACACTGTCACCCCACGTGCAGTGGGCTAACCTGTGTCACCTTGCATTCACTGTACACCAGGCTTTGTTGATCGGTTTACACACATTGACTCATCTAATCCCCATGGGGACCCTACAGGATGGACAGTGTTGCCACGGACACAAGTGCAGGTCAGGAGCCAAGGCTCCTTCAGAATGAAGGAACTCGCCGAAAGCTGGGGCTCACTAGGGAAGGATTTGCACCCTGGTACCCGACTCTGGAACCTACTCTTTTGGCTACTCATGTACACATTTTTCCCCCAACATCTCTGATTACTTGTCATAACTTCCAGGAGGAATGGCGATCCACTGGCTCACATTTCTTAGCACACGTTTGTTGTGTTTCCCACCAATTATCTCATTTAATCCTCATGACACTAGGAAGTTGTCAGGAAACTGACCAGAGCGAGGCTGGCTGGTTGAATTGCTGGTGTCTTCCCAGTGGCTCTGGGAAGTGCAGACACACTGTGCCTTTGGTAGCAGGGCCAGGGCAGCTACCAGGTCTGGCCAGGGTGGAGCCTGACTCTCTAACATTTTAGGAACAGGTGAAATGGTTGACAGAACGGGATTCTGGTGCAGGTGAACAGCTGCAGAGCACGAGCCCCTGGTCCTGGGGCACCCCAAAGTAGAGGCCTCTGTGCAATACGACCTGCTGTCTTGGTCCACCTTGTGTAGCTATAACAGAATGGTGCAGACTGGGTGATTTATAATGAGCAGAAATGTGTTGGTTCTCAATCTGGAGGCTGGGAAGTCCAAGATGGTGGCAGAGGGCCTTCTACCTCTGTCATCCTGCAGCAGGAGAGCAGGAGAGGAAAGAAAGCAAGAGAAACCGAACTCATGGATGTGGGGTTCACTTAAGCCATAGAGCCACTCTGGCCACCACCCTTGACACCACGAACCACACTGGTGCACACGCACACACGCAGCGTTTCCTGCCCACTGTACTAATCAGCACACCCTCAAGCCCTCCTCCTGATGCAGTTGCTGAGCTGCCTCCAGCCCCTGAGTTTCTCGTTAGTCCTTCCCATGAACTGACCGGCGCTGTGTGTGTATTCCAGATTAGAGTCCTTCAAATGTCAATTAATCATCCCCAGGGCACACTGAAATCAAACACAATAGAACAGGTGCGGACCTGTCCTTGCTGCCGCGTGCTAGACAAAATGGAGAAAACGCAGAACGTAGATACAGTGACTATCTTCATTTTATGTGGGGAAAGTGAGACTTCAGGCGAGGAGATGATTCTAACCCCTGTTCCATCCAGGATCTGGCGCCCCATGCATGGCCCGTCTGTGATCTGGTGGTATCAGAGCAAAAACCTTTTGCAGTTTAATGCCAACACTGTGTGCTCTTTGAGACAAGGAAGGTCTCCCCCATTCTTGCTTGCCTGTTTGTGGAGGTGGCTGGGGGGACAGGTGACCCACATGGCTGCCCACTGAGCATTTCCCCAGGGCCAGCACACCCTTGCTGTTCACTCATAAATGACTCACACCCTTCTCTGGGCCTCAGTTTCCTCTTCTGTATAATGGGTAGGAAAGACTTGGCTCAGTCACTAGAGACGCTTTGGAACTGCTATTCTGCCAAGTGTAGAGATTGTTGGGCCCTCTCCCAGGAGGACAGCGGCAGGGCTGGAGACAAAATGTAATGACACTGAGGCATGCCTGCCATAAATGATGCTAGGCAGCCAGCAAGGCTTGGGGAGCTCAATCTCCAGAGCATGTGCTGGACTCAAGCAGAAGAGCCAGTGAACTGGCTGACACCGCCTTAACCAAGGGCTCAAGGTCAGTGTCCCTGCCGCTGGAGAGCCACGCAGGCAGCCCACGCGGTGATAAGATGGGCCGAGTAGTACCTCAAGTGCAAACCTCAGACAAACCCAAATTGAGGACATCAGTAAACACATGACCTGTGCACCTCAAACTCACCCAGACCGTGAGAAACAAGGGGTGCTGAGGGCCGACGCTGACCTCAGGGAGATGCAGTGACTATAGACAGTGCAGTCCAGGAGGGAAAGGCGCGCTCACACCACACACCAGAGACACCGATCTCCACCTGCGGTTCGTTAATGTCCTCATTTGGGGTTGGTCCCTTAGACATGACAAATGGACCAGGTAACAGCTGGGCTCCTGTTAGAGCAAAGTGATCAAGGGCTTATGGGAACTTTCTGTATTACCTTTGCAATGTTTCAGTCAACCAAAAATTAGCCCAAAATTAAAAGTTTATTGAAAAATTTGGGCATAGAGGCACATGTCTATAATCCCAGAACACAGGAGGATCCTATGAGTTTTAGTCCAGCCTGGGCTGATTTAAAAGCCAGCCTGGATTACATCGTAGTGAAAACTGTTTAAAAAAAAAAAAAAGTTTATTTGAAGAAAAAGTGAGATTTGGATCAGCAGTCATAGATAAAATATTTAATGTGTGGGAGATGCAATTCAAAAATACACTGTGATTTCATCTCATATCTACTAGGATGACTAACCAGAAAGTCAAACAGTAACAAGTGTTGGTGAAGGTATACAGAAACTGGATTCCCATGTACATATCTAGTGGAGAGGTAAAATAAAACAGCCACTTTGGAAAACATTATGACAGTTTCGTTAAAAGTTAAACATAAAGTTGATCATGAATTCCTCTCCTTGCAAATATATATTCATACAAATTTTATAGCGCCTTTGTTTGTAATAGACCCACATTAGAAACACTTCAAACATCCATCAGCAGATGACTAAATAAACAAACAGTGACCTGTCCTCACCAAGGGTACCATTCAGCAATAACGTGCTTCAAAATATTGATGAGGCAGAAAGACCTGTCAAAAGAGGTCAGGCAGTCACTTTGCCTATAATCCCAGCACTCTTGGAGGCTGAGGCAGGAGGGTTGCAAGTTCAAGACTAGGCAAGTTAGTGACACTGTCTCAAAATGAAAATTTTAGAAAAGGCAGGGGATGTAGCTTAGTGCAAAGAACCCGGATTGGTTCTCCAGTACCAAACTGTGATTCTAATGATATAAACACATAACTCTAGAAACTTTGAGCTGATACACAGTGACAGAAAGCAGGTTTGGGGTTGCCTGGGCCAGAAACGCGGTGGGAGGCGGGAGGAGGGATGGCAAAGGGAAAAAGAGACTTGGGGATGATGGGCGTGTTTACTAAGGTGGTGAAAACCCCGTCGGTGTAGACATATGAGTGAGGACCTCGAGTTTCTGTAATTTGGGGTGATCCCTTGAAGACTACAGGCTGAGAAGGGAGTGGGTAGGTCCCGCCTGGGGACCAAATCCTTGAGCACTAAACCCCAGACCGGCCAGATACAAGGCCAATAGATGTGGGGTGTCTCCCAAGGGCAGGTGAGAATCTGCTTACTCCCCACTTTTTTCTTCATGTAAAAAAAAACATAAGATGCTGCATGTACTTTAGGGTTTTTGACACAATTGTTTAAAAATAGCCTGGGCCACCACAGTCCAATTCCTTTTTAGGAAGGATTTGTGAAGCCCAGCCTGTCCTGGCAGCCGGCTCAGGAAGTGGAGGCTTAGCAGGGTAGAGCAGGGCCCAAGCACCGGGACCCCAGCGACCCTGTCCTCATCCTGACCAGGGCCATCTGGGCCTCCCACCTCCCCGAAAGACAAGCCAGGCTGCCAGAAGCCAAGGTGGGGCAGGAGCGGCTTCCTCATCCTCACCTGGAGGGCAGGGAACACGGCCCTCCGGAGCTGGGGCAGGGCGGGGTGAGCGTGTGGACAGGTCCTGGACAAGATGTCTCAAAACAAGGCTCTGTGGCTGCATGAGGCACCCAGGTCAAAGAGGTCCACTCTTACACAGCTGTTGGGAGACCGGATGGGTCAGGCTTGGGCGGCTACACCCCAGACTCCTCAGCCAGGTCTAGGGCTCCGGGACCCAAATTTCCTTGGAGTGGGCCGGATATCCCTGAAGTATGAATTTATTGCTACTGAATGTAGCATGGTGGCAGGGCCCCGGCTTGGTGGCTGATTTCATGAATGATCCTCATAGCACGCCCCGGAGGCAGATACTCAGATCGTACCCCATCATGGGCTGAATTGAGTCCCCATCTCAGTGCCTCAGGATGTGACTGCATCAAAAGACAGTTAAAGAGGTGATTCAATAAAGTCACAGGACCCTGACCCAAGAGGACAGCGTCCACATAAGAAATGAGGACACAGGCACACGGGCAGCTGACTGTGTAGACACAGAGAGAAGGCAGTGACCTAGACACCAAGGAGCGAGGCCTTGGGGCCACCCACCTGTGACAACTGTCAACCTCCAGAGCTGTGAGGAACAGGGCTCCACTGATGATGTCACCAGCCTTTGGGCTTCGTTAGAGCAGCCTGAGAAAAGCAACTCATGTCTGGTCACGGATGAGAGTGCTGGCGCCTGGCAGGGGCTGGGACTCCAGGAGCGTTGAGGCAGGGGTCTATCCCCAAGCTCCTTCCCCTGGTTGCACAGCAAGTGTATGTCACATTGTGTCCCCACTGTGTTGGGCGAAGGCCCCCAGGCTGCAGACACCTGCGTACCCCCAGAAACCCCCTCCCAGCCCCGCACCCTTGCCTTGGAGCAGAAAGGGATGGAGGGGCTCTGCTCTCGGCAGCCTTGAAAGCCATGGGCTGCTGTTGCCCTGGCAACCACCACAGACTCAGTGCCTCCATCCCCCAGCTGCCGTGCCTAGCGGGGAGGGGTCTCTCTCTGAGGCCTCAGACAGCAGCTGGCTTTGCAAAGGGACAGAGAGTGGTGTGTGACTGCTGTGACAGCAAGATCAGCACTGTGCTTGGGGAGAGGGAGAAATCGGGCCTGGCTGACTTCCCGAGAACATTTAGGTCCCTGAGAGACCCTGGGCACAGTACTTGGGGCTCTCAAAGTGAGGCTCCAGAGGCTGGAGAAAGAGAGGAGGCCTGCAGGCCACTCACTGCGATCTGATCTCCACAGGCCACAGGATATGCATGGTGTCCTTCTTGCTGGACCTAGGGGCCCAAGCAGTGAGTCCTCCCTGAGAATGCAGGACTCTGTCAGCTTCTCGCTGGCCTTGTCCGAGGCCACAAGCTCTACAGTCAGGCATCCTAGCTTTCAGCCCTGGCTCTGCTGCATATCTGCTGTGTGGCCTTGGGTTTGCCGCTTGGGTCCGCGCCCCACCCTACTTATCTGTAACTGAGGGGAAGTAACAGTATCTCACCGCAGGCACCCCAGTGGAAGCAGCACTAGTTAGCGGAGAGGGGTGTGAGGGGAGGCCAGGAGATCTGTATTCTGGCTCCTGCCCCCCTTAAACAGGTCACAAGTCCAGCAGAGCTCTCAGCGGAGAAGGCGAGGTTCTGGGAGGGCTCTGTGGTTACCACCGTCACGGTTCCTGCAGGCCAGGCACGGGGCGGGCACGGGGACTACAGGGAAGGCAGGAAGAGCCAAGGGTGGCCCAGTTGCTCTGTGATTCTGCCAGGTCCCCTCCCCGTGTCCCGTGAGAGGCTGGGCTGGCACTGGCCTGTGATCGCAGGAGGCCAGGAGGCTGCAAAGACTCAGGAGACCTTCTTTTGGGGGGTCCCAACCTGCAAGGCCACCCTCCCCAAGGGGCAGGGTGCCAGCTCTTGACCTCAGCAACAACACAGCGGAGCTCTGCCACTGCCAGATGGGACCCTCAAGGGTCTCCGCACAGGACCTCACTCTGCTCGGCTCCCAGCCACCCTCTCCTGTGTTGAGCTCCTGGGAGGCAGCCAGTGGCCCTGGCGGGTGACATTGTTTGGCTTTCTCCGGTCAGAGGAGCAATTTTTCTCTCTCCTTGGATGTGCTTTGATTTAACGACTCTTTGGCCCAGAGCCTAGCTGGGTCAAAGACTCCCTGGGGAAAGGACACTAGGAAAGGACACCACATCTACTGGGAGAAAACCAGGGCCATGAGGTTTGTGGCTCAAGGCGGGCGTCTTCCCCAGGCTCCAGGTGGGCAGGAGGACACTCCCTATGCCACAGTACAGAGCGGAGGCGAGGATGGGGAAGGGGGTAAGAAAGGAGCTCTTCAGGATGAGGGGCGTGGTCCTCAGGGCAGCCCAAAGGGTCTGCCCCCCCAGGAGGGTGAGATGCTCAGGAGAAGGGGCTGGGGAGGGCTGGCAGCCCGGCACACAGAGCTGAGGCTGCCTGAGGGGCTGTGATAGCAGCTGCTTTGGAGAAGGGTGAGGGAGCCACCAGGGACAGTGTGGAGCCACCACTCTGGGGGACACAGCCTCAGGGGTTGTAGGCACACTGGCCTCCCTGCACACACAGGTGCTGTGTGGCTCACCCAGGTCTCTATTTCTTGGCTCTCTTCGTTGACGTTTCCCTGAGCCTCAGTTTCCCCGTCATCCTCTTGCTTGGTTAAGGAATCTGCACACATGACGGCAAGTTTCAGGGGGTGGCACTGAGGTCCTCTGAGCCAAGCAACAGGCCACAACCATTCTGCCCCCAGAGTCCTGAGCATGTTCACACCACACAGCTATCACCCACCCACAGGTGTAAGCAACTTGCACGTAAGTATGTGTGTGCACACAGTGCAGTGGTGGCCACTGTCTATGCAGGGTCATCATGTGCTGGACACCGAGCTGGGTACTTTACAAATGCTCACACTGACCGATTCCAATCAGCACCTTCCCAGTGTATTTGGCTGTAATAGAATCCACCAAACCATAAATACAATAATTATTTATCTGTGAAGGACGCTGGGTGCAGGAAGTCTCAGAGTGGTTTCCAAGCTTGGTGGGGTCACTAAGGATCCAGGTTTTTATTCCTCTGGCCACCATCTTCTGTGCTAACCTGGGTCACATAATGACAGGATAGCTGCTGTAGCACCGGATATCATGTCTGTGCTCCTGTACATTAAAACGGGAAAGCAACCTAAGAAAACTGCTGTCGCAGCTATCCCTTTAACCAAAAAACAAAAGCTTTCCTTGAAATACCCACACCCTGTTTTTTATATTTCATGGTCTGAAACTGGGTCAAAAAAGAAGCTGGGAACAAGAGGATCTGGCAAAGGAACACAGGGTGGTCATAACAATGACCAACTGGTGGTGAGGCAAGATTTATTTCCTGCCGTTTTGAACAAAATCAGGATTCTTTTCGCCAGGAAGAGGTCAGTCAAAATGTCGACGCTGCCCCTGAGCTCCGGCCTCCGTCCCTCCTCCAGGGGGCAGTGCGGGGACAGAAGGCTCAGGGGTGGGACCTCCCTGCAGTGGGAGGACTTCAGGTTCCAGGGCCACTGCGCCCCTGAAGGCAGCAGGCTTTGCGGAGAGCTCTGGGACCCGGTCACAGTGTCGTGTGTCCCCCGGCCCAGATGCTTGGGCTGCGCGTCACACCCTGCGGCTGCACCCAGGGCTGCCCTCCTCCTCCTCCTCCCCCTCCTCCCCCCCTCCTCCTCCCCCCCTCCCCCTCCTCCTCCCCTCCCCCTTCTCCCCCTCCTCCCCCTCCTCCTCCTCCTCCTCCTCCCAGCACCACCTGCCCCTGCTGGTGGATGCCACTGAGCACAGCCAAGGTCTCCAACCCTGCTCAGAGGGACCCAGCGCCAGCAGCAGCCCCTGACGCCAGCCGGGTGACGCATTGGTGGAGATGACTGTGCCCTTCAGCCAGCACAAAGCCCCGCTGATAGGGTTGGCCATGGGCACCAGCATTCCCTCCTGGGGTCCCGCTTTTCTTGGGGACGCGCCTGCGTCCAGGTCCTGTCCGAGGCTGTGGGCTGTGGTGGGGCCGGTCCTGAGGGGGCCTGGTCACTGTGGGACAAGCTCAGGGTCGCCCAGCCTGCAAATGCCTCAAGGTCCCCTGAGCCTGTCTTGGCCGCAGTGACTGTGGTGAAGACTGACCTCCTCTATCCAGCTCTGTATCATGTTGGAGTGGCCCCGTGACACTATGGGCTGTCCCCTCCCTACACACACAGAGCCAGGGGCTGCCGTTCTGAGCCCAAGATTCCTCAAAATGGACCTTCTTTCTTTCTTTCTTTCTTGTATCCAGGGCCTTTGCACCAAATTACACCCCCAGCCCTTTTTATTTTTCATTTTGAGTATAGTTCCAAGTCACTAAGTTCCCCAGGCTGGCCTCAAACTGGCAATCCTCCTGCCTCAGCCTCCCAGGCTGCTAAGATCACAGCCCTGTGCCACCTTGACCAACTTTCATATTCCCTACCCTGTCCCCTTTGCACCTAGGTCCTCTGCTTTTGCGGAGCCCAGGAACTTTCCTGTGTGGCCACCTGCTGATGTCTCTGTCACCATCAGCACCAACCCAGTTCCCACTGAGAAGCAGAGTTGGACCCTGGTGCACCTTGGCGGCCTGCTACCGTTTGTTCCCTGCCCCAGGATGCCAGGCCACATTTCTAGTTAGCACTTACTGGGCTTGAAGTTTTTTGTTGTTTGGTTTTTGTTTGTGACAAGTTCTCGCTGTGTAGCTCCGGATGGCCTCAGACTCACCCAGGCTGGCCTTGAACTTATGGTAATTCTCCTGCCTCAGCCTCCTAAGTGCTGGGATTACAGGCCCAGCATAATGAAGGTTATTTTGTTTTTGTTTTTGGTGCTACTGGGAATGGAAACCTCGGCCTTGAACATGATAAGAAAGCTCTGTGCCCCTGAGCTCCACCCACAGCCATCTGTGCTGGAACTTTAGACAAAAGCGAATAGCTTTAGTGGGCTTTAAAAAAATGTGCATACTTTTAAAATTTAAATAATACAGGAAATGTAAAGAAGAAAATGCTTCATTCAGAGAAATGCGCTGTTGATGTTTGGAGGATGTCCTCACTGGAGTCTCAGGACACATGCTGACACAGGGGACCTGCCACCTCCAGAAAGGGGACCCTGACCAATGGCTCCTCCCCTGTGTGTCTGCAGGAGACAGACAGCAGCCTGCCGGGCTTAGCCGCTGGGTTAGGATCCAGTCCTCCTGCTTCTTCATAGATGTTTAGATCATTTCCAATTTCTTTTGTCTTAATATCTGTTTGGACAGAATATCTGTTTATATCACTCTTTGCCTCTTGTCTTGTTTTCTCCCATCTGGAATTGTTTGGCTCATTTGAACCTGAGATATATGTCCCCAAAGTACCCACAGAAAGACTGGGAATCAACCGTAACCATCAAGGTATGTCTGGCTGAAGCATATCTGTGCGCCTAGCCATGGCCAAGCACTCTAGACTAGTAACTAGTTTAACCTTCACAAACCCAGGAGGTGGGTGTTGTCAGTGCCCATTTTACAGATGAGGAAAGGTGAGACCCAGAGTTTATGCTGGAGGTCCCAAGTAGGAAAGGGCAACTCACCACATGGGGAGAAAGGTTTCTGACATTTTGTTAACCTAATGATGGGGGGAGGGTACAAAAACAAAACAAACAAACAACAACAAAAAAAACCACTGCTGCTCCAAGACACTGTAATTTAGCTTCTTACTTTTGCAGTGCTGGAGCTGAACCTGGAACCCAGGGCCCCACTCCTGCTCAGCAAGTGTTCTGCCACTGAGCTATACCTCCAGCCCTTTACTGTCAAGTTTGAGGTTGATTCTAAGAGTTTACCAGCCAGTAGCTTTCATTCATCAATAAATTACTTTTCACATCTTTTTCGCAGGTTTTTGACCAGGCATTTGAGGCTCTCCAGGTTTTGAGGCTGGCTTTCCATGTTGGTGCGTCGGGCCTTGCCTTCAGAAGTGAGGCCCTCCTGGCTCCCCCGCAGGGTACCGGGTGGGCTTCAGCAGCCAGGGACACCTCTGCGTCCCACAGAGGGTTTGGGAGGCTCCCTGCGCTCGGCAGGGGTCCAACCCGGTTATCCTGACTCTTCCCTGCCATCTGCTCCCTCAGCCAGAAATCCCTCTGCACAAATTTGTGGACTGAGCCTCTCTTCACAGGTTCTCATCATGACTCAGGTGAGTCAGGCGGGCTGTCAGTCCCCTGTCCCATAAGGAGAAAGGGAGACTGAACACACCCCGGCCCAGACGGGCACCTCCTCAGCCTGGTTCACCAGCTCCATCTTTGATTGAGAAGTTCGAGTCAGGCCCTCCCTGAGCTGCTGGCCCGGAGAGCTGCGCTGAATGTCCCGTCTCCTGTAGAGGATGGGGACCCTGTGGGTCTGCTCCTGGGACCTGAGGCCTGGCACAGCAGGCTTTGCACCCACTGTGTTCCTGCCTCCCTGAGCACTCCAGCTGGGACTGTGTGGGGAGGGAGCCCGGGAGCAGGCGGCACAAGGGCCCTTTTGTGCCCGTTGCTAGGGCCCCGCTGTGTTTGCTCAGCCTCGGTAAACAGGAGGTGCCTGGAGGCCTGCTCTGTTATGACAACTCAAAGAGCATTTGCTTTCCTTCCTGAGCCATAGGCTCAGAATGCTAGGTGATTCCCCACGTGCAGCAGCTTCCCCAGGGCCAGCTGGATGTCACCCAACACCGGGACAGGTGGGGCAGCATCAGAGAGGTCACTCGGCTCCGCCCCAGAGGCTATCACCTAGGGAAGCGGAGGCCAAAGGGGCGTTGGCCCAAGGTCATAGAGAAGACGCACCTATGTGTTGAGTTTGTTCCTACTTTGCTGGGGCTGGGGTCAGAGGAGGCGCCCCATGGCCCCCATGGTTCCTGGCAGTTCCTCGGGCCAGGCCCTGGGAGGTAGAAATCTACCCCAGCCAAGGTCATTTCTTCAGGTTCTCCATGTCTTAGGACAGAGACCACAGGCAACCTGATAATAATCGAAGTCTTCTTTTTTCTTAATGCTTCCGAAGTGCAAATTACCTTTTTGAATCTTCTGGAGTAAAAACCTAGAAGGGCTACAAGGTGGTTAAAGAACTGAGGGCCCCAGAAAGCCTTTCCTCCTCCCAGGCACTGCTAAATGAATTTCCTTTGTCCCTGCAGAGTCCATAGCCTTCTTTGAGGAGAATGTCAAGAGCTACCTTTGACAGTCTCGATGAATGAGAGACCTCCGTGTGACAGGGCCTGCCGGGGCGTCAGGCAGCCAGCCCTTGTGTGTGACCTTCAGCCGGTGTCCACCCTGTCTCCCTCCTTTCTCCCAGAGGGAGGGGCTGGGGCAGGGCCTGTGCTGACTGAAATCGACTTCAGAGAGTACCACGCCCCCGTCCTTGGTGTGCTTCTCTTGACCCGAGCTGCACCCCCTCACACATATGCACTCCACAAACAAACGCTCTGTGTACCTTGGCTCAGCCTGGCCTCGCTCCAGGGAATCCTTAAGAGAACAGAGCAGCGGAGTGGATTTCCTCAAAGGTGGGGCAGGCCACCCTGGCGAGGCCTCCTGACCCTAGGGTCACCCTAGCATGGCAAAGAGCTCACAGTGCAGGGCCAAACCCTGGGGGTGCCAGGATCCTGGCACGCTGTTCTGAAAAGGAGCCAGCATTGGCCCTCCTCCCAGCAGGGAAGTGACAGGGACACACAGGGTGTCCCTTACCTGGGGAGGGCATGCACAGAGCCAGTCCCCACCCCCAGTGGAGCTGGGACTCCTATTCACCCCCTCTCACCCCAGCAGAATCCTACCAGTGGGAATCTCCAAGTCAGTACCAGCCAGAGGCTGGGCAGGGGGGAGGGGAGTACTGAGTCCCTCTCCTGTGCCCAGCCCTGGGCCCCACCCTGTCCTCCAGCTGCCATTATTGTCCCCATTTACAGATGATGAGACCAAAGCTCATGAGAGTGAGATGGCATTTGGGATTGCTAACGGGACAACTTAGTGTCTGGAGATGGCCTCCGACCTCCACTTTGTACCCTGTGGTGGACTGGTCACTGGTGGTCAACTTGTAACACCAGCTGACCTGAATCAGGGTGGTGCTGGGCATGGATGGCCCACCTGAGGACTATTGCCAAGATAAAAAGATCCGGAGAGGAGTGGGTAGCATTGGTGGTTCTCCTGCTGCCATGGGTTTTCCTGAAGAAGCTTGTCAAGCTTCCTTCCTGGTATGAACTTGGCTGTTCTCATTGTCAGAGGAGCTCGGACCTTGTTATTGCTGAGAATGGCTGTGGTTCACTTTGGGGAGCTCTGGTCCTTACACTGAGCATCACTTCCTGGCTCTGGAGGGGAAAATGTTGTGCTGCTAAGTCTCCAGGAGAAGCTTGTCACGCTGGCTTCCTGATATGAATTCAGCTGTTCTCATCATCGGAGGAGCTTGAGACCTCACAGCTGAGGATGGCTGTGGTAATTTTGGGGGAGCCCTGGTCCTTACTCTGAGCATTGCTGCCTGCCTCCAGTGCAGAACCCTCAATCTACTTAGCACAGATCCTTCATCCCACTGGCACAGACTTTCTGGTTTCCACCCTGACCTTTGCACCTTCCCAGCAGGGATCCATGAATTAGACGTGCACGAGTCATTGTCATGGACTCTAGGTCTTCATTGGGGCCCTCAGCTATGTTTCTTTGAAGTCTGTAGTGTGTGGAAAGATTTCCTGCAGATTTCATATTTGACTCTTTGGGTGATTATCATAAAATAATACTATAAATTATGTGTCCTGTATGTAACCATTTTCCTTGCAACCCCTAACAACACACCCCCTTCCCGGTTGTTCACAGGCTGCCTTTGGAAAGAACAGGCAGAACCCCTTTGGCAGTCCATAGCCTCATGACCTCGGGCCTCAAGGTTAACATATAGGACCATGATCCTGTAGAATCACCTGTAGGGTTGTGTAGCATGTATTCATACTTTTTAAGACCTTAGGATAGTTCCACTGATAAACAGACCAACACCACTGATTCAGCTCACCTGGTGTATCATAATCTGCAGAAGTCTATTCAGTGAAGCAAAGACACTGTCGTGGGTGATGACAGTGCAAAAGACAAGAATTACAGGATGAAACTATCTTGGGCAGCGCAAAAACAACTCAGCCAGTGGATTCTAGAAAGTTCTTCAACTGAGGTGCCTGCAGCCTTCTAGAAAGGGCTAGTTAGTTACTGAGTCACACCGCCTAAAGGCCTGGTGAGATGGACCCTGGTGCCACTGTCTAGGAATCCTCTGAAGCCCAGATGAGCTCAGAATGTTCCTCCTTAGCTATCCCTGGCCCCTGGATATGTCCCTGGCTGGGACCCTGATGGGTCATCCCAAGGTCTGGGTGGAGCTGTTTTCTTCTGAGCACTTAGTCCCAGGCAGAGATTTGAGCTCACAGATCCATCAACATCTGCGGACGTCACACAGGCTGGTTTCTCTGTGAGTCCCTGTGATGGGGATGGAGCCACCAACAGGGGACATGATGGAAGGTCCAGCCTTCGAGGTGCTTGCAGATGATGAGCATCCTGGCCGGTGCACGCATCCCTGCAATGGGATTTCAGTGGGCAATGCAGAGAAGGGACAGAGCACCTTCGAGGTCACCCAACAAGGTGACTTGGTTCAGCTCCAGAGCCAGGAGGGAGAACCTGATGCTCCAGGGCTGGTACTATTGTCCCCAGTAGAGATGACAAAAGTGAAAACCCAGAGAGGTAAAAGGATGCACCCAAGGTCACACAGTTAGCAAGAGCCAGAGCAAAGTCCACCCCATCTTCTGGGGGTTCCTTTTGACCCCAACTCAAAGCCAGATTTTGATATCCTCTCCTTTCCTGGCCCATCTTTCTGTCTCATGGTAGGGAGAGAGTATGGGAGAAAGGGAGGAGTCTGCTTAGCAGAGAGTTGTAAGCCTAAGCGGGGAGCTGCATTGGGGAGCAGGCCCTGTGGCCTGGATTCCTGGGTTCCCTCTGGTGGTGGGAGGGGCCAGGGAGGACCCCTGGGGCGGGGCCACCAAAGGGGAGACAGGGGCAGAGGGAAGGGGTGGCGAGATCTGGGTGTGGGTGGGGACACAGAGCTTTCTGTGCTTTGGCTGGCGATGTGACCTCAGCAGGTCACATAACAATGATGACAGCTGCTGTTTGTCATGTGTCTTCTACGTGCCAGGCGCTGTGCAAAGTGCATTATACGCAGTGCCTCTCAGTCCTTGTGACAGTCCCTGAGAGGCTGCCATCATCCCCTCTTTCAAAGGTCAGAAACTGAGGCTCCTAAAGGTTACGTGACTTTGCCAGGGTCACCAAGTTGGGGTGGAAACCTCCTCTGGCTTCCTGTGGAGCCCGTGCTTTGAGCCTGACCCTGCACTACCCCTCTGGGCCTTTGTTACCTCTTTGAGAGGACACAAATGCAGGGGAACCTGCCCCAACCAGTCCCTGGGTGCTGTGGAAGAGAAAAAGAAGTGAGCTGGGTGGTCTTGGATGGTAACACCAAATGGCACACACTTTCAGGAAAATGCCCACCCCGGGCTCTTTGGGATCGTGGTACCAGGACCAAGGTGCTGAACAGCATTCTGGGGTGTTAGGGTGGGCTGGGTGCGCTCTGAAAGGTGCTGGGAGAGACATCCATGAAAGGGAGTCAGGCGCTGGAGAGAAGGGCTCTGCCCTCCCTGGACCCCCAGAGGCAGGAAGTGGTCCTGCAGTAGGAGTTTCCCAGGGTCACCTGAAGGCAGCTGCCGTGAAACACAAAGCTGGGCCTCAGTTTCTGCTGGTGGAGGTGACCGTGGGAGGCCAGAGGGGAGAGCAGTTTTTGGAACAACAGTAATAAGGACTCAAAGCTGTGGAGCCCTTGGCCACCATGCAGGGGTTGTGTCTGCTCTGGCCTCTCCGGGGAGGGAGCAATGTGAGGACAGAGGGGTCCCCACAGGTCCTGAAGCCCAGAGGGCATGGGCAGTGGCTTCCAGCAGAATCAGTCTCAGCAGACTCCAGACCAAATGCTCACCCTCGCCCTCACTGCAGGAGAAGCTCCCAGAAAGGATGAGACCAAGAAGCAAGTGGTGCGTAGACTACAGGGGACCTGGTTTCCAGGGAGGGAGGGACAGCAGGTGAGGAACCCGGGAATGACACGCGGCACCTCAGCGCTCCATTGGTCTCTAAGTAACAATCACAGCACTGTGTTACCATATCCCCAAGTGCTGGGGTGATGGGTTCTGAGATCACTGGAAGCTGGACAGGAGAGAAGCAGGTCACCGACAGCGTGACCTGGAAGGGTACATCTCCCGCCAACCCCAGCTCTCCTCCCTTCTCTCTGTTTCCTAGCCACCATGACACAAGCAGTCCTTCCACCATGACATAATGCCTGCTGACCCTATGCTGGAACTTCTAAAACTGAACCAAGCTGGGTATAGTGACACACACTTGTAATCCCAGCACTTGGGAGGCTGAGGCAGGAGAATCGTTTGCAAGTTCAAGATCAGCCTGGGCTACAAAGTGAACCCAAGGCCAGTGTGAACTGCACAGTGAGATCCTGTCTCCAAAAGACAAGAAAATAAAAATAAAATAAAATTGAACCAAAACAAACCTCTCCTGCTATAAATCGTGGGTGTCCTGTATTTTATTCCAGTAAAGAGAATGCACCCAGCCCCCTCCCCTTCTTAAGAGAATGCTTAGCTATAAACTCATCGATGGATTAATTCACGGACAAGATTAATGCCCATGACCTAGCCACCTTCCAAAGCACCCCCTTTGAATGCATGAACCTTTCAAAGGGCGTTTTTGATTCACACCATGATGGTGGCCTCTTTGGAACTCTAGCCGCCATATTGGCTAAACATTCACTGTTCTCTTATTATCGAGCCAGCAATAAACACTGGGGACTCGGTCCTGATCCACAATAAGACAGAAGACCCTGCCTTGTGGAGCTGACATTCCATAGGAGAAGCCAGGTCATCAGCCAAATACGTGAACTAGATGGCACCCTGAGTACCACAGATGCTAAGGAGGGGGGCAGTCCAGCAGGTATCCAGGGAGAGAGGTGGGTGACCTGACAAATGGGTGGCCTGGGAACCTGTTCCTAGGAGACAGACCAGCGGATTCACTGGAGCAGAGGCTGATGGGACTGCAGCTGAGGGAGAGGGAGGCAATCGCCGTGAGGCAGCTGGACCGGCCAGCCTTTGCAGGGACTTTGGCCTCCACTCTCAGCAAAGCAGGCACGATAGAATTTTGGGCAGAAACAAAGAACCTCTTACTCCTCGCATGCTTCTAAGAATGAGGAGCTCATCCCTTCATTGTTTATGGGGTCTCTCTTGTTGGGAATGACAATGAGACTTCTTATGTCCCCCCATTACGTCCACACTCTGAGACCACTGTAAAGGTCTGTCCCCCATCCTGTGATGTCTTAAAGAAGGACGCTAACTCTATGCATCTTCTGCATGTCTGTGCCCCAGTCAGTTCTCTCACCAAGCCATATACACCTTCTTAAGCTGTGTCTAGATGTTTCCCAAAGCCTCATGCAGTTATAGGTGGGGTTTCTCAGAGGTGGCTGGATCTAGAGTGGGTAACACGGGGATCCATTATGGTGCAATGCTGGGATCAAGGGCACTAGGCTGAAGGGTGTGAGTGCTACTTTCTGCCCACTGTGAACTGTTTCTCCTCTGCAGTGCCTGTCTGCCACGCCACCTAGCCTTGGAGCCAGCCAATTTTAGATGGAAACCTTTACGAACTGTGCAAACCAAATAAACCTTTCTTCCTTTAACTGGGTGGTGGGTATTTTGTCTCAGCAAAAACAGAAAAGTAACTAAGACATACCTCAACCTGAATATTGATACCATGCCCTTCACTCCTGCTTGTCCTTTCCCTAAAGCAGAGGATGACAAACATCAGCCCAAGGGAGAAATCTGGCCCTTTACTGGTTATAAATAAAGTTTTATTGCAACACAGCCTCACCTAGTCATTTACTGCTGTCTGGGACTGCGTTTGTGCTACCTTGGCAGAGCACAATAGCTGTGAAGAGACTGTGTGATCCACAGTCTGACCCTTTTCGGAGAAAGTTTCTGAGCCCTGTCCTGAGTGCATGTACCTCGAGTTTCATCCTAATTGTGCTGATGACTATCCTGAGCCTACAGAGAGGCAGGGTGGCACACACTGCACCTGTAATCCCAGCACTCCTGGAGGCTGAGGCAGGAGGATTGCAAATTCAAGCACAGTCTTAATGAAAACCTGTCTCAAAATAGAAAATAAAAAAGGCCTGGAACTGTAGCTTTAAGAAAAAATGTGACACTTGGAGGCTCACCCTAAAATACAATATTCTTGTGCTGGTTTTGTATGATTCCAATATTAATTTATGCAAAAATTTTCAATTAGATTTTATAATTCTCCATAAAGATTTCTAGGGATGAAGCTCAATGAAGTAAAAATGTGTTTCTCTGTCTCCATGAATTGTCAGTATAAACAGCTCCTAGAGTCATACCCTGAGTCCCTTCATACTGTGTAAGGGGAACCCCAAAGGGGACATGACCAGGTGATATTCTAAAATGCAATTAACAATCGCAGACTGGCCAGGTATGGTGGTGCATGTCTAATCCCAGCACTTGAGAGGCTGAGGCAGAAGGATTGCCTTAAGTTCAAGACTAGACTGAACTACATAGGGAGATCCTGTCTCAAAAAAAAAAAGAACCCCAGTCTCTGAAAAATAACATTAGAAGTCACAGGGTGCAATGCCCACAACGCTGACCGAGTGTTGTGATGGGGATTGCCCAGCTGCATCTGCACGGCCCTCCCTATCAGCCACCGCCTTGGAAACTTGAATTCTCCCAAGATTTCCAAAGCATATATTGCCTTTTTTCGAGTCACTGTGGTCATGAAGCATGAAAAGAAAGCCCTAAATTGTTTTTATAGAAGAAAGAGGAGGAGGAGGGGGAGAAGAGAGATACAGAGACAGAGAAAAGAAATCACTAAAAACTTTGCAGTTTCAAACATCCGCCATGGGGGCTGGGGATTTAGCTCAGCGGCATAAGCGCCTGCCTTGCAAGCAGGCAGTCGTGAGTTCGATCCCTGGTACCGATAAAAAAAAAAAAAAAAAAAAAAAAAAAAGAGAAAAAAGTCAAACATCCGCCCTTCCTTCTGGGGCCACATGCACACCATGTGCAGCACTGCTCACAAGCTCAGACAAGGACCCCAAAGAATAAAATCTTCCCTGCCCCTTCACCAACACCTTGCAGAACCCATGCTCCTACCTGTAACTAAGCCAATTGTCTCCTTTTCCCCCTGGATCCTTACACATTTGTGCCAAAGGAACCCCAAGTCTCTACCCCATAGGCTGCTGGAAGGGTCTGGGAGGGGTAAAGGAGGGAGCTTCAGGGTCAGCAGCACCTGAAGGTGTCCCTAAGTGGGGGCTGCGACGAGGGCGGGAAGATGCTAAGGACAGGAGCCTGCGTGGCTCTCCTGGCCCCGGCTGGGACCCAGGGATGCAGGGTGCCAGGGTTTGCGTGGGTACCAATGTGCCCAGGCATTGCTGGAAACTTCCTGAGTGAAGCCTGTTGGTAAAGAGTTATGAAAGAAAAACGAGGGGGTGGGGAACAAAACAAGAAAAAGAAAAGAAAGCAGTGCATGCCACCAGCAGGGAACAAGGCTGGGGACACACGCAAAGGGCCAGCCTTGGGGCCTTGACCCCAAAGTAGGGGCCAGAGACCCAACCACACCCAGACCCCGCTCTGGGTTCCATGAGGGACCCCCTGTCCCGCTCGTTCACCTCCCTTGAGGTCCTCTGGACACCCAGACCTCCTTCTGAAGCTGCCCAAACCCTGTCTGGGTCACTGGCCTGGCAGGGAGCCTGCAGCTGGCCCCAGCCACACTCTGCCTCCGTGCTCAGGGTCACGTGTGGGGTGCAAGGGCAGCTGCCTGCAGGTCTTCCCAGGCGTAACCTAAGGGGCAGGTTGTTTCTCTTTCTCACTTGTTCCGTGACAAACCCTTGGCCTAGGTTTGAGGCTGGGAGGGCGCTGCTCAGAACAAGCTTTTGGGGAGAGAGAAGAAGCTGCAGCAGAGTCAGAGCTCTGCGCAGAGGCAGAGTCAGGAGAGCTGCCAGCTCCAGTGGATGCCTCAAGGTGTGGCTAAGACCTCGGCAGGCTGCCCCGGATCTTCTGAGCCCCATTTCTTGTAAAATCCTTAGAACTATGGATCAAACTGATCCCCAACATCCTTATCTGTCACCCACCCTCCCTCCTTCTGTATTGGGGATTGAACCCAGGCCATTGCTGAGCCCTTTTTATTTTTTATTTTGAGACATAATCTTGCTAAACTGCCCAGGCTGACCTTGAACTTGGCAGTCCTCTTGCTTCAGCCTCCCAGGTAGCTGAGATTACGTGTACATGCATGCCATTGTGCTCAGATGCTAGTTTTTCTTAATAAATGCAAATGGTTGATTAGCTTATTGTCTAAGGTCAAAATGTGCAAGATATATATGCCATGTCAGACAGCTGAAATCTGTGACAGTGGCTATCAGGGAGTAAGGGAGAAAGTTGGCCAGCTCAAGGAGCATAAAAAATGTCACACCCACCTATTAATCCAAGCATCCTACCCTTCATCCTCCATCCTTCCATTCTTCCTCCTGTCTTCTTTTCCATTCTTCCTGCCATTCTTTTAACCACCTACTCATCCATCACTTTCTCTTTATTTTCTTTCACCCTTCCATTCATCCATCCCATCCATCTAACCTTTCTTCCATTCATTCTTTCTCCTTTCCTTCCTGTCTTCCATTATCTCATCCTTCCTTCCCGTATTCAATCGTTCTTTATCCTTCCACTCTTCCATTCAATATCTATCACTCTCTCCTTCCATTCCCTTCTTTCTTCCATTGTTGTTCAATGTACCCATCCAACCATCTGCGTTCCCTTCTGCCCACCTGTCCTTTCCAGCCATCTATACGCCCATTGATAAAGTTATTATGACCACCTACTTGAGCTGGAGACTGCTTAGATTTAAATATTCACATCTATCTTTGTGTCTAAATTTTGCACTCTGAATAAACCATGAGCCTCTTCTGGAAATATCTTGCTGGCAAGACACTCCAGAGCCTTAAGGTACAACTTGAGAAACGCATCGCAGTAGATCTACTCACAAGAAGTATGGAAGTCAGGAGGAGATGGTCAGGGCTGGGTCTGGGTGTTCTCGAGAGACCTGGTGAATGGGTGCTCTTCCTGCACTCAAGGAAGGCTTTCAGGCTGAAGGGATGGGACAGGTGGAGACAGAAGTGTGAAAGAGCACAGAGATTCCTAAACACAAAAGAGGTTACTGCAAAGGAACTGTTGGATCAAATTGACCCCCAACATTCTTATCTCCAGTATGGAGAGGAGGAAGGCTGGAGAATGAGGTGGGAGTCCAGTTCCAAGGCCGTGCAGGCCACGCTGGAAAGTTTGGGACTTGGAGGACTGGAAGGCAGAGCACTCGGGCAGCTGCAGAGTGGACAGTCCGTTGGGATTGACCTTTGCGACTGGAGAGGATGCATTGGGAGTACCAAGGGAGAGATGATGTGGCCTGGCCATGGAGAAGGCGATCAGATGGAGACAGCAGGTGGCACTGAGTGCTCCTGAGGAGGCGGAGGGGGCAAGAGGGGCAGGTGCCACGGTGGCAACATTAAGGGATCCCCATTGGGTGGTCAGGGTGATGATGCTGGAGCTGGAAAGGCAGAGGAGGGGCAGCAGGTGGCATCTGGATCCAGACAGGGAAACCCTGAGGCCTTGAGGCTTCCAGGAAGAGGAGACAGTTGTCAGTGGACACATGGATCTGATGTACAGGACCAAGCTGGACTTTACTGCCTCTTAGCTCAGTTGCCCATGATTGGGCACCCATTCATTTATCTGTTCATTCACTTTCAAAATTCTCTGTAAACCCCAAGTACCTGACTGCATTCCGGGCTGTGGGATATGTAGCTAACATGTATTAGTGCCCCTGGCTTCCAGGAACCTGCATTTCTGTGATGGCGACTTCCACAGGATGTTTCAGGAACCTGAGTTTCAGAGACGTGAAGACACACAGCAGTGGTGGTCAGAGGGAGCAGAAGCTGAGTTTTCAAGGGGCTGCTGAGTGGGAAGTAGATGGGGTGGGCTTCAGGGACTCCAGGAAAGCTGTGGCAGCTGCTGCCTGACTCCACAAATGGATTTTCTGCTGCAGTCAGGGCCCAAAGCACAGAAGTAGGGGCATGGGGGAGAGACCCAGTGGGACAGCCAGGTGTTGGTGGCCAGCACATCGGCTACCCTTCTGAGGGCTATTTAGTTTCCATTCCCTCTTCCTGCTGGAACCTGCCTCCCTATGACACCCCCAGTCCTGCCTATGTCCTCTGCTTCCTTCCCCAGCCCTGGGTGCCCATGCTGCCCTCCCTGCACCCCATCTCCTGGCAATGTCCCTCTCCTTAGCCAGACCCTGGGCCTTTGTCTGAGTGGACACTGAGCAGTTGAGTCTGAGCCATATTATCTAGCCATTCCATCTCTTCCCTGTAAAGTGCCACTGTCTGGGCCCACGGACTGAGGCAGGCTTGGTGACCAGGGCAGACCTTCCGGATGCACTAAGCAGAAGCTGAGGCTAGAAGACACCCGGGCCCCAACTGTGAAATAAGAGCTCATATTTCTTGAGCACTTACTGTGTCCAGACTTCATCTTCACAACAAGTCTACAGAGTGTGTCCCATTACCATCCTCTCATTGGTAGATGAGGAAATCAAAATACAGAGGGGTTTGGTAACTTGCCCCAGGTCATACTGCTAGTAAATTGTGGGGCTTACATTTGAATCCTGACTATGTGGCATCAGTCTCCAAAGCCCCAGCACTGGGCTGTGTTTTCTCTGAAGCTCCATCCTGGCCATTACCTTTCCAAAAAGAGGCAGGACCACATTTGTCATGGGGAGAGGAGGATCTAGCATGCTCAGGATAAAGAAGAGATGCCTTGGGGTCTTGAGGACTCATAGGGAAGTTTTGGAACCCCTTTCCCCCTCTCCTCATTTGGTTAGCTGCTGCCCATCACTTAGGACTTAACTCAATGGCCAGCATCCTCCTAGGTGCCTGTAGAGGACATGTAATGACCTTAGTGCATCTAGCACTTTCTCTGCACCAGGCACTGGACCAAGAATTTGGCTTTCTTTCTTGATGAATTCTCAGTCTCTGTCAGTACCCAGTGGATGTGACCAGGTGAAGTCTGGTGGCAGCCACGATAGCCCACTGGAACCACTTTAGAAGAAAGGGGGTTTTGCTGGTGAGCCCGGAGACCTTGAGAGTACCAGATCTAGTGAAGGATTTCAGGCAGATACATACTGAGACCCTGAAGATCCCTATCACTTATGATCTAAGGCCTTAGTGTCTGTCCCTCAAGTGCGTTTCTCCCTGTTGCCCAAGAACCCTGAAAGAGAAATCTGCTCGGCATAGGAGTAACTTTGCTCCAGCTATTCAGACATGCAAGAGGTCACCTTAGTAGATGGTGTCAGCCAATTCCAAGACATGAGTCAGCATACAGGAAAGGTGTGCAGAGTGCTCCGGCTCTGAGAGGGCTCAGCCTAGACAGCCTTACGGAGCCCATCCCTCAGGGCCACTGTGGGCTGTGAAACACAGAAGTATATTTCTGTCTGCCTCCTCCAGGTCTCCCCTGGGATGTGCAGTGGGCATCTCAAAACACACACAGAAATCTAGCTCCTGCCCTGTCTCCACAGCTGTCCCTCCCCGTCTCCACAGGTGGCAGCTCCCTCTTCCAGGTACAAAACTTCCTCCTGCATCTCTTCCACGTGGCATCTCTCTCTTTATTTTATTTTATTTTTTTTTAATTTTATTTTATTTTTTGTCTTTTTCCTCTTTATCGGTACCGGGGATCGAACTCACGACTGCCTGCTTGCAAGGCAGGCGCTTATGCCGCTGAGCTAAATCGCCAGCCCCCCACGCTGCATCTCACCCTCTGCACACTCTGTTCTTTTTCCTACCTTCTGAATCTACTGAGTCTCACTCTCCCCACCTGCCCTGACTGCCAGCACAGTCCATGCCACCAGCCTCTCTCATCTGAGTAACTGCTGCAGCCTCTTAATCACCTCCTTCCATCTGCAGTCTGTCCTCAACTCAGGAGCTGCCACAGCTGGGGTAAGTGTCCCATGAAGGCCTGTGTTAAAGGCTGAGTGCTTAGCTCATGGTGCTGTTGGATGATGACAGAACCTCTGAGAGGTCTTCCTGTCATGCGTGTGGGCTACCTTTGAAAGGGACACTGAGACTCCCGTCCTCTTTTTCCTCTCTTTCACACCCAATCACGAAGTGAACCAGCTTCCCCTACCACAGCTCCTGCCATGATGGACTGTGCCATCACAGGCCCAAAACAGTGGGGCCAATCAGGCCTAGACAGAAACCTCCAAAACTGTGAGCCAAAGTAAACCGTTCTCTTTTTAAATTGATGTATGACAGAAATTTGTTCCAGGAACAGAAAACTGACTAACACAGGAGCTGACTAAATATAGGTCAGGTTGTGTTTTTCCTCTGCTCAAACCCCACCATGGTGGCCACCCACTCAGAACAAAAGCCAGTTTGCACAAAGTTCCCTTCTCTCTTCTGCCCTCTTCCCCGCTGCTCTCTGTGCCCTTGGACTCTATTGGTCTTTGTGGAACTCTCCATGGTCCTGAACCATCTCATGTCCTTTCCCTGGGTGATGTGGTTCCTTTGGAAGTGGATACGTGGGGTGGGAATCTTGAGGTCCCAGAACACCTGCCTCTCCTTCTCTCCCTGCAGGTTAGACTTTTCTGTCACCACTTCTGGAAGCTCTAACCTTACTTCATTTTCTTACACTAAATCTTTGTCTCTGAGGTCTTGGCTGAATTGACATCTCAAGATTTCTTGGGTTGTGCAAAACTGAGGAAGGTCTCTCCATTTTAGTTCACGTGGGGTCCTGCGCCTCCCAGGTTCTCATGTGTGCTGATTAATCTCTGACCCCACCAGCAACTTGTAGGCCCCCATTCTACCTCCCTTACTGCTGTGTCCCTAGCATATAGACAATGACAATAAACAAATTGGGCAAATGAATGAATTCATGAATGAAATGAATGTGTGGCAGATGGCCTAGGGGAAAGGAATGGTTTTAATGGTTTGTTCCCACCCTTTGATTAAGCCTGGACTACTCTTCCAGGCTCTGTGTTAGGAAGAGCTTGGCATGGTCCTCCCCCAAACGAGTCCGTCCACAATTTGGTGAAGGAATAAATAGAGGTTGATAATCTGAGCCCCACTTTATAGACAAGGAGACTAAGACTCAGAAAACTGATGAAATTCTTCTGCAATTACACTGTTCAGGAGTCACAGAGAAGAACTTGAGTCTCCCCTTTTTTTTTTTTTGGTCTGAAACTTGTCCCTGTCCCCTGGCTATGCCATTACTTCCCTTCACTAGGTGACAGTTTATGCTCCTATTTATGGAGACACTAGGTGAAATCTACCTCTCGGTAAATGTTCAAACTCCATGACTCCAGGGAAAATTAGGACCTATGGGCTCCATCTCTATTCTTTGGGCACTAGCTTCTGGGGCCATGAGCAATGCACCAGAGATGGCCCTCAGCTTCCAGTCAGTGGTTGTGTTGTCCAAGTGCCATATTTAGAATCAGGGTAGGGGGAGGCCCCCTCCTTGCAAGAGCTAATTTCTTGCAAGAAGAACCACAAAGACCTTACATACTCTGAAAAAGCCAAAGATGGTAAATGTGATGTGACCCAATCTAACCTCAGTCTGCCCATGGCCAGAGACCCAAGACAACATACATTACATCCCCTGGTTGGCCTCTGACCGCTGAGGAAATTCCTTGGTTCCCAATCTTGGATCCTTCCTCTAAAATGGTTCAGAGGGCTGGAAATGAAAAGCTTGGGCTGGAGTGTGTGTGCACTTTGGGAAACTGTCAGGTACCTACCCCATGGCTGCAGCAGGATCTGAAGAGTCCCATGTATTGGCTTCTGAGACAATGGAAACTGGGTTCTACCATTTTTGGATGATTAAAAAAATAAGCCATTATATGTAGCTACACAATAAAAACTATTTGCTTAAAGGACAAAGATTTTGAAAACATGTCTTAGTCCATTTGGGTTGATACAAGAAAATACCATCAATAGGTGGCTAATAAGCAACTGAATGTGATTTCTCACAGTTCTGGAGGACCTTAAGATGAAGGTCCTATGCTGGCAGATTTGGTGTCTGGCTTTTTGTTCTTCAATGGCACCTTCTCACTGGGTCTTCACATAGTAGAAGGAGCAAGGCGGCTATCTGGGGTCTTTTTAAAACAGTGATACTATTCTTTTGTCCCACCCTCATGACGTCATTACCATCCAAAGGCCATCCAATAGCATGACAGGGTATTAGGTCTGAACATAGGTCTGAATCTTGGAGGACATAAACATTCAGACCGTAGCACATGGAGACCATGTCAGAAAAACAGCTGCACAGGCAGCTGAACCTGGAGATTCCAGCACTTGGAGAGGATAGCCTGGCTTCTACTCAGAAAAACTTCGGGGATCAAGGTTCAGTCTGCTGGGGGAAAAAGGAGAGGAGGAGCAAGTTTAGGGCATGGACTTCTGATAGGGAGGCTGCTGAAGGCTGGCTGTGACCTACAAACTCTGGCTGAAAACTGGAGCTGTCAGGAGGGGAGAAAACACAGCACCCCAACAAAGCCCAAATCCACTTTGTCAACCACAGGCAAGGGTGGCTTAGACAACAAGCATTTATCTCCCATTGCTCTAAAAGCTCAGGATGAGAATACCAAATGAATGGAGCTTGGGGTGGGTCACCTTCCTAGCTTGTAGATGTTACCTTGTTGCAGGGTCCTCACAAGATAGAAAGACATCACATCTCTCTCCCCCCTCATCAATTTTTATAAGAGTACTAATTTCAGGGGCTGGGGATTTAGCTCAGCGGCATAAGTGCCTGCCTTGCAAGCAGGCAGTCGTGAGTTCGATCCCTGGTACCGATGAAAACGAAAAAGACAAAAAAAAAAATAAATAAATAAATAAATAAATAAAAGAGTACTAATTTCATCATCAGGGCTCCACCTTCATGATTTAATCACTTCTCAAAATTGCCATCTCCAAATTCTATTACATTGAAGGTTAGGATATCAGCACATGAATTTGGGGGAGCACAAATATTCAGTCGATAGCACCCTATCACCACTGTGTCTGGGGGAGCAGTAGAGGCAATGGTGGCATTGTTTGGCTCCCAACAATAGTGATGTCATCAGGTGCACCTGTCCTCCAAACCCCCTTTCTGACCCGGGAAAGAGACCCCAGGGGTGTCAGGAGCCTGGGCAGCCTTAGACAAATCAACAGCCCTGTTTGTGCCCTGCCTGTAAAATGGGGCAGGTTAGACGTTCCCCGAGATCTCCTGCAGCCAGAGATGCCAGAACTCCCACCATCGATGTTATGGAGGCAGGGCGGGCCCTGCATGGAGAGTGGCCGGCCCCAAATGCTGGCAGCAGTTGTAGCTGGCCGCCCACGCGCAGGCAGGCAGGAGGCAGGGTGCTGCAGCCTTGTTGCCAAGAGCACAGAGAACTTTCCATTGGGTCCAGATTTTTCATCACCATGGTAACGAGTGGGGGGTGGAAACAGAATTTCTCAGAATTCTGAGCAGATTATATGGGGGAAGAAAGAACAAGAAAGTGAGCCCTGAGCTAGCAAGATCAGGCCCTGCACCCAGTAGGCACCACACCTCCCTCTGCCCTCTTCGCTCCCTGCTCCTCTTTTAACGTTTCTGTCTCCTTTTCTCCTCTCTGCATCCTTCATTTCCGCTCCCTTCCCTGGATCCTGGCCCCCAGGGGCTGTGGCTGCTGCTGCTGTCGCTGGCATGGACTCGGCAGCAGTGCCACATCCCTGGCCTAAGGTGTCTGGATTGCCTTCCTCGTCTGAGAAACTCAGGGGCTGCTCATGAAATGGGGTGAGCTGGGCGTGGTGGCTCACTCCTGTAATCCCAGCATTCGGGAGACTGAGGCAAGGGAATCCTTGCAAGTTCAAGATCAATCTGGGCTACAAAGTGAGCCCAAGGCCAGCCTGAACTGCATGGCGAGACCCTGTCTCAAAAATATGAAAAAAAAAAGAAAAGAAATGGGGTGACGTAGAGAGCAGAGACGAGGCAATATGGCACATGACCCCATTTTGGAGACCCCACAGGTCTCTCCTTTCTCTCTGTTTTCAACCCTTATGAACTTCTTGGTTTGAACCAGGACAGAGCACAATGCCAGATGTTGGTAACTTCCTGACACCACTTTGGGCTGACATCCTGGTCTTGGTTGGCCAGTGCCCTCTTGTTCAGGCCCAGGGAAAGCTCCCTGGCTGAAGGATGTCTTTGGGAAGTCTGGGTGGCCAGAGACCTGGGTGCTACTGGCAGCATCCTCCCCACTCTCCCTTGCGGGGTGGAGAAGAGGCCCTGGCCCTGGCCCATGGAGCCTGGCTTATGCCAGCACTGATCTGCAGGACCCTGCTTCAGACCTCATCACTCTCCTCACTGTCCAGTGATGGAGAGGGGGCTGATAAGGACATTGTAGAAGCAGCACAGATAACAGCTCGGCCACCCTGGTCACGTGGCATGACCTCATGGTGAGGACTCAGACAGGCTTATGGACAAACCTGAGACAGGGAAAGATATGCTTCACCTCTAGGAATCTTCCGTTTATGGTTTCAAAGACAGCAAGCTCCTTTCCAGGCTGGCTCTGTTTGCTCCTTACTCCTCCCTGGCTTCAAACCCTGAGGCTCAATCTCCTCCTGCTCACTGTCTGTGGTACAATTTTTGTTTCCCAGTCCCTCTGTATATTGCCTCATAAATCTTCCAAATCTCTGGCTCAAATTTCCAGAAGAGAAATCTCTTAATTACTACCACTACGATTGGACAGAACACTCCCTCTAGACCATCCCATTCCCTGCCTTCCAGGCTACTGATTGGTTGCCCTGGGTCTAGGGCTCCCTCTAATCCAATCAGCTGAGGCCAATGTTGGGACCCATGTTACCAAATCTTTTTGTTAAAAATGACAGATGTATTTTCTCAACCTTTAAGTGATTTGTGGATTCTTGTACCTGAGCAGTCACATCTGTAACCTGAACTTGTGCTGTATGCCCTGGTGATTATTTGGTTGCTCCTCTGAGGTAACACAGCCAAGTTAAATTGGAGTGCCTGTTACTTGTTGCCAAAGCCCGGCAGCCAGCACCCCATTTCTTGGATTTATAGCAAAAGTGAATAAGTCATAAACCTGTTTTAAACTCAGACATGACCTTACAGAGCTAAGGTGATGGCATCCAGAATATTGCCCCTAGAAATTGGAGGTCCCACATCCGGAGACCAGGAAAAAGTGCCCAAGGTTCTTGCACTCCCACCTGCAGTCACTGGCAGCTGCTCCCGGGGCCAAGATGCCCAGGCTGGAAAAGACTAGAGCTGATGTTCACCTGACCCCTCCTTCCACTTTGGTCAGGGGAGGACCCTAAAACACAATGCTCTGAAAGCATGTGAGCACCCCCTGTGAGGAGCCAGATTTCTGTCACCCACGTGGGGTGCATATCTGCAGCCACAGGCTTCCCCAGCCCTCCGGGGCTCAGCATGGTCTCTAAGCCAGCCAGCCCTCCCTGTGCGTCCCCTGCTCCTAGGGAGGGCAGCTGCAGTCCACATATCATTCTTACCGCAACGTGTGGGCGGATGAACTGGAAAGGGGAATTTGGGAAGACAGGGTGGCCATGGTGGCAGAGGACCTCTTACTCCAGAGCAGGACTGGGCGTCAGAGAACACCCAGGCCAGGTCCCCCATCGACAGTCTCTGGTGCCACAAACCGCCCTTTCACTGTTTCACCGGGTCATGCTTGACATAAATAAAAATCAGCCTCCGGGTAATTCCCCCTCATATGGCTTCCCCATGAGGCATGGAGTGGACACACTAGCCCCACCAAGCGCACCTAGACCTGTGAGCGCCACACAAGCCTCAACCTCAGAACTCTCACCAGAACTGTCATTTCTTGTCTGTTGTCCTTTTTCTAAAGTAGGGAAGACAAACTAAGCCTGAGGGCCTCAAACCTGATCCACCACCTTTTTTGTAAATAAAGTTTGATTGAAACACAGTCACATCTTTTGTTTGCTATTGTTGGTGGCTGCATTTGTGGGGCCCACAAAAGTTTTAAATATGAAAGCATGATTGAAATATATGGTGAAAATGTAAATTTTTCAAAGTGTAACACATTGCCATTAATCTCCTCTGAAATATCTCCCCTCGCTTTGAATACCATTCTTATACTATTTTTTTTTTTTTTTTTTTTTTGTCTTTTTCATTTTTATCGGTACCGGGGATTGAACTCACGACCGCCTGCTTGCAAGGCAGGTGCTTATGCCACTGAGCTAAATCCCCAGCCCTGAATACCATTCTTGATGCTTTCTGGGGCAGTGCTGGAAATCCTCCTTCGTGAGTCTTAGATGCACTGTCTTGGCTGCCTGGATGTCTTGAATTTGATTCAAAATGTTTCCTTTCATGGTCATTTTGACTTTGAAGAAGAGCCAGAAGCCACACAGATCCAGTGAATAAGATGGACAAGGACACACTGTAATGTTTTTACAAAACAGCCTTTCGGTTGGATGACACTCAGCTGCAGCGTTCACAGTATTTTTTGTCACACCTGGTAGAGACACTTTCGAAAGAACTTTCAGAACTGCTCCAGAGTGGCGAGAATGATGGGATAAATGTCTTCGAAGCAAGAGAGAGTATTCTGAGGGAGTTAATGGTAATGTTTCTTTTACTATAATAAAATATTTAAAATGTACACATTCACCATGTAATTTGAGCATTCCTTGTATTTACACCTGGCCCTTTATGGAAAAAGTTTAATGATCCTTGTTCTAAAGCATCCGTGTTCTCTTTATGGAACAGGAGACCCCAGGGATGACTGTTCAGAACGGAGCCTGCCCTGCCCTTCTTGGACCCCCTGTATAACGCTCTGCAGTGTCAGATGATGTAAGGCCTGAGCAACCAGGGTTCAATACTGGCTCCCAGAGGATGCGGGCAGTGGGTCAACAAAACCTCCAGGTCCTTTTTACCTGTAACATGAGCTCCTCCAGTCCTTGAATTTTGCAGGACTTGTTACTTGTCCTCATCTGTGTCTCCTTTTGTTGCTTTTGTCCCAGTCTCTTGCATTATAGTTGAATCCTTAGTCTGCCCAGTTTTGTGCTTTCCATGTATTTATCATCTTTTCTGAGTATTCACCCAGTTGTCAAGTTCGAAAGAGCCCCCTGGAGAGCTCCATGCCAGCTTGTAATTGACCTCCGGTAAATGCTTCTTAGTCACATTCACCTACCACAATCTGCAAGGCTCCATTTTACCTTTTCCTTCCCCTCAGTTCTGGGGATTCAACCCAGAGCCTTTACACCAAGCCTCATCCCCAGACTTTTTAACTTGAGACTAGATCTCACTAACTTGCCTTGCTGGGCTCCAACCTGCAAGTTTCTGGTCTTAGCCTCCGCCCCGCATGCTGGGATTACAGGCCTGTTCACCACACCTGGGTCCTTACTCTCATCAGTTAGGGCATTGTGGGACATTTTGTCAAATGTCTGGCTGCGCTTCTAGCCTTGAGGATTGCTGGTTATCTTTTAGAAAACTGAACCACAAAACAGAAGAAACTGCAAATCACTTAAGTATTCCTCTTTTCTCATAGATGGGGAAATGAGGCCATGGAAGTGGGGGTCCACAGTGGCAGAGAAATCGGTGGCAGAGTCAGGAGGAGGGGTCCCTTTACACAGCACCTCAGTGGTTCAGATATTAAAGGAAATGCTGAGGTCCAGGCAGGTCCAGATCACTGCAACAGAAGGGTCTGACTGGCTCACACTGGTCCTGGGTGGATAGTAAGGATAAGAGTCAAGCTGTTGTCCACACTGGCCGTCAGAGACCCAGGCCTCTTCCATTCTGTGGCCACAGTCTGCCTCCAGGGACAGAAGGCAGAGCCCTGGACCAGTCAGGCCAACCCCACATCTACTCTGCTGAATACATGGGACCCTGCTCTGATGTTTACTGCTGCCCGCATCCTGGCCTTGAGCCCTTCCTCCAGACTCAGGCTTGTCTTGCTCGGGCCCTCTGTCCACCCAGGAGGGCCCTGCCTGGGGTCTTGCTGGCCAGTGGGCGAGGCTGCAGCCCAAGCCTACAAGCAGAGGGGGCTGGCGTCGCTGAGCAGCTGGTGTGCTCGGTAATCATCCAGTCTGCATGGAGGGGGCTGCCTCCCCCATCCTGTGTCAGGAGAGAACAGGAAGCCGCAGCTGGCAAGTCCACAATTGGAGCCTGCCCACGCAGAGCCACAAATCCTTCTCCCTGAATTTCAATGTGCCTGGTGCTGCAGAGAAGGAAGCTGCTCCCACCTCTGAGAGGAGTCGCTCAGACAAAGGGCCCTATTGCCCCCCTCTGAGGAGTGGCCGCATGAGACTGGGAAGGCCTGGCTCCTCTTCTGAAGGCCCTATTTCTGCCAGGGCCCATCCAGGCTGGCACGTTTATTGGAGTCTGGGCTCTTGGGCCTGGCATTCAAGGCTACCTCCTCCTAGCCACCCCCATCTCCATTCTCTCTAATGGGTCCTCAGAACATGGTCTTTCCTGAGGCAGGGTGGCATGAGGGGTCTTTGTAGTTGTATAATTCTGGTTCTGCCAGTTTTCATCAGCAAGTCTTAGGCAATCTCTCCCGGGACTCAGTCCTTGCAATAACATTAAATGAAACGTGTGGATTAAGTGAAAGGAATGGGTATGTAAAAGAGCCTCGTGTGGTGCTCTGTAAACACTCAGCTTCATTGTGTCACTCCCCTTTGTCACCTGGATCCTCTTCCTGGCTGCCCTGAGCTCGAGGTCACTTCCAGGTGAGTCCGAGGTCACTTCCAGGTGAGCCCGTATCTCTGCCAATCTTCCAGTCACTCGCGGAGGTAGGAGGGAAGGACCTCCACCCAGCACGTTCCCGGTGACATCTCCACCGTGGAGCTCACTGAGGGACATTAGACGTCCATAACCTGCATAATGTGACAGGCTCCATGTGAGCCAGGCTTTGCAAAGTCTCACAGTCCAGCATTCAAAGGCAATTTTAGGAAGATGTTTGGATTCTCATTTTTATTCTTGAAAAACTCACAACCCACAGGAGACTCTCCTCTCCCTAGTTCTCATACACCCTGAAGCTCAGCTCTGCCAGACCCACCCCACAAACTCTCTCTGCCCCTCCCCACCCAGGCTTCTTCTTCCCCTCTGTCTCCTCGAGCTGTGTGCAGGTTGGGGGTGAGGTGGGGGGCATGGACACCTGCAGATTCACAAGGCTTGCTCTCTTTTTTTTTTTTTTATTTTATTTTATTTTATTTTATTTTATTTTATTTTATTTTTTTTTTAAGGCTTGCTCTCTTTATGTTGGTATTTATTTGAGGCTCCTTCTCCTGTAATTCTCAGTTCTGCCAGTCTTCATCAGCATGGCTTAGGCAATCTCTCCAGGATTCAGTCCTTGCAATCACATTAAGTGAAACTGTAAACTCCAAGTGAAAGGGACTGTGGCTTGGGAGGATGACTTTTTACCTTATATAATTTCAAACAGGCAGAACATTTGCACTAATACAGGGAGCTACCTTATATCCTTGGCCCACATTTACCAGTTGCTGGTTTTATGTCCAATTCACTCTATCTCTCTCTGAATCCATATTATATATGCATTATATATTTAATATATGTAAATTTTTTCTGAAGTCATTGGCAAGCAAGTTGAAGATATCGTTCCTCTTTACCCCTGAATCCTTCTGTGGGAATTTCCTAAGAAAAAGAACATTCTCTTATATAATCATAGTACAGTTATCAAAATCAAGAAATTAAAATAGTCCTCCAGTAATGCTATTTTCTGTTTCACAGACCATATTAAAATGTCTTCAATTGTCCCATGATGTCATTTTTAATTTTTATCCATGGTCTTAAATTGCATTCAGCTGTCATATTTCTTTAGGAGGAAATACTTTATGGTTTATTTTTCCTGAATATTTACCCTACCCAACAGTGCTTAGGATAACACTGTGAGCTTAAGAGGAACTCAGTAAAATTTAGATTTAAATTTTTTAAAAATAATAATTGTAGCTATATAGTAATTCTCATGCCATATAGCAAATGCTGTGACTACATATCCAACGGTTGGTCCTCCTAATTGATGGGTGTGGTGGTGTGGTTGGATGAAAAACATGTGGACAGATGAGTGGGTAGATGGAGATAGATGGGATGGTAAGGAATAGCTAGAAAGGGAGATGGATGGATGGATGGATACACAGTAGATTAGTTGATACATAGAATGGATTATATGAGAGAATTAGTGAATATGTGAATGAATGATGGATGTTTGAGGGGAAGAAATGTTAAATGGAGAATTGGAGGTGGGGATGTTGCTATAGTCACAATGATACACTGGATGCAGTATTCTGGTGGGCTATACAGGTACTAATTCCCCAAAACAAATGTAATTATTATGTATCACAGATATATACTAATAAAACTCAGAAGAAAAGAAAGTCTCAGTTTAGTACCCAACTCTGCCTCCTGGGGTTGTTGAGAGCTCCTTCCCCACTCAGGACCTCAGCAATGTCTTCTGTAAAATCAAAGTGTGAGGCCAGGTGACCTTGGCCCCTCCAGGTTTGGTCACACAGCCAGTGCATGATGGAGCCCAGATCTGGAGCTGGACAATCTGGCTCTAAAGCAAGTGCTTTTTTTTTTCCTTTAAACTATTATGCTTTACTGCCACTATTAGAACACAGGAAGAAAGACACAAGGCCAGCCAGGGGCTCCTTGTTCCTTAACACTGAGCTCTCTACCTCCCATCCCACCAAGCCACTGCCCCAGGAAATGCCTGGGCTTGTTCCACATCTCTCTGCCTTGCCTAGAGCCAAGGGGTGACACAAGTGGTATTTTCCACAGGCCTCTCCTTGCACGTTTTCCTCCCAGCTCAGCCTCTCTGCGCCTGTCTGTCCCCCAGCCCAGAGCACCCCATCCCAACCCCTGCAACACATATACACAGTGGCTTGCAAGACTTCCTGTCTCCTCCACACAAAAAGCACTGTCAGAGAATAATCACTAAAAATCAGAATTCAGTTGAAAGACGGCATTTCAGTATAGTATGGTTTTCATTGTGTTTGGTAATTTAGTTTTATAGGGTAAGGTGAGATTCAAAATCACTTTAAAATATAGGGCCTGGGGAGGTCTAGAAAACCTGCCTGTGGGGAGCTAGGAGCCTCTTGGTTCCTGGGGCTGAGCTGCCCAGGGCTGGTAGAGCTGAGGTTGGGTCATGGGCAAGCTGGAGGTCTGCTGATGTGAGCTCCAAGTAAGTCCCCAGAGGAACTCCAGCGCTGTCTCTCAGCTTCACTTCCTGCAGCTCAGCTTCCTAAGCCCACCCAGGTCAGGAATAGTCCCCTTTTTCCCCAGATCACAACTGTCTAGCTAGAAGGGAGACCGTATGTCAAGGACCACAGAATTGCTTTCAGTGAGAGACAAGACTAGAGCTTAATCTAGCAGGGAGCAGAGGGTCCATGAAACCCAGACTCCATTGTTTGTCACAATGCAAAAGCAAAGGCCTTTGCTGAGAGCCGTCCCCAGCAGTGACCCGAAGTTGTAACTAGGCCAACAGCCTGCTTTGTACTTTCAAGTTAGAAGAGGGGATGAGTATTACAGCCAACATTTTATCAGACATTAAGCAGTCGTCAGGATTCATCCAGAGTACACACAAGATACAAGTGTGTTACACACCACTCATTCTGGGAGGCTGAGGCATGAGGAGGATCATGAGTTTGACTCCAGCATGGGCAGTCTGATGAGACCTGGTCTCAAAAAAAGAAGTCTTCTGGGAGGGAGCTAGCACTGTATCTCAGTGTGAAGGCCCTGGGTTTAATTCCCAATATGGGAAAAAAAAGAACCATTTGGGTAGACAATGTACATTTAGTCAATGGAGCATTATGCAGCTGGGTAAGGGTGAGAACTCTGCAGACTATGGAAGAATTTCCAACACGTATTGTTAAAAAGAAATAGGCTGCCAAAGGAGGTGCGTAGCTCATTATTTTTGTAGACTGGGAAAACACACATACATACATACATATATATTTCCTTTTATTTTCAAAAAGAAATAATTGATGAAATTCCAAAACTAATAAAAACAAAGGAGGTAAACATAGCTGAATATAGAACCCTCTGAAAGTGCCTTGATTAATAGGTTTGGCTTGGGATCAAGAAAATAAAAAAAAGTCTAAGAATCTCTGAAGATCTCACAAATCATATTTGAGCCAGGCATGCTAGCATATTCCTATAATCCCAGCTACTCAGGAGGCTGAGGTAGGAGGATCACAGTTCAAGGCTAGCCTGGGCAACATAGTGAGACTCGGTCTCAATAAAAGTTTTTAAAAGGCTGGCGATGTGCCTCTGAGATCAAACCCCAGTGCTGAAAAAACAATGTACATGCTACACTGAAAGAAAAAAAAAAAAAGAACATAGTTCTACCTCATCTGGTTACACCAATTTGCCAATATAACCATCTGTGTATTCTATGAAAAAAAAATACACCCAAAGCAACTATTGTTGTATAACAGTGCTGGAATGATTTTTACAACATTTTATATATCAATGTATCTGTGGATAGATGGATGAGGTAAATGAGTGTGTGTGTGTGTGTGTGTGTGTGTGTGTGTGCATGCATGTGAGCAAGAGAGAGTACACAAACATTCAAAGACATAGGAAAAAGAAATGCAAAGTTAGAAAGTGAAAAAAAAAACTTTTAAAGTTAAAATTTTATCCTGTATTCTATTTGAATTGGGATGTCACATAATTCAAGGCTTTTTTTTTTTTTTTTTACAAAAAAAAACATTTTTTCCCCTTAACATTGTGCACTTAAAAGTCTTGGAAGCAATAATACCTTGATAGCAATAAACACATTTATTGTCTAGATTTTGATCTCTAAGTACCATTTCCCACAATAAAAACCCAGGGCTCACTGGAGAAATGACTGATTCTAGCAGAAAATGTACAGGATGAGCACGAATCATTTTGTGCTTGAAAGTGAGAAAGCGATCAAAGATTAACCAGGATCACATCAAAAGGACACAAGAAACAACTTGAGTGTACTCCCATAGGTCAAAGATGGAGAGATTTGTCAAGAAGAATAATGACTGAAAGATATTGAGACACTTCAGATAGCTTTAAAATCTTTTAGTCATAAGAACTTTATTTGAAAAAAAAATTCTTACTGGCCATATGTAGAAGGAAAAGCATTTATCAAGCTTTTGCTATACAAAATCACTGGATTATCAGATAGTTAATGTGAGAAAGTTCCCCTTCATGGAAGGATGAGAGCCAATAAAAACAGAAGAAATGAATACATGAATGATCATCTTCCCAACATCTGATGATAGGCTGGATCTAGTTATTCAACAGCTACAAAAAACAAACAGACCATGGGACAGTCTTCAGGGAGAACATCATTCTAGGTCAAGCTGATCCCACCTCTACCTATTGACCAATCTTATCTCTAACCCAGGCAGCTTGGTATTATTCCTTCTAGTGTGAGCTCACAAGTCTACAGCATTACCCATGATGCCTTTCTTCCCCTCAAATACCCAGTCTGAGTCTATGTAAGACTTCCAATCCAATTTTACAAGAAAATAGAGGACAGAGGAACATGATAATAGCACCACAAAGATACAGACGGCCAAAATGGGATGTGAGAACCTCCAGAGAGTGAATGTCTATGTCTGTAACTATTAAATGGTTTTTTTCTAGAGGGGAAAAGTTATAGATGGAAAGAGTCTGAATGGACAAGCCGAATGCAGTGTGTGGACCTTGTTTGGATACCAACTTGAATGGACAGCTGTAAAAGAGCTTTGTGGAGACAATGGGGAAATTAATACTAGCTATTAAGCAATTAAATGTCAATATTGGGATGACAATGGTATTATAGCTACTAGTTACTAATGGATAAAGCAAAAATGTTAATCTAAGAAATGGAATTATAGGAGTTCATTGTACAGTAGTGCTGTACTACTACTGGACACATTCATAATAAAGAATTTCATACAAAAAGGATTCAGGAGGAGTAGAAGTACATTTTTCACTGGACAAAAGGCAACTACAGAGCCAGGACCACTGAACCACTGGGATCTGGCCCTAGGAACTCAAACTCGCTTCTGATGCTGGAGAAAGGATTTTGTTACCACTCTTATGTTAGTCCTGTGGTGAGTGGAATGTACTTCCTCATCCACTGACTTTGGACTTGCCTCTGGGACTTGCCCAAGTGACACTGGAATACTAGTGACCACAGAACGAGAACTTGAAATGCCTTGACTCAACTAGGCTTGCCCTGTTGTATCCTGGTTGTCATCATAGAAGAACATTCCCTCCATTATGAGCCATAGGCTGAGATATGTAGAGCAAACCAGTGGCCTGAGTAGTGATAAAGGAAGACAAGTGTTCAACAAATACCCTGGTGTCTGGTGCCCAGCCCCAAGATTCTAAAAATTAACCTGGTTATAGCTGAGGTGCCCTTGACTTGCATACCACGAATATGATCATAAATAATTGCTGTTATTAGGGCTAGGGGCTATTTGTTACTCAGCATCATTGTTATCAAATAGTCCCCAATATATTAAGAATAAAGAGTCTGCTCAGTATGCTATATCAGCTATCAAAAGACCTGCTTTCTAAATCCAGCTCCACCGTTAACTATCTGTGGGCTGATTTCTCTGAGACTTCAGTGCTTCCCCTATTAGACCTCTCTGTTTATCATGCTTATTTGAGAGATACACATCCAGCTGGTCCCATTAATCATGGGATCACTTCAGCCCGTGCTCACTCAAGTCTTCAAACTCACCAAGACCTACATCTGTTACTTTGTAAATGATCCAATAAGCAACAGGGAGGTAGGGAGTGTTTCAAAGGAATTATAAGCCCTTCAGAGTATTTGTTTACTTGATCTGTTAAAATCAAGCTTAGATTTTCTACCATGTGGAATACTAACCATGAATCACCTATTCTGAACTTAGTACCATATATAAAAAGCGTTTTTAGAGAACTATTTGTGTTCCTAAACATGTATTTATGTAATCAAATAATTTCCCATGGATTTCTGAAAATGTTTATTTGGTTACCCGAAGGTTTATTCTGCGTGAAAATGGCTGAATCTGGAGGAGAGCTGCTGTAGAAGATGTGCTAATGAACATTAAAGGAGCCAGGAAACCGACGACGATAAGTGTGTATCCCCTAGGGTATGCTGATTCATTTGCATGCAGGAAAACAAAATTTGAATTGTTATTTATGCTTTTATGTAAAAACGGAAAATGTTTTACTAACAATTTACCAGTTGACGTTGAGGTTGTCCTGGGTCAGGTGGCCACAGTATGGATGTGTTTGACAGCCCCCCACCATGTTGTGTTATACAACAGCCCAGGTTTCCTTCGGCAACTGTGTTTGCCAACTTTCTGCTTTTTTTATTAAATCAATGCCCACCAAGTGGACAGATGGCTTCAAAAGATCCAGCAAAGAATCTGTGAGCTGATGATAGTGCTAATTGCGTGAGCCCAGGAGAGAAAAAGCAAATGACAGAGCTGATTGTCCTCTCCCAAGGACAGCCCAGGTTTACAGCCACCCGATGAGATAAAACTGACAGAAAATCTGCAAGCAGATCCCTCTCCCCAAATCTGAAGTTCTTAGAAGACTATCCAAAAGGTGGATTTATTTCCATCATTACACTAAGTGTATAGCAAGGCTGAGACAGTAACCTGATTGCAGTGATTGCAAATAACTTAAAGGCTCTTAAATAAACAAGAACTGGCGGGCACTGCACTCAGAAATGTTAATTGGTGAGTGCATGATCAGAAAGGATGGTGATTGCTTTATGATACTCAAGGCAGGCATGCAGCAGCCAGGAAAGAGAAAGGTGGTTGGAAATGAACTCAGGAGAGGCAGCTTAGCTAAGGATTAGCTACCTGGGTTTGAATCCCAGCTCTTTACTTTATGAGTTTAAGCAGGTTAACTTAACCTTTCTGCACTTTGGCTTTCTATAAGCTACAGATGATGACCACGCCTATTTCACAGACACAGCCATTATGAGAACTCAATGAGTAAACACTTAAAACAGGACTTGCTTGTAGTAAATGGTCCCTAAGAGTTTGTGACATAAACTGCAGAATCCCAGAGGACCTCATCAGGTGGAGATACTGCGATGAATAGACAACATGCCAGAACTCGACCTACACGGGAAGTACGTGTCACCAGTGTGGGAACTCTTGTTGGGAACAAGAGTCAAAGTATCACATGGGTGGGAGGTTGAAAGACAGATGTCAGGCTGGGTACAGCTGCAAGAATTATGGGCTCCTCTCATCCTGTGAGTTGCACATGACATCATCCACTCCATCCACCCCTACACCGGCTCCCGGGGTAACAAAGATAAATAAAAATCAGACCATGCTGGAGCCCCCAGCCTGAGGGCAAAGGCAAAGATAACAACAGACATGTGACCCAACAAGAGAAGGCCTAGCACAGTGCAGCTCGGGCCTTGGATAAGCATCCCTGGCTTTGTCTGCACGGCTTAGATAATTCTGTTCTTGACCCATCCTTCCTTCACATTGTCACCACCACCTGGAGCTCAGGACCCTGCCCCCCCATAGCAAGGAAGAGCTCTGTCCTCAGCCACAGAGACTATCAGCTGGAGCAGCCACCTGTGAGAGCCCTTGGAGTAAGGTGAAAGAGTCCCCAGGAAAAAGAGACACAGGAACATGGGGTCACCATGCACTGCCTGGGCTTTCCAACACAAGGATCTATTATTTATCCAGTGGTGTGGGCTGAAAATCAATTTATTTTACAGGAGCCAGAGGGCCAGGTGCCTGTCTCATCCATCAAAATAATAACTAAGCAATTAGTAAATAATAGAACAGGATTGATTTTGTAAAAGACAGTCTACGTGCTCCATGGGGGACACCACGATGAGATTTGGAGTCTGGACCAGGCACAGGGGACTGATGAGGACTGAAACCCTGAGAGGGTGGCAAGGAAATGGAAGGAGGATGAAAGTGGACAGGGCAGGGGCCAAGGGCTGCTCTGCCTGCTGCTGCCCAGGGCCATGCGGATGGCTGTTACCGCCCCATCCCCACCCAGCTGAGCACACACTTGGGCTGAGACCCAGATGGTAGCAGCTGCTCCTCAGAGTGGACCTCGCTGGAGGGCCTGGGGTTCCCCGTGGGGTACATACAACAAGCATAGGGGACTCCAGTGACAAACCCCTCCAAGTCCACCTTCAGAGTCTGCTTTTTTGGATCTGTCCTTGTATTTCCAGGGTCCAACCTCAAGACTGGCTCAGGACAGGGGCTCATTAAATATTGATGAACGAACCAATAAATACATATCCATTGACTAGAAAGCCAGAGTAGCATTATGGCAAAGGGATAAAACATGTAGAGCCTGGTGCCAGACTGCCTGGGCCCATATTCTGGCTTTGTCATTTCCCAGATGAATGACTTTGGGGGAATTTTTTAATCTTTCCGTGTCTCTATTTCCTCATTTAAAGAAACAGAGGGGCACTAAATGATTTTACTGAAAGAACATTCTAGAACAGTGCCTATGGTAAGCACCAGCTATCATGAGCTGCAGGACCACAGAATCTTGGCCCAATAGCAAGCACACAAGCACCTCTACCACTGCCCACTGTCTGTGTGCCAAGCGCCACCACACCCTGTCCATGTAGCCATGGCTGCCCTGAGACCCGAGCACCTCTCAGCCTCACTACCTTCCTTTTCCCCTCACACCTCCTGTTTTGGGCTGCAGGACCTTAGGCCTCCTCCTTGCAACTCAGGGGCTCTGTCTACTGAAAAGGGAGGAGGACCCAGCTGCTCAGTCCTGGCTGCAGAATTGCCTGGCAGCAATGGAGTTGGAATTCCTAGCATGATGCTTGGCCATCAGTATTGTTTATATGGTTCCCAGGGTTCAAAGCCCTGGACTAGACAGGATCCTCACTTCCCAGGGAGGCCTGTCTACTGTCAAGGTTAATGTGGGCCCTGGAACAGGACATAGATCCCAGGCTCCTCCTGGCACAGCAGCTACCCAGGCTGGCATCAAAGCCCCAGCCCTTGTGTAGGTCCCCTAAACATGACAGCAGATGTGATCCTAGCCTGCCATTAGGTGGCTCCTAGTCTGGGAGCCATGGGGGAATCAATTAGCCATGTATGGGATGGACACAGCCAGGACCCAGGTCCAGAGCAAGGATCTCAGTCTGAGCCCCAGTCACTTAGTCCCTCTGGTCACCAACCTCACCTATACCCCGGTGTGAATATGTGTCTTTGCAGGGCTGTTCCTTTCTTCAAAACTCTTCTCCAGGGTCCTTTTTTTGAGATCAACCCCTCCCAGTTTCTTCCAGCAGAGCACTTAGCACTAACACTGGTCTACCCTAGACTATCCTTTCTGGTCACCTTCCTTTCTATATTTAAGCAGCTTGCAGGCCGAAATTAATTTGATCTCGGATTCATCCTGGATCAAGCATACTGCTTGGCACCTAGTGGACACTCAGGAAATTTTGCTAAATGAGTGACTCAGAAAGCCAGTAATTTTGGAGAGTAATAAGGATTATATCACCTCCCACTGAAATATCCATGTTACCTCATTTTTTGAGTCATATTTAGAGTCTGAGCCATTCCCTTTGTTTCAATTACATTAGCTAATTACTTCAGCTTTTTCTTGGACATTTTCCACCAAAGATATAGTTGGCTTCCATAAATAATTTAGGTGCACATTGCGTATCCAGTTGGAAGACAGCAAGAGCCTCCTAATACTTTGGAGCAGGCTGGAACATCAGAAAAAGGGAGATACCTGTCCATCACCTCTAGGTTTCTCACCAGCAATTGTAGTTTCTTAAGGTGACCACAACAGAGTCCCCCATTCCACTTGCTCCCGTTGAGAGATGCCCCCATGCCTGCTCACCTTTGAATCTGGGTGGACTTGGGATTTCTTTAACTAACAGAGATGAATATGCTGTAAGAGCAGCTAGTTAAGCATCACCTGCACCGTAAGGCCAAGACTCCTCCCCTTTATCTCGTTTCTTACCCTGCCCACACCCATGCTCGTTTAATTTCCCCAGTACTAAGGATTGAACCCAGGCCCTTTGCACTGAGCTATATCCTCAGCCCTCTTTCTATTTTCAGGTTTTTTTATTTTGAGACAGGGCCTCACTAAGTCACTAAACTACCCAGGCTGGCATCAAACTTGCAATCCTCCTCAGCCTTCCACAGGACCCGGGTTACAGGCATGTGGCCACCTCATCCAGTTCCACCAATGCTTGCTATTGCCAAAAATCCAATGACATTCTGCATCTGCCTCTCACTGGCTTCCATAATCCCACTCCTCTGACCTCGTGGCCATTATTTCCATTGATGTTTTCCAGGCCCTGTTATTACTTACCCACACAGTCCCTAAAGAAAGCGGGCATCAGTACAAATGGACCCACAGTGCGCCCTGCTCATCAAGTTCGCTATGCTTCTCTCCCCCACCTTCATGAGGGAAGTGCCATGGCCCTGAAGGCCATCCATCTCCTTGTCTTTTTAGCTATTTCCAAATACTGTTCATTGCATTAGTTAAGATTAGGCAGACTGGTATTCAGCGGGTTTCAGCTGGTGTGCATCGATATGGCTGAACTAGTTGTTAAAACACTGAAATGCTTGTGTCCTGGTTGGTAAATATCTGCAGTTGCAACCCCCATCCCACCCCACCTCTACCCCCTAGTCTCTTTCTGGCTGCTCTAATGCTCTGGTCAGAGTCTGCTCTGACGCTCAGGGCCCCAGTTGTTCTGACTGTTGAACACTTTCATATCACGCCCCCCCCCCACTTGGCTCAGTCCCATATAACAAAATGGCTGCAAGATGGCTGTTTAGCTAGGCATGGTGGCATAAGCCTGTAATTCCAGCACTTTGGAAGGCTGAGACAGGAGGACTTCAAGTTTGAACCCAATTTAGGCAATTTAGCAACTTAGTAAGATTCTGTCTCAAAAAATAAAAAGGGCTGGGGATGTAGCTCAGTGCAAAAGTCCTGAATTTAATCTCCATTATTGCAAACAAAAATAACACCGTGGTTTGCTTCTCCCAAACATGAAAGAAGAAAGACACAGTTGAGGGACCTTGTAGTGGCTCCTCGGTGTCATCAGAAATACAGGTTCCTGTGACACTGCCCACCACAGGGCCTTCTGGCCGATGTCCTGCAGGGAGACTTTAAGATCCAGGACTGACCGTGGGTGCCTCTTTCAGCAAGGAAGAAGAATTTCCGCCCGATGCCAGGCCTACTGCTTGTTTGGATGGCTGTAACTTTTACTCTTCCTCACTGAACAACTAAAATAATAAAACCATTTTCCCCAGTTCAAACAGATCCCAGCAAGTTGCTGAGGGTTTCTGTCAGTGATCAGTAAATTATAATTATTATCATTTTTCCTAGTATCCCTATTATTATTAGTGTAATAGATTTAATCTGTGCATGTTACAGCTGTCTCCAAGAGTTAGTTTTGGCTTTTCCTTTATAACAGCTCTATAGATTTGAGTGCCAGCTTTGAGATCCTTTTTTCTTTGGGCACAGACTCCTGGAATAGCTGGCTCAGCCCTCCCTTTTAATGCTACAAGGATTTTTAAAATATGTTTTTATTTTTAATTGACACATCATACCTAGGAGTGGTGACACATACCTGTAAACCCAGCGCTGAGATGAGAGGATCACAAGTTCAAAGCCAGCTTGGGCTACATAGTGAGATCTTGTTTCAAGAGACCAAAAATAATAATAATAATAAATTCACACATAGTACTTGTCCATGTTTATGGGTACAGTGTGGTATTTCAATACTCGTATATAATCAGTGATGATCAGATTAGGATAGTTGGCATATCTATCCCCTCAGATGCGTATTGTTTCCTTTTTTTTTTCTTGGTACCAGGGATTGAACTCAGGATCTTGCACTTGCCAGGCAGGCACTTGTGCCATTGAGCTATATCCTCAGCCCCTGTATATTATTTCAAAAAGAATATTTTACTATAAGAAAAATCATACACATGTACCAAAGTTGGCACCATATGAAATTGTCACTTTGAACAATTCAGTATAAATGACCCACATATAAATGACCCACGGTCACCCAGCCAGAACAGAAGCCACATTTTCTGCAACCCTTTCCACTCTCCTCTCCAGCATGGATGATTCTAAAACACATCCCAGATCGCTTATTATTTCATCAACAGAAACAATGGGAGAAAAAAAAGAAACAAGTTATATCATATACAGGTACAAATTCTGTATGATGAATATGATCATTATGTGCATCTCAAATGTTCCAATAAAATCTGATTGGAGAGAGAGAAAAAAAAACCCTAATCCAACATTACTTCCAAAGGGCTCCAAAATTTAAATAATCCCTTGATAGTATTAAGCAGCCAGTCTATGTTCACATTTCCCCAACTGCTCATGAGCATTTTAGTCTGCATTGTCATGGTTGTTTTTGTAGTTTGTCATTAAGAATCAGTCTAAATAAAATCCTTATGTTTATAATTAATTGATATTTCTCTTGTTTCTGTTAATCTGTAAACTCCCTTATGTTGTTTTTTTTTTTTTTTCTTTTTTTTTGGCACTATTTTGTTGATTAAACCTGTGGATTTTTTTTTCCACTATAAACTCTGTCCAGGCCCTGAGATGCAGATGAAACACATTAACATGTCAAATGTGATCCCCTGCCCTCTGCCCCCTGCAGTTCCTACACCTGAGAAATTCACCTAGAGCCATGATCTGATTTAGGCTTGATTGTGGGGGGCAAGTCACGTTATGATCTTCCACTGAAAGGAACAGAATGTCCAATGGTCTATCTTTTTATGCTGTTAGCTGTCACTGATGATCATTCCCTAGATTGTTTGTATTCTAAATGGTTATAAATTGGCCTCAGTGACAGGTGGGTGTCATTCAGTGAAGCATCTCACCCTGAAGTCCTCCACCCTCATTTCTGGCAGAGGCTTGACCTAAACGGTGATAGGGTTGATGCTACACTCCATGCCCACCTCTTCTTCTTCCCCCTCTACCACATCCCTGTGGGAAGGCTTGCCATTAAGGAGAGGCTGAGGAATTCAAAAGAATCTTGAGCCTGGGCCTAGCCTTGCAGATGCCAGCCTCTGAGGTTGTCAGGTTGCTAGGATACACAGCTCCCAGAGTCCCCTTGGATCTGCCTCCTTCTGGAGCAGCTCGTGGACAAGGATGGGCTGGCTGTGCAGGGGGAGGAAAAAGGAGGGATGACGTCTCACACAGGCAGGGCTGTCAAGAAGGGGAAGCTCCAGGACCCTCCTAAAACACCACGGAGCTGGGGGATGTCCCTCTCTATGCAGGGATCAATTCTGTCCACCTTGGAACATTCGTAAAGTCCCCAGTCCTATCTTGCACAGCTACTTAACATTTCTTCCACAACATGACTTTTTATATATAATTCAGAAAACATAGCCTGTTTTGACTGGATTGGCTGGATGCCAGTCCTCTCTCCTGCACCTGTCTGCACAGCAAACTTCCGGTTTACCCTAAGCCTCAGCAAAGACCCTCATCCTTGGAGCAGCCTTCAGGATCCCCTGCCTGTGCTCCCAGACGCCCGTGCTGACCAGCAGGCCACACTGCAGTTACGTGCCGAAGTGTCTATTTCCCTGCTAGCTTCCCTCACCACTCTCCTTCTCCTCTGTGCTACCAGGACTTAGCACAGCATCTGACATAGGTCATTTAACTGTGTGAGTTAAAGTGCTCTGCTTGCATGCCTCTGGAGACAGGGAGCTCACCACCACAAGACAGCTTGTTCTGAGCCGCTGCCGAGTTCTTCCTCACACACAGCTGGAATCTGTCTATGAGACACTCTAGTAGGAACCTCAGTGAGCCTGCCGGTACCATCCTGAACAAGCTGGCCCCCTCTTCCACTCATTGGAGCAGAACCTCTCCCCTGCCATCTGCAGCACCCACCAAGAAATAGGATGCAGAGTGACTCAGGTATGTATGTTCTAAGGCACCAAGCTTGGCTCCCTGGAGACCTCCCTGAAGTTTGAAGTCCCAGGCCTCCTGGGCATTCAGACACCTGCTCCCTCTCCCTGGCCCCACAGAGACAGAAACTCTGGGGCCCCAAACTGTGGGGCACAGGCTCCATGTCAGCAAGCTGGTGGTGGGGGTGTGAACACCGGGCTGCATAGCTTTCCTGGTTGTGAAAGTTTCTATCCCAGCCTGCCTGGTGCAGAGGCCTGGAGATGCCAAGGGCTAAAGAGGAGGCACAGGTTGAAGGATCCGCACCCAGCTTGAGCTGGAGGAGAATGGAGAGAAGGAAGAGGTTATGCACGCTAGGACCAAATGCCACCCCTGACCTGACAGAAACCAGCTCCCTGTGGTTAATACATCACCATCTCTGGAGTAGCCAGAGAGCTAGAACTCCTCCTGCCATCTCAGGACCACATTAGGCCTACTCAGATCCCAGTCATGGATTCCCCCCACCAGCACCCAGGGTCCCTGAAGGCTGTTGGTTGGGAAAAGCCTGCACCAACAACCAGCTCCTGCACCAACAATCAGACACAATAGTGAGGGTCAGTGGCCTCCTTATTCACTCTGGAGGTATGGAGTTAAGGGGCATTCAGGCAGCCCATTGGGCGCCAATCCTGGCTCTCCTCCTCTCCTATGGCCGTCCTCACAGCTCCTCCCTACCCAGCCTCCATGTCAGTGTCTCCACACCCTTAGAGCTGCCTGGGAGCTGATCTATATGATAGGAATGAAGCGAATAGGAGGCTAAGCCCAGGGCCTGCTGTTTAGAAAACAGTTAACATTAACCATTATTGCAATGTCCACTTCCAGCCAGGCTACAGGGATGAAAGGAGCAGACAGACAGACAGACAAACGGGCCATTGGAGGAGCAAGCGCTGCAGCGCACAACTTGCAGCATCTGAGCACCCAACCTGAGTGGGTCTGGGAAGCTTGCAGCATCTGAGCACCCAACCGGAGTGGGTCTGGGAAGATTCCCTAAAGTGGTGGCAAACGGAAAGGATGACATTGCTGAGGAAGCTGACGCCCAGCGACATCCTCACCCTTAATCAATGGCAGAGCCTGGGCCTCTGGCTCATTCTGGCTGGGGCTCTGCCGGGGGGCCTTGGCAGCAAATCTGGCACCAGAGCGTTAGAAGCCTGCGGAGCCCACAAGCCATTATCAAGGCTAGGACTCCAACCAATGGGAGCTTAGTGTGGTGATGTAATGCTCTACCCCTGCCGTCATTGGCTGTGCCGCTTGATACTCCAGACCTTGCTCTAGGGAAGTGCTTGTGTTCCCAAAGGTTTTTGCCTTCAAAGAGGGTCAAAGGTTTGGGGATGGAGTGGTGGAGAAAGGGAGGGTGCTAAAGACTGGGCCGAGGTGGGGATGGGGGGAACCAGCCGCCCCACAACATGCAACAGACCAGGGAACTGGCAGCTGCCGAGAGCTGCCTGTACCAAACTCCTGAGGGAGCCTGGGGAACGAGTTCTACACGCCCACCTCCTGGGGCAGCTGGGGGGGCGGGGTCCTTGGAGAGTTCGAAGGAGACCGGCAGCCGCCCAGCCCTCCAGGGAGGCAGCCGCTGCTGGAAAGGAGGAGGGAGGGGTCCAGATCCCCGCAAAAATAAAGCATGCAATTGCAAATTCCTAGACTTGCTCTGAACATCTGGGATAAGCACAGGTCTCAAAAGGTGGGGTCAGTGGTCTGTAGCTACACTGGGTTTGGATGTGCTGTGGAAACCACTGTGCTACACAGCCCCACAGCCTGTACCCCCACCAAAAGGTCCTCCAAAGGGCCTGAGAGTGGGAGTTAGTCTGTAGTTTTTACTCTTCCCAGGAGGAGAGAGACAGAGGAAGGTAGTGGAAAGGGGCCTCCAGTGAACCCAAACCAGATACTGGGAGGACCCTCACCCCAACCCTATAAAGTAATCCCATTCCTTATCTCCAGTTTATAGATGGGGAGACTGAGGCACAGAGAGGTAACATGCCAGGAAGCCAGGACTTGACTCAACTCACCCTGACTCCAAGCTCACACAGGTGGCAGATGGAGGGTGAGCCAGTGACAGAGACTGAGCAGGAGGTTTTGGTTTGGGCTTGAGAGGCAGCAAGGCAGGCCTGGGTGGGGTCCCTGATGGGGAAGCCATAGATAGAGGACCCGGCTGGCTGGGCAAGGGAGGCCTGTCCTGCAAAGCCACTTCCAAGTTGAGCTGCAGGGGGCAGGGCCCCCAAGTGCTACTGAGATACCACCCACCTGGGGGCACAGGGAACATTTCCTGACCCTCTCCAGCCACTGGGTAAAGCCCCCCCACACACACACTTTTGAGATCCTGCTTGGAGCAGGAAGGCTGTGAGTATCCCTCCCAGCTTCCCTGGCCCTCCAGTCTGGGTCTGACCCAGCATGGCTCCCACTCAGCTCCTCCTATCTCAAGAGACTGTGCAGCCGAGCTGGGGCCTGGACCTCAACCTTGGGAACCTCACGGTCCCTGCATGAATAGCACCAGCTTCAGGGCTTCAATGCAGAACCCAGACATGGTTTCTGAGCCTCTCTGGGTCCCCTCAATTTCTGGGGACCACTCTTACATGTGAAGAGCCAAAAGCTCCTGCTGTGCAGTGAGTACCCCAAAGGATATAGCCAGCTTCCCCTTTAAGACGTACATCTCCAGAAGGGACATGGCACACTGCAGGCTGGGGCCAGGCAGAGAGAAGGTCTCATCCCACAGCCAGCAGGTATTAGGGTAGTGCTGGAACTTGGGTTCTGTCCCAGCCTCCTGTCCCCTCTATCTTTTCCCAGGAGAGAACTGGCAGAGAAGAGACTCTTTAAGAGTCTAGGACCCACTTAGTAGCCTTCTTCCTCCTCTGTGCACAGGTTGGACCCCCTCAGACCTCCAGAGCAGCCCCAAGACAAAGTGGCCGGGGCAGGTACTTCAGAAGAAGGAGGAAAGCTGGCTGTAGATGAAAGGAAGGACACCAGGGGCCTTAGATGGCACAAAGGAGATCCCTGTTCTCACCTGCTGGGATGCCAGGCTCCGTTTGCCCTTTGGATGATCTAACTCCCCGCCCCCCAGGAGTGTGGAGCCTGGTTCCAGCAGTGCCCAGGAAGCCTAAGGGGGAGGCAAAGCAGAGCTCCCCATTTCACCAAACGGAGTCAGCCTAGTGGGTTTCGAGAGTCTATTTCAGCTCCAGCATTGTGACATCCACAGAGGAGTGGGTGGCTCTGAGCCTCTCAGCCTTCCTTGTCCCTGCATCACCTTTGGAAGTCCTCACAGCCTCCCCAAACCCCCTACTGACAACTAGGACAGAAGGTGTGACCGCCCCATAGGGCCACGGATGCAGCGAGACACAGAGGGCATGAGACAGCAGCGTGGCACCAGTGCACAGAGCTGGGATGCGGGATTCAGGAGTTTCTGGAAGCTCTCACACAACATCAAGAAAACTCTGTCCTACAAGAGAAATTTACCAGGTTCTACCTGGCCCATGGAAGCAGCTTTTGCCTGGTGTTTCAAAGGCCTGGCCACTTTCAAATAGGAAAAAAACAGGCGGAGAAAACATCCCAGCAGGCCAGCCTGCTTGTTAATGAATCTGGCAGACAGCCAACCCGCAGCCTCTCAGCCTCGTGCTCAGTCACCCAGGCAATCAAATCCTCATTTAGTCCATTATCTGACACCTGGCCAAGCCAGCCAGCTGTGGAAGCCTCAGGCCTCCTGGCTCAAAAACTGAGAGGTTACCTTCAGTACTGCCCACCCTTTGAACTCACCTCCCAGCACCCTGCTTTTGCTCCTCTGAGCAATTGCCTTTCCTTCCCCCACCTTTACTGAGCTCTGTATTCATTATCCATTGCTTCAGCAAAGCTGCACGTCAGACCACAAATCCAGGAGCCTACGAGAGCATGTTTTCTTTAGCAGGACTATCCTGATCTTGACTGGTTTCCCTGTGTGCCTGTGCCTGTGGTCCCCTGGCAGGTCAGATGTGGGCAGGGCTGTCTCACCTGTCTGGAGTCTCTGCTATGACAGTTGGCCTGACTTGGTTGTGTCCTAGATTAGGGGTGGAGGTTCTCATCCTCCAAGAGGCCAGCCCAGGCCCGTGCACTAGGAGAAGGCAGTAGGCAGAGGTGGCCCGTGCAGTGCAGTGTGCAAGGCCACCCAGCTTAGGCTCTGGACTGGCTCCGCATCACTCCTGCTGCATTCTACTAGCCAAAGCAAGTAGCAAAGCCACCCTGTGACTTGAAGCAACAATCATGTATTATTTTTCATGTGTCTGTGGACTGGCTGGAGATCAGCCGATTTAAGCTGAGTTGGTTGAATAGTTCTGTAGGCCTTGAATGGACTCACACATAATTCTGCAGCTGGCCTGCCTGGGGGTGGCTCTCCTGACCATGACTTTCATCGTTCCCTGAGGATCACCAGGGTAGCCTGAGTGTATCTTTCTCATTCCTCATTTGGCTGAAGAATTGGGTCCATTAATGCCATCAATCTGCCACACCCCATGCTCTTGACCCTGATTATCCAGATCCTTCCCACATGCAAAATTCACTCAGTCTCATAGCAGACTCCAACACATGCCAAAATAATAGGGCTGGGGTGATAGCTCAGTGGTAGAGCACTTGTCTAGTATGCAAGAGGCCCTGGGTTCAATTCCTCAGCACCACAAACCAAACAACAGTAACAACAAAAACCCTCAAAAATAGTTCTGCAAAACAAGGCATGGCATCAAGCCCAAAGCTGGCCCTCTCATGGGCCATATCAGTCCAGGTGCAGTCATCTGGATTCAGAGTGCTATGAACAAGTTGCTCCTCTTTCATGCATCCAACAGAGATGGTACTGGAACAGGGCATCCATAGTAACCATTATCATCCATTATCATCCAAGAAAGGGGAGCCCCCAGCAGTCACTGGTCCTGCTAGGAAAATTTTCTGTGTCCTTGGGGATGAGGGTACGTAATATTCTTTGATAAGCTCAAGCTCCACTGAAGGACCATTTTTCATGGCCCGCACTCCAATTATAGAGGTCACCTTCCTTTTCTGTCCCTGTCCTTACCACTTCTGAGGGCCCTGTAAAATACATCCTTCAAGCAATCTTTTCAGAGTGCTGCCCACCCAGAGAGCTTTTGGCAATGTGAACATCTCAGGATCTTTCAGCTCCTTTTTCCAACATTGCCTCTAAAAACTGTGGGTTCTCTCTGCCTTTGGTTCCATTCCACACCATGCCAAAAACCGTGTCAGCAGAACAGGCTCCAGCTCTTCTATCTTATTTCCAACACGGCGTGTAAAGTGAACTGTTATTTTCTGAGCTCATCTTTTTCCAACTTGTACCTTATCAAACAGCCTCCAAAGTCAGTGAATGTTCTCCTCCAAATAAAACCAGGAGTTCATCCTATATTCTTTGTATTTTCTCAGTTACTACAGACACATTTTACCAAATGACTCAGTACCATACGATGTAGGCTACCATTTTTTCAGCCTCTAATAGCCATATTCTGCCAGCCAGCCCTCAACTCTAACACTGCATAGTTCAAGTTGTGGTATAATAATACCTCACTTCTGGGTTCTAATGTACCTATCAATTAATTATTGCAATGTGATGAAATATCCTGAATTTCAGAGGCTTAAAATAATCATTAATCATTTCTCACACAACCATGGGTCAGCTGGAGCGGTTCTGCTGGTCTCAGCTTGGCTGACTTATGAAGGATCAGCTGATCTGGACTGGGCTCAGTTGGTATTGGTTCTGTTTTCGTGTCTCTCAGCTTCTCCTGGGTGCAATGGTCTGGCCTGGGTCTGCCCACTTGCGGGCAATGCTAGTGACACAAGGGAACAAACCCAACCCTGCAAGCCGCTTTCACGCCTCTTGGGCCTCTGCTGTCAGTCTTCTCATTGACCAATGCACATGGCTGACACAGGACACAGAGTGACAGCAGGGAATCCCTCCCTATCCCAGTGAGGAGGGTGCTATGGAATGACAGAGCAAAGGGCACAGACACAGGGGAGGTGGAAGACAGGGGCCATCCATATGACTGCCACTGCCAACAAGTGCATGAGGTGTGACGGAGACATGTGGTAAGGGCCTGGGATTTAGCTCAGCAGCACAGCGCCTGCCTGGCAAGCACGAGGTCGTGAGTTCAATCCCAGGTACCAAAAAGAAGAAAGAAAAGCGAGTAGTGAATGCTGCTCCTGAGTGCCATCCAACAGCAACTCAGGTAAAAGCACGAGGGTGTTTATTTTTTTCATCTACCTTATTATCTGGATCTGCTGCTGTGTGGCTTCTGGTTCTTCCCCATCCCAAAACCGTACGGAAGGTAAACATTTTGAATCAGTGTGGAACAAGGAGGCAGCCTGATGAGGCAGCCAAAGATGCACACGAAGGAGGGCTTCTAGCCCTGTTTCAGCAAGGGGGAGAAAGGTGGGGTAAGCGCCCTGAAAGCAAGAGAGAGTATCTCGAGGAGGATTAATGGCAATGTGTCCTTCACCGTAATAAGTTTCAAAAAAATGTTTAACATTCACTGCAGCTTTGATCACACTGCGTAAATACATACTTTCAATTCTCTCCATGTACTGTTTCCTTTCCCTGAGACAGTGGCCTTATCCTTAGAAGCAAGATAGTCTCCTCATTTTTCAGATGAGGAAGCCGATGCTCAGAGAGGTAAAGTCACTTCCTCCAAATCACAACAGCTAAGGAGTGGCAGAGGCTTGCCTGGGGACTTGTTTGGTATCTACTAACTCACAGTACCATCAGCCCTCGAATCCCCGGCTTTCACATCCACAGATTCCAACCACAGATGCAAAATACTTGGCAGGGTGTACATCTGTATTGAATATTCATAGACTTTTGTCAGTATTCCTTTAATGATACAGAATGGAAATTATCAAACAGCATTTACAATCATACATTCACAATGCACTGGATATATATATATATATGGATATATATATATATATATATATATATATGTTATATACACACACATTTTTTTTTTGTCTTTTTGAGACAAGGTTTCATTATGCAGTTCAAGCTGGCCTTGAACTCACTTCGTAGTCCAGGATGGCCTTGAATTCACAGGGATCCTCTTGCCTCGGCCTCCCAAGTGCTGGAGGTATAGGCATGCACCACCACACCTGGCTATACTTGGTAATATAGATAATCTGCAGATGATTTAAAAGATATGGGAGAAGGAGCACAGGTCCTATGTAAATACTGTGCCACTTTCCATGAGGAACTTGAGTGAACATCTGCAGATTTGGGGATCCACCAGGCCCCAGCACCAGTTCCCCATGGATATCAAGCAAGAGCTGTATAGGAAACGAAAGCAAATCATTTTTTATAATGGTTTCATCCAGAGTTCTTGAGTTGTAGAAGCTGACGCTGGCTAACAAGCCAGGGGGAAAGTATCACTATTCATTGGGAGGACACGGAGGTAAAAGAAAAAATAAAAAAAAGAGCTGGACGTGGTGGCACAATCCTGTAGTCCTAGCACTCAGGAGGCTGAGGCAGGAGGATGAGGGTGGTTGAAAATTTGAAACCAGCCTGGGTTACAAAGTGAGTTCAAGGCCAGCCTGAACTGCATAGTGCGACCCTGTCTCAAAAAGAAAAAAGAAAAAGTGAAGAAACGAAGGACGTTCCAGAGAGTCCCGTAGGAAGTGGTTTTGCAGGGTACATGAGAATGACTCAACAGCTCCTTATCACTGAGCCGGAAGCTTCAAGAGCCCTGATTGGCCCAGCACGCGCACGGTGCCTGCCCATTGGGTAGGGAGTACTGATTGACAGGCCACGCCAGCCCTCAGGGCCCGCATAAAGACTGACTGGTGAAACAGATGTTGAGCTCAGACATTAGCTCAGAAAGGCGGAGAGAGGGACCTGGCTCAGAGAAAACTCACTGCCTTCCAGGAGGCTGAACTTGGGGTGACTAAAAGCACAAGATGGTCAGGGGTGTGGCTTTGGGGCTCAGGCTGTCAATGTTTGGTATCCTGACCTTTTGCTTCCTTCTACAGGCAGACAAGGTAGCCAACCTCTCTCAGGGCCTCGGTGTCCCGATCAGGAAAATGTCACGGTGCTGAAACTTACCCACTGCGCTGAGTTACTGTGCCGCGCGATGAGCATTTGATGTTTATCACTGTGCCAAGGGAGCTGGGAGAGAGAGCAGAGGTGGCACAGGGTTAACCCCAGCTGCCACAGTGGAGACAGCTGAGACCCATGCTAGGCTGTGTCCCTCCTGGCCTGGAGAGGGACAGGAACAGCCAGGCCCATCCTGCACCTGGCATCTGCATCAGGATGGAGAAACTCTGAGAAGGTGGGCAAAAACAAACCAAGTATGGTGGCACACACCTGTAATCCCAGCATTCTTGGAGACTGAGACAGGCGGATCATAAATTTGAACCCGATCTGGACAACTTGGTGAGATCCTCTCTCAAAATGAAAAGTAAAAAAAGGGGGGATACCTCAAAAAGAGAAAGAGAACATTGAAAAGAAAGGGGCAGCTGGCACTTGTTGAAAATGCAGCTGGGCCTTCTGGGTGCTGGGCCTTCTGCGTTGCCAGAGCCACGGCTCCCTGAGCTGATTGGAATGAGCAGGCCGCACCAGGAAGCTGACCAAGCAGCAGACTTGGCTTCGGGGATCCAGCTGGAATCAGGACTCCGCCACCACTGTGGCCATATGAACTTGGTCAAGCTATTCCCCACCTGGCTCTTATTGGCTGCCCAGGAAAGAAGGTGGCCACAGGCCTCCACACCCCTCTCTATTCTGCCACTCAGAGCTCAACTCCAGAGTTGGGGTCAGTGTGTCCCCTCTTTGAGCCCAGGACCTTGTTTGTTTCCAACAGTGACCAGATGACTCTTAAGTACCTTATTGCTTTTCTGCGTAACGTTTAAGTCAGGTTAACCAAAGAGGTGGGTACCCAACCCTGGGAAAGTGGACCCCAATGGGCCGGGCCAGTCTCCCAGCTGTCCAGGGCATTTCTGACTGCAGACAAGCTGCACACAATGCTAGGAGGTGGGTGCATGGTCAGGGCATAAGGCGAGTCCCCTGTGCCAGGTTTGAGAGGCACACAAAGAGCAGGGCAGCTTTGAGGCCCTTGTTCCGCCTGCTGTCCGCAAACCGCCCGGCAGGATGTGCCCCCGGCCTGGCTGCTCTCTCCTAATCTCATGATCTTGAGGAAGGAAATCCGGTTAGCCTGACAGGCTCGTCTTTTACAAAGCTGCTTGTTTTCCGTAAGGTTTGTTCTGTTGCCCGGGTGACCCCGGCAGCAATAAAGTTAGAAGAGAAGACCATCAACCATTCCGAGGATGGAAGGGAAAGAGGGAGAGATCTCAGCCAGGCTCACTTCTTGTAACCTTAAGGGGACAAATAAAGTGAAGTGGCCCAGGTGTCACAGCCCGGCTCCACCATCTTGGGCCTCAGTTTCCCTACCCATCAAGGTAACGTTTCCTTTGTGTGTGTGTGTATGTGTGTGTGTGTGTGTGGTGCCTCTAAAACATGAAAGGGTGTCATTGGTCTCATATGAGTGAGGTCACGGGGGGTGGGGCTCAGATCATTACCCTTTACACTGCGAGGGTTCCCCAGCTCCCAGCTCTGGGCAGCTTCTTTGTCAAAAGCTGACCCTTTCCAGGACCCGGGGATTTAGCTCAGTGGCACAAACTCTTGCAAGGCAAGCGCAAGGTCCTAAGTTGGATCCCCGGTGCCAAAAAAAAAGAAGAAGAAGGAAAAAAAAGCTGAACCATCCTGAAAGGGGCCAAGCAAGTCCCTAGGGAGAGGCCCCAAGGCTGTCGCATGCTAAGGGCCATGCCAGGCCCTGCCCTCACCACCTTGCCCTTCCACAAGCACTTAGACCCCCGGAGATATGTTGCCTAAGCTGCCCAGGGGGGCCCACACTATTCCCATACCACAGCAGCTGCCAGCCCAATCATTTCCCTCTGTCACCTTCTCCCCTCTCCAGCCATGAAGTCCCCCTTCCCCAGATCTCACCTGGCTGCTGACACTTTTGAAAACCTGGCTCTCTGGGGATATGGTATGGCTGGCTAGCCAGGGGCTCTGTTTATAATTTGAGGAAATCATTTTTTGCCACCGTTGGAAACTGTCTGAAAGCATTTTTGAAGGTGTTTTTTCAACACTTGAGAGGTCTCTGGCGTGGACTAAGGGCCAGGAAAAGGCAAGGATCAATGAAAGGGCAATTATCCAGGCAGGCTGGGATGCGTGATCCTGAGGCTCCAGCTGCCACGAAGCACCATGATGTTCTGTAATTTTTGTGTTAACCTCACGAGCGAGGATCTATCAAGAGAAAATTCAAAACTCGCTCACACTAGAAATTCAGACGGGAGAAATCCAGGAGAGCAGTGTTGTCAGCTTAGCCTGCTGTCTAACTGAGAGAGGAGGGTGCCCCCTTGTACTTGGGTGTTATTCTGACACTTTGTCCTAACTGGTATACAGCCATGCATGCATAATGACATTTCTGTCAACGGCAGAATGCAGATATGAAGGTGGTCCCGGAAGACTGTAATGGAGCCCTGGGATTCCTGTTGCCTGGGGACACAGCCATGGTTACAACGTAGCATGCATCACACTCATCTGCTTGTGGGGATGCTTGGATGAGCCGACCTGCTGCACTGTACAGCACGTACGGTCCGTGATACTTGAAAGCAACAATAAGTCACCATGGCACCAGTTTGATGTGCTTAGTGTACTCTAGTACCATTGTTATTCGAGAGTGTGTGCCTTTTACTGGTAAGAAAACGTTACTGTAAAGCATTGGGCTTGTTATGCCAGCAGCAGCCTCAAACATCTCGTGTTTACAGCCTCTCTGGATTGCATCAGCCTCTCCTGGGCTTGACTTAATTTTGTGTTGTTTTGTTCATCATGGCCCTGGAAACAATATGTAACTATAGTGTAGACAGATAGATAGACGGATGGATAGATAGACATTAGATACAAGTTGATAGGTAGGTAACAGGTAATAGAATACATAAGAGAGAGGTGATAGGAGATAGATGATAGAGAGATAGACAGATAGATAGATAGACAATAGGCAGTAGACAGAAAATAGGTGATAGCTAACAGATAGGTAATATATTAGTAGAAAGAAGAAACATAGAATATAATAGATGATAGGATAGATGACTGATAGACAATGGATACATACATAGATAGATGACTGGTAGATAGATGGTAGTGTATAGCAGGTTTGTGCGTACCTAATACAGCCTAGGTGTATAGTAGGCTGTACCATCCACTCAGTGAAAATCACCTCACACCATATTTGCAGAGCATATCTTGTGTTAAACCATATCTGATGTTATTAAGAGAAGGAGAACTCTTAAGTGACTGATCTACTTCTGTACATCGCACATGGGGTCTCCCCCAAAGGCCCCTATATTAAGGATTACACCCTGTGGAGTTCTGGGGAAGCAGAGGAGGATGTTGGGTCACTAAGAGTGTGAACTTGGAAGGGCTCTGAGGACTTGGCCCCTTCCTGCCTCTCTCGCTTTCTGGCTGCCGTAGGCGAATGGCTTCCTCCGCGTTCTGCCTCTGCACAGACCCAAAAGCAATTAACCATGGACTGAAACCTCGGAAATTGTGAGCCAAAATAAACCTTCACTCTTTTTAAATTGATTATTGCAGGTGTTTTCTCACAGTACTAGAAAGTTGACTAACTCAGGAAAGAATAAATGAAATGGCATGTGTTATTATTAACTGTTGAGCATCTGCTTCCTTTCTAATGCATCTCAATGTCCTCTTGAATAATTATCTCTCCCAATATTCATACTCTCAAGGGAGACTGAGTCCAGGTGCAGGTGTCTACTAAGATGCATAAGGGACAGAGGTTGCTTGTCTGGGACCTGGGACCTCCACTCAGCCTAACAGAGCACCTCTGCTGCTCTCAAGTTACCTCACCTGCCACACAGCAGGAAGCAGAAGTCAGCATCGGCATCTGATCGCTGGGTAACAGGGTGAGCAGGTGTAGCTTTATGCCCTACTTTGGGGTGACTAATGATGCAACCTTTGGACTGTCACTCAACTTCTTTAGGATTCTAGTTTTCATCTGGGAAGTAGGCAACATATAGAACCATGATTTTAGTAAAAGAAGCCGGTCACCAGTGATACACACTGAATGAGTCTACTTACAATGCAGATCAAGGGAGTCAGGATTCAGCTTGATTACATAGGAATACAGATGGTGGCAAAACTATTGTTTTTGTCTTTTTTTAAATTTTTGAGTACCAGAGATCAAACTCACAACCACGCACTTGCAAGGCAGGCACTATGCTGCTGAGCTAAAACCCCATCCCTTTTTTTTGTGTGTGTGTGTCTTTTTGAGACATGGTCTCATTATGCAGTTCAGGTTAGCCTTGAGCTCACTTTGTAGCCCAGGCTGGTCTTGAACTTGCAACGATCCTCCTGCCTCAGCCTCCTGAGTGCTGGGATTACAGGAGTACACCATCATGCCCAGCTATACCCCCCCTTTTTTTTTTGTACCCAGGATCAAACTCATGACTTTGAGCTTGCCACGCAGGCACTTATGCCACTGAGCTACATCCTCAGCCACGGTGACAAAACTATTTTTAAAAAAAAAGGAAATGAGGCCAGGTGCAGGGGCACCCTTAGTAGCTACTCAGGAGGCTGAGGTAGGAGAAATTTGAGGACCAGTTTGGGCAACATAGGGACATCCCTATCGCTAAATAAATAAATAAATAAACAAATATTTAAAAGGACGTGGTCATCATAAAAACCAAAGCACCGATTGCCCAGAGGAGAATGAGCTGGAAGGGTCACGGAAGAGGCTGGCGTCAAGCTATTGTTTGACCTTGATGTGGGTTGTCAGTTGCACAGGTGTCTTCTTTGTAATTATTACAATTATTCGTAACATTTCACGCTTGTTTATGTCCTTTTCTGTGTGTCTGCCATGCCAGTGATGATGACGAAGAAGAAACAAACAATAGATTGATGGAGTCTTGCAAGCTATAAAGTGCTGCCCACATGTTAGGACTCATAAATAACCTCTTCTTCCTGCTTTTTATTTTTCTAGGTTTATAAGCAGAGTATTCAAGCTAGAAGAGACTATTCTTGTCCAGCCTCCTACACTGTATTTTACTGAGAGGGAAACTGAGGCCCACAAATGCTGATACATTCCCTCCTCTTCCTTCTCTCTCTTAACCCTCACAATGTTTCAGATCCCGGGTGCAAACCCTCCTGCAACCTGTGGCTCTGCTCTGGCCTCAAGCTACTGGGCTCTGCATGGAATTAAGACCCCACAGAGCATTTCCTCCTCTCCTTTGGAATCTGTTTCAACAGCCTCCATCTCAGGCTGAAAAAAAAAAAAAAACCACACATTTGCAATTTCCTCCCACCCACGCCTGCCTTCAGATGCACACTCAGCCTCCAGAGTAGTAGAGGGCTTTATTATTTTGTGAAGAACGAACACACACCCTCCCCAGCTCACAGCAACCCTTCTGAACATCCTCCTGCAAACCTTTCCAGAAGCAATAGAAACTAGGCAGGGAAGAGCGCAGACCTGAGATTCCAGCTCAGAGACTGCAGCTTGCAAAAGGTTTCTTTCTCTCCTGTCACCTCTGCAGATGTGGCCTTATTTTCTTCTGAATAAATTGTCTCCTTGGAAGAGCCAGGAACTTTACAAGCATCCTGCTCCCAGGCCCGTAATTTGCCAGAAATTAGTGGTGACTAAGATATGCCAGCTTCCCTTTGTTCTAGGCAGAGGGTACCAGCTTGTCCTGCAGTTTTAATTTTCTGCATTGGTCAGAGAGCTATGGACATTGTGCCTTCCAGGGGCCACAGGCCTGGGGCAGGGGGTGGAGCTGTCCTTTGCTGACATTTGCTCGAGTCCTCCTGGCAGCTCCCAGACTGACTGAGGGGTGGAGATTGACTTGGCTGGACATTTGTTCTTTGTCTCATTCCCATTTCCCTCGCACTTGTCTTCTGGAATAAGAAAGAAACATAGATGGAAGGCATTTTCACTAGTTTGTTAAAAACTGCAAGTTTTCTCAAAGACTGGTGAGATTTTCCAAATTCCTGGCCCTTAAGCACTGGAAGAAAGACAAGCACAGTGGTGCACGTCTTGAGCTACTTACTTAGGCTGAAGCAGGAAGATCAAAATAACAAGATCCTGTCTCGAAATAAAAATTAAAAAGTGCTGGGGATTTAGCTCAGCAGCATAAGCACCTGCCTTGCAAGCAGGCAGTCGTGAGTTCGATCCCCGGTACCGATAAAAATGAAAAAGACAAAAAAAAAAAAAAAAAAAAGTGCTGGGAGTGTAGCTCAGTGGTAGAGCACTTGCCTAACATGTACATGGCCCTTGGTTTGATCCCCATACTGGAGAACAACCACAAAGAGGTGGAAGAAAAGGTCACTCTAATCTGTGGACCTGTAATCACCCACTGTCAGCCTCAGCCCACGCACAAGGCTGCAGGTAGAGGGCCGCCCCTCCAGTGAAATGAATTCCAAAAGTCCTGGCCTGAGCCTTGCTCCACAGTTCACAGCTGGTGTCAGTGTGCAAGCGATTTGTACACCCCAACTTTCAGGGCGCACATCCGTAGAATGTGACATGAAGAGGAGCCGCAGCCATAGAAATTCAGAGCCCTACCCAAGAGGAAAATGTGGAGCCCCTCATTTGAATATCAAGAGTTTCAACATGCCTGAGATAGGGCATTAAACGGATCATGGGTCCTTCTGAGTCGGACAGCCCAGCTGGAACACTCGTGAATTGACTTGAAATTTTGAAAACGAGCCATCTGCCCCTGGGACTGTACCTGTGGTCATTCTGTCCATAACCCTGGGAGCAGGGGCAAACCCATTCACTGAGCAAACTGCCTGTTCTGCACCAAGAACAAGTCACATGCGCTGCCAAATGCCAAGTGCTGCATGACCTGCTCGATGCTGAGGACTCAGTGAATGGTGCCTTTTATTTCATGGAATCTTCGCAGTGTATACACCATGTACTGTGACCTTCATTTTACATCTGTGAAAACTGAGATTGCAAGAAACTTACTCAAGGTCCCCAGCTAGGAAACCAGAAACCTAAGTGGGTAGAACGCAGTTTTGAGACTGCGCTCCTGGCCAGCTCTGTGGGCCACTCCAGCAGGCAGAAACATGTAGGGAAGAATCCCAGCTGAAGCCCCCAGGGCAGAGTCCCCTAAAGGATGGGGATGGAACAGGGTCCTTATCACACTCGGTAACTTCAGCTCTCCAGCCCCAGGCCTGACACCACTGCTGGCCCTCATCTGGCTAAGCACCAATGCCCTGAGGCCCTTTGAAAGACTGCCTAGAAGCCTGCGGGTCTCCAAGGTGCCAGGAATCAGGCCTCAGCAGCTCTTGGACATCAACCCAAATGTCCCCACCCTGATCAAAAGGACAAAGACAGACTACAATGCAAGCCATACTTGACTGCAAAACAGACTTGAATTTTGAAAATGCACCATCTGCCAGGGAGACTCCAACCCCAAATACAGCAGAGACTGCGTGGGTGATGGGCAGGTGGAGTGGTTCCCATGAGAAAGGTGACCTACAGTGACCTTTGCTCATCCTAGGAGGCTCAGCACATGCCGGCATCATCTGAAGTTAAGCTGCTCATGAGCATGGAGTAAGACCAGCCTTTCAGTTCTGACAGTCAAGATTTGTTGGCTGCTTTGCCTTGAAATCAGGTGCTTCTCCTGCCCAGTCCAGGATGCCATGTGCAGGAGTAGAGGTTGGCACTGCACAGTGAGAATGTTGTGCCCTGACGCAGCAGTGTTCAGATGAAGTAAACCTACTGTGTTAAACCACTGATAGGTCCCCAGAATGGACAGTGATGTCCCCCACCATGTAGAACCTCAGGCTGTAATCTGCCAAAGCCACCAGCTTCATCTGGCCCTTCAAGCTGGCATGAAGGAAAGGTCTGTAAGTGGGGGTGCTGCCTGGCTCCCAGTGCTGCAGTTTTTGAGGTTCTCCCCTGCCCTCCTTGAGGGCTCCTGCTAATCACTGTGCTGTTCTAGGGCGTTGGAGAGCTTTTTCCCTTTACCATTCTTTCTCAGTTCCTCTTTGCTCACCAAAGTCTTTAATCAAGGCATGAATTCCTGTCATTTGGCTGTGTGACCTTGTGGGTCTCAATTTCCCCATCTATGACATGGGGACAATACTGGCCTCCCTCACAGTGCTGGTGGGAGGATTCTGGGAAGGCTGAGGAGAGACCAGTGTGTGGCTAGGTGTCTGAGTGGCAGTAAGGCCCTGCCCGTCCAGGGTAGATAATCTCCCAAGTGCAGAGTGGAGGTGGAAACTCAAAGGCCCTCAGTGGCTGCTGCCCAGGGGAAAAAAATAAACCCAGCCACAGGGAGACAGGAGGGGAAGGTAACCGAATGGAGGACCTGCCCGGAAGGTTGCTTGGGGGAGCAGGCATTTGGGTCTGTTGTTTGAGGTGCTGTAATTATCACAGAGGTGTTAACTGTGGATTCAGAGCAACCAAGCTCAGTTTTATTAATAAAAAAATTGGATACGTATAGAAAGAAGGAGAGAGAGACAGGATCCAAAAGACAGATAGACAGACAGAATCTCCAAGCACTGGAGAATCCAGGAAGCCACAGAAAGAGACCCAAGGAACCCAGAGAGAGCCTGGAAGCTGGGGACTGTCATCTCCGTATAGGTGCCATTGGTCAAAGCAAGTCACGTGGTCAGCCTTGCCTTTGGTAGAGTAAGGAAATCTCCGTCATGGCTACAGCATGGATTCTTTGTGCAGGCACAGCAGAGTGAAGAATTGGCACCAGCGGGTCTGGGGATTTAGCTCAGCAGCATAAGCGCCTGCCTTGCAAGCAGGCAGTCGTGAGTTCGATCCCTGGTACCGATAAAAAGGAAAAAGACAAAAAAAAAAAAAAAAAGAATTGGCACCAGCAATTCCATCTGCAGAAGTGATACCTCTACAAGCCAGACATAGACCGTGCAGGTGATTCCACCCCCAGTGTCCTCCAGTCTGCACCCCCAAATCATCAGAAGGATCTCTTCCTACCAGGACCGTGGGTGTAGATCTCAGACACAAAGTCAGATCTATCTGAAGCATTTTGTAAGAATAAAGTGCAAAGCATAAACAGACAGTAATTCTTCTCCTTTTACAGCAGCAGTTAAGGGTGTTTGTGCAAACCCTTCCTAACAGGGTGTTTAATTTCAAGAAGCTGAAAATTGAGCTGACAATGTGTTGTTTACAAGCAAATTCCAAGACCCTGGAGAAAGAAGAAAGCACAGTTCAAGGCCACAGATTATTCTCCCCGGGAGGATAATGCCTGGACTTCACCCTGAATTGTCAGCAAACCTCCTCAGCAAACCCCTCACCCACCCAGGTTTGCTTCTTCCAGGCATCAGCCACAGCCTGATGGGAGTGGGGTGATCATCAGAGGGGAAATGGACTCTGGGGACACAGAAGGCTCTGAGGCTCCAGGCGTCCCGGAGGCTTGTCTATGTGGGGCACTCTCATCCTTGCTCCATTCAGGCCTCCCTGGGGACACTGGATGGTGCAGGACAGAAGGCCGAGGAAGCAGAGCTGTGGGGCAGGGGATGTGGGAGGAAGTCTGTGTTTGCTCCTTTGCAACAGCAAAGACTGTTTACCTCCAAGTCTGTGTTTTTCAAGGAAGTGGAGACCGGCAGAGGAAAAACGCCCTTGTGAAACATTTCCATGAATTTATGTTGTTCATCTGGAGAGGCGCAAGCACTCAGTGAGACCTCTGGGGGTTGACATTATCCGGATGAGGCTGGCCTGACTCGGGCTGCTTGGAGTCCCCAGCCACCTGGTCTCTGACCTGCTGGATGCGAGGCTCGATAGGATAACACCAGCCAGGCTAGGATGTGACAGGTGCCATCCTGGGTTTGGCAGGGACAAAGTGAGGTGTGCACACATCCCATATTCAGATCCATCTCTCACCAGGGAAATGAACACGAAAATGCAGTGGGGTAGAATCAAAAGAGCTGAGTTTGAGGTCCCGAGTCTGCCAGTGCAGGACCACGTGACCCCAGATGTGCCACTGAACAGTCTGAGTCTTGAAGTCCTGTTCTTGTGGTGAGATTAAAATCATGTATCTAGGGCCAGGGATTTGGTTCAATGGCTTAAGCACTTGCCTGGTAGGCAAGCATCTGGGGGTGAGGTTGATCCCCAGTACCAAAAGAAAAAGTGCCAAGGTAAAATGATGTACCTCACAGGGCTGTTGTGGGAACCAAATGAGGACATGAGAATAGAAGGGTCATTTCTCCTCCTTTCTGAGAAGAGCAGGGCTAGGGTCTGGGGGCAGGTGCCCTTCTGCACAGCTCCCAGTAGAAATGCGCCTGGAGATGAGGAATCGGGGACAGGTAACCAAGAGATGGGAACTGGGGTTTGTGTGCCATCAGAGGAGCTAAGCATATTTTTTCAGTCAGAGGAGAGAACTGGATTGTCAGGAAAATGCTAGAAGGAGCTTTCCAGGGACACTGGTAGCCACTTCAATAAGCAGCATTTTTAGGACTGTGTAAGTAATACAGTCATCCCTCAGTATCTGGGACCCCCCCAAATAGCAAAATCCTGAGGCTCAAGTTGCTTATGTAAAATGGTCTAATGTTTGCATATGACCTAAGCACATTCTCTCAGCTACTTTAAACCATCTCTAGATTATGTATATAATACCTAATGCACTGTAAGTGCTGCATAAATAGTTGTTACACTCTATTACTTAGGGACTACAGAGGAGGAAAGAAAGAAATCTGCACCAGTTCAGCTCCTTGTGGTTTTTTTTCAGTCTGTGGTTGGTTGATGTGTGGCTGTGGAACCTACAGACCAGAAGGAAAGACAGAAATCCAGAACGCCAACATCTAATCTTGTGTCACTGCCTCTATCCAATCTTGATGACAGATCGGGTCCTGTCCTGGAACTGGGCGGAGGGGTGGGATCCTAGACCGGTCAGCTGGCTGAGCCTAGAGGACAGTAATTTCTCTGTGGTCCTCCAGGGCAGCAAGCAAGACTCAACCTGCCAGCTGTGGGCAGGGACAGTGCTGGGTCCACCAGGGCAGCCTCCCTAGGGTCCTGATGACACAGGAGTGGACTGAGCATGTAGGCAGTGGCCTAATGGCCCCACAAGATAGAAAATGGGTCCAGTTCTCAGACACCCACAGCGGCCCCATGAAATACTGGGCACATCGTATTGCTGAGCCTCATCACTTAGGTCTTGCCGTGATGGGGGAGACAAGATCACAGTGGTTCCCCGCCTTCCCAGGCACACCCCGTCCTCAGAGTTTCTCTCCTGCTAAACCAGCAAAAAGCTTTTACAGATAAATAGATAGATAGAGATACGGATATAGATATTTGTCTATATATGTAGTTATTTATATATATCTGCAGTGTCATGGAGGATTTAGAGTTTTGCATTTCAAACGTTTATCCATTTTTTGATTTAAACCCCTAAAACCAATTCTGAGCACTCTCTGAGCCACGCATCTCCCTAAAATCCTGAATCCTCTTGTTATCCAGGCCAATGCCTCATCAGACTAATGTGGTACAATGGGATTTTTGGGTGAGTATGCATTTTAAGAGAAAAAAAAAAAAAAACAAATGAGGGTTTCCAGGATATTAAATTGTTGCTTAAGTCTTTTAAATTTTGGATGGTTTCCATAGCAACTAGTAAGTTGGCATCTTTGTTCCCCCTGATTATCTGGAGAAGCCAAAGAAACTCTCTTAGCTTCTCAGGTAGGTTTGGATCAAACTCCCAAAGTTCAAGCATGGAAGGAGAAAGCCACCCCTCAAAGTTTAGCCCGTGTTGTGGGGAAGGCTGGACCGAACAAGCTCCTGTTAGCCCACTCCCTGTTCCATGTACCCCGAGGTTCAGTACAGTTCCAGCTATACAGCGGCCTGTGCCTGCCAAGGGGCCGGGAGATTGCAGCCCACAGGAGCTTTGGCCTCTTGGGAGTCAGAACATGTTGCTAGCTTGCTTCCTGCCTTCTGAGGTATTTGTCATATGCTCTGACACACCCGCTGTTGGGTTTTCAGGAGGCCACCTTGGTCTCGTCCTCTTGGCAGCAGGTCAGGTGACCCTCCCTGTTCCCTGGGTTCAGCTGAGAATTCTCACACCCAAGCCATTCTGAGGCTGGGCCTTCATTTTGCTCAGGTGCCCAGCTAAGTCCCCGGAGTCCAGGCAAAACACTTCTGTTTCAGGTCAGGAGCCTGCGCTGGGGCTGTATTGGCTGTGTCTCCGCAGGCTCTGAGGACACATCATGGGGGCTTTGGGAATGGCCACAGACTATAGGCAGAGTTGAGGAAATCAGTGCACCCCGGAGCTTTACAGCCCTAGACCCTGGGCCTGAGGAGCTAGGGCAAGCCTGGGTTGGCTCACAGAGCCGGTGACACACAGCAACTGGGCAATAAAGGCACGGCTTCACTATCCTCTGTCCTTAGTCACCCCTTTCCACCTTTGGCCACCTTGGCTTTGAAGCCAGTGAGCAGGGGAGCCCACTGAAGCCCTGTGTGGGGCAGAGGCCAAGAGTGAGTCAGGTGGTGAGTAGAGAGCCACCAGCCCGGGGACACCGAGGCTCCCCAGTGCCTGCCCCTCCTCCACATCTGTGCCCTCAGCCCTAGTTCTGAGGGGCTCCTGGCCTGGTGCATGATTAGGGTGGAGAGAGCTCAGATCGGTCATGAAGGCATGAAGCCACTTGACAGGACTAGCCAGTGGATAATGTGGACCTTGCATCCAGAAGCAGCCCAGAAAGCCTAGAGAAGGACCAACGGGCAGTGTTTTCAGGGTATAAAACTGGATTAAATATAAAGAATTTTCAAAAGGTCTAAACAGCCCTCCCCCCACTTTCAACCCCTGATGCAGCTACTTTCTGAGCATGCTCAGAAGCTGGAAGTGTGTGGAAGAAGGAGCCATCTGGCTTTCTGGAAGGAACAGTGTCCCAGACAGAGGGAACAGAAAGACAAATACCTTGAGGCAAAAGCATATTCTAAAGTCAGGTGTGGTAGTGCACAGCTGTAATCCCACCACTCAGGAGGCTGAGGCAGGAGGATCACCGTGAGTTTGAGGCCAGCCTGGTCTATACAGTGAGTTCAAGGCCAGCCTGAACTGCATAGTAAGATCTTGTCTAAAAAAAAAAAAGGCATATTTGGTGAGTGAGAAGCAGCAGGAAGCAGATAGGTGGTAGAGGGGTAGGAGAGAGGACCAACAGGAAGCCAGGACCTGGGCATGTGGCCCCAGGGAGAGTGAGGAGGGCCATCCATGGGGGCACTGAGAAGAGATGGCTTCTATTCCTGATGCTACATTCCTAAGGGTGGGGAGGGCAGAGTGGGACTTAGGGCAGGGAGTGTTTAGTCTGCCCATGCAGACAAGATCTTAAAGGGCCACATCTCAGCGAGAGGAGAGCCCTGAGTCTTTGGACTGCTTGGTGCAGTGCATAGAGCTGAGTATTCCAGGCCGTTAGCATACTTGGGTAGCAAAGTCTCGGTCCAAGCCACACACCCCCAACACTTCTTCTCTACTACTGTGACAACACTGACCTTTGAAAATGATCACTGCCAACTGAGCCATGTGACTCTCCATGTCGTAGGCGCTAGAGGGATTCTGCTAAACCAAAGTGATCGTCACGGGTCCGCTGGCCCCAAGGTCCATTCTTGGACGGTGTGTTTTGCCAGGGCCTGGAGGCCATTCTGTTCCATGCAGGCCTCATCTGGAGCTGCTCAGTCCCAGGCCCCATGCTGGGGCACAGCACCAAGGAGACTGAGTGACTGACGCCGCAGGCCCACGGAGCAGGAGCAGAATGATGCCTGAGTAGGCCTGTGGCCTCAGGGGCTCTTTTCACCCCCACAGGGTCTCAGTCCAAACCTCACCAAGTAGAGATTCACCCAGTTGAGGGGATCTGGAGAAAGAAACTGACTCCTTAGAACACATGATAGTGGGCCTGGGCCCTGACGGACTGGGATGGTGTTGCTGGATTTAGCAAATCAAAATCCTCAAGGCAGGGGCTGGTGCTCCATGCTGGTAACTAGCATCTTGTGTAATGGAAGGGAGATAACCCAGGTGCAAGCACACCTACAGCAAGGCTCAGGTGGGAGTCCAACAGTGTGTTTGGGGGTCCACAAGTAGAGCTTTAGGGTTGACGGAGAAAAGCACAGGAAAAATGGTCCTGGGAAAGGGGGTGGGTGAGATTGAGGACTTCCAATGGATGGATGGATGGATGGATGGATGGATGGATGAGAGAATAGAATTGTTTCTACAACTCAATGTATGCACCTGCTACAGTACAGACATAGAGGGTCTCATAGGCCCCTTGCTGGCCAGAATCACTTCATAGGAAGTGTCCTGAGACTCTAACTGGGCTAAAGGCCACCCAACATCCAGAAGAGATTTATAAGTGCATCTGTGAGTTCATGAGCTGACCAATCAGTGAATCCACAACCATAGCTACGCTGATAGGCTAGTGGGAGCTGAGAGAGTAGGCCTCCTGAATGGCCACAGGGCCAGTGTGAGGGGGACTCTCCCCACTGTAGCCATCTCGTCTGTGAGGGACAGCCAGGAAGTCACCAAATGCTACAGGGGGCAGTCTGGTCTTGTGTGGTTCCCTGGAGTCGGGGAGGTGGCAGCCAGAGCGTCAGGGGGCCTGGGTTCTGTCCGGGCCTCACCACTCACTCCATGAGTGACACTGCTTATTCTCCTGCTTGTTTGGGACCCAGTTCTTCACCTGTTCAGTGGGAGCCTAGACCAGCCACCTCAACGCATGGTCCCTGTTGTTGGTATGAGGAACACTGGTTTCTTTCCAACTCTTGCCAAGGAGGACGGTAGTGAAGCCTGGGGAAGGGGATCTCCCTGCAAGCAGGATGGCTGGGGAGAAGACCTGGAGAGGGAGTGGGGTTTTCCCTGAAGCGTCTAAGGCTACAGCTGAGGGAAATAGCAGTGAGCTGGCAGTCTGCCACCTGAGTCAGCCCAACTCTGGACCTGTTTGACAAAACTAACTGCAGGAAGCCAGGAAGTCTGGTGTTGGACAGGATGTGTGTGCACACATGGGCAAGCGAGAGCTCTTGTATACACCCACATAATGACAAGTGTCCACGGGTGTGCAAGGTAGGCATTCAGCTGGTACACCCCACTGTGGCCATTGTAGTCTGTCCCGAAACCTGCTTACTTGCTAAAACAAAATAAAACAAACAAAAAACACTGGCCCAATCATCCCAAGTGCCCCACCCTGGCCACCCCAGCCCCTCTCTGGTCCCCAGCACCACCCCAACTAAAGGGATGGACCTTCTGCTAAAGGATTAACTCCAGACCTTGCTCCTGCTGTGGGAAGAGAGTGCTATGACTGGTGGAAGGGAACAGAGCCCCAACTGTTAGGAACAGTTTAACAGCTGCCCAGTGTGTGCACCTGTGGGCAGCTCTGTGTGAAGCCTATACCTTCAAGTTCCTATGAGTCAGTTTCCCTTCAGAGAGGGTCACCCATCTTTCCACAGCTGTGTCCCCTTGCACAGTGTCAGAGGAAAGAATCTGAAGTTTTGAGACAAGAGAACCCAGTTTCCTGCGGGCTCAGCTCAGAAGCCAGGTGGAGAAACTGGTTTAGAGAAATTTCAGCCTACCGGAACTACTCAGCCAGGAAGTGGAGGAGCCAGATGGGGACCTCAGCCTGCTGGGTCATAGTAAGCCTGGAGCTCTGCGCCTCCCACACAGGTGTGGAGCCAGCCCCAGCAGCACAGTGTCACCCTGGCTTCCCAGCTCACAGAGCCCTCTGTGGGAGCCTCCCTACACATCATCCAGCAGGTGGGGTCCTGGATGGCCACGTGGCAGAGCTGCAACTCAAAGCCAAGGATCCTGAGGTCAAGGCCTGGGCTCTTGGCACTGCCCCCAAGGACAGTGAAAGGGCACAGGGACCCCAGGATCCAAGCCAGTGTGTTTTTCTCTTAACAATATGCAACGTCACACTTAGTGGGCCAACAATTTCTTAGGTAACTAAAAGTCCTCCTAAGGTAGGGTACATCACTGACCAAAACAAGAGGGGGGCTGAAAGATGGAGCAAGCCCAATCTCCATCAGCTGATGAATAGATAAACAAAAGGCGGGTCCACCCCTATGGCGGAATATTACCCAGCCTGGAAAAGGAACACAGTGCTGATTGTGCTACAGTGTGGATGAACCTTGAAAACAGTGTTAAGGGAAGGAAGCCAGGCAGAAAAATATATATATTTTTAGGATTCTATTGATATGAAATTCTGAGAAGTTAAATCAATAGAGACAGAGAAGTCATGTTGGTGGTAGTCAAGGGCTAAGAGAAAGGGAAATGGAGGGCAGTGATTGCTAATATGTCCAGGGCAAGGGGGCAGGGGGTGGCACATGAAAATGCTTTGGAACCAGCCGGCAGCGGTGGCTGTACAACCTTGTGACTGTACCAAATGCCACCAAACCACACACTTTACATGGCTAGTTTTAAGTCGTTTAGGATTTCGCCAGTTTTTAAAGAGGTGAAAGCGGGCAGTTGTAGCATAATCTATGTTTTCAAAACTCTAAACATTAAAATCTGCTGCTGTGTGCTATGCTCTCTGTGAATACAGCCAGGAGAACAGAAGAATTTTTCTTTTTCGATAGTGCTTCATCTTTTACTACCAAACAGATGACCCTACATACATGGTCGTGGCTTAAAACAACCACAGTTTTGTCTCAGGATTTTATGGGCAAGACATTCATGCAGGATTCAGCTAGACAGTTCTGTCTACGTGGGGTGATCTGAGGTTACTCGGGGGTTATCAGCTGGGGAGTGGTTTTGTCCAGAGGATCTTAAAAAGTCCCACCTTTTAAGCACCTTGGTGGGGATGACGGGAAGTCCAGGCCCACCTGAGATACCCCCTGAAACATCTATAGAGAGACATCAGGTCTGCCAGAAAGCTTCAAGAACATAAACTATGGGGCCGGAGATTTAGCTCAGCGGCATAAGCGCCTGCCTTGCAAGCAGGCAGTCGTGAGTTCGATCCCCAGTACTGATAAAAAAGAAAAAGACAAAAAAAAAAGAACATAAACTATGAAAGCCAGCTTCATAAGGTGTGAGCCTGGACCCATCACTTCTATTGTGTTTCACTGATCAGAGTAAACGCAGTGTCCTCTTAGATTCTATGGCCAGGGACAGAGACCCCATCTCTCAAAGTAACACAGTTTGACCATCATCTTGCCAAATAGTAGTAGTTATGTTTTTAACTACTGATCCCATTCTTTGAATAGTTTCATTTTAAATTTTCACTTCTTCTTGGATCATTTTTCTAGGATATTGTCCATTTTATCCATACCTTCATATTTTCTAGCATCAATTCTTTTATAGTGTACTTTAAAATGTATTTGGGTTGTTTTCCCTTTGTTTGTTTTGGTTATATCCTTCTTTCTATTTATTTATTTAGTCCTGGGTGATTGCACCCAGGGCCTTCACACTGAGCTAAGTCTGCAGTCTTTTTTTTTTTTTAATTTTCTATTTTGAGACAGGATTCCACCAAGTTGCTAAGTTTGCCTTAACTGGACTTAAAACTTTCCATCCTTCTGCCTCAGCCTCCCAGAGTGCTGGTATTTCCGGCATGTACCACCATGCTAGGATTCCCTTATGGTTCTTAGCAATCTTTTGATCGGCACTGCCTGAGGTTTATCTTACAAACTTTTTTGAAAAATTTAAAATACCACAAATTAAACGTTACTGTAAGATTATAATAATTAAGCAATACACAAATGGTAAACTAATGGAGAAAGCAAACATAAGAGAAAACAAGATCTGCAATGTAGGTTGCTTCGGGGTGACATTTTTCTGCAATGTTCATTTTTTTAATTTTTAAAAAAATTACCGAAAACATACACAAAATGAACCATTTTGATCATCTTAACGTGCACAACTCAGTGGAATAAAGTATATATAGGTATACCACGACTGTCAATCTCCAGGAATTTTTTCATCTTGCAAAACTGAAATTCTGTATCCATTACACAGCAACTCTTCCTACCCGACCTGTGACAGCCACCATTCTCCTGCCTGTGTCCACGGCTGCCAGTACTTTACTTGTAGTATTTTTCTTTTTGTAACTGGCATATTTCACTTAGCATAATGCATTCAAGATTCGTCCCTGCTCTAGTAGTCATCATAAATTGCTTCCTTTTAAATTGGGTAGGGTGGTGCACATCTGTAATCCCAGCAGGGCGCTGAGGAGGGAGGATTCCAAGTTGGAGCACAGGCTAAACACCTTGGTGACTTAGCAAGATTTTGTTTACCCTTCCATACATTGATGGACACTTGGAGTATGTCCACCTTTTGGTTATTTTGATTAATATTGCTATGAACAGGAGTGTGCGAGCTATTTGTGTCCCTGCTTTCATTTCTTGTGTGAGTGCATGTGGGGTTGGGGTATGGGTAGAGGAACTGAGCCCATGGCTCCATTTCCACCAAGTTCCATCTGCAGATCTTTATCTTGACACTGGGTCTTGCTAAATTGCTAAGTTGCCCAGACCGAGCTCAAACTTGCAATCCTCATGCCTCAGCCTCCCAGAGTGCTGGAATTATAAGCATGCAAAATCATGCCTAGCTCTGCATTCATTTCTTTTGGATTTATACCCAGCAGTGGGAATTGCATGATTGTGTAGTAATTCTATTTTTCATTTTTAAACAAAATATCATGCTATTTCCAATAATCTTGTCAAATAGCCAATTTTTTGTCTTTGTTGATTGAAATACAATAAATATTTTTGTTCTGTATTCCATTAATCCCTGTGGTTATCTTTGGTACTTTCTGTTTTCATGGGCTTCTGTTCTTTTGCTAGCTTAAATTGGGTGTTTAGCTTATTTATTTTTAGCCTTTCTTCTTTCCTATAAAAAGCATTTCAAAGCCCTAAATTTCTAAGTACTACTTAAGCCATATACAAGTTTTGCAATATAGAAATATTTCATTCAGTCCTAGACAATATCTGCTTTTTCATTATTTCTTCATAGAGCTTTGTTATTAAAAGTGATCTTTAAAAATGTTTTTTTTGAAAATTAAAATTGCATTTTTGAATTATTTTCTATCCACTATATTGTTGTATAACAGGGTCAATATAACAGGATTTTGATACATGTCTGTTGTAATTTACCTTATGATTTAGTTCTCTATGCAATATATTATTAATGTTTACTAACTTAATGTTAATATCAATTTTATGTAATTATATAGCCATATAGTTATTTATAATTAATAGTGTTGGTTGATCTTTCATTAATATCTTTAATATGACTTCTATAATTACTGGGTGTAATGTTCTACATACACATGAGATCAAACTCGTTAACTGTGTAATTCAAGTCTTCAGTTATCCACCTGACTTCTCAATTATTTCTCAGTGTCATTTATGAATTAGAGAAGTATATTAAAACCTCTGTGGCGATGGGTTTTTCTTGTCCTTGTCAATTTTTTCTTTTTCTTTGTTTTTTTTTTTTTTTTTCTTTTTGGTGCTGGGGATCGAACTCATGACCTTTGTTTGCCAAACAGGGACTTATGCCACTGAGCTAAACACCCAGCCCACCCTTGTCAATTCTTGCTTCATACACTTGTACTTACTGTGGCAGTCTCAGTGCTTGTGTATTTAAGTTGGCATACCTCATTTCATGGGCATGCTACTTGGCAGTTGTACTTAATAAAATGAAACTTCTATCAAAAAGACTCTCCTCAAAGGCAGAGACCACAACTTCCAGCAGTATTTTGAAGCCCTCTGAGCATTTTGATTCAGAGCAAGTTAAACATTATAGACATCAAACCTTAGAGCAAATAATGAGAATATCACTCTCACTCTCTTTCCTTTAGTCAACTGGACTTCTCAGTAGAAAATTAAGAGCAAAAGAAATACATTCTTAATCCCTACCTGGTTTTAGGTGGTGGCCTAAGTGGAAAGGCCAGGCAGTTGTTTAGAATGCTAAGCAAAAGGATTTATCCTGTTTGAACAGCTGCATGCAGGCCCTGAGTTCCCTTCTAGAATCCTTCAAAGCAAAAGAGCTTACTGAGATTTGGCCACCCACTGGGCCATTGTCCACCTCTGGGGGGTTGGGAGGGGTTATTGACTTGCAGTTGGAATCAGAAGGTCTTGGTGATTGAGAGGTGTTGTATCTTCATGCTTAAGATACAGGTGTTAGCAAAGGAGAGAGATGAGAGGTGAGCAGATGGCTTCATTTCCCCTGGTGTTAGAAAAGTTTAGGTCTCCACTGGTCATCATGGGGAGAGAGGCACCTGGCTGAGGGCAAAGAGCATCTCTCAAGAACTTGCCAACTCTGATAGAACTACAGTTCTCAAGAGAAAAGGAAAGCAAGAGGTATGAGCCTCTGCTCAGGGTTAGAAGGCAATGGGATAATACAGAGAATAAAGAGAGGATCCCATCATGACTTCTGCTCTGGGTCAAGTACCTCTATTAGAGAGCCTGACCTTTAACCAGACTGGGCCTCCCATCGTTCCCCAAAGATTACCATGCCTTCGAGTCCCCCATATGCTTCAGTCCATCTCATGGAGAAGTACCAGACGAGGCCTTATCCATAAACTCTGGGTAGCAGGTACCATAAAACCAGCCTCAGGCAACTGTCATCATGGTCTTCAAAGAGGTGAGAAGTAAATGCATAGATGTGTGTGTTTTCAGGAAAGGTTGGGGTGGGGGTAGCAGTTCACAAGAACCAACAGGATTTGGGTCAAATGAACAGGCAACCATCACACTAGCTGGTTTCTTCTGTGGTAAGAGCTCGTACTGTAGGTTTTGGGAGCATTTTCAAACACTTCCATGTGCTGGCCACAATGCCAGAAGATTCCACCATCTCGTTTACTTTTACAATCTCCTTGTGAGGAAGATGCTTTTCCATTTCTTACAGAGAAACTAGAGTTGGCACTTCCCAAAAGCTACAGTGCTCAGAAAGGCAGGATTTGAACACAGATCTGTTTGAATACAGAACCTGGGTAAATTGTAAATTCACTACCTCGAGCTCATTGTTGAGAGTGGTTTAACAAAGAAGGGGTGGTGGTAAACGTTAACCCTGGAGAACTCAGGAGAGCTATATGAAAGTGAGAAAAAGCAAGTCTGCTGTGGAAGCAGGTTAGATATCTGCTTCATAAAGAAGTGGTAGCGCCCATGCATGAAGACTCAGAGGAAGCAGATTCCAATCTAGTAAGAAAGGGGTCACAGAGCTGCTCAGAATAGGAGGTGCCAAATGGTCTGGATCGGGGTGTGTTTTAACTAAATTATGCATATTAATATACCAGCTCCTAAAAATTAGAATTAAGAACTATTTAGGTAGACGGAGCATTGTTCAGTATAAAAAGTGAAAAAGAGGACAAATCATTGTAAATACATGACTTTACTTATATATATCCAGTGTAGATGTATCCATGGGGACAGAAGTAGATTAGGACCCGCGCGAGAGTTTGGGGGGTGGTGACTGCCAACGAGTAGGTTCCTGTGTGCACACACAGGGCCCCTGCAGGCTGAGCTACATCTGAGGCCCAGGGCTTCGTTTTCAGGGTGATGAAAATGTGCTAAAATTAGGGGTTGTGGGCATAGCTCACAGAGGAACACTTGTCTAGCAGGGGTTTGGTCCTCACTAAACTACTTTAAAGGGTGAATGAAATATTTACGATGCATGAAATATTTATAGTTATACTGTGTAAATAAAAATATAATACAGTATAATTATATATGTATATATAAAATATATAATTGTAACTGAAGGAGATTAGGCTTATTTGTTTAAACTATACATAAAGACCCCAATGTTGTAAACTATCTCTGCCATCTGTATAAGAAGAAAAAATTCTAGAAGGATATAAACTATAACTATAGTTTTTAAGGTAGTGGGAGAGCTGATGTCAAATTTTATACATTTTATATAAAATCAAAAATATTTTTGTAAAAATGAGGAGGCTGCCTAAGTTAAGCTTATCATTGGAAACATTCCAAAACATTTGAGAATCATCAGAAATGAATATTTGTGTTGAGAGGGAGTCTGACCTACAACTATGGCCTAGTCCTTTTAATTATTATTTTGTAATTATTTTATCTATTGTCCTTGTGGTTTTCATGGGGATCAAATCCTAGGCCTCATGTATACTAAGCACATCCTCTACCACTGTGGTACACTTTCTTTTTTAAAATCAAATGATTTATTTCAACTTGATTCTGATACAGTGGAGGAGGGGGGCAGTCTGCCTTTTATTATATAAGTTAGTTAACTAAACAAAAATAAATTACAACTTAAAGAGTATACTAAGACCCAAAAAGAAGGGTAGGGAATCAATTTATAAAGCAAATTCTACAGGCTTCTAGGCAGCCAGGATAAAAATATTATGTTGTAACAAAATGTTCAAGAAATTTTTACAGAGGCAACTCCAGATTTTCCTTTTGGTCTCTGTAAAAACAAAGATGTGACATTTAAAATATTATCTGATTATATCAATTCAGACTCATTCTGAAGGTTGCTGACACACAGACAGAACATAAATGATTCTTAGGAGACCAAGCAACTGGACTTTTTTAAAACCCAGGTTCAGGGATGTCAAAAGACGGGAAGGTGGCCAGGGCTAGCGGGCTGTGTCAGCTTTGGCCCAGGACTTTGTGGCATGAGCTGGCTCCTCCTACCCCCTGGCAGAGGGCGGTGGACAGTGGGAGAGGAGAAGCATCAGGCTATAAAAAGCTTTATGTTTTATTTCCTTTTAAGGCAGCTTGAGTCACTGGGTGCTCCACACCCCCCACACACCCTGTGCCCACAAAGTTCAGCTCAAATCGGAAATGTGTGTAAGTGGTTTTTCTCTAAACCAGAGCTGCTGACAAACTAGATGATGTTGTTGCTTGGACTGGATCTCTTATAGACCGAGTGGTAGCTTTCTGCTTCTGTTCTGGGAGAATGGAAGTCACTGAATCATGTTTTTCTGACCGAGGTTCTAATATTACATCCGCCAATCCCAAACTCATCTCTAGTCCACCCCATCACTGGAGCTGCTGAGAATGTTAAAGCCTGTCATCTCAAAGGACACAAGACTCCTACACAGTTTTACCTCCTACCTTTTAGGCTTTTAGAGTTGATCATTTTGTTTCAAGTGATGCCAAACCTGGTTGATCAGAATCCTAGAAAGCTGGAGGCAAAAGGTACCAGTCTAACAATCTTATTTGACCATGGAGGAAGCTGAGAATCAGAAATGGCAAGCAACCTGCCTGCGGCTATAAAGGCACAGGACCAATGTTCTCACGCAAAGGGCTCTGCCTCCAGGGCAGTCTGTTCTTGCAGCCCCAGCTCCTGCATATAGCAGGGGGCTAAATGCTCCTGGGAGGTCCATCACAGGCCTTCTAGCCAAGGCAGGACCTTATTGTGATCTTTCCAGCCCTCTCATTCCTACTGTGCAGAATGGGAAAGGCACTTGGGACGGCAGCTGGGGAAGAGCCTTCCACGATCCCTATGTGTGTGTGTGTGGGGGGGGGGGTGTCCAGGCCTAGACCAGGGTCTAGGAAGGTGCTGAGGTTCCTCACCCATGGAAGCTCCATCCCATTCCACTTTCCTTGGCTGCCTCCTGGACGGAACCAGGTGCTTCCCTTAAAATTCCCATCTTATTTAGGAAATGTTATTTCCTAACCATCCCAAGATAATTGAGATCATTCAGATCAAAGGGAAATTAATCTGTGGTGTGTATTTCCTATGTAAGGTATTAATAGGCCAAGACTGGGTTAAAATATCAGCTACTAGCATCCAAATTCCTTAAAATAGTGGGACTCAGCCACAAGACATGTCTTCAGCTTCCTGCTTCCTCACGCTGACCTGCGGTCCCGGAGCCGGGGTGGAATTCCCTGAGGGTGGATGTATCTTGTTCAGAAGGGGCCTGGGGAGCAAAGGCTATGCGGGCTAAGAACCTACACGATTCGCAGTTAGAGATGAAAGGCTGCAGAAATGTTTATTGAATACAGTGCCAGGTTTATAAATAAAACTTATTTACAATTTCCATAGAGTTGGTCCCCCATCAGAGAGGTGGTTAACAGTTCATCTCAAGATTTACAGAAACGTTCAGTACATCTCCTTTTCAAATAGCCACGGTGAAGGGCAACTTCGGTAACAAAAGAACCACCACCATCTTTGCTACAGAAGTGTTTAATGAACATTATAATAGATTTGGAGAAAGAACACACACTCCACCCATGCCACTACCTTCCCACTCCAAGGGATAGACAGCAAAGAATCTGTCTCCTACAGGACAACTTCAAGGGATTAAAAAAAATAGTAACTGCCAGCTGAAGGGATTAAGACACATTAGTGGAGATCTAATAGACTGCCCAAAGGATAAATAGATTTAGGGTATACAATAAATAATCCAAATGGCTAAAATAATTGAAGAGTAGACTTGACCAAATTTACATTCTTTGTTCAGGAAGTAGTAGTTCCTAGGATGCTGAGGGGCCAGTAAGATGCTATTCCTTTGATGTGACAGCTAGGCCTACTGGACAGCCATTCATTACAATATTGTTACAAGTACAGTCGGACATGCATTTATAAAGAGAATATAAAAATATGTACAATAGCTCATCTTCAATGTGTTTAAATTGCCCAAAGACACCAATTAAAGTGTGCAAAAATTTGTCAAAAAATCAGAAAAAGCCTTCCCTGGCAACAGTGCATCAAAAGCCCATCTGAGTATCGAGATCCATTTGCCTTGCTCAACACCTACCCCGAACAGATGGAGAACGAAACTATGAAAGGGTTTGCCAAGTACTCAGCAGTTTCTTATGGCAAGTCTCAGGCTAAAGCAGGATGCCAGTTAAACTAGTCACTTTTATATATATAAATATATGTATATATTTATAGTTAGAAGTAGGGGCAAGTTTACAGGAAGGTGCCATGACACCAAGCTCTTTCCTCTCCCTAACTCACAGACTGCTACTGCCCAACCCCTGGGCTGGTTGTGCCCCCAAGTGCCAGGAGAAAGGCTACAGTGGACTACTTCACCTCAGCTCCTGACGGGAACACAGCATTCCCTGGTTCCCACAGGATCCTGGCCACAAAAGAATCCTGTTTCAAAGTCTTTTAGGATAGACTGTGGGACTATTAAAATGGAGTCCACCCAGCTTCCAGAAAGACTTGGTTAAAGGGTAAGATAGGAGGTTAAGTCTCTAAAAACAAGTCACCCCCACCCTCCCTTGAAACTACAAAGAGGTCACTGATGGACCACAGGCCTGCAACTGGGCCAGGAACGGGCTATCTGACCCCTAGGAGAAACACCCAGCTCACACTTACACAGGAGCCCTCAGTGCTCCGTATCTCACCAAAAGAGAAACCCCAAGGGCTCTCAGGTGTCTCTCACTGATTCAGAGAATAATGCAAGCCAGCCTCACTGCATGGGGTCAACCTCTCCTCTATTAACCACAGTCCAAGGACTGGTAGCACAGCGGCAATGTGTCCTCTCCACAGCTCTGACCCACCCCTCTGGCAGAAAATCTAACAAGCTACAAAATGCCAGAAAGACAGGGAGTAGGAGAGGGAGGAGAAGCCAAGGGTCTCTAAAATCAGCCCCGAATGTAACCACTTCGGCTGCCAACAGCTCAGCACTGCCCTGCCTAGCAGCCTACCACCATCCCCTGGCAAATTAAAACCACCCACACAAAACACATAGAACTCAAGTCTCCTTGAGAATAAGATACAACCACTTACACCCTGAAAAGCGCACATCCAGCCTTCATTTCAAAAGAGCCCTGCAGTAAATGCAGGATGCTTACGAGGGGGCTTTTTCAATGGACCAATCCCACTGCAAAGACCAGTACCAGCATGTCTGGGTTTTCATTACAGGTTTATAATTAGACACGAAATTCACTCTGGGCCAGAGTTTTACTTTCAAGCCAGAGGCTTAGCATTAGTCATTAGTTCTACTTGCTGGGGGTTGGGGGGGGGGGAGTTTAGGGGGGGAAAAAAAGCAAAGTCAAGTCAACTTTAAACAAAAACAGAAAGAGTAATAAAAAGGTATAATCATAAATTAAACTGTGAATAAAGGTGACTGGTAGTGTCTTTTAGGCATGAAGAGACTGGCTTAGAAAAGGATACTGCTTCTACCACACACGGCGAGGATTGAATTACAGACACACTAAATCATGTCTCTTGCACAGATGGTCTCAAGTAGTTACATAAAACAGGTAATCAGCAGCACAATTGAGAAGAATCCCTAAATACATGCTTGAGAAAGTGGTTTTTCCTTCAGTTAAAGAGTTCTACGGCCTCAATAGATCATTTAAGTTACCATGACTTGCCTCCCCCCTCCCCCCCAGAGAAAAAAACGCAACTAGACTTACGTGTCAGTTAAGTATGGTAAAGCGACCGGTAAGTGCCCATTTAGAGGCAAGGTCTGAGGCTCAGAGGTTGGTGCTGGGGTCTTGGGAGGGAGGGAAACCCAACGCTGGGCTGTGGGCATTTAAATATACACAGGCCTCCCCTCCAAGCGTCTTGTCCCCTTTTAGATCTCAGCTTTACAAAGCATTTAACACCATTTTAAGTTAATGGTCTTTTTATTTGAAAAAAAAAAAAAAAAAAAAACTAGCATTTACAACTTGGAATGGATGTAAATTGTAATTTCTTGAACAGCAATGTTGATGGTTGTGCTGAAGTCCACAGCCACTGCCTACTCTGCCAGCTCCAAGTCATGGTTCAGAGGGTTTTAAAAACAGAGTCCAAAGATGCTCCCTCGTAAAAGATTTCTTATTAAAAATTTGTATGTGACAGCCTGACACCCATTTCACTGTAGTACAACGCAGGTATTGCTAAACCAACATATGCGGGCATGCCACCACGGTGTGTCACTGTCACCATGGGTCAGAGCACAGGGAAATACAAGAGGGTCGTCCTACTACTGGGGCTACAGCGCTGCGGTTATCCTTCACCCATTTTCTGCACATCATCCTGAGGTAAACCAATTTTCAATGTGTTTGTTTTCAGGAAACCAGCCATGACAATTTACACTAACAAATTAAACTCAAACCCATCTAAATAGGTTTTGAATTCCTTTTTTCATTTTTCAGTTTTAATACAAATGCTTGACTGTGCTCAATCGTCAAGCTGCATGCATGAAAAACTGGCCAGCCCAAACAGTGTATTAATCATTAGCAAATGGAACTTTAAGGAGTCCACTAAGTGCTTCCTTATCATTAAGGTAGTACAATTATTTATATTGTAAAACTGATGTGTAGCTTGATCTTTAGGGGACAGGACCACCAACCAATACATGCAGATTTTGTGTGTGTGGACAGAAGGTACTTTTGACATTCAGTTTTGCTATATAGAAACAGAATGAATAAATGAACTTTTTTCTTTTTTTTCTTTTTTTTTTTTGCAAGAGGTAAGTAAAAGATTCAATTTGATTCTTCTAGAGGGGGGAAAAAGTAGTTGAAAGTAGGTCTTCATTTTGCAGTCATCATCTGTACGAATTCTGAAAAGACAATTGAAACTTTTGGTTATCTTCAAAAGCAGCTTTCACAAAAACAGTAACTCTGCACACACAAAAAAAATCAAGAGAATATCTAATGAAACAGTTAACTTGTAGACAGACTATTAACAAGCAATCAAAAGAAAGTTAATGTTTCACCTTCATAGTTGACTTGTCCGTCTCCATCAATATCTGCTTCTCTGATCATTTCATCTACTTCTTCATCTGTTAGTTTTTCTCCTAAGTTTGTCATGACATGACGTAGCTCTGCTGCACTGATGTAACCATTTCCATCCTGTAAACATTCAGCGATTGTTACTGGTGGTGGTGGGTAGTGGTTCGGTGTGAGCAAACAGGTCCTGACTTACTTATGCCTGCCTCCCTCTCAAGTTACCACCAAATGCGCTCACATCAGTAATTCTACCTCCAGTCTCCCCCTTATCTACTGCAGACTTGCAGTCCATTAATGCAGAAAAGGGAGGGGGACCTCAAAAGTGGAAAGACCCCAACAGTAACGATCAAGAAACCTGGTTCAAAATTCCTATTACACCTCCTTTCACCTTATGAAGGTTTCTGAAGCGGGCATTTGGGAGTGAGATCAGAGGCTCAGGCAATTAGGTTATGTGTTTTGTTTCTAATCAACGGTTCTGAACTTAGAAGTGCTATGCTTGTGCACCCTCTGTAACAGATACAGGATCACCTTGTCAAAGACTCGGAATGCCTCGCGGATTTCTTCTTCGCTATCTGTATCTTTCATTTTTCTGGCCATCATAGTCAAAAATTCCGGGAAGTCAATGGTGCCATTACCTTGAATTGAAAAACAGAAACTCGTGTAAGATAAGCACTGAATGAATGCTGCTCTACAGTAGTTAAGTGTGGAACAGCAGTATTAAGCACTTGCTAGGACAAAGTGACAAACTGTTTTATTAGGTCAGTATTTTGTAGGCCCGAAATGAATACTGCACAAGGCAAATTTCATGTGAATCAAGCTAATCAGTACCTAGGATGGTATTTAAACATGCAAAGGAAACCACGTGTCTGGATTCATAGAGAGGCTGGACAGTTCAAGGGCGACTGCACTCCCAAGGGAAGCACTCTATTATCTGTCCCGGATCTCTCAAGCTAGGGAGGTCACTCAGGCCTAACTCTACCTTGGCAGTTACACCAGAGATATATAAACTGCACCCCAGGAAAACTGTCAGGTCATGGCCTATAGTCTTAGTCATATAAGTCTGTAAGTCTTCTTGGAGGCTAGGGAGACTGCACAGTGGTATTCAACTTGTCTAGCATTAGCATGTATGGGGCCCTGGGTTCAACCCCTTAGCACCACACACACGGCAGGAGAGAGAGCGAGCTCATCCCTAAGTGCAGTTTTTAGCAACAAGTTACCTAGTAAGTTTTTTTTCTTCCCAACGCATTTTCATAGTTTTTTGGGGGATTTTTGGTGCCAAGAATTGAATCAAGGGCCGTTTGCATGCTAAGAATATGCTCTATCACTTACCTAACTCCACAGAGGCCCCCAACTCAGTATCTTTACTTCTCCATTAAAGGAAAAGTTCAGAAGCATTTTTACAGTTCAGACAATTAAAATTTAAGAATCTGTGTCAGAAGAATCCACTCTACACCAGTATTCCAAACAACTTCTCTGAGACTAAGAAATGAATACCCATAAAGACAAGCTTCAAGGTTAACATCAAAGAAAAATAAAATTTGAAAAAGTCCTTAGATTAAGTTGTTCATTTTCACCAGTATCTCCAACTCTGGAACCAAGGATGTGGGTCAGTGTTACTACAGTTGCCTGGCACATGCAGGCCCAACATTTGATCCCAGCACTACCAAAAAAAAAAAAAAAAAAAAAAAGGACAAAACTCAGAGATCCTTTTGTCTCTTTGGTTTCCAAAATTTTAAAGCACTACTGATATTCAGAAAGACAAAATAAATTATGTTAAGTATTATCTCACAACCATGCAAAGATGTCCTTAAGTACTGTCATATTTATTCAATGCAAACTCAAGACTCTGGCTTGGCCTACCCCACCCCTCACTCTCTCCTACAACGTGAGGGCAAATTCAGTCATTCATCCATAAGCCCAGCTTTCCGTGGCTTACACAAAACAAGGAGTCACCCCTTGTTCCCAGATGGCTGATCATCTCATCACGCTAAACGAAACTATAGGTTCCTTTTTCTAAAACATCAAACATAATGAGAAGTCTTTAAAAGCAAAGTTTTGTCTAAGAGCTTAACAGAAAGTCGTGCTTCTAAATGTTTGTGACAAGTGTAATCACAATGTATCACTTACATTATCATATTTTTTTAAATGGCTGCTCGGAAAAAAATCATCTCAGAAAAAAAACTAGATCCAAACTGTTCTTCAATCTTACATAGTACCTTAGTGCATATATACAGTAACTCCAGCACTCAGGAGGCTGAGGCAAGGGGATCACCACAGTGTACTCAAGGCCAGCCTAAACTACACAGCAAGACCCTGTCTCAAAAAACAAAAAAAAAGGAAAAGAAGGGGCTGGAGATTTAGCTCAGCAGCATAAGCGCCTGCCTTGCAAGCAGGCAGTTGTGAGTTCGATCCCTGGTACCGATAAAAAGAAAAAAAAGAAAAAAAAAAATGTGTAAAAAAAGGAAAAGAAAAATGCATAGGTCCTGGGGTAAGTGCCTCAAAACCTGTTTAATGACATTAGCAAGTAAAAGCTCCGATGTCCACTGCTGTAGAACCCAGAGGAGTGGACAATCAACTGCTCCAGGACAAACGCTGGTTCCTTATGGCTCGGCACTCCACAGAGCTGCCCCTTCTCTTAGGTTCTGAAGACCTGCTCCCTACAGTCAGCAGGCGCCTCCAAGTCTATGATCCGCCTCAGCAAACGTACTGAACAGCTCATGCTCTGCTCAGTCCTATGTTAACTTCACAGAGCACTCTTCACCCGCTGCACATGAGTTTCTTCTTACAGACAATAAGCTTTTAAAAAAGCAGTTTCCACAGCAATTGTTTTTCTTTCTTTTTTGTTACTTCTCCCATACAACTCAGAGCAGACTCAGGGGCCAGCCGATAAAAAGCACCGAGTTGTAGGCCATGACAAGCAGAAAAGAACAATACAGCAACCCGATCCAGGAAATGTTCTAGACAGTAAGCAAGGGGAATGGCAGGCTCATAATCTTCTATTTTAATGTCAACGGCCGTAAGGCAGCGACAGAAAGGAACTGTGCACATCTGCTTTACTCTGGGGACTTGAAAGACAATCCTGTAAGCTGTCTGAGTTTCAATTACACAACACTAGTGCTCATTCAGAGTTCTAAAAGCCCTTACCATCAGCATCCACTTCGTTGATCATATCCTGCAGTTCAGCTTCTGTTGGGTTTTGACCCAGTGATCTCATGACAGTTCCTAGTTCCTTTGTTGTGATGGTGCCATCACCATCTTTATCAAACAGGGAGAAAGCTTCCTTGAATTCTGAAAAACAAAAGTTCACTCTTTAGAGTCCATGTTTTTGTCCAATTCAGCCACAATACACACTTCCCCAGGGTTTGCCAAACCAAGCTTTCCAGTTTGTGCAAGTTATCAAAAGCCACCTGTTCTTTATCAACTGAAATGAAGACTGAAACAGTCTTATTGGTCTGGCCTTCAAATTGTAGCCCATAAAACAAACAGGGCTTCTGATAACCAGCTCTAGTAAAACCACACTTTTTTGGCTGGGTGTAGCAATGGATGCATATAATCCCTCTATTCTGGGAGGCTGAGGCAGAAGGACCACAAGGACCACAAGTTCAAATCTAGGCAGGCCAACTTCGTGACTTAGCGAAACCCTTATATGTGTGTATGTATGTATCTCATATAAATTTTTTTTTTTTTTTTTTTTTTTTTGAGACTGGGTCTCTCTACGCAATTCAGGCTGGCCTTGAGCTCACTTTGTAGCCCAGGCTGGTCTCAAACTTGCAACAATCCTCCTGCCTCAGCCTCCTAAGTGCTGAGATTACAGGTGTGAGCCACCACGCCCGGCTCTCCTAACATATATTTTTTAAAAGCAACATGGGCAGGGATTTAGCTCAGTAGCTAAATCCTGGTACACACAAGGTCGTGAGTTCGATCCCTGGTACCAAAAAAGTAAGATAAAAGCAAGATATTTTCAAGAAGCCTAAATTTCAACACATTTAAATTCAGTCTTGCGTCCAATATGGCATGAGAAGACTGATCCATGTGCATCTTGAAATATGTTAAATGTCTATACCCGTAATACCTATACACTTCTAAACCACACTAAAAATGTATATTCCCAGGTACCCAGCATGTTCTACACAACATCAGTATGTGTATCTGAAGCATTCCTGGTTTCATAAGGAGAAACCATCTCAAAATAAGTCTTCCAAGAAATAGTAAAAAGTTAAAATCCACTCAGGTGAAATGGCACATGCTCGTAAATCCAGCACTCCAAAGAGGCTGAGAGTCGGGGCTGGGGATTTAGCTCAGTGGCATAAGCACCTGCCTTGTAAGCAGGCAGTCGTGAGTTCGATCCCTGGTACGAATAAAAAGGAAAAAGGCAAAAAAAAAAAAAAAAAAAAAAAAAAAAAAGAGTCTGAGAGTCAAGGGGCTCATTTAAAGTTTAAGCTCAGCCTGGATACCTTAGATAGACCGGATAAGGAAAAGAAAAAAAAAAAACTAGTAACTCATTTCCCAATTAATATCCCAATGTAAACTAATTTCCTGAGCAGGCTGAGGACAATCTCACTAATGTAAAGCTGAGACCTCTCCTGAGTTTACCAAATGTACAGCCTTAGATCCACTTCTCTGAAAGACTGGCCAGGAGTAACACCTAGCCTAAATGTTTCTGCTTATTGTTTTATTTAAAGAAATTCTTAGAAAACTGCTTAGATTGTAGAGAGGAAGAAACACAGAAGTCATCAAAACTGAGTCAGAGCCCAGTCCCAGCCTTCTGGGACTCCCCAGAGTCCACTTACCAGCAATCTGTTCTTCGGTCAGCTGATCAGCCTACATGAAGAAAGAAAAGGTTACAATTCAATCCACAACAGTTTGGTTGATATCGTTTTCCCAGTTAGGCTTTTAATGCTAAAATGGTTAAAAAGTCCATCTCCAGACACGGTAGTGCCTACCTATATAGTCCCAGCCAGTGAAGAGGGTCACCTGAGTCCAGCTGTTCCAGACCAGCTTGGACAACATAGCCAGAATCCCTTACAAAAAAGACAATCTTAAAAGCCAATCCTTTGAAATTACCAGCACTGTCACTGAATGAAGGTAATTAGACTACAAGAGACCCGGGTGCTAGTCTGACACCAAAGGAACAAAGACAAGGAAGCCACACACTAGGCTCCAGGCTTTTTCCTCTGGCCCACCGCAAGCAGCAGGCTGGGGCGGAGACCTGACTAGGGTCAGTTCATAACGTGAAGAATGGCACCTCTAGCGGCAGAAGAGGCGCAGCACTGGCGGCATCATGCTGAGAAAGAAGAGCGCCATCTATTGCGCCACAGACGCTGCAGTCCTGCTTCCATCCAAGGGACCTAACCCAAGGCTGCTGCGGCCACCGCAGCCAGGATCAGGATCCAGTCCAGGGGCAGGCTTTTAGCGCACCTTGCGCACTGCTTCGGGCCCTCAAAAATCTCCAAACTGTCAAGTTACATAACAGCATTGGGTTGGATTAACAGGCTTTTATATCCATTTTATGAGAAACAAGTGGAAAAAACAAGTATATAGCAATGAGCTTCCCCCACTGGCTTCATTTCCATGCAGCAAATGCTTTGCAATCATTTAAATTAGGCAGTTACAGTATTTGTTAAAAGCCTACCCATTTACAATGGCTAAAGTCTTTGGTCAAATTACCTTAGGGTTCAGAAGCTAAGGGAAAAAACTGGAACCATTTCACAATAGTACTGTTACAAGTCTGCAAAAAATTAAGTACACAGAGAACTACACGATAATATGACTATCCCTCTTTTTAAAAGTGCAGTAAACAACAAATAAATAAAAAAGTGCAGTAACCATCAAATTCCCTATAGTTGCCCTATCTTAAGAAAGACACAAGAACTGCTTATGATAAAGTTCATTCAGTGACAATGGCCACCAAGGTAATTCGCTCTTGCAGTTTTTGGTCTCCTGCAATTTTGGACCTATGCCTCCCGCCAGGGGAATTGAATCTCAAGGACAGCTAATATAGATTTTTACTTTAATGAAGGTTGCCTAATGAAGTCAGTTACAAAATAAATTCAAAAGGAAGCTGATGGTATTATGGTTGATTTTCTTAGGTGGAAACTTTCACAGTAGGAATATCGTCTCAACATATTTTTGAAACAAGGACTTATCTTTACAAACTAGCTTTTTCTACTCCAGTTACTGAAAACTACTTTTTCTTTAAATCAAAGAGACGCGATGATTTTTTTTTTTTTTTGAGATCCGGTGATTTATGTAATGCCAGGGCAATGTCTGTCTTGTTCAACAGGAAGCGCTGCCACACCTCATAAGAGAAATCATCATCTTACTAGGGAGCACAGTCCCACTCCTCTACCCCCTCACAAAAAAAGTTAGACGGTTATCGCAAATATCTACTCTACCTTCCCAACAACGAAATCCTCTTACTCAGAACATGCTGGACTTTGTAGGGGAAAGGCCTTGTTCCACAACCCTGCCGGGAACCACCACCCTACTCCACCAAGCCAGAAAATGCTGCCGGTGATGTCAGCCCTGCCTGCCGAGGGAGGAAGGGAGCCATGGAAAACACACCCAGCAAGGCGCACAGGCGCATCTGGCAACCCAGAGGCTGCAGAGAAAGCGGAAACCAAGAGGGCATCTCCCTTCGGACAGGGAAGGGGCAGGGGGCAAGGGAAATGTAGGGCTAGGGGCCGCCCAGGGGCGCGAGCCTCCGAGCAGGCGGGGGCACTACTCCTCCCCAGCCTGGGCGACCCCCACTCCCGCACCTCCCACCCGCTTCGGCTCCCCCAGGCGGCGAACCAGCCGCACCGCCACCGCCGCCTCCTCCGAAGCAGAAACTTTGCGTCTCTAATGGAAACCGAGCCGCGCGCCAGCTCCCTCCTCCCCAGCCCCCCCCCCCGGCCCAATTAGCGCGAGCCGAGTGCCTCCCGCGGGAAGGGGCCTCCGGGTGTCCCAGGCCTCGCACACCTCTGCCGCGGCACGCGCGGGGGACCGCAGGGCGAGGAGCTAAAAACGCGCGCCCGAGCCACATCGCGGGGCTCCGCCCGGCAGGCCGGCCCTCCGCTTCCGCCCTCTCCGCCCCCCACCCCTGGCCTTCCTGCCCCCACCCCACCCTTCCCCGGCTCCTTCCTCCCCAGCCCGCGCCCGCGCCGCGCCCCCCGGGAAGAAGGAGGGGACAGCGGCCGAGGGAGGATGTCCAACGGACCGACTGCCGGAGGGCGTCAGCCGCTGGCGGCGCCCCGAACCCCACAGCCATAGCAATGTGCGCCACCGACTCGCACCGGCCCATTCATTCTTCGCCGCCTGCCCGACCCGCCACCTTCCAGGCCGAGTGGAAAAGGGGGCGCGCGTATGCCCCGCCCCGCCCCGCCCGGCTCCCCGCCCCCCCGGGCCTTAGCAGGAGTCGCAGCGCTGCGGGCAGCCCGGGTGCGGCGCGCTAGATGCAGTGGCTGCGGGGCTGGGGGAGGGAGTGGATGCGGAAGGCCCCGGTGCAGCTGTGGCCACGGCCACGTCCAGTTGTAAAAGAGAACTGGCAGAGAAACCGAAATGCAAATCGAAATGCATTATTTCTAACCGCGGCTGCCGTGTAATGCCCGGCAAAGAGACCCCCCTGCCCCAATCAGAAAGAGAAAGATAATCCAAGACTGAACTAAAAATCTGTAAAGAAATTTTGGGCAGCTGCTACGCCGGCGTTCGCCACTCCCGACCTACCATGGTGCGAGCGAAGGGAGGAAGAGCAGAGGGAGCGAGGGTGATGCACCAGCGCGAAGGCTGTGACAGCGGGGGTGCCTCCGCTTCAACTGCTGCTAAGGCGCGGTGTGCGCTCTGCGCTGTGCCGCCGCCGCCGCCGCTGCTGCCCGCGCCGCCGCCCGACTACGAGTAACGGAAACGCACTCACGAGACTTCCAGCACCACTGCCGGAGCGCGAGGGTGCGCTTCGCGATTTATATATGGAGCGCCGTATCCCTCCGCCGCGGCGGGGCCGCCTCGCGCAGGGCGGTGCTGCGGCACCGGGCCTTGCGGCTTGGCCCCGCCCCCCCCGGCCTCCCTCTGCCCCCCGCGGGGAGCCGCCACAAGCTAGGCACGAGGACGGGAACTGGAAGGACTCGGAGAGAGGCGCTGTCGCCGGACAGGTGCGGCCAGGCGTCCTGTGGAGCCGCCCAGCCGGGGCGAGGCCGAACACCTGCTTAGCTCAACCTGTGGGCGGCCCGAGGCCTCAGGCCGTCAGCCCTAGTCCAGCCCCAACCCCACCCCAGCTGGAGACCCGACCCACACCTCTGGCTCCCGGGCCACCGCAGTGGGGCTGCGGTCCGCGCTGGCTCCTCGTCTGTCAGGTCCCCAGCAGGAGCTGCCCGTTGGAGAGTGACCGTGGGGCTGGGGCCGACAAGGGGACGTAGGCACAGTGGAATTGTCTGCAGGGGACGAGGTAGTTGACCTCCTGGGAGAAACCTAGATGCGTGTTTTGCTTTTCGAATTTTGGAGAACTCTCCGAGGCATTATACAGCTCAGTTGCAAAATTCGTGTTTGACCAATCTTAATGTTTTTACGTTTCCACTCCACAATTTTTTAGGATACCTGAATATTTCTACCCTACTGTTTCATTCTCTTTTTCCTATGGCAAACACTATTCATCCTGATTCCAGTGTTAATGTAATTAATGCAGCTTCTCTAATCCTTAGTACCTATGCTTTAAATTTTTCGTATTTCAACAATCCTGAGAGGAGTCCAAATCTTTATCCCTAAATCCATAGAAACAAAGAAGGAAAGAGATAGTTAGAATCCCTAAATACAGCTGAAGCACAGTCAATTGCCTCTAGTAGGGAGCTAGACTGTATCTTAATTATATTTCTTTTAAAATAATATTTTGATACTTAACTTTACTACTGTTCTTCATTTTTCTGTAAATTAGAAAAAGAACACTTTCAGTTTTTGGTTTGAAGCCCAGGACTTGAAAAGATCTTGACAAAATGCTGCAGTTTCTGTTCTTGCCAAGAGCGAACACAGAACTTGATCTTTTGTTTACAGGGCCAGGCCAAGTTGCAGGTTATCATTTGATTATTCTTCCAGAGACTGTGGCAAAGTGTGTGATTAACATGATGTGCCAGAAAGGCTTTGCTGTGTTGTGGCCTTGACAAAATCTGCAGAAAGATGTTTTTAAAAGAATGGAAAATGTCCAGGCACATTGCAAATGCCACAGGACTTTTTGGGATAACCTCAGACAAGATGTCAGCATCTGTGGAACTGTGCGTACTGATTTTCCTCCTGGAATGCCACAGAAAGGGTGAGCCTCCTGTTAATTTAGAGATGGGCTGCAGGAGCAAGCTGGGGAATGATGCTGCCTACCCTCTGCAGATTAGAAAAACAGTATTCACAAAGCTGCCCCCACAAAAGAGTATTCTTGTGCTCTAGAGGGAAAAAAAGGAACTAATACAGTGTCAATTTAAAGGATATTCACAAGTCTAACGGGCCAAACTCATTATTAAAACTGCTTTGTCCCTAAATAAATTTGTATTCTTTCTGTTGAGCTTTTCATAGAGTAGTTAGCTAAGTGCTTTTTAAAACACAGTATGCACTGTGTAAGAGGAAAATAATGGCTTAGAAATGAGATGTTTAATTATTGAAAAATCCAGCAATTTGTGCCAGTCTCTCTTATTTTGATTAAATTACTGCAAGCTATGATTTTTAAAACAAGTTATTCTCTAAAAAAAATTCCCGCTGTCATTTAATATTATTTTGCCCAAACAAAATACTTTGAGACTATTTCATGACTTGCGGAATTATTTTAATTATTATACTAAAATTTTAAAAGACTCTTCAGGTTTTACAAACTAGGATTGTCTTTCAGTGATTCTTTAACATGTGGAAGCACATCTTAGCTTTCAAGTCTGGTGGTTTGTAATGAGGTCATGCTTTACACAGTTTCATGGCTAGTTTGACACACTGAAATATAAGAAGGTCAAGTGACTTGCCCAAGATCTTACTGTGAGTCAGTGATGGGGTATAAACAGCTTGAATCCTTGCTCAGGAACTCTAATATTAGCTTACGTATTATTGAAATCAGTATCTGAAATTTTTAAAGGTACAATGTTAAGGATTCGTCTGTTTCATGTAGTAGATTCCTTTGGCTGCTTAGAAGCTTACTAGGATTTCATTATCAACTAGACTCCTTTAAGTGAATAAACTTCCTAATTAGTGAAGAAGTCAGCAATCAGGAAAAATAAGCCACATTATGGTAATTTAATGAGGTCCAAAAAGCCTATGGAACATTCCATTATACTTTGAGGAAATGGTTCTATATGAAATTATTTAAATCAAATAATGTTTAATAGAAGAAATGTAGAAAGAGTACAGCCTCAAGCTAGGATTCTCAGCATTAAATACTATTTCTGTCACTAACCAGATCACTCCATTGCTCCGAGACTGATAGAACGAACAAAAACGTGATAACCGTATATACCCGTGGGTAAAACAAAAGCTTTGGGCTTGGTCTATAAACCCCTTTCAGCTATGCAGACACGTATATATGTCCTACATGCATGCTTTATATGTGGAAATCCACACACAAATATGCATATGTCAAAGAGGAAGAGGACAAAGAAATAGAAATAGTATAAAAATAATATTTATCAAGTGTTGACTATGGCCAGGCCCTGCGCTAAATGTATTATTTTATCCTCCTACCTATCCTGTGAGGCAGGAACTATTTTGAGGAAACTGAGTGGCTTGCCTCATTTTAGTGGTGGAACCCCAAAATCTAATTGAGAACCCAAACACTTAAGCATTACACCATACCAATCTCTTATAATGTCACAGAATTTATTTTTAACTTAATTGAAGGGAGAACAGAATCTCAAAGGTTAATATAAATTATTTTTTAGAGAGCTAACTCTCAACCAAGTAATGTAGTAATGTCTCTGTCTCCCACAAGCAACGGTGTTTGTGAAAGAAAACCCAAAGCAAAACATTTACTTTGCAATGCATTCTAACTGGAGGACAATTCTCATTTGCCACTGAAGCCTACAGAATTAATAAGATTTGCTCACTGCCACACACCCTGCACCGTACACTTTCATCAAAAGTGTGACCAGTTGCACCCTAATCCTGGTTCTGTCCCTTAGAGCATGTTGCATCTCCAGGAGATGCTTTTTACCAACTTGTCCTTGAAGCAAATCCTGATTTTAAGACATCAATTAATATAAAATGACCCTGACTTCTATTGAAATATAGTCAGAGAACATATTTGCATATTTAAATTTGCTTTAGAACAAGACTCCGTTTAAATATTTATTTGTTGTACCTCACATTTTTTTAGGCATCATAAATACAGTAGAATCCTTTTCATGGGGCTTACATTCTTTGGAGAAAATGACTGTGTGTGTGTGTGTGTGTGTGTGTGTGTGTGTGTGTGTGTGTGTTTAAGAGAGAGAGTGAAATGGTTGGTTTAATGGTAAGTAACCAGATAAAAACTGGATGTGGTGGTGCACATTGGTGATCACAGCACTCTGGGAGGCTGAGGCAGGAACACTGAAAGTTCAAACCCCACCCTGGCAATTTAACTACTTAGTGAGAACTTGTCCCAAAATTTAAAAAGAAAAAAGAGTTGGGGACATAGCTCCATGCAAAGGCCCTATGTTTACTCCCAAGTACTGAGAAAAAGAGAAAAAAAATCCATTCAAAGTATATAACTATAGTCAATTGTATCTTCATGGTTGGGTTTCAGTTAAAGGATTTACCTCAAGAAATGTGTAACCTAAACTGCCACCCATCTCTTAAACTATCCAAGGAAAATGTCTCCTCTCTTACCTTTCTACCATCCTTGCTCTCTCCTTCTCCATCCAGTGATCCAGTGTCACTCTGACAAATAGTCACCTTTTGGGGATTATTACATCAGTAACCATCCTTAATCACAAGAACATATTCTTGCTGTTTATATATAGATTTAACTTCATTAAATTTCTCACAGGATTTCTATAAAAAGCTGTATCATCTCTATCAACAAAATATCTCATTATTTTTCCATTTTAAATTGTGGTATTATTTGTGTTAGCTTCATGACCAAATCTTAAAGGTAAGTCATAGAAGGAGCATTCATAGATGGCATTTAAATTTGAAAGTATGCTACCATCAGAAAACAGTAAGTGTTAGGCCAGGATTATTTACTGGGGGAAAAACATGATCAGTTTTAGCAAAAAAGGTGTCTATTTAGTGTCCTATGTTTTAAGTAAGTCATAGTCATACTAGCTGCTTGCTGTGTATTGCAACTTGCAAAGGTCATTGGTACATTCAATGAATGGTCTAACCTGCAATATTCCCAAAGAGCGCCATCCATACACAATCCATGTGTGCCTCATTCTAAGTTTAAAAAACAAACAGTAAAAACAAAACTTTCCATTGTATAATAGAAGACACACCTTGCCTCCATTCACAGGACGTGTGCTTGTTTCATTAGTAGCTGTGGTGATTTGAACTCATCTCTTCCCTCTCTGGCCAGGCCACCCTTGTGACCAAGGTCATAAATATGCAAAGCAGCAAGCAGGGATCAGGGACAGAGAAGTAGAACAGAGCAAAATAAGTGGTCCTTAGTGAGACTGAGCCCATGACTTAGACTTCATAAGCTCTGTGCTTTAACAAATTGACCTCAACAAATCACAGCCAGCCAATGATTACCCAGACTCAGGGACTGAGTATGAAAACTGAGATGGTAAGCCAGGGATTTAGCTCAGCAGGTATAAGCACTTGCCTGGCAAGTGCCAGGTTGTGAGTTTGATCCCCAGTTAAAAAAATAAAAAGAAAGAAAAAAGAAGATTGAGATAGTAAAATGCCAGTGTGATCAGATCATATTTTGGGCTTTAGGTTTTTATTTGTTTGTTACCAAGGATCGAACTCATAACCTTGCACATGGCAGGCAGGCACTTGTGTCACTGAGCTAAATCTCCAGCCTGGCTTTAGTTGTTTAAACCCAAGCTGGTCTCTAAAAATTACAGCTGACCTAACTGGCCCAATTTATTCTTTTTATTTTGGAAGTTCTTACACTATCATTTTCTTAGTTCAAAAATAAAGTATAAGGGCTGGGGATTTAGCTCAGCGGTGTGAGTGCCTCCCTGGCAAGCAGAAGATTGTGAGTTCAATAAAAAAAAAAAAAAAGGAGCACAAAAATAACTTTAATCAACATCCAAATGATAACTAGCAACTTCTCATTTCTGAGTGGGAGGCAAAGCATCGACCAGATCTAGGACTTACACATGCAACAGTAGCATTTAGCAGCTTACAAATGATAAGACAACTAACAATTCAGGTGAGGAATTTGTGGCCACAGTGGTAAGCTGGAATGGCAAATTTCGGGTGGACTCAGTTTGCCTGCAGAGCACAGCCCATGACTGGCAGAAACAGGTACTTTCACTGAGGTCTTGATAGAAGAAAACTGAACCAAAATATAAATCTGATAAATTGACTCTGATGGTGGATTATATTTAAGAGTTGGCCTCACCAGTTCCAATGGAGTTAAGAGCTAGTTAAGAATTATGTGGTCTGGTTTTTGATCATCATGAATAGCCTTTTTCCTGCCTGCTAGAGCCATGCCATCCATCACAGTAGGTACCCACCATGCATAGGTGTTTCAATCAAAATGAGCTGAGTATCTCAGCTTTTTTTAAAACCCACATTTCAAGTGCCTAATAGGCCCACATGGCCAGTAGATACCATATTGGACAGGACAGATGGTTTCTATCATTGCAGAAAGCTCTTTTGGACAGCACTCTTCTGTAGTTGTTTTTTGTTTGTTTTTGTGGTGCTGGGGATCAAACCCAGAGGCTACATGTGCTAGGCAAGCATTGTGCCACTGAGCTGTATCCCTACCCTGAGGATCCCAATATTTAAATACCACATTCGTGATTCTTTATGGCACTGAACTTTCCTGGCCAAGGGAACACAGCCACCGTACGTCACTCCTCTGTTCAGAAACCTTTCGTGGCTCTCCAGTGTCTGCCAGAGATAAGATGATAAATCCTTGTGCCTGCCATTTAAAGCCCTTCAACAGGTTGTCAGTCTTTCTGTCCAGCACTATCGTTGTTTGTTGTTCTGCAAACATGCATTTTTTGCTTTAGACAGATCAGTCTATTCTCTGCTCCCTGTAGTGCACACTGTGCCCTTCTAGCTCTGGAGCTTTTCCGCGGCCTGTCCAGTGCCCGAATACTATCCATACTCTTGTCGCCTGTCTCAATCCCACAAGTCCAGTGCACCCAGTTTAAACACTGCAGTCTCTGAAATCCTGACTTTATCACTTCAAAGCCCTTCTCTCCTGAATTCCTACATCTCTTGTCTATTTGTACTTGATATTATCATTTCATATATCTTCTCTCATCATCATCTTACTCAGCATAGCACTGGCTCAATAAGTGGCCAGTAGATCATTTAATTGATTAGTTTTGAGTTTAATTTACTCCAATGGCTGGAGTATATATGAGCAGTGAGTTTTCCAAATAGAAAGGGGAATGGCACGTGGTGATACACACCTGTAATTCTAGTTACTAGGGAGGCTGAGGCAGGAGGATTCAAAGTTCAAGGCCAGCCTGGGTAACTTAGCCAGACCCTGTTTCAAACTAAATTAAACTAGGGCTAGGTTTGTAGCTCAGTGTAAAGTACATGGGAGGCCCTGGGTTCCATTCCCAGTACTACAAAAGAACAGAAACAGAAAAGGGAAAGGGAGTCTTTTGCTTTATTGATGAACTATGCCCTCAAGTCAGCTTCTTTGATTTGGTGGCAGGCTGTACTCCTCAGGAACATGCCCTGGATGCGGTTTCGATCCTGGAACGTATCTTCTATATCCCTGATCAAGTGTAGACCTTGACTGACTTGTCCTTCTTTGGCAATATTCCACACATTTGTGTTTTGTTTGGTTTTGTTTGAGACAGGGTCTTGCTGGTTAGTTTATGGCCTAGGCTGGCCACAAACTTGAACTTGCTGAAACCCTCCTGCCTCAGCCTCCCCAGTGCAGGATGTGCACAACCATACCTTCCAACACACTTTCCAGTAACTAGATCCATCCCATGCATCTTGTAATGGAGAAAATATGGCCACAGGGAAAATGTATTTGATCAAACTATCTCCATCCAAATCCAGTGAATTTTATCAATTCTACATAGAGACTCTGAGCCGCTGGCTAATAAACCAACGCTAGGCATCTTGGCAAAATAACTGAGTCATTTAGTCATTGAAAAGATTTACCTTGCAGAGAATTTTTTTGGTTGTACAAGTGAGTAGTGATGTGTCCCCCGCCAATACTACCCAAGAAGCCAAAAAGCATAAGCAGAAATTTTATACTATTTCAATAAAATATTGTTTTTATTTTTAGTTTTGTTTTTGACAAACAGAACTTATTTCCCAAGAAAAGCATGATAGTGTAAATGAAATTTAGTGTAATGACACATGATAGTGTAATGAAATTTCCCTGGTCACCAGTCCTCAGACTCAACTGTTTCTTCTGTACTACTGTAATGATAACACAACTTAGGAATCTGGTATGAGGTTTCCATGCAAGAAAAAAGTGTTGTGAGCCAGGCAGGGTGGCACACACCTGTAATCCCAGCACTCGGGAGGTTGAGGCAGGAGGATTGCCATGAGTTTGAGGCCAGCTTGGGCTACATAAACAAGCTCAAAAACAGCCTGAATTGCAAAGTGAGACCCTGTCTCAAAAAAAAAGAAGAAGTGTTGAATTAACTTGTAAACAACAAACTCCTAAACACACATAAAATGTGTGTGTGTGTGTGTGTGTGTGTTTGCAATATTAGAAATATCTATCTGCTAAACATGGCAGAGTGGTCAGAATGCAATTCAGAACCCAGGGAGTCGAGTGAGGCTATCAGCTCAGCAGTGGGAAGATCAGGGTTTCCCATCCCTGGGCCCCCACACAGGTCCTTGCCAGGAGCAGAAAACCCTGGGGTCCCTCACTCCCCTCACCACTCCCAGGGAACGCAGCTGAGTCATCAACATCTTCCAAGAGATTTGCGCCGGAGAACTGATTTATAGCATCACGTTTCTCTGCCCTTGCTCTTCCCAGCTACACAAACGCTCAGAATTACGCCCATTACACTCGAGGCTTGCAATCTATTGTAAGAAATGACCTGAAAACTGAACGGCAACAAAACGTAGGAGCCCTAGTTTAAGCGGTCTACTGACACAGTATTCTTATGGAGGCATTTCCAATTTTCAGCTGCTAAAGAAAGGTGGGAGACGGACAGAAAATATTTACATCACTCCTCCTTGCGGGAACTTTGCACTGGGGGACTCCATGGTTCCCCCACACCTCAACTTGTGCAGGGTATGGGATTACCAGGTAGGTTAGGAAAGAGGGTGTTACTGAGGCCATAGAACAAGTCTTTTTTTTTCCCCTGTGAAAGTGCACCCACCATATGCTAGTTCTGGCATACCTGTCTTAACCACCTGAAGAAAATCAAAACTTAAGAAACCAGTCTAAAAGTTGCATGATGAGAAATAATGATATCATCTTGAGTGTTCTTTATTAGAAGTTTGTGATATCCTGAAATACTTCAGGATTTCAGGCAAAAATGATCATTGCTGCTGACTGTAGTGATGCATATTGTTATCCCAGACCTCTGGGAGGCTGAAGCAGGAGGAGCAAAAGTTGTAGCCTAACCTAAGCAATTTAGGGACTTAGCAAGACTTTGTTTCAAACTTGAAAAAAATTAGAAAGGAGACTGGGAGTGTAATTGAGTGCAAAGTTGCAAGTACAAAAAAAAAAGAAAAAGAAACAAAGAAAGAGAGAAAAAATAACAGAGTAGCTATGCTCCTTTTCATTTGTTTGTTAATCCAGCTCAGTACTAAGTTTCTCTGAGCTCCTCTAGGTATAGGAAAAGGAAACGTTGCCAGGCTGAAGAAGACAGAAGTGAATCAACTGTAATAAAGCTTAACAACAGGAAGGTGTCAGCAAATTAATGAAGGTCAAAGATTTTCAGCAAGCACTACAGATAAACCAGAGCACAGAGAACCCTTCCACACAGCTAATCCCTAAATGGAGTAGCAAAGTCCAAAGAAAAGTCATCTCAGGATTTTCCACAGCGGTTTGGAGGCCCTGTGAGTGATAACACTCTGCTGTCCTTATTTACAATTGCTCTTTGATTCAAAGGCTTTCAAAGGTCAAAGGAAAGATCAGTGTAGCATGATCCTAAAGCCTGCTCTGTCCCTAACTAGCCACATCTCAGGGCTTACTTTTTTTATTTGGAAAAATTGGAGCAGATTGATTTACTCGGGTTCCTCCCAGATACGGAATCCCATGATTTTAAATATTTTGCTTGTGAAATTTGAAAATAATTTGGGCAGAATTGCCTAATAACGAGAGGATTCGTAGAGATACGGATTTACAGAGAACTAAAAAATAGTCGATTTGAGTCAAGAGTGAGTTTTAGCCACATGTTGTAGTGTAAACCTGTTAATCCTAGTACTCTGGGAGGCTGAGGCAGGAGGACTACAAATTCTAGCTCAGTCTGGAAAATATATTGATTTAGTGTTTCAAAATAAGAAATGTAAAGAAAGGCTTGAGGAATTTAATTTAGTATGAAGGCCCTGGGTTTGATCCCCAGTAAGGTACATGTGTGGAGGAGGGGGTTTTTTAACATAAATGTTAACATAAGATCATTATAGAATTTTTTGTTCAATGATACTTGGATAAAATATTTCAAGCCAACTAGATTTCACTGATCCTAATATTTATTACCCAAAAATATATTTTAAAAAAAAGATCAAAGCCTAGGTACAGTAATACACAGCCCAGAAAAACAGTAATTGGGAAAAGTGAGCAATTTTGAATGGTTCAGATTTTTAAAAATAATTTTCTTTAAAATCTTTCTATTTTTACCAGGAGTGGTGGTAAAACATTTGTAATCCCAGCATTTAGGAGGCTGAGGCAAGAGGATCACTGTGAATTTGAGGTCAGCCTGGGCTACATAGTGAGACTTTGTCTCAAAAAAAATAAAGAAGGAAAGAATAATAAATAATAAAAATAAAGTAAAGATAAATAAATTTTTAATCTTCAAAGAATGTAATAGAATACAAACAAGAGCTTAGAGGTCAGTCCTGGTATTTAAAAAAATGTATTAATATTTCATAATGATATTTCCTTAATTTAAACATAAAAAATAGAAATAACATAAATGGAGAAAGTAATTATGATGTTCAAAAAAGGAAACTGTACCTTAACATTGTGGATTCTCAGGGGCTGGGTGTTTAGCTTAGTGGCATAAGCTCTTGGTTATGTGTTTAGCTTAGTGGCATAAGCCTTGCAAGTGTGTGGTCGTAAGTTCGATCCCTGGTACCAATAAAAAAGAAAAAGACCAAAAAAAAAAAAAAAAAAAACAAAAACCAAAAACCCATTGTGGATTCTCAATAAGTATTGTTTGATTGTCTTAGAATTCAACAGACCCTTTGAAGTTGTTCATTCATCAATAGATCTTCCCTCCTAAAATGTAAAAGAAAATTTACTAAGCACAGGGAGTATAAGGATATATTGAAGAGGCCTTGTCCTTAAGGTATTCTCCATTTGCTGACCATTAAAAACAAATTTAAACCATATGTACTCAAAGTAATATGGCCAAAGAATATTTCATGATTAGATAAACCTAGGATAGGGCTCTATAGAAAGCTTCACTCTGGAAATATCATAAAGACTAAATATGAAAATAAATATAAAATTTACTTGAAAAGCTTAAGCACTATAAACATAAACATTAATTTTCCAAATATAATAACACAAATCTTACCTTTCTACTGTAAATTTGTACTTTAGGAAGCAATCTATATGTTTACCCACTTGATATGACAACTGGCAAGGAGTGCATGTGTGCAAAATTATCAAAACAGGATTTGGACCCAGCTTTATGCTTTGGCTAATAGGTTTTACACATGTTTACCTGAGCATCACAGATGATCCAATAGACCCATGTCATTCTAGGATTTGTTTTTAAAAAATGTTTTCTTTTGACTTTTCTACTAGAAGTTCTCCAGTTCACTACAATGGCACATGATAAAACCAGATTTGTAAGTTTTGCAGGGCAAAAGTGAATCATCAAATTACTCATGCATGGGTGATGAAGGTGATACATTACAGTAAAATATATGCTTTCATAACAGAAGAGTGGTGTGTATGGATGGGGATGATGATGATAAATTTGACATTGACCTTGCGAACCAAAGTTCCTGTAACAATGACCTGGAACAAGAATCCACTGATACAGATGTAGGGAACGCAGGCCTCCTTGATTCAGATGATGAAGAAAACAGCAATGTAAGTACATATTTGACTAGTTGAATGTTGTGGAATGGCCACACAACCAGATCCATTGTTAGAATTAAATCAGAAAATATACTGAAGGTCTTGGCAGAGGTGAAACATATTGGATAAAATGTCAGCACAGCCACTCAGGGTCAGAAATTGTAGCAGACAAAATGCTACAGGATGTGATGAAATACACAAAAGCTGAAATGCAAGTAAAACAAACTATGTACCAGTACCCCTATTCAAAAATGTATTTATTATGATACTTCACTAGCTGAATTGAAAGCATTCATAGGTCTGCTGTACTTAGCACTGCAGGAAGGTAAAAGACTTAAGGAAAAATGATGGGTCGAAATATGGGATAAAAATTTTCCTTACAGATGCAAAGATTTATTATTCTTTCTGCTTAGACATTTATCCTGGAACTCAGCCATCGTGTCCTTATTCGTATAGTGTAAAACTGAATGACGTGAACAGACTTGTTCTCCCGAACTAATCAGAATGTGACATCGACAATTGGTTTACCAGTTTCCAATTGATGTTACATTTGCTCACACAGCACAGTTCAGCTGTACACAGGAATAAAGCAGAAATTCCAATAAACTGTTACAATTTCAAAATTGAATTGTATAGTACAGTCAGAAAGATAGAGAAAAATAAACTGGTACTATTGATGTCAGCATTCCACCATGATGAAAATATTGATAGGTATACCTTATCAAAACAGAAGCCTGATATGAAAACTTTCAACAACAAAACCAAATGTGGAGTAGATTTTGTTGATGAGTTATACAGCAACTATGATATCACTTGAAATACAAAGTACTGGCCAAGGGCCGCGACTGAGTAAATCCTAAATGTGTAGCATAATTTGATAGCTTATAAAAAGAAAATAACAGGTGCAAAATATCATTGGGAAATTTTCTTAGAGGATTGGGACTGGAGCTCATAAGAAATCATTTACAGCAGAGAAAAAAATGTTTCTGCCCAGGGAACTATGTCAAAAAATGGTGCACACTGGTGAGCTGACAGGTGGACAGGCAGGCGCAGCATCACGAAGACCTACTATGACAACAGGAGAACCAAAAGGCGTCAACTGTGCCCCATGAGAAAGTACAGGAGAACAAAACATACAATCAGGGTAAATAATACTTGGGTATGGAACATGCAGTTGTCATGTGCAAAGACCGTCTTAGGTGTGACAGTCCAAGCAAAGCTTATTTTTGAGATACAATTTTGTTTATGTTTACACTGCAGTTCACACAGGTTCTTATTTTTGATGTTATCTTTTAGGCTTTGTAAGAAAGTAAGCAGCTAATGTGAAAATGTTGATGTCTATTCTAAGCACCCATTACTTATTTGACATTGGATTTTATTAATTAATATCTTATTTCCCCGTGAAGTGCATGTTGTGCAGTCTAGTAGAAGCTCCTGACAAAACAGGGAAAGAGGTGACAAGACTGCCACACAGGAAAGGAAAGCTCAGCACATGTGCTGTCACTCTGAGACGGGTGTGTGGAACATGCAGTTGAGTGTGACGGTTGAAGTGAAGCTTATTTTTGCGGTAAAGTTCTATTGGTATTTTCATTGCAGTTCACTTAGGAATTGTTTTCTATGTTACCTTTTAGATTTTGTTAGAAACTACACAGCTGATGTGAAAATGTCGATGTCTATTCTAAGTGCACAATACATATTAAGACCTTAATGATTTTATTGATATTTTATGTTCGTGTTAACTACACATCATAAAATAAATACCATCTGACAAAACAGAAAGACCACTGCAATGTCAAGCATGTCCTACCAAAAGGCCAGGAAAGGAAGACACGTGATGTCAGTGTAACTGATGCATGTGTATGGAATGTGCTGTTGTCATGTGTGCAGACTGCCTTTGGTGTGACAATTCAAGTTTTTTTTTTTGTAGCGTGATGTTTGTATTTTCGTTGTAGTTTGTATGAGAACTTATTTCTAGAATTTGTACACCAAAAGCCAATTGAGAATTCTGATGCTTTTTTATGAGCACTCGATAAATATTAAAAACTCAATACCTTATTTTTGTGTTTTTTCCTGTTAAGTACTTATTATTTAATAAAATAAAACTCATAAAATTATAACTAAGAATTCATCAACAGAAATATTCTAAAGAATAAACATGGTTATATGCCTTGATGACCAAATTAGTCTTCTGCTGCAAGGGCTATTTTATGGTAGAGCTTCACAGCAGAATCAAATACTGCAGCCAAAAGGAAATCTGGAAGTGATCTAAACCAACTCCTCCATCCTACATTCTAGAAAACAGGTTCCAAGAACACAGGAACTAACAAAAGAATATCTAATTTTTAATGGCACAATCAGATCTCTGTTTTCATATCAGTGATGACAACGTGTATTCTGGGTCACAAACATTGTGAAAGAAATATGATATGTTGTTTCTTTGCACAGATATTTTTATGATGAGATGCCCATTTGGAAGTCCCAAGGTCTTTATTCATTTGATTAACATTTTTGGGCATGACGACTAAATATCTACAAAAAGACAAGCAAGGCTTTTGTCCTTTTTTGACTAAGACTTTGAGTATAAGTTTAAGAAAATAGCAATGAACAGCAACTAGCAACTAAAGGCTTAGATAGAAGAACAACTTTCCATGGGTGCAGGACAGGCACCACCACTGGATGTAAAATCTCAAGAAGAACCATTAATAACGTAATTTCAGAAACAGGATGTCAGTATAGATTAGTCAGATCATCCAAGCCCCCTTGTGTTAAAATCAGATAAATGGTTGGAGGTTAAATAGCAATTTTTTAAAAAGTCACAAGATTTCTTTTTCAGAGCTGCATTCTTCTAGCAGGAACTATAACCGTATAACATATCTTCTCTTGTTGATTTCTTGGTAGTTCACTGAAAATTGTATTCACAAGAAACGATCCCCTTGATTCACTTATACAGTAAAGTTCGCCAAATGTTTGAGCCATCGCATTAACTACAGTTCAGCCCAGGAAAATGAGGCCTTCCTGCAGAAGAAACAGGTTTTGGGAGGCAGACAACCTAGACAGAGGTCTATTTGGTGTTCTGCCACGAAATTGCACGATTTTAGGCATCCAACAACCCTGGGTGTAAGATTTTTCACCGTGGTGACAGATCCAGCCATTTGGGAGGTTATTTCACCAAACTTTCACATGTATCTGGGGGTGACGGTGGGGGTTAAAAGCATCCCCTCCCTCTGCCTCCAGCCACATCTGCCAGCACCCCTCCTGCTCCAACACTGAAACCCGAGTGCAGCGACCCCTCCCGCGACAGCAGCCAAGGAAACCGCGGGGCGAGGGGGTCACAGGGCCCTTCTGCAAACAGTGTCCACTAGGTGCCTTCGGGGGGGTTGGGGTGCGTTCCCAGACGGGAAGGGTCAGCTCGATTGGCAGTTCCAGTCAGGTTTTCCAGATCAGGGGTGCGAGGCTTATTTCTTCGTGGGCAACTGTTTTCACAGAGCGCACCAGACAGACTGCAAAGAACTTCTTTTCTGTCACATTGCCCTACAAAAAGGCCACGAGCCACCGCACTGAAACTGAACATTATTTTTAGGTCAAATATTTGTCTTGGAGCAACCAAAGCCAGTCAAGCAAAGAGGAAAAACGAGCCTCGCCCCTAAGCCCTAGTGTGCTCGAGGCCGGGGCGGGGCACAAAACAGAGCGAACGAGGGGACTATATTTCCCGCGGAGGGGCACACAACAGTAGCTATACACGCCCCCAAAACGCGCTGTGTGTTGGTTGCTTAGTTGGCGCGGCTGAGGCTTCTTTCCTCATTCGGTTTGACAAGGAAGCTCTGATAGGCTAGAGAGACTCTGCAGTGGTTGGCCGGAAAGAGTCGAGCCGTCTGATTGGTCGCGCTGCACCTGCAATGCGTCAAACCGCGGCGAGCGTGGAGGGCTCCGCGTGAATGGTCGTGGCTGGCGGGGGAGCTCGCGGCCTTCCGGAGGGAGCGGCTACGCCTAGGGCCGCCATCTTTACTAGTGGCAGCGCGATCGGCTGCGGAGATGAGGGAGACTTAAGGCTCTGCGACTGAAGTTTTCTTTGGGGTGTTTCTGTTCGCAGGTTCCAGGGAAGTGGACGGGGTGGGTAGAAAACGAGGACTCGGGGCGCGGCGCTCTGGGCAGTGGCCACTCAGGAAGGACGGGTCTGACAAGAGTTTTAGCTGCCTTTCTAATAAAACTGCTTGGTTTGCGTTCTCTCCATGTGCGTGAGGTGGGGAGAAGGTGAGATTGGTGAGTTTCCACGGGCAGAAATGAGATTTGCTGTCTAGGCGTCTTGCTGGAGCAAGGGCCGTTCTGGAAAGCTCTCCCGAATACGTCATGATTCTTGCTCACGCTGTGCGCGGTCCCGCCTGCACGGAACGCGTTTTGTTTTTTAGCATTGTAAATCAAACAGTCGTGCTGGAAACGCTTTCTGGGCTCCAGAGGCAGTGGGCTGCAGGGGCAAAACAGCTTGCCCGACAGACACGCGACAAGATGTTATTGGCAGGAAATTATTTGTATCATAATGGCTTATTTGCCTTTTAAAGGAAAATGTTATGTTGGTGTGAGTGTCTGGGTTTTCATTCGTCTCTGATGTCCACCTTACGAGAAAGCGAAAGAAAACCCTTCCTCTCTTAATTACAACAAACTGTAGTTGTTCCAAATTCACCTTCCTTTCCTGGGATGTGGGTGAAAAACCCAAAGATCCTGTTTCCTGGATAAGTTGAGAGACTAGGGACGTGGGAAAGGTCGTGGTTGTCTTGATTTAGCTTGTGGTGATATGTTTGTTGGTTTTATTTCAGCTGCGTAGGTGCAAATTCGGTGGATTGTGGCTATCCAAAGGTGAATTTTGGAACTGCCTTGATGTGAATGTTGCCATGGTTACAAGGCGAGGTAGTCCGTGAATTGTGCTGCCAATAAACCCAGGAAGAACTGGCTTCTCCTGTGTATTAAGCCTTAATATTAATCGACTGCCCTGGTTTGTGAGGCCAGGCTTTCTCGTTTCCCAGCCACCTCAGGCTTCCTAGGTTGATCAATACAGGCACACATGGGTGTGACCATTTCTGTTAATAAGACTAATACACTACCATGTGTAGATTTTGTGATCAGATGCATCAAGCAGTATTGTTTTTATACCGGTTGCCATACATTTTGATTTGCAAGTTATTGCTGCTCTTAGCAAATCTTATCAGTCTGGAAATATTTAATTACTGATTTGTGTACTGTAGGTTTGTTTAGGTAAACCCATCGGGTGTCTCCGACCTACAACACACACTCCATTTTATTATGTAACAGTATAATGTTAGAACGCTGAGTTCATGGGACATTGCAGAAGAAAGAAACTTGCAGCTTTGCATAATCTCCATATAGCAACAACCACTCCTGCCTCTAGAACACACAGTACAGTATTTTAGTGTTTAGCAGCTGCAGTGCCAGGAGTCTGCCGCTTGCTTTCTGTGAGGTAGAGCAGGAAAGAATCAAATGTATCTCAGAGTTGTGAGGATTGCGAGATATGCAAATGTATCAGCTCTGTAAATTGTAGAACTATCAACATATATATGTATATGTGTGTGTATATATGTATGATATGCTGTTACTAATACATTGAATGTCTGTATTAGCTAACCTTGTGAGAAGATTTTTCCTTAATATTTTCTACGTCGTGGGAAGAACAAATAAACACACTCAGATCCAAAATAAACCTTTAATAGCATTTTTTTTTCTTACATACTATATGCCTATTAACCCATAGTGCCAGATTTGAGGGGTTCTTGAGCTGACTGGCTCAAAAGAGTTTGTCCTAGACTTTCCTGGCTTTGCTTTACGATTGTGCCCTGGAAAGCCCCTCTGTCTCGGGTACACCAGGACAGTGGATCACCTTTGCACTATTTTCAGTGCCAAAAGATGAGCAGAATGGAAAGTGAAGACTCTTACTATGTGGAGACGATTTGGATTCTTTGTAGCTGGGGGCTGCTAGGCACAGAAACATGGAAGTCTTTCTATAAACACGGACAAACACCTGAAACTGAGCACAGCCAAGTCAAACTGATAACTTTATCTGTATTACTATTGTGACTGTTGCAGCACTGGAGATTGAGCTCAGGGCCTAGCACAGGCTAAGCATGTACATTACCCCTGAGCTACATCCTCAGTGTTTCTCCTGCCCTCCTTGTTTGTTTGTTTTGAGACCGGGTCTTGCTGTGTAGCTGGCCTTGAACTCACTATGTGGTCTAGGCTGGCCTCAAACTCACAGTGATGCTTGCAGCCAACTGAGTGCGGGGATTACAGGTGTGTGCCACCACCCGCTACCCCCAGGTTTTAAATTTTATTTTGAGACACGGTCTTACTAAACTGCCCAGACTGGCCTGGAACTTCCAATCCTTCTGCCTCAGCTTCCTGAGTAGCTGCAATTCCTGGTGCGCGTCACCACCCTCAGCTAACTTTGTCCATTCTTACTGTTTTGCTGTCTCAGTCCCCACACATGGTTTTGATTTTTAACATCTTAAAATTTTCCTGTTACAATCTTTGTTTCTGGTTAAAAGTCTTACCAAATTTGTAGTTACTTTAGGATGCAAAAACCCCTTTTAATGCCATGGGTTGCTTTACCAGTCTCATAAAACCTAATACTATGGCTTATGCCTGTGGTCGTCATTGATGGTGGGGCACTTTTCACTTAGAGGTCAGCGGAAATAAAGATGCTCCATGTTTCTGTCCACGTTGGTGCGCTCCCTGAATTCTCTCCATGAAAACTCTTGTTCCTGCCATTGCCCTCTTCCACTTTTTTTTACATTTTTTTCACCTTGACATTCTATAGTATTATAATTCAATGTGTCAGTGCTGTTTTCATTACTGTTACAAAACCTTTCATTGGTCTTTGTTTCAATCTGTCCCTGCTCCTATAATAAATACCACAGACTAGGAAATTTGCAAATGCACATTTATTTCCCGTGGTTCTGGTGGCTGGAAAGTCCAAGATAAGGCAGCAGCAGATGGGGCGTCCAGGTGAGCGCTCATTGTCTGGTTCCAAGGTTGCACCTTGTGTCCACAAGTGGCAGGATTGTAGAAGGGCAGAAGGGAAGGATGCTTTGTCGTTACCTGGCAGAGGAGATGAAAGAGCCACACAACTCTGAAACCTCTTTTATAAGGGCACCAGTCCTCTTCACGTGGTCGGTCATGGCCCTCATGAGTAATCCCTTCCCAAAAGGCCCCATCACTTTGGGGTTTGCAATCCAATAAGAATTTTGGAAGCACGCATTCAAACCATAGCAGTTTCCCAATTCTAGTTCCGTTTTATATTCCTAGCCAATAGAGTATTTTTGTAAAACACCAAGAGGCCCTGGGTTCAATCCCTAGCATGGCAAATGAATGAATAAACTACATCTGAATATATTATTTCTCTTTTCAAAAATCTCAAAAGTTTTTCTTGTTTTAGGATTAGATTGAAGTTCCTTTAGGAATTCCCTTAGGGCCTGACACAGCCTGGCCTTTTCAGTCCGAGTAACCTACTGTCCTTTGCATTGCTTAAATTAATTTCTCTCTCTTTTTTTTTTTTCTTTCTTTCTTTCCTTTCATCTTTTTCGTTTTTATCTGTACCAGGGATCGAACTCACGACTGCCTGCTTGCAAGGCAGGCGCTTATGCCGCTGAGCTAAATCCCCAGCCCCCTCTTTCTTTCTTTTTTTATACCAGGGATCAAACTCACAACTTTGTGCTTACCAGGCAAGCACTTGAACCACTGAGCTAAGTCCCCAGCCCACATTGCTTAAATTTCAACATTAAGAATTATTCTTAAATCTTTGTGCTTCCCCACCTCAAATTGGCTCCTTGGTCTAGACTTTTGCTTGTAGTCTGCCCAGCCCCGACTTTTAGTGTGTCCTTAAAAGGTTCACTGCAAATGAAGTCAGCTAAGATACATTCTTCCCTGGGCTCTCTGAGCACTTACTTCACTCTTTCCTGTTACTACATCCTACTTTTATTGTAGATATTTGATTACTGATCCAATAAATAGGATCAGGTACTCACTGAGTGTCAACTTGGATTTGCAGACCTTGGAGATACAAAATGAAACAACTTGGACCTTGGTTATGAAAGGCTTTACATTTTAGAAGTTGGGGGGTTATGTGAACCTATGTAAACATTTTTTAAGATAAGAGGAAATGACAGTATTTCAAGAGTCCAGAAACAGAATTCAGTTTGCTAGAGGGGTCAGAGAAAGCTTCACAGAGGAGATGGCATCCAAGCTAGCTTGGAGGATCAGCACCCTATATGGATGGACCCAGGGAAGGCATGCCACATGGAGGGCTCACTGGGAACGCAGGCAGAGGCTGAAAAAGCAGAGCGTGTCAGGGAAGGGGAAGAAGTTTATGAAGGGGCATCATGAACTCAGAGCAGGCTGGTGCAGGCTGGTTAGAGCTGGCTAATGAAGGGCCACACTTTGCAGGCGATACCTGGAATTCATTGAAAATTTTTGAGAAGAAACTGACAAAATCAGCAATGATTTGATAATGTATGGAACTACAAGATAAACTTTAAAGATGACTAGACACACTCATGAAGATAGTAACAATGGGAATAATGGCAAATATTTATCTAATGCTTACAGTTTGCCCTACAATATCTTTACTTACAATATCTTGCTTACTGCTGATTAAAATTCTATTTATTTCTTTTTAACAAGTAAGAAAATTTAGGCCAGGCCGGGGATTTTGCTCAGTGGCATAATCGCCTGCCTTGGGAGCCCACGATTGTGAGTTGGGTCCCCAGTACCAAAAAATTTTTAAAAAATTAAAGTTTTAAAGAAAAGAAAATTTAGGCATAAGATAGTAAAATGTCCAGATTCACCCATGTAGACAAATCAGAAAGCTGAAGGTGTTGTAGTGTATGTAGTAAACTGGGCTTGGCACATGCCTGTAATCCCAGCACTCAGGAGGTTACAAAGTGAACTCAAAGCTAACCTTGAACTGCATAGTGAGGTCTCAAAAAATAAAAAACAATTTAGTAGATGTAGTACTTGATCTATGAATTAGCTGTAATCTGAAGATACGCAGTGGAATTAGAGAAGATTCAAGAAACAGTGCTTGGGCTGGGGATTTAGCTCAGCAGCATAAGCGCCTGCTTTGCAAGCAGGCAGTCGTGAGTTCAATCCCTGGTACCAATAAAAAGGAAAAAGAAAGAAACAGTGCTTTATAAACAGCAGTGCTTTTGTGCTGTTTGAGGTAAAAAATGAAACAACAAATAGCACTGTAGACTAAATTTCTGAACCTTTTTGTCCAATATTGATCTTACTGCGTATTTCCTAGACACTTTTCTATGCTGGGTATAAACAGCAGCGAGCTAGGCCCTGTTCCCTGGGACTTCAGTGGGCTAGGCCCTGTCTCCTGGGACTTCTCAGAAATGTTACAGGAGAGAGTTAGTGGCCAGCAACACTGTCCTAGAGATCTACCTCTCTGCCTTCAAATACTCCTGCTGAGGATATTTCCTGAATGGTAAACTGGAAATTTTCAAAGCATTTACTTCTGGGTAAAAGCTCTTTTTTGAGTTAGTGCCTGATGAGAAATACGTAATGGTTTCAGGGCCCCAGAGAGTTGATTTTCCTATACTCTCAATGGAAATTTCACATTATAGATAGAAAGATTAAAATCTGGTGCGTACATGTCAAAATCTTTCATACATGTGAGGCCTTTCCCTCAGAGGCTTACCTTCAGAAGTTACAGTATAGCTAGGCATGGTGGCATGTGTCTATAACCCCAGCACCTGGCAGGCTGAGACAGGAGGGTCACACCTTGGAACCCAGCCTGGGCAACTGAGTGACTTAACATGACTCCATCTCAAAATAAAAAAGGCTGGGGATTAACTCAGTGCAAAGGCCTTTGGCTCAATGCCTGGTACTGTCCCCCCAAAAGAGAGAATATACATTTTATAGTAATCGACTTTCTTTTCAGCTCTTTGCTAATATGCTTACTTTGTATATTGTCATTCCAACTAGATTGTAAGTTCCTTAAAACAAATTTCCTGAAAGTCCTCCCACCACCTGCGTCAGTATCTTGCATGTAGTAGTCACAATCTTGATTTGTCGTTTTGCTCTTTATCTTTCCTGTTCAACACTTATCTCTAGTGATTACACTGGAAAGTTTAGTTGTACTCTAGGAAAAGAGCGTTCATTCAGATTCATTACCAGTATTTACTGAATCCATTCTGTGTCAGGTCCTCTTAGAATGTGTCATTTACATCTTTCTGGGGTCATTGTTCTTACAAACTTTAGGAATCATCACTACCTTCGAGAATATGATGAAAGCCATAGAAACCTTGAAAAGATACATACTTTAAAGTAATTCTGTGGCCCCTGTAATAGAGCACTAAATTTTTGGTTCCACTGAAATCAAAGCAAAAATGCATTGTAAAAAGTCCAAAAGACCTTTTCCAGTGTGATGTGTGCCCTTGCAAAGTGTCATCCTTGCATGCAGCCTCTATATGATAGGCAGTCTATATACCCTCTTTCTCTGAATATTTGATTGTATAGTTCCAGAAGCAAGAGCAAGGTAATTCTGTTACATAATGCTAGAGCAACTATCAGTTCAGGCAATGGCTACAGCATTGTGTAGCCTAATATTGTGTAGCCTGTGATCTTTGTTCAAATTTTGCCAATTGTCCCAGTAATGTTTTTCACAGCAGAAATAAAACCCCAGAACATGTATGTCATTTAGAGGTCATATCTTTAGTCCCATTTAATCTAGAATTATCCCTCAGTCTCATTTTGTTTTTCATGATGTTGACTAGTTCACTGATTTCTAAGCAGTCAGTATGCTGAGACTATTTAAGAAAGTGAGTATATTTCAAGTTAGTGAATTAATCACTGTCAAAATGTACAGGAAAAGGTTTAGGTGCTAATTATCTTATGTCACATTCATTAAAAAATTGTGCCCAAATAAATGGTAAAGCAATGGTATGAGAAAAGCAATTTAGAGTCTAGGTTTATTTTTCTCTACACTAGCCTAATACAATCTCTTTTTCATTGATAAGAACATAAACCCAGACAGGTTTGATCAGTCCTTGAGCTCTCTTGTCTTCTAGACTTCTATACTTTATAGTAACATGTTTAATAAAGTTATAAAATTCTAAAAGCATAGGGGTTGGGTTTTAGCTCAGTGGCATAAGCACCTGCCTGGCAAGCTCAAGGTCATGAGTTTGATCCCCGGCATCCCCCCTCCAAATCTAAAAGTGGTGCCTTGGGTTTATTTTTATTGTATGCATTGTGTTTGGTCTGTCTAGTAGTGGTCTGTAACTATAACATGTTTCTCATACCTAATAGTTGATACCTGGTTTATAGCGTACTGTTTGTAAGGTAATATTTGTCAAATACTGATGTTAAATGCATCTCAGGACCAAATATATAGTATTTGAATAGTAGGATGACAATAGTTACATGACAAGTAAAATATGACCTTGTGGTGGGAGATACCCATCTGTGACCTGAGGAGAGGAACATCTTAGTCAGGTCCTGCTCTGAACTTCCCACCAAAGGATGCTGACTATCCAGGCCTGATCTAGCCTATTCAAAGAGCATTTCTTTGACATTTTATTTCCTGTTTAAAATTTATTACAGTTTATGTTTCTCCTAATTAAAAAGATGTCTTACTGGTCATTTAAGGAAATGGCACTTTTTATCCTGTGGCTTCTAGAACAACTGTATAGCACCACCTGCTAAGCCTGAGAAGTCCACAAAGCAATTTGCAAAGAGGGTTTTGGAAATCCCTGTCTGGGGTCCATGTAGCACTGCTGTGTTATGCCAGGAGCACTCTCTTGAGGAACAAAAGGCAGTTTGCAGGGAAGAACAAAAATGGACTCCTCAGCGGAGAGCTGGAGAGGAGCTGGAGGAATATTGTAAGTGATAGGACTGATGTAGAATTGGAGATTAGGGTTCTGGGTCCCTCTCTGCTAGTCCCTCAAAAGCACTAACATCTGGACCCTGGTTTCCAGGTGGAGAATGGCAGGAAAAAGTAGGTGGTCTTAAGTTTCCTTCTGGCTACAGTAATTTGTGATTCGGTAAGATGTAATGAATAGGATGTAATAGTTGTTAGTTTCAGTTTATAAATTTAATTTGATGGGTGACCCCAACATTATTCGTAGGTGTGTACTGCTGATATTATGCAGTATCTATTTCAGAGTAATCGGAGTATTTTACATTTTTAAACATCACTGTGAAATGTAGGCCTGCCATCTTATGGATCCTAAAAGGTACTGCTGAAACCCAGAGTAGTATATCTGCTAGTGCCAGGACATAAGTGTTACACAAATCAAGAGCATACCTGCTTACATGTATGTAACTTGTTTCCAAATGGGTGTGTACAGGATCCTGAATTTTTTTCTTTGATAATTATTTTTTGGGGCAGTAACATGCTGGGGCCTAAACCCAAGGCCTTGAACATGCTCATTCTCTAGCAATGAGCTATGCCTTCAGCCCCTATCCATCTTTTGTTTTGTTTTTAGGTGGTGGGGCTTGATCCCAGGGCACTGAAATATATCCCCAGCCTTTTGTTTTTTATCTGGAGGCATAGTCTCACTAATTTGCTCCAGCTGGGCTCAAACTCGCACTCCTTCTGCCTCAGTCTCCCCAAGTGCTGGGATGATAGGCATGCACCACTGTGCCCAGCTAGCCCCTCTCTCCTTAATTTTAAATGTCTAAAAATAAATCAAGTAAATTGAAGACACCTCCCCATCCTAATTTCAGTTGTTTATTGATCCAGATAATTGTTTTCTAGGCAACATTTGATTTTCCAAATTGCTATAGTTCATTCCTTTGCGTTTGAAATGTTTGGAACAGCGCAGTGGCTCTGCGAGGTTAATTGTGCAGAAGTGCTGGCTTGCATAATTTATGAAAGCTGTGCTCAGCTTCTCATCCATGGAGGTGAAGTGTAAGAATCTTCCTTTGTGTAGTGCTGGAAAGTGATGAGCATAGGTGGTTTGCAGTTGCATCCTGGATATGTCTGACATTCTCTCCTTCCATCTACTGCTAATGAACCTTAGCATTTATCTTTTGTCACATGGAGAACCCAAAGCACAACTTTACTTCACCATGAGCGTAGGTGGAGTTAGGCACTGGGAAATATTTTTCAACTCTTTCAAAACTATATTGTAAGCAGAAGACCAAAGAGGGAAAAGTCTGACTCTCTTACGAATTTTGGAATTTGCCTATAATTAAATTTGGTCCCCACACAGATCCAAATAGAATTATTTTGCTTTTTTCCCATTACTTAACAGTAATTTGAGACACCAAGATAGCCAAAGGATGGAGTTCTGACATTCTGTTTAGGAAAAGAAAGTAATTGTGCTTAATCATTCTGATTGCATGATGGCTTTTAAACCATTTTATTCCAAGTAGTTTTCAATTTACTTTCACTGCCTTTCCATGTTTGTGGAGGTTTTAATTCCTTTTGAGTTGAAATATATAGAAGAAGCACCATTTAGTTTGGTTGACATTGCAGGTACATACTAGAACTAATTTTCTTTTTCTTTTTTTTTGTACCTGGAATCAAACTCAGGACCTTGTACTTGCCAGGCAGGCGCTCATGCCGCTGAGCTGTATCCCCAGCCCCTAGAACTAATTTTCATTAACATAGATCCTTACAGTGGCATCAAACCTCAGCGGCTGTTACCCATCATAGAGAACCCGGGGTGAGTGCTGTCCAACCATTCCAGCTCCTCTGGGCTCCCTTTCTGGCAGAGTAGAGATGTCCACTAAGATTACCCCTTCCTTCTGCCATCCTGGAACTTTAGTTCTTTTTCTATGACTTAATCATTAGATTCTTTTTCTTTCTACTTTCTCTGTTCTTGGATTGAACAAGTCCAGTTACTGACTTTCAAAAATCAGTGTAAAGTATTTACACATTGAGCCCAATTAGAAGACTCCATTTATTTTGGTTATATGTTTAGGACTGATTGATTGATTGATTTTAGCACACAGTGTTTCACTGTGTACCCCAGGCTGGCCTTGAGCGCATGGCCATCCTTCTTCCTCAGCCTCTTGAGTGCTGGGATTAAAGTCATATCTCCCCACACCCAGCTATAAATATTTTTAACATTAAAATTTCTGATTCTGATATTTCACGTAAAACATACTGCGATTAAAGCGTCTGGTTTTTATTTCCAGTTACTCAAATCATGCTTCAGAATTGTACAGTGATGTGTATTTGGTTTTATTCCTTTTATCTCCTTTAGCATGTAGCCATACGCTGTAGATCTCTGCAGAATTCTCTGGAATCTCTGCAGAATTTTCTTACAGCAATGACATCATTTCTATTGCTGATTATATGTTAATACTCTTTTGGCAAGTGCTTTTACTCTTAAAATATGCTACCATAAAGCAAAATGACTACACTATGTGCCAGTAATACATTTAATACAAATGAAATCATTCACGAACATAAATCTCTGTAGGAAAGACACTTCACAAATAGTGTTTTAAGAGGTTCAAGTTTCACCAAAAAAAAAAAAGCTTCAGTTTGAAAAGTCTGAAATTAAGCTCTGGGGAAGGACTCCAAATGTGTAATTTACATGTTGGATATATATAGCTGTCTAATTATACAGTATAATTGTATAGCTATCTATTTAATTTCAAAGTTTAGTGTACTTTCTCTCCTGCCACAGGAATGTTCTAGTGGCCATAAATCCAAGAATAAAATCGCTGTCTGTCAATTTTGTACCTTTTATTTAAATATGCAATTAAATATTTTTCTTTAGGCAATTGCCTTCAGAAAAATAAGGCACCAGTATGAAATTTAAATTGAGCCATTTGGCTATACAGTACCCCATTTAATGGGAAATATTTAAAATCTTGTTATGCACAGTTGCTTCATGATGGAATAAGTTGTCTAGGAGAAAAAAATAGATTCTTGTTTCTGTGAAGACTTAAGCATAAATTAGGGCCTGCACTAGGGGACTTTAGGGAATACATTTTTGCATTGGAAGGGAGGTTGGACCAGCTGTATTCCATAGTCCTTTCTAAGATTTTAATACACTTCAGGCCGATTCTTTATACAGCTGGCCTTAATCTCGGAGAGTGTGAATGGGCAGGATTTGGGGGATGTACAGTTATTGCAGTAGGAGTATACATCCTGAGTTGGACAGTGAGGAAAATCTGTTTCCCTCCTTGTACCCGTTAAAGGCAGGAGGAGCCGCTAAGAGGCAAACAAACTGGTCATGTGTGGTGACACATACCCTGTGGGATCGAGATGTCAAAGGTTTCCATCTTAATTACAGCAGATGAGCCTTGTGACCAAACGCCAGGCTCGTGATGCCTCCCTTGGAAAGGGTGAACCCCAACTGCCCATCCTCTGCTGCCCCCTATGGCACACATCTAGTTGAAGAGGGAAATAGCTCCTGGGCTGCCAGTACCTGCGAAGAGTCTAAGTTGGCCTTTAGAATTCCCTAGAAAGGGGTCTCTTGGAGTAAGTAGTAATGCTGTAGTTTGCTTTTGACCAATAGTAAGCTGAGCCTTAGCAAAAGAGGGGCCAGGAAAGGATGTTTTAATATTATCCTAGTCCACACTTTTTCTCCTCTTTGGCCATCCAGTCACAGATTCTGCCTTCACATCTTCTGGATCTTGACTTGGCGTCTTCCACGGTGTACCCTCTCCCAGGCTCGCTTCCTGAGGGGGCTGTTAGGGAGGTGCTAGTGCAGGCACAGCCTAATGTCCTGCTACTCTCAAGTATGTGCATTTCGAACCTTTGTAGATAGAATCCGCTACAGCAGAGGTGTTTTAGGGTTCTTCTGGAAATTCTATCAGGCCCACTATCTCCCCCGCCCCCTGCCTTCTGTTAAAAGCTTAACCTCTCACCTCATCCCTAAGCTATTTCTGCTTACTTACTGCTTTCTCTTATTGCATAGTTGGGGAGCTCTGCTATGTGCCATGCCCTAGGCTAGATCCCAAGGATCCCACAAAGGGAGAGAAGGGTACAGTTCCCGCTCTTGTAGTGTAATGAGAGAGAGATCCTGCCATCAATCGATTATATAACTCAATGTCACTATAAAATGGTTCCCTAGCTACGAATGCTGTGTATGTATAATAGGCAAGTTTGGCCTTGCTCAGAGTCCCATACACGTTCCTCGAAAAAAAGTAGAAGTAAAGGGGATTCTCAGGCATATTCATTTGCCAGGACCGCTATAACGAAGCTCCCATGCTTAGTTGCTTCAAGCAACAGAATATATTGCTTCATTCATTCCGTCATTTTTTGGAGACAAGGTCTCACTTTGGAGCCAGGCTGGCCTCAAACTCCTAGTGATACTCCTGCCTCAGCCTCTACCACACCTGGCTAGATGTACTATTTCTATGCTCCCCTTCCTCCTCCTTGCATTTCTTCTGTTAACAGAGTCAGCATCTGAGGGGCAAGGTCACTGGAGTGCCACACTGATTTCATCCGATAAGCAGGCAAGCACTGTGCCCCTCCCAGGCAAAGCAGTCCTCAGAGGGGGACCCCATGCTTCGCTTCTCTCAGAGGGTTCTCACAACTCAGCTGATGCCACAGTCCAGGACAGGTGCCCTTTGTTCTCTAACTCTAATCTGATTGTTGCTGCAAATATAAGAGAACCCAAAGGTTAATGCTTTATAAGTCACTTTCTTTTTTTTTTTTTTTTGTCTTTTTCCTTTTTACCGGTACCAAGGATCAAACTCACGACTGCCTGCTTGCAAGGCAGGCGCTTATGCCGCTGAGCTAAATCCCCAGCCCCTATAAGTCACTTTCGATAATCGCTATAGACTGAATGTCTATGTCCCTTCACAATTTGTATGTTAAATACTAATTAGGAGGTTGGCCTTTGTAGATTCTTTAAAAAAGCTTTGTAGGTACCAAAAAAAAAAAGCTAATTATAGGAGGTCGGCCTGGAGGGGGGTGAGTAGGTCCGGAGGGTGAGCCCTAATGAATGGCATTGGCGCCTTTATATGAGAGGTCCCTGCAAGCTCCTTCACTGGCTCACCGTGTGAGGACACAGCCAGCAGACAACTATCTATGCTTCCAGAAATGAGCCCCTAGCGGGCACCATGTATGCTGATCCCTTGATCTTGGACTTCTCAACCTCCAGACTCTGAAAAATAAACTCTGTTGTTTATAAACTACCCAGTCTATGGTCTTTTGTGACAGCAGCCAAAACGGACTAAAATAGTCAGCTAACCAGTAAATTCTAAAACATGCCAAAATGGCAAAAGAGATGATCATTCCACTTTTTGTGTGTGTTACTAAGGATTGAATCCAAGGCCTTTGCACTGAGCTACATCCCCAGCTCTTTTAGTTTTTTAAATTTTATTTTGAGACAGGATCTCACCAAGTTACTAAATTACTCAGGCTTGTGATCCTCCTGCCTCAGCCTTCCAGAATGCTGGGATACAGGTTTATGCTACCATACCCAACTTCATTCCTGCTTTTTAAAATAAAACTATTCTTTTGAGGCAGTAAAAATAAATTAGAAGATTTTTCTCAGGCTCCAGTGTATTCTTAGTCTAAGTAATTTCTTAGTTTATTTATTTATTTGTTTATGGTATGATCTCCTGGGATCAGGATTTTAGAGGAATTTTTTTTTTTTTTTCTGTACTGAGAATCAAACTCAGGGCCTTGTGCTTGCCAGTTAGGCACTGTGCCGCTAAGCTATATTCCTAGCCCTTTGTGGGAAATCTTGAGTAAGTAAAGATACTGAGTCCTTTAAAAATATGAAAGAGCAGACCTAAAAAGGAAAAAACCCGACTAAAATCTTTCATTCTTTTGCAATATTTTATAATTCAAGACAGGAGACACTACACATTAAGTGGCTTATAAACACTCCTAGAAATAAATATATTCTGAGTAAACTCTGGCTCACTTTTACTATGTGTGAATAAGTACTGCTATAGATGTTCAGAAATATAAGAAATATTAACACTAATATTGGCAAACTTCCCACAAGCACATATGGATTATATGTTGAATTAAAAGTAGCCTAATTAGGGGCTGGGGATTTAGCTCAGCAGCATAAGCGCCTTGCCTTGCAAGTGTGTGGTTGTGTGTTCAATCCCCGGTACCAATAAAAAAGAAAAAAAAGTAGCCTAATTTTCTCTTGTTAGCATTTCCTGAGCTATGAGATTAGTTCACTCAAGTGGTTTATTTTTAATTTACCTTATTTTATTCAAAATTGTTTTTCTGCAGATGATAATAATGCTTTCTTGGCAAAGCAAGATTATTACCCAGATACCCTAACCATGACAACTCATTTCACCTCTTATAAAATCTTTGGTCACAACCCAGAACACTTTCCAATGAAGATGGGTTTTATTATCAAGTCTTCTAAAGAAAAGCTGCCATGCTCATATAGATGAAGGGTCATTTTAATTAGTTTTATTATTTAGGATTTGGTGAAATCTTTTAATGGATACTCCAGGTAACCAGGTAGAAGAAATGCTATTCTTTCATGCTACAGACATTTATAAGCTGGGCATAGTGGTGATGTCTATAATCTCAGTACCAGAGAGGCTGAGGCGGGAGGATCACTTTGTATTAAAGACCGGCCTGGAAAAAAAAAAAAAAAGACCGGCCTGGACTTCATAGTGAGTTCAAGGCCAGTTTAAACTCTATAGTGAGACCTTGCCTCAAAACACCAAGAACAAATGAAATAACTATGAAAACCACACATTTACATAACACCTATAATGTGGCAGGTACTATGTCCTTTGCCCAGCCTCCTTTTTTCTTTTTTCTTTTTTTTTTTTTTTTTTTTTTTTTTGCCTTTTTCATTTTTATTAGTACTGGGGATCAAACTCATGACCACCTGCTTGCAAGGCAGGTGCTTCTGCCGCTGAGCTAAATGCCCAGCCCTTAGCCTCCTTTTTGCAACCCCATGAATGCTGCACTCTGTTAGATGACAAGGAGCCCATGTCTGGAGAGGCAGTCTTACCGTCTGCCTTCCTGGCTTGCATCCTAGCTGAGGGGAGATATGTACCCACAAGTGCAGACCATGGATGCATAAGGCAAGTGTGGAGAGAAAAAGGTCGGAAAAAAGCATCCCAGAGAAGGGTGGGAGATAAGGGTCGGGTTGAGTTGTAAAAATGCACATGATAGCTCATTCCAACAACAATGTAGGAGAAGAAAGAGACACTGGGTGAGGCAGAGAGACCAGCTGAGCAGTGATAGGACCCTGGATGGGGATCGCAATGGAGGGAGAGAGAAGACAAGATGCACAGCATGGTAAAGAGAAACAGGATTCTGGTGCTTGGATTTGAGGAGTAGAGGAAATAAATGGGGTCAGGAAGGTTCCCTGTTGGGAAGGCTTAGCAGTCTCCTGGGAGGGTGCATACCAACAGTGACCCAGGACCTGGGAAACCGTGTGGTGGTGAGTGAGCTGGCTTTGAAGGAGCTGTGAGACCCCAGCAGAGGAGAGTCCAGGCCAGAAATGCAGGTTGGAGAGGCACCTGTCTCTGAGTGCTCCACATAAATGCCAGCCTTGTGTTTCAGACTTAGACTCTGATTTTAATCATGTCAATGATGGAGCCATCCTTTCATTTCCATTCTTTCAAATTGTTATCTCACAATGCAGCTTTCCCTGCAATAATCACAGCACTGTAATGATCAACTTTGCAATATATTCCCTGGAGAGTTTGCAAACAAGAGTCCTTAACGAGGAGGGGTGGTGCATGCCTGTAATCCCAGCACTCAGGAGCCTGAAGCAGGAAGATGGCCGCGAGTTTGAGACCAGGCTGGGTTACATAGTGAGTTCACGGTTTGCCAGAACTACATAGTGAGACTCAAAAAGCAAACAATATACACATAGCCCACTGGGTCCCACCCCCAGAGGTTCTGATTTGGTAGCAGGGACATTCACCAGATATCCTGTCCCACAAAGCCAGCCCCATTTCTCAGCCCTTGGCCGTGGGTGGAATCATGTGACAAGTTCTGACCAACAGAGTGTGAATAGATGTGAGAGGGGTCACTTTCTCTTTCTTCCCTTGCTGCAGCTGCCGCAAAAAAGCCTTGGTCTCTTGGTGATAGAGCCACAAGGGAGAAGAAGCCTGACCCCTGCCTGAAAATTTTCCTGGAGACCTCAAGAAACCAGAGTGGACTTTGCAAAGGGACAGATAAATATTGCTGTGTTAAATTGCTGAGGTTCAGAGAGTGCCTGTTACTGTGGCAAAACCCAGCCCATCCTGACCAGGACAGCGTGCCCTCTGTTGGCCAGGAAGCCAGTTTCCCAGGTAGGCACTGCTGTCAGTCTGGTGCAGTGACCCTCTGACTATACTTCATGGCTAATGACTGAACTGACAGCATAGTTGTTATAGGTACATTAAAAACTTTCTCTGAGTTGGATATGTGGCACACACCTGTAATCCTAGCACATAAGAGGCTGAATCAGAAGGATGGCTGTGAGCCTGAAGCTAGCCTGAACTATATAGTGAGGCCCTGTCTCAAAAAAACCAAAACCCAAAAACAAAAACCAAAAAATCTTTCTTAATATCCTGATCATTAAATCTACCACAAAAGAGGTTTGGCCTGGTGAATAGTGTACCCTTCATCCAGACATGTTTATGGTATATGTCACTGAAATAAGCATGATTCATCAGCACCATTAATGTGTTAAGCACAGTTGCTTGAGCATTTACTATGCACAAGACACAATACTAGGTGCTTCACATACTTCACTCATATTCTCTTCTCTTGCAGGGAAATAGAATTATAGGCAAGTTGGAAGTGGCGGAATGTGATTTTTTTTTTTTTTTTTTTTTTTTTTTTTTTTTTTTGAGACAGGGTATCACTATGCAGTTTGGGCTGGCCTTGAGCTCACTTTTTAGCCAAGGCTGGTCTTGAACTCACAATGATCCTCCTGCCTCAGCCTCCCTAGTGCTGGGATACGCCACCATGCCCAACTTCAGAATGTGATTTGAACCCACATCTTTCTGATTCCAACCTTGTGCTTTCATCTGTAGACTCTGTTTGCAAGTTCTTACTCCTGTTAAATAAAAATTATAGGAGGCAGTTGTTTTGGATTAGCCTCCCTGCACTGGTCTCTGACAGACCAAAATGAAAGTTAAAAAGGGGTCACTCATGCTGAAGTTCTGCACCACTGAACCTCAACTAAATTACTATCTGACAATCTGAGAAATCAGGAGAGTGAGAGACAATAGCCAAATTTCCCAAACAGGCTGATAGCAATATGCATGGCCGTGACATTTAATTGTTCGCTTTAATCCTTAACAACAGACAAGAAGTCTGACGTTAAAATACTCAGTTATTTTCCTATTGGTTCTAGCTCCCTACTCCACCTTACAAGGCAGGCAACTTTTATTTTTATTTATTGGTTTATTTATTTCCAGTACTGGGGATCGAACTTACAACCTTGCGCTTACCAGGCAAGTGCTTGGCAGGCAACTTTTAAATGACCAATCTGCTTTTTGTTCTTTGTAGCACTTTTCTGTTTATAAAATCAGCCTCCTCTCCTCAGTCCACTGGAATATGTACTGGGTTTTACAGATGAAGTGTTTCCTGGTTCCAGAATTACAAATAAAAGCCGGTTGAGGTCTCTAAACTCAATTTGTAATTTTTCCCTGTGATACTTCCTGATGTTTTAAGCTGGGGGTCTGCATCTGAGGGTGACTTTAGTACCTGAATCAGAATGACTTGCCAAGGTTATGAATACTTAGCGATGGTGTCTGCTGTCCATTACTACAACAATTACCTGAGAAAATCAATCTAAAGAGGAAAAAAGATGGGCCAGGCATGTGTCCCATGCCTGTAACCCCAGCATTGTAAGAGGCTGAAGTAGGAGGACCTCAAATTTGAGCCCAGTCCGGCCAGGAAACTTAGCAAGTTAAAGCCACCCTGTCTCAATAAAAAGGGGCTGGGCTGAAGATGTAACTCACCATCCATCGAAGGTGCTGGATTCAATTCCCACTACAGCGAAACAAAACAAAACAAAACAGAAACACACATCTATCTGCTTTGGGGACAATTATCTCACATATTTTTAATTTTTATAATAATAAACAGATTTTTTTTTTAATTTCTAAGGGTTGAAAAGCAAGCTTATTTTGGGATTACAACTCCTATGGGAATCACAGACTTTAATGCACTCACGTATCAGTCAACCACATTAACAGGACAAATTACTTATAATAAAATTTCTTTCCAAAACCTGTGCACTGGTTGTGTCAAGGAGCCTAAAAACTGCTCTCCCAATCAATGGTTTGTGTGGCTCATCCTCAGTTTTCAAGCCTGTACTGCTGTAGTGATTGTTTGAGAAGTACTTATTGCAAGGTCGCACTTTGTCTTTTTGACAAAGCTCTTAAGCTCTTCCTGTTTTCTCCTAGTCTGATCCTTTTGTGCATGCTCCCTCTTTGGCACGGGTGGCTGGACAAGCCATGCCGACTAAGGAACAGTCATGAACCCCACACGGCCAGAGTTCAGCCAACTAGCGGATGGCCAGTGGAGGGGGTGGAAATGTTTAGGTCACCATAACAACCACCACTACAACAAACATAACCAATTACCCCAACAGTCTTCCTAGTAAGAGAAACCATTGTCCCAGAAGATTGTGGGATGTATATTTTAACCCTTTTAAATGTCAAACTGGCTGAATAGGCCAAAGATCGACAAGTATTCAAAAGAGTCTTTTCTTATCAAATAGAGAACCTTGTGGCAAAGTCATTATCTACAATGATCGGAAATTTGTACTGAAAGGACCTCTGATTTAATTTTTTCCTTAACTTCCTTTTTGTGATGGGCGGCATGAAGCATGAAGTTACAGAGTGGGACCCCAAATTTGGGAAAGATTCACCTTGCTATTGCTAAAGAGGTTGGGGAAATATAATTCAATGCCACCCCTCCCCAGAGCAGTTGAAAAGTTTGGACTGATTATGTCCAAAGCCACGAACTATTGCCAATCATGATTTGTTCCAGTCCCATTTTCAAACAGAAGAGCAAGGAAGAAAAATGCCCCTGCAGATCCAAATTGCCCCATTCCAAAAATTCATACCTTATCAGTGGCAGGAGCCACAAAGGAAGAAATTGAACTGGGTGAAAGTGTGTTGAACATGCTGTACTGATTGTTTGAGAATTACTTATGGCAAAAGCCCTTTAGAAACCAGTCATCCTATGAAGTTAGCTTTTGGACCAGTTACTGACCTGCAGGAAAAAGTTATTGTAACTGTCAGCCAGCAAATAATTGCCCCAGTGCCTCAGTGAATGGGGAATCTTCTCTAGACGATTCCTAAATGAAGCAGTTCAGCCCATGTCTCTGCATGTCTCTGCCTTGACTGCTGATGAATCTGGTAATCTATCCAACCCCCTGGGCAAAGGTGGAAAGGGCAAGGAGCTTTAATTGGTATAAAAAAGGCAGGACAGCGAAACCTAGAGTCAAAGGGCAGAGTCAACAGCTCTATCAAGCAGCTTTTCCTCTGCTTCACACCCTAAGCGGGTTTCATCTCCAAAGTCTTGGCTACTGGTTGCATTGTAAAATCTCCAAAGCTCTGATCCTCTCCTCCCAATCTTTGCCAGTGCTAACTAAGCTTTACAAGGAAGTCTAGCAGACGGGAATTCCTGACACACATCTGTGTAACAGTGTAAGCGTATTAAGGTAGACCATTTCCAAAAGAAATGGATGGAAAGGATTTGGCAAGGGAGGGGAATCCATTTGTGATAGGAAAATATTCCGGTGCATTACAGTAATGGGTTTCATATAATGCTAAAACCCTCCAGGTATTCAGGACTTCTAAGCTCCCTGCTGAAAAGCAAGGTGTACTTTGTTAGATATCCCCAGTGTTGCTAATAGCCAGAGGGACTGGGGTTCATAGAATCTCCTCTGTCCTGGGAAAATACAGGTCATGGGCCAGCTCAGCAGTTTTGGCTCAGGTCTTGGGCTTCCCAGCCCTTCATTTGATCCTAAGTTAAATGAGTGGAGCAATGATTGCGGAGGGCTCACTTGTTTCAAAATTCTCCTTTTGGTTTGTGGTAGAGACGGGCTGTGTGGTCTGTACAATGGTGGAATGTTCCGGGCAGCAGGCTTTGAAGGTTAGGGTTTGGAGAAAGTCTCCCATGATTTCATTTTGGAGCTTTCAGGAGCTTAACTGAAAAAAAATTTTTTTAAAGGCTCCCATTCGCTTTGAAAGACCAAAGAGAATTGCTGAGTCCTAGGGGGAACCTACAGATCTAGAACTGCACAGATTTGGGAGGCAGTAGATTGTCAGCAGTCTGACTCCAGGGTCACTGTGCACCTGCAGGGTGGGGCCTGGGCAAGTGACTGCATTGTCTTGGCCTTGATGATCGCCCATTATCCTCTGCAACTGAAGAACTCTGTTCATGAACTGAAGAACTTCATGAGTACTGCCGACGTGAAGAATGAGCCCTGTCTGCTCAGCTACCAGCTTCCTGTTTGGTCTTCCAATTAAGGAAGTGGAAGGAATTCCAATTAAGGAATTAGGCAGCTCACTGTCACCTGCATGAATAACAGATCATAGGATGGTTTTGTTGCCGTGCGCAAGCATCTATGTTCCGTTCTCTCTTTGGCCCAAGTTTAACACCAATATTAATTCACTGGGCCAGGGATTTAGCTCAGTGGCACAAGCATCTGCCTGGCAAGTGTCAGGTAGTGAGTTCAATTTTCAGTACCAGTAATAATAATAATAATGTTAATTTGTCATGTTGAACATTCAACTTAATTGTGAGCACATTTCTTCTTAGGGAATTCCTCTTGGGGAACATGATTGGTTTAGAACGTGTTACAAAGAACTATTTCCTAAATAGTTAGGGCCTGGGGTTATTTGCATAACTAACAGTAATTATGCAAATGCTTGAGGTGATTATTTACTGATTATTAATTAAAATGTATTTTCTTTCTATTTTAGATTTACTTTGTAATCATATCTATAAAAACTATTAATAGATGTATAAAGTATGCCTATTAAACGTATCACTTGAGTTTCAGTGCAGTGTGGTAAGCTGTTTAGTGACAATACTTTATAAAAATTATTTTCCTTCTGAAAGTACATTTTTATTTATTACTGTTATTACTGCTTGTAATGCTGAGGATTAAACCTCGGGCCTTGGGCCTACTAGACAAGTGCTCTATTACTGAGTCACACCCACAGCCCTAAAATATATTTATATTTAATTGAAATATAATAATCGTACATGTTTATAGAGTGCTGTGTGGCATTTCAGCACAGGCATCTAATGTGGAATATCAGGTAACCAGCATATTTATCACCTCAAAATTTATTTCTTTGCACTGAAAACATTCAAAGTCAACTTTACTCTTTTGAAATATATGATTAATTGTTGTCACCCATAGTTTACAAATTACAATTTGTGATATAAGAACTAGGGAAGAAGTCATCTATGTTTTACAAAGTAGTTGGCTTGACATTTGTTTTGTTTTGCTCTGTTTTATTTTGAGACAGATTCTCGCTATATGTGGTTCAGGCTGGCCTTGAAGTCACTATGTAGCCCACAATGGCCTCAAACTTACAATGATCCTCCTGCCTTAGCCTCCCAAGTGCTGGGATTCCAAGCATGCCCTAGCACACCTGGATGCAAATTTTGATGCTCTCCTTCAGATTTATTTCCAATATAACATTCCTCTTTCACTCTTAAGTGTTACGTGCCACTCTTTGCTGAGCACTGGTGGGATGCATCAGTGCAGTAGAAATTGAGAACAAGCACTTGATTTCTTTCTGCTTTTATTTACTTTGTAGAGCTCTTTTGTTTTCAAGGTTGAAATCTTGGAGAACTCTTCCTCTTTCAAGGTTTTAAACTTGATGCAAACAACTTTCATTTGGGCCCACACTCTACACATTCCATCACCTAAAACCACTCTCTGCCTCTGGGCTGGGCTTAGTCAGGTGTCAGCTGTAGATGGACATAGGGAGAGGGTTAGGGAGGTGTTCCAGGCAGGAAAGCAGCAAACGGACTACTAGGAGTAAGAGTGATGTGGTGGCCCCGAGGTAAGGGAATAGGCAGACCAGGCACCTGGGGGAGGAACCAAAGCAGGCAAATCTTGTGTGCAGCTGATGTGAACAAAGGGATAACATCACTGTACACAACTGACTGGGAGGAGGAGCTGGGATTCGGGAGGACCATTCAGGAGGCTGCATGACTATCACAAGGGTAGCATCATGATAGTATAGATCAAAGTTACAGCTTTCAATCATTCTGGAAGAGAAGAGGGTCATGGATCCTTTAAGAATAGGATGGAAGCTATGGGTCTTCTCAGAAAATAATATGCATATATGTACCAAGTATTAAGCATAATTTGAGGGCTTCAGGGGTCCCAACTGATGATGCAATAAATGGATTTGGAATTTCCAAAAGAAATAAGAATATTTGCACTATGTAACTGGTGAGAATCAACAGGGAGACTTGGAAGAAGAAGCATTTGGAAAATGCTTCAGAAAGTGGCAAGACTGAGAAATGTGTTGGCAGCTGAAGGGAATATTCTGAGGGCGGTTCATGGCAATAAGTCTTTTACTGTAATAAATTTTTAAAATTTAAACATTTACTGTATATTTAAATATATACCGTATATGAAACATATACTGTATATTGAGCACACTACATAGCTTTGGGGACCCACTAGGACAGTTATGGCAGAGCAGGCCTAAAAGATTCTCTCTTCTCAACACACGTGACAACTAGAATCTGTTGCTTCTATATTTTTCATAGCACTGGACTCTTAGCCGAAAATATCCAATGACAAGGGAGATCCTCAACGCAAGGACTTCAGTATCTGGCCCTATTATCTAATTAATAAGACATTCATACATCAGATGAAACATAGCCCTGTGTAACCTTCATTGATGTTTTCAGTGAGGACCCTGAGATACACAGCATCCTTCATCATGCTCTTAGTTATTCTTTTATTCTTGCTGAGATAAAATACCTAACACCCAAAGTTAAAGGGGGAAAGGTTTATTTAGCTCACAGTTTACAAATGTTTCAGTCCATAATCAGTTGGCTCCAAGTCAGAGTGGTACACGACAGAGAGACATCACAAAGGAGAAACAGTTCATGATGGGCAGAAGGTAGCACAAGCAAGGGACCTTAACAGTATCTTTCTGCCTCTTTTATTTTATCTAGAATCCTTAGGGTGAGTAGCACTTACACCCCTGAATCCTAGTGCCCTTGAACCTAGCATCATGCTGTAATTCAATTCCAGCATCATACAGTCTACCTCCAGCCACCTCTGAAAAACCCCTACCCATGACCAAATGAGGCTGTGGGGAGACATCTAGACACAAACCATAACAGTCATTGAGGAAGAATCAGAAAATAAGTCTTTAGAAAAATTATGTATGATAAGAGTTGAAGCCAAACAAGATCCTTTTCCCCAATACATCTGTTCAACGAGAGGCTAGCTCAAGGGGGACCTGTCCTGAGAGAGGGGCTCCTGAAGGGTCTTATGCAGGACTAATCAGGACTTCAAATCAAGGAAGAGAAAGGAAGGTGGAGAGGGCCTCAGTACCAGAGCATGTCAGCAAGGAACAGACTGGCGGGGTAAGAACTGAGGGAGCAGGCCAGGTAAATGTGTGAAGCACAGACACTGTTGAGTTGGATCAGCCCTATGTCACTGGAGGTAATGGCCTTGCAGGAAGTAAAGAAGACTTACTCCTCTTCAAGGTGATCAAAGCGGAAAGGGCAAATTGTCCAACTACAATATGGAAGAATGGACTAACCAGGAAAATTCTAGAAATTTAAGTTCTGTGATTTGTTTGTTTTGTTTTTGTTTTTGAGACAGGATCTCTCTATGTAGTCCAGGCTGGCTTTGAATTCACTACGTAGCGTAGGCTGACCTTGAACTCCTATTTCCCTGGATCTTTCTGCCTCAGCTTCAAGAGTGCTGTGATTATTTACAGGTGTGTGCCACTATGCCCAGCCTCTGTGATGTTTTTTGATACAGGAATAAAATACTTAGATTACTGAAGTCTCTTTGTGTGGTGGGTATTTTGCTTAACATTACAAAGGGCTCATAAATGCTTATTAACTCAGCAGCTACATCCTCCTCTCCAGTGCAAGCTTCCTTCTTGTGTCTTGGGTGGGCTCCCACCACCAGAGCAGCCTTGGGGGAATCAGGCTGTTTCAGCCTGAGAATCAGTACTGGTGCATCTGGTCATCAGACCTATTTTTCTGAGCGATAACAAGTGTTTCCTCTCTGTCATCATCCTTTCCTTTGAATATTAAATCCCTTCTGCCAGGTGAAAAGCTTTCCTTCTCATGGTACATTTCCAAGTTTAGGACCACCAGGCAGAGTGGGCTGAGATGGCTGGAAGCAGCCTCTGCCTGAGAAGGCTGCTCGGAATCTCAGTGCCTTTGTATTTACCAAGGCCAGGACGGCCAGGCTTGCAAGTGCTGGATTTGGACCCCTACGGAGCCCATGTGCACTCCTGTCACCTTGCCAATTCTCTTCACCCTCCCTGCTGTTCTAGGCCTTTACAGACTATGGTAGCAGCACAGCAAGGCCGCCCTGCTGAGCCTCACCTCCCTGCGAGTTTTCCAGCGGGTACGGTGTTCTATGTGAGAGGTCCCTCCTGTGATGACACAGGGTTTCCAGGAGATTAACACCCTTCCCAGAGAATGCCAGCTTTGTGTTAGGCACTCTTACTTCTCACAGTCTGGTGCTGTGCTAGGAGCCCCATCCATGCTTAATAAAATAAATAGTCAAAGAAATCAAATGCGTAGATACAGTTAGGGCTTCATATGAAGCGTAACAGTCACCCCTGGCAGTTCTAGAAGTTTCCAGGGTGACATACCAACAATGTCACTACTTTGACAAGCTCAGCTGCCTCTTGCCGGGGCTCTGCATTCTGAAGATGCTTGGTTGATGACTCAAGGCCAGGAGGCCAGGTTTTCTTGTGCATCCTGACTGGGATGGTTCCTTTCTGGAACGTTAACTCAAGCCCACCAGCACAGAGCCCAGCTTCACTGGCTGGCATATTAGAGATAATACTTTAGTTCTTTGTCTTTCTTGCTGATCCTATTTGAATCTCCTCAGCACAGTTCATATGATTATTCAGGGTCTCATGTTATGATGTATAAAGTTTTATAGCAAAGAAAAAAACGACATATAGCACCCAAGGCATCACCAAGTTCATTATTTCAAAACACTAAACATCACCAAGTTCATTAATTCAAAACACTAAACATCACCAAGTTCATTAATTCAAAACACTAAACATCAATTTGTAGAATGTCATAACATGGTAAAAGATAATATTACCCAAAAGTATAAGAATGGCAAAGTAAGAATTAATTTTATTTTAATTTTTAATGTATTTCTGACAGCTCAAAAATAATATTAAACATTAACATAATTTAATCTGTAGGTTGACATTTATTAAACCATGGATTCTCAAGCAAAATAAGCGACATGTATTTTTAAAGCATTAAAGATTCAGTGGTGATAATTAACTTGAAGGTCAAGGAGGAAGCCATTATCAGCACATTCTGCAGAATCCCCCTAGATTATGCAGCCATATGCTGAAAGAATGTGAACAGATACTTGAAACTATTGAGAGATGCTAAAAGACATTATGCCCTTAATGTCTTGATGAATCACTTAGCTAAACATCTGAGGACAGTAGAAAACCAGGGAATGAATTAACCATCCTAGGTGCCGTCTTTCAGTCTAATAAAGAATCTGTCTCTTCTGCATAAGTCAGTCAAGCTTCTGTCTATCAATGAGGCAGAATGGAGAGCTATATCCAAATTCTGCTTCCTTCAATGACTGTCATCTGGAGTCTCACACCCATGCTAGGCAAGTGCTTTACCATGAAGACCTCAGCCCTCGCTGAGATCTTTGAACTTGAGGGCCCGGACTTGAATTTTGATTCTCTAAGTATAAAAATTCACTCAGAGCAAGTGGCGAGTTGAAATGATTTTTTTTTTCACTAAAGAGATGTCACATCAGAGTTGAATAAAGTAATCGATAAACCAGACAGGCACTATACCAACATATGTGGACACTTTCATTCCTTTTTCCTACTTGAAAAAATGGGTTTATCTGTGGAATTCCATCTGGTTGTTGTTGAAACTGCACACAAGATTCTCAGTTGCTAAAAAAATAACTTCTTAGGGGCTGGGGATTTAGCTCAGCGGCATAAGCACCTGCCTTGCAAGCAGGTGGTCGTGAGTTCGATCCCCGGTACCGATAAAAATGAAAAAGACAAAAAAAAAAAAAAAAAAAAAAACTTCTTGTCTTTGAAATTTGGTTAGTGTAATATCTACTCTAATAGGTCCTTTTGACTTAAATTATCTGGATTCACTAACCAAAGGATGTGTTGTTAGTTTTATAAGAAAAGCCTGCCCTCGATGGGTGCGGTGGCATACACCTCTAATCCCAGCTACTTGGGAGGCTGACAAATTTGAGGTCAGACTGGCCAACCTAGAAAAACCTTCTCAAAATAAAACACGAAAGGGCTGGGGCTGTTACTTAATGCTCCTGGGATTCAAACATGTCATAAATCATGGCAGCTTTCCACCTCATAAGTAAAACTTGGCTTCATCACTTTTAAGCCTACATCGTGTTTGTACGGATACTTGATTTTTTCTTTTTTCATTATTATAAATACAATTGATGCATATGTAAAACAAATTTCTTAAGAAAGGCTTGCTAAAGGTATTTCCTTTACTTCTTTCTTGTCACCTGTTCTTTTATGCTCTCCTGTGATTTTTAAAAGTACATCATCAGGGCTAGAGATTTAGCTCAGTGGCATAAGCCCCTGCCTTGCAATCAGGCAGTCATGAGTTTGATCCCCGGTACCAGTAAAAACGAAAAAAAAAAAACAAAACAAAACAAAAAAAAAGTGCATCATCAAATTCTCATTTGATGTCATTAGCTATCTCCCCATATAGTGGTATTTTCAGTCTTTTAAATCTTTGCTCTTATTTATTGTGCTGAAATTTTCATTTCTTTTATAATTAATAAGAACAACATCTTTTCACGTGATTAGTTGCATTATCTTATCCCAGTTCCTGAGCAACAGGATGGTAGTTTACCATGAGTTCCTAAGGACGGCCTCAGGTATAAGGGGATGGCCTCTTAGTTTTTAAGATACGGATCAGCAGCCATTCCTGCCACTGGCAACACTGGCCTCCCTCCGGGTGTCACAGCACACCTGGCTCTTGCATAAGGACTGAGAGGCCCATAGTTCCATACATTGTCAGCAAGGCAGGGTGGGGAAATCCCAAGGCCTAACAATCCATGTCTCTTGCCTCCTGAGGGTCCCTGTCCTATTCCAGCAGTAGGGACAAAGGAGACAAGGAAGGTGTGAGTGTTAAAGTGGCATTTGCTCATCATGGAAACACATCTGGTTCTCTGTGTAAGTTCCTCTCTGGGGGTGGAGGGGGGCTGGGGATTTAGCTCAGTGGCTCAAGCGCTTGCCTGGTAAGCGCAAGGTCATGAGTTCAGTCCCCAGTACAAAAAAAAAAAAGTCCTTTCTGGGGCTGGTTCATCATGATCTGATTAGCTGCTATCACAGGGAATGGAGGAGAGTTCATTGTCTTCTCCTATTCCTAGGTGGGCGGCCCAGACTAGTTTGAGAAAGAGAGCAGCACAAGCTAATAGTGGTAAGGAGCCGGCTGTGTATGCGTATAGGCATGCACACACACGTGTGTGTGTGTGAAGGATTGACACGGGATCTTTTTGTTTGGTTCTGGGAATTGAACTGAGGACCTTGTGCTTGCCAGGCAGGCACTGTGCCACGGACTCTTTACTACTGTACTTTAACCAGTGTAAGTTCACCCTGTGCAAACGACAGACGACAGAGGAAAAGAGTAACACGTGTTTTAGTGTTATATGACACAGAAGCCTTCAGAAATGAAGACTCTGTGAGCAGGGAAATCTGTACTTTTATGAACAGAGGTGTGGCTGGAGGGTCACTGGCAAAACTGCGCCAGGCCTGTCGGTTCAGGGCTATCTTGGCGTCCGGGTCTCCTTCCTCTCCTCTTGTGGGCAGGGCAGGCTACCTGTCACGGGAGGATCTTCCGACCTTCCTTCAGGGAGGTCAGCCAGAGCAAAGCCCTGCGGCCACATTTCAGGGCACAAAGTTGAGACACGGTCAGAGGGTGACCTTTCTGCAGTTGCGGTTTTTTTCAGTTCTGTAAGCTTAGTGATTAAATAGCCTCACAGTCTGGGGTACTGACACTGGGCATTTTCAAGCCTAGAGAAGAAACTGAGATCTAACATTGTCAGAGGTTGAACCTTAAGAAATCAGCAGAAATAGAAATGGTTTAAGAAAAAAAAAAGCTCAGAATATTTGTCCTTAACACAGGATAGTGGTTGTCCTTGGGGAGAGAGGGGCTGGGAAGTGGACTGGGGTTTGGTGAGGCACAGAAAGTGCTTTATCCGTGGTTTCTGTCTCTGTCTCTCTTCCTCCTCCTTCCTTTCCCCTCCCTCCCTTCCTTCCCTCTGCACCCCCTTTCCTTCCTTCTCCTTCTCCCTCTTTCTTTTCTCTACTTTCTTTCTCTGTTTCATTATTTTTTTTTCCTTCTCCTTTTAGTTCTTGTTCTTTGAGACAGGGTCTCCCGAGGTAGTTCAGGCTGGCTTTGAACTCACTGTGTAGCCCAGGCTCTGTCTCAAAATCCTTTTCATTTTTCTTCTTGCTGTTCCAGTTCCTCCCCACCCTCTTCCCCTCCCCTCCCCTTCTCCCCCCACCCTGTCTCCTCTTCCTCCTCCTCTTCTCCCCCTACTCGCTACTGAAAATTGAATCAGAGCCTCATACAAACTAGGCAAGGAGTCTACCACTAAGTTACACACCCAGCTCTCCAGCAGAGTGAAAAGAAAACCCACAAACTGGGAAAAAAATCTTAGTAAACTGTTCCTCACACAAAGGACTTCTGTCTCAAACATAAAGAATTAAAAAAAATCAGACCCCCGAAATTCAAAGATCCACTAAAAAATGGGCATCTGAGATGAATACACAATTCTCAGAGGAAGAAATACAAATGGCAAATAAATACATGAAAAAATGTTCATCATCATTATTCATTAGAGAAATGCAAATTAAAACCACACTGAGAGTCCATCTCACTCCTGAAAGAATGGCCAGGATCAAGAAAACCACCAACAACAAATGCTGGAGAGGCTGTGGGGAAAAAGGAACTCTCCTGCACTGTTGGTGGGAGTATAGACTGGTGCAACCATTGTGGAGGTCAGTCTGGAGATTCCTCAAAAAGCTGGGATTGGAAGTCCCATTTGTTCCAGCTATTCCACTTCTAGGCATATTCCCAGAAGAACTGAAAGCATCATACCACAGTGATATATGTGCACCTATGTTTATAGCAGCACAATTTGTAATCGCCCGATCTTGGAAACAACCTAAGTGTCCATCAACTGAGGAATGGATTAAAAAAAGTTGTGGTATTTTTATACAATGGAATACTATCCAACTCTAATATTTTATTTCTTTTACATAAATCAAGGGTTTTCATTCTCAGCATTATCGACATTTTCAGCAGGTAATTCAGTGTGGCAGTGGCTGTTCACACCTTGCAGGATATTCTGCACCCTCCCCACCCGTGCCTAAGTTGTGACAACCAAAAATATCTCTAAATGTCTTCTGGGGAGAACTGTTCCTCCCTCTTCATGCTGAGAACCACTGACTGAAGTATAAGGCAAATATGTACAAACAGAACAAGCAAAAAAGAAAATACTAATGTGTTAAATTGGCGGTAAGAGTAGCAATATGATACTTTATTATTTTTGTGTTCAAATTCTTCTCAAAGACTCAAGAGGATACATATCTTCAAAAGATCCAAATCCAAATTGGATGTGGTGGTGCGCACCTGTGATCCCAGCACCTTCAGAGGTTAAAGCTAAGAGAACTGTACATATGCAGCCAGCCCGGGCTACCAGCAAGACCCTATCTGAACCTCCTTCCCCCACAAAAAGACCTTAGTCTTGTAGCTTACCAGTAATTGAAAGTGGAATGTTTCCAGTCACCGGCTAATTTGGTTCCATGATGCACTGGGCAATCCTTGCCAAGCCAACCTCTGGGGTCAGTTCTTTCTCCAGTGTCACTTTATGCTTATTTTTCAGGGAATTCTGAAATTCATCCTCAAAACATACCTAAGAATGAACTCAAAAAGAACAGCCCAGCTTCTGATTCCTGTGTATTATTGTCGTTTATTGGTTTTCCTCCTTGGCACTCTGTGACATACCTTCCTGCCATTCCACCCTGGCTAAACTGATTTTTCCAAGACACCAAAATTTGATATGCCCTGACTTATAATCCTTCAAGATATTCAGAAGGATTGGAAAATACAGTGGATTTTTTTTTTTTTATACTGGAGATTGAACTCACAACCTTGTGTTTACCAGGCAAGCGCTTAAGCCCACTGAGCTAAATCCCCGGTCCTATAGTGGACATTTTTTAAAAATTAAAAAAAAAATACAGAAAAAGATGGATTGCCTTCTTCAAAATACTCCCCTTTTCTTTGAATGCATTTATCCCATTAATCTTGCCACTTTTTGAAGCAATTCTAGAAGTCCTCTATTTTGTGAGGGCCTTACTTGCACTACTGGGGCTATATCGTGATTCAAAATACTCATCTGTCATGGTCATTTTGCCTTTGGGGAACAGCTGAAAGTGACAAGGTAGCAGACCCAGTGAAGAAGGTGGTGAGGACTCACGAGCCTGCTTTCTGTCAGGTGACACTCGGCAGCAGCGCTCTGTATATTTTGATCACACTTTATAAAGACACTCATAGAAGAGGACCTCAGAATGGCTTCAGAAAGTGGCAAAAATGATGGGATGAGTGTGTCTGAGGCAAGAGGGGTACTTAGAGGGGGATTAATGGCCAGGTGTCTTTCATTGTAATAATGTTGTTTTAAAATCTAAAACTCACCGTATATTTTGATCATTCCTTGAAAGGTCCCAGCAGAGTGCAGCTCATGAGCCACCAACAGTTGCCACACACTCCACGGGTCTAAGGGACAGTAGCTAATGAAACCACCCTCACTTCAGACGTCAGCTGTGAAGTCTGGCCTGCACTTCCAATGCTCTACAAATATAGGGTCATCATGACACCCTGGGATTTGACAATTTACTAGAAAGTCATGGAACTCAGGAGAGGGCCACACAGTCAACTTTGTATCCAGAGAGTCAACTGAGAATGGAAAATATTTAGAAAAATTGTGTCTGAATTGTACAGACATTTTTCTTGGTATCATTCCCCAAGCAATACAACATGATAACTATTTTTTATAGCATTTACATTGTATTAGGTGTCATAACTGGCCTAGGAGATGATTTAAAGGATGCAAGGGATGTGCATAGTTTACACACAAATACTATTATGTACACCGTGATACTGAAGGGTCCAAGACTCTGGAATCCATTCGTGAGGAGTCCTGGAACCCATACCCGTGGATACCTAGGGTGATTGTACTATTGGTTTTATTTATTTGAGATCAAACTTATGACCTCACACTTGCCAGGCAGACGTTTCTGCCACTGAGTTATATCTCCAGGTTTTATTATAAGGCCCAGCCAAATGCAGAGACATGGTGGGAGAGCAGGGAGGGTCCTGACTGGGGCGGGGTGTGTGTGTGTGTGTGTGTGTGTGTGTGTGTGTGTGTTCGGTCTCTTCTTGTGGAATCAGAATTTACCACTTTCTGGATGTGTTTCCTGCCCAAGTTCACCCAACTTCTGTGTCTAGAGTTTTGTTGTTCTTTTTTTCTCCTCCTCCTCCTCCTTTTTTTTTAATGTAGGCATAATTAAATTATTGGTCACATGATTGAGCTCTATATCCAATCATCCCTGGAGGACACTCTCTGGAAGTCAGGCCGGCTCCAAGTCCCAACTCACTAAGCCACCATGGTTGGTCTTACTGCATGGCCTCCCCCATCCAGAGCCTGCCTGCCTTTTTTTCTTTCTGTCTGTCTGTCTTCCTTCCTTCTTTGCAGGCTGGCCTTAAATTCACTATGTAGCATAAACTGACCTTGAACTTGCAACATTCCTCCTGCCTCAGGCTTCTGAGTGCTGGAATTACAGGCATGTACCATTCTTGTCCAGAGTCATCTTGTTAGCTTGAATTTAGTACAGTCAGGGCCCACCGTGAATAACAAAAATTTCCTATCATATTACTAGAGAAAGTCAAAGGACTTAATTCCCAGGAAGAATCAAGAACAAAGATCAGATAAATTCCTTATTATACCACTTATAACTCAGATTTCTGCAATGCTCTTTCCTCAGTCTGTATTTATTACTTCTCTTATCTTCAAGATCCAGGTAAACAGCTCCCCTCTGAGCCTTCCAGGGAGGCACAGCTAATCCCTACCTCCCCAGTGCTGCTGTAAGCTTTGGTTCATTTTTTTGTCACCTTCAGTGCTTGCGACTGAACCTAGGGTCTTATGAATACTAGGAGAGCACTCTACCACTGAGCTACTCCTCCAGCCCTTTTTAAAGTTTTATTTTGAGGGAAGGCCTCACTAAGCCGGGATAATAGCTGTGTATCACTACATCCAGCTGCTTTGTTAACTTATAGATATTAAATGAAAATTATAGGACGCCATTGATTTGGACAAAGCTCCTGCACTTGGCCCCAATAGACAACCTGAAAGATGAAAACGGAATCACCCCATTAAAGCTTTGCATCACCAAACCTAAATTGTTATGTGACCTCCTGACAAACTAACGGGCAGAAAGAATCACCAAATTTCCCAAAAATCCACTTTCAGTTTGTACAGTCATGCAATGTACAAGTTTCTGCTTTAATCCTTACCTGGAAAGACAATTAAAAAAAGAAAAAGAGGAACAAGCAAGCAGAAACGACAATGTTAAGCAGTCAATTGTTTTTGGACTGTTACATCTTCTTCCTGCCTATCTTGCAAGGAAAGGACCATTGAAGTGGCCAGCCTGTTTTTTTATTCCGTGTTTCTGCTTTCTTCAGCTCTTTTCTGTTTATAAAACCAACCTGCTTGACTCATTCCATGAATACTTGCTGTTTTACACAACGAAGTGTTGCCTGGTTCTAGAATCACAAATAAAGCCAACAGAGATTTTTACACCAAACGTGTTGCAATTGTGTCTTCTGACATAGCTTATCTTTAGCACCTCACTCTTCAGGTCAGAATTGTTTGCTGAGATGTCTGCATGTATTGCTGGTGCACTACGGGCCCTGCTGAATAAATGTTATTTCAAATTGTATATGTCTTTTTGGAAGGTGTCACCTTGCCCTTGGGCTGTCCTTTTGACCATCTTCTTCCTTATAGTCCTCTGAAGAGGCCATTTGTCATTACAAACATCTCCCTTGGCTAAGGGAAGCCACTACACATTTAAGATCTTGTAACTGACAAGTCTATCCAGGCACTTCACGTTCTGGAGGAGCTATGGGTAGCCGGAGGAGGAGACGGAAGAAGTGGAGTCACAGGACATGGCTAAGTATTTTGTGACTTCATCCACTGAATGGAATATTCATCTAATACATGCTTCTAGTCTTTGTAATAAAGCAGAAACATTTTAATGTTTGTTCATAACATTAAGTGGAAAAAATAATCACAACTATAGTGAAAAATTACTCATAATCTAAGACATTGAGAAAACAAAAAGGAAGGAAGGAAGTTGGAGAGACAGGACAAAAAATAGTCCAACATAAGCATTTATCTTTGGATAGTGGGAATATGGCAATTAGTTCCCCTCTTTTTTATTCTTTCCTACATTCAAAACTTCTTCTGTATTATGTTTAACATGGTAGGTGAAGCTGGTTCCTTCTCTGCATCCCTAAATAAGTAATATGCAAAAGGGGAAGACCAATTTAATTTACATCCCTCTCTACAGGTGGAAAATGCACACTCTTGCTCTTTTTGGCAATGAATGAAGGCGAAGAAAAGAGAGATGCAGATGGGAAAGAGATGATCAGCCAGCTCCTGCTGCCGCACTTGTGGGTAAGATACCCACCCACAAGCCAGGAGAACTGCCAGAGAGAAAAAGGTCAACAAGATGAAGGAGATTTTAAGTGCAGACTGGGCCAACTCACTTCTTAAATGTCACATTTCTAGGCAAAGAAAGGCAGCCAGAGGAGTGGGGGTTTAACTATTTGTGGATTTTAAAATTATTTTTTAAAAAATGCTTTATGTTGTCTCATTGATCTCTCTTATTATTAACGTAACACTAAGAAACATACACTGGGATGGGGTATAGTTCAGTGGCGGGGTGTTTTTCAATTGTCAGAAACATGAATGCACAAAGCCACATATCATTTTCTGGAAGAGTGATAATAACAAAAGCCAAACTCTTCAAAAGCATTTTGGAGCCAGGCATGGTGTTGTATACCTTTAATCTCTACTTTGGGAGGCTGAGGCAGGAGGATCACAAGACTGAGCAACTTATAGAGACTTGGCAAGCTTTAGGATAAAAAATAGGGCCGGTTGTGTAGCTCTTTGAGAAAGACCTAGGTTCGATAACCCCATTGCTTGGCCAGTTCTGGTTCCCGCTTTCTGGCCACAGTGGATGGAGTGACCACAGCTCTGAAGAAGCTGGATTCCCAACCAATGTGGGCAGCCTGGCACCCCTGGGTCACCACTGGTGCCAAAAGGCAGCACACCTAGCCGCCAGGACAGACTGTGGGTAGGTCCCGTGGGGTGGGACGGAAGTAGGACCATGCACAGCTGCAGCCGGTCACCTGGCATCCTTGTGACCTTTCCTTACTAAACAGGCCCTGGGTCCAACGAAGTGGGGCCAATTGTCCTCTCCTCCTCTCTGCTCCTTTCCCTGAAAGGAAGAAAGAGGTGACTTCTGGGGTGAACCTTTGGTGAAAGAGCTTCGTGATGACTATTTTAAACAAAAATACCATGGGTAAGGGTTGTTGATGACTTTGTTCTGTGTACTTCTACAGAACATCTGAACATTTCACACATTTTGAAGGATGTGAACTGTAACTTAGACGTCAATAGACCAGTTTACTTACGACCAAAGAATGACTGCTCAGGGTTATGTCCGGTACTAAGACATGGCCAATCCAAGACTTCTCACTGTCCTCTGAAACAAAACGGAACAGAAGAGAAAGCACATCACACCAGTGAAGAGGCTCAGGCTTTTACTTCCTTGTTATTCTATTTTCCAAAAGGCATGTTTTCTTTGACTTCATAAAACCAACAGAAAATTCTTAAGATTGAATGAGTTGATAAACCTGTTTCTCCAGTTTACCTGAGATAGTGTGAATTCCTTCCTCCTGCAGATGAAAGGGAGTTGGCCGCTCTGTGTACCTGGTAGACCAGTTTAAAAGTCTCATTCATCATTCAAACTAACTGGAGCCAAGTCCAAGATCTGGGATTTTGACCTTGAGTGGAGGAATGGCATCACTTAGTCTTCCTTGTACTATGTAGGATTCTTGGAAGCAAATGACAAAATGGGCACATGAATTTCATTGCTTGGCAAGGGGAAATAAGGCTGTGTGACTGCCTAGAAAGATCCCGAGCACAGAGACAAAGCTGGGTTCCAGCAGGAGAGTTCCACAAGCTTGGAACTCACCTCTCTGACTCACCTCTGGTTTTCCCTTTCTCTCGCCGCCGCAGGCAGGTTTCCCCTGCTTCTCCACCACCTCCTGGGCTATCACATCTTGCAGCCCAGACACACACACAAAGAGAAGCTTTTGCTTTTCCGTGAGTTCTAAAAATCCTGGAAAAGAGCTTGGCTTGGCCTTGCTTGGGTCAGTGCTGGATGGTGAACCGCTCAACTAAAGACTTGGCCAAGCCGAGCCACACACTTAGTGTGACCTATCAGATGGGGCTGGAACATACAGGCACCACTTTAGTGACAAGACCTTCTTGCAGATTCAGAAAAGAGGATGCTATTGGGGCAAAACATGTCCACCTAGTCTTTTCAATTTGTGTGGTACCCAGGTCTAAAAGTAAGGGAATTATATAAGCACTATTTTGCCAACAAAGTGCTGAGTACTGTATCTCCTTCTCCGTTCAACTGCCTCCTGCAACCCTTTTGTTCGTAGCGTGGCTCCTTGTGGCGTCACACAAAGGCTGCTTTCTAAGGTTGTTAGCCATTACTCATGCCCACCACTTTTCCATTCCTCCTCCCAGCAACTAGAACAAAACTTCTTTTCATGTTTTTGTTTGTTCATTTGTTTGTTTGGCCTGTACTTTTATTTTCCTTCTCCTGCATGTATTTGCCCTTCTGCTTCCAGGTTCAGAGAAATGATTTACTCTTACCAGTGTCCAGAGACATTTGCCTTGAGTTATTTCTGCCACAACGAATAGAAATGCTTCAAAATGGATGAGTTGTGCATTCTCTTCCTTTAGTCAAGCTACATACAAAGCTAAATAAGAATTTCAAATCATTTCTGATTTATTTCGGGATTTTCAGCCATATGCCTAGTAGTAACAACAACAACAACAACAATAATAATAATAATAATAATAATAATAATACAAGAGGCTGGGGATATAGCTCAGTGGCAAAGCACCTGCTGGGCAAATCTAAGGTCCTGAGTTCGATTCCTGGTAGCCTCCCCAAATAATACCGCAATGTTAGTAGAGTTGTGGTAAATTTAGGAGTGTTGTTTCTATGAAGAAAAGACCTTTAAAGTTTACCTTTAATTTAGTCAACAGTAAAAAAGTTTTTAGAGGTCTACAAAACTATGGCCAAGGTCTATGAGTCCACTGTCAGTTTTTATAGCCTGAGTCAAGGATAGTTTCTATGCTTATGAATGTTGCAGAAAACATGGAAAGGAGAATAATATTTTATGATGCCTGAAAACTGAATAAAATTCAAATTTCAATATAGTTGCCACAGAGACCACGTGTCCCTCTCAGTCTCAAATTGTTTACTCAGGAAAAGTTCCGTTTATTAAGACAAATTCAAAACCCTCACTGTTATGAAGCTTTTAATACATCAGAAGGTCACACACCTATGGAACTGTCACCATGATAAAGATACAGAACACTTCCATCACCTCCCAAAGGTTCCCCCGAGCCCTCCAGAGAACATCCCTCCCTCTGGTCCCATAGCTGGGCAACACAGATCCGCCATCACTATGCGTTCATTTGCAGTTTCTATAAATAAATCAAACTATCAGTACTCTTTTCTAACTTACTTATACTGATTTTGATATTCATTCTGTTGTATGTAGCAGTGATACATATATTATGGTTTTTAAAATAAAATGTTTTAATTATTGGTTAAAAATTTTGTAGTATGGAATATTTCAATATACTAAACCAAAAAAGGATACAATAGTATATGAATCCCCATGTACACATTAGTCCAGCTTCAGTAATTTTCAAGTTGGGGCCAATCTTGTTCTTTTTCTTAGTTTTGTTTTGAGACGGGGTTTTACTATGCAGTTCAGGCTGCCCTTGACCTGATGCTGATCCTCCTGCCTCAGCCTCCCAAGTGCTGAGTTACAGGCATGTGTCACCACACCTAGTGGGTCAATTTTGTTTCTATCATACCTCTTTATCTGTTAACTCCCTTGGGTATTAATTCGAAGCAAATCATAGATGTCATACTATTTTGTTTGTTTCAAGACAGGGTCTCATTATATAGCTTAGGTTGGCCTTGAATTCAAGGCAATCCTCTTGCCTCAGTCACCCAAATGCTGAGATTACTTAGAAATGTGTGCCACCGTGCCCGGCTTGTTTGTTTTCTGAGACGAGATTTTGTCATGTAGTTCAGGCTGACCCTGAACACAGTATGTAACCCAGGCTGGCTTTGAACTCACAGCAATGCCTTCTGAGTGCTGAGATTATAGGTGTGTGCCACTATGCCTTGACTGAAGCCCAAATTTTAGCAATAATTTTAAAGGAGTCTTGAGAAATGTTGGTTTCAATTTATAAGGGAATTAACGAAAGTCTAATATAATACTAAACAGTATTGTAGTTGGTAGGCTACCACCTTTGGGATTGTTTTTGTAAATACAGTTTTATTGGAATATAGCCAGGCACATTCATTTATAAATCTATCCTCTATGACTGCTTTCCCAATACACAGATGGAATATAATTGTGACAGATACCCTCTGGTCCATAAAAACTAATATATTCATAATGTGCCCCTTTAAGAAAAGGTTTGCAGGCTTCTGCTCAGCACACTTATGCATTTTGGGTTTTTTTTGGTCTTTTTCCTTTTTATCGGTACCGGGGATCGAACTTACAACTGCCTGCTTGCAAGGCAGACGCTTATGCCGCTGAGCTAAATCCCCAGCCCCTGACTTATGCATTTTGTATACATCTATTCATTAATATTTATTTCCTTTTCAGGTACTTCATTTACCTGATGATCTATCAACCTTCTTGAAGTATCTCCAATAAACCTAGTCAATTGCAATTACAAATATGGAAAACATCAGATTTCTTAGATGTCCTAAAACCCTGCCTAAACGTCATTAAGATTTCAACTTCAAACCAGCAATCCAGATTGGTTATGTGACTACATAATTTAAACTATTTTCATAAGGAGTCCCTGCCAAATTCTCTAACACACTTGTAAATATACTAAGTACTTAATATGCCCAGATTCCTTTTAACTACAGAAACATTATTATTATGGTTTAGACTGTAGTTTTTGGAGGGGAAAGATACTAATCAGCTGAGATAATTTAAAGCTACAGTTTTGTTGTTGTTGATGTTATTGGGGATTGAACTCATGACCTCGCACTTGTCAGGCAGGCACTTATGCTGCTGAGCTAAATCCCTGCCCCAACAACTAGAGATTTTGGTAGAACCTGATATTTAAAGTTACATATACGCAGTCTTTCCAACACCCTTTTTACAAGTCTCTTTTAAAATCAGGAACTGAAATCATGAAACATGCTGATCGTGAATTTACACATCCTAATCTTTATGTTATCATGTAGCTTCCCAAGTGTCCATCTATATTCCTCGATTTGATGACTACGTTTGTATCTTTGGTCTCTAAAGTATCATAGCTAACTCTAAATATCACTGAGCTCCCAGGGATCCAAAGAAATATATCACTGTGTATTTAATTTCATTTGCAAATCAGTATGGATATCTTAGTGCCATTGATCCATTAGTATATCTAGCAGCGTGAACAAGAATTACTTGATATCATGCAACAGTCTATTCACCTTGTTTCTCTGTCTCCCTTTAAAAAGTCCTTTAAGGGCTGGGTTTAGGCATAGGGTTAGCATGCACCAAATCCTTATCACCTCCCCTCCACCACAGTAAAAGTTCTTTTTACAATTAGTGCAATTGGAATCATGAGGTTGCATTTGGTTGATATGACTCTAAAATCTTTTAATCTGTTGCAATTTCCCGCCTTCTCAGTGTCATTGATTTGCTGAGAATAAACTAATTCTTTTCTATAATTTCCCACATTCTGGATTTGGCTGATTGCTTCTAGGTGGTATTGTCTTTTTTAAAAAATTAAATTTCTTATTTCTAGTAGCATACTTAGTTAGATTGGGATTTTTTTTTCGCTGTCTCAAGAACATGCTATAGCAGTGCCTGGTGGTGGTATAATCCCACCCTTTAGAAGGCTGAGGCAGGAGGATGGCTGAGTTTCATAGCAAGATCTTGTCTCCAAAAAACAAAACAAAACAAACAAAAAACCAAACAAAAACAAAACCCCCAAAACCAAAAGTCACTAAAGAACCTAGACAGGTGAATGCAGTTTTCTTTTTCTTTTCTTTTTTGTCTTTTTGAGACAGGCTGGCTTTGGGCTCAGTTTTTAGTCCAAACTGGTCTCAAACCTGCAACGATCCGATCTATCTGCGAGTGCTGGGATTTCAGGAGTACGCCATCACGTCCGGCCGTGAATGTATTTTTTATCAGTTTTGATCTTGATGGAACTTTGCATCCATCTGTGTATCTAGGATACTTTAAATGGCTTGCACTATAAAAATAAAGACTGCCTGTAAAAACTAAGTGACTACCTGTAAAAAACAAAAATTGACTGCTTGTAAAAAAAAAAAAAAGGCTCGCAGATGAACTTGCAGTCAGAACTCACAACAGCTAATTTTCCTAAGTGCTTTTTCAGGATAAGACACAATGCTGAACACTATATATATTTGTTCAGTTAAGCCTCTCAATAGTTTGCAGACTAGGACATCTTAGAATATTTGACTGATTTGATACACTTAACAAGTGGACAAGTGACGTGTAGGTTAAAACTGGAATTGGCATTCTAACTTCCTAATCCTTTTCTACTTTTGAATAATTCGGTTTGCTATTTCCCGCGTTTCCGGTTTTCTCAAAAACCTAAGGATACCCAGCCCACTCCCGCCCGGCCCATCTGCCCCGCCCACTGGGCCTGCCCCGCCCTTCTCCTCCCTCTTCGCCTCGGTCAAACTCCAGGAAGCGTCAAGAAAACCACACTTCCCAGCGTGCAACAGGACGGCGGAGGCAGCCAACCGGCGGTCGCTGATTGGCGCCATTTCCGTGGAGGGGGACGGCGGTAAGGCCTGTGATCATGGCGTTGTTCCCAGCCTTTGCGGGCGTTGACGAGGCTCCCGGTAGCGGGGGCTCTAGGAAAGGTAAGCATATAAAATGGCGAAGGAACTCACACAATGAGATTTATGGCGGCTTCTCTGGCCCAAGTCTCGGTTACGTGGATTTGTTTATTCCTTCTGTATCCCACAATGCTCCGCGGCGCTGCAAAGCCTTCTGGGAAGGGCTGTGGTCTTAGTCCGGTTGTGGGACGTAAGGGCTCCTTGTGGAGCTAGTTAAACAGTTAGGACAGGGAGAAGAACGACAGAGAGGTGTTCCTAGAGCTGGAGCTAAGAGATCACTATATTATTGGACCGCATTCTTTCCCCGACCTTCAGTTTACCTTTAAAAAGAAAGTGTATTCCACGTCGAAGGCGACCCCTGGTTAAATATTGTTTTTATTACGTATTTCTAACTTCGCTGTTGCAGTTGTTTCTAAAATGCTGAGTAGGTTCCTGTCTTTTGGCAGGCCTGCTGCCAAGGGTTAGGATCCAAAGCCAGATCAGTTTCTGATGGACACAGCACGTAGTGAAAAGAACTAAGTAATTTTTTGAAGACTTAATGCGTGCCAGGTTGCAGCATTATTTTGTTTCAGCCTTAAACATCTCAAAACAGAGGTTCATTATTAACACTGAAACACGTAGTGAGTTCATTTAAAAATTAATCTTTAATCATGACCTTATGTGGTGACAAAATTAGGACAAATTTAATGATTCTAATTGAGGTTAGTTTTTGTTTCTTGGTGCTGGGGATTTAACCCAGTGTCTTGGGCATGCTAAGCGACCACTGTATCACTGAGCCACCTCCCAGCCTTTTCCCTTTTTATTTTGGGGCAGCATCTTGCTAAATTGCCTAGGTTGACCTGGAGATCCTTCTCTTCCTCCTGAGTAGCTTGGACTATAGACATGTTATCACTGCAACTGGCTTTTCAGCTCTTACCATTCTAGATACTGTGGTCCTCAGCCCAGAACAGGTTCAATGAACTGGTGGTTTGTAATATGGTCAGATAACATTTCTGGATAGAAAATGAAAATGACATACAGAGACAACTTAATTGATTATAGCTTAGTGTTTTGCCTTGAGTCAGCTGGGCTCCTGTAGTTGACCTAACTCAGCTGCTGTGATTCACTAAGACATAACTGTTGTATGAGTATTCTCTTACCCTAACATTAGATTTCAGTTTTATCTATCAGGCCAGGTTGCAGTTTGGGACAACATATACAAGTGCCTGAGGCATTCTGAGTTTAAATTGAATGTAATACACCTTCTGTTACATCTTTTTTTTTTTTTAATTTTATTTAAGGAGAAAAAAGAAGAAAAACAGAAAAAGGGTACAAGTTATATAGAATTTCAGAAAAAATAAACAGTAGGAAATCACTAGTTAATTACATGTTGTCATCTTGGAAATAGTTGTTGAAGTTACAAAATTAAAGCATATAGAGGGGACTTTCAAACAGTGAGACTGCAAACAGTTTTGTTCAATGATCCAACAAGACTCAGTAATATGGTTATCTATCTTATACACTTAAATATATATGCAGTTATACTTTTTAGAGAACTTTCTTTTCTTTTGTACAATGAAAATTCACATTTTGGGTTTTATTACTCCCATAGTTCTTATTACTTTGTTTTTTTTGAAGAAAGTAAAACCAAATGTGACATACCAGGACAGAGTCAGTCAAATCAAAACGATGGACATAATAGATAATGTAAAAACAAAATACAAGGTGATCAACAATGCTTACCATAATGCCTCTTGTTATCTTAAAAAGAATTGCCTATGTCATCAGTTATAATAAAATTGATCAAAACAGTAAAGAATAAGATCAATAAAACCAAAACATTGGAGACATTAGAGGACTTCAAAGAAGATAATAGTCAACCAGAATGGGCATCACAGTGAATCTTATTGTCTTCATAGTTGTTGCCTATATTTTCAAACGTGGTACTATCTAGCATAACAGATTGAGGAAAATCAGTCAAAACAAGATGGTGAGAGCAATATAGAGTTTCAAATCAAGTTAATAGGAAATCAAAGTGGGTTACTATAATATATCCTACTATTTTTTATTTATTTTTCCCTTAATTAAAAGAATAAAAATGAAAAAGTAGATAATAAAAAGGAGATTGAGATAAAAAAAGAGGGCATAACAACAAAACAGTGCAGATCAAAACATAGCCATTTAAGCAAAATAGTGTTTCACCACAAGATAATCTTGACATAATAGTAGTTGCCATAATGTCTCTTCCCTTAAAATCTTTGGGTATAACTTCGTATACTATAGCATCAAACATATCAAGACAATGTAAAACCATTCAAGAGAATGACAGTATTACAGGGTATTTAGAATCAACTAACAGAAAATGAACAATGGTTTCTGTATAATCTCCTTGTCTATAAAAGTCTTTGTTTATATTATCACATATAATAAAATCCAATAAGATAAAACACGTTAAAACCGATGGAGACAGAAGAACAAAAGCTTGATGGACTTCAAAACAAGAGGATATTAAATCAGCACTACCTATTATGATGTCTTGTTTTCTCCAAAATGGCTATTCCTACCATCCAACCTTCTCTGCCTCATTTCTGTTGGGCTCTTTTTGTCATTAGTTGTCAGTTTGTCCTCTTCATTTCGCTTTCTGCTCCATTCATTGTGGCCGCTCTGCCACTGTTTCTGGGATCTTGGTATTTTTCATTTTTAGAATATCCTGCAGTAATCTCTGTAGAGTTGAATTGTGGTTGCAAATTCCTCTAGTTCCTCTTTATCCTGGAAGCACCTTGTTTTTCCATCAATTTCTAGGGACAGTTGTGCAGGATATATCAATCTTGGCTGGAGGTTATTATCTTTCAAAGCTTGAATTATTTCCCCCCACGCTCTTCATGATTTGATGGTTTGTGCCGAGAAGTCTGCTGTAATTCTGATGGGTGTTCCCTTGTGAGTGATCTGTTTCTTGTCTCTGATGGCTTTTAATATTCTGTTCTTATATTGGATTTCTGGAATTTTGATTATTATATGCCTGGGTGTAGCTCTGTTTGAGTTGTAGGTGGCTGGGGTCCTGTATGCCTCATACATCTGAGTATCTTTACCTTTTGCTAAATTAGGGAAATTCTCCTGGATTATTTCTGTGAATAGCTTTTGTAGTTCATTTGTTTGAATCCCTACTTCTTTTATGTTCTTAATTCTTAAGTTATAGATCATCTTATCATCTTCTAGTCTTTGTATTATTGTTGTTTGTTTTCTTGTTATTTTTAAGAAGTTTTTCATTTCATGCTCCCACCTTACAAATCTGTCCTCCAGTTCTGATAATCTATCCTTAGTTTCTTTCAAGCTGTTATGCCAGCTTTCAATAGAGTTTTTAGTTTCCTGGTAATGTTTTTGAACCTGCTTCACGTATTCTGTGTTTTCTCTATTTTTTCCATCAAACAATTCTCCCCTTTTTTTCTGTTCTTCCATTCTACCGTCTGTTTTTTCTTGGGCAGTGCTTAGCATTTCTCTAACTATTCTACTTATTTCTTGCTTTATTTCATTAAATACTTCATTTTTGAACTTGTCTATGAGGCTCCGGAGATACCGCTTTATATCTATAGGTGCCGTGTCAGATATTGCATGTTTTCTGTCTTCATTCTCTTTTCCGTTTACCTTTCCTGGATCAGTGTTCTCAGGATTGAGGACTGAGGACCCTTTCTTGTTGCTCCCTTTTCCCATACTTTTTGTTCCTTCCATACAAGCGTATGTAGGAGGCCCAGTTTTTTTCTCTTTGTCTGTTGCAGTTTCTTTGAATCCTCCGGCTAGGTGTTCCCACTCACTGCAGTGTACTAAGGAGACACAGACCTGGGCAGACTCTGCTGGGTCCGCCCCTCCAGGTCAACCTACTGAATGTTTCACTGCTAGGGTGCACCGCTAGGCGCAGGGACCTGATTTGGGCTAGCCTACTGGATCCTAGTCCGTGGCGTCATCAGGCCAAGCGCTCCCCACCACTCCCGCTTGAGAGGGGAATATGTGACTAAAGTCTGTTACATCTTATCTTAGCTCCTCCACTTCTCTTTTTGTAACAGTTCTCATTATTGTGTATAATTTCTTATGTGGATAGTAACTTCAGCAAAATCAGATTGTAACTCCAGCAAGATCAGGGACAGTATTTTCATTGTAAAACTTAACACTGTATTTGAAATATACTGTGGGGCCCGGGGTTATACTGTGAATGTGAAAATTACAAATTTGTATCATGGTAAAAAAAAACCCATTGTCATTAAACTCACAAAATACTTCCCTTTGCTTTGAATACACTTACCCCTTCCTTTTTGCTGTTTTCGTAAGCAGTTCTGGAAGTTCTCTTTTGTGAATGTTTATGTAGTGTGACAAAAATGTGGTGAGTGCTGCTGCCATCTAACAGAAAGGCAGGGTCATCAACACATCACAACATGTCCTGATCTACCGTATTTACTTAATCTGGTGTGATGGCACTACTGACTCTTCTCCAAAGTGAAAATGACCATGAAAGGTAAAAGCTTTGAGTCAACTCAGGATGCCGTGATAGCACAATTAAAGACACTCAAGAAAGAAGACTTCAGAACTGCTTCAGGAAATGGGAAGAATGACAGAATAAGTGTGTTTAAAATGAGGTGGAGTATTGTGAGGGGGATTAATGTCGGTGTGTCTTACTGTAATAACCTTTTAAAAATTGGCTGTACTTTTTGATCATACCTCATACTTAGCCTGTAGCACAGGTCCAAAATACAGCAAGTATTTAGTGACTATTTGCTGGATGTACAGAGCAGTGATAAATACACAACAGTATGTGGTATGAATAAGCAGAAAAAAAGTAACAGAACAAGGTAAGTAAGATGTTAGAGATGTCAGGACTAATAACTTCTAGGGGAACATTCAAAGTAGGCTTGGGAAAGAGCTAACTTTTGTTTTATTTTGTTTTTTGTCTTTTTTTTTCTTTGAGATGGTTTTTCTTTTTTTTTTTTTTTTTTGTCTTTTTCCTTTTTATCGGTACCAGGGATCGAACTCATGACTGCCTGCTTTTGAGATGGTTTTTCACTATGCAGTTCAGGGTGCCCTTGAGCTCACTTCCTAGCTCACTTAGATAATCCTCCTGCCTCAGCCTCCTGAGTGCTGGGGATCTTACAGGTGTATGGTACCATACCTGGCCTTCAGATTTTTTAATGATCCTATTCTTAGGACAGTGGATGTGTGGTTAAATTATTATTTTAAAGTCACTTGAAATAATTCTTTGTAGTTTTGCCACCATTTTTGATACACAATGTGATATTTTGTTGCTAATTTTTAGCCATTGCCTTTTTCTTCCTTTTGATTTCTTTTTTCTTTTTATCAGTACCGGGGATCGAACTCACAACCACCTGCTTGCAAGGCAGGTGCTTATGCCGCTGAGCTAAATCCCCAGCCCCTTGATTTGTTTTCTAATGGTACACAACAATTGTGTGGCTCAGAAGTTGAAAATATGAAACAGCTATATTCAGAGAAAAAAAATGTTTCCATACCTGGTCCTCAAGCTTGTTCTTCCCTTACTCTGGAGTTTAACATATATGTCCCTCCCCTGTCGCTATGTTACTTGGGGTTGAACTGAGGGCCTTTGCATTGAAGTACATCTGCAGCCTTATTTATTTATTTAAAAAAAAATTTTTTTTTTTGGTACCAGGAGTGGGGCTCGAAATATTTTTAAATTTTGAGACAGGGTCTTGCCAAGTTGCCCAAGCTAGGCTAGAACTTTGAATCCCTTTGCCTCAGTTTCCCAGACTTCTGTGATTACAGGTGTGTACCACCATGCTGGGGTTCCAGGTTAAGATTTTCATTCTTTGATGATATCCTTTCTTTCTTAAGTGCATACTATTCTGTATTTCTCTTAGACCCTGGAGGTTACTCTTACCAGCAGAGTGCAGTGACCTTCATTATGTCTTTATCCTGTCGCACAGACTTTGTTCAGCCAGTCCCCTATTAAGGACATTGGAACTGTTTCCAGTCTTCTGCTGTTATAAATAGAAGCTCTGAACTTTTTGCCTTTAAAATATTATAAAAAATGTAAGATACTGTTAGTAGTAGCCAGTATACAGTTCCAATCTAAATAACATTAAACTCCAGACCAGAAAGGCGGGCAATCCCAGAATGAGAGCAAAGGTCAGTGTTTAGACACTGCTAAGCTCCAGCCCCAGCGCCAAGGTAATGTTGCACATCGCTGGCCGCCGGGAGCCTGGGGGAGCTGTGTAACAAGTAGGTGTGAGGAGAGGACATTGTGTCAGGTCCACAGAGAACCCTCATTTCTGATTCCTCCCGTTGTTGACCTTTTCTTCTGCTTTCAAGGTTGTTTATTAGAATTGTGTGCCCTAAAGTACTGTTTTTGTGAGTCAAATACTTGAACAGTTGAGACAGAACGTGGATATCAGTTCGCTGAATGTTCATAATTCATAATAACATACAAAGCAGGTCTGTTACCCATATTTGGGGGAAAAACTGAATTTATTTTCTCCCTCCCCCCAAACCTGGTTTTCCGATGTCCACACGAGAAACTAGTACCATCATTCAACCAAACCGAAACGGACACACGTCACAACTCCCCCTTGTTCCATTTAGTTCTTTATCTGGTCCTCGCAAGCACCCCTGCGATCTGTTCCTTCCTTTATGTTCATATTCTCACCATGCCTGCCTCACTTTGGCCATAGTCATGCCCGGATGAGCACCACAACCTTCTAAAACAGTGTTCCCTTCACTCCTGCCTTCGCTCCCTGAACCATTCCACACTGGAATAAGAATCTTCAAATGTGCTTATTTTAAATCATTGTATACCACTCACGTTTGTGAATGCATTACAGATGTTACCCCATGAAGTCAGTCCTGTGTCTGAATTTTGTGGAGGCCGAGATGGAGGTACAGGGCCAGTACTTGTCCAGGCTCCTGTGGCTAGTAAGTCCCAGAGCCATAGTCTGAGTTAGACAGTCTAGCTTCCAGTGCTCTTAAACACTACTCTTTTGAACACCAGATGTGATGTTATTACTCTTGCTCAAAATTCTCAGAACGTCTGTCCACTGATCTTAGGGTAAACCAAAACTGACTTTTTTTGGGATGATGCTGGGAATTGAATCCAGGAGCCTTTGCATTAATCTAACTTCCCAGCCCTTTTATTTTAATTAGTTAATTTTTTTGAGACAGGGTCCCTAAATTGTCTAGGCTACCCTCCTCCTACTTCAGCCTCCCAGAGTGTTGTGATTACAGGTGTGTGCCACTGCTCAAGGCCCTTGTTTTTTTTAAGGCCCCATCTCACCACTGTCACTTTGCCCCCGCTTTACTCAGCCCAGTGGTCCAGCCACAATGGCTTACTGGTGTTCCCCCAAAAATCGTGGTTTCTTGGTTTTTAGACCTGTGTGCAACCTGTTTTATCTGCCTAGGAGCATGCCCTTGGCCAAGATGCTCGCCTAGCCTGCTTTCTTTGAATCAGCTCCGTGAGATTATTGTTGAATTTATCCACTGTATGGCTTGCAGTTGGAAAAAAATTGCTGAACGTAAAAGAGACCCAGGGAGATTGTTTTGCTCTCTAATCGTGCTACAGATAAACCATAAAGCCAATTAGAACACGAGTTTTCTGACTCTGGAACTTTAGTATTGGACTGTGCTATGGTATCATCAGTGCTGGGGGCTTAGTGCTTTAACCACCCTTGAAGGTCCTGGGCCTCTTCACATCCTAGGTAAATGCCTAGTGCTACTGTGTTTATGCAGTTGGCCCTAGAAGTGTTTTGGAATTATCTCTAGAGGGGTGGTGCTCTCTTCACAGTTCACACCAGCAAACCAGTAATCAGTGCTAGTTTGTTATAACAGAATGCAGACTGGGTACAGAACTTAGATATTTTATACAATTAAATTCAAAATCTATTCATGACAGTTCCTTCCATCCATGGTGAAATTGAATAAAAACATTGACAGTGGTGTTACAGAAATAGTTACATAATAAACTTACCACAAAAGAATTCCAGTGTTAAGTATTTGCTGATGATTCATTGTATTACTTGCTGTTAAATTACCCTGAAAGCTTTTGCATGCTGTGGTTTTACCGCTTAGCTCTGTGCTTTTTTAAAGGCGTCTTTCCTGCTTAATGCTTCCACCTTTCTTCCATGTTGAGGGGAATGTGAATGGCAGAATGCCATTTTTTAGGCGTGTTCCAAACTGTTATTTATTTATTGTCCTCCCACTCTCTTAAGCTGCAGGCATTAGGTATCCTGCTGGTTTTCTCTGCAGTATGTTACATCCTGTGGAGTATTGGCACAGTTATCTATATACATATTTGATTTCTGTCAAACACTGTAAATTATGTTAGGATGTAAGTAACAGTTGAAAAGGACATTGTAGTCTGATTGATGAAGTATCTCTTAATGTCAGATAATTTTCTCCAGGATTCTATTTAACTAAAATCGAATTTGGCAATCCAAATGTATCATCTGACCAGAGTTACAATTTCATACAAACACCATGTGAGCAGAGTCTGCAGTACCCCAGTACCTGGCGTGTGCCTGGACACTTCATGAGCACTCAGTAATAATTAAATACACATAGTGAAAGATGGAAGAATTATAATGGCTGTGCTTTATACCTGAATAATGGATTTTTGGGAGGACAGTCTCAGATTTCTTTAGTTTGTATAGTCTATTAGGTGCTAGAGAAAAAGATACAAAGATTTGGTTGGTAGCCTCGTTCATTTAATAATTTATTCCAAAAATATGAATTGACTGTAGCTATTTTGTATTAGGAATCAGGTATACGGGAGTAAATAGTGATAGCTCCTGCCCTCATGTTGCTTTCAGTTTGGAAAGAAACAGGTGGGAGGAGGGGAGAAAGCAGGAGTTATAAACTGGTTGATGTGGTTGTTTGAATGGCAGAATAGTATTGACTACTTTTCTTTTGCCACTGTCTATGGCACAGTCGTCATTACTAATCATGTTCCCATAATTGAGTTGTTGTTCATCAGTTTAGAACAACAATGGCAAACCTGTGGCATGCGTGCTGCAGCAGGTGTGCAGAACCCTCTGTGTTGGCACACAAGTCAGGTCACCCAGCAGCTGAGCATGGGATAACAGTTGTGTTTTTCTAAACTAAAACTTCAATATTGTATTCATATTTAATTCCAGTACTGGCACTTTGTGATAAATAAGTAGGTTTTGGGTTGTAATTTGGGTACTGGTCTCTAAAAGGTTTGCCATCACTGGCTTAGGATATAGTGGGAAGAGAGGCATGTGGATAATGAATTCACAGTGTGAAGATTGTTAAAACAGCCTCCCGTACCAATGTCCAGGAGACATAAAGGAAGCTCCTCTCAATTGAGGAAACATAGTAGCACCATGGTGTGGTGGAGAGCAGTGGATGCAGTCTGTAGATCGAGGTTCCTGTGTGTGCCCTTGGCCATGTGACCTACAGGTGAGGCAGAGAGCTACAAGCTCTGCTTCCAAGAACCTTCTCAGCCTGCCCCGTCGGCTGCACACTTGGGTGAGCATTCCTGCCTTTTCTGTTCTGCATATTGTACCTCTCTGACGTTGAAAAGTGAATTCCTTGGCTAAGAAAAGTTTGAAAATCCTTGGATTAGCTGATCATCCAAAATTTTGAGTAATAATCACCCAATGATTATTCTAAGAATTCATTAATAGCCAAGTAATACACTACCAAAAAAAAAAAAAAAAAACCCTGTTTTTATCAGGTGAAAATTACTTTTTGGCTTTTGATATGAGGGCAACACAGAGGGTCTGTGTAATTTGGGTTTAAACTCAAGACCTGTATGTACGTATTTATGTGTGTAAGTAAGTTATACTGGGAATTGAACCCAGACCCTTTGGAACTAATCTACATCTCCAGGACTTCATAGTTTTTATTTTGAAACTGGGTCTGAGTAAATCCCTTATTACCCAGGCTGGGCTTGAACTTTTGCTCTTCCTGCTTTAAGCTCCTAAACTGCTGAGATTACAGGCCTACACGTCTAATTACAGGGTTTATATGTCTGGCAAGTGTTAGTTTTTTATAAAGTACTTTTGTTTTTCCTTTCGTGTTTCCCTGTGGCAAAGCCTCCTTTGCATCCTTAAGAGGCCTGTCTTGAACCTTTTGAAAGGCCTGGGAGAGTCACATACTGTTATGGCTTGTGTCTAGATGTCCCCCAAAGCCTCTTGCAGTCAGAGGTGGGGTTTTTTCAGAGGTGACTGGATCTAGAATGTGTTAACACTGGAATTGGTTGATGGTACAGTGCTAAAATAAAAAGCACTAGGATTAAGGGTGTGAGTGCTACCGGCCCTGAGTAGCCTGGATAAGATAAAAGGGGCAGGAAGACTCTGTTAAGGTCCCTTGTGGCTTTACTACCTTCTGTTCCCCGTGAACTGTTTCTCAGATCTCTTCCTCCACTCTGCCTTGGAGCCAGCCAGTTACGGACTGAAACCTCTACCAACTGTGAGCTAAACATAAACATTTTCTTTTAACTTACGGGTTTTGGGTATTTTAAATTACTAAGACAGGTACTTAGTTAGTTTTGATGTTTGTATTTGTTTACATTTTCTTCTAGTTATGTCTTTTTCAAATTTTTAAGTGAAATATATTGAAATGAGTCGAGAGTATCTTTTCTGGCATACTGTTTGTTCCATTTTTTGCCCACTTTTCTCCTTTGTACGCAATAGAATCTGATTGTTGTGGAAACAATTCCAATCTTGGTGAGCCATAGGAACTGTTTTCAAAGACCTCTTGCCAGGAATTAGGCCCAACAGAAGAGAATGACCTCAGAAGGCAAAAGGAGACAAGATTGTGTGAACTTTTGTAAATTATTGTCCTTATTAATTACTTTATTCCTTCACGCACTGGTTTCCTCTTCTGTGAAGTGTTCTTTGTCATACTTCCTCTAGAGTAGTGTTACGTGGATTAGAACATGTAAATGCTGCCAGCCTGCCGTCTGGCCCACAAGTAGCCTGATTTTGGATTTCTCCATCCTTCCTCCTTTTTCTCTTTCCTATGAATGTTTGTTGAATTTGTACTGTATGCCAGGCATTTTCCTGTGTGCCCAGCACATAGGGAAAGTGCCTGCCTTCAGGGAACATGCTGCCAATATCCCCTCTCAAAGATGTAGTTACTGTAAGCGACTCAAATCGAGAATATGTAAAGGGTTCTTAGGATTCAGTAATCAAAAGACAACTCAGTGTAAAAACAGGCAAAGGATTTGAGTACTTCCCCGAAGATCTGTGGATGGCCAGTAAACTCAGATGCCAACATCATTAGTCATGAGAGAATTGCAGATTAATTAAAGCTACATTGAGTTAACTTAATCACATTCAGTAGGCTGACTGTTATCAGACAGACAAACAATAATGAGTCTTTAGGGGACACAGAGAAAATGGAATTATATATTGTTAAATGGGATCTGATGATCCAGCTACTTTGGAAAACAATCTGGCATTCCTCACAATGCTAAATGAGATAAATACATACGGCCCAGCAGACAAAGTTCCGCTCTGAGATATCGCCTAAGAAAAATGAAATATCCATTAAAAATTTGTATCCAGTACTATTTATAATAGTCATAAAGAAAAAGAAAACCAAAACCTCTAAGTATCCAACAGCTGGTGAATAAAGAAACCGATATATCCGTAAGGTAGGGCCCCCCCTCCCCCCCTGGAGTCAGGGTTTCACTGTGTAGTTCAATCAGGCCTTGAACTTTCCATGTAGCCCAGGCTGGCCTTGAACTCATAGCTGTCTTCCAGCAGGGATTATAGGCATGCACCACCATGTCCAGCAAAGTGGATTGTTGTTAGATAATGAAAAGGAAAGCTGTAATGCAGCATGGATGATCCTTTGAAAACATTACGCAAGTGGAAGAAGGAAGTTACAAAGGGCTGCATGTCATCTGAGCTCTCTTAAATTAAAGGTCTGAATTAGGCAGATCTGTAGAGCAAAGCGAGTGTTTGCCTGGGGTTAAAGGGGGAGACACTGGGAGATAGGTGATGGACTTTGTAGAGTCAGATTTATTTATGGGATGATGAAAACGTTCTGCAGTGATGGAGATGGTTATACAACCCTTAAGTGAGTGGACGTTTTAGTATGTAAATTATATCAATGACATGGTTAAATTTGTCATTACCCTCTTCTCTGGGATGTAGCCTTTTCCTGGATTCTTTTCCCTTAGCATATGAATGTGCTTTGGCCTCTCACCCTAAAACAAAACTAGACAGAATGTGAGCCCCTCTATGGGCCTCCTTGCTATGGCCATCTCATGCTTTATTCTTTCGTGTGTGTCTGTTTTGAGACAGGATCTTGCTATATAGTTCAAGCTGGCTGTGAACCCACCATTTAACCCAGGTTGGCCTTAAATTGAAGCCTCAGATTCCAGAGGGTTGGGGTTACAGGGGCATGCCACGCCTGCCTCAGACTCTTAAAAAAAGTTGGCAAGTAAGCAATTTAGAAATACTTTATTTGGAAAAGTTAGAAGTTACGGATAAATAGAAAAGTGTTTAGATATTTAATCTTTCCACCCAGATGTACTAATTAACATGTATATAGTTTTAGCATTGGTAATTGAATCGTGTTATTTCCAAAGATTGGTACTGTTATGAGGAAAGGTTAAATTACTGTACTAAGATAGATCATTGCATACTTTTAAAAAGATTTTCATCCTTATAACGTCAGCTTCTGTGAAGTTCTGTGAACTTTTATGCATGATTTGCCTTGTTAATTTTTCGGAATTGTGTAAATCTAATTTGAGGTTAACAGACCTAACGCTTCCGAAGCATTCAAGCTTATTAGGTAACATGGATGGAATACCTAAAACTTTGCTGCCTTTTAGGCTATACTTGTTTCCTGGCTTTTGCTTAAGTTGCAAAAGCCACGATATATCAGAAAGGGATTTCAGTCTTAAATATTTTAGAGTATGTTCAAGCACTGTCCCTGTAAAATAAAAATTTCATGGGTTCTGTTCAGCTTCTGTGGGTGTTCAAAGTGTCTGGCAGCCATTGGCTGTGAATTGGGATGAATGGATTTACCACTTTCGAAGTCGTATTGAGCTAATGTTATTGATCTTTTCTCCCTTTGGCATGTGTAGAATTGGACTGGCTGAGCAACCCCAGCTTCTGTGTTGGAGCGATAACATCGTTGAACCAAGAAGCCAAGGAGGCCGCAGCCCTTGTTTCCAGAGGCTCCGCACTGACAAGGTGGTTTTCTGACAGAGGGATTTTAGCCTTTGTTTGCATGTTGTCTCTGGGTTAGCTTAGATGATGTGTATAAGAAAACCCTATAATGAGAAAGCCCCGTTGAGCTTTTCCTCTCCTTAGAGCAGTGAGGGACTCTTGGCTGTTTTCCTGATCTCACTTGTATAGATTGTTCTTTTTTCCATTGCAGTGGCGAGTACGTGACACAATTAGTGCCTGTAATTAGGCCACGAGGGAAATGGCATCATTGTGGTTCTCAAGTAACTTTACTCTCCTCATTAGTAACCTTTAGGATATTGTAATTTAGAATTTCTTTAATTGCATATTCAACACTTTTGTAAAAATAGCCCATATAACATAACATGGGGCAAAATCTAAGGAAAACACTGGGGACAGCAGAATGGCACACACCTACCCAGCTATGAAATAATTTTTTGTAGATCACATAATTGAGAAGTGTGCTCTTTCACAAATAGATTAGAGAATCTAATGATGAAAAACCTGAATCCTAAGTATTAGGAAGCCTTTGGAAATTGATACTAGTTAACACTCAAGAAGAATTTTGTCTAAGATATTTGAGTAATGAAAAAGAACAATTCATTTTCACCTTTAAAAACAAGGACCACAATTAAACCTTTTGTTTCTGATCCTAAGGCTATCTCATAGCACTGAAAATAAACCTTTAGTAATGTTGCTCAAATACTTTATCTGATAAAGTAAGTAGTCCTTTAAAGATGACTACTTGTGAAAGTACAGGATTAGAAACTACTAGGGTGAAATGTTCTTCACTCATTTTGGGGATGGTTCTTAAGTCTTTAGGGGAGTTGTAATCCAGGGAAGTACTTGTACTGTATGGGCAAATAGCAGATTTGTGTGAACATTCGTAGAGATTCCTATTATATACTTATTTGTGTATTTACTTATTTACATAGTATTTTCTCTACTTCTCTTTTGAAAATAATTCTGAAGTTGATTTTCTCAAGCAGGAGTCCTCTGAAATCAGAGCCATCAGATGAGAGTGACCCTCACATAAAGCTTGCACAAGTAAGCAGGAAAAAGAAGAAGGAGAAAAAGAAAAAAAGGAAGCATCAGCACTACAAGAAGACGAAGAGGAAACATGGGCAGTCGGATAGCAGTGACTCCGAGCCAGATACTGACTCTGGAAAGGACGGCTCGAACAGAGGCGTCAGGGGTAGTCAGAGGGAATCTGAGAAAGCCAGGTAGCTTGCCGGTCTTAAATACTGGTGATATTTCAAATTTGAACTTTTCTCCCTTGATGGTTGCCACAAGTTAGATATTTGAATGTTTATCTAGCCAGTGAATTAAAGAGAACTCTACCCAGGTGTAGTGGTATGCGCCTGTAGCCCCAGAACTCTGGGAGGATGAGGCAGGAGGATCACTGCAAATTCAAGGCCCGCCCAGGACACTGGGGAGCTGAACTCAAGGTCTTTGCACTAAGCTATGAACTATATCCCCAGCACTTTTAATTTTTTTTTTTTTCACTTTGACTCTGTCTCACTAAGTTGTTCACGCAGGCCTCGAACATGCTAGTCCTCTTGCTTTAGCCTCCCAGAGCACTGGGACTATAGGCATGTGCCACTGTGCCCACCTGCTGTCTGTCCGTCTACCTGCCCCATTCAGTGATGCAGGGGATCAAACCAACATCCTTGTATGTGCTAGGCAAGTGCTCTACCACTGAGCTGCATAGCTAGCCCATTATCTTTACTTTCTAGTATGTCTTTAAAGAAACTAGTTTAATTGTTACAGCTTCTGCAAATTAACCTTTTATCTGCCTGTCCTTTTTTAGAGCTGAGGAAAATGGGTTTTAAAGAATTTCCTGAAGCCACGTAGGAACCACACAGAGATCGGCAGGATTGTTAATTCCATCTTCTGCTTTATCCGCTTCAGAGAGCAGAGCCTCTTTGTGGTTTTATGGTCCAAATGGCATTTTGAAGTTTGCCATTTTGTGGAGTAACCTAACTAAGATCAAAATATGTAGTCTTTGGGCCGGGGATTTAGCTCAGTGGCATAAGCGCCTGCCTTGCAAGTATGCGGTTGTCAGTTTGATCCCTTGTACCAAAAAAAAAAAAAAAAAAAAATGTTGTTCTTGTCCTTCTCTGTGCTTTCTTGCTGTTAACCTCTACGGTTTCTGTTTTGGGGAAGACTGGCCTGCAAGAACTATTTGTTTCCACATAGACAAAGATTAAGATATTAGTGCGTTGTGAATGACTTTCCATGATGTCAGGAAAGTAGCATACCATGTGGGACTCTACTCCGGGGATCCCCAGAGGTTTCTGCTACTAATTGGCCTTTGTTTCCTGGGATGAGTTTTCCCTCACGGTGAGGCGGAGGCAGCTCTTTCCTAGCTCCCCCCCACATCCTGCCTCCTGACCTCAGTATCCACCAGGGTAGAGATAAGGCTTGTTTCCTCCCAGGGAGTGGTTTGCAGCTTCCATCTACACCCACAGTCAGCTTTCCTTTTCTTTCTGGAATGTGCTGATCTTTTTCCAGTGGGCACTTCCTCTTTCCTCTGTCCCTTGCAGCTTCTGTAGACAGCCTTCCACAGTTGTTCATTTTAATGAATTTTATATTTTAACCCGAGGCTCATCGTTCAGCATATATTTATTAAGTGGCTACTTTGTATCCTTGAAATGCCATTCCTTTGTATTCTCTGCCAAGAATGGTTTAGAATCCTCCAGAATCTGTATCTGGGCAGAGCTAAAAAGATGGAACAGCGGTTAATGGCTGTGTTGACTTCTTTGGCAGCTTATTGTGTCATCAGCATTATGAGCTGATTTTCTGCAGTGGAAAAAGGATGTTAGATGCCAGAGAATGCTCCCCTCCCTCTCGCTTACCTCCTGGGGAAGCCGTTCCTTTCCTCTGTATCAGAGCTGAAAGTCAGCCAGTCCACAGATTGGTTTAAAGAGATAAATAAGGGTCTTGTGTTAGGGGACTCTCAGGATTCTGCTCTTTCCGTAGGAGGCGCAGACGTATAGGTACAGCATACACAGGACAGGGCTGTAGGAAAGGACTGAGACCACACCCCAGTAAGCAGTTCAGCCAGTGCCTTTCCACAGGAATGAGCTGCAGGAAGTGAGCACTTGCATGTAAGTTAGGTCAGTGGTGGCAGACCTTGGCACACAGGCTGTGTCGCGCTCAGCACGCAAGCCAAGTGGCCCCAGCAGCTGAGCATCAATAACAGTTGTTTTTGCTAAAGTAAAACCTCGGTATTCAAGTTTAACTGTAGTGTGGTGTTGGCACTTGGCGATAAATCAGTGGGTTTTGGGCTGGACATTTGGTGTTTGAACACTTGGTCTCTAAAAGGTTCACTGTCACCATATTAGGTGAAGCAAAGGTATCTCACTGTCGTGTCATGTTTGTCACCTTTGAATGTGTGGTGGTCCCTCTGCCTAGCATTCTAAAGTGCTTCAGAATAGGAATATTTTTAAAGGAAAAAACCTTATTTAGACATTAATTTGAAATTCCAATTAAGTCCATTTAAATGAAATATGTATCTTTTTTTTATTTAAAAAAGAGAAAAGTCAGAAAAGAAAAACAGCCTCAGCCTCTTGAGTGCTGCAATTATAGTGTGTGCCACCACACCCCGCTACATGAAAAATTGTTTTTGGTACCAGGAATCAAACTTATGCTTGCCAGGCAGGCACCTGTGCTGCTGAACTATATCCCTGACTCACTCAAGGCAAATGTTTAAAAAGAACACCTAAATCCTCTTGTGACAGGAGCTCACAGACTGGGCCTGCAAGTGTCCACTGGGAAACTGAAGCAGGATGAAGCTTAGCATGTCCGCCTTCATTTTTCTCCTTTACTACTTAAAAACTTAGAGTCAGACTCCTGCTCGGCTCTGCCCACAGGCATGTGAATCATTAAGGAGTGATTATTAGTCCTAAACTTACCTAGCCTGTCTCATTTCTTCAAGACTGAGGAAACCAAGATGAGAGTAACTAAAGTAACTTTCAGGATATGTGGGGACATCCAGCTGCCGGCCTTCCCAGCTGGTTGTCATTCCCCTGGAGGATGCCTAGAAGCCTCTGGTCATTCTCCTGAAAGCACAGCGGTTTAGGATTGCAGGAAAGCAGAGCCTCAGAGACCACCCTTGATGGGGTCACCCACCAAGCAGGAGCAGTGCATGTCTCGTCTCAGTATCAGAGCCAGATCACCCCTTTGAGCTACACTGACTCTCGGAGAACCCCACAGAACCAGTCCTGAGATACTGATGCACCAGAACACAGCCCGAGCAGGCTCGCTTCCCTCCAGCTGTGCAGACCCCAAATCCTGTCTGTTTTCCCCTTTCTTACCCTAAAACTCTGCCAGCCCCTTGAGGGCGGATTTTGAACCTTTTGATCTGTTCAGAGCTGATTAAAGCTCCCTTCCTGCCTCTCACCACTGCTTGTCTCTCCGGTTGGTGTAAGGTTTGGGTCTGTTGGGACCCCTGAAGCTGGGTTTTGTCCTGAAACTCTGGTAGTTGCCAGGCAGGCGCTGTGCTGCCGAGCTGTATCTCCGGCCCCACTCCAGTAATACCTCAGCTTAATTTCTGAGACTTTCTTGTTAATGTCATTTAGTTTTGCTTTATTTTTAAAACTTTTCCCTGAATAAGAATCTTCCCCTCATCTCTATGACATGTGCAGTTGTATGTACTTTTGTGTTTTTGATGCTGTATGTGCGGTTTGAAAAGATGAGCTTTCTTATTTAGGATAATGCCTAATACATCACTGGAAGACTTCTGAACTGTCTTTTCCTTTTCCTTTGTCTCACAGTCAAGGAAGTAATGCTGCCGCTGATGCTGGACATCACTCTATTTGGCTTGAGGACATCCAGACTGTGACAGGAGAGCTCTTTAGGACAGATAAGAAACCAGATCCCGCGAACTGGGAGTATAAGTCTCTTTACAGAGGGGACATAGCAAGGTACCCGTAACACCTTCCCCTGACTGCTGCTGTGGGAAGTAAAACACGTTTCTCCTCTGAACTTTCTGAGCATTGTCTGTTTACCCCTTTATTTCTCTTTCATAGATTCTTTTGGGTCTTAGCATTGTTAAGTTGTTAAAGGGACATATTTCATCTCACATTCTGAATTGAAAATGTAATCCTTGAGGTCAGTTCAGATTATTCTTAATTTATCCTCAGTCCTTAGCATAGTGGCTGCTGTAATAGGTATTTAATAAATGTTTGTTGGATAAATGAATCTAAAAATACAGTATTTTTACAGTAGTACTGTGACTGCAAATTCCAGCAGTTAATTGTGATGAGTATCCAGAAGCAATTTGTTCTAATCTGTGTTCACTTTAAAAAGTAGCAAAAGCCCTTTATTCATCCCCTACACGTGCCATTTCAGAAAATGACTTTTTGGGGAGTGGGGTACTAGGAATTGAACTCAGGAACTTGTGCTTGCCAACTGCAGGCACTGTGCTGCTGAGCTATTTTTTTGGCCCAGAAAATGACATTTTATAGAAATGACTTTTTTTCAAATTACTTCTAGTGTGTAACACCAGATGATCATAAAAATGGGTGGTATTATTTACTGTAGTAGGTATTTGTTGTAATGATTTTGGACTTTTCCCCTGTAAACTGTCAAATGAAAAATAATATTTGCATAAGCCAGGCGCAGTGGCTTATGCATGTAATCCCAGTTACTTGGGAGGCAGAATGGGGAGGATTGTGAGTTCAGGGCCAGCCCGGGCAACTTAGTGAGACCCTGTCTCAAAAACAACAGATCCTTGAATACTTACTAAAACCCTTTAGACATTTAGTAATTTGTAGGAAATTTGGGAATGTAAAGAGCAATACAGTCTTTACTATTGATAAGTTTATAGGTAATGAAAATCAAAGCTAGAGAACCATAGGATATAACATTAAGAAGAAATCTTGGAAGGATATTCTATGTAGGACAATTACACTTTAAAATAAATTTCATTTTCTAATACCTTACTGCATTTCCAAATTTTGAGCATGTTTCACTCATCCTGACATTATACCTGCTTGTAAGACAGGTGCTTATGCCACTGAGCTAAATCCCCAGCCCTGATTATTATGTTTAAAGCATATGCATTTTTTGTTTGTTTGTACTGGGTCCTGAACGCAGGGCCTTTTACTGAGCTAATTCCCAGCGCTTTTATTTTTTATTTTGAGACATACTTTTAGTTACCCATGCTGGGCTCAAACTTACGATCCTCCTGTCAGCCGCTTAGAATGCTGGGATTACAGGTATGTGCCACCATGCCCAGCTGCTGTTTGGGTTGTTTCGGCGCACCTGCACTCATGGTTTTCATGCCACGACAGAGCAGTGCCATAGGTCTGGATCCCCCCTCCATGGGAGGTCAGCAGTCGTGCTCTGGCGGGAGGTGCGTGCTGTGGTTCTCGGCTCCTTTCACTGTGTCAGCCTGTGGATGCCCACAGAGGCTCCTTGGGGAGGAAGAGGAATCTCAGGGAGATTAAGTAACTGCTTGAGGCCAGGCAACCGGGGAGCAGCACGCTTGGGATTTGAACCACAAATAGGAAGGAGTCAGGTTTGTGGTAGGATGCTTTGTGGAGTTGGAATCAGAGGACCCACTCTGTCATTCTGCCTGCCATTTACTAGTTGTATAATCCAGGCAAGTCATCTATCTGTGAGCTTGTTTTTAATTTGTAAATTTGGAATTAGAATTCCTGTCCTGCCTTACACTCAGATATTATTAATATTTGATATAGAGTTGGAACTTTGTATGCAGTTTTAAAGGGTTATTATTTATTAATAGATGAAAAAAGGAGAAAACATTAACAAGAGTGGCTCTCGAGGTTCTGCTAATGAAAGGCACAGTTCTTACGCAGAGAGTAATTGGGCACAACTTTATTAGTCTAAAGTGCAAAGAAAGCACTATTAAAAGACGTGGGGCATTGCTGATTTTCTCATAACTCAGTTAAGTTTCAGCAGGGCAGTCCTGCCTGCATCAGTGGCTGCGTAAGTGTTAGCACCCAGGTTTGGAATGTGTGGTCACACAGCACTCTGAGCTGGCCAGTGGACAGTGGAGTCTCTGTGAGGTACTGAGTGTTCACACTTGAGAGGACAGAGAGAGTCTGAGGGCCTTGAGAAGATTGTAAGAAGTTACTCACGATGAGACTTGCTCCATCCTGTGAGAACTAGATGAGCGGTAGTGAATATTTGGCTCTTGGAGGTACATGATTGATAATGGTGGTTTCAGTGTTTAAAAAAAATTTGTTTTATTTTGTTTTTTGAGGCGGGCCCTTGCTATGTAGCTTAGGCTGACCTTGTACTTGCAGCAGTCCTCCTGCCTCTGCCTTCTAAGTGCTGGGATTCTAGGCAAGCACCACCGCTCCGGCTGGTTGCTTAAGCTTTGCTGAGCTGACCTCTGGAAGATGGACACACAGTGTTCTGCGCGGCTCAGGGAGGCAGAACCGAGACTGAGTGGAAGTTGCAGAAAGCCAGGTTTAGGGGAAGCGTGTGTGTATCCAGCAGTGACACGGCACGTGTGGAGTATTACGGGAAACAGAGCTTTGGTTCTGTAGTTAGAGTGTCACATGGAAACGACGCAGTCATTACCTTTGGAAAACCATCAGCAGTAAAATACTGACTTTCAGTGCAGTTCAGCTCAGTCAGTTTTACTCTCCATTTTTGAATAGATTGTTTCTTTGGCTATCCAGCAGATAAAATAATTGGTATATGTTGAGGAGCAAAGTTTTATAAGGTGCTAATAACAGTTCAATTATCTTGCCTTTGCTATGTGGCAGATAATCTCCCAAGGGTTTTATATTTGTTCATTTTTTGACCACTCCAGTAATTCTGTGGCACAGGTGCTGTTATTATTCGGAATCCATTTGATATATGGGGAAACTGAGGCACAGATGGTGCTTTTGTTTCATTTTTTTGTTTTTATAGTGCTGAGGAATGAACCCACAGGCTTTGCATGCTACCACTGAACTGCAAGCCCAGCCTTTTTCTTACTGTATTTTGAGAGCAAATCTCACGGAGTTTCTCAGACTGATCTAAACTTGTGATACTCTTGCCTCAGCCTTCTGAGTAGCTGATTTATAGGCAGAAGCCACTGTGATTTGAATGTGGTTTGTGCCTCTGCATATATGCAGTTTAATCCCCAAAGTCTTATTTTGAAGGTAGTCAGGGGGTGAAAATCTAACCTTGGTGGTTAGAGTGAAACCTTTAGGAAATGGTTGGATTAGATTTTGTCATTTGGATTTAGCCCCATGGTTGAATCCTTGTGGCTTTGTAAGGAGAGGCCAAGAGACCAGATGGGCACAGAGGTATACATGTACTGATGCCATGATGTGATGTAGTAAAAGGGACCCTCAACAGTGCTTGCATTATGCTCCTTGGACTTCTGGTCTCCTAAACTATGAGGCAAACCAACCTTTCTCTGTAAGGTAACTTGCCTCAGGTATTTTGTTATAGTAATGAGAAGCTGACTGATAGACACAGGTTTTAATAACTTGGTCATGTTCGTTCAGCCAGTCATTGGTAGCGTTGGAATTTGGACACAGGTAGTGTGACACTATGAGGAGTATGTGAGAGTGGAAGCCACTAAGGAAAAGCAAATGTATTTTGCCCAGCTCAGCTCACTCCAGAGCCAGGCCCACTGAGTGCATTCAGGGCACAGCTGTGTGCTCCTTTTAGAGATAATTATTTTCTCTCCATTTTATTGTTTATAATTGCATTCATTTAAATTAAATGTATATAAAATATCATTTATTGAACCTTTGAAATAAGAGTTTCTACCTCTGAAATGATTCAAGTGACGTCTAGCAGATTATTTGATGAGGATTTTTATAGGAAAAGCTCCTTCATTTGGGGGAATATTGCATTGTTATGGTCTGGACCTGTATTAAGGTTCTATGATATACAGTTGAAATGTTCAACAATAGTAAAATAGTTAAATAATTGTAATCCATACAATAGAACAGTAGAGTTTGAAGCTAATTAAAACCACATTTTTCTAAGGGTAGTGATATGGAGAAATGCTTAAAAGTAGGGAGGAAAGCTTGAAACTATGTGCTGTCCACTTGTTTTGAAAAGGATGTGTGTAAATACATAAGCAGAAACATATGTGAAAGGAGGTTAGATAAACCAGAAAGATTCTTTCTTCTCTTCTCAGCATTTTTAATTTGCTGCACAAAACGCAGCTATTATTTGAAAAGTCAGAAGAGCCAAGTAAACATTTTTAATAAATTGTATGAATCAGATACTGCATGTTTTTAACTGATGAGGAATCAGTACTATTGAAATAGTTGTAATGGGACAGAATTAGCTTTTTTACATATAATTTGCTCCTTAGGGAGTGACAGGCTTGTTTAGAGCGGCCTGGTGCTCTCTGTGGTCTCCCGTCACACCTTCCTTACGTTTGTGTGTTGGTTCATTTGTGGTGCTGGCGATGCCTCGTGCTTGGTAAGCATACATTGTACCACGTTAGCCCCGGCTTTAGTGGTTTTTGATTCTCAGGGCAAAAGAGAAAGATCTGGGAGGAACTGAGTGTGATAGAGAAAAGGTTTGTTTGTTCGGTTTCCTGTTGCTATATTGAAATACCTGAGAAGGGGTAATTTATAAAGAAGCGTATTTGGCTGAAGGTTAGGCTGGGACATCCGAGAGTGTGGCCTGGCGATTTTGGGCATTGACAGATACTTCCGGGTAGCCCAGGCCTCTATGACAATATGCACTGTTACTGTGATCCTGCCCCCCGCATCTCCCCTCACGCTCCTTTCCAGTTGGTCCCCACCCGCACTTCCCAAGGGCAGTGACCATTCTAATTTTTTCCTACTGTTGATCAGTTTTGCCAGGTTAGAATTTCATATGCATGGAATCATACAACACGGTCTTTTGTATTTGAGTTCCCTTAGTACAGTGTTTTTGAGATTTATCCATTGACATTTATTAGCAGTTGGTTCCTTTATTTCCTGTTTTTTTTTTTTTTATTTTACTGGTATGTTTTAGATATATATAGTGATAACATTCATTGCATGGAGTTTGAACCTGTATTCATTTTTACTGGTAGGAGTATTCCATTGTATGGCTGTACCCCTGTTTACCCATTCTTCTGTTGATGGACACCTGGACCCTTTCCATATTTGGCTGTTAAGAATAAAGCTACTGAGAACATTAGTATACACAAGTCCTTGTGTATCCATACAGTTTCCTTTTCTTGGGTCAATACCTAGGTGTAGACTTGCTGGGTCACAGGGTGGGTCTGTGTTTAGAGTATTTTAAGAAACCGCCAAACGTTTCCCCAAAGTGATCACACCACTTGATGTTCCTACCAGCAGCATATGAGAACTGTGGTCACTTACTGCTGTTCCTGGGGTGTGTACTATGTCTGTCTCGTGGTGTTAATGGGCACTCCCTTGATCATGGAGGGTGTTTCTTGCACCTCTTGGCCATTTGTGTCTTCTTGTGTGAAACTTCAGGTTCTATCTTTCAGTTTTTAACTGGGTTCTTTGCTATCATACAGACAGAAAAGTGAACAGTTTTCTTTATCTTTCGCCTGTGCAAGTATTCAGTAGTCATCTGTTGGTGTCTCTGGGAACATCTGTATATCCATGAAAGCAATTTAGAATCCATCCTCTTTCCTCTAGAGTAGAAAACCACCACTGTAAGTTCATTTGACATACTTTGTTTCAGGCATAAAAAAAATCTTAGATATACTCTTAAGTAGGTATGCAAGACAGTATTGAGAAAATGGGACCCAGGTTCCAGGTCTGTGTGCTTATTTAGGACCTGTATGAAAGAAGGGGCGGCGATTTCTGCCTTGCCTGTCACAGATGACTGTGGTGATCAGAGCTCCAGAAAAATACAAGTTTCTAAGATGCAGAAGCCAGGCATTATTTAAATTCAGGGAGATGTTAATAAAAGGTTAAAGTGTTACAGGAAGAAGTCAAGCCCCGCAGAAGAAAGCTCATTCTAATTCGAATGTGGTTCTAAATAGGGACAGCTGGACAGCAGGGTAAATTTGTGTATAAGCAGTGAGTGTGGTGAGTGCCCAGTCACTGGTAGGCAGTAACTGTTTTTCTTTTCTAATGTTAGATATAAAAGGAAAGGAGACTCCTGCCTGGGCATTAACCCTAAGAAGCAGTGTGTGTCTTGGGAAGGGGTTTCCACGGCCAAGAAGCAGCCACGCAAGCACACTGAACGCTATTTTACGAAGAAGAGTGTGGGATTAATGAACATTGATGGCATCGCTGTTACCAGTAAAACAGAGCCTCCTTCCTCGGAGCCAGTCTCGTTTATCCCGGTGAAGGACTCAGAAGATGTCGCTGCTCCTGTAACCAGCTGGTTGAATCCGCTGGGCATTTATGATCAGTCAACCACACAGTGGTTACAAGGACAGGGTCCTTCAGAGCCAGAATCAAAGCAGCCAGATTCCCAGGCAGACAGAGAGAGCGCTGTTCTCAAGGCCAAGGTGGAGGAGTTTAACAGGAAGGTTCGGGAGAATCCTCGGGATATTCAGCTGTGGATGGCATTTGTGGCTTTTCAGGTAAGTGTCGCTGTCCTGGTTCTCTTGCCATGGGGTGACTTCCCTGATTTTGGGCACACCCTGGCACCGGGCACATAAAGGGGATTGGAATGTAGTTATAGCCCCCAGCGTGCTCGGAGTCCAGTGAGGAAGAATGCACCCTGGGGTCGAGAATGTGCTCATGCTGCTTGAGAACGTGGTGACCTGTCATGAGGGAGGAAGAAAGGCTGCCAAGGGGAGGGGACACTAGAATAAGACTCCGTTCTCCATGCTTTTTTTTCTCTTGTGGTCCTGGAGACCCAGCCCAGCTTCATACTGGGCAAGCACCCTGCCGCTGAGCTACCTTTGCAGCACAGAAACAGGCTCTAGAGGGGAGACAGTGCTCAGCAGGTGGGGAGAGGTGGTCCTGGGGCGCAGACCTCACAGGCAGAGTCAGGGCTGTGGGAGAGACAGGCTGCGCGGGGAGTTACTGAGCACGCAGGTCATCGGAGCTTCCCAAAGGAGCCTTTCTCTGCCTTTGAACCCTTCCTGCACGTGTCAGACTGTGCTGCACGTTTGTCTGTGTTGTTGATAAGGTTGGCTCTTAAGAAAAAGGTTTCTAAGGCATTGAACATAAATCTAAGTTAACAATGACAGTAGACAGTCTGTTGGGTGGAGTAAGGCCATAGGAACCCTGGGTACCAACTTCTCCTGAAAAGAAACAGATAAACAAGCGGCCATCAACAAAGTCTGAGTAGCAGTTTGAGGTGCTACTCAGGTGGGAGGTGGGAACCCCACCAGGGCTGTCAGCGCCGTTGACCTCTGAGGCTCCCCCTCGCATTTGCTATAGTAAGTCTTTGTTTCCGTTGCGGAGGACGAGGTCATGAAGAGCCCCGGCCTGTACGCCATGGAGGAGGGAGAGCAGGAGAAGCGGAAGAAGTCCCTGAAGCTCGTCCTGGAGAAGAAGCTGGCCATCCTGGAGCGGGCCGTGGAGAGTAACCCGAGCAGCGTGGAGCTGAAGCTGGCCAAGCTGAAGCTGTGCGCCGAGTTCTGGGAGCCTCCCATGCTGGTCAAGGAGTGGCAGAAGCTGATCTTTCTGCATCCCAACAACACCGTCCTGTGGCAGAAGTACCTTTTGTTTTGCCAGAGCCAGTTTAGCACCTTCTCCATTTCGAAGATCCACGCCCTTTATGGAAAGTGCTTGAGCACGCTGTCTGCGGTGAGGGACGGCAGCATCCTGTCGCACCCTGCCTTGCCCGGCACAGAAGAGGCCATGTTTGGTAAGCGGGAAAGCGGAGAGTTGTGTGGGAAGAGTCACACCTTCTATCATTCGACTTTAGTTGAAAATGAACATTTTTTTGTTGTTGTTGTTTGTTTGTTTTTTGAGACAGGGTCTTGCCATGTAGTTCAGGTTGGCTTTGAACTTGCTATGTAGCCCAGGGCTGAAATTCTCAGCCGTCCTCCTGTCTCAGCCTCCTGAGGGCTGGGATTACAGGCATGTGCCATCTTGCCTGGCTGAAGATTTTACTTATTTTAAGAGTATAAATTGTCAGAACTGACTTTTTAATAAATGCTGTAACTCCAGTTAGTTACAACAAATCACCACCCCACCTCCACCTCCCAGCTCTAAGGATGGGCAAGTAGCTGTGGGATCAGAGCCAACAGAGCTAGGAAAATACATTAGACAGGAAGCTCCAACTTTCCTACTTGTGAAGCAAGTCAGATTTTTGGCTGTTAGTGGTTTTACCTGTGGAGACCTCAGTTCCAGGGTCTCCGGCACTAACGCTCGTGTGATGCTGTACTGACTACGTGGATATAAACTGTTTGTGTTATTTGCTGTTCATGTTTTTGGTGTATCCCAGAGAAGCCTAGAATAGGACTGTGTCAGTCTTCAGCCTGAGTCTCATTAACTGTGGTGACCTCAGGCAGATTCCTGAGCTGTGTGAGCTGCATTTCTCCCACAGGAACAGTGGTGAAATTCCTGCTTTGTAGGGCTGTCATGCACGGCCTTAAACGAGATGGTACATGGTGAGGTCAGCTCAGTGTGCAGCCTGTGGCAGGCTTTTGTTTGAAATTGAGTATTTCTGTTAGTACCTAAAGTGTAAATAGGTTGCTCTAGAAGTATAAGAACTTCCCATACCAGCACAAAGCCTGACATTTGGGGCTGGAGGTATAGTTAGTGATAGAACACATGCTTTGCTTGCACAAAGCCCTGGGTTTAATCCTCGGCACCAAATTAAAAAAAAGTAAATAAAAATGAGTAGCATGGGATGTCTTTGTAAACCTTATGTTTGGCATTGTTTGTGATGTGCTTAAATGGCTTTGTATTATTTACTAAGTGGAGTTATCCAATGAAGATGAATGGAAATTTTCAAACCTGGAACTTAGAATTGTTCACAGCCATCCTGGAACATAAAGTGCACTTTGCTGGTGAATACTGCCATCTAGTGTCCAGTCAAGTGAGCGGAGGTTTGCTGGCTGAGAAAAATCCAGGCCTTCTTCCTCTCCCTAGTTTTCCTGTGATCGTGAGCATTGAGTATTTGACAACAAGTTCCTATCAGCCGTTGGACTTATTTTTAGGTAGCATGTGTTCTTCACTGTTAATATATTTGTGTTCTGTGGTGGTTTAATATAACAGCAAAACTATATTCGAATCACAGTACCACCGTTCCCCCTTTAAAATCAGGACGTGTGTTACGGCTTTGAAACTGCAGCAGTATTTCTAGCAAAAGAAACTCTTGGTGTTTCACTGCACACCTCCCGTCGGTGGTATTAACCAGGGACCCTTCTCTTTGCCCTCCTGTGGTAGCACTCTTTCTTCAGCAGTGCCATTTTCTGCGGCAGGCCGGCCACTCGGAGAAGGCCGTCTCTTTGTTCCAGGCCATGATTGATTTTACCTTCTTCAAACCTGACAGCGTGAAAGATCTTCCTACCAAAGTACAGGTACTGAGTTCTGCTTGCATGACCCGCCGCGCGCTCTCTCTCAGAAGTATTCTAGTGACCCAAGGAAAATTCCATACTGAAAGTGGTGAACTGTGGGTCAATAAAAGGAGCTTCCTTCCTTCCCCCCAAATCGAGATTCACTGATACGGTTTTTCCTTGTGTATGACTCCCATTTTTTTGCTGTATTTTAGTACTGAGGATTGAACCCCGGGCCTTTGCTGCCCCTCCGGCCCTTTTGTTATTTTTCATTTTGACAGAGGGTATCACTAAGTCTGTTAAATTGCCGAAGCTGGGCTCAAATTTGTGATACTCTTGCCTCGGCCTCCCAGAGTGCTGGGGTGCAGGTGAGCACAGCGTGCCCGACTACCCTGTCAAATGCAGGGTGCCCCACCAGTCAGGAGCAGCCGTCTCACTTGTAAGCCCGAGTCACCGTCTCCACTTCTGTGCCTGCTCGTCTGGGTCTTGTGTTGCTCCCCTAACGAACCTCAGCTCTGCCTCAGTCTTTGCTAGAGCTGCAAAGGAAGTCACAGTCCACACCAGACCTCACTGAGGAGGATTTGACCTTTAATGACAAGCTTTGTCAGTGTTTGTTACATGAAGCAATAAAAGCATCTTGCCACAGAGCTATACATATGTGAAAATCTATTTCTTCCCTTTTATACCAAAGAAAACTCAGTTTTCTGTCCTGTAAAGAGAGTCAGGGAATATGAATAGAGCATCTGACTTTACGGCCACCGTGCCAGAGTCTCCCTGCAAGGCTGAGCTTCACGCAGGTAGAACTGTCCTGAATGGCCAGTAGAGCCCGTTTTCATCATGATGCTGCTTCTAGACAAAGTGAGGTTAAAGAATCACTGCAGTTGATATTGGTTAGCTGATTATTAATAAGCCAGAGAAGTAGTTTTAAGAAATGTTTTGGTATTTTAAGAATATGCTGTGCTTCAAAAGTGATTTTTTTTTTATTTCGGTTTTTTTGAGACAGGGTGTTGCTATGTAGTCTAGGCTGTTGTTCAACTCACTATGTAGCCCAGACTGGCTCAGACTCACGGTGATCCTCCTGCTCCAGCCTCCCAGGTGCTAGGATTACAGGTGTGTGTCACCATATCTACCCAGAAGTGATCTTAACTGATTCTGAGGACACTGAGAGTCAAGCCCTGTCTCGCCCCTTGGTCTGCTGAGACTCCTTGTGTGGGATGGGTATGGTCACTGATGCGTGGGAGGCCACCGCCGTGGCTGTGAGGCACTGAGGACCCTGATCTGAGGTGCGGAAACACGGCATGTGTGTTCCACAGCGCTTACATGATGACTGGGAGTGAGCGTTCTCACTGAGCAGTGTTTACACCGATTGCTTCTGTTCCCCAGTGACACTGTTACCATAAACACAGTAGCATAACATAAAACAGGCAGTCTGAGATCACCGGTCTGTTTCTTTGAATAAATTAATTGATTGTTAACATTTGCCACACTGTTTTTAAAAAATCCTTCTTCTTGGCTCGGCGCAGTGGCACACGCCTGTAATCCCAGGGTTTGGGAGGCTCAGGCAGGAGCGTTACTGTGAGTTCAAGGCCAGCCTGGGCTTCAAACTAAGTTAAGGCCAGTCTGAACTGCATAATGAAATCCTGTCTCAAAAAGACAAAAAGAAGAAAAGAAACAGAACTTTTTTCTTCTGTTTTTTTGTACTGGGAATTGAACTCAGGACCTTGCACTTGCCAGGCAGATTCTATGCCACTGAGCTGTATCCCTGGGGGAAATAAAAATCCCAAAGCCCTCCAACCCTTCTTGTCACTGGGTATAGTGGTACATGTCTGTAAATCCCAGCTCTTGAGAGGGGCTGAGGCAGGAGGATCACTGTGAGTTTGAGGCCAGTCTGGGCTGCCTAGTGAATTCAAGACCAGTCTTAACTATAACACAGAAGACTGTCTCAAAATCCATCCCCCCCACCCCGAAAAAAAACACCAAAACCAAAAAAAAGTCTTGATTCATTTTCTTCCATCACTCATTACAAGAGCAAACCTGTGAAGATGGACTATAATCTTCCCCCACTTCAGTTCCCCTTCTGGGGGTGACTGACACATTCCCACATCAACACGTGTGTGGCACTGTCCAGCCTCAGGTGACATGATCCTGTGACTCTGCCTCCTGGAAGCCTGCTTGTCCCCTTTAAAAGGCTTCGTATAAAAGTTTTAATGAGGGTAGGTTGTTGCTCGCTTTCATTTTATTTATTTATTTTGGTACCAGAAACTGAACTCACAACCTCGTGCTTGCCAGACAGATCCTGTGCCACTGAGCTGCGTCCCCAGCCCTGTTGCTTATTTTTCAAGTCCTGCCACCCGTGGATCATAAGCTCACACTCCCGTTCAGTGCTGCTTTCGCGTTCTGTTCTGCAGGGACCTGTTTACCGTAGCCAATTGCTTCCCACACATTGAGGCTCACTGGGTGAGAGTCTTCAGGACTCACAGGGCTGGGCTTTAAAATGCAGACCGTTTGCCTCCTGGCCAGAGGCCTCCCTCTGCACCTCTGTGCCTGCCAGCACTTACTGAGTCCCTGCTCTGTTGTGAGCACTGTGCCACGTGGCCAGGTGTTAGGAATAGACGGCTACCTAGGATGTGTTCCTCCCCTTGGTAGCACATGGTCTGTCCCCCTGGAATTTTCAGTTTTTCTGAAAAGGTTTTGAAAGCACCACGAGCTCAGATATTGATGAGGGAATCCAGTGGCCTTAGAGGAAATGGCAATGCTGCTGTCCCTGGCTAGACTGCCCCGGAGGGTCAGAAGTGGAAACTGCCCCTTTCTGCCCCAGCTGCGGGCCCTTGGAACCAGGCCTCGGCCAGTCTTTTTGTAACCTACTCTTGAAAGTGGCACCTGTCACTTGGTCCGTATTTGATTTGTCAGATGTCACTAGGTCCAAGCCACACTTAAGAGCATGTGTACCAAGGCGGGGGGTGGGGTGGGGTGCTGAGAGCTGTCTTGGGGGCAACCTACCAGTACAGATGACTCTCTATTTTGGGGTCTGTATTGTAAGTTGACTTTAAACACTGGTGGCAAACATGATTTTAGGTGACCCATGATCCCCTCTGTCTCCCAGCACTTCATTTGCCCCATGACCCCTCAGTTTGTACAGAGGAGGTCTAACTTCTGTTTTCCAAACCCAACAGGTGGAATTCTTTGAGCCCTTCTGGGATAGCGGAGAGCCGCGGCCTGGGGAGAAGGGCGCCCGGGGCTGGCGGGCGTGGATGCACCAGCAGGAGCGGGGCGGCTGGGTGGTCATCAACCCAGGTGAGGCTCCTCCCGGTGAGGACGGGTCTGCCTTTCTCGTCTTGAATTTGTCGTTACATCAATATGATTATCTTCATATGCCGTTTGTCAGTCACTTAAGAACATTGTACAGACATCAAAATGTTTTAGAAAAACATTAAGTAGGACATTTCTTCTCTTTGGAGACTTCAAAGCACTCAGTGTCCCATTTGTTGGGTACATAGGGCTCTGAAGATTTGAGTTTCCAGAGGAAGGCATTTCTTTCTTCTGTAAATTACTTCTGAAGAAGCCAGATTTTTTTTTTATTTTTATTTTTTTTGGTCTTTTTCTTTTTTATCGGTACCAGGGATCGAACTCACGACTGCCTGCTTTCAAGGCAGGCGCTTATGCCGCTGAGCTAACCCCTCAGTCCCTGAAGAAGCCAGATTGTTGCCAACCTCCCTACCTCGCATTCCTTTTATTATACATTTTTTAAGACAGTCTTTTTGTTCTTCTCACAATGTGTACCAACAGAGCCTTTGAAAAATATTTGTTTTTTAGGGATACTACAAAATAATTACTAACTAAGCATTTATATAACTGCCATTCCACACGACCCCAAGGTACCCTCTAGATCTACACTCTGACACAGGGCTAGCCGCTTGGAATGCAGTACGAGTTACATATGTGACTTCAGATCTCGTAGCCACATTTAAAAAGGTAAAACGGACCTGGGCATAGTAGCGCCAGACCTGTAACCCCAGACTGAGAAGTAGAACCGCCCACTGCTGAGGGAACTGTGTGTAGCTTTCTGCAGTGGCCACGGTGACTTACAGAGGTGATACGTGTTACTCTCCTCGCAGCAGTGCGCAAGGTTCCAGCTCCTCCACGTCCTCAGCCACACTCTCATCCTCTGTACCTTTTGGATTTCACTTAGCACAAGGTTCTTGAGAGACGTAAAACAATCGTTGCGTGTAGTAATAATTTGTTCATTTTTAGTCCATTGTACAGCTGTGTCGCAGTTATTTAATCATCTATTGTAGGACATTTGGGCTATTATGAACAAAGCTGCCATAAACATTAGTATATATATTTTGGGGTAAACATAAATTTCGATTTTTCTGTGCTCAGTGTCCCAGAGCATAGTTCTGGTTAAATGAATGTTTAGTTATTTATGAGAACCTGCCAGACTTGTTCCTGTGTGGCTGTGCCATTTTGTATACCCTGTTTATTTTCCAGTATTGAACTTTGCAGCAACCAAGACTTTTCCTTTTGTATTCTGCATGTACAGTTGAGACACAAGGTGAAATATTATTGGAGATCCTGAGTTGATTTTTTTCTGTCAATTTACAATAATAGGTGATAACTTACTATAAGTTTATTTTTTAATTGACTAAGAATTCTTATGGGTTAAGGAAATCTAAACCAATATAGTCATTAAATGCTATTTAACATCCTAGAACTTTGTGGTTCAAAGCAGTAATGTTTGGTTACATGTGGCCCTTTATAGTTAAGTAAAATTAAGAATTTAGTTCCTTCATTGGTTACATTTTATGCCACATGTAGCTGGTGGCTACTGTATTAGTGTGGATAAGGAATATTTCCATCATTATAGAAAGTGCTGTGGGACAGTGCTTTTCTAGAATATGTGTCACTACCATTTTTGCATTAAGAGTTATCTGGCTCTACCCCCTTACCTGCTTGTTCTCCTGGGACCTTACCTGCTTGCAGGAACGTCCTTCACTTTCAACGCCATCGAGTGCCTGGCAGGCTGTCCTGCCCCTGAGCCCTCTGGGCAGGCCAGGTGCCCATACCAGGTACAGTGGGCTGATTAAATAGTCATGGTGGTTTTACGTACTGCTTAGGTGAACTAGAAATTTCATTCTTGTGTAGATGAGGATGAGGATGAACCAGAAGAGGACGAACAGGAGATAAGAGACAAAACTCTGCCCAGGTGGCAGATCTGGCTTGCTGCTGAGCGTTCCCGAGACCAGAGGCACTGGAGGCCCTGGCGCCCTGATAAGACGAAGAAGCAAACCGAAGAAGACTGTGAGGATCCCGAGAGACAGGTGTGTGCCCTCTGCCACTGGGAGGGAGCTGCCTGCAGGGTCTTTCCCCTCCTCTTTCTCTTTTTTGTCTGGTATCTGAAAGAAGGTTGCTGGGCTCCCCAGCACTTGGCTGATGTAGGAGATGCTCACCTGTTTTTGTCCAGGTCTGGGGAAACTTTTCTCCTGCCCAATATGGGGACTTGACCAGGTGTTCCTGTGGTCACCTTCCAGAGACTGCCTTGCTGGTCATCGAGTTAATTTTTCATTTAGAACTCTGTGGCCCCAGCTTCTAAAAACCCAGGTCACTGCCCTAGATTCCTTAATTGTGTTCACTGTCCACCCGCCTGTTGGATATGTGGAGATGTAGCAGCCAGGTTCGACTCTGGAAGATGAAGTCAAACTGGTGGGGACAGTGTGGCCGTAGCTGGGCTCGCTTAAGAAGCCAGTGTGGACAGACTCCTGCCTAGTGCCAGGCATGTCTCAGGTTGTTTTGTTTACTGTCACTACGTGGTTTTGTCCACAATACTCTGTCAAGTGGCCAGCAGCTCTGGAGCTTTTAAAAATTTTTTTTTTTTTTGGTACTGGCGATCGAACTCAGGACCTTGTGCTTACCAAGCAGGTGTTTATGTCACTGAGAAGGTTTTAAATCAAAATAGGGAGATGTGTTATTTTGATTCCTAGAAGTGATCTAGTTGCACAATATCCTAGTCTTATGTTCAAGGTTTTCTCAGTAGTGAGGCTCTGTGACCCTTTCTGCACGTGAGGTGCCTAGGCAGGGATCTTGCTTCTCTTACAAGCTTGTGGTTTGTCACCTGTACCTAGAACAGTGTCTTTCCTGTGCTGGCTTCTTGGTAAGTCTTGGATGTCGCTGGAATATTTGTTTGATGCTGGCATGTGAAGCTTCAGAGTACCAGCAACATTTGAGAGGTGATGGGTGGGGTGGCCAGCCTGGATGGGACACACCGGGAGGGGATGCCGTGCTCTCTGGGCAGCAGGGAGGGCTGGCTTCCTGGGACACCTCACACTGGCCTTTTGTAGGAGGGGAGTCTGCTCAGGAGGCCCCTTTCCACACTGAGGCTGGATATTTAGAAGACAATGGGATCTTTGTTTTTTCTTTCTTTTTCTTTTTCTTTCTTTGGTGTTCGAGGATTTATTTTATTGAGTTCAAGTGAACCTTTGGAATATTCTCAGCCTCAGAATTTTGCCTGTCTTCTAAAAACTGATTTCTGGAGCCAGCTGCTGCGTGAGCAGTTTCTTGTCATTTAGATTTTTCTATAATCAAAGCCCAAAGGAGAAAAGCTTTCTGATGAACTAATTTGATGCATCAAATCCCAGGTAGTTCAGTCTTACTGTGTGTATTGAGTTTTGCTTTCCTCCTGCTGAGAGCTGTAGAGGCTGAACGGATACGTAACCCTTGAGACGCAGGTAGTGTCCTTGGTCTTAGATTTCTAAAACAGTTACATGAAATTGGCTGTGAACACACACAGTTAGTGTTAGGGTTTTAAAATTGCTTTTAACATGGTCCATTGCTCCCGTTGTTTTTACTTTTTTTTTTTTTTTTTGTACCAGGGATCGAACTTACAACCCCGAGCTTGCCAGGCAGGTGCTTATGCTGCTGAGCTAAATCCCCGGCCCTTGCTCCTGTTTTCTTCTTACCTTTCCTGTCTTTCTTAGAGCTGTTTTCATTTCCTGAAGTAAATTGTACAAAGAAACCACAAACTTAATTTTCTTTTTTTCTAACAGTTAATTTTCTATCCTAAGACAAAAAAAATTTTCAGTTATAATTTGTCAAACTATAAAAGCAATTATGTGTGCTTGTCGAAGAGAACATGGTTGTAGATTTTTTCATAACTTCAGCCGGGTGGCTTGAAAGTTGGCTTTAATGTATTGATTCTTCCCTCCTTTCCGGTACCCAGTGGAGTGTGGAAGTGCCTTTGACGTCCAAGGGTTCCTGGGAGTCCTCTGCTGTCTGGGTTGTCTTGGGAGGCTTTGTTTTGCAGAAAACTTAGCTCTACCCACTTAAAAATTTTAAGTTTGAATAATGTTTATGATTAGTACAGTGATACCTCAGTTCATGAACTCATTTCTCTCCACAATTCTGGTCACAAACTGCACTGGATGAGAACTGAATCAGATTTCCCCGCAAGGTCAGTGTTGAACCACTGGATTTGATTCAGTTTTCATCGAACTTGGTTTGTGACCAGGATCAAGAGAAGAATCAAGTTTGTGAACCAAGGTACCACTGTGCATCCATATAGAAAGAACTGTGAAAGAACGTGAAGGCTTTGTGGGTTTTTTAAGGAGCTCACTGTCCTTTGCCTTCGTTGCAGGTGTTGTTTGATGACATTGGACAATCCCTGATCAGACTGGCCAGCGAAGACCTGCGGTTCCAGCTGATTGAGGCCTTTCTGCAGTTTTTGGGTGTGCCCTCCGGTGCCGTCCCTCCAGCCGCCTGCCTTTACCTGGCCATGGATGAGAACAGCATCTTTGATAACAGACTCTATGAGGAAAAGCCCTTGACTTTTTTCAGCCCTTCGTTTTCTGGCGTCAGCTGTGTCGGCCACATGGAGCGGTTGGGCTGTCCTCGCTGGTCCAGGGGTCACAGTCGAGAGGGCGAGGAGTTCATCCGCAACATCTTCCACCTTGTGATGCCTGTATTTTCAGGCAAGCAGAAGTCTCAGCTCTGCTCCTCCTGGTTACGGTATGAGACTGCAAAGGTAACTGCAGCTGCTTCCTCGCTCTGCGTGTCTGGGGCCTTTTCGTTTCACAGCAGCTGCAAAGGGGCCTGCAGGGCTCCGACTGCTCCTCCGGGGTCTGTGCCACAGTGCCGCCTCCTTCAGCGACTCCTGAAGGCCACTGTCTGTGGCTGCCCTTTGGAGGGCTCATGGGGGAAAGAGGAAAGCAACAGCCCATCAGGTCACCCCCAGTGGCCAGTGCGGTCTGCTGCGTGCAGTTTTGTCTTCCCAGATGCCTGTGTGATATGGGTAGTTAGTGTTAAGAACTGGCATAAGCTTAAGCAGGGTTAGAGGACTTAAAGGCTTATTAGGATAGATTAAATAAGCTACTTACTTATCCTGTGCTTTATAGCTATCTGCTGAAAAATGCAGTCTCCATCTCCTGTTCTGCCCTCTGATGGCTACATTTAGCACTGACTCTTAATACTCAAAGTTCTCAAGCTAACTGTGGGCTTCATGCTGCAGGTTGTGTGAAAAGTGTCTGATAAAATGTGGTGGCCACATTTCTTTGGAGAACATTTGGAGTGTATCAGCCTTGAGTATAGGTTTAACCTGGACGTGTTAGTGTTGCCTAGATCAAATCCTGGTTTCCTTCCCAGCTCAGAGAGCATTGGTGTTTACCAAATACACGATCAAGGAAGCATAGAAGACTTTGTACCTTTTAAGCAAAAGTAAAAAAGGGTTGCTTAAAAATTATAGAGCACCTGGAATCATTCTTCTTCTTTTGTCTGTAGGTTATATGGTGTCTACACACTAAAAACAAGAAGAGGTTAAAGTCCCAGGGGAAGAACTGCAAAAAACTAGCCAAGAATCTCCTTAAGGAGCCAGAAAACCGCAACAATTTTTGTCTCTGGAAGCAGTATGCACATCTGGAGTGGTTGCTAGGCAACATAGAGGATGCCAGAAAAGTTTTTGATACAGCGGTCAGCATGGCAGGCAGCAGTGAGCTGAAAGACCGGGAGCTGTGCGAACTCAGTCTGCTCTATGCTGAGCTGGAGGTAGAGCTGTTGCAGGACTTGCGAGGGGCCGCCACAGGCCGGGCTGTTCACATACTGACCAGGCTGACCGAGAGCACTTCCTACGGCCCCTACACCGGGCAGGTCTTGGGCACTCAGGTTCTGAAAGCTCGGAAGGCTTATGAGCACGCACTACAGGACTGTCTGGGTGAGAACTGTGTCTCTGGTGCGGCTGCTGCTGACTCCTTGGACTGCCTGAGTAGCTTGGTGAAATGCTTTATGCTCTTCCAGTATTTGACCGTAGGGATTGACGCTGCTGTGCGGATATATGAGCAGCTTTTCATCAAACTGAAGGGCTTCGTTGTCCCAGAAGGCCCTGGCCTGGAGGACGGTGCCAGCTCCCAGAGTTGGAGCAGTGTTCTGGAAGCTGTCACCCTGATGCACACAAGTCTGCTGAGATTCCACATGAAAGTTAGTGTTCATCCTCTGAGTCCGCTGCGGGAGGCGCTCTCGGAGGCTTTAAAGCTGTATCCAGGCAACCAGGTTCTTTGGTGGTCATACGTACAGATTCAAAATAAGTCCCACAGTGCTAGCAAGACCAGAAGGTTTTTTGATTCCCTCACCAGGTCTGCCAAACCCTTGGAGCCTTGGTTGTTTGCAATTGAAGCTGAGAAAATGAGGAAAAGACTGGTGGAAACTGTTCAGAGGTAAAGATCCTTCACGTGTTTCACAAAGCTTTATGGGGGGCTTGGTGTGTTGGCCCCCTTTGACAGGTGTTAGGAGTGCAGAGCTGGGCACGGCACAGGCCCAGAATGCCTGCTGTGGTGTTCCCAGAGGTACAGTGGTAGAGTAGAGTATTAGATAGAGCAAGATATTTAGAAAGCAGCAGCCTCTTTCATTAGAGGCTGTGGTCCTGTCTTCCCGGGCCTGGGCTTCAAAGAGCTTGCATGCTGCTCGGGTTTGCAGCTGGCTGGCTGTCGGCCTCTGAGGGGCTGCGGTGGAAACGCAGTGTTGAACACACAGGCTGTGGGGTCACCTCTCTGATTCCCAGGCGACCGAATGACCTGACACAAATCACTTCCCAAACAGTTTCCTCTTCGTGAAGGGGGATAATTAAAGAAGTTACTTAGAAGGTCGCTTTGAGGGATCGGTGAGGGAAGTGCCTGTAACTGCCACCTGGTCAGGGTCGCCAGTGAGAACAGTACCGTGTTTTCTCCCCCTGGGTTTCGTCGGAACGTTAAATGGTAGTCTTGGGAACGTACTAGCTGAGGCATCATTGTTCCTCCTGGAGTCTTTACTGTTGCTTCACTCCGTCTTTATAGATTAGGCGAAATTGCCTTTGAATAGCATTTCATTTTGTTTGTGTTTTATTTCTTCCACTGGGATTTTATTTACTCCATGTGAGTCTTCTCTTGTCTTCTTTAAATTGAAAAATCTTTCCTTCCCAGAGAAGAGATTTGCATTCAAACTTTAAGATTGGTTTCTTTAGAAAACAGATAAGCAGAGTTTGTGTGGTTTCTAGACAGACTCAGTGTGTGTAAAACTCAGAATCTAGGCCACTGCTGCCTTCTGGGCTTGGAGAAGCCACATCACAGATGTACTTGATGCCACCACGATCACACCTGGAGGACAACACTCCCTGACACACTCTGATCCAGTCGTTGCTAACCTTTGTGGACATGAAAGCATCCTTTGCCACTGTAACGTTAGGAGAGAGACCCTGACTGAGAGTGACGTGCATCCTTGCTTTACAGGGTAGATGGCAGAGAGGTCCATGCCACCATCCCCGAGACTGGCTTAACACATCGGATCAAAGCCCTGTTTGAAAATGCAATGCGGAGTGACAGTGGCAGCCAGTGCCCCTTACTATGGAGGATGTATTTGAATTTCCTGGTAAGCAATGTTAGACCTTCGGTTTTTGTTTTGACAGAACTGTTTCTTCCTGCGTAAGGGAGAAATGCAGGTGTCCAGTTAGCTGGTGCCTGGGAAGCTGGGAGGACCTGATTCCACCCTCACACGCTCTTGGCATGGGCAGTCCTCACAGGAACCCTGGGCCCCCCAGGTTTCTCAGGGCTTGGGAAGACATTGCAGGTTGTCGATTTACTCAAGATACTTGGTAGAATGAACGTGAAGTATAATTAGGGGACTGTTGGGTGCAGTCGAGCTTAACATCAGGTTTCTCCTGTGGAGTTCATTAAGCCAACAACGTGGAAGATGGTTGAGAGCTTTCACTGGGCCGAAACCCAGGTTCTTTGCTGTTCTACTCACAGGAATTTACTGATTGTGATCCTGTTTTGTTATTAGAAGATTCAGCCCAGGGTGTGATTTTTCAAGTAGGAGCAGCTTTATATAAGTTCACTGAAAAGCACCGGGGCAATGGAGTATCGGTGAGGCCCTGTCTGTAGTTCTGTGAGTGTTAAGTGTGCAGGCTGAAATGCTGTTTTTGACTTAACAGGCTGTGACTTGGCTTAGCCTTGCGTGAAAGCCTGGCCTGGCAAGGACGGCACTACTGTAATACAGTAATACTGTACATCTGCTTCCGCTTTTTTTGGAAACCCTGGTCTTCTAGGCGTCTTCCTTGTTTTAGTCCAGTCATATGAATGTTACTGTCAGTGAATGCCGTGCCTTTCAGAAGCCAGGTGTCACCTTTCTTACTTGCAAATCTTACTGAATATGTCTAATTATTCCTATAAGGTAAATTATCAAAACATGGTAGGTTTTGAACATTTGCTTTTTTTTTTTTTTTTGTCTTTTTCCTTTTTATTGGTACCGGGGATCGAACTCACGACTGCCTGCTTGCAAGGCAGAGCTAAATCCCCAGCCCCCAAACATTTGCATTTGACATACAATAAAGCCGAAGTAGGGAGGTGCAGAGAGTAAATGAAATGAGGACAGCTCTGGCCTCTGCCTGGCTCGCAGTTTGGGTTCCCGAATGCATCTGGCTGTGCCTCCCTGACGTGCACAGGTGTGGGGACATGGGGGGATGCACACAGAAGCGAGGTTCATTGCACATGCAGGAAAAATGAGCACATCTAGAAAGTTCACATCCAAAGTGAAGTTTGTGCTTTCCTTTCACGTTTCATTTTTAGCCCAGGTCTGTCTTACTTGGCTCCTGTGTCAAGTGGATGCTTAGGGCGCACATGCTGGAGTGGGGCTCCAGAGGCGGTGAGGTGCGGCACGGTCAGGAGGCCTGGGCTTTAGTCTTATCCCCTCCCTGATTTCCCCAGCCCTGACACTCGGTGTTTCTCCGCAAATGAGAGCTTTAGATTTAAAAAGGGAAAGCTTGCAAATGTGCCAGTGTAACTTCCCCAGTTCTTAATAGGTAGAGATAGGGTAAAGTAAAGATTTGCAGTGTTTTTACCAAGACCATAACTTAGCCAGCTTTGGGGGAATTCTAGACAAAAAACTGCTGTTGACTGGGGGGGAGGGGGGGATCTGGGCCTTAAGGATTTTCTGTCTTTTTGAAAAGGTGTTGAACTAAGGATTAATTAGCACCTTGACTTTGTCTAGTAGAGCCTGAGGCATCTGGTGGGCTCAGTGAGAAAAGCGGAATAGGGCCAAGTGCAAGGTGTAGGCTGCAAGTACCAGGAGAGGAGGAGAGAGCAGAGGCGGCCTCGGCCGGGAGCGGAGCGGACTTGGAGGAGGGTCCTTTCTGCTCCTGCGTCCGCACCTTCCTGTGTGCGGGGCACAGCTTGCACCACGCTTGCTCATGTGCTGGCTTTTGTTTCTGAGAAATGATTGAGGCAATTAAAACTTACCATTGGCCATGGTAAATACAGGTAGAGGAATTGGCTGAAACCAGTTAAAATTTCCACTAAAGTTGGGTTTTAGCAGATTAAAACCTTGGTTTTAGGTGAGGCCTTCCAATACATGTGTTAACACACTAAACTTTTTTTTAAAAGATACTGTCTTGCTGATTGCCGTAGGCTGGCTTTGAACTTGCAATCATCCTGCCTTAGCTCCCTGAGTAGCTGAGACTGCAGGCTTGTACCACCATGCCTGGCTTTCAGGTAGACCTTTTTCTTGTTTTGCCTAAGTGGCACTTGCTTTCGAGATTCTTAGGTCATGTACACACAGAAGAAAGAAGGAGATTTAAGTAGATAAGCTAGCTAACTTGGGGGGATTGGTCAAAGAACTCTCAAAAAAGGAAGCAGTGGCATTTTTTGCATGGTTGATCCCCACAGTATAGTTGCTTGTCCCATCCTGTGGACAGCTGGCAGAGGTTAGCCATGTTGAAAAGCCACCATCTTCAAGGCTGGAGGGAGGGATAAGAATCTTCAGCTGCCTTCTTGGGGTCGCACATGCCTGTAGTCCTGGCACTCCGGGAGGCTGAGGAAGGAAGATTGCAAGTTCTTAGTGACTCAGTGACATCCTGTCTCAAAATACAACCTAAAGGGCCTGGATCTAGCTCAGTGGCATACATGCCTGCCTGGCAAGTGCGAGGCTGTGAGTTCAAACCCCAGTACCAAAAGAAAAAAAAAAAAAGACCTGAAAAGGGCTAGGGATGTAACTCAGTGTGAAGGCCTTGGTTCAATCTCCAGTATCATAAAAAATAAAATAAAACTTCTCAGAATGTCAGTTTTCCCTATAGGAAGGTATATTTTTTATTTTATTTTTATCTTTTCTTATTTAAAGAAGCTGGATGTGAGTTTTGTCTAATTGTTTTTAAAGATTGCATGAGCCAGTAGTTGCTCAGATGTGGTCATAATGAGATAAGAAAAGAGAATCAGATTTTGCAAAAACCTGAAGACCTCAGCTCCTCATCTTAGAGATGTTGCTTCCCTCATCTGGAAGCGACACACACCAGACAGGAAGGCACATAAATGCCAAAACAAGTGATTGCTAAGCACCAGAGAAGACTCAAACAGCAATGCGAACACTTGTGTGTATTGCTGAAGCCAGCCCACAGCCGCCACCACGCCATGCACCGTGGCCCTGTGCAGCGTGGGGACGGGAGATGCATTAGTGCCCTGCGCAGCACAGCTCTTGCAATTCTCGGGCCCTGGGGCTCAGTGTGAAGGCCAAGCAGCCTGGGGTAGGACCTCCCTTCCCCACCTCCAGGGTACAGGCAGTGGCTGGATCAGAGGCTCCCTGGACCTGTAATAATGTGGCCAAGCCAGGCCATTCCGCCAGCCATGCAGTATCCCAGACTGACCCTGGGACAGCACATCGGCAGAGGAGGCTGAAGGTGCAGGCAGGAGGCCCACATCTCAGTTCCGCCTTCCTGAGGATAGGGTTAGGGACACATAGGGGATAAAGAAGCAGAGTGGTCTAAGCCCTGCGGAGGAGTGATGGAGGTAATCAGTGGTCTGCATCTGTGTAATCACACTGCCTGGGCCTTCAGGGCGCATGTGCGGAAAAGGTGGTGGAGCACAATCTGATGGTGGAGTTTTTGACTCTCTGACATCAGGCTGGGGGTGTAGTCAGTGGCACAAGCACCTGCCTGGCAAGCACAAGATTGCGTGTTGGATCCCTGGTGCCAAAACAAAAACCGTTCATACCACCTATGCAGGACCAAGACGAGTCAGTGGTTTGAGTTTCCTTAAAAAGGAACCCACAGACCCATTATCATAACCTGTATGTCAGGCTTGTGATTTACAGCAAAGCTGATGGGGATTAATAATGTGCTCCTCAGCACCTGCCAGATTAGTAATTTTAAAGTCGGTTGAAGCAGGTAACCAAGAGGGAGCATAGGGCTCAAAGTCAACGAAGTGAAGGTGCAGGGTCCTCAGTACGGTCAGCCTAGGCTGGCTGTGCTTGTCCGCTGGTGGTTGTCAGTTTCGTGTCCCTCCTCCCAGGGCGGTCTTACTGTTCCCATAGCCACTTCCTGAGCTTGGCTCTCAGGCTCCTGTGAGCCGCAAAGGTGACCGCTTGTCCTCAGAAGCCCTTGGTCAGTGCCGGCAGATGGTTGTGGCCCGAGCCAGGGATTGGCGTCCGTAGTTCTGCTCCCTCGTCAGCTGTGGGTGCCTCAGTTCTGTGCGGAGACACTCCTGGTGTGCCTCGGCACAGTTCTGTGGGGTGACGGAGTGCAGTGAGAACCCCAGAAAAGAGGGGGTTCCTGCATGTACGGTTCAGCCCTGCCAGGAATTTTACAGGGAGTCTCGGTTGTCAAGATAGGATATTGTGGGAGGATATCAGGTGGCACCCACAGACTTCTTCCTGGCAAATATTAAAACAAAAGTATTTTCTCTTTCATACAAGGTCATCAGCCTCATCACTTGACAGATGCATTCCAAGCACTGTTGGTGTCACCAGGTGGCTCCCAGTAAAGGGACTTCTAAAGGATGTTGCAGGACTTCCTTCTAAGGGTCAGAAGTGATAACCGTCAGCTCCCAAAGGCCATTTGTAGAGGGAAACATTCTCTGCTCTCTGGGCACCATTCCCATCAGCTACCACGGTGCCAGGTCACCCTCACAGTGGCTCACAGCACTGAACAGATCAGGGATGGTGTTTTTATAGCCCTAGTCCCTTGGCTTCAATGGATTGTTTTTGTTTTTCCCCTCTTATCTCAGGTTTCCTTAGGAAACAAAGAAAGAAGCAAAGGCGTGTTCTACAAAGCACTTCAGAACTGTCCTTGGGCAAAGGTAAGTCTCTAAGACCCGGGTATCTTCAGATCCCAAGGACCTTCCCGCCAGGCCTCAGCTCAGCCAGTGTTCTGGGGACATCAGCTCTGGGAATGGCAGTAGCCTGTCCCAAGGCACATTGCGGAGTTTTCCCATGGAGTTGGAGCCTCGTGGACATTAGTACCCTTTTCTTATCCTGGGGCTGGTGCTCATGGCGGGGTGGGTGGTGAGTAGCTGGTTTCCTAACATTTGCCCAAGTTAGCTCAGGTACCAAGATTCGGGACCCAGGAGACATTCAGATATCAAACTGGTGGTGGCTGCAGTGTCTGGCCACACTTCTGGCCCCGTGGAAATAGAAGGCCCACTTGGTGTTTACTGGCTTTCCCTCTATTTTGTGTCTGGCTTCTTCCCTGAATGTGCCCGGTGCTGCCTGAGCGAGGAAAGTCCAGAGGAAAGGGCCTGTGGGCTGTGGAGGGTGGCAGAGGGCGGGCTCGCGGGGACCTGCTCTTTTTCTCCGAGTCCCTCTCCCTCACTGTGGGGTGTATTCTCTGCTGCTAGGTGTTGTACCTGGATGCTGTGGAGTACTTTCCCGACCAGCTGCAGGAGATCCTGGATCTGATGACCGAGAAGGAGCTCCGCGTGCGCCTGCCCCTGGAGGAGCTGGAGCTCCTGCTGGAGGACTAGGGCGCCAGGCGTGTGTGCGCTCTTTCCCAGGCATTTCCTCCAGCACCGGTGTGGGACATGTGCACCACACAGAGGCTGTTGTTTACACATTATATATGTGACTCTGCGAACAAAGACGAAGACTCGTGTTGATGGATAATGAAACCTTTAGTGATTGAGGGGTGTGCAGCTTCCTGTTCCTCTGCTCCTCCGCCCAGCCAGCGTAGCCCGTCCTGGTGCAGCCTCTTCAGGCATGCTCGGGAGGTCCTGCTGAGTCAGAAGCCGCCCTCTGCCCAAGCCCAGGTGCTTATGGGTCAGCAGAGCGCGGGAAGTGCTACCCAGAGCATGAGCACCCCTCTGCAGGAAGCGTGTTATTGACCCCAGCCCAGAGTGTGACATCCACGACCACCACCTTCCCCCAGCCAAGCCGTGCATGTCCGGGTGCTCCTTGGACTCTCCTGCTGAGAGGAGAAGTGGGCACATTCTGGTTTGTGTCTGAGCTGTGGATGATGAAGAGATCTGCAGTGCTGCAGAGACCTGCAGTGCAGTCATTTCCAAGGTTAACAGGACGGGGACAGGGGCTCGCCTGCGTTCCTGAGCTTGCTGCCAAGTGGGTAGCTGCTCTCTGGCTCTGTCGGTTTTTCTTAATCCTTATCCATGGAGCCACCAAAGACTTGGATTTCTTTACCACCTCATCCAGAAGCCAGTGCTGTGGAACATAATTTTGGGAAGAAATTGATGGACATAGTTGGGGAAAAAAGAAGAGAGGCAATAGCTGGGGGTTTAGCTTAGCAGCCTAAGTGCCTGCTTGGCAAACGCGAGGTCATGAGTTCGATCCCCAGTACCAAAAAAAAAAGTTTACACATTAAAAAAAAAAAAAAAATAAGAGAGGCAAAGGAACTACAGCGCTTTCTAGGGCAGTGTCTTAACACACAGAAGAACGCTGGCCAGCCGGCCCTGTCTCTGCCCATGCTGCAGACTGCTGTGTGGCGGCTTCTCTGCTGCCTCACATGAGCTGAGAGCTGGATGCTGTGATGGGCAGGACTGTGGGGACTCGGGCTGTACGGAAATGAGAGAGAACAGAGCTTTCCGGGCTGCCCACGAGGAGAACGTTGCCACCCTCGCCTGTGTGTGCAGGCAGAAGCCCAGGACCAAGCTGCGTCCATATGAATGCCCTGGTCCCCTGCTGCTTCCACGTCTCCCACTTGGGTAGAACATGGCAGGGAGAGGCCTGTGGCCAATTGGTGCCTCAGTGTTGGTGGGAGTCTGTACCCTGGGAGCTTGGGGTGGGCTGTGCATGTGGGCAGTGAACCCCGTGGACCTCACCTCTGCAGCACCTCAGATCGATCACTCACACTGTTTGCCAAATGGGGAGAGAGGTTTAAAAATACCAGGTATTCTCTGTGGGTAAAGATGGTATAGAAAAAGGGATGGTGAGATACTCATTGTTAGGATTTTTAAAAGCCTGTTGGAGCCAGCAGGGCAGCGCATGCCTGTCATTGCAGCTCTCTGGGAGGCTGAATCGAAAGGACCACAAGTTTGAGCCCAGCCTGGACAACCGGACTCACCAAGACCCTTGCCTCAAGGATGTGGAGTGGGGCGGGGTATGTGTGAAGGCTCTGGGTTCAATCTGCAGCACTATAAAGAATTTTTTTTTTAAAAGCCTGGTTAAAAGATTATTAGACTTGAGTCTGTAAGGTGATGGACAGTAAATCTGGTGGGCAGAGAAGGGGTTTTAGGCCCACCCATGGCATCGGACCATCGCTGTTGCATTTATCAGGAGTGGTGGCTGCTTGCTGGGGGAATGGCTGACCACATCAGACCCCAGGGCTCGGCCAGGCCTTGGGTGTGTGGGACAGTGTTCTTGAGCGACGCAGGGCCAACTTTGGGTTACTGGGAAGGAAGAGGAGCTGGGAGGTGTGCTCTGTACTTTGTCCACGTAAGTGGAGGCTTCTCTCTGCTTCCGGCTGCTTATCACACACATACTCCTTACTAAACAGTGACTGGTGGTCTCTGGGGAAGGCCAGATATTGCAGTGAGAGTGTTGAGTTCCCCCAAAGCACTGCTGAGGGAGGGCCGCAGACAGCACTGGCTGTTGCATGGGTGGCAGGGTTGTCCCTGCCCTGCGCCCCAGGTGGAAGAAGCCGGGGAAGATTGTTACGGTTCTGAGAATCCTTGTTACCCAAGCGCTTCAGTCCGGCATCCCCAGTGCGAGGCACTCTAGGCCGTGGTGACCATCTGTAGGAATGGTAATTTCCGCATTATTTTGGTCAACAAGGGAACGGAGTGCATTTCTGGCTTGACCCTAGCTCCCCACCTCCCTCTACCCGACCTCGAGCACTGCCTTTGCTTTGGCTGCTTTTGTGCAGTGGATACCGTGGAGACTTTCCCTAAGGGTAGAGGAAGAAAGGACCTGAAAATTACCTAGGAGGAAATAGGGGTGTACTATGTGGGTTTCACTTCTTAACCTGAAACTTAGAGAAAAGTTTTAAGTAGTTTGTTTCTTTGTATCTATCCATAAGGAGTTGGTCCCAGAATCCCTTGAAAATCCCAGAATCCAAGGATGCTGCAGTCCCTTGTATAAGGCCGCATACATTTGCATATAACCTATGCACATCTTCCCATGTGCTGTAAGCCACCTATACACTGCCTACAAGAGCCAGGGCCCTATAAATGTTGTGTAAACATTGTTGTGCATCCTTTGTTGTATGCAAAGTGACAAGAGGGCTCTACATACTCAGTGCAGCTGCAGTTTTTTGCCCAAAATACTTTTGCCCCAGAGTTGGTTGAAACGCACGGATACCGAGGCAGATGTGCATTACAAAGGACTTTTCCCCTGAGCCATCAGTAAGTGGCTGAGTTTCCTACAGGTGACTGCAGCAAACAGGAAATGAGCATAGGTACGGTACTCCTGTGTTTTTCCAGCCCTGCGCTTTGCCAGTGGTCCTCATGTCTCCTGACAGAAATGGATCCGGTTCAGGATCATGAGTTAATTTGGCTTTCATGTCCCTGGTCTTCAGTCTGCAGCTTTTAAGTTGACTTTGTTGTTTGGACATGTCTGGAGTATCCTGAATTTGTGGAATGCCTTTAGTTTGTGTTTACCGATGTTTCTTGAGTTGATTGAGGCAGAGCATCTTGAGCCAGGAATGTCACAGTGGTGACACCTCTTGTGTGCCATGTACTTCTATGCTATCCATTACTGAGTGTTCACTTTGATCACTGATTGTCTGAATTTCTCCAATATGAAGCTGGGTCTAATAGAAAAGTGTTTTACAGGGAGATACTACCCCATTCCTCGTGAAACTTTTTATCCTTTTGTATTAGAATGAGTTTAATTCCTGTTTTGTTTAAAGAACTATATTCCACTGACATTATTTTGATGCTCAGATCTGGCCCTTGGAAGCAGCTTCAGGTCAGCTTGTCCCCTTTGGACTCGTCCCAATCATTCTGCTGAGCACTGCCCTGCTTTCTGCCTAAATGTGTTTCACGTTTATCTGGTACCGCCCCAGCTGAGCCCCGGCTCCTTGTAGTGAAGAGTGGTGTTTAGGAGCAAAGATGTGGGTGTAGGTGTGCCCTTTGCTGTTGGCACATGGAGGTTCCCAGGTGCTCTCGGTGGACAGACTTCTGGTTTTTTCTTTTTTTGCCTTTTCCTTATTTCATCTGACACTCCCTACTCCTGCCACCCTTCCTCTACTGCCCGTTTCCACGTTGATGCCCTCCTTGCCTGTATGGGTTCCAGTGTGGGGAACTACATAGATGGTTCTCCTTGAAAAGAAAAGCAGCTTTCTCCATTTTGCATAAACTTGGCCCTACCTCCAAGTATTGGTATGTAAAGAGCTGCCAAGGCTATTTCTTTGTCCCTTCAAATGGCTTTAAGCAGTGTAAGTTGGGCTGGCTGAGAAGTGATGTGTAGTCTCTGAGTAAAGCCACAGGTCAGTGTTACCCCACCCCTGCCTTCCAGATGCACGGTTGAGCCGGGCAGGGTGGAGAGCCATGCTCTACACTGTCCACTGTCGCTGTCAGCCCAGCCTTGAGAAAGGGGCTGTGACTTCCCAGAGCAAAAACTGAACTGAAGCACTGCTCTCTGCATTTCTCGCCTGCTGCTTATCGCAGAGGTGATCTCAGACCTCTACGTAGCCCAGCTCATGGTAGTCATGATAGTCAGGTACTCCCTGCTATTCCGTCACTCATCCCCAAGCCATTCCCCTCATGGAGAGTTAGTAAAATCTGGGCTGGGCTCTGGGCCGAGGCCTTGGTTCTGTGAACCGCCATCTTGGCTGGTCCTAGGACCCTTTGGCTTCCCACAACTGTGTATATGTCTCTGTCTTTCTTTTCACCATGGGTTGCACTGGAAGTGGTAGATTGGAATTAACTGATTAGAATTCCAGTAACAACTTCTTGGGATTACAATATAAACCTTCCTGGACCATGACAAAGACAGGAAAGGGTTCTCATCAGGCTGCCTTTTCAAGCGCGCCCCTCCCCCCAGCTCCCATGGTTGTGTCATTCTGCCTTGAGCCCCAGCACCCCAGCTGGATGCCATCCTCACCTGCTCACAGCAACACCCCATGCAGCACTGCCCCTCACTCTACACTCTATGGGGTGCCCCTAACTGCCCCCGTCCTCTTCCTGCACCAGACTGCTCATGTTCGCATGTTCTCTGTGGTGGGCAGAGTGGTTCACCGAAGACAGCCACACCCAAGTGCTGGGACCTGTGACTGTTGAACAGTAAGGAACTTAGCAAACAGAAACTGTCTTTAAAAGGTCATCCTGCACTATCTAGGTGAGCCCAGTGTAATCACAAGGGTCCAAGTAGAAAAGGGAGGTAGATGACCCGAGATGTGCACACAGAAGAAATGCAGGAGACTCAGCTTTATAGGTGCTTGAGCTGCTGTTGCTCTGAGGATAGAGGAAAACTTCAAACTGGGAGGCCAGCAAGGAAAGACCTGTGACTCCCACAAATAGGTCTGCCAGCAAACCTCTATTGTAATCCCAAATATTGAGTACAATAACCCAAGTATTGTAATCCCTTTTCCAGTCTTCCTCACAACCCAAAACGTTATATTTGTAGTCCCATTGAGATGTATGGGAATCCTAGCAAGTTAATTCATTCCAATCTACCATCTGCAATGCGACCTAGGGCGAGACAGTAAAGTCACCAGGACATTCAAAGGGCAGCCCAGGGGCCCTAAGCCCAATCCCCGTGAGGATGTGTGGGCAAAGGCCCTAAGCTAAGGCCTCTCCCAGAATTTATTATCTTGTGAAGAAGGGATGGCTTAAGGATGGCAGGAACTATGAGTAATTTGAGCTGACTAGCCAGGCAGGGAGAATAACATGCAGAAGGATCAATCTGCATAATTCTATTAAGGTAGAAACTGAATTGTTTTTGGAGGCTGTTGCTTCAGTTTCTGACATGTAAACTTTTGTGCCCTGGGAACTCATAGCCCTTTTATTTGGAGGCTCACACCCAGTTGACACTCCTGGAGCTGATTGGCTCTACCATCCTGCTGTGCTCATATCTTACAGAGCACTATGTGAGGAAACAGGAGACTGTCTGACAGCTTTAGAGATTATATACCAAGTACCTGGCCAGCCTTATTTGCAATGCTTAGAGCTAATTGAAGACAGAAATACCATGGTTGGCGTTGTACATATCAGTATAAGGCTTGATATAAGTCACAGCAACTGTTCTGCATTCAAGGGGAGTCATTCAAATTGTCTCCCACAAACCCCATGAGGAAATGTCGTTGAGCCTCTAAAAAACAAATGTAGTTTTTCCCACAGCGTGATTTTACCCTATGACCAGAGCTAGACTTTTCATCTTAGAACTGAGATAAACCTTTATTTTTTCTGAAGCAGGCTGTCTGAAATAGTTCAGATTGGCCTTGAATTTAAAATCTTTTTGCCAGGTAGATGCTTACCTTAATCTGCTCCACCTAAGAGCTTTAGGCCCAGTTCCTTTAAAGGAAAGGGAAAGAAATCTGTGTTTTGAACACTCTTGAAGATGATGAGGTTCCTGAGCCCAAGAACATGGAAAGACAAGGATGGTGTGAGTGCTCCAGCCCCGAGTTCTCTTCTAGGAACCTTTTCTTCAGTGGTGGCAAACCTGTGGGATGCGTGCCACAGCAGGCTGTGCGTTACACTGAAGGCTCTGAAGTGTTTGCCATCACTGCCTCGGCCTCATGGTGTGTCTGTACCCGTATCCCCTAGAGTGCCGGGAATCTGCACGGACCACAGAGGAAAGCTATTTCCTCTGAAAACAATACCGTGTGATTGTTACCATTACTGCCTTTTCAACTCTGGAGTATGAAGTGGGGTGAACAGGTACTGCAATGTGGGCTCCTCACAGTTGCTGCTGAGGCTGGGTGGAGACACAGGGTGTTTGTGAAAGAGTACATTTTATTGGGAAGCAGAGAGCAAGCAGCACAGTGACCACAGACAAAGGCCATCCAGTAGGCACCGAACGTCATACTGGAAAAGACACGACATGCTTTGCCAATAAAAACCAACTGTAACACAGTCTCCTTCGGCACCTCCCCAAACCTCGTCCTTCCCAGGGTTGAGAAAAGTCCCAACCACTTGCCTAAAGGCAGCTGTGGTTCACTAGAGATACAGCCCCTCAGGGGTCCCTTCCTGTTTCTTATAAAGAACATTTTCTTTAGATTTCTTGAAGTCTTCATTTGTTACTTTCATTCTACGTTCTCTCAAAGCCATGAGACCAGCTTCTGTACAGATTGCCTGAAGGAACAAACGGTAAGTTCAGAAAGTGAAATATTTTTATCTTACACAATACAGTTATTCTGAAATCAGGTATAAGACAGACTAAATACAATTGCTCATTTGGGAAAAGAATATTTTTAAAACATTCTAAGCATCCCTGTTAATTTTTGAAAGAATCTGGGATGGCTTAAACCTAGAAATAGTGATAATTTAGAAAATAGACTGGCTTGGATTCAAGGCTGTGGGCGCCAGGCTTTGCCAGGTCGGTAAATTCCTGTAACTGTACTTACCCTAAAGGGAGACTTCCTAGGAAAATATACCCTGAACTTTAGAAGTAATTGGGAGCACGTGTCCATTTTACTTACTTACAGCAGAACATTTGTTCTGCTTAGATACTGTAAACTGCAGAACTTGCTAATTCTAATACTTGTTTTCTCAGTTTCAGACCAATTACTTATCAATAGGAAAGCAACAAGAACTTTCAACATGCGATAAAAACAAAATTATGGCACTAAAATTTCTGCTTGGGTATTGTCACCAGGTTATTTACTTCAAGTGATTTAGCCAAAAAGTGAGTGTCTATGTACAGAAATGGGTGACAACAGCCAGGCCCAGTGGAGCACGCCTGTAAGTTAGCACTCTAGGAGGCTTGAGGTGAGAGGGTCACAGCTTTGGGCTCAGCTTGGGCATCTTAGCAAAGCCCTGTCTCAAAAAAATTTAAAAAGCTGGTGAACAATTACAAAGTAATCTATTAAAACAAAACAAAACAAAAAAAACAAACACCAAAAAAACAAAAAAAAAGGAAAGGAAGACAGCCAGGGCTTTAGCTCAGTGGTGTAAGTGCCTGCCTGGCAAGCACAAGGTCCTGAGTTCAATCCCCTGTACCAAAAAGAAAGATACATTTTATTCATCAATTAAGCTACTCCCCTAGCTCTCTAGCACTAATGCCAGTCACCCAGAGACTCAGTGCAGAGCTCGCCAAAAGAGTACTGTATGTGCCACTCCTACCTAACCAGGGGGCTTCTGTCAGTGAAGACCCAGTCCTACCTGAGGACAGCAGGTAGTGCCCACATGCAATGACACAGGCCTTGGTACACCCAGGCAGCTGGGAACAAATGCTCTAACTCATGTACATTTGTGATTAAACCAAGGGTGTCGTCCATGAAAAGACAAAGTAGGAACACGAGTGCAGTGGGTGGCAGCCCCCTTCCTCTGCTGGGACTGAGTGGCCCGCACATCTGAGCAAGGCTGTGCAGGGAAGGCGGTAAGCTTAGCGTCACTGACTTATCCTTGTGGTTACAGAGCTTCAGGGGCACTTATTTCATAAAATATGGATTAATGGCTTTAAATAAAAAGTGAATCTACCCTGTAGGCACTCGCCAACATGACATCATGACATTACACCCCATTTACCCAGATCCCTGCCCTAACCCTGAGAGCTCACGGTCTGTCCTGAGGGATGGCCGCATTTCCAGGGTGAGCCCACCACCTGGAAGCTCACCTTGATGTCAGCACCAGAGAGATCATCCTTGGCCATGATCAGGTCGTCCAAGGTTACATCATCGGCCAGTGTCATCCTGCTTGTGTGGATCTGAAAGATGCGCTTCTTGGTCTTTTCATCGGGCAAGGGGAACTCGATCTTCCTGTCGATGCGCCCTGCAAGTGCACAGCTTTCCATCACACGCTGTCCAGCCCTGCTCTGCCCTGCCCCAGAATGAGGTCTCACCCCATTTCTTTACAGGAAAACAAGCAACTGCCATTGGATGGCATCGTGTGGGAATGGCATCCAAGTCCTTAAAAGTGAAGATCATTTCTCTACTTGGTAAATTTCTACACTTGAATGCACCCCATTTAAAAGAAATTTCTGCCAAGAGAAATACATGAAAGGAGTTGTTCTTAGTGACAAAGGACAGGCCTACTTTGGTAAAAACATTATAAAAGAGCACAAATTACTTTTTTTAGTGCCTCCTGAATGTAAAGAATAAGGGGCCGGGGGTTTGCCTCAGTGGTGGAAGTGCTGGCTTGGCAAACTCGAGGTCGGGACTTTGATCTCCAGGACCAAACAAAAAAAAAAAAAGAGAGAAAAGAATAAGCCCAAGCTATCATATGAATTCTTTCTTTAAGAAAAAGAAGCAGTAGAAGGGCCAGGCTGGACAAGCTCCAGAGTGCTGTTCCTTATCTCAAGGAGGCATATTTTTGGTAAATTAGAATTCCCAGTTTTACTACAGTGTAAGCCACATATACATCATTTTATAATTGCACCCAGAGCACACTTAAAATAGGAGCACACATAAACACATTAATTGCATTTGAACCTAAAGCAAAGTTAACCTGGTCTGATCAGTGCTGGATCCAAAGTCTCTATTCGGTTTGTGGCCATGATAACCTTCACATCTCCCCGTGAATCAAATCCATCCAACTGGTTCAGCAGTTCCAACATTGTTCGCTGAATTTCTCTCTCACCTCCAGAGTTTGAATCGTATCTTTGGAAAAGAAGAAATAAAATGAAGACCCAACTGATCTAATCTAAAGGGGAATGACAGGACTTTATCGTGACACTACACCTTGATACTCTCTTCACAATCTGAGTGGTGCTCCCTCACACTGTGACAGCCAAATCAGCACTCCACTGCTATGGTCGGAGTGTGTCCCCCGAAACCTAAGTGCTGAAACTTGAATCCCCACACTGTGATTGCACTCAGAGGTGTGGCTGCTGGAAAGTGATGCCTTAGAAAAGGGCTGGTGGGAACTAGCCCTGGCTCTGTCTGTTCTTCTGTCATATAAAGACACAACAGAGGAAGCGGTCTCCTTTGGAGAGCTAAGCTGCGAGGTGCCATCCTGGGAGCAGCTCACTGTTCTCCAACACCAGCCTCCTGACACTGGACATTTCAGACTCCAGAACTGTGGGGAAATAAACTTCCATCTTCATAAATTAGCTTGTCTATGATTCGGTTAGAGTAATTAATACAAGTGGACTCAGATGACCCAATGAGCCATGCTACAGATCACAATACTTCGCAGCAGTTTCTGGGGTTGAAACTATCATTTATTCCAACTGTGTAGTGACTGTGAACTCCTTGGGGAGACCTTGCCATGGCCACAGCTGTGTCTCCAGAGTCCTGACGGTCCTGGCGGTTAGTCATGATTGTCCAGACAGTCCCAGTTCCCAGTTCTGGTAGTTGTCATCTGGCCTCTGAGACAGTAGGACCTAAAGCACCCAGCGGGCCATGGCAAGAGCTCGCCACATAGGCAGAGCCCAACACTCTTCATTCTCAGAGAAGACCTGTCCTCAGAATAAAGTGCAACAGGTAAAAGATGCTCTACCTTTTGGTCCCAATGGCATCGATTTCATCAATGAACACAATGGATGGTGCATGTTCTTCAGCAACTCGAAATAATTCCCGTACAAGTTTGGGCCCATCGCCCAGGTATTTTTGAATAAGTTCAGAGCCAACCACTCTCAAGAAAGTGGCCGAAGTTTGGTTTGCTACTGCTTTGGCTAACAAGGTTTTACCTGTTTTAAATGAAAAGAAAAAGATAAAAGAAGGGCATGTCAAGTGTTGTTGTAACTTACAGAGATGTTACTACCTTAACAGGACACTACAAGGGGACAGACCCTAGTGATAAAAAAAGATTCCACCATCAAATGTTTAACCAGAGTAGGTGGGGAAACTATATATCTATTAACGTGTCTGGATTATTTTGAATTATTTTCATAAACCTTGATAACACTTCAGAAAACCTTTTTTTTTTTTGACCAGGGATCGAACTCAACCTCATGCTTGCCAGGCAGGCGCTTATGCCACTGAACTACATCCCCGGCCCTAGATACTTGGTTGCATTCAAATCTTGATCCAAAGTTTCCTTGACAAGTAGGAAGAACTGTTTTGTGCTAACAACGAAACAGATCTTACCTTTTCTCTAGGTTAGCCTTTCCAGGATCCTTTCATATACAAGAGGTGACCAACAAATGCAGTAAATGCTTGAAGTTTTAAAAACTTACTATAGTAAAAGACACATTTACTGACAAGACAAATGTATTTGAAGTGAGGGGGAGTATTCAGAGAGACAGAGAGAGATGATGAGAGAGAGATGGATGGCAGTATGTCTTTCACTGTAACAAGATGTAAGTGTTTTAGAAGCAAGGGGTATTAATGGCATTAATTAATTAAAATTTTAAATTAAAAAAATTTCCCTCAAACACTCACTGTATTTTTTATGCCATAAAATTAACCTGATCCTTTACAACCCACAGTTAGAGGACCAACTAAACTCCCATGAACTGTCAGTGATGAAACGAAGTCTAGGATTTTGACCCTAAAGGGACACTGGATATGGTCCCGGGCACAATCCATACGGCCCTGCTGTCAAGAGAGGAGTTCTAGGTGGCCACACTCCCAGCCAGACAGCTGAGCAAAGAGGAGCTCTTAGTGGAACCCGCAGGTGAGAGCCTGAGAGACTTCTAATCTGAAGCATGCCCCTTCAAGGGCCAAGGAGTTCCTCACTCATCTTAGAGAGATTTAAAAAAAAGGATTTTTTTATTTTTGTCTTTTTGAGACAGGGTCTTGCTATGCAGTTGGGACTAGCTTTGGGCTCAGCCTCCCGCGTGCTGGGATTATAGGTGTGTACCACCACACCTGACTTCTTAGAGAAATTTAAAATAATACTTCCAACACTGCTGTATTCTGATACACTTCTTTCAGATTAAGAACAAAAACTCAGCAAACAGCAATGACTCTGAGAATTTCAATGCTGGAAAACCTTGGCCTCTCTGGGGGTGAGGGAGGACGTGCCTGAGGGCCTGGGTGTTGCCTCATAATTAGAGGCATCTGAGGAACCAGCACCCTGAGACCAGCAAGGGGAGAAGGCAGCTAGCTAGGGAGAGTCCAGGGCTCCAGAGTGGGAAGGACAGGGAGCTAAGCTTTGTGACATATGGCAATATTGTTCCTTTTAGTCAGAAAGGAGAGTGCCAGGTGAAAAGGCTACCCCCTTGGTCTTTCACAGGTGAAAGACCAAAAGGCCCTCTCATACGGAGGGGATCTTTAGTTCTGCCAATACTAGCTGCTAGGTTGCTTCAAAGATCAGGGAATCATGGAGTAAGACTCCACTCCTTTGAGGGGCATGCCCACTAGATGCTGCACCCCTGTAGGAAGCACATGGGTTCAGGGTCGATGTCCTGCAGAAGACACATGGGTTTTGGTGAGGAGGCCTGTGTTCCAGCTCCATCGGGGTACCAGCTACCACCCAGAGAAAAGCAAGCCCTGGACTCGACAAGCAAGCCCAGCCTCTGAACAGTTCCTTTCCAGAGCTAGAAGATGAGGAGCTGCGGGAGTGGTCTCTTCTAGTGCCAGGCTTCTGGGCACAGGCCTCCCAGTTGTGTTCCCCCACCCCCATGCCCTCCCAATGTGGGCAACCCTCAGCACAGATCAGCACACTCAGGAACACTGTTTCAAGTCTCTCAGCCAAATGACTATACTCTAGGTCCTGCTCTCTGCAACCTGTCCACTCATTACACACTCAAATATAATTTTTATTCATCCGTCAAATGTCTTCAGTGTCATTCTGACAGGGAAATAGACCTCATCTGAATACCCCAGAATAGCTTTTACAGCAGTTCTCCATGATGGTTCTGAAGGCTTCACCACACTTCAGACAAATATATCAAAGTTCTTGGGCATAGAACCAACATCAGAGTATTTGAATGTACCAAGGTGGCTCTCCTGCACCTGTAAAAGCAAGCTGGCACACCTATTTTGGTTTTGGTCACTGTTGCTTTGTTTTTTGGTGAAGAAAGGAGTGCTGGGGATTGATCCTATGGCTTCATGCTTGCTAAGCAATGTGCTCTAGCAATGAACTGTATGCCCAGGCCTTGAGCACCTGTTTTAAAATAAGGAACTGTGGTGTCCTCAGTGGACACTGTTGTAATTATAACTAATGAAGGAGGCTGCTCAACATACAGGTGGAGTGCCTGCAGAGGGGCAAACACAGAGCATACCTGTGCCAGGCGGACCATAGAGAATGACCCCCTTAGGGGGCTTTATACCCATTTCTTCATAGTATTCAGGATGGGTGAGAGGAAGCTCCACAGATTCCTACAGAAAACAAACACTGGGTAAAAATGAAAGGTTTCCTTCTCATATTATTAGCGTGTTACATCATGAGACTATCTTGCAACAAAATTAAGTGAAAAATCTTTTTTCTTACGATGTTTTCTTGACATTTATCAGCACCAAGGACGTATGAGCTTCTAGCAGCCATCTCTTCTAAATTACACCCAATGTCCCTTTTATTTTCTAGTACAAGTCAGCTCTGAGCAACATTTAAGCTACTCCTGAGCAAAAGGGACCTAAGAAAGAGAACACTCACCTTTTCATTTAATGCATTCACAGCAGGGGGCAGTAATTTATATGTCTAATGCCAGGTAGCTGTGAATCACCAAGAAGGCCTCCCTGTGCGGCACGTATCACCTGACGGACGTCCCATGCTGCCCAATGGGATGGTCATGCATGCATTCCCATGGGTCAGGTTGGCAGGAATGTGTTAAACTACAGATAGCCCTGGGATTATGTGTTCTAAACGCATCACATCATAAGGATTCGCAGGTAAATGTGCTACCTTCATACAACACTAGGTGTTTCCAGGTACCCACAGCTGCACTGGATTCAGCGTGTCTTCACATAGACAGTTCATTGAATACTACATATAAAAAGCAGTTCAGTGCTGCTGCTGCTGCAGGCACTATCGTACACTTGTTCCTTCTGCTCAGTATTAACACAACCACAACAAGCAAGCTCTGAGTCAGTCACCAGTCTGATAATGACAAAGAATAACCAAACCAACTCCAAAGTACCTTAAATGGGACAGCAATAAGAAACTAACATCTAACACCCTAGAACTGGCTCCCAGCCATACCTTAATTTCCTGGATTTGGTTGTCCAACCCACCAATGTCAGCATAGGTTTCCTGGGGGGCCTTTTCCACCTTCATCACTGTGACCAGAGGATCTGTATCATCCATCAGCACCCCGATCACAGCATGCACCTGACAAGCAACATCAAGCTTCAGCACAGGAACACGAGGGAACCGCAACACGTTTACAGTGAAGCACAGCCCTCGCAGCATCGTTCTGCCACCAGGAGTGCTCCGGTGACCACATCATGGGACAGGAAGATGGAGCTAAGTGGAAGAACCAACTCCTCAGTGCCTGCCTGGCAAGTGCGAGGTCCTGAGTTTGATTCTCAGTTCCAAAAAACAAACAAACTCCTCACCATTCTCATAGGTTTCCCGGAGAAAAACAACACACCTTGTGGTTGAGGAGGACTGAGCAGCCTGGCTCCAGCAGGTCCTTGTCCACAAATGAAAGGATGCTGACGTAGTGTTCTGAGCCCACAGATGTAGACACGATGGCGTGATTGTCATCAATGATCTCTTCCAAGGTTCCTACCGACATTGGGGTTCCCCTCAGATCATCCACCTTTGACCTTTCCTCCTAAATGAATACACCGTGAAGAAAAAGTACATTATACCTGAAAAGTGAATGGCCCTAATAGTTTACCAGGTTTATGAGGCAACTAAGTTTCAAAAGGTAGCTAATGAGGTTTCATAAAGTCTGGATAGGTGCAACTCCTGAAATCTCATTATTTGTTGACAGTTTTGAATTCTAAATAGAATTTGTAAAAAAAAAAAAAAGAACATTACAGTACCTTCTGCACTTACCTCTTGCTTTTCTTCTAACGGCTTCATTTGTTCCTGATTTCTAATAAACTCTTCCTCCATGAGAAGATAGTCTTTAATTCTCTCTAACTTGAGTAGTTTTAAACGGCACTGGGTGTGAGGCGTCACTGTAATTAAAAAATAAGTATCATCTTGGAATTTAAAGTTTGTAATTAATGAAAAAATACTAAGATTTTAAAATAAAATTCACTTCAATATTCTAAATTGGGTATGGTGGTGCACCCCTGTAATCCTAGCACTTGGGAGGCTGAGGCAGGAGGATTGCCACAGGACTTGCAGTCCTCCTGTGCAGCCTCCCAAGTATCTGGGATTACAGGAATGCAGCACTGCAGCTGTTCCCTTTCATTCTACAAACTAAGACCTTACCTCAAAAAAAAAAAAAAAAAGAACTCTGAAAAATTCAAAGTTGCTGACCCCAATAAGCAATAAGCAAATGCCAAGAGGAAAAAGGGAGAATAATTCTGGCAGTTACAACCAAGCATGGGGATGGGGTTTGTGACAAATAGTGAGCAAAAAGTAACATGTTCACTCAACAGTCTGTTTTACTTAGAAGAAAAAAGGCACTGACACAAAAGATAGTTTGGTTATTGTTCCCATGGATACAAAATAGACAGTTCCTGCTCAGTTAGCATACTTTGTTGCAGGCTAGCTTTACATGTACTCATCCACTGATGGAATTTTACAGTATCAGGTCTATCAACCACCTCTGTCATATGTGGCAAATATTTTTTCTATACTTTGTTTCTTTTGGGTTTGTTTTGAAGTCTTGTGCCACAGAGGAATTTTCTCTATAGAAAAATCTGTTAACTTTTTCTTATGGTTTCCAAGTTTTCTAACTTCAAAAAGCTGCTTCTTCCCTATGGTTAAACATATTCCTTGATTTTCATTTATTTGTTTTCTTTCATGGTCTCTAATCCATGTATATGTACTGTGTGCTATCTGACTGCACCACTGGAGCTGCTGTAATCCATCTGACACGAAGCAAGTGATCTAATTTAATTTTCTCTGGACAGAAAAACAGAACATGGAAGGACCAGGGATACAGCTCAATGGCACAAGCAGCTGCCTGGCAAGTGTAAGGTCCTGAGTTTGATCCCTGGTATCTAAATAAATAAATAAAAGTTAAAAAAAAAAAAAAAAGAAAAAATGGAGACTACTTATATTAAGTATCCCATCCCATTCCCCATAGAATTGAGGTGTCACCTTCAACATACATTAAATAGCCATACAACCTGACTGTTTTTAGGCTTCCTATTCCGTTCTCATGACCTCTCTTTCTGTACTGGCACGGACTCATTATAGTAGACTAACAGCTGATTCTTTACTGATGGTTTTACTATCTGACTCTTGTTTTTTTCGGAGGTACTGAGGGTTAAACGCAGGGCTTTGAGCGTGCAACGCAAGCACTGTACTTCTGAGCTATATCCCAACCCTTTTTAAAAAATCCTGAGACAGCATCTCAATTTTGCCCAGGCTGGCAATGAACTTGCAGTCCTCCTGTGCAGCCTCCCAAGTATCTGGGAATACAGGGAAGCATCACTACACCTGCTCCCTTTCATTCTTAAGTGAGCAAAAAAATTTTGAGGTTCAAAGGAGGAAAATTTATTGGAGAAAAGGAATGGGGAATAGGAGTGGGGAACAGGGAAAAGGAATAGTTCCTGAGAGCCAGGAGGGATCCTGAATGGGTTGAGCCCAACTCTCAAAGGAAGTTTTATAGAGCAAGGTCATGAGGCAGGTATAGCATGAGTCCGAATTACGCTCAATCAGTAAGATCTCAAGTGTAACACTGAGCAGTATCTTAGACTTCTGAGAGAGGTATTTCTCAGCAAGGGTAGGGACAATATTTGTGTTGAAACCTAAAGAGAAGAGAAGTAGGTATGCAGGGGAAGGACCCAGGGAAGAACATTTCAAGCACAGGTAAAAGTAAGGACAAAGATCTCAAAGGACATAAGACAGTATGACAAATAAGCAAAAGGGAGTGGCAGGGCTAAGCAAGGAGAGGTGAGCTGGGTCACAACTACTGTAATTTTATGTTCAGCAGGCAGCCACTGAAAATTTTAAGTTCAGGCATCATATGATTTGAATTTTTAATTCATTTTATTTCATGAAATGAGTGTTTCTGAGATACTTAAGTTCAACTTGGGTTTTATAATCTAAAACTGTACTTTTAATACACTAAATGAGCTGGCTATGTAAAGAAAATGCAATTTTTAAAAGTGAGACAGACTTCTATAATACTGTATTTTACCTGGCAAACACAAGATTCTGAGTTTGATCCTGATACCAAAAAAACCAAAACCAAAACCAAATCAACAACAACCCCCCCCCCTCTATTTTAAAATAATGTGTAACTTTTATGCCAATCTAGAGGAAGGGAGGAAGGGAGATACAACCACAAAGCTAGAGCTCTAATCACTTTCCTATTCCCATGTCCCCTTGCAGACTATGCCACATGCATAGAGGTGATTTTCCCTGGCAAGAAGAAACTATCATTACCCAGTGGCAGTTTGCTGGCAGCATCTGGTCCTTTTGTTTTCTTCTTCTTTTTCCCCACTCTAGTTGGTACAGGAGGTTCATATTTCTTTTTCTTGTCCTTGAGGTTTTAAGAAAAAAAAGTGATATGGAAGTCACAAAACACAAACTTATTTCTGTGTCATCATCATGTATTTCTATGTGATAGAGTTTTCCCTATCTTGGGGGAGGGGATCAAATTCATGACCTCACACTTGCCTGCCAGGTTTTGTGCCACTGAGCTAAATCCCTGGCCCCTTCCCTATCTTTTAGAATGCTATTAAAATGCTACCTTAAAAAACAAAACAACTAAGTTTCACATTCTTGCAATTTTAATAAATAATCTCTTGATATTACTGAATGACAGTAAGTAGGTTATTCCAGTAAGGTACAAAAAGATCAGAATTGAGTTATATATCAAAAGTTTAATATAAGACAGTTTTTCAGACCTCATAATATTTAACCTAAAATTATAGGCAATTTACCTTAAAACTTCTGTAACACTAATCTTTTTACTCATTTAAAATAATTATCTCATAAATACCTATCTGATGGTTAGGTAAATCTTTTAAAAACACAAAAAGGGTGTACCATTGATAGGCATGCTAGTTAGATAACTACTGAATGACTTTGCTTTCTAAAATTCTTGACTCTCGAAAGAACCCAGCCAATACCACTGACATTTTTCCACAATTTGCTCATATCACAGGACTTACATGGCTTCTTATTTACCTTGTCATCCTTCTTACCACCTCCAGGACCATGACCACCACTCTGACTTTGACCCTGGGGGAAAAAATATCAGACACAAATATAAATTCAGCATTTCACTTCAAAAGGATATCTATCTTACGGTACTATGACTCTGAAACACAACACATTCCTCTCAGTTTAACACCTGTGAAACCAAGATGTACCTTGCAGCCAATGTGTGCATTTAGTACCATAGAGAGTACATATAACTGATTACATCTTAGCATCAAGAATAGCTCTGTTATAAAGTAGACATAACTAAGAGGGCTGAGGTTCTAAGATCTCCTCCAAGGGAAAGGTACAGAGCCTGACATTCTTTAATGTAAAACTACAACACTGCGGCTACTAGTGTATTTCAAGAAATCAAGTACAAGAACTTCACTGTACACTCAACAATCATTTACTCTTTAGGGAGATCACAACAGGATCCCAAAGACCCCTTTCAACAGCTTAGCTCCTCCCACCCCTGAAGTCCAGGAGCTCTCAGGCAAGACTTTCCTCCTAATTTGAAAAGCTAAAGCACCTGAAGGTGTTAAGAATTTACAAAAAACACTGTACTTTCTGCTCTTAAAATAGATCCTTCATTAACAGGACAATCAATGCTTAACACAGAGCAAACCTTAGAAATGGTGTCATTTTAAACATGATTAACGTGAACTTATTAATTAAGAGGAGCTCTCAGGCCCCTCAGATCATTTTCACGTAGGCACCTTTCAAATCAGTATACTAGCAGCTTCCTTGTTAGCCAAGTTAATGTCAAATGTATTTCCTCACTTGCAAACAAAAACAAAACAAATCAACAACAAACTGCATGCTTTAATTCTCTAGGCACTTAAGGACTTGGGAGAGATTCTAGGTAACCAGTCATGCTGAAATAGGCTGTCCAAGTTACAGGGTTTTATTAATTCTGCCTAGTAAGGAAACATGCCAGTGACTGGGGCAGCTAATGTTTACTGGGATCCTTACTATGTGCCCAACTCTGTACTAGCTCATTAATTTTATACTTCATTACCTCATTATTTCCATTAAATCTCCCCAAGGTAGAGCCCATTATTCCCTCTTTTATAGGTGAGAAACTGAGACAAGCCTGAGAACAAAGACTGTGGAATTAAGATGAATACAAGTTTGAATTCTGGCTTTATCACTATAGGCTATTTGGCTTTGGATAAATCGGATCATTTCCTTGAGTTCTGCTGTCCTTCACTGGAAAGCAAAGAAGATACTAGCTCTTATCTGTTGCTGAAAATGAAGCTACCTAGGCAAATCACTTACCAATTACACAGATTAATTTTTCTCCAATGTTTTATTGGTGAAATAAGGAAGGGTAAGGTCAGGATTTTAAGTATCAGTCTGGCTACAAACCATCCAAATGCCAGGTGTGATGGCACATGCCTGTACTCCCAGCACTTGGGAGGCTCAGACAGGAGGATCATTGCAAGTTTGAGACAGGCCTGGGCTACAAAGTGAGTTCAAGGCCAGTCTGAAACACATAGTGAGACCCTGTCTCAAAAAGAAATAGAAAAGAAAAAAAAATCCAAATCCATTCTTCATTCTCTTTTGCCATTTTCTTTCTAATCTCCATGCCTCCAACCTTGTTTTGGTCTGGATCGTCATCTCTTGTTCGGAAACAAGCCTCCCAATTGAGAGCTCTGGGTCCAGTTTTTCGTTTCACCAATCCAGCTACTTCCTAAACAGCCAGCTGTGGACGCCTGTAATTTCAGCACTCAGAAGGCTGAGGCAGGAGGACTGCTGAGTTCGAGGCCAGCCTATACTGCATAGTTAGTTCAAGGCCAGCCTGGACTACTCAATGAGTCCATCTCAAAAAACCAAAGAACAAAACAAGACAAAACATCCAAAACTGACCCTTTGCATCTCAAACACCGTCACCTGCTCCCTGGCCATACCCAGTCCTTGCCAAATTGATTACTTCTAACCTTTCTAGACTTATACAAGTACCTTTTGTGAGATCCTACAAACCTGGCTCCAACAGGCGACATTTGCCTGAATTGGTCCCAAACTCCATGTTTGGGACATTTTACATGTTTCTCGACCTCAAACAGTGCAAAGTACTATGCACAAGTAGTGTGCCAAACATTCTCAAAGTATTATCCCATCCGAGTCAACTTTTACAAAAACTATAACAGTACTATCATTATCTCCGTTCTACAGATAAGGAAATCAAGCCCCTGAGAGGTTAAGAACTTGGTTACTGTCATAGCTCGTCCAACGTGAAGGCAGAAACAGTTAGGTCTGCTAGTCAACAGAATCTAGATATCTATTAGAAAAAACTGACACAGTTCATATTCCACCACAGTCGCCCTCTTTAGCGAGATGAGGATACTCCAGGGACTGTTGGAATAACGACAAAATGCTGGTGAAGTACCTGCCCTATAGTCAGAATACTACCCCAAAGTCCCCAGAAGACCTCTGGATGGTCTGGACCTTTTCCTTGTTGCTCATGATCACGCTAAACACAATCCCATCTCTGGTCCTTTGCAGTTACTGATCCTTCTGGCCAGACTATGTTTTCCTCTGATGTTAGTATGGGTATCCCTCCGATTTAGCTCCTGTTCAACTTCCACCCTCAAAGGTCCTCCTGACACCTTATCGAAAATAGCTACTTTCCCCATCTCTATAAAACACCCAACACAACCGTGGCCAGCCAGCTCAGCCCTACTGTGCTCCCCGACATACTTCTGTTTACTGCCCATCTACTCTAGAAAGGAAACGCCACGAAGGCATCCTGCTCCCCACCCCCTGTACCCTGTCCAGAACAGATCCTAGCCAAAAAAAAGCAAAGCAAGTACTCGACTGTTCAACGAACTAATGAACAAATGCTGTTTAGTATTGCTCTTGCACCGCGGCCACCAACACCCAGCGCCGCCTGTCATAAAGCGTCCGCCTTGGCTGCTTCCTTGAAGCGCTCCAGCCCCAACCTCGGCCGGGGTGAGTCCCCTCTGCGCCGACCGTTCATCCTGCTGCTTGACCCGCTCAGAAAGCACCTTCCCGGTTCCTCTAGGAGGTGCCCTCGCTGGTCTGCGGAGCCCAGGTCAGCGGAGCAGCAAAGCTACCCAGGTTGCCCACTCAACCGTCGCTCGCCTGGGGACCCTGCGCGCCCAGTCCCTGGCCAGGCCAGCAGGTCGGACTCGGCCCACCGTGGACCTGAGCGCCATCTCCGGGAACCTCTGCTCGCGGGAGACACCGGGCCCTTGGGAGGGAAGAGAGCGGACCGATTTCCTTGCGTATCTGCCTAGTTCGCGCGCTTCGGGCCACTCCAACCACTTAGTATCGCCACTAGCTATCGAAAACCTTAGTCACTCACCATCTTGCCTCGGCCGCTCTAGGTGCTGTTACCGGAAGTGCATTCCCCGCGGAGATACGTCAAAGGCGGAAGTTGCTGAGGAACGCTACGGTAGCTGAAAGGGACCAAATCTATGCGGATGAACCTGTACTCAAAATGATTGTGCGGTTTAGTTGGAACCACGTTGTAACATGTGATGTGCATCTTACAAATATTTTAATTGAAAAAAATTTACCGAGCTTATTAAATTTTTAATGAGTTTAACTTATCAACAAACGGAAACAATTGCGCTATAAAATATAAAAATATTTATCTTATATTAAAATCATAACTGGAAAGAAATTACAGCTCTGAAAACTGGAGGGGTATTTGGAACTGTTAAATTGACATACATATTTGTTCAAACACGTTATTTGTTTTTTAGAATTAATTTTCATACTTGAGGGTACCTGTGTAATGAGTTGTCTAAACCTGTTTTCTTTTGACAACCATTGACATATGTCAAATAGTCTAAAATTCCTCATCTTGAATTCGTAAGAACACCATTTCTTGCTCTCACACTTTTGAGACCAAGACATGTTTGAAATAAAGGGTTATTAAGTTTAGGATGCTGGCCAAAGGTAAAAGGAGCAATCCTAATATAAATTCTCTACCTCACCAGCAGCATGTACAGGTAGCAGTTGGAAAATGCCCTCCAGACTGAAGGAGCCAAGGTGTTTTGGAATGACATTTTGGGGAGAAGAAACATTTACATTGAGCTTACGTTGGCTGTAGAGAAGAGGGGCAGGAAAAGTCCTAGGATGAGAAGGGAAGTTTTTGCTGCTTCTTGATCATTGGTTCTAAAAGGAGGAGAGATGTGCCCTGGACAGGTGATCTTCAGCATATCAGAAAAGAATACAGAGGTGTTTTGTTTGTTTGTTTGTTTGGTTTTGGTGGTACTTGTGGACTGAATTCAGAGCTTTCACTGAGCTACAGCCCCAGCCCTCGCTCTAATGCCCCCCCCCCCGCGCGCGCCTTAGGATAGAATCTAAGTTGTCCAGCAGGCTGGGCAGCAACTTGCAGTCCTGTCCCAGTCTCCCAGACTGCTGGGATATATGCATCATGTTCGCCCAGAACTGTTTCTTAGTTTGTTGATTTAGCTTGAAGTTGCAAGTAAGAATGAATTTCTCTTACCTGTATGTATATTTTTTGCCACCATTCTTTGATCTGTAACAATTTGTGACACCTCACGATTCTTGTCACACTGCAATGGGAACTCTTATCCCTGTCAACCTCCACTAACCAATCTGACATCTGGCCTGTGTGATACATGAAATCAAATGGCAGGACAAGGGAAAGAGGGCCACAGTTTTGCAGAAGCTGGAAGCCATGCCAGTGTTGCATAGGATGACCATTGGGCCTGTGTACAATCAAAGAATTACATCCTGGGCTCCTAAGACACCACCACATTCAAAGAGATGGTGGCCAAAATGTAAGATTTAAATTCCAGAGGACGCACCACAGGTGGCCATGCCTTCATGGACAGCAGACTTGCGCCTCTCTTTGCTTCCTATGGCTGACACTCTTGAGACTCTCCACCAGCGACAGCCACAGGAGCGCTACTGTCTCCCACTTGCAACTTCTAACCTTCCTTAGCTTCAAGTGCTCGGCGGTCTTCCTAACCTCTCTTGCTGTCTCCTGGCTGTTCGTGATGTAAATATGCTTAGATTGTCTGTTCTTGTTCATTTTCTTTATCTTATATCAGTTCCCTGGATTTCCTAAGACAGGGGGCACAGGGGTCGATCTGGTTAAGAGGTGTCCTTCTGTCTTAGGATGGTAAGGCTGGGAGACATTATGGATAGCTATCTCTCTTATATGTGGAATTAGTTTTTTTAATTTGCCTTACCTCTCCTTACAATATGCAGGAATTTAAACACAGTATGGAATCTAATGCTTTGGCAATAACGTATACATGTTTTATTAATGTATATAATTGTATATGCGTTTATGTATATGATTATGCTTGAGTGTGTGAGTGTGCACATATGTGCATATCTGTTTTTCTCCCTGTGCCTCTGTAGCCCACGCACTTGTAGTATGTATGTAGAGTCACCTGCAGCATGTTTTGGTCAGTGATGGAGAGTAGGATATCAGTCCTTAAGAGTATGTTGCCTAGTGACATGATAGCCATCTTAGTCTATAAAAGTGCACTGGATGAGATTCCCACCCAAATCACCTAGGGACACATTTCCCAGAATGCATCTCTGTCGTGTAAGCAGCACGTGACTGCACATGTTGTCCTAGAGGTTCCCAACCCGAACCTAGTGTCTTCCCTAAGGATCCATTCAATCCCACACAATCTCTCCTGGCTAATGCCACCATACAGAGACCCAAGCAGGACCCTCTCATTCTTTCTCTCCCTCACCCCTGCCCACTCAGCTCTTGTCATTTTACCCTTGTCATACTTCAATAGTCTACTTTTTCCATTAATGGCTAGCTGAGACCTCTTTATCCTGCCTCAAGACTCACAAGCAAATAATTTCTGAGTGCCCTAGGTTCTCCTCAAGGGCCTGAGGATACTGCCATAAACAGGCAGGCAAAACATTGCTTCCCTAATGGATTTTATAATGAGCAAGTAAATATAGAAATAAAATATATAATATGCCACATGGCAATAAATACCACAAGACAAATTAAACAGGATAAGAATTATGTGGTGATATGAGGGTGATTTTAACTTCAGTTAGTATAGTACTTGAGCAAAAACCATAAGGATGAGGGATGAGCTACTTATGGGAAGCACTTTCTAGATAAAGGGATAAGGCAGTGCAAAGGCCCTGAGGTAGGAGCTGTCAGGGATGAAAATTAGACGCCCTATGTAGTGAAGCCAGAAACAGACACAGCTTCCAGGGGAAGCAAAGGGGTTGGAGATGAAGCAATAGCCCAGAAATGAGAAGAGCAGATTTGGCACCAGACTACCTCAGCCTGAATCTGGACTCCATCACTTACTACCTGTCCTGGTTCCCTCTTGCAGCTGTAAGAACTGATCACAAATTCAGTGGCTTTAAAGCACACAAAAATTTATACCCTTAAGGTTCTGTAGGTTAGAAGTCCCACTGAGACGCCTCTAGTCTAAATAAAATCAACACCACAGGCCTGTGTTTTTAGAGGAGCGTCCGCGTCCATGCCGTCTGCAGCCTCTAGGGGTCCCCTGCGTGCCTTTCTTGTGGCCACCTTTTCCACCCGCAAAGCCAAAATCGCTGTCCCTGGCCCTGGCTCTGCGGTCAAGGCTCCTTCTCTCTTGCCTCACTCCTCCACTTTCGAGGACCCTGGTGATCCCATTCAGGCCACTCAGAACAACCTATGACGTCTCCCTCTCGACGGTCCGTTGACGATCTCCTGTCATTCCGTTTGGGACTTCCATCCCCTCCCCCTGTGAAAGGCAACATGCAGGCTGGAGGGTGCAGAAGGGAGCAGAGCTTCTGCAGGGCTGGCCTTGGGCCCCTGAGCAGCAGCCTTGGGGTCCCCGTGGCTCTGGCTTGCTTGCCGTGAGAGGTCATGCGGGCGAGACAGCAAACCTCTTCCTGCGGCCTAGTCCTGGGCCGGCTGCATTTGCACCCACCTCTTGTCACCTGCCCTAAGCAACCCCACTTGCAGATGCTCTAGGTGGCTCCTGATGCCCCAGCCTGGCTGATGCAGCAGCTTCAAGGAGGCTGGGTTGAGTCCCAGCATCCTCAGCGCCAGAAGCCACGCAGAGCTCCTGTGACTGGGTACAGTGGTGGTGGAACTGATTTGGTGGCCAAAAGGGCTCAAAACTACAAAAGTTTCTCAGGGGAGAACAGTAGAGAACCTAGTGTGAGGAGGGGTGTTGTTTGGCCAAAGTCCAGCTGTGGGGAAATGCCACCGAGCTTGGCAGAGATATGAGGTGGGAATGAGGGGCAAGAGGCTCAGTTCCAGCTATGGGCCTTTGGCAAGAGTGGAAACCCAGCTCAGTCTCAGTTTTCTCATCTGTATAGTGGGATAACTGCCCAGGGGAGAAGGACAATGTATTATTTTTTCTGATGGTCAGTAGGATTTTACCAAAGTATATGGAAAGGTGGCTGAGACAGGATGGAGGCCAAAGGTGGACAGAAGTCTTGTTTTGAAGGCCAGGGTTTGCCTTGCTTTGCAACCCTTTTCCAACCTCGAAAGGCCGCTTCTAAGCCAGAAGTGGTGGTGCACTTCTGTAATCCCAGCATTAGAGAGGCTGGGGCAGGAAGATCACCAAGAGTTGGGGCCAACTCGGGCTACATATTGTGTTCAAGGCCAGCCTAAAGACATAGTGAGACCTCATCTCAAAAAACCAAAGTGCAAACCAACCAAACAACAGAAAAGACAGCTTCTGGGGTCGCCTTCCAGAGGTGATATTGCAGCAAAAGCAGGGCCCTGGCACCTGCATTTTAAACAACCGTCCTCAGTGACGCCAAGGTTTGTGACCCAGAGCTGAGACAGAGAAGAAACCTGGTGACCTGCGGGTCTGTGGGGCCATTGGAAGAAGCCATCAAGATGTCTTTTCTTGAGATAGGTTTTTTTCTTGTTTTGTTTTCGTGCTGACATCAAACTCAGGGCCGCATGCATGCTGTGCACTCTATGACTGTTTTTAATGTATCAGTTGAATAAAGATTGAAAAATAAAATGAAAATACAAACAAATGTGCCATCAGCCCACGTCTGAGAAGATGGCCCCGCAGGCAGGTCTCTCTCCTAGCTTTGTCCCCAGCGAGCTGTATCTCAGGTAGCTCATTCTGGCCCTTTTGTCTGTTCTGTCATTTGTGAACAGGGACCTTAATGGTTTGTTTCTCACGGTGTCATGGCTTGAGGATTAAAGTAAAGTGCTCAGAATAATTCCCGGTATTGGGGAATTACTCTAACCTGTCATTATTGTTGCTATTACTAGAGTGTGCAAACTCTTACTGATTCCATTATCCTGTGCACTACTTGGTTGGTCCCAGAGCCCAACAAATTTTATAGTGTATTAGTAGAGAAAAACAGGGATCTTTGAACATATTTTTCTTGTGCATCCACAAAAATATTTTGCAAAATTATGCATTCCTTGACACATTTCAAAGTTAGCACCTAAATTTCATTAGAAGCTTAAATAGCATCAAATGATCCATTTGCCAGAGAATTGGGAGTGTGGACTTAGACAAAGTGTGACTGGAACATATGGCGAATGTTTAAGTAAAAATAAATTCATTGCCGTGACACATTGCCATAAACCCCCTCAAAAACCCTCCCCGTCACTCGGAACACACTGATCTGTCATCCTTGCCACTTTTTGAAGGGTTTTGGAGTCTTCTTTCATGAGTGAGAGACTTCAGTTTTGTGGTTGTGGCTGTTTCAGTGTCCAGAATCAGCTCAAAACATTTTTCATGGTTATTTTTTCTTTGGGGAAGAGCCAGAAGTTGCACAGTGCCAGCTCTGGTGGGTGAGGTGGACGGGGACCCCGTGATGGCTTTGTAACCCCCTTTCCACTGGACGGCACTCAGCATAGCAGTCACTGGATGTTATCACACCTCATGAAGACATGAAAGAGGACGTCCAGTGCCACTTCGGAAAGCATCAAGAAGGACGGATAAATGTGCACAAAGAGAGGAGGAGGCATGGTTGAGTGTGGTGGCACACACCTGTAACCCCACCACTCGGGAGACTGAGGCAGGAGAATTGCTACAAATTCAAGCTCAAGGTCAACCTGGGCTACATAGTGAGTTTAAGGCTAGTCTAAGATACACAGTGAGAGTTTGTTTCCAAAAACACAAAACAAAACCCAAAACCAACAAATCAAGGTGGGATATCTCGAGGAGGGTTAATCACAATGTCTTTTACTGTAATACATTTAAAATTTTAACATTCACTGTATGTTTGATCACACCACATACCCACAAAACAATGAAATCTATCATGAAAGTTTGATGTTTGACATTTGATATCATATACTTAAAAATTCTTTACAAACTCTTCCTTAACTTTGAAATATTTGTTTCCTCTTTTCTCCTTGAAATTAATAATTTCCCCCCACTTCTCACATATGTTATCTTAATGCCACGCATCTTATGCTTAAAATGTTTTATTAATCAACCTTTCATAAATTTCTGCAAAAAATTCCATACCAATAAAAATTTTTAAATGCATTTTATTTTCTGCATCTGTGCTAAAACCTTTCTGGATTTTGAGTTATTATCAGTTATGACTAACACACTTGATCAAAATAACACAGTATATTGGAGAGTGTGACAAGTTCATTTTTGAGAGTTAAAATGTAAATCTTTATTGGAAATGCAGTTCATAATGAGCACCCTATCTTGGGATGCTTATGACATTATCAAATAAAGCATACATCAGTGCCAATTCTGTTTTTACAGATGTTGGGCTGAGACATCATATCAATGGGAAAGGAAAAAACTTTATAATAAAGTGTTACTCCATTCTTTTAAAGTCTCCTGTATTATAAGCCAAAGCCACAGGGTGATTTATTACAAAATCTATTATTTGTATCCTGGATTATATCTTTCTTCAATACAATTACAAAAATCTAGAACATTTCAGTTAATGGGCACCATGGCTATTCTGCCTTAATCTCTTTTTTTGTACTGGGGATTGAACTCATGACCTAGCACTTGCCAGGCAGGTGCTTATGCCCCTGAGCTAAATCCCTGGCCCCTTCTGTCTTAATTTCTGTGAAACTTCCCCCAAAAGCTCAGCCATGACTTACAAATAGGATGCATTTTACCAACTCCTTTCAGAGTTCAAACTGAAAGCCTGAAAAGGGACTAGGAACATTTTACTATCATGAATTGCATCACGCCTTTAGAAATACAGATTTTTAAAAATGTATTTTTATCATATAATCTGGCTCAAACATATTTTGAGTCCTGAAATGTGATCAACATTAAAGCTCAGCTTCCGGCTGCCCATGGTGTCCATGGTTGGTGAAGAAAAGACATTTTCAGGGTGTGGACAGATGCATGCAGATCAACGATTCGCCAGCAGAGGACGCCGCGCAACCATAAATGTACTGACCAGTGGTCTTTCCTCCGCTGGGCTGAGCGTACTCCGTGCTGCTTCTAAAAGGTGGACCTTGGATGTTCTCCACTAATGCTTCTGGCTCACTCAGACCCACAGCCCACTGAGAAACCTGCTCAAATCCATTCCCTGGCTAGCCTCTGCACTGGGCCATCTGGTCAACCGCATGTGCAGCAGGGGAATGGACATTCCCTGAGCTTCCCCTGATGTGGGGACCAGCCTGCTCCATCATCACTGGGCCCAGTTTCCCCACTCCACACCCCAAGAGAGGAGCTAAAGGCTGAGTGGGAGACTTCATTCAGTAGATGAGAAATTAGGGCTCAGGGAGGTTATGGCCTTCTAAGCGGCAGGTAAATCAGGTCTAACTCATTCTGAGGGAGGGTTGAGGCTCAGCTTAGGCATTTCTTTTGTTTTCTTTTTTCCCTTTTTGCCCCAAGAAAAATTCAGCCAGGTATGGTGGCACAGGCCTGTGATCCTAGCATTTGAGAGGCTGAGGAAGGAGGATCACAGCAAATTTGAGGCCAGCCTGGGCTACATAATGAGTTCAAAACCAGCCTGAGCTACAAATGCTGTCTCAAACAAAAACATACACAAAAAAAACCCCAGAAAGAATGAAAAGAAAAATCCAGAAATGTAGGATTTAGATGACATTTTAAGCATATTTAACAATCTCCTGTCCAGCTTTTCACGCCTCAGTCAGCCATGTGGGTCTCCGGGATTTCCATGAGGGACACCTCTGCTAAGTAGGAGGGACACCTTCCTCCTACTTAACTTTGTTCTCAGCTTCATCACTGTGGGCCCAGCACTGCTCCAGAGCCGGTCTAGGAGGGTGATTTTAAGCCTGAGTCACTTGAGCATCAACAGATGTAGAAAGACGCCATCTTGGAGCTTCTGTTATCTGACAGAACACAACTCTGGGAGCCTGAACCTGTCAAAAATTTCCTTTCCATGGTGAGTCTGTTTGCAGAAGCAAGGCCAAGAGTTAGCCTCCTCCTCCCCCAGGAGACAAGCCAAGGGCAAAGCCCTCCCCGGTCATGAAGAGACCGTAAGGACTGCCAGCTCCTGCAGAACAGGCAAACACCATGCTATTGCCTGCTTGTTCTCCCAAAGTCATGGGTCTTTCCTGAAGAAATCTGTGTGCTCTTCCCATTGAATCCTTTCCCTACTACATTTAGCACACACACCTCTGACTCTAACCCTGTGGCAAGGCGGCTGGTTCTTTTTGCTAGCTTCCATGCCCTGGAGTAACATTTCCCCCTTCTGTCAGGGTGTCTTTGGTCACTCTAATCTGTAGGCCTCCAGCACTGAACAGAAGGGGGCTGAGGAAAAGCTTTTCCTCTAATGACCCCAGCCACCCCAGGACATCTCCCTGGCCCTCACATCTCAGCCTTACCACTGCCAAGCCACCCGTCAGCACTTTCCCAATGATAGTTTTATGATTATTACTGAAAACAAAGGTTTACAATGAACACTTAGATGCCATCGTTTGGACGCCATGTCTGTTTCTGCCAGTCTCTGTTTCGCTGTCGCCCTACATCGCCCATTCCCTGTCTCTGCCACCTGTGGACAGAAGGGGTGTCCCGCTCAGCTGTGGACAGCTCAGCTGTTCTGCGTGGCCCCAACCCAGTGAGGAGATATTTCAGCTGAAATAGTACCTTCCATTCTTCTGACCCTGCTTGTCACGCATAACATTATTTTTCTAATTCTAGCAGTAACATATGCTCATTAAAGAAAATTTGAAAGCAGGAAAAAATACAAATAAGAAAATTCCAGCCATTATTTTAAAACTCAGTGGTCTCCCCATTGAAGTCTTTCTTTCCTATACATAATAAATAATTAAGCAAAATTGGGACCATACTATGTCCAAGTATGATTAAAAATATGGTCACTGTTTAATTTTTTAAAAATTTTGTTACAGTAAAAGACACACTGCCATTAATCCTCCTTAAACTGGAATCCTCCCTCTTGCTTTGAACATACCCCCACATTCTCATCACTCTCTGAAGAAGTTCTGGAATCTTCTTTTGGGTCTTTACAAGATGTGATCAAAATACAGTGAACGTGCTGCCCAGGGCCATCCAGTGGAAAGGCAGGCTGGTAAAAACACTGTGTGTGTTCTCATCTGCCTTATTTACTGAGTCTGGCATCATGGGACTTCTGGCTCTTCCCCAAAGAGAAAACTTTCAGAAAAGTAAAAGCTTTGAGTCAATTCAGGATGTCAAGGCAGCCATGATAGCACAACTAAAGACACTCAAGAAAGAGCATTTCCAGAACTGCTTCAGAAAGGCCAGAATGATGGGATAAGAGTGCTCAAAGCAAAAAGGGTGTATTTTGAGAGGGATTCATGGCACTGTGTCTTATACTAAAATTTAAAAAATTTTAAAAGTCACTGTATTTTTCAATCACATCTTGTTTAATATAGTTCCCTTTTTTCTTCAGGTATTATAATCATATTATCATACCTATTTCCTCCATGTCATTAGCTACACTTGGAAAGAAATTTAATAATCACATATTATTTCTTTTTATACATAAAAGAAATGTAAGTCATCAGAATCAAAACGGAGTCACTTGTGTTAATGTTCACCACAACAAAAGTCAGGAAAGACACTAGGTTGTGAAGAAGCGTTCTTAGGCATGGCTGTTTGGTAGTGACTCAGCCTTGGGTCACAAGCTTGCCAAGGCCACTGTGGCCTTACCCAAAAAGTGCTTCTAACAAGACATGTATCCAACCTCGAACTGAAGCCAATCTTGTTATTAATCCTTGTGGCCAAGGATTATCGTTTCAAAATACATGGCACACTCTTCCTCATTTTTGCCTTAAAATTTTTCTAATTGTCTTAACTCTGAATAAATTCATGGTTTACTCTGGCATGCATATTCCTATTACGCTGTGCTGCTCTTCCCAAATAGATGCTCTTTACAGTGTTCTTTCTGGACTCTCCACCTGACTTTTTAAAATTGACATAACTTTGATAAGGTACTCAACCTCTCTGTGCCCTGGTTTCCTCATCTTTGCAACTCGTGCAAAGACGGCAGTGACCTCGAGCTGTTCTGATGATTAAATGAGCTAATGCAAGCAAAGCATTTGGCACAAATCCGTCTTTACTCCTGCGGACAGTGTGCAGAAATCTGTGCGCCTATGCTTAGTCATTTTTGGAGGACAAAGTCCGACAAGTGAACGAATGGGTCAACATTAGTGTCGACGTATTTCGCAGTGCCCTCCAGGAAGGCTAACCCAGGCAGAATGGGAGGAAGTGTCCCAAGGTGCCCAAGGACCCTACCCGAGGGCCTCCAGGACTTTGTCCTTGTCATTCGACACCACTGCCCTGCTTGAGGCTTCTCTGTCCCTGTGGCCTCCCTGGACCTCGCACTGCCCCGTCCCTGTCTTAGTCCCAGCACCTCCCGCAGCCACAGGACCTCGCCAGGTCCTCTTCCAAGTCCTCCACCTCGATGCCTTCAGCCAGACTCCGTCACCTCTCTGCTAGCTTTGGCCTTTTTTCTCCATTGGGTTTTTTTCTTATGGTGGTAGGTTTTACATAAAGTATAAAAAATAAATTCATAAAATAAAAATAAGAGCCAGACACATGCTCATAATCCCAGCACTCTGAGGGGCCGAGGCAGGGAGATTGTAAGTTTGTGGAAATTTAGCTTTGGAAATTTAGTGAGACTATCTCAAAAAAAATTATCAAATAAAAATAAGAAGTGAATACTGTATATGTGCACACCCACGTGTACCACCGTGCAAGTAAGACTTAAAACATAGCACTCCAGAAACTCCCCTCCTGCATCTTCCTCACCGGTGTACACTCAGCTGGAAGCAAGCATTGACCTGATTTTTATTGCCATCATTTGTTTTAATTGTTCTGCAATTTCTTATCAGTGACTCAAATAGTACTTGCCTTTAAATGAAAGTATCTAGCTGCCTACATTTAATATACTTTTGACATGCATTACATTGTATCAGTAACTATTATTATTTATTTATCATGCAGTATTATTATTTATCTATTTATCCAGTGCAGTATTGAACCTAGAGACAGTGGCTCCTATAAGAAAGTGGACTGATGTCGTAGCCTCTGGTCAGCCGCGTGTGGGCACCAGGTGGCAGCACAGTGGGGACGGCTTGGGTGAGAACTGGGTGTGCCAGCCTGGGGCTGAGGATCCACAGGAATAGAGGCTGCCTCTGTCTCTCCCTGGTCTAGCATGGTGGGAAGAGTTCCCTGTGACAGCTGGCAAGGGAGGGCAGCTAAGGGCAGTCTGCTCACCTGTCACTCATCACGGGACAAATGTATGCCACCACAGCAGCTGGCTGGAGCCTTCGCTGGCTCCCAACCAAGAGGTTCTGTTGAAGCCAGCAAGGGGAGGGTCTGAGTGCCAGGCATCAGGAATCGGACCAGAGGGTCACTACAGGTCATCTGGAGAATGCAAAGCCAGTATTGGGGACAGGGCACTGTGGAGGTCTCCACGGGGTCTCTAAGAGCTTCCAAGTGCAGGAGCTGTCACATTGGCCAATGATGTCAGCCAAGGAATGGGGAAAACAAATGTTAAGGCTCAGTTCCCCACGCTAAGTGATGTCACCCATCGGAGAGCAATCACCAGCAATGGCTTTGCTCGCATGCTGATGGGGGAGTGTGCCCTCGCCATGTCAGGCACAGGGATACCAGGCCTCAGCGGTGTGCGCTGTAGTCCTGCGTGACAGGAGTGGCAATGCCAAAGTGCTCCACTGCAGAGGACCCACGTCTCTGGCAGCTTTGCCTCTGACCTCTCCTCCCCGAGCTTCAGAGTAGGAAAGGAGGGAGAGAGGAGAGAAAGGCTCTACCCCTTCCCCTCGGTGGGGTGTGAGCCAGGAGGTGGCTGTGAGCTGGGGAGTGGAGGAGGCTTTAGAGAGGCCTGGACTTTTTAGTCAGGGGGGTCTTCTGACTGCTTTTGATATCAGAAATGACCAGAACTGCCAGGATCTCCCTACTGGGCAGGGAGGCAGATTCTTGAAAGCAGCAGTTGGCAAACATGGAAGCAATTGTTGGTTTGGGCTTTTTCTGAATTTGCACAAACCAGTTTTCAGTCACTGACTCAGTATTCACGGGGCCTATCCCGGGCCAGCCCTGGATCTTCTGCTAAATAGACAAAACTCCTGTCCTCACGGTGCCTCAGGTCTCTTGCATTTCAAGGCCCTGCACATGGTACCAGCGTTCCTGCACATGGAGTTCTGGCTCTCCTCCTCCTGCGCTTGGAGAGATCCTTCCAGACTCAGGGCAGGTGCCTCCCCTGGAAACCTCCCGGTACCCAGGAGCACCAGGACACCCTCCCTTCCGTGCTCTCCTGCTAACACTGGGCTGCTGCAATGAACTCTTGGCTCACATGTCAGCCCCCTTCTAGCGTGGGTCACCGAGTTATCTCCGGTGCCTCAGTGGAAATGCTCTGGACGATTAAGGGAGACTCCTGGATTATCCACCCCAAGGCAAAATCAGGACTGAGGCGCTTGCTTGTAGGCCTTCTACTTGCATATTTAGGGTGGACCTCTTAGACAGGATGATGATGGTGATGATGATGATGAAGGTGATGATGTGCTATCATCTTTCTAGTTACTCCTCCCATGATTCTGTCTTTTCAGCCCAATTCGACCAGTCCTCATTTTTGGTCTGGGATTCCCATCTCCAAGCTTTTTGCTTATCTATCTAATTCTGCCAGTAGCCCTGTGTCCGTCATGGTCCCCACTGCTGCTACCTGACACCTACAGCTTAGAGGAGGAGTTTAGATGAGCTCTGAGCTTCAGAGGCTCCAGGCTGTAATTAGCTGTCTCCAACGCAGAGACAGCAGTGGCAGAGCTCAGCTCCTCCGCCGTGGTGGTCAGCAAAGGGTGGGAGCAGGTGAGGGACATGCACCCTTCCAGGTCACACCCCAGGGACCCATCCCTTCCAGCAGACCCACCTCCCAATAGCACATTTAACTCTGAACTCATTAGTGGATTAATCAGTGGTTGAGTACAGTACCCCCATCATCCAATCACTTTTCAAAAACTACCCTTCCTTCCCACCCCACCCCAGTATGAGAACTTTGGAGGTCATTCTTGGTTCCACAACACTGTGGAACTCCTATTTAACCCTCAAAATCCACTTAAATGCTACCCATCAATAAGACTTTTTCTGGTGGTCCCTGAAGGTTATGCTCTTGCCCTCCTCTCTTAAGGCCTTTTGGCTTATGGATCAATTAAAGAGATTGCGGCTTATCCTGGAGATTGCAGGGATCATGTCTGTGTTGTATCTGTTTCCTGGGACTTCCCATCCCAGTGTGGTCTGGTAGCTTCCATGGGGGAAAGCTTCAGCTGAGCTGAAGGGAAGTGAGGTTCGGAGGAGTCCTGGGTGGATTGTGGGACAGCAGCTAAGTGGACCTCTCCTCCTCCAACTCCTCATCCTGGCTCTGCCCAAACTTGCCCACATCATACCAGCAGGGCCACCGGCCAGCACACCTCTGTGCACCCCAACCTGTCTCTAACGTCCAGGGGACCTCAGCTGCATGCCTGGGGAAAAACCTGCATGGACGTAACATTACGTGCTATTTGTCCGCAGAGGAGTTTACCAGATGTCAAACATGGCTTTCTCTGTTATGGAGAACTTCTCCCTAGTGCATGCTCTTGGGAGAGTCGCAGCCAGCAACAAGTCCCCGAGGCGTCTGAACAGCTGGAAGAGCAGCTGCCGGAAGGATTCCAGCCAGGCAGCTGCCAGCAGAGGATGGGCTAATCCGGGAATCCAAAGTGCACTATTAATAGTAACCCGCATCACCCAGGTGTGTCAGCCCCACCCAGGCAGGGAGGCATGTGACGCCTGAGTTTAGTCTCAGGGCTGGTGGGGAGCAGGGTGCAGGTGAGAACACTCTGTAATCAGAGAGATCTGGATCCAGGCTCCCACCCTAGCCCTGAGTGATCACGGGACGTTGTGGCCAGACGCGTGCCTGCTGGGTGGCAGGAAGCACTTATGGAGCGCCTACTGTGTGCATGGCACTCTGGCTGAGGGGTTAGAAAACCTGCCTGACATTTGAGGGATGGCAGTCACCTTTGCCGCTCTGGACCTCATTCCTACAACTGCGAAGTGGGAACAGAGGCAGTTGTGATTTGTTGAGCATTTTCAGCATGCCAGGGTCTGAGCGAAGAGCTTTCCTGCTGTATCTTACCGGGTCCTCACTACAACTCTCTAATATGGAAATTACAGATGGAAAAGAAAAGACCAGGCTTGGGGAGTGGCCCGGGCTGGACGCTGTCCCTTCGACATTCAGGAACCTCAGCAATGCAAACGGGGCGCCTCAGTTCTCAATGCACAGATCTCAATAAAGGTTGGGTGGGTTAGCAGGGAGTGAGCACAGGGGCAGGGTGAGTCCTAATCCCAGCTGTGACTGGTATCCTTAGAAAAAGAGGATTTCTAACTTCCCAGACTGTCAGAAAATACATTTATATTGTTTTAAAGGACCCTCTTTGTAGCTACTTATGATAACAGCTTTAGGCAATACAAACAGAGAGGGTGAGGAAATTGGCCAAGTCACACCGTGGGACACAGATCCCCTGCAATTTCAGGGCAGATTCTAATTCCAGAGCCCTAGTGATGAGCAATGAATCTTATAAATGAGTCAGTTGTGTTAGTCAGTGCCCGGAATGTGGCAGGAGCTGAAGAGCACTGACTGCTATCGCTGCTGCAGTTATTAATTCTGCATCCTTCATGGGATGATGGGGAGATCAGTAAGATAATGAACGCCTTGTAATTTTTCAAGACCCAGACAACTGGAAATTATATTATCATTAATGCCATCATCAGAGACAATGAAGTCAGGAATTACACAGTGAATATTTCTCACAGCCCACTGAAGTCTGTTGAGTTAAAGCAATACCAGTTTACCTTCGTGAGGGGGAGGTGAGAAGTAAACACTCCTGATGTTTTCTGGGGGCAACTTTCTGTGCTTCCTTTATGTCACTAAATCCTGCCAGGTCTTGGGGAAGATGAGGAGAGAATGGTCCCAAGTTCCCATTCTTCTCTGCAGCCAAAGCTTTTGCTGTTGGCTTTGTAGCACCCCTGTGAATGGTGGCACTTCCCTGCCTGTGGCATTGGGTGGGTGACATGGCATGCTGCTCAATAAACCACCATGAAGGCAATGCTGCTCTTAGTCTTTTGGGTTTTTCCTGCCCACTAGTGTCTCTGCAGCCACCATGAGAATGCCTTGCTGATTCTGGAAGGATTGGAACAGCTGGTATAGAGCCATCTCTGGCTGACCCAACTCTGCATCAGCCCATCCCCAGCTGCAGACTGATAAGCTAATCAGTGCCCATCCTTGTATGCCTTTGAGATTCCAGGATTGTTTGTTACACAGTATAGCTGTAACTAAAGCAAACAGATACAAACCCCACCGAGTTTCTCCTTTATATCCAGATCTGCAAATGACACTGTCATCATTTGAAGCTATGACACACAGTGGGACACAAACAGCAGAGAGAAAGTACCCATGAACCTTCATGGAGACTTGAGGACTGTGAGGACAGTCACAGGAATGATACCTAATGACTGCATGATCCTAGACATCTGTCTCTGGTTTTAATCTCTAAAATGGGAGTAAGTCCATGTTCTCTTTAATATTACTTTGGGAGTTATTTGTCGTTTTGGTTTCTGAGACAATGTCTTGCTCTGTAGCCCAGTCTGACCTTGAATTTGAGATCTTTTGCCTCAGTCTCACAAGTGCTGGGATTATGGTCATCTGCCACCAAGCCCAGCATTTTGATGGTTGAACAAAATAAATTGTAGAAAGGTTTTGGTGCAGTCCCTGGGACAGAGCGGGTCTTACAAATGTGAATTCTGTGGTAAGTGGCTGGGCTGGCGATCTCAGGTTGATCCAGGGTCAGCCTGTGGGTATGGACCAGTCTTTTCATAAGCATTTGTGATATTTCCCGCTCTAAGATGTGAGGCTTTGCTTCCACACCCAGGTGCCCTGATTCATGTCCTTTCATCTGGGCCTTTTCATGGTGCCCCCTACTCACGGTGCACGTTTGCTCTGTGAGACACAGAGAGGGTAAAGAACCAGTAGATTTTAGGGGCAGGGGCGGGGTTTGGGTCCCTAGTGTGCCACCAAGAAAGGGCAAGTTAATTAAGCTCCCTGGGTCTCAACTTCCCCACCTGGGCAGTCCTGGTGGCCAGACCTACCTATGGTGCTGGGGTGAGGGTTACGTGTCATAATGCATGGACAGTTTTGGGACAGTGACACTGTAGGACAGACTAAGCCATCAGCCATCAGCTCTTTTGTTTGGTGGGCTTAATCTCACACAGCCAAACTCATTCTGGTCCCACCTGTGAGAGTGGACAGAACGGGGCGGGCTCTGAATCATGTTTTGATGCAAACACACCTTCCTCAGCAGAATGGTCTGTTAAAATGTTTCTGTGTGAATGGGTAAGGAAAATTCGTGGTATTCACACACAATGGAGTACCACCTGGCCATAAAGAAAGATAAACTTGAGGCATTCATAGGAAAAATGGATGCACCTTGAGAACAAAAGTGCGATACAGACACACAAGCTCAAATACTGTGTGGTTTCTTTTATATGGTAAACACCATCTCTCTGTCTCTGTCTCTGTCTAGCTTCTCCTAGACATGGTGCACAGCAGCCGTGCTTACTCCTCCCATCCACCTGCGAGGGCTCCACCTGCTGCCCCGTTTCACTCTCCCAGGGCCAATCCTGGGAAGCCTCCTAGAGCTTTAGCAGCAGTTGGAATTGAGCTCAGGCACAGCCTGCTCTGGGCGCTTCCTGCCATCTCCCTCAGGCTTTTGCTAAAGCAAGCAACCAGCCATGCCGCCACTGGTCCATCCAACTACCCATCCTTGTAAGCATATAGCCTGTAAATCCTTCTATGTATACACCCATCCAAACATTCCATGTCTTCCTCCCTTCCTCTCTCTTTCTCTCCCTTTCTTCTGTCTTTCCTTCCTCTTCCCTTCTTCTTCCCCTCTCCCCTCCCTTCCCTTCCCTTTTCTTTTCTTCCTTCCTTCCATACTGAGGATGGAATCACCGGCACCCCCAATGAGCTATAAACCCAGCATTTTTATTTTTTAAAGCAGGGTCTCACTAAATTGCCCTTGAAGTTGTGAGCTCCTGCCCAGCCCTCTGAGCAGCTGGGATTACATGTGTGTGTCAGCATACGTGGCCCCGTGTTGGATGCTCTGCTACACACCAGGCACATGGCCTTAGACAAAACAAAGCCCGCCCTGGCTGGAGCTCAAATTCCTGCAGGGAGAGGCAAAGAAGAGGCAAACCCATCAGTACACGATGTCAAGGTCACAGAGGGCAGAGCTAATCTGGTCATTCTCATTTTTTCTTCCCATGTAGACAACAGCAGTAACACTGCCACTGCATTATGACAGCAGCCCCAGAAGGCTGTGCTGTCCTTATCCCAAATGAGTGTATATACATTTGTAGCTGCAGAGAAGCTAATAACTGACCTATGATCACACAGCTGGACGTCCAGGCCTGGAAGAAATGCAAACAAGCTTCTCTGGACTCCCACTGCTTACCTCCTACCTTTGTGTGACTCATACTCCTGATGCAGCTTTGTACCTCCCCTCAGCTTTGCATGAACCTTCTCTTTTGGTGGCTACAGCTTACAAAAGCCTTTTCAGGTGCCCGGAGCCACCTAGGTGCTTCATGTACTGTGTATTGTTCTTCATAATCCTGCCAAGAATGCCTCAGGGTAATTTAGGTAGGAAAACTTAGTCTGAGAGGCTAACTTGTCTCTAGTCACATGCATTTTAAAGAATAGTGCCAGGAGCTGGGCACAGTGGTGCATTCCTGTAATCCCAGCTATTGAGGAAGCTGAGACAGGAGGATCGTGAGTTCAAGGCCAGACTGGGCAAGAGCAAGATCCTATTGCAAAAATTTTTTAAAGTAGAAAACATAACAAAAGGGCTGGGGATGTAGCTGAATAATAGAGCACTGTGGCCCTGGGTTTAATCCTACCACTGAGGGGGCAGGGAAAAGGGAGAGAGACCAACAGAGAGACAGACAGACATAGACAGACACTATGCCTGAAACTGGAACTTTGCTTGACTCTAAAGTCCATGTTCTTCTTCCACTGTACATTGATCCTTCACTTGGTGAGCTCTTATATATCCATCAAGACCTAGTCTAAATGTAGCCTGTTACAAGTATAATTTTTCTTCTTTACTCTTTAATGCACTCTCTCAAGGCAGAGTATACCTAATTGTACTGCATTAGTGATAATTGTGCTTGCCTCTTATGCCAGAAATTGGAGCTCTACATATTTAGTTTCACTTGTGGTTTTAAATGAAATGAACCTATGAACATATTTATTCATTTATCTCTGCCTTTTACTGTCAATCTAGTTAATGTGGAATGGGGGCTCAATCCTAGTGAAGCTAACAGCAAGGGCTCTCATGATCAAATTTAGCGCTTGGCAGCTCTGTGGAGTTGGCTTTTGTATTAGTCATTTTTCCATTGCTATAACAAAATAACTGACACCCACAACTTACAGGAAGAGAGGTCTATTTGGCTTATGGTTTCCATGGGTTCGGTCCATAGTTTCCTGGTTCAAAGGCAGAAACAGCAGGACAGAAGAGCCAGGTAGAGGAAAAGTGCTCAACCTACAGCAGCCAGGGAGCAGAGCATTGTGGTTAATATCTGAATGTCCCCCCAAGAGGCTCATGTGCTCAGAGGTAGGGATTTTGAAAGATAATTGAATTATGTGGGCATTATAGCTGACTTGCTGCTGGGAGGCAGGATCTGGTTATAAAAGATGGAACACCAACGATGTGACCTGGTAGCATATCTACCCTTCTTGGATCCTTCTCTCTCTGCTTCCTCGGGACCATGAAGTGAGCAGCTTTTTCTCCATTACGCCCCTCTGCCATGCTTTCCTGCCTTGGAACCACTGGATTGCAGAGTGAGAACATGAGCCAAAATAAATCTTTCCTCATTTACCCTGTGAGTGTCAGATGAGGAAAGTAGCTAAGTCATATTTGGTGCCAGAAAGGTGGGCTCACTGCTGTGACTATCTGACCATATGGTTTAGAAGCCTTTGGAAGTGGTTCATGGAAGAAGTTTGGATAGATTTGGAGAAGGTTCTAGAGAAGCCCTAGACTATTGGGAACTGGATTTGATGTAATACTCAAATCCTATCTCAGAAGATCAGAACACTGGTAGAAATGCAGATAATAAAGACCAAGAGCCCAAAAGCCTTTGCTGAGGACGTCAGTCCTTACAGCTGTGAGACAGTACAGTTCTGTAGGACTAAACAAGCTGGCTATGGATGCTTTGTCACATCAGACTTAAGAAACTAACAGAGCAGGAAAAAAATTGGCTCTAACAGCTGGAACCAGGCCATCTCAACTCTAGCAGATGCAAGCATGGGGATGAGGGCTCTTGTAAGAGCTTAAAGTTTACAGCAAGAAACATATGCCTGACTTCGAAGTATCTGCTGGGTTCTTCAGAAATTTGGGATGCTGATATGGTTGATACACTGTGTCAACTTGAGAAGTTTAGAAAATTAACTAAGAGACTCAGCAAGGAGCCAGTATCCTTTTACTTTGTGAATATTCTCCTCATAGAAGAGGAGGGCACAGAGGTAGTGTGCCTGCTACACCTGCCCCGGGTAGTGGTAGCCTGCTTATAACGTAAGGGAGGAGAAGTGGCTTGTTCCCCCCCCCCCGCCTTTTGCTTTGGCTTCTTTTGCTGGCTGCTGCCTTGAAGTATTGCCCCAGTGTCAAGCCACCCTGCCTTGGAGCCAGCTGATTATGGACTGAAACCTCCACAAACAGTGAGCTAAATAAACTTTCCTTCCTTAATTTTGGGTGTTGGGTATTTTGTCCCACCAACAAGAGAAAAGCAAACAAGACAATTTGGTACCAGAGAAGTGGGGTCATTGCTGTGATTATACCTGACAATGTGGTTCAAGAGCCTTTTGGGAATGGCTTGTGGGAAGAGTCTGGAAAGGTTTGGAGATGTTGTCTGAAAGGGTAGCTCTGGAACAGTTTAGGTTGTTCTGTATGGGAGATTCTGGTCAGAGCTCAGAAGACCAGAAATCCAGTGAAGGCCAGGCTGACGAGAAGGATGGCATCAGGTGCTGGACTCCAGATGATGTATGTTATGGCTTGGCAAAATTTGCTCATGTCCAAAGCTCATTTGCTTGTCAGTATTTTGCTCATGTCCAAAGACTTTGCCTGAGACTAAGATTAAGGATAGTGGACTAATTAATCTGGCAGAAGAAATTTCAAGGGAGTCAAACATTGAGGCTGTGGCTTGGCTCTTGTTGGGGCTGTTAGCCAGATTTATGTTGTGACGCCAAAGCAAAAAACTGAGCAGGAAGATTTAAAACATTGTGAGTTTGGCCAGAAAGGAAGCTCCAGTAAAGTTGTGGACTGCAAAGATAGAGCTGAGGTAATCTTGATTGTTGAGAAGGAACAGAATAGAAAGATGGCCTGCAGGCATCATGAAAAGCAGCAAAATCTCAAACCTTTGCAGCCCCAGGACATGGACTATTAGGAAAGGTGAGGGGTTACATGTTGGAGTGATCAGGCAGGGTTTCATGGAGAAGGTAGCTATTCCCAACTGTGCTAGGGGTCCCCGGAATTAACCTCAGGGGCAATGCTTTGCTGGAGCTCAGAACTCACAGAAGCTGGTGCACTCCAAGTTGCAGATTATGATTGCAAAAGTACACAGATTAAAACAGCAAAAGCAAAAGACACACAAAGTGCAGTCCTGGAGAATCTAGGAATGAGCTTTTACTAGCTTGTCCAAGTGAAGTCACATGGTTGTGCTTAACCATCAGCCTTGATGTATGACAACTTGTGAACTGAAGCCTGTAGGGGAAGCCCTGAACATTGGTCTCCAGCGCTTTTAATGAAGTTGCCATGTAGGCATGGAGCACCCACTCAGCTGATGGTCACTCAGGCTCCGGCCCCCTGGAATCTGAGTGACACCACACGTGACCCAAGGGCATCATAGTACATCTCATCGACAGCATTATCGGGCATGGCCCAAGGCATCTCACCAGGTAAACATGGCCATCTCACTAGGCAGGAGATTCCAAAGGGTTTAGGAGCTCTGGAATGTGCAGAGTCCTTTTGATTACACCCTAATGTGCTAAGAAATGGAAAAGGCAGGCTTAGTGTCTGACTGCATGTGGAGGAGACATGAGAGGGAGAGTCCAGAAGGATCGATTGGTTCTGGATGGATTGGGATGAGAGTAGACAGAGTATTAGAGAGGACTTTTGCCTTAGTTAGTAATTTGCAGGTGGCCTCTTTTAGTTCCCCCTCCGTCACAGGCATAGGCTCAATGAACTAAGTACTTAAAGAAAAAGAACTGAGAGAACAGTTCCCTATTTCCTCCTCCTACCTCTGGCGCCAGGGACTTTGGATTATAGGATGGACCCTGAGGTGGTAGAGTCCGTCCGAGGGCTGAGCTTCTTGGTGTGGACACCATCCATCATGTCCTAAAGGCAGCTGGGAGGAGTGATCTGAGGACAGCAGCGTCAGCTAAGGGGAGAGGAGAAACCTACCTACAGCAGGCCTGCTCCAAGGAGGGCGTAGAGCTGGAGAAGAGCTCTCTACCACTGTCAGGGGGGACCTTCTCACTTGTTCCTCTTTTCCAAGGTAGTAACATCAGAAATAGGGGTAACTTCTTTTTGGCTTTTCTCCTAAGATTAAAACAGAGGCATGAACTCTTAAAGCCTAGAGAGATGGAAAAGTCAAGTAAGTCAGAATTGACTGACTTTGGGTTATGCAGTATTCAAAGTTGCCCTCCAATCTATGAAACATATTAAGGGAAACCATGCCATCTTCCTTTCAGAATAAGTCCAACTAACCTACATGTATAGATACTCTCCCCACTAGGAAGTAGAGCTTAATTCCCCTCCCCTTGGTATAGGCTGGATTTAATGATTTCTTCCCAAAGAACACATTATGAAAAGTGAAAAATAGTAACTTCACCATGGAAAACTTTTGCAAATACTCCCAAAGGGTCAAGTTTAACATTGGTGGTGAATAGCATGCTGGTCTCACCCCCATTAGAAGTAATGAAAAGGTACATTGTTTTGCAGGTTCCCTCAAACTCAGCACCCAAGTCCAATGAGGAGAGAACACTAGACAAACCCTGTTGTAGGGAAAGGATTTAATATAGGACACATCATTTGTAGGATTATTTTATAATATTCACCGGAAGAGTCAATGCAAAAGAGTGCAGAATATCAAAGAATCCAGCTGAGGGCCTGGATCCCATTGCTGTGTCCTGCCCGAGTTCAGGGGGAGGCTGGGAACCATGGCCAACATCTCATGCAAGTCTGTATCAAGGATCTGAACTGGGAAGGCCCAAAGCCTGGTGGTGGAAGCTAGAAAGTCTGCACCAGCAGGTGAAGGATCTGTGACAGCAGGAACCAGGAAACAATGCTTAAAGTAAGGACCAGAGCTCCCTCAAAGAGAACCACAGCCATGCTCAATGACAGCAAGCACTCAAGTTTCTCAGATGATGAAAACAGCTGAGTTCATATCAGGAAAGCCAGGATGATGAGCTTTTCTCTGAGAATCAACAGCACACCAGGTTCTCCTTTTATGATGTTGGCAGTGATCCTCAGGTGGGCCTTCCACACCAGCACCATGCTGATTCAGCTCATCTGGGTGTTACAAGATGCCCACCAGTTAATCTATCACAAATCCAAACTGAGGAATACTCTATCAAGGTCAGGGACAGCAAGGAAAGACTCAGAAATTGTCATAGAAGCCCAGGGAGACATGAAAACTCAATGCAAATGGGTATTGCGGATCATACTCTGAAACAGCAAGAAAACATTAATGGAAGAAGTAGTATGGGGGTGCACTCAGCCTGCTTCAAAGCTCAGGGACATCTAAGGACACAACCCTGCAGGCATACAGAAGGATACAGTTACGTAACCATGACTTGGCACAGGTAAACGCGCATGGCCTGGTTGCAGCACTATGTAAGAATGTAAATATGAGATACCAACTTGTAGGAGAATTATACAGTAAAGACACAGAAGCTCTGGCTCTTGCACTCTTGTGCTCTTGCTTTACTCTATGCTGACTGCAACTGTTGCTGATGTCTTGCACATGTGTGTTCTTTAACCTTGGGACCTCACTCTCAAAAATATCTCTTGGACCCCCTGAGCAGGCAGACAAGTAGTAAAATCTAAGTCAAGCCTTTAGTTTAGTTAATAGTAACAGATCACTGTTAATGTCTTAGTTTTGCCATTTATACCATGGTTATTATATAAGACGTAAACATTCAGGGAAGCTGAGTTAAGGATCCAGATAACTCTACTATTTGCAACTTTTCTGTAAATTTAAAATTATTCCAAAATAGAATTTTTATTTTTTTTAAAAAAATTACTAGCTGGATATCTTTGCAATTTTGTAATTCGCTGGGTGTCAGGTTCTTTTGCTGAAACTGGACAGGCACTCACGTTGAGGGACAGGGGGAAGCTCCATGTATCCACCCCACAATGTTGACCTCAGGTGAAGTGGTGTAATGAACCTCACTCTAAATGCTGCCAGTTACCAGGGGATTTATTAGCAAATGGTCAGAGTTTCAGAAGGACTCTCTCTGCATCTTGGGGATACAAGTCTATGCCAGGCAGGAATGCTTTGGGGAGCAACACCCTTGTGTGACCAAGTCCTGTGGTCAAACTAGACCTCTAGATGTTTCCTGGATATCAGGGTTCACAGTGGTCACACTCAGTTACAACGAGTCCCAATCCCTTCCCTGCAGCTCACCAATCAAATTGCTTCTGTTGTCATTCTTCATGCTTATTAGCTGACCCTGAGGTTGGCATTAGCTGTAGCGCACCCCACCAGCCCACTTCTCACTCAGCATACTTACAATGCAACAGGGAGACAAATGTCTGCAAACAAAGCCTCTCACACATAGGCTTGAAAGCTCTTTTGCCATTTTGTCCACAACCAGGAGGTTAAGCCATTGGCATCAGTGGATCTCTAAGTAGTATCCCCAGAGCAAGAGTGAAAGCCATGGGTGGGTGAGAATAAACCCTGGAGAAGGGATACAGAATGGACAGGGCCAGTGATGAGGAACAAAACCAGTAGACAGGCCTATGAGGACAGTTTCAGGGAGGCAGGAACCACTTTCAGGAGGCTGCATATTGCATGTGCTGATACGTTGGTTGCATTTGCCAATGCAGTGCCCGTGGGTGACCTCATCCTGTTGTATAACAGAGGCAGAAATTTATTGCAGTAGGCTGAGGAGAGAGGGGTAGAGAAGAGGAAGAAACAGCGATTTTAAACCTGGCCCAGGGAAGCATGGCTTTGAGGGGAAGGTGAGCGGCCAGGTAGCTGATCAAAGGAATAGTTTGGTTTCTCACTTCTCCTTTCATTTGTTTATTGTTTTACCAGAAGTGGGACCTTTGTCTCAAAGTCCCCTTCAAGGGAAGCACATCCCCAGTGAGCTCACCTTTCCACCTCCTATAAGTTCTATCACCTCCCCAAATCACCGTGAGGACATTGGGAGGACATTTGTATGAGCCCTGATGGTCAGAGAATGCCAGGTGACAGGTTTGGGGCTTCGGTGACCTTGTGGCACAGGTGGTATGAGCTAGTTTGGTTGCCTAATGAATGGTTTTTCAATGAAGGTCTATAAATAGGGTTGCAGTTGGTCTGAGAATGGCTGCAATGATCACTTCTGGCAGCAAGGTTGGGTAGGGGTAGCCAACCTATTTCTCAGAGATTTTGGTGGCACCATGGTCTACTTCAGAGAACCTAAGTGTTGTTAATGACCAAATTGGCTCGAGTCATGGCCACAGGGAAAAAACAAACGAAGTGAGAGCTCATAGGAGTCAGCTTAATTAAGAAAATAGAGAGTCCAGAAGTGGGGTGCTCAGAATTAAGAAAATGGAGAGTCCAGAAATGGGGTGTTGTAACATCTGCAAATGAATCACCATCACTTTAGCAGTGGCAGCCAAATGGTACTCAGCAGCTGAGATGCAACCAAAAGACTGGACTAAAAATGCCCACAGGAACTGCCCTGCACTGTGGCGGGGACCAAGCAATGTAGCAAGCAACTGAATGCTGGCTGAGCAGTGCCCACTGCCCTGTCCATCCACTGCATCCATTGTTCACATGGAGGCTAATGAAGTCTCCTCCTAGGGAGGGCTTAGAAAATGGAGCTGATTGGGGGAAGGTCTGCTTACATCATCTTTCAGATCCTCTGGGTACAAGGCAGTTGTCTACGAATGAGAAACAAAACAAAAATTGTCTCCATGCTGGAGCACAGACAATGGATACTTGAAACCTTCATTGAGAAGCTGTCAACCTTCCACAAGGAGTTTCAAACTGCATTGTGAGTCAACTCTCCAACCTCTACCGGAGTTAAGAAGCAAGTCAAATAAATACCATGGGGAATGTTTTAGATCAAAGGCCAATAGACAATTGTGACTGGATGCAGCTTCACGTCTGAGAAAGATCTTTAGAGCACAATATAGGGTGACATCCTGGGCAGCAGAAATTTTAAAACAATTCTTCCCTTTTGTGAAGCTAATTAGAGGTATTTGGGGGCAATAAAAGGAAGTAGGCCCTTTTTCTAATTGAAAGGGTACAACTGGAAGGGGAAGGCCCATGGAAGGAAGGAACTACTGATCTCCTTTACTAGAGGCGAGAACTGGTGGGTGTCCTGAATCCAGGAGAGGATGAGCAAGTGATGTGGGAAGGGAGGGCACTGAGGGGAAGAAGCCACAAGGACCAGGCATGTGTGCACACAACGGGTCGAGTGCAGGTGGAGTGTGAGGCTGAGGACACTGACTTTGGGCAGCGGCCTCCTTGCACCATCCTAAGGCAAGAGAGGTAAGAATAACAGAGCAAAACCCCGGAAATCTTTGAATGTCTGGATGAGAGCCCATGCACATTGGCCTGGCCTCTACCCTTTGCAAACCTTATTAAGGGTTCACCAATACACACTATGTCTCATACATGTAATTAAAATCAAAGCAGGACAGGCAGGTGAGTCGAAAGCCCCTGCGGTGACTCTGCACCCTGTCAGTCATTACTGTCCATCACACCTAGAAACACAGGGGATCCTTTAAATTCCGAAAGGCTGATTTATCTGTGTTCAGTGCCCTTTACTCTTCCTGGCGCTACTTTTCTGTTCATGGTGTAGTTTTGATGCCAGTGACTTGCCCCAGCACACTCTGCCATGATTTTCAGTAAATGTAGCTGCTTTTTTGCTGGCTACTGACTATGCATTTGCAATTCTTTGCTTGTCACATGCAAGAGCCTGGAATCCGTCTGTAGGTCCATCCTGCAGCAACAGGATCACACACGTGGGAATGCACCTAGATTTATTATAAAAGCATTTGTCACGCTACCCGGGATCTCATAGTCAGAGGTGACCCCAAGAGCAATAGGTTCCATGCACCTGGGGCCATTCTTTTCATCAATTCAGATCAAGTCTGATGGCTGTGCATCTCACAAGACTGGAGTGTGCCTTGTTCATCTTTCTGCCTCTGATGGAAGCACCTGGAAGGTGCCAGATGCACAGTAAGTGTTTGCCAGATGAATGTGAGGCAGGAGATTAGGGTGAAGCAAACTGGCTGAGCACGTGGCCTGACCTGGATCATGGAGATCTTGAAGATCCAGGATACACTGTAAAATGCAGTTCCCAAACCCTGCATCTGGAACCAATCAGAAACTGCTATCTTCAGTTCTTCATCTGCATCTGGCGTGAAACCAAGTGGGCTTTTGATAGGGCAGCCTACATCTGATGACAGGCCAACGAACAGGAGATATAAAAGACCTCCACCATTATTAACCTCGTGGTCACTGTGAACTTCTCAGTGGCCTTTGCTCAGGATATCAAGAACCTGAGGGAACCTTCAGGATCCAAAACCCAGTGACAAATAGATGATGGGAAGCACACAGATGCCTGAAGTAGCTGTTATGAAACTCCAGCAGGCAAGCTAGCCATTCTTGCTTAGACCTTCTTTAATAAACACTTAACAACACACGTCAGTGTCTTATTTTAGGAGCACTTACTAGGAAAGGGGGTGAAGATGATTGGTTTAGGGGAGGACAAGGACTTCTTAAAAAGAAACAGTTGCCAGTGTGACTCAGATGAGGCAGGGACACCAATGTGTCCATGAACACAGTCTGGATCCCTTAAGAACAGAGTCAAAGTTTGCCCCGCTTTTGAATTCTTTCTCTGAGCCAGAAATTCTGGTCATTTTAGAGAGTGTATCTTTTTCTTTAAAGGAGGAGAGGTTTATTTTGGCTCACATTATAGAATTTTCAGGCCTTGCGTGGTTAGTCAGCTCCACATCTGGGTGATATGACAGAAGAACATGGAAAGGAGAGTTGGTCATGGCATGACAGTTATTGGTAACTAGTCCTTAGTAATTGATAAGTAGCAATGCTTAGCTAGTTGCAGGCAACTACGCATTGGTAACTGAGTAACTAGAAGTAGTTTTGGGCAACTAACCATTGAAAACTAGTTGTGGGCAACTAGTCACCAATAACTAGTAAGTAATCCTGGTATCTGGTGACTAACAATAGTTACTTAGTTTTGGGAAACTGATCATTGGTAACCAGACATTAACCAGTCACTGCTGCCAGTAACTAGCAGTTACTAGTTTTGGGCAACTGGCTACTGGTAACCAGTCTTAGTAACTAGTACCAGTTAACTAGCCATAGAATAACTAGTCATTGGTAACTACTCATGGGCAACTAATCAACAATAGCTAGTGATTAGTCCTGATAACTGATAACTAATAACAACTAGTCACTGATAATTAGCAATTAAAGAACTAGTCATCTAACTGGTAACTGATTAACTGGTGGACAACTAGTTACTGGCAACCAGCAGCAACAAGTTCTGATAACCTGCAACTAGCAGTGGTTTTCTAGTCATGTGCAAATAGCTATTAATAAGTCCTAGTAATTCACAGCAGTTAACTAGTCATGGAGTAACTAGCCATTAGTAATTACTTATGGGCAACTAATCACCAATAACTAGTGAGTCACTAGTTCTGATAACTGGTAACTAGCAACAGTTAACTAGCCAAGGTAAACTAGTTACTGGTAACTAGGGTGTGGCTAGTTCTGGTAACTAATGAAGAGCAATGTTAGCTAGTTGTGAACAACTAGTCATTAGTAGCTGGTACTGTACCTTGCAGTATTAACTAGTCATGAACGACTAGTCACTGCTAACTAGTAACTAGTCTTTGGTAGCTAGTAACTAGTAATGGTTAACTAGTTGTGGGCAACTTATTGGTAACTATGGGTAGCTAATCACTGGTAACATGTTTAAAGTGCATGTAACTGGTCATTGCTAACTATGGACTAGCAGTGGTTAGTTGTGGGTCAGTGGTAACTAATTTTACTTAACTACTTTTGCATAACTAGTTAACTGGTTTTGGGCAACTAATTATAAGTAAACTAAATTATAGGTTACCTAAATTAAACTATGGACAAGGGAAAATAGTGACTGGTAACTAGTGATTAATCAGTCCAGGGAAATTAGTAGGTAGGTAGTAATAGGTTAACTGGTAATACGTGAATGACCAAACAGTTTGAACTGAGTCTCTATGTGGCCCTTTGCTAGTCTGGTGTTTGGGCTCTTTGCTTCGATGAAAATTTCCTGGCCTTGCCTCCTTGATCCTGTGAAGGGAGGGAGGGTCTTACTGATTCCTGATACTGTCTTGGTGCAAAGTACTTAGATTCTTTTTAATGCTTAATCTTTAGCAAATAAGATCTCCTCTGTCCATCTTTGTGAGCACATTTTTTCCCTGGCAAAACTGAAAACTTTTTAAATGGGCCTTTTACTCTTGATTTTCCCTATGCATCTGGCTAAAAGCCCCCAAAGCATTTGTCCCATAGCCCCAATATTGAACTGTCTTGAAATTTCCATACCAGATTAGTTTGTTATCCTTTACCTCAGACTCCAGCGAAGTCCCAAGATATGGGCAAAACACAGACAAGTTCTCTGCAGAGTAGAACACACGAGCTGGAGCCCAGCTGCCATTGGAGTTCCCAGCTGAAGCCTCCTGAGCCTGGTCTTTAACATCTGCATTTCCATGAGCACTTTGGTCTTCTGAGATCTGGCCAGAATCTCCCATTAAGCTTGACTTACTGAAAGAGCTTTGCCCTAGAATAAATTACAGGACATTATGGCAATAGTTCAACATGGTGGAAGACCAAATTGGGGATGCTTACCCAGACGGCCACTTCTTCCTTCTTCCCCATTACAACTTCCTCCTTCCTTTTCCGTGTGCACAAAGAAAATTCCAATCAGCTCCTCGAGGCATCAATCCCTGCCCCAAGCACCACATCCGGTCGAAGGTCACATAGTCATGACCCCCATATCCGGTCAGAGGAGAAAGCCAAACCCTTGCTGGTTGTGGACTCCTCTCCACATCCTTTAAATAAAAGACCATTTTTACTTTTTCTTATATTCTCTCTCTAGCAAATCTCTACTGGATTAATAAGACTACTTCCTATTAAAAATTCAAACACTGCAGAAAAATATCTAAAAGTTAAAAATTATTTCAAATCCTTCAACCTAGATAAAAACATCATTTATGTTGAGTGAACATAATTCAAACATCTATTTAGGCATCAAAATATAGTTAGATAAATAGGTGGAGAGAGAAAAGCTAGTGCAAAAATGAATATATATGACATTTGAGAACAGGAAATTTAATTTTGATTGAATTTAAAAGGAAAAGTGACAAGAATTAGAAGAAATCATTAAACATGAAAAAATGTTGCTTCTTATGAGAGATGATAGTTCTCAAAACACTCATATAAAGAAGTAACAGAGTTTTCAGTTACTGCCTTTAAAAATGCTAATTAGATGATACCTATGTGTTGACTCAGGTTTAAATGATAAATATGAGCATTTTCACTTCTCCTTCCATCTCTTTTCCTCAGAATTTTAGTTTTTTAAAAATTTATTTTAAATTTTTACATTGTTCTAGTTTCTAGCATTCACATTCCTTCAATTATAAATTTTCATAATTATTGTAGTATGGGAAGTACTACTCCCAATCCATTTGTTTTTTAATTTTTTAACCATGACTTCGTCATACTTTGGCTCCTTCTTTGGTTTCCTGGTGCAGCTGGCTGAATTTCATACTGGAGTTTTTCTAGAAAGTTCATGCATCTCACATTCCCTGAAGTCTTTCTTGAAGAGGAATATATGCTTCTTGCGGCCGTGTGTGAGTCTCACATGGGTTGAGTCTAAGTTTACTGCAAAGCATTTTAGAGCCTTGTAGACATCGCTTCATCATTACCTGACATGTGTTGTCTGAGGTTTACCCCATCTGTGGACAATTTTGCTTTTCTGCATGGCTACTGTGGAGAATTAACCAATGGGTCATCTTGGAACACCCAGCTGAACAGAGTCAGCGTGGCGCTGGCTGTGGAAGGCCCACCTGAGGATTGTTTCCAACAGCATAAAAGGAGAACGGAGGGGAGGATGGGGCGCTGTTGATTCTCCAGGAGAAGCTCGTCACCCTGGCTTTCCTGATATGAACTCAGCTGCTATCATCAGAGGTGCTCGGGTCCTTGCTGTCACTGAGGATGGCTGCAGTTCTTTTGTTGGGGACTCTGGTCCTTTGAGCACTGCTTCCTGGCTCCAGTGCAGATCCCTCAGCCCACTGCACAGATCCTTCATCCTGCTGGTGCAGACTTCTAGCTCCCACCAAACCTTTCAGCCTTCTCACTGCAGATCCTTGATGCAGACTTGCGTGAGACATTGTTGTGGGCTCCAGGCCTCCAGTTAGACTCATGGAGGACATTGCCATGGGCTCCAGATCTTCAGCTGGACTTGTGAAGGACATTGTTGTGGGACCCAGGCACTTGGCTGGATTCTTTGGGTCTTCAGTGAGTGGACAGATCTTCCGCCTCTTTTTCATTTGACTCTTTGGATGAATATTGTAAAATAATCCTGTAAATTATGTGTCCTGTATTAAATTGTTTCCCTTGTAAACCCTGACCACAACAAATGCCCAAAGAATCTCTTTTATAATTTTTTCTTTTTATTGAACCCAGGACCTTTGCATTGAACTGTATCTTCAGCCCTTTTAACTTTTTATGTATGAGGCACGACCTTGCTAAATTGTTCGATTGTCCTGGATAGGCTCAAACTCATGTCAGCTTCCCAGAGAATAGACCACTTTATTTCTGTCAGTATAGTAACCATACAAGCTAACATTGGCTAGGTCTTAGCTATGAGCTGGGTACTGCACTAAGCCTTATTAAATAATGATTTAATACTGATGAAATACTATTTACATCTACTATGCAAGACCTGGTGGGGGCATACCTGTAATCCCAGCACTCAGGAGACCGAGGCAGAAGGGTAATGCGTTCCAGCACAACCTGGATGATTTAGCAAAACTCTGTCTCAAAAAGGGCTGCAGAAGTGGCTTGGTGTGAAGGCCCAGCTTCTGTTCCCAGGATTTCACCTCCCCTTCTCCCCAGTGTGCATTCTACAAGTGGGAAAAACAAATGCACAGGGAAGTCAAAGAAGTGGTCCAAGATATGCAGCTGTGAACTGGTGGGGTCAGTGACCACAAAAACCACAACCCCACAAAACCTCATTGCTAACTTTTCGGAATTAGTCATATTCTTTGGATACGTAGGTTTGATTTTTTAGGGTCATTTTGAGACATTTATGTGTTAGCCTCAAATACATCTTCTATTCCATTTTTTGAATTCTCTTATTTTGGATTTTTAATTATCCTTAAGTGAGAGCATTGTTACAAAATCTCCCACCTTTCTAGTTAATTCCATTCCTTCGCCTTTAAAGTCTTGATACTCCACCCAAAGACTTGAGGCTTTTTCTCAGCATTCTGAGGTCTAGTCTTTTTTTGCTGTTGTTTGTAATTTTTTTAGTTCTCAATTTGTTTAAGTTGATCATCTCTCTCTTTTATTTAGTCCATTCTGTTTTACCACTTCCCTCATCATTTTTTTCCCTGCTTTTATAAAAGCAGTAAAAGGCTATATAGCTTTTTTTTCATAGCTTCCTTTAGGTGGTTTCTCTCTGTCATTTGCCTGGTGCGCCCTTTTGTTGTTTTTTGGCTGCCATGTGTCACCATGTTCCTTCCATCTTTCTTAAGTGTATACATTTCATTTTCTTGGCTAGATGTGGGTGACTTTTTAACCTCTCTTTTCACTGTAATAAGAGCCAGGTCATTTTCTTTTCCAAGGCATGGCTTGATGCCCTTGTAGTATGTCTTGTCATAACTGCTCCACTATGGCACAAGGTATTGGCAAGACGCAGGAGTGAGAGGTATGGTCTGGGGCTCTGTGAGGGACACAGCCCTGGGCTCTCTACTGAAATTTTCTTCAGTGTCCCATATTGAGATTTAGCTCAGCTGCTCGGCTTGAGTGTCCCCCTAGCTGAGCTGCTCTGGAAGCATTGAAAGCGGCCTCATTTTTTAATTTGACCTTCTGCGACTGGTCAATTTGCTTCACTCTGCATCTGCTCACTCCTGAGCTGCTGATGTTCAAAGACTCTGTGTTGGCTGGAAGGATCAGAATCTGTCCTGGCACCCACGATCTCCCTTTTTGCTTTGTTGTACACTTGAGTCTTCACTGGAGAACATTTTACTTCTTGGATCCATTCTTCAAGTCTCAGCTCCGAGCACACTTTTGTGCCGTTTTTCTTTTTGACTGTCTCAGTTCACTGACTGTCACCCTTTCTGGGTCACTTGGCCACCTTCTAAAAGCCTGCAGTTATATAAAGCGCTCTTGCAGTGCTGCTGGTGCTCCTGGAACCAGGCGGCCCAGATTTGCTCTTTATCTTCAAAGCGGGGCACATCAGACAGGCCTCAGAATTTACTGAGTATTAAACAGAACCAACTCTCCAGAAGCTGTGAGAAGCTGGAGGTGGGAGCTTCTATTGTACAGTGAAGGGTTAGAGTTGTGCCAAGTTCACACTGCCCAGAGAAAGTCAGGAGGACATGTGGGGAGGGGGACCACCCAGGCCTCCGATAACCTTGGCAGTGGTCAGCCTAGCCAATGAGGACACACACAGCTACACCTAATGACCCTAGGTGTCTACACGTCCTTCTCACCAAATCCAAGGCAGATCTGTGCCTTCTTTGAGGCCTTTCTCTCTACTGTTTCCTTGCCCATTTCCCAAAGCAGAGGTTCTCAAATCTTCATAGGCAGAAGGACTAACTTTTTGTGGAAGAGGGATGCATTTGGAAAAATGAAGATGCTTTGGCTTTATTCTAAAAAAATTTGATTGAGAAATGCTGGGGAAACGCCTGAAAAATCCTTAATTAAAATCAGAAAACAAAACAAAAAAAAAAACCTTTCCAGGCTGGGAGTATAGCTCAGTGGTAGAGCATTTGCCTGGCATGCAGGAGGCCTTGGGCTGTATCCCCAGCACTGCAAAATCCAAACAACCAAATGCAACAGTAACAAAACTCTTTATATGATCCTTGTAATTTTGATGGAGGAAGTACACGCTGGACACTGGATGCGTGGCTTTCTCAGGCAGGTGATTCTCTAGTGATTTAAAATCCAAGATAGCTGCAGGGCAGACTACACAATCCACTCTGGCAATGCCCTGAAAGTAACACACTAGTCTACCCAAGACAGCCAGGAGGTGGAAATTTTTAAAACCCTACAAACACGAACCGTGCCAATGTTGCATCAACTTGAGATGGTGTCTTACCTTTGTCTACTCGTTGACTCGGAACAGTGTCCAGAGCAGTTATTTTTGGCAATTCAATGTGATTGGAAAGAGCTGAGAGGCAGGGAAGGGACTGCTTCTCTTCCTTGGTGGTGAAGGGGATCAGAGTGTGCCACCCTAAAATGTTTCGCTCTGGTATAGGGATTATTTTGAGCTGAAGTCAACTGAGAAACAATAGATGCAGAAGACCTCCGGACCCTCTTCCTTTCTGTTTGAAAGCAGGGCACACAACTCCCTTTGTCTGTGTCTCTCTCCCCTTTTCTGTATTAGGAAGAGGTGGCACTTGTTACTGGTGATGACTCTGACTCGAATCTGCATCGATAAACTTTACTAAATAATCTTCATTGAGCATTGATTTTTCCTTTAACCTCCCCACAATTTGATGACCTTTGAAGTCCAAGTTGCTTTTCCTTTGTTTTACTTCATGGTTTATTCCTCTCAGTTAAAGTGATTAACTCTCAGGCTTAACTGCTCCTTTGGAATTTTCACTTCTTTTCTGTGACGTTTCCATGCCACACAAAAATATTAAGTAATTTTATACGAGACACAATGAGTGTGCTTTTTCCCATTACTCGTTTATCAGTTAATTCGCATGGTTTCATTTCCTGAACGTAAGAGGGTATAAAGAACAAAGACGGTGCAAGCTAGATGCTAAGGATAGGTTTCTTTGCTTCCCTGTAAGGTGCATTCTTTAGTGGAAAAGGTCTTTATTTTTCCATTATCACAGTGTTATCTTACAGCGCAATCACAGCTGAGAAAAAACAAGCACAGCTTCTAAAAATCCTAGTCCCTTGCATCTTTTTGTCTAAGGCCAAATAAAAGGCTCTCTACCAAGTGCCAGCAGGAGAAGTTAAAGCCCAGTTATAACCTTCAAGGAGCTGATGGAGTAAAAAAAAACAACCCTGAGATATTAAACAGGAACATTTCAACAAAAGATAAAAATAAATCCATCATGACAAGGCTGTGTATGAGTAACACAGGACATGACTCAGGGTCCAGAGTAGCAAGCGGCCCCACAGGGTGAAGTGGGCCAGGTTTGCCTCCTAGAGCAGCTATCAGCAGGTGGACTGCGGCTGGAGGACCTTCTGCAAGGCCAGAGTGGGGCTCAGGGCTAGCGATGACATCAGGATTTTGCTGAAGGCTGGCTCTAAATGCTTTTGTGTTTCACATTAGCCTCCATTTAGGTAACGCAGGTTGAGTGAAGGTTACATCCTTATCTGAAGCAAGAGGAGCTGATGGAGTGTTGCAGATGTAGGATAGGAGTGTGGATTGCAGTCTCTGTGTCATGCAATGGCTCTGAGACCCCTGTGCAAGGGGGACCACATCTGCCTTCATGGTGCATGATTAAATGAGGAAATCTTGTTACAAATAATTCACAAAGCTGAAAGCTGCAATGAAAAGACGATTTATAAAAGCTGGATTCTTTCATGCTTTCTATTGGTGGCACCCAAACAGCTGTACATGTAAGAACCACCTGCAGGACTTACTGAAATATGCATTGCAGGGCCCTTCCCTTAGTTTCTCATTCCTTGGTTTGAGTATGGGACCCAAGGGTTTGCACACATTCCGTGGTGCTGCTGCTGCTGCTACTGGCCCGGGACTGCACTCCACGCTGCTGCTAAGGTTTAGACCTGTGGTGTCCCCCGCCCCACTCCAAAGTCTCTCACACACTCAGGATGTTTGGAAGGCTCTTGAAATATGGGATTTGGTGACTTGCTGTTAGGAGGTGGGGCCTGGTCGGAAGAGGCGCTCACTGGGGTGTGGCCTGAAGGGTACATCTGCCTCCCCAGGGCCTCCCCTTTCTCTTCTCCCTGCTTCCTGGCTGCTTGGAGGTGAACAGTTTTCCTCCATCAGGCCCTTGCCTCATGCTGCCAACTATGCAAGGACGGAGCTTGCTAAAATGTGAGCCAAAATAAACCTTCCCTCCTTCAAGTTGTAGGTGATGAGTATTTTGCCTTTGAAATGAGGAAAGTGATTAACACACTGTAATGGGTCTAAGCAGTGACTTTGGATCAATGGCCCATATCTCCTTAGGAGAGAGCTGGGTTGGTAGCATAGGTGTCCATTCAAACCATGGCCCAAGTCTAGGTGTAACTGGCTGCGCTGCCTTCAGGAAGTCTTGTCTTATTTCTCTTTGACTTTTCCATTTAAGATAATTTTAGACTTACAGTCAAGCTATAAAAATAGTACAAAGAGCTCCCATATATCCTCTACCCATCTTCCCCTTATGTTAACCTCTTATATAATCACTGAGAAATCACCAAACCTAGGAATTCAACCTTAGGCAAATATTATTGACTAGACTATATTTCCTTTCTTCCTCTAATGTCTTTTTGTGTTTCAGGACCCAATGCAAACTGCATATTCCTGTCATCCCTCCTCTGTGTCCTCTAGACTGTAAGTTTGTCAGTCTTATCTCTCATGATCTTAAGCCTTGAAGAACACGAGTCAGTTATTTTGTAGGATAGCCTTCAATTTGGACTTCTCTGATGTTTTGTCACGAGTAGATCAAAGTGATATGTCACTATGAAAGATCTCACAGACCTGATGGGCCCTTTTCAGTGTATTATATCAGATCATACATGACACTGGTATGTTTTCCTGGGACGTTAACTTTGGTTACTTGATTAACATGGAATGTGCCAGAATTCCTTACTGTAAAGGTAATATTTTTCTTTTTTTAAATCAGTACCAGGGATCAAACTCACGACTGCACGCTTGCAAGGCAGGCGCTTATGCCACTGAGCTAAATCCCCAGCCCCTATTTTTCTCTTTTAATTAGCAGATATTTTGGTGATAATCTTTGAGACTGAAAGCATTCTGTTTTTGCTTAAAGATTTTACATCACTGATTTTAGCATCTATCAACAGATCTTGCCTGAGGCGATTATTTCTTTGCTATTGTACACACACACACACATACACACTCACACAGGCACGCACACATATGTACACATACACGCACACACACACATACACACACCATCACCACATACCCCCACCCATATAATATTCAAACAGCAGGAAATAAAATATAAAGAGAAAACCTTGGAGACAGCTAGAAAAAAAGCAATATTACAGTCAGGAACCAGGTAAGAATTACAGCAAGGGTCCTGTTAGCAACTATACAGATTAGAAGACAGTAGTGTGACAGTGGTATTTATTTTAAAGTGAAAAATTTTTTCAAAACCTGTTAATGCAGGATTCTGTATCTACCAACAATACCTTTCAAAAAATGAAAGAAAAATAAAGACATTTCTTAGACAAAGACCAAAGGAATTCATTGCCAACAAACCAGCCCTACATGAAATGTTAAAGTTCCTTAACATAAAAGTAATGGGAGAGAAGGAAAAAAGTCTTCCATGCAGAAGAATTTTAATTAGTAAACACACAAGGAAGTTAGGGAAATAGATAATTATCATTAGAACACCAAAGCAAACAATTTCAAACCTTATTCCCGAACTACTGTGAAGATGAATGCCAGTTAACTCGTATATAAATTAAGATCTTTATTTATCTTTATTTCAGAAAAGATTTGAGTAGTCTGAAAGCAAGTGCCCACCTCTTTCATGTTGTGGTTATGAAGGTCAAAATACTACAATTATGAATGACTAAGCCTTAAAACCAGAAAGTGCTAGCAAGGTAGATGTTACAGCTTTTCCAAAACATTTTGCTGTGTCAAAGGTTTCAGTGGAATCAGCTGAGCCTGAAAAGAAAGGACTCTGGAACAGAGAGAAAGTCTTTGAGTTGTTCATTTGGCAGGAAACTATCAAAAGAGTGATGCCATTTAATCATCGAGAGAGTCATTATGGAAAGACGTTGTGACCAGAGCTGGTGCCAGGTGCAAGTACAAGCAAAAATCTTTCCCTGTTGGATGTAATGCCATTCACTTCTGCCCCAAACCCAGCATGTGACCCCCAGCTGTGCCTCTCCTGCGGCCCAAAGCCCTCCCCAAGCATCACCTCACCTGATCCTCTCAACAGCCCCGAGAGGCAGCCAATGTTAAGGTTTTCACGACAGAGATGCAAAGGTTCCAGGCCTCTCTCAGGGAGACTGACAGACTCATCTGATCTCTCCCACATTCGTGTTCAGACCAAAGATTCTGATGCCATGAACTCAGAGACTGTGCTGTGCTGTGCTATCTGTGTGCTGTTGCTCCAAATGTGAATTTGGGTGGATCTGGGGTTGATCTGAGGGACCCTCATGTAAGAAAGTTACTTCAATTCTCTTCTGGTCCTTTTGGCTACATCGTAGGCAAAGCCTCTGCTAGTGACTTTGCTGGCCCCCCTACAGTTGCTAATCTCTATTTGTAGCAGTGAACAAAGGCCTTACTTAGGCTTAGAGCCTTTACAAGGACACAGAATCTGGCTAGAATTTGATAATACACTTTGATTTTCATTTTACGGATTTTTATTACTGTATTTCCCACTTATAACAAGTCAAACATGTAGTGTTACAAAGTCTCTTTTGAAAACAAAACTAATTAGAAACTAAGTTGATAAATATGTTAAGACACAGTAGTATGAATGTCTAGTACAGCTCGGGCAAGTGATATGGGATGACAGTCACAAGAGAACCAGGAAAGTCCAGTTCATACTTATGTACCATTGAGAAGTCCCACATTGCTTGGCTTTAAGCCTGAAAGCTGCTCCATGGCATCCTTGGGGGCCTATACTTATGTAAGAGTAACTGTAGGGAGACTTCACTAAATAAAGATTCATAGTTCTGAAGGTTTTTGCACATATTTTTCCCATTCTTCCAAATATCCATCCACTCATCTTTCTTAGCATCCATCCATCCACCCATCCATCCATCCATCCACTCATCTTTCCTACCACCCATCCATCCACCCATCATCCATCCATTCTTTTCTTCCATCCCTCTGTATCTTCTTTCCTCCTTCCTTTCTTCTATCTATCTATCAAAACAAAACACCTTTCTCTTTACACTGATTCTCAGACACTCCCAGCAGGGACTCCCCAAACCAAGAAAATAAACTCATTCTTTGAGACATCAAGGGGATTTTATGAAAGCTTGAGCTCAATTTTCCAAAAATTCAGTTTAAAAGTTTATGCCAATTTTGGACCTTGTAGGAAGCCATGTCTTTTGATATGCCATCTCTCTACAAGAATCTTTCATAAAGGGGACCCTGTCAGATGACCCTTGCTTTTCCTGATGGCCTCTGGGGACCCACACTGGAGATGCAAGGACCTGCTTTGTGCCAGTTCCTGTACTAGGAATGCAGAGATTAAGAAACCCCTTAGGGCCAGAACCAGCTGCTCTCAGCAGAGCCCAGGAGTAGCTTGGTTTGTGGTCAGAGATTCCTAACAAGTGCTCTGCAGCAGCTCCAGGGTGCCTTTCCTTTAGAGGGAAGAGGCAACAGTTTAAAATCTCTGACTTTGGAGTCATAGAGTCCTAAATGAAAAGACAAGATATTGTGAGTTATTGAAGTTTTGCTACTGGGCACTTCTGGCATTGTAAAGAAAACACCTAGATTATGAACTAAAAGAAAAAGCAACTCAGCCTGCAGAGGAGTTGGAGAGGAAGGACCAAAGAGTGGGCGGCACAGGCACCAAGAGCTCTGGCCTCACTTTCCAGTGGCCTGGGTTCTTCCCTAGCTGCACACTACTGGACCCCAGCCACAGATGAGGAACAGTCTCTCGTGCCTGCTTCCTGGGTCACAGACTGTTATAGCCTAGTTCTAACCATCGCGCCTCATTCCTGTTCTGTATGCGCCGCTTGGCCCCACCTCCCTTCCTATCTTTCTAGGTTAAGTTTCTATTTCCTGAGAAAGCTGTAAAAGCCTGCAACCCCCTCCCCCACCCCGCATCCGGCTATCTGTAATAAAATGTGCTGTTCTTTAAGAAATGCTCTCCTCTGTAAAAATTGTAAACTCTTACCTAATTGATATGTTAACCATTGTTGCCTTCTACAAATAACAGATGTGGTACTAAAATAAGCTAACAGGGGTTGTTAATTACTGCTAGACTTCTCTATTCTCTGCTGAGGGAAAAAAGATGTTTGCCCAATCTAAACTTGCTTGTATGCAGGGAGACTTGTTAGCCCAGCCCTTATCTGAACTTTGCTCCTCCCAATGTAATTGCGTTCCTGTTCTGTAGTGTGCTCCAGCCCCCTCCTTGCATTGTGAGACCAGCAGCTATTTGTGGTTTTACAAGATAAAAGCCCTGACTTTTAGCTGTCAGGTGTGCAGTCTCCAAATTGGCTCCCGGGGATTGTGTCACCAGGCCTGGCCTAAAATAAAGCCTTTGCTCCCCAAATTTTAACTTCTTGCTTCCTTGGGTTTTATTCCGGGGTCCGAGCTATCACACAGACAAGCAGCTTGGATGAGGCAATTCCTAAGGGTCCTCCCAGCTCACATGCTCTCTGCCCCATCTTCCTCTTTCACCAGGCTTTGGTTTTCACTTTTGTCTTTTTTACAGGCACTTCTCTCCTTATTGCTTCTTACAATGCTGAGCATACCCCTTGTGTTATAAGAAGAACAGCTGTCTGGGGGCTGGGGATTTAGCTCAGTGGCATAAGCTCCTGCCTTGCAAGTAGTCAGTCATGAGTTCGATCCCAGGTACCGATAAAAAAAAAAGAACAGCTGTCTGCTCTCACCACCCAAATATTCTTTTCTGCATTTATGAGATTCAACAGCCTCTGTTACTAGTGTGGACACTTCAGCTGCATGGGTGGATGATATCACTGGACTCATCATAGTCACAGAAGGCAACACCACAATGGATGAGACAAGAAAAGCCAAATTTCATTATGTGACTCACAAGGCTTCTCCAGCCAAGACTCCATTGTGATGCTCATACCCCTAAGGTCAATTTCCCTTTTCTTTCTTTTTTTTCCCACCCCTGCTGAATAAAATAAATGCCTGCTTAATTAGGTGCTTCTGGTCCACTGTCCACAATGAATACCCATTCAATCTTAGTTAATAAAATGAGAATTTATTAAATTTTCAGTTCTAATAAATAGTCATTTTCTCTGCAATAGGCCCCAAGCCCTGGTAAAAATGAGATGGTCTACGTGACCATTCAAGGAGAAAATGTTAAACTATGTTCTTTAGTTACAAAAGTGAGTCTCTCCTCTTTCCCAGCCCTACCGCCATTTTGTTGCAGTTCAAAGGCCTAAAGCTGAATTCAGCTTTCTTATCACACTGAGGTCCCAGGATTCCTTAGCTGAGCAGTCCGGTCTTCAAAATTAACAGAAAAGGAAAACAAAAGTCTGAGAAATGTGTATGAAGAGTATTTTCCCTATCTATGGAAACATGGTCAAATCTGCTCAGAAGGAAGCCCAGCCAAAAGGCAGGCCAGGCAGATTCTGGAACATTCTTCCCTTTTTCTTCAAGTGGCTGGGTGAGGTGGTGAATTCAGCCATTCAGAATCCCAGGAACAATTAGAGTTTTCAACCAGAAGTGAAGAATACACCAGAGGGAGTCAAGGCTTCAGTAAAATTTGTCTCCTGCAAAGCTTTGGAGGAACATGAATGAAGCTATAAGGCAGTATCTTATGCTGTGTTTGTGATTCATTTTGAAAAGATTAGATTTAGACTTAAAGAGTAAAGCTAAGGGGATGGGTGGGGAGGTTTCCCATTGCCCCAGCCCTGGGAGGTGGCCATGGTTGAGGCCCAGATTTCAAAAGTTGAGCATGAGGAGCTAATGGGATTGGCTCCCTGGACGAAGCCAGCAGGCTCAGGGCTGAGTGCATCTTGTGGATGACAGTCCCTCACCCTCCACTCATCCCTAAGCCTCTGTGCCCAGCAGCCACTGCTCACTTCTACCTGTCCCCACTGGTCTCTGCCAGTCTGTTGTTCATTATTGCAAAGGCCCCGATCCCCCCTGAGAATTCGTCCTCTTGGGACAGTGAGCTGGCCTGGTGGGGGCCGCCATTGGCCATCTCGGACAGCTGCTTCTGGAGGATGGCCAGTGCCACCTTGTTAGAGTCCTTCATGGAGATCATCTCCCCTGAGAGACGGCGCCCCTCCGTGTCACTCTCCATCACCCCGTCTGTTTCTATGGAGATGTTGCACCGGTTTCGGACGCTGCCCGGCATCACCGCGTTCCTCCGGGACTGCAAGAGTCGTCTTTGGCATTGACGGAAGCACCCACCGTCCACTTTCCTCAGGATCCAGTTCACTGACTGTTTGATTAGAATGGAGATGACATTGAACAGGGAGTACAGGCAGCAGACGCCCATGAGGATGAAGATGAAGTTGGCCAAGCGGTAGAGACCTTGGCTGTCATACTGGGCATTCTGGCTGCTCACGAGGTCCCCAAAGCCGATGGTGCTGAAAGCCACAAAGCAGAAGTAGAGGGAGTCAAAGTAGCTCCAGCCTTCCATGGAGGCGTACAGGGCTGAGGCCCCGCAGGAGATGAGCACCGAGGCCGAGCACAGGATCAGCATGACGTAATACACCGAGGGCTTCCAGCCGGCCAAGCTGTCTGGCTCCCTCTTCCCTGGGGCCTTCAGGCTGTCCTGCGCCAGGGCCCCCCGTCTCTGCAGCTGGCGCTGGTGGCACGATCTCATGATGTAGGCGATGACGGTGATCAGGCGCTCGAGGAAGAGGTTAAAGAACAGGATGGTGCTCGCACACCCAATGAGGCCATAAAAGATCAGGAAGATTTTTCCTCCGACTGTCGCTGGAGTTGTCATCCCAAACCCTGAAGGAGACAAAAATCAGAAAGAAGATTGAGATAGGTCTTGGCTGTGAATGGAGCTGGAATCTGGGCTCTGATGGCTGGAAGAGGATCTACAGAAAGTTTCATTGCATCACTCAGCCCCGGCCTTGCTAGGAAGGATCAGGAGAATTTCCCCGGAAGACATAAGCATTGTTCAGAGCTCGGAGCAGGGTCTGATGCAAGCCCAGGTGGTGCTGTGTGAACCAGCAAGAGGCATCTTTTCCCCTGCGTTTGGCTTTGACATTGTGGACTGGATCACAGCTTTCTCCCCTTCTTTTGCTAGATCTCCTTGTACAGTTTGAAATCTGAACAATGCTCGATCTCAGAGAGGCAGGCAAAGAAGAGGTGTGTACAGATGGCTTAGAATTCATCTATTCTACAATCACAGAACCAGGGAAAAAGACAGGACTGGTCCCTGCCCTCATGGAGCTCTAGTCAGTGAGATGATCCAAGTATTGCCCTACGGGATCTGCTAAGAGGGGAAACATCTTTTGGGGTTCTGGGGAGATTATGCAGCGAGATGCTAAAAGCTAAGAAGGGTTAGGCAGGCAAGGAGAAGGGTTTATGTGTGCAGTGACGGTGGTGGGAGGATTTTCAGACAGATAAACAGCTGACACCTGCACAAGTGGAAATGAGAGATTTAATCGACACTTTTTCATCTATTAAACAAAATTCTTCAAACACAGACCTTATGTGTTCAGAGATATTGGATGTTAGTGTTTCACAAAGTACAAAGCGTCTGTCTTTCTGGCCTCTGCCTCTGCCTCTCTGCAGTTCCCACCTTTATCTGCCGGTACACACAGGGACACTGCTAAGAATATATGCTGGGGACAACAGGTGTCATTAAGGAAAACAGAAGTTGAAAGAGAGCAATGATGTAGATAGCATTTCTCACAAAGGAGCAGAGAGAGTCCCTCTTCTTGTTTTTTGTGCTATTTTGACCTTTCACTTTAGTGGTCTGTGTTCTCCTCCAGTAGGTAATTTTGTACTGTGAACTCATCTTCAACAGTGGTGCTTTTTCCCTATGGAAGCTTACACATCAGGTCGTAGATACGTCCTCTGATCAGGAAGACAACATAAAACTCACAGTAGTTAGGTCTCAGTTATAAGTGACAGGAATAACAATTAAAGCTGATCTGAGCAAAAATAAATTTATGGGCTCACTGGACTGAAAAATTCTGGATACTTTATGCTTCAGGAAGTACAAGCTTGATAAACATGTTCAAATGATGTAATTAGAAACACGTCTCTATTTCAGGATTACTTTCTCTAGTGGTGACCCACGATGCTCTAAGTCTGGTATAAAGTGAGTGCTTCATCTTACTGACCCTTTGGCAAACATCTACAAACATCTACAAGCATCTCTACCTGGCCTAGCCAAGATACGGAAGGAGAGGCCAGCATGTTTGATCTGCCTTAGTTGAGACAGGAAGAGGGGTGATTACAAAGGGCGGCTGCTCAGCCAATGTGTCCTCCTTTGCATATAAGTTAAACCAAAATTAACAGTACTTTCATATCTTAATTTCAATAAACTGCACATCAGAACAGAGAGCAGCAGAATTGGAGCACATTGGCCTGTGGTATCTCGTGGTATCTTCCTGTGAGAAGAGATTGTGTAGCGTTCTTTAGGAAATAATTATCTCTGTATTTCTTCCAGCAAGGTCGTCTATAAAACACTCCCCTGGCAGTCATTCTGCAGTGTTACAAGATTTTTCATTCTCCTCAAGTGCTCTAGGACTACCTTGGGATCTGTGTATCTATAGCAGGGTAATCTTTCTGCCTTGCCTCCTTCCCTTTCCTGTCCATGAAGTCTTCTGAATAAAACATCCTTTACGGATGGGTTGCAGGAATGTACACCAAGCCTTGTCGATGGTTCTGTGAGCCTGTGCCAGTAATTATCTACTTCTGTGTGATTGCTTCAGGTTCACTTTGTGACTTGTAATGGGGATACCTGAGAGAGCTAATATCAGAGTGTAGGTCCAGGCCCTCTCTTCCGTGGTTGTTTCATTTGTTTTAGTCACTTTCTTGCCATTGAGACCACACCTGACTTTGGGAATTGAAAGGAGGAGCAGTTTATTTTGGCTCACAGTTTGTGGAGGTTTCAGTGCACTGTTAGCTAACTTCAAGGCACGGTGGCATGGCATAGGGTCACGGCAGAAGAAGGTTGCTCACGGCCTGGTAGACAGGAAGCAGAGAGATCAAGGGAGGAGCAGCGAGGGAAATAAAGCCTTCCAGGCTACATCCCCACTGCCCACCTCTTCTGACTCTACCTCCTAACAGCAAGTGGGCTATAATCCACATAATCCAGTCACCTTCCAAAAGCCTGCCTATGAGCACATAGGGTTCTCAGGGGCAGCTAAATATAGACCATCACATATTATAGTATCTTTTAAAAAATTCTCTTTAATTCACAGAACAATAGCCACCTCTGGTAAGATTCCCTTCTCCTCTGTCATCAGTGCCACTATGGGAGGGCTACTCCCAGGCTTGATTGGATTCTCTCCTTTTCCATCAGCAGGCACCACTCAGAAGACACCCAACTGCAGCACCATGTCCCTCTCTGCAGATGAGACCTCAGGGTCATATTAATGGCCTTTGCCTTAATCTCAAAGTTGTTTTACTAGAATGTCTGGCCCACATTTTACCATGTCCTGAACTTAACACATTGTAGGATTCTGTTTGATAAACCAGTTCTTCCCTTCCATGTGTCAACAATGTCCACCTTTTGTGTCCGAGTATGGACGCACCATTCCCCAGGCCATAGGAATCCAAGTCTGATTCCACTCCTCATCTTCCCCTGCCGGTTCCATATCCAACAGCCACCGAGTCCTGGACCAGCCCTCAGCGACAGCTGTAGATTGGCCTCTGGGCACTGCAGACTAGGGTGAGGGAGAAGGATGAAACGGTCTTGGGAACATAAACAGTGACAGAGGTGACAGTAGCCTAATTAGACTGGATAATTGTACTCAACTGGATTGAAGTTATATAAACAGTGTAAAATAAATGCTTGGCTCTTTTATAACTTGTGGTTATAAAATGAAACTCAATTTTTTCACAGTCCTAATGTGCTGATTTATATTCTGTGCCTGATCTGCAATGTTCTGGGGAGGCTACGGTCACTAAGCCCTCCAGGTTGTCCTCCCACACCATTTTGTGTTCATGGTCTGTCTCCTTTACAGGAGTGCTGACCCCACAAGAGAAAGGGTCTCCTAGTGCTTGCATTCAGTTCTCAACAAATATAGGTTCACAGAGAGAAGAAGAGTTCTCTCACCATGCTGATTAAAAGACTTCATTTATTAGTCTGCTTGGGCACGGGACACAGAATAGGAGCTAAGACTGGACGCTTGATTCTGGCTGGGCACTCTGCTGCTCCAAGTTCTTAAGTGTCAGGAAGAGCTGAAGAAACATATGTGAACTCAGAAAGCCCCAGACGCAAGGCTCTGGTCTGCCCCCCAGAATAAAACTCTGAAAATAAAAGGGAAAAGCAGCCCTAGCTTCACTGACTCGTGCATATTCTAAAACACAGAGGCAGAAAAGGAACGGAGGAAATCACATTTGCTAATTTAAAGATAACTGCCCTCGATAACCAAAAACAAAGTTATCTAAGGCAACTTTTAATCTGCTTTAGGAAAAAGAGCACCCAGCACTGTCTGTGATAGTTGGAAGGCAGTCAGTATGTATTTGTGGGAAGGAAGAGAGGAAAGAAAGAAGGAAGGAAGGAAGGAAGGAAAGAAGTGAGAGAAGGACAGAGGAAGGGAAAATGAGTGTATTTTTTTAAAAAAAGTTATTTTTTTTGTACCAGGAATCGAACTCACAACCTCACACTTACCAGGCAGGGACTTATACCACTGAGCTAAATCCCCAGCCCCCAGGATCTATTATTATTTTAGACAGGTTCAAAATATTTTACTACACAACACATCTTCCTTAAATTATATATTTTTATTTGTCAACTTTTTACAATAGCTCAAATGATAGGAGTAGAAACCAATTCCAACCCAGTCTGATCTGGTTCTGGTGACTCTATATTTCTACTGCTGTTCATACCCATTGAGAGAACACAGGCCTTCATGTTAGACATACCTGACAGTCACTGACATATGAGCCCATCCTCTCCATCCAGGTCATGGTCTTGTCGTAGAGACAGTAAAGTACAAAATACCGAGCATGAGCTCTGATGCCACAGCCTCTGGCTGAGCTAATAACTAGCCCTGCCATTTATTAGCTATGTGTCTGGGGCAAGTTCGTCCTCAAGTCTGTGCCTTAATCTCCCAGATGTAAACTGCAGACTGGTAATAGTCTCTGACTCATGAGGTTTTTGGAATAATGCAGATAAAGTGTATAGTACAGAACTTGAAACATGGTTCTTCAACCAGCATTAACATTATTATTAAATTGTCAACGAGATAAGATTTTGAAGAGCAGGGACTTTGTGGCTTTTGTTTACAACTATATCCTCAGTGAAAACCCAGTAACAGTTGGTGCTTGGTAAGCACTTGATGAATCAGGGAAGAATATGTCCTCATGGGTCCTTGCAGGGAGATCACACTGCGTAAACATGGGGAATGTCTGACGTAGACCAGCCACTGAATATATATTCTTTGCACTCCTGTTTCCCTGATCCTTCCTATGGAACAATCCCTGTGTCTCCTGCTTTTCGAATACTATTTTTTCTTTGTGAAAATACACACTTTGATCCTAAGAAAATCTGATCTACTGATAGCTACACAAGTGGCATTTTCACTGTGAAGTGCTGGTCTATCTTCTCTCTAGACAGAGGAAAACTGAGTTTGGCTTTCACAGCCTAAAGGAATCATTTTTTCTAGCACCCATGAATGAAGCACTTTTCTGCTGAGATAGTCACCACTATGGCCTGGGGACAGCACTGCCCAGGTGGGACCTTGGACAACATAGGAAGCAGACCAGGTGTGATGTTGATTATACCACAAGTCATCCTTCATGCATGATTAGTAGGAAGGCTTTTCAGAAACACAGATTTCAAAGAAATATAAATATCTCCTTGGCTTTGTGGAGATGTAAGCAATTACAGTCTTCTCCATGGGAGTCAATAAACACCTCCCCCAACCCACCGTGTGCAAGAAAAATAAAACTTTCTCCCACTCAGTAATTGCACAAAGGCAAATACAATAAAATGAAACAAAGCAAACTCAATAATAACCCTTCTCATCACTCTTCTTTTCTGAATTCTTCTCAGAAATTATCTTGCATTAAAAGAATATTACAAGAACTCTTAGAGGAAACTTAGCTATCGGAGGGGGGCAGAGTGTATTCAGGGTGCTGGTTAAAGTCAGGATGACTCTGAATTGGGGACTTCAGAGTGCCCAAGTCTTTCCCTTGTTGAACGGCCATCAACATGAGTAGTTGTCATTGAATTGTCACACAGAGGTATCTCTTGGGGACATCTCATGCTGGGTATTTCTTTACAAGTACTAACTAACCATGGGGAAGAAAAATATGCTCTTCTGGATAAGATGATTTATTAATACAACTCCCACCTAAGCTTTCCAACAAATGTTTACTGGGCACTTTGTGGTGCCAGGCTCCTTGTTATGTGTTTGCAACAGAGATGAAGACAGACACTGGCTTGAGCCCCAGGGACCTTCCTGTTTGCATAACAGACGCGCAGGCATCAGTTTTACTGAGACCAAGAGTGAATGTGCTGAGCAGACAAATGAGAAGGGAGCCAGGTTCCACACCGCTCACTCTCCGCGCTCCGTGTTCCACAGAAGCCTAACCAGGCGCTTCTCCCACAGCAGCCAGCGTGCAAATCGGGTCGTGTCTTTTCCTTGCTAAAATCTCCAGTGGCTTACGTTTTTAAGGCTAATTGTTAAGTGAAAACAGCAAGGTGAAAATGATATCGATGATAGCAGATCATCTGTGTGACAGTAAACAAATAATGTATTTCAGTGTATGATATGGCGCACAGATAGAAGAAAGGGACAGAAAGGGAAAGGGGGATAGAAATATAAAATAGATATTTTTAAAAACCTCAATTGCTCTATAGTGTATTTAGAATGAAATTTGGCATTTGACACTTGCTTGTGAGCCTCCCAATGTCCTTTTATACGTCTCCTGGCTTTTTTATTCTCTCCCATATTATGTATCAGCCACAGGTGCTCTCATTTTCTTCAAACATGACAAAATCTTTCCGGTCACAGACATTTTATTGTAGCTATTCTTCTGTAGGGAAAGGGACAGCAAAAGCTACATTTTCCATGGGCATGGCTTTGTTGTGTGTGGGTCACTCATTCATCTGTATAAGATGTGGAAGTGAGTTTCTTACCAAGTCTCCTAACCTGCTCTTGTGTTTGGAGATGGACAATCTAAGCCTGGATCTCAGGGTTTCATCACTTTTACATTTCAGCTATATGAAGACCACGGGCTATATATGTCGATGGCTGTCCAGGGACTGGTGTGGGCTGTCATAATCTCCAACTACAAAAGGTCCCCTACTCAGGAGAGACTTTTGATGATCTAAAAACTGTACACATTAAGTAGTACCAGTGCATCTAATTTTGAATTTAATCTTTGCCTGGGTAGTCATATGTGGTCCACTATTATCTCGAGATGCTGAGTAGCAGTAGTGAGGAGATTCCAGCAGCCCCACAATCATGAAGGCAAACTGATATTCTCAGTGTACTGTGCAGCTAACCAATAATGTTTGGGTACTCAGTGTGCTTTTTAACTCCATGCTAAGTCAAGAAGCATCCGTGCCTTGTGCCACCTGCCTGGATAGTTTCCTCCCAGTTATCTTCATGCCTAATGATGAGAACAACCTCTACTGTGTTCTCAGACACCAGCACATTCCCCACCACTGAACTGTCCTAAAGCTCCAACCTCGGGAGAAGAGGAACACAGTTTTATTTTCACTTTAAAAGTAACAGCTAAGGGACTGGGGATTTAGCTCAGCGGCATAAGCACCTGCTTTGCAAGCAGGCAGTCGTGAGTTTGATCCCTGGTACTGATAAAAAAAAAAAAAAAGTAACAGCTAAATGTTAGCATCACGGTGTTCAACTTTGAAAAGTAACCACTATGATGTAATTCACCTTTCATAAATAAAATAGGATTCTTTGAATAAACATGAAGCACAAAATTTTTATTTTAACAAGGAAATCTTTATACTATTGAATACTGGATGCCTGACTTTAGAATACTGAAAAATAGAAGTTTGTTGTATAAGATAGAAATCTCTATGCTATTTCTCTGAATAGTCATTTAACATTAGAAATACACTCGGTGCAAAGAGTGCATCTTTACAAAAGCTTATGTTTACATTGTTGAGGTGCAACACACACACTCAAAAGGAAAAGATCTTTCAATTGAATGTAAATTTCAATAATAGCTGCTTCTTTTTAGTAAGATAAATGTGTTATCCTGCTAACCATTGATCACTATTTCAACGTGTGTTTCCATCTGGCTTAGCAGCGATATCAAATGAGCATATTGAATAGAGCAAAGAACTCTCGCGCTGTTGAATCAACCCACAAGGCCTGACATGACAGCTCCTGTGTCCATTCTCCTCCCCATCTCTATGCCCCAACCTCACGGCTTCTCACACATCATCTCAAATGCACTCTGCTCTCTTACCTTCCCAGAATTCCAGCACGGAAGGCACAGTCAGACTGACTAAGCGCTCGTCTCCTCTGTCTTTGCCTGGCACATCCTTTAGGTACCAGTTTAGATGAAACTTTTCTTTAGGAGACTGTTGGGGTTGGGGAAACCGAAGGGGTAAATCTGTGTGTGAAGTCCCCAGTGCAGAAGGCAGACAGTAGAAACACTGCAGTAGCAAGCAGCCAAGCAGAACAGGAGCTAACTGTGTCTTTACTGATTGGCTCTTGCACAGGTTGTCATGACATAGTTACGTTCTTGTATAGTGCTGTAACCAGCACATGCATATTATATGATAGGATTTTATATTATATTGTGGTTGTATAACTGTATCCCACTGTGCACTTGAATTTTTCTCCATATGGCTCTGGATTGAACTCTGGGAGGCTTTCCATTAGCTTTCACAATTCTAAAGTTAACTATGTCACACCAATTTTTAAAAAGTGACCTCGACTTCATTCAGAACACAATCTTTCTGGGAGCATGTCGTATAAATACCACTAAAACCACAGACAAACCTGGAATAGCAAGGAGAAACAAAGGGGAAGCACACATCCTTCAACAAAGCGATGTGACGAGCAGTTCCCCCGAAGGCCCCAGAGTGCAAATGGCTAAAGCCAAACCAGGAGCAGCAGGGTGTGCTGAGAACCTGTGAAGATGATCCTTCGTCTAGACAGTAGCAGGGATAGGAAGGAGACCTCTCATGGTCCTAAAAGCTCCGAAACTCAGAAATTACCACTCAATGCTTTTCCCCACAAGAGAGATGACCACACTTTGAGTGGAAATCTCTCAAAAAGCAAATTTAGCATTGAGCAGTTGGTGAGACTTGGAAAAGTGCCACCGACTCTGCTGAGTGGACGAGCACAAATAAAACAGAGTGCATGATTATGGGAAAATGAGAGCACTTAGGTAGCCTGGGTCCTCAGGGGCCTCAGAAGTATCCAGCCAGCTCGTCCCCTCTGGAGGGATGTGAGAAAAATTGATGCACGGCAGACACTGAGTGTTGTAGAAATGGTGGTGGAAAACCATCATTGTGGTTTTCTTCAAATGATGGTGTCCAGTGCAAGGAGGAAAAGGAGTCCAGATAAGGCAGGACTGGTGAAAGGCTGGATTTTTAAAAAAAATACTGCTTCAAGGTCATAATAGCACAGGGAGACTTTAGACCATTTCTGTAGAAAAACTAACCTGACCTGACTCCACAGAAATCTCCTTCTAACAGAATAAGAAAAAATGGCATCTTAAAGAAACAAAAGAAGGGGCTGGGGATTTAGCTCAGCGGCAGAAGCACCTGCCTTGCAAGCAGGCAGTCGTGAGTTCAATTCCCGGTACTGATAAAAAGGAAAAAAGAAAAAAAAAACCACATGTATAGAATATGGGCAAAGAAAATTCAGCATATACATTAGTAGAATCTCCAAAGAAATGCTTAAAGAGCACAGAACAGATTTTACAAAGCAAGGTGGCTTCTGCAATGAAAGATGATCGAAGCCTACATATTGAAGGAGCATACCGTGTCTTGGCCCAGGTGGTCAACATCAAGACACAAGCTATTGAAACCATAGGAGTTTAAAGATATAGGAGATACTCTCTTGGTACTCAATAAAAACAGATCAAGTCATTCGATAAGTAAGATGGTTGTATAATGTATGATGCAAATGGATTTGCTTTTAAGGGACACCATTAATAACCATGCTGGGAAACAGACCCAGACCCAGACTGTCTTCTGCCAACAGAGACATAATATCACCCAATTACAAAGAAAATAAACAATAGACAATATCTGTTAAGGGAAATAAAGACCTAGAGAATAATGACAACCTATTAGAATGAGCATTACTAGTACTCACTGTGGTCCCTAATATCATTTCTGACTAAATAGTTAAAATTTAAAATAGAGAAATAGCTGATATTTCAGGAGTAGAGAAGGTAACACCTAATGTGAGCCTGACATAGCTTGCTCTGTCAGAAAGAAAGACATCTATAGGAAGGGTGCAAGAGCCCACAATAGCAGTCACTACGCTGATACAATGTATCATGTATTGTAGTGATACAATCACTACAATGATACAAGCTGTCTGAATGCTGGTAGGTGCTCAATAATTGCCTCTTAAAAGTGGTATCTTATGGCTTTATCTAGATGACCTCCCAAAAGCTTATATTTAAATGGCTCCCAAAATTTCATGTACTCTTAGGGTGGGATTTTTGGGATGTGTCTGGATCATGGCATATGATAACTGGATTAGACTACTGTTTGGTTTAGTATGAGTGTGGATAACGGGAAGGCCCTTCCTGGGTCTAGGTGGTACCAGCCAATAGGCTTGTAGCCTGAATGGAATAAAAAGGGGAAGGAAGGCTCACTGCTGGCTGCTCCTACATCCCTAAGATGCCCTCCAAAACAGTCCTATGCACTGTTTGCTCCTCTGCCATGCCCCCTTGTCCTGGAGCCAGCCAACTATTGATTGGCACTTCTACAAGACAAAGCTAAAGTAAACCTTTCCTCCTCTAATTTATGGTTGAGTATTTTGTCCTAGAAATGAAAAAGTAACTAAGATCTAATGAATATTTGAAGCTGACTCATTTGGATTTCAAACAAAAATGTGACATTTCTTTTATGTCTTGTTACTTTCTTGTTGCTGACATAAAATACCTGACACCCACAATTTAAAGGAAGAAAGGTTTATTTTAGCTCAGTTTGTAGAAGCTTTAGTTAATGGTTGCTGGATCCAGGTCAGTGTGGCATGGCAGAGTTATATGGCTGGGAAAAATATCTCATGACATGGTGGCAAGACTCCCAAAATTTGCAAAGATTACATTCCTAGAGCATCAACAAAATGTGAAAAATTATTTCAGATATGCTCAGACAAATACCTATAAATGCCTGTTTATAGTTTATAAACCCTAAATCTTCTATGTATCCTGCAGTTATGTAATTTAATAAAATACTACATTAATAAAGCCTTAGACAGTACAGGATATTTTGGGGGCATCTTAGGGATCTTGGGAGCTTTAAGAAGAACAAAAGCACTTGAAACAGCTACAGATGGTACAGCAACCTGTTGTGATGTGGGAATGTAACTGTCAGCGATGAGTTACAGGGCAGCAGCCAATCAACAGCAAGTAGAATTGAATAGTGTTCTAGGATTGGCTACTTGCAAACTTCCACCAAAAGGCAAAACAACAGAGAGCTACGATTAAAAAGAAACTACCACACCTACACTAGCATCAGAAAAATTAAATACTCAGGCAACAATGATTATAAAGAACAAAGAAAACCCATAACTTTATTTAAAAGTTGGAATAATTTGTAAGGAAGAAACAGTCATCACAAACTTGTAGATGTTTAAAAATGTAGCCTCAAATATATGAATGAAACATAGTTTATGAAATTCTGGTTGCTTCGCAATATGAAATCACATACTATTATCACTTATCTGGGCCACAACTATATTTGATTCTCAACAAGAACTTCAGCTACAATAGCTGCTAATATTAACTCTACAACACCCTGTCTCATTAGATATTGCAATACAGAGTAAGTCTAAAAGTTACTCACAATCAGTTAAAACAAACTGGCCTCAAGACCAAAGGGGAAAAAAATCCCAAAATAGACTCTCATTTGATCCATAAATGATTCCATCCTCTGCCTCCTCCTTGACCCCTGCAAAGGCCATTTGTAGGTCCAGCCCTCTCCCCGGAATGAGGCAAACTCAGGCAGAAAGCAGTGTGCACCACTAGTAGCATGCACCCATTGGCACAGTACTATATGTTCACTACCAGCAAAATTTGGCATCTTCATTCTTCTGCCTTGTTTTTACCAATCTCCTTCCAAAGGGAAAGGCATTAATCTCAGACCCTGATTGATGCTTTTTAACAACTAGCTACTGGACCTCTGGGCAGTCCCGAACTCTGGTCAGTGTGTTCCAGCTGCCAGATGAGAGCACCCATTCTCTTCACTAGCCAGATCAGTGGAGGGTTACAGAAATACACCATAAAAAAAGTAGTCACTGAAGAAAAAGAGTGGTCTCTGTCAGCACTGTAGTGGGTCAGATCCCCAGGGTTCTGCCCTGTTCCTGTGGGTACACATCCGGGGCCACTGTCTACCAGGTGCCTGGGTGCGCCCACCAATCCCCATGCTTGCCAGCTGAGGCACTGGAACCTAACTCTAGACCGTCAGTGACTCTCACATGTGTGTCACCCTGGTTTCCACCACATCTGTTGTCTAATCTACTGCTCATTGCTAAGTTATTCAAGTACACCAAATTCCTAACACTTACAAAAGATCTCCCCGTGCCAAGCCTGACCCAGATGCCATGGGCGATCACAAGATGAATGAAACCTTTTTTGCACCAAGGCCCCAGGACAGGAAACTACTGTGGTAGCAGAAATGCACGCTGACATTGAAGCCAAATACGAATGTATGCTCTGAGGATGTTTTTTTCTCATCCTCAGACTTAAGTCATGATTTAGAAGATCCAGATGTTATTGCCTAAACATTATCCTATACATTTCCATCAGTGTTCAGGAAAACAGTTTCAATTGCCACTTTATTTAAATGATAATTAGAGGGCTACAGCTTTAGCTCGCTGGCAATTTCTGAAGCTATAATTTTGAATGCTGCAGCTCTGGCTGCCTTGCACGTAACACGGATCCCATTCAGAAATAGTCTTGGCAGCCTCCAGATTTCCATGTCCCACTGCACGAGCTTCTCACCAGGCTCATCACTTTTGCTGCAGCAGAGACTGAAGGGCCCCCTCTGCTCGTAGTCATCCAGGCCCCTTTGGGTCTCCCTCAGCATGTCCCTGGGGTCCATGGAACTAGTGGTTTCCATTCTCCAAGTGAAGTGGAGGGTTTGAGGTTTTGCCTCTTTCTTTTTATACATTTGTTTGGCAAATACATTTTGATGCCTTGTGAATCTTAAAGTGAATTTAATGAAAAAAATTAGCAGAGCCTTGGCATTGAGTCTGGGACAATGGTATCTCTTTCTGGCAGAAGCTGGGTGATGGGTGTGGGCCACTGTATACTGCAGCTCCAAGTTCCCGTGGCTGGTAGTATAAAGTGCTACCATTGGTACTGCCTCTGAGTAAGTGGATGCCAGCCTGGGAGGTTGTACTGCTAATAATGTGTACTGAAGCAGCTGTTGTCCCCTCATTGGAACTGATGCTGATGCCTTCTCATTATGAATCACCATGAACCTGTCTGGAGTAGGTCTCTCACCACAAAAGTCAGAGTTTTGTTCCATCATTCCAAACAAATCTGTGTTGCCATTATAGGGCATGGCAGGGCTTTCTTTGTATTTGGGGATATCTTCTTGCTTGGGATTACTTGGGTTCCCAAATATGGAATGGGATGCAACAATTTTCTTGCCCTCAATGGCTCTTCTCGCATATTTCTGGGAGGGAATTTCATCCTCCTTGAGGTCACTCTCTGCAGTGCTCCTGTGGCTCTTTCTTTAAGTGGAAGAGCTGGTCCAGCGTGGTCAGTGTGCAGTCTTTGGGGCTTGCTGCGAGACAAGCTTGTCTGCTGCATTTTGTGGCCAGGAGCTTTTGCTGAGGTTGCTGCCCGGCTGCACATTAGTAAGAGAAAGGTGCCTGGAGTGAGGAGAGTCCAGCTCAGATTTTCTCCCCAGCAAAAAATAGATAGCTATGCTTTCATCACATTTCCTCTCTGAAAGAGATTCATGAATTTCTTTTTCTGAGAATCCCATGGCAGTCGTGATACTTATTCTTTTCTGGTTCGAGAAGTTTAGCGCTTGTTAGTGAATGCTTGAAGCTCATCTCCCTCATAAGCTTCCTGATCCACCTGTCTTTCATGATCTGATCTAGACTGCCATGCTTCTTTGAGCTTACGATACAAAATCACTTCCGAGACTGTTCCCGGTCTGTGGGGAGGTGGGAAGGGATTCTGTGTCTCCCTGTGAACACACTTTCCTCACTTGCTTCATATTTCTTCCATCAAAGGGGAGTGGCCCACTCTCTAGGTTACACCCAGCCACGCTGAGGCTCTACACATTGATTTCTGGTCCCTGGTGCTCCTCGCCCAGGTGGATCTCTGGGCCGCATATGCAGTACTGCCACAATATGTGTTCAGTTCAATTGCCCACAGTGAATTTTGTGCTGAACCCCAAATCTCCTAGTTTGATGCTCATCTCATCTAAAAGTATTTTCTCAGTGTTTACATCTTAGCAGGTGGGGTCCCATTACGGCAGTATTTTACTACAGACAGGATCTGTCAGAATTTAGCTCTCAGGTCTCTTTAGTCTATTTTTTTCTGAGTAACCAAATAGATATTTCACCACCTTTTGCATATTCCACTGCTAAATAGAATGTTTTCTCAGTTTCAGAGACTCTGACCAACTGCTGTATATTTGGGTGGTTTACTGTCTTCCTTGTGTCTACTTCTCCATGCAGCTTCTGGAGTCTTAACGTACTCAGGGGAGTTTTGTCAGCTATTCTGATGGCAACCTCAGTGCCCGTGATGCAATGTCTGGTTAGCTTGCCTTTTGCATAGTTCCCCTTGTGGAGTGTTTTCACCTTCTTCTTCTATAGATTTTCTAAGCACTCCAGAGCATCTTGCTCTAGAGAAGTCTTCTTTTAGCTGTTTCCACAGGAGGGGTGGAACGTATTTGTCAGTTTCATTATCTCCAATGTCTAGCTGGTAGTTTTCTTTGGACATTTTAGGAGAATAAAGATAAGCATCTAACTCTGAGTAGTAAATGCCTGATAAACAATAAACACAATAAACTAATAAATATACTAAACTAAAAATTATAATAAACTAATAGATATAATAAATAATAAATAGAAAAAACTAACAAATATCTTTTGCTCTAACTGGAAAGATTAGGATGGGGAAGGATGGGGAACAGGGGCTAGGGATTTAGCTCAGTGGCATAAGTGCCTGCCTGGTAAGCGTGAGGTTGTGAGTTCAAACCCCAGTACTGCAAAAAAAAAAAAAAAAAAAAAAAAAAAAAGGGAAAGAAAGCAGAGGGAAGAGAAAGAAGAAAGAGAAGACAAGAAAGGAGTTGAAAGTAGAAAGGGAAAAGTAGGTCCAAAAATAACCACAAAAGCCTTCTACCGGAGCAGTCTGGCTAAAATTATCCATTTGGATGGGTCACTGTTGAAGGCAAATGAATGGCCTTCTTATTTCCAGGATAACCAATATCAAGTGATGAAAGTGACAGTGATTTCTGAGACTAGGTCATAAATGTAGTATGAGTTTTTTGTTGTTAGCTGGGACATTGAACTTTGGAGTCTTAAACTTCTAGTTTTTCTGCATTAGAAGCGTTATTTGCATACTTAAGAAAAGACAACTCAGGAAAGTATGCAAAATTAAAACAGGAGAGGGAAGAATGTAGCCTGGGAAGAGCAAAAAAAGGGGTGGGGGGCGGCAAGGAATAAGAACAAGATCAAGCAGAAAGACTCAGAGGAAGGAGAAAACCAAGAAAGGAAGAAAGTGATAGATGGAAATGTCCTGTAACATACACACAGGGAGACACTCTCATATGCTGTAGAGGAGACACTGGAAATATGACTAGGAGTTTAACAGGAAAAAAAGCACCTTGTCCAGAGGGATTTCAGAGAGGCAGGGATGAAAGGCCGGGTAAAGGATGCTGAAGATTTGGTGTCTGTGTAGTAGGTGCTTGACATTTATTGGAATGAATGAATCTGAGATGATAACATAGAGATAAATTGGTTGTAGATGAAAGAAGAGAAAAACAGCTGACAGAAACTGAAGATCAAAGGAGTCTGGGCTTGGGGGAGGAGGAGGAGAGAAGACTTGTTAGCACTGGGACCGAGCTGTAGGCATTTCTCCCAGGGGCTGTCTGTGCCACCCTCCCAACACTGGCAGCTGTGAGGGGCTTTTATAGAGCCTACCGCACCATCCCGCAGTGGCCAGAGCTGCTCTAGGGTCCACTCCAAGGCTCTGTGACCCTTTTCACCATGTCACAGCACAGCCTGTCTTACCATGACACCGGTGAATTGCTTACACCTCCCAGGACTTACACTTGGTTTATTTAATAAGGCAGAGGTGAGGGAGAGCATGCGGGGGGTAACAGTAGGCAGCCAGCCTTTAACTGTACAACAGGATCCCAGACTGTGGACTCCTGTACAGGTGCTACAAAGTTAAGGATGCCTAATCTCAAGAGACTTTCCTTTTCTCATAAGCCTATACCCATTTTATAGTTTAGATTTGTTTCCCAAATTACCTAATCCTGCACAAATATGGCGACTCCTGTATGGTTGAGGTGGGGGAGGGGGAGAGATGCAGAAAAATCCTTTAAGACAACTTAACATGCTGATTTTCCTCTTACAACTAGGTTTAGGACCAAACACTTTGCTGTTTTTCCATATAAGAAAAACTTTTTTGGGGGGTTGACTTCATGGTCTCTATTTTATATTATCAATTTAAGTTGGTTTTGAGGTGAATTTGCCTGTCACAGATCCTTGACAAACTGGCCTAGGGGTGACTTATGCCAACAGCCTAATACTGAGTAATGAGAATATTTCTCTAAATGTACATTGCAATACGTACAATATTAAAGAGATACACATTTTAAGTCGGCTGCCATTCACTGATTCTGTTGGACTGAGGTATGGTCTGGAACAAAAAGTTCTGAATGAATGGGAAATTTTTGGTTACTTGAAGTAAGCAAGGAAAAACAGAGATCTTTGCCAAATCACATTTTCAAAGGTCAATTTAGAATTACTAGGATACAAAAGTTCTTTATAAAATGATCATAAATTACTCCTGCCTTATATGTGCCTGCCAAATATTGAAAGGGGGTAGACTCCTACCTATATTCTTGAAGCAGCTTAGTATGAAAAACGGTTGGAGTCTCTATTAATATTAAATAGTCAACTTATTGTAAAGAGACAAAAAAAATCAGGCTTTGATCCTTCTGCCTGTCCTGGGACCCTGACTGTAGATGAATGCATGACAAAGGTGTTCTCTTAATATGTCATTGAAAGCACACAAAAAAGCTGCTAGAGACTTGCTAAACCATCATGAAATACAAGTGGGTCATAACTTACTTGCCTTCATCTCCTCAAATAAATACAGTATCATAAAAATATTTTGTTAGAAATGAATATAAGAAATCTTATTATAAAAGTATTTCGGAACACTTCCTTAACAGTTACTGGTTATGAAAAACCATATTTCTCCCCATCTGAATAATGGCTTTACTAGAGAACATAAAGTCAGGTCTGGAAGTCATCAGAGCGGCTGCCTTTCATCCCTGCTTCTCTCTGAAATCCTTCTGTTGAGTTCTAGAAAGGGCTCTGGAAGGTGGACACTCCTGCAAAGTGTATATCAATTAAGATGAAACTCAGTTTGTGTCTAGACAGACAGGTTTTCAGGGTCACCTGTGCTGAGTCTTTTCTTTCTTCCTTAGACATTGCAATGGATAATTTAATTTGTCCCCTTGACTGGGCCACAGAATGCCCAGATATTTGTTTTAATGTTGTTCTAGGTATATCTCTGAGGGTTCCCGGATGAGAATAACATTCAGATTAGTAGATGCAGTAAAGCAGATTGCCTTTCCAAGCCTGGTGACCCTCATCTAATCAGCTGAAGTTTGGAATAAAATAAAAGGGCGAATCAGAATTCTTTTTTTGCCTACCTTTGAGCTGGGACATCAGTCTCCTTCTGCCTTCAAACCTGGACTGGGACTGGAACTTGCACTATTTGCTCCTCTGGTTATCAGGCCATCAGAATGAGGGTCTTGGGACTTCTCAGCCTTTACTACTATGTGAACCAATTTATTTATGGTAAATCTCAATCTCAATCTCTCTCTCCTTATAGGTTCTATTTCTCTGGAGCACCTTAGCTAAATACAGGCCTTTTTCATTGTTTTCTGGTTTCACTGTGAAGCATGCAGTATAAGATGAAGATCCTGGCAAAGTCTGATGTTTCAAACTGATTCATGAGTCAACATGAGCCCCATCTCCTACACTGAACAGGAGCTTTGCACCTGTCATCCAAGTGGTTAATATGGTGAGGTCGTCACATGGTAATATGTTTATCTTCTCTTCTTCTTCCAATTTTTCTTGGATTGTTTAATGAGAAAGCTCACTTATAAGGATTTCCTTGTATGGAGAAAACAAAAGTATAGAGTAAATGACTAATAATTTGTTCTTTAAAGTGATTTTCAATCCTGGACCCAAATTGATCATCCTGAATCTTTAGGCTCTTTAAGACTGATATGTCCAGGTGCTTACCTGCTGGCAGGTTATTTAATTTATAATTCTCTGAAGTTTCATATACCAGAGAGTAAAATCACACTTTATTTACAATGTTTCTCTCCTGGGGTTAACTCAGCATCTGTCTTGGTTACTTTTTTCTCAATGCTGAGACAAAACAACCTCATACCCCAAATAAGCGGGAAGGTTTATTTAGCTTGCAGTTTTTAGAGGTTTCAGTCATACTCAACTGGCTCCAAGGCAGGATGGCATGGCTGAAGGTCAACCGTTCATGGTGACTGTGGCAGATACCAGAAGCAGCCAGAGCAAAAGGGCAAGAGGGAACAAGCCTCTTTCCCTCCTTTATATTGTATGCAGGCTCTTTCCCAAGGTGGTTGTAGCATTCACATCACCAGTCCCAGCACTAGATAACAAACCAATCACAGATGCTAGATTCAGCCACCTTTGAAAGGCCTGCCTTCCATAACCACATGAGGCTTTGGGGATGGAGGACATCCAGATATAAACCATAACACCATCCTTCTGTGCCTTTTCTTCTCCAGGTAGACTAATCAAAATTTCTGGGTCTTGCTGGAGAACAGAAACCTAAATCTTGTCTTGTCTGAAATACTTTATGCTTTTACATATACAGTGTCTTTTATCTTTGGATCCCAACAAGTTTTAATTCTTTAGGCATTTGTTTCTTTCAAAGTGTATTCACACTGTTAAAGAAATGGTCATTTTTTCAGGGTCCAGAAAGCCAGGTCTGTATTTTTAAAGAGTATCTCTAAATGCCATTACTACCTAAAAAACAAGAATGAGATTTTTTGTTATTTTAAATTTTATTATTTTTCAAAGTATCTTAAATTCTGTCCAATAGCTGTTAGGTGACTTTTATTTTTCCTTTCAAGATTCTGTTTCCTTCACTAACCCAGATACGGGAAAATCCTTTTATCTATAGTTGAGGCACAACTTTCTATCTGTATTTAGTAAGGTTTTTATAACTCTAATGCTAAATCCTCATCAGAAAAATTACTTGGTATGTGCTTTGCCAAGCATGGCAGCTGACAAATCAGTTCCTCTTAGTGAGTATTTCACTTTCCAACTCAGTCTTGGCTATCATCATCAGAATTGCTGGGAGCAAAGTCCTGTTTGTAAAGGGCACCACTCATAAGCAAAATCAATTTAAAGGGGAGGCATTTCACCTCTATATTTATATCTATATCCATATTTATCTGTCTATCCATCTATCCATCTCCTTACTGCCCTAAAAACTACAGGGAATGTATGCATTTCTGTGTGTGCCACAGTACCAAACCAAGAAATTAAGATTTGTATTGACTACATACCATCATTTTTTACATGCATAAAGAATAACAGTCCAGGATACAAAGATCCAGTGGGTTTTTTTTACCCCATCTACCCTTTATGATCAGATGAATTAGAATAGCTATATTCTCAATAAATTATAGCAATAGAGATAAACTAAATTTTGCTACAATTTTAAAAAACATGTTAGACTTTACCATTTTATCTTTCTAATGTAGTATAAGCACTATCTTGTTTATTTTGCAGATTAGAAATCGAGAGCCCAGAGAGATTAAGTGACTGGCGAGCATGTCATCTACTGGCTAAACATGTCTTCTACACAGTGCCCTGGCACCAAGGGAATAAAATCAGCCTCTTGTACAGTCCCAAACATATAGGTTTTAAAATAATGTTTCTTTCTAAAAAGCCTGGGCATTGTGAATTACTGCCCAAGTGAGGCATAAATATTTACCTGAACATTCTCCATGAAACCATGGTTATCTTAAATATAGATAAATGAAACAAAAATGAATTTCTATTTCTATTTGCTTCCTTTCTATTTACCACCATTGCCCATGTCTGGATGCCTCAGTTGCCTCTGTTTATTCCTGGGATACACTCACATGTGTGTAGGCAGGCTCTTCATTAAAACATTGTCACCTGTAGCAACTAGAGTGCACTGTATATTTTACTGTGGCTCTGACTGACAAATTCTCTACTATGTACCATACTGGTCTTGAGGGTACTGTTACATAACGTAGGTATGGAGTAAGGAGGGAGTTGGCTTTTAGACTGAGGTTCAGCTGGACCTCATGGAATATTGAGTTTTCTCTTCCTTTCCCTTAGCTTCTAGTTCAAGCGATCTTGCAAGTCTATTTTGAGGACCAAATGAGATTGTATGCAAGCAGGCACTTTGTATGTCTTTCTATGGGATTCAGTGTTATGATTCATCTTTTAATCTTCCACAATGCAGTCAGCAGTTAATAAAAGAACCATTCAATAGAGATTTCTTGGGTGAACTGATGCAAAAGATCAGCTTTTGAATATTTCTCAGAGCTAGCTGACCAGAAGCACAGGAAGCAAGGGGCTTACTTAGGAAGACAAAATCAATATGTATCCATATACACAGCCTAGCAGAAGTCTTTAAAGTGGGAAACTCCTGACCAAGACTTACTTTGTTCAGATGGTCTTCAGCCATACTAAAGCTTTGACTATTTGTGTTAACGATTGTCAAGAAAGCAGTGTCATGGAAATTCATTTGGAACGTACAGCATAAGGGAAGTGATAGAAGAGAACAGGTTTCTGAATATGACCTGGGGCTTCAGAGGGAACTGACATGATTGCTGAAATGATGCCTTTACCCAAACCCCACAAACAGCAGAATTCATAGGAACATTTTGCTTCCTACAGGCACGTCTATACCCTATTCTAGTAGGTTGTAGAAGCGTCAGTATTCCTAGCTGTCTTTGTCTGAAGAACTCACATGCATGCCTTTTTCTAAAAGTGTACAAAGTAAAGCTTGAAAATCTTGTACCAGACCTGAACTAGGTTTAAGACCAGAATTTGTGGACCACTATGAACATGTGACAGTGTGTGCAGATTTTTTTTTATCAGTTTAGGGTGTGATGGGTCCAACGGTGGCCCCCAAGGGCTATGGGGAGGTTCTAATTCCCAGACATTATGAATGTTACCTCATTTGGTAAAAGAGTAAGTGCAGACATAATTATATTGAGGACCTTGGGATGAGATACCCCGAATTACTTGGGTGGGTCCTAAATCCAAGAATAAGTATCTTGGTACGAGATAGAAAAGACAAACAAACATGAAGAAAAATGGTGATGTCACCACAGAAGCAAAGATGGGGAGCTAAAGAATGCTCGCAGACACAAAAAGCCAGAAAAGGCAAGGAAAGATTCTTCCCGCAGCTTCCAGGGGGAGGGTGGCTTTGCTAACACCTTGATTTCCTGGTCTCCAAACCGCGAGACAGTAACTTCCCGTTATTTTGCGCTAACAAGCTTGTGGTAATTTGTTGGCAGCTCTGAAATGCTCATACACAGAATAAGCAATGTTTACAAATATTCCAGAGGAAGTTTCTGGGTATAGTGATGCATACCTGGAAACGCAGGACTCAGGGGGCTCAGGTAGCAGGAGAGGAGTTCAAAGCCAGATTGGAATACATGGTGAGTCCTGCGCCAGCCTGGGCTACAGAACAAGACAATGTTTCAGAAAAAAAAATCCAGAGGAGAGCCACTGGGGTCATTTCTGTAGCAGAGCTAAGTGTAATGGAGCAATTTAGATCACTAAAGGAGACAGTGTGACCCTTCTAAAAGCCTTCCTCAATGTCTTAGGCAAACAGGAAAAAGAAGTCATTGCAATTCTCAGAGCAGAATAGTAACTAAATCTTGTAAAGAACATGAGGCCTGGAATTCATGCCTGAGATGTTTGGAGAAATGACAACCCTGCATTTACAGATGATGAATTTGAATTAAAAAATAATGTATCTCTTGTTAGATAATTCCAGTATCAGCTGATTACCTCTGTTCTCCCCACTTGCCTTCCGCCACTCTTTCTGAGTGGTGGGCTTCTTTTCTGTAGACAGCCAGTTTAGACTCACTCCCTGCTGCTATGGTACTCCCTGTGGGGACACGGCTTCCTTCTCACCCTTATCTGGAAAGTCCTTACAAACCCAAGATCACAGAGCCATTCTATACACAGTGCACGCTTCTCACCTTGTAAGACAGAAAATCATCTGCACAGTGTTAAGACTGCATCCACGGAGCGGCAACCCAAGACCTAAGCAGAGGGAACTTGCTCAAGTTTTTTTTTTTTTTTTTTTGTCTTTTTCCTTTTTTTATCAGTACCGGGGATCAAACTCAGGACTGCCTGCTTGCAAGGCAGGCGCTTATGCCGCTGAGCTAAATCCCCAGCGCCAGGAACTTGCTCAAGTTTTAATGACTTAGCCAAAAGATTTTAATATTTGAAAACTGGAAGTCATCTTACAGATAATTGAATCCAACTATTACTGTACAGATGAGAAAACAGATTCAAGAAATGGAGAGAAAAGAAAACACTCGTTGCATAGACAATCAGACAAAGACTTGAATTCTGGATCAATGTTAACATTGGTTATGCAATGCTGGTTTGTTTTCTTAAAACACGGTTCAGCCGGTCCAGGCTGGCCTTGAACTCACTGTGATCCTCCTGCTTCACCTCCTCAGTGCTGGGATTATAGGTGTGACTGTCATGTCTCACTGGCTGTGCAATCTTACCAATTTCCCTAGCCTTTCTGAACTTTCCTTTCCTTTCCTATACAACTGCGAAGATTACTAAACAGTATTCCACTTCTGATGTCATTACTCTTTTTAATCCAAACCCCCAAGATCCCTTGTGTGGATTCAGAATAGTCTCTGACTTTTACTCCTTGCAATCTCTGCTTAGGAGCCAAGCTGGTCTTTAAAAAAATGAAATCAGATCATGTCACACTCCTATAGTTCTCTACAGGATTTTCATTGATTCCAGATTAACATCCTACAAATCCTCAAATGTGCTTGACCTCTGTCTTTCTGGGCTCATGTCTCCTCTTGGCTCTTTTTCAGCTTTATAGGAACAGGCAATGCTTATCTGAGTCCTCTGCACTGGCTGTTCAATGATCCTTTCCTCCTTTCGGGTTTTGAGTTAACCTTCACACATGTCCCTTCAACTCTTCCATCTAAAAAACCCATCTATTGACCTTTGTATGTGACAAAACCCCACATGTTTTTCTTTCACAGCACTTATCATCATTTATAATCATCTTTGCTTAAAAAAATTTTAGACTTCAAGCACCTCCCCTCCCTGGTACACAGTGGTAGTCTGGCAGACTGCGGCCCTTCCAGGGGGAGAACCAGCAGCAGCTCCTGAGATCCGCGCCATGTTGGAACTTAGGATGCTGTGAAACCAAACAACCAGCCTGCCTCCCTGCTAGGCAATAGTGAACCTACTGATGCTGATGCATGGCCTAGAGCCAAATGTCCCATTCCCCTATCCCCCTTCTCCTCCCCCACCCCCCGCTGCCCATTAGCAAATGGGAACCAGAAATCTGAGCATCTCCTGGGAAGTTGACATAGCAAGTAAGGGGGACTTTCTTCTACCATCTCTTTGAAGGAAAATATTTTTATTACTGTTTTGCTTTTTTCTGATCAATGGTACTGCTCTATTCAATATTCTGTTTTAATAAGTTCTATAGTGTTCTATATTTCATCTCATTTTGATATACATGATTGAAAGAACAACTATTATAAAGATAACAAAATATACTGTGATACCTATTACTGTTATCCCGGTAACCTGCTGTGAAGTTCTGTACCAATTTCACTGTACGATCTTAGTTGGCTTTATTCTGTCTTGTTCTGTTGTATACTTTCAAAATAAAATTTAAAAAAAAGAAAAATGCAGAACACTGACAAAAGAAATTAAAAGCCTAAAATAATGGAAACACACACACAAAAAAATTTAGACTTAATCATCCATGTCTCTTCCTACAAGATCCCTGTGGACAGGACTGCTTTTAAAAATCAGAATAGCACCCACTGCACAGAAAATGCTTCTCCAATGACAACTATTTTTATTTTTATTAGTGAGAATAATAGGCATCTAATCATTTGATGCGAAATCATAGACAGCAGCCCTTTGGGACTTCCTTTGGGCTAGCAGAGTTGCATTTTAAGCTTTTTCTATTTCCTGGAGACCAAGACAAACAGAGGTGGGGGGAAATGATGGACTGAGATCAGAAGTCTGAAGAAAGTAGGCTAAAAGAAGTCTGCTGGGCACAGTCAGGGCCAAGGTCCCACTGTTAGCCGTGGTGAGCACCCCCACAGCCTGGAGCCTGTAGATTCTGCTTAAACCCCGACCCTGCCCACTCCCACCATAGCAAGAGTCCTAGGAGCTAGCTGCACTATAGGACAGGGAATGCTCTGTGCTGTTATCTGAGTTACTAGGCTCTTTTGGCTTTGGCAAATTCTTCTTCTTCTTCTTTTTTTTTTTTTTTTTGTCTTTTTCATTTTTATCGGTACCAGGGATCGAACTCACAACTGCCTGCTTGCAAGGCAGGCGCTTATGCCGCTGAGCTAAATCCCCAGCCCCTGGCTTTGGCAAATTCTTCTACAGGAGTATTTTCTCCTCAGAGGTGATATAAATAGGTAGGGCTGAGGAAAAGTTGGCAACCCCAGGGTCAGGAGGGAAGCAGCAAGACATTGACCTGTCTTCCAGAGGATAACCTGCTCTGTACTGCCAGTTTTTATATGGCCAAGACTGGACACTTTGTGTGATTCTAGGTGGAATTTTTTTCTAAGCTCTTAAACAAAAATTTTGTTTAACAGGATCATGGGACCAAAGGGACAGGAGAAAAGTAACTCATCAGGTCTGTGATAGAAAGGTAGGGTAATAAAAAGTGTTTTTATTTTTGTATTTTAAGTAAATCTGCAAAGGAGAAAAAGGAGCTCACTAATTATATCTGCTAAATGCCTGTGAAATTTAAGCGAGGTTTACTACCAAAGTTTTCTTTCTCTCAGAGTAAGAAGGTAAGAAGAGGCTGTGTGCTACCTTTATTTCTGTCCAAGCTCTAGGTCACATGCTGGTCCATATTTTACATGGGATAGAAGTGAGGGGGAGGCAAATGTGCTTTCTGAAACACTGGAGAATATTTGTTAACAGGCAGGCTTATTTTAGATGACAATAGCAGATCCTCAGTAAGAGACATAATGACAGCTAAGTATACAAAATCTACTCGTGTTTATAGCAATATTTTTTGAAGTAAGTCTTTTTATTCATGTTTTACCTATGAAAAACAGGCTCAGAGAAGTTAACACTCAGCTGAAGTGGTGGAGCCAGGCTTTCAAGCCAGGTTTGTTTGGACAACTTAGTTCTTCTGTTAAATTCAGTTGTCCCTTTTCATCACACAGAGAACTGCATTCAAGTGGGAAATTAACAGCATGGAACCAAGAGAATCAAGAAAAATACTGAGGTATGATTTGTAGCTGGGTGGAATGGAATACACAGGATGATTTGATAATGAAGGACCAAGGAACAAGGAACAACCCATTAAGAGTTAGTTATGCCTCTCAGTAGTAGAAAGAAAATCAGACCTTCATCTCTTCTTTAAGAATTTTTGTTTTTAAAACTTCCCAAGTGTGGAAAAATAATTTGGCATATAGATAAGCAAGACATATAGAACTCCAATTAGTCAGGACCAAAATAAATCTATACCAAAGCATATAATAACCAAGATTCCAGAAATTCAGCACAAGAACAAAAGATTGGAAGTTGTTAGAGGCCATTCGTGGACTGCAGGGGAAGAGAACAAGAAGTCACCAAGAACTAAGTCCTCCCTGCAAGTTGGCACCATGTGTGGGCCACTGGAAGGAGATCCAAATGCCAGCTTTTTCCCATGGGTTGGTGCCATTTGTGGACTGTGGGGGAAGAGAACAAGAAGTCATCAAGAAGCAAGCCTGCTCTGTGAGTTGGCGCCATGCACAAGCTGCTGCGGGGAGACCCAGACACCAGCCCCTTTCAGTGCGCTGGCTGGGAGACAAGACAAGAAGAGCCATGCCCCTTCCTGATAAGTGACCAGCTGACCCAGAGAAACATGGCTGTGATGATAGCTATTGAAGTAAAATATAACTTAATGCTGACAGTGTTTAGTGTTTCATTGACTTTGTAGGTCTAAAGCCAGTAGTCTGATCATCTATTCAGAGGATAAGAAGATGCAATATAGCATCTTTGAGGAAATCTCCTTCTGAACGTGGTAGTCATTGTTAATACCCTCTTATATTGTTTTGAAGTCCTGGATCATTTTTGTTGTTTTGTTGGGTTGAGTTTTATTCTGTTTTGTTTTGTTTGATTTTATTATATACAATGGCATGTGCAGCTATTCAAAGATAACAAGATATATTATTGTAGCCATTTTGGATTTACTATTATCTTGTTTGAAGTCCTTTATTGCATTCATTGTTTTTTTATTGGTTCTATTCTGTTCTGTTTTGTTTGATTTTTACTATGTCTGAAGGTATAGGCTGCTATTTTTAAGATAACAAGAGGCATTATGGTAACCATTGTTGATTTCCTATTATCTTGTTTTGAAGTCCTGTTTCACTTACACTGTTTTGTTTTGATTGGCTTTATTCTGTTTGATTTTTGCTTGTTTTAACGTCTTTAAAATAAAAATTACAAATGAAATAAAATAAAAATTGTTAGAGAAAACAAATAAATCAGTTATAAAGGAAAGCCAATTAGAATCACAGCAGACTTCTCAACACAAACCCTTAAGTCAAGGAGAGCCTGGCATGAAGTGTTTCAAGTCCTAAACGAAAATAACTTCCAACCCAGATTGATATGTCCTGCAAAATTATTATTCAAAGTTAGTGGATAAATAAAATACTTCCATGACAAAGAAACACTGAAGAAATTCTTGACAACCAACCCAGCCCTACAAAGTGTTCTGAAAGATATTCTAAAAAGAGATAATAAACACCACAATTCCATGGGTACCAATAGAAAGAAGCCATAATGCAGGATAAGCAACTAAACAGAGGGGAAAGACAGGGAACCTCCACAGAAAAATAATATGAGAAGGAGAAGTCTATATATATGTATCAGTTATAACCATCAATGTAAATAGTCTCAATTTACCAATCAAAAGAAATAGACTGGCAGAATGGATCAAGAAACAAGTGCCAACAATATGCTGTATTCAAGAAACCTATTTAACCCCAAAAGAAATTTATAGCCTGAAAAATCAAAGGATAGAAAACAATACTCCATGCAATAGGAACCCAAAAAAGCAGGAATAGCTATACTACTTGTAGATAAGGTCTTTTATGTTAAGGGAAAACTCCTAGAAAAAGGGATAACAATCATAAATATATATGCACCAAATACAGGTGCACACAACTATATAAAACAAATATTAATGGACATGAAAAATCAAATAAGCCCTAACACAAGTGCAGTGGGAGATCTTACTACCCCACTCTCACAGATAGATCCGCTAGACAAAAAATCAACAAGAAAATATCAAAACTGAAGCAAACCTATGAACAAATGGACTTGGTAAATGTTTACAGAGTGTTCCCAGAGTGTTCCATCCCACATCAGAGTACATTTTCTTCTCAGTGGTGCATGGGATGTTCTCCAAAATAGACCACATACTAGCCCACAGAACGTGTTTGAATAAAGCAAAAGAACTGAAATTATCCCATGCATTTTATCTGACCATAGTACAATGAAATTGGAAATCAATGATAAACCACAAAAACTTCATAAAACTCTACAAGGAAATGAAATAACATCCCACTGAACAACCGATGAGTCATAGATGACAGTAAAGAAATAAAACAGAATCTACAATTAAGTGATAATGCTGATACAATATACTGGAACATATGGGGTGTAATGAAAGCAGTTCTAAGAGGAAAATTAATAGTGTCAGCTCTGACATGAGGAAGACAGAACTAGCTTGAGTAAACAACTTAATGTTGAACCTCAAACTTCTAGAAAAAAACAAGCAAGTCAAGCCCAAAGCTAGTACAAGGGAGGAAAATATAAAGATCAGAGCAGAAATTAGTGCAAATGAGACTAATAAAGCAATAAAAAAAGAATAGAAAAGTTGGTTCTTTGAAGTACGAAATAAAATTGACAACCCAATATATAAAAAAAAAAAAGGAAAGAAAAGATTTGAATTTATGCAGTCAGGAATGAAAAGGGTCACCAATACCTACTTTGAAACCTATGTACTAATAAGATGGAAAACATAGAAGAAATGAGCAGATACCTAGATACAATGAATTAACTGAATCAAGGATATACAAAAAATTCTTAATAACCAAATGTAATGGTCAATGAAATTGAAAATATAGTTAAAAACTTACTGACAAAGAAAAGTCTGGGTCCTAATGGACTCACTGCTGAATTCTACAAGAAGTTTAGAGAAGACCTAATGTTATTACTCATCAAACTCCTTAATGAAATTGAAAGGGAAGGAATACTCCTCAAGTCATTACTGGAAGAAAGCATTACCCTGACACCAAAACAAGCTAAAGATGTAATCAAAAAGAGAGCTACAGGCCAATCTCCCTAATGAACACAGATGCAAAAATCTTCAGTGAGATACTGGCAAACAAAATACAGAAAACCATCAAGAAGAATAGGCTGAGGATATAGCTCAGCGGCATAAGTGCCTGCCTGGCAAGCTCAATGTCCTGAGTACGGCTCCTGTTACAAGGGAAAAAAAAAAAGATTATACACCATGACCAAGTATTCATCCCAGGGATACAGGAATGGTTCAACATATACAAATAAATGGAACATATCATATTAACAGAACCATGGTCAAAAACCATATGATTATCTCAATAGATGCAGAAAAAGCATTTGACAAAGTCCAACACCATTCATAAAATCCTACAGAAAACTGGAATATATGGTCTGTATCTCAATCTGCTAAAAGCCAGCTATAATAAAACAACATCATACTGAATCATCAAAAACTGAATGCTTTCACTCTAAAATCAAGAACATAATAAGGATGCCCACTATCACTATTACTGTTCAATATGGGTCTGGAAACATTAGCCAGAACAATTAGACAAGAGAAAGAAATAAAATGAATTAAGACAGGAAAGAAAGAAGTTAAATTATCATTATCTGCAGACGACATGATATTCTACAGAGAAGACTCCAAAAACTTCACTAAAAGACATCTAGATTTAATAAACAGATTCAGTCACATATCTGGATACAAAGTCAACACTCACAAATCAACAGCATCCCTGTACACAAAAAACAAATTAACTGAGAGAGAAATTAGGGAAAATACATTTTTTATAATAGCATTGAAAAACTGAAATACTTAGGAATCAATCTAACAAAGAAAGTAAAGGATCTCTACATTGAAAAGTACAGTACTCTGAAAATGGAGATCAAAGAGGATATTAGAAAATGGAAAGAAATCCTTTATTTTTGGATTGGAAGAACCAAAATAGTGAAATGACCACACTTCCAAAATTGATGTACAGATTTAAGACAGTCTCAATCAAAATACCATTAGCATACCTCACAGATCTAGACAAAACAGTCCTAAAATTCATTTGGAGCCAGAAAAGACTTAGAGTAGCAAAATGCATTCTAGGTAACAAAGGCAAGGCAGGGGGCATCACAATCTCTGACCTGAAATTATACTACAGAACTACTATGATAAAAACAGCATGGTAGGGGCTGGGGATTTAGCTCAGCAGCATAAGCACCTGCTTTGTAAGTGTGTAGTCTTGAGTTTGATCTCCAGTACCAAAAACAAAAAGAAAAAAACAAACAAGTAAAAAACCAGCATGATACTAGGCAAACAACAACAATAAACCCAAAAAACCAAAACCAGACCTGAGAGCCAATGAAACAGATTAGAAGATGCAGAAAGAACTCTAGACATACTCAGCCACGACAAAGGACCCCAACATGCTCACTGGAAGAAAGATAACCTCTTTAATAAATAGTGCTAGAAAAAACTGGTTTTCAGGGGCTGAGGTTTTAGCTCAGTGGTTTTAAGTGCCTGCTTGGCAAACACGAGATCACGAGTTTGATCCCTGACACAAAAAACAAACAAAAACCCAACCAAAAACAAACAAACAAAAAACCCGCTTTCTAGATGCTGAAGATTAAAACTCGTTCGATGCCTGTTACCATATACTCAACTAAAATCAAGTGGTTAAAAGATATACATATTAAAACAGAAACACGAGATCTGCTGGAAGAGAAAATAGGTAGAATTCTTGAAGACAAAGGTGTAGGCAAAGACTTCACACAAAACCCTGATGACATGGGAAATATCACAAAGAATCAGCAACTGGGCTCTTATCTTATTAAAAAATATTTGACAGCAAAGGAAATCACCAACAGAATTGAAAGAAATCCATGGCATGGAAAAAATCTTAGTCAGTTATTCTTTAGCCAAAGGATGAATATCTAGAATATAAGAATTGAAAAAGTCAGATCCCTCAAATTTAAAGACCTAGTCCATAAATGGGCATCTGAAATGAATAAATACTTCTCAGAAGAAGTATAAACGGCAAGTAAGTTCATGGAAAAGATGTTCAACATCACTGATCACTCAAGGGATGTAAATTGAAATAATGCAGAGATACCATCTCACTCCAGAAAGAACGGCCGTTAGCAATAAATTAACCAATAACAAATGCTGGTGAGGCTGTGGGGGAAAAGGAACACTTCTCCACCACTGGTGAGAGTATAGACTGATGCAACCACTGTGGAAATCAGTGTGGAGCTACCTCAGAAAACTGGCACTAGAGGTCCCTTTTGACCTGGCTATGCCCCTTCTTGGTATCTTCTCAAGATAATTAAAATCATCAGGCCAGGAATTTGGCTCAGCAGTGTAAGTGTCTTCCTGACACACATAAGGTTGTGAGTTTGATCCCCAGAACAACAACAACAAAAATATCCCACCACAGCAATACATGTGTACCTATGTTTGTAGCAGCAGTTTGTAACAACTAAATCTTGAGAACAACCCAAATACCTATCAATTAAAGAATGAATAAAAAAGATACAGTTTTTTTAATACAATGATGTACTACACAGTCATAATGAATGATAAACTTGAGATGTTTATAGCTAAATGGATAGACCTTGAGATCATACTTTTAAGTGAAATAAATGAGACACACATGTAAATATTGCATTGTCTCTCTGGTGTGAGACACTGGAGGTGCAGATAGGAACCAAAATGTACTCAGCAAGAAGACAAACTGCCTTCCCATGAGCCAGGCTCTGCTATGGGATCAGGAAGAGACTCCGCAAGATGATAAACCACACTTTCCTGGGAGCCAGCCAGTAAATGGGCTGGAAACCAGAAGAGCATCCCCCAGCCTCCCCTAAGCAACTGGCTGATTCAGTGTGCTCAGGGTGAGCAATAGAGGTGAAAGGAATAGCCTGATACTTGTATTGATTGACTGACTTTGCAGTGTTAGTGTCTGGTGATCTGAGGAACTCTTGAAGAACATTATGTAAAATAACAACCCTAGTTATGCTTCTACCACCTTGTTGTGAAGGCCTGCATCGTCATTGTTTTAGGCTCTTTGCTATTGTTATTTGTCTTTTTTGTTTTGTGTTTTTCTAGTAATTTGTTTTGTTTTTCCCTCTAATACAGAAAAGATAGGTATACATGTAGAGGCTTGTACAAGCATAGAACTTCCCCAAATACAGTATATAACAATTGAGTATATTATGCATGATGAAATGAACAGCTACTTTGAAGAAAAAGAAACATTATTGGTATCCATTGCTGATACTGCATCGTCATATTGTGAAATCCAGTAATGCTATTATTCTTTGTTCAGAGTAGTTTTAGTCTGTTTTGTATTGTTTAATTTCAACATACATGAACCTATGGACAGCTAATTTGAACAAGAACAAGAGTCATTATGGTAGCCATTGCTGATCTTCCTGTTGCCTAGTTTTGAAGGCCTATAATGCCTTCACCACTCTGCTCTGATCCATTTTAATACTATTTTGTTTTGTATGAATTCATTGTGTGTGAAGATGTGGACAACTATTTGGAAGAAAACAAAAGATATTACAGTAGCCATCGTAGATATCCTATTATCTTGCTCTGAAATCTGTGTCACTTACATTGTTTTCTTCTGATCTCCTTTGTTCTGTTTTATGTTTAGTTTTACCCTCTTTAAAATAAATAAAAAATTTAAAAAATGATTGACTTTGTAGGCCAGGGCTGGTGGTCTGGGCATCTACTTGGAGGATGGCAGTGTGCGTTGTGGCAACCGTGGGGGACGTCCTCCTGTCTTGCTTTTGAAATCCAGTGTTTTGTTTCATTCTACTGTTTTGCCTTATTCCTGTATCTGGTAACCTAAGCAACTGTTTTGAAGATAACAGTATGCAATATCACAACCATTATTAAATTTCTATCTATCTTGTTTTGAAAACCTGTATAACTATTGTTGTTTTTTTGTTGTTGTTGTCATTTTGCTTTTGTTTTTGGTGTTTTTTTTAGGTTTGTTCCTTGATTTTTTTCTGTTTTTCTCTTTAAAATAAAAAAACTCAAAATGTATAATAGACACTGTGAAATAGGAGAAAATTTTTCAAAAGCAAAGAAGTGGGTAGGGGGAGAGAAAAAATGAGAACAAAAGGATAAAATGGAAACAAAACTTTGTAAATAAAGAGAGGAAGAGGGGTTGAAGGGAGAGAAGGGCAATAGGAAAAAAAAGAATTAAGATAAGTCATGTACAGTTACAAGTTCCCTATCATAAATCTGATTATTATGTATATCTAACTTGTATCAATGCACTTCATAAAAAGAAAACATATAATTCTTATTTTTGAAATCAAAGCCCCCTCAGCTACTCTTGGAGATGTAGATTCTTATTTATTAGGGGTCTTCTTTATGTAAATAAGCACACTGTCTTTGCAGCATTTCTCTGATGAGGCTCTTTAATTCGTATCCCCAAGCTGTAGTTGGAATGATGTGAGGGGAAGCCATGGAGAACTGGGTTTAATGACTTGAGCGAATTGAGTTAAGTGACAAAGCCAGGAACAGAGCCAGATAGGTTCTCTCTAGCCAATCTGAAAAAACACCAAGAAGTAACTGTGTGTTGGGCAATTAGTCCTTGATATTCTGAGAGACTTGGAGTCATCTCCATTGGCTCTGTGAATTTCGGAACCAGGAAAGCTTGCAAAAGTTTCCTAACAAGGCCAGAGCGCCCTCTCTGAAGCTGTAAGGCAGCGAGGTATTGTTACTCTAGTCAGTGCAGAGAAAAGAGGGGGACAGTTATCCAGGGCCATCTGTCAACCCCATAATATTCCAGAAACCAGGTAAGAGTTAATGAAAATGGGAAGGTTCAGAAACAAACAGTGGGGTATGGGACCCTCAGAAGCCAATGAGAAGAGAACTCTGCTATGTATTTGCCTGGTCCCAGAGCTTCCAAGTTGATGTGCTTACTACAGCCTCGGGAAGGGGTGTGACTAAGTCCTGGAGGTGGGGCCCTAGGGAATGGCGTTAGTGCTCTTAGCAAAGAGACCGGGGAGAACTCCTTCACCCCTTCACCATGTGAGAGCACTGCAAGAAGGTCTAGGAGGAAGCCGGATCCCAGCAGATACTTAGCGCAGCTGCATGGCATTCACCTTGGGTTTTTCAGAGCCCAGAACTGTGAGCAACGCATTTCTGTTGTGGATAAGTCACCCAGGAGCCTGAAAAGACTAATAGCTACACAAAGACAACTTCACAAGGCTCCTGGCCTCAAGGAGCCCAGAATCCAGGGCTGAGACCAAAAAACTGCTATGATTCAGTACAGTGACTCCAGGGCCAAAACAACAGCCTGGTGGAGTATTCTCAGCTTTAGGGTTCCTAAGGCAGCCTTACTTTGGACTGAGGGACTCAGGCACATTTGGGTGCACTGCTGGCCCCAGCTGACAAGTTTGATGAGCTGACTTTCCCAAAGGAGGCTTCTAGTGACATGTGACCGATCCAAGGATTTAAAATGTCTACATTCTGTTTTGCTTACTTGGTTTTACAACCATTTTATTAAAGAAGGGGTAATCATCACTTCTGATTACTTACTGTATGAGGCTTCAGAGCTTTGATTAATTAGCACAAATAATTGCAAACAGCATGAGCAGGAGTGTTTAGGAAGCAACTAAGCTTCCTTCCTAGTGTTTGCAGTTCCAAGTGTTTCTATAGCTTTTACTACTCTAGAGCTCAGAGGCTATCCACGCAGGCTTTTGCACAGAAACCCCCTCCACCACGTTTGGTCTCATCATAGTGAGCAACAAGATGTTGTGGATTGTGAATGACCACACTCAGTGTTCTTCCTGGCGGGGAAAAGGGACCCAGGATTATCAGAAGGCTTCTGTCTGCCAGCTATATACTCATGCTCATGATGAATACGATGGTTCAGATATAGTTTGAGTGTGTCCTGAGAGTTCATGGGCTGAAACTCAGTTCCCACTGTGACACAGGAAGAGGGTGGATGGTGTCTCTAGGAGGGGTTTTGGGGAGATTATTAGGATTAGATAAGCTTCTCACTGTTAAGTCCCTGTAATTGAATAGTGGTTCTATAAGAACGAGAGACCAGAGGAGACTCACGTGCATCCTCCTGGTTTCCCACCCTGTGAAGCCCTGACCTACTTTGGGACTGCCAGCAAGGTCATTACCAGATGCAACCTTGGGCCTCCAGAACCACAAGGCAAGCTAAAATTCTTTATAAGGTGACAAAACCTCAAGCATTTTGTTAAAGTAATGTAAAACAGACTAAAACACAGGGGAACTGGGTTATTACTAGTCTAACAGTCCCATTTGGTAGAAGAAAACACTATGGAAGCTAAATTACTTGCCTAAAGTCATTGAGCCAGAATAAGAACCTAGACTGCGATGACTCCAAGGCCCACACTTTTCCTACTGGACAGTAGCCACTGACAGGTGCACAAGCCATAAGTAGAAATGAAAGAAGGAAATTAACCAACTGTTGATAGTTCCATGCTTTATATAGACACTCAGACCATAGTGGCCGCCAATCTGGTGCCCAAATCAAGGGGGGATTAGCGTCAGAAGCTGAAAACCTATAATTTTCACTGACTAAAATACACGCTTCTCAATGTGTGTCTCTTCTAACAAATTATATAATTAAATCATTTTTAAAAAACCTGTTACAACCCAGGCATTTCTGCCCATCCCTTTATTTCCTTTATTTCACAGACACACAAAACTGATTGTACTAAGTAGAATTTCAAAGAGTAATTTATTGCTTGTGCTTCATACCTGAGTCTGTGGGCAGCTGAGCTGATCAAGGACCCAGAGCAGAGTGAGGTTCACTTGGAGGCCTGTGAAATCTGAGTCTACTTAAGTCCAGTTGTGTAAGCCAGTGGTGGTGAACTTTTTAGAACTTTTAGAAACTACAACTTAGTTCCCAAATCCACTTACTTATTGCAAAGTGTCAACACTGGAACTAAACCTAAATACAGAGGTTTTAGTTTAGAAAAAACAACTCATATATTAACATATTTTGTCTTAAAAGAAAAACAACATGCATGTCATCACCACTGCTTTCAGATCTGTGTTCATGTGGCTGTAAACCCTAGGCAGGCTTCTGGGACTAATCCAGGCTCCCTGTTGCCTTTGTGGCTTAGAGGGAGGCTAGCAGGGACTGCCACAGTTGCATATGATGATCCCTACCCCAACTCTTCATGGAGACTATGCAGGGGAGAGGGCAAGCTTCAGTCTATCAGCTGGATATGTATATGCTGCTAACTACATAGTCTTTTTCCAAAGTTCAATCAAGATGAAACACTTGAAAGCTTTGTATTATGGTATTTTCTAACATATATAAAAGTGGAGGGAATTGTATGGTATTCCCTCATTTCCTAGGTTCAGTCATGATCAACGTTTTGCTAACTGTGGTAGTCAGCTTTCTATCACTATGACAAAATACCAGAGATAAATCACCTTATAAAGAAGAAAGGTTAGTTTTCATTCATGATTTCAGAGTTTCAGTCCATGAGGTTGTCCTGCTGCTTTGGGGTCTATGGTGAGGGAGAACATCATGGTTGCACTGCATAGCAAAGGAAGCTGCTCACCTCATAACAGCCAAGAAGCAGCAAAAGTGAGTGAGGAGCCAGGCTCCCAGTAACCCCTTAGGAGCATGGCCCAGTGACCTAATTTCCTTCCACCTCTTGAAGGTTATACACCTCTCTGTTAGCACCATAGGCTGCTGACCAAGCTTTTGATACATGGGCCTTTGTGGGGCACTCCATGTTCAAACTATAGCACTGACCCTGCTTCCCATAGCTCAGACCATTCAACCATCTATTTGCTGGAATGTTTTTAAGCAAATCACAGACAACACATCACTTTATTCATGAATAAAGGTGCATCTGTGACTCCCAAGGACTTTATTTTTCCACACAACCACAGTGCCATTACCAGATCTAATGAATCAACACTCATTCCTTAATATCAAGTAATATGTAGGCCATATTCAAATCCTCAGAAATATCTTCTCATCTGTATGGATCAGGATCTTAACCAGGTGTACTTTGAGTGGGTCTTTATGTCTCTCATTAGTTTTAACAGGCTTCCCTCCAATATTTTATTTTGATTTGTTAAAAGTCTGGTAGACTTTAATCACATTTTTTTCTCTAGAAACAACTGAGGTGGGGGAAAAGCCTTGCATAGCACAGGACTGCCCTAAGTGGTCCCAACTCTTAAGTGCTTCGTAGGGAGAGAGACATTGGCATAGACGGTAAGCAATTTGGGAATATGTGCCAGACGCCTTAAAAATATCGACTTCCTTTTTTTCCTCCTCTTCTTAAAAAGGAATATATCCCCCAAATAATCAGATACATGGCTAATTATGCACACGGATGCTTGCCATGTCTTTATTTTTAACAATGAAAATCTCCAGCAACCTTAGTGTCAGATAACAGGGAAAGGACTAAATGCAGTAGCCCTTTAAACTGGTCGGTATATCATGTTCTGAAGTCCTCAAGTGGACCATCCCTGGGCTGCCCTCTCTCTAAACTGATTGTTCCGTGGGATAACATATCCCTCCACGTTTGAGCCAGCGCTATGCGAGATTTGCCGTGACTGGCTGCCAAAAGCATTTTAATTGCTGTGATATCTATAGCTACACAGATATATTTTACAAAGTTTATTCCTTCATCTGACAAATATTTAATGAGAATGTCCCATATGCCAGGCTTGAGTTATTCTGAAGACACACTCTGCTTTGTTCCACTTAACATTTTCTCCAGTGAAGAGCTCTTTAGACGTACACCGTAAATGTCTGTGGATAAAGCTCTGTGAGCCCCCTAGAAGAAATGCTGAGACAGACTTTAAAGTACAAGGGCCAAGTGTTCAGTCAACATTTGCTCCTCAGGGAAGTCATCATTTCCTGTGCTGAGGATACACCACGGGGAGGCAGGATAAGTATTTCTTAAAATAAGGCAGTATTTCAGTATTTATTAAGTTCCACATTGTATGTGGGGTGGGGAGTGTAATTTGAAGGTCGTTTCCGCTTTTCAGGGGCTTGAAACCTGCTTTAGGAAATAAAACAGGAGAAACTACATGCGAGAATGCAGTTTGTACAAGACGCTTTGTAACATCAGGTCAATCCCTTTTCTGAGTCACCCGCAGGTGACGTAAGATAGAAAACTGCTTGGAGCCTCACTGAGGATGGAAGATCTGATTAAACACCTTCACTTACAACAGAAAAATGAACAGAGCAGCAAAAAAGGTGGAAGGAAAGGGTGAACATCCAGCATGTGGGTCCTGAACTGCGGTACACCCGAACATTTCCCAAGGAGCTTATAAAAACAGGCCTCGCCCTGAGAGACTGTGATTTGGGAGGCGGATTGCCTCCAGAAGACATGCCCATTACACTGCTGCCCACAGCGAGTCCACAAGCCCCACTCTGGGAAACACCTGCTGGCTGGGCCAAAGTGCTGGAGTGAGCTGGGGTGGTTTGGGGAAGGCAGCACAAGTCATGCTGTCTGGGGGCTGAGTCTAAATTAGGAATCTCCAATATTCCTTCCAAAAACTCATTAAAAGTACAATATTCCTGGAGACCAGGCAATCTTTCTTTTTGAATATTAATATAGAATACAGGAGACATTTAACATGGTGCATTATGTCAAAATGAGCTAGAAGTTCTGAGTTTACTATGGGGCCTCATGCAGACATGAGGGAAGCCATTCACTTCCTCCTTTGGGTTGAAATGATCATGTAACATGGGAAATCAATAGAAATAGTACTTCCCAGCTGTTTTTTGTTATAACAAAATACCTTAGGCTGGGTGCTTTATAAAGATAGGATGTTTATTTGCTCACAGTTTTGGATTTTGCTGGGGTGGGGTGGCTACTGGAGATTCTCAGTACCCTTCCACCTTTTAAAACTATATATATTTTGAAATTGCATGTGCAGTGATCTCAATGACCAGGGTTACCCAGGCAGCAGCTCACCATACTGGAAGATGTCTGGCTGCCACTTTGAACCCTCTTGTAACTGTATAGGCCAAAGATAACCTGTATTAATCTCATGATTATGAGATAAATTTAGTATTAAATAAAGTTAGCATTAAAATATTTATACAAGGTTTTCTTTTACTGACATGTATATACATTTTTGGATAGTCTAAAAATATATGTATGTAAGATATGTGTGTGTGTGTATATATATATATATATATAAAATACATGTATATATACTGCATATGTATACTACACATATACATGTAATATATATTCTAAATTTTGAGAAATGGTATCACTCAGCTGGCCTTGAACCTGCGATCCTCCTGCCTCAGGCTCACAAGCAGCAGGGATTACAGGCATGCATCACCATACCCAGCCAGCTCACATGGTACCAGCTCCAGGTGCCCTGGCTGTAGCACATCATGGCAGATGGCATCATAATGGATCCAGGAGGAGAGGGAGGTGTCTCATGGTGAGAGAGGAGCAAGCACAGTGACCATTCCTGCTCTCCTTATGACTACCCTCTCAGGAGAACTGACCAGGGCCTCACCAGAGCTATGTCTGTCCCATCTGAGGGCAGCACTCCCAATCACCTAAGCATCTCCCCTCAGGCTCCACCTCTTAAAGTTTCTGCACAATCTCTTGACATTGCCATGCTGGAGATGAAGCTTCCAGTGCGTGAACTTTCAAGGGTACACTCAACATTATCCAAACCATTGTACCAGCCAGCTCATGCGCTGCAGTGGGAACCATGTAGGAGCAGTTTACTTCTGTAAAGCATGGTTTTGGGTTATTGAGGAGGTGAAGCGGAAAAAAAGGAAGAGGAGGAAGAGGAGGAAGACAGGAGAGTACAACCAAGGGACCGAGGCCAAAACTGGCTTCCAAATGGGCACATTCTGAGCACTGCCCACTCTGCACACCACTGTGGTGGGTGAATAGTCCAGACCTCATGTTCTAGGCCATTATTTTTTAGTGTGCCACCAAAACCACTAGTATCTAACATCTGAGGAGGTTGTTTAACAAATGTACATTCTTGAGGCTTTTCTCCTGGAATCCATCTCTGGAGCTGAGCCTAGTTCCATGCATGAGCATCAGTGATTACTGTATGGCTCGAGTACCACTGTTCTAGAATTTCCTATGCAAGATATGTTTGCTCCATGATTAAAAACAAATAAATCCCTAGAAATATGAGCCAGCACAGGACTGGCAATTAAATAATTAAATAACCATTCTGCTGTCAGGAAGTTGATTACTGCACTCTACCTCTATATTTTCTAGTGAAAAGAAAAGCAATACAAATAGAGTGATTTCAGGAAGGTTCTCCTTCACCCTATGGCCTGTTGGTTCATGAATGCTGTTCAAGGATCACACCTCCCTGGGTTCCTGAACAAAGCTGGGTTTTTTGTTTTGTTGTACCAGGAATTGAACTCAGGGCCTTGCACTTGCCAGGCAGGCACTGGGCGCCCCTGAGCTACATTTACTGTTCAGCCCAGTTCATGGGGGAAAACAAAAGAGCATGAAGAGGAGGATGGCAGCTTCGATGGCAGTGCACAGGGACAGAGTGATCTGTCTGAGCCACTGTGCGGAGTGCTGTACGCAATCCTCAGGCCAGCCCTGCCAGGTAGGAGCTATTTTTCCCCTTTTATATTTGAGATGTCTGGTATGCAGAAACCACTCGATGTCACATAGCTAGCTAGCTGGGGGCCTGGGTTTTAGTCTAGATTTATGTCATGGTTTATGTGGTGGTCCCCAGGCCTCGTGCATTTGCATTGTGCATTTGTGACTGCCTCATTGTCTAGCACTTCAATTGGGGGTGTGAGTGCTACACAGGCCTAGGGATGGAGCCAGCATACAATGAGATGGCAGGAAGAAGGTGTCTCTCTCTTGCTGGTTTCTGCCTTGCTGTTTGCAGTGCCATGAACTGCGGCCCCGCCATGCCACCCTGCCTTGGAGCCAACTGAGTATGGACTGAAACCTCTAAAAACTATAAGAAATAAACCTTTCCTTCCTCAACTTTGGCCATCAGGTATTTTGTCTCAGTGACCAGTAATCTCAATGCACACAGCCACCGCTTATTTGGGTTGTCCTTATGGTTAAATGAGGGTAAGGTGGCCTAAGTGGGCTCTAGGGACCTTCAAGTACCAATAGGGTATGACCTGGGCATGACTCTGAGCTCACTCTGTTTTCTAGATCATCCCAGGACTCCAGGAGGCTGCACCTTGGACATCCACAGTGCTTCTTCCCTAGGCTGAGCAGCAGGTCTACAGTCCACCTGAGGAACGTTCTATCTGCCACACCTGTCATCTAAAGATGGTATCACAGGTGAATTCAGGGCTTCCTAAGGTATCCCGTCTGCCACAGACAAATGGTGCTTCCACTGCACACTTAACATATTGTTTTGCAGCAGTTACTGCTGTGGATAAGGAAGTTATCACTGCTTTCCCAAGTTAAGGGATATTTTGGGAATCTGGTATGCTTAGGACTCGGGTTCTTACACTTTATTAACAGTAAGGCGTCTTTGATAAAAAGCTTATGAAATCTTTTAATAGAACTATTTTCCAGATAACTTCTGAACTGAAGGATGCTTTTAGACTCTTCAGCAAGATGTAGTTTACAAGTAAAAAAATGAATAAATAACTGCTATTCTAACTATAAAAGCTGCCAAAGGGAATGTGACAAATAAAGATTCTTTAAACCATTTGCATTACCAGAAATTGCAGTCATTTTGGTGCTAAGAAGTCACAAAAATTGGTCTCATGGGAACTAGGATGCATCAGCTTCTAAAGGGGAATTTTAAACAATTTACTTTCTTGAAAGAGACATTTAGATCTGTGTTTTATGCTTTCTCAAGCCCTTACCCTGCTCAGGAATACTTGCAGGTATGGTGGTGGGAATTAGTGCCAGGAGCCATGAATGGTGTCATTATGTCTGATTGTACCTTCGTTTAAGGACTAGGAAAAACCACATGATTCACTTATTGGAAGGAGCTGTCCCAGTTACAGCACTTCTTTTTTTTTTTTTTTTTTTTTTTATTGGTACCAGGGATCGAACTCACGACTGCCTGCTTGCAAGGCAGGTGCTTATGCCGCTGAGCTAAATCCCCAGCCCCCCAGTTACAGCACTTCTTAACTTTTAAATCATGAAACTGCTTCTTAAAAGCAGGTAGGTATAATTATGTTCTCTCCTGAACTAAATTGTCTTCCCCCAGACTAGGAAGAAATGGTTCAATTAAGTTGAACGTTACCATAACACAGGGCACGTGACTGAGGAAGTTGCCTTTTCTTTAACAAGAGTGAGAAGTTTTGGCTTGAAGATATTTTGAAGGATTATAAGGAAAGAAAACATCTCTGTTGTGATGGGCTGCTGGGTAAAGGCTTCATAAATCTTGGAATCTCCCCCTGGAAAAAGGGAGAATGACCAGGATCCAGAACAGGTGAAGCCAAGGTGCTCTGCGTGACCCATCCTGCCCAGCACCGTCCCTCTACCCACAGCCACCTCTTAAAGCCTTTCCTGTGGGGCCCTACTGCTCTAGAAATACACTGGGAAGCCGAATACCTACAGCACATTAGCGACTCTCTCCTCTTTCAGTTTGATTTACATGCGTGATTTTGTAATACTCATGAAATGTGGCAGAAGGGGTTTGGAGATGGGGAGATGGAGGGAGGGTAGGAGGAAGAAGAATCAAGATGCCATATTTATATCAGTACCCCGACATGAACATATTCATCATGTATCACAAACATGTATCCATTGGGGCTGGGGATTTAGCTCAGCGGCATAAGCACCTGCCTTGCAAGCAGGCGGTCGTGAGTTCGACCCCTAGTGCCAATAAAAAGTTAAAAAAAAAAAAAAAAGAGCAAACAAACATGTATCCATTGTTTTTGAGAAAAAAGCATGATGTGTGGCCCAGGGCCATGAAATGACAGCTGTCAGGCTTGACTCAGGCATGACTTCACCAGTATCTGATCTATTTTTCAGCAAGCACATTGTTCTCAGCAAAAATTGCAGCCCCAGCACAAGTGCTGCCCTCAGCAAACACAGGACAAGATGTCGTAGAGAAGAGATAAGGCAGAGCATGGAATCTTCCCAGCGTCAGGACATCTGATGACATTCGTACAGCTTCATCTGATGCTCTGAGGACTCTGACCACTGATGCTAGCTCAGATCTCCTCACATGAGGTCCTACGCTTGACTCACCCCTTACAGCATGCCTTGCCGGGTCCTCTCACCTGACCCCCCACTTTTCCAAGCTCTATTTAAAAAACCATGCTTTTCTTTGTTTCCTCCATGGACAGTCTTGTTTGCCCTTTGCCTGCCTGCACCAGGTACATGAAATCTTATCCTTCACTGCCCTCACCGAAGCCCGCTGGGTGGTCTCTGACTCACGTCCTTTTTGTAAGAGCATCATTAAAAGTTGCAATAAATACATTTACAAAATCATCACACTATTTTCTTCCACAGCCTGCACCTCTGCCCCATCAGTTCATCAAAGTTCCCATTTCCTATTGTAGCAAGTCCACTATATTTTCTAGAATCTTCTAGAAACATAGAGCAACATCTTCACATTTGCTCTGAAAGAAACTCTAGGGAGCCAAAGTTTTTTTAAAAAAGAAATTTGTTTTCCTTCTCCCTTTTTCCCTTCTTTCCTTAATTTGTTATCTTTCTTTTTTCCTTCCTCTTCTCCTTCTTTTTCTCTTCTTTCTTTTCTTCCTTTTCTTTTCTCTTTTTTCTTTTCTCTTCTTCCTTTTCTTCCTCTCTTCTTGCATTTTATCCTTCTATTTAAGAGTCTTTAGCAATACACAACTCAAATCTTATTCTTTTTAAAGGCACCTGCTGGGTTGGTATCTAAATGAATCATTGCTCTGTAATAAACTATTCTTTGAGGGAATACTTTTGGGGCTTTGTCATAAAAACGTTCAATTTTGATATTATTAGTTTCAGAAAGCAGTTACAGCTTTCCTTTGCCCAAAGCCAGTAGAGCTAAAAATTATTGTAAGGTTTATGGCACAAGTGATATTGGTATAATAATTTAACTGCCAGAAGAAGGGTCTGAAAAGCCTGTAACACCGGGGTGCCTTGGCCAGTCACAGGGGAAGAAAGCGCTGATTCATCAGGACTTATTTCTCCTCTGAGGCAAAACTGATGACCTCAGACACTTCTGCGAACTTGAAGCTGGGAACACCAATACTGGGGTCTTCAGGAAGATACTGTACTTTAGAAAGTAGAAATGCAGAGTTAGATCAGCTGCTGGTTCGAAGAACAAGAAAAACACCCACAGTTCACACTGGCTGTGTGGCTAGAAAGGCACAGTCTTTGTTACCCTCAGGAACAGAGCCAGCAAAGTCCTTGTCATCCACTGATGGTCAGAAAGAGGAAGAGGCAGCTGTGGATGCACACAAAGGGCCCTGAAGACAAAGCACTCTCCCATCGAGTGGGTCCTCCCGCAGGCTTTCAGGAGCTGACACAGACATGGTCCAATTGCATCAGCTCCCAGTTTTACCAGCCACATAGGCTCTATGAGAAAAGTTGACCCAGGTTGCACTTTTCCCCCTTAGAATCGCTCTGTGCCTTCTTTTCCCTCCTACCTGCCTCTGGAATGTTTCTTTGCCTTGACAAGTCGTATCTGCTCTTCATTTCCACACGCTCATTCAGCCTGTGGACATTTACTGAGCATCTACTACACGCCAGGCCCGAGTTACCTGTTGTCGGCAGGTGAGACACCACCTCTCAGCTTCCTCCAAGCTCATTTCTCCCAGGATTTGCACTTTTTTCTCTACCAGCTTTTTGTTTACCTGCCTTCCTTTCTCCCTTGACTAGCCTTTCGTATTTATTCTTTTGTGAATGAAAGGTAGCCTATTTTCCCGTTAGGAACGGTATCATTTTTCTTACTGATTTGTAAGAGTTCTTCACACATTGTTTTATACTAGAAATCGAAGTCAGGCCCTTGGCTTGCCAGGCAGGTGCTGTGTCACTGAGCTGTCGGCCTCCTCGTACATTTTTAAGAATGTGAACTCTTCGTCCTTTTACAAATGCTGTGTTTTTCCCAACATGTGTTTGTCTTTTACTTTCACATTAATATTTTGTCCTGTGCAGAAGTTTAATGTCCAGGTAGACAAATTAACTCCTTTATTCTATTGTAGCTTTTGGATTTGTTGGGTTGTGGAGAGAAAGTCCTTCCCTACCCTGAGAATGTACCAGTGTTCATTTGTGGCTCTAATATTTAAAAACCATGTAATATGTAATTCCTCTTGAATTGCAGAAATTTAACATTATAACAATTTTTTCAGCACCATTTTTTTCTTAAAGAGAAAAAAACCCCTAAATTTTCCAAATGAGATAACTAGAGGCGAACAGTGGTCAATACATTGTGTATTGTTATCTTTAGTTATTCAGAGTACAAGATACTGTCATTTAATTATACAAACAACATTAGCACAAACCTTTCTCTCTAATGAACTAAGAGAAATTAGTAGTGTAACTATCTCAACTATCATATATTTGTAATTTCTTTCAGCTTTTTACACTGGGGAAGCAATATGATGCTCAAACATGTGCATCTGACTTATTTTCACTTATTAGTATGGTCTCTCGTTGTGTCATTTACTTACAAAAGCCTTGAGGTTTTCCTTCTTTATCGCTGAGTTGTACTCTCTGGTATAAAAATACCACATCTCTTTAATCCATTCTTTGGTTGATGAGCATTTAGGTGGCTTCCAAAATCTAACTATTACAAATTCTACAAACATGGGTGCACATATATCACTCTCAGCACCATTTTAATTGAAATTTTATTGAGATAATTGCAGGCTGATATGCAGCTATCAGAAGCAATATAGATATTCTGGTTATACTTTACTCAGTTTCCCCAATAAAAATATTTTTGCAAAACCACTGTGTCATTCATATTTTTTCTGGATTGACTAGTAGGTATGTATGTTTTAGTTCTGTACAGTTCTGTAAGATGGATAGGTTCCTAGAAACCATTTTTGCATATTCTATTCTTTGTTCTCTTAAAATGCCACTTTTATCAAAAGGAAAACTTTTACATTAATTTGTTTGGGATTTTATATTTTGATCTACTGATCCACTGATTGTTGTCAATGCTGGGACGGGCACAAAAACAAACGGTCCTCCTGTTACATCTGCAAAGATTCTTTCTCTTCTCTTCCTCCTCCTTTTCCCATTTTCTTGTCAAAACTGTCCTTGTTTGTTTTGTGTTCATTTTTTTCTGATGAGCTTTAGAGTCATTTGTTCCAGAAAAGATATGTGGCTTTTGATTGGGGGTGCCTTATATTTAGAGATTCATTTGTGGAGAAATGACATCCTTACCAAATTGAGTTTTCCCACCAGGAACACAGTGTTTCTCTCTCCATTTATAGAAATCTTTAAAAAATGAGCCTTGGGCTGGGTATATAGCTCAGCAGCACAGCACATGCCTGGCAAGCATGAGGTCATGAGTTTGAGTCCTGGTACTAAACAAAATAAAATAAAATCAAAATAATGAGCCTTAGTAGAATATGATAATTTCTTCATACGAATCCCGCACAAATCTGCATACTGGTGCCTGTTTCACAGCTTTTGCAGATGAGGTGGAAAGAATTTGTCCCTCCACCAAATCATTTTTTGTTGTTTCCTTATACTGTCTTTTAAAATGTGGTGCAATATATATAACACAGAAGTTAGCATCTTACCTATTTTTAAGTTCATAACACAAGAATCACAGTGTTTTGCAACCACCACCATTATCCATTTCCAGAACTTTTCATCAGTCCAAGCAGAGGCTCGGTACCAGTAAACAATAGTCATCCGAACCCCGGAATTGCTCCTCTACCGGAAGTTCCCACACATTTGCCTATTCTAAATGCATCCATATAAATAGAAACATAAAATACTTGTCCTTTTGTGTTCAGCTGCTGTCACTTTGCATGACATTTTCATGGTCCACCTTTGTCACAGAGTACACCAGACTTCCATTTCTCTGGCTGGATAACACTGTCCTCTATGTCTATGCCACATTTCATTGGTCCATTCATCTATGAGTGGACATTTGGGTTTTTCCTCCTCTTGGCCATTGTGAATATTGCTGTTATGGACATGAATGAACACATATCTGAGTCTATATTTTCAATTCTTTTGGGAATATACTCATAAAGAATATTTGTACATGTTTACAACTGATTATGGTGGTATTAGCAAGAGGATGGTGTTAATTTCTAATTAGAAAGAAATCAGTATCAATGTCTGCCTCCCCCCCCAAACAAAACCAAAGCAAAACATGGGATCTCATCCTTCAAGACCCTGGCTAAAAGGCTTCCCAGTTTCCTCCAGGCCCTGTTGTGCAGTTATACTCTCCTTGGGTTCTTGCTCCCGCTAAGAGGATGCACTTAGCACGTACTAGACATCCAACATGTCGCATGAAAAGTTGGCTCTCTCTTTGCGCTTGAGTCTTCTGGTGAGGTTCTTTGCAAAGAAAGGGAGAAGGGAGATGAGGTGCAATAGAAAGAGGCTTTCAACCTTGCAGAAGTAGACTTCAGACCACAAAAGCAGGTGGGTTTATCTGATGCACACGTGGCCCACCAGTGCCTAGGTATTTACTGCAGATAACACATTTAGAATGTTTTTCTCTTCTGCTTTTCCTGAAAGATAAGTCATTTCTCTCTCTAAATTGAGTGTTCTTATTTTGTTGTAGCCTGAAGGCCAGGGTGGGATTTATAATCAGTGCATCTTTGTACTTTCTGTTAGGTTTTCAGCTCCTTAAAAGCAAATCCCTTACACACATGCACACACACACACGTGTGCACGTGTACATGCATGCACATATGAACTATAAGCACTGAGTCCACTGTGATCCCAGCACTGAGGAGGCTGAGACAAGAGGATCACCACAAATCTGAAGCCATCTGAAGGCTACATAGTTCAAGGCCAGCTCGAGCTACTTATCAAGATCTTGTCTCAAAAAAACAAAATAAAACCAAATAACACAACACAACAACCACAACAAAATAACATAGCAGTTGGTCTTGGGTCACACAATGTGCATTTATATTTCAGAGCTGTCACTTAGTCAAGGACTTCCAGAAAACACTAGGCATATGGAGGATTTAAACCCAGGATGTTTTGGATTATAATTCTAACCTTAAGAAAATTATTTAACTTCTTGTGTGTCTCACTATCTCATCTACAAAATAATGACAGTACTATCCTTGTAGGACTTTTTGAAGATTAAATGAACTAGCATGGGTGAAACACCAGGAGGTGCCCTGCAGTTCTAACGGTTAGCCATGTTTCTGTTTTGTTCGTGCAGTGCTGGAGATAGAACCCAGGGCCTCACAGGTGCCAGGCAAATGCTCTACACTGAGCTACATCCGGTTCAGGGATGAACTCTGCTAACTGTGGGCAATGGAGCCAAACACAGTGCTCGGTAAGTGATGCTGTGAATGGGGTCTGCCATTGTGACCTTGGGAAGCATTCCTATCACACCTTTGCCCTTCTTCACATGCATTCCATGAGTATTTGGCAGGAGGAGGCAGATATCAGTAATACAGAGCACACTGCAGTGATCATAATGCCCCCAACCCAACTGGCTGCGGTCATGGTCCTGAGAACAGCAGGTGCCTGGAGACAGAGGAGGGCTGGGCATTGAGTTCTAAACTCCACTTCTGATTTCTAATGAGAGCAGAAAGGTCATGGTGCTGCTGGGTGACCAAGGCCTAGAGAGAGACTCCCACAGCCCAGCTGGAATGGCTCTCATGGTTGGCATTCAGGAGGCCTTACTCTGGGGACCCATCCCGGTCTGCACACGTCCCTAGCAGAATATACGCTTCACATGAGAGGGGCCCGGTCTGGGATCCTGCCCTACTCTTGGTGCCTACAACACTGGTGCCTGTTGGATATTGAGAAAGGAAGGAGGCAGGTAGGCGGGGAATAAAATCACCTTCTCCTTCCTCTACTTTACCTGCACGCCTTCTCCAGCTTCAAATATTGGTTCTGCAGTGCCTGGAGAGGCCATCCCACCTCGCAGCATTCCTGGCTGGCTGCAGGTCCAGGATTGTGCCTTGCTCTCCCCGTGGTCTACTTTTCTCTAGTTGTTAGGAACCAAGAACACCACACATGAAAACAACACAGTGAACTGTTCAAGAGTGGACCGGGCCCATCACTGTGCTACATCGCTGCTCCTGCTTGTGCTCAGCCCGCCACAGGCCACACTTACAGGTCAAGGCCTGGATCAAATCATGAGTCTATTAAGGCCAGATTAACAAAGAAATAATGTTTTCCCACCTCTTTCCTAAGGCTCTGGACAGGAGGGCATGTTAGTGGGGACACTTCCCATGGTCTCCCTGTGATTCCCAGGGCCATGTCATGTCAGTTCAGAAGGAGCCCTTCCAGCCCAGGCTTGGTGCTTGAGGCCGCCACTGCTCTGAGTTACTGATAGATCTGCTCTGGCTATGATCACCTCCTTTTTGACCTCAGTTTAACTCTTTCTTGGGTATGGGCTCAAATCTTTTAAGTTCAAGGTTCACCAGGCTATGGCCCATGACCATTCTCACCTAGTCCTTTGTACAAATGCCAGCATTGTTTTCTTGGCTACCATGTGCCTCATGGGTAACACAAGATGACTCTAACAGGTTACAAATGTCCAGCACGAGAACAACAAGCTACTGATCCAAGATGAGTTTTGGTTCAGTTAACATTCTGGTTAACTGAACATTCTGGTTAACTGAGGGCTACAATAGAGAGTAGACACAATGTGTAATTATCAAAGTACATAAAAATGTGCCCATCACATAAATTCTGCTAGATTATATTTAAACTATCTTTGATCATCCAGATGGCATTTCAGATTCCCGCAGTACATCAGAATCATCAAAATGAGCACAAATTATTTTGAAATAGTCCTGATGGGAGTGTCTGATTATGTGAGATTTCTCGCTGCTTGAATTCCAGTAAATGCATTTTTACATTTATTTGCACATAGAATAAATGCTGGCTCATTCAGAATCCAAACATATACATTTACGCAACATAGAAAAGCAAAACCAGTGCTTAGAGCCAAATGCATCCAAGTGGAAAGACACCCTTGAGGTACCATGACCAGAGCTACAAGGAATCAATTTGGGGAAAAAGGAAGAGGTGGTAGCATCCCTTACACGAGGCATCAGGGAGCCATGGTGAAGAGCACGGACTCATACCCTACCTCTGCTTCCGTGCAGCATATCGTGATCCTGGATGCGGCACTTGACCTACTCTGTGACTCAGTTTCTTCAACCACAAAATGGGATGACAATAATAATATGTACCTCACAGCACTGTTTTTGGATTAAGTGCAATAAAGCATACAAAGCAGCCACTGCTACTCCTAGTTTCAGACCTCTATTAGGTTCTCCAGAGAGACAGAAGCAAGCCCAAACACTTGCCTTTCGTGATCATTTTGGCTTTGGATAGAAATCGGAAGTTGCACAGTGCCAGATCCAGTGAATAAGGGGGATGAGGACACTGTGGGGATGGGAAAAGGATCAGGGAAGGAGGGAGGGGTGAGGGCAGGGAGAGGGGGGAAAAATGATCAGGTTGTGATGTGTGTATGCACCGTTTCCCCAAGATGGATATAACTGCTACACTATCCCTAGGTAACCATAGCGCTGGTCCCAGGGCCTCTTACAGATATCAAAGTTCAAGGATCTTAAGTAGCTTCATACAAGGATGCAGTATTTTCATGTAATCGAGGCACATTTTTCCCCCCTACCTACTTAAATCATGTCTAGATTACTGATAATATTTGAGCCAGAATACGTGACATGTAAATAGTTGTCATGCTGTATTGGGTAGGAACCAATGGCAATTAATAAGGCTGTATATATTCAGGACAGTCGTATTTTTTTTTTTTTTTTTTTTTTTTTTTTGGTGCCGGGGATCGAACTCACGACTTTGAGTTTGCCAAGGAGGCATTTACACTGCTGAGCTAAACCCCGGCTACAGTTGCAATTAAAAAAATTTTTTTGCTTCAGCATTGGTTGAGCCCGCAGGTACAGAACCTCAGCTATGGAGGGCCAGCTGTTGTAGGTATATGGGAGAGGATTTAGAGGAATTAGCTCATCAGTTATGGAGGCTGAAAGGCCTACAACAGACTCTGCAAGCTGGAGACCCTGACATGCTGGTGGTGGGGTTCAGTCCAAGTCTAAAGTTTCCAACCGGGATGCTGAGGTGAGGGGCAGGACATTGTATAAATCCTGAAGTACAGAGGCCAGGAGGCTGGAGTTCTAATGTTCAAGGGCAGGAGAAAACAGTATATACCAGCTCTGAGAGAGAGAGGAGAGAGAGGGGAGAGGAGAGAGAGAGAGACGCTTTTCCAGAGACACCCTCAATGCACACTCAGAAACAATCTTCCCAGTTCCCCACGCAATCCTTAATTCAATTAAGTTGACATCTAACAATAAGCACCACAGACCTCCAGGTACCTCCCCCTATTCCTTAAATATTTTAGTTCCTGGATCTCACAGTTGTCAATCTCTTGAACAGTATTTCCATCACCATTCTGGGTAGTTTTAACAATCATGTACAATAGATGATCCTTGCAAAACCTTACTTTGGCCTCTCAATTCTTGGATCTTGACATATGCAACCACTTTCCATTTGGTTTCCAAGACACAAGTCTCTTTGGTGGTTTTCTTCCCAACTCATTGGCTTCCCTCCTTTGCTGGTTCTCTTTTGTCTTTCTGTCTTGTAAGTATGGGGCACCTCAGCCTTCAGACCTTTGACCTCTTCTCCACTCTCTTTCTTCATTTATTTGGTAATTTTATCCAATGCTACAGTTTTCAATGCCATCTGCATGGCAATATCATCGAGTTTTTACCTCTTTTGTGAATCTTTCCACTTTCCCCAGCTGTCTATTTTCCACATGATTGAACAGCAGGGATCCCCCAAATTAACAGGTCCAGAACAGAGCTCCTGACTTTTTCTTGCAACCTGATTTACCCAAGTCTTTCCTTTTTCAATCCACAGTAAATTTCCTCCTACATTTTATGAAGCCTCAGTCTTCTTGGAATCTTTTTTTCTCTGACATCTCATATTCAGTCCACCAAGAAACCCTGTTAGTTCCATCTTGCAAAGCATACTCAGAACCTGACCATTTCTCATTACCTGCCCTGCCATGCTACCACGCTGGTCCAGGATGTTCAGTCTTCCTTGGATTTCTCCAGCAGCCTCTGGGCTGGTCCTACAATAGCCTGGGTCATCCTTTAGCTGTCTTTTTTTGGTACCAGGGGTTGAACTGATGACCTCACACTTGCCAGGCAGGTGCTGTGCTGCTGAGCTATATCCCCAGCCGCAGGTTGTCCTTTAAAGTGAGTCCAAGCACACAGTGCTCAGCCCCAAGCCCTACAGCAGCCTCCATATACCTGGCATGAAAACCAGTCCTTAAAGGAGCTCACAAAACGAATCCACTCTTCCCCCTGGACAGTTCTGCCTCCCACTTCGGCTCCCACCTCCACTGGCCAGTCACTCTACCCCAGCCACAGTGGCTCTCTTGCCGCTCCCCCTCCATCCTATGCCCCAAGATTCTTACTTCCTCCTGCTCTTGCCCAGGAGGCTGCAAGGGTCACCCCTCCCCTGTTTATATGTTGGCTTAAATGCCACATCCTCAGTGAGGCTGTCTCCAGTCACACTATTGAAAACTACAGCACCTTCCCAGCACTCCTGCGTTATTAGTTTATGAAGTGCATATTACTGGGTCAAAACTGTACATTTAGAGTACATGTCTGATTCTTGTCTCTCTCCACTAGAATGCAGGTTCTACCAGGGCAGAGAATTTTGTTTCTCTTGTTCACTGCTGTATCCCCTGAGTCTAGCCGAAAGCTTGCAACACGGCAGGAGATTACCAGATGCTATTTTATCTCTACATCCAGCGCCTGACCTGATAACTTCATTTCTGCCAGGACAGCACTTGCAATCATCCCATGTAAATTTTCCAGAGCTACATCACACATGCCGAACATTGCTAATAAAATTAATAGCATAAGCAAGTGTTTGAGGGAAAACAATGAAACTACTAAGAGAATAAGCGGTTTTAAGCATCCCCCATACCTAGAAACAGCTATTTATGTAACAGAGCCACAGTCTATACTCTAGGGCTCCAGATTCTTTCCCCAATTGTTCTCCACTTCAACTTCACTTCTGACTCCATCGCTCTAAGACTGGCCAAATCCAGTGGCCACTTCCAGTCCGCACCTTTTTCTGAGAGGTGGTTAGGTCTATGAGGACCTTTTAAGTGAATGAATGATGCTGATTAAGGCTGCAAGTTCAATTTCTTGCTTTTCTTCACCCTTCTGGGACAGGATGCCACAGCATGAAGGCCTTCACTGGGTGCCGGCCCTCAACCTTAGACTCCTCAGCTCCCACAATTATGAACCGTACATTTCTTTTGTGTATAATATAATATTATACTTTAACATTCTATCGTGGCAGCAGAAGACAGACTAAGACTTCTCTCACACTCTAACCTGAGCCACGCTGAACTACCTAAAACCCCAAAGCAAACCATGTTCTCTCCAGTTTCTCCACCTTAGCCTGGTACCCTCTGTTACCTGTCTACTCCTCTCTCTGTCCTGGATAATGTCTACAATTTATTTCATCTTGGTTTAGACAGCATGATGCTAGGATGTGTCCCTACCATGAGCATCTCCGTCTGCTCTTGAGAGTGGCTTGTGCACCCTCTCCAGGGGCTCCAAATCTCCTGTTATTGCCATTTGATTTCTCTCACACTGCCTCGATGCTAAGCAGCCAGAGGGATGGGATTCCTGGATCCCTGTTGTATCACCGATGTCAAGCACCGAATCAACTGTTCTGAATGCACTTGTGGAGTGAAATTAGTAGGCTCCAGCTCCTTCATCCTTTTCCATTTCCCTGATGTCAATGTGCACCCAAACTCCTTCTATAGGAAGTCTCCAGAGTTCTTCCCATCACCCGCTCTCTCAGGCCTTAGTTTAGGCCTGCTCTGATCATCTCACTCATCTCACAGGGAGGCACAGCTGCAATTGCACAACATTCTGCAATAAAAAACGCAACTCCCGGCTGTATGCAGCTGGAAATTCTACAGAATGAGGTCTATGTGTTGTTATCCATTCACTGCATGTCTCCAGCATCTTACAAAGTGTGTGATGATCACTACAGCAAGTGTGATTTAAGGATTACTCCCTTTCATAAAAACCGCTATTAGTTACCTGTTGCTTGTAGGATGAAATATAAATAGCTGAGTAGAGGCCTCCAGAGCCTGCCCGACCCTGACCAGCTGAAGCCTTCCCCACCCCTTCTGCTTCTTCCTTCCAACAGCAGGGCTTCTGCCGTCTCCATGTCACCATGTCACCCTGCATCTCTGGAGCACTGCTCAGGTGTGTCCTTGGCCTGTTGTGCCCTTCATACCATTCATGACCTGGTTCAAAGGCTACTTTCTCCTGGAAGCCTTGCTCAGCCTCCCTGACTGAGTTCATTCTCCTGTCCTGTCTACCCCAGTGTTCATTATCCTTCTGGAAAGATCTTACATAAAATTCTCCTTCCTGGATGTGACAGGACCCAGGGCCCTTGGGTGCAGGGAGACATCTCATTCATAGCTGTCTCGTGAGTTAGGGTGGGATCTGTCAGGTGGAGGGTACCCTAGAAGAGGCCCCTGATAATGACAGTCATATGGGATTATCAGTGTAGTCCTAAGGCAGGAAGGGGGGCGGCATCCACTAATGAAATCAGGAACCCTGGAAGAGGTCCATGGACATCTGAGACTTAACACAAGGTAAAGATGGCCCCACAAGCGGGAGAGGAGAAAGCCTTATGCAGGCAGTGAGCTGGGAAATTCAGATATTTTTAAAAAGAATCAGGTTATAACTTTACAGCGTATAATTAATTAAATCATAGGCACATTAAATGTAAAAATATCAAGTTCTACAAATACTAGACATAAAGAAGCACAAATATGTCACTGACATTGGTATGAGAAACCTTTCTAAAGCGTGACACAATAGGAAAAAGCTCCAAGGAATATCACGCTAGCTCTGTTACATGTCAATTTAAAAATATATATTATAGGAAGCTACGAGAATTATCTGACAAGTAAATGTGTCAATCTCTTTCATATATATATACATACACACACACACACACACACACACACACACACATATATATGGATTTTGGTTTTCTGAGATAGGGTTTCACTATATAGTTCAGGCTAGCCTTTAGCTCACTATATAGATCAGGCTGGCCTTGAACTCACTGCAATCCTCCTGTCTCAGCCTCCTGAGTGCTGAGATTATGGGCATATGCTATCATATCTGGCAATGTCTTTCACATATTAAGTATATACAGTTGGTAAGAAAAATGTGATTGAATATAACAGAATATAACAAAGAATGTGCATGATCCTTCTTTAAAAGCAAACAGAGCAAGAAGGATGTCTAGAGGTGCCTGTTGACTTTCCCTCCATAACAAAGAAGAAAGCAATAGTTATTTCACTGAGGGTCTGAGGCCAAGGGCCGGGGTGTGATGCTGACATGGTGGAGATGTTGTTGAGCCTAGTGATACACAATGGACTTATAAAGAAGGGAACTAAGTACACAGTATCTCCAGAGATCAACGCAGTACCCAGAGTGACTTTGCTTGGTGGGAAAGACTAGGCAGGAGGTTCCCAGTGATCCCCCTCATGCCACAGATATCTGAAGCATTTGCCAGGGAGAAGCCAGCTGGTCTAAGCCCAGTTTGGGGAGCTTGTGGGTTACTTTACTGCCATATTGCTCTGGAGAGACACCTTGGCCCCATCCAGTCCACTGGCCCAGATTTGCACTGCCCAGCACCATCTTGAGTCCCTGTTGGCCCTACATGATGTTACGTAGTTGGGAAGCAGCTCCATCAGCCCAGCCCTGCAACCAAGAGGGTGTCCTTGCTCACCACTCCCAGCCCTGGGAAGCCTCTAGGAGCCTATGTTAAGAAACTCAGTTCACTGAGGTCCTGGGAAGTAGCAAGATAGTCCTCGCTACCCACCCAAAACCCCAGTAAGCAGCCTAGGAACCCACACTAAGTGATTAGGCCCAACAAGGCCCTAAGCAGCAGCCTGAGACCCGCTTGCCTACCTTCAGGTCCTGGCTGAGGGGTGGGGGATCAAGCAGAGGTCATATGAAGCCACCTCAGGCATTGACAGGTGCTCTGTCAATAGGACAGAGCAGAGAACCCAGAAATAGATCTATGTATTGAAGCTAACTGACTTCTGACAAAAGCATCAAAAACAAAAGGCTGAGAAAGGTAAATCTCTTTAATAAATGATGCTAAGGAAACTGGGTATCTACATGCAGAAGAGAGATACTAGCTATCTACAAAAATCAACTCCAAATAGATCAAAGACTTAAATGGAAGAGGCAAAACTGTGAAATCACTCTAAGAAAACATGAAGGACACTTCAGGTCTTGGCCTGGACAAGATTTATTGGATACAACTCCAAACCAAAGGCAACAAATGCAAAAAATTGACACACAATGTTATATCAAACTAAAAAAAAAAAAACTTCTGAAAGCAAAGGAAACAACCAATAGAATAGAGACAATCTACAGAAGGGGAAAAAATATTTGCAAACTATATACCTGACAAGGGAAGAGATAAGGAACTCCACTCAAACAACAACAACAATTATTATTATTATGCAATTAAAACAGGCTAATAACCTGACCAGACATTTCTCAAGACAGCATATATGAATAGTCAAGTATATGAAAAAATGCTCAGTATTACTGATTACTAGTAAAATGCAAACCAGAACCACAGTGAGCTATTATCTAGCCCAAGTCAGCATGGCTAACATCAAACACACACACACACACACACACACACACACACACACACACACACACAAATGCAAACAAAGATATGGAGAAAGGGGAACTTGCATGTAACACTGGTGAGAATGTAAACCAGTAGAGATACTTTAGAAAGCAGCACAGAACTTCCTCAAAATACTAGAAACAGTCATTTGATCCAAGAATCCCACTACTGAGTACATATCTGAAGGAAACGTAGTCATTATGTCAAAACACAACTGTCCCTGTTTTTTCTAGCACCAGCTACAGTAGCCAAGGTATGCAACTAAACTAGGTGTTCCTTCCCACATGAATGGACAAGACAGAGTGAGAAATATACCCAGCAGATTATTTCTCAACCATTAAAAAAGGAATAAAATTCTGTAATTTGCAGTAACATGAATGAAACTGGAAGCCATTATGTTAAGTAAAATAAGTCACACACAGTAAGTCAAGAATGCATATTCTCACATATGGAAGCTAAAAAGTTGATGTGATAAAAGTAAAAATAGAGATTGCTTCTTGCTACCACAGGAACCCAGGTGATGGAGGCCCGAGGGGGACAGCTGTACCACTTGCTACTGCCAGGAGGGAAGTGAGCCGCGTGGGAAGTCCGGAGACCAGAAAGAACATCAGCAACACAGTAGTCAACACAGTCCCAACTAAGTTGCACTGGATGGACAGGGGAGGCCAGAATGTGAAAACAGAAATAACAACAACAATATGAGACTGCAGGTGACTGAGGCCTTCATAGGACTGGCACCCAGCTCGGGAGGAATCCAGAACTCGACAGAAGGCATCCCTGAAGAGCAGACTTTTCCTAGAGAGGCCTTGATGCTAGTGACATAGCTATCTATTACAAAGACTCACAAGGATCAGCACACAAAACAAAACAAATTTTTCTTGAAATAGAAAAAGACAAGATGAAGGAGCAAAACTCAATCTCAGCCCTCCAGCCAATCCAGAGCAAGCCCCAGAAGACACTGGCATAGAAGAAATTGGAAGACACACACTCCAGAGTTCTGAAATGATAGCAACTGAAGAAACAAATCCGTGAGGCGATAGAGGAAATTAGATCAGCAATAATCTCTCAGGTTAACCAAGAGATATCATTTTTAAAGGAAATGTTTGGTAAATCTGGAGCAGAGATAGATAAGAAAGCAATGGTGATAGGAAGAGGATGGAAATCACGATGGTCACTATAAGAAAGAAATAGAATGCATGAAATGGATTCAAGCGATATTCAGGAAATCAAAAGTTTCACTGAAAGCCAGCAAAACCACTTGAATGAAGCTGAAGATAGATTTTCAGACAGGATCATGGCTAGCAACCATGAAAGGAAAGATCCCTTGAAAATAACAAATTATCAGGAAACACAAAGAAAAGTAATATAAGAATAATTGGTGTCAAGCAGAGCCAGGATGGAGGGTACTGGTGCTTGGAGGATGGGGCCTAGCACCAAAGGGAGGAGCATGGCTGGGGAGCTGTGGTTTAGTGGTACCCAGGCCAAGATTGGTCCCAGGCCCAGGCATTGATGAGCACCCACTCTGTAACCCCTTTGCAGGCATGGAGGAGTCTCGCACGGACACTGAGGCTGAGATGTGGTCAGCGAGGCACCTGCGTGGCTGCTCAGCTGCATAGAGGCTGAAGTTGCAGTGGATGCAACATCTGAGGATTCCTACAATATGCTAGGCAGCCTGCAGCCAGCCCTGCCCAGCCTGCTGGGGACTCTGCAGCCTGGGCCCTGGTCATCAACTGTGAGGATGTGGGTATGGCTCAGGCAGAGAGCTGGAGCTGTGGACCTGAAAAGCATTTGGAACAAGACCAAGTGTAATGTGAAGGTTCTTCTTGACAGCACAGGCTCTGAGCTAAAATAAAAGATTCACTCCTTTACAGGATTCCTGCCTGCCATAAAAAAGACCATGTATAAAAGGCTCCTCCCTGAAGATACGATGTTAAGGGAAAGAAAAGTGACCAGTGGAGCCAAGATCATGGTGGTTGGCGCCATGATAAATGATGTTTTAGCAGCATACACACCCAAAGATGCTTTGCAACGGGATGCAAAGGCTGGAGAGAACAAGAAGGAGCTTCTCTGCAGGCAGACACAACACAGGAGAGTGTTGGATAAAGGAAAACTTGAAGATGTGACCTCTTCTGTGAAGGTGTCCAGGAGCGCCTGCCAGGGATTGCTTTGTCGGGCATATACAGTAAGTCTGGAGAAGAGAGACTCATTTTTAAGTCTAGAGCAAGACCAGCTGTGGATTGGTGCTACAGGTGGACTGACAAGCTACCCATGGGCTCCAGTAAAGATGTGGCCACTGAACCTATGGAAGGACACAAAGAATAACCACGGGCCCCATGGAAGCCTCTTACTCCTCGGTGTACTGGGTTCCAACTCAGTATGTGGATGCAATCCAAGACACTGCGCTGGGCAGATGGCAGTATTTTGAAAGCACTTTCATTTGTGGCCCAGAAGACTGACCCAAAGCAAAGGGCATTGTGGAAGAGATCCAATAGCACCCTGGATTTCAGAGTTTTGCAGCTTTGTTCATAAAACAGTCTCTCCGCAGTCTGAGGTGATGTGACTGAAGCCAGAGGTGACTCACTTTCACCATTAGCTTAATTTTAACAGTGTCACCAGTTCCATTTCTCGCAGTCAGCTTCATACCATTTTTAAAGTCAGTACTGTTGAAATCAATAAATCTGAATTCTGACCGCATTGTGCGGAATACTCTAGTCTGTTTGAGAGTAGGCTTGCCAATTAATGTTGAGAAGGGAATCATCAAAAGCTTTGTTTTTTGCTTTTAAAATAATTGCAACCAGCATATTTTCATAAACCTTTGGTTGCAAACATTTGGATTGCGTTGTGCTAAGTTGGGGTGTTTTTTCTTTCTTGTTATAAAGTTGTATGCAAAATGAGGGTTTTAGTGAGCCATATTTTCTTGTCCATTGATTCAGATTTAATTCTCTCCCTTTTAAATTTTTTCACTACCCCTAGATTTGAGTTTTTATTTTAAAAACCCAAAGATATCAGTTCCTCTTTTGGACTTCATTGCCACCGCCTTTCCTGGGCTCCCTTTCACCATGCGGCTGCTGCTTGGGAATGCACGGGGGGAGAGGAAGAGCTGTGAGCTCTCACCTTGCCATGGTGTTTGTGGAGCAGCAGAGAATCTCAAAGTGACTCCTGTCTACACATTTTGCCCTTTGGACCCTAGCTTCTGAGGAGTCCCATTACTTGTCTGATGGCCATCAGCAGCCCTCACTGAGCATGGTTTCAAAAGCCAGGCTGCTCCAGAGCCCAGCTCTAAGGAGAAGCCGGGTAGAAGATGATTGATACAGCCATATCACCACAGACCTAGAGACCTCCTTTCTTTGGAAGTTTTCAAGACGTTCTTAAGCGGTCCAATGACTATTTTAATTCTGCTTTTCCACTTGGTCCTTCTGCTCATGCATTAAGTTCAAGTGTCCTTTACCCCAGGTTCAGAGGTGCTGCCTTTGTCAGTTAGAAGACATCTGGTCTATGATAGGATTATTTCCAAAAGATGAAAAATATTTCCAAAAGATGAGAAGTATAAAACAAAAAGAGGCCTTTATGCTGAGAACAAGGAGAGAGATGACCGGCACCCCCCACCGCTGGTGTCCGGCGATCTCTCCGGCGGACACGTGGCGTGGGGGTAGGTAAGTAGCCTGGGTTTGGGGTGGAACCTCAGGCAGGCATTAGGGATGCACAGGTAGCCCATTGGTCCTAGGTTTGGCGCCACAGGTAAATCCCTAGGGGCGGCGGGGAGATAGGGGCTTCCTGCTTCCGGTTGAGGCTTTCCGGGCTACAGTGTCCTGTCTGGGCCAAAACCCTTTCAGTCTAGAGGGTTGGCCAATGGTATCTGAACAACAGAAGTGGGATAAATTGCTTTCACCATAAGCTCATCTTCTGGGTTTAGCTCTTGCTTTCTTTGTATATGTGAACTTCTGACGTCTCCTTATGATTTGATTGATTCTGAAATAAGGGACAGTCTCTTAGTGGATGATACCCTTTGTGCTGTTTGCTGTTTCTTTGCTGCTGTCTTTGCAATTCTCCTCTTGGTGGTTGCAGGCTTTTATACTAAGGTTTGGTGAGAAATCTTCCCACCTTCACACTTTGGATTCTAAGCTGTGAAGTGTATTAGCATGTGTTCACTTAAGATAACTATTCCTCATGAAGCAGATAATGACCATATTCTATGCCCCTCTAAGCTGTAATTCAGGAATCCAGCCCATATAAACAGATTCTTGCTTCTTGTGGGGTAATCAATACCAAGTTATGCATCTGGGCAAGAGAATCTACTCTTTGCTTTTTGGGGGACAAGAGTATGTATATGGAGCACAGCACCCAAGAAACTGTCTGTTTTCATCCCTTGAAGAAGGACTGGTCATTGTGCTTCTCTGTTCTCAATGGCCTGAAGTTCTTGGGGAAAAGAGGACACCTTGGCTACTTGTCCCAGCCGCCTGTGGTTGACAGGACTACATGGAAACTGATCAGGCAGCAGCTGAATTCTGCCCTTTTTGTTTGCCGATGTTCCCATCCTAAAGACTTGCCTAGCAGTGCCAACACCCACTTCTGGTCTCTCAAAGCAGGTGTTTCTGTCCCCAGATTGGCTCTGCAGCCCCTCTCGCCAGCTTCACTGTCCCTTCCTCTTAGTGAGGGTGTGTACCATCCTCTCCTTGCTGTCCAAGGGCCAAGCTGCTTCTCACTCCACTGGTGTCATTTCAAGAGGACCAAAGCCTGTGAGCCTTTTTTATTTTCAGTAAAATGGTGCTTTTTTTCTTACTTCACAATACTATATATAAAAATAATGTAAATGACATCTTTTCGTATGGAGCTTTTGAATATTGTTTTGAAGAGCTCATTGAATCTGCTATTCCAGTCCCAAGCTCTGGCTCCTGACCCTGGCCACAGGGAAGGCCTCGCTGGAAGCTCTCCGGACAGCAGAGGCACTCAGCACCGGAAGCCCATGGGTGAAGTGTTCTGAGATCCATGTCTGGATCATAGAAGTATTCACTGTTTTGTTATTACATCCTGTGTGTAGTGAGTCTCTTTATATATTTCTTACTGTTTGGAGTTTAATGACTAAATCTGTGTGAGCAAATTGAAATTCTCTTCCCCGTAGGTAGCATCATAGGGTTTTATTTTTATTCCTCAGGATTATCTCTGTACAGTTCTGTCAGTGTAAAGGAGACCAGAACTGCCCCTGTCTGTGCAGGGGGCATGCAGGGAGATAAATGAAGAGCTGCCCCCCACACAGGGCCTCTTGACAGACAGAGTCACCGGAAGTGAGGAATGGAAGTGACTTACTTGCCTATGCTGAGGCTGCTCTGGGACTTGTTACTCTAGAGCCTTCTGGGGCTTCTTTCCCATCTCGAGTTGGTACTGGTGATCCTCCTACAGATTCACTCACAGACACATTGCCCTTCTTTCCCTCCCTGGAGTGACTTGGCAGAATAATAAGACAACATAATCTCTGCTGGTCCAGGTCCTCTCAGCACCCTTTCTGTCAGTCAGGTGAGAGAACTTAGATTTGTGAGTTGCTGTAACTCTGGTATGAAGTATTTTAATCTATGATAGGCTTTTTGCAAATAGTGTCTGCTCTTTTTAAGTGAAGTTTAACTGAGCTAAGGATGCACTGTCTTATAATCTTGTGAACAGGATAGGGGCCCAAGTGAGACCCTCAGTAGGCTTCTTAGTTGCTGCTTTACTTCATAAGGACCAAAGAGATTAACTTTGCCACTCCTCACAGAAGTTGCCGCATTTCACCCAGAGGAACTCATTTGCCTCATGTCAGTGAACCACGTGCCTGGAAGAGCTGTGCGTGTGCTTGCATTTGGCCAACCATTCTCTGCTAGGGGCTGGAAGAATAACGGGCACATTCAATGTGCCAAGAGTCAGGCCATACAAGGGAAGGCTTTGCTTCCCACTGAGAGACCTTTCTGCTGCTCCTTGCTTCTGGCTTGGAAAAGCATGGTCCCTTTGTCTTAAGGCAAAGTAATCTGCAGTTAGGATGGCATCCGTTTTATCTGTAGTAGGATGCAGCAGTCTTTCTGAAGTTATAGGTGGTCAGGAGCTCTCTGACATGCAGAACATCTGGTGGGTTTACCTGCCAGGCTGGGTGCTTTTATTGCTTTCTAACTTTCTAAATTTTTTTCTTTCCTAAAGAGTTCTACAGTTACCTAAAAAATATATGTAAGTATCAGGTTTTCTTGCAGTGTACACTCTGTTCTCATTTTGTTTTTATATCAAATGCATGTTTGGGAGGAAAAGAATGCATTTAGTCCATTAGATTTACACTTCTGGATTTTTTATAACAGTGCAACCTTGACTGTCTTTATTGTTCATTCTGTAAGATGAGTCTATCAACTAAGTTTGATAGTTAAAAAACAATTTGTGTCAATGAAAAGGCAGGAGCCAACACAAATGACGTAAGAAAAACTATTTGCAGAAATAATAGCAGAAAATCTCCCAAACTGGGGAAAAGAACCTGATATATAGATAAGTAAGGCACATAGAACCCAATTAACCATAACCAAAATAAATATACACCCAGACATATAATAATTAACATCCCAAAAATTCAGCATAAGCACAGAATAGTAAAACCTGTTAGAGCAAAGAAAAAGCACCTATAAAGGAAAGCTCATCAGAATCACAACAGACTTCTCAACACAAACTCTCAAGGCGAAAGGAGCTTGGAGTGAAGTATTTCAAGTCCTGAAAGAAAACAACTTCCAACCCAGATTGATGTACACTGCAAAATTATCTTTCAAAATTAATGGACAAAAAGATACTTCCATGACAAAGAACAGCTGACGACATTCATGACCACCAACCCAACATTACAAAGTATATTGTAAGATATTTTAGACAGAGACAAAAATGTCCACGATTTTAAGAACAACAATAGAAAGAAGTCACCAAGCAGGGCAAGCAATTAAACAAAGGGGAAAAGTAGGGAACCACGAGCAGGAACATAACATGACACAGATAATCCAAAACATATCATTTATTACCATCAATGTAAATGCCCATGATTCACCAATTAAAAGAAACAGAATGGTAGAATGGACCAAGAAACAAAATCCAACAATATTCTGCATACAAGAAATGCGTTTAACTAAAAAAGTAATTCACAGACTAAAAGTCAAAGGATGGAAAACAATACCCCATGCAACAGAAACCTAGAAAAAAGCAGGGCTAGCTATTCTGTTTGCAGACAATGTGAACTTCAAACCAAAAATGATTAAAAGAGATGAATAAGGTCACTATATACTTGTTAGTGGAAAAATTCAAGAGGAAGAAGTAGCAATATAAATCTATATGTGCCAAATATATGGGCCTAACTATATAAGACAAATATTAATAAACATGAAAAAATCTATAAGGAATAATACAGTTGTAACAGTAACTTACTACCTTATTGTCACAAAGAAATAGGTCAAAAAACCAAAAAAATCATCAAAGAAATAGAACTGAATTAAATCTATGAACAAAATGACTAGTAGACATTTACAGAGTATTACACCTAACAACATCTGAATGCACATTCTTCTCAGCTACACATGGGACCTTCTATAAACTAGACCATTTACTAGCCCGTAGGACATGCTTAAGGAAATGCAAAGGACATGAAATTGTCTCATCCATATTATCTGACCATAGTACAATAATATTGGAAATTAATAACAAATGAATTTGCAAAAACTCCATAAACACAAGTAAATTAAATAACATACTCCTGAACAACCAATGGGTCACAGATGAAATTAAAGAAATTAAACAGTATCTATAATCAAAAAATGCAAATACAACTTACACAAACCTGTGGGATACAATGAAAGCAGTCCTAAGAGGGAAATTCATAGCGGTGAATTCTCATTCCAGCAAAACAGAAAAACCACAAATAAACAACCTAACACTACACCTCAAAAGAAGAGCAAGTCAAGTCTAAAGTCGATAGAAGGGAGGAAATTATAAAGATCAGAGTAGAAATTAACACAGTTGAAACTAAGGAAACAATACAAAGAACAAATGAATCAAAGAGTTGATTCTTTGAAAGAATAAGCAAGATTAATAAACTCCTGGGGAAAAAAACTATAATTCATGCAATAAGGAACAAAAATACAGAAATCACTACAGATCCTGTAGACATTCAGAAGATCATCAATACCTACCTACTCTGAACACTTTTACTTGCATAAGATAGAAAACACAGAAGAAATGGTGATTCTTTGAAATCTATGAATTATCAAAGCTGAATCAAGAACACATAAAAATATTGAATAACAATATCAGTTAATGAAATGGAAAACATAATAAAAACTTACTAACAAAGAAAAACCTGGTTCCTGATGGATTCACAGCTGAATTCTATAAAAAATTTAGAGACGATTTAATGCAAATACTGCTTAAACTCTTTAATGAAACTTATAGGAAAGCAATTCTCCTTAACTTATTCCTGGAAGCAAATATTATTCTGATATCAAAACCAGAGAAAGACACCATCCCCAAAAGAGAACTACAGGCTATCTCCCTAATGAACATAGAAGCAAAAATCCTCAAAAAAATACTAGGCAACAGAATCCATCAAGAAGATTATATACCTGACTAAGTGGGATTTATCCCAGGAATGCAGGGATGGTTCAACATATGCAAATCAATAAACATAATATATCGTATCAACACAACCAAAGAAAAAAATCATGCAATAATCTCAATAGATGCTGAAAAAGCTTTTAATAAAGTTCAGTGCTCATTCATTAAAAAAAAACCAATCCTACTGAAAATCATAATAGATGATCTTTACCTCAATCTGATAAAACCTATCTATGACAAACCTATAGTCAATATCACAGTAAATGGACAAAAACTGAAAGCTTTTACTTTAAAATCAAGAACAAGAATATCCACTAGCATCATTCTTATTCAATATAATTCTGAAAACATTAGCTAGAGCAATTAGACAAGAGAGAGAAATAAAAGGAATAAAGATAGGAAAGGAAGAAGTTAAACTACCATTATTCACAGATGACATGATACTTTATACAGCAGACTCCAAAGATTCAACCAAAAGACTTTTAGAATTAGTAAACAAATTCAGTAGCATATCTGGATACAAAGTCAACACTCAAAAAATCAATAGCATTCCTTTACAAAAATAACAAGTTTATTGAGAGAGAAATTATGGAAACTACACCCTTTATAATAACATACAAAATAGTGAAATACTTAGGAATCAACCAAATGAAGGACATAAAATATCTATACATTGAAAATTACAGCAGTCTAAAAAAAGAGATCAAAGAAGATATCAGAAAAATGCTTTGCTCTTGGATATGAAGAACCACCATTGTAAAAATGGCCATATTCCAAAAAAATTTTATGCAGATTTAATGAAATCCAGGTTTAAAAAATATCTTTAGCATACCTCACAGACCTAGAAAAAACATTCCTAAAATTCATCTGGCAACAGAAGAGACCTACAATAGCAAAGACAGTCCTGGGAAACAAAGATAAGGCAGAAGGCATCACAATCTCTGACTTGAAATTATACTACAAAGCTACTATGATAAAATCAGCACGGTACTGGCAAAAAACAGACCTGAGGATCAATGGAACAGATTAGAAGGTGCAGACATAACTACAAACACACTCGGCCACCTTATTTTTGACAAAGAGACCAAACATGTTCACTGGAAGAAAGATAGCCTCTTTTAACAAATGATGCTAGAAAAACCAGCTTTCCAATGCCAAATACTAAAACTAGCCTCATATCTGTCACCATGCACTAACCTAAAGTCAAAATGGATGAAACATCTAAATATTAAAACAGAAACACTAAATCTACTGGAAGAAAAGGTAGGCAGAAATCTTGAAGAAGACAGGGGTAGGCAGAGTTCATGAACAAAAACCAAACTGCATGAGAAATACTTCAAAGAATAAACCACTGGGATCTCATCTTATTAAAAAGATTTTACACCTCAAAGGAAATCATGAACAGAGTGAAAAGAAAATCCACAAATTGGGAAAAATTTTTTAGCTCACTGTCCCTCAAAGGACTATCCAGAACATAAAGAACTGAAAAAAATCAGGGCCCCCAAATTCAAAGATCCAATCCCAAAATGGGCATTAGAGATGAACATGAAATTCTCATATGAAGAAAAACAAATGGCAAATACATGTATGAAAAAAATTGTGGAAATCAGTGTGGAAATTCTTCCAAAAATGAGATTTGGAGGCCACATCTGCTCCAGTTATTTGCCTTCTGGGTGCTTTTTCCATAAGAATTGAAACATCATGTCACAATGATATATGTGCACTCATGTTTATAGCAACACAATTGTAATAGCTAAATCTTGGAAACAACACAAATGTCCACCAGCCACTAAATGGATAAAAAAAGATGTGATTTTTTTTTATACAATGGAATACAAGCTATAGAGAGGGACAAACTCGAGGTTTTTAGGTAAATGGATGCAAATTGAGGCCATACTCATAGTTGAAATAAATCAGACCCACATGTGTAAACATGGGATTGTCTCTTTAATGTAGAAAACCAAAAGATAGCAAGAGCCAAAATATATAACAGATATTGTGAAAGTCAAAGGGGAAGACACTGCTTAAAAGGAAAGAATAATTGGGATGGAAGAAAGGAGATGATCTTATCTCCTTTCTTATCTTATAGATAATTGTACTACTGATCTCTATTAGTTCATAAAAAAGAATGCTTGTGCTTTAATTGTTTGGTCATTTTTCATGCCCATATCTTGTAATCTGAGCAACTGTTTTGAAGATAACAACACATAATGTATTAACCATTGTTAATCTCCTATTATATTGATTTGAAATTTTGCATCATTGGTTTTATTATTTTTTTGTTTAAAAAAAGTAAAACAGAATAGTGGTTACCAGAACCTGAGAAGGGTAGGGAGGAGCTGGAGAGGGTGAGTGGATGGTCAACAGGGACCACACAGTTAGATGACAGACACAAATTCTAGTGTTTTTTTTTCAGTATGGTAGGATAGGATAACTATTGCTGATGACAACTGAGTATTTCAGAATAGCCACTAGAGAGGATTCTGAAAGTTTTCAGAACAAGGAAATGATAATTGTCTGATGATATAGACAACAGCTGCCCTAATCCGATCATTACACATACACATCTACTGAAACGTCACATTGTAACCCCTAAATATGTACACTTACTCCATTGCCAATTAAAGATTTAAAAAAAGGAGACACAATCGTTAAAATCCTCTGAAATAATTAGTTTTCATTTAGTCTGTGAAGAAATGTAAATTAAAAGATTTTTGCCTATCAAAAATTCGGTGAGGTTTTTTGGATGCCAAGTGTTTGCCAACACCCTCAACTGCCGAGATTGATGAGTACTTCATTCCTAGAGAGCGGCTAGGCTACACGCGTGTATCAGGAACCTTAGCAATAGTCATTGCTTGGCATGTCTGGAGTCCACTTCAGGGAAATGAGAAAATGAGGGATTCCAAAATTTTGAAAATTCAATAAATTTCAAAAGTGTCTCGTGTAGTATTATTCATAATGGGAAACAGTAGTAGCAACATAAGTACCTAGACTGGGCGGACAGTGAAATAAATTAGCAAGCAAGTAGACTGATGAAGTAGGAGGTGGCCAATTACATGACACTGGCTTTTAATGATTTAAGATACTTTCTTATCACTATAAGAATATATATAGACTCAATTATGTGAAAATGTTAAATAAAAAGGCTTATTATGATAAAATATTGGTCAGTTATTTTTGGCTGATGATCTTATGAGTAATATTTTATTTTTAGGACTGCCTGAAAATTCCCATAATTTCCACAATGAACAAAGAGATGGAAAGTCGTCTACTTAAAAATTGAAAAGATATTGCTGAAAAACTTAGGATTTCGTTTTTAACTATGAAGAAATAACAGGGACTGGATCTTCTCTCTTGCCTTAAATGTCTAAAAACAATGTAGAAACACATCAAGGAACAATTTGTAGAAATTGACCAGCAGGCAGCACATAGGGAGGAGATCACTGGCACAAAGGCCAAGAAGACAGAAATCAAAATACACTATTTTAAACTGCCTGTCGTGTATGTAGTATGCCCTAGTAATTCTGCAAGGTAGTCTGTAAAAGGATAAACACAAATATTATAAACCGTTAAGTGCCTGTTAAAATAATAGAACAAAGAATTTTATCTAGTAAACTAACAAAGATAAAATGGAACCATAAAAATTTAAATTATTCCATAAACATATGCTAATTTTATAAGGAAAAAAGAAAAATACTCAATAATTTCAAAACAAGGTAGAAATAGAGAACAAAGATAGAACAAGTATAAATAAATAGCAAGATGGTAGATTTAAACACAGCCATACCACAAAACACCTCAAATGTACATCTTTAAACACTGAATTTGAGGGCATTTATCATCAGTTTGGCAAGGGAAGAAGTTGGTATTCAATTATATACTATCTGTATGAAACACACCTTAAGGATAAAAAAGGGCTTAGATGTAATAGGATTAAAAAAATTCCACTTTAACACTTGCCAAAAGGAGGCTGAACTGGTGATACTCATAAATAAGATTCATTGTAGGCTAAAGGGTGCAGTGGAAGTTTTACCTGCATTAATATGATTAATATTAATTAGATTAATATTAATTAGATTAATATTGCTAGTCATTAAAAAACTCAATACACTAAAAACACAAAGTTTTGTTATGTTGATGTTTGCAACAGGATTAAATTAGAAAGCAGTGAGAGAAAGTTAAGTGTAAAATTCCCAGTTATTTAAAAATTAAGCAATATACTTCTAAATAACCCATAAATAAAAGAAGAAATAGAATTAGAAGCTACTTGAATGTAATGGTGATCAACACAGTGTATGAAAAATTAAATATCACATTCATCTTAAACAGTCCTCAAAGGGGAATATTACACAAAAAGAAAGTTCTCTAACCAATCATAGCTTCTGTCTTAAGAAAGGAGTAGTGGGCCAGGGGTGCAGCTCAGGGGCACAGTGGCTGCCTGGTAGGCGCAAGGTCATGAGTTCCATCCCTGGTCCCCTTGCCCAAAAAATATAGTAGAGGAAAAAGTACAAATCAAACAGAAAATATGGAGAACAGAAAACATAAAGAGCAGACATTTTTGAAAATTAGAGAGAGAGCCAGGCGTGGTGGTGCTAACCTATAATCCCAGCACTTGGGAGGCGGAGGCAAGAGGATTGCTGTGAGTTGGAGGCCAGCCTGAACGGGGTGGTGAAACCCTGTCTCAAAAAAAAAAGAATTACAAAGGGAAAAAGAGTGGAAACTAATGAAACAAAAAACTGTTTATTTCACCATGTCAATAAAGTTGACAATGGGGCTGGGGATTTAGCTCAGCGGCATAAGTGCCTGCCTTGCAAGCAGGCAGTCGTGAGTTCGATCCCTGGTACCGATAAAAACGAAAAAGACAAAAATAAATAAATAAATAAATAAAGTTGACAAATTCCTAAACAGATCAAGAAGAAAGGAAGACACCACAAAATCAGAGATGAGAGCAGGGATATTGCTGTGCCCCTACAGACGGTAAACTAGTACCAGGGCTGGGGATGTAGCTGAGCGGCAGAGTGCTCGCCTTGCATGCATGAGGCCCATGTTACAAGAAGTAAATCAGGCACACAGCGTAAATACCACATGCTTTCTTTTATATGAGAAACTCAAAATATAAATAGAGCAAAATAAAAGGCAGATAGTAGGAAATAAGGAGATAGATCTTTCTGAGATGGGAAGGGGATGCAGAGATGGGGTAGGGAGGGGAGGGAAGGAAACACGATGCAAGGAATCAAGATGTGTTATGTACGTGCACCTTCTCCTCACAGGGCGTGTAAACATTGTGCACCACCAACATGACTAATAAACACAAAATAAAATAATCTTCCCAGGAACTCTAAGCCCGGATGGCCTTATTGGTGAGTACCATTAAACACTGAAGGGATAGATAATACCAATTCTACAGGAACATACAGCCAACCGAAGAGGAAGGAATACTTTCTGATTTACTCTATGAATTCTGCATTGCTCTAACAGAGGAAAGACTTAACAAGAACTCTATGTCAATGGCTCTCGTGAACACAGATACAATAATCCTTACCATAATTTTAGCAAATCAAATCCAGTAAGAGACAAAAAGCACAGCACAACATGATCAAGGAGGATTTAGTACATTTAACTTGCAAATTAATGCCAGTACATTTAACTCGCAAATTAATGTTATTTACTGTCTCAACAAACTAACCCCCAAAAGACCCAAACTCACACACAATCACCAACTAGATGTAAAACAATCACTTGACAAAATCCAACAATCACTCCCAGAAAACTGGGACTAACCCAGAACTTCATCAATGGAATAAAGAGGAAATAAAAAACCCTCCAGCTAATATTATGTGTAAGGATGAGAAGCAAATTTCTGCCTTATAAACATGAACAACAGTAGGGTATCCATTTCTGTTGAATCTCATGCTAGAGGTTCTAGAGAAATCAGACAAACAGGAAAGGTAACAGGCAGTAAGTAAAATGCTCTTCATTTACAGGAGACATGATTGTCTAGGTGAAAATTCCAGTGGAATCTAGGAAAAAACTCAAGAACTAAATCAATGAGTTTAGCAAAGATGTAGGACACAAATATGACAATTTTAGTTCAATGCTTAGCTATGGACAATTTAAAAAGTAAAATACCATTTATGATAGTATCAAAAATATAAGCTCCTGAGGAAAAATTTTACAAAATATGTGAAAGAGCTGTATCCTGAAAACTGCAAAACATTAATTACTGAGAGAAATTAAAGAAGACCCACATATGTGGAGAAATGTGCCATGTTTATGGCTCAGAAGACTTAATATTTTATGATGTCAATTCTCCACAGACTGATCAATAGATTGAATGTGTTTCTAATCAAAGTGCCAGCAACATTTTTTTTTTTTGTAGAAGTTGGTGAGATAATTCCAGCTTTGTGTTTGTTTTTTGAGACAGTCTCACTATATCATTCAGGCTAGCCTTGAACTGTGTAGCTAAGGGCGGCCTCAAATTTGTGGCAGTCCTCCTGCCTCACCAGATTCCTGAGTGCTGAGATTACACGTGTGCACCACCATACCCAGCTTGACAAGTTAACTCTAAAATTTATATGTAAATGCAAAGGACCTGAAATGCTAAAACAAATTTTAGAAAGAACAATGTAAGAACCACTATCTGATTTCAGGAATTATATAGCTGTGATACTCTAGCTAATGTAGACCTCAACAGTATCAGGAAATAAACCCACATAATTGGCCATGTGGTCAATTGTTTTTTTTTTTTTTTACAAATGTGCTGAAGGGTAACTGTATGTGTCAACGTTGTGTTGCTATAACAAAACACCCAAGGCAGTCTAACATTAAAAAGAAGAGTTTTATTTAGTGTATAGTCTTGGAAGTTCAAAGGGATCCACCTGCACTGGCTCATCTCATGCCAGATGGCAACAGTGGATAGCAGGAGTAGAAGCATATGTGTGGTAAAAGGTTTACATTGCAAATCGGGCAGCCATTTGGGTGGGGCTAGGCTCATGCTTTCATAACAGTCCTCGCTCAAAAACTAACCAGAGTCCCATCAAAAGATCCCTTCTGAGGACAATGTCCCCAATAGACCTAACCACCTTCCACCAGGCTCTGCTCTCGAAGATTCATACCATCTCAGCATGCCACCACGGGGACCAAACCTCCCCCACAGGACCTTTGGGGACTATCTATCACCCAAATGACAGCAGTAGAAGAATGTGCCATCCCCAAATATGAATTGATAGTAATTGTGATGCAGATACAAGAAAAACTCCCTGCTCTCCCCATCAAACTAAAAGCATGATACATGGTAATTCCATAGGGGATACGGCACAAGTCCCTGGTACATACAAACACATACACGTGCATAGGGTTCTCCAAGCTCTTTCCAACATTCCCACTCAGGACCAGTCTTAGTTACTTCCTTGTTGCTGGGACAAAATACTCAACACCCACAAATGAATGACAGAGAGGTTTATTTTAACTCATAGTTTGCAGAGCTTTCAATCCATCGTTGGCCAGCTCTAAGGCAGGGGGGCGAGGCAGAGGAGCACGGCATGGGAGAAACAACCCACAGCACGGCAGCCAGGAAGCAGCAGCCGCAAGCTTCGCTTTCCTTATTTATTCCATTCAGGTTGCAAGCCTGTTGGTTGGCGCCACTCATACCCAGGGAGGTCTTCTGTCTTCAATAAATCCGTTCAACCACACTCAGAACAATGCTAAGCCAATCAGTGGACTAATCTAGCATCACACACCCATGATCCAGTCATTTCTAAAAGCCCTGGTAGCATATGAGGTTTATGGAACATTTTAGATATAAAATATACTGGTACCAAGGTCATCTATCCTTTCTGTTGTGTGCCTTGATGAATCTTCTATATCACCACCTGGTAGTCTGGGACTGTTACTCAGTATAAAGGTTATTTGAACATGAGCATTATAATATCCCTAAAGTCCATCTGATAACCAAGATGGCTATTGACTAACAAGTAGTGCTTTGCTCGACACAGGGATTCATGTCCTGGGGGGTCAGAGTGGCTGTGTGATTTCATTATGCCACTCAGAACGTCACACTATTTACAATTTATCAATTGTTTATTTATTGAATTTCCTATTTAATATATTTGGAATGTGGTTGACCACAGGTAACTGAAACAGTAGAAAACAAAACTGCAGAAAAGGGAGACGTGTAAATTTGTGAAAGTGTCTGTTCCCTTGCCCACCAAATACAGCAAAAGTTAGTCATGGGAGACAACTCTGGACCCATATCAGCCCAGAAGCAGCAGCACAGGAATCTACATGACAACCTCACTAACCTGCCCTTGTCTCCCCCTAAGTTCCTCACCATGTTTGCCTCCCCACAATTTGTCACCCCGGTGACTCAAAATCCTTTTCCTTTATCTTCTCACTTCTCTAAAAATGGGTTGATCTTTTGTTGAAATGCTATATAAGTATCCCCAATCTCAAGAATAACTTACTGACACATGCAACAATATAGGCAAACCTCATAATGACTATGCTGAATGAAACAAGTCAGTCAAAAAATAACACACACTGTGAAACTGATTTTATGCAACTGTAGCAAGTGCAGATTAATTCATAGTGCACATCAGTGGTTACCTGGGGATGGGGAGGAGAGGATGAAGGCCACTTGGGGACCAGGGATATGTTCACTATCTAAATTGACTAGGTGACTTTATAGATGCACACAGGTGTATGCACTCACGCACTCATTAAATATGTGCATATTTTTTTGTCTTAGTTTTCTCTTATTGATGAGACAAGTACTGAACACTCAAAATCAAGGAAGGAAAGATTTATTTAACTCACAGTTTGTGGAGATTTCAGTCTGAAATCAGCTGGCTCTGACGCAGGGTGGTGTGGCAGAGAGGGAACAGGTTAAGGTGGCAGAAGACAGCAAAAGCCACAAAAGCCAGAAAAGCCAGCCTCATTTCCTCCCTTTTATTGTATGCGAGGACACAACCCCAGCACGTGTAGCCCTCACATCATCTCCTTGTCCTCTTTTTGCACAGCTCAGGATATTTACAAAGTGAGGACCATGGCCTCTGCTGAGTCACTTTGTTAAACTTCTAGACTTCTCCAGTTGACACAATGAATCAATCATTACCACATCTTGGACTGTAAACAGCCACCCTAGGGCATGTTCTCTACACCCCAGGATGCAGTACTATTGAGTTAAATTTCTAAACTTCTCAAGCTGACACAATCTTTACAATTATGTCAATAGTACTTCAATAAAACTGCAAGAAATCTGATGGCTTATTTATCATTTTTGTAGTACTGGGGATTGAACCAGGGCCTTCACATTGAGCTACACCACCAGCATCCCACTTTCCTTTTGAGATAAGATCTCATTAAGTTGCTAAATTGCCCGGCTTGGGCTAGAACTTATAATCCTCCTGGTTTTCACAGTGCTAGGATCACAGGCCTGGGCCACCATGCCAGGAAAAAAACTTTTTTTCTAGGTACCTGGAATCAAACTCATGACCAAGCATAGTCATGAGTCAGGTAAGTGCTTGTGCTGCCATTGAGCTATATAGTTCATAACATATAGCTCCAGTTGTACTACTGAGCCTTGGAAAATGATACCAATTCCATGCATGTATTCAATGCTGGGAATATTGTCAATTTTCCAGTCATTTCTTGGGGAATGATTGGGGACTGCCAGGGACAGAGCTAGCTGGCTTCTAGCAGGGCCCCAACTCTTAGTTTTGATCTGAAGAAGCTATAATGTCCAGCAGGAGCCCCATCCAAGGGAGAATAAAGTGGCAGGTGGGGGACATCTGTCCTTCCTGTCACTCACCATTGGCAGGAGTTTAAATGGTCAGGTAAGAAATGACGTGACTCCAGCCCTCTCCCACCTATGCTGTTTGGATGCCATCATTTGTTTATTATCCCCAGGAAATGTCAGAGTGCTGCTCACAGTGGCCAGAAGAACAATCATAAAAATCCACTGTCCTAGGAAGAGAACAATGTTTGCTGATTTATTTCTCATCATGGAACTTGAAGCCTGCGGAAGTCCTTGGCAAATATTTCTTCAGTTCTCATTCAAACTCTCAGCCCTTCTACAGGGCATGATTAACTGGTCTTAGATAATTTAGAGGGTACCCCTGAATATTATAGGGGGTTTTATGAGGGATTATATTATGAGGGATTTTCTGGGGTGCAATGTTAAAATGAAATGTGTTTTAATTTATTTCCATGCATGTCCAGTTTACTATTTTTATTTCAACACAAGGTCTCATGGAGTTGTTAAGTTGCCCAGGTTGGGCTCCAGCTTTGGATCCTCCTGCCTCAGCTTCCCAGTGTGCTAGGATTACAGGCTGCATCATCACTTCTAACTCTAACAGTGGAGAAGCAACCTAACAATTTACTCTGGATGTGACTCTTTGAAAAGAGGCTTGGTACAGTAAGTACAGTGATTCCTCAGCATTTAATAACGAGGCTGGCACGTGTCCTGTTGGAATGTTTACCTTCTTGCACTTTGCTAAGCTTGTGGGAACCACAGTGTTCTCAGTGAATGGTAGAACTTGAAGAACCAGAAGAAATGAACAAGGCTTTTGAGTCTGTTACTCTGTAGGTAAGCCCAGACCCTGGAAGAATTGAACTGGAATTTAAGAGGACCCACTAGATGGCCAGGCTGTGGGTGTTATCTGCTGCTTATCTCCCCTCGTTCCACAAGTCAGAGTCTACTCTGAACCCTCCCTCCTCTCCCTGACAACCTCCCTGGTTCCCCTGAGACTGTGGGTCCTGCATTCCTGACATCTCAAATCTGACTACTCTGTCTCCTTGCCCGGATCACTGTAGACATCTTGAACCAGTCTTTCTGCTTCTGCCCACCCCCCAATACCCACTTGCTCCCAGCATCCAGAGTAAATTGTTAGGTTGATTTTCCACTGGGAGAGTTAGGGTGACCCAGCCTATAATCCCAATGCTCTGGGAAGCTGAGGCGGGAGGATCCCAAGTCAGAACGTGGCTTGAGCAATTTAGCAACTCAGTGAGACCTTGTGTTAAAATAAAAAAATAAATTGGATCTTGTTCCTCTTTCCCAAAGGCATCACCCTACTGCATGAAAAGAAATCACTCCCCTAACTCCCCATGGCTTCCATGGCTGCAGGCTTTGAATCTTGGCTCTGGCCAACCTCACTTTATTACACTCTGTCCAGGATTCCATATGCTACAGTGACCCTGGGCCATCCCAGAGTCCTTGCAGATCCTTTCCCCAGACCGTTTGTTACCTAAAGAGCAGCTGTCCCTCCCCAGCTGCACACTTGTGTTTCAGTTTGCTCATTTTTCAGAGCTCTGGTCCCTATCTCAAATGACTACTTTATGTACCGGGCAGTTTTCAAAACAAAGTGAGAGCACCTCACTGCCTCACTCTCTGTGGTGACTTCAGGGCCACACAGGTCCCCCAGGACTTCATCTTTTCAGACTCCCCTGAGCCATACCTTGCCTGACACCCACTCCTGGGTGGATCCTGCCAACTGCCCTGGGGCCCCGCTATTGCCTTCTAAACACAGCCTGCCTGTGAGTGCTTCTTTCTATCCCTACTCCTACCCCCTACCTTTTCTATTAGGCCCTAAGAAATGGGCCCATAAGAAGCAAATTTTTACTAGCTAAAGGGTACCACTAGCTGGTAGGAAATCTGTATATACATTGGAAAGATGCTCCCATTTGGGTGGAGAACTCCCATAAGCATAGGGTGTGGGGTATTAAATACAAGCTGGGTTTGAGCTCTGACAACTGGGGGCTTCTGTGCTGTGTACATATCATACAACAGTACGTGGTGTCTTGGAGCAGTCATCTAGAGAGTCCACGTTAGATCCCTTAGGATGGATTTTTAGCTTCCCTCCTATAAGTCTTTGTGCTCTGACATTTTATAGGAATTCCAGTCCTCCATCGTAAAGAGGGAAGAGAGATGAAAGCTACAGATGAAGCCCACTTTGACAAATCTGACTCCAACCAGGCCCTAAAATATGTCCTTGATGTTGAGCTAAACCCTTTAAGCACACTGTCATATGTCATCAACCATGTGATATTAGCATATGGTGAAAAGAAAAAATAAGCTACAAAATACATACATAATCCTATTAGAAAATCAGAATTTTAACACATATTTTAAAAACCCATACAAGAATCTGCATAGATAGATAGAAAATTTTTTTTGGCAGCTGTAGGAACGGAATCCAGGGTCTTGAACATGACGGGCAAATGCTCTACCATTCAATGATGGTCCAAGTCCCCATTCGTTTTTTTTCTTTTTGAGACAGGGTCTATGTAGTCCAGGCCTTGGCCTTGAGCTCACTAGATCTCCCAGACTAGCCTCAAACTTGTGATCTTCCTGCTTCAGCCTATCCCCAGCCTTTTAATTTTTTATTTTGTGACAGGTTCTCACTAAGTTGCTCTGACTGGCCTCAAACATTTGATCTTTCTGTCTTAGTCTCTAGAGGAGCTGGGAATACAGGCGTAGGCCACCACGCTCAGCAACAGAAGACTCTTGATAGTATTTATTTTGAGCAAGAATTTGCAATGGGACTTGTGGATTTGTTTGTTTCTTTTGGGAGTGCTGGAGATCAAAGGTATAATCTTGTAGATACTAGATAAGTACTCTACCAATGAACTACAGTTCAGACTATTTAATATTTATTGTACAATGAGCATATATTACCACTTTTGCAAACAGGACATATAATAAAAAAGCTGTTTCTGTTTTGGGAAAAGTTAGCATGGAATAAAAGGTTGCAAATGCAAAGTCAAATTAATTGATTTGGTTCTTTTACTGTAGATTTTCCTCCTTGCTATGGGAGCAGGGAAGTCACCAAGTGATCCCCGGGGAGAGGAGGAGACACTGCCCAGGGCTGGATGGTCAGCCCCACGGGACTCCCCTTCACCACACATGACAGACAGCAGGTGCTCAGAGGCAAGACTGGATCCTGCCTTCACTCTCTGCGCTAACCCACTTACCAGGCTAGCAGTGAAATTGATCTCTAATTATAATAAGCTACAGGCTTTTAAAATGCACAATAGTGTGTATAAGCAGCTTATTACCATTGCGACAAACCACTGAGTGGGAAAATGAATTCTGACATTTGTGGTTCTAATATGATAAACACCCAGCTGGGAGTCAATTATATTGTTCACATTTTTACAACTCATTTATTTCCTCCATTTGTGGAATAACTTCGCAACTAATGGGTTTCATTCATTTGCTCCCAATGTGTCATTTTTAAACAAGCAGAGAAGCATCAGCCATAAGGCAGAAAAGTTGAAAAAGAAGCCTGCAGAGTCCTGCATGGCGCGTGGGGAAGACAACGGGGAGGAGCTGGTGGTGCCCACTGGGGTGAGGAGAAGGGACATCTCCTTGCTGTGCGTGTCTGTTTTGGCCTGTTTCACCTATGCACCAACCTGAACTAGGATTCAGAAACTCGGTACACCATGCCACAATCGAAAAATTTAATTGATTGTAGCTTTCACAGCGCTAGCCACTATTTTATTTTATTTTGTTTTTAAAGATAGCATCTCGCTATGTAGTTCAAACTATCCTTAAACTCATTGAGGTCAGGCTAGCTAAAAAAACTGAGGTTCTGCCCCAACCCCCGAAGAACTAGGATCACAGGCATACACTACTGAGCCTGGCTCCCAAGTGCTGTTTAAAGACCAGCCGAGTCTGTGGGTCCCCCGAGTTCAGACTGGAATGCAGAGAGGGGCCAGGGCTTCTTCCCTCTGACCAGTGTCTTCCTCGGTCCTCCTGGAGTCAGTTTCTCCGCATGTCCCTTCCAGCTCAACAAGGACACAGTGATGTCAGCCGAGGGTTCTCCAACAGCTAGAATTAGCACTAGGAAAACTGCCCAGGGAGGAATTCTTTCATTATTGGCACTGTGGCTGTGTTTATTGGAATAACTACCTTAGTATTTACAATCTTATTTTCAGTAAAACCTGAGATGGTCTAGGTTTTGCTAAGTTTTCATTCCCTGATACATTTAAATCTGTAGCTGTCTCTATTCAGGGAGAAGCTTCACTCTGCCTTCTCTGAGTCATGGAAGGAGTCTCCCTCTTCACTGGGTTGGGATTTTATTTGCCCCAGGGTCTCCAGACTGCCTGTCCCTGGATGCCCACCTCGATCAGTAGCAACCTGATCCCAGGGGTCTAACAGGATGGCAGGACAGCAGATCAGGGGCCAAGTGTCTACTCCATTGTCTCTTTTGTAGGAAATGCAGAAGCAGCAGGCCAGAGAGACAAAGCATGTACACCCAAGGTGCCCACACTCCCTAGTGTCCCCCCTGCCCCAGGGCCATGTCCGTCTGCTTTTGCGGACATCCTTCTGACCACCATGCACCACGCTCAGTCAGATTTCCCCTGAGTCACATGTTTCTATTCTATTTCTAGACGTCACCTGCTGATCCATCCACTGTGCAGCTGTCCTACCAGGCCAGGTGTGTGTGCAAGTGTGTGTGCATAGCAGCTGGCCTGGGAGGTGCCCTGGTACCACTGGCATCTGTGGAATGGGTTCCCTTCATGCCCAGTGACAACAACCAGATGCACGCTCAGCTCTCTAGGGAAGACTGTGGCTTATGGGTGTCCTCGCTACAGCAGCAGGCACGAACCCTTCTAAGTCATTTTAGAATGTGGGGAACTTCTATAACCCCCAACAATGCTCAGTCCCTATACTTAACCCAAAATGCAAAAGTAAAGACGGAACAAAAAGGCTTCTTCCTCTTTCAGGGGATGTCGCACATCCTAAGAGTGAGCCCAACACCTCTCAACCTTCCCCACCAGGCCAGGTGCTTCCCACGCCACCATGACACAGGGCTGTGTCCTACTGATGACCTGCGGCTGTCTTCTCCCTCACATTCCCCTAGCCTTGGGTCCATAGTAATTATCCGCCACATAGGGAGGAAGGTGGGAAAGATCAGCAGCCATCGAACAAAAAACAATGGATCTGGAAAATCACTTAGGGTGCATCTTAGGAAGTGGGCAATGTGTGTGGATCTCAGCACCTCGCTTCCCTCAGGAGAGGACCACTGACCTCACACCAGGGTGGCCGGCGAGGCCCAGGAGCTTCTGGCCAACAGCAGCATGATCCCCTGCTTTCCTTTGCCAAGAAGTCATCAAGCTCGGAAAGGTTTGTTTTTTTTTTTTTTTTTTTTTTTCCTGGAGTTTATCTCTGTTTTCTTTTTGAGTAAGTCCCAACTGTGGGCTTCAACACAGAACTGCGTGCTTTTCTCAGAAGCCCTGGGTCAGTGGTATGAATGCACGGGCCCGCCAGACAAACTGCTGAGCCAGTTCCTCTGTGATCTAACCACATCTGATGTAAGGTGTCCACAGCGGACTTCAGAAGTAAGGCGAGCAGCTTCTGCAAGCTTGGGAAGTAGAGTGACAACCCTTGAACGGCCATGTCTGAGTTTATTAACCAACTCCACAGCGCCCCCTTCAGGGACACTGCTCCATCTTGGTTTCTTCTCAAGTCACTGCAGTGTGTCGTCGTTTCTTTGTGGTGCTGGGGACTGAGCTCAGGGCCTTGCATGTGCTAGGCAAGTACTCTAACATACAGCGACACCTCCATCTCTTTGTGGTTTCTAAAAAATATTTATTTACTTATTCATCTATTTTTTGAGACAGTGTCTCACTATGCAGTTCAGGCTGGCCTTAAACTCACTATGTAGCTCAGGTTAGCCTTGGACTCACAGCGATCCTCCTACTTCAGCCTCCTGGATACTGGGATTACAAGCACTCACCACCACACCTGGCTTATGGTTTGCTTTTAATAACACTTATTTTTAATGACCTTTAATATGTTTTATTCATACTGTGAGAGACAACTCCAGGGACTCCCCTTAAATGCAAAACAATTACTCTGACTTTGATTATTTGGAGACTTATTTCCTTATACTGATACATAGAAAGCTGGCTGTGGTATTTCCTTCTCTCTTCAATTGGCTCTAAGCATTGCAAATAAGGCTAGCCGAGGTGCTGGTATATAATCTCTAAAGCCAACAGACAGTCTTGTTTCCTCGCATAGTGTTCCCCATACCGGATATGAGCACAGCAGGATGTTAGAGCCAATATCTCGGGGAATGTCAACTGGGTATGAGCCTCAAGGTAAATTATAGCACCAGGGTGCTATAATTTGCATATCAGAAACTGAAGCAACAGTCTCCCAAAAACAATTCTGTTGCTACCCTAATTAGATTATGTGGACTGATGCTTCTGCATATCTCTTTCTCTCACCCGGCTAGCCAGCTCAAGGTACTCACATAGCTCCCACCATCCTCACTGTCATTCATCCTTGAGCCTCCCCCTTCTTCACAAGATAATACATTCTGGGAGAGGCCTAGGATCAGAGCCTTTGTCCGCATGTCCTCATGGGGATTGGATTTAGGACCCCTTGGCTGTCCTTAATTTGGAATATGTCTTGGTGTCTTTACTCTCACTGTGGGTTACCTTGGAGGTGGTAGATTGGAATTATCTTGCTGGGATTCCAATAACATTTCAATGAGATTACAAATATAACTTCTTGGGCTGTGAGGAAAACTAGAAAGTGGATTGCAATACTTAGATGACAGGGCTGGGGATTTAGCTCAACCACTTAAGTGCCTGCCTGGCAAGTATGAGGTTGTGACTTCAATCCCTGTTACCAACAAAAACAAACAAACAAAAAAACCCAACAATACTTAGATGACTGTACACAGTATTTGGGCTTACAATACATACTAACACCTATTTATTGTAAGAAAACTCAGGAGATACAGAAAAGCAAAGAGAAATGAAAAGCTACCCACAATCATGCCATCCAGCAAAGCAATTGTATGCATCCCACCAGGAAAACAAGAGACTACGAATCGGATAACGGTGTGAGAATTACACGGGAGTAAAACAGAAGCACTTAGCACATGGTAAGAACTGAACAATGTGAGCTGTTCTTATCGTTACCGCTTTAATGTATTTCCTTTTGGTCTTTGTGTATACGTGAGTGTCTACAAGTTTTCACAGCTCACCAACTTTTTGGACCTTTGTTATGGAGACATTTAATTTTCCTTAAAATTTTCTACCTATGCTCAATTTTAGTTGTGTCCAGACTAATCATATAAATCTAATGTTCCATGAACTCTAGCAAAGAGGAAAGACGATCAAAAGTTAGGAAGCGGTACCTCTGCGTATAAGGAAATGCTGTTTATTCCTATGCCTTAGATATGAACTTGCAGATGTTTTTCTATAGACAGTAATGAGTTTTTCTTCAATCACACACATTCTTCCCTAGTTCCCCACCTTATCAACACACAGGCTTAACAAGGTGGCTGTCTGGCGCAAGGGGTTCAACCTGCAATCACAGGAAAGAAAGCAGTGCTCTGTGACCCGCATGGAGATTAGATGGGCCACCCCCGGGCTCATTAGTGTGAGGAGCTCATTAGTCAAGTTCATCAAGCCCACATGGGGTCAGTTCTCTTGGGGGCCTTCTTTGCTATGAATGCCAAACGTGGGTTGTTGGAAAGGTTTGGCCTGAGCTCTGTGATTTCAGTCACAGGACGTACGTGGTTTGTTTTAGATGCAAGCTGGGCCTTAGGAATATATGGTACACAGAGGCAAATCTCGCTTCTGGAGAAGCACAGGGGGTTATGCTGAGTGTTTCAGTGGGGTTTCCTGTAGCACAGAAAGGCTGCAGGAGACCAGCCGTGGAAGCTGCTGGCAATCAGAGGTCCTATGGAAGGGGCAGAGCTGAGTCCCAGAGCCATGCCTTTCTCAGGCAGGCAAAGTGGAGAGAGGAACCTGAAGTTGTCTCCAGACCCAGCTCTGCTACTTGGTAACTCTGTGATCTTGGACAAGTTCCTTCGCTTCTCTGTGTCTGTTTTACTTTTATTTAAATTAACATTTTAAAAAATCAGATTTATTGTGATTTAATTCACCTGCCATGTAAATTTTCCTCTTTAAAATGACAATTTAATTTTTTTAGCATATTCAGAGTTGTACAGTCATTGGCACAGTCTCCCCTCTAGGGCATTTTTGCTCCTCCAGAAATAAACCTCATACCTGTGCAAGTTACTTATCAATGCCTTACCAGGTGTCAGGGGCTTTACCTATGCCACTCTAGAGCTGTGGCCCCATGGTAGAGTGCTTGCCTGGTGGACACAGCCCCTGGCTCAATCTTTAGCACCCCCAAAATTAAATAAAATAAAAGTAAAAACATATGCCATATCATGTAATGCTCAACAGCTCTGCAAGGTACACGGGAGTGATTCAGACTGACAGATAAGGGGAGTATTACTCAGTAGAGAACAAGGAACGTGTGCCAGTTCTCACACTGAGGCTTTGTTAGGGAAGCTGGAATTCGAACCCAAATCAGCTTATGAAAACACCTTTTGTACCAGGTGCTGCTTTGCCTCTTTATGAGCAAAGTGGTGGCACCATTTCCTGCACAAAGCTATCTGCTGCTTTATTTTAAACGTCCCTCTCTATGCTCTTCCAATTCTGGCATAGAGAATTGGTAATAAATCAATGCCTGACCACCTTACCTGTCACAAGTTCTCGAAATTTCAACCACATCTCTCCTGAGTCTTCACCTTCTCAAAACGAAATTCTATTTGATTAAGCAACATGCTCTTACTCTAATGAAAGAACAGACAAAAATGGCAATAGTTTTGGCTACGGTGTTGGGCTCCATCTCTGGTGCTGTTATGGCCATATGATGTTAACTGAATGATGGAGCCACCTGTGCTCCCCGATGCTGTAGAAGACACCTTGTAAAAGCTCTGTGATTGGTTCAGTTTACTTTCTTGGAAGACCTGTTAGAGCCAACACTTTTTCTTGCCAAGGAAACAAACTCAAAAAGTATGCAATGCTACCATCTTCTTTAGGCACAGTATAAGACATAAAGTATTCCCACGCACAAATCCTTTCCCTCCCCACAGGTTCAGCCAAAAGGAGGAGGAGGAGGTGAGCAACACCAAGGTGAATGGAACTTGTCACAGAGTCATGAGAAAATATTCCAACCACATCAGAAATAACTGGACATTATCTTACCATAGGGGGCAGGTGCATGTACTATAATCCAGCCATCCCACTCTCAGATAGTTATTCTGGGACAGTGGTTCCCAAAGTGGAGTCCCAGACAACATCTACACCATCTATAAATGTACTATAAATGCAGCATCTCTGGCCTCACCCCAGGCCTACTCAGAAGCTTCAGGAGTGGGGCCAGCACTCTGCCTTCTCTCCAGGGAACTGTGATGCAGGCTCATGTTTGAAATGATTGTGCTGGGGAACACTCATCCGTGTGTATGAAGGAGACAGCCACCGCCAAGGTCCACTGTGGCTATAAACATGGAAACCCTGAGCTATGCTCCAAATCAGCCAGTAAGTAAGCTGTAAGATAGTCAGAGCACACCACAGAGAAGCCAAAATAAGTGAACTGTGGTTGCAGATTACACACAAGGCACATGAATCTCAGAAACTACATAGTATTAAGGCTAACAAGAAAGTTGCTGTGAACTACATTTAGATGATGCTTCTTTTGTAAATCTCAAAGCCAAAAACGAATCAGTATACTCCTTAGGGATGCGTATATATTTGAATATAGCTTGAGAAATCAGGGAATCATAACTACACGGTTCATGGTAGCGGCTCTCTCTGGGGAGGAAGCAGGGAAGAGGCAGAGGAGAGAAACACGGGTGGCTGGGACAGCACTGGTACCATCCCTGTCCTGAGCATCTGTGGTAGGTTCATGGGTGTCCATTTTATTAGGAAGATTCATGGCTCACATTTATGTTACACATATTCTTCTATGTCAAATGGCATAATTAAAAAGAAGTAAGGACAGGGATATCACCCTGCTGTTGCCCGATGGAGAATAATGCTCAGGCACAGTACTTAGTAAAAGAAAGAACTTTCTAGAAGATTCTCCAGAGTATAATCAACTCCAAAGTCTTTGAGCTCTGCAGAACAATGAAGGTGGCCAAAGCCCTCAGAGGAGTCCCTCATCTTGCTCCTGGTTCACCTCTGTCTCCAGGATGGTGACATTCTGAGTGCTGGCTTGTCCTGTGCCAACACCCTTTATCAGGGTCATTTAGTCTCCAAACATGTGAGAGCCCACAGTGCACCACACAGTGAGCTGAGACAGTGAGGGGAGGAATCAAGAGGAGCAGCTGGCCAAGAAGCCCCTGCAGCTGGCCAAAGAGGCCCCCAAGACATTCAGAATGAAACACACTCAGTTGTTCTCACTACCTTTTAAAAAATCACCAACGAATACTTCTGTGACATTGAAAGCAAACTGCTATGTGAAAAATCATAAATGTTCTCCAGAATGAAAGATAAATTTCCCTAGAAGATGGATACTTAATCAACTTACATACATCTTGAAACATACAGGAGTCTTATTTCCCCCTGTGGATTAAAGCAGAAAGCACCATTTTAATTTCCATGTACAAACTGACTTTAAGCGGCCTTCCAATGCTAATTTGCTATTCCACCTGTCATTCCCAACAGGGGCTACAGCTGCATTCCCACAGGCCCAGAGTGCAAACTCAGCCTGCTTAATGACCAAAGCTCCTTTCCTCTCTGCTCTTCTCGTTTCCTCTCCCTCCTCTCTGTCTGTCTCTTTCTCTCTCTCTCTCCTTCCTCTCTCTGAGATGAGCTCTTGCTGTGCTCAGGCTGGCCTCAAACCTGTGGTGGTTATACTGCTAGAAGTGTTAGAATTATAGGCGTGTACCATCATCCAGCTTTCCATTTTTTTAGCGCACACCTTTTTTTATTCCTCCAACGTATACTCACAGTGACAGAACATACTTTGTCAAATGAAACATACTCTCGGGCACTAAATAGCTTCACTATACCACATGAATGAGTTGCTATGTGAAGCAGAGAAACCTGTGCATGCACACAAAAATAATTTAGATCTAAAATATGGGTCATGAAAGAAACACTGATAAGATGTAGAGGAGAGAGGAGGAGAGAGAGAGACTGGGGATTGACCCTAGGGCCTTTCTACTAAGTTATATCCTTGCCCTTTATTTTTTATTTTGAGATAGGATCTTACTAAGTTCACCAGACTGGGCTTAGACTTGTGACTCTCCTCCTCCTCCCTCAGTTTCCCAGGGTACCAAGATTCTAAACATTTACCACCTCTCCCAGACTGATCTATTTAAATTTTTAAAAATATATTTTAGAATAGTGTTGGATTCACAGAAAAATTGTGCGGACAGTTCAGAGTGTTCCCATATTGTACTCTGCACTTTGCTGCCCGGTTACTAGCATCTTCCATGAGCACACTAGGTTTATTACAGCTAAGGACCCCCTACGGAGACATTGCTGTCAGTGCCATTCAGATTTCTTTTGTTTTCCCCTAATGTACTAAGATCCCATTCAGGACACAAGACATTATGTCATGCTGACTTTGGTGGCACTGGTCTGTGACACTTTTTCAGATTTTCCGTGTTTCTGATACCCTTGAGAGTTTCCAGGTGTAATGGCATCAATCTGAATAAGAAACACCTAGCAAGACTGGTTTAGCGCAGATTTGGGTGTGTTAGCTCGGATCCAGGTGATTGACGTATAGAGGAGGGAAAAACCCACCCGGATGTGGGTGGCACCAACCAATAGGCTTGTAGCTTATCTGGCATAACAAGGGAAAGAAGAAGGAAGTCTCACTTCTGCTTCTTTGGAGGTGCTCTTGACTTCACCATCACCTTTGGACATCCGTTTCTAGGCCTCTATTAGACCCTTTAGCCTTCCAGGTCAACCCTTCAGCTTCCTGATACAGACTTGCAGAGCACCCTGCAGGGAGCTTCAGCCTTTAGCTTTTGACTGCATCCTCTTGCTCTCCAGGGCAGACAGCCTCTTCCACACCTGACCCTGCAGGTGGCCACAGTAAGTCGATCTCATAACATATAACACAAATACAAAATGTATTTTTATATTAAATCCATTCCTCTAGTGAATCTTAACTGATACTCTCTGGAAGGCTGAGGCAGGAGTTTCAATTACGAGTTTGAATCCCACTTGGGCAACTTAGCCACTTAGTGAGAACTTGTATGAAAATACAAATCTCCTTCACACACACACACTCCTCACACAGAGGCCTGAAGAAGCATGCTTACCCCGTTTCTCTTTTGCCTCATGAAGACACCCAGAAGGTGACATGAAGAGCAAGTGGTCACCAGACACTGACTACGCTCTGTCTGATTGTGGACTTCCCAGAGCAATAAGCACGTTTCTGTCGTTTACACATACATTACCTGGCCGAAGGTACTTGTTTATAACAGCCTAAATGGACTAAGTATCTACTACATAAGTAATTCAGAATTCTTCAGATTTGTCCTTGTTCCCATTTATTTACTGAGTCAGTACTAACGTCACTGGGGAATCACGTACTTACTTTATATTTGGGTTATTGTTCAACACAACTTTATTTTCTTGCTAAAACTGTTTCAGCCTTGGCCACTGAGATTTCTTTCAGCTAGTTTCTGTGCCCCTTTAAAATGCCCAGTTATTCTGGGGTGTTTTTCTCCCTAATCAGTTCCTTACTTATGGTAGTTTATGTTTTTCCATGAACCATCATTCCAAAAAGAACCAGATTTGGAAGTTGGGGATTAGAAGGAAATTCAAAGAGCTATCACTAATAACATTTTCTTTATGAAAAGCTTGCACATTCTAGATTACTAGTCCTTTCTTGTTTTTACTATAAAAAGATCAGTTTTTCTTCAAAATTCACAAATGGATCCCTCATTCACCTTTTAACTGGAATTTTCATTTAAAAAAATGCATCGCACTTCACCAAACACCCTGAAACTCAAGAGTTTGGGACTCAAGTTTAAAACCTAAAATTTGATTGACTACAAAACTGATTTGTTCCTCCTTTAAGAAATTCTACAAATTCAACTTGATGAGTTCTGGAACAACAGGAAGAATGTCTTATTTTTTAGAATTTAGATGTTTGTTTTCCATTGCTGCTGTAACAAATTACCTCAAATTCAGTGGCTTAAGAGAGCACAAATTTATAGTCTCTCAGTTCTATGTTAGACATCTGACTTGGGTCTCTCCAAGCTAAGCCCAGGGGTCCCCAGAGCTGCTTTCTTTTCCTGCCTTCCTTCCCCTGATGGTCAGGGAGAAATGTTTCCTTGCTGCCTGCTGGCTGAAGGCTGTTTCTAGTTCCACAGTGCCCAGATTATTGGCGCTGCCTACATTCCTTGGCTGGTGGCCCCCTTTCACCATCTTTAAAGCCAGCAGTGATAGATTAGAGTCTGTCTCGTGCTCTATTATAGTTCTCTGACCCTCTGATCTCTGCTGGAAAGATTCTGTACTTTTTCTTGTCTGTCTGTCTCTCTCCCAGCTCTTGCTAAGTAGTTCATCCTGGTCTCAAACTGGCAACCCTCTTGCCTCAGCCTCCCAAGTGCTGGGATGATAGGTGAACGATACCATACTCAGCTCCATCCTTTGCTTTTCAGACCTGTGGTAGTTTTGGAGATATATTAAAGTAAGCACACCAGGATAATCCAGGCTTCTCTTCCTATTCACAGGTCCCAGGGAATGGACATCATTGAGATCTATTACCTAGCGTCTCCCATTAGCCCAGAATGCCACATATTCATTCAACTAACAACATGCTACTTTAATGATAAAGAGCAAAAGCTCACAGCAAGCTGAATGCACATGAACCGATGACATGGTCCAGCTGTGCTGATGTTTTGCTGGTGAGAAGGTATTCTATGTATAGAAAACTAATTATTTGCTGGGCAGAAAGCATGACAGTTTAGGATAATGAAAGCAAGTGAGATCTCTCTTTGGTATTTCCGTTCTCCAAGATGTTCAGCCTTGGGTGAACATTAGAATCTCCAAGGAGCTTTAAAAAAAAAATTGATGCCAGGGCCCATCACAGACCAATTACGCCAGGCTCTCTGGAGGCTGTGCTATTTGTTAAAAACTCCCTAGGTGATCTTGAAGTGCCCTGGGGGCAGGCTACATTTCGTAACCGAGGCCTTGGTGGTGGAAAGGGCTGATCTATGCAGCAGCCTTGATCTCCTGATCCGGAAGTTGAAGCCTCAATCCCCAGAACCTCAGAAAGTGGCTGTATTTGGTGATAGAGCCTGGAATAAGGTGGACCAGATGAGATCATTAGAAGTGATCCAAATTCAGTTGAGTGGCAGCCTTTAACAAGAGGAGATTAGGCCGCATGTGGAGGGACCTCGGGAAGACACAGGGAGGTGGTGGCTGTCTCTGTGCCAAGGAGAGAGGGTCTCACGCCTGCTGACACCTTGGTCTTCAGCCTCCAGAGCTGCCAGGTAATAAACTGTCCACCCAGCCTGTGACACTGCTACAGCTGCCCTGGAAAGCTCACACAGATTTTTAGCCATTTCCTTAGGATGTGCCAGTTTCCAGGGCAGAATTTGCTTTTTACTTTTGTTTCCCCTGATGCTTACCACAGTGGTTTGTCACAGCAAAAACACAATTAAAGTAGCCAACGATCTAGGTTTATGTCCCACCTCTGCCACTAACTGGCTGTGTGATCTCGGCTAAGTCAATAAGCTGCAGTGTCTTCCTCTGAAAAGTGTCACCACCTCACCAGCCCACTAGGATAACATGAGATACAAGAACCTTTGTGATGAGAAATCTATCCAGATCTTCCTATAGCCTGGCTGATTTTGATTTGGATAGGAAGGCTTACGAGGACTACACTGCATGAATGGCTAGCTGGATAAGTGGATGGATGGATGGATATATGGATGAATGAATGGACAGTCACAGAGCAAACCATGCATATTTTTTCTTCCATCAGTTGAGCTGCAATTTAAAACAGTTCTAATATTGGTCCTTCCTAAGTTATAGCTTCTCCTTCCTTTCATGTTTGTTGAGTGCTTTTGGTTAGTTTGTGAGTATCGTGTTCTAGATGAAGCCCAATGCTTTTACATGTGATTCTTAACAAAATGAGTAAAATTCCTTTGGAAAGCAATGTTAAACTGCATGAAAAGTCTTTAAAAGACTCATCCCCTATTATCCAGAGACTTTACCTTTGTTACTCAATTCTGAGGAAAGGATTCTAAATACTTATATAGCTTTCTTTGCAAGAATATTACTCATAACATTATACGTGACAGTGCAAAAATCAGCAACAAGCTAAATGCTGAGCAAGAGGAACAGCACGTGAAGCACAGTGTGTGCCCACCATGGACTTCTATGAAACTATCAAACCTGTGAAAAATATTTAATTATGGTGTTTTAAAAAATTATATTTTAAATATTTATGCTATATTTAAATATTTAATTATCCTTAAGAAAAAGATGCAAATACATACATTAAAAATGAGAGGAATCAGGGCTGGGGATATACTGGAGTGTTATATATACAGTCAAGTGGTATAGCACTTGCCTAACATCTCGAAGGGGTTCAATCCCGAATATCCACCAAACAACAGACAGAAGTGGAGAGAGAGAGAGGCAGACAGACAGACAGAAAGAGAAACACAGAATAAGACACACAGAGATAGACAGACAGACAGACAGGAGAGATAGAAAGGTCTCATGCTGAAAAGAAGTCCATCAAGATGCTAATAATCTGAGAGCCTTGGCGAACTAAGGTGATTTCCCTCTTTCAATTTTCCAGCGTTCCTGACTTTCGTTGAATAATAAGCACATACTATCTTTATATGGGAAAAAAATAAGAAGTTAATAAAACCACCAACAATAAACAACAGTGAAAGGACCAGGAGATTCATTTTGCTCAGGGATCCAGTTATCCGTTGTCATGGACACAAAAGATGCAATGCTGTTTAGCTAATGACTTGGCACTGGCACAGTGACATCCCTGCCCTGAGGTTTTCCTGGCGTGGATGTGAAACACATCCTAAGGAAATCCCAGCGCTTACGCGAGGCAAAGGACTAGGCTGCCAAGTGCTGTTTCAGCAGCTTCGCTCCCAACCCCTTTAGCAAAACATCATCCTTAATTAATTTAACAGAAACTTGTCAATGAGAGTCAATATTTACATAAATCTGCAGCTCTGATAAGGCAGATAAATGATTCTTATACTTTTCAGCATGCTCTACAGAGCAGTCCCCACCTCTCTAGGCAGCCAGAAATCTCAGTGTGGGCTGGTTGTCTCTCTTATCCTTACTGTCATGTCCAGCTCTTCAAGTTTTGTCAATGACAGGCTCCAAATGTCCCCCAGTCAGTGCAGTTCTTTGTAAAATTTATGCCACTACCACCATCCCTTAACAACTGCAATACTTCCCAAGCCAGAGTCCACCTGTGTCAGTCAGTTTTCCATCACTGTAATATAATACCTTGGACAATCACCTTACACAGAGGAAAGGTTTATTCTGGCTCACAGTTTTAGAGGTTTCAGTCCATGATTGGACCATGGCTTGATCAGTCCTGATCAGTCCATGTTGCTTGGGTCTGTCGTGAGGTGGCACACCATGGTGGGAGCACATGATGGGGCTAAAATACTCACCGTATGACCAGAAAGCAAAAAGAGATGGAGAAAGAGGCTGGGATTCTATGATCTCCTTTAGGGTACAATTGCAATGACTTCCCACTAGACCCAACCTCTGAAAGTTTCCTCCACCTCCAAATAGCACCACCCAGGGGTCTAAGCCTTTCACACATGGGCCTTTGAGAACATTTAAAACCCAAACTATAAAGCTGGGCACAGTGGCCTGAATTCCCAGTACTCAGAGAAGGCCAAGGCAGGAAGATCAACATGAGTTTGAGGCCAGCCTAAGTGGCATGGTGAGTTGAAGGCCAACCTGAACTCTGTCTCAAAAAATGCCCCCAAACCAAGGCCAGGCATGGCAGCCTATGTGTATAACTCCAGCTCTCAGGAGGCTGAGGCAGGAGGACTGCCACCAATTTGAGGCCATGTGTTCAAGCCCAGAATGAACTGCATAGTGAAACCCTGACTCAAAAAAGACCAAAAAAGAAAAATTCAATATTTGTGCTTCTGATAGATTGTCTAATATTAACAAATGAGGAATAACCTGATCAGAAAAAAAAACCCTTAAATTTGAGCATTCTTATCACAGGGATTTAAATTTAAATTTTATGTACATGTTTTTGTTGTAAAAGGGTGAATAAGGGGCTGGGGATTTAGCTCAGTGGCATAAGCGCCTGCCTAGCAAGCACAAGGTCATGAGTTCGAATCCCAGTACCAAAAAAAAAGGTGAACAAGGAAAGACATAAGTATCAAATATACTCAAGCATAAATCTCTGCAAAGGAAATGGAATGATACACAGTTTCCATGAGAAAATGACACAATGTAAAATTTCCCACAGTTAATATATTTGTTGACATATTTTAAACATGGACAGTAGTTGACAGATATCAAACTGCTATTCATTGGTTATATTTAAGAGAAAGGTACCGAAGTTTTGTTTCTGGTGCTGGGGATTGAACCACTGAGCTACATCTCAGCCCTTTTTTCTGTTTTATTTTGAGGCAGCCTCTCACTAAGTCACTATGTTGCCCAGCCCGGCTTGAATTTGTGATCCTGCCTCAGCTATGCCCAGCCAACAGTTTTTTTTTTCTCCCTTAGCTAACAGTTTTGTTTTAAATATTAATATTTTTATTGTGTCTAAAAATCTAGCTTTAGCTGGGCGTGGTGGTGCATGCCTATAATCCCAGCACTCAGGAGGCTGAGGCAGGAGGATGCTACGAGTTTGTGGCCAGGCTGGGCTACATAGTGGGTTCAAGGCCAGTCTCCTGAACTACACTGTAAGATCCTGTCTCAAGAAAACCAGTGGCGTAAGTGCCTGACTGGCAAGCTCAAGGTCGTGAGTTCAATTCATGGTATACCAAAAAAAAAAAAAAAATCTATCTTTGTCAACTATTCACATTCATAATGAGATTCTAGATGTATAATGTAAAAAACTGAATTTTCTAAAATTCCTTAAAGAGGTATGCAAAAAACATTTGAAAACAACTGTTTAGGAGGCGAGGTGGTCCACACAGCCACACCCTGTCAGGCCCCTCAGGAAGACATTCTGCTTGAAGTTCGGTGCTGGTAACTTTCCCTGGGGCCTCTCAGTGGCCACGTCCACTGCATCGGAAGAAAGAGTGACCAGACTCCACTATGCACTTTGTCATCTCCTTCCTGACTGTGCCCAGCCAGAGCTACCTGTCTACAGTTCACTGCGCCCAAGATCCTCACACACTGGTGGCCGTGTGGAGTGATAGTGGGGGACAAGAGGCCTCTTAGGACTCCAAATGCTAAGTCCCAACCAGACATGCACAGGACTAAGTGCAGATCCTGCCAATTGTACCAGAAAAACAAAGCCGGACTGCGGGGAGCCATCTCACAACTCACTAGTGTTGTATACATGAGTTGTATACATACAGTGATTATTCTGAGTAAATAGGAAGTATTTAAAACTCAGAGTAAATTCTTAGGGGGGATCACTTGGTCATCTCCACTGGAATGGTGCGTGCACACATACACACACACACACACTCACCCCACAAGTCAACAACAAAAGACAAATGGCCCAAATGAAAGAAAAACACAGGCAAAAGATTTGAATAGACATTTCGCCAAAGACACAGTATGACTGGCCCACAGGCCCATGAAAAGATGTTCAGCATAATTCATTATTAGAGAAATGCCAAACTGAAGCCACGATGAGATACCAGTCCCTACCCTGCAGGATGGCTAGTATTTAAAAAATGAAAAAGCTGGCCAAGATGCTGAGAAATTTGAACCCTTGTACATTCTAGTAGGATGGAAAGTGTTATAGAAAACATTACGGCAGTTCTTCAGAAAGTCAGACATAGGGTTATCATGCGATGCGTCCATTCTACTTTTAGATATAGACCCACAATAGTGAAATCAAGAGCTCCTATGCTTACACAGGAATCTTTATAATGCATTGTCTGTGATAACCAAAAGGTGAAACCCGATATCCACCAGTGATAAGGCACTGATCCAGGCTATGATGTACATGGCCTAGAAAACATTATGTGCAGTGCAAGAAGCCAGAAATGAGAGGCTACCTGTTATATCATGCCATGTATAAGAAATAGGGTAGACAAATCCCTAGAGGCAGGGAGATTGGTGACTGCTAGAGGGAAGGAGAAAAGCGGCCAATGGGAAATGCTACTCGAGGGCCAAGGCTTTCTTCTGGGATGATGAGAATGTGTTCAAACTAGATAGAAGTGATAGCAGTACAATACTGTGACTGTACTCAACACAACTGAATCGTGTATTTCAAGTGATTCATATGAATTTCAACTCATGTTTTTTAAAAAAAAATAATATCTCCATGGGGATGAAAAATTAAGGACATTTGCTCATAGCTCCTAATGGGGGATTTGCTGAGCTAGGGACTCCTTGGCTGGGTACAGTTCCATGTAGTATGCAGTCCTCACCAGGGGCTGCCCAGAAATGCCCTGCAGGATTTGGGGACAGGGACAAACATGAATAGTGTGCTGCCTGCTGTGTGGCAAAGAACCCTCAAATCCTCTTGGGTTATCATTTCTTTTCTGCAGAATCCAGGGACATCTGGGAGCTGCCCAGCAGGAACATGCTGCTCAGGGACTGCTTGTGGTTAGAGAGCCCACATTGTCCCCTGATGTATTTGGGTCAACAGGACCCATGGAACTTCCTTTCCAGGGGTGGCAGTGTGCAATGGAAAATCCCAATCACACCCCATGCTGGCTTTTGCCCCACAATGCTAAGAATATTTGTGGGCAAAGCAAGTTGTCAAATACTCGGTGACTTAGTGACGTCTGTTCTGAGAGAAGACAGGTTTAAAAGCAGGCTTCAAAAAGCTCAGGAAGCTACTGGCTGGGAAGAGGAACAGGAGTGCCTTTGAGCGTTCTCTATTTTGATCCGAGCAGTGGTTGCATACAGTACAATATACAATATATGTGAAGCATGCAAATGATGAGGATAAAAACCACCAAGTTGTGCATTTAAGATTTACATATTGACTATATCATATCTTAATAAAGATTTTTTGGAAGGTAGACATAGCATAACATAGTTGGGAGGCAGACATAGAACCTATGCTTGGAATCCTTTCCTTTAATGAGAAAAAAAAAAAGCAAGCAAACAAGCTTCTAGAATAGTATCAAAGCAAGACACGCTTTTCAGATGCACCATGGCCCAGTAAGGCACCACCTATTAATTCTTGCTGACTGAACACCACTTGAAGAGCTTTTAGTAAATATCAATGGCTAGGCACCACCCGTGGAGATTCTAATTTAATTGGCCTGGCTATAGAAGAACATTTTATAGCTCAGCAGGTGATTTTTATTGTGGTGGGCAAACTCTGGCCCATAAGCTAAATTGGCCTGTTGTCTGTTTTAGTGAAGTGTTTTTGGAACACAGCCATGCACATTTATATAAGTAAATCCCTGGATACTTTTGGTGACAATGGCAAAGTTGAGCAGTTGCAACAGGGACCATGTGGTCTGCAGGCTGTATGTATTTTCTAGCTGGCCCTTTACAGAGGAAGTCTACCCACTGGGTCCCAGCAGGACTGCACACCAGAACCACCTGGAGTGGGGGGACACAGACCATGCAGAGGGATGGCGAGCACCACCTGGAACCTGCGGGCTCCACGCTCCAGGAATGAGGCTCGGGTGTGACTTCACACAAGCTCCAAGCTCCAGAGGAGCTTTTCTTAAGGAAATCATTTCAGTTCCAGAATTCAGCCCAAGATGGTGCATTACATTTAGCTATCATGTCTATGTGTACTCCAACATTTTTTTTTTTTTTTTGGTCTTTTTGAGACAGGGTCTCATAACACATTCAGGCTGGTCTTGAGCTCACTTTATAGCCCAGGCTGGCCTCAAACTTGCAACAAACCTTCTGCATCAGCTTCCCGAATGCTGGGTAACAGGCATGTGCAACCACACCCTGCTATTGCAACATTTTTTTTTAATTTTAAAGAGGATAAAACCAAGGAAAATAAAATAGAATAAAATCAATAAAAATAAACCAGTATAAGCGATACGGAACTTCAAAACTTTACAAAATCAACAACAGTTACCATACTGCCTTTTGTTGCCTTCCAAATAGCTGCAGATACCTTCAGACATTGTAAAAATTGAATGGAACAGAAGAGAACAGAAACAATAAAAACAAAACAATGAATGCAATAAAGGACTTCAAAACAAGCCAATAGTAAATCCAAAATGGCTATCATAATATGTCCTGCTATCTTTTAAACAGCTGCTCATGCCATCAGACTTAACATAAACAAAACAACAGAGAATAAAACCCAACCGAACAAGACAATGAAAGTGATCCGGTTTCCAGGGAGGATCGCTTCCTGGTGAGGCTTGGGTCTGGCTGTCCCCACCCTGGCAGCAGCCTGCACTTGGTGCTGGTTTCCAGGTACTCCAACATTTTTGAATATTCTGTTTGACCTGGTTGATGCTTTGAACTTGAATGTATTTGTTTTGTCTTTATGCATATGGATATATGGATTTTCATTTAAATTTTACCAACATTGGAGAATTTCATTGAAAAAGCATTCTCTCAGTGAATCTCATTATAAGCTACTTTAAGTTTTTGGGATAATTGCTCCTTTCTGTTCAGGTATACTATGATCGTTTTTTTCTCATTTAAAAATTCTTGTCAACAGGATTTTATTTTATAAAAACATTACCAAAATACTTTTTTGTCTGTATGACTGCACTCCATTATGGCTTTGGACAATAAGTTTTCTTTGATCACATTTCTACCAAGCTCAATTTTCCTGGGTCAAATTTAGCATACTCAGATTTTGTCAAGGTTCTTTGATTCTTTTATTGATTTGAAGGAATCAGTTTTATCACATACATTCCACTGGTCATTTTAATTTGGCATAGGCTTTTTCCTAGCACATCAAACTATTTCCAGTTCAGCTGTTGGATTTTCAACTTTACCAAGTAGTTTCTCATTTGTAACAAATTGCATGTGCAAATAGGTTCATTTTGTACTCACTCATTATTTATACCAAAGCTATTTATAATGATTTGCATAAAAGATGAATTGTGGGTGTTTTTTTTTAGTTAAACGATGAAAGAATTGAGTGGCTCATCAGATTTTCCAGGAATGCTTTACTATCCCGAATTCATCTATGACATTTCTCATTCAGTTTGTCTGAGTGGACTGGCCAGGCAATGTGTCAAATGACCTGCTTCATTTAAAACAAACAAAGGCCAGGTATGATGGCACTCATTTTTTATCCCAGTTCTTGGGAAGCAGAGGCAGGAAGATCTCTCTGAATTTGAAGCCAGTCTGGGTCACAAGTACAACACCAGCTTGAACTACATAGTGAGGCTCTGTCTCAAAATCAGTCAAACAGTAACACAATGTTGATTTTTTTCCTTTTATTTTTGACATCTGTGTGATATTTGCAGTGCCTCACCATGGACCACAATGTAAGTGGCACCATTGGGATTGTTGTGCCCTCATCCTGCTGTGCACCCAGGTATGCAAAGAAGAACAGAGTGGAATTCATAGCAGCCAGGCTGAGTACCATGCAAAGATGCACTTGGGACTGGGGCAGAGGCTGGGCAAAGGGAAGAGGTCCTGATTCTAGAATCAGCACCCAAGGTCAGGATGGTGTCAGCACCAAGCTTGATTTGCTGCTGAGTTACTGATCTCAGCTTCTTAAATTCTCCCAGGAATAGTGGATTAAGAGGGTAGGGTGTGACCCAGTGACTGACCTTGAGGGCTGCATAGAGTGGATGGGGCTAAGAAATTATTAAAGGTGTTGAATCATCTGATCAGAGTGCAGCCTTGTTTATTTAGGTAGAAATGTTCTCATTAGAGGGTTGAGCTGTAACAGTCCACAGCAGCCAGCAGCCTGGACAGAGAGAAGGTGGCTCTCGGCTGTGATCCTGCCCCCTGGGGTTGGGATCCTGTGGTGAGGGAGAAAGAATGTTCACATCAGAGACAGAGACTCAGTGGTCCTGGATGACCTTTTCCAAAGATGTACAGATCAGGCTCTCTGCCTGGTCTCAGAACAACAAAAGATGACATTTCACTGTGTCCTCCACACCCGCCTTCTACTGCTAGATTGGAATAAGTGAAATCAATAGGAAAAGAACACAGCTGGGGACACAAACTTAGTTGGGCTTCAGTAGCTAATAATAATCCCCCTCCTCTTCCAGGGCTAATCCACCACACCTACGAAAATCTACCGAGGCGAGGTCGTCTTATCCGAGTGTATGTGAAATGGGACACATATGAAGAAATGAATAAATGCATAATGGGCTTGAACATCTATGTAACCACCAGCCAATCAAGAAATAGAAAGTCTCCAGAACATCACCTAAGTGGTTGACTCCACAGCCTCTGTCTGACATCCCGGACCACATCTGGGATTCTGACAGGGAAATGGGGTTTCATTTCACAAAGACATTCAAGAGCTTGAGGAATTTAGGTCTGTATTTGGAGGTTCAAAACTCTAATGGAATTAGGTAACACGCCAGGAATTAAATACAGTATTGAGATGCAGAAGGAGGGAGTCCCTGACAGGCGGGAGGCTCAGTGGTGTGCATTTTTAACAAGCACCCTGGAGACTCAACAGCAGTGGTTCTCCCAGACAATTAGGAAATTTGTTTGGCAGATGGTTTGGTGTTCAAAATGATCTGACATTTAGTAGGCAGGGCCCGGGGATGTTGGATGCTCAGCACACTAAAGAATTATCATATGTCCTGAATGACTTCCAGATATATTGATAGACATTCAAACATACAGAAAGCCTCTCTGCATTTATTTGAGCCTATCTTATTCTTGTCTTACAAATAAACCTACTACTTTTGCATGATTTTAATGTACACTGTGATTTCCAGAATGCAGCTGCCATATAAGCTGAAGAACTAGTCAACATTTATGATGGGTTCTCCATATCCTCAGGATCCATATTCCTGGATTCAACCAATCTCAGATAAAACATATTCAGGTAAAAAACAATTATGTCTGCCCTGAGCAGGCACAGATTTTCTTGTCATTATCCCCTAAATAATATAGGATAACAAGCATTTACATTGCATTGGTTTTAGGCATTACAAGTAACCTAGAGATGGTTTAAAGCCTATGGAACAGGCGTAGTAGTGGACACCTATAGTCCCAACACTCAGGGAGGCTGAGGCAGGAAGACTGCAAGTTTGAGTCCAGCCTGGGCAACTTAGTGACTTAGCAAGACCCTTTCTCAAAAAATGATTTTAAAAAAGGGATGAAGATGTAGCACAGTGTGAAAATCTTGGGTTCAACTGCCAGTATCACAAACACATGCATGAATGTGTGCATACATGCAAAGTATATGGGATGATGTGTGTAGGTTATATGTAAATATCATGCCATTCCATATAAGAGACTTTGGACACACTTTAAGAATAACCAAGAGTTGTTTACCATCCCAGGCGAATCTCATCATGGGCAGTAATGCAGTGGTATGCAGTCTAGCACACTGTGTCACTCTACCTAGAGATACCAGCATTGGACTGCTTCATTTAGATAAAGCATTAAGACACATGGGTGTAGTGGTCCACACCTTTAATCATCTCAGGAGGCTGAGGCAGGAGGATTGCAAGGTCAAGGTCAGATTGGATAATTTAGTGAGATTCTGTCTCAGAAAATTTAATAATTAAAAAAGGGAAAGAAGAAACTCAGTGGGGGAGCATTTGCCTAGCATGTGCAAGGCCCTAGGTTCAGTCCTCAGTAGTGCACCAACAAACTAAACAATCATATTAATTTACTATAAAATGTTTTCTGCTGGGGATTTAGCTCAGTGACATAAGCACCTGCTTTGCAAGCGTGAGGTCATGAGTTCAATCCTCAGTACCAAGAAAGGAGAAAAAAAAAGTTTTCTGCTATTTCTTCATTATTGGATTTTGTTTTTTTCTTTTTTGGTACAAGGGATTGAACTCACAACCTTGCGCTTCCCAGGCAGGCACTTGTGCTGCTGAGCTATAGCCCTAGCCCTATTTCTTCTTTATATTTCAGACAGCATACATTTTTTAAAAAATTATATTTATAGATGGTTTATTTAATATACAAATTCTACTTCAAGGTAGTAAAGGAATATTTTTCATTATAGCATGAAAACATTTTTGTCAAAAAGAGGTTGTTAGGCTCCAGAGGTGTTGAGAACTATTCAGACCGAATCACATTATTTTCCAAGCAAAAGGCTTGAAACTCAGGGGAGGTGGCATGATCAAGGTCATGACCATCATTGGAAGCAGATACTCAACATACATCCCTGACCAGGACTTCGCTTCCAGCCCCAGCACTGCCCCCAGCCTGCCCAGGTCTCTGGACAGCTCCTGGTCTCCACAGAAAACTGTCTTGGCTTATGCTCTACCCAAGGTCTGGACAACAATTTGTAGCATGATGGGGTCTCACAAACAGGCACAAAGTCTTTAGTGGAATCTTAGGCATTATTACTGTATCTTAGCTGTGTCTCAGTTGTTATTTTAACTCAGGATCTTTTCCTTGGAGATGCAGACATTACAAAATAAACAGAACTCTTGTTTTTGGTTCTCTTTGAATACAAACTGTTGCCTGTCCTTGTCATTTTAGCGTTGAATCCAAGGGCCTTCAAGGAAAATGGTAAGAAGAAAAACACTGATTTCTTTAATTTTGCAAGACAGAGGATTTTGAGGTACCAGCAACATCTTCAATGACACCATGCAGGGCCATTAGGTGGGTGACACTTAATTTGAATACCCAGTGTATCCCCACAAACTGTATAAGCACTTGTGTTGCCCAAATGTTGATTGTATCTTATATGAGAATTTGGTGTCCCCTTTGCCTCTGTTATCCTAAATTTCTGGATAAACAACTATACAGTAACAAGGACAGGGCTCCTTCCATGGAGGTGGGATGAGAAAATGTAAGGCTGAAGGATGGTGCCCCATTTCACAATGAGCTCAGAGAACAAAGAGGAAGTCCAAAAAAACCAGAAGCTAGAAGGACCTTAGAGAATTAGAAGAGAAAGGGGACAGGCGTGGAGGAGAGAAATGGTATTGTGAATGCTTTAAATGTGTAGATGGTCCCAACCCAACCCAATTCATAATTAGCAAAATGGTATGGAAAGCAGTTGATTTCCAAGTTCACGACAATGACACTTCACCAAGGAAGGGGTTCCCTAGGAATCTCCCACTTTTCTTGCTAACCCTGGTGAAACAGAGCTTCTCTTGGGCTTACCATGGCCATCCCATGAATACAGTACATGGGGCCCAAGAGAATCAGAGTACATTGACCTCTTGAGACAACTCTGGGATTCTTCAAATTATCATACAAAGCCTTCAGAGAAACAAAGCAATGAAACTACCTAGCAGGCAAAATCACAAGAATCTCCAAACACGTTAATGTGTGTTGTGACAAGGACAATGTGTCTTGTTGCCATCTGGTGGCTTGCTGTGCCAAGGGAAAAAAACATCTTTAGAGAATTTGTGTCTTCAGTGAGGTTTCTAGAAACTCAGAGAGTGGCTCATGTAACAATCAATTTGAAATAGTCTCTATAAAAAATAATGAATGTTATTCCAGAGAGAATTGCAAAATGACTCAGTCCTTGATGCCCCAGAAGAACACAGGGAGGTGCAACCAGCAGCAAAGACAGCACTGGGGTCCAGCAAGGCTTCTGTTCTGAGATGTCCTTGAGGATAACGGGATTAGGAGGCTCTGCAAAGAGGAGGAAGGAAAATTGCATAGCAGAGTGAGGCAGGTGAATTGTCAGAGGATGGAAAAGATCAGAAGAGTTGAGGATGGTCCTCAGAAAAGAGGCTGATTCCTCATAGAATGGGGAAGAGACTTAGCTGGTATATTTGTTACTTTTCTCATTGCTGAGACAAAATTCCTGATCTCCAGAGTTAAAGGGGGCAAAGGTTCACTTAGCTCACAGTTTGTGAAGGTTTCAGTTCATAGTCATCTGGCTCCAAGGGAAGGTGGCTTGGCAGAGGAGCAACAGTTCATGGTGGCAGAAGATGGCAAAAGCAACAAGAGAAAAAGATGGGCCGCTTTCTGTCCCTTGTATGTACCTGCCCTAGAGTGGGTACAGCATTCATACCCTTAATCTCAGCATTAGACCATGAATCAGTCACAAACTCTAGATTCAGTCACCTTGAAAAGCCCATTTCCATGACTGTATGATTGCATGAGGTTTGGGGGGACAGCTAGACAGAAACCATAACAGCTAGGGGTCTTCAGGAAGCAAGAGGCCTGTCTTAAACACCTGGGTAAGGTCTGAGTTTCATTTAAACCAGGGAGAGTGGAAAAAGACAACATGAAACTTTGGAGGCAGGGATAGACTTGGATTTCTCTCTAGTCTAAGGCAGGGAGAAAGAAATCTTTCTTTCTTTGGGTTGGACAGGATGCTCTAGCTTTTATGTGTTTCTTCATCTCCAAAAATACTCCCATTATTTTCCATGTGAAAAGGTACTGGAAAAATAAGCCAGCTGGCCCTTAAAATCTCCAGTGCTAACAGAAATAAAATTTCCCCAAATCTAATGTCTAATACTTTACACATAAGCATTTCAATTCAATTGGAAAACAGCAACCACATGCAGAGATAGAAACCCAATGTTGGCATCAAAGCAAACACAGCCAGTGACCAATTTGGAAGCTCAGTGAAAAGCTCCAGTTCCCCAAGGCTAAGTGCACAAAAGGGGAGGGATTCCACAGGAAGGATATAGTGGTCGTGTAAGTGACTCCCAATAGCAGGGGTGGGAGACCAGAACACATTGCAAATGTGGTTGGGGACAGAACAGGTGAGACGATGGATTCTGGAGTCCAACCAAACAGGATCGAATCCCACCTTTGCCACTGAGCACTTTAGTGCATGCCATATTCTTGCTTGGTGTTCCTAAGTCTCAATGTTCACATTCCTAACTGAAGATAATATGACCCACAGAAGAGCTATGCAGTGAGTCCAGAGTCCAGTGAGCTTCCTGTACCCTGTGCCATTATTGTTAAGGTTCCACCTCACACCTGAACATCTCCACCTTAAAAGGAATTTCGATAGAGATTGTCTTAGTTACTTTTCTCATTGCTGAGATAAAATTCTCGACACTCACTCTTAGCTTACAGTTTGTTGTGGTTTCAAGACAAGAATGGTACATGGCAGAGAAACAGTTCATGGCAACAGAAAACAACAAACAAGGGCCGGGCATTTAGCTCAGCGGAGTAAGCACCTGCCTGGTAAGTGCAAGACTGTTTGATCCCTGGTACAAAACAACCAACCAAACCAAAAAAAAAAAAAGCAAACAAGACAAGACTCTTTCTGTCCCTTATGTGCATAATGCAGGCTATCTGCTCTAGGGTGGGTATAGCATTCACACACTTAATCCCAGCCCTGGACCATGAATCAATCACAAACTCTAGATGCAGCCACCTCTAGAAAGCTTACCCTCCAAGACTGCATGAGGTTTTGGAGGGACAGCTAGACACAAGCCACAACGAGGGTTTTCCTGAATATGACACCCTTGCTTTATGATTGGACACTTTGATGGCTTTATCATATGAAGACAAGACACTCTCACTGAGCTAAATGGTCTAAGACAAGGTTTCAGAGCACAGATGTGCTGGGACTTCTGATCGAGATTTCAAAACAAATGGAGAATGAAATAAATCAGACACACAAGCTTGCATGCCATATGGTTTCTCTCATTTGAGTAATGCAAAGCACAAATAAAGAGCAAAATAAAAGACTTGGTATAAGAAATCAGGAACACAGATCTTTTGCAAATGGAAGAGGTTCAAGAGACTGGGGGGGGGAAGGATAAGATTTAACATGCATCATGTTAAATACCCACAATGAATGTAAACATACTATGTTGCAAATATGAACTAAAAAATAATGAAAATGGGGAAAAGGGATCTAGAGACAGAAAGGGAAGTGAGAGAAGAGAAGGGGAGTAGGAAGAACAAAGATATGTTAAGAACATGTACTTACTCTCTAAGATGAATGTAAGCTTCATGTACGGCAAATGTACTAACTGAAAAAAAAATTTCAAAAACAGATATAGTGACATGCATCTAGAATCCTAGCAGTCTGGGTGGCTGAGGCAGGAGGATAGCAAGTTTGCAACTAGCCTGGGAAATTTAGCAACTAAACAAAACTCTGCCTCAAAATAAAAATAAAACAACAACAACAACAACAACAAAAAAAACAAACCCCAGAAGGAAGCAAGTAAGCAATTGTGGATGTAGCTCAGTGCAGTCTCTCACTTCAACCACAAGTAACAACAACAAAAAAATCAGAATAATGGAGCCTTAGAACCCTTTTGTACTTGGAACGCCCAGCAGTTACCACTTGTTCCAGGGAAGCATGTGCAAAGTACTTGCTGTGTGGTTGGCAGAGTTCTGAACGCCCTTCCAGTGGGTCCTGTTTGCCCCTGAGAACTCTGGGAGGCGTTCTGACTATTTTTTCTGTGTTACTGGTACAGAAACTGAGGCACAGGGAGCTGAAGAACCTTGCAGGGGATGCATTCATCTCTACAGTGCAGCCTACTGATTTGTACCGTACATAGAAACCTCTGGAGTCAAACAACTGATGCTCAGATACGAACAAAATTTTAAAATGGGCAGCTCTTCAGGCTATTTTTCAAAATCACTGTTTCCCGTGAACAAATCAGAACTATAAAAATAACCACTACTAATCTAAGAAAATTACTGTTTTCCTTGTTCAGTTCACCGCCTCACACTCTGGGGCTGCCTACCTAACAGCCTTGAGCTGATTAGGTCTTTTCTCTGTTCCTTCAGATATACAATCCTATCTCCAGCAAACAGAAAATCTACAGACCCTCAAGGTCACTAGTGCCAGGCAGAAAATGGCTTATTAAAAGCATAATTTCATTGTGCAGAGTACTTTGAGGTTAGGTTGCATTAAGTGAGCATTGGTGAGGTTTGAATATAGGCCAGTGATAAAAAAAATTCAGTCACGACAATGCCTGCATCTATTATAGAATCTCTTGGGTGCAAAGGTGAACTCAACTTCATTCTATCAGTGCTCCTAATAAAGCTCTTTTCAGTCTCTTCACTTCTTTTTTACTGTGTCCAGTCCCTAATTGCCCAGCTGCTACGGCTTTTCTTTAAATGTCTCTGCAAAGCCTCATGTGGTCAGAGGTGGCTGGATTTAGAGCGTGTGATGCTGGAATTCCTTCATGGTGCAGTGCTGGGCTCAGGGGCACTAGGAATGGTGTGAGTGTTACTACCCTAAGTAGCCCGGACAAGATAGAAGGGATATAAAGGGCTGTGGTTACCCCTGGCTTGTTTTGCTACTTCCTGCTTTCCATAAACTGGTTCTCCTCTGGGATGCCCCACTGCCATGTGTCGCCCTGCCTTGGAGCCAGCCGGTTATAGACTGAAACCTCTACAAACTGAGCTAAATAAACCTTTCCTCCTTTAACTTTGGGTGTTGGATATGTTTTCTCAGTAATGAGAAAAGTAACCAAGACACCAGGAACAGATGATTTATGTTCTGGATTTTGCAGAATCTTTATGCTGGCCCTTGGGTACTTTTCAACACAGAACATGTAAATGAACTTTAATACAGGGTGGGAAGGGAAGGGAAGGGAAGGGAAGGGAAGGGAAGGGAAGGGAAGGGAAGGGAAGAAACCTGTGTGTTGGCCACTGTGCTACAAGAACACCAACTGAAGAAGATTCCAGAGTTGCATGATCCATCAGGCATCTGTCTGTATCATGGGAGGATGTGATATTATATACACTAAAGCCAAACACAACAGTCACAGATTTTTGTGCTTTTTACACTATCTGTGTCCTCTAGAAGGGAAATCATGCTTGTCTGGTGAGACAATGTATTTCACTCTGGGATTTTCTCCCTAAAGCAATGTTCCAGATCTTTCTGAATAATTCTAACATGTTGACCACTTATGCACTGTGTGGTCAGTGCACTTCAGAGTGATTTGTGGCTTCAGTTTCACGGGGTTAACTTTGCTCAGGAACAGCTATGATTTTCATCTTGACTCTGAAACTTGCCTAGACAATCAGCACTTTTCTCCCTCGTTGTCTTAAATGGGAAACTTGATGATACAATGTAAAGCCAATTACTGAGCCAGAAACATTTTTCCAGTAACTCACTGTTAGATCAATCAATCCTCAGTTTTCTGGAAGCCAACTCATGGCAATTCTGTTTTTCTTGGAAGCTTTCATACACTAACTTTTTAGGGGGGAAAAAAAGCTCATTAACAAGAAACAATATGTATGAGATTTATGAAGTGTGATAAAAATATGGTGAATGATTAATTTTTTTTAAAAAATGATTAAGGACAGATTTCCATAAATTCCCCCATAAGTATTCCTTCTCACTTCAAACACACTTATTTCATTATTCTTGTAATTTTCTGAAGCAGTGCTAGAGGCCCTCTTTCATGACTCTCTTTAGTTGTGCTATTGTGGCTGCCTCAGTGTTATGGATCAATTCAAAGGATTTACCTTCCATAGTTGTTTTGACTTTGGGAAAGAGCTAGAAGACACACAATACCAGAGCAAGTGAGTTAGGTGGATGAGAACATGCTATACGTTGTATTTTTACAAAACCTGCTTTTCCACTGGATGGAACTAGGACTAATGCTGGAGGCGATGCAGCATCGTGGCAATCCTCACATTTAAGTTCAACAACTGCACCAAGAAGCACAGAGAAAGTAGAAGAATAGACTGACATATTTCAGAAATATTTCCTAGCTAACTACGCTTTAAGACCTATGCCTAGTGTTTAGACAGAAACACAGCAAGGTGAGTACTCTCGTTTGTGAAGTAGTGGGCGATTTTTACTCTTTAATTTCAAAAGTAAGTACAAAATTATTTCCTAAAGATTTGGAGCAGGATGCTCAGTTAATAACAGCTTCATTCCCAAAGCAATCTGGGTGAGGCTCTGATGGTCTCCAGAAGGTCTCTGATGTGGCCTTCGGCTCGGACAGTGCTGTACTTAATGTTAGCACATAAAGTATAGCACTTTAAAGAGGAGACAAGGAGATAGATCTTCTGTAAGCGGGAAGAGGATGTAAAAAGAATTAAAATACGTTGTGTAACATACTAATTCTCCATGATGAATGTCATTGCTTTGTCCTGTACACATGTACTAATAAAAATAAATATTTAAGTTTTTGCACTCTAAAACTCTAACTTCATCCTAAGCAATTAGTCAAGAAATCAGAATGCTTTTTCTATGTCAGTTAAATCAAATGAATGACAATGAAACAGGAATTAAAAATACAATGCTTTCCCTGTGCTGCCTGAAATCATGTGTAGCCCCAGGAATACCAGGGTACCCTGCAGTGGGAAAGCTCAAAATCTGAGTTCATTTATTAAGCCTTTAAGATATCCCTAGGTTAGTGCTTGGCACATGGGGTAGTTGTTATTAACTAAGGATCCAAATCTTTAGGAAATAATTTTATACTTACTTTTGAAATTAAAGAATCAATAGAGCAAATGAAGGAGGCCCAGAGGGAGACTGAGAGGGCCCGCTGTTTCTCATGAGGATGCCCCGAGAAATCTGCCTGGTACAGGAGAGAGGGAGCTGGATTCCCTCTCTTTCTTTGAGACAGGACCTCACTATCTAGTTCAGACTGGCCTCAAAACTTGCCACAATCTGTTTGCCTCAGCCTACCGAGTCCTAGGACTACAGGCCCATGCCACCATGTCCCTCTGATACCTGTGTTCTAAAGAGTCCAGTTTTACCTTTTTATTTGCCCTTCAGGATATTTATGATTTGCACCAACTGGTAACAATTGGATAGGATTCACAAGCGTGCCTATATCCGTCCCATTCCTTTTTTGAAAAGGGAACTTTAATTCGGATTGCCTTGTTTTCCTTCCAGTGTGGTATGCCAAGTATGCTGGTGGTACTTTAATCTGATGGGTTAGTTAACAAATGGCAGCTGGTGGGCATTTATCTCTGAGAACCATGAACTTCTCCATGCTATAGCTCAACAGGACTTTGAATACTGTCCCATCAGGGGTGGAGTTACAGTTTGTGGCTATTGATAAGAAAGCTGGTTATGTTGGAAGTAGAGGCTCTGGATGTACAGGAAGTGGGGTATATCAATCTCACAAGAGGAACAGATTAATATAAAATACATATGATATATAACAATTTACAAGGTAGGCTTACAATGGCCACCTACAGAGTCAGGTGTGGAAGGATGCATAAGAGCCATTGGCACACTGGAGAGCTCGAGAATTCAGAGGTCAAAGGGCTGGCACTCACTGCAGAGTCCCATGTGAGTCTGCACAGGAAGCCACAGTTCTGCCCTGGAAGGCGGAAGAGTCTGCACCAGAAGCCTGAAAATGGAAGCCCAAAGGTGAATGATGAAGACTGGAGCTCCTCTGCAGATGCAGAGGCGAGACTTCTTCCTTCTTTCCCTTTTTATTCCATCCAGGCCACAAGCCTATTGGTTGGTGCCACCTACACCCAGGCTGGGTCTTCCATCTTCAGTAAGTCAGTTGTTCAAACACACCCAGAATGGTGCTGAACCAGTCAGTCAGGCAAGGGGGGGTTAGTAAAAGATGAAATACAGTACAGAACAAGATGCTGCAAGTTTTCAGTTACTGCTCCTTCCCACAGTCTTTTCCTGGGAAGCTTTGCTTACTCTGCTTGATCCAAGCTCCCAAGTATCACCTGATTGGACAAAGGATAAACATGTGACTCATATTTGGCCAATCAGACATGGAGGCCCAGAGGGAGACTTGGAAGTGGGCAGTTGTTACAAGTTGTTTTAATTGAGGAGATAAAAACTCAAGTGCTGAGGGGGCAGTCACTGTAGCCATGAGTGGCAAGTGGGAAGCCAAAGTCAAAAGTGGTAGCCAAAAATAAAGTAGAGGGGCTGGGGTAGCTCAGCGGCATAAGTGCCTGCCTGGCAAGCACAAGGTCATGAGTTTGATCCTCAGTACAAAAAAAACAAAAACAAAAACAAAAAACAAACAAACAAAATAAAGTAGAGATGAAGAGTGAAGAGCAAAGTTCTTTATGTAAGCAGAAGGGCCTTACTAAGACAATTCAGAAAAACACGGTCATACTGCCTGTGAAATTGTCCCTAATATTTATTAACAGAATAACATATCACACAGCCTGACTGTATTTTGCAAGGACAACCAAGGATTCAGGTATGTCATGGTTTATGTCTGTGGCCCCCAGGCCTCATGAGTTTGCATTGTGAATTTGTGATGGTTCATTGTCTACTGCTTGGATTGATGGTGTCAGTGCTACACCCACATAGGGGTGGAGCCAGGATGTGAGGTAATGAAGGCGTGTCTTGCTCTTTGCTGGTTCCTGTTTGCTGTTGGTGGCTGCCATGAACTGTGGCCCAGCCATGCCTGCCTGCCTTGGAGCCAACTGAGTGTGGACTGAAACCTCCAAAAACTGTAAGAAATAAACCTTTCCTTTCCCAACTTTGGGCTTCAGGTATTTTGTCTCAGCGACAAGTAAAAAGTAACTAAGACAAGGTATGTTATGTGATCAAAATATATGGTGAATGTTTAAATTTCAAAAATTATTACAGTAAAAGATATATTGCTATAAATCCCCCCTCAAAATACAACTCCTCACTTTGAACACTCTTATCCTGTTGTTCTTACCACTTCCGGAAGCAGTTCTGAAAGGTCCTGTTCATGGGTGTCTTTATCAAGTGTGATAAAAAATACAGTGAAGGCTTCTGCTCCCAGCGCCCTCGGACCCAAAGGCAGCTCATAAAAACGTTATGGTGTGTCCAACTGATTAATTGGATCTGGCGCTGTTTGACTTCTGGCTCTTCCCCAAAGTCAAAATAACCACAAGAGATAAAAATGTCTTGAATCAATTCAGGACATCAAGGCAGCCGGGACAGTGCACTAACATGAAGGAGGAATCCAGAAATGCGTTGGAAAATGGGAAGAATGATGAAGTATGTTTGAAGTGAGGAGAACTAATGATAATGTGTCTTTCACTGTAGAAAAATTTTAAAAATGGAAACATTTACTGTATTTTTTATCTCCTATGTCGCCGTCTGAATGCCCCTGAGAATCACCACTTTATTATTATTAATTCATTCATTTTGGGCCAGTGGCTGAATCCTGGGCCTCGAGCATACTAAGCCTATGCTTTGACACAGAGCTCCATTGTTGGCCCCTCCCAGCACTTTGGATTGCTGACCTCTGGGGATGGGTGAACTCATTGCCTGGGAATGTCTATTGCCAAGAGCTCAGTACAAGAAAGCATGCCAACATCTTCTCTTTAGGGAATCATTGCTTTAATTTTTTGGAAAAAAAATTAGCCAGCAGGAATGCTGGTGCATGCTGTCATCCCAGCGCTTTGAGAAGCTGAGGCAGGAGGATAGAAAATTCAAGCCCACTCAGGGCAAAGTTAAGCAATTTAGTGAGACACTGTTGAGGGAAAAAGGAAGAGGAGGAAGAAGATGGAAGAAACTATTGCTGCTGCCCTTCTGGGGTCCTCATCCCAACACCGTTAATAAGTAGCGGGAGATATGATGACTTATAGCACTGGATATCAAGAAGTTTTAAAAAGAAAGTTTTGGTGTCACTGAGGCCCCTCAAAATCTCAGTCAAGTGCTTCAGGCAGTTGTACATTTTTCAAAAAGTTTCCTAAATGCTGATGTGCATCCTTGTTAGAGGAGTCACTTGATCTTAGCAGAAAGGGACATTTGAGAAAACCAAAAGAGACTCCAGAGATCACATATCAATTAGACAAACAATGGTAACCACTGTGGCTCCTCTGTTGGTAAAATGCAGTGACAGAATTTTCCTTTGCAGCTCAGAAACACCGTGCTTCTCTGCCCATAATCATGAGCCTCAAATATCCAACAGGGCTTAAATCATATTTAGTAGACAGTTTTTGAGAACTCAGGGTAACACAAAATCCATTTATTATATATGCTTTCACCAAAATGGTTAAGTTAAAAATGAGTTTGGAGCACACTTTTTACATAAAACTTCAATTCCACAGACAGGCTGGGGATGCAGCTTAGTGGCAGAGTGCTTGCCTAGCAAGCCGCAGACCCAGTGATCAATTCTCAGTACAGCAAAACAGAAAACACAATCTAGTTTTGCTGGTGGGGTGTAGTGGTACACTATAATTCCAGTGCTTGGGGGACTAAGGCAGGAGGACTGAGAGTTTGAGACCAATCTGGGATACAACATGAGTTCAAGGCCAGCATGGACTACATAGTAAGACTCTGTCTCAAAGCAAAACAACAAAAACCCAACCAGAAAACCCCAAAATAAATTTTATAGTAAAACTTTTGATAATGAGTCACATTTTTCCATAGGTGCAAGGTACATGCTGTGGTACACCTACAACATGGGGCCAGGCCCACCTCCTCTGAGATGACTTGAAATGGAGCCTCATCTGATATAGATGCAGGAAAAGGAAGTGAGTTATGCAAGAATTCCATTTTCTGCTGTTTTCTCTCAGAGATGGTAAGAAAGGGAATCAGATCTAACGTTGAGATAAGGCACTTCAGAGTTGCTTCATTTGTGTTAATTGAATTGAGCAACAACGACATAATCCTTTGACCGGATCACTGTGCTTGCTGGCTGTTAGAAGAAACTGTCCTCTGGGGATGTCACAGAGGAAGTGACTTTCTGACAGCCCTCGCATGGGGCTGCACCATGCGAGGTGCAGGCTGACTGGTGTGGATGACATACCCATGGCAGTCCTGATTTCATGTGGACCAAAGCATCTTGAAAAGCAAATTAGAAGTGAGACCTGATTACAAGAGAAAGAGGTGGCTGGGGTTGGGGAGGTGGCACCCACAAAACCCCATTAAAATAAACCTCAGTACAGAAAGTCAATTGTCGTAGTAAACCAGTATTCTCAAATGTAGACTCTCACATGGTGATAGCCAAAGCACATTCAAGCTAATCTAGGTATCAAGGAAGATTCAGGACTGTATTCCAGAGGCCTGTGAATGAGGATTTAACATAAATTGCTTCCTATGGACAAAGAGACCTAGGTCTCCTGGAAGCAAGGATCGCAGGGATCCTACCTGTTTAGCCTTGGATTTAGATATCCCCCCAAAACCTCAGGCACTCATAAGTGGAGCTTTCAAGAGATGACTGGTTCATGGATTCATGATACTGGATTAAGGGTGTGATAACTAGATTAGTCCACTGATTGGTTTAGTGTGGTTCTCGGTGTGGATACTGGGAAGGCCAACTCCGGATGTGGGTGGCACCATCCAATAGGTTCTCGCCTGTGTGGAAGAAAAGGAAAGGAAGATTCGCTGCTTTCTGCTGGCTCTGTCATGGACTTTTTCCTCTGCCATGTTGCCCAGCCAACTAAGGACTGAAACCTCTACAGATTGAGTTAAAATAAACCTTTCCCTTTTAACTTGTGTCAGGTATTTTATCTCAGCACTGAGATAAGTAATCAAGATACCATTCTATAGAGCTAAGAGAGCCTATGGTGTCTTTTATAGGTGAATGGGACTGAGAAATTCTCACAGGGAACCTGAAACTAGCCCAGTCACTATCTGCTCTTTGTGGGGCCACTAGAGCCCTTTTGTAACATTTCTGCCAAGTGTTACTCAGGGAGAAGATTGGAGAGCCAAGAAGACAGTAGCAAAAGCACTTGTTAGCCTTCTTGACTTGTCTTAGATTTGTTTAACTGCAAAGAAGGCATAGAGAGATCAAGGCTGGTGAGGCATGTGGGTGCATGCCTATAATCCTAGCACTTAGGGGGTTAAGGCAGGACCATGGCTGTGAATTCAAGGCCAACCTCAACTACATAACCAGAGAGAGAGAGAGAGAGAGAGAGAGAGAGAGAGAGAGAGAGAGAGAGAGAGAGAGAGATATCAGGGACATGGAGTCAGCTCCATCTTCACTGATGACATCGTCAACCACCTTCACCAGAGGATAGGAAATAAGAGCAATTCTATGCCATATATTTGGGAAAGCACTATGCTCAGCTAATTGTCTAGTTCATGATCCACTCCAATGCTTGTGAATAAGACAGAGCAGCTCAGAAAAAGTGTGGGCTCTTGAGCCACACAGTCCTACCTTCCACTTTGTTGGCTATGGGATGAGAAGCAAATTTCCTGCAACTCAGTTTTCTCACATGCAGACTGTGATCACCTACCTGGGGGTCTTGTTGGCAAGATCAAATGGTGAGATATACACATGTCAGTGCTTAGTATGGCTCAGCATATTTAATTATTATAATTGGGGGCCCCAATTTGGGGTGGCTGCTCCATACTCAGAAGTCTGACAGATAAAGCAAAGTAGATGCCTAATAAATCATAACTATTTGAGCTCCCCCAACTTTTTTTCTTTTTGTCTTTTTGAGACAAGGTTTCATTATGCAGTTCAGACTGGCCTTGAACTCACTTTGTAGCCCAGGCTGGCCTCAACTTCATGGAAATCCCCCTGCCTCAGCTCCTGAGTGCTGGGATTATAGGCATGCACCACCACAGCTGGCTTTCGCCCCCTTTCTGAGCATCCTTAATGCTTTTTCAAAGAGAAAGAAATGAAAACACTAAAGTCTGAAAAGCTTGTCTTTGAACTCACCCATGTCTTTCGCTTAACTTTTATTTTTATTAGTCCATGTCTGCAGTACACAATGATCACATTCCTTCTGGGGAGTTGGCACAAATACACAGCTCAATTCTTCTTAATCCCCCTGCACTTCTGTCCCCCAGTGTGTCGACTCACACTTGTAATCCCAGTATTCAGGACACTGTGGCAGAAAATTCTGAATGTGAGGCCAACCTGGCCTACATAGTAAGACTCGTCTCAAAAACAAAAACAAATATCAAAACCAAAACCACAAAAGTTTTGGAAGGTTTAAATGTTCACGAAAAGTATCTGCAATAATGGAGCTCTCCTTCCCTAAATAAGACTGATTTAGTTCTCAAAAAACAATCCTCTTCCTAATATTTCAGTATGCATGCTGTATAATTCTTAATGATTCCTAATAATACCTACTACTGCTTGCTTCTTGGCTGCCCCCACCAGCATTGGGTAACCCAAGGCTCTCTCCTAAGCTGCTGCTTCAAACCTCACATTCTACTAAGAACAGGACATTAAAATGTCTCATAGCCTTTATGGACCCATTAATCCTCCTAAGTAATGAGGAACTTATGGCCCAGTCATTTTGGCAGGGTTGGAGCTCCATTCCAGGTTTAAGAACAATTTCCCCCCAGATACTTGAGTGTTATCCAAAGTCAACACGGACAGCGTCTGTGACCTACAACGTTGCTTTTCTTTTACAGTCCTGTGTCAACTGCTTACTGTGCAGGCCTTGATACACTTTTAATTCCTGTATGAGTTAGTTTCCTCAGAATTTATCACTTCACTTTTCACCATTTCCAGTCTTTGGATCTTAATTTGCCATAAGAAAACCTGCAACCTGTCACAGAGTTCATGGTTTTCTGGTGATTTCTCATTAATTAAGTATCCTAACTAGAAAAGGCTTTTTTTTTTTTACTTTGGAAGACCAGAGGGAAATCAACAAGAATGGAATAAAAGCTCCATGTACCCCATTAGGAACAACCTGGCTGCATCATAATCACACTGGACGCATTTTAAAAAGTTAACATCATATGGGGGCACACCCTGCAACGCTTTCTGGAGTTTGTAATAAAAAGCCAGATGAGATGGCTTGTTTTTACATCTCATGAGGAATCTGAGCACTTGTACCAAGGGGTGGGGGAAAAGTCAAACAATGATGAACAGCAGGTGACACTCAACTAGGGGTTGGGGGTGGATCACAGGACAGAGGGAGCTCCCCAAGGGAGAAGCCATAGAAATATAGAAATCCAGCACAGACAGATTTTCTATGTTGCTCTGTGCAAACCCTGATGGATTTCTGGGTTTTTGTGCCTAACCATCAAAGAACTGGTAGTGGCATGCAATGGTAAGGAGAAAGCAGTAAAGGTGACTGGTGTTTAGGTGAAGGTCTACGCAGAGTGAGCAGGCTCACACTGGCGGAAAGAAAAATGGCACAAATGCTCCAGCCTTGTGTTTAGGAGTTTTAAAATGTAGCATCAGGTCTAGGGCACCTTCTGTTGGGTCTTCAAAAGCTTGACTGACAATGCGATTGACAGGGCGTTGAGTCAGGTCAGCTGTCTCTATCATGACTAACCTTTCTAATTCACTCTGCTGTAATTGGATGTATGAGATGCAGACCATATGCATGATCCTGCAGTAAGCTCCAAGTGAAGAAAGGTTACCATAGGTCATGCCTGAGAACCTGGTACTCATGGGGCTTGGTTTGAGATCTCAAAATTTTCCAAGGGTCTTTGTTTTTCTACCTCTGGAGTCACAGTCCTTAGTTGGGAGTTGGCCTTAGGGCACTGTCCAGGTTCAGGTGAATGGTCCTAAGACTCTAATTATACATCTATAATATTCATATTCCTAAGGATGACCCCAGGAGCCTGCAACATGCTGATATTTTTCTGAAAGGAGGAAACTTTGGCCTGCTATTGAGCAACAGGAAGATTTCCAGTCTGTTTCCAAACAGTCACAGTGATCAGCATCCCTCATTAACCACACTGGTTCTCAATTCCTATTTTTTGTTCTAAAGAAGCTCCAGCAGTGGGGAAAGCCTATGGGTTTCTTCTCAGAGGATTTTTTTAAATTAATGAAATATACTACACAGTATTATGAAAGCTGCCATTATAAAAGAAGTCTCAAAACTATGGAACAAATGTAGCCAGGTGTGGTGATGCACATTTGCAATCCCAGCACTGGAGAGGCTGAAGCAGGACCATACAGCAAGTTTGGGCTACATAGTAAATTCGAGGCTAGTGAGAACTACATAGTGAGACTCTGTCTAAAAAAAACAAAAATAAAGCAAAACAAAACAAAATAATTCCCCCCAAACAATCTCTTCTCAGCAAAACAAAATAAAACAAAAGAACTAATATGTGATTGATGCTTCATTATTAAACCATAAAGCAACAAGATGAGGTCTAATAACTTCCACAGTTCTAAAGTGGTGTTGAGGATGAATAATCAGGTATCTGTCGCAGTTGTAAAGTGAGAGAAACAGATCTGTGATTCTCACAGGTGGCAAAACAAAGGGTACTGTTTACCCTACATCTGGCAGTTACCTGCACTCTTTACGGAAGGAAATGATACACATCAGAGGTTAGAGGCAGATAACATAAAATGGAATTATTTTCTCATCTAAATATACAGTTGCCTTGCATTTTATTTGGCCTAAGTTAAGAATTCCTGTAGTGCAGTACAGCATGCACAAGGGACTTAATAAATTCCAACTGCCCACACTGAACTTTATATTTGACATGGGGTGGGTGCTGTTTGTGGTTCTCAGAGACAAAGAGAGAGAAAAATCACTGTTCAAAACCTAAATGGGATATCCAGACATCTTCCTCATTATACTGCCTGGCAACCCAGTGTCTTCAAAATAATAGCCTGCAAAAAATATTCATCAGTATCTTAGTTACTTCATCACTGCTGGTACAAAATACCTGACACCCACAAGTTAAAGGAGGAAAGGTTTATTTTAGCTTGCAGCTTATAGAGGTTTTAGTGCATAGTTGGGGGGCTTCAAAGCAGGTTGGTATGGCAGAACAGTACGGCAGAGGAGAAACAATTCATGAGTACAGGGCAAACAGGAAGCAGAAGTATTGAGCTTTCCTTTCCCTTTTATTCCATTCAGGCTACAAGTCTATTGGTGGGTGCTATCCACACCAGAACTATGGTAAGCGGCTCGACAATTAATTAAATTAATTATCACACACTCTTAATCCATGTTTACCCATCCTAGATCATTGTTGGTGAACCTTTTATAGATGAGTGTCCAAAGTGCAAATCAAATGCCATTTATTTATCACAAAGTACCAACACTGCAATTAAACTGAATACTGAGCTTTTAGTTTAGAAAAAGCAACTCGTACATTAACATCTTTTGCTTTAAAACAAAAACACAGTAACTTGTATGCCATAGGTTCGTTACCATTGCCCTATATCCTGCCACCTCTCAAAAGCCCCGACTATGAGTGCATGATACTTTGGGGGGCTGTCTACATACAGGCCATAACAATTGTTAATGTCATACATAAATATACTGATGGCAAAAATATATGCAAAACTAGAGCCACAGAGTTTATTTCCATTTTTAACTAGAATTCTGACAATCTCAGGGGCTGACCACTTACCCCATTTCAAGATGGCTGAACAAAAATTTAAGTAACAGTTCCCCCACTCATAAATTGTATAACTTCTGGTAAACTAACCACTATGTTTTAATTTTATCACTTGCAAAATGGGAAAATACTAGTCCTGAGTCACAGAATGAAAGATGATGTATGCAGAATACTAAATATAGGACCAAGAGAGAGGAAGAACAGAGTACAGGTCAGCTCTGAGAATAGGGTTGTTGCCAACTGGTTAGGAGAACATTTAAATTTAAAATTTTCCAGTACCTATACATATTTATAATTTAAAAATTAAAATAAAAATTTGCTTTTCAGAGCTGTTGTTTTAGCAGATAATTTAAAACAATCTCCATATTTTACAACAGAAAGAGTTAAATTACTGAATATTTATATTTTGGCTGGGTATGTTGGTCAACCTCAGAAAGAAGAAAGAACCACAGACAAATTCCTCTCAATTTATGAGTTTATAGTATTTTTCTGATATCAAAGCAGGACAAAAACATAAGAAAGAAATGAATATATTTTTTGAAAAATAATGAATATATTTTTTGAAAAAAAGAATCTTCTATAAATTATTAATAAGCTGATTGCAAGATCATTAAAGAAGAGCTACATACAATTAAGTGGCAATTATTCCAGGAATCTAAGACTGATTTACTATCTAAAAATTAATCAATGCAATACACTATAGCAATAGCACAAGAGAGAAAACCACAATAGACAGAGGTATAGAATTTGAGAAAACAGGAACATCCCTTTGTGATTTTAAACACTCAATAAACTAAAAACAGAAAAGAAGTTCCCAATCTGATAAAGGCTATCTACAACACTGACACCAAACTCCATGGTAAAAGACTAAAACTTTCTCTCTAAGATGAGATGTAAAGAAACCCATTCTCACAGCTTCAACTTAACATTATACTAACAATTCTAGCCAGACATAAATTAAAAGAAGTAAATTTTCCAGGCTGGAAATGGAAGACTTAAAACCCTCTGAGGTTCCCAATGCCTGTAATCCCAACAGTCAGGAACTGAAGATTAATAAAAGTGATTAGAACAGTTTGTACCTGATGGGAGAGTCATGAAAGTACCACTGGTGGTTCAAGCTGGTGGGAATGAGTTAACAAGAATAGAGTAAATTAAGCAAAAAAAAAAAAAAAAGAGTACAAAACCAAACTTATACTCTGAAGACCACAAAGCATTACTGAAAAAAATTAAAGGATCTAAGTAAATGGAAACATCTCAAGCTCATAAATTAGAACACTTGATGTTGTTAAGAGATCATTTCCCCCCCACCAAACTGAGCTACAGATTTAATGTAAGGATTCTCTGAAGAAACTGACAAGACTACCTTAAGACTTACATGGAGATTTGAGGAACCCAGAATGGCCAAAAAAATCTTGAAAAAGAAGAACAGCATTAGAAGAATCATGATTTCTAATTTCAAATTTTACCATGCAGTCACACTAACCAAGTTACTGGTATTAAGCGAGACAAACACATCCACAAAATTCAGATCTAGAAATCAACTCTCAGATTGATGGTCAACTGATTTTTGACAAGGGTGTTCCAACAATTCAGTGGGGGAAATAAAAGGCTTTCTACCAAATGGTGTATAACTTCAGATTCACATGCAAAAGAATGAAGTTGGATCTGTATCTCATGTCACATACAAATTTAGTGAGGTGCAGTAGCACACATGTATAGGAAAGACTGGGGAGACTGAGTCATAAGGAACAGTTTTAAGGCCAGCCAATTTAGTGAGACCCTGTCTCAAATCAGTCAATCAATCAATCAATTAGTTGGGCTGGGGATGTAGCTCAGTGGTAGAGCACTTGCTTAGTATGCATGAAGCTATAGGTAAATCCCTAAACAAACCTCATAATGAATCAACAACCTGAATGTAAGTGCAAAACTTCAAAACTCTTACAAGAAAACCTAAGTGCAAATCTTCATGATCTTGGATTAAGCAGTGATTTCTTAGCTGATGCTAAAAGCATAAACAACAAAATAAAGTCTTAAATTGAACTTCAGCAAAATTGAAAACCTTTATGCTTCAAAGGATACCAAAAAATAAATGAAAAGATAACCTATAGGAAGGGGAAATATTTGCAAATCATGTATCTGATAGGAGACTAGGATCTAGAATTTATCAAACACATTTACAATTTAATAATAAAGGGACAAATAATTTTTAAATAGGTAAACTATCAGAATAGACATTGCTTTAAAATGTATAATAGCCACTAAACACATGACAGATGCTTGAAATCATGTCATTATAGAATGCAAATCAAAACCACAAGATACCATGTTAATCTACTAGATTGCTTATAATAATAAAAAAGACAATGAAAATATTGCCAACAATGTTGAGAAATTGGAACCTTGAACACTGTGGTAGGAATGTAAAATGGTAGGTAAAGAATGATGTTACAGTATGATTCAGTAATTCAAAACCCAGATATACACGTAAAAGAAAGGAAAACATATCCCTGCATAAAAACTTGAAGACTCATTCAATGCTACATTGTGTGGCATTATTCATAATAGCTAAAAAGTAGAAACAAACCAAATGCTCATCAATTGATTAACTTGTAGATAATAATCCATGATGTATAGTATGTTTTATCTGGAAAGAAAAAGAATAAATAGGCATATTATAGTATAAATGACTTAGTTTGTATTATATGACTCCATTTATATTGAAATGTCTAGAACTGGCAAATCTACATGAATAAAAAGTATATTAGGGGTTGTCTAAGGCTCAAAGGGTTGGAGGTAATTACTAATGGGTTTGCAATGACTTTGGGGGATGATAAAATATTCTCAAGTTAGTGTTTGAGAAAGTCTGTGAATCTACTAAAATTCATCTATTTATACACTTTAAAATAGATGCATCTTATGGTATGTGAATTATATGTCAACAAGGCTGTTAAAAAAGTAAGAGAAATTGCTATAGGAAAGCAACTTGTAAAAGAAATAGGATTAATAGCTTTTCATAAAGAACTATATATATGTTTGAAGAAATGCATGCCCTGGAAATGGTGGCGCATGCCTGTAATCCCAGTACTCAGCAAGCTGAGGCAGGAGGCTCACCACAGTTTGAAGCCAGCCTGGACTACATAGCAAGACCCTGTCTCCAACAACCCCTACCAAAAACAAACAAGCAAACAAAAAAGAAATGAAGGAATACATGCATATGTGTGTAAGCTTCTGTGTTTATGTATGAAGAGAAACATTCTGGAAGGCCATGCATGTAGCTTTTATTAGTGGTTACTTCTAGCGTGCAATTTGGCTTTAAAACGAGCTAAATGTGCTGCTGGGAGTGGGTCTCTGAACAGGTAGGTCCCTGGGGGTGTGACCTGGAAGGGCATTATTTCCTTCCTGGCTGCCATAGGTGAGCAGCTCTGTCAAACCCTTCCCCCATGCTGGTCTGCCTTAGGGCCAGTCAACTACAGTCTGAAATGTCTAAAAAACATGAGCCAAAATAAACCTGTCTTCTTTTAAGATGTGGGTGTCAGGGATTGTGTCTCAGCAATGAGCAAGTGACAGGGTAGGAAAGGAGAGCAAAGGGACAACTTCTTTTAACTTTAAAAACTTTGAGGTCATTTGAAAACGTATTCAAATGCATGTGCATTTCTTTAAAAATGGTGGGAAGAGAAAAGACAGATGTGGTGGAGGTGGACGCTTGTAATCCCAGCACTATGGGACTCTGAGGCAGATCACAAGTTCAACTCCCACTTGGGCAACTTTGTAAGACCTTGTCTAGAAATTAAAAACAATTTTTTCAAGGGCTAGGGATGCAGCTCAGTGCAAACATTCTAGTTCAATCCTCAGTATTTAAGAAAAATTATTTTTTAAAGGAAAAATCCGACTTGCATTTAATAAAGTTGACTTGGGTAGAGGTATGAAAGACAGGCAAACACACAAAACTGTGTTTCTAAATTTTGTCTTTGGTTTGGAACTTCTCAATAGAAATCACCATGCATTTGTTCCTTTCTAGAATTTGGACTTGACTTTTTCTACAGTGCCAGCATCCAGCACAGAGGCTTTCACAGTGCCTTAAAGGCTGTAGGCAGAAAAAAACTAAAGAGGCTCATCATCCTGACAATGTCTGGACACAGTTTGGGGTATCACAATGAGGCATGTGATTAGGGCATGGCCAACTGGCTGGAGAAGTGGGCGTAACCTATCAATTAGAAATTCAGGACTTAATGCAGAAAAATACTTCCAAACCCTGCATATGTAATCAATCAAAAAATGCTATCTTTAATTCTTCCGGCATGAAATCAAGCAGATTTTTATAGGACAGCTTAGATCTGACATCAGTCTTAAGAGTGAGGAATAGACAAGGTGGTGGCCATTAACCTTGTGGCCGCTGTCCTCTCTCTTCAGTGACTGTCAACCCGCATTGTGTACTTATCTTCCTAGTTTAGTTGGCCCACACTTACTCTACAGAGCATATTTCTTTTCCTACTTTTAGTAACTGTTAAACCTCACTACCTTTTGCACTACTTGACTGTTGGGAGCCGCGGCCGACACCGGTCGCCTTACTTGGCGGACGTAGGGCCTGTGGGTGGGAGCGGAGCCTGAGCTAGATTGCCCCTCCCATCGAGTGAGCCAAGTTGGCGTCTGCTTCCTGCCCCCTGATTGCCCTGGCGACGTAAGCAGCCCGCGCAATAAAATAGTCTGCCTAGCAACAACTGATGTTAGCCAATCAGCCCGCATCGCGCGCTTTGAACTGATTGGCCACTGTTACCCTATAAAAGTGAATGCCTCTCCCGCCACGAGAGGAAGCACAGAGAAAAGCACAGAGAGGGATAGAGAAAGTCCACCGGCGAGAAAGGGCTGGTGACAGAGCGGAGGCCTCGCGGGGCCCACGTGGAGACAAATAAAGGCAAGGTTGCACACCGCCAGACTTTGTCGTGTGTCTTTCCTGCCGGCCGGGAGCGACCCCGACATTTGGTGACCCGCACGGGGACTGATCAACCCCGAGACACGGCGGTGGTGTGCAACGCTCCAGAGTGGTGCTGCCGGACAGGTGAGTTGGGGATAAGCCTGGGCTCTGGGTGGCGCGCACCTACAGGGCTTTTAGACTCCCCTCAGGCTCACGCGTAGGTGACGGGTTCTTTAAGTCACACGCGGTGAGTAACAGCCCTTAGAGGTTGAGGATGGGTAATTTACCGAGCGCGGAGGCGCGGCCCTTGGTAAAGGCCCTTAAGAAGCTTTTAAAGGCTAGGGACCTCAGGGTAGGTCAAAAAACACTGGAACTATTCATAGCAGAGGTAGATAGGGTGGCTCCCTGGTTTTTACCCACAGGGCATTTAAACCTGCCGTCATGGGAGAAGTTAGGCGGGGACCTCGCCTCGGCGGAATTGGGAGGCGATATTTCGCCGGCTATTCGCCCCCTGTGGGAAATGATACATGCGTGCCTTGACTCCTATACCGAGTTGCGCCGCAAATTGTGTGCGTGCGCCGCTCGAAAAAAGCAGAGAGAGGAAAAAGGACCCCCGAGCGCTCTCTGGCGGGGAGGAGATAGAGAGCCATCCGCTCCGCCCTGGAGCTCTTCTCCAGAAGCGGCTCCCCGCCAAGAGGCCGCTACAGGGAACCCTCCCTTCTCTCAGCCGGCACAGGAAGTGACGCCCCGTTCCACTCTGTCGCGACCGCCGTCCTATGACGTTGCGCCGCGGGGCGGACGGTATTTTCATGGGCGGCTACTCTGCCGAGCAGGCTGAGAAAAACGCCGGTCGAGGAAACGGGGGCTGGGGATTTAGCTTAGCGGTATAAGCGCCTGCCTTGTAAGCAGGCAATCGCGAGTTCGATCCCTGGTACCGATTAAAAAAAAAAAAAAAAAAAAAAAAACGAAAAAGACCAAAAATAAAAAAAATAAAAAATAAAAAGGGGGAGTAAGCCAAGGCCTGCCTCCAAAGGCGCGGTTATCTATGGCATTATTCACATACAATTTTTTAAACTTAAACAGTGAAAATTGCTCCCCAGCTATGGCACATTGTACCCCATCCCCAAAAAATAAAGGATGGGTTAGATGGAAAAATGTCCTGACGGGACAATGGATGGGCCCGGATCCGGTAATCAGCTGGAACCGAGGCGCGGTTTGTGTTTTTCCGCAGGAACCGAGACGAGAACCACTGTGGGTCCCAGAGAGGTTGACGCGACAAGTCCCTCGACTGAAGATCAGGCCTGTTCCACCAGGGGCCAACTGCAGACCCAACAACAAGATGAGCCCTAAAAGAACTGCAGGACAATCCCTTTTTGGGGGCCTGGAACGGCTTGCTCCCCTATGTGCTACCCTTGTTAGGCCCTCTATGCTCCTTGTTCTTGCTCCTGCTTATAGGACCATGCTTGCTCCGATGGGTCACATCATTTATTAATGGGCGCCTTGCGGCGGCCCGGCGTCAAGTACGCCTGGTTGCCCATGCGGCCCTGGCAGCAGCCCGTGATGGGCACAATGACCCCCAGGCTTACGCATGGCTCGCTCGACTGGCCTACGACCGGGTCTTAGGTGTGGCGGGTCTTCCGCATTCCTTCCCTATTGACACCACACAGCAGGGTAGGTGAGTCAATGACGGGTAAGAGTGTGCCTCCCCAGCACGACTCGACCTAAGCCAGGCCCTACCCCATACTGCACGAAAGCCGCTGGATTACTAGAATCTGCCCAGATCTAGATGCCTCTCCGAGGGGATCACACGGAGGGGCATGAATGCATGCCTATGTGCATCCAGGTTCCGTCCAGTTCACTCCTGGCCCTGGAAAAAGGACGAGGGTCTCAAGGCCTTGGTGGACCCGGGGGCGGCCGACCAGGGTCCAAGCCAAGGGCCTACAGTGGGCCTCAACACAGGGCATAAGCCTCTGCACTCGATCCAGGGCGGGCTGCGATGCATACATTCATTCAAAGTAAATAAAATAGGGGGAGATGTTGGGAGCCGCGGCCGACACCGGTCGCCTTACTTGGCGGACGTAGGGCCTGTGGGTGGGAGCGGAGCCTGAGCTAGATTGCCCCTCCCATCGAGTGAGCCAAGTTGGCGCCTGCTTCCTGCCCCCTGATTGCCCTGGCGACGTAAGCAGCCCGCGCAATAAAATAGTCTGCCTAGCAACAACTGATGTTAGCCAATCAGCCCGCATCGCGCGCTTTGAACTGATTGGCCACTGTTACCCTATAAAAGTGAATGCCTCTCCCGCCACGAGAGGAAGCACAGAGAAAAGCACAGAGAGGGATAGAGAAAGTCCACCGGCGAGAAAGGGCTGGTGACAGAGCGGAGGCCTCGCGGGGCCCACGCGGAGACAAATAAAGGCAAGGTTGCACACCGCCAGACTTTGTCGTGTGTCTTTCCTGCCGGCCGGGAGCGACCCCGACACTTGACCAATTTTTTGTTCAGGCCAAGAACCTGGCTCTAGAAGGACTCCACAAGACCCCAGAACCTTGTTAACAACAACGGGGGTGGGGGGCACCATTGGCAGGGGTCAGGCTGCTAAACATCCTATAGTGTGGAGACAGCCTGACAACAAAGGGTTATTGGCTCCAAACCTCAGTGGCGCCAAAGTACAGAGAAGATACCCCAGGGCCTTAGAACCTTTAAGGAACTAGCTATGCGCAGGTGAGGTTTTCAGGATGGGGTTGAAAGGATTAGTTTTCTTGAGGGCATCAGAAAATCCAGAGGGAAATTTCAGGCATTCAAGGAGGGGAGCTAGAGGTGTCCTTGAGGACGAGATGCCCTGTGGCTGGGGATACAAAGGAGGGGAAGAGACAAAAAGAGGTTTTATTATTGTCACCATGAAAAGGATGATGACAAGGACTATAACAGGCAGTATAGATGAGGCTGGTCCTGTCCTCAAACCACAAGTCATTTATAGAGACATCGGGAGCCTCTGAACCTTGCCCCTGAGCTCCAGACTTATTTTCCAAATATTTATCCAGCACTTCCATCCAGGCTTCCAAAGGTTTCCTGAATTCAGCACTTTCAAAACTCAATTCAGGATCCCTCTAACTATCCCCACTTTGGTATCCTATTTCTGATGACAACAGCCTTGTCCTCCAAGGGACCCACACTAGCCTGCGTCTGGGTTCTACCCTTCCCCCCACCCTTCCTTCCTTCTGCCAAGAATCTGTTGCCTTTAGAAACCACTCCCTTCTTCACTGTCGATTTTGTCCTCCCTTCTCCGCCCACACGGAGTAGGGACGCGACCCAGACCTCCCTGTGGTTGCAAACACCACCGCAGGGCCTGCAGAACTCTTTCCAAGAGTGCTGGGGGAGGCAGGGTCTTCTTTTTTTTTTCCCCCAGAGTTCTGGGTATTATCCCTTGACACATTACTACCCAGAATAAGGCCTTCCTTTCCCAGCCGCCCTGGTAGCTGGCTGTGACCCTGTGACAAAGTTCTGGTGAATGAAGCCTAAGGGGAAGTACCTGGGATTCTGGGAGGGGCCCTGCAGTGGACACAGCGTGTGCTCCACCCAGATCTTGCTCAGCCCCGGGAGCAGCAGTGTGGGAGTCCATCTCCCTCCCACCTTTGCAGGCCTTGCTGCAAACGGCTCACATTCCGAGAGACACCTACTGCCTTCCTGTTTCAGTCTCCTCCACCCCCAGCTACAGGTAATAACTGGTGTGGGAGCATAACCCAACTGCTGATTTGATTTTTCCCCTTTTCCATTGTTCTCTTGCTAGTCTTCCTTAACAAATCAGTTGACCTCAAGCTCTTAGCCCCTCAGCGTCTGCTTTTTAGAGAAACTGATCTGAGACAGGAAACTGACCTGAGATTGCCCTTCCTCTCCCTTTCCTCCATCCTACTACCCAAAGTGTGGGTGTGATGGCCAGGGCTCTGGTAGCCACAGTGAACCCTGAGGACTGGGGCTGCGCCACAGAGCAGAAGAGGCTGACTCCTGGTTGACCTGGTGCTGTTAACACACTAATGCTAAAGTGTCCCCAAGTGACGTTCAACTCCTTCATGGCTTAAGAGTGAGACCTTATGTGCTTTCACCAGCACTTTTCAGACGTGAACTTGAAGTAGCCTATTAAACCAAGCTATTTCAAGATAGAAGTACAGATACTGTAGGAAGGAGACAAGGACAATGGTAATTTTAAAATTGTACTTTTAAAAAACTGCAGCTTCAGGACAAAGATACCCAAGGTAACTGAAAGGTTTCTGCCCTAGTATAAATTACTGGACATTATGGTAGTGGTCTAACATGGCAGAAGGTCAAAGCAAAAACACTCAGACAACCGCATCCTCCTCCTTCCCCTTCAGCCCTGATTACAACTTCCTCTTTCCTTTCCGGTGCGTGCCAAGAGAATTCCAATCAGTTCCTCACATGTCATCAAAGCCCACCCAAGCACTGCTTCCGGTCAGAGGTCATAAAACCTCCCGCCATATTTGTCTTTAGCAGGGGAGAATGCCCAGCCTCACCAGTGGAACGCTCCTCTCCACATCCTCAATAAAAGCTATTTTTTCTTTCCTTTTGCTTCTCTATTGCACTGGAAAACCCTAACAATAACAATTATTTTTTTCCTACCCTTAAAGAGTAGGCAGGAAGCAGAGTCATCAAGGGAAGAGGAAGGAGATATATATATATATCATACACTGTTTTTGTCTTGCTTTGGAACTGGCCAACTATGGACTGAAACCTCTAAAAACTGTGAGCCAAAATAAACCTTTCCTCCTTTAAATTGTGGGTGCTGGGGATCAGACACCTGTGATAGGAAAGTAACTAGGATATCCAACTGTTTTTTCCAAACAGCTCTTGGGCTGTGTCCTCCAGGAACATTTTCCTAATGGAAAAACTGAGACTTTGAGCTGCATCCACCGTGCCATGAATGGTCTCCGTATTTCCTGAGTACTGGGAGTTGATCTGTGCTCAAAGGGTCACGTTCATGCACTTCTTTCTCCTTTTCCTTCCCTCCCTCTACCCCTGCCTTTTTTTGGTACTGGGTAACTAACCTAAGGGCACTCTTTATTTAAACTACATCCTCAGTCCTTTTATAAATGTTTTGAGACAAGGTCTTGCTAAATTACCCGGGTGGGACTTGAACTTGTGATCTTCCTACCTTAGCTTCCTAAATAGCTGGGATTACAGGCGTGTGTCACTGTTTCCAGCCACACCATTTCTTTATGTATCTGCTTTAGGGCCATGAGCTCCAAAGCAAACAAAACAAAGCAAAACCCAAAACTTCTCCCAGGACAGTAGCTTGAGAAACAGTAGAGCATGCTTTCTTCACATGCCAAAACAGAACATCTGGGGCAGAAAGTATCAACAGCCAGGACTAAGGACACAGGCCCTCCTGAGCAAAATGCCAAGCATAGCATATGTTCACATTTTGAGCCTTCTGAATAAAGGCCTTGAGCTTCTGTTGGAAATTGTGGTGGCTTATGGAAAACAGGCTCAAACATTGAAAAGGGAAATCAGTTGGTCCTACTAATGAGCAAGACTGAATGAAGGAAATCTCTGAGAAAAGAGAGATAAGAGCCATCAAGAACTGTGACATCTGTTACATGACAGGAAAGAACAAAGAGGAACTCCTGCTGTTTAGGCACAGGTCATTACAAGGATCTGCTAAAACACCATTACAGTCTGCACTCCGACTCTATAAAAAGGACTGTGGGTGCAAAGAACTGGGTTCATATATGTATATGTCCTTTTTATTTTTTGAGACAGCATTTTGCTAAGTGATTAGGTTTTCAAGGTTGGGCTGGAACTTGTGATTCTCCTGTCTCACCTTCCAGAGTGCTGGGATTACAGGCCATGCCCAGCACTACACAGCACTACCCTTTCCTGTCGTCTTGATAACATCACCCTAACAGTGTTCATGATGGCACTGAGCTCCCATGCTGACAGAGGGTGGGAGGGACAATATGACAGTTCTGGCCAAGGAGCTGTAAGTGGAGATCGAGGCTCAGAGAAAGTTCTTTGCAAAGGAGTTTAGCTGATACATGCCTTTGCCCCGTTCTCTGTCTTCCCATCTTGATGGTGGTCACAATTCCTGGAGCTCCACGGGCTGGGAGCAAGCCGCTGTGTAAGCCTGCCACAGCCTAGGACAGAAGAGCTGGGACACTGGTGGCCTGCTGGGACTGCTGTGGACCTCTGCACTTGTAATGTGAGAAGATCATTTCCATGAGCCTAAGCCATTGCTACTGAGGGACTCACATATTTGTTATTTCTTCTGTAACTACTGAGACTAAGAAACAGTGCAACAAACAGAAGCAGTGCTCCTGGAGGCTGTGGATGTGGGCACAGGGGAAGGGAAACACCAAGCACGCATCCCTCAAGAAGCACATGGACAGCTCCTCTGCTCTTTCCCCTATATTTAGTGCTAAGTGGGGCATTATTTTCAGACCCACATAGGAAAAGCAACTTCCCTGAAACTGAATTTTCTTGACTTTACTTTTCGGTTTGAAAGCAGACACAAAGCTTCAGAAAAGTCTTACGGCTTTAAGTAAAAGATCAACCCAATCCCAAAGGTTCAGATGTGCAAGAAAGAAAAGGGAAATGCATGTGGAGATCAAAAAGATAAGTACTCAAGACCAGGAAGGAGAAAGGTTAGGGAAGGAATGGGCCCTTGGCTATTAGATGGGATGATCTAAGGCAGCTTCCAAGGATGCAGATGTCATTTTCCAGGAAGCAGGACACAGGGAGGGTGTGGGAGGCAGGAGGTTGGAGCCAGTGAGTTGGGCCCAAAGATGAAAGATTCTGTATCATCCAGAAAGGGCATCTCCATTCTACCTATAAACATGAAAATATCCAGCTTCTATCCTCAGGTTGTGTATATAAGATTTTCTTCTTGATCACATTTAAAATGATAAAAAGAATACCTAGTTCAACATAATAAAACACATTATTGGAAAGTAAAACAAGGAATGTAGAAAATGAAGGAGAATAATATAAATGAAACATAGTAGTAAATATACCAAATTTCCCTACACACAGAGAAGTCTACAGCTAGTTGTAAAAGCAAAAAAAAAAAAAAAAACCAACCAACCAAACAAACAAAAAAACCCAAAAACATATTAGTGGTTACTTAAAAATACTAAAAACTGCAACTACAGAGGCGGCCTAAAAGTCAGCAAATATCTAATACCATACAGATGTTTAGTAATATTTATGTTTAAAAACAGATGTTAGTGCTGGGCACAGAGATTGATACCAGTAATCCTAGCTCCTCGGGGGCCCAATGCAGGAGGATCACAAGTTCAAGGTCTCCCCGGGCAACTTAGTGAGACCCTACCACAAAACAGAAAATAAAAAGGTTGTAAGTTCAGTGGTTGGGCATTTGCCCAGAATTCATGAGCCCCTGGGTCCAATCCCCAGTGCTAGGAAAAGGAAAGATGTTAGCACATAAAACATGAAGAGTAAACAAAGGAAATACTAGAAAAATAATATAATTTATACGAGTGGCAAAAGCCACAACACTGAACTGATGTGCCCTAAAACACCCAGTAAAATGTTATTTTGGCTTTGTTTGCTAGTTTTGGAGGGTGGTTAAGAATGTTTCCTCCAGCTACAAAATTCTCTAACATTATAGAAAAAACAGCTGAAATATATATATATATATATACATACATATATATATATTCTGTTGTCTATATATATATACATACATATATATGTGCAATTGTGCAACATGCACAATTTTGTGATAATTTTAGCAATAGATCAAGGTTTAATTATATAGTCAACCTTTTAAAAAGCAGTCCTTTTGAATAACATTTGAGATGAGCTAAAGCATAAACAGAATACATAAGAATATTTATCTTAACCTTGAAGGGGACCTGCATTTATGAAAAACTAGGGAGAATCCTTGCCAGAGGAGTGGTGCTTTTATACATACATCAGCAAAGTGTGAGTCAATAAGATAGTTGACTATAGTACAAATCCTATTATAAAGATTTGTATTATTATCTGTTTCTTTTTTGTAAGAATTTTTTTGGTGTTGGGGGCTGGGGATTTAGCTCAGTGGCATAAGCGCCTGCCTTGCAAGCAGGCAGTCGTGAGTTCGATCCCTGGTACCGATAAAAATGAAAAAAGACAAAAAAAAAAAAAAAAAGAATTTTTTTGGTGTCTTTTACTCTGAGTAACCACTTTGAAAGTAACTATTGTTATTATTTGATTGTGATATTTTATGGCCAAAATTACATGGTCAAATGGCCAAAAATAATATATATATTTATATCTTATTTTCATATATGTAAAGAACTTGAAGATTGTCTTTAAAATGCTGCACACACACACACACACACACACACACACGCACACACACACAGGTTCCTTAAAACATAGGCTCGTAGAAACCACTGCTCTGGTTGACAACTAGGATCAACACCATTGTGATAGTCACTAGCTGCTGAATCCAAGACTTTGAAGACCTAAGACAGATAACCTTGGCGCCAGCATCCTCAGAGCTTACAAGCAAAGCCAGGAAGTGACTCTGGGATCATGTGTGTTTAACTGGAGAAGGTGGCCCGGGGCAGGTATCGCTCATCGTCACAGTAACGGGAAAGATGTTACAGTTTCAAAGGGTGCATGTAACAGGACCATGGAAGATGTGAGTTGCTGTCTACTGGAGGGGAAGTCGAACATACTACTCCAGCCCGGTCCTGTGGTAGCACAGACCTGATGAGATCACAGATCTCCCCTGGGAGTCTGTCAGCCAGACGACTTCTGTCTTTTTATCCACACAGGGCACCCAAGGGCTACCACACCTGAAGAAAGAGGTCATGGTGTCTCTGATTACTAGTTCATCCCACAAGAGGCAAAGGAAGAAAAGGCAGGAGGTAAATTTCCAGGGCCAGCTGTGAAGAGATGGCCATGTTGCTTCCAGCTGGATAACTTCAGACAACGCATGGAAGCTCTCTGAACCTTGGAACCCCTGCTTTTGAGAGGAGAATGTTGATAGCATCTCTCCTATGGAGGGTTTAGAACCATTAAACACATAAAAGGATCTGGTTTAAGATTGAGTTTGGCCTGCAATGAGCATAAAATAAATTTCATAGATTTTATTACACACAATAGTAAAAAAGTCACATATACCCACCAAGTTGAAATATTTGAGGATAAACAATTCTACATTAATACAGACACACAAAAATATTAGAAAATATATAGGCAACAACCTATAAGGAAAGAAAAAAACAGAATATATGTATCTGGGGATGACGGCACTATATGTAACCATGACAATAGGAAGAATTAGGAGACAACTGTCCCTGTTCCACTAAGGGGTGAGTGACGGTAAACAGGACGGGTGCTTCACCCTCTAGGGTGACCAAGGGTCCCACATGAAGAGGTACTTGGATGAACTGTGCTGCTGCTGAGCAAGAACAGGCTTCCTGTCCTTCTCACTCCCCAGGGAGAAGCCCAGAGCTCACAGAGGATCCGGGCTTCCAGCTGGGGACCTGGAAGTTGGGTCTTCAGACCCAACTGATCACCCAAGTGCAGCTTTTAGGTAGAACGTTATGTCCGCAGAGCTGGGTATGATGGTGCATGGCTGCAATCCCAGACCTCAGGAGGCTGACACAGAAGGTTGCATGTTCAAAGGCAGCCCAAGGGGCTGGATATTTAGCTCAGCGGCATAAGCGCTTGCCTTGCAAGCAGGCAGTCGTGAGTTCGATCCCCGGTACCGATAAAAAGGAAAAAGACAAAAAAAAAAAAAAAAAAAAAAGGCAGCCCGAGCCACACAGCAGTCACACCCTTAAACCATCACAGTATTCTCAAAACAGACAGTATGAGCTTTCCCATGAAATTTCACAAGATGGCTCTCAAGAGGTCTGGCCCTCTTACCCACCTTGAGTGAATACAAACCCTCCTCAGCTCTTCCCTCCATCCTTTATTTCCCAGGACTCTGTGTTGGCTGCTCCTCAGCTAGAATTCTAAAATACAGCTGCCACTGTTCACATGCAACAGTACATCAATGTGCTTTAAAAACTACAGCTATGACTGGAAATGTGGAGCAGCTGGAAAAATACTGAATAAAACTTGCATTCTGTAGGATCTGGATAGGAAAAGATTTTCTAAACACAAAGATAATAGAAAAGATTTTCTGAACCCAAAGGTAATGGAGGAAAGTACAAGAAACAGACTGAAAAGTGAAAATAAATATAAATGAGAAAATTTCTCTTTCTGAATGATAAATAACAGATACTGAGCAGAAAATAAAGGACAAAAAGCATGACACTAACTTTTAGCCTTTGGATAAGGGGCTAAAATCCTTCAAATACAGAGCACACACAGACATTAATACACCATCCCTATACTTCCTATAGAAAAATGGGGAACGATTTAACTAGTTGAGGGCCAGGGATTTAACTCAGCTGCGCAAACACCTGCCTGGCAAGTGTAGGGTTGTGAGTTTGAAACCCGGTACCAAAAAAAAAAATTAGCTGATTCAGAGATGATCTTTTAAAAATAGGTATTTAGAGACTTCCAGAAGAACATAGTGGATAGATAGCAGCAGCTACGGAGGCTCTCTGAGATATCCTGCTTAAAATCCAGGAATGGTGTGGTACAAGGAGTCCTAAGCAAGGGGAGATACACCCTGCCGACCCAGGAATGAACTAAGCCAAGAGAAATCAACTGGAAATGCAATCCCGGTGCTATAACAGGAACAGATAAAATCTCAGCGTGGAAGCTAGAACCCACGCCACTGGAAGCCGTGATTTGAATTTCCTGCTGCTTCTACTGCATCCAAATCTGCAGGGCAGGGAGAGAGACGCGCGAAAGCTATCAGAGCAGGAATCTGCAAATGGAGTTGAAAGCGGGACTAGCAGGGAGCCCTACATCGACTTGCAGTGAGTGAGCAGAACGGGGACCCTTTCATAGAGTAGGAGGCTCCAGCAAAGGACATACTGGGACCGGGCAGACTTGCCGGAATAGGGCGCTGCAGTGATGTTAGTCGCATATTCCTCTCTCAAGTGGGATTGGTGGGGAGTGCCTGGTCTGTGTGATGCCTCTGACTAAAACCCAGTAGGCTAGCCCAAACCAGGTCCCAGCGCCTGGAGGTGCACCCTAGCAGTGAAGCCTTCGGTAGGTTGACTTGGAGGGGCGGGCCCAGCAGAGGCTGCCCAGGTCTGTGTCTTCCTAGTACACTGCAGTGGGCGGGAACACCTAGCTGGTGCAATTCAAACAAACTGTAACCGGAAAAAAAAAAATTGGGCCTCCTACATTCACTTGTATGGAAGGAACAAAAAGTATGGGAAGAGGAAGCAACAAGAAAGGGTCCTCAGTTCCCAATCCTGAGAACACTGATCCAGGAAAGGGAAACGCAAAGGAAGACAGAAAACATGCAATATCAGACACAGCACCAATAGACATAAAGTGATATCTCCAGAGCCTCATAGGCGAGTTTAAAAATGAAATATTTAACAAAATAAAGCAAGATATAAGCAAAATAGTTAGAGAAATGCTAAGCACTGCCCAAGAAAAAACAGATGGTGGAATGGAAGAAGAGAAAAAAGGGGGAGAAAATAGAGAAAACATAGAATACATGAAGCAGGTTCAAAGAGATTACCAGGAAACTAAAAACTCTATCAAAAGCTGGCATAACAGCTTGAAAGAAACTGAGGATAGAGTATCTGAATTGGAGGGCAGATTTGTAATATGGGAGCATGAAATGAAAAACTTCTTAAAAATAACAAGAAAACAAACAGCAATAATACAAAGGCTAGAAGATTATAAGAGGATCTATAACTTAAGAATTAAAAACATAAAAGAAGACGTTGGGACACAAACAAATGGACTACAAAAGCTATTCACAGAAATAATCCAAGATAATTTCCCTAATTTAGCAAAAGGTAAACATACTCAGATGTATGAGGCATACAGAACCCCAGCCACCTACAACCCAAACAGAGCTACACCCAGGCATATAATAATCAAAATTCCAGAAATCCAATATAAGAACAGAATACTAAAAGCCATCAGCGACAAGAAACGGATCACTTACAAGGGAAAACCCATCAGAATTACAGCAGACTTCTCGGCACAAACCATCAAATCACAAAGAGCGTGAGGAGAAATAATTCAAACTTTGAAAGATAACAACCTCCAGCCAAGATTGATACATCCTGTACAACTGTCCCTAGAAATTGATGGAAAAACAAGGTGCTTCCAGGATAAAGAGGAACTAGGGGAATTTGCAACCACCAATTCAACTCTACAGAGAATATTGCAGGATATTCTAAAAAAGGAAAATACCAAGACTTCAGAAATAGTGGCAGAGAGGCCACAATGAATGGAGCAGAAAGCAAAATGAAGAAGACAAACTGACAACAAATGACAGAAAAAGAGCTCAACAGAAATGAGGCAGAGAAGATTGGATGGTAGGAACAGCTATTTTGGAAAAAAAACATCATAATAGTGCTGATTAGTATCATCTTGCTTTGAAGTCCCATCAAGCTTTTATTCTTCTGTCTCCATTGGTCTTAACAGGTTGTATCTTATTGGATTTTATTATATGTGATAATATAAGCAAAAACTTTTATAGACAAGGAGATTATACAGAAACCATTGTTCATTTTCTGATAGTTGGTTCTGAATACCCTGTAATACTGTCATTCTCTTGAATGGTTTTACATCGTCTTGATATGTTTGGTGCTACAGTATACAAAGTTATACCCAAATATTTCAAGGAAAGAGACTCTATGGAAACTACTTTTATGTCAGGATATCTTGTGGTGAAACACTATTTTGCTTAAATGGTTATGCTTTGACCTGCACTGTTTTGTTTTTATGCCCTCTTTTATCTCAGTCTCCTTTTTTGTAATTATTTACTTTTTTATTTTTATCATTTTAATTAAGGGAAAAATAAAAAATAGCAGGCTACATTATAGTAACCCACTTTGATTTCCTATTAACTTGATTTGAAACCCTGTATAGCCCTCACCATCTTGCTTTGACTGATTTTCCCCTATTCTGCTTTGCTTGATAGTACCAAGTTCGAAAGTATAGGCAAAACTGTGAAGACAATAAGATTCATTATGATGCCCATTCCAGTTGACTATTATCTTCTTTTAAAGTCCTGTAATGTCTCCAATGTTTTGGTTTTATTCTTTACTGTTTTGTTCAATTTTATTATAACTGATGATATAGGCAATTCTTTTTAAGATAGTAAGAGGCAGTATGGTAACCATTGTTGATCACCTAGTATTTTGTTTTTACATTATCTATTATGTCCATCCTTTTGATTTGACTGACTCTGTTCTGCTATGTCACATTTGGTTTTTACTCTCTTCAAAAAAAAGTAATAAGAACTGTGGGAGTAATAAAACCCAAAATGTGTAATTGTCATTGTACAAAAGAAAGGAAAAGAAAGTGCTCTAAAGAAAATAACTGCAGATATATTTAAGTGTATAAGATAGATAACCATATTACTGAGTTTTGTTGGATCATTGAACAAAACTGTTTCCAGTTTCACTGTTTGAATGTCCACTTTATATGCTTTAATTTTATATAAAATTTATATTAAATTTATATAATTTAATTTTGTAACTTGAACAACTATTTCTAAGATAACAATATGTAATCTATTAACTAGTGATTTCCTACTGTTTATTTTTTCTGAAATTCTGTATAACTTGTACCCTTTTTCTGTTTTTTTCCTTTTTCTCCTTAAATAAAAAAATAGGTATTTAAAGTACCATTAGTAAATATTTAAAAAATAGTCAATTTTGGTATAAAGAAATTTTGCTTCATTTGTACTTAATGACAACCATATGCCCATCTGTTAATGGTAGTATGGAAAATAATAACATACACAACACATTGTAATGATCTGCAGGATGCATCTTTTCCCAACAGTTTAATATCTCCCAAATTGAGACGCATCTTACATTGCTAGTGTGTTAGAATGTAACTGGCGGTTTTTCTTTCCCAATGGCATGGTAAAATAGCGCTTTAGGTTCCATATAATATGATACACTGGAATAACAAGTGATTTTTGTTGGATGGCAGAATTATGGGTAACTTTCTACATTTTTACACTTGCCCACATCTGCTATGGTTTTGTCTCCTATGAAACTCATTGTGGAGTTCGTGAGGTATGAAGAGCGTGTAAATCATCTGAGTCTGCTGCTTAGAGAGGTGTTTGGGAGGAGGTCAGGATTAGATAAAATCAGGGTGGGGTCTTGTGACTGAATTCTGGTGGCTTTATGAGAGACCTAGGGACACAGACACATTTGCTTGTCTCTCACTACATGACCCTCTGCTCCCAGGAAAAATTCCACCAGCAGGAGGCCATCACCAGATAGGGACCTTGACCTTGAACCAGAAATGTGAACCAGAACAAAAACCTCTTTTCTTTATAATTTTTTCCAGTCTATGTGATGAGGTCATTAGCACTAGAAAAAGAACTAAAACATCAACTAGTCTTCTAAATGAATATGTATTTCTTTTTATCATCAAACCCTAAACAAACTAAGTTTTAAGTCTGTCACTTTAGAGCTGTTGGTGTTATGCAAGATATTTATATCTTCTATATCTCAGTTTCCATATTTGTAAGAAGAAATTACGGACTTCCCTGCATCCTCATAAGGTTTGCACAAAGACTTGGCAAAATGTAAAGTGTCACTTGGGGTGTGATTTAAATCTTGACACCTGTGAAACATCTATTAGCATTGCTGGGATGTTTTTTACTTTTTTCCTGAATGGCTATTCATCCTGGCTATTGGTTTATAACTTGATAAAGTAAAATAGTGATTCCCAGTTTTTTATTGCATGGGCCTCCTATAATTTGATTTCAAAAGCTCTCTGCTTAGCCTTGCTTCCACATGGAGAAAACGGATTCCTCCAAACAATAGCCAGTTCAGTGCTACCCAGATGCCACACAGAGCTGGCCACACCACACACCTGCCTGCTCAGCGCTGAGCCCCTGAGAATCTCACAGGGCAGTGTTATCCAACTGCTTATCATGAACCACACCCAGGGACAAATGGGCACCAGCAGAATTGTTTTTAACTAAAAGGAATAAAACTCTTGTTGAAAATCTGCACATAGACCTTGATTGGTAATTGCAAGGCAGGACTGAGCATCATGTCTGAGCTTCTCAGATGCTCGTGCGCTGTGATCATCTTATCAGCCCAATTCTAGCACATCCCTGCATCTGGATAATACTTTGTTAACTTGCCTCTTGGTATCCTTGACTTTTGGCTGGCAAGGAAGCTAGTGGCTAATGTGCAATCTCGTTTCCACACCAGCCTGGACATTTGTCTTACGTTGGAAAGCACAGAGGGGCTTGACCTTGTTAGCAACACCAAAGCCCAGAAGCTGGAGGCTGGAGGGCTGTTATCCTGTGGTGTTTCCACCTGTCAGCTAATGTGAATAATGTTGCTAAGAACATGGGTGTACACATAGCTGCTGAAATAACTAATGAAGAACAGTAAGTGCTGTTATAATAGCAAGGAGTAAAATAATTCAAAAAGGAAATGTTAAGAATGAGGAAGTAAAAATAAGCCCACACATATAATGCTTTGTTCTTTTTAATGTGTATCGCTTTATGCAAGCTCATTGCCCCACAAAGGAACCCCAGAAAGAGGGAAGGCTTAAGAGACGTCTCGGGGGTTGGGGGCGGGCAGGACTAGTGATTAACCAACAACTACAGTGTGCCAGATTCTACTCCTTGAAGGAAAGGACTCAAAAGGATTAAGAAACTTGCCCAAGTGACTGAGGTAGTAGGACCCAATGTTCCAACTAAGACTCTGTGGCCACGTCTTGTACTTCACTTGCTACATTATCGTATTTGCAGCTTAAAAGCCTGTGTTCCTAAATGACCACCAGCCCATGGCCTTCCCAATTCCCAGTACTCCGATGGTCACCAGTCCATACACAGACCCTTGCTCTTCCCTACTTCCACATCCACAGAGAGCATCAAGAAGTGGTTCGTAGTGGGGAGAATTTAGTCCCCCCAATTTTCCATCAAAACTAGTGCAAATATAACTTAGTAAAAAAAATAAAAGCTTGTACTCACTAAGCAAAACACAGCAGACTCAAGGTAAGTACCAAGATAATGTCTCCTAATCAGTCTGAACCACCTGAGCCTCTATTCTAGAGCTGTCTGCTGAGACGTGGGAGGTGACAGGAGGAGGGATTTTTGAAACACCCCTTGGAGAGTCCAGCAGGGACTGTGCTTGGGGTGGGAACCATGGGGACACTCCTCCTCTATTATCTCCTGCAGGGCCCAGGGCTTCTCATCACTGAGACTACTCTTGAGATTTTCTTGCCAGAGACCCAGTTACTGTGTGATACTGTGGCCCACTGCTGGGCATGGACACCAGCCTGGGATGCGGGTTGTGAGTGGGGTCATTCTGTACAGAGCACTTCAGATAAAGCCCACCTGTTCCCAATCACGGCGGGTCTCTCGCTGCCCCTCCCCCTGGCCAGCTGAAGCCCTGGCTTCTTCAGAGAGGAATCTAGCCTGGGGATGGCCCTTCCTGCCTGCTGCATCCTCCCCACAGATGGTGTACATAACATGGGGATGCGTGGGAGCCTCACCCCTCCTTGTCACTGCCAAGCCCTTCTCAGAAGCGCAGGAGCCCCAGCTATGGAGCACCCGGCACACACCCTGTGCTGCTGCCAAAGGCTGAGCGCTTCTGCGGCTTCTCTTGCTCTGGCGGCTGCAAGCCATTTGCCTTCTCTGTGTATAAACTTCCATTCCATCGCCACCCAGACTCCATCCTAAGCATTTCTGGCACGTCTCTACCCTCCAACCACTAGATTAAGCTTCCAAGGTGAACGGCCTTCAGGGATGTAGTGCAAACATACACACACCACTGTTTCCTTTCTGGAGCGCAGAGGCATAACTGAAGGTAATGAGGTGGTATCTTTGCTCAAAATTCTCAGTGGCTCCTGCTGCCTCCTGGTAAGTTCTGCTTCCTTAGTCTGGAAGTAAAGGTCCTCCTCTCTCCCCTTAGCCAGCAGACCTTTCTAGCTTGTCTTCCTTCTGCTGCTCCTTGTAGCAGAAAATCCTGCCTGTCAGTATACTTGATTGTTAGTAGCCCAGGTAATAGTTACAGTTCCGGTTGCTCCTGTCTCTTAGAAACGGCTGGCCACTGTGATGTAGAGCTGGTCATTATGCTGCACACTGTATAAACCAGTTCCCAATTGACAAGCCATTCTGTCTCTATATCTCCTGCTTGCTTATCCCATATAAGCCGTAGACCACCAGAGATCAGAGCCTGATATTCTGGGACTGATCCTGATCAGTGCCCAACAAGATAAATAAATCTGCCTCGAAATCCTGGGTCTCATATCCGTGTTTCTGCCTGCAGTTGCACACCGAGATCAGCCAGCCCATGGAATCCCACAAGCAATTCTCTCCTAACGCAGAATGTGCGTTAGCTTTAGATCCCAAACCCAAGTCGTGGTAAACACTAACTTGTTCAGCCCAAAGGTTGCTTCTTTTCCCCTGGTTCTTCTGAGCAGCAAACATTTTTTCACCCTTCACAGCCTCATTCACACTTTTGCGTTCTTACTGAAATTCTATCTGATTTTCTCTGCAAATATAAAGTCAGGGACAGAGGTTTGTTTTTAAATTGGGATTTTCCAGGGCCAGGAATTTAGCTCAGTGGCTTAAGCGCCTGCCTGGCAAGCAGGAGATTGAGTTGGATCCCTGGTATGAATAAATAAATAAATAAATAAATAAATAAATAAATAAATAGGGGTTTTCCCTCTGACCAGCGACTGGGCATAGTCCTTCATAAACGCCCATAGATTCCTGTTACTATAAACTTTCTCCAGAGTTCATGAACTCAGCCCTGTATCCATAACTAGACCGAAAATCCTTAGAGCAGAGCTTTTCCAATTTAAAGATCACTCAAATCCCCTGGAGTGGTGAAAACGAACATCTACGGAAATCTGGGGAGGGGCCTCCTTACACCGCCTAAGGAGCTCACAGGTGCTCAGCCCATGGTCCACGGTTAGGACAGCAGCAAGCACTAACACCTGTTGATCAGGCAGCAGACAGGGCGGGCAGGGTGTCCCGTGGATGAACCGAAGGCTGACAGGCTTGCTGCTGCCCAGCCGGAAAAGTAGAGGCCACTTACCTATGGTGGACACGACAGTACCCACGAAGTAGAAGGCGCCAGTGAAGTCCCAGCGCGGGCGGACGTTGTCCATGCGGATTCCAGCCCTGGTGGCTTCCTCATAGTGGCGGAGGAAGCCGCGCAGCTCTTCGCGGCTCAGGTTGTGGCTGCGGCTGAAGTTGGCCAGGCGCTCCTCCCAGCGCTGCTTGGCCTGGCGTTCGTGCGCCAGCTCCAGCGCCGAGAAGACCGCGGCGCCGCCCAAGAGGTAGAGCAGGATGAGCGCGGCGAGCAGCAGGAAGCGCGCGTTGTCCTCGTTCAAGTGGCCTGGGGTGCAGCTGCAACCTCGGCCGGCCATGGCCCGGCCCCGAGGCCAGATCCTCACGGGACGGCGGTGGGCTCCGGTGGACTCGCGCCCACGCCCAGGGGAGGGTGCTCAGCCGGCTCCTGGACGCCCCACGGCCGGCTCGCCCATGACCGCCACAAGCTCCCCCGGGCCGCGACGGTCCCTGGGTTGCCGCCTCTGCCCCTCTCGCCGCCCCAGCTCCCCACGTCTGCCTAGCCTCCTGGTTTCGTATCCGCTTTGTCGCCGCCGCCACCACCAATCCCCCCTCCCGCCCCGAAGTTCTCCTTAACACTGAAGATGTGAGCGTCAGGGCGCAGTGCTGCTTCTGCTCCGCAGAGAGGGTGCGCGAGCTCAGATTGGGGAGGGGGCGTGGCGCCTCGTCTCCACTGACTCTGGCCGATTTAACTTCCTGGGCAGCGAAGGTCGAGGGGGAGGGGTCCCCAGAAGTCGGTGGGTAAGCGGAGCCCAGTGGCCTCGGTCTCCGGCCATCGCTTCTTAAACCGCAATGGCTAGGACGCGGGGGTGTCCGCTCGCTACGGAGTTTCCTCCCCACATGGATCCGCGGCGGTGCGTCCTAGTGGCGACGTCGCCTGGAATCAAGGGTCTCTCGAGTCACCATCCGGAGTGCGGGGGCTTAGCAGCAGCAGCGGGTCCGGAGCTAGCGCAGGATCGAGGTACCGCGCTGAGCTGAGCTGCGCTGGTCTCGGACCTTCTGCCCGGCGCCCACGCTGCGAGACATCCAGCAGCAGCAGACCGGCTGGGGAGAGACCAGAAAGGAAGGGTGGCACAGGGGAGCAAAGGAAGTTAGGCGCAGCTCCCCGGGAACTCTCCCTCCCCTTGCCCGGGCCAGCGCGCCCTTGGCCTCGGAGTCCTGTGCGGGAGTGTCCCCTGTCCCCACGGGTCGGCTCTGCCAACCCAGCTCCAGAGAGCACCCAAGGACAGCGGCCTGGCGACCGCGACCCCTGAGGGCCCCATCGCTTCCACCCAGCTTGGCTGCCTGAGGTTCCTTGGGTTTTTCGCGCGGCGGGGGCTGTGCACAGAGTGCGCTCCCTACCCTGCGCAGACCACCCACAGTAAACCCGGCGCGCCCTCCCAGGGACCCACCTCTCAGTGTCACTTGTGCTCCAGTCTCATCTCGCGGGGAGCACTCCACTGTGCTCTGGCAGGAGTACCCCGTGGCCCCCTCCTCGCTTGGCAAGGCTGGGTCGGGCTAGGCTCTGCCGGGCCCTGCCAAATGGGGCGGGGAGTGGAGGTCTGCGCGCTCCGACGCTGCAACAGGTGGAACCGCGCTGCTGCCAGCCGCAGCGACCCCACCCCGTCACCTGCTTCCCGAGCGCTCGGCCGCCTCCGCCGTTGGTGTCCCCAGCAGATCCCTAGCGCTCAACAGGCCAACCTCTGAGCGGCGAAGCTCTCACCCCGGTGCGCATATCCCGGGAGTGGGTGTTGAGGAGGCGGGTCGGAAGCTTAGCCGGCCTGCGTGGGCCCCTGCGGCGCCAGGAGAGGGCGCTCTGTCCCCTTTAGCCACCTCTCGCCCCCACGATGTACCCAGCCGCACACTGCCCCTCCAGATGACCCGCTTTAGGTATCAGGGAAAAGAAAATGGATGTGCAAAGAAATGGATATGTGGGCATCTGAGAGCTACGTGCAATTTCCTGGCATCCCGAGAGAGTGATCCCAGTAGATCCACCCACCCACGACACTCATCAGGAACACAGATCGAAGAGCTCTGAGTCCAGCTTAGTGATTTTGATGGCATACAGCTCTGGCGAGCGTTTCATCAAAAGCCTGGGTACTGCAAGGAGTCCTCTAGCTCCAATACTTTCGGACATCCTTATTTTACCTAGCCTATTGGAGGTGAGCTTTGGTATAATAGCGATATAGGAGAATGTCCATACCCAGGGTCAGTACTGCAGGGTTATTTTGTCATATTTTATTATGAAAAATTCAAATATACCCAGAAGTTAGACAAATTTTACAGTGATCCCCACATACCCACTACTTCGATTCTACAATTAACATTGCACTATTCTGTACTTAATCTCTATCTGTTCTCTTTTTCATCCATCAAAACATTCAGTTAGGTTGCATTTCAACAAGTTAAAGACACCTGTCCGGGCTGCTCTGGAGGATGAGACGGTAGGATTCCCACCCCACCTGGGAATTGAACCTGAAGCCAGAACACGGACTGAGCTACATCCCTAGCTGTGTGTGTGTGTGTGTGTGTGTGTGTGTGTGTGTGTGTGTGTGTCTTGAGACAGAGTCACACTAAGAGTTAAAATGTCTATGCTGCATTTGAATTTGTTATCTGTTATCTTGCCTCAGCCTCCCAGAGTGCTGGGTTACAAGTGTGTGCTCTCAAAACCGAAGCATTACAAGTTTAAAGGCAGCCTGGGCAATTTAGCAAGGCATTGTTTCAAAACAGAATTTTAAAAGGAGATGTAAGCTCTATAGTAGAGTTCTTGCCAAGCATGCTCAAAGCCCTGGTTCCAATCTGCAATTTAGGGGGAAAAAAAAGTTGTAGCTTTGACATTTTCCTTTCCATCCCCATTACTTCTAACATCTAAAGTTCACTATCTATGGATTGTTTTCTTTTGGAGTATAATTATTTACATTATTGCATACAATGAAATGCACGCATATTAAGTATATCTACCTAATGGTAGATCAGTTTGATAAGTGTACATCTTGGAAATCAAACGCTAATATAGCCAAGCCAAAAGCTAATTTTAGCCAACCAAATATCACCAACAGATCAGAATTCTGCAAGTCACTTTCCAGCAAATCTCCGCCTACATACCCCCCAGAAGAAAACACTCTCCTGAGTTTTTTCTCTAATTTTGCCTTTATAGAACTGTTTTTAAATCTCCAAAATAATGACAATCATGAGGTGTCTTGTGTAAAGCATTTTTAAAAGTTTATCCACATTATATGTCTTAGTCTTGCTTTTATAGTCAATTTTTGTTTGAATATACTATTGTTTTACTCACTTGCCTATTGATAGAAACTAAGAGTATTAGAAATTTTGGTCAGCATAAATAAAATGGTTAGGAACATTCTTGTGTTTATCTCTTGGCTCAATACTTACAGGTGGAATTGCTGGCACACAGGGTAATTATGTACCTAGATTTTTAAGAAACTGCCTGGCATTTTTTTCCCAGAATATCTGTACTAATCAATAATATGTAATAGTTCCAGATGCCATGGTCTTCTGTATCAGTCATTTTAATTCTAAATACAGTGTGTTCTGATGAATACGTAGGATTACTTCATTGGGGTTTTAATTTGCATTTCCCTGATATGTTTGTTGGTCACTTATATATCTTTTTTGTAATATTTCTCTGTTGAAATATTTTACTCATTTAAAAACCTGGTGCCTGTCATTGAGTTTTAGGAATTCTTTATGTATGTAGGATACTGTTCCTCAGATATATATCTTACTATTTTCTACCTCTGGCTTGATTATTTTCTTAAATATATTTTCTGACAGAAGCTTTAAATTTTGGGAAGCCAAATATGTTAATTTTCTATGTTTGGTGGCCTTTGTGTACTACTAAGAAATCATTACCTCCCCTCAAGGTTGTATAGGTTTTCTGTCCTCTTCCAGGTTTCACATTTGAGTCTTTTGCCCATTTTAAAGTTTGTGTCTATGTGATGTCATTATAGGGAATTAAGTTAGATAGAAATATTATAGGCAGTCAGATCGGGCTAGGCCAGTGCAGGAACCAGTGCAGAAGACCAGATTCTATTTTGTAATTGTGGGGGAAACAGGCATCTCTTGCTGTGGGCCAGATCTCAAGACAAAAGATGGAATGAATGTACCCACATACTTCCTAAGGATAATCATCAGGGATTGATATTCTAAATGGATCTCCATCACCTTGAGGAAGCCAGAAGGAGCCACTAACCTAACCCCCTACAGGCAAAGGCCCTGTTTTGTATCCATGCCCACTTGCTCTATGGCTAGCTTCCTTATTTGATCCTAATCAATTTTACCTGAGCAATTACGCTCATAATCTTATTGGTTGCCCATAGTTTTGTCCCACCTCATGCTTATCTTTAAATTTCCCATTTTTCCCCACCTTGGACCTCAAGGGGATTTACTCTGTAAAAATCCCTAGAAGAGGCAGGGTCTTTGGCAACACATATGGGACCCCTTTTCTCTCTCTCTCTGACAGCTTACTTTCCATCAATAAATATACTCCGCTTGTAACCTCCACTGTTCCTAAAATTCATCCTTCAATTTTAGGGAACATCAACTCATCATATCAGACATTTAACAAGTTGAGAGTTTCTTTCCCCTTTACCAATGTGAGATTAGAGTTGAAGTTCATTTTATCCATGTAGTGATCCAGTTATACAAGTGCTATTTGTTGAAATAGGTATGGATTTATTTCAGGAACCTGAATGACTTTCAGAAATCTCAGGAATTTTAGGAATCTTTCAGGAATAAATCAGAGTTTACTTCAAGAATCTATATTTTGTTCATTATTTCTCCACTCTTATGCTAATACCACAGTATTTAATTTCCTGTAGTTTCATAGCAGGTCTTGAAGTCAGGAATACCATCCTCTAACTTTGCTCTTTTCAAGATTTCTTTTTTTTTTTTTTTGGTATAAAATCTTTGTTTCCATAAAAAAGCATAGAATTAGCTTAATTTCATCATAAGAAGGTTTGTGTGATCTTGATTAGGATGGTGTTACATCTATTTTGGAGAATATTGACATCTTGACAATTCACAAGTGAGATCTCTCTCCATAGTTTGTCTCACATGCAATTTTTTATACAAAGATCGTGCGTATCTTTCATAAATCTATTCTAAAGTATTGTTACTTTGATCTTATTATAAATTGAACTGAAAAATTTTAAATTTGTTTGTTGTAGTATAGAAAAATATAAATGAATTTTGCAAATTAACTTGAGTCCTGAAATCTTGGTAAATTTACTCAGTTGTAGTTGTTTTAAGTTTCTGTGTAAATAATTATGGCATGGGAAACATTTTTGCTTCTTATCGATCTTTTTTTTTTCTTGTCTTATTGCAATGTTCAGGACCTGAGTACATTATTGAATCAAGAAATGAAAGCAGATTATTTGCTTTAAGGTATTGTGTGTGTGTGTGTGCATGTCTGTGTGACTTAACAGTTTGTCATCATTACATATGCTGCTATCTGAGTTTTTCACAGAAACTCTTTATAGCTTTTCCTTTAATTTTTATTTTTAGTTTTCTGAGTTTTTTTTTTTTTTTTTTTAATGCCACATGAATGTCTAGGCATGGTGGGCCACACCAATATCTGAGAGTATAGGCATGTGCCGGTTTGGTGGCTTCCACAGCATACTTGACATTTGCATATCTTTTCCAATGCATTCATTTTAACATATCTTTATGTATTTAAGGCTGATTTTGCGTGTGTGGGTGTGGGTGTGGGTGTATGAGCAGGTACAGCTGGGCCCTTTGTTGGGGGAGGGTAAATCACTTCTGACAATCTCTACATTTTAACTGGATGACCAAACCAAACTCATTCACTGCAATTATTTTATATCTGTGCTATTCAATAGGATGCTGTGTAACATGGTGGTGACATCTGAGCACTTGAAATATACTAGTGTAACTAAGGGACTGAACTTTCAGTTTTATTTAATGTTTAGTTCAGTTTTTAGCCTTACCTGTGAAGACATGGCGCAATGGTCAGCTAAAAATCTGAGTGGAATTTGGATGCAGAACTTTGGAATCTTCTAACTGGTTCTCTCTTTTCTGGCATTTCCCCTTCACTCTCAACAGGCTGTGGTTTCTCTGAACTTCCCATTCTGGTTCTTCGGGCCAGTGAAACTAGAGTCTCCAGCAGAGGTCTGCTGCTCTGCACGGTGCAGACTAAAAGGACTTGATTTCAGGCTAATAGTAGAAAACAGGAAGCTCACCCAGTATGCTCCTTTCCTTCCAGAAGTTGACTCACCCCTGGTTTCTGCCTGCTTTGGGTCACTTTCAGTCTTTATATAGTTGAGTTTTAAAGAAAGTTTTCCCTAAGCTTATAGATTTCATCTGAGAAACAGCTGGTTCAATAGAAGCTATTTTGGTTTTACCAGAAATCAACTTAGCCCACCCCCACATTTTATAATTTCTTTGTTTTTATTCTTGAGTCAGGGTCTTGCTAGGTAGTTCAGGCTGGCTTTGAAATCACAGTGTAGCCCAGGCTGGCTTTGGCTCCTGCCTCAGCCTTTTGACTGCTGGGATCCCAGGCATGTGCCACTATGCCCGGCTATAGTGAAATTTTCAAACACATTAAAGTTGCAAGAATTTTACCATGACCAATTGTAAATCTACTACCCAGATGTACAATTGAGCTTTTCTATATTTAATCAGAAATCTAGCCATCTATTTATACATCCTACATTTTAGGCATTTGAAAGTAAACCATAGATATCGATACACTTAACCCTAAATTCTTCAGCATGTATGTCATTAACTAGAGTTCAATAATTGTTCAGTTTTCCCTTTATGATGCAAAATTTATAAGTACATTAAAATATAAAATTTAGAAGTACACATATTTGAAATTTATATACACTGAGATTTTTTAAACTCAGTTTTTGGGCTATAACTTATATACAATAAAAACTACCAATTTGAAATATAATTCAAGGAGTTTTATAACATGCAACTAACACCACAAACATAATAGAAACTTTTCTATTCTCCAAAGTTGCCTCCTGTGGTCACTCCACTGTCCCCACTGTTGTACGTTTCTGAAAGCCACTTTGTTCTTCTGAAGTGAAAGTCAGGGTACCATGCCCTCAAGAATTAAAGAGACCACAGGAAGAGGCCATTGTGATGGTTTAGATCTAAAATGTCCCCTCAAAGTCTCATCTGTTCAGGGAATGTGGCTTTTGAAAAGTGACTGGATCATGGGGACACTGTATTAAATTTTAAGTTTTCAAAAGAACAAGTTTTCCCGAGACCTTATAGCTTTTGAGAAACAGAAGGTATCTGGTTTTGCTAGAAATGTGATTAACTTGCCCCATGGCAGCATTTTATTTTTGATGGATTTAAATTTCAAATGCATCAAAGTTGAACTAGTAGATTAATCTACTGAAAAGTTCATAGCTAAACACGCTGTGAGGAGGTGGGAAGGGGCAGGTCACTGGGACTGTGACCTGGAAGGATGTATTCTTGTCCAAGGTTTCTCCCCTCTTTTTCTTCTGACTGCCATGAGGTGAGCAACTTTCCTCTGCCAATCCTTCTGCCGTGTTCCTGTCTTGAAGCCAGCAGACCATGAAATGTATCTTCCCAAACCATGAGCCAAATGAAATCTCTCCTCTGAGTTGTGGGAGACAAATATGTGTCTCAGCAAGGAGCAATCTAAAATAGCTACCCACTGGCCAACATGTCCTGGAGGACCAGAGAAGAAAGATGGAAAAGCAGAACCAGACCCTGGGCTTTTCAGAGTGTCAAGGAAAAGATCTTAAGTGGCTCATAGGACCACACACAGCACACTCCCCATAGAAGATCTGCTCAAACTTAGCACAAAGACACCCACCCATTGCTAGAGCTTGTATGGTGTCAGAGGAGTTTAGGAAGCTAGAACTTCCTTTCTTTATCTAAGAGAAATGAGATCTTGGTCAGGTTCACATACCTCTTTGCCTGAGTTTCTTCATTTATAAAACAGACTTCCTCCCAGAGGCAAGGGGGGCAGGCTCGGGATATACCACTATAGACACTGAAATATTTCTTGTTAGAAGCTGTCTTATAAATGGTGAAGCTCTTGATCATGCAATTATTTTAAATTCCCACAATGTTGTTTCTGACATTGAAAGGAGGTGATTATCTAAAGGATTTTTGCAAATTTAGGTGCTTCTCATGTCGATTTTAGACATTCTTATAAACAAAAAGCTTGTTCTATGGCTTCTGTCTCATGGGCAGACTTTCTCTCCCCAGGCCCCTCCATGACCATCTACCTGACAGCTGTGCTCAGGCTCCTCCTTTGCCCCTGGGTGTTCTCCTCCCAGAACATCACAGCTCAGTCTTCCTTTCAGGCCTGCTCTGGGATGCAACGGCCCTGGTGACATTTGCTTTGCTCCCAGTCCATTCAGATCATCCCTCCACATCTGTTTCTATCAGACATGGGAACCAAAAGGCCAGCGACTCCCATCCGGACCACAAGATAAGGAAGTTGCTTAGACGAACATCTCTGCATGGGAGTGCTTCACTGTGACTTATAAGGCACATGCAGTTACTTCCTCCCCAAACCTACAGACCCTTACCTTCTCTCCCTCCTGGGTTCACACTAACTTGGACTTCCCAGCCCTGTTTACGGTCCCACCCAACCAGCACACTGACCCTTTTTCCTGGGGAGCAGCAAGCACTAAAATCCCAGTCCTCTTGTAAGAAGTACGTGAGGTCTGTGGTCTTTCAGGGGTGTGCTTCTGAGAGGCTGATTCGAGATAGGCTTCCATGGAAATGATGCCCTTTTCCAGGGGATCCAAAGTCCTCTTGACCACCTTGCAGCAGTCAGGACTCAAATTTATCTATCTTCCAGTAGTGGTCTGGCAGCAGTACCTGTGGAAGAACTCTAGTTTCTAGAAGCACAGATATCATATTCTACCCTGGAATTACCCTGTTCTAAGTGTCCCAGGACTGCTACTTCCAAGCACTTTGGAATTTTTCTAGTTTCTGTCAGTGTTCAAAAGCACTGTCTCACTTGATCCTTACAACCCCAAGAACCAGTGCCACTTTACAGGTGAGGACAGGAAGACTCAGGCACGAAGTGACTTGTCTAAGGTCTCAGGAGGTCTTGGGGGACAGACCTGTGACTACACAACTCTAATGAGTTCTGAGTGCTTTGTAGCCAACTCATCTCCCAAGGCATTGCCTAGGTTTGTTTTTATTCAGAGTGGATGAAACCTAGCAAACCTAGGAAAGAATACATCTTACATTGGAACACTGACCACACTCATAGATAGGCAAATGGAAATGAAATCCCTTTTATTTTCTACTTTTTAAAAAGGGGCTGGCTACAACCTAATGAATTGATTTTGTGATGCAGTGATTGCAATTTCATGAGCCACAATTCTGAGTTCTGACCCAGAGTTTGAAAAATCAGTTCTACAGTACTCAGATTACAAGGATTTTCTTATTTATGCAGCTTTTCCAGAAACTTGAGTTTTTAAAATTCTCTACTTGGTTAATGTTTGCTTTTAAAGAAATTTTACTAGCTTGTACAAATTACTTAAGGTATAAGCAGGTCCCTCTGGTAAAACATTAATACTTTACAACGAGACAGTTTTCACTCCAGAGTAGACATCAGCCATTTCCCGTGCATCTCTGCAGACTCCCCCTCCAGTCTCCCAGGGCAGCCCCAGGATGTGAAGTAGACACACTGGGCATGGGCAGAAGATGCATCTGCAGCCTCATGCTGAATCATCCAGAAAAGTTTTTACTTTTCTCTGGAATGAACGAAGATGGGATCCTGGAAATGTGGGAGATTTTGGCCTCCAGATAGAGCTTGCTTGAGAAATACGCCCAAATCGGAGAGAGCGGGGCTAAAACCTGCAGATGGTCTCTGTTACGCTGTGGATCCTCTGGGTCCAGTACATTCGTGGGACTCCTGGTAGAGAGTCTCTCTTGGTGCAAAAGCATAGTTAACCTGGCTTCTGTTATTATTTAAAAAAAAATCACTTCCATTAAAATGTTGACGAAATAGTATCTTCTAACTTTAGTAAAGTGTAAACAGATTATTTAGTTGTCATTTCTTAACAACCACGAAGCTGGGCATAGGTGCGCATGCCTGTAATCCTAGCACCTGGCAGGCTGAGGCATGGGTATCGCCATGAGAGGGCGGTCCATGCTACATGGTGAGGTCAGTGGAGGCCTCAACTATACAGCAAGGCCCCATCTCAAAAACCAACCAACCAACCTGTGAGCAAACAAAGCTCACACAAGGGGATTATCAGTGTCCTGGAGTCTCAAAGATGTGCTGGCCTAGTCAGGGAAGACCCATACCACAGACGAAGCACATTTTGTACTCATTATCTAGTTGTATGACCTTGAATCTTATTTTCCCTCTAATAAATGGAAGATACCACTTTCTTCAGCATGAAGATGTACAGTATATAGTTACCCATGACTGTACTGACCATAATAAATGCCTTATGGAGGCAATTTCTCCTCTACCTTTTCGTTCCCAGCTTCTCTTTATTCATGTGAATTAAAAAATGAAATTGGATTGGGCTGGGTCATGCACATCTGTAACTGCAGCACGCTGGGAGGCTGAGGCAGGGGGATCACAAGGTTGCAAGTCTCAAAAAATAATAAAACTGTCTCCAAAAAAAAAGGGGGGTGTTGAGAATGTGGCCAAGTGTGAAGACTATGGGTTCAGATGCCTTCCACTTAGTAAACTGCAATGGGCCCCTCTGAAAATCTTACCACAAAAAGAACAGCAGACATGGGACCCAATGACGTGGATATGTAAGTAATAAACAATGGTCAGACTGTTTTACTGTGAACTTTGTGTAGGCTTGAAAAGAATAGAGAGTAATTTAGATGCAACAGTTGGCATGGGCTTCTGGCTAGAGTTGCCTGGAACTCTGTAAAATGTAGAATACAGACTGTCCTGAGACCTGCAATGTTCTGGGCCTTGTCTTCCCTATAACCTGTTACCAGAAGAAGTTTTAAAGAACTCCGGCACTCCCTTCCCTGGACCACCTGCTTCTGCCCCTCCTGTGTCTTCAATGCTGCCTTTTCTTGTGTCACCTGGCCCGACTTCTTCTGCCTTACCCACAGCATCTAGTAAGTCAGCAGAAAACAGGCTTCATCTGGAGAACTTAACAGGAAAGACCCAACAATGTAGTTTCCAGCTCTCCATGTTCCACCTCAAAAGGAGCCTATTCCACAGTTCTGTCTGGCTTGACTAATTCAGCAGTTCCGTTCTGTATATTGATGCAAGAGTTTGTGGTTGATTTCATGTCCTGCTAGTTAGTTCTGTCACACCAACCATGATTTTCTGTTACAGTGGCTGAAAACATCCCTGGTCCTGTATCTGCAGTTTCATTTCCTGTACACAAAGCCTGTTCCTATGCTTGGTCTGGGCACAAATACCTGGGTCCTTACAGCGCAGCACAGCTCAGCGTTCAAATCCCAGCTCTGCCTTTGCCAGCTGGGTGATTTTGGAAATCTTAGTTTCTCCATGTGTAAATGGTGCTCCCGGTACCTTCTTGATAAGGTTATGATGAAGACAACATGGAACAGCTCCTAGCACAGAAAGGTCAGTACCTGCTAGTTGACGCTGATGCTCAGGGATCAGTGGACACAGGCTAGACTCAGAATTGGGTCCTGGTCATATCATGACTGGTATTTCCAGGGAGCAAATGGCTGCAAGTAGCCCCTGATCTCATCTGTCTCCTCTTCTGTGTGCAGATACTCTTATATAAGGCATGGCCTCCTAAGACATAATTTACTAGTTGCTAAAATCACAATAAGAAATGGTAAAGCCTATGGTCCATTTTTGTCCTGGCTACTGCTTGGAAGAAGTGGGCTGTTAAATTTGGAAAATAGATTAGATCATAATGGGATCTACCCTTGTCTTAGTTACTTTTTACTCGTCACTGAGACAAAATACCTGAAGCCCAAGTTGGGAAAGGAAAGGTTTATTTCTTACAGTTTTTGGAGGTTTTAGTCCACACAGTTGGCTCCAAGGCAGGCGGGCATGGCTAGGCCACAGTATATGGTGGCTGCAAACAGCAAGCAGGAACCAGCAAAGAGCAAGACACACCTTCTTCCTGCCATTACATCACATCCTGGCTCCACCCCTAAGTGGGTGGAGCACTGACACCATCAATCCAAGCACTAGACAATGAACCAATCACAAGTACACAATGCAAACTCATGAGGCCTGGGGGACACAGACATAAACCATGACAACCCTGTATATAACATATAGTTACCAGATAGTCAGTACAATCTTAGATTAAGCCCTACACTGTAATTTAACCAATTTTATTCTTGCCCATCACTGAAGTCCTGTGCAGATTTCTGTCATACTTTGTCATATGTAAGTTGTATAATCAATCATTAAAATTTCTGAGTTTTATAAAGGTAGATAAAGACTGCTTATTTAAATCCTTTCTTCAAAGTACTTAACACGCAGACGCAAACATTCCCTAGGGATTGTCTGTTTATCAATTCCTTTTTCTTTTTTGTACCAGGGGTCAAACTCATGACCTAGTGCTTGCACTTACACCACTGAGCTATGAATTTATGAATTCTTAAGGAAGAAGTATACCTATAATGCTTTGGTAATGAGAACAAGTCACATGTTCCGAGCTTTGAATTTAAAAACATCTAGATCATTTAACAATGGCTTCATGATGGATGAAGTAACTGTAGGCATTTTTTCCTTAGAAAATAAACATAATTTCACATGAAAGAAAAAGACTGACACAAATCAAATCCAAGATTCTTAAACATAATGTGTCTGATGCGTAAACCATATTTATAGTTTGTAATGTAATGTTAATGATTTCTATTAAGGAAAACCACATAGGTTTTGGCCCAGGTCTAGGAAAAGGAAGCTCCACCTATACAGTGTGGTGTGGATACAGGAAAGCTCACACTTCTGAGACAGCAGTCTTGGTTCCACTGCTTGATAAGGGAATGCTGTGATTTAACCCTTGAGCCTTAGTTTTCTTATCTGTAAAATGGGCCTCACAATGGTATATTCCTCTAAAAGTGACATGAAGGTGAAGTATAAAGCACATAAGCACAAGTATATAGGAAGAACTCAGAAAACATGAACTATTTAGCTGTGATGAAGAAATATAACTTCCCAAACCAGTGAATGTCAAGGTGGACTTTCATTACCGTATGGTTAAAAACAGGCAGCTTTTCCCAGGAGCAAGCCAATAAACATTTCAAACATGTGCTCGCCCTCCCTCAGCCCAAGAAGCTGGCGGAAAACCACCCCTCCCTTCCTGTGACCACTCATGAGCAGTGGGGGACGGGGAGTCCTCCTGCCAGAATGGCAGGTGAATCCCTTCAGGTTTCCAGGTGTCTGACTCGGCAGTTCTCTGTGAACCTCAAGCACTCGGCATGTCCTGCTGGAATCCATTATCTCCTGTGGAAACCTCATTTAGGCTACATGTGCTTTTTCCCAAAAGGATGTTAAGTCAGACTGAAAAACAACAAAGATAGTGTATACTTTTTACAGGGGAAAAAAAGGGAGGAGAGAAGGGCATCTTTCTCACAGTCTCCTGCGTTGTTAAAGGTTGCCTTAGTGTGTAAAGCCACTGGACAGTGCTCCTATGAGCCCCAACAGGTGGCGGAGATAGGGAAAGGGGACAGAAGGGGCCATTCTACTTCCCATAGGTAGAAGGAACGAGTGTCCCTCAGGTGGGAAGAAGTAACTGTTGGACCCTAGTCTGAGAATAACTGAAGCACAATTTCTTCAAAAAAATTACCGTGCAGGTTGGATGGTCCCTTTTTTTTTTTTTTTAAATAGTAGTCTGGGTAATTTACCAATTCCATTTAAAAGGACCACAGGGGTTTCCTTTTGCATTCCAGATGTTCTCAATTATTCTTAGGGCGCTATTTCCTGTGTGTGAGTAACAACGTGGAGGAAACGTGTGTTGGCTCTACCTTGCCGGTGGGCTTGGCCCTGGCTTCCCCAAACTCACACTCACAGGCAGGGGCGGTGCTGCTGACATCCACCGAGTGCAGGCCGACAGTGAGTGGCCCAGTGTTGCCGTGGATCTATGCCCAGCCTTCTCCGACCACCTCTAAGGGGCTCCTCTGCTCTGGGGTGTCTAGGGGTGTGGGTAAGGGACAGATCTGTGGCAAGCACAGACAGTGGTGCCAGGGACAGGAGGGCCATCTGAACAGAGTAACAGCAGCAGCTGCAGACACAGCCACTCACCCCTTTCCTGCCCTGAGCAGGCTGAGAGTGTACCCTTCTCAGACCCAGGAGGCTGGGGTATGGAGACATGAGATAGCTTGGCTTTGGCTACCCAGCTGGCAGGTGGCAGAGCTGAGCGTCAAACCCTGGCCTGCCTGATGCTCGGGGCACTCTGACCCTTGCTGCCTGACCAGCTTTCCCGGACAGTCATACAGACAGACGAGCAGTAAAACCACACAGCCACTGACGCCACTGTCCTGATGGACTGGGTCCTGTCCAGAGCAGGCTGCCCACTTGCAGCCATTTTAGAGGTGCCCTAATGGAGAGGCTTGCTGAGCACTGCTTGGAACCTGGTGCCACTACCAGGTCCCTAAAAAGTTCAACATGGGAGCACCAGACCTCAGCTTCTTTACCCGGCTCTGACTGTGGGGCATCTGCTTAGGACTGGCTCTCCTGTGACACTGGCTTCAGCTGCCAGCATGGGGTCCCCTCCTAGGTCTTCACTGCAGCAGGCCTGGGTGACAAGGGTGTAGACACTGGGACCTACATGGAGGTGAGGGTCAGAAAAGTCTTAGTTTTCCTATCTGTTAAATGAAATGGTTAAGCTAATTCTGTGGTTTTTGACATTTTTTTTTTTGTACCAGGAATCAAACTCAGGACCTCATGCTTGCCAGGCAAACACTGTGTTACTGAGCTAATCCCCAGCCCTTTTTTACACCTTTTTTTAAAGGCAGGAAAAAAAATTACAAATAATATCCCTGATGAAACCCCAACATGTAAAAAAGAGCTTCTCGGCTGGAGAGAGGCAGGAGGCCCTGCCGCCCTGTCTCCCAGCCTCCAGAGTTGGCCTGGCAGCCCCAGCCAGACCCTGCCAGGCACAGAAGCAGCTCACCAGCCTCAGGCACGGAGCCAGCAACATCTGCAGACTCAGTCCTGTGCCTCCACAAGGCACACGCAGAATGCAGAGAAAGGGCAGGAGTGAGAGAGCACAGCATCGCATTCTCTCTCTGAAAAGCTCCTGTTTGGAAAAAGGGCACCTTTGGAGATGGAGAGGGAAGAAACATCAAGTGTAAACTCAGAACTGCTGACACCACTGTCAGAGTCCACACTGCCAGGAGAATAATTTCACATCTATATCCGTACATATTTTTTTTTTAACATCATGAAGTTTAATTGCTTTCTTTCCAAAGTACAAAAAAGTGAGTTAAGAAAATAGCACTTTTTTAGTAGGAATATCAATAATGACCATTAAAAGTTTAACTCCCATGTTCACAGAGCAACCTTTACAAAAAGTTTTATAGAGGTGCGAGTAAGACTCTAAGGGAAGTGAGCATCAAGTACAAACAAGAACAGTCAGTGTCTGGGGGGTCAGCGTCTTACGCTCAAATTTCACAGGGCTTCAGGAGGCTCAGGACGGCACCCACATGTTCCCATGTGTATCTGGTGCTTTCACATAAGGAATGTTCCAAATCCATGGCCGATCTGGGGAAAGAACACATCATATATACATGTTTGAACAGGATCACAGGAAAATCACTCACAGATGGGATAAAAGCACATGTGTGCTAAATTCTGCAACCTGTAAGGAATGCATTCTGAATGAACCCCCAGTGATACTCCCTGCAGACACTGCAAAGGTTCACGTTAGGACACAGGACTGAGCATGGAGAGGCAGGAAGACCCCAGAGGCGAATCTTGGCCCTGTCAATGAGCTGAGTCACACTAAGTCACTTCACCAAGCCAAACCCAGATTCCTCATCTGCACCTCTGATGTGGACCTGTCATGAGGAATAAATGAGACACATCATGGCCCCTGGGAGACATAGCATTTGACACATGGCAAAGGTATAGCCCACCACAGCGATTTCCTTTTCTTTCAGGAAGCCAGAGAGAGCAATGATAATAATCGGTGTCAATATCGTTGAAGACTCATAGCTGCGGAGACACGAAGTCTCTGCTACAGGGCTGCAGACCTATGTTGGCGTGCCTGGCACCGTACACTGCAGAGTGGGCAGAGGACCTGGGCCCAAATGCCACCTCCATCCCGCCCAGCGTCTTAGTGAAGGTAGTGGGCTTTGATCTCAGATTCCTCCTGTGAACCAGGAAATTATTACATTAGCAACCATCAGGGATTACTAAAGCTGAATGAGAACATCTGTGAAAGTTCCCGGCATATTGCAGGTGCTCCATAAACAGAAATTTTTCTTCTTTTAACTGCTTTTTTCCCCAGAAATTGAAAATAACTTCCACAAATCACTCTTGCCATGCATCACTACTGCTAATCATACCGTTTCAAAAGAGCTGTAATAACATGGGTAAGCTTTAACTGTATCACAAGGATTAAAAATAAATCCCCAACTTGGAAAGGTAGCAGTGCTTACTGTAAACTGACACTTCCTAAGTCTAAAAGACTGCCAGGCTACCGCAGTGGACTGCAACATCACCTTCTCTGGGCCTTTTCTGCTCCACCCAGGGCATAGCTGCTAAATGGTGCTGTCTGTTACCCTCTCGTTGCAGTAGCCTTGCTGATTGTATTCAGTAATCTCAGAGCAATCCTGCAAACAGCAGCACCCAGCAGGATGTGCAAGAAAGAATTCCAAAGCCGGCAACAAATTATCAGAACACTGTTGCCTGCCTTTGGCCTTGGTAAGGCTGGAAAGCTCAAAACCAAACTCTCTTTGTTAATTTAACAAGCTTGTTGGACAGTACTAAGCCTGCTTTGTGTGTTTGTTTCATTAGAGGCTGAGGGACTGGCAGGTGCTGGCTGCAGCTTTGAGGCCTCACTGCTTTACCCAAACCCTCCTTCTCTTCTATTTGAGACACACCTTTTGTGCCTGGGCCTCTGTTATTTACCAGTCTTATTGCTCTGTGGGGTAACATCAGCTCTGCATTCCCAAGGCAGAGGGAATGAAGCAGTTAATAGTGATGCTCTTTGCAGTAGTGGGTTTGTGATACAGACATTTACTAACCAGCAACATCAAGATCACCACTCCATTTACTCATTTTCCTCAAAACGAGGCAATAATGACCAAGAATGGGGTCTGGTAACTGTCTTGTTCGTAAATCCCCCACAGCTCTGCTTCATAAATGAGTAGAATGTATGCACAGTGGCTGGTCACCCATTATGCTGGCTACACAAACTAGAGGGAAAACCAGAAAAACAGCCAGGGAGACAGGAGTGTGGCTGCTTCTTTTTACCCCCTGCTGCTGGAAATTAGCATTAAAAGTGACTTAGAGGAAACTGAATTAAGCAATCCTAAATTGTTCCATGAGATAATAACTGACCATATGCACATTTGACTGCTAGGTAGATGCCAGGGGCTTTGCTAGGTGCTAGGGACAGAGGGTGGGGAAAAGCCAGACACGCAAGCCTCATGCAGCTTATAGTCCAGAGGAGCAGGATGCCATGGGGATGGTGTTCTGACAGTCACAGTGTCGGAGTGGTTCCCGTTATAACCTGGTACACAAGAGAATCACTTGTTAGAGTAACTGCATTTCCCAGGGCTCCTGCCAGGGTGGGCCTAACAATGTGCAGTTATTCAGTGCAGTTCTGGCAGTGGGCAGTTGTATCAAATCCCAAAGATGATCTGGCTGCAGTCAGAGTTTGGGACGCAAGGCAGAAGGGGATGGGATGCTGCCTGGTTCCCCGGGGATACAATGGTAAGAGCATAGACAGGAGAGGGACGTGAGCAGGTGTACATGGCAACAGGATGGATTCCAGGGAGAAGAGAAACTGCAAAGAGGAAAAAGGAGCAAAGTCTGGTAGGAAATGAGGAGGTCTAGTCATGGCTGCAGCCAGAAGGCTGGGAAGGACAGCCTGGGTGGGGGGCTTCCATATCTTTGTCTCTATCCTGTCTTCGCATGGCTGGATCATGCAAATCTTAGGCCTTTTTGCTACCAACTCCAGAACTCAGTGCTCACAGAGGGAGCTCAGGGCAATGGCAAAGGGGCACGGAGGCTGGGCCCAGTCTGCCTGTGAGACTGTAGCAATTTAACCTGAGTGAGTGTCCTGGGTTCCTTGTCTGGAACTGGGGGCGGCACTACAGTATAGCACGCAGTTGGGAGGAGGCCATGAGATAATTCATGTCCGAGGCTCCTATTGGCTCCTGGTGCAGCCACTGTGCTTAGTGCAGTACTAACTGCTGTTATAATTATCACTATCTCAACTGCAGGGGCTGAGCACTGTCATTATCCTATACCCTGTAGGTTCTCGGTGTTTTTTAACAATCAGATAAATTTTTAAAATTGGTGATTTTGCTTTAGAAGAAGACTTCTCGAAAACACTACTCCCAGGAGCCTAATGGGTTTGGCTGTATACAATCTGAGGAGAGACAACCTGGGTCTGCCTGTTCTCCAAAATACACCCAGGCATCCAGACAGTGCCTGCGCACAGCAGGCCCAGCATAGACCTGCGGGGAGGATGGGTAAACAGCAACTACTACACAGAGCCAGGCTCCTGATAGCTCTTTCTCAGTTTCTGCTTCCCTTCATTTGATCACTTTTTTGATTTTAAGATGTCTTGCCCTAACTTTTTATGGCAGGTGTTTTGCTTTGTTTTTTTCTGCAGTAGTAGTAGCCACTGTAATAAGAACAATTATGTAAACTCTAAGCTAGAGAGTGTCAAGCACATTATAGATATCTCAGGTTTTTTTTTTTTTACTACAACCTGTAAGGTAGGCACTCCTATTTTACTCTTGTGCAGAGAGAAACACAAAGGCTGAGAAAGGTAATGCTCAAGGCCACTTAGGAAGTTGCAGAGCTGGCATGTGACCATAGCCTGGCTTTAAGGCATGCTTTTCCATTTTAATTTTTTGGCAGCAGGTAGGATGATCAGATTCCCTGAAATTCTGATAAAATCTATATAACCTTGCTAATAGAAAAAAGTCTTCATGAACATACAACAAACTTGGTGGACACGACAGAACACAGCTGCTCTCAGAAGAGTAGAAAGAAGAATGCTTTGGACTTACTGTCGACACGAATGATCAGAGGGGTACAAAGTTGCCTGTAAGGCAGGATGACAGGCTGACAGCAGGAGACAGGACAGGCTCTGACAGATGCATCAATATGATCTAAGAAGTGGGTCCCCCGGGGTGGAAAGGGGGGGAAGTTGCCAGGGGCCAGGCAGCACCACATGGGCGAGAGAAGGCCTTCCAGGGCGAGGCCAGCTCTCTCGAGGAAAGAGAGTTTAGAATATTAATGCAGTGATATCATTAAAACTTTCCAATCAAAAAAAACAAAAAAACAAAAAAAACCTGTACCTGTTCAGATTTAGTACTTGCACAGAAAATTTGCAGATTAGAAGTTCGCTACTCATGTAGGTCTCTAGCCTCCAGGAAGGAATATGTGGGCTCTGGTGATAAGCATTTGCTGCTGTGAATTATTGATTATGTCCTATTTTCACACTTCCTTTGTGTGAGGGTGGGTGGCCTGGCCCTCTGTGAGGCTGGATCGCACCTAGGCAGGTGTGGGGCGGTGGGGCTGGGGGTTGGAGGCGTGCACCTTAGCCAGCTGGCCCTCAGGACGGGGTACCTCTGTGGATATCCCTAGGGCTTTTCTATGGGGAAACATACTTGACCACTGACCTCAGGAAATCCATTGTCTAGTACAGCAGTTTCAAAGAGTGGCAGGTGGACCACACTCAGCCATTAACTGCTGTGCTCACGATCACGTCCATGCAACTGTGCAGAGGTGGGGTGATGCCACAAACCGAGACTGACAGACAGACAGCAGTCTAGCCCAACAGCTCTCAGGCCAACAAGGTGGCTTGCAAACACACTAAATAACCCTTTGCTTGCTAGTTTTTCTTCTAATTTTAGATAGTGATAAAAATATTACAATTTATTAATTATTTTTATTTTGGCTGTACTGGGGATTGGACTCCAGGCCCTCACCCTGAGCTACAATCCCAGCCCTTTGAAAAATTTTTTTTGTGGGCCAGGGATTTAGCTCAGTGGTGTAAGCGCCTTCTCGGCAAGGCTGAGGTCGTGAGATTGACAGGGTTTCACCAAGTGGTTAAGTTACCAGGCTGGGTTTGAATTTGTGATCCTCCTGCCTCAGCCTCCCATAGTGCTGAGATTACAGGCCTGTACAACCATGCTTGGCTCAAACTAGTAAACTGATAGAAATTTCTTGGCTTTAAAGTCTAATATAGTAAACATAAATAGACATGAGGCCTCATGTGATTAAAGGCTCTTCAGGCTTCTCAGTAATCATAAGACTGCCAAAGGGTTTCAAGACCAAACAGCTGGGGGCTGCAGCTCCAGTGGCCCAGACAGAATGCTGCAAACCTGACCTTCCAAAGGTTCCATGAACCAGGCTCCCACTGAGAGACCAGCAGCATCTCTTGGGCTCTGTTTGCTTCTAACACAATGCAGCCACCCATAGCTCCCTGTGTCTGCGTCTCACCTTTACTCCCGTACAGCTCCGGGGGCAGATCGTACGGCACAGGGAAGGCAGTTGTGGGATCCTGGCTGCCAGAGAAGAATTTCTGCTTCACTTTGAAGCTGTCCAGGCCCTGCAGACACACAGAGAGAATCCGTGATTGCATTTCACTTTCTAAAAAGAACCAGAACATCCCAAGAAATGATCATAACCTTTTGACATCCCCCACAAACCCAAGTGTTTTCAGAGCTATTATCTTATGTCTATTATCTTATATCGTTATTCTAACGAATATATTTGTAGCTCTCCCAAACTGTTTTCTTTCCTAAAAATAAAAGGCTTACATTTCAGGGATTAAAAGTTTTCAAGAGTTAACAAAAGATGTGAGACAATCAGAAGAAGCAGTTTTGGGGGTTACAGCCCATTCCACTAAATGCTCTGTACAGCTGGCAGGGACTCTGTAGAATTCACCGTATAAAAATACCTCAAAATACTTTCAATATTGCTATAGTAACAGACTGCCGGCTCGGTAGTAAGAAATAAAAGTTGCTCTCATGTATAATGAAAGTGTTCCAGTAGGAATATAAAAATGAAAAATTTTCAGTAATTACCAAATGGAAGGTTTATTCCATGAGCTGCCGAGCAGGGTGCTGATCTCAGGTGTGCACTAGGGTGGAGGTGGAGGTGGCCCTGCCCTGGCTGATGTGTGTGCTGCCTTTTCTTCTCCCTTGAGGCCTGCACTGTGCAGATGCTTAATACATTCATGCTACTCCCCAGGTGTCCACACAGGGACATCCTCTGGGCCACCCTGGCTCACTCTGGCACTCTACTTTGTCCAACTGTCTCTCACGCCTCTGCCCACTGTTCAAACACAAACCCATCCCTCCTGTTCTAAATACTCTCATACCAAGCAGTGTCATCATCTTGGGAAGAAGAAAAGAGGGAGCACCAGGGTTCTTGGTCTCTGTGGTCATGTAAATTAGGGGACTTTGGGCACAGGTGCAGCAGAGGTGGACAAGGCAAGAGTCGCTCTGACCTTGGCCGCGGATGACTGAAGTCCTAGCCTGGACTCTGGTGCTTACTAGGCTGTGTGCAAGGCTGATGTTAGCATTCATTCACTCACTGGGGAGCTAAAAGGATAATCTAAGTTTATCTCACCTGTTCCTTGTCATTGTGTATTTTGTTCTTTGCTAATGCCCTGTGGCGGTGGGTGGGCTTATTTGTTTAATGGAACACAAGCTCAACAGGACACTGCAAGACAAGGTGCTGACTATGACTTCTGCCCAGGTGAAAGTGGAAAACAGTGACAGCAGCTCGCAGGAAGCAGCACTCTCCCCACTGAGTCAGATCCAGCCCGCCTGGATTAGCGGGCTAAGATTTCACAGAAGATGGGAAACTCAACACATGATGAGCTCCACTTCCGGCCCGCCCCTCACTCCTCCTCAGGCAGTTCCTTCCTGGGTAGCCCAAGATCCCGTATACACCCACACCTCGACCCAGGGACCTTGGGAACTCTGGTCACTAGATGCCCATGTTTCTGATTTGCTTAAGTCAACAGAGCTTCTTTCTGCTTGGCTGGAACTACAATCCTGGGGTCCCCACTGGCACAAGTCTGGGGCAAAGGCCCAGAAGTGAAGGGACTAATGAAGTTCCCGGCTAGGTGAGGCATGTGATCTACAGGAGCCATGGCTGTCCCTGTCCTCATGGAGTGTACTGTCTGGGAGGACACATTAAGTAAGCATATTTGTAAAAGATACATAATCGACATTTGTAGCAAGCACTGTGGGAACATCCGAGAGTCTTGAAAGAACAAAGGTGCTTTAGCAGCAGGACTTGGGGGAGGAGGTCGAGGATGGTCAGCTGAACGAACCCTCCCTAAGTTGGCGGGGGGGGGTCATTAAACTCTAGAAGAGAAGGAGAGCTTGAAGTACGAGTGGGAAGGAGAACATTCCATGGTCAGGGAGGAGTAGGGAAAGGATGGCTAAGCTCTTTGCATGCTCTAGGAACTGTGATGATTGGTAGGACAGGTTGCTGGCTGCTTATGTGCTGGTCTCAGTTTCCTCCTTTGTGAAAGTGCGATGGCCGAGCTCCTGATGGTCATCTCACTAATGTTTCTAACTTCTGTGCCCGGCACAAGCCCTGTGCACAGTGGGCGTGGAAGAAACTGAGCTGCAGACCTCCCCTGCTCTGCTGGGTTTGCATGGAAACAAATGGACTACGTGGGGGGAAGTGGCTCGTGCACGTCGAGACCCATGGAAAGGTGTGGAGCTGCAGCATCTCTGGTGGAGATGCTGTCTCAAACGCACTGAGAGGATGTATGTCAAACATGCCTGGCACAAGCGCCAGGCATAAAGGGAAGAATGACCCATTTCCAGTAGCAGGATAAGGAAAGGCTTTGTAGAAAACAGTAATTTAGCTGGGCTTTGAAAAACTGATGTAATTTTGGTAAACACAGTGACGGTAGGGAAGATCATCAGAAAATAGGCCGGCATAATCCAGGGCAGAACTCGAAAGGCACACAGCAGGGACATCTGGGGGTGGAGGGTCGTACCACGGAGAACCACACAGGCTGGAGAGGCTCGGAAATGGAGGAGGAGGGACATCTGTCGGCTGGTACCTATTAAAGCAGAATCTCTCCCTGGCTGTCGGACTCTGGATGGCAGGTGAACTGTCTAAGGGGACCCTCATGCCCACCAGAACCCTGAGGGTGTGACTGTGAGGAGGAGGAGGCCAGCATTCAAGCCCTGTCTGAAGGGACCCATCTTCTTTGTTTGCTGCTTACACTTGTTCAGGTTGAATTTCTGCCACTTGTAAAACCACAGGACCCTGGTGAAGGAACGTGGCCCTTACTTCAATAGTGAGAAGCCGCAGAAGGCTTCAGGAGAGAAATGTCCCAGTATGAAGGCTGCCTGCAGCAGCCTGGACAGTGACTTAGGCAGGGACTCTTTAGAGCAGGAGGCCAAGTCACTGCCACTCAAGGACAGAGAAGGAAACAAGATTAGTGGTGCAAAAAGTTTAGACACAAAGTGAGGTGACTTTGGATGAAGGGTATCTGTGGAAAGAAAGGAATGAATTGAAAAGAGACTAAAAGGAAATGGAAATCAGGGACATGGGAAGGTAGGGCAGAGGAGGAAGTGGGCTGGGAGACCAAGGACCCCAGAAGGCTCTGGGCCTGGTCACCGAAGGTCATCACGGTGTCCTCCCTACTCCCTATTTTTCCCACTCAGCCAGGGGCTACTTAGCCATCAACCTTCCCAGATATGGGGCTGGGTCCTTCCTCACGTCTTCCTTCTGACATTTCTAGAGCTGAGGAAATTATTATCTCTTACTTTGGTAGATTATTTACCTGCTGTGGGACCCTAAACAATTAATTTACTTTTCTGGGCCTTGGTTTATCAAATGAAGATAATGATGTAATTTGTAAGGATATGTAATTTAGTACTATCACTGGCATGTGATAAGTGTTCCCGGAAATAAACTACTATAACTGTAAATATATTCATGTTTTACACCAGAGGATCCAAATCTAGAGTTTAAGTAGTTGTGCAAGGCCACGCAGCTATCTAACGCAGCAAGGCTGGAAATGTAGCCCCGTCTTTCTGATTCTTGGTCCTATGCTGCTTCCACCAAGTTCCCACCTGTGGTGTCCCATTCAGCACAGAAACCATAACAACAAAAGTCTTTGCAAATCAAGAATCAGTGCTAAGGCAGGCCCATGCCAGGATGGGCCAGGCCCTGGAAATTCTGGTAGAAGGGGTCAGAGGTTGGGAAGTGGTGCCCAATTAGTGATCCTTAAATACTTGATGGAGGTTTAGGTTAAAAAAATTTATATGTCTCTTCTCCCAAATTGTTACTTCCATCAGTATCACGGCAGTTGAAGATTCTTCATGGGCTGGACTAAATCCTGTGCCCTACACGTCTTGACCCAGGCTTCCATTTTGTGCAATCTGACCTCAGATACGAATCTGACAGGAAGCAACATGCTTTCTTCCTGAATGCCATTTTTGATCCAAATTCTAGGGTATTATACCAAAAAAAAAAGTACCACTTTTCCCTTCAATCTGGACATCAAATAATTTGAGGCTGGCTCCTAATTACCATTATTTATATATCATGGTGGTATTGTGTGGCATTTTACAAAACAGTGGAAGGCACCCTCCCAGGCACAGATGCTTAAAAGACAGCCAGGACAATGCGTTTATAAAACACCAGGTGAGAGGGCGGACACATATCACACAGGAGAAATTGCTGGCTTTTCCTTTCCACAGCTTTGGGAGGGAAAATGCCGGAGACTGTTTGGTTCGGGAGCTTGGCTCCATCGCAGCAAGCAAGAGGCCTGCCCAGATTTCAGCTGGAGATGCTGCTCGTTTTGTTGACACGTGTCATGCCTGAGCAGCAGCAGTGAGTGAGACAGCCCTATCCACAAGGGATCAGGTTTTCTGGGTAAAACAGGGACAGGAGGAGCCAGCTGATCAGAAATGGACTAAGTATTTGGGAAAGAATCATGGGGAGGTGGTGGCACCTGGTCACTCCTGCCAGGCAGACTCTGATCCCCCAGAGGAGTGCTCTCCTGCCTGGGCTCTGCAGGATGGTTCTCATGTGCAAAGGGCTTGCTGAGCACAACTCAGGAGGATGAGAAGCAACAGCCACGCAACATCCCGGAAGTGACATCAGCATTCTGATTTGACTGAAAGCCTAGGAAGCACAGGCCTTGAAACTTCTCCTGGTGCTGTACCTGCTGTTGCCATTGTTGCTGTCAACCATAGCCTCCACGGAGCACACGTTAGGGAGCAAGTACTATTACGAATCTTCTACAGACCCTGCCTCTTATTCTCACATGACTCTGAGCTAGTTACTGTACTATCCCCCCTGGACAGAGGTGAATAATGAGACCTACCAAAGTGAAATTACCCTGTTGGTAAGTGGGACCTTGGTTCTGGTCTGTCCCATTTCCAAGCCCATTCTCTTTCTGTCATTGTGATTACCACAGCTCTCAGGTTCCTGAATCTTCCCACTGTATGTCCCAGAGAGTTTCTTTTCTTGGTGCTTGGGATTGCTCCATGTGTTCTCTCACATCCAGTCTCCTTCCAATTTCTTTCCATGTTCCTGGCTGAGATGAAGGGAAGTACCCCAGGATGACACAGTGACTAAGGGTCTCAATCCATGCTCATCAAGTGACCAGAGCCCAGGCTTACAGAAGTGTTCCTGGTGAACCCTGAAGTCACACAAAGCAATCTGGATGTTATCTAGTAGGCCAAGGGGAACCACTAAAGGCTGAAGGGCACAGGAATGCAGACCAGTATATGTGGGCAGAAACAGCATTGAGCAGAAAGGAAACCTGAGATGAGGAGGGAGGAGCCAGTGAGTCCAGGGGAGAGAAGACAGTGACTTCTTTGGCAGGGCAGATGAGACAGGATATAGGAACTGGATGAGGAAGAGTGAGAGGCCAGTGGCATATCAGCTGAGTGGGAGAATGTAAGACATTGCCAAGAAAGGACTCATGAAACATTGTTGCCCAGCTGTGGACTCCTGGGAGCCAAGTGATGGGTAAGCCCGGTGGCAAGTAGACAGAAGTCATGGTGTGGGAACAGAGCAAAGAGCTCAGCTATGGAGAAAGAGGTCAAGCATTGGCTCAGCTGCAGCTCTCAGAATGGTATTAGTTGTTCCAGCTATAGCCCCCATCTTAGGAAGGATGCATATGCCTCTACTATGTGCTGTCTTTGAGAATGAAAAGACAAAACACAGTTTAACCAGAACAGAGAAAAGGGAAAGGTGCAATTTGGAGAGTGAGGTCCTGTAGACACCTGACTTGTGGGGACTGGATTGCAATACCTGATTCTGACTACAGAAAACAGAGAATCCACCACCTCAGCAGCAAACAAACCTTGGGCTCTGAAGAAGCTCTAAGCTAAGAGCAGGGACCCTTGGGTAACCTACAGGACACTGGTCATCGATGCTAAGATGGTCACTTGCATTGTGCACAGAAGCAGGAGGAGCTCTGGTCACAGTGTGTGCCACATTCAATAAACAGTAAAAGGAATGAAATTCAAAGAGAAATTCTTCCACCACCCTGGTATACAAACACACAGATGCCTTAGTGCTTGATACACAGCCACTGATCTTCAAAATCACAGAGTCTTTCCTATATTAAGGTTTTCCACAGGTGTGTATGTCTAATTTAAAAGTTAAATACGTTAGCAAGAAGCACTCAGAGAACATTACAGAATTGGTAAGTTGGTATCAGTTGGTATCAACAGAATAAAGTCTTTGACTTAAAACAAAGGCACTTATTAGGCACCCAATACATGTCATGTGTGTAATAAGTCAAATGTATTTTGACATTAATCTTTAAGGCTCTTGAAAGTGTTGTCCCAATCAATGGGAAAACTACTGATGCTCTACATACAAGTTTGGTTGATCTTGAGAGGATGCATTAACGGATGTGTTCACTTGAACAAAAGCAGGAAAAAAAATAGGAACAGGCCATTATTTAGTTACCAAGGACTTACCAGCTTCCAGATCAACCTTAGAGGCTTCAAGTGGCATTTTTATGGAATGGGACATGCTGGTTCTCCCTCCACCTGTTTCTGGGCTCTAGGCAGTTTTATGTCATGTGGCTACCTGGTTGCCAAATGACAGGCCCTGGTCGGGGCTACGGCAAGTGTAGCGCAGGGGTCCTTCTCGGGGGCCACCTGTGCTGTCTGAGGCTGTGCCACTCCTGACTGTAATGCTGGTCTCAGGTCACTGTTCAGGACACAGTGATCCGGACAGTCTCTGGTGAAGGACAAAGGAGGTAGCTCTGGGTGCTGATAACTCAGAAATGTGGGTGGCAGAGACATGGAGTTCTGCCCAGAAGGCAGGAGGGGATGGTCCTGAGAAGGGATTCTGGATGCCGTCCAGCCTGAAGGAGGGCCGGGACCTCCACAGGGCCAATCTCTTTGGCAAAGGTGTAACTAGAAGCATCAAAAGCCCTGTCTAACTCATATTGAAGGGGAAATTGAAAGAAAGAAACACGTTGCCTCTGCATTCTTGACAGCACACATTTTAAGTTTAAGATCAAGAGAGAACTCTACCAGGCATTTATTAAGTGAATAGCTGAAGTCCGAGAAGTTGCCCGAAGTGCTGGGTGGTCAGCCTTTGGGACTCGGAGCCAAGGCTGCAGTGATAGGGAGAAGGTGGGCTACAAAGTCCCCAGAGCTGGCCTGGCCCACTCTCCGTATCTTTGCTGTTCAATGATTTGATTCTATGAATTTCCCGAGTATTTTTCAACAGTTTCTTCCTTTTTTATGGACTTCAACTGCTGTTTGTGTAACAACTCAAAGAACACTAAGGCCCTCTCGCCTTAGGTTATGCTCCCCCGGGGTGCTCGCCTCCCTGACTATGCATGTACAGGGTGCTTCTCTGACATTTATGAACCACAAGTCCATGGGAGGGCCAAAGTCACACACTTCTGAGTACGTGTCACAACACCTAACTTCTGCACCTCGCCCAAGTCATTTAGGACAACTGAAGGGCAGCTCAGTGAGATGGGAAAACGGCTGGGAACAAGACAGTTTGTGGGTCCTCACCACTGTTAGGGGGAAGCAGCTGTAAAGTACAGCTCCAGGCTCTGTAGCTCAAGACAAGCCAACACACTGTAGGAGAATTCGTTGCCTTCTTAGTGTGGTTGCTTATGTGCTTGCTTTTCTTTCTAACTTGGACTTTATATATTTTACTTGATATACCTGAAACAGTGAATTAGATTAAATTTATACATTGAAAGGCTATAAGGAATTTCTCCTTTAGATAGCTGATTGGCATATATATTCAGTGCTATTTATCTGTCTCTTTCCCTATTTTATTTTTTTCCTCTTATTTGTTATCTCTCTCTTCAGTTTTCCAGATATAGAAAAAGCATACAGAAAATACATAAATGGTCACAGAATTAGGCCAGTACCACACTGTTCTTGATACATCTATGAAAGATTTAGAATGACAAATGCAATCTTTTTTTTTTTTTTTTTGGTACTGGGGATCAAACTCACAACTTCACGCTTGCTAAGCAAGATTCACTCTCAAATGTAACAATGAATCATCTAGCTATCCTGGTTGGGGCTTATCTCTTGAATCTTTTGGTATAATACAAATGGGGTAGAATTTATTTTTTTTATTTTCTTGCCTGATGACTTCATAAATAAAATCTCTATTTTACTTCAAGTGTGCTATGGGGAGGGGGTTTCTTTTTCCAAAAATGTAGAAATAAGAGGCCAATATAAAATCAATTTGCATATTCTAAGCAGTTATTTCTATTTTTTCCATCTATTATCCTTCCCTGGTATACATAGAATAAATATCTGAGCTAAAAATTAGCAGCTGAGAAGAACCTAGAGGGTGTGGAAGGGCAATATATTTCTTTCCTATTAACCTTTTCATTACTAAGGATCAGGGCAGAACAGTTACTTATAAAAGAGCAGAATTTTTAAATCCTTCTAATAAAAGCCAAACTAGAATGGCATGGAATCTTCCACTACTAAAGTTACTACTGGAGATCACTCTAGCCTCAGTTTAATGCCAGTCACTATAATCACAGCACAACACTGAATACTGTGATCCTAGAGTTGTGGGCTCACTGTTTCCCAGAAGCTGTGATAAATTTGGAAGATCACAAAGAGATCGTGAGATCAGTCTTGGGACTACGCCCCCCTCTCACTAGGGAATCTCAAGGCACATCCCTGCCTAAAAAGCAGCTAACCATCTACCTTCCAGGGCTGCCAAAGCTGATGCCTTTAGCTGTAAGCAGCTTATGCACCTCCTTGCTTTATTCTGTAAGAAGGAAACAAAATGGGCTGAACCATGCATAACTCCACCCTCAACAGGCCAGTTATCCAGATTTGCAGTGAACGCATTGAGGAGAAAGAGGATAGAGATTGGCAAGGAGAGGAGAGCGAGAGTGAGGGAAGAGTCGCTTCCCAGAGCAAGGTGAGGACAGATAATCAGTGAGACCTTCAGGGCCAGCTGGGAGGGAAGGTGTTCTCCAGCACCCCTGAGACTGAATCCCATGTGTTACTGTCCAATTCAGGTCCACAGACAAGCACAGAGCATCCCCTTAGCTAAATCCGCTTTCAGGCAAAGTGGCTCACAGTGGAGCTGTGTCATGTGTCTTAACCTATATTTAGTTATAGTAAATGGTATAAAAGGGAAAAGAGCAAGAAAAAAAAAAAAAAAAAGCACCAGCTATCTCGTGGGCCATTCTTACTGCATCCCACTGATGAGTGCAGCCCAGAGTGTGCGTGAGGAAGTAGGATGGGAGAAACTGGGCATCCGAGCCTCTCAGTGCTGGGGATGGGAATATGCCTCCCTGGGCCAATGTGATTCTAGTGTCTAGAGCAACATATGGCTTGTACAAGATGGTCCTCATATGCCAGCAGGCCACTTCATCTGGTGTTCGGCTGCAGGAGCTGTGCATGATTCCAAACCTGGGAGATGAGCATCTGTGCTGGCCATCTTGAGAGACAGCTTCCAACGTGGTCCTTTTCCAGGGACTCAGAGGCACCGCACGCACGTTCTCTGCTAACCCTGCAACTACCTGATGACTCAAGCTTCTCTGCTTCCCAGTTTTGCAGCTGCCCCTCCCTCTTCTGGGTGCGATGCTTTTTCTGCTCTTCTCTCAACCTCATCCTTTAGCCCTGTGCTCTTCCCTCCATCCTCCGGCCTCTGCTGCCCAACTAAGTCCTCCAATTACACTCACCTACAATGTCCATGCTTGGATGGTGCATTCTGTTGGTGACTCACCATTTACCACCTGGTGCTAAAGCTTCACATCTGTTTCCCAACACTTATTTAGTTCAATATTCAGATTAACTTCACTGGTCAATCTGATTGGGATTCCCGCTATACCTGACGAGTAGTAAATTCCTAGGCGCAGCCCAGAGGTTAAGGGCACAGGTTCTGGGTTGGCATTCTGCCCTGCCATCTGCTGACCTTGGGCCTGTCACTGGGACTGAAAGTAGAAAGCTGGGAACAGCAAAGTCAACTCCTTTCCCATGTGGCCAAACAGACGGTTAGAAGGGAAAACTCACAAACACTGATGGGAGGAAGAGGACCCCGAGCTCGTAGGAGCGGATCATCAGCTGGGTGCCGTTCTTCTCCAGCGCTCCCCATGCGGCCTTGGACAGATTTGCGCTGTTGGGGACAAGGACACGGAGAGGGCTGATTCAGTGAGGGTCGTATGTTCACAGCTGCAGGACCGTGGGTCAAAACATATATAGCTATAATCACGTTTATTCAGTTTCTAGCAGAGATGTGGCATTTCTGAAAAGGGACTGTAATTCCTCCTGTGCTATAATCCTTAGATTTGTCTAATTGTTAATTTGGGACAGCTTTACCCTCATCTGCATTTTTCCTTGAGGGCAGCTATTAAAGTAATTATCTTTCCTTAGAAAAAAATTTCGGGAGAGTCTAAAGTCCTCTTTCTATAAGCTTGGTATAGATAAGACTCCGGTTTTCTAGTACAGAAGAGTATTTAAGAGGGCTGGGGGACATTTTGGTAGTAGAGCACTTGTGTAGTATGCAAGAGGCGTTGGGTCTAATCCCTGGTGCCACTCCAAACAAACAAGATTGCAATGAAGAAAAACAACAAAAGTAACAAGAACAACTATGTTAACACTATGTAGAGTAAGCAGCATCTTAAACTTTGTATCTCTTTTTGTCCTTCTCTTTTTTGCCCAGCTTGTGCTAATTTCTACTTTCAAGGCGAAAAAGTAGTTCTGAGGACACTAGATTGCTAATTCTCTCCAGAAAGAAATGGTGTATTTGGAATCATGTTTTATACAGACAAACACTGGCAGATATGGCTAAAAAGAGATCACAGTGCAGCAGAAGGAAAGAGACCAGGAGCAAAACACATCCACAGTGCTCACATGTTGATGCTAAAAAGGCTGCCACTGTGTAAGTGGAGTAAATAGTGGCTGCTAGAGGCTAGGAGTTTGGGAGGACAGAAGGAGGTCTGATAACTGCACTCAATTAAATACTAGTGAACTGCAGAGAAGCAGACTGAATAGAGTTTACAATAATTTATCACACCCTTTATAAAGAACTAGAGGAGCTGGGCATGGTGGCGCATGTGTGTAATCTCGACACTTTGGGAGGCTGAGGTATAAAGGTTAAAAGTTTGAGCCCGGTCTGTGCAACTTAGCTACTTGGGGGAATCCTGTCTCAAAATAAAATAAAATAACATAAAATAAAATAAAATAAAATAGTGAACAAGGGCTAGGGATGCAGCTCAGTGAGAAGGCTGTGGGTTCATTCCCCAGCACCTGTGTGGGAGTTGGGGTACACACTCAGGACACTCGGGAATGGAGACTCCAAGCCCCCAGCACTGTTTGAGAATGTTTTTTTTTTTTTTTCTAACTGCAAATGCTGCAGAGGTGATTCATTAATCAACATGAATTCACTGTAAGGCATTTCTTTTTCCAATTAGGCTTATCCTAATGTATTCCATTTTTAAAAAGCAGAGTAAAATCTTAGCCCTTTGGAACCCTTAGCCTGGCTTGTGGATAGCAAATGTTTCAAGATTCACTAACAGGTGCATCAGCCTCCTTTCTGGTGATGTCGATATGGCTGGAACAGCAGCTACCCCAAAGCAGGTATCAAGTGAGATGAAAAGAATGACTTCCATCCAGAGCTCCACAGGAACACAGGGCGGAATGTGGGAATCAGAGCTAGGAAAACTCTTAAAGCGATGATGCTTTCTCACACCAACAGTGTATTGAGGGACCTTACTGCCTTCCTGATTGGACCACAATAAGGATGGATAGGCTATTTATGATGCTCAGGGAACACTATCATGAAGGTGGCTGTCCCTGTCTGGGTGCCATAGTGATGAAAATGCAAAGAAAGAGATGCTTATGAGAAAGAGGTATTGTGACTTGAGGGGAAAATATTTTCTTTAAATAAAAGTTCAACAAGGGCTAGGCATGGTGGTGCACACCTGTAATTCCAGCATCCGGGAGGCTGAGGCAGAAGGATCACCTGCAGTTCAAGGCCAACTGGGGCTACATAGTGAATTAAAGACCAGGCTGAACTACAGAGCAAGGGACTGTCTGTCCCTCCCTTCTTCCCTCCCTCCCTCCCTGCAAACAAATGTCAAGGAGGCTCTTTGCTTTTAGGGTTCTCACCTTTTAGTCCTAAAAGGTAACCACCTATGCTAAGATACAGGTATAAGAGCACAACTACCCAGTGAGTGTGAAGTTGGAGTATTCTTCCTATGAGTTTCTCTCACTTTCTGGATCATCACTGCCCATGGGGAAGCCTCTTGACTGTCAGCCCACAACACTCAGGCCAGAGACACATTGTGCAAAGTTTGCTCTCATCCTTTCTTCACAAGACGTGTTTCCTCCACACCTCAAAGTTTGTGGGTTTATTCTAAAGATCAGTGAAGACTGTTGGAACTTAGGGAGCTGGGCAACAAAGCAACCCGCTCGCTTCCCTGGTAAGCAGCCGTGAGCCTACCGGCCTGCGGGCTGAGAATCAAACATCCTATTTCCCACTGCACCTTAGCAAAGGGGAAGCAGAGGTCTGAGCATCTCTTGGGAGGATGACTGTATGCAATACAGCAAATAGGGGGGATTTCCTTCTACCATCTCTTTGAAGGCAAGTATTGTTATCACTGTTTTGCTTTGTTTTGATGAACTGTATTCAATACTCTGTTTTGATAGGTTTTATAACGTTCTGTATTTGGACTGATTTTGCAATACCTGATTGAAAGGACAACCATTGTGAAGATAACGAGATATACTATGCTAGCTATTACTGTTATCCCGGTAACCTGCTGTGAAGTTCTGTACCAATTTCACTGCACTGTCTCAACTGGCTTTGTTCTGTCTTGTTCTGTTGTACTTTACTACCTTCAAAAAAAAGGATCAATGGAGCCCAAGGGGACTCCCTTGTAGGTGGCCTCCTCCAACCCCTCCTTTGGAGTTGGCTTCTAAGAGAACTGCAAGTATATGGAACCTTAAAAACTCTCAGGTTCACACTGAGAGACTGACAGTTGCTCGTAGGTTGTCTAGGTGACAAATCAACATCACTTGAAATATCATCTTCAATACTTTTTTATATTCTGAGTAATACTTTGAATTATTGGCACCTGGGGCTGCCAGGAAGATGGGACTGCATTTCCAAAGTGACACTGCCTGTGCCAGTTGTGGGTGGCACATGGACAGCAATCTCTGTGTACAGTAAATGGTTAGTGCGGTTCATAAGGCACAGGAACACCGCATGGCAGCTTACAAAGACCTGCTGCTGCTGCTGCTGCTCAAAGGCCCGAGGAGTTCTAGCTTCTGTTCTCCACTCAGGATCCACCTCCACCAAGAGTGGAGTCCTCACACTGTCCCCTGCCCTTGTCCTGCCCTCTGCCTTATCTCCTTCTGCTCTGTCCCTCAGTGCTCTAGGGTAGTCTATTGTTGCTGGATGTTAGATGGTGGCATCATCACTAGAAAAGGGCACTTCATTTACCTTGATTCTTTGAGGTATGGAGCTCCTGTGTAAGACACAGGATTCTAGAGGGTGGGATTCTGGATGACACATGCTCTGCTGTAAGCCAGAAACTGCCTAAGCAACCAATGAAGTGATAATGAAACGGTGGCTTTGGGGGGACACAGGTGTGCCAGTCAGAAACATAGAACTAAGAGGTTCTATAAAATATCTATCTCAGGAATTTGACATTATACAGCGGTGGGGCTGGTTAAGCGGTGTTTGTAAGACTATTCTCTTTGCTAAGACCGTTTCCTATAAGACTATTTCCTGATGCTGAAACTAAATGTCTACAAGGCCAGCAGAAGCCAGAAGAAGAAAGACTAAGTGGGAAGCAGCAAACCCAAGCCCACGAGGACAGAAGGCCTGTCAGCAAGTGCTGCCTCTGGTGCTGGGGGTGTGGTATCTTACAGAAAGAGCTCGTTTACCATGGAGCTAAATATACATACACATCTGGTGATGGCTGGGACTAGAGAAGCTGGAGGTGACCTAGGGGAGGGTGGAAGGGCCAGCTGTTGTCTCATGCCAGCAGAGCGAGCTAGCACACAGTGATGGGGCGGGTGTGTGTGTGTCCACATGCGCACTAAAAGCAGCAGTTGTCTCACATTTGTCCTCCAAATATCCCGTAAGAATCTCTCTTGGAGCTCACCCTAATCATAAACAAATACAGAAGGGAAGTCTAGAGAATGCAGTTCAGCCTAGCGGGTTGACCTATTACCAAATGCATGGACTGTTTGCATTTGTGTGAAATCCTATTAGGAGGTGATTAGGCTGTGAGGGAGGAGCCCTCATGAATGAGATTCGTCACTCTGGACACGATGGGTGATCAGCAGTCTGCAATCTGGAACGTGGTCTCAGCAGAACCCAACCAGGCTCCCCCCTGACCATGAACTCCAATTTCCAAAACTATGAGAAACAAATGCCTAAATATTTACGGGCTGCTCAGTCTATGCTACTTTGAATAACAGCCCCGACTGAATAGGACATTAAGCCACCACAGCTGCGGTAATGGTCAGCTGTTTAATTACAGTTTATAGGGCCCTTGCTTATAAAGGGCATGGATGGTGGTAGATTACTGTGCTGCCATAGCTTTTCAGATGTGGGCGCTAATTACAAGTTTGCTCAGTCCGCAACATGAAAATTTTGTACTAAAGTTTAAATGTTTAAGATCACACTTAATAATGTATGGCCAAAAACTTTCTAAAGGAAATCTCTGCGAGATGTATACAAGGTCCATGAGGAAGAGTCCAGGGCCCTGATCAGGAGCACAAGGTTTTGTTCCCAGTTCCTCACCAACTGTGGCTCCCCCAGCCACTCATCTTCACCCTGGGCTTTTAGATTCTGGAATGAAGACCATAGCCTGAGGCCAAAAACCCCTTTCCAGACAAGTCTATGAGAGCGGATGAGCTCCATTCCCGTCTAAGCGGAGCACTCCCCCGGTCACTCCTGAGGGGTGCTTATCTGAATGTTCATGGTATCAAGTTGGTGCAACAGCTGTGCAGGAAACAACTGGAGCTACAAGATGACCTCAGGGCCAAACCATGTTCTGTGCATCGTTTTTATGTACTTCTACTGTCCATCTAAAGTTAATTTTGTTCAATCAATGTCCCAAATGTATTTGTTTTATGCATGTATACCCAACTACTACAGAGCCACCTTTGAGAAAAACATCCTTTGTTCACTGAGTTACACTGCTGCCTGGGTTGAAAAATCTGATTATGTTTGTGTCTATTTCTGGATTCCATTCTGTTGTACTGATAGTTTTATGTTGACACCACAGACTTACTGAGTTTTTATGGTAAACCTTGAAATCATGCATTGTAAAGCCTGTTCCTTGCAACTGCCATGGCCTTTGTATGTCTGTGTTAATTTTGGAAATCAGCTTGTTTTTCTACAAAGTTGCCTTGGTTATTTTAAATTCTTGGCATTTCCAAATCCGTTTTGAATTGCTTGATTTTTACAACAGTTTCCACTGGGATTTTGATTGAGACTGTAATGACATCTGTCAATGAACTTGAAAGCAACTGACATAATACCAAATCTCCCAATCCATAAATATATCTTTATATTTAATTTCTTTCAGCTGTGTTTTATGTGCAATTTTTCTGTGTAGGGGTCTTACACATCCTCTGTTTCTAGGTCTCTGATGCTTTTTACTAATACTATGTGTAAAATCTTTAGGTTTCTGTAAGTGTGCATATCATCTGCAAATATAGTTTTACTTCTTCCTTGACAATCTTTGCCTTTTATCTTTCTTGTTTTATTGCACTGGTTATAACCTCCAGTGTAATACTGCAAAGAATTCCACTTAGTATTCAATTTTATATGTGATTTCAATACGACTTTCTCCATACCACTATTCTGCAATCTAAAGTCACTGAAAACCTCCACTGTTACAGTCAATGGAAAATTCTTTGACCTCACCTTTTTCAATCTTGTGGTAGCATGTGACATCCAATGCCTCTGCCCCCTGCACCTGGCTTAACCGGAATATAATATTTTTCTTAATTTCTCTACATGTAAGTGCTTTCTATTTCCAGCCTCTCTGGCTACTCCTTTTATTCTTCCTAACCACTCAATACTGGAGTGCCAGGAATCTGTCCTGCTTCCTATCAAGATACTAACAAAGACACTGTTTCCAGGTTCCTGAAAAACCTGCAAGGGAAAAAAAAAATCTATCTAGAGGTACAGAGGTCCTCTCAAGTCCCATAGATTTCTTATAGTTAAAGCCTTAAGGAAGAGACATTTATAACTGCAAATTTCAAAACATGAGAAAATAAACCCAAATTTACCATGAACAAAATACAACTGAAAGGATTAGATGCACTAGAACTTCAAATGATTGGTCAGTTAGCTGGTAAGTTAAAAAAAAAAACTATATTTAAATGACTTGGAAGTGCAAGAGATCATAAAACAAGAGGAAAAGCAAAGTTTAGTAACAGCTAGGATTCAGCATCTGCTGTGGTACTTGCCAATTGTCACCCTCCCCTTGTGGCAGGGCCTCACACTGAGCTACGTCCACAGCCTCTTCAACTTTTGAAACCGGCTAAACTCAAATTAGTGATCTTGTCTCAGCTTCCCAGGGTTCTAGGATTACAGATGTGTGCCACTACACCTGGTTTATTATTGTTTGAGATATGGTCTTGCCACATAGTCCAAAAAGGCTTTGAAGTCACAGTAATCCTTCTGCCTCAGCCTCCCCAGTGCTGGGATCACAGGCATGCGCCACTGTGCCCAGTTTCAGGCACTGACTTAATTGTTTTACATTTTCTAACTGTTAATCCTCATTCTAAACAATGAATTTCTCTATTATTATTATCCTCATATAATAGGTGAGAAAACTGAAGCTATTTCCTAGGGCATTATAGATAGTAAACAACAGAGCAAGAATTTGAACCCAGGCAGCTGGACTGGTATAAGCTCTAAACCATAAAGCATAGGGTAATTTAGAAGGCCTGAGAAAGAAATATTAAGTCACTGAAAAAACAAAACAAACAACACTGCTATGGAACAAAATAGTAACATCTAAAAGTATCATGAAGTATAAAGAGGATTTGAAGACATTAGGGAGAATATAACTCAAAAGACAAAAAGATGAGAAGTAAGACATGTTAGAAATAAGACATGTTAGCTAGAAAAAAGGGTCTAACAAGCATCTAATAATTATTATTGAAGTGAAACGAAAAGGAAGAGAGTTAATATGCTAATAGCCAATATTTGCAGAGAATTGTTGATAAGTCAGATCACCAGCTTGAAGAACTATAACAAATCCTCTAAGACTAAATGAACATAAATTCATATCAAAGTATCCACTATAGTTATACTGCAGAACCCTCAAGATAAAAGAAAATCATCAAAGGCACCAAAAAGACAGATTTCCCATTAAAGGAACAACAATTAGCAACTTCTCAACAGCAAAAACAGAGCTTGAAAGCCAAGCTGGTAGTACTCTTTAGAGAATTGGGAAAAAATGATTATCAATGGCTTTTAAAATCCTCTTACTTTACATTGAGAAATGAGGGCAAAAATAAAGGCAGTTGTAGAAACGTAAGTCAGAAAACTTGGTGCCAAAAGAAGGATACCATAAAATAACTATAAAGGGACCTACTCTAGAAAAATCAAACCAAATTTGACCGAAAGGACAAGGTTACCAAGAAAAAACTGGAGCAAAAAGAATTAGTAAACTTGTGAGTAAACTTACACAAGAACTGATTGTAAAAATAACAACAATGACTAATTGTGTTAGAAATAACCTACTAAGAGAAATAAGTGACTAAGGCATAAGGAACTTGTTGAGAACACATTTCTTTATGTTTGGAAAGAAAAAAAAATACTGTTAAATTCTTAATAAAATCTTAAAATTAACAGAAGAAAATGGAAGGGTGAGAACTTAATGAATCAACAGAAGGGAGGAAAAACACACAGGCAAAGAAAGAATAACATGGAAACTAAAAAGTACAAAGTTAAAACAATGGAAAATTCAAAGTATAGTAGTACAGATGTGGAACTCAAATGCATTGAAGTTGCCCACAAGATAGAGATTACCAGATTCGATGTATGAGACATACCTCAAACGTGGGTACAAAAATATTAGAAGACATGGGCTTCTCAGAGACAACACCAAAAGCATGATGCATGAAAGAAAAAAAAAATTAGTGAGCTGGGTTTCATTAAAGACTTGTTTTGTGAATAAAACTGTTATGATGAAAAGACAAAGCCTAGCCTGGGAGAAAACCTCTGCAAAACACAGCTAAAACTGGTAGATAAAATATATGAAGAACCCTTAAAATTCATTATGAAATCAAGTAACTTGTTTTAAAAAATGAACAATGGAAACTGATCAGACATCCTGCGTGCGAGCAGGCAGGGATTCACTCACTACTCACACACCCCAGAACGGCCCAAATCTGCAGTACCAGCCCAGCATCAAATGCTGCGGGGAACACACAGTGACAGCACTTGCTTGCTGCTGGTAAAAATGCAGACTAAGACAGCTGCTCTGGAAGACAGGTGAGCAATTTCTAGCAACTAAACACACTTTATGATCCAGACTTTGTGTTGGATCATAAAATAATTCAAAATGGAAAGAAAGCTGACAAACGAAAAAGTAACGCAACTTATATGGGATTGTGATGTAAATATATAAAATATACAGTTATTAAAATTTAATGAGCTATTCAAATAGAAAAGAAAATGATCAGTAGGCAAATAAAAAACTGGGTAAAGGATATTAACTTTGAATACTCAGAAGAACTGAAAATGAATCCTCAGCAAGAAAAAATTTAAAATCTGGAATCCTCTCAAGGCAGCCTGCACTGAGCTGTGGCTCCCGAGTCTACAGTCATTCTGGCCCCAGTGTCCACCCCTGAGCTTTGGTCTCCTTAGACTAGGGCAGCTCTGAGAGCACTTCTGCAAGACAGTCGACCCTGACAACAGGCCTGGGCTGCTGGGTGCTCGCTTTTCTGGCTTCAGACTTGAATCTATCCCTGAACAAACGCTACAGACTGAATTGATCTGTTTACCCTCTCAGAGGATCTAATCTTGTCCATTTTCTACCTTTCAAGGATTTCTTTAGTCTGAAAAAAAAAAATCAATACAAAAAAATCAACAGCATTCCTGTACGCTGTGATCCTACTGAGGAAGAAATTAGGTGAACAATACCATTCACAATAGCTTCAAGAAAAATTCAATACTTAGGATTTAACCTAACAAAGGAATGACAGACCTCTATAATGAAAGTACAGAACTCTGACAAAGGAGATAGAAGAGAACGTCAGAAAATGGAAAGATATCGCTTGTATTTGGTCAAAATGGCCATACTATCAAAACTGATCTTTAATTAACTGTAGTCCCAATTAAAATATCAGTGACATTCCTCACAGGACCTGAGCCAACAATCCTAAAATTCATAAGGAACCCAAAGAGCCCCAGAACAGCAAAAGCAATCCTAGGCAGCAAAAACAAAGAAGGCATCACAATCCTGGACTTCAAGTTATAGTTTTCTACAATCAGTGGGTAAAAAAACAATCTTTAGGTGGGAAAACTGTTTTGTCATCTATACTTCAGACAGAGAACTAATATCTAGAATATGTAAAGAACTCAAAAAAAATTAGATGCCCCAGAAAAAAAGGCCTTGTCAAAAAATGGGCAACGAAATAAGGAGACAATTCTCAAAAGTATGAGTGATCATAAACATATGAAAATAATGTTTAACATCTCTGGTCATTACAGAAATGTGAATTAAAATGACACTAGGATTCTATCTTACTCCAAAAAGAACGGCTATCATCAAGAAATTGAACAATAATGAACGCTGGTGAGGTTGCAAGGAAAAAGGAACTTCTTCACTGTTGGTGGGAGTATGAAGCAGTATAACCACCATGGAAATCAGTGTGAAGATTCCTCAAAAACCTGAAACTAGCTGGGGATATAGGTCAGCAGCACAGCAACTTCCTGGCAAGTGCGAGGTCATGAGTTCGATTCCTGATACAACAACCAAACAAAACAAAACACCCCAAACTGAAACTAGAAATTCCATTTGGTTGAGCTATTTCTTTTCTAGGCATCTTTCCAAAAGAGTTAAAGACAACATGTTATAATGATGTGCATGTATATTCAGCAGCATAACTCATAACAGCTACATCTTGGAAGTGACCTATATGTCCATCAACAGATGAATGAATATAGAAAACAGTATTTATACGCAAGGTTGTGAGTTCGATTACCTGTACCAGGTAAAAAGGATAGATTTAAGTCACTGTCACTTTGAGACAGTAATGTTAAGTGAAGTAAATCAGACACATAAGCTTAAGAACAGCATGGCTTGTCTTATGTGAGAAACCCTAAGTAGAAATAATTAACGAAAAAAATAAAAGAAACAGGAAACAGGCAGATAAATCTTTTGCAAATGGGAAAGGGACCAAAAACTGGAGAGAGGTGGGAGGGGAAGGGGGAGTAAAAAGAATTCAGCTGAGTTATATACATGTACCATCTCCCCCACTATGCAGGGAATCATAAAACACTGCAAACATGTACTAATAAAAACTTTTAAAAAAGCATTTCTCAAAATTCTACCAGTCAAGAACAGCCTCCTTATTTTCTGGCATTCTGAATGTAGGTAAGGTAGGCAAAATGTCTCAATCTAGTCTCTTCATATGCTCCTGCAGTTAATCCTTTCATAAATACAGGTGTCTTTACCAAAGTATGCCAGGGCTGTAGCATGTATTTCTAAGCCACGACTCTGAGTCCCTTCCTAATATACCTCTAATTCAAACACTAGGAAGCCAACAGACATGCAATACAATTGCTGGTCTGAATGGGACTGGGCACCTTGTGTCACTCAAGAGGATGGAGTGGCAGTCAGTCCCTTTGGTTTTCAGTATTAGTCTAATAAACCAGGCACTGATCGTCCTGAAAACAGTCAGATACTGTATCAGAATACTGATTGTTCCTAGGTAAACGTTGATAGTAGTCTTTCAGTAATTGTTTGAGTCCTCATCAACTAGCCTTTGTATTTTTTAAAATTTTTAATTAAAAAGAATTTTTTTATTTTAAAGAAGGTAAAATTAAACAGAACAAAACCGATCATAAGAAAACACAGATTTCAAAGCAAGACCACTGGAGATCTTCACTGTCTATCATACTGTCTCTTGTTTTCTTCCAAATAGTTGTCCATATCTTCACACACAGTAAATTCATACTGAACAATATAGTATTAAGCTGATCAGAACAGGATGATGAAGGCTTTTTAGGTCTTTAAGACCAGACAATAGGGGAGTCAACAATGGCTGCCATAATGTCTCTCATTCTCTTCAAAATAGCATCCATATCTTTACATATGTTGAAATTAAACAAAAGAAAATAGATTAATATCACTCTGGACAGAGAATAATAGTATTGCTAGATTTTATATCATAATGCTACAGAATTAGCACTGGGTATCTTAGTGTCTCTTCTTCTTCAGAGTATCTGTTCATTACATCGTGTGTTATATAATCTATTCTTGTAAACTGTTTATAAGTTCTACATATGCGTGAATCTCTACATGTATACCTATCCTTTCTGTATTATAGGGAAAAACAGATCAAAACAAGACAACAAAACAAAGTCCTAGAAAAACATGAGATGAAAAAGATACATAACATGAGATGAAAAAGATACATAAAACCACAATACTAGGTGATCTACAGTAGTTACTATGATGTCTCTTGTTATTTTCAATAGAACTGTCTATATCATCAGGCATAATATAATTGAACATAGCACTACATAGCAATATTAATAAAAACACAACACTGGAGATACTGTAGGACTTCAAAAGCAGTTAATAATCAAACCGGAATGGTATCTTATTGCATCCTGTCATCTTCAGAGTAGTTGCCTCTACTCTTAGACTTGATACTATCAAGCATACCAAATTCGAATAAAACCAGTCAAGACAAAACAGATCTAACAAACCACATTCAAATAAGATCAGTCATAGTAAGACAATGTAAATAATACAGGGCTTTAGTTTAAGTTAACAGGAAATTAAGGATAGTTACTGTTGTATATCCTGCTATTTTGGAGATAGCTGTCTGTGCTCTCAAATCTAGTACGAGTAGACAGACTGGAACAGAATAAAATCAAACTAAATAGAGTGGTAAGACTAATGTGGCTTTTAAATCCTGATACACTATCAAAAATTTCCTCTGCCTTCTTTTTTTAGACAATTCTCCCCTTTCCCTTTCTCAGGGTGCTTTGTACATTTTGGGTCCCCCTAACTCTTTTGGTTTTTAGATTAGGGAGGCAACCTATTATCTACCTAAGTGGTGCTGAACCTTTTTACCCCTGAGCTTGATCTTGAGCTGTACTCCTTTACCTACTAAAGCCTCAAGGTTTTCCTTCCTTATAGCTGAGTAGCTCTCCACTGCACAAAAGTGTCATGAGTTTCCAACCTATCTGCAGCTGCTGGATGAGCTGTCCCTGTTTCTCTCTGGTTCTCTGTCACATAGAGCATTTTTTTTCTCATCTTTGACTTTCAGTTTATTAACCCTCTTTCAGGTTGAGTATACTTCCTATTCAGAGCATCTCAATGGAGCCTTTCTCCTGATCTACTCTGCCTGTGTTTCTTTTTATTAGTGTATCAAGGTCATCTATGTTAGAGATTATAGCCAACCTTCTCTGTCTCATCTCTGCCATGCTATTTTTCTGCTATTGATTATCTACTTTTCTCCTTCATCTCTGCTCTGTTCATTGAGGCCTTACTGCCACTGTTGCTGGAATCCTGGTATTTTTTTCTAGCTCTCTCTAGAATGTCCTTCAGTATTTTTTGCAGGGTTGGATTGATGATCATGAACTCCCACAATTCCTCTTTGTCATGGAAGCATCTTGTTTCTCCATTAATCTTGAGAGACAGTTTTTCAGGGTACATCAATCTGGATTGGAAGTTGTTTTCTTTCAGGGCTTGGAATACTTTCCTCCAAGCTCTTCTTGATTTGATAGTTTGTGTTGAGAAGTCTGTCATGATTTTGATGGGTTTTCCTTTGCAGGTGATCTGCTTCTTTTCTCTGACTGCTTTTAATATTCTGCTCTTATGATGAGTTTCTGGGATCTTGATTATTATATGTCTGGATGTAGATCTGTTTTGGATGTAGGTGGCTGGAGTTCTATATGCCTCATTTATCTGGATATCATTTCCTTTTCCTATGCTTAGGAAGTTTTCCTTAATTATTTCTGTAATAGCCTTTGTAATTCATTTGTGTTTACTCCTGCTTTTTCACTCACATTTTTTATTCTTAAGTTATAGATCCTCTTGTCATCTTCTAGCCTTTGTATTGATATTTCCTATTTCCTTGTTGTTTTAAGAGATCTTTTCTTTCATGGTCACACATTGTAAATCTATCTTCAAGTTTTGAAAGTCTAACTTTAGTTTCTGTCAAGGCATTTTGCCAGCTTTCAATGGAGTTTTTAATTTCCTGGTAATCTCTTTGGATCTGTTTCATGTATTCTACATTTTGTTTATATTCTTCATCAAAGGTTTCTCTTCTTTTTCTGGGTTTCCCCATTTTTCCTTCTGTGTCTTCTTGAGAGGGGTTTAGTATTTCTTTTATTCATCTTTTTACATCTTGCCTCACTTGGATTAGAATTTCAGTTTTAAGTTCGTCTATGAGGTCATGAAGGTATTTCTTTATTTCCGCTGATGCTGTGGCCAATATTGCATGATTGCTGTCCTGCATCTCTTCTGTATTTACCTCTCCTGGACTTATTTTACCTGGGCCAGTGGCTGGAGGCTTTTTCTCGTTTCTTTCTCTTGTCATGTTTCTGGTTTTTTCAGGTGTATGGTGGAGTTCTTAGGCCCTTTCCCTATTGCTTAAGGTTTTTCTGAAGCGTGCTGGCTGGGTAATTGCTGCCTTCTATAGTTTACTATTGATATGAGGTGCACACAGGGATGATGTGGGGTGGGCCCTCTCCTCTGAGCCAGTCAACTGGCAAGTATCTTCAGCACATTAGTCCGTGTCTTGCAGACGTCACGGGTTCTGGACAGTTTCTTCCCTGGCTATTGGGTTCTGACCAGGGGCATGACCCGGCCCAAGCAGATCCCACCAGTCCTCTTTGGGCCAGGGGTGGCTGGCTGACACCACTGTGGTTCCAGGTTCAGGCCTGTCCTGCTCAATTCCAATATGTTGTCCAGCCGGTCACCCCTTCCACAGGACTCAATTCCTAGCACTCACCACCGATTAATGCAGCTCTGCACGTTGGTTCTACTCTCCTTGCACCATATCCTCCCGCCAAGGGCCCTGGACTTACCAACTCCTGATTTTGGTAGCCGTGATTTCAGTGTGACCGTGAATCGTCTGACTCTAAGGCACGCTCAGCAGAGCGCGGGATTGGCCCCAGTGAGAGTGTCTGGTTCCAGTCTTTGGTCCATGTTTTTCCTTCCTTCCTTTCTTTTTCCTCATTTTCTTCCTGGGTCATGAAAATCCCTTTCCTTTCATCTCATCTTCTCCATGGTGTTAAATTCTAGCATCTGAGTTTTTTTTTTTTTTTAAGAGAGGCTCTCTACTCTGCTACCTATCAAGCCACGATTTTTAGACCTCTATCCTTTGTATTGTTACCGCCCGTTTCCTTGTTATTTTTAAGAAAATTTTCCTTTCATGATCACACATTGCAAACTTGTCTTCAAATTTTGATGGTCTATCCTTAGTTTCTTTCAGTCTTGCCAGCTTTCATTGGAGTTTTTAATTTCCAAGTAATCTCTTGAACCTGCTTCATATATTCTAGATTTTCATTATATTCATTGAACATTTCTCTCCCTTTATGTTCCTTCATTCTTCTGTGTCTTCTTGAGAGGTGCTTAGCATTTCTTTTAATAATCTACTTATATCTTGCTTTACTTGATTAAATATTTCACTTTTGAGCTTGTCCATGAGGCTCCAAAGATATCTCTTTATGTCCACTGATATTGTATGTTTACTGCCCTCAATCTCTTTTGTATTTACCTCTCCCGGATCAATGTTCTCAGGGCTGGGGGCTGGGGACTTTTGCTTGTTTCTTTCTCTTGTCATGTCTTTGGTTTCTTGCAAATAGGTGTTTAGAGGAGGTCCCAGTCTCTTTCCTTCTTGGTTATGATTCTTCTGAAGCACACTGGCTAGGGATTTCTGCCCTCTCCAGTTTGCTATTGGTCCCTGAGGTGCACACAGGAGTAGCATATGCTGGCCCCTCCCCTCCAGGTCAGTCAACCTGCAGGGGCCTTCACTGCATTAGTGTGCGCTGCATATGGAATTGGTTTGGGGCAACTTGTTGGGTCCCAGCCAGGGGCGTGACCTAAGGCCAAGCATATCCCACCAATCTGGTTTGGGAAGGTAACAACTGACTGAAGTTGCTGCTGTTCCTTGTTCCTGCCAGTCCTGCCCAATTCCAACATGTTGTCCATTTGGTGCCCCTTCCCATGGGAGGGTCTTATTCCTAGCACTCACTGTGGGTCAGTGCAGGTCCCTTGCCGGCTCTGTTCTCTTTTGGGCTCACCTCCTCAACCTTCCACTTCAGTGTGACTGTGGTTCTAGCGAATCACAGCTGCAGGAGTTCAGACAGCTTGGTGGAAGTGGCAGGAGTTTGGGCAGCTGAGTCGCAGCAGTGGGAATTCGGATGGCTCAGTAAGTCACAGCTGTACAAGTCTGGGCACCGCAGTGAGAGCACTGTGGCTGCTAATCTTAGCTGCTCCAATGGTAGCCCCAGAACTGCATGTTTGACCAGTTCTTTTCCCTTTAGTTTCTTCCTGGGTCTAGAGGATCCATCTCCTGTCCGGACCTCCCCATGATGTTTTTTTTTTTTTTTTTTAACTAAATAATTTTTTTAATGAATAAGGGAGAGATTGAGATAAAAGAGGACATAACAATATAACAATACAGGTCAAAGCATGACTGTTCAGCAACCTAGTGCTTCACCACCAAATAACCCGACTTAATAGTAGTTACCATAGTGTCTGTCTTTTTCCTTGAAATATTTGGATAAAACTTCATATACTATAGCTTCAAATATTTCCATATCAAGAAGCCCAGAATAAAGCCTTTCCAATTAATAAGGGAAAATTTATAAGGCTTCAAGGCCACATAATGGGGAATCATGATTACCACATATTTTTATATATTTGAATCATTACTTACATTAGGGAAACTATTTGGTATTCACACATGCGAGACTGATTTATTTCACTTATGAGTATGGTCTCAAGCTGCACCCATTTATTGATAAATATCTCAATGTGATCCTTCTTTATAGCTGAGTAATATTCCATTGTATAGAAATACCACAACTTTTTTATCCATTCCTCAGTTGATGGACACTTGGGTTGTTTCCAAGATCTGGTCCCCATGATGTTTTACTCTGGCATCTGAGTTGTCTGTCTCAGGGAGCCTCTGTATTCTGCTGCTTATCTATCCGCCATCTTTAGCTCCTCTAGTCTCCATCAACTAAATACACTGAGTTAATACAACAGATGTTAGAATTGTAATCTGGCCCAGACCTGTGTGGCACTGACAGGGTTTTCTCTGCTCCTGTAGGCAGCCCTCCTGGGATTTCTCTGTGGGGCCTACCTAGTTCTCTCCTACCTCTCTCCTACAGCTTGCACCCAGCTGCCGGCCTGCCCACTCTGTCCCCTCTGCCCTTGGTTCTCTCTCTTGTCCTCTCTTCTTCCTGGAAGGTTTTTCCCTTCACCAACTGCAACCACTTCCTGGACCAGGATGACTCTCAGGCACCTGCAGTTTAAACCTATCATCCAATTTGAACTGGCATCTTCAATCACAAGGCGGATATCTTCTGTTTGGTGTCATCATCACCCCAAACCCAATGCTGCCCAAATGGAATCTACTGGCATATCTTCCCCTCTGAAAACCAGTTCTTTCCTAAATTCCCTTCTAGGCACAGTTTCATTTGGTCAGACTTAATAATCTCAGGCATTCTGGACTTGTCTGCTCCATAGGTGACCATATATAGCTGGTTACTAATTTATTTACCCTACTCTTGTAACTCCTTTTCAATGACACTCCCTAACAGTCCTTGATTATTTTGTTCTGGTAGTTCTCAGAAAGCATCAATGTGTTCTTTTCACTTAAATGCCATTACTTGGCATCTAGGATCTGCCACAAGTGTCTTATTCTGTGCTTTCCAATTTCACTTCCCATTATGCCTTTTCAATGACTCCTCTACTTTTAACTGAATTGACTTACCGAACTCCTCCAGACATGTCTTGTTTACCACTGTCCCCATATTTCTGCACACATTTCTTTGTCCAGGATGCCTTCTGCCCTACTCACCCCTGTAGATGTCTGAGCCTCTTTTCTCTTGCAACTCTTCTCTTTCAAGAGTCTGTCTGTGGCTACTCCAGCCCCCAGACAACACTGAACTGTGCAGATGCTAGGCACGCAAGAAGTGCCAAACTAATTCAACAAAAGGGGTGACATATGGCTTAGAAGATAAATTTATGAAGGTTACTTTGTGTATTATGGTTAGAGAATTTTAAGATTTTTAAATCAAAAATTAAGAGGAAAAAGTGTAATTATTGACAATTAAACACAAAATGGCAGGGCATGGTGGTGCACACCTGAAATCCCAACTGGGGAGGTCAAAGCAGAAAGATTCCAAAGCCAATGCCAGCCTAAGTAGTTTAATGAGACCTTGTCACAAAATAAAAGTTTAAAAGAAAAAAAAGTAGAGGGAGGATGATAAGCTCAGAGTTCTCTATACACATAGAGAGAGTTCAAGGTCGTCCTGAACTATGTAGTGATCCTGACTCAAAAAACAAAAATAAATTTTAAAAATGTTAGTGTAGCAGGATACTGTGTAAGAGAAGAATTTGAATTTACATGCATTTCAATCACAGTTATTAACTTGCTGACCTCTAGGTTCCTGATCTGTAAAGTATGGTACCAAGATCACTGCCGTACAAGAGAAGATGATGTCCAATAAGGTGTGTAAAGTCCTTGGCACACACAGGATGCTTAAAATGTTAGCTATCACTATTGCGAATACCTGGCCGAGTTTATGGGAATTGACTCTTTTTCTAAATGATGGAATTTTCTGGAAGGCAGGTTCTCCCTGTCTCCTAATGCTACAGTTTTGGTGTAAATGGCTCTAAAATTCATTCCCCAGGTGGATTATTCGTTTCATAATCCTGGTATGAGTCACCAAGGAAGACACAGTGAACTTCTATGTTATTTTAAAGGAAATCAAGAGGATTTTTTTTTTTACAAAATACAGCTCTGTGTGTGTGTATGTATATATGTATTTGTGTGTGTGTAATGTGCATATGTATGATGTGTGTGGTACTGTAGGCTCAGGGCCTCTATGCTGAGTTACTAGTTTAGCCCTTCTCATTTTTTATTTTGAGACAAGGGTTTTCTAAGTTGCCAAAGCTAAGTTGTCTAAGTTGTCTCAAACTTGCTATTTTCCTGCCTCAGCCTCCTGAGTAGCTGGTATTATAGGCATGCACCACTGCTTGTGATGTCTCTAACTTTCAATATATGTGACACCAACACACCTACATGTTCCCCAATATTTATGACAGATGGTGACAAAGTACCAGGAGTGTAATAGCATGTTTAAAATCAAATCAGTTCTGCAGATGCGAACTACCTTGTGAGATCAAGCTCCAAAGGGGATGCATCCCGTTAGCTGTGTTAAATGGATCCATCTTTCCCTGATCCCACAGGTAGAGTTATAAGGATTTCAGAAGACACTGCATCAGTATCAAAAGATCCCAAATGACAAAAATTAGTGTTTGGACCAAAACTGCTCTTCAAATTTCAGGTAGAAATTGGTATTTAGAACATTCTATCAAATGATGTCACTATATTTAATAGTTACTAAGATGATAATCAAATCCTGATGACTGTTTATGTTCTATTGTAGTGTTCTATTATTTTGTAAACCTCCTATCAGAAAGGCAATAAACACAAAACTTAAAGTGTGCATGCAGAGCATTCTCGGTCAATATGAGAGCCAGGTCCCATGTTGTGTTTTCTAAAGCAAACTAAAACCTTGATATTCAGGTTTAATTGCAATGTTGGCACTTTGCAATAAATAAGTGGGTTTCAGGTTGCAGTTTGGGCACTTTCTCTAAAAGGTGATCTAGGTGAAAAGTGCTTAGTAAACTGTAAAGCATGACACAAAGTTCAGGTAGTATCAGTACCTAACAGAACTAAAAAATGCTTGTTAGAATGGACCTTGAGAGATGATTTTTTTTTATCATGATTCAACAGCAATCTTTTTGAATCTGTTGAATCCTTTGTTCAAAGGAAATATTTAAAGTGAAGGAGAGGTGTTTCCTGGTGCACCAAGAAATTACCGACACTCATCTCTTATTGCCACTGTTGTGGTGGACCAAGAAAGAAGTTTCTAGAACCTGCAGTTTTCTAGGAAACACACCCGGGAACACCATGCATTTAGCCCAAGCCCTGGCCGGAAGGCAGAAACAAAGGTATGGAGAGTGGCGGCAACTGTCACTAAGTGGGAGCGTGGCTGTTGATGGTGGGTTTTAGCATGGCCAGGAAAGACTGATGGGCTGATGGATGGCCAGTGTTTGGTCAGTTTGCTTTAGAAATCCTGGAAAGCTCCCTGAAGAACATTCCTCTCTTAGAGCCCGGGAGCGTGTGAAGGCTGCTGCTTTGGTTTTGTTTTCCAGAGTTCCATAGTGGGGCACCTGCTAGGAACTGTTTTTTATAGTTTTGGAGCCAAACAGTGAACAGCACCAAGTATGGGTGCTATCTAGCAAATGAAAGGCGTCTATCAACGTGTTTTCAGATAGTTCGAAGAACAGCTTTCCTTGAGGCCAGTGACTACCTTGCAACACCTGACAATGTTGGTAACTCTCCTAGAGAACTGTACTCATGACCTCACAGGCACTCTGCTTCCGGGCCTGTTACCTCGTCCTCCTGGTCCTTTTGCACAGGGTCAGTGTGTGAATGCCCACCCGCCTTACCCTCTACTGTAGGTACCCAGGTTTGGAGGTCTGCATCAGAGTCTTAGGAGGGGTTCCTGCTTCTTTGTTCTGTACCCTCTAATCTATCCACAAAGGAGTCCCAGAAAGAGCATGTGAGTTGGTGAAATAAGATCTGGATTCAAGCTTCACTTTAACCATTTACTAGATAAGCAGCTTGCACTCTGTCTCCATTTCTACACTCATAAAATAGGTATAATAACACTTGCACCATTTAGATTTTAGAAAAATCTAACACATGGTTAACACGGTCCCCTCAAATAAAACAATATACCAATTATAAAGAAATGAATGACAGAATCATGTTAAAACACTGCTGATCACCCTACTTTCTTGTTCAAAACTGCAGAGATTTCTCGTTAAAAAGTCTAGAATCTTTTGCCTGCTACCAAACCAGCTCTATTCACTTGTTGAGCTTTCTTCCTGTCCTTCCCTGTCTAACACTGTGTGCTAGCTCAGTGATTCCTCTAACCCGATACTCTTGATGTTCTTTGCTTGTCTCAAGTACTTTGAGGTCATGATTTCTACTTCCTAATATGCTCTCAAGGTCAGCTGTGTTACTCAGCTTTTCACCACTATAACAAAATTCTGCAGATAATTAACTTATAAAGGGAAATGGCTTGATCTGGCTCACAGGTTTGGGGGTTCTGGTTCATTATCCGTTACCCTGGGTGAGATGGCATATTATGCATGGCAGGTAGTCAGTGGCAGAGCAACACTGCTTACCTCATGGCCAAGGAGCAAAAGGGAAAGAAGTCACTGGGATTCCACAGTCCCCTTTTGGGTATGGTCTCCAGTGACTTGCGGACCTTCTACAAGGTCCTGCCTCTCAAAGGTTTTAGCTCCTAGAGCACACTTATCCAAATCACACCATATATAATATCACATACCTCTCTATCAGGCCTACAAGCTATCACTTTCATCTAGTTCTTCCATAAATAAGTGATGGTTCTTCTCTGAACTCCTCCCTCCTGCTTATCAGTATGTCATATCATGGATGCCCTTACCCACAATAGCATAAATTCCCCTGAACACACACTAACATCTAAGCATACACTGATCAAACAGCCAGCAGTCAGCAGACATAGCTATCAACATTACAAAGCCCACAGGCTCAGCATGGTGTCCTGAGTAGGTACGGAGTGGTATTTGCAAAGGGCAGAACAGATGAGTAAAAGACTAAATGATGAGACTTAAAAGCAATGTGGGACAAGGAAAACAGACTGATGACTCAGGCTCTAATGGCACTTATTGCTCTATACGGCTGAACTTGGAGTGAACAAACTAGATGGGTACAGCTAGAGGAGTCAGGTATTCAACAATTCTTGTCAGCTGCCCAGATGTTGACTAGTAACTGGGAAGTGGATGATCATAATGAGGAAGGATTTTAAGAATGCACCAAGGGGTTAGGCACCCCTACAATGCCTAGCACAGAACAGGCATTCATTAAACATTTGATGAATGAAGGAACAGAGGTAGGGCACACAAAAGTTGAAAAAAGACTGCTATGATTCATTTTTGGCCACGCAGTTATCTGAGCTTGCTTGGCCACAATGCCAGCAATGGCAAAACTAAAATTTTTACAGTGTGTTTGTGGGTGTGCTACGGGAAAGTGCAGGGAAGCCAGGGCATTCTGGGTAGAAGGCCAGGAGAGATCAGAAGGCCTGGGCATGGGGTGTCTGCAGGAGAAGGACGAGTGGGCAGTTGCTGCTTTAGGAAGCGGGGATCTTCAGGGAGTTTGTGAGCCATGTGTTCTCCTCAGGGACTCAGTGAGTACTGCCAATCCCAAAAGAGAAGACAATAGGGCCAGGCCAATTACAATGCAAAGTCCTTGAGGGGAGGGGGCATACTTGTCTAGTTCATCATACATACCCAAAGCCCAGGCAAGAACTATTCATGCCAGACTATCCAGATTGGAACCTTAGCCCTCCCCACTTGCCCCTTGATTACTAGGGTGTGCTTTGGTTTGCACATCCTTAAAATAGGGATAACACCAGAATGTCCTAAATGAGAGGACTGGGTTAGTTCAGCATCCTCTGGAGGCCAGCTCCTTCTCATCCCAAGCCACAGGTATATTTCATGGCTAGTGATGCCACTGTACTAAGGTCCTACCGGCCCTAGGTCAGGGATCTCAGGCTTTTCCGATCAGTGGTGAACTCATTCACAGGTGTATGGGAAGGGGCATTGCTTGTCTTTAGTTAGCACTGAATGCAAGGAATCAAGGGTGGTGGAATGACCTTGAATCATCTCCAGTGTACAAGGAAATCATTTGCAGACTGTGGACTGATAACCATTATTTGTAACAAAGCACATGAGGCATTCCAATGAATTCCATTACCGTGGGGCTGCAATGCCAGGCAACCAAGTCTATCCAATAACATCTACAAGTGTTTTTGTGTTTGTGTGTGCTATCTAATTTGATTTTCACCAAAAAACTCAGACAAAAGAAAAAAAAAAAAAGACTTCCAGAATAAAAGAAACTGACATTAAAGAAGAATTGGACAGATACTGAAAAGCAGAGGAGGGAGGAAAGTCTTTTATGTTTCTTCAAAAAGCCACAGTGATTTTACAGTCAAGCACTTGTCTCATTTTCTCCAAAAGTGGCAGCACCAACATTTCTGCTCATCCCTAACTATCCTGCATTGCTTGTCTGTTGCTAGGCAACTGTAACAGCACTCCAGCACATGTGAGCATCTACCTTGCATCCTGCCTCCCACAATGCACAGTTTTTACAATTGTTCTCACTGGCTCTGCCAGCTACACCTAGGCAATGTCTTTTTAGCCAAGGGTTCTTCTGAAAGCCTTAACTGTTTGGTTCTGTGGTAAAATTTAAACACTGTGTTTGTCATCATGTCCCCCCAAATTTCCATAACAACAGGCTGCTCATCAAGCAGGGGATGGTTTCATGATAGCACTGAAACAGATGGAAGGAAAATCTTAAAACCATAAATAACTTGCCACCAAAGCAAACAGCCCAACAAAAGAGAAAACTGCCTGCTAGATAACATGCTATAAAGTTCAGGCTAAAATGCTAGTTTGAAGTCTCTTTGAATGCACAGTTGGCTGGACAAACTTATCTTAAATGAACAGAATAATTTTGGCCAATTTTCAAACCATAGTGAATTTAGAAAGAGTCTATAGACCTACTATAAATCACTTATCATATATTGAAATGTTATATATACAGGTAGCTTTCATAAACCCCAAAAGGCCTAACATAAAAATCAAGCAATTAACATTAACTCCAGCTAGCGATGCTAATGTTACCTTCCAGTTTAATAGGTAACATTCACATGGATTTTCTATCATCTACCTCATAGCACTCCGTAAGTCAAGAAAAGGAGGCCATATTATAAATGAATTTCCAAAATTCAAGCAGCAAGGCTGGTAAGTGGGGATCCAAACTGGGACAAGGCTCTGTGAACTCTGGCTCAGGTTATTTCCTCAATAATACGCCGGCTGCTCAGATAGTATCACCAGCTGAGGATCCTGGGCCTGAAAATGCTCCTGGAGCTAAAACCATTAAACTCAAGAGATGGTGTCCAGTTGAAGAGCATGGTGGCCAGGGCACAGGAGTGGGAAGACAGACTTTATATATTGTTTTATTTTTTGGTTTTTTGAGACAGTGTCTTGCTATCCAGTTCTTGCTGTCCTTGATTTCATTATGTGGTGCATGGTGGCTTTGAACTCAGTGATCCTCTTTCCCCAGCCTCCTGAATGCTGGGATTACAGGTACGTGCCAGCATGCCAGACTATACACTTTTTATATAGTCAAATACTGCTTAAGAATATTTCAGTCAATAATGGACGGTGTGCATGATAGTGGTCCTACAAAATTAGCTTGGAGCTGAAAATTTTCTATTTACTAGTGACATTGTAGCTGTGGAGGAGCACAATGCATTACTCTTGTGTTTGACCATGCTGGTATACATAAATCTATGGAGCTGCCTGTCATACAGACATATAGCACATACAATTACAATTAATATTGCATACAATACGTGATAGTAACTGTTACTACTTTGTGCACCTATTGCACTACACTTTTAATTCTTATTTTAGGATGTGCTCTTGCTAATAAAAATTGTCTCCTTGAAACAATACAGCATGTGAAGTGGCAGCAGCCTCATTCAGCTGTGTTTATCACGTCTCTTGATTGAATCAGCAGGCCATGTTGACCCAAAATATAAACAATTTGAAGAGCAAAATAAAAGACAGATATTACAAAATAGGGAGATGGATCCTTCGGAAATGGAAAGAGTAACTAGAGATGGAGGGAGAGGGAGGGAAGGGGAGAAATAAAAAGAATTTACATGTGTTATGTCCATATAACAACTTCCCACAGTGAATACAATCAGTATGTACAGGAGACATGTATTGATAAACATAGAAAAGGAAGTTCCTATAAAAACGTTAAGATTAAAAATAAAAAGAGGTCATGTTGAGTCTGAGCTATACCATGTAGGTTTGTGCAAATGCTTGCTAGAGGTTCATACAATTATATTGTCAATACTGCATTTCTCAGAACAAATGCCCCCTGTTAAGTGACACATGACTATTTACTAGCCAGCAGCTGTGTGCTGTGCATAGTATTAAGATGCTAAAGACATAAAGAGAAAAATGACCAGGCACCTGCTCTCAAGCAGCTCATCATCTATGAAAGCAAAGGAACTCATGAAGAGCCACCGGGGAAGATGTAGAAAGGACCCAGAAGAGTATCAGGGAGACACGAAGGAGAAAGTCATGAATTGTGTTACTGAGCTGGCAATTTCATCTGAAGAGGAGTATCTAGACAGCCCTGAAGAAAAAGCATAATTGCCCTACATGGTACAGGAAGAGAAAAAGGGAAGAACTTACAATCTGAGAAGCAGTCAGATAGTGAACTGTGGTTAAGTTAAGGGGTTACCACTCATTCATTCAAAAGTTTCTGATTCCCCTACCAACCAGGCACTGGACTAAGCATCATATTAGTCCAGAAGAAAATGAAATCATTCAATGAATAACTCACAAAAGTCAGGATGAGTATATTGGTAGGAGGCAAAATATGATAATTGTAAACTCATTTTTTTCTAAGAGTATAGCAAGAGCTTCTAATGCAGACAGACCAGTAAAACAGAAACTTTGTTCAAAAGGGTTGTAGTATAGATTTTATGATGCTGTGGTAACTATAGCAACTGTAAATTAAAACATGACCCAGGATCCATGAAAACACGTTTCTACTCTGAATCTTCAACATGACAACTAATAAAAAAATGTATAAAATCAGTGATACACTAGTATTTAGAAGAATAAAATGGTAGATGAAAACTGTTTTAAGGTTACCATGTTTATAAGCTTCCCCACCCTTCAGAAGATAGTTTTCATATACGACAGAAATGTCAGTTTCCAGAGTCAGGAAGCCAATGTCCTTCTCTTACGATGGGTAGAGAAATGACAGGTGGTAAGATAAGGAAACGTGTGGAGTCTACTTCTACATGGTGAGTTTTTTCTAGGTTAGGCAACCAAATCTTGGAGGAGTCTACTTTTTCCTCTTTTTTTTTGCAGCACTAGGGATTGACCTCAGGGAACATTGAGTAACATCCCCAGTCCTTTTTTTTTTTCTTCATTTTTGTTCATTTTGAGACAAGGTCTCCACAGTTGACCAGGCTGGCTTGAACTTGCAATCCTCCTGTCTCAGCCCTGAAAGTAGTTAGGGTTACAGGCATGTGTCACCACACCTGGCTCCTACTGATCATTTGAAAGACCATTATTTTTAGGATTTCTATAAACTCAAGAGTATCTGGCTCTCTAGAGTGATCAGGTAGATCATGTGGCATGGTTACTCCTTTGTTCTAATAGAGCCGCCTCCTTTGACTCTAAGGAAGTATGGCCCTGCACTCCTCCCTGTGGACCCAGGGGCTCAGTCTTGTGAGTAGATTCAAGGATAGTTTTGCTTAACTATGGAAAATAAAGTTCAACTTTAGACACAGTGAGAAATTTCAAGCCTGTAAGAAGTAAAAAAGGGGAAAGGATAACCTAAATTATGCAATAAACACCAGTGAGGCCCAAGGATGAGAACACTGGAACCCAACCCCCAAGCTGGCCTCTGGTGCGCAGGCCCTATGTCACCCCTTTGCTTGATAACTGTGCCTCTGATGGATTACACTGCATTACTGGCTTAACAGTCAGATGACTTTAAGCTCATCAAAAGGGAAATAATCTCAGGTCAGGGTCCTTCCTGAGGAGATTCTCCAGCCAGTTTCCAAGATGCATACAGCAAAGTTGCAGGGCTCCAAAAGTAATCCCTTAAAAGGTGGGACAGCCCAGTGACAGCCAAGGAGAAAGCTGGAACTTCAGTCCTACAGCCACAAGCAATGAATTCTGCCAGCACCAGCAGGCTCAACCATGGCCCTCAGCTTCCGATGAGCTCAAACCTGCGTGGACAGCTCAATTTCAGCCTGGGTGAGATGCCATACAGGGGATACAGCTCACAAAAACTGCAGGATAATAAATGGTATCCATCTAAGTACCATGGTTCATGATTTATTATACATTAACAGAGAACTAATACAAGTCCCAATCACGCACAATACTCACTTTGAAGGACATTTCAAAGAGAGGCAAAAAGATTTGAGTAACAGCAGTATCTTTGGTTATAGTATCTAGTTTCCAAAGGCGACCACTTTGAAAGCAAAGTGTCTTTATTATCATGTTAAAAAAGTTCTCAAAGTTATACGTCAAAGTTATCATTCCCTTTGGTTATTACTTTTATAATTTTTTTAGGAGAATTTGTTTTTAATTTTGCTGCACTTAATAAAGTGTAGCTATTGAACCCAAACACAGACATTAACATAGACTGGGTTTTTAAAAAAAAGTTTCAAAAGAGTTAAACTTAATGAAGCTTTTACCCATGGTTATCACTACCTTGTTTCTTTCTTTTTCCAGCAGCAAGACAAAAATTTTATGTTTTATTAAAATTTTTTTGGGGTTGCATAGGAGACAGTTGCCACCATGCTGTGTTGGATTTCTGGCTTTTTCCTCTTTGCCTTAAATTTGGGGGTCTTTTGTGAATAATCAAAAGTCAATGCTATAAGGCCAGTGTTTTAAAACCAGATAAAGAGATGAAAAAGACAGTTTTGACACTCATCAGTTTCAAGGCTGTATTATTAAGGCTTAACTGAAACTGGTACTGATTTAGAAGTGTTAGCTAACTTTCTCAATACTTTTGGAGCAAAACTTGGCTATAGAAGACACACAGAAATCTCTGTGATATTCTGGTGGCTGGTGGAATGCTGGCCCCAGCTGACACACTGGCAGATGACATGACCTGACAGACGTCCACCTGTGTGTAAACACAGGCAGACCCATGACCTAGACAGCATTGCAAGCATTAGTTAGGTAAAACTCACTGTTAAAACCTAATTTGTCTGCTACTTCACTGATGGAGTATCCACTGGAAATCTACAACCCTGTCTGCAAAGTATAGGAAACTATATGAAATGAAAGGAGAGCTGAGCTCATAAACCAGTAGTTCACACAGCTCTGAATCTAGTCTCAAGGATGCCAATTCTATTGATTGGGGCAGACAATCTAGGGGAAATAGATAGTGCATTTATTTATACATTTATTTTTGGTTTTCCCCAGAAGTGGCATTTAGTTAGTGAAGGTCAGATCTTTAAAATATATTATGGTGCATGAGACAGCCTTGCACAACTAAGAACTATTATCTCAATGTGGTTTTATTAGGGTGTATACATTTCACAAAATACCAGATTTCAGTGTGGCACTTTCCTGCATACATGTAACATATTCTGATCCTATCCACCTCTCCCTTAACCTCTCCCTTCTCCTGATTCCCTTTGTCTAATAATAGTTTCCTTTCTAGTCTCATGTCATCTTTTTTTAGGATTCCACATACTGGAGATTAATTGGGAATTATTTTGACCAAAATGCCAACAGGACTCTGTTGAGAAACATACTACTTGAGTTTAAACCAAAGTCAACTGTATTAAAACTCTGACTTATTCTAGGAAGTCCAATGGAACAAGTAAAAAGCATGTAATTATTCCAATCAACTAAAATTATAAAGTTAATACTGATGGGGCAGGCTTGTTGGTACATGCCTGTAATCCCAGTGGTGGGGAGGATGAGACAGGAGGACCATCATGAATTTGAGATCAGCCTGGACTACATAAGCAGCTTCAAGGCCAGCCTACACTACACAGCAAAACCCCATTCCTTCCACCCACCCCCTCATTCCCAGTATTTACTCTGCCGTTTCAGGGCCACTCCTGGCTCTACCCTGCTTGCCCTCAGCTAGCTACATGCATGGCACCCCACTGCTTCTTTCAGGTCTTTGCTGTCACGTTGCCACATCAGCAAGGTCTTCCCTGATTGTGTTTATTTAATGAGCAGCACAGCACAGGGCTGGGTGTAGGCGCTGACCCTGACTGCCTGGGCTGCTATTTTGTCTTTCAAATTTTCATTCCTATCAGTCCATGTTTGCAGGATGTAATGATTATGTCCATTACGGGAGCTGATACGTGTGCATAACAGTTTAATTCTTCTGAAGTATCCTCCACTTTCTGCTCCTCGATGGCCCCTCTCTCCATCACCTGGAGTTCTTACCAATGGCAAGAGTTATCAGGTGGCTCTGAAAGAGTTACAGCTCTGAAAAGCAACAAGCAGGACATCTTTTGAACTTTAAAGTTTAGCTGTTACTTAACTCATTATATTTGACAGCAAAACTTGATCTTCTCAAATCACCGGGTAGTGAAAGGTGACTTAAAATGACAGAAGGCTACTGCTTCCCAAACGCTTATCACAGGATGCTGGCCCAGATTTTGTAGGCAGGGTGTGCGAAAACTCCAAAGACTGAAGTACATCTGATCCAAGGGGTTCTGAATAGGGATTGTTTACCTAATTACCATACTACTTCACTTTTCTGTAACACATATTGCCATTTGATGAATGCAAATAAACTTGTTTGTTTTTATGTAACTCCTACCACCAGAGCCAGGTCAATGATTATGTTTCATTTTTGTATTCCCAGCACCTGGTAAATATTTGGGTCACAGCAAGTGCTCACAAGGTATCTTCTGAATAAATGGTTAAATATAATGTCCAGAATAGAATGTATAATTGCTTTTTGGTAGATGATTAGCTGCTTTTCAACAATGGTCAGTTGGCTCAGCTCAAGTTCATATTTGGAAAAAGAATGCTTGGAAAGGATGAAAAGCCCACTTTACATACATTTCCTGATTGTTCCTTAGCGCCCAGGCATCAGCCTGCTTTACTCTTGTCTAGAAAGCAACAAAAGCTTGTGAGGTCCCTAACAAGCACTAGGGAGAACTCCAATACATATCCACACCAGATTTTGAGCGCATCTCACAAATACCACCTTAAGTTTTCACCATAATAAATAAAGCTGTAACCAAATTATTTTGCTTATATTGGTGGTGGTGGTTGGTAGGAACCCAAAGTCTCACATATGCTGGCAAGTTCTCTATTGCTGAGCTACACACCCAGTCCTGTAAGCAAATTTACCCCATTCCGTTTCCTGCCTTCTACACTGATGACGGTGACCAAGCCCTGCCTCCCTTCTAGTCACACCCCGGCTCAGACACGCTTCTGAGGCCTCTCTCCTATTCCACTGTGTACTGTGCACTACAGCTCAACCCAGCCTTCACGAGCCTTCCCACGAGCAGATACTTACCGAGCGCTTCCTATTAAACAAGACATGTGCTTGCCTCATTGTCTACCGGGAAAGCTAGATAATTACAGAAGCAACCACAAGGGAAGAAGGAACTGAAGTTTGGGGCACCATGACAGTCACGGGGCTGAGGGAACTGGAGGGCTCTGTAGGGGAGGCAATGTTTCCCCTGGGAACAGGAACACCGAAAGCAAAGGCTTTCCTTGGTGGGAAGCCACCCATGCAGAACAGAAAGGAAAGCACAACTGTAGCCTACAACACGTGTAGGGTGAAGTGCGGGCAGATCCCTTTTACCCAGTGGTAAATTCCATGCAGCAGGAAGGTCATTTTTGTTTATTCCTCTATTTCCGTTGCACAATGGTGATGCTCTTTGCTGAATAATGAACAGAGCAGCCTCAGCTCTGAAGTCTTATTCCTCATCTAAGGGAGCATATGAGGCTACCTGGTAGGATCCCGTGACTGAATGAGACACGGGGGTTCAGCAGCAGAGCTGTCTGCCACGTGGCGGCTGCTTTCCCATGGCCAGTTTTCTCTTCTGGCTCATTCTTTTATCCTGGCAGATCAGGAATGGTCCTTTCCCCCATGTGCTGCCACAGGTCTGCCGTTCTGACAGAGATTTCCTGGGAGACTGAGGGTCTCAGGGGAACCAGGGAACTGTCCTAGGGCGTGATGATGGGTCATGAGCGGACTATAGTTCTCGTGATCACGGTGAACTTGTTATGAAGTGTTCTTACCCTGTGTAAGCTTCTTTAATTAAGAAGGGAAGGGCCACCCTCTCTGGCGCTAAGGGCTCTGTATCACAGATTTCAAACCCCTCAGCACAAACTTCCAGTGCACGTTCACACCTTGCTTTCACATTTCAGGAAACTGGGGGTTGGAGGAGGTTCACCGATACGTGAAGGGTAAGAGGCTGAGTTGACATCTGGACTCAGGTCTGCCTAACTCTAAATCAATTGGCTTCCAGCATCCCAGCTGAGAGACAGATGTTTGGGGTTTGTTCTAGACAATCCCCACCTCACCCACACTGTCGCTTGTTAGCTCTTCCCTACTAACACCATGATCTTTCTGTGCCTCCTCAGTGGGCTGCACAAGTCCCTCTTCTTCCACATGAACCACTGCCATTTGGCAGCACAAGCTATCTCTGACGGCAGTTAGCAGATGGCGTGACTCCCCTTCGAGATCCTCAGTGGCCAGGCCTAGCTCTGGGCCAGCCTGGGAGCACCCCAGTATCGTGCATGCTCTAACCAAGGGCCTCTCCCAGCTGTTTCCTCTGCCCAGCACTCTACCTTCCTGCCCATCAGTTTCAGCCTAAACATCACCTCCTAAGGCTGCCTTCTGACCCCTGCAGACACACTCTAGCACATTCCTGTGCTTGGCTATATCCAGTATCTGCATATACATCTGCTTGTATGCTGTCTGGCTCCTCTACTTGGCTCCCTGGATCCCATGCTACAGACAGGGGAAGCAAATTAAGCATTTGCACTCTGTGGAATGAACCTTGATGGGTATTTCATTCATCCTCTCAACCAGCATGTGACAAGGCACAGTGTCTTGGGCTTTACAGGGCACTGTAAGTGCTCTTGAGTATAACAGGGACCATGTTCCATTTAATTTTTGATTTATGGCCTCTCATATCATATGTGCATCCAGGGGTCAGCAGACCTCTTGGATGAAAAATGCAGGCTGTGTTTCACCATCTCAGTGTGTTCTCTGCCCAATATGTCTGCAGTATTCAAGAAATAACATGCTGAGTATTAAGAAGTACTAAAGAGGAGACTTGATCCCTCATCTGCATGAGCTTATAATTGGTTAGTGAAGGTGGTGATGGGGTAGGGAGGTAGATAACTAGAGAGAAAAAGCAAGCATCTACTGCTGGCACGCAAACTAAACAGGTAGGCGTTTTTATGGCACTTCAAAGCAAGGGCATCATGACTACAAAGGGAACGAGACATTCCCTAATGCCGTGTACTTTAAACTGGGCTTTTCAGAAAACACAAGTAGGACTCTGGAGAGAAGAGGTCAGGCAGAAGAGCACCATAAACAAAGGCACTGCTGGGGAGAAAGGATGGTCCGGGGCAGAGAAAAGATGCGCCTTAATCCATTTTGTGCTACTAAAAGCACAATACCTGAGACAGGGAAGGCAAGGAAGTGGGTCGGAATCATCCTTTCATGAAGCATTCACTCTGTGACACCTAACACACCTCTGCAACGGCGCTAATCCAGCAAAGCACCTCTTCAAGGCCCCACCTCTCAATTTTGTTGCTTTGGGGATTAAGTTTCCAACAAACGAGCCTGGAAGATGCATTCAAACCACAGCAAGATCACTGCGACAGAGGAGAAGCAATGGATGGCTGGAGTCATTAATATGGGGTGGTTTATTAGATCACCCCAACTAATCTTGTGCTGAGGTTTTATTCTTCTGCTTCCAGCTTTCTTTATGCTCTATCAATGTGATTTCGCATATTGCACTTGTAATTGTGGAGACTTTCATTAGTCCATGGTCAAGTCACCAAGCTTGGCACCTGACCTCCTTAGAGCTGCTGTGCAGAGGAGGAGTTGGAGGCTGAGAAGAAACTTGTTCAAGGCAAAACGTTGTGCAGTGGTACAGGTGCTCATTTCGCTCAGTACTGCCTGAAAAGACCAAAGTGCATGCTCACTCTCTTCCACAAGATCAGACACAGTAGTGCTCTAGGCACCCAGGCTTGTAGCAGGCTACAAGTACTTTAAGAACCTTGGGAAAGAAGGGGCCAGCAGAAGCTGGAAGAGCCTCCAGGAAGAGATGGGGCTGAGCATGGATGGCCCTTAGAAGCAGAGAGAAATGATGAAGGGATAAGGAGAGGGAAGCATACAGGCTGCTGGGAGGATGATTTTGGGGATGAAGGAGGCCAGCCTGGCTGCTTCTAGAAGTTCATTTTGGGAAATACTGGTAAGAATATGGAAATCGTATGGCTAGGGTTTAAATGCCAAACTCAGGAATCTGAACTTTACAGGCTGTAGCATGTTGGGGTTCTGAACACTGGGAAATGAGGGAGGTCTGTCTTTCAGGAAGATGAATGGGAATCGGCAAATAGGACAGGTTGCCCGGAAGAGGAAGACCACGCATTGGGATGGCAGATGGCAGACCACTGCTGAAGCCCAGGTGATAAATTTCTGGCCTGACAATTGCTAGGATTAGAAACAAGTCTGAGGCACTTCAAGGTCTGCATAGTCACCTCCAAAGCAGCCCTGTGCCCATCTCAAGCACAAAAGTGGACTTTCATGATTGCAATGATCTATCTCTTGGTCTGGCTTCTCATGTCTCAGACTGTGAGCATCTCAAAGGCAACAGCCGTATCTTCTGACTGTTTTCCTGAGTGGTTAGCATCATAGGAGAAGCTCAGTAAGTGCTGTATGTGTGGAATGTTCTAAAGAAGGAAAAGGAATGGGAGAGATCTGGGTTTTGAGTCTGATGATGAGACTACGCAGGTGCCACAGGGCAAAGAAAGATGCTGGAGGGGAAAATTAGACAAACAAATAAAATACTTTATATACAAGATGAACTCATATTGGGAACGTTCTGACTTTGAGATTAGGTGACAACAACAAAAACACCAAGACAAAACAAAGACAAACCCGAGATGATCAAGAGTCACTCACTGGCAGATACCACTTATATTTGGGGTCTATACTTTCTCTTGTATAGAAGGGCTGACAGAATGGATTCCAAAGGCTTTCTGAGTTGTTTTTTATGTTTCTTAGGAATCCATTAGTGATTATGGAATACTTTGTGCCTTTTTTCCTTTTTTATACAACTGAGTAAATGTAGTAGTTTCTTTTGAACTTTGCAGGAAGTAGGTATGCTGCAACTCTATTTTAATTAAGAGGGCAAGGACCAAAGAGATAAAAGCATCAGCTGTGGAGCCCAATCCTCGGGTCACTTCTGGGCTTCACCAAAACCATCTGGGTGACAGTATCTCATTCTGTGCCTCTGAGCACAGATGCTAAGAGCACTGAGTGAAGGGATTCATACAAAATGCTTAGGAAAGTGCCTGGCATATCGGAATCACCCAATGAATGTTGCTGCTATTATTCTTTAAATGCTTTGGCAAGTAGGTATAGTCTGTAGTTATTTCAGAATAAAATTAGAAGCTGCAATTCCATAATGACAACCTTCAAATTCGTAAATGAACTTTGAAGTTATAATTAATTTAATTTAGTAGCAGCCAGTTGATATTGAAGCAGGCATTCACACAGTATGAAACAACCAACAGACCTCAAGTGACAAATTAACAATGGGTGCTTTTCAGTTTAACTGTGAGAACACACATACTCTTGTTTTAGAAAATCCATTCTAAATCTATCTGAATCACCTTTGTAAAAAAAAACATAGCTGCACAGAATCACTCAGTATTCCCTTGAAGGATGTCATGCACTGCCCACCCATTGTCCCGCCATGCCACCTTTGTGCCCGCTAGCTGCTCTGCCTGAATCCCCATTAACCCACCAGCTTTGTTCCTTGGCACCTTCCAGGCCCCCACAATACCTCCTGTTTATTCAGCTTTGGCTTTTCTCTCCCTTACCTGCCCCAACTAGGAATACATCTCTAGCAGGGCTTTCCCTATGGGCCTCACACAGGATCACAGCCAGGCTGTGTCACACCCTCTCAGACTGTGTGTCCCCAGGATCAAGCAGCAGCTGTCCCTAAACTGGACTACAAAAATGTCGCCTTTAGAAAAGGGTTATTCCTAAAGATGGGATCATTTGGGTGCTCAAATTCTTCCTATCTCATTCGAAAATTTAATCAGGTTTTATTAATTAAATTTTTAAAAAGCAAATTTGTGAAAAAATTAGTATGTCTTATCTATATTATATACCAGGCCTAGGAGACAGAAACTATGATTTTTGTAACTTGTTTTGTCCAGTAATCCTCTAATATTCTAAACTGCAGTTGCCATTAAGTAAAAAAGAATGTGTTTGTTATCAGAAGATCATGCTGGTTCTGATAAGTGATGTGTTTTGTCATGATATTAAGTCTTTTGATTAAGAAAACATATCAACAAGAGAAAATGATTTTTGCAAATACTAATTTAATTATGGCAAAAATACTTTATGCTTTGAAAGTTTTCTTTATGTTTGATTTTGAATGTGGGTGCCAAAGTCTAAATAAATGTAGTGCTTTTGAAACACACAAAAAAAAAAAAAAAAAGAAAAAGAAAAAGAAAAGGGTTATTCACACTGCTACGGTAATCTCAGTTCCCATTAATAACCTTAATCATTAACACTAATGCAATTTCTGTGAACTGCATCATTTTTTAAATTCCAGTTTGTAAGAAAACAATCTCTAAATACATTACATTCAACTTTTCCAGTACTGTAGGAGGAGATTCAAGATTGCAGCATCAAGCCTTACAAACACATCTAAACTTCTAACAAATCCAAGTTATCAAACCCTATGAATTTTGGACTGGGAATTCCTCACAATAACATGAGTCAGTTCCTTAAAATCAAAATCCCCTCTCTCTTAATAAGACACACACACACACACACACACATGCACACGCACACACACTTTTTGTTGTTTCTCTTAAAAGTCTTGCACCATACTGACGTAAGAGAACTGTCCTTCCAAATAAGCTCTCTTCAGAACCCCAGCAACTAAATTTTCATCTTAAGCAAACTCCAGAGACCAACAATGAAAACTCATAAAAAGGACTTAAATACCCATTTATACCCAGGAGAAAAGGCTGACTCCACCTCCTAAACAAAAACAAAACCTCCTTGTCACCTCTCTGTGTGGATATGGTCTTAGACAGTTCATTTAATCTTCTTGGGCTCCAGTATTCCCAGTAGGAAAAAAAAAGGTGCTAGATAAGACAGTTTTTACCAGATAATTGACATTTTTCTATAATGCTCTTACTGCATTCGGGGGAAAAACCAGATAGCTAAGTTAATAGGTAAGAGGATTTTAAAGTTAGAAATAGTCTTCAAATTCAATTCAACATTTATACACGTGAATAGTTTCAGCTAGAAAATGCTGTCATACCTGACTGGGGAAAATGTCACATCATTTGAAGTATTGGCATAACACCAACAACAGACCCTTAGAGGGTGCGTGATATTTTCCTATTTAGAAAATGTCCCTCAAGTATTTCAGGGTTGGCAGCAGGCAGGTTATTTTACCTCGTTCTATTAACTTAGTTGAGTATATATATGGTCAGTGAAGGTCACATACAGCCTAGCTCAAAAGCCAATTGTTTTGGTTTGTTTTCTTTTACTTGGGTTTCAGTAACTTGGTTTAAAAGGACAATTACTGGACAAATGTTGAGGTGACATTGAAATGTGGTCTTAGACTGTCCAGGCTCCTCGTATTGTTGGTTAACTTAGTACAGGCTGGGTAGCACTGGCATTAAGATAGAATTTCTCATCATTTTAGCAGCATTTATAATAACTGTCCTGATACTTTGTAACTGCTTCAGGCAATGACTTCCCTATACAGGGAATCTCCAGATCAGGCTTTCACATGCAGGAAACCTTTGTTTTTAGAAGTAAAAGTTTCAGCCAGGTGTCGTGGCACATACCTATAATCCCAGCACTCTGGAGGCTGAGGCAGGAGGATAGCCTATAGTTTGAGTCCAGCCTCAGTTACTTGGTGAGTTCAAGGCTACTTTCCTGAGTGCTAGGATTACAGGTGTGAGCCACCATGCCCGGTTTCAATTATGTTACTGAATCATGAAGAGACTCAGTGGTCGAGTTCAAACTAGGAATCAGGAATTAAGGTTCAAAGGAAAAACAATTTATCCTCTTATAAAAACAGACACAAAAATGACAGTGGGTAGGGGGTTTCTTACAGGGGTGATGAAAATATTTTATAGTTAAGACAATGGTGCCAGGTGTGATGGCACACACTTATAATCCCAATACTCAGGAGGCTGAGGCAGAAGGATCACTGAGAATTCAAGGCCAGCCTAGACTACATAGTGAATTCAAGGCCAACCCAAACTACAGAGCAAGACACTGTTTCAAAAAACTAAAAGAAAATTAAATGATGGTGATGGTTGCACACAATTCTATGAATGTACTAAAGTATTATAGACTTTAATTGGGTAAATTTCATGGTATGCAAATTGTTTCTTAATAATGGTGTTTTAAAAAAAGACTCAAGAGATCTGATTGCTCTACCTAAGAAGAAAATAATAAAGGAAAAATTGCTAATTTTTTTTTTTTTTTTTTTTTTTTTGGTACCAAGGATCAAACTTTTAACCTGGTGCTTGCCACTGAGCTAAACCCCCCAGCCCCCAAGAAGATGATATTACTAATTGTAATATCTCATTTCTCTTCTTTATTTATTCTAAATGTCAACCCTGCTGGTTAAAATATAACATATGCTGGTAACATGCTGGTATTCTAAATGCTTAACCCTGCTGGTTAAAATATAACATAACTGAAAGCAAATGCAAAGTGTGTGTAAATTTTATCAACATCTAGACTTACAAGAAAACCCAGGCACATCTCCTATTAGCTATGAGCCTCCTTTAGACAAGGCTCATGTGACACCAACAGGCTGACAACTAACAAAAGTCAAGCCACGGACTACTTTTTAGAGATCAATCGAAATTCAGAGCAGAGGTTACAATATATTTTAAAATTTTCTCCTGTCAAGAATATAGAAACCATTTACCTTGTGACAAGGAACCAGGCGATTCTGCTGAAGTCTGGAGAGGGCCTCATGTAAGTCTTGATGTGGGGCATGGCATTGCTGCGGCCAGATGTCTCCGCCGACCACTTGCTAGTGACAGAAAGACAGAAGTCACTGGTTAGAAAATCATACAAATTAGTCACAATCCTAACAACTAGGGAACTGCATGAAAAGCAAAATCCTGGAATGTAAAAACCAGTATGGCGAGGCATGGTGGTGAATGCCTGTATTTCATCATGCTTTTATCCCCATCTGTGCAAGTGCCTGTTCCTGCTCTGTGGGCTCCTGAAGGCACAAGTCACAGCCCACGGTACACTAATTAGCACGGGCTCTGTAAAAGCTTGTTGAATGAAACAAATATAAAGAGGGAAAAAATCACAAATGAGTGTTGAAAAGTGAAGGGATAATTTAAGAATGCTTTAGTTTTAGCTTAGAGTCTTGTTTGTAAGTTTCTAACGATGTAAAATTAAGGTTCTATGTATGGGTATAAAAGGGGATGAAATAATGATTGTAATTATGCTTTTATTTATTCAGGGAGATGATCATTTGTAAGTGGGAAGGGGACCAAGAGATCAAGGGAGTTACGGTAAGAAGATGTGAAAAAGAACTAAGATGTGTTATGTGCATGTACCAACTCCCCATGATGAATGTAATCACTATGTACTATAAACATGTACCAATATAAATTCTTAATTGATTGTCATTCTAAGGATCGAGCCCAGAGCCTCACATGCGCTAGTTAAGTGCTCTGCCACTGTGCTATCTATGTTCCTGGCTCTCTACTTATCAATTGAACAGGATGCGCCCTCCAAATCTGGTTTGGAACAACAGAATCAGGATTAAGTAGGTTCATCACTTGCTTTCTTCAAGCAAATTTAGTCATGTGATACTGAAAGGAGCTCAACATAAAGAAATCATTTCCCCAGAAAGTACTGGGTGGGGTGGGGGGAGAGGAGGGGACAGGTTCCAGCATGACACACTGAGCCTGCAGCTGGGAGCTATAGAAATGCAGCCCTGCCTTTGTTTCTGGTTATGCAGTATGACAGGTACCTGCTGCAGCAGGCATGAGACTAGACTGGCCGATTGCTTCACCTTTTCCCGTTGTTAACCATCTACTACAGGGAGACGGTGGGACGGGCTCTGTCCTCACAGGCTTGCAGCCACACACCGTTATCACCACACTGCCAGAATTAGTAACATTCTGTATTTTAGCAAAGTGAACCAAAATGGTATTTATGAAAATCAGAAATCATCCAACATGGTCTTTTATTTATCTTTTTCTTTGCACGCCCATATTTAAATAGAAACCTTATGGAGATAAATTTTACTCTTTGGTATTAAAAACCTATTCCAAAAAAAGTTAAAACCTTGTTTTAAATTATTTCTATCACTAACATATGTAGATGAAAGGATATATCTGTATTATATAAGGTTCTTTTTAAAAAAACAGATTGACAGAAATAGCATTCTTTTTTCTAAAGAAGTAATAGCAGCATTCTAAACCAATTACTTACTGAAAGTAGGAATGTAGCCATTTCTGTTTCTCAGCTGTCTGGATGCTATAGGGAAGAGAGCCCCCAGCTTTTAAAAGAAGAAAAATAAACCAAATAAAATAATGGAACATAATTTGAAGCTTTCTCATTAAATAAGCAGCGAGAAGGCAAATGAAAAGCAACTACTTTCATTATTTCATATTATGGGATAATGACTGGAGAGAAAGTGTCTACTCTTGTGTTAGGTACATAATCTTAGTGGGGTTTCCTTTCTTTAGACAACAAACATTTTTTAAATAGTAAAGGTTCACCAGCTGAAAAGAAAAGGTATTTGTTAAAATCCCTCAGTGGTCACAATCTAAACTCTACACAGATTTGAAGTGTTAGGAAAGGATACAGGAAACCTCCTGGCCTGTCCTACCATCCCCTGGCAGGCAGGTCACTGGCTCTTGCTCAAGACCCAGCAGCCCTGGGGAGGCTGTCTATGACCAACACCCAGTTCTCCCGCGTACTTTGCTTTACCATTTCTCTATTCCAACAGGCTTTGCACTAGCTAAACAGCCTCTTACACATGAGAACGATTGGAAAATAAATTAAAATGCTCAGTAAGGTAGGAATCTAAGAGATCTAAGAGAATAAAGACACGATTAGAAGCTAATTTTTGTGCATCTTTGAAAGGAAAAAGACTTTATTGTAGATTCACCAGCAACTTTCCAAACACACATTGGAACCTCTCTGTGGTAATCTACATTCAAGGAGGGCTTTAAGCAACTCTGATACTGAATAGGGCATGTCCTGACTCCTACTGCAAATAACTAAAAACAGTCCATTTAGAACTAGTATTACAAGTCTTATTGAAAAGCTCAGGCACTTCATTAAGAAGTGTACTTTGAATGAATCTAGCCTATTAGAGATACAGCAAGATGACACAAGAAAACCCATCATGTCCCAGAGTCACAGTGAAATAATTTTATTGTTGCCATTAAGAAGCAGCAAATATTTAATACATTCTAAATTTTGAGATTTTTTTTTTTCCTGGCAAGGTCACATCTAGTTTGATAATCAATAAATGGACTAAATTAGTCTTAATTCAGTGCATTGTCCTTTCAACCATCAATGAACACCAATCAGACTTTGTTTTTTCTGGAGGCAGAGACTCTCTGGGTTTTGCCTAGTCCTTCTCGACTGCACTACAAACAGTGCTGTGAATTCTGCATAACAGTCAGCACTTCTACTGGGATAAGGAAGCGGAGAACAGGGCTGATCAATGTTTACAAACTGCTACTAAGGTGTTTTCAGAGAAAGCCCTTGAAAGAGTGTACACATCAACTAAGTTTTATCAAAGGCAACATTAAGCATAAATTCCAGAACTTAAATATACTTGTATGAGGTATTCAAATTCCAAGGATTTAAAGGTACGTTAGACATGCTCTGGGAAGGCTCCAAGTCCTAGGGGAGGATGATTTTATTTGAACATCTTGTCTAGATAACTGACTCACTGGACACCTTGCTGGTAAGAATGAGAACTGTGCACAGAGTTACTGTGAAGATTGTCACACTCTAGTTGCCTAGCAGAGTGGTATGATCTTCACGACACAGCAGAACTCACCATTACCTATTTTCATGGGCCCTGTCCAACGAAGAGAAAGCTTCTCTACATTTCTAATCAACGCTCTCTAGCAAGATTTTAATACTTGTGAAAATTCTACCAGGGAATTTATGGAATCAACACAAAAACCACAACTGAGACAGATTTCCTGACAATTACCGGGATATCCTTCTAAGCTGGTTCGCACATTTTCCACAGAAGGGTAGATCTAAAAATAAGCAGGAAAAGAGAAAACAATAAAGCTTGTAATATAACATGTTGAAAAAGGAATGATGGCCAACTTTTACAAAAATGGAAATCTCAATTAAAACTAAACTTTTCAATGTCACATAGTTAACTCATACTTTATGTTGCATTTACAGATTGACTTATTTTATTAACACGCACGTGGCTTTTGATGTTTGATAGTTCGTTTCTTTTATCACTCACATCCCACTGGATGAATATAGCATTTTACTTATTTATCTATTGCAAGACATCTTCGCTATTTTTGATTTTGGCAATTAAAAGTAAGGCTGCTATAAATCTCCATGTGAAAAAAAATGCTTTGTTTAAAAACTTAGAAAATATATTTTAAAATTTAAAAAGTTCCCAACTTAGTGGAAAAAAAAATTAACTACAGGATGCGTATATATATATATATATATATATGTATGTATTTGATGAAATAGTATACTAATTTGAATATTTTTCCCCTGAAATCTCAAATTAACATCAAATCAAATATGAAATTAATCATTAATTCATAGGTCTCTAAATATTTAATAGTGCTTATAATTCTGTTGGCAATGTTACACCAAATATTTTTCCTTGGCTTGACAGCCTGAAAAAAAGAATGGAAAATCTCAAAAGAGTCTGTGGATGAAATGCAGCTCCTAATTAAACCAAGCTCCCTGTATTGGACCATATTAAGGCTAACTGCCCACAAATGATAATAACATACTGTTTTTCTACCCCTTCCCCAAATAAAAACACAGAATAGAGCAACTCTCACTATAAAGAGATTCTTTATTCTCCTGGACTGGGGAATAAAAATAAATTAACTTGAGAAAGAAAAAAACTAGGGCTTGGTGGCAAATGCCTGCAGCCCGAGTACTCTGGCTGAAGCAGGAGGACTGCCATGACTTCAGGCTCACCCAGGCTACACAGTGAATTCAAAGCCAATCTGAACTAAGTATCAAGATGCAACCTCAAAAAGCAAACAAGACAAGACAAGACAAGAAGAAAACTCACCAAATGAAGAGGAACAGAGCTTTTCCCTGGAATTTTGTTTTCTGGTCCCAGCGTCAGCAAGCTCTCTTTGAACTCTGAACATAACCATTTAGATTCATCAGCTCCCAAAGAGCCAATGCTTGAAAACTGACCCACTAGAGGCCAGCATTCGGTTTTAGGTACGGGTGTACCATGTTCTTTCAAAAGCTGTCAAAGAATAAAAATGATTGCTATGGTTACTCAAAAAATATGAAAGGAAATACCATGATAACTAAAAGCATAAATTTCTGCTCTTGGAAAGCTAAATTTGTAAATATTAGCAATGAATTTCACATCCATATATTTTTCTCCTTTTGAAAATATTTTTTAAATACTCAAAATACACATTTTTAAAAACATGATTAATGGACACAGACATTTTTCTTTCCAAGATCTTTAGATTTGCATAAAGGAAGTAAAAGAATCAAAAACTGATTATTAAAACGATTCATCTTAGAAGAAGCTGATTCGCCCTTCCTGAGAGCTAGCAGCAGCCTGCAGGGCTAGAAGAGAAGCCAATGCTCCTCCCGTGAGCCAGCAGTGGCCATGTGGGGCCGGAAAGAGAAACAAGAAGCCAATTTGCCCTTCCTGTGAGCCAGCTGGTGTGCAGGCTGGGAGACAAGAAGAGCCAACCCTGCAATCCCAGGTAAGCAACTGGCTAATTCGGAGGATCACAGGCTGAGTTGACAGTAACTGCAGTACAGAAACAACTTAATTCTTGTATTGTCTGATTGACTTTGCAGGCCTAAAGCCAGAAGTCTGAGCATTTATTTAGAGGAAAACAATATGCGATATAGCAACTATGGAGGATTTCTATCTTATTTTTGAAATCCAATATTGTTCTGTTTTGTTCCATTTTATTGTTTTGCTTTCTTCAATGTTCTGTTGTTTGATTTTATTATGTCTGATAGTATGGGCAGCAATTTTGAAGATAACAAGAGGCATTATGGTAACTACGGTTGATTTCCTACTATCTTGTTTTGAAGTCCTGCATCACTTTCACTGTTTTGTTTTGATTGGCTTTATTCTGCTTTATTTTGTTTGGTTTTATTCTCTCTCTCTCTCTGCTTTCACTCTCTTTAAAATATGAAACAAAAAGATTCATTTTAGTAGACATGTTAAGAAAAACTGAGGCAGGAGAAGAGGGCATGACAAAACAGCTGGGCAAGTGGGTGTGACGTCATTCACAGAGATACAAAAGCAATTTAGAAAATACCTAGAAGTTTTATTCACTTAAAGATGTATCAAGTGCTTACCTAGAGGCTGGAGATGGCAAGAAAAATACAGTAAGTCATGACTTCTGCCCCAGTGGAGCTCATGTTCTGACTCATACTTATTTAAGAAGCATAATCTTCTTTAACATAACTTGGGACATTAATATTTATACACACACCTTGAAAAGCCCAATGTTCTCAACTTCTATCTCCCTACAGCCTAGTGTAGGAAAAAGAACTGGACTGGTAATTACCAGAGCCAGTTTCCATGGCAGGGCTCAATCCTAAGAAACTGCATGATCTTGAACAGAGCCCTGTGCTGTGATATACTTCAGTGCAAGGAAATCACCCTCTTGCCCTTCTGGGGAAGGAGCTGAGATTCAAAATAAGCTGCTACAGCATGTGAAAAGTCTTCTGAATCCTCCCCAGATGCTATTCAGCTTTGTGGAAGATTGCACTCATGCATATTTACCACTCCTGGCCTGCCTAAACCATTAGCCCACAATCACTCACTCTTAAAGAATACTTACCATGTGTCTGGCCCTATTTTGTGTCCACTGTTTCATTTAAATTCCACACAAGTCTAACACAGGTAGTACAAATGGGGTCATAGGACCACTCACCTCCACTCACTTACACCTGAGCATATGCTCCGGGGCTAACCCGCTATGTTTTTCTAAGCCCTATTACCTGGAGGCAGAGATGTAGTGGGGGGAACAAACCCCTAGGCTTGCCTTGGAAAACTCCAAAGTCTCCTACCAGGAAGCATGCAGGGTTAGCATGACTTTCGGTTATCTTTCCTAACCTGGAGCTCACTGAAGGTTCACGCACATGTGCTGCATCTCATACATCCAATTATAACTAAGGTAATTATGGGAAAGGTCATGCGCAGCAGACAGTTGACCTCACTCAGCACCCTGTCAATCACATTGTCAATCATGCCCTGAAAGATTCAAAGTGAGATGCCCTAGATCTGGTGTAACATTTTAAATTCTTAAATCCAATCCCCCTTAAGCACTTTTGCCAATTTACTACATTGTCCACTGGCATGTGCCTTCTCATTCTGTGCACACTGTCAGTTGATTAAAACTCTGCTGCTGGGGGCTGGGGATTTAGCTCAGCAGCATAAGCGCTTGCCTTGCAAGCAGACAGTCGTGAGTTCGATCCCTGGTACTGATAAAAAGGAAAAAGACAAAAAAATAACAAAAAAAAACTCTGCTGCTTTTTCTTAACATTACATGCCATAATCACCACATACAAGAAACCAGAGACCTGGCTTGAACCCCATCACCCATGCTAACAAATCTGGGAGAGAAAGTTACAGTTAATATGCCAATTTCATAGAGGACAAGAGGCTGGTTAAGAAACAAGTCGAGGTCACAAGGCTTATATAAAATAGATCAGGATGCACAGGGCTAGGGAAAACTATCCTTTGTCTAGGTCAAGCCATACAAATGCTGTCCAAGGTCTTGCTGGGCTTATTTTAAAAAAACATTGAAAATGTTTTAGTGACAGGGAGATTTTTACATAACATACAGGTAGACCATCCCAAATTCAAAAATCTAAAGTCAAAAATGCTGTAAAACCTGAAACTTTTTGAACACAAAGATTACGTCACAGTGAGAAATTATACTTGCCTTCATATAATGAGTCACAATAAAAATAGTCATACTAAAAATACTCTACAAAGTTACTTTTAGGTTATGTGTTTTAGGTGTATATAAAACAAATGAACTTTGTGTTTAGACTTGGGTCTCAACCCAAAGACACCGCGTTATGTTATGTCATGGAGAAGTAGCTTCCCACCTGTGCCAAGTTTTTGTCTCCTGATACAAAGGAATGGACTTCAGGACAAAGAGGTCAAGAATAGAAAAAGTTTATCGAAAGAAAGCTTCTGAGAAACAGGAGAGGTCCTGAAAGTGGCTGGCTGCTGAGGGTTTTTGTCTAAGGATATTTTATACAGCAAAAGTATAATTTGGTAATTATAGGTCAAACTACAATCAACCTATAGGATTACAAGTATATTTGCTTAACTAATATTGATCCAATAGGAAAGTGAGCCATGCAGCAAGGATGTATGACGAGCATCGTTAACTTTAGCTTATTTATAACTTCTAACATAGAAGAATGAAGGTGTCTCTGGAAAAGGATGAAAGCAGGGGTCAGGGTGTTCTGGTCACCCGCCTGTGTCTGGTGCATTGTGGGGGCTCACTAGACAGGCAGGTCTAATTAAAGTATAATCTCAAGCTGCTGTTTATCTCCAGGGAGGCTTGCAGGGCTGGCAAGAGCACCTCCATCCTGCAGTCCGGTTGTCTTCGAATTCACTTCTGGCTGCAAATTTGTTGTCTCTCACTCCTTGCACTGACTCCCTCAAGGACCTGATCCCTCTGTCATAGTCAGGGGTTGTGAGGAGAACAACTGCAATCAGGACACAGCATTTATAATATTATTTTATGATGGTCACCCAGAGTAAAACACAAAAAAGTATAGGAAATCTGTCCACAACACTAAAGACCCAGAATACTTAGCCAATGGCCCAAATCCCAGAGCAATATCCTGCGTGAGTCTAGGTGAAAAGTTAGAGCCCATGACAATGCCTCTCACGAGTCCAACTGGAGGCCTAGAGCCCACAAGAAGGACTCATACCGGTCTGTTTTATGGATCCACGCTGGAAGGGCCCAAAGGTCAGCAGTGGAAGCTAGAAAAGTCTATGCTAGCGGGGTGAAGGAACTCTGCTGGTAGTGAGGGTTCTACACTGGAGCCAAGAAATCGTGCTCAAAATAAGAACCAAGGTTGCCCTGAAAAGTACCACAGCCATCCTCAGCGGTACGGAGGTCCCAAGCTACTCTGATAATAAAAAATCGAGTACATGTCAGGAAGCCAGCATGACAAGTTTCTCCCAGAGATTAAACAGCACACAGCTTCCCCTTCAGAGCCAGGAAGCAATGCTTGATGTAAGGACCAGAGCTCACCAAAAGTGCACCACAGCCACTCTCACCAACAAGGTCCCAAGCTCGTCTGATGACAATGATCAAACTCACACTGGGGAGGCTAGTCATCCTGAACTCTTCCAGGCGAACGAACAGCTCAAAACAGCAACACTTAGAGAAACCCACAACACTTCACTCATCTTCTCCCAGTCTATTTATGCTGGCAAGTTTCCTCAGGTGAGCTGTCTACACTCAGCAACATGCTGATTTAATCCAGGTGGTGTTAAGTTGACCACCAGTTTTTAATCCATCATACTCTCTGCTTTTAATTTCTATCTCACTTAGCTGTCTATAATAACTATATATACAAATATTCCAAAATCTGAAAAAAGTCTGAAAGCCAAATCTTCTGGTATAAGTACTGGACCAAGAAATTCTTAATCTGAATATAATTAATGGACTAAGAGGTAAAGCTTTTAAGAAAGTCATTTTCGGGATTTTATTAAGGTAGGAAACTAAAGAGAGATGAAGAAAACTTTCATTTTATCTTGTTAAAGACTTTCTTTGTTCCTTTTCTATCTCTTTCTTTTCTGTCTTTTTGAGACAGGGGTTCTCTATGCAGCTCAGGGTGGCCCTGACCTCACTTTGTAGCCCAAACTAGGCTGGAACTTGTAGTGATTTTCCTGCCTCAGTCTCCCGAGTGTTGGGACTGCATCCAGCCATCTTTGCTCATTTTCATACCAGTAACAAATGTCATTTTTAAAAATTAGTTTCTTTAAGGACACTGGTTTCAGAAATTTTTATAGCTAAGTTACAACATTTACTCAACACTATTATGTATTCTTGTTTAATGGGCACATTAAAAAATTCTTAATATGCTAAGCACTCAAAAGCTACAATATTTGTGAATGGAAAGCCCCTATCTTTATTATAGAAAATGTGAAAACTAGTAAAGGTAATATACTTATAATATTTAGATATATAAAAGAGGCAAAAAAAAACCCCTAAATTAAAAAGTACTGAAAATTGTAATTAGACAATCAACTTAAGTGCCTTCTATTCCCACAGAATTGTATTGGAAATACTGTGAAATCACTATCATCAAAATACACCATCATAAAGGAAAAAAGAGAAAGAATACATATTAAATTTTTAAAAAATGTTGAGAGTAAGAGTTGTTTTACCTTTCGAAGCTTAAAATGTCCCCAGTTATCTTTTTGACTTCCTTGAAAACGTCCTGGGGTTGAGCCAATAAGGTAAACACTTAAAGAGAAAGAAAACCCCAGTTGTACATAGGCCATAGTAATGTGTTTTGCACCTTAAAAAAATTATGAAATACACACAAGAACTAATATAATTTCTAATTTTTCTAGAAGCAGATCCATTTCCTTGTGATGCTTCCTCAACTGTAACTGATACTGTCAATACTTATTTTCGTGCAAGCCAGACTTGGCAGAATGCAAAGTATAAGGGATCAGACAAAGAACTTACTATATTTAGAGTTCCCCAGCAGGAAGCTCAAGGTACAAAGATTCACTGGCTGCCTTTTCAATGCCTGAGATTCACAGGAAGCAGACACTGAATGAATCTGCTGTCTTCCCCTCATCACATCATGAAGGACAACCCAATGCTACTCCACCCCTTTCCAAGGCTCCTGAGCTGCAGACTTGTGAACATTACAGTGGGGATTGGCAAGAGGACGCGTACTTTGTTTCAGAGAGATCGTGCTCCCGGATGGTATCTATCCATTCCTTGAGAGGAGGAGCATTATAAGCCATCAAGTAACTGATGAGGTCAGCTTTAAAATGTGTTCTTGATTCTCCAGATTTCTGGCTTCCAGGATCAAGTCGTGGGTACAAGGGGCTCAACCATATTCTGGAGAATGGGGGGAAAAAGAAAACTTTAATACTCAGGAACACAACTGATCATAATGATACATCTCTACTGGCCATGCACTATGCACATGCCTAAAGGAAGAAGGAATTTCTCACTATGTATCTCCACATGCTAAGCAGAGTGGTTCTCAGGGTATATGAGACAATTTGGTCATACAACGTCAGTGGCTTCTCATCATAGTCAGAATGACTTCTCAGTTATGTTTACACATAGAGATGTACCAAACTCTTAACACTGACTCCTTCAAAGAGAGTACAATAGAGGTGGATCTGTAGCAAAAGAACCCACAGTGACTGGGATGTAATCAGTGGTAGAGAGCTTGCATGGCCCTGGGTTTGATTCCCAGCACTACAAACAAAACAAAACAAACACAATCCCTACAAAAACAAAACTACAAAAAGAAAACAAAATACTAAATTGAATGTTCTGGCTTTTGACCTTTCTCAGCACAAACCATGACTGGCAGGAAGCAAACACCCTTACGAACCCTTGGGTCTTCTGGTGCCAGTCTTCGCGGATGATGTTGGAAGTGTGAATGACAACCCGGAAGCCTTCTTCATACAGTAGTAGCATCATTTTACTTCAAAAACAGAAAAGGGATCCAAAAGATTAATAGGACTTCCCAACTGTGCAATACCTTTCTAGTGAAAATATCACAAACACATGGGTAATAAAAATATACAGTGAATATTTAAAGTTTTAAAGTATTACAGTGAAAGATAGTTATTAATCCGCCTCAGAATACTGTCTCTCACTTTGAACACACTTGTCCCGTAATTCTTGCCACTTTCTGAAGTCGTCCTGAAAGTCCTCCTTTCTGACTTTATAGATGTGAACTGTATGCAGCTGCCGTGTGCCATCCAGTGGAAAGGCAGGCTCACAGAACGTGCAATTGTAAATTCACCGCACCAGATCTGGTGCCATGTGACTTCTGCTTCTTCTCCAGAGCCAAAATGAGCACCAAAGGTCAACATTTCGCAATGAATGATTTTGAACACCAAGGCAGCCACGACAGAGCAACTAAAGACACACTAGTGGGTCCAGAAATGCTTCAGAAAGTGGCAACAACGACGGGATGTGTCTTCAAAGTGAGGGAGAATATTTTGAAGGAGATTAATAGCAATGTGCCTTTTGTGTAATAAATTAAGAAAAAATTTAAAACCTTAACTGTATTGCCCGAACACAAGTTGTAGCTAGAGGAATTCTCAAACCCTTACATTACCCATACTTTGAACATTCCTAATTTTCTTTTTTACACATTATCATTATGGAAATCTGCTTCAGTGACAGTAAAATGCCACTTTCCAAAAATGCTCAGCACATCTGGTGGCCAATGGATGTTCACTCCATTCTGTCTACACCAGTCTTGGCGTTTCAAACCCCTCCAGTCTGGCCCCATGTTATATATTCAGCATCATGCTATTATTAACAGACAATGGGACCCCTGCCCAGGGTTCTTCCAAGTATGGGTATAGCCTCTTGCCACGGTATGGTCCTCATGTGGTTTATTTATTTATTGTTTTTTGGTAGCGGGGATCAAACTCAGGACCTTGTGCTTGTCAGGCAGGTGCATTGCCGCTGAGCTATTTCCCTGGCCCCGTCTTCCATATTATAACGACTGAAATAGAATGGATCAAGAATACAGTGCATACATTTAAATGAAGTACTGGATCACAGAACTTTGGTTTCAGCACACAGATGTGTCCACGTGCAGCACAGTGAAATGTATGCCATACGGTATTTCTTATTATGGGTTGCAACTAAACAATTTACAAGATGCTTCCTTCTCGTTAGACCCATTTGTTTGTATTCCATAGATGCCAGCCCAGTCTTTGTTTCTCTGCTGAGAATGGCTGAGACATTTCTATTCCAGTGGGCTTCCTCTGGCCTCTCGTTACCAAACACATTCCTTTTCTTGCCAGTGAAACAAAGCAGAGCATAAGTAAGAGCTTTCCATCTGAAGTCTGAAGGCCTGAGGCTCAGTCTGCTATTTAGAGACTGCCTGATCCTAGGTGAGCCATGCAGTCATCCCCAACCTTTGCTTTTCACGTGGAAAAGGATCATAAGGATCAACCCCACCCTGGGATTGTTATAAATAAAATCAAAATGCATTTTGTCAAATGATAAATGATCACGTATAACTGCCATGACTCCTTTAGTGCTTTGCTTTATTTTGCAATCAATCAGATCATTTTTGTCTTATCTTTATTGCATTAATCTACTTTTCCTCTTTTTTTTAAAGGTTTTTTTTTTCCCCCTGGTACTGGGGCTTGAACTCACAACCTCATGCTTGCCAGGCAGGCGCTTATGCTGCTGAGCTAAATCCCCAGCCCCTAGTTTTCCTCTTAATTGTCTTATTATTTGAGTAATCTAGTTTTCTTTCCTCAACTACTGTCACCTCTCAAGGCTGTAACTGTTTTGACTCATCGTTTTCACTGACGTTAGAATGCTAGTTAATACTCACTGATGTAACTTACACATATAAAAACATAAACCACAGGTTCTCCTCCAACAATCCCACATGACTACATTCTAATTAGGCAAGGTGAGGTGAGCATAACAAGATTAAAAAAAAAAAAAAAGGGAGCCACACATGGGGGCACATGCCTATCATCTTGCATTTTGGGAGACTGAGGCAGGATGATAGCAAGTTTTAGCCCAGCCTGAGGAATTTAGTGAGACCCTGTCTCAAAATTTAGAAAGGAAGGAAAGGAAGAAAGAGAGAAAGGAAGAAAGAAAGGAAGAAAAATGGCAGGAGTGTAGCTCAGCGAGAAGGCCCTGGGTTCAATCACGAGGACTGGGCAAAAAAAAGGATGCAAGAACAGAGAGGAGAATGAGATTTTTTAGTACTTGCCAAAATGAGAAATTAACCTAATCTGGCAAACAGTAAATTAATGCAAAGCTGGAGAAATGACAGCTGCTGAGCCATCTTTTTTCCAGTTACTAAATGTCTCACTGAGATCTGGGCAAATTTACACACACATTTACCACATTAGCAGCTGATTATAATTAAGGATAAGCCAATTATGAATTCATGCTATAAGTTTTACAAATATTTCTACTAATCAAGGCATCACTTACCAGGATAATCAGGCGCTAATGTCAGTCAATCTTACAAAAATACAGTTAAGAATTTAAAGGGCCCCATAGTAATTTTCTTGATACACAAAACACCTCATCAATAAGGTAGCAGTCAAAAACAGGTAGAATGTGGTAGGTAGGGCCTGGGAACGGTGGCACCTGCCTGTGACTCCAGCTACTCGGGAAACTGAGGTAGAAGGATTGCAACTTTGAGGCTGGCCTGGTTAGCTTACTGAGACCCTGTCTTACAAAAAAATTTTAAAAAGGGCTGGGGAGCACTAGCCTAGCATGTGTGAGGCCCTGGGTTCCAGCCCAGCCCTGCAAAATACAAAACAGCCAGCAAAGGGGGTGGAGTCTCTCTTGAAGCAGCAGATCTGCCCTATGGTCTGAGCAGTGGGGTGGCCGGAGGACACTTCCTAAATGTGAAGCTAGTCCCACAAAGGAGACTGTTGGATCCCTACATGCCAGCACTGTTTGACATTTTACCACTGCAGAATCTATGGCTTCAAGAAGCAGTGGGGATCATTTGTGTCACAAAGTGATTCCATAGCAGAGATGGCTGGAATTATACACCTCACGTGCTCCCATCACTATGAAGGGCTTTGACAGTGTTGGTGGTGGCAATAGTGGACATTTGGAGGTACTGCGGATGGGTGGAATTTGGGGTAGACATAGTCTTGGTGAGAAAGACTAAATGAAAGGACATGGGGGCTCCAAATAGAGGAGAGTGGGAAGAGGTGTACCCTACCCACACTGTGACTCGCCTCCTCCAGCTTGGACAGTGACATTTGCCTTCCAGCTGTTTTGGCTCTTTTTCTAAATCTATTCTGTGGCCTTCTGAGGTAACTGTTTCCAGCGCAGAGAGGGCGTTTCATGGATTATGTAACAGATGTTCCCCAAGAGCCTTGGGCACTTACCCATGGGGCTTCTGAAGGTGACTGGACTGACAGCTGACTCCACCAGAAGGTGAGGTTGGGAGAGGCAGGGCTCTGGGGACATGGCCCCGAGAAGAGTTCACCTCCTTCCCCAGCCCCTCCCTTACTCCTTCTGGTTCCCCACTGCCATGCCATTCTGCCTGGAGCCAGCGGACTATAGACTGAAATCTTTACAGTTCGAGACGAAACAAAGTTTTTGCTTCAGTTGTGGGTGCTGGGTATTGTGTCCCAGCTGTGAGAAAATGACTCAGGTTGGGGGCTTTTGCCATCCCAAAACCCTGTGAGATAGACCACAGGTTCACAGCGTCCTATAGAGATTAGACAGAACGCAGTTAGACCTTGCCAACCTTTAAGCATCAGGAGGCCAGGCCTGCATCTGGGTTGTCACCATACGCTGTGCATGCAGCACCTTGGCAGCTCAGCTGTGAGCCACTCTGAGATTCCTTCAGGTCCCTGCTGCCAGCTGCGCCCTGCACTGCCATGAGCTGGAAGGATTTTCTCCTCCTTGTCTCCTAACTCATCTGTGTTTGACTTTGCTTATTAAAAGACAAAAAGCTGAAGGGACAAAAACTATGTCCTCCTGCATGTGACTCAAGAACATTAATGAGTAATTCATAAAACAAAAAGCAACCAAAGCAGTTTCAAGACATGAGCTTGAGATCTTGGCATTTCTACAAAATGTAAACTACAGGTACTATCTAGGTGGGAAAGGTTCTACTAGAATTACTTCCCTGAGCATTTTAAATTCCGAATTAAAAACTGTTATGGGCTATGGACACAAGGTTGAGTAAGCAAACAAGAATAAATTTAAAATTAAAGCAAATGAGTTTTATTCCTGTCTCCATCTCTGGATAAGCAAAATCACCTTACCTACTCTGGGCCTCAGTTTTCCTATCTATAAAATTAAAAGGACCAACTACTGTGCGTGTGTGTGTGTGTGTGTGTGTGTGTGTGTGTGATATTGGGAGTAAAACCCAGGGTCTTATGCATGTTAAGCAAGCCCTCTAGCACTGAGCTACACCCTCAGCCCTTTCATTTTTTATTTTTGAGACATGGTCTCCCTAAATTGCCCAGGCTGGCCTTGAACTTGCAATTCTCCTGCCTCAACCTCCAAATAATTTTTTGAAGAGCATTAAACAAGGTGACAAATGACAACAGAGACTCTTGCTACCTGGCAGCAGAGCAGTGCAGTGTAACTGTCACTCAGAAGGCTCCTCGTGGAGCACGGACTGCAGGGCTGGCATGGGAACCTGGCAAGGTGACTGAGCAGATCACGGCCACAATCCAGATGGGCAGCAGGGCTTGTCATGAACTAGCGTTTATGCTGGGCCTTATTTGCTGCTGCCCATTCCTACTGGGAGGTCCTTGTGCGACAGCATTCTGCATTCTCTGCTAAAACTGGTATCCTGGAAGCTCAGTATAAAAGAATATTTCTATACGTGACGGAGGTGCTTGCATTCAGCCTCACTCCTCAAACTCTTAACTCCTCCTTCATCTGGACGAATGCTGCCCACTAGCGGTGGCTTGCAGATTCTGCAACTTCTATTCTGAGCATCTTGGCTGGGGGCATGTGTGGCGGGGACCCACCTCTCCTGGAGTGGCCCACTGCCTCCACTCTGGCTCCTTCTCAAAACAGACCAGCAAAAAGATAGTTTCAGGTACACAAAGAGAAAAGTGGCTATAATGCCATCATTTCAGGCCATCACAACAACAGGAAAACAATAGTCACAGCCAGGCTCATGGCAAAAGCTCCCTCCTAAGGGACTTCTTTCTGCCCAGAGGCACAGGGTTGATGCAAGTCACCCACTGCCACTATTGGTTAGGAAGAAAGTGGGCCTGTCATATTCCTCTGAGAAATTTTTTCCAGAGAAATGTGATTTGTGGAAATATTAAAATAGGGATGACCATGTCTTATTCTTGATTTGTTTTTCTTGAGACAGTCTCCCTATAATCAGAAGACTTTGAGCTCACTACATAGTCCAGGCTGGCCTTGAACTCATGGTAATCCTTTTGCCTAAGCTTCCTGAGTGCTGGGATTACAGGCAGGTGCTACCACACTTGGTGCCTATGTCTTACTTTTTTCTCATTTGTAGAACGGATAACTTTGGAAAAGGACTCTGTAAACCTAATGTAAGTAAGAGGGAGTCCAGTTGGAAACTAGGCTCAATCTGTCAAGTAGGAAGTAACAAAAAAGCTTTTCTGTCTCTGTTTTACACCTCAAAAAATTATTTTTAAAAGAGCTGTTTGGAGCTGGGCTAGTCTTCAAATTGACAACTTCTTGTAAAATAGTTTTCCTTTTGATTGCAGCATGGAGCTGACCAGTAGCATCTATTCGAGGCAGCTTATGCTTATCCAGATCACAGAGCTTTGTAAAAGGTGAGGTGCCTGCAGGCACAAGATGATGAGGCAGGAGATTAGGACTTGGCAAAGCTGGCTGGAGAAGCACAAAATCCCAGGACGCATGCACAAGACAGTTCCCAGTGCCCTGCAGGTGGACTTCTCGCAGAACTCCAGAGGGTTTTTGACAGGAGGGCTGAGACTTGGCTTCAGCCTGAAGACTGAGTGTTCCGGAAAGGATGGTCCAGGGGCCGGGGGTTTAGCTCAGCAGCAAAAGTGCCCGCCTGGCAAGCACGAGATCACAGGCCTGCTCTCAGGCTGCAGGGTGCGCTTGTTTTCTGACTGCCCAAATTGGCCCAAATTCACTCTGCAAAGACTGTTTCTTTTTTGTTTGTTTGTTTTTTCATCCACCATTAATAAAATTTTGCTACTGCTTGTGCTTGTCTTGACTACTTGCTTGCTCAGGACAGAAAGAATCTAAAAACCAGCTCCAGAAGGAGGCTCCAGCACCCTAAAACCCGGTAACAACTGCACACATACAAGCACCCATGGTTGCAAGGACCACACAGAACCTAATCTGTTCCTTCAAGCCTGGTACACAAGCCCTGCACAGAAGGGAGAAGCTTCAGAACAGCGGTTTATACTTTCACGCTGACAGCCAGAATCTCAGCATTAAATCTTAAAGCTACTACAGCACAACTCCACGCACTTGGCTACTGACAGTTTTGTTTTCCCCCCTCTTCCAGCAACATGATCACAGATCAGCCCCTGTAATGGCACTTCTGCAACAGTACGCTTTGATGCATTAAAATCATAGCCTCCTCCATTTCATAGAGGTTACTTACGTGTGGTGTGTTCCAAAGGCAATATCCAATTTCGCCTAAGATGAAAAAAAAGGTCATTTATTTAAAAGGGGGGAAAAAAACCTTGCTAATATTTCTAGCTATTGAAAATTTAAAAGGAGGGGCTGGGGGTTTAGCTCAGCGGCATAAGTGCCTGCCTTGCAAGCAGGCAGTCGTGAGTTCGATCCCTGGTACCGATAAAAAGGAAAAAGACAAAAAAAAAAAAAAAAAGAAAATTTAAAAGGATCCAGTTCTAAAAACTGTCTGCTGCCCTCTATTGACCATTTTTATTGCAGCATCTAGTAAGGTTCAGAAAGAACAAAACGGTTTGGTTCCCCAGAATGATTTAATATTGACTGCATTTTAAATTATAGTAATTAAGATTCAGAAACTTAATTTCTTTAGCTGTCAAAAAAACTAATAAAACAAATGTGATCTACATGAGGATTTAAAATTATGTGTTTGGCTTATTATAGAGGAAATTAATATACAGTGTTCAGGGCTTATTTAAAAGAAACAATGTGATGCCAACACAAAGATGATAAATTAAAATAGAAATTTTCTTAGACTGAACACATAGCAAGTGCTGGAAAATAAAGAGATACTAAATCCATTTTTGTTATAAAACGACCTCCTTATGAATAAATGGAGGGCATGCAGAGAGGCAAATGTATAATCCAGGATTCAGCTTAGTAAAATCTTGGGGGAGCAGAACACGTGAGAAGGGAGAGATCCTGTCGTCACACGTTTGTACGATGTTAGAAACACCTGTGTTTCTATGCCTTGGTTTTCTCTTCTTTAAAACTGGGTGTGGTTAGCCGGCTGTGATGGTACACAGGATATAAAAGGAGGCCTGCTTACAGTGAGCTCTGTTCACAGCAGCAATCACTGCCGCATACCTGGCCCTACCGCAGGACAGAAGAGGGCACTGTCCACTGGGGGCAGTAATGAGCACTGGACGCCTGCGAGTGCAGCACAGGCCCTGTGGGAGATGCCTGTCCACCCACCAGAAATTCGGGCACTGCACTCTTTTAGGTGTGTTCAGGGATGCTAACCTCTGGGGAGTGCTTGTGTGCTCCACGCATGGGAGGGACAGCTGGGAACTGCTCTTCATGTGTTTAGAATTACAAAACTAGAAGAAGACTGTCACTTTGTAAACTGATACTTAGCTGAGAAGGAGCACTGGTCAAGAGATCAGACTTTTGTTTTTTACAAGTTACAGGACTTTAGGCAAGTTGAAGCATGAACAGCAGGTAATGTTTGATGAGTGCTTCTGGGGGGAGGGCTAATGCACCAAATTCTTTAAAACTCTGTGAGGAAGAGCACTGTAATGCTTTCTGAACATAAGAAATTAGGTTTAAACAATTAGGCTTCAGTGACAAGACCTGAAAGAGAGACAGTGTTATGGGCTGAATGCTGAGTGTCTCCTCATTTGTAATTCATGTTGTACCAACCCTCAATGTGACTGGGAGACAGGAACTTTTTGGAAGTGATCAGAGTAAACAAAGTCATATGCATGTGTGGGGGTGGGTATCAATTTCTAACAGTGTTCTTATGAGGAAAGACACAGGAGTGGTGCATGGGCCCCCGCCTCCCTCTACTAAGTGAAGACCTGTGACAGTAGCCATACACAAGCCAGGAAAAGTCCTCCCCAGGACCCAAACGGTCTTGCACCCTGGTTTTACATTTCCTACCTTCCAGAACACTGAGAAACAAGTGCATTAAAATGCCCAGCATCTGGACCTAGGTAGAGAGCTGGACAGAACCCAGGCAATCTGACCCTTGACTACTATACTAAGGTCTCAGTCTCTATCCTGCTTCAATGACAGTGATGCTAGAAACATTGAAGAATTCATTCCAAAAACAAGACACAAAGGCATTTCAACAGGTCAGGGTAGGGTCTACTTCTGTACCTAGTACTAGAGTGGAGCCATGCACAGTTCTTGGCCCCTCAGCCAAGACAGGTCTCCTTACGCCCTCTAGTGGCCGGTTCAGAGTAGGTTACCAAGAGCAGCTCTGCTAAACTTTTTAACATACTTCCTATTGGAAACACATTTTCGGTATTTAACCACTGTTTTTCAAGATTCTTTTTCTATCTGCTTTCTGCTTGTGACTATCTTACTCCATGTTAGCTTCTTCTATTTCCGGAACAGACACACAACAATGGCATTTTAGATGCCTGTTAAACAAAGGCACACCTGTGCGCAGAAGATGAGTCCCATGCTGGGTAGAAGATGACATATTTGGAAATCACGATTATACAAAGTGCAGTGGGTGAAAGCTAGAAAAACATTGTGATGCATGTTTAAAGTTGATCTGATTAAGCTCTTGCGCTGTTTTGATCTTACACACACAAATAGCATTTATAGTTGGAACAAGAGCGATAAAATGTGAGCTGAAATCCTGAAATCTTGCATGAGTGGAGAAAAATAAGAAACTAGAAGGAAAACAGCAAGGAAAAGGAACCTGGGTACCAGCTCTGTATTCCGAGAGCAGAAATCTTGAGCCAGTTTCACTAAGTTGATGATAGAACAGTCATAAAAGTTATTTTTTTAACCTATTTTCTCATGAACAAGCTGACTACCCTAAAAGGAACATGAAAAGATGGGTGTTTCAGCAGCTAATTCATAACCAACATTTCCACAAATGTAAAAAATTCTTCTGAATTTCCTTTAGTCTTGTTTTGCTTGGTTTTTTTTTTTGTTGTTGTTGTTGTTGTTTCTATTCAAAATAGCCCATGAAATCAAAGATCGTTTTGGGTGCAGCAATGGGTCATGTGAAAAGCCCAAGGATTCATTTGGTCACACTGTAGGGTGACTACAAAGTATGAAACTAAAATTACAGGGAACTATAGAGAAACTGGGTAACAGTTTTTGAGTGTGTATCCTTTCTTTTCTACTTTGGATTGGTTCCAGCCAAGCAAGCCGAGGTACCCATTATGAAACTTTTCAGTGCTCCCTCAGTGGGCTTGGGTCACACACAGCTGGAGTCACTAAAATTTCCTAACGGGTTTTTAAGCTATGAGTCTCTCCAGTACAGAACTCAGGTCCAACTGATGTGAAAAAGAATGGAAGACAATGGCCGAAGAGTCAACAGCAGCAAAGACCTGAGGCGCCACATTGTAACGAGAGGCCCTGCTTAGCGCTGACGCTCAGGTTTTAAGAGGCAGAGTCGGTGGTGTTAGTGCTTGTCTGTATCCCAGCATTCTGCAGGCTCAGGCAGGATTATAAATTGGACCCCAGCCTGTGCAATTTGGCAAGACCCTGTGTCAAAACAGGAAAGAAGAAGGGCTGGGGATGTAGCTCAGTGAGAAGGGCTCTAGGTTCAATCCCAAGTACTTAAGGAAAAAAAAAGGGTACATGGACAAACCAGCTATCAACAGAGTGCTAGCAGGCTGGAAACATATCTGGATCTATGCTGCACTGAGTGCAAGTGACAAAAGCTAGGTGATGAGAGAGAATAAGAGAAACAGGATAGATTACTTTGACTATAGAATCACTGACAAGAGCAAAGAAGAGATATACTCTGCTGGTCCCAGAGGAAGAAAATTGGGACCAATGGATGGAAATTACAAGCAGAGAGACTTTTAAGGTTAATATAAAGAAAAATATTTCCAACCATCAGTTGGGCTAGGTCAGGCTATCTCAAGAACATGGTCAGGCTATCTCAGGAAGTGCTTAGACTGAGGTTAGACAAACACATGCTGGTGATGACTGCATTGGGGGACACGACTGTGGCACTGGGTGGCAGGGTGGACTAAAGGTCTGAAGTTCCCTTCAACTCTTAGACTGACCAGGATGTCAACAGGCAGCTTACCTGGCACAGGGAAACGTTGGCATAGGGCTTTGCCTGTGCATGCAAATCAGCCTTAGCTTCCCGTTTGTCACCATGTACAAGCAGGATGGGTTTCTTTCTGAAAGGTGGAAAGAACTGTTTAAGATGCATCATTCATGAAGCTCAATGCTTGCCCTTTTGAATGCCTTCTTCCTTTTGTGACCGAGTGCAGGGCCCAACACATGGCCTCGGCAGAAACGCTCATTCACTGTTCTTGTAAAGGACCAGATGGGCCCGACCCCAAAGGCTGTCATAACACAGCTGGGCTGAGACTCAACAAGGTCCTTGAGCAAATAATCTGAAGTAGTACATAAGAACCTGTGTTAATACATTTAAGATCAGATAGATTAAAGATGCACAGTCATCATTATACATATAGAATTGTTTCGGATCAAGCAAAAATGGATTCACTTTGGGCTTCTATTTACCAGCTCCTACTAGTTGTTCTGGATACTACTGTTCAGGAAACAGGATACAAAAGGAAATGGCCCAAGCCCATAGCACAGTGCAGATTTATTAATAGGTAGTTACATTCCAATGAACCACAGCCCAAAGTACATTATAATTTTTTAAATTCCAAAGACTACATAAAAGCACTCTTCAGGAACAGACTAAAAAGGCATTTAAGGGATCCTTGATCCCCAGTTAATTCAAAGAAAGACAATCCTTAAAAATCAATGTATCTTTTTACTAGCTTGCCTAACACAACAAAAATTGAATTTTTCTTCAACAAGCAATCAAGCAACAAAAACAACTGCAGTCACTTTCAGATTTATCAATTACACTGCATAATGAGTGTCTGCCACACATGAAGGGGCAACATTCAACGAGACAGAAACACCACAGGAAATGCAATTTCAGCACTGCTGCGTTATGCCCATGTAAGCTGTATTCTAATGTCTCAGATAAAACAAAATTATGAAGCATACATTCTTAACTTTTTCCTTACTTGAAAAAAAAATTTTGACAACTAGAACAACAGCATAGAGCGTAACATAAGAAAGATTCGTACATTTGTCTGATAATAAGAAATGTTACCAGACTATGGAGTCATATTAAAGATAACTGATTAGGGGCTGGGGATTTAGCTCAGCAGCATAAGCGCCTGCCTTGCAAGCGCATGGTAGTGAGTTCGATCCCCGGAACTGATTAAAAAAAAAAAAGTGAAAAAAAATAACTGATTAATAAAAGTTGAGGTCTTCATTAATTCCTCCAAAATTTATGGGTTCTGTGAACTGTTATAAAAAGGCAGCATCTATACAGTGCAGTGAGGTACAAATCCTCCTGGGTTGGAATTTTCTACAAACTATGGAGGTTACCTAAACTCACTCCTTTCCTTACAGTGCTCTAGACCACCGCATTCCCAAGACACACTGTATAATAAGAGGGTGAAGAGGAGGGAGAACTCTTCTGCCCTCTGACTTCAGTTGCTCAGTCTAGTGTACACTATGTAAGTTTGTTACAGCTGCTGTAACAAATCACAAGACAATGGCTTAAGGAGAAATTTGTTTACAGCCCCGGAAACGAGAAACCTGGGTCCTGATGTTGGTAGGGCTACTGCCTTCTGGGCGTTGACAAGGAGAATCTGTTCCAGGACACGGCCTGGCTGCAGGTAGCCTCAAGCACTCCTTGGGGTTACATGACATCCTTATACCTTTATAGAGTCTTTGTGTGTGTGTGTGTGTGTGTGTGTGTGTGTCTGCGCGTGCAAGCTTTCCCTTTTATAACAACACCAGTTATACTGTAGGGGCCACTCTATGAGCTCCTTTTAATTTGACCAATAACCTCTATAAGGATTATCCCCAAACGGACCCGCATTCTGAGGCATCAAGGCTTAGGACTGCTATACTCTTTTTAAAGTGAGACTTCACCCATAAAAGGTACTAAAGGGATTTAAGTGTGCACTTTGGCAACATTGTAAAGGGGCAACATCTGATGACAGGTCTTTGAGAAGCAAAAGGATGAAGAGCAGAAAACACGTATGCAACACCCAGGGATGCAGCTCTGGGAAGGGCTTGTGACCGATCACACCCACTGTTCCAGCCATCCAGTCTCTCCTTCCTAGCAGTACTCTGATTTTAGGCAGCACAAGCTGTATTCAGCCGGAAGGTCACATTCCCAGCCTCCTTCAGGTCTGGTGGTCATGCACTTGAGCTCTGCTCAACGAGGGAGAAGCAGATGCTGTGTGGGACCAGCAGGACAGATGCTCCTGGGGGCACAACTGGGACATGAGCCCTTCCTTCCTTCTCTTCTTCCTTGCTACCAGGAACACAAACAAGCGAACTGAGGCTCTGGCTGCCATCCTGGAGCAGGAGGTGACTTTGAACATACCACGGTGAGACAGAAAGTCAGAAGACAGGTCTATAAATCCTGGAGAAAACCATGACATCCTCCAATTCAGATCACAAATGTGTACCCGCTGGGCTTCTTGGGCTGGAAAAACTAATTTCTGTTTTGTTTAAATCACTGTTATTTTGGGTTTTCTATTAACGTGCAGCTAAAACTCATCCTTCATGTTATAAATTAAACACAAGCTCTTGAGTGCCAAAGCTGCTTGGGAAACCTCAGCAACATTTTACCCTCTCAAGTGACAAAGGTCTCCACAATCTGATGCATGCACCTTACACGCACCAAGAGGACCCTGACAATCATTTTTCCTGTGTATAAATGTGCCAGGAACAAGGACAGGTAGCATGTCACTATGCCAAGCTCTACTGGCCTGCACCGCCTAACATGCAGCTGATGAACTGCATCTATCACCTCCACAGTCTACAAGAGGGAAAGCCCAAGACATTCTTTCGTAGGTCCAGAACTACAGAAGAATCATTGCCAAGCACAGAATCACTGGAGAACTCAGGAAAAGAGGAGCACCAAAGTGCTAGGCAGGTGTTAGATGATGTGCTGGCAGGCACAAGGGTACAGGCCCGCTGGGAGATGTATTGCCTCCATATTAACACTGGGCATGAAGTCCTAGCATTTGACTTGGAGCCTGTCTTTACCTACTTCTTGAACAGAGCACAGAGGAAAACGCTCCAATCTCTTCAAACAATGTATGGGATTAAACGGGACTTTAAAATGCTATTTGCTTAAAATGACTTAATGTCAATCTGATTTCAATAGCTTCTAAACAAACACTAAAAAAAGGTGAGTGGTTTTCATCTGAGAAATACAGATCTTATGCTTCAAAGCAATTCAGTTTTACTATTTGTTTATTATTATTATTATTACAGCATTCTGTTATCCACGGAACTCACCTGAATTCTGGTGGATACTGTTTTACAAGCCAGTCCACGTCAAAGCAGTAGTTAAACTAGATGGGGAAGAGAAAAGTAACTAACCACAGGTTATGCAGTTCAGAAGAACCATTCATTAAACTGAAAGAAACGCTAAAATAATAATGCACTACGTATATAATTTATAAACCTGTACAATAACTATGCTGAAATACTCATAAATAAACTTAAATTTTATCCTGAAGGAATACATGGCTAAAGGAATCTGCATAAATGCAGCCATATGTACAAGAAAAATAGCTTCTAAGGAAATTATCTCCGCATGCTTTGGCAGTATTTGTACTTGTCAACGCGATGGTGCTACATTATTTCTAACAGTCCTACTATTAATTTACATAAAGGAGCTTATACATGCATCCCTTTTCTCCTAAGTGATTTTAAAATGATAGATTCTGGAGAAAGGATCCCAGGACTTTTAGAAAAGGACATTTACTTCCAGCCCAACTTATTGATTAGCTGGGTACACACATACTTTGTTCTGGGCTCTCGCTATGTTATTAACAATCCCATCCTGACCACAAGTGGATCTTAGCCGTGGGACCTTGTGACGCCTGGGGCCATCCTGGGCCTAGGAGCTCAGTCTCGCTCAGAGCACCCACAGGTGTAGTCTGGAGACCAGGACTCTTTAGGCCAAAGTGAACACAAAGGGCACAGAGAGCTTGGCTTGCTGGAGGGACATGGCCCTTTCTTTGGACTATTCCTTGGCAGTGTTAATATGATTCATGAACACAAAGGGACCAGCTCAGTCACATAAGAGCCATGGAATATGCACAAGAACCTGTAACTTCCACTCATATTTTTTTTAAGTTAAATCAAACTTGCCTTCACCATGCTATCCACTGTGGTGGATGCAGGGGGGTGGAACAAAAGTCCTGAGATTATCAGAGGCTGCAATGTCCAAAGTGACCTCCTGGTCAGTCCTGGTGGTCTGATCAAGAGTCAGGCACCTTAATTGATAGTGACATCCACTTTCCATGGCCATGGGCCCTCCAACTATGGTGCAGGGTGCCAGTCTCTTGCTAGGCATGTGCCATCTCTGGGGCTGCACAGACTGAGACACCCCCCCACACCACCTCTCATACTTTCTTATAAAGATGTTTAATTATTTGTGTTTTCACCTGAGTTAACAAACCATGTACTTGTAAACTCACCTGAGCTGAGGAAACAAGTGTCCCAAATAGAGGAGATAAAATATCTACAAAGAAGAAACACGATTCACACTTAGTGAAAAGTCTTGTAGTCATAACAATCACGATTAACTTATTAAACAGTTAGCAACCATCAAGATGTGACTCAGGAAACAGTAAACTGAAAATTATTACAAAGCTAGGCCTTGATGTGTCAGAAAATTTCCCAGTGGTATTTAAAGTTTAATTATACATTCTTTTATAAAATATAACTAAAATCTGCAGCTTCAATACTGGGTGACAGTCAACACCTATGTTCATACTTTTTTCTTTCTAGGGTCTTTGAATCTTTACCCCTCCAGTTATCCATCTCTGTCCCCAGTGCCTCTCTGGGATCTTGGAGCACTGAATTCCCATGGTTTTAAACTGACACCCCTGGTGTTTCTGGTCACCTTGAAGGAGATCTCATTTAGCACCCATTAAAACTTCATGTTAGATCAGAATGTTTCTGGGTGTGAGGTACACCATAAGAAGTAGCATGTGTTCATTTCCATCTTTGATCCTATTGGTGCAACTGTGCAGGACATGTATGTGTCTGGCACTGCCCACATGTTAGCTCTTACTCCTCCAGCCACTTTCCGAAGCAGGTTCTGCTATTCCACTGTTGTGGATGAGGACAAGTCTTCCTTGGAGGCTACTCATGACCACACAGCTAGGAGGGGCAGAGTCCAAGCTGGATCCACTGTGTCCCCCTCCACCTTGCTCTAACCCACTATGCTGCCTCTGAGGGTGAAGAGTAGGGGTTCATTCAGGTACTTTACAGGTATTCACTGTGTGTAAAATCACTGCGGGCCTCTTGTCTCCCAGACATGGAGCTAGCTGCTGGGATATGAAGACTTTAAACGAACAAGTAACTACCTCTAAGGAAGTCCCCACTTTACTAAGAGGTAAACTGCAATACTTTGCTCCACTTGACCCTCCCAGCACCTCTACCTTTTGCAATGCTACTCTTTCAAGGACCCCTGGAAGGCCCCATTCCTCCATGCAATTTTCTAGACAATCCACAATTATAGTGTATGTTAATGTGCTATCTCAGACAGCGTGGCATCGAATGCCGTACGCCTGATTCAAGTCGTAGCCCTACTACTGATCAGCTCTGTAACTTTGGGCAGCGTAGTTAACTTTTCTAAACTGCAGCTGTGTCACCTATCCAATGAGGACCATTGGAACATCCCCTCATGAAGCTGTTAAGAGGATTAAAGTGTAGGTTAAAGCTCCACGCTTCATGTTATCTCCCTCCCTGAACACCTTGTGTCCATGGCTGTCTTTATCAGTTTATTTCATACAACCAAAGTCTGCAGAATTCTATGTCCTGTGCTAATTCTCTTAAAACAGAATAAAACAAAAAATACAATTGTCTTATGTTTCTTCAAAATACCTGCTAGGTAAGAAACTCTCAAAATGAAAAACAAAACTGAACTCGTTACAGTACAGGACTAAATGCACCAACACTTATGTATCAACAGAAGAAATAAAACATATAATTAAATATTTGATACAGAGAAATACTGTTGACAGTGGATAATGTGCTCTTGAATAAGCCAGAAGAAAAGTTAATCTGCAAGAAGGGAAATGATATTTACTGTGTGTATCTGCCACGTGCATGTACCATGTTGGTACTTCACATCCTGTTTTTCTGAATCCTCAGGCTAAAGAGGAGCATGCAGAAATCTGGAGAATGGCAGGTCTTGTGTGGTAACAGAGTTAATGAGTGGTGAGGCTGCGAAACTGTACCTTTGACTCTCAAGCTTCCGCTCTTTCCCCTATGGAATCAGGAGAACCAGAGACCCTTTTCCCATCATGGCTGAAATAGCTACCTGCACTGGCCGGGCTCTTTTCTGCCTCTTTCTCACCAGAAACCCAAACCAAGCTTGCAAACTGTGGTTCTGAGCCTGACTGGATGTTAAAGCCCTGCAAGCCTTGTCAAATCACAAGCATCTGAGTGGCAGCATCTGGTGGAGCTGAGAATTTGCATTTTCTACAAGTTCCAGGCTAGTCTGATGTTGCTGGGGCAGAATCAGAGAGAACAACTGCAGTCAGGCTTGGTGACTTCGTTAATAAAGTGTTCTGATCAAATGTGATCTTAAAAGTGAAACAATTCTAAACATTGTGTTGAGCACACAAGGGGCTGAACTACAGGCGTCTGAGAAATAGCCTCTGAATGCCTCCTCTAGGTAAACAGTTTGCAGTCAAGCTAATGCTTGTCAACAAGAATATTTTGTCCCCCTGAGAATAGTGAAGACTGCAAGGAAGGGTTGTTGGAGCTTGGGCCAGGCTTTTCTCCTTGACTTACCAAGGAAAATGCTCTCTAGTTTAACTCTACATCTCCTGGTTGCCCTACATCCTTACCTTTGATGTGAAGGGCTTTGGAGTTGTACTTCGGCTTAATTCCTGAGACTCTAGTGAGGTAGAACTGGAAGGGGTTCCCTTTATCCAACATGTCCCAAATGTCCTGGCCTTCTCCTGAGGTCTCGTACTCATCTTCCTCTTTGAGCCTGTGGCTGGCAGGAAGTCCATTATTTCCCGTTCTTTGGGCAGCACCATTTTTGGGAGCAGGGTTGTCTTTTTCTTCTTTGACCACTATGCGCTCAGACTGTGTTTGCTGTGTTTCTGGTCCCAGCTCATCCTCACTGCTGGACAGATGCCAGCCCAGGTCGTCCTGGGAGCTACTTCTCTGCTTTTTGGGAGGTGAAACTGAATCTGCATTGCTGAATTTCACAGGTGACATCTGCCTCCTGTATGCAGCTTTCCGAGCCTCGGAGCAGGTGTAGCTCGGCACCTGTGCTGCTTCCTGCCCAGTGCGAAGGACAGATGAGGTGGAGGGTTTGTCTGGTTCAGGCTTTTCCCCATCACTTTCCTCACTACTGGATACTGTCCACTTCCCATAACTGCCTTCCTGAGACATTGCACTTCTGCAAAGGAAAGACAGAAACATTATATCCATTCCCTGGTCCACTGGTAAAATAACCTGACAGTTCTCAAATTCCCTTCAGATGAACTTGGGCCACACATGCAGTCTTCCTGTCAGAAGCCAAGCCCTGTAACTGTTACCAAAATCTACAAGAAGTTGAAAAATTAAGAGCAGAAATCCTGGTTATCTTTCCCATCCTTACCTTTGTCTTTCAATCAAGGAAAGGTAGCTAGGGCCAAGATCCAAAATAAAGTTCTTATTCTTATTTCTGAGGTGCGTGGGTTTACATCCAATTTCAATAGTAATTCTGACTGTGTTCAAATTTTAGGGTCAAACTGGAATTTACCGATCTAGCTTTTACTCAAGTATATATCCATAGCACTTCTATGATGACTCTTTCAAAAAGAAGCCTCTTAGCATAAGTTTATCAAGGACCTCAAAAGCAATGGCAAGTGACATTTCTTTATACACCGTCTCTCTAGGGAGTGAAACAGGCGGGAGCCTTTGTAGCAGAGATGATGGGAAACCATGACTCACCCCACCCAGGGGACACCTTGCAGATCTGCTGACTTCTATCATAGGAAAAGCATTTTCAGGGGGTATCACTAAGAGGCATAAAGAGATGAGACAAAATTTAAAAGGCACACAAAAAATAGAGTGGGGGGCAGAGATGTTTATGGCCTCGGTATGTTTTTGGGAAAGTTTGGCAATGGAAATTTATGAATCTTTGGAAAGAGGAGACTCAAATTACAGATGAAAGGTGACAGCTCTTTCTGCAGGGGAAGTGTGATGGTCCATTCATGGGTGACAGGAGTTGCAGGTTGTGGGGCACCACTCCAGATGGACTGCTTTAGGCTTCAAAGCTCGGGGAGCATGTCAGGACACCTCTGGCCAGCTCTGAGGACATGACCTTGCATTCTAGTGCAGTTATATAAGGATCACTTAGCAGTAGATGACCATGCACGTGCTAGTCACATCTATAACTACATGATAACCACCTGTGTAAGAGTTAAACAACAAAGACACAGGCTGCTCTCTTTTGAACTGATGTCTGCCCTACGTGCATTCTTTTCTTCTCAAGGAAAGAGACCTCACCTGTGAAAATCCTGTTCCAAATCCCTCCTCCACACAGGTGGTAGTGTTATAGCTCATCCACAGGGAAAGAGCAGTAGTATTAGCAACAAGGAATGATTTATAAATGGCCCATGTATAGGTCAAAGGGAGTAGCCCAGGTCTACTGTGTCTTTAAGGACAGTTTTCCTGCTTATTTTTCCTATCCTGGTTTAGTACTTCCATGAAGATGCAACTAATGTGAGAAAATTATCAATCTAGATCCTAAATGAAGTCATGGAAACTTGCAGAGAAAGAAACCTGCACTGGGCCAGGTGTGGTGGTGCAAGCTTATAAATACCAACAATTTTGGAAAACGGATGCAAGATGACTGCTAAGCTTGAATCCCATCTGAGACACTTGGTGTGCTATCTTAAAGTTAAATAAAAAGGAAGGGGCCTTGGGATGTAGCTCAGTGCAAAGGCCCTGGGTTCAATCCCCAGTACCCACTCCCCCTGGAAAGATGAATACCTGTGTAAGGGAAAAAGCAAGGTAGGGGATCTCCACAGTGGAGTACAGACTGTATTGGAATTAAAACCTGAGAGGGACAGTGAGTAAGCAAACAACAGAGCAGTAGCCCTCTTGCAGGGTGGGGGATTCTCATGGGGTTTGCAGGAGAAAACCACAGCTATCTTGAGATGAGGGCATATTTTCGATCACTGGGCCATGGAGCCTACATATGCTTTTCTGTGATTGCTGAGGCCCATCATTTTAACAAGGGCCATAAAGACTGAGAGGAAAATTACAAAACTCAAAAGTCTGTGCTGGAGTAGCTTCAAGTATTGTCATCTGAAAGAGTTAAATGAGGTCAACCAACATAAACTGTAGTATTCTACCCACTGAACCTACGCTCCTCAAAGTAAAATTCACACTGTGTTAAAAGATTTCCAAATAAATACACATGCATGTTTTAAGTGGGAAAATTTATTTTAAAGGTACCCATTACTTCTCATAATTTCTTACTTAACTACCAAATTAGATAAGGTTTCTTCTGGAAATTACATTTTTCAAGGAGCTCTTAGGCAAAGTGCATGGAGACACATCATTTGCAGCTCTGGGGCTTGCCAAAGCCTCAGGGACTGCAAAGGGTGAGGGTCCCCTAGTACAGGTAGCACAGACTCACCCTGCAGACCACCCCCCTCCATCCACTTCAATTTAGGTAATACTCCCTTATTTGGAGGCAAAAAGGAGCCAAAGACCCAGAAGTCTCTAAAACTCCAGGCCACAGCACATGCATGTTAGATCTTGTGACCTGACCTGAAAGCTTTCCCCTCTCGAACTTTATGGAGGGTTAATAAATATGGACAGCATCTCATGCATGCAATTTAACACAGTGAACTCTGGGAAAGTCACCCCAGAATATGACTCAGTACCCTGTCAATCTTACTCAGAAATTTAAGGAGAGGTACTTGGGTTGGATGTCTGAAAGCTTGATTTATCTGTTTGTGTGCTCTTTACTTTCCTGTCATTCTGGCACTAATTCTCTGTTCATGCAACATTTTTGTCACCATGGACCTCCACTACTACATCTTCTGGGGGTCTTTAATAAATATAGTTGCTTTTTCCTACACTTGCAATTCTTTACTCCTGGGACACAATAGCCTGGCATTTGCTGGAGCCACCATGTAGTATCGCGTGGGTCCTGTAACAAATTATCTTAGATTGTGTCTAAGTCTTATAGACCTTACATCTGCTAAGTTTTCTATTCAAAAAATTTTACTCTTTTCAATCTGCTTCTAGACCATTGGAAAACTCTTAGTACAGATGTTTTCCTAAATTGTTTGCAATCTGCACTAAGAAACCTTGACTAAGCACGCTGGAATTGTATTGTTATAGTAAAGGGTCTGAATGCTAGTTCCCTGCATTGGATTCATGCCTATTTGCTACTTAACGCTATTTAAGCAGCACAGATACTTACAATTAAACTTTTTTTTTTAAGCTTAGGTTCTGCTAGTGTTCTATACTGTAGAGATTGCTGGATAAAGTGTTTAAGATGGCACAATTCCCTTTAAATTTTACTAGTACATGTTTGCAGTACAAATTATATTTATTGTGTGGATTTTGTGTATGTACATAATGCGTCCCAATTATTTTACTCCCTTCCCTCTCCCTCGCCTCTCTCCATCACTTGATCTCATCTTTGCTAAAGTTCTATCTCCCAGTTCGCAATTTCCTTTCAAGGAACTGTTATAGGGGCTGCAGTCTTGTGACTTTTAAAAATACTTAATAAAAGAACCGCCTTAAGAAAAACTACTGGGAGTGGTAACTCTAGCTTTCTATGAATTGTAAAACACTTCTAAAGCAAGGAATGGAACAGAATTTTCAATTAAGAGCCCTTGGGCCAAGTAGTTTGCTAGCCCAAGGCCCTGAGTGCAATCCCAGGCTACTACTCCCCACCTCCAACTGTTCTCTCTAGATTGCTTTTTCCATTCAAAAGCAAGCAGTGGCCCTCAGAGCTTGGGGAGAAAGGGTTTAGCTTCCAACTAGAGACCAGAATCTTTCTTTCCCTACCCCAAATATATGGAAAATTTTTCTCAAATTTGTGTATGATACTTGCACAGAAGCCATGCTAATCTCTGTGTCCATCAGATTTTGGTAGGGTGTGTGTTGCCACAGCCTGCATAATTTGCAAAATCTTTAGAAACCCCATAACCTCTTAGGGAATACGAAGTGTGATCAAAACACATGGTGAAGGTTTAAAAAACCACAGTAAAGCTGTATTACCATTAATCCCCTTCAAAATACCCTTGTCTTGAATACACTTATCAGATGTTCTTGTCATTTTCTGAAGCTGTTCTGGGTCTTATTTGGGGGTGAGGTGGGGTGATAAAATATCTTGAATGCTGCTGCCAAGTGCAATCCAATGGAAAGCAGACTGGTAGAAACAACTTTCCCCACCTTATTTACCAAATCTAGCACCATGTGACTTCTGGCTCTTTGCAAAGTCCATGGAGTAAGTGTGTTCAGTAGCGAGGGGGAATATTTTGAATGGGACTAATAGCAATGTATTTTCTACTGTAATACATTTTTCAAAATTTAAACACAACATACATGATATCTATATCTATATGGATATATATTATGGTTTTCTGAGACAGGCTCTTGCTTTATAGTGCAGGCTGGCCTTGTACTCACAATGTAGCCCAGGCTGACCTCAAACTTGTGATTCTTCTGTCTCAGTCTCCTAGGTGCTGGGATTCAAGTGTGTGCCACCACCCTAGCTTCACCATATTTTTAAATCATACCCTGGGTGATACCGCAGACGGGTCCTGTGATTACAATTTAAAGATATAGTAACCTAATTTATAGGTAGTTTTTCTATAATATAGAAAAGAACAAAGAATCTGAAAATCTTCATTCCTGTATACCCTGGTCTTTGTTCTGAAGGTAGGAGCCAAAGAAACCCTAAACATACACAATTCTAGGTGTTTTACAAGAGAACCAAAACCACTAGAAAATGGAAATGTATATTTAGGAAAATATGGTATATTTAATAGTCAGATCTGGGTACTGTTAACCTGTATTAGTAAGACAAAATCCCCAAGGCTAATACCCAGAGAAAACTCTGTGGATAAAGTCATTAGTGACTAAAGTTTTCAATTTTATCTGTATTTTCTAGAACCTTATGGAGGTTGGGGTTCCTGACAACAAAGACAACAATAACAACAATGAAAGTTTGAAAAAGGCATTTCCTAGAGAACAGAGCTCCTTTTCTGGCTCTGATGTATTCATAGTTGAAGCTTGGAGCCTGCTAACACTAAAAATTCTGAGTTGTTAAGCTAACATAAAGAACTCTTGCAAATACACCAATAAAATTGTGTATCATTAAGTCTAGCAGGTTATTTATATATATTTTTGAGACAGTGTTGCTCTATGCATTCCAGAATGACTTTGAACTCATTATGTAGCCAAGGCTGGCCTGGAACTCTGAGGGATCCTCCTGTGTCAGCCTTCCAAGTGCTGGGAGAACAGGTGTGCTCCACCTAGCCCAGCCACAGGCAATCAAGACTCTTGTCTGTAAAAGAGCTGTTGGTAAAGGCCAAGATCAACCAGGAACTGACTAACTTTGGAGAACCGGATGTGGTCACCAGCATCAGAATTTTACTTCACTGTCAGGATCAGGTTCCAAGCATGCCACAGCACTTATATCTGATGCAGTTTGCCAGGTGTAGATCCCAAGAGTTTTCTTCCAGTTGTTTACTGTCTCCTGGGCAGTCACATTTTTAGTTAAGTAGTGCTGAGAGCATTACAGTACAGGTGGGGTGACTTGCATGCACATACTTACTCAGGGCAGCACAGCTCTCATGACAGAGGTGCCTGCAATCTGATACTTACTACCATCACATTATGAAAGTAACTCCCTTGCCCATTTCAATTCACTGTCTTTGCTTAAATCAAGGCAATGCTGTAGTGTTGTAGAAATGCTTTAATCTTGTTTTTGAACAAACAGCAGGCTTCTGATTCCTCTGCAAGCATCTGTAACACTTTTGTTTACTGTCAGCAGACGGCAGCTTGTGGCTCCATTACTCACAATAACAAAATAAAGTGTACTTTTAAAAAGACCGTATTTATGCAAAAGAGCAACTCGATCTAAATAAAAACATTAGGTTAAACAACAGCATATGTGTTAAGAGAACAAAAACAAAAAGTGGAGAGAAAGACAGGTGAGTGAATGCAATTTGGCCAATATTGTGTGAAGATGAAGTTCTATTTCCCCTACCAAATGCCAGCTCTGAGCACTGTCAGAGCTTTCATTAAGGACTTTAAAATAAAAAATAAAATGAAAAGGGGCTGGGAATACAGCTCAATGGGTTTAATCTTAAATTCCACAAGCCAAACCCATAGCCATTTAGCCCTACAAATGCTTCCTCTCCCCACCCCTCACCAGAATCAGCTGAGACAAAGTCTGCACCCGCCCCCCCTGCTCCTTCTCAGATTTCAGACCCTCAGGTGGGTCTGGGTGCCAGGTTGTTGGGTTGAAGCCAGGGAGCCAACAAAGGGCAAACATGGGCCCCTAAGTAAAACTGAGTCAAAACTAGGTACTAACTGAAAGTGAGCTAACTGTTAGGCCTTAGTTTTCTCATCAGTAAAATGGGGGGCCACGCTCTTCTTCCAGTCTTCATCCTCTCAACATATATTTAATGAGTAGCTACTAGGTATTAAGTGCTGGGAATAAGGAGTTAAAGATGTACAGTTTTTGCACTAGAAAAACAATTTTAGGGTGGAAGATACAGATTAAATATTATTTTGAAAAACTCAAGATGACTGATACTCATTGCATTTTAAAAGGATGACCTAGCTTCCTCTGGAATAATCTCTGAAGTAATGGGTGAGGCGTGAAAAAGAACTAGTAGACTAAAAGATGGGGTGAAAAGCATTTCAGGTAGAAGCAATCCCATCTGCCAAAAACAAGGGCTGGCATCCCACTGAGGATTTTAATAAGGGGAAGTCCTTGGCCCACTTTATCTCGTTGGGACTATTACGGTTGCTACAACTCTGTGGGGGAAATGGTTTGGGACCGAAAGCGACCAGGACAAGGCTCCTGCGGAGCTGCGAGGGTGCGAAAAGCAGAGAGCACGGGACGAAGCGGGCTGATTTTTGCAGAGGAAGAGGTGTCTGCTGCCAACTCTTCTGATTACTCATTCGGGCCAGGAACTTTCCCAGGTACAAACTCAATGCACGCGCATAACGGGACACAAGGGGACTATCAGAAAGGTCCAGGATCTGGCTTGGGATGAGCGCTCAAAATGAGCTACTGCGACTGGCGGTGCGAGACAGTCACATCCAAAGCGCGGCTGCAGGCCTTGCAGCCCACCCTTAGGGCCGGAGTCGCGTGTCTGGCTGCGCAACCCCTAAACGATGCGATCATTGCAGAAACCGAGGCCCGGGAGCGAGGGGACCCTGCTCAGTGCCGCCCCAACCCCAGGCTGCATTGCTGCCTCGCGATCTGCCTCCAGCTTAGGAGGCCACCCACGACACCGGCGGACTCCCGCGCCCAGCGAGCCGTGGCCACCACAGCTGCGACCAGCGCCAAGTCCACATCCGCCACCGTGACACTCACCTGGGCTCTCAGAGTCCGCCGCCGCCTAGATCCCGCCCAGCGCCACGTCTGCGCATGCGCAGCGTTCAAATCCCACCCCGGGCTGCGGCGCGCGCCGCTTCCTCTCCACAAAGGCCTGCTTGTGGGTCCTAAAGCCCGTCCTGTCCAGAGTGATGCCTGAGTGCGTTCTCTGGCGCGCCAGGATGAGGTGGGGTAGTGAAGGCTGACCTGGAGACTTCTACAAAAGGGGAGAAACAGAAAGGTGTTCTCTAGCATTTTTCTCAGTTAATTAGTGAAACTCATCCCCTTTATGGGTATTTTCAAGGACAGCTTCAAGCTCCCAATTCGAAGCCCCAGGCGGCGTTTGCTGATACAGTTGCAGAGCCACCAATTCAAGAATTGGTATTGGCGGTGGCGTCTCTCGGTAAATGAGAATGAGCTGCGGGTTAGGGGTTGGTCTGGGTCCCGCAGCGCGGACTTTTAATCGTACTGTGAAATAAAATGTTAAACGAGATCCTGCCAGACTGAAAACCGTGAATGTCTGTTTCTTCCTTGAAACTTGTGTGTGTGTGTGTGTGTGTGTGTGTGTGTGTGCGCGCGCGCGGACACACACACACGTTTTTTAACCTTACCGAATGCCAAAAGAATAGAAGGACCTCAGATAAACCCATCTGGAAAGCGGAACTCTCCCATAGTCCTCGCTTTTAATACGAATTTTGCTATGGAACTTGGGTCTCATGACGTTTATCTATGTATTTATTCCTTGAGTCTTCTCCAGCCAGACATCAGGTTCAGAGCGCTGCATAGTGTGGGTCAGTGGGTACGTCCTGACAGCTCCTTTAGTTTGCTTATTTTATTGCAGGGCTCCTTTGTGCCAGGCACTGCGGTAGACGTTGAAGTTTTCCGGAGGACACAAACATAAGTTTTAAACCGGCAGAAACAAGAACAAACGTAGTAGTTTGATACCAATGGCATTCAGATTTAAAGGTGAATCCTACTCTTGGCTTGGCTTGTTCGGTTCTTTTTGTGTTTTGTTCTCATTTTGTGTCTTTCCGGACGTCTAGCCTAGCCACAGATCAAAATAATTATTGTAAGGTTGGTAGGGAAAACTCTTACAGATATATTGGAGAAGAACGTAAGAGCCAAGATGTAGAGTAGTTGATACACTGAGTGCCCTGAGGTGCACTAGGAGTTAAGGGGCTGTAGACAGGGGGCGGAGCCAAGAACTGGGGGCGGAACCGAGTGCTGAGGGCGGACCTGAGAAATCTCCGGCCCCAGACTGGTCCACAAGGAAGTTGTTAAACAAAGCTCCTGACCAATAATACTGCAGGATCAACGCCAGTGGCTCGCAGGCCGTCCAATGGGTGGAGACGTTGGAGTTGCGCGGCGAACTTCGGCTTCCTGAGGCGTGGTGGGCGTGATCACTAGAGGAGTTTAGACCAGCTAATTGAAGAATTGGTAGTGGCTGTGGCGATGTCTCTCTCTAAAGCTGGATTCTGTTCGCGGACACGGGAAGCCAGCCCCTTGGAACACAGGAAGTGGGTGGAAGTAGGTGTCCAGGTGGCTCCAGGCCCCTGTGTTCCTGGGTTTCGTTTCAGTCCGGTGGTATAAAAGAGTGCTGAGCGGCCCAAAAAAGGGGCATGGTTATTGACCAGGCCTAGAACTGCAAGACTTCTGCTCCCAGTCTGGTGTTCGGACTGCTTCCAAGCCCCTCCTCCCTTCCATAGTTTATTAATAATCTCGAATTTACGTCTCTTCACACTCTGTTCAAAGCTTGCGCTTTTGCCTCATTTTCCTAATTACTCGACTGAGTTATGGTAGAATTATCAGCCTAGGGATTAAGTCTTTGGCAATTTTTTGTGGGGTGGATTTTACTCTTCACTGAAGTTTCTCTTGAATTGTCTTAAACTTTCTCTTGAATTTTGTGGGGTGGATTTTAGTCTTCATTAAGTTTCTCTTGAATTAAAATTAGGACAATAAAACTCTTTTCAGAGTCCCTCTACTGTGCTGCGTTTTAGATGTTTTGAAGTTCAAATTTAACATAGTTTGTGTCTTACTAACTGAAGATATTTAATATTCTTTAGGTATTTAAAGCCTGCGATGCAGATAATAAAGGCTACCTAAGCAGAGAGGACTTTAAGATTGCTATCGTAATGCTGTTTGGTTACAAGCCCTCCAAGGTAGAGCTTGCTTTCTTATATATTTGGGAATGGGATAGATAATAATTCGAATGAGTCCTAAGAAAAGTTTCGAGGGGTAGTTTAAGATGTTTGTAAGACAAATTTCTGATTTATAAGCAATTATGAGTTCACCAGTGCTAGATTTTACTTTTTTTGATAAGGATCCAACTCAGAGATGAATTAAAATCTATCTCACTTAAACTCAGGAAATGAGTCTCCATCAAGCTGCTAATAACTATAATATATTTAAGGTGTTAGAGCGTTTTCAAGAGGGGGGAGGGGCTGTTAACGGGAGTAATTCACCTGGGAGAAAGACCTTTAGTCTCTCCCCTTTAAATGTAAAAGTTGTGATACACACCTGTAATCCCAAGAGTACAAGGCTGAGACAGGAAGATTGCCAGTTTGAACCCAACCTGGGCAACTGGGTGATTTAGCAAGACTTTGTCTCAAAATTTAAAAAAAGTAAATTTTCAAAAAAATTTAAAAGAGCTGGAGATAAACTAGGCGTGGTAGCGTGAGCCTGTTAAACTTCAGCACTCTGGGACTGAAGGAGGAAGATCAAGCCCAGCCTGGGCAATTTAGGGAGTGACTTGGTTACTTTGCTCTCATTGCTGGGACAAAATACCCAATACCCAAAATAAAGCAAGGAAAGGTTTATTTAGCTCAATGTGGAGATTTCAGTCCATAATCAATTGGCTCTAAGGCAGGGTGCCACAGCACCAGGGCAACATTCAAGGCAGCAGCCAGAGCAGAAAGGGGAAGAACAAACCTCTTCTCCCTTTATGGTAAGCAGGGTAGCACCCCCTTAGCTGGATATAGTACTCATACCATCTCTGTGCCTGCTTACACAGGCTGAGGATATTTACCAGGTAAGAATCCTGACTCCTTGTTGACTCTCTTAGGCTTCTAAACTTCTCAAGTTGACACAATGTATCAACCATAAAAGGAACATAGACCTTTTCTCTAAATTAAAAGGGGTGGGATGTAGCTTAGTATGAAGGCCCTGGATTTAGTGCTAGTGCTGCCAAAAAAAATTCTGTGTTTAAATTATAAAAGTAATGCAGTATTCAGGAGGCTGAGATAGGAATATTCCATGTTTCCAGCCTGGGCAACTTAGTAAGAGCCTATCTCAAAATAAAAGTAAAATAAAAAGGGGCTGGAAATATAGCTCAGTGTTAAGAGTGCTTGCCTCGCATGTGCAAGGCCATGTATTTAATTGCTAGCAACACACAGACACACATCATACATTTACATTGTCAAAAAATTCCTTTCTTACTACAAGGTCCCAGTTCCAGGGGTTACTGTTATTAGTCAGTTTCTTATATATGCTTCTAAAAAAATCCCATGCATGACAAACATGTATATGCAAACATTAGGAGCATGTTAATGCCTTTTTAACTTCCTTTTACACTTAAAAATACATTAACCTGCAAGCACACACCACTGATACATTTTTAAAAAGGGTTGTATAGCATTTCCTTTGTTGTTATTTCTATTAGTTTTCATTTGCACAAACATTGCTGTAATGAATGTTCTTTTTTAACTAAACACATATACAAGCTGGGGATTGTGGCCTATGGCTGTAATCCCAGCAGGAGGATAATAGTTCAAGGTCAGCCTGCACTACAAGGCAAGATCCTATATCAAATAACAACAAAAACAAAAAACATAGACTTACAGAGAATTATGTCTTTATGGATATGTTTTTGGAATAAATTCCTAAATGTATAACAGGTCCCGGGATATGTGCATTTGAAGTATTTTGAGTGTTGCTCTGCCGAAAAGTTTGTACCTGTTCACCAGTGATAACATTTGAGCTGAATTTCAGTGAGTCTTACTTCTGTCTAACAAGTTTTCTGCTCAGCCCTGTCTTTGTGCTATTTTGCTTGCGTGGTACTTTGCATTCTTGAGATGGATCCCTTCTTGTTAAGCTGCTGAGCTAGAGCTAATTAGAGTCAAGATATCATCCACCTTCAAGAAATTAAACTGTAAGCATTAAGCAAAAGGAAGTCCCAGGGATCTGCCTGGAATGTCTTCCTTTCTTAGACCAAAGAGTTTGGTGGATATTTATGGCCCAGCTGCTCCTTATGCGTGAGTAGAGTTTCTGCCAGCTTACAAATGCTGTGAAGAGACTCTGTTTTTCCATTTCTGCACCCTTCCATGTGCTTAAGTGCTTCACAGCGTTAAAGTCATTGTGTCCTGTTGATCCAGTTAGCTTGCATGAGTAGCTAATGTAGCTTCAGACATACTGAGTTGCTGAAAGGCTGGTTACTGTGCTCAGAGAAGTAATCAGGGCTGGCTCTCCAAAATCGCAACTTTCCTGCTAACCTGAAATCACTGTGGCTGTAATTCTAAAGCAAATCAGCTGAGAAGACTCTGCCTTTGAAGCATGGTGTTTAATGTGGGTTCACTTTTTGTCTCATTTTGTGTTTGTAAAAAATAATGCCAGGAATTTAATGACACACGATAATGTGGTAACATACTGTGTATATGCACCATGAAATTTAAGTTTTGCTTTTCATACTGGGTTAAGGTTTTGAATTTTATTTTCTGGTAAATGAGATATTTAACTGACTTTGGGTCACTGAACAATAAAGTACTAACATAGCAGTACTGTATATTTCTCAGTCATTTATACAATAAACTTATTAAATAGTTGACACTATATACTGTCCATGAAATAGAACAGATTTTAAATTTTTTATTAGGTTGAAGGTTGAGGCTTAATTTTTAAATACTACTTTTGAATTCAAATGGGATGCTGACTTTATGTCAGTTAATTAAGGTAATGTTTAAAATGTTCAAACATTTCTATCATAGAAAATGTATATTTAAAAATGTTACTATGAAATGTTACTGTGTTATGGTTATTTAATGCTATGTTGTAAATGATATAAAATAAATCACAGATCCCTGCAATTGTTTAAAAAATGAAGTGTATTAAGTTTTCTTGTTTGCTAAAAGGGACATTTGCTTTTGGTAGTTATTAGAGATACAAACATAAATGAAACACAGATCCTACTCTGAATGAATTTACCCTTTAGTATAGACAGACATACAAGAGAAAAGACAAGAATGAGAACCTAATCCTAGAGGTAGCTATAACAGGAATCTGGGTACATAGACTTAAGCTAGCCTATTGTTAAAGAAGTGTCTAGGAACACTTTGTGGGTGTTGGGCCAAGTTATGCCCTAGTGATTGACTGGATGTGGTGCTGTTAAATGAGTGGCAGGACCCCCAAGACTGGAGGGATTGTGGTGTCACCAAGTGAGAGCACTGAGAGAGATCAGGTTCAGGGGCCTCGAGTTCAGATTGGAGCAGGTTGAGTTTGTGGCGGCTGTGGGCAATCCAGGTACCTTTGCTCATCAGATACTGTGCCGGGTGGTGAAAGTCTTGGACTTTGCTGCCTTGCTTATAAGTGAAATTTGGCTTGAGGTGGATTTAGGATGTCTCATTTTTCAAGCTCAAAACAGGAGACTGAATGGCATTACCATAGTATGAAGAGCAGTAGTTTGAGGAAAGAACATTAAGGAAGCCAGCATTTAAGGGAAGACGGGGGACTCCAGAAAGGATGCAGTGGGAATCATTGGGAAAGACAAAAGGAACCAGGAAAGTGCTTGGAATCTAAGACTGACAGTAGAGAAGGTGTCAGATCCTGTCTGAGTTCTAATTCTCTAATGTTTATAAAGCTTGTGTAATAATGGGGGAAATGCTTGTTTTAGTGAAAGCAGGTCCTTGAACTTTATGTATGTTATAAATTGTGATACATTTTGATTAAAATTACTATAAGTATTGTTACTTTTCAAATGTTGTAAATTTACATAGGAAATAATAAGCTAGACTAGACCAAAATGTTAACAGTCTTTTCATTGGATGGCTTTTAAAAATATTTTTTAATCATTTTTTATGTTTTTCGTTTTGTCGTGTTATTGGTACAATCAAGAAAAAGTTTTATAAAGCTGAAGAGTCCGTTGTAACAATTGCTTGCTTTTGTCTAAAGCAAAAAGGATACATTTATGGGACAGCCAAATTGCTTTTATGTGTTGGTCAATGGAATAAAGTTTAGGGGGTGCATCATTAGAATTTATAGCAGATTGTTATCTGGTATTTTACAGATTTTTTTTTTTAATCAGTACCAGGGATCGAACTCACGACTGCCTGCTTGCAAGGCAGGCGCTTATGCCCCTGAGCTAAATCCCCAGCCCCTATTTTACAGATCTTGATGGACAAGTAAAATTAGTATTAAAGTTGTTCAGTGACTTTACCTATCTGCTGGGTTCAATAAAGTTCAGTAAAATTGTTTTCTTATAAAATACATCTCTTCCTTCATGCTAGGAATTAAGAACTTGTGCTTTGAAAACATTCAAAAAACTTACATCTTACTATTCTTTCCTTTCTTCTAGATAGAAGCAGATTCTTTGATGTCTTCAATAAATCCCAACACTTCTGGTAATATGAAAGCTAATACTGGTTTTTTATTACCCTTATTTAGACAATCCCCAAACTGAAATTGGAACACTATAATTAAAAACATAGGGACTGTGCATTATGTTTCAGCATATCTTTGTTTTGTGTCTTGTTATTCAAAAGAAAAATTTTTGTTCTTTTAATTTTGGTTAATAAGTTTGATGTATTTATAATAGGAAATTTTAAATTGTTGAAAAACATAGCTAGGTGTGGTGGCGCACACCTGTAATCCCAGCATTCGAGAGGCTGAGGCAGCAGCATTATTGCAAGACCATCCTGGGCTACAAAATGAGCTCAAGGCTGCCTGAACTGCATAGTGAGACCTTGTCTCAAAAAGACACAAAAGCAAAACAAACAAAAAACTTATAGACAGAAACGTCACACACAATTTGAGCAGTCAGAGAATCACTTGGGGTTTTGTGACATGAGCAGCTGGATGAATGGAAGTAACACTTACTGAAATGGAAGACTGGTAGGGGTGTAAGGAGTTGGGGAAGACCAAGAATTCCAACTTGAATTTGTTAAATTAGAAATTTCAATCCATGATGTCAAGGCAGTTTACTGATTCGTGTGAAGATGGAATTCAGAGAAAAGCTTTATGCTAAAGACAGACACTTGGGAATCATCAGCATGTGTAGATGGTTTTTAAACTCATGGAACGGATAAGATCACGTGGAGAGAGGAAGAGACCTGACAGCCCTAAGCGCTGCAGCTAAGGTGTCAGGTGGAAGGTGAGGAAAAGCAGAGGAGACAGGACTGGCAGGGATGTGGGAGCAGAGCGCCTGATCCAAAGCCAAGAGAAGGGGTCTTTCAATGAAGAGAGTATTATCAGCATTACCAAATGCTGCCAAAAGGTCAGGTAACATAACTGAGGAGCGTCCGTAGGAGCTGACGGCCTGGGATGTTTGGTGACTTCAACACGAATGGGTTCAGTGCACAGTGTGGGTGCAGACAGGCTGGACTGAGTTGAGGACAAATGGGATAAAATGTGGCCATGTGAGCAGATACATTTTTAGGAAGTTTGGAGTATCTGTGGATCGAGAGATGCTTCATTTGCATCTTTGTTTTGGAGATGGGAGAACAGATTTGTAAGCTTAGAATGGTCTGATGGAGGAAAAGGAATGGAGATGGTGTGGCAAGCCCGAGATCTGGAAGGCAAAGGATCTTCTCCAGAAGAGAGCCTCCGCTTTGCTGGTTCTGTCCCTTCACCCTGCTGAGAATGCAGGAGGGAAAGAGGCTGACTCGAAACTGAAGAACCCTCTGGCACAAAATGAAGAACTTAGAAAACAAAAGTAATATGAAGCAGAGTTTTAATTATAGTATTGCTGGAGTGGAGACTGCCAAACAGCGGGCGGTAAGGCAGGAAGAAGCAGATGAGCTGCTCAGCCTGTTGTCTTTGCCTGGCCCATTCTTGCAGGGGTAAACTGATTTTCTAAAAATAACTGATTCACTGATTGGTACTGTGAGGGTCTTAGACTTTGTTTCTGGGGTGAGCCAAGGTTCACAGGCTCTATGAGCACATAGCAAAAGTTTGCAAAGGTCTCACAAGGTCCTCCTCAAGTACATCATGTCAAGAATAAAAAACATGGCTGTCTCCATTAAAGTAGCCACCCAGGTCATGCCCAATGCTGCCTACTCTTACCTAATTGTTCCTACAGAGAGAGAGGGAGGGCAGAGGTGGGGAGAGAGATTGAGAGTGAGAGATCTTTTGTGAGGGGATAAGATCCAGTGTCCTGGTCTGATTTTCAAAAATTAACCTTGCTTTGGAAATTATTTAAAACTTACAAAAAGTTTCAAAATAAAATACTATGGAGAATATCTGTATGTCCTTTATGCAAACTCTTGTTAATATTTTCTCCATTTTCTCCCGTATATCTGTAAATGCCACAGTATACTCAAAACTTCACGAATTTATTCGGAAACCATATTTTTAGTCAAATTTACCATCTATATTCCATTTTTTGTCAGTTGGCCTAATAATGTTCTTAGTAATATCTTTCATCTTTTACGGCAGAAATTAGTTTTTGGTGTTATTTCCTCAGTCTTCATTAATCTGGAATGTGTTGGTAGCCTTTTATCCCCCTTGTTATAACATTTTTGAAGAATGTAGCACGCTTTTGTTTTTATTTTTAAAAGGCATTCTTCATTTTCTTTGTTTGATATACTTTGTGACTGTGTGTTAATGGATTATATCTAGATGTCTCTGCAAAGCCTTGTGTGCTCATAGGCGAGGCTTCGGGGAGGTGACTGGATCATGGGTGTGTGATACTTGATTAATCCACTGACAGGTTTATAGCTAAGTGATATTAGGAGATGAAGCCTGATGGGAAGAGGTGGGCCACTGTGGGTGTGGCCTAGAAGGGTGTCTGTATTTGTCCTTCCTCCTCCCTTGACTTCATGCTCCTTCCTGCCTTGCTACGAGCTCTTTCTCCTCTGCCATGCCACCCTGCCTTGGAGCCAGCTGACTAGGGACTAAAACCTTTAGGAACTATGAACTAAAATAAACCTTTCTTCCTTTAACTTGTGGGTGTCAGGTGTTTTGTCCAATCAATGAGAAAGTAACTAAGATACCAGGTTAAGATTATGCCTTCTTGGCCAGAATACTGTTTAGAGATCTTACTCAGGATATTCACCTGAATGCAAAAGCAATCCTGGATAACAAAAGCAAAACAGAAAGCATCACAGTTCCAGATTTGGTTATACTACAAAGCTACTGTGATAAAAACAACCTGGTACTGGCATAAAAGTAGGCATATGGATAATGGAACAGAATGAAAGAAGCAGAAACAACTCAGGCACATTCAGCTGTATAATCTTTGGCACAAGGGACAAAAACATACACTGAAGAAAGATATCCTCTTTAATAAATGGTGCTTGGAAAATTGGATATCCACATGTAGAAGATTGAGGTTGGACCTGTATGTCTCACCATGTACTAAGCTAAAATCAAAATGGATCAAAAGATCTAAATGTTAAAACAGAAACAATCTGCTAAAAGATAAAATATATAGAATTCTTTTAAATTTTATTTAAAGAAAGACTAAACAAAACAAAATAGAAATAATACATATGTTCAGAGAAAAAAATAATTAGTAAGAAATCACTAGTTGATGTTTATATACTGTCCTCTTACAAATAGTTGTTCAGGATACAAAAATGGAACATATAATAAAGTGGGAATTCAAACAGTGAGACTGCAAACAGTTCTGTTCAACTGTCCAACAAAAACTTAGTAACATGGTTGTCAATCCTATACACTTAAACATACATGTAGTTATCCATATTTTTATTTATGTTTAGATTAAACAAACTAAAGCAGGTTAAAATGATTCTGAACAAAGAATGTTGGATTTCACATCATGACACTCCACAATCAGCACTGGGTACTGTAGTGTCTTTTTTTTTTAAATTTAAAGAAAGACTAAATAAAACAGAAAACAGGTAGAAATAATACATAATTTCAAAGAAAAAAATAAATCATTAGTTGATTACAGATTGCCTTCTTACAAATAGTTATTCAAGATACTAAAGTGGAGCGTATAAAGTGGGGATTCAAACAGATTGCAACCAGTTCTGTTCAACTATCCAACAAAAACTTAGAAATATGGTTTTCAATCCTATACACTTAAACATACATGCAATTATCCATCTTTTCAATTATGTTGAGATTGAATAAACTCAAGCAGGCTAATATCACTCTGAACAAAGAATAATACTATTGCTGGGTTTCACATTATGACACTCCAGGATCAGCACTGGGTATTTTAGTGACTCTTCAAAGTATCTGTTCATTTCATCATATGTCATAAGATCAGTTCTCATAAACTGTTTATAGATTCTACACATACGTGAATCTTAACATGTATTTCTATCCTTTCTACATTAGAGGGAGAAATAAAACAAAGCAAGGCAAAACAAAACATTTCTATAAAAACATGAAATGAAATAAACATATAAGACCATTGTACAAAGAGTTCTACCATGGGTCCTGTGTTGTCTCTTGTTATCTCCAATAGAATTGGCTATATCATCAGACATAGTATAATTGAATATATCAGTACATAACAGTATTAATAAAAACAACTTTGTATATAGTATAGAACTTCAAAAACTGGCGGTTATCAACCAAAATGTGTATCTTAGGGTCTTGTCATCTTCAGTGTAGTTGCCTATACTCTCAGACTTTTACTATCCATCATATCAGTTTTGAATAAAATCTTCTCTGCCTCATTTCTGTTATGTTCATTTTTTGCCATCAGTTGTCTGCTTATCTTCTTCATTCTGTTTTCTGCTCCATTTATTGAGACCTCTCTGCCACTGTTCCTGGAATCCTAGTACTTTTCTCTCTCTCTAGAATGCCCTGCAGTATTCTTTGTAGAGTTGGATTGGTGATTGCGAATTTCCCAAGTTCCTCTTTGTCTTGGAAGCATCTTGTTTCTCCATTAATTTCTAGACACAGTTTAGCAGGGTATATCAATCTGGGATGGAGGTTATTTTCTTTCAGGGCTTGGAATATTTCGCTCCAGGCTCTTCTTGACTTGATGGTTTGTGTCGAGAAGTCTGCTGTTATTCTGATGGGCCTTCTTTTATAGATGATCTGTTTCTTGTCTCTAACAGCTTTTAATATTCTTTTCTTATATTGAATTTCTGGAATCATGATTATTAGATGCCTGGGTGTAGCCCTGTTTTGGTTGTAGGTGGCTGGAGTTCTGTATGCTTCATATATCAGAATATCATTTCCTTTTCCTATGTTTGGGAAGCTTTCCTTAATTATTTCTGTGAATAACCTTTCTAGTCCCTTTGTACCCCAGCTTCTTCATTCACATCCTTTATTCTTAAGTTATAGATCCTTTTGTCATCTTCTAGCCTTTGTATTGTTATTACTTGTTTCCTGTTATTTTTAAAACATTTTCCTTTTCATACTCCCAAACTGCAAAACTGTCCTCCAGTTTGGATAATCTATCCTTAGTTTCTTTCAAGCTGATTTGCCATCTTTCCATAGAATTTTCAATTTCCTGGTGATCTCTTTGAATCTGCTTCATGTATTCTATTTTTTTTTATATTCTTCATCAAATGGTTCTCTCCTTTGAGTTCCTCCCTTCTTCCGTCTGTGTCTGCTTGAGGGGTGCTTAGTATCTCTTTTATGAATCTTTTTATATCTTTATTTGACTAAATATTTCACTTTTGAACTCATCTATGAGGTCCTGAAAATATGTCTTTATGTCCACTGACGCTGTGTCTGGTTGCATGTTTGCTGTTCTTACTCTCCTTTGTATTTACCTATCCTGGGTCAATGTTCTCAGGGTTGGGACCTGGGGACTTTTTGTTGTTGCTTCCTCTTCCCATCTTTTTTGCTTCTTCCAGGAGGCCCCAGTTTCTTTCTTTGTTGGTTACAATTCTGAAGTGCTATGGCTAGATGACCCTTCCCACTGCCATGTGCTAGTGTATTGCAGACAGGGACAGTGTATGCTGGCCCCTCCCCTCCGGGTCAGTCAAGCTGCTGTGGCCTGCACTGTATTACTTTGTGCTGCCTCCCCTCCAGATCAGTAAAACTTCTGAGGCTTCACTGGGTTAGTGTGGTTAGTGTGCACCACGGCTGTAGAGACTTGATTTCAGATCAATATGTACAATTCTTAAACGCGTAGATGTAGGTAAGGACTTTACAAACAGCATCTCAGTGGCATAAAAGATAATATTAAGAATTAATAAATGGAATCACATCAAATTGTAAAGCATCTGCAGGAAAAAAAAATATTGCCAGTCATTCCATAGAGGACTAACATCCATATATAAACAATTTCCAAAAGTTAGATTCTTCAAAATAAAAGACCCAATAAAAAACGGGTGACTGAAATGAGTACACACAGCTCAAAAGAAGTACAAGTAACCAATAAATGTGTGAAAAATGTCCAACATCACTGGCCATTAGAAAAATAAAAAAACACTGAGATACCATCCAACTCCAGAAAGAATGACTATCATCAAGGAATCAATAACAAATTCTGGCAAGGATTTGGGGTAAAGAAACACTTCTACATTATAGGTGGGGCTGTACTAGTATACCCAGTATGGAAATCTGTGTGGAGATTCCTCAAAACCTAAAACTGTAAGTTCCATTTGACCCAATCAGATATCTTCCTAAAAGAGTTAAAGTCCACACTTTAATACTAGCAATCATAATCTGAACCAGAAAACAAATATCAGTGCATTCCAAATTACGTTCTTTAGGATGGAATATGTTAGAAATCAGTAGTAAAGGATGAATGGAAATGGCAAATGTTTGGAAACTAGCACATTTTAAATAATTCACAGGTCAGTGAAAAAGGACAAATTAGAAAATATTTTGACTTGAAAAGATAATATTTAATATATTATGAATGAACTGTAGTTGGGAAATAGTAGCACTAAATTTCCAACATCATAAAGGAGGAAATTCTTAAGATGATGGCCTCAGATTCTGCTTTTAACTGCAGAAAGAAGGGCTGGCCTGTGGATGTAGCTCGGAGTTTTCCTAGCATGCTTGAGATCCCCAGTTAGATCCTAGGGGTGGGGGACAGTAAAATAAGTGGAAAAAAACTGGGTGGAGCTCAGTGTGGTGGCATATGCCTGTAAAGAGACAGGAGCAGCACAAGTTTGAGCCCAGTCTGGACAATTTAGGGACTTCATTGAGTAAGAATATTTAGTGTTCCATTTCCAGTATGGAAAAAAAGAAAAAGTGAAAAACTAAGACTTTTTAAAAAATCAGTAAACCTGATATATTACACAACAGGAAAGAGACAAGACATTACCAGAATCAGAAATGAGAGTGCTGAGATGACTGTAAATGCTGTGGTTATAGTTATTTAAAGGACAGTGAAGTTGATATGGGAGAACTGAGACTCCCAACCTGGTAGTTGTCAAGTGTGCTGATTTTCTGGTTCCACAACATTGAGAAATGAAGTCATGAACCAAAGGTAGAAGTTAGGAGAGTTCTATTGGAAATAGAGAAAAATATAATGGGATAGTCACAGAGTCCCTTTGTCGGGGGTAATTTATATAGCAAAATCGATGTGGGTACAATGTGGGTCAAACTATAATCAACCTATAGATTTACAGATATAGCTGCTTAGCTAATATTGATCCAATAGGGAAACAAGTCATGTTGCAAGGAGTCATGAAAGGAACAAAGGTATTTTTGGGAAGGGATGGGTCCAGATGTCCTAGTCACTCACCTGGGCAACTGATGCCTATCTGGATTTACGGGGCCAGGCGGTACTAATCACAGCATAATCTCAAATTATTGTTAATCCTTTAGGTAGGCGTGTAGCCCTGGCCATTGCATTGTTATTGAGGGTTGGACGTCTTTAGCTGTGCCTCCAGCTACAGTTCTTTATTTTTCATTGGCTTCCTTGAGGGTTCTGTCCTTTTCTGATTGTATTTTAATTTCTAATTTAGTTGTCTTTTATAAGGGTACATTATTAACAATGTTACATCAGCAATTTGACAACATAGATGAAATGACCAGTTCATTGATAGTAAAAATTGCTAGATCTTACTCATTCAAGTGAATAGTTCTGCCCTATTTAAAAAACTGAATTTGCGGTCAGAACCGTTCCCACAAAGAAAATTCTAGAGGTGAATACTGGAGAGGACAGCCTCTCCCACTGCATTTTCGTGGTGTGGGAGTTCAGCAGGAAGCCAGGTGAACACGGGGCAGAAGAGCAGGCCCTCTCAAAGCCTCTCCATCACCGGAAGAATGGCCTCTCCCCTGGCTATTGCTATGACTGAGGTAAACTCCTTAGGAAGACCCAGAGACCAGAGGGAATGCCAGCTACACAGAAGGGCCCCCAAAAGGGTGCACAGGATGGCAGGAGAGACTAGCCACATGAAAAGCTTGAAGCAACAATAGCAGTACAAGCCAATAGGTGACCGAGGCCTCTCGGGACTGGCAGCCAACTCCAAAAGAACACTGGGACTTGGTGACTGGCCCTTTTCTGTCAACGTATTCTATATTTTTTGGTGGGTTTTTTCTCTTTCTTTCTCTTCTGCTTCTTTCTCCTCTTCTTTCTTCTCCTTCTTCCTCCCCCTCCCCAATGGCTGGGGAGAAATTGACCAATAACAAATGCTGGTGGGGTTTTGGGAAAAAAAGCAATACTACATTGTTGATTGAAATGTAGGCTGGTCTAATCATGGAAATCAGTGTGGTGGTTCCTCAAAAACTAGGATTAGAGGTCCCATTTGACCCTGCTCTACCCCTTCCTAGGTATTTTTCCAGAAGAATTAAAAGCATCATACCACAGCGATGTATGTGTACCCATGTTTGTAGTAGCACAATTTGTAATAGCTAAATAAACAACCCAAATGCCCATCAACCAAGAAATGGATAAAACAGACAATATTTTTATATAATGCAGTACTTCTTGGCTATAAAGAAAAACGTGAGGCTTTTATGGGTAAATGGATGCAGCTAGAGATCATACTCATAAGTGTAGTAAATCAGATGTACATGGGTAAGCATCATCTTGTCTCCCTAGTGTAAGAAAAGACCAAGTAAGATGCAACATCTGTAATAGATATTGAGAAAGGGAAACAAACTGCTCACAAGGAGGGAACAACTGGGATGAGAGAAAGGACAAATGAAGGAAGAGGAAAGGAAAAAAATATATACTATGTATATACTATATATGAATATATATACTATTTGTATATAGATATATATACAAGATAAATAATATAATTTTACTATTAGTCCATTGAAAGGATTGATTGGTGCTTACATTGGTTCATTAATTTTGCATGCCTATAACTTGTAATCTGAGCAACTATTTTAAAGGCAACAATATGCAATATATTAAACATTGTTAATTTTCTTATTGTCTTGTTTTGAGATTGTATTATTGCTTATATTTTTGTTTACTTTGTTTCTCTTAAAAAAATAAACTAAGAAAACTCTAGGCCCAGATGGTTTTACTAATGAATTATACCAAAATTAAATGAAGAATTTTTCCAACTTTATACAAACTCTTCTAAAATCTTTGATTTACATTTTCTATTCTTTTATAAAACACGTATTAAATCTGGGCAATTTCTTTGGGTATGTGTTATGTTATTCTCTTTAATTTTACATAACATGAAATTTTACATATTAAATATTGAAAAATGGAGAAAAGTGAAAATAACTTATGTACAATTGTACATATTTATAGAATATAATGAGTACTGTTAATTATAGCTTCTTTTACCTAGACTTGTTTTGTTAAGAGTTGTGAATCTTATTTTGGCAAATTTTATGGAAGTATTAGTTTTATAGACTATATTCCTCATGAAATTATCACTGAAAAATTAACCAAGATTGAATTATTTATTAAGTGGATATTTCACTTACTAAGCCAAAACTATTTTCATTGCAGAAAACAGGTTAGCATATTTTTGTCATGTTAAATATTGTTTCATGTATAATCACATTAAATATTAGTTTATATATAACAATCAGATGATAAAATATCTTGATGATACTTAGATTGAAAATCTATTATTTTTTGTATATAAGGGTAGAAATTATACATGAAATAAGACTTTTGAAATAGTATTATTACTAAGAGAATGCTTTTCACATCATCTCAAACTTAGTGTAGTTTGCCCACGCTTTTAATTTTGTGTTGAAAATTTTCACTTTTTCAAAATATTCAATATACTATTTGATGTTCACCTAGTGAAACCTTCCTTACACTTTTATTCTTAGCATTTGTAATATGTGACTATTCCAGTCATTAAAAGAGTTCTGTCTTCTTGGAGAATTTCCTGCACTGTATTGATAAAGTTTCTCCTTTTTAGGAGTTCCCTGATGTGAATGAGTTATTCTGTCTGGACATAGGTCTTCCCTGATTGACTGTATTTATGTATTATTTGCCCTGTGACTTGTCAATATGTCAGGTGGATCTGTACCTGGAAGCACCTAAACATTCATTATTTTAATAGATTTTCTTTCTTTATTTTGTATTCAGGATCTGCCTTTACATTGAATATTTTCTTTGCTTATCTATGAAGGCGTTAACACTGCAGGTTAACTTTCCTTTGTTTTATTCTCCCATGCCCTGAAAGGTGTGAATTCTGGAAAAACTATTTTCTATATCCTTTACCTGTGTGCTAAGTTCTCTGATGTAGAATAAAGGTTCAGCAAAACCTTTCTTGACATTAAGTATATCCATAGGCCACCTCTTCATATGTGGTCTCTCATGTTTAGTAAGCTGTGACTTCATAAAAAAGATTTTGCCACATGCATTGCACCTATGCAGTTTTGCTTTTTCTGAGGACTGCTATGCACATTGACAGGTAAATTCTGGCAGGTTTCCCACCATTAACATTCCAAAAGCTTTTCCCCAGTGTGATTGCTCTGACTTAAAGTAAGCGCTGATTCATGGCTGATTTTCTTCCAGGTATCCTGTTGATTCTCTTTTCACCTGTATTTTTCTTCCTCATGTTTTTGACTGAAGGAAACTCATGTTGATGAAATTTTAAAAATTTCTTCCCCTTTATGAATTCTCTAAGACTTGAATTTTGCCTTTATCCAAACGTGTTTCTCACATTTGCCGCAGTCATGGAGCTTCTTTTTTATTTGAGTTCTGATGTGAACACAAGAGCACCTCTGTATTCAATGTGTTCGTGTACTTTGTCCCATGGCTGAGTTCTGTGTATAACAAAGACTACCTTATAATTCATTATGTCCAAAGGATTGCTTCACCTGGAATTTTATGCCAAATTGAGTTTTTCCTATGCTCAGGGCTTTTTGACTTTGGTAATATGCTTTAGGACCTGCTCCAGGATGCATTTCCTTGCATTTAATATCAAAGAATGACTCTCACATCCATTTCTCAGCCAGATCATTAGGGTGCCTCCTTTTGGGCATCTTTTCCTAATAATTAATTTTAAAATATATTTCAAAGTAAATTAATCATCTGAGAAATTCAAGGGAACTATCAGAGCAAGGATTAGACTGGAGGGATGAGATCAAATGGAGGTGCCGAATGCCTTATTCCAAAATTACTGTGCAAGGACTCATCTTAGTTTACAAGTTTCCAAGATTTTTCCTTTTTCTTCCAGTCTTAGTTATCAATATCAAATTAAAGGAACAGTTTAAAGGTAGCATACTAACTCTTCAGCTAGCTTCAGTTTATGTTTAACAGAGTGGGGAGTCACAAAACCACAAACATCCAACTGAACCAGTGAAGGAGCCCTCCAGCAAGAATCCCCTTCTCTTCCCTGGTAATGATCCCAGTCACATTTACATGTTATTTCTCTTGAAGGAAAAAGGTTCATGCTCAGATTAAACATTTTTTCAAATATATGCCTCTTTCCTCAATGTTTTGATTCTGAAGAAGGGAAATGTTGGTCTTGGCTTCCTGGAAGCTGTTTATTTTGGTAATCAACTTTCCAAAGTTCTTTTTGGTAGCTGTGACTTGGGAATTCTTCTGCTACCAATGACTCTTCTTACTTGAAGATCAAGGTCATGCCAGCTGTCTGTTGCAGGCCACAGGCGCTGTGCAGCTTCCTGGGTGAGGTCCAGACTCCTGTCCAGGATTGCTCTCAGGCAAGAGCTGAGTCCTGAAGATGCCTATATTGCACTTTCAGTTCAGAATAGGCCCTAGATTCCTGGATCTACTTCCTGGGGGCCTCTGGTCCTCTTAGAAGGTGGTCATCGCTGAAATTCATTGTGAAATTCAAGGAGAGTGAAGAGTCAAGTCAAGATACTAGAAGTAAGAGTGGACTGGAAGAAAAGTAAGTTCTAGGACATCTGAGGGCAGTCAGAATGAGTAGCTGAGAACTGTTACTGATGTTTTTATTGCCTGACATAACAAGCAAGTATAAGCGAAACCTATTTAATGTGTCCAGGAAGAAGGACATAAGTGAATGGTAGAAAAAATCAGGCTGCTTGTTTAAGGAAACGGTAGGTCACTGCTGAGATTGGCTTCAGTGTACAGTATTGTTGCTACTTCTTTCAGGGGGAGTTTATTACAATTCTTATTTTTTAATTTCTCTAAGTGCATAGAATGAAAGAAGTTTGTAAGCAGAAGAGACAGGAAAGTCATCTGTCACCTGCCTTGCTCCCTCTGTCCCTCTGCTCTTCCTTATTGTTCTTCCTCCTCATCCATCCCTCCCCCCCCCCCTCGTCAGGCTGAACTAATTTTGTGGCCTTTGCTGGCCTTGAACTCACAGTGATCTGCCTGCTTAGCCTTCTGAGTTCTGGCATAGGTGTGGACCACCACACTCGGGTTTATCCCCTTTTCAAAATAAGAAATCTGGCTGTAGAGAAGAATAATAAAATAATAAAGAATACTAATAAAATAATATATGCCTGGCATTTGTATGGCTCTATTTATAAAATACTTTCACATGTAATACAGCATTTGTTATTATAGATAATAATTATAGCTGTCATCTCCTCAACAATTACCATGTACATATCTGTGATGAGCACTATGCAGTGGATATTATATTTAATACAACTCTGAGATCTGATAATTATCTCCATTTGATAAGTTAAAAAGTATCCCAAAGCTCAGAGAGGTTAATTTTCCCAGGGTGACACATAGGTAGAAGCAGTAGGCCAAAGCAGTCTGACTTCAGCTTTACTTTTGTAAGCTTCCCTTGATCTAATAGTGCTGTGGATCATACTTGTAATGATGGAGTTGAAACCCGTGTTTATCCCCTTAAGGATTTAGCCAATGAGTTAAAGTGGGGAGGATTTCAAATTAGATTCTGTAGGTAGGTGTGGTGGCTCACACCTATAATCCTAGCTACTTAGGAGACTGGGGCAAGAGGAGGGTGAATTTGAGGCTAGTTTGGGTAACATAATGAGCCTCTATCTCACAACTAAAAGGAAAACATGCTAGTCTGATTTAGTTCCTATTTATGTAGCATCCAAACTGAATACAGGAAAACAAATATAGTGGTCAGTGTCCATACAATAGAAATTCTTTTCCTAGAAAGGTGTAGCCTTTCTGCCCTGGAACAATTCCAGTCTCTTCCTCATAGGGAAGAGACTGATGGATGGATGTTGATGTCCAGAAATGGTTTAGTAAATGTAAAAGTTTATAAGGTGGTTTCTAAGGGTTTCTTTGGTGAGGCTTGCATTTAATACCAGAATTCATTGAGGTGACTCTGTAAAAGGCACAGACCATATGCTCCAAGTGTGCAGATCTCTGATGATCTGGCTTATTGTGGAATACAATGCAGGGCATTTTATATGTGTTTGAACAGATAAGACTTTATGGGACTCTTGCTTACAGAATGCTAAAAGCTACTGGTAAGCATTGTGCCACTGATGCCTCATGCAAGTGTCTTGGTTATTGTCTTAGTTACTTTTTACTCATCACTGAGACAAATTGCTGATTCTCGAAGTTAAGGAAGAAAAGGTTTATTTCTTACAGTTCTTGGAAGTTTCAGTCCATACTTAGTCGACTCTAAGGCAGGGTAGCGTGGCAGGGCTGCAGTGCATGGCAGCTGCAAAACTGCAAGGCGGAAACTGGCAAGAGAGAGACACACACCTTCTTCCCACCAAAAGTTTGCATGGTATCCTGGCTCCACTCCTAAGTGGATGTAGCACTCACCACCAATCCGAGTGCTAGGCAACAAACAAATCACAAATGCTAGATTTGGTCCAGTACATAATTCATGAGGCTTGGGTGTCACTGACATAAACCATGACAATTATTACCCTGAATCTATATAAAATATATCAAAGAAAAAAATTGCATGAAATACCTCCATATTGCATGAAATACCTTATTGCCCCTTTGGAAGAATGCACATATATTATTACTTTCATCCTGACAAAAAGAAGCTTTCTAGGAACTTACTTTAACCTTCAACTTTAAATGATGGAAAAATCAAAGCAATTGAGTTATATAATGGTAATTATAGACTGTTTGACTCAGTCAAGCTGTGCAGTATAAACTCAATTGTGAAATAATTTGTGGATGATTAGGTTAATGGTCAGTTGACTTTTATGCTTTTATCTACTACTGTCTTGTCTGACTTGTTCATTTACTATTGAACATATTTTCCTAAGTTTAATTTTCCATTTTGTAGTGTCTCAGGTTTTTTTTTTTTTTTTTTTTTTGAATCAGGGATTGAACTCATGACCTCATGCTTGCCAGGCAGGTGCTGTGCTGCTAAGCTATATCCCTAGCCCCTTAGGTTCTATTTTAAACCACTTGTAGTAGTATATGTCTTGGGATTCTTTTTCTTGACCCACCTTCAGAACAAAAGCCAAGGTATAGCAGGAGTGAGGTTTTCAAATTTGTAGTTCTTTTCTATCATAAGGAAACTACATAAAAATTAAGGTTACTGTATCTTGAAATTATAATTGTAGGACCAGTCTGTGGTACTGTCCACAAATAGTCACCCATATATTTATTCATTTAATTCTTCTTTAGAGTACTAAATGGATAATTTAGTTCTATTCTTTTGGAGGAATAGAAAAGTATTAGGAGATACAGACACTAATCAAAGTACAATTTTTAAAGACATGTCATGTGATAGGGGAGGGAGAAGTACTGTCACTTCTTTTATGGCCAGATGGCATACGAATACTACAGGCAACGAGCCCTCGGAGTTCAGAGAAGAGCAATGTTCTCTTCCTAAACACGTGGACCCAAAGCCTGATGTTGGGGATGGGTGAGGTTTGGAAAAGTGAGGAAGCTACAAGAACACGATAAATGAATGCAGAGAGATGCCAGCTACACTCTCCAACTCTTGTGGACTTCTCTGCTCTGCTGGGCAGAAGTCATCACTGATTCTGACAACCGTGTGTATTCTGCTCATATAAAGCACTGGATGATGCTAGACACAGTGGGGCATGCCTGTCATCCCATCTGTTTGGGAGGATCTTAAGTTCAATATTGGCCTGGGCAACATAGCAAGACCTTGTTTCAACAGAGTTGGAAACATTGAATATATTGGAGAATTTCCAGAGGTATTATCACTGTCTGCAGCTAGAAGTGGATAAGCTGGCAGGCTGTTTTTTTGTAAGGGCTTTTTCTCCACACCATACTTGTGGGATTTCTCTCATAGACTCATAATATCCTCCCTTGCTGGCCAAAATCTCTTCATACCAGATCTTATCCATGTCTTTATGGAGCCCCCCAACCTCTAACTTCCCCTCTCAGATTTGCGTATCCAAACCTGTGAATGGCAGCTATTATGCTGTTCATAGAGCATCTTGCATGCAGGACTCCCTTGGAATATTGTTGCCTGTCCTGCGCCAGCAGAGTATAGCACTTAATTGCATACTGATTGTATTAAGACTGTGTATTAGTAAGCTTTTTATTACTGGAACAAAGTATTGGACATACACAATTTAAGGGTGGAAGGCTTTATTTTGGCTTATAGTGCCAGTGGTTTTAGTCGATGGTCAGCTCACTTCTAGGAGAAACATTGTGAGATGGTGTGTCAGAGGAAGGCTGCAAACCTCCTGGCAACCAGGAAGTGGATTGAACAAGGAAGAGCCAGAGAGGAAGAAACAGGACTGGATATAGTCTTCAAAGTCGTGCTCCTGTGACTCACCCGGGCACACTCAAAGTCTGCTTTATTAAGCTAGGTATCTATCAATCCAGTCAAGTTGACAGTCAAGATTAACCATCACATCCAGGTATGCTGGCCTGAGGGAAGTGAGAATTAGGAATGCGGTTAAGGACCAGTTTTCTGAGGAAGAAGTATGAGGCTTTAACTTCCAGAATAATGTATTAGGACTTTGCATTGTTAACACCGAGGAACTTTGAATTTTACGAGCAGGAGATGTATGTAATAAAAAAGGTAATGATTCCTGTCCATGTTTGATAGAAATAGGGTTTTATTGGTTCAGATTTCTCTATTCTGCTGTAACCTGTTTTTACTCATTTTCCTCCCAATGATATAGTAAAACTTGATTTCTTCCATTAAGGTAGATTCTTTTCTCTTTATTCCCATACTTTTCTTCAGGCAGCTGGAAGAAAATATTAGTCCTCTGAATTTACTTAACCATCTTGCTGTGACAGCTCCTCATTGTTGATGTCGCATTCACCTTCTGTCCTTAGAGTCTTTTTATGCAAACACATTTTACCCTTTCTTCCCCCTATCATGGCCTCCAGCAGCCCTAATCTGAGTTTTATTTCTCAGACCACAGAAGGCTTGCATTATACTTTTAAAAAGGTCACTTCATCCTTTTAAGTCTTCAATGTTAGGCATTTTTGATCTCTGGGAAGATTAATATGTGACAGAATGAACAGGAGCCCTCCCCTTTCTGCTAAATCCAGCCCCAAGCTTACAGTCTACATAACCTGGTGCTTTTATTGTTTTCTCCTTCACTCTACGCAGGTTTATTGCAGTTTCTAATTTGAGCTCCCTGTATTGGCAGACACTACACTACTTCATTTCAGGAGGATATCTCAGTGTGTGCTGACCCTGAAGTTAGAAGTGTGAACCATACAAAAAAAATATACATAATGGAACTTTCAAGGAGAAATTTATGTAGTTTTATTGGACTTTTTGAATGTCTACTCCCCTGTGGTGAAAGATGATGTGGTGATTACCCTACTAGGAAATAGCTTAAAAACAGAAAAGTACAAAAAGAATAATATTTCCAGTCTGTCTTTCTATATAGCATATCTATATCACATATATAAAGTAGTTTGGAAAGCAAATGTATATATTCACATATATTCATTTAGAGTATGAAATGAGTCCATTTTTCTAAGTATCGTTTATAAAATGGAAGTATGTTATTTTCCAGTTGTCTGGAAAATATAGACACAGAGTCAAGAAGGATTTATAAAGAATATAGATGCTTGTTGGGCTTTGCACCTTAACTGACTCCCAAATCAGTATGCTAATTGCTTGGTCCACTTTTGGGAGATTATTGAAGCTTTAGGAGGTAGGGTCTGGTAGAAGGAAGTTAGGTCATCGATGTGTGCTTTTGAAGGTGTTTTAGGGTACCTGTCTCTTCCTCTCTTTTTTACTTCCTGGAGGTGAGCACCAGCATGAGGTGAGCAGTTTCCTCTATCACACATTCCCATTGTGATGTACCAGCCACTATAGGACCAAAGTGATTGGGTCAAGTGACCATTGACTGAAACCTCTGTCACCATGAACTGTAATCCTTTTCTTCTTTTAAATGTCCATTTGAAGTACTTGTCACAGCAAACAAAACAAAACAAAACAACCTGACAAACTCCTTGGGGTCTTTAAACCATGATCCTCAATTGCGAGTCCTATCAGGACATTCCCAGGGACACTGCTGGTCAGAGAAGTGTGGGGAGCTCCACTGCACCAAACTGAGTAGCTCTGCCTTCATTTCCTCTGTGCTCTGTACTGGCCTATTTTATAGAGAAGAACCTTTCCTAACAGGGAAGAAGTCTGTACACTGCTGATAGAATCCAAGTACACACACAATTTTCACACATTGTCTACAGTCATATTAATAAATGGAGGTAAACACAGAGATTGTGTGTTTTGTGATGTTATTGTGATCCTAATTTATAAGTATAGTAAAGCATGTTTAGGTAATTATTATTAGTGGAACAGTATGCATAGAACACTCAACACTGTATTTGAAATTAGAATTTCCTGAATATAGTCTTTCACTCCAGGGCAGACACAGATAATGTATTTTTCATTGGGTATGAAATCTGATGTTAATAGAATTATTAAATAGAATTACTCACTTTGTGAAGTGGTAATTCTTTGATTTGAATATTGTGACAGCAGGTGGAGCTAGTAGTAGGAATTCTAATTTTAGGCCATTTAAAAAGCAGCAAGATACGTAAGACTCACATTAAGGTCTTTGCACTACAAAGCTTAAGGAATAGTAAATTATTAAGTATTAGCTTTGGGAAGTGACCATATTATTACAATAGGAGAACCTAGCTGAATGAAAACTCGATCTTTTTAGAAAAGGCTCACCTTTGATGTGTTTGGGAAGATGACATGAAAGCATAAGGGAGAGAGAATGATTACATAGTTTAATATGTCCTGGGTGCCCTTGAACTGTAGTGTGTTGACTTGGAAAAATAAAGTATGTGACTGTGGGAGAATCATATGAAAGAACTTAATCACACATATAGAGCTATTTGTGTTATTAGATTGTTTTTCTCTCTCTCTTTTCTTGTTTTCTTTTTCTTTTTCTTTTTTTTTTTGTATCAGGGATCAAACTCATGACCTTGTGCTTGCCAGGCAGGTCCTTGTGCACTGAGCAAAGTTTCCAGTCTTGTTTCTCTTTTTAAGTGATAATAAACATGCAATTTAATTATCTGTATGTTTTCTCCTCTGATAACTGAAGAATGTTAGCTTTTTATCTCACGAGACTATGGAATAAAGACTTGCATACTTTATAGCTCCAAACTGGTGCATTATCTGAATATGTAATATAAATGATACCATCAGTTATTTGCTTTTTTTTTTCTTGTGAATCACTCGAGACCATATAACTATGATTTCCTTCTAATCCTTTTTCTAAGTCAGATGCAGTGATAACTAAAGACAAATATTATGCATGCATTTCCTTCAGCATTTTGTTTCCTTTTTACTAGGTCATAATATACTAAGAAATGGGAGTTTCTAAAATGGGTTTATTTTGCTGGCTATATGAAGAAAAAGTGACCTACATTTTGGCATTAGTTTTTAGAATTATAAGATTATTTAAAATGTACATTTAATACTTTTTGCTGAAAACTAGAAATAATACCTTCCTAATCTAATTTATTTATTACATATTACTTATTGGCAAACATGTAACTAATGATTGCTACATGCCAGGTCTCATGCTAAGCACTGGGATGAAAGTCTGAATAATGTACACTGTTTTCCCTCGGCATATCTCAGGCAAACATGTGGCTGGATAATTACCATAGATCTTCATCCATTTGACCATAGTATTGTGAGTGCTAGACTTTCGTCATAGCAAAGGGACTCACAGAAATCAGAGAAGTCTTCAAAGAGCAGGTAATCTGAGTGAGTTGCATCTGGAAGGAGATGTGAAAACTCACTAGAAGAAATAAAGAAAAAGCTGCTTTCCAGACAGTGTGTTTAGACATGCAGGAACTGATAATCTGCTGTTTTGGAGAAGCATCCGGAAGTTAGCTAGAGGGACTGGAGAGGCAGGTGGGAATAAAATGGTGATGAGTCTCGTAGAATGCGCAGTGATCAGTGAATAAACTGTAGAAACATTACAACAGCTCTATCTTCTGTTTAATTGATTACCTTTTGGAGTTCATGAAACTAAAGTTATGGGAGTATGCGAGCTACACTTCAGTTTTAACTTCAGCATTTAAAAATATGTTCTCTAGTTACAACGGTGATTAGATGGGATTAGATGTAGTTGCTATCCTTAGCAACCACAATACAAACAAACAAACAAAAAGCTACACATGCTAACTCCATCCAACACAGTCAGCTCTACAGTTGCAGATACCACATTTTAGCCAACTGACCCTGTACTGAAGATGTGCAGACTTTTATCATTATTCCTAAATGATACAATGTAACAACTATTTGTATAGTGCTTATATTGTATTAAGTATTACAAGTAATTAGATGATTTGAAGTACATAGGAGGATGTGTGTAGGTTATATGCAAATATTGTACCATTTTTTCATGAGGGACTTTAAGTTTCCTAGATTTCAGTATCCTCGGGGGTCTTGAAACAGTCCTTATAGAAACCAGGGAATGAGTCTGATGCTGTGATAGCTGCAAGAAGATATGCTTCCTTGACCAGAGGGAAAATCAGTTACCTCCTTGACTTTTTCCTCTTGTTACACGTTGCTCAGGTCCCTGTGCTTAGGTTCTTTTGCTCAGCACTTCCAAACAGACAAAGGAGGCATGGTGAAAAAGAGGAAGGCTTTGTTCAGAGAAAGCTCTGAGAAGATGGAGGGACCTCATGTTCCTCAAATTTCCCTTGTCCCCATGGAAAGGTGGCTGGATCCCTCCAGGTGCCTCTGTCTTCATATTCTGTCTGTCCATCCATGTCAAGAACAGGGGTAGAACTTAAGCCCTAGGCCAGAGGAAGTGTGGAGGAGCCACTCATCTCTAAAGTGAAGTACTTTGCACTGCCACTTTAGGGACAGTGGCATGACACTTTAGAATATTTTGCACTTTAGAGACACTCTTAGTTGTCTCTAAAACACTGACCACTTAACATACCCAAATCATGACTCTGTTTCTAATCCTGTTCTCCCCTCATCTTTCTCATGTCCTTAAATGACCCTCGGATCCAGAATAGGTGGGTTGTTCCCGGCATCCTCTTACCTGCCTCGTGCAGTGCCTCCTCACCTCGGGCCATTTCCTTTCTCAAGCGTATCCGGATGCCTTGTCCTCCACTCATGCCACTGCCGGTACCCAAGCAGCTCCAGCTCGCGCCAGGAGGCCCCTAACCGGTCTCCCTTTTTACGTGTGTTGCTTTTTCTACCCAATCCTTTTTCAAGACAGTAGCCTGAAAGATCTTTCCAAAAGCTAAATCAGATCTTACCGTTTTTCACTGCAAACTTTATATTGACTTTCTCTTGGAATATAAATAAAAGAAATTATTTACTGTGGCCCACTAAGGCCTGGGCGTTCTGGCACTGCCTGCCTCACCACTCTTTTCTGTCTGTCTCTGCGTGTCTATGTCTGGTCTGTCTGTCTGTCTGTCTCTCTCGCTCCCCCCCCCCCCCCGCCCATTTTAGCCACCTGGCCTCTTTTCATTTTCCCATTTCCTCACCCCATGGTCTTGGCACAGACTGTCTCCACCGCCTGGATGGCTCCTCTTCCCATCCTGTAGCCAGTTGGTATCATTTCATGATTTGAGTCTTAGCTTAAGTATCGCCTCCTCTAAGTGCTTGCTCCTTTGCTAGAGTCTCTGCTGTAAGAGGATTCTCAGGACTGTTACAGCCTCCCATTTCTCCCTTATTGCAGATGCCACAGTTTGTAATCACGTGCAGCATTTGCCTTAGAACCTGCATAGTGACTCGCCATCTTAGCTCAGCATTTCCCTTGGAACTGGGGTCATGTCTGGTCTGTCTCCCTAATTCCGGAACTTAATAGTGCCTAGCACACAGCAGGTTAGAAAAAAGTTGTAGAAGAATCACTTAATAAATACATAAAGCTAGGTGATGTTTTTTGTTTGTTTGTTTTGTGTTTTGTTTTTTCCAGGAATCAAACTCAGTACTTTGTGCTTGCTGAAAAGGAGCTAATGCCCCTGAGCTGCATGCCTGGCCCTAGATTGATTTCTTTTTTCTTTTCTTTCTTTTTTATAGGTTAAGGAAGACATGGGAAATTAAGAACATTCTTTCAACATTTTTTTCAAGCTATTGGGACTATTTTAGGAAAGGAATACAGCTAAATATTAGTTCTCTCTTTCAAAGGAAGATGTTGCATGTGATCATTGTATGATTTGGATCTATTTTTAAAACAATGAGAACTTTTAATGGAAAGCCTGCATTTTAAAAATGACTACTCTTTTTCACATATTTAGGGCTCCGTTCACTGAAACATTTAAATTCTTGGCTTGGCTCCTTAAACCTACTGCAAAGATCACATTAGAATTCATTTTAATAGACACTGTAAGCACAGTATCCAATCTCATATCATCATGCTGGGCTCTTTTATTACAAAAGTCATAGGAAGCTGAGCCCGAGGCTGCTGAACACATTGAGGGGTGTATCCAGGGCTGGGGATGGTGCCAGCTCTATTGTTTGTGGAACATTCTCTCCACCTTTATCTGTGATGTGCAATGGGTATTGACTTTTGAGAAACTACTTCTCTGACCCCATCTCCCAGTAGGGAAAAACCAGCCAAAATGACATCTGGCTAGGAAAAAAGGGATCAAAGAAGCATAAGGAAAGAAAAATTATGAGAGCTGTTTAATAAGTAGTCTTGTGTCTCTTTTAGATCTGTTAGAGGGAAGCGTGTCAAACTTGTTTTAAGGTCACCATTCCTTTTTCCCTTAAAAAAGCTAAATGAAACCTAAGGGTACCTGTTGTTTCCACTATCGATTGCGAGGGTTTGGTTCCTTTAGAACATAGTAAAATGTCATTTTGATTTTATTTAAGAGTAAATCTGATTTACTGAAATTAAGATAAAATTGGATTATTATTGATATTTATCACTGTTTATGTTTGTTTTATTTTTTTCTTAAAGAGGAAGATAGTCATCTTTGTTTTTTTCATAGGCATAGTACTCGGGGAATTTTTAAATATTGTAAGGAAAAAGAAGGAAGCTCAACTATATCGGAATGAGATAAGACACATTTTCACAGCTTTTGATGTGCACTGTAAGTGTGTTTAAACTGTTCTGATATTCAAAAATTGCTAAGGAATTATGACTGGGAACGTATTAAGTAAAATACGCAATGTTATTTTGCTGTGTTAAGTGTTGGTGTGCTCTTTTCCTCCATTTATGATCTTAAATTCTTGTCATATACTGTGGATGAAATATTTACAGTTATACAACTATGCTTACTTACATGCTGTACTTTTGTACTTCCATATTGTACCTGTACCATAATGCAGACAGTGAAAGGACATAGGCCACAGGCCACCCGTGGAAATCAGCAGCCTTCTCATTCGTCTCCTCCTCTGACCCCTACATGTTTGGAAGAGTTCTTTTTCTACACTAGATGTCATGGAGAAGGGTTGCTGCAGGCTGCCAACCCCACAGATCCCATGCAAGTTGAAAAGGTTTGGGATTCTAGGTTCAGTATCTTCACTGCTACTGTTATTTCTCTCCTAAATAACATAGTTTAATACCAAGCAAGAAAAAAGCTGAATATTGAAGACTGAAATATTTTGGCAGTTTACAAAGACTTGCAGTTTAATACTGTATCGCAGTCATGTCTGTGTGCAGCCTTTTCCCCGGAACTTAGAGAATCAGCAAGATGGCAGGGCTGGCAGTGACTTCCAGGATGATCTGGGACTGCACTGAATGGGAGACTCATACAAGGCCAAGTTCCTCCGATAAGACAATATCAGACTACCTTATATGTAAAAGCAACTGTAGACTACTGCTTTTCTCTTAAAACAGTACAATAAAGTTTTATATGATCTTGCAGCTAAAATAATAGTTCATGGGGTTTTCAGAAGAAAACAAAGTTTTATTTTTCATTTTCAAATAGATCGTGGCTACTTAACTTTGGAAGATTTCAAAAAAGCATTCAAGCAGGTGGCTCCCAGATTACCAGGAAGGACTGTTCTTGAGGTATTCAGGTAAGGCGCCATGCTTTTTCTGTACGTCCACCCTCTGATTTACCATTTGCTTTCACAGAGCACTCCCTCTTGTGCCAATTTTTCACTTGTGGACATTTCCATCTCGCAGAATAGTGCCATGATCTGGGAGAGAAATCTGCACTTTTCCATATTCCTGCCACGCTCTTGACTGTGGCTGCTGAGGTCAGTGCAAAGTCGCACACCAGGAAGATATCTAAAAACACTTCTTGGCAGTACCATGGAAGAAGCAGAACTTCGTTTGCTTACAAATCAGCCAAAAGTGAAGCTTTCTTCGTATTCAGTGTGGATATGAGTGTTCTCCCATGGTCTGGGTTTGTTAGACTCAGGTTATTCATGGTTCTTAAGTCGTCTGGGGAGAAAAGGTGGAAGTGCCCAATAGTGTGTGGTTGCTCACTTGCTTCATAAGAGGCTGTTGGCTCGGGTGTTGCCCACATACCCGATGAAGTTTGTAGTATGTAGTTCTTAAGGACTAATCTGGAGAAAATGGACAAGTAGCTTCTCTTTAAGAAACCACAGGCTGAAGGTAATATTAACAGTGTGAACACATGCAGTTGTGAGAAAAATGGCTGTGCTGTCTCTTCTGTGACACTTGTATGAGCTCTCCACTTACTGCCATTAGATCTTAATTAGGGTTCAGCACACCAGTGAGAGCCAGAAAGTCAAAGATACTGAAGGCTCAAAAAATATATTTCTTTCTCACATAAACATAGCAACACAGAGCTGGCTAATGCCTACACACCCGCCTACGCACCCGGAAGGAACCAGCTACCCTATATATTGTTGCTCTGGTTTCCTTAACTCCTGGCTTCTTGCTTCAGCGTGGCTGCTTAAGGTACAGTCATCAAATCTGAATTCCAGCTTGATAGGAGGAAAGGAGACAAGATCTACCCTTCCTTTTCAAGCTACAGATTATTCCTGCTTAAGTCCCAGTGACTGACCCTAGCATACAGGGTCTCTGGAAGGGACAGGGTAGGGGAGATAGGGAACTGTAGGCTTTGCTTTGGGCATTGACGTACTCACTAATAAAGGTTCTGAGTGAGAAGAGAGAGAATGGGTTTAGGGGTGTCTGACAGATAGTGTCATTTGGGACGAAAGTAATTTAGTGAAATCTGACCAGAAGCTATCTCTTTGCAATGGAAATTAGCAAGCAGGTTATTTGAATAAGCATTTGCATGTGTTATCACCAACAGTGAATATATGGAATGCGTTTGCTGCATCACTCACAAGCAAGCTACTGAGCTTGAAGAAGAGCAAAGAAATTAATGCCAGAGGCATACAGTGTGCTACCATACAAGAAAAGATTACCTAGTTGATTTTGTAAAAGCAAGTTTTTTTTTTTAAAGTAGACATCTTTTTATATACTTTGTGATGAGATTGGTAATGAATATCAATATATTTCTGCCACACAGAAGTTGTTTTTCCCACGAGGAACTAAAAATTGTTACTCCGTTTTCTTTTGCGGAAACACAAGTTGCCCAGATTTGCTGGCCTTCATGTAATAAATCGTTTTTGTAGATGCTACCTTGTAGAGATTTTTTTGAAAAATATACTTTTAAATATAGCCCTTCAAGGTAGAAGCAGTGTTTTAAGAAATGAGCTAGGAAGTGACTGCTTCCAAAAGAAACCTGTGCTTCAAGGAAAGGATTTTTAAAAATAGATGCTTGGAAGTGTGATTTTATATTAAAAATGGTGAGTGTTGCCTAGTGAAACTCTAAGCATCTTCATGTTAATTAATTTGGAAATGGAATGTCCTAATCTTGCTGAAGTACCTTACAAAGTTTCCATGGATTTAGACCACAGTTTTTAAAAGTATAAAAATTCAATAGCTTTAGTAGGTTTCCAAAAACAAGGACTTGATATCAGAAAGATGAGCATATATTAACTGAATTTCAATTAGCAATAATATGATAGTAATAATAAGAAAAATAATAAAATTAAAATCCAAAACCCCTAACCTTTTTTATTATCAAAAGATGGAATTAAAAATTGAGGTTATCAGGGCCATAATTGCCTTTTCTCATTTAGATCACATAATTTGATGAAGTGTCTATGTGAGCCATTAAAACCAAAGCAAATTGAACTTTGTATTGCTCAATCACAACAGAGCAAGCCAAGATGTTGAGAAATAGAGCTATATTACAGTATGTTATTCTTGTTAAGTATTACCAATGAATTCTGGTGACAGCCAAAAATCACTTGTCATTAATAAATATCATTGTTTAGAAATCTGTAAATTTTTATAATGTACATATGAGTATAGCAGCACATGTATGTATAATCTGTAACTACACAATATTCATATCGTGGGTTGGGTGTGCCTCACTCTTGTACTGTTTACTAGCGTTTTATGTTTAAAACATTTTGGAGACCACTGCAGTGTTAATCAAAGCAAGGCGTTTTAGTTAAGAGTCAGTATGCCCTCAATTATTTTGTTAAGTCATATTCAAACCATAATCCAGAAACCAGATAAACAATGAAAAAAAAGTGTTAAATGAAGTTCTGAACTCAAAAAGGAGGGAAAAATATTTCTTCTTTGAGTAACAAAGAAATAAAGATATCTAACTAATACACACACGCTTGTTTCAGTGGTGCAAAGAGTTTTGAAGAACAAGAAAAACCATGAGCCATTGAGGCCATCAGTAATGCAAAATTTCATAATGTTTCTCAGGCTAGACTCAGTTTCTGAGAAGCCAGGGAAGCTTGGGGCTGATTTGACAAGCATGAACAGAGTTCATTACCCATTCTCACACTTACCAGAGGAAAACTTGTCTGAGGAGCTGCATAAGAGGGTAACCAGACAGGGAGATTTCAGGTAGACCAGAGTCCTCTGGATTCAAATGATGGGAGAGATAAATCTCCAATGCAGTCAATGCAGTGAGTACCTGGTTCTTTCCGAATAACTTGCTAGAGATTAACAGCAGTCTCTTGCAGAAGTACTTGTCAGTGTGTATTTTTTTGACTCAGGGTCTCACTAAGTCATTGAGTTGCTCAGGCTGGGCTCAAACTCGTGCCTGTCTTGCCTCAGCCTCCCATACTGTTGGGATTTCAGGTGTGTGCCATCATGCCAGGCTTCTTTTTCTATGAAACACTGTTTTATACTTACAGTGGAAGTCCCTTTTTCTTAGTTTCTACTTTTTAATTGCTTGCTTTGCTTACCATACCTTTTATTATATTTTGTGTGGTACCAGTTCTTCTTTGTGCTATGTCCAAGTTGCCTTTCCCCCCATATTTTGGTTTAATTTTTCTCTTAAACTTCTTTCTTAAGCTGTACATTCTAATATTTCCAGCCTTTTTTTTTATATCATTTTGGTGTATCTGGTTAATTTATAGTGTCTCCTATAAGCCATTCTATATTTACTTTCAAATCTTGTATTGTAAAAGTGTTTGCTGTATTAGGGGAAACAATGATTTTTGAGATTTTATTTTAATGGGTGATTATTTAGGGCATGCTAATTATAACTTTTCTAATATGAACCAATGAAAGTGAGTTTTCTCTTGAAGAAAGAATGTGAGGCATAAGTTACTTTTTTTTCTTTTGTTGTCTTTTTTTTTAAATTTTATTTAAAAGGAAAAAGAAAAAACAAAACAAAGCAGTGTAAGGGTACAAGTAATACAGAACTACAAAAAAAAAAAAAAACAGTAAGAAATCACCAGTTAATAGATTACATATTATCATCTTAGAGATAGTTGCTCAAATCACAGTATCAAAGCATACAAAGTGGACATTCAAACAGTGAGACTGCAAACAGTTGTGTTCAGTGATCCAACCAAAAACATTAATATGGTCAGCTATTTAACACCTCTAAACACACTTGCTGTTGTATCCTTTAGAGCTCTTTTTTTCCCTCTCTTTTTTACAACAAAATTTACACATTTTGGGTTTTATTACTCCTTAGTTCTTATTACTTTTTTGGGGGGGAGAGAATAAAGTCAAATATGGCAAAACAAAGCTGTCAGTCAAAACCAAGGATAGACATAGCACATGATGTAAAACAGAGTACAAGGTTATCAACAATGGTTATCAACAATGTCTCTTGTTTCCTTAAAAAGAATTGTCTATCTCATTAGATATTATAAAGTTGAACAAAACAGTAGAGAACAAGACCAATAAAACTTAAGCATTGTAAACATTACAGGACTTCCAAAGGAGACAGTAGTCAAACCAGAATGGGCATCTTAGTGAATCTTATTGCCTTCAAAGTAGTTGCCTATGCCCTCAAACTTGATACTATCATACAGAATGGAACAGAGTCTAATCAGTTAAAACAAGATCGTGGGAGTATTACAGGACTTCAAAACAAGTTAATAGGAAATCAAAAAAAGTTACTATTATATATCCTGCTAATTTTTTAATTTTTCCCCTTAATTAAAAAAAACATAAAAAATAACTAAATAATTTTTTTAACGAATAAGGGAGAGATTGAGATAAAACAGGACATAACAATATAACAATAGAGGTCAAAACATGACTGTTTCAGCAACCCTTTTGTTGTCTTTCTGAGACAGGGTCTCACTATGCAGTTCAAGCTGGCCTTGACCTCACTTTTTAGCCCCGCTGGTCTCGAATTTACAATGATCCTCCTGCCTCAGCCTCTCCCATGCTGGGATTACAGGAGTGTGCCACCACACCTGGCTAAAATTACTTTCTTGAATTTCTCATGAGAAAACCAAAACTTGGCATAACTTTATCTCTAAAATATCATAGGATGTTTAATATTTGGACTTCAAAGTTTGAGACTTTTCAGTGTTTGAAATTTTAACTCTGCTTTCTTCTTAGAACTGGGAGCCATGATTGTACATTTGGGTACTAAAGTAGCTCAGGCTGTATCAAAGGTGGTGTTTCATTATTAGTCTGAAATCCTTAGTAAATTCTTTTCCGAATGTCTTTCCCCTCCCTACTAAAAATGGCAGAAGTACAAGAGATGGAAGAGCTGAATAGTACTGCTTGTACTATAGAATAATGTCAGATAATAAGCCATTTCTAGCAAGAAACATCTTTTCTCTTTAACACCAGGAGAACTTGTTGAAAACTTCATAGTGGTGCCTTTTTAAGAAGATGTTTAAAGGTCTTCAGCAACTCTGATGGGTACAGTTGAAACTCTTTTCACCTGGCTGTCCGACATCTGGCCCCTTTTCCAACGTCTGGTCCCTTTCCAGGCTCATCTTTCATTAGTCCCAAATTCCTGTGATTCTCTTGGCAGAGTATTGGTGCCTTTGATTTTGTGATGTGCATTTCTTTTTCATTCTGTTTCTCTTGCCTGGCAGCGACTTTCTTACTCCACACTTATCAAATTTGAACTGTCTTTTAAGGTTCTGCTCAATAAAATCTTTTTGCCTCTATTTAAAGTCTTGTCTTCTTTCTCTGCAGTTTGAAGATATTTTATTGTTGGAGATTGTTCCAGTCAGTTAACTTGATAAACAGAAATGCAGTTTTTATGATTATATCTATAAAATACTACAAGCTCTTTGAATATTTGAATTTATCTCCACAGTCCTTGGCATGTTGCCTTATGCATTGTAGTTAATAAATAATTGTAGGTCCATTGTCATACCAAACACCCAGTGACAGTAAATTCTCACTTGCAGTTTTTTTCTTGGTTTAATTTATTTCTTATAAACTAGGAAAGAGTACTTTTAAATGCAGTCAGGAGTTTTATAGACTCCTGTGGCTTCATTTTCCATTTTCTCTTTCTACATATGATTGTCATGAATTAATCTCGATAGCCTCTTTCTGCTTTATTTTGGGGGATTTTAGGTTCATGGTTTAGCCTCAGCTGTCAACAGAGAGCTGGCTTAATGTTCTTCTCTGGCTTTGCTTTCCATCAGCGCCCTGTGTGTTTCTGGCTGGCGTTTTTTCTGGATGGGTATGTTTGCTTCTCTACACCTAGGGCCCCTCTCCATCTTGTTTTAAGCATTGATGTTTGTACATTCCTACCACCTGTCACCTGGCAAACATCTCTGGGAAGCTTCTCGTGCTTTGCAGCCATGAAATGAAATGCAGATGTGGAGAAGGCCCGTACCCCAACCCAGCGCCCAGGATTCTGAGTGTACAGGCAGATTGTAACAGACTGACATGCAGTGGAAATGCTGAGGCACCAGAGTGCTCTTCAGTCCCCCACACAGGCATTTAAAATTACATCCCCATGTGTTTTTATCTACTTCTTTATGTTACATGGAGTAAAATCAAAGAATATAGGACATCTAACTCTCCTTGGGGTATAAAAATCGGTTGAAAATAAATGTGACTTGTTGAATAATATCAGTATCAGAGAGTTAGTGGGGGCTACTGGTTTAGAAATGAAATTTCATAAGGGAGTGAAGGGTATCCTCTCAGTGGACGAAATACGTATGCCTCAGGATTGGCATTATAGACAAAAGGGTTGTCACGAATGAGGGTACGGTGAACTAACTGGCACTTCCATTGCCCCCATTGAGTGGGGGACTCTCACAGTGTCAAAGGGCCTTAAGGAAAGTGACTTAGCATATCATTTACTTTTTAAAACCATTTACATTTCTTCTGAAGTGTTAGTGCTATGTTCTTTTTTCTTTCTTTCTTTTTTTTTTAACTGAGAATTGAAATCAGGACCTCGCACTTGCCAGGCAGGAGCCTCGCTGCTGAGCTAACCCCCCTACCCTATTCCTGTGTTATTTATTTCCATAATTCCTTTCTGCAAGCAGCCAATGTGTTACCTATCATTTCCTTAAGTAATTTTGATAAAATAAAGTTTCTCAGTCATTATTTTGAGCATCAGAATGAGTGTAAGCATTGTCATGTGATTTCAGTAAGATCTCAGTATAATGAGCACCTAGTTTGGTTAATATGGTTGTTAATTTGTGAGTATCTGTTTACATTTGCCTACAATAGGAAAATCTTAAGAAACTTAATATCACGTCTCACTCTGGGCAGCCACACCAAGATTGCAGTCATGAGTTGTAGCTGCTATGTGAATGTCAAGGCCCAACAAATAGACTTCTTGAGCTTCTACTTTTCTTTCATTTCATGAATTTTTATGTGTTTCAGCAGGGGTAATGCTTTATTTTCTATTTATGTACTTATTTTTGTTTCAAGATTTTGTGGTCAGAGATTCCCTTTTTTGACTTTCTTCTTGGATCTGCTACAGAATGAGAAGTATGAGTGTCTGTGGCTTTTCAAGTTGACCTGAAAATTTTTTCTCCAAGGACTTTGAGAGACTGTCACATGAAGTGTGTTGAACAAAACTATACCAGTAAAATCCAGTTTTAAAAATATAAAGGTTTGAAGTGTTAGATATGCTGACTACTCTGTTCTGGTCATTACACATTGTGTATACAGTATATACATGTACTGAAATACCACGTAACCCCATACATGTGTATAATTATTTGTATCAATTAAAAATTTTAAAATGTGAATCCAGCTATATAATTATTTGCTAGTCAGTTGAATAAGATGGCAGTTTTTCACAAGGTTGATGATGGATTTTGCCCCACAAACAAAAAATTGTTTTCCTTGTACTTGAGAACAAATAGACCTTTTATCAGCGTAAACCTTAGAACTGGTGACGTAGGCATGAAAGCTTAGAAACTGGGCCAGGAAAGAGATAGAGAAGAGAGAGGAAAGATGACTTTCCTCACATGGATTTTCAAGGGAAGCATATTAGTTTGGTTTTTTCAGCTAGGCTAACAGGCCTTGTAATCAAGGATGTTATTAGACAGAAAGGAATGCTTACTCTCTTTTGCATTTAGGATGCCCAGAATTGTTTTTAGTTTTATTAGTACATGTTTGCAGTACATAATGATTGCGTTCAGTGTGAGGAATCGATGTATGCACGTAGCACATCTTTTAAGTTTTTTATGTCCTTTTCTGTGCTTCTCCTTCCTGTTCCTGTCATCTCTTGGTCCGCTTCCCATATGAGAAAGAGCTGCCTCCCTGTTTCCTATTATCATCTTTTATTTTCCTCGTTAATTTATTTATATTTTGAGCTTGTCATATAAGAGAAACCATGAAATATTTAAATTTGTGTGTCTGATTTATTTCACTTAATGTTATGGTCTCAAGGAGGATGCCCAGATTGTCTAGTCTTCTTATGCTAAACTCACCCAGAAAAAAACAACAGCAACAAAACCTCACCCCAATGTACATTCTACTCATTTTTTAAAGAGCAGTGTTTAAGTGAATTCTTATTTTGAAAGCAGGCCCCACCTACACCCTACCTACTTGAGTTCCAAGGTTAAGGAAAGGTAGAGAAAGGTAAAGGAATTTGGAGAAGGTAGAGGAAATTAATTTTTGCTTTAATCCCAAGTCTGTCATAAATATCTTTCTTCCGTATGGTTTTTGAGACAGGGTCTCACTAGGTAGTCTAGGCAGGCCTTGAATTCACTATGTAGCCTAAGCTGGCCTTGAACTCATGACGGTCCTGCTTCAGCCACTCAAGTGCTGGGATCACAGGTGTGCGCCACTACACTCAGCTCCCTCTTCATGTTTTTACTTAGTTATTTGTAAACCTGGTATTATTTCCAGTATTAGAAGGCAGACTTAACATGAGTGGCACAGAGAGTATTCATCATCGTGCTCCCCACAGCTCATAGTACAGTTTTGTGCTACATTTGGCTGCCTTTTGAATAAAATGAATAGGTTACATTGAGAACAGGCATTTTATTATGTTGGTGGTGTTTTTGTTGCTTTACTCTCCCATCATCGCTGGTGCCATGGAAAGGTCGTGGATGGAGTCCAGTTAAGCTCCTGGCTGGGATTCAGCTCCTGACTGGAGTCCTTGTCACAGCCTTACCACTGAGCTGCCTTTCCAGCATTCGGCAGACCTCTCTGATGCAGTCCTCATCTCTGAAGTGAGGCTGCTGGGCTGCGTATCTGGCCGGCTTCATCTAGCTCCAGAATTTTCTGGTGGGGCTATTTATCATGGAGAGCGGCATGGCAGATTCCCTTATTTTTCCTGTGTACCACAGATATTATTCAGAAGCCACCGCAGCATGAATACAGATGTGGTCTGTCATTGTGACAAAAACTGTTCTCAAGAGGAAATTATGGGGTTTGACAGCCATCCAACTCTAGGTTTAGTTTTTGAGATGTCACTATAACAAGTGTTATGGTCACTGTATCCAATTCCTCATCTACATACGTGGTTGTATATGCTGTTCTTGCTGTAATAGCATGAAGCTATTTTTCTTTTAATTCATCTGTCACAAAGAAAACTGCTGCCATGATTTCTTTCTATGACCAAATGTTGCTAACCCTTTCAGTCATCCTTGATGTTATTAATAGCTACACATCATGAATGTATTCATGCCATTTTCCTTTATAGGAAAAGGAATCATTTTCTTGTATTTTTCCTTTGTAGTAGGTAGCAAATTTCTGGGTAGAAATTTTAAGAATATTGCATGTTGTGTTTATAAAATAAGAGAAATTTGTATTTATTAAAAAAGAACTTCGTATCTTTTGAGATATTTAAATCAACATCCTTTTAGAATGTCATGGAGAAACAGGCTCAGAATTAAGAACTGCATTACAGTATTTATCCTCCTCATAGATGAACTAAAACCAGGACCAAAATTTTCAGTGCTACAATGTTACCTGTGATGTACCAACTTAGGAGTTTGCTATGGGAAGAATAGCCATCTGTCTAGCTAGCACCTACCCAGCCCTGCCCCTCCTTCAGGGTAAGTTACATCCTTGTCATGTAAAGAGTCTCCAGAGACAAGTGGCATTGGCATTGTCAAGGATCTTATTGGCCTAATCTTAGCCCCACTCCAAAGGTACTCAGTCAGATGCGTTTACTTTAATATGATCCCATGCACATTGAAGTTTGAAAAATCACTAGTCTATCCTCCTCCTCAAATTTACAATAATGAAAGTAAATTATCGGGGCTGGGAATTTAGCTCAGCGGCATAAGCATCTGCCTTGCAAGCAGGCGGTCGTGAGTTCGATCCCCGGTACTGGAAAAAAGAAAAAAAAAAAAAAGAAAGTAAATTATCATTACATTTTAATGTTCCTGCCTGCCTACCATAGAACATTTAGATTCCTTAGCCTGACATATAAGGTCCCACAGACAGAACTGGTGTGCCTTTCTCATTTGTCCCTTGGTACTTCCCAGATCAAGCATTCAAGCATTCTACCCCACCGTCCTGGTCTACTTGCCGTATACCAATCCTGTCTCCTTGCTCCTCTGGTGTTTTCGCTTATTCCAGGTTCAGTGTTCTCTCTGCTCTCACCTCCTCATCCGCATGTCTAAAAGGCATCCATTTCTTCATCGGACACTTTTCTTAGTCGCCTTCTGTTACTGTTCCAGAGTGCAAAATCTCTTTCCAATTTCTTAGAACTGCTGTAGCACTTGCTGAATTAACACAGTCAGTGGTAATAACACTTGGTGTACAAGAATGCTACTGATTTTATTTTTGTATCATCTTACCTTGCTGAATTTGTTAATTAGTTCTAGGAGTCTGCTGTTGGACATTTTGGGGGGCATTATATGTAAAAGATCATGTCACTTGCAAATAAGACTAGTCAGACTTCTTCTTTTCCTGTATGTATCTCTTTTCTTTCTTTCTGTTGTCTGACTTCTCTGGTGAACGTTTTGAGTATTGAACAGGAGTGGTGATAATGGGCATCCTTGTTTTGTTCCTGATTTTAAAGGAAAAGCTTTCAGTTTTTCTCCAATATGGCGCTGATATTTGACAAAGGGACCAGAAACGTATCTTGGAGGAAGGGCAGTCTCTTTAACAAATGGAGATGGGAAAACTGGCTATCCACATGCAGAAAATTGAATCTAGACCCATATCTCTTTCTGACATAAAAATAGGTCAAAGACCTAAATATCAAAAATACTTAATATGTTGGAAGATAAAATGGGTAAAGTTCTACAGATGTAGACATGGATAGGGACTTTTTGAACAGATCTACAGTTGCACAAGAAATAGTACCAAGAATCAACAAATGGGGTTATATCCAATTGAAAAACTTCTATATAGCAAAGGAAACAGGTAATAGAGTAAAGAGACATCCTACAGAATGGAAAAAAGTTGCTAGCTCTTCTTTTGATAGAGAACTCATATCCAGAATTTTCAAAGAACTCAAAAAAAGTTAGACCTGCTCCCAGATAAAGACTCAATCAAAAAATGGGCAATTAAAATGAATAGATAATTCTCAGAAGAAGTACAGATGATCAATAAGCACATGAAAACGAATTCATTATTTCTGGCCATTAGAGATATGCATATCAAAATAACCTTGAGATTCTATCTGATCTCAGAAAGAATGGCTATCATCAAGCAATCAAATAATAACAAATGCTAGCAAGAGTATAGGGGGAAAAAGGAACCCTTCTACATTGTTGGTGGAAATATAGACTAATACAGCCACCATGAAAATCACTATGGAGAATCCTCAAAAAAAACTAAAACTAGTTCTGTTTGACTCAGCTATTCCTCTTCTAGGTATCTTCCTGTAAGAGTCAGAGGCACCATATTATAGGGATACATACATACCCATGTTTATAGCAGCAAAGCTCATAGTAGCTAAATCTTGGAAGCAGCCTATGTGTCAATCAGGAGGTGAATGGATAAAGAAAATGTGGCGTTTGTACACAGTGGAGCACCACTGTGCCACAAGGGATATATGTGAGTCATGTAAGTTTGTAGGAAAATGGATGCAACTTGAGACCGTAATTTTAAGTGGAATAAACTGTACATACAGGGTTAAGTATCACATGGTTCCTCTTACATGAGAAACCCAAAGTATAAGTAAGATAATCAGGAAGGTAAAAGCCACATAATAGGAAACAGGAACATAGATCTTTTGAAAATGGGAAGGGAACCAAGAGATGAGGGAGGGAGGAGACAGGGTAGGGAACATAAAATTAAAAGGTGTTAAATACATGAACCAGCTCCCCAAGGACAATGTATTCATTAAGTACTGCAAACATACACTAATAAAATTTTTTAAAATGATGGCAACACTGCCACGACTGGCAGTTACTATTTGTTCAGTATTTATTATGGACCAGGCCCTGTGCAAATGAACTCTCACAAGAGCCTCGTGGGTTAGGCTTTATCTCCTCCCATTTTACAGGTGAGGAAAAAATTTGCAGAAGTCAAAGGCTATAAGGCCAACAGATGGTTAACAGTGGAACCAAGATTCAGGCTGAAAAGTCAGCTTGACTTTTCAGCTTGCTCTCTTAAGCACTCTAAAATTCCTTTCCTACTTCTCTTAACAGTACAAATGTCCTGAGGGCAGGAATCATGCCTGTGTAGCCTGGCAAGCCTAGCATAAACATGAGAAAGCAAGGCACATTCTCCTTTCCCAAAAAGTGCTATTTTTTTTTTTTTTTTTTTTTTTTGTCTTTTTCCTTTTTATCGGTACTGGGGATCGAACTCACGACTGCCTGCTTTCAAGGCAGGCGCTTATGCCACTGAGCTAAACCCCCAGCGCCGTCAAAAAGTGTTCTTGATAAACTGGTTGCATAATTATGTAGCTTTTTCCTCTTCATATGCATTGGTTTGGTTTCAGTTGTTATCCTTGAGATTTCATTTGATGATCTGCAAAATAAACAAAAGGAAGCTAATGAAAATATACAAAAGGAAGCTGATGCAGTATTTTATCTCATGAAATGGTGCCAGGCATTCCAGTTCCTATGCTTTGATATGATTGCATGTGCTATGCATCTCGTCTGGGAAATTACATCATAATTCTAAAATATTTGCCAAATAAATTATAAAGGCAAAGCAATGTGAAATTGATTGATGAAGTTCTATTATACTTTTAGCTGGGGCAAAGTTGCTAAAATACGTATTTTTTTCTTTGTAGAGCGGGCTTGTACTTTGATTCGCTTAGAAGCCCCTTTGAATCAGTGATGGTGAGGTCAGCATTGTTTTGTAAGTTCCACCTTGTCCACATTCGATGCTCTGGTCCTCTCCTTGCTTAAATCTCGCTGCTAGAGAAAATCAAGGCAAAGTAATAATGAAATCCTGTGTAGATGTAGTGAGATGCCTCTTAGTTCTGCTTTTCCCTCTGCTTTGTCTAGTGAGCCAACCTAGCGATGGCTCATGGGTCAGCGCAGGCTCACCGAGGAGTTGAAGGCAGATACTAGCACTAATAACCTTTGCTTGCAACTTAGAGTTTTACAGTTTCAGAACTAGTTATCCATGACTGGGCATGCATATTGTACTCCCGTGTTGTTCCTCGTCATTCTTTTCCTTTGTGCCATGTGGTCTGCATCTTCCACTGCTGTTCCTCCTCTCTGCCAACATGCCCCAGAAATGCTGACACCCTTTCCCCCTTCCCATCTTATCTTCGTTTAGACCCCACACCTCCATCCAAGCCTTTTCCCCCCATTCCCCTGTTCTGACTTCTGTTGCAGGGCCATAGTTATTAAATAGGCTCTAGTACTTGGACCTCCTCTTTGCCAACCTGAGCTTACTTAGCACTTGTCTTCTTTCTGTAGTGCATCTACCTGGGCCTTACATACATCCTCATTCTGCAGTCACTTGATTCGTATGTGGATGTTGGTCTTTCATCCAGTGCAGTGTCTGAGAAGTGTCAGAACTGCTAAATTAATCACTTTCCCATCACTGGGGCAAAATACCCTACACCCATAATTTATGGGGGAAGAGGTTTAGTTTTTGGCTCAGAGTTTCAGCGGCTCCAAGGCAGAAAAAGGATGGCAGAATAGCATGGTGGAGGAAAGCTGTTCACTGCATGACAGCCACGAAACAGAAAGGAGGAGGCGGAGATGATGATATGCCCTTCCAAGGTCACACCCTAGTGACCCTTCTCTTCTGATGAGTACCCAACCCTGAAAGTGATATTGTTGGGGACGCTTTGAATCTAAACCATAACATCTGCTCTTCACCTTCCTGGTTCCTCTGTCTTAGACCCCTTCTTGACTGCCTGGAATGCTGCATACAGTCACATTCGTATTTCAAATTGCGATCATGGTCACTAAGTCTGCAAAATGTTTGGACTATTCAATCGTGTCTTCTGTATTTAGTTTTTGTTCTGAGCCTGTAATTCCAGAATGCTTTCTCTTTCAGCCTCAGGTCTTGTATCCCTGTAACTCGGGTAATGTACTATCTTCACTGCTTTTCTGGAGAATGCCAATTCAGCTGTCTTCAGTCCCCATCACAGAGTTGACCAATAGTTGACATAATATGCCGTCATAACCCCTCCTAATCCTGCCACCCAGTCTCTTCTGCTGTATCTCAGGCTTCTTAGTTTATAACCCAAAGGCAAATAATTACAGTTGTTGTGTCTTTTAAGGATTTGTTTTCTTTGGTGATTGCAAATCTTTCCACTCAGCATACCTTGAGGTGATCTTGCCCTCTGCATCATGGAGAGAGGATTATGGCTCTGCCTGGGCTCTCTTTATTGCTTCCTTTACATCTGCAACATTTTCTGTGGTCCTTCAGTTTTGTTTGTAAGAGGAAAGAGTCTCTTCATCTTCTTCGTCTTGTCTCTCCCTCCTCTTCCTTTTCGTATTCATCTTCATTTTCTTCTCTTCCTCCTCTTGTCCTTTCCTTCTCTTTCTTCTCTGCATACTTCTTTTTCTTTGTTTTGGTCTCATGCCCTCCCTTTTTTTTGATCTAAGACATTTTATTCATATTCTTTCATCTCTTCTCACCTATTTATAGCTTCCAACCTGGCCTGCAAATATTTTCTCTCCCCAGAGCTGCCTTCCTTATCCCTCCAGGTATCCATCGTCATTTTTCTCAGGGTTTACTGTTGTCAGTTTCCCAAAACACTCAGCAATCATCCGGGAATGCTGCTCTTGCTTCTCAGTCTTTTTAGTCTTTTTTATATTGCATAGTTCCATGGACAGTGACCATGGCTCCTAGTCATTGAATACTTACTGCACGTTACCTGAGTCCTTTGGTGACCTCCGCATAAACTGGTGACATTCGTACTCATTACTCATTTTGCAGATCAACCCAAGACTTTTTAAGGCAAAGTGGAGTTTAGTATCAATTGTTTTATGTTTCAGTTCAAAGAAAAAAAATCACTAGAAACTGATAAATAATCTAATAAATAATCCCATGTCCATTACAACATTATGCAAAGTAGCTTAGACATGAAACAATCTGAGTGTCATCCACCAATAGATCAATGGACACAGAAATAATTGTGTGTGTGTGTATGTGGGTGTGTGTGTGTGTAGGTGTAGTATGTGGTTATTCTTCAGCCTATAAGAAGAAGGAAATGAAAGGGAAATAAGCTAGACTCAGGAAGACAAATATGCATAATATTATTTACATGTGGAATCTAAAAGATTAGAGTCAATCTTAGAGAAAGAGAAAGTAGAATGGTGGTGGCCAGAGGCTGGGGATTAAAGGAAGGCATGTTGAAAATTGTCTCTTTTACTGAGCTTCAGATAGCAGATTTAGACTTGGAAGCTTTAAAAATATGAAATTGACTACACATGTGTTTAGAGATTTAAACTGCTGTTATCACGAAATTACTGTAATACTTTTAAACTGTTAAGAAGTTTTTAATGGAACTCTGCCATCAGAGTCAAATTCAGTTATTTGGATGGAGCTTTCTTTTTCTTTCCCTCTTGTACATTGTATAGTAGAGAAGTCTGTAGTGATTGTTGCCATTCATTGTACAGATTATAAATTTGTCATGACACAAAGTGGCTAGATGAGTTTTCTACAGGTAATACGTATCCACAAATAGGTTGTTTTGGGGATGGGAATTGGACTGAGTTCTTCAGGGATACTTATTTCACAGGCTGATTCATTGTGTAGACATTACCTCCTCAGGGCTAAGCTGTGCTCTCTATGCTGGTACCTATTACTAGATATGGAGAGGTAATTAAGCAATATATGTTCATGTGTCAGATCACTGTATTTATCTTTGAGGCATAAATCTTGGTAAACAAAAGTCCGATTTTTTTAAAATGTGTAATTTCCTCTTGAGTCAGTTTTATTTCCAATTGTACTAGTAGTGTACGTGATATGAACACTTTAGGCAAGAATAGTATCCCTCCCTGTCTCTGTCTCTGTGTCTGTCTGTATCTCTGTCTCTGTCTCTCTGAGATAGAGTCTCACTATGTAGTTCAGGCTAGCCTTATAACTCACTTTGTAGCCCAGGCTGGCCTCAAACTTGCAACGGTCCTCCTGCCTCAGCCTCCCAAGTGCTGGGATTACAGGTGTGTGCCATCACGCCCAGCCTTGTCCCTTTTTTCCTAATCTTCATTGTACTTGTTGATCTTTGCTTTCTAGTGTGGGTTTATAGTAAAATAAATCAGATTAGCTTTAGTGGGTAGATTGAGTTTTCTCTAATGACTTCTACTGACTAAAATGTGCCTCCTTCTTTTGTGAACAAGCCACAGTGGATTATTATTAATTTGACTGACAAAGAAAGGCACTTCTAATTTTATTTAGCGAATAAAACAAATCACCTTACCATAAATTAAATGTGAAATAAATATGTGATACTCTCTTGATGAACAAAACAGATTGAGCACCAAGCATCATGTAGTAGATCTCTTTATCCAGTTGGTGGTGCTAAAAACTCTGTTAAGAAACTATTTGGAGGGAGAAGCCGTGAACTTGGAGCCTTCTTAATATAATGTGCTTTTATTAGGTTTTGAAAAATCAGTGCCCAAAATATATACCCAAATTACCGCATATGTTTTGGAAATAAACAAAATCTCTCATATGGCCATCAAAATACATTTCTAGTAAACTCCTGTAGAGACGTCATTGGCCCATGTTAATATTTGCATATTGCAGGGTTGTGTACCATCTGACTGCATCCTGGAAAGCCTTTGGCTTGTTCTTCTGGGAATAGAAGTGTGGGCAAGAATGTATGCAAGAGAAGTGGAGTAATTCTCTGGCTTTATTTGTGTGTCAAGTTTAGATTTTAAAAATATTGATTGTGTTATTATTGTTATTATTTTTACTTTATATGTATTCCTAGGACAGGAGAAATTTTACTGTTTAGGGACTAGATTTTAGTCTTTTTAGCACCCTTCCCTTTTTTAGAGTAGCAGTCCAATTGGAGTCATAGTTTGTTGGATAAGTATGTCCTGAGACTCAGACCTTAGAGTCAGAAAGGCTGGGTTTTGAATTTATCCACATATGTCATAATTGTCCCTAACTACTTAAATTTTCTGCAACTCAGTTTCCCCAATTTGTAAATGAGGGTAATGGCCCGTCTTCCCAGAGTTGGCATGCACATTCATGGGAGGACAGATGCACTGGTCAGCACTCCTTACCTGTTGTTTACCCCAAGCACTTCCTCTTGGAAGCAGAGATTTAGTTTTTCGAGAACCTCTAGCACACCCTGAGGGCTTAAGGAGAGCCTTGGGGCAGGAGGCCCTTCTTGGGTCTCACCATGCCTCATACTTCCATAATAGAAAGCTGGTTCTAGGTTTCAGAGTTCCCTAAGGATTTTATATTCACAAAAGAGGTATGTGTATTTTGTTTCCAGACCATTGCTTATCCAAAAATATTTATATATTGGTCTGCAGGTATCTAAATGATTAGAGAAAGGAATGTAAGGTTATAGGAAGGTATGGCAAAGGTGTTACCAAGAACTTATTCATTCATGCATTTGTATATTCCACAGACTTCTATTAAGTGTTACTGTTGCCCCTTGGGCAGACCAAGATGAAGCCCAGGGCAGTGTGACAGGTCTCTGAGGACTTTGGACTTCCAGAAGTAGGTCCTATCTGCTAGGCAGGAACTGATAGGCAGCCCTTAGGACTTAAATGTAAATAATCTTTATAATATCATACAAATCGATACAGGATTGTTCACCCATTTTAAAAATAAATTAAACAGCAAATAGTCTTATTAAACGTCACATATCATCTTTTGTGTTTGGAGAGTTGAAACTGGAAGAAGGCTTCTATGGACTAGTAAAATCACAGAACGCTACCCCTCAGGAGCTTTAGTTGTATAGAATTTTAAAATACAGCTGGGTCGAAGATTGTTTTTGAAACAGCACAACTACCATCTTTGGATAGATTTGATTGATAGACTCAGACCTTTGAGATTTAACAGGTTACAGCATCCCAGGATTGGAAGGTGGAGACTTTGAGAATCCACATATACCATCTTATTTTGTAGCTAAGCAAATGGAGGCTGATCTAACTTTTATGTCTTTTCCAAGGTCACACAGATCTGGGTCCAAACTTTGGTCTCCTGACTTCCAATTCCACACAACCGCAGTATTTTCCATCTTTGTTTCTATATGATGAGCCATTTTCAGTGTAAATAAAAACAAGTGTATGCTGTTCTGGGTCAGTAAACTTTCATACTAAATATGGAGTACATTTCTACCCAATTATCAAAATGAAAACTTTGTTCCTAAGGCAGCTAATTAAGGAGCTCCTGCATCTGCGGCAGAGCAGGCTGAGGGAGGTAGAACACACAGGCCCATGACATTGTGGTCTCAGCCACAGCCAGAGTGGTCGCTTGCACCCCATGGAAGCAGGCAGGGCTCTCGTTCCCTATCTGCTTTGCCTGCTTCTTGTTTCTCACCAGATAAATGGCATCGTATGCCGCAGGTGTATTAGTAATTTCTGAGTTTGTTCCTCACTAAAAATGACCTCATTGTTTTGTGCTTCTTTTCCATAATTATACAGTAACAGGAAAATAAACTGACTCCGAGTACAGCCCATAGCAGAAATCTTGTGCTCTTTATGCAAGTTTGATTTATAGACGTGTACTGCAGAGCGAAGTGACTATGAAACATTCATCTTCCCATTGCTAGTTGCCATGGAAATGGAGTACACAGAGCAGTGTCATTCCAGTCTTGGTGATGCCTGCAGTAGTTTATTCCTTTGTTGTTCTCGTTTCTTAAGCAACTGCCTAATGTTCTTTCATCATTACAATTAATCATGCCCACAAGTTTTTACCTTTGATTGCACACAGAAAGTACTAAAAATGTGTGACAGAAAAATAAGGGGAATTTAAATATTCTTGTGGCTTTTAATATGCATTTGTAATTTCCCCTCTTAGTCCCATTGGAAAAATAGGTCATGTAAAAAAAGAAAAGCTCATATTAATGGACAGAAATTTCAATAAAGATAGCAGTATAGAAATTTGAGGACAAAGCCAGGAGACCAGAAGTCACTCCAAGTCCTGTGGTTTCCTATTGTTTGGATCTAAATAACTGTGTTTTGGATAATGTCACCCCCCACCATTCCTTGAGCTATATATCACAAACTCAACTCTCCTTTTGTTTTGTTTTGTTGTTCTCTTTAATGGTTTAAACAGTCTAAGTATTTGTTGGAAAGACATGGTAGGTGTTAAGGAGAAGGGAGCTTCTATTCTTTAAAGGTTAACAAAGTTTAAGACTTTTTTTTTACAGTGTGAATAAAAGAAATTTTAAAAAGTAGAACCATTTTATCCCAGTTTTAACTCACATAATTCATAACATATATTCTAACAGCAATTAATAAATGTATGTTATCCTCTGCCCTATTTTGTTGGACCTCTGGCCATTCCATTGGCTAAAGGAGCATGCTCTAAAATAATTGGGTTTAAATTCCGACTTCAATGCTTATTAGCTATGACACCTTTGCAAATGATCTCAACTTGCCATAGTTCCCCATCTGCAGAATAGCTATAAAATTAAGATGGGCTTTTGTAGATCTTAAACTGAGGAATTCATACAGAGACGTAGCTCTTGCCTGATACAGGATGAATGCTCAGTCAGGAGGGACTGCTGTTGTGGTGTTGGTGGGCATATTGCTGTGATTACTAAAGACCAAACTGAGTGGAGAACTATGTTGTCTCCCAGTTGATCTCATCAGTTCCAGCCCCAAAACCACAGGACTGTTTACAGGCTCCAAGATCACAAGCTCCTCGCCAGTGATTTGTTTTACTTGGGCCACATGGACTTGTTTCCGCTCAACATTTTGGATACTAGGATGGAAGCCCAGAGATGTTTACTGTGGTCTTTTTATCTGCAAATTGATAAGAGAAGGCTGCCACAGGCAATCTTTGGTGATGCATATTTCTCATCTGTACCCTGAATTTGATTTCTTTCTTTCTGTCTCTGTCTCTCTTTCTTTTGATGCAGGGATCTCACTAAGTTTCTCAGGCTGGCTTCAAATGGCTAATCCTCCTGTTTCATCTCCCCAAAATTGCAAGGATTAGAGGCATGTGTCATTGTGGCCAGCTTGAGTTTGACTCTTACCAGTAGCTGTGTGTGGAGCACTTGGGGAGGGAGTGGGTTGCTTGGACATATCTTAGAGGAGGTTCTCATGCTTGCCCAGAGCCTGAAATAGCATCTAATCTGCTGCCTTTCCCCTTTGTCACTCCACAGTAGCCGCAATGTTCCCTCACCCTTTCTGGAAGTGAAGTTTTCCAAACTGGTGGCAGAAGCATTCTTTGTTGAAATTCATTCTCCTTGGCAGTCCTCCAGGGCACACGGCAATTCTTATTTATTTGATTTAGCTTTTGTTTGGTTAGCCTTGTATTTTGTCTGTTTTGCTTTGTGAAGTTCTTTTCCCCCTAAATTTTCATGTTTAAATCCCTTGGACTTCATTTCTATTTATTTTACCAGCTTGCTTCATAGTGTTGCTAAAAGTTGCTTGCTTTAAGCTATTACAAAATGAGTAGTTTTGGATTAATTTTCCCCCCAAGTCAGATCCATAGCATGTATGCTAGGTACAGCTTTGTGAATGATTCAAGCAAAGTAGCCTTCACAGTTTGTCCTTTGCCACATTCCAATATTATACCACAGTGTCTGCTTTTTCTTTGCTTAACTCTTTATTTTTCCCAGTTGTCTAATTGGTAGGTTCATGTCAGTTCTAAAGAAGCAGAAGTGACTTAAATTCTTTGAATCCTTTGTTTTCCCTCTGCTGTCATTCTTTCATCTTCCTGTGAGCATCTCAGATACTTCACAACTGATCCCCAGATTATAAAACCAAGTCCAACTCTCATGTTTTCCAAGTGAAGCTCGAAATACTCCTAAGTGATTGGAGTACTCTCTAGACACCCATTTTTTGGTTGACTACACAAATCAGTGACTGAAATTTAGATTCTCCGGAGACATTTTGAAATCCTCTCAAAAGCTCTGATTGTCTGAATGGTCTGTACTTAATTTAACGTACTGTGATCTTCTCTTTGTCCCTCAATGACTGTCAGAGGTATTTTAGCCCTGTGTTCTATTCTCAAGCTTATCTCTTCCTTTGTTTTGGAAACATATATTTGTTGGCATATTCTGCATTGAAGACAATGAGACTATACAAAATAAAAAGACTGACTAGTTGGAGAGATAGAAGTCAGAATCCAAGGTAAGTAATTCTGCAAGATGATTACAAAGTATCGTGTACAAGAAAGAGGCTTAGGGAAAGCTGGGAGAGGCACTGAGGTTGACTTCAGAGAATGTGTAGCCTATGCAAGACCTGAGTGATGAAATTACCAGGCAACAAAAACGTGTTTTGGGTAGAGTGAGTCTGCAGAGGTCAGGAGGAAAGCATACATAACAAGTGGATCAGTATAGCCGGTGTGTCATCTAATGTGCCTGCTCTTAGCTGGGTGGGCCAGTCCTTGGAAGACTTACCACGAAGTTTGATCTTTATCCTGAGGTCACTGGGAAGCCACTGACATGTTTTAAGTAGGGAAGTGGCTGGGGGTTTAGCTCAGCGGCACAGTGCCTTGCCTGGCAAGTGCAAGGTCATGAGTTCAATTCCTGGTACCAAAAAGAAAAAAAGTAGGGAAGTGACATGGTCAAACTCAAGGCCTACATGATGGTAGTAGTGTGGAGAATGGATTAAAATGTGCTAGGAGCAGTCTTATTTGGGTTGATTTTAGACCCCTTTCCAAACTCAACTCACACTGTTTGTCCAGCTCAGCGCATGTAGCTTATTGCATTTACTGGATTAGAATGAGGGCTTGTTTCAAATGTTAGCTTCCTATTGGGAAGCCATGACTCTGTTGCCTCCCGAGAACTTGGCTTGCCCTTGCTTTCAAATGAATGTATCCTCTGCAGCGCCCACTGGATCTTCATTTCTGAGTACACTGTTTTGCCTTCCAGCTTGGATCCCCTAGAATTTTGGTGTCACCTTGAATGTAACCAGCATTCAGTGATCTCCCTTGACTCAGATTCATTGCACAGTTGACCCTCCCTGCTCAGCCAGGCCAAACTTGCACCTCAGGAAATTTCCCAAGCCTTCTTTTTCCCATTGGCAGTTGACTATCTCAGATACTTCCCTTCTGATCCTCATCGATGCCCATATAGAACAATATCTTTGAGATGATTGATTGAAATAAGATGAGTTGAACTAGTTGGTAGCTTTTAAGCAAGTTAATAAACCTCGCTGTTCTTAGTTTCCTTGTATATAAAACTGTAGGTACTAAGAGAGCCTACATCAGCGATGGCAAACCCTTTGGAGAACGAATACCCAAAATGCAACCCAAAACCCACTTGCATATTGCAAAGTGCCAACACTGCAGTTAGCCTGAATACTGATGTTTTAGTTTATGAAAAATGACTTTAACATCTTTTGTCTTAAAAATAACACGTGTCATAGGTTCGCCACCACTGACCCAAATCATAATGCTGTTTGGAGTGTTAAATAAGTGAATGTATATACAAGCACAATGTCTAGCCTGCAATAACCACCTGTTGTTGTTTTGGTTTGGTTAAAGTGCCTAGGCTTTGTCCTAGAGCAAATGGCAGGAGAATATAAAAGTTCTCCAACTTCAGAGATAATTGATCATGACCAAATGGATTTTAATCTTTAAAAATCCACTCCTCTTTACTGTGAATACCTGTGAGATGATAGTAATATCACTCTCTGCCCAGCTGGAGGACTATTATGGTGAATTGGCAGATGTGAGAGAATGATTAAAAAATAGTTGATACATATTAAATGCTGAGAGTATGCCAACTCCGGTTCAGAATACTTTATTTGCCTTAACTCATTTTATTCTCACAGCAGCCCCATGTGAAGTGGCTATTTTGATTACTTGCATTTACAGATGAGGAAACTGAAGTACAAAGAAGAAGCTAAATAATCTGGGAAAGCCCACATCAACTAGTAGCATTTGTGTTAATGCAGATATGTACCCCCATCGTGTTAGTGAAGGTCTTTACCTTTCTCTTTTATACTTCTCCCCAGGTGTACCCTTGAAAAGGAATTTTGAATCTCTTTATCAATCAGATCTATTACATTTTAGATTTAAGAGCCTTTTCCAGTTCAATTTCAATAGAATAAAGATCTTGACAGGATATAAATTTTTGTAGTAAAAAATAGACCTGTATAATCTGTGACTATAATCCTTTCAGAGACCTAAGGTTGAGATATATGAAGACACTTTAGCTGAATTATATATCCTTTTTGTACAATTCCCTGATTTCCATCAATTTGGTCATAAAATCTGTTGATAAAAAATCAAAACCTTTATACTGCAATATTATAAAAATGTGACTATGTTAATAGCAAAAAAAAAATCTTAGACTGTCATGAACTGTTTAAACATCACAACGAGAAACATTGATGGCTTAAATAATTGAAGTCCACATCTCCCAGAATCCATCTACTTATCTTAACCTTTTGTGAGATCTTCAAACATACCACAAAGTTGATGGGTGTGAGTTTTTCTGTAAGTCTTTCTTTTTCCATCAGGGCTCATGGGATGTGCCCAGGCCTGTTGGTCTGTTCTTTTTTCTTTTTTGATCTGTTAAAAGTTTGGATCTCATCATAGTGGAGAACTGACTTAGGCAGATCTGTTAACCTTCCTGTACTTCAGTTTCTTCTTCTAAAGACCTTCTGATTTTAAAACGTTGTACCTTGGCTTGCTATTTCTGTTGCTTTTGTTTATTCTTTAATGAATATTATAATAGTTAAAGAATATATATTATAATATTCTTTGAAGAATACTATAATTAGTAGTACAGTGACACTGAGTTCTGTTGCAGTTCACTGCAATAAAATAAATATTGCAGTAAACCAAGTAACATGAGTTTTTTTGTTTCCCAATGCATAGAAAGTTATGCTTACATTAAACTGTAGTCTATTAAATGTGCAATAGCATTGTGTCTAAAAATGTACATATTCTTAATTTAAAATACTTTACTGCTAAAAATTGACTGTGATTTTCTGAGCCTTCAACCAGTCATTGTTTTCCTCTCTACTCTGATGGTGTCTGACTAGTCACAGTGGTGATTACTAGAGATTGGGTGACAGAAGCAGTTTCCTAAAATAAGAAAACAATAAAGTTTATTTATAAATTGACTCTTACTTCCTAAAAAGATTTTCCCATTTGACAGCATTTTACCCAGAATTTCAAAGTTGGAGTCAGTTATCTCATACTGTGCCACTGCTTTATCAACTGAGTTTACGTGATACTTTAAGTCCTTTGTTGTCATTTCAACAATGTCCTCAGCATATTTGCGGAGGAGAAAATTCCACTTCTCAAGAAACTGTTTTCTTTGTTTATCCACAGAAGCATTTCTCAATGAGAGTACTGCCATGAGTTTGCAGCAATTCAGTCCCATCGTCAGACTCCACTTCTAATGCTAGTGTTCTTGCTATTTCTAACAAATCTGCCCTTATTCCTCCATTGAAGTCTTGAACTCCTCATAATCACTGTTGAGGATTGAAATTAACTTCTTTCCAACTCCTGTTAGTGTTGATATTTAGACATCCTCCCATGAATCACGAGTGTTCTTAATAGCATCTAGAATGGTAGATCTTTTCCAGAAAGTTTTCAGTTGGTCCAAATCAATCAGAGGAATTACTACCCACGGCAGTTATAGGCTTACAAAGTATATTTCTTAAATAATAAGGCTTGAAAATTGAAAGTACTCCTTAATCCACAGGCTGCAGACTGAATGTTGTGTAAGCAGTCATGAAAACAACACTAATCTTGTTTCCATTAGAGCTCTTGAGTAACCAGATGCATTGTCAGTGAGCAGTAATATTTCGAAAGGAATTTCTTTGCCTGAGTGGTTTGTTTCAATAGTGGGATTAACATATCCAGTAAACCATGTTGTAAACATATATACCGCCATCTAGTCTTTGTTGGGCCATTTATAGAGCACAGGCAGAAGAGATTTCATACAATTCTTCAAGGTCCTAGGACTTCTAGAATGATAAATATGGCATAAAGTCACCAGCTGCATTAACTTCTACTGAGCATCAGCCTGTCCTTTGAAATTTTGATTTCCGTCTCCAGCTATGAAACTCCTAGATGGCATCTTCTAATAGAAGGCTATTTTGTTTACATTGAAAGCCTGTTGTTGCTGTAGCCACCTCCAGTGATGACCTGTGCTAGATTTTCTGGATCCCTTGTTGTGACTTCTGCTTGAGCATTTGTTCCTTCATCTTACGCTTTTGTGTTATGTTGACAGTTCTTTCTTTAAACTTCATAAACCAACATCTGTTACCTTCACATGTTTTCTCCTGCAGCTTCTTCTAGCCTTTCTAGAATTGAAGAAGTTGCGTTAGACTTTGGTTTAAGGGAAGGTTGTTGCTGGTTTCTGCTTTGCTCTTCTAGCAGATCACGGACTTTCTTCATGCTAACAATAAGACTATTTTCTTATCATTCATGTGTTTACTGGAGTACATTTGCAGCTTGGCTAACTGGTGCGAGAGGCCTAGGTTTTGGCCAGTCTTGGCTTTTTGAAATTGCTTCCTTGTTAAGCTTAATCATTTGTAGCTTCTTTTGATTTAAAGTGAACACAGGACTCTTCCTTTTGCTTGAACACTTAGATGCCATTATAGTGTTAAAAATTGCCATATTTTCAATATTTCAATGTCTCAGGGAATAGTGAGGCCCAACGAGAGAGAGAGAAATAGGGGTACAGAGCACACACATTTATTTATTGATAAAATTCACCATCTCATATAAGTGCAGCTGATGGTGCCCTAAACAATTACAGTAGTAATATCAAAGATCACTGGTCATGGATTGCCATAATAGATTATTAGTAATAGTAAAATTTTAAATACTTTAGAGTTACCAAAATGTGGACACAAAGACACCAAGTGAACACATACTGTGGCAAAATGACCACAGTATATTTTGTGGATGCAAAATTGCCTTCAATTTGTTAACAAAATAGATAAATAAAACACAGTATGTGTGAAGTACAATAACATTAAGTTCGAGGCATGACTGTGTAGTGCTTTAATGGCAAAATTAAGGAAAAGAGAGCCAGGTCAGTCATGCTAGCATGTACCTGTAAGCCCAGCATTTTAGGAATCTAAGGCAGGAAGATCACAAATTGAACTCCAGCCTGGGTAACATAGTGATTCAGTAAATCTCAAATAAAAAAAATAAATTAAAAGTAAAAAAGACCTGGGGATATAGCTCAATATGAAGGCCTGAGGTTTAATCCCTAGTACTACAAAATGTTTTTTTTTCCCACTAACTCTACTCAACATTTTTAAAACAAAAATTAATAACTACCTAGCAAGTACATAAATACTTGTTTCACTACCCTGTATTATTAGTAATTGCAATGTTAAATTCTCAGATATCCTTGGGATTTGTCTTTCCTCAGTTTCTTCATTGTTAATATTCCTTTGGTGGCTACAATATTAACATAAAATTTTATACCCTTTAATCTGGTTTTCCTATACCTCAAACAAAACCTTTTCTAACCTCAAATGGATTCTTAACATGTTGCCAACCATTATTAAGTAATGCACAATATTTTTCTTAAAATTTTCAACATAAAGAAGCCTCATAGTTAAACCTATTAAGTATATGCTTTACGGAAAAAAACCATTGCCATGAAACGTTCAATTCTAACCCAGATGGGTTAGACATATTAGTTTTAATGAGTTGCAATAATGAATTTGTCATAGAATTTGGAGCCTTCTGTATGCTATAAATTGCCCAGACCCAAATGCGTTAGAAAATTCACAAGGTCTGCCATTACAGTAGACTATCTTAAATTATCTTCATTGTATTGAACTAAAACCAAACCTGATAAAAGGTATATCAGGTAGTCATGAGTTGATGTGACAAAGAAGAGTTATTGGGCTATTTGTCAAATGATAAATTGGATAATGATGATAACAAAAGTCATTTTTTAACACTTAATGAATGCCAGACATTGTCATACTATATTTCATCCTCACAGCAACCTAATGAGTTTTCCAGTATGACTCTGATTCCTGTTTTTCAGATAAGATCACTGAGCTTAGAAAAGTTAAATAACATTCTCAAAGTCACATACTTTTAAATAGTTTCTACACCTGTCACTTTACACTAAGTAAAGTGCCACTTGCCTATTATTGCTATATAGCTCTTCATGTACGCAACCTTTCTCTCAGTGGTGGGTAGGACTGGGGACTGGTTTTCTTCCTACCATCTGGAGCATTGCTCCACACTTAGATTCTAAGTCTCCATGCCTCTATGTGCAGGTGGGTCAGGAGAGGAATTTTTATGGTAACTATAGTAAATCTCATATACTGAGTTCATTGAGTTATGAGGTCACTCAGTAATCTCCCCCAAAACCTTATTATGCAGAGATCCATTTCTTGAAAAGAACCACAGACATTAATCAGTCATGGCAGTAGGTTGTTTGCAAACATGGTCACAGTCACTCCTCCTATCCCTGTGTGTAGCCCCTTTGCAAAGTGACTGCTCTTTTCCTATCAAGAGGTAGTATTAATTTCTCTGCTTATTGAATCTCAGCTTAGACCTTGTAATTTACCTTGACCAAAGAGTGCAGCAAAAATGTAACAGATCATCTAACCTGGGAGTGGTTTTTGCAACCCCCTCAGCAAAAGACCCTTTTGAGGCCTTGTGTTTTGCTTCATTAGCTCTTGAGATTTTATCCCACTGTGTGCATACAGTAGATGTGGCATGAGATGCTTCTTTAACCGGTTTTAATGCATTTTGAGGTTCTGGATTTGTATAGAAGTCAGCTAAAAGTAGATAATAAATTGTGATTATTCATATGCTCTAATACCATAGCTCTGTTTTTGTCTCTTTCAATTTCTGGAACATAATGCAAAACTAACACTGGTTTAAAATACTGATCATTTCACAAGTCGAAGTTTTAAAAAAAAACCTTGAATTCTTATAATCTTGGTTTTTGAACACCCAGAAAGGTCCCTTCTGTTCTCCCCTACCCACTATATGCATATAGAAACAAGATCTGTACGGTAATAGCAGAACAGACTTTACTTGACTATGTATTTCACTTTTTGTTCTAAAGCTACAGTATATTCTTTCATGGAAAATGACCATTTCTTCCAGGAGCATAAAATATTTTTTCAAATGCATGAAGTTTTGAAAATGAAATTTTCTATCGGGCAGAATGATCTTTGGTTTTATAAATGTGTAATATTTTTTATGGTCTATGGCTGTTCATTGTTTCAAAACCTATTAGGTGTAACAGGTAAGCTTGAAAAACAAGGAAGTTTAGATTTAACTTAGATAAAATTACTTACTGTAGCTAGATCCTGAAACTGTGCCAGGAAAATTGTGTTTGAATGAATCTTGAGTCTGTTTTTTAAGGAATAGCTTTCTGCTTTAGATGTGTATAGAGTGGAGCAGTTATTCAAACCCTGGATGATGTGTGCAAAAGCCAGATTCATGCACAGTGCAGACGCAACATTGTTCATGGAGTTTTTTGCTTCCAATGACTGACCTAGAGTGTAATGTTTCCTTTTTCTGACTAAGAATTATATTTTATATGCATTTTATTCAGTAATATGTCCATATTGTATTTCAACTCTCATATTGCAAGAATACCTGAGACATATTGAGATAATGAATATCATTCCTGGAAAAGTACAAGGTAATTGGGTAGAAAAATAATATAATAGATTCAGTAACAGACTATAATTAAACTAGTACCTAGGATAAAAATAGTGAAAGAATTTATTTTCAGTTTTGAATGGGTCAGATCAGTATGATTAAAATACATCAATTAAACAACAGCATTTACTTCATAGGTGTTGTAAGTGGTATCAGATTGCTAACATCTAATTCTCAGTATTATTAATCTTGCCCAATTATAAATATTCCATTTTTTTCTCTCTCCCTTTTTAAAAGTAAACCCAATATTCAGAATTTTGAATATGATAACATAGAAAACACATTTGTTACAGTCTTGGGAGATTTAAGATTAAGGAATTTTAAATTGGGCTGGTGTACATCCATGAATTCACTCAGGAAATGGTTATTGAGCACCTATGGTGTGTCAGGTGCCTTTGTGGGTGCTGAGGATAGAGCCACCAAAAAGCAAACAGGGGTCTTATTCTCAAGATGTTTATTATGTCTTGCTTGTCAGAAGACAGACAATAACTGGGTAAACGGCCCATCACAGGGCAAAAAGATCATAATGAAAGGAAAAAAATAAGTGATAGAGTGGAGGATAGACTGAGAAATTAGAGAAGGCATTTTTGAGAGGTGACATTTGAACCCGAGACCTAACTGACAAAAAACTGCCATCTGAGAGAAGAGCAACACATTCGCAAAGAGAACAAGTAGTTGCAAAGGCTTAAAGTCAGTGGATGCTGGGTGGAACTGAGAAAGAAAAAGAAACTACCACCCAGCCGAAGTGGCTGGCTTGCACTGAGCGAGGGGCAGCAAACTGTGATTAAAAGGTAGGCAGAGGGAAGATGCTGGCATCCGTTTACCCGACCCACCTAATTGATACTATCGTGTATGTTACATCCTGTGTAATACATTCCATTATGCCATGTCCTTATCACACATCATATTGTAGGTCTTTGTTGCATTAGTGTTACATGTTTCTATGCCTTCTATGTCAAAGAATGACCATAGAGTCCTCAAAGTCAGTAGTTTTTCTGGCATTCCCAGTGTATAGAGTTGTGCTGGTGGGTGTCAGTATCTTAGCTTGGGTCCCCGTCCCACTCCCCATTTTCTTCTAATTACCAGTTAAATTCAGTGCAGTTACATAATGTGCATAATACACTCATGAGTCTACTGGGATGTTATATATGAGTGCAACAGGAATAGTAAGAGATTTTTGTAGTAAAATAACTTTCCTGGATTATATCTATTACTTCAATCAGTAAGCATCTACCTTTTCTGTCACCTTATTTATCCTTAGCTTGCAAATAGCAAAATTATATCAAGGGCCAATTTAAATGTCAGTGATTTGTAACGTCAAGACAGTCTTCATCTGTTCCTCTGCATCAGAGATGCAGTACATGAAAAATGATGTTGAAGCCCATGTGTTCATCCGACTGAAAAGTGTTTATTACTTGTACATTTCTGTTTTGGGAAGAATAAAGGAAGCTTAAAAAATTAACAGTTTAATAAAATATATGAAAGTTTAAAAAGATACATTCTTTGAAATGAAGCAACACAGATCTATAGACTCCATTATGATTATAATTCAGGGTGTCTGATTTAGACTAGACAATCAGGAAATAATATAGACTATTTCCTTTCTTTGTGTCTTCAGACCATATGTAGTCATAATATACTGACTTAAAATTTCCACCGAATTAAACTTTCCAGTGATTTATAAGTCATTGAAATGCATTACCAAGAGCAGTTATTGAATCTTCCTCCAGAGATAATTAATAAAAACACTTTCTTATTAAAAAAAGAAAAAGAGCAATAATTTAGGTCTCATTATAGCAAAAGAAAGTTCTAGAAGCCTTTCCTTGATTTGCCAATAGTAATTTCGTTCCTTGGATGCTTATTTGCTTTATTCTAACTCTTCCTGATTTTGTGGTTTTATAGATTTTCCTCCCATTTAGAATAAAACGTAGAAGTTAGTACCACATTTAGCACCTGTTTAGTATTTGTGTGGCTCAATTCCTTCTTCCCACTGCCTGGGTTCCACAGGATTCTGGAATAGAGCTGACAGAGCCCGAGTGTGAAAGGGAAGGGCATTTTAGGCAGCTCTCAGGGTCTTTTCAACTCTGTGCCTTATTTTCTCTCAGCTATATATGCAGCACGTGTGAATGTATGTGTACAGGAAATATTTGAAGCACAAAAATACCCATATATGTTCCTCTTGGGCTTAGAAACAACACATTCCATTCTTACTATGGTCAAAGCGCCCTGGGTAACCCTGCCTGATTGGGTTTCCCTTCTTCTGCCCCAGAAATAATCACTGTTTCGAATTTTAAAAAATCATTCTGTGTGTCTTTGTATTTTATGACACAAATTTGTGTATCTTAAATTAAAAATAGTATTGTTTTACTTAATTTTAATCCTTGCAAAAATGTAAGTTGCTTTGTCTCATTATATTTCTAGGACTTGTCTGCATGATATATGCACATTTCATTTATTCTCCCTGATTTATAGTATTGTGTTGGGGCTTGAGGGGCACAATAACTAGTACCAGCTTTTACCATCATGAATCAAATGAGAAATAGACTCCAAGTAGAAGAGAAATATAAATTTTATTAGAAAGATAGCTCTATCAGAGGGATAGGCGTGTTGAGATGCAACTCAGATGCAGCACGTTTACCCTTCCTGCATGTTGTGTAGTTTACCCAGAAGTACACTGCCCCAAGACCTGGGCCCTCTGACCATGCAGAGCGGAACAAGTGTATTTGTGCCACCATGTCAGGTGACCCTTATTTTCTCTGGGTAGATGAGTGAGGGGACACAGAGAGACTGGGAATGTTATTCCAAAGAGAGGTCGCTCTGCATGGAAATATAAGACAAAGGAAACATTTGTTTTTGTCAAGTAAGAGGAACAATCTATATGGCCGTCTTCCACTGATGGACTTGTTTATCATTATTACAAATGGTACTGCCATGACTTTCTCGCTAAGTATCCCCTTGTCCACTCTGTGGGCACAGATGTTGGAGGGAATGGTAGGGTCACATGTTCCAAGCATTGTGTCCCTGTACTTTACGGTCACCACTTTCAGTTTCCTGTTGGTCCATATCCTCAACAACTCTTGTTACTGAGCTCTTTATGGCAATTTAGCCAGTGTGAAGTGACTTCTTACTGTAATTTTAATTTTCCTGATTACTAGCAAAATTTAGCATCATGTCTTACCATTATAACCTGTTATGTCAATTTCCTCTTTGCCTTACTAGGCCTTGGGAAAAAAAAATAATTGGGTTGTTTATTTTAAAGTGTTTTATAGGGGTTTGTTATATAGTCTGGTGCTAATTCTTTTTCATTTGCAAGTCATGGAAATTGTCACCCATTTAAGGCTTGACTCACTTTTTTGGGATGGAAGGGGGAATGTTACTGGCATGAATGAATATATTTCTATATATTTTCCAGAAGTTTTAGAAAGAACCTGGAAAAAGAGTGTAGGGCCCTTCATGTCCAAAATCTAGAATTACATGGAGAATGTGTGTAGTATCTCTTGAGTGTACTAATAGGATGTGCCTTATAATTTTCTGCTTCCTGAAGTACTTCTTATCTTTGAACAGTTGCTCATTTCTCTTTCCTATATTAGCCTGTTTGAACAATGTTTCTGCAGTATTTTCAAGTTCTGATACATTACAGATTTAATTCTTCATGTTTAAATTTGAATTTTCTTCCTTAGTACTCTTGGCATGGAAAGGCCACACCCCACAAAACACCGCTGATCTAGAAAGCATGTGTGTCTGCCACCTGGAGCCTCTGTGTGTAACATGGCTTTTAGCTCATGACATCCATGATGGTGGTGTGCTATGATGCAGATACGGTTTGTTCCCAGAGACACCATGTACTGAAATCTCGGGACCCACAGTGGTGGTGCTGACGGGTGCAACTGTCATGGTTTATGTGTGCGTCCCCCAGGCCTCATGAGTTTGCATTGTTCATTTGTGATGGTTCATTGTATAGTGCTTGGATTGATGCTGTCAGTGCTCCACCCACATAGGGGTGGAGCCAGGATGTGATGTAATGGCAGAAAGAAGGTGTCTCTTGGTCTTTGCTAGTTCCTTTTGCTGTTTGCGGTGGCCATGAAATGCAGCTCAGCCATGCCCACCTGTCTTGGAGCCAACGGAGTGTGGACTGAAACCTCCAAAAACTGTAAGAAATAAACCTTTCCTTTCCCAACTTTGGGCTTCAGGTATTTTGTCTCAGCGACGAGCATAAAGCAACCAAGACAGCAACCTTTAAGAGGTGGAGTTTAGTGTCAGAGAATTAGGCCACAAGGGCTCCACTTTCCTGAGTGGATTAATGCTGTTCTTGCAGAGTCTCATGGAAGTGACTTGGGTGGAGTCTTTGTTTTTGAGGCACTGGACATTGTACCATTGAATCCAGCTCTTTTTGTATTTTTTACTTTGAAAGAAGATCTGACTAAGTCATTGAGTTTCCCAGGCTAGTTTTGAATTTGGAATCCTTCTGCTTTTGTCTCCTAGAATGATGAGATTACAGGTAGAACCACCATAGTCATTGTGAATTAGTTCTTGAGGGGACAAGAGGTTGTAAAACAAAGGTACCCACAATGTTTGGTCTCTTCTACATGCAGCTGTTTCCCTTTCTGTTTCTCCACAGGCAGGAGGCTCCCATCAAGATGCCAGTGTTGTGCTGTATGAACCCTACAGCTGTCAGAATCATGGACCATATAAACCTCTTTGCTTTTTAATTACTCAGTCTTAGATACTTTGTTATAGCAGCACAAAGTGGAGTAAGACCATACCTTATCAATGTTTCATTATCTTCTTAGAACCTGTGGACATTATCCCCATTTTGTTAATTCTTTGTAAGAATGGTTTTCTAAAGGATCATAGACTTTCACCAACAAAAACCTATATAGTACAATCTCTTATTTTACACATGTGAGATTGAATGAACCACCTAAGGTTGTACACTGTAGGAACAGAGGAGGATTAGGACCCAGCTCTCTCACAGTGTATTTTCTGTTGCATGGATTATAGAATTATAGCTTTATTTTCTGGGAGGTTTTTTTTTTTTTTTTTTTTTTTTTTTTTTTTGGTACCTGGGATCGAACTCACAACTGGGTGCTTGCAAGGCAGGTCCTTATGCCACTGAGCTTAATCCCTGGCCCTATTTTCTTGTTTTATAAAGTTGGTATGTGTTTCTATAGCTAGATTTCCTTGATTGAAGGGATTCAGTACATTTAGGTTTTTGTTTATGGAAACAGTTCTGTTTCTTAATACTGAGGGAACTGTTTGCCATACTTTCTTAAATTAGCTTTATGGAAATAATGTGTACTGTTTTCCTTCCTTCATTTCAACTGTATTTATATACTAGTCTTTCCAACAGGTTGTATAAATAAGTTAAATGTTATGGTAAATTATTCCAAAATGGCATATTAACAGTTTGCATAAATTAAAACTATAGTGCAGTGCTTTGAATTAGATTGTAACTAAATGTAAATTTGTAAATGTGTGTAGTTCATTTTTAGATATAATTTTCTATGCATGACTATCTTTATTTATTTTAGTATGTTTAACAATAAAATTAGTATATTTAACCCAAGAACTAAAATATTGCCATTAACTTACATATACACACTTGTACGCCTCCATCCCATCTTCCTGGCTTTTTATACTATCCTAAGTATCTTTTGATTCCTCTGCTTTAAAAATATAAAGCACACATATATGCACCTGTGTATTTTCCTAACATTAATCTTTCTTGTTTTAGATCTTTGTAAAAAAAAAAAAAAGTATCAAGCATAAGTAGTCTTTTGTGAATTGCTTTTTCTCACTCAACAATGTTTCTGGTATTTATCATTGTTTTATGTATAATGTACTCATTTAAGTGTATGTACTCATTTAACTCATTTTTTTATGTATAATGTACTCATTTAGCTTTCCATTGAGTGAATTTATCACAACTTGTCTATTCTTTTGTTGATAATGTCAGTATTTTCCCCAATTTTGTTTGCTTTTGCTGTAACTAATAATAGTATACCAACATTCTTATATCTTTTACTATCGATATGCAAGTGTTACTCTTGGATATGTACCTAGAAGTAGAATTGCTAGGTTGTAAGGCACATAAATGTTTACTTAGATAATATTGTAATGCCAAATGACTTTTGCAGTGGTAAGTATCAACTTTCATCCCTGCAGCGTTCCCGTATATTCTGATCTCAATGTGCAAAAGATTTTATTGACTTGAATCCTGTCCAACTCATACTATCATCAGACTTTTTAATCTTTAATCTGTCTAATTGTGGGCTTGATTTTTGTATCTTTTTAATCTACTTATTTGTTATATCTGTTCATGATTGCTGGTCTCGTCTGTGAAATATCTTTTCATGACTTTGAAATATCTTTTCATGAATTTTCTATTGACTTCAGCATATCACCACATACAAATGTGCAAATAAGTAAATAGATAAGTACTGTGTATTTGTACTATATATATATATATATATATACAGTATCTACAATCCATATATACTACATATGTGACATATATACTAACACTACATATTTTTAATATTAGCTCACTTTTTACATTTTATAAACCTAATTATGTCTTAAGTATTATCTGTTTTTTATACCCAATAGGATTTAGTTTGTTAGTATTTCTTTTCCCTTTTCTTTGGTACTGGGGATCAAACTCATGAGCTTGTGCTTTTGCCAGGCAGGCACTCATGTCGCTGAGCTAAATCCCTCACTCCAGTTTGTTAATATTTTGCTTAGGATATTTGTGTGTATATGTTCAAAATGAAGCTCTAATTTCCTTTCTTGTTCTTCTTTCTTTCCTTTTTTTTTTTTTTTTTTTGGTATCAAGGTTATAATGGAACTCATACAGTGAGTTAGGAAGAATTTTGTCTTTTAATATCTGGTAAAAGATTATCATCTTTACATAAGGTATTACCTTGAAAATTTTTCAATTATAGACACACATACCTTTTGCTTTTAAAATTGCATTGTTTTGTACTTTCTAAAAAACTAATTTTTGCCATCATATCATAAAGTCTTACATTCTATAAGTGAAATAAAATACAAGGTTATTAAAAGTTTATAAATATACATTTACTAAAATTGCCTGCATCACATTTTGTGTTTCCTATTCCTACAGACACTTCAAGTAATTTTTTTTTGTGAGTACAGAAACAGTAATTGAAGTCTCCTGCTGGTTCTTATTCATAGTGACTTGCTTTCTTGTAAAGTTTTTGTATTTTATTTTCTGGAGCTCACTCACTTTGAAAAATAATTGATGGAGATTTCCATAGGCCCAGAATGAGGGACTGTCTTAGTTACTTTTTACTCGTCACTGAGACAAAATACCTGAAGCCCAAACTTGGGAGAGGAAGGGTTTATTTCTTACAGTTTTTGGAGGTTTCAGTCCATACCCAGTTGGCTCCAAGGCAGGCTGGCATGGCGGGCCACAGTTCATGGCAGCTGCTAACAGCAAGGCCAAAACCAGCAAAAAAGCAAGGCATGCCTTCTTCCTGCCATTACATTACATCCTGGCTCCACCCCTATGTGAGTGTAGCACTGACACCGTCAATTCAAGCACTAGACAATGAAGCAATCACAAATGCACAAACTCATGCAAACTCATGAGGCCTGGGGGCCACAGACATAATCCATAACAGGGACCTCTCTTCAGAGTGGCGTGTTTGTTTTGGTCAGACTCCTGGGAACACTGTGACAACACAGCTGTGTAAAACAGATTCACAGGTAGAAATTTCAGTACTCAGGTATGCTTAGATCCAGGAGCTAGTCTATGTGACAGTCATCTAACAGTCACAACCTCTTAGGCTTGGATATCAGTTCTTCCTTCCTTCTTTCCCTCCCTTCTTGTTTTTTCTTTACTACTTTGCATGGCAACAGAGAAATGTTCATGGAGCCCTTTGGGTTTCAGCTTGATGTGAAGAAGTGAGCGGGTTGCCAAAGTTTTGTATTTTTCTTGGGATTTTTATAGAGTAAAATCATGAAGTAAAGCAGGCCTAAAATTAGGGAAAACTGGGAACTCGCTATGTTTAGCCATAAGATTAAACGCTTAAGTTGGGAACAAATGGGGAAGTGAGTCACATAGAAAGTGAATATTTTTAGAGAGCAGTGACTCTTCCTAGGGATTGGAATGGTGACTCCTGACTTCTCTCTTTTTTTTAATTTTTATTTTAAAGAGAATAAAACTAAGCAAAATAAGACAGAATAAAGCTAATCAAAACAAACCAGTATGGATGATGCAGGACTTCAGAACAATACGAAATCAACAATGGTTACCATAATGCTCCTTGTAGTCTTCAAAGTAGCTGCACGTAACTTCAGACAGTAAAAATCAAACAGAATGGAACAGAATAGAACCAATAAAAACAAAACAATGAACGCAATAACAGACTTCAAAACAAGACAGTAATAAATCCAAAGTGGCTACCATAATGTATCTTGCTATCTTTGAACTATCTGCGCATGCCTTTGGATATAACAAAATCAAACAAAACAGAATAGAACCCACCCAAAAAAATAATGAAAAATGATACAGGACTTCCAAACAAGATAATGGAGAATTAACAGTGGCTATCACCTGACTCCTGACTTCTCAAGGTGACCCAGACTTAATCCCTAAGGATTTTACTTGAGAGTGTGGTTGCATTTGTTTTGCCTTCTGTCCCAAGATCTGGCCCACAGCAAGAGGTGTGTGTTTCCTCCAAGGTCATCAGACATCAGTTCCTCTGTGTTGGCTTCTTCCAGGGCCCAGCCCTGTCTGACTGCCTGTAATATTTCTAACTAGCTCAGCTGCTTGTAACAAGGTGATTGATATTCAGCAAGCCCCAGATCTTGACTTTTGGTTTTCTTTTCCCAGGAAGCTACCAAACCAAAGTTAGAGTGTATGATACAGGCCAGTATCTCTAGGGAAAAGGTGGGTTTTTGGGTTTTGACTTTCTACTGACCTCCTGTCATATTCCATCAGTCATGAGAATTTGGCCTGGGTTTTCCCTGGTATCTTTTTTTTTTTTTTTTTTTTTTTTTTTTTGTGGTACTGGGGGAATCAAACTTATGACCCTAAGCTTATCAGGCAAGCTTTTGAACCACTGGGCTAAATCTTTACCTCTCCCTGGTATCTTTTTAACTCTGATGGTTTTAAAGTAGCTTCCTATTGACTAAATAGTCTTATCTAGCATTTCTAGTTTATTCAATGGGATAATTGATCTGGCTGACTATCCAAAAGCATAAAGACATGAATTATTAAAAATTCTTTTCCTTTGAGCATTTCTTTTAGAATTCTATTTCCCAAATATTGATTCATTGAGTAGACAATTAGATTTATTATTAGAAAAGACTGACCACTTACTTGTAATAGACATAGAAAATGCATAAGATTAGTGATGCTTTTCTAAAGTTAAGTAATTCTGGCTTCTACTTGTGTTGTGCTTTCGACTGCTATTTGAAGGATATGAATGACAAATATATGTGATTACTTACTGTTGGTATTGAGTATCATGTAGAGGACGTAAGCTGAGTGTTTATTTTTATATAATATGAAAACATAGTATCCAAAAATAGTGCTATAATTTAATGACTATGTTGTCCTTGAGTCTCAACCTTACTACAATATCCCTTACTTATGAGAAAAACATGGAATGTTTTGTTTTTGAGATAATATATCTAAAAATTTGTTGAATGTGGGTTCAACATTTGTTAAAATGTGTTCTTACTATTTATATCCAGTGTGAAACAGTTGATTGTCTTAGTCAGAGTGTGTGGGTCCCCAAAGCCACCTCTAGATTTGATGATTAGCTAGGAGGACTCCTAGGACTCAGCATATAACCACACTGACAGATTTGGTTTATTAGGAAGGGTACAAAACATGATCAGGAGAGGGAAAGGCACATGGGATGAAGTCCAGGGGAAAACAGACGCAAGCTTCCAAGAATCTTCTATTGCTGGACTCATGCAGAACACTTAATTCCTCTATCAACGAATTGTGACAATGTGCATGAGATGTTGCCAACCAGAGCAGCTCAGTAGAGACTCGATGTGCACGGTTTGTATTGTGAGCTGATCACTTAGGCATCCTCTGTCTGGCATCTCCCAACATTCCAGACTCTCAGAAGGAAAGCAGGTGCACAGCTTAAATGATATCATTTGTACGAACAGTTGGAGCAACAGTGATCCCCTCTTATCAGCTAATGGTGGTGGGCCTTCCCTTGAAAAGTATGTTCCCAGATGTCAGTTAAAGGCCAGCCCTACGAACAGGGTAACAGGCCTTCAATGTCAACTCTTCTATACACGGAGCAGTGGCTAATGTTTTTAAGGCATTTACTGTGTCCTTTTACTCATTTTGTTTTCATGGCAACCATTTCATAGATGATCTGAGCCCAGAGAGTGCAGAAAATTGGCCAAGATTGCATAACTTACAGTACAGTAGGATTCAATTCAGTGAGTAAGAATCCATAATTTTATCAAATGCTGGATTTGTTTGTAAAAAATAAACATGTTCATGTTATCCTTACATTCTGTATAAGATGCTTTATACATTTTTACAAAACTGGTTAAAAGACATGCTCTTTATGCAGCTTCTTTTAATCTTCATTGTTATTTCATGGTTCTTAATTTTTAGATTTGAAAGCTCATTCTAATTATCCTGTGAAAACCCTTCCTGATCTGATAGGCCTTTGTGTTTCTGGCTTAGAAAATAGGATTTTTACCCCCAGTGCTAGGGATTGAACTCAGGGCCTTGTGCACTGGAGGCAAACACCTTATCACTGAGCTGCACCCCTAGACTCTTGAATTCTTTTCATCTTTTCGCAAAAGCATTGTCTGGTCCTTGACTACTAATTTTTCTCACTGTTCTTTCTATATTTTTCTTGCTATCTTCTGAAATATAGCAATGAGGAAAGCAAAAGGAAAAGGTATCACCGTGGTTAATAATCATTAAACAAGACATTTGCTTGTGTCCATTTGGTTTGCTGTATTAAAAATACATATACCTGATAGTTTATAAACATAAATTTATTTCTTGCATTCTAAAAACTGGAAAGGCCAAGATTCCAGATCCACAGACTGGTGAAAGCTCACTTTCCAGTTATAGAAGGTACCTTCTACTGGTGTCCTTAAATGGTGGGGAGGGTGGGCTCTGGTTTCTCAGTCCCTTAGAGAGACACTAATTACCTCACAAAGGCTCTATACCTATTACATTGGTGATCAGTTTCAACATATGAATTTTGAAGGGACACAAACATTCTAATCATAGCCATAAAATTCCCTGTTAATTTCCTTCCTTGTAATTCTCATCATTGTACTAGCCATATTGTCTACCTTAATATACTAAACAGTGACTTGGGGAATATAGTCTTAAATGCTCCTAGCTGGCCATCTGGGATACAGCTGATAACTAGGAGCTTGCCTCACCATAAGTACACTTTAGGTGATTATTTTTGTGATTAAAATGAAAGGATCTACTGTCTACTTTATCCATTCCCAAGAAAATATCATATATTAAGAAAAGTTTTGAGTGCTAACACATGTGCTAAAATATACACAGATGTTTAATGTCTTACTGTGATGTTATTTTACTGTTCATCATCACCTGCGTTTCTAGTCTTGCCTAAGTTTGCTTTCTTTATTTTGTAACACCTGTTCCCAGGAATATATTTACAGTCTGTTGTCTTTTCTAAATGGCTGGTACATATGTTAGGACAAGATTGACTTTTACTGGTGCCTTTTGGTAAATACCCTAAGAACTCCTTGTTATGTTTTCAGTGCTATTTTATTTCCATACCTTAATCCTGTTTTTACTTAAATACCACATAAGAAGTCATGCTGTATGACTGAGGTATGACACGCATTTAGATGTTCATTGATAGGGAAAAATGTTATTTCCAGTTTTGACTTTTTAAAAAGAATTCCCAAACTTCAAACTACCATATGATGACTAATGTCCCTTCTTTTCTAAGGACTTAAGAATTTATGTCCAATTCATTATGCTCATGTAGTCAGGTGCATCTATTTATTTGAGACACTTGCCATACTGTTTCAGTCTTTTGCCGTTGTAATTCTCTGTTCAAGCAGCATGTTGGCTGAGAGGCCTTTCCCACTGACCTTTCCCTGGTTCTCACCTACAGAAATCTCTGCTGCCTAGTTCTGTTCATTGGTAGCACTTGCCAAATCTTGGAGAGGGTCATTTTTCTTTGCTTATTGGCTGTCCCTCATGCTTGACTGTAAAGCTGTATGAGGACAGCAGTGCTGTCTGTTCTCCCTTCATTACCTCTGGGTGTTCAGGGTAGCCCAAGGCTCTTGTTCATTTAGTTCTTGTTGAATCAGTCAGTGAATCAGTTTATTAAAGACTGCAAGAAAACAGGTTATGTTAGAGATGACATTTGATTTTTATTAATTTAAATCTATGGGGTTTCCTTGGGACTTGAAGAGGGTACAGACTTATGTATAGATTTCACTAATCAGTTAACTAAAAAGTTAACAACAGTTATATTTAATTTCTAGGCTTCAATTTGTCTGATTCTTTAGGCTGTATCTAAGATTATGTATTTGCCACAAGTCATCAAAAAGCAAAATAAAACAGAACTTCTGTCAAATTTCAAGGTAAAATACATACCATGGCCTTTTGTGTCAATAGGAAATACTTTAAACACACTACAGTTTACTTGCATTTTGGCCATCTAGTTTCATATCACCTTAACATTGGCCTATTTGCTTCAGATTTTTACAGAGATAAAATATTACATATAAAGTTAAAAATGTTTTTTTCTTCTATGCATCCCCCATCTAATCGTAGTTCATATTATAAAATATGTAAATAAATATAAATTTATTAATCTTGTACATCTTTTAGTATTTCTGCATTGATAATTATTCCCAAGCAATATGTTGCTTTTTTGTATATTTTAAAATTTAACATAAATGGTAGTGTTTTATGCATAGTTAATACCTTGACTTTTTTCATTCAACATTAAATTTTTGAGAATCATCTATAATGATACATGTGACGTTTGTAGTTCACTCATTTTGACTGATGTGTAAAATTTCACTGGAAGGTAATTCTGTAGTTTAGTTTTCTGGTTTCCTGTGTGATGATATTTCAGTTGTTTTCAGTGATCCACTATTTCATGAATGCATCTGGGGACTTAGCTCAGCAGCATAAGCGCCTGCCTTGCAAGTGTGCAGTTATGAGTTCGATTCCTGATACCAAAAATAAAATAAAGGAATCATGAATGTCATAGTAAACTCTCTTGACCCTTTTGTTTGGTGAATGTGTTTAAAAATTTTTGTAAGATGCAGGCTTCAAAGATTTTTTTACCTCAAGCACTCATAGACAGAGTATTTATAAAGTACATTTAGGTGAACAGACAAATTGCTTTTGACTGGAGGTGAACGGTTTGCCTGCCTGCCTAAGAAATCTTAGGGCTAGGTGTTTTGCCACAGCTGGTTTATCGGTGCCCTGGGAAGCTGTGCTCTGAAACAGTGGTCTTTGTATTCCCTGGATCTTTAACAACTAATGTACTTCCATGTGTGTTTTTGATTGATAGCTAAAACTTGATACTGTTATCTAAAAACTTTTAAAAGTAAGTTTAAATGATGTCAAAGTATTTAACTTTCAGCATATTATAAATATTGACATTTAAAAGTGAAATATAAATCTTTATGTCTGTCTGCTGAACTCTAAACACCATAATGATTTTATACTCTTCATTTATCTTTGGAAATGTGTGAAAGTGCTGTGAACAAGTTATTTTTAACAATGTGGAGTCTGACATTCTTTTTGAATTCATGTTTCTATTATTATCCTTCTACACTAAATTTTCTTCTGATATTATTTTTTTCATCTTTTTAACTTTTACTTCCAGTATCTTAAATTTATGTTTATGGAGGTATAATTTATATATGGTAGAATTTTCCATAAGGAGGTGTGCGGTTATATAGGTTTTGACAAATGGTCCAATTGTCAAAATGATAACAAATGATAGTTATGTGACCCTGTGGTCACAATTGATGTGTAGAATATTTCTGTCCCTTTCATTTTACTCTTTTCTCCCCAGCTTCTGGCACCACTGATCTGAGCTTTGTCCTCATACCACTGCCTTTCCATAATGTCATAATACATAGTTAGAGTTACGGTAATGTATTTGAGATTCATTCATATGTTATCAGTGCCCAGTTGCTTTTAATTACTGAGTGGCATTCTGTTGTACCGATGGAAGTACCACCATTTATCCATTCACCAGCTGATGGATATTTGAGTAGCTCCCTGTTTGGGACAATTATGAATAATGCTGCTATAAACATTTGCATTCAAATCTTTGCATAGATATAGGGACTTGAGGTCATCTGGTGGATATGTTTTAAATTCATAAGCTAGCAAGCAATTTTCTATTTATGTATTTTAATTAACAAGTGAAGTCTTGTGTTTTTATCATATACAACATGGATGTTTTGAAGTGTATGTTCTTGAATGACTAATTTGAATTAAACAATGGATGTGCAGTGTTACCACATGTATTTGTAATTTTGTGTGTGAATGTGATAAGAACACTTCAAATATGCTTTCTTGGAGATGATTTTCTAAAGAGGCTGCATCATTTTGCATTCTCACCAATGAAATACGGAACTGCCCATTGCTGTACATGCTTGCTATTGCCTGGTCTTGTTTGGTTTTTTATTTTAGTCATTCCTTAGAGGTGCATAGTGGGACCTTATTGTGTGCTTTTAATTTGCACCTCTCCAATGACGAATGACTTCAATTCTTTCTTGTTCTGATTTACTATCCGTATCTCTTTAGTAAAGTATGTATTTAAACTGTTTAATGAATATTTTAAAATTTTGAAAAAGCCTTGAGTCATAAGACATTTTTATGTTTTCCAGATACAAATTCTACTTTGTAGCACTTTTTGTTTTATTGTTTCTTTTAAAAATAGTCTTTTTGGGGCTGGGGATTTAGCTCAGCGGCATAAACACCTGCCTTGCAAGCAGGAGGTCATGAGTTCGATCCCCGGGACTGATAAAAATGAATAAGACAAAAAAAAAAAGTCTTTTTGTTTTAATAAAATCCAACTTACCAAGTTTTAACTAATTTATATGCATTAGTTTTGTTTTCTCTTAGAAGTTCTAGCCCAAGTGTGATGGTTAATTTTATGTGACAACTTGGCCAGGCCATGCTACCCAGTTTTTGGTCAAAAAATGATTGTGTTACTTAGCTTTCCATTGCTGAGATACAATCATTGACACCCACAATTTACAGGAAGAAAGGTTTAATTAGACTCATGGTTTCAAGGATTTAATCTGTGACTAGTTCGTTCATCATAGTGGAAGGGTGTGGCAAAACAGAGATACATAGTTCATGGTAGCTGGAAAATGGGGCAAGGGAACAGGACCAGAGAGAAAGAAGCAAGGGACAGGTTCTAGACCCTCAAGGTCTTGCCTACATGACCCACCCAGACAAACTGAGAAGTGTTTGTTATTAATCCACTGGGAAGCTCCCAAAGCTATCAAGTTGACAGCTCACCTTGATAGTCACACTGGTTTAGATATTACTGTGAACATATGTTAAAGACGTGATTAACATTTAAATCAGTAGATTTAGGTAAAGCAGTTTGTCTTGTAGAATGTGGGTAGGCCTCATCTAAGCAGTTGAATACAGCCACAAAAGGCTTATTAGCTTTCCCTCGTAGAAGGAATTCTGCCTGAAGACTGCCTTTAGACCTGAGATTGTAGCATCAGCTCTTTTATTTTTTTTTAAATAAAGATGATACAGAATTTCAAAGCAAAATAATGGGAGATTAACAATGGTTAATATATTGTATATTGTTATCTTCGAAGTAAGTTGCTCGTAAGATAACAGCCATGAAAAAAATAATCAAACAAAGCACAAGCTGTTCTTTTTGATGAAATGAGATTAGTGGTATAATTATCTATCATATATATATATATATATATATATATATATATAGTCTTTCCCTTCTTTCTTTTCTCCTTTCCTCCATCCCAGTTGTTCTTCCCTTGTGAGCAGTTTCTTCCCATTTCACTTTCACAATGTCTATTGTATACATTTTGGATCTTATATACTCTTTCAATTTTTTATTGAAACAGTAGAGACAGTATAATGTTTACACATGTGTCTGATTTATTTCATTTGTGAGTATGATCTCATTATATCCATTTACCTATGAAAACTTTGAGTATATCCTTCTTTATAACTGACTAGTATGCCATTGTATAAAAATACATCTTTTTTTTTATCCATTCTATAGTTGATGAACATTTGGGTTGTTTTGAAGATGTAGCTATTACAAACTGGGCCGCTATACACACGGGTGCACATATTTCACTGTGGTATGATGTTTTTCAATTCTTCTGGGAAAATAGCCAGAGAGAAATAGCTGAATTGTGTGGGACCTCTAACCCTAGTATTTTGAGGAATTTCCACACTGATTTCTACAGTGGTTGTACTGGTCTGCCTTGCTACAAAAGTATAGAAGTGTTCATTTTTCCCCCTCAGCCCCACCAGCATTTATGATTGGTTGATTTCTTGGATGTTAGCCATTCTTTCTGGAGTGAGATGCAATCTCACTGTTATTTTAATTTGCATTTCTCAAATGGCAGTGATATTAAACATTTTTTCATTTATTTATTTGCCATTTGTATTTCTTTCATCTGAGAGGTGTATATTCAACTCAGACACCCATTTTTGAATTTGGAGGGGGATGGCTTTTTCAATTCTCTAATGTTCTTTATATGTCAAAGGGACAGTTGAATAAAATTTTTTCCCAATTCACTGGTTTTCTTTTCACTCTATTGTTGTGGTTTCTTTTGAGGTGTAAAAACTTTTAATAAGATGAAATCCTAGTTGTTGATTCTTTGAAGTATTTCCTGTGCAGTTTGGTTTTTGTTCATGAACTTTCTGCCTACCCCTATGTCTTCAAGATTTCTACCTACCTTGTCTTGCAGTAGATTTAGTGTTTCTGTTTTAATACTTAGATCTTCGTTCCATTTTGACTTTAGTTTAGTGCATGGTCATAGACATAGGTCTAGTTTTAGTCTTCAGCATGTGGAAGCCAGTTTTCCCAGCACCATTTATTAAAGAGGCTGTCCTTCTTCTAGTAAACATGTTTGGCCTTTTTGTCAAAGATAAGATAGCTGAGTGTCTTTTTAGTTGTGTCTGCATCTTTTCATCTGTTTCAGTGATCAGGTCTGGTTTTTTGGCCAGTATCATGCTGTTTTTATCACAGTAGTTTTGTAGAATAATTTCAAATCTGGGAATGTGATGCCTCCTGCCTTGCCTCTGTTGCCCAGGATTGTCTTTGCTATTCTAGATTACTTCTGTTTCCAGATGAATTTTAGGAATATTTTCTCTACATCTGTGTGATATGGTAATACTATTTTTATCAGATTGCATTAAATCTGTATAACAGTTTTGGTAGTAAGGTCATTTGCACAATGTTGGTTCTTCCTATCTATGAGCAAGGGATCTCTTTCCATTTTCTGATATCTTCTTCAGTGTCCTTTTTCAGAGTGCTGTAGTTTTCTATACATAGATCTTTTATATCCTTTGTTAGATTGATTTCTAAGTATTTCATTTTTTGTATACTGTTATGATAGTTTTTGTTTCCCTAGTTTTTCTCTCAGTGAATTTGCCATTTGTGTACAGGAATGCTATTGATTTTGGAGTGTTGACTTGGTATTTAGCTACATGGATGAGTTTCCTTATTAACTCTAGTAGTGTTTTGGTGGAGTTTTTAAGGTCTTCTATACAGAGTATCATGTCATCTGAAATAATGATAATTTAAACTTCTTCCTTTCCTATCCTTATTCCTTTTATTTCTCTCTCTTATCCAATTGCTCTGGCTAATGTTTCCAGAACTATATTGAATAGAAGTGGTGATAATGGACATCCTTGTTTTTCCTGATTTTATTTTAGAGTGAAAGCTTTCAGCTTTTGTCCATTTAGTATGATGTTGGATGTTGGTTTGTTATAGATGGCTTTTATCAGATTGAGGTAGAGACCATATATTCTGATTTTCTCTTAATTTTTATCATAAATGAGTTTTGGACTTGATCAAAAGCTTTTTCTGAATATAGTGAGATGATCATGTGATTTTTGTCTTTGTCCCTGTTGATATGTTATTAATTTGTGTATGTTGAACCATCCCTGCATTCTTGGGATGAATCCCACTTGACCGTGGCGTATAATCTTTTTGATGACTTGTAGCATTCTGTTTGCCAGTATTTTATTGAGAGTTTTTGCATCTGTGCTCATTAGGGAAGTTGGCCCCATGGTTCTCTCTTTTTGGTTAGGTCTTTCTCTGGTTTTGGTATATCAGAATAACACTTGTTTCCAGAAATCAGTTAGGGAGAATTGCTTCCCTTTCAATTTCATTAAAGAGTTCAAGGAGTGTTAGCATTGCATCTTCTCTAAATTTCTTGTAGAATTCAGCAGTGAATCCATCAGGGCCTGAGCTTTATTGGTAAGTTTTTAGTTATGTTTTCAATTTCAGTAACTGATATTGGATTATTTACAATTTTCATATCTTCTTGATTCAGCTTTGGTAGTTCATACATTTCTAAGGATCTGTCCATTTCTTTTGTATTTTCCAGCCCATGGGAGTAAAGAGTTTCAAAGTAGGTATTGATGATCTACTGAATTTCCACAAGTTCTGTAGTGATTTCACCCTTTTCATTCTTCATTGCATGAATTGAGAATTGAGTTTTTCTTATCAAGAAAAGGTTGGCTAGGTTTTTATCAATTTTATTTTTTCAAAGAACTAACTCTTCAATTCATTACTTTATATTGTTTACTTAGACTCAAATGTGTTAATTTCTGCTCTGATCTTTATAATTTCCTCCTTTTTGTGAGCTTTAGTCTTGACTTGCTTTTTCTTTTTCTAGAAGCTTGAGGTGCAGAAGCTTGTCTCTGTCTAGAATATGTTTCAGTAGTCTTGAAAGTGTTACTTTAGTGGTTATTAATTTCTTCAGTTGTTCTCTGTCATGGAAGTATCTTATTTCTCATTAATTTTAAAAGATAGTTTTATAAGGTACATCACTCTGGGTTGGAAGTTGTTTTCTTTGAGGGCTTCACTCCAAGCTCTTCTTGACTTGAGTGTTTGTGTTGAGAAGTCTGCTATGATTCTGATGGGCTTTCCTTTATTGGTGAGCCATTTCTTTTCTCTAACAGCTTTTAAGATTTTGTTTTTGTGCTGAATTTCTGGGATCTTGATTATTATATATCCAAGTGTAGATTTATTTTGGTTGTGGCTAATTGTGGTTCTGTATATGCCTCACTTATCTGTTTGTCAGATTCTATTCCCATACTTTGGAAATTTTTTGTTATTACTTATACAAATAGTTTTTTTAATATCATTTGTGTTGATTCGTTTTTCTTTGATACCTATCTCTGTCTCTGTCTCTGTCTCTCTCTCTCTCTCTCTCTCTCTCTATATATATATATATATATATATGTGTGTGTGTGTGTGTGTGTGTGTGTGTGTGTGTGTGTGTGTGTCATTATTTGAAGCTGTTGAATTGTTATTTCATGGTCCCTTGGTATTTTAAAGAGATTTTTCCTTTTGTGATCTCTAGCCGTGCTCTTGTCTTCAAGGTCTGGAAGTCTGTCTTCAGTTCTTTCAAATGGCTTGCCAGCTCTCAGTGGAATGTTTAATTTCCTGTGTTTGTCTTTTAATCTGTTCATGCATCTATTTCTTCCCTATATTTGTTCATTCAAAGTTTCCATGATTTTTCTGGGCGCCTGTATTTTTTTTATCTATGTCTTCTGTAGCTATACTGAGAAATTCCTTCATTAAAGTAGTCGCTTCTGTTTTTTTATCTGAGAGTTTATTGCCGACCTGATTTCCTCTGTAGCCTCATAGATTTGGTTTTTGAATTCACTTGCTATATTTTCAGAAATGTCAGGTTGTTATCTTCCAGTGTCTTTTATGTTGATGTCTGCTGTACGTGTTACATATGGGCTGGAGGTCTGAGCCTGCATTTTGTTTTTTGGCTTAGCATCTTCATCACTTGGTTCATATTTTGGTCTTTTCAGTGTTGCTAGTCTTGCTGGTCCATCAGTGTTTGTTAGACCATGTTCTACTATGTGGCCGGTGTTCACCCTGTCTCCAAGTCCCACTTGGAGGGGAAGGACCAGCAACCTGAATTCTTCCTGCGAGGCTAGTTGGATGACTCCTGGGCTCCTAGCCTAGGAGTCTTGATGTTACCCAGCCCTTAGCTCTTATTGTTACTGCTGTTTCACACTTTGCCAGGCCACCATACCCCACTGTCCAAGGTGTGTGCCCCAGCCAGGACCCTACTGTGTCATGTGGGGTCTCACAGCCTACCTGGATTCCTCTGGGTGCAGGGAGGCCTCGCCAGTGCTCTCAAAGGTCCACTTGTGTTCCTTCAGGTGGACGGAGGGCTCACTGGTGCTCTAGCCAGCCCACCTAGGTTTACCGGGTGGAGGGGGGCTCACCCATGCTCACCCAGCCCTCCAAGACCCTCTGAATGTGGGGTGGGCTCACCCAGTCTCCTACCAACCACTGCAGTCCTCTGTGGGGGGGAGCACTCACTGGGATTCTTGCCAGCCCTGAGGTCTGCTTGGTTGGGGGAGGGCTTGTGGAGGTTCCCTCTGACTCATCAAGGTCCTGAGTTCAAAATGAAGAGTGGCAACATCTAGTGAAACCGAACTTTAAAGACTGATGTAGGTGGTGTGCAGAATCTTCTGAAGCATTTTAGAATGTGACAGAATCAGCCTCTGAGTTTTAGCAGCTTCACTTCGCTTTGATTTCTGGGATCAGCACACTAGATGAATTAATAATGAGAGCAAAAGTTTCTTTATTTCTTGTGTTTTCTTTTGTGGGAGCGTGCACACAGTGGTGGCCAGGTTTCCTTGGTGCCCTCCTCATCCCCTGTGCAGGTTTTCCTTTTTTAAAGTGATAGCTGCAGTCAGGTCTGCATGTGCATCATCAGTGACCCCTGCATCAGCTCTTTTTGAATTTGATTTTTCTACACTGACCGATTTATCCTTATACCAGTTCACATACTCTTTCTTGTGGGGCTTCATAGTAAGTCTCAATGTCTGGTAGTGTAAATTCTAGAACTTTGTCATTTTTTCAGAATTGTCTTGGCTATTTTCTTTTTACATTACATTTTCTTCTAAGTTTTCAATTTCTATGAAAAAACCTTAGTGCTTTCTGGTTTTTTGTTTTTGCGGAATTTAAATTGAATCTGTAACCTAGGTTAATATGCAGTAACATTACACTATCGAAATATTTGCGTCTTCCAGTCCATGAAGAAGGCCTATCTTTTCTTTTTAAGGTCATCTTAATTGTTTTTACTTTTTTGGTTTTGCTTTATTTCATTTTTGTGATGCTGGAGATTGTTCCTGGGGCCTTCACACTGAGTTATATCCCTAGTCCTTTTCATTTTATAGTTTTGAAATGGGGTCTCACTATGTTGTCCATGCTGCATTTGAATTTGTGATCCTCCTGCCTCAGCCTCCCAACAGCTGGGATTACAGGCATGTGCTGCCATGCCTGTCTTGTTATTTTTGTCCAAGAGCTATATAACTCCTAAATAATTGGTTTTTATTTTTAAATGGCATAGATTTTTAAACTTTATCGTCTATTTGTTTGTCTAGACATACAATTGATTTTTATATGTTAGTCTGTGTCAGAAGCATTGCAGTATATCATAGTGTACTTTGGCCACCATAACAAAATACCATGTACTAGGTGGCTTAGTCAGCAGAAATTCACATTCTCATGGTTCTAGAGGCTGATGAGTGTGAGACCAGGGTGCCAGTGTCCTGTGATTCTGGTGAGGACTCTCGTCTAGCTTGCAGATAGCTGTGTTCTTGGTGTACTCACATGGCTTTTCCTGGGCACGTGCATGTGCAGAGAGCTGGGGAAAGGGAGAGACTGTTCCCTTTCTTAAGAAGATACTAATGCTCTTATGAGTGCCTCACTCTCATTGCCTAATTACCTCCCAAGTGTCCCCCTCAAATACTATTATATTAGGAATCAGGGCTTTAACATAGAATTTCAGGGGAGAGACATTTAATACATAATACTAGAATGACTGATTAATTCTGTTTATTATTTTTAATAGCTTATGCTTTTTATATTTTCTAAGCATATGATCATGTCTCCTTCAAATAATGGTGGCTTTATTTCTTTTTTAATTCTCATGTCATTTATTTTCTTATTTTACTGACTAGAGTTTCACATACTGTGATAAAACTTATGCTAGCAGGCACCCTGCTTCCTTCTTACCATGGTGATGGTGGGGGGAAGGTTGTGGTAGTTCACATTAAATATGATGTTTGCAGTAGTCTTTTGTGTTTTTCGTGGGGAGAGGGTAGGTAGAGAACCTTCATTAGATTAAAGAAGATTGTATTTTGCTAAGACTTTTTTTCATCAATAGATACTTTTATAAAATGCCTTTTTTCTTGGATTGGCATGATCATATGATTTTTCCTTCTTGTTAAGGTGATGAATGCAGTAGATGTTAATTGTAAACATAGACTATTACAACATTAATAAATATAAGGGTTAGAAAATCTGTAATTGTGTGGTGATTTTTTTGTTATTCACAATGCAGTACTGGTATATTTAGCTATATCTATCAAGTACTTAGTAGGAACAAATAAATGAACAGAAGAGTGGCTTAAAAGGGGCAGGTAACTTGGGGTTTATGCCTAAATAAAAAATTAACATATGTTAATTAACACTTTTTGTCTTTTATCTGAAACAGACTTTTAAGAAGCTGCAAGGTTCTGCTAGTATCAGTTCCTTTTTTTCAAGGATATACTAGACTATTATATTAACTAGTCATAGAACTTTCTTCTGTCACCTTTCAGTCATGTGTCATATGTAATTGAGCCATGGATTTAGGATTGGGTGTGTAAGAATATTCATCAAGTTTTTCTCATTTCTAAGAATAGTGAAAATTTATAAAAGGTACCTTCTACAGCAAATTTGTGTTTCACGTCATTTCATGTATACACTTTAAAGTGAGGGGGTAGATGGATGGATGGATGGGGGTATGTAGATGGATGGATAAGTCAGTGAATGAACAGACGTCACAAAAAATTACCGTAAATTTTTCATCTGCATAAAATAAACCATCACAGACGGTTTTTTACAGGTGACCTGTTAGGCTTGTTCTCATAGGGCTTTCTCTCAGGGCATTGTTTGGCATTGGTTGGGGGAAAGAAGAGTTAAGATCACTACACAAAAGTCAACACCATTCTTCAGCAAAATCAGAGCATCTCGTCAAACACCCCACATGTGTCACACTGTGCTTTCCCCTTAACAGAAACAAAGATAAGGCAAAGTAGTACTTGAACTTCTCAATGAGGAGTTTGTAATGCATTGAATAAAGGCTTCGCTGCTACTAATAGGTTTATTTGTCCATCTGGCACCTTAGAAGTCTTTTTTTTTAAATATAGTTTTCCCTTTATTGAAAAAAAAATGTAAGAAAAAATAGATTAATTTAAAAAAGGGTGGGATTGAGGTAAAAGAGGACATTGTATTAGAACAACACAGGTCAGAACCGAACAATTTAAGCATCATTGTGTTTCACCCCCAGATAATCTAACGTAATAGTAGTCACCACAGTGCCTCCTTCATTGAATTATTTGAGTATAATATAGCATCAAGCATATCAAGACAGTCTGAAGCTATTCAAGAGAATGAAGAAATTACAGGGTATTTAGAACCAGTTAACAGAAAACGAACAATGGTTTCTATATTATCTCTTTACCTATAAAAAATTTTGTTTATACTATCATATATAGTAAAATATAGTAAGATACCACATGTTAAAACCATGGGGAACAGATGTACAACAGCTTGATGGGACTTCAAAACAAGATGATATTAAATCAGCACTAGCTTTTATGATGTGTTTTCTTCAGAATAGCTATTCGTACTATCACCGATACTAAAATCGAACAACCCAGGTTAAAACCATTGCAATTAATGAGTGATAACATTATATGGATTTAAACCAATATGATTGGGAATCATGATTACCACATACTGTTATATATTATTATTTCTTACACTAGGGAAACTATTCGGTATTTATACATGTGAGTTTGATTTATTTCACTTATGAGTATGGTCTCAAGCTGCGTCCATTTATTTATAAATCTCAATGTGATCATTCTTTATAGCTGAGTAGTACTCCATTGTATAAAAATACCACAACTTTTTTATCCATTCCTGAGTTGATGGACACTTAGGTTGTTTCCAAGATCTGGCAATTACAAATTGTGCTGTTATAAACATGGGTGCACATATATCACTATGGTATGATGCTTTCAGTTCTTCTGGGAATATGCCTAGCAGTGGAATAGCGGGGTCAAATGGGGCTTCCAGTCCCAGCTTTTTGAGAAATCTACAGACTGACCTCCACAATGGTTGTACTAGTCTACACTCCCACCAATAGTGTAGGAGAATTCCTTTTTCCCCACAGCCTCTCCAGTGTTTGTTGTTGGTGGTTTTCTTGATCTTGGCCATTCTTTCAGGAGTGAGATGAAATCTCAGTGTGGTTTTAATTTGCATTTCTATAACGACCAGGAATGGTGAACATTTTTTCATGTATTTATTTGCCATTTGAATTTCTTCATCTGAAAATTGTTTATTCATCTCAGATGCCCATTTTTGGATTGGGTCTTTGAATTTTGGGGGTATTATTTTTTTTAATTCTTTATATGTTTTAGACAGAAGTCCTTTGTCTGAGGGGCAATTCACTAAGATTTTTTCCCAGTTTGTGGGTTTTCTTTTCACTATGCTGGAGATTTCTTTTGACATGCAGAAACTTTTTAATAAGAGGCGATCCCAGTTATTGACTCTGGGAAGTATTTCCCGTGCGGTTTGAGTCCTGTTCATGAATTCTCTACCTACCCCTATGTCTTCAAGGTTTTTACCCAATTTGTCTTCCAATAGATTTAGTGTTTCTGTTTTAATATTTAGATCTTTGATCCATTTAGATTTTATTTTAGTACATGGTGATAGGCATGGGTCTAGTTTTAGTTTTCAGCATATGGAGAGCCAGTTTTTCCAACACCATTTATTAAAGAGACTGTCATTCTTCCAGTGAACATGTTTGGCCCCTTTATCAAAGATAAGGTGGTTGAGTGTGTTTGTAGTTGTGGTTGTATCTTCTAATCTATTCCACTGATCTTCGACTCTGTTTTGGTTCCAGTACCATGTTGATTTTACTATAGTTGCTTTGTAGTATAACTTCAAGTCAGGAATTGTGATACCTCCTGCCTTGCCTTTGCTGCTTAGAACTGTCCTTGCTATTCTAGGTCTCTTCTCACTCCAGATGAATTTTAGGAGTGATTTCTCGAGTTCTATGAGGTATGTTGATGGTATTTTTATTGGGAATGACTTGAATCTGTATAAAAGTTTTGGGAAAATGGCCATTTTCACAATATTTATTCTTCCTATCCATGAGCAAGGGATGTCTTTCCATTTTCTGAGATCATTTTTCTGTGTATTATAATTTTCCCTGTATAGGTCTTTCACTTTCGTGAGAGTAATTCCTAAATATTTCATTTTTTTTGGTTGCTAGTGTGAAGGGTGTGGCCTGTCCTATTTCTCTCTCTGTGATTTTGTTGTTAGTGTATAGAAATGCAATTGATTTTTGAGTATTGATTCTGTATCCAGCTACATTACTGAATTTATTTATTATATCTAGGAGTCTTTCAATGGAATTTTTTGGGATCTTCTATATAGGGTATCATGTCATCTGCAAATAATGATAATTTAACTTCTTCTTTTCCTATCTTTACACCTTTTATTTCTCTCTCTTGTCTAATTGCTCTGGCCAGTATTTCCAGTACTATATTAAATAGGAGTGGTGATAAGGAACATCCTTGTCTTGTGCCTGATTTTAAAGTAAAGCCCTTCAGTTTTTGGCCATTTAGTATGATATTGGCTGTTGGTTTGTCATAGATGGCCTTAATTGTATTGAGGTAAAGACCATCTACTCCAATTTTCTGTAAGGTTCTTATCATGAATGAATGTTGGACCTTATCAAAGACTTTTTCTGCATCTATAGAAATGATCATGTGATTCTTACTTTTGGCTGTATTGATATGGTGGATTTCATTTATTGATTTATGTATGTTGAACCATCCCTGCTTGCCTGGGATGAATCCCACTTGGTCAGGATGTATGATCTTCTTGATGATTTGCTGCATCCTATTTGCCAATATTTTTATTGAGGATTTTTGCATCTGTGTTCATTAGGGAGATTGGTCTGTAGTTCTTTTTCAGTTGGGTCCTTTTTTGGTTTTGGTACTAGAGTAATATTTGCTTCTAGGAACAATTTAGGAAGGATTGCTTCCCTTTCAATTTCATTGAATAGTTTGAGGAATGTTGGCATTAGCTCATCTTTGTATTTCTTGTAGAATTCTGAAGTGAATCTGGCTGGGCCTGGGCTCTTCCTTGTAGGTAAAGATTTAATTACGTTTTCAATTTCATTAATAGAAATTGGGTTATTCAGTAGTTTTACATCTTCATGACTAGCTTTGGTACTTTGTATGCTTCTAGGAATCTATTTCCTCTGTGTTATCAAACCTTTGAGAGTAGAGGTTTTCAAAATAGGTGTTGATGATCTTCTGTATTTCTATAGGGTCTGTAGTAATTTCTCCTCTTTCAATCCTTATTGCATGAATTTGAGCTTTTTCTTACCTTTTTAAAATAAGGTTGGCTAGGGCTTGTCGATTTTATTTATTCTTTCAAAGAACCAGCTCTTTGATTCGTTGAGTTTTTGGATTGTTTTTTTGGTCTCTATTGCATTGATTTCTGCTCTGATTTTTATAATTTCTTCTCTTCTTTTGGCTTTGGGCTTGATTTGCTCTTCTTTTTCTAGATGTTTGAGATGTAACATCAGGTTATTTATGTATTCATTCTGTTTTCCTAATGTGGGAACTCAGTGCAATAAATTTTCCTCTGAGGACAGCTTTCATTGCATCCCACAGATTCCGGTAAGTTGTATTTGTGTTTTCATTTGTTTGTAGGTATTGTTTAATTTCTTCTTTAATTTCCTCTGTGACCCACTACTTACTCAAGAGTGTGTTATTCAGTTTCCATGTGTTTGTGGGATTTTTGCAGTATCTTTTATCATTAATTTCTAATTTCATAGCGCTATGGTCCGATAGCATGCAAGGGATAATTTCAACCCTTTTGCATTTATTTAAATATGTTTTGTGAATTAATATATAGTCTGTTTTAGAGAATGACCCATGTACTGCTGAGAAGAATGTGTATTCTGTTGTTTTTGGGTGGTATACTCTGTATATGTCTATTAAGTCCATTTGTACACAGGTGCGATTCAGTTCTTTGATTTCTTTGTTGATTTTCTGTCTGGTTGATCTGTCCATTGGTGTCAGTGGTGTATTAAGATCTCCTGTTAGAATTGTGTTACTGCTAATTTGGTTTTTCATTTCTGTTAGTACTTGTTTTATATAAGAGGGTGCTCTGGAGTTTGGTACATATGTATTCAAGATAGTTATCTCTTCCTCTTGAAGTTTTCCCCTAACCAGTATGTAGTGTCCTTCTTTATCCCTTCTGATCATTATTGGTTTGAAATTCAGATTGTCTGCAAACAGAATAGCTACCCCCACTTTTTGGAGGGTTCCTGTTGCATGAAGTATTGTTTTCCATCCTTTGACTTTTAGTCTGTGAGTATCCTTTTGGGTTAGATGGGTTTCTTGTAGACAGCATATGGTTGAATTCTGTTTCTTGATCCATTCTGCCAGTGTTTCTTTTAATTGGTGCATTGAGACCATTTACATTAATGGTTAGAACTGTTATATATTGGGTTGTTGTTGACATGTTATCTTTTTGCTGTTGCATCTTTATCTTTCCGCTCTCTTTAATTGTGTGCTTTGTTTAGTGGTTTTTTCCTAAATGTATCTAGATTGTCTTTCAGTATTCTTTGCAGGGTTGGCTTGGTAATCATGAAGTTTTTCAGCTGTTCTTTGTCATGGAAGTATCTTATTTCTCCTTCGACTCTGAAGGACAGTTTTGCATGATACATCAGCCTAGGTTGGAAATCATTTTCCTTTAGGATCTGAAATACTTCACTCCATGCTCTTTTTGACTTTATTATTTGTGCTGAGCAGTCTGCTGTGATTCTGATAGGTTTTCCTTTATAGGTGATCTGTCTTTTTTCTCTGACAGCTTTTAATATTCTATTCTTTTGTTCAATTTCTGGGATGTTCATTATTATGTGTCTGGGTGTAGATTTATTTTGGTTATGGCTATTTCGAGTTCTATATGCTTCATTGATCTTGATATCAGTTTCTAATCTCGTGATTGGGAAATTTTCAGCTATTACTTCTCTAAATATCCGCTTGACATCCTTTATGTTGTCCCCTTCTTTTTCATTTATTCCTATCAACCTTATGTTGTTCCGCTTTGCGTCATCTTGCAGGTATTGAATTGTTATTTCCTGATTTCTTGTTATTTTTAAAAGATCTTGCCTTTCCTGTTCACTAGCTGCAATCTTGTCTTTGAGGTCTGAAATTCTATCTTCACATTCATTGAGGCGGTTTTTACAACTTTCAATGGATTTTTTGGTTTCCTGTATATCTCTTTGAATCTGCTTTATGTATTCTGTTTGTTTCTTATATTGTTCATCTAGGGATTCTATCTTTTTGTTTAGGTCCTCCAATTTTTAAATGTGTCTTTAGATATGTTCAGCATCTCCTTCATTTCTTTTATTATTTCTTCTTTTACCTGAGAGATTATTTCTAGTTTGAGTCCCTTTAAGGTTGCCCAGAGTTGCTTCTTTATTTCAGTTACTATTATTTCAGGTATTTCAGGTATGTGAAATGTGTTTTCTTCTATGCATGTGGTTCTTAGGCTTTCTTGGGATGGGCTGGATGTTTGATGTTGCATTGTGGTCTTTCATTTTGTCATTTTCCTATATTTTCGAGCTTCAAATGTTGTTCCAAGTGAGGGAGAGAGTTCCCCCAGACCGTGTCTAGGCCCGACTGGGTGGGCCCTCAGGGAACCGCTGCCTGGTTCCCAGGTGAGGAAGAGTGTTCCCCGAGACTGGGATGAGATTCCATGCCTAGGCCCGACTGGCTGGGTCCCGCAGGAAACCGTGTGACAAAGAGAGTTCCTCAGACTGGGGCGGGATTCCTGGGGCAGGATTCCTTACCTAGGCCCCACTCGCTGATCTCCCCTTAGAAGTCTTTTAACACCTAAGAAATACATGTGTAAGATTCACTTTGAATAAGAAATATGCCTTTTTCTTATAAAACAGGAGAAAGGTGCTCAAAAGCAGAAGTGGGATCAGAAAACAAATATTATTCCACACAAGTACATTCTTGAGCGAACTAGTTTTTGGAAAGATTATAAATAGAATCTGAAGATCTGGAGATCAATCCTATTAATGTTACTATGCCAGTGTACCCCTAGGTATGCACATACATAAGTTTACAGGTACTGCTGACCTAGATTACAAACTTAGGTTTGAGACTGTTGTGTTCAAGAATATGTACATTTCACACTTTTTTTGGACTCTTGATAAACTTGAGACAAATAAAATTTATGATAGGGTTTGTATAGCTGATAGTAGAGTCCCAAAATACACTGGTTCCATGACATCGAGTAGACTAAGCATATAAGCAAAGCGAGATGCAGAGTTCGGTAACTTCCCCAAAACATTTAGCTAGCTATGTAAGTAGTAGAGTGAGAATCCAAAGCAGATGATCTGGCTCCAGACCATAAAATTCATTTTCATTTTGGTGAAATAGCCAAGGAAGGAATGAAGCAGATTTACTTCAATGCCTTCTTTCGATAAACTACAGAGTTCATGATAGTAATGGCTAGCTTGTTTTTATCATTTGTTTTCCATTAAGTAATTAACATTTTCCTCCATTTTATTTTGTTTTCATTATTATTTTTCCACGAAATATAAGCCACCTTAAAAAGAAAAGAAAAATGGTAGATGAAAGGGTTGCTGGCCCAGACCGGACACTTTAGCCAGGAAAAGCCTCAGCCAGAATTAGGGAGCTCCTGCCTCCCCCGCCCCTAGAGATTTACCTGTAACCCTATATCCCTGCCCTTAATAACCTACCTCTGGTGCCAAACTAAGACCAATGGGCTACCTGTACATCCCTAATGCCCCAGACCGAGGCTACTTATGTGCCTCACTCCACGTGTTCCAGAGAGAGATCGCCGGCCCCGGGGTGGAGATGCCACGCCCCGGGGGGTTGGGGGTGTCTCTCCCCACATTCCCAAAATAAAGGTTACTTATATTTTATACTTCTTATCTTTTCAGTCACCCCCGGCCAATCCTTCCCCCTCTTCCCCTTTACAGACCTATCAGTAGAGAATTCTCAGTTTAGGATCAATCTGAAAAGTAGTAAGAGTCTTCTAATGTGACACCAATTTATTTGAACCTTTTCTTCTGATTGTGCAGTCTAGTATTCACCAGAAAGGATTCTGTCTTGGGCCATTTTGGCTGCTGTAACACAGCACCATAGATTGAGTAGATTATAAGCAATGCAAATTTGTTTCTCACAGTTCTGAATGCTGGTAAACCCTACCTCAGGGTGCTTGTGAATCTGTAGTCTGGTAAGGGGCCACTTTCCAGTTCTTAGTGTCTTTGTGCTGTGTCCTCCAATCGCAAGGCAGCTGTCTGGGCTTTTAGAATCACAATGGTCATTCTTTTTTTTTTTTTTTTTTTTTTTTTTTTTGGTATGGGGATGAAACTCATAAACTCCTGCTTGTCAGGCAGGCACCTACACGGCTGAGCTAAATCCCCAACCCTCTGGGCTCTTTGATAAGGGTGCTAATTCTCAATATGAGGACTCCGTCTCCGACCTGCAGGCCCCACATCCTGACAGCATCACATTGATGATTAGGTTCTTTCCTCCCTCCTTCCCTCCCTGTATTGGATAGTGAGTCTAGCACCTTTGTACTGAGATACATCACCAGCCCATTTTTAGTTTTTGTTTTGAAACAGAATCTCACTAAATTGCTAAATTGTCTAGGCTGGTCTCAAATTGTGATCTTCCTGCCTTAGACTCCCAGAGTTCTAGGGTTATAAGTGTGCGCCATTACACCTGGGTTGGTGATTAGGTTTCAGGATATGAATTTGAGGAGGGTTGAGGAAAGGACACACAAACATTTAGACCATAACAGAGTAATACAATAAATATTAAGAAAGGTGTACTTGCATTATTTGGAATAAATGAAAATTGGAAACTTTTTAATAATTTAAATCTGGGGACAGGCATTTAGCTCAGTAGCATAAGCGCCTACCTGGCAAGCATAAGGTTGTAAGTTCAATCCCTGGTACCAAAAGAAAAGAAAAAAAGAAAATGAACTCCTAATTTCGTTTACTGATTAAAAAAAAATTTAAATCTGAAAACAGATATACTAATATATCATCGGTACCCAAAGGTGTATTTGACACTTGTGATAGTGACTTTTTTTTAGAGTTTATGCATAATGAATTTCACTTAAAAATTTCTATAACTCTGGAACAACCCTGGGTTGTAATAGGGGAAGAAGCCCACTTTACCTTTTTATACTGAGAAAAACTAGGACCTCAAAATCTCAGATATGTAGATTGAATCAACCTAAATATCAAGTAATCTTGGACAAACTCACATCCTTTCTTAGAAATCATTATCTTTAATCATAGTAACAGGACCAAGAATCTGTATGAGCCCAGCTATGCAAGTCAGCCTGCAAATTAACTTACTTTGGCAAAAGCAAAGTATGTTTTTAGTGTTCTTTAAAATATTTAACTAGAAGAAAATTATGGCACATAGTGTTTCTAAGTACTTATGGTGCTTTTGTCTTGATACTTTGTGGTGGGGCATTTTGGGGATAGTTTACCATAGCTAAACAAATTAGCTGAATTGTAACTCTGAAAAATATTGCATTGTAACTCACTGAAGCAAATTTCAGTTGAATCAGAGGTATGATTTTAATGGGATTATGCCATCATTAGTATTATAATCAATACATAAATAAGAGGTGTTGAGAAAAGAGCAATAACATGATAATGTACTGGAAGGACCAACAGCTGCATCTGCAAAGGTGATGCAAAATAATAGGAAGTGACCTGAATTTCATGGATTCTTTAAAGACAAAGGAAAAAAGACAAAGAATATAGACTAAAGAGAAGAATAGTTTTATGATGTAGTCTGTCTACCAAGTTTAACAAAAACAGTGGAGAATAGAAAAAGGCTAAATATTGAATACAGTAGCTTTTGAGTAGTAATCAAAGGCTAGGAAGATGGGGAAACATTCTTTGACAAAAGAAAGGTCAAAATAATGGAGGAAAGTACATTGTAGGTTGACCTGAATATGGGTAAAGTAATAAACGAAAATAATACCAAACAGGTGATGTTGAAGCGTAATGAATATATATCCTAATGTTATGCACATTGCTTAGCAACAAGCAATTTACAAAAATGAAAAAGGAAGTACCAAAAGCAATTAAAGGAAGAAAGAGACATATGTCTAGTAATTAGATATGAGGTGAAAACAAGAGGAGGCAAGATGAAGTAAATTTAGACCTCACAGAAGTTTAAGATAAACAGTCACATTTATTATTGTCTCTTGGGTCAGTTTTTAAAAAGTTAGACCCAGAATTGTAATCAACTCCTCCAAGTGAATATATTGATTGCTATGTAAAATTTACTCCTTACCCTTTATATGAAGCAGTGAAAATATGCTTAGGTATTTATGTGATTTAATATTTTGAATGTAAACATGTTTTAATATAGTATGAAAAGAACAAATCTGAAAATTCAAAGTATGTTAGGAAGGCACTTGGAAATGATTTTCGCCTTTCACCTTCTTATTTTGTATTTGAATTGGTTTATGCATGAATTTCTAATACCTTATTTTAAATATTTGGATAGTGGTTAGTATTCAACCTGTTTGTAAAGTTCAGAAGTACTTTATATAAGTAATACTTTCTAAAGGCCAGTAGATGCATTTAAAAGAAGTAAGTTAATTCATTCCATATTTCAGCAGTTAGAATGCATTTCCAATATATGAATTTACAGTTAACCTTGTAAAAACTCAAAATAATACAAATTCCACATACCACAATTACCACAGGGTTCCTCTAATGAAAGGATTACTATCACGAGCATTCCTCAGAACCATCTTTGGTTGTGTCTCATCTGCAAGCTGGACTTTTTCTCCTGATGATCTGTCTTTTAAAATAGTAGAGTCTCAAAAGTCTTTTCCCTGCCCAGTTAAGTAAGCAAACCATATTCCTTAGAGTTGGAGAAAAAGCCCAGGTTGAATAACGAACAGGAGTGATTCCATGGAAGTGGTAATACTTAGGCTCTTATTAACAGGCTCTTACTGACTTCGGGTGCTTAAGAATCGTTACTCATGATATATCTTAGTAGAGTCTTACGTTAAATAGAGTTCAGAGTGCTCAGTGTTCAGAGGTTGAAGATGGTAAATAAGAATGCACAAACTAGACACTGATTAGCATGGCAGTTGGGAGGGTTTGCTCTTACCCAGTGCCTTAGTATGAAAGGGTTGAAATGCTACCTTTGCATATAACTACTCTGTTTTGTACTTAGAATTTACCCATTGCTAAAGCTGAATGCTTTTAATTAAAGAAAACCAAAATAACTGCCTCACCCTTCCTTTTTTTAAATTTAATTTTAAAAGAAAACAGCAATAAAACAGATCAAAACAGTGTACGACAGTAGGACATCTACAACAGTTGCTATATTGCATATTGTTGTCTTCTAAATAGTTTCTCAGCTTTAGGCCTGTGAAGACAATCAAACAATACAATTCCTCCACATCAGCCGGTTGCTCAAGATGGGAGGGTGGCTGTTCTTCTCTCCCCAGTCAGTGCATTGGCCAGCTCACAGGTGAGGGGTTAGCTTCCTTCCTTCCTTGTTCTCCTTGATCTGGGCTCTGACTTGCTCACAGGTGGAGACTTAACCTTCCTTCCTTGTTCTCCCCGATTTTTGCTTTGCCTGGCTCCTGCCACATCCTTTCAAGGAATAAAATACTGTATTTCATTGAGTTTGAGGTACTATTGATTCTAGCAGCACCATCATATTATGTACCAGTATGGGAGAAAATATTCTGCCTATTAAACTATGACACACTTGCATTCTAATCTCAGACATTTTTAATTTATGGCCAGAGGTGTCAGAGAATTCAATGAGATGAGATATAGTACACTTAGCTACTCTGTTCTGAGCTGTGTTCAAATATCATATACCCATAGCAATACCATCTAATCTACTTTGCTCTGCCTTTAAAGTTATTCTTGCCGCATTTAAAATAAGGTATTCTTCTGCGTATAACCTTGACTTTGGTCAAAAATACCTTGGTCATCTACTCCAGAGTTGCTGCACTTCTTATAAGGATACTGGTCATGTTGGGTTAGGGCTTCTCCAGCTGACCTCCTCTTAACTTAGTTACCTTTATAAAGACTTTTGTCTTCAGATACAGTCACATCCCAAAAAACTAACGGTTAGGACCTTAACATGATTATAGAGGGGACACAATTTTAATCTCTATATTAGCTTATTGCTTACTGTCCTAATTTATTTACCTGCTCCAAGGATCTTATATAGAGGCATTCTAATATATCCTTTATGTTACCATTTGAGAAATTATCCTGAACTCAAATGAACACATTACTTTCCCTGCTTAAAATTCTTTAATGGTTCCCAATCATGTGGAGTATAACATTCAGATTCCTTCAAGTGGCATCTTTTACGATATACTCCCAGTCACTTTCCTGCTCACACTGTGCGTCAGCCTTTCTGAAATGCTTAAGGTTTCCTAAAGGTTTTAAACTTGCACCTCTGTTCCTTTGTGCCCATGGCCTTCTGTGCCCATAATGTTCTTAACACTGGCTCTGTTGACTCATGAACTCCAGCTCAGTTAAGAGGCAATGTAGGGAGCACATTCTGTAGGAGTCTAACCACTTAGTGGTTGGGAGGAATTACAGCAAACAGCAGTAGTGCAAATTGAGGGAAGCTGTTGAATTAATATATGAAAAAACATCATTTTCATGAAAAAGACTATAATAAAGAAGAGTAGAGTTCTGTAAATGAAGCTGGTTGTTGTAAGTTCTTCTCATTGTGTTGAGCCCCTGATGGTTTGGTAAAGGGACAGATTTTAAAATTTACGTCTCCCTTGTCATCATTTACTTAGCCATCAACTCAGGCCCATCTCACCACATTTAATCACTTCCTAGCACCTTCTTAAATCAGCAGCTATACCTAGAGCTGCAGTGCAATTCAGAGCCCACCCTCTCGGCTGTCTCTATTCTTGTGCCCTAGACACACAGCAATGCAGCACTTCCCCAGCTTGTCCGAAAACAATGAGTACAAATTGTGGGACATGGGAAATTTCATGGAGTCAGGGGGGAAAGGTGTAAATTGCAAGGTAATAACAAGGGGAGGTCAGGACGTTAGCAATGCAGGGAATATGATGGACCTAAAGAAAAGGTATAAATTATAAGGTAATGTACAGGGGAAGTCACTACATTAGCAACATGGGGAAGCTGACCATTTGGGAGGAAAAGCTACAAACTGTAGGATAATGTAAAGTAGAGGCTTCACTGAGGATGAGCTCACCTCATACCAGGAAGACTTTTGGCTATATAGACACTGGCTGTTATTTTCAGTATTTTTGTAGCCTTATCTCACAGCAGATCTTTTTCTTTTACAAACATTAATTAAATTGCTAGCTAATGGTGCAGAACAAAATTACTATTCTTGATCAATACAGAAAAATACAGGAGGGGGAAAATTCCTTCAAAACCTCTACATGCCTGCCTGAACTTGCAAATGTTAGGTGTGTCAATAAATACACATCTTTTGGGGACCTTTGCTGCACACAGACACATATTCCTACAAGAAGCTCTGTAAACATAACTGTTCTGTCTATGTTTAACATATCATTTAAACAGTTGTGCAGTTTTTTACAAAGTGTTAAAACTTTGTAACATATGGGAACACTGTACTCTTATAAGCTTGTCATTTCTACATGGCTTATGATTTAGGCACTGGCTGCCTTCTTTCCAGAATGTCTTTTTAAGGATGTTTGTAGAGCACACAGCTTTGGGAGACAGAGACTGTATCTCCTCCTGAGCACTGGGCAGGCTAGCTTTCTGATATTATGGTTTGGATGTGGTTTGTTCTCCCAGGAATTCATGTGTTGGAGGCTTAGTCCTCAGTGTGATGATATCACAGCTGTTTCCATTCTTCCTTGCCAAGTATCACATGTTCTGCCCTTGTTTATATTGAAGACAACCAAAGTTCTAAAGAGTTTCCTGACTTCTGCCTACAGAAATCATATATTTCCCTTTATTCTCACCCAGTACACAAGTCCTTCTGCCTGCAAGAGAGAAGTGATCTGAGCTGTTGTCTGTGAATCACTGGCAACCTCCAACTCACGTCCTCTTCATCAGCAAGAAATAAAGCAGAGAACCACAATTGCCTTAGTCAAAAATATGTGTTAATTTCCATAAACTTCCCTTAAATTCTGTTAAGAACCAGGATTTCCTTAAGCTTCTTCCAGAATTCCATGTCTCTATTAGAATCCCATTCTTGTTGAACAAAACAAAACAACAGTAAAGGATCTGGGAACTTAGCCTCCTCTCAAGATACCACATGCCACAGACACTTATGTAGACGGATGACCCAGGATGGCTGGATCACAAAGGACTTCATTGCTTGTGATACTTAGCAGCAGTATCAGCACCTTTGTGTCAGTTCTCCTTGTCTTTGAGTTCTATGGAGTGATGCAGATGGGCTCAGATGCATGTTTGCATATGTAAAAGGATGGATTACAGAAGAAGAATTGAGTTTAGAGAATGTGGATCCTTTTAAGTGGTCAGTATATTAGTCTCTTTCCTGTCACTGTATCAAAATACCTCAGGCTGGATAACTTATAAAGAAAGTAAGTTTATTAAGCCTACAGTTTTAGAGGTTGATGGTCCAAATAGCATGGCATTGGCTCTGGTTAAAGGACACTGATGGCTGCACCGTGTCATGACAGGTGGTATTGTGATATCTTAGCTCAGACCTTTGGCACTGTATCATGCCAACTATATTTGGAGATAAAGACTTTTTTCAGTGTTTAGCCAAATTAACAATATACATTTAAAGATCCATATTTGGAATAAAGTGTTTTTGAAAAAAGCAAGAGAGCAGTTCAAAATTACAGATAGTGATTGCTTTGGAAGATGAAGCACAGGACTTTGATCAGGAAGAGCACCCAGGTAGCTATGGTGATGTTGGTAATTTTCCAGTTCTTCAGTTGGAAATGGGCTCACAAATTTTGTTTTTATTCTCATGCTTTATGATATCTATTTGTTTCATATATTCTTTTCTGTATATCAACTATCACATAATTTTTGTAGTCATTCTAGAATTACTGAATTTCTATAAATTATATATCTGCTAGACCTTTATGTGGATATCTTCTCTTAAAGTCCCTATAGTGTTCAACAAGAATGTCCAACAGGAAAATATATATACCTTCATGGGACAAATACTGTAGATGTTCAAATCTGTATTTTTTAAAAATAATTAGTATGAAATTATCTGGTCTTTACCTAAGCTAGGATTAATTAAAATTAATTTACCTTGATGTATAATTCTAGATATATCATTTCTAGGTGCATAATTTTTGTCATTTCTGAAAGTAGATTGTGTGTACTTATAATGCTGAGAGTGAATTTGAGAAATTTGGGAGGAATATTTTGTCTATTGTTCTCTGCTTCACTGTCTGTGGGGAGCACAGATGGCCACGTTACTTCCCTTCTCAATTTTTGTGACTTGGATCTTAGAGGGTTCCCAGATACCCCGTGCTTACGGCTTCGTCAGCAGCGTGCGTGCTGATGGGAGGTGTGGAACCTTTTGGAGGCAGGGCCCAGAGCGTGGAAGTTAGGTCATGGCGCTTGGCCCTGGAAGGGTTACTGAAACTTCTTTCTCTTCACTTCCTGATTAGCATGAGAGGAGCAGCGTCCTCTGTCATGCGTACTTACTGTGCTATTCTGTGTCATAGGCCCAAAGCCCCAGGACTGACAGACCCTGACCCACAGCCTTGTGTCAGAATAAGCCTTTTCTTCTTTTAAGTTGATTACCTTAGGTACTCTGTCACAGTGGTAGAAAATTAATGAACACACAATGCTGTTTTCAATCTAGTTAAGAGAGAAAGGCTCTTCAAGGCTCTTTTCTGTTTCTTGTGTCCCCTAGAATGACTGCAGCTCCCTACTGACAGTGTAGCTCAGAAGGCCTCTGGGAGTGCCCCAGTCCTGAATAAATAGGGAGAATGGGCTGCAGTTTGGTCTAGCTGTCCTTGGGATGAAGACACTAGATCCTTTATGAGGTCTCTTAGCTAAAACTTTTTATCACCTACCATCACACAGACACTTTTCATACTTTGGATTACTTAGTCTTGTGTCAACCCTGCAGTGACTGTTGTCACCACTCCTCTGTGTGTTAGAGACTCAGAGAGAGGTAAAAAAAAAAAAAAAAAAAAACACTCTGTTTTCCCTTAATGAGAATGCTAACTTGGTTCTGTGGATTCTAAGACCATGCTGTTAATAATGCCAGTTCCTTGTCATTTAATCCTTTAATGCTAGTAGTATATGCAAATACATAGAATTTTCCTTTTTAAAAGCCTTATTATAAATCAGAATACACACAATTGTGATTGTAACTCACATGGTAAGGCCAACAAGGCCCGGCTGTGTGATTTGGTATCAAAACCCACCAAAGCAAGGCATTCTCAGGCATGTCAAGATAAAACACCCCATGGAGTATTTCAGGTAGGAGAGGAGACAGCATTGATGGTTACTGCGAATTTTCTGATTACCTCTTATAAAAATGTATTCCACACTTTTTCTTCTCAGTCAAACTGTCATTGATATCTTGTGGTTAAAGTCTTTTGATAAGCTGAATTTAACATTTCTAAAGTATTATAGGGATGTTACAAGCACATTAGAAGCATTTAGATTTTGTTAGCTATAGTTATATTTCTTTAACATACACTTGGAACAAGACCCAGCGTGCCTGTATTTGTTTATGTAAGAAAGCAGGCAGGGTTTGTACAGAATTTTGATCTATGGTATGCCGTGAAAAGTATAAATGTCATTTTCCTCCTGATTTATAATTGGTCCCCATGAGGGAACTCAATTACTTAGTGTGAAATGGGCTTCAAAGGCAGAGTATGAAGTGTATTTATCCCCAGCTTGCAGATTTATCTGTATTCAGCTACAGAAAAAAATAAACAAATAAATACTTTAATCTGACTTTCAGAGCACTCAGAACAAGGTCTTGCTGCATTAAAGTAGCAGGATCAGGCCTCCCCCAGGACATCCCAGTCTGGCAACATCACTGAGCCCCATCTCACCCAGGGCTCCAGAGTTCCCAGACCCCAGTTACGCTGTTTTCAGGCGAGGGTCCTACAGAAGGCAAGTCGCTGCTTAACTCCATGGAGTATTTTATCTTGACATATGCTTGAGAATGCTTTGCTTTGGTGGGTTTTGATAGCAAATCAAAATATCTCTCCTTTCAGTAGGAATGTTTTGTATCCTCATAAACTCTTTCTGGAGACCACACTGTCCTATACATAATAAATGTTGAAATATAATGCACAATTTGAAATGCAGCCACCCCAGCTTGTAAACTGTATCAGGATCTTAGCAGATGGTCACCAGGGACCTTTCTTTTAGTTAATCCTTTTAGTCTTGCCAGAGTTTCTCTTTGAGACCACTCTTTTTCCCCCCTATTTGGTACCCAGGCTACACACTGTACTGTAGATCTATCAGTTAGGCAGATGTTTGTTGTGCACTTACGGTCTAGTTTAGGGTTTCCCCCTTTGGAAGAAATAGGTCAAGTGCAGGCACCAAGTAAGAATAGATCAGTTTCCAATTGGTTGGGAAGTTGAATGTGGAATGTAAAATCCAACAACATAAAAAATGATGCTTAGTTTATCCTGCTAACCCAGGGGCACCTTTAAGCTGCAGTGTGGTTCACTCATAACCTAAAGAAAAGGCTGGGAGGAGTCTGCTCTGTACCCTCCCAGTGCCAAGATCACCCTTTCTTCAATGCCCTCCTACCCTGAGGTTCCTCACATTCCTGTGGCACAGTACTTCAAAGTCACTGGCAGCTTTTCTTTACTCTTCCAAATTTGTTGGAACTCTTAGTGGAGAAGTATTTTGATTTATCTAATTCATACTCGTATGTGCATTCAGATAGTATCACACTCTTCTAGAGGCATGTGCATTGCTATAAGAAAATACTAACTGCTTATGAAGTCAGACAAGTGTAGATTTTTCATCATGTAGATTACACTGAAATCAAAGGATAAGGCCAAGGAAAGACCATTGTTCTGGGGCTGCAGGATCACTGTGGAGGCAGAGCAGCAGGTAGAGTTTGCTCTTTAGGGACGGCTACTCAAGCCAGTCATACTTTTTTTTTAATTACTTCTTTCCTTATCTTGTTTCTAAACTTGTAGGTTCAGAGAATGCCACGTGTTAACGTGGTGGTGGCAGTGTTAGAAGCTCCATCAGTGGAAATGAGGTTTAGAGAGAGCTAGAACATTGGCTGAGGTCATCAATGCCCAATTTTAGGTTTGAGTTATGTGTCAGCCAGACAGTAATAAATTTAGAGGCTGTCAAAATAAGGCATACACACTGACTTAGAAAAATAACAAGGTATCGCACCAAACAGAGAGCAGAACTCATGATATCATTTGGCGATTCAGGCCCCATGGCCTGGTCCCTGGCTTTGTACTCAGGTTTACAGTCTAGTCAGGAAAGTGGATCTGATGTAAATAATTACACCAAAAGCTAGATTATTATTACTTTCTCTGCCTTCCATTCTAGAAACACAAAGGACATCATGATGGGCCCAAGATCAGGTGGCTTTTTAGAGGGAGCCACATTCTAGCAAAGACCTAAAGATCAAGTCAGGGTCAGAAGAAGCATTAGGTGGGAGGTAGGGCCTGGGCACGGTCCCTCCACCTGGGTGAACCTTGTGTGTGGAAGCCTGTGAAGGAGGCCTTTGTGTGCTTTGAGGAACTGCGGGTGAAGCTTGAGGAGCAAGCTCTGTGAATGTGGGAGGGAGGCCAGAAATGAATCTGACCTGGACCCCAGTTGAGCACATCAAGAGTTCAGAACCCCAAAAGTATGGGATCTGACTTTAGGAATTTTAAGTTGGGGAGAGACAAATTGTGCTGTGTGGCCCTGAGTGAACATGCGATTGGGATGGGAAATCTCTTAGTGGGGGTGATTAGGATCTGAAGGCAGAGTAGAAGGGGCTGTGGTCATGCAGTGTCATTTAATATCTTTCTCATTATTGCTGACACTATGTATAAAATCCTATAATTAAAAACGTCATCTCATTTAAAGCTCAAGTCTTCTAAAAGTCAGACAGACAAAATCACAGCATTAATAATAATTGTAAGAGCCTTTTTCAAATAAAACCCCTTTTCCCATTCTCCATGGCTTTTCTCCCCCATCAGATGCCCAGGGCTCATATGTCAGTCTCTTAAGTCAGTACTTGATTTCTAGAAAGGCCTTACCCAGTATGACTCTCATGGACTTTATGATACAATTTTGAATCACTCTGTTACCTTTTCCTAGGAAACAAGGGATGATAAATATATATACATATGGTGTAAGTTTGAATCTTAAAATTTTTATTGTAGAAAAAGACAAATTGCCACCAGCCCACTCAGAATACTTTGAACACACTTATCCTGTCATCCTTGCCATTCTCTGAAGCAGTTGTGCACGTCTTCTTTCAGGAGTACCTTTGTGCGGCATGATGAAAATATGGTGGATGCTGCTGCCGAGCGGCATCCAGCTAAAAGGCAGGCTTGTGAAAACATCACAGTGCATCCTCATCCATATCACACACCGGATCTGGCACCGCATGGTTTCTGGCTCTTCCTCAACATCACAATGACCATGAAGCATAAATGCTTTGAATTGATTCAGGACGTAGAGGCAGCCACATTGGCCAACTAAAGACACTCAGGAATGAGGACTTAGAGAACTGCTTCAGAGAGCAGCAAGAACATAGGGGAAGTGTGTTCAAAGCAAGGGGAGTATCTTGAAGGAAATAACAGCACTGCATCTTTTGCTGTAGTAAATTTAAAAAATTTAAACACACAATAGTTTTTGGTTATAACTTGTGTAACACGTGATTGATTTAACGCCTGTTTCTTTACATGGTTAAAAGAATTCGTTGACTGTCACAACTGGAACATTCACAAGTGTGATTGATTCTGGGTGTAGCTCCATCAAGCCTCTGGTTTATATTTCTGGTTTTCTTTCAGCCTTGCGTTTGCCCTGTGTCATTGTTGTCTTGGGCAAACTCATCCCTTATGTTGTCAAACTGACTGCAGCAGTTCTAGGCCTCATACCCACAATCTCACAAGCTTGAGCTGAGAGTGTGGCTCTGCTTAGGGGGTCAGAAGTTCTGGATTTCTCTGTAAAGTGTGGATATCACCTCTGAACCTGATGAGGGTCACGAGTGCCTGATAACCCAAAACCTAGTCACCGAGAGCAGAGGGGATGGCATCCTACCGAAAGGCAGAGCGTATCTCTCGAGCCTTGGGTGGAATCATTCCTTCCCATATCACAGGGTGCTGGAAGCCAAGAATGAGTCTAGGAACCTACAGATGCTGGCAGAATAGAGGGATTCATAGTTTAAGCCTTTATGTCTGTTCACATAATGTTAAAGCAAATAGGTCTCAGCAAATAAATGGGGAAGATGTTGGTTTTAGGTTGGATGGTGGAGCCATTCGGAAGTCCCTGACACTTGTGATCCCCACCAGCCTCGCCCTTGCTACTCATTCATACAGTTCCTAGTATTACTTCCTTGCCATATTATTTTTCTCTTTGACACATTCTGTACCAAACGGAGTGTGTTTGAACCTGAGAGTTTTTGATAGCTAGATGCAGATCCTACTTGTTTAGGAAAATTATGCTTTATCTAGACCTACTCATTTAAATAAATTAAACAGTTCTTCATTGGACATACTAATTTTAGAAACTGAAGTTTAGCAGAAGGGGAAGAAGATGCAAATAAGTATAATTGGTTAATGAAAGGTTTGAGGATCTTTCACTCTCTATATAGCTTATCTAAATTAAAGAAAATGTAAACTTCAAATAAATGAATTTTTCAATTTTAAAAATACTAATAGTTTTATTTGTTTAAATAATGCAGGGCTGTATTTAGTTCTTCAGAAGTATTTCCGAATCAGGCAGAATACACATATTTAGAAATTGTAATCCTAGGTCCTTTCTTCTCAGTCAGCTATATTCATTAGTATGCACAGAAATATTAACATAAATATGAGCATATGCATCCTCATCAATCATGTGCAGGGTGCTTTCTAGTTGCTGAGGATACAGAAAAATAGAACACACATTTCCTTTACTCAGTGAACAACATATGATCTGTTAGGGAAGAAAAGCAAATACATGGGAAATAAATAGTAGTGAGTTTATTCACTGCCTAGTGCTGGCAGATGAGACAACAATAAGGGGCTTAGAACAGGCAACAGTTGCTGGGGTGAGGGAAGGGGTCTGCAGAGGACAGAAGAGGCCCAAGAAGGGAGCATCCTCGGTGGTCAAGCAAGTTTGCTTTTGCACTGCTATTTTATTCTATTTTCCTTAAAGTTGTTATTATTGTATGATGCTTAATTCACATAAGCATTCCTTTTTTGAGGGGGTAGGGTACTGGGGATTGAACTCACGAACTCACACTTGCCAGGCAGACGCTTATGCCGCTGAGCTAAATCCCCAGCCCCTGTTGCTTAATTCACCAAGAATTTTTATTGCATAATAGTTTCCACAAGACATTGACCATATAGATCATTTCTGATCATTTGTGTATTTTCCAAAATTTCTGTAGTGACTCCCTAGTATCCTTTCATAATTATTTTTATATTGATAGGACGATTAATATGATTCTAAACTTCTTTTATTATGTTAAAGAAAATAGTCCCAAAACTAATTAGAAAATAAATTGTGTCACCTGTTACATTCCTTAAGGAAAAAAGATTGGAGCTGTTTCTTATCTATAGTGACTAATGCTGTTCCATTACTCAGTCACTATTTTGTAGCGTGATTGGCCTGACACATTCAGACATGAGACTTTTTGAAAACTTAATCTATAATCTATGGGAGTTGGAAGACTTCTTGGCTGGCTTGATTTAACATCAGTTGTTGGACTGCTCTCAGTTTAATAAATTTAGAATTAAACCTAAAGTTTTTCATTTTGTGTTATTTCTTCCCTTTTAGTCATTTCCTGTCCTTTATTCTTCTTATTTTTCCACCATGTCTGTGAGCTCCCTCATTTGGATATAACTTCTTTTTGGACAGGAATCAGTGAGTCTCTGGAGCTTTAGATAGCACCTGGCACATGGAAGATGCTCAAAAAATGCTCAAAATGAATGAAAACATCTCACACATAAATGGAAAGAAATAACGCATAGGAGATTAGATCCAAGAATGTATGTATGATTTAATTTTCACATGTGGTTTTGCACAGTCTATATTATAGCAACTTCCTGCTAGTTTTTCCTAGCCAGGAGCTAACCTTAACGTGGAAGAGGTAAGATTTATATGCTTCACAAAGTACTCTTGAGCATTAGTTATTTTAGGATGAACCTGTTATCTGTGACACATTAACATGTTTGACTTATATACTAAGATTTTAAAAGATCTTTGAGTTCTTCTTCTGCATAATTAAGTTTTCAAAACAGTTTATGTATTGGAGATTCCATGTGTGTATTTCCATTAGTCAACACAACTAAAATTCAGTCATGATTACTAGCTTTTCAAAGCCTTCCTTCATTTCCCAACAGACAACTTCCTGTCAGAATTCGTTTCCCATTTGGAAAATATCACTCTGACCCATGGGTCTCTGGACACAATTCATTCTTCACATTTTTGAGTCTTCCCACTGTCATCAATCCTTAGCTCCTGAGTTGCCAAAAGATACACTCGTAGTGAGAAGATCTAGCTTAAGAATTAGAGGAGAGAAAACTAACATGAATGATTAAAGGATTCTGTTCCAGTGATTTTCTAATTAAAAAGAAACAACTACTTTCAGTGTCTGTTTCTATTATTACTATTTAAGAAATCAAGGTGATAGTTACAGTTTGAAATAAGACGTGGTTTCTATTTTCCTTCTATCTTTATATAATTACTTTGGCAGAGTTGCAGTGTAATTCAGTTCCGTTTAGCAAACATTTACAGACACCCTTCCACTGTAATGGCCCTACATTACTGGGGTCTCTACAAGAGAGAATATGATTCAGACAAATAAATCCGCTGTGGATGGGAATTGGGTTAGGAGAGCATCATTTGAGAAAGAGTATCATGTTGGATAATATTAGACTTGGCTTGTGAAAGGAAAAGTAATTCCAAGCAAAGGGACGCTGGGATGGATCCAGTGTGGCAGATACTGATTCTTGGTCAAGGGGCTGACATGACAAGGAAGGCCTTCATCAGGATTCAGGATGCAGAATGTACGTCCTAGAAAATGTACACACAGGAAGCCACAGTAACTGACCAAGGTCTGATGGATGACTTGTTTCTTAAGTAAAGGTGACGGCCATGTGAAGAGAAGGTCACATCTTAATACAGAAAGAATCAGGTGTGCTCTATAGCAGTGATGACAAACATTTTAGAGGTTTCAAGGATACAAACAGCCCACTGGGCACACATGCCATAGGTTTGCCACACTTTTCTGTAGGTATTGAATATTTGTAAATGTGAAGAGAACTTTCAGGGTTGGTTCCAAGGATGGGGAGACTTGACAAGTGAAGAGAAGCATGGTGCCATGTTGGGATAAATGAATGATTAGGAAGAGAAAGGTGACAGGCAGAGCCTCCAGATGTCAGTGATAGGAGGGAGACCAGGCAGGAAATGGTCAAAGGAGGAGAAACAGTGAGAACATTGCTTAAAGATGACACGGAGAACAGAGAACTCAAGGAATAAGAGGACTGAGTTTTGTCTTATATGAGAGAAAAACACAATGTTGACTTTTGAAGAATTTCAGAAGGGTAGCAGAAGTGGTCAGCACTTGGCAAAGACCCTAAGAAGGGCAAAGAGTTCGTTACTGGTGGGACTGTGACATGGGATCGTCACTCACTTCAAGTAATTTCCCTTTGAAGGAAATTTACTCCTCAGTTGACGAGTGTTAATGACAAAAATGCCAGTATGTCATTAATACCTGTAGATTTTAAATGTGCTTATTTTTATGTTGTAGCTCCAAAACACTATTTTTACAAACCATTTGGAAATAACGTTTTGATATTCTTTGATTCTACTCTTTTGAAATTTCACTTATCCCTTTCTGAGATTTATTTCTAGGTCATTGATTCAGATTTCAAAACTAGTGTTTTCTGTAAGCTTGTTTTATGCCTACTAGAGTTTCAATTCAAACATTTTCCAATAGTAGCAACTGAAATAGCTTCAAAAACATTTTTCGTTTTTCTCGTCTACCTTTTTCTGGGTTGATTATACCTTTCAAAAGGCCCAAATTGATGGTACCTGAGATAGTAGCTTATAGTAACCACGCAAGCTTTTTTAGAATTGATTGAGAAATATGTTTTAGCCTTATCCTGGTTTTTGAAGATATCTTTTAGTCCTAAAAGGAACTGATCAAGGAAAAAGTACATTAGGACCAGTTTAGAACCCTTCTTTATGCATGACTTTAGGGAAATCAATTTCTAGAGTTTCTCAGCTAAGAAGTCGGATGATATTACAGGCTCAATTAAGCTTCTTTCAAACTTAAAAAAGAAAAAAAAGTTCAGAATCCATGACTGTGCGGTTTGTTCTTTCATTTACTAATCAAGCCTACCAAACGATATGGTCCCAAGTTTAAATGTGATTAGGGTATTCCTCACGCATTCTTCTCTCTCTGTGTCTTAGTTACTCTCTTTGTTGCTGGGGCACAGTACCCCACACCCATGAGTTAAGTGAGGAGAGGTTTATTTTGGTTCACAGTTTATAGAAGTTACAGTCCATAGTAGCTAGCATAGTAGCTGCAGAGGGGCATTGCAGAGGAGAAACAGAGCATGATACAACAGCAGAAAGCAGAGAGGGAGATCAAGGGAGGAGGAGGGAGATGGATCCTTCCAGGCCATACAGCTAGGATGGACCTCCTTCAACCACGCTTCACCTCCCAAATCTCAGCCATAAACTCGTCAGTGACCTAATCTGCTGCTAAGTATCACATGCTCACAATCCAATGAATTGCCCAAAAGCACCCCAATGATCACATGAGGCTCTGAGGAGACATCTAGATGTAAAGCATTATATCATAACATATCACCATAACAGGTGCTCTTCCCTCTGCCTCTGACGGGACCTTCTCATTTCTCCCTTCTTTTGTCTGACTCTTACCCTTCTAGCTGCAGATCACTATTTTTTACGGGGGCACAGGATGGTTTCCTTGGTACCTAACACCTTCAGTACAGATCAAGTATAAAGTAAATATTTGATGATAGAGAGTATGGGTGGCATTGTATTATTGTTCCTTGTGGTGATTCCCCACACTGGCTAAGCATCAGAACCAATTATGAGTTATCAGTATAGAGTTCCAGAGCCTAACCCAACTTTAATATCTGAGCTTCTAAGAAAGGGCTTATGTATCCACATTTTAAAATATACCCACAGGTAATGCTCATGTGAAAAGTACTAGTTAGCCTTTCTGAGTTCCTTGGGGACACAAAATATAGTTTCTGTCACTTTATTTTCAGGCTCTAGGGTGATTTTTGACAGAAATTAGATATACATGAACTGTTTGTGAATAAATGAATCTAACTTTTGAGAAAAGTAATAAATAATAAATGAGAATAAAATGCCCTTTCTTCTGTTTGCAGATATAACACCTTGGACCTTTAAAAACTAATTCATGCTAACCACACAAAATTATATTTTTAAAGAAATAAAATAAATGATTTAAATGCCCAAACCACCAGTTCTGGTAAAATTTAGAACTTATTCTTTGTTATCTGATAATTATGGCTAGAATTTCTTTGCTTTTATGCCTAATTTTATAATTTTGAGAGAGGTTATTTGCTTTCATTATTACAACCTGGACATTGATTTTATTTTAAATTATTTCTGTAGAAGTCACAATTCATCACTCTTTTTTACTAGTATAATTCTAATATCTTAAAGAGCATTACTTTCCTTGAGGTAAGGAATGCAAAGTGGTAAAATAAAGTAGAAATAGTCTTAACTCTGTTGTCTCCTAACCCTACATTTGTGTATATTTCTGTGCTCCAGAGGAAGACATTAATGGATTTTTTTTTTTTTTTGAGACAGGGTCTTGAACTGCTGTGCAGTTCAGGCTGGCCTTGAGCTCACTTTTAGCCCAGGCTGGTCTCGAACTCCCAACGATCCTCCTGCCTCAGCCTCCCGAGTGCTGGGATTACAAATGTGAGCCACCACGCCCGGCTCATTAATTGAAAATTTAAAACTAAGAACATTATGCTCTCCAGAACACAAAAACCTCATCACTCATGCCCCACTGGCCTGTGTTTTCGTTGTCTATTGACGAGTGACAAATCACCATGATACGTAGCTGACTAAAGCAATAAGCACTTAGTATCTCACCTGCAGACAAGGTCAGGGACCTGTGAGTGGCTGCATCATTCTAGCCATATATTCTCTTAAGGTTACACTCAAGGCACTGGCCATTGAAGACTGGCCAGAACTGAAGGTCACTTCTGAGGTGGCTCCCTCAGGTGCCTAATGAGCTGGTGCCTGTGGTTTTTATACAAGTCCCTTTCATCAGGCCTTGGGTGTCTTCATTACATGACAGGTGGCTTCCCTCAGCGCAAGTGGTCTGGGAGCGAGTGGAGCCTGGGGAAGCCGCAGTGCTCACACTTGCAGCAATGGCTATTTGGCTCCCTGGTAAAGGGAGGAACATAGAGGACATATTGAAAAGCACCAAGCCTCTAACATAAAACACTGTTTGCTGCCTCAGATGTTTCGTCCAGTATCTGAGAGCATCTGTTAACTAATTCATTTGCTTAGTTCCTTATCCACCAAGAGAAGATAGATACCCACATTTCTGGCTTCTACTTCATTATTTCTATTGTCTCCTTTTTTAGCCTTTTGTATAAGATAACAAGGTACTGTGGTAAAAAATATGAAGTGTTAGAATCAAAAGATGTCATTTTCTGTCTGTGAGCCAGATGATAAACTTTTCCTGTCTAGACGGCAATTTAGAACTTATCGTCTCTGAGAAACGTCCTTAATGAAGCTTGTAAAAAAAATCTGAAGAAATCTGCCCAGTTTCCAGATGAGCCTGGGAATGCCAATTGCGTAGCTTTCAGATACTGTTACAAAAGCAGGTGTTGGGGACACTGAACTGTCAGAGGAGGAATCTTGTGATTAAGCTAGACCTTCTCCCAGAACAGAATGTGTGGCCATCAAGTATCTTCTTGTCAGGGTAAAATATGTACTATCAGGAAAACGAGAAAGAACGAATCATTAACAACTGTAAACTCAAGGGGGGGAGGCATGGTGTTTAAAAAAAACCGAACTGCCCAAAAGGCATTTATTAAGTGAGCTAGGCACCAGGCATTGTGTTTTTACGTAATTATTTCAAGTAAGTTGCCTTTCAACCTTCTCCTTCACCTCCAGACCAGCAAGCTTTTACTATACTAGGCATCTTCATTATAGCTCATGCTGTGTTGGGTTGGTACAGTTTTTTATCTGTCTCTGTCTTTCTTACTAGTCTGGGAGTTCTTGAAGGGCATAACTATGACTTACATCTCTGAATTCCAAGGCAACACCTTTTAGTTGTTTTTTCTTGGTTGTTGAATTTAACAAGCCCCTAAGTAAACACCATCACCTTCTTTTTCTAAGAGAGCTTACATTCACAGCATTGGGTAAATTGACTGCAGTTCTATGGTGGATAAGTGGCAGATTTTGGATTCAAAGCCAGGTCTATATCTGCTACTTCAACTCAGATGCTGTCACAGGAGGGAACTGTTGGAAGGCCCAAGCAACATCCTTACAGATTTCAGTAGGAGAAATTACTTAGATGTTTTTGACTTTACTCAGAGTAAATCACTGCAATTTAAGAAAGTCTTCTAACCAGATGAAAAAAAGTCTTGAAAATAAGTTGACCTTTGCAAACCATATACCTGTTAGATTAACAACCAAAATTTATGAGAACCCCTATCACTCAATAGTGGCAAAACAAATAATCCAATTATAAAATGAGCAAAAACCTGAACAGATATTTCTCCAAAAAGACACAGAAATGGCTGACAGGTATATGTAAAGATACCTGATATCATTAATCATCTGTGAAATACAAATCAGAATCATTTGGAGATACCACCTACGTCTGCTAGAATGACTGTTAGCAAAAAGCAAAAAGATAACAAATATTGATGAAGGCATGGAGAAAAGAAAATGTTCATACACTGTTGGTGGACATCCAGATTGGTGCAGCCATCATGGAAAATAGTATGTGTGGAGATTTCTAAAGAAACTAAAATTAATGGCAATAGCCAAAGGAAATGAAATCATTACCTTATAAGGATACTGCACACCCATGTGCATTGTAGCACTTTTCACAATATTCAGTAGAGGAAATCAGCATACGTACTTGATGGACAGATGAATAAAGAAACCCTGGTGTGTATCACACTGCAGAGTCTCACCCCTATAAAAGACTGACTCTGGCTATTTGCCACATTGTGGATGTGCCTGAAAGACACATCCGTAGAAAGACATTATATTTTGGTAAAATAAGCAAATCACAGCAAGGTGACTACATGATCTTGCTTTCATGTAGAATCCTTTAAAATGTCAAATATGTAGAAAGACTGAAAAGTGGTTATTGAAAGTGAGGTGGGGATGGTGAGGAAATGGGGAGAGTGTAAATCAGGATACAAAGTAGCAGGTAGGCAGGATGAACAAATCTAGAAATCTAGCATATAGCTTGAGAGCTAGAGTCATAAAATTGTACTCTATTTACAATATTTACTAAATGAATAGATGACATCAATGTTGCATACCTTAAATATATACAATAAAACTGATTTTTAAAGGAAAATAAGCTGTCCTATTCAGCTATGAAAGAATTTTTGGTGTAGCCCAATGTTCTTCATTGTCTAAAGAGTACATTGAAAATGCCTCACACCAGAAATGCAAAGGGAAATCTTTTCTTTCTCATTTTTGCCAGGGATTCTGTCCGTGTTGATGCAGGGACAGAGTATTGATGCAGGAACATAGTATTTAGATAGGAAATTGGAACATAGTATTTAGATAGGAAATTGTAGCTCAGTAAATGAGATTGTATACCACGGCAAGTTATCCAGACTCCCCGATCACTCCTAAGAAACCTTATTGCAAGAATCTTTGCCCTAAATGAAGGCAGTGGTGGAAGAGCAGGTGTATTGAAATTATATGTGTGCAGTGGCGGGACATGGAGCAGTTGAGGATGACTGCTAGGCCTCCAGCGGGAATGTCTGAGTCAGTGTTGGATCCGTTCCCTATGATACGGAGCGCAGGAGGAACAGCTTTGAGTTTGATGGTGATGTCAGTTTGGGATGTGCAGAAGCGTAAGGCATCTGTGGGACATGAGGGAAGGTGTTCTACACAGAAACGGACATTCAGATCAGAAGCTTTTGAGAAAGAAGAACAGTCCAGGACATCTGGGAGAGATCCTGGGCTGAGGCCCATGTGTGATGCTGTCTACAAATCACTAGTAAGAAAAGAGCTGGCTAGTGCAGGCAGCTGGCCCAGGCTGCAGGTGACTGTTAAGTATCTCAGCTGCTGTCTTCATAGTTCCAAGTCCTGGATTAGGAAAGGCAATGAATGACCTCTTGCTGATTGATGTTGAAGGGAGCTACCACAAAGACCTGGCTTTGAATCCAAAAAAAATTCCTGAAGGACGAGGGTCCTCCCTTCTGCCCATGGCTCCTGCCAGCTGCTCCATGGAACTTGCCTCTGCTTGTTATGATTTGCCTGATTTTTTGGTTTGGTTTGGCTTGTTTGTTTGTTTGCTTAATGCTCTCTGTATCTGTTTTGAGATGTCAGTCATATTTCTTTTTAATGGAAAACCACAAATTCATGTTTTACTTTCTTGAGAAATTACCTCTAATAGCTGTGTAACTTGACATTTCCATGTGGATGTTGCTGCAGAAGATCGTCATGAGGCCTCCCTGATTAGTCACTTGCTATCTGACTCAGTTATTTTCAATTCGTTCTCTCTTTTTCTCTCAATGAGTTATCTTGAGATGTGACACATCCAGTTTTTATTATGATCTATAAAACTCACCTTTTTTCATTTGTAGCTCATTCTCTTTTGTGTGCTAATCTGAGAGCATAATTAAGATGTCTGACTTCAGTTCTTCCCTTACAAATATCACCTAACTCTTCTGCCTCTAATTAGCTGAAATAATTCCTGTGTAAACAAGTAACAGTTGCAGGGTGTACTACCTGCACTGTTTTTTTTCTGAGGACCTAAGTGCATCTCATGTTTGTAAAGTTAGTCTTTTTAAAAAACCGAAATGTGACATATTTTGTCATTTTCTGTGATGCCAATAGAAAACAAAGACTGACTTCTGTGTTTTTATTCTTGTTATACCTTGTATTTAATATTTGTTTTAGAAGCTAGTGTAGTAAGTGCAAGGAGGATAAGCTTTGGAGTCACACTGACACGGAAATCTCAGCCCAGCCACTTCATAGCGGGGGTGACTTTGGATAACTTGCTTACACATTTCCCCATCCTAGGCTTCCTGTGTATGAAATAGTCCGTGGGCTGGGTGCTGTGGGAGGTATCTATAGTCCCAACTGAGGGATGCTGAGATTGGAGGATCACTTGAGCCCAGCAATTCTAGGGCAGCCTGGGAAACACAGTGAGACCCTACCTCTTCCAAAATAAAATAAGACAGTGACACTTGCCTCATGAGATTATGGACATTATGCAACCTATGTGTTTAGCTCAGTGAGCAGTATATATAAATGCCTATTAAATGCTAGTGAAATTTTCTGTAGGAGAAGAAACTTTCTTCACCAGATGAAAGGAAGTTTTGTATCCATGTGTGAAGCAGACTACAAGATGCCCAAAGTGTATTGAATACTTGTGACTGACTTTTTAGAACACTCAGGAATTTCTACTTCAACTAGATGAGTTGTAATTCGTTCTCAAACCTGTTCCTGTTGTTTCTTGTTTGTGTTTGTTCTCATACCTATTTGTGTTAATTGAACTTGTTTTTGTAAATATGTAACTTAATTAAATATTAGGCAAGCGGATGCAGTATAAGTACAAAAAGACAGCTGCTTTTGCTGTAAAAGTTAACTTGAAAGGCCTTGAGAGACTTAACAGAGGTTACTCACTGAAGTACCTAGTGTAGTCAGATTCATAGAGACAGAAAATAAAAAGGTGGTTGCCAGGATCTGGAGGAAGATGGAAAGGGGAGTGAATGTGTAATGGGTGTAGAGGTCAGCTTTGCAAAATGAAGAGTCCTGGAAATGAAAAGCAGTGATGGTTGCCTGACACTGTCAGTGTACTTAATATGGCGGACCTGCCTACTTCTGGATTACTAGATACATTTTGTGTTATAGCTATAATTTTTTTAAAATGTCACATTAATTGGGTAAGATAACTGTTGAAACATTGGGGAGGGGATAAATCTAGAGGCAGTCCACATTTAGATTGTTTTCCAATCTAGAACTTTGAGTTTTTAATACTTTTAGGAAACCAAAATAGAGCATCATATATAATGCATTTTTGGTGTAGTTTATGCAAGCTAGGGAATAAAGCATGTTGATCAATGGACTAGTTCTTAAAGATCAAAGATTTGGCATACATCAAAATATTAGGGAGCAAATATATGTTTATATCTCGAGGTTAAAATTAAACATTTAATTTATAGGAAACAGACCATTAGATGGAAATTTAAGCAATTTGTAGTTGTTCTGCATTGACCAGACAATGGATGTGGGCTCCCCACAAGGGAAGAGATACAATCTCAAACAGGAGCAAGGTCACCTGTCTTTGACTGATGGTGATTCTCCCAAGTCTCAGCTGTGAACCAGCAGCAGATGTTGCCGAGGGATCTGAGTGGTTCAGTACAGACTTCACAAGATGTATCAGTTTTTCTGTGTGTTTTTGTCTTTTGAGCAGACTTTATCTTTTTTTTTTTTTTTTTTTTTTTTGAGACGGGGTCTCACTATGCAGTTCAGGCTGGCCTTGAACTCACTTTGTAGCCCAGGCTGGTCTTGAACTCACAACGATCCTCCCACCTCAGCCTCCCAAGTGCTGGGATTACAGCTATGAGCCACCACGCCCAGCTTGAGCAGACTTTTTAAAATTAACAATTGACTCTTGGTCCAGTATTTTCAACTGTTTCTACAGTCTTATGAAGGGCTCATTGCCTTTGACCTTTGCATACAAGAGTTGTCCACTTGTGACATAGCAAGACTGTGTTCTCAACAATCCTGCAACCAATCTAGCCAATACCCATGTATTATGTATCTGTAGCTGAGCTGATTGTAGGCTTCTGTCCACTTTAACTACTTTCTAGTATATTTTGAGATTCTTGGGACTAGCTTTGGATATTTGCTTCTTGAATTTTCAAAGATTCTTTTGGCATTTGATGATACACTTTGATAAATTCCACCTTTGTACTTAAGGTTATTTTCCTTTCTTGCCCTATGTCTTGTAGCTCTTTAACTTCATGTTCTTCAGATACTCTTATGTCTGCCACAAGCAACTGCCCACCTCATTAGCCTTTTTCCTTTAGTCATGCATGTCTTGATCATAATCCACAGGCTCTTGCCTTGAATGATGACTGATCTTCACGATGTCCAAATCTCATTTTTAGGTACACAGGATCCTTGTTTATATGATTGTTTTACTTATTGTTTAATACAAATATACTTTTAATTTCTATCAGCTTGTTTTGCCTCAACTTGTAAATGTTAGAAGTCTGAATCCCTTTGCAAGTGTGACCACAAATGCAACACAAAGATCCATGATTACTCTTATGTCTGTTTTCATTTAACATCTTAACACATATTGACCTTTTAGTAGGAATACTATTATTTCATTTATACTTAGCTTTTCATTTAGTCAAATTTTTTTGTTTCCTTGGTGTCAAATTTATCTTCACATGAACTGGGAACCAAAGCCTTTCATTTGACTTGTTATCTTATACATTCTGGAAGCTCATATATGTGATCGTGGAACAAATAAAGCAGCTGGGAGAAATCTTGCCTGAACAAAACCCAAGTGGGACATTTGGGTGTGAGCCAAGATTTCAGCAGCTATAGAGGGAGATGTAAAAATGCTGCCCACATTATAAGGCCAACAAATCACTTCTGGCCCAATAGGATTTGTCCTTCAGGCAACAGTCAGATAGAGGGTAGGGACTTTGCACATTTTATTGTTTGACCACAAAATAAAGTGTTTATTATGACATTCCAAGGTCTCTACAACAAATTAACTCCTGTAACTACAAGTGGAGGAGCACTGTTGTACAGTAAACTAACCAACAAGTTGAAATGGAGACTGTGCAGACCAAGCCTAGTTCTCCCACTGCACTGCTCTGTGGGCCTAGACAAGACAAGGAACATTTAACTTCCTGGAGTTCAGGTTCTCCAGCCCAAATTAATAGCGTAATACAAAAAAGTTTAAGGAGTCCCAGGAATTACTGAACAGCAGACCAATTACAAATGAAGCCTATCAAATGAAGTCCTGTGTTTACTTCTTTTTAGAAGAGAAAGTTAAATGTCCTTAAGTGATTAAACAATTGATATCTACCTGTATATCTATGTAATAGCACCTCAGTCACAGACTTAATCCCTTCCACAATTCTGGAAAAGATGACCATGTTTATGTTCTTATAAGAAAATGGCTGAAGTCATGTTTGTCGCCTGATGCAGATGCAGAGTTGCCAAACAAAAGCAAGATGTTGTCAAATGCTCCTGTATGAAAACAAAAGCATTGTGAACTGACATACCACTGTACATAGATACATATAGATTGATATACATGTAAATATATAGGGATGTATATACACATATGCACAGAAGCCTAGATTGGAACTGAATTTTTTAATGTGTTAAGGTGTTCCTAAATTTTTAATAATTTGTTGGTTCATTCAGCCATATTAACAGATGCATAGAGCAGTGCTCCTCAAAGTTTTGGTGCATAAAAAATCATCTGGAAATCTTTTTAAAATGTCCTTCCTGTGGCCTATCAGCAGAGTTTCTGATGTAGAAATAATTGTAATGGGGTCTAAAACATTTGCATCTGACAAACTCCAAGTAAAATACTATTGATGTGCAGAGTACACTGTGTAGCCGAGTCTGAGGCACTCAGAATACCCCAGCAAAAAAAGATACAACTATGTCCAGAAGGAAGATAGGATAATATTAATACTGTTTAGTGTGATATATCAATCAGTGTGTACATGCATGCACATGAGTGGACATGAGACATGAGAGAGTGGACATGAGAGAACACAGCATGTGTAGATGTCTACAGCATTGAAGCCACTTGCATTCTTGGAACAGAGAACACATGGCTTATTGGGAGGGGTTGGAGGTACAAGAAAGGAGAACCTGTGGTAGGAGAGCGGCCAGTAACTGGATATCACATGAAGGGACTGTATCCTCTAAGAAATCTAAATGTTTTCCTAACCTGGTAATTAGAAGAATGGGGAAGAGAAAATTAGAGTCTCAAAAGATATTTTAAAGAAGTACAGTTAAAAATAGCATAGAATTTGGCCAAAAATAATTTAGTCGAACCAGGAATCTTGCTGAAATAACACTTTAGTTGAAAGTTCATCTCTTGGATATCGTTTCTTCAGTTCTGATCATTTTTGTGTATCATATAATGCTTTACATGTTGTTATGGTTTAAAACTAGAATGCCCTCCAAAAGTCTCAAGTATTCAGAGGTAGAGCTGTTGGAAGGTGATTGGATCATGGGGGTGTGATACTCCACAGTGGATTAATCCATCAGTGAGTTCATAGTTAGAAGTAGGTCACTGGAAACATGATTTGGAAAGTTCTGTTCTTGTCCTCAACTTCTCTTTCTCTGTCTGCTTCCTGGCTGCTATGATGTGAGCAGCTTTCCTCTGCTAGTTCCAACATACAGTTTCTGCCTTGGAGCCAGCAAGCCATGGACTGAGCCTATTAACTGTAAGCCAAAGTAAACCTCTCTTCCTTTAAATTGTAGGCATCAGGTATTTTGTGCCAGCAACAGTTTTTCTGTTGCTGTTTCAAATATACACATTCTTAGATAGTTTTTTTAAAAATCATTTTCTAGGTTCAGCCAGTCATCTGTGTCCAAAATCGATTTTAACACTGTACTACTGGAATATCAAGAATAGATGTATCTTACCAAAATATGTGTTCTCATTACAGAAGGAATGCTTGTGTACTATGTAAACTGTGGACAAGTAGTGCTCCTACTTACATTTAGAAAACTCCTTCTACAACCTCTAGAAACAAACTTGTAAGATACATTTTTATTTTACAGAGAAAAAAATAGAAAAATCAAGAAGCAGACAATCAAAAAAAAACAACAAAAGCAAAATGACAACAACAAGGACAACAAAAATCAGTAGCGATACAGAATTTCACAACAAGATGATAGAAATTTAACAGTGTTTGTTATATTGCATGTTATCATCTTCAAATTAGTTGCTCAGGTTACCAGATACAAGCATGCAGGATTGATCAAACAGTGTAATTCCCTGCTGAATAGTTTCATTCCCTTTTACTGTATCTATTTTTATTATATCCATTGTAACTTTTGGGTCTTATCTTTTTTATTTTTTATTTTTTTGGTACGGGGGATCGAACTCATGACCTCATACAAGGCAAGTGCTTGTGCTACTGAGCTAAATCCCCACCCTCTTTCAATTTCTTGTAAGATACTTTTCTACATACATGTGTATTCTTCCTTACCAAAGTAGGATCACATCATTTAGTTTTTGAAAACTAGTATCACTTGTTTAAGCACTCGTCAACATTGGCATTATCCTAACTTTATTTATTTAGAAAGTGTCTTACTATACAGGTCAGGCTGACTTTGTGCTCACTATGTAGTTGAGGCAGGCCTGGAATTTGCAACAATCCTGCTGCCTCAGCTTCCTGGATGCTGGGATTGTAGGCGTGCACTACCACACCCAACTCCCATTTTAATTCTCTTTGATTTCTAGCCTATTGTCAGTAACTCCCTACAGGTGGTTCCTAAACTGAAAGTTGAGAAGAAGGAGCCAGGCAAAGATTGTGCGGCGGAGGTGTGGACATTCTAGACCCAGGGAATGGCCTGTGCTAAGGCCTAGAGAGAAAAGCCAGTGGCTTTCTAGTTCAGAGATGTGTGGGAAGATTGCATCACAGAGAGTAAAGGGACTCAGGAATGGACATTGGTGACATTTAAGCCTTGCAACTAACAGCCTATTGTTGGACATCTTGGGAGCAAAACTGGCCAAAATTAAGTTAAGAAATCCTGAATCCTATCACCGAACAGTATTCCTTTTTGACCAGATTGTTCTAACAGTGCTGTCTTCACCAGCTTGATTTGGACTAACTTGTTTTGGCAAATTGCTTTCAGTCAAATGATCAAGATGCAAACTGCTAGTCTTTGCAGACTTACTGGGTATAGTATTGTGCTGACCCAGGCCCTTCCAGGCTTCAAGCCAGTTTTGCCTGTCTTTTCAGTGAACTTCAATTTGCTTGAGATCAGCAAATGCTACCAATGAGGTTTTTGTTTTTCATGCAAGCTGGATCTCCAACACATCAATAGATGTAGCTACATGAGAGGAAAGAAATTCAAGCTAAAAATGCCAGATTTTAGGGTGAGATTGAGTGGCAAAATAATATGTCAGTGCTAGGAGTCAAGAACTTTGGAGTCACAAGAATGAGGGTTTGGATCCTGCAGGCCGTTTTTGCAATTATTAACTTTCCCAGGCCTCGGGGACCTCATATATGAGGTGGGGGTTACAGATTTAATATTTCACGTAAATGGGAGTTACAGATATTAATCCTCAAAGGATAAAAATTACAATGATTTTTATCATAATAAAAGAGGAACATAAGGGGGTTGAGTTGCTCTTTTTAATATATGAATTTTGAGTTGCCCTGGATAGCTTTGGATAGAGAATCCTCGAATAATATCAATAGCAGCTAACATATTGAATGTTGACTGTGTGCTTCTACAGGCATTATTTCATTTATTCCCAAGAGACCTGCATAGGTAAACACCAGTGATATGATCTGTCCCTCTTATGTAGGTGAACAGACTGAAGTTTAAATCAAATAACTTTCTTATGGCCAGACAGCTGCTAAGCATAGTCACAGGATCTGGGATTAAAAGTATTTTTAAGTGGAATTCAGATTCCACTTTTTTGATCAGTATGCATACAGGATCTCCACACAGCAGAGATATCTGAGCAGGATGGAATCAGTGTGTGAATTCTGAGTATTTGGAGTCTTGGTTATGTGAACTGAGGTCATTCTGGAAGGGTCCAGACAGTGGGAAGAGCAGAGGGCAAGGATGAAACTCTATGTAAAAGGTCAGATAAAAGTTTAGAAAAGGAAAGAATCATCAACAGTTTCAGACGCCCCTGGAAGATCACGAAAGGTAAGGATTTGAAAAGATTTCTTGCATTTGGCAGTATGAAAAACACTAATAGTCTTAACAAAAAGCAATTTGGATACAATAATGGAGTTAGAAACCAGATTGCTTTGAGTTGAGGAATGAATTGGTGATGAAAAAGTAGAGAGAACTGGATGTAAAATGCTGTTTTGAAGATAAAAAGAAATGACTTAGCATCTGGGAAGATATTTAAGAATATATGTGTTGGAAAGAGATATTAAGTACAACTAAAGGCTTAGAAATGTGATTGAAAGGACCAAGTCGCTAAGAAGAGAGGCGCAATAGAATCCAAGGCCTGGTACAAGAATTGTGACTGGATTGACCTCAGATTTGGATCATGTTAGTTATGATAGAAGTAAAGGAGGAGAACTGAGAATCATGGTCAGCATGAATTACAACCATCACACCATGGGCTCTGGGCAGGTAAAGGACGAGTAAAACCAGGGCATTTATACACTGAGAAGATACAGTGTGGCTAAAATCCCAGGAGTATCAGAGATGGGGAGAAAGTTAGAAATAAATGAACAGTAGCCTTGTAAGGGTAGGGAGTTACGGTAGTTAGCCAATATTGGGGTCTCACATTAAACAGTTCCTATGCAGAGTAACTCGTAGTCTAGGCATTGAGGCGCAGAGGGAAGGTGAGTAAGGGTCATCAGATTCGGGCCAGTTAAGGATTCCAACCATAGAGTTGTTGAGCCCTCTCACTGGCATCGTTTTGAGTTTGTACTTAACAAGACTATACTTTTTTTTGTAAAAGTTAACAACCGGAATATTATGTTTAACAAGTTCTCTCCCAATTATGGTGGAAACATTCCTAATGTTTCGTGACATTCTTGAATTTGTGTCCCAGAGATCTAATAGAATCTTCAAGTTTTTCTCAGAATCCTCTCCTGGGATTGGTAGGGGAGGATATTAAAAGTCCGATGTTCATTTCTTCTCCTTCCAGGAGATGTGCAGCTTATACTCACAGAAATATAACGCTAATAATAATAGTGGCTGTCATTTGCTAAGACTTACTACACGCCAGCCTCTGTGCTAATCATGTTATATAGATTATCTCTGGCACAGCCTTATCATAACTTCACAAGAAGGGTCCACTTTCTGGCTCTATTTTATAGATGAGGACTCCGAAGATTAAAAAAGTTAAATCTCTCTCCAAGGTCACTCAGCTTGTAAGAGTCGGGGCTAATATTTAAATCCAGACAGTTTGTCTCCAGATATGGTCGCAACTATGAAAAACTGCCTCTCAGTGGTGATACAAGAAGACTTGTATCAGAGGCCAGCATATTCTTGTCTGTGAAGAAGAAGTAGCAGCCTTTGGGATCCCTTTTCCAGAGATGCGGTGCTGGAACTGGGGCTCCAGCTTCTCATGGTCCATCTCCCCATCTCAGTCCCCCAGAGAACAGCCTCATAGTGCCCTCTGAGCTTCCATTATGTCCTCCTTCAGTGCTGCGTTCCCAGACAGAGCCCTTCACGCCAGTGCTCATCAGAAGTTAAACTTCTGAGACAGCTGAGGAAAGAGATGCAAGCCATTTTATTCTGTCACTGACTCTTGGCCACATCAAAGGCTGTTTCATGAAGATGTGTTCCTGTGATGGAGCCTGACCTACCGGTCAGAAGCTGTTGTGCTGACGTGGAAACCTTAGTTCTAGATGCTTAAAAAAGTAAGACAAGAGATGTTCAAGGAGAGGAATGCATTTTTTTGTAATGACAAAATGAGTTTCTCAGTAGGTAACTTGATAATCTTACTAATTTGTTTCCAAATTTGTGATTTGCTGAAAGCTCTTTTCAAAAAATTATACTTTACCTTGTCTTGTGCATACCTAAGTCCAGCTTTCATAATTAAACAATTCATTTACCAAGATCTCATACTTGACACACTTCTGATGCATATTCACAAAGTACTGATGGAAGTGAAGTAGATGAACACACATTTTAAAACTGTAGGATGCTGGGTATTTCTGTCAGCATATGTTCATTGACTAGGTGAAAATTCATTTTTAGCCTTCGCTGCAAGAGCAAAAGACTGTTTTTCCTTATCTTGCAAGACTTAAAACAATAGAACAGTTTTGTTTTCGTTTTAAAGTTAGATATATTTATACCAAATCCTTAATCTTTATAAGCTCCCTTCCCAAGTCCCCCTTCTACCCCCCCTCAATGCAAGATGTGCGCCTAGTGGGAATTTAACCTGAACGATCATCTTATAGTGGTCCAGAAAAAACACCAAAGAGAGTTTACCTCACCTTCTTTGTGGGTCCTAAGGTCAGACTGCTGATACCCGAGGCCAGGTCCACAAGCAAAAACCGAAATGGAGCCAGGAGAGAGTTCCACCCAGGTTTCTGGTAAGGCCCCGATACTAACATCTAGAGGTTGAACCAAAACCTGTGTTAGATGTGCAGTGTGTGTGGGAGGAAGCACCTGGGAAGCCTGAATCCAAAGAACGGAGTGGGCTGCTGACCAGGCAGAAGATGCCCAGGACGAATTTCAGGTCCCAGGCATCAGTGTCCCAAACAGTGTTGTCCCAGACATCCAGACTGGGTGCTGAGAGCTTGCTTGTACTCATTTATCTCCCCCAAGGTTCTCTGTGTATAACCGACAGCCCCAAGGATGTCCGTGGAGACCCAAACTACTTCTACAATCCCGAGACACCCTTTACCTTGTTTTCTCTGTTGACATTTGTATTGATGGTGCAAAAGTAGTGGTAAGTAAAGTGGCGTGACTTGTTTTACCCACGTTTAACCAAACTGAGACAGTAGTAGTAATTTTACCACTTTGGCTGTACAACTGAAACTAATTGTCATTTCATGTGTGAATACCCTTGATGAAGCAACAAAAATTATTGATTCTATTAAATCTCAATCATCAAATGGACATTTTTTAATATTCTGGGAGGCAACTGTATAGTATTTCCTTTACTTGTTAAGGCTTAATGGTTGTCTGTAGGAAAAGCATTTAGACGGTCATTTAAATAAGATCTGAGCTGGTCACTATTTTAATGGAACCACTTGTATTTGAAAATATGACAGACAAACTATTATTCAGACTGTAGTATTTGGTCAACATTTTCTCAAAAATGAGTGAAGTGAGCCTGTCATTTCCAGAAAAACAACTGATGGTATTTGTTACCACTGATAAAATGTGAGCTTTTAAGTGAAAATTAGGATTTGAGAGTCTTGTGTCCACCCCTGTGAGCTTGACAGTTTCTCTGTAAAGACTTGTGATGAGTTCAGAGTAATATTAACAAATAAGATATTTTTCTTTTGTATAGTGAAATGTGTTAACATTTAGAAGATCTGTATAAATCAGTGAATTAATATTTTTGATGGCCAATGTATGATGTTACATGCATTCATTGTACTTGAGTGGAAGATAAATTGAAAGTACAAGATACTCTAATATATTTTAATGTAATAAAGTTTGAAAGGTTAATTGATATTACTTCAAGTTCTACATTGCAGCTAGCCTTTAAGAAAATGCCACTTACTGAGTTAGAGTGCACAGTAGTATTAAAAAATAGTATTTACAATCACTTGAAAAGACTATTAAAATATCCTTCCCCTTTTCATTATCTGTGGGAGCCCATATTTTTCTTTTTATACTGTATTTCCACAAAGGAATTTCCAAAGCAAGTAGGCAAATCTAGCTATAGTTTATGAAGTAATATATTTGAAAGTCTTAAAAAAGAATCATGATCATCCTTTCATTATTTTTTATTTTGAAAAACTAATTGTCATAAAAACAGGTTAAAATGCAATAAATTTAATATTATTTTAAAATAGTTTAAAATTTTGTCTTAATATTCATTTATAGTACACTATTGATAGACATAATTTGCATCAACAAGAGTTCATTAAAGTTCTCAACTTTCAAGAGTGTAAAAGAATCTTGAAGACAAAATGATTGAGAACCTTGGTTATGGTACATATAGAGGTCCCGGGACTGCTTGGTGCAAGGATAGCATGTTGTGATGGGCAACTAAGGCCTCACCTGGGAGCAGTGGTGGCCTACAATTGAACAGATCATTCCCATCAAGTGTGGGGAGTACTGTGATGGGGGACACACAAGGGGAAATGGAAGCCAATTGCAGAGCACCTGGCCCTGTTTAGGAGAACTTCTAGGAAAGATTAATATATCCACTTATTCTTGTAGGATAGATAAGAGTTAGATAGGCCAAAAGGAGAGAATTATTACTTTGGGTATAAGGGAAAATATGCACAGAAGTTTCTTCTTCATTGCAGAAAAAAGAAACAGTGAAGCGTAACAAGAGCACAGAAGGAAGAGGGGACAAAGTTAGAGCAGATGACAGCAGCCATATCATGAAGTTCAGGAGCTCAGGAGTTGTGAGTTCAAGAGTTAGGACCTTCTAGGGAAATGGAAATGTGGTTTTTAAGGCAGGAGGGTGACATCACCTCAGACTGCAGAGAATGGGAGCCGCATTAGGAGACACTGTGGCAGTCTAGTACAGGTGATGGAACCTAAGAAATGGTTGAAGGGATGGAGAGATAGAAACTTAAAAGATATTTATGTAGAGAATGTCCAGACCCAGGTTAATAGGTTGGGGTAGAGGCTAAAGAGAGAAAGTTAAGTATCAAGGTTGAATCTAGGTTTCTGTTTTGCCCCTGAGAATAATAATAACATTCACCGAACAAGGTAACACAACAGGTACAGGTTTAGAAAGGAGGAGCAGTTCCACCTGGTCACCACCTATGGAGTATCCAGGAGAGGATGCCCAGCTCACATTTTGATCTGTGGTTCTGAAGCTGGGAAAGACAATTTAGAGGAGAGACATAGATTTGATAGTCCTCAGCATATAAATCATAACTGAAGCCATGGCTGAGTGAGCTTCAGAGAGAGGATCTAAACAAAGAGAGGTGATCACCTCGGATAGAGCCAACATTTAAGTGATAAGCAAAGGAGGGAGAGGGAACAGCAGCTGCTGAAAAGGGTGCCGCATAACCTGAAGGCTATGTGGCCATTGAAACCAGAGTTGTAAGAAGGAAGAGGACCGGGGTGGTGGTGATCAGGGCTGTCAAGAAGTCACGAGATAAAGATTAAGAGGTTTTTTTTGTTTGTTTTTTTTTAACCAAGGAGGTGGTTGTTGAGTCATCCACTGTTTTCATCCCAGTGCTCGCTAAGTTTGAGGCTCCAGCAGATTACAGAGTGAGGATGAGGAGACAGGAGAGGACAGGCAGAGCAGGAGAAGAGAAAATGGCAGATGGGAGAGGGGAAAGAGAAAGACTGAGGCAAGAGAGGAGAGACAGAGTGATTTAAGAATGCTCTATGAAGTGTGATGGAATAACACAGTGAATGCTTAAAGTTTTAAAAATTATTACAGTCAAAAAATTGCCTTTCTTCCCCTTCAAAGGAGTCCCTCTCATTTGGAACACATTTACCTCATTATGCTTGTCAGTTTCTGAGGCAGTTAGGGAAGTCCCCTTTTGTGTCTTAAGCTGTGCTATCAAGGCTGGTTAATGTCCTAAACTGATTCAGAACATCTGCCTTTCGTGTTTGTTTTGACTTGGGGGAAGAGCCAGAAGTTGCATGGTGTCAAACTGGTGAATAAGGTGGATGAGGACACACCGTAATGTTTCTACATATCTTCCTTTCTTTTGATGACACTTGACAGTGGCATTTGTTATGCCACTCAAACACCTCATACACTCATTACACCTCATAAAGACATTCATGAAAATGACTTCTGGAACTGCTTCAGAAACTGGCAAGAAGGGGTAAATGCATTTGAAGTGAAGGGCAGTACTTTGGGGGACGCAGCAATTAATGGTTTTTGCTGTAATAAATTTTTTCAAATTTGAATGCACACTGTATATTTTGATCACACCACACCATTTAATTTTATGGAAAGGAGCCAGCAGAGAAAGAAGACTGGAAATACCTTAGAGAAGAAAAAATCATTAGGCTGATGATTAGATAAGAGTGGAGCAGATTTGGGGAATGTGTAGAGGGCAAGCCATGCCTTCAACAAAGAACCAGCTTCCTTTGGAGGCATCAGCAAAGTGAGTTTTAGCTGAAGTTGCAAATGTAAGACACAGTAGTTTGGGTAGAAAGCGAAGTTCCACGTGCTCAGGGGAAAGGTTTAGGAGAGCACAGATACTCCTTAACAACCCACCTGCTCAATTACAACCTATTGCTCTGACTTAAGCCTGTCTTTTTTTTCTTTATCTGTAAAGTTCCATACATCTTGTTTATATGCCTCAGTGTTTTTTTAAAAACTGTGTATCTTATTTATACAGTACTATAATTTTTACTATTATACTGCATCATACAATCCTGTAGTTATATTTTCTGTAATACATCTCAGCACTGCATGTAAAGAGTTATGCAAATAAAAGCAGTCATCAAGTTGGAGTTTCCTTTGACCATTTCTTTGTTCTTAGTATTGTAATGTACATACTATATACAATTCCTCATTTAGCAATCAATGCATCTAATGACTGAACCGCGGGAAGAGAACTCAGTCTTTAAACAAGGAATTGTGTTAGGCACACTCACTAAACATATTATGTAAATAAACACACCATTCATGAAGAGAAAAATGTCTTCAAAGTATATATTATCTCTATAATGTCTGATGATACTGTGGAAAAATAAGCTACCTGATAGTTTTGGGATATTGAAGCATATGAGATTGCTTTTTTGTCTCAATATCCAGAATATATATGGTTTCTCTATTCTAATGCAGAAGAAAGTGACATGGAGCATGGTCTTATGAGTCCTGTTGATCATATTTGATTCAGGCAGAACAGCTGTGCCAGAGGGCCAGGGAAACTCACCAGTGCACTCTTTTTATTGGGCTCCCTTCTAAGGCTTCTGGCGTTTCCTCAGGTGATAATAAAACTGATTGATTGGGAATCAGATGAATTCTCAGATACAAACAAACTCTCTAGAAGTACTGTTACTTCTGAAGCATCACGATATGTAGGAATATCTTGTATCATATGGGTGCACATATTTTCCCAAAGGTTTTATATATATACTTCCGAACCACAGGAAACAGTTAATTATCACAGTTTTTCTTGAATCTGTGCTTGGTTTATGTGTTTAATTTTTATCTTACACTCTGGGCTAGAAGCTCCTTTCTTACATACTTCTTATATCTTTTTGTCCTCCAAGGTATTCACTGCAAAGGTGGACAGAGCAGTGGCTCCATTAATGCTAGTGTTACTGTCAAGGATATTTGGCATTTCCAATGATTTTTAGAGTCAAGCAGATTCATGGTTCTGTGATATCTTATTAGTAGTATTTTACTTTCATTGGTCCTTTGCAGTGGCTAGCAGAAGCTCCTTCATTAATAAGCCAAAATTGCACATTCTAAACAGAGCTTCAAGCAGTATCAACTGTGTGATCAGTGTAACCTTGAAGAATTCATAGAAGCTGCTGAGATGCCAGGAAAGGGCATGTGAGGAAATAGAGGAAAAGAGACTCTATTGATTTGCTAAAGATCATATCTGGATTGCATGTGTTTTGCAGTTATGATTATTGATGAGTACGTTCTATATCATTGCTATAGCGTAAGATAGCCTGGATTTCCTGATGACTAATTTTCATCCATGCCTTGTCTGGTATGTGAGGGACTGATATTGCTTAAACCCAGCCATTGTGATGATTTTTTGGTGGTTGTGTATTTTATTTTAAAGGTTATTGGAGAGCATGTGTTCTTCAGAAAAAAAATCATTTTCATTGAGCTATTTTGCTAATATGATATCTAATACAGACATTCCTTATTTAACAACCTATCTGCTTAGTGATTGCTCAGTTACTGCCTAGGTGTGCTATTCAAACTTAGGACTCGCTACCCAATCTTCTGACCCAACTTTTTATTTTGTACATTTCTGTACATCTTGTTTATAGAGCCTCAGTGTCTTTTTTGTACGTCTTGGTTATACAGTGTACAGAGCACACTGTACTTTTGCTGGTCATACAGTTCAGTACTGTGGTCATATGTTCTGTTATGTAAGAGTTATGCAAATAAAAACAAAGTCATCAAGTTGGAGTTTTCTTTGACCATTTCTCTATTCTGAATTTTGTTGTGTATGAACTATGTATGATCCTCCATTTAGCGACCCATTTATTTAACAATTTAGCTGCAGGGACAGAACTTGGTCATTGAGGAGGAGTGACCTTGGTGGGAGTTGAATCAAAGGAGAAGAGCACAGAGCAGCCTGAGGAAGAAGATTCAGTAGACCCAAAAGCCAGAGGGGCTCACCAGAGGGATCAAACATGGAAGAGAAGGGGGTGCATGGAAAGCTGTATTTTATTTTATATTTGGTAATTACAGCAATCTTATCTCTTTACACAATGATGCTGTCTTACCACAACCTGAAATTTATCCTCAACAATAGTGGTTCTTTTTTTTTTTAAGCCAAAGCATCATTTTCTGGTCAATTCAGATTATCTTTGTATGTTGCTCTTTACTTTTTTTCACCAGGTTAAATCTTCAGTTATGCCACAGCCATTAAGAGTTCCCTATGTAGAAAAATCTATTCATTATGAACACATTTATTGCTTCATTGAGTTGCCTATTTAAAATGCAGAGAACCACAAATTAAATGTAGTGCTTTTCCATTTTGAAAAAAGCGGATGAATGGGTACTATTTTCCTGAATATATCATATTTGTCTTACATAATTAACAGTCCACATTCATCAGCTAACAGATGCTAGTCCTTGCTTGTTTTGATGTTTGTTCCTCGCGGGTAATTATTGAAAGGGCTCCTCCTAAGACTGGACCACGCCATGTTCTGCATCAGGGAAAATAGCTGCAGCAGACACAGTTGCAGATACAGTTGCTGGCGGGTGGGGCGGGGCTGTCAGTTAAGTGACTTCCAGAAATCTATTAACTTGAGGTTAAATTATGCAAATCATGAAATAATTTCTTCATTGAAATTGTAAAATAACTTACCTCAAATATTTTTTAACATAAGATTAGTCCATTAAATATATCCAGCCTCTGCTAAATACCGTATTTAAGAAAGGTATTTGTTTCAGATGCACGCTTTAATACCATATCATAATTTCTCAAGATTTCTAAAGTTCATAAATTTTAATATTTCTGTGATTAGTATGTGGAAGTGCAGACAACAGTATAATACTTGGGCACTGTTAAACGTCTGTGGATCTCATTTGGAGTTCAGCCTTAACTTTGTGCCTCTGACTGCACCAGGCCATTTGAGCTGCTTGCTGAGCCACCTTGTGTCCCTGGGTAGCTCTATCTCTTGTTTTTTTTTTTCCCATTAAAGTCTCAAAGAGGCCTTCTGTTTATTTCTGAACACGTGTAATTGATTCTCTTGGAAGCACCTAGGCCAGTAATGGTGAACTTTTTAAAGCTTTCAGAGATAACAAACACCCGCTGTGGCATATGTGCCATAGGTTTGCCACCACTGATTTAGACTGTGACACCCTAACTGAAAGACCTTCATCCTGCATACCAGCGAATTCCACAGGCTCCCAGCTTTGTCATCGCTGTAAAAACAGAAGCCTCTCCATTCTCTCTGGTTGTCTCATCCCCATTCCACTTTGGTCTTTATCTGTTTTGACTCAACTTCCACTCTTCCTCTGTCTCAGACTGTCTGAGGATATCCCTGGAATCATTTTTCTATGCAAAACACACTTTCCTATATCCTATCTAGGAAAACATTAGAACTGCTTTTGAACTTTGAGAGCCTTTCTCACTTGATCTTTGGAGAGAACCCCGCTCCACAAGCTGATCAGAGACTACCAGTTCTCACCTTATTGTGGATCTCACTCTTTTGGTTGTTCTACTCTGACTGAGTTGCCTTCTACATCCACCTGTCATCCTCCAAAATCCTGTGTCACTTACTGCTTTCCTGGGAGTCAAAGCCTTGCCATCATCCAGGCCACCCAGCACTTCAAATTTTTCAAGTTATTTAATTTTCTTAATTCTTAACAATCTTTGTCTCAATTGCTTTTGCCGTCTGTTCCATAGCTTTATGCCCTGGATTCTTACCTGGAAACGTACTGTCTCTAAAGTCCTATGTTCAAATAACTCTATTTAATGAATCAGTATTTCTTATTGGGTAATACAGATGGTAGTGGTTATTCATATATGTTTCTAGTGTGATGTTGCTGTAGGATTTAGGTAGAAAAAGAAGCTGTATATATCCAGTATGCTGAATTTCTGTTTTGTTTTTGTTACAAAGAAATGTTAGATTTCTTTGAATTTTTCTTTATATGTGAAATGTTCATATTTGTTTGTCTTACTCAACCCGATAATTGCAACATTATTTTCTCCTTTTTGTCTGTTATTCTAAAATTTCTTTTAGTTCAAGGTCAATACTTTATCTTATATCTCCTGTGTCTCCTTAATTTTCCTTTTTGTTTTTTGTCTACCTTTTAAAAAAAATCTCTTTATAGTATATAATGAAACATTTCCTCAGTTCTGCCATACAGTTCATTAATTTTCTCTTCAGCTCTGTTAATCCTGCTAAATATTACCAATTTCAAGATTTTCAACTGGTTTCTTTTCATTTCTACCTTTTCACATTCCTCAGCATTCTGATCTTACAATCTTGCTCAATATCTATTAATCCTTCCATTTTGACTTTGAGGATTTTTCTAGTCTTTTTTTCACAAATGTTTTGTTGTACAAGTTTCCTTGGGTATCAGTGGTCCCATTAACTGGGCTACCATTCGTCACTTTGCATGTCTTTGTGTATTTTGTAATTTTCCTTTATCAAGAGCTTAATTTTCCTATGTATTGGTCACGTAAGAATTTTTTGAGGAGTTTTAGGATTATCTTAGTTTTATTTCTATGAATTCCTTAGCTCTGAAATAAGTCATGCTTAATTAGCATGTGTTGGGAATCCAACTACAGAGAAATAATTTCTGTGACCAAAAATGTACAATGCAGACTCATTATGCATAGCCACCTTATCTTCATTTCTAATGATAGGCATTTTAGGATGTTGTCCCTAGTGGGAAAAAGATAAAATATTAACATCCTTACCTGCTTCATTGTTGGTATTCATGGGGTATCTCAGTAGTCACATCTTTTTCCCTTTGCAGATAAAGAAGCCTCTGACTCAAAATCTTTCCAGTATCTGCTCCCACTTCCAATCTTACAATAACCACAGAGTTGTAGACATCACTATTAGCATGAGTTTATTTTTCTTTTCTATTTAGGGAGAGTTTTCTTTCTTGTTTTAGAAAATAGTTCTATTTATTAGTGCCCCAGAAGAAAATAGAATGATATTAATTTTAAAGAAAGAAGTGTTTACAGAAGTATTACAGGAATAAAGAATCCTCTGAGGTCATTTGAGGAACCCAGAAATTAAGAAAGGCAGGAAGCCCTTACCATTCCTAGAACTAAAAGGAAGGAGGAAACATTACTGGAGCCAATACTGCCAGTCTCTTGACTCTTTTTGGCCTTTCTCAGACTGTAAGCTTCCTTGCTACTCCCTCTTCCTGCCTACCCTGGAGCCTTGGCCCATCACACGCTCAGAGGTCCTCTCCGCTGCTTACCAGGGGACACTCCCTTCACCTCAACTCTGGAACAGTCAAGCTGTCCATTTTGTTGCTTTCTGTGTACTTGAACATAAATGGTACAAACATGAGCTCCCAAGGAGATCTCTGTGCACACAGAGATCTCTGTTCTCAGAGGCTACTCTTTCCACATAAACATCCAAAGCCCCCACCCCCCAACCCTGTCCTGCTCCACCACCTTCCCAGTCACGCTCAGCATGTGATCTTGTTTCTCTCATTGAAGCCATTGAAACTAGAGATGTTTTTTACTTTCTACTTCCTTCCAGTTTTTACTTTACCCACTGATGAGGATGAGGTGCTAGAAGTTGAGGGCTACCTTCTCTTCAGCAGTAATAACTATTGATTGGTGGCTACTTCATTCCTGTGGCCTTGGCAAAGGCGCTGTGTGCCCTGCGCACCCCCTCAGACAGATCCTTCCGCCACAGCTGCCTTAGCTACTACTCTGAACCTAACCACATCAAGATTATCTGTTTTCCTAAACTTTGCATTTAAATTGCAGTCACTTCTCTACTTAATCCAGATCTCTTTCAGTCCCTGTGATCTTATTTCTGACCCAGTAGCTTTGCAGAACTGCTCTGCCCATGCCCAACAAATGATCTCTTTTGCTGCTAAAACCAATGGGTTCTTAGGTCCTGCTCCATAGTATTCACTGTTATCGATCCCACCTTCTGAACGTACTCGTTGCCCTTGGTATCCCTACCCTTCCTGCTTTCCTGACTAGATTTCCAAGTCTCCCTTCTCTTAAATTCTTATTCATTAAACTCTCAGTGTCTTCCCAGTAGAAAGTGTTCCATCAATATCAAATTACGCATGCAAACTCAGCTGCTGATGCTCAATTCAAGCAATACACTCAAAAGTCTTTAAAAGTTTAAGGAAAAAGGAGCAAACTTTTTTGAAGGATACACATTTCCAATTATAAATGATATATTACTTATTGCAACTAGAGTCCATTGGGGGAAAAACCATAAGAACTTATTTCAGATATAATATGGCTATGTGTTAGCAACAGAAATGATATAGCTATCTTATTAGAAATACAATAAAGAGATTACTTAGCAGCTGTCTTCCTACACTATCGGTTTATTTTTCTCCATAGTTCTTGGCAGAGTATCTAGAAAAGGAAAAAAAAGCCACGCCATTTCTCTTAGACTAAATGATGTCTACTGTTCTGAGAAACAAATCTTAAAAGGCAATGTGTGTTCCATGATTATTGAAAATAGAACATTTTCAGAGTTTTCTTTTTACCCTGGAGGCATTTGATTAAATATTATGGCCTTTCTCTTCCATATCTCATAGTAAAAGTTTCTTCTGGTTCCACAGTCAATACTCAGAACTTCAGCCCTAGACCACAGTCGTATTAGATCTTAAAACTGCCTTTGAAAAAATAAATCGAAAGAGAACTGTGGAGGACTCTCTTCTCGCTGAAAGGAGATGCCATATATAGGATATCAGTCATTTATTCATCCATCATTTGTCCAACAAATAATTAATTTAATAGCCACTTAACATGATTTAGAGTACATCTTCTTTGATGTATGGAAAAATGGTGCCACAAAAGAAGCAGAGATTATTTACTACTTTATTTGATCTTTACCTGCTAAGATTTGTTTCCCTGACCTTCAGACTCTATTAGTCAAAAATTCCTCTTCTGTGGTTACAGGTCTCAAAGATCATGTTGTTGCAGTTTCATCTGTCTCTGCCACAGTCACCTTAGTAACAGTCTTCATCATGTTACCTTTATGTTCTCTGTACTTAAACCAAGAAAAATATAATCTAGGAGAAGAAACAGTTGTCAAAATTAAGTCAGAGTGCTATTATCTACTGATTTGTAAAGTTCACATTTTTTACAACAGAAATAACAACCTAGAAAGTGATATTATAACCGCTTTCATTTTTGCCGATGTCCAGGAAAATGGATATGGCTAAAACAGACATGTCTGTTAATGATCTTAATCTTCCGACATTACTTGTGTGCCCAGCCTAGTACAAGCAGGAATCTGATTGATGCCTTTACCAGAGTTAGAATTCCGTGCATTTGGGATGTGAAAGTCATTGTGTACAGAAGCATACATGTGTACTTGGTCTGAGGGCAAGCCCATAAGGAGTGGTAAGGCTTGTGGCAAATGGGAGCTTTCCCAAGTTGCCTGAAAGCATCCCGTTTTTAGGAATATACAAACACTGTACTGGCCAAACAAAAACAGTGATCCAGTACTGCCTATAATTTCAGTTTTACTTTTTTTGTTATTAGTAATATAGGGGAATGAATCTGCTGACCTGCTATATGTCCAGGATGAGTTTGTGTTCTCTAAAATCGAAGAATGAATTTTAGGAACAACGGGGGTTAAGAGTAGAAATATTTATTGAGAGAAAGCTTCTGTCTGAGAGAGAGACAGAAGGGACCGAGTGGGTTGCCAAGGACTCTGTTTTTTCTGGGGACTTTTATAGCGCAAAATCATGAGATTAGATGGCTCAAAGGTGGGGAAAAATGGAAATTTGCAAAGTAGGCATAAAGTGGGCCAGAACTGTGGGCAACCAATAAGATTAATCGCTTAGGTAAAATTGACCTACTCAGGGACAAATGGAGTCATATAGAAAACGAGCATTCATTATGGATCAGTGACTCTTCCTCTAGAGGGTTGGGATGGTGACTCTTGGCTTCTCAAAGTGATCCAATCCCTAAGAATTATACTTAAGGGTATGGTTGCATTTTTTGCCTTCTGTTTTGATATCTGGCCCAAAGCAAGAGGTATGTATCTCCTCAAGCTCAGACATCTGGTCCTCTGTGCTGGCTTCTTCCAGAGCCTAGCCCTGTTTGACTGCCTATAGTATTTTTAACTAGCTCAGTTGCGTATAACATTAGTACATGTTTATAGTGTATGATTACAGTTGAATTTTAGATCCCTGAATTATGCCTGCCCCTTGTCTTATTTATTTCCTCATCCCTTTTTCCACGTGCCCCTCTTTTTCTTCTGCTCTCTGTTGCCAGTCACCCCATTTGAGACTCCTGCTGCTTCCAACAAAAGTTGCAATAAAAAAATCACTGTTTCATTTTAAAGAACATTAACAAAATATTAACTGTTGAAAAGAGTTTACAAATGAACCTATCATCATTTCAAACACTTTTAAAAACATCTATCTTTTGTTATTTTTTCCATTACATTCCTAGTACGCGTTTTTATTTAAAACTCCTGACAAGTAACATCTAACCTTAGAGGATTTCCAGTTATACCTTCAGGCCAGATCATACCCTACCTTCTGGTCTCAGACATACTTTCTGTCTCCTTTTGGGAGGCTCAAAAGCACCCTAATGTAACATATCCAAGTATATGTCTCCATTATTTTGTTACTGACAGCTAAGCTAGTTAGAAATATTACAGGCAATCAGACAGGGCTGGGCCCTGGAAGAAGCCGGCACAGAGGACCAGATGTCTGATGATTTTGGAGGAGACACACACCTCTTGCTGTGGGCCAGATCTCAAGACAGAAGGCAAAACAAATGCAACCACACCCTCAAGTATAATCCTTAGGGATTAAATATGAATCACCTTGAGAAGGCAGGAGTCACCATTCCAATCCCTAGGAAGAGTCACTGCTCTCTAAGAATGCCCGCTTTCTATGTGACTCGCTTCCCCATTTGTTCCCAATTTAATCAGTTTTACCTGAGCTATTAATCTTATGGCTAAACATAGTGAGTTCCCAGTTTTCCCCAACTTTAGACCCGCCTTACCTCATGATTTTACAAAATGCAGATTCTTGGCAACCCACTCAGGACCCCTTTGGTCTTTCTCTCAGACAGAGGCTTTCTTTCTCAATACATATTTCTGCTCTTAACCTCCATTGTTCCTAAAATTCATTCGTTGATCGTAGAGAACATGAACTCATACCAGACATATAGTAGATTGGGAGTTTTATTCCCCTATATCAATTTCAGTAAATAGTATCACTATCTACTGTTGCCTCAAGCTATCTAAACATTTTCCTTGAATCCTCCCCTTTCTCTGTCCACTTGTCCCAGAGTGTGAATCTGGAATGTCTCCCAGGGACCCATTTATTAAAGATTTAGTCCCCAGCATGGTGCTGTTGGGAGGCAGTGGGAACTTCAAGAGGTGAGTCCTGGTGGGAGGTTTTAGGTCATTGAAGGTGTGCTCTCTTCTTTTCCTCCCTCACATCCAATACGGACTTCAGCAGCTTTGTTCCACCATGTGTCACCTACCATGATACTCTGCTTTGCCACGGAATCAAAAGCAATGGGGCCAGCTGACTGTGGACTAAATCCCTGAAACCATGAGGGAAAATAAGCCTTCCCTCTTTGGACTTTGATTACCTCACATATTTCTTCATGGCAATGGAAAGCTGAGTAATACATTCTTCAACTCCAGATCTCTAATGCAGGCCATCAGCAGATACGTTTGATTCTCTCTTCACAGTACCTGCCACAGTGCTACTCAGTGTAGCCTGCAGATTAGTGCTTGTCCATGAACTTTTTGTTACTGGTGCATGACAAGCTAGGCATAGAAATTAAAGTGGGTTAGAATCTGTAAAAGCAATTTGGCATCAGCATGACCAGGTTTACCATGGTGGACTCGTCTCATTGAATAGACACTTCAGTACTGGTGGACTCAGTTGGTGAATCAATTGGTGCTGCAAGTCATATGACAAATAATCATGTGTCACAGGGTATGTTACATTTTATAACTGATTGGTCGACTATGTCCTAAGCGTATGGAGATCTGTGAAAATGGATGTTTATATTTATAATTTATCTTAACAAGTTTTAGTTTTTAATCAGAAGTTTTCATTTGCTTTTTTGTTTTTGGCTAATTAGGACAGTGCAAGTTATATTTTTAATTTTTACCTGCTAAAGTTGAAACAAGCTTTTTGTGTGAGAAAAGACTTACCTTTTCTGTGTAGGGCAGAAGTATAAGCCAAATGGTGGCGATGGACATGATCCTGGAGGAACAAAGACATTCTTACTGGCTTCCGTAGAGCTGTGACCCTTCACATACTGTGTCTGGTTTATAGCAGTAATTAATGGTGATGTGCTAGAAACAGGATTTAGTAATTTGTGGAGATGTATGATTGTAAAGCAAGGAAATTGTTAAAGTTTTTGAGCTACTTACTTGTAAAAATTAAGTTAAAAGCCACAAGAATTTTTTGAAAGAAAGAATAGTGAATTGAAAAGCTGATTGAAACAGATACTCAATATTTCACACATAAACATTAGGGTTTTACAGGCTTTTTAATAAGTAGCATTTCAGCTTGCCAAGACTAAAATCCATACATAGTTGCTCAGACATTAATGAAAGGTATTTTCTTGGGACTGTTGGTTCAGTCAGCAGCAAAGAAGGTGGCTCCTGTGCTACCTTCTAGGGCCACCATAACTCAGCAGACTCGGGCTAGATAATGAAATGAAGACTAGTTCATGGACTAATTACATCTAGCAACATTTTTTTTCATTTCAGTGTGGTAATTTCACTCACATTCCTGTTTATGTGCAATTTGAACATGATGATGCTGTCATGAAGGAAAGTTTTTTTCAGCTGTGTTGCTGACAAATACAACTAAGTCTGCATTGTGTGTGAAGGGTTACATTGTCAACAATGTCGCTTAGACTTTAAATGTTGTCTAAGAGTGTGTTCTGATGGTGCACATAACATTCTGGACAGTTACTGTGATTAAGGAACTCATAACAGAATGTAAATCTTTTTCTCCCAGGAGAAAATCCTGCTATAAAAAGAAATGTGGGTAGAAATATATAGTGAACTTAGAGTTATACTGAAAACTATTGAATAGGTAAAGGCTCAAGTGTTAAGTTCTAGAGTATTCTCTTGTGTTACATGATACTATGGAAGCAGATCATAAACATTTGTTGCATAATGAGATGTGATGATGAACAGGAGGCAAAAGTGAGAATGTTTGAACTGCAGAACAGCTCTTAAAGTTTCTGCAAAATGAGATGAGTGCTTGGTTTCAACTTGTTGAAGATATAAATTGATACACAGGATTGCTTATTCATCTGATATGTCAAGATTTTTAATGATCTTCATACTTCCATGCAAGGAAGAAATACAAAATGTTTTTCAATGCCAGATAAGATCAAAGGACAAAAACAGAATTTGAAGTGCAGAAGGATAGTTTACAGGTTGTTGTGACACATTTTCTAAAACTGAGCAGTATCAGTGACATAAGGGATGATTTCGATATTGCATATCTGTGAAGGACTATCATCAAACAAACACCTTAAAGTTTGATAAAGCATTTTAAATTTTATTTTCCTTCAAAAGAAGATTTATGTCTAAAAATTCCTGGATTTGGAATCCATTTCTTTTATCAAAAAATATATTAAATTTAACTGCAACTTAGAAGATACAATGCTGGAACTGACTTCTATTGAAGAACTGAAGGACTTATTCCATTTTAGATAAAAATGTTAAAAACTGAGCTCACTAAAAGTGCTGCTCTAAAATCTCTTCTTGTACTCAATTTGTGAGACTGGTTTGTTTCATATTATTATTTAAAAAATAAAACATAGAAACAGTTAAGACACATAGCATCTCCTGCAAGTAGTCTTCCTGACAACTTTACCTAGATTATATAAATTGTCAAATGGAGAGTCAATCAACTTGCCACATTCAAAACATTAAACATTGATATACTCTATGTTCATCCAAAGTGTTCATAGATATTTAGCATGGAGTTTCATTTTCCTTCAAAAAAGTGAAAAGTAAAATAGTGAACTTATATATTAATTGCCTACATGCATACTTTCGGGAAACAACCAACCATACAAATTTTTTTCTTTTTCTTCTTCCCCTGTGTTAGGCTTATTCTGGGAATATTGCAATATAGTTTCTTGTTTGTTAATCTAAATCTAAAGCACAGCTTTTTTTCTGTCTTTTTACTTTGTTTTTCTAATAATTCAATTTCATTATTTTCACTAAATATCATTTTGCAGTGGACTGAACATTTATTCAAGGTAGTCCTTTTCCATAGAGTTTGAGTGCATAGCATTATAGGTCTTAATATAAAGTTAGTGTTTCCTTCAAAAAAATTCTTCTAAAAGGAATTAGTTCTTACAAGCATTTTCTATTGCATATACTTTTAGTTACTTTATTTTGAACAAGAAAATAGTTGAGCCTAAAATAACCTCAATCAGTATCAGGTTTTGATGATTACAGAGGTCACCTGATGACACTGGCAGAAAAACAAAACAGTGAGGGAAGCAATTTAAGATCTAGTTCTTATGCCTAATGTTACGAACTCATAGTCTTATTACAAATATTTGTTATGATTATAAGTAAACCTTTAAAAATCACCCGTAGAGGGAAAATGTTACCTGATCACATACTGGAGATCACAAATTTATATCTCAAATTTAATCAGGGGGAAAAACAGCTATCATAATGTTATGAGAATAACTGCTAAATGACTATCTTAGTCAGTTTAGTATTGCTATAACAAAATACCTGAAACTGGGACCTATTTAAGTAAAAGGATTTATTTTAGCTTTTATGGTTCAGAACCTGAAAAGTCCAAGCCCAAGTGGCCACATCAGTCAAGGTCTCCCATCGCATCATAATGTGGCAAGAGGACATCACATGGTGGGAACACACAGGAGCACTGCAAGTAGCACATGCAAACACGTAGGGCAGCCTCCCTTTGTGACAACCTGCTCTCGTAAGAAGTACTACTGCTTCCTGGAGATGGACATTAATCCTTCTGAGAGTGGTGCTTCTGGCCTAATTACCATCACTAGGCCCTACTTTTAATACCATCAAGTTGGAGCTTCAAGCTTCGAGCTCATGACACTGTGGGGACAAACCACATCCAAACTATAGTAGTGACTTCAGGTAAACCTTCCTAGTGTTAGTCTTAGGCATTAATAGATTAGAAAATGATATGCTTGGAAAACAGAGTTCATGTCTCAATAAGTGATAATGGAAGTGTTTATATGAAAGTATATGACAATGATAAAATTGCTTTGTGAAACATGGTCATGGAATAAGCTATGTGGACTGGTCACTAAACTATTCTCTCAGTGTTGCACCCACCCTTCCATATTTTGCGTGGTGAGACTGGGACCATGACTGTGAGAACAACATTTCACTTTTAAGAGTGTCCTCTTACTAGGTTCTTTCTTCCTGGGGTGCAGAGGATGCAGGACAACTGGAGGAGAAGCAATTGGTCCTTCCTTTATACTTTCATTTCCTGTGAGGTCACCTCATCAACACTGTTTCACTTCAGTTATCTGAAGCTGGATCTAGTTTTCCACTTTTCCCCACATTGTACTCCACCATCAGCATCCAGGTTCCAGCTTCTTAGGACCCTCCTGCAGTCACCGGGTTATACCTTCAGTCTCATCCCTTTGTTTCTTCTGCCATACGGGTAGTAGAGGTTCTAGAATTAATAGTTGCTGGCTTTTAACAAAATTAACGCAGAATTCCTTTTTCTTTATTTTTGCCTTTTTGTTCCTACACTATCTAACCCACTTCTTACATGAATCTCTACTCTGTTGCCACTGTGATTTCTGATCTCCTGATTAGAACTTGAGTGGTATAATAGATGGTCCCAGGAGTGGCCCCAGGTGGTCTAAGAACAGTTTGGTTGCGCTGTGTGTTCTGAATGTTGTGCCAAGCAGCCTGACAACACCAAATGGAATGATAGTAGCCTGTGTCATGCCGTGACATCGTCATTCATCAGACCATCTCCTGTGGTTGACTGTGATGAAGTCCTAAAGCAGTTAACCTGAGGGGCCAAGTGGCTGCTGAGCTTAACTGTGACAGCAGCCGTGGTGAGGTCAGAGAGTGAGGGACAGGATAGCTAGTTCTACCTCTGCTTGCAGAAAAGAGAACGACAAGCCCTGGTCTTCTAACTCACAGCTCGAGTTGTGTACGACAACCTCAGGTGTCCCCCCTCTCTGCATCCCACACCGCTGTCCTACTTAAGCTATCTTTTTCTTCTCACCCGAAGTTTCCCCAACTCCAGGCTTCCTTTCTTACAACCTGTTTTTTATCCAGCAATCCAAGTGCCTTAAAGCCAACTCCTCTGCTTAATACCTTCACTAACATTCTGTTGCATCTCAAATAAAACCTAAGCCCTTCAGTCTCATCTCAAACCATTTTCTCCTCTGTATTCAAACCCAGTGGTAGCTGCAGCAGGCTATTTGTATCACTGAAAGCTATAAAAGGTTTGCCATCACTGTAGGCTTTCTAGCTCTTTCTGGCCTTGGGCTTCTTACATATGTATCTCCCTCTTCTTATAATTCAGTTTCCATTGCATATTTGCTTCTCATTTTTCCTGTTTCATATTCCCTAATTTCCAAAACCTACCTAGAGCAAACCTTCAACTCATCCTTTCTCCTAGTGAATGTGTTGTTATTGACTCCTTTCTTTCATAGCACTTGCATATATATGCATATTCTTGTTTGATTGCTTGTCTACTTCCACAAATGACACTCTATCAAGACAGACTTGTCTGTCTTATTTTCTACTGTGTTCCTAGGGCCCTGCACCAATACCTGCACATATTAAATAACCCATAAATATTTGTTGACTGAATAATCCTGGGAAATAATTTCCCCTCAGTAAATTTATGAGTTTAGTTATGATGAATCTCAAGTGTACAGAAACTAAAGAGTTTAGAAATTTTGACATTTTGTCCTATCTATGTCACACTGTACTTTCTTACCTATCTATCTATCTAATTTTTTCACAATTATTAGTATAGACCAGGGATTTAGCTCAGTGGTATAAGTGCCTGTCTGGCAAGTGCAAGGTCATGAATTCAATTCCTGGTACCAAAAATACCCCCCAAAAGTACTAGTATAAGCTGGATGCAATGCATAAGGCTGCAATTACAGCTACTACAGAAGTTGAGGCAGAAGGATTAAAAGTTTGAAGCCAGTCAAACTTAGTGAGACCTCCTCAAAAGGAAAAAAATTAACACAAAATTATTAGCATAGATTACATGTGATATTCCCCTATGATATTAATGACACTTGGATCTGTTTTCAGTTCTGATACAGTCTAACTTGAGTTTTATCAGTGTCTTAGTTACTTTTAACTCATTGCTGAGACAAAATACCTGATGCCCAAAGTTGGGAAAGGAAAGATTTATTTCTTACAGTCTTGGGAAGTTTCAGTCTATACTCAGTTGGCTCTAAGGTAGGGTGGCATGGTGGGGCTGCAGTTCATGGTGGCTGCAAACAGCAAGGCAGAAATCACCAAGAGAGAGAGAGACACACACCTTCTTCCTGCCATTATGTTATATGCTGGCTCCACCCTTAGATGGGTGTAGCACTGACACCATCAATCCAAGCTCTAGACAATGAACCAATCACAAATGCATAATGCAAATGCATGAGGCCTGGAGGCCACCGACATAAACCTTGAGCCTGATTTTCCTTTAGATGGCACTCAGCAGCAGCATACACTGTATTTTTTACCACACCTTGTAAAGATGCTCAGGAAAGAAGATTACCAGAACTGCTTCAGAAAACGCAAGACAGGTACGTGTGTTCAAAGCAAGGAGGAATGTTTTGAGGAGGATCAATGGCAATGTGTTTTTTTTTACTCTGATAAATTTCTAAACATTTTTAATATTCATCACATATTTCTGTCACACCTCGCATTGCACCTAAGAAATGCTTTTACTGCATGCTGTGTATTTTGATATTTTGTGTTTCCATTGTCATTTAAAATACTTCTAATTATTCTTTGTTTTCTTCTTCTACCTAGTGGGTTCAGGAATGTGTTGTTCACTTTCCAGATATTTGGAATTCTCCAATTTGTGTGCGTGTGTTTTTAATGATTTCTTATTTAATTTTATTGTTTACTATCAATCCTTTTCAATTAATTGTGACTTTTTCTTTTTTAATGTCCCAGCTTTAATTGTGGTGAGTCTTCCATGAGTACTTAATTGGCTAGTGAGCATTGTCCAGGTCTCAGAAGTGCACTGTATATTTTTGGATCAAGTTAGTTGATGGTGTTAGTCGTGTTTTTCTCACTGATTTTCTTTCCTTGTGCTCTACCATTTAGCAAGAGAGGTGTGTTAAAGCAATAATAATACGTTTATCTGTTTTCTCCTTTTAGCTCTTTCACGTTTTTGCTTCATGTGTTCTTTAATTCTGTTTTTAGACACATATGTATATGTGGGCACATTTATGTATCTAGGATTATTATGTCTTCTTGATTAATTGACTCTATGAAATCTCTCTCTACTCTTGACCATAAATTACCTTATGAAATCTCTCTCTTTACTCTTGACAGTATTCCTTGTTCTTCAATGATATTGATATAGTCATCCTTCCATTGCTGTGATATTTTAATTCTACCATCAACCTATTTGTGTCTTTAAAGTGAGTTTTCTGAGGATAACATATACTGTAGTTCAGTCTTTTGTATTCTTTCCAACAGTCTCTGATTTTATTAGTGTTTAGCACCTTTACATTTAATGTAATTTATTGCTGTGGTTCAGTTAAAGTCTGCCAGCTTCACATTTATTTTCTCTATTTCTCCTATTCAGTATTGTTTCTTTTTCCACTTTTTCTTTCTTTTCTCTATGTAGTTTCAATTTTCAGTACTTTCAAATCACTTTCTGTTAATTCTAAAGAACTTCCTTACATTCGTGCTGCTAGAAACAAATATTTTGTTATTTGAAAATTTTTTATTGAACCATAAGTTCAGAAGGATATTTTCTTTCAGCATCTTAAAGCTGCAGCTCCAACTGGTTTCCATCATTTCTTGATAAGTCAGTGACAGTTTGTGTGTGTGTGCGTATTTCTCCAAATATATGTGTCTTTTTTTTTTTTTTTGGTTGCTTTTGAAGTTTTGTTTTCAACAATTTGATTATGGTATTGATTCTTAGATTACTCTTTACTTGTGTTGCTGAGATTTTGTTTAGCTTGTTGCATCTGTGTGACTTCAGTTTCCTTCAGATTTGAACAAGTTTTGGGCATCATTCCTTCAGATGTTTTTTCTTCTTTCTCCATCATCTACTCTCCCAGTAACACGTAAGTCAGACCACTGATATTGCCTTACAGCTCTCTGACACTTTGTTCATTTTCCTGTCTGCCTTATTTTTCAGATACAGTTTTTGAAAAATCTGTCTTTACATTTGCAAAGGTTTTCTTCTGCAATATCAAATATCCCATTTCATGCATTGTTTGCTTCAGAACACTTTTATTTCCAGAAGTTCCATTGAGTTCTTTTTCAATATCTTCCAATTCTCTCTTGAGTTGATGTTTTTCTTTAAATCTTATAATGTACTAATTTAAAACCTTGTCTGCTAATTCTGTCATTTTCATTGTTTCTAGTTCTCTTTCAATTGATATGTTTTTCTCCTGAGTTGGTTTACATTTTCATCCTTCTTAGCATGTTTAGTAATTTTTTAAAAATTTGATTCTGGGTACTATAGTAGTTTTCTTTTGCTGCATGAAAAATCACCACAAATTTCACAGCTTAAAACAATACCTAATTTTATCTTACATTTCCCAAGATCAGGAGTCTGGAGGACTTGCTATTTCTACATAGGGTCTCAGGAGGTTAAAACCAAAGTGTTGGCTGAGTGGAGGGTCTTTTCTGGAACTCATGGGAAAAATCTGCTTCGAAGCTCATTCATTTTGTGGGTAGAATTCAGTTCCCTGCAGCTGTAAGTGAAGTCCTCATTTTCTTGCTGGCTGTCAACCAGGGCTTGCTCCTCCAGTCCTTGTCATACCCACATATTACACAAACCCCTCTCCAAGCTCAAAGCAGCAGTAGTGTATCAGATCCTTCTTGGGCTTTACATCCCTTGACCTCTTCTTTTGCTATCAGCTGGAGAAAGTTCTTTGCCTATGTGATTAGATTACACCTCGCTGGGTTATCACCTAGATATACAACAGTCCCAGGAGGGATAGCTCATCATCTTTTTACATTCAAGCAATAATCATGAAGATTGTTCCTAGAAACTTCATTTGCAACAATTTTAAATGTTACAATGTTGAGTCTCAGGAGTTTGATATCTTAATGATATTGAGATGTTCTTTTAGGAAGCTTGTAAATTTGCTTGCATGTCATCGTGATATTTTCAAGACTTGTTAATAAACTGGGTTGGGAAAAATCCTGCCTTTCCTCAATTACTGAGCCAGTCCCATCTGTGAGGGATGACCTTCCTGGTATCTGTTGAATAAACTAAGTGTTCTGTGGAGTTTCTCCATTCTAGCTGTTCACCCCAACCTGTGCAAGCTCTGTATGAACAAACTCTCAAAGTTGTTTAACTGACCTGTGCCTGTAAATTCTTTGTCCACAGCATGCATGGTCAAACTGAAGGAAAATGGAAGCAGATTTCTAGAGCTCTTTCTCTGTACAGCTCCAGCTCTGCAGTACTGACCCCAGAAGTCTTCTACCTCACACTTCCCTAGCACCACAGTCAGAGTCAGGGGAACAACCTACCCAGCTGCTGAAAACTGGGGACTGTTTGTCTGAAGAGAATTTTAACTGCATCTTTTAATTATCACCATGTCTCTGCAGTTCTGATTAATCAATGATAAAATATTCCTGCCTGGGGAAAGAAAAGAGAAAACAATTTTTGTTAGCCTATATTCTAAATAATTGCTGAGGTGTTTTTTTAAAAAAAATATGATTGTGTCTTACTTTTTTTCATTATTGAGACAAAATACCCAACACCCAAAGTTAAAGGTTAATTTAGCTCACAGTTGGTAGAGATTTCAGTGCATAATTGGCTGATCCCAAGGCAGGGTGGTATGACAAATAAGCATCATAGAAGAGAAACAGTTCATGACAGGCAGAAGGTAAAAAAGCAAGCAAGCGACCTTAATATCCTTTTTTTGCACCTTTTATACTCTACCTAGTCTACTGGAATTAGGGTGGTGCCAAATCAATGTACTGATTTAGTAATCACACTCTCTTAATCGCAGAATCATGCACTCTAGATTCAGACACCTCTGAAAAGTCCTGTGACCATGTGAGGCTTTGGCGGGGGCATATAGACACAAACTTATAGCAGTTGGTAAAGTTTAAATTGTGCACTTTTATTTCTTAGCTTTGCCTAACAGCTGCCCATGCTGCTTTTTAGCATATGTCTGAAACAGCTCCGAATCATTTGATTGGTTTGGTGTGTGGTGTACTCACCCATCTCTGCAATATCGGAAACTCCAGAGTCCAAACAAGAGACTTAGGGTAAACGGTTGTAGCAGAGGCTGTAAAACTAAAGAAACAACAACTTAAATCATTAAATTCTGTCATCTCACATGATCACTTAAACTTGTGTTTAAAATGTAAAGTAGCAAACAAAGCATAAGGAGTATTTATTTGTGTTTATTGAGTATAAATTTTTGTTGACACTTGTACTATTTTAATAAATTTGAGTACCATTTTGGAAGGTGATACTTTATCTTCTTTTTAAAACTTATTTTTAATAGAATAAAACCAAACAAAATAGAATAAAGCCAATAGAAACAAAACAGTGAAAGCAATACCAGACTTTAAAACAAGATAATAGGAAATCAACAATGACTGCCATAGTGCTTCTTGTTATCTTCAAAATAGCTGTCTATACCATGAGACATATTAAAGTCAACCCAAACATGAAACAGAAGAAAACCAATTAAAGCAAAACAGTGAAAATGATACAGGACTGTAAAACAAAATAATAAGAAATTAACAGTGGCTGCCGCCTTCCCTTGTTAGATGTTTTCTCCCTTCACTTTCACAGTATCTGTTGTACATGTTAGATCCCACTAACTCCTTCAGTTTTTCATACTAGGGAGACAACATGATATTCACCCATGTGAGTCCAAAGTATTTCAGCCCAAAGCATGACCACAAGGTGCATCCACTTACCTACAAGAGCCTCGTGGTTATCTTCCTTTATAGCTGAGAAGCTTTCCATTGTGTAAAAATGCCGTGTCTTTCTTACTCGTTCTGCGGTTGGTGGGCGAGCTTCTCCTCCTTTCTGGTTCCCTGCTGCATGGAGCATTGTTTTCTCTCCTTTGACTTCTAGTCTATGAATTTCCTTTTGAGTTAATGTGCTTCTTGTATACCACATATTGATGGATCTTGTTTCTTGATCCACTCTGCCTGTGCTTTTTATCAGTGTATTGAGCATCTACATTAATGGTTATGGCCAACATGCTCTGGTCTGTCTCTGCCATACTTTTTTCCTACCATTGGCTCCCTACTTTTCCCCTCCATTAAATTGTCTGCCCCACTTGGTGATCCCAGTTTGCTGATGTTCCTGTGACCATAGTCATTTTTATCTCTCTGGAATAGCCTTTAATACTCTTGTAGGATTGGTGTGGTACTCATGAATTTCTTCAGTTGTTATTTGTCATGGAAGTATCTTATTTTTCCATTAATTTTGAAAGATAGTTTTTAAAGGGTACTTCAGTCTAGATTGGAAGTTGTTTTCCTTCAAGGCTTGAAATACTTCACTCTAACATCTTCGTGACTTGAAGGTTTGTGTTGAGAAGTCTGCAGTGATTCTGATTGATTTTTCTTTTTAGGTGATCTCTTTCGTTTCTCCAACATCCTTTAATATTCTGTTTTTGTGCTGAGTTTCTAGGATCTTGATTATTATATGTCTGGGTGTAATTTATTTTGGTTATGGCTAGTTGGAGTTCTATACAGTCTGTCTTATCTGTGTGTCAGGTCCTTTTCCTATGCTTGGGAAGTTTTTAGCTATCACTTCGGTACATAGTCTCTTTAAGTCATTTCTATTGACTCCTGCTTTTTCCTGACATCTATCACTCTTAAATTATTTTTCTACGCATAGTCTTGCAGCCATTGAATTGGTATTGCCTGATTCCTTGTTATTTTTAAGACATGTTTCCTTTTGAAATTGCTAGCTACCATCCTGTCTTCAAGATCTGAAAGTTTCAAACAGTTTTTCCATGGAGCTTTTAATTTCCTGGGTACCTCTTTAAGTGTGTTTCATGTATTCCAGTTCTTCTCTATACTGTTCACTTAAGGTTTCCTCTATTCTCCTATGCTTCTTTTTTCTTTATGTCTTCTTTAGATATGCTCAGTAACCCTTTTATTATGTTTGTCATTTTTTCTTTTACCTGAGATATTATTCCTGATCTGATTTCTTTTACAGTTTCTTTACTTCGGTTGCCATCATCTCGGAAATTTCAGATTTGGGACTTCTACCTTCTTCCAGGTCCATGTCTCCTAGACTTGTTGTGTGTGGCCTGGAGGCCGGAGATTTCCTTTTGCTCCCTCATCTTGACATTTTCCTGGGTTCCTCTTGTTGAATGGGTTTTGGAGTCCCAGGCACTTCCCACATTGGCTACCCATCCACAGTGTAGGGGATAGGTCAGGCAGCTTGATTTCTCCTAACCCAGGTCCCTCAGGAGACAGTGGAGTATAGGATGAGCTTCTCCAGACACTTACAGCTTCTCCAAGATGTAGTTGGCTGATCCTCCTGGCCTGCACTAGCTACTTGTGGGAGAATCCTAGTGTGCGTGTACAGGGGCTGGGCTGGATTCTTCTCCAAAGTAGTATTTATTTTCCATTAAAAATGATTTGCTTTAGAAATATAGAATAAACCAGGAAATAATGATTATTATTGATTACTGTCTGATTATTTCTAAGAATAATTTTGTCACATAGAGAAGAGGATGTGGCAAAAACCTATGCTTCTGGTGTGGAGTATGTCTGAACTCTGCTGTCTGTCTACTGATCCCTTTCCCTGTAAGGGGACATCACCATCCACGGGTCCCTGTCCCTGCAGCAGTGCAGGCCATGCTTCTGAGTACAGCCAGAGCTCTTTGGGGCTCACTTCACCCATTTTTCTTTTCATGGATTACAGGCCTTTTTCTCTGTTGTCTAGACCCTGAAAGTGATTTTTTAAAAAATAGTTTCATATTGATAGCAGAAGGGCTAATGTGATGTCCTCCATGTTAGGTTTAGTTGTTTATATTCCTGTATCCTGGATTTGCTTATGAGTTCTGCATTACATTAAAGCTGTGCATTAGTTTTCCAGTGATACATAAACAGCAGGACATGTATATAAGGTGAGAGAAACTGATTTTAAGGAAATAACTCATATGGTTCTAGGTCCAGCAAGTCCAAAGACCACTAGGCAGGCTTCAGGCTGGACACTGATGTAAGAGTTAGTGTTGTAGACTTGAGACAAAATTGCTTCTTTGTTGAGAGACCTCAGTCTTTGCTCATAAGGCCTTTAATTGATTGAGAAGTGTCACATTATGGAGCAATCTGTTTTACTCAAATTATACTGATTTAAGTGTCTAAAAATTACCTAACAACTGTTTAACTTTTGACATAATGATTGGATGCCATAGCTTTGTTAAATTGACAGAAAAAAAAATATATATATATATATAGAGAGAGAACACTTCTAGACCCTAAAATGATGCATAGTCTGTTCCAATGACAGCAGAGAATTTCAAAATAACTCATCATGGCAGGTATTGATACACATTATTTTTCTACCTACAAACATTTTAACCTTTTTATTGTAGTATAACTGACATGCAAATAAACTGCACGTGTTTAAAGAATATAATTTAATAATATTTGACATGTCAAATGTCACTACCATCAAATATTGAAGATATCTGTCTTAGTCCATGCTATGTTTCTATAACAAAATATCAGATGTTGAGTAATATATAAAGAAAAGAATTTGTTTGGGTCATCATTCTAGTAGCTGGAAAGTCCAAACAACATGATGTTGGCATCTAGGGAGAGCCTCTGTCTGTGTCACCATATGGCAGAGAAGTAGAAAGAGAACTGGCCATGAGGCTCATTAAGCATGTGGAATGGCCTCATTTCATGATAGCCCTCTGTCTATCCAGAACTAGCCTGTCATGTGAGTCCTAATTCATGCCCTGGAGATGAGCAGTAATCCCCTGTGAGGGTGGTGCTGTTGCTGTTTAATTATCTTCACTAGCCTCAGTTCTTGAAAGTTGCACTGTCTCAATACCAACACACTGGAGACTGAACTTCCAGCACATCATCCTTGGCTGAACAAACCACAGCAGTATCTATCACCATCAAAAGTATCTTTTGTTACAAATGGCAAATAAATATATGAAGAAATGTTCAACATCATTGGTCATTTTAGAAATGCGAAATAAAATGACACTGAGATTCTATCTCACTCCAGAAAGAATGACTCACTCCAGAAAGAAATAACTGATAACAAATGTTGATGGGGCTGTGGGGGAAAAGAAATGCTTCTCCACTGTTGGTGTGAGTGTAGACCGGTACAACCACTGTGGAAATCAGTGTGGAGATTCCTAAAAAAAACTAGGATTGGAAATCCCATTCAATCCAACTATTCGCCCTCTGGATATATTTCCAGAAAAATTGTAAAAAGGTTATGCCACAGAGATATATGTGTACTCATGTGTGTGGCAGCATAATTTGTAATAGCTAAATCTTGGAAACAACCCAAATGCCCATCAACTGAGGAATGAATAAAAAAGATGTGATATTTCTATACAATGGGGTATGACTCAGCTATAAAGAATGATAATCATGAGACTTTTATAAAAGTAAATGGAGGCAATTTGAGACCATACTCATAAGTGAAATAAGTCAAACTCACATTTGTAAATATTGTATTGTTAAAAAAAACTGAAGGAATAATAAGACCCAAAATGTACAATATATATTGTGATAATGAAAGGGAAAGAAAGTACTTAAAAGGAAGGAACAACTGCGATAGGGGAAAGGAGAAAAGGAAGAAGGTATTAGGTATACATAGTATGTGTAGATAGATAGATAGATAGACAGATAACTATACTACTAATCTCTGTTAGTTCACCAGAAAAAACAGCTTGTGCTTTCATTGTTTTTTGTTTGATCACTTTTTATGGCTAAATCTTGTAACCTGAACAACTACTTCTAAGATAACAATATGCAATATATTAACTAGTTGTTAATTTCCCACTTTTTTGAAATCTTACATCATTTCTATCCTTCTTTTTCTGTTTTGCTTTTTAAAATAAAAAGCAAAATAAAAAAAAAAGTTTCTTTCATGTCCTTTGTGATCTCACCTTCCTCCCCCTTCCTACCTCCCTTCTCCTCTTTCACAGATAACCATCAAATTGCCTTCTGACAGTACAAATTAGTTTCCATTTTCTAATACATAAATGGAATTATGTAATATGCTGCTTTTTTTTTTTGGTTTGGTTTCAACATAATTACTTATCCATGTGACAACATACATGAATAAGTAATTCCTTTTAAATCACTGAGTAGTATTCCATTGTGTCAACTACCGCGGTTTTTCTCATTGACTTGTTGGTGGATATTTGGGTTACTTGGGGCTACTGTAAATAAAGCAGCTGTGAGCACTCAGCTATAACTCCGAATGGATGTTTGCTTGCTTTTTCCCTGGATAAATAACTGGAATAGGAACTTTGGTCCCTATAATAAATATGTGTTTAATTTTTTTAAATAAACTGCCAAACTTTTCCAAAATAACTATATCTCTTTTCATTTGTACTATCAGTGAATGCAAATGATCATTACTGTATAGCCTCACCAATATTTGATCTTTGTAAATTTAGCCATTCTTATGCATATGTAGTAGTCTCTCAAAGTGGTTTTAGTATTTTGCTACTGACAAATAATATTGACTTAACTTTCACAAGCTTCTTTTCCATCCACATGTCTCCTTTAATGAAATGTCTATTCAAATATTTTGCTTATTATTTTACTTTGTTGTTCACTTTATTATAGAGGTTTGAGAGTCTAGCAGTGTTTTGTCAGGCATATACTTTGCAAAGATTTTCTTCTAACCTTTGTCATTTCATTGATTTAACAGCGTCTTTTGAAAATAGAAAATTTTAAATGCATTTAAATTTTATTTGTATTTTTCATGATAGAATTAATGGGTCAAATATATAATCCCTTTCTATCTCTGAGTCTTTCTGTGTCCCCCCCACTCCTCAGTGCGCGCACACACACAGTTCTAGTAATCTGTTGTCTGATTGTCTCCTAAAGAGTTTGAAACACTGTCACTGAATCATAGTCTGTATAAACTTGACTACTCTGGTCTTTCTCACTTGTCTTTACTTGCTATTTTGGTGAGTGCAAGTTTACATTGCAGTTTTATTTTACCTCTCTTAACCTTGCAAGTTGAACATTTACTTCAATGTAATATATTTTAACAATATTTCTTTTGTAATTTTCAGCCACTTATCATTGGACATTTTGACTCATTCTTACATATTTGTAAGAGGTTTCCATTACTTTAGATGTCGACATTTATAATGTTCATCTCACATGTCTTATATCAGTATTTACCTCGCACTCTATCTGCAGTTTACTTGCAGTATCTTCTCTATTTTAGATGATAAATCTGAATGCCTACTTGTTATAAATATTGTTTTCTTCTAAATCTTAGAAGTAATGTATTAAATTTTTTCATTACTCTAATTTTATTATGCTTTATGATATAAATGGTCTGTTTCTTGATATTGTTAACATTCAGTAATTCTCCTTTCTATTGCACTGGGATTGTCATATGGTAAATTCTTATATAACCTATGCCCTATTTATAAATTTTTTGCTTTGTTCCATGGATCTAGTATTCTTTTTTTGTTTTTTTTTTCTTTGTTTTGTTTAATTTTTGATTTTTCAATATAGGGGCTTGCAATGTTGTTTGACTTACCTTAAACTCACTTTGTAGCCAGGCTAGTATTGAACTGGTGGTCCTCCTGCCTTGGCCTCGCAAGCCTGGGATTACAAGCATAAGTCAACACTCCCCCAAGGATCTAGAGTTCTGAAGTCAGCCGTTTTTAATGTGGGTCACTTTATGACACATTGTGATACCTTCTAAGACAAATTCTAATTGTCCAAATTAATATGATATGAATTTTAGGGTTCTCTACATAATAAAATATTCTGTTATATTATTTTAAAGTACATTAATCTTAAAATAACATATTGCTTTGTTTACAGTATTTTTTTCTTGTGCAAAGGATTATTATAATGGATTGATATAAGCTACCTTAATTTAGCCTTAGGTTAGTTGTGAAGTAAGTACACAATAAATGTGCATAAAAGACACTTATATTTTGTCCTTTTTAAGTGAAATATAGTTTGTTGTTATTGTTGTTTTCTTATTGTTTTGAGATGGGGTCATACTATGTAGTCGGCCTGGCCCTGAATTCACCCCATATCCTAGGCTGGCCTTAGCATATTCATGACAGGGCCATTCTGTCGTGCTGTGAAGTAGCTCCAAACCACTGGCTGTGTTTGCATAACTGTTCCATCTGGTGGCATGGGACAGTCCCATTGGGTGGTGCAAGCTACCCAGTGGAGCAGCCATGCATGTACCACCAGTGGTTCAGGCTGGCAAGAGCATATTACACTTGCAGCAGTCCCCTGCCTCGGTCTTGTGAGTGTTGGATCTCTAGGTGTGTGCCGTGACCCCTGCTCAAAGTCCAGTTTTGAATAATTTGATAGTTGTTATTGTTCAAAAGAATGCTATTGTTTTTACAATATGTTTATGTGCTAAGTATTCCTGAATTGTTTTTCAGTATTTTTAAAATTCTGTGTAGATTCCTTTGAGTTTTCTGAATTATATAGGTAATTACTGTAGTAATTACTGTTGTTCCTTTCCTATTAATTTTTCTTATTCGTTTTTCCTGCTTTATCAGCATGGCAAGACCCTCTAGTAGTTTATTAAATAAAACGTATAATAATGAGTATCTTTGTTTTGACTTTGCCTTCAGGAAACATGCCACAACTATTTTGCATATTCATTAAGAAAAATATTAGGTTTTTATTCTGAGTTTTTGATTGTTGTTTGATTTTCAGAAGTTAAAGACCCACACTGTGTTTTATTTTACAAAATTCGCTTTTAATTCTTTTAACATACAAATTACTCTAAGTGACAACAAAATATATGAAAGGTAAATGAACTATAACATGAGAACATTTTGCTTCTTTGGGTCTTTCATTTCAGTTCACAGCCTTTTCATCTTTTGCTCTGAAGTTTTGGAATTTTGAAGTTTCTTTCTGAGGAGACTTTAGTGCTCTTATCCCTACTTCTGTAGACTTTGTGTTCTCTGATTATCTCAACTTTGTCTCTAATCTGTTCCTTCTGCTTTCGTCTTTATACTTTCTTGATTTTTATTTTTCCAATTAAACTCTTTAGATCAGGCAAAACGATTTTCAGGCTGTTCACAGAGTATTTACCCTCTAATAGTTTATTTCCTCACCATTGCTCAAAACTCAAACTTACAGCTGTCGATGTAGTATTAATTAAAAAGGATTTCATAATGAAATTCCTATAATTATGATACCAGTGCTTCTATTAAACTCATGTTTTGCTGAGGGCTCTTTTTTAAAACACAACCCAGCATCTTTGGGGGAGAAACATAATTAAGAACTTTAATGGAAAATTTTCAAATGTGCATTTATTACATACTTTTGAAGCACTAATATTTTGGAATGTTTTTGCTTTCTTTTCTGAAAATCATGGACACACTCTCTGTGCCATTCTGTGGGATTTGCAAGGGGATAGAATGTAAGGTCATGATGGACACATGGCAGGTTGGCCCGCAAGGTCCCGTTCATCCTGGAATTCTGTGTGAAGACCTTGTAACTAAGCAGACAACAAACCGAGACCTTGGAAGACAAGTCTGCAGTCTTATTGCTCACACTCTTCACAGTTATGAGAGCAGCTTTGAGATTGTGTTGTGCAACTTGACTTTTCTCTCTGTGTAAAGGGACCAAGACAGATTTCTGAAATATGTTCTCAAATTCCCAGAAAACCTAGAATTATTTGCTGGGCCTTAGCATGCTGTAAACCAACAGATCTGGTTTCCTGCCCTTGTTAGAAAACTTGCTTTATGCTTCTGAGCTGCAATTTCATCATCTGTAAAATGAAAAGAATAGGCTGGGTAAACCCTAAAGTTCCTTGAAGGAGAAAATGACTGTGTGCTCCTGTTCTGGGGACAGAGTGGGAGTCTGGACGCACAGGTGGGAATGGTTTTTCTCCCAGTGAACCTGGCAGTGTGGTGCAGTGGGCAGCAGGGTGAAGCCCTGGTCACAGCTCACTCCCCAGGGTTTGGCAGGATGGGGGTAGAAAAGCAGTGGGTGAGAAAGTAGTTGTCATCTCAGGGTACTTACTCAGCACAGTGCTCCAGAGATTGTAGCACCAAACACAAGTTCAGGGTTATCTTATACCTGTGGTTTGATTTTTTTTTTTTTAATTTTCTAAAGGTCTTTGTTCCCCCAGGAGCTGTTCTCAGTAAAACTTCCATATGGGGCTGTGTCTCTTATTGGAGAGTTTTAAGTGAGTCGAATAGTCAGACCATGCAGTCACCGGGGAATGTGCACTGACGCGGTCTCTGTGCATTCCTCCTCACAGGCCCGCCGTGGTTTCTGTAAAGGCCCTACCCTTACATCTTTTTTTTCATTCTTGTCTCATAAACTCATATTATGTAAGCCCTCTAAGTGCTAAATGTTTTTCCTTTGTTGGCCATCATCTCAAAATGACCTTATCAAATATGAATTTTCCCTCTGTTAACAACTGCATGCACAGGGAAACTGACAAAATGGAGAAGTAAGTGTGTGTGTGTGTGTGTGTGTGTGTGTGTGTGTGTGTGTGTAGGGGTAGGGTACAGCTAGAGATCTGGTTGAAGTAACCACTGCAACTTACAGGATGTTCTGGAAATACAGAACAGTCTGAAGAAGGCAATAAAAGCAGCCATGTCCCTACCAAGCCTAAGATAATCACTGTTAAATATTTTGATAGTTTTTTGTTTCTTAAATTTTTTAATTGTTAAAATAAATGAGTTTCATATGCCATACTTTTCAATCATTCTGTCATTTTTGTTTAATAAACAGCCCCCACAGTAGACACTTTCAAGATTTTCTGCATTTTCAAATAGGAGAGGTTCTTAGATGTTGGGATATGGTATTGAAGAATATGAACTTATTTTATCATTTTGTGGTTCCTGAGGGTTTTTACCCAATTGCCTAATGAACAATGACACTCCCTCCAGCAGCATATGCTCTTCTCACCATGTTCTCACCAATGACCAAATGTTATTTTTTAAATCTTTACTAATCTAATGGGGGGAATAGTATCTCATTTTTGTGCTTTATTTCACTGACTACTAGTAATAGTGAACATTTTTGTGTTTATTCTTTAAATGATTCATGTCATTTGCCCATTTTTTCTTTAGACTATTTACCTGTCTCCATTTTTATTACAGCTGTGTATCCAGTTTGTTTCCCTTTTATTTTTACCCTGACTTCTTGATGTGCCGAGATTCTGAGCTCCCATCTGTCCAAATCTGTGATCTTTTCCTTCACAATTTCTTCCGTTACTACTTAAGGAAGTTTTACATGTCTTGAGAGACTAAATTAATATCTACTTGCATTTTCTTGCTGGCTTGAATTTCAAGAGTATTTGGAATTTATTTTGGTGCGCAGCATGGAATGAAGATAAACATTTTTGTTCGAAGTAGCTAGCCAGTTTTTTCAGCTTTCCATGCTCATTTGTTAAATAATCCATATATATGATGCCTTCATTATCATAAGCTGCACTGAGCTCTTTCACATACACGGAAACTTCATTCACAGGCTGCCTGTCTTACTCTCTTGGTCTCCTTATTCCTACTACAGAGATACATTTCTCCCTCCTCAGTTGTTGTAACATATTCTAAAACCTGGTATTTCTTGTTTTCAAATTGCTCTCAGCTCTTCTTGCATGTTTATTTTCCAGATGAATAGTAGAGTCATTTTTTGTGAAGTTCCAAAAACTCCCTTTAGGGTTTTGATGAAAATTGCATTCAACCTATAAATTAATTGAGAAGAATTTGGCATCTTTACAGTGTTCTGTCTTCCCATCCGGGAATACACAATATGGCACATCCCTTCACATTTTCTGGTATCTTTTTATATGTCCTGATGGAATGTGATACTTTTCTTTATTTAAACAGCATTTTTTTTACTAAGGTATTTCCAAATTACTTTGAATTTTGAGTACTTTTTAAAAATGAAATCTTTCATTTAGATCACTATTTTTAATATCATTTTTCCCCATTGATTGCCAAACACTAACAGTAATCTAAGCTTATTTGTTCTTTTCCAAGCTTATAAACTCTGAGATTTGGAGCTGGATCCAACCTTAATTGTATTATTTTTTTTATAAATGATAAAACTAAGGTCATGAAGGTAAAATAATTTGTTAGGAAAGTGACTAGATGTAAATCTTTCCAATTCTTTATATTCTTTGTGCAAAGACTGATTAAACTTAAAATATCCAAAACCAAATTCATGATCTTCTTTGTTTCAGTTTGCTTTTGCAGCTGTAACAAATTAGTACAGACTTGGTAGCTTGAAACAACAAGAGTTTATCATCTTAAGGTTCTGGGAGTTAGAAATCCAAACCCAACTCATCCCAGTGGGCTGAAACCCAGGTGTCCTCAGGGCAGCCTTCTAGAGGTTCTAGGAGAGAATCCACTGCCTCACATTGTCCAGCTCTGGGGGTTGCCTGCAGTCCTTGGTGCCTGGCCACCTCCTCCCTCTTCAAAGCCAGCAGTTTAGCATCTTCCTGTTTCTCTCTGAGTCTCTTTTCTTTCCCTCTTCTGCTTTTAAGGACCCTAAGATTGTACTGGGCTAATTCAGATAGCTAGATGATCATTTTTAAGGTCAGCAATCTTAATTCCATCTGCAAGCCTGATTCTCCTTTTGTATGTAAAATAACATTTTCAAAGGTTCTAGGGATTAGCTCAGGGATAGCTCAGTGGGTGCATTATTCTGTCTTCAACAATTATATTGAAGTCGCTGGATCCTTTCCTTGAAGCCCTGTAATGACTTTCCATCGTTCTTTGTCCCAAAATGGACTGCCAGTCCCAAATGGTTTATTTGCACTCACCATCCAGCCTCATTGCTTCCATGCTCTCATCTGTGCTGTGGCCATATTTGCCTTTTTCTAGTTCTTTGAATGTACTTTGCTTTCCTCTGCCGCTGAAGCTCTTCCTCACCTGTACCTTCTAATTAGTTCCCTGCTTATCCTTCAGATTTGAGGTCTGTCTTACTTCCTCAGGGATAGCCTCTCTGATAGGCCCTGGTCAGACCCCCTTGGCCCACTCTGTCTCAGCACCTCTGTTGCTTCTTCAATGCATGTAGCACACTGATAGTGTTACTTTGCCTGTAGAATATTTAATTCTTTCCTGCTGAACTAAAAGCTCAAGAAGATTCTGTGTCCTTTCTGCCCAGACCTTCATATGTGGAATCTAATGCACCTGAGCTATAGCAGACTTGTCTGCTGAATGAGAAAGTGAACTCAGGAATCTATTTCTAAGAAAAAGCATTTCAGGGGCCAGGGATATAGCTCAACGGCACAAGCGCCTGCCTGGCAAGCACAAGGTCATGAGATCCTTTCCTGTTACCAAAACAAAAAAAGCATCCTATTAATTAATATTTTTGTTGACATATTTATACAAATAAATAAGATTGGGACAGTCAAATTGCAATGATAAATTATCCTAAAGCTTTGATAAAATTCTATATAACTATTAACATAAAGACAATAATGGGGATAAAGTTTTATATTACACTTGAAATATCAGACTCCAAATCTTCTTACACTGATTTTAGAAGGAAATGTAATCAAAATAATCCTAGCAGTTGGTTTAAGAGCTCAGGATGGAAAGTTGTATTTCTTTCCTTTCCTCTGTAACCTCTTCTGTTTACATGCTTATAACTACCATGTAGTAGACACTGGGAAAAGTCCTGGAAATAGCATAGTGAACAAGTTTCTGTGGCCTCTGCTTGTTCCAAGTTTAATAGGCAACTGAGAGGGAACACTAATAATAATCATTCAGCTTGCAATTCATGGACTGTCGTTGTGTTAGAGAGACAGGGAAGATAAACAAGTTCCTTTATTGCAGTGTGTGCCATGGCCAATGAAAAGACTTTGTAGCCAGGTCCGGCTGTATTGTGGCATTAAACTTTTAAATTGCAGAGGAAACTATAAGGGTAATACTCATTTCCTTTATTCATTAGGCTTTGAAAGAGATTTCCCAAGTTGTCCTTCCAGTATTTGATCTCCACTTACCAAGCAATAGACTGTTTACTCTAGAAAGAAAATGTCTAGGGACAAAGTGAAGGAATGTCACTTAAGCAGGGTGCCAAGGTGGGGACCAGAATACTTTCCTGCCCAATTCATATTCTTTCCCAAATACTTCAAGGTTCTTCACCTCCTTTTCTCGAATACTGAAAACATAGAATTTTGCCTCATGCAAACTGTTTTTGCTTTGCCTTATACTTATGCACTCATTGACTGTACCTCTGTGCCAAACAATGTAAATACTTTATTTGTTTAATAAATATCCTGAAATAGTCTCTTCGAGTTGTTACTAGAAGGGCACGAACCTTTTAAGTCACTTAGCTAGCACAGATCAACACTTAATGTCTTTAATGATGAGCGTGATCTTTTTTAGTGGCTGAAATGCTCCATAATCAATGATGTGGCCCTGCCTGGAGGCAGGAGAAACTAGATAATGGGCAGAAAATGTCATGCTAGATGGGGCCAGTAATTTGAATCCCTGAAATCAGTATTAGTGGGCGATTTATAGAAGAGCAGTTTCTTCCCAAGGCTAGCAAGAACTCTCAACATCTCTAATGTCCTGAAGTGATTTACTTATTATTGAAACCCCTGATGAGACAATGTCTCTTTTTGGCCTGAAACCTCTGTGGACTCCTCTGCTCCCCACCTGCTAAGAAGCCTGCTTGCCAGCCTCAGCCCAGGGTTCCCGCCTTGGAAGAAGGCTTCATGCTGGGCAGCAGGGAAGAGAGCTGTCTGAAGGGAATACTGGCGTGTTATATGCAATCTGAAGATCGCCCTAAGAGCGTTCCCCTTTCTCTCTCCCGTCTCATGGGCTCTGAGAAGTATCCCGGGGATAGAGTAAGTCCTGTCTTCTAGCTGTGAAATACAGAAGCACAATGTGCAGATGTTCCCTCTGCACTTTCACTTGGAATCCCTTGACTTACCCTGGGGTGTGATTGATTGGCCCCGTCCACATCTCGGTACATTTCATAATTTTCTAAATGCTTGTGAATGCCCTCTGAACCTTCATCTCTTTAGACTGAAATTTTCCTGTTAAAAGCCTGATGGTCATTCCATTTGGTGTGACTTTTTGATTATAGGTGGGCTTTATTAGTAGAGTGCCTCTGATAATTTGAGGGAATTGTTTCATTATGAAATATTATTCATTTTTATGTTGTTTATTATTGTCCACAAGCCTAGAAGTTTTAAGTGCTAAGAGCAAGTTGTAAATGAAACATAAATGATTTATTATAATTATGCTAAACTAAATAATGCCAGATTTTCTATAGGCTCAGTGATGCATACCAATGAGAAATGGGCAGAGATGTAAAATTTGTTTGCCTAGATGGATTATTTAAAACTAAATACAAACTGTTAAAATTCTAAAGTTTTATAAACCCTTGCACTCTCATTTAATAAAAAATGTTGATGTCATGGATTTTTAAAATAACTTCTATTAGTAAGATACAATGAGTTTAACACTTGGATTTTTGGTGAGCTTTTGTTGTTGTCATGATCTCTAAGATGACTGTCAGTTCTTACATGTTTCTTTGAAATGTTATACGTTAACAAAAACAGAGCCATGGATATTCTTAGTTTTTATATCATTGTTATTAGTTACAGTCCACTTCTCAAACTCCTAATTGCAGAGTAAGGGGGCTACAAACTATAGTCTAGCTACGGAAAAGAGAAAAAAAATCAAGTTTTGTTGAATGCTTAGGAGGGTCTGCCATGGAGTAATGCTCTTCATCCCAAAATGGATAGTCAGTATCTATTTTCTATTCCAGTTGACTTCATCTCATGGGTTTGAAGTATCTCATTTGATCTTTGTTGAATTCCTATATACACATTTCTGGCCACCATTCTTGATTCATTGATTTCTAAGTCATAAGCACACTGTTGTAATTACCAAGTACTTATGTTTTTGTTTTTTAAAAAAGAAACAATTCTAGGACCAGGGATGGAGCTCAGTGGCACAGTTCCTGGCTGGCAAGTGCAAGGTCATGAGTTGGATCCTGTTTCAAAAAAAAAAAAAAAAATCTAAATCTTACGTATGTATTTTTCTAGATAAAATTTATCAAATTTCCTTTAAAAAGAGCAAGTACATAAAAATCTTACAATTCTTCTACATTATTAAAAATATATTCTACTTTAAGACATTATGTGTATCACATTAAATAAGCATTTTTTGACAATTGCTATTTTCTGACTCCAAGGAAATATACTTTTTAAAAAGCAAGCTTCCTACCAAACAGTGGCTAACAATGTTATTAGCAGAGCATTTACAAATAACGTGGTGTTTATAGTTCGCATTTCAACTTTAACTCTATTTGTGCATTAGCAAAATGAAGCTCATTAAGCCTTATTCTTTCAGCCTGTCTCTCCAAGCGTCTGAACTCACTAATACTCAGCTTTCTTGTCTGGAAGTATGTAATCTTTCCTACATTGCACTTGAAAGTTCATCTCATTCCTAAACCTCCAGTCAAGGATATGAACTTGTTGCTTTCAGAGAGGCTGCATCTGTGCACTGAGCCATTACGCCATCTGTTAAAGTGGTCAGAGTTCACTCTATTGCCTCCTTTGTCGATGGACTTGTACTGTAAAAGCATGTGTTATTGAAAACATAATTTTCCTCATCATTATGCTTTCTTTCTAGCCAGATCATAACCTGCTAGAAATCTATTGAGCATAGAGTGAAAGAAAAGCTCTGCAGAATAGCTGTTCTTAAGAGATTAAATGATTGCCATCTCTGTCCCATTTCTTTTTATCTCATAATCAAGTTCAAGATGATACTGGATATCTTGGTTGAAGTGATTATTTGAAATAGAAATGACTTTATCTCTGTTCATATTTCACACTGTTGAAAGCAGAATCTTTTTTCTTTCCATTTGCATGTATATATAATTATTGTTCTTTATAACTGACCACTGGGTCAAGCATTCAAACTACTTATTTTTTAAAGAAAGCTAAAAATGGCTAACAGGAGTTGGGTTGCATTTTAAAATTTTCTGTATACAAAGACACTTTTGTATAACTAAGATCTAGCTTAGAGTCATCAAAATTTAAAGCTGAATCAAATCTTAGCAGCCATCTAGCCCAACCATTAAACTTGACAAATGAGGAGCTAGAAATTCATAACAGCTAAGAGACTTGCCCAAGGTCAGAGCCTTGCCTAAGGTCACAAAGCCCAGCTGCAGCCTGGCTGAGACAGAAGGTCCCTCTTGGGCAGTTTCTGCCACACTCAAGAGAAGCCTGTAATAGTTGCAGAGATATGGCAGAGTGAGAGAATGGATGATCTAGTGACCCAAAAGTTCAAGAAACAGATTTTTTATGGCTAGTTCAAAGATGTTCACATTGACTTTTACTCCCTATCCTTAAAGCTGTCTGATATGTGCTATTTTCTGACATTGTAATTTCTCTTCTAGAGAATCAAACTGAGAAACAAGATCACACCCCTGTTATTGGCAGTTCTGGTGAAATACTTCATAGAGGAGAAATATCAGACTATTTGTTGGAAATGAGTCTCTAAGCTACATGTTGATTGCATTTATCCTCATGTCCATAAGTAGTCAATAATTAGGCATACTGAAATTACATTCTTTCCTCGTTTTAGAATATATGTAGATTTAGATAAGATTCTTCATTCTTAAAACTTGGCAGATAGGAAAAAGTGAGTCTTTGTTCATGGTTAATCACTTTTACCAGCTGTGATTGCATGTTAATTCCATTTCCCCTTTTTTCTTGAACTGGAGAATCTATTCCATCACTCTCCAGGGGGAAAAAACCATATTGGTCTATTTAGCACATCAAGAATCACAGTTAAAGCACCATAAACAGAAAGTTTTGATTAATATAGTAAGCAAGTTACTTCTTTAGAATATAGAATAAGCCAAATCTTGGGGTAGCTTTAAGGAGAAACCTAAATTATTTTAGGGTTTCTTTCAAACTGGAATAATTTCCAAAAATTATAGTATTTCTCTCCTTTTCTATGGTTTCACTTTCTTTGGTTTTAGTTATGCCTGCCAACCTCAATCCAAATATATTAAATGGAAATTCCAGAAATAAATAATTCATGAGATTTAAATCACACCCCAGTCTAAGAACATGCCATCTTGCTTTGTCCTGCAGGGTATGAAATTCAGTTCTTAGTCCAACATATCTACACTGTATACACCAGTTGCCTGGTAGTCCCATCCCAGGAGTAGCCATCTTAGTTATCAGGTCTACATTCCTGGTATTGCACAGCGTGTGTTCAAGTAAACTTTATTTTATGTAATAATAGCTGCAAAATGTAAGCATAATAATGCAAGCCATTTTATTACACTATATTGCTTTAATAGTCCAATTGTATTATTATTAATATCATAGTACCTCACTTATAAATTAAACTTTATCATAGCTATCCATGTATAGGAAAAAGCAATATATATATAGGTTTCAGTAGTATCCATGGTTTCAGGCATCCACTGGATGTCTGGGAACATATCCTCTAAGAATAAGGCAGGACTACTTCATATCTGTTGACTGTCCACTGCCTTGCAGGTCCCAGATACTGCAAGGTTTAGAAAAGATTTCAGACAGGATACCTGGCATGGTAGGATACTAGGATGCTTTTACTTATAAGTAGCAGAAAATCCATTTCAAGCTGCCTTAAATAACACAGGAAATTTATTGGGTCAGTGACTACAAGTCTTGACTTAGGACAGGCTTCAGGCATGCTTCGATTAGACTATAACTCACTTAGCCTTTTTGACTCTTTCCTTCCATGTGTATAGCTCCATTTCAGGCTGATAATTAATGCTTCAAAATCTATGTACAAATTATTGGATCAATGCCCCAGTAGATGATAGGACCTTCAGGGGCTGGAATAAGCTGTTGTGACACCAGACCTCACTTTTGCATCCTAGATGCCCTTACTGAGAGAATTTTTTTCTTTACTTTCAAACCAAATCCCTAGGCTTTATGTTTGGATCAACTCTTTACCAATCAGTATTGGCCTGGGAGGAATATAATACCACTGTATTAATTGGCATAGGCCTGACAATTCTGGAACCAGTTGCTATGGTAAAGAGGTTGCAGTGAATGAACTTTTCTGGAGCTTTGGGTGGTTATCTGTCCCATCCAAGTGAGATAGCTGCTGTATAGTACAGAGTGTGTCATGTGGAGGTTGGGACTGTAACCAGCAGTGTCCACTGTATCCTTAGTCTGAAGGCTGTGTCTAATGCTAATGAGGCCAAGATTTGCCTGGCTAATGTCATTCTTTATTCTTGGGTTGGTCTGGACATCCTTTTATTCTTGACAGTTCATGCTAAGTGGGTAAGTCTAGCACCAGTCAGCTTTTAGCTGTCTTTCTACATATGAAAAGATCCTGTAAGGATCTTAAATTCAGGAATACATTGCTCTCACAATGAAATCACTGTCTAATAATACCACACAGTTGACAGACTAAATATTATTAAATAAGGCACATACATTAGATGGTAAAAGAAGACTGTTACTGTGTTCTTCTGGTCAATTTCGGTATTCCAATTGCCTGGAAGTTCAAACTTCAGCACTCTTCTTAAAGGCAATATTTAATCTGTTCTAAAAAGCATTTTCAAGTAACTGAACACTTAATCTGTTTCAAGTAGTGAGACCTCTTTTACCTGAAGGTGAATCTGATGTGACAAGCTATTGATGGTAGTCCTCTAACTGCTCTGTGCAAAATTCATCTTTCAAAATAAACTTTCCACTGTGTCATAATGTGGGTTCTTTCCAGAAACAGGGTCTGCAATGAGGACTTCTGTACAGGTTGTTGTGAAATGGAGAATGAAAGAAGAGCACCAAGTGTCTATTGTCAAGTTCATTACTGCTGTGTGTAGCCTGAGCTCCACCCCATCAGTGGACCGAAAAGAATAGGCTCAGAGTTGTCTGACCAAGGGATAGGAGAGAACAGTTGTCCACTAAATCCTATTGCCTCACGGGTCAAGGGTTGCCCTGTGGGCCCTTAACTCCCTCTTTCTCTACACTTTGAGATTGTGTGTGTATGTATCTCTGTGTGCACTCTTGCCTGACCCAGGGGTCAAAGACAAACAGCAAAAGATGCTCAATGTTGGGTACAGCTGAGGTGAGGAGCTCCCAGCAATAGCTGGAGAGAAAGATGGGTATAGAGAATGTGAGAAGGGCTCGGTGAGGTGGGCACAAAGGGCGTCTACTATATAACAAAGAGAATGCATCTGCCAGTGGCTTTGAGGAGCCCAGAAAAGCCCAGAAATCATCTGCATATCTCTTTAATCTTTCCTGTGTGTCTGCGTTGCTTTCTTAACATGTGTCTTTAAAAAGGTAAAATTAATAAACACATTACCAACTGAATTGCTGTAGAGCCCTGTAGGACTCTCATCAACAAAGAGGCGAGCTCGCCAGCAGGGTGAAGCAGCGGGTTCCTCAGAAGAGAAGGCTGCTTGTGAGGAGGCTGTCATTATTACATCTTCAACTGGTGGGTCTCCTCATCCCCAGCAGGGGCTCCTTGCTTGCAGGGTAATTTTTACTCTCCCTGTTCAGTCAATATGACAGCTTTGTCCCTAATATAATGGCAGTGTTGACTTTAGTTTAAATTATTGCATATACAGCCAAAGAGAATGTTTCTCTCTCCCTTTTCCCCAATCCAAAATTTCCATTAAAAAAAAAACTTTTTTCATTTAAACCTTGCTTCCACATTAAATTTCTCATTCATATTTCAGATAAATCAAATACAGTGTCAACTTTCAAAACCCTGTGTGACTATACCAATGACTCACAATAATTACCTTCTGTCAGTGTGTTTGCTGGCAACACAGATATGCCTGGCACTGGTCCTGTTATCATCACAGGAGCTTGCCTCTCCAGCGGAGTCTTCTCTGTGCCCTACTCGAAATCTTAGTAGTGGCCAGACAGGTTATTAGGGCAGTTATCTTCATGATCCATCCAAAAATCGTGCATGCCTCAGCTGACCCTAAAATCACTTTTTTAAAAAAGCCTTAAAGCAATTATTTTAGTATGTGTAGATTTAGCTGGACTATCCCCAAGGATTCCTTCAAACGATGGTTCCTTTAGTGCAGTAGTTCTTAACCAGGGATATTTTGGTCCCGCAGGGGACACTTGGCAAGTTCTGAAGACATTCTTGGCTGTGACATCGGAGAGTGGGGGTGGAAGAGGTTCTACTGACATCTAGTGGGTAGAGGCCAGGGATGCTCCTAAATAGCCTACAGTGCATGGGACAGCCCCTCTACTTCAGCCCCTCTCTGATCAGAGCATTATTCAGTTCAAAACATCAGTGGTACTGAGGTTGAGAAACCCGATTCTCTAGCTGTTGAGAATTCATACAGTGTGAAATAAGGCTACTTGCTTGGGGAATTCAGACTGAAGGGAAAGAAATATCTAATGTTAAAGAATGCTTTTAAGATAGAATTACCTATAACCCCACCAACTTCTGCCCAAATGAATGTCAGTGTTTATAAAATTGCAATTATGATGTAGATACCAGCTTGTATTCTTGTTTCCACTTACAAATGTCACTTTCATAGTCTTCATGTTACCTCAGTAGAGAATATTCCATTGTTCCAATGCACAAAAATCTATAAACTATTCCCTCTTATTTCTTTCCTTCATTTTTTAAAAAAGTAATTTGGGTGAAAACCGTACATCAGTCTGAAATCTCTTTGAAGACCTGGCCAACGGTTACTCTCAAATGATTTTACAACAAAAAGGAAAGAAAGACTTTTGAATATTTTAGAAATTGTTCCAATGTAAATATTTGCCTACAAGAAACAGTTACTACTTTAGAGAGGCACTATTTACATATTTTTTAAATCTGTAGAACAGTACTATGGCCTGCCTCCATAAGAGACTCTCAGGGTAAAAGACCTGCTCCAATGTGGTCAGACCTTGTAGCCTTTTGTCTAAGAAGCAGCAAGTCTGGACTGTAAAAGCCCACACATCATCCCCAAGATGAAAGAACAATCTCACTCAACAAAATCAGGATTCAGAAGATGGTGTGGGAATGAAGGGCGGGAAGGAGATGGAAAAGAATTAAGATGTGTGATATACACGTACCAACTCCCCGTGATGAATGTAATCACTATGTACTACAGGCATGCACTCATAAAAAAAATTTTTAAAGGATGCAAAAGAGAAAACCCTGAAGTTCATAATGATAAAATAACTACAACCACTTTTTAGTATGATGAGAGAAAAAAACTTGAAACCTTTTGGAATTCAGGTCTGTCGAGTCCTACCTGAACTTCTCAGTGTACTCCCATGTCAAGTGAGGTGTTCCTGATCTTCAAAGTCCAAATAGTACTGTTTGGAACCCTTAATCCACACTCTGAAGGATTATACGCATTTACCAAGATTCTTGAAAATTTCAAGTGGGCTTGTGATTTGAGCTGTCATTTCTGTGAATTACTTCAGTTGATCGATCGTTTTATCATTCTTGGTTGCTCTTCTCACTTTCTTCTGTGCCTGCTTAGAGAACTCATCTCCTGTCCCATTAATCAGCTCCTGACTCAATCCAGACATCCCCAACTTCACTGTCTCCCTGTAGTGTTTGTCCATCACACCCTTTGGGTGAAGATGGGGGAAAGTTACAATAAGCAATGCAAACAATTTTGTAGCACTTAACAAGTATAGCTGTTAACCAAAGGACTTCAGCTCACTGCACCACTGCATGGCCGTTCTCCTCACCCAGCATCCCCCTCTTTCTGTACCTCTCTTGCCTTGCTTCTCATTCCCTTCATCTTTGAAGATCCCCAGTTATTCATAATAAGTTATACAGAGCAGATCACCTCTCTTCACTCCCTTGGTCCCAAGTCAATTCCAGGTCTCCTTTTTGCATCTCAGACACAAACCAAGCTAGGCACAGTGGTGCTACTTGGGTGTCTGAGGCAGGAGAATCACAAATTCAAGGCCTGTGAAGCAACCTAGCAAGATGCTGTCTCAAAAAATAAAAAGGGCTGAGGATGTAGCTCAGTGGTAGAAAACCCCCAGATTAAATCCCTGGTAACACACTCACACGCACCCTTTCAATGTAACTAAACTACTTTTAGAAGGCAGTTGTTATTGTGAATAGCAATTTATTTCCTCTCATACATCTGAATTAGCTTTCATTCCTTTGAGAAACAATTTCTGTATCCTGAGCCTGGATATGTGTCTGGATCTATTTCTTTGTGTCTAGCCAAGGGCAGCTACTTAACTGGATGAAGTATTTGGTCTTCAACTGCAGGACAAGCTAGACTCATGCAAATCCAGTGTTCAGCTTTGGTTCAGTTCGTGCCTTTTAGCTCTAAACTCTTCAGCCTGATACTCAAGGAGTTTCTTCTTCCCATTGCCTACTTCTGCGGCTTCTTTTTCCCAAGTCTGTGTCTCTTGTACCTGCCAAAACCCTGAGCAGCTCCTTCCTTGTGTTTTATTTCTCTGGGTCTTGTTTGGACACGGTGGACAGTGAGGATACAGTCTCTTTCTCCTCAGTACTTGGGGGAGGTGCATTTTCCATAAAAGTGTCAACTGTTTCTCCAGGTTCACATCCAGAAGTTCATTCATTCATCAAAATTCCATTGCCTGCTGTGGGGTAAGAGGCTTATTTCTAATTGGGATGAGGAGTGGCAGGATATTTCAGTGCCGAATATACTTTGGTGACATCAAAACAATGCCTTCTGGTTTCAGAACTGAGGATGAATGCTGTAAACAGAAAGAATGACACATCTTCTTCTTTATCTAATGACTCTTCCTCTCCTCGGCACATCACCAGGTCTACCCACCAGCCACATCTGTTCTTCCTTCACACAGCGATTTGAGTGTGGGTGCTGTAAGGTCTTCCTGCTTCAGAATAATTCTGTCTATAATGAAACACCATGTATTTTAGTCTTTAAAGTTATAACCCAGAAGCATGATTTTCCTCTTCACTCTAGTCAAGATAACCAGATCTGCTCATATATGTGAAGAAAAGTCATATGGGATGAAATATTTTACTATATTCCATTCTGCATATAAGGGGAGCACCCCTCCATTCATTATGTGAATAAAATGCCAATCCAAACCCATTAACACTTCTTGGTTATACTATGCTGTCTTACGATGGGAAGCTTTGGCAAAGACAGGAAGAAAAATTAGAAGTCAATGCAATGACAAAGAAGGCTTACCTTAGAAAAACATGCCAAGGGAATGCCTTCTGTACAAACATCCATTATCTCAATAAGTGAATAAAAATCTACATAAAGCTATTATCAGAAACAAGTACATTCTAATCATTACATTTCTAAGTTATTCACTTTGTTCACCCTCAGAGATTTATAGTTCAACCATACAAGTTCAGAGTGGAAAGAAGAAAGGCCATTTATCTAATCCAATTCCTTGGAAAGAAATACTTAAGTGATATTAAGAATCTTCAATTATCTAATTTTATAAAAAGGGATGATTTATATTCTGTAGTCAGTAACGTGTGATACTGATATTTCTAATCCTTCAGAAGAAATCTGACATTATGCTTTTGGTGCTGCATAGCATGAAATCATCATGTATATTTCACCAAAAGAAGTACCAAGAATAATGGCCTCTGCAGTCTGCAGCCATTTCATACTGACACACTGCAACATGGTTTTGCCCTGGGGCAGAGAAGTAGGGATTTTTCTCTACTTCAAAAGAATGAAAAATTGTCATCACTCTATCCAAAGCCATTATAGACTTCAGAGACTTTGGCATGAAATATTCAGAAAGTTTATTTTAGAATTCAATATTTTAAAAGCCTGCTTTAAATCTATTACAGTGATTAGTGGCTCTCTTGCTTGGGCCAGTTTTGCTTTAAAAAGCCCTGTGTCCTGGTTGATGCTATTTGTTGGATTTCTTCTGTTCCCACAGAAGCCATACAGAAAACATGTTATGCATTGTTTTCGAAGGCCCTCCAAAGAGGAATTAGGGGCACGACTCACCAGTTATCATTTCAAACACTCTTTGAGGAATGCTCCTTTTTCTTGTTATGGTTCTGACGTGTTGCTTATGCTAGGATTTAGTCCTGACACGTTACCTTAGCCATGTGGGACAGGTGCCATTATCTGCTGCTTGTTAAGAAAATGATGTCCTTGTCACAGTGGTTCTGAAGATACACAGGAACAACCGTGCTGAGGGCACCCTGCCAACAGCAACAACCAGCCAGCGGTCCACATCTCCATCGCTCTTCACAGGAGTCAGAAAAGCTTAGCGGGTGTTTGTGAGGCTTTAACCGAGTTTCCAAGTTTCAGGGACCATGAATGAAGCCTGTGAAAAACCTTGAGGGGCTGGAGTTAGTTGCGGGAACAGCAACATAACCCCTCTCTCTGCAGTGTCCTATTTACATAGCGAGGTGGTGTGGAATAGCGATGGAACCCTGGGTTGAGAGTTTAACTATCCCCAGTTTGAGTTCAGCTCTGCTGCCTACTGGCAGCCTGATTGTGAGAAAACTGTGAGGTTCCTGAAAGCGCAATGTGTCTTTCGGTAAAATGCACCCATGCACTTTGTTCTTGTCATCATTTGTTACCAAAGTGGTTTTGTTATCTCCTATTTATCTCACATTTCCATTATGCAGTACATGTATATTGTTACAGATTATAAAAAGAACTAGAAAACAGCCATCCCTCCTTTTTTGTATAATCTGTGCATTTGGCTTTATGTAAGTGGGTTGATTGCATTATTTCTGTGGGTTTTAATAAATATTCTTCCTTTCCTTCCTACCTGAGTATTATCAATGTAAGAATAAAAACATAGCCATCAATCTTAGTCTTCAAGTAGATAATATGTGCAAAGAAAGAACGATACTAATATTCTCTGAATATGTAGGTGCTGATGAGAATAATGTGTAAATAACTTCTTGTTTTATTTTTCAGGGAAGTAGATCGTGACTCAGATGGTCATGTCAGCTTCAGAGACTTCGACTATGCCATGAAGCATGGACAAAATGAAGCCTAAGTGTTGTGAGCTACTTTTTGGCAATTCTAGAAAGATCTATAGGTTATGAATATATTAGAAGATAAAACATACTTCTCTCTCATAATGACGCAATACCACATATTTGTGATTTAACTCTTGGTCTCACAGTCTTAGAGATTGTGAGTACTGGAGTTTCCTTCTCTGTGGGCAACAACCCAGAGACAGGCTGCCCTGTGACTCTGCCTCTTTTCTACTCTTGTTACCCACTTGGCCACCAACTCTACACTAGAGTGTTCCACTCACTTCTAATCCCTTCACCACCTGACCTGGGGCCCTGGGTCTTGAAGACTGGTAGGAGCAGCTGTTCCATGCCAGTGGTGCCAGTTGTCATCCCATCTTGGTTGAACAGGCAGTAACATCCATATGTACTGCATGCTTATTACAGTAGGTTCTAAGTAATGAGCATTTCACAAGCTTCATTCTTATACATATTATTAGCAGATAACCTTAATAAAGGTAAACTTGTTAACTATAATAAACCAGAGAAGTTGTCTTAGTTACTTCTCTCTCATTGCTGAGACAAAATATCTGACACCCAAATATAGAAAGGAAAGGTTTATTTAGCTTACAATTTGTGGAGGTTTCAGTCCATGCTCTGTTAGCTCCAAGGTAGGCTGGCATGGCACAAGGGTAACATGGAGGCTGCAGCAGATTCCAAAAGTGGCGAAACAAAAGGAAAAAAGGGAAGAGCACATCTCCTTCCATCCTTTATATTGTATGCTGGCTTACTGCCTCTGGGTGGGTGCAGCATTCACACTGCCAATCCCAGTGCTAGACAACAAACCGATCACAAATGCTAAACTCAGCAGTCTCCATGACTGCATGAGGCTTTGGGGGTTACCCAGACAAACCATAACAGGAGCCTAAGGAGGCATGACAGGTAGCTGTAAGCTAGTGTCCTAGGTGGATCCTAAAATATGAAAAGGCCTTCAAATTTTTTCTAAAAAGTCAAATATTGTCTTTGGCTGCTGATAATGTATCTGTATTGGTTTGTTAATTGTGACAAATGATCCAAACTCATAAAAAATGTTGACAATAAGGAAAACTGGGATGAGGGGTATATAGAAGCTCTCTATACTATTTTCATAATTTTCCTGGAAATCTAAAATTATTTTAAAAATTAGATTTACTAAAAATACATTCAATTTTAATAAACTCAATTTTACCTAAAATGAAGAAACGTTGAAAATCATTAAGTACAAATGAAATAGTATTTCAAAAACAAAGTGAATCAATGGTATCATTGAGTAGCATGTGTGTTTTTGTACAAATTGTTCCAGTTGATGAAAAGCCCTTTGTGACTTTGGGTAGAATTTTGTTCAGCAAATATTTTCATCATAGATTGAATAGTTGAGTCATTGATCCTAATCTCAAAAGATAAATGATTCAGATTTTAGATTTTCAAAATATCAAAATTTTAAATGCACTAGCAAAGTGCTTTCATTTCAATAATTGTTTGAACTCCAAAACCTCATTTGTAGTCACTATTTGGACCACATTTCTTTCAGGAAACATGACTAGGGAGAGGGAGGGTGACCTCCTACAATGGATGTGGGAAGCAAGAGGCAAGGTTGGGAACAGCTATTGGGCAACTCTTTTGTTTCTGGATAAGCAAGGCTGTTTTTTATCTCAGTGAATACCCAAACTAGTTTATACTGCAAAAGAACTTACTAGAAGACACTGGGGTAGCTTACAGACACTAACAGAGAGTGCAAGGGTATACTGGAGTTTTCAGGATACCCAGATCCAACATCACTCTCACCTCCAGACTGTACCTCCCTCTAAGAGTCACCAACAGCCTCATACCATTTAAAAGGAATTACCCCATGAACCATCCAGTTCTGAGCCCAGAGGCTCCAGAGAGAGGTTCTGGTTGGACACCTCGATCAGTCAACTCTGGTTCACCGAGGGGCTATGGACTTGGCCACTAGCCCATGTGTACTGAGAGCTGGCTGTAGAGAGGAGAACTTGACGAGACTGGGGCAGCTGTTTTCTAGAAGAAAATGCTATGCCTAGGACCCTGCCTCGGAAGGAGTACACCCTAGGATTTACAGCTTAGGAGGATTCAATCTGTCAGAGCAAAGACTCAAAAGGCAGTAATGAGAAGCTGCTTATGTCACCTTCGCCCTATCACTTGCCCTAGGCCCAGTCCCCCTCCTCCTAGTATAAGCTTTCCCCAGCTTCTTGTTCCAGATTTCAGTCTCTATTCTAGTCCCCAGAGCACATGCTACTGTCCGTGCAGTGTGACCTTGCATGGCCCAAGGATGGGCATCGACTGAAGCTGCTCAGCCCAACCTGTGCCCTTGGAGAGCGTGCAGAGTTGGAGTGAGTTAGAGCCGTGCGCTTCTGATGGATGGGTAAGAGGGTCGGACTTGGGAGCAAAGGGAGACAGCCTAGAAAGCCAGCTGAGACTACTGGTTTGCAATGAGAGCAGAGAAAGAAAATGGACACCAAGAGAAAAGCAAAAAAAGAGTGCTCGGTTTCTGGTAAAAGCTTGTGTGCAAAGCCCAGACATGGCCCTTTGGGTCCTGTGAGGTAACTCTGTATCCTTCCAATAAATCTTTCTGCTCAAGCCAGCTGGAGTCACTTTCTGTTATTTGAAACCGAGAGACGCCTCACCGTTGGGATCATAGAGCCACAGAGCCAAGGACAGAGTCCTAGGTAACAGTAACGTTTACTAGGGCCGCAGAGAAAGATTCTCTAAAGGCTCTAAGAGAGGCAGAGAAGCGGCAACTACTTCCCTCCCCTGTCCCCTGCGTTGCTGGACCACATACTGTAACTCAGCTCTGATCATCCAAGTTACAGTCACTCTCAGACAAGTCGCCGAGTGGCCAAACCTGCCAGCCCTTCTCAGATCTCATCACACTGTCCCCTCTCTGGGGTCTGAACTGACATCTGCGCCTTTGGAAGCCCCTCGTAGCTTCTGTGACGTGGGTCTCTTATGGTATTTCTGTGCCCGTTTTTTCCTACCATTTCTTCTCATTTCCTGTCCGACAGTCATCCCAGAAGCAGTAGTGTTTTCCAATTCCTGTAATTGGCCAATCTTCTTAATCAGCATATTCTTCAGGGTTGATTTCAGCCACCGCCAAGATTTCAGCTATCGCCTTTATGTGTATAACTCCACAAACAAGTCTTTATCTTTGACCTTGACCTCTGCTCAATTCCAGGCCTGTGTTTTCATTTGCTGGTGAGACCTCTCCACCTCAGTGCAAATGAATTCAGCTAAAATCAAACTCATTTTCCCATCATTTTCAAAATTAGTTTCCTATTCTGTGCTTTCTATTTCTGTGAATGGTAACCTCCTCGGCCAGCTCCCACCCCAAGCACTCATCCATGCCAGCTGCCTCAGAGCCATTTCCCATCTCCCCATCTTCCTCAGCTCTGACATCCACCCAGCCACCGAGGCCTTTTGAGCCTGTCTCTGTAAAACGTGCATGACATTTTTTTCCCATTCCATCCTGATCTCTGCCTGTGCTCGTATTCCCCATCCTGCTCTTCCATTCAGTCATTTGTTCTTCTATTTTTTTCATGGAAAGATGAGTAAAAGATGTGCACATAAGTAAGTAACAAACAGGACCCACTGTCAAGACATTTTAGCATAGCATGTCAGTGATCTGTGCAAAGCACAGACAAAATTACTTTTCCCTCTACTCCAAAGCCTTGAGAGGCTGTCTTTTCCATTGGGTAATATCGAAACCTATAATATGTCACTCAAAGCCCTCTATAATATGGTATCAACTTATATGTTCAGTTTTGTTGTTCACAGCTGCCTTGACCGTATCATGCCACAACCAGGGATACACACATATGCACAGTCCCTTCACCTAAAAACACCCAAATGGAAATAACTATTTGCCCAAATTAGAAAAGTGACAAATGATTTAGGAATTAATATCTGATGAGATAATAGGAAAATGCAATCACAAAAAATTATTTTTAAAAATACAGTGGACCACTTGCATCCTCACAAAGTATTTTTTCCTTCACAGTTGTTTCTTTGGAATGAGAGGAGAAGGACTGATTACACTGGGTATTTTACATGTGTTTTTAATTTTATCCTTGAAACTATTGAAACAGGTATTAGCCTCTCTCTGTCTCTCTTTCTGTCTCTCTGTCTCTCTCTCTGTCTTTCTCTCTCTATCTCTCTCTCTCTGTCTCTCTCTCTCTCTCACTATATATATATATATATATATATATATATATATATATATATATATATATATATGAAAACAAACCCAGAATCTGAAAGGCTTGGTAGAAGCCTGGTCAGTGTTATGATGATCATTCAAACCTGTCAGTCTCATAACATATAGACTCTTGCTCTTCACCTACTGTGTGACATGGCTCCATATTTTGGGGGACAATGCCTTATTTTTAACCCAGACAACTTTGCCCAGATTCATTGGCCAATACAGTGCAAGTCTAGCATTTTGTAGGCATTAAAAATTAATTCCCAGGGCTGAGATGTAGCTCATAGTAGAGTATTTGCTTAGCATGCATGAAGCACTGGATCTAACTCCAGCACTAAAGATGAAAATAATAATAATAATAATCCCATATTATGCATCACCAGAATTAACCAAAATTAATTGAGTTATTGGTCAAACCCAAGTTCAAAAGGCAAAGATTAAGACATACTAAAAGCTCTATGTATTACATATGTATTTAATTTTAAAGACACTTCTCAAGGAGAATTCTTGAGAGTTCTAAAAACGCTCTCAACAATGGAAGCACCATTGAATAGGTGGCTACTCTCACCAGCTGATACTCACTGAGATATATAAATTCCAAGTAGTGTATTCCCCAATCACTCTACTTGATGTTCACCTTATACTTATAGACTTGTAATTTAAGATCAGTACAAACAAACTGTTACTTTCCTATTTCTTAGCTTGTAACTTTTAACAAATTTGTTTGGAACTGGTGATTTAGGCAGTTTAAAAGAAAACCAAAAATGAAACAAAACAACCTGTCATGCACAGATTAAAATTCAGTGCCACTAGGTATAGCAGCCCACAAAGCGACCTTTCTTAGAAAACGAATTTAAATTGGATTGTCCACATGGATTGAAAAGTAGCCCAAACAATTTAACACAATAATACATAGGGTGTCCAATCTAAACTTTTCTTACATTGAGTTAATAAAACACTCAGAAATGTGAATGAAAAAGAACATTGTTCTAACTTCAGAAAAAAATATGGATTGATTTACATTGAAAACAAACTGAAATTCAGATGTACTCCCTATTTTATGGTTTACTGAATCTTAAAAAATCTAAAAGAAGAAAAACAGTTGGCAAAAGTATATGACTTCAAAAAAGAGCAATTCCAATAGTATTGAATTTATTTTAAAATTTTTACCAAGGGCTGAAAATATATTATGTTTATTGTCATAGCAACAGTTATTGTAAGGTAGAAGTCAGGTTTGAGTATATTTCTTTTTTTAAATAAGGAAGTCAACCTTGATTTTAAATGACTTTTCTAAGGTCAAATGTGTCAGAGATAGTGCTTGAATCAATTTCTTTACCAGGATTTTCCTATTGCTAAACGTATTATATTGCTCATGGGATGATTTGTTCATTTCTTTTTTCTTTTCTTCTTTCTTCCTTTTCTCCTCTTCCTCTTTTCTTTATTGTATCCACAAATAGAATTGCATGTATTGGACCATTTAAGTTTTCAGTCTGATCTGCTTTTTGGCTGATATCCAAGCATATATTCAGCGGAACACTGGTCCCCACCCATCATTAAAGATAGAAACTAAAATCCTAGGACATCTGTCTTTGGTCACAAATGGCAACTTGTTAGCTATTATCTTCAAATGCTTCTTTTGCCACATGCTTGAAGAAAATGGCTTTATCAGACACTAGACCATAATTTATGTCAATGACATCATCAGACATATCTCTCATTCTGTTCTCCTTTTCATATACTCTTCTTCCTCCTCTGTTTCAGTTGGATAATTTCTAGTCTTATTCATTACCCAGGGGGACTTAAAAATGGTACAGACACTTTAGAAAGCAGTTTGAGAGCTTCTTACAAAGCTAAACATAATCTTTTCACATGATCAGTCATCGAGCTCTTAGGTATTTTGCCCAATTGATTTGAAAATATGAAAATGTACATGTGACTGTTGATAGCTGCTTTTTAAAAATAATTGTCAATAACTAGAAGAACCAAGATATATCTTCCCAGAAGTAAATGGATGGATGTTCCTTAAAAGGCATAAGTAGTACTCTTCAAAACTGTCAATGTCATAAAAAGCATGGGAAGCCTGAGAAACTCCAAGAGGAGTCTGAGGAACCATAGTAACTAAATATAATCGGATAGCCTGGGTGAGATACTGGAACAGGAATTTCAGGTAAAAACACAAGAAATCTAGATAAAATGTGAACTTCAGTAAGCAGTGATGTCAGTATTGGCTTATTAACCATAGAAAACTACACTGTGTAATGGAAGATGTTATTGGAGGAAGCTCAATATAAAGTATATAGACATTCCTTGTACTATCTTAACAAGTATTCTGCAAGCCTTCAGCTATCCTAAAGTTAAGAGTTAATCTTTAAAACATTTTTCACATCTCTATGGCAGAAATGATACCTCTTGTCACTAATAAAATTACATTAAAAGTTAAGTTGTCAATTAAAAATATGTGAAGGGAGCGCATTGCTCTTCAAACTAATATTATAGGATATATTAGCAAAAAATCTCTGTACAACACAACTTTATGGCACTTCTACAGGACCAGCTGCTGCCTGAGCTCTCAAGGATGCCCTGCTGTGGTCAGACCTTTGGCATAAGGAGGTATGTTCACAGCCTTTGTATGACTTGGACTGGTTTCTGACACAGGGACCTCTTGTGGCTTCAAGTGCATGCTTTTGAATTATATTTTAAGAATATTGTTTAAAACCCAAAAAACCTATGGCTTTTCATTTATGTTTTAAATATACAGTTCAAGGAAAGAAATCTCTTCGTTTTAGGATCTATTAAAAAGAAACTACTTAATGTTTCTTTGAACTTGGTTAATTCCTCACAGTGCTGAGAAAACGCTTAGGACCAATATACCACTAAGGCATGTCCTTTCTTGATCTTTCTAGGGTTCTACCAATTTTATTAATCTTCCCAAAACATCAAATTTTGGGCTTTTTGCTTTCTTCTTTTCCCAGTACTACCACTGAACAAAGAGTAGTGCGTGCTGGGCAAGTGCACCACCACTGCGGTACATCTCCAGCCTCTCGTTGCTTCTCTTTATTTTTCTTTTGTTAGTTTGGCCATTATCATTAGTATTAATATTTTCTTCATTATTTTTGAATATGTATATATCTAAATTTTCATATGTATTTCTCTGACTGATTGATCATAAATGAATTGTTACACTTTCAAAAGTTGGGTTTTCTACTTTTGTTACTGATTTCTATCTAATTCCATTGTAGTTAGAAGATTTACTCTGGACCTTTTCAAATTCTTAATTCTCTGTTAATCCTTAGATTCAGCAATGAACAAATACAGGTGTATCTTTCCATGTATTTTAATAAGAATTTAAGGATAACAAGCTAAATTGTATAATCTGTTAAACCTTATTCTCTGAACTGTTCCAATACCATTGATAACTTGAATTTCAACTTCAGATCAAGAATCTAAACAAATTTGTATCTTAAATTATTCAAGAAGTGAATCTGCTTATCAATCTGAAGTGGTACATATCTGGTGCAAAAGCCACCAGCATGTGTGACAATTAAATTTAACTTTTAACAAATTAAGATAAAATTTAATTCCTCACTGAATAGCCATATTTAGTGGTCTCTTAAGTATTCCATAGTTACATGTGGTTACTGGCTACCACAGCATAGCAAAGTCCCATCATTGCAGCAAGTTCCATTGGCCAGCATACCTTAGACACTCCTCTAGGGTGCTGGCCAACCCGTAAAGTCGTTGCTTGAAGGCCAGTTTCCAATCCTGCTCCTCTTGGCTGATAGTTTTGTGGCACTAGCATGGTGACTTATACAAAGGAGCTATTGTGGGAACTCCTTAGAAAAGGATTGAGGGAGAGAGTACCATTCTATAACAAACTGCCTCCTTGCCCTTTGTTTCAGTCCAATTGTGCTGCTACAACCAAATGCTTGAGATTGCATATCTTTAGAAAATAGAAACATTTCTTTATAGATCTGGAGGCTGGGAAGTCCAGGATCAAGGGATTGGCATCTGTGGAGACCTCCTGTGAATCCACTTCTACCAGATGACACTAATCTATTAATGACAGTGGAGTCCTTGTGTCCTAACCACCTCTTAAAAGTTCTATTTCTTAATAGTTATAGTGACAGTTCACTTTCAACATGAGTTTTGTCGGGAACAAACATTCAAACTACAGCGTGTTTCAAGGCCCTATTCCTGCATCACTTCTTATCTGATGATTATACTAACTGCTTTAGAGAGTGATCACACTGTCTTCTGGACTCAGAGAATTTCTCCACCTGAGTTTATATAGTTCCATATCTGTCACCTACTGTTAATTATGAATTTTTCAAAGGCCAAGACTATGTGTCTCTGTGTCAGTGTCTGGTGGAGGACAAGTCTCGGTACCCTGATGAATTAGAGGGAAATTTCTTTGGGAGGTTGTATATGGTATGATGCTAAAAATTAGGAGACCTGAATTCTCCTCTCCCCTCAGTACCTACCTCTTGTGCTTTGAGCAAGGCAACCACTGTTCCTGGGCCTCAATTTCTTACTTCCCATCAATTTCAGTGACTAGATTGACTTAGATTGGATTACTCATTACCCATTTGTCTTAGTCCATTCATGCTGCTGTAACAACAAAAGCTATAGCCTGAGTGGCTTAAAAAACAAAGATTTACTTGTTACCATTCTGGAGGCTAAGGAATCCAGAATCAAGGCACCTTCAGATTCAGTGTTTGGGGCCGGTCTGCTGCTTGTTCATAGATGAGCTTCTTGCCATGTCTTCCCATATGAAAGGGCCAGGAGTGTTTGCGGGGGTCCATTTTGGCTCTACCATCTATGATGGCTCTACCCCCGTGACCTCCTTACCTCACAGCAGCCCCATCTCCTGATACTGTCACACTGTGGGTAGGATTTCAGTGCATTAATTTTGTGGGGGGGGGGGCATGCGATCATTTGGTTTGTTGTACTATTATACTTGAGTTAGTGTTATATGAACAAAGGGAGCCATGGGCAAGGAAGCTGGAAATACATCGTCAAAGGCAATAAGTGGGTACTTCTTAAATACAGGGGTTCACAAAACCTGCAAAAATGCTAATGCCCTTTATGGCCCCCCAAAATTCTGCAATATATGCAGTGTCTCAGATTTATTTGATGGAATATGAATCTCTATAGAATCTTCCATTTCCCTGTTTTAATGGCTTTTATAAAAATGCTACCTGGAATCTGATTTGGATGGCTCTGTAACTGTGGACTCCTAGGGTCACACACTTAAACTTCTGCTCCTCTCAGCCCCTGCTTCATCTCCTTTCTACCCCCTGCCTCACCCAAGAGAAAAAATTGGAGCAACTCTACTTAAAATGCTGGTCAGGGTGGGGTGCATGCACATTCAACTTTGACCTCTGATAATGAAGTAATGTCAATGCTAATCTAGAAGAGCAGCTGCTTTGAACATGGAAGCGTAAGACAGAATGATTTTACTTTAATTTAAAATTGATTTTTTTCAGTTCTACTACGTTCTTTCATGATATCATGGATGTCAGTGTTTAACATATCTTATTTGAGCCTCAACTTAATATCCCAGGCTTTCATACACATGAATTTTGAGACAGCAACAGATTACTAATGTTATGTTAATAAGAAAGCGATAATGAGATTATACAGAGTCCTTATTTCATATATTATTAATGAAGACCTTTTGAGTTTTGGTGGTCTGATACTTTACAGTGTGGTTGGGCTGAATAGATTAGAAAATATTTTTGTCTTCTCAGTGAAAAGCCCCCAAATTAGACTATGTGACTAGAAAATACTTGTTACAAATAACAAAAATGGTTATGAGGTCGTATGGGATAGGAAGGATGAATTTATTTTTAATTCGAGATGTCAGAAATAGCAGCATTCTCACTGCTAAAGAGTGAAACAAAGGATTTTACCCATTTTCATTTTCTAAAATAAAAGGCAGGGTTACTTATCTCTTAGCTCAGAGCTGAGTTCTGTGCTGTGCTAAAGTGCCACATGTACTGGAACTTACTGGAACATTCTTGTATGCCTGCAACATTGTTCTTAGTACTTCAAATGCATCATTGCATTGTCTCCAGTGGCAATAGGAAGAAGGAGGCATTCTTCTCAAGCAGAGGATGAGGATCTTTATTGGAAAGCAGCAAACCTGCGGTCTTGAACCTGAATGGTCTGGTCCTGGGCCCATCTTCCTACTCTTGACGCTGAGTGGAGATCTCCCTGGCCTTTTGGGTCTGGGTTTGGAGTAGTGCTCGAAATCTTTGGTTGGTCAGAGCTTTGAATATTTTCCATAATGGAACCAATTGCCTGCACCTCTGAGGCCCCTGGCCCCTCAGGAAGACACACTGATATGGGAGTAGTGGTCTAGAAAATACACCTCCCCATCACACTGTAACTGGCCAAAATCACACACTCGTCTACAAGATGACCAGACCACCAGACGACTGGGAGCTGTAAACAATGACACACAACACCATCTTCCCTCCTCCTCTGCACATACCTGCAAGCATCCCATGGCCTAGTGGTCAGTCCTGCTCTGCCCTCAGTCTTTGGGGTCCTCTGCACCCTGCCATTCTCATAGGAGTCTGCCCCCTTTGCACTTGTTGGTGCCCTGTTCCCAGAACTCAGATGGCATGCACAAGTCAGGGTCTCAGTGAGACCCACAGGAGGAAAAGGCGCACAGGGGTTCATCCCCTCTCAGACCAATGGGAAGAGGAGGAGGTGCCATAACTCAGGTTCCAAGCCCTTCACAATGACTGTCACCACCTGGCTCCTCCCTGCATTACTGGGCTTTTCTTGGCACATCAAAAGTTTGAAAAGCAAAGCACCATTTCCTTCAATCATTTGATTTAGAAAAGGGGGAAAACAATATAAAGTTGACTTAGCCAGTGCCCTTTCTATGCTGAAACAAAGTTCAGGGAAATTGTGATTTAAATACTAATGACATTTTGGTTCTATTTTTTTTAAGGCTTTTTGTTTGTTTGTTTCTTTGCAGAAGCAGTCAGGAGAATGACTAGGAGCTTATTCATTTGCAGGCTTTTTCTTTTGGAAATGAACATGCTGGCACAATTTTAATTGGGTTTTAGTTGTTGTTGTTTTAATTCTCACAGTGATGGCTTGGCTATGTCTTTTGGGACTGCAGAGGGAAACTGGCATCTGGTGTTTGAGGATTCTGGGGATTTGCACCATATTTATGTGTAATAACTATACAGTAAATAAACAGAATGAATAATTAAGTGAATAATGAGTTGCTCAGCAAAGAAGATTCCTCTGAAGCCATCCACAAAAATCTTCATGTGTGGCCCAGCCTGTCCCCTGCGTGGTGATTCCATGGTGCGCTTACTATGTCATCGCCCTGTAGAAACTAGCAAGGACATTTTCCATGTTGAAACAAAGCATGCCATTAATCAAATGAGGACATTCCTTCCTCTCACTTGTGTATTTTCTTCCAATTGCAACAATTTTAGATTTCTACTTCTAAGAATGATCTCTTTAACCCTAGAGAGATATATTTGTCTCTTTAAAAATAAAATCAATGAAATTACATTTCATTGAGTAGTATTCCTCTGAAGAACTGAAAACTTGAAATAGCAGGAATTTGTGACATCCTGTGAAATTACATAAATGCATCTTAATATCCAAATGAGCCAATTCAAGGTGTCCTTTCTTCTGTACGTAACCAACACTGAAATAATTCATCCCAGAGGTAAAACCCACTTGCATAATTACAAACACTTTCGTGTGCTTGTTCATTCTCCACTTGAATGTTTTTACCTATCCATCCATCCATTCATTTGGCAAATATTTATTGAGCATCTATTAAATACTAGGCACTTAGGCTCTGAGGATACCCAGATAGGCAAAACTAGAGACAGAAACAGATTGTAACTATGAAAGGAATGTGTACAAGTCTACTCAGGTTGCTATAAAAAAAATACTACAAACCAGATGGTTTATGCAACAGAAACTTGTTTTCTCACAATCCTGGATATTAGAAGTCCAAGACCAAGGTGTCAGCAGGGTTGGTTTCTCCCAGGGGTTCTCTCCTAGGCTTTCAGAAGGCCATCTTCTTGTAGTGTCTGCACATGATCTTTATACTGTCCCCATTCACACTTAGCATCTGGTTTTGTGTCCAGCTCTCCTCTGATAGAGACATCATCAGACTGAATTAGGGCCATCTCAAGGTCAACCTTATTTTAGCCTAATCACCACTTTAAAGATCCTGCCTCCAAATCTGGTCAGATTTAGGACTGGAGGTTCAGATTTCCACATCGTAATTTGGAGGGATGTATTTGAGCTTATAAAGGAGAGGTATCTGGACAGATGAAGTTCTTAAGGAAGAGTCCAATATTCAAAAAGAGTGGAGCATAGTTCCCTTGAGGATTCATTTGAGAGGCATAGGATAAAGAATGGCTAATAAAGCAAAGAAGAGCTAGCAGCATTCTGGGTAGAGGGCTCTTTTGCATGTTCTGAAGCCCTCCTTGGTAGGGGTTTGTACATGGGAGAGAGTTAAAGGTAGGCCTGGTGCCCAGAAGCTGTGAGTTCCATCATATGTTGAGAATGAAGCTTGCCTTAAACAAGAGATGTGATGCAGCCCATGCTGAGCCTTGTAGACCATGGCAAGGAGCTTTATGTTTTTTGTCAAGAGCAATGGAAGACTATAAAAGGTTAGAGCAGAGGTAGTTGCATGACAAGATTTGCCTTTAAAAGTGTGAATCTGGCTGTAGGGTGGAAAGCAGATAGGTCGGACTCTGGTAGACCTTCTGGCAGAGTACTGGTGTGAGAGCATGCTGTAGCCATCTGAGCCAGACATAGAATAATTTGGATTTGGGAGGTGAAATAGGATCCACAACAAAGGAGTGTATTTCCTATGGAATGACTTACTGGATTTGGTGGGCATTGGGAGACAGGAGTTAGTTACACATTAGATATGTTGGTTGAATTTGAGTTGTTGAGGAAGGAAATGACTTGGTTGCTTCGTAGATATTTGACTTCCATAACTGTGTAGATGACATGCTCATCAGTGGAATCAAGAACAGCAGAATAGATTCATGCTTGAGTTGCGTTTTTATCATACTGATGTCAGAAGATACCAAAACCACTACTTGGCCACATTTTTTTTTTTTTTACTCAACACAGGTCTCTTCTCCTACCTGCTGTTCTTGGAACACTGTTTGCTGCTTATCTTTCAGTACATATGGACTCTCTCCATCCCAGTCCAAAGATCAGCTTCCTTGAAGTGAAGACTTTCTAAATCCTCAAAGTAGGTTTAGTGTCCCTTTCATAGACTTCTATAACATCCTGTACTTCACTTCCAAAGCAATTACGGTTAAAATTACATGATCACGATGGGTTATGTTTGTTTAATTGCATTTTTCTCATGGAACATAAAGACCATGAGGCTATGACTACATCTGTTTAATTCATACAGCAAATTTGTTTTCTGGAGCAGACTGTCTGACTTTCCTACTTCCTAGTGGTATCAGCTTAGTGTCTTTAGTCTTGCTATACCTCAGTTGCCTTCAACACAAAGTTTGGATTACAACACATGCCTCATAGGATTTGGGGAACTATTAAATTAGTTAATTAGCACTCATTAATTGGATGACCAGATATGGACAGGAGGAAAGGTTTATTTTGGGTCACAGTTTGTAGAGGTTCTAATCTATAGTCAGCTGGCTCCAGTGCAAGGTGCCATGAGAGAGGAGAAACAGTCCATGGCAGATCAGGCAGGAGGCAGCAGTAGCAGTCTACCTTCCATCTTTCGTTTTTATTCCATCCAGGCTGCCTGCCTACTGGCTGGTGCCACCCATACAGAGGACGGGCCTTCCATTATCCACACTTAGAACCGTGCTAACCCAATTTATCTTTCACCCTTAATTCCAGTACCATAGGCTCTAGATCCAGTCACCTCCAAAAAGCCCCACCTGTGAGCACATGAGGCTTTGGGGGGATATCCAGACACAAGCCATAACAAAACACAAATTGGTATTGTGAAAAGAAAGAATGGCCCATCATTTCTGACAGCTAAGTTCCAAAACATTAAATCTCTTTAAAATAAACTGCTCCTATATGGTTACTTTCATGTGAGGCTTGGAGAAATCTCTACTGGAGAAATCTTCAGTGATAAACCAAGCTACTTGTTTCTTGACTTCAGTAGAGAGAATAAAATGATTATCACCCAAACATCTCCTTAAACTATACATTTTCAAACCTATCAGAAGAAAAAGAAATAATAAAAAACCTAAGTCTGATCTGATTTAAACACTAAAGTGATTCATTGATTTATTCACTTTGTGTGTCTCCCTCAAAGGTTTATGGAGTTGCAGCTGTGTGTCAGGCATTAGGATAGCCCCTAGGTAGTTACAGAGTCAAATAAAGATATTGTCACCCTCCTCATAGAGATCAGGAGTCTAAACTTTAAAAACAGACACTAAATAAATATTTGTGATTGATCGACCTGATCACAGTAAAACAAACACAGAAATGAAAGCGCTTTTCTGAACAGGGGGAGCGGACCCAAGGGTCACCTTCATTCCACACAGCCCTGACCCATCTTCAATAGCAGAACTTCTTTGTAGGGCAACCAGAATTGCTTTACCCCAGCTGAAGGTTTTTTCTTTTTTCATTGCTGGCAGTCTGCTTATGAAAACAATTCATGTGTAATATCTCCTTTTGCCCAAAGGATTTTCTTCCTATAATTTATTACAAAATTCAAGGCCATTTTATTAGGGGGAAATGCACCATATCATTATTATAACAAGTCCCCCTATTTTTGTTCAATTTTGAAACTGACAATCTAAAGGCTATTTTTAGCTCAGTCATATGAGATTATTTGTTTCCTGATTATGAGAAGTTTTTCCTTCGGACTAGTTAACATGAATTTTATGCTCACTTATTATGTCACATGCACCAATTCAATTTATTTTAAAGCAGATTCTTTAGGGGAAACTGTAAAGCTAATTTGAATTGATTCTTTAGAGATTCCATTTTAAATGAAGTGCTATAAAAATTGGCAGACAAAGTGAAAAAATGAAATTGAATTTTCTTCTTCAGCTACTCACTGGATTCAGAAATCTTGCTTTTCGACACTGCCAAGGGTTTTGATAGAATGTTTTATGCAATGTTCATAACATTTATCTCAGACTCCATTGCCTTTGGTTTGGTTGTTCAGCTGCAAAATGGTTTCCTGATATTTCCACATTAAAAAAAAAGAGTTCTTGCTAAAGGAAGAATTTTGTGCTTTGATACAAATTTTCTACTGTTCACAATGACACCCACGTATCAAACATCTTGTACAGAGGAGGTGCTTTATGCTGGAGAGAATATACAGCATTTTTGGACAAACTTGGTATGGAATAAAACTGCATCCTCAACTTCCTCCCCTTCATCCACAGTGTATTTCTTCCTTTCCTATCTGATAGATTTATAGCTTGAAGAAAGTGTGGGAATAATAGGCAAAGTGCCTGGTGGCTAATTTCCTGTCCCCTGCACACCCCAAGAAGCTCTCATTGTTCCTCAGGGCAGTGGGCTCCAGGCTAATCAGAAACAGCTGGCAACAGTGGGGAACCAAGCCTGGCACTGGTTCATCTGACGCCACCGGATGATTTACGTCCTATTATTAACAATCTAGTAGAAAACACATAGAAAACACGTGCCCACAATTTCATTTTGAGACACTGCCTTTTTCTTTGATGTATCTTTAAAGGGAGTTGTATTTCACACTCATCTCCAGAATTCTCTATATAGCAAGTGTCTTAGTCCATTTTTTGCAGCTGTCACAGGGTACCACAGGTTGGGTGAATTAGAAATAGTAGAAGTTCCATCTGCTCATAGTGCTAGAGGCGGGGAAGTAGGAGATCAATGACCTGCAGGTGTGAGAGAGAGAGCCAGCTAGAGAGCAGAGAGAAACTTATGCTTTGGTCAGGAGCCTATTCTTGTGATAATGAACTCACTCCTGAAGCATTCATCCCTTAAAACCTAATTGACTCTTAATACAATGGCAATTAAATTTCAAAGTGAGTTTTGGAAGGGACAGGCAGATCACAGCAACAACTTTCAGGCCAGTCAACCCAGCTGGCAGGCGAGGAGCAGCCTCAAGCAGTCTTGGCATTCACCCACTTTTTCTCTTGTCACTGAGAGCATCAAGTACTTGGATTCAGGTTAGTCTTGCAAGAGGCAAATAATTGTTGCATGTTTTTGTTCTGATTACAAAGAAGGTATGTAACACGAATATACATGTCACTCGGGTTTTAGGGGAAAGAAGCATACCCAGGGCGGACTTGTCCATTAGAGACTCAAGGCTCATGATACTTAAGTTGCTCAAAAATGTTTCAGTGAACATCATAATGAAAATGTAATAATAAACCCAGGCTAGATAATATTTATTTGAATACCAACATAGTCATTACATACAATTTGTAAAAATTTTGATGTCAGAAGGGGTCCCTAAAGGCAAAGTATCTCAGCCCATGGAATTCAAGACTTATTTCTGAGCAGAACCACTTCAAGCAACATGGAGTAAATGCTTGAATCTAGGGTTTAGGTTTTCTTTGAGTGTGGAAACCACTACAGATGGACAGACCTAAAGGTGTCATGGGCCACAAGGGCACCAGTGGTGGACAAATGCTAGATGTGAACACGGTGATTATTGACCATGCATAAGTTTGTCCCCCACCTAGCCTGAAAATATTTAATAATGTCTGAGGACAATATTGGGTTTCCATTTGTCACAACATGGATGAGGGCTGCTGTGGACATCTAGTGGGTGGGACCAGGGATGCTGTCAAATTGTCAAGTATCCTGTCCTGTGCAGGACAGTTCCACCCAAAAGTAATCGGTCCCAAATGTAACAGTGTGGACGTCCAGAAACCCTCGTGTGATGAGAGGCTGCAGCCTATGAAGCCCACTGGAGGCCAGGTTTGTCTTTGACACTTCCATCCTCAAGGACAGGAGTGAACCTAAGGAGCTGATGCCCTTTGTAATGGGTGAAGTTCCACTTGCACCCACAAAGAGTCACAGACACTGAAGGAGAAAACTTAGTTCTTGCCACAGGAGGCTGCTGCCCACACACTGGGAGCCACCTGGCCCATGGCAGTGCCCCTGTAGTGTGAAGGCTGCTGCTTCCCTGCCACCCTCTGAATCCAATGGTAATGGCCATCCCTACTTTGGAACCAACCCAGAGAAGGGAGCCCTAGAAGTAAATCCAGCTTGGCCAGTTTGACATAGGACAGGACCACTGCAGCAGACACATAGGGCCTCTGCCTGCTATTGCTTTTCCATCTATGAAGTAGTTTTCTTTCCCTTTCTCTCAACCTGTGTGCATTTAAGTTGAATTTGGTCTTTGGCTTGGAAGAAAGCCCCAAGAGGCCCATGTGTACTGGTAGATTGCCATCCTGTCCTTCCAATAGGGGATGATGGAACCTTTAGGAGATTGGGCCTAGTGGAAGGCAGTTAAGTAACTGAGGGGGATGTAAAGAGATATCAGGACCCATGGCTCTCTCTCTCTCTCTCTCTCTCTCTCTCTCTCTCTCTCTCTCTCTGTCTCTCTTTCCTGGCTACCACGAAGTGAGCAACTTCCTCTACTGCTTGTTCCGGCTGTGATGTACTGCCTTGCCACAGGCCTAAAGGCAACCAGGTCAAGTGACCTTAGACTAAACCCCTTGAAACCATTAGCCAAAACAAACCTTGCCTTTTCCTAAGTTGATTATCTCAGGCATCTGTTCCAGTAATGGAAAGCTGAATTTCATTTGTTTTAATCCACAAACATCTGGTGTGACTTAGATTTCCAGTTGTCCAACAACATGTGGATATCCACACAGCTATCCAGGCAGACAATGTACGTGGATGCAGCCTAATGCAGCCTTCCACTGCATTAGGTTCAGCTGTGCCACTGAATGCCTACCATATGTATGTAAGGGTGGGTGTGCCAGCTCCAGTGCTGTGCTTCAAACCTGGCTGCAACTTCTCCATGTGCTCTTTCCCCTTCCTATCAGCTAGAACCCAACCTGGACCGAACTCAGCTTTGACATACAATGATAAGAGTGAGCAGCAACCTAGCAAGATCCTGGCAAATTGTTTGTATTTGTTTGCTTTGTGATACTGGGAACTGAACCTAGAACCTTCATACTAAGCTACATCCTTAGATCTTCTTTTCATTTTTTGCTTTGAGACAGGGTCTAGTTAAGTCACTAAGATGTCTAGGCTAGGTTCGAACTTGCAATCCTCTTGCATCAGCCTCACGGTAGCTAGAATTATAGATGTGTCCATCACCATGCCCAGCTGTATCCTGGAGGTTTTACAATCCAAAAAGTCTTTACATTGTTTTAAGGATTTCCCACTGAGTCTATGAGTTCCTTAGATTATAGATGAGTAAAGCAAAACACCAACTTAAATTCACTTCCAGAGGAAAGAGAACATATTTTCTCCCATAACTGAGATATCTAGGGGAAGAGTTGTAGCTATAGCTGGACTTAGGGCTTGAAGCACTGCTTGTCTTTAGGCTTCCCCATCTCAGCATCAGCCTCATGCATGAGTCTGGGAAGATGGCCTTGAGAAAGTTCAGGCTTACCATTTCCGTATAGTTCATGACTCACAAGAAGACAGTAGTCTGTCTCTCTCCGTGCATATTTAACTGTGCAAACAGAATGATCCTGTCATGGTCACAGGCTCGTCCCCGATCCAACTGCTGCAGATCCCAGAAGAAGGGAGACACCACAAACCTAGACCTCTGTAGCAGCTCTGTCCTTTCAGGAAGTTCCCAGCTCTCAGAGGCAGTATGGAAAGAGCCTGTGGGAAAAACGTGGAAGACTCAATCAGGGTCAGAGGAAGGCAGGTCCTTCTCAGCTGGGCTGGTTAGGAAAAATTTCACAATAGAAGTGGAATTCGAGCTTAGGTGTTGAAAGACTTTGTTTAAAAACAAATAGGAAAATACTCTACTTTCAATTTCTACCAGTTTTGGAGGCTCAGGCAAGCTCAGCATCCCAGTGGGATGAAAAGCATCATGCTGCTTCTGTCCCTTAGCCATGGCCCAGGATAGAATGTTTCCCTCTGAGGGTCGCGACCTTCCAGAGACTGACAGAATGAGGGAGGAGATGGACAAAAGGCCCCAGCAATGCCTCTCCCACATAAAGCGCGAGAGAAGCCCCGAGCTTCTCCACCTGCAGAAGGGCTGGTAAATGTAACTGGCAGTTCCCTTAATCAGCCCAGAAAGCCTTGTTATATAAATAAATGATGTGAATAGGAAGTGACTTATCTCAGGAAACGTGTGCTCTTCTGTTTTGTTTTTCATGTTCCTAGAACGATTTCTTTCAGGTTTAGGGTGGAATCACTTGTAATTTTAAGACACATTTATTAATTCTAAAACTGTGCAGTGTTAGGATTTTAGCAATGCACTTTTTTGAAGATTCAAATAGTTTAACGATTTCCCCATCAGTCAGGGTGGCTCCTGTACTACCAAGTGCTGGGCTTTTGTATGTGAATGACCCTTTGGCCAAGCAGTGGGTATTTGGCTGGGTTTCAGGGAATGGTAGCTGGCTTGAGCTTTAAAGTGATGGAGGTAGCAGTGACCATGCTCCTGTTGCTGCTGATGACAATGACAATGATGGTGACAATGACTACAAGGATGAGAGCAACTACTGGTTTTATAGGTGTCACAGCCAGGATATAAACCCTGCCCTCCCTCCTGCTGAGACAACCCTGACATTCTCCTAAAGAATCGAGTTTGTTTGATGGCTGTAAGGTCATCCAGTGATTTTTAATTTCCTAGTTGTGCAATAATGACACAATTTCTTCTTGGTATGTTTGATGCATTACCATTATACTCAATCTCCTTCCCCCATTCTCCCTTGTGCCCTGGCTCTAGCTCCCTACTCCATCTCTAAAATGTGGGTCTGCCTCACTGCTTCCTACCCGCTCTCTTTGATTTTACTCTTTCATTTATTTATGATTTGGGTTCTTCATATAAGAGAAATCATAATATTTAACTTCCTGTGTCATTTCATTTAATGATATGGTCTCGAGATCCTTCCATTTTCCTACAAACGATTTGAATTCACCATTCTTTGTGGGGGAATAAGACTCTTTATCATGAAACAGTTTCTTTGGGCCCAAAGCTGTTTTCATCTGATCTTCTCTCAGGGAGTGGGAGATGCACCCATGTTGGCTTTAAAACTGGATTATTTCATCCTAAATCAGAGAAAATATGAAGCAGCTCAGCAGCCCAGCATGTCATCTCTTTCTTTATGGGTCATGAGCTATACCACTCCTGTAAAGACTACAGTGAATCACGTAGGGATAATCCTGACTTCAGTTGGGCAGAAGCTCACAAGCCATTTAAATGGATTGATTTGGCTGGTGGAATAGATGACTCCAATTCCCTATTTCAATTCCCATCCAGTGACATGCAGGACTTGTGACTTACAGTGTCTCTTCCAGTCCCATTGATATTGACTTGGCTCCATGGCGTGGCCAATGAGATGTGAGCAGAAGAGACTATGTGCAGATAGGAGCAGTGGTTATGGGAAGTCCTCTCGTCCTCTTGTTCATTTGTTCCTCTCCATGGATCACGGAGACAGCCTGTCTTTTTAGGTGTTTAACCTAGGTTCTCACGTCCAATGTGAGTGAGAAATACACAGTTGTTATTCTGAGCCACTGAGAGGATAGGGTTGTTTGTTACCACGATATAACCTAGTGAAAATGGACTGATAACAGGTAACCACCAATTATCCTGAACAATTCAGTGAAAAATGGTCCTATTCTATGTACGTGTGGATATAGGCGAAGCTTGTGACAAGTCTACCCAAGAAAAGGTGGCCCTAACGTAAGAAAACTAATGGTCTGCAGTCACTGAAACCACTAGTAACAAGAAGGCAATTTTGCACGTGAAATTTTCAAGGGCTTATAAAAATCCTGGTAATTAGTGTACTAGAAATAGGCATTCTTAAGACTTTGTTGGGGGGTCTAAATGAGAAAATGTTGGAGATGAACTCAGAAAGATCATTGATAATAACAATAGATGGCATTTGAATGTACCATGTACCACTGTTTTCAATTTTACTAACCTAGCTTAAATTTTTGATATTGGCTTACTAATACATGTTCACTTAATCTTCAAAACAATCTTGTGGTGAAATGTTATTATTGAATAATATTTTAATATCTTAAAATGCCCACATTCCAAAAATTTATCCCAAGGAAATAATTAAATTTGGGATATAAAGTTGTATGTAGAAGTGTTCGTAGAAACATGATTTATAATTATTAAACTTGGAAACAAAAATAAATATCTCGAAAATAGGGATCATTTTAGTAAACTGTGCCATTTGGAAGCAATATGTTAATGTACAGGGAACATGAAAAGACTTTTATTTATGTTCAGTGAAATTGTAGCCATTGGCCACAGGAGAACTTGGGAGGCAGCGAGTATGGGTGAGGCAAAACAATATATCTCACTGATGATTTTAATAGTGATTGAAAAGTAGAAATGATAATATTTTGGACACATTAAAACTACTATCCTCTGCTTCTTTGTACTTAAAAAATGTGACTCTTTGAAAAAAGCAAGATTTCATTCATAGTTTACATTTATTTTGCACTTTATGCTCATATAGTCTCTCTTTCCACTACTCAACTGTCTTATTTTGTAAGGTGAATACAGCCGTAGACAATAGGTGATTGAATGTCACTGTGTTGCAATAAAACTTTATTTATAAAAACCGGAAGTCAATGTAGGAGTAGTGTGATTTGCTGGATCCCAGTCTGGATCAGAGTTTCCTTTTGGCATTTGGGGCTAGTTACTTTATTGTGGGGGGCTACCCTCTGCACCATAGGATGCTTGATAATGTCCCCTTTCTCTACCACTAGGTGTCAGTAGCATTATCTGCCCCAGTTTTGACACCCCAGAATGCCTTGTGGTCACTGTCATATGTCCTTCGCAGGCACAGAATCACCCTGATTATGAACCGCTCAGCTAGTTTTATGATTTTATTTCCATGAAAACAAAAAAACATGTGTGCAAGTAGGTGTCCCAAAGGTTGTACACAATGAGGAGGGATTACATTTGTTCCCTTTACTTACGTTTCTGCATTTTTCTAAATTAATCATGTTACCTATTTAATATGTAAAAAAAAGAACAATTGTGTAGAAAAGGAAGTAAAGTGTATCAAGATGAAATGGAATGAAAGAATGAAATCCATGCATACAGAAAAAGAGTAGGTTGGAGACAATGCTACTCCCACAGGACAAGTTCTGTGCACCCCTTGGGTACTGCTCCAAGATATAACATCACCAGTGGTAGCTGCAGGGTGGGTTGCTAAATTGACCTCTTAGTTGATAGGTTTGGAAGATCTGTACACAAATATTTGCCTCGTGCATTAAGAGTATTTACCAAATGTCTGACACGATGGCTTATGAAAGGCTGAGGGAGAAGAATTCCAAGTTCAAGCTCAGCCTGCAATTTAGCAACTTAGCAAGATGCTGTCTCAAAATAAAAGATAAATAAAGGCTGAGGATGTGGCTTGATGAGAATGCCCTAGGCTCAATCCTCACTACCACCAAAATAAAAACAAAACAAAAACAGGGTCAATTTATCTATTGTTAAAATAATTTAAATAGTATAGTAGCAGCTAATAACATTTGTAATTTATGATGATGATGATGACTTTGTAGGTACCATGTGCCAATCAGTGTGCTAGTGCCTTTATAAGGTGGTCTCATGTAATTGTCTGTAATCTTCCATAAACTATGAAAGACAGGTACCACCAGAGGCCAGGTCTACAAATGTGGAAGCTAAGGATTAGGAACAGTAAGTCCATGCTGGAGTCACGCGGAAAGCAAGAAAGAGCACTGAGCCTGCTGTCCACCCTCAGCAGGGTGGTCACGGTCCTCTCAAAGCTGATGATGTAAACTATGAGGGTGTTCAATTCCCTGTGTGATTCAAACTTGCATTTTCTGATCAAAAATAGCTCCTAAAATATGGAGGGAGTGGAATTAGTCCTTGTGAGGGGGCAAAAAAAAAAAAAGATTTTGCTTGACTTTATCATTGTTGAGATGGTAACGTAGTGTCTGGTTCAGATGTAGTTTGAGCAACTTGAGAAGATCTGGACTGAAGCCATTGCAAAGCCCTGTGGCCTGGCACTGCGATCTGGTCCATCAGTAGTGGTTGTTGGCCTGTGGCTGAGAGATTGAGGAGAGAGAGAGAGAGATCCTGAGAGAGAGCATCAGCAAGATCTAAACAGGCCAGCACTGGACTGAAGGGAATCAGAGGCAGAAGTCCAGAAGAGGCAGGCAGCAGACCCGCAGCAGTGACTGTGGATATGGACTCTCTGAGGATGACTCTGTGGGGGTATCAGTCAGCACTACAGTGGGCCTGAGTGGGTAGATGGAGGGTACCCCTGCTCTAGGTGTCAGGGATACGGGAAGACAGGTATACCAGGTATCATGGATGCCCCCTTGTGCTGTTCTTCATTTCTGTCTTGGTACTGGAACTCACAAGTTTTAGCTGACATGTAGCCACCACGCTGCTCTGTAGCTCCCCATGACTTCTTCCTCTGTCTTCCTCCTTCTGGTGAGAATGCAAAGGCTGGAGCTCCAGCAGCCACTAGGACCATGAGAGGGAACCCCATTCTTGATGGAGACCAATTTCTGATGACTGCAAAATGACCAGGACAGCTCCTGATCTATTCCCATCCAGACTTGGTCTATATCAAACAAATTACATTTCTATTTGTTTAATATGCTGATATTTGGGGTTTGCCATCATTTCAAATGAAGCTGCATTTAAATTTAACTAACTTGGGGCTGGGGATTTGGCTCAGCGGCATAAACGCCTGCCTTGCAAGCAGACAGTCCTGAGCTCAATCCCTAGTACTGATAAAAATGAAAAAGACAAAAAAAAAAAAATAGCCCTTAAATTTAACTAACTTGGCATTAACAGCATTAGTAGCACTGGCCTGAAGAAGCTGACTTCTTCTCCCAAAGTCTACTTAGAGCACAGATTCTCATAAACTAGTTCTAGTTTAAATTAACAGGAACTTAAAATGAAGTAAATTGTAGCAAACAGATTCAGCAATGTGATTATCCCATAACACTGTCATTGTTGCTCATCTTTAAGTTCAGGTGCGTTTGTCCCTCACCCACTGCCACGAGGGGCTCCAGGAACATGTGTGATAGAATGAAACACTGGATCACAGATAGAGCACTCTTCTTCACACGCAAATTCAGTCACCACCCGTTACCACGTCTTCCACTTCTACTCCTGTCCAGTAGCCAGAGTCACAATCCGTACCTCACTCTGTCCTCCTCCGCTACTTCTGACCAAGCTCAGTTCCTGCTCCTGTTCCTTCAGGTCCTGGGTCACAACCCCTCCTGCCTCCCTGGAAGGGAATCCTACCCTTATTCCATCTCCTGTCCTGAAACCCCACCTCCCACAGAGGTCCCACAACCTCTGTAAGCACTCAACCTCTGAGCATGGGTGTGTTTATATCACCATTCCCGGTAAGAAATAAAAAGATGCTTGGAGCATTGATTCCTTGGGAAATAGACTTTGAGACAGATGTCTTGGGCAAGTGTTTTTGGGAATGACACCCACGAGAAAATGGAAGAAGAAGATCAGGCAGAGAAAAAAGAGTTGATCTTAAAGCAAAGTTGCCAAAGAGACCTCAACCCATCCTGTGTTGTTTCAGAGTATTATTTGAAGTTACAGAGGTAGCTGGCAGCAGAAACAAAAGGAGAAATTGTTGGCGGTCCGCTTGGGGTTGAGGCTGCAGGTGGAGGCAGTTTAGAGGGGAGAGTGTTACCTCCTAGTGTTTAAAATTTTCTGTCCTATATATGGATTCCTTCCAAATTTTGAAATATATAATTTATCAGCTATAAAGTCACAAAATCGTAATTGTTGGAAGGATGTGAGTAAAGACACAGAATGATTTGGGAGATGGTTTCCTTATGCTCTGGGGTGCTCAGTGCTACTTCCCTCCCTGTCAGGGGAGACCACATCTTATCAGTACCCCTGATTTCAGCATCCATACATGTGAATTTGCTTTACTCAGCTCTCCTGTCCAGCTGGACAGATGGGTCAATGTGAAAGGCATCTGACTTTTCCCAGAGTCAGCTAAGGCAGCCCTTTGTTGCTCAAAATAGGAAATAACTGTCAATCATGGTGGCCTGCACATCTGAGGCTGAGGCAGGAAGATTGTAAGATTGAGGCTAGCTTGAGAAACTTAATGAGAACTGTCTCAAAAAACAAAATAAAGGACTGAGGATGCAGCTTAGTGACAGAGTACTTGCTGAGGGTGGCATCCAAGAGAGAAAGAAAGGAAGAAAGAAGAGAGAAAGAGAGAGAGAGAGAATAGAAAAAAAGGAAAAGAAAAATGGAGCCTAGAGTGGTTCCTATCCATGCCTTAGACTCTCATGGAGCTCCACCCAGGACCAATTAAATCTGTGGCTTGGTTTTAGTATTAAAAAAGAAATAGCCCAAGGGCTTCTGCTGTCCAGGTGGAACTGAGACTCATTGGTCCTTCCACCTGCTGTGTTATTCATCTGGGTAGTGGAGACAGTCCTTCGGAGGTAGCCCACGCCCTCTCCCCCTCGCAGGCCCTGCGATGAAGGAGGTCCTCATCTGCTTGTCTCCAGCCCCTCGCTCTCCACTTAAGACCTGAGTGGTGCTGAGTGGCCCCACCCATGCACCCAGGAAACACTTCCCTCCTCATCCCCCGTGAACTGCTGGTTGCCACATCTTAGTTCCTTCTCTGCACGCGGCTTTTAGTCCTGCAGACAGTTCCACCTCTCCCAAGCCCTCTCCCTTAGTTTCTTTCATCCCCATTTCCCAACTCTCTTCCTTTCTCTCTGCCGGGCCATCTGTATTTCTGGTGTCCTTCCCATGCCCACTTGGGACCCTCCTCTTCTCACTGTCCATGTCCTCCCAGGGGCTTCACCACCCTTCTCCTCCCACTGAGCGTGGCCCCCACATCTGCACTTCCTCCCCACATCTGTCTCCTGAAATTCATCACTGAATGGACCATCGCCTCTGGAGCATTTCTACCTTCAAACACACCTTCCTCCAGGTGGAAGCCATCACTATCACCCCGAATCCTCCCTGCCTTACGGAATGGCATGTTACCCAGCCCTACTCACGCACACAGCCCCAAACTCCAGGAATCTCCCAAACAGTCTTCTTTTCCTCTTCTCACCAACATCCGGGTCAGTCTGTCTTAGCCACCTCTGCTTCATCTCCATCACTTGACTTGGCTCTGTCCATCGCATGCTCCTCGCGTGGCTGTGCCAATCCCCACACAGCCTCCCCGATTTATCCATGTCCCATCTCAAATCTCACCGTGGCCAGAGTACTTATCCCAAATGTGTCCATGTGTTGCTTAAAACCCTTCAATCACTTCCCCATGGACTCCCAGTCCAAACTTAGAAAGGTCCACTGGGCGAGAACAACACACCCCTGCCTCCCTCTCCAGTTTCAGCACCTGCTACGGCCAGCAGATGCCTCCTGCAGCCCCCTGCACTGAGCATCCCCTCCCCGTAACCTGCCAGCCCGCTTCCTCCCGGCCTTCCCCTGCAGGCGGTGAAGCTCTGCCTTCCCGGTCCCCTTATTTCCCTTTCCTACTCAGAGCTCACCCTCTCCAAGTCACCTTCTCCTGCTTGGTGCTTTAAGCAATGTCTGCTGAATGCGTGAATCCATGTGAATTTTGTCTGGGTGGGCCAGTGTTGCTACAGGAAGACAGTGCAAAAGATGATAGCAAGGTTTTGCTAACTCTCAAATGAATTGGCCTTAAAGGAAGGTTTTCAGGATCCCATATTAAACAGTAGTATTTTGATTTCATCTGTTTTATCTCTTCTGAGAAAGACCTAGTCTGAACCTCTGTGTTTTGTGGCTAAAAAATATTAGAAAACCAGTGATGCAAATTATTCTGACAATGAAGATCAACGATAATTTCTATGTGAATCACGAGCCCGCCTCCCCTGAAGTTCTCACCCCTCTAATGTTGGCTTTTTTAAAAGGCATTTTCCTTAGTGTGTTAGTGACATATTGGCGTTTCTTTGGCACTTAAAAAATTATCATGTCGAATCAGTAATACAGGCACAAGAAGTTAAGAGAGGCCAAAAGAGAATTCAGTGAAACATTAGTTCCCCATAAAAACCCCTGTCTGCCACCCTCAGCGGCTACACTGCAGCGTGTGACTCCAGAGATGGCTGCTCCGGCGGGCAGTTTCCTTGGTGGGGACAATGGAAAGACAAGTCTTCTCCTAAGTGCCACTGACACAATGTAATCATCGCTCAGAAGACACCTGGCCCTGCTATCCAGTGACTGTCAGGGAGGAGGGCTTAATGTCAAGTCTTCCAATATCAAAACCAGTTTTTGGCAGACAGCCTCTAGCATTTGCTTGGCTTGTATCCAGATACCCATTTAGGTCAGCTTTATTTACTTACCTAGGGGTGCATTTTTCTTCTGATACATTATGGAGGATTTATCAGGAAATTATACTACTCAAAATGAGATGATTTGTGGGTGCTTTACTGTACTTTTTAGTGATTAGAGTATTTGATATTTTAGTAAATGGTGTTGCGATAATTTACTCTCAAATGGAAAGAAAAGAAAAGAAAGAAATTTCCTGTTTCTCTCCCTCATGGTTATAAATTAAGGATGTATTAAAAATGCAAGCATAGGAGAAATGCCCTAAAAGTATTAGGAAAAAATGATAAGATAATACTTCCATGAGTTTTTGAAAGAAAATGTTTTCTTGAAGATAATGCAAAGAATTACTTTATGGAGTATATTAATTATATGTAATTAAAAACCTTTTGTCAAAATAACACATCAACAAGACGAAATGACAAGTGGTGACCTGGAAGAAGGAATTGCAGAGCATCTAGCAGAGAGAGGGTTGTTATCTCGAATGTATATAATTCCTACAAGTCAGGTAGAAAAGATATATAACCCAAAGGAAAAAGCAGCAAAGGATATGAGCTGAGCATTTGTAGAAGAGAAACTAAGAATAGGCAATGTGTGTTTAAAAGTATATAACTTCATGCATAATTAGGGGGGTGCAGTTAAAACAGCAAGATGTGTTTTTGTCAATAATAATAGTGAAGAGTTTTAAGTTTGAGACTCCCAGACACTGACTCATCTATGGGAGAGCCAGTACTTTCATTCACTGTTGTAGAGATGTAAATTGATACCATCATTTACAGACCAATTTGGCATCATCTTGTGACCTGAAAATGTGGCCCCATAACAGCAATTTCATTCCTAGGTGTTTCCCTAGGGATAGAACAATGCATATGCAAAGGAGACACATGAATGGTTGTATATTTGTGGTTGATTTCAATTTAAATATCCACTAAGAGGTGAAAGGCTACAAATGTTGTAGGCTTTACATCCTCTGCAAAACTTTACTGTTTGTACTGACTTCCTAGGGTTGCATCACAAAGTCTCAGAGACTAAGTCACTTCAACGACTATTTTGCCACAGTTCTGGAGGTTAGAAACCCAAGGTCAAGTTATCAGAATGGACGATTTCTTTTGAGGGCTCTCTCCTTGGCTTGTCATACTGGATACCAGTCGTACTGGATTAGTACTCGGCTTTAATGACCTGATTTTAATCTAATTATCTCTTTAAAGACCCTATTTCTAAATGTAGGCACATTATGAGGAACTGGGGGTTAGGATTTTAACATCCAAATTTGGAAAGGGGTTGGGGAACACAATTTAGCTCATAATACTGCCTCTGCAAGGAATGAGTAGCATCCACGTGTAACGTGTGTCTCCAACTCTGCAAGTAATGTTGAATTGAAAAGCAGGACTAATAATGGTATATACCACATAATAAAGTCTATGAGCATGAAACTTACACATAAGCCTGTATGAAAAACCTTCTATATGTACAGAAGCATTTACCTGTCTGGAAGGCTCCACTGAATCTCATTAGAAGTTGCCGCCATGTTGATTGGTTCTATAGGACTTTAGCTGTAGGGTTTTGTTTCTTTAACAAATATTGGAAGGAAATATGGTGAAATGTGAATAGTTTCTAATTTTGAGTAGTAGACATAGGAGCTCAGTTATAATGCTCTCTGTATTTTCCTGTATATCTTAATTTTTTAAAGAGAAAAGAGCCAAAAAGGTGGTCAACCCATCCATAACTGAGAATACTTTAAGTTTGCTTCTAGGTGACTTTAAACTGTGAAGGAACCACACAATGGAACTTCATCTTGATCTCTCTAGAAAAATATTTCTCCTTCTCTGTATATATTGAACTCATGCAACTGTAGGTTGCTTTAGGGATCAGCCTTATGAACTCCTTTTGAATTTATTACAGGAAAGCAGTCAATGATAACTTCTATTACTTCACCCTATTTTTTCCTTACCAGGACTAATTTATTCTGCAGATATATTTATGAGCTGCCTAAAATCCTCTCAGAATGGGAAGGAGCATAAATAAGTAAAAGAGTATAATATCCAAAGCAATAGATATTTCTCTGCAAGTGAATAACCGGCTGGTGCTTCAGTAGGATGAAGGCAACTTGTGCTGAACTCCTACCATGCACCAGGCCCTCTGCCAGAGGCTGCAGACAGCTGTCATCTGAGTTTTAATCTTCATAGCTTTAGGAAGCAGGTTGCGAGGAACCACGAGTCTAAGAAACTTGTCCAAAGTCACATAGTAAATGACTAAACCAGCCTAACTTCAAACTGTAATAGGATAGTTTGAGGAAAACGTATTTGGGAAGCCATTCTACTTTATGATTACATAAGAAATGGTAGATGAAAGTTTTTTGTAGTTTACTGAGAATCTATTTCCAGACTAACAATTCTGAGAACCAAGTGTTTTTCATACCAATTTAGAAATGAGGAGACTAAAGCCCACATCCATTAATGTGGTCAAGATGACACAATAGATGAATCTACTGGGTAGGTCAATTTCTAAAATGAGAGAAGACATTAAAGGCAAAAAGCTTCCATGAAGAATACATCAGCTTGCATTATTTCCTTTGCTCCACTTAATTAGTCAGCTACCATAACCAAGTATCACAGCCTGGAAGGCTTTAAATAACAAATATAGAGGCAATCAACAATATAGTGAATGTTTAAATCTAGAAAAATTTATGACAGTAAAAGACACATGACCATTAATCTCTCTCAAAATAGCCTCCTTCATTTTGAACACATTTATTCTGTTGTTATTTTCTGAGTGTATTGATGACATTCATGAGTATCTTTATGAAGTTTGATTAAAAAAATATGGTATCTAATATTGCCAAGCACCATCGACCAGAAAAGCAAGCTTGTAAAAACATTACATTCACCTTACTCACCTGACGTGGTACCGAGGGACTTTTGGCTCTTTTCCAAAGTCAAAATGACCATGAAAGGTAAATGTCTGAATTAATTCAGGACATCAAGGTAGCCATGACAGCACAACTAATGATACTTACGAAAGAGGCCTCCAGAACTGCTTCCAGCAAGGGGCAAAAAGATGAAAAAGTGACTTTATAGTGAGAAGAAGTATTTTCAGGAGAATTAATAGCAATATGTCTTTACTATGATAATTTTTGAAAATTTAAACACTATGTTTTGTATCACACCTCCTACATTTGCTCACAGTTCCACAGTCTAGCATTCTGAGCCCCTGACATTATGGTTCTTATGGAGGCTTCTCTCCTTGCCTTGTAGATGGGCATCTTCTCTCTGAGGCTTCACTCTATGCCTCTCTGTGTCCTAATTTTCATTTCTTATAAGGGCACCAGCCGTATTGGACCAGGTCCCACCCTACTGACTCCATTTTAGCATAAGTACCACTTTGAAGGTCTTAACTCTGCAGTCACATTCTAGGCCCTTGAGCAACATATGAGTGACTCTCATTCCCCGGTTAAGATCACTCCCTACTTAGCCAAAGCTACTGAATAACTTGATGTTTTTAAGAATCTTTTATGAATTGGAAAGACAGCTGGTAGTCAAAAACAAAAAGAACCTGTAGTGATCACTGGAGGAAGGATAAGAGTGAAAACCACCCTTTCCTGGTGAAAAATTTCTTGTGGACTCATCTCCATTTCACTGGCTTCAAGTTGTATCTTACTTCAGCTATCCACTAGTAATATGTTCCAACACAGCTCAGAATAGAGCTCCTGTTTCTTCGCCGTATGAATAGAATCATGGAGCACCACGATGAAAGCAAATTGGGTTTCCTGCCCAAATTTAACACCAGACTTGAAAAAGACAATCAAGTGTCAGCTTGAATTGGTGATTCTCTCAGGCATTATTTACTAACATAATCTGCTTGGAGGACAGGGTCTTCCCTAACCTAAAGGGAATGACTTCCTGTTTCCTTGGCATTCATAGCTTGTAGAAAAGCCATCCCTTTGATCATCAATGTTCAAGCAATTCAGAGACTATCTGGAAAGGGTTTCTAGCCTTCTTGCAAGTGATCTTTCAGCAGCAAACTCTCGCCCCCACCTATTTAACCAAAAAAAAATTTTTTTTTCTCTATTTCAGAAGTAACACGTGGCTTAGGACACTGTTGTTCTTCATTTTTATTGACTTTCTCTTGGCGCAGATTGAATCTCACAGCTTTAATTAGCACTTGTATACAGATGATATTCAAATTTGCACTTCATTTCCAGCCCTTTCAGATGATGTCACCCTTTGCCTTGCCCCAAATTTGGCTCCCATCTTGTCTTGGATGAGCCACAGTTTTCTCTGATTGAATATGGATGAGATTAAAGCTTTGCTGTTAGTTGTAAATAAACTCAAAGTGCATCAGAGTCAGTTCATTGGTATCCTGCCCCTTCAGTTAAGAGCAGGGGTGTTCACTAACTTCGGATTATTCTCCTTCATTCCCTAGAGACTCCTCAGCCAAAGGATTAATTTCCATGAAATATCCAAAGACATTTGACAGTTGCCATCACTCCCACTTTTGGCCAGAATTCTGGTTATCTCATGGCTGAAATTCTGCCATGATCTTTGGAAGGGCTTCCAGTAAACCCTTTATTTACGGTCTACTTGGAATATGGCGTGTGCTACATAATCCCAGGGCACATCTTCCTTCGGGCAGCTGCGCTAGCTTCATGTGCACTGAATAAAATGTAATTTGTCAAGATGTTGCCCAGATTCCCTGCCTTCACATGCATTAGTTTTTGAAGACTTAAAATCCTTGTCTTTCTCTTCGAAGGGTTGCTTGCTATTTTGCTTCACCGTGTGGTTGGAGACATACTCTGCATAGTACCTCCACACACATGCCATTTTATACGAAAAGGTATGTTTGAAAACACTTGGATGATCTCATCATAGGCATTAGTCCACGAGAGCCTGGCTCTTAATAAGCAATAAGCACTCAAAAATACTCATTGGAATGAGCACCGAGAATGAATTTGTAATCCTTTGACCCATTTGTGGTTTCTGCCACTGTCGTTATTTATAATATATTTTTTATCTATCTCTTAGACTATTATGTAACTGTGTTTGTGTAATTATTATTTCAGCTGGAACATATTGGAAATCTCCATTAACATAACTGAAGGGTATAAAATGGGGTGTTTGGAGTTGTCAATTAGCCGATTTGTTTTGTGTTGCTTTTCTTCATTATTTCAGGGCAGCTAACGGTTCATTCAGCACATTTTAATTAAAAACAAACATATGTGGGTCTGCTAAGAACTCTAGTGTCTAGCAGTGTAGTTAGACAGGGATGGCAAATATTCCTAGCAGTGACCATATGATATCTTCCATTCATCTCAGCAATAATCCTCCAAATCTAATTATTGGGAGATGGCAGCTGCACTTGGTTAGGCTTTTCTTTATTTTTACAGAGATGTGTCTCTTTTTCAAGCCCGATATGTTGTAGAGAATCAGCTGCTGCTGGGGTCCATCCAAGGCTGACATCCCAGAAATATAAGGCTTTCTCCCAGTTGTTTTCCATTGAGCCTTTTCCCATTTGTTCCTGCCCATTGGCTTCCTGTCTGTGATGCTCGGAGAAAATGGCTAGCTTTCTGAAAAGTTCTCTTTCCCTGCTTGTGCAAGCCTGTTAGGTTATATTAGTGTGACTTGAAGGTAGAGTAGGTATCACTGGAGAAGCTTTTTGATGGGACTGGCATCCCTGGTGTGGAGTCAGCATGTGTTGGAGTCTGATCTTCAGCTCTGCAAATGAGAAGCAGGGTTCTGTTTGTTCCAGGAGAGTAGCTTAGTGGCTTGCCGAAGACACAGAGGCAATTGTATTCATTTGAAATGAGAATTATAATGAGTAAGACGCATGTGGGTGGAGCAGCCTGAGAGAGTAAAAACTGAGGAGGGGAGCCTGGATCAAGTTCTGTCTGTACTGCTCATGACTAGTGTGTCCTGGGGTGAGTTGCTTAATTTCATTACATGGCAGGCAGACTTTAAGGTGGCCCCATGATCTCCCAATGTTAGTTCAGAGGAGGGAGAATCAGAGATCCCTAATGGGTAGGGTCCAACCTCTTTGGACAGGCATTCAAGGCCTTCTCTAATCTGGTCCTGATCCAACTTTATCTCTAACTCTTTCTTAACATCTATGTAAAACAGCCCTTCCATTCGATTCAGCTGGTTCATTAAGAATTGTGCCTGCCTTTCACTTTATACTGTGTTAATTTAAGGAATGTGAAATAAAATAAAGCAAAACTTAGAAACTCTATATACACATCCATAAAAAATAAGTTCAAATTAACACAGTTAAACTGTCATTTTTTAAGGCAGTAGTAGTGATAAATGCTTCCTGTGCATGACTCACAATGATCCTTTGCCCTTTTGCCTGGCTGGACTGGAGTCAAGACCCAGGGTGATTTTAGAAATTATGTTGAAGATGGCGGAGTCTGCAGCAGCTTGAATCCCTGGATGACTGACTGTGAAGGAAGTCATCTGGCAGCCAGATCACTCCAGTCAAACTGCTACATATGCAAGAAGTCAGCTTGCAAGGTGGCTCGGCTTTGATTTTTGGGATTTGTTTATTATACCAGCTAGCTTCACAGACAATTTGCATCACCTGACCAATATGATCATCTTGTATGACTAAAGGGGAAAAACTAGCACTATTGGCTTTAAAATGGATATGACCAACTGCACTGTTAAAAACTAACAGGGCTGTAAATCTCAAAACTATGGATTCTCATACCAGGCTATCAGAATCCAATCCAGTTCTACTATTTAGGGCTTTATAGTGTTAGGCAAGTGTACCAAGGTTTTCCAAAGATCCAGTTCCAATAGGACCTATAGATAGATGCAGCCCATTAAATCAGTCCCTATCATCTATCTGTCTATCTATTCTATCATCTATATACCTGCATACCTATCTACTTTCTTATCTGCTTACCTTTTGAGGGATTTACCTTTTAAACAATTAATCACAACATTATGCAGGCTTGGCAATTCCAAAATCTGATGGAGAAGGTTGCCTGGCTTGAGACCAAGGGAAAACTTGCAATTCAATTAAAGGCAGCCTTGGGGTGAACTCAGATGGGCTGGTGTTGCTGATAAGGTCTGAAGGCAGTTTGCTGCTGGAATTTCCTCTTGTTTAGGTGAAAGTCATCCTTTTGTTCTATTTGGGATTTTAATTGATTGGATGAGGTCTACCCACATTATAGAATACAAATCTGCTTTATCAAACTCTACTGATAAAATGGTAAATCTCACTCAGAAACACTCTGACAAAAAATATGGGAATATTCTCAGTAATTTTTAGCAAACACTTGGCCACTGTAGCCCACCCAAGCTGGACATAAAATTAACCATCGTAAGTCGATCCCTTGTCAACTTGGCGCCCATACATAGCACCCTAAACTATCCTTAATCTCCAAGTAAAGGCAATAAAAAGACCATAATTCCACCCAACATGCTACCACTATCCTGTGTATAGCTGAAAACATTTTCACCCTTTTCCCAGGAGAGGAATCCAGGTCTTTGAATGACTTTTACACTTCTTGATTTCCTATAACTTAGAGACCAAGAAAAACACTTAGATATTATGATATAAAGTCAGTACATCTTATGTTATATGATAAGGGGATGAGAAGGATGGAAACATATACACACATTCATAACAAAATAAAGATGAGACACTCATGACAATTGTAGTTTTTATCTTTTTATAACTGGTCACATAGTCATAGTTGACATTAACCATTCCATATCCCCCTTTCCCTCCACAGATTCTCAGTTCACTGTGGTTGTTTACCTGGCAGGGTGGCCAGAGTCCTATCTTGATTGAGTCATGGTAGTTTTCTATTGACATTAAGTGCACTGCATGGTAATTCTATGAGATGCTCCGAGAGATCTCTTGTATTTTAGACACACTCTTCTTTCTCTCTGCTGTGAAGTAGCAGTCTGGTTTCTCTTTGGCAGTGAGGATCAATCACCTCATCCAGCACAGTAACTCTCTTCTTTGCCATTGATTTAGAGACATGAGGGGCCCAAAGTGACAGGTGGCAGTGATAACTTCCAGCTCAAAGAAATCATTGCTGTGTCTCCTGGTGTAAATGTTTTTCCTTTTGAAATTAAAACCTGTGGACAAGAAGAGTACAAAGTTTCAGAGACAAGAAGTAAAAATTTTGCTAATGATCACTAGGGGTAATATCTACCTCTTGATTCCTGAACTCCCAAATCTCAGCTATTAGAGAAATGGCTATTGGAAGTTGATTAAGGGCAAAAAGAATTATTTGGCTTACAATTTGTAGAGGCTTCAGTCCATCACTGGCAGACTCCAAGGCAAGGTGATGTGGCAGACAGGAGAAACAGTAATTTAGACGGGACAGAAGGTAGCAAAACAACCAGGGACCTTAACAGAATCTGCCCATTTTAGCTATTCAGACTACTTAGGGTAGTTAGCACTCACACCCTTAATTCTATGCCCTTGAACATAGCATGGTACCCTGAATCAATTCCAGCATCAGATCAGCCACCTCTGAAAAAACCTCACCCATGACCATATGAGACTTTGGGGGGACATCTAGACCAAAACCATAACACTTGATCAACCTTCTAAGACACTTAAATGGTGCTATAATTGTGTCTTCAAAAGCCCACTTTATGGGGTAGGCCCACTATCATATTTCACTTGCTATGAAATAAGTTCCTTGGTCAGAAGTAAGGCTGTGTAGAATACCGTGATGGTGGACATTCTCTGAGTTCATAGGTGACCTTTGGCAGAAGCATTGCACAAAGAGCAGGCAGCTCTGTATCCAGAGTGTTTAGTCCATCAGGAACAGAATGCTTGTTTCATGGTAGAAGATGTCCAGTGTGATTAACCTGCTACCAGGTAAATGACTGATCACCTGGGCAGTCAGTTCCATACTGGAGCCTTGGTGTTGATCTCTACTTCTGGAAGATTGGGTACTCAGCAGAGGCTATGGTCTAATCACCATGGTGAGTAGAAGTTGATGTTGTTGGGTTTATGTATTATCTCCTTCCCTGTCACTGTGGCCACTTTGTTTAGGAGCCCAACGGGCAATGATATGAATGGCTAGGCAAAGTGGCTGAGTGGTATTCACAAAACAAGTCACCTTGTCTGCATGATTATTAAAATCCTCTTGTGTTGAGGATACCCTTTGGGGAGCATTCAAATGAAACACAAATATTTTCATATTTCTCATCCATTCAGAGAAGTCTATCAGTGAACCTCTTTGCAAACTGCCATGTCACTAATATTCCAATCATGTTCTTCCCAATTCTCTGATAATTCTAAGCACACTGTTGGCCATACCCAATTTTCAGGACCAATTCTGTGCTAATCAGGGTTCTTCAGAAAAACAGAACAAATAGTGCATATGTGGGTCAATAAATATAAATAATCAGCTCACATCATTGTGGAGGGTTGGCAAGACAAAAACCTGAGGGGAGGCTGTTTGTTAGGCTTGAGACCCAAGAAAGTGTCATAATTCAAGTACAAGGGCAATCTTGTGGTAAGCCAAGAATAGGCAACGAGGCAGATGAGGTCCAAAGGCAGTCTACTGGCAGAATTTGGTCTTGTTCGGGGGCAGCTTATCCTTTTGTTCTGTTCAAGGATTGAGCTAATGGGATGAGGCTCACTCACATTATAGAGGGTAATCTGCTTTACTTGAAATTTATGTATTTAAATATAAATCATAGCCAAAAACAGCCCCCACAGAAACATCCAGAATAATATTCAAAAACACCCTTGCAGAAATATACAAAGGGTACCCGGATTAGCCAAGTTGACACATAAGAGTAACCTCTCTCAGGACCATATTCCTCACCTACAAGGTGAAGATGATAAGAGAATCTACCCTGTTGGGTGAACACAAAGATTATGAGTCAATGAGTATGTTCAGGGAAGCACCTGCACGTAACACTCAGTGTTTGGTCTTGATTACTATTATTATCACAGGCTTTGGCTATGTGCTTCACCCTGATGAAAATGCTAAGAACAAGTTCAAACAGGACCACAAAGAATAACAGGGCGTTTGGTTGCAAACACCACTAGTCTGATGAGAGACTTCATGCATTAGAATTCTTATCGGTTTGCAAATGGAGACTTGCAGACTAGTGTCTGCAGGCTGTCCTGGCCAGCACTCTTATCAGTCAGTGGCTATTTTGTTGTTGTTATTCCATGAATAAATTTTAATGTATTCCATTTTCCCCATAAACTGTTTATTTATTGCTCATATTAATGCAATATGGCAAAGCCATTTACATGACTGGAATCTTTTGCAGACTACTAGAGTTCTTCTCTTGCTTTCTCTTCATTTCTTGTGAGAAAATTCATTTTGCTCTACGTGATTTTGAATTAACTAGCACTTCTCAGGAATATAACATCAGCATAAATCAACAGGCTGATATAGAGTAGAGTGATTAAGAATCTGGTTGGGTTTGACCAGAATGGAGAGTAAGCCTTTCTGAGAAGTCACTTTGTCATACAGGGTTATCGTGAGGTTTAAATTGGTGTGTGTGTTGGGGGGAGTCTACATGATACTGTGCCTGGTCTCAGGAAGCATCCGTGAAGGGGAATTAGGGTGTTCCAGGCTTCCTCCTTGCTCTGGGGAGATCTAAGGGCCTGGATCCTTGAATATTTATATGGAAAAAGTTACCTGGCAACTAGGATTCCCCCCTCCCCCATTAAACTGTTCCACATGCAAGAAGTGAACTTCGATTGTGGTTAGTCTTTGGCATTTGGAGTTTAGTTATTCCAGCAGTTACTTTTTTAGGCACTTGTGCCTTAACTAATGTCATCAGTTAATACTGCAAGAAGGTCATTGGCCATTTGTGATATCCTCTTCTCCTCTGCAGGCTTCAGAAACTTTGATCTGCTGGAGAAAATACCGATCATGCAATTTATTTTCCCCCAGCATCTGCTAGCCAACGTCAGTGCTTTCCGTCTGTGGAACTGTCCTATCTCCCCATTTACACAGCATCATGGGTGTTGATTTTAGGGTGTAAGAAATGTGCATTTTAATTGAATTCTGTCTTGAGTTTCCATGCTATTGGGAGAGTAGAAAAACAATTTCTAATTTGGGGTGGTTCCTTTTTTTTAAATTTCTCTTTTTTGTATTTGATCCTAATTTCTGGGTTTGAAATAGGCAACTGGTCTTCAGTGTGATTGATGGAGAAACCCTCATTTCTGTTTGTTCATTGTCATTTAACTGGAATTTTCACTCTGTCTTCACTTTGAACGCTCTCTCCATTGGCCCAGGTCTCAGTTACTTTCTTATCCTTTATAGCTATGTGAAGATAAAGAGAATTTATGTGAGAGGATATGGTGTACAGCGATCTGTCTGTGGGTACAAGAAAGTACTGAGGACAAAAAAGTTAAGATTTTATGAAAAATATAATCCCACCACAAAAAGTTAGCCACGTGGGGCAAGAACTATGTCCCAACTATATCTTGATATCCTGTATAATAAATCAAATTTATCTCATTCAATTTGCAGATGCTATGTAATGATAAAAAACAGTTAACGGGCTACAGAAACAAAGGGACATTTTTTCCAATTTTTTTTTCTTTAGTACTGAGTAATTAAACCCAGTGTCTTTGCAATGAATTATGCTCAGCCCTACTTTTTTGTTTTAAGGCTTTTTATTTTGAAAGACGTTCCAGTTAAATTGCCCAGGCTGGACTCAAACTTGTGATCCTCCTGCCTCAGATTCCCCAATCCTGGAACTACAGGTTTACACAACCACACTGGTCCAATATTTTTTGAAACAGTAATTTCAAGTATGGGAAGGTATTGTTATGGACTGAATTATATCACTCCAAAATTCATATGTCAAAAGATCCCTAATAACTCAGAATGTGATTGTATTTGGAGGTTTCTTTAAAAGAGCAATTGAGCTCAAATGAGGTCACTACAGTGAGCCCTAAACTAACGTCATTTGTGTCCTTAAAAAAAATGAAATTAATAGTCAGATGCACAGGAAGGAAAGGGCAGGTAGGGACATGGAGAATTTATTTTACCTTCAGAGGTGCTACGACTAAAAGAAGGCAGTGCTATAATCAGGCAGGGTAACACTGAGATGAGCCTCCAGTTTTGTATTAAGTTTTTTAAAAAACGTTAATTTAACTGATACTATATAAATGTGTTTCTCAATAGACAAAATTAGTTCTACTCCTGGCCATGTTGTAATAACCAGCACTACTTGTTCCCTTTCTGCTGTAAATAACTAGACAGCTGCTAAAAACATATGATGGGATGCTTTTTAGGCATTGGACAGAAAAATTATGATCCCGAGAGAAAGGGTGGTGAAGGGAGCTGTAAAGTGAGACATTCCCAGCATGCACAATGATCTGGGAGACAAGTCTACCTGGTCAGTGTGGAGAAATCTCACTAGCCACTGCATTAATTTTCTATTGTGGCTGTAATAAATTACAAGACTTGATTGTCTTAAAAGAACACAAATTTATAGCTTACGGTTGTGTAGGTCAGAAATCTGACACAGACCTCATGAGACTAAGATCAAGGTGTTGGCATAGTGGATCATTTGTGGAGGACTGAGGGAAGGATTCCTTTCTTTGCTTCTCACACTTCAACAGTCCGCTGACTTCCCTTGACTCAGCATCCGCTTCAAAGCCTACAACACAGAGCCACATCCATCTCACACTGCTCTGTCTCTGGTTCTATCTTCTGCCTCTCTCTTCTGGCTTAAAAATCTGTGGGCCCACGGGGTAACCCAGGATAAGCTCCCTGTTTTAAAGTCAGTTATCTAACATTATTAACTCCAGCTGCTACTGTAATTTCCCCTAGTCCTGTAACCTAACATCGTCCCCAGTTCTGGGAATTAAGATATAGACATCTTTGGGATCCTTAATTTCACTTATTGTAAACATTTATTTGAGAAGTGTTATTGTTTTAAAAACAAGAAGTTATGACATGGCAATAGTGATAAACTAATCCAGAGTAACGGCTGCCTGGACCCAGTGTACAAAGCTTAAAAACAAGCTCACAAGTTCTAGTTAATCCATAATTAAATTAATGCTTGAAAGCAAACTCTCTTTTTAAAAAAAAAATAGCACAATGCAGGCATAAAACAATGCAACATTTATAATCTCAATAAAAAGATACTAGACATTTAAAGTAGGAAAATATGAATCATAACAGTAAAAAAAAAATGAAGCAATTATCCAGGCTCAGAATGGCAGCAATAATAAAACTATCAAACAAGAACTTTAAAAGAGTACTTATGAATAGCTCAAGAATTTAAGGAAAACATGTCCATAATGAGCAGAGAAATGCAGACTATAAAAAGAAGCTAGAAGAATTTCCATGGAACAAAATGAAATGAAAAATTCCCTAAATAACTTTAACAAGAAATAGGGTATTACTGAAGAGAAGATCAGAGAACTTAATGAGATAATCAAAAAAATTGTCTAGATTAAAGCGCACACACACACACACACACACACACACACACACAAATCAGGGAAAAAGGAAAGAGGTTAAGTGACTTGTGGAATAATATTAAGTGGTATAGATTACACAAATGGAAGTCCCATAGAAGGGAAGACAGAAAATCTATTTGAAGAAATAATAGCCAAAATTTCTCCAAATTTTTTGGAAACCATGAATATACAGATCACAGAGGCTCAGTGAACCACAAGCAGAATGAATATGAGCAAAACACATTGCAGTACATCAGAATTAAATAGCTGAAAGGCAGATGTTAAAGGAAACTCTGAGAAGCAGCAAGCGAAAGATACATTGCACACAGGAAACACAGACTTCTCGTCAGGAAAAATGCAAGCACCACGACAGTGTCATAGTGCTGGGAGTGAAAAGAAAATTCGATGTTGAATTCTCTCTGTGTTGTTAAGGTGGGGATTCCGTTTGAGTGTGTCCCCAAGGGTTGGAGCCGTGGTCCTTAGTAATGAGATTGTGAATGTTTAAAGGGTGGAACCCGGTAGGAATACCTTAGATCACTGCGGTCCCTGGCCTTGGAGGGCATTAAGGTAATTCTTGTGTGACTTTGAGTTAGTTCTTGCAAGAGCAAGTCATTATAAAAGTGAACCCAACCCCTGAATCCCGCTGGCTTCCTGCAGTGTGACCCATTCACACGCATTTCCCCTGTGCTGTCATCCTTAGGTTCTTACCAGAAGTTCAACTCATGGAGCTATCTGATGTTTTACCTGCAGACTCCAATGCTTTGAGCTAAATAAATATCTCTTCTTTATAAAGTTAGCCCATCTCAGTTACTTTGTTTTAGTAATGAAAAATGGACAAATACATATATCCAGCAAAAACAACCTTGAAAAGTACAATCAAAGTAAGACTTTCATCCAGGAGACCTCCACTATAAGCGGCACTAAAGAGAGATTTGGGGGCCCGAAGGAAAGTGATACTAGGTTGAAACTTAGATCTATATAAAAGATAATACTGGAAATTATAATGAATATATGTCTAAATATAAAATATGTTTTTCTAATATAAAACATTTAATAATGAATTTAATTTTTCCACTTTTATTTGAAAAACAAACTAAAAAGAGTAAAACTAATACAGAATTTCAGGAAAAAAACCAAAGAAATAGGAAATTAGCATTACTTAATATATTGCATATTGTTATCTTGAAAGTAGTTGCTCAGATTATAAGATTTAGGCATGAAAAAATGATCAGTTAGACAATGAAAACACAATTATTCTTTTTGATGAACAGAGATTAGTAGTATAGTCATCTATCTTGTATATATTTGCATACGTATATCTATGTACATATGTGTGTGTGTGTGTGTGTATATATATATATATATATATAATATTTTCCTTTTTTTTCTCCATTCCCTATCCCAGCTGTTCCTTCTTTTTGAGTACTTTTCCCTTTCATTTTCATAATATATTATACATTTTGAATCGTATTTACTCTATTTTTTACACTGGGGAGACAATACAATATTTACAAATGAGAGTCTAATTTATTTCACTTATGAGTATGGTGTTTAGTTGCATCTGCTTACCTAAAAAAGCCTCAAGATTATCCCTCTTTATAGCTGAGTAATACTCCATTGTATAAAAGTACCACACATTTTTTATTCATTCAACTTGATAGGCATTGGGGTTGTTTCCAAGATCTGGGCATTACAAATTATACAGCATAAACCTAGGTGCACATATATCAATGTGGTATGATGTTTTTAATTCTCCTGGGAAAATACCCAGAAGAAGTGTAGCTGGGTCAAATGGAGCCTCTAATCCTAGTTTTTTGAGGAATTTCCACACTCATTTCCACAATGTGGTTGTACCAGTCTACACTCCTACCAAAAACACAGAAGGGCTCCTTCCCCCCATAACTCTGCCAGCATTTGTTATTGGTTAGTTTCTTGATATTAGCCATTCTTTCTGGAGTGAGCTGGTATCTCTGTTTGTTTTAATTTGCATTTGTCAAATGACCAATAATGTTGAATATTTTTTCATATATTTATTTGCCATTTGTATTTATTCATCTTAGAATTGTGTATTCATCTCAGATGCCCATTTTTGGAGTGGGTCTTTAAATTTGGGAGGCCTGATATTTTCAATTCTTTATATGTACTGGATATAAGTCCTTTGTCTAAGGGACAGTTGAATAAAAATTTTTTCCCATTCTGTGGATTTCCTTTTTCACTATATTAGTGATTTTTTAAATTTTTTTATTATTTTGAAGGTAGTAAAATACAAAAGATGGAACAAATCCTTTTAGACAGTGTAGTGAAATTGGTACAGCAACCAGGATAGCAGTAATACCATAGTATATCTTGTTATCTTTACAATAGTTGTTCTCTCAATCAGGTATAGCAAAATAAAACAAAATATAGAACGCTATAGAACTTATCAAAACAGAATATTGAATAAAGCAATACCATTAATCAGAATAAAGCAAAACAGTGGTAAAAATATTTGCCTTCAAAGAGATGGTAGAAGGAAATCCTCCTTATTTGCTATATCGCATATGGTCAGCCTCCCAAGAGACGCTCAGACCTCTGGCTCCCATTTGCTAGCGGGGGAAGGATGGGATGTTTGATTCTCAGCCTGTGCACTGGTAGACTCCTCACCATTTAGCAGAGAGGCAAGATGGTTGCTTGGTTTCCCAGAGCCCTAAGTTCCAACATGTTGTGGATCTCAGGAGTCACTGGTGGTTCTCACCCTGGGGCGGCCGCAGCCTGCCACACCACAGCCACTTACCAGGGAGGCGAGCAGCTTGCTTGGTTTTGGTGATTTCTTTTGAGGTGTAAAAACTTTTTAATAAGATGAGATCCCAGTTTTTGATTTTTTGAAGTACTTTTTGTGCAGTTTGCATTTTGTTCATGAACACTTTGCCTACTCCTATGTCTTTAAGATTTCTGCCTACCTTGTCTTGCAGTAAATTTGTGTTTCTGTTTTAATATTTAGATCTTTGGTCCATTTTGACTTTAGTTTAGTGCATGGTCATAGACACACAGGTCTAGTTTTAGTCTTCAGCATGTGGAAGCCAATTTTCCAGCACCATTTATTAAAGAGGCTTTCTTCCAGTGAACATATTTAGCCCCTTTGTCAAAGATAAGGTGAAAGAGTACCTTTGTAGTTGTGTCTGCATTTTCTAACTTGTTCCAGTGATCCTCAGGTCTGTTTTTTCCCCAGTATCCTGTTAATTTTATCACAGTAGATTTGCAGTATAATTTCAAGTCAGGGATTGTGATTACCTCCTGCCTTGCTTTTGTTTCCCACAATTGCCATTGCTATTCTTAGTCTCAGCTGTTTCCAAATGAATTTCTGAAGCTCTCTGAGGTATGCCCATGGCATTTTGATAGAAATACATTAAATCTGTGTAACAGTTTTGGGAATATGGCCATTTTCACAATGTTGGTTCTTCCTACCCAAGAGCAAGGGATATCTTTCTATTTTCTTATATTCTCTTCAATCTCCTTTTTCAGAGAACCACAGTTTTCTATACATAGATCTTTTATATCTTTTGATAGATTGATTCCTAAGTATTTCATTTTATTTGGATGCTACAGTGAAAGGTGTTATTTCTGTAATTTCACTTTCAGTGAGTTTGTTTTTTGTGTTTAGGAATGCTATTGATTTTGGAGTGCTGATTGTATCCAGCTATGCTGCTGAATTTTCTTATTAGCTCTGGTAGTCTTTTGGTGGAGTTTTTGGGATCTTCTATATAGAATATCATGTCATCTGCAAAAAATGATAATTTAACTTCTTTTCCTATCTTTATTCCTTTTATTTCTCTCTATTTTCTAATTACTCTGGCTAATGTTTCCAGAACTATATTGAATAGGAGTGGTGATAATGGACATTCTTGTCTTGTTCCTGATTTTAGGAAGCTTTCAGTGTTTGTCAATTTACTATGGTGGTGGCTGTTAGCTTTGTTATAGATGGGTCTTATCAGACTGAGGTAGAGATCATACATTCTAATTTTCTGTAGGGTTTTTATCATATATGAATGTTGGACTTGAAAAACAGCCTTTTTCAAATCTATCGAGATGATCATGTGATTTTTGTCTTTGGCTCTGTTGATATGGTGTATTACATTTATTGATTTGTGTATGTTGAACCATCCCTGCATTCCTGAGATGAGTCCTACTTGGTCATGGTGTATAGTCATCTTGATAATTTGCTGGATTCTGTTTGCTAGTATTTTATTGAGAATATTTACATCTATATTCATTAGGGAGATTGACCTATAGTTCTCCTTTTTGTTAGATCTTTCTCTGGCTTATGTATCAGAGTAATACTTGTCTCAGAATGAGTTAGAGAGAATTGCTTCCCTTTCAATTTCACTAAAGATTCTGAGGAATATTGGCATTGAATCTTTTCTAAATTTCTAGTAGAGTTCAGCTGGGAATCCATCAGGTGCTGGGCTTTATTTTGTGGCTAAGTTTTTAAATGTATTTTCAATTTCAGTACCTGATATTGGATCATTCAAAATTTTTATATCTTCTTGATTCAGCTTTGGTAATTCATACATTTTTAGGAATCTGTCCATTTCTTCAGTGTTTTCCAGCCTATACAAGTAAAGATTTTCAGCAGGTATTGATGGTCTTCTAAATTTGCACAGGATTTGTAGTAATTTTATCCTTTTTGTTCCTCATTGCATAAATTTGAATTTTTTATATCCCTTTCCTGATAAAGTTGGCTAAGGGCTGTCAATTTTATTTATTCTTTTAAAGAACCAACTCTTCAATTCATTAATTTTTGTATTGTTTTCTTAGACTCAATTGTGTTAATTTCTGCTTTGATCTTTATAATTTCCTCCCTTCTCTGAGCTTTGGTCTTGACTTGCTTTTCTTTTTCTAGGAGCTTGAGGTGTAGCATTAGGTTGTTTATTTGTGCTTATTCTGTTTCCCTGATGTGATAATTCATTGATATTTATTTCCCTCTTAGGACCACTTTCATTACATCCCATAGGTTCTGCTATGTTGTATCTATTTTTTCATTTAATTGTGGATACTGTTTAATTTCTTCTTTAATTTTATCTATGGCCCAATGTTATTCATGAGGGCATTATTTAATTAACATGTGTTTATGTAGTTTTTGCAGTTTCTTTTGCCAATTTTAGTACACTGTAATCAGATAATATGCATGGGATAATTTAATTCCTTTGCATTTACTTAAGCATGTTCTATGGGCTAATATATGGTCTATTTTAGAAAATGTCCCATGTGCAGCTGAGACAAATGTGTATTCTGATGTTACACAGTGGAGCACTTTGTAAACATCTAGTAAGTCCATTTGTTCACAGATTTGATTCAGTTCTGTTATCTTTCCTGATTTTGTCTAATTGATCTCTTTGTGACAATGAAGTATTAAGGTCCCCTGTTACAATCATGTTATTGAATATTTGATTTTTCATGTCCATAAAAATTTGTCTTATATAGTTTGGTGCTTCCTATTTGTGCCTATACATTTATGTATGTTATTTTTTCTTCTTGAAGTTTTCCCCTAACAAGTAGTGACCTTTTTTATCTCCTTTGATCATTTTTGGTTTGATGTTCACATTGTTTGCAAACAGAATAGTTATGGCTGCTTTTTTCTGGATTCCTGTCTCATGGAATATTGTTCTCCATCTCTTGACTTTCAGTTTGTGAATTTCTTTTTGAGTTAGATGTTTCTTGTATGCAGCATATTGTTGAATCTTGTTTCTTGATTCATTCTGCCAATCTATTTCTTTTAATTGGTGAATTGAGGCCGACTTATGGTTATTACAGACATGTATTGGCTTATCTTTGTCATGTTGTTTCCCTGTTGTTGGTTCCCTGCTTTTCCCCTTTGTTTAATAGCTTGCCTGGGTTGGTGTTTCTTTCTGTTTTTCTAGGAATTGTGGTCATTTTTAAATCTCTATATGAATATGTTTCAGTACGTTTACTAGGGTTGATTTGGTGAACATGAATTTCTTTAGTTGTTCTTTTTCATGGAAGTATTTTGTTTCTGCATTAATTTTCAGGATTTTCAGGATACATCAATCTGGGTTGGAAGTTGTTTTCTTTTAGGGCTTGAAATAACTCACTCCAGGCTCTTCTTGACTTAAGAGTTTGTGTTGAGAAACTGGCCATGATTCTAATGGGCTTTCCTTGAGAGGTGATCACCTTCTTTTCTCTAACAGCTTTTAGTATTCTATTTTTATGCTGAATTTATGGGATCTTGATTATTATATGTTTGGGTATAGATTTATTTGGTTATGGCTGTTTGGATTTCTAAATGCCTCACTTATCTGTATAGCAGATTCTTTTCCCATACTTGGGAAATTTTTGCTATTACTTCTGAAAATAGTTTTTTTATGTCATTTGTGTAGATTCCTGTTTTCATTGATATCTATCAATCTTATATTGGTTTTCTTTGCATCATCTTGGAGCTGCTGAATTATTTCATGATCTATTGTTATTTTTAAGAATTCTTTCCTTTCATGATTGCTAGCAGCGATCCTGGCTTCAAGGTCTGAAAAGATATCTGCAGTTTCATTCAAGTGGTTTTGACAGCTTTCAGTGGAATTTTTAATTTCCTGGATATCTCTTTGACTCTGTTTCATGCATGCTATTTCTTTCTTATATTGTTTATTCAACGTTTCCATCATTTCTTGTACTGTTTTGTTGTTGTTTGTTTGTTTGTTTGTTTTAGTATCAGAGATTGAAGTCAAATCTTGTGCTTGACAAGCAGGCACTTATATTACTGAGCTAAATTCCCAGTTATGGTATTTCTATACAATGGAGTACTATTCAGGTATAAAGAAGGATCACATTGAGATGTTTATCAATAAATGGGCACAGCTTGAAACCATACCCATAAGTGAAATAAATCAAACTCGCATCTGTGAACACTGAATAGTTTCCCTAGTGTAGGAAATGATTCAAATATATAAAAGTATGTGGTAACCATGATTCCCCATTATGTGGCCTTGAATCCTTATAAAGTTCTCACTCATTAATTGGAATGGCTTTATTCTGGGCTGTTTGATATTATGGCCTGTGATGCAATGAACAGCTACTTTGAAGAAAACAAGACATCATAATAGCTAGTGCTGATTTAATATCATCTTGTTTTAAAGCCCCACCAAACTATGGCTCTTCTGTCTCCATTGGTTTTATCATGTTGTATGTGGCTGGATTTTATCATATGTGGTAGTATAAACAAAAATTGTTATAGGCAAAGAGACAATATAGAAACCATTGTTCATTTTTCTGTTAGCTGGTTCTAAATACTCTACAATGCTTTCATCCACTTGAATGGTGTTACACTGTCTTGATATGTTTGATGCTATAGCATATGAAATTATATTCAAATATTTCAAGGAAAAAGACACTATGGTAACTACTATTAAGTTGGGTTATTTGGAGGTGAAACGCTAGGTTGCTGAAACTGTCATGCTTTGACCTGTATTGTTATGTTGTTATGCCCTCTTTTATCTCAAACTCTCCCTTATTCATTAAAAAATTATATAATTTTTTAAATTTCTTTTTTAAACTAAGGGGAAAAAATTAAAAAAACTAGCAGGATATATTCTAGTAACTTTTTGGTTTCCTATTAACTTGATTTGAAGTCCTGTAATACTCCCACTATCTTGTTTTGACTGATTAGACTCTGTCCCGCTCTGTATGATAGTATTATCAGAGTATAGGCAACTACTTTGAAGGCAATAAGATTCACTTTGAAGCCCATTCTGGTTTGACTATTATCCTCTTTTGAAGTTCTGTAAGGTTTACAATGTTTAGGTTTTATTGGTCTTGTTCTCTACTGTTTTGTTCAACTTTATAATACCTAATGAGATAGATAATTCTTCTTAAGAAAGCAAGAGGCATTATGGTAACTATTGTTGATAACCTTGTACTCTGTTTTTACATCATGTGCTGTTTATCCTTGGTTTTGACTGACAGCTTTGTTTTATCATGTTTGATTTTATTCTCTTACAAAAAAGTAATAAGATCTATGGGAGCAATAAAACTCATAATGTGTAAATTTTGTTGTAATAAAGAGAGGGAAAAAAAGTGCCCTAAAGGATACAACAGCAAGGGTGTTTAGGTGTGTTAAATAGATGACCATATTAATATTTTTGATTGGATCATTGAACACAACTACTTTCAGTCTCACTGTTTGAATGTTCACTTTGTATACTTTGATCCTGTGACCTGAATAACTGTTTCAAAGATGATAGTGTATAATGTATTAACTGGTGGTATCTTAATGGTTTTTTTTTGTAGTTCTGTATTACTTGTACCCTTACACTGTTTTGTTTTGTTCTGTTTTTTCTCTTTTTCCTTTTAAATTAAAAAAAAATTCCCAGCCCAACTCCTGTGATTTTTTTAATCTATGTCTTCTCTAGTTATACTGAGCAATTCTTTCATTAAGGCTGTCATTTTTTAATTTTAAAAAGAATTTAAAACTGAATGAGAAAAAAAATAAAAACAAAACTAAACAAAATGGGGTCATTCAAACCAAAAGGATGGACATAGTACATAATTTAAAACCACAATACAAGGTGATCTACAATGGTTACCATGATGTCTCTTGTTATCTTCAATAGAACTACCCATATCATCAGGTACAATAAGTTGAAGATAGCAGTACAGAACACAATCAATAAAAATAAAACATTGAAGACATTATAGGACTTCAAAAGAGGGTAATAGTCAAACTAGAATGGTATCAGAGTGAACCTTATTGTCTTCAGAGTACTTGCATATACTCTCAGATTTGATACTATCAAACAACAGATTCAAATAAAATCAGTCAAGACAAGATAGTGATAAAACAAGACATATTCAAATAAAATCAGTCAAAACAAGGCAGTGAAAGCAATACAGGGTTTCAGATTAAGTTAATAGGAAATTAAAATTGTTACCATAGAATACCCTGCTTTCTTTGAAATAATTGTCTATGCCCTTGAATTGAATACAAATAGACAAACTAAATAGAATGATAAAAACAATATGGATTTCAAATCATGATACAAAATTAACAATGTCCTCTGCCCTCCCTATTTAGTCAATTCCTTCCCTTTAACTTTCCCAGGATACATTGTACATTTTGTATCCCACCAATTCCTGTAGTTTTTAGATTAGGGAGGCAACCCACCATTTACCTAAGTGGTTCTGAACCTTTTTTATCCCTGAGCTTGGTCCAAGTTGTATCCATTTACCTACCAGAGCTTCAAGGTTTTCCTTCTCTGTTGTATAAAAGTGTTATGTCTTTCCAACCAATCTGCGGCTGATGGGCAAACTATCACCATGTTTTCTGGTTCCCTGTCACATAGAGCATTATTTTCTCATCTTTGACTTTCAGTCCATAAACCTTGTTTCAGGTTAAATATATTTCTTATATAGAGCATCTTGATGGACCCTATCTCCTGATCCACTCTGTCTGTGTTTCTTTTTATTAGTGTATCAAGGCTATCCATGTTAGCAATTATGGCCAATCTTCTCTGCCTCATCTCTGCCATGCTATTTTTCTGCTATTGATTGTCTACTTTTTCCCTTCATTCCACTGTCTGTCCCATTCATGAGCCCTCTCTGCTGCTGTTCCTGAAACCATGGTCTTTTTTTCCTCTCTCTCCAGAACGTCCTTCAGTATTTTTTGTAAGGTTGGATTGGTGGTCATGAACTCCCCCAGCTCCTCTTTGTCATAGAAGCATCTTGTTTCTCCATTAATTTTGAGAGATAGTTTTTCAGGATACATCAATCTGGGTGGGAGGTTATTTTCTTTCAGGGCTTGGAATACTTTGCTCCAAGCTCTTCTTGATTTGATGGTTTGTGTCAAGAAGTCTGTCATGATTCTGATGGGTTTTCCTTTATATGTGATCTGTTTCTTTTCTCTGACAGCTTTTAATATTCTGTTCTTGTGGTGAATTTCTGGGATCTTGGTTATTATATGTCTGGGTGTAGATCTGTTTTGGTTATAGCTGGCTGGAGTTCTGTATGCCTCATGCATCTGGATAACATTTCCTTTTCCTATGCTTGGGAAGTTTTCTTTAATTATTTCTGTAAATAGTCTTTATATTTCATTTGTGTTTACCACTGCTCCTTTACTCACATTTTTTATTCTTAAGTTATGGATCCTCTTTTCACCTTCTAGCCTTTGTGTTGTTACTTCCTGGTTCCTTGCTATTTTTAAGAGACCTTTTCTTTCACAATCACACATTGCAAACCTGTCTTCCAGGTCTGATAGTCTATCTTTCGTTTCTTTCAAGCAGTTTTGCCAGCTTTCAATGGAGTTTTTAATTTCCTGGTAGTCTCTTTGAATCTGTTTCATGTACTCTAGATTTTTTTATATTCTTTTTCCAAGGTTCCTCTCCTTTTTCTATGTCCCTCCACTCTTCCATCTGTGTCTTCTTGAGAGGTATTTAGCAATTTTTTAAATTACTTTTCTTATATCTTCTTTTATATATCTTTCTTATATTAGGATTTCTGTTTTTAGTTCTTTTATAATGTCATGAAGATAATTCTTTATGTCAGATGCTGCTTTTTCTGAAACCACAGGTGTACATCTCCCAGTTTCTTCTGTGTTTACGTCCCCTGGCCAGTAGTGTTTGTGTTGGGAGCTGGAGACTTCCTTTTGGTTCTTCTTCTTGTCATGTTTCTGGTTTCTTCCAGAAACCATGGGGGTCCCTGGGATTTCCTGTATTGGCTGCAGTTACTCTGAAGTGTGCTGGCTAGGGATTGCTACCTTCCCCAGTCTGCTGGTGGCTGAAGCTCAGTAACAATCCCACTTGACTGTCTCTCATGTGTGTCTTAAGGTCCTACTGCATGACTGATGTTCACCTAGTTGCTGGGTCCTGCAGTGTAGGGGAAGGGCCTGAATCCTGAATTCCTCTTGCAGACCCAGATGGGTGAGTACTATGTTCTTCCAAGGCTTATTAGCCTAGAAGTATTGATGTGAACCAGCTCTTAGCTCATATTGTTACTGAGCTTCCACTGCTGGTGGAAGTACAAGCAGGGGTGTGCCAGCTGGTCCCTCCCTTCTGAGCTGATCAACTACTGGGAGTCTTCACCACATTAGTGTGCACCATGCAGTCTCATTAGGTATAGTTTCAAGGGGACCTTGTCTTTTGCTATTGGACCACATACAGAGGTGGGATTCAGTCCAATCTGCTCTGCACTAGGAGTGGCTGACTGAAGCCAATGCAGTTCTGATTCTGGGTTTACCCTGCGCAACTCCAAAATGCTGCTGAGAGGGAAGACTAATTTCCATGCACTCACTGCAAGCTGCAGATCTCTAAGCCAGATCTCTGAGCCGAGTGCTGCTCTCTGTTCTACTATTCCCCTCTATGACTGCTGTCTCCTGCTGAGGCCCTCAGGCTTACCAACCCCGACTTCACCACAACCATGCGTCTCCGGATTTGAGCTGTGTTTCGTACACAATGGGACCTGCTCTGGTGAGAGCGAGTCTGGCTACAGCCTTCCATCCACAATTTTAATTTTTTTTTGTTTGTTTGTTTTTTGTTTTTTTTTTTGTTGTTTGTTTCTTTCCCTTTAGTTTCCTCCTGGGTCAAGAGGATCCATCTCCCTCCATATGGTGTTTCCAGGATGTTTTATTCCAGGATTTGAGCTATCCTCTCTGTCATTTCTTTTTTTATCTGAGAAATTATTTCTGATCTGATTTCCTTTAGAACCTCTTAGATTTGTTTCTCTACTTCACTTGTGATCTTTTCAGAAATTTTAGGTGTATAACTTCCAATGTCTGCTATTTTGATGTCTGCTGTACTCATTCCAGATGGGCTGGGTGTTTGAGATTGCATTTTGCTTTTTGTTTTATCATGTTCACCTCTTGTTTAATATTTAATTCTTTTCAATCCCACTTGACTGTCCCTCATGTGTGTCTTAAGGTCCTACTGCATGACTGATGTTCACCTAGTTGCTGGGTCCTGCAGTGTAGGGGAAGGGCCTGAATCCTGAATTCCTCTTGCAGACCCAGATGGGTGAGTACTATGTTCTTCCAAGGCTTATTAGCCTAGAAGTATTGATGTGAACCAGCTCTTAGCTCATATTGTTACTGAGCTTCAGACAATTCCAAGCTTCCAGACCCACTTGTCCATGGTGTGCACCCAAGTCAGGGCCCTGCTATGCCACTAGGGATCTCACACACCCACCTAAGTTCCTCTAAGTGACTGGAAACTTTGCCAGCACTCTCATCAGCCCACCCAGGGTTCTTTGTATGGAAGAGGGGCTCACGAATGCTCTTGCTGGACTGCCAAGGTCCTCCAGGTAGGGGAAGGGCTTGTTAAGATTCTTGCCAATCCACTGAGTTCCTCTACTTGGAGGTGGGGACTCTGCACTCTTGCTGACCTGCTGGGATCCTCTGGGTGGGGGCTAGAGTGGTGGGCTCACAGCAGCCCACCACTGTACTACAGGTAGCAGAAGGGATAACTGATGCTCCCTTGGGCTGCTGAGGTTGTCTGTGTGAGGGTGAGGGGTGGCCGAGGAACCTCTCAGCTGCCTCAGGAGAGGCAGCCATGGGTCCTGTTAGCTGCTGAGGTCATTTGGGTGTGGGAGAGGGACAGGCAAGAAAAAAAATAGCATTGTATTGTGCAGTTTCTTAGAAATAAAATGTGTAATGACAATTGCATAGAGGAGAAAGGGCAGTATATTATTGTAAAATTCTTAGATTACATATTAAAAGATATACTTACTTGACAGCAGTCTATGGTAAGTAAAAGATGCATAATGTTAATCGTATACTTTATTCCACTAAAAAAGATATAATTAATAAACCAACAGAGAGAAAATAGATTCTAAAACCATTCAGCCCAAAAGAAGCAAGAAAAATGAAAAAAGTAGCGATAGATGACCAAGTATAAAACAACATAGTAGAATGAGTAAAAAAACAAGATCTAACTAAGTATTATCTACAAGAAATCCAATATAAAGACATAAATAGGTTAAAATAAAGTAATGAAAAACAATGTACAAATACCAATAAAAAGCTACAATGGCTATAATTAATATCAGACAAGTTGGACCTCAGGATAAAACATATAATGATGGATAAAGAAGAGCAATAAATAATGATTAAGGATACATTCATTAAGAAAACGCAGAAGTTATAATTGTGTATGTACCTTATATTATTCACTTTCTCATTGTTTAGGCAAAATACTCAATATCTTCAGTTTAAAGGAGGAAAAATTTATTTTGGCTCACAGTTTGGATTCAGCCCAGAGTCATCTGGCTCAAAGGCATAGCAGGGGAAAGCTGCTATGGTAACCAGAAAACAGAGAATGAAGGAGGAGCCAAGACTTCACCTTTCCAAATCACAACCTAGTGACCTGCTCCTTTTGACCAGGCTCTACCTCTAAATATGAGACTTTGAGAGGACATTTTAGATTTAACCATATACCTCTGCCCCCCAAAAGACTCATATACATCTCAATATGCATAATTCATTTAGTTCACGTTTAAAAGTTGCCAGTCTTAACAGCTGCAGCAACATTGAAAAATCCAAGTAGTCCAAAGTCTTTTCTGAGACTCAAGACAAACTCTTAGCTGTGAGTCCCTATAAAAATCAAAAAGAAAGTTAAACACTTTTGACATATAATGGCATAGGGTAAACATTCCCATTCTGAAAAGGAGGAATAGGAGAACAGACAGAAATTGAAACAAAGCAAGATTGAAACCCAGGAGGCAAAACATTAGATCCTGTAGCTGCATTTCCAGCACCCAGGGCAAGTTGTGATGAGATGTAAGCTCCAAAAGGTTTGGGCAGTCCTGTCTCCATGGTCTTGCTAGTTGCAGCTCACATGACCTCTCTCTTGGGCTGGTTTCACTTATTGCCTATGGCTTTCCTCAGCAGATATTCCATGTTTCTGGCATCTTCAACCTCCTGGGATTTCAACTACACCTTCAATTTCACTCTCACAGGTTTATGCATTGTCCTTTTATGGACTCTTGGCAGGGATTGTAACCACATTACACAATTTTGTCTGGCCTTTCAGGTCTTCTTGTGAAATCTAAGTGGAAGCCTCCCTGATTCCATAACATTTGAATTTTTCCTTCCTTAAAATCCAGTGCCACGCAGATGATGCAAAAGTCGGCCACCAGTTTGAGCAGTAGTTGGGTTCCCTTGGGTCATTGCTGCACAGGCTTTTGAATGTCTGGATGGTTGAGCAAGGTGAAATGAACCAATTCCCTAAGTGGCTCTTCTAGAGAATGGGGTCCCAGAGCTGTCTTGTCAAATGAAATTTTGTACATTTGCACCTTTGAGCATGTAATGGGTGTGGTCCTGAAATCATCTCAGGTCATCTATCCTATTGTACTGATACAAAGTACTTGGCTTCTTTTTTAATTATTATTTTAAAGAGGATAAAACAGAATAAAACCAATCAAAATAAACCAGTGTAAAAGATACAAGACTTCAAAACATTATGAAATCAGCAATAGTTGCCACAATGCCTTTTAATGTCTTTAAAATAGCTGCAGATAACTTCAGGTACAGTGAAAATCAAATGGAACAGAATAGAATGGAAACAATAAAAATAATACAATGAATGCAGTAAAGGACTTCAAAACAAATGAATAGTAAATCCAAAATTGTTACCATAATATTTCTTGCTATCTTTGAAATAGCTGCTTCTGTCATCAGATTTGGCATAATCAAACAAAACAAAAGAGAATAAAACCCAACCCACTACAACAATGGAAAGAGAAATGGTATAGAACTTCTAAATCAAGACCATAGGGAGTCAACGATAGCTACAACCCTCAGAAAAAGATTCCCCTAGATGCCACACTGTGTACCTCTATCCTCTGAACCTATTATCTGGCCCTAGACCTGCAATGTTAGTAAAACACCAAAGCATCACAGGTATCCAATTGTATTTTACCTCCATAGCTATCATCACATCCTGTGTTTCTCTGGATAAGCCTGGCACTTATGGTGGATGGGGGTTGTTGTTACTTCTTGTTTGCTAGGCAGCGCCCTGGAAGGTGCTGGGGTCTGTCTGTTCCCAGTCTGGAGGTAGCCCAGACATGTTGCTAGTTCCCAGAAGGGGTTTTCTTTTGATGTGGCTTTGTTCTCTCTATGCCTGGTCTGCAAATGGCCACTTGGCTTCTTTTTAATGTCATTGGGTTTCTAAAAACCTTTCTCTCCTTGGCCCCAAGTTTTTAGGTATTTCTTTCTGATGAAATTAAACTTTCTAACAAACTTTCTCTGTCATTTCCTCTAGATTTCATCAGATCTTGCAAAAACAACTAGCAGTACCCATGCCACAGCCTGAATGGAATGGCTGCCTTCAGATTTTCTCTATCAGATTAATTAATCTGCTGCCCTTAATCTTGGTCTTTTGCAAAGTCTCAGGACATTAGAAAAATGTAAAAAAAAATTGTTGCCAAATCATAACACACAGTGCTTCTAGTTCAACTGCCAGTAGAGTCCTTCCTACTTGAAATATACTGGCCCTGCACTTTATTGTTCACATTCCTATCAGCATTCTGATCTTTTGTGTTCTGACTAATACATCAAACTCTACTCACAGCATTCTGTCTTCTCTATCTTATTTCTCCCAACTTTTCCAAACTCCTCCTACAAACAAGTTATAAAAGGTTTTACATTCATGGTCAGGTACAATGACAGCAATAACTCCACTCCTGGGGGTGATTATTTGGATTAGTTGCCTTCCTGTTGTGTTTCAAACTACATCAAGCAAACATGGAAAGATCTGAGAAGAGAAAAATTTGAAATCTATAATTCTAAGTAATTTCCAAAGTGGACACCACCTCACAGCAAATAGTATTGGGAAAACTGTATATCCATATGTGAGAGAAGGAAGTATCTTATATTAGATACAAAAATTAACTCAAAATGCATTGATGTCCTAAAATAAGTGGTAAAATGATAAAGCCCATGGAAGAAAACACAAGAAGAAATCTTCATGACATTATATTTGACAATAACTTCTTAGACATGACTGTAAAAGCATAGGCAACAAAAGAAAGAATAGATAAACTGTACCAAGTCAAAGTTAAAAACTTCAGGAACTTCTGGGAGAACACGGCAGATAGGTAACAGCAGCTACGGAGGCTCTCTGAGATAGCCAGCTTAGATTCCAGGAATGGTGTGGTGTGGGGAGTCCTAAGCAGGGGATATATACCCTGCCAACCCAGGAACAAGATAAGCTGAGAGAAACCAACTGGAAATGCAATCCCAGTGCTACAACTGGAACAGCTAAAGTTTCAGTGCTTAAGCTGGAACCCACGCCTCTGGAAACCATGAGTTGAATTTCCTGCCACGGCTGCTGCATCTGAATCGGCACAGCTGGGGTAGAGATGCAAAAGCTCTGAGAGTGGGAATTGGCAAACCAAACTGGGAGCAGAGCTGGTGGGGAGCTCTGCATCAACCTGTGGTGAGTGGGAGGAACAGGGACCCTTCCATAGACTAGGAGGCTCCAACAGAGAACATTATGGGACTGGGAAGACTAGCCAGAACAGGATGATGCAGTGGCTTCAGTCACATATTCCCCTCTCTAGCAGGATTGGTGAAGAGCACTTGACATGGGTGATGCCACAGACTAAGACCCAAACCAGGTCCCTGTCCCTGGCAGTGCACCCTAATGCAGTGAAACCTTCAGCAAGTTGACTGACCTGGAGGGGTGGGCCCATAAGAGGCTGCCCCGGTCTGTGTCTCCCTAGTACACTGCAGTGGGCAGGAACACCTAGCCAGTGCAATTCAAACAAACTGTAACCAACAAAGAAAGAAACTGAGCCTCCTATATACGCTTGTATGGAAGGAACGAAAAGTATGGGAAGAGGGAGCAACAAGAAAGCAGTCCCCAATCCTGAGAACACTGATCCAGGAAAGGTAAATGCAAAAGAGAATAAGGACAGAAAACATGCAATATCAGCCATGGTATCAATAGACATAAAGCGATATCTCTGGGACCTCATAGATGAGTTCAAAAGTGAAGCATTTAACCAAGTAAAGCAAGATATAAGTAGAATAGTTAAAGAAATGATAATCACCTCCCAAGAAAAAACATATGGTGGAATGGAAGAACAGAAAAAATGGGGAGAATTGTTTGATGGAGAAAATAGAGAAAATGTAGAATACATGAAGCAGGTTCAAAGAGATTACCAGGAAACTAAAAACTCTATTGAAAGCTGGCATAACAGCTTGAAAGAAACTAAGGATAGATTATCTGAACTGGAGGACAGATTTGTAATGTGGGAGCGTGAAAGGAAAAACTTCTTGAAAATAACAAGGAAACAAGCCGTAACAATACAAAGGCTAGAAGATGATAAGAGGATCTATAACTTAAGAATTAAGAATGTAAAGGAAGAAGCAGGGATACAAATAAATGAACTGCAAAGGCTATGTACAGAAACAATCAAGGAGAACTTCCTTAATAAGGGAAAAGGTAAAGATACTCAGATGTATGAGGCATACAGGACCCCAGCCACCTACAACCCAAACAAAGCTACACCCAGGCATATAATAATCAAAATTCCAGAAATCCAATATAAGAACAGAATATTAAAAGCTGTCAGAGACAAGAAAAAGATCTCTTACAACGGAACACCCATTAGAATTACAGCAGACTTCTCAGCACAAACCATCAAATCATGAAGAGCATGGGGGGAAATAATTCAAGCTTTGAAAGACAATAACCTCCAGCAAAGATTGATATATGCTGCACAACTGTCCCTAGAAATTAACGAGAAACAAGGTGCTTCCAGGATAAAGAGGAACTAGAGGAATTTGCAACCACCAATTCAACTCTACAGAGAATACTGCAGGACATTCTAACAGAGAAAAATACCAAGATTCCAGAAACAATGGCAGAGAGGCCCCAATGAATGGAGCAGAAAGTGAAATGAAGAAGACAAACTGTCAACTAATGACAGAAAAAGAGCTCAACAGAAATGAGGCAGAGAAGGTTGGATGGTGTGAACAGCTATTTTGGAGAAAAAAGAAGACATCATAATAGCTAGTGCTGATTTAGTATCAGCTTGTTTTGAAGTCCCATCAAGCTTTTGTTCTTCTGTCTCCACTGGTCGTAACATGTTGTATCTGATTGGATTTTATTATATGTGATAATATAAACAAAAACTTTTATAGACAAGGAGATTATACAGAAACCATGGTTCATTTTCTGTTAGTTGATCCTAAATACCCTGTAATACAGTCATTCTCTTGAATGGTTTTACACTGTCTTGATATGTTTGATGCTACAGTATATGAAGTTATACTCAAAGATTTCAAGGAAAGTGACACTATGGTAACTACTTTTATGTCACAATATCTTGTGGTGAAACACTGTTTTGCTTAAATGGTTATGTTCTGACCTGTGCTGTTTTGTTGTTATGTCCTCTTTTATCTCAATCTCCTTTTTTATAATTTATTTTTTATTTTTAATCTTTTTAATTAAGGGAAAAAATAAAAAATAGCAGAATATAGTATAGTAACCCACTTTGATTTCCTGTTAACTTGATTTGAAACCCTGTATTGCTCTTACCATCTTGTTTTGACTGATTTTACTCTATTCTGTTTTGCTTGATAGTTCCAAGTTTGAGAGTATAGGCAACAACTGTGAAGACAATAAGATTCACTATGATGCCCATTCTGGTTTGACTATTATCTTCTTTTGAAGTCCTGTAATGTCTCCAGTGTTTTGGTTTTATTGGTTTTGTTCTTTACTGTTTTATTCAATTTTATTATAACTGATGATAAAGGCAATTCTTTTTAAGATAGCAAGAGGCATTATGGTAACCACTGTTGATCACCTTGTATTATGTTTTTACATTATGTACTATGTCCATCCTTTTGATTTGACTGACTCTGTTTTGTTATGTCACATTTGGTTTTATTCTCTTCAAAAAAAGTAGTAAGAATTTTGGGAGTAATAAAACCCAAAATGTGTAATTGTCATTGTAAAAAAGAGGAAAAGAAAGTGCTCTAAAGGATATAACTGCATGTATATTTAAGCATATAAGATAGGTAACCATATTACTGAGTTTTGTTGGATCATTGAACAGAACTGTTTGCAGTCGCACTGTTTGAATGTCCACTTATATGCTTTAATTTTTTTGAAAGTAAACAACTGAACAAGTCATAATAAAGCCAACTAAGATCATACAGTGAAATTGGTACAGAACTTCACAGCAGGTTACAGGGATAACAGTAATAGGTATCACAGTATATTTTGTTATCTTTATAATAGTTATTCTTTCAGTCACTTATATCAAAATGAGAAGAAATATAGAACACTATAGAACTTATCAAAACAGAATATTGAATAGAGCAGTACCATTAATTAGAAAGGAGCAAAACAGTAATAAAAATATTTGCCTTCAAAGAAATGGTAGAAGGAAGTCCCCCTTATTTGCTATGGTCAACCTGCCAGGAGATGCTCAGATTTCTGATTCCCATTTGCTAATGGGGGGGGGGGGTGAGAAGGAGGATAGGGGAAGTGGGATATTTGACTCTAGGCCATGTAGCAGTAGGTTCACTATTGCTAAGCAGGGAGGCAGGATGGTCATTTGTTTTCACAGCATCCTCATTTCCAACATGGCATGGATCTCAGGAGACACTGCTGGTTCTTCCCCTGGAAGGGCTGCAGTCTGCCACCCTGCCTCCACTTACCAGGGAGGGGAGGTGCTTGCTTCATATGCTTTAATTTTGTAACTTGAACAATTATTTCTAAGATGACAATATATAATCTATTAACTAGTGATTTCCTACTGTTTATTTTATTAAAATTCTGTATAACTTGTACCCTTTTTCTGTTTTTTCTTTTTCTCCTTAAATAAAATTTTTTTAAAAAGTCTGTGCATAAAAGGATAGCATTAAAAGAATGCAAAAGCAACTCATGGAATGAGGAAATATTTGCAAATCACATGTCTGATGAAGAATTAATATCAAACAACTCATTTAAACAATGGGCAAATGATTTGAATAGACATTTTCCAAAGAAGTTTGGCAGATGGTTAACAAACACATAAAAACATGTTCAATACCACTGTACATCAGGGAAACAAAACCACAACAAAATACCACTTCACATGCATTAAGAATGTCATTCTCAAAAGCACAGAAAGTAACAAGTGTTCATTAGGATATGAAAAATTTTTAACGGTTGACATTGCTAGTGAGAATGAAAAATGGGACTGTTGCTACAGAAAACAGTATGGCAATTTCTCAAATGATTAAACATAGAATATCCTGCAACTCAGCAATTCTACTTCTGAGTGTCTACCCAAAATCGTTGAAAGCAGAGACTTGAACAGATATTTGTATACCCATGCTCACAACAGCATTTTTCATGGCATCCAAAAGGTAGAAGGAAACTTTAGTGGGTTTTTTTGTCACTGTAACAAAATATCTGACACAAACTACTTATAAATAAAACACTTAGTTCCCAGTTTTGGAGGTTTGAAGTCCAAGTTCAGGTGGTACCACTGATTTGACCCCTGGTGAGGGAACTGATGGGAACACATCATGGGATGAGATTGTGAAGGAGCAGGCACTCACATCTAGAACAGGAACAGAAGAGGACAGGAAGGGCCAGGCTTACTCTTAGGACAACCTTCTCCCAAGAACTACCAAAAAGGTTGCTGGAGAAATAAACCTCATGTCTCCGATGTCTTAAAGACTTCACACAAGACTCACCTCCCAAAGGTTCCACCACCTCTAACAGAGTTCTTGTGGGCCAAACTTTGCATTATAGTGGACCCTACCAGGATGCCCCAGGCACAAGGAAACCATAGTGCAACCAGGGCATCCAACAACAGCTAGGTGGACAAATAAAAGGTGATACATTAAAAAATGGAAAATTAGCCTAAAATAGGAGGAAGTTTTAACAAAACTACAACATCAATAAATCTTGAAGACATTAGCCTGTTACAAAACAGCAAATACTCTTTGACTCCTTTCACATGCGTTTCCTTAACTAGTTAAATTCATAGAAACAGAAAAAATAGGATTACCCGGGACTTAGGAGAAAGAAGAACAGGGAGTTCCCCTGTAGTGGGTAGAGTTTCAATTATGGAAGATGAAAACTTCTGGAGATGATTGGTGGTGATGGTTGTCCAATAACGTGAATCCATTTGAAACCATCGAACTGCACATTTAAAATGGTTACAGTGGCAAATTTCATATGTATTTCACCACATACAAAAAAAAAAAAAGAAATGATAATAATAAAGGATTTGAAGGTGAAAACCTCAGCATGTCTTTAGGGTGATTGAATTTACTTTTTCTCCTTTTTTCCACATCAGAGGGAAATTCTTATACTGCCATCTGGCCCAGTTCCCCAGAACCCCTTGAAGAAAATTCCTGTGTGCTAGGAATCTCTGGCCAAGTGGGCCTGTGGGTCTGTATCTGGCACGAGAACTCGATTTTTCTTACTTCCCAGTTTAATTTAGGGGAAGGCACTTCACTAAAGTGCTTAAACAGGAAGGAGAAATTACCAACACTGTTATTTTCTCTGGCGACAGCCTCAAGATGCAACCTAACGCTACCATTATCCTTTTCTTTCAGTTTCTCTAAAAATACTTATCTCTTACTTAATCCTGCAGAGAAGGAACTTTGTCTGCTTTCACAGATTGGAACAAACTGTACACCCCCTGGTCTTATGGGCTCTGCAATGATAAAGGACTCTGGTCTTCCGTGGACCTGTGGTTGGATGGGTGCTCCCTGTGGATTCAAGGGTCAGGCCAGATTCGGGACATGGATATGGATTGCCTTCTTGAATGACAGAACGAGAGATTCGTGTATCTAGTAAATGCTAGACCTCATGGATAATTATTTCAATTTGGTACCAATACAAAACACAGAGCAACAGAACACTGGTCTTGATGCTGTAATTTTCAAAATGGAAAGACTAGTAACAGTCACAGTATTGGCTAACAATTTAGGTAGTTTTTACACATTGATTTATCTAGTCTTTACACTTGTGCCATAAGGAAAGTTTTATTATTAGTCTGATATCACAGGTGAGGAAACTCAAGCATAGTAGGTAAGGTAACTATTCCAGCTGCAGGCTTGTCCACAATTTTTTACTTCTTTTTCTTGACACAGGATGTGTTTCTGAGATGCAGACTAGTTGGAGGCTTTTTCTGTGTCATTGTATAATTCAAATTATTCTGCTAGCAAGCTTTGGGAAGTTGACTCAAATTTGCTGAAGCAAGAGTAGGAAATTATTAGTGAGATAAATAACAGGATCAGGTGTCTGGTTCCAGGCATAGCTGAATCCAAGTGACCATATGCTTTCCTGTCCATCTGTCTATCTGTCTGTCTCTCTCTCTCTCTCATACACACACACATACACACATGCAGATGCATACATACACACACACACACGAGTGCACATATAACACACATGTTCTCCATCTCTAAGATCTGTTTACATCTCTTCTGACATGAATAAACTGAATAGCATCAGGTTTACACAGTATCTAAAAGTTTAAATGTGGTAGGATAAGAGAGCTTTTTTCCACTGTTTGAAGTCCAGAACGAGTCTTGGAATTGAGTCCTCTAGGACTTGCTTTGGGTCACTTCAGATCCCACAGTCATTCCCTCTGGACAGGTGGGAGGACACCTCAGACTGCTCTGGTCTGTGTCACCAGCTCATCTTCATGCCTGGGTCAGAGAGGGGTTTACCTTCATCTGAACCCCGTGAACCAAGAGTGTAGGGAAGAAAACCAAGGTGTTCTTACCTGAGGGGGAGGAGGAAGTACACACAGGTCAAAAATAGCAGATATGCACTGCCCCCATCAGGAGGGCTGTCAATAGGTAGTGTCAGACTCAAGATTAACGTGGGAAATTTTTATTTTCTTTCTCTCTCTCTTTCTTTCTTTCTTTCTTTCTTTCTTTCTTTCTTTCTTTCTTTCTTTCTTTCTTTCTTTTTCTTTCTTTCTTTTGCTAGAGATCAAACTCACGGCCTTGTGCTTGCCAAGCAGGTGTGGTACCACTGAGCCCTAAGCATGAGAAATTTCTGTACCATTGGATTTCATGTATAATATCCAGTTTTCTCCCTATAATGTTTGATGGCAAAGCCCTTTTGAAGATTTTAACTGCTTTGAATTCATAACTCATGGATCACTCAAGAAATCCAGCCATTGGTGATGCATTCCTGGAGTGCTGCCATATATATAATTTTAATATTCATTTCTTCATGCAACAGTGACTAATGGAGCACTAACTATCTGTAAGGATGTTGAACTATAGAGGTGAGTCGAGGCCATGACCCTATCTACATTCCAACTAGAAGCTTAATGTCCAATGCTGTTTAATATAGGTTTGCTTGACGAGGAAAATCACAGGCACTTTTTGCACATGATGTTGGATTTTCATGTAACACTATGGACAGAATTTCAAATAGAAGGTAGTCAGTGCATATTTGGTAATTTATTACATGATAGTAAAAATTTGTCTTCTCGTATCATTTTTTTCCTCTTTTATTTGTATGCTCCTTGACCAATCAGATCATGACTGATGAAAACTACCAACTACATTTCCAAGAACACTCTTCCTTCTAGGTGCTAAAAATGGAAATTATTTGATATGGATTCCCACGTCCTCTAATCACCTGTATGGTGTTAAATGGGTCTGAGAATGGGAAGTCCTACAATTGCCCTTTTCCCTTTTCTGTATTTTTGCTAACTTTGATCTTGAATTTTAATCTTATTGGGTGAAATTATTTCTAGTGAGGTGCTCGAAGACTTTCAAGTATCTCTGCCTTTTGAACATTAGCTTCTTTTTTTAGTGTGTTTTTCCTAATTATTCTAAATATAGTATAATGACCATGAAAGCAGGAAAAAAACCATTTTATGTTCTTGAATTTTATTTCATATTCATAGCTTCCACTTAGTACCTCTCTTCCACTTAGTTATTAGGTTCATTTCAATGTCATTTATGAGGTGCCTGCCAGGATTATAGTCATTTCCATATATGTTACTGTACATTTAGGGAATAAGTTAGTTAATTTGATTTAAACATGATATCTGTGTGTATAAGCTGTTCAAAGCTGCTATCAGTTACTTTAGAGCTGTGCTACTATACATTATTTAATATTATTTAGCAGTGTTTTAATCAGCTATTTATGTATCAGGTACAATTGTATGGACTTTGGGTATACGCAGTGAACAAGATAAAATTCTGCTGTTCAAGGAGCTTTTGTTGTAGAGACTTGGTTCCTTCTTCTTTTTTTTTTTTTTTCTTTCCTTTTTTGGTTTTTTATCGGTACCAGGAATCGAACTCATGACCGCCTGCTTGTAAGGCAGGCGCTTATGCCGCTGAGCTAAATCCCCAGCTCAGACTTGGTTCCTTCTGCAGCCTGTGTCCTTGGCAGATGACTGTCTTCTCACTGTATGTTCATCTGACCATCTCTATGTACATGCAGGAGTCAAGTGTGTGTCTGTGAGTGTGAGTGTGAGTGCGTGTGTGTGTGTGTGTGTTCATTCCAATCTCTTCTTCAAAAGACATCATCCACGTTGGACCAGATCCCTTTTAACTTGATCGCCTTTTTAAAGACCCTTCCTCCAAATACTGTCACATCTGGAGGTCCAGGGGCTTTGGACTTCAGCATATGAATTTTACAGTGGACATAATGTAGCCCTAACAGGGTGTCAGAGTAGACCTCTAGAGGAGGGGATGACATCTGAGCAGAGTCCTGAATAAGGGAACAAGACGTGACTGTGACGAAGTCATTCGGGAAAGGAGTGCCTTGGCAGGGGACTGTGCAGTGACTGTGATATGTCATTTTCTTGGCTCTAGCCTCTGCACGGGAGGGACAGAGTGCCACAGGCAAGCACAGGCACCAGCTTTGGAAGAGGTGTGATGAGGGCTGCACGTTCTCCTGAGTGGTACCAGAAATCTTATGATGTCTTCAGCAGGGCAGAGATATAATTTCACATGCATTTTCAAAGTCTAATTTAAGAATTCACAACAGGCTCTTTGTGGACTTCTGAGCATTCAGTGGTCAAGATCATAGTTAGCATGAACCTTGACAGAAATACTGTATCTTAGACTCATTTAAGGCTACTAGTTTTAAGGTTATGGAAGTTATTCTTCACTGGTTTTCTAGGAATTTCTTCCCTGGAGGGTTTTAGATAGCAGCTGGAAATTCTTTGGAATACTGGATAACTGCTAAATCTTCTCCTGTCACGATCAATGATGCTGAGTTTATGACAAGAGAAATCTGTGGTTTGATTTGCATATATAGAAGAACACCCTTTCCATGGAGAAAAGCTCTCATTATGATAATCCGGAGATTTTATACAAAGCAATGTTACACTGACATCACTTGGGACAACAGAAGTCAGGGAAGACTCTGACGTGTCTTTTCCATCTTTGACAAACGTGGTCTCTAGGCTTACAAGAAGTAATCAGAGGGTGGATAACACATACTCTGGAATGTTTTGAACAATTTGTTGCCAAAAGATAAAGAGATTGCAAAACAGTTTGCACACAACCCATTTAGACTCTATTCTGAATTAATCAAGGGTTGGCATTTCTAAAACCCCACATACAGGAAGCCTGCACGACATGAGATCATACCACAACAACTGACATTTTTTTTAGTTAAATGGTTATTCTCATTTTTGAGACATATTTTATGATGTATGATTTTTAGAGTGCTTTTGTTATGTTCAGATGTAAGCAGTACTCTATACCCAATAGAAAGCACACTCCTTGAAAAGACTGATAAGAATTTTCATGGAACATGTAGATATACATAATTAACTTCCTTTCCTGTCTTTCCAAGAAACTTGGTTACTGAGGATTGTCTTCTAAGATGAAAACTTTTCATCATATAGAAGAGGATATCTCACACTCACACACACACGCACACACACGCACACACACACACACACACACACACACACACACACACACATACCTGGAGTGGAGAGACAGGGAATGAATTTCTACTGTAGCATCCTCATTAGAATTAGTAAAAAGTTAAGGGCCATACGTTACATTTCAAAAATAACAATGCACTACTTTTTCATCGTCCTTCCTTTTGAAACATAGCATCTGTTTCACCAAGAAGGAAATGGTAAAGAGAAAACAAATTTCAACTACTGTAAGCCTTGAGCATCATTTAGAAATCCCCAGAAACAACTTTAATGTTCACTTAGTGTGAACATGAAACTATTTACCTGACTTCTCCCATAGGGAGAGACAAAATTGATTATAGATTCTGGACAAATAATTAACATTTTATATGTATAAAAAAGTTTTAAGGGTAAAAATAATCTACTATGGGTTTTAGATATCTGTACCTGTAGCATATTTAGCATACTCCTCTAAGGCTCGCATTCGGAACCCTGGAAAACCGAATGCCTTAAGACCATAGCACATTTTGCGATGGGTCTCAGCCCTAGAAGACAGTATGCAGAGCATGAGCCAGGATGTCTTAGACAAGTTCTCAGGCATTGTGGTTGTCCTCAATGGCTGAATTAAGAAGATAATGTGGTATTGAAGTAATATTGTTATACCTGTTTTGACAAATAAAGGTAAAAGTTATTCACAACCACCCTGTCCTCAGAAAGTTGTGTTCCTGTGCATTGTGAAACCACAAATCTTCATTCTGAGTCTTACTATGAAGTCCTTGTTGTAAAAGTGTGGCAAGTGTTACCAAGTTGTTAGATTAGCAAGGTTCTACTGCGTTTTCACTTTAAGCCAGAGTGCTTCTGCGGCTGAGCTGTAATGCTCCTAAAATGCCTACATAACAAGATCCAGACGTCGAGTTGAATCCCAAATGGTGAACAGCCAGTGGCATTTATACATTATTACCTTGCTAAAGCCATCCAAAAAGACACTACCTAAACCCCCAAACACAGAGGAAACCCATGCAGGAAATAGATGGCTCCTTTAGTCATAACATACTGTTACAGGCATGAAGGTAATTCTGTTTTCTAGAGAATACCAGTGTGAACTCCAGTCCCTTCATAAGAAGAGAAGTACAGTACAAATAATGAACCTAAATTATCCTATTGATGACTAAATGGTCCATTTAGCTCCCCTGAGTCTGTGCTTGGAGCAGAATTTCAAGGAATCCCATTTAACTGCTAGCCAACGGAGACTTGCTGCCTACTTGAGTAAACATAAAGTTTCCTAATAAACTGCCTTTCTGAGAAATCTGAAGTACTAAAAACTGTAAGTTCAGGAAAACTTGAATCTCTCAGAGAGGCAGAAAAAGGGATTAAGTTTAAGAACAATAGGGAAAGAAAACCCAAGTGAACCCAAGGGCAGGCACAGAAAAGGGTTTCAGAAATTACACTTTAGAAAATTACATTCCAGTTGCCAATTGGAGCCCCAGTTTGTGAAGGTACCAGGACGCAGGAATAGGATGAATCTTGTACAAAACCTGTCTGCCTGGCTTGATTCCAAGTCATCTGTGACTTTCATTTCCATGCGAGTGATGAATTTGACAGGTGTGACACCAGCCCTGAGCTGACCACAGGAGACAAGGACTACAAACTCTGGCCTTGAGCTTGAGCAAGACTGAGGCACAGCACACAAATACCACCAGTAAAGGGGGGACAGTGTGGAGCTGGGGTTTCAGGGAGAGACTCTGATGAATTAGGTAGACTTTAGTGATTTGTGACCTGGGACATGAAGGTGACTTTTTCCTTTGCTTGGTTACTTATGATAGCCTGTCAGAGGGGCTGGGGAGGAGGCCAGCGATGCAGAAGCATTCTTGTGCTACAACCCCAAAACTTCAGAATCCAGAAGGATGAACAGAATCTCTCTGTGACTACTCTGGCAGCCTCCAAAGTCACACGGGGGAAGATAGTACTGTTTGCTAGAAGGACGAATGATGACATTTAATTTGCAATCTAAATAAATAAAAACACATTTCTGACTGTATATCTGTGTATCAGCTTGCCTGGGAACGACTGGGGAGATTTTTCACTGCACTGGAGTGCACATTTGGACTTTAAACACAAACTTTAAAAATAGGCCTAAAGCATAGGTTCTTATGGGAGCAGGTGACTGCTAATAAAGAATTGCACCATGTTATTATCATAGGTCGGATTCTCCTAGAAATGGCATTGGAGATGAGAATTTATGGGCCGTGGTTTATTAAGGAAGTGCTCCAGGGGAAATCAGTCCGGGAGGAGGAGGAACAGAGCGGGGAGAAGCAGGATGGGGAAGAGGAAAGGCCAAGCACAGTGGAGCCACTGCAGGCTGAACTGCAGCCTTATAGCAACCCCATGGAAAGGGAGTGTAAGTTACATCCCCTCAGACTCCAGGCACTAGGCAGAGAGTGGGCTTTCAGATTCTGCACCAGCCGATCACTGACCAGGAGCCCCCTGAGAGAACCTACATTTCCAGGTGCGCTGGCTCAGTCTTCCAAAGTGAACCCATGGCACTGATCTTTGGGGAGCAAACAGAAGCCAAGGAAGTACACGGAAGAATGGAAAGGGGATTCTGAGGGGAGGCATAGAGCCCCGACAGTGTTCACCACACGTACTGAAACCCAGAGGCAGAGAACAAAATAGATGTTTCCAATAGGAGTCCAAAGTGCCGCGTGCCGGGCTCATCAAATTGCTGAGCAAGTGATTCACAGTGGAGCAGCCGCTCACATGGCCAACTCCATGTGGCCGGTGGTGGCAGATTTGTAGACTTTGTGATGCTTTTGAACCACGGCTGGTGATTCCTGGGCGACGCAGTTAGGCAAGCTTCTGCACAGTGGCATGTGTCTATTGAGTCCGTCCCTGTCCTTCTGCTGGCCTGAAGCAGCTAATGAGCCTCCTCACTCGACCTGGGCCTGGCTGAAGCCCTTGTCTCTTTGATGACTGTAAGGACTTCGACGGCTCGCATCAAGAAGACTCCGTAATCAAAGGCTAACTGTGCTACGGTACAGCCAGAGCGTCCTGGAAGTGGAGGTTAATTAGGACCGGAGGAGGCATGCCAGGTTTTTGGAGGAGGAAAGACTTCATTTTGGCTTTGAAAATCAGCAGAATTTGGATAGGAGGAGGAGAGAAGGAAGGGCCTACAGGCAAAGGGGAGCAAATCAAGGAAAGGCACAGAGGTAAGAAATAATGTATACTTTCATGGCATTAAGTTGAAGACTGACTGAGGCCAAGAATCACAGCCCAAAAGGCTGACTGCTGGTCACCCCTGAGTCTGAAAATTAGGTCATGGTCTCCAGCTGTCTCCCCCATGCTGCTTGCTTCGGCTTCTTTCTGATTCTCTGCCCAGTTCTCCACTCAGACTTGCTTTCCATCAAGCTGTGTCGAGCTCCGGACCATCCTCCTAATTAATACGTGCCAGGTCCCAAGAGCTGACAAGCTTTCAATACAAAGAAACAAACGGTACAAGCCAGGACGAAAAGCTGAACAAAATAAAGATAGCAGGGGGTGTTTTGAGTGAATAGCATCAAGGAACAGGCAAATTTCATAGACATTTTGGAAAAGGGGAAACCTGATGTGTTAATTAGGAATCTATTTCTGTAATAAGACTGCTCAGAGGAAGGTAATAAAAGAAACAAAAGGGGCAGGAGAGAGCACTTTGGGCAGAAGGGAAGTTTCCCAGAAGAAGAGGGAGGAGCTTCTTTTTCTCTGTTGTCTTCCCGAAGGGGACGGCCCCTTCTGGGTTGTGTAAAGCTCCGCATAAGGAGTTTCGGGTATAAATAACAGTGTGGTTTCTGCCCGCCAGGGCCGGATTGAACAGGAAGTATGCGTCCTCACCAGTTCCAGCTAGTGATGGATTTTGGTTTTTCAGGGCAGATTCTGTTCAGAAGAACTGCGTGCTGCTGTGCAGGGTTCAAAACAAGAGGAAGTGTGGCCCGGAAGTGAGGTGCAGGAGCCCCACTGTAAATCAGGGGAGCTTGTAGGGTCAGAGGTAGCCAGGCCTGGGGGATCTAGGTCATCAATCCTGAGCCCAGCTCTGCCACTTGCTGGCTCTGTGGCCAGGCCATCCGGTGGTAGAAAGGACATAGTATCTTCTTTACTGCTGCCAGACTAATTTTCCAAAAGCACAGGTGTGGGCATCTCTTTCTGGTGCATAGAGCAGGCTCCCAAGTGCCCAGAGAAGCAGTCACTGCTTGGTGTTGGTGGAGCTCTGGGATCTGAGGGCTTTTTGTGAGCCATTTAGTAACCACCTCTGTAAACTTCGCTTGTTGTCTTCATAGAGTAAACACAGTGAAGATTGCTATATTACTGGGGTCCTAGAAAAATTCTTGTAAAGTGTTTGGAACATAGCAAATGCTCAAATAATACCAAGTTTCATTATTGGCTAAAGAATTGCTTGCGTGTGAAACCCAGCTCCCTACTCACTGGCTATGTGATATTGTGCCACTATAAAAAAAATTATGTCCTCAGGTGTTTGCCTAAGAAACAGGAAACAAGGGTGCCGGGAGGCTTAGGGAGACTGATGTATGCGTGAGGCATCGTGACCAGTGTTTGATGCTCAGTCAGCTTTAGCTTTATGTCTTGATACCACAGTCATTGCCCAGAACACTCACCACCGTTTTCATCATCACTTAGATCTGGGAGAAAAAAGAAATTGGAAATACGTGTGTTGCAATGAGTCCTTGAAATTGCTCGGGGGTCTAAGAGCCAGGGAGGTGGCTACACATCCTCCATGCCCTCTCCACAGTAACTCGTGACTGGTCTCAGGTGGATGGCACGTGTGGGACAAGTGCCAGGCTTTGGGCCATTGAAAGTGAGGATGGTGTCTGGTTCCCTCTTTTCTCCCCGATCAGATGCTGGGTACCCGTCCAGCTCATGCAGAGTTGAAGTGGGGGATAAACCTTCCTGAGTCAGCCCACGATGTCATGGTGCTTGCACATAGGACTCCCATTCTCTTTCTGCTGTCGCACAAGTTCCTCACGACAGCTCTTTCTGTGCATCTGACAAGAATATCTGTTACTCTGTCCCCTTTTTCTCTCTTTCTAAACACAATGACTCTTCACCCATTTCATATCATATAAGTGAGGTTCCAATGGCATGATTCCAACCACACTGCGAGGGGGAAGGGAATATGTACCCCAAGAAAAATAAATAAAAGTCATTATAGGGAAATATCTGAGATCTGAAAGGTGGGGCTGCTGGGTGGAGAAGGAGTACCTCTCTCTTGCCCTGGAACACAGAGATATAATAAACATGAGGGCCTGCATATGCTGGGGGGTTCCTGCTGTCATACAGGAGAGAATTTATCTGTGTGAAGTCAACCAAGGTCAAAAGATGGATTGGGTCCTTACGTCACTGTTTAGCCACTTGAAACAACTCTGCCCAGATGTAGCCACTCCCGGACTCCCCAGACATGTGATCCATTTAACTTCCTGAAGCTGGCTGTGTTTTATTCGCTAGGGCTAATTAAAACAGGGTTTTATTTGCAACTGTATTACTTTCTGTCACTCTGGTGAAATAGCTAAGAAAAATAAAGGAGAAAAGGTTTGTTTTGGGTCATGTATTCAGAGATTCTGTCTGTGAACACCTGGCTCCATTGCCTTTAGTCTGTGGTGAGGAAGAAATGTCTTGGTGGAAGGGTGTGCCAGAGGAAAGCAGAGACAGAGAGAGAGAGAGAGAGAGAGAGAGAGAGAGAGAGAGAGAGAGAGAGACAGAGACAGAGACAGAGACAGAGACAGAGAGAGCATAATGGAATGACCCCATGACCCACTCCCTTTAAATAGGCCCCACCTCAGAAGTTTCCATCACTTCCCAATAATGCCATCAAGTTCAGCTTGGTCTATTGATAAAGTGTTCCTGAGCCAATGACTTTCTGGAAGCCGCACCTCTGAACACTGCTGCATTAGGGACCAAACCTTCCACAGTGAGCTTTTCGGCCCTTACCAGCCCAGGTCATAACAGAATTTTTTATATGCGTTAAATTCAGTTCTGTTAGATTCAGTCGGGTGAAAAACAGTAGTCATGAGGGCTTATGCAGGGCTGGTACACAGAAAACTAAGATGAAACAGAAGGCAGAGAGAGAAGTGAGTGCTTTTCACTGACGCCATGGGAAAGATCAGGGAAACCAAGGAATGCAAACCAGGGCCAGAGAACCGCAGTTGAGTCTGGGTGAAGGGAAGGACCGGGGTCACTGCTCCTGAAGAGAGGAACGGACAGCCCAGGCAATGGTGTGATGTCATGAGGGCAGGGATAAGAACCTCTACGATCTCCTATGTGGTGGCACAAATCTGGCAAATTGCTGCTCAGCTATGATGACCAGTGCAATAAAAATGATGCACAGTGTTTCAGTCCTAAAAGGCAGTGTGGGCTTGGCTTCATGCAGTCCTGGCATTCTACATGAGTGACATTAGGAGAGTTATTTGACATCTCTGAGCTTCCTTTCCATTTCTGCGTTCTGGAGATAATAACGCTTTCCTCACACCAGAGGTGATGATGATAGTGTTGTGTTTGTTATTTCATGACCCTGGGACCACAATAAGATGAGAGAGAGAGAGAGAGAGAGAGAGAGAGAGAGAGAGAGAGCACACCACTCCATGCCAAATGCACTAAATATGCATGTGAAGAATCAGACATAGAAGAAAAACATTCTAGCCTACATAGTATCTACAAACAATACTTAGCCAGCAGTGGTGGTGCATCCCAGCACTTGGGAGGCTAAGGAAAGAGGATTACTTTGAGAGTTTGAGACTAGCCGAAGTGAGTTCAAGGCCAGCTTGAACTGCATGTCTCAAAAAAGACAGGAAAAAAATTCCCTGGTTGGAAGTATACAACAATTGAAACCAAAGAGAAGACAAATCCTGATAATTGTTCAGGTAGTAAAGGATGGGAACTATAAAAATATGCAATATTCTGTATTACTAATTTTCAATCTATAACATATTATTGTTATTTATTTTACAATTTTCCTGCTTTTAGTAAAGTGTTTTGAAGGTTTCATAAGTCTTTTTTTCCCCAGGCATTAAACCTTTGGTCATAGCTTAGCTGCTGGAGAGCTCTGGCCAGCAAGTTGGACAGAGCTGAGGACAGTGATCTTCTCCCATTTCACCCCAGACCAAAGCATCAGGAGCCAATGGGGTTTAGGAAGTAGCAACAGGGTTGGAGCCACTCAAGTATCCATGAAACTGGGTTCTCTGTGTTGCTGTTGACAGTAACCGATTTCTGCTATGGTTTGAATACGTCCCCTCTTGTTGGTGAGAATATGAACTCATACAACCGCTGTGGAAGTCAGTATGGAAATTCTCAAAAACCTAAAATTCCATTGGACTCCATTATTCTCCTTCTAGATATCTTCCTAGAAGAGTTAAAGATGTTATTACAGTGATACCTTCATGTCCATGTTTACAGCAGCACAATTTGAATAGCTAAATCTTGGAAGCTGCTTATTTGTCCATCACCAGATGAATGGACAAAGCAAAGGTGGTCTTTATGCATGATGGAACACAACTCTGCCATAAAGAAGGATAAACTTGAGTCATCTGTGGGAAAACAGGTATACCTTTACAGTATAATGTTAAGTGAGACACATCAGACACAAAGTTTAAATATCACATGGTTCGTCTTATATGATAAACTTAATTTATAAATAAGCCACAAAATAACAGATAGATAGTAAGAAATAGGGGGAGATAGCTCTTTCTCAAATGGGAAAGGGATCAAGAGATGGAGGGAGAGGAGAGATGGAGGAATGGAGGGGAGGAAAAGGAATTAAAATGCATTATGTACATGTATGAACCAACTCCACATGAGGATGTATGTGTTATATACTACACACATGTACTAACAAAAAAAAAGAAAAATGATTAATCCTCCAATTTAGATGTTAATGGCATTTGCAAGTGGAACATCATGACATCTTAAGATTAGATGAGCTCATGAAGGTGGGGCCCCTGGGATGGCATTAGTGGCTTTATAAAAAGAAGACCAGAGAGTGAAGCTAAGGTGCTCGCTCTGTCTTGCCGCAGGACTTCATCTGGCACGTGAGGATGGACGAAGGCCCTGGTCAGCTACTGCACAGGTGCCAACACTGCTAACCTTGAAGTACAACTATAAGCTACACAAACCTACGCTCTTCACAAACTACCCAGTGGATGGAATTTTGTTATGGCAACAGAAAATGAACCAAGACAGTTTCCTCTGGTATAAGAAGTTTCCAGAGAAACAACCAATAGGCTATAGATATAGATGCAAATACCAATACCAGTATAGATACTGGTAGTTCAAGGCATTGGATAATGTGATTGTGGCAGTCTATAGAGCAGCCTAGCAGACTGGTACCCAAAGCAATCTGACTCCGAAGGCCATGTCTGGTGGCAGAATCCCTCTTCCTCTTTCTTCTGTGGAGGCCTGACCCACACTATGGAGGGTAATCTGTTTTACTCAAAGCCTACCAATTTCAGTGTTAATCTTACCTGTAAAAATATCTTCACAGAACGATGTGGAATAGTATTTGACCAAATAACCAACACCTTGATGTATGAAGTTAGCACAGTGGGTCCTCACCAGACACTAGATCTACTAGCATCTAGATCTCGGACTTCCCAGCTTTCAGAAATGGGAAACATTTCTGTTGTTCATAAACTACCCAGATAGTATTTATTACAGGAGCCAGAACAGGCCAGGACACTGGGATCTCATTGTCTTTTAATAAACAGTTAGTTATAGTGTGGAAGATGTTTTCAAGTTATATAAAATTATAAAATATAAATAAAACAAAGAAGAAACTTAAGAGTCTATAATCCCCACATGTGCTGATTAGCTCTATTAACTTTTTGGCATATATCCTTCTAGCTATTTTCTATGGTCACATATGTTTTTTATTTTTGAAAAATGGGACACACACACACACACACACACACACACACACACGACCATGTTATACACCCCTAGGTTTCTGTTTGTTTTGTTTGAGACAAGTGGCCTTGAACTCACAATCCTTCTGCCTTGGCCTCCAAAGTGCTCCAATGACAGGGCTGCATCGTGAGGCCCAGTTGATATTTGCTAGTTTTGTGTTCTAATGCTTTAGAGTGTGAAGACCAGCATTTCTTCCCCGCCTTGCTTATCTTTCTCTTTTTCAGCCTTCAAGGTTGCCTCACAAAAATATCTCAGACAGAAGAGGCAGCATTGTGCTTGAGTTGAGGGTGGAGAACATTCACAATTTGGAATTCTCAGGAGGGCCGGAGCAGGAAGGCTTTTTCTAGGTGAACACTCACTCTGTTGTGCATTGGATTATGCTCCTCCTCCATCAAAAGATTATGTCTAAATCCTGACCCCAGCACCTGAGATCATGATCTCATTTAGAAATATGGTCCTTGCAGACGTAATTAAGGTTCTTTAAGAAAGATCCCCTGGATTTAGTGTGGGCCCTAAATCCAATAACTTCTGGTCTTCATTTTTAAAAAGGAGAGGGAGACACAGACATGAAGATACAGGGCTAGGGTCGTGGGCAGCTGTGAAGACAAAGGCAGAGGATGAAGTGAGCAAAATGCAAGCCAGGTGGCACCAAGGATTACTGTCACCATGGCAGCCAGGAGAGGCGTGGAACAGGCTCCACTCAGAGCCTCCAGAGGGCTTTATGTGGCCCACACCTTCATTTTGGGCTTCCAGCCTCTAGAACTGTGAGCAAATAGATTTCTGAGATTATAAGCCACCGAGGTTTGGATAATTTGTTACAGCATCTCTGGGAAGTTAATATGTTCTCTATGTCATTCTGGTTTCATTTGCCTCGTCTTTCCTGAAGACTTAAGAAGTTTTAATAAGTAGGGTCAGGCCTGCTTCAGCTTCCTGTACAAGAATGTCATTGGAATTTTCCCCAGAATAAGAATTACAGAATGTTATACTAATAGCAAATCAGGCTATCAAACTGATAGAGGCAGTGTAAGACTCTAAGAACAACTCTAACCGTGACTTACACTTTACAAAGTATTTAGAACAAGGCCTCTCAAACCTTTAAAAATAAAACCACAATTTGGCGGACTCCTGGTGACAGGTATAAAGACATCTCCCTCCAGGAGAATGTTGGGGTCCAATTAGGAGCATGCCTACATTGTTAAGAGGCTCTCCTCTTTCTCTGGTCAAACAGTTGTTGCTGCTGAGAATAGCTGCAGAGATACTGAAGGCAAGAGCCTACACTGAGCAGAAACAAGTCTGTTGTAAATAAAAATCAATTTTGTTCGTAAACATATTTTGAAAGAGTTCTCTCTTTTTTTAGACTTTCTTAGATATTTTTGCATCCTGTACTAGCAAAACCTTCCTGCGTGAGAAACACGTGTCACACTTTCTAAGAAAAGCTGTGGGGATGTGAGGAAGCACCACAGTGGGCCAGTTCCCACATGACAAGAAGGGTCTAGAACAGCTGAAAATGGATCAGGTTTCAAAGAAGTACCTGCTTCTCAGGCTAGAGAAACTGGTTTTCAAATTAGTGCTTGAAATGATAGAAATTAATTTCGTGTGGCTTAAAATTCCAACAGTTCATTCAATTTTGTTTTCAGGAATTTGTTTACTGTGCAGTTTTATTTTACTTCACTGATCATTCATTTTGAATGAAACTAACTTTACAAAGTGTGCTGATTTTTGTTGTAGATCTAAAAGTAGAGACACAAAGGGTTCAAGAGAGTCTAAAGAACATTTATTGAAAAGGTTTTTGTTTGTTTGTTTACCTTTTTTGTTTTAGTCACTTTATTCTGCTGGGCCAAATATCTGACATTGGCAACTTAAGGAATGAATGATTTATTTTGGCCCATACTTTGTAGAGGTTTCAGCCAATGATCAGCTGGCTCGTTGGCAGGATGGCATGGCTCAAGGGTGGCGGCAAAGTTCCTCACAGCATGGCAAACAGGAAGCAGAGATAGAAGGAGAAGCTAGGAAGGGAAATAAACCTTCTAGATCATTCCACCAGTGAGCTACCTCTTCCAACCAGGCTCGACCTCCTCACAGAAAGTCAGCTAGAAGCACCTGTAATTCAGTTATCTTCTCAAAAAACCCCTCTTATGAGCCCAGAAGGCTCTTGGGGACATCTAGATAAAAACCATGACACTTTTCTTTTGAGTTTCTTCTGTGAACCAGGGGAGTCAGACAAGGCTATCATGCTGGGATGATGGGGGAAGGGTATGATGGAATCCACCGAACCCTGAGGAGAGGACCAGTCAGCTGAGGGAGGTGATATCTTCACAGGAACATGGAAAGTCTCCTCCCAGAGGACCAGGGAAATGGGTAGCAATGGGGGACAAAGCAGAAGAAACTGCATGTGTAAGACATAGAGGCTGTGGAGTTCACAGAACATTCGAGAAACAGAGAAAAAGGTGTAAATATGCAGGCTGAAGAGTCAGAGGGAAATTTATGAGATGAAGTCAGTAAGAGGCTGCTAGACAAAGGCTTTGATGTCACGTCAACCAGTGCTCCTTCCTCTGACAGAGTCGGTAAGGAATTTTAATACGCGTAAGATTTGGTAGCCCTGTATGCCACAGCCAGGATGGCGCTAAAAGAGAAGAGAAAAGCAAAACACAGACTAAGAAAAGGAAGCTCAGTTTCATTTCATTCAGGAACAAAATACACCACCCCAAATGGCAGAGTCCTTTTTACTTTGTTTCTTATTTTATTTTAAACAGAATAAAAACAAGCAAAATAAAACAGAATAAAGCCAATCAAAACAAACCAGTGTAAGTGATACAGGACTTCAAAGCATACAAAATCAGCAATGGTTACTGTAATGACTCCTGTCTTCAAAATAGCTGCAGATATCTTGAGACATAGTAAAAATCAAACAAAACGGAACAGAACTAAGAAAATCAAAGCAATGAATGCAAGAAAGGACTTTAAAACTAGACAACAGTGAATCCAAAATGGCTACTATAGTATATCTTACTATATTTGAAATAGCTTCCCATACCATTGGATATAACAAAATCAAACAAAACAAAACAATAGAACCCAACACAACAAACCAATGAAAATGATACGGGACTTCTAAACAAGATAATAGGGCACTGACAATGGCTACCACTTTCAGAAGGAGATCCCCAGTACGTGCCACATTGTGTACTGTTACCCTCTGAACAGATGATCACACCACTGGCCCTAGACCTGCAAGGTCAGTGAAACACCAAAGCACCACAGCATCCAATTGCTTCACTCAGTAGCTATCATCACAGCCTGTGCTTCTCTGGGTCACTTATGGGATGGAGGGCTCTTCTTGTTTGTCAGCCTGCATGCTGGAAGGGGCTGGGGCCTGGCTGTCCCTACTACTGGCAGCAGCCTGCCCTGGTTTGCAGGGAGGGCTCGCTTCTTGGTGAATTCTTGTTCTCTTCCCCCGCAGTCTGACTCATGAGGAAAGGCTGGGTTCTGGGTCCAGAATCCTGGTTATTAGTTGAAGAATGACATTGTTATTAGTGAGATTCTACCATATAGAGGGAGCCTGTGTTAAGACACCAAGGTAATTTAATCACAAAAGCTATTAATAAAATTATCATGGACTCTTGAGTTATGGCCAGCCTCACATAGGAACCACTTGTCTTACAACTGGAGTTTAAGGTTTAACTGATGACCAAGCTATAGCCTGAATGCTGGCCACTTGTGGGATTGTAAACAAAGACTTGCAGTGCCAGAAAAGCATATGTAAGCATCGGTCTGAACCCAGATGCCTGTGCTTGTGGGCATGATTGTGGTCAGGTATCAAAATAGCACCCCCCCCCAAAAAAAACCAGAAAAGAAGTTAAGAAAGGGAAGGTACAAAAGCAATCACAATCAAAAAGCAGAAGGCAGTTGTGGAGAAATATAAGAATGGTGATCGTATGACCAATCTCACTGACATTACAGCATGTCAAATCCACCATTTTGACAATTTCACAGCGAAAAGATTTGTATAAGGAAGCTAGTGTTGCTAAATGTGTCACTCAAATTAGTAAGTCACAATCAACAGTGTTAGATGGGGCAGAAAGGCTGTTCTTAGTGTGGATAAACAAAAGACAGATGGAAGGTTATAGCCTGAGTCTATAAGTTGTGAAAAAGTTAGGGTTATAAATGCAGATCTCATAAAGCATGACCCATCAACAAGTGATAATTGTGAAATATTTCATGCCAATAAAGGGTGGTTTTACAATTTCAAAGTAAGGACTGAGGTTCTTAGCACAACTCGAGATGGTGAAGTTGCCCCTGCTGGTAACAGGGCTGCTGAAAATTGCGTACACCACTTTGAAATGGTGACACAGAGAAATGGCTTTTGTTCTCATCATGTTTTCAATTGTGATGAAACTGGGCTTTTCTGCAAGAAAATACTCAGGAAGGCATACATTACCCAGGAAGAGAAGAAAATACCAGGCCACAAGCTTATAAAGGATAGACTAACCTTATTGCTACGTGCCAAGGTGCGTGGTGACTTCAAGATAAAACCTCTCTTGGATAATCACTCTGAGATCTCTGAACTATTACAAAAAAATAGAGGGATAAATAACAGCCTACAGTCATGTAGAGATCTAATGCAGAAACCAAGGTAACAAGGGTACTTTGTCTTGAGTGGATCGGGGAGGTTTTCTGTCCTACTGTTAAGAAATATGTAGAGGACAAAGGTTTGCCACTGGAGGTTCTCCTCACCATGGACAGTGATCTTTCTCACCCATGAGATTTGAAAGAAAAATTGGCTGAGGAATTCCCAAGGTTCTCAGTTGAGCTCCTCTCACCTAATACAACTCCTCTACTGCAACTGATGGACCAGCAGGTTGCAGGTAAGCTTATGAAGCTACACACTAAGGAACTGTTCCCGAAGTACTTATACATGGCCTCAGACACTATATAGATTTAGTCCTTACAGAATCTTAAAAGGAATATTACAGCATCCTTTCCTGGGTGAGATTAATTGAGAAATCCTAGGCCAATGCCTTTCTAAGACCTGCCTGGAAGTAAGTGTGGCCTAAAATTATACGGGAGACAGACTTTGAAGACGGTGTAGAGGAGCCGGAACCTTCATCTGATCCTGAGGCTGATGATTACCGCCCTTAGAGCAGAGTCCATAGGCTTGCAGGTAGACAGTGGCCAAGTCGAGGAACTGGTGGGAGAGCACTGAGAGGGACTGTCTACAGAGGAACCTCAGCAACTCCTGGTGAGCAACAGAGAATGGCAGTTGAGCAGCTTTCTGAGGAAGGGAGGGGGTCATATCAATGATCAGTGCAGCAAAGTTCTTCTGAAATAAAGGAAATCTTGAAAAATAGACAGAGCTATACACATTTGTAGAGGAGACCCACCCAGACAGAGAAAAAGTCAATCATTGCACTCATTTGCTTAATGACAATGGCACGTCACACTACAGAACAATGTTAAAGAAAAGATAGACACAGAGAACCTTAGACCAGTTTTCAGTTCTGAAAAGGTTAAGACCCAGTGAGCCAGAAGCAGATCCTACTGGGCTACAGACTCTCCTAAGGAGAGAAAGGACGTCAGAGAGCCAGACGCCTGATGTTGGTATGGAAGTACTTTCCTTCCAAACAGTAACCACCTTCCATTTCATTCTCCCTTCTGCAAGCCAAAGAGGTCAGCATAGTGGTACTGTATGAAACTGTTGCTTCTTCTAGTTCTAAAACTAGGCACATTTATAACTTTTTAATAAATACACTAGGAAAATTATTGATGTTTCTGATAAGTTATGCATACTATACAAACCTTTTTTATTATGAAAAGGTTAGTTAAGGTGTGACTTGGGAGGTTCAGAATGCAATATGGGTATTTCCGTTATGTCTTATGGAAAAGACAGTCTTGACTTACAACCAACTTGAGTTACAACCAGCCCTGGCAAATGAGTTGATTTTGTAAGTCAAAGGTTTGCCATATTATCTCAACTCTAGCACCCAAAATATGAATGGAATATGAGATGGACCTATGCTTCTTCCCTTACTCTGAAACCATTATGTGGCCAGTCACTTGAAAGGAACCATCTTTCACTCCATATACTTGTAGTAGGCAAGCCTAATGAGGGATGATGTTCAAACACTTCAAACCAAATTCCCTTGGTTTATGGTGTTAAGCAACTTGTTATTTTAAGCAATTTAGACATGTATTTGCATATACAAACGAGCACATTCTTTGAACTGAAGCCCATTATAGAACCTCACTTATCCCTGCAGGTAATAAACTGCTGTAAATGCAGAATTAGATATATGCAGGGTTCTCAGTGTGTGCAAGTATGTATAGACCAAAAAGGAAAAAAAAAACTACACTTGTTAGGGACAATAACTGCCTTCCACTTCACTTACTGCTTATGAATTATTTCTGCTCTCAACCTTAAATCAAGAAAAGCACATCGTATTTCCTAACTGTGCTATCAGATAAGTAGCAAGAGAACTAATATTCATAGCAACTGTACAGAAATGTGCTGGAGCGAGCTGCGTTGTTCTGCTGTAGCAATCAGTAGAAACAGAGCATTCTCTGTGCTTCGTCTTGTTCACCCCACGTTGGACTCAAGGTGTTTCATTCGTTCATTCCCTTATTCAACACATTTTTTAAGGCTCCAGGCATACACGTGTTTTGAATAATGATGGGCTTTCAGGTCAAATGAAGCGCAGTTCTGCTTTCCGATGGCTGATAAGTACTTGAGAAGTTGGAATCCTTAATGGTGTTTGAGTGAAAGATGGTATTTATATTAGACTTATCTTCATTTCTTCTCAGTTCAAAGAGGCAGCACAGTCTCTGAAGCCAGGCTGTCCAGGGCTTGAACTCCAGCGTGGTCATCACAAGTAATAGCCCTTGGCAAGCTCTTTGTCTGTTAGAAGCCTTAGGTTTTACTGAAATGAATATCCTGTAGAACCAATCTGAAAGTTGTGGAGATTAAATATGATTTTCAAGGACCTAGGCAAGACCTGGCAGGGTTTGCTAAATGTTCAGTCAATTTTGTTGTTGTTACTACTAAATGCCTAGAATTTAGGCATAGCTTCTGCCTAGGAATCACTTATTTTGTACTTACTGGGGCAGGAAGACACCCTAGCTGATTTTAGAGGACTCAGATAGATAAGCAATTTAGAGATATTTTGCTTGTATTTTACCACGTAGATAAAACCTGTACACAGATTATGAATGATATGCAAAGTGGATGTGCTCAAGCCTGTGTGCGTGATGCAAAAAGCTGGAGTTAGCTACTTATCACTATAAAATACTTTTCCAGAAACTTACTAGCTTAGGACAATATGCATTTATCATCTCATAGTTCCATGGTTAAGCTTAATTTTGTCAACTCGATTGGCTTGGAAGCCACTGAAGGGAGTAGGACAGAACATTTCTAGATGTATCTGGTGGGTCACAGAGGCATCATCTTAGGTGGTATATTTGACCTCATGTCTCTTTTTCTCTGGCACTGTTCCCCTGGTCTGTTTCCCCACCTCCACAAGTTAAATATCTTTGCTCTGCTATCTCATTTTGCTATGAAGTTTCTGCCTTGGAGCCAGACGATCTGGATGAAATTCCCTGAAACCATGTGTTTTAGTCACTTTCTTATCACTGGGGCAAAATATTCACAATTTAAATGTTTTATTTTGGCTCATGCTTTTAAGAGGATTCGGTTCATAGTCAGCTGGCTCCTATGCAGGAGGAAGACACTTGAAAGGTTTAATTGAGGAAAGCTGCTTGTGTCATGGTAGCCAGGAAGCTGAGCATGAAGGGAGGAGCCAGGTAGGGAGATACACTCTTCCAGGTGATGCCCCTGTGAACCACCTCTTCTGAGCAGATGCCACTTTGTTAAAGCACATTCAGCTATAATGCCCCAAGGAGCAAACACCTTCCACACACAGGAGAAGTTACAGTGACATTTTAGATCTAAAACATAACATCATAAGCCAAGTTAACCCTTTTCTCCTTTAAATTGCAGGAGTCAGGAAAGCTAACAGAGAAATTTGATGCTGGAGAAGGTGGTCATTGCTGTGATTGTAACTAACAGATGGTTCCAGAAACTTTTGGAACAGGTTTGAGGGAGGAATTTAGAAAGTTTTGGAGATGTGGGTTAGAGAAGCCCTGGAATGTTGCAAGCAGAGCTTGATGGTGATTCTGGTCAGAGCACAGAAAACCAGAATGGTGATAGGAATGTGGATAGTAAAGTCTAGGCTCACAAGGCTTCAGGAATAAGGATTCTTTTGGAAATTGTACTAGAGGTCATGCACGTTACATTTAGGCAAAAAAATTTTCTTTTTCCAAATTGTGTCCAGGTCCTGAGACTTTATAGCAGGCTCACTTTAAGGGTTACAGACCAGCTGATTGGGTAGAGAAAAGTTCTGAATGCTCTATATTCAGGCTGTGCAATGTGTACTACTGGATGCTTTCCACCAGATTTATAGTGAGAATCAGAGGCAAAATGCAGAGCAGAAAAATTTTTAAAAACTTAAATTTCGGCCCCAAAGGAATCCCGTGTAAAGTTGTGACGTGGTTGCTAAAAAGATTAGCACTATTAAAGTGAAACCAAGTATTCTCTATAAGGACAAGAAGAAAGATCCCTGAGGACACCCTAGAAATCAGTAAGATCTCATCCATCATAGGTTCAAGGACCCCAAAATGTAAACCTGTCATTTGAGAAGAGAGTCCCTGAGACCTTCTGCTAAAAAGGATATCCTAGGGATTTGGTTCCCCAGGGTTCATTCCCCTGTGATTGGATATCTAGGCACTCAGAGGCTGCTGCAGCCATGGTCCAAAGGGGCCTGGCTACAGTTTTCACTCACAACCAGAGAGTTGGTGGCAAGTTAATTATATAGGATCCCTTTCACTCTGGAAAACAAGATATGATTCTGAGATATACACAAATTCTGCATATGGATTTGCCTGTCCTGCTTGAAGTGCCTTAGCAACACCCACTGTTTGAAGACTCAACATGTCTGACTTGCTGATGCAGGATTCCACAAAAACATACTTATCCTGTGTCTTTGGTCAGGGAAGTATGATAGTGGGTACATGCCTGGGGGAGCCACTGGTCTCACAACATACCACACCATGCAAAAGCTTCTAGCCTGACATACTGTAACTACATTTTGAAGTAATAGCTAGATGCTAAATTAGAAAGGATATCTTTTGAGGTTATGGCATTATTCTTCAGAATGCAGTATACGGTTTACACTCATAGCTATGACATTAGGTTTTTTTTCCTTGTTGTAAATTGGATACATAGATCTGGAAACCAAGGAATAGAAACAGCTAATCCATTGACATGACTCTAGCTGCTCCCAATGCCCAGTGTCTGAAAATAGGCAATTTGGGGCTGGGGATTTAGCTCAGCGGTATAAGCACCTGCCTTGCAAGCAGGCGGTTGTGAGTTCGATCCCCGGTACCGATTTAAAAAAGAAAAGAAAAAGAAAAAAGGCAATTTACTGAAAATAGGCAATTACAGCAATGACTAGCTACTTAAAAACATGATTGTAAGGAGTCAGATCCCTCAAGGATGAAGATTTGGGTTACTCCATCAGGCAAGCTACCTAGAGTGTAGAAGAACTAGGTAAAATTATGAGGGGAATCTCAGACAGTAGAGAGATATGGATATTAATGATTGACTTTACCTGAGTGTGTAGCATCAATAGCCGTGATTTGTCTCAAGTTAGAATCTTCCACTTAGAAAACAAAGTGAATTTTCAGTGAGAAGCATGTGGATGTGGACAGAGCAAGGGGTGGACTGTAATAGGTACTACTGGTGTTCTGTCCTTCCAGCCATCAGATTCCCTTTACTACTGAATCTACTTCCACAGTTTGCAATTTCAACCTCCATCAGAGAACTCCTTTCCCTTAATCTACAGGAGCCGCTTCACCCCAACTCACCCCAGAAGCAGCAGTTCTAACTATTTGTGCCCAATTACAGTCTGGTGCAGTTCCCTTGCCTCAAGGTGGGATAAGGACACTATGTAATTTATGCTTCAGAGCAACCTTTGCATCAAACTGGGGGTGGAACTTCACCTTAAATTATTATTCCCTTGCTTGGCTGCTTCTCCTTTCCATTCTTCTTACCTTTCTAATTTCTCCCCGAAGCACTTCTTTAATAAATTGCTTGCACACACATCCATGGCAACCTAAGACAGTTAGCTAGTAGAAAACAAACTCTTCCTGGATAGACATGGTTTAGAAGATAGGGTTTTTTTTTAAAAAAATGTCCCACAGTTCTAGCTCAGCATGATATATCACTATGAGTCAACTCAGTCTTTGGTTTAGATTTTTCTCTCTTTAGTGAGAATCTAAAGATCCTAAAGAGTGATTCCAGTAGTAACTTTACAGACTGGGACATCTGTAAATTATCAGTGATTCATTGACGTAAACCATTTGTCCAAGGTTTTTTGGACAACTCTGATTTCAAGTTTTCAATCCCTTGTCAGAACATGTTCCAGACAGCGTGTCCCAGTTGCTGTGGGGGTATGTGTGCGTAGACAGCAAAGGGAATGATGTGCTACTCAGAGGCAGCCTAGGGGAAGAAATCTGAGCATTATTTAAAAAAAAAAAAAAAAGTAGGGAGCCTGAAATTAAGCAAATCTCAAATCCTGGCTGCATCTCAACCAGCTGTATGACCTCGGTCACATTTTATTTATGTTAACATGAACTTACTAGCTCCTGCCTCACAGGGTTGAATGAGACAATGTTTGCAATCCTTAGCTTGGCTCCTGGATGTTTAAGAAATGCTTCCTTTCAAAGGGAAAGGCCAACAGCGGGTTAAAGGCCTTCAGAGGAGTTTGGGGACTTCACTATCTCTCTAGAGCCAGGGGCAGCTGGGGCAAAGGGAAACAAGGAGAGAAAACAATTTTTAAGTGTTTTCAGAACCAATTTTTAAGTGTTTTCATTCGTTTAAATTCGTTTAGCACCGTTTCCTCCGGGGGCTCGGCCGTGGGGAAAGCGGATGTCCCCCTGACCCGGAAGAGACCCTAGCAACGGAGCAAGGGCCCTGAGCCCGCGGTCCCACGTGGCCTCTGGAGGGCCTCGTCTCCCCTCCCCCATCTGCGTCTCCGCCCTGCTGAGGTAGGTGAAGGGTGGAAACCCCGAGGCCGCGCCGCGCAGGCGGACGCCCGCGCCGGTCTCCTAGCAACGCCCGCCCCGCCCCTCCCGAGGTGGCGCGCCGGCGCCGGGAAGGGGAGGGAGGGGCCCGGCGTTGCCATGGCAGCGCAGCCGCTGCTCGGGTACCCGGCACAGCCTGAGAGGAAGCTCGGACCCCGCGTGGGCGACTGGGCGGCGTCCCTAGCTGGTTCCTTAGGCTGCGAGCGGACCTCGTGCTTGCTGTAGCCGCCGAGGAGCGGGGTCGCCGCCCAGCGTGGCCGAGCGCAGGCCGATCGGCCGCCACGCACTTGCCCACCGACGTGGCCCGGGGAACAGTGGGAGCCGTCCCAGTTTGTTTCGTGGGAACCGTGATGGTTGTCCCGGCAGGGTCTAGGCCGAGAGGAATTGGGGCTTGGGGGTTTGCAACCTCCTCTTTGGACCTTCTGTACCTCACCTGGGCCACAGTGTTGCACGCCTGCAAGTACACTCATCTGTGGCCTAATGTTGCCACTTTTTCTTTCAAGTGTTTTCACCCAAAAGATCTTTAATCTTACCTTTAAAAAAATGCAGAAAACTAAGGCGGCTTCCAAATCTTGCCTTTTAAAACAACAATGGAAATGAGTACATTTTCCCAAGGCCATTTTAAAAACAGAAAACGTCCATGCCTGGAAGGGTGTACTTGGATCCTGGAATGGAATTTGCATCCTTCTAAATTTCTCTTTGCAATGAGTTGCGCGCCTGGAGAATTCAGTTGTAAGGTTTTAAATTTAAATGTACACAACCTCTAGCTAAGTGGAATGATCGCTCTGCCAAAGGATCCACAAAAGACCCACTGAAACACAAAGCCACCTGCTTCTCAACCCCTCCCTGGCTGGAGAGTATTTTTAACTGAGGCGGAGCCAGTCACGTGTCTGTGAGTTTAATCAAATTGACAAGAGCTCTGAGCGAGAAAAGCTTGCTATCTAATTCGAAGACAACATTAGGTACATAGAGAAGCATTCTCTTTGGACTTATTTGAATCGCAGCTTTTCAAGTGGAATCTTCTGCATATATTTTTCTCGATCTGCTGCAACTGGAAAATTTAAATCAAAACCCTATTTCGTATATTCATTTTTATGGTAAATGTGCTGGTAAATGTATCTCGGCTGAGAATATGCATTTTCTTGATCAACAAGAAAACCCGCGGCAATCACGGTGAATTGAGCACCTTGCTGATTGAGCAACACTTGAACCTGGAGACAGGAACAACCCTAATCTTAGAATGAGTCCTCCAAAGTGCATTTCAAAAGCGTATTCAACGCTAACCTTTCTCTACTCCAAAGGACCATCCATTTGGAACTTTTTGATGTTTCATTTTGCCAGAGTATTTAATCTCTTCGAAAACCACTTTCGTATAGTTTTTAGTTTGAAAATGTGATTGTGGCTGGGCAAATGACCCTATGAAAGATCTGTCTACCTGTCTCTCCGTCCTTGGACGTGTAGTCATTTTCTCCCGCAGCGTCAAAACCAAATCTTATAATTTGCATGGTGGAGTGTATGGAATAAACTATGGGAGTGAAATAAAGAGCCTGAAAATAACGGTTCCGTGTTTAGTACTGCTCGGGTGGGGATTATTGAAAGTATGATAATTAATTTTTCCATTCAAAGGGCAAGTCAACTCAACTCTGCTTCAGATTTTTGTAGTTTAAGCGTGGCAATAGCAGAGACAATAACAAGTTTATAATACAATCAAATCAGTATTTGCAAACATTAATTTTTATTTGGTAATTGTCATAGTCTCTCTGATTATTCGTTCATTACCCTACAGTTCCTTGCACAGAGGTTGTTCATCAATCTGAGCCCAGAACAACTAGACTGTGGGACATTGGAAAGCTTCCGTGAGTGTTGGGCAGACAGATCCACTCTTGAACTGGTTGGTGGTTTCTCTAGATGGAGACTGAGTTGCACACATGAGTTAGACCAGCCTTCGCTCCTCATCCTCCAGTGACGATTTCAGGGAGTTAAAGAGACACCAGAGGAGCCCATAGGATTTACGTGTGCCCTACTTTATTAATAACATTGGAAGGTTGAAAACCTCACTAGATTTTCACCTAATTTCCTACTGTGGAAATGATCTCCATGCAACCGGTCTAGTTAGTTTCCAGGATTACAAGGTTTCTATCTTATCATTTATGGTTATCGTTTCCTCGGGAACATAATATTTATCAAACACAAGATCCATTTTGCATGCTCACCTTTCCTCTTTTCCAAATAAACAGTGACCTAAGCTTTAAGCATCTTACATTATTACAGACTACCAGCCTTTTATCTAATCCTGCATTAAACTCGATGCACTGTTTTATCTATACTACTTTAATCTTTTAGAGGCTTATGGTAGTCTGGACTGTGTAATGAAATATTTTTATCATAAGAATATCCTAACCTCCATTTCTTCAGATTTCTCTACTTCTGTTCATTTACTTATATACCTTTATTATTCTTTAAATATTCATGTTTTCCAGTTTCATTTCTTTATAGTGCAATGAAATGAACCAAATGCTTATCTTGTTACTGCAAGAATGGTTTTGTTACCACAAAAGGTGAAATCTTGTTTGGCTATTATAGTTAGCTCTCCTGAGCTCAGTAAAATACAAATGCTTCTGTTGGTAGAAAACTGTCACATCCTAAAATCTTCCTTGTTAAGTTGGAACTCTCAACTCATTCCTTTACATTTGAAGAGGCAAGATAGTTATTAGACCAGACTGTGGACTTAGGTCCGGGTTCAAGTTATGGTTGTCTGACTTTAGTCATATTTTTAAGCCTCTGTAGGCCTTAGGCTTCTCATCTATAAAAGGGGAATGAAAGCATTTATCTCACTAGGTTTGGAATCTTAAATAAATTAAATGAGATCTAATAAAGTTCTTGGTAGGCAGTCAACACTCAAAACATATCAGAAGTGACATTATCATTATCCATATTAAAACACTGTTTCCATTGTCACCATTTAAGCTAAATTCCTTTATTAGACTATCCACAGAGAAAAAGGATTTTGAGAGGACATAAACCAGACACTCTGATTAAGGATGGAGAAAGTACAAAGAAAGGGAGAAAGTCCTGAACATGGGCCAGCAGCTGGTGGGACAGTACTGTACACGGATATCCTGACAAATCAGCACATAATGTGGGTCACTAGGCACCTAAAACAGCAGACTAATGCCCATGATGTGTTCAGACATGACGAGGCTATAAGAGCAATGATTGTAAAATATGGGTAAGATTGTGAGGCATACCACATAGGAAAACCCATGGAAAAATGGAGAGTTTCACTAAATTAACAAGACTAAAGATCTAGTGGAGAATATTTAAAAAAAAAAAAAAAAAAAAAAAAAAACCAAACACTTTCCCCTGTAGAGGTCGGAAAGCTTCTTCGGATTTAAGCAGAAAGAAAGAAATTTGTTTTAGGGTGGTCAGTGGCTCCTATGCTTGCCTTTAAGGCTGTGGAAATACTCTGGCTTGAGCCTCTGAGCCTCAGAAATAACTGGAACCAGGTCACTACACCAACTCACACCTTTTGTGCACCAGAAAACCTCCAAGCTAGGTAGCTGCCGTTACAGCTGCTGGCTTAGGAGCCATCTGCCACAGCTGCGACCAGAAATCTGCCTCTGTTAGGAAACCACCAGCCTCAGGAAGTCTCCTTCACAGCAGCCACCTCCTCCTGAAATCCACACCCTCAGGATGGATGGTCCGTGCCCTCCTTTGATACCTCCAAGGCCATGCGGTGGCCACCCACTGGGACCTGTGTTAACCCTGTTGAAGAAATGTCCAGTGATGCCTGGATCATGCTTCCCAGTAGAAGCAACAGAAGTGCATCTGGAACCAACCAAGTGCATCATGAGAGCCTAAATTATATTTAGAGCTTTACTTTGGGGAAATCTGAGAAAAATGCGTTTGCGGTGTTCCACCGCTCCAAGCTCATAGTTTCCTAAATTGAGCTTCCATAAACACACAGGTCCTCACCGACATTTAAACACATTTTCCCACTCACTAAAAGGAGACCCTCACTTCTCGATATCTGTGTCTGGATCATGATTGTTTTCCATTTTAAATCTAATCCACAGGCTGTAGCATTCTTGAAGTGCTACAGCCTGTGGACTGGAGGAGAGTTCATCGTGACCCCAAATACCTTCATAGAAAGTAGGAGGAAGGAGGAAAGAATAAAAAAGAAAGTTATTAATAAATGTAAATAATAGACTAAAGGAAAATACGAGTAGATACACTACTACAGTCCACACCTTTGCCCTCTAGTCGTGAGTTGTGGTTGGTGTTTGTCATCTCCTCTTCCCACTTACAGTAGTGTTTGCCCCCAGTGAATTGCTCAGAGCCCTGGACTTCTTTGTCTGGCGACATGAAAGCTTCATTGCTGAGGCCTCTGAGCTCTAGGGTTGTGAAGGCTTTTGTAACTTTTGTCCCTCGATGTGCTGTTAAGGGGAAACCATGAGGACCCCAGTGATCAAAGATGATCTCAACTCATGTCTCCCTGTGTCCACCAGCCTCTAAATCAACCTAAACCCAAGGCTTGAGGTGATTTACATTTAAGCATAGGGAAAAAAAAGCCTACAATACCTATGTGTATGTCAAGAAAGAATCTGTTTATATTTATTCATTTTTGTTTAAGAGAATTTAACCTCTTGGTGAAACAGGTCAGTTTTATTACTGTAAATAAAAATTACAATGTAGGCTTATGATTTCTACATTGAAATCTTTCCATACTTGTACAAGTAATGAACCCCTTAACAGAATTTAAAACTTAACTTCATTATGAAATTATAATTATTGCTAGAAATTATACCTATAATTAGAGGATTCAGCATAGTTATAAATTATATATACATATAGTTACAGGATTCGAAAGGTTTATTAGATTTGCAAGTATAATACAACTGCCTGGCAAGAGCGAGGTCTTAAGTTCGATCCCTGGTACCCAAACAAACCAAAACAAACAAACAAAACAACAAAATAAGAATAACACAAATACTTGGGAAAGTTTTTGTTAAGATACACTTGAGCTATATGAAAAGGAAATCTAATATTAAATATTTAAGTGTAATTTAAAGTATTTAAAAACACTTTCACTGAATTTATGAAAACCTTTTTTCTAAAGATTATCAGAATTTGTTAACTTTACATACCGAATAAGAAGATCAGTTAAGGGAATTCAACAGGCACTGGCAGACTTTATCTGTGAAGAGCCATAAAGTGAATATTTTAGACTTTATGGACTCTATGGACTCAATTGAAACTATTCAACTGGGTTATAATAGGACAAAAACAATGTACACATTATGTGAATGAGCAGATGTGGCTGTGTTCCAGCCAAACATTGTTTACACAAGTAGGCAGGCGGCCAGTTCTGGCCCACCTCTGATCTACCAGGCTGAAGATTCTTAGGTAAGTTTTTAAATTTATAATTTCTATAAGCCTAGTGTTAATTATAAAAGGAAATATAACCACTGAATAATCTTTTTGCTGTGGACGAAAGCCATGCTCAAAGGTATCTAAAAACTCACATTTAAATGAGCTGCCTGGCCTCAGAGGTCATGGAATACAAAAGAAAGGGGTTGGATTTTGAGGTTTGAGACCTGGATTCCATTCCTAGCTCTCCTAATCAAGTAACTATGCTGCTTGGGGAAAACTATTTGCTTCTGATCTTTGTAAAGAGAAAAATATAATCAAAACTATTCCCATAGAATGGTGGTGATATGCAAATGAGCATTACATAAAAATGTACAGTGAAACTAGAAAGTTTTTTGGTTTTGTTTTTACTTCTTTATGAAATAATATTTCTACCTAGTATAAATGCATTTGTATAAATGTGTGTACACACAATGAGAAATTTGAATAAGATGTTTTTACCATGCTGGTCACGTGAATAATTTATATCTTGGTTCTAAGTCATGAATGATGTTCTGCTCATCAGAATTTGAATTAATGTAATACTCAAATTTGTCTCTTTTAACATCAAAAAATATTCATATCGGTATTTTGTAATTCTAAGAGATTCAACTTCTTCCCCAGAAAAAGCCAGTTTTAAAGATTTAATTCACATTGTTCATGTGACAGTTTGCTTTGTAATTTTAGAATTAGGAGGAATTTTAGAAATTACCCATTGAGTCCTACATGTGTAGGAATGAGGACATAGAGGAATCCATAGGTTAAATGACTTACCCAAGAGCACAGTTTTAGGAACACATTATAATTTAAGTGTGTTGCAAACTAAAACACAAACATAATAATGGACCTTTTTTTGTTCGTAGGACATATGTGGTGTGTGTATTTTGAACCGTTCACAAACACACTCCTAGAAAGAGTAGGCAAGTGATTTTAAAGCTTCACTCTAAGTCTTTTCAAAGCCTATTATAAGTCAATAATTTGGAATCTTATGTAGAAAAATGATCAGTCATTCTTTTGGGTTCTATGTTTTTCTCATTTGTGGATTAATCCCTGTGTCCTTTCTAGGGTATGCTGATAGAGGGAATTAGTAAAGAAACCAACTCTACCATTCTTTTTTTTTTATTTTTTATTTTTTGTCGTTTTCCTTTTTATCGGTAGCGGGGATCGAACTCACGACTGCCTGCTTGCAAGGAAGGTACTTATGCCGCTGAGCTAAATCCCCAGCCCCCAACTCTACCATTCTTATTCAGTATTTATTCACAGAGAGTTTACCTATTTAGTTACCACTTTATTTTATTTAGTCTAATCTGCTCCCTGTAAGAAATACTAGGGAGGAAGCCTGTTTAAAGCACAGGGCACTTAAAATCCAAGATGTGTAAATTTTGTTGTAAAAAAGAGAGGGAAAAAAAAAAAAAAGAAAAAGAGCTCTAACGGATATAACAGCAAGTGTGTTTGGGGGTGTTAAATAGCTGACTTTATCAATGTTTTTGGAACATTGAACACAGCTGTTTGCAGTCTCCCTGTTTGAATGCCCACCTTGTGTTCTTTGATACTGTGATTTGAGGAACTATTTTCAAGAAGATAGTGTGTAATCTACTAGCAGGTAATTTCTTACTGTTATGTTTTTTTGTTTTGTTTTGTTTTGTTTTGTAGTTCTGTATTGCGTGTACCCTTACGCCGCTTTGGTTTGTTTTGTGTTTTTCTCTTTTTCCTCTTAAATAAAAAAAAAAAAAAAAAAAAAAGCACAGGGCACTGAAAAGCATTAATAGAAATTAAATGTGAAAATCCCAACATGTTGAGATAAATCTGCAAGTTGTAAAACAATAATTCCTTCTGGAAGGTGGTGAGTGGTTTGTTAAACTCAAACAGTTATGTAGTTTTGATAGGATCAGAAAAAGGAATTTATTTTCATGATCGCTTTTCATCTTGTTACAGAGTTCACAGGACAGTCTATTAAGCGAGGCTTTTCCTCAATTCAGAGGACAAGAGTGTCACGAGCAGAAGTTGTACCGAATCCTCTCCTTCCTGCCAGGTTGCCGGTCAGTATTTTCTATGCGGATAGAATGTGCATACGTATGTGTTTTATTGTAAAATTGATATTATGTCTGAATATTGTTGTGTGGCCTGCTTGTGTCCCTTAATATGGATGATTTCTCAGATGATTAGTTCTTTTGCCACGTACTATTTAACAGTTGCGTGGTATTCCATCAACCAAGTAGACATTTATTTACCCATTCTATTGTTGGATGTTTGTATTTCTAATTTGTCACTGTTATAAATAATATGATGAATATACGTATGCATAAAGCTTTATGCCTAGTTCTGATCATTCCTGTAAGATAAATTCCTAGACATGTAATTGCTGGGCCAATGAATGTGAATATTTGTAAAATTTCTTATACATAATGGTCACACTAATACCGTTTATTGGACTCTCTATTCTATGAAATGTACTTACTTCCTTATAAATGCAATCTCACCGAATCCTCACAACAAGCAGATGAGACAAGATGAGATAAGAACTGCTAAAATCCACATTTATTTTAGAGAAAACTGAGACTTGGGACCAGAAAATGGCTAATAGTAAGGTGGTTGGGCGGATCTCTGACTTAAACCTGAGTATGTCCGGGTTGGGGATTTAGCTCAGTGGCATAAGCGCCTGCCTTGCAAGCAGGCAGTCGTGAGTTCAATCCCTGGTACCGATAAAAAGGAAAAAGACAAAAAAAAAAAAAAAAAAAAAAAAAAAAAAAAAAACTTAAACCTGAGTATGTCTGATACACAGATATTTTTAATCATTACACTTTATTACCACTTCCTTATTCTCAAAATGTCCTGCACAAACAATTATTACGATTTAGATTTCCTCCAGCAATCTGTTTGTTTCCTTGTAGTATTGAGGGTCCTTTGATTCCAAATGAAGCTGAAAACATTTTTTTTCATGTCTCTTGGCCCCTACCACTTCTTTATGGATTGACTATTCATGTCCCCTGCACAGAATGCAACTCTGAAATGTTTCCTTTTGAGATAGTCAGATGATCTGAATTCTAACCACAGCTCTAGCCCTAATTACCCATGCAGTGGCAGGAAAAATGACCAAGAGTTTTAAGTCTCAATTTCCTCTCATAGAAAATGCGATGGTTAAATTAAGTAAGCCCATGGTCCATTTCTAAAATGCTGTCATTCCATCCGTCAGCCTCATCCCTGTCATTCCATCCACTCATCCTCAATCCCTGTCAGTGCCCGAGGTCACCTATGCAGTCCATTTTCATTTAAGTATTTAAGAAGTGACCTCTGCTCCAAAATCCTAAATTTCTTTTTTTTTTTTTTTTTTAAACCGGTACCAGAGATCGAACTCACAACCATGCACTTGCAAGGCAGGCGCTTATGCCGCTGAGCTAAATCCCCAGCCCCTTTTTCCTAAATTTCTTCTGTTGATTTTTTTGGCTTCAGCAATATTCTTTTCTCAAGATCCCTACTCGCATCTCCTGTCAGGCTCCTCTTTCTCTCTGTACTTTAGGCTCTTGGGATTCCCCAGATTTGCGCTTGGCCCACTGGCCTTTTAATTAGCTCACTCTTGGCCCAGTGAGGTGTTTAGAATTCACCATGACTCTCTTGCCTCTGAGCCCTTCCACTCGCTGCCTCTAGCACTCTCCTTGCCTTTCTTTACTGATTTGAGTTCAAATTCACCTCCTTCGATCAGGAAAGCAGCTTGACTAAAACCTGGCACATAGCTTTAGAGTCAGGCAGGTAAGGATTGAAGTCCAGCTGCACCGTGCACTGACATGTGACTTTGGGGAAATTAGGTCTTACCTAACCTGCATTTCCTTACTTGTGTAATGGGGGAAATGATATTGTCTGCCTGTTACAATTGTTGTGAGAAGGAAATGAGATCATGCACACTCAGTTTGGCACGAACTGCTTTTTTTTTTTTCTTTAGTCTCCCCAGAACCTCGTGCATATATCTATCCTAACCCCGACTTGCTGTGTTCTGAGCATTTGTTGATGTGTCTCCATTAATTGGCATCTGGTCTGGCACTCCTGGGTGATCAACAGCCGTTTCTTGAGGGAATATATATGTCTCATGGAAAGTGGCTTTGTGAGATGCTTTGTGGTAGTTATTTTGTTACTCTTCCTGTGGTCTGTTGTTTGCTTTACTAATACGCTACCAGAGACTGTTTTCCAACCTGACAAGTAAGGGAACACTAATTCCCTGATGCAGTTCAGTGTTTAGAATTGGGGGAGGAGGTGCCCGACCCAGGAGACAGAATGGTCCCAAACAGAGGAGAGACTGCCTTGACGGACTTCCCCTGTGTGCCTCCCTGTACGTACTCTAAGAAGACCCCTCATCCTCTTGCTGCAGAAACTTTGGCCACCTCAGTGAGTCATCAGAGCAGGCTTAGGTCAGTCCCCACACAGAGATACCGAAGGTCACCTGGTTATCCCTCAAATATTTCCAGTGCAGCCTCTCAGAGCAACAGGGCAATAAAATATTTTAAACCAGATATTGTCACTAGAAAAGAAAGAAAGAAAGAAAAAAAACCATACGTGTTTGGAAAATTGACTCCCTGGGAAGGTGGCCAGAGGCCACAGCTACCAAAGCAAGCAAGATCATATGGGAAGAGGAAGGCCTCTGGTTTATTGAAAATTGAGATGTCTTTAGGGGAAGAAAAATCGATATGGGCTATGAATCTTTTAGTAGAGATGGATGGCAAAAAGCATCACGATAGTTTTGTTTAAAAAAAGAATTTAAAATAATTATCCCTTCACATTAGCTGATGTTTCTTTAAAGGAAAATAAAAAATCTCCTAAGTACTGGATTTCAACAAGATTTTAAAATAGTAAAATTGTCTTACCTGGATGGATTGATTCCTGGTCACTCCCTAAAGTGCCTCCTGGGTTTAACATCAGTTTTAAGAGCATTAGATTTAGAGTTCTCATTAAGATCAATTCTGGGACTCGCTGACAATACATGCCTAGTCAGCTCTACAAAAAATAGCACCTACCTTATCTTTGCACCCTCTGCACCTTCCCCAGACCTCACTGATCTTTCTCATGCCTTCTGAGCACATATATGTCATTAAATTGTGCTCCGTGTATGGATTGCCCCACTGTGTATCTGTGTCTTTCCCACCTCCACTGTGGGTTCCCCTTGGTCTTCTGTACTCATTATCCTCCAAGATTACCTGTTACTCTATCCTGAATGGCTGACCTGTGACATTCGTGGGATACGAGGAGGAAAGACAGTATGGTAGCAGAGGCAGGTAATTGACCATGCACATAGAATTACATTTCTGTACACATGTATATATATATTTGGGAGGGTGGTACCAGGGATTGAACCCAGGTACCACCCTGGAATATACTAAGCGTATGGTCAACCACTGAGCTAATACCCCTAACCCTACAGAAATTAAAGGTCTTGGCAGGTCCAGAAACCATTTATGATCCAGAAAGACACAGCTCAAATTCCTAACATTTACATTCCTTATGTATATGGAAAAAAAGGATACGAGGAGATGTATGTACTTCCTCACCTCCACCTTGAGACAGAGTCACCCTAAGTCACTAAATTTCCCAAACTGGTCTTGAACTTGCAATCCTCCTGCCTCAGCCTCCCAGTGATGGGATTTCAGGCATAAGCCACAATACCCTCATCCTCTTTCTCTTGATGTTCTGAGTATCTACTCATCTTTAAGACCCAGCTCTTCTGAGACTTGCCCGGTGGCCCCTCCTTCAGCCCCCTTTCATGTCCCTACCACATTCTATACTCCCTCTGCAAACCACACTGTTCCCGGTGGCAGGAACTGGGTCTTATCCATCTCTGTTCTCAGTACAGTGCCGAGCAAGCAACACTCCTCAGCCATATTTACTAAATGAATGGAAATAATGGAAGCTCAAAGAAGGAAAGGAGAAACAGCAGCATGCAGTAAGCAGATTTCAGAAGCAAGAAACGAGAAAAGCCAGCTCTCATTCAAATGAGTGAGAGCAGCAGAGGTCTGAGTGCAACCTACTTTCCGTCTTCATAGGGAGGTCTGCTATGGGGATTCCGGTCATGTTGTTCCCTCACATTCTGAGTTCTGAGCGAATCTCAGCCCCAGTTAAAACTGTGACATGCAGAAGAGCTGAAAGCCACATTCAAGCACATGATTATCACTTGATTTATACACAAGAATTTTGGCGGGAGAGTACCGGGAATCGAACTCAGGACCTTACACTTGCCAGGCAGGCACTGTGCTGCTGTGCTATATCCCCGGTCCTATATAAGAAGTTTTGTATATAAATCAAGAACTATTCCAGAAGTTTACTCCAGAAATAATTCTAGGAAAAGTCAATTTCTGTTATTTTTAAATGTAAATCTTCACATGCACTCACTGATCCTTACAGAAGCCACACATCAGAGTGACAGAGGAAAGGTTAGGATAGCAAGAGTGAAGGTTGACTTCCTTGGTGACGCCTTTGACACAGGATGCTCTCCACCCCTGAAATGGCTCCTTGGCTTTCACCTTTCTAGAACCTGAATACTCTCCTTAGGAAGCCCAGGTTTTTGGAGCGTTGTTACATTCCTGGGACTATTCTGTTCAAATGAAATTCAATTACATTAACTTCCTTGGCTACTAGGTAGAAAGCACTGAGATACCCATTATAATAACATCACTCTCACACCGATTAAAAGAGAACATGTAGGTTTTGATGAAAAAGGCAAATGAATGGTTTAAACCTTCCTCCACGTTGCCCTTGGGACCATCCTGGAGTAGAGAGCCGATTACATCACACCCCCAGGCAGATGCTTTTGATGACTCTTTATTTTCTGCAAAGTAAATATCAAGTGCCTTAAAGTAAGGAATATTTATGTGACTCATCCAAACAAGAATGTCCCTGCCGTACCTCACTTCACCCCAACCCTCCACATAGGAAGCAAATTCTTTCCAGTGTTGGTGTCAGGGCAAGAGGATAGAGACTGCCCTGGTTAAGTAGCTGTCTTTTCTTTTAGCATCAGGGAAAAATATAAAATCAGAGCAACAATAAATAGAGATTATTTCAAAATTTCTGGAGGACTATATCTGATGCTTATACCCAATTACTGAATAGCATATTAACAAGCACACATAGGAACCAAGCACAGTACTTTGAGTACACATAGGAACCAGCACCATGTACATCTCTCCTCAGTTGAGGCTGGAAGCATCTTCAGCCAACAATGCACGCAGGGTAACCAATGGATCTGCTGTTTATAGGGTCATCATTCTCCATTCTCAGCACTTGACACTGTCTGCAGTTCATTTCTAGAAACCTACACACATCTACACAAGATCCATCTCTGCTCTGTATTGGTGTTGAAATGCACTAATTTTCTAAGAACTTTCAGAGTGTCCTGTTTGTGGTTTCTCAGACCTGACTCAAGCACAGCAGTCTTTCTGCCGCAACTACAGAGGGTTCATCAGCTTCGATTAATATATCTGTGTAGTCCATTTCTACTTTTTTATTGCTCTCGATTCTGGACCGATCCCAGGAGACACTGCCACCACGGTGTTGCCTCCCCTCATCCTGGATCATGGACGTGGCTAGGACTTTTCTGCTCAGAGGCTTTGTGCCCTCTGCAGCAGGCCACGTAAGCAGACCTTCAAAACCCTTGCTCATGCCTCTTGATGCTCCTCTGTGCTGTCTCCAGTCACTTGTCACTCTGTCCAGCTGCCCTCGGGCCCATCAGCATGATTGTTCTTGTTGCACCACATTGATATCTATAGTAACAGCTACTTACCGAACTTTACTATGTGCCACCTGCTTCCAGGAAGGCTACACGGGACAGATTTAGACTCGGATTTAAATTTGGCTCTGATGCCTAGTAGCTTGATGACCTTGGGCAAAGCTTTCAGGTTCACCCTTCAGATTTCCCAATTCATTATTAGAAAAACTGAACTAACAACTACCTCATGGTAGTGGGCTGTAGATATTTGTACAAGTGTTTCATAGATATGTATGTGTGTATAAACTATCCATAGCTTCCCTTCAAATGTGTCTTCCCACTAAACGTATCTTTATTTTATTTTCTCTTCCTCATTCTGGAATGCAATTTGGCTCCGTCTTCTACCTGCCAAACCCTACTTACATGTCAAAGTCGGTTAAACATCACCTTATTATTTTTTTTAATGGTACTGGAACTCGAACTCACAACCTCACGCTTGCTAGGCCAGGCACTGTGCTGCTGAGCTATATCCCTAGCCCTTAAACACCACCTTTCCTAAGAAGCCTTGCCAGAAGTCACAGGATCAAGCAACTCATTACCGATATCATTTGTAACCTAGGGCACTTAGACTTGGAGTAGTGGCCGCAACAAAACAGGCAAACCCAGCTTCTGTCTGGTTCCCCTTGAAATATGTATGCAGGAACATCACCATCCAGCTCTCTCCACTGTGTTGCCTTAAGATTGCTTCTTCCCAAAAAGACACAGACTGCTGGCCCACTGCTATGTGTACCCCAAAGGATCTTCAGGCAGTCTGACACACAGCCTTTCCTAGAGTGTTATTCTGGTTTCATGCCACACTATTGTAACATTTGGCTCACTCAGTATTTTATGACAATAAAATAGGTTTACCACCCTAGATTATATGTTCCTTTAAGGAAAGTCTTGTGTCTTATTTCCTTCTCTCTCTCTTCTCTCTCTCTGTCTCTCTGTCCCTCTCGCTGTCTCACCACAGCCCCTGCCCTCAGCATCTAGCCCACGTCTTGAACATATTAGTTGCTTAATAAATATTGGTTGCATGGTCTGTGAATCAGCAGCTGAGTAGGTTACAAGGTAGAACAGGTTCAGGAGAGCTCTGCAGAGGATCAAGAGGAGACTCAGGAAATGGGCAGGCAGGAAGCCTAGGAGAAGGCTGAGGAGATGCCAGTGTGCCTGTCTGGGTGTTTGTTTTGTTCCTGTCAATGATAGAAAGGCAGTAAACCTGTGCCTTCCAGGGCTTCTACAAAAATCCATCCTTTCCATTTATAGATTATTTCCTTTCTACTTTTGTATAGGTCTTGCAAAGAGAAAGGGAAACAAAGAGAGAAAAAGAACCAGAGTGAGCCTCACAGGTAAGGAGAAATCAATGTGAATTAACCAGATTTGCTGGCCAGATTTCTGGACTAGTTAATGCTGCTGTGTTTTCCCAGTATCACAGAACAAGGTTTCTTCTCTACTCATGTGACCACATATTTTTCTTAGGCTGAATATTTAGAAAAATAATTTTGTCTGGAATGGTAGCTATTTTGTTTGTTTGTTTGGTACTGGGGATCGAACTCACAACCTTGTGCTTGCCAGGCAGGTGCTTGTGCCTCTGAGTAACTATTTTTTTTTTTTTTTGGCGTTTCATGTTTGCACGCCATCATGATATTCTAGTAGACACTTTACCATCATTACCCAAGGAGTCTTTCACTTCTTCAGAAACATGGAGGCTATTTTTATAGATCCCACTCTGTGCTGCATGTAAAAACCCCAAAAGAACATGCGGAGAAAGGAAAGATTTACACACCCACCATGTCCCTCTCCAGGCTCTGCAGTATGCTTCTTTCTCCATGGTTTTGCAGGTGATATGGGCGACAGAAACTTATACTTGATTTATGCTTGATTTGAATTTTCTAATTAGAACGCGATGTCTCCCTTACACACAGGATGCTAACAAAGTGAATAGTTTCAGGCTTGAAGATCTGCCTTTCTATGGGTAGCAGAAATAATTTCTCCTTCCTCTCTTTTAATGTTAAAATCAAACTCTTTTTTTTTTTCTTACGGTCATAGCAGTTTCCCTCAGTGAGGTGCTTTTGCTGACAGATTCAGAAGCCAAGCCTGCTTCTGAAAAATGGGCAAGAAAATACATTTTCGACATCGCGGGTATTTGAATTACTGTGTTGCGCTTCTTAACCTTCTTGAGAAACTGAAGACCTGAAATTAAAATAATGAAGTGTGAGTTCTATACGGCTGTGGCCATCCTTCTGATTTATTAGCATCGCTTATGCCTTAATCTGTGCCTTATGGTCCTCCGACTGAAAAAAGTGCAGGGTTTCAAGGTACGTTGTGATGTGACATAAATTCTCAAGCACAATAGTGTTCTTTGTTTAGTAGCCTATATATATGGGAAGCAGAACTAAAAACTTGCCCCTAATCTCTCATGGAATTCCATGGTAGCTTCTTAAACAGTGTCACAATATTATTTACCTAAGGGAGAAGGTTTAGGGGAAAATACAAATTATTCCTGAGGTATCCCAAACCCTTGGCATTTGGGTGCATTCTCTTCTGAATCTGTGCAACACGCTGGTGATTCATTGTGCATTTCCCTGGCATCCCAGGGCTCAGTGAAGACCCGAGGTTGCATTAAAAAATTTGTCTTATGACACCTACAATATATTTCCTTTGTTTCTTGTCCCTCTCGTCTTTTCCCTTCTTTTAGCACGTTATTCATAATTAGTGGTGCCCAGGAGCTATTAGCAACATTAAAAATGCTATCAATAAACAGTAACAATAGACAGGTTAGATTAATTTAAATCCTATATAATCCTGAGTAATTAGTATACCCAAAAGATTATAATTTTGATATGTGAGCAATATAAGCATGTTAATGTGATAGTCTATGTTCATTTTTTATACTAAGTCTTGGAAATTCAGTGTATGATTTTACCCTTACAACATATCTCAACTCAGACTAGTCTCATTTCAAGGGTTCAATAGCTGCAGGGAGCCAGTGGCTGTCTCACTGGCGACATAGCTACATGACATGTCCATCACTGTGGAAAGTGCTGTTGGACTGCAGCATCTAGCCCCATCCTGAGGATTTCATCTAGAAATTCGTCTTTCTGAGGAAGGCATCACTTGTCATCTTCACTTTCCAAGGAGCCTTAGGCAATATCTTTCTAGTCAGCAGAATAACAAGAAAAACCCATTTCTGACTATTTGGACCTGTTTTTCCTCAGGGCACAAACTGTATTGAAGTCCCAGGAAAGCAAGACCACTGGAGCCCAGTGCTTTCCTGCAGCGAGGCTTATCTGCTCCTGGAGACCTGTGGGACCCCTCCCAGTCCCTTGGGAATCTCTCCAGGGTATAGAAGGTACTTTGCATGTGTTCTGTCTGTTCCCAAGCCTCATTTAAAAGGGCTTGCCTTGAGCCCACCCTCAGAACTGCTGGAGAAGAAGAATGCTAGAAAATAGAAAACACTCAGCTCTCTAGGAAGTGGCTCTGATTTGTGGCATTCGCCAGTTTCTTTGGTGTACACAGTCCCACCGTGGCCGGTGATTTAAAACTACCACGGTGAAGTCTGCTCACAGAGAAGTGGGAAGAGAGGCTCACAACCTGTTCAGAGCCAGCCTCAACCCATCCCTGCAGCATGAGGAAACAGAGGTGGACTTTTGTTTCCCATTTTCTAAAAGGTTCAGAAAATATCATAGAACATCTTTTTTTCCATCTGTGAGAAGCAAAAATGTCCCAAGGCCTAGGTGTATTGGGTCCAAGTGTTACTTTAGGCATTGTTGAATTTAATAAGAAGACTGGCTGGTTAGCTTAACAAAATATATAAAGGATCATAAACTTATTATTCTTATATTTCACATCTATCTCCATAATTAACAATACAGATCTAATCAATATTACTCCGTTTAAATATAGCTGAAAGTGAGATCAGCTTTCATTAGCACCTTTTTATTCTGGTCAGATGACAACTGTACCACTGTCATTCCATAAAAAGAAACAACGTCAAATACACAAATAGCTTGAGAATGTATCTGAATTTCTTATTGACCTATGCTTCTGGGAGAAAAGAAAAAAGAAAATACTGTGCACTCTGTGAGGCTGAGATAAATAGTTTACAGGCAAGGTAGACAATCTTAATGGACTAGACGGATACAGGACTGTAGAATCTGTGCCACCTCTGATGAACCAGAGGATCTTGGGTAAAGTCAGCACCTCCTATCCTCACTTGCAAAATTAGATTGGACTGGCTCACCATTTCCCCAATTTAGTCCTTCCTATATAAGGCCATCGTTACTTTTGTCATTTGCATCTGCTACCTGCCCAGTTATTTTCTTTATTTTACTTTAGTTAACTCATCTCTTTTTAGTAACTGTATGAGCCTTTCCCTAAGTAACAGCATCAGTATAATCACAGTGTAATGTGCTAGCTGTTTGTTCCGATGCCCACTGATATACAAACATAACTATAAATCTAACCAATGTGTGTATGCTCCCTGAAATTATCTTGCACACCACACATGGCTGACATCCTACCTTTCTGAAATATCGAGCAAGGTGAGCTCTGTGGATACACAGCACAGTTGGTCTAAGAGCTGTCATTATCTCAGTCACTTTAGTGCTTACTGTGGAAATTTCAGGATTGATACACCTTGCAGTGATATTTGTCAATCAAGATGAGTGAAACTAATGGATCATGTAGCCGTCTGGTTATACAGGTCTCTCACTACAGATAAACTTGGCTTGAGACTTCTATTCTGAAATGTATTTGCTTCTATGCCAACATAACTTGTGTGCTCTATCAAGCAGCAGAAAGATCTGATCAAAAATTTAAATGAATGCATTTTGCATATAATATTTTGTCTGTTACTATTAAGCTCGGTAAATAGGTTGAAATCTGCATATAAATCACTTATATTTGCCTTGTTGTCTCTATGGGGTTGCTATGATGGTGCTTTAAATATCATGAGGAATTTTTAAGAGATGGCTTGGCATGGGAGAGAATGTGGAATTATTTTTATAAAAAAAGGTTTAGGAATTATAAAGCCAGACTTTCTTTAGAGTTGGTGTGGTTTAAATAATTTAAACCAGATGATCTGTTGTCAACAATTTGCATTTAAAATATAATTAATTATGTTAGCCAGCCTGCTATTATACCAGGAAATTAAGATACCATACATGTCTATAATAGGAAATTTCTCAATTGTCTTTTTTAATCCACTATAAAGCTGCACATCCATTTCCACCCGAGGAAAGAAAAGCATATTATGCTGCTAAAGTAATACCAGTCTTTTCTAGGATTAAGAGTCAGTGGATGGTTTGTGGGATTTATGATTTCTATTCTCAAATGAGAACCAGATGTGCTAAACCCAACAGCATAAACAGTTAAGGAAAAAAATTGGCAGGAAAAGTCACTTTGATAATTAAATTTGTTGTTACACCTTCTCTTGTTTAATAAGATAATCAGAAACTTGATTTGCAAAATTATAACTCCTCAGTTCTGATTTAACCCAATAAAAGTTCAGACTATTTTGTTCTGGAATAATTAAGTAACAATATGATAATCAAGTGGGTCTTTTTATTAGAAACAGAAAATTCTTGTTCACAAAAACTTTCAGGAAACATTTGTACTCTTGTTCACTTAAATGTCAGCATAATCAGTTTGTGTATAAGTTTTTACATAAACCAACACAAACAAATTTAGAATATGCCCTGTCTTATAAATGTATTAGCAATATATCTGTCATTATTAACCGTACATTTTAGAATTGTGATGTTTTAGCACAAATGCAAGGAACTCATTTACATCTATTAGTAAACTAAAGAGTAGAAGTTATGTTAATCACTCAGTGTTTTAGGGAACATAATATGGAAAAAATGCATATTTTGCTCTTTAATCTAAGCAATTTGTCTAGAATCCTAGATGCATTGCATCAAGACATCCATCCACATTCCAGAAGAGTTGACTCCAGTTGTGCTCTGAGCTCAGATCTTTACAAGCATTATCTCATTATCATTCTCTTTCCTGTGGAGAAGACAGAAGCTCTGAAGGCTTAAACTAATTGTCCAAGTCTGCACGGCCAACGCGATTCAGAGCTGGGTTTGGCCACCATTACTTGGAGCTGGGTTTGAACATAGACACTGCAGCAGGGCTGTGCCCTAGAGTCCCTAGATTGGGTGCTGGGGACACAAAGGTAAGATATGGGTACAATGTTTAAAGAACTTGTATAGCTCAGCCCTTAGGACCTCAGAAATTTATAGTTTGGAGACATCTTAAAAAGTATCTGGTCAGGCTCTCTTTTATTGGAGACAGGAAAACAGTGACCTAAATAGGTAAGTGTCTTATCCATGTAGAGGGTAGATAAAAATAGAAGTTAAAATGTAACTGCAAAAAACTGATGAAATGGTCAATTAAAATGTTGATAATGTCATTTACTTAATACCATCGGACTTTTGTGTTTGGAACGTAAATCAGTTATTACTTAGGCCTGGTCTTTTCTCAAAGTTGTAGTAAGAAGATGTTGGGATATCAGTTCACTTTCCAATTATAGCTCTGATAGGTCTTAAGAAAATAAAATAACAGTTCTGGTTAATTCATTTCAGCAGTGGCTAATGAAAGTGTGCTGCACACAGAGGTAAGGGCTGGGTAAGTGAGCATGCACGGATTACACAGGCTTCTTGTCCCCGTGGCTACTCCCATACAGTGGGAGAGAACAGTGATTGATGTCATCATTCATCAGTGTGACATGGGGAATTCAGGACATTGTTGGACATAGCAGAGACACCACTGGACGGTACTTCTGGTGAGTTGCAGGGAGTGTTGGGACATGTCAGAAAGGAGAAGAAGGATCCAAATACAAGGACACACCTAAGCCACACCTGCTCCTGAGAGGCATCTGGACACTTTAAGGTACTTATGCCAGATTCTTTCCAATTGCTTCCAGAGTTCCCTCTCCACCAGTTCTACCCAACTCTGAGACAGAGGCTTGCCAGGGCTGCATTGATGGGAAGCCTGCCCTACAGCTCCAGGTGCTGCCATCATTGGGAAGTCAAGGAAGACTTTTGGAGAGAAGGAGTTGATGGGTCCAGGTCCGTGGTGGGCGGTTTCCAGCTGACTGGTGGTGTTGCAGGCCACCTCTCTACTAACTGTCTCTTCCTGTACCTGACAGATAATCAGAATCCTCAACCATGGCATTGTCTGGGTTTTCTCTTTTTACACAGCCCCTTTGCCAGGCTTTTCTTGAATCAGCTTAATTTCTTGGGAGGAGAAAGAAAGGGTAATGAAGACTGGCATTGACGGGGATGGAGAGGCAGGCAGGAGAGTTGGGGTGGTTTGAAATCTGGGCTGCCAGCATAGGAAGTAGCAGCGAGCATCTAGGTGGAGGAGAATCCTGCAAGTACCACAGGACCCTGGGTTTTGTTCTGCAGTTCGAAGGGCTTTGCAGCAACTTCAGCAGGGGACTAGCAGGATCCAATTTATGTTTTTCAAAGATCACCCTGGTTGGATGGAGAACTGACTGGAACCAAGGTTAGAGACAACATCTGAGGTTATTATATTAGGCCAGAGGAGAATGGAAGATATTTGGTAAGTCTATGAGACATGTTTAGGTCCCGGGTCTGTTTTGAAGATCCAGCCCACAGACCGATGTTTCAGGTCAAGGCAGTGTTGGATGGTAGGATATGATGAACTAAAATAGAGATGACTGTATTCCCTGGTGCTGAGAGCCACTGATATGCCACCCCCATCTGATGGTTGCTCTGAAAAAGGAATTATGTCATTATTTCATTCTGGTTTGTTTTTTCTGAATCATTTGTCATTTGCTTTATTTATCTTTTATAAGATATAATCAAACATCTACAGAGAATGTTTAAAGCAAAATGAATTTAAATATTAGTAAAAGACCTACTGCAACAGATCTCCCTCAAAATTCTCCCCCTCTCTTTGAACACACTTATCATTCTAGCAAGCAGTTCTGCAACTCTTTTGTGAGTGTGTTTAGGACATGTGACCAAAATCTGGTGAAAGCTGCTGGGGCATGCCAGCCAGCAAAAAGGCTGGGAGGGTCTTCACCCACTTTATCAGATCTGGCACCCTGACTCTTCCCCAAAGTCAAAATGACCATAAAATGAAATGTTTTGGGTCAGCTCAGACATCCACACAACCATGATTGAATAACTAAAGACACTCAAGAAAGGGAACTTCCTGAAATGCATCCAAAACTGACAAAAATGATGGGATAAATATGTTCAAAGCAAGACAGAGTGGAGGCAGTATTTGGAGGGAGATTAATGGCAATGTGATTTTGTTAGAATAAATTTTTAATATTCACTATATTTTTTGATCATACCTTGTAGCTTCCTAGTTTCCTTATAATAATATAACTTGAATCTATCTTTTCCACAATTGGGTAATTTTGAATGATTTGTCTATATTGTCTTCCTCTGACCTTTAGTAATTTTCTTCTGAAGCCAGAAAGAAGATTTGATATATTTAGTAGTGGAAATTGAGAAGTCGAGGCAGTTCTCAGATCTTATTATCTTGGGAAACCATTACATCGCAGAAGAGTTTTTCATGCCTTGTTTGCTGCATGTAACCAAATATAATGCGAGGTCTCTCGTATGTATACTCAGAAAAACTATTGCCTTAGGTTGGAATCTTTACCAAGTCATTCATATTACAGGATTACCTCCTACTTACTTCATTTGGAACCAAAAAATACTATTAGGAAAAGACATTACTAGTTTTATATTTTTGTAATGGTAAGCTATGGCCTCAGTTAAAAGCAAAAAAAAAAAAAAAACCCTTCAATATAGCTTTAGTAATTAATGGAAAATGACCTCTCAATTACAAATGTTGGAAATTGTTTAGAATAAGCCTTTTACAAATACTTTAAGAGTAATAAAATAAGTGATTATGTTGTGGAGTTCACAAATAGTAAAGGCTGCTTTGGGCATAAAGTACCATTTCCAAGGTCATTATTAGATAGAGATTTCAAAAAGGCTGTATTTTAAACAAGAAATAAAGATGATATACCCTGAAAATCTCTAGGAAACTTAAAATGGGACTTTTATGATAACAAATACAACAAAGCATATAAAATTGCTTCATGAAATCTGTTCTCTTAAAGCAGGAGATTTTAAATATTCATAAGTAAGTAAATTTTATAAGTAGAAATTTGGTTGTTTCGTATCTATATTCCTAAAAGTATGTGGGTACTTCTATGCTTGAAATATATATGGATATTTTATGTATATTATTTATATGTTTGTATTAGCTTTGGTCACTGTAACAAAACATTGGACATATCTTAAAGGAGGAAAGAATTATTTTGGGTTTATGGTTTCAGAGGCTTCAGTCCATGGTCAGTTGCTCTCAGGCAAAAGTATCAGGGGGAAAGCTGCTCATCTCGTGGTAGCCAGGGAGCAGAGAAAAAAGAAAGAGTCAAAAGAAGAAGAGGCTAGGGACAAAACACATTTTTCAAAGACAAAAATCTGATCTGCTTCCTTCAATTAGGCCCCACCTTTGAACAGCCCAGTCAGCTAGTGAACTCCATAGTGGATTGATTCACTAGTGAGGTTAGCACTGGCACAATCCAGTCACCTTGTTGGGCCCCCTCTCTGGACCTACTGTGTTGGGGCTCAAGTCCTCAACACATGAGTCTTTGGGGAGCACTTTATATTGAATTCATAGCAGAGTGTTTGTCTTATATACATAACTGCCCTTTAGTCTGACATGTAAGGTGTTATATAAGCTATGATGTGGATTTAAAATTTTCTTTGGCCTCTGCATTCATAGATCACCAGCCATATACACACGGCAAGAAAGCACTACACTACCTGAATACAAAATGCTCCCAAGGCCAATCTAAGCACTGCTGTGTGCATGGTCAAAATTGTGCTTCGGAATTTGAGCCATGCTTGCTGTAACGCTCTGTGCCTGCCCAGAACCTCCTTCATCACTGCAGGAGCAGAAGCTGGAAGAGGTTTCCCTCAGCTGCTGGGAGGTTGCTGGAGATTGACTCTCAGCTGTCAGTCTTCTTCGGGAATAACCCAGGCTGAGGAGAACTAAGTCACCTAATGGTATACGCCTGTTTCAGGGCAACTTATGATCAACGATTTGCCATTCAACAGTCACAGCCATAAAGCCCGAATTCAGAACAATGCCAAGGGAATTCTTGTGGGGCTGGCCTGCGATGGCGGGAAAGGCAGAGGCAACTCTGATGAATGCAGTAATGAGCAGGAATTATCATTTTATGAAGTCCTTTACTACCTTTAAAAGGCATTTTCTGGTACTCTGGGCGATTCCGGAAGGCAGAAGCATGGTGTGAATATGGGGAAATAAAAGAAAGCAAGGACGTAGGTAACCATGAAGCGAATGCTCAGTCCCAGCGATGAGACTCCAAGCATAGATAAAAACCTAAAAATAAGAAAAAGAAAGATCCCCGTGCTTTGAAGGAAAGAGAAGACCCCCAAAACGCTCCTTACTTATTCTTCCAATATTAATATACACCAGGACCTACCTTGTTGTATACTAGTTGATACCAACTCTCAATTTTTCAATCAAAGGCAAATTAGACGTAGCAAAGTCATGATGAACTACCTCTGTGCCAAGTGTATCCCTTGTGTAACTCATTGTGTAATGGCTGAAACTGAGAATCTGAGTGGTGCCAGGTGGTTCTGAGGATTGCCATGCATTCACGATTTGAACAATTACCTGGCACACATAAAGGAACCTATGTAGATGACTCCTTAGTGTGGAGAGTAAGTCAACACGAGTGTTACATTGTGGTCACGGCTGGTCAGAACCTTAACAGAGAAACTGGAAGATCCCTGGAGCTCCTATCACGTGCATTTCTGACCACAGATACACCATCAAGCAAAAACAGATGATTGTGGAGCCCCTTGGTTCTAATTCTTACAAGACAAAATTCCTCTGCCTTCTCTGACCAACTTGCTGTTTTCAGTTCACTGAACATGCTACAGCATGACTTATTATTCAGTCCATTTGCTCTGTTATCAGGTGAGTATGGTTAAATACGTTCACTTTTTAATGCTTTTGGAAATGATAATTTGTCTACTGTAAAAGTTGCTGCATCTTTTTGTAAATCAGGTGCTCTAAAAAAAAACAAACAAAATCCCCCAAAAACCAAACAGAAAAAAAAGCAACTTTTTGCCCTCTGCACCAGCAGACGATGGACAAAGTCTGCACAGTCAGACAGCAGGAGGTTCAAAGAGGAAAAGAAGCCCTCACGAAGGCAGAGTTAAGCGGTGCCCTGGCTGCCACCAGGAGTAGCTGAGAAAATCCCGAGCTCTTCTTGCCTTCAGCCCACCTCCAGCTCCCTGCCTGAGAGTCCTAGAAACACAGCCACGTCCTCCGGGGAGGGCAGGTTTCAGTTATAATCAGGAAGCAAGAACATGTTGTAAAGTGATGGAATATGTTAGGAAATCTGCTTAGCATTTAACAGGGATTCTAGAGGATAAAATGGATGACTCGGGAGAAAGGTGCTCATAAAAACACTTTCCTGCCATTTGAAGCGGGTGATAGTGAAGTCAGAGCTGAGGTAGTCTAGCGATCAATATTAAGACCAGTGGTGTTTATTCATGGCTCTGTGAAAAATGATTCCTGACAGCACAGCATCCTGTAGATGACTTCGAGTCAAAGAGATCAACAGATGGACCTAACCCGATACAATTGCAGGCATGGGTTTTATAAATTATGTATACTGACAGGAATAACTTAGAGTATAATGATTTGCTTATGCAACTTAGATTGTGGTAAGAATAACCCCTTAAAGAAAAAGACTGCATTATAATATCTGGCATGGTGTTGCACTATGGTGCTGTAAGATATGTATGCAAAACAAGCACAGAACTGTCTAGGAAGAAAAGCACCGAAATCATTCTGAACTCCATTAAACAAGTGCGCAATATTTCCATCTCTAGAAATTAACAAGATAAACAAGGAAAGACAACAAGATGAGATTAACATGAAGAGAAGGAAAGAAGTTTCCTAAAACTGTTGTTAAAAGAAAATGTAGCGTAGGGCAGAGAGAAACATTTGGAAAAAATAGTTTCTTTTTGGGAGTTACCAGTGCATGTGAAGCTGTGTAAAGGAGACATTCCTGGGCTTGGGACCGTCTCTCTGCCTTGGAGATCACAAGGGTTACAATGGCACATACTGAACCAAAGCACTGCATGAATCAGAAATACAGAGAACCGAGGATGCTTATATTGTCCCCATCTTTGTCTACCATCAGGTCGGTCCTTTTCATGGTAATAAGTTCATGGTTGAAAGTGGACACAGAACAAACACAGACAAGGTTTCTCAATAACATTTTGCAACCAGCATATTCTTTGACTTGTTAATGTTTTAGACCATGCTTTACCTTTTCTTCCTAGAATTTTTCTGCACGTACAAATTATCTTTAAATAGTAAAAATTCCTTTTCTTCCTGGTATGTGATGCTTGTAATGACTTCGATGAAACATTTAGGTCATTCGGAGCACAGGGCTCTTCTGTGATTCGCATCGTTACAAAATATGTCCCATTAAGATGATGCACAAGCTGAAGTGGAGTTAATGAACCTGCATTCCTGCAGGATAATTCAAACTTTACGGGTGATATTAACTTAAATAAAATAAGAAAGGGAAGAAAAATCAGGTTCATTGTACACCAGAGATCGTGGTCTTTTTGCTCTCAGTCCATAAACCCCTATCTATTGCTCAGTTGCTCTCATACCATTATTAGAGTGGTTGTAGAGCACATATATGTATTTAATTAAGTACCCCTCAGTGGTCATTAAAGGAAGGCACACATTTCCGTAGGGAGCATATGGGGAACTTGATTCACAAGCCTATAAGAGACACTCAGTGCCTTTACCCTTTAGGATATGCTGCGTGGAAATGTGGGAGCACCTGGTTGCTGCCTGCCCAAAGCAAAGTGGCCATGGCCAGCAAACAAACCCAAGCTGTCACCTGTTTTATAAATAAAGTTTTATTGGCACACAGCCCACAGCTCTGCCTTTACTTATTGTTCACGTTTCCACCCTGCAGCAGCAAACCTGAGTGGTTGCTATAAAGCTTTTTTTTTTTTAGAAAGTCTAACATTTTGGTTATTTAGAGAAAAAAAATTTTGATAGCTCTGGATATAAAGGAAAACTTCTGTTCCATGCTTCTTGACCGTATACAGTACATGATTATAAAAGGAACAAGAAATATAGTAAGCAAATCAAATATTCAGGGCACAATAATTCTATACTACAGAGAATGTCAGTGTTCTAGGAACCACTCGACCTACTTAGGAATAGAAGTCTTTTTTTTTAAAGCCTACACTTGGTATTTTAAGCTTATCTCCTCCCACCATCAAGAAATAAAATAAATAAATAAATAATAAATACAAACAATGGCCACGCGTTTTGTAAACCCTCTGAAACACAATGTCTCGTGTTCCCCTTCTGGCGCTGTGGCAGCTGTTAACTATCAAATACTATTTCTAGAACTGTGCTGACATCAGTCGATGATCATACACAAAGCTGTTTGGCATGACACACACTGTGCAAGTTGAGGCTGTTAAAATGAAACAGCTCTGTTAAAATTAACTCTATTCACATCACAGGGAAAATATCTCCGTCTGCCAAATCAATTTCTTCCTATATCGGCGGGGAAGAACTGTTTTCTAACCTCTAAAAAGGTAATTCAGACACAGGAGAGCAGAGAAAGAGAGAGAAAAAGCAAAAGAACCTTCCGAAATTAAAATGATAAAACAAAAAATTGCTTGACGGCAAAAGTATTTCCAAATGGATGAGACGGAATCCAAAACTGAGCCCGCAACAAATTTAACTGACAAGAAAGTCTGCATAATGGACTTGGTTTTATTATTAATGCTAATATGGGTACATTTTTGTTCTGTTGTGCTGATGGCAAGAAGATAAATGCCCACCAAAGGCACTAAAATATTTCCACTCCGTGGAAACACTGATGTCAGCTGTAATACAAACACTTATTCTTCCCTTGTAAGAAAAAAAAAATCACTTTTTTTTCTTTTAAAAGAAGCACTATCATTAGAGGCCACACCAGAAACAAGTGTAGCTTTGGCACAGAATTTCTTACAACTATTACATAAACAGTTCAAAACTGATTTCTTTGTGAAATTTTCAGTTATATAGATATAATTTTTTTAAAGTGAGATCTGTACATGATTTTAAGTAGCACTTGTATTAAAATTAATAATTAGCCTCACTGAGTCCTTCTAATCAGTGATTGAAGTTTACATTTAGGGCAACCCCCTCAAATGGAGAATGCTTTATGCTGCTACTTTTCTCTCTAAGAATCAGTACTTAAAGTCTTCTAATACCCTGAACCCAAGTCACAGTAGGAGCCAGGCGGGAGCCAAACAAGGATTGCGAGAGATGGAGACTGCGTGTGCCCAAGAGTGTCTGGCTGTTTTCAGATTCCAGAGCCAAGGATCGAAGCTCTACAGTTGTTTGCAGTCAGGAGGACCAAGGATCTGGTAGCCAGGGAGTTCAAGCCAGAGCCAGGGTGTGTCAAGCCAGCACGGCAGTTAATCTGAGAAGCAGCAGTTAGGTTTCAGAGATCAAGACTAGCGTAAGGTCAGAACTCCAGGAGGTTAGGAACAACAAGGAAACAGAATACAGGACTCTCATCCCCTAAGGTAATGTCTATTTGTGTTTGCTTTTAAGGGTCTTGTTTATACTCCTCCATGGTCACAGCTTCTTTGAAAGTGAAACCACTGTAGATAAACCTGGATGCTAGCTGAAAAGCCACCCTTCAATGACAAGATTGCTGTTACAGACCTCAGAAATGCAGAGATCATTTAGCAATTACCCCATATTCTAAGCCCACATTAATCGTTCCAAATTCTCTCCTGCTTGGCTTTTTTCTGCTCATTAATTCTTTTAGTTTTTTGTTTTTATATTTTTGAGATCAGCACTATCTATGGTAGATAGACTTTTAAGATGGGCCCCAAGATTCCCCATATTAACCTGTATAGTATCCCTCTTGTGGGTGGGCAGGGCCAGTGAATGTGTTGGGGCATAGCTCCTTTGATTAGGTGTCCCATCAGTCAGCTTTGAAATTGATCAAAATGGTATTTATCCTCAGTGTGCCTGACCTAAGCAGACAAACTCTTTAACAGAAGGTGAAGTCAGAGAGAGAATATGTCCTGCTGTCCCCAAAGGAAAGAAGCAAAGACAGTCTCCATGTCTCAGGGTATACAAAGAGGTATTCACATGGTGAGGACCTGGGGGCAGCCTGTAGGAGCTGCAAACCATCCCTCAGTCACTCGGATGCAAGAAGATAAATTCTACCAACAACCAGTGAGCTTGGAAGAGGATTCTGAGTCTCAGAGGAGACCCCCAACCTGGTGGGTCCCTAAGCAGAGGACCCAGCTAACCTATATCCAGATCCAGGCTGATGGGACTGCCAGATGATAAATTTTCATTGCTTTAAGTCTCTAAACTTGTAGTGATTTGTTACACAGCATTAAGAAACAATACACTGTCTAACAAAACTTTCTGGGATAGTCTCTAGTTGCACTGCTGGTTGCATTTGTTAAATGCTTTGCTAATATGGTAGCAACATGTAAAATGAGATTAGTGCAATGAGGAACTGAATTTTTATTTTACTTGCTTTTTAATTAATTTAAACATGTGTCTATATTGTGGCTACCCTATTGGACAGTAAAATTCTGAGTTAATAATAATAATACTAGTGGCAATTCTATGATTTTAATGTTCTTCATCATAAAATAGTCCTGAGTCTGATTTTTTTGCAGTATAATCTTAAACAGCTTCTCTCAGGGAGTATATGAAGAGTTGTGCATGACGTAGCCTCTGTTCTCTCTCTCTCAGTTCACTCCCCTCTCCAATTTCAGAGCTTTTTCCCAAAACTTCATTGCATTCTGAGTTCTTTCTCACCTGAAGTCTTTCATATATGCTTTTCCTTCAATCAGCACATTCTCCCCTTTGTTCCTAATTTAATGTCTACTTAATGCCTAGCTCTCCATTAAATGTCACTCTCTTGGAGAGTTTTGGATGCCTTGCCTCTGTCAGCTGCTGCTGTGTAACAATCTATGCCAAACTCAGCAGCTCAAAATAGCAATCGTGCATTATTGGAGTTCATGCACCTATTGGTCAGCTAGGTCATATGATGTAATTCTGATTTATACATGTGATGACAAGAGAGTTTGCATTAACCTACGGTTGGCTGGGGCCCTTTAGCAGGAACAGATGGGCTTTACATGCCTCCCCTTATACTTTCCTGAGATCAGCAGGCTAGGCTGATCAGATTCTTTTCAGGAATATAGGAAGTAAAATAGGCAAGTAAACACACTTGGTATCTTGAGACTTAGGCTTAAGACTGGCACAACATTACCTGTGCTTGCTTCTATTGGTCAAATCAGGTTGTTGGGTCAAACCAGACTCACAGGGTAAGGAAGCGTACTCAACCCCTTTCCTGGCAGGCGCTAAAATAATCATGGAACAAAAGCCTTGGATGCAAAGAAGGGTGAAAAATTGTTGAGGTCGGTCGTGGAACCTTCTACATTTCCTTTTTGAAATTGGACACCCCCCCCCCAATAGCTCATAGAAAAGACTTTTTTTCAAGACGGCTGAACTCCGTAATTATGTAGTTATTTATGAGTTACTTGTTTAACTGAGTGTCTCCTTCACAACACAAGCAGCTCATTTAGGTCAGGAATATTTATTTAATTCACTTCAGTGTCACCAATACCTAGGACATTCAAATATTTTTTGAATAAATGAATACGATTTCTGAAAAATGGTTTTTAACGCTGAATATGTTCTGATGAACAGGTTATAATGACAGATAGTTAAGGACTGAGCAAAATCTGGGGCTTATTATGAGAGTTTAAGAAGGAACCTTTTACAGATTCATTTATGGAAGTCAAGAGATGTAAGTCAGGAGAAGGGGAGGATGTGTGTACATATAAAAGTATGTATGAATATATGAAAGGGCAGGAGTTAGAAGGAAAAGAGAAGAAGGAAGGGAGGAAGAAATAAACAGAAGAAAAGAAAGAAGATTTAGTAGGAGAAAAGGAAGGAATGAGGGAGGGAGAGGAAAGACAGAGACAGAGAATTAGCAGGTCACAGCATTTGTAGACCAGGTATCATAAGATCTCTACTTGGAGCTATAGTTTAAGAATCCTTAAATAATAAGTAGTGAACCAAAATACATCTTGTTGTAGTCAAGGTTTGCAAGGGACTAGATTTAATACAAGACACAAAATTTATAGGATTATTTTATAATATTCATTCAGAAAGTCAAACACAGAAAAGTGCAAGAGATCTGTTCACACACTAGAGAACCAAAGAATAGTTGAGGGCCTGGATCCCACAGTGATGTCATGTACAAGTCCAGCCGAAGACCTAAAGCCCATGGCAGTGTCCTCCATGAGTCCAGCTGGAGGCCTAGAGCCCGCCAGAATGTCTCATGCAAGTTTGTATCAAGGATCTGCACTGAGAAGGCCCAAAGGTCAGTGGTGGAAGCTAGAAAATCTGAACCAGCTTGGTAAAAGATTTGTGCCACCAGGATGAGGGATCTGCACTGGAGCCAGGAAGTGACACTCAAGATAAGGAGCAGATTCCCCTGGAGAGAACTGCATTCATTCTCAGTGACAGCAAGGACCTCAGCTCCTCTGATGACAATAAGAACTGCTGAGTTCATATCAGGAGAGCCAGCACGAGGAGCTTCTGCAGGAGAACCAACAGTGCACCATCTTCCCCTCTGTTCTCCTTTCATGCTGTTGGAACAATCCTCAGGTGGGCCTTCCACACCCAGCACCACGCTGACTCTGTTCAGCTGGGTGTTCCAAACTGACCATTAGTTAGTCCATTACACACCTCATAGAGTCAATCATAAAATGATCAACTGTAGGTATAATGTTACATTTGAAAATACCTCTTTGTGATTGTATAGATACAACACCAGAAGCAACAATACGACAAATAATCCCAAAATTTGGTACACAGAATACACTTTTTATTGTTAATCCTATCAGATGTTTTCATCAACACTCTTTTTCCTCTTTACCTCGTGGACTAGGTGGAATCCTAACAATTTTTTAAATCCTCATCTTTTATTGCCATGCCCCAATTATTCTGTTACACGGAGATTCTTGGCAGTGTTTGCTAAAGGAATCTGGGATGGAGAGCTGAAACAGTATTGCCTTTGACTTGGTGCTGCGTTGATGGGATGAACAGGGGACCCTTTTGATTTTCACAGAAAAACACAGAACTTCAGAGACAAGAAGTACATCTATTATTTGTCTAGTAAGTCCTAGATTCCAATAAACATCTTGAAAGTTTCTTAATGTTACTTGCATGACACATATGTGTAAGTGTGCCCTTTTTATGAGTGCATATTTGCAGCCCATAATGTCTGTATTCCTTGTGTGGAGTTGGCACATGTACCTAACACATCTTAATTCCTCCCCTTTCCCTCTCCCTCATCCTTCTCCCTCCATCGTTTGATCCCTTTCCTATTTGAAAAAGATCTATCTTCCTTGATTCCATTACTTATGTTTTATTTTGGTCTTTATTTATATGTTGGACTTTCATATTACAGAAAGCATGCACTATTTAGTTTTGAGTATCTGGTTTATTTCACGGTTAACATTATGATCTCAAGGTGCCTCCATTCTCCTACAAATGACTCGAGTGTATCATTCTTACAGCAGAGTACTTCTCCACTGTGCATATATTCTACATTGCCTTTATCTATTCACCTACTGATGCACTTTTAAATCAAGGGCACAAGTATCTGCACAGTGTTAATAATATATCATTTTCTTTACTGCAATGAATATCTTGAACTCTGAGTCACTAAAAGCAATCTAATCCCAGGGAAGTTAGGCAAGAAGGTGAAGAGTTCCTAAGGGACCTTAAAAGTTGCACATTTGCTATTTATATTGATTCAAAATCATACAAAAATGATTATTGAACACTTACTATACTCTATTGATGTAAACTCTAAAATGAAAGACTAGGTCCCTATCATCATGAGACATATATAGTCCAGTAGGTGACACAGACATGTGTATATAAATTATTACAAATAATACAATATATACTGTGAGAATTTATATATTTATATATACCCAATTTATATATACCCAATACCACAGTTTAAGGGAGGAGATGTTTAATCTGGCTTATGGTTTCAAGGGACTCAGTACATGTTTGTCTGGTTCCAAGGTAGGAACATAATGATGTGTGATATGTGTCCAAGATTCTTAGTTTGTGGTGGCCAGGAAGCAAGTAAAGCAAAGAAGCAGCTGCAGAGATGAAGGGGCAAGGGACTATGTAAGCCATTCAAGGTCGCCTTCCTGACCCACCCAGACACACCAGGAAATATGCACCACTACTGAATCCCTGGGTGGCCGCCAAGCCAATCAGGCTGACACAATCAAGCTTAAGTGTCACATCCCACCCCTTGTCAACTTGATACCTAAACACATCCCCTTAATCTATACTTAATCCCCAATTAAACACAAGTTGATAATTCTGCCAAACATGACACAAGTGTTTTACTTACAAACAAAAACACAATAATCTCTTCTCCAGTCTCAACAGCTTCAGCATTTGTCAAAAGTCCAAGTCAATGTCTCCTCTGAGACTCAAGGCAACTACTTAGCTGCGAATTTCTGTAAAAATAAAAAAACCATAATTCCAAGGTATGATGGCACAGGTAAACATTGCCATTTCAAAAGGGAGGGATAAAAGGAGAGAGTAAGACCAAAGCAAGGTTCAAACCTATCAAGGCAAACATTAAGTCCTGCAGCTTTGTCTGACATCCAGGGAACACCATGGTAAAATGCCCTAGCCCTATGGTCTCACAATTGCAACTCACATGGTCTCTCACTTGGGCGGTCTCTGTGCACAGCCTGCAACTTTGCTCAGCAGATATTTTGCATTCCTGGCATCTGCAGCTTCCTGCACCTTCACTTCATTTCCGATGCTTCACACCCTGCCTTATGAAGGACTCCTTGCCTGGCCTCCCGACCTTCCTTCGAAATCTGGATGAAAGTCTTACTGACTCCATAACTCTTGCATTCTGTATCCAGTAAAACCAGCGTCACAAGGATAAAACCAAAGTCTCCTGTCAGCAGGAACAGTAACCAGGCCCCCTTGGAGCATGACCTGTAAGTGCCTGGATGGCAGAACATGGTGAAATGAATCCTGGGAAACAATTCCCTAGAATGTCCTCCTCAAGGAAAGGATCCAAGACTTTTTCTCAGATAAAAGGTTTATAGTTTGGTGCCCTTGAGCCTCTGATGGGAGAGGTCTTGATGATTTCTGAGATATCTTCAAGATATCTTTATTCTTGTCACAGTACAAAGTAGTTTTGTTTTAATGGTGCTAATCCCAACAGCCGTTCTTTCTTTGGCTCCAAACTTATATATGATTTCTTTTGCATCAAAATTTAAGTTTTCCAAAATTTTCTTCTGTGTTCTTTGCTTCTAATTCTCACTATACATCTGACTAAAAGTAACCAGAGGTACCCATCCCACAGACTAAACACTGGGGGACCATTCAATTTTCTCTGCCAAATTAATTTGTCTATCACACTTAGTCATAGTCTCCTGCAAAGTTTCAGGACATCAGCAAAATGTCGATAAAAAAATTTTTTTTGCCAGAGTGTAAAACTAACAGCCTCTAATTCAGTTACCAATAAAGTTCTCACCCCAAAGTGAAATCTCCTGAGCCTAAGCGTAAGTATTCACGTTCCTATCACCATTGTAATCTTCTGAACTCTGACCAGAATAACCCATCAAGTTCAGATTACAGCATTCTTTATCCTGTATCTTCATACATTTTCAAACTCTTCCCAAAAACCAGTTCCAAAGGTTTTTAAAGTACATAGTCAGATATAATCAAAAGTAACAACCTCTCTCGTACCAATTTTCTGTATTGGTCAGCTTTCCTAGTGTGTTCTGCCAGTCCCCAGAGAAGCTCCCAAGCTGACCAAATTGATACACTCAAGCTTAACCATCATAGAGATGTACACCAAGTAAATGGGAACATGAAAGATAGATTGATTAATTTGGGCTGGGGTGTACTCTGGGAAGGGGGTGATCCTTAAACTATGCATGAATAGGAATTTGATAACTGGGTAAAAGAAGTGGGACACACTAGGCAGGAAACAGAATTTCAGAGATGTCAGGGTCCAGACCATGAAAAACCTGTTGCATTATACTTAGAAGTCTGGGTTTTTTACTCTCGGGCAGTGGTTTTTAAATTGGTGTTCCTGGTCCAGCCCCATCACCATCACCATTACCTGCAAACTTGTTAGAGTCGCACATCTTTAGTCCCCATCCCAGTCACAGTGAACATCCTGGGACTCAAGCCCCACAATGTGCATTTTAACAAACCCTCTAAATGAATCTGATTATAAATGAATCTGAGAAGTCTGCTCTCAGTGATGAGGAACATGGAGATGTTTGAGTGAGGAAGTGGCTTGGTCAGAGCTAGATCTTTAGAATGATGCCCTGCCTGTGATGTGTAGAGTACTTTGGAATAGGGAAAGAGAATGGCAATGTGTCCGTGGGGCCACGGTAAGCAACAAGATATGAGGTGCTAGCTAGCCATGGGGACCAGAGGAGGGATCCTGCCAGTCTAAGACTCACAGTCTTTAAGGAAAGTAAGTTACAGGGGGCTTCACATCCTTGTCTAAATCAATGGCCAAAGAGCCCTGAGTCATGAAGGACCCACTGCAAGCATCTTGTGTACCCACGTACCCATGTAGACTAGGTTAATTACAGAACCCACATATACAGTCACTACTGCTTTCAACATACACAGTTCTTTACGAGTAATATTTTATATGCTCATTTAAAATAACTGAAAACTCTTCATAACTTTAAGTATTCTTTGTATCTGACATTGAAATGTAGTTCAACAGGGAGACCCTAGACATTTTGAAAATGTAACAAAAGTCCTCATATTTGAAAAAGTTCAACAGGGGCCATACGCCTGTAATCCCAGCACTAAGGAGGCCAACGCAGGAGAATCACCACAAGTTCAAAGCCAGCATGGGTTACGTAGTGAGTTCAAGACCATCTTGGACTACATAGACTCTGTCTCAAAAAAATAAAATGAATAAAAGAAAGTAAAAAATAAAAAGAAAGAAATAGTTCAAGACTGTGGATGCCTCTAATATCACTTGGTTATAATTTTTCTCATAATGCTTATTAGTATACATTTGCATTCATCACGGTGGATATAGCACTTCTTAATTCTTTGTCGCTTTGTTATAATTTTTGTTGATGTTTGGCAGTGTCAGGGAGGGGCAAGGTACTATATTTAAAGTTCACACAGATATGGAAAATTTAATATTGTTTGTTTCTCTGTTATTTCTTCCTCTTTCTGGGGTTGAATGTGTAAGCTCAGCACTGCAAAGACTGTTTAGCTCCTCCCAGTACTTTTCATGGGATTGGAACAGTGGCTGCCAAAAATGGCAATTCTCACATTAGAGTTTTATAGTCTTTTTTAAAAACCCAGATCTCCCAAAGGTATGATTAGTTGAAAGATTAATTTATTTTGCAACCTAATTATAATTTCTTTCACAAAGGAGAGATCCCTTTACTAAAACAGATAACAAACATTAAAAGCAAAGAAGATAGCCCCACAGAGCAAATTACTAAAGAAAATATATACCTAAGTACATTAGCTACATTTCTCACCCATCCTTATATCTTATCAATCATTGCTTAATCTTCGTTGTGTTCTTAGCACTTTGTAGAAAACATCTTCTTCAGGCTTTAGAATCTCTATTCTTCTAGTCCAAGCCTCTGGCTAGCACTGTAGCTTTCCGACAGCTCCTGGCTCTTAGAGGCTAGGATTGGATCTGCCTGTCTGGCTGGCAGGATTCACTAATGGAGAGGGCGTTCCAGCACAGATGGCTCCTGTGCTCTCACCTACCGTATTAGTTAGGGTTCTCTAGAGGAACAGAAGCAAGAGAAAATATTTGTACAATCATGCAGGGAAATGTATTAGGCAGGCCGATGGGATCAGCGACAGGGGAGTCTGCATGCTGGAGAGTTGGAGGATCCAGAAGCTGATTAGTCCAAGAAGATGGAAGCTACCAAACAAGGATCAAGGTTGCAGCAGCGCTGCAGGGATGCAGGCTTGGAAGCTCACCAGAGGATCTGCACTGGAAGGCTGGAATAACTGGAGACCGCTGTGCAAAAGCAATGGCAAAGACTGGCGTTCTTCAGAAACAGGTGCGTTCACCTCTTTCCCCCTTTTTTTTTTTTTTTTTTTTTTTTGTCTTTTTGAGACAGGGTCTCGCTATGCAGTTCAGGCTGGCCTTGAGCTCACTTTGTAGCCCAGGCTGGTCTTGAACTCGCAATGATCCTCCTGCCTCAGCCTCCCGAGTTCTGGGATTACAGGCATGAGCCACCATGCCCAGCTTCTCTTTCCCTTTTTTATTCCGTCTAGGCTACAAGTCTTTTGGTTGGTGCCGCCCACATCTGAGGTAGGTCTTCCCCCTTGAGTATGCTGTCCTACATGTCAGTCATCCAGAGACACACCCGGGACTGTGCCTTGCTAATCTCCTAAGCGGTTGTTAGTCTAGTCCAGTTGGTTTATCATATTAACAACCCACCTATCTACTGCAAGGTGGAGACCATCAGGCTTATTTCTTATTTGAATAAAAATCTGAGGCCCATCTGAGAGGCTTTGGATGCTTCTTACCAGGAGAACTGTACCTATAACTGCTTACTGCCACACGCCCTGAAACTTTCCTTACTCTCAAATTTAGAGTTACACTAGTTTTCCTTCCGAGTGACAATCATTTATAGACACACAGGATGGGTTTGTAACCACATTATAATATGACTTTATATTGTGTTTATGTTAGGGTTCTTCAGGGAAAAAAGAACCAGTAGCATATATAAATGTATAAACACACACACAATGTTGTATACAACTGCAAACTTATTAACTCTTTTCCTAAAACAGGATGCAAAGAATTAGGGTGGTGATATTTACTCTATTCCTTGATACATTGTAACTTAAATAAAGGACCTCAGCTGGTCATAGCTATTTTCTTGCTGGGGTGACCTAAAATTTTGTTCCAGTAGTGATTAAGTTATAAGTAGTCCTGCCTGAATTGGATTGTTATCATTTTTGCTCAACTTTAATGACATGGCATGGAATATTCCACACAGATTCCTAACCTTAACCCTTTGCTTGCTGACTCAGAGACAAGAGGCCAAAGTGAGCAGATAACGTTTTTTTTTTTTTTTTGGTATCTGGAATCGAACTCATGACCATGTGCTTGCCAGGCAGGCGCTTATGCCTCTGAGCTAAATCCTCAGCCCCAACCAGATGGCATTCTTAACTTCCAATTCAATGGGATCAATGTTCCCCTAATAGAAGAAATCCTCCCTTTGGAAAAAGACCTCTAGGCCAATAGAACACAAAGATATAGGAAAAATAAGGGAAAAATTGCTAGCGTATCACTAGAGACACTAATGAGCAGTGCTATTCCCGTTTTCACCCTCAATTATTGCACTCTTGAATTCTGACAGGAAGAAGCAGCACCACATATAATGTTGTGGCCTCCCTCAGAGCCTTGCCCAGCCCTGCAAGGTACCTCATGATGTTATGACTGAGTTCTCAAAAGCCCATTCCACTGGTTCTCTCAGGTCGACTGCTTCAGGATGAGGGCAAAGACGGTGAGACCTGTGATTCCCATGACATGGGTCCACTGCCATACTTCGCTGTAAACCGAGATCCTTTGGTCAGAAGTAATGCCGTGTGGGGTACCATGAGAGTAGATGAGGCATTGTGTAAATCATGGGTGGTAGTTTTGGCTGAGGCACTGTATGTGGGAAAGGAAGCTCTATAACTACAGTATATATTTATTCTAATAAGAACACAGTACACTGTTGGATGGAAGTTGTCCATCCTACCATCAGGTAGCTGGTTGTTGCCTCTGGGGGACAGTACTGTATCAGATGCCCAGTATCAGTCACTGATGCTAGCAGAGTGGGTTCTCTGAAGAAGCTGTAGCTAGGTCAACGTTGATGGATAGAAGTCTACGTTGCTGAGCCCACGTGTAACCTTCTTCCCTGGCAGCATGGCCACTTTGTTTGTGAGCCCATTGCATGATGACAGAGGTGGTTGCGGAGGACATTGACTGAGAACCACAGGGTGAGTCGTCATCTACTTGAATATTAAAATCCTGCTCTGCCAAGATCATGCTGTAATGTGAATACACAGGACAGATGTCCACAGTTTTATCCATTCGAAGAGATCTGTCCACACTTTTCCCCCACCTCCGACTTCTTGTCATCAATTTTCCAATCAGATCCTTCCAAGTCCCTGATCATCCAGCCAAAAACTATTGGCTATAGACCATAAATTAATATATAATTGTATATCTGGCCATTTCGCCTTCCAACCAAAATAAACACACACACACACACACACACACACAGCCCGCTCAACATTTTGCCACTGGAAGGGTTTCTCTTTATCACTGACTGTCACAGATGCCCAAAAAGGGGTGGCAGCTATGATGCTGACCATGTTTTCATGATCTCTGCATGTTGCCCAGAACATTCACAAACTAGGCCCATGTTCTCTTTTCCTCCAACAGATCACAAGGACTGCGCCAGGAAGCCACAGCTTCAGACTGCACAGAGAAGGCAGTGTGGGGTGAGCGAGGACCAGACAGGTCAGGTGCTGCAGATGGCTGAATTTTCTCTTCTGAACAGGCAGGTTTATCATCTGACACGACAATTCCCTCCATGTGATGGAAAATGATCTCTTTTACTCAATGTCTACTGATTTAAAGGTTGATTTCATGTGAAAAACACCTTCCCAGAAACATCTAGAATAATATTTGACTACCTGGGTACTAGATAGTCAAACATTAGCCTAACCACGGTGATGCCTAAAATTAACCTTCCCAGTATTGTGTCCTAAAAGGGAAGCCTGTCTTTCTCTGCTTCTTTCTGCCCTTCTTTATTTCTACAGACATGTCCTGAGAGCCCCCTCGATTCTTGATCCTAGAAGGCAACTGATGAAGTTGAGTGGTCTCCTTGGTAACCACCTCTAACACATAATGGAATACACACTGCATCCTGAAACAGACTATCTTTTTTACAGGCTTCATATTTCCCTTTGCAATTTTAATCCCAAACTTAAAAGAACACAATTTTACTGTCTCTTTTAAACAGAAAAGTAGCAATTTTACAAAGAGTTTGAGACAGAGGCCACTGTTTAGCTGGTAGGTGCTCTAATTTTAATGGTACTGATTTAGAATTTGTCATGATGCAGTCGGATTGGCTCAGAGGCAATTTTTGTATTACAGGGTTTGTCAAGGAAATGAATGGTTTAAAAATATTTTAGAGGAAAAGATTGAACCCACTTTGTAAAATAAACAGTTTCAAGATATTTAGGTGTAAACTAATGAATGAATGAAGTTACACTGCATTTTAAAGATTTATTGAAGCAGGCACAAAGAGTTCCTGTCATCAAAATAAACTTTAAAAGTATGTTAGGTTGAATTATTATATTACACATAAATTATTTGCTGGGGGCAGTGCAGCTCTGGTCATGGGACCACTATTCAGACTAGCACAAATGAGTCTGGGAAAGCCCATCTTGTGTTGTGAGTCCCACATTCTGGTCATTCACGGGTCAGAACTATTACCCAAAACACAGAATGAGTGCCAAAAAAAAGAAATCAACATAGACTAATAATGTGTCACCAGCCTCCCAACACAGCAAAGAACTCATTGGTTGAGCATGTATGCTTTATGATACAACAATGATCATTGTATAATAGCAACAGCACAGTTTGCCATATTGTGTCTTATTGGCTGAGAGCACATGATTTCAGTGCAAGAGGGAAAAAAACCAGCTGTTAAAATAGATTATAATAGATGGCTGTGGAGGTATTTTCTTAAAGCTTAAGCACATTAAATATTTCAGAGACAAATAGCCTTATAATAAATTAATGCTCTGTGGGGACTGAACCAAGTATAGCACGCATGAATGTGAAAAACTATTTTTTATTACAATCAGTCTTTAGTGCAGACTTTTTTATGATTTCAGACTTTACCAGTCATATCATGCCAAATTGTCCTGGGGATTGCTAGATAAGAAAATGTGTATTTAAAACAGAGTTGACCGCTTATGTAGAATTTTCTTATCAGATGGAGTATTAGTGTGAACTTAGAAATTCCCAGGGACTGGTTAGATGGTTGTCTGATTTTATAAATAAAGTTTTGTTGGAACACAGCTACAGCCTTAGGTCTTCGTTATGGCTGCTTGCACAGCATGAGAATGGAGTTGAATAGTTGTGGCAGAGGTCATTTAATCCTCAAAGTCTAAAATACTCTCTATTATTACAGACAAAAAAATTGTGACCCCCACCCTACCTTTGCTGTAGACACATTCCTAATAGCTTTGTTCTTTTAGACGGGGGAATTTTTCTGGACTTAGAGTACAGACTGAGATAAATTACTTACTTTCCCCCGCAAATCTTCAAAACTAAACCACTCCATCATCCATTTGACTGTTTCAAGGAAAGAATTACCTAAAGCAGCATTACCCTATATATAGTTCAAACTTCTTAAGAAATTTTAAATTTAAAATGTTTAGTAGCCACCTAAAAGAAATATACTAAATTACTGTTAGTAGTATTTTGTTTAGATTTAATTTAATCCTGATCAAAATTCCAATGGTATATGTCACAGAACTAGGAAAAACAATTCTAAAATTCCTTTGGAACCAGAAGAGACCTAGAATAGCAAAAGCAATTCTGGGCAACAAGGCAAAGCAGGGGGCACCTTGACTTGAAATTATACTACAAAGCTACTGTGATAAAAACAGTATGGTACTGGCAAAAAAACAAAACATAACACAGATCTGAGAATCATCGAAACAGAGACTACTCCATATATGCTCAGCCACTTTATCTTGGACAAAGGAGCCAATCACATTCACTGGAAAAAAAAGATAGCCTCTTTAATAAATGATGCTGAAAAAAATGACTTTCCACATACCAAAAATTAAAACTAGACCCATTTCTTCCACCATGCACTAAACTAAAGTTGAAATGAATCAAATATTTAAGTGTTAAAACAGAAACACTAAATCTGCTGGAGAGAGAATAGGTAGAACTCATGAAGACACAAGTGTAGGCAAAGACTTGATGAACAAAATTCCCATCACATAAGAACTATCACAAAGAATCAACAACTGAGATCTCATGTCATTAAAAACCTTTGCACAGTAAGAGAAAGCAACAAAATGAAGAGACTACCCACACTGTGGGAACATACGTTTACCCACTCTTCCTCAGACAAAAGACTAATATCCAGAATATATAAAGAACTTTTTTAAAAAGTCAGGTTCACCATATTTAAAGATCCAATCAAAAAATGAGCATCTGAAATGAATAAATACTTCTCAGATGAAGAAATAGAAATGGCAAATAAATATGTGAAAGAATGTTTAACATCACTGGTCATTCAAGAGATGCAAATTAAAACAACACTGAGATTCCATCTCACTCCAGAAGAATGGCTATCATTAAAAAATTAACCAATGACAAAGGCTGGTAGAGCTGTGGAGAGAAAGAAACCTTTGTCCACTGTTGGTGGGAGTGCAGACTGGTGCAACCCCTGTGCAAATCAGTGCAGTGATTCCTCAAAAAACTAAAATTACAAGTTCCATTCAACCAGCTATTTCCCTTCCTAGTATCTTCCCAAAAGAGTTAAAAGCATCACACCACAGTGATGCGTGCACATCCATGCTAAATCTTGGAAACAGCCCAAACGCCCATTAAATGAGGAATGGATAAAGAAGGTCTGGACTTTTTCATACAATGGAGCACTACTTTGCCATAATGAAGGACAAGCCCGAGGCATTCGGAGCTAAATGGATGCACCTTGAGACCATACTCTTAGTGAAATGAATGAGACACACATGTCCAAATATCACATTGTTTCTCTGATGCAAGAAACTGAGAGTGTGAATAAGGACCACAATGTATAATACATAGTGGGAAATGGGAAGAAAAATGTTCAAATGAGGAGAGGGGTGACAAGAAAGAAAGAGAACAGGAGGAAAAAATGGAAGCAAAGCTTTTTTAAATATAGAAGAAGGAGGCTTAAAGGCAGGAAAGGGAAATAGGGAAAAAAAGCAAGACATGCCATACGCAGGTACAAATTCCCATGAGGAATGTTATCACCATGGATGTCTAAAGTGTGCCAATAAGAACAATAAAAATATTTTACTAACCCAATATATCCCGATACTATTTCAACATACACCCAATAGATAAAGTTAGTAACAATGCATTTTCTTTTTGGTTGTTCTAAGCTTTTAAAGTCGGGATGTAATTTATATTCACAGCATACCTTGAATCGAAATAGGCATATTTCCCGTGCTCAATCACCACCTGCAGCTGGTGGATAGTCTGCTGGGTAACTCAGGCCTAGAGGCAGGAAAAAGCTAATGGCTTTCTGTTACATTAGCTTCTCATTTTTGTCATTTCTTTGCTTAGCTATCATTCAACTTTAAAAATTATAGGTTAAACAAAGGTAAGGCAGAGACCCTATTCTGAATGAGTTTAATTTGTTGAAATATGTATATATTTTTGTGCAGTAATGTGTCACTTAATGAGATCATGAGGCTATTTCATGGGCAAACAGCACACACACACAAAGATGGCTACAACCTTTGGAGGTGATACAATCGCTCGGAACCACCATCATATACATGACTCACCACTGACCAAACCACCATTGTGTCGTGCATAACTGTGCTTATTCTGCACTTTTCTGAGTATCAAGATGTGCGTGGATGGTAATAGATATTAGAAGTAGTCTGCTAGACTTATGGAGGAACTACAATTAACAGAGAATAGACCTGATCAGGAGTAGGCTGCTAAAGAAGGAGATAGGAGGGAACTTTAATCTTAGAACATGTACACATGCCTTCATTTTGGTTTTTTTTAAGCCAGAAAAGGTCGGCATCCACAAACTGATGACTCCCTAGAGATGGATGCTCTACACATTTGCCACTGGAGTATAAGCTCTTTGGGGGCAGGGGCCCAACATTCCTTGAATTAATGAATATCTGAATGTAGTATTTTTTCTTCCTTCTCTTTTTTTTCCCCTTTGATTTCTTCTAAAGAGATGTCTCCTTTCCATTTAGTTCTCATTCAAGTGTACCTTCAAGTTTATGGAGTTATGTCATTAGTTACTAAGCCATATATCAGAAGATTTCCCATTGATCAATATTGTTGTGGTGTATTAACTAATAGTCAGCTTATAACACCCAGCTGAATTGAGTCAGCGTGGTGCTGGGTGTGGGAGCCCCACCTGAGGATTGTTGCCAACAGCATAAAAGAACTGGAGGGGAGCATTGTGTGCTGTTGATTCTCCTGGAGAAGCTCGTCATGCTGGCTTTCCTGATACAAACCCAGCTGTTCTCATCGTCAGAGGAGCTGGGGTCCTCGCTGTTGCTGAGGATGGCTGTGATTCTCTCTGGGGGAGCTCTGGTCCTTACCTTGAGTGTTGCTTCCTGGCTCCAGTGCAGATCCATTAGCCTGCTGGCTCAGATCCTTTACCTGCTGGCACATACTTTCTAGCTTCCACTACTAACCTTTAGCCTTCTCAGTGCAGATCCTTGACATAAACTTGCATGAGACATTTTGGTGGACTCTAGGCCTCCAGCTGGATTCCTGGAGGACATTGCCATGGGCTCTAGGTCTTCAGTTGGACTTGTGCAGAACATGGCTGTGGGATTCAGACCCTTGGCTAGATTCTTTGCGTCTCTTGTGTGTGGATAGCTCTCTTACACTTTTCTGCATTTGACTTTGGGAGTTAATATTATAAGATAATCCTATGAATTATGTGTCCTGTATGAAATCTATTCCCTTGAAAACTCTACAACAAAATTGGTACATTTTACATCCAACGAAGTGAGGCAATGGGCTCATGCTCATGCAATTCACTGGGCTCACCATGTTCCTCACCACCCAGACAGTGACTGGATTGATGCATGAAATGGTCTTTTGAAGACACAGTCATAGTGCCAGCTAGGTAACAATAACTTGCAAGGCTGGATTAATGCACTTCAAAAGATTGCATATGCTTTGATTCAACATCCACTATATGGTACTGTGTTTTCCATAGCCAGGATTCATGGGTCCAGGAGTCAAGAGGTGGAAGTGGGGAATGGTACTACTCACCATTACTCCCAGTGATCCACCAGCAAAAGTTTTGCTTCCTGTTCCTGCGACCTTATGTTCTGTTGGCTTAGAAGTTTTGGTTCCAGAAGGGAAAAGGTTTATACCAGGAAGCACAACAATGATACCATTGAGCTGGAAGCGAAGACTTCTCCCTGGTCATTTTGGTCTCCTCATGCCTCTATGGACACAAGCTAAAAAAGGAGTCACAGTGTTGTGGGGGAAAATAAGAATATATGTGGAGTGCACAAGATCCCTTAGGGTGCCTCTTAGTATTACTGTGCCCTGTTATTAAAGTCAGTGGGAAACTACAGCCACCTGTCCATTCCGAATGACAAATGGTCCAGAGCCTATAGGAATGAAGGTCTGGGTCACTCCATCAGAAAAGAACCAAGAGCTGCTGAGGAGCTTCTTGAAGCCCAGGAGAATACAAAATGGGTAGTGGGAGAAGATAGTTCTAAATACCAACTATGGCTCCATGACCAGCTATAGAAAAGGGGGATTGTTATCGTACTATTTCTCTCCTAATATGTTCCTAATGTAATATAAGGTTGATACACATAATATTGATTCTTAAGGATTGTTAAGCCTATGTTATAATGTTCAAGTTACGAAATGATAAAAGTAAGCATCACCCAAAGAAAACTTATCTTCTGTTCTGGGGAGGGAATTAATATATTTCCATTTGTTTGAAGGACAGTTATAACATGTTAGGCATAATTATGAGTGCGTCTTTGTATCTGGAAACTGATTCAAAGGAATTTGTCTGGTTGCCAAGTTGACAAGGGGTGGATTGTAATGGCTGATTGATTGTGTCAACTTCAGAAGGTTAGAAGTCTGACTAAATCTGCTTAGTAATGCTACACCCTAGGACACAGAGGACACACTTGTTGACTAGACAGTGCAAAAGGGAACTTAGTAAGGATGGACTTGGTTCTGTTCTTCAGAGGAGCTCCAGTCTTTGCTTTCACCTTGGACATCATCTCCTGGCTCCTAGCACAGACTCTTCAACTTCTGCCTCGGATCTTCCAGCCTTGTGGCATAGACCCTTCAGCTCTCCATTGTAGACACAGACCCAGTGACCTCCTGAGGTGGACTTACATGGGACACTGCAGTGAAATCCAGACCTTGGACTGAAACCTTCAGTCCCCAGTGTGCAGACACCCTCTGCACACTTCCCCATCCAACTCTGTGGCTGACCATCCTGAACCAATCTTGCATTTTCTTATACATTTGCAAACTAGCATTATATCTGCTTCTCTAGTAAAACATTAATACAGTTGTCCATTTTTATCATTCTGTGCAATCTGTTTATAAATGTGCTACCTTTGATTTCATTAAAGATACCCAGAAGGTAGAGATTCTGTCTATAGCAAGAGCTAGATTAAGAAATGGAGAAAATTTGCATTAGAACATTATATGTGCATATGCATGTGTGTGTGTTGGTCATATTGAAAATATGTTTGTACTTAAACATAAACTTATTAAATAACTGCCATCTATTTACATAATTCACCCACAAGAGGGGCAATAAAAATCATATACCTTTAATACTCTTTAAATTCAGAAGCAAAATATTTGGATATTCTACAATGGATAGAGGTAGCCAATATTTCTGATAAACAGAGAGCCCAGTGCCAAGGGAGAGAGAAGGAGAAGAGGGAGAGGGACAGAGATAGAGACAGAGGGAGGGGAGAGGGGAAAGGGAAAAAGGGAGAGAGAAGGAAGAAAAAGGGGAAGGAGGAGAGAGAGATGAACTTAGCAGGAACTGGGCCTCCCTTATTCACTGTAGGCAGGATACAGGAGGGGGACAGAATTTTTTGCCATGGCCATTTTCAGCTCTCTCTTGCCTATAGCAGACATTATCACCTATTCTGAAGGAAGGGACCTCCTCCTCATCCTTCTCATTAATTATTAGCATATTCATACTGTATGAATAAGTTTTACAGCTGTGAGTGCAGAAACTCGGGAGACAAAACGCTGTAGGAAGGCAATATGAGATGACAGGCTGGCATGGAAGACAAAACCTACTTGACATCTCTGGTGTCCAAACCAGGGCTGAGAGCGCAAGAGAGTGATTAGAAAAAAGTGCTGATAGTGTTCAATAAAATGTCATTTGTGGAGACTCAGTAATGGTCTTAAGAAGCTCCAAAGAGGTGAATAAGATGCATTTGTCATGAGATGGGTGAAGAATGGGGAAGCACTAAAACAAAATAACAGCCTTTAAATCTTTATTGAGCAATTATTGTGATAGTTAACTGTTGTGTCAACTTGAGTAAGAAATCCGTGGCTGACTGGCTTAGTGTAGTTTTGGGTGAGGCTGAACGGATTGCAGAAGGCCCCGGCTGTAGGTGGCACCTGCTAATACGGTTGTAACCTGATTGAATAAAAGTAAGAAAAAAGAAGGAAAGAATCTCACTTCAGTTGCTTCAGAGGAGCTTCTGTCTTTGCCATCACTCATATTATATTAAAACTGTCCTCTCGTGAGCCCTAACTATGAAAGTATCATGAGGACTAAGATTAGCGATTTAAGAATTTTCTCACCATTTTGGTGTTCTAAATATTTGGAGATTTTCTATTTTCAAATCTCAACTTAGTTATTTTCTGCCCATTTTGGTGTTCTACATATTTGAACATTTTTCATTTTCAAATTCTTTATTACGAACTGCAGAATTTTGGAATAATGGAACCTATTTGAACCAGGCATGGTGGCACTCGCTGGTAATCCAGTCCCAGCCTGGGGGAGGGTGAGGAGAGAGATCACAAGTTTGAGCCCAGCCTGGGCAGCTTAGTTGACTTCGCCAGACACTATTTCAAAATAGAAAATAAAGGGAGGAGGTAGCTCAGCGCAACAGTCTTGTGTTCAATAATCCCCAATACTACAAATTAAATAAATAAGTAAATAAATAAATGGACTTGGGGGTGTAACGGTGCAAAGGCCCTTGGGCTTAATCCCTAGTACCACAACATGATGACAATGACAACTATTATTACTACTGAACCTGTTCCAAAGGAAGGGACCTCTTCCTCATCCTTCCCATTAATTATTAATCTATTTATACTGTATGAATAAGTTTCACAAATCTACACACTTCCGTTTTCTTACATAGTCCCCCTGCTAGCATTGTGTTTACTGTTGCTTTGTTTTCCCTGGGCATTGCTTTTTAATTACAAAAGGCATCTAAATGAATATTGGCCCTGCTGCTCTGAAGTTCATTTGCTGCTTATTGACTTTTTGGTGTTGTAAGCAAAACAGCATTTATTTTCCTATCAACTTGACTATTCATATGATGTTATTCACTTTAGGTCATCTTTCGTAGAGTGTAGTGCTCCACCCTTTTTATTGTCTGGGTTCTTGTTACTTATTTTTAAACAAAGAATTCATTCTACGAAGAAAAAAGCATACAATCTTAGCTGCTGTTCTTATATATTTTAAAGAAAACAATACCTATTTTTTGCAGCAATAACTCACCTACCTAGAGGTCATTTTTCCAATAATCTCGGTCGTAAAGAACACAGCTCAAAGAAAAAGCCACCGAGAAGTTAAAATAAACGCCATGGAGCCGTTCTCTAAGCTCATGGACTTTATTCTCTGATGTTCAGAAACTATCTTCTCCCATTTGATACACAACCCTCACAAATCTGGTGCGCTGCTTTTTTTAGCCCACAAAAGATTAGTAAGAACTAATGCGAAAGAGATCAAGAGGCTCCCAGAAATTGACAAGATGATTAGCAATTTAAAAAATAATAGAAAAAGAATTAGATGTGAGAACTCAAAAGTTATGGCAATGAGGGATTATTTTGTATTTGGTCAATTAGTCCTGCTGTAATCATAATCTCTATGGCCCTGGAAATCATCTATGTTATTTTACATTCAATACTGTCTATTGGAGAAGAGGTGGGAATACAATCTAAGAGGCTTCTTGATAATGCAGGTGTTAACAGTGAAATGGAAAGAGGATGGGATGTGCGGTGAAACCGATCTTTTTTCTTCTTAGTCCTTTCTACTTCCTGTAGGAGCTAACATCCCTGAGTCTAATTTTCTTTACTTACAAAATGGAGAGAATAATTAAGGAGATAATGTTCGCAAAGCACCTACATAATAAAGCTGGATTCTGGAATCCCTCAAGGAGTCTAGAGAACCAAATCTGAGGTTAGGAGTGGAAAGAGGAAAATTCAAAGAAGGATGGCGCTGAGATGAGATGCAGGGTGACATCAGAGGGGAAGCTACACGACCACCTTTGGAGGGTACGTAAGAGAAGGAAGAGGGCTTCCTGGAACCCCCCTTTAGGACTGACAAGGTACTAGCTGGTTGGGGAAAGATTTCAATGAACCGTAAATGCTCTTTTTTATTTCACCTTCAGATCACATGGTGTTCCTCATTGGATTCCAAGAATGTGTGCTGTTCATTCATTGGCTCAGCTTTCAACAAAGATTGTGCCTATTTCATATCAGGCCCTGAGCTCATTGCTAGGGATACAATAGGAAAGTAACCGTGATTGTTAAACTCATATCAGGACTATTTCCTGCTTTGCCACAAACAAAATCTTAGAAAATATGTGTGCTCCCCACTGACACAATATGGATGTGTCAGACTTGAGTTGGCATCAAATTGGGCCAACATTTAATTTTTTTAATTAAAAAAAATTTTTTAAAGTTTTGAATGTAATAAAATACAACAAAGCAAGACAGAACAAAGCCAATTGAAACAATGCAGTAAAATTGGTACAGAACTTCAGAGCAGCATATCGGGATAACAGTAATAGGTTCCATAGTATACCCTGTTATCATCACAATAGTTGTCCTTTCAATCAGGTGTAGCAAAATCAAAAACAGAACATTATAAAACCTATCAAAAAAGAATACTGAACAGAGCAAAACAATTAATCAGAACAAAGCAAAACAGTAAAAACAATATTTGCCTTCAAAGACAAGATAGAAAGAAATCCCCCATATTTGCTATACTGTCATCCTCCCAAGAGATGCTCAGATCTCTGGCCCCAGGTCAGCACAATCAACCAAACAACTAAATACAAGCTTTTAGTTGCTTTATGTATCTTAGTTGCTATCAACTCCTGCTGTCCTCACCATCCAGTTGCTAACCGGTGTGGGGTGGAGTGGAACATTTGATTCTCTGCCCTGCAAGGTAGGCTCACAGGAGACACTCACTTCTCTCCCTGGTGCGCCCACTGGTCGCTTGCACCACCGCTGCTTACCAGGAAGGCAGATGGGTTGCTTTCTTGCTCAGTACCTCAAATTCCAACATGGCTTGATTAGGCCAACATTTAACAGCAAGAAAAGGAAATCAGGGCTGGGGTGAGTGTTTCCCCAAGTACAGAGAATTCAGTGAACTGAGGAAGATATGGGAAAGAGGCCTTGATCTTCATGGGCAGTCAGCAAGGAGAACACTCCGTTTCCATTCATTATTGGTATTGATTAGTGAGGCTTCCACCTTAACAAAGGCCTCCCAGACTGGTTTTAGGCCACCATGAAAGAAAGTCCTCTTCACTAGAACGCTACAACCTCTGATTTTCACAAGTGGTCTTTATCTACTGACCTAAGGTTAAATTAGATGTTCACATTAGGCCAGTTCTCCGCCATCTCTATATTTTTTGGTGATACAGAAAATTGGACTCAACCAACAGCTGGATGCTAATTGGAAAGGAGAGAGAAAAATCAAGAATAACTCTTAGATTTCTGATCAAAGCATCTAGGTAGATGATGAAGTCATCTCACTAAATTGGGAGAAAGCTAATTTGAGCTTAGTGGATAGATTAGGAAATATAAATCAATCATTTATCTTTGCACTGGAGGTATCATTGGTGAGCATGTTTGAAAAAATAAATTTATATGCAGTGAATAGAAGATATGATTTTATTGCTAAAATGATATTTAATTATTGATGACCGTAAAGATTCAATAAGTTACCAAAGAAAAGGTAGTTTTTAATTCAGGGCAGACAGAAAGGAGGTCATTGAGATTTCCCATATACATAAACCAATATCTTGTTAGGGGTGAGCCATCCTCTCCCATGCACTCAGACTATAAAAACTAAGACTAAAACTATTAAGACTAAGACTAAACTGAAAGATTAGACTATGACTATAGATTATCCACTAAGTTTAATGATGTCATCCACATGTCCTTGATACTATTGGATCAACATTAGCTAAGCATCTATGCTTGTAATTTTACTGGTTGATGATAATTTGACCAGCATGGTACCCACCTCTCTAAAACTTTGCTCTACAAAACTTTCTCAGAGAAGTGGGCTCATTGGCAATCCACTTGCAACCTCTCCTGCCTCTTAGGAGCAATTCTTACTCCCCCTTTTTATTTCCTGTTCCTATTCCCCAATAAATTTTCCTACTCTTAAGAAAAAGAAAGGAGAAAGTCCTTGTAATGATTTTGGGATAGCTGGTCACAGCTCTGCCAAATAAAACATAAATATCTCACATTATCTTAGAATATATTTTTTCTTATTATTGATTTTGGCATTGGCAAGTCGTTGAGTTATAATTTGAAGACTCCAGAGAGCCCCAAATGGTCACCTGCTTCACTTTACTAATTGGGAAATGGAAGCTCAAAGTGGTTAAACCGTGCTGATAGTTTCTCTATTGCGTTGCAGCAGAGTTTACTGGACACTGGACAGAGGATCTAAGAAAAGACACAGCTGTTGCACCTTCTTCAGAAAGACTCACAGGTGGACTATCATCTAGAATATGATAGGGAGAACACCTTTTACTGCTGTCAAGAGTTTCATGAACATGTTGGCAACAGTTTCGTGAAAGGAATTATTGACACATGACTATCTGCAGTGCCTAGGTTAGCTCTTTTCTGATAAATTTCACATCAGTCTCTCTATCAGTTTCAACCTTTGCCTTGTGCACTTTCTGTGGGCCAGCACTAAACACACAGGGCTGTCCCTTGAACCCTCACAGCTCCCCTCTGGGTCACTTTGCTTTAGCAACAGGACACACATTTGTGTTTACCTAATAAAACATGTGTGTGTGTGTGCATGTGCAAACTCCAAGTCTAAGGAATTTTATTGTTCTACTTAACAACTCAGTAAATGGGATTTTATGATTTTTTTTTACTTCTATATGATGAAAAAATGATTGGTCTTTTAACTTAAAGCATTGTTTTAAAAAGAAGGATGTATCAGCTGCATTAAATTCTGCATAAAGATGTTTCTGCTAATTCATTTTTCATTCAGTCAACCAGTCTGCCAATGAAGCTGCTTCTTTATTTGAATTCAAATTGATTGTGAAATATTTTAAGCAATATATTTGCAGTTCCTATCTTTTTTCCTAAATATTTGATCATTTAAAATCCGATGCTGCACAGAGTGTAATTATCTCTTTCAA